>NC_064836.1:66744832-71744832 GCF_024166365.1 Elephas maximus indicus
AGCTGAGAAATATAATCCCTGGATGAATTATATCTGTTTCTCAGCTGTAACTCAATATTTTGTAAAAGAAAGTACAAATTTTGCAGAATAATTGACCATCTTACCAAAATAACAGTATAACTTTTAAAACTAATTCATATAATGCTTATTCCTGATTGAAAACAGGTAATAATAATACCCTGAAAGATATGTGGTAAATATTAACTGGGATAATGTACATAAAGTATTTGACAGAGTCTAGCATGATATAAATTCTTAATATATGGTACATGTTGTAATCATCGTGTATCAGTCATGTATTGTGTCCATTTATGCTCTCCGCTCCATATACATGAAATGCACAATTTGTCTCCTCCCTCTCTTTAGGAGGGGGATGTAATATTCTATCTCATTTTTCCTTAATGATGATTAAATTTTATAATTTTTTTATGACTATTTATTTATTCCCCTATTTTATAAGCATTCTTTCCTGCAGGAGTAGAAATATCAAATACTTCCCTTTTTATGTTTAGGTGTTCTGGCAGAGAAAAACAGCTTATTTTCTGGAATTAACAAAATGGCTCTTCTCTGTCAGTAACTATGTCACTTCAGATGAGGCATGCATAGAGCAAAGAGGTTCCCTTAGGGCTTCCGTGTGTTGTAGACAGAACACCCTCCATGCTGACTTGTGCAGCGTTAGAAGATATATGCCTGTCAGAATACGAAGCCTCCACTTTGAGCTATGAAGCAGCAAACCGATTTGGCCATTCAATAAAGTTTATTTAATTCTGTGCTTATTTAATGTTTAATTTAATTTATTTAATTCTGTGCTTATTCATATTTGTTGTTAACAAGTTCCAATTTATCGTGTTATATTGATTGTTATATTTATCATTTCCATATGAAAATTCTAAAATGCTAGAGCAAATCATCAGATAGTTTCTGTTACTAGGACCTGGGCAATAAATACTTCCAAAATGTTAAAGAGTTGGTGATTTGAATAGAATATAATATTCTGATACAATATCAAAAGTAAGCAAGAACTTTTAATCACTTTCCATTCTTATTATCGTTCCTGTCATAACAACTATTTTCTCAGTTTTTTAAATGGAAGAACAGGCAAGCAACAATTTAATGTTGATTGACATCATCTCTTAAAGATTGCATTGTCACATTAATTTAACTTCAAAGTTTAGACACATTAGTGCTAGGCAGCTATTTATCTTGAGTTATTAATATTTGTCAGTTATTAAAATCTGGTTACTTCTTTGGGGTTTCAATGATTGAAATATAACCAATAAATAGAAAAAAATGTCTAACGTATCTTAATCTGATTAGTATTATAATTGTAAACTTCTTGTATAATCTTGTTGTATAAACTATTATTGCAGCTTTCACATTTTAAAAGCTTTCAGAATTTTCACGGGAAGATTTTCAGAAAGAAAAAAAAAGTTGAGGAAAAAGGCAAAGGACATGGGTAAAGAAACCTGATTTTTAGGTCTGACTTCTGTCAGGTATGTGAGACCTTGAGTAAGAAACCTAGAATTTGGGAGTCTGTTTACTTATCTTTAAAATGGGAACAAAAAATGATTTCTATTTCCTATGATATTGTTATGATTAGTTAAGATTTTAAAATTGAATAATGTAAAAGGGCCTCCTTTAATGCCAATAAATATCCAGAAAAGTGACATTTTTTCTTTTTAATCAAAAACATTTTCCTTAAGAAAAGTAGAATTTTTAATGAGTGAGGAAAAAAAATAATAATCCTCTCTGCTTTCTAGAGTTGTATTCTCCTTCCTTTTTTAAAATTATGTGGCATAGGCTGATAGTTATCCCTTAAGCTAATAGGCTAATGAAATCCGTGATTTTTAGCTGGATGTGTGTCTCCTCAAAATAAAGACTACGTTTCTTAGCCTCTTTGTCAGCTAAGTGTGACCAAGAGACTGAGATCTGGTCAACAGAATGTGAGGGAAAGTGGTGTGAGCATACCTTCTCAAATACATCCTTAGAACAGTGATTCTCAAACTTTAGTGTGTATCAGCATCATTTGACAGACTTGTGGAAAAAAAAAATAGTTATGCCCCATCCCCAGAGTTTCAGATTCAGTAAATCTGGAGAGGCCCTTCATAATTTGCATTATTTCTAACAAGTTCTCAGGTGATGCTGATGCTATTGGTCCAGGGAGTACACTGAGAACTTCTGCCTTCTCATCCTCTTCTTGCACCTTAATACTTGGAAAATGAAGTCCTCCCTCTGGATCCATGAAGATCAGTCCCCGTCCTAGGGAGAGCAAACAGGAAAGCTGGAAGCCTGGCCTCAGGGAGCTGCAGAACTGCTGTGTTGGCCATGAACCACCTACATCCGTATTTTTCTGTGAGAGTGAAATAAACTTCTAAATCATGCCAGCCCTGTTAACTTGTATTCTCTGTTAAACGCAGCCACGTCTAACTCTTAGTAATAAAACATATTTGATGGAATTGGAACACTCCCCAAGTACCCCCCGCCCAGGTTTTGACAGTGGTGTGTAGTAGTCTTTTACCCAAACACCTGTAGCATCAGGAAACTGTAAACGTAGTGCCAAAACCAAACCAAACCTGTTGCCAGTTGATTTGATTCCAACTCAGAACAACCCAGTAGGACAGAGTAGAACTGCTCTGTAGGGTTTCCAAGGCTGTGATCTTTACAGAAGTAGACTGCCACAACTTTCTCACACAGAGTGGCGGGTGGGGTTGAACTGCTGACCTTCTTGGTTAGTCGCTGAGTGCTTAATCATTGCATAGCAGGGCTGTAAACATAGCACCTGGTCAAAAACTTAAGTCTGAGGATCTAGTATGAAATTCATCATATGGTGATTAAGATTGTTTTCAGCTGGAGGGAATAGGTTTTGGTTTGATAATGCCTGTTGTTTCTAACTTTGGTCTAACAAGGTCATTTTATATGTATCCGCATATATGGAGGATAAACGTATTTGTAAAGCCTGAGCACGTATGTGTATATGTGTCCGTGTATTTAGCATAAGGACATGTATCTCCTATATGTGAGCATTGAGTTTTTTATAGTAAACCTATATCAGAATTGTTTGGAAGTATATTATATACATTTATATTTTAAATCAATGAGTATTTCACAGCAGTACATAAACATATTCAAGGGTAGTGATTAATAACGAGAGTTACTGGCATCGTAGGTGTTGAGAACACTTGGTCTTCAGCCTCATGCCTTATGATTTTTCTAAATCATTGAATATAACTCACGAGGAGAATATAACCTGCCATGGGTTATGCTGACCTGGGCATTTAAATTCTCAGTCAGACATGCAATAACAAAGTCAGTATATTCAGGTATTTTTCACTGAAAATTGAAATTATTATGTTTGCCCTAGTACTTTTTGTTTGGTTCTTATATTTTTTAAGCTTTGAATAATCAGATGTGACTTGAGTAATACCAATATTGACTTTAATTTAAAATGTAAACTTAGTACTTAATACAATGTAAAGGATATAGGATAAGTTTTTGTTTTTATTTCAAAATTAGACCTGTCTTTAAAAAAAACTAAATAAAGTCTTAATCATATGCTAACCAACTTTCTAAGTTATAAGTAGCTTAAAGTTGAATTACCACATCTCCTAACATTTTTCTTCATATTCTCAGGGAATAAATACAGTCTTTTAAATAATTATTTAAATAAAAATTCAACTTCCAATTTAAAAGATCTAAATTTTAGGCATTTTACTAATTAAAGAAAGGCAGTAATATTTTGATATAGTAAGAAAAAAGAAAATATACATTTACTTTAAGAAGCTACAAGAATATTTAAAAATAAGTATTTTTAAAATATATAATCAAAGTTAGGTATGTGTTCTATAAAGAATATTAGATGATTTACAAATATTGAATCTATAACAAATAATTACAGAGAAATTTTAAAATCTATCAAAGATAAAATTAAAGTCCAAATTTAAAAAATGTAAAAAATAATGTAAATGACGGAACTTTCGAGATTGACATCATTGTTCTATTTTGCTTCCTGGCAGTCAAAGCAAACAGAAAGATATAACCAGTTATAATTATTACTTTTTTCTGAAGGAAGGAGACATAGAAAGTCAATAAAATAGAAAAAAAAATTGAAAAAGGTCTAGATTAGAAACACTGATTTTGAAAAACAGAAAAAAAAATTATGGATGTTATAATATTATTTGTAGTGGATTAGGTAAATGACTATCTTAATGAAGATATAATCCCATTGGTTCATTTTTTTAATAATAAAATCATCACATAACATGTTTAACATATAACTTGATATAATAGTTACTTGATTACAATTTATATCTCTACTGCACCACTGGAAGCTGCCGAGTACTGAAATATGCCCCATATCTTATTCTTATGTCACATATGCCATGTCATATGTCAAGCCTCTGCCCATAGTGGGTATAATAAAAGTTTTTTAGTAATTAAATAATTAACAAAGTTTATGCCAAGAAGATAAATAGTGGATAAATCAGAAGATTGTATGTAGCTAATATATCAGTATATCGAAATAGAAAGAATTCATCAAAGTACACAGTGGCTATTAAATAATATTTATGGATGTGAATAATGCCGTAAAAGTGCCACAGTTTCACTATTGTCAAATTAAAATATTGCAAAGACAGTCTAAAATAAATCTCATGTTTAAGAATTTGAATTTAGAAAATGCAAGTCATAAGATGAAGAGACAAAAATACTAACTTTATATGTAGTGTTAATCTAGCACTCGGTTAAGTGCTTCATCTCTAGGAACTAGCATAGCTGTCACACTAACCTTTTGAGGTGACATCATTGATGTCCTCTTTTATGAATAAGGACAGAGGCACAGAAGGATCAAGGTCCCAATCCTAGCAAGTGGTGGGCCCAGGGTTTGAACCAAATTTGGTTCCTAGGTGCATGCTGTAATCGGGCTAACGCAAGCCTCTAAAACAAGTCACTTTATTTTTTTGTATTTCATTATTTCAGATCATTTGCCTGTTATTCTATTTCTAGGACTGTTGGAAGTGATAAATCTTAAATTGTTGCCTTAACTCTTGATTTGTATGATGATTTAAATCTTCTTGCTTTTTTACATAGCCTTTCCTATGCATTAGATCTGGATACGCAACACAATTTATGGGAGAAAAAAAACAATTTGAGGTAAAGTATGAAAAAATAAATTAAAACAGAGAGTTCTGGGTAGCTTTTAAGTGTGATTCAGTTGATGATATGTGTCTAAGATTGATAACATGCTGTAGTATACTGTGTGCAATGTCTTTGCCTTAGTTATAATGATAACAGTTAGTTGGACCTCTAAGACTGTTTCTAGGGGCCTATGGCAAAGAGGAGTCTCTGGTGGTGCAAACAGTTAATGCGCTCAGCTGCTAACCCAAAGGCAGGCAGTTCAAGTCCATCCAGAGATTCCTTGGAGAAAGGCTTGGTGATCTACTTTCAAAAATTCAACCGTTAAAAACCCAGCGGAGTACAGTTCCACTCTGACACACATGAAGTCACCCTGAGTCTCCATCAACTCAAAAGCAACTGGCTATGACAAAGAAGTCAGAAAGAAGGGAAAAAATAATACTTTTTGTTACAATTGTACAAGAAAGGAGGAGAGGGAATATGAAATACCTTGGAGTCTACCTCCTAATTCATAGTAACACAATACCTATGTCTGTCAGGAAAAAAGAGATAAGTGTTATGCTGTTCTGTCCACCGTTGATGAATGTGTTTGCTGCTATTTGGTGATTGCTAACAGACTGGTGGCTTCTGCTGTCCACATTACTATCAGAGTGCAGTTCTATTATATTCTCATTAACATAATGATAACATTAACAATAAGAAAACACTTCAGTGAGAATTTATGAGTTTCTGTGCAATTAAGCATGTAACAATATGGACAGAAATTTTGCAGAAGGCTGTGTAATAATAAAAATAAAAATAAAAAATATTTGTGGAAGTAGTCAGTGACCTGAGACTTTAGACTGTTGACTACTGGCTTGTTGATATGTTAATGTAATTATTCCAGTGAATTGAAGCTGAAAGTCAACATGTATATGCATTAATTTAGTTTAAGCTTTATTGTTAATCACAGTTGGAGTATCTATTTTCAGCAAACTGATCCATAACTTTCCCACCAGGCTTTGCCAGCCATAAAATTTAAACATTTTTTCCTGTCAACTTTCTAATTTCTAATTAGAACATGCATTTTTGACCATTGAAAACCTTAAGCATTTGTTTGTCTTCAAAATTAAGCATCAATTATTGTCAGAAATCTATTTCATATTGCATATAATTTGTGTTCTGGTATTCACAAATATTTTCATATTTTTTGCTATATGTATGTTCTTTTATTAAAGGATTAAAAAAATAAATAAAATAAAAATATCTCTTACTAATTAGATAGAGAGTTATGTCAGAGAGGATACTATATATCAAATCCTCCTTTTCCTGCTTGTTACCCATCTGGATAAAATTTCCCAGCCTCCGTTATAGTTAGGTAGGGTCATGTGACTGAATTCTGGCCACTGGAATGCAGATTAAAATGGTATATACTACTGCCAGTCCTGGGTCTTTAAAACATCGCCCGTGTTACCTGCCAAGTTCTCTCCCATCTCTGTTTTCACAGAATGATGAAAAAGATTCAGTGGAGGACTCCAAGGCCCTTAGGAAACAGAGAAGCAAAAGATGGAAGCTCACTAGATTCTTGAATGATCATATGGAACAGAGTTCTGTTGCTCACATGGGACTGTAAAATGAGTGAGAATTAAACCTGCAGAGTATTAAACCAATGAGTTATTAGGGTTCTTTTTAATAGCCATTGGTCTGCCTTGATACCTGAGAATAGCAGAAGATTCGTAGCTAAGTATAAAGGAGTCTATCCCCATATATATGCATATTTTTAATGGGGTATGTTAAAATTCACCATATGATGTCATGCTTTCTGGTTTCACTATCAAATATGTCAAAGCCAATGTACCATGACTATCGTAAGAACTAGAGAAATTAAAAAAAAAAAGTTAATAAATATAAGTAGTTTCTCAATTTGAAGTTTAATCTCATGTCCTAAATCATAATAGAATAAAAAATGCCAACAGTGATCTGGGGATCAAAAAAACCCATTAAATGTAGAAGATACACATAGCACAGTGGAGCTTAAACCTCTCTAAACAGTTTTGATGAACACAAAGGATAGTAGATCAATTCTTTCTGGGATATTACAGTTTTTTTTTTTTTTTCTGATTTTCACCCAGACAAATTAACAAAGAGAAATAATTATGACAGCAATCATTTTTGAGTGCTTCCCAGGTGGCAAGGTACTCTGCAGCCCTGTAATAGACATTATCCTATTTAATGCTTATAAACTGATTTTGGAGATGGGAAAAAGGGTCGGAGAGATTGTTTAACTTGCCCAGATCATGTAGCTGTTAAAAAATAAGACTGAGATTCATCCCAGGCCCATCTTTTTCCAGGGACAGCACGTCATTCTTTATGTGGTGGAAGAGAATGGGGTCAGCTAAGCAGGAACCAAGCCAAGTAGCTGGAATAACAAAAGGCACATGCTCCAGATATTTCTCCTTTGTTTTCAAGAAATTATGAATTACTATTCTGAACATTTTCAAAGTGATATAGCAGGTATCACTCATTCTTTTCCATTTTTAACTATCTGGGTTGAAATGTCTATGTAAGTTGGATATCATTCCTTACAATTCTCTCTCCACATGCTGTCCCGGGATTACTCCCTTCCTAAATATTGGTTTGGAGAACTTAAAATGGCTAGAAAGAGAAAATGAGATAAATGATTAAAATAACAGTTTCCATTATAAAATAGCTTATAGGCCATCAATAAACACAGTCCATAGTATTTGATTAATAATAAAGCTTAGTATCTATGAATGTAAAGCCATTTTATAATGTACCATTCACATTTTCAAGTTATTCAGGACATAATTTTCTTGAATATGTAATTCTTTAGTGTAATGGATGAATTATATAGCTATATTTTTAGTCACTTCGAGCTTTAATAGTAAATTTTTTGAAGAATAATTTTTTAAATATAAGATCAGAAAAATATATGATACATAGAAATAAAATTGAGATAATGAGAACAAACAAGTTAGAAGTGAACTTTTCAATATCTAGCCTAGCCTCTTTATTTTATAAAATAAAGGGAGATTAAAAGACATTAAGTAGCTCTTCTAAAATGTCACTGTTAGTGAGCATACAGTCAAGTGTAAAATCTGGTTCCTGAGTCACCATGAAATATCTCTTCCTCTCCAGCTGGTTGTTTGTGGGGTTGAGTGGACGTTGCGTACTTTTTACTCACCTTTCATTTCCAAATAAGTTATAATAAATGTTTGACTGGGTGTCAGGTTACTACCTTACTGTTAGTGGGTCTCCTCTAGATGCCCAGCTAGAATTCATGTCTATTCCTGATTAATCTGAGCGGGGTTTTTTTGATTTGGTTTTGGTTTTGGTTTTTCCCAACTGGGCCAGGTTCCAGGATTCCTCCTACAGAGGGCAATTTCTGGGACACACCTGCTCACTAACAAGCTTTTCCTTGACCCTGCAACTTTACTTTTAGGTTTCTATTTTGCAAGATGAAAGTAAACATTTTTCAAAGACGTGTATGAATTTATCAAGTTTTTAAATTCTCTGTAATAGTAATTTTTGATATTTACTCAGTTAATTTATGTTTTCATAAAAGAATGACAATAAATCAACAACTTTTTTTTCCCTGAGTTTATTGCAAGAGATTCAGTAAATAACTTACTCTCACTGTCATTTTATTTTTGGCAGAATGTAACTTTTCGATCAGTTAGGTCTGGATGCAGGTTAAGCTCTGCCACTTACTATTTTGCGTAGCCTCCAACAATTAGCTTAATTTATCTAAATTTCAGTTTCCTCATATATAAGAAGAAATAATATTATCTACCTACTAGAACTCCTCACTGCTCTTGCTTGGCCTATCAACTTGTTTGACTAATCAAATGTAGCAAAAGTGACATTCCTGGGCTCCTAGGACTAGGTCATAAGAAGCCTTGCCTCTCCCACCTGGACTTCTCGGAAGTCCGTCTCTGGGCACTGAGCCACCGTATGAGAAGCCCAAATGCCCTGTGATTTTTGTGCTGGAGAACCACATATACCACTTTCTATACTCAGCTTTTGAGAAGAAAACATTTCAAACTGCGATTTACTAAATGTTTTCTCATTTCTCTCTGTTTTTGTCAACTTCAAAATACAACCGCTACCTCCAACAAAGCTTCCTCTAAATAAAATGCCCAGGTAACTGCATGTGTTTGCCTGCCCTTTGTCTCTCTTGCAGATTGCTAGCAGATTTGTTTTGCTAAAACAGTACATTGCTTTTCTTTTTTTTTTTTAATTAACTTTTTTTTTTATTATTAACTTTTGTTAAGCTTCAAGTGAACATTTCCAAATCCAATCAGTCTGTCACATATAAGTTTACATACATCTTACTCCGTACTCCCATTTGCTCTCCCCCTATTGAGTCACCCCTTACAGTATCTCCTTTCGTGACAATTTTGCCAGCTTCCCTCTCTATCCTCCCATCCCCCCTCCAGACAAGAGTTGCCATCACACTCTCAAGTGACCACCTGATATAATTAGCTCACTCTTCATCAGCATCTCTCTCCCACCCACTGACCAGTCCCTTTCATGTCTGATGAGTTGTCTTCGGGGATGGTTCCTGTCCTGTGCCGACAGAAGGTCTGGGGAGCGTGGCCGCCGGGATTCCTCTAGTCTCAGTCAGACCATTAAGTATGGTCTTTTTATGAGAATTTGGGGTCTGCATCCCACTGATCTCCCGCTCCCTCAGGAGTTCTCTGTTGTGCTCCCTGTCAGGGCAGTCATCGATTGTGGCCGGGCACCAACTAGTTCTTCTGGTCTCAGGATGATGTAGGTCTCTGGTTCATGTGGCCCTTTCTGTCTCTTGGGCTCTTAGTTGTTGTGTGACCGTGGTGTTCTTCATTCTCCTTTGCTCCAGGTGGGTTGAGACCAATTGATGCATCTTAGATGGCCACTTCTTAGCATTTAAGACCCCAGACGCCACATTTCAAAGTGGGATGCAGAATGATTTCATACTAGAATTATTTTGCCAATTGACTTAGAAGTCCCCTCAAACCATGTTCCCCAGACCCCCGCCCCTGCTCCGCTGACCTTTGAAGCATTCATTTTATCCCGGAAACTTCTTTGCTTTTCGTCCAGTCCAATTGAGCTGAACTTCCATGTATTGAGTGTTGTCTTTCCCTTCACCCAAAGCAGTTCTTATCTACTGATTAATCAATGAAAAACCCTCTCCCTCCCTCCCTCCCTCCCTCCTTCGTAACCACAAAAGTATGTGTTCTTCTCAGTGTTTACTATTTCTCAAGATCTTATGATAGTGGTCTTATACAATATTTGTCCTTTTGCCTCTGACTAATTTCGCTCAGCATAATGCCTTCCAGGTTCCTCCATGTTATGAAATATTTCACAGATCCGTCACTGTTCTTTATCGATGCGTAGTATTCCATTGTGTGAATATACCACAATTTATTCACCCATTCATCCGTTGACGGACACCTTGGTTGCTTCCAGCTTTTTGCTATTGTAAACAGAGCTGCAATAAACATGGGTGTGCATATATCTGTTTGTGTGAAGGCCCTTGTATCTCTAGGGTATATTCCGACGAGTGGGATTTCTGGGTTGTATGGTAGTTCTATTTCTAACTGTTTAAGATAACGCCAGATGGATTTCCAAAGTGGTTGTACCATTTTACATTCCCACCAGCAGTGTATAAGATTTCCAATCTCTCCGCAGCCTCTCCAACATTTATTATTTTGTGTTTTTTGGATTAATGCCAGCCTTGCTGGTGTGAGATGGAATCTCATCGTAGTTTTAATTTGCATTTCTCTAATGGCTAATGATCGAGAGCATTTTCTCATGTATCTGTTGGCTGCCTGAATATCTTCTTTAGTGAAATGTGTGTTCATATCCTTTGCCCACTTCTTGATTGGGTTGTTTGTCTTTTTGTGGTTGAGTTTTGACAGAATCATGTAGATTTTAGAGATCAGGTGCTGGTCGGAGATGTCATAGCTAAATATTCTTTCCCAGTCTGTAGGTGGTCTTTTTACTCTTTTGGTGAAGTCTTTAGATGAGCATAGGTGTTTGATTTTTAGGAGCTCCCAGTTATCTGGTTTCTCTTCATCATTTTTGGTAATGTTTTGTATTCTGTTTATGCCTTGTATTAGGGCTCCTAAGGTTGTCCCTATTTTTTCTTCCATGATCTTTATCGTTTTAGTCTTTATGTTTAGGTCTTTGATCCACTTGGAGTTAGTTTTTGTGCATGGTGTGAGGTATGGGTCCTGTTTCATTCTTTTGCAAATGGATATCCAGTTATGCCAGCACCATTTGTTAAAAAGACTATCTTTTCCCCAATTAACTGACACAGGTCCTTTGTCAAATATCAGCTGCTCATACATGGATGGATTTATATCTGTGTTCTCAATTCTGTTCCATTGGTCTATGTGCCTGTTGTTGTACCAGTACCAGGCTGTTTTGACTACTGTGGCTGTATAATAGCTTCTGAAATCAGGTAGAGTGAGGCCTCCCACTTTCTTCTTCTTTTTCAGTAATGCTTTGCTTATCTGGGGCTTTTTTCCCTTCCATATGAAATTGGTGATTTCTTTCTCTATCCCCTTAAAATATGACATTGGAATTTGGATCGGAAGTGCGTTATATGTATAGATGGCTTTTGGTAGAATAGACATTTTCACTATGTTAAGTCTTCCTATCCATGAGCAAGGTATGTTTTTCCACTTAAGTATGTCCTTTTGAATTTCTTGTAGTAGAGCTTTGTAGTTTTCTTTGTATAGGTCTTTTACATCCTTGGTAAGATTTATGCCTAAGTATTTTATCTTCTTGGGGACTACTGTGAATGGTATTGATTTGGTTATTTCCTCTTCGGTGTTCTTTTTGTTGATGTAGAGGAATCCAAGTGATTTTTGTATGTTTATTTTATAACCTGAGACTCTGCCAAACTCTTCTATTAGTTTCAGTAGTTTTCTGGAGGATTCCTTAGGGTTTTCCATGTATACGATCCTGTCATCTGCAAATAGTGAGAGCTTTACTTCCTCCTTGCCAATCTGGATACCCTTTATTTCTTTGTCTAGCCTAATTGCCCTGGCTAGGACTTCAAGTACGATGTTGAATAAGAGTGGTGATAAAGGGCATCCTTGTCTGGTTCCCGTTCTCAGGAGAAATGCTTTCAGGTTCTCTCCATTT
Source organism: Elephas maximus indicus (assembly GCF_024166365.1). Lineage (NCBI taxonomy): Eukaryota > Metazoa > Chordata > Mammalia > Proboscidea > Elephantidae > Elephas > Elephas maximus. Next base: position 66,757,100 of record NC_064836.1, read on the forward strand.
AGAGTGATATTGGCTGTTGGCTTTGCATAGATGCCCTTTATTATGTTGAGGAATTTTCCTTCAATTCCTATTTTGGTAAGAGTTTTTATCATAAATGGGTGTTGAACTTTGTCAAATGCCTTTTCTGCATCTATTGATAAGATCATGTGGTTTTTATCTTTTGTTTTATTTATGTGATGGATTACATTAATGGTTTTTCTGATATTAAACCAGCCTTGCATACCTGGTATAAATCCCACTTGATCAGGGTGAATTATTTTTTTGATGTGTTGTTGGATTCTATTGGCTAGAATTTTGTTGAGGATTTTTGCATCAATGTTCATGAGGGATATAGGTCTAAAATTTTCTTTTTTTGTAATGTCTTTACCTGGTTTTGGTATCAGGAAGATGGTGGCTTCATAGAATGAGTTGGGTAGTATTCCGTCATTTTCTATGCTTTGAAATACCTTCAGTAGTAGTGGTGTTAACTCTTCTCTGAAAGTTTGGTAGAACTCTGCAGTGAAGCCGTCCGGGCCAGGGCTTTTTTTTGTTGGAAGTTTTTTGATTACCGTTTCAAGCTCTTTTTTGTTATGGGTCTATTTAGTTGTTCTACTTCTGAATGTGTTAGTTTAGGTAGGTAGTGTTTTTCCAAGAATTCATCCATTTCTTCTAGGTTTTCAAATTTGTTAGAGTACAATTTTTCGTAATAAGCTGAAATGATTCTTTTAATTTCATTTGGTTCTGTTGTGATGTGGTCCTTCTCGTTTCTTATTCGGGTTATTTGTTTCCTTTCCTGTATTTCTTTAGTCAGTCTAGCCAATGGTTTATCAATTTTATTAATTTTTTCAAAGAACCAGCTTTTGGCTTTCTTAATTCTTTCAATTGTTTTTCTGTTCTCTAATTCATTTAGTTCAGCTCTAATTTTTATTATTTGTTTTCTTCTGGTGCCTGATGGATTCTTTTGTTGCTCAGTTTCTATTTGTTCATGTTGGAGGGACAGTTCTCTGATTTTGGCTCTTTCTTCTTTTTGTATGTGTGCATTTATTGATATAAATTGGCCTCTGAGCACTGCTTTTGCTGTGTCCCAGAGGTTTTGATAGGAAGTATTTTCATTGTCGTTGCATTCTATGAATTTCCTTATTCCCTCCTTGATGTCTTCTATAACCCAGTCTTTTTTCAGGAGGGTATTGTTCATTTTCCAAGTATTTGATTTCTTTTCCCTAGTTTTTCTGTTACTGATTTCTAGTTTTATTGCCTTGTGGTCTGAGAAGATGCTTTGTAATATTTCGATGTTTTGGACTCTGCAAAGGTTTGTTTTGTGACCTAATATGTGGTCTATTCTAGAGAATGTTCCATGTGCGCTAGAAAAAAAAGTATATTTTGCAGCAGTTGGGTGGAGAGTTCTGTATAAGTCAATGAGGTCAAGTTGGTTGATTGTTGTAAGTAGGTCTTCCGTGTCTCTATTGAGCTTCTTACTGGATGTCCTGTCCTTCTCCGAAAGTGGTGTGTTGAAGTCTCCTACTATAATTGTGGAGGTGTCTATCTCACTTTTCAATTCTGTTAAAATTTGATTTATGTATCTTGCAGCCCTGTCATTGGGTGCATAAATATTTAATATGGTTATGTCTTTCTGATCAGTTGTCCCTTTTATCATTATGTAGTGTCCTTCTTTATCCTTTGTGGTGGATTTAAGTCTAAAGTCTATTTTGTCAGAAATTAATATTGCTACTCCTCTTCTTTTTTGCTTATTGTTTGCTTGATATATTTTTTTCCATCCTTTGAGTTTTAGTTTGTTTGTGTCTCTAAGTCTAAGGTGTGTCTCTTGTAGGCAGCATATAGATGGATCGTGTTTCTTTATCCAGTCCGTGACTCTCTGTCTCTTTATTGGTGCATTTAGTCCATTTACATTCAGCGTAATTACAGATAAATAAGTTTTTAGTGCTGTCATTTTGATGCCTTTTCATGTGTGTTGTTGGCAATTTCATTTTTCCACATACTTTTTTGTGCTGAGACGTTTTTCTTAGTAAATTGTGAGATCCTCATTTTCATAGTGTTTGACTTTATGTTAGTTGAGTTGTTACGTTTTTCTTGGCTTTTATCTTGAGTTATGGGGTTGTTATACCTTTTTGTGGTTACCTTATTATTTACCCCTATTTTTCTAAGTAAAAACCTAACTTGTATCATTCTATGTTGCCTTGTATCATTCTCTATCTGGCCATTCAATGCCTCCTGTATTAGTCCCTCTTTTTAATTATTGTGATCTTTTACCTATTGACTTCCATGATTCCCTGTTATGTGTATTGTTATTATTTTTTTTTAATTAATCTTAATTTGTTTTGTTTTTGTGATTTCCCTATTTGAGTTGATATCAGGACGTTCTGTTTTGTGACCTTGTGTTGTGCTGATATCTGATATTATTGGTTCTCTGACCAAACAATATCCTTTAGTATTTCTTGTAGCTTTGGTTAGGTTTTTGCAAATTCTCTAAACTTGTGTTTATCTGTAAATATCTTAATTTCACCTTCATATTTCATTTTGCTGGATATATGATCCTTGGCTGGCAGTTTTTCTCCTTCAGTGCTCTGTATATGTCGTCCCATTCCCTTCTTGCCTGCATGGTTTCTGCTGAGTAGTCTGAACTTATTCTTATTGATTCTCCCTTGAAGGAAACCTTTCTTTTCTCCCTGGCTACTTTTAAAATTTTCTGTTTGTCTTTGGTTTTGGCGAGTTTGATGATAATATGTCTTGGTGTTTTTCTTTTTGGATCAATCTTAAATGGGGTTCAATGAGCATCTTGGATAGATATCCTTTCGTCTTTCATGATGTCAGGGAAGTTTTGTGTCAGGAGTTCTTCAACTATTTTCTCTGTGTTTTCTGTCCCCCCTCCCTGTTCTGGGACTCCAATCACCTGCAGGTTATCCTTCTTGATAGAGTCCCACATGATTCTTAGGGTTTCTTCATTTTTTTTTAATTCTTTTATCTGATTTTTTTTTCAGCTATGTTGGTGTTGATTCCCTGGTCCTCCAGATGTCCCAGTCTGCATTCTAATTGCTCGAGTCTGCTCCTCTGACTTCCTAGTGCGTTGTCTAATTCTGTAATTTTATTGTTAGCCTTTTGGATTTGTACATGCCGTCTCTCTATGGATTCTTGCAACTTATTAATTTTTCCACTACGTTCTTGAATAATCTTTTTGAGTTCTTCAACAGTTATATCGGTGTGTTCCTTGGCTTTTTCTGCAGTTTGCCTTATTTCGTTTGTGATGTCTTGAAGCATTCTGTAAATTAGTTTTTTATATTCTGTGTCTGATAATTCCAGGATTGTATCTTCATTTGGGAAAGATTTTGATTCTTTTGTTGGGGGGTTGGAGAAGCTGTCATGGTCTGCTTCTTTATGTGATTTGATATGGTCTGCTGTCTCCGAGCCATCACTGGGAAACTAGTTTTTCCAGAAAATCTGCTAAAAAAAATGCAGTCAGATCCCTTTCAGAGTTCTCCCTCTGGCTCAGGCTATTCGGATGTTAATGAAGCCTCCTCGGGCGGGTGGGGGAGGGATCAGAGAGATAGGAGAGTAGCACCTCAGAATGTAGCCAGAGTTGCTTGTCTTGCTTGGAATGACTATTATATCTGAGATTTCCGCGGGACGCGTCGCCTATGTGTGCTGGCTGTGTGGAGATAGCTCCCGGGGGGTCTGGCCCGCTGGAGTCATGGTCAGATCCTCCGCTGCCAGCCCGACGCCCAACGTCAAGGTTGCCCTACTGGGACAGTGCACTCCCGACTCCAAAATCAGTCGCTGCCTCCCGGGGACTCCCCGTCCGGCCAGCCGCGTCGCTGCGCCGCCTCCGTGAACCGGCTGGGCTCCCCCCCGGGGTCAGCTCAGGCGAGTGGAGCAGCTCCCCGCGCCTGCGCGGCGACCACACGTCCCGGCTGGGATGCCGCTCTCCCCGCTCCAAGACCATTTGCTGCCCCTGGGGAACCTCCCCCACCGGCCGCGTCACCACGCCGCCTGCGCGAACTGGCTGGGCCCCCCCCGGGGCTAGTTCAGGGGGGTGAAGCAGCTCTCTGCGCCTATGCTGTGCCTGCGCTCAGTCAAAATTCCGGCGGGACGGTTCCCTGGCTGGGATGCCGCTCTCCCTGCTCCAAGACCCGTCACTGTCTCCCGGGGACTTCTCCCACCAGCTGCGTCGCCATGCCGCCTGCGCGAACCGGCTGGGCCCCCTCCCGGGGTTAGTTCAGGGGGGTGGAGCAGCTCCCCACGCTTATGCCATGCCCCCGGTCCGCCAAAATCCCGGCGGGATGGTTCCCCGGCTGGGACGCTGCTCTCCCCACTCGAAGACCAGTCACTGCCTCCCGGGGTCTTCTCCCACTGGCTGCACCACCATGCCGCCCGCGGGGACCTGCTGGGCCCCCTCCCAGAATGAGTTCAGGGGTCAGGGCTGGGCCCCTTGTTTGTGCCGTCTGCCCCCTGGGCTCTGCCCCAAATCGGGCACCGAAGGTCACCTGACTGGTACGCTGGCCGCAGGCTCTGAAAACAATTGCTGTCTCCCCGTATTTGTTCATTCTCCGTCTCTAAATCTGTGTTTGTTGTTCAGGGTTCGTAGATTGTTATGTATGTGATTGATTCACTTGTTTTTCCAAGTCTTTGTTGCAAGAGGGATCCACAGTAGCGTCCACCTAGTCCGCCATCTTGGCCCCGCCTCTACATTGCTTTTCTATTCCAAAACTTTTGCACATATGTGAGTTTAGTACGTGAAAAGAACAGCATTTCATACAGTAGGATAAAAAGGTGGATTGTTCGGTAAATTGTTAGAGGCCACCAAGAATAAAGTTCTATTCATACCTCACACCTTACACCAGGGTAAATTCTAGATGGATCAACTATATAAATGTAAAAAATTAAGTCACAAAAAGAACTAGAAGAAACAAGGAAAAACTTTTTTTTTTTCTTTCAGAATTTCAGATTGAGGAAGGCTTTCTAACAATAACATACTAATGAACAGCTATAAAAGAACAATTTGTTGATATGCAAATTTTAAAAAGTCTGTGAGTCTAAAAACCCTCTAAGCAGTCAAAAACAAAAAAAAAAAACTACTGCCGTTGAATCAATTCCAGCCCATAGCAATCCTATAGGACAGAGTAGAACTGCCCCATAGGTTTTCAAGGTTGTAAATCTTTACCGAAGCAGGCTGCGCCATCTTTCTCCCATGTAGCAGCTGAAGGTATCCAACCGCACTCTTTTCTTTTAGCAGCCGAGTGCTTTAACCACCTTGTCACTAGGGCTCCTTAAGCAGTCAAAGCCAAACAAAAAACTGGGAAAATAACTGAAACTCATTTCATAGACAAAATACAGATTTCCCAAATATACACAGTTCCTAAAAAATGGATTTGGAAAGCATTAGAAATCCAACGGAAAAACAGTCAGAAAATTATAAATAGGTAATTCATAGGAAATTAAACACAACTGGCTAATGAGAACAGAAGAGATGTTCAAAATTACCCATAATAATATAGGTCTATAGATACGTTCCTGGATGGCAAAACAGCTAAGTGCTCAACTGCTAAACGAAAGGGTGGAGGTTCGAGTCCGCTCAGAGGCTCCTTAGAAGACAGGCTGGCAGTCTACTTCTGAAAAATCAACCACTGAAAACCCTGTGGAGTATGGTTCTACTCTGACACACATGGGGTTGTCAGGAGTCGGAATCGACGGATGGCAACTTTTTTTTTTGTAAGCATACACATACATACACACATACTGTTGTTGTTAGGTGCCATGGAGTCATCGTTTCCAACTCATAGGTACCCCGTGTGACACAGTAGAGCTGCCCCATAGTGTTTTCTTGGCTGTAATGTTTATGGATTCAAATCACCAGGTCTTTTCTCACATGGAGCTGCTGGGTGGATTATAATGGCCTACCTTCTAGTTAGCAGCTGAGCACTAACCCTATGGGACAGTTTAATTTGTCACAGAAATTGACTCAACATCACCTAACAATAACAGGTACAAAATAATATATGCACAACATTATTCATTGCAGCATTGCTTATAATACCCCTCCCCAAGAAAAACAGTTGCTATGGTGACCGCTTGTGTCAGAGTAGAACTGTGCTCCATAGGGCTTTCAATGGCTGATTTTTCTCTGGAAATAGGTAACCAGGCCTTCCTTCCAAGGTATGTTTGCGTGGAATCAAACCTTCAGCCTTTTGGTTAGCAGCCAAGCTTGTTAACCTTTTGCACCATCTAGAGAGTCCTACAGTATGAAAATATAGCAAAATAAAACTACCAATAGGAAGTTAGTACGTCCATACAACAAATATGCCTATAAAACTGAGAAAGATTATGTACACTTGCATGAAACAATCCCTAAGGTATATTATTTTCAAAATGCAAGGTACAAAGCAGAACAGGCTACACACGATTTCTGTAGACAATGAGTTAAAAGAACATATATAAGTAAATGCTTGTGTAATAATAAAGTATCTCCAAAAGTAACCAGGAATGTTAGCTGGCCCATTGAAGAGGAGTTAGGTGACAGGGAAGCTGGGATGAGAGGAATCATTTTCTCTATAGATCCTTACATTCCTTTTGGATTCTAAACGATATGAATGTATTTTGTTCCAAAGATCAGTTAAGAAAAGTTTGGTGGCCCCTCAAAATGTTCAACATAGAGTTACCATATGACTCACTAGTTCCACTCCTAGATATCTATTGTGTGCCGTCGAATCAATTTTGACTCATAAAGACCCAATCTAACAGAGCAGAACTGCCATAGGGTTTTCTAGACAAGTGCTTAACCATTGTCCTCCTAGGTATCTACCCAAGAAAAATGAAAACATATGTCCTCACGGGTACTTGTGCACAAATTTTACAGCAGCATTATCTAAAAGCCCCAAAGTGAAAACATCTGAAATGTCTGCCAATTGATGACTGGATCAATGAAATATGTTGTGTCTATACAATGGAATCTTATTAGACAGTAAAAAAGATTGGAGTACTGGTACATGTTGTAATATAGATAAACTTCAAAATCAATATGCTAAATGAAAGAAGTCAGACATAAATTACCTATATTGTATGATTCCATCAATATGAAATGCCCAGAATAGGCAAATCTATAGACACATAAAGTAGTCGTTCCTAATGAACGCAGAAAGGGGGAAGATAGAGCACGAATGCCAATAGCTAGATGGTTTTTGGGGGGATGATGACAATATTCTGCAATTAGATTCTGGTGATGATTGCATAACTTTGTAAATACACCAATAATCATTGAACTGTACAATTTAAACAATTAAATTTATGGTATATAAATTATCACTAGAGCAGATAAAGATAAATATTTAAAACTTTAACATAGCTTACAAGATAAAGTCATTTGTTCATTTAAAAATATTTTAGGACCACTGTGCCAAGCACTGTGCTAATCATTTAGGATACACAGTAAGTAGGACACAGATCAGCCCTGAAACGCATGATTGCCAAAATGGGGTGAAAAACGTGTGCATAAAAATCTAAAGCTGTATAGAAATTCTCTAACAAAGGAGCATACACAACAGAAGCACAGAATAAGTAAAAGTTCCTGGAAAAGCTGGGAAAGTAGTATTAAGAGGAGGTGATATTTGAACTTTCCCTAAAGATGATAAGAATTTCTCCAGATACTGAAAAATGGTGAAGGAATTTCATGGCAAGGTCAATGAAGGCATGAAAGTCAGACCAAAAAAAAAAAAGAATAGCTACCTGGCATTGCAGTGCAAACTGAAGAGGAGGGAGAGTTGTGATAGGTGAGGCCATAACAGCAGGTAGAAGCCAGATTGCAAAAGGCCTTGTGTACTTGATTTAGGAATTAAGGCTTCATTCTGTATGAAATAGGCAATTGGGAAATAGAGTGGTTTTAAAAAGGAATTTGATGTTTTTTTCATAAATCTCTTTGAGGCATTATGAAGAATGGTTTGAGAGGAGGTGAGATTAAAGACATGAAGACCTTGGAGGAAGTTCTTGCAATATGTGCTGGGGAGAAATCATGAGGATCTGAACTAAGGCAAAAGGGATACAGCAGTTAGATCTGGAAGACATTTCCATAGGAAAAAAAATTGACAACTCACCAAAGATGTGCCTGAAAAAAGGGAATGACGGTTATGCAGATGTCTGGGATCCAAGTGTTTCAGTTTGACTGGGTGCATAAGGGTGGGACTACCAAAGAAATGTGGTATAGAAAATTTACCATCCTTATATCTTCAAATCTACCATATACCTTGCTCATCCTAGGTAATGAATGAAGTTACTAGTCTCATATCATGCCACTTTGCAGGCTACTATATATATTAACAATGTGTTTTTATATAAGTGAACGTTGACAAACAACATTTCATGGAAAAGTATTTTATATTGGAGGCAAATCTGTTTGAACACCCAAAAAGTAAATAATGATGACAAGAGCTGCTTGCACAGCTTGTTCTAGTCTTCTCAAACTAGTTTTCTGCCAGGGGACCCTGCGTGCATTCCTACTCCCTTCCATAACCAAGTTATTGTAGATGACTGTGCCTGTTTATATGTTTGTTACTTGCCATTTGTTTCCTCTCACTCCTGTCTTCAAGACATTTGTTGTTTTCCTATTGCCTACTGTCGTGAATTATGTCCCCCAAAAATATGTGTCAACATGGTTAGGCCATAATTTTCAGTATTGCGTGATTGTCCTCCATTTTGTGATTGTAATTTTATGTTAAAGAGGATTATGGTGGGATTGTAACACCCTCACTAAGGTCACATCCCTGATCCAGTGTAAAGGGAGTTTCCCTGGAGTGTGGCTTGCACTACTTTTTATCTTACAAGAGATAAAAGGAAGGGGTAGCAAGCAGAGAGGGGGACCTCACACCACCAAGAAAAAAGCACCAGTCAGGGCACATCATTTGGACCCAGGGTTCTTATGTGGAGAAGCTCCCAGTCCAGGGAAAGATTGATGACAAGAACCTTTCTCCAGAGATGACAGAGAAAGCCGTCTCCTGGAGCTGAAGCCCTGAATTTGGACTTCTAGCCTACTAGACTGTGAGAGAGTAAACTTCTGTTTGTTAAAGCCATCCAGTTGTGGCATTTCTGTTACAGCAGCGCTAGATAACTAAGACACCTAATAAATTCAAGTCTATCCTTCTCTACTTTACTAAAAGGTAAAAGCCTTTCAACACCTGAGCCTATTTTCTCTCTCCAGCCCCTTCGTTCATAGGGTCACTATGAGTCGAAATTGACTCAATGGCCACGGTTTGGTTTTTAGCCCTCTCCCTTATGACCAGTTCTTTGTAGTGGCTGGAGCTCAGTGCCTGTTCCCTATACAAATTGTTCTTTCATTTGCACGTCTTTGATAATGCTGTTTCTGTTGTGGAATGCCCATCTCCATTCTGTTGCAGAGTCCATTTCATGCTCGTGTCTTTCATGAGATTTCCGTGATTCTGCTGGACTGGGAAGGCTGGATCTCTAGAGAGTAAATACAGCATATACCACATTATTTACCATTTAATGAATGCTGTCTTTATTGTTCCTCATTGTTTTTCCTTATTTTATTTCTTCAAATAGAATGTAAATTCTTTCAGCCATAGGATCTCATTTTAGTTGCTAGCAGGTCTTTTCCTTTAAAGTGAAATTACGTGTTTTATATTTTAAACTTATATTTTTGGTTTTCAAGTAAAACAACATGATATTTTTCGAAGTACCAGAACTGTTGTGGTACATAAGAGACCTAAGTTCCCCTCTCTAAGTTTGGCCTATTCAAAACATAGCAGGATACCTTTTCTTATGTCTGAAACCTTTGTAATCCTAGCTGATACTTCCCATATCATGCAGGGCAAACCTAAGTAAATTGCATGCTAGGTAAAAGCTTCCGTGGTGTTACCCACCACAGGAAGTAGTAAGAAAGGAGTGTTAATGGAAAGTCAGTGGAGAATCAGTAGGAAAAGGAACACATAAAAACAATATGCCAGTTATTATCAATAGTTAAAACGAACTGGATGACAACTGTTTCCATTTAAAATCAATCGATGGAGGCTCAAATAGCTTAGTCAGCATGAACCATTGATATTTGCAGATTTCATTCACTTCCATTCTGGTATGAGATTAGCCAGGGAACTGCACTGAATTTTCTTCAGGAAATGGAACATATCTTACTGCATTTATAGGTCCTTTATGCCCATTTCCTTAAAATGTCTACATTTTTGAAAAAGACCGTACATAAGAAAAGAACACAGTGTTTTGCTCAAAATACAAGTGTAATGTTACATTATGTGATGTTACAGACTGATGAGATCTAAGAGTTGAAGGACATATTTTTCAACAAGCCTACCCTCCCACCCCGTATACCTCTGGCAGGGGCCACTGCTTAGACATTGACAGAGAATTCACCATCTTATGAGGTAGCCCACCCAATTTTTGAATAGTTTTGTTCTACAATCTGTATTAAGGAACACTGAAATATTACTTATTTCTTACCTCTTGGGGGAATGAAAATGTAAACTAAGTTTTCTTTTTTTAATCTTCAAGGTCCTTGACCTTCCCTCTAACTTACTTCCATCTTGGGTCCTTGACCTTCCCTCTAAATTACTTCCAGTTATTTCCGGAAATTTACAGGAGTTACATTAAAAATGCACTGAGGATTCTTTTTTCTTGGCTACAATGTAGTAGCCATCATTCTCTTTCCTTGCTGCACCTCCTCATGTTGAAAACTGTGATGGAAACCAAATGTAAGATTCATTCGACACTTATAACACTTCAAGGGCTGAGCAGAGGGCAACCAGAGTGACAGATGACATACTATACTCATGACCTCCTCTTTGCTCTATTGCACTTAATACACTCCTTTGTAATTATGGATTCATTGTCAAGGTTTTTCTCTTAGAATGTAAGATCCTTAAAGGCAAGAATTGTGATGTATTTGATTTGGATCTCAAGTGTTTGCTGAATGAATAAATGACTCAAACTTTCATTCTCAACCAAAATTATGCATTATTCACTTTTTTTGGGTGAGTTGTTTTCCCTGAAAAGACTACTTCATCGAACATATAAACAGGCCTCTTGCATAATAACATGCATAATAAATGTAGGGTGACAACTGTTTAGTCTTAAATTAGAATCTGTACTAGATTTATAAAATTTGTTTTGGGTAAAACAAAGCTATCTCCCATGGGACTACTTCAGGCCAGTGGAGCAAAACAGAATAAAACTCCCCCTTTCTAAGTAAGGAAGAGTGATGTTAGGGCCCCAAATATACAGCTTCATGAAAACTTTCAAGTTAAATTTGAAAGAGGCTTCAAAAAATTACAGTCAATAAAAACTCATTACTTAGAAAAAAAAAATTGAAGGTGTTAAGAACTGCTACTTTTTCTGCTTTTATAAAGTACCAGGTATTTTACACCTGGAGAAGAAAGCTTGAGAAACAGTGACCTTGGAGATGGGGATGTGAAGAAATATCCTCATTCACTCATTAAGTGCAGAATATATACTGGGCAAGAACAAGGTGCTGTGATACATGCTGACAGCAATAAACTGGATGGACATATGCTCCTGACCTCATGAAGCTTACGGGTCTAGTGGAGAACAGACATAAAGATGGGATACTCAAATAGTTAATGATAAGTGTGATAAGTGCAGAAGTGGCAATAGCCTATTCCAACAAATTCAACCAAATTAATCATTGGAACTGGAGGGGCTGGGATGTAGTGTTGGCATCGTGTTGAGAAACTTGTTTTAGATAATGGCAAATGAAACTCTAGAAGATATTAAGGAACACTGAAATATTATTTATTTCTTACCTCTTGGGGGAATAAAAATGTAAACTAAGTTTTCTTTTTTTAATCTTCATCAATATGGAATAGATACTTTGCATATTCATTGAAGTTAATACTGTCCTATGCAAAAGGTAAAAGTATCCTCCTTTATAAGAATTAAAAAAAAAAAAAAAAAAAGCCTTGCCGTTGAGTCAATTCAGACTCATAGTGACCCTACAGGACAGAGTAGAACTTTCCCATAGGGCCATAGGGTTTCCAAAGAGTGGCTGGTGGATTCAAACTGCCTACCTTTTGGTTAGCAGGCAAACTCTTAACCACTGTGCCACCAGGGCTCCCATAATGATAAAGTGACTAAGATATTTTCAGGTAGGGCAGGTGATGGTCACAAATTACTTAGACATGGTAATGGTAATACCTCCATGATGACAATTTGTCATGTACACAGCTATCTTTTAGGAGAAATTTCAGATAACCTGTCCACAATCACACAGCTAAATGGCAGAGTCAGAAATCAAACAAATTTAATTGTTGTGTCTGAGTCACTTTCTTTTTAAAAATTATTTTCTATGTTAAGTCATATCATTCTGTATTTCATTATTTTTGTTGTTGTTTTAATTTGGAAACACAGAAATGTTATTATACCACCAAAATGAATACTTCGTTTTACAGAAGAGGAAACTAGGATTCAGAAAGATAAGGTGACAGGGCTCAGAATCTTTCTGAGATTAGACCCAGTTGTCATAATTTGTAGGAAGCACTAAAAAATGCATGCTTATTATTGCATACAATGATACTTAAGCAAATAATTTATACGATAGTGAGAAGACATTTTTCCTGGAAATTTTATTATCGAAGACTTTTAGAAAAAGTTGTGGAGAGAGATTTACATATGAAAATGATGTAACCTAGGGGGCACCTGGGAGCTCTGGTGGTGTAGTAGTTAAGAGCTTGGCTGCTAACCTAAAGGTCAGGAGTTCGAACCTACCAGCTGTTCCTTGGAAACCCTATGGGGCAGTTCTACTCCGTCCTACAGGGTCGCTGTGTGTTGGAACTGACTCAACAGTGACGGGTTCGTTTTTTTTCTTTTTTGGTTTTTGTGAGCATCTGCAACTCCTGGTGAAAACTGCCCCAGACTTCCCTAGGGATTGAAGCTCTGAGTTACACACTCACAGGTTTTCATCATATGCAGATTTAGAGGTTGTATAGAGCAGCAACAAAAATCCATTGACAAATGTAGAATTTTTATACACAAATTTGTTTCTATTCCTGAATTTCTTCTTTGCATGTTATGAAATATATCCTTTGAATTGGTTTTTAAGATCTATTGTCGCAGTGCTCATTTGTTGTGAGTGAATTTTTTAAAAATTGTATTTGACATGTACCTAGTTAAATACTTGTTTTCAGCTTTTAGCATAATAAGCAATATGTGCTATCATAGCTTCAATTTTCCTGCCAAGTAGAGAGTGACAGCTGTGTGGCAATATGTAATGCATATTTTCATCTACAGATAAATTGGAAGGAAGGAAAAACAGCTTCTGGGTGGGCAGGTCACCATAATTTAAATGAATCGTTAAAATTATATTTTTCCCTAGAAACAAAAATGTAATTGCTTTTCTGGTTAGATGCACACTGAAAGGCCTTAGTTGTATTATTATAACATATTTTCTCTCTATTTACAACTTTCCCAAGATCCTTTGGATTTTTTCATTTTTGTTACTCTTCTCCATCCAAGCAATGTGCACTTCTTCCTTAGTACATCTCCATGTTTGAGTAAATTATCCCTGAGGGATAGAATTGCTCAGTACATAGTATTGTCAGAGCAACTTCACTCTTCAGGTTTCATCCCATTGGCAAGGGAGGGAATTAAAACTCTCCGTAGACAGCCACTTAAAGAAGTAGCTTATGCTCACCTGCGTTGAGGAAAGGTTACTGCACTGGGCTCAGTATTTTAAAAGTGCTACATTTTAATTCACTTTTAAAGTGAAAGAAGTAATCTTTTATTTTTTTCATTTTATAATTGTGTATTTTATCACTAATTATCGTACCTTTGCCCATTCTGAAGAACATATATGAGTGCCTTAAATATACTTCCAAATTGTTTTAGTGGTGCCGCTTGAGACTTAAAATTTCCTCACCACTATTTCATTTGTAGTTTATATGTAGTGTTGCTATGAGTCACACTCGATTTTGTGGCAACATGTTTTGATTTATGTAGTTTATAATGATACAATATTCATTTGAAGATTTGCATAAATAGCAAACAAAGAGGAATTTTTGGTCTCCATCTTTTCCTACTTTCAATTTGTTTGTGTATAAGTGATTGTTTCGATACTTGATTTACTGGCATATCTTTTTTTCTTTTTAATTTTGAAATTTCCAAGGGGTTAGGCTGAGCTAATAATTTGTATAAAAGCTGCCAGTGATTAAAAAAGCCCAACTACTTTTAAAATATAATCCTACTTTGGACATGGATAATGTCATTTACAGTTAAAAAAAATATGAGAGAAATAAGTAGAGTATCTCTGGTGACCATTACTATAATAGTTGCACCTATCACACTAATCACAAGCTTGGGGACATCAGAGAATAGCCAAATGCAATTTTTCAAGAGTTTATTTAGGATTTCAGAATTTTATTGTTTCAAAATTTTCTGTTGTCCCCTGATAAGTACATGAAGATTTTGACCTTGTATGTGGTGCTTAAGCAACATAGCCTAACATTTTGGATGAAACAATTCACTATCAGGGGTTTCTTGCTAGCCTAATCTGATGTTTTAATGTTTTAAACCTTTCTTGCCCAATCAGTACATGTAGTCCCCAGTTTAGGATGGATCTCCATTCTGATAACTCCTGCGTAATTAGGTTCTGACAGTATTTTTGTTTTTTAAGTTTTCATTATTATCGCCTTTTCTTATCAGTATTTTTATAAAGCCAATCTTTGTCTTTTGGAGTTGGAAACATTACATATACACTTACAGATATATTTTAATACATACCAAAAGAAACCAAACCCATTGCAGTCTAGTCAATTCTGACTCATACAGACCCTATAGGACAGAGTAGAAATGCCCCATAGGGTTTCTGAGGAGCGGCTGATGAATTCAAATTGCTTACCTTTTGGTTAGCAGCCTGAGCTCTTTACTCTGACGATGAAGAGGAGTTGGGTGATGTTGGCATTTTGTCAGCTGCAGTATAAATCACTTGTGGAAGGTTCTGGATCTTCTGGATTATCCCTGGGAATGGGGATAGCGTTTCTAGTCAGAAAATGGGTGACAGTTGTCTGTATGGTCCTTTTCTTTTTTTCTTCATATATTTCACACTAACATCTCACTGCTCCCTGGGTCTACCAACTTTAGCAAAGTGATCAGGGCTTGGGCCCATGTTATGCTGTAACAAACAACTGAAGCCTCTGATTAGTTTAGTAAAAAACTTCATGAAGCTAATCCTTTCACTGTAAAATTTTTTGACAACTTCTTCCCCTTCTTCATTAATTTTTTTTTTCTTCAGCATTTTTTTTCTCTTTAAAATCCATTAAGTCCTGGTCTGTCAATCCCCCTTCTTCGAGTGAACATCTGAGAATAACAACATCAGTAAATTATGTGCTGCGACATTGTATATGGTGCACATTACTAAGGATCAGATGTTTAAAAAAAAGGGACCATTATTACTGTGGTTTGTCATAACTCAAATACACAGCAAGTCAGAGACTACCTGTATTTCATAGGTTTTTGTTCAGAGGACTCAAGACATGGATCTTTCTCTTCTTTGTGTGGGTTTTCTACTGCATATTCCCTTAGGTGTTTTCCTCCTTTATTAAGTTTACACCATAAAGCTAATCCAGTCTCCCCACAAAGCATTACCATTACAGATAATCAGTAGGACAGTGTCCAAATCTCCTTAATGAGTCAACATGAAATTTGTGTGTGTATTTTTTCCTCTATGTAATCATGTTTCTCCTACCACTTGCCCATTAGTTTGTCATACTGTGGTAGCTTACATGTTGCCATGATGCTGGAAGCTATGTCACCAGTATTTCAAATACCAGCAGGGTCACACATGGTGAACAGTTTCAGCAGAGCTTTCATACTATGACAGACTAGGAAGAAGGACCTCGTAGTCTACTTCCGAAAAAATTAGCCAATGAAAACCGTAGGAATAGCAGCAGAACATTGTCTGACAGAGGCCTGGAAGTTTAGCTCCGCAGGTTGGAAGGCACTCAAAATGTGACCAGGGAAGACCGAACTCCTAAAAGTAGAGTTGACTATAGTGATGTAGGTGGAGACAAGCTTTCAGTACCTTCATTTGCTGATATGAGACGACTTAGAATAAACAGCTGTAAACACCCATTAATAATCAGAATGTGGATTATATGAAGTATATATTCAGGAAAATTGGAAGTTGTGAAAACTGAAATGGAATGCATAAAGATCAATATCCTAGGCATTCGTGAGCTGAAATGGACTAGTATTTGCCATTTGGAATCAGACAATCATGTGTTCTACTATGCTGGAATGACAAATTGAAGAGGAATGGCATCACATTCATTGTCAAAAAAACATTTCAAGATCTATTTTGAAGTACAATGCTGTCAGTGATAATACCCATACAACTATAAAGAAGACCAATTATTATGAATGTAATACGAATTTACCCACTAACAGCTATGACTAAAGATGAAGAAATTGAAGATTTTTACAAATTTCTGCTGGCTGAAATTGGTCAAACATGCACTCAGAGACATATTGATAATTACTGGTAATTGGAATGTGGAAGTTGAAAATGAAAAAGAATGAGTAGATGGAAAATATGGCTTTGGTGATAGAAAGACTTCTCCATTGCAAATGCCTTTTTTCACCAACATAAATGGTGACTATACACAGGGACATCACCAGATGAAATACACAGGAATCAAATCAACTATATCTGTGGAAAGAAATGGAGAAGCTCAATATCATCAGTCATAACAAGGCCAAGGGCTGACTGCAGAACAGACTGTCAATTGCTCGTATCCAAGTTCAAGTTGCAGCTGAAGAAAATTAGAGCAAGTCCACAAGAGCTATAATAGGACCTACCTGAATTTAGAGACCATCTCAAGAATAGATTTGACACATTGAATACTAATGACTGAAGGTCAGACAAGTTGTGGAATGACATCACGACATCATACATGAAGAAAGCAAAAGGTCTTTGAAAACGCAGGAAAGAAAGCAAAGACCAAAATAGATATCAGATGACACAACCTTGCTTGCTGAAATTGAAGAAGACTTGAAGCACTTACTGATGGAGATCAAAGACTACAGCCTTCAGTATGAATTATACCTCAACATTAAGAAAACAAAAATTCTCACAACTGAACTGATAAGCAACATCATGATAAATGGGGGTCAGTGAATAAGAAGACCCTCTACAAAACAGATTGACACAGTAGCTGCAACAGTGGGCTCCACATAGCAATGACTGTGAAGATGGTGCAGGACAGGGCAGTGTTTCATTCTGTAGTACATAGGGTCGCTATGAGTCAGAATCGGCTCAGCACCTAATAACGACAACAACAATGATATGTAAACAGCAATATATAAAACCAACCAAACCCATTGCCATTGAGTCGATGCTGACTCATATTGACCCTATAGGAGAGTGGAATTGCCCCATAGAATTTCCAAGGAGTGGCTGGTGGATTTGAACTGCTGACCTTTTAGTTAGCAGCAGAGCTCTTAACCATTGTACCACCAGGGCTCCATATGATGAGTAATTTTACATATCCAGTGGCTGTGACACTTATTTAAAGTTAGTAATTACTTTGTGTAATTATGCTCTGCTTTCAATCAAGATCCATCTGACATCAGCAATGATAGCCCTCTTTCCATGTCCTCTTCTGAACCCGGCTTTAATTTCTGGTAGCTCCCTGTTGATGTACTGCTGCAACGATTTGTGTATTATCCTATCATTGACAGCTTGTACTTCAGGATAGATCTCAAAATGTTCCTTTTGACTATGAATGCCATGCCATTCCTCTTTAATTTGTCATTCCCAGCATAGTGGACAATATGATTTTCTGATTAAAAATTGTCAATACCAGTCAATTTCAGCTCACTGATGCCTAGGATATTGATCTTTATGCATTCTATTTAATTTTTAAAGACTTCCAATTTTCCTAGATTCATATTTCATATATTCCACATTCTGATTATTAATGAATGTTTGTAGCTATCTCTTCTTATTTTGAGTCATGCCACATCAGCAAATCAAATTTCGAAAGCTTTACTCCATCCACGCCATTAAGGTGAACTCTACTTCAAGGAAGCAGCCCTCCCACAGTCTTATTTTGAGTACCTTCTAACCTGAGGATCTCATCAGACAGTGTTCCACTGCGATCTCTAAGTTTTCACTGGCCAGTTTTTTCCAGAAGTAGAATGCTGGGTCCTTCTCTTAGGACTTTTTCACTTTCACTGTCTTCTGGTTTTCTAGGTCTTCCATACCTAGTTTAGAATACCTGTCAGCTTCTAATTCAGAGTGCTGTATAACTTCTGTATACATTTTACTAAAGCATGCATTGGAATATTGCTTGTTTCCTTTTCTCATACTAATAATTTGTGGATCAGTTTTGGGACCTTACAATCTTAAATAGTTTTGAATCTGAGATTTTTTTCAGTTGAAAAAGACCGTAAATTTACCTCCTACAATCCCCTACCTAATTTGTACTGTTCATTTGACAAATGTTCATGCAGCCTGTACTTTAACCTCCCAGAGACTGGCAGTTCCCTATCTTTGAAGCATCCCAAAATAAAGATATTTTCTACCAGAAATCTTCTCTTGTCCAGCCTTCATACCTTAGTTCCCTTTCCATTCCTTTTGGGAAATGGCTTACAGTTTCCTTACAACATTCATTTCAGTTTGAATACTTTAGGAGATCTGTTTGTATAGGACAAAACTCATGTGCTTTATAATCACACAGACATGGTTTAAAGTCTTATTTCCAATCTTTAATATCTGTGATCTTAGGAAAAATACTTAACTTCTCTAAGATTCAATTTTCTCATCTGTAAAATGGTACTAGAAACAACTATTTCATAGGGTTTGAGAATAGCAAATATTTCTCACAATATTTTACACAGTACCCTAGTCATTCATTACATTCTTATTCCCTTCTAAACTTCCTGTGGTTACTGGCAGATCAATACTATCATCTCACATGTTCTAGGTAGTACTAAGTAATACAAATATTGCATTAACATTTTAGAAGTCTCATTGTGCTCTTTATCCACAGGGAGCTTTCATGGAAAATTTAGGTCATTTTTTATACAAGAGCTGCTAACCTTCCTACTCCATGGACATAGATGTATTTCTTGTTAAGCAGCCTTTTAGAGCTTTACTCAGTGAGGCAATATGTTGGTCCAGCTCCCAAAATTGTCCTCTGCAAGTTTAATAGTAGCTGCCTCTGAATCGATGATGAAACACTGAAACAAACTAGGAGTGGAGCAGAGCCCAGTCAGGCTCCTAGGCAACTACGCGCTGTCCCGTTACTTTGCACCCTTCATTCATGCACCTACTTCCAATGCATTTTAGGATGATTTTGTGTGATTGTTATGAATGGAGAAACAGTATTTTTGTTTTCCCTGTGTAAATGAAGCTATCCAAACTTATCAAAAAAGACAGAATGAATGTATTTTTCCATAATTTTGTACTATTTTAATTTATTATCTGTATTTTTAAGAAGGGCAGAGAGAATTTATTGTGTCAGATAGTTTTTGGTAAATCCAAGTTGGCTTCTTGCCTTCTGCATACCCAGTGCTATTGAGTCGATTCCGACTCATAAGCCCTTAAAAATTGCATTTAATGTATGAAATTTCATTCAAGATCATCATAAAGCCAGTTTAGTAAAATTACCTTTTCTCTCCTTTTTGAAGGAAACTTGGCCTCATTCAGACTATTTCCTAAAGGTCATTGATAAAATTCAGTAGACTATCATGCAAGTCTCCTTGTAACAGTGGGATAAAATCAATCTGTTTAAGTTGAACAAAATTAGAGTGGTTAGATGTTTCTTTGATTGATCCCTTATACATCTGGGGTTCAAATTCATTTTTTATCAATATATCTTTTTTTTTTATTATTTTGGTTTAAAAATTATTCTCTAGCAGTGAGCAAAAAATGAATTTAAATATTTAATATTTTTGCATTTCAAAAAATTGAGCTTTGATAAAGTAGACGTTTTATAGTTAATTTGTAATTTCTTTATTTAAAAAAAATGATTGTAACATAGTCTTATGTTCTTAGAAGTAGTAATTCTTCTTAGAAACTGTGTGTAGGTGAGTTTTATAAAACTTGGCCTGTGAAATGGCTCTGTGTGGATATTGCTTGTACTGTTTATTCACTTAAATTTGTATGATTAGAGAATTACAGGAGCATAAAAATTAATAGAAGAGTCCCTGGGTGGTGTAAATGGTAAAGCATTCAACTACTGGCTGAAAGGTTGGTGGCTTGAATCCACCGGACTTGCCTCGCAAGACAGGCCTGAAGATATGCTTCTGAAAGGTCAAGCCTTGAAAACTCTATGGAGCAGTTCTACTGTGCATACATGAGGTCACTATGAGTTGGAATTGACTCCATGGCAACTAACAATGACAACAAGCCCACACAGCTCTTGGGTGCACATTCCTGCCTCCAGGTGGATCCAGTTGGCCAGCAGATTGGGCAGTTTGGGATTCTACATACCACCTGGTTTTCTACCTCCAGTTGTTCTCTTCTCTGTGTGTCATTGTGAACATTTTGCAGAGGTCCTTCTCAAAGCAATAAGTCCTTCTGTAACTCCATAACTGCCTTCTCAGGAGGTTGGATGCCAGTATACATCAAGATTCCATTTTAATGAGTGGAAAATGGTGCAATTCAGGACAGGAGAGGAAGGATGACTGTTGCTGCCAGTGCTCCAATTCCTACTTTCTCCAAAGCAGAGTGATCTGATCCACCTCTAAATAATGGTGGACACATATATAGAGAATATATTGAAGGACGCCAAATCATCGGCCTACTCTGCTTTTCAAACTGTGTGGCTTGCTCAGAAGTTTTTTTTTCTGGCCCCACACATCCATTAAAAATTTTCTATACATATTTTCAGGGCATTTATAGACCACTTGATGCTTATAGAATTTTCTATGTATTCATTCTATAATTATTTATTCAGTGAGAATATATGTGCTAGGAACTAAACATTTTACAGATATGTCCTCAATACCAATACTTAGCATATTTGGTAATAGTAGAGTTAGATTAGGATCTGGACCCTGGGTGGTACAAACAATTTGCACTGAACTACTAACCTAAAGGTTGATGGTCTGAACCCACCTGTCAGTGCCATGAAATAAACACCTGGCAATCTGTTTCCATAAAGATTACAGCCAAGAAAACCTTATGGATCTATTCTGCTCTGTAGCACATGGGGTCACCATGAGTTGGAATCAACTCAATGGCAAGACTTTTTTTTGTTTGTTTGTTTGTTTTAGGTTATAATTTAGAAATTATTATAAAATCCATATGAAATCATAATGTCTCATTGAATGGAAACAAAGAGTAGCAACTATACTTTGGGCTTCTCTTGTTTGAACTATTCTCCATCGCTTTGAGGTCAACATGCTTGTGCTTGATGGAGGAATTAGCTTGAATTTTGTACATTTATATACTTAACATCATCTTTTTGACACTAGCCATGTAACAAAATGCCTATGACCTTCACATTGAATTTACACATTTTTTTTTTAGAATTCAGATTGTTTTAATGGATTGCAGAATCACCGGCTGTTATACATCACGTTGGTTTGGTAAGCATAGAGTTGTACTGATTTTTTGTCTTCCAGTTTTTTACTGAGTGATTAATCTGTATATAAAACAAAATATATTTCAATGGGAAGAAAGAATAGTACAGATATCTTTAGGCTGATAAAATTTTCCTGGCATCAGAGAAAATGAGTGATTCATTATTAGCTTGTGTACAACATTTCATTGTGAAAAGCTGAAAGATTGTTTTAAGAGATTGCATTACCCACATGGAGATTTGTGTTTCTGTCACTAAAAAGTCATTCATGAACAGAGTTAACTGTATGGAATTCTTTCTATATAAGCCTATGAAAGTAGAAAATCCATAATCAAATCATATTGTTAATATGAGATATATATATATGTCTATACTATATATATATGATACTGATAAAGCAAATCTTCCCTTTTGTAAAAATAAAAAGGGCTAGAATGTTATTTGATGCTGTAGAATTTGAAAAATTATCTATAAAAACAGTATCTTATTTATACTGTTTATCTACAAATGATTGTCCACATATAAAAGTAATTTTTCTAGATTTTATTGTCTTAGCTGACTTAGGAATAACTGTAGCTCTGCCACTTTCAATTCTGATACCCAAAAGAATGCTAATATATGCAATTTTTATTTCATAATTTATCCAAGGGAAAATGAAAAACACAAAATAGGTACAAATACAGAACATCTTGATAGTCTAAAAGTACCAAAAAAATTTAAATAAACAAAACCTGAAAATTTAATACCTAATGACATAGATTTTTACATACAGAAGCAGTTAAGAAATGGAATAGCTTGACATGTGACAAGGTGACCCTGATCCTATAGTCTTCACCACTGGATAAAATCAGTTAGGTAAATAAACAAAATAAACATTAAGAGAAAATACTTACAAGTGGTTTGGATTCTAATTCTGGGATTAAAAATGTGATTCTTCCCCCTACATCTATAAAAATAAAAATAAAGCTTGCAATGTAAAGAGAACAGATGTTTATATCAAAATTATTGACAGGATAATTTTCATAAATTTCATATATAAAATTGTAAACTTTCATGATAAAAATACAGTAACTTGAAAAAAGCATAAATAAATAATTAAATACCAGCTCATATAGATCTGATACGGAGACCCTGATAGTGTGTTGGTTAAGAGCTATGGCTGCTAACCATTAGTTGCGGTAATACTTAGCTTATATTGAAGTTTTTTTCTCCTTTAAAAATTTATTGATGTACTTAAAAATTCATGTGCTTCCATAATATATTTCCATGTTGAATTATTCACGTGTATGATAGACTGTCTTCTTATCTTTTTGTTTTTGATTTTTACCCTTTGTATAATACTATTCCAGAAAAGGATTACAGTCTGCTTTAAGGTTCAGGTATACGTTGTGTGATATTTAGGTTTATTGCCATCAACGCCTGTCTTTCCCTTAAATTTAATAAAGCCTGAGATGCACACCTAAATCAAATATATAAGATATGCCAATGAGAGATATCTGCTTGAAAAACTGAAATTTGGGAGCATAGAAACTGTGGTAAAATCTAAGTGAGTCATTGAAATATTAATCCATATAGAGACGGGGCTGGGGCAGCCCTTTTTAGTATGTTCCATGATAAATCAGCAGAGAAAACAATGTCTTTAAAGAATCAAGAGGATAGATCCAGCATGTGAAGAGAATGATCAAGAGACCATGGTGGCCTAGAGAAATGGTGGACTGGAGCCAACTTGCTAAATTTTTGGAAATTCTTGCAGTTGACTTTATATTTTTAATTTAAAATCAGCCATGAGGATATATTTACACCATGGAAATTGTCAAACACTACAAATCAGAGCCTCCCTATCTCCGAGAGCCAGTTATACATTTACCGCCTCACACTTCCAGAGAGAGAAAGAAAATGAGATTGATTGAGAGAAATGTCCTAGATCCCTGATATCTTCTAATTCAGTGCTCTTAAATCCTTGGGAACCAGCAGTGTTTATTTCTGTGAAATGCTTCCATAGCCTTCTAATTATCCCCACACTTATATTATACTCATTTGACTTGAAATTTAATTCGCACACACACACAAATATGGCTAAGACAGCCTCAGAAAAGGAACATCTCAAATTATTAACTGATTGCCATTACTTGTATCAATGTAAATGGAAGATGAGGAACCTGAGGGTGGAAATTTATCATATTCACGTGAAATGTCTTATATGTACACAAACGTAAGTATCTGCTTTTTTAATCACCCCATATCATTTCATACCTACCATGTTGACACATAGCTAGTCAGTTTTTTCATGTGCATTTTAGCATCAGTCTGATCATCACTGAGAGGAAATTTAAGGAGTGGGAAATAAAGAGAACAAATCTTAAACATATCTTATAAAGGTTTTTTTTTTTTTTTAAATACTGTGTTGTGACAAGTTTCTGCTGTTAGAGGCGTAGAACCTAAGGAAAAATTAGTTTTGACTGGTTGGAGAGCCAGCCAGTTTTATAAAAGGAAAAAGAAAGATAATAAAAATTATGCTAACCTGGATTTCTTTTCTGGTCGCGCTTTTACACTGCTTCTTCTACTAGTGATTCCAAATGTCTTTTAGAGTAAGGTTAGTAAATATCTTGTCACAAAATACTTTTAAAAGACTCATTGTCAGAGATTGTTTTGAAGGGCAGAAGCCACTTCCCCTTCGTGCTGTCCCATCCCTACCCCACCTGAAGATCTGGTTACAGAGACAATGGAATAGTCAGTGGTCCTGAGACAATCTCATTGAGATTGTCTCAGGAGATTCATTTCCAGAAATGTGTGCTTAAACCTAGTAGTTACTAAAACCCAGTAACCATGGTAGGCCCTGCTTCATCCTTTATTAAAGTCTTTATTGACTTCAGAAATTTTAAGGTTATATACAAAATGCCAACAAGGAGCATGAACTGTTTGAGATCTATTGTTTGACTTGCTGGAAGCATCTTTACTAAAATGCAGTGACTGACCCACTTTTTTAAGGCTTTATAAATCTTAATTGGGAGCAGTTTGACACCCCCCCCCCATGCCAAAGGGAAGATTTTACCTCATTAGAAGAAGTCCAGTGGTATTACTTACAGAAATACAGAATTGGCATAAAGGACTCTTCCAAAAGGACATGCCTTTGGGCATTCAGATTTAAAGATAGACATAAGAAACCGGTGTCCTGATAGTTTTGTGTTTATTTAAAAAGTGCCCCCAGAAGAGACTATTATTTTCCCTTTGGGCTAAAAATCTAATGATATTTTAGGGCAAGTGTTAACCTTTAGCTGAGAAAATATTTATTTTGGACATGTACTGAAATATGCTCCTATTGGTTACCTCTGGGGATTCTACATAAAGTGTAGAACACGGATGGATTCGTATAGAGGAAGCTGGTCTGATTAAACAGGCTTTTTTTTTTTTTTTTCCCAGCTATACTAGTATGAAACTGAAATGCTCTAATACCATATAAATAAATAGAAATGTTTCTAGAAAATTTAAGATCACACCTGTTATTACTATTTACACTTTGGATAACTTTGATTAATGCAAGAACATGGACAGGGTATTCATTGGGAAGAAACAGGGAGCTGTATAGTTTGTCTTCTGGTTTGTGAGTAAGCATTTAAGGCAGATTACTTTTGGGGGCTGTTAACCAAAAGGTCAGTGGTTCAAATTCACCAGGTGCTTCTTAGAAACCCTACAGGGCAGTTCTTCTCTGTCCTATAGGGTTGCTATGAGTTGGAACTGACTCAGTGGCAACTGGTTTGGTTTTTGTTTTTTTTTTTAGTTTTTCTAAATTTCAGATAGGTACCAGGTTATTCTCTCTTTCCCCCAAGAGAAATAGAAACAATGAGTATAAAGCCCTTGTAATCATCTGGATGAATAGATAAATGATTAAAATGAAATATTTTTAGACAACACTTCTGAAACATGTAAATGATTTTGTTTCTTTCACTGAATTTCAAACCCAGATATAAATGATTTCAGACTGAGAGTATTCATTCCAGTCATAGTAAGGATATAAGTAAAGGCCATTGATGTCGTTCCTCTTTGTAGAAGACTGAGAAATGGCTTCAATCAGAGTCACACATCTCGCTGTGCTTTGGTTTAGTGAATGGGTTACAAAATGAAATTTATTCAAGATCAAATAGCTGGCATGCTTGCATCCTGTGATTACATGACAAAAGCCTATCTTGATGCAGGTATGGGATTCCCTACTACTTAAGAAGACAACTTTTTTAGCCTCACATTGTTGCTGGACTCTAACTTTTGAAAAGATTCCACAATTCCTTGCTTTGACCCAGGTTTGAGATTTATTGATCCAGACCCGGTGGCTGCTTCATTCTAATGGGCAGGGGATTGTAGCTCTGGAGTCTCAGTATCCACCCAGCAGTGCTGGCAGTTTGGAATACTGCCTGGGAATGCGAACTCCAGGTGTGAGACTTCAGCCTGTGTTCCCTGAGTGCAAAATAATACAGTAATTTTCCTGTTTTTCTGAACAGATGTTTCAGTTCAAAAACAAGCAAAATAAAAATACAAAATTCATCCAAGATGGCATTTCTTTTGGCATTTAGCACAAATGATTAGTCAACTCTACAAATCTGCCTCCGAATAATTACATAACACAACATAGTAAGAAATAGTTTAATACCGAATCACTAGGAAACAGCTTTCTCCAGGGAATTATATCTAGATCTGTCACACCAAAAGATGGCAGATTTCTTCCTGTTACACTCAAATAACTCCTACTAAATGGTTCTACAAATGTTACATCTGTTCTGCTTTGTACTATGTACTGAGGAATGACAGACATTCGAAGAACCCCCCTGTGTCAGAATAGTACTTGAAGTAATATAAGATAACCACACTAAATCCATCAGAACTAAAACTAGCTTTTAAACTCAGTCCTGCTGATGTTTAAATAATCGGTATTAATTTATTGAAAATCACTCAGTAGAGCATAAAGAAGAGGATCGCCAGTGGGAAGCGGGGCAGAAAGAAGCAACAAAAAGCATAGATTTGATTTGAGAATCCCACTACCCATCTCTCAGTTTGTCGTACCGTGGCATCTTGCAAGTTGCTGTAATGCTGGAAGCTACGCCCCAGTATTTCAAATACCAACAGCGTCGCCCATGGTGGAGAGGTTTCAGTGGGGCTTCCAGATTAGGACATACTAAGAAGAAAATCCTGGCGATCTACTTCTGAAGATTAGCCAGTGAAAACCCTATGGATCACAACAGAACATTGTCCCGCTCACTTGCTGTAGACACATCATCAGGACAGATTGATCACTGGAGGAGGACATCATGTTTGGTGAAGTAGAGGTCCAGTGAGGACATAGGAGACTCTCAGTGTGATGGACTGACACCATAGACATGATGTAGACTCAAACACACTGGTGAACATGAGGACGAGGCAGGGCCAGGCAGTGTTTCATTCTGTTGTGCATAGGGTCTCCGTAAGCTGGAGATGACTTGACGGCAGCTAAGAACAACAGCAACAATGCAGGAGGCAAAGAATAAAACAACCTTCATGATAAAAATAGAGTAAATTGAAAAATGAAAAAAAGAGAGAAATAATAAGAGCACCAAATAATAAACAACAAGGACCATTCTGTAATGATCTGGATGAAAACCAATAGCCAAACTTGTTGCTGTCCAGTAGATTCCAACTCATGGTAACTCTATAGACAGAGTAGAACTGCCCCATAGGATTTCCAAGGCTGTAATTTTTTTTTTTTTTAATCCTTATAGAAGCAGACTGCTACATCTTTCTCCCATGGAGCAGCTCGTGGGTTTCAACTGCTGACCTTCGAGCCCTTAACTGCTGCACCACCAGGCTCCTGATCTTGATGAAAAGTTTATGAAATTCTGCAATTTAGCATTTTTTATGCAAATAACATTTGCGTAAAAATATGGTAAATTGCCTTCTACGTTTGTTTGCCAACTGCACCTTCCCCCTGTAAAATATTTTCGTAAGTGCATGCCCTATGCTAATTTTTTTTATAGTAATGTGTAAGAAAAATTGGCATATCAGCCCTTATGAAAATGCCTGGAGTGGGGAGGGTGTGTTTGGCAAACAAACAAGAAGGGGCACGTTATTTGCGTAAAATGCAATAATCTGCTCCTGTACCAGTCTGTTGGGCTATAGTAATTGATTAGCTTCTTGAATGTAGAAACGATAATTCCTTAAAGACTAAAAAAAGTGTATTTTTATTTACATACTTTAAGATTTTCCTTTTTTTGACTACCTGAACTTTTATGTCTCCTTGGAACTACCGAGCTATAATTATTCAGAAACCATTTCCTGAATGCCTAATTTGTACAAAGGTGAAGCAGTAAATTCTGTGTTAATTATGTACGGTACAAACCATAATGGAAACTCAAGGTCCCTCATTTGATAAAAATAAATACTTTTTGGTGTCTCTCAAAGTGGATTTTGATTGTGAAACTTTTTTTCTTTGAGGTGGAGGGAGCTGCGGATTGAAACTATCACTCATTTCCTAAAACAATCCAGCTTTTTTGTTTCTCAGGTTATACACGTTTTTGCAGTATGTCTGCAGTGTATTTTTCCTACATTCTTTAAACATCTCAGGTTTTCTTATTCTCATCATTTGTCCTCTAATTACCATCTGTCGAAATGGATTTTACAGTTCTGCATATGGATAGTTTAATCTAACTTATTTTTATAACAAATTGGTTTGATCCTGATTCAGATATTATCCAATTTTTATAGTACGATGTTAACTTTTTTGTTAATGTCTATGCCCTATTTAATTATACACAGATTTCTGATTGACTCAAATTTTCTGGCTTTGTCTTCAGTGCCATTTTAGTATTTTTCCATACCACTTAAAATATACACTTTACCTTGCACAGACTTTAAAGTATAAATTATAAAGTTATCACCCACAGATATCCTAGTTTCTCAGTTTCTCAGCTTGTGGATATATCACTTCAGTTTGGGAAATTCTTTAGCCAATCTCATGTCAGTATGTGCAATAATTAATCTGACATCAGGGGGATGTTAAGGAGCATAGATATGAATAATGCTGTAAATATTTAAAGTTTCCAATTAAAAATGTTTATTGTAACCCATGTGCACTTTCCTAGATATAACTGTTAAAAGGGAAAATGTTTCTGGTTTCATTCTTGTGATTCGCCTTCGTTGTACCTAAGTATCTTTTTTCTACCGAGAAGGGCTAAATATTCTTCTGAGGGGATACATTGCTTCAGAAGCTTATCGTTGCTGTAATTACTGTATTGTAACCATTCTTTTTTTAACCATTCACGTGGCATTTAATTTACACAAAGTCATTTTTTATCGTTCAGTAGTTAATTCTTCTACCATTTCACAGAGAAAAATTAATATGCATTTAGTTGATTTACAGCTGTAAAAATTCTGACACTGCAATGACATATTAAAACTGCCGTAGCTGAGGAGAAAAAGAACTGATATTTGGAAAAGCAGGATTAACCGAAAAAAAAAAAAACAATTGCTATCGAGTCAATTCCGACTCATAGCGACCCTGTAGGACAGAGTGGAACTGCCTCATAGAGTTTTCAAGGAGTGCCTGGTGGATTCAAACTGCCAACCTTTTGGTTAGCAGCTGTAACACTTAACCACTACATCACTAAGGTTTCCCAAGTTTGTGTTTTGCTTAATTTTTAAACATGTATAAAGTGAAATGTACAGAAGTATTTGTTATATGAATGTATATAGTGGAAGTTTTAGGAATATAAATGAGAATGGCAATATATACATGGGTGTTACATAGATGTGGACTGGTGGATGGGTGGATGGATGGATGGATAGATAGCGATAAAACTGAAAATGTACAAGTGTCAATATCCCGAAGGACCTGTATAAAAATAGAAATAGATTAAGGCCTGCTTAGAATAGATAGTAGTCATAATAATGATTAAATTGAACTACAGCAACAATAAATTTATAGTAATACTATATATTTGGTGACAGTAAAATGATAACAGTCAAATAAGGATGAAATATGGGAACAACCTGTGAATTCTCATTATAGTTATTTTTTGCACAATACTTAATTACTTCAAGAAAGGACAGATACATATACATGACCTTACTTGGAGAACCCAGTGCCCCAACCCAGTGCTGTCGAGTTGATTCCAACTCATAGCGACCCTATAGGACAAAGTAGAACTGCCCCGCAGAGTTTCCAACTTACTTGCAGAGGGAAGGCTAAAAATGATCCAATGAGATGCCTTGTGTATTATCTAGGAAATCTGCTAGGATATTGGGAGCAATCATGTAATAGGTCAGAAGACTCACTCAGTCAAGGCATGTGGAATAATGAATATACGCCTTTTACTCTACTGCTATTACTAAAATAATAAGCAAGAAAAATGCTATCTTGATCCAAGTGTGTGGGTATCTGCTTATCCATTAGTATACAGCCTGAGTATACAGCCTGAGTATCAGCAGATCAGCCAAGCAGGAAAACAGCCTCTGGTGGTTTCATTCATAATCTAAATTATCTGCCATGCTAAAACAAAACTGGCAAGCCCTCCACCAAAGATTTAAAAAAGCGCAGACTTGAAATGTATGAAACCCCTAAGTAGTATGGTCTTAGAACAATGTAATATTACCCATGTATGAAAAATCCGTGAATGTCATTTTACTAATCAAAGAATCTGGCCCTCAAATTAGTTTGATAATTATGAAAGAAAAAAATCAATATATTTTAATTAGCTATAGAGATCACTTATTAATCAGAGCCTTTGCTTTACAGTGCATGCATTATCCATATTTTAAATCAATGCATATATTCACTAATTCATTAACTAATATTTGATGAACACTTGTGTCCGAGACTTTTTCAGGGTCTTGAGGTACACATACAGTACTTTTCTAGAAAGGTACTTGAAAAAAAATTTTTTTAAAGGTACTTAGGATTGATTAAAGTGCTACATATCAAGTTCTGCCTTTTAAGTACTTTTCATATTTTGATTATTTGTTATTTGTGGGGTTCCCAAATTATGCAGGGGGCTTAGAAAATTGTTTAATCACTCACTCAAACTATGTGTTTGTAATATCTTACTCTTGGTCCTGTATTAAAAAGTCCTGGAGCCCTGGTGGTGCAGTGGTTAAAAGCCCGGCTATGAACCATGGAGGTCAGCCATTCGAATCTACCAGCCCTTCCTTGGAAACCCTATGGGGCAGTTCTGTTCTGTCCTATAGAGTCACTGTGAGTCGGAATTGACTCAATGGCAATGGATTTTTTCAAGTTGTATTTAGTAAGGTAAATGGTTTTCTACATTATGATGTTAAGAAGTTATTAAAGTGTTTTCTTGCTCAAAACTATTCAAAATATTATGCCTAGTCAAATATGTCAGACACAAAAGGACAAATATTGTATAATCTCACTTACATGAAATACCTGGAATGGGCAAATGCATAGAGACCAAAGGTTATTGGTAGCTTCCAGGGGCTGCTGGGAAGGGGGAATGGGGAGGTGATGCTAAGTTTATGTCAATGGTGATGAAAATATTTGGAAATGGATAGAGGCCATGTTTGTACAACATGGTGAATCAACGTCACTGAATGGTACACGTAGAAATTGCTAAAATAGCAAATGTTTTGTTATATGTATTTTATTATGTATAATATATATAATAAAAATTAAAAAAAATATTTTTCATCTGCTTATTTCTCTGCCTGAAATATCATTGCAAAGAAATAATTCTCTAAAATCACAGCACACCTTGCAGGGCTTAACATTAAGGTATTAAGAGTTTTATTCTTCAGTCCCCAAGATATCAGATTACTTTCCTGTTAGTAAATTGAGAATACAAAGCTGAACGTGGGACTGTAATACTACTAAGGAAAGGAAGAACGGACAATTATCAAGTATAGAACATCACCTGGAGAGTGGGTCTGAATGGAGCATTTTCACCTCTAAAAGTAGACGAGTGCATATCCACAATAAGTTAACAGCCTTCCCCCAGTGTTAAGCTACTAAATTTAATAGAGATCACTCAATAAAATAGAGCAAATATCATTCCCCCTTGAGGATATTACACTCTGGTCACTCAAGACAATGGTTTTTCCCATTGTTATAGCAAAGCAACGTTATAAAATGGAATATATACAATTATACAACAAAACATTAGATAATTTTCTCTTTAACCCGCTCATAGTGATTGAGTGGAGATTAGATGATTGCTGGTGTTATTAAAGGCTTCCCATAATCAGTAAAGGTCGAGATTTCTCTTAAAAGGAATAATGAATGGGAATAAATTGTAGAGTCATGGCATCCAGTGGAAGTGAGCAGTCAGATTAGTGAGACTGAAATAGACAGGTGGATAAAGCAGGAAAGTGATTAATGCTGGGCCTGAAACACTGGATTTAGCCATGTATACTTGGTGCATTCAATGTTTGAGGAAAAAAGTTGCTCAAATCTTAAATGACAAGTTTCAGATATTTAAAGCATTTTTAAATTGACAGAATAAATTAACATAAAATAGTTATGATAATCTGTTGTCATACATTGAACAACATTAATAACCTGTGATATGCAAATGACACACCTTGCTTACCGAAAATGAAGACAACTTAAAGTACTTACTGATGAAGATCAAAGACTACAGCATTCAGTATGAATTACACCTGAACATGAAGGAAACAAAAATCTCCACAACTAGAGTGATAAACAATGTCATAATAAATTAAGAAGGGATTGAAATTGTCAGTGTTTTCATTCTGCTTGAATCAACAATCAACTTCCATGGAAGCAGCAATCAAGAAAGGAAACAACATTGGACAAATCTACTGCAAAAGAGCTCCTTAAAATTTTGAAAAACAAAAATATTGTTTTGATGAATAGGGTACATCTGAACCAAGACATGGTCTTTTCAATCACCTCAGATGCTTGCAACAGCTAAATAGCAAAAGCTGAAGAACTGATGCATTCAAATTGTGGTGCTGGCAAAGAATATTGAATATATCATGGACTACCAGAAGAACAAAGAAATCTGTCTTAGATGAAATGCAAACAGAAGGTTCCTTAGGAGCAAGGATGGTGAGTCTTCAACTCACTTTGAACAAGTCATCAGGAAAGACATCTGCTAGAATAGGACATCATGGTTGGTAGAAGGTCAGCAAAAATGAGGGAGATCCTCAATGAGATGGATTGACATGAAATAGTCACAACTATGGACTCAAAACTACCAAGCAATGATCATGAAGATGATACAGGAAAAAAAAAAATTTTTTTTTTTTTTTACTAGGCAATATTTCTTTCTATTACACGTAAGGTCGCCATGAGTCAGAGCCAACTTGGCAACCACTAACAACAACAATGGTTATGATAAGCTTTCAAATATAATTTATTCATACTGCTTTGTCTTCTGTTTTCCTAGAAAAAATCAATATCAGAATACTTATTAAATATTTATTAGAAAAAAGTGAAGTTGACAAAAATTTTAGGATGACTCTAAAGACTTGAATGCTTACATTCAAGTGTTAGGAGATAGGGTTAGAATTATCATAAAATATCATATATGTCTATGACTAACACAGAAACAATCAAAATGTGTTTTGTAAAATATGTCTGAATATGCAGATTAGGAAATCAGAAGTGATATTTTTGATGTTTCTAGTCTGGGACTGGCATAGCTGTTTTCCCTTCTGAAACTTGTATTAAAATTTTAATATTAGTAATTGCTATTTTAACAGTACAAAAGCGATGAGAATATCATATGAATGCCTACACTTCCTAGGAGAGCAGAAAGGCCAAAAGTGTCTTCTCCAATAATGAGTTTAATTTGCTCCCAAGAAGGAACCCTGAATTTTATCCTTTTAAGCATATCAACATAATTCAAGCTGTGGATTGCATAGCAGATTAATGATACTGAGTATGGTATGTAAAATTCTATTAACAGCTCAGAGGGTGATTTTAGAAAAGCAACCTTATCTTTGAACTAAAGAAAATTGCTTTTGCGTTTGTTGTCACGAAATTAAACACACATTCACACACACGTACACTCGCACATATAAATATAGCACACTGAAGAAAATGACCACAGAACCATTTATCAGTTAAAAACAAATGAAGGGTGATTTGATATGAGATTTTTATTTCATATGCTTTACATTTGATTATCTAAAAGAGGTTCTCCCACCGCTTAAGGTGTTTTATCAACATAAGGTACCTGCAACTCTTTCGAATACTTTTTCGAAGTAATACGTTTAGACTTATTCTTTGATATTTTTCAGATAGAATTGTTTTTGAAACTTTACTCAGTAAAATAGATCAGTGATTCCTAACCCTAGATATGTGTTAAAATCATGTGTCAAAACAAAACCTATTGCCATCGAGTCAATTCTAACTCATAGCGACCCGATAGAACAGAGTATAACTGTCCCATAGGGTTTCCAAGGAGTGACTGGTGAATTCGAACTGCTGACCTTTTTGGTTAACAGACAAGCGCTTAAACACTGTGCCAACAGGGCTCCTTTAGAATCATATAGAGAGCTTTTAAAAATACTAATAGCTACACCCCACCTCCTAAAAGATTCTGATGTAATTGATCTGGTTAGTGACTTGTCCCTGATGTGTTTGCAAAGTTGCCCAAGCGATCTTATGACCAGGCAGGTTTGAGAACAATTTGAGAGAAATCAAGTATCATCTATCCCAAAATATAAGAAAATGTTTCCAAAATACTAATTTTGGGCTCGATTCAAAGCAGTTAACCAAGTGCAATCATCTTTTATTAAAATTATTTGTTTTAATACCATTATGCTGATATTTTATTATTAAAAACTGAAGAATCAATAAATATGTCCTGAGTTAAGAAAAGGAACCATTCATTATTCTAAGAAAAGATGCATTCATATTATGAAAAAATTTGATTAAAACTTTCAAAATTACTGATTTTTCCATATATATAATTCAAAAAAGAAATCAAGAAGTAGGTTACAATTGGAATAAATGAAAGCACAACTTTTAAATAATAGCATGAATAAATGAGCATTGACTGGCCAATTGAACTTCAAAATGTGTATTCTAAGATTTATAAACTAACTGATCACATGAACCATAATTTTAAAATACTTAGAGTTATTATTTTATGAAATGCCAAGTTTTTAAAGTTTAGCCAGAAATTTATGAAAAAAATCTATGTGGCTTATTATATCTTATGACTTTTCACAGTGCATAGCATTGTGGCATTGTGTTTGAGATAAAAACATCAGTAATTTTTTTGAGAAGTGGGGGGAAGCTTAACTGTGCCACCTACATACTAATGACTGGTCCACTTTAATGTCAAGTGGACTAAGTTTAGTTACTCCAAAAATACATTTTTAAACTTATACCAAACATTAAAAAAAGGAAAAAAAACTAATGTTGACTTTGCTTTTTCATTTCATAAGAAATTGGATGTAAAGAAATACTTCTATTATTTCCCTAAAGCCAGCACAGAGAGATGCAACCCAAATGACACATAAACATTTGAGTATACATATATCTGAGTTATTCCGCTGTATGTCTAACATCTAGGACAATGTGCAATGATGGCACAACATTGGTTTTTAAAGATGGATTACCTGTGTTTAAAGCTCTTTTTTTTTTTTTTTTAAATAAATGTTTATTATAATCTAGTAGAAACTGATAAGTGACTATTCTCCCATCTGAGGTCTCTGGAACTAATGTCCACGTGGTGCTGGGAATGGTTTTCATATATTGAAATTAACGTTATTTCAGTACTTCCTGGAAAGGGCATCTGGTGACCTGGGCTAACCCTCTTGGCCGTGCAGTCCTTTCATGGAACCAGATGGTCCTGGTATGACCTTCACTGTTCTACTCAATCCTTGACCATGCTCAGTCCTCACCATGGAGTTGTGTATATGTCTTTTCATCAGGTTAATTTTACAGAAGAGGTAATAGCTCATGGAGATCAGTTAGATCCCAAGCTGTTCTGTGAGTGGGTAGAGCAGATCTGTTTTCTGTTACTTTGAAGGTTATGGTGACTGCTGGTGGGGAGACTGTTTGGATCTGGCCTGAGGAAAGGGACTGGGGAGCCTAGGGGAAGGTCATCATTCACCTCTCCTTCTGTTTTCTGTTACTTTGAAGGTCATGGTGACTGCTGGTGGGGAGACTGTTTGGATCTGGCCTGAGGAAAGGGACTGGGGAGCCTAGGGGAAGGTCATCATTCACCTCTCCTGAGGATGGATTCTGGGAGTGCGTGCATTTCACGCACCAAAAGGCAATAATCAGGGTGAGTTTGTGAAGGAGGGCCCTCATACCATTTCCACTTACAACTAATTGGTCAGTAGTGCCCTGGGTTGAAGGGGCCAGGCAGGTTCAGCAAGGTGAGGAGCATTTTTTAAAGCTTGGGTTTTTTAATAACGAGCTGTGTGAACTTGGCAAAGTCACTTAATCTATGCAAACCTAGAAAATTCAGATCCAGCTGAGCTTTTTACTTCTAAAATTTTGGCTGACAAACACATGTGATACTGAATTGAAAGTAAACCCTACATTATTAAAACTATGTTGGAGAAAGTCCATCCAAACATCAATATTTATTTGTTCATTCTTAAAATATTCAATAAGCATTTCACAAGTCCATTAGAGCAATGTCTTTCAAACTTTAAAGTATATTCAAGTCACCCTAGAATCTTGTTAAAAATGCAGATTCTGATTCAGAATGCCTTGGTGATAACCTGAGATTCTACAGTGCTAGCAAACACGAGGTGACATGATTTAGT
Source organism: Elephas maximus indicus (assembly GCF_024166365.1). NCBI lineage: Eukaryota > Metazoa > Chordata > Mammalia > Proboscidea > Elephantidae > Elephas > Elephas maximus. The sequence goes on from NC_064836.1 coordinate 66,793,375, forward strand.
TAATTTGGCTACTGACTCTTGCACCATATCTTGAGTAGCAAGGTGTAAAAGGTCTGACACTTCTTACTGCATGGATAACCAGAAAAAATTCAGCCAGATCATAGATAAAATGCAAAAAAAAAAAAAAGTTTTAATACCTTACTGGGTTTGCCAGGAAGTAAATGAGGCTTCCAAAAGCAAACACACACACACACACACACACACACACACACACAAAAGCTGAAAGCACAACAAGAAGCTGTGAGTAGTAAACACAGACAGAAGTGAGATTGTGCTGAAGCCAAAGCTGATATTAGTGCTGTATCACGTAGGTAAAGCCTTGGGTTCCTAGCGAGATAGCAGGTCTGGCCCTGAAATTTCTGCACTGAAACAAGAACCCTCAAAGGAGATGAAAGTGATCTCAATTTGATGAAACTCAGAAACTCCCTAAAGAATCACTTACACATTCTGTTTTTAGGAAAACCCATTGCCATTGAGTCAATTTTGACTCATAGCATCTACACTTATGCCTTTAGGACTCCCAGAGACGACATTCAATCAAATGAGCTCCTAAACTAACAGTACTCGACAGTCATGAAACCCAAACATCATGAGTCAACAGAAACCAAAAATCAACAAATCACAATGACCTAGAAAGTATATAAAATATCTAAAAAAGTAAAAGATAAATGAAGATTTTTTTTTTCTCCCAGTATACCTGTTCAAGTAGTTTAATGTAATTTTTGACCACTGATTAAAGGAGATCGTTCTCCTACAATGAAATCATTGAGGGGCTTTATATAAAGTTTGAAAACTGCTGAATTGATTGACAAAAAAACCTTATCTGTGATATAGAAACTTGACAAAACGCTGAACATGAAAACATTAAAACTGCTAGCAAATTAAGTAAAACATTATATCTAATAATAATTTGATTTTATAAAATCAGTTAAAATATTTCATCTACCTTATTAATTTTCTATTGCTAAAGAACAAAACACCACACACTTAGTGGCTTACAGAGAGAGCCCTGGTGATGCCGTAGGTAAGAGCTCAGCTGCTAACCAAAAGGTCTGCAGATCGAGTCTACTAGCCACTCCTTAGAAACCCTATGGGGCCTATAGAGTTGCTATGGGTCTGAATGGACTCCTCTGCAACAGATTTGGTTTTTGGTTTTAGTGACTTAAAGCACCACCCCTTTATTAGCTCACAGTTCTGTAGGCCAAAAGTCTAGCATGGCATGACTTGGCTCTCAGGTCACCACAGAGCAAATATCAAGGTGGTGGCTGGGCTTATATTTTGTCTGAAGGATCTGGGGAAAATCCACTTTCAGGCTTATTCTTGTGGCTGGCTACAATCAGTTCCTTATAGTTGTAGACTGAAGTCCCTGTTTTCCTTGCTGCCTATCAGCCATGGTAAGCTCTCAGCTTATAAAGGAGTGTCACACTTTTGTCATCTGACCTCCTCCATCTTCAAGCCAGCAGTGGTATCTCAAATTGCTACTGTGCTTAAAATGTCTTACTTTCCTTTATCTGACCTCTAGGCCCAATTTTAAAGGACTCATGTGATTAGACCAGGCCTACCCTGACAATTTCTGTTTCTTAAAGTCAACTTTGTCATGTATATTCATAAGTGTTAAGTCATTCATATTCATAACCCTAAGGATTAAAGAGGGTATGGGCACCAGGGGTTGGGAAATCTTGGAGACTATCGTAGAATTCTGCCTACCACATCTACTGAGTTGTGCAATGGAGAGAGTAACTTGATTGTAGTTTTTGGCGTAGTGCTTGATGATGCTATTCATACATTCCTTATATAATAATTTAGGAAACAAGAAGTAAGTAATATATTCTTAACTTAAATATCCCTTAAATACTTAGAGACCATCTGGTTTCAACAGAGCTAATACAAATAGAAATGATTGCATAATTTTCAGTCATAAAGATTACTCATCATCTCTTATCATTAACATTTTTGGAGATCATTTGAAAAGTTCTGGCCAATGCAAAAATACATGAAAAAGATAATGAACACCAATATATATGAAGAAAGGAGGGAAATATATAATGACATGCAATAATATAGCTCTGTATCTTGAAAAGCAAGATAATTAGCTGAAAAATACTTAAAAATAGGATAATTTAGTAACATTATTATTTGTAAAATCATTATGCAAAGCCCATAAATTATTTATATAAAAGCAATGACCAGTTTAAAAAATAATCAAATATGCAGGCTCAATCTTGTCTGATCTCAGAAGTTAAGCACTCTGGTTAGTACTTTGGTGGAAGATGGATGTATTTTTTAAAAGCAAGGTAAAGAGATTATCAAAATGAGACAGTTAAAAAACAACTTTTTAAAATAAAAATAAAAACTCAATGGGTAGACTAACTGGCATATTAGATTAGAACAGCTGAATAGAAAATTGAAATGGGAGATAAATCTGAATGAATTTTTCAGAATACAGCACAGACAGGAAAGGGAATGGTAAATGTAAAGACACACAGAGATGGGAAAGTTCTACAAGTAACTATATAGTGCCCCAGATGTAGAGAAAAGAGAGAATGGAGAAGTTAAAATATTTAAAGGTGTGATGACTAAGATTTTTCCATAATCGATGAAAGATACAACTCAACAGATTCAGGAAGCTTAAGAATCAAAATTAAAAAATATACATATATACACAAACTAAGATAAAATTTCACACCAAAGACATGGGTTTATCACCTACAAAAGAATGACTATTGATGGACAGGAGATTCTCAAAACTTTAAAACAAACCAGGCATATATAGAATAATATCTTTAATGTGTTAAGAAAAAATAACCATCAAAACTATTTTAAAGTGTGTTTGTTAAATAACCAAACAGCTGCCATGAAGTCAACCCTGACCAATGGCGACCCACCTCATGTGTGTCAGAGTACAACCGTGCTCCATAGGGCTTTCAGTGGCTGATGTTTTTGGAAATAGAATCACCAGGCCTTTTCTTCAAGATGCCTGTCGCTAGACTCAAACCTACAACTTTTCTGTTAACAGCCAAGTGTGTTAACTGTTTATAACACCCAGTATTAAATAAAGTTACTTTCATTTGGAAAAAAACACAGATTTTAACACTAATCCCTTTACTTAATAGAATTTGTAATGGTGTTCTTTAAAAAGATAGTGATCATACTGGAAAGGACACTCTAAAAGAAAATATCATAAAATATTAAAATGTCAGTCTCAGTTATGAATATACATTTCAAAATGCCATCAAAAGAATTCTTACATCACATGAAAAAAGTCACCTCTAAAATGTAAAATGCTTTAATATTAAAAAATAAATATAAGAAACATAAAAATATCAACACATAAAAGCAATTCAAAAATTCTATATATTAAAGTATAATACCTTGTAGATCATATTTATGAAGTCAGTGTGGGCTAGATGGCAGAGACTCACCATCTTTCAAGTTCTTTGGAGGGTTGCAATTTTAAATATGCTTTGTACTCGTTTTTGTTCTTCTATTGTGGGGCTTGGAGCCCTAGTGGCACAGTGGTTAAGGGCTCCGCTGCTAACCAAATGGTCGGCAGTTTGAATCCACCAGCTGCTCCTTGGAAATCCTATGGGGCAGTTCTCTCTTCTGCAGGGTTGCTATGAGTTGGAATCCACTCGACGGCAATCGGTTTGGTTTTTTTGGTTCGTGGGCCATACCAAAAAAACAAGCTCCCTGCCATCAAGTTGATTCTGACTCAGCAGCAACCCTAAAGGACAGAATAGAACTGCCTGGTAGGCTTTTCAAGGCTGTAATCTTTAAGGAGTAGACTGCCACATCTTTCTCCCGGAAAGCGGCTAGCAGGCGTTATATTCTGCCGTTTCTAACACTCCCTCTACCCTGATTGCTTGCTCTAAATTTCACAGATTTGGCTTTTACTTGCCTAGAACATAGGCTAGAGTGAAAGTGCTTGGCTTTAAATATGAATCTAACATTTAATAGTCTTTTGAACTTGGAGGAACTACCTACCCTTCCTTTGTCTGAGTTTATGTATCTATAAAAATGGAGCTAGTAATTGAGTTTATAGAAAAAAATGAAGTTGTTTTAAGGACTAAGTGAGGTAATAATGCTAGTTCTCAGGACAGTGTCTGGAGTATGACAAGTACTCAATACTATTTCATTTAAGTCATCAAATAATATTTTGGTGTTTTTAATACATAGAAATTAATTCAGTAAAATTTTTATAAAACCGTATTGATATTTATTGGACTTTTAGGAATTGAGACATTTGCCAAGTGTTGCAGTCTAGAAACTAGTTTTGCTGACTTACTGTCTTACTTCATGTCCAACTTTATGAGTGATAGAAGACTACCTGCATTTTTATGTTTTACTAGTTATTAATAATCAAGTGGGAAACATGGGAAACACTTGTGGCTTAGTGCTAAGTAAAAGGTCGGCAGTTTGAATCTACCAGGTGCTCCTTGGAAACTCTATAGGGCAGTTCTACTCTGTCCTGTAGGGGTCACTATGAGCCAGAATCGACTCGACGGCAGTGGGTAATAGTCAAGTGATGATTTACTTAAAAAACATGAAATGTTTACAAAGTTAGGTAAAAAATATTAACTGAAATATGTCACAGGTTGCACTATAGCCACATTCCCTTATGGTAATGCGCCAGGGGGAGAAGTTTTCATTGTGTCATTTTCCAACATTTTGTTCAGATTCTAATATACTCCTTGAAGGGATTACTATGAACAAGTACTTGTACAGCTACCTCAGAGCTGATGAATATTAGATAGTGAAGGTATTCCTTGAACAATACAAAGTTACCAAAGAGGGGTATGATCAAGAAGCATAACATTATAAACATAATGCATAATGTTGTTGTTCTCCCCAGTTAAATAGGTTATTTTCTGTATTTAGTGGTATTCTAGACTACCCTTTGGCTTGTATTCCCACCAGCAGTAAGTGTTACAGAACCTTCCATTTAGTCAGCAGGATGAGGATAGGTAGTCTCTTTTTGTTTTAATTTCTCTGAACACCAATGAGTTTGAATATCTTATTCGTCTTGGAGTTGTTTTTCTCTATATTTTCTATTAATATACTTTAAACATTAAAAAAATTTATATGCAAAATTTTTAAATCATAGGTCTAAAAAGCTTATAACAAAAATAAATGAATTTCTATATATCCCTACCTTGATCCTTTCTCCATTCCCTGAAAGCCATCAAGATTTTCTCATTTTGCATTTTTTTTGTTTTTTATCTGTATATATCTAAGTAAAACATATACTGTAGTCTCAATTCTAGACCTCTATTATGGTAGATTAACCCTTTTTGCTAACTGCCTTTCTCCTTCTCAAATGTCATTAGGTCCAAATTCATTGTTTCTGTTTTTATGATATTATAAATATTGTTCACTGCTGGGCCATATAATGTGCAAGGAAAAAGAAAGTTTTGTTGTACAGCTTTTATTATGCTGGGATTAATAATCTCCTCTTATGATTTTTAGTGTAATTCCAAACCTAAAAAACCCGTTGCCGTTGAGTTGATTCCAACTTATAATGATCCTGTAGGACAGAGTAGAACTTCCCCACAGGGTTTCCAAGGACCGGCTGGTGAATTCAGACTGCTGACCTTTTGGTTAGCTCTTAACCACTAGTTCCCTTTAAAGATGACAATAAGTTTTCTCACATATCCAAGGCTCTAAATTGTGTAGTTTAATAATTTTTTTTTGCAGTTAAACATTTCATATACTTTATTATTTCTCCCGCCATCCTCCCTCCCCCTCCATGTAAACTTTTCTCCTATAGCTCACATCCTACAGGGTTTTGTTTGTTTTAATGTTTGTTGCACAGTTGTTGTCCTGAGACTTTCTTTTGTTCATTCTTGGATTTCCTTTGCCTTGTTTAGAGATCCCCTGTTTAGAGATCCCCTGTCTTAATCTCCCTGTGTTAATTCTGAATCCCCTGTTTAGAGATCCCCTGTCTTAATCTCCCTGTGTTAATTCTGAATCCCCTGTTTAGAGATCCCCTGTCTTAATCTCCCTGTGTTAATTCTCTCCTAGTTCTATGGAGTGCATCTTCTCAAAGCTTCTGGAGGAGGGTATAGAACATAAATGTTGAGCCTGCATACCTGAAAGTGTTTGTGTGTACATAGAATTCTGTATCCAATAAAGGATAAAAATACCTCTCCAACTTCATATTAAGTTTAATTTTTCCTTCAATTTTACTTTACATTGAAAATGTATTAATTGTACATGGCAAATAACATAAAACAAGACAGAAGGGCTTACAAAGAAATGTAACTCTTCTGCTATAAAATTTTAACATATTAGGGAGTTTTTTCTATATTTTCTTTGTTTTCCTCACTTAATTTATCTTGGAGATCTTTATCAATATAGATAATAAAAAAACTGATATACCTCCCATTTTACATATTTTATGCTATTCCGTTGTCTAGAAATTCAACACAAAATTTCAAGGTCAGTACTTTCTGTTGCCCTCGTTTGGTTGCCATGGAGTCAGCTCCTACTAATGGTGACCTTATGTATAACAGAACAAAACCTTCCCTGGTCCTGCACCATCTTCATGATCATTGATATGCATGAGTCCATTGTCGTGGCTCTTGTGTCAATCCACCTCATGCATCCATGCTCATTTTGCTAACCCTCTACTTTACCAAACATGATGTACTTTTCTAGTGATTGGTCTTTCCTGATGATGTTTCCAAAGTTATCCACCCAAAGTTTCTCCATCCTCACCTCTAAGAAGCATCCTGGTTGTATTTCTTCTAAGATTGATTTGTTTGCTCTTCTGGTAGTCCATGGTATTTTGTTAATGAGTCTCAATACTTTCTAGGTATTCTGTAATTTCAGACTTGATTTTCTGTTTTATCCAAGTGTGTTTCATTTTTCTACTTTTTAAACAGGAAAGTTTTTTTAATATTCAAAATGTTTACTTAGACTTTTTGGTTAGCATCCTTTTTTCCTGTTTTCCTTGCTTATGTTTTTTTTTTTTTCTTATCTATTTTTATTTCTCTTGATTTTCCTAGTTTTATTTTTAAGATAGCTTAGTTAACTTTTGGAAATGACAACATTAAAGAAAACATTTTAACGTACTGTGCTAAAGCCTTATTTCATGATTATGTTACACTCATTCTTACAAAGGGATTTTTTTTAATCAGTTGTTATTGAAAGACTTTGACAATTTCCAATCGATCTTAGAACTCTGTGTCTGTTATTTTGTGTCAAAGCACATTTATTGGAGGATTCATTTTTTAAATGTGAGGATTGTTTTTGTTAGCTGAAATAAATCCAGCGAAATGATTCTGCCTTTTTACAAAGCCATGTTTAGATGCAGACTGTAATTTAAAGAGAATAACAAAATCATCATGTAAAGAGTTGCATACTTTCCAACAAATTCAGGAGTATATTGGTGGTAAAATTCTTATTATCTGCTTTTAGCAAGGAAAGATTTCCAGTACACTTTGGTGAATATTCTACCATGATGATCTACCTTTAGTGGAAACACCCTTACCTTGGTTATTGAAGTAAGACTAAACGTAACTGTGGAGTACACATGAGACAACAGTACTAAATGGAAAAGTCTCAAAAAAAAAAAATTATCTACTATTCTTTTTTTTCATCCACAAATATATTCCTCTTAAAGACTTTTATTTCATGCGGGGATTATTAAAAAATTTTATTGTGTTTTCGGCGATAGCTTGCACAGTAAATTAGGTTCCCATTTAACAATTTTTATGCAAGTCATTCAGTGACATTGGTTACATTTTTCACAGTACATCAACTTTCGCATTATTTCCTTTCTGGTTGTTCCACTTCCAGAAATCTAGTTTTCCTGCCCTCTTGCCTTTTTGTCTCTTCTTTTGAGTAAATTTTGGCCGTTTGATCTCATACAGAGGATTTTTTTTAAGAAGCACAGTACTCATGAATGATATTTTTTATTTTATGAGCCAATCTGTTGTTTGGCTAAAAAGTGACCTTGTGGGCTGGTTTTGTTTTAAGGTTTAAAGAGTATCTCAAGGCAATAGTCTTGGGGTGTACTTCAGTCTCAACTGGTTCAGTTTAAGTCTGGGTTTTTTATGAATTCAAGTTCTGTTCCACATTTTGCTCCATTCTATCAGGAACCATCTACTGAGCTTCTGATCTGTATGGTCAGTAGTGGTAGTTGGGCACCATCTAGTGCTTCTGGTCTCAGGGTAGATGAGGTTGTGGTTCTTGTATACTGTTTGTCCTGTGGACTAGTTTCTTCTCTGAGTCTTTGGTTTTCTTCTTTCTCTTTTACTCTGGACACATAGAAACCAATAGTTGTATCATAGATGGCGACTTGCAAGCTTTTAAGACCCCAGATGCTATTCACCAAATTAGGATGTACAACATAAACTTATGTACTATATGATGCCAATTGACTGAGTTGTCCCACGAGACCATGGTACTAAGACTTCAGACCCCATAAGCCAATCCCACAAGGTGCTTTGTATATGCCCACATGTATACACACATATACATACCTATTCATTTGCATGCATACATGCATATACATGTAATCACACTCCTATTTTTTTGTTGTTGTTGCACAGTTGTATATGCCATAATATTTACCAAAAATGTCCTTTATACTTGAGTACTTCTTAGTGAGATTATTTACCTTGGTCAGGCTATGCACAGTTCACCCACATTTGGTGTTATATTCCCCATCATCAGAAATAACGAGTATTCTGCTATCTAGAGATCAATCACCCCCCCCCCCACCTATCCCTGGTAGCCACCAGTGATTATTGATTTCAGTATGTAGACCTATTCTTGTGTTTTTATAATAGTGAGATCATATAGTGTTTGTCCTTTTGTGATTGATTTATCTCATTCAACATAATGTCCTACAGATTCATCCATTTTATGATATATTTTGAGAACTCAAAATTATTCCTCATGGCTGCATAGTATTCCACTGTATGTATGTAACACATTTTGTTTATCTATTCATCTATTGATAGACACTTAGGTTGTTTCCATCTTTTTGCTATCATGAATAGTGCCACAGTGAACATAGTTCTGCATATGTCTGTGTCTTTAGTATTAGATTTCTAGGATATATATCTAAGAGTGGAATTGCTGGATCATAAGGTAGTTCTATTTCTAGTTTTTTGAGGAAGCACCATACTGTTTTCCATAGTGGTTGTACCATTATACAATCCTACCAGCAGTGGATAAGGGTTCCAATCTCCCCACATCCTTGCCAGCGTTTTTTGTGTGTGTGTGTGTTTTTGATCAGTGCCATTTTAGCAGAGGTGAGATGGCATCTCATTGTAATTTTGATTTGCATCTCTCTAACTTGAGAATCTTTTCATGTATTCATTGGCAGCTTGAATGTCATGTTTCTGTTCATATCCCCTGCACATTTTTTAAATAGGTGTTTATCATTTTGTTGTTGAGTTGTCAAAGTTTTTTAAAATATATTTTAGAGATTAAACCTTTATCAGATATGTCACGCTCAAAGATTTTTTGCAAGTTTATAGGTTGTTCTTTTGATGTGCTTAGTTTTTTAACTTTTATGAGGTACCAGTTATCTAATTTGAGTTCTGATGTTTGTACATGAATAGTTGTGTTTGATACTTTTTTTTTTAATTAGGTCCTATAGTATTGTGTGTTTTTTTTGTGTTTTGTTTTTTATAGTATTGTACCTATGTTTTCTTCCAAGAACTTTATAATTTTAGCTGTCAGGTCTTTGATCCATTTTGAGTTAGGTTTTGTTTATGGTGTGTGGTATGGGTCCTGTTTCATTTTTATGCATGCCAGCATCATTTGTTACAGAGACTTTTTCTTCCCCATTGAATGAACTTTGGTCTCTTGTCGAAAATCAGTTACCAATAAATGGATGGATTTATTTCTGCATTCTAGATTCTATTCCATTGGTCTATCCATATGTCTATCATTGAACCAGTACCAGGCTATTCTGATTACTGTGGCTGTATAGTATGTTTTCGGATCAGGGAATATAAGGCCTCCTACTTAGTTCTTCTTCAATAATGCTTTGGCTATTAATGGCCTCTTAACCTTTCCATTTAAAATTGATGGTTAGTTTTTTCCATTTCAGTTGGAATCTGCAGCAGGATTGCAATGTATCTATCTCATTGTATCAGGATTGCTTTGGGTAGTATCGACATTTTCACAATATTAAATCTTCCAGTCCATGAACATGGAATGCCCTTCCATTTATATAGCTCTCTTTTAGACTCGTATACTAGTGTTTTATAGTTTTCCTTGCATAAGTCTTTTACATACCTTGTTAGTTTTATTCCTAGGTACTTTATCATCTTGGGGGCTATTGTAAATGGTTTTCTGGGTTGGTAAATGCTATTGTTTTCTCTTAAAGGCTTTTAGAATGGCTTGCTTTCCTATATTTAGCAAATTCATCTATGAACTATACTGATATATGCAGTGTTATACTTGAAACTAAATATTAAGTATACTCTTTGTTTCTTTCAAATATCCAATATAGACATCCAATAAAAATTATTTTAGAATAATGTACTTATATTAACTGACCTATCTGTAGCCTTGGCACCGTTGACTTTATCTCCTTTATGAATCACTGTCTTTGAATATTGACCCTCAACCCTGGTTTCTGTGATAAAAGTTTTTTGGTTTTAGCCTACCTTTTTTTTCAGGACCGTTTGCTGGATAGTCTACCTTCAACCATACATTAAATAAGGGTGTTTTCTGAAATTCCCAACAATAGTCCCTAATTTCTCATTCCGTATACTGCTGGAGGGTATCATCTACTTTCATTATTTCCAATACAATCTATATGATAATGTCTTCCAAACTGTATCCCCAGCCCATCTCTCTCTTGAGCTCCATTTCCAGTAATTACCAGCCTATTGGGAATCTCTATTTTATGTCTTCAAACTGAGGCATCTCAAAGCCAATCTGTTCAAAACTGAGCTAATCTTTTCACATCTCCCTCCCTGTTCACTCCTTGCCTCCTATATTCCCTGTCTCAGGCAGCTCACTCAGATAGCCGTTTATGAACTAAACAAATTCAAAGGTGATATTCTTATATTTTTCACATTCAGTTTTATATATAGCCTGTAAATTCTGTCTTTAAAAATTATTTCCTTTTCATCCTTAGTTCATAATTTGATTATTTTGTTTAGATTATGCTGTTTTCTAGTTATTTCCTGCTTCTAGTTCATCTTCACACTGCTGTCAGAATACTCTTTCTAAAACGTGAATGTGTTAAAAAAGAAAAGAAAAACATTTCCAGTACGTGGGGTGATATAAGTTGTTTTTTCAATAAAAGTAAATCAATAAATTTTAAAATGTATATCTTATTTGTCATGCTCTTGCTTACAATCAATAGGGAAAAATAATCCTGTCTTAAATTCTCATTCTGACTTCAGTAAAATTCAAAACACTTTGACAAAGCATAATGGCATCATATATTCTAATCATGCTAAAACATTTACTTTGCCTAAATCTCCCTTTGGGTCACCTCTTCTCCTGAGGAAATTCAATTCATTCTACAAAATTTAGCTTAGATGTTACCTCCTCTCCCTGAGAAGATTTTTTTTACATATCTTTTTGATTAAGGAAACCCTGGTGGCATAGTGGTTAAGAGCTATGGCTGCTAACCAAAGAGTCGACAGTTCAAATCCACCAGGCGCTCCTTGGACACCCTTTGGGGCAGTTCTATTCTGTCCTATAGGGTCGTTATGAGTCAGAATGGACTCAACAGCAGTGGGTTTGGTTTTTTGGTTTTTTGATAGAATGAGGTGCAGGTGATATTTATAAAGATAACAAGGTACATTTGAACACATTCAAGTCATTTTCACTCACAGATTCCGGGCATTACAGTGTAGGCAGTCTCTCACATGAGCACCAACGCTGCCTCTCTTACTCTCTATGTATTAATTTATATTTACTGACTTTTCCCCTTTCTCAAGTATGACCTCCTTGAGGAAAGAAACTATGTCTTTTATTTCTGTGTTTCCTCTACAGAGCACAATGCCAGACACAAGGTAGGCATTCAGTAAATGCTTATTGATTTAATGAATGATTCTCATTACAATTATTTTTCTTGTCATAAGGATGTTTGACTAGAAGAAAAAAAGTTAGCAAATCTATTTGGAAAGTGCAGCTTTCTCTTTTTCAGTAAAAAATGTAATGGTTTATGTATTTATTTAGTTGAGTGGTTAGTTATTTAATTATACATAGATAATACCACAAAAAGCATAAATCAAATTTCTGATATTATAAAGCAATTGTGCAAATCTAGACTGGGGACATTCTGTAGGATATTTTGTCAGGCTTCCAGATAATCAAAGTCATGAAAAACAAGGAAAGACTGAGAAGCCTTCACAGACTGGGGATGACATGACACTTGGTACCATGTGGTACCCTAGGCTGGATTCTAGAACAGAAACTGTAAATATTGGTGAAATTCAGATAAAGTCTGGGGTTTAGTTAATAGTTATGTACTAATGTCAGTTTCTTAGTTCTAACAAATGTACCATGGTAATGTCAGATGTTAACAATGTAGGAAACTCTAGTGTGCTATATTTATAATTTTTCTGTATATCTAAAATTATTCCAAAATAAAGTTTATGAAAAATGTGCAATCGTGACTTAAAAAAAAATTATTAACTCAGCACAACATATAGTTTTTCTAAACATTATGTGCACTCAGAAGACCTTCTAGTAAAAGTATGCTTTGAATGTTAAAAACACCTATCTTCTTCTAAAATTTGATGGAAAGTAGAATAATTGTTGAACTGCACATTTCCTTTTGTTATGTGCCATTTCTAATACGATTGACTTTCAGCTGAGGAGGTCTGAATGTTTCCATGACCACACACTACACTGTTAATGATCTGTCTTATATCAAAATTTGAAGAAACTAATTTTTACAGGTTTTTGTCAAAAATTTTGACTTAAATGCTGACCTTAAAATCAAGGGACATTTACACTTACTTTTGTCTGCCTGAATATTATGAACCATTTTCAATTTTTATACTTTTACAATCCCTCATGGCAATACATGTTTGAACAATTGATCTTTTCAACTATTACAAAAATGAAACATTCCATTTCGTGGATTCAGGGAACTTATTTGAGGGGTGGGGAAGCATACATTTGTTTTTCCTTTTTATTAATGTTTTGCTGGAGGGCAAATGTCAGTGTAGCCACTTTCATTTTTTAACCCTCTTGCTGAAGGCGCCTGTAGGGAAATTCTGGACATGGGTTTCTTTGATGGTTCTTTTCATTTTTGTCTCCTGCTGTGACTTTGACAGTCAGACTGGCAGTAGGAAACGGGAGTAAAAGAGGAAGCCTTAAAGAAACGTTATAGCTTCATGCTGTGAATTTAGAAGATGACAGGGTTTTTTGGCTTGCTTCTTCTGGCCCATGACTAAAAGAAGAACTGTCACCAGGCCACTGTACTAAGAGGAAGTAATGAGAACATATATTCTCATGCAAGCTACCTAGAAGACTTTGATGCACATGGCCCACCCAAGTCAATCTGAAACTGAGGCTAAAAATTGCTGTGGCTGGATCCAAAAACCACATGGCTGGGAATTGGACTTGACAGTTTTCACACAGAAGGCACGTAATAAGCATTTATTAATGATTATGGCATATAAATTTGCCTTTTATGCCATTGCATCAACAAGAGTCTTTAATCTGTCCATTTGTCTGTCTCTCTACTAATATATTCTTTGGAAAAAAATTATGAAATCACTGTGTTGAATGTAACCTTATTTTTCTCTAGAATGGTGTCTCCAACTCTTTGCTAGGCAGCAAGGAATTACATTTTTGCTAACGAGGATCCATGGGGATATGCAATAGCTAATAAGGTCTCCTATTGGAAAGCTCACAAATTACCTGTAAGGGGATTTTGAAATGTAAAATTTCCTATGTTTACAATAAATCTTAAAAAATATTTAAGAGTAAAATTAGGATAGAAATGAGGAAGACTTAGCCTCTGATGATTATAGAAAGGGAAAATAGGTTATTATTTTAAGTACATACTTTTTAGTGTTATATGCTATAGCACACATGTAATATATATGTATTATAACATAGGTAAAATAATGTTATTTTATTAAATTCATATTTATTGCATAGATATGATATGCTTGATTTTTAGTGTTTGGTCCATAATAATTAAAATGTGTTTAAGATTAATAGCATTTCTCTCAAATGTAGCCAATCTCATTCTTTTTTTTTAGAAAAGTTTAGAAATGTATTTGGAAAACACAGATTCTAGAATTTCAAGAAATTATATGCACACTTTCATATATTTTTAAATGTAGACTATAAAAAATAAAAGGGAATGTTGTTCTTTGTGTATTATCATATGCATATCAAAATTTTTGAAATTATTAAAATTCTATAAAAGATAAAATATTATCCTTTGAATATAATTTTTTTATAGTTGGGACTTAATAAGTATTCAGCCAAATTGCTTCTCCTTTATTTTTTAGAAGTTCAGTTATGTCTAAAATTATCTATACAATAAACACATCAAGGAGAAAGAATACTGGTATATTCACAGCTCAGAACAAAATGCATTGACTCTTATATTTTAGTTTATCCATAGAACTGATTAATCCTTTTTCTTACTACAAAAATATTTTTGATTCTAGCTCATGGAGTTGGTATGTATAAAGCATATTTTCTCAAGATGATAGAAATTCTCCTTAGAGAAGTTATAAATAGCCATCCTGAGTTCTAAGAATTTAACTTTTATCTTCTTTAGAGGTCCAATAAGTAGTGTTAAATTCTGACTTTACAATTTATTTTTGTGAGAAATCTACATTTCCATCATTTATTTTTGTAAGAAATCTAAATTTCCCTCCTAGGTTATAATGAATTTCGATGTGAAGCATTAAAGTAATTACCCTTTCTTCTAGTGTTGAAAAAGGTTTGTCTTATAGATAAATTTCCAGAAAATGTGTTGCAATTAGAGGATCCAAAAGTAACATAGCAAGAGTCTCCTGCTCTAACTAAAAATTTGACCTCTGGACTAAATAAAAGCCCCCAAACCTTCATGAATAATTGATTATTGGAAAGGAGTTTTCACTATTGTGAGATCATTCTCCACAGGTCTCTCATGTTTCAGAACATCTTGCAAGCTGCCTGTGTTTTAGACTGTCTTTTCAGGAATATTTGTATATTTAGCACCCTGGGATGAAAGAGATAGTGTCTACCTCTGGAGCAGAGGGCAGGTTTGTTTATTGTCCATTTTAATAAAGATAATGTCTTATTCTGGGGCAAATATTAGGCTGGCTTATGTCTCATTGTAAAAGTTTTAGCTTCTTCAAGCTCAGAATTCTTTTCCCACTGAGTATGCAGGCATCGGAAACCCTGGTGGTGTAGTGGTTAAGTGCTGTGGCTGCTAACCAAAAGGTAGACAGTTTGAATCCGCCAGGAGCTCCTTGGAAATTCTATGGGGCAGTTCTACTCTGTCCTATAAGGTCGCTAAGAGTCAGAATCGACTCAACGGCAGTGGTTTTTTTGGAGTGGGATGCAGGCATCACCTATCTGTGGGAATAGGGGCTTGGGAAACTGGCATAAATGCTGATACGCTGGTTATCCCTACAGCTGTGAATAATAAAGTCCTTTGTCTCTCAGTAAGTCATGTCTTCTGCCAGCATCCGTGAAACTGAGGTAATAGGTAAACTTAGAAGGAGGGTGAAATCTCAGACCCTTCAAAAATCTTAACACTCACTTCCTCTTCTCTCTGTCAAAAAGGTGTTTCTGTTAGTGTTTTCTCCTTTTATCTCTAACCTCTTTCATTCATCATATTCTGTCACAGTCAGATTATTCTTTCTGATATACATTACTGATCAAAATCTCATGGCTACCTATTTTTATTGGTTAAAATACAAACTTTAATTACTTCAGTAATTCATTTTTCATTTTTTTAAAGCATCTACTATTACTGTCTAGGTATTGAGATCAATGGTAGACATGGAACTAGCCCTATAAACTTAAGGACAAGTATAATGCTTCCAACTGGAACTCTCCAAGTATTGACCTAATGTACCTTTCCTGTATTGTTTTACACTGTTCCATTCAAAGACCCTATTCTCCAGCAACCTGAATTGGGTTTTGAAATAGTTCCTGTGGTGTCCTGCCCTGTGCCTTTGTTCATTCCTTTACCTAAAACACCATGCTTCTGGATCTTTTTCTATTAAGAACCATTCTGCCCGCTAAAGCCCTGCTTTAGTTACTCGTAACCTGTTGCTGCTGAGTTGATTCTGACTCATAGTGACCTTACAGGACAGAGTAGAACTGTCCCATAGAGTTTCCAGGGCTATAATCTTTATGGGAGCAGACTGCTGCTGACCTTTCAGGTAGCAGCCGAGCACTTAACTACTGCACCACCAGGGCTCCTCATTTTAATAACAATTTCTTTATAAACTTATCCCTTTTAACCTCGCTTGTAAGTGGTATTTTATTTTTCTCTCCATTCATATGACACTCGCTTACATTGTAGTTATTAAATAACTTTCTTTATCTTGTATGAGATGATAGCTACTTGAGGAAATATAAAATATACTGTATATCTTTTATGTCTTAGCAGTTCCTTATACTTGGTATGCAGTCAATAAATTTGGAATGAATAAGAGACTAAATACAGTATAAGGAACATCTAAAGCCTCACAATTGAAGACCAAAACTTCTCTTTAACTGTCATCATCTGCCTGGTAAATGCAACGAACAGATTGTCTTTCTTCCCTCAGACCTGGCCATTTGAGTACAAATACATTCCATCAACCTAAGGTCTGCTGGCCTGAGTTTACCACTGTCTGGACCTATTGGCCTCACTTTTAAGACTAGATAAAGAATATAATTAAATTTAATGCCTTACTGAGAAACTTCAAAGTTTGTGACACATAATAAATTACCTGAAACATGAATATTTTGTTGTGCGCCATTGAGTTGATTCTCTCATAGTGACCCTATACAAACATGAATAAAGGTAATCAAATTATCATTCCATCAAAAGTTTTATGTTAAAATGAAATAATTATCTTCATTTTAATATATATAATAAAATTAGCTCTTTGCCATCATTATTAAAATTGTTATAAGTGATAGTAATGTTGTTGTTGTTATTAATTGCCTTCATGTAGGCTCCGGCTCATGGTTACCTTATGTAAAAGAGAACAAACTATTTCCCCATCCACTGCCATCTTCATGATTATTGGTCTGTTTGAGTCCATTGTTGTGACTATTGTGTCAATCCATCTCACGGAGGGTTTGCTGACCTTCTATTATACCAAACGTGATGTCCTCTTCTAGCAACTGGTCTTTCCTAATGATGCCTCCAAAGTAAGCAATCTTAAGTCTTGCCTCCTAACTTCTAAGGAGCATTCTGGTTGTATTTCTTCTCAGCTGGATTTGTTCATTCTTCTGGCAATCCATGATATATTCAGTTTTCTTCACCAGCACTACAATTTGAATGCATCAATTCTTTCTTCTGTCTCCCTTTTTCGTCTTACAGCTTTCACATCCACATGAGGTGATTGAAAAGACCCTGGATTGGGTCAGGCGAACCTTGGTCATCTTTGCTTTTTAAAACTCAAAAGAGGACTTTTGCAGAATATTTGCCCAATGCAATATGTCGTTTGATTTCTTGACTGATGCTTTCATGGACAGTAATTGTTGATCCGAGTAGAAAAAAATCATTGTTAAGTTCAATTTTTTGTTCATTTATTACAATGTTGTTTATTGGTCCAATTGTGAGGATTTTCATTTTCTTTGCATTTAGGCATAATCCATACTGTAGGCTGTGGTTAAGTCATCTTTTATTTTTGGCAAGCAAGGTTGTGTCACTTGTATATTGCAGGTTGTGAATGAATCTTCCTACAATCCTGATGTTGCATTTCCTTCATATAGTCTAGCTTCTCAGATTATTTGTTCAACATATAGATTGAATGAATAAGGTGAAAGGATACAACTCTGCCATACACCTTTTCCAATTCTGAGCCACACAGGTTTCCCTTGTTATGTTCAAACAACTGTTTTTTGATTTACGTGTAAGTTCCACATGAGCACAATTAAGTTTTCTGGAATTCTCATTCTCTGTAATGTTATCCATAATTTGTTATGATTCACACACTTGAAACACAAGTTTATAAAACACAGGTGAACATCTTTCTGGTATTGTCTGTATCCAGCCAAGACCTATCTGGCATTGGCAATGATAGCCCTTGTTCTATATCTTCTTCTGAATCCATCTTGAACTTCTGGCAGTTCCCATGACTGAATGGCTACAGTTATCTTCAGAAAAAAATTGCTGGCATGTGATATTGATGATATTGTTTGGTAATTTCTGCATTCCATTTGATCACCTTTCTTTGGAATGGACACTAATACAGATCTTTTTCAGTCTTGCAAATTTCTTGACATAGACCAGTAAGTACTTCCAGCACCATAACCATTTGCTGAAGCATTTCGATTGGTATTCCATCAATTACTAGAGCCTTGGTTTTGCCAGAGCCTTTGGAGCACCTTGAACTTCTTCCTTCACTACCAGCCATTCTTCATCATATCCTACCTCCTGCGATGACTGAATGGCAGCCAGTTCTTTTTGGTACAGTGATTCTGTGCATTCCTTCCATCTTCTTTTGATACTTCCTATATCATTCAATTTTTTCTCTGTAAGATCCTTCAGTAATACAGCTAGAGGCTCGGATTTTTGCTTAAGTTATTTCAGTTTGAGAGATGCCAATCCTATTCTTCTCTTTTGGTTTTCTAACTCCAGGTTTTTGACATTTCATCATAATACTTTACCTTGTCTTCTTGAGCCACCAATTGAAACCCTCTGTTCAGCTCATTTACTTCATCATTTCTTCTGTTTGCTTTAGATACTCTGCACTTATAAGCAAGTTTCAGAGTCTCTTCTGACATATATTTTGGTATTTTCCTCCTTTCCTGTCTTTTTAGTGGCCTTTCACTTTGTTTATGTATAATGTCTTTGATGATTTTCCCCAACTCTTCTGGACTTCTGTCATTAGTGTTCAGTGTGTCAAATAAATTCCTGAGATAGTCTCTAAATTCAGGTGGGATGTATTCAAGGTCATACTTTGGCTCTCTTGGACTTGCTTTGATTTTCTTTGGCTTCAACTTGAATTTGCATATGAGCAACTGATGGTCTGTTCTGCATTCATCCCTGGCTTTGTCTTGACTAATGATGTTGAGTTTCATGTTCGTCTCTTTCCACAGTTGTAGTTGATACAATTTCTATGTAATCCTTCCAGAGAGGTCCATGTGTAATAGTCATTGAGTGTTATTGAAAAAAAAAATTATTCTCTATAAATAAGTCAAGAAGCTCTGGTGGTGCAGTGGTTAAAGTGCTTGGCTGCTAATTGATAGGTTGATTGTTCAAACCCACCAGCTACTGTGTGGATTCATAGCCTTGGAAACCCTATAGGGCAGTTCTACTCTGGCCTATAGGGTCACTATGAGTCGGAATTAACTCAAGGGCAACAGTTTTTTTTTTTTTTTTAAATGAATAAGTCATTGATCTTGCAGAATTTTACCATGAGATCTCTGATTTTTTTTTTTCTATCACCGAGGCCTTATTTCCAACCACTGAGCCTTCTTCTTTGTTTCCAACTTTTGCATTCCAATAACCAGTAGTTATCAATACATCTTGATTAGACATTGAATTAATATTAGACTGCAGCAAGTAGTAAAAATCTTCAGTTTCTTCATTTTTGACATTAGTAGTTGTTGCATAAATTTGAATAATAGTCATATTAACTGATCTTAAGTGGATGGATATTAACTTATCATTGACCACATTGTACTTCAGGATAGATCTTCAAATGTTCTTTTTTAACGATGAATGTAAAACCATTGCTCTTTAATTTGTTGTTTCTAGCAATATGATTGTTGGATTCAAAATTGCCAATGCCAGGCCATTTCAGCTCAGTAATGCCTGTTGTTGTTGTTAGGTTAGGTACCGTCAAGTTTGTTCCAAGTCAATAGTGACCCTATGTACAACAGAATGAAATACTACCCAGTCCTATGCCATCTTCATGATCATTATCAATATTGCCTAGGATATTCATAGGCAACCATTCCATTTAATTTTTGACAACTTCCAATTTTCCTTGATTCATACTTTGTCCATTCCATGCTCTGATTACTAACAGAAGTTTGTAGCTGTTCAATGTCATTTTGAATCTGGCCACATCATCAGATGAAGTTTCTGAAGGCCCTACTCTATCAGAACCAATAAAGTCAACTCCACTTTGAGGAGGCAGACTTCCCCAGTTGCATTTTGAATGCCTTCCATCCTGAGCTGCTCATCTGCCAGCACTATATAGGACACTATTCTGTTGTTACCCATAAGATTTACATTGTTTGATTTTTGGAAGTAGATCACTCTGCCTTCCTTTTTAGTCTCTCATAGTCTGGAAACTTTGCAGAAACCTGTCTACCAGGGGGGCCCTGCTGGTATTTGAAATAGTGGTGGCATAGCTTCCAGCATCGTAACCCACTGCCATCGAGTTGATTCCAACTCATAGCGATGCTATAGGACAGAGTAGAACTGCCCCATAGAGTTTCCAAGGAGCACCTGGTGGATTCGAACTGCTGACCTTTTGGTTAACAGCCAGTAGCGCTTAACAACTGCGCTACTAGGGTTTCCTCCAGCATCATAACGACATGCAAACCCACCCACTGCCGTTGAGTCGATTCTGACTCATAGCGACCGTACAAACTGTGCAAACCACCACAGTATTAAAAGCCGTCAGGTGGGTGGTGGCTTAATAATATAATAATATTATATAATCAATTTATATTATTAATTTTTCTAGATTGGTAACAATAATTATGCTACATAATATAATATTTTTGCATTATATAATAAGTAGTATTTCATTAATAATAATTTATAGAGTATTCCCTGTGTGTTAAGAATTATGCTAAATGATTTACATACTCCAGGAACCCCAAGGATTGGATATTAATATTATTATTTCTAAGTGTAATGTAGGAAGGGACTTTGAAGTCCAGAGACCTTAAGTAACTTGCCTGGGGAGATAAGTAACCCAGCAGACTAAGGGCCATAGTGATTGAGGATCACGATATCAAGAATCAGGCTTTGCTGTGGATTGTGTTTCTTTACAAAGACTGTGTTTCACTGACTGTCATACCTGACAAGAGAAACAGAAAAGTGTTACACTAACAGACTGTTTAAGGTTGTTTCTCTCAAGGTTTTTAAAGCCCAGGGGAAAGTAATAATACAGTTTGTATCAGCAGATGGAGATAAAATTCAATACTGCAACAGCTCCGCCCCTCAAGCGTTTTGTGATAAAAATAAAGTACATGAAAAAGTTGATTACAGTAAAACCATTACCTACATCATAAGCTAATATTAGTCATCTCATTTTTGAGGAAGAATATATATATCAACTATAAATATGCACACACACATATACATATAGTGAGTAATATTGAATACTTAAATAGAAAGTCAAAGATATTACAGAAGTAACATTAAAATGTGAAGAAGAGCTAAATTAAAATATTATTGTTGTCTCTGGTTTTGACACAGGAAAGGTATGTAGGTTGTAAAATTGAATTTTCATATTGCCTTGATCTGTGAGCCAACATTTACTCAGTACTTATCTTTTACTTCAATTTGGCTGTACAACTAATACTTTCTTAAAGCTTTCAGTGAGAATGATTAGCTGTTTTCTGCCTGTATAATTGCTACACTGCCCTTTTTTGTCCCTCTAAATTAGAGGGCAATAAAAAAAAAAATTTATTTTTTTTTATGAAGTAAGGCAGACTCAGTGTCTGTGATGGTTAAGATTGTGTGTCAACTTGGCTGGGCCATGATTCTCAGTGTTTTGGCAGTTGTATAATGTGATCACTTTCCTGTTGAAATCTGATATGTGATCACCCCCATGATGGAATCTGCTGAGTGGTACCAGTGGGGGTGGGGCCTGTGGCCACTCACCGCCTCCTCAGCCTTCATCTCTCCACCTTCCGCCATCTACTCCCTTTTCCTGCTCACCTTGCAAAGGTTGTTGGCTTGTTCTGGATCCAGCATCTGTCTCTTGTCTGACCTCTGGTTCTTGGGACTGGAGCTCACAGCTTACCTGTCTGTCTTGGGATTTGCCAATCTTCATGGCCTACCTGCAAGAGTTCTGCTCCCTGATCTGCCTATCCTGGGTTCGCCAGCCCCTGCAGCTGACTCAGGAGAAACCTTTCAGTCTTGCCTGCCAACCTTGGGGATTCCACGACCGTCACAACCTGTGAGCGGGATCTCTGCTCTCCAACCTGCCCATTTTGGGTTCACCAGCTTCTGCAGCTCCATGAATTGGGAAATGACTCTGTCCTGATCCAAGGACTTGGGAGGTTCCAACCCCTACAATCATGTGAGCTGTTTTCTTAATATAAATCTCTCTCTATATATTTATACACATCACTGGTTTTGCTTCTGTAGAGAACCCAGCCTAAGACAGTGGCTTTTTTTCCCCTCAAATGAGATAAAGTCAGGGCATTCTAGGCTTGAGATCCAAAACCAAAGTCGAGCAGCACTTCCTTCAATGTCGCCTATGAAGGAAGTTATTTTACCTGCCTTATATTACATGATACTACCCAAATGCTTTGCTTGTGGCTTTAGAGACATTACTAGTAATTAAAAGAAACATGATTGCCTAGTGGTCATCCTAAGAGTCTAAACAGGCTAATAGCACAGTTATTAAACAGTCACTTCTGTTACATACATAATAAATTTTTTTTAAATAATGAACTCCAGGATGCAAAGGGAGAATGTTGGGTTTAGTTAATGCACAGTATCAATATAATACACCAATCTGATAACTATTGTACATATCCATTTTAACTATCCATTTCTCCATAGTCAGTACATATAATTTCCAATAAGATCACTGTCCACATACAGCAGTTACCTGTCATAGTTTTCTTTAAAGTGCTTGACAGACATTAAATAATCATAAATTTAATTCTGGACAATTGAATTATGATTGCATGAAAAGTTTAAGAACAAAAATAAAATAATCCATTCCTTCCATTTACTCAGTAATGAAATTACTCCTTGTCATCATTCAACCCTTATATCTCCAAAAATTTTATTAATATAAAATCAAAGCAGTGCTTTTGAAGTTTGCTGAACACAATGTGAATCACTTTTAAAAAGATTGTGAAATGTATGTTTAAATTAGTAACCTAGATAAGGCCCAAATTTAAAGCGTAATTGGTATTTGATTAATGTTTGTAGAGTACAAATCTCAGTAATAGAGTTCAAAGGGGGAAAAAAAAATTAGTTGCATGAAAAAATTTTTCTTCTTTAAAACTTCTGGCAAGTATTTATATGTAATAAAATGCTTAAGTGTTTTTTAATACCTAATCTATTTGATTCATTATGACATGAAGAATGTCATCATATTTCATGGGCTCTTCCAACTATGAGAAGAGCTCTGGTCCCTGAAGCTATGGCACAGATGATCGAAATTAAACTTCCAGTTCTGGCTGCATCAGAAATTCCAGTTATGGTCAATACTTGCGAACTTGTTCTAACCCAAACTTGTTCTAGAGGATTTAAATATGGTGTCTCAGAAAGTTGTACCATAGCTTTTTCTTGTAACATATATTATAAAGTTAATGTAAACACTGAACAATTATGTAATGCCATGATTTACTTCTTCAGCTGTCATACACGTAAAAAACCTTAAAGGTAATTGGAATATTTAATTGTAAACATTTTTAAAGTATGATGGCTGTTTTCTTCTGTGGATGCTTAATTTGGTTGTTTTTACAAGAATAATATACATTGTGCACAGGGAATATTTTTCAGTTTATGATATTCATTATTTCTAATATATTGATCAAGCTGTAGTTAAAATGTAATATTCTAATATATCATAAAAACTTATGCTTGAATAAAACTGTATCAGCACACTGACTTATCAAAATTAGCACATATTAGGAAAATACCATTAGTTTTTCTCCTGAAAAAATATTAAATGAATTTTTATTTTCATTTTTTTGCTCTGTGTATATTTCTTTGCCCACTTTAAAAATTTCTTATTGTTGGGCAATAAGTTTATAGCAATTGTTATAGCACCTCAACTACTATTATGTGTCTGTTTAAACAAATATTATGAACATTTAACTCTATTTTTTGAAAAGGCAAGCTACACCATTGAGAACAATCCCCAAAGAGGTGCCCGCTAGACAGCAGACTGGCAGTTGAAGAGACACAGGCCTGGTGTCAAGCCTGATACAGCTGGCCATGGCTATCTGAATTAGTTCAGACAATTGACCTAGGATATATACATAATTTATTCATGTTATTAGACCACATTCATGTATGTAAAATAGATGGTTGTACAAGCAAACAAACCTAACTTTAGATATAAGTAAACTAGGAATTATGCTGTATTCAACACCATAAATCACTGCTATACATATGGACCTCACCAAGTGGAATACACGGGAATCAAATTGGACTATATCTGAGACTACATCTGAGAAAGAGGCAATGAAGAAGCTTGATATCACCCGTCAGAACAAGGCCAGGGGACAACTACCCAACAAACCATCAATTGCTCATACGCAAGTTCAAGCTGAAGCTGAAGAAAATTAAAACAAGTCCACGAGAGCCAAAGTACAAACTTCAGTATATCCCATCTGAATTTACAGACCATGTCAAGAATAGATTTGATGCGGGAGGTGGGGCCAAGGTGGCGGAATAATTCCTCTGGTCCCTCTTACAACAAAGACCTGAAAAAAAAAAAAAAAAAAAGAATCAATAATGTATGACAATCTAGGAGGCCGAAACATCAAAGACAAAGTTGGCGAGTCAGACTGAGTGGCAGGGTGTGGGAGAGACAGTTCAGAAGCAGTGAGGATTTGCCAGACCTGACCTGGCCAGCACCACACAGGCTGGACTGACTGGCACACATGGACTGAGTCAAGCAGTAGTACTCAGGATGCGTTCTCCACATCGGGAGAAACCAAGCAGTGGAGAGTCTGCACCAGCCTCTGGAGCCAGGGAGAAGTAGTGCTGGATCTGCAAAAGTTAAATGCAAGCATCTAACCTACTACACAGGATCAAAATAACCCTTTCCCCTCTGAGAAGTGCCCCTCTAACCCGCTCTGCTCTGGTCCCAGTCTGGCTTCAGTGAATGCTGTGCCGCCTGGGCCAGAAGTGAGACCCATCGTGTGCACTGGAGCCAGTCTCACATATTTGGAAAGGGAACAAATAAACAAGCAGGAAAAAAAGAATCTGCCAGCTCCGCTAAGATGGGACAACAGGACAGACACTACCCCTTTGCCTAGGCATAGGTATAAGGGGTCCATGGACTTCAAATAACTTTCACCCCTGCCTAGACCTGTGTGGACCCATTTCGACAGCAAAGGCCGTCATTAGCATAGTACAACAGGATATATCCCTGAAGCTTATTTTTAGCTAGTGTCACATAACAATATATAAATTTTTGTATGAGAAAATAACTTGGGCTCTAAACTTTCATCTAAAGCGCAATAAAAAAAAAAGATGTGATACATTAAACACTAATGAACAAAGACCAGATGAGTTGTGGGATGACATCATACATGAAGAAAATAAAAGGTCATTGAAGAGACAGGAAAGAAAGAAAAGACCAAAATGGATGTCAGAAAAGACTCGGAAACTCTGGAACATAGAGTAGCTAAAGTGAAAGGAAGAAATGATGAAGTAAAAGAGCTGAACAGAAGGTTTCAAAGGGCAGCTCCGGTAAACAAAGTAATTTACTGTAACAAAATGTGCAAAGCCCGGGAGTTAGAAAACCAAAAGGGAAGAACACACTTAGCTTTTCTCAAGCTGAAATAACTAAAGAAAAAATTCAAGCTTTGAGTTGAAATATTGAAGGAATTAATGGACAAAATATTGAATGGCAGAGGAAGCATCAAAAGACGATGAAAGGAATACACAGAGTCACTGTAGCAAAAAGAATTGGTCAATGACCAACCATTTCAGGGGGAATCCTATGATCTAGAACTGATGGTACTGAAGGAAGAAGTCCAAGCTGTACTGAAGGCACTGACAAAAACAAGGCTCCAGGAACTGACGGGAATACCAACTGAGATGTTTCAGCAAGCAGATGCAACTCTGGAAGTGCTTATTTTGTTTATGCCAAGAAATTTGAAAGACAGCTACCTGACCAATGGACTAGAAGAGTTGCACATTTGTGCCCTTACCAAAGAAAAGTGATCCAAAAGAATGCAAAAATTATTAAACAATATCATTAATATTATACCAAGCAAAACTTTCCTGAAGAAAATTCTAAAACGGTTGCAGTAGTACATCTGCAGGGAGCTGCAGATATTCAAACCTGATTCAGAAGAGGCTATGGAACAAGGGATATCATTGCTGATGTCAAGTGGATCATGGCTGAAAGCAGAGAATAGCAGAAAGATGTTTACCTGTGTTTTATTGACTGTGTAAAGACATTCAATTGTGTGGACCATAACAAATTATGGACAACACTACAAAAAATGGCCACTCCAGAACATTTAATTGCGCTCATGAGGAATTTGTACATACGCAAAGAGGCAGTCATTTGAACAGAATGAAAGGAAACTGCATGGTTTAAAACCAGGAAAGGTGTGCGTACTTATTCAATCTGTACACTGAGCAATTAATCCAAGAAGATGGGCTATATGAAGAAGAACTGGGCATCAGGAATTGAGGAAAACTCATTAACAACCTGCCATATGTAGATGACACAACCTGGCTTGCCGAAAGTGAAGATCAAAGCTGTGGAGATCAAAGACCACAGCTTTCTGTATGGATTATACCTCGAAATAAAAGAAAAAACAAAAATCCTCACAACGGGACCAATAAGCTACTTCATGATAAACAGAGAAAATATTGAGATTGTCAAGGATATAAGGATTTCATTTTACTTGGATCCACAATCAACACCCATGGAAGCAGCAGCCAAGAAATTAAAAGACATTGCATTGGGCAAGTCTGCTGCAAAGCATCCCTTGGAAGTGCTATAAAACAAAGATGTCACTTTAAGGACTAAGGTACACCTGTCCCAAGCCATGGTATTTTCATTCACCTCATATGCATGTGAAAGCCTGTCAATGAATAAGGAAGACTGAAGAAGAATTGATGCCTTTGAATTATGGTGTTGGTAAAGAGTATTGAGTACACTGTGGACTGCCAGAAGAACTAACAAATCTGTCTTGGTAGAAATACAGCCAGAGTGCTACTTAGAAGGGAGGATGGTGAGACTTCGTCTTACGTACTTAGGACATCTTATCAGGAGGGACCAGTTCCTGGAGAAGGAGATCATGCTTCGTAAAGAAGAGGGTCAGCAAAAAAGAGGAAGACCCTCAGTGAGATGACTTGACACAGTGACTGCAACATTGAGCTCAAACATAGTAACAAATGTGAGAATGGTGCAGTACCAGGCAGTGTTTCATTCTGTTATCCATGGCGTCACCACTAAAAAAAAAAAAAAAAAATTCATTCTGTTGTCCATAGGGTCACTACTAGTCAGGACTTATTAGAGCGCTTAAGAACAACAAGGCTTCAGTATTGCAGTTAACTTGTTAGCCTGGGGAAATTAGCAGCTTAAGTTTTTTTTCTTATCTTAAAATTAGAATAAGTAAATATTTATTTAAAATGTCAAGAAAGGCAGTATCAATGAGGAAAGAAACTTTCTACTTCTAATGCTGTCCTGTATTTATGATACTAAATCAGGTTTTTGTCGTTTTGTTGTTTAGTGGTATAAACCTAAGTAAAACCGGTAAATCTTGGATTTTATTCTCTCTGCAGTATGATGTGCAGTTGTTGTTGTTGTTAGGTGCCGTCAAGTCAGTTCTGACTCATAGCGACACTATGCACAACAGAACAAAACACTGCCCGGCCCTGCGCCATCCTTACAATCATTTTCACGCTTGAGCTCATTGTTGCAGCCACTGTGTCAATCCACCTTCTTGAGGATCTTCCTCTTTTCCACTGACCCTGTACTCTGCCAAGCATGATGTACTTCTCCAGGGACTGATCCCTCCTGACAACATGTCCAAAGTATGTAAGACGCAGTCGCACCATCCTTGCCTCTAAGGACCGTTCTGGCTGCACTTCTTCCAAGACAGATTCGATCTCTTGGCAGTCCATGGTATATTCAATATTCTTCACCAACACCACAATTCAGAGGCGTCAATTCTCCTTTGGTCTTTCTTATTCATTGTCCAGCTTTCACATGCATATGATGTGATTGAAAATACCACGGCTTGGGTCAGGTGCACCTTAGTCTCCGGGGTGACATCTTTGCTCTTCAACGCTTTGAAGAGGTCCTTTGCAGCAGATTTGCCCAATGCAATGCGTCTTTTGATTTCTTGACTGCTGCTTCCATGGTTGTTGATTGTAGATCCAAGTAAAATGAAATCCTTGACAACTTCAATCTTTTCTCCGTTTATCATGATGTTGCTCATTGGTCCAGTTGTGAGGATTTTTGTTTTCTTTATGTTGAGGCGTGATCCATACTGAAGACTGTGGTCTTCGATCTTCATTAGTAAGTGCTTCAAGTCCTCTTCACTTTTAGCAAGCAAGGTTGTGTCATCTGCATAACGCAGGTTGTCAATGAGTCTCCCTCCAATCCTGATGCCCCATCCTTATTCATATAGTCCAGCTTCTCAGATTATTTGTTCAGCATACAGATTAAATAGGTATGGGGAAAGAATACAACCCTGACGCACACCTTTCCTGACGTTAAACCGATCAGCATCCCCTTGTTCTGCCCAAACAACTGCCTCTTGATCTATGTACAGGTTCCTCATGAGCACAATTAAGTGTTCTAGAATTCCCATTCTTTGCAGTGGTATCCATACTTTGTTATGATCCACATAGTCGAATGCCTTTGTATAGTCAATAAAACACAGGTAAACATCCTTCTGGTATTGTCTGCTTTCAGCCAGGATCCATCTGACATCAGCAATGATATCCCTGGTTCCACGTCCTCTTCTGAAACCAGCCTGAATTTCTGGCAGTTCCCTGTCGATATACTGCTGCAGCCATTTTCGAATGATCTTCAGAAAAATTTTGTTTGCATGTAATATTAATGATATTATTCTATAATTTCCACATTCGGTTGGATCACCTTTCTTGGAATAGGCATAAATATGGATCTCTTCCAGTCATCTCAAGAATATATTTGATGCATTGAACACTAGTGACCGAAGACCAGACGAGTTGTGGAATGACATCAAGGACATCATCCATGAAGAAAGCAAGAGGTCACTGAAAAGACAGGAAAGAAAGAAAAGACCAAGATGGATGTCAGAGGAGACTCTGAAACTTGCTCTTGAGCGTCAAGCAGCTAAAGCAAAAGGAGGAATTGATGAAGTAAAAGAACTGAACAGAAGATTTCAAAGGGCCTCTTGAGAAGACAAAGTATTATTATTATAATGATGTGCAGAATATTCTATATATTCTTCAATTCCTTTGCAAATCATCTGATAATGATAAAGCATGATAATGCTTTTCCCCAAAACCTAGATGTTTGTAAATAAACTTTATTACAAATATGAATATTTATGCAGCACATGGAAACCCTAGTGGTGTAGTGGTTAAGTGCTACGTCTGCTAACCAAGAGGTCAGCAGTTCAAATCTGCCAGGCGCTTCTTGGAAACTCTATGGGGCAGTTCTACTCTGTCCTATACGGTTGCTATGAGTCGGAATCGACTCGACGGCAGTGGGTTTGGTTTTTTGGTTTTATGCAGCACATAAAACATGTATATACATATACGCACAAATATACCTATGTATGTATGTGCTTTTACTTCCATATGCCTTCCCACACCCATACAGCATACTTATCTACTGATATAACCCCTCACATATTTTTTGCTTGTTGTTACCATTGTTGCAAAATTAAGTTATAGCACCTACTGTAGTTGTCATTAATTCCTGTGTACCTCTTAGTGTCTTCATTTACCTTGGTCACGTTGTGCTGACTTCCCCCATATTGTGTATTGCCTTTCCCATAGTAAGAATTAACACGTCTATAGGGTCACAATAGGCCATTATGAGTTGAATTGACTCTATGGCAATTTTTTTTTTAATTTCTCCTCCCTCCCCCTTCTATCTCTGGTAATCATCAAAGAAGGTTGCCTTCTGTGTGTATGCCTATTTTTGACTTTTTATAAAAGTGATATCATACAATATTTGTCCTTTTACATTTGATTTATTTCACGTGGCATAGCGTCCTCCAGATTCATCCATGTTATAAGACGTTTTGTGTACTCAATATTATTCCTTCTAACTGCTTAGTATTCTATTGTATGTGTGTACCATAATTTGTTATCCATTCGCCCATTTATGGGCACTTAGGTTGTTTCCATCTTTTTGCTATTGTGAATAATGCTGCAATAACATGGGTGTCCATATGTCTATTCATGTGACTGCTCTTATATCTCTAGGATATATAAGTAGGAGTGAGATTGCGGAATCATAATGTATTTTTCTTTCTAGCTTTTGGAGGAAGCACCATACCATTTTCCATTGCCAGTGTACCATTTTACAATCTCACCAGCAGCGTATAAGAGTTCCAATCTCCCCACAACTTTGCCAGCATTAGTTGTTTTCTGTTTTTTCAGTCAGTGTAATTTTTGCAGGGGTGAGATGGTATCTTATTGTAGTTTTGATTTGCGTCTCTCTAATGACTAATAAGGAGCCCTGGTGGTGTCATGGTTAAGAGCTCAGCTGCTAACCAAAGATCAGCAATTCGAATCCACTAGTTACTTCTTGGAAATTCTATGGGGCATTTCCACTCTGTTCTGTAGGATCCTTATGAATTGGAATCGACTCAAGGGCAACGAGTTTGTTTGTTTGTTTGTTTTTTAATGACTAATGATCACGAGCATCACTTTATGTGTTTGTTAGCCACTTGAATGTCCTCTTTGGTGAAGGGTCTGTTCATGCTCATTTTTTGATTGGATTGTCATTTTGTTCTTCAGTTGTCAACATTTTCTATGTATTTTAGAGATTAGGCCCTTGTCAGATATGTCATTACCAAAGATTTTTTTCCTAGTCTATAAGTTCTGTTTTTACACTTTTGGTAAAGTCTTTTGATGAGCATAAGTATGGAATTTTTAGGAATTCCAGGTTATCTAGTTTATCTTCTGTTGTTCATGCATTTTTAGTAGTGTTTGATGTTGTATTTATGCCAAAAATTAGTACCCTAGCTTTGTTATGTTATATTCCAGAAACTTTATAGTTTTAGCTTTAACATTTAGGTCTTTGATCCATTTTGAGTAACTTTTTGTGTATAGTGTAAGATGTAGGTCCTGTTTCATTTTTCTACAGATAGATATCCAGTTTTGCCGGCACCTTTTGTGAAAGAGACTATCTCTTCCCCATTTAATACACTTTGGCCCTTTGTCGAAGGTCAGCTGTCCATAGGTGGATGGATTTACTTCTGGGTTCTCAATTTTGTTCTACTGGTCTATGTGTCTGTCTTTGTACCAGTTCCAGGCTATTTTGATTACTGTGGCTGTATAGTAAATTCTGAGATCTGGAAGTGTGAGACCTCCCACTTTGTTCTTCTTCTTCAGTATTGTTTTAGCTATAGTGGCCTCTTTTCTTTCCATAAAAAGTTGGAGATTGGTTTTTACATTTTGTTAAAGAATGTTGTTGGGATTTGAATTGGGATTACATTATACCTATAGATTACTTTGGATAGTATTGATATTTTCACAATGTTACATGTTTGAATCCATAAGCATGGTACGTTTTTCCATTTATGTAGTTCTCTTTTGGTTTCTTACACTAGTGCTTTGTAGTTTTCCTTGTATAAGTCTTTTATATCCCTGGTTAGAATTATTCTTAGGTATTTTATCCTTTGGGAGCAATTGTAAATGGTATTGTTTTATCTATCTATCTATCATGTATTTATTTATTTATTTAAATTCCTTTTCATAGTTCTCCTTGTTAGTGTACTGGAACCCAACTGATTTTTGCATGTTGATTTTGTAACCTGCCACTTTGATGAATCCTTCTATTAGTTCCAGTAACTATCCTGTGGAATCTCTGGGATTTTCTATGTATAAGATCATGCCATCTGTGAATATAGATGGTTTTACTTCTTCCTTATCAATTTAGATGCTCTTTATTTCTTTTTCTTGACTTACTGCTCTTGCTAGGAATTCCAGTACAATATTAAATAAGAGTGGTGATAATGGGAATCCTTGTCTCATTCCCATTCTCAAGGGAACACTTTCAATCTCTCCCTATTGAGAATAATGTAGTGTTGGTTTTGGATATATGCCGTTAATTATGTTGAGCTATTTTCCTTCTATTCCTATTTTGCTGACAGTTTTTGCCAGGAAAGAATGTTGGATTTTATCAAATGCCTTTTCTGTGTCTATTGTGATGATCACGTGACTCTTTTCCTTTGTTTTATTTATGTGGTGAATTACCTTGATTGATTTTCTAATGCTGAACCACCCTAACATCCCTGGTATGATTCCCACCTGAGCATGATTTTTTTTCTTTATACCTTCTTGTGCTGTGTTGGCTAGAATTTTGCTGAGAATTTTTCATTGATATTCAAGAGGAATATTGTTCTGTAATTTTCTTTTTAATGGTATCTTTGCCTGACTTTGGCATCAGGGTTATGCTGGCTTCATAGAATGAATTAGGGAGTATTCCTGCCTTTTCTGTGTGCTGGAATATTTTCACTAGAATTGGTATCAGTACTTCTCTGAATGTTTGGTAGATTTCTCCAGTGAAGCCACCTGGGCAGGGGCTTTATTTTGTTGGGGTTATTTTTGTTTTTAATGACATCTTCAATTTCTCCTAGGTTTTCAAATTTGTTGGAGCATAATTTTTCATAATATTCTCTTAGAATTCTCTTTATCTCAATTGGTTCTGTTGTAATGTCGCCCATTTAATTTCTTATTTTGGTTATTTGCATCTTCTCATTTTTTCCATTTGACAATTTGGCCATTGTTTTGTCAATTTTATTGACCCTCTCAAAAAACTAAATACTAGTTCTGTTGATTCTTTCTGTTGTTTTCCTATTTCATTCATTTCTGCTCTAATCTTTATTATTTCCTTTCTTGTGGTGACTGTGGACTTCTTTTGCTGTTCCTTTTTTATTTGTTCAAGTTGTGGGGTTAAGTTATTGATTTTGGACTTTCTTTTTTGACGTGTGCATTTATTGCTATAAATTTCCTCTGAGCACTGCTTTTGCAATGTCCCAGAGGTTTTGGTATGCTGTGTCTGCATTCTCATTTTTTGATTCTAGGAATTTTTAAATTTTTTAAATTTCATTTTTAATTTCTTCTATGACCCAATAGTTTTTAAGTAAGGTGTTACTCAGTTTCCAGGTATTTAATTTTTTTTCCCTTGCTCTTTCTGTATGATTTGTAGTTTTATAGCATTATGGTTAGTGAAGATGCTTTGTATTATGTTGATGTTTTTTAATTCATTGAGGCTTGCTTTGTGGCCTGGAATATGGTCTATTCTGGAGAATGATCCATGCGTATTGGTGAAGAATGTGTACTGTGTTGCTGTTGGATGGTGTGTTCTGTACGTGTCTATGAGATCAGGTTGGTTGATTGTGTTATTTAGATCTTCTGTATCTTTGTTGAATTACTTTCTACTTGTTCTGTCCGTTGTCAAAAGAGGTGCGTTAAAATCTCCTACCATTATTGTAGAACCATTTTTCTTTTTAATTTTGTTAGAATTTATATATTTTGAAGCTCTGTCATTGGGTGTGTATTTATTATTGTTATGCCTTTTTGGCGAATTGACCTTTTAATCATTATATAATGCCCTTCTTTATCCCTTACAATGGATTTTGACTTAGAGCAAACTTTATTCCAAAATATTGCTACTCCTGCTCTCCTTTGGATACCGTATGCGTGATATATTTTTTTTCCATCCTTTGATTTTTAACTTATTTATGTCTTTGTGTCTAAGGTGTGTCTCTGATATGCAGTATATTGATGGGCCATGTTTTTTTATTCATCCTGCCACTCTCTGTCTCTTGACTGGTATATTTAATCCATTTACATTCAGTGTGATTAAAAATAGGTATGAATTCCTTGCTGTCATTTTGTTACACTTTGTGTGTGTGTATGTGTGTGTGTGGTTAATGGTTTATTTGTTCTTTTT
This sequence comes from Elephas maximus indicus, assembly GCF_024166365.1. Taxonomy (NCBI): domain Eukaryota; kingdom Metazoa; phylum Chordata; class Mammalia; order Proboscidea; family Elephantidae; genus Elephas; species Elephas maximus. The sequence goes on from NC_064836.1 coordinate 66,827,523, forward strand.
GTATATGGATTTTATTTTCCTATCGATGATTGTTGTTGTTTTTGTGTTACTGAGTCTTTCTGATTTTCCTCTTTATTTTGGTGAGTGGATTTATTAATTTTCTTTTTGGTTACTGTCAAATTTATCTTTATATTCCTCAGTTTAGAACAATCTGTTATATCTTGATATCACCTTGACTTCCTGTCCAAATGGAAGTTCTATAACTACACCATTTATTCCTATTTTTTTGTTTTGAAGTTGCTCTCTTTTACCGATTGACATCTCTGGTCCCCATTTTCAGTTTTGCAGCTTTATTTTACTTTTGAGAATTCTTTATCTAGGTTGATATCTGGGTGATATTGTCTCGTGTCTTAATCTCTGGTTGTTGTCTAATGGTGTTAGTTCTCTGTCCAAAGGATTCCCTTTAATATTTCTTGTAAGGCTGCTCTTGTTTTTACAAATTCTCTTAATTTATGCTTATTTGTGAATGTCTTAGTTCTGCTCTCATTTCTGAAAGACACTTTTGTTGGATATATGATTCTTGGTTGTCAAGTCTTCTCTTTTAGGATTTTCTATATGTCATCTCATTGCTTTCTTGCCTGCATGGTTTCTGACAAGAAATCAGAGCTTAGTCCTATTGTTGTCCTTTGTAAGTGATATTTCATTTTTCAGAAGCTGCTTTCAGAATTTTTTGTCTTTGGTTTTCATAAGTTTGATTATGGTATGTCTTGATGAATTTCTTTTGGGATCTACCCTGCATGTGGTTTGTTGGGCTTCTTGAATGGGAACCTTCTTGTCTTTCATGATATTTGTGATGTTTTCTGCCAGTATATCTTCAAAGATTCTGCACTTTTATTTTGTTCTCTTCTTGAATTCCCATTAGGTGTAATTACTCCTCTTGGTGGTGTCCCACGTAACTCTTAGGCTTTCTTCATTTTTCTTCATTCTTTTTTCTGATAGTTCCTCAAGCAAATTAGTATCAAGGCATTTGTCCTCTGTTTCGCTGACTCTTTTTTCCCTTGATTCAGTTTTATTCCTGTGTCCTTCCATTGTTGTAGCCATTTCTGGTATTTCATTGTTAATCTTCTGAATTTCTAGGTGTAGTTTTTGTGTGGTTTCTAATTGTCTATTGAGTCTGCCATTTTGTTGTTGTATTGTTTTCCTGAATTCTTCTGAGTTTTTTTTTCTGTGTTTTCCTTGTTCTCTCTGAATATATGTATTTTGAATTTTCTCTCAAGTAGTTCTTTTATCATTTCTTCCTCAGGAAGGTTTTCTTTCCCTTTATTTTGCTCACTTGTTTGAGCCATCTTATCCTTTTTCTTCATATGATTTGTTGTCTGTTGTCTCCACTGAATTAAGGTGTTATTTAATTTATTTATATATTTATTGATTGATTGTATATTTGTTTTCTCCTGATTTTTTTTTTTTGGTTTGGTTTTGATATATCAGGGTAGGCCAGGTGCATGAGCTCAGCTGATCACCAGTCTGGTGGCATGGAGCTCTAGCCACCTATCTCCTGGTGGGTGTGGCAGAGGGCAGGGGGGTCGTTGTGTATCTCTTATCACTGGGTGTTGTTGGGGATAGGCATGTGCCACCACTGGTCATGTGACGCAGGAGCACACACTGCCACTCACCAGTGTGCAAGGCAGCAGAGGGGGGTGGGCAGGGCAGGTGCACACTGCTGCTGGTCATTGGCCTGGTGGTATGGGAGTGCACGCTGCTACTCACCAGGTGGGCAGGGTGACAGGAGGTGGTGAGTGGGGTCGGAGTGAGCCACTGCCAGTCATTGTTCTAGTGGTGTAGGTGTATGTGCTGCTACCTGCCGAATGGGGGGGGCAACACATAGGCAGGGGGTGGGGTGGATGCATGTTGTCAGTCACAGATGGGGTGGGGTTGATTAAGGGGAAGGGGTACATCATTCTGCAGTCCCTGAGTGGATGAGGCAGTGGGGTGGGGGGACTTATTCTGCTGGTCACTGGGGGGGTGGGGGGACAGAGAGGGGGAGCATGCTACTATGGTCACTGGCCTTGGGTGCCAGGGTACTCCTCATTGGCTGAAGCCAGCAGTCAGGACCTGGCCCCAACCAAATGAAAACAGGGGAGGAGGCTACCCAGAGTCTGGACTGGTGGGGGACATCCTCCAGATACTCTGGATTTTCTATTCCGTATGCACCACCCACCCTAGTGGTCAGGGACCAATGCTGGTGAGTAGCCTTGTCTCTGTTTCCTGGCTTCCTCCCTGCTCTGTGGTCACCAGGATCCCTGGAGCTCTCACTTGCCTTCCTGTACTTTCCCTTCTTAGAACCACTTTACATCTTGTTCACCGTGCTTCACTCTGGGTTTGTCTACACAGTTTCTCTGTCTTCTGTTGGGAATTTCATGAAGTTGTCTCCCTGTGCTCTTCATCCATCCATGGTCACTGCTTGCTTTGTCTCAAGATGGCTACGCTGTGCCAGGCTGGCTGGGCAGGATACCTCCAACCTGTAACTCTCTTATTTCACTGTTTTAGTTCAGCGTCTCCTTCCAGTCAGCGTTTGATCTAATTCTTCATGCTTCCTTTTGATGTTCAGGGTTCCAAGATTGTCACCTCTGTTTCACTTGGTTTCTCGGGTCCTTGCAATGAGGGGGGGCGTGGCCATCTTCCGTATAGTTTTTAGTTACCCTAGCATTAACTTAAATGCTGTATACTTAATATCTTACATTATGCACTACAGAAAAAGTTTATATGCATTTCTTACAATTTAAGAACATTGCTTGTTTTTCTCTTACCTATTTATGATGTCAGTTTAATATTTTCTTTATTCGAAGAAGGGACAAAGTAGGGCTATTTCCCTGTAGGTATTTCAGTGTTTTAAAATACAGCCCTATTCTTACACATGTTTTAAATGTGCTTTTTGTTGTTATTGTTAAAGTTGCAGACCATATATTAAATGAAAAAAAAATTGAAAAAGAAATTCAAGAAGAGTAATGTCTATGTGTTTAATGTTTAGCATAACAACTTTCAGAGGTATTATTATTCTTGCTTAAGAAGTACAGTTTCATCTTGAGGAAGAGTAGAAATTTTTTCAAAGTTTAAAAAAATTATATTTCTGTTCCAATGGATCTGGATGCCACAGCATCTCTGATGTACTTCTACATTTTATTTAGAAAGCATTAATTTTTAGAGCATTCATTAAGTCTAGCAATCTCAGTCAGTGTAATTTTATGTTGTCACAAGAATATCACTGTTCGGATTAGAAAATTTTGTCTTATTGTCACTATGAACATTAAACTTTATAAAGGAACCTGCATCCTTACTAAAGTTTCCAAATGTTTGGAAATTTGTAGATTCTATTGCTTGCGGATAATATTTAATTTAAGCAATATTAGTATAAATTAAATTTCCAATAGTTGTTTTTGTTTTGGTATAATTTCCTAAAAGTGTTCTGTTACATCTCAAATACTGCTCGTGTTACACAGTACTTAGATACTCAGCTGTGTATTTCAACCCCTGATTCTCCTAAGTCTAATATCTTCCATTATTTTCTGTGCTTGCAGGTACACACATATGGTTATTTTGGGCATAAATTTAGACATTAGTAGTGGTTCTAATGATTAGTATCACACATAGATTTCATTCCAGGGACTATACATTTTATCGTTATCCACAACCTGTCATTTTATTTTTTGTTTTATTATCAAAGGTACATTATACAGGTTAATCCAAATTTTGAATGTAGTATAATAGATACCTACCCTATTTCTAATTTAGCATATTTCTGTTTGAATTTATTACCCTACATCTGTCTTATTTTCATGGAAGCTCTGACCATACACTGATGCATAATTTATCAAGTGATTTTACAGTGAAATTTCCATCTCTTTTTGACACAGTTGAAATTCCCATACAGTTTTTTGTTTGTTTGTTTTTAATATTATTAAACTGATAAATGGGCCCAGACTAGTTAAAATATTTATATTTTCTCTGTGTGTTTGGAATAAAGTGTTTACCACTTACAACATTAATGAGAAAAAATGTCCAGCACACATTTCTTTTTAAACAATTAAATGTGTCTGTTAATGATATTTTGTCTAGCATTCTTTTTGGCCTACAGCACCTTGTACCACTTCTTATATGGTAAAGGCTGCTTTCCATATAGAAATTGAAATGCCAGGTTGTTACTTCTTAAGGCTCCTGTGCAGCGAGGGTGCATGGCATTATATATGCTGTACAAATGGAAGTGCCCCAGGAATTATTAGTATTCTTTCTGCTGATAAGTAGTGGTAACTGTGGCAGCTCCATGTAATTTCCAAAGAGAGGAGAAGCAGTGTTATTGGCAGTAACCAGTGCTCCGTGTTTGTGGGACTGGTGATTTTTGCCATGGTATTTAGTACTGAGACCTAGCAGAGTTGGAAGAGGTTCTGTATCATAGTTTTGGATATAGTCTTAGAATCCTGTTACATGACCTTCTCAGAGATTCTGTGAGCTTACTGTGAGCTTAATTCTCAGGGATGACCATTATGTCTATATCTAGCAAATTTTGTCACAGCTTCAGCTAAAGCCTTTAATGCTATGTAAGTTAATGAAAATTAATGTGTCCAAAAACTTATGTAGGTATTATCATTGTTGACCATCATTTTGGGTGATTTTATATCTTGTGTGGTTTAAGCAGACCGTTTTATTCTGACAATTTTACCTGTTTTTGTGTTATTTTATTTCTCCTTTGATACTTTTTAATGTTATTGTGTCTGTTAAAATTACAGAAACAACTACAAAACCCAAAACTCATTGCCATTGAGTCAATTTTGACTCATAACATCCTACAGGACAGAGTAGAACTGCCCCATAGATTCTGCAAGGCTATTTGATCTGATGGAAGCAGACTGCCACATCTTTCTCCCACGGAGTGGCTAGTGTGTTCTGCTGACAACCTTTCAGTCAGCAACCAAGCACTTAACCACTGTGCCACCAGGGCTCCTTTATAGAAATAACTATAGGGTGGTTTATATATTATTTAAAATTGAGAATTTACATTTTTTCTCTAAGTGGTGAATAATTAGTCCAAGCACACAAAGAGAATGTAAATATTTTAAGTAGTCCAAGCACATTTATTAGTTAAATAATACAGGAATTAAAAAAAAAAAAAAGGAATTTCAATGGTGTAGCAAAAAGAGATGGAAATTTCACTATAAATTCACTTGATATGTTATGTATCAATTGAGAATTTTAAACACTAATTATTTTATGTTACTTGAGAATATATTGTATTCATAGGACATATATGGATCCATGCAGCCAAGTAATATTTTAGAAATCTTTTCTTTATGATTAAGTAATTAGCTCTACCCTGCTTTCTTCTCTCACAATCAGTTAGCCCGTCAGATCCTCTTGGCTCTGCTTTCATGATGCCATTCATATCTCTTTATTCTGTGCCTACTGCCACAAACCTATTCAAGGCCCCTGTAAGTCTTTCTGGACTTTTATTTAATGAATCATGTTTTCTTCAGTCATTTCTGCCTCCAGACCATTCTACACTCTAAGACGAATTTAATCATTCAAGAGCAGAACTGCTATGAACACTGTTTATTTCTCTCCACTGTCAGCTAAGTTGAATGTGAAATCCATTGCATAAACATATAAGCCCTCTACATTATGGCCTTAGTTCACATTTTCAAATGTATTTTTTACTGTTTTCTTACATTATACAGAGCTAGAGCAAAACTGGCCATTTTATCGTTAGTTGAACAATGTCTTAGGTTTGCATTTACGTATCTTTCCTTGTGCTGTTACCAAGGGCTGTACTTCCTTACTCCTGTCTATAAACACCTCTTGAAGGTACCACTCATACATCAAGATCTCTTCAGCTACCTCCACATCCCTCCCCAACAGACTATAACCTCGCTAGCCTCTGAAATCTCACAATAACCAAAAAAACCAAACCCAGTGCCGTCGAGTCAATTCCAACTCATACTTTGCTTAAATTACACATTAGGGATTTGTAGTGTATTATAATATCATTTCCAAAATCAGATTATATACGTCTTGATAAATGATCCCTAACAGTACACTTTCTGCAGTGTACACATATTGTCTTATACTTACAAAGTACGTGATAAGCATTTCTTAGTTTAATTAATTGATTTAGGATTTTGATGAGTTTCAGGTTGCATTTAGATGATAGAGCAGTGGAAATCAGAGCAAATAAATCTGCAGCATCTGGCTATAAGATGGCATGGAACATGCCTGAATCTAGTAATGAGCAGAGAAGACTCAGGGTGTCTGGACTGAAGTGAAAAAGACTAGAAGCGATTGTTACTGCCTGGGATCGTTATGACTCTGCCAGTTAAGAATACTGCAGCAGAGAACGTTGCTTTCTTTAGCATCAGTGAGCACCATTGTGTGGAACAAATTAGCTAGAAAGCAGCAGGTAAACAGCTTCATAATAGAGGTTGAAAGGGTATTATCTTTTGGTGATTAAGGATTTATTTGAAAGGGTGTCCTTAAGTATTCAATACAAATTGCTATGTGTCTTGTCTATATAAGAAAACTTTGCAATGCAGTCTGACAAAAATATAGACTCTTTTTGTTTTGATTTAAAAGAAAAATACATGACTAGATTTCTGCACACCTATGAAAATATGAGGAATATCTCTTCTGTTGAGAATAGACTTGCCTTGCTTTTTTTAATATTGAATTTGGGTGGTTTTTTTATTGTAGAAAAGCAATTACACTCCCAAAGGAAGCTTCAAATTTAATTGAACAAGCATTTGGTAATACCATCTGTTGTTATTATATGCAAATATGTAAGTGCTGCTATGAAGGACGCTAGATGTAGCTCTTAATCCTAAATGCTTAAACACTCTAAACAATTAATTTTACTTAAAAATACATTTATAATTTGAAAAAAAACCTGATAATAATTAATAAAACATCTTTCGCCCTTTGTATTTAAGGTAGAAACGTTAAAACATGTACCATTTAACAAAGAGACAGACCTGTAGATATTAGTTTCTGTGGGAGAAAAAAGACCCTGCCTACGAACTTACAGCCTCCGTTGATGGTTTATCAAGTTGAAAAGTCAAATTAGAATGGATATGAGAATGGTATGGTATTCTCTTATGTTAAAAAAAAAAAATCACGTTTGTTCTGATTTTGCAAATATTTTATAGCAATTGTTTTAAAAGAGCCCTGGTGGTGCAGTGGTTAAGAGCTTGGCTCCTAATCAAAAGGTCAGCAGTACGAGTCCACCAGCCACTCCTTGGAAACTCCAAGGGGCAATTCTACTCTGTCTTACAGGGTTGCTATGAGTCGGAATCTACTAGATAGCAACAGATTTATTGTTTTAAAAGAATATTTGGAAGAATGCTGATTTATACTGCCAGGGCTGCCATACACAGTTAGTTATGTAGGCTGCAGACTGCATAACTTCCGGGGCTCCATAGTCCTCAGATGGACTATGTAATTCTCCAGGAATAAATGACCTTAAATCAGAGTGGATTAACATAACAAAACTTTATTTCTTGCTCATGCCATATGACCACTGCTGGTCACCTGCTCCTCAACTGCATGTCCCCTTTGTGCCAGGCCATAGGATGAAGAAACATCTTGTGTTATTGAGTTGCTGGTCATAACGAAAGGGGAAAAAGAAAACATAGTGAAACACACCCAGGCTCATAAAGCTTCTACCCTGAAATAATATATGACATTTCTTTTTATATTTTATTGGGCAGAGCAATTCAAATAAACATCTCTAAGTTCTCCAAGACAGGGATCTGACAACAACTGGGTATGCAGGATGCAGTGGCCCTGGGTAGCATCTTTTCTCTCTATTTGTTTTAAAGCAGTACAATAAATTCAGCGCTTGCCTGAATTTAAAAAAAGAGAGAAAAATTCAAGGAATATAGAAGGTGAATTCTAATAAGAAAACAAAATCATGGATTCCTTTCTTTAATACTTCTAAGCATCATTGATCTTCGCACATACTGTCATCCTGAAAGCAAGAAACGAAAGGAAGTGGACTCAGATGCTGGCTGACTATCACCCTCCTGCCCAGGAAATGCTGCGTGGGCCCCACCTCCTTATAACGAGGCCTCAATGTTTGCTATTTCTCTCAGACTCTAAATATTTATGTTTGGGTCTCCCTATATGTTCATTATAATTTTTAAAACTTTATGCTGATATAAGGATGAGTCAGATCTTTTTTAAAAATTTTATTTGAAAATAATCGCTATCCAAATTAACTAGAGACTTGGCTTAAACATATCATTAATTTTGGAGTTCAAAACTCTATTATCAGGAAATTTAAAGAATAAATATTTCTTGAGATGCTTTGTATGAGGAACAGCATAACTTATCCAAGTCATATCAGTATATAATCTAATTAAAATGGAAAGTGTCATTTATTATAATTAATTCTGATCAATAATAGGTTTTGAAAACTACCGCATACTGAGGCCCGCGAATCCATTCCATTTGTAGGTAACCTTCATTATTAGTCTATAACATCAAGTTTAATGCTATGAAGTTTTAATTACATATGTCATTGCTACATAATTTATGCTTTTAGACTTCCTCTTTCTCCTTTATTTTATAGACAGAAAAATAATAGTTGGTGGTTTTAATATACAAGCAGTCCCCAGGTGAAAAATGTCCAATTTACATGTAATCCATAGTTGTATGTACGACCAACCCTTGTAAAGCCTAATACATAAAAATTTAACGTACGTGCAATGGTTCATAATACCAAATGGTCACATCAAAACATTATTATTATTACTCTATTATGATGATGGAAACCCTGGTGGCGTAGTGGCTAAGTGCTACGGCTGCTAACCAAAGGGTCAGCAGTTCAAATCCACCAGGCGCTCCTTGGAAACTCTGGGGGGCAGTTCTACTCTATCCTATAGGGCCGCTATGAGTCGGAATTGACTCGACAGCACTGGGTTTGGTTTTTGGTTTATTATGATGTTAAAGATGTTTTACTCTGGATGTGTTTAATATTTTTTATGCATAGAAAGGTACACAGTATACTATATACTAAGACAAACATTTGGTTAACTAACGTTAGATTCGAACTGTACCTAACTGTTCCAACTTAAGTACCAATTTGACTTAAAGACAGGTTTAGGAACAGAACTTGTTCATAATTCAGGGACTGCCTGTAGTTTTAGTCAAGAAAATCCACTTTATTTTTTAATTTTAAACAAAGTCTATTCATTCCGTCCTTCTCACATGCTGGTGTATACCCTTAAAATAATTAACGAGTTTTATAGTATTGCTGACAGAATTGGAAATATCAGTTGGTATAAAGTCATTATCAAATAATTATCATATTATTTTTTCTGTGACTGAAAATACACTGTCTGTAAATTCTGACATTCACCCTTTCATTTTCCCGGACAATTTGCTTTTCTCTATCTAAAGCACCCTTTTTTCTAGATACATAGAGTGGTATCTTACATGGGAATTAGCTTATTATATACACCAACATTCATGTGCCAGTTGGAGCCTTCCTTATACTCTAAAAAATCTCCAGCAGAATCTATTTTTCCTCTACAACTGAAACATGTTGTCGTTTCTTCTTTTGATCCCCAGGTGAAGTTGCTTGTTTGTGGTTAGTGTCCATGTTATGTGAAATGTGTACATCGTCAAGCACTCAGATTACATTTGGTGTGGAAACACATGTGCTGAAGCTAGATGTGTGAGAGACACATGGGAGCTGACACGCTGATAAGTAGCCAATTCCATTCTCCTATTTCATATTTACTCTAGAATACACATTCTTTCAATGCAATGGCTGACAGAATTTCTTCAGTATTTCAATAATCGCCCTTCTTTTTCTCTCCTCCGTTCTCTCCATCTCTTACTTCACTTTCTCTATATCTCAATCTCTTCCTGTCCACATCTAACTGAAATCTCATTAGTATCTTGTGTGTATAATTTGATTCCATTGTACACATACTTAGATGATTATTCTGGCCCCTCTTTTACAAGCTCATCCTCTAACACATCCTTCCGTTTTGAACTGATTTGTGACTGATAGCGACCCTATGCACAACAGGAGACACTGCCTGGTCCTTTGCCATCCTCACAATAGTTGTTAAGCTTGAGCCCATCATTGCAACCACTGTGTCAGTCCATCTCCTTGACGGTCTTCCCCTTTTTCACTGACCCTCTACTTTTCCAAGCATGATGTCCTTCTCCAGGGACTAGTCCTAGTGACAACATGTCCAGGGTACTTGAGACAAAGTCTCATCATCTTTGCCTGTAAGAAGCATTTTGGCTGTACTTCTTTCAAGACAGATTTGTTCATTCTTCTGGCAATCCATGGTATATTCAATATTCCTTGCAATCTCATAATTCAAAGGCATCAGTTCTTCCTCAGTCCTCCCTATTCATTGCCCAGCTTTCACATACACATGTGGCAATCGAAAACACCATCACTTGGGTCAGGCGCACCTTGGTCCTCAGAGTGACATCTTGCCTTTCAGCACTTTAAAGAGTTCTTTTGCAACAGACTTGCCCAGTGTAATGCATTGTTTGATTTCTTGTCTGCTACTTCCATGGGCATTGATCTTAGATCCAAGTAAAATGAAATCCTTGACAACTTCAATCTTTTCTCCATTTATCATGATGTTTATTGGTTCATTTGTAAGGAGTTTATTTTATTTATGTTGAGTTGTAATCCACTCTGAAGGCTGTAGTCTTTGATCTTCACTAGTAAGTGCTTCAAGTCCTCTTTGCTTTCACCAAGCAGGCTGTGTCATACGCATATTGCAGATTGTTACTGAGTTTTCCTCCAATCCTGATGCTGCATTCTTCTTCATGTAGTCCAATTTATTGGATTATTTGTTCAGCATATACACTGAATAAGTATGTTGAAAGAATACAACCCTGTTGCACACCTTTCTTGACTTTAAACCATGCATTATCCCTTTATTCTTTTCAAGCGACTGCATAGTGTATATGCAGGTTCCTCACGGGCACAATTAAGTGCTCCGAAATTCCCATTCTTCACAATATTATCCATGATTTGTTATGATCAATAGAGTAAAATGCCTTTGCATAGTCAATAAAACACCAGTAAACATCTTTTTAGTACTCTCTGCTTTCAGCCAGAATCCATCTGACATCTGCAGCGACATCCCTTACTCCACATCCTCTTCTGAACGCAGCTTGAATTTCAGGCAGTTTCCTGTCGATGTGCTGTTACATTCACTTTTGAATCATTTTCAGCAAAATTTTACTTGTGTGTGATTGTCTTGGTCATCTAGTGCTGCTGTAACAGTGTGGGTGTCTTTAACAATGAGAAATTTATTTCTTCACAGTAAAGTAAGCTAAAATTCCAAATTCACCTCCAGGGTGAGGCTTTCTGTCTCTATCGGTCTGTCCATCAATCATGCCCTGGACTAGGAGTTTCTCTGCACAGCAACCCTGGGTCCAAACGATGCGCTCTGCTCCCAGCACTGCTTTCTTGGTGGTATGAGGTCCCCCCTCTCTGCTCGCTTTCCTTTCCTTTTTATCTCTTGAGAGATAAAAGATGATGCAGGCCATACCCCAGGGAAACTTCCTTTGTATTGGATCAAGGATGTGACCAGGGTAAGGGTGTTACAAACCCACCCTAATTCTATTTAACATAAAGTTACTATAACAAAATGGAGGACAAACACACAATACTGGGAATCATGGCCTAACCAAGTTAACACATATTTTGGGGGAACACAATTCAATCCATGACAAGGATATTAATAATATTGTTCCATAATTTCCTCATTCCATTGGACCACTTTTCTTGGGAATAGGCATAAATACGGATCTCTTCCAGTCATTTGGCCAGGTAGCTGTCTTCCAAATTTCTTGGCATTGATGAGTGAGCACTTCCAGCACTGCATCCATTTGTTGAAACATCTCACTTGGTATTTTGTCAATTCCTGGAGCCTTATTTTTTGCCAGTGCCTTCAATGAAGCTTGGACTTCTTCCTTCAAATACCATCAGTTCTTGATCATATGCTACCTCCTGAAATGATGGAACATCAACCAGTTCTTTTTGGTACAGTAACTCTATGTATTCCTTCCATCTTCTTTTGTTGCTTCCTGCGTTGTTTAATATTTTGTACAAAGAGTTCAATATTGCAACTTGAGGTCTGAATTTTTCTTCAGCTCTTTCAGCTTGAGAAATACCAAGCGTGTTCTTCCCATTTGGTTTTCTAACTCTAGGTCTTTGCACATGTCATTATAATACTTTACTTTGTCTTCTTGAGCTACCCTTTGAAACCTTCTGTTGAGCTCTTTTACTTCATCGTGTCTTCCTTTCACTTTAGCTACTGTACATTCGAAAGCAAGCTTGAGAGTCTCTTTTGATGTTCATTTTGGTCTTTTCTTTTTTCCTGTCTTTTAATAACTTCTTGCTTTCTTCATGTTATGATGTTCTTGATGTCATTCTACAACTTATCTGGTCTTCAGTCATTACTGTTCAATACACCAAATTTATTCTTGAGATGGTTCCTAAATTCAGATGGGATATACTCAAGGTTGTACTTTGCCTCTCGTGGACTTGTTTTAATTTTCTTCATCTTCGACTTGAACTTGCATAAGAGCATTTGATATTCTGTTCCACAGTGAGCCTCTGGCCTTGTTCTGACTGATGATATTGAGCTTTTCCACCGTCTCTTTCCACAGATGTAGTCAGTTTGATTCCTGTGTATTCTATCTGGTGAGGTCCACATGTATAGTCACCATTGATGTTGTTGAAATAAGGTATTTGCAATGAAGAAGTCATTCATCAGGCAAAATTCTATCACATGATCTCTGACATTTTTTCTATCATCAAGGCCATATTTTCCAACTACCGATCCTTCTTTGTTTCCAACTTCTGCATTCCAATCACCAGAAATTATCAATGCATCTTGATTGCACGTTTGATCAATTTAAGACTGCAGAAGCTGGTAAAAATCTTCCATTTCCTCGTCTTTGGCATTAGTGTTTGGTGCATAAAATTAAGTCATTTGCATATTGATTCTCTTCCTATCTTCCCTCCTTTCTCTTGTTTAACCTCATCTTAAGTGTTTAATTTGAAGAAAATAATTGGCTCTAGAAATTTCTTCTTATAAAATAAAAGTTGTAGAGATTTTAACCCCTATATATATTTACCTAAAGTAGATTTTGTTTGCAATACCGAATGTAGGCATGAATAAGGATGCTATAAGAGAGCTAGAGTAGAAGAAATATGCAGGTATTATTTATAAGCAATTGTAAAATGCCTTCAGTGACTTCCAGAATAAATGAGAAAACCCTAAATGGGATGGAGTTGTAAAGGGGAACTGAAATTTCAAGTTTTATAGGTGAGGGCAATGAGCTGGTGAAAATTAAGTTATTACCATTAAGGCAACTTCATTTGTACTCACAATCCAATTGGGAAATTCCCATTATACAGACAAAGAGGCTACTCTTAAGAAGTTCCTTTTAACACCTTAGGTATAATTTGCAGGAATGAGCCCCTGATGAAGATATAATCATGGATAAAGTTAATAACATAAAGATTCATGCTGCTAAGAGAGTAGGAGAAATGGAATGAGCAGGTAAGAGAAATAAATTCCGAGTTGTCACATACGGGCACTGTGCACATCGCTGATGGTGGAACTGGAGAGCCTTTTTTTTTCCCCCTTCTTTTCTTGAGAATATTGGACAAAGGAGTATTAAGCTCACTGTTAGACGTAGGAACTAACTAGGAAAGAATTCTGTCTTCGGCAGAGAAAGAGAAAAAAAGGAGGTTTTTATCAGCTACAGGATTATGAGAGATGGAAGGTCTTGATTTCACATACTATGGAGCCAGGAAATGTTAAATCAGTGTTCAATGAATTCATAAAGGTTTAAAAATAAATGCCAGTGTTTATTCCAAGACATAGGAAGAAATAGGTTATTTACCATCAAATGAATAAAAGAAGGAGCCCTGGTGGTACAGTGGTTAAGCACTTGGTTGCTAACCGAAAGGTCAGCTGTTCGAACACACCAGCCACTCCAGAGGAGAAAGATGTGGCTGCTTCCATAAAAACTACAGCCTTGAAACCCTATGAGGCAGTTCTAGTCTGTCCTATAGGGTCACTATGAGTCAGAATTGACTCAACTGTAATGAGCTTGGGTTTGGTAATGAATGAAAGATGGGAGAAGAAGATAAGCTTGATTTTTTTTTTCAATCATGGAAGATGTAAGTAGGATGATTAATGTAGAGAAGAGTAATAACGGTGGGTAGCATAAGGGAGAAAGATGGCCAGGAATCCAGTCAGCTATGTTTATAACAGGCAAGAGGTAATGAAGGTAGGATCAATAGGAATTCAAAAAAAAAAAAAAATGCAAGAGATATTACAAAGATGGAAACAATGGGCCTTGGAACTGGTTTATAAGGCATCCGGATGAGTTTGGAAGGAGCCTTGGTGGCATAGTCCTTAAGCGCTTGGCTGCTAACAGAAAGGCTGGCAGTTCAAACCCATCAACCTCTCCGTTGGAGAAAGATGTGGCAGTCTGCTTCTGTAAAGGTTACAGCCTTGGAAACACTATTGGGCAGTTCCACTCTGTCCTACAGGGTTGCTGTAAGTCAGTATCGATTCTAATCTACTTGATGGCAGTGGGTGGGTGGTAGGTGAGTTTAGAGCCATAGCGGACTCCAGATCCAAACCTGAGTGACTGGGAGAAAGAATTATAACAAACTAGAGGAGGAACAGAATTAGCTAGACAGGTTGTAGTTGATGAGGAAATCAAAAACAATTAGTCCAGCTCAGGACCTAATATGGTTAATTACCCATCAAGTAAGATGACTAGAACATAATAAGGCTATGTAATTTGCAAGAGGCTCTAACCATGGAAATCACCAAGAGTGATTCTGGAGGAGAAAGAGAATAGGGATAAGAAGAAACGTTATAGAACTATAGACTAAAATTAAGGAGGTGTTACAGAAGCATAACAAGAACACTGTGCTATTATACAAGTCAAAGCAGAAATATGAAGAGGAAACCACATTCAACATTGTCCAATATAATTTTTTAAATGTAATCATTATCTTTATTGCTAAATATTTAGATTATTTATATTGTTTAGACTGAAAACATACTCCAGTGGTATCTTTGAGTAAATAATATACAGGATATATATGTGTGTGTGACACTTGTTTACAATTTTGCAAAAGGAGCTGATGATTAAGGACACTCAGATGTGGAGGGTGAGTTTATCATATGCCTACGTTCGTGACACACCATTATCATTGGACCATTCTTTATTGGTTGATTGATTTCATTTTATCTTCAGGCTTTTATCTTTTATCATCTATTCTCCTTTCCTCCTACCACAGGAGACCATTCTAATATATTTGGTATATATTTATTTTTTGTACATGGACATTAAGCACACATCTTTATTTTGCATGCATGTATTTTAAATGTACACAAATAGCATCGTGCTATAGACTTCATATTTTTTCTTGATTTTTACTTGCATCAAGTTTTTAAGATCTATCCATATTGTTCTGTGTAGACCTAGTCTATGACCTCTGAGCAATGCATGATATTCCATTTTGTGCATCCACTATGTTAAACTCTATTTCCCAACTAACAAAGTTCCCTAGACTTCCTCCAGCTCTGCACTACAACGGTGCTAGGACGGACTTCCCTTTCCATGTCTCTCATGGAGCTGTGTGAGATGTTCTTTAAAATTTAGAGCTAGAAGAGGGAATGCTGGGTCATAGAGTATACCTATACCTAATTATAGCTAAGTACTGCTTGATTGCTTTCCAGAGTGATTCCACAGTTCTTGCTCTGAGCAGCAATGCCTGAGAGTCTCAATATCCACAACTCCCACCAACATTTGGCATTATCCAACTTTCTAATTTTCCCATTCTTATAGTAATGATTTTTTTTTTATAGTAATGAGGTGATATCTCAAGATTATTTTAATTTGCCTCTTCTTAAATACCAATGAATTTAAGCAGCTCTCTATATGCATGTTAGTCATTTGTGTTTCTCTAATATGATTTGCTTGGTTATATCATTGTCCATATATGTAATAGAATTCTAGTATTTTCTCTTTGTTTGTTTCCTATTAATATTCAGAACTTCTCTTATTTTTTAATAGAATTTTATATTTTTTTCTCTGAATATCTTGTGTTTACTAGGTTTATTCATAGATCTTAAAGTTTGTTATACCTAATGTGAATGTACATATTTTATTTATTTATTTTTGAATATTCCATTGATTTAGGTGAAAGTTAACACAACATGTTAGTTTTCCATTCAATAATTCATAAACTAATTGTTGCATGACATTGTTTGCAATACCTTCAATGTGTCAGCACTCTCCCCATTTCCACCCTGGGTTCCCTGTTTCCATTTGTCATGTTTCCCTGTTCCTCCCTGTCTTCCCACCTTTGCTTTTGGTCAAATGTTGCCCTTTTGGTCTTGTACAGTTGATCTAAGGAGCACATTTCTCACAGATATTACTGTTTATTTTATAGCCCAGTCTATTATTTGGCTGAAAGGTGGCCCCCGGGAGTGGCTCCAGTTCCAAGTTAGAAGGGTGTCTTAGGACAATAGTCTCAGGATTCCTCTAGTCTCTTTCAGAGCAGTAAGTCTGATCTTTTTTATGAATTTGAATTTTGTTCTACGTTTTTCACTCATTCTTACCGGGACCTTCTATTGTGTTCCTGGTCAGAGTGGTCGATAGTTGGAGCCGGGCACCATACAATTCTTCTGGTCTCAAATTAAAGGAGGCTGTGGTTCATGTTGGCCTTTAGTCTTTTGGACTAATTGCTTCCTTGCATCTTTGGTTTTCTTCACTCTCCTTTGCTCCAGATGGGAAGAGACCAATAGTTGTATCTCAGATGGCCACTTGCCCACTTTTAAGCCCCCGGACACTACTCACCAAATTAGGATGTAGAATATTATCTTTATGAACTATGTTATGCCAATTGACCTAGATGTCCCCCGAGACTATGGTCCTTAGCCTTCAAACCCAGTTGCTCAGTCCTGAAAGGTGTTTATGTCTAAGAAGTTTTCATAACCGTGTCCCCGTCCAATGTAATACTGAGGTGGAGAATGGGGAAAGGCATTTGGCAATTGATTTACTGGTAACCTGTAAGAGTGTGGTTCCATGAAATGATAAATGTGGAAGCCATATTGTAAATGGGCTAAGGAGGTAGTGGGTGCTGGAATGAATGCAGCATGGCAATAGGCTGCTCTTTTGAAAGTTTGCAGTAAGACATTGGTTTGACAGAGTATGTAGCAAGCTAAATGGGATGTGAGGATCAAGAAATGTGAAACATGTAGGAGCAAGATCTACATCTTAGCTATTTTATATCTCCTGTAGAGTTCAGAACTGTTCTGGCACAGGGAAGTCTCTTAACAAGTATTTGTTGAGTTAATGAATAAATGAGCAAAAAAGCCAGTTGGGAGGATATTTATATTCCTGTCCAGAGTCCTAAAATCCTCAACCTTGCAACTATTTCAGAAATAGGTAACTTAAGCAGAACAATATAAGTGTGAAACACAAAATGCCGTTACCCAACTTTAAGCAAAAGAAAATCGGTCATATAGTTAGACATGCTGCCATTTTTTTTTTATTATTGAACTGAATTTAATTCATTTTTAAATGTTACTTTTGACGCATGAACATTTATCACTGTAGGTTTGTAGACATCTGTTTTGAGTATAACATTCCAAAGTGTCATATCCTAAAATAAAGGAATTGCTCTAAAGCTTTGAGATATACTTATTGTTGTACTGTCTATCAGTATCTCAGCTGGCTTTCTTTGAATAATAGCATCATCTATCTACTTCCCTGTTGCTTAAATGACCAGTTACATAGTACAACCAAATTGTTGTAATTTCTGGGAATGCAGAATATTTACATTTTTATTACCGCAACAGTGTGCTATTCTCATGACTTTGACCTTGGGTTACTGATGATCTGAAAATGATTTATGGTAAGAAAAACAAAATTATTCCATAAGCTTATAGATTTCCGTAAGTTGTGATTTTGTGCCTTAGTCTGACTTGCTAGATTTTGTCCTTTCCTGTTACTTCTCATACTATATACACTATAAATATATTTAACCTGTTTTAAGATGTCTCCAAGGTTTTGACAGGACCTAGGCTGAAACTCTGAGAAGTGAAATAAACTATTAGTAGCAAGAAATGAAAAATGCCATCAGCTACTTTTGAAATACATTACAATGTAAGTGTCAAAAGTGGCGTATCTAGCATACTTTGAAAATATGGTTTATATCATGTAAATGTTGTAAAATATGCTTTCTAAGACATTTAAACAAATAGGAGCTGAAGTATTGGCAGAAAAACAATTTTTTTCATCCAAAACAATTCCCAAGGTTCAGACAAATGTGAAAAAAAATTATGAAATGTGTGTCAAGTAAGTCTCTTGTGTATAGTAAACAAAGAGACCACTGGATGTAGGGAATTAATCTAGCCCCAAAATATGTCAGAATATCAGAGAGTGAGATGATTTTTTGAAAATTACTTTGGGTTACTGTTTTATCAGGAAATAGAACATTACCTAGTCTCTCAAGTCCGCAAGTGTTTTCAGCAAGTTTCCATATATATATTTTACTAATTTAAATGTGTAGATTATAATGATTAACTTGCTGCCAAAGCCACATATAATACATTCAAATACAAACATGTAATGTATGGGTCTTTTCTGAGATTTTCACTTTTCCTTATTCATAGATACTTGTCAGTATGTGAAGTAAACCATTCCAGTACCATGCACAATAAATTCTGTGGTTTTTATAAAAGCATAAAATACTTTGCTTTTGTGACTTAGTTGTAAAGACTATCAGATATATATCATTTTAAGCTTGGATAAATTAAATTTAGTAAAGTCAAAGTTACCTAAAATAGTCTATTTACAATCACTAGAATATTTGTTAAATTGATTTTGATGCTGAGCTCAGTAATAGACACACGCCGATTGATGACCCTTTCTGAAAAGGCAAATGGCAAATGGCCATTTTTTTTTGCAAAAAAGTGAGTGCCTAAAACACATAAGATCACCATGAACCATGTGTTGGAATCAACTCCAGGTGGGACCCTATAGACAGAGAAAATAAAAAATACTGCACAAAAATTTATAATAAAAACTTTTAAACAAAGCTAATCCCCACACTTTTCTTCTTATGGAGAAAAAATACATACGTTTTAAAACTCCCCCATGTATCTGTCAGTTTGTCATACGCTGGGGGCTTGTGTGTTGCTGTGATGCTGGAAGCTATGCCTCTGATATTCAAATGCCAGCAGGGTCACCTACAGCAGACAGGTTTCAGCTGACCTTCCAGACTAAGACTGAGAAGAAGGATCCAGTGGTCTACCTCTGAAAAGAATTAGCCAGTGAAAACCTTATGAATAGCAGTGGAACAATGTCTGACATAGTTTAAGAAGATGAGCCCCTCAGGTTGGAAGGCACTCAAAGTACAATTGGGGAAGAGCTGCTTCTTCAAATTAGAGTCAACCTTTATGACATGGATGGAGTCAAGCTTTTAGGACCTTCATTTGCTGATGTGGCACGGCTCAAAATGAGAAGAAACAGCTGCAAACATCCATTAATAATCAGAACCTGGAATATACGAAGTATGAATCTTGGAAAATTGGAAATCATCAAAAGTGAAAGGGAACACATAAACATCGACATCCTAGGCATTAGTGAGCTGAAATGGACTGGTATTGGTCATTTTGAACTGGAAAATCATATGGTCTACTATGCTGGGAATGACAACTTAAAGAGGAATGACATTGCATTCATTGTCAAAAAGAACATTTCGAGATCTATCCTGAAGTCCAACACTGTCAGTTATAGGATAATATCCACACTCCTACAAGGAAGACTGGTTAATACGAATATTATTGAAATTTACACACCACCCACTAAGGCCAAAGATGAAGAAATCGAAGACTTTTACCAACTCTGCAGTCTGAAATTGATCAAACACACACGCAATCAGGATGCACTGATAATTACTGGTGATTGGAATGCGGAAGTTGGAAACAAAGAAGAAGGAACAGTAGTTGGAAAACATGGCCTTGGTGATAGAAACGATGCTAGAGATTGCATGACTGAATTTTGTAAGACTAACGACTTCTTCATTGCAAATACATTTTTTTTAACCAACATAAATGACAACTCTACACATGGACCTCGCCAGGTGAAAGGCACAGGAATCAAATCCACTGTGTCTCTGGAAGGAGACAATGGAAAAGCTCAATATCATCACTCAGAACAAAGCCAGGGGCCTACTGCAGATCAGACCATCAATTAATCATACATAAGTTCAAGCTGAAACCAAAGAAAATTAGAACAAGTCCACAAGAGCCAAACTAGGAACTTGTGTATATCTCACCGGAATTTAGAGACAATCTCAAGAATAGATCTGACATGTTGAACACTAATGACCTAAGACCAGACGAGTTGTGGAATATCAAGGACATCAAACGCGAAGAAAGCAAGAGATCATTAAAAAAGACAGAAGAGAAAGAAAAGACTTAAATGCATGTCAGAAGAGACTCTGAAAGTTGCTCCTGAACCTCAAGTAGCTAAAGCAATAGGAAAAAATGATGAAGTAAAAGAGCTGAACAGATTTCAAAGGGCGGCTCGAGAAGACAAAGTATTATGATAACACGTGCAAAGACCTGGAGATAGAAAACCAAAAGGGAAGAACATGCTTAAGCTGCATTTCTCAAGCTGAAAGAACTGAAGAAAAAAATCAAGCCTCAAGTTGCAATACTGACAGATTCTACAAGGAAAATATTAAGCAACACAGGAAGCACCAAAAGTAGATGGAAGGAATATACAGAGTCACTATATCAAAAAGAATTGGTCAACATTCAACCATTTCAGGAGGTAACATATGATCTTTTTTTAACATATGATCTGGAACCAATGGTACTAAAGGAAGAAGTCAAATCTGCCCTGAAAGCATTGGTGAAAGACAAGGCTTCTGGAATTGACTGGAATACCAATTGAGATGTTTCAACAAGCAGGAGCAGCACTGGAAGTGCTCACTCGTCAATGCCAAGAAATTTGGAAGACAGCTATCTGGACAACTGACTGGAAGAGATCCATATTTGTGCCTATTCCCAAGAAAGGTGATCCAACCAAATGTGGAAATTATACAACAATATCATTAATATAACACGCAAGCAAAATTTTGCTGAAGATCATTCAAAAATAGCTGCAGCAGTATATCAACAGGGAACTGCCAGAAATTCAGGCCAGTTTCAGAAGAGGATGTGGAACAAGGGATATCATTGCTGATGTCAGATGGGTCCTGGCTGAAAGCAAAGAATACCAGAAGGATGTTTACCTGTGTTTTATTGACTATGCAAAGCATTGGACTGTGTGGATTGTAACAAAGTATGGATAACATTGTGAAGAATGGGAATTCCAGAACACTTAATTGTGCTCATGAGGAATCTGTACATGGATCAAGAGGCAGTTATTCAGACAGAACAAGGGGATACCGCATGGTTTAAAGTCAGGAAAGGCGTGCATCAGGGTTGTATCCTTTCAACATACCTTTTCAGTCTGTATTCTGAGCAAATAATCCCAGAAGCTGGACTGTATGAACAAGAATGGGCATCAGGATTGGAGGAAGACTCATGAACAACCTTTGTTATACAGATGAGACAAGCTTACTTGCTGAAAGTGAAGAGGACTTATAGCACTTACTGATGAAGATCAAAGACCACAGCCTTCAGTATGGGTTGCACTTCAACATAAAGAAAACAAAAATTCTCACAACTGGACCAATAACAACAAGTCAGAAATGACTTGACAGCACCTAACAACAAAACATTCGTATATTAAAATACCAAACAACCATTACAATGATTATGTAGAAAACTACTTAATAACATAGAAAGATATTCATTTTATTAAATGAAAATAATGGTTTGTAACATAGTATATATGTATGTTTATATACACATATATTCACAAATGAAATTAAGTGGTTTGTACACATAGAAAAGATATTGAAGGAGATATTTTAGCAGATGTTTTTATCAGTTTGATTAAGGATATGTTTTGCTTATCTCTACTTTCTACATTTTCTTTAGTCAACATGAATCTCTTTTGTTATAAACTGTAAAATTTATTTTAATTACTGTATATTAAATGTAGATATTTTTATTTACCATGTTCATTTGAATGCTATGAGGAGAGATACGACTACAGACCATTTCTGAACACCTAGAATTGGAATAAAAGTTTTAATACCATTAATTAGATTCAGTTCACTTTTAAGTATAGCAATGTAATGTATCAGACAAAAGTAAAATCACTCAGATTATGCTATTGTTCAGCTATATTTTACAGCCTGAATATATTTTATGAGTTTAAAAAATGTATCATAAATCTAATTCAAAGTCTCTTGGCTGTGAATTTAAGGCTAAAATAAAGGAATATCTCGTAAAAGTTTTTCATATTCTTTGCTCATTCATGCAGAAACAGGTAGAAAATTCTATATAAGGTTTTACTTCAAGTCAATACCTATTTTCTTTACTTAAAAGTAATGTCCTCACTTTCTAATTCTAAAGATGTTGATCGTTATCGGCAGTGTTGGTTTTGTGTGTGTGTGCTACGTGTGAACACACACACATGGACCTGTGTGCTTCCCCAGCCATAACTTTAGGTAAGATCCTGTCATGTCAGCATGGTAAATTTGTTCAGACTCCAGACCTCCCTTTTTCATTAAATCAACCAATCAATGTCTAAGGCGATCAATGTATTCTGCAGCAGCTGACATGCCTTCAGCAGCAGGAGTTGCTAAGATCTTTGTCACAGCTTAAATTCAATCAGCTGTTCTTCTCAAATAATAATATAACTCCCTCACTGTTTAACTGAAGATAAAAGCATATATATTTTTAAAACTGATGTATAGACAGCTAGGCTTATATATACAGATATATAAAAATGTATACCTGAAATAATTTTATGTATCATTATTTTGTAGTAGTGTGGACAAGCTTCTGCTGTAGTATTTCTCAAACCAATCCTACTAGATTTTTTTCACATCTTGAAGTTAAGAGTTTCATTCTTATAAAATTAAGACTGTATCAATGGTTATTTTAAAACAATGGCAACTAATACAATGTGGTATGTTTTAAGATGTAGGGGATTTTCCTTGGCTCTTAGGCTCTGTACCCTGAAATTAGCCCCCTATCCTCCTGTTTCCTTGGCCCATAGTTTCACCCTCTGGGAAGTTCTTCCTGTCCCATGATGTGCCTTAGCCACATCTGAAGGTGGGTATTTGAAAATATGCTGTTGAATTGAATTGTGTCAAAAAAGATACATTGAAGTCCTAACCCCCAATGCTTGTGAATATGAGCTTGTTAATATGATATAATACTGGAGTAGGGTGCGTCCTAATCCAGCATGAGCTGTGTCCTTATATGAGAAGAGACATAGAGAAAGGCACAGCGAGGAGACAGCCGTGTCAACATGTGATGATGGAGGCAGAGATGGAGTTATGATGCAGCTGTAAGCCAAGGAACACTTGGAGCTTCCAGAAGCTGGGAGAGACATGAAAGTATCTTCCCCGAGAATCTTCAGTAAGAGCATGTAACTCCTGAATTAAACTCTGTTTCTAGCTTCCAAAACTGTGAAACAATAAATTTCTTTCATTTTAAGCCACCCACTTTATGGTACATTGTCACGGCAGCCCTAGGAAACTAATACATACGCCTTCCTCAAGAGCTAAGTAGCCCTTTCAGCCTCCTTCCTACCTAAAGAATTTTGGAGATCAAAGACTATTTTTAAGTTTTTAGCACTTCTAATCCAGGCTGGTAGTTTTCACAGCAGTAAGCTTCAAAACAAAACCAAACGATTTGTCGTCAAGGCAATTCCAACTCATGGTGACCCCATGTGATACAGAGTAGAATTGAACTCCGTAGGGTTTTCAAGGCTACGATCTTTTGGAAGCAGATTGCCAGGCCTTTTTTCTGAGGTGCCACTGAGTGGGTGTGAACCATGAACCTTTCAGTTAGTAGTCAAGTGCTTAACCGTTTGCACCACTCTAGGACTCTTGCAGTAAGCTCACAACTCTCAAAAAACTTGTATTTTTATTCATTAAACTCCAATCTCTTCCATGTCCCATTATCCAAACCCACAATTCTTTTTGAGGCATGCCTTTCTATCTAGACTTAATTGCTAGTACCTTGAGCTTATCAGGCTTCTTGAGAGAGCCAGGCTTCCCTGATCTATGTTTTCCCACATTTTTTCTAAGGATTTACTGGATGCCAAAATAATCAAATTAGAGGTTTTAGTAAAGTGTGTGGTGGCCTAGCTCTTGAGTTAGTCTAACAGCCTTTGCCACTCAAAACATCCCCTAATGCATGTAGATAAGAAACAGAAGATTCTTTCAACCCTACAAGACAAGAAATTTGGGATATCTCCCTTTTCAGTTTCATTCCTTCTTGCAAAACAGCCAAAATTTTTTAAGTTCATCTCTCTCTCTTATAACTTTGTCACATATAACCAATAGCCTTCATGATACACTAGTAACATTCTATTTCCCAACCCTTTCATCTAAAACTACAAGCCGCTTTGGTGTATCAACAAGTTACTAAGTGTTTCACCACTGTAGAAAATGAATTGCCATCTTTATAGCCTTTAATAATAACTATTTTTCTTTGCTGCCCTAAGAGGCAAAAGCACATAGTTTAGTTTTGGTTGTTATTATAGAATCAACATATTTTTATATCTGTAATAGGCCTTCTACCTTAATTAAGTTATGGTGTGATAACAAATTATCCCAAATCACCCCTTTAGAAAGAAAGAATCATGGCAAACTGTCATCATGTTTCCACTTTTACATATGGCTGATGAACACATGTGTGTGTTACTTTAGTCCATATGTTTAACATATTTCTTAACAAAACATAAGGATTGAGAAATAAGTTATATAAATAATTCATACTTTGAGTATGAACTATTCATAGTGTGAGTTCAATCTATATTATGGAAATGAAAAAATCTCCAAAATATATTAGGTAATAAAAGCAAGTTGGCAAAAAACTATTTAAGGTGTTATAGTAATGGTAGCTGAAAAACTATTAACATAAAATGATATATTTCTATATGGACACATAGGGGTATAAATGCATTGACAATAATCTAGAAGAATATAGCCTAAAGAACAATGGCTGATGATAATAAACAGATTGGGATTAGGAAAGGAGGCAAAAGTAACATTTTTTTCAGCTATATTGTCTGATATTTTCTTTGTTTATACTTTATATACACTCATTACTTTTTCCAAGTGAAATAAAAAGACTTAATTTTTAAAAGATCAGCAATGGCAGTACTTTTCTACCACCATGGCATTATTATATTCTATTTTGGTGATGAAAATTCTAGGAACTCTTCAACAGAGTGCCTGTAAAGCTTGGAAACATAGGTAAATACATATGACATCAGTAAGGGCAACTTTTGTCTATAAAAAATAAATAATATTGTCTCCATTTTCAGACTTTATGGGCACTCTTTGGTATGCGATGGGCCAACAACTATGATGAAGGTCATCAGTATCACAAGTGCTCAGTAAATACTTGCTTGAAATTGTTTAAGGACTATACCTTGGAACTCCTGAGCATGCTTGCAGAATGCAGACTCATTCTGGTCCTAGAAAATTTAGGTCAGACGAGAGTTGTTGCCAAAAGTAATACTGTTAGCACTAGGTAAGGCAGCGAGCAGGGAAATAGAAACATATTCCACTGTCATTTATTTTGGTCATTTTCTCCAAAGAAAATTATAATGCTTTTTAAATGTTTTTTTGGCATTAACATGTCATGATTGCTGCTTTAAATGGGTAAAGTGAAACAGAACAGAATTCTAGTTACATTACTTTAAAAAGATAAATTCAGTTTCAGAAATGTCCTGTATCTCTCCTTCCATTTTTCACCACAAAGTACTTTAATTTTAGCCTTTATACACTCTTCTCTTTGAAGATGAGAAATTCTTAGGTTTTGACCCAAGGGAAGCTTAGAACTATCCTAGGCCTATTCTTTACGTTTCAAATTTAAGGTCATTTTGTGGCCTCTACTTAGTTCAGAAACTTTAGCTTCTACCAAATAAATCATTTCTACTTTTGCAATAAAAAAGAACACGTATTTTAAAATGCATGTAGATTTGCTGAAAATTCCATGTGCTATTCCTTAAAGAGTTCGGGGTTTCATACTCAAGCAAAACATCCTTCAAGGTTGGTAACAATGTATAGAAGATGGAGGAATCCCTCATTATACCTGAACAGAAATACTGGAAACCATCATCAGTTTACCAGGCCATGGATAACTTGGGAGAGGCAGTGAGCAGGGTCAAAAGGAATGCATATGAAGGCTGGAGGTATATGAATATCCGTTGAGTGTAAGCGAGGAGTATTACAATTCTGAGAACAGTATACAACAACCAAACCTATACCTGTAGGTGTGTTGTTGTTGTTGTGTGCCATTAAGTCGATTCCAACTAGGTATTCCTATAGGCCAGAGTAGAACTGTCCCATAGGGTTTCCAAGGAGTGGCTGGTGGATTCAAATACCAACCTTTTGGTTAGCAGCCTGAGCTCTTAACCACTTCACCACCAGGGCTCCAGATGCTATCATGTCACATCCCTCTTTTCACTCCTACCGTTTTAGAGTACACTGGCCCAACTACCAATTTCCACAGGTTTTTACTGTCAGCACCTTTAAGTTTGCACGAGGATTTCCTTTGCTGGAGTCTACTTTATGGGGAATTGTTGTGCCCCAGGTGTAGCCTTCAATGGATGACTGGTGAGAATTGGTGTATAAACACTCCAACATACTCACCCTTAGGTGGGTTAACTCTGAGATGTATGTTCTACTCCTGCTCTCATAGTTTGCCCAGCAGGATTAAGCTCATCACACATACAGGTAGTTGGCTTGAAAACTTGCCCTTTATCTGCTGCCATCATTTCCTTGTCTCATTAACAACCCCCCTCCCCAACACACACATATACCCACATACCCTCTCCAGTTCTCTTT
The DNA here is from genome assembly GCF_024166365.1 of Elephas maximus indicus. Lineage (NCBI taxonomy): Eukaryota > Metazoa > Chordata > Mammalia > Proboscidea > Elephantidae > Elephas > Elephas maximus. Next base: position 66,854,530 of record NC_064836.1, read on the forward strand.
ATCTTTCAAATAAACAAATTATTCTGGATCCTTGTTTCTGAGTCAGCTTCTTCAGGAACGCAAATTGAGATAATACTATTGCCTTCCCTATTGCAAATCAGCTTCTTGGAATAGTTTGAAGAGGATTTGATTGCAGACCGAAGTGAGAAAAGTAACCTAGTGTCTGAAACATTGCTGGAGCGGTAATGATCCATACAACAAAATCTGTCTGTGACTATTTAACCCCCCTAGTGCTGTCATTTATATCTGGCATACTTTTGATTCTGGATTCAGCGTAACTCCTACCTCTCATCTGCTTTCTCTTCCAACTTTCTGCTTCTGAACCCTAGCCGAATAACTACGGCACTTCCTCCCCCAACTCCATTTCTGCCAAGTCTGCACAGGATATGACATAAATAGGACTCTAGATTGCTCAGCAGCTTTGTGAAAGGACCTAAAAGAAAAACAGGAGGTTAGTGAACACTTTGCTTTGGCCCCTTTTATTCCTGAAACTTTCATTTGGCCAAAGAAACCAAAACCAAACTTTACATAAAAAAATAAATAAAGGTATTTTAAAAAAATTGAATGGAGAATCTCTTTTTTTTTTTTTTTCTCCTTTGCTCAATGGTACTTGTTCTTAAAAAAAAAAAAAAAAAAACCTACTTATCATGAAAAGTCTCTAAAACAAAGACTTAACATTGAAAGTGCCAGTGTCTGAACAATCATTGAATTTCTATAAGATTGAAATCAAAAATGGGGGAACAAGTAGTTTTCGCTGGCTTCAAAGTTGGTATTTATGTATGTAATTTCCTTCCATTTGAATGAAGACTGTGATTTGGAGGAGACTGGCATTTATTCAGCCTCCAGTCACTGCTCTCTCCCTCCCCCGGTTGACCATTCAAATGCCCAAACCAAACCTACTGGCGTAGATTCAATTCTGGCTCCTAGTGATCTTACAGGACAGGGTAGAACTGCCCCGTAGGTTTCTAAGGCTGCAGATCTTTACAGAACCAGATTTCCACATCTTTCTCCCACAAAGCCACTGTTGGTTTCAAACCACTAACATTTCGGTGAGCAACCAAGAGCTTTAACCACTAGGCGACCAGGACTCCTTCCAAACAAATACGGTGCTCTTACTTCCTGAATGAGTTTGCTTAATTGCTGTTGACAAGAGTGCATTGGCTAAGCAGAACACTTACACGGTGTCAGTGCAGGCAAATCTGAGACAAGAAGAAACAGAGGAAAAAGTTCTCACTCATCCTCTTCTACCTTAGCCAGTGGCAAGCGTCTTCCCTGATGTGAAACCTGTGATGAGCCATCTTTGAAATCTATGGCTGCCTTCTCAGAGAGTGGGATATGGGGAAGGAAATCAGACAAGGCAATTATCTGGGAACTGTTTTTCTTAATTTCCTTTATAAATATAGGAATGGGCTTACGAGAACACACGTGTCATGTCCTAGTGCTTTTCAACCCTGGCTGTACATTAGGGTAACTGGGGAAACACTGGGAACCCCTCCTCCTGAGATTCTGATTTAATTGGCCTGGGACAAGACCGGGGAACCAGTAGTTTCCAAAGTTACTCAGTTGATTCTAATCTTCCCCTAGGATTGAGAAGCACCTGCTAAAGAAGACAATGTGTCTAATGGATAGAGCATTGATATTATAATAGGGCAATCTGAGTTCTACTCCTGGCTTTGCCACAATGGGCAGCCTAACCTCTGTAGGTTAACTCAGTTCTTTAACTAAAAAAACAGGGTTATTGGCATAATTGAGCTCTCTCAAATTCTTTCTGCTGTAAGGACCTGTGATCCTAATTACCTCCTGCAAATAGAAACTAAAGTTTAATTCCATAAATTGATAAATACTATAAGAAATATAAATATGAATCTGATATTGTCTCTTTAGTCAAAGAATTCATTTCTAGTAACACATGAGTTAACTTTAATACAGAGCTTGATTGATAAAAAATAAAACATGGAGAAAAGTGACAATAAGCTATTTCCTTCTAAATTGAAAAATCCCAATCTCATGGAGAAAGTGTGATTTGAGATGAACCTCAAATAAGGGTACCCTAGGTCAAGAGCAGCACTTCCTAGAATAAATAAATAAATAAGTCTAGTCCCCATATTGGAGCCCTGGTGGCGCAGTGGTTAAGAGCTCAGCTGCTAACCAAAATGTTGGCAGTTAGAACCCACCAGCCGCTCCTTGGAAACCCTATGGGGCAGTTCTACTCTGTCCTGTTGGGTTACTATGAGTTGGAACTGATTCGACGGCAATGGATTTTATTCCCCATATTTTTTTTTATTAAATGAATAAAAAGTAGTTAAAGGTGATCATATTGATTGAACAATAGGCAAGGATTTATGAAGGCTGCCCAGGAACAAATTTTGCAAGGTCTTAAAGACCAGATACTCATTCAAGTGTAAGAGGAATAAGAGAAGTTTGATATCAGTGTCAAAGAGCATTATATTTCACATTTTGAAGAGTATTTTCCAAATGCCCCCCAGGCTCCTGCCTGGGTCAGTTCTACAGAGAGATTTTAATTGCCCTAACCAGGAATGAAAGCCGTGTCTGAAAACTGAATCCATCAGGTCTTAACCATCACACCATGCTGCTTCAGGGTTCTCATCTACATTAGATTTTATTTTATAAATTTCATAAATTTACTATTTTATGAATTTATTTTATAAATTTACTGTGATCAATAAATTTACTATTTTATAAATTTACTGTGATCAGTTGAATGAAATAATGCATGTACGATGCCTCGCTGCATGCCTGGTGCATATTAAGGGCTTAGTAAATTATATATTTCTGTCCTGTGGTGCTTTCCCAATTGGCAGCTTCTGGGCCTATATTCCTTTCAGCAATAGAAGCATGCCCACTCAGCGTTTTTACCTGAACTGCTTAGTTACAACCTGATTGACAGTCTTCATTACCCAGGTTCTTAGTGTAATTTCTCAATCCTCTCCTTTAATTTAATTCAATAGATCTTTATTTAAAGCTTACCAGTGCTCAGTAGACCATGTACCAGGTCCTGTGTTAGGTGCAAGGTATTACAGAGATGAATACACACACCATACACAGCACTCCAGGAGCCTCCAATCTAATGGTGGAAGTAGACGTATTCATAAATGTCCATCACAAGGCCAGTGTGAACATAGCTTTGATTTGCCTGCTGGAGGTAGAAAAGGGCAGATGTGAAAATTTGATAGTTGTGTGCAGTTTATTTTTTAATTAGGCTTAAGTATGATGGCTGGTTTAAGTTGAAAACATTTGGCAAAAAGCCTGAAGTACTTTGGTTCAGAAATTATACATGATTTATAATCAAACTGCCTCTGAGGAAATAGAGGAAAACATGTCTAATTGTAGTTTGTGAATTCTGCCTTTCAATAACCATGCAAAACAAAAGCTAATTATCAGTTGTAAATTGTGTTGCATTTCAACAAGGATGTATGAAAGATATCAAAATATATTTTCTGGGATTCAATAAATGAAAATGTCATTTCCTTCAATAAATTATGAAGCATTAATCCTTGTCAGTTTCTCTAAACTCTCTTAAATCACTGAAGTAGTTTACTCATTAAACACATCTATAAAAATGAAAGCACTGAAAAATTATCTCAGGGAATCTTTTGATTAACATTGTTTCTGTTTATTTCTTTAATTTTAAATAGTTTATTAGAGCTTTTGGTTCTTTTTTGAAGTTACAGTCAACACAGGAAAATTAAAGGTTGCCTGAAGCCTAAAGTCTATTAATACTTTTTACAAAAAGTTAAATTCTTACTTAGGTTACTATTATCCTCCATACAAGTTTATACAAGTTACCTGATTCACATTAGCTTATCCCCTAGATAAAATGAAACATACACACATCGGTACATTATTTATTATTAGAGAAAAGTAAACATGTCTACAAAATGCAATTATTTAATTTGGAAATATACTTGAAATAAAAACTCCATAAAGCAAATACTAAATCCTATTTTTCTCATTTTATAACCTTTCAAGTGGGCAGAATTACATCATTTTTTGTATAACGCTGACTACGATATTGTAATTAAACTGTTTTTATCTTCCATTCCACTGTACTGCCTCAGTGTTCTCATCTATAATGCCATAATACATATTAAGTAAGGTTAAAACTGGCTTCCAATCTTAATTAAGAAAGTGCTATTATATGCAGCAACACATAGGCCTTACATTTCCCAATGCCCAGTGTGGCCATAAATTCCTCACTGCCTGAGTTAATACTGGCACACAGGCACATAAGGACCAAAATCTTCATCACCAGCTCATAATTTTTTATTGCTCTTCATTGGCGAGGTACTCTAACTAGGCACTCTAATGGGTACACACATAACCAAACATGCTGACAATGTAGATTTCACACCTAAGGGTTCCATGTCGGCAAAAGAAGCCTTAAGGAGTTGACAGAGTAATGAAGAGAACGGCATTTTATGAAGTAAGGAAATTTACTGAAAGGCTAGAGACATAAATAGATATTGCCCCTCGGATAGCACTCTTATATACGTTCTTCATACAAGAAACTCCTTTATGGTACTCAAAATATAGGCTTGCTCTCTGTGAACAAAAATCTTATGTATAGTAGAGCAAAGAGAGACCTGCCGAAATTGATTAATAGCACTCTGAGGAAATTTGAAATCTAAGGTCTGGTAGGGCAGCCCGATGGTATCTTGGAAAAAGAATTACAAAATATGTCATCTTCAGTGAATAATAACAACAATTTACTGGTAATTGAGCTGGGAGATAGTTGACCCTACCTTGACCATAAAGTTATACTCATTCAACAAATACTTATTGAGAAAACTATTGCCAAACACTTTTCTAGGCACTAGGGAAAAGCCATAAACAAAAGGATTTTTTCAGTGCTCTCAAGAATAGAAATAAAAATTAAACTAATAAAAGAATGAAATAAATTCAAATTGTAATAATATTATGCAGAAAGTATGAATACGTTATGTGTTAGGGACTAACTGGCTATAGAATTGGTCCTAAGGTACAGATATCTTTGGTGTATTCCAAAAGATTCAAAAAGGCCAGTGTGACTGGAGCCAAATGAGGGAGGAAGAGAAGGATGGAGAGGTAGGTAGGGTCAGATTTTACAAAACCACCCTTTGGCCATGTAAGGAGTTTGGATTTTATTTGAAATGTAATGCTAGCAATTGGAGTGGCTAAGCGGTAAAGTAATTTACATTAGAGTTTCTGCCCCTAAATGCTGATTTACAATTTTAAAAGATTGCTGTGACTGTTGTCAAAATTATAAGGTGATGAGGGCAAAAGTAGAAGCAGAGAACTTGTTAGGAGGCATTGTAAAAATTCAGGCAAGAGATGACGGTGATGTGGCTTTGGGTGTTAGCAATAGAAGTGGAAATAAAGGGACAGATTTAGCATCTGTTTTGGAGATACAGCCACAGGAACTGACAGTGATTTGCCCGTTGAAGGCAAAGTTAAGAGACTGTATAGGATGTCAGATGTTTATACAGATTTTTTGTAAGGGTGTAAAAGCTGTTAAAAAAATAGAGTATTGCCCCTAATTTTGAACAGAAACATAGTGCTACTGCCTCAGTAATGCTACAATTAGCTCTGAGTATGATACCTCAAAAAGAATGAAAGAGATCAAAGAAAGACCTGGAAAAATCTAAATGAAATGTATAGGGAAAGAGATCTGTGAAATGATTGTGGTGTAGGCAAAAAAGCTAGATCCAGAGAGTCTGGAAACTTTAGTTCTGAATTCATCTCTGCTTCTAAGCGAAGGTGTCATCTGAGCAATGAGCATTATCTTTCTCAAGTTCTGTCTCCTCGTTTATGAAACAGGAGTGATGAGGAAGAAGATTATCTCTGTAGTCACTAATAGCTTAGATATTGCATAAGCTGTATTAGTCTTTTGGTTTGGAAAAATGATAACTGAGGCACGGCATGATAAAAACTTATGCAATTACATAATCTAAACTTTTTTTCACTGAACTGAATAATTTAAACTTAGGAAACAGTCTACAACTAGATATTTACTAGAACATTCTAGTAAATTTCATCCATATGAAAGGCAATACCGTTTAAGGAATAGTAAAACTATGAAATATTTGACTTATTTATTCCTTCTTCAAATAATAATTGATTTACTAGTACTAGTCCCCCAAAACATGGAAGGAATACACAGAGTCACTGTACCGAAAATAACTGGTCAACATTCAACCATTTCAGGAGGTAGCATATGATCAGGAACTGATGGTAGTGAAGAAAGAAGTCTAAGCTGCACTGAAGGCACTAGCGAAAAACAAGTTGCCAGGAATTGAGGAAATACCAGTTGAGATGTTGCAACAAGCAGATACAGCGGTGGAACCGCTCTCTTGTCTGTGCCAAGAAATTTGGAAGGCAAATACCTGGCCAACCAACTGTAAGAGATACATATGGGTATTCCCAAGAAAGGTGATCCAACTGAATGCAGAAATTATCAAACAACGTCATTAATATCACAGGCAAGTAAAATTTTCCTGAAGATTATTCAAAAGAAGCTGCAGCGGTGTATTAACAGGGAACTTCCAGAAATTCAAGCCAGATTCAGAAGAGGATGTGGAACCAGGGATATCATTGCTGATGTCGGATGAATCCTGGCTGAAAGCAGAGACTACCAGAAGGATGTTTGCCTGTGTTTTTATTGACCATACAAAGGCACTTGACTGTGTGGATCATAATAAAATATGGATAACATTGTGAAGAATGGGAATTCCAGAGCACTTAATTGTGTTCATGAAGAATCTGTACATAGATAAAAAGGCAGTCCTTCTAATAGAACAAGGGGATACTACACGGTTTAAAGTCAGGAAAGTTTTGCATCAGGGTTGTATCCTTTCACCATACCTATTCAATCTGTTGCTGAGCAAATAATCCCAGAAGCTGGACCGTTCGAAGAAGAACAGGGCATCAGGGGTGGAGGAAGACTCATTAACAACCTGCATTATGCAGATGACACAACCTTGTTTGCTGAAACTGAAGAGGACTTGAAGCACTTACTGATGATCAAAGATCACAGGCTTCAGTATGAATTACACCTCAACATAAAGAAAACAAAAATCCTCACAACTGGACCAATAAGCAACACCATGACAAACGGAGAAAAGATTGAAGTTGTCAAGGGTGTCATTTTACTTGGATCCACAATCAACAACTGTCAGACGAAAGCCCCAGTGAGGTAAGACCCTCGCTGTGCATCCTGACAGATAATCCAAAGAACTGACACATAGCCCTTTCCAGATTCATACATTCAGGGAAACTTACTGACACGGGCAAGCAGCTGTTCTCCAGTGGTGGCCAGCTGGAGTATTTTCCACAACCACCTACCAAGGGATCCAAGCTTAAATACCATTCCAGCTGGGACCAAGGCTCATCATTCTTCTCCCACGTCCTTGGATAGTGAGTGTTCCCAGGGACTTCATGTCTAGGCCCAGATGTTTTCCTTCTTGTTGCTAAGGCATTCTTTGGCCTTGGCTGCTGGCCCAGTCATGCCACTCCCAGCCTCATACCTTAGCCCGAGTCTATCCCGAATTCATCCCCAGCATGCTTTGGGGAAGAGCAAAGCTGATTCTATTAGGGAGGGGATGCATATAGCTGAATAGCATTACCCTTCAACAACCATGGAAGCAGCAATCAAGAAATCAAAAGATTCATTGCATTGGGCAAATCTGCTGCAAAAGACCTCTTTAAAGTGTTAAAAAGCAAAGGTGTCACCTTGAAGACAAAGGTGTGCTTGACCCAAGCCATGGTGTTTTCTATCATCTCATATGCATGCATAGTGGTTAAAAGCTACGGCTGCTAATCAAAAGGTTGGCAGTTTGAATCCATTAGGTGCTCCTTGGAAACCCTACAGAGCAGTTCTTCTCTGTCTTATAGGGTCGCTATAAGTTGGAATGGACTCGAGGGCAACGAGTTTGTTTTTTTCTTTTTTTCCATATGCATGCAAAAACTGTACAATGCATAAGGAAGACCAAAGAAGAATTGATGTCTTTGAATTGTGGTGTTAGTGAAAAATATTGAATATACAATGGACTGCCGAAAGAATGAACAAATCTGTCTCAGAAGAGGTACAACCAGAATGCTCCTTAGAAGCAAGGATAGTAAGACTACGTCTCACATACTTTGGACATGTCATCAGAAGGGACCAGTACTTGGAGAAAAGAACGTCATCCTTGGTAAAGCAGAGGATCAGTGAAAAAAGAAGACCCTCAGTAAGACGGACTGACACAGTGGCTGTAACAATGGGCTCAAGCATAACAATGATTGTGAGGATGGTGCAGGACTGCGTCGTGTGTCTTTCTGTTGTACATAGGGTCACTATGAGTCAGAATGGACTCGATGGCACCTAACAACAAGCCCCCAAAAATATAAAGATCTTACATGATTAGATAAAACCATGTGTAAAGGAAACATATAGCACATACCATGCGCCAGGTACTAAGTGTACTAACTGCTTTAGATATGTTATTCAGTTCATTCTTAAGATCCCCATACGAGATGAGTGCTATTTTCACATCCATTTTACAGATGAGAAAATGAGACACAAAGAAATTAACTAACTTGCCTAAGATCTGTAATTTAATATGTGGCCTGGGAAGGTCTGAATCAAATCCAGGTTATCTGCTTCCAAAGTCTGCCCCTAAATGCCATATTAGATCTGAGGTTCATATAGAAAAGACAGTGTTCTTTCTATATGAATTTAGCCCATAGAAGCAGTTTCTGGATTCTTATGATAAATTATTCTCCGTTATCAGGATGAAAAGAATAAAGACACTAAAATTTCATAGAAAGGAATTATGGAGAAATAAAAAGAATTTATATATAAAAGGCTTTCGATGCACTCAGCAGAGTTGATTGAATAAATTGAGCACTCAAAACATGTTTGTTGAATGAATTCACATTAGAGTAGGTTTCAGGTAGAGCACCTGAGTGGTCCAAATGATTAACACACTTGGCTTCGAACCAAAAGGTTGACAGTTCAAGTCTACCCAGAGGTGACTTGAAAAGGTCTGGTGATCTACTGCGGAAACCTCAGCCATTGAAAAGTCTGTGGAGCACAGTTCTACTCTGGCACACATGGGGTTGCAGGTATTGGAACTGACTCAGCGGCAACTGGTAGGCTTCAAGTGGATTCACCTAAAACAGACAGGTGTTTTCCCTACTCATCTTTAAAAGTGGTTGCTTAGAGTGGTTTAGAAGAGGTGATCTTCATGAAGACAGAGGAAGGGAGAAATTTTTGTTGGGTATATTTCAGAACTATCTATTATGCTTATATTTTTTATTAAAAACACATATTAAAAAAGTATCAGTTTGTAACGCTATTGTAAATTTTGACTTCATTCAGCAAATTAGGTTACAGCAAAATTAATTTCTCTTATCTCAGACAAGAACTTTCATTCCACTGAAAGGGAAGATGTAGGAAAATTTCTTTCTTCCAGATTACCTTTCTGCTGCAAAGAAAATCTAATAGTTATTGTTTTGTTTTGTTTTCTTTACTATGAGGAAATATATACATCAACTATATTGAACAGTTTATATACTGAATATTTTGTTAAAATTAAATTTTATAAAACTTAAACATAGGTTTCTTAAAATTCTAAAGTATATTTTGGATCATATAAAATGTATTTATTAAGTATATTTACAGTATAATACTCTATATTTTAAATTCTATTTATTGAAAAATGGCAATCCATTTATATTACATGTGACTGGAATATTTGTTTAGCCATTATAGCTATATTGTTAAGTATTTTGGATACAAAAGAATTTTTTGCTTTTTTTCTTTGGATTGTGAATTTTTGTTGGCTGATTAACTTTAAAACTTTCATTCATTACTTATAACAAGTGAGGTACCATGCTAAACACTTTACATAAATTATATTATTCATCAGCCCTGTAAAACCAAAAAAAATCATCCCAGTAGGTAGGTACTATTCATACTTCCATTTTATAGATGAGAAGATTGAGACTTGCAGGGCTTAAATAACTAAATAGGTAAAAAAAATAATAATGATAAGTAAGTTTAAATAAGTAAATCTATAAATACTTGTTGGCTCCAATTCATAGCCACCCTGTGTAAGTATAACAGAATGAATCATTGCCCATTCCTATGCTCTCCTCACAAATGATGCTATGTTTAAGCCTATTGTTGAAAGCCACAGCATCAATCCATCTCATTGAGGACCCTCTACCAACTAGGATGTCCTTCTTCAGGGACTGGTCTCTCCTGAGCACATGTCCAAAGTAAGCAAGATGAAGTCTAATCATCCCGGCTTCTAAGGGGCATTCTGACCATACTTAACTCCAAGACAGGTTTGTTTGCTCTTCTGGCGGTACATGGTATATTTAATATTCTTTGTCAAGACTGCAATTCAAACGTACCAATTCTTCTTCAATCTTCATTTTTACCTATGGTGATGTATTTCAACCAATAAGATTTCATAAGCTTTTGTGTCAAAAGTCCCAAACCCTATCCATAATGATAAGGCTAACATCATTTAGAATGTTAAATATACTAAATAGTTATGTTTAAATTTCACTTCAAGTGTTGTTGTTCTTTGCCCAAAGCCTAATTAAACACAGTTTGAAAATGTCATTTAAAAATGTAAAACAGAGTTCAAATTCACGTAAAAAGATCAAACTAAATGGCCTGACAGAGACTGGCCAAACCCCTGAAACTTTGGCCCCTGGGGAAAAAAAGAAAAATAAATAAAAATCTCATTTATCTTTACAATGCCACATTTTCTTCTTCTCACCACTACCACCTTTATTTGTTGTTACGTGCCCCCAGATCCATTTCAACTCATAGTGACCCAATGTGACAGAGTAGAACTTCCCCCTAGAGTTTTCTGGGTTATAATCTTTACGGGGGAGGATTGCCAGGTCTTTCTTCCACAGAGCTGCTCATTAGATTCGAACTGCCAACTTTTCAGCTGGAACTGTTGTGCCAGCCAGGACTCCTTTTCACCCTTATTTTGTTGTTACATATTTCTTGTCTGAATTTCTGCATTGGTTTCCCACACGGTCTCCTTGCTTTTTGTCTCAAACCTCTTCAATATATTTAGTACACGGCCAGAAGAATCTACTTTAAACTGACTTCTGCTCCCTTGTTCAAAAACTTTGGTGTCCTTTAGAATAAATACGAAATTCTTTAGACTGTCTTCTAAGACCCTTGATGATCTCGCTTCATTAACTCATTAATGTCTCCCTTCTTTCCACTGTCAACTCTTCACTTTATCCAACCTGGTTTTCCTCACTGTATATAGGAATATGTACTATTCATTTCCATGCCCACCTCTTTTTTCTCATTCTTCTTTCCATAGGATAGAGATCCAGTTAGAGTTCACGTATTTAATCATGTAATATCTCATATTTTCATGTAGCTTGAGTTTATGTTCACCACCTCTTCATGAACTGCCTCTTATATAGCCTGTGCCCCCCACATTTGCTAGTATGTGCTGAGTGAATAGTAGCTACAGTCACTGATACGTTCAGCACAGTTATTCCACTTGAGAATAATCAAAGGTAATTGTACTTGAAAATGCAGTCTCAGCTAAACAGTTATTGAAATAGCCCCATTATTTTAATATTAATTCTCCAGTTTGTAAAGGTGCAAAAAGGAAAATTATATGTGCATTCAAATTAAAATATTCCGTCAAAGGTGGGAGCTGAATATGTTCATCAACATGGTAATTTGAGACAAAACTTCTAAAATTGCAGGCTTCAAAATAAAAGTGCGTTTTACAATTTAGAAACAATGTTCTAAATAGCCAGTGCTTGGATATTATATTTCTTTGAAAATGGATATAACATGTTATGATATTCCAGTTGTGTTTTGCAAGTGTTTTTGCCACTGTAACAAAGGTGTAGCAGAATATTTATAATTTAGTAAAATTTATGAAATATCAAAAATTTGATTTCATAAGTCAGTAAAAAAAATTTTTTTTGAGAATATCAAATTTAGTTATTCATTTGGCAAATATTTTCAGAGCACCTAATATGCATTAAGCACCTGTGTTAGAGGATGAGAATTTAAAAACAAAGATAGTTCCTTCTTACAAGTGTTCATGCTCTGGTGGTGAGGTGGTCACAGAATCAAACTACTGCAAAACCATCGAATCCCTGTGATGATGAAAAAATGTCCAGTATGAAATGGGACAGAGAGGAAACACAAACAAATTGGAGTGTATAATGAAAATGTAATTTTTTTAGTCTAATAGCTTATTTTACCTTAATGTCTACAGTGTGTACCAATTTAAAGAACTCTGATATACAAATGTATAAAATAGATTAGAGGGTTTACAACTTAAGAAGGTCTGCTAAAATATTCAAATATTTAAACATGCATGGATATAAAAGACTACACAAAACTTCATATGTATACAGCTTCTGATTAAAACTGCCTCTATGGGTCCAAATTTTCCAATAGAACTCTTATTATGAGTGCCTGAAATGCTGTAACTTCTTTTACAGAAGAGTTCCAGCTTGCCCTGAAAATTGGGTTATCCAAGCACCAGTTTACAGATGATCTGACGGGGTGTAAAACAGTCATTGGGAAATTCAGGCTCAGGCCAACGGCATTAGGATGTGGGATGGTCGTACATGTGTTGAACTGGATGAGAGTCAAACCAAGAGACCACGTTATGATCAGACACATCACATCTCCAAAAGCTGCACTTCCTCATTTCTACTGATCACACAGCCATATGGAACCATAGGAATAATGAATTGGAAGCTCAGAATCTTGAGTGATAGCTGTTGCTACATGCAGCATCTCACCCTTGAATGTGGACTTGTGATCCATGAAAATCAGTCATGTCCAGACCACGCTGTGTCCATCAGTATAGGTACTGTACGTACACTGACTAGAAGACACTCTTCCAGTTTACATCAATTCAATATCTACAGAACAGTGAAACGTAGAGTAAGGTTTTGGTAAGCCATTTAAAATGATAATAGAAAGATGATAAATAAACCACCATTTAGTAACACCATTAGTTGACATTCAAGATGAAAACACGAATTGCAATAAGAAAAACAAAATAAAACCCAAAGTATCATAATGATATTCAAGCACTACTGTTTTACTGTAAAAATAGAGGGGTACTTATGGTGGAAATATATTGTAAAGTTCTGTTTACATCTCCACCACTCATACAAGTAATCATTTCAAGCTTTCATGGCAATTAGGAACAAATGTTATCAGAATACCCAGAAAAAAAAACCCAGTGCCGTCGAGTCGATTCTGACTCATAGCGACCCTATAGGACAGAGTAGAACTGCCCCATAGAGTTTCCATCTGAATATTACCAGGTTAAACATTTATAAATGTTAATGTAATGTATTTTCTTTAAAATTTTCAATGAAATCAGATGGTAAATATTTCGAATATCTGCACTATGAATCATTATTCTAGAATATTCTCATATAACTTTATGACTAATAGATATATATATGGCTTAAGTATATATACAAGGAACCCATACAACTTATTTTCAAACCTCTACTATGTCTGCGAAAGACCAAAGACTGAAGAAGAGTTGATGCCTTTGAATTGAGGTGTTGGCGAAGAATATTGCATATACCATGGACTGCCAAAATAACGAACAAATCTGTCTTGGAAGAAGTGCGGCCAGAATGCTCCTTAGAGGCAAGGATGGCGAGACTACGTCTTACATACTTTGGACATGTTGTCAGGAGGGATCAGTCCCTGGAGAAGGACATCATCATGCTTGACAGAGTACCGGCTTAGTGGAAAAGAGAAAGACCCTCAAGGAGGTGGATTGTCACAGTGGCTGCAAGAATGAGCTCAAGCATAACAACGATTTTAAGGATGGTGCAGTACCAGGCGGTGTTTTGTTCTGTTATGCATAGGGTCGCTATGAGTCAGAACCGACTCCACAGCACCTAACAACAACAACTATGTCTGCAGTAAAGTCTTAGTGTAATGGCATATACAGGAGCGCTAATACTAAGTACCCCCAACCATCTATCAGTTTGCCATACTATGGTGCTTATATGTTGCTATGATGCTAGAAGTTATGCCACATGCCTCTAGTATTTCAAATACAGCAATATCATTCATGATGGAAAGGTTTCAGCAGAGTTTCGAAACTAAGAAAGGCCTGATGACCTACTTTCAAAACTTAGCCAATGAAAACACTGTGAATTAGAGAAGAATATTGTCCAATATAGTGCTGAAAGATGAACTGCCTAGGTTGGAAGGCACTCAAAATACACAGTGGCCAAAACAATGGGCTCAAGCATACCAAGGATTGTGAAGATGGTGCAGGACCAGGCAGTGTTCTCTTCTGTTGTACATGGGGTCACCATGCTTCAGAGCCAACTTGAGGGCAACTAGCAACAACAACTGTTATGTAATTTACAATGTAGTTGAGAAGACATGCCTATTTATATAAAATAAGAAACAACAGTTGTCAAAATGTGGAATTTAAATGATAATTGCAATAGTAGGGAGGTAGAGAGAAATGTGGACAAATATTGCCAGAATTGCCTTCATAGGTTAAACATGTATTTATATAAAAATGTGCATAAATACATATATGTTTATTTTTGCTCATATACATATACATTTATGTGATGACAAGGTTTTTATCTGAACAAAGTTTAGGCTAAAGCATCAGAAAGAACTGGCTTCAAATCCTGGTTAGGTCATTTATTATCTCTGTGACCTTGAGCAACTCTGCCCCTCATTCTAAAATGAAGACATTAGTACTTACATAATTGAGTTTTTGTAAGACTTAAATAAAATAATGTATATAAAACAGAAATTTGTAGTGGATAATACATTGTACTAATTATATTTGTTATCAATATGCTTAATTTTCTAAATAATAAAAAGTATTATTTTCTTGCTCAGCAAAAATTTTACAGAGCATTATTCAATAACTTTTACATTAGTTTCTGCACTCTTCAGCCTCAGAAATGCCAGAAACACATGACATCAGGGCATCACAATGTCAGATTGAAGAATAGATTGTAAGTTTGTTGCTAAACCTGCAGAAGATAGAGTTGTTATACTTTACTGAGGTGTCAAAGTACCTGAGACAATGAGCAGTGATGAGTGAGTTTGACCAAAATGTTCAAATCATGAACACAAGCTATTTTATGATGAGTCTTTTCTACAACTCTAGAGTAAAATATTGTGCTTACTTTTCCTAAAAAATTAGGTGGCCAAATAAAGTACTTTTTTATGAAGTAAATGTTTTGGAATATATTTTAATACCTGATAGTTTGAATAAAGTAATATTATTTTTGTTTCTTACAAAAAAGGAAAGTGGCTAAGAGAATACAAAACCATTATTTAAAACCAGAACTGTCAAGTAGTACCACAAAAGAGTATTTTTTATTATAACAGTTGTTTATAATCCAAACACTATTACTGATTGTCCTTTAAAAGTTGTGGTTCACTCCATCACTTATTTAAGTTACAAAATAAGCACACTGTTGCACAGTCAATGGTAACCAATATACTCTAAAGTGAGCGTTCAGATTGTGGATTAGAATCGACTAGGCGTTAACTTTTGGCTTTACTACTGTATGACTGGAAGCCCTGGTGGCGTAGCGGTTAAGTGCTACAGCTGCTAACCAAGAGGTCGGCAGTTCAAATCAACCAGGCTTTCCTTGGAAACTCTATGGAGCAGTTCTACTCTGTCCTATAGGGTTGCTATGAGTCGGAATCAACTTGACGGCAGTGGGTTTGGTTTTTTGGTTACTGTATGACTTGAGCATATGTTCCACTTATCCAATGCTACAAAAGAAACCACCCCAAAATATAATGGCTTAAAACAACAACAATCATTTACTGTGCTCATAAATCTGTAATTTGGGCAGAATTCGGTAAAGACAACTCATCTCTGTTCCATGCAGCGTCATCTGGGGTGGATCAATGGGATGTTGGAGCATGCATATTCAAGACAACTCACTCACATGGCTGGCAAGTTGGTGCTGGCTGTTGGCTGGGAGCTCAGTCACAGATGTGGACCAAGGGCCTAAGTTCTTTTCTATATGAGTCTCCCATCACTGCTTGGGCTTCATCCTGACATGGTGGCTACTTTCTAAAAGTAAGCACTCCAAAGGAAATAAGCAGAAGCTCTATCATCTTTTATGAGCTAGCCTAGCCAGTCATATAGTCACAAAGTGTCGCTTAAACTCTAGTTACACACATGCCCTGATACACAGATGTCAACTGTTGACGGAAAGTGTCCTTGAAATATTGTAAGAAGAGCATATGGTGTAAGAGATATTGTTGAAGCCATTTTTGGAAACACAATTTTCTTAAGAAAGTTACCTAAAAATCACATGGCCTTAGTTTCCTCATCTAAATATTAATATGCTAGCCACTCTTCTGATCGTTTCTAGCCACTCTCTTCTGATCACTTCATTATTGTTAGTTGCTGTCAAGTCAGCTCATGTCATGGCCAACCCATGTATAACACAATGAAATGTTGTCCAGTCTTCATGAACATTGATATGCTTGAGTCCGTTGTTGCGCCCACTGTGTGTTTTGAGTGCCTTTCAACCTAGGCACCTCATCTTCCAGCACTATACTGGGCACTATTATGCTGTAATTCATAGGGTTTGCACTGGCTAATTTTTGAAAGTAGATCTCCAGACCTTTCTTTCTAGTGTGTCTCAGTCTAGAAGCTCTCTACTACAACCTGTCCACCATGGATGACTCTGATAGTATTTGAAACACTGGTGGCATAACTTCCAGCTTCATAGCAACACTTGCCACCACAGTATGACAAACTGACTAAAGAGTGGTGGCTGATCAGTTTAAATGTATCTATTTGTTAAATCCTCACAACAACCCCATGAGACAAGCACTATTATGTTTCTCATTTTACAGATGAGAAAACTGATTCTCAGAAAAATAAGTCACCTGAACCGACAGAGTTAGTAAATACGAGAAATAGGACTCAAACTTACGTAATCTAGTTCCAAGGGTTACATTCTTTCTTACTATACTTGGTGGCTATTTTTCATAAGAATAACCAAAAAATGAATAATTTAAAAAATATACTATGTATACAGTCAGTGGAAAAGGGGAAGACCCCCAACGAGGTGGATTGACAGACACAGTGGCTGCAACAATGGGCTCAAGCATAACAATGATTGTAAGGATGGCGCTGGACCGGGCATTGTTTTGTTCTGTTGTGCACAGGGTCGCTATGAGTTGGAACCAACTCGACAGCACCTAACAAGAACAACAGACAGAGTCTGGCCCATTCTGAAAGCTCAAAAATTGTAAGTGATTTTGTTTTAATATATATATTAGTAATATGTCTTACAGTGACTTATGGGTTGTTTCTCTTTGGGGATATTTTAATTTATTCATACAAATAAATTCAGTCTGGATTAAAAAGCATGACAAAAAATAATTGAAAGAAACTGTTATTACTGGATGTCCAAAAAAAAAAAAATAGGAATAAGAATCTGTGATTGTGTTTGTTAGGTGCAGTCCAGTCAGTTCCAACTCATAGTGATCATGTGTACAACAAAACAAAACACTGCCTGATCCAGGGCCATCTTCACAATTCTTGTTAGGTTGGACCCCATCATTGCAGCCACTATATTAATCAGTCTCATTGAAAATCCATCTCTTTTTCTCTGACCTCTACTCTACCATGCATGATGTCCTTCTCCAGGGACTGGTCCCTACTGATAACATGTCCAAAGTGTGTAAGATAAAGTCTTGCCACCTTTGCTTCTAAGGAGCGCTCTGGCTGTATTTCTTCCCAGACAGGTTTGTTCATTCTTCTGGCAGTCCATGGTATATTCAGTATTCTTCACCAACGCAATAATTCAAAGACATCACTTCTTTTTTCAGTCTTTGCATGCATATGAGACAATTGAAAACATCATGACTTGAGTCAGGTGCACCTTAGTCCTTAAAGTTACATCATTGCTTTATAACACTTTAAAGAGATCTTTTGCAGCAGATTTGCCCAATGCAATGTCTTTTAATTTCTGAGTGTGGACTGTGGAGCCAAGTAAAACAAAATCCTTAACAACTTCAGTCTTTTCTCTATCTATCATGATGTTGCTTATTGGTCCAGTTGTGAGGATTTTTGTTTTCTTTATGTTGTGGTGTAATCTATACTGAAGGCTGTGGTCTTTGATCTTCATCAGTAAGTGCTTCATGTCCTCTTCACTCTCAGCAGGCAAGGCTGTGTCATCTGCATATTGCAGTTTGTTAATGAGTCTTCCTCCAATTCTGATGCCACAATCTTCTTCATACAGTACAGTTCTTGGGTTATTTGCTCAGCATACAGATTGAATAGATATAGTGAAAGGATACAACCCTGACACATGCCTTTCCTGACTTTAAACCACACAGCATCCTGTTCGAATGACTGCTGCTTGGTGTATGTACAGGTTTCACATGAGCAAAATTAAGTTTTCTGGAATTCCCATTCTTGGCAATGTTATCCATAATTTGTTATAATCCACACAGTTGAATGTTTTACATAGTCAATAAAACACAGGTAAACATCTTTCTGGTATCCATCTGACATCAGCAATAATAGCCCTGCTTCCAAGTCCTCTTCTGAATCCAGCTTGAATTTCTGGCAGTTCCCTACCGAGGTACTGCCCAACAGGCTTTGAATAATCTTCAGGAAAATTTTGTATGTATGAGATATTAATGACATTGTTTGATAATTTCTGCATTCTGTTGAATCACCTTTGGAATGGCCACAAATATGTATCTTTTCCAGTCAGTTGACCAGGTTGCTGTCCTCCAAATTTCTTGTCATAGACGAGTGAGCGCTTCCGGTGCGGCGTCAATTTGTTGAAACACCTCACTCAGTGTTCCATCAATTTCTGGAGCCTTGTTTTTTGCCTATGCCTTCAGTGCAGCTTCGACTTCTTCCTTCAATACCATTGGTCCTTGATCATATGCTACCTCCTGAAATGGTAGAATGTCGACAAATTCTTTTTGCTATAGTGACTCTGTTTATTTCTTCCATCTTCTTTTGATGCCTCTGGTGTCATTTAATATTTCCCCCATAGAATCCTTCAGTGTTGCAAAGTAAGGCTTGAATTTTTTCTTCAGTTCTTTCAGCTTTAGAAATGCTGAGCATGTTCTTCCCTTTTTTCTAAGTGTAGGTATTTGCACATTTCATGGCAATACTTTATCTTCTCGAGCTGCCCTTTGAAATCATCTGTTCAGCTCTTTTACTTCATCATTTCTTCCTTTCTCCTTAGCTACTCTACCTTCAAGAGGAAGTTTCAGTCTCTTTTGATGTCCATCTTGGTCTTTTCTTCCTTCTCTGACTTTTTAATGGCCTCTTTATTCTTCATGTATGATGTCCAGGATGTCATTCCACAACTCCTCTGGTCTTCAGTTATTAGTGTTCAGTGTGTCAAATCTATTCTTGAGGTGGTCTCCAAATTCAGGTGGGATATACTCAAGATCACACTTTGGCTCTGGTAACTTGTTATAATTTTCTTCGGTTTCAGTTTGAATTCACATAGCAATTGATGGTCTGCTCCTCAGTCAGCCCCTGGTCTTTTTCTGACTGATGATATTGAGCTTTTCTGTCATCTCTTTCCACAGATGTAGTCGATTTGATTCCTGTGTATTCCATCTGGTGAGGTTCATGTGTATAGTCACCATTTATGTTGCTGAAAAAAGGTATTTGCAATGAAGTCATTGGTATTGCAAAAATCTATCATGCAATCTCTGGCAACCTTTCTATCACTAAGGCTGTATTTTCCAACTACTGTTCCTTCTTCTGGAAACCCTGGTGGCATAGTGGTTAAGTGCTGGGGCTGCTAACCGAAAGGTTGGCAGTTGGAATCCTCCAGGCACTCCTTCAGAACTCAATGGGGTAGTTCTACTCTGTCCTGTGGAGTTGCTATTAGTCGAAATCGACTCGTCGGCAACGTTTTTTTCTTTTTATATGTATACCAGTTCCTTCTTTGTTTCCAACTTTCACATTCCAATCACCAGTAATTATCAATGCAGCTTGACTGCATAGTTTCTCAATTTCAAACTGCTGAAGTTGGTAAAAATCTTCATTTTCCTTATCTTTGGCATTAGTGGTTGGTGTGTAAATTTGAGTAATAGCCATATTAACTAGTCTTCCTTGTAGGCATGTGGATATTATCCTATCACCGACAGTGTTATACTTCAAGATAGATCTTGAGATGTTGTTTTTGACAACAGATGCAACACCATTCCTCTTCAATTTGTTTTTCTCTGTATAGTATGCCATATGTCATTCGATTCAAAATGGCCAATACCAGTCCATTTCAGCTAACTAATGCCTAGGATATCAGTCTTTATGCATTCCATTTCATTTTTGACTACTTACAATTTTCCTAGATACATACATTGTACATTTTATGATCCTATTATTTATTAGTGGATATTTGTAGCTGTTTCTTCTGATTTTGAGTCATGCCACAATAGCGAGTGAAGGTCCTAAAAGCTTGACTCCATCCATGTCAGTGAGGTTGACTCTACTTTAGGAGGCAGCTCTTCCCCTGTCATATTTTGGGTGCCTTCCAACCTGAGGGGCTTATCCTCCAGCACTGTATCAGACAATGTTCTGTTGCTACGCATAAGGTTTTCACTGGCTGATTTTTATCAGAAATAGATGGCCAAGTCCTTCTTCCTATCCTGTTTTAGTCTGGAAGCACCACTGAAACCTGTCTACCATGGATAACACTGCTATTATTTGAAATACTGCTGGCATAGCTTCGTGTATCACAGCAACACGCAAGGCTCCACAGTAAGGTAAACTGACAGATGTGTGGGAAATCTGTGATTGGGGGATAAAAATTTAAATAGTATCTCCTATCAGGGGACTTGGAAATACAGTGATAGATTTGCCAAGCACATTTTAAAAAAAATGTGCCAAGTGTGAAGGAAGTAGTACTAATGTGGGCTTAAGCATGATTGACTAAAATAACACCTGGGAACACCTACTGAAATAAAGATCGAATTCCAAGATAAATGTTGGAACACTTAAAAGGTGATCTGTATTTATAGAAAATACTATGGTTTGCTTCTAATGTTGTGCTATTATTTTCAGATAATAAATATAAATACAAGTAAAAGTTAAATGGCGTCTAATCATAATTAAAAATAAAAACAAATCTAACCCTAAAAAAACTTAATATAAAACTTTCAGTTTCTATACCTTATCTTAACTTCCAGAACAGAAACACTTACCTTATTCTCATACTAAAAACTTCAGATTTTTAACTTTGCTTTTCACCAGACTCAGACTACTAAAGTATTTTTGAGATTATATTTCATGCGATATTCTTGACACTTCTCCATTTTTTCAATGAATATGCTCCTTTCACATCATCTTTAATACATAAATTATGAATCCCTGAATGGGAAAAAAATGGTAACAGATCTAGTATATTTATGCTTGTAAATGGCAGCTTACCTGTGTTTGCCCATATATACCCCTGTTTATTTTATAAATTAATATCTGAAAATAGTCAACAGCCTGTTGATGGTTTCTAGGTTGGTGCCCTCCTCTTACCTAATCAAAGTTTAAAACTTCACTGAGATATGGGCAGTGCTCTACCTTTTAGTTCAGTTCTCAGTCTCTGGTACTATAAATAGGACACGACCCACATGAGAAATTTGAGAGTAACTTCAACAACTTCTTGAGGTTGCTTTCCCAAGCCGCACCCTCAGAAACAGCTTGTTCTTCTGTGTATTTTCCCTTTCCCTGAAGCTCTCTTTTTTGTCCCTCGACTAGAAAGCTGGGACTTTATTTACCGCACTGGGCCAAGCAGTGCTGCAGCTTGATCCATATCCGGGCTTACTGGAACCACATCCGGGCCAATGAGCAGGACAGAAAGAACAAATGCAGCCATCCTATCAGAACCACAGCTTTAAAAAATGGAAGGGAAGGTTTTACTCAAAAATTTGGCTTCTGTGGGCTCCTGATACTGGCCCCTACCACCACCACCACTTTATCATTTGGGAGCTGGGCCAAGGGAAGAAAGGAGAAAAGAAAGAGAAAAAAAGTGAAGAAGGGATTCCCAGTTTTTTTCTGAGTATTAAGAGTTGGCTTCTTACGACTGGAGTGGGACTTAACAGACTTGCCCTGAAACTCTCTGTGTCTGTACCTTGTGTCCACTTTCAGTACCTAGTCCTTTCAGTTCAGGCCAAGTGCTAGGAATGAGAATGCGAAACTCATAGCCCATTAGATGGTACCCCAAATTTCGAACTTCTTTAATCTTCCTGCTACTAATTTACTCTTCAAGTCCTCAAATGTTTTTCAAATAGCTGATAGATGTGTTCTGTCCAGATTTTATAGCTGTATTAAGCCGGGATGCAGTGTGCAGTGTGCCTACTCCGTCTAACCTAGAACCACAGCTCCTTCCTCTAATTCATTAGGGTGGAAGTCATGTAACTTGCAGTGTATTTGCGTAGGTCTCATGGTTTTTCTGCTTGATAATTCAACAAGAAGCCCCACTTTAAATGTTTTTTGGCGGTAATAAGTTGGAATTAATGACAGGATGCTTTTTATATGCGTTATCTCATGCAATCTTTATAGTAACCCCTGCAAGGAAGATTAGGTTAAATATCTGATGTTCAATCCACCAATTTATTACTTATGGACTAGTCTTGGTGACTTTTCTTTGAGTTTTATTTGGGTTGCTATTTGGAAGAAACAAAATATTTATGCTTATTTGCCCTTGTTTTCATTTTCAAATTCCTCCATCTTCCTGTCTAGTTTACCTATATGACAGGAAAATTTAATTTTCATGACTGCACAACAGCACCTAGGAAAACAGTAGTGATAATGCTTTGCCAGTTTCCTAAATTCTTTCATGAATTCTAATGTTTTCAGAAATGATGAAGATTATTATTATACTGATAAGTAAGTCATTCTGGTTTATCTAAACTTACAGACTATTGGACACCAATGGGGGAAAAGCAGTGAATTATATTAATATCAGTTCCTTTTACACAAGACACAGTTCTGTATTTCATTACCTGGTGAGAACTGCACAGCATGATGTGCCAACTAGGATTCCTCATGGCTCTTTGTCTTCAGTTTCTCTGATAGTAGAGATAAACCTAAAAAAAAAAAAATGTCTGGTAGCACAGTGGTTAAGAGCTTGGCTGCTAAGCAAAAGGTCAGCAGTTCAAATCCATCAGCAACTCCTTGGAAACTCTATGGGGCAGTTCTACTGTGTCCTGTAGGGTCACTATGAGTAAAAATCAACTCTACAGCAATGGGTTTGGGTTTTTTTGTTTTTAGCAATATGTAGCCTATCCAATTGTTTTTAATAAAGTGTGTGTAGAACAGCATATACATTTCTTGATTTTGTCTTAACAGAGGTATCATTTTTTGTATATATGTCTGTGTATCCGATAGTGCTTCTGTATCTGATAGTGCACCTGACTATATTTCAATCACTATTCAGAAATTTCAGTTTTCTAGGAACAATGAAATTTCAAACAAGTGAAAAGGAAATCATATTGCTTTAGTGTTAGTGGTATATCATTACTTATTGAATGAGCTTTTAATACATGGTTTTTCGTAAAATAATACTTTGACTCTTATAATGTGTAGCACATATTTCACTCTCATTTTAATCAATCGCTTGTTGCTGTGTGCCCTCAAGTCTGTTTCAAATCATAGCAACTGCATGTGACAGAGTAGAACTGCCTCATAGGGTTTTCTAGGCTGGGGCCCTGGTGGCACAGTGGTTAAGAGCTTGGTTGCTAACTAAAATGTCAGCAGTTCAAATCTACCAGCCACTCCTTGGAAACCCTATGGGGCAGTTCTACTCTGTCCTGTAGGGTCGTGGTGAGTCAGAATCAACTTGATGGCAACAGGTTTGGGTTTTTTTGTTTAATCTTTACGGCAGCAGATCCACAGGTCTTCCTCCCACAGAGCCAATGGGTGGGTTCAAACCACCTACCTTTCGATTAGCAGCCAACTGCTTAAATGTTACACCACCAAAGCTCCTCAAATTATACACATATTTTTGAAATATAATCTGTGTCTTTTATGGTTTTGTTTTTATTCCATGACTTTTAAGCTTTCAACATCTTTATGATCTAATACCCTCAAAAAAGACAGCTATTATTGTTATTATTAATTGCTATCGAGTTGATTCCAACTCATGGCTCCATAGGGTTTTCAAGGCTGCAGCCTTTCAGAAGCAGATTGCCAGGCCTTCCTTCTGACGTTCCCAGGTAGACTAGAACTGCCAAACATTCAGCTAGCAGTTGCATGCTTAACTCTGTCACTCAGGAACTCCAAAACCATGTGTTTTAACTTAGATTGTCTAGTATATAATTTTATGAGAATACTTATATACTTTATATTTTATAGATCCCTTAACTAAATTACTTTGAATTTATTCTTCTAGCATCTTTGCTACTTTTTTAAGTAGGTGCTTGGCAACAGAAAATCAATAAATCTTTTCATAAATATTTCATAAACAATGTTTTTTCTTTATTATCCTCAACTAAATATACTTACTTCAGTTATATGTTTAGAAATTCAGTAAGGGTGCAACTTTATGTTAAACATAGTTGATTGAAACATGGCTTCAACATAGTTTACCTTCATTCCCTGAGGACACTTCACTGTTATGTATAAGGGTATTTAAAAGGTTTAAGCTAATAAAAACAAAAATGAGGTGGTGAAGGGAAAAGAAAATACTGCAGATGAGAGAGGTCAACATGTCAACAAGATTTCAAAAGATGAAAACTTGAAGAGTGATAACTCACTTAGCAATGGAACATGGTATAACTGCCCGTAGAGAGAGAAGCCACTTTATGCTTTTCTGCTGGGTGTGTATCAGTGAGTGGAATTGCTATGCCAGAAGGTATGCCTATGTTCACCTATCGTAGACTGCCAGTCATCCAAAGCATCAGTTTGAATTCCTCCAGCAGAGTATGAGAGCTAAGGTTGCTCCATATTGTCCTAACACTTAGTATTGTGTCTCTCTTACCTTAGTCATTCTGGTGGATTTACAGTGCTATTATTGCATTGAAGTTTGTAATAAGTTTTTTATTATTATTACTGTTGTAAAAATACCAAGGGTGCAAACAGTATTTTTGCCAATTCAGTATTTTTCATGTATGCAATTCAATAAAATAAATTACATCAATTATGTTGTACAGTCATAACTGATTTCAGCTGTCAGACTTTCTATCCTCATAAACAAAAATGCAATGCTACCTACACAGTGATTCCCCTCCTGCCCTGGTAACCACTGTTAAGCTCTAATCTCTGTACCTTTGCCTATCGTAGGTGTTTCATGTAAGTGAAATCATACAGTATTTGTCCTTTTATGATCACTAATTTCACTCAGCGTATTTTCAAAGTTCATACATGTTGTGCCTTGTATTTGGACTTTATTTCTCTTTATATAATATTTCATTATATTTATATACCACATTTTGTTCATCTACTCATCTTTTGATGGATTTTGGGTTGTTGCTACCTTTTTGCTATTGTGAATAGTGCTGCAGTGAACACGGGTGTACATGTGTCTGTTTGCATCACTGCTTTCAAGTCTCTTGAGTATATACCTAAGTGTGGAATTGCTGGGTCATATGGTAGCTCTTTTTAAATTTTTGAGTAACCACCAAATTGTTTTACACAGCAGCTATACCATTTTGCATTCTCATCAGCAATAAATAAGGGTTCTGATTTCCCTATATCCTCATCAATATTTGTTACTTTCTGTTTTTTTAATCTTAGCCTTTCTAGTGGTAGTGAAGTAGTATCACATGGTGTTTTTTGATTTGCATCTCCCAAACCCTGGTGGCTAGTGGTTAAGAGCTATGGCTGCTAACCAAACAGTCGGCAGTTTGAACCCACCAGGCACTCCTTGGAAGCCCTATGGGGCAGTTCTACTCTGTCCTATGGGGTCGCTATGAGTCAGAATCAACTTGACAGCAACAAGTTTGGTATGGTTTTGGTTTAACGGTTAACTGGAATTGACTCAACAGCAACAGGTTTTGGTTTAATGGCTAACAGTAGCCCTGGTAGCGCTGTGGATGAAGCTCTCGGCTACTAACTGAAAGGTTGGTGGTTTCAACCAACCAGCCACTCCACAGGAGAAAGATGTGGCAGTCTACTTCTGTAAAGATTACAGTCTTGGAAGCCCTATGAGACAGTTCTACTCTGCCCTATAGAGTTGTTATGAGTCAGAATTGACTCAGCTGCAATGGGGTTTAATGACTAATGACACTGAGCATCTGTTCCTGTGTTTCTTGGCCATTTGCCTATCCTCTCTTGTGAAATGTCCATTCAGGTCCTTATTTATTTATTTATTTATTTATTTATTTGGGTTGTTTGTCTTTTTGTTTTTAAGTTGTAGGAATTCTCTATATATTCTGGATATTCGGGAACATATTACCCAATAGGCTAGGTAAGCATGGGATTACTTGTGCTTATTTACTAATCTGTAGTGCAAAATTTCACATGTTTCTCACCACATCAGATATGCTGAGAAACAGGTGAAATTTTGTACTACAGATTAATAAGTAAACACAATTAAGCCTATACTGCCTTGCTTACTGTAAGCGCATGCATACTTTGCTTACTGGTTAATCCACCCCTGTGGATATTAAACCCTTATCTAATATGTGGTTCCCAATTTTTTTTTCCCAGTCTGTAGTCTGTCTCTTCATTTTATTGATAAAATCCTTTGATGTACAGCAGTTTTCATTTTGATGAGATCTCACATATCTCTTTTATCTTTTGTTGCTTTTTTTTTTTTTTTTTTGGTTTCATGTCTGAGAACCTGTTGCTGAGAACTAGGTCCCCAAGTATTACCCTTAGTTTTTCCTTCTAAGAGTTTTATGGTTTTAGGTCATACATTTAGGTCTCTGATCCATTTTAAATCAATTTTTTGTGTGGTGTTAGGTGTAAATCTCACTTCAGTCTTTTGTATATGGAAATCTCGTTGTCTGACCACCGTTTATTAAAGAAATTATTCTTTCCCCTTTTCATAGATTCAGCACCCTTGTCAAAGATTAATTGACCATAGATATGTGTGATTAATTTTGGGCTCTCAATTCTGTTTTAAGGTATTTCTTTGAGTAACTAATTATATCAAAGAAAGACATTATAGATTGGAAGTGCAATATGAAGAGAATCAGAGAAATAAAAGTTTAGGGTAACTTAGGAAGTCTGATTTCTATTTGTGGCCAATATGGTATAATATCTACCACTTAAAATAAACCCAAAAAATCCCCGTGCAAATAAATGAAAAAAATTATTTTTAAAACTTTTAAGTCCTAAAACAATGGAAAGCAGTGATCCCTGACAGATAAGAAACAAAGGGGGAGAATTCTATAATTATCCCATTTTGTTCTCTTGATAGATTTTCCATACTCTGTCATGGGGAAGGAGCTGTGGCTGACAGAACCCAGCTGAATCCCTCTGTGGACGGAGAAAACAGACATGAGGGTCCAGAGAGACCAAGGCAGCTAGACGTCACAAAGCAGAGTATGAGAGAAGAGAACGCTTCTCTGAAAGAGAATGTCAGAATTCCGCAGAGACTATCCTCTGAGTATTCACTAGAGTTTTGCTAATAATCTAAAAAAATCAACAAAAGAGAGAAAATGGAATCATAAAAGTATCCAATTAATCCCAAAGAAGACATAAAAAGAGGAGAAATGGAACAAAGAAAACATGGGACAAAGGGAAAACAGATAACAAGACAGACTTAAACCTAAACATATGAGGAATAGCATTCAAAATGTAAATGATCTAAACAGTACAATTATAAAGAGGAGGAGATTGTCAGATTGGATTTAAAAAAAAAAGAAAAACTATATGCTGCCTACAAGAACATACTTTAAATATAAAGACATGAATAGGTTAAAGTAAAGGGACACGAGAAATCTTTAGAAGCTAATAGATATTTTCACTATCTTGATGTGGTTAGAGTTATATACATACATAAAATCTTATCAAAGTGTTCACTTTAAATATGTCCAGGTTTTTGTATGTCAATTATATCTCAATAAAGCTGTTTAAAAAATAGTATGATATGTGTGGGGAGAGGCAAGAAGTCTAGAATTCCTGTAGCAGTGAAATGTGAGCTTAGAAAAATAGGTGTGGGTCCAATTGTGAAGAAATTTAAAGGACATATTGAGTATGGACTTTATTATTATAGACCAGGTGTTGGCAGACTTTTTTGTGTAAATGGCCAGATAGTAAATGTATTGGGCTTTGTGGGCCAAGAAGCAAAACTGATGATATCATGTACTTACATCACCACTTAAAAATGTTAATGGTTAAAAAACTGTTAATAGCTCAAAGGCCATACAGAAACAGACAGTGGGCCCATAGCTAAAAGTCATAGTGAGCAAACAATATAGAGTAGCATGATCAGAAGTTACACACCCCATAAACAGTGAAATAAGAAGTGGTAGAGAAGGAAGAAAGGGTATATAAGAAAGCAGTTTAAAAGTTCTCAAGACATAGGCGCTGATATCCCATTTTTAACGGAAATATTAACAAACAAAATCTAAAGCCACCAACTGAATAGATATTGTTGTGTAGGATTTTATCTTAGAACATTTATAGAGAGACGCTAAGGTTTGTCATGCATAAACTTGTTTGGTTTTTGCAAGGTAGTCATGGCAAGGCAACGAAAGTAAGATCTCACAACATTCATTTAGAATCAGAGAATCAAAATTAACAATTACAATGTTAGTTCAGTGGTTAGAGTCCAAATCTTTAGATTTAAGGCCTCCTAGTAGCTTGGACCCTATGGGGGCAGTTCTACTCTGTCCTTTAGGGTCACTATGACTTGGAATCGACTCAACGGCAATGGGTTTGGTCTTTTCAGAAACCCTGGTGGCATAGTGGTTTAAGAACTATGGCTGCTAAAAAATGTCGGCAGTTCAAATCCACCAAGTGCTCTTTCGAAACCCTGTGGGGCATTTCTACTCTGTTCCCTAGGGTCGCTATGAGTTGGAATCAGCTTGATTGCAAGGGGTTTGGTTGTTGTTTGTTTTGTAGCTAGGGGGAAACCCTGGTGGTATAGTGGTTAAGTGCTATGGCTGCTAAGCAAAAAGTCAACAGTTCAAATCCACCAGGCGCTTCTTGGAAACAGTTAGGGGCAGTTCTACTGTGGTATAGGGTTGCTATGAGTCGGAATTGACTTGACAACAATGGGTTTTTTTTTTTTTTTTTTTTTCCCCAGTAGCTAGGGTCTGAGGTGAGAGGCGGAGCACAGAGCCTGATGGGCTCTTACTGTTTGTTAAGAGAGAAAGAGCCCTTTGCCTCTGCCTTTCTCTCAGTGAGTGCACAGGAATTTGGGGTTTATATATGAAATCCTTGCCTTGGGTTCACCAAAGAAGGGCCAGTGAGATGTCAAAGACTAGTGTATCATGTCTTTTCTTCAGGGTTAAAGATGAGCCAAATGATGCATCTTCTCTTCCAGGTTAGAGACTGGCGAGGTTGTTTAGACTTATGTCTCAATGCTGGTTTGCAAAGATTATGTTATGTCTTCTTTACCACAGCATGTCAGGCCAGAGTCAACTTAACTTAAAGCTTCTGTATGTTCTTTACACACCTCACATGCTTCTATGTTTATAGGTCGAAGATGAGAATTTTTCTAAATAACTTTGTAGTAATTTACAGGTTTCTAATGACTCATAAATTAATGTTAGAGACCCTCACAAAGGTAGACATAGTTTCATATCTAAATTCATATTACGAGGGCTTATACATATGTATTTTGAAAGCATAATAGTGCCTTATACCTTACAGGATTTGAAATCATTATAGAAACATACAGAATAGATGTATAGGATACTCATTCCATTTATAAAGTTCTAGTAATCTCATATTAGACCTTAGTGAAATCATCATTTATTCATTCATTTGTTCATTGATTTTTCAAGCATTTCTAAAAATCAAGTATACAGTTGCAATATGTGAATTTTGAACTGTGAATACATATTAATCATTGTGATTGCAAAAAGTATAAGGCTGTTACAGACAGATAAGGGGTCAGATGTGATAAAATAGTTACAGTATTATGGAAGCAAAAGAGAGATATATGGGCATATGTCTTGTCCTAAATAAAGAGAATGTGGCTGCCAGAGCAATGGTTTTCTAATACTTTAACAGGAGTCCTTAATTTTAAGTGAAATGATTTACCGAGCCCCAGTATGAAAGATATAGAATGTATTAATAATCAAAGTATATTTTATAACTTCAGATTTTTAAGGTTTTCTCTCTAGAAGGGTGAGCTTGATGTACACAAAAATTTGATTGAGAGCTAGGATTGAGAGCTGTAGCCACAATATCCAACTTATTTATGTGTTTTTTACATTAGGCCGAAAACCAAATCCACATGGTATAATAATTTCAAATGGAAAGTTTTTTTTTAATAGCCAGCTCACCTTGCAATATTAGAATAATCGTCTTTGAGCCACAGCTGAATCACTTTCAAGTTCCTTACTAGCTTCTCTATCCTTTATCATAAATATAGCAATTAAGCAAGCAAACAAAAGTATAAATTTATAGCGAGATAAATTATGCCATGATCAGTACATGCGCTGGGCAGGCATGCTGATTCTCAGCAGGAGGTTGATTAGCAGAATACTCACACGCCGTCCAATTCAATTATGCAAACAAATATCTATTGAGCACCTAATTTATAAGGAGCACTTTGCCAACCTACTGTCATGAAGCTTATAGCCATTAAATAAGTAAATGCCAAGTGGTACTAAAATATTCTGAGAAGCCAAACTAGCTGGAAAGTCAGGAATGGCTTCCTAAAAGAATTAGCAAGATGAGGGAGGCAAGAGGTAGGGAGGTAGAGAAGAGACTTTTCAACAGAGAAAAAGGCCCAACGAGAGGAAAGACAGAGATACATTTATAGACAATTTAAGAGTCACTCTACAATTTGTTCATTCATTCACCCAGTATTCATCCAGGGCCTAATAATGCCTGCCACTGTTCTAGACACTGAGATATGCTTCAGTGAACAAAACAGACAAAAATCCCTGCCCTGATAGAGCACACGGAGCCCCAGTGGCATAGTGGTTAAGAGCTGGGCTGCTAACCAAAAGGTCGGTGGTTGAATCTACCAGCGGCTCCTTGGAAGCCCTATGGGATGGTTCTACTCTGTCCTATGGGGTTGCTGTGAGTCAGAATCAACTCAACGGCAATGGTTTTTTTTTGGGGGGGGGAGGTGATTTGTTTCTCCATCTCATTAAAAAATGTCATTGGAATTTGGATCGGAGTTACATTGTATCTATAGATGGCTTTTCGTAGAATAGACATTTTTACAATGTTAAGTCTTCCTATCTATGAGCAAGGTATGTTTTTCACTTACCTAGGTCTCTTTTTGTTTCTTGCAGTAGTGTTTTGTAGTTTTCTTTATATAGGTCTTTTATGTCTCTGGTAAGATCTAGTCCTAAGTATTTTATCTTCTTGGGGGCTACTGTAAATGGTATTGGTTTGGTGATTTCCTCTTCAAAGTTCTTTTTGTTGGTGTACAGGAATCCAACTGATTTATGTATGTTTATCTTGTATCCTGATATTCTGCTGAATTCTTCTATTAGTTTCAGTAGTTTTCTTGAGGATTCTTTAGGGTTTTCTGTGTATAAGATCATGTCATCTGCAAATGGAGATACTTTTACTTCTTCCTTACCAATCTGGATGCCCTTTATTTCTTTACCTAGCCTAATTGCTCTGGCTAGGACCTACAGCACATTGTTGAATAAGAGTGGTGATGAAAGGCATCCTTGTCTGGTTCCTGATCTCAAGGGAATGCTTTCAGAATCTGTGAATTTAGAATGATGTTGGCTGTTGGCTTGTATAAATACCCTTTATTATGTTGATGGTATTTCTGTCTATTCCTATTTTGCTGAGAGTTTATATCATGAATGGCTGTTGAACTTTGTCAAATGCCTTTTCTGCATCAATTAATAAGATCATGTGAATTTTGTCTTTTGTTTTATTTATATGATGGATTACATTTATTGTTTTTCTAATATTGAACCATCCCTGCATAAACCGGTATGAACCCCACTTGGTCATGGTGAATTCTTTTTTTGATATGTTGTTGAATTCTATTGGCTAGAATTTTGTTGAGGATTTTAGCATCTAAGTTCATGAGGGATACAGGTCTGTAATTTTCTTTCTCTTTTTTTTTTTGTGGTGTCTTTACCTGGTTTTGGAATCAGGGATATGGTGGATTCATAGAATGAATTTGGGAGTATTCCTTCCTTTTCTATACTCTGAAATACCTTTAGTAGTAGTGGCGTTAACTCTTCTCTGAAAGTTTGGTAAAACTCTGGAGTGAAGCAGTCCGGGCCAGGGCTTTTATTTTTTTGTTGGGAATTTTTTGATTACTTTTTCAATCTCTTCTTTTGTTAATGGGCTTATTTAGTTGTTCTACCTGTTTGTGTTAGTTTAGGTAGGCAGTGTGTTTCTCGAAATTCATCCATTTCTTCTAGGTTTTCGAATTTGTTACAGTACAATTTTTCATAGTAATCTGATATGATTCTTGGGTCTGTTGTAATATCGCCCATCTCATTTCTTATTCAGGTTATTTACTTCCTCTCCTGTTTTTCTTTTGTCAGTTTGGCCAAAGGTCTATCAATATTGTTAATTTTTTCATAGACCTGGCGTTTGGTCTTGTTGACTCTTCAGTTGTTTTTCTGTTCTCTATTTCATTTAATTCTTCTCTAAATTTTATTATTTGCTTTCTTCTGGTGCCTGAGTGTTTTTTTTGTTGTTGTTACTCTCTTTCTATTTGTTCAAGTTGTAGGGATAATTCTTTGATTTTGGCCCTTTCTTCTTTTTGGATGTGTGCATTTATTGATATAAATTGACCTCTGAGCACTGCTTTTGCTGTGTCCCAAATGTTCTGATAGGAAGTGTTTTCATTCTCATTGGATTCTATGAATTTCTTTATTCCATCCTTAATGTCTTCTATAACCTAGTCGTTTTTGAGCAGGGTATTGTTCATTTTCCAAGTGTTTGATTTCTTTTCCCTGCTTTATCTGTTATTGATTTCTACTTTTATGGCTTTATGGTCACAGAAGATGCTTTGTAATATTTTAATATTTTGGATTCTGTTAAGTCTTGCTTTATGACATAATACGTGGTCTATTCTAGAGAATGTTCCATGTGCGTTCGAAAAGAAAGTATACTTGGCTGCTGTTGGGTGTAGTGTTCTGTATATGTCTATGAGGTCAAGTTGGTTGACTGTGGCACTTAGACCTTCTGTGACTTTATCGAGCTTCTTTCTGGATGTCTTGTGCTTCACCGAAAGTGGTGTGTTTAGTCTCCTACTATTATTGTGGAGCTGTCTATCTCACTTTTTTTATGTTTGTTTTATGTACCTTGCAGCTGTCATTACCCAGTGCCATCATTAGATGAATAAATATTTAATATGGCTTTATCCTCCTGTTATATTATTCCTTTAATCATTATATAGTTTCCTTCCTTATCCTTTGTGGTGGATTTAACTTTAAAGTCTATTTTGTCAGAAATTAATATTGCCACTCCTGCTCTTTTTTGATTGTTGTTTGCTTGATATATTTTTTCCATCCTTTGAGTTTTAGCTTGTTTGTGTGTCTCAGTCTAAGGTGTGTCTCTTGTAGACAGCATATAGATGGTCGTGTTTTTTAATCCATTCTGCCACTCTCTGCTTCTTTATTGGTGCATTTAGTCCATTTACTATCAGCATAATTATGGATGGCTATGAATTTAGTGCTGTCATTTTGATGTCTTTTTTTGTGTTTTGACAGTTTCTTTTTCCCACTTAATTTCTTTGTGCTTAGTAGTTTATCTGTATATATTGTCTTTTCCTCTTATTCATTGTTGTTGATTTTGTTTCTGCCTAGTCTCTATTTTTTTTTTTTCATGTGTTTTATTTTGATGAGTAGGATTATTAGTCTCCTTTGTGGTTACCTTAATATTTACCCTTATTTTTCTAAGTTTAAACCTAACTTTTATTTCTTTATATCGCCTTGTCTTCCTCTCTATATGAAAGATCTACGTGTACATTTCTTAGTCTCTCATTATTGTTTTAACGATGTCTTCTTTTACATAATGACATCACTATTTCCCTGTTTTGAGCTTTTGTTTTTTCCCTGATTTATTTTTGTGATTTCCCTATCTAGGTTGACATTTGATTGATCTGTCCAGTGTTCTAGTCTTGGATTGATATCTGATATTATTGATTTTATAACCAGAGAACTCCCTTTACTATTTATTGTAGATTTGGTTTAGGTTTTACGAATTCCCTAAACTTCTGTTTATCTGGAAATGTCCTAATTTCGCCTTCATATTTGAGAGACAGTTTTGATGGATATAAGATTCTTGGCTAGCAGATTTTTTCCTTCAGTGCTTTATATAAGTCATCCCATTACCTTCTTGCCTGCATGGTTTCTACCGAGTAGTCCGAGCTTACTCTTATTGACTCTCCTTTGTAGGTGACTTATTGTTTATCCCTAGCTGCTCTTAAAATTCTCTCTTTATCTTTGGTTTTGGCGAGTTTGATTATAATATGTCTCGGTGACTTTTATGATCTACCTTATGTGGATGTCAATGAGCATCTTGCATAGATATCTTCTTATCTTTCACAATATCAGGGAAGTTTTCTGCCAACAAATCTTCAACAATTCTCTCTGTATTTTCTGTTATCCCTTCCTGTTCTGGTACTCCAATCATTCATAGGTTATTTCTCTTGATAAAGTCCCACATGATTCTTAGGGTTTTCTCATTTTTTTTAGTTCTTTTATCTGATTTTTCTTCAAATATATTGGTGCCAGTTGCTTTATCTTCAGTCTCACAAGTTCTGCCTTCCACTCGCTCAGTTCTGCTCCTCTGATTTCTATTGAGTTGTCTAATTCTGTAATTTTATTGTTAGTCTTCTGAATTTCTGATTGCTGTCTCTCTATGGTTTCTTGTAGCTTATTAAATTTTTCACTATGTTCTTGAATAAGCTTTTTAATTTCTTCGGCTACTTTATCTGTGTGTTCATTGGCTTGTTCTTGTTCCTGATCTCATTCCTGATGTCTTGAAGAGTTCTGTATACTCTTTTGTATTCTGCATCTGGTACTTCCAGCAAGGCACCGTCATCCAGAAGATACCTTGATTCTTTTTTTTTGAGAGGTTTTGAAGCGATCATAGTGTGCTTCTTTATGTGATTTGATATTGACTGTTGTCTCTGAGCCATCTATTAGTTATTGTATTTTTTTTTATGTTTGCTTACTGTATCCTGGCTTATTGTTTTGTTTTGTTTGGGTATGCTCAAATGGGTTGCTTGAGTGAGCTAGCCTGATTATTTTCACCTTTGAAGTTCTACCATCCTGTCACCAGATGCCTAGAGCCGTTATCAGGTCTGTCAGCCTAGGAGGCCACTCACTTTTCTTGTATGGATTCAGCTCAGGTGTACAGGTAGTTGGTCATCAAGTATGTGGTACAAGCTGTGTCCTACAGTCTTGGGGGGCAGGGGTGATTTTTGCAGGTACTGGTATCTGGTTGCAACAGGGGGTCACACTCTGAACAAGGCAGGGGGCTGACAACCATCCCCTGAGTGACTTGAGGAAAGTGCATCCTTGCTCCCTAGAGTGCACAGGTGGGTGAGTTCTGCAGACGGGCCATGGACACCCAATGCTTTTGCTTGTAAGGACTGGGAGGTATGAGTTATTCTTAGACCATGTTGCAGGTGGCTGGGTGACCTGAGTGGAACCACCACTCCTTAGGCCCCTGATGTGGGTAGGTGAAGACCCTGTTTAATAGGCAAAGTGGTGTTAAACATCAAATACCCGCCTCTCCACCACACAGTGAAACAGTTGCAGTCTGCCAACAAGGGCTTATTCCCCTGAAATAGACCCACAGAAGTCCATGCAGGAGAGAAATTTATTCAAAATCCATGGACTCTTTGTGCCTGGACAGGAGCCACTTCTGTCCTAAGGTCCCCAGGTTAGTGGAACTGGCAGATTATCTTTTCCCAATTGTGAATTAATCCTTCTCCAAGGCTGGGGGAATAGCTCAGAGCACTCAGCAGACACTATTTCAGGCCCAGGGAAATCAATAGCCACTGAAGCTGGCTTGGGGGCTGGGGGTGCAGTAAAATATACGCAAGTACTTAGCTTTTGCCAAAAGCACCGTTCTTCTCTGGTTCTGGAGCTGTGAGGAGGCTGTGAGGCTGGCTGTTTCACCCTGAGGAAACTGTGGCTGAACGCTACCACCAGCCCACCGCATTCATTCCCAGGAATGGTGCCTGAGAGTTCCCGGCAATTCAAGTCCAGGAACTCCTCTCTGCTTCTGAACTGTCTGTCCCTCCCCCTGCTACTCACTCTGTTTTCTAACTTTGCCTTTAATGTTCAGGGCTCATAGCTTGTCATAAATATAATTGTTTCACTTGTTTTGGGGGGTATTTGTTGTAACAGGGTTCCCCAGAAGTGTCTGACTACTCTGCCATCTTGGCCCTGCCTCTATTTAAATATCTTGATTATATGGTATATTGAATTAAATGAAATGCGTTCTTAAAATTAACTACACCTTTTTTCTAAGTTTTTTTTTAATGTGGCTAATAGAAAATTTTGAATTGCATATATTTTGTTACAAGCTTTATATTTTTATTGACAGAGCAAGATTAGGAGATCACTTTGATTCCAGAATGGATAAAAGTGAGTAAGACTTGAAGCTGAGAGACCAGTTAGTAGGCTGTTCTCTAGAAAAATTTGAATTTCAGCCCTGGGGGCACAGTGGTTAAGGGCTTGGCTGCTAACCAAGAGGTTGGCAGTTTGAATCCACCAGCTGCTCCTTGGAAACCTTCTGCAGCAGTTCTACTGTGTCCTATAGGGTCACTATGTTTGGTTTTATAGCATACACATTGCTAATGAAATTAAAATCATTCTAAAAGGTGACCTAAAAAGCCTTGAAAATAATGTTTAAAAATAGCATTGGGATATTCAAAATGTAAACTACCCATTTAATTTTGCATTTCTTTATAAATTGATTGGTTTATGGGTTTTTTTAATAGTTTGATAGATTAAATATGTCATTTAAATTTTAGATTGGTTCAACTTTTAAAGATATTTGGCAAAGTTTGGCAAACCTTCCCTACAGAATACATTCAGTTATTTTAAACTGCATAATTAAGTAGAAGCAGTTATTTTATTAAAAATAAATACATGTATAAATTCAATTTATTGAATATCTTATGATACATTGTCTTGTAACTACTGTGTCATAAGATCAAATTTTTACTATAAGGTTTTTTAAAGAATATTTTAATCATGAAAATGTTAGTGGGGTTAATTATATATAATTTACATACTTTATTTTTACACAAATGAGAGTGTGTTATAAGTTTTTTTTTTTAAACAAATGGTGCTCTCTCCCTCACAAGGTATTTTTGTAAGCACACTATGGTAATTTGTTTTCTTGTCATTCAAATGTAAATGTATACAGTAATACGAATGAGTAGAGCCAAGGAACATATAAAGCCAATGTTATTTTTTTTTTTAAGCATAACACCCTTAGGAAAATACCTCTCAAAGGGGTGGGGGAGGAGGACAATATTGGCAAAAAAAAACATATGAATGTCATTTGCATTAAAAATATGGGACTCTGAATTTCAGCAAGCTTAGAGAAATATTTAGACGATATAGCCTTTTTTGTTTATTAACCAAATAGTGTTAATTTATCAGCAAATTAGAAAAGAGACTGTTATTAACATTTGCATACCATCACTCACACCCCCATCGATATTGAATAACCAACTTCTTAATAATAGTTGGACTATACAGAAAATGGATTGACACAGTGGCTGTAACAGTGGGCTCAAGCACAGCAATGATTGTGAGGATGGTACAAGACTGGGCAGTGTTTTGTTCTGTTGTACATGGGGCTATTATGAGTTGGAACTGCCTCTGTGGCACCTAACAACAAATTACAGAAGATAATTTTGTTTTTCTTGAATTATTAGCTCATTAAAAAAAAAAGTTATTACAAAAGTAAACTTAAGCTATGAAAAATAATACAATTATAGAATACATCTGTGGACGTGTGTTTGTGTGTGTGTTCGCATGCACACAGATTTGTGCACATGCCACTTCTCATAGTTTATCTCTCCTGGAGGAGAATCATCAACAGTACATAATATACTACTACTATCAGTGGAATGGCTTTCCTTTAGATCTGTGGGAACATTCATCATCATGTGTACCTAGTTATTTTATTTGGTCAGATTTAGGTACAGATTTAATATACCTTACAAACATTGAACGGCAGATATTTTTCTCTTTTCTGCACATATAATCAGAAGACGTCCATGTAGATTTTTTTTTTTTAATTAGGCTTCGATGCTTTCAAATATAGTATTTTGTTAAAATATATTTTATTCAGTAAATAGTAAGTGAATACATTTTAAACAGTATGATAAGTGTTACTTCACACCATCTCCCAGGATGACTCAAAATCATGCCCCTTACTGCCAGTTGTGGGTATCCCCGTACTTTGAAAAGCACTGTTAATGTGTGTGTGTGTTTGTATTTAAGGCTTATTTTTTTAAATTAGCAAGCTCAACAGAAATGTGCTATCACACTTGTATTACTAACTTTGGATAACTAGTTTCATTCATTAATATTAATATATATTGGCTTTTCTGTGTATGTGACATTGACCTCTGAGATCCAAAGTGTGTAAATAAATTAAAATTTGTTGTATATGTACAAATTAAAGAACTCTGGCAATAGTAAGTAAAAATAACTTTGTGTGTGTGTTTTCACAGCCTGCAGACCAGGATTCTATAAAGCATTTGCCGGGAATATAAAATGTTCTAAATGCCCACCACACAGCCTAACACACGTGGAAGCAACTTCTGTCTGTCAGTGTGAAAAGGGTTATTTCCGAGCTGAAAAAGACCCACCTTCTATGGCATGTACCAGTAAGTTTATCCATTTTGCATTTGGAAATCTTATTTTCAGCTTTTTTGGTCTCTTTATTATAAATTTTTTAAAAAAAGGAGATGCTCAAAACCCTGCACCATCAATAGGATTTGTGTTTGACAACATTCAAGGAAAAGTTTCTCTCTCTTTCTTCACAGCAAAGTTGCTTTTCAGTTACTTGCAAAGAATGTGTTTACTTTTCAAAATTCCCATCGATCCTGGACTTTCAAATACCAGTACCGGTTAAGGGGCCCTGCACACTTTCACTAATCAGAAACTGTCCTTAGGAAAGTAATGCAGTTTCAATAGATGAACAAAACTTCTATTTTTTGCCTCAATACTTGACCATTTTAAAGCAGATTAATTTAGGAGCATGAAATTTTACTATATGTGAGTGCTTCCAGATGAAACTTTAAAAGTTATGTTATATGGGATGCAGACCCCAAATTCTCATAAAAAGACCAGACTTAATGGTCAGACTGGGACTGGGAGGACACTGGAGGCCATGGTCCCCAGACCTTCTGTTAGCCCAGGACAGGAACCATTCCCTAAGCCAGCTCTTCAGACAGGTATTGGACTGGAATAGGGGATGGAAAATGATACTGGTGAAGAACAAGCTTCTTGGATCAAGTGGACACATGAGACTATGTTGGCATCTCCTGTCTGGAAGGGGGGTGAGAGGAAAGAGGAGGCCAGAAGCTACCCCGAATGGACACGAGGAGAGTGAGCAGAGGGAAGAACTGTGCTTTCTCATTGGAGGGAGAGCAATTAGGAGTGTAAGCAAGGTATATGTAAATTTTTGTATGAGACACTGAGCTGATTAGTAAACTTTCACTTAAAGCACAATAAAAATTAATTAAAAAAAAAAGTTATCTTGTGCAGGAAAGTTTAAGTTCCCTTGACATTTGCTTTTAAATGAGGATTTTTTGAGTTTATCCATATTTTACCTCTCACTTACTCTGCATTTTGGCCATTGGAACCAATAGAATATTAAATCCAAATGTGAAGGATATTTAGTGCACACACTGTGTATTTTAAATTATTTGCCTTCTTTTTTTATTAAATATTATGAAATAATCTGTACATTTTAAAATAAAGTGAATATATTAATGCATTGCTAAGCTATGCAAAAGTATAATGTTACCCTTTTATAGTTTTAAAAATCTTGTTAAATACATACATAAGATATTATAGTGAAAATTCACCCTTCTTGAATATGAATTGATATGAAAATGTTGCTTATCTTATATAATTCCATAGAGGCAAATATAGATTGAGAATTATATAATGACACATATTCCTTAGAGACAATGATGGAGCTGTCCTGTTTTTAAACTTAACGAATGTAGTTCATAGATTTGTCTTCATTAATATAGAAATTTAATATAAAATATTTCATAGAATACTTTTAATAAAACACAACACGTTCATTAGTATTTTTTTGCTTTCAGATTGTAAATGTTAAGTGACTAGTTTCTTCAGGAAATTACAGCCTGGGAAAATATTTTTTTCTACCCATTGTGATCAAGTCGATTCCGACTCATAGCAACCCTATGGGACACAGTAGAGCTGCCCCAGAGGGTTTCCAAGGAGCAGTGGTGGATTTCAACTGCTGACCTTTTGGTGAGCAGCCAAGCTCTTTAGCCACTGTAATTTAGGTTCACAAATAGGAAAAAGATTATTATGATGATAACTTCTCATTTAAATGTGGAAAGTATTTTTAGAGAAAAACCTTGCTATTGCCATAGCTATGTAAACTTTCTTGCATGGTTGCTCTAAATCATTGTATTATGTTGTGGATAACACACTTCAGCTTAAGTAGACAATGGTGTTTCAA
This sequence comes from Elephas maximus indicus, assembly GCF_024166365.1. Taxonomy (NCBI): domain Eukaryota; kingdom Metazoa; phylum Chordata; class Mammalia; order Proboscidea; family Elephantidae; genus Elephas; species Elephas maximus. The sequence goes on from NC_064836.1 coordinate 66,895,305, forward strand.
ATGGGTAGTGTCTTACAGGAAAGTATCAAAACCTATATGAGAAACAGAACACAACTTCACAGGTGAATAATAGAAAAGAATCTCCTTTTTTTGTATTGTTTTAGGATGTCATTAAGGAACAATTTATAAATTGAAGACATAAAATGGTTTCCATTAATGTAACCCTTTAGTGAGATAGAAGAGTAGGTAACTGGGAAGGCTTACAGTTCTTAGAACTGAGAGACTAAGGAAATTTAATATGGGATGTAACTAGGACTATATGCCTGGTAATCATTGTTGAATCGAATATGTGTACTTATCACCACGTTTTGTCAGTTTGCCGTCATATGGTGGCTTGCGTGTTGCTATGACACTGGAAGTTCTGTCACTGTATTTCAAATACCAGCAGGGTTACCTGGACAGGTTTCAGCACAGCTTCTGGACTAAGACAGACAAGGAAGAAGGACCTAGCAGTCTACTTCTGAAAAAATTAGCCAGTGAAATCGTTATGAATAGCAGTGGAACAATGTCTGATATAGTGCCAGAAGATGAGCACCTCAGGTTGGAAGGCACTCAGAATACGACTAGGGAAGAGAGCTGCCTCCTCAAAGTAGAGTCAACCTTAATGATGTGGACAGAGTCAAGCTTTTGGAACCTTCACTTGCTGAAATGGCACAACTCAAAATAAGAAGAAACAGCTGCAAACATCCATTAATAATAGGAACATAGATTGTACAAAGTATGAATCTAGGAATATTGGAAGCAGTCAAAAATGAAACGGAACACGTAAAGATCGATATTCTAGGCATTAGTGAGCTGAAGTGGATGTGTGTTGGCCATTATGACTAGGACAATAGCATGGTCTATTATGCAGGGAATGACAAATTGAAGAGGAATGGCATTCCAGACATCATCAAAAAGAACATTTCAAGAACTATCCTGAAATATAATGCTGTCAGTGATAGGATAATATCCATATGCCTGCAAGGAAGACCACTTAATACAACTATTATTCAAATTTACACTCCAGCCACTAATGCCAAAGATGCAGAAATTTAAGATTTTTACCAATTTCTATGGTCTAAATTGATAAACATGAAATCAAGATGCAGTGATAATTACCAGTGATTGAAATGGGAAAGTTGGAAATGAAAAGGCAGGTCGGTAGTTGGAAAATATAGCTGTGGTGATAAAGGTCACGTGATAGAATTTTGCAAGACCAACAACTTCTTCATTGCAAATATCCGTTTTCACCAACATAAACGGTGACTATATATGTGAGCCTCACCAGATGGAAAACACAGGAATCAAGTTGACTACGTCTGTGCAAAGAGACAGTGGAAAAGCTCAATATTAGTCAGAACAAGGCCAGGGACCAGCTGCGGAATAAACCTTCAATTGTTCATATGTAAGTTCAAGTTGAAGCTGAATAAAATTAGAACAAATTCACCAGAGACAAATCACCTTGAGTATATCCCACCTGAATTTGGAGACCATCTCAAGAATTGATTTGACGCATGGAGCACTAATGAACGAAGGCCAGACAAGTTGTGTGAAAACCTCAAGGACATTATGCCTGAAGAAACAAAAGGTCATTAAAAAGGCAGAAAAGGAAGGAAAGACCAAAATGCATTCAAAAGAGATTCTGAAACTTACTCTTGAACAAACAGTAGCTGAAGCAAAAGGAAGAAATGATGAAGTAAAGGAGATGAACAGAAAATTTCAAAGGGTAACTCCAGAAGACAAAGTAAAGTATTAGAATGAAATGGGCAAAGATTTGGAGTTAGAAACCAAAAGGGAAGAACATCCTTGGCATTTTTCAAGGTGAAAGAACTGAAGAAAAAATTCAAGCCTCAAGTTGCAATTTTGAAGGATTCTATGAGCAAAATATTGAATAGTGCAGGAAGCATCAAAAGCACATGGAAGGAATACACAGTCATTGTACCAAAAAGAATTGGTTGATGTTCAGCCATTTCAGGAGGTAGCATATGATCAAGAACCAATGTTTTCAGTTGGAAGAAGTCCAAGCTCCACTGAAGGCACTGGCGGAAACAAGGCTCAGGAATTGATGAAATACCAACTGAGATGTTTCAACAAATGGATGCTCGCTGGAGGTGCTCACTTATTTATGCCAAAAAATTTAGAAGACAGTGACCAGGCAAAGTAACTGGCAGAGATCCATATTTGTGCCCATTCCAAAGAAAGGTGATCCAAAAGAATGCAGAAATTATAGAACAATATCATTATTATCACATGCAAATAAAATTTGGTGAATATCATTCAAAAAGCAGCTACAGCAGTACATCAGCAGGGAACTGCCAGAAATTCAAGCGAGATTCAAAACAGGACGTGGAATGAGGGATATCATTACTAGTGTCCGATGGATCTTGGTTGAAAGCAGAGAATACCAGAAAGATGTTTACTTGTGTTTTATAGACTATGCAAAGCCATTTGACAGTGTGGATCATGACAAATTATGGATAACATTGCCAAGAATGGGAATTCCAGAACACTTAATTGTGCTCATGTGGAACTTGTACATAGAGCAAGAGAATAATGCATGGTTGTTCGAACAGAGCAAGGGGATACTGCATGGCTTAAAATTAAGAAAGATGTGTGTCAGGGTTGCATCCTTTCACCATACTTAATCTGTATGCTGAGCAAATAAGCTGAATAGTTGAACTATATGAAGAAGAATGTGGTATCAGGAACAAAGGAAGACTCAGTAACAACCTGCCTTATGCATATGACACAACCTTGTTCGCTGAAAGCAAAGCAACTTGAAGCACTTACTGATGAAAATCAAAGACTACAGCCTTTAGTATGGATTATGCCTCAACGGAAAGAAATAAAAAATTTTCACAACTGGACCAATAAACAACATCATGATAAATGGAAAAAAGATTGATGTTGTCAAGTATTTCATTTTACTTGGATCCACAATCAATACCCATGGAAGCAGCAGTCAAGAAATCAAAAGATGCATTGCATTGAGCAAATCTACTGCAAAAGACTTCTTTAAAATGTAGAAAAATAAAGATGTCACTTTGAGGACTAAGGTGTGCCTGATATTTTCAGTCTCCTCATATGCATGGGAAAACTGGATAATGAATAAAGAAGACCAAAGAAAAATTGATGCCTTTGAATTAAGGTGTTGGTGAAGAATATTGATTATACCATCGGCTGCCAGAAACACAAACAAGTCTGTCTTAGAAGAAATACAGCCAGAGTGCTCCTTGGAAGTGAAGATGGCAAGACTTCATCTCACGTAATTTGGACATGTTATTAGGAGGGACCAGTCCCTGGAGAAGGACATCGTGCTTGGTAAAGTAGAGGGTCAGTGAAATAGAGGAAGACCCTCAATGAGATGGATACAATGGTTGCAACAATGACAGCAATGATTGTGAGGATGGGGCAGGACTGTGCATTGTTTCGTTCTGTTGTACATAGTGTTGCTACGAGTAAGAACCAACTTGACAGCACCTAATAACAACAACAGCTTAACTTTCAATGTTCCTTCCTTTTTTTTTTTTAATCCCCCTTTTTTATTCTTGGTACCATAAATTATGTCTTTAAAATGCTAGCTTGCCTTAGCTATGCTAGGTAGAATGAGAGAGTGGTTTAATTCTGGTCATCATTGGACAGAGCTTCAGACAAGGAACAGCATGCCTTACTATATTAGTAATCAAAAAAAAGTGAACCCCCAAGGAAATGTGAAATATGGAGCAATAGTTAGGTCCTCTGAGCCCAGCCACAGGAAGCTCCCCTTTCAAGGCTTCTCTCTGCTAATCCTTGAGGACCTTTTTGCCTTGTTTTAGCAAAGGATCGGCAGTCTGTCCTGGTAAGTGCACCATGTTTTAGAGCCAACCCAAAACCCAGTGCCATTGAGTGTGAATCTTGGTTTTGATGCTTACTAGCTGTGTACCGTGGAGCTCTGGCGGCATAGTGGTTAAGAGCTCGACACCTAAGCAAAGGTTGGCAGTTCAATCCACCAGCCACTCCTTGGAAATCCTATGGGGCCATTCTACTCTGTCCTATAGGGTCGCTATGAGTCAGAATCAACTGGACAGCAATGGATTTTTTTTTTTTTTTTAAGCTGCATACCATGGATAAATTTCTTACCTCATTATGCCTTCTTTAGTGATAATAACATTCCATATATCGTGCTGTTGGTATGATGGTAAATAAGTTAATATTGGAAAAGTGCTAAGAACGTAGCACTACCCAACACATAATAGGTGCTACATAAATGTTTGTTAAATAAAAATGCCGATCTTTTATAACTAATTTGGAAATAATTTCTGATAAATTAGTACTCAAACTATTAGACACTTTATGTTGAGCCTATTATGCTAGGCTTTCAACTTCTATCATTTGTATTCCTGCAGACTGATGAAATAATGTATTGATTTTTAAGACCATTATTTGCAAATAAAAGGAGTACTAATTCCTGCACCTTTGAGGCTATCCGATATCAGTAGAGCCCTCTGAGTTATAACTCTGACCAGGTGAGAGACCTTTGCAATTATTACAATATATGCAGAAAAAGCAAAGGTCATAAACTCCTAAGCAACATGGCTCCTAAAACATAAAAGATTACATTGTTGGGGAATAAAATTAGGGAAGTGGCAAGTCAAGAGGTCTTTGAACAAATGTACTTAAGAGGACCATGATAAGTCCACCAAGATATGGAACTTTAGAGGCCAAGAATCAAATAAGCAATTAATCCTTCCTGTCTTTTCACTAACTGCAAACAGTTAAATCTTAAATTAGATAGCAACTCCCGTTACTCCTAAGTCATATAGCTGTATGAATCAGCTACTCTTTATTCCAATGGTGAGTTATCTAAAGGTTGGCATTTGGATCAGATGAACAGTTAATCCATCAGATTCTGGTGTTTTTGCCAGTGTTACCACTCGAAGCTACACTTTGGAGAACCATACAGGGATTTAAAAAGAGGCAAGTTTTCCTTAGTATTAGGGTCAGGGAGAACAGTAACTGAGATCTTTAATGCATGAGTTTAAACAAAAATGGAAGACAAAAATATTGGAAGTAGCTAGCCAGGACATTTGTCTGGTAAGTGGCCAAGTAGGGAGAGAGCTCACAGATAGGTATAATAGGTGAGTGTATAAATAATGTAATTTGAAGGAGTCCAAGAAGCCTTCCCCTTCTCCTCAGCATCCTCCTTAAAACAACAACAAACCTTAATTTATCTGCTTAAAAAAATGCATGTTTTCACCTTTGTAATTTCTTTGGGTTTACCCTGTATAAATGTCTTTTTTATTTCATAATCCTGAGACATGTAATATATATGATTAATCCACATAAAGATTTTTATCTTTTTCAAATGGCTACAGCCTAAGAAAAAGATATCTCACGTTCAAGGCTAATCCCCCCAGTTGTGAAGTGGGGAGTGATCTGATCCTTCATGTCTCCTTTTGGGCCTGAGTGTTACTGGTAATTTCCTCTTCTGACATTTCATTTCCTTTGACTTTTAATTCACAACCTGTAAACATACTCAAACTTTTCCCATCCCAGTCTAATTTTTCTCCTTTAAAACAAGTACCTGGGAAAAGCAATCTGATTGGCTCTTGCTGCATCTTCACTCTTAATCTACTTTTCATTCTAGTGCATTAGATTTTTGCTTTTCACTCTACCGAAACCAGATTTTTCTTCTGCCACTTCAAATAAATTGTATAAAATTCAACAATGATCTGCATTGCCATTTTGTATCAGAAAATTTTGGTTCTATTTTTTTTAATCATTTAAGAAACATTTTTTAATCATTTAAGAAACATCTGTCCCTTTAAAAAAAATGATCTTTTTAAGACATTACTATCTCCTATTCACCCTCCTAATTTTCTGACCTTTGCTTTTGTTTTCACTGCCTGTTTCTCTGCTTTTTCTCACCATTCTATCCCTTTCTTTGCCACCTTATCTTTTTACGTGTTTTCATTCTTTCCCATGGTTTCAAATATCACCTATATACTGATGATGCCTGTAGTTTTATCTGTATCAGAGTCTCCTTTCTGAAGATCCAAAGTCTTCTAGCCAAATGATTATGGGATCTGGCAATCTGTGTGTCCTATGGAAACCTGCCCGCATCTCTGACTTTATATCATAACATACTCCATTTGTTATTAAACTACATGACTTCAGAGATACTGAGAATGTTCTCATCCTTGGTGCTCACTGTCTCTGCTCCTTGAAATGATTTCCTCTAGGTCTTCTTACGGTCATTTTCTTTTTGTCATTCAGGCTCAAATGTCAGCTCTTCAGACAGGAATTTCTTGACTATCCTTTCAAAAATAAAATCCCTCCCAGTTAGTCTTTTTTACATCACCATGTTTTATTTTTTATGGACTTTATCACTCTTTGAAAATGTCTGGTTTAATTGTACACTTATTTCCTTGTTTTTTGTCTATCTACCCATACTAGACTGTAAGGGCCATGGGGGCAGGGATTTTTTTCTTTATTTTATCTCCAGGACTTACAGTATTAGTCAATAAATATTTGATAAATGAATAAACTAATAATTTCAACCTAAACTTGTCTAAGCCAACTTTATTACTTTTTTTTTAATTAATTTTTATTAAGCTTCAAGTGAACATTTACCATTCCAATCAGTCTGTCACATGTAGGTTTACATACATCTTACTCCCTTCTCCCACTTGCTCTCCCCCAATTGAGTCAGCCCTTTCAGTCTCTCGTTTCGTGCCAATTTTGCCATCTTCCCTCTCTCTCTATCTTCCCATCCCCCCTCCAGTCAAGACTTGTCAACACACTCTCCAGTGTCCACCTGATTTAATTAGCTCACTCTTCATCAGCATCTCTCTCCCCCCCACTGACCAGCCCTTTTCATGCCTGATGAGTTGTCTTCGGGGATGGTTCCTGTCCTGTGGCATCAGAAGTTCTGGGGAGCATTGTCTCTGGGATTCCTCTAGTCGCAGTCATACCATTAGGTATGGTCTTTTTATGAGAATTTGGGGTCTGTATCCCATTGGTCTCCTGCTCCCTCAGGAGTTGTCTGTTGTGCTCCCTGACAGGGCAGACATCGATTGTGGCTGGGCACCAACTAGTTCTTCTGGTCTCAGGATAATGTAGGTCTCTGGTTCATGTGGCCCTTTCTGTCTCTTGGGTTCTTAGTTCTTGTGTGACCTTGGTGTTCTTCCTTTGCCTTTGCTCCAGGTGGGTTGAGACCAATTGATGTATCTTAGATGGTCGCTTGTTGGCATTTAGGACCCCAGGCGCCACAATTCAAAGTGGGATGCAGAATGTTTTCATAATAGAATTATTTTGCCCATTGACTTAGAAGTCCCCTCAAACCAAGTTCCCCCGACCCCAGCCCCTGCTCCGCTGACCTTTGAAGCTTTCATTTTATCCCGGAAACCTCTTTGATTTTAGTCCAGTCCAATTAGGCTGACCTTCCTTGTATTGAGTGTTGTCTTTCCCTTCACCCAAAGCAGTTCTTATCTACTGATTGATCAATAAAAAGCCCTCTCCCTCCCTCCCTCCCTCCCTCCCTCCCGTCTTTGTAACCACAAAAGTACATGTTCTTCTCCGTTTTTTCTATTTCTCAAGATCTTATAATAGTGGTCTTATACAATATTTGTCCTTTTGCCTCTGACTCATTTCGCTCAGCATAATGCTTTCCAGATTCCTCCATGTTATGAAATGTTTCAGAGATTCGTCACTGTTCTTTATCGATGCGTAGTATTCCATTGTGTGAATATACCACAATTTATTTACCCATTCATCCGTTGATGGACACCTTGGTTGCTTCCAGCTTTTTGCTATTGTAAACAGAGCTGCAATAAACATGGGTGTGCATATATCTGTTTGTGTGAAGGCTCTTATTTCTCTAGGGTATATTCCGAGGAGTGGGATTTCTGGGTTGTATGGTAGTTCTATTTCTATCTGTTTAAGATAACACCAGATGGATTTCCAAAGTGGTTGTACCATTTTACAATCCCACCAGCAGTGTATGAGAGTTCCAATCTCTCCGCAGCCTCTCCAACATTTATTCTTTTGTGTTTTTTGGATTAATGCCAGTCTAGTTGGTGTGAGATGGAATCTCATCATAGTTTTAATTTGCATTTCTCTAATGGCTAATAATCGGGAGCATTTTCTCATGTATCTGTTGGCTGCCTGAATATCTTCTTTAGTGAAATGTGTGTTCATATCCTTTGCCCACTTCTTGATTGGGTTGTTTGTCTTTTTGTGGTTGAGTTTTGAAAGAATCATGTAGATTTCAGAGATCAGGCGCTGGTCTGAGATGTCATAGCTGAATATTCTTTCCCAGTCTGTAGGTGGTCTTTTTACTCTTTTGGTGAAGTCTTTAGATGAGCATAGGTGTTTGATTTTTAGGAGCTCCCAGTTATCTGGTTTCTCTTCATCATTTTTGGTAATGTTTTGTATTCTGTTTATGCCCTGTATTAGGGCTCCTAGGGTTGTCCCAATTTTTTCTTCCATGATCTTTATCGTTTTAGTCTTTATGTTTAGGTCTTTGATCACTTGGAGTTAGTTTTTGTGCATGGTGTGAGGTATGGGTCCTGTTTCATTCTTTTGCAAATGGATATCCAGTTATGCCAGCACCATTTGTTAAAAAGGCTATCATTTCCCCAATTGGCTGACACTGGTCCTTTGTCAAATATCAGCTGCTCATACGTGGATGGACTTCTATCTGGGTTCTCAATTCTGTTCCATTGGTCTATGTGCCTGTTGTTGTACCAGTACCAGGCTGTTTTGACTACTGTAGCTGTATAATAGGTTCTGAAATCAGGTAGAGTGAGGCCTCCCACTTTCTTCTTCTTTTTCAGTAATGCTTTGCTTATCCGGGGCTTCTTCCCCTTCCATATGAAATTAGTGATTTGTTTCTCTATCCCCTTAAAATATGACATTGGTGTTTGGATTGGAAGTGCGTTATATGTATAGATGGCTTTTGGTAGAATAGACATTTTTACTATGTTAAGTCTTCCTATCCATGAGCAAGGTATGTTTTTCCACTTAAGTATGTCCTTTTGAATTTCTTATAGCAGAGTTTTATAGTTTTCTTTGTATAGGTCTTTTACATCTTTGGTAAGATTTATTCCTAAGTATTTTATCTTCTTGGGGGCTACTGTGAATAGTACTGATTTGGTTATTTCCCCTTCGGTGTTCTTTTTGTTGATGTAGAGGAATCCAAGTGATTTTTGTATGTTTATTTTATAACCTGAGACTCTGCCAAACTCTTCTATTAGTTTCAGTAGTTTTCCGGAGGATTCCTTAGGGTTTTCCATGTATACGATCCTGTCATCTGCAAATAGTGACAGCTTTACTTCCTCCTTGCCAATCTAATCTAGATACCCTTTATTTCTTTGTCTAGCCTAATTGCCCTGGCTAGGACTTCAAGTATGATGTTGAATAAGAGCGGTGATAAAGGGCATCCTTGTCTGGTTCCCGTTCTCAAGGGAAATGTTTTCAGGTTCTCTCCATTGAGAGTGATATTGGCTGTTGGCTTTGCATAGATGCCCTTTATTATGTTGAGGAATTTTCCTTCAATTCCTATTTTGGTAAGAGTTTTTATCATAAATGGGTGTTGAACTTTGTCAAATGCCTTTTCTGCATCAATTGATAAGATCATGTGGTTTTTATCTTTTGTTTTATTTATGTGATGGATTACATTAATGGTTTTTCTGATATTAAACCAGCCTTGCATACCTGGTATAAATCCCACTTGATCAGGGTGAATTATTTTTTTGATGTGTTGTTGGATTCTATTGGCTAGAATTTTGTTGAGGATTTTTGCATCTATGTTCATGAGGGATATAGGTCTAAAATTTTCTTTTTTTGTAATGTCTTTACCTGGTTTTGGTATCAGGGAGATGGTAGCTTCATAGAATGAGTTGGGTAGTATTCCATCTTTTTCTATTCTTTGAAATACCTTCAGCAGTAATGCTGTTAAGTCTTCTCTGAAGGTTTGGTAGAACTCTGCAGTGAAGCCGTCTGGGCCAGGACTTTTTTTTGTTGGAAGTTTTTTGATTACCGTTTCAATCTCTTTTTTTGTTACGGGTCTATTTAGTTGATCTACTTCTGAATGTGTTAGTTTAGGTAGGTAGTATTTTTCCAAGAATTTATCCATTTCTTCTAGGTTTTCAAATTTGTTAGAGTACAATTTTACGTAGTAATCTGAAATGATTCTTTTAATTTCATTTGGTTCTGTTGTGATGTGGTCCTTCTCGTTTCTTATTCGGGTTATTTGTTTCCTTTCCTGTTTTTCTTTAGTCAGTCTAGCCAATGGTTTATCAATTTTGTTAATTTTTTCAAAGAACCAGCTTTTGGCTTTGTTAATTCTTTCAATTGTTTTTCTGTTCTCTAATTCATTTAGTTCAGCTCTAATTTTTATTATTTGTTTTCTTCTGGTGCCTGATGGGTTCTTTTGTTGCTCACTTTCTATTTGTTCAAGTTGTAGGGACAGTTCTCTGATTTTGGCTCTTTCTTCTTTTTGTATGTGTGCATTTATCGATATAAATTGGCCTCTGAGCACTGCTTTTGCTGTGTCCCAGAGGTTTTGATAGGAAGTATTTTCATTTTCGTTGCTTTCTAAGAATTTCCTTATTCCCTCCTTGATGTCTTCTATAACCCAGTCTTTTTTCAGGAGGGTATTGTTCAGTTTCCAAGTATTTGATTTCTTTTCCCTAGTTTTTCTGTTATTGATTTCTAGCTTCATTGCCTTGTGGTCTGAGAACATGCTTTGTAATATTCCGATGTTTTGGATTCTGCAAAGATTTGTTTTAGGACCTAATATGTGGTCTATTCTAGAGAATGTTCCATGTGCACTAGAAAAGAAAATATATTTTGCAGCAGTTGGATGGAGAGTTCTGTATAAGTCAATGAGGTCAAGTTGGTTGATTGTTGTAAGTAGGTCTTCCGTGTCTCTATTGAGCTTCTTACTGGCTGTCCTGTCCTCCTCTGAAAGTGGTGTGTTGAAGTCTCCTACTGTAATTGTGGAGGTGTCTATCTCACTTTTCAATTCTGTTAAAATTTGATTTATGTGTCTTGCAGCCCTGTCATTGGGTGCGTAAATATTTAATATGGTTATGTCTTCCTGATCAATTGTCCCTTTTATCATTATATAGTGTCCTTCTTTATCCTTTGTGGCGGATTTAAGTCTAAAGTCTATTTTGTCAGAAATTAATATTGCTACTCCTCTTCTTTTTTGCTTATTATTTGCTTGATATATTTTTTTCCATTCTTTGAGTTTTAGTTTGTTTGTGTCTCTAAGTCTAAGGTGTGTCTCTTGTAGGCAGCATATAGATGGATCGTGTTTCTTTATCCAGTCCATGACTCTCTGTCTCTTTATTGGTGCATTTAGTCCATTTACATTCAGCGTAATTATAGATAAATAAGTTTTTAGTGCTGTCATTTTGATGCCTTTTCATGTGTGTTGTTGGCCATTTCATTTTTCCACATGCTTTTTTGTGCTGAGATGTTTTTCTTAGTAGCTTGTGAGATCCTCATTTTCATAATGTTTAATTTTATATTTGCTGAGTCGTTACGTTTTTCTCGGCTTTTATCTTGAGTTATGGAATTGATATTCCTTTTTGTGGTTACCTTATTATTTACCCCTATTTTTCTAAGTAAAAACCTAACTTGTGTCGTTCTATATCGCCTTGTATCACTCTCCATCTGGCAGTTCAATGCCTCCTATATTTAGTCCCTCTTTTTGATTATTGTGATCGTTTATCTATTGATTTCCATGATTTCCTGTTATGAGTATTATTTTGTTTATTTATTTATTTTTTAGAATTAATCTTAATTTGTTTGTTTTTGTGCTTTCCCTCTTTGAGTTGCGTTGATATCAGGACATTCTGTTTTGTGACCTTGTATTGTGCTGGTACCTGATATTATTGGTCATCAGGCCAAACAATCTCCTTTAGCATTTCTTGCAGTCTTGGTTTAGTTTTTGCAAATTCTCTTAACTTGTGTTTAACTGTAAATATCTTAATTTCTCCTTCATATTTCAGAGAGAGTTGTGCTGGATATATGATCCTTGGCTGGCAGTTTTTCTCGTTCAGTGCTCTGTATACGTCGTCCCATTCCCTTCTTGCCTGCATGGTTTCTGCTGAGTAGTCTGAACTTATTCTTATTGATTCTCCCTTGAAGGAAACTTTTCTTTTCTCCCTGGCTGCTTTTAAAATTTTCTGTTTGTCTTTGGTTTTGGCAAGTTTGATGATAATATGTCTTGGTGTTTTTCTTTTTGGATCAATCTTAAATGGGGTTCGTTGAGCATCTTGGATAGATATCCTTTCGTCTTTCATGATGTCAGGGAAGTTTTCTGTCAGGAGTTCTTCAACTATTTTCTCTGTGTTTTCTGTCCCCCCTCCCTGTTCTGGGACTCCAATCACTCGCAAGTTATCCTTCTTGATAGAGTCCCACATGATTCTTAGGGTTTCTTCATTTTTTTTTAATTCTTTTGTCTGATTTTTTTTTCAGCTATGTTGGAGTTGATTCCCTGGTCCTCCAGAAGTCCCAGTCTACATTCTAATTGCTCTAGTCTGCTCCTCTGACTTTCTATTGCGTTGTCAAATTCTGTAATTTTATTGTTAATCTTTTGGATTTCTACATGCTGTCTCTCTATGGATTCTTGCAACTTATTAATTTTTCCACTATGTTCTTGAATAATCTTTTTGAGTTCTTCAACAGTTTTATCAGTGTGTTCCTTGGCTTTATCTGCAGTTATCCTAATTTCATTTGTGATATCTTTAAGCATTCCGTAAATTAGTTTTTTATATTCTGTATCTGATTCCAGGATTGTATCTTCATTTGGGAAAGATTTTGATTCTTTTGTTTGGGGGGTTGGAGAAGCTGTCATGGTCTGTTTCGTTATGTGGTTTGATATGGACTGCTGTCTCTGAGCCATCACTGGGAAACTAGATTTTCCAGGTAATCAGCTATAAAAAAATGCAGTCAGATCCCTATCTGAATTCTCCCTCTGGCTCAGGGTATTCGGATGTTAATGGAGCCGCCTGGGGAGGGTGGGGGAGGGATCAGAGACCTAGGAGTGTAGCACTACAGAATATAGAGCTGATGCCCGTGTTCACGCTCCGCCCCCATCCGCCAAAATCCCGGCGGGAGGGCTCCCCAGCTGGGACGCTACTCTCCCCTCTCCGAGACCTGTCACTTCCTCCCGGGGACTTCTCCCTCCGGTGCGCTGCACCACTCGTGCGAACTGGGTGGGCGTCTCCCGCACGAATGGGTGGGACCCCCCAGGGTCTATTCAGGGGAATATAATTGGACCCCGCACTCACGCCCCTCCCGCGCGCACCCAAATCCCAGTGGGAAGGCTCCCCAGCTGGGACACTGCTTTCCCTGCTCTGAGACCAGTCACTTCCTCCCGGGGACTTCTCCCTCCGGTGTGCCGCACCGCTCGCGCAAACTGGGTGGGCGTCACTCGCACGACCAGGTGGGCCCGCCCACGGGGTCTATTCAGAGGAATATAACTGGACCCCGCGCTCACGCCCCGCCATCTTGCGGCAGAATCCCAGCGGGACGCCTCCCCAGCTGGGACGCTGCTCTCCCCGCTCCAAGACCAGTCACTTCCTCCCGGGGACTTCTTTCACTGGCTGCGCCGCTACGCCGCCTGCGCCAACCAGCTAGACTCCCTCCCGGGATGGGTTCGGGGGGGGTAGGGCTGGGCCCCTTGTCTGTGCCATCTGGCCCCCTGGGCTCTGCCCCAGATCAGGCTCCGAAGGTCACCTGCCTGGTACGCTGGCTCCTAGTTCTGAAAACAGTCGCTGTCGGCCCGTATTTGTTCATTTTCCGTCTCTACGTCTGTGTTTGTTGTTCAGAGTTCGTAGATTGTTATGTATGTGATCGATGCACTTGTTTTTCTGAGTCCTTATGGCAAGAGGGATCCGCGGTAGCGTCCACCTAGTCCGCCATCTTGGCCCCGCCTCCAACTTTATTACTTTTTATCTCAGCTTGCTCACCCCCTCCCAGCTAGTTTCCTTCTCCTGAAGAATCCCCATGTACCCATGGATCCAAGCCAGAAAGCTTAGAATAATAACCCTCCCCTCAACACCAACGTATCCTAGTAGTCTCAAGTCCTATTAATCCTACTTTTAGCATTTCTTCTAGTCATTCCTACCTGTCAACTCCTGGCCCTATCCTTTTAGTTAAGCCCCTCAATGTCTCTCCTTTTAGCTAATTTAGTAAGCTCCTGGCAAGGCTTTCCTTTAGTCTTCTATCCTTCTCAATACCTTCCAAACTGTTTGAAAGTATTATTTCTAAAAAGTAAAAAAATAAAACATACACACACAAATAAGACAAGAAAACCCTAATCATATTTCCACTTCTGCTTAAAATCTTTTAAGCCCAACCCCCATTTGCAGTAAGTGTAAGTAAATCCAGGCCATCCAAGGCCCAGCCTTGCCTGTCTGTCTCTCTCCAAATTATTAGAATTCAGATTTGTCAAACAGTCTTAATTTCTAATCATACCAACAACACATTTGCAAGTTTAGGCCTTTTTTATCTTTTTTTTTTTTTTTTTACGTAGTTCCTTTTACATGAACTTGCAAAATATATAAAATAAATTACTTATAATACATTTAAAATGAAATTCTAAAATAAGTTTCTTTAACATCTTAATCTATTTGATAAACACTTAACTTTATATCTCAGGTGACTCATTAATGTATGTTCCATGCTTTCAAGGATGAGCTGTGAAGGACACTCCACAATATGAGATCTTGGTCAATTAAGGCTGCTTCTGAGAGCAGTATACACAGCACAGAGAACCTAGTGCCTGCCAAGAAGTCTGTTACCAAAATAACTGTCTAAGGCTTATCCAGGCCAAAAGGGAAAAATACTGAGTTTGGAGAAACTAAGTAGGGATGTAAGAGTTCTTAAAAATTACTTGTGAAGCAGGAAAGGCAGAGGAGGAGAGAATCCAAAGAAATGAAGCAAGGGTCTAATATATGGATAGGTCAGAGGTTGGATAAAATATAATTCCATGGTCAGAGCACATTTACTTTGGTATTTCTTGTGTACATAACTCAAGAGGGTTTTTTTTTTTTTTTTTTTTTTAAGCTACTGAAATGGTACTGGAAGATTTAGCAAGCATTTAACAAACATCTGTGTTACCTACTCAGAAAAGTTCAAAACATAAATGTTAATCGTACACATGGGTAATTCTAGAAGCATCATTAAGGATTTTCCTCGTTTATTTGTTTTGTTATAACCCATTGTGTAATTTAGTAACTCACAATTGAATATAGTTTCTTCCAACTTTGCCCTTAATATGCAGACAAGCACTATCTTTTTGTGTTTGATACACAGTGACAGTGATTGGGATATAAGTGTAAAACTTGAAGTTGCTTTGGCTCTCAGGCTAACATCGTAAAACATGCTTTCTTTATTGCTGGAATAATTGGCCAATTGAGAACATAATTATTTTTCTGGCTCTTAATTTGAGTAGAACAAATTGTGGTTGAGGGGCAAAGGGAGAGGTGTTCACCTGCTCTAGCCAGGTCTCTCACTTCTGGGTGGGCACAGAAGCTTACAATCCAGGTACTACTGCTCTGTTTGCTATCTCTTTTCATCCTTCTTCCCCCACACCTCTCTCTCTCTTGATCAAATTTTACATGAAGAAAACCATCATTATGGCTCCTTGATTTTCTGTCTCACAACTGAAATAGAAAAGCACAACTGATGTGTTAGGTAATTCTTTGTAATGGTAACTGTAAATACAATGTAGTGTCCACAATTTTACAGAGGCCAGAAAGGGAAGAGTTATAAAGATGGACTTTATTACCTCTAGCAGGCTGTAATGTTACAGTCTAGACTTGTTTTATTATAGAAAATAACTCTAAATATTCACTCAGTGTATTGCAATGGTCTATTTTAAAAAATAAAATGACCCTGAGACTACTGAATTGACACCTGCATATGATGCTTCCTGGTTTCTCCAGTGTGGCTCACTGACATAAGATCTCACTTGAGTTTCACCATGTTTCCTAAACACAAACACTTGAACTTTTAACTTAGAGGAGTTTCTTCTACCAAATCACCTGGGAGAGGTTCCCAGCTGGTCATTGTCCTGTTGCTGGAGAGTTAAGTTACCACTTGCTGCAGGCTAAATCTATTCCTGACCTCCTCAGTTGGAACCCAGACAGAATTATCTCATTCACTATCATCTACTTGTATACAACAGACCAATTACCAAGAAAGCATCTGTATTAGTTTCCTAGGGCTGCTATAACAAAGTACCACAAACGGGGCACTTTAAAATGACGGAAATCTGGAGGCGGAGCCAAGATGGCGGACTAGGCAGACGCTACCTCGGATCCATCTTACAACAAAGACACGGAAAAACAAGTGAATCGATCACATACATAACAATCTATGAACCCTGAACAACAAACACAAATTTAGAGACGGAGAACAAACTAATACGGGGAAGCAGCGATTGTTCCCAGAGCCTGGAGCCAGCGTACCAGTCAGGTACGGTACAAGCACAGAGAGCTGCTCCACCCCCCTGAACTGGCGTGGGACGCAGCCGGTAGGAGAAGTCCCCGGGAGGCAGTGACTGGTCTTGGAGCAGAAAGTGCAACGTCCGAGCGGGGGAACCGTCCTGCAGGGATTTGGACTGGACGCAGGTACGGCATAAACACGGAGAGTTGCTCCACCCCCCTGAACTAACCCCAGGAAGGGGCCCAGCTGGGTAGAGCGGGGGGTGGCGTGGGACACAGCCGGTAGGAGAAGTCCCCGGGAGGCAGCGACTGGTATTGGAGCGGGGAGAACAGCATCCCAGCCGGGACAGTCGGTCATGGCACAAGCACGGGGAGCTGCTCCACCCATCTGAACTAACCCCAGGAGGAGGCCCAACTGGTTCTCGGGGGCGGCACAGCCACGTGGCTGGAGGGACGAGAAGTCCCCGGGAGGCAGCGACTGACTTTGGAGTCGAGAGTGCACCGTCCCAGTAGGGGAGCCTTGACGCTGGGCGTGGGGCTGGAAGCGGAGGATCTGACTGTGACTCCAGCGGGCCAGACCCACCGGGGGCAATCTCCACACAGCCAGTACTATCTCTATCTCCTATCTCTCTGTTCCCTCCCCCACCCTCCCCAGGCGGCTTCATTAACATCTGAATAGCCTGAGCCAGAGGGAGAACTCTGATAGGGATCTGACTGCATTTTTTTTTTTAGTGGATTTTCTGGAAAAACTAGTTTCCCAGTGATGGCTCGGAGACAACAATCCATATCAAACTACTTAAAGAAGCAGACCATGACAGCTTCTCCAACCCCCCAAACAAAAGAATCAAAATCTTTCCCAAATGAAGATACAATCTTGGAATTATCAGATACAGAATATAAAAAACTACTTTACAGAATGCTTAATGATATCACAAATGAAATTAGGATAACTGCAGAAAAAGCCAAGGAACACACTGATAAAACTGTTGAAGAACTCCAAAAGATTATTCAAGAACATACTGGAAAAATTAATAAGTTGCAAGAATCCATAGAGAGACAACATGTAGAAATCCAAAAGATTAACAATAAAATAACAGAATTAGACAACGCAATAGGAAGTCAGAGGAGCAGACTCGAGCAATTAGAATGCAGACTGGGACATCTGGAGGACCAGAGAATCAACTCCAACATAGCTGAAAAAAAATCAGATAAAAGAATTAAAAAAAATGAAGAAACCCTAGGAATTATGTGGGACTCTATCAAGAAGGTTAACCTGCGGGTGATTGGAGTCCCAGAACAGGGAGGGGGGACAGAAAACACAGAGAAAATAGTTGAAGAACTCCTGACAGAAAACTTCCCTGACATCATGAAAGACGAAAGGATATCTAGCCAAGATGCTCATCGAACCCCATTTAAGATTGATACAAAAAGAAAAACACCAAGACATATTATCATCAAACTCACCAAAACCAAAGATAAACAGAAAATTTTAAAAGCAGCCAGGGAGAAAAGAAAGGTTTCCTTCAAGGGAGAATCAATAAGAATATGTTCTGACTACTCAGCAGAAACCATGCAGGCAAGAAGGGAATGGGACGACATATACAGAACACTGAAGGAGAAAAACTGCCAGCCAAGGATCATATATCCAGCAAAATTCTCTCTGAAATATGAAGGCGAAATTAAGATATTTACAGACAAACACAAGTTTAGAGAATTTGCAAAAACCAAACCAAAACTAGAAGAAATACTAAAGGATATTGTTTGGTCAGAGAACCAATAATATCAGATATCACCACAACACAAGGTCACAAAACAGAACGTCCTGATATCACCTCAAATAGGGAAATCACAAAAACAAACAAATTAAGATTAATTAAAAAAAAAAAAATACACGTAACAGGGAATCATGGAAGTCAATATGTAAAAGATCACAATAATCAAAAAGAGGGACTAAATACAGGAGGCATTGAACTGCCATATGGAGAGTGATACAAGGCGATATAGAACAATACAAGTTAGGTTTTTACTTAGAAAAATAGGGGTAAATAATAAGGTAACCACAAAAAGGTATAACAACTCTATAACTCAAGATAAAAACCAAGAAAAACGTAACAACTCAACTAACATAAAGTCAAGCACTATGAAAATGAGGATCTCACAATTTACTAAGAAAAACGCCTCAGCACAAAAAAGTATGTGGAAAAATGAAATTGTCAACAACACACATAAAAAGGCATCAAAATGACAGCACTAAAAACTTATTTATCTATAATTACCCTGAATGTAAATGGACTAAATGCACCAATAAAGAGACAGAGAGTCACAGACTGGATAAAGAAACACGATCCATCTATATGCTGCCTACAAGAGACACACCTTAGACTTAGAGACACAAACAAACTAAAACTCAAAGGATGGAAAAAAGTATATCAAGCAAACAATAAGCAAAAAAGAAGAGGAGTAGCAATATTAATTTCTGACAAAATAGACTTTAGACTTCAATCCACCACAAAGGATAAAGAAGGACACTATATAATGATAAAAGGGACAATTGATCAGGAAGACATAACCATATTAAATATTTATGCACCCAGTGACAGGGCTGCAAGATACATAAATCAAATTTTAACAGAATTGAAAAGCGAGATAGATACCTCCACAATTATAGTAGGAGACTTCAACACACCACTTTCGGAGAAGGACAGGACATCCAGTAAGAAGCTCAACAGAGACACGGAAGATCTAATTACAACAATCAACCAACTTGACCTCATTGACTTATACAGAACTCTCCACCCAACTGCTGCAAAATACACTTTTTTTTCTAGCGCACATTGAACATTCTCTAGAATAGACCACATATTAGGTCATAAAACAAACCTTTGCAGAGTCCAAAACATCGAAATATTACAAAGCATCTTCTCAGACCACAAGGCAATAAAACTAGAGATCAATAACAGAAAAACTAGGGAAAAGAAATCAGATACTTGGAAAATGAACAACACCCTCCTGAAAAAAGACTGGGTTATAGAAGACATCAAGGAGGAAATAAGGAAATTCTTAGAAAGCAACGAGAATGAAAATACTTCCTATCAAAACCTCTGGGACACAGCAAAAGCAGTGCTCAGAGGCCAATTTATATCAATAAATGCACACATACAAAAAGAAGAAAGAGCCAAAATCAGAGAACTGTCCCTACAACTTGAACAAATAGAAAGTGAGCAACAAAAGAATCCATCAGGCACCAAAAGAAAACAAATAATAAAAATTAGAGCTGAACTAAATGAATTAGAGAAGAGAAAAACAATTGAAAGAATTAACAAAGCCAAAAGCTGGTTCTTTGAAAAAAATAACAAAATTGATAAACCATTGGCTAGACTGACTAAAGAAAAACAGGAAAGGAAACAAATAACCCGAATAAGAAACGAGAAGGACCACATCACAACAGAACCAAATGAAATTAAAAGAATCATTTCAGATTATTATGAAAAATTGTACTCTGACAAATTTGAAAACCTAGAAGAAATGGATGAATTCCTGGAAAAACACTACCTACCTAAACTAACACATTCAGAAGTAGAACAACTAAATAGACCCATAACAAAAAAAGAGATTGAAACGGTAATCAAAAAACTCCCAACAAAAAAAAACCCTGGCCCGGACGGCTTCACTGCAGAGTTCTACCAAACTTTCAGAGAAGAGTTAACACCACTACTACTAAAGGTATTCCAAAGCATAGAAAATGACGGAATACTACCCAACTCATTCTATGAAGCCACCATCTCCCTGATACCAAAACCAGGTAAAGACATTACAAAAAAAGAAAATTATAGACCTATATCCCTCATGAACATTGATGCAAAAATCCTCAACAAAATTCTAGCCAATAGAATCCAACAACACATCAAAAAAATAATTCACCCTGATCAAGTGGGATTTATACCAGGTATGCAAGGCTGGTTTAATATCAGAAAAACCATTAATGTAATCCATCACATAAATAAAACAAAAGATAAAAACCACATGATCTTATCAATTGATGCAGAAAAGGCATTTGACAAAGTTCAACACCCATTTATGATAAAAACTCTTACCAAAATAGGAATTGAAGGAAAATTCCTCAACATAATAAAGGGCATCTATGCAAAGTCAACAGCCAATATCACTCTCAATGGAGAGAACCTGAAAGCATTTCCCTTGAGAACGGGAACCAGACAAGGATGCCCTTTATCACCGCTCTTATTCAACATTGTGCTAGAAGTCCTAGCCAGGGCAATTAGGCTAGACAAAGAAATAAAAGGTATCCGGATTGGCAAGGAAGAAGTAAAGTTATCACTATTTGCAGATGACATGATTATATACACAGAAAACCCTAAGGAATACTCCAGAAAACTACTGAAACTAATAGAAGAGTTTGGCAGAGTCTCAGGTTATAAAATAAACATACAAAAATCACTTGGATTCCTCTACATCAACAAAAAGAACACCGAAGAGGAAATAACCAAATCAATACCATTCACAGTAGCCCCCAAGAAGATAAAATACTTAGGAATAAATCTTACCAAGGATGTAAAAGACCTATACAAAGAAAACTACAAAGCTCTACTACAAGAAATTCAAAAGGACATACTTAAGTGGAAATACATACCCTGCACATGGATAGGAAGACTTAACATAGTAAAAATGTCTATTCTACCAAAAGCCATCTATACATTTAACGCACTTCTGATCCAAATTCCAATGTCATATTTTAAGGGGATAGAGAAACAAATCACCAATTTCATATGGAAGGGAAAGAAGCCCCGGATAAGCAAAGCACTACTGAAAAAGAAGAAGAAAGTGGGAGGCCTCACCCTACCTGACTTCAGAACCTACTATACAGCCACAGCAGTCAAAACAGCCTGGTATTGGTACAACAACAGACACATAGAGCAATGGAACAGAATTGAGAACCCAGACATAGATCCATCCACGTATGAGCAGCTGATATTTGACAAAGGACCAGTGTCAATTAACTGGGGAAAAGATAGCCTTTTTAACAAATGGTGCTGGCATAACTGGATATCCATTTGCAAAAAAATGAAACAGGATCCATACCTCACACCATGCACAAAAACTAACTCCAAGTGGATCAAAGACCTAAACATAAAGACTAAAACGATAAAGATCATGGAAGAAAAAATTGGGACAACCCTAGGAGCCCTAATACAAGGTATAAACAGAATACAAAACATTACCAAAAATGATGAAGAGAAACCCGATAACTGGGAGCTCCTAAAAATTAAACACCTATGCTCATCTAAAGACTTCTCCAAAAGAGTAAAAAGACCACCTACAGACTGGGAAAGAATTTTCAGCTATGACATCTCCGACCAGTGCCTGATCTCTAAAATCTACATGATTCTGTCAAAACTCAACCACAAAAAGACAAACAACCCAATCAAGAAGTGGGCAAAGGATATGAACACACATTTCACTAAAGAAGATATTCAGGCAGCCAACAGATACATGAGAAAATGCTCCCGATTATTAGCCATTAGAGAAATGCAAATTAAAACTATGATGAGATTCCATCTCACACCAACTAGACTGGCATTAATCCAAAAAACACAAAAGAATAAATGTTGGAGAGGCTGCGGAGAGATTGGAACTCTCATACACTGCTGGTGGGAATGTAAAATGGTACAACCACTTTGGAAATCCATCTGGCGTTATCTTAAACAGTTAGAAATAGAACTACCATACAACCCAGAAATCCCACTCCTCGGAATATACCCTAGAGATACAAGAGCCTTCATACAAACAGATATATGCACACCCATGTTTATTGCAGCTCAGTTTACAATAGCAAAAGGTTGGAAGCAACCAAGGTGTCCATCAACGGATGAATGGGTAAATAAATTGTGGTATATTCACACAATGGAATACTACGCATCGATAAAGAACAGTGACGAATCTCTGAAACATTTCATAACATGGAGGAACCTGGAAGGCATTATGCTGGGCGAAATGAGTCAGAGGCAAAAGGACAAATATTGTATAAGACCACTATTATAAGATCTTGAGAAATAGTAAACCTGAGAAGAACACATACTTTTGTGGTTACGAGGGGGGGAGGGAGGGAGGGTGGGAGAGGGTTTTTTATTGATTAATCAGTAGATAAGAACTGCTTTAGGTGAAGGGAAAGACAACACTCAATACATGGAAGGTCAGCTCAATTGGACTGGACCAAAAGCGAAGAAGTTTCCGGGATAAAATCAATGCTTCAAAGGTCAGCTGAGCAAGTGCGGGGGTCTGGGGAACATGGTTTTCGGGGACTTCTAAGTCAATTGGCAAAATAATTCTATTATGAAATCATTCTGCATCCCACTTTGAAATGTGGCGTCTGGGGTCTTAAATGCTAACAAGCGGCCATCTAAGATGCAGCAATTGGTCTCAACCCACCTGGAGCAAAGGAAAATGAAGAACACCAAGGCCACACGACAACTAAGAGCCCAAGAGACAGAAAGGGCCACATGAACCAGAGACCTACATCATCCTGAGACCAGAAGAACTAGTTGGTGCCCGGCCACAATCGATGACTGCCCTGACAGGGAGCACAGCAGAGGACCCCTGAGGGAGCAGGAGATCAGTGGGATACAGACCCCAAATTCTCATAAAAAGACCAAACTTAATGGTCTGACTGAGACTGGAGGATTCCCGACTGCCATGCTCCCCAGACCTTCAGTTGACACAGGACAGGAACCATCCCCGAAGACAACTCATCAGACATGAAAGGGACTGGTTAGCGGGTGGGAGAGAGACGCTGATGAAGAGTGAGCTAATGATATCAGGTGGACACTCGAGATTGTGTTGGCAACTCTTGTCTGGAGGGGGGATGGGAGGATAGAGAGAGAGGGAAGCCGGCAAAATTGTCAAGAAAGGAGAGACTGAAAGGGCTGACTCAAGAGGGGGAGAGCAAGTGGGAGTAGGGAGTGAGATGTATGTAAACTTATATGTGACAGACTGATTGGATTTGTAAACGTTCACTTGAAGCTTAATAAAAGTTATTAAAAAATAAAATAATAAAAAAATAAATAAATAAATAAATAAAAGAAATCAAAAAATGCATTGCATTGCGCGAATCTGCTGCAAAGAATCTCTTTAAGATGTTGAAAACCAAAGATGTCACCTTGAAGACTAAGGTGCGCCTGATCCAAGCCATGGTATTTTCAATTGCATATATGCATGTGAAAGCTGAACAATGAATAAGGAAGACCGAAGAAGAATTGACGCCTTTGAATTTTAGTGTTGGCAAAGAATATTGAATATACCATGAACTGTCGAAAGAAGGAATAAACCCGTCTTGGAGGAAGTACAACAAGAATGCTCCTTAAAAACAAGGATGGCAAGACTGCGTCTTATATATTTTGGACACGTTGTCAGGAAGGATCAGTCCCTGGAGAAGAACATCATGCTTGGTAAAGTAGAGGGTTAGTGAAAAAGAGGAAGACCTTTCAGTTCAAACTGTTATTAGGTATATGACGTATTTTCTAGAACCCCATTGCCATCAAGTTGATTCTGACTCATTGCAACCCTATAGAACAGGGTAGAACTCCCCCCAAAAAAAAAAAAAAAAAAAATGAGGGAAATTTATTCTGTCGCAGTTCTGAAAGCTGGAAGTCCAAAATGAACTTGTCACCTTGGCAGGGTGGTGTTTTCCCTGAAAGTTCTAAGTGAGGAGTCTTTCCTTGCCTCTTCTAGCTTCTGGTGGCCCCAGGCATTCCATGGCACGAGTCAGTACAACTCCAATCTCTCTTGCTCTGTCTTTACAGGACTGTCTTCTTTCTATGTCTCTTCTTTTCTTATAAGGATACCTCATACTGATTAGGGCCACCTTACTCCAATATGAGTTCATGTTAGCTTAACTAATTACATCTACTAAGATCTTATTTTCAAATGAGCTCACATTAACGCATGCTCAGAATAAGAACTTCAACATATCTTTTTAGGGACACAATTTGGAAGAGACCATCCATAATTATCTGTACAACCTATGCATTTGGAAAAAGGTTTATTGATTTCCTTTAATCTATTGATTCATTGTTTTGCCTTTCCTTCCCAAATTATTACAGAGCTTAGTTTATTCATGTTTCTCTTTCCTGCTTCTAATAGATGTTTAATTAAAAGTAACACACCCAAACACAGAAAGGGCCGTATGTAGTTGTTCATGATTTTTTTTCACGATGTTAGGGGAACTGGATGACTCAAAAGATAGAAGGCCCGACTACTCATTATTTGGTTTGTATTTTAGTGTGCTTTTATCATACTTGTAGTTTTGCCCTTTAACTTTTGACTTGTACAACTGAAACAAATTTCTGTATGTCTCAATATCAGTTATAGTATGGATTTAAGTTGAAGGACCTGTTTCTACATAGAAGAGGCAGTTGATAACTATTGTTTTGAAATGGGGGCTAGAAAAATTACTTTTTCAAGTTTTCAAGTGTCCACAGAATCATAATTTGATAATCTTTTATCCTTTCCCAATGGGTAGAGATATGGGCTGCTGATCACTTTATTATGGTTCTTTACTAGCTGATCTCAGTTTTCATAAAATAAATATTCCCTTCCACTTCTGAAATAATTTTAAAGTCATGTGGATCTATCCTTAATCTAAAACACCAGGTTTTTGCAAAGATTGTAACTTTGAACTCTCTGGAATGATTGAATGATATAAATCATGTGAAATAAGAGATGCACCCCTCAGAATAAACTAAGTTTTTAAAAATATTGGCTGTATTTTTTTAAGATGTGACTATAACATATGAAAGTGATCAGTTCTGTCTGAGGACTATAGGGAGATGCAGGACGAGTAGGAATTTTCCACAAAGCAAAGGAACATAAGGATAATTCAGGAACAGGTGTGCAAAGGCATTATGTTACAGCAAAAAGGATCTAGAGCATGAGAAATGGACTTGGACCTTGTCATGAAGACACTTGTGGACAAGACTGAGAAGTTCAGATTTTATTCTGGAGATGAATGGAATTTGGCCCATTAGTTTTCTTTCTTCTTTTTTTTTTTTAAGTATGAATTTTATAAATAATAGAAAACTAAAAAGAATTATCCCAATCTTCATCCACAGTACCATGAAAACATGAATACATGAAAATTCTTGATTTTTAGATATCACTTTAGTTAGTGAAGGAAACCCGTGACTTAGTGGTTAAGTGCTACTGCTGCTAACCGAGAGGTTGGCAGCTCGAACCCACCAGGCACTCCCTGGAAACTCTCTGGGACAGTTCTGTTGCGTCATATAGGGTCGCCGTAAGTAGGAGTTGACTCAACGGTAACAGGTTTGAGTTTTGGGTTTTAGTTAGTGAACGTTGGTACAATACCATTGAAGAAAATGAGAAGCAATTCTCAATCTTCATACGTGGAATGCACAGGATTGGAACCATGTATACTGCTATATGTTGAGCAATAAAAAAAAAATATTTACCTTGAAATTTAAATTTCAATTGCTCTTCCATATATAAAATTATTTTTGAATGCTCTAAGGTAGCATTCTTTAAAGAAATCTCTTACGAGAAGGCAATAAACTGCTCGTTAATTTCTGTTTGTAAATTTGCATTTGGCATTACCCTCAAAGTAAAGCATTGCAAAATACTTTTTTTAAATATTTATTTCCCAGGATTTTTTTTTTTTTTAATGTATATTCTGGCTGAATATAATGGGGTAGATTTTTTTCTTTTCAATCTAAAACAAAAAAAGATATATGTAGCATCCTACCACTAATGGACTGCCTGACCTTGGCATAATGGCTTTACTTTCCTGGCCACATTCCTTTATCTGGAGAAATTGATTTATTTCCTTCCCTGTGGCTAGATTAGAGCCCAGTTTTGTGATTACTTTCCATCCATTCCCAAATACACATTTAACGAACAAATCTTATAGATACTTCACAAAATGGTTTAGAAAAAAAGATTCCAAAATTCTGTTTATAGATATTTGTATTAAATACAATTTAAAAATATTATATGAGAAAGGCTATAGATTAGCAATATGGATATAGATAAAATTTATAATTAATAGTAATAATGCAAAGGACAATACAATTATTAGAGTTTTAAGTTATGTCTGTATGCAGATCTGATCACATTTTTTAGTTGAATATCAAAGTCTAGGGATGCACTTTTTCATGTGTACCTATGTATTTTTCATTTTTAGTAAATTATACAATCTTATTCTTTGCAAAAACATTTGCTTAAACATCTCTAGATGGTTCAGTGTGTTTTTTAAAGTTCTCTTTGATACAAATTAACTTAGAACTATTTTTCTGTCATTTGTAAACTCATAGATATGAATAAATTTGCCTTTTATTGGAAAACTATACTATTACATTCTTGGTAGTCAAAAAATTAATGCACACATTTAACTTATTGCCAGGTGGTAGCTTAAAAAAACTGGAAAAATATAGCTTGACAGGCAATAGTCTTTCATGATTTGATATCCTCAATCAGTTGGATCAAATTTTCACTGTTAAGATTAAAACATGCATCTGCAAACCACAGTGAGCTACAGAGTTAATAGGTTACTCTCCAGTCAATACAAAAAATCCCCGTTCTTTTACAAGTTGACATATCATTAGAATTATAAATATAAAATATAAATCTATAGCAATTGATGTAGCGACTGCAATATGACCCTTAAGCTTGCTCCCCTTCTGTATCGGCCTTTACTAAAGTGTGTTGTGCAGAACGCTGTAATTCCTCTACTGAACTCATTTTGTGTGTGTGTGTGTGTGTGTGTGAGATATCTCATGGAAATGAAGGTGTTGCACAGAACATATTTGGGAAACACAGTTACGTACGTTTAAAAACATTTTATATTTTTAAAAAAGTTTAAAAATGAAATTAAAAAATCATAGAACAGCTGTACTCTACTACTCCAAAGAAAATACGGACGGATGGAGGGTCAGATGCTTCTTTGGAAAGGGAAGGAATAGCACTGCCAAAGTCTTCTCATAAATTTTACGTTAGGATACTGTTCTTTAGTTCTCTAAGAATATAAGGGGGAAATTCAAAGTTGAAGCAAAAAAAAAAAATTGAAAATGAGTTTTATAGATAAACTAGTAGAAATAAAATTGCAGTTTTTATGTAAGGTTTATTGCATGATGGGCTTGCAAAACAACTAGTTGCAAATCTGAGTAATTGCGCTTTTCTTATGAAGTCAGTTTTGAGGGTGAGAGGTGGATACTGCTTATCTTATATGTGCATTGCTTGTGTCCTTTAAAGAAAAAAAAAAAGCTATGTAAGGAAGTCTCAGAATTTTCAATACAGATGTCTCCAAAAGGGTATAGCTGACAGTTTTTCTTAATGTGTCACGTATCTTTGTATAATTTATAAATGATAACAAAGAAATCAGGCCACATTGATAAAAGCCCAGTGACACATAATTTAGTTGAATCTGAGGATTAGAATTAATTGTCTCTCTTTGTTCCAAGTTCTAAATCTTAGTAAATGATTCACTGCATGTCATTACAGCTTAATATTTGCATGAAATCACAGTTTAGCTGGCATAATTTAACAGCAATTAAAAAGCTATTTAATCGTCATGCAAATTGGTATGAGGGGCCCTTGAGTAAGAAGGGTGTCTGCCTTTTTTTTTTTTTTGGTAAGTATCTCCAGGCAGACAGTTATATACTTGCAGACACCCATCCCCAGAATTGATAGCATTGTTCCTATTCATGGAAATATAAATGAAAAATAATTTATGTTTTCCATTACACATAACAGAGAAGACCAACAATATGAATATGTCATTCTGTAGGAAGACATTATTATAATGATCATGAATCTTTATCTTCCAGGCATAAGTCTAGGTTGGATGTAAATGCAACACTTGTTCCTGGGCTCTAGTTTATAATTCCTTCTGTATTTTTCTTTCAAAGGCAGATGCTTTTATAAACCTCCAAAATATATAATGTCATATAATCAGGTATACAGCAACCTTTTAGAACAATCACCCACCCCATTTTTAGTTGTAGCTCTATGTTATATCCATATTTATGCCTTTTCCCAAGAAAGGTGATCCAACCGAATGTGGAAATTGTCGAATAATATTATTAATATCACACACAAGCACAATTTTGCTGAAGATCATTCAAAAGTGGCTGCAGCAGTATATCAACAGGGAACTGCCAGAAATTCAGGCTGGTTTCAGAAGGGGACGTGGAACCAGGGATATCATTGCTGATGTCAGATGGATCCTGGCTGAAAGCAGAGAATACCAGAAGGATGTTTACTTGTGTTTTATTGGCTATGCAAAGGCATTCGACTCTGTGGATCATAACAAATTATGGATAACATTGCAAAGAATGGGAATTCCAGAACACATAATTGTGCTCATGAGGAATTTTACGTAGCTCAAGAGGCAGTTGTTCAACCAGAACAAGGAGATATGAGTGGTTTAAAGTCAGGAAAGTTGTGTGTCAGGGTTATATCCTTTCACCATACCTATTCAATCTGTATGTTGAGCAAATAATCCAAGAAGCTGGACTGTATGAAGAACAGGGCTTCAGGATTGGAGGAAGACTCATTAACAGCCTGAGATATGCAGATGACACAACCTTGCTTGCTGAAAGGGAAGAGGACTTGAAGCACTTACTGACGAAGATCAAAGACCACAGCCTTCAGTATGGATTGCACCTCAACATAAAGAAAACAAAAATCCTGACAACTGGACCAATAAACCACATCGTGATAAACGGAGAAAAGATTGAGATTGTCAAGCATTTCATTTTACTTGAATCCACAGTCAATACCCATGGAAGCAGCAGTCAAGAAATCAAAAGACACATTGCATTGGGCAAATCTGCTGCAAAGGACCTCTTTAAAGTGTTGAATAGCAAAGATGTCACCTTGAAGACTAAGGTGCACCTGACCCAAGCCACGGTATTTTCAATCACATCATATGCGTGTGAAAGCTGGACAATGAATAAGGAAGACCAAAAAAGAATTGATGCCCTTGAATTGTGAGGTTGGTGAAGAATATGGAATATACCATGGACTGGAAAAAAGAATGAACAAATCTGTCTTAGAAGAAGTACAACCAGAATGTCCTTAGAAGCAAGGATGGCAAGACTGCATCTTATATACTTTGGACATGTTGTCAGGAGGGATCAGTCCCTGAAAAAGGACATCATGCTAGGTAAAGTAGAGGGTCAGTGGAAAAGAGGAAAATCCTCAATGAGATGGTTTGACACAGTGGCTGCAACAATGGGCTCAAGGATTAAGCTTCCAACCTTGCAGGTTGCTAATATCAGGAACCAGCAAAAAAGAAGAAATATAAAACTTCTTAATATCTCAATAAACTCAATACACAGTCATAGAGATTTATAACTAATACCGTGCCGGTCTCATGCTGTGTAACAGATCTCATTGTTTACACCCATGTTCATTTAGACCATGTCCCACACTGCAACCAGTAGGCTTTTTTTTTTTTTAAACACATCACTTCCATACATAAAATCTATAAGTTTCCTCCTGTGGTATGTAGAAAAATATCCAGACTCTGCAATAAGCCTAACGTCCTGCATTATCTGGTCCCTTCCTGTTTCTTAAAACTCATGCTTTCTTCCTCTTCATTGTACTCATAGTGATTTTTTTTTTTCCAGTTCCATGTCTGTTTCAAGATCTTTCTTGTCTAAACAACAAGTACCTTCTACCCCTGATTTCTTCCCACCGCTCTGCACATTCTCTTCACCACCTCCCAGAGGGTCTCTCAGAATATTACCTTTAGTAGGGTAATATTTAGTAGAATAGTTTTTATTCCAACTCTTTTCTTTTAATTTCCTTAGTTGCACTTTTTATAATTTGAATTACATTCATCTGTTTACATGTGTATGTGTTTATCTACACATCCCACTAAGATGTAAATAAAAGAAAGCACTAAAAATGTCTCTCACATCCAATGCTGTAGGCCCAAGATCCAACACAGTATTGGCACATAAAACAAAAACCATTATCATCAAGTTAGTTCCAACTCATGGCAACCCAGCAAATGTCAGAGTAGAACTTCACCCTCTGGTACATACTCCTTGCCCTGAAGTCAATTTGACTCATAGCGACCCTGTAGTAGTCACTTAATAAGATATTTATTTCATGAATAAATGATTTTATCTTGAAATCCAAGAGACGGCTTGAGGAATCAAAGATCAATGTCTAAACATATTTCTTTCTATGGAGAGAATGTTAAAGAGAAACTCCTTCCTACACTTTAAGAAAATTTTCTTTTTATTGTACTTTAGGTGAAGGTCCACAGAACAAACTAGTCTATTGTCAAACAGTAAGCACAAACATTGTCCTATGACACTGATAACAACCTCACGACATGTCAACATACCCCACCCTCGACCCTGGGTCCCTACTTCCAGCCCTCCTGTTCCCCCCTGCCCTCCAGTCCCTGCCCCCAGGCTGTTGAGCCCCTCCATTCTCTCCGCGTTCCGTGGGCCCGTCCATCCCTGGATGAAGGGTGAACCCCAGGAGCGACCCCACCACTGAGCTAAAAAGGATGCCCCGAGGCCACACCCCTGGGGGCCCCCTCAGTCTACATTAGGCCAGCAAGTCCTACCTCCTCCCCTGAGCCGGAAACCTGCTCCACACCTTTCCCCAGTTCCATCCAGGACCCTAAACTGCTATCCTCCTTAGAGAAGTCAGTGGTGGCAGCCAGATACTATCCAGCAATACTGGACTTAATGTGGTGGAAGCCATGGTAGCTGTGGTCGATTAGCCTGCAGGGACCAATCTTTCCCTCGTGTCCTTAGTCATCTTCATTCTCCCCAGCTACTAAAGTAGAGAGATCAGTGGAACATCCCAGGTGGCCACCCACAGGCCTTCAAGACCCCATATGCTACTCAGCAAAACAGAATGTAGAACACTTTCTCTACAAACCATGCAGTGCCAACTGAGCTACATGTTCCCCAAGACTGTGGTACTCACAGCCCTCAACCCAGCAATTCCGTTCCTCAGAGGGCTTATATATGTTCATGGAGCCTCCATGACCCTTCCCTGTGCAAGTTGTGTTAGCTCCGCCAGTACTATGCATTGTCTTATCCTCCACCAAATTCACCACCCATCCATTGTATATTTAGTGTTTTTCCACCCGCACCCCTCCACTCCCTCCTAACCATCAAAGATCGTTTCTTTTTTTGTGTAAACCTTTTCATGAGTTTCTATAGTAGTGGTCTCATACAATATTTGTCCTTTTGTGATCGACTTATTTCACTCAATATAATGCCTTCCAGATTCATCCACATTGTGAGATGCTTCACAGATTCATCATTGTTCTTCACCATTGCTTAGTACTCCATTGTGTGTATGTACCATAGTCTGTTTATCCATTCATCTGTTGATGGGCATCTAGGTTGTCTCCAACCTTTTGCTGTTGCGCACAATGCTGCAGTGAACATGGGTGTGCACGTGTCTATTTGTATGACTGCTCTTATCTCTCTAGGATATATTCCTAGGAGTGGGATTGCTGGATCATATGGTATTTCTATTTCTAGCTCCCCAAGGAAGCACCATATCATTTTCCAAAATGGCTGTACCATTTTGCATTCCCACCAGCAGTGGATAAGAGTTCCCATCTCCCCACAGCCTCTCCAACATTTGTCGTTTTCTGCTTTCCTGATTTGTGCCAGTAATGCCAGGGTGAGATGGTATCTCACTGTCATTCTGATTTGCATCCCTCTAATGGCGGAAACCCTGGTGGCATAGTGGTTAAGAACTAGGGCTGCAAACCAAAAGGTCCACAGTTGAAGTCCACCAGGTGCTCCTTGGAAAGCCTATGGGGTAGGTAGCTATGAGTTGGAATTGACTCAACGGCAACAGGGGAATGGATAGTGCTATTGAGCATTTCCTCATGTGTCTTTTAGGTGCTTGAAGATTTTCTTTGATGGAGTATCTGTTCATTTCCTTTGCCCAGTTTTTAATTAGATTACTTGTATTTTTGTTGTAGAAGTGTTGGATTTTCCTGTGGATTTTAGAGATTAGACCTTTGTCAGAATTTTAATAGCCAAATTTTTTTTTCCCCAGGCTGTAGGTTCTCTTTTTACTCTTTTGGTGAATTCTTTTTATGAGCATAAATGTTTAATTTATCTTTAAAGATAATTTAAATTATCTTTAGCTTATCTTCTTGAGTTTGTGTGTAGTTAGCTATGGTTTATATCCTGTTAATGCTGTGTACTGGGGCCTCTAGCGTTCATCCTCTTTTTTTCTTCTATGATTTTTACAGTTTTTGGTTTTATATTTAGGTCTTTGATCCATTTTGATTTAGTTTTTGTATGTGGTGTAAGGTATGGGTCCTGTGTCATTTTTTTGTTGCTAGACATCCAGTTTTGCTAACACCATTTGTTAAAAAGACTGTCTTTTCCCCATTTGATGGACTTTAGGCCTTTGTGGAAGATCAGGTGACCCTAGGTGGATGGATTTACATCTGGGCTCTCAAATCAGTTCCATTAATCAATGTATCTGTTGTTGTACCATTACCAGGCTGTTTTGACTACTGTTGCTGTACAGTAGGTTCTGGGGTCAGATAGAGTGAGTCTTCCTACTTTATTCTTCTGCTTCAATAGTGCTTCACTTATGGGGCCTCTTCCCTTTCCATGTAATGTTAATGATTAGTTTTTCCATTCCTTCAAAGAATGTTATTGTTATTTGGATCCGGGTTGCATTGTATTTGTAAACTGCTTTAGGTAGAATTGTCATTTTCACAATGCTGAGCATGATATGTTTTTCCATTTATGTAGATGTCTTTTGGTTTCTTACAGTAGTGCTTTGCAGTTTTCTTTGTTAGATTTATTCCTAAGTATTTTATTTTTTTTAGTGTCTGTTATAAATGTTATTGTTTTCCTGATTTCCTTTTTGTCATTCACTTTATTGATGTATAGGGATCCAACTGATTTTTTATGTTTATCTTGTATCCTGCTATGTGTTGAATCTTTCTATTAGTTCCAATAGTTTTCTCATGGAATCTTTTGGGTTTTCTATGTATATCATACTATCTGCAAATAGGGACAGTTTGACTGCTTTATTACCAATTTGGATGCCTTATTCTTTTTTTTTTCTTTTTCTTGTCTTATTACTCTGGCTAGAACTTCCAGCACAATGTTAAATAGGAGTGGTGATAAAGGGCAACCTTGTCTTGTTCCTGTTCTCAAGGGGAATGTTTTCAGCCTCTCTCCATTAAGAATGATGTTGGCTGTTGGTTTTGTATAGATGCCCTTTAGTACGTTAAGGAATTTCCCTTCATTGAGAGTTCTTATCAGGAATGGGTGTTGGACTTTGTTGAATGCCTTTTCTGCATCGATTGAGATGATCATGTGATTCTTTTATTTGTGTGGTGGATTATGTTGATTGATTTTCTAATGTTGAACCATCCTTGCATACCTAGTATGAATCCTACTTGGTCATGGTGTATTTTTTTTGATATGATGCTGAATTCTATTGGCTAGAATTTTGTTGAGAATTTTTGCATTGTATGCTCATGAGAGATATTGGTCCACAATTTTCTTTTTCTTTCTTTTTTTTTTTTTTGGTGTCTCTTCCCGGTTTTGGTATCAGGGTTATGCTGGCCTCATAGAATAAATTTGGAAGTATCCTTTCCTTTTCTATGTTCTGAAATAGTTTGAGTAATACTTAGTGTAAGCTCTTCTCTGAATGTTTGGTAGAATTCTCCAGTGAATCCATCTGGGCCAGGATTTTTTTGTTGTTGTTTTGGGGAGTTTTTTTTTGTTACCTTTTCAGTCTCTTCTCTTGTTATAGGTCTGTTCAGATTTTCAACATCATTTTATATATTAGTTTGGGTAAGTAATGTGTTTCTAGAAATTGTCCATTTCCTATAGGTTTTCAAATTTGTTGGAGTATAGTTTTTCATAAAACTGTTATGATCCCTTTTTATTGCAGTTGGATCTGTTGTAATGTCGCCCATTTCTTTCTTATTTGGGCTATTGGTGTCCTCACCTGTTTTTCTTTTGTCAGTTTGGCCAGTGGTTTGTCAATTTTGTTGATCCTTTCACAGAACCAACTTTTGGTTTTGTTGACTCTGTCTATTCTTTTTCTCTTCTCTATTTCTCCTCTGATCTTTATTATTTCCTTTCTTCTGGTGGCCATGAGCTTCTTTTGCTGTTCTCTTTCTATTTGTTTGGGTTGTGTAGCTAATGTTTTGATTTTGTCCCTTTCTTCTTTTTTGACGTGTGCATCGATTGCTATAAACTGACCTCTGAGGACGGCCTTTGCTGTGTCCCAAAGGTTTTTGTATGATCTGTTTTCATTCTTATTTGATTCTAGGAATTTTTTTTATTACATCTCTGATGTTTTCTATTACCCAGTAGTTTTTAAGTAGTGTGTTACTCAGTTTCCATGTAATTAATTTTTTTCCTTGCTCTTGCTGTTGTTAATTTCTACTTACATGGCATTGTAGTCAGAGAAGATACTTTTTATTATCTCAATGTTTTGGATTTTGTTGAGGGTTGCTTTGTGGCTTAAGATGTGGTCTATTCTAGAGAATGTTCCATATGCATTGGAAAAGAATGTGTACTTTGCAGCTGTTGGGTGGAGTATTCAATATACGTCTGTCTATGAGTTCAGGTTGGTTGCCTGTGTCATTTAGATCTTCTGTATCCTTGTTGAGTTCCTTTCAAGATGTTCTGTCTTTTACTGGGAGTGTTGTGTAGTAGTCTCCTACTATTATTATGAAACTCAATTTCTCTTTTCAGTGCTGTTAGAGTTTGTTTTATGTATTTTGAAGACTTGTAGTTTGGGTATGTAGATATTTATTATGTTTATGTCTTCATGATAGATCATCCCTTTAATCATTATATAGTGCTGTTCTTTCTCTTTTATGGTGTAGTTTGTTTGAAAGTCTTTTTTATCTTAGATTAGTATTGCCACTCCTGCTCTTTTTTGTTAGCTGTTTGCTTGATATAATTTTTTTCCATCCCTTTAAAACCCACGGCCATCGAGTCGATTCCGACTATATCCATCCCTTTATTTTTATATAAATTCACGTCTTTGTTTCTAAGGTGTGTCTCTTCAAGACAGCATACTGAAGGATCCTTTTTGTTTTTGTTTTTTAATTGATTCTGTCACTATCGGTCTCTTTATTGGTGCATTTAGGCCATTTACATTCAGTGTAATTACTGATAGGTGTGAATTTATTGCTGTCATTTTGTAGTGCTTTTTTTGTGATGCTAATGTTTTCTTTGTTCCTCATACTCTCCTGTGCTAAATTCCTTTTTTGTGTGTGGATTTATTATTTATTTGTTTTTGTAAATTTTGTTTTTACTGAGGATTTATGTTTTTGTTTTTTATTTTAATGGGTAGGTTTTTTAACATTCTTTGTGGTTACCTTGAAATTTACCCTTATCTTTTTACATTCAAACCAGTCTATTATTGCTTGGTATAGCTTTGCCTTCATCTCCAATAGAAACTTCTATAACTACACTTTTTATTCCCACTTTTATTGCTCTGATTTTGTCATTTATAGACTAACATCTCTAGTTCCCTGTTGTAAATCTTTTGGTTTTGAATAGTCCTTCGGAGTTCATTTCCTAGGTTGGTATCTGGCTGGTGCGATCTTGAGTCCTAGATTTTGGCTGTTGTCTGATGGTGTTTGCTCTCAATCTGAAAGACTCCCTTTAATAATTCTTGAAAGTTTGGTTTGTTTTTTACATATTCCCTTAATTTCTGTTTATATGAAAATGTCCTAATTTCACCATAATATTTGATGAGAGTTTTCCAGGATATATTCTTCTTTGTTGGCAATTTCTTTCTTTCAAGGTTTTATATATGTCTTCCCATTGCCTTCATGGTTTCCATTGAGTAATCAGAGATTAGTCTTATTGTTTCCTCTCTGTATGTGAGTTTCCATTTTTCTCCAGCTGCAATCAGGATTCTGTCTTTTCTTTGGTTTTAGGGAGTGTGATTATGATACACCGTGGTGATTTTGTTTGAGGGTCTATCCTATATGGTGTTCATTGACCTTCTTGGATAGTCAGCTTTTCTGTCAGCAATT
This sequence comes from Elephas maximus indicus, assembly GCF_024166365.1. Classification (NCBI taxonomy): domain Eukaryota; kingdom Metazoa; phylum Chordata; class Mammalia; order Proboscidea; family Elephantidae; genus Elephas; species Elephas maximus. The sequence continues at coordinate 66,931,788 of NC_064836.1, forward strand.
CTTCAATAATCCTCACTTTGTTTTCTGTTTTTTTTCTCTGTTCTGAGACTCTGATTGTACACAAATTTTTGCTTTTCATTCTAAGGGTTTCTTCATTTTTTTTTTTTTTTATTGTTTTTCCTCAAAGTGGTTTCCAGGTATTTGTCTTCTATTTCCCTGTCTTGTCTTCTGTTGTTTCAAACCTGCTTCTCAGACCTTCTGTGACACTGCCCATTTCTGAAATCTTGTTTATCTTTTGGATTTCTAATTGTTGTTTTTGTATGATTTCTAGTTGTGAATTTATTTTAGCATTTTGTTCCTGTATTATTTTCCTGAATTATTCCATTGTTTTGTCTGTATTTTCCATGAACTTGTCAATTTTTCCATCATTTTGTCTGCTTTTTGCTTCAACTCTTGGATAGCCCCGATTATTAGAGATTTGAATTCCCTATCAGGTAGTTCCAGTGCCTTTTCTTCTACTTGAAAGTTATCTGATGTTTTATTTTGGATATCTACTGGAGCCATCCTCTCCTGTTTTTTTAATATGTTTTGATATTGTCTGGTGTCCTCAGAACATTCAGTTGTTATTATCTTCTTTTATTGATTGTAGATTTGTTTGTTTTGTCCCCCTTTTTTGTTTTATTTGGTTTTGTCTGAGCAGGTGAGCTTTGTGTTTGCTTGACACAGTACTTTTCACTTCCTTGCCCAATGGGCAGGGCCAGTCGCTCAGCTATGGTGCAGCAGGGCAGTTCCAGCTGAAGGGAGGGGCTGGGATGTGTTGTTTGTGGTACATACTGAGGCTGACAGGGTGAGCTAGGGGTCAGTGCAGGGCAGATTCCAGTAGGCCATGCTTGTGCTGCTTGGGGATGCAATGTTCAGTGCATGTCGCAGACAAGCAGGGAGGAGAAGGGATGTTGTGATGTGTGGAGCTAAGTTGAATATGGGAATGAAGCAAGAGAAAACAGAGAAAAAAAATTGTTCTGGGGAAGGCTGCCATTGGAGTGGAGAGACAAGAAAGCAAGAAGTGAAGAAAAACAAAAAGAAAAAGAGAAAATTAATAAATAATTTTTTTTTTAATGCCCCCAGAGATCCCAACGGTGACCAGGGAAGTGGCTCCCAGGCCTTTAAGCACAGCCCCCCTTGAAGGGGCAGAGATGGCACACAGCACCAGGTATTCAGGAGTCAGGAAAAGAAGGAAAGTAGAGAGAGATGAGAAACTGAGAAATGAAGAAAAATAAAAAAGGAAAAAACAAAAAAAGAAATGCCCCCAGGAATCCTACCAACACAGCTCCACAGACCAGGGAAGTGGCTCCCAAGCCATGCAGTACAGCCGAGCTAGAAGGGGCAGAAATGGCACACAATGCCAGGTATTCAGGAGATAAGAAAAGAAAGTATGTAGAGAGAGGCGAGAAACCGAGAAATGAAGGAAAACAAAAAGGAAAAAACAAACAAACAAAAGCCTCCTGGGATCCCACCAACGTGGTGGCACGGACTAAGGAAGCAGTTCCCCAGCCAAGTGGCACTTCACAGCCTGTCAAGGAAAAGCAAAGATGGCACACAGGGCCAGGCATTTGAGAGAAAGGAAGGGGAGGAGGTGAAGGCAGGGAAGAAACCAAAGGAAGCCAAAACAAGCAACACTGGCAACAAAGAAATGTCACTGAAGGAGCCGGCCAGTGTGGGCGGGATGAATCCAAGCATCATGGAGCCATTGCCTCCTGGCCGAGTGACCTCAGCCCACTGGGAAGCAGAGGAGGCTGAGCAGGGGGAAAAGAGTGGGGGGGAACCATGTACTGCTGGTTACCAGGTGCTCTGTCTCCTGCCAGGAACTCTGTGAAGTTGCTTTCCTGTCCTCCTTGTCTGACGATCTCCGACGGGAGCCCAGAATGGTGAATTTGTGCTGCATTAGCTGATAGGGATCCTCCACTCCTATCTCTCCTTGCTCTCTGTTCTCTGGCAGTTTCTTATTTCATTCGGTGCTTGCTTGAGTTCTTTATCTCTTCATTTGATGTTGAGGGTTCCAGGATTGACATTTGTCTCTGTTTTACATAGTTCTTCAGGTCTTTGCTGTGGAGGGACAACATGGTGCTTCTGTCTATAATGCCATGTTGGGTCTGCCTCCTCTAAGCAAATTTTCTTGGTAGCAAAAATTTAGAGAATTAGTTTAGATTTCTCAACATTAAACATTTTAAAATATGGCAGGACTGCTGTTTCATTAGTTATTTATGCAAGAAATCAACTATTTTTTTTTTAATTTATCATATTCTAATCTCTCAGCAGCATGAATTCTGTGGTATTTCACACCCAGCACTTAGCACAGTACCTGGTATGTGATGAATGATGTGAATCAGAGACCTGAAAGACTCATATAAGAATGAAAGATTATTGACACAATTTTGAGAAAACTTGGGGGTAAACGGTATTAACTATTCAGTGGAATCTGCATGGAAAAATAGTGAGAAAGAAGACTGAAGGCAGGTACTCATCCACTTGTTCGGACTAGCTTGGTTTATGCTATCTTGGTGATAAATAGAAAGACTTTGTGGGTCTATCAGCTGCTAAGGAAACACTTCCGCTTAATAATATTAATCTAAATAAATTTCTAATAACCGTATCCCTTATATGGTCCCTTTTTTACCCCTTTCGTTTAATGCCTTTATCTTGTCAAATTGACCAGGGCCCAGTAAAAGCCTTTTTGTTGCCTCCAATCTCCTCTCTTCCTCTTCTTCCAAACTTTCTCACCACTCTAAATATGTGGCCCTTTATTCTTAACCTGTGGGAAACAGATCCCTTAGTTCCTCTTAAAGCTAATTAATGAGATTTTTTATCTGCATACCAAATGTTGTATTAAGACAATGTTGTATTAAGACTGAAAGACTAAAACATTTTGTACACATATGGTGTTACTATTTTTCTTCACACTTTGAGAATGGTGATGAAAATAAAACCATCACAGAATTTAAAACAATTTTGGTCACTATGTATTTTTTTAACCAACAAATTAAATACATATAATTACCATATCTTTTAGAATTCTGATGCTTTTATATTAAATATCAAATTTCACACACCAAAACATTAGGATATAGACAGTTTCACCACGAAGACTCCTCCCTTGCTAGACTTTATCAGATATTTTTAACTATATGTTCTTCCTGGCTCCCATCAGAAGAAAAGGCTCAAACGAATATGAGAAGACCAACACATGCTTACTGATAAACTTTCAATTTAGCAGAAAAATTCATTGTCCTATACATGTACATTTGTTTTTTAATTGCTTTTCTCTAGGGCCACCTTCAGCTCCTAGGAATGTGATTTTTAACATCAATGAAACAGCCCTTATTTTGGAATGGAGCCCACCAAGTGACACAGGAGGGAGAAAAGATCTCACATACAGTGTCATCTGTAAGAAATGCGGCTTAGACACCAGCAGCCAGTGTGAGGACTGTGGAGGAGGACTCCGCTTCATCCCGAGACATACTGGCCTGATCAACAGTTCCGTAATAGTGCTTGACTTTGTGTCTCACGTGAATTACACCTTTGAAATAGAAGCCATGAATGGAGTTTCCGAATTGAGTTTTTCTCCCAAGCCGTTCACAGCTATTACAGTGACCACGGATCAAGATGGTAAGTTTCACTGCTGTTTTCTCAAAACAGTTCTTTTGTTCCCTTTTGATGCATAGTATCCCTGATGGACATCTATCCACTGAAGTGCAATTGTTTACTGTATACATTGCAGAGGTGAGTATCTCCTCACTGTATACATTGCAGAGGTGAGTATCTCCTCCTTTTCCTTTTTCTTTACCAAGTTGCAGAAAGATATTTTTCATGACTTCTGAGCAGAATGGTTAATTAGATAAAATGCTTTTCTCTATTTTGTATGCATTTGTGTTGTTAATATAATCCCATATGCCAATATCTCTTAATAAGTTCATATTATTGACCAATTAAATTGAATTTCATTGACTTATACTGTCATCCCTTTTCCATGTCAAATGGTGCAAATAGTATACATTTAATTATATTTCATATCCACATTGTACTTTCCAGTCAACATGCTTAACCTTGATCCACTATGAAAATAAGTTGCAAAAAAAGCCCAGAAAAGTGTTTAAATGTTATTATCTAAGTAAAGTTTGTGAAAAGTAGTTAAACTATCTTTAAAAAAAAAGTCTTTTTGCTTTTTAATTAAATGTTCCCTTTATAACACTATAGATTTTTACTGCAACATAGCAAGACACAAACATTCGTATGATCTTTGTAATTGTATACTCTCTTCAGTTCCCCATAACATGATTGTATTGCATATCATTCTATAGGGAAACCCTCAAAGATTTTAAAAACTCTTTTTGAGAAGCATTCATAAATGATGTGTAAGTGACTGTCTTACAGCACAGAATGTTGATATAAGTCAGTGCACACATATGAGACAAATTTATAAAGATAAAACCATTCTTATTCAATAAGGCAGGTTGTGGTGATATTTAAAATAAAAGTATATTAGAAATGTTGGAATACTATTTGACAATAATAAGGAATAAACTACTTATACACACAACTTGGATGAACTTCAAGGGCACTATGCTGAGTGAAAAAAAATCTTTCTAAAGGATGTATACTGTATGATTCCATTTATATAACATTCATAGAATAACGTAATTATAGAGATGTAGAAGAGATTAGTGGTTGGCAGAGGTTAGGGATTTGGGGGGATGTGTAGTGTGGCTCTAAAGAGATAGCACGAGGGAGCCTTGTGGTAATGGTACAGTTATCTATCTTGATTTTGGTGGTAGTTACATGAAGCTACATGTGTAATAAAATTGAACAGAGCTACACACACACACACACACACACACACACACACACACACAAGCATTGTATATTGTACCAATGTCAGTTTCCTGGCTTTGATCTCATACTATAGTTACACAAGGAATTAACATTGGGGGAGGCTGGGTGAAGCACGTACAGGATTTTACTGTGGGTTTTCGGTGCAAATTCCTGTGAATCTATAATTATTTTAAAATAAAAAGTTAAAAACATTATCAAACCTATAAAATATGCAAGAAGAAATTAATATTCTACTAAAAACATATATGAAATGCATGTGAATATTTTACCCAAAATATTATGCACAAGCTCACTTTGCTGATAATTTTCAGAAATGCATCTAATAAATAAAGCAAAATCAAATGATATTCTACAGTCACTATAATTTTCCCCTTCATTTGATGAATAGCTCTAAATCATAGAATTTGCTTTATTGTTTTTCAAAAGGGAATTCCTATTTCTTCCTTTTTTTTCTTCTTACACTTAACATCAACAAAATCTTGTTAAATATATATCTTATAAATGTACCTTCAACATGAAACATACTAGGGTCTTTTCTGCTATTCTGTGTTTTAGCAGATTATTTATAAAGTTTTATTTGCTGCTACCTGCTCAAAAAATACAACCCGAGCTTAAGAGACATTCTTAACTATAGAGTATAAATAAATAATTTTGGGAACCAAAACAATATATCACTTTGAACAAAATACATAAGTCTACATAATTTCATATTCATGTACAACAATATTTCATCCTAGGATCAGAGGGGAGTTTACTTAATCTATTTTTCTTACCTATCATAAGAACAGAAAACACATTGTTCCTCACTTTTTAAATGAGATAATTCATTAAAAGTGTACAGCTATATGGAAAAAAATGTATATTAAACATAAAACAAGAGATAGTATCCATATATTCACATTACACATTCTGGAAGGGTAACTTCAGTATGTATTCCTCCCCAATAAGTTTACCTTTGATGAAGGATGTTCAGAAATGGTTATCGTTAAAAATTTAATTGACTTTGTTTTAGATATAAGTAGTAATAAAAAATCAAAATATATTTAAATGTTATTTGAAAAATACATAAAGGTCCTACACTGAACTAAAACATTGCCACATATACACTTAAGAAAATATTTTTAATTATGACCAGCTTTTTTTTTTTTTATGTATAAGCAACTACTTTCATGTCAACATTTTCAGAGATACCAAAAAGACTCTTTCTCTTTGTGCCTGAAATTCTGACTACAGGGAGTCATATCTTTAAAAATGAAAATTCTCCCAGTCAAGGGTAACATAATGACATAATTCAATCTATGGATGTATCGGCTACTCTTTTCATGTTAGGAGAGGTAAGAGCCTAGTGTTTGCCCAAAAAAGCAACTCACGGAAAATGAAATATACCAGAACCAGCCACCGCTGTCATCCTCACAGATAATTTTACTGCTGCAAATAGAGAAAGAGATGTCCCATCACTCAGCTTGGAGTATCTTTAGGAATTCTCTTTTAAGCTACTCGAGAAAGAGCTTTCCAAAGTGATCAGATTACATATTACAATTTTGATGGCTCAAAGGGACCACAGTAGAGTTTTCCTCATTATCTGTAAGTTGCATATCATTTTTTATACTAAGATGGAAAAGTGATACTGATATTGATACACTCTTAGTTTATTCAGTATATTTTTTAGTGTTCTCTGCAGTGGTGAACAGGCCCCTATGAAGTATATGTAGTTGGGAGGCAGAAAATAAATAATTTCACAAATATGTAATTAGTACAGTGATAAGTCCTACCAAGGAGAAGGTCAGAGTCCTCTGAGAACATTTTTTTCCCAAACCCTGTGGGGCACTTCTACTCTGTCCTATAGGGTCGCTATGAGTTGGAATCAACTTCACGGCAACAGGTTTTTTTGTTGTTGTTGTTGTTTGGAGGATGAAATGGGTCTTCCTGAGGAAGTTGCATTTATATTGAGTTCTATCCTGAAGGGTGAGTAGAATGTGATTAGGCAAAATTAGGTTGGGACAAGGAAAGTAATTCTGAGTAGAAGAAACAAAGCAAAGATTGGGCAATTGAGGGATTAGAAACTGATGGCTAATAATACACCAAAAGCCTCCAAATATATTGTAGATATACAGCAGGATTTGGGAGAGGACCTAAAGAATTAAAGTTTAGAGAAATGAGTATGTATCTGCAAAATAGCAAAGACAGGTTAGGGAATTAGCCACTTATCAAAAGATGCTGGTGTATTATTAGGGTAACAATTAGGAAAAAAAATTATCAGAATAACGTTGTTCATGAGATGATACTTGTATGAATTGTTGTTAATTGCCGTCAAGTCAAATCCCACTCATGGCAATCCCATATGTTCAGAGTGGAACTGCCCCATAGGATTTCCAAGGCTGTAACCTTTCCAATTAGAACACTAGGACTGTTTTCTAAGGCACCTCCGTGTACATAAACAAAATATTAGAGACCAAAAATTATGGACAATTGTATTCATTATGTTGTTAGTAGTCTATGTAGGCATGGTGTGAAACATAAGAATATAAAGAAAGGAGTTTACATTGGTATGCCTTTTCTTTTATGTAGTTTTATTTAGTTGACTAGATGGATGGATGGATGAATGAATGGATGGATGCAGCTATTTTTGTACATATGTATACACATATATCTCAAACTTAAGACACATTAAGGAAACCTAATTAAACAACCCTTGATTGTTTGCAATCTGTTTAGAATTAAACAAATATACATTATTTTTTTTTCCAAATCACTTAGCACCACTTCCCTGTAGTAAGGGAAACATTTCCTGATTATTCTGATTCTAGTTGGATAAATACGATTACAGATTTAAGACTATGACTCTCATAATTAAGGATTTTTGCAATAAACTTTAATTAACTGACTTCTGCAATCCCTTAGAGCTATATTTGCAATCTTCTGTTTTCATAGTTTACTTAAATGGCCTTGAAAGATGTTTCATTTAGAGAGCAAAAAAAAGAAAGCAACACCTAGGGGAAGAAAAAAACCTGACTCTAATCTTCAGTGCATGATCAGTGCATGATAGGAAAACCAAGGCGTGTAGTTCAGTAAAAGAAATGGTTCAGGACCTAGAAAGTAAAGGAAAATACTAATCATGGATACTCAAGCTGAAACAAATTGTGTTTGTAGATATACCGACATGCGCGAAAGCCTGTAGAGACTGTGTTTGAAGTGAAGGACATGCTAAATTACAAACCAATTTTGCTGATGTTTGTTAAAGGGTCTTTAAAGGAATTATTGTCAGAAGAAGGTTGCCCGATTCATTGGCTTCTTAAAAGACACATTCAACAGCCCTTAAGCCTGCTCCTGGTTGGCTACTCTATAGAGGTCTGCCTTAGGGCTTACGTTTGATTACAGACTTCACATACTTGCTCTAGCAGCAATAAGTAATCGAACTGATATTGAAAATAGATTTGAAATTAACAAAAGTCTCATATATTTATAAACTTGAGATGTTTATTTAATTTACAGTTCTGTTTCAATTTTTTTTTTTAAATACAACCTATTTCAATTGTTAACCTTTTGAAAGTAGTTGGAGGAGATAATTAGGGACACTATAATAAGCATTCATCTTCATATCTACGTTTTAATATATTTTACATTTGGATGTCTCTCACTGTTCAGATTTTGTTTTTGAAAATCTTGAAAGCAAATATTCTTATTTCTATAATCGGTACGAATCCATTTTCAATTAAAAAAAGATAAGAAATCATTATAAAAATTTAAAATGCTTCCTGAAAATACACTGAAAACAAGATTCCTTATTCATAAGCCAAAAACATGATAAACTTTAAAAAAAAATGCAGATGATAACCATGATATTCACTAACGGAGATGCTGTATTATTTGTATATTTTGTACTTTGCATAAGCAAATTATATGTTCAAAAGCTACAGATATAAAAAAATGTATAAATCTTTCCATCTCCTCTGGAAAAGTGATTCTTGCCTGAAAAGTGCGATGAACATTTTATTTTTGGAATTTAATTGAAATGTCAATCTAGTTAATCATACCTAAATAACACTATGGTCCATTCAAATATTAAGTTATAATTGAGTCTAGGTGCTTGTTGTCTTAGGCTGTGTTTTCTAGAGAAGCAAAACCAGTAAATCGTATAAATATATATAGAAAGGGATTTATATCAAGGAAATGGCTCATGTGATTGTAGAGGCTGGAACATCCCAAGTTGGTGGATCAGAATAGAGGCTTCTCTTGATTCACATAGCCACAGGGGCTGATGAACCCAAGATCGGCAGGTGGGAGAGTAATCTTAGGCTGTGAAGACGGACGAATACCTCAAAAACTCTCACTGCCAAGATCTACAAAATAGCTGGTAGCTCAAGTCCCAAGAGATGGAGGTCAGGCGAATAGAAGGCAGCCACAGGATCCAAAATGAGAAAAAAAACAGGGTATCTGTTTATATTTGGATGCAGGCCACATCCCCCAAGGAAGCTCCCTTTCAACTGATTGGCTACTCACAGCACATTCAGTCATGAGAGTGATCACATATAAACACTGAGAATCATGGCTCAGCCAAGTTGACACACAATCTTAACCATCACAGTCCACTCCTTGTCAACTTGGCACATGTACACATCTCCTTAAACCATACGTAATCTCTGAATAATGAGAATTAGAAAGTCATACTCACGCTTAACATGATAGAACTAACATGCATACAGCTGAAAACACACTAGCTCACTTTACATCTTATATTTTACAAGTGAAGAAAACAAAAATATTTGAAGCACACATACAAAGCAGAAACCTCATAACAATTACAGTAATCGTTTCTGCAACTGGTCACGTGGCCGTAACTGGTATTTGGAACTACGTTATTCCACCACCCATTCTATATTCCCTTTTCCCTCAGCAAGCACCTCAGCTGGTCATGGTTCTTTGCCTGGTGGGGTGACCAAAACCTTCATTCCTGAAGAGTCTGGGCCATTAGTAGTCATGTTGGAATGGGGTTGCTGTAGTTTCCCAATGACTTTAATAATAGGGCATGGTAGTACTAAGAGACACCCTAAGGGATCTCCTGCATTCCAGATGTAGTCTTCTTTACCTCCATTATGTAATATCAATCCAATTTCCTCTTGGTAATCATGATCAGTCTCATCAGCCAGCATGGTAACTCCCTTCTTTGCCTGTTGATCCAGAGGCATAAGGAGCCCAAAGTGGCCAGGTGGCATTCTTAGCATCCAGTTCAATGGAATCAGTGATGTGTCTCCACATGGGAGCATTCCTCCCTTGGAACTAAGATCTCTAGACCTGCAAGGCATGAGCTCATGGGGACAGGAAGAAAAACTCTTGCAAGTGGGCCACTAGGGCTAATAGTGAGTGGTGTCACTCCCATTTCCATTCCTTGATTCCTGGACCCATGAATCCTGGATATGGGAGAAACAGCACCATATATCGGATGCTGGTTTAGAGCATATACAGCCTCCTGGAGAACACTGCCCCAACCTTGCAAGGTATTGCCACCTAGCTGGGCCTGTAATTGTATCTTTAGAAGGCCATTCCATTGTTCTTTCAAGCCAGCTGCTTCAGGATGATGAGGAACATGGTAAGATCATTGAATTCCATGAGCATGGCCCACTGCCACACTTCATTTGCTGTGGAAGTGAGTTCCTTGATCTGAGGCAGTGCTGTTCAGGATACCATGACAGTTGATAAGGCATTCTGTAAGTCCACAGATGGTAGCTTTGGCAGAAGCATTGCTGGCTGATCACCTTGAGGGATGGTGCCATATCAAGGACTTAGTATTGGTCTCTGCTGCTGACAGATTGGGCACTCAACAGTGGCTGTAGCCAAGTCAGCTTTGGTGAGTGGAAGTCCATGTTGCTGAGCCCATACATAACCTCCATCTCTGCTACCATAGCCACTTTGTTCATGAGCCCATTGGGCAATGACAGGAGTAGCTGGGGAAAGAGGATGACTGGTTTCCACAGAATATGTCACCCTATCCACTCGATTGTTAAAATCATCCTCTACTGAGGTCATCCTTTGGTGAGCGTTCAGATGAGACACAAATATCTTCACTTCCTTGGCCCATTCAGAGAGATCTATCCACATACCTCTTCCCCATAAAACCTTGTCTCCAATTTTCCAATCATGTTCTTTTCATGTCCCTGACCATCCAGCCAAACCATTGGCCACAGCCCATGAATCAGTATACAGTCACACATCAGGCCATCAAGTGCACTGCTGGAAGTTCTGTCCATTGAGAATATTTCCCTTCACCACTGTCCTCAGGGAGGTCCCACAAAGGGGCTATAGTCCTGCCACTGTCCACATTTGAGTGGTGCCTCCATATCACACAGAACCATCTGTAAACTGGGCACAGGCTTTCTCTTCTTCAGTCAACTGATTATAAGGAACTCCCCATGAGGCCATAGGTGTAGACTGGAGATGGAGGATAATGTGACAGAAATGGAGACCATGGACATTTGGGCCACTTTCTTATGCAACTTACTTGTGCTTTCAGGTCCTACTCAGGCCTGATCTCGTATGTACCACTTCCATTTAATGATGGAGTGCTATTGTGCACATCCAAATCTATGACTCTGTGGGTCAGACAACACCCAGTTCATGATGGCCTGTCAGGCTGCATGGTGACTTGGTGTTCCATAGTTAAGCATTCAGTCTCTACTAAGGCCCAGTAACAAGCCAAGAGCTGTCTCTCAAAAGGAGAGTAGTTTTCTGCAGAGGATAGCAGGGCTTCCCTCCAAAATTCTAAGGGTCTGCACAATGTTTCACCAAGAGGGGCCTGCCATAGTCTCTAAACAGTGTCTCTGTCTGCCACTGACACTTCAAGCACCATTGGATCAGTTGGATTTTATGGCCCAAGTGGCAGAGAGGCTCGTACAGCAGCCTGAACCTGTTGCAGAGCCTTCTCTTATTCTGGGCCCCACTAAAAACTAGCAGCTTTTCAAGTCACTTAATAAATAGGCTGGAACATTGCACACAAATGAGGAATGCGTTGCCTCCAAAATCCAGAGTCCCACTAGACATTGTGCCATCTTCTTAGTTGTGGGAGGAGCCAGATGAAATAACTTATCCTTCACTTTTAGAAGGTATATCTCAACATGCCCCATACCACTGGACCTCTAGAAATTTCACTGAAGTGGAAGGTGCCTGAATTTTTGGGGGATTAATTTCCTACCCTCTAGCAAGCAAATGATTCACCAATAAGTCCAGAGTCATTGACACTTCTTCCTCACTAGGTCCAATCAGCATAATGTCATTGATGTAATGGACCAGTGTGACATCTTGTGGAAGGGAAAAGCAATCAAGGTCCCTTTGGACTAAATTATGACATAGGGCTGGAGAGTTGATGTAATTCTGAGGTAGGCAAGTGAAGGTGTATTGCTGGCCTTGCCAGGTGAAGGCAAACTGGATCTGATGGTCCTTTGAAACAGATATGTAGAAAAAGGCATTAGCCAGATCAGTACCTGCATACCACATACTACGACATGTATTAATTTGCTCAAACAATGAAACTACATCTGGAACAGCACCTGCAATTGAAGTCACTACCTGGTTTAGTTTTTGGTAATCTACTGTTATTCTCCACGATCCATCTATTTTTTGCACAGGCCAAACAGGCGACTTGAATGGGGGTGTGGTGGAAATCACCACCCCTGCATCCTTCAAGTCCTTGATGGTGGCAGTAATCTCTGCAATCCCTCCAGGAATGCAGTATTGCTTTTGGTTTACTATTTTCCTAGGTAGGGGCAGTTCTAATGACTTCCACTGGCTTTTCCTACCAAAATAGCCCTTACTCTATTTGTCAGGGTACAATGTGGGGGTTCTGCAAGGTGCTAAGTATATCTATTCCAATTATGCATTTTGGAACTGGGAAAATCACTACAGAATGAGTTCGGGGACCCACTGGACCTATTGTGAGATGGACAGGAACCAAGACTTCATTAATAACCTGACTTCCATATGCCCCCAGTCTGACTGGAAGGGCATAGTGACATTTTGGGTCTCCTGGAATTGTTGTCAGTTCAGAGCCAGTATCTACTAATCCCCCAAAAGTCTGTTTATTTCCTTTTCCCCAGTGAACAGTCACTTTTGTAAAAGGCCATAGATCCCTTTAGGAAAGGCCAGGCGAAAGATTAACAGTAAAAATTTTTGGCGGTGTATTGGAGTCCTTCCTCAAGGGGACCTGGTCTACCCTTCATTCAAAGGGTTGTGGATCTTTAAACTCGCTAAAATCTGGGAATTGATTGAGGGACTGTGACTCTCTCTTCTGGCACTTCGAGTCAGACTGCTGTTCACCTGACTTAGAATTCATCCATTTGTACAGATCAAGTAAATATTTAGTAGATTTCCTATCTGTCTCACTCTTAGGGACACCATGACCAAGTAGCCAATGCGATAAGTCCATGCAAGTCAGACTATTCTGATTACTGCTTTGACTCCACTGTCCATTATGCCCACATTGTCTTTGTCGTTTGAGTGCAGGCACTTGGCCCCTACTACATGGGGTCCAATCAGCCCCACTGTAGTTAAAAAAAAGGTATCTTAATTCAGTTAGGGCAGTTACCCCTGACAAATCTGATATACATAAAATAGCAATACAAGGATGCTGGAGCTCCCTTCACAAATTTGCTCCTCACAGTTGTGGTAAAAGATATGTCCTCTGGGCACTCCATGTGTGGGTCTGTGGGTCTGACCTGAAAAATGCCAATTTTCCTAAGCCTTTTGATACCTTCTTCTATAGTATACCAAGGCAGGTCTGGTACTTCAACTTGATTTAGTGTAGGCCACCTCATAATCCATGCTTCAGCAACCCAACCAGCTAAACTATTAGACCCTTTCCTAATTTCTCAAGCTGAAACACTGAATGAAGAATCTGTGCTTAGTGTGCCCATATCAATAAAATTAGACTGATCCATCTTTATGTTCCTTGCATCATTATCCCACACCCTTAATAGCCATTTCCACACATATTTCCCAGGTTTCTGTTTGTACATACTGCAAATTCAATCCGTTCTATTGGAGTGTAGTGTACCTCCTCCTGGGTCACACTTCGTACTTCACCTTTTGGGGCTCACTGGAACTTAAGCCTAGTTATAGGTCTAAAAGCCAGAATAGGTGGTGTGGGATTGTTTTGAGAACATTCAGCATTGTCTTGTAAAGCATATGCCTCAGGCAAGGGCTTTTTAGAGGCAGCTGGGCTAGAGCTAATCTCATTAGATAGAAGTGGAGGGGCTAATGGTTTTTCTGGGCAGGCTGGTTTAGCAGACAAACATGATGTAATCTCTTCAGATGGGAGTGGTTCTGCCAGCAGGAATGATTCATTGGAATTTAGGGGGTCAGTGTCCCCAGATTCCCCATCATCTGCCCATATGTCCCCATCCCAAGTTTCAGGGTTCCATTTCTTGCCAATCGATGCCCTTACTTTAACTTTGGACACCTCTCAAGGTTAGTAATTGAGCAGGTGTTATAATTCAGCCAGTCTTACAATGAGGTTCTGGGTTGGTTTTCAGCAATTTCAGCTCTGTTACAAGAAATAAGGCTTTCTTTCAAAGAACAAGTAGAATCCTCCTTAAGGTCATTTATGCAGCACTTGAACTTTGACTTTGAAGCCTTGAGCGCATCACTTTCTTTCACCAGTTTGTCTGTGAAAGTAGAACCAACCAGCCAGCTTCCTTACACTTCTTATTCTGACAAAACTGTAGAAAGATATCACACATGTGTTCATCCAGAGCCTCGCCTTTCACCAATACCTCATCTACTGATGATTATGTTTTGCATAATTGTATCGTCACCTCATGCCATGGGTTAGCAGTGCCCTCTTTCCTGTTGGAAGCAAAGTCATCAACATCTTTAAGACTAACCATTCTTGAGAATCAATTTAGAAAACTCATCCTTAAAATTTTGTTTCTCTAGAACTACGCTTGGTACCAAATGCCTCATGGTAGGTTCTCTAGACAAGCAGAACCAAAGAAGCATATAAATATATATATAAAGAGAGATTTATATCAAGGAAACAGCTCACGCAGTTGTAGAAGCTGGAACATCCCAAGTCTGTGGATCAGGATAGAGGTTTCTCATGATTTATGTAGCCTTAGGGGCTGGCGACCCATGATAGGCAGGTCGAAGAGCAAGGTTCCCACTCTCAGACTATGAAGATCTACGAATACCAAGATCTTCAAATAAGCTAATAGCTCAAGTCCCAACAGCCAGAGGTCAGATGAACAGGAGGCAGGTGCAGAATCCAGAGTGAGCAAAAAAGCCAGAATATCTGCTTATATTTGGATACAGGCCACACCCCCAAGGAAACTCCCTTTCAACGGATTATCTTCTCACAGCAGATTCAGTTACGGGAGTGATCACATATAAACAC
Source organism: Elephas maximus indicus (assembly GCF_024166365.1). NCBI lineage: Eukaryota > Metazoa > Chordata > Mammalia > Proboscidea > Elephantidae > Elephas > Elephas maximus. The sequence continues at coordinate 66,946,996 of NC_064836.1, forward strand.
TGAGAATCATGGCCCAGCTGAGATGACACACAATCTTTACCATCACACTCGTAAACTTTGTTTTTACTGCTGAGAAGCATGAAATTACATCCAGTCTTTTTGGTGCCCTGGTGCTGCAGTGGTTAAGAGCTACAGCTGCTAACCAAAATGTCAGCAGCTCAAATCCGCCAGCCACTCCTTGAAAACCCTGTGGGACAGTGCTACTCTATCCTAGAGGATCACTATGAGTCCTTATCAACTCAGTGGCAACGAGCTTGGTTTTTAGTGTCTTTTTGTGGTTTACATCTTTTAAATAACTGAATAATAAAGAAAAACTCCCTCAGACAGGTCAGGAGGTATATAAGTTGAACAATTGCTCCAAGACAGTTGTATACAATTCTACACATTTCTGTCTCATTGGACCACAATCATATTTATAAGAGTTTACCTTACCCTTGAAGGCAAGGACATTACGTGACATGACTAAACTACTAACCATAGTGACTGTAACTTAATAATTATCAGTTGACTGCATTAATAGGAATCAAATATGGTGTGAGTTAGTTTTTCATTCATTTATTCAAACAGTATTTATTGAACATTTTCAATAAAAAATATTATACTTATTAATAATATTTATGTTAATACTTGTTAAATATTTTCATTTAAAAAAAAGTATTGTTCTGGGTGCTAGGGATATAGCAATAAAGGAGAAAACAAACAGTTAATAGTGCCCTTGCCTTCACCAACCCTTAGTGTCAGGTAGTGATATGTGCCTTGAAGAACTAAACAGAGTGATTAAGGGATTTGGAAGTAATAGTGGGGGTAAAACCGAAAACCAAACTCATTGCTGTTGAGTTGATTCCGACTCATAGTGACCCTATTGGAGAGACTAGAAATGCCCCGTAATATGTCCAAGGAGCAGCTGGTGGATCCGAGCTGCCAACCTTTTGGTTAGCAGGCAAACACTTAACCACTGTGCCACCAAGGCTCCATTGTGGGGGTGGGGGTCCCTTTTCTGACAGTTCGCTGTTTGTGTAAGGCTGCAGTCATTCTTTAATTATCCTTCAGCGGAATTTTGTTAGTATGTTGTATTAATAATATTGCTTTATAATTTCTGCACTTTGTTTGATCACCAAAACCAAAGGTGCTACTTGAAAACTAAGGTCCATTTGACGCAAACCATGGGCTTTTCAGTCACCTCACATGCTTGCAGAAGTTGGATAATGAAGAAGGAGGACAGAAGAAGAGTTGATGGTGTTTGAACTATGGTGTTGGCAAAAAATATTGAATATACCACGGACTGCTAAAAGAAAGAACAAATCGGTCTTAGAAAAAAATACGTACAGAATGTTCCTTAGAAGCGAGGATTGTGAGACTTGACTTACTTACTCAGGACATGTCATCAGGAAAGACCAGTTGCTAGAAAAGGACATCCTATTTGGTTAACCAGAGGGCCAAAGAAAACAAGGGAAACCTTCAATGAGATGGATTAACACAACAGTTGCAGCAATGGATTCAGACATATCAAGGATCACGAAGATGGTGCAGGACCAGGCAACGGTACAATATACATAAACAAGGTTGCCATGAGTCAGAGCCAACTAGTTGGCAAGTAACAACAATCCATACCCATTGTGATCGAGTCGATTCCGACTCATAGCGACCCTATAGGACAAAATAGGACCACCCCATAGAGTTTCCAAGGAGTGCCTGGTGTATTTGAACTGCAGATCTTTTGGTTAGCAGGCATAGCACTTAACCACTATACCTCCAGGTTTTCCTTAACAACACAGAAGTCCCTTTTACATACAAACAAACAGACAAAAAAAAAAAAAAAAACCTTTTCTTTCTTGGTAACATGACATTTAAGCAGATCAGGAAATTAAGAGAATACCTTGAGATATACTTAAAAAAAAAAAAGACTACTCCAGGCAGTCTACCGCAGGCAGACTATTCAAGAATAAAAAGGAATAGTTTCAAATTTAAGCAGGAACATGTCTTGAAAGTAGCAAAAAAGTATTATTGCATATATAGCCTTAAGGATATACTGAATTTCGTCCTCATTAAATCCTGATGTTATACCTACAAAATTTTCACCACAACGATTTTAATCAACACTAAACCATTCTTTAACTAGATTTTTTTTTTTCCAGCAATCATATAATGTTAGAGAAATGTGTTCAATCCTAAGCATGATTTTAAGCCGTTGGCTTTTAGAGTCATCAGATGTCTTCTCTGAGGAATTCTCATTTGTACATTTTGCAGGAAGGGTGACTAAATAATTTTGAAGTATGAAGTAATAAAACTTTCTAGTTGTTTTGATGTCTCTACTACCACATTAATAATTTTAATGTCATTTGTCTACCTAATTCAAAACTATTTAAAAAAAACTATAGTCTAGATTATTTAGTATAATGCTTTAATTCCTATAGAAGTTAAACCTGGTTAAGAGATGTTTAACCAAACTGGAGATAAGTGCATGTCATATTTTGCATAATCTATATAACTATCTATAGATTATGCAAAATATCTATCAGGTGATGTGAAGTTCTACTTCATGGCTAGGCAAATGTCTAGCAGATTGTTCAGCCCATTTTTAGTGTTGCAGTTCTTTGTTTTAAAAATGGAAGGCAGTTTAATTTCATTAAATAAACTGCCCACAAAACCAGTTGGCTATTAACCTTTGTATGTTTATTTTTTTTTTAATATTTTCTGAAAGCATTTTTTCCTTTGATGTAAACATCAATAAGGATTAAAAATATGTTAAAGTATAAGAGTAAAGCAAAAAAGGATTCCAAGGTCGACAGATTATTCTGATCATTATTAAAAATGTGGAGTCTCTTATAGTTAACAAATGTTTTAATTTTATGAAGACTGAAAAATTAAATGCTGACCTTTTAATCAGATTGAAATTTTATATTGTTTTATAGATTGGATTTTTTTTCCCAATGTATTCCTCAGTACTTTTATATTTGATTTAGAGTCTAAAAAATTTGTTGTGCCTACTGCAAATTGAAAAGGCAGGGTCTCTTGTTCAAAAATCAGGGAAAAAAGTACCACTAAAGGTGCTAAAATATAAAGCTTGTTCCTTTCTTCCCCGGTTTCTTTTACTCTGATTTTGTTGTGGTGTTATGTATTTAGTAATTAATGTCCTTCTAACTAAAGAAAAATTAAAATATAAAATTCTTAGCATGAACTTTGCCATGCATCTTTATATTACTCAATGCCAGCTTTAAATGCAAACATAAGAACAAATAATTTAATTCATATGTGAAATCATGGTAATCACAATAGTCTTCCCTCCCTCCAGTAAGCCAGACAGGCAAATACAAGCCCAAATGAGGAAGGATGGAAGGAATAAGAGAGGGTCCTCCCTGCATACTTGAGGGCAGAGTGGAAACACTCCTAGGTGCCTGGGGCCCTGGCTTGTGACTCCATGATGACGCCAGTTTCCCCCTCCCACCAGCTGCTGGCTGACATGAGTTCCTTCCTGAGCACACTGAAGCTAGAGATTAAAACAGGAACGTGCCTTCCTCCGCAGACACAACCCATTGGCCTAACCGGGTGGCAAGTATCACTGATCATGGGGCAGGAGCAGAGACTGGAAGACTGTGTAGGCTTAGAACAGGGGAGTGTACATCAGAGAACACATCTAGGAGACGTGGGGATGCACAAGAGGTGGAACCTTGCCTAGAGCCCTGGCTCCAAGCCCTCAGTGCATGCTCCGTAGTCCCATCAAATGTCGTTTACAAAACACGAGTTCAAAGATAAACTTATGAAGAAAATCAAGACAGCAACAGCAGATCATTAAAGCCTAAGCAGGGGTCCCTGTATAAGTACAGAGTCCATACATGAAGGAAGCCACTGCTGAAAACACTTACAGAATGGTAATGGCATTGCCTATTTCCATTTACCTCTGGGTCTCATTCAGCAAACTCATATAGTCAGTGACTGTCATGCACCAAGCACTGTGCTTTATGACATGTGGTGAAAGATGCATGCTTGAGACATGATGCCTGCTACGGAGCGGCTAACAGTCCTATATCTCTAAGATTTGGAAGTGGGAGTTTGCCTAAATTAAAAAAGTCTGAATTAATCTGTAATACCTGATTCAACATAAGTTTTCAAGAACAGAGTGCCCGAAATATTGTTTACTGGCCCACTTAGTACACAAATCTTTAATGAGTGAAATGACAGGCAGTGAATGTTGACATTTCACTTACCTATTTTTATAAAAGACAGCCTATTTGTTAGAGCACACTTTTATTCTGTTAGGCAGTGAGCAAAGCTTTTAGTAATGAAAGATAAAAACAAAACAAAAAAAATTGAAAAACGGTTCTGTAATTTTCCTAACATGATTCTAATTATTTGACGTTCTTATAGACCTGAGGGTATATTTCACATTTATCAAAACCTTTGTGCCCTACTCTATAGTGTTATACTGAATTACTTCCAAGATGTGCTCTAAGATGGGAAAGCAAATTTTTCCTCCAAACAATTACGACATGACTTGTTAAAGTTATTTGTCTTCATCCTTTCGAATTATGATTCCATTTACAAATATCTAAAGTACAGGCAATCCGTGGGTTACCAAAGCCCAACTTGAGGACAAGTCCTACTGGACATTTAATGTTATGTAAATCTGCCTTCACTTTGAAACTATTGAACCAACTCCTACTCAGAACAAATCCTTCATCACGATCACCTTTACTTGCTGCACATGCATGTTTTAAATCATTGAAAAGATTTTGAGCCTTTTTTTGCACTTTATAAACACTGCTGTCAAATCGATTCCGACTCATAGCGACCCTATATGACAGAGTAGAACTGCCCCAGAGGGTTCCCAAGGAACACTGGGTGGATTCGAACTGCCAAACTTTTGGTCAGCAGCCATCGCTCTTCACCACCACCCCACCAGGGTTTTTCCTTCTTACACTAAACTAAGGCTAAATAAGAACATTACGCACCTGTTCCCACTCGCCTACAAATTCTTAAAAGACACACTCTGGAACGGATTTTGTTTCTAACCCTGGGTCTTCCTGTAATCTCTCATTAAAGCAAGCAACTAATACTACAAGATGATAAATACATCTATAATATGTAAACAAAAATATACTTTCTGTTCCCTTTAATTTTATCTTTTAAAGCTTATTTTACTCTTCTGCTTGGTCACTCTAGGTATATATTAACTTTTACTTTATGATGTTCATGTGAATGAAGGCCCCCTTTTGTAACTTCCTATTTCAAGGCCGTTTTATATAGATGGTCCTTGATTGACCCTTGTCTATCTATGAGTTTGAATTGTCTTTTCACAGATTTATTAGACAATTGTATCCTCTCTCATAATTTACTATTTTTTAAGTTTTCTTATTACTTTTCAGAAAGAAATGTTGATCAGTTGCGAATATGAAATGCACATTCAAATTCCTAGAAATTGGGAATGAGTTCCTCATTCTATTTTTATGAGAATAAATGTTTAATGTGCTGAATATTTTTGAATATTTAAAATGTTCAACTACTGGTTTTATTTAGATGTTTTACAAAATGTAAGATACTTGTATTGAGAGAACAATTAAGCCCTATTTGAATGCCACTTAATTACGTATTTAAATTTAAACTATAACTGACATGCAAAACTATTTTCTAAAAAATTATTCCTCACCTTCTGAACTTTATTAACCTCACTGCTGCCAGCCCATATTAGTTTTATACTTATATTAGGTGACATATTTTCATATCCTTGAAAGAATATCAAGATAATGCTGAGTTCATCTACTAGTCATATGGTAGGATGCAAATAAATGTTGTTTTTTCTCATTTTAAAGATTTCTAAGAAAGATGTCCAATCCTCTTTGTTGGTGGTTTTCCATGTATCTCAATTAAAACCTTCCTCCTGCCAGTAGAAATGTTAACTTATTTAATAGTAAAATAGAAAAAAAAATTTTTCAGAAGATGGTAGGTCACCATTTTCTGCATCACCACTCTTTGTAGACACAATGAACATCAGTAGAACATTCCAGTTAGTAATTCCTACTTATTTCATTTCCAGTTTGCAAGTTTATCAGCCCCAACTCCATTTCCACTGTTCTGTAATCCTATATTTGTAGACTACCAAAGAAGTGTTATGTATCAATGCTCACAAACATAAAAAGGGGCCCCAGGAGAACTGACCGGTATATCCGACTGAAGATTCTTCAAGGGTACTCCTTGGATACATTTTCAAGATAATCTGAGAGTCTCTCAATCAGCCATTCTTTCACGTGAGTAATATGGAACTGCTAGTCTCCAGAGGAGAAGACTCCTCTCCAAAAAGAGAATGAGAGTTATGGAATCAAGAGAGCTTTTTCGAAATTTGAACGCTTCTACCAACGTCACTCTGATATAGCAACGGTGCCTTCAGGGAGTAGTCAAGCCAAGGAAAAAAACAAACTACCCTAAATAGTGTGAGGCTATTGATGATGACAACATTAAGTTTAAGTTTTGTTTTATAGCTCAAACCCTTAACTTTTGCAACTCAGGTCCTCAAAATCGGGAAGTATGTGTTCTGTAAAAATTATGTGATTTTTAAAATTTAATTTTGGAGTATCCACAAATGACATACCATGTTAAAATATTATAGGATGGCTGAAAGTTCTATATGACTCAGCTGAATCTAATGTAGACGTGCTAAAAACGTAACACGTCTCTACTCAAGTTAGCACTTTAAAAGTAGCGTACGTTAAAATAAAGAGATTAATTATTTACATCAAAAAGGTTTATGTTAAAATTTCTTCCAAAACTATTGCCTTAAATTATTGATTTAATAGAACTACAAGAATACTCTCTCGGTCAATGCCATGCCATATAATTTTATCAATACTTTAAAAAAGTAAATAATAGATATAATTAACTTATGAGGAAATAATTTATTTCTTTGTTACAAATAAAATTGTTAATGAAATATGTAAAATGTTATCCATTTTTTCCTCAAAAGAAGAACCCGTTAATGATAGACAAAACGAAAAAATAACCAAATTAGCTTTCTGACAGACCATTTCTTTTGCTATTTCCTTGATATATCTTTTTTCTTCATTTAGGAAGACTAAAGTTTTAACAGCCTTTCAAGGCATAGAGCCTCATTCTTGTACTACAATCTAGAATTGACTGTTTTTCTCTAAATATTTCTTCTTAAGAATTTTTTTTTTTTTAATTTTCTCTCATTTCTTTATTTCAATTCTCCACTTCATAAAATTTTCTTCTTCCTACTCTATTGTGCCCTCCTCAATCTCAGTGAAGGGAACGAACCTCTACACCTGCCTTCAGGAGACTTTTAAATCTATGCTTTGCCAAGGTGTCAAGGGCACAAGTGTATAAAAAAAAAAAGGGCCACTATGAGTCGCAGTGTATAGGGAAGATTATCTTTTGACATAAATTTGGCCAAGAGAGACTTGATTTTTCACAAGAAACTATAATTTAGAGTCCATAGATAATTATATTTATTGCCTATTTACTACACAGCTAAAAAGGAGTAAATATGTTTGGGTATTAAAACAACCAGATTCTACACTGTCAAAATGTAAAGGCATAGGTAAGAGAAACAGGTGGTATTGCTGTACTGGATTTTGCATAAAAGCTTTTTCTTTATTTTCAGATTTTCACTTTTCACGTACTAATTGCTTTTCTCATACTTACATTTCTTCACTGAAATTTGGCTTAGTTTTTACATAACAGTTTTATTAGAAAGTGTCGTGGCAGGTTTCCATGCTTTCCAAAGTGTCAGTGCATTGAGTTTACCTATATATTGAAAACGTTATCCGTTGCCAGGATAATGAAAGTGTCACATAAACGCAGAATATATTGCTGCCCCATTTGAATATGACATTTTTAAAAATGTGGATTCTCATCCAAAAATGTCTCTTTAAGACATTAAAAGTATATTTAATAAAAATCAACTAGTGAATAGTTACATTTCAGTTTTTAAGGTAAGCATGGAAACCCTGGTGGCGTAGTGGTTAAGTGCTACGGAGGCTAACCAAAGGGCTGGCAGTTCGAATCTGCCAGGCGCTCCTTGGAAACTCTGTGGGGCAGTTCTACCCTGTCCTATAGGGTCGCTATGAGTCGGAATTGATTCGACAGCACTGGGTGGGTTTAAGGGAAGCATAAACATGGTTTCCAGTCAGTGAAACAAACAAACAAACAAAAATAGCCTTGAAGAGAAGTTCTTAACATACAAAAGTATTTAATACAGGATAAAGAATACATCTCAAACAAATTGGACAAAGTATACAGCATTTAATAAATTGTGTTGAGGGAAGATTATTACTTACAAATACTCAAGTTAATCTTTAAGAAAATACCTTAAAACAAAATTACAAATTATTAAACAGGCAAATCCTAAAAAAATAAAATCTTAAGAAAAAGTAAGTATAGGTGAATGTGTAAGTAGTAAATAACTAAAAAAAAAAAAAAAATCCATTGCAAGCACAAATAAAAATAAATTTTAAAACAAAGGATAGGCTTAATGCAGATTTCATACATAAAAAGCCATTATAAGAAAAATGAATGCAAATTATAACCTAGGAAAAATATTTGTGATAAATAGGCCATTGAAAAATGGGCAAAGGACAAGAGTTATCAATTCTCGGAAGAAATGCAATGGCTAACATATATGAAAAAAAATCTCTCCTTTTGCTAAAAAATCAAAGTGGAAATTAAAACAATAACAATGGGTAATTTTCTTCTTGTCAAGTTGATATTGTTGTTCTTATTGTTTTTGATTTTATTTTTTCTAAAGTGTAATGCTCATGTCAGCTTAGAATGTGATGTGATCAAAACTCTCACACATTATAGGAGTAACTGCAAAATTATATAACGATGTGTATTCATACTCTTTGATTCTAGAAATCCACTATTATATATCAATAATTAGGAAAGATAAGATATGGAGAAAAACTGTATGTTCATACAGATATGAACTCTTTATAATAGGGAAATGTGTAAATATCCTAAATGACCACAGATAAATAATAATGTGTACTATAACATGGGTATTATGTTTTTTGGGTAAAAAAGTTTAATTGAATGTGCATAATGCTTACAATATTGTATCAACTGTAAAATACAGGATTCAAACTCTATATACATTATCATTCCAATTACGTAAATGACTGGTGTGCATATATAGTCATAAGAAAAGGAATTACACAATTTTGAAATGCTGGCCACGGTTTTTACTGTGAATTGAGATTATGGTTTGCTATTTCTCTAAAATGACTTGTAAAGTCCTCATAATCTGGCCCTGCTTAGCTATCCCTCCCATGTTACCACTGCCCCGATCCTTATTCTTTTATGGCTCCCCGTATTTACCCTAAGGAGCCTGGTGGCACAGTGGTTAAGTTCTTGGCTGCTAACCGAAAGGTCTGCGATTGGAACCCACTTGACACTTGGTGATAGAAAGATGTGGCAGTCTGCTTCCATAAAGATGACAGCCTTGGAAAGCCTGTGGGACAGTTCTACTCTGTCCTATAGGGTCACTATGATCAGAATGGACTCTATGGCAATTGGTTTGTATTTACTCTGCTACAGCACTTACCATGCTCTACATTTCTACTGCATGTCAGTCTTTTCTGTTGTACTGTCAATAATGTCTTATATTCCCAAGGCCTAATACAGCACCTGTCACATAAAATCTACACATTGAATATTTGCTAAATATATTAGTGAGATAAGTGCATGTATTTATGTATGTGTACACACACATACACAAGAATTTGTACCATACTCACGTTGAAACTTTTAAAAGCTTTCATACTGTGATACTTCTGCCCCTTAGTCTAAGTGCTCACTGAGGACAATGACAATAAGCATTCTATTCATAGACTCAGAATCCTGGAACAGACCTACAGAAGGCATCCTGTTCAATTGTGTAAACCTAAGCAGGAATCCACTGCGAATATACAGGAGAGATTATTGTCTGTTTGGTTTTATGGATCTCTCAGGCCCCAAATTTCATATCATGTGTCCACAGTTTAGTCTGCTATTTACCATCTGCATACTTATGGATTTATAAATCATAATGCCATTATTAATTTTTTTCTGTTGAAATGTCCACGAATTTAGTCGTCTATAGGCAGGAAACAGCTGGTCACAATTTGATAGACCCTTTTAAGTTCTAGTCCCTAAACTGTTCCTATAGAGCTGCATAAATTCAGGCAGGTTGTTTAATCTCCCTGGATCTTAGATTCTTCATCTGTAGAATGAATATATTGCATTAGATAACATGATGAGCGTTCCTATACCCAGTAACTATGCACACAATCTTTTCATATTTAAAAGCAGTATTCTATATAACTCCAAAACTTTATCTAAGAGAAATAAGAAAATACATCATTTATAAATATGCAAGAATCTTTTCAACATCTCCACTTGAACTATTCCTCTTCCTAAAATCTCATTTTAACCTCCCATGCATGTCATTCACCATTTCCATTCATCCAGTTTTCCTGTTCCTTCCTGCCTTCTCATCTTTGCTTTTGGGCAGCTAGTGTGCCCATTTAGTCTTGTACACATGGGTGAACTACATGTGTTATCGTTTGTTTTATAAGCCTGTCTAATCTTTGGCTGAAGGGTGAAATTCAGGAGTGACTTCAGTGCTGAGCTAAAAGGGTGTCAGGCGGGCCATACTCTCAGGGTTTCTCCAGTCTCTGTCAGGCCAGCAAGTCCGGTCTTTCTTTTTCAGTTAGAATTTTGTTCTACATTTTCTCCAGCTCTGTCTAGGACCCTCTATTGTGCTCCCTGTCAGAGCAGTCAGTGATGTTAGCTGGGCACCATCTAGTTGTGCTGGGCTTAGTCTGGTGGAGGCTTTTGTAATTGTGGTCCGTTAGTCCTTTGGACTAATCTTTCCCTTGTGTCTTTAGTTTTCTTCATTTTCCTCTGCTCCAAATGGGGTGGGACCAGTAGATGTATCTTAGATGGCTGCTTACAAGCTTTTAAGACCCCAGATGCTATTCACCAAAGTAGGATGTAAAATATTTTCTTTATAAGCTATGCTATGCTAATTGAGCTAGTTGACCTCCAAGACTGTGGTCCCCAGCCCTCAGCCTCAGCCCAGTAACTGTGTCCCTCTGGGAATTGGGATGTGTCTGTAAAACTTCTATATGACTTGACTTTGCCTTGTTCAAACTGTACTGACTTCCCCAGTATTGTCTACTGTCTTATGGAAAGATAGTTTGAGATATCTTGAAAGCTTCCCATGGTGACCTCAAGTTGTGTAATTATTATTAGAAGGTAAAGAAGCATCTCAGTAATATCTCTTCCCATGCTCAAGCCCATATCATTTTACTCACAATGACAAGGAAAAAAAATATCCTTATGGTTATTGAGAAATAAAAATATATTAGTTAAAAACCTGACTGTGTAAATTCAAACAATAATTTTAATCATTCAAACATAAGAATCGCCTCCTCCCAGTTTTTTATTCCATCTCTTATTCATTTTCTTCCCCCCCCCCCTTTTTTTTCCCATACCCTGCCCTCTGTCACTTTCAACCTCATCATTTTGGGGGGGAGGGGAAGGGGCAGGGTGGGGTGGTATTACCACTTGTCTTGATCATATATTTATTTCCCAAAAATGTACCTATGTCACTTTCTTCAAAGTGATTTGTGGGTGTTCTTTATTCCATCACTTAATTCAATGATGTAATACATTCCAAATAAAATTTGGTCTTTCAACAAGAACGTAAGCTCACAAGGACTAGACTTTCTCACTGTTTTGTACTCTTTTATTCACACTATCTTTAGAGCCTTGAATAGCACCAGGCACAAAGTAGCTGCTGAACCAATATTTGTTTGATGAATGAATGAACAAACATTTCTTAGGCCATAATGAGTGACCAGTACTAAAAATACTACATCCCATCATATGGTATAGGTAAGAAAGGAAGGCCTTACTTTAGTTGGGGAGACACGGTTACCAGAATTAACAGGCTAGCAAAGAATAAAAGGAACCATGTTTTAAATACTAAATTATGAGATGCAGATGGTAAACACTTTAGTTCAGAGAAGGAAAGCTTACTTGAGCTGGGATACTTCCTTGACGAGCTTTACCCTAAAGGAAGAATAACATTTGAATTGACGGTACAAAGAATGTAGCCTTGGGATTATAAAGCCATACAGGAAGAACAAATGTTAACAATTTGTTTCTGATAAAGTTGTAGCAAAGCCAAATTCTTTGTGTCTACTCCTGAAGAAGGCTTCACTGAGTCAATATTTACACCACCATCAGTCTTTGATAAGAGACTTACAGAATCACACTCATTCAATTTAAGCAATACCGCATTCTGCTTGCTCAAATAGGAGCAATGCTTGATAAAGAATTTTGAATATGAAAGATGAGATTTCCCAAAAGAAGCAGCTTACTTTTGGGGAGTTATTCTTTTAAGGGAGCAGACTTAGCAAAAAATGGTTTCCATCTGGGAGCAAATTTACACGGCACCGTTTTAAGATGAGGAGTTTTGATAGTGATTTATAAATAGCCGTTAGAGCGGGATACATGTTGTCTTCCCACAGCAACATCTCTGAACACAAAGCACTTTTTGGTCAAGCCCCTCAGATTTAACTGCAGGATGTTCAGTTATAAAATAGTTTTTCATTGATCTGAACTGTGGAGTTCTTAACTGTAGCTTATTTTCACTTTGATTTTCAAATCCATAGATGCCAGTCGCAGCATTTAGGAACTAAAATCATTGGCACAGGAATTTAAATGAAAAATGATAAATCCAGGCTGCCAGTGGCTACTGCCTCAGCCAGATGCAAACGCCATAACCACAGTTTTTAATAGCCTGGCAAGCCTAATTTCAAATTAAGTGAGATCAATTAAGCAGGAAGTTAATTAGTATCTTGAAACACGTAATCTGATGTTGATTGGAAAGGGCATCGTAAAGCTGTGTTTTACCTTAACAGAATACACAGAGGAAAGATTAGAAAACAGAGATGTACAGATAAGGATTAGTTGAGGTTAAAAAAAGGGGGGGGACATTTATTACGCATCTGATTGGAGGAGTTCAGATATATGAAAAGGGAACTTCCCTCTGAGGATAGTTTTTTTTTTGTTTTAAAAACAAAGAAGTAAATTGATAAATGCATCAGAATCTTGGTACAACATGGTAAATGCAGGAGGTGGGAGGAAGGAGGTAGATATCTCTATAACTTGTGACCAGATATTAGAATCCCTCTAACCTCTTCACATGGCAGAAGTGCCAGAATGAACAATGGCACTTTTAGTGAATGTGACCTTAAAAAACAGGAGATGTAAATCACAAAATTCTTGACTAGTCCCTCATTTATTTTTCTGTTTCTGTACTTCCTGGTCCATATTGTCTTTAGAGATTTATTGAACAACACCTTTTCCTTTTAGTAACTTCTCACTTGAATTAATGGTTTTTCATTAATGAGAAAATGTTTCAAGAAAAACCTGTTCTTTGTAGTTCAAACGGATCTTAGAAAAGATATAGTTCAGCCTTCACTTAAGATGTTAATGACTGACCATTACAAAGAGCTTCCTGGATCAGACGCTGTTCCAATCACTTTACTTATATTAAATGAAAAAACAAACTAACCCCATGAGTTATTATTATCAAGGTTTTCCAGATGAGGAGACTGAAGCACAGACGACTAAGTAAAATGTCAACTTTACCCTGTTAAAGTGTAGAGGAAGAAGAACTTGTAACTAGGTGGTCTGGCTCCAGAAGTCTGAGCTCTTAACCATGAGGACATAACTGCCTTTTAAAACTTTGTCCTGGAGACAGAAGGAGTCCTTAGTTATAAAACCCTGATTAATTAGTCCCAAGTTAATCATATGAGTCCTGTTGCTTCCCTACCTATTGCAAACCAAAAGCACACTTTCATCCAAAAAACAAAGATTAAGGTGGTTTCTAGAAAATATGGTGAGCCACCACAGTGATTTATTGACTTATGGGTGGCTTCTGACTGTCCTTGGAGTGCATGAACCTTTCTGTCCTCTTACCACAATATCTTGCCTAAATTGGAGGAGACTATAAATCAAAAGAGGATAATGATACTCAAAATTATCCTTTTCTCTCTAAAAAGAAGGGAAAAAGGCAAATGTTCTTAGGTCATCTTTCATCGTATTTGATCTTGACCCTGAAACAACTACTCTGACTGTTCATTAATACCCGTATGTTTATAATGTCACAGATTTTATAATTAGAGAAAGAGCAAAATTAGAAGATACATTTAATAAAGAGTTCAGAGTTAAAATACATATATTCTTTGGTATACCCCTGAAAATACAGGCATTTTGGCTATTCAAAAAGAAACATTGATATTGCCCACCTATTCCACCCAGCCACCTGGCCTCTTTGCTGTTGACTTAGGTACACTCTTGATGCATGGCCCTTGTCTTTTATGTTACTGCCTCTGGTCTTTTCTCAAATAGGAATTTGTCAGGAAAACCTTCTGTCTTAGTTTTCTAGTACTGCAGTAGAAAAAAAAAAAAAAAAACACCCCAAGTGGGTGGCTTTAAAAAAGAAGAATTTATTGTCCCACAGTTTTGGAGGTTAAGAGTCTGAGTTTAGGACTAGGCTCTCTGTGGAATCTAGGGGAATATTCTTGGCTCTTTCCATTTCCATAGTCCTAGGCATTTCTTGATATTTCTTGGATGCTTGTTGATGTTTGATTTTTAGGAACAGAAATTTTGAAGTAGATAGCTGGTAATTGTATTTAAAAAAGGGTTGTGGAGAAGAGTGTTCAAGGCTCCTCTCTTCATAAAATATGTAAAAATCACAGTGTCAGGCATTGTTAATTTTACCTATGAGTTGGAATGGAGTCGATGACAATGGGTTTGGGTTTTTTTTTTTTTTCCCTTTGGTAATGTAAAAGTACTTTAATGTGAACACGTGCACACATGATTAAGCTTGTATAAACTCAGGCAATTTTATTACCTAAGTAAAACCCTCTCAACTAGCATGGGGACTGGTCTTAATTTATCATCACATTTCTTCCAGTTTTCCCTATTCCAGGCTGTAATAGAGGATGAGCAATACAGAACTGAATGAAATTCACTGGAGACAAGTAAGATGCTAATATTTCAAGTTAATAGGAATGGTCTCCATGGGAGTTTTACTTACAGAAGTTCCTGTGTTTAGAGAAATAAAACTGGGCCGTTCTGAGGATTTCACTACCACTGACCAGTACAACTCATTTCAGCTCGTTAGCTTCCACTTTATTTGATGGCTGCTTGGAAACTGTAAATCCAACACAAAGCTTGCACAAACCTTGGATAGTTTGGTACAATATTAGAGAAGAGTAATCTTGTACTGATTTGAGCCAACAAGATAAAAAGACTGAACTGTACCCAAATACCATTACCTTAGTCTTGTCTTGTGAACTGCATCGTAAACTCCTGGTAAACTCATACTACACTTAAAGCTTAGTTAAGGTATGAATATAATGCAAAGAAGAGTAAAATTTTTTTTTAATTTATATTTAAGTAATTTTTTAAAAAACCATAGGTCTGCACATAAATAATTCACTGGACATTTCCATGAGATGATTTGCATATACACAAAGTCATTTTTAGATATTGTCAATTTGCCATATTTTTATGCAAATAACTCACACCTTCTACATTTGTTTGCCAACTGCTCTGCCCCCCCATGAGGCATATTCAGAAGCACATCTATGCCAATTTTTTTTGCATGTTACTATAAAAAACAATCAGCCTAGCATGCTTACAACAATACTCATGGAGGAAGGGCACGATTGGCAAACAAATGTAGAATTCACTAGTTGTTTGTGTAAAAATGCAATTAACACTCCATTCTGCATTAGAAATTAATAGATATAAAGAGATGTTGCCATGACATAGAAAGAGAGAAGGAGCTATTGAGATCTGTAGTCAATGTTTTGTGACCATACTAATTTGTTATTTTAATGTGGAAAACGTGTTGAATCTTGGTGTCAAGTGGTAATTAGTTGACTACATTTTTTGTTGTATTTACTTATTCAAATTGTGAATATGGGTTCCTATACCTGTACACATTCCATTGATTTGAAAAAGTAATTAAATAACAAACTATTCCACAAGTCAATTCAAACAAATGGGGTTTATCCTCCCTCTTTTTTCTGTTCTTATTTTTCCCCCCATGGGTTCTATCTTGATTGGAAATCTCTTAAAGTGTTTTCTGAATTCAGATGCAGTCATTCTCTGTGCTTGGGCAAAGTATGAGGATATACTGTGTCTATGAGTTGAAATTGACTCAACTGCCCACTACAACTATTAATAAGAAAAAAAAAACATTAATAGAGAACTATAATTCAATCTAGGATTGTCTAAATAATGTCTGCTGCAACCCAACCACTACCAGAATAATAATTTAAGATCAATAGAAGGAAAGAAGAGAAATAAAACAAAAATATTATTTATTCACATCTTTCCTGAGGGTACAGATGCGTCATGTAATAGATCTTCAAGCAAGTGTTCGTTACCTGACTAAAGGAGTGAATGAATAAATGAAGAGAACTGTATGTTTACATTTCATCTCAAATATCGTATTTGAAGTTTACTTCCTTTTAGCTTGGGAAGATTTTGTTTTCTTTTGAGGGGGAGGGGGGCTGGGGAGACAGAGGGTAGTTTTCACCTCCTGACCAAAATGAGAGAAGAAAAAGATATTAAGTCTAAAAATTCCCAAATGTATGAGCACAGTGAGGTAGGTAAAAACTGGAAAATTCTAGCCCATCCCCCCCCCCCTCAAAATTAACTAGAACAAATGCTCTGCAGTTGTTTTGCGGGTCGGGCCGGTCGGGCCGGTCGGTCAGGCCGGTCTCCCTCCTGAACAAGATGGAGGCTCGCAGAGAATTATTGCTGAGAATGGTGGAGAGTAAAGGTAGTAGCAGTTCTATCAGTTAGGAATACATTCAGCTGTAACTAACAGAAAACCCAAGTTTCTTAAACAATGACAAGTTTATTTTTCTCATGTAACAAGAACTCAGGGAGGGCTTTGCTGGAGGTGGTTCACCTATTCAATGATTAATTCAGGAATTCAGGATCATTATTTCTGCTCCATCATATAAAGCATGTTGGCTTTCTTTCTCCTGGTTACAAAAATACAGGCTGTACCTCCAGGCAGGATTATCTGTTTTCAAGGCAGAAAAAAAGGATGGACAGCAAAATGGAAATATCAGTGCAGTTTGTCTCTTTTTATTAGAAAGAAAAAGCTTTTCTCGCACCCTAACCAGCAAACTTTTGGTTACATTTCATTAATTATAACTTGGTCCTATGACCAAAACCAAACTTCTTGCCGTCGAGTCGATTCTAACTCATAGCAACCCTTATAGGACAGAGTAGAACTGCCCCATAGAGTTTCCGAGGAACACCTGGTGGATTCAAACTGCTGACCTTTTGGTTAGCAGCCATACTCTTGGTCCTACAGATACTGGAAAATCAAGTTTTGGGCATTTTGTTCTCTATACCGTGGACTGCCAAAAGAACGAACAAATCCATCTTGGAAAAAGTACAGCCAGAATCCTCCTTAGAAGGGAGGATGGTGAGACTCCATCTCATGTACTTTGGATGTGTTATCAGGTGGCACCAGTGCCTGGAGAAAGACATCATGCTTGGTAAAGTACAGTGTCAGCAAGAAAGAGGAAGACACTCAATCTGTATGCTCTACAAATAATTTGAGAAGCTGGATGATGTGAAGAAGAATGTGGCATCAGGATTAGAGGAAGACTCATTAACAACCTGAGATATGCAGATGACACAGCCTTGCTTGCTGAAAGGGAAGAAGACTTGAAGCACTTACTGATGAAGATCAAAGACTACAGCCTTCAGTGTGAATTACACTTCAACATAAAACAAAAATTCTCACAATTAGACCAGTAAGCAACATTATGATAAATGGAGAAAATATTGAAGTTGTCAAAGGTTTCATTTTACTTGGACCCAAAATCAATGCCCATGGAAACATCAGTCAATAAATCAAACAATATATTGCATTGGGCAAATCAGCTGCAAAAACCTCTCTAAAGTGTTAAAAAGCAAAGATGTCACTTTGAGGACTAATGTGTGCCTGACCCAAGCCATGGCATTTTCAATTGCCTCATCTGTGGGAAGGGTGGACAATGAATAAGGAAGACCAAAGAAGTGATACCTTGAATCATGGTATCGGCAAAGAATACTGAATGTACTATGGACTGCCAGTAGAATGAACAAATCTGTCTTGGAAGAAGTACAGCCAGAATGCTCCTTAGAAGCAAGGATGGTGAGACTTGTCTCACGTATTTTGGACATATTATCAGGAAGGACCTTGGTGGCATAGTGCTTAAAAGCTACGTCTACTAATCAAAAGGTCAAATTCACCAGATGCTCATTGGAAACTGTATAGGGCAGTTCTATTCTGTCCTATAGGGTCGCTATGAGTCGGAATCAATTCAGTGGCAACGGATTTGGTATTTTATCAGGAGGGACCAGTCTCTGGAGAAGGACATCATGCTTGGTCAAAAGAGGGTCAGTGAAAATTAAGACCCTGAAGGAGATGGATTGACACAGCGGCTGCAATAATGGTCGCAAGCGTAACAACGATTGTTAGGATGGCAAGATGGGGCAACATTTCCTCCTGTTGTACCCGGGGTTGCTGTAAGTCGGAACTGACAGGATAGCACCTAACAACATAGAAGAAGAGGTCAACAGAGAACACACTTGAAAATCAGTGCTGAATAAGCAAAACTATTTTTTTTTATAGTGTCAGTCACGGTCATATTAAGCATATTTGTTACAGAAACTGTTGAAAACAGTTTAAAAGAGAGATTCTGAGAAAATCATTATGGATATTTAAACAAGTTATAAAACAATATCTAAAATAACATTGCATTTCTGGGTTTGGAGAAAAGAGCTGGAAGGTTGTGGTTGTTGTTGTTAGTTGCGTCAGAGTCCATTCCGACTCATGACAACCTCATATGTGCAGAGTAGAACTGCTCCATTAGGCTTTCAAGGCTGTGACCTTTCAGAAGCAGATTGCCAGGCCTGTCTCCAGAGGCACCTCTGGGCGTGTTCGAACTGCCAACCTTTCAGCTGGTAGTCAGAGGTTACTGTTTGCGCTACTTAAGGAGAGACCTACCAAAAAGTTAGCAGTAGCTATTTTTAGAATATAAAAGTATTTACTTTCTAAAATTATTTGTACGTTAAAAATCCTTGACAATAAAAATATTTTATTTTGTTGAATCAATGAATTTTTTTAGGAAAATGGTGGTAGAAATGTCAGTAAGTTCTTCTTTATACTTTAATGTTAATTAAATAAATAATTCTACTTTATAAGATGTTGGAGTTTTATTAAACTATACTGTGTAATTAGTATTATATTCCATCAAATAGTAGGTAATAAAAAATAAGACATGGTGGCCTACCTCAAAGATCTTCCTCAAGTTGAAAAGCTCTTTAAGAATTTTTACTGTGATTCACATTCGAGTGAAACCTAATTAAGGAAACTGTATATTGTTGGGAATGATGGTAAGACAACCTTTTTTTCAAATTTACAGAAGACGGAATAACTTTCTGAATTTCTGTTCTTTGTTTTTAGATACAAAGTCATGGAATTTACTTTCAGCAATTGTACTTATTTTGGGCAATCATACTTATACTGACTGTACTTAAGATTTGTGACTACCCCCACCATTCCCTCTTCATTTTCATGTTTTAAACTACATTCACAATATATGCAAATTGCTAGTGATTGAATGTTTAAATGTTTCTGAAATCATTATTTTAGAAGAACATGTGGACAGGTTTTATCTTATTATAGGTAGTAAAGTTTTAGTAATCCAAAAAGCAAGAGAAAAAATTCAAAAGGAAATACCAGGATGTTACATCAGGAAAAAAAAAAAAAATTAAATCCTTTAAATTCTTGAATTACTTAAAACAACATAATCAAACTTAAAAGGCAGAATTATTATAACGGCCATGAAAAGGGAGACTTTTTCCTAACCTGTAAGTATAAATCAATTAATATGAAAAGCATCATGGTTTTAATGGCCCAAAATGTAATAGACATCTTACAAAAGAAAAATAAATGTTACTTATATATTTTTAAAATAATTGCTTTCATTAGTAAGCAAAAGGTTGCAAAGTTATAAACGGATTTTTTTTTTTAACCTGTCAAACTAAGTGAGATTGAAAAATTAAAAAACATAATATTTGATACTGTGAGTTTATTGCAGATTAAACCCATACACTGTTTGTGGGAGTTTGCATAGGTGTAAACCTATTGAAAGCATGTTAGCAATATTAAGACACTTTAAAATGTTTATACCCTTTGATACTGTAATTTAACTACTACTAAAAAAAAAAATTACCAAAAAAACTAGGAAAATAAATTAAAAACCTAAATGTTTAACAGAAGAAGAATGGTTTAATAAGTTATAGCACTACTGGAATAAATGTTATGTACCTATTAAAATTTTTTAAAAAATGGTGAAATTCCCATATCATGAAATTTAAAAAAAAAAAAAGCACAAATCTGCACAAGCACAAATCTATCTCTTGAGGAAGATTTTGTGTATATATATATATATACATATATATTCATAAAAAGGATAATGGAATTATATTAATCATGATATTAATAGTAGGTTTTTTTTTCCCTTGGTTTTTATTCTTTTTACTTTTATCAATTTTTTTAAATAGGAGTTTTAATTTTTATAATTTGAAAAATAAAATTTTTAAACTTTGAATTTCTAACCCCAAGGTTGCTTGTGGTATGGGGGTCAGCTGGGAATTTTTCCTTTAGGATATTCTTGAAGCAGCCCTAGCTAATTCGCTCCAAATAAATAGCTTTTCAAGGAGAAAAAAAAGAGAAAAAAACTTTTTTTTCTCTTTTTTAACTTAAGCTATACTTAAGCCAGTTGTCAGCAAATATTCACAAGCTCAAGTATTGCAGAGGGTTGTTGATATTCCTTCCATTTTTTCCTGTTTCTTCCTTTTGCTTCTCCCATTCTTCACCTTTCCCTTGCCTAGTATCTTCTCTCCCTTTTCCCCACTTGATTACTCAAGGAACTTTCCTTGATCTCTTCCCTGGCTCTAAGTGCCCCCCGCCACACACATACACACACACACACACACACACACACACACAGAGACAACTTCTGTGCAACATTTCTCAAACTTTAACGTGCACGTTAATCACCTGGGCCATCTTGTTAAAATGTAAATTCTAACAAAAGCCCAGTGATGCTGATGCTGCTATACCTTGAGTAGCAAGGTTGTACCTTGGCTGTACATTGAAATCACCTGGGTAAGCTTTAAAAAATACCAATGCCTGGGCCTTGCACCCTAGGATTTTTAAAAGCTTTTTAGGTGCAAACACGGTATCACAGCACAGAATTACCTTTAAAACACATATTAGTCTGCCCATCTTTCGCTCCACCACAATCCAAGTTTACTAAGAGTAGAAACCATATATTTTGTATTATCATACCTTTAAAAAAAAAAAAAAAATTTTTTTTTTTTACCTTTCACATTTCCTGTTGAATGAATGAAATGGAGTGTGCGAGAAAGAATGGCAGATATTTGTCCATGTGGTTGAAATAATAGAGAAAACCACACTGTGAGTGTTAATTCATAAAATAGGTGACAACCAGCTTGTTTTTATAATTTTGAATTTTTGGATAATTTTTTTAATTGTCTTTTATTGACTACAATGCTCACTATTAGTATTTGTAAATCTTTAAATTCACTGGTAACTTCACAGTCTCTGTATGTAGTACATACTTTATAATCTTGGATAGCTTGGGTTTTAGTTGCCTATTCATTATTAATGGGAGCGTTATTTTCAGAAAAGGCTATCAGTAATGAAATAATTTTAAAAAGCTCGGTGTTTAGATTGACTTCTCAATTAAAGAAAGCAAAAATACTCTCAAAAATATTTTGCCATAAGCTTTATTCACGTGGAATCTCCTACAAACGTTACATTATTTCTACTTCTCAAGTTCTAAAATATGAAAAAGAGACCCAAGAATGTGTTGGTAAAGAATCTCCTTCAGGGAATTCATCATTTTTTCCCTTGAAAGTTAAGAAATATATATTTTTTTAATCTTTCGAAAACCTCTTTCTGTGCTTAAAGTGTATTAGCAGCCTTGCCAAATATTGATACGTGCAACCTTGCTTTGCTGTAGGGTGTATTATTGCATCTATAATTCTTCAAGCTAGGAGAGAATATGTTTCCTCTTATTAAGCAAGCCAGGCAGCACAATTCTGCGAGCAGCTCTGCCTACGAGCATTCTGCCTTCTTGACAGATAAGCATTCTAACGCTTCACAGCATAACTGAATTGGGTCATCTTACTACACCCAGAACAAGTCAAAAATGCATCTAGACTGACTGCTTTAGTTCAGTTTTCCTAACCATCTGAACTCAGATGCAGGCTTGCTCAGTTGAGTGTCTTCATGTTATTCTCCAGGGCAGCACCTCTAAAGGATGTCTCCTCTGCAAACTCAGAATGGTTTCTTCTTTTTTTCTTTCTAATCTTTTCACTCATAGACAAGGTACACAATATTATGAATATATACAGTAGATATCATTGCATGACAGAAGTCCTTAGGTTATTCTCTGAATTTCCAGAGGCAAAAATAGTCTATGGCTAGTGATTTAACTTAGTTATCCGTTCAAAACTATAGGGACCTTTGAGGATTCAAAAGAAGTATGTAGCAGGTGACATGCCCTTCCAGAAAAAAAACTTCCAGAGCTTACGTAAAACCCAGTGCCGTGGAGTCGATTCCGACTCATAGTGACCCTATAGGACAGAGTAGAACTGCCCCATAGGGTTTCCAAGGAGCGCCTGGCGGATTCAAACTGCCGACCCTTTGGTTAGCAGCCGTAGCACTTAACCACTACACCACCAGGGTTTCCGGAGCTTTCATAGCGTTTGGAAATTCAAACACGTGCCAGCCCCTCACCTGAAAACAGCCTCTCATCTGTACCCTAGGTGATGTAAAAGGTCTTCACTAGGCTAATAACCTGAGGGTTGGCTGTTCAGAACTACCCAGCAGCACCACAGAAGAAAGCCCTGGCAATCTGTTTTCTAATATTACAGCCGTTGAACACCCCGTTGAGTGCAGCTGTACTCTGAAATACGTGGGGCCACTGTGACTTGGAATTGACTAAATGGTGATGTTGCTTTTTTGGTGGGGGGGGGGGCAGATGATGATGACCAGCTCTAAACTGACCAATATAACTTACCATTCAAACTGGAACATTTCTGAAGTGAAAGGGGGACCTGTTTGTAATAATGCTAGTATACCAGGGGTAAACCCGGTTGTCCCAGGCCAGCCTATTGTGGCTAGCTGCTGCGGAGTTGATTCTGACTCGTGGTAGCCTCGTGTGTGCAGAGTGGAGCTGCCCCATAGGGTTTTCCAGGCTGTGACCTTTCAGAAGCAGATCACCAGGCCTGTCCCCTGAGGTGCCTCTGGTTGAGTTTGAACTGCCAACCTTTTGGCTAGGAGTCCAGTATTTAATCCTTTGTACCACCAGGAACTCCCCTAGGCAAACCAAGATATAAACAATTTGATATATTGATGGAATGAGTGAGCTTCTGGATTGGCACATTACTCAGTGTGTGCCTTTACTTGCCAAATCTTTGAGATCTTTCCTCAGTTTAATCAAATAAAAAAAATTTTTTTTTATTATTAAATACTAAATATATTGCTGCTTTTTTGTGTACCTTCTGTCTTTAAATTTATTTATATCCTCCAGAGTTTGTCTTATAATTTACATTTTTTTGTTTTATACAACTGAAATTAAGCTAATTAATTAAAATCATATATATTTTCTTTTTTTTAGTAAAAAACATAATACCAATGGCCACTCTTTAAAAGATGGTTGGTTTTTAAACATACAATTTATTTCCTCATTTGTTTTGATTTCTCACGTTTCTTTAAAACATATACAATGAAAATTAAAGGCAGAATTTAGACCAATGGCTGCAAGTTTCCTTCGTCTTACTAAATAATATGTCACTTTGTGTGAAAGAATAATACTACAATGAATTTAGAACTAGTGATTTTATGCTGTAGCATTAGGCAACCTTTTAACTGATAATTGAGTGCATTCGGTCATTTAATTTTTACCAAAAGGATTCCCGAAAATGTGTGTCGGAGCTGAATATTTATAAATTGAACAATCACCTCATTAGTTCAAATGGAACTTCCTGAGAGCTACACATATTGTAACATATTGAACTATTTTTTTTCTACCAGAACTGCTTTGCTTTGGCCCATTCAAGTCCAACAGGTGGATGAAAAAAAACAATTTTTATAGGTTTCCAGAGAAAGAGGCAATAGCCACCAGTCAGTCCCAAGAACTGCAAAAATATCCACCGATTCTGCTACCTCCATTTTTCATTGCCAGCTAGATGGTTAGCCAAGCAGCCCAGCTCCTGGTCTTCAAATAGAGAGTGCTAGAACTCACCAAGTTCATAAGATAGGAATGAGAGCAGGTTTATATCCTTTCTAACACTAAAGGGCCTTCAAATAATTTTCAGATATTCACTGCCCATCAGTAGCCCAGGGCACCCAGTCACTGCTGGAAAAAAAAGCAGAATGGGGACAAGCGATAGGCAGAGGAAAACAAACAGTGGGGGGTGGGTGAGCACCTAACACAGGGTCAGCAGTCATAGATGTTCCAGGGCTGGAATGCCAGGGATGCCTGATGAGGGGTAAGGGGTTAGAGGTGGGAAAACTATAGAGAATTCCGTTTTCTTGTGATCAAGGTGGTGGGAGGTATTTTACTGTGATCAAAAAAAACCAACCAAACCCATTTACTGTCCAGTCAATTCCGACTCATAGCGACCCTATAGGACAGAGTAGAACTACCCCATAGAGTTCCCAAAGAGTGCCTGGTGGATCTGAACTGCCAACCTTTTGGTTAGCAGCCATAGCTCTTAACCACTATGCCGCCAAGGTTTCCTTACTGTGACCAGCAGCTACTAATTTTGTGCAGTAAAGTCTAAAAATGCTCCTCCCTCCACCTTGATAACCTCCCAGTCTTTGGTCCCAGGAGCAACCGTAGGGACTAGTAATTAGTAATGGCTAGGAGTTATTAGGAATTAATAATCAGATAATCAAAGACAGATACAGTTTCTTCAACCATGCTTTATTCCAATGGTCATCAGGTATCCTAAAAAAAAAAAAAAAAATTTTTTTTTTTATCCTAAGAAATTGAAAATATGAGTCATTACCAGGCTAAATACATGTATATGATTCCTTCTAAACCCTAGAAAGAATTATAATCACTAAATAAGTAAAACATGAGTTTGAGAACAGGAGTATTAAAGTAAGCACAATTTGCTAGTTTATTATTTTCCATGAACATACTACCAACAAGCCATTTTTGCCCCACGATATAGAAATTTTAATATTTCTAAAGAGTGGTTGAGTTTTAAAACACCGTAATAAAATATATTACATTCACACAACTTCTGAGTGGATTTTATTTGGGCATTTTAGAATGCTTCTTAAATAGTCAAGTCACAAAAAAAGAACACACAAATCATTTAGTAACAAAAGGGCCAGAACATCCATTCCTGGCTTGTTACTACCTTCAGCTTATTCTAATGTGTGACAGTATATTCCAAAAATGTGACTAACTTGTAGCTATAAGAAAAATAAGAGGAGTGATAAGTAACTTTGGGGTGCTGTCAGATTGCTCAAGTGAGGAGAATCGAGAAACTTGTAAAGCAAAGCAGGTCAGAGCAGAGGAAGTGCAAATTAAAAATCAAGCAAGGCTTAAACAAAACGAAAGAGAACTTTATAAGAAAGTCCAAATCCAGTTACCCAATACATCACAGGCAGGAAGCCAAGCAGAGGATCAATGAAAACTGGTTACAATCAAGGTGGACTCAAGGATGGAAGAAGATAGCAAAGAATGAGTGTTTAAGGTTGATTTTCACTGAAGACATGAGTGACATTTTCACTCCAAAATTTTCTTTAAAAGAAGAAAGGTCAGAGATACTAGATCAAACACAATCAAAGTCAGAGACATTGTTAATCCTATTAAAGAATAGAAATAACCATTGAATAAATTACACGCTCCCAAGCATTTTAATATAATATACAGGAGAAATTGTAAAAATGTTGGCCTAAATATTGGGCAAATAGCTTAACTGATGGGATTTTCTTATATATAAAATGAGGATTAATAGTGTCACTATGGAAGGATTGTTATGAAGATTAAATGCAATGCAATAAATAAAATCTTAGAAAAGTTCCAGGCACATCCTAAGTGCTCAAATAACTATTATTTTTGATAGTAAGCAAAGCAAGTGAACCTTAAACTTCAGGATTAACAAGCAAACAAAGGTTGAAAGAAACAAAAAAAAGTGATCAGGATTCACTGACAACCTGGGTCACAGCCCATACTCCGCCATCTGGATAACCTTTTTCAAATTACTTCATTTTTCTGAACTTTTACTCTTCATTTATAAAATGAAAAAATTGAACTGGATTATCTCTATGGACACTTCTAGCACATCTATGATTTTTAGAACCCCATGCTTCAGTCATCTTAACATTTTTATATGGTCGAGTCTATCATTTATGTATAATCATAAACTATTTGAATATTTATATTTCCATTTTGTATCCATTCATGAGGTTGTGAATTCCACACATTGTACAAACGTGAGTACAAGTTCCAGTATCAAAAATGTCCTTAAATTCACCCTCAGGGGCAAAATCTTGAGTTAGATCTCTGCTGCCTTTTGGTATGTACTATGAGTTTATTAAACACATTCCAGAAGACAAGGAATTTAACTCAGTTTCCCCATCTCAGACAATAAAACCGAAAGATAATGTAGTTTGCCCTTTACTTCTGTGAGTACTAGAGAATTTTTGTCTTTTATCAGTATATTTTTAATGTACTTACTTGGCAATTTCTGTGTAGTTGTTGTTGCTGGGTGTCATTGAGTGGATTTTCAACCCCTAGTGACCCCATGGGGCCCTGGTGGTGCAGTGGTTAAGCATCTGGCTGCTAACCAAAAGGTCGACAGTTTGAATCCGTCAGCAGCTCCTTGGAAAAGCTGTGGAGCAGTTCTACTCTGTCCTGCAGGGCCCCTGTGAGTCGGAATCAGCTGGATGGCAACCGGTTTGGTTTGTTTGGTTAGTGACCCTGTGTGACAGAACTGCCCATGGCGTTTTCTAGGCTTTTTTTTTTTTTTTTAATCTTTACAGGAGCAGATATCTAGGTCTTTCTCCCACAGAGCCTCTGGGTGAGTTCAAACTTCCAACCTTTCAGTTAGCAGCCCAGTGCTTAACCATTGCACCACCAGGGCTTCTTGGCAATTTCTGTACTATTTTATAATTAAGTAAATCTCCTTATTAGGATTGCTTGCAAACAAAAGAAATTGATTTTTATTAACTTAAACCACATAGGTTGGCTCAGAAGAATTAAGAAAAAATTGAAATGCAGATCCAGGAAGGGCAGAAGTTAAAGCCGTTGTAGGGGCCTAGCAAACTAGATGCACTTGAGACCATTATTTTTGTAATGATTTGGCTCCAACCATTTCTCTTCTTTCTCAGTATGCTCAGGTTTAAGAGAAAGCAAATAAAGACCCGATATTCCTATAATGTGCAACATAACTTACATTTGGCTGGGTAGGACAAGGCGTTTGGCAAATTGTCCCAAGAACACATTATGGGAGAAATTTCCCTAAGGGAAAAATGAGAGATGGGGAGAGAAGTTGAGTGTTATCAGATGATACTAGGGTGGTGCCAGAAAAAAAGAATTATGTTTACAAGTTGTAAAAAAAAAAGTGACCCAAATTACAATCATTAATTCAAGAAGTGTGCTTCTGTGTATGTGTGTGTGTTTTAAGGTCACAGCTTTATTAGAATTATCCATTTAAATGCAATTAACTTACAACTACTATAGGAGAAAAGGAAGAGGATATGCCATGAAGAAGGATGGGTTTCATTTCAATTTGCATTTCTCTTTCTATAAGTAAATTTTAACTTTTTTTTTTTCTTGATACTGCCAAGGAAGAGCAAACCTTCAACTCCTCACCAAGTGTTCCTATTACACCAATGAGTCCCTCACTCCCAACACTTCCACCTCACACCACAGAAAACCGTATAGTCTACTCCACTATCAGAAAGAAACCTAAAGGAAGACAAATGGGTAAGACTGGGAAAAATATCACCCCCATGTCAAAGGAAATAAAAAAAAAAAAAAAAAAACCCGTTGCCGTCAAGTTGATTCCGACTCATAGCGACCCTATAGGACAGAGCAGAACTGCCCCATAGAGTTTCCAAGGAGTGCCTGTTGGATTCAAACTGCCAACCTTTTGATCAGCAGCCGCAGCTCTTAACCACTGCGCCACCAGGGTTTTCGTTAAAGGAAATAGAAAAGGCTAAAAAATAGGTTAGATGCGAAGTTAAATCATAAGGCAAGCAAAATAAAATGAAGTTGTAATAACTATTATCATCATTTTATTATTATTGGTTAGATTTACTGAGTTTTTTCTATAGGCCAAGTATTGCTCTAAGTACTTTACATATATTAAAACATTTAATCCTCAGAACTGTCTAAGTGTAGTAACAATTATTATCCTCATTTCCCAGATGAACAGTGAGGGACAAGGGAGTTCATAATCAGTCAGGGTTCTGGCAAGAACCAGATGACACACTCAAAAGGGGTTAGCTAAAAATAATTTAGTGAACCGACTGTTTATAGATGGTACCTTAACTAGTTAGCAATGGGAGGTAGGGCTAAGAGAACCAGGAGAGATAGTGAGGTACTGAGGGACTAACATAGCGGGAACCGTTGCCTTCTGAAGTCTGAAGGAGTACAAGGAAGAAACTGTGTTACTGCAGCCTAGGACTACAGAACAGGAGCTGTAACCATAGAGAAAACCACCCACTGGAAGACATTGGAGAGGCAAGGAGAGAGCAAGGGGAAACAAATATTCCCAATTGTCTTCCTCTTGCCCCCTACTGACGTCTCCTGAATTCAACCACAACTGGATTTATAATGCCTGAGCGAGGTAGCTCACATAGTGCACACGGAGCTGATTTTCTGGAGCATCTAGCTGGGCATAAATGGGTGAAGAAATGATACAGGGACTCAACCTAGCCAGCACATCTCATTTACTTTCCCTAAATCACATAGTCGGTGATTATGGAAGCTGGGATTTAAGGCTGGGTTCTGAGAAACTGCCTGCCATAGCAGGCATCCCCATAAGGACCATGATGGCAGCTTAACTGCAAAAAACAGCACGCCATTGACCCCCACTTGTTCCATGAAATGGCCAGCTAAAGAAAACCCTTCACCTCTAAAATGTAACAATCTTTCCTCTTTGAAATGTTCTCAAATTGCTTTCTTATACACTTGAAGCCAAGCAAGACTACCAGATGTACCTAAAGACCGGTTAGAGAGTCTCCCTGACTTCCAAGAGCCACATCTTCTTAGAAATCTTGTCACTCAGAGGCTGCCTCACGATTTCCTCCTTGTACTCTCCAGCACTTACTCTTCTTTCTAACAGCCTGTGGAAACACAGTAGATGGGTTCACTTGCTGCAAATTTATGAATAAACAGCCTTTGGTAAGTTGTGTGTCGGACTTAGATTTATCTTCGAGAATTCTTTTATTTTTAGATATAACAAAAAATTTGTCATTTCAACCATTTTTAAGTGTACAGTTCAGGGACATTAATTACCTTCACCATGTTATGCAACCATCACCACTATCCATTTTCAAAAGTTTTCCATCAACTCTACAGAAATTCAGTACCCTGTAAGTAGTAACTCTTTGTTCCTTCCTCCCCACAGCCACTGTTATTGTTGTTAGGTGCCATCTAGTTTGTTCCAACTCATAGCAACCCTAAAGACAGCAGAACAAAACACCGCCTAGTCCTGTGCCATCCTCACAATTGTTGTTATGCTTGAGCCCATTGTTGCAGCCACTGTGTCAGTTCATCTTGTTGAAAGTCTTTCTCCTCTTTGCTGTGCAGCTGCTGGTAACCACTAATAAACTTTAGTCTCTATGCATTTGCCTATTCTATACATTTCATGGAGCCCTGGTAGCACAGTCTTTAAGCATTCATCTGCTAACCAGAAGGTCGGCAGTTGAATTCACCAATAAGTTGGATCACACAATATTTGTCATTTTGTGTCTTACTTATTTCACTTAGCATAATGTTTTCAGGGTATATGTATATTGTATGTACATTCCATTGTATGTATATATCATAGTTAGTTTATCCATTCATCTGTTGATAGACACTGGAATGTACACCACTGTATCTGTTTGAGTCCCTGCTTTCAAGTCTCTGGGGTGTATACCTAGGATAGAATTGATAGGTAATACATAGATCATGTTTAACTTTTTGAGGAACTACCAAAAGATGTCTGCACGTTTTACATTTCTACCAGCAATGGACAAGCGTTCAAATATTTCTGCATCCGGGACAACACTTGTTAGTTTCCGTTTTTGTAATAATAACCATCCAAGGGGATGTAAAATGGTCTGTCATTGTGGCTTTTGATTTTCATTTCCCTGATGACTAAGAATTTTGAGCATCTTTTTTTGTGTGTGTGCTTGTTGCCCATTTGTGTATCTTCTTTGGAGAAATGTCTACTCATGTTCTTTGTCCATTTTTTAATTGTTTGTTTTTTATTGTTGAGTTGTAGGAGTTTTTTATGTATTCTGGATACTAAACCTTTATCAGATATATGGTTACCAAATATTTTCTCCTATTCTGTAGGCTGTCTCTTCACTTTCTTGAAATGTGCTTTGATGCACAAAGTTTTTAATTTTGATTAAGTACAGTTTATCAATTTTATCTTCTGCTGCTAGTGGTTTTTGGCGTCATACCTAAGAACACATTGTTCAGAATAAGGTCTTAAAATTTTTTCTCCTCTTTTCTTCTCAGAGTTTTATGGTTTTAGTTCTTAGGTCATTCATGCATTTTGAGTTAATTTTTGTAAACTGTCTGAAATACGGGTCCAACACCATTCTTTTGCATCTAGTTGTCCCAGCATCAATTTTGTTCTATATATCCCATCCTTATACCACTACCACATCATTTTGATTGCTGTGGCTTTATACATCATTTTGATTGCTGTGGCTTTATAGTTCTTTATAGTACTTTTTGAAATTGGGAAATATGAGTCTTCCTACTGTATTCTTCCTTTCCAAAATTCTTTTGGTGATTCAGAAGCCCTTGAAATTCCATAGGAGGATCAACTTTTCCGTATCTGCAAAAAGACTGTTGGAATTTTGATAGGGATTGCATTGAATCTGTAAATTGCTTTAAGTAGTATTGCTGTCTTAAAAATATTAAGTCCTCAATTCCATGAACATGGAGTGTCTTTGCATTTATTTAGACTCTCTTATTTTTTGATCAATGTTTTATAATTTTCAGTGTACAAGCTTTTCACCTTCCTGCTTAAATGTATTCCTCCGTGTTTTATTCTTTCAGATGCTATTGTAAATGGAATTGCCTTGTTAATTTCCTTTTCAGGTTGTTCATTGCTTATGTATAGAAACGTAACTGATTTTTATTTTCATGTGTTTATCTTATATACTGCAACTTTGCCAAATTTGTTTATTAGCTCTAGTAGCTTGTGTATTTTGGGGGGACTTTCTTTATATAGGATCATATCATCTGCAAATAGAACTAAAACCAAACCCATTGCCATCAAGTTGATTCCAACTCATAGAAATCCTATAAGACAGAGTAGAACTGCCCCATAGGGTTTCTTAGGTTGTAGTCTTTACGGGAGCAGACTGTCACATCTTTCTCCCACAGAGCTGCTGGTGGGTTCGAACCACCAGCCTTTCTGTTAGCAGCTAAGCACTTTAACTATGGCACCACCATAGAGATAGTTTTTTTCTTCCTTTTCAATTTGCTCACCTTTTAATTATTTTGCCTAACTGCTCTGGCTAGAACTTCCAATACAATATTGAATAGTAGTGGTGGGAGCAGTCATCCTTGTCTTGTTCCTGATCTACTGGGAAAACTCTCACCCTTTTACCATTGATTATGATGTTAAAAAAGAAGAAAAGAAAAAGCTATTGCTATGGAATTGATTCTGACTCATAACGATCCTATAGGACAGAGTAGAACTGCCCCATAGTGTTCCAAGGAACAACTGGGATATTCAAACTGCCGACCTTTTGGTTAGAAGCAAAGCTGTTAACCATTGCCCCACCAGGGCTCCAAATATGATGTTGGTTGTGGGTATTTCATAAACGTACTTCATCATGTTGAGAAATTTTCCTTCTATTCATAGTTAATTGAGCATTTTTAACATAAAAGAGCTTTGGATTTTGTCAGTTACCTTTCTGCATTGCTTAAGGGGGTCATATAGTTCTTTTCCTTCATTTTACTACTGTGGTATATTATGTTGATTGATATTCTTAGACTGAACCACCTTGCATTTGAGGGATAAAATCCACTTGATCGTGGTGTATAATCCTTCTAATATAGTGTTGGGTTTGGTTTGCCAGTATTTTATTGAGGATTTTTTGCATCTACATTAATAAGGGATATTGATCTGTAGTATCAGCCATGGAAGCAGCAGTCAAGAAATCAAGAGGTGCATTGCATTGGGTAAATCTGCTGCAAAGGACCTCTTCAAAGTGTTGAAGAACAAAAATGTCACCTTGAAGACCAAGGTGCACCTGACCCAAGCCATGATATTTTCAATCACATCATATGCATGGGAAAGCTGGACGATGAATAAGGAAGACCGGAGAAAAATTGACACCTTTAAATTGTGGTGTTGCTGAAGAATATTGAATATACCATGGACTGCCAAAAGAACTAACAAATCTGTTATGGAAAAAATACAGCCAGAATGCTCCTTAGAAACAAAGATGGTGAGACTGCATCTTACATACTTTGGACATGTTGTCAGGAGGGATCAGTCCCTGGAGAAGGACATCATGCTTGGCAGAGCACAGGGTCAGTGGAAAAGAGGAAGACTCTCAACGAGGTGGATTGACACAGTGGCTGCAACAATAAGCTCAAGCATAACAATGATTGTAAGGATGGTGCAGGACCAGGCAGTGTTTCGTTCTGTTGTGCATAGGGTCGCTGTGAGTCAAAACCGACTCGATGGCACCTAACAACAACAACAGTATTCTTTTCATGTGGTGTCTTTATCTACCTTTGGTATCAGAGTAATGCTCATAAAATGAGTAAGGAAATTTTCCTTCCTCTTCTGTTTTTTGAGAATAATTGGTGTTAATTCTTCTTTAAATGTTTGATAGAATTCACCAGTGAAGACATGTAGTCCCCGAATTTTCTTTTTTGGGAGGTGATTGATGACTGATATAATCTCTTGACTTGTTGTAGATTTGTTGAAATTTTCTATTTCTTCTTGAGTCAATTTAGGTAGTTTATGTGTTTCCAGGAATGTGTCAGTTTCATCTAGTTTATCTAATTTGTTGGTAAATTATTGTCCATAGTACTCTCTTGTAATCCTTCTTATGTCTGAAGGGTAAGTAGTAATGTTCAAACTTTTAATTTCATTTACTTGCTCCTCTCTCTTCTTCATCGTCAGTCTAGCAAACGGTCTGTGGAAAATTAGCACTGTGCTAGGATCCTTCTTCAACCCTTAGCCAGGCTTGCACTGAGCCTAAGGACCAGCCTCCGGTGAAATCACAGGGCTTCAGTAATTTAGGAGTATGCATTTTGCTCTGGGCTTGTGTGTGGCTCTTACAGTTTCCTTGTACACAAGATGATTTTGAAGGCCTTAATTTAGGAAAGAAACTCCCTGGTTAAACACTGTAGGATTAGCCGAAAGATTGGTGGTTTAAACACAGCCAGAGGTGCCTCCGAAGACAGGCCTGACTATCTGCTTCGAAAAGGTCACACCCTTGAAAACCCTAGGGAGAAGTTCTACTCTGCACACATGGGGCCGCCATGAGTCAGAATCAATTCGAGGGCAACTAACAACAACAAAAAAAATAATAACAACAATATGTCTTAGTGATACCCTTTAGCCCCAGGCAGTTACATGCATTACAGCCTTCTGGCGTTACTCCCTGCCCCTCTACACTGCATGAGCTCCAAGACAGGCCAAACCAAGCTAGAGTCTTGATTCAGTCCTATAGGCTGTCCCCATAGGGTTAGAACAGATACACACAATGCTTTGCAAATGAAGTCTCTGTCCCATCTAAAGCCAGAAACCAGACTCCCTCTCTGGGTGTACAGGTACGGCTTAAAGGTAATCCATGAAGGGGATGGGGTTCAGTCAAGCAGAAAAGCGAAGCTTTCCTACATTTTCTATCACATTTTCTTTCAATCGAAGCCCTGGTAGAGCAGTGGTTAAGAGCTCAGCTGCCAACCAAAAGGTCCACAGTTTGAATCCATCAGGCACTCCATGGAAACCTTATGGGGCCATTCTAGTCTGTCCTATAGGGTCGCCATGAGTCAGAATCAACTCAGTGGCAACGGGTTTGGTTTCTTTGATTCAGTGTTCACTTAGTTGCTGTAACCTTTGACTTTTTTGCAGAGTTCTGACAAAGTTGATTTCTGCCAGTTTCTTCTTGAGTATGTGTTCCTGGGGGGCGGGGAGGGGCAATGGAATATGCAGCTGTTCACGCCACCATCTTGCTCCAGGCTCCTCTGTCTTTGACAATTCTTAACAACTATATATATATTATACTACCCGGGGCCATCGAGTCTATTCCAACTCATAGTGACCCTGTAGTATATATTATATATATATTATACTACCTGTCCATAACAGCACTACTACAGAGTTAGCCAATAAATTAGAGAGAATAAAGAACAGAATAGACAGAAGTACAAACTGCACTGTCCAATTCTGGGACCAGTGTTGGAAATTTTGACCAAAAATAAATAAATAAGAACAATAAAGGATTATAACTTACTGAATAAAATAAGAATACATGAATCAATATACATGTTAAACAAATAAAAAAGCAAATAAGTAAATACACAAGTGAGAAGGAAAAACTCTTCCTTACAGTAGAATATCTTCAATAAATACAGAAGAAATGAAGGAGTTAGAAAAAAAACATTTTGCAATCATATGTTTATTCAGGCAAGGATCACCACTGAATACTAAATCTGGGATTAGGAGAGATTTAATGAGGAACGAGATATTTACAGGTACTCAAAGTGTATTTCCCAAAATTATTCATTAATTGAAAAAGAAAAAAATAGTAACTATCAAATGGATAAAGCAGATAACATCTTTACAAAGTCACCAAAGTTATCATTACTATTAAGGGACAAAAGTGTGTTATAACCTGAGATTTGATGTTGTTTATTGTTATATGCAGTCGAGTCGATTGTGACTCACAGCTACCCTATAGTACAGAGTATAAGTGCACCATAGTGTTTCCTAGGCTGTATCTTTGTGGCAGCTGAGTACCAGGCCTTTTGCCCCAGTGAGCAGCCAGTGGGTTGGAGCCTCTGACCTTTCAGCTAGGAGCTGAGTGCTTAACCATTGCACCACCAGGATTCCTTCACTTAAGCAGCATCTCACACAGGAAGAAGCAAAACAAGACGGAGTGTTCAAGTAAAAACTGAGAGCATGCAACTCAAAAAGCTATAAAAAGAGAAGAAAATGTGCATAAGGAAGGAATTAGGGACTGAAAAATACATTTGCAAACAGAGAAATAGTTACATGGGCAAATAAATTCTGTGGCTGATTTCAAAGGGAAAAAAAAATAGACCAATAAGTATAATAATAAAAAAGGAGAAAGTGCTAAAAATTGAAAATTAAAAATAAATTTGAGGAAATAAGCACAAAAAGCAAAGAAATGTAAACTACAATTAACAGAGTACATTGTAACAATATTATATCAAATCTGAAAACCTGATTGAAATTTATGATTTTTCTAGGACAATCTTAGAGTCATTCAAAGGAGAGAAAAAATAGACCAATAAATGTACATGAAACTGAAAATTTTATCAAAAGTCTAGGCAGTGGCAGAGTTTATTCTTTCACATTTTTAAGAAAAAGATAATTTATGTCATTTTTAGAGCATAAGAAAAAAGAAAATCTTCCAAATTACTTGAGCCATGCCAGAATTAAACAAGACGTTATGAAAATAGCATAAAAATTTGCTATTTTTATGAATGGTGATTTTGAATATCAATTCTAATATTGTAAATAAAGTGTGTTTCATCTCAAAAAGGCAAAATTATTTAATATTGGAAAATTATAAATTCAAAGGGGAAAAAAATATGACCATGTCATCTCTAGATAAAAGTCAATATTGATAGAGACTTTAAAAGTTAGAATTGGAGTTCACCCTTCAGCCAAACATTAGACAGGCCCATTAAACAAAACAAGACTAAATGGGCGCACCAGCCTAGAGGAAAGAATGAGAAGGCAGGAGGGGACAAGAAAGCTGGTAATGGGGAACCCAAGGTCGAGAAGGGGAGAGTGTTGACACATGGTGGGGTTGGCAGTCACAAAACATTGTGTGTGTTAATTGTTTAATGAGAAACTAATTTGCTCTATAAACGTTCATCTAAAGCAGAATAAAAAAATATTAGAAACTTTTGGGCAAATTATTGACAATATTAAATATAAGTCAGTGCCCCCTCAAAACAGAATGCGTTAATAATGAATCAAAAGTCAAGAAAAACAAAAAATAATTATCTTATTTTTAATTTTATATGTTTAAGTTAGATTTGAATTTTTTATGGTGTTTATAGATTGACTCTCCTTTAAAAATGATTAAAAAGAAATTATTAATAAAGCAGAAAATCTTAGAAAATATTATCAAACTCTTATAGTGTGACAAACATTTGTCACTAGAATTATATTTCTTATGTTATTTAGAATATTTACATAGGCTTGTCTTCTAATCAAGCATTTTACATTGTGTTATATTGGAAAACTGACAATTTTAGCAAAATTTCAGCCATTCAATGTTAGCTGTTATATAAACAAGGGATGCTACAAGAGATTTATTTTTGTAATAACAAATAAACTAAGATATACCACCACAACCAAAATGCGTTGTTAAATATTTTGTGAATTATCCCGTATTGTTGACTTGAAATACAAATTTTCAAATGAAAACACCAACCATATTTAAAAAAAAAAAAAAAAAAAGAAGCATACAGCTAGGTAAGTGATTCCACTTTATGAAAAGAATGACAAGACAAAATTAATTTAAAAAATATTTTTAGACTTATTTTATTGTTCAGTATTTTACATACAATATTATGGTGTGAAGATTAAAATAAATAGGAATAAATATATCATAAATTATGACGGTATTGAATTATGCAATTGTATTAATTTTATCTTAAATTCTCTCTTTAAAAATTCTGGTTTATGATAAATACTAGTATATATATATTGAAAAAATAATAATAACATTGCCATTAAATCAATTTTAACTGATAGGGACAGAGTAAACTGCCCCATAGGGTTTCCAAAGCTGTAATTTTTATGAAAGCTGGACAATGAACAAGAAAGACAAAGAGGAATTGATGCCTTTGAATTATGGTGTTTGCCAAGAACATTAATATACCATGGACTGCCAGAAGAACGAACAAGTCAGTCTTGAAAGAAGTACAGCCAGAGTGTTCCTCAGAAGCAAGAATGGCGAGACTTTGTCTTGTGTACTTTGGACTTGATATTAGTGAGACTTTTTCTTATGTACTTTGGACATGTTACCTGAAAGGACCAGACCCTGGAGAAGAACATCATGCTGGAAAAGTAGAGGGTCAGTGAAAACCAGGAAAGATCCTCAATGAGATGGATTGACACAGTGGTGGCAACAATGGGCTCAAACGTAGCAACAATTGTGAGGATGGCTCAGGACTGGACAGTGTTTTGTTCTGTTAAACATAGGGCCACTATGAGTTGGAACCAACTGATGGAACCTAACGACAGCAACAACAATCTTTGCAGAAGCAGACTGGCAAATCTTTCTACCACAGAGTGGCTGGTGGTTTTAACTGCCAAACTTTCAGTTAGCAAGCAGCCAAGCTCTTAACCACTGCTTCACCAGGGCTCCCAATTTTACAATTTATTAATATAATTCCTATTTAAAATTAAGGTTACTATCAATCTCATGGCTTAGTGTTAGGTTAATTTGTTATAATTGTTAAATCCTTCTTAAAAGGTATTATTCAGTATTTGATTTAATTTTTTGATACAATCATACCTAAGTATGCTAAATGTAGAAATGTAGTCATATCTTATTTTCTACTTTGCCTGGTCTTGTAAATGAGTTAGATATTATGTAAATGCATACTGGACATTTGGAAAGTTACATTTATCATACTGTTACTATGAATTATGACAAAAATAAGGGAAAAGTTACTGAACAGGTGAAACAAAATATTTTACATATCCTGTGGGTGTTATAAAAAATACTTAAAATTATTCATGGTTTTGTGTAACTAAATTATATATGTGTATACATATATTGAAATCCTGGTGGCATAGTGGTTGAGTGCTACAGCTGCTAACCAAAAGGTCAGCAGTTCAAATCTGTCAGGTGCTCCTTGGAAACTCTATGGGTCAGTTCTAATCTGTCTTATAGGGTTGTTATGAGTTGGAATTGACTTGACGGCAGTTGGTTTTTATACATATATTAATTTAACAATCATCAATGTCTCTTCAGTTTGTCTTTAAAAGATAAGGAGTAGTTGTTTTTTTAGATAATGTAGATTTCAACTGTGTGGCAAATCAGTAACTACCAGCTGTGGCTAACCACATGGCAGTATTCCATAGGTTGGATAAGTGTTTGACAGATGCATAGGCAAAATTTGCCTAAATTACTACTACTACCATAATTTAAATGCTAAGCCCATAAGCCAGAAACATGTTAAATAAAAGATAGAAATCATGTAATGAAAGCATACATACCCCTGTAGAACCAAAGAATCAAAGTGTCCTATGCTAATACTTTATGATTAGCCATGCTGTCATTGTTAGGTGCCGTCAAGTCAATTCTGACTCACAGCGACCCTATAGAACAGTGTAGAACTGCCATAGGGTTTCCAAGGAGCTCCAGGTGGATTTGAACTGCTAACCTTTTGGTCAGCAGCCAAGCACCACCAAATCTCCATGATTAGCCATAGATGTAACTAAATAATCTAGTTATTGCACCGGTATGCAAATTAAGGATTTGATATATTTGTATTAATTGAGAAGAGGATAAAATGCCCTTGAGGACTTTTTTTTTCCACCCAACATAATAGCAACTGTAATGAATCACTATTATAACAACAGGGTGAAATCTGGGGTATTCCACTATTTTTCACATCATGGTGTTCAGTATTTCTACTCGGTAGGGCTGAACTGGCGCTTCAGAAATGAGTGTCCCCTTAGTGTATGGAGTCAGCAGCCACGTATTTGGCAATGTTGTTTTTAGAAAAGCTGATGCGGCAGAGAAGTAAAGGTAGCAACTGGAGCATACAGTTAAAATTTATAAACAAAAGGAGTAGGAGTGTGGATGCAAAACAAGACTAGTAAAAGGAAGTAAATGTAAAGATTTAAAAGAGAAAATATAGAAGGAGGAAGGATGAATGCAAAAGTAGAGCACAGGGCATTTTTAGGGCAGTGAAACAATTCTGTATGATGCTGTAATGGTGGACACATGACGTTATGCATAGGGCTGTACAACACAAATTGTGAGTCTTACTATAAACTATGAACTTCAGTTAAGAATAATAATAATGTATCCATATTGGTTCACCAGTTGTAACAAATGCACCATAGGAATGTAAGATGTTAGTAACGGGAGAAACAGTGTGAGGGGGGATGGCATTTTGGGAGCTCTGTAGATGGCGCAAAATTTGTCTGCAAACCAAAAACTTCTCTAGACTTAGAGAATGCAAATACCATTTTGCTTATCATAGTTGTGTAAATGGAGTTAAAAAGCAACAGTTCACATGATACTAACATGCAGTCACCTAGGAGAATGTAGCAAAAAAGCAAGTTTGCTTCCCATGTTCATATATTGAGGTGAATTAGCCATAAACACAATATTTCTTAGCATACTGTAAGTACATCCTGCCATGAAAACAGCTTCTTGAAATATTTATATTTCATCATTAGTGCACCAGTTTAGACATCTTAAAAAATGACTTGAGTAATTAAAGGAATTTCAGAGATAACTACATTCTGTTTTTACTCCTTCCTAAAACCTCCTGACAGATTTTATGTCAAACCTTACACCAGATTTGCCTTATCTGATAGTTCAATGTCTTACCAAAGCATTTTATTTCTTCTCTTGTCATTGTCCCCTGAATTTCCCCCAGTAATGGGAATTTCAAACCTAGAATTGAGTTTTGATCACGTTTTATGGCTAATTTCTATAAGAGGTGACAAGGTTAATACTTCCACAAATCAATCTTAGTACAGCAATGAATGCACTTTTTCCTGAGCACGATCAAGGGTTGGATAACAGTTATCACTATGCCAAAGGAATACCAGTGTTTTGTTTCACTTTTAGTTGCTTCTTTCGAGGATAGCAGTAGAACTTCATAAATAATTAATTACAATGTGAAGGCTACTTGACAATTCCTTTTAGAAATGAACCTTACTCGTGGGTCCTTCTTTGAACAGTTTTCTTAACCTTGACACATGTCTAAATTGTGTAACGTGCTAAGGATGCATCCTTTAATTAGAGTTACCATTCATATAAGACAGAAGTAAATTTTCTGATGATCATAGTAAAAACAACAAAAGATTAGTAATAAATATAATTATTATTCACATCAGCCACACATATACAGTAAAACCTGCAAAAGTGGAAGCCTGTCAGAGAAGGAAATTCAAATATTTTCCACTAATGGAGTGAGAAAAGTAGTTAGACTGCACCGTGTCAAAGGTGAAATACTTGTGAGATCCGGAAAAACAAGGCAGTCCTGTCGAGTTCTAGCTCTCATAGGTTTCACTGTATATTGAAATTTTTTTTATTGATTCACTTCTAAACTATTTTGCTCTCTAACAAAGCTCTATAAATGCAAATATAACCATTAATTGTTTTCTAAATGTCAGGAAAGAAAAAAAAAATCACTCCTAGTCAATATAGTCTGACTAGAAACTTGAAATTGTAATTACGAATTTATTGCAAGCTTCTTGATTCACTTGGAAGAATCACTATTTTTTTTTTGTACTTAGTTTTCTAATTTTGAAGTGATTATATTCATCTATACATTTTTAATACAATGGAGTTAATGTATTTATAAAGTTTTTCTCAATGCTTACACAATAAAATGAGGTTCTTGGAACAAAGATGCTACAAAATTTGGTATTGTTATTACTGTCAACACAGAAACTGATGATATAGTCTACCAAACCTCAATTTCTCTTAAAATCCTCAAAACTCCTTTGACTGGGCAGTCTTTCCACTGCTGACCAAGCATGTATGTGTGTGAGTATTTTATGTTTTATACTCTACAGTTTTACTCTTCAAGGAATGTAAGGTCATTTGCAAGCACACTTCGATAAACTGTAACAACAACGATGACGTCTTTCCTTTCAAAACTCAGTTAAGAACAAAAAGAACCTATTCAGGTTGTAGCCAGATGCCCCAAGCATTGAAATACATTGTTTTACCTAGAATCAGCACAAAAGGGTAATAAATGTTGGAGCCTTTATTTTTAAGTTGGAAGAATTGTTTCATATTACAAAGCATCCTAGAATACTGGAAGCATCCATTCGAAGAAGAATAACTGGGCATTTTTTTTATTGTTTTTGTTTATTTGTTTGTTTTTATCTAAAAGGAATTTTTAAGAGCATCGAGTGTCCATCAGCATCAGAGCCATTATAGGGAGATCAGGCCTATGATGTAAATTATATTTGTATGATTTGATAATTTTGTTCTAAAACTGTATATATATGGCTTTATATTCTTTCTAGTTAAAAGGCAGATTTTCCCTTCTGAATAAATTGCCAAATCACATGCATGTTTCTTGAAACCTAGAAGAGAAATTATCATTTGTCTTTTCTGAGGCTGTGACTAGGTTAGGAAGAAATATTTTATTCAACATGTTTCATAAGGAACACGTAGCCTTTAGGGAATAGCATGGTTGAACTGAACCTAGTCAATAATAGATTGCATACCCTTGGTTAATTTATTAGCCATCTATTTCATTCTTACAGTATAATAGAAAACTAGGATTCCATCACCACGTATGCAACATTTTGTGCTCTGAATGTTCAGAGAAAAATTTCAAAAAATATAAAACCTCAAGAGTTTTAATTTAGGATTGACAAACATTAATAGCTTCAGAGTGATTAAATGTAAATACCATCCTTGATATTTTCCTTTACTATCTGCTGTATTATGACTGCCTTTTATTACAAAAGTCTGAAATAAATGAAGAAAAATCACACCAAGAATTCCCAAGACCTTGGATTGGCTTCACACCAATACAAAAACCGTTCCTGCAATATTTGAAGCATCACCGTCTCTTCCTCAGTTACAAACCACTGTGAATGCCCGCCTAATTGTAACTTGGATGAAGACAAAAACATCTGCAATATCCTGGATAAAGGACAGTATCATTGTCAGACATGACTCTTGACTTTCCTGTAAGATGGTGCTCACATCCTACCCCTAAGACTGAAGCCTAGTACATCTACCATACAGATAATGACTTTAATTTTCCCTCCACAACACGTGAATGAACGTACTTCCACACACACACGTTTAGTGGACATTAGATCAACCCTGGTAAATCAGGGTCATGTTTGTGATGATATATCAAGGAAGGGGTAGGAACATGACTGGAGCTTTTGATACCTCTGTTTGCCGTCTGAGCACCAGAGTCAGAGCAGAGCACCAGAGTCAGAACAGAGTCCCTGAGTCTGAACTGTCCTGTGAGGTGAAGTCCGGAGTGTATTTGGATTGGCCTGGCCTACTGGAGGGACAGAGTTCAGAGTAAGAAGGCCAGTGGTCTTGAAACTGTTTTAGAATTGAGAGCTGTAAGGCAGCAGGCTTGATGCATGACCTTGTACTTTTGAGGCATGACAAAGGGAAATAAATAAAACTAAAAAAAAAAAAAAAAAAAAAAAGCAGCCATGCCATCACTGCAAATTTATCTTGGCATTTCAAATTTGCCTCAGTAAAATTGCATCCTGTGAGAGCCCCAAAATTAAGTGCTCCCTCCCATCAAGCCCTACTAAAAACACAGTGCTTCTGACCCCAGTGCATGTGGCCCTAGCCATCTAGAACTGATATGTATGAGACAATGCATCCTGCCCAGTCTTTGAGATTCTAGTTTCCAACTTCTTTTGTTCTAATCATTAGTCCTAGGAATAGCCTCTAGTGTTGGAAATGACCACTTGTCTTCTCCCATTATTTTTAAATAATCAGATCTTGGCAGGGTATTTTAAAAGAGAATGACATTCTGGATCCTGTTTTTTCCAGGATCCAGAATGTTCTTCCTTGCTCTTAGCCAAATGGCTACTTCTTTTCTAGAACTTATCACAAGGATCACCATGAATTCAGCATGCTTACTAACCAGACTTAATCATTACCTCTTTGATTATTGATTATTAGCCAATTTATTGAATCACCACATATCCCTCACTATGTGTCAAATAGTTTCAGATTTCTTTACAAATAAATTCATTTAATTCTCAAAGCAACACTTTGAGATACTTATCATTTTCTCCATACTATAGATAAGAGAACTGAGGCAGAGAAAGAATAGCTTATCCATTACAGTTAGATACCTTGTAAGTGTTGAAAGCAGGTATTGAACTCAGACAGTCAGGATCCAGAGTCTACTGTAACCCATTTTGCTCTATTGCTCTTATCACACTGTATTCTTACAATTTGCTCACATCTTTCTCCCAACTAGCCTTGACATGACCAACAAATATTTATTAAATAAATGAAAAATTTATATGAATATCTTTGTTAAGATGATCTAATATTATGCTTTAAAACACTGGCCAAAAAAAGCCTCATCATCCTACATCTTAATTAATATTTAACTCATGATTGTAATATGACCCTAATATTTGTTCTGTAACACATAAAAATATACACACCTGTACATATAGATCAGGGCTCTAGGTGCAACAGTTTGCTCTTGACTGATAATCTATAAATTTTGGCAGTGCCAACCCACCCAGCTGTACTGTGGAAGAAAAGAAGTAGCTATCTGCTTCTGCTTAGATAACAGCCAAGAAAAGCCCATGGAGCAGTTCTACTCTGTAACAGATGAGGTTGCCATGAGTCAGAATCAATCTTATGGCAACAAACAACATACATGTACATCACATAGGTATAGATGACATATCCATGTATTTATCAACTTGCTAGCTTGTTGTAATCATGTTTAAATGGACGTCACCTAGCAATGAGAGGGCATAAGAGTTATAATTAATGCTTGAAACAAATAACTAGTAACTTTGTATTCACAGTATACTTTCATTACTGCTTTTATTCCATTTGCTAAATGGAGCATTTTAAAAATAAATTGCAGGCTACTTTTCTTGTTTCAGGTTCATACTGAAATTTAATGTGGTTGTCCGACTCATGTCCACCAAGCCTTGTGCCAAGTCAATGAGCATGTGTCTTCCTTTTCCTAGAGTATTTCAGTATTATGGCTATTAATAATTTTGACCTATTTTTTTGTCAATAACATGTGCCATTTAGTGGTTCTCTTTGCAGAAGAGAATTTAGCATGATGTTCTGGTTTTATATTTAAATTTTTGTTTTATCCTGAAACACAAATCTGAAAGTAGAAAAAGTAAGCAGCTCTGTCTTAATAAAATGTTAAAAATAAAAAGTAACACTTGGTCCTAAACTGCTGGATGTTATTTTGTCCACAGAGATTTTCTTAAGCAATGATATTTTTAACCACAGGCA
The DNA here is from genome assembly GCF_024166365.1 of Elephas maximus indicus. NCBI lineage: Eukaryota > Metazoa > Chordata > Mammalia > Proboscidea > Elephantidae > Elephas > Elephas maximus. Next base: position 66,991,802 of record NC_064836.1, read on the forward strand.
GTTCTTTCTAGTCACTGTCATAAAATAGCAGCTACCTTTAAGTGGCATATATTGCCTCTGCATAGGAAACACCATACCTAGTGGCTTTTTTTATGACATTAATTATAGGTACCAATGTTTTAAAAATACAGTGTCAGAAATGGCTTACTTCTACAATATTTCTGGTTGCCAGACAGTTTGATCTTTGCCTGCAAAATTAAAGTCTTAGTCAGCATGTCCTATTGCCTCATAACTTTTTTTCAGAGAATATGTTATCTTTCTCATTTAAGAGAAGAGCATATCTCTTTATACTATTTTGGAATTTTTTTATACTCAGTGGAAATATTACTCATTTTATTTAGCCTGAGTCATATTATGGATTCAGAAAAAGTAAACATTCACCCAAGATGTATACCTGAGCCATCAAATTAGCTTTATACCCAAAATTATATCATCAGTTTTTCCTGGAAATAAATACATAAGGAAACAATATTATTATTTTTATTTTATAAAAATGAATGACTTCTATAGAACTTACTCTTGAAGTGAGTGGAACTTTCACTCAAGTTATGACACCAAGAGATGGAGAGAGACAGAGAGAGAAAAAAAGATACAGAGAGAGAGAGATTGAGTATGTGTGTGTTAGAGAGAGGGAGAAACATTTAATTATTAATACTGTTATGTAGGACACTAAAAACTTTCCCTTCCTAATATTAAAAGATACTAGATAGCTTTAGATTATTTTAAATATTTTGATTTTGAAAAGCTAAATATTAAAATGATAATTTATTACAAATTAATTTAGAGTTTTAATGCAATCCCAATCCAAATCAAAAGGGAACATTATTTAAAATATAGAAAATTAATTGTTAAATATCTCTGGAATTATACAAGGGCAAAATTTGCTAAAATAAATTTTAAACAGAAAAGAAATAAGAAAATACTAATCATTTCAGTTACTAAGTTACATAACAAAATAGAGAAATTCAAAGAAGGTGTAGTTTAGAAACTATATCGCTAAATGAAAACATAAGCTACAGTTCCCATTACTTATAATAAGATAATATATTATAAATAAAATATGAAAAATAAAGGTTAATATTACTCAGAAACATTGTAGCAATTTATTATCAATTCTGAAAATAATGCAAGATTCTCATCTCACACCTTTTGCTTAAACAGCTGGATTACATTTAAATATATTGTTATATAAATGAATTTTTGTCAAATTTCTTGAGGTAGTTGCAATTTCTATGCTTAATAATTTCAAAATACATAAAAAGAGAGGTGACTACATAAAAATATAGAACTTATAATATGTAAAACATTAAAATAAAATAGAAAAAAATTGGAGGGCAACATATGCAATCTAATTTTGTCATGTAAGAGTTCAAAGACTTAAAGAAGAATTTCCGAATAATATCAGTTTGTAAAAAGAAAAAAAAATCATAGCAGCTTATTAAAGAGTAAATGTAATTTTAAAACAGGAAAGGAAATACATTTACTTCCATGAATGTTGAAATTAAAAAACATAGGTATATAAAGTTTTACGCATAGATAAACCCACTGCCGTCAAAGTCAACTCCGACTCGTAGTGACCCCATACAGTTTCCAAGGTAGTAAATCTCTAAGAAAGCAGTCTCCTGCAGAGTGCCTGGTGGTTTTGAACCACTCACCTTTCGGTTAGCAGTTGATCACGTTAACCACTATGCCACCAGGTTTCCTTCAATTACATATAGATATATATCTATTTGATTTCATAGGTATTCGTGCCTAATGTCAATGAACATCAGTCAAAATATCTAGTTATACATACTTGATAAAAGCAAAAACTGGTGTAAACAATTAGGTAGGTGTCTTAGTTATCTAGTGCTATTATAACAGAAATACCATAAGTGGATGGCCAACAAACAAAAGTTTATTCTCTCATAGTCCAGTGGGTCTAGTAGGCTAGAAGTCTGAATTCAGGGCATCAGCTCCAGGAGAAAGCTTACTGTCTCTGTTGGCTCTGGAAGAAGGTCCTTGTCGTCAGTCTTGCCCTGACCTAGGGGCTTCTCAACTCAGGGACCCTGGGTCCAAAGTGTATGCTCTGCTCCTGACACCACTTATTTTGTGTTATGAGGTCCCCCCTGTTTCTATGCTCACTTCTCTCTTTTATATCTCAAAAGAGATTGACTCAAAATACAACCAAATCTTGTAGATTGAGTCTGGCCTTATTAGCATAACTGCCTCTAATCCTCCTCCTTTCACATCGTAAAGGTAGAATTTAAACACATAGGAAAATCACATCAGATGACAAAATGGTGTACAGTCACACAATACTGGGAATCATGGCCTAGCCAAGTTGACACACATTTTGGGGGGACACAATTCAATCCATAATGTAAGTTGTTCGGTAATATTTATAGAAAGCTATAAAATGTTCAAGTTCTTTTAACATCAGGAGGGACCAGTCCCTGGAGAAGGATATCATTCTTGGTAAAGTAGCGGGTCAGTGAAAGAGAGGAAGACCCTCAAAAAGACAGATCAACACAGTGGCTGCAATGATGGGCTCAAGCGTAGCAAGGATTGTGAGGATGGTGCAGCACAAAGCAATGTTTTGTTCTGTTGTATATACGGTTGCTATGAATTGGAACCCACTTGATGGCACCTAACAACAACAACCTATTAGACTACTTTATCTTTGAATAAGTAATTGGAACATGGGGAAGAATTTCATGCTTGAAGGTACTCACCACACCATTATTAATAATAGAGTATAAAAATAGTTGCCATTTAGTCAATTACAACTCATGGCTACTCCATGTATTAAAGAGTAGAAGTGTGCCATAGGATTTTCTTGGCTGTCATCTTTACAGAACAGATCATCGGGACTTTCTTTCATGGCACTTCTCAGTAGGCTTTGAATCACCAACTTTTAGGTTAGCAGTCAAGTGCAAAACGTTTGCACCACCCGGGGACACAGAGTATAAAAAGAAACTGCTTCATTGACTTCAGATTACTGCTGCAGTTTTAGGGACATAAAATAGAGATGAAGTATTTTAGTAAAAAGACTACCTGTCTGCCTGGACAGACCCTCCCAATTAGTCACTTTGTGAGGTTTTTATGTACAACAACTTAAAACAAATTTTCAGAAAGACAAAGAAATACAAAGTTGAAGTACAGAGGTGGAGCCAAGATGGTGGACTAGGCAGACGCTACCTCGGATCCCTCTTACAACAAAGACACGGAAAAACAAGTGAATCGATCACATGCATAACAATCTACGAACCCTGAACAACAAACACAGATTTAGAGACGGAGAACGAACTAATACGGGGAAGCAGCGATTGTTTTCAGAGCCTGAAGCCAGCGTACCAGTCAGGTACGGCACAAGCACAGAGAGCTGCTCCACCCCCCTGAACTAACCCCAGGAGGGGGACCAGCCGGTTCCGCGGGCGGCGTGGGACGCAGCCGGTAGGAGAAGTCCCCGGGAGGCAGTGACTGGTCTTGGAACGGGGAGAGCAGCGTCCCAGCCGGGGAACCGTCCTGCCGGGATTTGGACTGGACGCAGGTACGGCATAAACACGGAGAGCTGCTCCACCCCCTTGAACTAACCCCGGGAGGGGGCCCAGCTGGTTTGGGCGGGCGGCATGGGACGCAGCCGGTAGGAGAAGTCCCCGGGAGGCAGCGACTGGTCTTGGAGCGGGGAGAACAGCGTCCCAGCCAGAACATTCAGTCACGGCACAAGCATGGGGAGCTGCTCCACCCACCTGAACTAACCCCGGGAGGGGGCCCAACCGGTTCTCGGAGGTGGAACGGTAACGTGGCTGGAGGGACGAGAAGTCCCCGGGAGGCAGCGACTGATTTTGGAGTCAAGAGCGCACCGTCCCAGCAGGGGAGCCTTGACGCTGGGCGTGGGGCTGGAAGCGGAGGATCTGACCGTTAATCCAGCAGGCCAGACCCCCCGGGGGCAATCTCCACACAGCCAGCACACATAGGCGACGCCCCGTTGGAATCTCAGATATAATAGTCATTCCAAGCAAGACAAGCAACTCTGGCTATATTCTGAGGTGCTACTCTCCTATCTCTCTGTTCCCTCCCCCACCGTCCCCAGGCGGCTTCATTAACAACCGAATAGCCTGATCCAGAGGGAGAACTCTGATAGGGATCTGACTGCATTTTTTTTTAGCGGATTTTCTGGAAAAACTAGTTTCCCAGTGATGGCTCGGAGACAACAATCCATATCAAACCACTTAAAGAAGCAGACCATGACAGCTTCTCCAACCCCCCAAACAAAAGAATCAAAATCTTTCCCAAATGAAGATACAATCCTGGAATTATCAGATACAGAATATAAAAAACTAATTTACAGAATGCTTCAAGACATCAGAGGGAGGGTCTTTTATTGATTAATCAGTAGATAAGAACTGCTTTAGGTGAAGGGAAAGACAACACTCAATACATGGAAGGTCAGCTCAATTGGACTGGACCAAAAGCAAAGAAGTTTCCGGGATAAAATGAATGCTTCAAAGGTCAGCGGAGCAAGGGCAGGGGTCTGGGGAACATGGTTTGCAGGGACTTCTAAGTCAATTGGCAAAATAATTCTATTATGAAATCATTCTGCATCCCACTTTGAAATGTGGCGTCTGGGGTCTTAAATGTTAACAAGCGGCCATCTAAGATGCAGCAATTGGTCTCAACCCACCTGGAGCAAAGGAAAATGAAGAACACCAAGGCCACACGACAACTAAGAGCCCAAGAGACAGAAAGGGCCACATGAACCAGAGACCTACATCATCCTGAGACCAGAAGAACTAGTTGGTGCCCGGCCACAATCGATGACTGCCCTGACAGGGAGCACAGCAGAGGACCCTGAGGGAGCAGGAGATCAGTGGGATGCAGACCCCAAATTCTCATAAAAAGACCATACTTAATGGTCTGACTGAGACTAGAGGAATCCCGGCGGCCATGCTCCCCAGACCTTCTGTTGGCACAGGTCAGGAACCATCCCCGAAGAAACTCATCAGACATGAAAGGGACTGGTCAGCGGGTGGGAGAGAGACGCTGATGAAGAGTGAGCTAATTATATCAGGTGGATACTTGAGATTGTGTTGGCAGCTCTTGTCTGGAGGGGGGATGGGAGGATAGAGAGAGAGGGAAGCCGGCAAAATTGTCACGAAAGGAGAGACTGAAAGGGCTGACTCAAGAGGGGGAGAGCAAGTGGGAGTAGGGAGTGAGATGTATGTAAACATATATGTGACAGACTGATTGGCTTTGTAAACGTTCACTTGAAGCTTAATAAAAGTTAATTAAAAAAAAAAAAAAGTTGAAGTAGAACGACTCCAGCTAAGCCAAACTCATAAGCATCCAATACTTCATTTACAAATAGCAAATTAAATTGTTAATCAAATAGCTCTATTAATTTACACTAAAAGAAAATCCAATCTATATATGGGAAAATGTCATGGCACTCACTGAATCGGAGATTTAACAAAGTGAGCTTAACTGTTGCCTCCATTACCTAAATGCATAGATGTCCTCAAGGTTTCAACCTGAAAAGTAAACTGTTTCACATGTGGCCCCTGTTTGCGCCTCCTGTGCCCATTGAACAACTGCCTTTTGTAAACTTCCATTCTGACCTCTGCTGTTCTTTCAAAAGGTATAAATGTAAGGAGAAAAATGATGTTTATCTCCACAGATTGTGAAAAGGCAGTTGATGAAATTTGGCATCCATTCTGAATTAATATTTTTAATAAAAAAAAAAAATAGACCACAGAAAATGAGAGAATCCAGTAAGGTGACTGGATACAAAGCTAATACACAGAAATTAATAGCTTACATGTTTACAAACAACAATCAGGCAATAACAAAGGTAGATGACAGATAGATGATAGATAGATAGATAGATAGATAGATAGATAGATAGATAGATAGATAGATAGATAGATAGATAGATAGATAGATAGATAGATAGACAGATAGATGATAGATAGAGATGGATTATCAATGAATAAACTTAATAAGAAACATGATACATCTGTATAACCAACAATTTAATACACTCCTGAGGAACACAAAATAAAACTTCTCATGGAAATCCAGTGGCAGAAAGGTATCTTTTCTTCCCATGTTATTGTAAAAATTTACAACCACCGTAATAAAATTACCAACAAAAACTCATTGCTGTCAAGTTGATTCTGACTCATAGTGACCCTGTAGGACAGAGTGGAAGTGCCCCATAGGGTTTCCAAGGAGTGGCTGGTAGATTTGAACTGCTGAAATTACCTATAGGATATATATATATTTCAAAATATGAGACTAGCTTATTTTAAAATTGCTATGGAAAAAATAAGAAAAGCCAGGGGAAAAATCTCTCTTAAAAAATGTAGTGATGGAAGATTTTTCATTATTGGTGTTAAAATCTACCTGAAAGTCTCAAGAGTTGCAGGAATACAATAAAATAGAAAGATCAGAAGAATAAACAGAAATTCAGAAATAGGACTAAAGTATATGAGAAATCAGTGAATAGTAAAGGTGGCCTTTAAAAGTGGTGGGTGAAAGATGAATTATTTCATATATTGAGGCAACTGGAGAAACATTGAGGGGTAGAACAGTTTGGATTCATACTTTGTATCTTTTACCAGAAAAAATTTACAAATGGATCAAGGTTTAAAAATTTAAGAAATTGTGAAACTCCTAGAATAAATCAAAGGATAAATGTTTTAAACCTTATTGTAGGAAGTGCCTTTTCTTACTATGAAATAAGATTAAATCTACAATAGAAAAGACTGATAAATTTGACTATATAAAAATAGAAAATTTCTGCATAGCAAAAACCACCATAAGCAAAGATTGAAGGCAAACTAGAGAGAGAGAGACAGAGCCAGAATCAGTCTCTGTGTGATGCAAACGGTTAACACATTCAGCTGTTCACCAAAAACGTTGGAGGTTTAAGTCCCTCCAGAGGCACCTCAGAAAGAAAAACGTCCTGGTGAGCTACTTGTGAAAAAAAAAAAAAAATCAGCCATTGAAAATCCTTGAGTGAAAGTCTACTCAGACACGCATGGAGTCACCTTGAGTCAATGGTATGTTGTTAAGTGAAAAAGGGATGAGACAGTGTGTAGAGTATGCTACTGTGTATATACAAGGGAGGAAAAGACACTATCATATTTCTTGTGTCTGTGTGTGTTTGCATATAAGAAGGATATACACAGAGGCACTCAAATGCATACACTTAAAGTAAGAACCCTGTTTAAGGAAGGGAAACTGAGTATAGCCAGCTACTGTCAAGGTGCCACCCATATTCCCAATGGCACCACTGTTCCTTTAAGCACCCTCGGTATCTGCTGAAATCACCTGAGACTCTGCACTAGAAAGTTTTCTTTCCAGGCCTGTCCTTAGGGCAAACTGCAAGTGCCAAGGCATGAAACCCCTAGTTGCAGCCCCCATCAAGGACACAAAAAAGTTAGAGGTTAAAGCCCCATCTTCCTCCACAGAGGGTGGACCAACTCTGAATTCTTTTTTCATACCAACCCCCAGACATCCTCAGTGGGATTGCACCCCAGTTATCCTTAGCAGTGCAGTGCTCTTTAACACACCCCACACTGGCTTCCTTCCCCGTCCCTGTTTCACTTCCCCACAACCCTACCAGTGGCTTGACAAGACCACCTCCCAGTAAACCGTGTGCACAAAAGTCATTGTGTGGCTGTCTGCTTAGGGGGAACCAATATAAAATACTGAATAACTGGGAAACAGGCAAAAAGGCGTTTCTCTATAGTATGCTCTCATTTTCTTTGAACTTTGAAACATAAAAATATACTACCGTAAAAAATATAAAGTATTGTATGCTAGAAACTGAATAGTTACAGCTCTAGGACACTGTTATAATGCCCTCCAGGAATGACTCTTCCACTGAAATTGGGGTGTCCCCAAAGTTCAGCTGCCAACTATGTAAAAGGTCTTTTTTAAAGTTGGTTATTTCCACAGATGACTCATCTAACCTGTATTTTTTACAATCTAATTATTTTTTTTTAATTTTCCTATAGAAACCTTTTTCCACATGTTTTGAGGTCAATTTTGTTGTTACCTTGTGAACTAATTTTTTCCCTCAGTATATTTAAATACATATTTCATGTATATATACATACACACATATATATACATATATATATCAGTGATAGCTGCATGATCTGTCATATCTAATTACGTGATTTTTTTTTTTTTAATGAATTGTTTCTAGAGGCAGAACTCATTCTATTAACTCTTTCCCAAGGTATTCCTAACAGTCATCTACTTATATCTTAAGTATTTTGGGACCTATGGCTTCAGCCTTCCCTGTGCTATTTTTCTTGACCCCACACACTCTTCTAGGGATTGAGGCCAATCTAAAACTCCAGGATCTTCACAGGGTTGGAGTCCAATGTTACAGACCTGTGAAAACCAGTGAGTGACCTGTGAAAAGCAGTGTGCACATCTTTAAACTGGTCGTAGCTAACCATGCCTCAGAGGGCTGTTGTAAAGGATAAATTTAAAAATATCATAAGACACAAGGCCTAGCACATTGTAAGAAATGTTAATTATGACCAGGATGATGATAATGTGTTCTTGGTCTGTTTTTATGGTATGTGCTGTGCATGTCAAATCACCACAAAATATAAGACACAGAGCTCTGACAGAACTGAGAAACATGTCCTGTTTTTTATTTTGGAATGCCAGGCAATTCTACTTTGTCTTTACTTTCCCTGCCTTTTCTTTTTTTCACTAAAAGGTGATATCTGTTTTTAGCCAGATATATGAAACTTTGTCACTAAGGGTGACTCTTCACATCCTCAAGCATTTTTTTTTTCTACTTGAAAGTATACCCTCTGTAACTTTTCAGTGAAAAAAAATACTATGGCATATTCTTGGTATTAAAATGGATTCTAGGATTTTACATCTATGAAAACAATGTCTTAGAGTTCCAAAACTGGAATTTGCTTCTTTGGGAAATTCTCTCCTGGGCATGTTTTGTTTGTTTTTTTTTAGTTTCCTCTGCCGTCTAGGCCTGCCCAATACCTCTTCTTTGCTACTAAGACATGAGTGACAGCCTATAACACGTACTTTTGAAAAGCAGTAAGCGAATAGGTAAGATGTTGTCTTTGGGCTATTTGGACCCACCTTATTTATAGTCCCGGGTGGCACAATGGTTGAGCGTTAGACTCCTAACTGACAGTTTGGCAGTTCAGAGTCATCCAGAGATACCTCAGGAGTAAGGCATGGCGATCTCCTAAAAGGTCACAGCCTTGAAAACCCTATGGAGCAGTTGTACACAGGGGTCACGATGAGCTGTAATCGACTCAACGGCAACTAACGACAACATTTGGAGGCAGAGAACATTAAGGTTGATTTTAAATAAATGTCATATAAGAGCTTCTGTTTAGCCACACTTTTCATACAATCATGAAATTCTCGAAGCTCAGAAAACCCACACTGTTCCTGACATCACAACCTGAGTCCCATTCCAAATGAATTAAATCCTGTCTTAATTTAACCACACATCAGCAGCATTAAACCAATGTCATAAATTTGGCTTGTACTAAGTGTTGATATAAAGACATTTGCCTGACACATTAACTTCCTGGAATTTTATTATGTGTGCAAAGCATAATGACAAAAGTGTATATAAATAGTCCTTTAACAGATTCAGCTAGGAGGACTAGATTTCATCCTTGACCTTGACTGCCTGATGTGTCACTCACAGATTTCTCTCAGGCACATTTGCCGTGACCCAGTAATGGACGATCCTATCCTAGTGGTAAGAACCCTTCTTTCCTTATAGGAAGAATATTTATTTCTCAGAAGTAAAAACCAAAGCAATCTAGATCATTCCCAAGGGAAGTTATAAACAGATTTTCAAATTTGGGATAAATCCCAAAGTCTCATTTTTTAACCACATTGTCTTTAATTACACAGGATATGCACACATTTGGTGTAGTATTTCAGAACAAATACTGTGGATAAATCAAGCCTTATATTTTAAAGCAGATCATTGCTAGTTTGTGTCTTTTTTTTTTTTTTGGTAAATATTTATTGACTAACTTTGTGCTAATGGCAATTATAAGCTAAAACAGATCCTCAAAAGTATTTTAATTTGGAATTAAATTTTTTAGAACATAGTTAAATTTACCTTTTTAGATATCTTTACTTTGGAAGATAAATACATTCGACTTTTTAGAAAATTCCCCTTAAAACAACATCAACATTTTTTAAAGCATTCATTGAAACCAATTTGTTATGAAAGTCATATATGCAGATATAAGGATTTACATGCTGATCACGTTCCCAGTCTCCAGTTAAGAGGAGTAATAGTAATTCTACAAAAAAAATAAATAATAGGTATTCTATAATAAAATATAATAACATAAACATTTATTTACTCATTCATTCAACTAATATTAATTGAATACTTACTGTGTTCCAAGCACCATGTTAGCCACTGGCGTGCCCCAGAAAATAAAGCAAAATCCCTGTTCTCAAAGAGCTTATATGTACTGAGGGAGGTAAATAATCAATAACTTTTTAGGTTTCAGTGAATCAGGTAATTCATCAATATAATTAATAAATAAATGCATAAATGTTCAATTTTTCTGGACTGAAGTGGTAGCTTAACTACTTTCACAAAATTTATAATACTGTAATCTAAAGAGCACCAGGCTCGGAGACCTGAGGACTCATCTCGAGTACAACGTAACTAGCAGCGTGGTCTTCTGCAGGTCAGGTAACTTTATGAGATCCTAAAAGCCAATTCTATTACTTCCCCAGCTTGCCTCACAGTGTGGTTGCCAGGAGTGAGTGAAACAATGTAAGACACAGCTTGAAAAAATTCTGCCATACAAAAATGCCGCTGTAGAGTGACAGCAACTGAAAACTGATCTCTCCGTGGCTCGTTCAGAGATTTCTACTATTTGTTCCAATCTGTATCTCTGCCCATTTTTCTCCACCCAGACCCCAAACCAAATTGTGTTAAGCTATGTTCTATACAACTTAAACTCAACACATCCAAAATATGACTATATAGTCATCTCTGCTCTCCTCTTCCACCTCCTTTGATACCGCTTTTCTTGGTTGTTTCTCCACTATGCACTAAAACCAGAAACGCCTTCTATTCATTCTTGGTACCAACAACCTATCAGTCTCCAAGTCTTCAAAATTGTACAAATTATGTCCAAACCCATCCCTTCTTTTTCTAATACCACTCACTGCCTTAGTCAAGCCTTCAAAATTTCTTACCTGTATGATAATAACCAACTATAATCTCTTCTTCCATTCTTGTTCCCCTCAAAATTATTTCTGCCAAAACGGCTTGAGTGAAATTTCTAACCCTGTGGTTATGATCTTTAACAATCTTTCAGCAGAACATCGTTGCCTATAAAATAAAGTGGTCTTGGCAGAGCAAAGCAAGGTACTCCAAACTCTTGTTTCTTTTCTACCTCTCTTAAAATCCTAACATCTTTTCTTCCCTTGTATTTTACAAACTACTACTACCGAGTAGATTTGTAGTTATCTTTAACACTATGCTGTTGCTATTTCATGTATCTGTCCACTTGGCATAAAACCCCTGTCACCATCTTATCCCTCTATTAAAACTTCTATTTATCTTTCAAAAGCCAACTGAAGCTCGACTTTTCTATGATGTTTTAATTGTCCCATAAAATAAAAAAGCATTCCCACTCAGTACTCTGCTATATAATATGCAAAAATCTGCTATACCACCTATTTCACCATTTTGTATAGAAAGTGATTATTCATTATTTGAGCTCTACAACCTAGTCCAGAGCATGACAGATAATTTGAACACAGTGAATGACTCTTTTTTTTTAATTAATTGATTAATTTGTGCTTTAAGTGAAAGTTTACAAATCAAGCCGGTCTCTCATACAAAAACTTATACACACATTGCTGCTCTCCCCCTAATGAGACAGCACAGTCCTCCTCTCCACCCTGTATATCCTGTGTCCATTCAACCAGCTCCTGTCCCCCTTTTCCTTCTCACCTCGCCTCCAGACAGGAATTGCCCACATAGTCTCATATGTCTACTTTAGCCAAGAGAATTACTCCTCAATCTTATAGTGCAGTCCAATCCCTGTCTGGAAAGTTGGCTTCAGGAATCGTTCCAATCTTGGGCTAACAAAGGGTCAAGAGACTATGACCTCTAGGGTCGATCTAGTCTCAGTTAGACCATTAAGCCTGGTCATTTTAAGAGAATTTGAAATCTGCATCCCACTGTTCTCCTGCTCCATCAGAAATTCTCTGTTTTGTTCCCTGTTAGGGCAGTGACCGGTGGTAGCTGGGCACCATCTAGTTCTTCCAGTCTCAAGCTGATGGAGTCTCTGGTTTATGTGGCCCTTTCTGTCTCTTGGGCTCATCTTTACCTATGTCTTTGGTGTTCTTCATTCTGCTTTGCTCCAGGTGTGTTGAGACTAATTGATGCATCTTAGATGGCCGCTTGCTAACGTTTAAGACCCCAGATGCCTATCACCAAAGTGGGATGCAGAACGTTTTTTAAATACATTTTGTTATGCCAATTGACCTAGATGTCCTTGAAACCATGATGCCCAAACCCCCATCCCTGCTACTCTGGCCTTCGAAGTGTTCGGTTATATTCAGGAGAGTTCTTTGCTTTTGGTTTAGTCCAGTTGTGCTGACCTTTCCAGTATTGTGTTTTGTCTTTCCCTTCACCTAAAAAGGTTCTAGTTTACTATCTAATTAGTGAATACCCCCTCCCTTCCTCCCCACCCTTATAACCATCAAAGAATATTTTCTTCTGTATTTAAGCTGTTTCTAGAGTTCTTACAGTATCTGTCCTTTTGCAACTAATTTCACTCAGCAAAATGCCTTCCAGATTCCTCCATGTTATGAGATGTTTCACAGATTTATCATTGTTCTTAATCATTGCATAGTATTCCAATATGTTTTTATACCATAATTTATTTATCCATTCATTTGTTCATGGGCATCTTGATTGTTTCCATCTTTTTGCTATTGTAAACAATGTTGCAATGAACATGGGTGTACATATATCTGCTCATGTAAAGGCTCTTATTTCTCTAGAATATATTCCAAGGAGTGGAATTGACTGGATCATGTGGTAGTTCTATTTCTAGCGTTTTAAGGAAGCGCCAAATCGATTTCCAAAGTGGCTGTACCATTCTGCATTCCCACCAGCAGTGTATATGTGTTCCAGCCGCTCCACAACCCCTCCAACATTTATTATTTTGTATTTTTTTGGATTGATGCTAGCCTTGTTGGGGTGACTTGGTAACTCATTATAGTTTTGATTTGCATTTCTCTAATGGCTAATGATCGTGAGCATTTCCTCATGTATCTGTTAGCCACCTGAGTGCCTTCTTTGGTAAAGTGCCTATTCATATCCTTTGCCCATTTTTTTAATTTTGTTATTCGTCTTTTCGTTATTGAGTTTTTGCGGTATCGTGTAGATTTTAGAGATTAGACGCTAATTGGAAATGTCATAGCTAAAAAATTTTTCCCATTCTGTAGGTAATCTTTTTACTCTTTTGATGAAGTCTTTGGATGAGCATAGGTGTCTGATTTTTAGGAGCTCCCAGTTATCTAGTTTCATTTCTGGTGTTTGTGCATTGTTAGTAATGTTTTGTACACTGTTTATGCCATGTATTAGGGCTCCTAGCATTGTCCCTATTTTTTCTTCTATGATCTTTATCGTTTTAGATTTTATATTTAGGTCTTTGATTCATTTTGAGTTAGTTTTTGTGCATAGTGTGAGGTATGGGACTTGTTTCATTTTTTTGCAGATGGATATCCAGTTATGCCAGCACCATTTTGTTAAAGAGGCTGACTTTTCCCCCATTTAACTGACTTTGGGTGTTTGTCAAATACAAATGAGCATTTGTCAAATGCTCATATGTGGATGGATTTATGTCTGGATTTTCAATTCTGTTCCATTGGTCTATGTATCTGTTGTTGTGCCAGTACCAGGCTGTTGTGACTACTGTGGCAGTATAATATGTTCTAAAATCAGGTAGTTTGAGGCCTCCCACTTTGTTATTCTTTTTCGGTAATGCTTTATTTATCCGGGGCCTCTTTCTCTTCCATATGAAGTTGGTGATTTGTTTCTCCATCTCATTAAAAAATGTCATTGGTATTTGGATCGGGATTGGGTGTATCTATAGATCACTTGGGTAGAATAGACATTTTCACAATGTTGAGTCTTCCTATCCATGAGCAAGATATGTTCTCCGATTTATGTAGGTCTCTCTTGGTTTCTTGCAGTGGTATCTTGTAGTTTTCTTTGTATAGGTCTTTTATGTATCTGTTTAGATTTATTCCTAAGTATTTTATCTTCTTGAGAGCTATTGTAAATGGTATTGATTTGGTGATTTCCTCTTTGACGTTCTCTTTGTTGGTGTAGAGGAATCCAAGTGATTTATGTGTATTTATCTTGTATCCCAAGAGTCTGCTAAACTCTTCTATTAGTTTCAGTAGTTTTCTTGAGGATTCCTTAAGTTTTTCTGTGTATAAGATCATATCATCTGCAAATAAAGATAATTTACTTCTTCTTTGCCAATTTGAATGTCCTTTATTTCTTTACCTAGCCTAATTTCTCTGGCTAGGACCTCTAGCACAATGTTGAATAAGAGCAGTGATAAAGGGCATCCTTTTCTGGTTCCTGTTCTCAAGGGGAATGCTTTTAGACTCTATTTAGGTTGATGTTGGCTGTTGGCTTTGTATAAATGCCCTTTATTATGTTGAGGAATTTTCCTTCCATTTCTATTTTGCTGAGAGTTTTTATCATGAATGGGTGTTGGACTTTGTCAAATGCCTTTTCTGCATCAATTGATGAGATCATGTGGTTCTTGTCTTTTGTTTTATTTATGTGATGGATTACATTGATTGCTTTTCTAATGTTGAAAGATCCCTGCATAGGACATGAATCCCACTTGGTCATGGTGAATTAATTTTTTGATATGTTGTTGAATTCTATTGGCTAGAATTTTGTTGAGGATTTTTGCGTCTAAGTTCAGTGAATGACTCTTACTTTAAACTGAACTAACTGTAAAACTTCCTTTACATAGCCATGAGTCCTATCTCAGATCCATGGTGCCAGAGAGAACTTTCAGTGAAACAGAAATTGACTTTGCGATCTGTGTCAACACGTGTAAGCTTAAATCAGTATGCAAAATTGTATTGCTCACTTCTCCTTTTGACGTTTTGGTTTTGTTATTTTGTATGTGGGAATTAAAAACAAACCAACTGCATATTAACAAAGGCAATATGAGCCATGAATGGGTGATCTGTAGATGTGATTTTTCTTACACTTTGTGCATAATTTTTTGGAAGTTCAGTTCAGAAATTATGAATGACACTAGACACAACATTTAACTTAATATATAAAATTTGTTATACAAATATTTTTTTTAAATATTATCTCTAACAAAAACGCAGTATCTGGCTATTTTATATGGTTAAAGACATAAAAATAACATGCAAATATTTTTTCATCCAACACTCTATTGGAAAGAACACTGGTCAGTTTAGTTGCAGTGCTGCTGTTGACTTGTCAGTAAAAACTTGGGCAAACCACTCTTAGTTTCCCAATCTGTATATTGGTACAATATTGTACAATCATTTTTTTTTAAGATTCAAATATAATAACATTAAAATAATTTGATAACTTCAGAACTAAATACAAAGTACACTTATAAGTAGTATTTAATAGGTGTTTATTGTATATACAAATAATAAGAAAATATAAATCTCTAATATGAAAATTGCTTATTTTACACACTATGTTATATGTAACAGCATCGAATATATAAGATATTTGTGCACTGAAAATATATACTGAATTAATTTAAGAATTGTTAGTTTGTTGATAACATATTCAAGTATTCCTATGTATTTAAATATCTTTTGTTACAATATTATTCCCAGAACTATTCCACTGATTAGAAGATAAATTTAAGGACTTTCTGTAAGTACTCAGAAAAAGACATAATCAACAAACTCAGTTTGGCAGAATGAGAACCTTGGGGAAAAAGTCTAATAAAATTTGTGATGAACAAACAAAATATTTCTCGTAACCACCTCTGTAATTTAAAAGCAATACAACAGAATAAAAATATGAGCATTTTTAAAAAGTTATTGGCTTAACTGTTTACAGTAACAATCATATCATCGAGCTATCAAATAATAACTTCATAATAAAATTTAAAAAAACCTTTTTTACAAAGATTCATTAAAAAATAAGTTTACTTCTTTCACATGCTTGCACGGAGATGTGCAAACATGGTTGGAGTAAACTGTGGGAGAAGAAAGAAAGGAGATAGGAAATGAGAAAAGACGCAAACTAGGAAAGACTTGACCCTTAGGCAATGTTGTCAGACTCTCATCATTTCACATTTTCAAATTTGCAGTATCATCCCAGTTGACCTTGTCTCCCAGTCTCATATTTCAGTCTCATCATTCATTCATTTATTCATGCAAGCATTTCTAAAATGTATACTAAATGACAGAAAGAGAAGAACACACCCTAAAAATCATTATACTTTGTTTTGGGGACAGAGAAGTAAAGGGACAAAAGAGTGTCTTACGATAGAGAGAAAAAATCTTGAGAAGACGTATGAATGAGGCATTTCAATTCATTTTAATTTCAGCCTGTTCATCAGATATATAAATCTTCACAAAACAGCCAAATTAATCATTTCACTTCTCTGGTCAAATGACTTCAGTAGCTCTTTCTTTGTGGGTAAATGCAGAAGTCCTTAGGCCCTCCCCTCCTTCGAGGACTGTCTGTCTCTATCTTCTCAATATTGTATCAGTTAGAAGTGCTTATGTTACAGATGTCAGAAAACCCAGCTCAAATAAGCATATTCAATAAAAGGAATATTTTTTCATACTGTGTTTGATAACAGCCAATTGGAGTCTTGAAAGCCATTAGTAAACACAAATCAACTTGGAAACGAAAAGCTCTCTCAATCTGGAAAAGGCAAGCCCACCACGGCTGGTGATCTGATCTATAAATTTGGAAGAATTTGACAAGAGAAACAAGTTTGAGAAAGAGGATGCTAGATGAAAAAGAGCTTTGTGAAATATACCTGAATCTCGGATAACCTGAAAAGTGAATAAATATCAGCCTGTACCACCGTTCACAGGTATCTAAAGGAATTTTTCATAAATGGTGTTAAATTTTATCCACCGCTTTTTTTTTAAAACATATATTGATATAATCATGCCCAAACCCAGTGACATCAAGTCGATTCCAACTCATAGCGACCCTGTAGGACAGAGTAGAACTGCCCCACAGAGCTTCCGAGGAGCGCCTGGTAGATTTGAACTGCCGACCCTTTGGTTAGCAACCGTAGTACTTAACCACTACGCCACCAGGGTTTCTGATATAATCATAAGGGTTTTTATTTCTCCTTATTCTATACTCAGTTATCTCAATTGATTTTTTAACCCTAACCTTGCATTATAGATTTCTGAATGCTAAACCAACCTTTCATTCCAGAGATAAACACCAGTTAGTTGTGACATATTATTGTTTTTATGTATTTATGGATAATATTTGCTAATTTTTTTTGAAGATTTTTGCATTTATATTCATGAGAAATAAAATTAATTTATTTTCTTGTAATGTCCTTGTCAGGTTTTAGTAAAATGGATAAACTAGCCACAAAAAAAACACTTGGGCTGTGTTTCATCTTTCTCTCTCATGTGATTTTGTGGAACATTGTTTGTTGTTGTTGTTGTTGTTTTTTCTATTTAGTAGAATTTTTCTGTAAAGGCATCTAAGCCTTATGTAAATATTTTAATGACAGTTTTACTTTTGTAAACACAAAAAAAAATTATTGTCTTTCTATATCTTGTGATAGTTTCGAAAAGTTGTATTTTTCAAGACATTTTTTCTCTTTCTTCTTAGTTGTCAAAGGTATTGCAATAAAGATGTTTGAAATATTTATTATATTTTCATTGCTTATAGGATCTTATTCATGTCCTCTTTTTAATTTCAGATATTAGTAATTTCTAGGGTTTTTTTTTTTTTTCTTGATCAGTATTACTGGTGTCTAGCAATTTTATTCATTCATCTTTTTTCAAAACACAATGCCTGAGTTTAGGAAATATCAATAATTATTTATGTTTTCTACATTATTGATATCTGCTCTATCCTTCTTTCCTTCAGCATAATGGGCCTTTATTTCATTAATTGTTAAGCATGAGCTTAGACCATCAATTTTAGTCCTTTTTTCCTTTGTAATATAAGCATTTAAAACTATAAATGTCAGTCAAGGATTGGTTTAGTTATATTTCACAAATCTAGAAATACTACATTTTCATTACCACTCAGTTCTAAATATTTTCTAATTTATATTGCAATTTTTCTTTGGCCAATGGCCTGTTTAGAAGTGCATTGCTTCATTTTAAAATACCTGGGAATTTTTAGTTATTTTACCATCGATTTCTAATTTAGTTCCATTGCAGCCAGATAAAAAAATTTTATTTGATTTCAGTCCTTTCATATTTATTGAGATTTACTTTATAGCCCAGCATATCGTCTGCATGGTAAATGTTCCATGTGCACTTGAAACATTTGTGTTCTGCACTTGTTTGCTGCAATGATTTGAAAACTCGCAATTAGGTAAAATTTGTTTTACAAGGGTTGCTCATGTCTTCAATATCTTATTGATAGTTTTCTCCCCTTGATCTTTCAATTATTGAGATGAGTTCAAGTCTCTAACCATGATTGAACTACTTCTTTTTTAATTCTGTCCATTTTTGCTTTATGAATTTTGAAATAATGCTATTAAGTACATACACATTTAGGGTTGCTATGTTTTCCTGATGAATTGACACTTTATTTTCAAATTTCCTGCTTTATATGTGTTAACAGTCATATCTCGCTGTCCATATGCCTGATATAAATTCAGCCACACCAGCTTTCTTGTGATTGGTGTTTGTGTATTATTTCTTTTTTCATTCTCGTATTTTTAATCCATCTTTACACTTATATTTAAGTGTGTCTCCCATAAACAGCATATAGTTGTATTTCTATCCAATCTGATAATCTCTGGCCTTTAACTGGAGTACTTAGACCATATGTTTAGTGTAACTAGCTATCATTGGGTTTAAATCTTTTTTCACACTATTGCATCCCATTTTTCCTATTTATCCTTTGTTCCTCATCTCCTGTCTGTTTTTGATTAGTTTGTCTTCTTTGTATTTCATTTTTTCTTCTTCATTGACATTGTGGTTAAGTTTTTCCTTCCTTTTTTGCTTTTTATTTTGGCAATTTTTAATTGGCTACAGAGATTACCATATGCTTCTTTAACTCACTACATTCCATTCCATGTTTGATATCAAATAATCATTCAGCCATATAAATCCATCTACCATTCCTTTTATTGTATTATTGTTACCATATATTTTACATACATATATTTTTATAGGTCTTACAAATAGTTCTTATTTTGTTTTAAATATACCCAGTCTTCATTTATCAACATGGTTAGGTTCCAAAGACCAGATCATTATGCAAAATCGGCATTATGTAAAAATGGAGGATGATCATGTCAGATCATTAAATGGAGGATGACTACATCATTACATAACTGCCAAATTACATCATTACTTAACTTCCAAACTACTGAAAATCATGGCCCAGCCAAGATGACACCATCATAGTCAGTGCTACTCTTGCCTTGAACTTCAGAGTTTGTTACTGCCAGACATACTTTGTTAATGTGAAAAATAGTTGGATAGTAGATTTTTTGTTATTGTCATAAATGCAAAATGTCAGATAACGAGATAGTTGATAAGTGAGGAATAGGTGTAGCTGTTAGTCTTTTAAAGAAATAATTTAATGGTTTTATGTTTGCCCTCATATTTATGTTTTTCCAGAACTCTTGAGGTCTTTCTGAATGACCCGGGTTTCCATCTGGGGTTATATCATTTTAGCCTGGGGCACTTCCTTTAATAGTTCTTGTAGTGTATATCTGCTGCTGACAATTCACTTAGCTTTTTTTTTTTTTTTTTTTGTCTGGGAGTGTTTTCTTTCACCTTCATTTGGAAAAGATAATTTTCCTAATTACATAATTGTGTTGACTAATTTTTCTTTTAATTTGAAGATAATATTCCATTATTTTCTGCCTTCAATTGATATGAAGTTAACCATATTGTCATTGTTATTTTCCTTGTACCTTATGTATCTTTTAGGGGGGCTGTATTTAGCATTTTCTCTTTTAACTTTAGTTTTCAGCAGTTTGACTAAGACATCCTCAAGTGTGGGCATTCTTTGCCATCATGAGCTTTTTGGGTCTGTCGTTTAATAATTTTCCTCAAATTTGAAAAAATTCTTAGCCGTTGTTTCCTTCAATAGGGGAGCCCTGGTGATGCAGTAGTTAAGAGGTCGACTGCTAACCAAAAGGTCAGTGGTTTGATCCCACCAGCTGCTCTGCAGAAGAAAGATGAGGCAATCTGCTTCTGTAAAGACTACAGCCTTGGAAACCCTATGGAGCACTTCTACCCTGTCTTATAGAGTAACTATGAGTCAGAATCAACTGGATGCCCACAAGATTTTTTTTTTCAACCTCCAATATTCTCTCTCTTCTGTCTTGCTCAGTTTCAGTTACACACATGGCAGATAAGATGCTATTCTTCCGTAGATCTGTAATGCTCTATTCTGATTATCATCATCGGTGTGTCATTATTTTCATCATGTGCTTTAGTTTTGATAATGTCTGTTTTCAGCTTTTAGTTTCACTAATGCTTTCTTTTGCTGTGTCCATTCTGCTTCTAGGTCCAATTAATCTTCATTTCCTATAATATGTTGTTACTTCTAGAATTCCCCTTTAGTTCTCCCTTTCTCTTGTTCTCTGGCATAGTATTTCCATCTAAATATTTTTACCTATGTTGCCTATTTTATTTTTACATTTTTAAACATATTTCTAAAGTCTCTTTAAAAACATTTGTATGATAACTTGAATGTCTGTGACGTTTGTGGTTCTATTGATTTTGAGCCTCTCCCTCTAACAGGATTTTGGTACCTAGGCATTATACAGCCAGTAAACTGCTCTCTTTGTTTTCCAGCCCTGTTCAAGCTTTCTACACTGCCACTTATTCAGTTCAGTGGAAGGAATTGACATGTAAGGAGGTCTAGCTCTTCAAAATTCTAATCTGCCGTTTCAGCTCATATGTGTTGTTGTTAGGTGCCGTCGAGTTGTTTCCGACTCATAACGACCCTATGTACCACAGAACGAAATACTGCCTGGTCTTGCACCATCCTTACAATCATCGTTATGCTTGACCCATTGTTGCAGCCACTGTGTCAATCGATCTCATTGAGGGTCTTCCTTTTTTCTATTAACCCTGTACTTTACCAAACATGATGTCCTTCTCCAGGGACTAATCCTTCCTGACAACATGTCCAAAGTGTACAAGACGCAGTCTCGCCATTCTTGCTTGTAAGGAGCATTCTGGTTGTACATTTCAAGATCTATTCTGAAGTACAGTGTTGTCAGTGATAGGATAATATTCATATGCTTACAAGGAAAACCAGTTAATACGACTGTTATTCAAATTTACACATCAACTGCTAAGGCCAAAGATGAAGAAACTGAGGATTTTTATCAGCTTCTGCAGTCTGAGATTAATCGAACATCAGTCAGGATGCATTGATAATTACTGGTGATTGGAATGTGAAAGATGGAAACAAAAAAGGAGCAATAGTTGGAAAATATGGCCTTGGTGATAGAAACAATGCCAGAGATAGAATGATAGAATTTTGCAAGACCAATGACTTCTTCATTGCAAATACCTTTTTTCACCAACATAAATGGCGACTGTACACATGGACCTCACCAGATGGAATACACAGGAATCAAATCAACTAAATCTGTGGAAAGAGATGATGGAAAAGCTCAATATCATCAGTCAAAACAAGGCCAGGGCCAACTGTGGAGCAGACCATCAATTGCTCATATGCAAGTTAAAGTTGAAACTGAAGAAAATCAGAGCAAGTCTTTGAAAGCCAAAATATGACCTTGAGCACATTCTACCTGAATTTAGAGATGATCTCAAGAATAGATATGATGTGTTGAACACTAATGACCAAAGGCCAGATGAGTTGTGCAATGCCATCAAGGACATCTTACATGAAGAAAGCAGGAAATGACAGGAAAGAAAGAAAAGACCAAGATGAATTTCAGAGGAGACTCTGAAACTTCCTCTCAAACCTTGAGTAGCTAAACCAAAAGAAAGAAATGATAAAGTAAAAGAACTGAACAGAAGATTTCAAAGGGCAGCTTGAGAAGACAAAGTAAGGTGTTGTAATGACATGTGTAAAGAGCTGGAGGTAGAAAACCAAAAGGGAAGAACAAGCTCGGGGTTTCTCAAGCTGAAAGAACTGAAGAAAAAATTCAAGCCTCAGCTCACATGTAGCTGTTAAAAACTTGCCTGTTTTCCCCATTGTTCAAATGAAGTACCTTTTTCTGTGGCAGGCTTGTTTCTCTATCAACCAATACGAATACTAGGTAATCGTCTCTAAGGATGTAAACGGCCACTGGTTTCTATGCACCTTGGAAGGATCTGTCTCCTTTTGATATTTTGTTTATTTGGGCTTCTTTGCGAACTATAGGACTCCAGTGACCTTGTATAAAGGTATAAAAAACATGATTTTTTTTTTTTGTTAGTTTATCTGGTGTTCTCTCATTGTTAACAGTGAGAGTGATGGCCTATTGTATCTTTCTACATTTAACTGGAAGTGGAAGATCTATAATGTGTTTTCAAAAATATTTAAACATTAAGTATGTTTCAGAGCATCAATGTTTCTCTTTTAATTTTCAGAATACTTTGTAAGCTACATGAATGTTCCTTTTTTTTTCCAATCTATTATCTACATAGTGATTTCACGTTGTTCTATTTTAATACCTATAATAACCAATTCCAACTTTCTAATTGAATATAATGCCTTGCTAACGATTTCCTCACCTGCTGATTGTTAAGGTTTATTTTCAGAATTTTCTACATATAAATTGAAAAAGGATTATGAAAAACCTTATGCAAACATGGTTGCATGCACTTCTCTCCCTTTATACCTTTACAATTCATCTTTTCCAAATAAACAATCGCTCTACAGTGGAAGCTTCCAACTTAATGTACATCTGTGCATGATAGCATTCCTTTTTGATGTCAAGTAGTTTTGTTTTCTTTAATAACCAATAACTTAAACACAAAATTACAGTAAAAATATAGTACTGATCTTATTTAATTGTATCATTTCTATTTTTATCTAACCAGGAATATTGCATAGAAGTTGGAGGAATATAAGAATTCAGTAATCATATTGAGCATAACAATTAGTTACCCAAAAAAAAAAAAAAACCCAAACCCACTGCCATCAAGTCAATTATGACTCATAGGACCCTCTAGAATGGAGTAGAACTGCCCCATAGGCTTTCCAAGAAGCAGTTGGTACATTTGAACTGCCAACATTTTCTTTAGCAGCTGAGCTCTTAAACACTGCGTCACTAGGCCTCCAACAATTCACTGGATATTATGGTAAGATTTACAACTAATAACTTATTTTTCCAGCTGTGGACTTTTCATTCCTGTTGAGTTGTACTGCTTGGTTGAGTATCTACAAGCTGAATAGCAAAGAGCACCCACATGCACTGAGAATTTTCATACTGAATCACAAGCTTGAAGATGACACTAACAAAGATATCTTATTCTTTATAAACAAAAGAATAATAAATTCTCAATTGTTTGTCAAAAGTAGGATGAAAGATAAAAATTAAGTAGAAGAAAGAAATTAAGTGGGTAATACAAGTAGCAGGGAAGATAGAATTTAAGGAGAAGGTAGTCAAAATTAGATAATGAAAGCTTGAAATCTTAACACAAACATATTGGTAACCAATATCACATGCAAAAAAAAAAGTCTTTTAAATCCTCATTCCTAAATGCATCTTTATCTATTGTGACAATAAATTCAAATGTGGCAACTTGGCTAGGCTATGGTGCCCAGTCATTTGATCAAACACTAATCTAGACTCTGTTGTGAAGTACTTACATATGATTGCATTTAAATCAGTTGGCCTTAATTAAAGCAGATTATTCCCTATAATATGGATGGTCCTCATCCAATCAGTTGAAAGCCTTAAGAGCAATTGGTGATTTCTCACAGAAGGATTCCGCTTCTGGACTATGAACAGACATTCTGCCAGAATTCATCTCTCTCTCTCTCCACCTGATCTGACTGATTTAGGACACAAAACTGACAGAATTCCCATCCTGTCACCTGACCTATGAATTTTGGATTTTCTAGCCCACACAATTTCATGAACCAATTCCTCAAAATTAATCAGCCTCCCCCCAGCATCTTACCCCTACCCATGTTGTTGTCCTTGTTAGGTGTCATTGAGTTGGTTCTAACTCATAGCAACCCCATGTACAACAGAGCCAAGCACTGCCCAGTCTTGTGCCATCCTCACAATCATTATGTTTGAGCTCACTGTTGCAGCCATTGTGTCAAACCATTTCATTGAGGGTCTTCCTCTTTTTTGGTGACCCTCTACTTGTCCAAGGACTGATCCGTCCTGATAACATTTCCAAAGTGAAAGACAACCCATTGCTGTCGAGCTGATTTCGACTCATAGCAACCCTATAGGACAGAGTAGAACTGCTCCATAGGGTTTCAAGGAGTGGCTGGTGGATTCAAACTGCTGACTTTTTGGTTAGCAGCCGAGCTCTTAGCCACTGCACCACCAGCATGTCTCTGTATGTATGTATATATATATATACAGTCACATACTGCATAACATCTGTTTGGGCAACATCCTAACACATATACATCCATGGTCCCATAAGTTTATAACAGAGTTCAGAAATTCTTATCAGACAATGGGAAGTATCAGGCATAACCAGGCATAGCAAATGTAACAGCTTCCCACATGTGACATGTGTGTCTCATTTCTCTTGTATATGAAGCGACTGTGCTGCCAGGTGTATTTAACTCAATTTTTAATATAGTAGGCTTTATGGCAGTCTGTTCTTAAGTATGAGCTGTATGTAAGTCAGACATTCGTAACCGGGGGACTGCCTGTAGTATGGTGTTCACACAATGTCCAAATCACATAATATCCTATTTCACAGAATGTATTTTGGACATTAAACAATGCATGACTGTATATGTGTGTGTGTGTATATATATATACACGGACACACACACACACACACACATACACGATGTTGTTGTTAGTTGCCATCAAGTCAATTAAGATTCGTGGCAACCCCATGTATGCAGAGTAGAACTGCTCCCATAGGGTTTTCAAGCCTGTGACTTTTTGGAAGTAAATCACGAGGTGTATTTTCCAAGGCACCTCTGAATGGGTTCGAACCATCAACCCTTTCTCCAGTAGTCGAATGCTTAATCATTTGTGCCACACAGGGACTCCTGCATAGATGTTGTTACTGTTAGTTGCCATCCCATCAATTCTGACTCATGGAGACTATGTGTGTGTATATATGTGTGGGTGCGTGTGTGCGTGTGTGTGTATATATATATATATAGCTTACTGGTTCTGTTTTTCTAGAGAACCCTGAGACATCCATCAAGATCTGTTTCATTGGATGCTCAGAACAAAGCGGCTCATATATCCAAACCATCCTAAAAAAAAAACAAAAAAACAAAAAACCATTGCCTTTGAGTCAATTCTGGCTCACAGCAATCCTATAGTGCCCAGTAGACTGTCCCATAAGGTTTCCGAGGCAGTAACCTTTACAGGACCAGATGGCCGCATCTTTCTCCCACAGAGCTACAAACCTCCAACTTTTCACTTAGCAGCCAAGGGCCTAACCACTGCCCTGTCAGAGCATCTACAATGACTTAAATCACTATTTAGAAAGTTAGAGCGCTTGTGATTTCTGATTGCATACTTACCATGGTAGAAACACAAAAACTATTATGGATGAAAGTGGTTATATTCCTTTTTGGTGGGAAAGTTTTTCTCTGTAGGAGACTGCAAATATGAATAATTAACTGCAATGACAACAGTCTTCTACAGGTATTATGGGTGAAATGCTATAGATTCTGGTATTTTTAAACAATATATATTGCCATCAAAGAGATTGAGACACTATCTCCTCTCCACTTCATTTTTTGCAAGTCATCAAAATAGAGGTCATGGAAGATAAAGTTTATGTAATTAAAATATAGAAGAGAAAAAATTCAATATGCCTATTGATTTTAATTTTTTAACATACTGTTTTGGCATTACAACATAAGGAACAACTGTACACTTAATTACTTTCATCTCCCAAATGGAATGACTTTTATATATCTTCATTGGTCTCAGAAAAAGGTGACCATGAGGGTGGTCTACTCTATCCATAAAGTGCCTGTGAAAGGAAATGGTAATAGATAAAAGGAAGAGGTAGAATCAAAAAGGTGAAATATTGGAGCTATATAGCTTACAGATCATATAGTGAACCTTCATTTGTATGTAATATTTTTAAAAATTGCTTTGGAAAATGGGGGAGAAGGATAACATTAGTGATTTTTTTATCATTTAATGTAAAGTAATAGTCACACAATTATTTAAAATATAAAGAGGCTTTAGTAGACATTATATTATTTAATCCTATAACAACACTATGAGATGTTTATTGTTCCCATTTCACAGATTAGAAAACTGTCACACATTGGAAAGTGCCAGAACCACTATCGAACTCAGGTCTTCCTATTTTACAGCTTGTGTTCTTTCCACCATGATTTGTATCTTTCTGTAAGTCTACATAAATTTTCAAAACAAATTACATTCATAGTGCTATTCCATAAGGGTGTATGTCATTCAACTCTCATATTACAGCCAGCAGTACATTAAAGATGCTTATGGAAATTTCTTTGCTTAAATATATAGCTAATGGGTTGCATAGAATTAATGATTCTTAAACATCATTTAGAATGTTTTATATTATTGTGTCATACTCTTTAAATGCTATGAGAATGATGTGATATTACAATGATTGACATTAAGCTGTCGTCCTAGCTAGCTATTTCATAGTAAACCAAAATAGGCAGATGAAGCATTACACAATAATTGAGCCAAAACCATTATAGGTTTGCTGAATTTAAAAAAAGAAATTAATATTAACAACTGACAAGACTGGCTTTCCATAAAAATATTGCCATAAAATTAAAACACCCTCTGATCAGATGCACTTATATTTATTGTGCTGTACTCTCCCCCCATGAACACCAGTAAAGAGGAAATAAATAATAAATAGTATTCTAACCAAAAAACCAAACCCATTGCCATCGAGTGAATTCTTACTCACGGCAACCATATAGGACAGAGTAGAACTGCCCCATAGGGTTTCCAAGGTTGTAATCTTTACAGAAGCAGACTGTCACATCTTTCTCCCGCGAGTGGCTGGTGGGTTCAAACTGCCAACATTTTTGTTAACAGCTGATTGCTTTAATACTGCACCACCAGGGATCCTTAAATAGTGCTCTAGCCACAAAGAAATACCTGTGTACAAATAAGGCATCTCTCCAGGGCTTGCCGCACTTTCTAAGTGTTGTGTCATTTGCTCTGATGATCCACTTAAAGGCACAGAGCTATAACCTGTTTCCAGATATTGCAAAATGTATTTTATGATTCAGATTAAAGTAGATTGATATTGGGTTAACCTAGTGAATTCACGCTGTTTTTCTTTAGATTCATATTTTTTTTATTCACATTAGAAACATTCACATTTTTCAGCAAAAATGCCAACCCTACTATGTGATTCCAACTCCCTTCTGTTGGTTTGTCCTACTGTGGTGGCTTCCATCTTGCTGTGAGGCTGGAAGCTATGCCACTGGTATTTCACATACCACCAAGGTCACCCCTGGTAGACAGATTTTAGTGAAGCTCCCAGACTAAGACAGACTGGGAAGAAGAATCTGGCAATCTACTTCTGAAAAATTGGCCGATGAAAACCTAATGGATAACAGAGGAACATTGTCTGATATAGTGCCGAAAAGTGAACCCTTCAGGTTGAAGGGCACTTAAAATATGACTGGGAAAGAGATGATTCCTCAAAGTAGAGTCAAATTTAATGACAGGATTGGAGTCAAGCTTTCAGGACCTTCATTTGCTGATGTGGCATGATTCAAGACGAGAAGAAACAACTGAAAAACCATTAATAAGCAGAACGTGGAATGTATGAAGTATGAGTTTGGGAAAATTGTAAGTTGTTAAAAATGAAATAGAACTCATAAAGATAGATATTCTGGGCACTACTGAGCTGAAATGGACTGATATTGGCTATTTTGAATTGGACAAATATGTGGTCTGCTATGCCAGGAATGGAAACCCTGGTGGCGTAGTGGTTAAGTGCTACGGCTGCTAACCAAAGGGTTGGCAGCTCAAATCCACCAGGCACTCCTTGGAAACTCTGTGGGGCAGTTCTACTCTGTCCTATAGCGTAGCTATGAGTTGGAATTGACTCGACGGAACTAGGTTTGGGTTTTTTGGATTTATGCCAGGCATGACAAATTAAAGAGGAATATAGTGTCACATTCATCATCAAAAATAACATTTTAAGATCTATCCTGAAGTACAACCCTGTCAATAATAGGATAATAGCCATAAACCTACAAGGAAGACCAGTAAATATGACTATTACTAAAATTTATGTACCAACTACTAATGCAAAAAATGAAGAGTTTTACCAACTTCTTCAGTCTGAAATTGATCAAACATGCAATCAAGATGTATTGATAATTACTGGTGATTAGAATGCGAAAGTTGGAAACAAAGAAAAAGGATCTGTAGTTAGAAAATATGGCCTTGGTGATAGAAATGACGCCAAAGATTGAATTATAGAATTTTGCAAGACCAACCACCTATTCATTGAAAATACCTATTTTCAATAACATAAATGGCAACTACATGCGTGGACCTCGCTGGGTGGAATACACAGGAATCAAATTGACTAAATCTGTGGAGCCCTGATGGTGCAGTGGTTAAATTTTTGGCTTCTAACAAAAAGGTTGGCAGTTTAAATACACCAGTCATTCCTTGGAAACCTATGGGGCAGTTCTACTCTGTCCTGTAGGGTATCTATGAGTCAGAACCCACTCGATGGCAACGAGTTTGGTTTTGTGTTTTTGTTGGCGGAAAGAGATGATGGAGAAACTCAATATCATCAGTCAGAACAAGACCAGCCAACTGTGGAACAAACCATCAATTGCTCAGATACAATTTCAAATTCAAGCGGAAAAAAATTAAAACAAGTCCATGGAGACAAAACACTACCTTTAGTATGTCCCACCTGAACTTAGAACCATCTCGAGAATAGATCTGACACATTGAATACTAACGATCAAAGGCCAGATGAGTTGCGGGATGACATCAAGGACATCATACATAAAGAAAGCAAAAGGTCATTAAAAAGCCAGACAGAAAGAAAAGACCAAAGTCGGTATCAAAAGAGACTCTGAATCTTGTTCTTGAACTTAGAGTAGCTAAAGCAAATGGAAAATGATGAAGTCAAAGAGCTGAACAGAAGATTTCAAAGGATGGCTTAAGAAGACAAAATAAAGTATTATAATGATATGTGCAAAGACCTGGAGATGGAAAACCAAAAGAGAAAAACATAGCTCGACATTTCTTTCAGCTTGACATTTCTCAAGCTGAAAGAAATGAAGAAAAAATTCAAGCCTTGCGTTGCAATACTCGAGGATTCTATGGGGCAAATGTTAAACAATGCAGGAAGCATCAAAAGAAGATGGAAGTAAGACACAGAGTCATTGTACCAAAAAGAATTGGTCAACATTCAATCATTTCAAGAGATAGCATATGATCAAGAACCACTGATACTGAAGGAAGAAGTCCAAGCTGCACAGAGGCATTAGAAAAAAACAAGGCTCCAGAAATTGGCAGAATACCAAGTAAAATGTTTCAACAAATGGATCCAATGGTGGAAGCACTCGTTCATCTGTCAAGGAATTTGGAAGGCAGCTAGCTGGCTAACTGACTGGAAGAGATCCATATTCATGTCCATTTCAAAGAAAGGTGATCCAATGGAATTCAGAAGTTATCGAGCAATAACATTAATATCATATGCAAGTAAAATTTTGCTGAAGATCATTCAAAGACGGTTGCAGTTGTGCATAGACAGGAACTGCCAGAAATTTAAGCCAGATTCAGGAAAGGACCTGGCAAGAGGGATATCATTGCTTATGTAAGATGGATCTTGGCTGAAACAGAGAATAACCAGAAAGATGTTTACCTGTGTTTTACTGGCTATGCCAAGTCATTCGACTGTGTGGATCATAACAAATTATGAATAACATTGTGAAGAATGGGAATTCCAGACCATTTAATTGGGCTCATGGGGAACCTGCACATAAACCAAGAGGCAGTCCTTCAAACAGAACAAGGAGATACTGCAAGGTATAAAATCAAGAAAGGTGTGACAGGGTGGAATCCTTTCACCACTCTTATTCAATCTATACGCTGAGCAAATAATCTGAGAAGCTGGACTATATGAAAAAGAATGGGGCATCAGGATTAGAGGAAGACTCATTAACAACCTGAGATATGCAGATGACACAGCCTTGCTTGCTGAAAGTGAAGAGGACTTGAAGCATTTACTAATGAAGATTAACTACTACAGGCTTCGATATGGATTACACCTCAACTTAAAACAAATCCTCACAACTGGACCAATAAGAAACATTTTGGTAAATGGGGCGAATATAGAAGATGTCGAGGATTTTATTTTACTTGGATCCACTATCACCCATGGAAGCAGCAGTCAAGAAATCAAAGGGCATATTGCATTGGGCAAATCTGCTGCAAAAGCCCTCTTTAAAATGTTAAAAATCAAAGATGTCACCTTGAGGACTAAGATACTCCTGACCCAATCCATGGTATTTTCAATCACTTCATATGCATGAGAAAGCTGAACAATGAATAAGGAAGGCCGGAGAAGAATTGATGCCTTTGAAATAAGGTGTTGGTGAAGAATATTGACTATACCATGGACTGTCAGAATTAAAAGTATATCTGTCTTGGAAGAAGTACAGTCAGAATCTCCTTACACGAGAGAATAGTGAGACTTTGTCTCCCTTACTTTGGACATGTTACCATGTTGGACCCGTTCCTGGAGAAGGACATCATGCTTGGTATATAGAGAATCAGCAAAAAAGAGGAAGACCCTCAACAAGATGGACTGACACAATGGCTACAACAATGGGTTCAAACATAGCAATGAATGTGAGGATGGCACAGGACCTGGCAATGTTCTATTCTATTGTGCATGGGGGCGCTATGAGTCAGAACTGACTCGACGGCATCTAACAACAACAACAATATGAAATCAGGAGTCCCTAAATGGTGCAAACATCTAACGTGCTTCCTACTAACGGAAAACTTGGTGGTTTGAATCCACCTAGAGTCACCTCATAAGAAAGACTTGGCAATCTACTTCTAAAAAGTCAGCCATTAAAAACTCTATGGTGTACAGTTCTACTCTGACACACATGGGGTAATCACGAATTGGAAATGACTCAACAGCTACTGGTTTGGTTCTACTATGGTATGGAGTCAACTTTGATTCTAGTTCTGCTTCACAAGTAGTATCACATTATGAATTAGAGAAAAATAGGAGAAATCAAAATTTCATAAATATTTTGGGAGGTTCCTAATAAAACATTAATTAAATCAAAATATCTTATAGCATAAACAAACAGATTCTGACTGTATACCAAAAGACAAGAATAGCCAGATGCTGTTACTAGTTAGCTGTGTGATCATGAAAATATTCAGTAAATTTTTGGAGCCTCAGCTGTCTCATCTATGAAATAGAAGGAGATATACTTGATAAACTTAAAGTCTTTCTATCTCTTTGTATTATTTTATATATGACTCATAATTTTAATTATTTCAATAAAATGCAAGATTATAATACCTAACATGACAATGCATATGTATGTAGTAAACTCAAATATACTTAGTGTTGCCACCTCAGGACAGACAAAAAAGGTAACTGGACAGGAAAAGGCCACTGCAGCACTGTGAATCCCAAAGGAGGGTTTCTATATAGGAAAAATTTATTGTTGTTGTTGTTCTGATTTTGTTAGTTGCCCTCGAGTCAATTCTCATTCATGGTGACCACATGTGTTAGAGAGTAGAACCACTCCAGAGGGTTTTCTTGGCTGTAATCTTGATGAAAGCAGATCACCAGGCCTTTTCTCTCAAATTATCACTAGGTGGACTCGAATCTCCAACTTGTAGGTTAGCAATCAACAGCAAACTGATTGCTCCACCTAGGGGCCTGAAGAAGAGCTTATCTTCCCAAAAAAGTCCAACAAAATCTCTGATGCCATGGGACAGTATTACAGAAGATGACCAACTTTGCAGCACTCCACCTACCCAATTCCTCTAAATGTTAAAGTATAAGGAATACAACAGAGCTGTGAACCAATTCTCTTTTGCCTTCCTGTGTATTGCAGCTACATAGATTTTTTTAACCAATTACAAAAGAGTATATCTCATTCAGGTGGGAGTATATCATACCTGAATGTAGAGACCGTCTGAAGAATAGATTTGACACATTGAACACAAATAACTGAAGACGAGAAGAGTTGTGAAGCGACATCAAGGACCTGATACATAAAGGAAGCAAGAGGTCATTAAAAAGACAGGGAAGAAAGAAAAGACCAAAATGAATGTCAGAAGAGATTCTGAAACTTGTCCTTGAATGTAGAGCAGCTAAAGCAAAAGGGAGAAATGATGAAGTAAAAGAGCTGAACAGAAGATTTCAAAGGGCAGCATGAGAAGAGGACATAAAGTATTATAATGAAATGTGCAAAGTCCTGGAGTTAGAAAATCGAAAGGGAAGAATATGCTCAGCATTTCTCAAGCTGAAAAAAGTAAAGAAAAAATTCAACTCTAGAGTTGCAATATTGAAGGATTCTATAGGGAAAATATTAAGGAATCGAGGATTTCATTTTACTTGCATCTACAATCAAGGCCCATGGAAGCAGCAGTCAAGAAATAAAATGAAGCATTATATTAGGCAAGTATGCTGCAAAAGACCTCTTCAATGCGTTAAAAAGCAAAGATGTCACTTTAAGGACTAAGGTACGCCTGTCCCAAGCCATGGTGTTTTCAATCACCTCATATGCATTGAAAGCTGGACAGTGAATAAAGAAGACTGAAGAAGAATTGATGTCTTTGAATTATGTTGTTGGTGGAGAATATTGAATATACCATGGACTGCCATAAAAACAAACAAATCTGCCTTGGAAGAAGTACAGCCAGAATGCTCCTAGAAGAGAGGATGCAGAGACTTCATCTTAGGTACTTTGGGCATGCTATCAGGAGGGACCAGTCCCTGGGGAAGGATATTGTGCTTGGTAAAGTGGAGGGTCAGCAAAAGACAGGAAGACCGTCAATGAGACAGATTGACACAGTGGCTGCAACAATGGGCTCAACCATAACAACAATTGTGAAGATGGCACAGGACCTGGCAGTGTTTCCTTCTGTTGTACACAGGGTCGCTATGGGTTGGAACTGACTGAACAGCACCTAGCAACAACACAAATGAAAAAAAAATTAATTTGAATTCAACAGCAAAAGCTATTTTAATACTCACCTGTAATCACAGTAATCATGGTAATAGCAAAAAATCCGTTGCAGTTGAGTCGATCCCTACTCATAGGACTGTATAGATCAGAATAGAACTGCCCATAGGTTTCCAAGGAGTGGCTGGTGGATTCAAACTGCCGACCTTTTGGTTAGCAGCATGAACTCTTAACCACTGTGCCACCAGGACTCCAATCATGAAAACAGAGGAATAAATTTTTCCCTTCAAAGTATCTTAGGATTTTATTATTATTATTATTATTATTATTATTATTATTATTATTATTATTATTATTATTATTTGCTTTTATATTTTTTAAATGCATCCCTCAAACTGAATTGAAACTGTAGCATTTTATAAACCCATAACTCTGGGCTCCTTTTTGGAGTTATCATTATACATGTAATATGTTTTGTTATTTATGCCCCATGAAAAATAATTCAGTAATAATCCCAGCTGTTCCTACTGTATTGTGTCTGACATTATCCAAAGAATTCTGCAGGAGAAACAGAGGGGGATGGAACAACTGGCATATAAACCTCTGGGTTTGTGATGACTCCTAGGGCTGCGTGGCAATGTCCCAGTATGAGAGAAGGAGAGGAATTACAGTGGCAGCCCAGAATTTCTAGGAGCGATACACACAGTAACTGGAGAAGAATAGTTGGTTATTGTCAGCGAGCTGAGTGGAAAGGGACCAGGAGACAACGTTTGTTTTGCTAGTGAGGAGACTTAAATTCAAGAATGATTTTAAACTGAGGGGAAAAGATGGTTCAATTATACACTATGAAGTCTCTCTAATGATAAAATGTAACTGACATCACATGAGAACTTCTCTAAGACTTTAAAAAAGAAAAAAATAGACTAACATCAACCATAAATAATTTAGTTTTGCCAACTTTGAAGTCATGTAACTTAACAAAGTCGCTTTTTCTATTTCTTATTCTATAAAAACAAATTCTGTTACTGGAAAATTCCTTGTTTTCTTACAAAAATAATTTTCATAGATAGCATATAGAAATAGAATGGATTGCTTATTATTTTATGCACTTAAAAGGAGCCACTTAAGTTATCAAAACACTTGTTGTTAGGTGCCATTGACTCATTTTTGACTCATAGTGACCTTATGTATAACAGAACAAAACGTTGCCTGGTCCTGCACCATCCTCACAATCGTTGCTATGTTTGAACCCACTGTTGCAGCTACTGTGCCAGTGCACCTCTTTTTTGCTGACCCTCTACTTTACCAAGAGTGATGTCCTTCTACAGGGATTGGTCTCTCCTGATAACATGTCCAAAGTAAGCAGGACAAAGTCTCACCATCCTAGGTTCCAAGGATCATTATTGCTGTACTTTTTCCAAGACAGATTTGTTCGTATCAAATGGTTATAGAAACTCAGTTTTTTTGGATGACAATATGTGTGTATAAACACACACTAGTCGCCTCAAAATTACAAGCAGCTGTAAGACTGCTGGAATGAGGACTTTGCTATCTGATCCAATTGGGTTTTATACACAAAACACACAGTGTTAACAATTGAAAGTCATTATTATTATTTATAGAAAGTAAATAGTAAACAACAAGAACAGAGTATGGAAAACAAACAGTAAACAACATGAACAGATTTGGGGTGAACTGGTCCCCTCTACCCCTACAAGTACTCCACTCAGCATTGTAGGTAAGAAATCCTTTTATGTCTAAAAGGGGGCCATCCTCACCCTTCCCCAATTACCCATGTCCATTTCTGTGTCACTGGGCAGGCACACTATGGTATAGATGTCAGTAGGTATCTCTCTCCTTCTCAGTAGGTGTATTTTCAGCTCAGGCCAAGCATCCTATGGCTGTGTTTCTCTCTCTCTCTCTCAGCCTCTCTCATGGTTTTTCTTGGCCAGGACTGGTCACCTATTCTTGCTGGTCCAGCTCTCAACCAGCAGCTTTGGTACAACCCTGGGCCAATTCTTGGGTTAAGTGAACACTACAACAGCTCTTGAGACAAAATTTTTACCCATGTACAGTGTATGCTCAAGCCTCTGCTGTTGACAGCTTCCTGCCCAGAGGTGCCCTGCTCCATTGGTGACCTGCCCAGGGGTGCCCAGCTCTGCTTAGTGGGATGACTCCCCCACTGCTATCATCTTCTCCATAGTTCGATTCTGCCTACCACCACCATCTGCCAGTCTCATGGCTCCTGGTGCTTGCACTGCTTCCATCCTTTCTCTGCTGCTTGACTCTGCAGTGCTTGTTGCCATTTCTCTCACTCTTCAGTGTTGTCAGATCAGTGAGTATAACTGATATAGCATTACGGCACTTGATGAGTATTACAGCTCTTCTAGAATGTTCCCAGGGCAAGGCCATGCCGAAAGGATTCGCTTCTCTTGTGGATCTCATTGATCATAAGCCCCAAAACCCTTTCTGAGATTTGCCTCTTAAACAGGAATACTTCTTGTCAATTTCAGGATGTGGCTTTTATTAACTGACCAATCCCTTAGGTGGATCAGAGACCAGCCAATCCTATTGGCTGTTTTTGCAAGCCTCTTATGCAGATAGTAAAACAGGCAATACCTTGCAAGCCGGTTATGTGCATAGCAAACCTATCAATCCCTCCAATCATTTTAAGCCGATAGTAAACTGACCAATCCCTTGTAAGATTTCGCCCAACCAATCATTGTGGGAGAATTACAAACCCAGGGCCAAAAATGTCATATAAGAAAAATCCCTTTGCACCACAGAGGACTTTGACAGAAAGTCATCCGTTGATGTGATTTTCATACAATGCCATCTGGCCATCGATCATCAGATACACCAGAATAAGCTCAGCATTAAGAAGATCCTGAGAAATTCAGACACTGCTTTCTGTATCATTCCCGTCAGGATGCAGCATGGTTTGTTGTTGTACGTAGGATGGCTAAGTAAGATAGACATCAACAATGTCCATTAAATCAGCAAAGTAGTGGCCATGGGAGGCCTTACCAAGGAGAACTTTGAATGCCTGGGAAGAGGTGAAGCCAGGCAAGAAATGGTGACAGTGATTACAATCTATTTGCTCAAGAATTCTGGTTGTGAAAAGAAACACAGATGTTTTCACTGGAGGTGAAACATCCACCAACTGAAACTGAGTCATCAAGGGAAGATTTTATTTTTGAGTTAATTAAGGTTTAGGAAACCCCAGTCATCTGGTTAGATGTCTACCATTAAATTGCTAATTAACTTCAAGTAAGTCCTTTAAATGGTCTATGGCTAAAGGTCATCATCAGTGGGATGGAATGATAACACCTTCTGGTTAGCTTCATAGGAAACTTTCAGTTCTGTGCCCCAGGTCCTTCTCTATTGTTGTCCTTATACTTTGAATTTTAAAACTAGTTTCGACTTTAACATTACGGGCAGTCCCCAACTTAGTTCTGACAACTCCATCATAAGTCAGTTCTGATGCAAAGGGAATACCTCTTTTTTTTTTTTTTTTAGGTTTTATTATTATTGCCCTTTATTATCAGTACCTCTAGAAATCCAATCTTTAAACATCTGTGAGTGAACATCTGAGAATAATAACATCACCAAATTACGCACTGCAACATTGTATGCAGCACACATTACTAACGATACCAAACCAAAACCAAACCCATTGCCATCGAGTTGATTCTGATTCATAGTGACCCCACTCCCTTTTTTTTCACATTTTATTCTTAGTAAATGTACTACACACAATTGCTAACAATAAACCCAATGCCGTCTAGTAGATTCCATCTTATAGCAACCCTATAAGACAGCGTATAACTGCCACAGAGTTATTACTAATGATAGAAAGTACAAAAAAAAAAAAAAAAAGCTGGTCGTAAGTGCAATTTGTCACAACTCAAATCCGTCATAAATCAGGACTACCTGTATGTTACCTCGTGATGATATTATTTTGCTTCAGTTAGAGCCTATGCTTCCTCAACAGATTTCTGTATTTCCCCAAAACACACCTTGCTCATGACGATTCTGAAGTTTGTAACTATGTATTCATATACTACACAGAGAGCTAGGACTCTATCTCTTGGGTACTTTGCATGGAAGAGGAGGTAATTTTCAGCACAACAGCCTTGAATTTGTCTCCTCATTGGCAAAACGAATGAGGTCACTGGACCTCTTTCCACTTAACTCCCTTCTTCACAATAAAACCTAAGTTAAAAGCAGTTTTAACTTTAAATAAAATTTCATTTTTTTATTCTAAAAAATTTAATCTATTTTTAATTCTTCAACACTTCAGTATTCTAGATCCTTTCAGTGTTTCCATGACTCTTTCCATCCTTTTAAATGTGGAATCAAGAATTGTATATAGCACCACTTTTTTGAAACAGGAAAAAATTTATTTTGCATATAAAGTATACATTTTTTCCTTAATAGCATATAGACTATTTCTATATAATCAAATAGTCTAAAAGATGAACCATAAGTAAGGGTATTGATACAATTAAAAATTTAAACAACAAAGTGTGACTCAGTGAGTCATATCATGATTTTTGGAGTCATTTAGAAACTCTAACTTGATTGTGGACATCAATCCAGTATCACAAATCTTATTTGAAAAAACTTTCTAAAATTGAAAACCCTGGTGGCGTAGTGGCTAAGCTGTTAACCAAGAGGTCGGCAGTTCGAATCCACCAGGCACTCCTTGGAAACTCTATGGGGCAGTTCTACTCTGTCCTATAGGGTCGCTATGAGTTGGAATCGACTCGACGGCAGTGAGTTTTTTGGTCTAAAATGAAGGATAAAAGGTCTTCTTAGTTCTCCCCCTCTTTTCTATTTCTTCTCTATCATTAGCAATTTGTTTCAACATTGGCATGGGATTATAATGTCACAGACACACTTTCAGGAAATAATGTAATTTTATTTTAGAAAATAGAGAACAGACATATTTAGTACAACACCACAAATATCATTAGGGAACTAAATTTCAAGACTAACTAAGCTTTGGGTATTTTTAAAGATTTTTATCTTCCATGAAGCCCTGCTGTGTTATGAGTTTTTAAATAATTTTGCTTTTAATTAATTACATACTTTACGTAATAAAAAGGAGTTGTAGTTGCATTTTTCTTTCCTTTCTCTGTGGTAAAACTTTAACTTATTTTTATAAAATACAAGGCAAATCATGAAGATAAAATTACTAAGATTCTGCTGTGAAATGTTTTCCGTATGCTCTAGATTAGAGTGAAGGTTTGAATCTTTTTCTTAAGAGAGAAAATAAACAAAGTGATAGCTGTAGAGAGACATGTTATCACCTTTTTCCACAGACAGAGAAAAGCTCTCATCCAAAACTTGTATTGCTTTTCAATCGTTCGATTGCGTAGGTCCCCCAAAGACATATGTTTGTGGGAGGCTTGGAAAAGGACCCAGCATAGTTTGTGATTGTGCTCAAGTGTAGCAGAAAACAGAGAGTGAGAAATGGCAGTCCTTTGGATCCAATGAATTCTCTTTTCCTTAGAAACTTAAGATCTCTGACCTTGAAGAGGCAGTTTACTTACCACATCATTCTGTGTTCTGCAGGAAAAAAAAAAAAAGTATGAATTTAATTGTGTCCTTGTCAAGGTAATTCCATCTCAAAAATTAATTTTCAAAGCTTTGAAGTTATTGCACTTTAAAAAATATTGTCACACAAAATACATGAGTGACCTGTCACAAACATTGCAAAACTATTGACCTTACATGGCTTCATCTGCACAACTATTGATTTTTTTTCTCCCTTTATTTTGACATTTCATATGACTTCATCTAAGATTCATCACTGTGGAAATGTCAGATTTAGGGGTGTGTGCTTTCATTGTTTGGGAAGATCAATCTTAGAAATGGTTTACTACTTATCTATTAGAGGCAATATGCTGGATTCATCAATGTTGAAATGGTTCAGCATTAAGTTATCATACTTATTTTTCCAGAGGTTTCCAGATTGCTCTTCCCCTCCAATCCTGAAAAGTGAATTGGGTTGTCACTTTGGGTTTCAAATACCAATAATTCCTTAGCTGGATTATAAAATATTAAACCCACAAATACCTTTAATTTGAGGGCTTCCTGGGGTATGAGTGATGCAACTGTTAACTCTACACAGTTTCTATTTGCTGGGAAGGTGATGGAAGCACAAATTACTCAGGACATAGTCAAAAATCAATATTTTTATGCAATTTTATCATACAAATGTTTTGTCTTGTTCGAATTTTCAAAATAAATTCTTCATAATGTCTTTTTTTTTTTTAAAAACAATGTGAGACAAATGGATTTTAAAGTTCCTGAATGGAGTCTATGATCAAAACATTATCTGAATATATATCTCTCTTTTGTTTGGCTAGCTTCTTACAAATAGCCTTTGCAGTGTGTTAAAAAATAAACTGGAGACCTCAACTGAACAGTGAATAATTTATGTGTAAATAGACTGACTTCTATTAGTGTAAAAATTGGAAGGAGAGTCAACAAATTATTTGTGTTACTATAGGATACTTCCAAATCATCCAACAACATGTAAAAATGGTATTTCCAGGCAGAGACTGACTACCTAATGGTCAAGGCCGAGTGCAGAATGAAAATGTGACCCCTTTGGTTAAAAACTATTAAGATTTTCAAGACAACAATGACAAAGACCACCATCACCCCGACCGCCAGTTAATATTGAGTAGATTTTGACTCATGGAGATCCCACGTGTGTCAGAGCAAAACTGTGCTCTATAGGGTTCTCAATGACTCATTTTTCAGAAGTACATTGCCAGACTTTTCTTCCAAGGCACCTCTGAGTGGACTAAAACCTCCAATCTTTTGGTTAGCAGTTGAGCTAACCATTTGCACCAGACAGGAACTCTCAAGAAATGACAGCAGAACCTTAAACCAAGCACAGAACCTTTCCAAGCATGTATGACTTCACAGGTTGAACGCCCATAAAGCTTTTCCAGGTTCTGTCCATGAAAATTTAACTAATTCTATTCACTAATGAGGATGAACTTGATCTCATTATACTATTGTTTTTCTTCCTAGAGAAATCAACTTCAAACTCAGATAGTCCATATAATAATTCATTGAAATACCTTTAGCTAAGGAAGAAAAATGCTAAAGTATGGAAAATATCATTTTGTTTGGCTATTTGTCTTTTGAAACCCCCTGACAGAGAAAGTGGCTTTAATTTTGAGTTACTAGCTAAAGTAAAAATAAAATAACATGCAATAAATTCCACTTAATCATTCTTATGCTAACATTTCCTGTTTGTGGATGGCAGATCCAGACGCTTCAAGTATCATTCCATCTGTCAGCAGATTTCCAAAGGCAAGTTCTGTTAATAAAAATGACAGTACACACAAGGTGACCTTCAGAAGTTACCCACAATCCTCAAAATGACAAACAAGAAACCAGGATCTGGGTTTTAAGTTCTTAACCACTTGCTATCAAAGCAGTAATTAATTTAAAAGAAAAGAAACATTACAGTATGACTAAACCAAGAAACATCTTTTTATCTGCTAGGAAAAAAAAGTCTTAACTAGGACAGATACGCTATAAAATACATTGGGAGATTTATTCCATATGATTCTTGAATTCTAAATGTTTGTGATGATTTAAAACCAAGTCATTGTAGTAAAATGCAACTACATTTTGAATCACATTGCGTGTATTTCTTTTTCCTTTTAATTGAATGGAAAAACTAAGATTTTTTTTGTTTTGTTTTTGATCTGTAATGTTTTAATTACGGTGTTTGATTCAGTGAAGAACAATCCTCCTAATGAGAGCTGGTCTACGTAATGACATTCCTCGGGGTAGTATGTAACTCATCATATTTTTCCTTCAATCCTAGCATTTACTAGTTTCTTTTGCATATTCAGAGCAGTCTCTCCTATGCTAGCGTGTGTGTTAATGTTAATTGAAGTTATTCAGGTGAGTTACAAAGAAAATTAGACCCCTTGGGGTATTATCTTCCCTTTCAAGAAATGCATATATAAATTTGAACAAAATACCCCACTCCACATGCCACTGTACATTTTTCAAGTATTTGATCATGCTACTGAGAATGTTTCTGACAAGATAAACCTCTCGTGAAAAGAGTTCAGATAATGAAAGGAGTTTTTACAACACATCTTGCATAAATTCAGAAATGCAATTTTCACTATAAAATTATAATGAAAATAATATACTATGTTGATTAATTTTATTGAGAAAAATTTATTCTGATAAACAGAAGGAAATACAATGTAGGAAAAGGATTATTAAGTATATATTAAAGGAAAAAACATGTAAGTGAAAAAACTCAACAAACTGACGTGAGTTAATTTGGAATAAAGCAAATATACTTGGGATTGAGGGTTGGAGGAATATTAAAGAGCAAAACAAAACAACTCATTTCTATTTGTGTGTTAAATGGAGCTCTAGAGTAGATAGGTAGGTAGGTAGGTAGATTAGATAGATAGATAGATAGAGGGTAGATAGATACAGACAGATTGCTAAATCATGTGAACTTAAAACCATATGTCTATGAAATTTATGAAATATTTAGAATAGTTTGTACCCTATGGAAGAGAAACTCTAGAAATCTGCCCTCCAAAGCATGTATTTATTTCTGTGTTCAAATCCCCACCTAAAAAACACTTCAGAAGAGGTCTGATAAGATTGCAAAATATAATGTTCTGTACTGACTTTAAACAGAATAAAACTGGGAAGAAAATAAAATCCTTCCCACAAGAGTACTGTAGGGGGAAAGAAGCACTTTGAAAGCACAGGAGACATTACAGATAGTAATAACTTAGTGGAAATACAAAAAGCTGAAATTGAACTGGGAAACATCGCAGCAACTGAGAATTACTTCTTAAAATAATCCAGGTGAGAAAGATACTGATGAAAATGTAAATCTTAAGCTGCTTCTTATTTACTTAATCTGTGAACTGAAGCAGTTTTCTCTTGTTTAAAAAAAAAAAAAAATGCAGGTTCTCTTGGTTGAATGATCCACATAGCAAGAAGACATCTTCAGGAGTTCCTAAGAATGTCTAATCCAGTTCCAATCCATACTCCAACCTTTTTTTCCACTCTGCCTCCGCATAGACCATTCCCATGCTCAGGGAGATTGCCATTTTCCCATCTTTACATTTGTATGTGTGTGTGCAAATGAAGTTATATAGATTTTATCACCTGCGTAGATTTGTGCATTTACCACTATAGTCAAGATACTGAGCAGTAGTGACACCACAAGGATCCCTCGTGTTGCCCTGTCATAGTCACACTCACCTCCCTTCATCCTCTCTCCACCCTTCCCTAACCCTTGGCAAACATTTACCTTTCTTCCATTTCTAAAATTATATTAATGGAATTACACAGTATGTATACTATGTAACCTGTTGGTATTTGTTTTTTGTTTTTGTTTTTGTTTTCATTCAGCATAATTATTTGGAGATTCATTCAGGTTGTATCAATAGTCCATCCCTTATTATTGCTGAGTAGTGCTCCATGGTATGTGTATACTCCAGTGTGTTTAACCATTCATCTGTTGAAGACAACCGGGCTGATTTCAATTTTTAGCTATTACACATAAAACTGCTATGAACATTCATGTACAGGTTTTTGTGTGAACGTAAGTTTTAATTTCTCGGGATACATGCCCAGGGTGCAATTGCTGGCCCTGTGATAACTGCATGCTTAGATGTGTAAGAAACTGCCGAACTGATTTCTAGAGTACCTTCAACATATTGCATTCCCACGGCAAAATATGATTGATTGTTTCTCTGCATCACTGCCAGCATTTGAGTGTTGTCACTTTTTTTTGTTTTAGACATTTCATTAGGTGTGTAACGATACCTCATTGTGGTTTTAATTTGCCACCCCTGATGGCTAACGATGCTGAACATCTTTTCACGTGCCTATTTTCCATCTGTGTATCCTCTTAAGTGAAATATCTCTTCATGTCTAATGTCCATTTTCTAATTTGTTGTTTGGTTTTTTATTACTGAGTTTTAAGAGTTCTTCATATATTCTAAATACTAGTCCTTGTTGGATGTGTGGTTTGCAAATATTTTATCCTCACCTAGAGCTTGTCATTCCTTCCTCATTACAT
Source organism: Elephas maximus indicus (assembly GCF_024166365.1). Taxonomy (NCBI): domain Eukaryota; kingdom Metazoa; phylum Chordata; class Mammalia; order Proboscidea; family Elephantidae; genus Elephas; species Elephas maximus. The sequence continues at coordinate 67,035,457 of NC_064836.1, forward strand.
GGGATTTCTCAGAGCAAAAGTTTTAAATTTTGTGTTGAGGTTCAATTTAGCAATTTTACCTTCTCTGCACCATGCTTTTTGTGTCAAGCCTACGAACTCTGCTTAGCCCTAGATCTTGAAGACTATATCCTAGGTTTTTGTTTTCTCTAGAAGCGTTAGAGTTTTATGTTTTACATTTAAGGCTCTGATTCATTTTCAGTTCATTTTGGTCACTGTGCGTTGTAGTCAACTCAATGGCAATGGGTTTTTGGTTTATAAGGTTTACTTCGAGTATATTTTTTTTTCCATGAATGCCCAGTTGCTCAAGCATCATTTGTTGAAAAAGCTATATACGTCCTTCATGTAATTGCTTTTGAACCTTTTTTCAAAACTCACTTGAACACATTTCTGTAGGTATGTTTCTGGATTCTCTGTTTTGTTCCACTGATCTATATATCTATATTTTCTGTCAATTTCACACTATTAATTACTGTAATTGTGGTTTTTTTTATATATAGTAACCTTTAATAACAGTTAAATGATTCATCCCACTTTATTTTTCTTTGTCAAGATTTTTTTTTTTTTTGCTATTCTAGGGCCTTTGCCTCTTCATATGAACTTCGGAAAAAGCTTGTCTATGTCTATAAAAACTTTGCTGAGGTTTCGATAGGAATTGCATTAATATTATAGATTAATTTGGGAAGAATTGAAATCTCTACTACGTTGAGTCTTTCTATCCATCAAAGTAGTATATCTCTCCATTTATTTAGGTCTCCTTTGTTTCTTTTTTTCAGCATTTTGCAATTTCCAGCATACAGATCCTTTACATGTTTTGTTAGTATATGTCTAGGTATTTCATAATATTTGAAATGATTTTAAATGGTATTGTGTTTTTAATTTTGGTTTCCACGTATTTAATGTTAGTATATAGAGATCCATTTGATTTTTATGGGTTGATCTTATATCCTGCAATATTGATGAACTCAATTAGTTATGTGAGTTTTTTGTAGATTCCTTGAGATTTTTTATGTAGAGATAATCATGCCGCCTGCAAATAGAGATCGTTTTATTTCTTCCCTTCCACTAGGTATGCCTTTTATTTCTTTTTCTTAGTTACCGTAGTGGCTAGGATTTTCGGTACTACGGGGAGTAAGAGTGATGAGTGGGCGTTCTCGTCCTGATCTTTATGTTAAGGAGGAAGCATTCAGTTTTTCACTATTAAGTATGATGTTACCTATATGTTTTTTTCAAATGTTCTGTCAAGTCAAAGTAAGTTCCATTTGTTCCTAACTTCCTTACATTTTTATCATGAATGGCTATTAGATTTTGTAAAATGCTTTTTCTATGTAAATTGATATGATCATGTGATTTTTGTTCATTAGTGTGTAGTTTTCTTTTTTCACTGTGTTTTTCTAGCTATGGTATTAGGGTAATATTGGTCTCATAAAATAACTTGAGGAGTGTTTCCTCCTCTCCTGAAAGAGGAAGATATTTTTCTGGAAGAGATTGTTTAAATGTTTGGTCTGATTCCTCAGTGAAACTATTTGAGCTTCTGCAGTTCTTTCTGGGGGGTTTTCAAGCATGAATCCAACTGTTTCAATGGTTAAAGCACTATTCAGGTTTTTTATATCATTTTGTTGAGTTTTGGTAGTTTGTAATTTTGAGGAATTGCTCCATTTCTTCTAAGTTGTGAAATTTATCAATATTATTGATTTTTTCAAAGAAGCAGTTTCTTTGCTTCATTGATTTTCTCTATTGTTTTCTGTTTTTAATTTAATTGATTTTTGCTTTTATCCTTCTATTCCCTTCCTTCCGCTTACTTCATTTTGTGTGTGTGTGTGTGTGTGTTCTTTTTAGTTTCTTGAAAAACTTCGATGATCGGTTTAAAACCTTTCTCATTTCTAATATAAGAATCTGGTTGTATAAATTCCCCTCGTCATTGCTTGAGCTGCATCTCACATATTTTGATAGGTTGTGTTTTAGTTTTCATTCAGTTCTGTGCATTTTTATTTTCCTTTCTGACTTCTTCTTTGACTCATGTATTATTCAGCAATGTGTTTTTTTTAATTTCCATGTGGTTAAAGATTTTCTTTTTCTTACTGATTTCAAGTTTGATTCCATTATGGTGATGATGATTCTCTGTATGATTCCATTTCTTTTGAATTTCTTGAGCTTTGTTTTCAGGCCAAGGATATATTCCATATCAATGAATGGTCTATGCATGCATGAATAGAGTGTATTCTGATGTTGTTAGCTGGAGCATTATATATACACGTCTTCAAATTTGTTCTTAATTATTGATTTCTATGAAGGAAAATGGCAGAACTAACCAAGAAATATGTTGCATATCTCATTCTTGTTGGACTTTAGTCCTATATTTAAGACTTATATACGCCTATATAAATTGTTTCATTCCAAAGATTAATTATTTTAAACCAAGGAATTTTTAGATGCTACCAAAAAAAAAAAAATGAAAAAACAGGTTGTCAGGAAATTTAGTTCATTCCCTCTTTTTAGGGGTTGTGGAGTTCGTTGTTATTTTTTCTTCCTATTCTTTTTTTATGTAAAATGTTTTTTTCTTTTTTTTTAATTGTACTTTAGGAGAAAGTTTATAGAACAAACTAGTTCCTCATCAAACAGTTGGTACACACATTGTTCCATAACATTGATTAACAACCACATGACATGTCAACACTCTCCCTTCTCAATACTGGGTTCCCTATTACAAGCATTACTGTTCCCTCCTGCCTTCCAGTCCCTGCCCCAGGGCTGGGTCGACACTTTAGCATTATTTAGTTATGTGGGCCTGTTCAATCTTTGGCTGAGGGTGAACCTCAGGAGTGACCTCATTACTGAGCTGAAATGGTGTCAGGTGTCATACTCTCAGGGTTTCTTCAGTTTGTATCAGGCCAGCAAGCCTGGCCTTTCTTTTTGAGTTAGAATTTTGTTCTCCAGCTCTGTCTGGGACCCTCTATTGTGATCCCTGTCAAAGCAGTCAGTGGTGGTAGCTGGGCACCATCTAGTTGTACTACACTCAGTCTGGTGGACGCCGTGGTAAATGTGGTCCATTAGTCCTCTGGACTAATCTTTCCCCTGTATCCTTTAGTTTTCTTCATTCTTCCTTGCTCCCAAAGGGGTGAGACCAGTGAATTATCCTAGATGGCCACGCACAGGTTTTTAAAACCCCAGACACTACTCACCAAAGTAGAATGTAGAACATTTTCTTTATAAAGCATGCTATGCCATTTGAGCTAGATGTTCCCCGAGACCATGATCCCCACAGCCTTCAGCCCAGTAATTCGATCCCTCAGGGAGTTTGGGTGTGTCTATGGACTTCCATGACCTTGCCTTGTACAGGTTGTGCTATCTTCCCCAGTACTGTGTACTGTCTAACACTTCACCAAAGTTACACTTATCTATTGTCTGTGAAGTGTTTTTCCACCCCACCCCTCCCCTCCCTCATAACCATCAAAGATTGTTTCTCTTTGTATGTAAACTTTTTCATGAGTTTTTACGATAGTGGTCTCATACAATATTGTCCTTTTGTGATTGACTTATTTCACTCAACATAATGTCCTCCAGGTTCCTCCATGTTATGAGATGCTTCACAGATTCCATCACTGTTCTTTATCCTTGTGTAATACACCATTGTGTGTACGTACCACAGTTTGTTTATCCATTTATCTGTTGATGGGCATCTAGATTGTTTCCATCTTTTTGCTATTGTGAACAATGCTGCAATGAACATGGGTGTGTATATGTCTATTTGTTTGATGACTCTTATTTCTCTAGGATGTATTCCTAGGTGTGGGATTGCTGGATCATATGGTATTTCTATTTCTAGCTTTCTAAGGAAACACTGTATCATTTTCCAAGTTGTTATACCCTTTGCATTTCCACCAACAGTGAATAAGAGTTCCAATCTCCCCACAGCCTCTCCAGCATTTGCTATTTCCTGTTTTATTGTTTTGTGCCGGTAATGCCAGGGTGAGATGGTATCTCATTGTGGTTTTGATTTGCATTTCTCTAATAGTTAGAGATCAGGAACCTTTCCTCATGTGCTTGTTGGCAGCTTGAATGTCTTTGGCGAAGTGTCTGTTCATTTCCTTTGCGTGTTTTTTAATTGGATTATTTGTCTTTTTGTTGTATAGGTGTTGGATTTTCTTGTAGATTTTAGAGATTAGACCTTTGTCTGATTTGTAATAGCCAATTTTTTTTTTCCCCAGTCTGAAGTTTCTCTTTTTACTCTTTTGGTGAAGTCTTTTGATGAGCATGAAGTTTAATTTTTAGAAGATCCCAGTTATCTAGCTTATTCTCAGGAGCTCGTGTATTATTGTTTGTGGTTTGTATCCTGCTAATGCCGTGTATTAGGCCTTCTAGCGTTGATCCTATTTTTCCTTCTATGAATTTCATAGTTTTTGGCTTTATATTTAGGTCTTTGATCCATTTTGAATTAGTTTCTGTGTATGGTGTGAGGAATGGGCACTGTTTCTTTTTTTGTTGTTGTTGTAGAGGGACATCCAGTTTTGCTAGCACCATTTTTTAAAACTACTGTCTTTTCCCCATGTGATGGATTTTGGGCACTTGTTGAAGATCAGGTGACCATAGATGGATAGATTTACATCTGGGCTCTTAATTCTGTTCCATTGGCCAATGTATCTGTCGTTTTACCAGTACCAGTCTCTTTTGACTACCATAGCTGTATAGTAGGTTCTGAGGTCAGGTAGTGCGAATCCTCCTACTTTATTCTTCTTCAGTAGTGATTTACTTATCCAGGGCTTCTTTCCTTTCCATATAAAGTTAATGATAAGTTTTTCCACCTCTTTAAAGAATGCTGTTGGTATTTGGATTGGAATTACATTGTATTTGTAAAATATTTTGGGTAGAATTGTCACTTTCACAATGTTGAGTCTACCTATCCATGAGCATGGTATGTTTTTCCATTTATGTAGATCTCTTTTGGTTTCTTGCAGTAGTGCTTTGTAGTTTTCTTTGTATAGGTCTTTTACATCCCTGGTTAGATTTATTCCCAAGTGTTTTATTTTTTTAGGGGCTATTATAAAAAACATTGTTTTCCTGATTTTCTTTTCATTGTTTTCTCTATTGGTGTATAGGAATCCACCTGATTTTTGTGTGCTTATCCTGTATCTTGCTATCTGCTGAATCTTTCTATTAGTTCCACTAGTTTTCTTGTGGAGTCTTTTGGGTTTTCTACAAATAGTATCATACCATCTGCAAATAGGGAAAGTTTAACTTCATTATCAATTTGGATGCCCTTTATTTCTTTTTTTTGCTGTATTGCTTTAGCTAGGGCTTCCAACACAATGTTGAATAGGAGTGGTGGTAAAGGACATCCTTGTCTTGTTCCTGTTCTCAATGGGAATGTTTTCAGCCTCTCTCCATTAAGAATGTTGGTCATTGACTTTATATAGGTGCCCTTTATTATGTTGAGAAATTTCCCTTCTATACATATTTTATTGAGAGTTTTTATCAGGAATGGGTGTTGGACTTTGTCAAATGCCTTTTCTGTGTTGATTGACATGATCATGTGACTCTTCTTTCTTTTTATTTATGTGGTGGATTACATTGATTGATTTTCTAAAGCTGAACCATCCCTGCACACCTGGTATGAATCCCACTTGACCATGGGGTTTTATTATTATTATTATTGTTATTATTATTATTATTGATATGTTGCTGAATTCTGTTGAGAATTTTTGCATTTACTTTCATGAGAGATATTGGTCTCTTATTTTCTTTTTTGTGGTACCTTTGCCTGGTCTTGGTATCAGGGTTATGTTAGCTTCAGAGAATGAATTCAGAAGTATAGCTTACTTTTCTATGTTTTTGGTATCACCTTGCCTTCCTCTCCATTAGAAAGTTCTAAACCTACAGTGTTTATTCCCTTTTTTATGTTGTTGTCATTTACAGATTATTCTCTCTGGTTCTCTGTTGCAATTTTTTTTTTTTTTTGGTTCTGGATAGTCCTTGAGAGTTCATTTCCTAGATTGGTATCTGGCTGGTACAATCTTGTGTCCTAGATTCAGGCTGTGGTCTGTTGTTTGTTCTCAGACCAAAGGACTCCCTTTAATAATTCTTTAAGTTAGGTTTTTACATATTCCCTTAATTTCTGTTTATCTGGAAATGTCCTAATTCACCATCACATTCAAATGAAAGTTTTGTAGGGTATATTATTCATGGTTGGCAATTTTTTTTCTTTCAAGGTTTTATATGTCATCACATTGCCTTCTTGCCTGCATGGCTGTTGCTGAATAATCAGAGTTTAGTCTTATCATTTCTCACCTGTATGTGACTTTTTGATTTTCTCAAGCTGCTCTCAGAATTTTTTCTTCGTGTTTGGTTTTAGCAGGTGTGATTGTGATATGCCTTGGTGTTTTGCTTTTGGGGCCTATTCTATGTGGGGTTTGTTGAGCTTCTTGGATGGTAAGCTTTTCATCATTCATGATATTAGGGAAGTTTTCTGTCAGCAATTCTTCAAAGATCCTCTCTGTGTTTTCTGTTTTCTCTCCCTGTTCTGGAACTCTGATCACTTGCAAATTTTTGCTTTTGATTGCATCCCACATAGTTTTCAGGGTTTCTTCATTTTTCTTTCTTCTTTTTTTTCTGATTTTTCCTCAAACAGAGTTATATCCAGGTGTTTGTCATCAATCACACTGAGCCACCACAGCCAGCCAGAAAGTTCTGAGGTAGAGCAGCAGGGAGAAGACAGGGGTGGAAAAATGTGTATAGCTGGTTACCAGGTGTTCTATCCTCTGCTGGGAGCTCCGTGAAGCTACTTTCCCATTCTCCTTGTCTGCCAATCCCCGACAGGAGTCCAAGGTGGTGAACCCATGCTGTGTTAGCTGATAGGGGACCTCCGCACATATTTCTCCTTGCTCTCTATTCTCTGGTAGTTTCTTATTCCATTCAGTGTTTTGATGAGTTGTTTATCTCTTCATTTGACACTTCATTCCAGGAGTGACATTTGTCTCTGTTTTACTTGGTTTTCGGGTTTTTGCTGTAGAGAGACAACGTGATGCTTCTGTCTATGGCACCATGTTGGCCAGAAGTCTCAAAGTTTTTCTTCCTATTCTTCCTGAAGTACTTAAAAGTTTTATTGTAAGTAATTTTTAGATAGAAAGAAAGAGAAAAAGGAATTATAATTCTATGGACTTTTATGACAATTACTGTCTAAAATAGCTCAATGTCTCAGAAGTCTCTCAGACCACGATTTACATGGGATTATCTTCTCTTTTCATACAGAACAATTAATGCACAGGGGATAATAATGTTCCTCATTGTCACGAATTCAAGAGGCACAGCTCACATGCTTAACACAAGTCTAGGAAATAGGTTGGTGCTTTCTTTTCCTACATTATCCAAGGTGCAACTAAGATGAACAATTATAGTACTTGGCAGCCAGGACTATAAGATGAATTAAAGTAACAAAAATAGACATTTAATAAAATTTCTTATTACATGATGTCTTCTCCTCATCTCATGTTAATACTTTAAAATTTTTTAAATATCTTAAAATGTTTTTAAAAATATAAAACAATACAGAGACTCATATCTTGCATAAGTTTTGAATCACAAATTGATGGATTTTATTGGCATCACAGAGGATGAAATGGTCAGATTGCAATTCTTCACTTTTACCTGCAGGTGATGTATCTGATCTTTGACTTATCAAAATCAATTTTCAACTTCAAAGTCACTGCTTTTTTCAAAGGAAGGTTTTTAAATAGTAAATTACAAGTTTAAAGACCTGGGTAACCTTAAACATTCTTTTCATTAGCCCCAGACCCTCATTATTTTGAAGAGAACTAAACTTTAATTGGACTGGGTCATTTTCTAAGTCATTCTATTTCTCTACTTAATCATTCTCAACTTTTTCCTTGCTCTCCATTTCACTAAGCTAAAAGAATGAAAAGGAATAAAGTGCCAGGATTTATCCAGGACATACTTTTAAGAAGCGGAGCACAAAGGATATATTATAAAACAAACATGATTCCAAACACTCTTTTGGCATTTGTTCAACATTTGGTTTATAAACTTTTTCAACTTGTGGTAGAAAGAGATGAACAAACTTTCAGGAATGTCACATATCTATTAATCTTGAACTATAGCTGGTGGCACAGTGGTTAAGAACTCAGACCAAGAAGGTCAGCAGTTCAAATCCACCAGCTGCTCTTTGGAAATCCCACGGGGCAGTTCTACTCTGTCCTATAGGGTCACTATAGGGTCACTATAGAGTCGTTATGAGTCAGAATTGACTCGACAGCAATGAATTTGGTTTGATTTGGATAGCTTAATAGTCAAGAAAATAAATTTATAAGCCCAGAAAGCTGTCACCACTTTCTAACAACCATGAAAAACAACAATATTCTAAGAGGTTTTATTAAAATAAAGGAATAATTGAAAGGTGTAGTTGATAAGCCAATAGGTACATCACAGTAATCCTATGTCTACAATGAGAATGTATTTATCAAGTCACTTTTAGATCTTTGAGAAGGACTTGGTTTTCCTATGCATGAATGTAATGCTCAGCTTGGGATAATGTAACCGTCTTAGAACTAGAATGATTTGTTGATAATTGGATAAGGGCAAATGGAATCAGTTTTGAAAAAAGGAATGGAGGATGACTCACAGATATTTGGCTTAAGTCACAGATATTTGGATGATGTAGTCATTTACTGATGTGGGGAAAACTGACAGAGGAACAGTTTTGTTTTGTCCATAGTAAATTTGAGATAATTATCAGATTTCCAAGTGAGGTATGAGGATATCTCAAATAATAGTTGTTGTTGTTTTCCTCAACATCAAACAAGGACAATTATTAGCCTTTGAAAGCCTATCTAACCCATACAATCCTTTGCCCACCTATTCCTGCCAAGCTATAAAATCCTACATGTTTACCATGGACTGGATCTTTTGCTAATCACAACAAACCCTGGGCCATAGATACAATGCCTGATGCACAGAGGGTGTGCAATTCAAGCTTGAAGAATGAAGTTATCTCTCATATTTACATTGAAAATATATCCTTTCTGTCATTAAGCCTGATGTCTATTAGCCTAAGATAAGCCCCATGGCACCTGTGAGGTCTCTGAAATGCATCCTAACCCCCAACCTCTCTCTGAGTGTGTACCAAGATCACATGTTTCCGTTTTTGTTTTATTTCGTATTGGGAACCCCTAAAACCCTTAGTTGTACCCCTAACATGTTCAGCTGTGGCCTTGGCCTGAGAACTCTAAACCTCTATTTTAGCTCAAATGAATCATTCATTTGAACCTCAGAAACTAAGATGTTGCCAACCCCATGATAGCTGACTCCAGTGTCACCACAGCCTAGAAACTTCAGTAGCCTTGCAAACATGTATCCTATCAAACATGGAGAATTCATCACTTGTCCAGTTTGTGACTATCCTATCAGTTTGGAAACTGTGGTTTGAGGTAATGGTTGTAGCACCATTACTCAGCCTTTGAAGTTTACTTTAGTCAGAACTTTTTTGGTTGCAAGTGACAGAAATGCAAAAGGAAGGGGAAAGATTTAATAGGACACCGGGACATTTTACTTAATCAAAAGACTTGCTACAAAAAACAAATCATCTCCAAGCACTTCAGGGATTGGAGTCAGAAACGCAATTGCTACCATGATTGTCTCTTAATCTCTGCCTGTCTCCCCCTCTCCACCCTCCAACCACCCATTCTGTACTATTGTAGACAGGCTCTTTTCCCAGCAGTTATAAACATAGCACCTTCTGAGCTTGCCTTAAATCATCTCTGCATAATAATTTCAGAGAAAGGAGAGGGCTGACTTCCTCCCATCTGTAGTGAATTAATAACCTGTGACTGGCCCAGTTTGGGTAACATGTTCATTCCTAGACCAATCGCTTGATTAAGAGAATGGAGTAATATAATGAGCAGTCCCATCACACTGAAGCATTTAACATCATGAGTTTTGGGGTCAGGCTGATCAGAGTTTATATCCTGACTCTGCCACTTGCCATCTTCATGACCTTAGGCAAGTTATAGCATCCCTTTATAAAACAATGATACCGATACCTACCTTAGAATAATTGCTAGGCTTAAAAGATATAAGAAGGAATTATCACAGGGCTTAGGACAAAATAGAACCTGTTTTTCTATGGGCCTAGACTACATACAGAACAGTAGATGAAACAATGCATATTGCTGAGGCAAATAGCAGCTCACAGCTACCTCCTTGGCACCCCCCAGCTAACGACTTCAGCCCCAGACAGAGCCTGCATCCTAAACTGAGTGACAAGGACTGTGAGTGGACAGATGGCCTTCACTGATGCCAGAAAAAGGGATACAGCAGACTAGAGCTTAATAGCTTAGTTCTCATTGAGCTGTTTAAGAACCTAAGCTCCTTTGTGCCAAGAAAAGTCACAAACTGGGCCAGAGCCAACTGGCTTGTCATGGGCTTGGGGGTTCAGTGAAATAGTATTTTTTTCAAATGAAATTTTAAAATAGATTTTAAAAAAATTATGAGATGGTTATTTATAGTCTATTAAGGACAAGTGCTACCAAAAATAAAGCCCTTATTCCAAACAATATAACATGAAGGTTTTAGGTTAAATATTGAAAGGAGTTTTCCAATGATAAAAATTTGTTATCCCAGCAGTTTCTGAATAAAGACCTTTGTATATATAGAAAGTCCCTGTTGCTTTTACCTTCCTACACCCACCTGGAATTAGAGTTATTACTGTCATCATCATTGGAGCTCTGGCAGTTGGGATATGAGCAGGTAGAAATCTAACAAAGAAGTGACAAGGTACGTGGGTGGGGAGAGGCAGTATTGGTTCATTCAAAAGTGCAGTGAAATCATTAAGTGCCCACATTCTCTCTCTTCAACAGATATCCTCAGCCTGTCGGCTTTTGCCCTCAGGTTTTTTCCTATAGGACAGAATAGAACTGCCACATAGAGTTTCCAAGGAGTGCCTGTTGGATTCAAACTGCTGACCTTTTGGTTAGCAGCCGTAGAACTTAACCACTATGCGCCTAGGGTTTCCTTTCCCTTCGTGAACTTGAGATAACTGCAGAAGTTCCAGTAATCACAATTCCACACAACCATGTCTGAAGCTTGGAAGGGGAAAGCGGGTGCTTCCCTTAAATATATCCTTTTTAATGTATGAGAAAAAAACCTTCCCTGAAGCCCCAAGCTGACTTTTCCTCAATTAAGTCCCTGGCAAGGAGAATAAAATTGCCTGCTAGAACCAGAGTGAACCCAACTTCCCCTTACGCACCTAAGCACCAAAAGTGTTAATGGAATCTGCCTTTATTAACAAGGAAGAATGAGAAAATGCCTGTGTGGAGGTAACTAGCAGCATTCAGCAAAGTACCTGTGATAAAAACAACTTGGAACCTTAAAAAGGTCTGTGAATTCAAAAGTAAGGGGAGAGGAGGAACTAATTTATACAGTGGTATATTCTTTTTTAAAACCCTAAGTACATTCCTGTGTTCCAGGCCTTATGTATTTATATTAATTATATCAAATCCATTTTTCCAGACATATTAAACCAAACCAAACCTATTGCCTTTGAGTCCATTCCAACTCATAGCGACCCTATAAGACAGAGTAGGACTGCCCCATAGGGTTTCCAAGGAGCACAGACATATTAACAAAAAAAAAAAAAAAAAACCTGTTGCTGTTGAGTCGATTCTGACTCATGGTGACCCCATAGGATAGAGTAGAGCTGCCCTGTAAGGCTTCCCAAGAGTGGCTGGTAGATTGGAACTGCTGATCTTTTGGTTAGCAGCCGTAGCTCTTAACCACTGCACCACCAGAGCGCCGGTAGGCATATTACTGAACACAAATTCACTGAGGGATACAGATTTTCATTTGAGGAGAGAAAGGGAGAGTAGGCAATTTTGAAGAATGAAGAAAAATGTAGACATACATGGAAAATACAATATGAAGGTGAAGATACCAAAATGGTTCTAAGCCCTTGTCTTCTAAGGTTATGGCAGCTAGAAAGAAGAGCAGTAGGATTTAGAGAGAAACAAAGGAAAGAAGAAACAGCAACAAAGATAACTGTGGCTATTTTAAAAATTTACTTAAAATCAGTACTACGCAAAAAGCAGAAAAGTCTTTTTTCTCCCTCCTTCTACTTCCTAGTTCTCATAGCGTTCACTGTGTTTCACATACTCAGAATTCAAACAAATGAGGTTTATATGGGTTTTTATAAAAAATAAATCCTTTCCTGTGCTTCCCCTTTCAATTTTTTTTTTCCTTTTTAAGTCTAGGTATAAATGTATACAACTGTAAAACCAACACAACAAGCAAGATACAGCATCTCCAACACCTCAAAAAGCTTACTCGTGCCCATTGGCAGTCAGTGCTATGCCTACCCCTAGCTTTGGCAACCAGTGGTTTGACTCCTGTCTCTACAGTAGCCTCTTATGTCTGCCTGTAGTGCCTTGGGGATTCATCTATGTCACTGCATGTACCAGTACTTTGTTCTTTTTTTTGCTGTGTATTATACCATTGGGAGCCCTGGTAGCACCAGTGGTTAAGCGTTCAGCTGCTAACCAAAAGGTGGGCAGTTTGAATCCACCAGCCCCTCCTTGGAAATTCTGTGGGGCAGTTCTACTCTGTCCTATAGGGTTGCTATGAGTCGGAGTCAACTCAACAGCAATGAGTTGTTATACTTTTTTGTTCATTCACCAGTTAATGGACATCTAGTTGTTTTTTTTTTTTCCCCCAATATTAAGCAATTTTGAATAATATTATTCATAATATAAATAACAAAACACTCATATACAGTCTTTGTATATAAGTTTTGAATTCATTTGAGTAAATTCCTAGGAGTGGGATTGCTATTTGCTTGATGTGGTGTTTTCTTGATAAGAAACTGCCAAATTTCCAAAGTGACTTTAAAAAATTCAGAGTGACCTTACCATTTTACATGGTCATCAGCAGTGTACAAGAGTTCCAGTTGCTCCAAGCCTTTGTCTTCTTAATTTTAACCATTTTAGTAGGTGCATAGCTCTATCTCATTATGGTCTTAATCTGCATTATTTAATGGCTAATGAAAGGAGCTTTGGTGGCATAGTGGTTAAGCACTCAGCTGCTAACCAAAAGGTTGTTGTTGTTGTTAGGTGCCAGGTGCCATTGAGCTGGTTCCGCTGAGTTACCATTAAGTGTGTCAGAATAGAACTGTACTCCATGAGGTTTTTAATGGCTGATTTTCAGAAGCAGATCAACTCAAACATCCAAACTTTTGGTTAGCAACCAAGCATGTTAATTGTTTGCACCACCCAGGAACTCCAGTCAGGACACAGTCATGGAGAAATTAAGATATAAGCCAGGAGTGGGAAGCAGCGAGAGTGACTCCATGCTAACATGGGTTACTCATCTAGAGATCTTTTATTCCTGACATATATACTTTTGTGCCTTGATATAATGCCTGCCACATATAAGGATGCCAAAAATGAATGAATGAGAGGTTGATGACAAGATTAGTCTTCTAGAGTGCTTAAGCATATCCAGAAATATGAGGGGATTCCATGAAATTCACCTCCACTGTATTGATATAAAATATGCTAAACTTGGTGATTGATAGAATAATGCCTAGATGACTTTTCAATAACTCTATGAATATATCAAGTTAATAATTTTTAAAAGTAGATATTGGATGCATATTTTGTGCTTATCCACTATATTCTGAATTCCAAAAATATAGAAACATACCAAAAAAAACAAAACCAAAACCATTGCCCTCAAGTCAATTCCTACTCATAGCGAGTAGAACTGCCCCACAGGGTTTTCAAGGAGCAACTGATAGATTTGAACTGCTGAACTTTTGTTTAGCAGCAGTAGCTCTTAACTATTGTGCCACCAGGGCTCCCTACCAACAAAGTACTTAAATTTAATTGAGATGAAAAAAACATAGGCCTTATTACTGCTGAAGCCACTGTTTTTAGTAGCTGATGTTGTTGGGTGCTGTTGAGTCGATTTCAACTCATAGCTACCCCATGTGACACGCAGAACTTCTCCATTGAGTTTTCTAGGTTATAATGTTAATGGGCACAGATAACCAGGTCTTTTTCTGTGGGAGCTGCTGGGTGGGTTCGAACCACCCAAACTTTTGGTTAGCATCTGAGTGCTTAACTGTTGCACCACATGTCTCCTTTTAGTAGCTGTAGCTGCTTGAATTCTTAAGTAACTTGAAGGAAAAAGAGAACAGTATGGTTCTCAGAGTATTGGTGGATTTTACTGATGTCCCAGTACCCACTGGCACTGTGACAGGAGATCATAATCTTTTTCAAGACTTTCTTGAAGAAATTTTCACAAATATTTTATTGATTAAACCTTACCCCTTTTTATCATATGTGCTCCCAATTCTGCCCCATTTTGTCATAATAAAACTCTGTACCCCATTATGGATAATGAGCATCATTAATAAAAGAGGCATAGAGGAAGTTTTGATAGTTTTCTTTTTTTAGGAGGATGAAGTCTGTTATCCCTTTCTTTAGCCTTACATGACCCACTTCATCAACAAATCAGTTGTAGTTTTCTTAATGCCCCTGTTCTTCTCTTCAAAATTTATAATCATATGTTAAAAACTCTGCGATGCACCATTTTTATATAGCAGACTGGAAAAAATAAATCCCTTTAAAGAGAGTCAAGAGTACTAAAGTAGATACAGAAAGATATATTCTAAAAACTTAGCTAAGAAATCAAAAGAATAAAGAAAGTCATTATACAGAGTAAATTTCTGTTAAAAAGAAACCTAGGTATAATAGTAACTTCAAGACAGAATTTTATCCCTCTGAGCAGTCCAGATATAATATAGTGGTTCCAGGATGTCAAGGACCCAGACTCCTTTTCTGATTGCTCTGCCATCCTCTGACTTCCATCTCTGGGTTCAAAATGGCTGCTCCCAGCTCCTACTATCACACCCCTATTCCAGCCAGTAGGAAAAGAAAAGAGGAAGGAAAGGTCACAGGACGTACTATTTTGTTTTACAAACTTGTATACATCAGATCCATTGATATTTCCTTGGCCAGAACATAGTCACATGGCTATATACAGTGCAAAGGAGGTTGGAAAATCTGGTCTTTAGTTGGCAAATTAAGTGTCTACCTAAATCTTTTATTGCTGTTGAAAAGGAGGAGAATGGTAATTAGGGGAACAACCAGTGGTCTCTGCTGTATCATCTATTTGTACCAACAAAATGCATGGGAGTCATTTTTAACACTTCCCATTCTCTTTTTAGATTCAGTCCATCACAAAATCCTGTAGATTTACTACCTAACTTCACTTTTTTCGTATCTCTATCTTCAGAGTGTCCTCTAGTCCAGTCTCCCAACAACTCCTGCCTATACCCATAAAATGTCTTCGTAATTTATTTTCCTGGATCCACTTAGACCCCTGTCTTAGTTTCCTAGTATTACTGTAACAAAAATACCACCAATGGGTGGCTTTAAAGAATATAAATTTATGGTTTCATATATTTGGAGGCTAGAAGTCCAAATTAGGGCATAGGCTGTATGACAGAATTTTTCCTTATCGGTAGCCCCAGGCATTTCTTGGCATTCCTTGGCTTGTTAATGAATCCTTATGTGGTCTCTTGTCCCTGTGTGTATGTCTCTCTGTGTCTTTTCTTCCCTTTTTTATAAAATACCACTCATAGGGCATTAGGTTTAGAACCTACCCTACTCTGGTCTGATCTCATTAACATAACAGAGGACAAACCCTATTTTCAAACAGGGTCCCATTAGGGCTTCAACATATCTTTTGTGGGGACCGAATGCAATCTATAACATTCCACCCTTTGGCCCCTCAAAATTCATGTCCTTCTCATGTGCAAAATGTATTCATTCTGTTCCCGCATTTGCTCTAAGTCTAAAACCTTATCTTCTGAATCATCTAAACTAGATACAAGTGAAACTTTGGGTATGGCCCATCCTGGAGCAAATTCTTCTCCGTCTGTAGATCTATGAAACCTAGGATATAAGTTACCTGCTTCCAAAGTACAATGGTGGAACGAGTATAGGGCAGACATTCCCATTCTAAAAGGAAGAAATTGGAGGGAAAGAAGGAGCCATAGATACCGAGAAAGTCCCAAAACCCCCAAGGAAAATCTCATTACTCTCAAGAATTAAAAGTAATCCTCTCCCCAGGATTACTGACATGAATCAAAAAAAGAGAAAATAACAAATGTTGGAGAGGCTGATGGGAGATTGGAACTCTTATGCACTGCTAATGGGAATGCAAAATAGTACAACCATTTTGGAAAATGATATGGCACTTCCTTAGAAAGCTAGAAATAGAAATACATATGATTCAGCAATCCCACTCCTAGGAATATATCCTAGAGAAATAAGAACTGTCACACTAATAGACATATGCCGCCTATGTTCATTGCAGCATAGTTCATGGTGGTAAAAAGATGGAAACAACCTAGATGCCCATCAACAGATGAATGGTTAACACAAATTATGGTACATGCACACAGTGATGTACTATGCAGCGATAAAGAACATTGATGAATCTGTGAAGCATCTCACAACATGAACGAATCTGGAGGGCATTATCCTGAGTGAAATAATTCAATCACAAAAGGACAAATATTGTTTGAGACCACTACTATAAAAACTCATGAAAAAGTTTACACACAAAAAGAAACAATCTTTGATGCTTACAAGGGAGGGGAAGGGTGGGGACGAAAAAAACACTAAATAGACAATAGATAAGTGGAAACCTTGTTGAAGGGTAAGACAGTACACAACACTGGGGAAGCCAGCACAACCTGTACAAAGCAAGGTCATGGAAGCTCCATAGATACATCCAAAATCCCTGAGGGACCGAATTACTGGGCTGAGGGCAATGGGGACCACAGTCGTAGATAACATCTAGCTCAACCGGCATAACATAATTTATAAAGAAAATGTTCTATGTTCTACTTTGGTGAGTAGCGTCTGGCATCTTAAAAGCCTGTGAGCAGCCACCTAAGATGTTCTACTGGTCTCACCCTGTCTGGAGCAAGGGAGAATGAAGAAAACTAAAGACACAAAGGAGAGATTAGTCCAAGGACTACCACAACTACCACAGCCTCCACCAGACTGAAACAAGTACAACTAGATGGGACCTGACTACCACCACTGACTGACTGCTCTGACAGGGATCGCAATAGAGGGTCCTGGACAGAGCTGGAGAAAAATATGGAACAAAGTTCTAACTTACAAAAAATGACCAGGTTTACCAGCCCAATAGAGACTGGAGAAAACCTGAGAGTATGGCCCCTGCATATCCTTTTAGCTCAGCAATGAAGTCACTCCTGAGGTTCACCCTTCTGGCAAAGATTAGGCAGGCCCATAAAACAAAATGAGACTAAAAGGGCTACCAGCCCAGGGGCAAGGATGAGAAGGCAGGAGGGTAATAGTGAACCCAAGGTCAAGAAGAGAGAGTGTTGACATATTGTGGGGCTGTTAACCAATGCCAAAACAATATGTGTAATAATTGTTTAATGAGAAGCTAGTTTATTCTGTCAACCTTCATCTAAAGTACAATAATAGAAATAAATAAATAATCCACTATTTTCTGCAGGAAATCAGACATCAGTTCCACTTCTTTGGCACTCCAAAATGTTGGCCTCACATAGGGGTGGCCTTGTTCCCCTGGATCAACTGGCATGGCAACACCACCCTCTGTAACACATTGGAACTGAGGAAGTGGCAGTCCTGCCTCCCATCCTCCTTCCTACAGCCCTGCTGGTCTCTGAACTGTTTCCAGGATAGTCCTTTCTGTGTCATGGAGGACAACATGTGTTTGCATGCAGGTAGCTCAGAGATCCATTTCCTGCTTGTATAACTCCAGGAATCAGACAGCTTTCCTTCATTTTGCCCCCATCTCTGTCCCCTTAAACTGACAACATCTCTATTGAGATGGTTGATTGGATCCATAGATCACGCAATCTCTTGAGCAAACAGCTATCTAGTTACATCCTTAGTATCCTATCCAGAACATGCTTTCTTAATTTTTATTGTAGAATTTTTCACATTTTCAAGTTCTGGTACCTCTATGCACAACTCATTTCTCAATCTGTCTCTTTCCTTCCACATTTTACTCTAGACAGCAAGAAGAAACCATGCTACCCCTTCAAGATCTTGCTTAGAAGTCATTTCAGTCAGATATCCAAATTTATCACTTACAGATTCTACTTTTCACAAAGCATTTGAAAATATTTCCAGCCAAGTGTTTTGTCACTTTATAACATGAATTGGCTTTTCTCGTGTCCATTAACATGGTACCACTTCTTTTCAAAAGTTTAACCAGAAGCACATTTAATGTCTACCTTTTTAACATCATTCTGCTCATGACTGTAGAAGCTTTCCCGACAGCTTTCAATTCTTTCTGACCCCTCATCAGAATCAACCTTAATAGTCCATAATTCTACCAACTGTCTCTTCAAGGCAGTCTAGGTTCTTGGTATCAAGTACCTACGAATTCTTCCAGACTGTACTCATTACCAATTCCAATGACCCTTCCATGTTTTTACTTATTCACTACAACAGCACCCCCTCCTGGTAGCAAAATGTCTTAGTAAATGATCTCTAGAGAAATGAACCAGTTATATATATATATATATATATATATATATATATATATATATATGCATATATAGAGAAAGATTTATTTTTCTGACATTTTTAAATTTTTTTTATTGTACTTTAGATGTGAAGATTTAGAGAACAAACTAGCTTCTTATTAAACAACTAGCACACACATTGTTTTGTAACACTGGTCGCCAACCCCACAACTCATCAACACTCTCCCCTTGTCAGCCTTGGATTCCCTATCGCCGGCTTTCCTGTCCCTCCTTGCCTTCTCGTCCTTGCCCTTGGGCTGGTGTGTCCATTTAATCTCGCTTATTTTTATGGGCCTGTCTAATCTTTGGCTGAAGGGTGAACTTCAGGAGTAACTTCATTACAGAGCTAAAAGAGTGTCTGGGTACCATACTCGGGTTTCTCAAACCTCTGTCAGACCAGTAAGTCTGGTCTTTTTGTGTGTGTGTGTGTGAGTTAGAATTTTATTCTACATTTTTCTCCAGCTGTCTGGGACCCTCTATTGTGATCCCTGTCAGAGCGGTCAGTGATGGTAGCCAGGCTAGTTGTGCTGGACTCAGTCTAGTGGAGGCTGTAGTACTTTTGGTCCATTAGTCCTTTGGGCTAATCTTTCCCTTGTCTCTTTGGTTTTCTCCATTCTCCCTTGCACCAGACTGGGTGAGACCAGTGGAGCATCTTAGATGGCCACTGCGGAGCTTTTAAGACACCAGGTAGAATGTAGAACATTTTCTTTATAAACTGTTATGCCAGTTGAGCTAGATGTTCCCCAAGACCATGGTCCCCACAGCCCTCAGCCCAGCAATTCAATCCCTTAGGGAGTTTAGATATGTCTAGGAGCTTCCATGACCTTGCCTTGTACAATTTGTGCTGGCTTCCCCGGTATTGTGTACTGTCTTACCCTTCACCAAAGTTACCACTTATCTATTGTCTATTTAGTGTTTTTCCATCTCCACCTCTCTCCTCCCTCATAACCATCAAAGATTGTTTCTTTTTGCATTTAAACCGTCTCTTGAGTTTTTATAGTCATGGTCTCATACAATATTTGTCCTTTCGTGATTGACTTATTTCACTTAGGACAATGTCCTCCAGATTCATCTATGTTGTAATATGCTTCACAGATTCATCATTGGTCTTTATTTTTTTATAGTATTCCATTGTGTGTATCTACCATAGTTTGTTTATCCATTCATCTATAGATAGGCATCTAGGGTGTTTCCATCCTTTGCTATTGTGAATAATGCAGCAATGAACATGGACTATTAGTATGACAGTTCTTATTTCTCTAGTATATATTCCTAGAAGTGGGATTGCTGGATCATATGATATTTATATTACTAGCTTTTTAAGGAATAGCCATATCATTTTCCAAAATGGTTGTAACATTTTGCATTCCCACCAGCAGTGCATAAGAGTTCCAATCTCCTCACAGCCTCTCCAATATTTGTTATCTTCTCTTTTATTGATTTGTGCCCGTAATGTCGGGTGAGATGGTATCTCATTGTGGTTTTGATTTGCTTTTCTCTAATGCTATGAGTCAGAATCAACTCGACGGCACTGAGTTTTCTCTAATGGCTAGTGATCGCAAGCATTTCTTCATGTGTCTTTTAGCTACTCAAATGTCTTCTTTGGTGAAGTGTCTGTTCATATCCTTTGCCCATTTTTTAATTGGATTACTTGTCTTTTTGTTGTAGAAGTGTTGGATTTTCCTGTAGATTTTAGAGATTAGACCTTTGTTGGATTTATCATAGCCAAAAATTTTTTCCCAGTCTGTAGGTTCTTTTTACTCTTTTGGTGAAGTCTTTTGATGAGCATAAGTTTTTTATTATTTAAAAGATCCCAGTTATCTAGCTTATCTTCTGGAATTTGTGTGTTGTAAGTTATGATTTGTATCCTGTTAATGCTGTGCGGTAGGGCCTCTAGCATTGATCCTATTTTTTCTTCTACGAGCTTTATAGTTTTTGGTTTTATATTTAGGCCTTTGATCCATTTTTAATTAGTTTTTGTATATGGTACGAGTT
This sequence comes from Elephas maximus indicus, assembly GCF_024166365.1. Taxonomy (NCBI): domain Eukaryota; kingdom Metazoa; phylum Chordata; class Mammalia; order Proboscidea; family Elephantidae; genus Elephas; species Elephas maximus. The sequence goes on from NC_064836.1 coordinate 67,056,053, forward strand.
ATGGGGCCTTTTTTATTTTTTTGCAGATGGACATCCAGTTTTGCCAGTATTACTTATTAAAAAGAAATGTCTTTTCCCCATTTGCTGGGCTTTGGGCCCTTGTCAAAGATCAGGTGACCATAGGTGGATGGATTTACATCTGGGTTCTCAGTTCTGTTCCATCGGTCAGTGTACCCGTCATTGTACCAGGTGGTTTTGACTACCGTAGCCGTAGTGGGTTCTGAGGTCAGGCAGTGCGAGTCCTCCTACTTTATTCTTCTTCAATAGTACTTATCTGGGGCCTCTTCCCTTTCCATATAAAATTAATGATTAGTTTTTCCATCTCTTCAAAGAATGCTATTGGTATTTGGATCAGGATTACATTGTATTTTTACATTGCTTTGGGTAGAATTGACATTTTCACAATGTTGAGTCTACTTATCCATGAGCATGATGCTTTCCATTTATGTATTTTGGTTTCTTGCAGTAGTGTTTTGTTAATTTTTTTTTTAATTGGTCTTTTACATCCCTGGTAAGATTTATTCCTAAATGTTATTTTTTTAGGCGCTGTTATAAATGGTATTGTTTTCTTGATTTCCCTTTCATCATTCTCATTATTGGTGTAAAGGAATCCATTGATTTTCGTATGTTTGTATGTTTTGGCTACAACAATGAGCTCAAGCATAACAATGATTGCAAGGATGGTGCAGGACCGGGCAGTGTTTTCTTCTGTTGTGCATAGGGCTGCTATGAGTCGGAACCAACACAACAGCACCTAACGACAACAACAACAACATCTTATATCCTACTTCTGTCCAGAATCTATTAGTTCCAGTAGTTTTCTCTTGGAGTCTTTTGAGCTTCCTGTGTATAGTATCATATCATCTGCAAATAGGGACAGTTAACTTCTTCCTTACCAATTTGGTTGCCCTTTATTTCTTTTTCTTGCCTTATTGCTGTAGCTAGGACTTCCAGCACAATGTTAAATAGGAGTGATAAAAAGGAACCTTTGCCTTGTTCCTGTTTTCAAGGGGAATGTTTTCAGCCTGTCTCCATTAAGAATTATGTTGGCTGTTGATTTTGTATAAATGGCTTTTATTATGTTGAAGAACGTTCCTTCTATACCTATTTTATTGACAGTTTTTATCAGGGATGGGTGTTAAACTTTTTTGAATGCCTTTTCTGTGTCAATTGAGATGATCATTTGATTATGTTATTTTATTTTATCTATGTGGTGGATTATTATGTTGATTGATTTTCTAATGTTGAGCCATCCTTGCAAACCTGGTATGAATCCCACTTCACTGTGGTGTATTATTTTTTTTGATATGATGCTGAATTCTATCGGCTAGAATTTTATTGAGAATTTTTGCATCTAGATTCATGAGAGATATTGATCTTTTTTTTTTTTTTTTTTTGGTATCTTTGCCTGGTTTGGGTTTCAGGGTTATGCTGACTTCATAGAATGAATTTGGAAGCACCCCTTTTCTGTGTTCTGAAATCATTTTCAGTAGTATTGGTGTAAGCTCTTCTCTGAATGCTTAGTAGAATTCTCCAGTGAAGCCATCAGGGCCAGGACTTTTTCTTGTTGGGAGTTTTTTTTAATTACCATTTCAATCTCTTCTCTTGTTATGGGGTCTGTTCAGATTTTCCATTTTAGTTTGTATTCGTTTGGGTAGGTAGTGTGTTTCTAGAAATTTGTCCATTTCCTCTAGGTTTTCAAATTTTTTGGAGCATGGTTTTTCACAGTACTCTGTTATGATCCTTTTTATTTCAGCTGGGTCTGTTGTAATGTCCCCCACTTCATTTCTTATTTGGGTGATTTGCATGCTTTCCTGTTTTTTCTTTTGTCAGTTTGGCCAATGCTTTGTCAATTTTGTTGATCCTTTCAAAGAACCAACTTTTGGCTTTGTTGATTCTTTCTATTGTTTTTCTATTCTCTATTTCATTTATTTCTGCTCTGATCTTTATTACTTCCTTTCTTCTGGTGGCTGTGAGCTTCTTTTGCTTTTCTCTTTCTATATGTTTGAGTTGTGGAGCTAACGTTTTGATTTTGTCTCTATTCCTATAAGTTGGCCTGTGAGGACTGCCTTTGCTGTGTCCCAAATGTTTTGGTATGATGTGTTTTCACTCTTATTTGATTCTAGGAAATTTTTTATTGCATCTTTGATTTATTCTATCACCCTGTGGTTTTTAAGCAGGGTATTATTCAGTTTCCATGTAATTGATTTTTTTCCTTGCTCTTCCTGTTGTTAATTTCTACTTTGATGATGTTGTGATCAGAGAAGATGCTTTGTGTAATCTTAATGTTTTGGATTTTGTTGAGAGTTACTCTGTGGCCTAAGATGTGGTCTATTCTGGAGAATGTTCTACGTGCATTAGAAAAGAATGCGTACTTTGCAGCTGTTTTGCCAAGTGTTCTAGATATGTCTATGAAGTCGAGTTGGCTGATTGTGACCATTAGATCTTCTGTATCTTTGTTGAGTTTCTTTCTAGATGTTCTGTCCTTTACCGAGACTGGTGTGTTGAAGTCACCTACTGTTATTGTGTCAATTTCTCTTTTCAGTGCTGTTAGAGTTGTTTTATGTATTTTGGAGCCCTGTCGTTGGGTACATAGATATTTATTATGGTTATGTCTTCCTGATGGATTGTCCCTTTAATCATTATATAATGCCCTTCTTTGTCATTTATGGTGGATTTTGTTTTAAAGTCTATCTTATCTGAGATTAGTGTTGCCACTCCTGCTTTTTTTGGTAGCCGTTTGCTTGATATATCTTTTTCCATCCTTTGATTTTTAATAAATTTGTGTTTGCTTCTAATGTATGCCTCTTGTAGACAGCATATTGATGGGTCTTTTTTTTTTTTTTTTTCCTTTTCTCCATTCTGTCACTCTGTTTCTTTATGGGTGTATTTAGGCCATTTTGTTCAGTGTAATTATTGTTAGGTGGGAGTTTATTGCTGTTATTTTGTACTGCCTTTGTTTTTGCAGTGCTGACATTTTCTTTGTTCTCAGAGAGAGATTTATTTTAAGGTATTTGTTCATGTAATTGTGGAGGGATGGCATGTCCAAAATCTGCAGGTCAGATAACAGGCTGGAGTTTCCTTGTCTTATCTTCCAAAAATCTACAGGTCACGTGATGATAACAGGGAAGAGTGAGAGAGCTCTGGTAAAATGTCTGTTTATAGTCTGGAGGCAGAATACACCCTAAAAACCAAAACCAAATCCACTGCCATTGAGTCAATTCTGACTCATAGTGACCCTGTAGGACAGAGTAGAACTTCCCCACAGAGTTTCCAAGGAGCACCTGGTGGATTAGAACTGCCAACCTCTTGGTTAACAGCTATAGCACTTAACCACTACGCCACCAGGGTTTCCGAATACACCCTAGGGAATGTTTGTTGCTCTTAAGGCATTCAATTAATTGGATGAGGCGCACCCACATTATGAAGGATAATCTGCTTTACTTAAGGACAGCTGATTTACTCACATGTAACTGCATCATAAATGAGCCTTAATTATTTGTCCAAGCAACTTGACACCAGAGCCAAGCCAAACCGACATACAAAATTAACCATCACATCCTCCCTACAATCAGTTCTCTCTTTTTACGGGAGAGTAATACTTTCAAAATTCAGGTATGTTCATATTATCAATAGATGCTGTAATCTTTGTGAAAGCAGATTGGCAGGTCTTCTTCCCGTGGAGCTGCTGGGAGGTTCAGACACTGAAACGGACCTTTTTGTTAGAAGCTGAGCATTTAACTGTTGCACCGCCAGGGCTTCTTGCACACAGAAAATGTACAAATAATATTTGCTAAGTGAATTTAGTACGTAAAATTATTCAATGGATGTTTTGAATTTTTACTTTCTGTTCAGGAAAGAAGTCTGTATTCACACAATAATTCCGGGAGGGCAACATTTGAAACTTACTCCAAGGTATCAATGGAAATGAATCTGAGGCTGCCTCTTTTAAGGTCCCATCCCGGAAAGAAATATTTGGAGGGGAGAAAGGTTGTGGTCAAATGAGATACATTTTGAGACACAAAAATAGTCATATAAAGAAAGTATACCATATTTTATGCAAATAATGTGCACCTTTTACCTTTTGTTTGCCAACCACTCCCTCCCCCCGTGAAGTATTTTCATAAACACCACTATGCCAATTATTTTTTACATGTTGCTGTAAAAAATTAGCATATCATGCTTAGGAAAATACCTCGCGGGTGGAGAGAACGGTGTACAAACAAATACAGGAGGCACGAGTTATTTACATAAAAAATACAGATGCTGTTAGTCATTCCCTTTGACAAGCTTCAGTGGTGCATTAACTTCTTTGCTAAAACTTGACGTGCTTTTTTTGAAGTATTTTGTCAATGGAAGATACTCTTTCCATAAATTTCAGCATTTGGAAGTTTATGGAAATGTCTATGGCAAACACATTTTTCATATTTAAAAATTGAATCTTTTATGGAGCCACATATCAAGACAAGATATCTTAATTAAGGGAGCATCAAGTTACAAATGCATACAGTTAATTCCCTGTACAGGGTCTTATCTGATTTTTTCAAATGTGATACCAAAAAACCCATTGCTATCAAGTTGATTCCAACTCACAGTGACCCTATAGGACAGAGTAGAGGTGCCCCATAGGGTTTCCGAGGAGCAGTTGGTGAATTCAAACTGCTGACCATGTGATTAGCAGCCAAGCTCTTAACCACTTCACCACCAGGGCTCTGTGTTTTTTTAATGCACTGATAAGCATTTTAAACTTAATTTTTTTATCAATCCTATTTTTGAGTTTGCATTTGAAAGAAAATTATGTTACATACACAGCTTTATATGTTAATGTTAAATAGTAAAATAGTATGAAAATGACAGGGTATAATAGAGTAGTATATGATTTCTTATAAAGAATGAAATGTTGTTGTTGTTGTTAGGTGCCGTCAAGTAGGTTCCAACTCACAGCGACCCTATGCACAACAGAACAAAACACTGCCCGGTCCTGCACCATCCTTACAATCGTTGTTATGCTTGAACTTATCGTTGCGGCCACTGTGTCAATCCACCTCATTGAGAGTCTTCCTCTTTTCCACTGACCCTGTACTCTGCCAAGCATGATGTCCTTCTCCAAGGACTGATCCCTCCTCACAACATGTCCAAAGTACGCAAGTCACAGTCTCTCTATCCTTGCCTCTAAGGAGCATTCTGGCTGTCCTTCTTCCAAGACAGATTTGTTCGTTCTTTTGGCAGTCCATGGTATATTCAATATTCTTCGCGAACACCACAATTCAAAGGCGTCAATTCTTCTTTGGTCTTCCTTATTCATTGTCCAGCTTTCACATGCATATGATGCGATTGAAAATACCATGGCTTGGGTCAGGCGCACCTTAGATTTATCTGAATAGCATCACAGCAACACGCGAGCCCCTCAGTACACAAACTGATAGACACATGGGGGAAAGAATGAAATGCCATAGGCCAAATACTATGCTTCTAAAATCCTACATTCATCTTTAAAAAAAATAAATCCAAAGTAGATGAGACAGTGATATTGTACTGCATTTCAGTTGATTATGAGATCCATATACTGACTCTGAGTTCATTATTTGATTTTGTAAATCATTTTTTTCTTGTCTAGCTTTAAAGTTTAAGACCAAATGAATGCAGATACACGTTAAAACTTGGCAGGAATAAAATACCAGATCTTCCTAGATTTAATCTTATTTTCTTCCAAGCTATTTAAAAACAGACTTGATTCCACATAGAAAATGGGGTGGATTATTTTTTGATTATATAGTAACATTTTCGGGTCACTTGAGAGTCACTACTATACTTGAAAAGGTAATTTATCCTTATCATCCTCAAAAAGTGTTTATTCAGCAACTAGTTGTGCGTAACCAGGCTAGGTCAGCACAAAGCTATATAAATGTAATTTATGAAATTACATAATATAGGAAATGAAAAAGGTTACCTAAAATGTTAAATACATTGCTGTCAGGAAGGCGTTTTAACAGGCACTGATCGAAGATAAATCCAGTTTATCACGGGCGAGTCACAGGGTGGGTTAGCCTAGGAGCGTGCACATTTTGGATGGGACTTGGATGAGTAACCACAGGTGTTTTTTTGTTGGTGGTTAATGGAGTAGAATTTAGAGAAGGGATGGAGTAAACCTGGCAGTCTTTTTCAGGTTCAGCTGGAAATGGTAATATAATTTTACCAAATGGACAATTATGAAAAATAAATGAAATACCCTAAAATATTATAGTAGCTTTTAAGGGTAGTTTCCTTACAATGTTCCTTTTATATTGCCAATAAAAAAGGTCGCATGTTCTAACCCTTAGTTAGTACTCACCTGAATATCGAAGCATATTTCCCACCACTGCTTCATGTATTCTTAAAATTGAACTTGATGTAACTTCCATCGCATTATTAAAATCTCCCTTCAAATTATTTTGTATCAAAATTCCATTTTACCCTTATAATGGATTTTAATAAATGTGAAGGAATATTATCTTTAGACTCTATCTTTGATCAGGGTTTTAGTTTTCAAAAGCATCAAAATTTCATTATATGAAACAAGTCAAAGTTCAGTTCATAATAAAAGCTTTTGGGTAAAGTAAACGTCAAGAAAGTGGGTAATACTTTGACAATTATAATCACCAGGTATACTTATTTTTCTTGTCAGACTAGTCTACAACCCCTCAGGCATGCCGCTGTCAGCATCACCAACCAGTATTTATTGAGGCAGAAATGTGGAGTGTTTTGCAAAACAATAGACTTACAGGGATAAATAACATCACTGACAAGGCATTTACGATTTTTTGTATGCATTCCCTTTGTTGTTTCAGATTTTTATAAAAATAAAGAGATGATCCATGGAGAAAAAAATGTTAAGAGTTGTGTGGCAGATATGATTGCTTGCCTACTCTAAAGCATCCCTTTTCCTTACCATCATAAACCAATTTTTTTCAGGCAGTAATGTGCCCAGCATCAAGGGAAGGAATCATTTTTGCCTAAAGCAACTCTTTCAGTGAGACTTTTTAAGCAGCAAAGCCTTCATTGAGAAGAGCTTTATGCTTCTAAAATATAGCCTCATGTTTAGTATTCTTGGCCTCCAGGACTCAAGTTCAACATTATATCCCAGGCATGATGACATTAAGAAATAATGCTCCCAAAGTTTTCAGACTACCACTTAGGGCGCAGTAGCATCCTAGTTGAGAATGAATAGTCTAAATTAATCTTGTTCTCCTTTGCCAGATTTGGGTCCAAGGGCAGCCATGTGATCTAGTTTTCACAAAGGGTATGTCAGGATAATTCTTATGGATTGCTTTTAAAACCTCTCTGGAAATAGAGGCAAGCAATAGGGAAAGAGTCTTGTCTGGTCACTTCCAGCCTTCCAGTTTTGGATACTATTGGGAGAGGATGGGAGATCTAGAACTTCAGTATCAGTCTTGTGACTCAGAACCATAAAGACCTTTCACACTGAAAATGGAGGCACAGAGGCATAGCAACCCCTAACCCTTAAAAGGCATCCTTGAACTGGTGAAACACACTAGGAAGACAAATAAATGTTTTTAATTGTTTAAAGTTTAATTAGCCAGGTAATCAGTTACTGCAGGTTAACAGCTATCCAACACATTATGCATGTTGAAAATTTCCATGAGGACTTTCAGATTATTTTACAAAGATTGCAGCCACCAAGAAAAGTATTATAGAAAGGCCACGATAAAAAGATAGGAAATTAAAACTTTATTTCAGTGTTTTATGAAACTAATATTTGCATATACAGGAGGTCTAGCTTCAAGGATACCTTCAGGGATACCTTAGTGTATACATATCCCAGTGTCCATCATTTGCTTTGTTTTTTAATACAACAGCTTCTTCAAGTGGTATGACTTCAGCCTGAACACTTCCATGATATAGAACTTAACAAGTTCCAAGGCATACAATTCCATTTTAGGACAGCCGTCATCATTAGAAAGTGTGCCTCAGGTCCATTCAAAATCTGGCTCTCGATTATTTTTCTTACATTGGTTCTGTGTGTGAAGCCCTATAGATATCCATTCTTTCTTTTCTTGCTAACAGGCCATTGGGCAAGGTTAACACTAGGGAGTCAAAGATAACCTCTGGGATGAAACTGGAATATGAGATGTCAGAGAATTCCAACCTGGTATACACACAAAAAGAAAAAAAAAATTGCTATCAAGTTGATTCCAATTCCAAGTGACCCATAGGACAGAGTAGAACTGCCCCATAGGGTTTCCGAGGCCATAAATCTTTAGGGAAGCAGACTGTCACATCGTTCTCCCTCAGAGCTGCTGGTGGGTTCAAGGTGCTGACCTTTTGGACAGTAGCTGGTCTCCTAACCACTGCTCTACCAGAGCTTCTTCTAGCCTACATTGTCCTTGACAAATGACCTTGTACTGCTAAGCCTATTTAGTCCCCAACTCCCCATCCATTCATTTCCCTTTTAGTACAATTAAATATGCCATCCTCATGCTCTAAACATGAACAACACATGGCACATATTCATAGCTATTTTTCTAGGAACCGAAAAAGTCACAGAAGTCCATCCTTCTGCTCATGCCAAAATGCAATTTGTCCAGTGAAAGATGTTAGTTAATACAGCGGGAACGGGCTAGAAAAGACTCATTTGCCACACCAAAAAGCTGTGTACAATGATTTCAATTTTTTTTTTTTTTAATTTCCTGTGGCCAACTTTCAACTCAGAGGTGACCTGGATCAGGTTTTTTAGTGCTTATAAAACAGTGACTAAAAATGTGATGAAGCAAATCCTAACACTCGAGCAATGTGCATGTGGTTTTCAAACAAAAGGGGTTCTATTGTTTTTATTAAACTTCCTTTTGTTTCTTACAGTAGCAAATTTGTAGCAATCCCAGGGGGGATGTTTTTCAACTCTTGTTGATTTGGAAATATGAGGTCTTGAATTTTATCATGATAAAATTTTTGGAAAGACATACAGTGAGGGAAATGATTGATGAAAACCTACATAAAATTATTTCATCCATTTCTGAAATAACTCATGGTTTTCAAAGTCAAGCAGAAGCAACTTACTCTCCGTAGTTTAAAATTAAAAGTGGAAGTGGACCTTTAAATTGGAGTAACTATGCTGGAATTAGAAAATAACTTCTGCTATCATAGCCTCTCGATTAATTCAAATCATTAGAAAATGATTGCATATGATAAAAATTGGTTAATTTTCCTGGAAAGGACATTAGCCTATAAGTAGTAGAAGGAAACTGTTTTTGTTCCTAGGAGCAGAGGAGGAGGGGGGAGATGGGAATAAACGTTAAGCATTACAAATATAGTTTTACTATTATCTTCTATATTGGTTATTTCCCCCTAAAAGATTCTCTGTGTTTAATGAACGAGGAAAGAAATGAATGAATTAATTAATGAGAAAATGAACATCAATAATATGTGTTATAAGTTAGCAGTAAGAGCTTCTGGCTTTCTATAATGAATGAGTAGCTTCTGTTTAACCAGTCGTTCTACAGATAACAACCATAGACTCTGGATAAAATATTAAAAAACACTATCTGAAGCCTCTGGAGAGCTACTAAACGCAGACAGATATTTGAGGGCGGTTGATGCTGGGAGAAAGGAAGCTGCACTGGGAAAGTTCCCATTTTCACAGTTTTTAGCCTGGGAAGAGTAGTCCACAATCTGTGCCATGCTTGGAAGGGAAAATGGAAGAGAAAATCCTTAGTCTTATTATCATGAAAAACCAGAAGACGGAGTTTCAAACAACCACAGCTGGAAAGCAAGGGAGGAAAATGCCGCAGAAGAGAGAGCCTCAGAGGGGAAGCCCTAATTTCTGGGGATGAACGCTAAATCTCTGTGTGAGAAAGATTCCAAACAGAAAAGCTAAGGTTAAAATAACTCTGTTGACATTCCAAGTGATGTCCACCACAATGGAGAGAGTTTGTAGCTAGAATTCAGGCAAGATATCTATTTTCAAAAAATATGTACCTATGTTCTTTGAGGAAACAGAATATAGAGCTTTACAATGTATCATTCACAACATAAAAGAAATAGGGAAATGTGACCCAAACTTATGAGAAAAGACAATTAATTGTTGAGGTCATCCCAAAATGATCCATATTTTGAAATTAACAGACAAACATTTTAAAGCAACTCTTATAACTATGTTCAAGAGTGTAAAGATCCCAGTGGAAATTGTAGAACTGAAAAATAAAATACCTGCAATTAAAAAAAAAAAAAAATCACTGGATGCCTCCTTATACCCACTATGATAACTATTATCAGGAAAAGAGAAAACAACAAGTGTTGGTGAAGATGTTGAGAAATTGGCAGTGGGAATGTAAAATGATGCAGCTGCGATAGAAAACAGTTTGGTAGTTCCCCAAAAAGTTTAAAATAGAATTACTGTATGTCTTAGTTATCTAGTGCTGCTATAAAAGAAATGCCACAAGTGGATGGCTTCAACAAATTCATCCTTTCACAGTTTAGGAAGCTAGAAGTTCGCATTCAGGGAGCCAGCTCTAAGGGAAGGCTTTCTCTCTCTGTTGACTCTGGGGGAAGGCCCGTGTCATCAATGTTCACCGGTTGAGCAGCTTCGCAGCACAGGGACCCCAGATCCAAAGGATGTGCTGTTCTCCTGGCTCTTGTTTCGTGGTAGTATGAGCCCCCCATGTCTCTCTGCTTACTTCTCATTTTTGTATCTCAAAAAAGATTGACTTAAGATACAACTTAATCTTGTAGATTGAGCCTTGCCTCATTAACATAACTGCCTGTAATCCTGCTTCGTTAACATCATAGAGGAAGGATTTACAACACAGAAGAAAATCACAGCAGATGACAAAATGGTAAACAATCACACAATACTGGGAATCATGGCCTAGCCAAGTTGACAGATATTCTGGGGAGATATAAACCAATCCCTGACACCATTTGACCGAACAATTCATCTCCTAGTTATATACCTGAAAGACTTGAAAGCAGGGACGCAAACAGATACATGTATGCCAGTGTTCATTACAGCATTATTCACAATAGCCAAAAGGTGGAAATAATCTAAGTGTCCATCAACATATGAATAGATAAGCCAAATATGGTAGATAGGTATGATGGAATGGTATTCAGTCATAAAGAGAAATGAAATTCTGATATATGCCAAAACATGTATGAACCTTGAAAACATTATGTTGAGTGAAATGCCAAACACAAAAGGACAAATATTGTATGATCCCACTTATGTGAAATATCTAGAAAGGCAAGTGCACACAGACTGAAGTGTTTTAGCAGTTATCAGGAGCCTCAGCAGGAACTGGGAGTTATTGCTGAAGGGGTACTGAGTTTCTCTATAGAATGATGTAAAATTCTGGAAACTGATAGTGCTGATGGTAGCAAGACATGGTGAATGTAGTGTCACTGAATTATACACTTAAAAATGGTTAAAATGGCAAAAAAAAATTACTGGATAGGCTTAAAAGTTGACTGAAGATGGTAGAAGAGTCAGTGAACTTGAAAATAGATTAATAGAAGTTTTTCCAATCTGAAGAACAGAGAGAAAAAAGGCGACTAGTATTTCTTCAGCCATGGGACAGTACCACAAGTATGTATCTCAAGCCTCAAAAGCAGAGGGGAGAGAAATGGCACAGAAAAATTTGAAGAAATAATGCCCAAAATTCCCCAAGTTTGGATAAAAACATGTTTTACAGATCCAGGAATGCTCACAAACCCCAAGAAAAATAAATACAAGAAAAGGCAAACCTTGGCATGTCATAAACTGCTGAAAATAAAGGAAAATCTTGTAAACAGCCAGAGAAAATAGTCCATATTCTGGGCTATAAAACAAGCATCAACACATTTAAGTGGACTGAAATAATCCAGCATGTATTCTCTGATCAAAATGGGATTAAATTAGAAATCAATGGCAATAAAATATGCAGTAAAAAACAACTATGTGGAAATTAAACAGCACACTTTAAATAACCCAGGGTAAAGGAAGATCAAGAGGATTAGAAAATATTTCAAACTGAATAATAATCAATATACCCTCACACTGAAATATACAGGTTACAACTAAAGCAGTGCTTAGAAGGCAATGTGGAGTTTTAAATGCTTATGATATGATAGAAGAAATGTCTAAATCAATGACTTAAATTTAAGCTAGGAAAAGAAATTAAAATAAACCCAAAGTAAGTTGAAGGAAGGAACAATAAAGATAAGAGCAGATATAACAGAAATACCACAAGTGAAGGGCTTTAACAAAAAGAAATTTATTCTCTCACTGTCTAGTAGGCTACAAGTCCAAATTCAGGTCGTCAGCTCCAGGGGGAGGCTTCTGCCTCTGTTGGCTCTGGAGGAAGGTGCTTGTCATCAGTCTTCCTTTGGTCTGGGAGCATCTCAGCACAGGAGCCTCAGGTCCAAAGGATGTGCTCTGCTCCTGATGTTGCTTTCTTGGTGGTATGAGGTCTCATATCCCTCTGCTCACTTCTCTCTTTTATGTCTCAAAAGAGATTGGCTTAAGATGCTATTTAATCTTGTTGACCTCATCAATGTAACTGCCACTAATCCATCTTATTACATCATAACTATACGATTTACAACACATAGGGAAATCACATTAGATGACAAAATGGTAGACAAACATACAATCATACAAGGGAATAATGACCTAGCCAAGTTGACAGTTATTTTTGGGCTACACAATTCAATCCATGACACTTGGCTAGATCATGATTCCCAGGATTGTGTAATTTGTCCCCCATTTTGAAATCTGATGTAATTGTCCTCTATTTTTTGATATTGTATATACCACATATTGTATATGTGTTGTAAATACTAAACCTCTATAGGTTAATGAGGCAGGATTAGTATATCTTGACTCAAGTCAAGTTGTGCTCTTACTCTTGAGTAAGTGGCCTTACTCAAGCCACTTCCTTGCTTGAGCAACATCTTTATCTTACAAGAGATAAAACGAGGAAGGAGCAAGCAGAGAGGAAAGGGACCTCACTACCACCAAGGAAGAAGAACTGGGAGCAGAGTGCATCCTTTAGATCCGACGTTCCTGAGCTGAGAACGTCCTAGACCCAGAGGAAGATTGATGCCAAGCCACATGAAGATCTCCAAAGAATGCTGGTCTCACAGATGTTAAAAAGAGACAAGGACCTTTCTCCAGGGCCAACAGAGAGAGAAAGACTTCCCCTCTAGCCAGTGCTCTGAATTCAGACTTCTAGCCTCCTATACTGTAAGACTCAATGTCACTGGGTAAACTGTAAGAAAATAAATTTCTGTTTGTTAAATCTATCCATTTGTGGTACTTCTATTATAGCAACAATAGGTAACTAAGATAGTAGTCCATACCCAATATACTCAAGCTAGCTATGTAATCTTTTCCGTATTAACTAATTTTTCAATATTAGGGTTTTCTTTTCAACTTTAGAGACTTTCACGGTGGAAAGATTTTTAAATGAGAAAAAAACTTTTCTAAAATATGAGAGCTTTACACTTTGTATGAAACTTTTAATTGGCTTCATTTACACCCATATTATTAATGAATATTACTAGAAAACATTGAGAAAAATTTAAATATCTTTTTATAGATTCATGAAATCATGGTTTTTACATTAATATAAAAAAATTTGAAAGTATTGTCAATGAATTTGGTCAGACATTTTGCAACATTTACAGAGTCAGTATTTTCTTCCTTCGTTCCTTCCTTTCATTCTACTCTGTGTGTGTGTGTGTGTGTGTGTGTGTGTGTGTGTGTGTGTGGAGGGAGATGAGATGAAGTCATATGCTTTTGTTTCATATAGCAAATCTAATAAGATTATGACCACATGAATTTGCTCTACATTATATGATTCAAATGACATTTGGTTCATATATGTTGAGAAAATAAAATGAACTCAAAAAGATAAAGCAGGTAATGCCAAATATGCTCAGGTAGTAGAAATTATAGTATAATATGATTAATTAAGTAAAAAAAAAAAATGAGTAATTTCTTGTCAATCTTTGCTGTCGCCCCTGTGCGTGCTGTAAGTACTCAGCAAGTGTCTACACAAAAGTGTTTCTATGTATGCTTATGCTGGCCCTCTTAACTCAGTGAAGATCACTCAGTAATACAAAGGAAGGGTGTCTGTAGGAGACATTACTCAGCTTCCTCCCATCAATCAGACGTGCCCTTTTGAGTTGTTTCCCCCATACAGTGATTGTAATGCACGGTGCAAAGCCTTCCACTCAATGGCGAGCAAGGATTTCTTTGTTGTTACACATCTTGTAGGAGCCCCGTTCTTTTTTGTGCACACAGCACAAAAATATCATAGGTATGCCTCATTTTTTGGCACAAACTAGGCAACCTCCCTCATTAATGAGTACACCCAGAGTTGCTGTAACTAGAGTTGCTATCAGTAAGAAACTGTGTTGAATAAATGGCTTTGTTTTTTCACCTGCTAGCCTCTAATAGCATCCCCGAAGTAATCTTCATCTAACAGCTTGAGTCTTTTGCAAAAGCGATCAAGTGATCGATTCTTTTTAATACTAAGGGGTAAACTTCAGTGCTGTGCAGGATGCCAGGTGCAGGAACAGTTGCTATGAAAAGCAGCAGAAATTTAATATGAGTCATGCAATTTAGCATGGACCCCTACTAACAGAATTTTTTAAGTCATTACACCATGTCTGAAAGAAATGAGGCAGTGGACCTAAAAGATATCATACAGTTGACTCAAAACTATGTTTTTAATCATTTAGCAAATATTTCTTGAACATCTAAGATATTCCAGGCCATGCTAGGCACTAGAAAAAAAGAAATAAATAAGTTTACGCAGTCATTGCCTTTATGGAACATACATTTTTTTGGAGAGAAACAAATAAATAAGTGGGCAAACCATCATTTAATTACAATCTGATCGGAATTGTGGTACAAAAGAAAAATACTTCAATATGCAATGAGAGCATATAATTTGGATTTTTTAGATCTGTCTTATTTTCAGAGAAACTAATGGTTCTGAATAGCTTGCAACTGAGATTGAAAAAGATGGATGCTTGTAAATTTGTTATTCAGTAATGTCAGTCAGCATATCTATTTCTGAGCACGCCCACATGTATTTGTAAAAGAACTCCTTTAAACCATGTATCTATGATAAAATCATAACACATTATAGCTCAGAAGTCTTTTATTAGAAATAAACCCTTGTCATGCATTACTTAAAATTGAAGTTCAGAAAGTGACAAAGTAAGGTTTTTATACTATCTATCATTTTGTATTTATTACTTAATTACACATTTATAGAACTAGAAGTAATTAAGAATGTAATTTGTATGTCATGTTTATGGGCTAATAAGATAAAATTTCATTCTTGCAATTTCTGAATTTTTCTTTCATTTTGTAACCTTAACGTACTGTGGGAATCCCTGGGCCGTGCAGGTAGTGCTCAGCTGCTAACTGAAAAGTTGAAGTTTTAAATTCACCGAGAGGTGCCTAGAAAGAGATTCCTGGGACTCTACCTTGGAACATTGGAAACACTGTGGAGCACAGCTCTGCTGTGTCGTAGATAAGTTCACCGTGAGTGGGAAGTGACGGTAAGCAGCTAGTTACCGGGTAACATACTGTGTTAATGTCATTCCAAGGAGTTATAGTTGAGCATTTTAAAAACATGGATGTTCCTTATTTCATGATATTTTATGAAGAATACAGTAACGAGAACCCTATGGGTTAATTGAATCCATTGTCAAGCATTCACACATTAATTAACTTGAAGACAAGTCTATTGAAGTGTGCAAACTACCATGTCAAGGTGTCAATTTCATTTTAATTTTAAACAGAATGTCCAATCTGTGGAGGCACTTATGGTTTTAGTTAGGGACCTATAAAAGTTCATTAGCATTGCCGTAATGCTTCTGAGAAAAAGAACAAAACCTATGTTTGAAATGGAAGTAACTTAATTACTTATTTAGAGGATTGAAGGGGAATTCACGGTGATTATAATTTGCAGATTTTGCTTTTTTTTATTTGGTACCAGAGGTAAATTAGAAGTTTTGATT
This sequence comes from Elephas maximus indicus, assembly GCF_024166365.1. Classification (NCBI taxonomy): domain Eukaryota; kingdom Metazoa; phylum Chordata; class Mammalia; order Proboscidea; family Elephantidae; genus Elephas; species Elephas maximus. Next base: position 67,072,064 of record NC_064836.1, read on the forward strand.
CTTAAGGTTAAGAATTCTCTACACAAAACAACAGTTCTTAAACATCAGGTGCAAAGTGTTTTGATAGAAAATATCAAAAGCCATAAATATACCCCATTGGTCCTGTAATACATACCAGAAAAATCTCAGGAACTACAAAAAAAAAAAAAAAAGTAAAATTATTTCTATAAATTATCCAAGCTTATTTATTTTTTTTTTTCTAAAATTTTAGCAAAGTTTGAAGCACCAAGCTGAAGTGAAGTCTGGGTTTGTGGGACAACTATTGGCATAGGAATCAGAATACCAGAGTTTCTCACAAATTCGCTATGGCCTGCTTATTTCATTGTAAAATTGTGGGGTAGGTTAATCATTAACCTCGATCTTATTTTAGCATGAAATTCTACAATTCGCAGTGGCATACACACTTGCTTTTTCATTTTTGTTTATTATACATTTTACTTGAAAAAGAATCCCTTAAATAATTGGGGGGGAGAGGAGAATTAGAAATATTACGGAAACAGAGAAAGCCAGAGAGGAATCTAATATCCCACAATTGTTACTTGGTGAGATTGTATTTTTATAAGATAGATGCTCTCTGTATTGCCTAAACCAGGTTTTTGAAGTTTCAGTCTTTTTTCTTTCAACGTTGAACTAAGCAGTAGTTTTTTCTCCCTCTGTTAAAAGGACTTCAAGAGACATCAAGAAGGGAAGGAGAATTTGAGGTGTGGGAAAGAATAGGATGAAGGAGTATTTTTCATGTGATAGAGTTCCTTAGAATTCATACTACAACTAGCAAAACTTCAAAGAAAGCAAGGAACCTTTGTGATTGGAATTATGTTTCAAAAGAATATGCAAAACAATTACAACAGAAAGACATTATAAAAATGTAATTTTTAATGAAACTCTAGAGCCTTGAATCTACATGATTATTAACATACATTGGAGATTAATAATTACTTGTCCTTAGCAGAAATCAAAAGGCAGCCCCACCCTCTCATCTTTGGGTGCCAGCCCCAAACCCAAGGCACACCTTAATGGCAGCCCCACACTCTAGAGCCTAGTTGGCAAAGATCCAACTCTTTGAAGCCTAGGAGCCTGTGGCCCCACCCTTTGAGATCCAGGAGATATTGGTCCCACCCTTTGAAACCAAGAAGGCCCTGATTCCCATGCTTCTTCCAACATTTCTGTTCATCTTTGAGCTGCTCCAGGGATGGTCCTTTTGTTTTCCTGGTAGGCAAGAGATGTAATTCGTTTGGCTTGTTTCCAAGAGGCAGACAGCATTCTTTCCTTTTGTTCTGTCTCCGTCCCTTTCAGTCTAAGCTGATGGGTTTTCTGCTGTGGTAGGTGGTTAGATCTATCAGTCACAGGCTTACTCCCTTTAACAAAATAGTGTGTAGCCACATCCTTAGTGAACATTCTGGAGCACATGTCCTTAGTTTATACCACAGAATTGTCCAAATCTAAAGTTCTTTTATCATTTAGGCTAGAAATCCAAATTCAGGGCACCAGCTCCAGGGGATGACTTACTCTCTGGGCTCTGGAGGAAGGTCTTTGTCTCTTCAACTTCTATTTTCTGTTTCTTGGAGATCTCCATGTGGCTTGGCATTAATCTTCCCCTGGGTCTAGGAGGTTCTCAGCACAGGAACCCCAGGTACAAAGGATGTGTTCCACTCCTACCTCCTCTTTCTCGGTGGTAGTGAGGTCCCCCTCCTCTCTGCTCACTTCTCTCTCCTTTTATCTCTTGTAAGATAAAAGGCATGATTCAAGCAAGGGTGTGACTTCAGTAAGGTTTTGACTTGAGTCACACCCTTTTTTAAAGCTATGACTCAAAATACACCCCACACTGATCCTGCCTCATTAACATATAAAACCAAAAAAAACCCCAAACCCATTGCTGTCAAGTTGATTGTGACTTATAACAACCCTATAGAGGTTAGGATTTACAACACATCACAAAATGGAGGATAATTACATCAGGTCACAAAAATGGAGGACACAATACTGGGAGTTATGTCTTAGCCAAGTTGACACATATCTTTGGGGGACACAATGAAATCCATTAAAAGAGTTCAAGCATTAAAACCAATAAGGTAGGGGGAGGTAGACAGTAAAGGTGTTAAGAAAGAGGAAAGAGATAAACTGCTTAAAAATCCATAATCAAAGTTATATATATATATAGAAACCATTTTCTGTCAAGTTGATTCTGATTCATCATAAATTGATATGTTTCAGAGTAGAGCTATGCCCCATAGAGTTTTCAATAGGTATGATCTTTTGGAAGTAAATGGCCAAGCTTTGCTTCCAAAGCACCTCTGGGTAGATTTGAACTGCCAACCTTTCAGTTAGTAACGAGCGCATAACCATTTTCACCACCCAGGGACTCTGCTATATATATATTTGTTGTTGTTGTTGTTAGATGCCATAGACTCAGTTCCAAATTATAGTGGCCCTATTTACAAGAGAATGAAACACTGCCCGGTTCTGCACCATCCCCACAATTGTTGCTATGTTTGAACCACTGTGTTCATCCATCTCATTGTGAGTCTTCCTCTTTTCCACTGACCCTCTACTTTACCAAGCATGATGTCTTTCTCCAAGGACTGGGCCCTCTTGGTAACATGTCCAAAGTACGTGAGATAAAGTCTCACTATCCTCACTTCTAAGGAGCGTTCTGGCTATACTTCTTCCAAGATGGATTTGTTCCTTCTGGCAGACCGTGGTGTGTTCAATGTTCTTAGCCAACAACATAATTCAAATACATCAATTCTTCTTTGGTCTTTCTTATTCATTGTTCAGCTTTCTCATGCATATGAGGCAATTGAAAATACCATGGCTTAGGTCAGGGGCACCTTAGTCCTAAAAGTGACATTTTTGCTTTTTAACACATTAAAGAGGACTTTTACAGCAGATATATATTTTTTTCATATATATATGTAAATCATTTGCTGTATGTATCTTAATATAAATATATATACATATATATTTATATCTCAGAATTTTTTCAGAATTTATTTAGAATTGCTGCAATAAGATATTGAGTTGACATGGAGACATTTTAAAGAAAGATATTTATTTGGAATAAAGAAAGACATTCTTTTATTTGGAATAAAAATATTCCAAAGCAATTGAAGGCTCAGCAGTAGGTTCTACAATGTTCTTTTTTACTTCTTCTTAACACTATAGCTGTAATGGGAGTTCCTGGGTGGCATGAATGGTTAAGTGCTTGACTACTAGCCAAAACATTACCAGTTCGAATCCACCCAGAGGCACCTCAGAAGACAGGCTTGGTGATCTGCTTCCAAAATGTCACAGCCTTGAAAACCCTATGAAGCAGTTCTACTTTGCACATCTGGGGTTGCCATGAGTCAGAATTGACTCAATGACAAAAAGCTACAATGAAATAACCATAATTAGCAAAACATTTAAAATATGTAGGAAAAAAGTTTTGAAGACATATCACTGGTTTATATTTTTTCCCCTCTATTTCAAGTTAGTGGACAACAGTAAAAAGCAATATACCATTTAAAAAAAAAATGTTGCCATCTAGTGGATTTCAACTTATAGTGACCCTATAGGGCAGACTGGAACGTCCCCATAGGGTTTCCAAGGCTATAAACCTTTACAGAAGCAGACTACCACGTCTTTCTCCCATGCAGCGGCTGGTATGTTTGAACTGCTGATCTTGTGGTTAGCAGCTGAGCACTTAAACAATACACCACCAGAGCTACTGTTAGCCATTAACCCACTACCCAGTGCCGTCGAGTCGATTCTACTCATAGCGACACTATAGGACAGAGTAGAACTGCCCCATAGAGTTTCCAAGGAGCGCCTGGCAGATTTGAACTGCCGACCTCTTGGTTAGCAGCCGTAGGACTTAACCACTACACCACCAGGGTTTCCGTATTAGCCATTAGGCAGATGCAAATCAAAGCTACCAGGAGATGGCACTTCCTTCCTACTAGGAAGGCTAAGTTTTAAAAATGGAAAATAACAAATGCTGTAGTTGTAATACAGTGAATGCGGGAGCAAAGTGTCAAGATATAATGATGAAATTGTGGGCTCCTAGCAGCTGGGAGGAGCTCTGTGGCACAGTGGTTAAGTGCTTGGCTGCTAACCAAAGGGGTCAGCAGTTTGAACCCACCAGCTGCCTTATGGGAGAAAGCTGTGGCACTCTGCTTCTGTAAAAAGCAGCCTTGGAAACCACATGGGGCAGTTCTACTGTCTTATGGTGTGATTATGTGTTGGAATTGACTCCACGGCAATGGGTAGGAACCATTGTTACTCAATGGTTAAGTGCTGGACTGCTAACCAAAAGGTTGGTGGTTCGAACTTGCCCAGTCGCTCCTTGGGAGAAAGAGCTGGCAATCCACTCCCATAAAGCTAACAGCATATAAAACCTATGGGGTAGTTCTCCATCACATAGGGTTGCTTTAAGTTGAAATTGGCTTGAGGGCACCTAACAACAGAAGCCAGAGCATGTCGATAAGAAGTTTGGATTATATTTTAAGTTCTTTTTAGAAGATGCTGACAGGAGGTAATATTAATTGAATTATATTTATTAAAAAATCAGTCTGGTGTCCATCAACGGATGAATGGGTAAATAAATTGTGGTATATTCACACAATGGAATACTACACATCGATAAAGAACAGTGACGAATCTGTGAAACATTTCATAACATGGAGGAACCTGGAAGGCATTATACTGAGCGAAATTAGTCAGAGGCAAAAGGACAAATATTGTATAAGACCACTATTATAAGATCTTGAGAAATAGTAAACCTGAAAAGAACACATACTTTTGTGGTTACGAGGGGGAGACGGAGGGAGGGTGGGAGAGGGTTTTTTATTGATTAATCAGTAGATAAGAACTGCTTTAGGTGAACGGAAAGACAACACTCAATACATGGAAGGTCAGCTCAATTGGACTGGACCAAAAGCGAAGAAGTTTCCGGGATAAAATGAATGCCTCAAAGGTCAGCGGAGCAAGGGCGGGGGTCTGGGGAACATGGTTTGCGGGGACTTCTAAGTCAATTGGCAAAATAATTCTATTATGAAATCATTCTGCATCCCACTTTGAAATGTGGCGTCTGGGGTCTTAAATGCTAACAAGCGGCCATCTAAAATGCATCAATTGGTCTCAACCCACCTGGAGCAAAGGAAAATGAAGAACACCAAGGCCACACGACAACTAAGAGCCCAAGAGACAGAAAGGGCCACATGAACCAGAGACCTACATCATCCTGAGACCAGAAGAACTAGTTGGTGCCCGGCCACAATCGATGACTGCCCTGACAGGGAGCACAGCAGAGGACCCCTGAGGGAGCAGGAGATCAGTGGGATACAGACCCCAAATTCTCATAAAAAGACCAAACTTAATGGTCTGACTGAGACTAGAGGAATCCCGGCAGCCATGGTCCCCAGACCTTCTGTTGGCACAGGACAGGAACCATCCCCGAAGACAACTCATCAGACATGAAAGGGACTGGTCAGCGGGTGGGAGAGAGATGCTGATGAAGAGTGAGCTAATTATATCAGGTGGACACTTGAGATTGTGTTGGCAACTCTTGTCTGGAGGGGGGATGGGAGGATAGAGAGAGAGGGAAGCCGGCAAAATTGTCACGAAAGGAGAGACTGAAAGGGCTGACTCAAGAGGGGGAGAGCAAGTGGGAGTAGGGAGTGAGATGTATGTAAACTTATATGTGACAGACTGATTGGATGTGTAAACGTTCACTTGAAGCTTAATAAAAGTTAAAAAAAAAAAAAAATCAGTCTGCCTGCTTTGTGGAGAAGCAGTTGGATGGGGTCAAATGTGAAAGTAACCAGTTAGGAGACTCTTTCGTTAGTTCCGTGAAGAAACGAAGGTGGGTTGGTCTGGTGTGGTGGCAATGCAGATGGAGAGAAGTGGATGGAGTCAAGATATATTCTGAAAGTAGAGCCTATAGGACTTGTTGATAATGGCTTGAATATATAGGATCAAGGAAAATGGAGGCATCAAGGTTGATTCACAAGTCTCTGGCTTTAGGAGCTGGGTAAGTGGTGGTTCCAGGTACCGATTGGGGGAGCATGAAGTAGTGACTGACCTGGCTTAGGAGGCTGGCCTCAGCTTCTTGTGTTAGATCTGATATGGTTCTCATCTTGGCTCCCATTCCTGGCTCCTTGAACTTTCCATTTTTATGTGTTCCATGAGACTTACTGATGAATAGGTAAAATAATATATTTCCTGACTGTGATACAATTCCTCTGATTGCTTTATAACATTGTATATACTGTTAATCAATATATGCCCTTTGTATTTTTTTATGTTTATAAATTATAAATAGCATCTGGACTTATAGCTATAGCTATGTACCACATTTAGAAATATGTTATTTTTATTTTCAGTCTTCTACTATATAATAAACTACCAAGTGAAAAATATCAAATTTTTCAATCTTCTCTTCTGCCCATAAAGATTATAGCTTTATGAAAGCAAGGGTCATATATGATAGGTTAGTCCCCAGAGTGCCTAACAGAATGTGAAACAAATAACTTTTTGTTGATTTGGGATTTAAAGCAAAGCATTAGAGTGATTTTCACCCCCACTTCCAGCTCTGTCACATTTGCAGCTAATGTGGTAGCAAAATCCAGCCAAATCAAGGATTGGAGTTACCAGTTTGCTGCTTTGTGTTAACTGATTGGTGCACAGACAGACTTTAGTGCTTCCGCTTATGAAGAAGATAATCTGATTCTGTCAAAGAACACCTTCTATTTCAAAACTCTTAATTTTCTATAAAAGTAACACGAGAATAAATATTAATGATTGCTACTTCATTCTTTATTTCATTCAGTTGTTCATTCATCTAGCATATATAAATACATGGGGTCTCTATGAGTCAGAATCAACTCGACAGTAACCAACAACAATGGGTCAAACTTATTGTTGCTGTTGTTAGGTGCCATCGGGTCAATTCCAACTCATAGAGACTACTATGCACAACAGAATTAAACACTACCAGGTCCTGCACCATCCTCACAATCATTGTTATGCTTGAGCCCATTGTTGCAACCACTGTATCAATCCATCTTGTTGATGAGATTGACAAATTTAGGAATACAAATATGAATAACAGAATGTTCCAGTAAACAACTCATGGCATAATAGGGCAAAAGCATAGGACTACTCATCGTTTCATTGCTTCTTTTCTCTGTTACTCTTATAAACAGTGTTATGGATTTAGCCATCAAGTTTGCTGTACTTTGTAACTTGCACTCCTATGAGGGCAGAGTATACACTAAAGTGAACTTCAGGTTTCCTGTTTGTCAATATTTGTTAAATGCTAACAAGATCATGGTATTGGGTTAAATGCTGTGGCATCTAACAGACAGGAATAAGACACATGGAGTCTAGCCAGGCTATTATCTATTAAAGAGTTTTTATTTTGTTTTGTTTTGTTTTATTTTACTGGCTTTAACATGATAGTTTGCTTAACTCTATACAGGATGAGAAATGAATGCACACACTTCACTTACCATATTTTTTGCAAATAACATGCATCTTCTAATTTGTTTGCCAAAAGTGCCCCCCCGCTAGCTATTTTCTTGTTATGCTAATTTTTTTACAGTAACATGTAAAAAAAAATGGCATACCAATGCTTACAAAAATGCCTCATGAGTGGAGGTCTCAGTTGTCAAAGGTAGACACTGTGCATTATTTGTATAAAATACTATACTGTAAAATGCTATATTCTAAGCACTGTGCTACGTCTATTCTAAAAGATATTTACATCTTTGAAGCAATATTGTAAGGCTGCAGTTACAATCGGCATTTTTTTGGATGAGAGTCCAAAGTTCAGAGAGTTTGAATATGTTGTGCAAGATCAAGCAGTTAATGAGAGATGGGGCTGGGATGTGAGGCAAGCATATCTGACTTCAGTATCACTCTCCTCTTTATTTCCTTTATTGTTGTTGTTGTTAAGTGCTGTGGAGTCGATTTCAACTCATAGTGACCCCAAGTGACAGAGTAGAACTTCGCTATAGGGTTTGCTTGGCTGTAATCTATGCAGAAGCAGATCGCCAGGTCTTTCTCCCGCAAAGCTGCTGGGTGGGTTTGAACTTCCAACCTTTTGGTCAGCAGCCGAGCGCTTACCCAATGTGCCACCAGGGCTCATTAAAACCATGGTAATAATTACCAAAAGCAACCAACCAAACCACACCTAGGCATCGTTAGAGGTCCCGCCTGTGTGACGGATGCTTATATTGGCACAGTAAGTCAAACTGTTCCTTCAAGAGTTCAGCTCTGTTTTTTTTTAATCCTCTTTGGGTGCTAAAAAACCAAAACCAAATCTGCTGCCATCGAGTCAATTCCAACTCATAATGACCCTATAGGACAGAGAAGATCTGCACCATAGGGTTTCCAAGGAGCAGCTGGTAGATTCGAAAAGCCAACCTTTTGGTTAGCTGCCAAGCTCTTAACCACTGCACCACCAGGACTCCTATTAGGTACTGTTGTTGTTAGGTACCGTCAAGGTGGTTCCGACTCATAGTGACCCTATGTACAACAGAACGAAACACTGCCCGGTCCTGCGCCATCCTCACAATTGTTGCTTTGCTTGAGCCCGTTGTTGCAGCCACTGTGTCAGTCCATCTCATTGAGGGTCTTCCTCTTTTTTGCTGACCCTTTATTTTGCCAAGCAAGATGTCCGTCTCCAGGCACTGGTCCCTCCTGATAACATGTGCAAAGTATGTGAGATGTAGTCTCTCCGTCCTTGCTTCTATGGAGCATTCTAGTTGTGCTTCTTCCAGGACAGATTTGTTTCTTCTTTTCGCAGTCAGTGGTATATTCAATATTCTTTTCCAACACCACAATTCAAAGGCATCAATTCTTTGGTCTTTCTTATTCATTGTCCAGCTTTCACATGCATTTGAAGCTATTGAAAACACCATGGCTTGGGTCAGGTGCACTTAGTCCTCAAGGTGACATCTCTGCTTTTCAACACTTTAAAGAGGTCCTTTGCAGCCAATTTGCCAATGCAGTGCATCTTTGGATTTCCTAACTGCTGCTTCCATGGGCGTTGATTGTGGATCCAAGTAAAAGTAAATCCTTGACAACTTCAATCTCCTCGTCACTTTCACCAAGCAAGGTTGTATCATCTGCATAATGCAGGTTGTTAATAAGTCTTCCTCCAATCCTGATGCCCAGTTCTTCTTCATATAGTCCAGCTTCTTGAATTATTTGCTCAGTATTCAGATTGAATAGGTATGGTGAAAGGAAACAACCCTGACACACACCTTTCCTGACTTTAAACCATGCGGTATCCCCTTGTTCTGTTTGAATGACTGCCTCTTGATCTGTGTACAGACTCCTTATGAGCACAATTAAGTGTTCCAGAATTCCCATTCTCCGCAGTGTTATCCATAATTTGTTATGATCCACACAGTCGAATGCCTTTGCATAGTCAATAAACGTATGCAAACATCTTTCTGGTATTCTCTGCTTTCAGCCAGAATCCATCAGACATCAGCAATGGTATCCCTAGTTCTGCATCCTCTTCTAAATCTGGCTTGAATTTCTGGCAGTTCCCTGTTGATAAACTGCTGCAGCCACTTTTGAATGATCTTCAGCAAAATTTTGCTTACATGTGATATGAATGATATTGTTCTATAATTTCCACATTCGGCTGAATCACCTTTCTTGGGAATAGTAATAAAAATGGATCTCTTCCAGTGGGTTGGCCGGGTAGCTGTCTTCCAAATTTCTTGGCATAGATGAGTGAGCACTTCCAGTGCTACATCCATTTGTTGAAACATCTTAATTGGTATTCCTTCGATTCCTGGAGCCTTGTTTTTCACCAATGCCTTCAGTGCAGCTTGAACTTCTTCCTTCAGTACTGTTGGTTCCTGATCATATGTTAGCTCCTGAAATGGTTGACTGTTGACCAGTTCTTTTTGGTATAGTGACTCTGTGATGCTTCCTGTGTCAGTTAATATTAGGTATTGGAGAATTCAAATTCTTTCTATTCCTGGGATCATGAGTAGGACCATGAAGATCATGCTCCTGTCTATATCTGAATTTTGCTGTAGTTAAATATGGTTAATCCATGCAGGAGGAGCCACATTTATTTGAGAGGTCCATGGATCCTAAAGCTTTTTCATTATAAATATTAAATTCAGCTTACAAAAATACCTTTTGCACATTTTAGCTAATATGTTTTAAATTAAAGGTATACTAAGTTTGCACTTCATGCCAATTTGTAAATACACTTCTTAAAAATAAACGTACAGACAAGGCTGTAGGTAAGGGAAACTCTCACGAGAGCACATGGATGGGCACAGTCACTATGGAGATCACGTTGGTATGAAGATGTGTATATTCTACAATCGAGCAGTTCTACTTTTATATTTATACTTTAAACAAATTCTCACATGTGTTCAAGCAGATGCAGGCAAAGATGTTCAATGCAGCATTGTTTTAATAGCAATAATTTGAAAAGGACCTACATTTTTTATCAATAACCAACCAAAACCCATTGCCATCAAGTCGGTTCTGACTCATAACAACCCTATAGGACAGAGTAGAACTGCCCCGTAGTGTTTCCAAGGAGCAGCTGGTGGATTCAAACTGCTGATCTTTTGGTTAGCAGCCAAGCTTTTTAACCACTATGCCAGCAGAGCTCTTTTATCAATAAGAGAATGATAAATAAAATTTAAGATAGTCATGCAATGAAATATTGTGCTTAAAATGGCTGAACCAGACTTACATGCAACAACAAATATATTTAGGAAAGCATAATATTGAATTAAAAACATAATACATATAAAATCACTCACTTTAAGTAAAGTTTATAAGCACGATAAACAATATTATACTATTTCATACTATTATCATACTTTGCTATATAAAATATATAGTGTATATTATATTATGATATAGCTCATATAACATTATATTATGCCTTATTTAATTTATACATAGACTGATAGTAAACGTATGAAAACATTAATGAAAATGATTCTTAGAAACTTCAGGTTAATAGTTACTTTTAGGGTACAAAACAAGAGAATTTGCTTAAAGAGGTTCAAAAAGATGCTCCATTTTTATTCGGACTTTTTTTTTTTTTAATTAATCAAAATCAGACACAAAGCTAATCTTCCAAATGTTCACATTTGTTAAAACTACATAGTGATGCATTGGTGTCCATTACATTATCGTGTTTCTATTAGCTTGCGTGAAGTTTCACGATAAAGAGAAGGCTTGAAGTTGAAATTTTATTCTTTAAAACATTTTTATGACTTACATTATAAAATGTATTTGTCTTTCTCTTTTTGTTAGTGATTTCTATTTATGAAATGCAATTTTGGAATAAAAAGTGTATTCCTAAACCTTCCTTAAAAATATACACTCTTACATGAAGCAGCTATAACAAAATGAAGTACCAACATTTTAGATGAGATACATTTTTTGTTTTTTCATTTCTATCTTTATTTGCAATTTTTAAAATTGCTATGATCTCATGATTCTGAGATCTAGTGCTATAATGGCATCTTAGTCATAAAATATCAGCTGCAACAACAGGCAGTAGAAATAAGCTGGTGACATTCCTTTTTTCAGATGAGTTAAGTGGTTAAAAATGTGTAAATTCCTAGCTACTGAGATTACAACCGTATCTTTGTTAATAAGGAAAGTCAGTCATTTTTGAAGATAAGGTAAAATTGGAATATTACTTCATATACCATTTACTTTTGAAATCAGAACGCTGATCCAAAAATGGCTTGTTATTGGAATTTATCAGCCACAAACTCAATAACTATTCAGCCTTTAAGAAATAGTATCAATAATAAGAAATACTGCTTTGGAGATATTATAATGTGATTCGAAAGATAGAATGATCATCTTAAAAAGAAAATGCTATTTGATTCTGAGCTTATCTTTTCTCATTATTTTGCTTGATATCACTAAGACTTCATGTATTGTGTTATATTTTAAAAGCCAATATCTCTCTCATCCTAAACCCTCATGCAGCACAAACTTTTTCTTCCCTTCAAAAAAATCTCTTCACCTGTTTTTAAAATAAATAATTTGTGTTCTTGGTTTCATATGTAAAAATGTTGAAAAAAATACATATGAAGCATTTGTTGGACATGCAATTCTTAAAACAAAACACACTTCTTAGCTTAAAAAAAAGGTGTTGTTTTACTTTTAGATTTACAGCTTTTGTTTTTCATTAGAGACAAAATTTTCAAAGCTTTTCCAGAGACCAAAAGATGTGTGCCAAGTTTGTTTTTCTTTACTTTGAAACATGATGGCTATTTGAAATTCCTTTTCTCTCATGTATTTTAAAGAGTTAAAGCAAAACTCCAAACCTGATAGAGCTCCACACCCCTGAATCCAAATTTATCCCCACTCCCAGCTTTACACATCCGCAGTTGCTATCATAATTTTCCCAGTTATCCAGCCACAAAACCTTTATAGTTGTCTCTCCCACCCTTTTCCCTCTTTCACCTTTACCATTCTAACACTCCTACTGCCTAGGTAAAGAAAATATTCAGTATCTTGATTGTAGTGATGGTTTCACAGGTGCATATATATGTCAAAATTCATCAGATTGTACAATATAAATATATATAATTTATTGTATATAAAGTTTAATTTCAATAAAGTAGAAGGAAAAACATTAAATATTAAAAGTTTACCTTATTAAAAATGAAGAGGTTTAGAGTCATGGTTTCACGGAACATCCCAGTTAATTAGCCTCATATCATGTTTAATTCTTCTGTTCTATCATCTAGCTCATTGTGTAATGTCTGAGGTCTTAAAAGCTTGCAAGGTACAAGAATTGGCCTGTATTTGCCTGGAACAACAGAGGAAGAAGGAGAATCAGGAGTAGGAGGAAGAAATGGAATGTGTGGCTAATTGCGTCCTTGAACAACTGCCTCCTTTGCCATAAGACCAGAAGAACTGGAGGGTGCCAGGCTACAATTACTGAATGTTTTGATCAAAGATTCCATAGAATAATCCTGATCAAAAGGGGGGAAATGCAGAACAGAATTTAAAATCCTTGTTGAATCCAGACTAGCATTTCTGAAGCCATGGAATCTAGATGGACCCCAAAATCATTACCCTGAGATAATCTTTAACCTTAAACCAAAAATATTTTCTCAAGTCTTCTTAAAACCAAACAATAGCTTAACTGGTGAAGAATGTCTGCTCCAAGCATTGTACTCTTTTAAGGACTATCTATTTTTTTATATGGAATCAAATTGACAACAGCAACACTAAATGTTAGATAGAAAACTTAGCGGGCAGTGAGTTTATGTTAACAGGGGAGGAATAATTCTGAAAAGAAGAGTGAGAATGGCTGTATGACCTGACTACTGTAATTAGTGTCACTGAGCTGTACATGTAGAAATTGTTAAATTGGTGTATGTTCTGCTGGGTATAGTCTCAACAACAACAAATAAAATAAATTGTTTAAAAAATGGAGAGGGATACCAAAGTAAAAATCACCTTGGTTTTTTTTCCCCAAAAGGTACTAATTTTTTTAACATTAGGGCATACAATTACTAAAAAAGTAAATTGACCTACAGGGTGAAATCTCAAAATAAATAGGCTTCTAATTAGCAGAACATCTGGTGGTAGAGCTGGCTGACCTTTTGTCCCAAGTTCCCTTTAAAAACACCTACAAGAAGAAATTTAAAAAGAACACTCACCAAAAAATGCAGTCGTTCAGCACTAACAGGTAATATGTTGGCAGAAACTGGAAGAATTTTCTAAACCAATAAAGCCAACAGAGCTGGACTGAATAATCTTATCATTAGTGTACTTTTTTTTCTGAAAGTAAGATGTTCAGCTTTCCTCCATGCGTTTGTTTGGATTCAGAAATGCAGGGTATAAACCAGAACATTGAAGAGTTGTTTCTACACTGATGGGTGCTGCTTTTTTGAGACAGAGAGAAATCCTTTCCTGTACCATTATTTTCTACAATCATTGAGGGAGTGATACTTGCCAAAAATTGGGAAGTAAGGAGAGTAATGCCAAGAAGTGATGGCTTATGCTGGAAGTAGGTGTGGGAAAGACAAAAACACAAGTAACAGTTCATGATGCAGATTCCATATTTTCAGACTGCCAGACACTCAGGTAATGGGGATAAGAGAACATTCAATAGAACTACATCTGGTAAGATCCTCCCAGAATTTGAAAATCCAGTCTTATCTACCCGTTGTCCAGCTCTGGGTCTGAGAAGAGGAAACCAGGCTCCGTATGGACAAAAGTAAAGCAAAAATGAATTGCCTGCGCTATGCATTGCCAAAGCTTAGACTGGAGTGAGTTCTTTCATTGGAAAATGAGTCAACAGCAACCACAAAATAAGTATTAAAAATACTTCAGAACCAGGAAAAGAAACATAACATAAATAATTAGGAGGAAGTTCAAATCTCTGAATTTTTTTTTAACTGCAGAAACTAGAAATAAACATTAAAAAAAGGTTTCTAATTCTCGAAAGGTTGTGTTTTGATCTCTATGAAAAAATAAAAGAAGCGTGAGGGGGGAAAGTTGGATATGAAATGAGAGATAGATGAACTAGTCGGAGACATCAGAAAACAAAACATGACAGAGAATAATAAAAAATGGCGTTAGAGGAAATAAAACATGGAATTGACAAACTAAAGTAATAATGTGGCCGACACATTGACAAAGCTTCTGCAGCGTTTTTAGGAAAAACGAAAGTTAGTAGAGCAATGGAACAGAAGCTTGTGAAGGGCAGCGGGTAACCCCAGCAGATCGGCGCTCCTTAAGGCCGTGTCCAGGAGAGAGAAGAGAAGTGAACGCAAACCTGAAATGATTATCTCAAGCTTTTAATGTCTGAACTGCAGAAGAAAAAGACTGTGCATTCAAATTTGCCTAGACAAAATCTGGAAACATGTTTTTTATTTTGTTTTGGGTTGTGTGTGTGTGTGTGAGTGTGTGTGTGTTTTTGTTTTTGCTTTAACACGAAGATTTTAAAAATATGTATTGCAGCTTTCCTGATAAAAAGAAAAAAAAATTATTTAAAGAAGAAAAGATAGACTCAGCTAGAATAAATCCTAAAAGGTATGGAGGGCTACCTACATATAGGCTTCTTTACCTTCTGCAAGTCACTGACCTCTTTGAGAAATGCATATATACACATATACTTATTTGCACAGATTTTACGTACAAGTGGAGGAGATTCACAGCCTGCCTGAAACACACCGTGGATCTCTTTAGCCTTCGAGTACAGCACCTTTTTAGGGGGAAGTGTCGTGACACTGGTTTTCATGCCCGGGCAAGTTGGGTTTCTTACAGGAAAGAAGCTGAAACAGTCTGAGATATGAAATGACTATGCATCATATCCTTTTATATGTTAAAAATAAGTGTTTACTGGCACATTTCAACTAAGAGATTAATCAAATTTAAGAACACAAATGGGCTAGTCTCAGAATACTGTAAAAAGTGTCACTTATCTAAAATCCATTATAAGGAAATAATTCAAATTGATCTATGTAACAAAATATCCATCTAGGTGATATTGCAAGAGGTAAAGTTTCTAAATTTTCTTTTTAAATATACTGTTCCGTTGTTAGGTACCATTGAGCCGATTTCGGCATGTAATGACAGCATGGAACTGCCTGATAAGGTTTACTAGACTGTAGTCTTTAAGGGATTGAAGGTCTTTCTCCCAGGGAACTGCTGGGTGGGTTTGAACCACCAACCTTCTGGCTAGCAGCCGGGCTCCTACTCTGTCTGAAATCCCCCATCATTCAAACAACAGCTGCACCGTAACGTACTGCAATTTCAAAGATTACAACTTACAACATGTTGGTTTTATTTTAGCATAGCCTTATTTTTTTTTTTTTTTATTTTAGTCATGATTGTAAAGGCAACTTTCTTTTTATGTAGATGCTTTTTCTCTTCTGTCTAGACGATTGTCCTTTCATGACTGTAGCATTTTCTTCTTGACCTGTATAATGTATTTTAGATACATGCAACTTTAACATGACATGGGAATTTTATTAACTTTCAGCACTTTCCACTTCTTCTGAATACAAATATTTTAGTTGATTTATACTTACCAAATGAGAGCAAAATATAGAACAGATTTTCCTAAGAAAGCTATACCTGAGAACATTTGAAGTAAAAGAAATACAGAAGATAATTTTTTCCTCAAAATATGGCCATTATATAGTTCTTGAAAAGATTAGTTAACATAATATTGAGATCAATAGCCTGGTCATGTATTTACTTATTTTTTTATTTCTGATGCCAAGTATGTCCCAAGCAATGAGCTAGTAAGGTTCTACAGATTATCTCACTAAATGCCTCACAACAACCTTATTAAGGAGACACTACTGTTATTCCCAGTTTAATAGATGAGGAAATGAGGTGTAAAGAAAATAAGTGGATTGCCAAGAGTCAAATTGCTGAGCCAGAATTCAAGGCAAAGAAAATCTTCGTCCACGTTTGACTTTTAAAAAATCCTACATTATACAGCTCTGTGAAGTAGGCCACATTACACTTAATGGAAAAGTCAAGATGGAGAGAGAAATACCCTGCTTGCACTCAATAACTGTATCTTCTTCGTGAAGACAATCACATGAATACTCAAAAGCATTTTCTCATTTTCAGCAAGTGAGAATACTAGAAGGTTTAGAGGTTTTGCTGATGTGTATGTTATATGCAAATGCAACATTTTGTGAAGATTTTGAAACATTAGAAGTATTCTGGAACATCAAATAAGCATGCCTAATTAAAGAAACTTGAGTAGGTTGTGAGTTGTGATTGTCTTTTGGTTGACCAAGTTAAGATCCCTTCACCAACTGGGTCTCCAAGAAGCTACTTAGCACTTAGTCTAAAGAGTGGAAGCATTTTATAGAGAACTCTTTCTGATCTCGTTCAGATAAAGGGAATTAAGTCCCTCATTGTTTTACTATTATTTCTCCTGTAGACTCTCAGATTTGTATTAGAAGAAAAACAGTGTTTATTTAAAGTAAAAAAAAAAAACAAAACAGAATTTGGCTAACTCACAATAAAAGGACCAGACTTACTGGCCTGACAGACTGGAGAAATTCCAAGAGTATGGCCCCCAGACACCCTTTTAGCTCAGTAATGAAGTCACTCCTGAGGTTCACTCTTCAGCCAAAGATTAGACAGGCCAATAAAACAAAACGCAACTAAAGGGGCACACTAGCCCAGGGGCAAGGACTAGAAGGCAGGAAGGAACAGGAAAGCTGGTAATAGGGAACCCAAGGTTGAGAAGGGGAGAGTGTTGACCTGTCCTGGAGTTGGTAACCAGTGTCACGAAACAAATGTGTACTAATTGTTTAATGAGAAGCTAGTTTGTTTTTTAAACCTCCACCTAAAGTACAATAAAAAAAAGAAAGAAAGCAAAATTTGAATTTGTATAGTATCAATTTCTGTAATGTTAAATATTTAGTAATGCATGTTTTAGATGAGTTGTTGTATAGATGATGAATACATTTTAAATAAAATTCTGATAAGCAGATTAGCAAAAGATTTAAATTGCAGTAACTGATTTTGACATCCCAGTAAATGCCAAGAAACATAGCTTTTATAGCAAGTTCATGGAAATGTTCACATAAAATATTCATGAATTTTCTACTAACAGAAAGGACTCTTATGGTCTTGTTTGACAGAGGATGACCTTTGCTTCAATAAGTTCCCATCTTTGCTGCAACTTAGTGTTCAGGTGCCCTGCTTAGATGAATAAAACATAGCATTTTGTTCTTTGTGTTTTCTAGTAAATGTGATAATTAATAGAAAGAAAGACTTCGAAGTTTTAAATCAAGTAAATGGGTTTAAAAAAACAAAAACAAGGCACTAAGGAAGCTTTGAAGATCAATTTCCCAGCAGGAAATTTGTCAAAGCAATTAGGATCCAAACTGACTTAGGCATACCCAGTAGCGCTCAATTGATGTGCTCTTTCAAATAAAAACATTTTGAACTTTAGAGATCTGTGATAGTCATACAGTTAACCACCTGATCGTTCATACAAAGATGAACCAACAGCTCAGTATGTACCGAGTGAAAAAAAAAAAAAAAACTTTATTAGGATAAAATTTGTCAAACACACTGTAATTTTTAATAAAGCAAACAGGTAAACATATGAATTTAATAGTTTTCAACCAGCTGTACTATACATGCAATCTAGGTTCAATTTTACTATTTATACTTTTAGCTTCAGAGTTTGTATTTCTTGATAAGAAAGGCATTAGTATGTTTGTACTGATGTATATTCAGTCACAAAATAGCAAGTAAGGTAAACAGCTAGTCATCTATTCATGTCCTGAAGATATAAAATATTGTTAAGACTATTTAACCACACCCTTTTAGCAAATAAAGTACAATCTCGTCCAGAGGAAAGTGCCACATTAATTTTTGAGGTCACAGGGCATCATCAATGCATTTAATCAGTAATTTACCCAATGGCCTGATCCAGAGGTAGTAGTTCATTCTATGGTATGAAAAGATTAATTAGGGGCCCAGTATATAGGAATTGGAAACCCTGGTGGTGTAATGGGTAAGAACTACAGCTGCTAACCAAAAGGTCGGCAGTTTGAATCTACCAGGCGCTCCCTGGAAACTCTATGGGGCTCTTCTCCACTGTCCTATAGGGTCTCTGTGAGTCAGAATCAACTCAACGGCAACAGGTTTTTTGTTTTTTTTATGTAGGAATTAAGTGTGCGCTATTAATTTTTTTTTATAATGGATGTCTCTATTGAAGTCATGAGAAGTTTAAAGAGTGACACCGACATTTCATGCCCTTGGAAAAAGGTAATTGTGTAGAGTAAAAGCGTAGGGATTCTGTCTGTCTTCTGCCAAAACTCTCTGATGTGTACTGAACACGTCCAGAAACTTTGGAACATGAGCATTTCCCATATTTGGGTCACATATACTTACCAAGTTAAAATAAGTAAAAAGCCAAATTCATATCATTGATATTATTTTTTTTAAATGCTTGTGCTGAAAAGCATATTCTAACATATTGACATGATTGCTGAACACACCCTACGGTTTTTAATTTATTAGGTGCCAGTGGATGGCATGGCATTTCCGACTATGTTTTCAAACGTACAATTAAGATGGACCTAGTTACCCAAGAAAGTATATTAGTTTGGATAAATACTTGTATTTCCTGGTCTTATCCTTTAGATCAGCATTCTGCAAAGTACTCCTATAGACAAATTGTCCTGTGATATGCTTCTTAAAAAAGGGTTGCTTGGTCAATGAAGTTAAAGTAATGTACACACCATATTACCATCTTTACCACTGAGAAAGCAGAGTAGCTTTAAAGCTCTGATAATTCCTTTCCTAAGGAAACTCATTTGGCTGGTTTCAGTCTAGTGTTTTCCAACTGTATTTAACCACAAAATCCTTTTCTTGTGCAACATTTGTTAACACCCTCAACCTCTAATTTTCTGGAAATTATTCCTGAGGCAGAAAAGCCATTTACCAGAGATATTCAAGATGAAAAATCTCCTGTGGGAAATATTTGCCAAAACTCTCTCATACATGAAGAAACAAGTTCTTTCGTATGTGACTTTTTAGTGTGTGGACAATGTGAGTTTTTCCTAGCTTTGTGAAGTTAAGTATTATAAAATCTACTCTCAGAAATGCCTCATTTATGACCATTACACTGTTTGTTCAATTTTGTCATTCATCCATAACAAAAACAATAACTGACAACACTGAGCATTTGCAATGTGTCTCTCACAGTTTCAATGCTTTTATGAAATAATATACTCAATCCTCACAACAACCCTCAGAGGGAGATATTATTATTTCCATTTTTTTAGACGGAAAAACTGAAAAAGCAGAGTTCAGTAACTTGACTGTAATCACATAGCCAGTGAAGAGCATAGCTGGGATTCAAACCCAAGAAGCCTGGCTCCAAAGTCCATGCACTTAATCTCTGCACTATTATAGAATTTACTGGGACCCTCTTGATCCTCCCTCCACCCCACTCTTCTGTAGCTTTATCCTCCTAGTGGTTACTAGAATATCTGAGTGAAGAGGAAACTTAGATTGCTTCAGAAGCTTGAGTCTTCACAGTTCTTCCAACATTCACATGCCAGCCTCATGGCAGCAGTTACTACAGTCTTTTGAGCCAGAGTCAACAGAACAAATTTTTCAAAGGTTAAGCTAACATTTTTTCCAATGTAGTATTTCAACATTCTGAAGGTTTCTGAATATGGAGCCAAAAAAGTTTTTCATTTAAGATAACATGAAATAAGAGAAACAAATCATACTATTTCCTTTTTTTACGGAGATGTACAGCAACTTCTCTTAACCCAGCATTTCCCAAACTTGTTTGAGGAAGGAATCCATTTTTAATGGCACATCTATTAACATCCTGAAGAACAATGTCACATACACCATAAGTTTGGTAAATACTGATTTATGATCAGTGATATTGAGAAACAGTCTCTGTGAGGGAAAAAAAAAAAAAAAAGGCCTGCTTTTTAGGCTTACCAGTTTTGTAGTGTAAGTACTCCCACCATGACTAATATCAAGCTACCAAACTATGTCACAGAACAGGTAGTTGGGAAAAGATGGGTACAACAGATATGATGCAAGCTGGCTCCAGCGCACCCTATATTTCTCAATCTTGTAAAAATTTAGCATTGCCTCCTATATCACCGTAAAAACTGACATGTTTTGATGCGAAGTCTATTATCCATAAGAGACCAAGAAGAATTTTTAAGGATTACATTCAAGGGCCTTACATAAGTATCTTTACTTTATATGGACACTGGACACAAGCATTTGGAAAGTCACATCTGGATCAAGTCAATATGGCGGTGAAGCCATAGAACTTCTCCCTAAATTCCAACACTGGCTTTATCTCAAGATTAAAAAAAATCCTAATAATTCTAGCTATAACTCTCTTATATGTACTCCCATTACCGAAAGACATTCCAAAACAGTCTATAATAAAAGGATATAGTACACACTTGGACAGGGAAAAACCCCAAAGGACTAACCATAAGGAAATAAAAGGAGGAAGAAATTTATACCCAGCTTTATTTAAAGATCTACTCTACAAATCTTTGCTCCCTAGGTTAAGTGCTATATGGAGTTTCCTCTAATCCCTTATAAATATTCCTTTCTCTAAACTTCCCTTCACATTACCATTAGATGGCACATTGATATTTATCAGCACTCCAGTCAGGCTATCTCATGGAAGCTTGTGAGTCAAACATACAGTCCACAATTATGCTATTAGCATTGATGTTGTGCCCATTGCATTGGAAGTCAACAGGACATTGACATATATAAAAGGTAGAGGGTAGTAGAATGACCCATAATGTTGGGAGACAGTGACTGAAATAAGGGAAGTGATTTGTGCTAAATATTCTCAGATTTCTTTCAATAACAGCTTCAGGCAAGTAAACATCATTGTGGGTATCTGGAAACCAAATGCCCGACAAGCAGAGATCATTTCTCAGTGCATGTATGATGTGGGACAATTTTGAACAAGGCGCTCCCCTGGATATCTCAGGCCACTTCTCTCTGAACAAAGATTTGGCTTCCCTAAGATGAGGACTTAGAAGGAGTACAATCAGAATGTTCCTTAGAAGTAAGGATGGTCAGACTACATCTCACATACTTTGGACGTGTTATCAGGAGGAATCAGTCCCTGGAGAAGGACATCATGCTTGGTAAAGTAGAGGGTCAGCAAAAAAGAGGAAAACCCTCAACAAGATGGATTGACACAGTGGATGCAACATTGAGCTCAAGCATAGCAACTATCGTGAGGATGGCACAGGACCGGGCAGTGTTTCATTATGTTGTGCATAGGGTGAATATGAGTCAAAACAACTCGACGGCACCTAACAACAACAAAAATGTGGACAGAGTCCCTGAGTGGCTCAAATGGTGAAGCACTCAACTACTAGCTGAAAGGTTGGCAGTTCAAATCTACCTATAGGTGCCTGAGGAGACAGGCCTGGTGATCGGCTTCCTAAAGGCCACAGACTTGAAAGTCCTGTGTAGCACAGTTCTACTCTGCACACATGGGGTCGCCATGAGTTAGGATCAACTTTCTGGCAACCAACAACAAGATGTAGGCAACTAAAGGCTGCAAATGCAAATCAAAGATAAACATAAAACAAATTAGTGTATAAATAATATAAAGCTGCCCATCAATTGAAATTGATCTCTGAAGTCAAAGCAGACACCATGATAATAATTACATAAATGATGTAATTCTAAAATTATTAAGGACAATAGTGGAAATATTCAGGGCGATGTTCAAAATATTTTTTTCTTTTTTTATAGCCTAGGCATTAAGGACACAGAAGATCACTTGTTATAAACCAGTGACATGTCCAAGATGGGGTGTGCCAGCTGAATGTCAGCATAGCACATGTCAAAACTTTCTATTTCCTAGTTTTCATATCACTCTCCTTATGCCTGACCTCATATAATATGGATATGCAGAGTTCATATGTTGCTGAATTGCAATATTTATTTTTTGAAAATAGTATTCACATTTTATGTATTTTCATACATAATATACAGTGAATTTATGATAAGTTAATTCTCAGAAAACAAATATTTCATGGCTGCATAAACTTGCCTTGCAGATGTGTAAACTAAAAAAATGAAACTTTATTTTATCCACAAGTTGTTTTCCTAGAAATATAAATTAGAAAAAAAGGTTACATAGTATATCATGTTGCATTATAAATGGAGTATAAAAATGTTGCAAAGATTTTCAATATTATTTATTACAAGTAATAATTAGAACAATAATAATAACAGCCCTTTTTTTTTAATTCTTTGTTAATCATGATTAACTTCTGCTATAAATATGGAGCAATGCCATTTGGCTTGCTAATAAAGTAGTCACAGAATTCGAGGGGTGGAGTGGGAAGCATAACATATGCACCGAATGCCTTTGAAGCTACGGAGAGAACATGAAATAGAGATTATGAGATCGCACCCAATATGAGAAAGTACAAGCTTGCTCTCTGTGGGCAGCCAATGATTTGTAAACAGCAATTACAAACTAGAGAAAATGAGAGGAGAACACAGAGCTCGGCCAGGTGTTACTGTACATCAGTGATTTACTCTGTGATTTGATCAACGATGAGAAAAAATCGCACATATCCTCAGGAAGCCATAAATGTTTAAAGGCAGCTGTGGGAGCACCTGGGTACTTCTCCAAGAAAATCTCCATCAAGGAGAAATAGAGATTAATTCTTCGGGGCTTGAATCAGAAATAACGCCTATGAATCTGCTGTTGCATTGCCTTATTTCTTTAATGAGAGAACCAAAGCAGTTTTACAATCCCATTTCTGGTGATTTGGCAGGAATACGCTTGCATCCTCCTGAATCAGGGTGACAGGCTCATTCAACATGGCCTTGAATAGCCAGCAGTGTAAATACTTCCCCCCTTTCAGTATCTGTAAAAACTGTGTTGTGAATATAGCTTTCATTCCCAAAAAACAAGAGAGATCAAAGGAGAAAAACACAGCTCTTTTAATGTTTTACAGATAGAATATGTAGAAAACATTACCTAGAATCTTAGGGTAAGCTGTTATATCCTACGAAATCTATGGAATCCAGTGGAATTTTACTAATTGGAATTATACTGATGCACTGACTGAGGGCGTTAGACTGTGGCTGGGGAAAACGAGAGCACAGCTTCTGGTACGGACGGTTATGGAGATGGTGAGAATAGCCTCACAATTATTGAAAAGTCAATTGATATTGGGAGCACCCTTGATCAATAATCAAGTAACTCAAAAATATTTTCTTTTGCGTTTCAACTCAAATACTTTTTCAAATGACACTGTTAAATAGTGGACAATATTGAAAACTCAAGAAATTAACCCAAGGCAGATTTTAATATTATATGATTGAATTATATAGCCTAATGTCTGCTTTCATCAACACTATATGTTCAAACTACCAAAGCTTGGGTATCATCTTCCCTTGTTTCCTGAAAAGCCTTTTCTTAAATTAATTCTTCTGTCATAAAATGGCGGTCATATACATGGAGTATAAAAAATAATTAGGCAGTTCTCATGTAGTGCCATAGAGGATTCAGAGAAGAAAACTGCAGAGAGAGGGCAGGACAATTGTCTGGATAACCCCTGAAACAAGTTTTAAACAGGTTTTGAATAAAAACGATACTCACGTTAAAGGAACCTAATGTGTCTTGCACAGTCCCTGGATGGTGTAAAAAGTTAATGTGCTCAGCTGCTAACTGAAAAGTTGAAGGTTCAAGACCACCCACAGGTGCCTCAGAAGAAAACCCTGGGGATCTACTTCTGGAAAATTAGCCGTCGGAGTCCTTATCGGACACAATTCTGCTCTGATACACATGGGGTCGCCATGAGTGGGAGTCAGCTCAGTGACAGCTGGGTAATGTGTTTGTGTGGCACTGTACTAGGTCCTACAGGAGCTCCAGAACTTTACAGGTACGGCAGTCGCTGGGGTGCGCTACGAAAGTGCTAGACTTAGAGTTTTTATAAGCTATGTAACTGTTTATGTAACTGTAGGTAAATCGCTTCTGGTCTATTTCCTCATTTTTAAAATAAGAATAAATCATATCTATAAAGTTACTATGTGTATTACGTGATTTAATGTATGTGAAAGAGAAAAGGAAGTTTAAAAGTGCAATTAAAAAAAAAAAGAAAACCTGTTGGCATCCTGTTGATTCCGACTCATGGCAACCCTATAGGACAGAGTGAAACTGCCCCATAGGGTTTCCAAGGAGCCCCTGGCGGACTGGAACTGCCGACCTCTTGGTTGGCAGCTGAACTCTTAACCATGACGCTACCAGGGTTTCCAAAAGTGCAATAGAATGTATTATGTATTATATACAGTGGAATAACCAGAGGTTCCAAGGAAGGCAGTCAATTGCTGGACGTCATGAGGAGCAGGCAGTAAGTGTTCCAGGAGTGCAGACAACAGAATCAATTCCATCTAAAGTGATCCAAGCAGTCTTCAGTGAATGTGGGGCTGGGTTCTATCTTAAGGGGAAAAAGGTAATTACTGCTGCTTTATCTTACACTGTGAATGGAAGTCTTTAAATGTGAATCTTTCACCAAAAATCCCCGAAGTTATCCATGGCTTTTTTTCATAGCCCCAAAATGTGACTGTAATGTTCTTGTCTGTTTATACACACCCCAAGGGTCCAAACTAACAGAAAAGGATTTTTTTTTTCCTTTTTCAAACTCCCAGTAAGCAAATCAATAGTACTTAAAAGTCAAGTTTTCCTGAAGTTGCTTACTTTAGAATACTTTTGAAGCCAGTGGTCTTTCAGCTAGCTGTCGCTGCAGTTTTGTATCATCATATAAATTCAAGGATGACAAAAATACAGAGCAAGATTAAAAAATAATGAATCCTCCATAAGCCACATTTATTATTTCATGGTCATAACTTCTGAATAGATTCATGTATTAATATCTTTGTACTTTGGGAAACAATTTTCAGGAAATCACATGAGCTCTTTGCAATATATATCACATTTCTTTTAAAATGCTTAAAAATTAAATATAATGATTTGTAATGTAGTTTAAAAATCAGGCACTATCAAACAATTATAGGATTTATTTGTTTCACTCTTGTCGTTTCTAGTTTTACTAGCCTAGAAAGGCAACTAACCCTTATTCGCATTTTGGTGTATTATTGCGGAGTATTCCATTGTGTAAATATACCATATCCACACACATACATTTAAATATAACCAAATATACAATTTGTGCGTATCCGCTAGTTACAAAGAAAAAAAAAAGGAGTCAAGGCATTCATATTGTTTTATAACTTCTTTTTATTACTTAATGTACCAGGCTTATTTTCTCAAGCCTGTTATTATATACATCATTTAGTAAACAGCTATATTGAATTCATCACATGGCTTTGTTTTCAGTGTTTTAATTGAAAATATGCCACAATAAGAGTTGTATGTAAAGCATCACGCACTCATGACATTTTTTGAAACATTTGTATTTTTTTTTTAATTTTCTTGTCCTCTAGGTGAAAGTTTACAGTGCAAATTAGTTTCTCATTCAAAAATTTATACACGAATTGTTTTGTGACATTGGCTGCAGTCCACACAAATGTGTCAGCACTCTCCCCCTTTCCCCATCGCATTCCTTCAGTTTTCCTGTCCCTTCTTGCCTTCTTCTTTATGCTTTTAGGCAGGCGTTGCCCACTTGATCTGGTATACTTGATTGAACTAAGAAGTACTTTCCTCACACGTGTATTTTTTGCTCTATTGGCCTGTCCAATTTTTGGCTGAAAGGTGGTCTTTAGGAGTGGCTTCAGTTCTGAGATAGCAGGGTGTCTGGTGGCTTTAGTCTCATGGTCCCTCCAGTTTTTGTCAGACTAAAAAGTCTGGTCTTTTCTTTTGTTAATTTGAATTTTGTTCAACATTTTTCTCCCACTCTGTCCAGGTGGGTTGAGACCCACTGATGCATCTTAGATGGCCACTTGCTAGCGTTTAAGACCCCAAACGCCACTCTCCAAAGTGGGATGCAGAATGTTTCCTTAATTGATTTTATTATGCCAATTGATTTAGATGTCCCCTGAAACCATGGTTCCCAAACCCCTGTCCCTGCTACTCTGACCTTTGAAGCATTCAGTTTATTCAGGTAACTTCTTTGCTTTTAGTTTATTCCAGTTGTGCGGACCTTGCCTGTAATGTGTGTTGTCTTTCCCTTCACCTAAAATAATTCTTATCTACTATCTAATTAGTGAAAACCCTTCTCCCTCCCTTCCTCCCTCCCCCATCTCATAACCATCAAAGAATATTTTCTTCTACTGGTCTTATACAATATTTGTCCTTTTGCAACTGACTAATTTCAATCAGCATAGTGCCTTCCAGATTCCTCCATGTCATGAAATGTTTCACAGAATCATTATTCTTCTTTATAGATGCGGAGTATTCCATTGTGTAAATATACCATAATTTATTTATCCATTCATCCATTGATGGGCACTTTGGTTGCTTCCGTCTTTTTGCTATTGTAAACAGTGCTGCAGTGGATATGAGTGTGTGCGTGTCTCTGTTTGTGTAAAGGCTCTTAATTCTCTAGGATATATTTCAAGGAGTGGGATTGTTGGATCGTATGGTAATTCTATTTCTAGTTTTTTAAGGACGTGCCAAATCGATTTCCAAGGGGGTTGAACAATTTTACATTCCCACCAGCCGTATATAAGTGTTCCAGTCTCTCCACAGCCTCTCAAACATTTATTATTTTGTGTTTTTTGGATTAATGCCAAAAAAAAAAATTTTTTTTCTTTTTTTTTCTTGGAGCGAGATGGAATCTCATTGTAGTTTTGATTTGCATTTCTCTACTGGCTAATGATCATGAGCATTTCCTCATGTATCTGTTAGCTACCTGAATGTCTTCTTTAGTGAAGTGCCTGTTCATATAATTTGCCCACTATTTAATTGAATTATTTGTCTTTTTGTAGTTGAGTTTTTGCAGTATCATGTAGCTTTTAGAAATCAGACACGGATCGGAAATGACATAACTAAAAAATTTTCCCAGTTTGTAGGTAATCTTTTTATTCTTTTGGCGAAGTCTTTGGATGAGCATAGGTGTTTGATTTTTAGGAGCTCCCAGTTATCTAGTTTCTCTTCTGCATTGTTAGTAATGATTTGTATACTGTTTATGCCATGTATTAGTGCTCCTAGTGTTGTCTCTATTTTTTGTCCCATGATCTTTATCATTTTATACTTAGGTCTTTGTTCCATTTTGAGTTAGTTTTTGTTCATGGTGTGAGGTATGGGCCTTCTTTCATTTTTTGCAGATGGATATCCCATTAATGCCAGCACCATCTGTTAAAAAGACCATCTTTTCCCCATTCAACTGACTTTGGCCCTTTGTCAAATATCAGCTGCTCATATGTGGATGGATTCATGTCTGGATTTTCAATTCTGTTCCACTGGTCCATGTATCTGTCATTGTAAGAGTACCAGGCTGTTTTGACTACTGTGGTGGTATAATAGGTTCTAAAATCAGGTAGAGTGAGGCCTCCCACTTTGTTCTTCTTTTTCAGTAATGCTTTACTTATCCAGGGCCTCTTTCCCATCCATATGAAGTTGGTAATTTGTTTCTCCATCTCATTAAAAAATGTCATTGGAATTTCAATTGGAATTACATTGTATCTATATATCGCTTTTGGTAGAATAGACATTTTTACGATGTTAAATCTTCCTATACACAAGCAAGGTATGTTTTTCCACTTACGTAGGTCTGTTTTGGTTTCTTGCAGTAGTGTCTTGTAGTTGTCTTTGTATAGGCCTTTTATAACTCTCATAAGACGAGTATTTGATCTTCTTGGGGGCTACGGTAAATGGTATTGATTTGGTGATTTCCTCCTTGATGTTCCTTTTTTTATATATATATATAATTTTTATTGTGCTTTAAGTGAAAGTTTGCAAATCAAGTCAATCCCTCACACAAAAACCCATATACACCTTGCTACACACTCTCAATTACTCTCCCCATAATGAGACAGCCTGCTCTCTCCCTCCACTCTCTCTTTTTGTGTCCTTTTCGCCAGCTTCTAACCCCCTCCACCCTCTCATCTCCCCTGCAGGCAGGAGATGCCAACATAGTCTCAAGTGTCCACCTGATCCAAGAAGCTCACTCCTCACCAGCATCCCTTTCCAACCTATTGTCCTGTCCTGGGCCAACAGAAGGTCTGGGGGCCATGACCACCTGGGTCCTTCTAGTCTCAGTCAGACCATTCAGTCTGGTCATAAGAGAATTTGGGGTCTGCATCACACTGCTCTCCTGCTCCCTCAGGGGTTCTCTGTTGTGTTCCCTGTCAGGGCAGTCATCAGTTGTAGCCGGGCACCATCTAGTTCTTCTGGTCTCAGGATGATGTAGTCTCTGATTCATGTGGCCCTTTCTGTCTCTTGGGCTCGTAATCACCTTGTGTCCTTGGTGTTCTTCATTCTCCTTTGATCCAGGTGGATTGAGACCCATTGGTGCATCTTAGATGGCTGCTTGCTAGCGTTTAAGACCCCAGACGCCACTCTTCAAAGTGGGATGCAGAATGTTTTCTTAATTGATTTTATTATACCAATTGATTTAGATGTCGCCTGAAACTGTGGTCCCCAGACCCCTGCCCCTGCTACGCTGGCCTTTGAAGCATTCAGTTTATTCAGGAAACTTCATTGCTCTTGGTTTAGTGCAGTTGTGCTGACCTCCCCTGTATTGTGTGCTGTCTTTCCCTTCACCTAAAAAAAAGTAGTTCCTATATACTATCTAATTAGTGAATGCCCCTCTCCCACCCTCCCTCCCTCCCCTCTCTCATAACCACAAAAGAATGTTTTCTTCTCAGTTTAAACTATTTCTCAAGTTCTTATACTAGTGGTCTTACACAATATTTGTCCTTTTGCAACTGGCTAATTTCACTCAGCATAATGCCTTCCAGGTTCCTCCATGTTATGAAATGTTTCACAGATTCCTCACTGTTCTTTATCGATGCGTAGTATTCCATTGTGTGAATATACCATAATTTATTTATCCATTCATCCATTGATGGGCACCTTGGTTGCTTCCATCTTTTGGTATTGTAAACAGTGCTGCAATAAACATGGGTGTGCATATATCTGTTCGTGTAAAGGCTCTTATTTCTCTAGGATATATTCCAAGGAGTGGGATTCCTGGATCCTATGGTAGTTATATTTCTAGCTTTTTAAGGAAGTGCCAAATCAATTTCCAAAGTGGTTGTACCAATTTACATTCCCACCAGCAGTGTATAAGTGTTCCAATCTCTCCACAACCTCTCCAACATTTATTACTTTGTGCTTTTTGGATTAATGCCAGCCTTGTTGGAGTGAGATGAAATCTCATTGACGTTTTGATATGCATTTCTCTAATGGCTAATGGTCAGAACATTTCCCCATATATCTGTTAGCTACCTGAATGTCTTCTTTAGTGAAGTGTCTATTCATATCTTTTGCCCATTTTTGAATTGGGTTATTTGTCTTTTTGCAGTTGAGTTTTTGCACTATCATGTAGATTTTAGAGATCAGGCGCTGATCAGAAATATCATAGCTAAAAACTTTTTCCCAGTCCGTAGGTAGTCTTTTTACTCTTTTGGTGAAGTCTTTGGATGAGCATAGGTGTTTGATTTTTAGGAGCTCCCGGTTATCTAGTTTCTCTTCTGCATTGTTAGTAATGTTTTGTATACTGTTTATGCCATATATTAGGGCTCCTAGCATTGTCCCTATTTTTTCTTCAAGGATCTTTATTGTTTTATATTTTATATTTAGGTCTTTGATCCCTTTTGAGTTAGTTTTTGTGCATGGAGTGAGGTATGGGTCTTGTTTCATTTTTTTGCAGATGGATAAAAAAATTTTTTTTTTTTTTATCCAGTTATGCCAGCACCATTTGTTAAAAAGACTGTCTTTTCCGCATTTAACTGTTTTGGGCCCTTTGTGAAATATCAGCTGCTCATATGTGGATGGATTTATGTCTGGATTCTCAATTCTGTTCCATTGGTCTGTGTATCTGTTGTTGTACAAGTACCAGGCTGTTTTGACTACTGTGATGGTATAATAGGTTCTAAAATCAGGTAAAGTAAGGCCTCCCACTTTGTTCTTCTTTTTCAGTAATGCCTTATTTATCCAGGGCCTCTTTCCCTTCCATATGAAGTTGGTGATTTGTTTCTCCATCTCATTAAAGAATGTCATTGGGGTTTGGATCGGAATTGCATTAAATGTATAGATGGCTTTTGGTAGAATAGACATTTTTATAATGTTAAGTCTTCCTATCCACAAGTAAGGTATGTTTTTCCACTTATGTAAGTCTCTTTTGGTTCTTTGCAGAAGTGTACTGTAGTTTTCTTTGTATAAGTCTTCTACATCTCCTAAGTATTTTATCTTCTTGGGAGCTACTGTAAATGGCATTGATTTGGTGATTTCCTCTTCGATGTTCTTTTTATTGGTGTAGAGGAATCCAACTGATTTTTGTATGTTTATCTTGTATCCCTATACTCTACTGAACTCTTCTATTAGTTTCAGTAGTTTTCTGGAGGATTCCTTAGGGTTTTCTGTGTATAAGATCATGTCATCTGCAAATAGAGATACTTTTACTTCTTCCTTGCCAATCTGGATGCCCTTTATTTCTTTATCTAGACTAATTGCTCTGGCTAGGATCTCCAACACAATGTTGAAGAAGAGTGGTGATAAAAGGCATCCTTGTCTGCTTCCCGATCTCAGTGGGAATGCTTTCAGGCTCTCTCCATTTAGGGTGATGTTGGCTGTTGGCTTTGTATAAATGCACTTTATTATGTTGAGGGATTTTCCTTCTATTCCTATTTTGCTGAGAGTTTTTATCATGAATGGGTGTTGAACTTTGTTAAATGCCTTTTCTGCATCAATTGATAAAATCATGTGATTCTTGTGTTTTGTTTTATTCATGTGGTGGATTACATTAATTTTTTTTCTAATGTTGAAGCATCCCTGCATACCTGGTATGAATCCCACTTGGTCATGGTGAATTATTTTTTTGATATGTTGTTGAATTCTATTGCCTAGAATTTTGTTGAGGATTTTTCCATCTACATTCATGAGGGATATAGGTCTATAATTTTCTTTTCTTGTGGTGTCTTTACCTGGTTTTGGTATCAAGGATATGGTGGCTTCATAGAGTGAGTTTTGTAGTATTCTGTCGTTTTCTATGCTCTGAAATACCTTTAGTAGTGGTGGTGTTAACTCTTCTCTGAAAGTTTGGTAGAACTTTGCAGTGAAGCCGTCTGGACCCAGGTTTTTTTTTGTTGGGAGTTTTTTGATTACCTTTTCAATCTCTTCTTTTGTTATGGGTCTATTTAGTTGTTTTACCTCTGTGTTAGTTTAGGTAGGTAGTGTGTTTCTAGGAATTCATTGATTTCTTCTAGGTTTTCAAATTTGTTAGAGTACAGTTTTTCATAGTAATCTGATATGATTCTTTTAATTTCAGTTGGGCCTGTTGTAAGATCACCCATCTCATTTCTTATTCAGGTTTTTTGCTTCCTCTTCTGTTTTTCTTTTGTCAGTTTGGCTAGTGGTTTATCAATTTTGTTGATTTTTTCAAAAAACCAGCTTTTGGTCTTGTTAATTCTTTCAAGTTTTTCTGTTTTCTATTTCATTTAGTTCTGCTCTAATTTCTATTATTTGTTTTCTTCTGTTGCCTGAGGGTTTCTTTTGTTGCTCTCTTTCTATTTGTTCAAGTTGTAGGGATAATTCTTTGATTTTGGCCCTTTCTTCTTTTTGGATGTGTGCATTTATTGATGTAAATTGACCTCTCAGCACTGCTTTGGCTGTGTCCCAAAGACTCTGATAGAAAGTGTTTTCATTCTCATTGAATTCTATCAATTTCTTTATTCCATCCTTAATGTCTTCTATAACCCAGTCTTTTTTGAGCAAGGTATTGTTCAGTTTCCAGGTGTTTGATTTCTTTTCCCTGCTTTATCTGTTATTGATTTCTACTTTTTATGGCCTTATGGTCAGAGAAGATGCTTTGTAATATTTCAATGTTTTGGATTCTGCTATGGCTTGCTTTATGACCTAATATGTGGTCTCTTCTAGAGAATATTCCATGTGCTCTAAAAAAGGAAAGTATACTTGGCTGCTGTTGGGTGGCGTGTTCCATATATGTCTACGAGGTCAAGTTGGTTGATTGTGGCATTTAGATCTTCCATGTGTTTACTGAGCTTCTTTCTGGATGTCCTGTCCTTCACTGAAAGCGGTGTGTTGAAGTTTCCTATTATGCTTGTGGAGCTGTCTATCTCACTTTTCAATGCTGTTAGAGTTTGTTTTATGTATCTTGTAGCCCTGTCATTGGGTGCATAAATATTTAATATGGTTATATCCTCTTGGTATATTGTCCCTTTAGTCATTATATAGTGTCCTTCCTTGTCCTTTGTGATGGATTTAACTTTAAAGTCTCTTTTGTCAAAAATTAATACTGCCGCTCCTGCTCTTTTTTGATTGTTGTTTGCTTGATATATTTTTTGCCATACTTTGAGTTTTAGTTTGTGTCTCTTAGTCTAATGTGTGCCTCTTGTAGGCAGCATATAGATGGAATTTTTTTTAATGCATTCTGCCATTCTCTGTCTCTTTATTGGTGCATTTAGCCCATTTACATTCAGCATAATTTTAGATATGTATGAGTTTACTGTTGTCATTTTGATGTTTTTTTGTGTGTTGTTGACAGTTTCTTTATCCTACTTAATTTTTTGTGCTGAGTAGTATATTTTTACATATTGTCTTTTCCTCTTATTCCTTGTTGTTGATTTTGTTTCTGCTGAGTCTCTATTTTGTTCTTGCATTGTATTTCTATGAGTAGGGTAGTTAGTCTCCTTTGTGCTTACCTTAATATTTACCTCTATTTTTCTAAGTTTAAACCTAACTCTTCTTTCTTTATATCTCTTTATCTTCCTCTCCATATGAAAGATCTATGACTACATTTCTTAGTTCCTCTTGTTTTAATGTTTTCTTCTTTTACATAATAACATTGCTGTTTCCCTGTTTTGAGCGTTTTTTTATCTTGATTTATTTTTGTGATTCCCCTGTCTTGATTGACACCTGATCCCTCTGTCCAGTATTTTAGTCTTGAATTGATACCTGGTATTATTGATCTTCTAACTAAAGAACTCCCTTTAGTATTTCTTGTAGTTTTGGTTTGATTTTTACGAATTCCCTAAACTTCCGTTTATCTGGAAATGTCCTAACTTCACCTTCAAGTTTGAAAGACAGTTTTACTGAATATATGATTCTTGACTGGCAATTCTTTTCCTTCAATGCTTTATATAAGTCATCCCATTGCATTCTTTCCTGCGTCGATTCTGCCGAGTAGTCCAAGCTTATTCTTATTGACTCTCCCTTTGTTGGTGACTTTTTGTTTATCCCTAGCTGCTCTTAAAATTCTCTCTTTATCTTTGGTTTTGGCAAGTTTCATTATAATATGTCTTGGTGACTTTCTTTTAAAATCTACCTTATGCAGAGTTTGATGAGCATCTTGGATAGATATCTTCTCATCTTTCACGATATCAGGGAAATTTTCTGTCAACAATTTTTTCTATATTTTCTGTTGTCCCTCCCTGTTCTGGTACTCCAGTCACTCGTAGGTTATTTCTCTTGATAAAGTCCCACATGATTCTTAAGATTTCTTCATTTTTTTTAATTCTTTTATCTGGTTTTTCTTCAAATATATTGGTGCCAAGTGCTTTATCTTCAAGTTCTCCAATTCTGCCGTCCACTGTCACAATTCTGCTCCTCTGACTTTCTACTGAGTTGTCTAATTCTGTAATTTTATTGTTAATCTTCTGAATTTCTGATTGCTGTCTCTCTGTGGATTCATACAGCTTATTGAATTTTTCATTGTGTTCTTGAATAACCTTTTTAATTCCTTCAGCTACTTTATCTCTGTGTTCCTTGGCTTTTTCTGCACATTGCCTGATCTTCCTAATCTCATTTCTGATGTCTTCAGTAGTTCTGTATATTAATTTTTTGAATTCTGCATCTGGAAATTCCAGGAAGGTACCTTCATCCAGAAGATCCATTGAATCTTTGTTTTGAGAGCTTGTTGAGGCGCTCATGGTCTGTTTCTTTATGTGATTTGATATTGACTGTTGTCTCTGAGCCATCCATAAGTAACTGTATTAGTTTATTGTATGTTTGCTTACTCTATCCTAGCTTCTTGCTTTGTTTTGTTTTGATATGCCCAAATGGGTTGGTTGAGTGAGCTAGCTTGATGTTTTCCTTTGAAGCTTTAACATCCTGTCGCCAGATGGCTAGAGCTCTTATCAGGCATATCGGTCTAGGAGTCCAATCACTTTTATTGTATGAATTCAGCTCAAGTGTCCAGGTAGCTGATCATAAACTGTGTGGTACTGACTCTGTCCTACAGTCTTAGAGGGGCAGGGGTGATTGGTGTAGGTACCGGTATCTGGTTGCAGCAGGGGGTCACACTCTGAACAATTCAGGGGCTGACAACTGTCCCTCGAGTCTCTGTCTGGAAAGTGCCTCCCTGTTCCCTAGAGCATACGGGTGGGTGAGCTCTGCAGATGGACCATAGGCACCCAACACTTTTGGTTGTAAGAACTGGGAGGTACCAGTTATCCTTGGACCCCTGTCACAGGTGGCTGGGTGACCTGAGTGGAGCCATCAGTCCTTATGCCCCTGATATGGGTAGGTGAGAACCCTGTTTAACAGGCAAAGTGGTGTCCAATATCAGACACCCACCTCTTCACCGCAAAGCTGAAATGGTTGCAGTCTGCCAATAAGGGCCTATTCTCCTGAAATAGGCCCACACTTGTCCATGCATGGGGGAAAGGTATTCAAAATCCAGGGACTGTTTATGCCTGGACAGGAGCTGCTTCTCTCCTGAGCTCCCCTGGTTAATGGAGCTGGCAAATTATCTTTTCCCCCAGTTGTGAATTTATTCCTACTCCAAGGCTGGAAGGATGGTTCAGGGCCCTCAACAGGACCTATCTCAGGCCCAGGGAAATCAACAGCCACTGAAGACAGCTTGGGTTCTGGGGGCACGTTAAAATACATTCAAGTACTTAGCTTTTGCCGAAAGCATTGTTCCTCTCTGGTTCCAGAGGTATGAGTAGTCTGTGCAGCGGCTTCTTCTCCCTGAGGAAACAGTGGCTGAACGCTACTACAAGCCCACCACAGCTGCTCCTGGGATTGGTGCCTGAGGGATCCCAGCGATTAAGGTCCAGTAACTCCTCTCCAAACTCTCACTTGCCCTGCTCCTCAGTCCGTCTTCTAACTTGCCTTTGGTATTCAGGGCTCCTAGCTTGTAATAAATATAATCATTTCACTTTGTTTTTTTGGGTCTTTGCTGTAAGAGGGATCACAGGAAGCCTCTGACTATTCTGCTGTCTTGGCCCCGCCTCTGATATCATAGCTTTAATTTTTATTTCTCTAATGGCCAATGGTAAACCCTGGTGGTGTAGTGGTTAAGTGCTACAGCTTCTAACCAAGAGGTCAGCCATTCAAATCCGCCAGGCGCTCCTTGAAAACTCTATGGGGCAGTTCTACTTTGTCCTATTGGGTCGCTATGAGCCGGAATCAACTCGATTGCAGTGGGTTTGGTTTGGTTTTGGGTAATGGCCAATGATCATGAGGATTTCCTCATGTATCTATTAATTGCCCGAATGTCTTCTTTGGGAAGTGTCTGTTCATATTCTTTGCCCATTTTTTTAATTGGGTTGTCATTTCATTGTTGAGGTATTGAAGTATTCTATAGATTTTAGAGATTAGACTCTCATCAGATATGTCATAGCCAAAACATTTTTCTCAGTCTATAGGTTCTCTTTTTACTCTTTAGGTGAAGTCTTTTAATGAGCATAAATGTTTAATTTTTAGTTGTCCTAATTATCTAGTTTCTCTTCTGGTGTTTGTGCATTGCTAGTTATGGTTCATATTACATTTATGCCATGTGTTAGAGCCACTAGTGTTGTTCATATTTTTTCTTCCATGATCTCTATTGATTTATATTTAGGTCTTTGATCCATTTTGAGTTAGTTTTTGTGTATGGTGTGAGGTATGGGTCCTGTTTCATTTTTTTACAGATGGACTTCCGGTTTTGCCAGCACCATTCCTTAAAAAAAAAGCTATCTTTTCCCCATTTAATGGACCTTGGTCCTTTGTCAAGAGTCAGCTTTTAATAGGTGGATGGATTTACCTCTGGGTTCTCAACTCTGTTTCAATGGTCTATATGTCTTTGTACCAGTACCAGGCTGTTTTGACTATGTGACTGTATAGTAGGTTCCGA
The DNA here is from genome assembly GCF_024166365.1 of Elephas maximus indicus. Taxonomy (NCBI): domain Eukaryota; kingdom Metazoa; phylum Chordata; class Mammalia; order Proboscidea; family Elephantidae; genus Elephas; species Elephas maximus. The sequence goes on from NC_064836.1 coordinate 67,108,804, forward strand.
GATTAGGTAGTGTGAAACTTCCTACTTTGTTCTTTTTCTTTAAAAAACAAATATTTTCTTATCTAGTATCTCTTTCCTTTCCTTACAAAGCTGGTAATTAGTTTTCCATCTCGTTAAAGATTGCTGTTGGTATTTGGATCAGGATTGCATTATATCTGTAGATCGCTTTGGGTAGAATTGACATTTTCACAATGTTAATAAGTCTTTCTATCCATAAGTATGGTGTTTTTTCATTTATGTAGGTCTCTTTTTGTTTCTTGCAGTAGTATTTTGTAGTTTTCTTTGTATAGGGCATTTACATCCCTAGGTAGGTTTATTCCTAAGTATTTTATCTTTTAGGGGCTGTTACAAATGGTATTGTTTTTCTGTTTTCCTTTTCAGAGTTAGTGTATAGGGAAAATTTGTATTTTTGAAAGCTTTGTCACTTAACAGCTTTCTTTCCACAACACTAGTTAAAATAATTTTAATATTTTTTTACAAATGAATTTAAGTTGCATTTTATTTGGCTCATTTTTTTCTATAGCTAAAACATGTTATAAGGTTTTTGATGAAGAATCAGCTGAGGTCCAGAAGTTACAAATTATATTCAAATGTAACTAAAAAAAAAAATAAAATAATTGCCATCAAGTGGATTTCCCCTTGTAGCAACCCTGTAAGACAGAGTAGAATTGCCCTATAGGTTTTCCAAGTAGTGCCTGGTGGATTTGAACTGTCAATCTTTTGATTAGCAGCCATAGCTATTTACCACTCCACCAGAGTTTCCTGGTATAAGTAGGATATTTATAAATTTGACATCTACTAATATAATTGTACAGTTTGAATGATTGTTTCTTTTTTTTTCACAAGAAACCAGTGATCTTCACTTTAATACCATGGAATGTTATAAACAAGAAATTAATCTGAAGTAAAGGTGGGAAGAGACAAATTCTTGATTTTATTTATATCCAGGCCAACTTTCTGAGATTTTGGTGACTAGCCTATGTAAATTCCTGAAACTAATACTACAATATATATTCTTTTTACTGAAACTTAAAAAAAAAAAAACTAGACAGGTAATAATAAGGTCAGCAGAAACTCAGACTTGTCTAATTTGAGGACACTTTTTTCCTTATATTTCAAAAAACTGCTTTTTATAGCATCTGTCATATAAACGATTTCTCAAAAGCCTCTGGAATGAAATAATTGTCAGCAGAGGTGTATGGTGTAAATTACTGATAACGGTGGCCTAAAGACAAGCTTACCAGTGAGCACATTAAATCAGCCAGTCAGAAGGCCAATAAAAGAGAAATTAAACAGGCACAGACTATGCTGAAAAAAACTTTAAAGATAATGCTTCAGATCTTACTCCACACAGATAACTGCTAACAGTGCTGTGTCATTTTGACTCATTATTCATAAAGTGATTTTTCTTCCAGGTCTACACAGGTAGTGAGAGTTTTCCATGCAAATATTTCCATGCATTTTTTTACTAACATCTTGACAAGCTACTTGACATCATCACACAAACATGATGGGAAGAAGTAGAAAAGAATGGTCAAGCTTTATATTGTTGTTGCTAACTCCTTTGGAGTCCTCCCCTGACTCAGGACAACTCCATGAATACCATAATGAAATGCTTCCCAGTCCTATTCCATTCCCATGATTGGATTGAACACTTGTCATCCATAGGGATTTCACTAGTTGATGTTTGGAAGTAGATTGCCAGATCTTTCTTCCTACTCCATCATAGTCTGAAAGCTCCACTGAAACCTGTTCAGCATCATGGCAACATTCAAGCCTCCAAATGACAAGACAACTGGTCTGAGCATGAGGTATATTGGATGGGAATCGAACCTAGATCTCCTGCATGTTAGGCTAAAATTCCACCACTAAACTACTATTGTCCCCTTAGCTTTATGTACATAATGTTAATATTTTCTTCCTCTGGGAAAGACCTTTGAAACTCAAAGAATAAGGCTTTAAAGAAAAATCAGTACACCATTACTCTGAGGAAAAACTAGAAGAAGAAAAATTTACTCCTATATCACCGATAATGTAAAGTGATACAATTAGAAAGAGGAAAATATATCCCTTTTATTATAAGAAACGCATAGAAGGGAAACCTGACCATCTGTAGATTAAATAAGGAAAATGCGTAGGTCCAGAACACCCAAAATATCTTTAAAAGAAACAGATTACTTTTTTAAAAGTAAATATGAATATATAAAATGAGTTAGACAATTCAACAAATGTCTTTTTTAATTGTACTTTTTAGATGAAGGTTTACAGAACAAACTAGTTTCTCACTGAACAGTTAGTACACATATTGTTTTATGACATTGGTTAACCACCCCATGATATGTCACTGTTCTCCCTTCTCAACCTTGGGTTCCCTATTACCAATGTTGCTGTTCCCTCCTGCCTTCTGGTCCTTGCCCCTGCGCTAGTGTGTCCCTTGAGTCTCATTTTGTTTTATGGGTCTGTCCAATTTTTGGCTGAAGGGTGAACCTCAGGAGTGACCTCATTACTCAGCTGAAAGGGTGTCTGGGGGCCATATTTTCAGGGTTTCTCCAATCTCTGTCAGACCAGCAAGTCTGGTCTTTCTTTTTGAGTTAGAATTTTGTTCTACATTTTTCTCCAGCTCTGTCCAGACCCCCTATTGTGGTCTCGGTCAGAACAGTCAGTGGTGGTAGCTGGGCACCGTCTAGTCATACTGGACTCAGTCTGGTGGAGGCCGTGGTAGATGTGGTCCATTAGTCCTTTGGACTAATCTTTCCCTTGTGTCTTTTTATCTCTACTTTAGAAACATATCCTTTAAAACCTTAATTGACCTGCATATATGTCCAGAATTAAACTCTTTAAAGATATATCAATTTAGCTGTTGTATAAGTTTCCTATTGCTGCTGTAACAGATTACCACAAACAGCATCTCAAAGCTACATGAATTTAATATCTTAAGTTCTGGATGTCAGAAATCCAAAATGTGTCTTACAGGGCTTAAATCAAGGTGTCAGGGGAACAGTTGATTCTCCAGGTGAGAATGCATTCCTTGCCTCTTCTAGCTTCTAGGCTGCTGGCACTCATTAGGTCATGGACACATCATTCCAGTCTCTACTTCCATCTTCACATGGCCTTCTCCTCTTCTGTAGTCAAAATCCCATTCACCTTTCTCGTCTAAGAACATACGTGATTACATTGGGTTCCCCCGAATAATCCAGGACAATCTTCACATCTCAAGATTTTTAACTTGATCATAATTGTAAAGTCCTTTTTGCTATTAAAGGTAAATTTCACAGGCTCTGAGATTAAAACTTATTGCCATGAAGTCAATTCTGACTCATAGTGACCCTATAGGACAGAGTAGAACTGCCCCATAGAGATTCCGAGAAGCGGCTGGTGGGTTCGAACTGCCAGCCTTTTGGTTAGCAGCAAAGATCTTAACCACCGTGCCACCAGGACTCCTCTGGAGATTAGGGAGTGGATGTATTTAAGGGGAGGCCATTATTCAGCCTATTACAGCTCTGATATGGTTTAATATACCACAACTTTATTCTCAAATATACAAGAGAGACAGAAACTAGAAAGAACACAAATAAAACATCAACTCTGCTGTATGTAGTTCTTACATATCTATTTCAAACTCATAACCAAGCTTAAAGCATGTGACAAAGTAGATAACAATATATATTACCATTAAACTCTGATTACAGGGAAAATCACATCAAAAGAAGAGAATACAAGGTAGATATTTTTAGGATGGATTATGATATCTAAAGCACAAAACACTTAATAATGTTATCTTCTTGAAAACAAGATATAGATCAGAAATATTTTTAACTGTGCCCTTAGGTTTCAAAAAGCCTCAATTCTTGTGATAAAAATTAAGCAATTTTAAAATTTCACATGTAAAGTTATGGTATTGATTATACTGTCTCATTCCTAGATATGCACAGAAAGAACACAATTACATTCTCCTGTTAAGCAATTGCACCCATTGCAAACAGAAGGGAAAAAAGATAAAAATTATACAGTCTTGAAAACCTGTTCTGATTTCTACTTTCTGATGGATATTATTTCTGTATTAAATCATTGTTCTTTGTTTACACTTCGTTGTGTTGTTTGTTGCATCTCCTTTAAGCCATAACATTAACTCTTTCTAAAAAGAGGCATTGGGAGATAAACAAAAGGATAAGTAAAGGAGACATTGAAAAGAAAAAAAGGAAGAAAGAAGAGAGGAAAAAAGGAGAAAAAAACAGGGAAGAGAGAAAGAAAAGAGAGGAAAGGAAAGACAGGGATAAATAAGGAACAGGGAAAAAGTTAATAGTATTTATGCCAAAGATCAGAACTAGGACCTGAGTTAAAAGGAAAAACCAAACCAAACCCACTGTCACAGAGTCAATTCTGACTCATAGCAACCCTGTAGGTCAGAGTAGAACTTCTCTATAGTGGTTCCAAGGAGCAGCTGGTGAGTTTGAAGTGCCAACCTTTTGGTTAGCAGCCAAGCCTTAACCACAGCAAGTTCTTAACACTTAGAAATTTTCAAAATGGAATCCATAGCTTTGCAACATAGTGTACTTTTTAGTGCAACTGCTGAAGCAAGAACTGGAAAATCAGCTATTAGGGATGTAGAGAGGTATTCTATATTACTGGGAAAAAAATGTAATAAATGACTTAAACGGTCTATTCTAAGATTGTAGTATTTAATATTTACCATTAAGATTTTCATTGTCAAAAACAATGAATGGGAGAGTATGCGTTCTCTCTCTGTCTCTGTGTCTCTCTTTTTCACACATGTTGTTGTTGTTAGGTGCCATCGAGTCAGTTTGGACTCATAGCGAACCTATTTACCACAGAACGAAGCGCTGCCCGATCCTGCTCCATGCTCACAGTCGATGTTATGCTTGAGCCCATTGTTGCAGCCACTGTGTCAATCCATCTCATTGAGGGCCTTCCTCTTTTCTGCTAACCTTGTACTTTATCAAGCATGATGTCCTTCTCCAGGGACTAATCCTTCCTGACAACATGTCCAAAGTATATATGATGCAGTCTCACAATCCTTGCTTCAAAGGAGCACTCTGGTTGTACTTCTCCCAAGACAGATTTGTTTGTTCTTTTGGCAGTTCGTGGTATATTCAATCTTCTCTGCCAACACCACAATTCAAAGGCATCAGTTCTTCAGTCTTCCTTATCAATTGTCCAGCTTTCACATGCATACGATGCCATTGAAAATACCATGGCTTGGGTCAGGTGCACCTTAGTCTTCAAGGTTACGTCTCTGCTTTTCAACACTTTAAAGAGGTCTTTTGCAGCTGATTTGCCCAATACAATGCATCTTTTGATTTCTTGCCTGCTGCTTCCCCAGGTGTTGGTTGTGAATCATGTAAAATGAAATCCTCGACAATTTCAATCTTTTCTCCTTTTATCATGATGTTCCTTATTGGTGCAGTTGTGAGGATTTTTGTTTTCTTTATGTTGAGGCGTAATCCATACTGAAGCATGTGGTCTTTGTTCTTCATCAATAAATGCTGCAAGTCCTTTTCACTTTTAGCAACGTTGTGTCATCTGCATAACTCAGGTTGTTAGTGAGTCTTGCCACAACCCTGATGCTGTGTTCTTCTTCAGGTAGTCCAGCTTCTCGGATTATTTGCTCAGCATACAGATTGAATAGGTGTAGTGAAAGGATACAACCATGACACACACATTTCCTGACTGTAAAACCACACAGTATCCCCTTGTTCTGTCCAAACAACTGCCTCTTGATCTATGTGCAGGGTCCTCATGAGCACAATTATGTGTTCTGGAATTCCCATTCTCTGCAATGTTATCCATAATTTATTATGATCCACTCAGTCAAATGCCTTTGCATAGCCAATAAAACACAGGTAAACATCCTTCTGGTATTCTCTGCATTCAGCCAGGATGAATTTGACATCAGCAATGATATCCCTGGTTCCATGTCCTCTTCTAAATCTGGCTTGAATTTCTAGCAGTTCCCTGTTGGTATACTGCTGCAGCCACTTTTGAATGATCTTTAGCAAAATTTTGCTTGCATGTGATATTAATGATATTGTTTGATAATTTCAGCTTTGGTTTGGATCACCTTTCTTGGAAATAGTCATAAATATGGATCTCTTCCAGTCGGTTGGCCAGGTAGCTGTCTTCCAAATTTCTTGGCATAGACGAGTGATCACCTCCAGTACTGCATCCGTTTGTTGAAACATCTTGGTTGATACTCCATCAGTTCCTGGAGCCTGTTTTTCACTGATGCCTTCGCTGCAGCTTGGACTTCTTCCTTTAGTAGCATCAGTTTCTGATCATATGCTACCTCTTCAAATTATTGACTCTGTGTATTCCTTCCATCTTCTTTTGATGCGTTCCGTGTTCTTTAATATTTTCCTCATAGAATCCTTCTATACTGCAACTCAAGGCTTGAATAGTTTCTTCAGTTATTTCAGCTTGAGAAATACCGAGAATGTTCTTCCCTTTTGGTTTTCTAACTCCAGCTCTTTGCACATGTGATTATAATATTTTACTTTGTCTTCTCAGGCCGCCCTTTGAAATCCTCTGTTCAGTTCTTTTACTTCATCATTTTCGCACATACACATATGTAAACACACACACCAATATGTGAATCTTAATGTGCTTCATATGTTCAGTTGTTGCTGGTAGGTGCCATCTCGTTGGTTGCAACATATAGCAACCCTATGTACAGCAGAAAGAAACACTGCCCTGTCCTGCCCCATCCTCACAATTCTTGCTATGTTTGCAGCCAATGTGTCAATCCATCTCATTAAGGGTCTTCTCTTTTTAATCGACCCTCTGTTTTACCAAGCATGATGTCCTACTGCAGGGACTGGTCCCGCCTGATAACACATCCAAAGTATGTGAGAATAATTCTTGCCATCCTCCATTCTAAGGAGCATTCTGGCTGTACTTCTTCCAAGACAGGTTTGTTTGTTCTTCTGGCAGTCCGTGATACATTCAATATTCTTTGCCATCATTTTAATTCAAAGGCATCAGTTCTTCTTCCCTCTTTCTTATTCATTGTCCAGCTTTTGCATGCACATAATGTGATTGAAAATACCATAGCTTAGGTGAGGCACACTTTAGTCCTCAAAGTGACAACTTTGCTGTTTAACATTTTAAAGAGGTCTTTTGCAGCGTATGTGCCCAATGCAATACGATATTTTATTTCTTGACTGCTGCTTCCATGGGCTTTGATTGTGGATCCAAGTAAAATGAAATCCTTGACAACTTTAATCTTTTCAGCACTAATCACAAGTTGCTTATTGGTCCAGTTGTGAGGATTTTTGTTTTCTTTATGTTGAGGTGTAATCCATACTGAAGCCTGTGGTCTTTGATCTTCATCAGTAAGCGCTTCAAGTTCTCTTCATTTTCAGCAAGCAATGTTGTGTCAACTGCATAACGCAGGTTGTTAATGAGTCTTCCTCCAACCCTGATGCTACATTCATCTTCACGTAGTCCAACTTCCTGGGTTATTTGCTCAGCATACAGATTGAATGTATGTTGAAATGATACAATCCTGATGCACACTTTCCTGATTTTAAGCAGTGCAGTATCCCCTTGTTCTCTTCGAAAGCCTGCCTCTTGAACGTGCAGGTTCTGCGTGAGCATAATGAAGTGTTCTGGAACTCCATCATTCACAATGTTATCCATATTTTCTTATGATCCACACAATCAAATGCCTTTCCATAGTCAATAAAACACAGATAAATATCTTTCCGTTATTGTCTGCCTTCAGCTAAGATCCATCTGACATCAGCAATGATATCCTTATTCCACATCCTCTTCCGAATTTGGCTTGAATTTCTGGCAGTTCCCCGTTGATGTAGTGCTGCAACTGATTTTGAAATATCTTCAGCAAAATTTTACTTCTGCATGATACTAACAATATTGTGCAATGATTTTTGCATTCTTTTGGATTGCCTTTCTTTGGAATGGAGATAGAACGATCTATTCTATTCAGCTGGCCAGACACCTGCCTTCCAAATTTCATGACACAGAAGAGTGAGCACTTCCAGTGTTGCATCCATTTGTTGAAACATCTCAATTGGTATTCCATCAATTCCTGGAGCCTTTGAAGAAGTCTCGCTTTCATTAATTCCTGATCATATGTTACCTCCTAAAATGGGTGAACATCAACCAATTCTTTTTGTTACAATGACTCTCTGTATTCCTTCCATCTTATTTTGATGCTTCCTGTGTCATTCAATGTTTTGCCCATAGAATCCTTCAATATTGAATTTTTTCTTCAGTTCTTTCAGTTTGAAAAAAGCAAAGAGTGTTCCTCCCTTTTGGTTTCCTAACTCCGGGTCTTTGCATACTTCATTATACTACTTTATTTTGTCTTCTTATGCAACCTTTTGAAATCTTGTGTTCAGCCCTTTTATTTCATCATTTCTTCAGTTCACTTTAGCTACTTCCAGTTCAAGAGCAAATTTTAGACAGATGAATGGATAAACAAGCATACACAATGGAATACTACGCAATGATAAAGAACCATAATGAATCTTTGAAACATATCACAATGTAGATGAATCTGGAGGGCATTATGCTGAGTGAGATAAATCAATCACAAAAAGACAATTACTGTATGAGACCACTGTTATAAAAACTCATAAAAAGGTTTACACACAGAAGGAAAAAAAACACAATCTTTGATGGTTACAAGGGAGAGAAGGCGTGGGGGGGGGGAAACACTAAGAAATAATAGGTAAGTGGTAACTTTAGTGAAGTGTAAGACAGTACAGAGTACTGGGAAAGTCAGTGCAACTTGACCAAGGCAAAGTCATAGAAGCTTCATAGACACATCCAAACTCCTTGAGTGATCAGATTACTGGGCTGAGGGATGAGGACCATGGTCTCGGGGGACATCTAGCTCAATTGGCATAACATGATTTATAAGGAAAAAGTTCTACATTCTACTTTGATGAATAGTGTAGGGGGTTTTAAAAGCTTGTGAGTGGCCATCTAAGACACTCCACTGGCCCCACCAAATCTGGAGCAAGGAAGAATGAAGAAAACTAAAGACACAAGGGAAAGATTAGTTCAAAGGACTAATGGACCGCAACTAACACAGTCTCTACCAGACTGAGCCTGGCACAACTAGATGGTGTCTGGCTACCACCACCAACTGCTCTGAGAGGGATCACAATAGAGGGTTGGAGAAAAAATGTAGAACAAAATTCTAACTAAAAAAAAAAAAAAGACCAAGCTTACTGGTCTGACTAAGACTGGAGAAATCCTGAGAGTATGGCCCCCAGACACCCTTTTAAGTCAGTACTGAAGTCATTGCTGAGGTTGACCCTTCAGCCAAAGATTAGACAGGCCCATAAAACAAACAATAATGCATGTAGCACAACCATGTATATAAGACTAAACAGGAAAACCAGTCCAGGAGCAATGACTAGATGGCAGGAGGGAACAGGAAACCTGGATGAATGGAAATGGGGAACCCAGGTTGAGAAGGGGAGAGTGTTGACAGGTTGCAGGGTTAGCAATCAATGTCACAAAAAAAAAAAAGTATACTAATTTTTTTTTTTTTGTAAACCTTCATCTAAAGACAATTTTCAAAAAAAGAAGAAATTCTGAGAGGAAAAAATAAAACTGTAAAAAAAAAATCTATATGACACCAAATGGGCACTAATTACTCTAAAGCAAAATGAGAAGGCTGGATGGCAGTGTGATTAAGTTAATGGGAATGGAACTAGGGTGTAAATAATGAGAAAATTGACACAAACTGAAGAATGTAGCCAATGTCACTGAACATTATGTACAGAAATTGTTGAATGGGAGCCTGTTCTTCTGTGTATACTTCCATTAAAAATACAATTAAATATTAAACAATAATTTTAAAGAAAGCAAATTTTAGAGTCTCTTCTGACATACATTTTGTTCTTTCTTTCTTCCCTGTCTTTTTAATGACCTCTTACTGTCTTCATGTATGATGTCCTTGATGTCATTCCATAAGTCATCTGATCTTCCATCATTAGTGTTCAAAGTATCAAATCTATTCTTGATATGATCTCTAAACTCAAGTGAGATAATATTCTCAAGTTTATACTTTGGCTCTCATGGACATATTTTACTCTTCATCAACTTCACCTTGAACTTGCATATGAGCAATTGATGGTCTGTTCCACAGTCAGCCCCTGGCCTTATTCTGACTGCTGATGATACTGAGTTTCTCCGTTGTCTCTGTTCACAGATGAAGTCAGCTTGATTCCTATGTATTCCACATGTATGGCCTCTTTGTATGTTGTTGAAAAAAGGTATTTTCAATGAATAGATCCTTGGTCTTGCAAAATCTATCATGCCATCTCTGGCGTTTCTATCACCAAGACCATATTTTCCAACTTCTGATCCTTCTTTTTTTCCAACATTAACATTCCAGTCACAAAAAAAAAAAAAAAAAAAAAACATATCCATTGCCATCAAGTTGATTCCGACTCATAGCGACCCTATAGGACAGAGGAGAGCTGCCCCATAGAGTTTCCAAGGAGTGCCTGGTAGATTTGAACTGCTGAATTTTTGGTTAGCAGCCATAGCTCTTAACCACTTAGCCACTAGGGTTTCCATTCCAATCACCAGATTTATAAATGCATCTTGATTACATGTTTGATCAATTTCAGACTGCAAAAGTTGATAAAATCTTCGATTTCTTCATCTTTGGCATTAATGGTTGGTGCATAAATTTGAATAGTAGTCATATTAACTGGTCTTGTAGGTATATGAATATTATAGTGATGTACTTCAAGATAGATCCTAAATGTTCTTTTTGATGATGAATGTCATGCCATTCCTCTTCAATTTTCATTCCTGGCATAGTAGACCATATGATTGACTGATTCAAAATTGCCAATACAGTGCATTTCAGCTCACTCACTAATGCCTGGGATATTGATCTTCAAGTGTTCCATTTTATTTTTGACAACTTCCAATTTTTCTAGGTTCATACTTTGTACATTCCATGTTCTGATTATAAATGGATGTTTGAAGCTATTTATTCTCATTTTGAGTTGTGTCACTTCAGCAAATAAAGTACTTGAAAGCTTTACTCCATCCACGTCATTAAGGTCAACTCTATGAGTAGGAATCTACTAGATGGCAATGGGCTTGGTTTTTTTTTGTTTCAGCTACTTTGAGGAGAAAGCTTTTCTTCAGTAGTGCCCTCCCACCTGAGAGGCTCATCTTCTGGCACTGTATCAATGTTCCACTGCTATTCGTAAGGTTTTCACCAGCCCATTATTTTAGAAGTAGATCGCCAGGTCCTTCTTCCTAGTCTGTCTTGGTCTGGAAGCTCTGCTGAAACCTGTTCACCATGGGTGGCCTTGCTGGTATTTGAAATACTGGGCATATCTTCCAGCATCACAGCAACATGTGAGCCACCACAGTATGACAAACTGACAGACGAGTGTTGGAGTATGCTCAGTAGGTGGCTGAAAACTAGCCATATCTGATTAAAAAAAAATAAAACCCGTTGCCATTGAGTCGATTCTGACCCATAGCAACCCTATAGGATAGAGCAGAATTGGACTATAGGGTTTCCAAAGAGCAGCTGGTGGATTTGAACTGCCAACTTTTTGGTTAGCAGCCTGAGCTCTTAGTCACTGCACCACTAGGACTCCAGCAATATTTGATAGAGCTTTAGAAAAATATTTAAACTCATGACCCATATCATAAATCTTGATTATATTCTCAAAATAGAGCAGATTTGTAATAATCCACAGTGTGATTTTGAATAGCAATGTAAAAAAAGACAGAAAAATAACAAATTCAAAGACAATAAGGATGCTTGTGATTTTTTCATATTTCTTTGCATCAAGTTTTTAACGTAGATTTTAATTTTTAGCACATTACATTAAAATGAATTTTTAAGAACTGCAGCAAAATATTAGTTTTCTACTTGTTTCTTGACATTTTGAATTATTATAAAAATTCACCTTTGCATCTCATCATTAAACAACTGCTCCACTTCTTTTTCAGCTTCCTCATCTTTCAGTGGGGAAAACCTCCATTCCATATATTCATGAGAATGAATGATAAAATATGCATATCATGTAGTCAATACTTAATAAAAGTTAAATAAATCTTAATTAGGAGAAAAATAATTAACTAGAATAATTTAGTATTTCTTCAGGTATGTCCACATAAGCAGAAGAAAATAATGCTCATCTAATGGTAAAGAAGATCTCTTTTGTTAATTTCCCAACATTTTTTCTTCAATTTTTGTTATATAAACCCACCACTGTTGAGTCAATTTTGACTCATAGTGACCCTATAGGACAGAGGAGAACTGCCCCATATGGTTTCCAAGGAGTGCCGGTGGATTCAAACTGCCAACCTTTTGGCTAGTAGCTGTAGCTTTTAACCATAGCATTTAGTAAACTATTTGGGATTCAGAAAATATAATAATCAGAAAAGTTCGTATTAAAGCTATTTTCAAGAATGTGATAATCTATTCAACAATCATTTATTGTGAAGGTCAAAGCTAAGATTTAGAAGGCTTAAGAAAAGATGTATACCAAAAATTCAATTTTACTGAAAAGTATCCAAAAAAATACAAACCCATTGCCGTCGAATCGATTCCAACTCATGGTGACCATATGGGGCAGAGTAGAACTGCCTCACAGGGTTTCCAAGGCTGTAAATCTTTACAGGAGACTGCCACATCTTTTTCCCACAGAGCAGCTGGTGGGTTCCAGCTGTTCCAGCTGCTGACCTTTCAGTTAGCAACAGAGCACCTTCACCACTGCACCACCAGGGTTCCTCTGAAAACTGTACTGAATACAGAGTTCTTAGTCTGGAAATATTGCTTGAGTCTTGAAGTTTTTCAGTCAGCCTCTGTTCTGACAAAGCCCAGAAGATATTATTTTACTGCCTATTTCTTTCTTTCTCTGACTTCTAGAATCAAAATTAAAAATCAACAGTTGTCCTTCTGTGTTCGAAATCTTGTGAGGGGAAAAAATGTAAATATTTATACTATATTTTCTGTTTTATATTCATTGGTACTATAATGTCACAATATGTCACATTCAGAATTTATATAAACTTGGGTTATTAAGAAAATAAATACATTAAATATATTCAGTACAAATGCTTGACATTTCATATATTGAAGCCTCATTTTAAAATGAAATTCTACCTCGTTTTGAGCTTCTGTGAAAATAGAAAATGAACTAATTGTGGTACATATTGGCCAGTTTTTTTTTTTCCCACATCCTCGAATTGAGCTCATCAATTGTTTAAAATGTATGCCTTTGTATATTATATTAATGCAGCTCTTTTCGAAGTAATATGCTAATATACTAATATATGCTAATATAGTTCCAAATTACATGAAGCAATTTTTCCATAAAATAATTTAATAAATTTAAAAAATTGTGTATAAAATGTAAGGGTTCTAATGGCACAACACTGAGAACATCAACACCCAGTATTAGAGACATGACTTAGTAAAGTAGCAACGAAATCAAGTATTTCAGCTGTCAGAGTCATCATTACAGAGACTGTATCAAACTATGGAACAGGGCTTTGTATGTACTGTTAAAATAGATAAACTGTTTCAAATTATGTATATTGTAGACTGTGTAAAATAGGTATATTCACATAGGAAAAGGATGAGCAAGAGTGAAGAGGTTTTAGGGTTTGCCAGAGTTCTTAGTCCCTGAAGTCCCTCTGTAAGTGAAGAACCTGACATAGTTAGGGAATGGGTTTTCTTATCTCTCTTTTACAGATGAAGCAAGAGAGGACCCCTACAATTTAAGTGATGTACCTGTATAATTAATTAACCACTGGAGACCTGAAAATAGAAAAGATAATGCATATGTTTTACTCAATAGTCGTTCTAATATGCTGCTGCCATAATTGGATTCTTATAAGTTTTGCAAGGATTATATTGTTGGCCTTGAGTGCAAAATAATTATGAGGCAAAATGTAAACACTCATAATATTGCTTTATGACACTGTAGATTTTACTGAAAATTAACCATAAGATTATGTGAATAAAAGCATTTCCAGAAATTCTAATAAAGTGATATGCCTAAATCAACTTCTAATTTGTATAGTTCACTTTAAAGTTATAATTTCTCCATAAAGCACCATTTAATACATTATTGCAATATAATTCAAGAACATTAATGTAGTTTCCAGCAGGGATAAATTTGTTAATGGTAGATTATTAATACAGAATATGATTAAATTTAAATAGTGAATTATCTGAACACTTGTTCTTATTTACCACATCCATTTGTATTTTAGATCATAGCACAAACCCTTGTATTTTTTGGCAATTCCTATAACTATCCTTCATTTTTTAAGACTGTGTTTTAATCCAACAATAATACTTTCATTTAACAGCCAGTTTAAAATACAGTTTTTAAAATACCTATTTTCTTAGAAACTGAACATGTTCTCACAAATTTAAGAAAGTACTTTGTCCTTAAGATAAAAAAGCAACATTTAGAAATAAAATACCAGACTCTTAATTCTTGAGTCTTTCTTAGAAATTTAAACTATATTCACCTTAATCACACAGAATCTATTTTTTTCTAATCTTATTCTCAGCTGGGTTTGGTATATTGATACAAATTTGTAAAAATGAATTAGAAAGACATCCTGAGTTTATAATACTTCTGATTTAAATTTACTAGTATGGGATTTTTACTTAACTTCATTGATCTGTATCTCTCCCCGCCACCACCACACACACAATCGTTGTTCTGAGTAACACCAACATAATTATTCATTTGCTTTATCCCTTGATATATACACTACACTCTCAGAATTACAATACCAATACTACCACCACCCTTATGATTACTAAAACCAAAAAAAAAAAAAAAAAACCCATTGCCGTCCAGTCGATTCCGACTCATAGCGATCCTATAGGACAGAGTAGAACTGCCCCATACGGTTTCCAAGGAGCACCTGGTGGATTTGAACCTCTGACCTTTTGGTTAGCAGCCATAGCTCTTAACCACTATGCTACCAGGATTTCCATGATTACTAAAAGCAGTTTAATATTTTTTTTTTTTTTTTGCTGTTTTTAATCCTTAGACTATATCCCATTGGGATGTATGTTAAATTACTGTGTTTTAAGTTCCTTTTCATGTCTATATTTGATTCAACACACAGGCTTCTTTGTTTTATTTCCCTTTTTTTTTTTGGAAATTGTGCTTTTAATGTTAGTATTGTTTCCTAATTATTTAAAATATGTGCAGGAATCCAAAGTAAATCTACAAAGCAAGGTATAAATGAAGAAGTCTCGCTTTCATCCCTGCCCTGTCCGTTCTATTACATCACATCCCCTACGGGTAACCATCGTTATTATTTTTTATTCTTAGTTTATTCTTGCATTGTTTTTATACATTTTTCCTCTATGCTTTCTTCGCTTAGAAATATATCCTGAAATAATTACTTTGCAGTATTTACAGATAGCCATAATTCCTTTTTACAGCATCATAATTTTCTAGTAGAAATAACATGGTTTTTTCAACCAGTCCCTAATCAGTGGACATTTGACTTGTTTTCAGTCTTCACAAATAAATCTCAGTGAATAGGCTTGTAAATGTGTCACTTTGTACGTATGCAGTGTATTTGTGGTATATTCCAAAAAGCTAAAATATAAAAGAATATTTAATTTTGTCCCAAATGGCCGAATTCCCCTTGATAAGAGTTGCACCATTTTGCATTCCCACCAACAATGTATTACAGAGTTTTTCTCTAACGCCTAGCCAACGGTGCATGTTGTCAGATGTCTGAATTTTTCCCAATCTGATAGGTGAGAAATGATATCTCAGTGTAGTTTGTTCTTGTTATGAGTGAATTTTAGCATTATGTCAAACACTACTGTATTAAAAATTAGAATACTTAATGAAAATTATTTTGTGAAAGAGTCAAAGAAAATAATCTATGATATATACATTCTAGGTAGATACTGGAAGTTTGACACAAGGTTACTTTAGGTTAAGACTGGATTGTTAAAATATTATTACGTAGGAAAATAAGACGTGACTCTGAAAAGAAACTTCAGAAGTTAAATATGTAAATTTTATTCAGATGTCACAGAAATCATGTAAAAGGAATCATCCTCACAGTGGTCAGCAATAGTTTACTATAGTTAAGAAGTTTCTGTAACAGCTTTTCTTACTGAAGAGAAAGAAAACCTGTAGATCTTATAATTGAAGAGTTTTTTTTTTTTTTCCTGCAATAGATTTAAACTTGATAAAATACAGGAGTCAAGTTGATTATACGTCATGTCATAGCTGTAAAGCAAAGCTGGTTTAAAGAAAAAAAATGCCCTCCTCCAACACAAATAGCCCTTACTGTCATATCTGGGTATTTCCAATGTTCCCTCATACTGTTTCTGAATATATTTTGATACTTTATTTGGATTGAATAGAGTACATCCTAAGACATCAATGATCAGGGTCCTCTTCAACAAGAATTATTTTCCTTGGAAGAGAAAATATTAAAGAAAAGATTGTAAATAATTATTCCTGCCAATTAATTCTTAGTTGTTTTCTTTCCTTTCAGCACCTTCCCTGATAGGTATGGTAAGGAAGGACTGGGCATCCCAAAATAGCATTGCCCTATCATGGCAAGCACCTGCTTTTTCCAATGGAGCCATTCTGGACTACGAGATCAAGTACTATGAGAAAGTAGGTCTTATTTGGAGCTTCCTGAAATATTACATATGTATATATATTTATTTATGTATATGTTGAGCATGCTGTTATTTTACTTCAAAATCTCTTCTTCTTTGGCTTAATCTCATACCTACTCTTTCTTTGAATCCTTTTTAATTTACCATTGTGCTATAATTTCTTAATTAATTTGTCTTATGTCAGATTAAAGTAGAAGATTCAAGGTGTTTTCCTCTATCATGACCTACTTCTAGGTATTATTTTAGGTATCACGATATAGTAAGAAGTATTAGCCCCTTCAATTTACACTTTGATTGCCATAACGTTGTCCCTGTAATTTACTTGAGAAGAATTGTAAAAGGAAATTACTATGAACCGAAGCATGGTTGAGTAGCCTGTATCTTTTGCCAGTAAGTTTAGAGTTACAGTCTACTATAATTTGGAAAGAATGATTTCAGGGGTAAATGGAATGAATTAATAAATACTAAAAATTTATTTAAATTCATGTCAGCTATTTTATACACAGCTAGAAAGATAAATGTGTTCAATAAATCAACTCAATCTTAATTTCCATTTTTATCAGTTTAAATTATTCGTATTTATTGTATTTTTCTGGCTTATATACATCCTTAGATTTATTGTATCCACACTCTTCTTTTATGCCCCCTCCACAAATTCCTCACCTTTATGATAGTCTTATATAGACGTCACAACATACCACCCAGTCAATTATGATAATGTGTCTCCTTCTGCTAATATTAATTCTGGAATATCGACAAAGGGAGCATTAATGTTTCTGAGGAAATATGGGGCAAAAAGAGAAATAGAATCCTACTTTTTCTTCTATTCTACTACTTCTGAGCAAGTGTAAGTTTGATAAAGGGAGTTAGCTAAGTAAGGCATCTTGGTGGCACAGTGCTTAAGCACTCAGCTGCTAACCAAAGGGTCAGCAGTTTGAACCCACCAGCCACTCTGTGGGAGAAAGATGTGGCTGTCTACTTCCATGAAGATTACCAACTTGGAAACTCTATGGGGCAGCTCTACTTTCTCATATAAGGTTGCTATGAGTTGGAATTAACTTGATGAGGATAGGAACTCAGTAGCACGGCTGTACCCATTTTTTGCGCTCTAATAAGTACAACATTGTGTAGTCAATAAAGACTTTCATTGCCATTAACTGACATGGATAAAGTCATAGTCTAAAGAAGAAGTATAAATTGGATTACAGATTCCGCCCATTGGCCACACCAGCACGCGCTCAGAAATCCTGTTTTGGCTACCTTTTCAAATGGTATAACCTGTGGCCTGCTGTCACAAGGAATTACACATTTTCTGCTTAGTAGTTTAGATAGGTCTTCATGGATTCAAAAATTCTGATTATTTTAAAAGAAATTCACTCATATATACAAGCATCCTTGGAAAATACTCCGAGCAGCTTATTCAGAATCAGAATATCTCTCTGTGTTTTATAAGCGTGTTTCGTACACAGAAAATCAGTGTCCCATTTCCTATTTATTTTTACTCCCCATGTTTGAGGTTGGAAATAACTTGCAATATTTTCAAGTCAGTACAAATCATACAAATTCAGTAAAAAGAATTACATTCATCAAAATCAAAACTTTGGAAATAAATGACATTCTGAAGGATAGTAATTGGTAGAATATCCATGTTTACTTTTAGATTTGAGACACTTAGCTTTATTACACTAAGTTTTATTTTAACAGTGGAATAGATGATGTTATGAAAGGGTTTATCTTGTAAGATAATGGCGGTGTTCCAATGCTAATAGGTTAAACATGGCCCTAGAAGCCAAGGATTCCTAATTCATGCTCTGACTCTATCATTATGTTTGTGGCCAGAAAAAAATCAATTAATCTCTCTATGTCTCAGACTTCACATTTACAAAGTGGAAATAAAGATATCTACGCTTCTGGCGAGTTGCGAAGATTAATTACAAACAGATCTAAAGATGAAAAGCACTAAATCAGTATTAAGTATCATTTAAGCAAGCCATAAAGAAATATTTGGCATATAATATAGTACAATACAGAATCAGAAAACGATAGCATGAGAATTACGTACAAACTAAACAAAAATAATTAACTTTTTATACATAAAAACATAGGCAACCAGTAAAAGATGCTAAACCAAAAACAAAACCCACTGCTGTCAAGTCAATTCCAACTCACAGTGACCCTATAGAACAGAGTAGAACTGCCCCCATAGAGTTGATGGCAACAGGTTTGGGATTTTTTTGATAATATGTATGTGTGTGTGTGTGTGTGTGAGAGAGAGAGAGTCTTCGGGGCAGTAATGGGAAGGAACTATATTGCTTTGTTGGTTATTCTCTATTCAGTTAATTATACTACCCATTCCTTACTACTCTTTTTACATACACTAAATGTCTTTCATTTTTATTTAACCAAATGAATACTGCTCAAATATGAAAAATTGCTTTTAAAAAATGAGGAAACTCAAATACATTACAAATTTTTTTTCTATTTTTCTATTTTCTTACTAGTATGAAACAAAGAATTCAGCCATTATCTTGGGAAAAAAAGCCTTGGAATTTCCTAAGTTTAATCAAGGTGTCTTTATTACCTGAAACTGCCTGGCAACACTTGAAAATCTGTGCAAATGAGTTGTCCAAGCCACAAAGATCTTCCGGTCAGCTAACCTCAGGAAGTGAGGGGGCATAATTTAATCAACCAGGTATCTTCAATGATTCAATCAACCATGACTATACAGTGAGGCCCCAATCATGACTACTCAGTGAAGCTAATAAGTCCATCCCATTGCCATTGAGTCGATTCCGACTCATAGCGACCTTATAGGACAGAATTGAGGCTTTCAAAATGGATGTTCCCTTGGGCTTCCTGGTTGGTAGGAACATCTGATCTCAGGAGGACCGTGTATCTCTAGGAATATGAAAGCCTCTTGCCGGAAACCCTCTCAGATCTTGCCCTATGCATCTCTTTGTTTGTATCTTTTCTCATGGTAAGAAATCAAATCAGTAACTGTAAGTATAGATACTCTCCATGAATTCCACATGTCATTCCAGTGAACTACTGATCTCAATGGGGCAGTCAGAGCCAGCAGGGGCTTGCATCTGCCTAGTCGGCAGTCTGAAGATTGATTACGTTCTTTTAACTTGTTTGCTCTGACCTACCCTGTGTGGCTAGGGATGAGACAGTGAAAGAACTAGCTGGTCTGAAGTGAAGGGAGTCATGTGACCTCCCTAGCTTGTAGCTGGCACCTACTAGTCTAGTCCTAGGTGATTAGGGATGAGATACAGAAGGGGCCAATTGATTTGAAGTGGAGGGAGGGAGTCCTGTGGACTCCTGATCTTGCAGTTGGTTCCCACTGATATACCCCTGTGACAAGGATGGAGAAGTGGGAAGGTGAGGACTGGATCTATTTCCAGGTTAGCAATGAATGTGGGATTTGCCCACTGAGCCCCTTGCTTAGTGTAACTAGCAAAGTTTTTCTCCAAAAACCAGGTCTACTCTTAGAATGAGGGAACGAAGACAATATCTTCTTTACTCCAAACCCCTCTGTCTCCACCTTCACATGTTGTGAACTCTCTTGTGGTGACAAAGTAGGACCTACCCCTTGAAGAGCCCCTTGAGATATCATATCCTTTCCTTATTTCTTTCCCTTCTCTCCTTACTCTTTTACTTCCCTTGTTAATTTTTCTTCTCTTTCCCTTCCCTCTCCCTCCCTCTTTCACCCTCTCCTCTATTTTTTCATTCTTTTCCTTTTTTTTTTCCTGCTCAAGGCACTTTTTCTTCTGGATTCTTTACTTTTTCATTATACTTATCAAAATCAGTCTTAAATAGAAGTATATATATGTGTCACTTTGAGAACTAAGGTGTACCTA
Organism: Elephas maximus indicus; assembly: GCF_024166365.1. Taxonomy (NCBI): domain Eukaryota; kingdom Metazoa; phylum Chordata; class Mammalia; order Proboscidea; family Elephantidae; genus Elephas; species Elephas maximus. The sequence goes on from NC_064836.1 coordinate 67,129,330, forward strand.
ATCCAAGCCATGGTATTTTCAATTATCTCATATGCATGCAAAAACTGGACAATGAATAAGGAAGACCAAAGAAGAATGAATACCTTTGAATTATGGTGTTGGCAAATAATACTGAACATACCACGTACTGCCAGAAGACCAAACAAATCTGTCTTGGAAGAAGTACAGCCAGAATGCTTCTTAGAAGCAAGGATAGTGAGACCTCATTTCATGTAATTTGGATATGTTATCTGGAGGACCCAGTGCCTGGAGAACGACATCATGCTCATAAAGTAGAGGGTCAGTGAAAGAGAGGAAGACCCTCAATGAGATGGATTCACACAGTGGCTGCAACAATGGGCTCAAACATAGCAGCAATTTTGAGGATGGCACAGGACTGGGCACTGTTTTGTTCTGTTGTACATAGGGGCACTATGAGTTGGAACTGGCTTGACAGCATTTAACAACAACAGTGTATGCATCTAACTCCTTCACTAAATTGTGAGCCTCTAAAGAAAAAGGATCATTTCTTATTGATCTTTGTCATAGAAACTCCAGTCAACGCCTAACACAGATGTTTGCTTTTTGTAAAAGCCTAAGTGTACAGAGAAACACCATAAATTAGCATAACAGAAACTATTTATGGTGAGTAGATGTAATTCTAATGGGGTAGCATCAAACAAAAAGTATCAGGAAGGTGCTGCAAAGAGAGAATAGGAGTATAACAGCAGATTATATAGGCGAGGTCTGGGCAGGGTAGTGTCCTGAAGGTCATTGTAAATTCCTTTCATTTGGTTTCTCAGGAGATAGAATCAGAGCAGGTGCAGGGTTTCAGGGTTAGTCAGTTGTAAAAAACAGTCATTGAGGACATGCCATCTACCAAAGAATATTTGGAAATTTAATCATTGAGGAATTTGCTTTAAGGGAGGGTTCTTGTTCCTGATCTCCAGTACAGCTCCTTCAGCTAGCCCAGCACAGCCTATTTAGAGTTTAGGGTGTCTTCCACTTTCAAGAAAATATGAGCTGAATTAGTAGATTTCTCTCTGCATTCAGAACCCAGAAGGAAATTAGAAAAAGTTACCCAACCATTATGAGGGATTACCCCTACCAAATAAAAAGAAAGAAGGAAGGAAGAGAGGGAGGGAAGGAAGGCAAGCCCTGGACTTTTTTTTTTTTTAACCTGTTCAAAAAAAGTCCCATTCACAGATGTCCATCAGCTGGACGTCCTATTCATAACTAGAAATGCTTATAAGGGCAGGGATTTCATTTGTCCACTTTTTATCCCCAGCACTCAAAAAGGTACATAGCTAATAACTAATAGGCAACAACTATTAAGTAATTATATGTCAGGTATTCTTTCAGTGTTTTGCCTACACTGAATATCTTAATCCTAATACCAACCCTTTGAGGTAAATACTCTTCCAATTTTACAGAAGGGGAAACTAAGGCATAAGGAGACTAAGTACCTTCACCAAAACACACAGGCAGTAAGTGGTTGTTAACAGTAGCCATTTCACAGCATGGCAATTGGATACCTCAGAGAAGTCAGTGTTTTCTGCTGATGCTGATTTTCTGGGCTCCCTGAGGCCAAACACTTCATTGCTCTCCGATGCCCATTTTGCATCCGTAAAATGGCAGCAAGAAAACGTACCTGTCTCACCAGGGTGCTGAATAGCTCTACTAATTACCAACTAGTCGCTCATTTTCCAAACATGAATTCCCCATAATAGTTCATTATTCTTACATCCAATATTTAATGACACTATGACTAGTAAAATCTTTTCCTTAAAGTACTCTTATTAATTTTCACCACAGTCAGCAGTTTTTAGATTCTGTTCAAGAAAATTCTTCATGAGAAAGGAAGCATTTCCTACATCCTGATGACCAGTAATAATTTGTATAAAATACTGAATTAATTAAGTTCACCTGTGTTTCCCCTACTCCGCAGATTATAGGATAAGTTATGCATGGGCTTTAACTAAAAATATATAATTTCATGACACTGAGAACAGTGTCTTGTTAAAAAGGTGAGATTTGTGGAAAGCTTTTCATTATGGGAAATATTTTCACCACTCAGAAATGATTTAAAGTAGCTTCTCCTGAGAGAAGGTTGAATCCTTGGTGTCCTTTTTGAAGGCCACATACTTCTCAGTATCAAATTTGCATAATAAATCTTTATCCCCTCCCTTCTTATTCTATTTTATCAACATAGTTTTGTCCCAGATATTAGTTCAATAAATATTCCTCATTTTCTAAAGACATGTAATAAGTAAATACGCATCTTTATTTGGATAAAAATATATGAAGCAATTTTTGTAGCAATAATCAGTTGAAGAAAGAAAAAAACTTTGTCTTTCCTTATAAAATTGTCAGTATACATTCCCCATTTTCTTTTGTTGTATCTCTTCTACTTACTTGTTTGCAAAGAAAAGAAGAGCATTTTCTCTTCACCTCCAGGAATGCTACTCTTACGTCCATCCGTTATTTAGGTAAAGAAACACATATACTTCCTTTTCTGAGTGCCCCTTCCCCTATGGGCCATTTAACTCATACAATTCGTAGACCTAAATGTAAACCTGCATGGAAACCTAAATGTGGTTTCCATACAAAGAACTAAGAAAACTGTAATCTAGAATAGTGCACATGCATCACCTGGATAACACAGGGATTTGTCGAAATGCAGATTATGACTCAGTTGATGGGGCCCCTGGATAGAGAGATGAGATTTTGCATTTTTAGCAAGCTCCCAGGTGAAGCCAGTACTGCTGGTCCAGGGACCATAGTTTGAGGACCTCTCTAGAGGCACTGCTTCTATATTACCTCATGTTATTTGAGAAAATTTCCTCTAACTTGGTAAAGTTAGATACAAAAATAATAAAACTCCTCCGAAACATACTTCTGAATTTAAATATGGCTGTATCTTTATAACTGGGTAGGACCTCTGCAGGAACTACATGATTTGCATGATATTAAGACCAAAAATATTAACCTAAAGAAAAATACACTAAATAAAAGACCAAATCAGATTTTGATACAATTTAAGGTTTCTAATCGAATCAGCAAATTCCTGAGCTGGTAAAAAAAAGTTTCCTTATTCCTTTTTTTTTTTCCCCCATAACTCTTACTTGTCGAAATGTCCACCACAGAGAAATTGGATATGAGCATTTGGTACTAATTAAAAAACATTAACTGAAAGAAAAGAGACAGCAAGGGGATTTACTGACACAAACAATCATAATGGAGATATCATGTGAAGTTGCCTTGTCAAGCAGCAATCACGCTCCCTGGGGAAGCCTGTCCTCAGGGGGCCTAGAGCAGAGCTTCTCATGTTGGCAAGCCAGGGACCTATGCCAGTACTACATGAACAGCAGCATCTGAATGGCTTGAACCTATCAAAATAGAAAGTAATAAGAAAGATGTTTTCATCACTGCATCTCTTCACACACATGAAAATTACATATGTCTATTAACTATAGGCAGTCCCCGGGTTAAAACGAGATCCCTTACTAAGTCTGGCTTTAAGTTTGTAGGTAAGTTGGAACAGGTATACACTTTTTATTAAATGTCAGTTAGTCAAATGTTTGTCTTAGTATATATTTTACCTTTCTATGTATATAATAAGACACTTAAGAAACATTTTATGAGCATCATAAAGTAGTGCGTGAGTTCCTTATTATGAACTACTGTATTTAACTTAAAATTTTAATACAATAGGCTTTCTGGCAGTTCATTCTTAAGTACAAATTGTCTGTAAATTGGACGTTCTTAACTCAGGGACTTGATATACTCTAGTTTTAAAGCATCTCCCATTTCAGAAGGGCTATCCACAAAAGGTTTGCACTTGACTATGTTAGTTTTTTTTTTACTAACATATAGCTTGGTGGTTTGAGCTCACCAGAGGCACTGAGGGAAAAAGGTCTTGTAACCTGTTTCCGTAAAGATTACAGCCAAGAAAACCCTGTGGAGCAGTTCTACTCTGTAACACATGAAATTGCCGTGAGTTGGAATCGACTCAGCCGCCACAGGTTTTTGTACTATCTTCTGGTTTTTGTTTGAGGAAGGGATACATTTAAAATTGTAGGAGCTAGATTTAGTGTGTCAAAGATATGGTATATCCAAAAAAGAAAAAAAACAAAATCAGTAAAACTAAGCACTCTAAATATGCTTCATTCAACACTTGGAATATACTTAAATTTATAGACTGAAATAAAGGTTATAAACATAATGAGTATCATAATTTTACTTTCTGGTTTCCAAGAACAATAAGACAATACCCACTGCTCAGAGAGCGTAGAATTCTTTCGGTGGTATGAAATCTCCAGAAGTTCAGTCATTGATGTTCTTGTATAAAACTAGGTAATGTGCACTAACTACATTTCTGCTAACTCACTATATTTCAGTCAGCTCTAAATTCCACCACATTATAATTCAATTTCACATTCTAAAGTCATATAACCAGTTGTTTCCATATTACTTATCACACATTTCTTCAATTGCCTGCTCATCACTTCCTTGAATTCCATGTCTTTATCTCTTTTGAATAAACTCAATTTTTTTCCAATTCTGAAATTCCATGATTGCAGAAACTTACAATTTTTTTGTGTCTTGTTTTGCTGTGGAAGATGACAGGAAATAATCAAATAGGAGTCATGAAGGAATGAGCTATTTTATGTTGTCAACAAAAATTTGAACTATGAAAAAATTACAAAGAGAAGTACAAAAATATAAGAATGAAAGCCTAATTCAATTCTGTTCGTAATCTGGAAATCTCCGTATTTTACAACTCAGTTTCACATTTCTAAGAATAAAAGAAAACTTATGGCTATTTTAAGATGATTAATAATTCACATAAATTTCTACCTCCCCTTACAGAATCCTTATTGTTTAGAAGGAGGGAAGCAATGCAGTGTAGCATATGACTTGAAGAGTAGACGTTAAAGAACCTGCAGTATTAAATTCTCAGAGGATCACAAGCATGCAGAAAAAATACTAGGAATTGTATTTGGCTAATAAAGTGTATTTGGGCTAATAGTTGGCAAGAACGAGCATAGCCTTGGAGTAGGCAAAATTAATATTTTTCAATTATATTTTCATTCCTTCAGAAAATTCCTTCCAGGGAGTTACCAGGACACAAATTCGAACTTCCTCTATTCTTCTGATCTAATTTGGTGATAACATACAAACAAAAACCCCACAGACACCAATTATTCAAACGTAGCATTACCTTGAATTCAATCTGCATTCAGTCAGGCTTCAAAGAACTATTCTTCCATTAATGGAAAATGTAAATATAATATTACTTTTGAAAGCCAAATATGCCAGGAAGACATCTAAATTTGTATCCTAAAATGATGAAAGAGGAGGCGGGGCCAAGATGGCTGACTAGGTAGACACTGCCTCGGATCCCTCTTGCAACAAAGACTCGGAAAAACAAGTGAATCGATCACATACCTAACAATCTACGAACCCTGAACAACAAACACAGATTTAAAGAGTTGACCTGAATGACAGAGACGGAGAACGAACAAATACAGGGAAGCAGAGACTGTTTTCGGAGCCTGGAGCCAGCGTCCCAGTTAGGTAACCTTGGCGCCGGGCTTAGGACTGGGCCCAGGAGAGCTGAACACAAAATCTTATGACCTCGCAAACAAGGGGCGCAGCCCTACCCCCCTGAACTGACCCAGGGAGGGGGCCCAGCCGGTCCACGCAGGCGGCGTGGTGACACGGCTGGTGGGAGAAGTCCCTGGGAGGCATTGACTGGTTTTGGAGCCAGGAGTGCAACGTCCCAGCCGGGGTACCTTAGCACCGGGCTTTGGACTGAGTGCAGGGGAGCTGAACACGGCATCTACTCACGGCACAAACATGGGGCGCAACCCTACTCCCCTAAACTAACCCCAGGAGAGGGCCCAGCCGGTCCACGGAGGTGGTGCAGCGACGCAGCGATGCGGCTGGCGGGACGAGAAGTCCCCGGGAGGCAGTGACTGGTTTTGGAGCCGGGAGTGCAGCGTTCCAGCAGGGGAACCTTGATGCTGGGCTTTGGACTGGCAGCGGAGGATCTGACCACGGCTTTAGCGGGCCAGACCCTCGGGGGCAATCTCCACACAGCCAGCACATATAGGCGACAGATAAAATAGTCATCCCAAGCAAGATAAGCAACTTTGGCTATGTTCTGGGGTGCTACTCTATTTTTCTGAATCCCCCCCCCTTCCCAGGTGGCTTCATCAACATTGGAATTTCCTGAGCCAGAGGGATAACGGCTCAGGCTCTGTGGCGGCTTTGCTCTTCCTTTTTGTTTTTGGTCTTTTCCTAACCCATTCTTCTGGCCTGAGAGAAGCAACCACAAAAAACCCAGAGACCAAAAGTCCTTCCCTAACTGGACTAAAAACACAGAACCAGCTCCAGCCAAGCATATATGATCCAAATCTCAGGCTTTCATCCTTACAGGGAACAAGGTGGCGGTTATAATCCAAAGGCAGTTCTGATAGGGATCTGACTGCATTTTTTTTTTTTTTTTTTAGCGGATTTACTGGAAAAACACGTTTCCCAGGTCTGATACCTCTGCTTCTTCAACAGAGTCCTAACTGACCCACAACAGGGAACTGAGAGCTGAAGCTCCCCTCAGACCACCTAGCCTCTTGCCTTAGGGGTCTAAGGAGGGTGACACCTACCAATCAGTAGAGGTTCTTACATTGGAGGCCTAAGGTACAGCTGCAGTGCCCTCCCACCAAGGTGCTATAGGAATAGAGACACACCTACCTCACTGACACTTGGGGGAAGCCTGTCAGCATCCTGCTCCCCCTGGAGTGTGAACCCCAGCTGCTAATGGAATCTGGTGCACACAACTATCACCACTACTTCTTGAGGTGGATAGGTGTTAGGGTGCAGCACACACTTGATGACCCAAAATCAGATTCTACTCAAGAATAGTGAATAGACTCAGGCATATATATCTGGCAACAGCCCAAACCAGCTGGTAATAGGTCATAAGTAAGTCAAGGGCTACAACAAACAAGACAGCACAGTCTAGTAGCCCATCCACGTATACTGAAAGAAAACAAAACAAGATAAGACTCAGTGAGCAATTATAGAATAAACCACTACTATGGCTCAGAGACAGCAGTCGATATCAAACCACATAAAGAAGCAGACCATGACAGCTTCTACAACCCCCCAAACAAAAGAATCAAAATCTTTCCCAAATGAAGATACAATCCTGGAATTATCAGATACAGAATATAAAAAACTAATTTACAGAATGCTTCAAGACATCAGGGATGACCTCAGAAATGAAATAAGGCAAACTGCAGAAAAAGCCAAGGAACACACTGATAAAACTGTTGAAGAACTCAAAAGGATTATTCAAGAACATAGTGGAAAAATTAATAAGTTGCAAGAATCCATAGAGAGACAGCATGCAGAAATCCAAAAGATTAATAATAAAATTACAGAATTAGACAATGCAATAGGAAGTCAGAGGAGCAGACTCGAGCAATTAGAATGCAGACTGGGAAATCTGGAGGACCAGGGAATTAACACCAACATAGCTGAAAAAAAATCAGATAAAAGAATTTTAAAAAATGAAGAAACCCTAAGAATCATGTGGGACTCTATCAAGAAGGATAACTTGCATGTGATTGGAGTCCCAGAACAGGGAGGGAGGACAGAAAACACAGAGAAAATAGTTGAAGAGCTGCTGACAGAAAACTTCCCTGACATCATGAAAGACGAAAGGATATCTATCCAAGATGCTCATTGAACCTCATTTAAGATTGATCCAAAAAGAAAAACACCAAGACATATTATCATCAAACTTGCCAAAACCAAAGATAAAGAGAAAATTTTAAAAGCAGCCAGGGAAAAAAGAAAGGTCTCCTTCAAGGGAGAATCAATAAGAATAAGTTCAGACTACTCAGCAGAAACCATGCAGGCGAGAAGGCAATGCGATGACATATACAGAGCACTGAAGGAGAAAAACTGCCAGCCAAGGATCATATATCCAGCAAAACTCTCTCTGAAATATGAAGGCGAAATTAAGATATTTACAGATAAACACAAGCTTAGAGAATTTGCAAAAACCAAACCAAAGCTACAGGAAATACTAAAGGAAATTGTTTGGTCAGAAAACCAATAATATCACATACCAGCACAACACAAGGTCACAAAATAGAACATCCTGATATCAACTCAAATAGGGAAATCACAAAAACAAATTAAGATTAATTAAAAAAAAAAAACTCATAACAGGGAATCATTGAAGTCAATACGTAAAAGATCACAATGATCAAAAAGAGGGACTAAATACAGGTGGCATAGAACTGCCATATGGAGAGTGATACAAGGCGATATAGGACAATACAAGTTAGGTTTTTACTTAGAAAAATAGGGTTAATATTAAGGTAACCACAGAGAGGTATAACAACTCCATAACTCAAGATAAAATCCAAGAAAAACGTAACGACTCAACAAACATAAAGTCAAACACTATGAAAATGAGGATCTCACAATTTACTAAGAAAAACCTCTCAGCACAAAAAACTATGTGGAAAAATGAAATTGTCAACAACACACATAAAAAGGCATCAAGATGACAACACTAAACACATTTATCTATAATTACGCTGAATGTAAATGGACTAAATGCACCAATAAAGAGACAGAGAGTCTCGGACTGGATAAAGAAACATGATCCGTCTATATGCTGCTTACAAGAGACACACCTTAGACTTAGAGACACAAACAAACTAAAACTCAAAGGATGGAAAAAAATATATCAAGCAAACAATAAGCAAAAAAGAAGAGAAGTAGCAATATTAATTTCTGACAAAATAGACTTTAAACTTAAATCCACCACAAAGGATAAAGAAGGGCACTACATAATGATAAAAGGGACAATTGATCAGGAAGATATAACCATATTAAATATTTATGCACCCAATGACAGGGCTGCAAGATACATAAATCAAATTTTAACAGAACTGAAAAGTGAGATAGACACCTCCACAATTATAGTAAGAGACTTCAACACACCACTTTCGGAGAAGGACAGGACATCCAGTAAGAAGCTCAATAGAAACACGAAAGACCTAATTACCAACCAACTTGACGTCATCGACTTATACAGAACTCTCCACCCAAATGCTGCAAAGTATACTTTTTTTTCTAGCACACATGGCACATTCTCTAGAATAGACCACATATTAGGTCATAAAACAAACCTTTGCAGAATCCAAAACATCGAAATATTACAAAGCATCTTCTCAGACCACAAGGCAATAAAATTAGAAATTAATAACAGAAAAACTAGGGAAAAGAAATCAAATACTTGGAAACTGAACAATACCCTCCTGAAAAAAGACTGGGTTATAGAAGACATCAAGGAGGGAATAAGGAAATTCATAGAATGCAACGAGAATGAAAATACTTCCTATCAAAACCTCTGGGACACAGCAAAAGCAGTGCTCAGAGGCCAATTTACATCGATAAATGCACACATACAAAAAGAAGAAAGAGCCAAAAGCAGAGAACTGTCCCGACAACTTGAACAAATAGAAAGTGAGCAACAAAAGAATCCATCAGGCACCAGAAGAAAACAAATAATAAAAATTAGAGCTGAACTGAATGAATTAGAGAACAGAAAAACAATTGAAAGAATTAACAAAGCCAAAAGCAGGTTCTTTGAAAAAATTAACAAAATTGATAAACCATTGGCTAGACTGACTAAAGAAATACAGAAAGGAAACAAATAACCTGAATAAGAAACGAGAAGGGCCACATCACAACAGACCCTACTGAAATTAAAAGAATCATATCAGATTATTACGAAAAATTGTACTCTAACAAATTTGCAAACCTAGAAGAAATGGATGAATTCCTGGAAAAACACTACCTACCTAAACTAAAACATTCAGAAGTAGAACAACTAAATAGACCCATAACAAAAAAAAGAGATTGAAACGGTAATCAAAAAACTCCCAACAAAAAAAAAGCCCTGCCCTGGATGGCTATACCGCAGAGTTCTACCAAACTTTCAGAGAAGAGTTAACACCACTACTACTAAAGGTACTTCAAAGCATAGAAAATGATGAAATATCCCTATATCCCTCATGAACATAGATGCAAAAATCCTCAACAAAATTGTAGCCAGTAGAATTCAACAACATATCAAAAAAATAATTCACCATGATCAAGTGGGATTTATACCAGGTATGCAAGGCTGGTTTAATATTAGAAAAACCATTAATGTAATCCACCATATTAATAAAACAAAAGATAAAAACCACATGATCTTATCAATTGATGCAGAAAAGGCATTTGACAAAGTCCAACACCCTTTTATGATAAAAACTCTCACCAAAATAGGAATTGAAGGAAAATTCCTCAACATAATAAAGGGCATCTATGCAAAGCCAACAGCCAACATCACTCTAAATGGAGAGAACCTGAAAGCATTTCCCTTGAGAACGGGAACCAGACAAGGATGCCCTTTATCACCGCTCTTATTCAACATTGTGCTAGAAGTCCTAGCCAGAGTAATTAGGCCAGACAAAGAAATAAAGGGCATCCGGATTGGCAAAGAGGAAGTAAAATTATCTCTATTTGCAGATGACATGATCTTATACACAGAAAACCCTAAGGAATCCTCCACAAAACTACTGAAACTAATAGAAGAGTTTGGCAGAGTCTCAGGTTATAAGATAAACATACAAAAATCACTTGGATTCCTCTACATCAACAAAAAGAACATCGAAGAGGAAATAACCAAATCAATACCATTCACAGTAGCCCCCAAGAAGATAAAATACTTAGGAATAAATCTTACCAAGGATGTAAAAGACCTATACAAAGAAAACTACAAAGCGCTCTACTACAAGACATTCAAAAGGACATACTTAAGTGGAAAAACATACCCTGCTCATGGATAGGAAGACTTAACATAGTAAAAATGTCTATTCTACCAAAAGCCATCTATGCATACAATGCATTTCCGATCCAAATTCCAATGGCATTTTTTAAGGTGATAGAGAAACAAATCACCAACTCCATATGGAAGGGAAAGAAGCCTCAGATAAGCAAAGCATTACTGAAAAAGAAGAAGAAAGTGGGAGGTCTCACTCTACCTGATTTTAGAACATATTATACAGCCACAGTAGTCAAAACAGCCTGGTATTGGTACAACAACAGGCACATAGACCAATGGAACAGAATTGAGAACCCAGATGTAAATCCATCCACATATGAGCAGCTGATATTTGACAAAGGCCCAGTGTCAGTTAATTGGGGAAACGATAGTCTTTTTAACAAATGGTGCTGGCATAACTGGATATCCATTTGCAAAAAAATGAAACAGGACCCATACCTCACACCATGCACAAAAACTAACTCCAAGTGGATCAAAGACCTAAACATAAAGACTAAAACGATAAAGATCATGGAAGAAAAAATAGGGACAACCCTAGGAGCCCTAATACAAGGCATAAACAGAATACAAAACATTACCAAAAATGACGAAGAGAAACCAGATAACTGGGAGCTCCTGAAAATCAAACACCTATGCTCATCTAAAGACTTCACCAAAAGAGTAAAAAGACCACCTACAGACTGGGAAAGAATTTTCAGCTACGACATCTCCGACCAGCGCCTGATCTCTAAAATCTATGTGATTCTGTCAAAACTCAACCACAAAAAGACAAACAACCCAATCAAGAAGTGGGCAAAGGATATGAACACATGCTTCACTAAAGAAGATATTCAGGCAGCTAACAGATACATGAGAAAATGCTCTCGATCATTAGCCATTAGAGAAATGCAAATTAAAACCATGATGAGATTCCATCTCACTCCAACAAGGCTGGCATTAATCCAAAAAACACAAAATAATAAATGTTGGAGAGGCTGCGGAGAGATTGGAACTCTTATACACTGCTGGTGGGAATGTAAAATGGTACAACCACTTTGGAAATCTATCTGGCGTTATCTTAAACAGTTAGAAATAGAACTACCATACAACTCAGAAATCCCACTCCTCGGAATATACCCTAGAGAAATAAGAGCCTTCACACAAACAGATATATACACACCCATGTTTATTGCAGCACTGTAGCAAAAAGATGGAAGCAACCAAGGTGTCCATCAATGGATGAATGGTTAAATAAATTGTGGTACATTCACACAATGGAATACTACGCATCGATAAAGAACGGTGAGGAATCTGTGAAACATTTCATAACATGGAGGAACCTGGAAGGCATTATGCTGAGTGAAATTAGTCAGAGGCAAAAGGACAAATATTGTATAAGACCACTATTATAAGATCTTGAGAAATAGTATAAACTGAGAAGAACACATTCTTTTGTGGTTACAGGGAGTGGGGGGGAGGGAGGGTGGGAGAGGGTTTTTTACTGATTAGTTAGTAGATAAGAACTACTTTAGGTGAAGGGAAGGACAATACTCAATACATGGAAGGTCAGCTCAACTGGACTGGACCAAAAGCAAAGAAGTTTCTGGGATAAAATGAATGCTTTGAAGGTCAGCAAAGCAAGGGCAGGGGTTTGGGGACTATGGCTTAAGGGGACTTCTAAGTCAATTGGCAAAATAATTCTATTATGAAATCATTCTGCATCCCACTTTGAAGTGTGGCGTCTGGGGTCTTAAATGCTAACAAGTGGCCATCTAAGATGCATCAATTGGTCTCAACCCACCTGGATCAAAGGAGAATGAAGAACACCAAGGTCACACGGCAACTATGAGCCCAAGAGACAGAAAGGGCCACATGAACCAGAGACTTACATCATCCTGAGACCAGAAGAACTAGATGGTGTCTAGCCACAACTGATGACTGCCCTGACAGGGAGCACAACAGAGAACCCCTGAGGGAGCAGAAGATCAGTGGGATGCAGACCCCAAATTCTCATAAAAAGACCAGACTTAATGGTCTGGCTGAGACTAGAGGAACCCCGGTGGTCATGGTCCCCAAACCTTCTGTTGGCCCAGGGCAGGAACCATTCCTGAAGACAACTCATCAGACATGGAAGGGACTGGACAATGGGTTGGAGAGAGATGTTGATGAAGTGTGAGCTACTTGTATCAGGTGGACACTTGAGACTGTGTTGGCATCTCCTGTCTGGAGGGGAGATAGGAGGGTAGAGAGGGTTAGAAACTGGCAAAATTGTCATGAAAGGAGAGACTGGAAGGGCTGACTCATTAGGGGGAGAATAAGTGGGAGTATGTAGTAAGGTGTATATAAGCTTATACGTGACAGACTGACTTGATTTGTAAATGTTCACTTAAAGCTCAATAAAAATTATTAAAAAAAAAAATGATGAAAGAGTAAATAAAATACCTGTAGGTAAATCTTGCCAGAATTTCTAATATAAATGTCATGCTAAGAACTGCAACTAGGATATGTTTCTAACCCTTAGAAAGTTTTCCCTTGATTGCCAACCTTATTAAAGTGTTGACTGAGTCATACTCCCTGGAGAGAAATGTAAGACTTGCTCATTTCAAATGCAGTTAAAATATAAATATTTTTTTGCCTAGTCCTTAAACAATTACCTTTTGGAGGTAGAAGTGCAAACATAATTACCAATTCATAAATGTGTTTTTTTCTCTTCTGATATTGCTACTCTCTTTAATTTGGCATTTAGTAAAAAAATGTATAAGTTGAACAAAGATATATTTTTATTCCTTCTGAGCATTTTGAAGCCCGCAATTGTATGAAAAATCATGTGACATTTACCTTGACAGATTTCCTTAAAAAGCTGAGTTAGCTGTTTACAGAGTTGTGTTGTTTGCCTCCATTTTCCTCCAAGGATTTAATATGTTTATTCAAGGAAATAGAGACCATGCAGAAGGTAAGACAGAGTAGCTGGTAGTCAGTCAAGAATTTGTTGAGGTTTCCTCTCTGAAAATAGTCCCCTCCAGTAAAGGCCCTTATGAAAGGGAGGTGTGTGTGAGTGTGTGTGTGTGAGTGTGTGTGTGTTAACAGCATTTTTAAGCACAGTTTATAGTAGACTCTTTAGGTATCAAAATGTTGGAATATGATAAAGAAAATTCAACTTTTTATATTTCCCTTAAAAAAAATGTAACCCACTCTACATCTCAATTATCTGATTCAATTTGCAGACTTTTTCTGCCAAAGGTGGGGGGGGTATGTGGAGCAATGGTGGTTCTGTGGTAGAATTCTCACTTTCCATGTGGGTGAGCCTAGATTGATTCCTGGCCCATGCACCTCAAGCGTAGCCACCACCCATCTATCAGTGGATACTTGCGTGTTGCTATGATGCTGAACAGATTTCAGCAACGTTTCCAGTTGAAGACAGACTAGGAAGAAAGGGCTGGCTATCTTTATCCAAAATTTATAGTGTATCCAGAGTTGGAAACCCTTGTTTATTACAAGACCAAGACCCTTTATTTTATTTTTTTTTTTGGATGAATTAGAAATAGAAATAAAAAATAAGTCAGAAGCTAAAATGTTTATACATTTCTAATCCTTCAAACTACTTTTCAGTTCTTGAACAAAGGCAGAGAACAAAATAATATCTAAATTGGATTATGAAAAAGACAAAAATAATACTAATGTTTACTAAGTGCACTTTATGACACTTATTTTCAGGCAAGTTAATTAGTAGCTGGCTAATTGAGACACCTAACTTACTTCATGATTACCATTTAGACTTTAACCTCCAACTTACTGCTTAATAAGAAACTGTAATCAAAATTTAAACTATTGCTTATTTCATTTTTCTTATGTTCCTTATTTAATTTTTAGTGACCCTTTAGCCAATTCACAGCGATATTCATGAAATAAAATATTTGACACATAAGAGCAAAAATGTACTGCAATTTAAAACCATAAAATTGAAATAAAACTAAACTGGATAGTTCCACTATCAACTCTGTCTCTAACTAGCTGTAGACCTTGGACAACCTCTTAAACTTCTTTTACCTTCAGTTTCCACCAGCTAAATTGAATATACTCTTATATCATCTTTAAGCTCCTTTTCAGCTCTTTGAGAATCAAAAAAAGTCATTCTCTATCTCGTTATAGTAGATTTTGACAGACCTGGGTTAGAATTCAGTTTCTGTCACTATCTAGCTTAGCTATGTGTACACAGGCAACTAGTTTAATTTTCCTAAAACTTATTTGCTTCATCTTTTGGGAAAGAAATGATAACAATCACATAAGGCCATTATGGTGAACAAATTAAATGAGACTTTGAAATATAAATCAATTTGCTTACTGCCTGGGAAGAGTAAGCATTCAATAGTTATTGATCTGCTAATATTGGAGCCCTGGTGATGCAGTGGTTAAGAGCTTGGCACTAGCCAAAAGCTCAGCAGTTTGAATCCACCAGCTGCTCCTTGGAAACCCTATGCAGCAGTTCTCCTCTGTCCTGTAGGGTGCTATGAGTCGGAACTGACCTGACGGCCTTGGGTTTGGTTTGGTTTAATATTGGTGTTAGTGACAGTATTAGAGCCAGCTTTGATTTTAATATGGTTCCAGTCCCTTTACAGAAAGTCCTTAATCATTCGTATAGAATGGCATCTTACCCAAACGGCAAGCATGATTATCAAGAGGATTATTGGCATTGTATAGATGACATGGTAAAAAGAAAAAGGTGTAAAGACGAATCGATATGTAAATTATAGATCAGAATCAGTTCTTATATTTAAAAATTACCATCCACATCAATATTAACTAACTGCATCCTATATTATTTTATTGTCACACTGAAGAAGTTTTCATATAATCATATGATAACATTTTAATTTGGAAATCACGTAATTTATGGTTTAATATACGAATTTATATCTTTTATGAACTGTAAAACATTTGCTATTAAATAAGAGAGAAAAATAGCTCTTACAAATTAAAAGTCAATTTATAGCAATATGGCAATAAACAAAAATATGGTTTCATTATTATTGTACTTTCCAAGTTTGTATTAGATATAGGTTGATGACAACAGAGGCTATATTTTGCTTTGATTCAAAATTCTAACTCTTCTATTCAAGATGTGTTCCATATATGAAAACAGTTCATTAAGTGTGACATTCAAGTTATTTTTACAGTTTTTACAGGGCTCCAAAAACCAAAACTCACTGGCCATCGAGTCAATTCCTACTCATAGCAACCCTATAGAATGGAGTAGAACTGCCTATGGGGTTTCCAAGGAGCGGCTGGTGGATTCGAACTGCCGACCTTTTGGTTAGGAGCCAAACGCTTAACCACTGCACTGCCAGGGTTCCAGGGGCCACATTATTCTCTAGTTGGAGTAAATTACTCCAACTTTTCATCTCTGCCCTCACACTTTTTTTTTTTTCCTCTCCACCTTTCTTTATATTCTTTAGAGCCCAAAGTAATATATACAGCAGATATGTGACAAACATTCTCTTGCTCTTACTTGCCATGTATTCAATAGCGGTCTTCTCTATTAATCATGCCTGGAAATAGAAATATATGGAAACATAGACAACATTATAGTAAATAATTAAAGATTCATTTTACAAAAGAGATTCCCAAACTGAGTGCATGGGAACCCTCTTACAATTACAGAATTTAAGATAGGAATGGTAATTAGAGATAATTTAATCTACATATATCAGAAAGCTAGACCCAAAATACTGTGGCTTGTGTGTTGTTGGCCAAGACCACGACTCGGGTTTCCCTACGCAAGGCCGGTGTTCTTCTAATGTTCTGTGTTGTCTCTTCTTAGAAAGCATCACCTATTGGAAGAGGTAATTTAATAGCTGTCTTAGTTTCCTAGTGCCATTTTAACACAAATACCACACAAGTGGATGACTTTAATGAACACAAATTTATTTTCTCACAGTTTTGGAGGTGAAAAGCCAAAATCAGGGTCTTGACCATATCAATTCCTTCCTTGTTGATAGTTCCGGGTGTTCCTTGGTTCTTTGCGATCCTCACATGGAATCTGTCTTCCCCAGTACATGCCAGAGTCTGTCTGTGTCTAATCTGCTCTTTTTATAATTCAGAAGTGATTAGGTGTAGGACATACCCTACATTAGTATGTCTTCTTTAACATAACAAAGAAAACTGTATTTTCAAACAGGATTACATCCTTAGGAATAAGGAATATTCCACCACATAGTTTTGTTTTGTTTTAGGGGGGGGAAGGAAGTGGGATTCAATACATAACAGTAAACCAAAACAAAACCAAACCCAGCTCATAGTGACCCTATAGGTGTAGCCTTTAAGCACTACAACTGCTAACCAAACGGTTGGCAGTTCGAATCTGCCAGGCGCTCCTTGGAAACTCTATTGGGTAGTTCTACTCTGTCCTATAGGGTCGCTATGAGTCGCTAAGATACATAACAATAGGCTACCCTTACAGGAAGAGATATAACTTGTGAAATTCATCTACAGATGAACGATTTTTGTTTTCTACCACTGTGTAACAAATTACCCAAAAATTTAGCAGCTTAGAACAGCAAATAATGTATTCTCTCACAGAGTGTTGAGGATCAGACATCCTGGAGTAACTTAGCTGGGTGGTTCTGGTCGAAGGTCTCTCTTGGGGTTACGATCAAGCTGTTGTGAGCTGCAGGCAGCTGAAGGCTCAGTTGAGGCTTTGAGAGTTTTTCAAGCTCATTCATGTGGCTATTGGCAGGAAGCTTCAGTTACTTATCACATGGGCCTGTTCACATCATGGCAGCTAGCTTCCTCAGAGCAAATGACCTAAAAGAAAGAGAGCGAACATTAAAAGATTGAACCTGCAGAGTGTTTTATGATCTAATCTCAGAAGTTGCCGTAACTTTCACCATATTCAACCTTGGCATAGTATGGGAGGGACTATAATGGTATGAATAACAGCAGATGAGGATCATTGGGGCAACCTAATCTTGGAAGCTGGCTACCGTATTGGCTTTCTTGGCAGAATCTGCAGTGCTTCAACTTGATTTCAACAGAAAAAATATCTGGGAAGAAATGCTGTGTACCGATTCTGAAATGCTCATGGTTTTTAAAAATTAGATAGCTCAGTGATATGGTTATTTCATTAGTTGAATTTTTTTGGAGGATTGGACTAAAGTCCTTGTTGTTTTTGTTGTGCTCCCTGGAGTCATTTTTGACTCATAGCAACCTCATGTGACAGAGTAGAACTGCCCCACAGGGTTTTCTTGGCTGTAATCTTTATGGAAGCAGATAACCAGGTCTTTCTCCAGCAGAGCTACTGAGTGGGTTCCAACCTCCAACTGCCAACCTTTCAGCAGCAGAGTGCTTAAGTTTGCATCACCAGGAACGTAAGATCTCTTTTTCCCCTAGATAACCCAGTCACGTCACTTAAATATCCTAAGGTTTTCTTTTTTCTGTCTGTAAATTAATAGTAAAATAAACAACTGAACTAAACCTCCAAGTAAGCTTCTATAATCATCTTATATAAAAATTCATGGATAGTAAAGATATATAGGAAAGTAGCTAATATCATATAAATAATTAAAGATTCAATTTATTAAAGAGATTCTCAAACTTGATTAGATGAACCAACATAGTGCCTTCTCAGGTCATTAAAAAATGAAATATTAGTTATAGTATCAAAAACAAAGAAGTGCTTTGCCACCCAGTTACATAAGGAGCCAAGGAAAAGATTAAGAAATCAACTCCTAGTATGGAAAAATTACCCAAAAATGAATCTATGCGTGTGTGTGTGTGTTAGAGAGAGATTCAACTCCTCAATATACTTTTCCATTTTATTTTTATAATGGTAGAATTAATGTTGAGTTTTGAAAAAGAAAATTAAATCAAGGCAAGCCATTTCCCAAGAAATTTCTGTTTGAATTTGTGTTATCTAAGGTATTCAAATAAATATCTTAGTAAAGGCATGGCCAAACACCAAGGCACTTTTTGCT
This sequence comes from Elephas maximus indicus, assembly GCF_024166365.1. NCBI lineage: Eukaryota > Metazoa > Chordata > Mammalia > Proboscidea > Elephantidae > Elephas > Elephas maximus. Next base: position 67,148,176 of record NC_064836.1, read on the forward strand.
TCAACCAATTCACTGAAACTTTTTGTGATATTTGGCTCATCTTTTCTAATTGCTAATCAGTACATTTCTTTAAAACAAAATTTTGTTAAAGAAATTCCTTACTTTTTTCATTTGAAACAATACCTAACATCCTCAAGAAATGCGTCAAACCTTCAGAATTTAGCAAAAACAAAACAATTACTACAAAAGTGCTCTGGGAGTTAAACCATTACAGCAAAGTCTTCTAGCTTTTTCCCGCATAGCAAGTGCCTTGTAGTAAGCGGCTTCATTTCCCGGCTCTGCTATTATTATCCTGATTCCTCAGGGGAAGACTTAAGTGTCTTAGATTCTCAAATGAAAAAAAAAAAAAAAAATCTCTGAGTCTGTATTCTGCTTCACATAAGAAAAAATAATTACGAGACTTCTCTGACCAGATATAATTTTTGCCTTGGAGAGAAATGCGAAGCCCCTTGCAAGAGCCATTATTAATGACACTGATATAATTACTATTTGAAAAAAGGAAATCTGCCCAGAAAAATCAATTATAGACCACCAAATGCTCCTTAGACTTTTCAGAGAGGTTCTATGCCTACTGTCCCTCCTGACCTCTCCATTAAGAGACTGGTTCGCTACACTCCTAATGGTTGCTTCAATTATTTAGAGGGGATTTCTAAGCTTTTGTATCTCATATTAAAATGGCCTGGAGAGCAATCCCAGACTGTCTATCTTGCAGAACAGAAGGGTCGCTCTGGGGAAAACAGAGTAATCCAGGTGATTTTGCCCTAAAAAGGTAACTCAGAGCCCTCTTCCACTAATGTTGTTTATCGTTCAAACCTTGATTCTCATAAAATGAAGTAAATGATGTATGATGACTTGGCTGTCACTGAGAAGTTACAGGGAAAAAAGGTAGTTAAAAATATAATTAGGAGCAGTTATCTGTAAATATAATCCAAAACCAACCTGGTTAAGCATCTTCATTTACCAACTCCTTTGTTTTTAACTTGTTTCTCTCCAGTTGCATTCTACTTATTTTAATACTAGTCTATGAGTGTCTTATTGTAATTATTCAATATTAATTAGTTTCCAGATGTGAGTAGTAATTTTGTCTTACTTATTTCTTTAACATTTTTAAGCTTGTAAGGATTTCTAGAAGATACAGGTGAAGGCAAAATTTGAAATGAATACAAACTTTATAAAATAGTGTAAAATATCCCAGGCAAGACACATGTTGAGGTTAAACATGAATTTGTAAAAGAGCCAAACCAAACTTAAACTGACCCTGTATAATGATCTCCAACTTGACTCTATCCTTTGATTAGTAAATGCTACCGGATTTTGAAAAAGTCTGTTGACAGGCAGTATTTTTCTTGGTTTTATTAGAGGAACTTGTTAAGAAATTTGTCTTTGAATTGCATGAGGCCTGAGACTGGTAGGAAGCTCATTTATGGCATTTATCTGAAACAGATCGTAAAATGGACATGTCAAAACATTCATGTAGCAACTCTGATTTCTATCCTTTTGTAAAATTAGATAATCAGAAACAAAGTATCTGCAACAAATTATCTAAGCCCCTTGAAAAATTACTCCAATGAATAGAAATTCAACAATATGCCTACATTCTGCCTTCAAAAACATTGGTTTAAGTTCTGTCTGCTGAGTTTTGATATCGTTTATTAAAAAAACAAATCCAGTGTCTCTTTAGACTGTATAAATCTTTTGCTTTAAAAAAACTTGAATTATTTCCTACTTGAGTTTTATTTGATTAAAAATCAAATTTTCTAATTATAGAGTTACATAGTTTACCATCAAAAAGTAAAATAAATTTTTCTCAATTTCACTGAGTTGTCAGTAAATTTTGAACCCAATTTTTTCTATTGTATTGTAATCTGTGGAATGCAGAATTCTGAAATATCTACTACGTGTTATTCTTGCAAATGAACATATGGTCTTATACTAATATTTTAATATAGAAAAGACTAAAGAACAAAGAGAGCAAGGGAAAGAGGAAAGAAACTAAAACACTTTAAATACCCATCATACGCCAACCTCTGGGCTACACATTTTTGCTACATGTCTGACTGCAGAACCAGAATCTTTCCTTCACACCACACTGTCCCCTGAAGATAAAATCTAAGATTCTTGCAAGCTAAATTTATATTAGAATTCAGAGTTAAATTAATTTTTATAATAAAAATCCTTTCTGGGTACAGCTTTAAATAATTAGAGAGATAAAGCACTTTTATTTTTGACTTAGGTACTAACCTACTGTGTGAGGTATTTCATATTAACAACTGAGGATAAGAGCATTCTGGGCAAAGCGAACAGAAAATGTGAAAACTAGAGGCAGAGAGGAACTTGGCAAGTTCAATAAAATGACAATTTACTGTGGCTTGAGCTTAGTAAGAGGATGAAAGGAAAATGAGGTTAAAACAGTGGGCGGAAGCCAGATCAAGGAATGCCAATACACCATCCCTTCCCTCATTTAACACATATTTATTGATCACATACACACCTTCTATTCTAGCACTGCATATAGATCCATTTAAGCATAATATTAAAAATTTTAAAGAGTATCCTGCTGTATTTGGTTAAATATGCTTAAGATATAATTAACGACCATGAAATTTTTTTTTCTTTCATCATTCTTAAATATTTTCATGTCTCTCATTAAAGTTATTTTAACGTGCAATTTATTTTTATCCAGTTCATCACTCAGGGAACCAATCAATTTTATGCCTTCTGTTTATTTATAGACTAGTAGTAAAAGAAGTAGAATGAGACTGGAAAGAAACAAGTTAAAAACAAAGGAGCTGGTAAATTCACATGCTCAAACCAGACTGGTCTTAAATTATATCAATGAATAACTACTCCTAGTGATATTGTTAACAACTACTTTTTTCTATAATTCCTCAGTGACTGTATTGCTCAAATCAAAACAGACATTTATCCATGTCTTTCTTAAAAATGTTTATAATAACTTAATAATAGTAATTTTAATTCATAAGCTTTGTTTCCCAAAATATTTATTTTGAAATCAGCCAAAACAAAATATTACATTATTTCAAAGGATAAAATATTTCAAGGAATGTATGCCCATGATCAAATATGTATCTTAAAATAATTCATACCCTCCACATAGCATTTCATTAAAATTTTCTTTTAAACTATATTTCATTTGCTAAGTAAAGAAGATTTTTGTAGGGACAAACAGTAAATGCAAGTTATCAGGCTTTTCTCTGATCAAGCTTGTCTCCCCACGCTGGACTGTTAGTCCTTTTGGGATCATATTGGGCACATCTTTGTATCCCCAGCAACTAACATTTTGCCTGACATAGTGTAATCATTCAACAAGTATTGGGAGTAAGTGATTTTATGCATAAATGAATAACTTATTACTCCTTACCTTCCACTTTCTTTCTCTCATATGCTTTTTATTGGATAAAAAAATTAATGTTTTGTCACATAGTCTTGATAGAAAGTAGCTTACTTGGCTTCTAGAATGTTGCCAGACTAGGTTTTTCTGAAAGGCTCTAGCTTTGCAGAATAACTGGGTATGTATAAGACATACTCTTGATGGCAATTCTGGTCTCATAAAAGCTAAGCAAGAATTTCAAGAACTCACTTTTTCTTGATCCAAATATATACATATATATATATGTGCACACACACACATACATATACATATATATTAGCCAACTAATTCAGCAGTGTATATATAAAAAAGAGAAATCAAAACAAAAAATGAACAATTTGGATTTACAGGAAAACATGGGTATTTTAACAGCAGATAATTAATTTATCGATGTAATTTACCATGTTAGCCAATCAGAGGAGAAAGCTTATATCACCTTAGTAAAACCAAACAAACAGACAAATCCATTGCTATCAAGTCAATTCCAACTCATAGAGACTCTATAGGACAGAGTAGGACTGCCCCATAGGGTTTCAAAGGAGTAGCTGGTGGATTTGAGCTGCCAACCTTTTGGTTAGCATCTGAGCTCTTAACCACTATGCCACCAGGGCTCCTTACACACGTTAGATCAGTGAAAAATTAAGAAACCTGGTATATCTAAAAATTGGAGAGGATGAGGAACAAGATGAACACTTACATTGCTATAAAGAGTGTATATTGGTAAATCATTTGGAAAATGATTTTATACATTTCTATCTATTCACTATTCACATCCAAAGAGCCAGCCATTTCACTACTATGAGTATACCCTAAAAGATCTCCCATATACGTGTCAAGACAATGTACTAGAATGTTTATAGCAGCATTGTTGAAATAGCAAAACAAACTAACAAAAAATTTCCCTCATCACAAAAATGGGTAAATTATAGCATATTAAAATATAAATAGGGTATATTAGTGAAAACGAATGAGCAGAATGTAATGCTACAAAATGATAAAACTTAGGAACATAAGGTAGTCCCAGAAGAATACATAGTGTACAACATTTTTAGGAAGTTCAAAAACATGCAAAACTAAACATGTATTATTTATGCATACATACATATGCAATAATACATTTTTTAAAGCAAGGACATGATAAACACAAAATTCAGCACAGTAATTACCTCTATGAAAGAAGCAGGGGATTGGCTAGGAAAGGAACACAGAGATAAATCCACGTTAATTGTACTATTGAGACAGAAAATGGTATATACAATATTGCCCATGCTTCTAATGATAGCTCAGAATTTGTATCAGTTGAGTATATCTTACACTAATGTTTCCCAAAGTGTATTCTCTAAAGCTGGTCTCAGTAGACATTTTTACCATCGTAGGGCTGCAAGGTCAAATCAATTTGGAAAGCGCAGCATACGTTTTCAGTCTCTGGAGTTTAACAAATCACATGGGCATATTAAATGCTCAGGAAAAACCTGCAACTAAATAACCTACTTAACTGTATCTAACCTAGTGTTTTCCAAATCCATTTGACCACTGAGGCAGCCACGGTTGTTGTCTGCTCAGATCTTTCTCCAGGAACCACATGGCATTTACATGGAAGCTTCGTTCCCCCTGAGTCCTGAGAACTAGACCTAGGCCTTTCTGGAAGATGCAGGACTCTTCTCACCAGCGATCTCTGGGCTCCCGAATGCCCAGCCAAGCCATTCTCAGAGCTGCAGTGTCGTCTGAGGCATTTTCTGCCCAGTCCTGTTTTCTTCCCTCTGTTTTCACAGGAGTCAGACCTGCGTTGTTGTCTGAAAGCTCGGCTTTGCCTACTTTGGTTCCCTCTCCCCTTTTACCTGCACAAGGGTTTCTCTTCATAAATACCCCACTTCCAACATAATTTTGGAATCAACTTCCCAAAAGACCCAAACTTACACAATCCCAAAACTTTCCATATATATATGCATACATGTATGTATTTTTATACATATATATATGTATGTGTATATTATCGTTATGACACATATTTCTTGGAAATGATGTTTCATGGAAAACTCTTTGGGAAATGCTTTTTTAAGCCACACTGTATTGCTGCCAAATGAGGAAATTACAAAACATTTATGTTTATTTGTTTTAGCTCATTCATGCTTTATAGTAGGAAAAATATTCTAAAATGATGTATGTATTCTATTTTCCTCTGAATCCTTCTTTGCTCCTTGAAAGGAGTGAGCTTTATAGAAAAGTAATCCTCAGTTCAAAAGTAAATCACTCCAATATTTTTCATTAAAAACTACTATTCTGATGAGGAGACTTTTTTATTTCACAGAATCATGAATTTGAAACAAGGGTTCTAAGGAAGTAAAAAATTAAAAATAAGTGTGTTTTGTTCAATTTTTCTTAATTTTTAAAAATTACATATTTTGACATATAAATAGAATTTTATAATTGGTTTTATGATCTAATGAAACTGATGAAAAATACACAAGGTAGATATAGCTTATTGGGCATTGCAAAATATTCTATTTTGCCTCACAAATAACCTATAAACGGAAATACTTTTTGACACCCTCTTTTTATTTAAAAAAAGTAAAATGATTTAAAAGGTTTGAAAACTATGGAAGAAAATAGTTCCAATAAACCAATAAAACCAAAGTCTGTCTAACTTTGAATCAAATATGTAGGAGTGACCTCATGGTAGTCATATCACAAAGACTTGCCAACGTGAGCAACTACAATGTCAACACAACAGAAAACATCCTAGGAAACCGTTCATTATTACACTCACTCACTCACTCATTCTTTCATTCATTGAAATAGGCTTATTAGCACTTAGGTGGCAGACACCTGTACTAGGTACTGAGATTCCTGTTGGAATAAGCCTCATATCCTGGAACTTGCAAAAAATAGTCTCAATTCATTTTCAAGTGCTTAGCATGGTGTGAATATATTTAGTTTCAAAATTATGATTTGATGTTTATTCAGAGTAATTAAATAATTCTTTTGGACTGGCATATTCAAATCAAGAAGACTAAATTCATTAAGTTAATGAGATAAAGTTTAAATGAGCCCTCCTTCATAAAGCATTCATATTGCGTACTTTTTAAAATGCGTTTGTCTTAATGGTTTCAAAATGTCCTTCCTCAGTACTCTTGTAAGGGAGGCTGTGTTAACAACCTATTATTATGTACTCCTTACTGAGCTGTTAATAGCTTTACAGTCTTTCAAAGAATACACCTGCTGCTCATAAAAACATTTATGTTGCTACAGGATTTGCTGTGTTTTCATATCATGTATTTGCAGTGACCTTGTGGAATACACACTGGTTTGATTTTTTAGGAGGGGGGAACAAGAATAAAGTCCATTTACTTAAGTATAAAAAATTAGAAAAATTAGAAAATAATTTGTTATAAGGATACTAATATTTTGAAAATCATTTCTCTTCAATGGCTTTTAACTTTCCTGATCATTTTTTAACGCTATTTGAGATTCTTTAGATTTTCATTCTTAAAATTCTCTTGCTTCAATTTATATGTTTTGAAAAAGATAGGTTTATATTCACATATATTTAAATATATATGTGTATTTCTATCTTTTGATCGGAAAGTGATGAATTAACTATTAGAAATATCAACATTTTCACAGAATGATTGAAAAAAAGAGTATTAGAATTAATTCATATCTTCCATAAACCTTCAGTAATTTAAAATCATAGGCCTATAAATGAGAAAATGTGAGGTTTTAGCTAAAGAAGTATTCTGCAATTCTTCATGGTTGGATGCAATATAAATTAATTGTTTTTGGCTAGGTCTCAGTTGGCAAAGGCAAATTTCTCCCAGAACTTGCATTTGATTCTGCCATTTCACACACGGACATTTAAAGAAGGCAATCAATGCAGTCATTATTTTCATATGCCCCTTGATTCTTGTGATTATTTGGGTAATCCAGAGTGGGCGAATGAATGAAATCTTCCTATGCTATCTAATTTAGTTATGCTCAAATGTGTATAGCCATTAATAGTTCTGTTAGCCACAACTTCTTAGTAATTTTCCTCCTATTTTGTGAATTATGTTTTATTTATCACATTTAACAATGTTAGGTTTTTTTAAAGAGCATCATATAGTCTTCTGAAGGGTTAGTTTATTTGCTGGTTAGCAGAGCAGGGAAGGATTTTATTGTTGCCCATCTTCAACATGGCAAATAAATGGAGGTGGCCACCAGGTTATAGTCCCTATCAGTTCCTAAAGCACATGGAACCCTGGTGGCACAGTGATTAAAGCATGAGCTGCTAACTGGAAGGTCGGCGGTTTGAACCCACCACCTGCTCCAATGGAGGAAGATGTGGCGTCTCCTTCCTTAAAGATTTACAGCCTTGGAAACCCTGTGGGGAGGTTGTACTCTGTCTTATAGGGTTGCTACAAGTCAGAATGGACTGGACAGCAGGTAGGGTTGATGTATTCCAAATTAGTATTTTTTTACTCTTAAATCTCAGAGTACATTACCTACCTGTTTCCTTCCAGTTGATTCCAACTCATAGCTATCCCATAGGATAGAATAGAACTGTCCCATAAGGTTTCCAAGGAGCACCTGGTGGATTTGAACTGCTGACTTTTTGGTTAGCAGCCCAACTCTTAATGACTGTGTCACAAGGCTCCCAGAGTACCTTAGCAACTAGTTCATTAGTCATAAAACTATCTGAGTTGAGGTCCAAGTAACTAACTCTGACAGAAGATCTGTCATCTGGAGAAATCTCTAGACACTGGTGTTATTCGCACGTATAGATTATTGGGATGTATAAATTGAGTACCTTTTGAATGTTAAGACATAATCCGTAAAATACCACCAACCAATCTAGTGACAAAAAAAAGATCAATTAACTACTCTATACTAGACATGAGAACTGTGAAATGCAGATTAATGTTCAACACATGTTCTGGTTGTCTTTCCTTGCATAACAAGTTTCCCCAAAACTTAATGGGTTAAAAATAACAATTTATAATTATTATATCTCATGAGGAAACCCTGGCAGCATAGTAGTTAAGAGCTATAGCTGCTAATCAAAATGTCGACAGTTCTAACCCCCCAGGTACTCCTTGGAAACCCTATTGGGAAGTTCTACCCTGTTCTATAGGGTTGCTGTGAGTCGGAATTAACTGATGGCAGTGGGATTGGTTTATTTTTTTATTTTTTCTTGTCTTGGTATAGCTCATGACTCTGTGGGGACGGTATTTGAATATGACACAGCAGGCAGAAACAGTTCATCTCTGCTCCACAATGTCTGAGACCTCAGGTGGGATGATAGGAGAATGACTGGGAGCTGGGACACCTGAGAACTGTGTGGGCATCTCTCTCTCTCTTCCTCTCCTCTCCCCACACACGCTCTTTTCCTAACACTCTTCCATCCTTCCATTGGCTATCTTGGGCTCCTAGACAGCTTGACAACCTGGAGGTAATCAAACTATTTAGACACAATTCAGGGCTCCAAGGCAAGAGTGGAAACTGCCAGTTCTCTGCTCTGCCCCAGAAACTGGCAGTGCATCACTTCTGCTGTATTCTTGGTCCAGTCAGTCACAAGGGGAGACACAGGTGTGATTTTAGGTGAGAGGAGTATAAAAGAATTTGCAACCATCTTAAATTTGTCATACTACTTGATATTACATTATTTGCTTTGCTTCTAATTTCTAACTTAGAAATAAACAGTTTACAGTACTGGGCCAGAGCAAATTTATTAATTCAATTATACATGAAATCCTAAAATTTCCAAGTCCATTTCAATAGATTTACCTGGAAATATTGTAGGGTAAAAAAGCTTAATGTATAAAAATAAAGGAAAACAAGAAACAAAAAAAAAAAAAGAAAGAAAGAAGAGGGAATTATAGCATACCCATCAAGTAGTTTTCCCAGTTCTTTGCATCTGAGTTGTACAATATATTATACTAATATTACTCCTAATAAAATATACAGGCCAAATTATCAAAACTTGAAAATAGAGAGATTTGTTCATGTCTAAGTAAAACGCATCCATTACACACACCCCAGCTCCCCGAGTACAAACTGTATGAATGTTTAAGATGAACATTCGTGACCACTGCAGAACAACTGGTGGATACAGCTTCTTTTCTACCCTAAATTTAACTTTTCTGGTCATTTTCTCTCTTTCAATTTAATTTCAAAACCAGTGAATGTATTTAAAAAAAAAAAAAAAAAAACCAGTTGCCATTGAGTAGATCCCATGTGTTTCAGAGTACAACTTGCTCCATAGGATTTTCATGACTGTGACATTTTGGAAGTAGATCTCCAGGCTTTTCTCCCAAGGAGCCTCTGGGTGGGTTGGAACCACCAACCTTTTGGTTGGCAGCCAACCACTTAACCATTTGGGCCACCCAGGGACAGTTTATGCATATGAGTAAACAAATGTGTTCACTATTTGATAATAATAAGCATGACAATAATGTTTCTGGAAAATGACCCTGCTTGGCCTGGCATTCCTCTAGTTGCATTTAAAACTACCCACAGTCATTTACATATTTAAATATCCCTTTTGTTTCAGACACTCACAATGGAACTAAAACAACCTTTTTTATTTTATTTTTTCTGTGGAAACTGTGTCTGCAGTCTGTTTATGAGTATTGTATTATTCGTTCACCCTTAATGATGAGCTACCACTCAGTTTAAACAAGCACAGTCTTTGGTAAACCTATATTTTATTTTGTTATAAATCTTGAGGCATTCACTTGATACACATTTTAATGTTGCCAGTCCTCTAAGGAAATTCAAAATCAATGACTGTGTTAAATCATTAACTAAAAATATTGGGTTATTCAGAGCACAATAGTGTACTTTGCAAGTCAGGACAACATCATTTATAAAGAAAGCTTAACATCTCTCTTTTGGGGAGGATGGACTGCCTTTCTTGTAACTTAAATTATGCTTTATAGCTTTGTAGATCAGTCTTGACAAGTTTTACTCTTGAACAAAACAAAGATGTCTGTCACCAGATAACCATTAAGGCCTATAAGCAAATATATATTTTTAGAAAAAATTAAAGTTCTGCCATGGTGACAAAATACATTTAAAAGGAAAAAATTTAAAAAATGAAAAATGAATCTTCAGAAACAATTTTCTTGCTGTTTTAAATGAGTCTAAGAAAGTCTCAGGCTTGCATATTTAAATGAATTTCTACCTCCTAATCACTGTGCTTGGTGGCTGATTTGTACAACTGTAAGACTTAAACTGATTCTCACAAATAATACCCACCTTTCAGGGGAGACTTCTACAAAACGCTTTCTTATATCCTACTGGCATTCTTACTCAAATGAAATTCTATCCTTCTTATCTTCTTTATTATTCACTTTAATTCTGCCAGAAAATCTAGCAACAAAGAAACAGTTTTGTGAGGTCAGTTATTCCATTTTCAATTATTTGTTCTCTGCTATTTTTTATTTATCAAAACCTATCATATAGTCCATTTAGCACTATCATGAAAAAATTTGACTTATCTATATTTTTTAAATAAATTATTTCTTCTAGCTTTATTTTTCTTTTTAATTGTGCCTATCAATTAAGTAGAATTAATCAGAGAACCGTGTATGCATTACCTTTCCAGTTTTATGCAGCTCAATTCTTCCATGTTGTTCTAATAATTTCAAAAATGTTCAAGTTGATGTTTGGAACACCACTTGTGTCTGAAGAAGTCAACATATGTTTATTAATGTTTCCAAAAATATTTACTTTTTTTTTTCTCTTTCCCAATGGCATTTATTGCTATCATATACTTCCTTTTATAATAAAATTTGTTTTTATGGAGACTTTAGACATTACAATACGTAACTACATAAATACTTCATCTAAATTACGGTATTGTTATCTCAATTTTGTGAGTTAGAGCTGCCTGCTGCAAAGAGCCAATTCTCAAGACAGGGCTGAGGTGAGTAGCAAGAGCTTTATTATATATACCGGTATATGGAGACAGAGGGGAATGATCTCCTCCTAAAGCTGTCTGTCTCTGACAACTGCAGTCCAGCTGGGGTTTTATAGGGAAAGGGGGACATGGGTTTTAGGAACTTGTGGAATGTCCATTCTCTTTCTGTTTGGTTTCAGTGGTCATATTTCAAACATGTTTATTTTTTTCTTGCCATTATCGCATCAGCCCAGGGGGTGGCTGACAGAGACAGGCCAGGGCAAAGAAAAATGGCACAGGTTCTGTTCAAGGTATGGCTGAGCAGCCTGTTTCAATATCAGCAAGGATTGTAAACTTTCCTAAAGATGTTTAATTTAAATTCTGTGTAATCCTCAAATATTCTTACAATGTTTATGAGTTTCCCTTTCATTTTCATCCTTTTAAATAATAGTTTTATTCATCCTCAGTATTCCAAAAAATATAAATTCTTTACACATTTTGTTCTTTGCTATTTATATGTCCTCATTTTTCTATCTGTATATTACTATTCTTTTCACCAAATTTATATACAACTCTAAAATTCTGATAAATTATCCAAAAATTTAAGAATAAATGACAAATTTAAAGTTGTTCTTTGTCTACAATATAATTTTAAGAAATACCATTAAGGAATACTGGAATGAAGGTACTTTCTTCAGGGACAAGTATCAAATTTTAAATATTTCATTTTTGCTTGACATTATTATAAATATTTATAGAGTAATGGAGCACATAAGAAAAATCTATTTCCCTTATACATAAAGGTGGGCTACATGATAGCAGATGGGAAAGTTAAAACTGAATAAATATTAGGAAATATGCCTAAAAAGATATATCAGCACAAATCTTAGATTTTATTAAACATAGTGTTTTGTAAAATATTTTTTGGCAAGGAAAATCTTGGATGTTCTCCACAGTGTTCCTAAGACAACAAGCAGACTATACTGACATAATATTATTGCATTTTGATTTTGGAAGTATTCTATGCTAGCAAAAACAATTTTTCTCATCTCTTAAATTGTCATTAATTTGTGCAAACTCCTTTTAAATTGCTATACAACATTTAGGAATGTAAAAGCTAAACCTACAGAGCAGTTAATCTGTTAATTTCTTCATTCAGACATTTAGCTAATATTTTATGGGAGCCTACAATATGCTAAAAACCAAACCAAACAAGTTGCTTTCGAGTAGATTCTGACTCATGGCCACCCCATGTGCGTAGGGTAGAACTGTACCCCATATAGTTTTCAGTGGCTGATTTTTTGAAATTCTATCTCCCGGCCTTTCTTCTGAGGTTCCTCTAGGTGGACTTGAACATCCGACCTTTGGCTGAGCAACCAACTGCATTAACCTTTTGCACCTCCCAGGAACTCCATGATATACAATGTGCTAGGCACACTGTATTAGGCAGTGAGAATATAGAGGTGAACAGGCAAGCAAAACACATTCTGAATCAACAAAAATCTCTCACAGCATCAGAAGGATTACTTTAAGGTGCAAGCCTATCATTACCTGGTTTTACATGACCACCTGTTGATGTAGCTCCTAAAAGAAAGAAGTAATGCTATATTACAAATTTGCCAAGGCATGTAAAATTGTTCTACACTTTACTTTTCTTTATCCTGACAACAAACCTGACCCTTTGAGGTGGTTATAATTTTCTAGTTCTCATAGACAATCTGACTATAATTAGGACTCTGTTGGTCTCATGCTAAAACCAAAAAACCAAACCCATTGCTGTCAAGTTGATTCCAACTCATAGCGACCCTATAGGACTGAGTAGAACTGCCCTATAGAGTTTCCAAGGAGTGCCTGGTAGATTTGAATTGCCGACCTTTTGGTTGGCAGCCATAGCACTTAGCCACTATGCCACCAGTGTTTCCAAGCATGAGTATTTTCTAAAAGTCAAACTATAAAAATTTGCTCATTTCCCCTAAGAGTAATTTTAAGCGCTATTTAAAGCAGTTAATTACCTACATGTATGTGATGGTTAAGGTTGAATGTCAGCTTGGCTGGGCCATAATTCTCAGTGTTTTTTTGCAGTTATGCAATGATGTATTTTGGTGGTTATATAGTGATATAATTTGGCAGTTTTGTAATGATGTAGTCATCCTCCATGATGTGATCAGCCAATCAGTTGTAAGGGGGGTGTCTTAGTTATCTATTGCTGCTATAACAGAAATACCACAAGTGGATGGCTTTAACAAAGAAAATTTATTTCCTCTCAGCAGAGTAGGCTGGAAGTCCAAATTCAGGGCATCAGCTCCAGGGGAAGGCTTTCTCTCTCTGTTAGCACTGGAGGAAGGACCTTCTTATCAAGCTTCCCCTGGACTAGGGGTTTCTCCATGCAGGATCCCCGGGTCCAAAGGACACAGTCTGCTCCTGGCATTGCTTTCTTGCTGGTATGAGGTCCCCCTGTCTCTGCTCACTTCTCTCTTTTATGTCCCAAAAGAATCTGGCTAAAGACACAATCCAATCCTGTAGATTGAGTACTGCCTCATCAATAAAACTGCTGCCAATCCCCCCTCATTAACATCGTAGAGGCAAGATTCACAACATATAGGAAAATCACATCAGATGACAAAATGGTGGACAATCACACGATAGTGGGAACATGACCCACCCAAATTGATATACACATTTTTTGGGAGACACAATTCAATACATGACAGGGAGTTTCCTCGAAGGTATGGCCTGCATCCAATATATATATGGACGTTCTAGAAAAGCTAGCTTGCTTGCTGTGGATCCTGCATCTGACCTTAGGTTCAATTTTAGTATTCATGAGCCTCCACAGCCTGTGAACCAGCAGCCTATTGTCTTACCTGCCGATCTTGGATTTATTAGCCTCTGCAGCCCATGAGCCAGAGGCCTGTGGTCTGACCCACGTGCTTGGGACTTGCCAGCCTCTACAGCTATGTAAGCCATTTCCTTGAGATAAATCTCTCTCTTTCTCTCTCTGTATATATGTGTGTGTGTATATATATGTGCATACATATATATGTATATATGCTTCACTGATTTTCCTTCTCTAGAAAAGGCAACATAATTTATCTAGTTTGTGAAAATCAATTATGAATGTTTAATTCCACATCAATATTCTTCTACCTTCAGGCATACTTCTGTACCATCTCCTACTTTTGCTAATATTTAATGTTCAGGGGATGCATTTAATTTTCATTTTAGGTGACACAAGGTACATATTGCAAGGAATATATGAAAAATAGTCTTAAATATATTCCAAAATCATTTGGGGTTATCTCCTACTTAGGATTACTGGGGATAATCAAGAGTTGATTGTAGTAAATTATAACCATGGTATACGAAATGATACTTCTCCAAAAGTGCAGTCAGAAAGTAGTTGTGTACTTAGAATATCTACTTTAAATTTTTCTTACTTATGCATATTTTGTAATTTTGTCATAATGATGACCAATTTATTCCTAAGGAAAACATTTCAGAACAATCTAGCCACTATCTTAGAATACCCTACCAACCAGTTTTTTAACTCCTTCTACCCCCAACAGAGAAACTGCCTCTTATATATTTCGATGAATGTGATTTAAAAAAGCAATACTCTTGAGTGAAAGTAACAGAACTTATTATTTAAAGTCAGAATGCAGAATCCAATGCAGAGCAGAACATCTCAGCTTCAGGAACCAGGAAAGGTGAGGTTATTCAACTTCAGTGCAGTTTCACTCTCTGTCTCTCCTCATCATGGTTTCAAACTCCCGGGAGAAGACGTGTAATTGCTCTGGCTTGCCTTTGATTCTGGGGTGATCAGCCTTGTTGTACACCAGCTCCATCCCTCCATGCTGACGGGCTAACTTAGATCTGGCCACAGGAAAATCAGTGTGAACTAGAAGTCACCACCATTTGTATCTCCTACATTGAAAAGCAGTTTCAGTAGTGCGGTTCCCAGTGATATGTGACCAGAGCTGCACCAGATTCATCCTATGTGTCTTAGTCATCTAGTACTGCTGTAACAGAAATATCACTAGTGGATAGCTTTAACAAAGAGAAATTTATTCTCCCACAGTCTAGGAAGCTAGAAGTCTGAATCCGGGGTGCCAGATCCAGGGGAAAGCTTTCTTTCTCTGTTGGCTCTGGGGAAGGTCATTGTCGTCAATCTTCTCCAGTGAAAGAGTTTCTCAGCGCAGGGACCACAGATCCAGATGGGGGTGTGTGTATGTGTGTGTGTATGACAGTGAGGCAGGGTCAGAAAGATAGAAACAGAAACAGAGAGGGAAAAGGGATAAACAATGGTTTAGAAGATTCCTACCAGAGCCATTAATACCCATTTTTCATGCTGTTCTGTCTTCTAGCCAATAGAACGAGAGTTCACCACTGGCTTAATTAAAACACAGCCAAAAAATATAGTGATTATGGTAGTAAAGTGTTAATTTTTAATGCCCCGTCAGCTATGCCTGATAATTTTAACTTGATAGGACTTGAAAGGATAAAGAAAAATCCAACTATTCTTTAATCTCCCCTCTTTGTACTGTTTTGAGAATAAAGCCAAGCAGATATCAAAACTTCAGACATCAAAACTTCCGAAAGAATCTCCTGGACTCTGTCAGAGAAATTCTGTTCCCAGCCATGAACCAGCATATTTCAGTTCCCATACAGACTGGATGAGTTATATGCCCCCTGTATCACCTGAAATCTGTCTATATGATATAATACCAAAAGAGAATGAAATAAAGGCAGCATGTATGGATATGTTAACCTTGGTAGAAAATAATTTTATCCTTGAAATATTTAATTAAGACCTTTGTTGTTGAGAATTGTTACTGCCAATTGAGAAACTATTTATATAAAAGTATTTTAAGTGTTTGCCAGTAAGTCACAAAAAAAAAGAAAAAAGAAAAAATTTTCTTTTTTTGTTATGTGGCTCACAGGCTGTCTTAAGGTTATTTCTAGTGTTTTGTTTATCAAGAACATAAAGTGTGAAAGAAATGACCTTGACTCAATGTATAATTTATAAACATATTTGTCTTGGACACATATGCCTAAATTGGGTATAGTGGGAAAAGCACAACTTGAATTGAAGCCACTGTTTAGTTGCGTGACTTATGTTGGTAGGTAAGTTACTTATTCATTCTGGACCATTTTTATCATATGAGAAATGAAAATAAGAACATTGCCAGTTCTATGTTATTATAAGGATTACATAAAGAATGTATGTGAAAATACCTTGTAAATTGTAAGACGATGCATAAATCATAATTGTTATCTTATAATTGCTGATATGTCTTTAGATCTATGTATCTATAGAAAAATTCTACAACACAGTTTTTAATCACATATATAATCCAATGAAATAAAACAACCATAACACAGAGGTGAACCCTTGCACAAATCTCACTAGAACCAAAAACTTTAATAGAAAGCAAACCAGGTAAAAGATGACCACTGCACTGGCCTCTTGAATCTACGTCCGTAAGTGCGAATGGATGGTAAACACAAGTGAGGGAGGTAAGGAGTGATGAGAATCACTCAAGGCAGAAGAGAGGTAGCCTGTACTTCCAGCCATAAAATGGAATTTAAATGCTAGGCAGGACTTTGGCAATTATGTAGACTAAAACTAACAGAGTGCCTTACTTAGTACCTTACACATAGTAAGCATTCGATTAGTATTTGTGGGATGAATGAATTTTCTGAATGAATAAATCAAATCCTTGAATTTGACTTTCCAAGGTACATAATAAAGCAGAATCAAGATCAGGTACAGAGGTAGCCCAATCCTGAATTTTTACCTCTGCATGCTGCCTTCCATGGATATAGGCCATGCTAGCTCTGATGGAAGAAAGAGACAGCTACAGGAACGGGACACTTGAACCTATTTCTTTTCCATTACAGTGTTCAGTTTGAATTTCAACAGGATCTAGATTCTAGTAAGAGTGTCCCATTTAGTTACCACGAAGAGTTGACATCTGTAGAAATAAAGTAAAACTCGACACCTTAGGTAAATGTGAAAATAAGAGCAGACTCTTAGAAAAGACTTAATTCTTGGCAGCTGGGAGGGAGCAATGCCTGGGTGTAAGCTTCAAGATCTTTTAAAGGGAAGAGAACCATAAATAAAGGTCAACATCTCTAGAGAGCAATACATGTGCATATCCTATTTGTCAGTGCCCTATATTTATAGTATTTGGCTCTGAACTTCTTTTTCTAAAAAAAAAAGAAAATACATATATACATACATAAAAATTTTTTTTTCTTTAGTCACATATAAAATAGAAACAAAAGATTATTTTAGGAAATTGATATATATTACTTTATTACTAAATATTTTCCCACAAATAGTGCTATTATTTGTGCTCATTCAAGTAGAAGTAGTGCAGCAAACTATTTCACGTTCAGCAAACATGCATTAGTGCACAAGGCTTCCAATGCTCTCAGCCAATAAGTATTCCACTGCCCTACCCTCAGTTCAGCATGCTTTGCAACCCATGGGGTTATGCCTTTGGAGCTTCACTTTATGTCACTTACGTACTGCCTGACAATCTGTCTTGCCCCATAAATGTGTGCAAGTGATAATGTTGGGTTTGCCACAAAGAATTTTTAAAAATCATATTTTTTTTGGAAATTAGTAAATACTAAGAACTGAATGGTAATGTATCATATGAAAACTTACAGCGTGCAATTAGTGTACTATTTAGAATGAAATTTGTAGACAAGTTATATATTTGAAAAGACATGCTGATAATTAATAAGTTAAGCATGAAACTTAAGAAGTTATTAAAAAAACAAAATTAACACAAATAAATCAGAAGTAATACATATATGTATATATATTCTTATTTCTGTTTTATTTGTGTTAATTCTGTTTTTTCGTATATAAAGAACCAGTATTCGGACACCAGCAGGGTCACCCATGGCAGACAGGTTTCAGCTGAGCTTCCAGATTAAGACAGGCTAGAAGAAGGACCTGGCAGTCTACTTCTGAAAAGTATTAGCCAGTGAAAACCTTACGAATAGCAGTGGAACATTGTCTGATATAGTGCCAGAAGATGAGACCCCCCCCCCCAAAGTTGGAAGGCACTCAAAGGACTACTGGGGAAGAGCTGCCTCCTCAAAGTAGAGTCAACCTTAATGACGTGGATGGAATCAAGCTTTTGGGACCTTCATTTGCCAATGTGGCATGACTCAAAATGAGAAGAAACAGCTGCAAACATCCATTAATAATCAGAAAGCAGAATGTACGAAGTACGAGTCTAGGAAAATTGGAAATCATCAAAAATGAAACAGAATGCATAAACATCAATATTCTAGGCATTAGTGAGCTGAAATGGACTGGTATTGGCCATTCACAATCAGACAATCACATGGTCTACTGTGCCGGGAATGACAACTTGAAGAGGAATGGTATTGCTTTTATTGTCAAAAAGAATATTTCAAGACCTCTCCTGAAGTACATCGCAGTCTTGGAGGAAGTACAACCAGAATGCTCCTTAGAAGTAAAGATGGCAAGACTGCATCTTAAATACTTTGGACATGTTGTCAGGAGGGATCAGTCACTGGAGAAGGACATCATGCTTGGCAAAGTACAGGGTCAGCGGAAAAGAGGAAGACCCTCAACGAGTTGGACTGACACAGTGGCTACAACAATGAGCTCAAGCTTAACAACAATTGTGAGCATCGTGCAGGACTGGGCAGTGTTTTGTTCTGTGGTACATAGGGTTGCTATGAGTCAGAACTGACTCCAAGGCACCTAACAAAAACAACAACAGGTTTTAAATGTAACAGAAAAAAAAAAAAAATAGATCAATAACGGCAAACATTGGGTCAAGACTCTGGAATGCTTGATTAAAAATTAAAAAAGGAAATACAATAAACAGTATTAAGAATGAGAAGAAGGATATTACTACAGATACAGCAAACGTGAGTAAGATACAATGTATTGCCTAGCAAAACTGAAGACCTGTACACCCTATGACCAGCAATTCCATTCATAAGTATAAACTCGAGAAAAACTCTTGGACACAAACCCTGCACAGGAAAGCAGCCTGCTAGGTCTAATAAAGAGATCTAGATGTCTTTGCACTGTTCTGTGGCAGAGCACTATCTCTACCTGGTGGCGGGTACCCTGAATTGACGTTGATGTGTCTGCAGAAAGCAGTTAGCAAAAGTTCTAGGACAGCAGTGTTCTATGCTTTTCATAGATAGGAGTTAGCTTGGTTTCCCAAAAGCTTGAAAACACCAGAAGAGGAGTGAAGGCTGCAATACATTTTTCTTCTTTCTGAGCCCTCTTGCTTGGCATGATCACAGCTGACAAAATATAAGACAAGGCAGCAGCTGCCATGTTGGCAGTGAGTGATTCAGACTAAGCAACCAATTTTGCACACTTCCTACTTGAGGGTTTTGATTCCAGGTACACATTTGTATATAATTGCAGAAGTCTCTGTAAGTTTGTTGTTGTTGTTAGTTGTCGTCGAGTCGGCTCCGACCCATAGCGACTCTGTGTACAACAGAACATATGTACACGTGTAACTTTACTGAATAGAAAATTTCTATTTAGTTAGGTTTTGATGAATGAATAAAGATATAATGTGTAATTATCATGGGAGCCATTCTAAGAGTAAACTTTTGCTTCCATATCTTCTCTCTTTTGGAATAAGACCAAATTTATTTTTTTCAGTTATTTCAAATTCTTCCACGAGTCATCAATTCACACTGTGAAACAGCACTCAAAATACATCATTTAACTCTTACTTTGCCAAAAATTCTGTGAAAGGTAGAAAATTATCCTCTCGTATATGAGATTGAAAAATTCAAATGCTCTACAAATTTCTACCAGGAATAGTATTGTCTCTTATAATAGTCCACAATACTTTTCCTCCACAACATGGGTTTTAAGCCTCCCTAATTATACACGGGAAACCCTGGTAGCATAGTGGTTAAGAGCTATGGCTGCTAACCAGAAGGTCAGCGGTTGGAATCCACCAGGCACTCCTTGGAAACCCTATGGGGCAGTTCTACTCTGTCCTATAGGGTCACTATGAGTCAGAATCGACTCCATGGGAACGGGTTTGGTTTTGGATTTTTTTAATTATAAACAGAAACCCTGGTGGTGTAGTGGTTAAGTGTTATGGCTGCTACCAAAAGTTCGGCAGTTCGAATCCACCAGGCCTCCTTGGAAACTCTATGGGGCAGTTCTACTCTGTCCTACAGGGTCGCTATGAGTTGAAATCGACTCAACGGCAATGGGTTTGGTCTTTGGTTTTTTGAATTATAAATGCCTTAATATTAGCAAGTTCCTGATTTTAACTCTTGTTGTTGTTGTTGTTGGCTGCCTTCCTGTGGCACCCTGACTCACGGTGATCCATGCACAGTGAAGCGAAATGCTGCCTTTGTGCGCCATTCCCATGATCAGTTGCAGATTGAACCTTTGTGACCCATAGGGTTTTCATTGGCTGATTTTCAGGAAGTAAATCACTAGGCCTTTCTTCCTAGTCTGTCTTAGTCTGGAAGCTCCACTGAAACCTATTCAGCATGATAGCAACACACACGCCTTCAGTGGCAAACGTGTGGTGGCTTCAAATGAAATGCCTTAGCTGGGGAATGACCGATTGTTCTCCTGGATGGAAGGAGAGGATTCTGCCACCGAACCACTCAAACCTCTTTTCAACCTTTAGCAGATAGTTATTGCCATCAATAATTTTATAGGCTTTGTTTTATTTCCTTAAATTGTATGCTAGGTGAATAAATAGGTATTTACCATTAATCTAGCGATAAATAGAAGTTGCAATTTCTTTTCCTTTTTTATTTGAAATACTGCTGTTGCTAAGTCATTTTTTCTTTGCACTTCATGTTTAATAAGCAGTTTTATTATTTGGGATAGAGATGGAAAATTCCATTCCTCAGCCAGACACAAAATAACCTTATAGCATATATGTTCTGATGAATGAGGTCATAAAGCTTAAAAACAATCCTTAAGATAAGTACTTTTTCTCAAAAGTAGCTTAAGGAAGAAGATTTTCAGAGTTCTAAATCTTAAAGCAACCCCAGCAAAGAAATACACATTCTACATGTGTGTAGATTTTTGTAACTTCATTTGTTGCTCTGGAAGGTTTCCTGAACAATGGAAGTTTTTAGGCAAAGACTAAATGAAATCTTGATAGGAATGTCATAAATAGAATTCAAGCATCAAATGAGTGATTCATCTAGTGACCTTGAAAGTGGCTTCTATCCCTGAGGATCTCCATCTTTAGATTTTTGAGGAGAATTGTGGAGTATTAAAGACCTGGTGACCTAGTTTGACCTGGTGAATTTAGAAGAGTTGTCCATATAAATACAATTTTTTTTCAAAGACTTTATTAAAATAACAAAGCTGTTAAATAATAATGCTGTATAAAAACAGTATTAAATTTAATTTGTCCCCACTGCCAGCAAATTGTGGACAACCCCTACATACAGACATAAAATGAACTATCTTGTTTTGATTTGTTGGGCGACAGAACCCACTGAAAGATTCTGATTCACTAGATCAATCAGAATATCTTGGCAAAATGATTTCCTGATAATGACTTGAGGTAGTTGGCAGTTAACGCAGGAGACTGGGAACCAAGCCTCCAGCCCTGCCTCTCAGTCTGCTGTGATAAGTCTTTCATACCTTTTTATGTCTTCAATGCTCCTTCACAGTTAGATTATTTTCAAACCTACTTCAGAATCACTGTGTAACTTGTTCATCTTTAAAAATAAACTGTAGGTTTTGAAGGAGGAGTCAATTCTTCCTCATGGAAAACATTTCATCATTTTCTGCCTTAAGTTGACTCAACTTCAGTTGTTACTACAGGGGAATCACCAACTTACAGAACAAAGCAATTGGTTCAAGATTAAAAAATTTCAAACTCTAAAAAGCAATTAATTTGTTTTTCCTTTTACCCACAGGTCTACCCCCGGATAGCGCCGGCATTTTGGCACTACCTGCGGGTAGAAGTGAGTAGCGGGTACTTGAATTCTCCCACCTTTGCTCCTTGCACTCTGCTGGTGTGCTCTGATCCAATGTGTCCATTTTGCTCTAGATACAGCTTCCATTCTGTGTAAACGTGCTCTCACGCTGCCACCATTCCTTAGAGTTGGACCAGAAATCCCAATCACCAAAAACACAAGTGTAGATTATCCAAGATTAATCATCTTTCTTAATAAACTTCCAAATCCAAACTTTATCACATGCATCATAATGATAAATAACTCAATGCTAAATTATGAGAAATCATGCTTATGCCTCTTTTTCTCAATGCTTTGGATATTCAGAGCATAATTCCTCAGTTTAATTTTGGAATAGCTCTATGACAAAGGTAGAATAACTGGGCTTCACGTCCTTTCTCCTCTTTTCTGTCCCCCAGGAGCATGAGCAGTTGACCTACTCCTCCACGAGGTCCAAGGCCCCCAGTGTCATCATCTCAGGCCTCAAGCCTGCCACCAAGTACGTATTTCATATCCGAGTGAGGACTACAACAGGATACAGTGGCTACAGTCAGAAGTTTGAATTTGAAACAGGAGATGAAAGTAAGTTTCACCCAAGAATATAAAGTATGGTGTTAATTTAGTACCTTTTCAGTTTTACCTGATATTTTTAAATCTGATGCCTTAAATTTCTAATAATCGCTTTAAAGTGGATTCTTTTCATGTAAGTACTCTCATAGCTATTTCAGTTAATTGTTGGTGCTACCATTAAATAGTTGCATGAAATGCCTTGCTGTGCCACAATTGTAATATAGCCCAGGTATGTCCCTTTATGCAGAATTCATCACTCACACCATAACACAGGAGTCTCAATGGATGGTGTGAACCTAATTGCTCTCTAGTCCCATCATCATAGTATGATACTAATGAAGACTAGGAAGAGAATAAAGCCATGAGCAAATGATTTTAGCAGTTAGTTCAAAATGTGCAACTTCAGCTTGTTATCCATCTCAGTTAGACCAACAAAAACAGTGTTCAGAAGACAAACACAGCTGAAATGCACATTGTAAGTTTAAATATAGATTCATGGACTTAATTAGAAACTCAAGTTAATTGCATAGCCTCAACATACTGAAAACCAAACTGGGAAACACTGAGAGTTAGGTGTTCCAATATCATGTAACACAGGCTTAGAAATCTCTTAATCATTCTAAACTCAGTTCTACTATTGCATCCTCTTTGATTTTTAGAAATTCATCTGACTACTGTCTTTTTGTGGAGGTAATATATATTATTTTTACTATGTAATTCTACAGAAAAATGTCCAGATATCTTATTACAATATAAATCTGCCTCCATCGCTGCTAAAATACTGATATAAGAATTCAAGAATAACAAATTGTATTATATTAATTCCTTAAGAATAAATAAAACAAGCTTCCATTTATTGAGCCCTTAAGTGCCAGAAACTATGTAAAATATTTCATTTGCATTATCCCATTTAAGCCTTTCAACATCCAATGAGGTTAAGTATTATTTTTCTAATTTTACTTACCAGAAAACAAAGGTCTGGAGAAGTGGAGCTATTTGCCCAAAGTAATAGAGTTGGTAAGAAACTGAGCTAGAGTTTGAACAGACTGTTTTCTTCCAAGGCCTATGTTCTTGACTACACAGCCATCCTACAAGTCCTACCATTTGAATTATTATAAAGCGCTACTTGTTGGGCTATTAAATAGGTCACAATCTCTATAGTTTTCAGTCCCTCAAAGTGAAACTGCTTTGGATTCAAATACCATGAGAGAATTGTTTGTTGTTGTGTTTCACTTTGGTGCACAATATCAATCTATAAGAACTTCTTAGTTTCAACTATATGTCTAAGTAAACTGTAGAAAATCGCTGAGATACTTAAGTAAAAAGGAACACAGCTTAGGCAGAGACAGTAAACAAAGAATAAAAAGAATGCTTGTGACCTGGATGTTTGCTATCAGTAATAGTCATTTACAATCTTGCCGGAGACTACTGACTTCTCAAACTAGTGAGGAAATGATTGGGATTAAAACATAATTATCAGAAAATAGGACTCCATAATTGAAAATGACATGAAAATACCCAAAGTGTCCCTGCTATGTTCTATTAACTATTTTTTCCCTGCCCATATGGCACTCCTTATCCTAGGTACAAAACCAAGGATGTAATCCAAAGAGAGTTTGGTCCTGGGAAAAGTCAAGTCATTGCCTTTTTCAGACTGTTTATTGCATCCCTGCATCTCTACACTCTTTACTTCTTAGATGAAGAAATTTACCTAGTGCTTTAAAAGTATCACATTTTTGAGAATTGAATTATTAAGTCAGAAATGCACTCACTCAGATGAACTTCATAGGGTTAAATTTAGATAAGGCAACTGGGGCTTCTAGACAAGGCAAGCTAGTCTAACAGAAAAAAAGTTCTGATCCAAATATTAGAAATTTGATTTGGTGGCATTGTTTTAGCTCTAAATTTCAACTCATTTGTACTTTCAAGGCTAGAATTTCTTCAGATGTTCTACAGAAGAAAAATTCTTTGAAATTCCTTAGCAAAAATATTCCATACTCATCAATGATTCACAGCAATATACATTTTCATTCAATCATTCAACAAAAATGTATAGAATATTTAATATGTGCCAGACTTTGTATGAAACTGTGGAGTAAAATAAAGATGGTGAAGAACTATATTTTCTGGCTTCAAATAATTTAGTCTAGACTTTTTAAATGAAAAAATGCAGGGTTATAGGCCATGTAGTAACATTAAAAAAATGCAAAGAGTGCTCTTTGGGCATTGAGGAAACAAACGAACAAAAAAAACCAAACCTGTTACTGTCTAGTGGATTCCAACTGATGGCGACCCTGTAGGACAGTGTAGAACTGCCCCATAGGGTTTCCAAGGAGCGACTGGTGGATTTGAACTGCCAACCTCTTGGCTAGCAGTCCAACTCTTTACCACTGCACCACCAGGACATAGAGGGGGGGCCCCTAATTTAACACCAATGGAGCAGGAAAGTATACTGGAGGACAAGCTGGCACATCTTTGAAGAGGAGCTGGCAAAGCAACAGAAGCTCAGAGGCCAGGGAAAACAGAAATGATTTATATAAAAGCATATGATGTGGTATGAGGCAGCAATGGGCATCGGTGAGGAAAATGTGGAAGATGAAGGTGGCGAGCTGTATAGAGGCCAACACGAAGGTGCTCTTTTAGCCATGATAAGGATCTTGGGCCTTATCCTGAAGATATGGTGGATCCATTGGAGGATTTTAATCAAGGAGTATCATGACTGGATTTTCATCGAGTAGGTACTACATGCAAGACTCTATCCTGAGCAATTTGCAAACATGACCTTACTTAATCTTGACAAGAGTATGCCTCTCTTTAGAAACTTTAAAGTAGTTTTTCCGAGAGTCTGATACCTGGTGGTATAGTGGTTAAGAGTTCGGCTGATAACCAAAAGTTGGCAGTTCAAATCCACCAGGCACTTTGTGGAAACCCTATGGGGCAGTTCTACTCTGTCCTATAGGGTTGCTATGAGTCGGAATCGACTCAACGGCAATGGGTGGTGTGGACAGCTGGTCAGTGGAGGTGCAGAGTTAGAACCCCAGAATCATATGACAATAGCAAGAAGAGAGAGTGAAAACCATGTTATGAATTAATTATTTGTAAACATCATGGAGTGACTTGGATTAGACCCTTGGAAAAACAAAATGTCAGAAGAATCTGAAAAAATATGTTTGTTTAAACCTGGAGTTTCAACATATAGAATGGCTCCTAAGTCAATTTACAACCTAAGGGAAAATCATTTTAAGGATCATTTTTTACCTGGTTAGGTTTAAATTGCATTTTCAAAGCATGCTGTTTATACCCGGAAGAGAATTTCAATGAATAATGTCATAGTAGGATATGGGTAGGTTTACCATAAATTCGATAATATGATGTTATGAATCCCAGTTGACAGTATCAGTCTTTTTCGCTTCATGTCCTCCCAGCTCATCTTTAAATCATTATAGCTTCAGTTTCTCAGGTAGTGCCTCAATTATTGTAATGTCAACCTTACTTTTAAGTTCTCTCTTTGTCTGTTCTAACTTATTGGTTTTATAATACATGCACAGAGATGGGGTGAGGCTTGGGGAAAAGAGATTAGATACTTCCTCGTTAGAAGGTCCAGTTGAAATTTTTTAAGTCACCGAAATGAAGAAGTTTACCTTTTTATTCTCTTTAGCCATAATTATTTTACTTTGTTCAACCTCTAGTTTTGCTAACATTCAATAAAACAATAATGTAAAATATGAAAGAATTGTTTTTCCAATTCATAATTTTTCTGGACCAACTATTTGACCTCTACAAACACAGTGGCCATTGAAGAGCAATCACAGTGATGTTCCAGAATACCTTCTTACTCTTCAAAATACACTAGTTAGAACTGGCTAATAAATGTAAAGGTTGCTAATTATGACTGCTAGCTCTTTAAAAAGAGTCTATTTGAACTAGAATTATTAGTTTCCTCTCTCTATAAGCCCATATAGGACTTCACTTCATATATACAAATGGACATACGTATGTGAAAAATAGATATATGATACATAGATACATAGATAATTGATACATTGATAAATACATAGGTAAATAGTCTCTCACATATAGCCACAAAATACTTTATTTTCATGTTGGCATTTCATTTGTCCCCTTTTTATCTTGCTAGAGTAAGAGTACGTAGATAGATATTATATTCACTAACAGCATTGATTGACCACCTATTTTGTACTGGCCTCTTTACTGAGTATTCTACTTGACCCTTTTTTTGGAATAAATTTAACAAAATTACACAAAACTATAGAATCAGTAGTGAGAAAGGCTACATGTGAATCTTCTTGAAAGATAGATGGAAGATAAATTGGTGTTAATAAGACTCTAATAGAATTTTCTCAAAATTAAAATAAAATTCACATTATGCCACAAAGTGTCAGCCATACACACACACACACAACACACACACACACATGCGAAGTACAGGCCTTTTGAGCTTCTACAGATGAAACAATAGAAACAGCAAATTTAACTGCCTAACATTTGTTATTATTTCTAAGCTTATATTCTTGACTTTTCAACGAAGAAAAAGATGAGAATTTTTTTTTTAAAGTTGTACCACTATAAATATTACTCATATCATTATAAGCTGCTTGAAAAACATATTTGATACAATTATTGGTGATAAAATTATACCTGAACTTTTACAAATAAATAAAAATATAAGATGAGAAAGTCAAATATTTATTTTTATTCAAAACACCACCAAATTTATCTAATATTCAAGTACATTTTAAAGTAACAAAATAATTCTAAGTGTGCATTTTTAAAACCATGGAGCCCCTGTGGCACAATGGTTGAGCACTTAGCTGCTAACCCAGAGGTTGGCAGTTCAAACCCACCATCCACTCTGTGGAAGAAAAGACCTGACAATCTACTCCTGTAAAGATTATAGCCTAGGAAATCTACTCTGTCATATAGATTTGCTATGAGTAAGAATCAACTCAATGGCAACACAACAACAACATAACAAATATTTTACTAGATTTTAACCAACTTGAACCTTTTTCTTAAATACTGGAAAAGAGTTGGTGAGCTGTCAAAAGGGAGCAGAAATCGTAACTCAATGCCAATTTTTGAAAAAGAATTACAATTTTACACTTAATAATTAGCAACTTACCTCTTTTATTGACTTAATGGTTATCCAAATAACCTCAGACAATTGATACATTGCCAGCATATGAGCAATACATACCTTTTTCCCTGGAAAGATTAATTATACCTTAAATTTTAATAACATGGACATTCAAGGTTTCACCTGTGGGCTACATAAAGCAATTTGTAGCACAAAGCCACATCCATTAACATTTTAAAATCTATTCTTTCCCAAAAACAGTAATGATGGACTAGATTTACATCACATAAAATAACCACACAAAAATCTTCATGATTGATGTTAACAAGCCAGACTATAAATTACTGAATCACAGTGGATATTTCAAAATAGAATCTTTTGTCATGTCTTACACATTCATACATAAAGTGGTATGTGGATACAAATGAATTAATTTAATCACTTAATTATTTTGAAAATAACCTGAAATTTAGTTATTTTTAATGTAGTTTTATATTTAAGCAATTTGGTTCCTTTTAACAATTTGGAGATGGCCAACGATGTTGAAAATTAAGGTGCAATTTTGTGTCTCCAGTAACATCTTCCTTCATCCGTTCTTTATATCCCTATCTGACCAATATTTTTAACCTCCACTCTGTGAATTTAAAAACTCAGAATCCCTGGGTATTTCCTACTGAATGAAATGTAAATTTCATAACAGATACTCAGATCTACCTTCAGTCTGATCCAAATTGACGTCATTCTTTCTCTACGCCTCTCTAATTAGCATATACTCTGGGAAAATGAGATTATTTGTATGCTTCCTGCACAAAATGTACTGTTTCATCATCACATCTAAGGGTCTCCTGTGACTCCCTCCTGGAATATTCAGACACCTATCATATTACGGATGGTCAGCCCAGTCCACATGCTACCCTCCTGAAGTGTTCTTGATTGGCCAAGCCAGAAATCGTTACTCCTTCCTCATACTTCCTATACATTTTTTTTTTGTGCTTAATTCTTTACTAAATTGTAAACTCTTTAAGGTCAGGAACTATAGCCTATATATCTTTATGATTCATAAAATGGCTTGCACATTGTTAATTTCCTATATGCATTTCATCAAATAAATGAAGGAAATATAATTTTTAAAAAGCTAAAATATGGAATAGCTTCTTGACTACCAGTACCAAAAAGAAACGATCAAATATTTTTATTTACCACCAAGCCAAAAAAAACCAACCCTCTTGCCATTCAGTCAGTTCCAACTCATAGCAACCTCTATAAGACAGAGTAGAATTGCCCCATAGGGTTTCCAAGGAGCAGCTGGTGGATTGAAACAGCCATCATTTTGTTTAGCAGCTGTAGCTCTTAACCACTGCACAAAAATAAATAGTATTACTTGATTTGGGTTAACAAGCATGTAAGTTGTATACTGAGTAAATAATCCAAGAAGCTTGACTACATGAAGAAGGACAGAGCATCAGGATTGGAGGAAGACT
The DNA here is from genome assembly GCF_024166365.1 of Elephas maximus indicus. Classification (NCBI taxonomy): domain Eukaryota; kingdom Metazoa; phylum Chordata; class Mammalia; order Proboscidea; family Elephantidae; genus Elephas; species Elephas maximus. The sequence goes on from NC_064836.1 coordinate 67,177,566, forward strand.
CATTAACAACCTGAATTATGCAGATGACACAACCTTGCTTGCTGAAAGTGAAGAGGACTTGAAGCACTTACTGATGAAGATCAAAGACCTCAGCCTTCAGTATGGATTACACCTCAACATAAAGAAAACCAAAATCCTCACAACTGGACCAATGAGCAACATCATGATAAACGGGGAAAAGATTGAAGTTATCAAGGATTTCATTTTACTTGGATACACAACACCCATGGAAGCAGCAGTCAAGAAATCAAAAGACGGATTGCATTGGGCATATCTGCTGCAAAAGTCCTCTTTAAAGTGCTGTTGAAAAGCAAAGATGTCACCTTAAAGACTAAGATGTGCCTGACGCAAGCCATGGTGTTTTCAGTTGCCACCTATGCATGTGAAAGCTGGATGATAAATAAAGAAGACCAGAAAAGAACTGACACTTTTGAATTGGGGTGTTGGAAAAGAATATTGACTATGCCATGGACTGCCAAAAGAACGAACAAATCTGCATTGGAAGAAGTACAACCTGAATGCTCCTTAGAAGCAAGGATGGCGAGACTACATTTCACATACTTTGAACATGTTGTCAGGAGGGATCAGTCGTTGGATAAGGACATCATGCTTGGTAAAGTAGAGGGTCAGTGAAAAAAAGGAAGGCCCTCAGTGAGATGAACTGACACAGTGGTTGCAACAATGGGCTTAAGCATAACAGCGATTGTGAGGATGGCGCAGGACTGGATAGTGTTTCATTCTGTTGTACATAGGGTTGCTATGAGTTGGAACCAACTCTATGGCACCTAACAACAACAACCGCGTGTAAATGGCATGAATCATATGTAAGTATGCTACGTGCAGTCTTAATTACAAATTAATTATTAATTCTAAAATTCAGGAGCATTTTAGGTAGAATAAAATTATTTTTGTTATTGATTAGCACATTTTACTCCTTATAATCCTTTTTTAAAAATCTCCTTCATGTTCCATCCAGTCTACAGATAGAAACACAATCTGTACTGCTTCAATTACTTAGCTTGAAATTAGCTACACGTTATTAAAAGCAGCCAGAAATTTTGGAATGATTATTAATGGTGGATCATGCAGCAGAAAGAGGACCAGCTGACCCTAGTGGAGTAATAAAAAAGTTAATTAATCAAGCAGGAGACAGATTTCATATTTACGAATCTACCCAGAGGAGGATGAATTCCTGTATTATGAGACTTTAATTTGAAATAATCGCCAATCAATACCACACTTTCAATGTTGGCAACCATCACTATCTAAATGCAAACACCAGTGGGAAAGGCTTTTCTAGCAGCTAGGTTGTGGAAATATAAATTGACCTGCCTTATGAGGTAATAAAGCCAAGCCAAGCAAGCCAAGCTGGTTGCCATCGAGTCGATTCTTACTCATAGAGACCCTAAAGGACAGAGTAGAACTGCCCCATAGGGTTTCTAAGGAGCGCCCGGTGGATTTGAACTTCTGACCTTTTGGTTAGCACCCATAGCTCTTAACCACTACACCACCAGGGTTTTCATGAGGTAATGAAGGCTCCTCATAATAAGAATTTGTGCTGAAACTAGTTAAGTACTTGTTCATTGTATCATAAAGGAAATTCCTGCTTTGTTTAGGAGATTGAGGTAGAATTTTAATGTAATGTCTAACACTAAGATTACGTAACAACGGATAATATTTATTGAGTTCTAATTATGCTTCAAGCACTATTCCAAGTTCATTATAGTGATTAACTCACTTAACAACCTTTGAAGTGGATATTATTATTCATCTCTAGTATATGGATTAGAAAACTGAAGTACAAAGTTTAGTAATTTACCATGTTCCCACAGCTATGAAGTGTTTGAATGGGGATATTATGACATTAAAAAAAAAAAAAAAAGGCATTGCCATCGAGTTGATTCCAACTCATAGCAACCCTATTGGACAGAGTAGAACTGCCCCCATAGGATTTCCAAGGAGTGACTAATGGATTTGAACTGCCAACCTTTTGATTAGCAGACATAGCTCACCATAGCTCTTAATCACTGTGCCTGCCACCAGAGCTCCATTATGACATTAGGACTAAGCATTCTGCCCATTCAGTATTTGAGCTTTTCTTTTTCAGCTATGTCATTACTTTAAATTTCCTACATGATTGCTTTTTCTTCTTTTCTCCATTTCTTTTCTCCTCCCTTAATTAATTATATTCCTCTTCAGAGTAATTCATCTTTGCATATGAACACAGATTTTCAGAAGATTATCATTATTTATAAACCGCCATAAGTCAAGCTCAGAGAGCTATACAGTGTCTTAGCAGATGTTTGGATGAAAGCACACATGGTAAATGGGCAAAATAATGCAATGGAATGTGATTGACTTAAACATACAGGGAGTATAAAGAATAACTATTTGCACAGAACATGGAGGTGCCCTTTAAGAGTGGCGGCATTGGCCAAAAAAAAAAAGAAAATAGTTTGTTTCAGGATCAAATAAAGGTTTTAAATGATTGGAGCCAGGTTATGTGCTATGAGACAGATTGAGGGCCTTAATATGAAAAATATCAAAGATCATAACTTGGCTAAATGGGCTGTAAAGAAAATCATTAACTATTAACAGGTACTTAGAAATCAAGTTGTAAAATGTGCAGTGTCACAATTTGGCTCATATCTAGAAAGGAACTAACAAACAGCAGTGGATCTATTGCTTAATACAAAACACAGGGTTTTTTTTAAGTCATTAACTTGCAGCAACATATACTGGAGATACTAGCCATCATCTCTTGACATTTTTCGAGAACAGTAACCATTTATTTCTTATTTGTTTTTGTACCTCCAATATTGTTTTGTATGCACCTGGCACATAGAAGGTATTCAATGAATATTAAATGAATTAATGTTATCCAGTAAATATTCAATGAACATATATCTGTTGCTGCAAACAGATGGCATGTGTTTAATTATTCTACCTATATATTTTTTAGTCTCTTAGCTTTATTCATTTATTGTGTACATACATTAATAACAGGGAGTATGTGGAGGGCTAGTGTCTTAGTCATCTAGTGCTGCCATAACAGAATACCACAAGTGGATGCCTTTAACAAACAGAAATTTATTTTCTCACAGTCCTGTAGGTTACAAGCCCAAATTCAGGGCATTGGCTCCAGGAGAAGGCTTTCTCTCTGTCCGCTCTGAAGGAAAGCCCTTGTCCTCAGTCTTCCCCCGGTCGAGGAGCTTCTCAGGCACAGGGACCCTGTGTCCAAAGAACACACTCTGCTCCTGCTGCTGCTTTCTTGGTGGTATGAGGTCCACATCTCTGTTTGCTTCCCTTTCATCTCTTGAGAGATAAAGTGTGGTGCAGGCTACACCCCAGGGAATTCCCTTTACCTTGAATCAGGGAGGCGACCCGAGTAAGGGTGGTGTTACAATCCCACTCTAATCCACTCAACATAAAATTGCAATCACAAAATGAAGGAAAACCACACAATACTGGGTATCATGGCCTAACCAAGTTGACAAATATTTTTGGGGAGACATAAGTCAATCCGTGACAGCTAGGAATGCAAAGACTAATAATATATGGCCTCTGTCTTCAGGAGGCTAACCACAAAACCATGCTAGAGACTCTGACTCACAGAATTCCTTATTTATGTCATTCTCAAAGTCTAATTTTAATTTGACTGGATTTGAGATGGATTTTTTTTTTTCTGTAAGCCATCATATGAATTGCTCGAATTTTTTTGTCAAGTTATTTAACTTTACAACCTTGAATCTTTCTAGAGATCAAAAATGTTCCTTAGACATTTCAAAGTGCCCCTAATTCGGTGAAAAATATATTTGCTGTGTAATGCTTGAAGATTTAGAGTCATTCTTCAGACCATACAAATCAGCACTATTAACTTCTATTTTGGATTTTTCTTTTTATGTTATATTTTAGCTGCTAGAAAAGCATCAAGGTCAAAGTGAAGAAAAAACTATTCTCTTAATATAACCATATGGGGGCTTATCCAGAACTGCTCGTATGAGTCTTAATTGTGGTTGATCCTTCATCTGTATCAATCGTGGTCATGTGCTAAGCTCAAGAAGGAAGTATTTTGTTGTTCAGCAGTTGCATCCGGAATGGTGGTGTAAAGCACTGGGGGAATGCAGTCCCTGGGCAGCCCAAATGGTTATTGAGTTTAGCTGCTAATGGAAAGCTTTGAGGTTTGAGCCCACCCAGAGGCCCCTTAGAAGAAAGGCCTGATGATCTACTTCCGAAAACTCAGCCATTGAAAACCCTGTGGAACACAGTTCTACTCCAATACACATGGGGTCGCCAGGAGTTGGAATTTATTCAGTGGCACTTGGTTAGCTAGCTGTAAAGTGATATAATGATATATAGACGTGGTCCTTTTAGGGAAAGTGTAGAAATAAATGATGCTGGGATGGAGTTTTCCTTTGAGAAGTTCCAGACTACAAGGATGACACAGCACAGAACCTTGGTTCCTTTTATAGTTTTATCTTCCAGCTGAATTCTACATACATGGTAATTCATCGTTTTTCAGAGCTGAAAAAACTTGGGAATTGAATGAGAGTGCTGTGAAAATGTCCAAGTCAGGTTAAAAGTTTTTATAAAATATATAAATATTAAATATCACATGCCTATATGTCAAAAGAAGCCCTGGTGGCACAGTGGTTAAGAGTTCTAGCTGCTAACCAAAAGGTCAGCAGTTCGAATCTACCAGCCACTCCTTGGAAACCCTATGGGGCAGTTCTGCTCTGTCCTATAGGGTCACTATGAATAGGAATAGACTCCACAGCACCAGGTTTGGTTTAATTTTTTGATATGTCAAAAAGAAGCCCTGGTGACACAGTAGTTAAGTGATAGCTCAGGACCAGGCAGTGTTTTGTCCTGTTGTACACAGATCGCTGTGAGTCAGGAATGACTAGACAGCACCTAACAACAACAACAATATGTCAAAACATGAAGACATACATGGCTTGAAAATTTAAAATTTGAGTAGTACTGCTGTGGGTGGGTACATAAGGTACATATATTTTATTTAATTTAAAAATATTTTATGACATATATAGCTTAAAAAGTCATCTCAAATTATCTAATGCAACATCTCTTACATGTGTATTAACCCAGTGGAAGATATCTGTTTTTGCTTCATCTCACTGTGAATTCACAATGCTGAGTGGACAGACGTGGATAAAATAAACCTCGCCAGCTCTATGAAGGCCTGTGTGAAGAATTATGAAGCAACTTCAATAAGAACAAAAGTGTTGTGTTACACTTTTTTTCTAAGGGAAACAGTAGTTCAATGAATTTAAGAAACAAGAATTGTTGGCAAAATAGCCCTTTTGAAGATTTAGTTGTGTGTGCACAAACCCGAGTATGACATTCGTGAGCACATTACTATGCTGTGAAGACGGGCAAAGTAGCAGAGTACAGCAGCCCTACTGCCAGATATAGAATAGCTGATCCACAAGAAACTGAATTTCGTATTCTCTTATGCTTTTGGAAAACTGAACATCCTTTCGAAAAATACTCTTGCACTTTAGTTCTTTTGTTCAAAAAAATTAAATCTTTATATTTCCTCAATACATAACCAATGAGCAGACTAAATAATTTTTTTCAACAATTTCAACATTTCACCATTTCTAAAAACAACAAAAATAGTGATATTATTTACTCAACTTGGCATACATATGTATATATATACATATGTAAATATATACATATATAAATATATACATATATAATACATATATTGCACATTCATACTTTCTATTCCCATTTTGAGATAAATGAATGAAATAGGCATTCTTTGTAATGTTGCTGCATAAATTCTTATCCTTGGAAGTAAAAGAGTTGTTTTTCTAAATTTGATATGAAGTTTGTTTCTAAATTTAGCATAATGAGGGAGAAAGTGAAGCGTACTTGAGAGGAAGCACAAAAGCTAAAGCAAGCAGAAGAATGTTTAATTGTTCAATTTATTCATTCACCCCTTCACTCAGTCAAAAAATATTAACGGATGGGCCAGTATAAATGTAGGCACTGGGGATTCAAAAATGAAAAGGATAAACTTGTTCACTGCTCTCACAAAGCTAATGAAAGGATCAGAAAACTAAATAAGATTACAATATGGGATGATGTGTAAGGTTTAATGTGGTTCAAGGAGAAATACCCAAAGAAGCTTGTGTCAAGGAAAGCTTCCCAAAAGAAGTGAAGTCTTAAAGGAAACTTTAAGGTTAAGTTAAACTTGGCCATGAGAATGACACAGGTCAAGTTTGAGGGTGCTGGGGAGCATCTGTTCTCTCCTGGACAGAGTGAATAGCATGGGTGCAGGCCTAGAGATGAGTGGGACCCATAGATCTTTCTAGTAACTGAAAGAATTTTAGTATCCCTAGAACTGTGATTCTCAAACTGTGGGCCCTGGACCAGATGAATCAGCATCACTTGGGAACGCATTAGAAGTTTTCATTAGAGATTTCCAGCCCCCACTCTAGACCTACTGAATCTGAAACTCTGGGGTTGTAACCCAGCATTCTAGTTTAACAAGCTTTCCAGGTGATTCTGGTGATCACTCAAGTTTGAGAACCACTAGCTTGATCAGAGATTACAAGGGTAAGGTTTAGGAGCAGTGGTGGTAATGGGACAAAAATTAGAAGACCTTGAGTTGGAAGTGTAGGTGGGAGCCGGATTATGCAAGTCCATCCCTTATCTTGCTGGTGTTTCTGTTGTGTCCCACCGAGTCCGTTCCCACTCATGGCGACTCCATGTATTACACAGTAGAACTACCCGATAGGGTTTCCTAGACAGTAACTTTTATGGGAGCAGATCACCAAGTCTTTCCTCTCATGGAGCTGCTGATGAATTTGAACCTCCAACCTTTTGATTAGCAGCTGAACACCTAACCATTGCAACACCAAGGCTCTATATTTTGCTACTGAAACTAAACTCTTCCTGGCTTTTTATTTTGCTCCCAGTTATCTGTAGTTTTGGAGACAGGCAAGCTAGTCATAGCCAACTTCCCTATATTAACTTCTCTAGAGCCACTGCTCACACCTCTAATTATTTCCTCACTTTCATTTTACCCACACTAAAAATAAAACCATCCAGATATCTTTTTCATTGTCACTCCTATAACTGTCATAACTTCCAAATTCCCTAGAGATATTTTAGCCTCGAGAGTTCACCTACATAAAGTACTGGAACATTGGGAATTATTAATTTAAATTCTAACACATGCTTGCTCTCTGCCAGCATGTAAGCCTGCATATCTCTCCTTGACAGTTCGTATTTGGTCTCGATTTTCAAGACACAGTGAAATTATGACCGGCTCACCAGAGCCTCCTGAGAAAACTGGAGCCAAGTCATCCCATCTCAAGCCTTCAGTGAAAATGGGTCAGTCTCAGGAGGCCTGAAAATTATATTATCTGGGAAACTTCATAGGCATAGATGTCATAGGGCTGAAAGTAAGGTTAGCAAAGCAAAGATAGACACCAACACTAATATGCCACACAAAGGCAGATTTATCCTTTTCCTGGATAAAAGTTGCATGGTTATACGTTCTAACTGGTGAAGGTAAAATGATACATTCACGTAGGCAACATAGCGTTGGGTCTTTTGGCTCATAAGGGTTCCCCTCTGAACTTTAATTCCTCATCAGTAAGATAAAGGGAATGGGCTAGTTTATCTTCTCTTGCTCTAAAAATGGTAAGCTTCCTAGTGATTTTCCTAGTGAAGTGATTAAGGACATAGGCCAGACCATCCTGAGTTGGCATCCAAGTTCTGCCACTGGCCAGGTATTAGAATCTCAGGAAGATATTTAACCTATTTAAGCTTCGGTTGTCTCATCTGTGAACTATAAACTTATCCATTCATTTATACAGTGATTTTTTTCAACAAATACATGTGGTATACCACTCTGTACCAAGTGCTGTTCTGCCTGCTGGGGATACAGCAGAAATAGACAAAAAGCCCTACTCAGCTGGAGCTTATAGTCTAGAGAGAGGAGACAGACAATAAACAATAAAGAAAACATTTAGTATGTCAGGTGGTACAGAGTTGCAGTGTGTTGCCCAGATCCCCGTTCAGCACCCAGATACTCATTCTCTCAGCTAGTGGGATTTCTGACTGCTGAAGGCTCATAGCTGAATTCCTCCTCAGACATTGCACTTAGCCAAAAGAAGCTGCATCCCCCCAGGTCATGACCCATTCCAAGGGACAGTCAGAATCCAAGACTGGTCAATGTATCATAAAAAGACCCAGCCTCCATGCTTCAACTCTGAAGGCCCGTCGCAGCTCCAGACCAGAACTCCCCGGGAAGAGCTGAGGTCTTTGTAGCTGCCATCACAGTTCAACTGTTTCTTTCCATTTCTGGTTTCCTCACACCTCTGTATCTATGCTGAGGGCACTCCTCAATAAACCTACTGCATGCAAAGCACCATTACGGAATCTGTTCCAGGAAACCCTATAAACACAGATGATGAGAGGTTCTCTCGAGAAAGGTAAACCCAAGAAGGAGGATAGAGACTATCTGCCTCTTAATGTGAGAGAAGTGTTAGCACATTGTCTGACACGCATAACACATGATCATTATTGTTAACTATAATCCTAATTATTACTTGAAGCTGGGAAGCTGGCAAAAACTTCATGGAGAGGGCCTTAACCTTGGCTTTGAAAAAAAAGAAGGATGAGGTAAATAAATAGATAAAACTGCCCGGTAAGGTTTTCAAGGAGCGTCTGGTGGATTCAAACTGCTGATCTTTTGGTTAGTAACCAAGCTCTTAACCATCATGCTGGGGCTTCTGTATATATATGTGTGTGTGTATATATGTATGTATATATATTTGTGTGTGTGTGTGTATTTACAGAAAGAAGAAATTTTTTTAGGATAACAATTGATTTGTGCAATTAAATGTGGCAAATATTTCAAAGATAGACAGCTAAAGAGAGCACATGAAGAGTAATTTGGGTTAAAAGCACAAGTTTTGGACTTAACCCTGAATTTAAATCTTGACTTTATCACTAGATATTAGACTTTGGGCAAGTCAGTTAACCTCTCTCCTCGGTTTCCACATCTGGAAAATGGAAATAATACCACATACTTTCTAGGGTTCTTATGAGGATGCAATAACTCAATGCATGTAAAGGACTTATCAGAGTATCTAGTTCTCATGTGGCTAGATCTCAGTAAATGTTGGCTATTAATTACTGATATTACTGCTATTAATTTCCATTTTAGCAACTCAAAATTTTATTTAAAAAACAAAACAATATTCTTTATCATACCAACATTCTTTCACTCTCTTCTTGACATAGACACCCTACTGTAGCAATGAAGTCATTCTTTTATTCTTCTCCTTGACATTTATTTTTCATAACTATTAGCTTCCTTTGGGCATATCATCAGGAAAGACCAATAGCTAGAAAAGGACATCATGTTTGGTGAAGTACAGGGCCAATGAAAATGAAGGAAAATCTCAATGAGGGGGGCTGACACAATGGCCATAACAATGGCCTCAGACATACCAATGATCATGAAGCTGGGGCAGGACTGGGCAACATTTCACCCTGTTATACATAAAGTCACCATGATTTGGAGCCAGCTTGATGGCAACCAACAAGAAGGCTTACCATTGAGATTAGTTGGCAAGCCTTGGTGTTAGTTTTTGTTCAATTTTTATAGGTGACATGTAAGTATGAGTGGAATTACCCAAGATGTGTTGACCTCCCTGGGCTTAAGCATGAGAGAACTGGACTCAGCTATAGAATCTCAGCACTTGAACTTCCAAGATAGATGTTACCCAGCACAGTAGGGAAGTAGGGGACCTCCATTAAGCCCATTTCAATAACATCACCTTGTGGACCCAGAACCACTGTCCTTCCTGTTTCTATGGTAATCAAATTCTTTAAAGGTTGGGACACTTTAAATAGTGCTTAAAACACAAATGGTCAGTGCAAACAGAAAATGTAACATAGTGGTTAGTAGCCCAAACTGCGTAACTAGATGATCTGTGCTTATATTCCGGCTCCACCACTGCTAGCTGTGTGACCTTGGGCAAGTTAATTAACCTCTCTGTGCCTCAGATTCTCCATCTAGAAAATGGAGATAATAATACTACTGTCTCATATGATTGTTCAAGGATTAAATAAGCTAATACATATGAAATGTTTAGAACTATGTCTGGTACATTTAAGCACTCTAGAAGTGTTTGTTATTATAATAACAATAATTACTACTTTTCTTTCGAGGGAGGCTCCTTCATTGAGTCTCCAATATGATTTTTTTAACTGCCTGTGCTGTGAAGCAGCTGCCATTTATCACCATAAAGAAGAAGAAAGAAAAAAAAATGAAGAAGAAGAATGTAATTCTTGCAAAATAATAATAATAATAACTGCCTTAGGAAACCCTCTGTGGAACCCTTTTCAGTTTTCAGTGGAAATGAATAATCTTATGTACACATAGCCACCTACCCTGCTATGCATTTTTAAAAATTAATTATCTAACTGATTTCCTTGCCCTGAAATAAGCAATCCAAAGAACAGCAAATCTAGCTGTATATTTAAAGCTATATTTTGGCTCACAGTAAATATTAGTTATGCCATTGTTTAATGAAAAGAAACACAGAATATCTTGTTTGGGAAAGAATTTTATTTTTCTCAATTACTGGGTAGATACAGGCTTCAGAATGCTTGAACTTTTATAAAATCACATTTTTACCTCGAGTAGCAATTGAAAAGAGAGCTGCTCCTTTCTTTCCCAAGTTATTCCCAGTTGTCTTGCAGAACCATGTAGCACCAAGTGGGGACACACCAGGAAACTGAGGGTTATCTAATTATACCTTTAGCACAATTTTCTTTCTTCTGTCAAGTTCTATACTGCAGTCTTTTGAATCCTTCTAAATCTTTGACAGCTAATTCCTGTCCATCAGAGACCCACTTCTCAGTGTTTGTATTTATGTATCTGAGAAACAGCTCCTTTTTATATCTAGGTAGCTGTCTTTCTGTCATTTTCTCTCTTTCATCCTGCTTAAGTGTCCACTGGGATGATAGATTTCAAAATGCATTAAATAAAAGAATGCAGTTAAGATTTTGAATTCAACACCCATGGTGATTAACAAAAGACAGTTATGTACCTTTACAATTGCTTCCAACTTGAGTTCAGCAATACCTTTAAGGGTTGTAAAAGTATATTATTCATGATCACACTCTACCCTGCCCCTAGAATTATTAAAGAAACCAGCTAAGATAAATCTAATGAGTTTTTGCAAAAAAATAAACAAATAAAACACTTCTTCTGCACGTGAAATTCTGCTCATGTCACCATTTTTTCCGAAGCATATACTGTTCAACATGAAGGGAGAAATACTTTCCTGAAAAGAAAGGCAACACGTGAGTAAACAAGAAGTTGATGAGTTTATTCTACCTTTAAATTGATCAGTGACACCTAGAAGTCTCTAAACCCTGAGGACTTATATAAGGAAAGATAAGGCATAGTCCATGAATGCAAAGGTAGTTGAGGGAGTCTCATCTACACTCTCAGCCTAAGACTTCCTAAAGCTTATACACTGTGGGAATTGGGAAATTAGGGCAAGTAAAAAATGGCAAAGCAGGTGAAGAATGGCAAAGATTGATCTTCTCAATCTTCAAAAGGGAAGCAGCATAGAAAAACTCACTTGAAGCTAGATATATGCACCTCCAATACCAAAAGGAAAAAAAAAATGCTTGCAAATTATTTTCATATGTTTTACAAGAGGGTGTTGTTGTTATCTGCCATCTAGTTGATTAGGACTCATGGCGACCACATGTGTGCAGAGTAGAACAGCTCCATAGAGTTTTCAAGGCTGTGACCTTTTGGAAGGATGGCAATGACTTGATTACAGCTTTTGTTAATCATCCAAAATCATTTTTTCAAGAGAACCCTCTCAAATACACACACACACACACACACACACACACATATAAAATCTAAGTCATTAACATCACTCACTAGAGATAAGAGAGAGCTGCAAGGGTAGTCAAATCTCATGGTCCAGGAAAAAGCTAAGTGCCTTAAGCACTAAGTAGCAGAACATTTCCCATATACATGCTAACATATCTAAATTGCCCTTAATTTTTATAGTGGTGCATTCTCAGCAAGCTTGATTAAGTAAACGGAGGAATGTTGATTTTTATTTGCATTTCTCTTCTCCCAAGAATGTTTGAGACTGTTGAAAAACACTACAAAATGATTAATAAATTAGAGCAAGAAATAGAAAGTTAGATCCCTAAAATCAAGAGGGAACAAAATTTCATTTTGATAATTAGGTACTACAGATGCACCACATATGTTCCATCTCTGCCTCTGAGATTTCTGGCAGCCAGAAAATAGAGAAGTTATCAGGCTTTCATAATATGAAGCACAAATGCCTCAGGAAAGATGTATAGGGGGTGTTGAGGATAATGGCCTCAAAAAAAGTTTTTTAACAAATGCTCTTTTTTTTTTTTGGTTTTTACCCTCCCCCCCCCAACCAATATGGTGTTTTCTAACAGTAACCTTTGAAAGAAGCACATCCAATATAAGCATCACTGAGAGATGATGATTTTTCCATGGCGGGAGTGAGGGAAGGGAGAAAGGAAGGTTATTTAATACATCCCTTGCATTTGGCCTTCAGGGGAGAAAATATAACTAGGAAATAAGTGAAAAGACTCACTCTAACTTTCTTTTCTAAATATGTCTTCTTTTACTCAGGAACTAAAAATTAGAATGTCCTAAGACCTTCTCATTGTAGATATTGAAACACCATGATCACAGAAAGCAATGCTCTTTGGTAGTTACCAGAGATGGAAGAGAGAGGGAGACGGAACCACTTTCTAAATAATAGACACTTCATTATTTTTGGTGATGGGAAAGGTAATATCAAATATGGGTGAAATCTGCACAATTCGACCAAGGAATGTGATGGCAGTAAGAAGTACATAAGAATAAGAGATGATTTTGGTAAATGCTATAACTTACAATTTTGCAACAGTAATAACAACCAAAAAATATGTGTGTGGTTACATAGGTAGATATGTATACATAAATGTGTAGAGGAAAGCTCCTGTAAATATATGGGTGTACATGTATAGGTGTATTTGTAGGCATGTATATTCATATACCCATAATAAAGCGCATGGGGGCACAGTTACAGATACTTCCTAGACATAACCAAATACCTCTTGGGATTGGTTTACTGGGATTGTAGGCGTAGGACCATAGTCTCGTGGGACAATTCAGTCAATTGGCATTATGTAGTCCATCAATATAATGTTCTACACCCAAGTTTGGTGAGTAGTGTCTGTGGTCTTAAAAACTTGTGAGCAACCATCTAAGATACAACTATTGGTCTCTAATAAGAGAGCAAAAGAAAAAGAAGGAAACCAAAGACTCAGGGAAGAAACTAGTCTGCAGGAATAATAGCCCACACAAACCACAGCCTCATCTATCCTGAGACTAGAAGAACTAGATGGTGCCCAGCTACTACCACTGACTGCTCTCACAATGCATTGTCCTGAAAACAATAGGAGAAAATGTAGACCAAAACTCAAATTCCTAAAAAAGGTCAGAGTTACTGGACTGGTAGAGACTAGAGGAACTCTGAGACTATTGCCCTAAGATACCCTTTAAACTTGGAACTGAAGCTACTCCCAGAGATCAACTTTCAGCCAAATAACAGATTGGTTCATAAACAATATCATCCATGAGTACCATCCTCCTTTAAGTAATCATCTGTATGAGACCAAACAGTCAATATTTTTATCCTAAACCAAAGATGAGAAGTTAAAGGAAGGGCACAGAAGCTACATCAATGGAAACAGACCAACCAGAATGGAAATAATGAGAATGCCGACACATTGTGAAAAATGTAACCGATGTCACTGAAGAGTATGTATAGAAATTGTTAAATGGAAACCGAATTTGCTGTGTACACTTTCACCAAAACACAATAAAATATTATTTAAAAAAAAAAGAATTAAATCTAAAAAAACTTTTGCAATAAAATGTCATGAAAAGGTCTCAAAAATAGACACACATAAATATATTGGAAAGTCTTCAGATATTCTAGCATATAAACTTCCCTATTCTAAGAAAAAAAGCAAAAAATAAAAATAAACACCATGATCTAGGTTAAGAAAACACAACAATGTTCCAGGTGCCACCACAGTAGAAAAATGGGAGTAAAGCTAGGCTTCAAAAAGGATTGAAGCAAGAAAGTGGAAAGCTCTTAGAAACAAAGGCAACCATCCTTTTTCTTGGTCCATACTATCACTCGGCTTTCTCCAAAGACTAGCTTTATCTGTACCTATGTTCATTTAGGAAAAACTATTCATCTCCCTCATGGCTTGCAAATACATTTCCTTTGCTTTCAGCCATACTACAAAATATTCAAACTGACTGTGGATTATAATTTCAAATTCCTAGACAAGAGAATCTGGTTGGCACAGTTTAGGTCAAGTCTCCATCCATAATTTAGTTCATATGACTTGGAGCCAAAGACCAAGTGAACAAACTGCCAAGGCTCTACTCCATAGCGGGGGGGCAATTTTCAGATACAGGGATGAACAGATACCCCCGAAGATTCCTACCGGGAATTTTGAAGTTAGTCTTCAAGGAGGTCTTAGAATGTGGATTTTCTATTTTCATACTGGTGATTCAAAATGCTTTGAAAATCAAGTGAAGAGACACAGAAACCCTTCTATTATAAAAGCCCAGAAGCCCCACAAATATTTTTGCCCAGGTAAAGATAAATCCTCCCCACATTTACACTGAAATGGGCTGCAGACAAAGCAAAGATTATCCTTGGGAAACAGATTTGAACCCGCTCCCACGATTAGACATACTCTAGATTGAAGGCTTAGAGTTCCACACCACAGGATACCGTGAAAAAGATAATTCTGGCCTGGAAATTGTTAAAAGCAGGTGTTCCAAGTCATCAAAAAAAAAAAAAAAAAAAAAAGCCTGAGGAGTGATGCTGTCATGGAAAAAGTTATATTGAGCTGCATAGTTCTGCAGCATGCTTTCCAGGATAAGCTATGGAGAAAGTTTGCTTGTACAAAATGGAATGTGCTGTCTTGTTGTGTAGCATTTTGATCAATTGCCTTTGTCTGTCTAAGAAAACGATTTTGGTTTTGATAAAGTGATGACACGTAGCTCTTTATGGCAGCTGTAGGAGAGCAGAGTTATTTGTATCTTGAAATCAATTCTAGTTGTTGAAGATTAAGTCCATACCATCAGCAGGTAGGAACAGACTTATCTTTCTACCTACCAAGATGGCAAATACCCAGTTTGTCTACAATCAGCATCATATTATGAAAATATTAGTTTAAAAGAAACATAAATAAAGTACAACTTTGTTTTTACATTACATGAAATTTTGAATGGGTATGTAAGGAAACTTTCCCCATTTGTTAATTTTTTCAGGGATATTTACTCTCACATTTGCAAAATCATTAATACTAAGCCTCACTTTTGCGTTAATACCACTTGGCCCCCAGGCAATGAAGTCAAATTTAATGAAAGATCAATATATTCCCCAATCTTATTTTCCTGAAAATGATAGTAGTGAGTAGTAGAGAAATATTATACCTAAAACCCTCTTACTTCTAATGCAAGATATTTAACTTGGAGACCTCACACATGGTTTTAGGAGAAGCATGACATAAATAATTGAGGAGACACTGAGAAAATTGATGAAGTTATAGTCTTGTGGTAACCATAGGGTTGGCCCTATTAAAAATAGAGTGGAACCTCTTTGAATCTCTCCAGAAATGATCATCATGATTGGCTAGATGTTACTTGAGATAAATAGCTTGGTGTTATTCAGAACAAGCTTCAAGCAATGATCCAAAACTTTCTTTAGAACTTCTTCACTTTGAGGAGACGATCAAATGAGTTTTGACAGAAGCAGTAGCAGGTCCCTGTTAGATGCCTAGCATCTAAATTACTTCAGGCAATATGTTTGGATCCACAAGCTAAAATAAATCGGCCCCCACCATTGATGCTTCCATAAACGCTTCTATTGAAGCCATTTAAGGGGAAACTGTAAACTCACATGTACTTCATCACTAACTGAAAATTAAGTAAAGGCCTTGCACAGAAATTTACTTAGCACCAGTATTTTGGTGGTAATGAGTTTATAATTAACCAAAAAAACCAAACCCACTGCTGTCGAGTTGATTCCGACTCATAGTGACCCTACAGGACAGAGTAGAGCTACCCCATAGAGTTTCCAAGGAGAGCCTGGCGGATTCAAACTGCCGACCTCTTGGTTAGCAGCCATAGCACTTAACCACTACACCACCAGGGTTCCCGAGTTTATAATTAGGTGGGTTTAAATTAGGAGATTTTTCCACATTCTAATTTTAACACATTGCCTAGCTAAACTTGTCAGAAATGTTGTTGGTTCATTTGTTTTTATTGTTGGTTTGTTTGTTTTTGCATCCGTACAGTTTTTATTAAATCAATACATGAGATCCGTTAAATAAGGATAGACAGGACTGCTTGCCCCCTGAATCTATCAAGCTATTAAAGCCAAAAACAAAATTGGAATCTCTCCTGTCAAAGTATTTGATATTCCATACATAACAAAAGTTCATTTGATAAAAGTAAATGGTACCCCTCTCCATTTCACCTTATCCATCCTGTTCCAGAGCAAACAGACTCAGGAGGCTGAGTGCAGCATCCTAATGAAAATAGTAAATTTAGATAGAAAATAGTAAAGCAAAATAATAAACAATAAGAAGTTACAAATACCCAGTTTATAAATGTAAAGACCGCTTTACCCTCCTTTCCCTGCTATTGGAAAATACATATGGATAAATATGGCTAAATTCTTCATTTTTGATTTATTACATTAAACAGGACTCTCAATTTCAAGAGAAAAAAACCCAGCTAACTTAATAAAAAAGAAGTGTTTTACTGGCTCGCTTAACAGAAATGTGATGGGATAATGTGAGATTCAGGCAAAAATCCAGGCTCTCCAACAATGTCCTTAGGAATTTCTCAGCCTCAGTTCTGCTTTATTCTCTGTTGGCTTCATCTTCAAGTTTGCAAGAGTTCGTATCTCCAGTAAAAATTCCAGTTCTGGGTTAACTCAACTCTTCATTTCCTCTACGTCTGCACCTGAGTATTCATTGTAACCTGAGGAAAACGTAAGCATCCTGGCTTAGTTTCTTAGTGCAGCAATACCACAAGTGGGTGCCTTTAAGAAACAGATTTTTTTTTTTTTCCTCACAGTTTAGGAGACCAGAAGTCCGAGTTGAGGATACCAGCTCTAGGGGAAGGCTTTCTCTCTCTCTCTGTTAGCTATAGGGGAAGGTCTTTGTCTCTTTTCTGCTTCTGTGTCCTGGTTCCTTGGAGATCTCATGTGGCATAGAGTCTGTCTTCCCCCATCTGTGCATTCTTTCTTCTGTTCCTGATCTGCTCTATTATATGTCAAAAGTGATTGGCTTAAGACACACCCTACACTGATATGACCTTATTAACATAAGAAAGAAAACCCTATTTTCAAATGATTATATCCACAGGAATACTTGTTGAAAAAACTCATTGCCATCAAGCCTATGCTAACTCATAGCAACCCTATAGGACAGAGTAGGACTACCCCTTAGGGTTTCCAAAGGTTTCTTTACAAAAGCAGACTGCCACATCTTTCTCTAGTGGAGCAGCTGGTGGGTTCAAACCACCAACAGTTCTGTTAGGAGCTGAGCAGTCAACCACTGTGCCACCGGGCTCCTTATCCACTGGTATAGAGGTTAGTATTAACAACACATATTTGGGGGGGATGCAATTCAATCAATAGCACATCTTGGCTGATCTAATTAAATTTCATGTTCTATCCCTTGCATATCTCTCCAATATCCTATTCTGGCCTCTTGACCTATACGTCTCAGACACCTCAAATGACATATAAACAGTTCCTCCATTCTATTTGTGATGTGATTTCTTCAAACCAGAATGCCACACTCTCTACTCATCACTTCAGTAATGTTCAGATTTCTCCTAATCGTTCCAGATTGAGCCCAAGAGTCACCTCTTCCGTACGCCTTCCTTCACTTTTTCCTACACGCTTTGCTTTGACTCGTACACACACCTCTTTTTTATCAACAATTTTACTACATTACAATTAAGGTTCTCATATATATATCTCCCACTGAAAAGAAACTTCTATGAGGACAGGAAACCATGCTTTGTTTTCTTTGTTTCCCCAAGCGGTATCACGCACTAAATGGTGAAAATTTGTGTTGTTTTTGAATGATTAAATGAGCTAATGGGTAAAAATTTCCTTAAGAAATTTTCTAGAACTTTTTAAATGTTTTTAAATCAGGATTATGTTCTTTAAATCTTGTTCCTATGAAAAATAGATTATTTACAAATAAATCTTTTTTATAAACCTTATGAAATTTGTGATCTCTAATGGCTCTTCATTTAATTGCAAAGCTATTTACCTCAAACTACAATAAATGTTACACTAAGAAACTATAAATCCAAGTACATAGATATGCCTATCAATATGCAAGTACCCAATATTAATAGTATGCCGTATGTTCAATAGTATTTGAAATTGAACATTATTGGCTCCAGGGCAGTGATTTCATGGCATTTATGAAATTTTTAAGAAAATTCTATTCTACGCTGGATCTCTAAAGGGGGGTGGGGGGAGAACAAAAAACAATTTAACATGTATATATGAATACATAAGTATTTCTATTGCAAAAAAAAAAGTTCTCAAAATACTATCTCAATCGCAAGTTAACAATATATAACATAGACAATTACAAACTAAATCTTTGACCTTTAGAATGTTGACAATAGGTTCAGGCATTTGAATGCCTCGGTCACTTTTCTTTGTTCCTTGATATTTGCCACATGAAGCTTGCCTGCGGCAAGGCATCCTGACTGTTCATTAATGCACACAAGAATCTCTTTAAAAAATGAAATAAGAAAGACACAAAGTGTTTTGTCACACTGCACCACCTGCCTCTGCTTCTGCCTCTCCATCAGGTTGTACCAGTCACACATTTTCCAACCATCCCTGTGTCATTTGCCATTTTTCTCTGACAATTAAATTAAGGTCCCTAAGAAGAATGAATCTTGGATCTTCTGTGTCCCAGTGTAGTCACAATTTGATGCACTGAATTGCATTGTTTCTGGAGAAGTAACAGAGCAGTGGAAGAAGGCACAGCTGTGACATTCTAAAAAAGTGCAGTCCCATCTAAGGTCTCTCCTTCAGCAGAAATGACCCGTGAGGTTTGTTTCTACACAGCTGAGAATTCATCAACTGGCTTACTTGAGAGGAAAAGAGAATCTCTTGCCATTCTCCTTTTATTTCAAATCTTAAAGATTTTTTTCTTGTTGGTAGATGGCATCAAATACTGAATGAGTGTAAAAGAAAAGATGTTAATACAATACCATGCTGATGTCTTTTTCTCTAAATACATACTTTATTTAAAGCATAGGCAGGAATATTTGAAAAAGATTTTTAATTCGCAATTTTTTCCATTAATTTGTCTCTGAAAATAGTAAATTCCACAATACAAATGTGTAAGTGATCATTTATGAAACAAGAACGTTTTTGAGATTAACATTGCCACATAGATCAAATGAGAAAACTTTGTACTTTAGCCATGGACATTTTATTCTAATATCTAGAATGTGTTGTTGTTTTTTTTTTTTTAATCTCTTCCTCATGAACAATATACATTTATTAATACCCATACTGTATAAAAGGAACCCTGGGTGCACAGCGGTTAAGTGCTTGGCTGCTAACAGGAAGGCCAGCGGTTGGAACTCACTAGTCGCTCATGGGGAGAAAAATATGGCAGTCTGCTTCAATAAAGATTTACAGCTTTGGAAACCCTATGGGGCAGTTCTACCCTGTCCTATATGGTCACTATGAGTAGGAATCAACTTGACAGCGATAGATATACAGTTTTACAAGGAGCCGTGGTGGTGCAGTGGTTAAAACACTTAACTGCTAGCCTAAAGGTTGGAGGTTTGAACCCACCAGCCACTCCTCGGGAGAAAGATGTGGCTGTCTGCTTCAATAAAGATTTACAGCTTTAGAAACCCTACGGGGCAGTTCTACTCTGTCCTATAGGATTGCAATGAGTCAGAATCCACTCGACAGCAGTAGGGTTTTATATACTGTTTTATGGAGTCTCTGGGTGGTACAATTGGTTAATGTGCTTGGAAGAAAAGCCTGGCAAACTACTTCCAAAAAATCAGCCATTGAAAACTCTATGGAGAATAGTTCTACTCTGACACACATGGGGTTGCCATGGTCAGAGTCAACTGGATGGGAACTGACTTACTGGTATACCCTTTTATGACTTGGAAATCAATAGACATGTCTGAAGTGAGAGTGTGTGGCATAGACACTCTTATGTAAACAATGTGTTCTTTCTTAAGTGAGTATCTGTCAGATGTCTCTTCTGAGGATTTTTTTTTCTGTCTTGCTTGCCCTTGCTCAGCTGTATTCCACATAATTGAGGTTGCCAACTAGCTGAATTCAAATAACTGTGATGAGTACCTAAATTAAGAAAATAGTGAGGGGACTGGAGAGAATGGGGATGATTTAAGAAATACTTAAAAGGTAGAAATGACAGGATTAATGGGCAACTGAAAGGCAAAGGAGAGAATTGGGTGAGGGCCAAGTCCCAGTTTCGTGCTTAGACATCTCTGAGTATGGTGTCCCCAGCGAGATGGGATGATTTTACTCTCTAGGCAGCAGGGAAGACTGAGTATTTTTTAACATTACTTTGAAGAATAATTATCTGGCCACATAATATGGGATGGATTGGGAAGAGACTGGAAAAGCAACCTAATAGAAAATGATAAAACTAATCTAGTCATGTGGGGCTGAAGCCTAAAATGTGGCTGTACGGTGGTAATAGAGACAAAATAATTTAAGACATGATGAAATAATTAACTGTGGATGTGGAGTAGGAGGGAAAGGTAAAATCAAAGGTGACCCCATACTTTCAAATCCAGGCAGCCAAGAGGAAACCAACATCATCTACAAAGTCACAAGATGGTGGTTTCTAGCAGAAATGTTTGCTCAGCTTTTATCTGTATCTGACATCCTTATATCTCTGTAAACAGATTAATCTCCATTATATATAGTTAGATCTTCATATTTTTGCCTCACTCTTATAAGGTTAAGCCATTTGTGAATACCGTATCTGATCTGAGAGGAGAATTTTTTTTCTCTGAGGAAAAAAATGCTACGAATTTCCTATATTGATTGCCAGAAAACCATAGGATTAATTTACTGGATACTGTCAATCCACTTCTTCGTTGAGATTTGTACTGTGCAAGTATGACTGAAATTTATGTATAACTGACTTTGGTATTAAAGATATATATTTTGGTGAAGTTATAAGACAATATCATTTGAAATTTTTCCATTCCATTCAGGATTTGGAGTCATAAGTAAAGCATATGAATAAATGCATCCCACCATTTATTTCACTGGGGAGCATTTTAAGAAATATTTTACTCTCAAAAAAGCATATATTGTTGTCTTCAGTAACTTTAAAAAGATGTTCATAACAGAAAAGAGTTAACTTTAAAAAGCTATTCCACAGAAAAAGACACAGAATACAAATAACAGATTTTACTTTGAAATGTAAATATAAACTAGAATAATCTTGATTACAGAGAGACAAAATCATATGCCTGCAAAGAAGAAAATTCTTTGGTTAAAAATAGCTAAATTGCTTTTCTCTCACTTTCCTAAAGACACGAAATCTGTTTTTTTAATCCTTTTTTTTTTTTTCCTCAAGTATTTGGACTCCAAGTAGAGAACTTCACTTTTTTTCTCTTTAAATAGAAAGAACTAAAGCAAATGTCACTTAATAATGTCATCTGAACTGTATCAGTCACTGGCTAGGTGCTAAGTCCTTGCTCAGTAACAATTTTGCAACTCTTCTTGGATAATTGCTTCCTCTTAAGGAAGTGTACTTCTTTCCAAACCATAAAATGAAATATGTCATTTTAATAGACTTACCTTTTCTAAGAATACAACCTCATTCCATTAAGCAAAGGAACATTTTCCAATCAGCTAGTCACAAATAAATCTTATTTCCTACTGTGGATTTTATCGTGCTTCTTTTAAGGACAAGTTTGCTCTCTATGATATTATGTATGTGAAAAAATTATACATACATTTTTCCTACAAAACTAATTAGAAATAAGCTTTTTTTTAGCTTTTTCTCAGGGTTTAAGAATGAATAGATAATAGTAATAAAAACAAGTTTTCACAGCAGAGGAATACGTAGCTACATAGGCAGTCCCCAGATTATAAACGAATGCCGTTTCCTAAATCTGTCTTTAAATCGGATTTGTACGTAAGTCGAAACAGGTGTGGTTCATATCTAACTTCAGTTAGTCAAAGTTTGTCTTAGTATATAGTGTATAGCATACCTTTCTAAGCATAAAAAAATTAAAGAAACCCTCCCAGATACACTGAAACATCTTCAACATAATAATACAGTAACAATAATAATATTCTGATGAGTGTTGCAAAGTAGCACCCATTTGTTATTGCGAACCATTGCGAACACCTCACATTTTTAATATAATAGACTATGTGAGTTGGTTTGTAACTACGGGTTGTATGTAAGTTGGACATTCATAACCTGTGGACTGCCTATACTGTACTTATGAAATCTATTCGATAGATGATTTTAGGTTTGTTTGTTCATTTGTTTGTCTAAGTGTCTGTTTAAATAAATCTAGTCGGTAAGGCCTTTAGCCAAGGAATCCCTCCTCCTCTTCCAATTCCTTCTCCTCTGTATCTTATTCCTTCCCCTCTCCTCTTCCTCCTCTACCTTCTCCTTCTTCATCTTCAGCACAATTTATTTTCCCAACTCCCCTGTCTACTGACTCACTACCAGAAACTACTTGTTCTCATCCAGAGCACCCTGCAGTTTCCTTTTTGTAACAATCTTTACACTTGTAATTATTTATTCAGTATTTGTCTCCCCCACTGAACTGTAAATCCATGAGGACAGGAACTGTCTGTTACACTCATCATTATGTGCTTGGTATCTACTGCAGTGCCTGGCATGTAATAGGTACTCAATAAATACTTTATGAACAAACTAATAAATTCTTAACCTTAGATTCACATTGCTAAACTTAATCTACTAAACCTGATTAAATGTAGAAATCTGTACTTTCTAGTAAGTATGCCTTCCAAGAAGACTTGTCTCCAAACACACAGGATAATTGGATTCTTCTGATTAAATTAGTGTTGGGTAGACTTTTTTCACATACATAGTATAGCTACACTAAGGGTAAATTTTCGTTACGTACAAAGGGGAGGACGGCGATATGGATTACCCCTACATTAATCTAACATTTTCTTATCAGAATCTTCCAATGCAAATTATTGTTTAATCCAATCACTGAACAAATATTTATTGAGCTACTCTCATGTATTAGGGGCCCTAGTTGGGTCAGTGGTTAAGCATTTGGCTTCAAACCAAAATGTTGGCAGTTCAAATCTACCAGCTGCTCCTTGGAAACCCAATGGGGCAGTTCTACTCTGTCATATAGGGCCACGATGAGTCAGAATCAACTTGATGGCAATGGGTTTGGTTTTTTATCATGTATTAGGCTTTGTATTTTGGATATCATAGAGAATAAAGTACCCTGCCCTCACAGAATTTGTAGTCTAATTGAAAAGACAGGTTAGAAAAAAAGAATGTCAATAAAACATGATAAATTCTATAGTGGGAGTAGTATAATGATTGATGGGAGCATGTATCTAGGTACCTAGCCAAATGTACAGCCAGAAAAAGCTTTTTAAATGATGTAATGTTCATGAAGGAGGAGTGAATGGGAATTGACCAGGAGAGGGAAAACTTGCCTCATTCAAGGCACTAGGTGAAACTCAACATGGTTAGAAAATGATAAGGGATGAATCTGTAGACATTCTATAGACATATGCCAGAGCCTTTTGTAGAGAGCCTTGTTAACAAAGTTAAGGGTCTTTGACTTTATCCTGAGATTAAGTCAGAGATCTCTGATTGACTGATACAACTATGAGGCAGAAGGAGGCAGAAATCATCCCTGTCCAAGACCAAGAGCTGCAGTACAGGTCCTGACCGTTCCTTGTATCTCCATAGAGGAAATCTTGTTCTTTCCAATATTCAGTTAAAAGATAACACAATAACTTAGTGTAATTTCTCTGAAAGGTTGTGACAAGAATATTTAATTCGATATCCTCATTTTACAGACAACCATCACCTGAGTCTTCATCAAGTAGTAATCTTTTTTGCTGGTGAAGCTCCTTGCCTCAATGTTGATGGCTGCTGAATGATCAGGGTGGTCGTTGAAGAAGGTTGGAATGGCTGTGGCAATTTCTTAAAATAAGACAAGAATAAAGCTGGCTGCATTGATTGACTCTTCCTTCATGAAAGATTTCTCTGTAGCGCATGATGATGTTTGATAGTATTTTACCCACAGTAGAACTCCTTTCAAAATTGGAGTCAATCCTCTCAAAATCTGTTACTGCTTCATCAACTAAGTTTATGTAATATTCTAAATTCTTCTATTGCAATTTCAACAATGCTCACAGCATCTTCACCAGGAGTAGATTCTATCTCAAGAAACCTTTTTTTTTTGCTCATCCATAAGAAGCAACTCCTTATCCGTTAAAGTTTTATCATGACATTGCAACAATTCAGTCACATCTTCAAGCTTCATTTCTAATTCTAGCTCTCTTGCTATTTCCACCACATCTGCAGTTACTCCTACTGAAGTCTTGAACCACTCAAAGTCATCTGTGGGGGTTGGAATCAACTTCTTGCAAACTCCTGTTAATGTTGATATTTTGATCGCCTCCCATAAATCAAAAATGTTCTTAATGGCATCTAGAATGGTGAATCCTTTTCAAAAGGTTTTCAATTTACTTTGCCCAGGTCCATCAGAGGAATCACTAGCTATGGCAGCTATAGCCTTACAAAATGTATTTGTTAAATAATAAAACTTGGAAGTGGAGGCTACTCCTTAATCCATGGGCTGCAGAATGGAAGCTGTGATAGCAGGCATGAAAATATTTATCTCCTTGTACAGCTCCATCAGAACTCTTGGTGCACTGTCAATGAGCAGTAATATTTTGAAAGGAATCTTTTTTTTCCTGAGCAGTAGGTCTCAACAATGGGCTTAAAATATTCGGTAAACCATGTTGTAAACAGATGTGCTGTCATCCAGGCTTTTTTGTGCTATTTACAGAACACAGGCAGAATAGATTTAGTATAACTCTTAAAGGCCCTGGGATTTTCAGAATGGCAAATGAGCATTGGCTTCAACTTAAAGTCACCAGCTGAGTTAGCCCCTAACAAGAGAGTCAGCCTGCCCTTTGAAGCTTTGAAGCCAGGCATTGACTTCTCTTTAGCTATGAAAATCCTAGATGACATCTTCTTCCAATATAAGGCTGTTTCGTCTACATTGAAAATCTGTTGTTTAGTGTAGCCCCGTTCATCAGCTATCTTAGCTACATCTTCTGGGTAATTTGCTGCAGCTTCTTAAAAAAAAAAAAAAAAGTTTTTTTTAACTTTTTTCTGCATCAGTACTTGCACCTTGCACCTTTATGTTATGGAGATAGCTTCTTTCCTTAAAACTCATGAACCAAGCTTTGTTAGCTTCAAATTTTTCTTTTGCAGCTTCCTCACCTCTCTCAGCCTTCATAGAATTGAAGAGAGTTAGAGCATTGCTCTGGATTAAGCTTTGGCTTAAAGGAATGTTGTGGCTGATTTGATCTTCTACCCAGACCACTAAAATTTTCTCCATTTCCACAATAAGGCTGTTTTGCCTTCTTATCATTCACGTGTTCACTGGAGTAGCACTTTTAATTTTCTTCAAGAACTTTTCCTTTGCATTCACAACTTGGCTGTTTGGTGCAAGAGGCCTAGCTTTTGGGTTGTCTCAGCTTTCTGTATGCCTTCCTCACTAAGCTTAATTATTTCTATCTTTTGATTTAAAGTGAGAGACGTGTGACTCTTCCTTTCACTTGAATGCTAAGAGGCCACTGTAGGGTTATTAACTGGTCTGATTTCAATATTCTTGTGTCTCAGGGAATAGGGAGGACTAAGGAGAAGGAGAGAGAGAGGAGAACAGCTGGTTGGTGGAGCAGTCAGAACACACACATTTATCAATTAAGTTTGCCATCTCATGGGACGGTTCATGGCACCCCAAAACAATTACAATAGTAACATCAAAGATTACTGATCATAGGTAACCATAATAGATATAAAAATAATGAAAAATTTTCAAATATTACTAGAATTACCAAAACGTGACACAGAGAAACAAAGTGAGCACATGCTGTTGGAAAAATGGCACTGAAAGACTTGCTTAACACAAGGTTACCACAAACCTTCAACTTGTAAAAAACACAATATCTATGAAGTGCGATAAAGCAAAGCCCAATGAAATGAGGTATGCCTGTACTTATATGTTTTCTTCTCCGCAAAGGAGTCTTTAGGACTCCTAGTAGAGGTTTAAAAAACAATTCTCCGAGAATATACATTCTTCCAAGTGCCACAAACTTAAAGTCCTGTTACCCAATTAAAATTTTAGTTCAAGCAAATCTCATAAATGTATAGTCAAAAGTATGCAAAAGGAGATATATTATTAAAATTAACAGTTAACCAAATAGGTATTTTAGTCAAACAGCACAATTTTCTTTAAATAATCTGAGATTCAAAAAGTACCCAACTGCGTAAACTTCTCCTCCATCTGAAGTTTGGATATATGGTCTTGATAAATTACCAGCTACCTGACTACTGTGAAAATGTATGCCACAAGTTCAAAACTCTCACACTATATTATATAGTTTACAAATAGAGCAGTTGCTAAGTAAATTATGTCTTCTTTTTATGTGCCATCTTCATCTTCAAGAAAAATGTTGTTCTCTCTAACAGCTATCCCTTGTAATTTGTTATCCAATAGTTTTCAATGGAAAAATGTGACATTTTAAAGCACAACATTAATTCCGATGATATCAGAGCTATTTTGAAGATTAGGAAATCCAGGGAGGACCTAATTGAAAAACTTCCGTACATTATTTACTAGATAAAAATGAACTATTTAACTTGTCTCTGAAGTAGTGAAAATGCTTTTTCTTTAGTGTTTTAATATTAGGGAGAATATATTTTCTCATTTGTTTTAATATAGCTGTATAAGCTGTGATTAATCTCTAGTCCTTGGAAAATGGTGCAGGCTCTGCTCAAAATATAGCTGAGCAGCCTGTTCCACTCTTAAACATAACAAACACCATAATACAACATATTTTCCCCTATTTGAAATAGGCGATTGAGAGCTTGGCATGACTAAAGCCATAATGATGCTCTAAGTAATCTCTAGGCATTTTTTAATTGCACCAGCTGCACCGGTCTCTTCCAGAGGGGTGCGGAGCTATCTCAGCTCCTGTGGCCTTGGTGTCTCTTCTCCTTTCTTTGTTCTCTTGAGAAAGGGCCTTCAGCCTGCAAACCGACAAGGTTTTCTTTCTTGCTGCCTATCTCAGCCACAGTGGACTTGGCAAAACAGCCCCACTAGCCGAGAGATTCTAATAAGAGTTTTTCAGCCTGTTATAAATATACTGATTAGAGTCCAAGGTGCCTGACATGTTTATCTTTAGTTTAATAAAGAGTTTTTGTAGTTGTTTTGTGATGTATAAGACCATCTGCGGACTACATGCTCAAAACCTTAGGTAACCGTGATCTTTCCCATATAAAACCCTCCCATCAACCTGTTAGGGCAGACAGAATTTGGGAAAAATTTAACCCCCTCTGTCTCTTGAATACCGGTATTCATTAAAGCCTTCTTACTGCTTACCTCCTCCTGTCTCAGTATTGGCTTTGCGACAGGTGGCTCGAATCCGCAATTTGCAGTAACATCTCTGCACAGGTTATGAGTTAAACTCAATGTTGTAATAGATGACTTGAAAATATCTCGATTCAATCATAGCACCTAAAATTTAATTCCAAGGTTTAATAAATTTCTCTTACTGAAAATTGAACATAAGTGACTTTTGTTTCTGTTTACATTTAAATTCTTAAAATGCCTTTTAAATGTTGTAACTGGTTTCTCACTGACTCGGCAATAGCATTTAAGGTTCAGATATTGCCTAGTAGACCTGTCATTTTTATGAGGATGCTATTACTCTGGATATAAATTTTCACATAGTATACTCGATTCCCAGGAAAACATTACTTCTGTGGAAGCCTTAAAGTACTCAGGTTTAATAAATTATTATTGTAGAGAATTAAGTGGCTTGCTTTTTGGTTATATAAAAAAAAAAAATTCTTTGAATTCAATGTGCTTCCTACAACCAATGAGATTAATATGTATTCTTTATGTATAGTAATCAAAATAAAAATAATCAAGCTTTATTCAGGTTAAAGGATATTGAAGGGACTAATTGGTTTAATATTTTAAGATGCTGATAATTGAATGAATTATTACAGTGGGGTATAACGTAGAAAGAAAAAATGAAACAGAAACCTGTATGTCTGAATTCTGGTTATAGCCCTGTGTGAGCCTGACTAGTTCTTTAACTTCTCTGGAATTCAATTTCCTCACTTCTGTTATTAAGAGATTGCCCATTCCACCCAATAAAATATTCGATTCAAATTTCAGAACTACATAAAATGTAAAGCATAATAAATTAATTGAACTAATATATTTTAAAATATTCCTGGAAGATTAGTAAGACCTACAGTCTATGCAATTGTAAGATATGATTTTGTCAATAAAAAATTAGTATGTTGTTAAAATATGTTATCTAGTCTTTTCGTTAAGGGAAGGAAGTTCTTAAATCACATTTATTTAATTACTGCCAGCCAAAACATCCAAGCACCTACTATCCATACCCTCATGCTGTGGGGATTCATAACTTTAAGGTGTGAATTAAGCTCTGTGTAATACAAAGGAGTTCTTACAATGACATATACGACAGTCTTTCCACAAAACCCATATGTAAAGCCTGGTCTGATGGCCAGAGTGTTTAAGAGGAATTAAAATAAGCAATTACATAAAACAAAATCCTTTGGTCCAGCTGCTGATTTAATTTTGCAGTGCATACTTAATCTTAAAATGTGGGATTCTAGGAGTTCATCTTTTTAATTGATATTTTTGTAACAAAGAAAAAAGGGTTATGCTGTTACCTATGACCTCAACTCTTCAATCCTTCGGTTAAGCTCATGTATTTTCAGTTTGCTTCCTATGTACTGAAATAAAGGTTAAATATGCTGTATTGTTGGTAACCATTACCGTATTTCCAATCACGTAGTAAGTTGTAATACAGCTTGGTAGTGAACTGTCAACCACAGAAGTTGTAATGTGGTGTCTGTGTTTCAGCTTCTGACATGGCCGCGGAACAGGGGCAGATTCTCGTGATAGCCACGGCGGCGGTTGGAGGGTTCACTCTCCTGGTCATCCTCACTTTGTTCTTCTTAATCACTGGGAGGTAACTGAAGCATACTCAATCATTTCCAAGATATTTTAATAAATTATTTCATACACTGTGTATTTAACCGATAGGTCAGCATTTTGAACTCACCAGCTGCCCCATGGGGGAAAAATATGACAGTCTACTTCCATAAAGATTTATAGACTTGGAAACCCAATGGGTCAGCTTTACTCTGTCCTATAGGGTCACTGAGTCGGAATAAGACTTGATGGCAATGGGTGTGCGTATTTAAATGTTTTAAATGCAACAAAGCACACCTGAGAGAGAGAGGAGAGAAACTTTCCTCTGACAGTGAACTTTATATGGGAACATAACCACCATGGCTAGTTACCTGTATCAATATGTCCCTGAATATAGAAGCATTCAAAGACTTGATAAGAGCAGTTTGAAAACTGTAATGATAAATATATATCCAATAAATTACTTCTGAGCTTTTCCTTTATTATAATCAAATTGCATCGTAGCAAAGTTTTTTTTTTTTTGGAAAATAATGTGGCAACCCCCCCCCCCAAAAAAAACAACCTGTTGCCGTGGAGTTGATTCCTACACATAACATCTCTATAATCCCACTATCTATAATAAAAAACAGGGTAAAACTGCCCCGTAGGGTTTCCAAGGAGCGGCTGATGAATTCAAACTGCACACCTTTGGTTAGCTGCCGTAACTCTTAACCACTGTGGATTGAAGAATTCATAGTAAAGCTCTTTATAAACTTGTTGTTTTTTTGTTGTTGTTAGGTGCCGTAAGGTTGATTTCGACTCATAGTGACCCTGTGTGCCAGAGCAGAATTGTCCCGTAAAGTTGTTAAGGCTGTAATCTTTTATGGGAGCAGATTGCCAGGTCTTTCTCTTGCAGAGCTGGTGGGTTGGAACCGCCAACCTTTCCGTTAGCAGCCAAGCACTTAACCGCTGCGCCACCAGGGCTCCTTAGAGTTACATAAGTGTGATATTATTATCAATTAGTTATTGAAAGTATATTAGTAAAATCATAATTGTTTTTATAAATCGGATATTTTTACACTTTAGAATAATACTGATGAACAATTTAAAGTAACAATAAATTTAACATAGCAAAAGACCTAAATTTGAATCCTGGCTATCTGTGTGAGCTTGTTCAAAGCGCTTAACCGTCTCAACCTTAGCTTTCTTTTATTACACGGGATTGGTATGATAATATATTAAAATTATTTATTCATTTGTTAAAATATATTGAATGATTTTCATGAACCAGGTACTGGTAATATCTTAATGTGAATGAAAATAATATGTATAAAATTTTAGAATAAGTTTTTTTTTATTTATATATATATATATAGTACAGATTTTTGTCAGAAATAGCTAATATCTTTAGATCATAGCTTTTTTTCCTGTGAAGGGAAAACTATTTGTCTAAATATCCATATGGGCACAAAAGAATACTTCAAGTTTTTTTTGTTGTTGTTAATCTGAAATACACACGTCATGATTTAAATCTGCAGCAAAAATGCCAGCCAAACAATACCCATCCACGCTGACTCCAGCTAAAGTGCACCAACTCTACTGGAAAACCCTGATAGCTGACAAAGAGCAGAGATAATAAATAGCTACCTTCAAGGGCAGTAGTTCAGTGAACGATAAACTCCATTTGTTAGATTCACTTTTTAAACTCTATTCACATACAAATATGTTATTAAAATTTATTTAAAATTACAGAGAATATACATATATAACAAATGGTTTTTTCACAGCCCACTAAAAGGTATGAATCAATAAAATGACAAGGGCTTAAACAAAATGTAACTTCTACCTGTTAAGAGGATGTCAGATTTATTTGTAACAAATCCACTGTTTTAGAAATTATTAAGGAACAAAGCAATAATTTCAATTGCATAACCATAGTCTCATGTGGTTGAGTTGAAATGGTGACTTTGTCATGAATTAATTTAAAAGGGGCACATTTACCCCTATATTTAAAATGTCCTTGTATATAAACAGCCATAGTATTGCTCTTGAAATTAATACAGAGTCAGGGTCTCTTTTTGTGTTGGCAGAGTGACTAGCTGATAGAATAATGCTAGCTATAATAATGGGTAAAAAAAATATACATGAAAGACTGCAGAAAGTAATCATAAATTTATTCTAGTTAATGTACCAATGTGGACATATCATGTTGCCACCATAGGACTCTGCTGCCATCAATGTTCCTATTATTCTCTCCATTTTCTCCTAGAGCTAACCTCGGACAACTCCGCCATCGTCATAGCTTTGATACACCCGCCTTATAGGGAATAGAGCACAAAAAAAAAACAAACACCAAACTCATTGCCATCGAGTTGATTCCAACACATAACAACCCTATAGGGCAGAGTAGAACTGCCCCATACTGTTTCCAAGGAGACCCTGGTAGATTCGAACTGGCAACCTTTCAGTTTGCAGCTGTAGCTCTTACCCACTGTGCCACCAAGGCTTCTAAAGGAAATATTAAATCGTATAGCCTACAGAAGGAAACCCTGCTGGCATAATGGTTATGAGTTCTGCTACTAACCAAAAGGTCAGCAGCTTGAATCCACCAGGTGCTCCCTGGACCCCCTAATGGGCAGTTTTACTCTGTCCTCTAGGCCTGCTATGAGTCGGAATCAACTCGACGGCAGAGGGTTTGGTTTGGGTTTGGTTATAGCCTACAAATATCAAATATGACCTTATTCACTGGCAGGGGTCAGCTGGTTACGAACTAACAAAAACCCTACACATGCTGGCACAGGTCTAAGCTTCTTTACTAAGCAGTTAAAATTCTTCTGATCTCATTGAGGACTTTTTAGCAAAAAAGAGGAATTAGAAAACAGTGATGGCTAGGAAAATAATAACAACAATAGCAGAATATTACAGTAAGAGCGAAAAGGTGCAACACTTAAAAAAGGCAGGGAAGGAGAGGACAAAAGCATTTTGTTGCATGTAAAGTCAGAATGACATTTGGTTAGATAAGAAATAAGTCAACTTGCCAACATGTTATGGGCTGCTACATGCTAGGAAATCCATATTAGAAAAACAGTGATAGGTAGAAGAATACACCCCACTTCATTTTCATGATCCTCTGTAACATAAGTACTCCCATAAAGCATTGTGAATTTTGAAGCGTCACTATCTTGACAATACTTATTACAGAGTTCCACACAATTTAAAGATGATCAGCTTTACAGCCCAGAAAGATTCTTCAGTTATTAATACAATGGGGTCCCATAAGGAGGTTTGAACTGCTAAGACACAATTGTATCATTTTAACTAAAAAAAAAAATGGGATAATTTAGATATGATGGCTAATTTTGACTGAGAAAGATTCTTACTTTCCTTTTGAAAGCTCCTTTGAAAAAACCTGGGATATTTTAAGTATGATTTTATTTAAACAGCAATGTCATATTTGTCCCTAGTTGGAAAAAATAAAACCTCTAATATCATAATGGAAGTTGATTTTAAATATCTTTTTAATAGTAGTGATTCAATAGACAGCAAAATTGAATGGAATTTTTAAAAGATGTTTATATCTTGTAGAACATGAGCTAAGATCTGATTTTCTCATGGAGTGTGTCAGGAAACTATGATTAAATAGCACATGCACATGTGGGAAATCATTTCATTAAGATATCAGAAAATATTGTCTCAACACATAAATATGACAAATCAGCTATGGTACAATTAAAAGAAAACATTAGTCTTTGTAGGCTAAATAAGTTTGGCCTAATAAACTTAACCAAAAAAAAAAAAAAAAAACTCGTTTCTGTCAAGTCAATTCCACTCATAACGACCCTATAGGACAAAGTAGAAATGCTTCATAGGGTTTCCAAGGCATGGCTGGTGGATTCAAACTGCAGACCTTTTGATTAGCAGCCAGAGCATTTAACCACTGTGCCACCATGGCTCCCAATAAACTTAAGAGATTAGCTAAAAATATTATCTTTAGTTGGGATTACTGGAGCATAATTTGAATACCAGTTGAAAAAAAGAATTTAATGATGAAGAAAAATTTGTACTAAATTACTTTCAGCTTTCAATTTCTGTGCTGTCCAATTTATATGACATTGAAAACTGCTTTAACTTTCTACATACTGGAGAGAACAATTTCAATTACATAAGGTTTTTAAAAATTCGTTTTGAAGTATCTCAAACATGTTGGTAAAGGAGCTTTCCTTGGAAATTCTTCGTTGAAGACTGTAAGACATTTCTGAATAAATACTCAATTTTCTGTAGGACTTGAGGCAAACTTCACACTAGCAATTGAATTGTGTAGCACGGATGTATTCTGCTTAACCATTTTGAATTAGCAATTTGATGAGCTGTCAAATCCTAAGGATGTTGATGGGTATAGCATGTTGAAGAAGCCCTGTGAGATAGATACCTGCTTCTGTACTTTGGAGCATAATTGACCGCTGAAAGGGAGCAAACATGTTTCTACCAAATTCCAGGTGTTAAAAAAAACTGTATTGATTTCCCCTGAAAATGGAATACTATTGTCTAAATTTCTGAGATTCTGATCAAAAACTTTTTTTCCATTTTGACTTTTAATGCTTTTCCACCAATTCCAGCTGTTAGAAGTCATAGGGAAATAAATGGTGGTTGTTGCTGATTATGAAATGTTTTCTAAGGCCCCTACTATTGGGATCAGTCAATTCACTTGACAATATTTTATTTTTATCTGGGGCTCATTTTGATATATAACAAAAACCTTCTGTGGAGGGTGTAAAGAGGTTTTTATATGTCCATGCAGTATTAGTATAAAGATGTTTTTAAAGGTGGTCTTTGTGACAAGAAGTTTGTCCGTGAATGATATGTATCTTGATGCTACTAGTATTTTAATGGGTTTTGGTTGTTACCTGGCATAATTTTTAAAATGAGATTCTGTTTGCATTTTCCAAAGGTGCCAATGGTACATAAAGGCCAAAATGAAGTCTGAAGAGAGAAGGAACCACTTACAGAATGGGCACTGTAAGTAGAGCAGTGACTCTGGCCGAGGCTGTCAGTCACCCCAGTGCTTCAACAGCTCATTTTAAACTTGCATCCGTTGAGTTGAGAAAGACAAAAGAAAAATCACTTTCAACCTTTCAGCATTAAGACTTTTCTTGCTTCCAGGTTTGTCACAGAAATCACACCTGCTTCTCATTAAATGATATTACCTTTTCCCAATTCTGCTTGCTGGAAACACGACAGACTTGGCTAAAAATACAAGTTGACTGATTATATCTAGTTATTTACTACTCACAGTGCTCCAGAACGTGAGCCGATTTTATTTAGTGGAGCATTCCAAACCCAAACCCACTGCCGTGAATTCGACTTCGACTCACATCAACCATACAGAAAAAAGTAGAGCCGCTCCATAGGGTTGCCAAGACTGTAATTTTTTTTTTTTTTTTTAAGGTTTACAGAGCAAATTAGTTTCTCATTAAACAATTAATACACATATTGTTTTTTGACATTGGTTGCCAACCTCTGTAAATCTTTATGGGAGCAGACTGCCACACTTTCTCCAGCAGAGCAGCTAGTGGGTTCAAACCACCTACCTTTTAGTTAACAGCAGAAGGCTTTAACCACTGTACCACCAGGGCTCCATAGAAATATTAAGGAGTCATTCCTTCTTGCAAGAACTGTCATTTAAACACAAAACAAATCAATTTACAATTCATTAACACTAAAAAAGAGAATCAGCTGCATACTCTTAGAATATGTATGAAATCCTTGAGCTGACTGAAAGGTTATATTCATTTGAAGGATCTCTTCCCAAACAAACTATAATTACCACTATAGTTGGTTTGATAATTGCCACCTTCTCTTCCCCCCAAAAAAAAAAATTTTTTTTTTTTTCTTCCCCAACACCTACCCCCACGATGCAAACTACTTTGTCAAGATCGTACCTCTATTGGAAACCCTGATGGTATAGTGGTTAAGAGCTACAGCTCCTAATCAAAAGGTCGGCAGTTCAAATCCACCAGCTGCTCCTTGGAAACCCTATGGGGCAGTTCTACTGTGTCCTTTAGGGTCACTATGAGTCAGAGTCAACTCTATGGCATGGGTATGGGTTCCTCTGTTGCGAGATACTGAATTAACAAAAAAGTGATGTTCACTAATCTAACTGCAGTCTAGAGATAATATGTGAAGCAACTAATTTACTCATCTTTTGTTTTATGGAACCCTGGTGGTGCAGTGGTTAAGCATTTGGCTGCTAACCAAAAGGTCAGCAGTTCGAACCCACCAGCTGCTTCTTAGAAATCCTATGGGACAGTTCTTCTCTGTCCTATAGGGTTGCTATGATTTGGAATTGACTCGATGACGAAAGGTTTTTTATTTCATACTGAACAAAAGGAATAAGAGGTTTTTCAATCTGTATCATCTTCCAGGCCAAAGAAAGGACTTAAGTGGAGAAATAATAAACTTGCAGCATGGTTTCGGGTAATTCTAAGGATCACATGTTTCTCGAAAAGTAGTCTAATGACCATGTATGCTAAAATGTTTAACCCTAACTCCCCAGGGTCTGATTCAGTAGGTCCAGGATTGGGCCAAGACATATTCATTTTTAGTAAGTTCTACCAAATTATTGTTTTGTACAATAAATTTGAGCCTCACTGCTTGGGAAAGGGAGGAAGAGGAAGAGCTGAGAGAGCTGATGTCTGGCATGGGAGACCTGCAGGTGCTGCAAATAGATGCAGAAACTTGGATCCAGACGCGTGGAAAGATGACTTACGCTGGGAAAACTCAAGATTCACTATGGGGTGTTTTTTACTGAGATGCTAAGGAAGAAGGTACTCCTGAAGTGCTTACTGTTTTCCAACTAGCAGTTTAGCATAAATGAAACCAGACGGATGCAGCAAGAAGCAATGAAAATAACCCAAGGCAGGAAAGGAGGTAGAAGAAAGAATAAGGATAACAAACAGAAGCTTAAGAAGACAGTGATGAGTTAAATTAATAACCAGATATTCAAAATTAGAACTAAGCTTGAGTTTTTTTTCTGTACTACATACTTTGTGTTTACAAGAAAAAGTGATATTAACTAACCAATCTATGCTGTCGAAATATGTATTACCTTAAAAAATGGAATGGTTTCATTGTTAAAACCATGTATGAGCTAATAAATAATATCTAAAAAAAAAAAAATTTTTTTTATTATCTGTACCTAAAGTAATGTTATCAGCTTGACCCTATTATCCAATTAAACCAAACCAAACCCATTGCCATCAAGTCAATTCTGACTCATAGCGATCCTATAGGACAGAATAGAACTGCCCCATAGGATTTCCAAGGAGCGGCTGGTATATTCGAGCTATTGACATTTTGGTTAACAGCGAGCTCTTCATCACTGTGCCACCAGGGCTCCATATATCCAGTTAGATACCACTAGTCATCTTGTAAAAAAGCTTGGGTGGCACAACGGGTTTACGATTGGCAGCTAACCTGAAGGTTGGTGGTGTGAACATACCCAGCAGCCCCAGGGGAGAAAGTCCTGGTGAACAGCTTCCATAAAGATTATTGTTGTTGTTGTCGGTGTTGTCAGGTGCCGTTGAGTTGGTTCTGACTCATGGTAACCCTAAGTACAACAGAATGAAACACCGGCCAGTCCTGCGCCATCCTCACAGTTGTTACGCTTGAGTCCATTGTTGCAGCCACTAGGTCAATCCATGTCTTTGAGAGTCTTCCTCTTGTTCAATGATCCTCTCCTTTACTTAGCATAATGTCCTTCTCCAGGGACTGGTTTCTCCTGATAACATGTACAAAGTACGTGAGACAAAGTCTTGCCATCCTTGATTCTAAGGAGCATTCTGGCTGTACTTCCTCCAAGACAGATTTGTTCATTCTCCTAGAAGTCCATGGTATATTTTTCACCAACACCTTAATTCAAAGGCATCAGTTCTTCTGTGGTATTCCTTATTCATTGTCCAGTTTTTGCATGCATATAAGGCGATGGAAGATATCATGGCTTAGATCAGATGCACCTTAGTCCTCAGAGTGACATCTTTGCTTTTTAACATCTTCGCTTTAAAGAGGTCTTGCAGCAGATTTGCTCAATGCAATGTGTCATTTGATATCTTGACTGCTGCTTCCAGGGGCATTGATTGTGAATCCAAGTAAAACGAAATTTTTGACAACTTCAATCCTTTCTCTGTTTATCATGATGTTGTTTATTGGTCCAGTTGTGAGGATTTTTGTTTTCTTTATTTTGAGGCTTAATCCGTACTGAAAGCTGTAGTCTTTGGTCTTCATCAGTAAGTGCTTCAAGTCCTCTTTCCATTCAGCAAACAAGGTTGTATCATCTGCATATCGTAGGTTATTAATGAGTCTTTCTGCAATCCTGATACCACATTCTTCTTCCTATAGTCCAACTTCCTAGATTATTTGCTCAGCAAACATTGAATAAGTATGATGAAAGGATACAACTGTGGTGCACACCTTTCCTGATTTTAAACCACGCAGTATCTCCTTG
This sequence comes from Elephas maximus indicus, assembly GCF_024166365.1. Classification (NCBI taxonomy): domain Eukaryota; kingdom Metazoa; phylum Chordata; class Mammalia; order Proboscidea; family Elephantidae; genus Elephas; species Elephas maximus. The sequence continues at coordinate 67,215,482 of NC_064836.1, forward strand.
TTCTGTTTGAACGACTGCCTCTTGGTCTATGTACAGGTTCCGCATGAGCATAATTAAATGTTTTGCAATTCCCATTATGTTATCCATAATTCGTTATGATCCACACAGTCGAATGTCTTTGCTAGTCAATAAAACACAGGTAAACATCTTTCTGGTATTATCTGCTTTCAGCCAAGATCCATCTGACATCAGCAATGATATCCCTTATCTCATGTCCTCTTCTGAAACTGGCTTGAATTTCTGGCAGTTCCCTGTGGATGTACTGCTGCAACTACTTTTGAATGATCTTCAGCAATATTTTATCTGTGTGATATTGATATTTTTTATAATATCCACATTCTGTTAAATCACCTTTCTTTGGAATGGACACAAATATGAATCTCTTCCAGTCGGTTGGCCAGGTAGCTGTTTTCCAAATTTCTTGGCTTAGATAAGTGAGCACTTCCAGAGCTGAATCTGTTTGTTGAAACTTCTAAATTGGTACTCCGTCAATTCCTGGAGCCTTGTTTTTTGCCAATGCCTTCCGTGCATCATGGACATCTTCCTTCCTTGGACTTCATATGCTACCTCCTGGAATGATTTTGTGTCAGCCAATTCTTTTTGATACTGTACTTTGTGTATCCTTCAATCTTCTTTTGAGGCTTTCTGCATCATTTAATATTTTCCCCTTAGAATCCTTCAGTATTGCAACTTGAGTCTTGAATTTTCTCTTCATTTCTTTCAGCTTGAGAAATACCAAGTGTGTCCTTCCCTTTTGGTTTTCTAACTCTAGGTCTTTAAACATTACATTATAATATTTTACTGTGCCTTCTTGAGTCGCCCTTTGAAATCTTTAGTTCAGCTCCTTTATTTCATCATTTCTTCCTTTCACTTTAGTTACTCTACATTCAAGAGAAAGTTTCAGAATCTCTTCTGACATCCATTTTGGTCTTTTCTTTCTTTCCTGTCTTTTTAATGACCTCTTGCTTTCTTCATGTGTGATGTCCTTGATGTCATTCCACAACTCATCTGGTCTTTCGTCATTAGTGTTTAATGAGATAAATCTATTCTTGAGATGATCTCTAAATTCAGGGGAAATATATTCAAGGTCCTACTTTGTCTCTCATGGACTTGTTTGAATATTCTTCAGCTTCAGCTTGAACTCATATATGAGCAACTGATGGTCTGTTTCCCAGTCGGCCTCTGGCCTTGTTCTGACTGATGATATTGAGGTTTTCTATCACCTCTTTCCGCAGATGTAGTCGATTTGATTCCTGTGTATTCCATCTGGCGAAGTCCATGTGTATACTCACCATTTATGTTATTGAAAAAAGGTATTTATGATGAAGAAGTCGTTGGCCTTGCAGAATTTTATCATGTGATCTCCAACATAGTTTCTATCACCAAGACCATATTTTCCAATTACTGTTCCTTCTTTGTTTCCAACTTTCTCATTCCAATCACCCATAATTATCAATCCATCTTGACTGCATGTTTGATTAATTTCAGCCTGCAGAAATTGGTAAAATCTTCAATTTCTTCATCTTTGGCCTTAGTTGTTGGTGCATAAATTTGAATAATAGTCATATTAACTGGTCTTCTGTGTAGGCGCATAGATATTATCCTATACTGACAGCATTGTACTTCAGGATAGACCTAGAAATGCTCTTTTTGACAATGCATGCAACCCCATTCCTCTTCGATTTATGATTCCTGACTCTATGGGGCAGTTCTACTCTATCCTATAGAGTCGCTATAAGTTGGAATCGACTTGACGGCAGTGGGTTTTTTTTTGGGGGGGGGTGGGGGCATAGTATACCATAAAAAAAAAAAAATTATATGACTGTCCAATTCAAAGTGGCTAATGCCAATCCATTTCAGGTCACTAATGCCTAGGATATTGATGTTTATGCATTTCATTTCATTTTTGACAACTTCCAATTTTCTTAGATTCATACTTCGTGCATCCCATATTCCTATTATTAGTTGATGTTCATAGCTGTTGCTTCTCATTTCATCAGCAAATGAAGGTCCTGAAAGCTCAACTCTCCTTTGAGGAGGCAGCTCTTCCCCTATGGTATTTTGAGTGCCTTCCAACCTGAGGGGCTCATCTTCTGGCAATATCAGACAATGTTCTGCATGTATTCGTAAGGTTTTCACTGGCTAATTTTTTCAGAAGTAGACCACCAGGTACTTCTTCTTAGTCTGTCTTAGTCTGGAAGCTCAGCTGAAACCTGCCTACCATGGGTGGCCCTACTGGTATTTGAAATACCAGTGGCATAGCTTCCAGCATCACAGAAACACACAAGCCACCACAGTATGACAAACTGTGGGATCTGTAAAAATTACAGCCAAGAAAATCCTATAGAGCAGTTCTGCTCTGTAACACATGGGGTTGCCAGGAGATGATGGCCAACACGAGAGGCTGGCTCACAACAACAACAATCATCTAGTAACAGCTACTGTGGAAAAGGCAGAACACCTAGGATTTTAGTGTATAGTACACAGTCTGAAACCACGACTTCTACTAAATTACAAAAATATCACATAGACCATGAAAATAGCGGTCCAGACTACCTGTTCTCTTTTCCTCTGGCCTAAACTTTGTGAAATCAAGAAAAGCAAAAGCATTTCAGAATTATTGTCAGATCAAAGTATACTTGGAAATATGCTTTTCTGGTGTATTATGGGAAGTTCTAATCTCCTGGGTCCATAACCAGTACTATGAAGACAGTAGGCAGAATGTAATAAAAGCAAGAAATAGGCATCAAAGAACTCATGAAGCAAACCACTACTAATAATGGACATTTCATCGTCTCTTTCAAACTCATTTTACTATCTTATATTTGTTTGCTTTTGAGATTAAATTTCTCACTATATTTCTAAGGAGACCAAGACAATACTTAACTCTGGGTATTGCAAATCTTTCAAAACTAAAGAGCAACAAAACTAAATGTCATCCACTGTGCCACAAATTTAGCATTTGTCTTTTGATCCCTGCTAATTTGTATTCAACAAAGGTTTGCTATGTGCTTATTATCTGTAAAGCAATACCTAAGTCATTTGGAAAGATACAAAGATGTAGAAGAAATGATCCCCTGTCCTCCAGGATCTAGCAAGCTAAACTGAAAACAGACCAACAAGCAAACAGAAGAATATTCCTCAAGCAGTCTGTGATGGCTTCAGAGACACACAAATGAATATGTAAGCATACACACTCACATGTCCAAGGCATCCCTGTTCATCAACCTAACAGCTCATGGGCAGTGAGCACTGCACCCCCACCAGGGTGTAGCAGCCGTTGCACAACCAAGTGAACAGATGTGAGCCTTTGATGCCCATCTCTTACTCCAGGTTAGACAGGGAGTCATTCCTGGACCCTGTGCAATTTGGCATGGAAACAACTCCAAGAACACAGGAAACGGCCAGTGTCCTTAGTAGCTTTCCCTGGCACTGTGCCATGAGATCTGCTCTTTCCTGCTTGAGAGTTTCTGAAAGTCTCCACAGCTGGGCTTATGAGTTTAGGAAAATCAAGTGCTTAGAGTACAAAGAGTCCAGGAGGATCTCTAAGGAGTTTGCTTGTTTTGAGGGGAGACTTATGCCTCATTTCCATATGAAACTTACATCTAAGTTAGGTCAGATGTGAAATGTGTGGGTGTCAGTAGATGTGGGAGTTAATTAAACGTTTTACAGAAATATATAAATGCAATTTCTATAACCTATCGGCTCACTCTGTACAAAACCACCAGATCATGTTATATTAAGAGTTAGGTAAAACAAGGTTTGACCCCAAGTACTTGAAGTTTTAATACGTGTGTGGGGCAGGTGGGGGGGAGATAAGGGTCTTAGGAAGAGAAGAAAGAAAAGCTTGAGTAATTTAATAATAATGCTACTTCATTATGTCACTCCCTATTTTAAATATTTGCAAAATGTGTGTTTACTACAATCTTTTGTTCAATCTTTTATTTTGTTGCAGTACACTTCCCAGGAATAAAAACCTACATTGATCCTGATACATATGAGGACCCATCCCTAGCAGTCCATGAATTTGCAAAGGAGATTGATCCCTCAAGGATTCGCATCGAAAGAGTCATTGGGGCAGGTAAACTTAAAATCCATGGTTCTGAAGACATGACTCTTTAATGGCTTTGTTACTGGTCTATCCACAGTATAAGTCTTAACAGTTTTAGTCACTGAAAAAATGTAAGACACAGGAGTGTAAGCAAAATCAATCATCTTATATTTCTAATGCCATTGAAAAAACTATAGTAAGCTCCATATTCAATTTCCAAACAACGAGAAAAGTTATAAAAATATTTTTGGCATCCTATAGACTTCTTTCATTATGGAGATAAATTACAGTGAAACTAGCATGTTTCAGGGATTTATTTTGAAAATGAAACTTTGGAAGTTAGTCACAAGGTTATTATAGGTTTCCTAAAGTCCTACCATCTACAGACATACAAAAAAAAGATGAAATTCCAACTCATAGTGACCCTGTAGGACAGGGTAGAACTGCCACATAGAGTTCCAAGGAGTGCCTGGTAGATTCCAACTGCCGACCTTTTGGTTAGCAGCCATAGCTACTGGGTAGCCACTGGGCTACCAGAGCTCCAGATTTTTAAATACTCAAAACACTGTATTATCAAATCATTATGGATAAGTATAAATTTACTGTGAATCAGCCCCCAAGAATTTACGTTGTAAATTAGTTAAGGGTAGAGGCTAAACTATTACAACAGAGACCCCAGGACAAAAATTTATTCCTCTTCTGAGTACTTGACCTGAGGTGAGTAGTCCATGGTGAAAAAAGTTCTTTCAAGGACCTGGTTTCTCCTACTCTCTGCTCTGCCTTCTCCTAGAAAGCCATCCTTCTTTGCATGGTCAAAGCTGGGACAGCAGCACATCTGCCTTCCAGCCTCTGGGAAGGAAGTTAAAAAAAAAAAAAAGAGTTCAGTCTATTTGGCTTTGTCTTTAGGTCAATAACATGGACATTGCAAACACATCTACTCATATCTTATTGGCCCAAACACCATCATGTGGTCACACTTCGATGCAAGAGAGTTTGAAAATACCATCTCTGTCAGAACAGCCATCTGTGCAGCTAAAAGGGAGAAATCTATTGCTAAAATTTAGAATGGAGATTGGATACCAAGGGGAGATTTGGCCTCCTGTAGATACTGGATATCTGTGTAGTCCTTGAGAGAGAGCGTAGCACACCCAAGTGTGACCATTTCAGCCCTGCATCATGTCTTTGCAAAGGCAAAAAGAAAGCAACTGGTTATCTTCCGTCCCTTTTAAAGGCCTTCTTTTCCAGGGCCCAGCACAAAATGAAAATTGGGATCCCATGTTAAACATTTAATAAGAATTTCAAGGTGATGACAACAGAACATTAAACCAAGAGCAGTGCCCTTCTAAGCTCAAGGCTCTGTGTGACTGCGCAGGTCACATGCCCATGAAGCTGATCAAGTAGCTGCTTGGTGAATTAGTGCTACTGCAAGAATTAGTGCTCCTCAAGAATTCCAGGGATGTTTGGAGAAAGTTGTTCCTGTTACTTCATTCTATGCGCTAAGGACAGCCTCATCTACACAGGCCAGTGTCCCTTAGAGAGCAGATGCATGGATCCTATGCAGTTTATCCTAATGCTCTCAGCCAACAAGGCTGCCTCATCCAAAAGATTCAGAACCTGGAAAAGAACCACATCCTCTATCCTCTACTGCTGAATAAAAACACACTAACAAGCATTAAAAGCAAAATTGAATAAAGTGAGTGTATTTATTCATCTAGTTTTGGGGCTCATTTTCTTAAGATAGCAAAGGAAAGGAGGAGACAGGAAGTTAAATACTTTCCACTGCACACTGTCTTTGAATTTCTTCCTCTGGCCTCTGAGAAAAATTGACGTGTCTTTTGATAATGCACTGTTCAATGATGTTCTTTTGATAACGTACTGTTCAGTAGTCATATTGTAGAAACATATTCTGTTGTAGTCCTTTGTGGATAAACTCCAATGTCTGAAATTACAGTGTTGAAAGATAGCGTCAAGTATCTGTAGTATGAACAAAGTAAACTTTGCTTTAGGTTTAGTTTTTTAACCAAAGAATAAATTTTGCCCTAAAAAAAAAAATACTGCCAGAAAGAAATAACTATTAAAAAAACTATTTTAATATCATATTTCTTCTGCTCTATCTGAACTCTAATAAGTCATAATGAGCTTTGTTTCATTTGGCAAGGACAGAAAATTTAAACCATATAATCAATCCTTTATGTCAGTGTCTCTTTTACCAATCTTTATTCCTCTTTGATTATTTTAATTTTCAAACAATATACTCTGGGTCCTTTTGTGGTCAGTCTTCAGAACGCTATTAAAAATAAAAGTATGTCATGATACAAAGCTGTTGTAACATAACTTTCCTCTTTGTGCTCCCATCTAGTACTGCTCTGTTAATAAACGCCTTTAGGCCATGTTCCTAAAACTCCATCTGTGTGCGGGAAAACCTAGTGAATGTGTTTTCCAGGGCTCTAGTTGGTAGACACAATATATAATCATTAAATATTTCTTAAACAAGTTATAAGAAAGGAGCCTAAAAATCACCATATTAATATTTTCAGAAAGAAAAGAGCATGGGAAAAATATCACACCTGACCCGTCACATTTCTTAGCATATTCACTGAACAAATGTTTATTAGATGGTTAATGTTTGTTTATAAAAGTACTGTGCTAATGACATGTTGTCATTATGATCATCATATATATATATATATATATATTCAACATTTTTTACAACCTTTGTTTCGGGACTTTAGACTTTATAAAAATCCAAATACTATAAATGACAAAACCTAAGAAAATTTAATGAATCAGATTGTCTAAGCTATACAAATCCCCCATCTTTCACTGTAAATTCTACTTTTTTTTTCAATGAGTTTTTTAGGACACATACATACACATATATATCACTATTCTGTTTAATAGTGGCAGCTTATCTTTGTTCATCAATACAGGCTTGAATTTCCATGAAAATGCACATTTCCATTTAAATGAAGTGAGCAGCCCTGTTGCATAGGAGACTATCAAGATCATCTATCTCCTTTGAATTTTTTGCATCATAAAATGAAATACTGTGGCCAGAGGACTGTAAAACAGAAATTCCCAGGCTAAAAGAGCCAAGTCAGATTAAGATAAAATCATTATTTTACACATACTTGTATTTCTTCTTGAGAGATAATGAGGAAACTGGTAAACTGAATTTTAATCATGGTCTGGAAAAGGTCACTGAAAGGCTATCCTTTTATCAGGACAGTACTGAACCCAAACCATTATAAGAAAAAGTTGCTTAGCAGAGTATCTATAATTTTGAAACAATATGCCATTGAAAAAAATCATTCTTCTGTCTTTAAATCCATAGGGCACCCCTCTTATATTCGACCTTCCCTCTTCCCCTAGTTTCAACGGAAATGCATAATATCTGCCTGTCATTCATATTTTATCCCTTTATCTGTACAAAACTCATTATTGTCTCCACTATCAGCCTTCTCTTCCCCTGGCTTAGTGTCACCATATTTTTTCTCTTCTTAGAATAGTCCAAGAAGTTTTAATTGTTGGTTTCTCAGCAATCATCTTCAGGTAAAAGAAAGTCAAAAGGACAAAAAAAAAAAGAAAGCCCAACATAAAGAGGTGATTGTCAAACAAGTGATTTATTCAGATTAATATTCAGGAGGTTTTTTTGGGAGGCCTCCCATCTATGTCCTTCATGATGTCTATAGCAAATGTTTGCCTTATATGTCTTTCCCAATTCCCTTGCCAACCCCATAGCCTGGCCAGCCCGTCTCTTCTTTCTAGTCTAGAATGTATTTTTTACTTATCTTAAAAAAAAAAAAAAAAACTCCCTCATCCTCTCTATTATTTTTGTTCCTCTTCTACAGCTATATCATACTTTCTTGGTGCATGACAACTGGGAATGTAGGCAGTATTCCAGATGTGGCTTCACAGTTTGGTTTTCCAAGAAGAAACTTATGTTTATGGCCCATTTCCTCAAAATTTAAATTAGATTATCTATCAAATGTAGGTTTTGTTCTTGTCCATCAACTTAAAAGATTTTAGGTAAAAGTCAGATCAATTTTCTTTTCTATTCTTGGAAATACCATTGCACAACCAATAAACTGAGAATAGAATCAACAACAGATAACAGCAAGACCTTTGTGCCTTTCTTTTAAGAATTTTATAGCTTTCTAAGTCAGCTGAATAATGAAGGATGGATTTTATTCATTTCCCTAAACATAACCAAATAAATAGAAAGACACAGACTGAAGCCAGACAGACCCACCCTTGATCACAGCTTTGCTATTAACTCACCCCTCAGCAATTAAGTAATCTTCCAGAAATTTGGTTTGCTTATTTATAGAATGGACTCATATTATAATGACACACATTGAGAATCTACCATACGACAGGCACTCAACGAGTAGGTAGGAGCTTGATTTTTAGGTTAAAAAGAATACGTTTTTTACATTCAGTTGAGATGACTGAAAAGAATGATACTCCATGCCCAATTCTGAAAATACTTCATGACATAAATATCTACCTATGACAAATTTGACAATCTATGCCTTAGGTAACTGGAATGAGATGTCTGATTTTCAGAGTTAGTTGAAAATTAGTAATGAAAAATGAAGTTTCATTTTCTCAGTATATTAACAGCTACACCTATATCAATGATTTTTTTTCTTCTCTTTTTAATTTTCTTCTTAGTGAATGAAACTCAAAACTTTATTTTCCTTATATCTTGTGCTATTGTTATTTATTATATGCAAGGATTTATAACAAGTCATGTAATGAGATGAGTGTAACAAAATTTAATAGGCTTTAATTTTTTTTAACCGTCTACACCTCAATACTCAACATCTTATTTTGGGTACCATTTAGTGTACATTTGACATCTCACATACACATTTCCCAATCGTGCAAGTTGTTTTGTCAGAGTAGCTAGCTGATAAATACTTGTTGAACATTTATATGTAAATGAGCAAATGGCTATTTCTATCTGTTTTTTCAACAAAAAACCTAATACAGGATGTAAATTCATGTCTGATACAACTAATATAATATAAAACCAAACACGTAATGTATTCAAGTAAAAAGACAGGAGAACAAATTTACAAAAAATCTTTATGAATTAAAATTTAGGCATCACCTTATATTAGTAATTTACCTGATAAATTAGACCAAAATTATAGACTTTACTGTAAATTTTGTATTTACATAGTGAAATAGAGACTCTAACAGAGAATAATACATTGAGATAGTATAACAAAGGAGGTAACTGAGTTTTCCTTTTTTTCTAATTCTGATTTGTATATTGCTAAAATATTTGGTGAAATGAAGAAATCTTGGCACCTATTTTCAAAAGGGAACTCCAGGGAGATAAGAGAAGATGGGATAAATCTCTGGAATGAAAAAAATTCTGTGAGGCTAAGAACAGAAGACCCACACACACATCAACAGTAGCAGCATTAACCCCATAGATTACTAAACTGTATTAGTTATCCTTGCGGGATAACAAATCACACCAAAACTTAAAACAGTATTTATTACCTCGCAGTTTCTGTAGATCAAGAATTCAGGCATGACTTAGCTGCTACAGTGTCTCTCACAAGGTTGAAATCAAGGTGTCGGCCAAGGCTGTGGTCTCATCTGAAGGCTCAACTGGGCAAGAATCCACTTTTCGACTCATTCACACAGCTGAGGACAGGATGCAGTCCCTCGAGGATTGTTGGACTGAGGGGCTTAGTTCTTCACTGGATGTTAGCTACAGGACATTCAATTTCTTTCCATGTGGGCCTCTCCAACATGGCAGCTTGCTTCATCAAATCAGCAAGAGAGACAGTGTGCTAGCAAAAGAGAAATCATAATCTTTTGTAACCTGATCGTGGAAATGATATCACCTTTGCTATATTCTGTGGGTTACAAGTACAATACTAGGTTCAGCCCACACTCAAGGGGAAAAGATTTCACAAGGATGTGAATACCAGGAGATGGAGATCATTTCAAATCATCTTAGGAGTCTGCCTACCCTTTATACTAATGTTTCTGAAATTTGAGCATCATTTGGAGTTTTAAGTTTAAAATGAATATATTCAAGGTGGCAAGGTCTTTCATTCAGAACATAATTCGAGGAATAAGTTTAGATAAAATTTGAATCTAATCCTGAAAGTCTCTTTTGTAAAGAAGTGAAAAGTTCTTTGTGCTCCAAGATAATTTAATAATGCCATACACTCAATAATGCTGCTTAAGAGACCATGTATGTATCTACATTGGTTAATAGAAAGATGTGAATTAAGGCCACAGATTTAATTATATAATTTGTTTGTGCCATACTATAGTTTATCTGTCATGTGGCAATTGGTTGATTGTTCCCATAGTGATACTTGTTTTCTCAATCTAATTCTCTGTGTATTTAACTAACGGCCTTTGTCTTTGTACACTGTCCAGGTTATCCATTGCTATGTAACAAGCCATTCAAAAACTTTGTGGCTTCAAATAACAATCACTTCATTTACTCATAATTCTGTCAGCCAACAATTTGGGCCTGACTCAGCTGGGAAGTTTTTCTGCTGGTCTCACCGGAAGTCACTTTTATGACTGCAATCATCTGAGGCTTGACTGGATGGCCTCATGTAAGGCAGTTGGTGATGGCTGTCAGGTGATTGGTCTCAGCTAGGATGGTTTGTCTCTGCTCCATATGGCCTCTTGTTCCCCAACAGGCTAGATATGGCCATGTCAGGGCAGTGTTCCAAGCAGATGCAAGCAAGAGTTGTAATGAATGCTTCTTGAGACCTTGGCTCTGAACTCCTTCAACACAACTCTGACACATTATATTTGTCAAAGCAAGTCACACAAGGCCAGCCCAGATTTTATGAGGTGGAAAAATAGATCCCACCTCTTGATAAAAGAAGCAGCAAAGTCACATGCAAAGGGGCATGCATACAGGCTTCAGAGGAGTTAGCGGCCATTTTAATCTACCACGTGCTGATAGTTTAAAAAAGAGAGAACCAAGTATTACTTTTCAAGTCCAGTATAGATAACAGATCGTGAATTTATTTTGCCTCTAAGACCATTTTCCCTTTGAACCTCAACATTTTCCTTATTTAGCAACTGCTAGATAATTGGCCTGGAGTTAGATATTATGAGGCTTAAAAATGAATGATAGAAGAATCTGCTTCCTTGTAACACTAGATATAATCTTGTAACACTGCCCGCTGGTCCTTGTTCTGCACATTGAACTTATACAAAGTAAACCTAATCCTTCTTCTGCCCCATACCATGGCTCTTCAAATATTTGAAGGCAGCATTTATGAACCTCATAAATTTTTTCCAGACTAAATTGTCTAAAGCTTTAAACCATTTCTATCTTGGGACATGATTTCTGGATGCCTTGTCATTCTGGTCACCTTATGCTGGAGAACTGGAGTTTTGTTGGGTTTTTTTTCCACGAGTCTTTCCAGATCTGAACCCAATACTCCAAATACTTCTAATCAATGCAGAAGCAGAGCTAGCACCTTTCCCACTACGCCTTTATTAATGTAGCTTTAGAGTTTGCATTCTTTTTGAACAGCTGCCACACATTGTTTGCATAAGGAGAGCCTACTATCAGCTTAACCCATCTAGACTTCCTAAGATGAATTGCTGTTAATCCAGACCTGTTTCTGTACTCGTCCAATTGACTTTATTACTCTGAGTGCAAGGCTATATTTTATTTATATACCCACATTATATATCTATCTGAAAAAACAAGCCCTTGTCATCAAGTCAATTCTAGCTCCTAGCGGTCTCGTGTGTTACAGAGTAGAACTGCTCCACAGGGGCTTCTTAGCTGTAATTGTTATGAAAGGAGATCACCAGGCCTTTCTTCTGTGGCACTGCTGAAAGGGTTTGAACAATCAGTGTTCCAGTTAGCAGCCAATCACCACACAGGGACCATAAAGCTATATAAACCATATATATTTTCTATCTATCTGTCTATAAAACAAAAACCCAAAACCCATTGCTGCTGAGTTAATCCCAACTCATAGCAACCCTATAGAAGAGAGGTTTCCAAGGAGCAACTGGTGGATTCGAACTGCTGACCTTTTGGTTGGCAATTGAACTCTTAACCACGGAGCCACAAGGGCCCCATCTGTCTATACAAGTATATTATACATAATATATCTGTGGTGTAGGGCTTTATCTTAGAAAATTGTTAGAGTGATACTCAGATTTGACATGCATAAACTTGTTTAGTTTATTGCGAGGAATCATGGCAAGGCATGCAACTAAGACCTCACAACATTCATATAAAACCAGAAAAATCAGAATTAACAATTACAATGATAGTTCAATGGCTAGAGTCTAAATCCTTATGTTTAGGCTTTTACCTTTAAGAGAGGTCTCAGGAGGAAGGCTTAACTATGTCTCAAACTCGGTGAAAGTCCCTCATAGCTAGGGTACAAGGTTGGTGGTGGCAGGCAAAATCTCAGTTCTATCTCTGCCTTCTCTCAGTGAGTGAGCAGAAATTTAGGTTGTATATGTGAATTTATCACTTTGGCTCCACAGGACAAGGGCCAGTATGACATCAAAGACTAGCAGGGTATGTCTTCTTTCTAGGGTTACAAACTAGCCAAATAACCCATCTTTTCTTTAAGGTTAGAGATTAGGGGGATTGTTTAAAGATTGACTATGTTTTTTTGTGTCACAGCATGCCGGGTCAAAGTGAATTTCAAGGTTGCTTTCATTCTTTACAGACTTCATATGCTTTTAAGTCTTGGTTCAAATATTTCTAAATAACTTTCTAGTGACTAATAGGTTAGAGAGACGCACAAATGTAGGCATATTCCTGTTTCTGTTTATATTATGAATGCTTATACATATAAATTTTGAAAACATAATAGTGTCTTATACCTTATGGGGTGAATGTGAAACAGACGACCAATTGCTTATATGCCAGTTCAAGCTGAAGCTGAAGAAAATTAAAACAAGTTCACAAGAGCCAAAATATGATCTTGAGTATATCCCACCTGAATTTGGAAACCATCTAAAGAATAGATTTGATGCATTGAACACTATTGACCAAAGACCAGACGAGTTGTAGGATGACATCAAGGACATCATACACGAAGAAAGCAAAAGATCATTAAAAAGACAGAAAAGAAAGAAAAGGCCAAAATGGATGTCAAAAGAGACTCTGAAACTTGCTCTTGAACATAGAGTAGCTAAAGCAAAAGGAAGAACTGATGAAGTAAAAGAGCTGAACGGAAAACTTCAAAAAGCAGCTTGAGAAGACAAAGTAAAGTATTATAATGAAATGTGCAAAGACCTGGAGTTAGAAAACCAAAAGGGAAGAACGCACTTGGCATTTCTCAAGCTGAAAGAACTGAAGAAAAAAATCAAACCTCGAGTTGCAACATTGAAAGATTCTATAGGGAAAATATTGAACGATGCAAGAAGCATCAAAAGAAAGTGGAAGGAATAGACAGGGTCACTGTTCTAAAAACATTTGGTCTACATTCGACCATTTCAGGAGGTAGTATATGATCAAGAACCTATGGTATTGAAGGAAGAAGTCCAAGCTGCACTGAAGACAATGGTAAAAAACAAAGCTCCAGGAACCGATGTAATATTAACTGAGATGTTTCAACCAATGGATGCAGCACTGGAGGTGCTCACTCCTCTATGCCAAGAAATTTGGAAGACAGCTACCTGGCCAGCCCACTGGAATAAATCTGTACTTATGACCATTTCGAAGAGAGGTCATCGAACAGAATTCAGAAATTATTGAAAAATATTAACATCACATGCAAAGAAAACTTTGCTGAAGATAATTCAAAAACTGTTGCAGCAGTACATCAACAGGGAACTGCCAGAAATTCAAGCCAGATTCAGAAGAGGACAAGGAATGAGGGATATCATTGCTGATGTCAGGTGAATCTTGGCTGAAACCAGAGAATACCAGAAAGATGTTTGCCTGTGTTTTATTGACTATCCAAAGGCATTCGACTGTGTGGATCATACCTAATTATGGATAATATTTCAAAGAATGGGGATTCCATAATTCTTAATTGTGTTCATGTGAAACATGTACATAGACCAAGAGGCAGTTGTTCAAACAGAACAAGGTAATACTCCCAGTAAAAAGAAAAAAACAGTTGCTGTCGAGTTGATTCCTGCTCATAGTGACCCCATAGGCCAGAATAGAACTGCCTATTAGGGTTGCCAAGGAGCAGCTGGTGGATTCGAACTACCAGCCTTTTGGTTGGCAGCCCAGCTTTAACCACTGCACCACCAGGGCTCCAAGGGGAGAAGGATACTGCATGGTTTAAGATCATGAAAGGTGTGTATCAGTGTTGTACCCTTTCAAGATACTTATTAAATCTGTATGCTGAGCAAATAATCCAAGAAGTTGAACTATATGAAGAAGAACGGGACATCAGGATTGGAGGAAGACTCATTAACAACAGTCGATATACAGATGACACAACCTTGCTTGCTGAAAGTGAAGAGGACTTGAAGCACTTACTGATGAAGATCAAAGACCACAGCCTTCGGTATGGATTAAACCTCAACATAAAGAAAACAAAAATCCTCACAGCTGGACCAATAAGCAACATCATAGTAAACAGAGAAAAATTGAAGTTGTCAAGGATTTCGTTTTGCTTGGATCCACAATCAATGCCCATGGAACAGCAGTCAAGAAATCAAACAACATATTGCATTGGGCAAATCCGCTACCAAAAAAAACTCTTTAAAGTGTTGAAAAGCAAAGATGTCACTTTGAGGGTTAAGGTGTGCCTGCTCCAAGCTATGGTGTCTTCAATCACCTCATATGCATGCAAAAGCTGGACAACGAATAAGAAGACGAAAGAAGAATCGATGCATTCGAATTATGTTGTTGGCAAAGAATATTGAATATACCATGGACTTCCAGAAGAACACACAAGTTTGTCTTGCAGGATGTAAAGCCAGAGTGCTCCTTGGAAGCAAGGATGGTGAGACTTAGTCTCATACACTTGGAACATGCTATTAGGAGGGACCAGTCCCTGGAAAAGGACATCATGCTTGGTAAGGTAGAGGGTCAGTGGAAAAGAAGACCCTCGATGAGATGAATTGACACAGTGGCTGCAACAATGGGCTCAAACATAGCAACAATTGCAAGGATGGTGCAGGACCGGGCAGTGTTTTGTTTTCTTGTACACAGGATCACTATGAGTCAGAACCGACTGAGCGGCGCCTAACAACATACGTTATGAGCTTTGAGATCATTACAGAAACATACAGTACAATATCTTTTCATATTACCATTTCATAAATATGCCTGCTAAACTTCATTATGTTTCCCTAGGTAAATTTTCCCAGCCTGTCCACGTCCTCTTTCATCTCTATTTTATCAACCAATACAATTATCATCCTTCCCTCTATCATCCTTTATTTGCCCTGATTTGCAAGTTAGCTTTGTGTCTTTATCATAACTGAGCTCAGAGCTCCCTGTGCAGCAGTTATTTAATACACTCTCCAATTTTCTTTCTCATTGGGATAATTATATTTGCATTGTTGGAATTCTGTATTTTATATACTCCTATCCCTCAGCCTTTATAAAAAAAAAAAAAAAATAGAATCTCTAATTACAAGATTGTGTCCAAACCATGTACATTTTTTAACTGTCACCCTGAAGTTTAATATTTACAATCATGACCAGTGTTTCGTTGTGTTGTTTTTCTGTTTTTCCTTCTGCTAGGCAGTTAGGTATCTTAAAATGAAAACAGTCACTTTTTACCAAGTTCGCACCCCTTTCATTTCCCAGTCTTTTTTTCACAACTAATTCCAAGTAACAGCTTCTGTTGACTTTTTGAAAAATGAAAACAGCAGTAAGGCAGGTATTTATGATCTTTTATAACCTCTCATTTATTGCTTTACAAGATGGAGTCAATAAGCTCACAGGATGGGAAAGTGTTTTCTCTAAAGGATTTTTGGGGGCTTGAAGTAGTACATGGGCCTTCCCTGTGGTCTAATGCAGTTCCTTGTTTAAATGGAAAACACTGACATTCTGTTCCTGTCAGAACTTTTCCCTCTTTTGCTTCATCCTATCAGGAAATGTAGTCTCTCTTTGATGTTAATAGTAGATAAGATTTAATAAATGTTCACATGCTTAAGGTAGACTTTATAATGTACTTTCATCACTAAGAATACATGCTATTGTTATTTTTACAGATAAGGAAACTGAGGCTTATAGAGATTAAATTACTTAGTCCAACAAAGTGAACCAGCTTGTAAATGGTAGAGCTAAAGTCAACCCTAGAGTGGTAGCCTGACTTCAGAACCCAAGCTCTCATTAACTCCTATTTTGTTACAAATGGCCTTTTGTATTCTGAATTTATATTTCCTCTGTAAGAATATTTTCCTTGGCACTTGTACAATTGCTGTTTCTTAAACCATCATTTCTTACCACAATCTCCTTTTATCTTAGATGAATTTGGTTGTGTTACTTGATTTCATTACAGCCATCTGGGAATCACTTCCCAGCTCCACATCATGGAGGCTACACTGTAGTTGCTGAGCTGTTTTTCTATGATTTGTAGGGTTTATTGTCACAAATTGTCACCACCACTACCCAACTCTCATTGCACTGGCCAATGAAAAGCCAGGTGCCTTAGCAGGACCAAAATTATTGTGGAAGATGGCTACTGTCATGAAGTCATTCTTTAGGGTAAGATCACAAGTTTCCCTCATTAAAAGTACAGTTCATATGTTCTTATGCCCTACATCAATCAAATCAGCAAATCCTGTCATCTCAGTCTTCAATACATATCCCAGAATCAACCCTTTTTACCACTTCGCAGCTAACATAGCTATCTAATCTGACCTGTCAACATCTCTCCTGGCCTCCTTGCTTCCATCTTCACCCCTCTACAGTGTGTTCTCCACACGCAGCACTCAGGGGACACCTTTGAAATGTAAATCAGATTGTGTCACTCTTGTGCTCAAAGCCCTCCAATCACTCCATGACTTATTCAGAGTAAAAGCCTAGTCATCTATCTAGCTACCTTTCCAACTTCATCTCCCACAACCTGTTGTCACTCACTGCTCTTTGCTCTTCTTCAAACATGCCAGCGTGCACACTCCCATCTCAAAACCGTTGCACTTGATGTTCCATCTAACTGGAAAGCTCCTAGGTGCAGTAACGCCAGGGCTCCTTTCCTTACTCCCTCATGTCCTCCAACCTCTCATAATATTACTTTATCTGAGAGACCGTTTTGTTGTTGTTGTCTGGTGCACTCCAATCAGCTCCAACTCATAACAACCCCGTATATAACATAACTACACATTGCCCAGTTCCTGTGCTATCCTTGCAATGGTTGCTAAGTTTGAACCCATTCTTGCAGCCACCATGCCCATCTATCTCTTTGTGGGTCTTCCTCTTTTTCACTGACCCTCTACTTTACCAAGCATGATGTCCTTCTCTAGGGACTGGTCCCTCCTGATAACGTGTCCAAAGTAAGTGAGACAAAGTCTCACTAACCTAGCTTCTAAGGAGCATTCTAACTGTACTTTCTCCAAAACAAACTTGTTCGTTCGTCTGGATGTCTATGCTATATTCAGTATTCTTCACCAACACCACAATTTGAATGCTTCAATTCTTCTTTGGTCTTCCGCTTTCATTGTACAGTGTTCAAATGCATATGAGGCGATTGAAAATACCATGTCTTGGGTCAGGCACACCTTAGTCCTCAAAGTGGCAAAGAGACCATTTAGGACCTAGGTAATTAAAATAGCAACCACCCACAGCACTCTCTCCCACTCTCACCTTGCTTTTTCTCCACAGCAGTTATTACCAACTGGCATTTATTTGTTTTGTTTGGTTTTGCCTATTGTCTGACTTCTCCTTTGTCTCTCTTATTCACTGCTCTACCCTCAGCCCTTTTAGCAATGCTTGGCAGGTGGCAGATGTGACATAAGTTATATTGAATGGATGTACAATTCACAATTTACAAAACTGATAAAAAGTATGAATTCATCCATTAAGTGACTTTTGTCCTCAAAAGGCTTATAGCCTATTGTAGGTTTGGGGGGAGGGAAACAAGATAGCAGTTCTTCTTCTACAATCCCATGGGTTAAGTACTGTGATGGAGGCAAGATAAGGGTGCAACAGCATCTCCGAGAAAGGACACATAAGGCAAATGGGGGGTTCAAGAAGGCTTGCCAAAAGATATGACTATATCCTGGAGAGATTGGAGAACAACTGAAAAATTTTAGAATTATGTAGTCAGAGTCACAATTAAAATGACCACTCTGATGTCAGTGTGGGGAAAGGACTGAGATAAGAAGTGGTGATTGGCAGTAGAGAAACCAGTAAGAATGCATGGACTCATAAGGGCAAGGCACACAGGACAAGGGACAAGACTCAGGTTTCTAACCAGAATGACTGAGGCGAAGAACAGGAAGACCATATTTGGGAGAAGATCAGACATGCTGAGTTCCATGGGGGAGAATCTAGTAGCTTTCCAGCCAAGAATCTAAGTCTAGGCTATTTTGTTCTTGTTTTTATATCTTGTTTCTTCGTAAATAAAATATGAATCCTCCATTTTAAAGAGTTTTCAGTTTTAAGTACATACATTATGCTTCGATGTTAAGACAATGACTTCTACCAAAAGCTGAAAATCACTGTGATCTTGATACAATAAATAACACTTCTTTACTCCATTAGCTATAATATCCCTATGAAGACAAGAAATGAACTGATACAGACTGAAAAGGTCTTCATTGCAATGTTGAGCCCTGCCCCATAGGAAGCAAATCTGTAAGACACAATGCCCAGTGTCTATGACCAGGGCAGCAAGAGAAAAGGGAAATGTTAATTCTGCCCAAGAAGGAGGAGGAATGCCTTGACAAAGTTTCAGTAAAGTCCAGAGACTTTGTTGACATAGCAACCTGTTGGAGCATGGGCCAAATTTTTGTATAAGCCCATAACAGGCTGACAGAAATCTTAAGAGGTGGGAAGAGAGTTAAATTTCATTTTTCAAAAAGCAAATTTGAAAACAACAACAACAAAAAAAAAAATGTGGGTTGTTGTCTCACATTTGATACATTAGCTTTTTAAGTTTCACTTCTTGATTGATGGTTCAGATGTTGATAAGAAAAGAGTGGAAACCTTTTTCTTCACTGCATGAAATTTAACAGCCCTCTCCACAAAAGCCGCCGTCAAATGAATTGGAAGATGCCAAACTGCTATTAGGAAATTTCATTTATAAAGACTTTATTTTTTTCCATCTTTTTAAAAATGTTAATTTTTAAAATCAAAGTGACTTGCACATATCTAAAAAAATAGTTTGAAAAGAGATGGATTTATAATGAAAAGCACAGAATAACAGTCTTCCCCTGTCTCATTCAACCCAAGCCTTATTCATCTGTGGCAAAAAAAAGAAAAAATTTAATACTGATTCTGTTTTTAGTTCTGGTGGTTACTTTCATATCCATTTTAACTTAGACATTATCTATTGACTTCCTGTTATCACAGATAAAGCTTTAGCTGCCATAGACCACACAACATCTTCTCTCCATGTACTTGTTACCTGTGTAACTAATGTTACATTTGTAGCTTTAAATATTATGTTTAAGTCTCTAGACCTTATCTCAGTAAATATATAAACACTATTTTTATACTTAGGATAGTTTCTTACTTAGCCTCAAAATTGAAATGTAAAAACAACTTATCTATCAAATGACGATACTGATACTGACAAAATGTTTTGTCTCTTTCTGGTAGGATTTATAATATGGGAGTTCTTGGCAGTCAGATGTCATTTTCTGATAAACTGGGAAGAAAATCTTAGCATTTCTAAACATAACTGAAGAATTATGTAGATCCTTTTTAATGGCGCCACCTTCTCTGGAGTAGGTTTGCTCTTCTGATGACCTCTAGTAATGCTGCTGGAAACTCATGACTAAGCTTCTCTACAGCAGGGTTCAGCAAACCATAACCCACAAGCCAAATCACCTATTTTTGTAAATAAAGTCCTATTGGAAAACAGCCACACCCATGTGTTTGCTTATTGTCTATGGCTGATTTTGTACTACAGGAGTTGAATAGTTGCATACCATCCAGCCCTTAACAGAAGCTTACTGATCCCTGCTCTAGATAGCTCTAGAGTAGAATATCATTCAGTGTATCCAAAATTTTCACTTTGGCCACTTTAACAATTGTATTTCTGAATCCTGCTCTCCTCCTGCTTCCATCTGGACTGATACCTGGGTCTCATCCCTTGCTCCTAAGTTGGAGCCATTATTTCCTATATCCCATGGTCTTCCTTTCTCTTGATCTACTATCTCCATTTTTCTGCAATAAATCCTTTACTGGCTTCCTAACTAAGGGTAAATATTTTGCATAGGAATTACATTATCTGGATTCCTTTACATCTGAAAATGCGTGTATAAGAAAATATTATAAATAACTATTCTGCATGTAGAATTCCAGTTTAAAAATACATTTTCCATCTGAATTTTAAAGGCATTCTTCCACGGTCCTCTAGAAGGCAGGACTGCTGCTGGCAAGTTGTGTGTTGTGAGGATTTTACCTCAAAATTAGAAATGCTTATGCTAAACAAAGAGGGGAAACCCTGGTGGCATAGTGGTTAAGACCTACAGCTGCTAAACAAAAGGTCAGCAGTTCAAATCCACCATGTGCTGTTTGAAAACTCTATGGGGCAGTTCTACTCTGTCCTATAGGGTTGCAATGAGTTGGAACTGACTCAATGGCAACGGGTTTGGTTTGGTTTTGCCATTGTTTTCCTTTCAAAAAAGCAACCTTTTGTCTCCCTTCTTATGCCCTGCTACACCCACTAACATTCTCCAGTTACCTTCCATCTTCAAAAAATTGTTGAGCTCTCATCTTCTAGTGTCCCACCTTTTGTCCTCTCTGTCCTTAAGGGTTTGTTGTTCTTGTGTGCCATTGAGTTGATTCTGTCTCATAGTGACCCTATAGGACCGAGCAGAACTGTCCCATAGGGTTTCCTAGGCTATAATCTTTATGGGAGCAGATCACCATGTCATTTCTCTTGGGGAGCCACTGGTGGGTTTAAATTCCTGACCTTAAGAATAGCAGCCAAGCTCTTAGCCACTGTGCCACCAGGGCTCCTTCTTAAAGGTTTATACCTAGATCGTTTTTGTTTGTTTGTTTGCTTGCTTGCTTGTTTGTTTGTTTGTTTTCCTGTATTATTGCTAGAGGGGCCTCAGAAAGGAAAAGAAGATACACATTTTTTTTAATAATTTTTATTGTGCTTTAAGTGAAAGTTTACAAATTAAGTCAGTCTGTCAAACATAAGCCTATATACACCTTACTACATACTCCCATTTACTCTACCCCTAATGAGTCAGGACCCTCCCTCACTCCAGTCTCTCCTTTCATGACCGTTTTGCCAGTTTCTAACCCTCTCTACCCTCCCATCTCCCTCCAGACAGGAGATGCCAACACAGTCTCAAGTGTCCACCCGATACAAGTAGCTCACTCTTCATCAGCATCTCTCTCCAACCCACTGTCCAGTCCCTTCCATGTCTGAGGAGTTGTCTTCCAGAACGGTTCTTGTCCTGGGTCAACAGAAGGTGTGGGGACCATGACCGCTGGGATTCTTCTAGTCTCAGTCAAACCATTAACTCTGGTGTTTTTATGAGAATTTGGGGTCTGCATCCCACTGATCTCCTGCTCCCTCAGGGGTTCTCTGTTGTGCTCCCTGCCAGGGCAGTCATCGGTTGTGGGTGGACACCATCTAGTTCTTCTGGTCTCAGAATGATGTAAGTCTCTAGTTCATGTGGCCCTTTCTACCTCTTGGGCTCATAGTTATCTTGTGACCTTGGTGTTCCTCATTCTCCTTTGATCCAGGTGGGTTGAGACCAATTGGTGCATCTTAGATGGCCACTTGTTAGCATTTAAGACCCCAGACGTCACACTTCAAAGTGGGATACAGAATGTTTTCATAATAGAATTATTTTGCCAATTGACTTAGAAGTCCCCTTAAGCCATAGTCCCCAAACCCCTGCCCTTGCTCTGCTGACCTTCAAAGTATTCAGTTTATCCTGGAAACTTCTTTGCTTTTAGTCCAGTCCAGTTGAGCTGACCTTCCATGTATTGAGTATCGTCCTTCCCTTCACCTAAAGTAGTTCTTATCTACTAACTAATCAGTAAATAACCCTCTCCCACCCTCCCTCCCTCCCCCCCTCGTAACCACAAAAGTATGTGTTCTTCTCAGTTTATACTATTTCTCAAGATCTTATAATAGTGGTCTTATACAATATTTGTCCTTTTGCAACTGACTAATTTCACTCAGCATAATGCCTTCCAGGTTCCTCCATGTTATGAAATGTTTCACAGATTCGTCACTGTTCTTTATCGATGCGTAGTATTCCATTGTGTGAATATACCATAATTTATTTATCCATTCATCCATTGATGGGCACCTTGGTTGCTTCCAGCTTTTTGCTATTGTAAACAGTGCTGCTATAAACGTGGGTGTGCATATATCTGTTTGTGTGAAGGCTCTTATTTCTCTAGGGTATATTCCGAGGAGTGGGATTTCTGGGTTGTATGGTAGTTCTATTTCTAACGTTTTAAGAAAACGCCAGATAGATTTCCAAAGTGGTTGTACGATTTTACATTCCCACCAGAAGTGTATAAGAGTTCCAATCTCTCCGCAGCCTCTCCAACATTTATTATTTTGTGCTTTTTGGATTAGTGCCAGCCTTGTTGGTGTGAGATGGAATCTCATCGTAGTTTTAATTTGCATTTCTCTAACGGCTAATGATCGAGAGCATTTTCTCATGTATCTGTTAGCTGCCTGAATATCTTCTTTAGTGAAGTGCGTGTTCATATCCTCTACCCACTTCTTGATTGGGTCGTTTGTCTTTTTGTGGTTGAGTTTTAACAGAATCATATAGATTTTAGAGATCAGGCGCTGGTCAGAGATGTCATAGCTGAAAATTCTTTCCCAGTCTGTAGGTGGTCTTTTTACTCTTTTGGTGAAGTCTTTAGATGAGCATAGGTGTTTGATTTTTAGGAGCTCCCAGTTATCTGGTTCCTCTTCGTCATTTTTGGTAATGTTTTGTGTTCTGTTTATGCCTTGTATTAGGGCTCCTAACATTGTCCCTATTTTTTTTTCCATGATCTTTATCATTTTAGTCTTTATGTTTAGGTCTTTGATCCACTTGGAGTTAGTTTTTGTGCATGGTGTGAGGTATGAGTCCTGTTTCATTTCTTTGCAAATGGATATCCAGTTATGCCAGCACCGTTTGTTAAAAAGACTGTCTTTTCCCCAATTAACTTTGTCAAATATCAGCTGCTCATATGTGGATATATTTATATCTGGATTCTCAATTCTGTTCCATTTGTCTATGTGCCTGTTGTTGTACCAGTACCAGGCTGTTTTGACTACTCTGGCAGTATAATAGGTTCTAAAATCAGGTAGAGTGAGGCCTCCCACTTCTTCTTTTCAGTAATGCTTTACTTATCCGGGGCCTCTTTCCTTTCCATATGAAGTTGGTGATTTGTTGCTCCATCACATTAAAAAATGTCATTGGAATTTGGATCGGAAGTGCATTGTATGTATAGATGGCTTTTGGTAGAATAGACATTTTTACTTTCTTAAGTCTTCCTATCCATAAGCAAGGTATGTTTTTCCACTTATGTAGGTCCCTTTTGTTTTCTTGAAGTAGTACCTTGTAGTTTTCTTTATATAAGTCTTTTACATCTCTGATAAGATTTATTCCTAGGTATTTTATCTTCTTGGGGGCTACTGTGAATGGTATTGATTTGGTTATTTCCTCTTTGATGTTCTTTTTGTTGATGTAGAGGAATCCAAGTGATTTTTGTATGTTTATCTTGTAACCTGAGACTCTGCCAAAGTCTTCTATTAGTTTCAGTAGTTTTCTGGAGGATTTCTTAGGGTTTTCTGTGCATAAGATCAGGTCGTCTGCAAAGAGAGATAATTTTACTTCTTCCTTGCCAATCCGGATGCCCTTTGTTTCTATGTCTAGCCTAATTGCTCTGGCTAGGACCTCTAGCACAATGTTGAATAAGAGCGGTGATAAAGAGCATCCTTGGCTGGTTCCCGTTCTCAAGGGAAATGCTTTCAGGCTCTCTCCATTTAGAGTGATGTTGGCTGTTGGCTTTGTATAGATGTCCTTCATTATGTTAAGGAATTTTCCTTCAATTCCTATTTTGGTGAGAGTTTTTATCATAAATGGGTGTTGGACTTTGTCAAATGCCTTTTCTGCATCAATTGATAAGATCATGTGGTTCTTGTCTTTTGTTTTATTTATATGGTGGATTACATTAATGGTTTTTGTAATATTAAACCAACCTTGCATACCGGGTATAAATCCCACTTGATCATGGTGGATTATTTTTTTGATATGTTGTTGAATTCTATTGGCTAGAATTTTGTTGAGGATTTTTGCATCTATGTTCATGAGGGATATAGGTGTGTAATTTTCTTTTTTTGTGGTGTCTTTACCTGGTTTTGGTATCAGGGATATGGTGGCTTCATAGAATGAGTTAGGTAGTATTCCGTCATTTTCTATGCTTTGAAATACCTTTAGTAGTAGTGGTGTTAACTCTTCTCTGAACGTTTGATAGAACTCTGCAGTGAAGCCTTCCGGGCCAGGGCTTTTTTTTTGTTGGGAGTGTTTTGATTACCTTTTCAATCTCTTCTTTTCTTATGGATCTAGTTAGTTGTTCTACTTCTGATTGTGTTAGTTTAGGTAGGTAGTGTTTTTCTAGGAATTCATCCATTTCTTCTAGGTTTGCAAATTTGTTAGAGTACAATTTTTTGTAATAATCTGATATGATTCTTTTAATTTCAGTTGGTTCTGTTGTGATGTGGCCCATCTCATTTCTTATTTGGGTTATTTGTTTCCTTTTCTGTATTTCTTTAGTCAGTCTGGCCAATGATTTTTCCAAGAACCAGCTTTTGGCTTTGTTAATTCTTTCAATTGTTTTTCTGTTCTCTAATTCATTTGTGTGGCACTAGTTCTTTTTTTTTTAATTCATTTAGTTCAGCTGTAATTTTTATTATTTGTTTTCTTTTGGTGCCTGATGGATTCTTTTGTTGCTCGCTTTCTATTTGTTCAAGTTGTGGGGACAGTTCTCTGATTTTTGCTCTTTCTTTTTCTTTATGTGTGTGTGCATTTATCGATATAAATTGACCTCTGAGCACTGCTTTTGCTGTGTCCCAGAGGTTTTGATAGGAAGTGTTTTCATTCTCGTTGCATTCTATGAATTTCTTTATTCCCTCCTTAATGTCTTCTATAACCCAGTCTTTTTTTAGCAGGGAATTGTTCAGTTTCCAAGTATTTGATTTCTTTTCCCTGATTTTTCTGTTATTTATGTCCACTTTTATGGTCTTGTGGTCTGAGAAGATGCTTTGTAATATTTCGATGTTTTGGATTCTGCAAAGGTTTATTTTATGACCTAATATGTGATGTATTCTAGAGAATGTTTCATGTGCACTAGAAAAGAAGTATGCTTTGCAGCTGTTGGGTAGAGTGTTCTGTGTAAGTCTATGAGGTCAAGTTGGTGGATTGTAGCACTTAGGTCTTCCATGTCTCTATTGAGCTTCTTACCGGAAGTCCTATTCTTCTCCGAAAGTGGTGTGTTGAAGTCTCCTGCTATAATTGTTGAGGTGTCTATCTCACTTTTCAGTTCTGTTAAAGTTTGTTTTATGTATCTTGCAGCCCTGTCTTGGGTGCATAAATATTTAATATGGTTATATCTTCCTGGTCGATTGTCCCTTTAATCATTACGTAGTGTCCTTCTTTATCCTTTGTGGTGGATTTAACTTTGAAGTCTATTTTGTCAGAAATTAATATTGCTACTCCTGCTCTTTTTTGTTTGTTGTTTGCATGATATATTTTTTTCCATCCTTTGAGTTTTAGTTTGTTTGTGTCTCTAAGTCTAAGGTGTGTCTCTGTAGGCAGCATATAGCCGGGTGGTGTTTCTTTATCCAGTCCGAGACTCTCTGTCTCTTTATTGGTGCATTTAGTCTATTTACATTCAATGTAATTATAGATAAGTATGTGTTTAGTGCTGTCATTTTCATGCCTTTTTGTGTGCGTTGTTTACAATTTCATTTTTCCACTTACTTTTTTGTGCTGAGACGTTTTTCTTTGTAAATTGTGTGTTCCTCATTTTCATAGTAGTTGAATTTATGTTTGCTGAGCCGTTATGTTTTTCTTGGTTTTTATTTTGAGTTATGGAATTGTTAGACCTCTTTGTGGTTACCTTAATATTTACCCCTATTTTTCTAAGTAAAAACCTAACTTGTATCATCCTAT
Organism: Elephas maximus indicus; assembly: GCF_024166365.1. Taxonomy (NCBI): domain Eukaryota; kingdom Metazoa; phylum Chordata; class Mammalia; order Proboscidea; family Elephantidae; genus Elephas; species Elephas maximus. Next base: position 67,241,805 of record NC_064836.1, read on the forward strand.
ATCGCCTTGTTTTCCTCTCTATATGGCAGTTCTGTGCCTCCTGTATTTAGTCCCTATTTTTGATTATTGTGATCTTATACATAATGACTTCAATGATTCCTTGTTTTGAGCTTTTTTTTCTTTTTAAAATTAATCTTAATTTGTTTTTGTGATTTCCCTATTTGAGTTGATATCAGGATGTTCTGTTCTGTGACCTTGTGTTGTGCTGGTATCTGATATTATTGATTTTCTGACCAAACAATTTCCTGTAGTATTTCTTATAGCTTTGGTTTGGTTTTTGCAAATTCTCTAAGCTTGTGTTTATCTGTAAATGGTTTAATTTCACCTTCATATTTGAGAGAGAGTTTTGCTGGATATATGATCCTTGGTTGACAGTTTTTCTCCTTCAGTGCTCTATATATGTCATCGCATTGCCTTCTTGACTGCATAGTTTCTGCTGAGTAGTCTGAACTTATTCTTATTGATTCTCCTTTGTAGGAGACCTTTCTTTTATCCCTGGCTGCTTTTAAAATTTTCTGTTTATCTTTGGTTTCGGCAAGTTTGATGATAATATGTCTTGGTGATTTTCTTTTTGGATCAATCTTAAATGGAGTTCGATGAGCATCTTGGATAGATATCCTTTTGTCTTTCATGATGTCAGGGAAGTTTTCTGCCAACAGATCTTCAACTATTCTCTCTGTATTTTCTGTTATACCTCCCTGTTCTGGAACTCCAGTCACACGCAAGTTATACTTCTCGATAGAGTCCCACATGATTCTTAGGGTTTCTTCATTTTTTTTTTTAATTCTTTTATCTGATTTTTCTTCAACTATATTGGTGTCAATTGCTTTATCCTCCAGCTCCCCCACTCTGCATTCCAATTGCTCGATTCTGCTCCTCTGACTTCCTATTGAGTTGTCTAATTCTGTAATTTTATTGTTAATCTTTTGGATTTCTGAATGCTGTCTCTATAGATTCTTGCAGCTGATTAATTTTTCCACTATGTTCTTGAATAATCTTTTTGATTTCTTCAACTGCTTTATCAGTGTGTACCTTGTCTTTTTCTGTAGATTGCCTTATTTCATTTTTGAGGTCATCCCTGATGTCTTGAAGCATTCTGTAAATTAGTTTTTTTATATTCTGCATCTGGCAATTCCAGGATCGTATCTTCATTTGGGAAAGATTTTGATTCTTTAATTTGGGGAGTTGCAGAAGCAATCACGGTCTGCTTCTTTATGTGGTTTGATATCGCCTGCTGTCTCTGAGCCATCTATAAGATATCGTAATGATTTATTTTATATTTGCTCACTGAGCCTTATCTTGTTTTGTTTTCTTTCAATATACGTAGATGGGCTACTAGATTTGCACTGTCTTTGTTGTTGTAGCCTTTGAATCACTTATGTCCTATTACCAGCTGTTTTGGGCTATTACCAGATATATAAGCCTTAGAGTCTATTCACTATTCTTGAGTAGAATCTGATTTTCAGTCACCAAGTGTGTGGTGTAGACTGTCACCTATTCACTTAGAGGAGTAGTGGTTATAGTTATGTGGACCAGATTCTAGTAGCAGCAGGAGGTCACACTTCAGGGGGGGCAGGATGCTGACAGGCTTCCCCCACGTGCCAGTGAAGTAGGTATGTCTCTATTCCTAAAGCACTTTGGTGGGTGGGCTCTGCAGCTGTACTTTAGGCACCCAATGCATGTATCTCTACAGATTGTTAGGTGTCACTATCCTCAGGTCCCTATTGCAGGAGGCTAGGTGGTTTGGGTGAATCTTCAGCCCTCAGTTCCCCGTTGTGGGTCAGTGAGAGCTCTGTTGAATATGCAGAGATATCAGACCTGGGAAAGTTGTCTTTCCAGTAATCCGCTAAAACAATTACAGTCAGATCCCCATCAGAATTGCCTTTGCATTATAATAGCCACCTTGTTGCCTGTAGGGATGAAAGCCCAAGACTGTGGCTCTCATAAGCTTGGCTGGAGCTGGTTCTGTAGTTTTAGTCTAATTTCAGGAAGTCTGGGAAGGATTTTTGGTCCCTGGGTTTTTTGTAGCTGCTTCTCTCAGGGCAGGAGAATGGGTTAGGAAAAGACAAAAAAACAAACAACAACAAAAAAAAAAAATGCAGAGCACTTCACTCTTTGGCCCAGGAAATTCCAATGTTAATGAAGCTGCCTGGGAAGGGGAGGGGAGGAATCAGATAGATAGGAGAGAGTAGCACCCAGGAATATAGACAAAGATACTTATCTTGCTTGGTGATGACTGTTTTATCTGAGATTCCCGAAGGGTGTGTAGCCTGTGTGCATTGGCTGGGTTGAGATTGCCCCCAAGGGTCAGGCCCACGTCCTGTGCTTGTGCTGTCTCAGAAGCCGTGGTCAATTCCTCCACTCCTAGTCCAAAGCCCAGAGCCAATGTTCCCCGGCTAGGATGCTGCACTCCAGGCTCCAAAACCAGTCGCTGCCTCCTGGTGACTTCTCCTCCTGTTAACCGCGTCACTGCACTGCCTGCATGCACTGGCTGGGCTTCCCCCGAGGTCACTTCTGGGGGCTAGGGCTGCGTCCCAGTTTGTGCCGTCTCAGAATGCCGTGCTCAGCTCCCCTGCACCCAGTTCAAAGCCTGGCACCAAGGTTTTCTGACTGGGATGGTGGCTCCAGGCTCTGAAAACAGTTGCTGCTTCCCCATGGTTGCTCATTCTCTTATTAGCCCCATCAGTGTGCAGCCTGGTGCACTGGCTGAGTCTCTACGGAGGTTACCCCAGGGGGGCTAGGGGTTAGGGCTGTGTCCCGTGCCTGCTCCACCTCAGCAAGCCGCAATCAGCCCCACCACTCGGCACCCAGGAACCGCTAGGGCTCAAGGCTGTGGCGTGGGTCGCTGGTTCCAGAAGCGGTCGCTGCTTCAGGATGCAGCTTTTTGCTCCCCTGTCACTCAGGTCAACTCTTTAGATCTGTGTTTGATGGTCAGGGTTCATAGATTGTCATGTATGTGATCGATTCACTTGTTTTTCTGAGTCTTTGTTGCAAGAGGGATCTGAGGTAGCATCTACCTAGTCAGCCATCTTGGCCCCATGATAAACACATTTTTAAGTCATAGTATTTAACTGGAATGCAGGCCAAGTAGGTTTTCAGTGGCCCATAAAATGAGACAAGCACTGGTAAGGGAATAAGTCAGAAATCAATAAATCTTTCTAATATAGAATATTGATTTCTGACTTATTCCCTTACATTTAACCCCAAATCCTTTCCATGCCATTATTCACAACGTGAAACAAGACTACTCTGTGTCAAATGCACCTTCCTAAATAAACATTTATCATAAAAATCAACTAGTAATTCATATTATTCAAAATAATTTCAAGAACATATTATATTTATTTTTAATGAAATGAAACATAAAAGCCAGCGACAGAGAAATAGGCAGATTTGTTTTTATCAAAAGATAGCAGCTAGTGTGTGGAAATACCAATTTTATATCCCAAATAATAATTTCTCTGTATGATATAGAATGCAATATGCTTCATTCTTTAGTTGTGGAAAAATGATTGTTATTCTTCTCTAATCAAAAAAACAAAGCCCCTGACAAGTGACACTCAGCTTTCATTTATTCCACTAACATGAACATGAATACTTCAGCTTTTCCCTTATTCATCATTTTTCTGTGCAGTGAATTCCAAAGCAATCCAATCACCTGCCATTATTAAAAGCAACCCAATCGTCTGCCATTAGAAAAAGGAAAAGAAAATAACAACTAAACAAAAAAACATTTAGCATATTTATTTGTTCTGTTTGCACTCTTATACGTCTGCAAAAAAACAGCTTTTAAAAGTCTATGACAATTCTGCAGCTTAGTAATTTCTATTTCAAAGTTATATGATATATATTCACATAATTACAAATGTATTTTTTCTTCTGTCTTCCATTGGTTTATTGATTTTTTTTTAACCCTTTGCTTTTTTCCGTAACTCTTTTGACTCTAAAGTACAACAAAATATGATAAATATAATTAATGTCATGGAATTATACATGTTAAAAATGTCAAAATGGCAAATGTTTTGTTATATATATATATATTTACCACAATAAAAAAATACAGTATCGATAACCTTGGGAAATGTTTTAAACTTAGGATAATTTTGTGGCTGTCAGTTATTTCTTGGGCTTTTTATCTAATGAAGGGGTTCATTTATGTGGTTTTAGGAAATACTCTTGCAAAACTCAAGTAGCAGAGTTGCCCCATAATATTCTTTTTCAGACATGATAAATCATAACATCTAATCTTGGTGGTTACTGCTATTCATGTCTAAGATCGGATGCAGGAAATGAACTGATCTTGAATTTGGAGTCACAGGTGATTGGGAATTGAGTGAAAAATCTAAGGATCCACTTTGTAAACATGCTCTAGGATGCCAGATTAATATGAATTTCCAAGGTCTATTCCATATGAGTACCTTGGTGGTGTAAATGGTTAAAGCAGTCAGCTACTAACCAAAAGGCTAGAAGTTCAAGTCCACCCAGAGCCACCTTAGAAGAAAGGCCTGACATTCTACTTCTGAAAAATCAGCTGTTGAAATCCCTGTGGAGCACAGCGCTCTGACACACATGGAGTCTCCAGCAGTTAGCATCCGGCTTTTCCCCTTATATACTATTTCACACTCTTAAGGTCAACAGAATTATCATAATGGATCAAAGTAGTAAACATTATGTAAAAGAGTGTTATCTGTCACCCATCAAGGTTCCAGGATGTATGAATAGCTTCTGTATATCTATGATTTAGTCAGTTCAATTATTATTAGTGGCCTATTTATATCAAAGTCCCTAGAATGTTTTATTTTTGTAATGAGTTAAATCAACATATGCTTTAAGCAAATTAATATGTAAAGCAACTAAAATGGTTCCTACAAATCACCTAGTTATTATTTTTATTATCAATATTATTATTGTTATTATTTTCATGTAATAGGCAGGAAATAAGTAGAAGTATTAAGAAATAGCAGTTTTTTTTCTAGTTTTAAAATTCTAATGCTCTTTGAGCAATATTTTCATAAATTCTAAGGCAGCATTGGAGCCCTTGTGGCACACTAGTTAAGCACTCAGCTGTTAACCAAAAGGTCAGCAGTTCAAATCTACCAGTTTCTCCCTGGAAACCCTACGAGGCAGTTCATCTCTGTCCTATAGGGTCGCTATGAGTTGAAATCAACTCAATGGCATTCAATTTTAAAGCAACTTTTAGTATTAGGAATAATAGCTCTGTATTCTAGCTTCTTACACATCTCAACAATGAGATTTAGAAAAAGATCTTCAAAAATTATAAAATAAAAATGAAATAGTAGTAGTACTGGAAATTGGCAAATTTATCACTGTCATAGGAGTCTGATGTACTTTCATCAATTGTTGCTAGACTGAGTAGAAAACAAATCAGTAAGGCAAGCGGATATGAATACTACAACTAACAAATCCTACCTAATGAATATATAGAGAATAATAAACCCAGCAGTTGCAGAATTACATTGCCTTCAAACAGTCAGAAAATACTTATGAAACTTTACTGTGTACTAGATCATAAAGCAATTTATAACAAATTTTAAATACTTGGCATTTTATAAAATACTTTTCTAACCGTAATGCAATTAAGTTAGAAATAAATGATACAAAGGTAACTCAAAAAGTGAGAAAATGTATAAACACATCTTTTAAATAGCACATTGATTATCTTAATGTAATTAAATAAACAATTCAAATCCACCACCATGTCATTTTGGTATATACCCTTCTAATCTATTTCCTAAGTATAAAATTTTTCTTCTCAGAAAGTTGTGATCACACTATGTAATATTTTGCAGTATATACTTAATACCTTTTTATATTCACTTAATAGTACATGCATTTTTGTATTATTACATGTAACAATTTATTTTAACAAATTTCTGGTAAAAGAACATTGATATTGGTGCCAATTTTTTCTATTATTTTCTAAAAATCAGCTTTTTTTGGTATGAGTTATTATTATAAGAGCTAGAGAGGAACATTTTGCAATTTAAAATTTGTTGTAAATTCACTCCATTACACTAAATGAACAATGAACATTTACAACAGTCTTCCTGAAACAAAGACAAAAGAAGTGATGAAATAATTTTTTGTTCAATGATATATCAATTGAAAAAAAATGCCCAGCATATATTTTATTGATCGTAAGGTACATTTTTTTTTTTAAATCACCTTAGCATCACTGAATTTAGGTTGTTCTAACAATTGATAACACCGATAGTTTAATTCACAGTATTATTTTATTTCTAACAATACATATAATAATGATATGTATTATAATTTAGGAACGTAAAACAATTTTTTTGAAAAAACAAAATTATGAAGCATAAAATTTTAAGAAAAGATAAAGTGTGACGGGTATCTTCTGAAAGACGAAACAGATGATATAAAATTTTACCTAAAATAAAAAGGCTTCACCCAAAACCCAGTGCTTACATTAGTGAAAATAGTGCTTTAACACGAAAACAAACTTTATAATGTTAATTATCCTGTTCAATTTGCCTGTTATTATCCCTTCAGAGTAAACAAAATCACATTAAAATGTCTGCTATTCTGAATCATGGTTTAATTTACAGAGGTGTTAGTGATTATCTGTGCATATTTTCCTTAGTTTAAGATAAACGATCTAATACTATATTTTTATTTATAAACCATTAGTTTATTAAAGCAGCACAAAGACTTCATTGCAATTAAAGACTCTTAGCCAACATTTTTAATAGTAATTCAGGACACTCAATGGCTTTTTTATCAAAATAATTGTCTATGGATTTCTGGAATGATGATTTTTCCCCATTTTTGTAAGAGTCTTAGATGACACTCCACTAGCTTCTCTTCGTCATGCCTGTCTAAACACAAGCACTCCACTGCGAATACTGATCATTTTTGCTGCCTGACTGAATTCCAAAATGTCTTATTTGTGCTAGTGCTGGAATTGACAAGTGCTCTGGTAAGTGACGGAAACCCTGGTGGTGTAGTGGTTAAGAGCTATGGCTGTTAACCAAAAGGCTGACCGTTCAAACCCACCAGGCACTCCTTGTAAACTCTATGGGGCAGTTCTACTCTGTCCTATAGGGTCACTATGGGTCGGAATCAACTCCACAGCAACAGGTTTGGTTTTGGTTTAGGGTAAGTGACAGGGCCCTGGTAGCAGAGTGATTAAGCCCTTGGCTGCTAACCAAAAGGTTGGCAATTTGAACCCACCAGCCATTCAGCAAGAGAAAGACGTGGCAGTCTGCTTCTGTAAAAATTACAGCCTTGGAAACCCTATGGGGCAGTTTTACTCTGTCCTATAGGGTCACCATGAGTCGGAATTAACTCAACGGCACTGGGTTTTTAGTTTTTAATGCATAAATTCACATAGAGGGTTAAATACTGATGAAGATGTCTGTCATGTGGATATCTGTCCAATTGTGCATTCAGTAAATATTGGTTACCCACCTTGTTCACTATGGGAGACAATGTTGTTGCTGTTGTTGTATGCCATCAAGTTGATTCAAAAAGAGTATTTTAAAATGGTGCTTAAGGAGTGTCAGTCATTTAGTGCTGCTATAACAGAAATACCATGAGTGAATGGTTTCAACGAACTGAAGTTTATTCTCTCACGGTCTAGTAGGCTAGAAGTTCAAATTCAGGGTGTCTGCTCCAGGGGAAGGCTTTCTCTGTCTGTGCTCTGGAGGAAGGTCCTTGTCATCAATCTTCCCTGGACTAGGAGCGTCTCAGGAGCAGGTACCCCAGGTCCAAAGGACACGCTCTGCTGCCAGCGCTACTTTCTTGGTGGTATGAGGTCCCCTTCCCTGCTCACTTCTCTCTTTTATATCTCAGAAGAGATTGGCTCAAAACACAGCCTAATCTTGTAGATTGAGCCCTGCCTCATTAACATAACTGCCAGTAATCCCATCTCATTAACATCATAGAGAGGATTTACGACACATAGGAAAATCAGATGACAAACTGGTGGACAATCGCACAGTATGGGGAATCATGGCTTAGCCAAATTGATACACATATTTTGGGGGGACACAGTTCAGTCCATGACAAGATGGGGATATTATCCAGCCCAAAATGGAAACTAATATTTGAGAACTCACGGTGTGCCAAACCCTGCACTGTGTGCCACCCATGCATTATCTCCCTGTTATGGGTTGAATTGTGTCTCCCAAAAAGGCATGTTAAAATCCTAATGCCTGATACCTGGGAATCTGACGTTATTTGGAAAGGGGATAGTTGTAATATAATTAGTTAGGATGAGGTCATTAGGGTGGGTCCTACTATCTTTATGACACGTGTCCTAATAAGAAACAAAATACCAGACCTGTTTTTGTCAAGTTGATTCTGACTCATGGTGACCCCATGCATTCCAGAGTAGAACTGCTCCATAGGATTTTCCTGGCTATAGTCTTTAAGGAAGCAGATCACAGACCATTCTTCTGCAGTGCCTCTGAGTGGGTTCAAACCACCAACCTTTAGGTTAGAAGTTGGATGCAAACCATTTCTGTCACCCAGAAAGAGGGAAAGAGACACAGAGGGAAGACAGCCATGTGAAGAAGGAGGCAGAGATTGGAGTTAATCTGTCATAGCCAAGAAATGTCTGAGGACACCAGAAGTTGGGAGAGACAAGAGAGGATTTTCCCCTAGAGCCTGAGGAGATAAAATGGCCCTCCTGACACTCTGAAATTAGACTTCTAGCCTCCAGAACTATAACATAATAAGTTTCTGCTGTTTTAAGATCCATCGTTTGTAGTAATTTTGTTATGGCAGCCCTAGGAAACTAGTACACACCTATAAAAAAGCCAATGCAATATATACTATTAATATCTCGCCTTTAAAATTCTGCCTAAAGGAAGCAACAATCTTGCATAAGAACTTGCAGCTAAATGGCAGCCTGAGTACTTGAACTTTTGTCTGATTCCAGTGCTCTCATTCTTGAATACAAAACTGTATAGCTTCTTTTTTTTTTTAATTTTTATTGTGCTTTAAGTGAAAGCTTACAAATCAAGTCAGTCTCTCACATAAAAACTTATATACACCTTGCTACATACTCCCAATTGTTCTCCCCCTAAAAATACAGTCTGCTCCCTCCCTCCACTCTCTTTTTTGTGTCCATTTCACCGGCTTCTAACCCCCTCTACCCTCTCATCTCCCCTCCAGGCGAGAGATGCCAACAAAGTCTCAAGTGTCCACCTGATCCAAGAAGCCCACTTCTCACCAGCATCCCTCTCCATCCCATTGTCCAGTCCAATCCCTGTCTGAAGAGTTGGCTTCAGGAATGGTTCCTGTCCTGGGCCAACAAAAGGTCTGGGGGCTATGACCACCGGGGACCTTCTAGTCTCAGTCAGACCATTAAATCTGGTCTTTTAATGAGAATTTGGGGTCTGCATCCCACTGCTCTCCTGCTCCCTCAGGGGTTCTCTGTTGTGTTCCCTGTCAGGGCAATCATTGGTTATAGCCAGGCAAAATCTAGTTCTTCTGGTCTCTGGCTTATGTAGTCTGGTTTATGTGGCCCTTCCTGTCTCTTGGGCTCGTAATTACTTTGTGTCCTTGGTGTTCATCATTCTCCTTTGGTCCAGGTGGGGTGAGACCTACTGATACATCTTAGATGGCCGCTTGCTAGCGTTTAAGACCTCAGACGCCACTTTCCAAAGTGGGATGAAGAATGTTAATAGATTTTATTATGCCAATTGATTTAGATGTCCCCTGAAACCATGGTCCCCAAACCCCTGCCCCTGCTACACTAGCCTTTGAAGCATTCGGTTTATTCCAGAAACTTCTTTGCTTTTGGTTTAGTCCAGTTGTGCTGACCTCACCTGTATTGTGTTTTGTCTTTCCTGTCACCTAAAGTAGTTCTTATCTACTATCCAATCAGTGAATACCCCTCTCCCATCCTCCCTCTTTCCCCCCTTTCGTAACCATTAAATAATATTTTCCTCCCTGTTTAAACTATTTCTCCAGTTTTTATAATAGTGGTCTTATACAATGTTTGTACTTTTGCAACTGACTCATTTCACTCAGCATAACGCCTTCCAGATTCCTCCGTGTTATGAAATGTTTCACAGATTCCTCACTGTTCTTTATCGATTCATAGTATTCCATTGTGTGAATATACTATAATTTATTTATCCATTCATCCGTTGATGGGCACCTTGGTTGCTTCCATCTTTTTGCTGTTGGAAACAGTGCTGCAATAAACATGGGTGTGCATATATCTGTTCATGTAAAGGCTCTTATTTCTCTAGGGCATATTCCAAGGAGTGGGGTTGCTGGGTTGTATGGTAGTTCTATTTCTAGCTTTTTAAGGAAGCGCCAAATTGATTTCCAAAGTGGTTGTACCATATTACATTCCCACCAGCAGTGTATAAGTGTTCCAATCTCTCCACAGCCTCTCCAACATTTATTGTTTTGTGTTTTTGGATTAATGCCAGCCTTGTTGGAGTGCGATTCATTGTAGTTTTGATTTGCATTTCTCTAATGGCTAATGATCGTGAGCATTTTCTCATATATCTGTTAGCTACCTGAATGTCTTCTTTAGTAAAGTGTCTGTTCATTTCTTTTGCACATTTTTTAATTTGGTTATTTGTCTTTTTGTAGTTGAGTTTTTCCAGTATCATGTAGATTTTAGAGATCAGGCGCTGATCAGAAATGTCATAGCTAAAAACTTTTTCCCAGTCTGTAGGTAATCTTTTTACTCTTTTTTGGTGAAGTCTTTGGATGAGCATAGGAGTTTGATTTTTAGGAGCTCCCAGTTATCTAGTTTTTATTCTACATTTTTAGTAATGTTTTCTGTACTGTTTATGCCATGTGTTAGAGTTCCTACATTGTCCCTATTTTTTCTTCCATGATCTTTATCGTTTCAGATTTTATATTTAGGTCTTTGATCCATTTTGAGCTTGTTTTTTTGCTTGGTATGAGGTATGGGTCTTATTACATTTTTTTTGCAGATGGATATCCAGTTATGCCAGCACCATTTGTTAAAAAGACTATCTTTTCCCCATTTAACTGTTTGGGAGCCTTTGTCAAATATCAACTGCTCATATGTGGATGGATTTATGTCTGGATTCTCAATTCTGTTCAATTGGTCTATGCATATGTTATTGTACCAGTACCAGGATGTTTTGACTACTGTGGCAGTGTAATAGGTTCTAAAATCAGGTAGCGAGGCCTTCTACTTTGTTCTTTCTCAGTAATGCTTTACTTGTCCAGAGGCTCTTGCCCTTCCATATGAAGTTGGTGATTTGTTTCTCCATCTCAATGAAAAATGTCATTGGAATTTGGATCGGAATTGCATTAAATCTATAGATTGCTTTCGGTAGAATAGACACTTTTATAATGTTAAGCCTTCCTATCCTTGAGCAAGGTATGTTTTTCCACTTATGCAGATCTCTTCTGGTTTCTTGTAGTAGTGCTTTGTAGTTTTTTTGTACAAGTTTTGTACATCTCTGGTAAGATTTATTCCTAAGTGTTTTATCTTCTTGGGGGCTGCTGTAAACGGTATTGATTTGGTGATTTCCCCTTCCATGTTCTTTTTGTTGGTGTAGAGGAATCCAACTGATTTTTGTATGTTTGCCTTGTATCCCGATACTCTGCTGAACTCTTTTATTAGTTTCAGTAGTTTTCTGGAGGATTCCTTAGGGTTTTCTGTGTATAAGATCATGTCATCTGCAAATAGAGATACTTTTACTTCTTCCTTGCCAATCTGGATGCCCTTTATTTCTTTATCTAGCCTAATTGCTCTGGCTAGGACTTCCAGCACAATGTTGAATAAGAGTGGTGATAAAGGGCGTCATTGTCTGGTTCCCGATCTCAAGGGGAATGCTTTCAGACTCTCTCCATTTAGGGTGATGTTGGCTGTTGACTTTGTATAAATGCCCTTTATTATGTTGAGGAATTTTCCTTCAATTCCTATTTTGCTGAGAGTTTTTATCATGAATGGGTGTTTAACTTTGTCAAGTGCCTTTTCTGTGTCAATTGATAAAATCATGTGATTCTTATCTTTTATTTATATGATGGATTACATTGTTTTTCTAATGTTGAACCATCCTTGCATTCCTGGTATGAATCCCACTTGGTCATGGTGAATTATTTTTTTGATATCTTGTTGAATTTTGTTGGCTAGAATTTTGTTAAGGATTTTTGCATCTAAGTTCATGAGGGATATAGGTCAGTAATTTTGTTTTACTTGCTTTTGGTATCAGGGATATGCTGGCTTCTTAGAATGAGTTTGGGAGTATTCCGTCCTTTTCTATGCTCTGAAATACCTTTAGTAGTACTGGTGTTAACTCTTCTCTGAAAGTTTGTAGAACTCTGCAGTGAAGCCGTCTGGCCCAGGGCTTTTTTTTTGTTGGGAGTTTTTTTGATTACCTTTTCAATCTTTTCTCCTGTTATGGGTCTGTTTAGTTGTTCTACCTTGCGTTAGTTTAGGTAGGTAGTGTGTTTCCAGGAAATCATCAAGTTCTTCCAGGTTTTCAAATTTGTTAGTGTACAATTTTTCATAGTAGTCTGATATGATTCTTTTAATTTCACTTGGGTCTGTTGTAATATCGCCCAACTCATTTCTTATTTGGGATATTTCCTTCCTTTCCTGTTTTTCTTTTGTCAGTTTGGCCAATGGTTTATCAATTTTTTTTTATTTTTTCAAAGAACCAGCTTTTATTCTTGTTAATTCTTTCAATTGTTTTTCTATTTTCCATTTCATTCAATTCTGCTCTAATTTTTAACTGTTTTCTTCTGGTGCCAGAGGGCTTCATTTGTTATTTTCTTTCTATTTGTTCAAGTTGTAGGGATAATTCTTTGATTTTGGCCCTTATTTCTTTTTTGATGGTTTTTTCTTTTTGGATGTGTGCATTTATTGATATAAATTGACCTCTGAGCACTGCTTTCGCTGTGTCCCAAAGGTTCTGATAGGAAGTGTTTTCACTCTCACTGGATTCTATGAATTTTTTTTATTCCATCCTTAGTGTTTCTATAATCCAGTCTTTTTTGAGCAGGGTTTTGTTCAGTTTCCAACTGTTTGATTTCTTTTCCCTGCTTTTTCTGTTATTGATTTCCACTTTTATGGCCTTATGGTCGGAGAAGACACTTCGTAATATTTCAGTGTTTTGGATTCTGCTAAGGCTTGCTTTATGACCTAATATGTGGTCTATTCCAGAGAATGTTCCATGTGCACTAGAAAAGAAAGTATACTTGCTTGCTGTTGGGTGGAGTGTTCTGTATATGTCTATGAGGTCAAGTTGGTTGATTGTGGCATTTAGATCTTCCATGTGTTTATTGAGCTTCTTTCTGGATGCCCTGTCCTTCACCGAAAGTGGTGTGTTGAAGTCTCCTATTATCATTGTGGAGCTATCTCACTTTTCATTGATAATAGAGTTTGTTTTATGTATCTTGCAGCCCTGTCATTGGGTGCATAAATATTTAATATGGTTATATCTTCTTGATATATTGTCCCATTTAATCATTATATAGTGTCCTTCCATTTCCTCTATGATGGATTTAACTTTAAACTCTATTTTTTCAGAAATTAATGTTGCCATTCCTGCTCTTTTTTTGATTGTTGTTTGCCTCATATACTTTTTTCCATCCTTTGAGTTTTAGTTTGTTTGTGTCTCTAAGTCTAAAGTGTGTCTCTCGTAGGCAGCATATAGGTGGATCCTGTTTTTTTTCTGCCAGTCTCTGTCTCTTTATTGGTGCATTTATTCTATTTACATTCAGCGTAATTGAGGATAGGTATGAATTTAGTGCTATCACCTTGATGTCTCTTTTTGTGTGTTGTTGACAGTTTCTTTTTCCCACTTAATTTTATGTGCTGAGTATATTATCTTTGTATATTATCCTTTCCTCATATTCATTGTTGTTGATTTTGTTTCTGCTGAGTCTCTCTTTTTTTCTTGTATTTTATTTTGATGAGTAAGATAGTTTGTCTCCTTTGTGGTTACCTTATTATTTACCACTATTTTTCTAAATTTAAACTTAACTTATATTTCTTTGTATCACCTTGTCTTCCTCTCCATATGAAAGATATATGACTACATTTCTTAGTCTCTCTTTATTGTTTTAATGTTGTCTTCTTTTACATAATAACATCGCTGTTTCCCTGTTTTCAGCATTTTTTTATCTTGATTTATTTTTGTGATTTCCCTGTCTGGGTTGACTTCTGGTTTCTCTGCCCAGTGTTCTAGTCTTGGGTTGATTCCTGATATTATTGATTTTCTAACCAAAGAACTCATGTTAGTATTTCTTGTAGATTTGGTTTGGTTTTTACAAATTCCCTAAACTTCTGTTTATCTGGAAATGTCCTAATTTCACCTTCATATTTGACAGTTTTTCTGGATATAAGATTCTTTGCTGGCAATTTTTTTCCTTCGGTTATTAATATAAGTCATCCCACTGCTTTCTTGCCTGCATGGTTTCTGCTGAGCAGTCCGAGCTTATTCTCATTGAGTCTATTTTGTAGGTGACTTTTCTTTTATCCCTAGCTGCTCTTAAAATTCTCTCTTTATCTTTGGTTCTGGCAGGTTTGATTATAATATGTCTTGGTGACTTTACTTTAAAATCTACTATATGTGGAGTTCGATGAGCATCTTGAATAGATATCTTCTCATCTTTCACGATATCAGGGAAGGTTTCTGCCAAGAAATCTTCAACAATCCTCCCTGTATTTTCTGTTATCCCTCTCTGTTCTGGTACTCAAATCACTCGTAGGTTATTTCTCTTGATAGAGTCCCACATGATTCTTAAGGTTTCTTCATTTTTTTTTAATTCTTTTATCTGATTTTTCTTAAAATATACTAGTGCCAAGTGCTTTACCTTCAAGTTCAGAAACTCTGCCTTCCACTTGCTCAATTCTGCTTCTCTGACTTTCTATTGAGTTGTCTACTTCTGTAATTTTATTGTTAATCTTTGGAATTTCTGATTGCTGTCTGTCTACGGATTTTTCAAGCTTATTAAATTTTTCATTATTTTCCTGAATAATCTTTTTAATTTCTCCAATTGCTTTTTCTGTGTGTTCCTTGGCTTGTTCTGCATATTCCCTGATTTCCTTCCTGATGTCTTGAAGGGTCCTGTATATTAATCTTTTGTATTCTGCCTCCAGTAATTCCAGGAAAGCACTTTCATCTAGAAGATCCCTTGATTCTTTTTTTGGGAGCTTGTTGAGGCGATTATGGTCTGTTTCTTTATGTGACTTGATATTGACTGCTGTCTCCGAGCCATCTATAATTATTATATTAGTTTATTTTATGTTTGCTTACCATGTCATAACTTCTTGCTTTGTTTTGTTTTGATATGCCCAAATGGGTTGCGCGAGTGAGCTAGCTAGATTATTTTCGCCTTTGGAGCTCTGATGTCCTGTCCCCAGATGGCTAGAGGTGCTATCAGGCATATCATGCTAATAGTCCACTCACTTTTGTTGTATGAATTCAGCTGAGATGTCCAGGTAGCTGATCATCACGTGTGTGCTACAGACTCTGTCCTACAGTCTTAGAGGGGCAGGGGTGATTGGTGTAGGTACACATATCTGGTTGCCATAGGGTGTCACGCTCTGAACAAGGCAGGGGGCTGAGAATCATCCCCCATGTGTCTCTGAGGAAAGCATTTCTCTGTTCCCCAGAGTGTACAGTTGGGTGGGTTCTGCAGATGGACCGTGGGCACCCAATGTTTTTGGTTGTAAGGACTGGAAAGTACCAGTTATCCTTGGACCTCTGTCGTGGGTGGCTGGGTGACCTGAGTAGAGCTACCAGTCCTTAGGCCCCTGATGTAGGCAAGTGAGGACCCTATTTAATAGGCAAAGCAATGTCAAACATCAAACACCCACCTCCACTGCACAACTGAAACAGTAGGAGTCTGCCAGCCAGAGCCTGTTCTCCTGAAATAGGCCCACACAAGTCTATGCTGAGGGGAAAGGTGCTCAAAGTCCACAGACTGTTTATGCCTGGACAGGAGCCACTTCTGTCCTGAGCTCCCCCGTTTAGTGGAGGTGGCAAATTATCTTTTCCCCCAATTGCAAATTTGTTCCTTATCCAAGGCTGGGAGGATGGCTGTAGGCACTCAACAGGGCCTATCTCAGGCCCAGGGAAATCAGCCACTGAAGCCAGCTTGTGGTGGTGGGGAGGGCATGGTAAAATATGTGCAAGTACTTAGCTTTTGCCTAGAGCACCGTTCTTCTCTGGTTCCAGATGTTTGAGTAGGCTGTGTGGCTGGCTGCTTCTTCCTGAGGAAACTGTGGCCAAATACTAGTACTAGCCTGCCACCACCACTCCCACCAATGGTGCCTGAGGGCTTCTTGTGATTCTAGTCTGGTAACTCCTCTCCACTTCTGAACCATCTCTTCCTCCCCCTGCCCCTCAGTTCGTTTTCTAAGCTTGCCTTTGACGTTCAGGGCTCCTAGCTTGTCACAAATATGCTCATTTCACTTGTTTTTTGGGGACTTTGTTGTAACAGGGCTCACCGGAAGTGTCTGTCTATTCCACCGTCTTGGCTCCACCTCCTGTATAGCTTCTTGCTACGTGGAAGGATAGCCTTATTAGTCCTGATAACGATCTTGAATTTCATCTTATACATCATAAGAACTTGAAGGCTTTTAAGCAAGGCAGTCATATGATTAGATAGATACAGCAGTGAGATTTACCAGGTACCAAGAAATGCACACACATAAGCAGAACGAAGAAATGCACATCAAGCCAGAAACAAGATGATGTCACCAAACAAGGCAGTACACCCAATGCAAACTGTGTTATCTCCTTGTAAGATGTTGCAGGAATGAGCTCCTGACTACGCAGCTCAGCAGGGCAGAGAGTCGCATGAGGGCTTCTTTCCTAACAGACTGACTTCTGCTTCCATCATCCCATCTCCTTCTGTGACTATCCTTCCTGCCTCAATTTTATAAGTATACTTGTGATTACATTAGGCCCACCTGAATAATCCTACCTCAAGATCCTTAACTTAATTACATTGACAGAGTTCCTTTTGCTATATAAGATAACAGATTCACAGGTTCTGGGAATTAGAGTGTGGACATCTTTGGGGGCATTCTTCATTCTACACCTACTAAATGAGTTAAGCTACTAAATGAATTAAGGGTCAGAGAAGAGAAAATGGCTTTTAGGAGGGAATAAGATAGCCCCTAGGAGACTTCCTGATGGTAATACATGTCTGGAGTTCAAGAGAGAAGTCTGAGCTGGAAATATAAATCAGCCTTTATCAGCCTTAAGATACCCATTGGTGGTTGTGTAAGTATGTTTACTGAAAAAAGGAGATAGCTGAGAATGGAACCGTGTTTCTAGTAACACTACTATTCACTACTCCAAGAGTGCTCACTAGCCTGCTTATGACTGGTGGATGGTTGAATTGTGAAGGAGTAGTTTTCAAGTGAAGGTGGAGTATAGCAGAAAGGCAAATGAAAGCACGGTGGTAACAATAAGAGAAGCTGCCAGCGATAGTGTTAGATGTTTTATGTACCTTTAGTGACTATAAGTCTGCAAAATAGATAAGAGTCACATTTTATAGATAAGGAAACTGAAACTCAAAGATATTGAGTAAATTTCCTCAGGTCACAGAGATTTTTTCTATTAGATTGTATTTCTAAAATGATTCTTCTGATGGCAGAATGGAACATCAATTTTGATAGAGCATCAGGAAGATCTAGTTTTGAAATGCAAATATTTTTGAGTTGAAAGAGGAGCTCTTCCAATGTACCTTGAGGCAAGAAAACAGGAGCTATGAGAAGCCACCTGATAGAGGCTGATAAACTGGGTAAAAAGGTATTCTAGGGGTGGAGGTATCAGGGAGTTTAAAACATCAAAATATTACTAATGTTGTCATTGTTAGGTGCTATCAAGTCACTTCTGATTCATAATGACCCTGTGTACAATAGAAGGAAACACTGCCCAATCCTGGGACATCTTCAGAATCTTTGCTATGTTTGAGCCCATTGTTGTAGCCACTCTGTGAATCCATCTTGTTGAGGGTCTTTCTCTTTTTCACTGACTCTCTACTGTACCAATCATGATATCCTTCTCCAAGGACTGGTCCCTCTTATAACATGTCCAAAGTATATAAGACCGATTCTCACCATCCTCCTTTCTAAGGAGTGTTCTGGCTCCTTATTATTAATGTACTTATTATTATTAATAAGAGTGTTCAATAAGTAATTTTTATTTATGATTTCAGTGGTAAAGAAAATTGAAATCTCCTTAGGGGTAGTGCCATATTTGGGAGCACTGTTTCACAGAAAAGAATAAAAACTTTCCCCAAAGTAAAGAGGGACTGTCCAATGTTTGGAGGAGTCCCTGGGTGGTGCAAGTGGTTAATGGGCTGAGGAGCTAACCAAAAGGTTAGAGGTTGAAGTCCACCCAGAGGTGCCTTGTAAGAAAAGCCTAGTGATCTCTTTCTAAAAAATAAGCCATTGAAAACTCTACAGAGCACACACACATGGGTTTGCTATGAGTCAGAGTTGACGCAAAGGCAACTGGGTTTTGTTTTATTAATGTCTGATACAAGGGGGGAAAAATGATAGTATACTACTTAATCCACTCACTAACGAAATTCTTACCCAGTGTTTGGCTAAGGAAGTTAAAGAACTTATTACTAGGTCCTGAAGAAACCCTGCTTCCTGACCCAAACTTTAAGAACCTAGCAGTGAAGGATATTTAGAGTTGCATATTTAACATATATTCCATTGTGTCAGTCTGATTATAAAAAGATTGGTGGTTACATGTAACTT
The DNA here is from genome assembly GCF_024166365.1 of Elephas maximus indicus. Classification (NCBI taxonomy): domain Eukaryota; kingdom Metazoa; phylum Chordata; class Mammalia; order Proboscidea; family Elephantidae; genus Elephas; species Elephas maximus. The sequence continues at coordinate 67,260,529 of NC_064836.1, forward strand.
TTCTTTGGTAAGATACTAAAAGCTTTGCAAATATCTACACATTAATCTTTATCTCTCAAGAGGTAGCTAGGTGATGGGTATTTTACGAAGTGGGAAAAGGAAAGTAACTTCCTCTAATGCCACAAAACAAATTAGTGGTGAAGCCAGAAATAGAAGTCCTAACTTCTAAGACCCTGTCCTATCGTGTGTCTTACTCAACTCCTCCTGTTGAAAAACCTTCTAAAGCATAAGAAATCTACATAACTTGGACTGTGATGACCCTTTCTGTGAATTTCAATCAGAAGGATTCAAGTATTAATTCATCTGCTGTGAGAAGATTATGTTTTCTAAGTAATGTTGTTCTCTTTCATATATGGAGGGTGTGCTGTGTATCAGGAGGATATCAGACAGAATTAGTCGTAAGGATTCTAGTATTTCATCCTTGAATGGCAGACAGTGACTTGGGTAGGTGATGCTCCTGATAACATTAATAATAGTGGAATTTACCTTAAGACTTCGAGAGACTGATATATCCCTCTACAACTGAATTCAAAAGCAAATGTTACATACTTTTTCCTCTATGCTTCTTTTTAACTCCTTTTCTTTTTATTATGGCACTTCAAAATATTTTTCCTGTGGAGTTTACATTCAGGAAGAAAAGTAGATCGTGTGCTAAAACACGCACACATAACTGAATACAGAAGGTATTGAGGCGTCTTCTAACTGCACACAATGAAAAGAAAGCAAAAGTGACTGCATTAGTGTAAAAAAATTAACATATCGGAAAACTCTCTGACCTCTACCTCTACTCTAAGATATCCCAGGTGTGGGTTAGATTATAGTTGGAAAGATGGAGGGTGAGTGGGTAAGAGGTATGGAAATTGGAAAGAGTTAATAAACAAGTAAACAAATTAATTAATTTTAAAAATAATATCAGATAGTGAAAAGCACTAGGGAGTAAAAGTGCTAGGAAGTAAATGTATCATGTCAATACCCCAAAGCCAAAGGCCATCAGGATCATACTATAGTTGAACAAGTTGGGTTTATTACTCATTTCGTGGAGGGAAAACACACACCATGGGGAGCTATGGAGTGTTTCTGTAAGAAGGTGTTAAAAAAAAAAAAAAAAAAAAAACCCTATTGCCATCAAATTAATTCCAACTCATGGGGACCCCATGGGTTATAGAGTAAAACTGTTCCATAGGGTTTTCTTGGCTGTAATCTTATGGCAACAGATTGCTAGGCATTTCTTCCATGGTGCTGCTGGGTGGATTCAAACCACCATCCTTCATGTTACTGGACAAGCCCAAACCATTTGCACCACCCAGGGACCTAAGAGAGTATAGGAAGAACCTATTATAGAATTTGGTTTTCAGTTGGGTGATTTGGGGGGTGTCTAAGGAATCGGGAACTCGCTCTAGATTGGATGCTATCGGAAAGCAAGGGCAATTCAGTGATTTGGTACCTAAATGAACCTTATCTATAGGGAAGGGAGACTAGGAGGATAAAACTTAATTAGTAAAAAAGTAGCTATCACTCTTCTTTGCCAAGAGAGGAGGGAGGGATGTTTGGTATATTTTGGAGGACACAAACAGCTGTTGTCTGTGCTTAGTCAAAATTATGAAGTGGCTTTGCTTTGTTTCGTTTTGTCTTGGCCTCAGAGTAACCTAGACTGAAATTGGTACTATGTCCAATAAGAGAATAACAGAGCCTAGCTCTAGGAGCCAGGCCAGCTTCCAGATGTCAGAGGCTGCTCTTTTTTCATCCTCAGTTCGAAGGACCTGTTCATAGGCGGAATCTAAATTAGATGGGTTGGTCAGGGAAATCTTCCTGAAGGAGTGACATCAAAGCTAAGCTTACTTCTACACAGAGAAGGACTAATGAGGGTGGAGAACAGGGAGTAGCTTGTAGAGAGCATCCCCTTCCGTGGGAATCAGCAAGTGCGAAAAAAGAAACACCTCATGGCACCAGAGATATATGATGAAAATCCGTCAGAATCTATGGCTTTTTTGCACCAGTGACTCCCAAGGGTTTGGCGGTAGAGGGTTACCAGAATCTCAGGATGTGGGAAATATAATTTCAAAAAGCTCCAAGTGATCATTATATGCCAGTCCTCCAGGTAGGACTATCCCTCACCACCTCCACTCTCCCATCACAGTTTTGTATCAATTGTATAGGATCTATACAGAAAATACAATACAAATAGACATTTTCATATGGCCCTGTACATCATATAACAAAATTATTTGTCCAGATAGGTTTTACCAGCATTCAGGGAGGTAGACGGCATTGTTACCAGTGAAAGGAGTGTCGATGGCAGAAAATCAATTATCCTAGGTATAATTTCCTTTGCTCTCTTGAAACTAGACAGACTCTAGTGATTTCTTCAGATCATATAGCACTCACCATATTTCACCGAGGTCTTCCTTTCCAGTTCATTGTGAAGAATTACTTGAATATGATTATCATCCAGTTCACCTGTCAATATACAGGTGGCATGCTTGAATACCATACAAGAGCTGAGTTGAGAACACCATTGTCAACAATTGAGAATTAGCGTACTTACACAAGAAAATATTAACAATGATAAATAGTCCAGACAACAGAGAATAGTGGTGATGAGCATGGATTCTGGAGCCAGAATGCCTGGTTTCAAATTCCAACTCTACCATTAACAACCTGCGTTATGCAGATGGCACAACCTTGCTTGCTGAAAGTGAAGAGGACTTGAAGCACTTACTAATGAAGATCAAAGACCACAGCCTTCAGTATGGATTACACCTCAACATAAAGAAAACAAAAATCCTCACAACTGGACCAATGAGCAACATCATGATAAACGGAGAAAAGATTGAAGTTGTGGAGGATTTCATTTTACTTGGATCCACAATCAACAGCCATGGAAGCAGCGGTCAAGAAATCCAAAGACGCATTGCATTGGGCAAATCTGCTGCAAAAGACCTCTTTAAAGTGTTGAAGAGCAAAGATGTTACCCTGAAGACTAAGGTGCGCCTGACCCAAGCCATGGTATTTTCAGTCACATCATATGCATGTGAAAGCTGGACAATGAATAAGGAAGACCGAAGAAGAGTTGATGCCTTTGAATTGTGGTGTTGGCGAAGAGTGTTGAATATACCATGGACTACCAAAAGAACGAACAAATCTGTCTTGGAAGAAGTGCAGCCAGAAAGCTCCTTAGAAGCAAGGATGGCGAGACTGCGTCTTACGTACTTTGGACATGTTGTCAGAAGGGATCAGTCCCTGGAGAAGGACATCATGCTTGGCAGAGTACAGGGTCAACGGAAAAGAGGAAGACCCTCAACAAGGTGGATTGACACAGTGGCTGCAACAATGAGCTCAAGCATAACAACTATTGTAAGGATGGCGCAGGACCGGGCAGTGTTTCATTCTGTTGTGCATAGGGTCGCTATGAGTCGGAACCAACTTGACGGCACCTAACAACAACAACCATTTTCTAGTTGTGTCACTTTGGACACTTTACTTAGCTTGTGTGTCTCAGTCTCCTCATTGCAAAAAGGGGATGGTACTGGTACCTACCTGAAAGGTTTGTTGTGAAGATTAAAATATATATTAAGTGCTTAGAACAGCACCTGACACACAATAAGCAGTCTATAAGCACTACCTTTGTAATCATGACAGCAACTGTGTATTGGAAAAGAAAAAAAAAGTAGTAAACACAGTACTCCTAAGGTCCATGAGTTAATGATGGACTAACCAATATGCATAAACTTTCTTAGGAATTTCTTAGGAATGATTTCTCTTTCTTATGGTTATGGGCCTCTTGCTACAAGGCAATCGCATAGTGGATTAGTCTTTGGCAGTATGTGAAATTATGGTTTAGTTTAAAATATATTTTCCTGTCTGCCTGGCATGTCTAATACATCCAGGCCTACCATGGATAAGGGTTTTAATACATTCGGACCTTTTTGGACTTTGCTTAAAGAATGCACTAGGGGTCTCAGGTCTTTAATGGGAGCAACCATATTTAGTATCACTGAAATAAGTGTGAAAGCAGCTTGATCATGCAAAGCTTGACATGCAGAAAACACCTGCCTGGTGTTAATAAGATACATGCATTTCAGACAACAGAAAACCCAAGAAAATTACCACTTTGTCTGTCTTGATGAAATACCAACAGAGTTCTCTATTCATTTCATTATATTTAGAAGTTTATTTGAATTACTATGAAATGTGATCAGAAAATCCCATGGATTGTTGGCTTAAGGTAGATGAGGGGTTTTAAAACATTGCTGAGTCTTTATAGATACAAGCAGATTTATTAAAGCAAAGTAAAAGAAAAAAATTGTCTATTTTCTTCTGGAAATTCATTATATCACTAACAGGAGCTGAAAATAAATTTCAAGTATCTTGATAGGACTGGATGTGTCCAACATTAAACACATACACACACCTTTTCTCTCATGGTTCACATCCTCAGTGGAAAAACGTTGAAAGTTTCTATCAGTTTCCTTTCTTTTTATCTCCAAGAGAAAACCTTTAAAAAATCAAAAGCGTTATTACAAAAAGAGCTGAAGACCTGTGGCTCCTTTTTCTGGTGAAAATTAAGAACATCTATCCCCCAACAGGTTGTGAGCATGATTATGTAAGAAAAAAAGACAAGAATATTTTGGTGTCAAATTTATGCAAGTTTGCAAAACCCCAGTATTATATGTACCGAATTTTCTCAGGACCACAGTCTGGTCGGTGTTTTTTGTTTGCTTATTTATTGGTTTGTTTGTTTAACATATATGGAACAAATGCACTTATTAGATTCTTTTCTATTTCTAGTGGACATATTCACAGATCGTCTTTAAGATGCAAAGTTTTGTCTTTTTTTCTTCATAGTTTTTTTTTTAACCTTTTTTTTAATATCATAGAATCCACACCAAAAGGATAGTTCATATTCATGTATAGTCAGCATTTAGTTGACTGTGACAAATAGGTCCAAAAAAAGTGAGGATAATTGAAATCTATGGTATGGCAAAAACTTAACTTGATCCTCCACACTTAAACTTATATCACATCCAAATATTGACCAAACCCATTGCCATCGAATTGATTCCAACTCATAGTAACCCTATAAAACAGAATAGAACTGCTCCATATTTTTTCCAAGGAGCACCTGGTAGATTTGAACTGCCGACCTTTTGGTTAGCAGCCATAGCTCTAACCACTATGCAACCAGGGTTTCCAACTATTGACCAGAACTGCTAATAGACCAGCTGAAGAGATATTAGTTTTCATCCTTCTCAAAACTTAGATTAAAGCACATGAATAACACTCTACAGTTTATAAGCACTTTCACATGTATTATCACTTTTGATCTTCCCAGTATCTATATGGGGCAAGAAGAACAGAATTACAGTAGATTTTATTCTTATCCCCAATTTATAGATGAATAAATTGGGATTCAAATCTCATGCTATTAACTAAATGCAGGTAATCATCCCTAGAAAAGTTAAGAGTGTGGAATTTCATGCTTTGTTGAGTTTATGGCATTGCTCTAAGAAAGCCTCTTACTTTTGTCCCATGATGACCCCAATAGTCAGGCTTATCTCCTTACTGTCCCATGTCCACATCAATCTCTTTACTGTTTCTGACCTTTGAATCTTTGTCTCCCTCATACCCTCCTTACTCCCCTCTCTTGAATATCCCTGTTTCTTTGCTTATCCAAATCCTACCCAACTTTCAAAGCCCAACTCATATACTCCCTCCTTCATGAAGTCTTCCAGACCCCACTACTCTTTGAATCACACTCCTTTCTTAACTAATACAGCATTTACAGGCTTAGCTCTCAAGTTATTAAGTGTTTCATTTATGCTCATCTAAATTCCTCAACTAAAGTGTAAGCTCCTGAGGATGAAGACCAAGTCATATACTCTTTTGAAATTCACAGCTCTCCTAGATGGAATGTGTATGTAGTAAACACTTGGTAAATACTTATTAATTATTAATCCATCTGTGTAATCAGTGCTGAAACACAGTTCATCTTACCACACTGGTATTTCCAACCATGTGACTTGTAATTTAGTCTGGATAATCACTTATAATAATATAGTAATTTTCATTATAGTTGAGTTTGGTGTGGTCTCTTCAATATGTTCATACAGCAAATGATCCACGTATTAATTTCTAATGGTCAGTGAAGCCCAGCCATGTGACCTAGGGGATCAAATCAACTACATATGCCTGATGGATTCCCCGAATAGAGCAGGCATTTGGCTCATTTATCAATATTGAGAACAGGAAGAAGAGACTTTATACAGTGATTGCTTCCCTGTAGAATTGCATTAGCATCACCCATTCTGCTGGTCATAACTTCTCAGTAGATCAGGAATATCTATCAATGGTAGTTCTTGTGGTACAGCATATGAAAATGCATTCCATTATTCATTTTAAATGCTGCTGATGGAGCATATTGTCATTAAAACTTAGTTTTTAAGAAAGAAATCTTCAGCAAAAATAACACACTTGAGAGTCATCAGGTTAAGAAAAAAGATGGGTACTATATAACAACTTGAATCTTCTGGAATATAAGTATTCTGTTTAAACAAATAACAGGTTTTTTTGCTTTGCTTTGCTTTGCTTTGCTTTGTTTTAATTTAAAGGTGAATTTGGAGAAGTCTGTAGTGGGCGTTTGAAGACACCAGGGAAAAGAGAGATCCCAGTGGCCATCAAAACTTTGAAAGGTGGCCACATGGACCGCCAAAGAAGAGATTTTCTAAGAGAAGCTAGTATCATGGGTCAATTTGACCACCCAAACATCATTCGCCTTGAAGGTGTTGTCACAAAAAGTAAGTTATGTTTTATCTTCATTACTTGTTTATGTATTTATTTCAGTGCTTCAAAACAAAAAAGAGAGAAAGAAAGAAAGCGATTAATAATAATATTATAGTGATTAAGGAAATAACTTAGTTCTAATATCATCTTTTGATATTACCTCTCAGGGTCTTGATATTAGGCTATGACATTATCAGAGTTTGCATTGGTAACCAAACAGCTTTGAAATCTTTGCTAATTTAACTTGAAGTAATGAATCAAGAGTAAAGGGTTATGTATCTTTTCCTAATTTCTGTAAGCTATTCACTTCTACTAAAGCTGCTTAAATGTCAGTATTCATAAAAGAAAGAATTTTTAAATATTTGGGATCATTAGGGTAAAATACTTCTGTTTAGAAATAAATTTTATATACAAATATACAATATTTTATCTTCAGTAAAACTTTTAAACAGAAAGTTTTCTATGGAACCTATCTACACAAATGCCATTAGAGATAAATTGTTACAATTTATATAAAACAAACAAAAGGATTATAATTTTGTAGTAAAAATCCTGTTTTTACAAAAATAGTGAGATCAATGCCACTCCATTGAGAGAAAAAATTTTAAATATCCAAAATTAGTCATGTACTCTAAAAAATTAATTGCTATGTATTCACCTTTATTTGGAATCAACTCGAAGGCAATGGGTAGGGCATAAAACTTAACAACATTTCTTCTCATTTAATTCACTAATGAATTTTAACATATAAACCCAGTATAGAATGACATAAAAATAATTTAAATCCTTGAAAGAGAAGTTTTTCTTTCATAAAACTGAAATTCTTCTTTTAAAACTATTTAAATGAAATTGAAATATTATGTCATACTTGGAAGCCAAAGGGAAAAAAAAAAAAAAAAACCCATTGCCATAGAGTTGATTCCAACTTATAGCAACTGTATAGGACAGAGTGAAAACCCTGGTGGCACAGTGCATAAGTACTACAGCTGCTAATCAAAAGGTCGGCAGTTTGAATCCACCAGGCATTCCTTGGAAACCCTATGGGGCAGTTCTGCTCTGTCCTATAGGGTCGCTTTGAGTCGGAATAGACTCGAAGGGGACAGGTTTGGGTTTTTGTCAGTTTATAGGACAGAGTAGAGCTTCCCCAAAGGGTTTCCAAGGAGCAGCTGATGGATTCAAACTGCTGACCTTTTGGTTAACAGCTGAACTCTTGACCGCTGTGCCACCAGAGCTCCATATTTGTAAACAGGAACATAAAATCATACCACAAACTGGTAACTGACTATGTGTCTGAAACTCCTAAGTACTCTTCATGAGACTTTGACCAACATGTTGCCTAAAGAGAAGCAATCATGCTAGTTGGGAGGATAGATGAGTGTTTTTGTGATTATTACTTGAATGGCTTAATGAGCCCTTCCAGTAGTCACACACTTGTGTAGCTGTCTACTACAATGACCCTGGACTTGTCCATGTGACTAACTTGGCCAATGGTGCTTTAGGAAGGTCCACTGATGCAAGTGAAGCCTTGTCCTTTTGGAGCATTCCTTCGTGGAGTCCAGCCTCTATACTGAGAGAAGTGGATCCGTTATGGGCAGGCCACATGAACTACTGCAAAGAGGAGGAGACCTGAGCTGGCCCAGTGGACAGGCTCGGCTGAGCTTCCCACAGACTCTCTGCACTGAATGCCAGCCTTGTGTGTGAGCCACCTTAGACGTTACAGCCCAGCCCCAGATGGCTGCTGCTGCAGTTAACATCATGTGGAGCAGGAGACTCTCCCAACTCAGTTGAATCAACTCATAAAGTTGTAAAAGATAATAAGGTGGTTGTTATTTTAAGCCATTAAGTTTTGAGATGGTATATTACACAGCAGTAGATAACCAAACAGATGGACCCCAGTTAGAATTCTGCTCCTACCACTTAAGATTTTTGCAACTTTGGGCAAATTATTTAACATCTCTATCCTTCACGCCCCTATTTATAAAATGAGGTAAAAATAACCCTTACTTTATAAGAATGCTTTAAGGTTTAAATTCTTAAATGTTTAAAGCATTTAACAATATGTCATTGATAGTAAGCCACATTAATGGTGTCTATTATTATTGTTACAATGTACCAGGTACTTTACATATTTTACCATTTCATCCTCACAGAAATTCTCATGGATATCATTATCCATATTTTAAATATGAGAAACTGAGGCTTAGACAGATTAATTAACTCACATCAGGACTCTGAATCCGTGGTAAGTGAGTAGCACAGGTGATACTCAAACTAAGGACTGTCTGACTCCAAAGCTTATGCCTTTTTGTGTGTGTGTGTGTTTGATATATCACAGTAAGTCAGAGCTTAGTACTTTATCTTACCTTAATTAAATAACAAAAATAATACTTCTTAAAAAAAGCAAAAATGCTTAGATGAGTGAAGTAAATTATCCTTAGAAAAGTAAAATTTGAAAAAAGCCAGCCATGTCACAATACCTGGTTAAAATTATAATCTGAGAGAGAGAGAAAGGAAATAATACACAATTTCTTTTTTATTTTCTGACTTTCATGTTAATTTACCATGAACTTTTCAAGTTATTCCTTCTGTTTTATATCTCTTTGGTAGGCAAGAGACAGTTTTAAAGTTGGATTATGTACCTTTGCAAAACATTTAAAACAACAGTTTAAGTATGATATCAAAGTCCTCTTATGTGTATTTATGCATGAAATTTCTAAAAGTTTCCAAAACTAAAAACAAATCTTTACTTTCTCCCTTTGATAAATTCAAATGATATAGCTTTTTTCACATACTCCTCTGTGTTTCATTCACATATTACCAGATATAAGTTATTCCAAAAGGAAAAATATTTATAGCCCTGTGAAGTAATGGGAATTATTTATCCTACATCAACTAAGGAGGTTTAGTAAAATAAGCTGTGACACTCATCTTCCAGTTGAAATACTCAGCTTATTTCACATAAACATCTAAACCACCAACAAAAATGATTGCTTTACATCTCTAACAATCTGGCCTAAAAATAAGACCGTTGATCTTTGCTTAGTTACATGACCACCAAGTCAAAGTCCTTTATCCATTTCTTTAAAACAAATAACGAAAGAAGACGACATCACAGTTCTGTTCTAAGAAAGCTGGAAAAGGATAGATTAAGTATGTGTATTATAATTTTAACTTGTAATAGTAAGCTCCATCCAGGGGTGGTGTGGCGCTATCTAGGTGGGTGGTGGGGATGGGGAAAGGAATAATTCCTGTAATAATAAGTGGACATATTTATACTATTATCTTCTTGACTCAAGTACTATGGGGTCGTTAGGAGAAAGGCAATAAATAAATAAATGCCTCATTCCCATAAATACATGGTAATTGTTCCAAGATTGCCCTTAAGTAGCTAAGAGATAGCTAGCAATTAATGCTCCCTTTAAGGAATAGACTATTACATAAAAGACAATACTGATGAAGATAAAGATGCAGTACAGAATTTATATAGGCAGGTTTGGAGAGTATCTTGGAGTTCTGAGAAATAAATGCATAGACTCTCAGTTGAAAGTAACATAAAATTATAGATCAAAATCTTCATCAGATACTTTTATGAATTTTTAATATGCGTACTTTTGTATCTTGTGTAGGTTTTATCTTGGAGAGATAATTATGCTAAAGTTCCTGGAAATGCTTTTGTTCTCTTTTATATTCAGGCATATAACTACTTTTATTTCAAACTTGAAAGTAAAATGACTAAAAGCTGTATAATATAAAAAGTATGTCTGATAAAAGTTGAACTTAGTTATTTGATACACATCACAATTTCATTCATCTGCTAAGATACAGCTGATAGGAAGAGATTAATGGAGCTATAACAATATGCTGAACACATACTTTTTCTCCAAAAAGAAAATAGAAGGCATCAGTTAGAGAACAGATTTGTACACATTAGTAGCATGGTTAGTAGTAATTTGTAACAGATAGTGTACACAATAGTGTCATTAACTACATGGCCAAAAAGAGAAAAAGTGCTATTCTTCTATAAAAAGATAAGAACTGTGCTTTAATGAAGAATAAATATAAGGCAGTGACCACATTCCAGAATACTGGACACTGCAGTTTGAGTTCACGATGGTGGAAGAACCAAAAGGAGACATAATGAAGTATCTGTCTCCCAGATGACTGGGTAACAACTAAATTTAGATATATCAACCATATCTCAGATAAATCTAGTAAGGACTCATGGGAGCCAATCAAGTTAGCAAACAAATCCCCAAACATAACCTCATTCCATTATAGAACATTCTGAAGGAGTCCATGGGACAGTGTAGAAGCTATTACAAAAAGTGCCAGGGCTGCTCAAACCCTCCAGAATATTGTAGATTCCTGTCACAGAGTTTTGGTGGATCCACATGAAATCTAAGTAAGAGAGTAGATTCAAGTCTTTCAAATACATTGTACAGTACAAAACTACCCCTCTAGTCTCAAAATTACCTTCTCCTTGTCAATTAATACATCCTCAAGATTTCAACTATTCCTGTTGCCACCGCTATAATATCTACCTTCACCTGTTGTCTGTCCTGCTAATAGCCACGGGGCTTGGGCCAGTCATTTAACCTCTGTAGGCTTGAGTATTTTCCTCTGCACAAAAGATGGTCAAATTCAGGTTGGACTGTAAAACAATGAAGGTCACTTCTAGCTCTGATATTTTCTGATTCCATTCCTTTGCCAAAAGAAGAGAAAACATCACCAATATGATGTGTGTGAGGAAAATGTGTGCTATTGATAACATATCACTCCACCTCCCATTTTACTATGACTTTAATTTAAGATCGTGTGGAAAATCTGAGAAAAAGGTGGAGAGATTCAGGAAATTAAAAAAAAAAAAAAATGCCTTCAATGCCTTCAATAAAGTTTGCATTTTACAACCTGTAAAGAAGAAAAGTGTAAATAAAGTTTTCCAGTAAACAAAATCAAAGGATTTTTGGATATATGGAATATATAGGAAGTAGAATATTCTGTAAAACTGATTCAAATGATGGAAATTTGATGGTTAGTTGTTTTGTTTTGTTTTCTGGAATTCAGCTACTTTGCTGGCTAAGTTAGGTTAAGAGTATTTTCCCCCCAATACATTTACTGAGTGCTTTTACCAGCTGTCAGGCACCACTGCTGATTAAAAACTAGAGATGCAGAAAGGAAGTGTTCAGTGCTCATGAGAAGCCCATTCACTGTTGGTGACAGCGCTCTGGGAGCTACAAACAAGTGAGCCAATACAGTGTGGCATGTGCTTGTCTTGGTACAAATATTCATTTATGTTCTCATTCATTCCAAAAATATTTATTGAGTACTCACTAGTCACCATAATACAGCAGTGAAAAACAGAGTTTTTACCTACTGGTAAGACAAAAAATATATAAATAGAAATATAATAAAAGGTAAGAAGTAAAAACCTGAATGAGTTGAGGGAGTCAGTCATGCCAAGGTTTGGTAGAAGAGTATTCTAGGCAGAGGAAACAAGGTCAACATTCCTATACTAAGAAAGAATTTGACATGTTTGGGGAGCATCAAAAAGGCCAGAACAAAGTAACAGCAGTACAGATTACATATTGAAAAGAAAAACCAGAGACAGGTAAAACAGTGAGGTGGCTAATGTACCGATCTAAGTGAAAAATAATGAAAAAGTAGATTAAATAAGTAAAGATAAAAAGGATGGAGTATATTCAAGAGCTATTTCCAAGGTAAAGAGGCTTTAGTGAGTGCTTGTTTGGATGTGGGGAGTGCACAGTTTCAGGTTACTTCCAGGTTTTTGATTTTCATAACTAGGAAGCTGAAGGGGAAATTCTGAAGAAATAACCAGTTTGGAGGAAACATAGTGAATTCTGACTTGAAGTGGTTACAGCGTTTAGTTAAGGACTTCCAGGAGGCCTCTGGAGCCTTCATGGGAATCTGAGCTGCATATGCCAATAAAGGAATACTCAACAGATGGATGGTAGCTGGTAGTTGAAGCCATAAGGAGGATGAGATTGCCCAGAAGGCAGATTGAGGAAGAAAAGCTTATGAAAGGCACAGAAATAACAACTTGAAGGAGAAAGGACAGATTTCTAAGAATGAGGAAGAGGCCAGTGGGATAAAATGAGCTAGGAAGCCAAGTCAGCAAGGACTGTGAAGCATCCATTAGATAGGGCAATTAGGAGAACACAGTCTTCTACAGAGCACTGTGAGGATGGAGGCCAGATTGCAATGGACTATAGAGCGAGTGAGATGTGTGCATGCTGCAGCCAGGCTGATAGTTCTTAAAATGCAAATTAGCTTCTGTTGATCTCTTACTAAAATTACGAATGCTTTGTGTTCTCTGAGTTATCCATTCAAGTAACATTTCTTAAGTGCCTAGGTACTATGCACCAAGCATTTCTCTAAGCATTAGGTATTCAGCCATGAATAAGACAGCCAAAGTGCCTGTCCACCTCCTCCAGTTTCATCCTTCACCATTCCTCTTGAATCCTAGATTGCACTCATGCTAAAGGACAAAATCACCTCCAAACATGCTCTGGTTTCCCCCATATACTTCTGCCTTTTCAAAATCTCCAAGGAGCTGGAAGAAAACATACCACTCTGACCCTAAATGGGTACCCATTAAAAACGAAACCCACTGCTGTCGAGTCAATTCTGACTCTTGGCGATCCTATAGGACAGAGTAGAACTGCCCCATAGAGTTTCCAAGGAGCACCTGGTGGATTTGAACTGCCAGCCTTTTGGTTAGCAGCCGTAGCGCTTAACCACTACACCACCAGGGTTTCCCTAAATAGGTAGAAAGGGATAAAAGTATGATATGAAAAAGGTGGTAGTGTCTAGAAGCCTCAGCTTCCCCTGGAGTTACCATACTTTTTTTTTTTTTTCCTCAATCTGTAAGAGGCAAGATCATTGGCTGAGGTGGTAGATGCAAGGCTTGAGGAGTTGGCAAAGATTTGAAATAGCTCCTGAAAAGAATGGAAAAGAAAGCTGACCCTGAATGATTAGAAAGATTGTGGGAATCACAAGGACACAAACGAGCCTGGAGATCATGACAGAAGCTACTGCCCCAAAGAGCACTATTAATCAAAGAGGAAAGGAGCAATAGTATGGACATGGGAAGAAAGGCAACCCGAAAGAAAAGCAAAAGGTGAGAGGCAGGAAAAAAGAGAAGACAGTGATTTTCTGTATTTTCTGTCTTCTCCTACCATCTTTAATAGTTACTATTTGCTGTTGCTGAAAATAATGATAAATTACTCTTCTGCAATTTCTGATTTGCAGAACATTTACTGGAAAGTATTTACCATTTGGAATTATAATGTATATGTATTGATAAATAGAAGATGAATCAAGTATGACTGTAACAAATGGTAACAAGATGACGTAGCCTGGTGGCCCTGTGTATCACCCTCTGCTAATGACAGCTCTGGGGCTAACTGGGATCACCAGCTTATTTTCTTTCTGCCAGGCTATACTTCCCTACTTATGGAAGAGAATAAACTTCTATATTCAGGGGGAATTGATTCTTGTCCCATCAGTGCTTATGATTCTGGGTTTCCTAAAGGCCATTCAAAATAATCACTTCCCTAGATCTACCTCTAGTTTCTCTCCTCTCTGTGGTTCTCTGTAGTCCCTAAACCATCCTGCTAATTATTGGGCAGGAACCCTGGTTGAACTCGGCCAACGAAAAGGTTGGCGGTTCGAGCCCACCAGCTGCTCTGTGGGAGAAAGATGTGTTATTCTGCTTCTGTAAAGGTCGCAGCCTTGGAAACTCTAGGGGGGCAGTTGTAGTCTGTCCTATAAGGTTGCTATGAGTCAGAAACGACCAGACAGCAGTGAGTTTGGCACTTTTTGGAATTATTGGGTAAACTGTAACAAGGAGTAACAATCTAAGAAATTCCAGTAACAATTTGCTCAGTGTGAAAGTAGAACTGCACACTATAAGCACTAAGAGAGAAAAGGGACCATGAATATGACTTTTTGTATACACAATATTTACTTGTTACACCTCTAAATAAAATTGAATAAAACCACGTAGAGAGTGAAAACTTACTAGTTTTCAAAAATGAAAATTCCTTCTAAATCGTTCACGATGCAGTTTATTCCGGATGAAGAGTTTGAAGGCACTGAATTTGGAAGAAGCTAGTTATAAATAGGAGCCCTAGGGGCGCACAGTGGTTAAGGGCTCAGCTGCTAACCAATAGGTCACTTGGAAACTCTCTGGGGCAGTTCTACTCTGCCCTATGAGTCAGAATCGACTCGACAGCAAAGGGTATAGTTGTAGATAAACCCGTTTTATAAGCATGAATCGGTGTTCATGAACTCAGGACGATAAGAACCACCCTGCCGTACTATAGTGTAAGGCAATCAGTCATTACTAGTTAACCTTCCCCAAGTTCTTGACGGTTTTATGTAGGGCTGGATAAAGACTAGTAGAGGCCTTAATCATTGAAAATGAATATGGGCCCCCTCTGTTTGTGATTTCTAACAAAAAATAGCCATGAAATTAATGAAAGTTAGTCTATTAAGGTCCTTATTTAATCCATAATGAGTATTTCAATGTTTTGTTGTTGATGCTGCTGTTGTGATTGCTGTAGTTGTTGGAATAAGTCACTATGAATTTTCTTAAATTTTCATTTTGAAATAATTTCAGCATTGCAGAAAGTTGTGAAAATAATATAGTTTCTGTATAGCCTTCGTTCAGTTACCCCCCAAAAGTGTTAGCATTTTACATAACAACAGGACTGTTACCAAAATGAAGAAATTAACACTGGTACAGTATATAACATTGGTACAGTATATATGGCTGCAGCAGTATATTGACAGGAAACTGCCAGAAATTCAGGCCGGTTTCAGAAGAGGGCATGCAACCAGGAATATCACTACTGATGTCAGATGGATCCTGGCTGAAAGTAGAGAATACCAAAAGAATGTTTACCTGTGTTTTATTGACTATCCAAAGGCATTCGACTGTGTGGATCATAACAAATTGTATATAGCATTGCAAAGAATGGGAATTCCAGAACACTTAATTGTGCTCGTGAGGAAACTTTACATAGATCAAGAGACAGCTGTTGAGGCGGGGCCCAGATGGCGGACTAGGCGGATGCTACCGCGGATCCCTCTTGCAACAAAGACTCGGAAAAACAAGGGAATCGATCACATACATAACAATCTACGAACTCTGAACAACAAGCACAGACTCACAGACGGAAAATGAACAAATACGGGCAGACAGCGACCGTTTTCAGAACTAGGAGCCAGCGTACCAGGCAGGTGACCTTTGGAGCCCGATCTGGGGCAGAGCCCAGGGGAGCAGATGGCACAGACGGGGGGCCCAGCCCTTCCCCCCTGAACCCATCCCGGGAGAAAGTCTAGCTGGTTGGCGCGGACTGCGTAGCGGCGCAGGCGGAGGGAGGAGCACCTGGGAGGCAGTGACTGATCTTGGAGAGGGGAGAGCAGCGTCCCAGCCGGGGAGCCATCCTGCCGGGAGTTTGGCGGGAAGTGGGCGGGGCGCAAGCGGGGGGGGGGGTCAGCTATATTTCCCTAAAGCGACCCCGGGGCGGGGCCCACACGTTCGTGCGGGAGGACGCCCACCAAGTCCGCGCCTGTGGCGCGGCGCACTGGAGGGAGAAGTCCCCAAGAGGAAGTGACAGGTGTCGGAGCGGGGAAAGCAGCGTCCCAGCTGGGGAGCCGTCCCGTTGGGATTTGGGCGCGCGCGGGTGGGGCGTGAGTGCAGGGTCCAATTATATTCCCCTGAATTGACCCAGGGGGCGGGCCCACCTGGTCGTGCGGGTGACACCCACCCAGTTCGCACAAGCGGTGCGACGCACCGGAAGGAGAAGTCCCCGGGAGGAAGTGACTGGTCTTGGAGCAGGGAAAGCAGCATCCCAGCCGAGGAGCCGCCCCGCTGGGATTTGGGCACGCGCGCGGGCGGGGCGTGAGCGCAGGGTCCAATTATATTCTCCTGAATAGACCCTGGGGGCGGGCCCACCCGTTCGTGCGGGAGACGCCCACCCAATTCCCACGAGCTGTGCCGCGCACCGAAGGGAGAAGTCCCCGGGAGGAAGTGACTGGTCTCGGAGTGGGGAAAGCAGCGTCCCAGCTGGGGAGGCGTCCCACCCGGACTTTGGCAGACAGGGGTGGAGCGTGAACACGGTGATCAGCTCTATATTCTGTGGTGCTACACTCCTAGCTCTCTGTTCCCTCCCCCACCCTCCCCAGGTGGCTCCATTAACATCCGAATACCCGGAGCCAGAGGGAGAATTCACATAGGGATCTGACTGCATTTTTTTATAGCTGATTACCTGGAAAATCCAGTTTCCCAGTGATGGCTCGGAGACAGCAGTCCATATCAAACCACATAAAGAAACAGACCATGACAGCTTCTCCAACCCCCCAAACAAAAGAATCAAAATCTTTCCCAAATGAAGATACAATCCTGGAATTATCAGATACAGAATATAAAAAACTAATTTACAGAATGCTTAAAGATATCACAAATGAAATTAGGATAAATGCAGAAAAAGCGAAGGAACACACTGATAAAACTGTTGAAGAACTCAAAAAGATTATTCAAGAACATAGTGGAAAAATTAATAAGTTGCAAGAATACATAGAGAGACAGCATGTAGAAATCCAAAAGATTAACAATAAAATTATAGAATTTGACAACACAATAGAAAGTCAGAGGAGCAGACTCGAGCAATTAGAATGTAGACTAGGACTTCTGGAGGACCAGGGAATCAACACCAACATAGCTGAAAAAAAAATCAGATAAAAGAATTTAAAAAAATGAAGAAACCCTAAGAATCATGTGGGACTCTATCAAGAAGGATAACTTGTCAGTGATTGGAGTCCCAGAACAAGGAGGGGGGGACAGAAAACACAGAGAAAATAGTTGAAGAACTCCTGACACAAAACTTCCCTGACATCATGAAAGATGAAAGGATATCTATCCAAGATGCTCATCGAACCCCATTGAAGATTGATCCAAAAAGAAAAACACCAAGACATATTATCATCAAACTTGCCAAAGCCAAAGACAAACAGAAAATTTTAAAAGCAGCCAGGGAGAAAAGAAAGGTTTCCTTCAAGGGAGAATCAATAAGAATAAGTTCAGACTACTCAGCAGAAACCATGCAGGCAAGAAGGGAATGGAACGACGTATACAGAGCACTGAACGAGAAAAACTGCCAGCCAAGGATCATATATCCAGCAAAACTCTCTCTGAAATGTGAAGGAGAAATTAAGATATTTACAGATAAACACAACTTTAGAGAATTTGCAAAGCTAAACCAAGATTGCAAGAAATGCTAAAGGAGATTGTTTGGCCTGATGACCAATAATATCAGGTACCAGCACAATACAAGGTCACAAAACAAAACGTCCTGATATCAATGCAACTCAAATAGGGAAAGCACAAAAACAAACAAATTAAGACTAATTCTAAAAAATAAATAAATAAATAAAACAATACACATAACAGGAAATCATGGAAATCAATAGATAAACGATCACAATAATCAAAAAGAGGGACTAAATATAGGAGGCATTGAACTGCCAGATGGAGAATGATACAAGGCGATATAGAAGCTTACAAGTTAGGTTTTTACTTAGAAAAATAGGGGTAAATAATAAGGTAACCACAAAAAGGAATATCAACTCCATAACTCAAGAAAAAAAGCCAAGAAAAACATAACGACTCAACAAACACAAAGTTAAACATTATGAAAATGAGGATCTCACAAGCTACTAAGAAAAACGTCTCAGCACAAAAAAGTATGTGGAAAAATGAAATGGCCAACAACACACATGAAAAGGCATCAAAATGACAGCACTAAAAACTTATTTATCTATAATTACGCTGAATGTAAATGGACTAAATGCACCAATAAAGAGACAGAGAGTCACGGACTGGATAAAGAAACATGATCCATCTATATGCTGCCTACAAGAGACACACCTTAGACTTAGAGACACAAACAAACTAAAACTCAAAGGATGGAAAAAAATATATCAAGCAAACAATAAGCAAAAAAGAAGAGGAGTAGCAATATTAATTTCTGACAAAATAGACCTTAGACTTAAATCCACCACAAAGGATAAAGAAGGACACTATATAATGATAAAAGGGACAATTGATCAGGAAGACATAACCATATTAAATATTTACGCACCCAATGACAGGGCTGCAAGATACATAAATCAAATTTTAACAGAATTGAAAAGTGAGATAGACACCTCCACATTTATAGTAGGAGACTTCAACACACCACTTTCGGAAAAGGACAGGACATCCAGTAAGAAGCTCAATAGAGACACGGAAGACCTACTTACAACAATCAGCCAACTTGACCTCATTGACTTATACAGAACTCTCCACCCAACTGCTGCAAAATATACTTTTTTTTCTAGTGCACATGGAACATTCTCTAGAATAGACCACATATTAGGTCATAAAACAAATCTTCGCAGAATCCAAAACATCGAAATATTACAAAGCATCTTCTCAGACCACAAGGCAATGAAGCTAGAAATCAATAACAGAAAAACTAGGGAAAAGAAATCAAATACTTGGAAAACGAACAATACCCTCCTGAAAAAAGACTGGGTTATAGAAGACATCAAGGAGGGAATAAGGAAATTCTTAGAAAGCAATGAGAATGAAAATACTTCCTATCAAAACCTCTGGGACACAGCAAAAGCAGTGCTCAGAGGCCAATTTATATCGATAAATGCACACATACAAAAAGAAGAAAGGGCCAAAATCAGAGAACTGTCCCGACAACTTGAGCAAATAGAAAGTGAGCAACAAAAGAACCCATCAGGCACCAGAAGAAAACAAACAATAAAAATTAGAGCTGAACTAAATGAATTAGAGAACAGAAAAACAATTGAAAGAATTAACAAAGCCAAAAGCTGGTTCTTTGAAAAAATTAACAAAATTGATAAACCATTGGCTAGACTGACTAAAGAAAAACAGGAAAGGAAACAAATAACCCGAATAAGAAACGAGAAGGACCACATCACAACAGAACCAAATGAAATTACAAGAATTATTTCAGATTACTGCGTAAAATTGTACTCTAACAAATTTGAAAACCTAGAAGAAATGGATAAATTCTTGGAACAATACTACCTACCCAAACTAACACACTCAGAAGTAGAACAACTAAATAGACCCATAACAAAAAAAGAGATTGAAACGGTAATCAAAAAACTTCCAACAAAAAAAAGTCCTGGCCCAGACGGCTTCACTGCAGAGTTCTACCAAACCTTCAGAGAAGACTTAACACCATTACTATTGAAGGTATTTCAAACCATAGAAAAAGATGGAATACTACCCAACTCATTCTATGAAGCCACCATCTCCCTGATACCAAAACCAGGTAAAGACATTACAAAAAAAGAAAATTTTAGACCTATATCCCTCATGAACATAGATGCAAAAATCCTCAACAAAATTCTAGCCAATAGAATCCAACAACACATCAAAAAAATAATTCACCCTGATCAAGTGGGATTTATACCAGGTATGCAAGGCTGGTTTAATATCAGAAAAACCATTAATGTAATCCATCACATAAATAAAACAAAAGATAAAAACCACATGATCTTATCAATAGATGCAGAAAAGGCATTTGACAAAGTTCAACACCCATGTATGATAAAAACTAACCAAAATAGGAATTGAAGGAAAATTCCTCAACATAATAAAGGGCATATATGCAAAGCCAACGGCCAATATCACTCTAAATGGAGAGAACCTGAAAGCATTTCCCTTGAGAACGGGAACCAGACAAGGATGCCCTTTATCACCACTCTTATTCAACATCGTACTTGAAGTCCTAGCCAGGGCAATTAGGCTAGACGAAGAAATAAAGGGTATCCAGATTGGCAAGGAGGAAGTAAAGCTATCACTATTTGCAGATGACATGATCGTATACATGGAAAACCCTAAGGAATCCTCCAGAAAACTACTGAAACTAATAGAAGAGTTTGGAAGAGTCTCAGGTTATAAAATAAACATACCAAAATCACTTGGATTCCTCTACATCAACAAAAAGAACACCGAAGAGGAAATCACCAAATCAATACCATTCACAGTAGCCCCCAAGAAGATAAAATACCTAGGAATAAATCTTACCAAGGATGTAAAAGACCTATACAAAGAAAACTATAAAACTCTGCTACAAGAAATTCAAAAGGACATAGTTAAGTGGAAAAACATACCCTGCTCATGGATAGGAAGAGTTAACATAGTAAAAATGTCTATTCTACCAAAAGCCATCTATACATATAATGCACTTCCAATCCAAATACCAATGTCATACTTTAAGGGGATAGAGAAACAAATCACTAATTTCATATGGAAGGGAAAGAACCCCCGGATAAGCAAAACATTACTGAAAAAGAAGAAGAAAGTGGGAGGCCTCACTCTACCTGATTTCAGAACCTATTATACAGCTACAGTAGTCAAAACAGCCTGGTACTGGTACAACAACAGGCACATAGACCAATGGAACAGAATTGAGAACCCAGGTATAAATCCATCCACGTATGAGCAGCTGATATTTGACAAAGGACCAGTGTCAGTCAATTGGGGAAATGATAGTCTTTTTAACAAATGGTACTGGCATAACTGGATATCCATTTGCAAAAAAATGAAACAGGACCCATACCTCACACCATGCACAAAAACTAACTCCAAGTGGATCAAAGACCTAAACGTAAAGACTAAAACGATAAAGATCATGGAAGAAAAAATAGGATCAACCCTAGGAGCCCTAATACAGGGCATAAACAGAATACAAAACATTACCAAAAATGATGAAGAGAAACCAGATAACTGGGAGCTGCTAAAAATCAAACACCTATGCTCATCTAAAGACTTCACCAAAAGAGTAAAAAGACCACCTACAGACTGGGAAAGAATATTCAGCTATGACATCTCAGACCAGCGCCTGATCTCTAAAATCTACATGATTCTGTCAAAACTCAACCACAAAAAGACAAACAACCCAATCAAGAAGTGGGCAAAGGATATGAACACACATTTCACTAAAGAAGATATTCAGGCAGCCAACAGATGCATGAGAAAATGCTCCTGATCATTAGCCATTAGAGAAATGCAAATTAAAACTACGATGAGATTCCATCTCACACCAACTAGACTGGCATTAATCCAAAAAACACAAAATAATAAATGTTGGAGATGCTGCGGAGAGATTGGAACACTCATACACTGCTGGTGGGATTGTAAAATGGTACAACCACTTTGGAAATCCATCTGGCGTTATCTTAAACAGTTAGAAATCGAACTACCATACAACCCAGAAATCCCACTCCTCGGAATATACCCTAGAGATACAAGAGCCTTCACACAAACAGATATATGCACACCCATGTTTATTGCAGCTCTGTTTACAATAGCAAAAAGCTGGAAGCAACCAAGATGTCCGTCAACGGATGAATGGGTAAATAAATTGTGGTATATTCACACAATGGAATACTACGCATCGATAAAGAACAGTGACAAATCTCTGAAACATTTCATAACATGGAGGAATCTGGAAGGCATTATGCTGAGCGAAATGAGTCAGAGGCAAAAGGACAAATATTGTTATTATAAGATCTTGAGAAATAGAAAAAACGGAGAAGAACACATACTTTTGTGGTTACAAAGAGGGGAGGGAGGGAGGGAGGGAGAGGGCTTTTTATTGATCAATCTGTAGATAAGAACTGCTTTGGGTGAAGGGAAAGACAACACTCAATACAAGGAAGGTCAGCCTAATTGGACTGGACTAAAAGCAAAGAGGTTTCCGGGATAAAATGAAAGCTTCAAAGGTCAGCGGAGCAGGGGCTGGGGTCTGGGGAACATGGTTTGAGGGGACTTCTAAGTCAATGGGCAAAATAATTCTATTATGAAAACATTCTGCATCCCACTTTGAATTGTGGCTTCTGGGGTCCTAAATGCCAACAAGCGGCCATCTAAGATACATCAATTGGTCTCAACCCACCTGGAGCAAAGGCAAAGGAAGAACACCAAGGTCACACGACAACTAAGAACCCAAGAGACAGAAAGGGCCACATGATCTTGAGACCTACATTATCCTGAGACCAGAAGAACTAGTTGGTGCCCGGCCACAATCATGTCTGCCCTGTCAGGGAGCACAACAGACAACTCCTGAGGGAGCAGGAGACCAATGGGATACAGACCCCAAATTCTCATGAAAAGACCATACCTAATGGTATGATTGCGACTAGAGGAATCCCAGAGACAATGCTCCCCAGAACTTCTGATGGCACAGGACAGGAACCATCCCCGAAGACAACTCATCAGGCATGAAAAGGACTGGTCAGTGGCGGGGAGAGAGATGCTGATGAAGAGCGAGCTAATTAAATCAGGTGGACACTGGAGAGCGTGTTGGCAACTCTTGACTGGAGGGGGGATGGGAAGATAGAGAGAGAGGGAAGATGGCAAAATTGGCACGAAACGAGAGACTGTAAGGGCTGACTCAATAGGGGGAGAGCAAGTGGGAGAAGGGAGTAAGATGTATGTAAACCTACATGTGACAGACTGATTGGAATTGTAAATGTTCACTTGAAGCTTAATAAAAATTAATTATAAAAAAAAAAAAGAGACAGTTGTTCGGACAGAACAAGGGGATACTGATTGGTTTAAAGTCAGGAAAGGAGTGCATCAGGGTTGTATTCTTTCACCATACCTATTCAATCTGTATGCTGAGCAAATAATATGAGAAGCTGGACTATATGAAGAAGAACGGGGCATCAGAATTGGAGGAAGACTCATTAACAACCTGTGTTACGCAGATGACACAACCTTGCTTCCTGAAAGTGAAGAGGACTTGAAGCACTTACTAATGAAGATCAAAGACCACAGCCTTCAGTATGAATTGCACGTCAACATAAAGAAAACAAAAATCCTCACAACTGGACCAATGAGCAACATCAAGATAAACGGAGAAAAGATTGAAGTTGTCAAGGATTTCATTTTACTTGGATCCACAATCACCAGCCATGGAAGCAGCAGTCAAGAAATCAAAAGATGCTTTGCATTGGATAAATCTTCTGTAAAGGACCTCTTGAAAGTGTTGAAGAGCAAAGATGTCATCTTGAAGAGTAGGGTGCGCCTGATCCAAGCCATGGTATTTTCAGTTGGATCATATGCATGTGAAAGCTGGACAATGAATAAGGAAGACCGAAGAAGAATTAACACCTTTGAACTGTGGTGTTGACGAGGAATATTTAATATATCATGGGCTGCCAAAAGAAGGAATAAATCTGTCTTAGAAGAAGTACAACCAGAATGCTCCTTAGAAGCAAGGATGGCGAGACTGCGTCTTACATACTTTGGACATCTTGTCAGGAGGGATCAGTCCCTGTAGAAGGACATCATGATTGGCAGAGTACAGGGTCAGCGGAAAAGAGGAAGACCCTCAACGAGGTGGATTGACACAGTGGCTGCAGCAATGAGCTCAAGCATAACGATTGTAAGGATGGCTCAGGACTGGGCAGTGTTTCTTTCTATTGTGCATAGGGTCGCTATGAGTTGGAACCGACTCAACGGCACCTAACAACAACAACAACAGTACTATTTCAGTGGGCAGTGGTGGTTGAATTCTCGACTTCCATGTGAAAGACATGGGTTCAATTCCGGCCAACGCACCTCAAGCATAGCAAGCTCCCATCTGTCAGCAGAGTCTATCAGTGGAGGCTTGTATGTTGCTTTCATGCTGAACAAATTTCAGGGAGCTTCCAAACTGAGACAGAGTAGGAAGAAAGACCTGGTCATCTACTTCCAAAAATCAGCCAATGCAAACCCTATGGATCCAATCCCACTGTACATAGGGTCCCCATGAGTTGGGGACCAACTTGAAGTCAGCTACCAACAACAATACTATTTACTAAACTGCAGATTTTTAGTCAGATTTCACCAGGTTTTCCATTAATACCCTTTTTCTGTTCTAGGATCCAATCTAGGTTCTCACATGAATTTCTTTGTTCTCTCTCCTTAATATCTATGAGGATTCTTCAGTTTTTTCTTGTCGTTCCTGACCGTGATACTTTCAAAGAGTATTGGTTATTTTGTAGAATGTTACTTAATTTGGGTGTGTCTGTTGTTTCCTCATGATTTTAGATTACATCATGCATTTTTTACAAGAACATCATAGAAGCAATAGACCCTCCACAGTGGTTCATATCCATGGGTACATCATATGCACGTGCTTAATCCTGGGAATGTTAACATGGATGACTTGGTAGAGATGGTTTCTGCTGGATTACTCCATTATAAAGCTACATTTACCAGTTCATATTTAATAAATATTTGAGGGGGATATACTTTTAGACTGGAGCCCTGGTGGCACAATGGTTAAGCTCTCAGCTGCTAACGGAAAAGCGGGTTTGAACCCACCCAGTGGTTCCATGGGAAAAAGACCTGAAAATCTGCTCCTGTAAAGGGTACAGCCTAAAAAACTTTATGGGGCAGTTCTACTCTGTCACATGGGGTCGGTATGAGTTGAAATTGACTCTACCATGCCTAACAACACTTTTAGTCCATGAAAATATCTTGTTTCTCCTCAAACTGTTGCCCACTAATTTTATCATCCATAAGTGAATCTTGCCTGCAGCAATTATTATTGTGGTATTCTAATGGTGACTTTCTCTCTTTCCTTCTATATTTACTAATAGGAATCATCTTTAAGGAAGAGATACCCCTTAACCTTCATTTATTTATTTACTTATTTTCTTTTCTATCATTTGCTTATATCAATATAAGCTCATGAACATTTATTTTATTCAACAGGTTATGAACCAATACTATTAAAATTAATTCAGCTGCCCAGATTTTTCCAACGTGGCCATCGGGTGTTCTTTCAGCTTGGTTCCTATGCCCTTTGACCATGCCTAATCCTTTTTAGAGCTTTTTTTTTTTTTTGCTTTACTCTCTGACACCACAAGATGCTCCAAGCTCATCTTAGGTTTTCTTTGAAATAAACTACTTCTTCATGGGGTACTGGTTTCTTTTATTAAGGAAGGGTATTTGAAACCAAAATCATGGCACTAGGCATGCTTATTACTACTGGATTGTCATTGCTTCTTGGCCCTTTTCAGCGACAGAGCTTGGAAATGCATGTATGCATAAAAAAAGCATAAATCAAGACTGACTAAAGAAATACAGGAAAGGAAACAAATAACCCGAATAAGAAATGAGAAGGACCACATCACAACAGAACCAAATGAAATTAAAAGAATCATTTCAGATTATTATGAAAAATTGTACTCTAACAAATTTGAAAACCTAGAAGAAATGGATGAATTCCTGGAAAAACACTACCTACCTAAACTAACACATTCAGAAGTAGAACTAAATAGACCCATAACAAAAAAAGAGATTGAAACGGTAATCAAAAAACTCCCAAAAAAAAAAAAAAAAAGCATAAATCAAACCAAACCAAACCAGTTGCCATTGAGTCGGTTCGGACTCATAGCGGCCCTGTATGTCAGAGCAGAACTGCCCCAAAGGGTTTCCAAGGAGCAGCTGATGGATTTAAACTGCAGGCCTTTTGGTTAGCAGCAACCTCTCAATCACTGCACCGCCAGGGCTTCATACATACTCACAAGTCTGTACTTATTTCTATATCTATCTGTATGAGTTCACACCAATACCCCTGACTTCAATTCAGCATCACAGCATTCGTTCTATCTAGTCTTTCCCTTTTCATCATTTGTAATTTCTTTTCCCGACAGTGAGGACATTGACTCTCATTATCTACACTGTGTTTAGATAATGTATTTAGATTACATTGTATTTAGATTCATATGTTATTTCTTCAGCGCTAGCATACACTTAAAGCAGTTTCATAATTTCTAGCCAAATCTCTGTAGAAATAACTTTGGTGTGTGATTCTTTTGGTCTTTAGAGCTCAGTATCCTCTCAAAATACTTTTTTTTTTTTAAATAAAATCTCTTAGATTAGTTCCTTTATTCCCAATCCCCTTTAGTAGAGATACATTATTCATTCTTAATACAGTGAGGTTCATTTGTTACCGTTTTTATTCCATTTTATGTTCCCTCTGTATCCTAGCTGATTTTTTAAATTTGCATATAACCCGACCCAGTGCCGTAGAGTCGATTCCGACTCATAGCGACCCTATAGGAAAATTAATTATTTGTTCTGTACAGTTCTGTGGATTTTGAGAAGTTCATGGACACATGTACCTGCCACCTCAGAACAGTTCCATCACTGCAAAGATTGCCTCATGCTGCCCTTTGTAGTCAACCACCCGAAACTGTGGCCACTCCGCCCTATTTTTTATCCCTTTTGATTCACCTTTTTCAGAATATTTTATTAACGGAATTACACAATATGTAGCCTTTGGGGTCTGGCTTCTTTCACTGAACAGAATGCAGTTGTGATTCACCCATATTTGTTGTTGTTATTGTTAAATAGCATTGCATCGGATGAATGTACCAGATCGGATTTATATATTCAGCGGTTGAAGGACATCCGGATTGTTTTCAGTGTGGGGAGATAATTAATAAAAATGCTATAAACATTTATGTACAGTTTTTCATGTAAATGTATATTTATGTTTCTCTTAGGTAAAAGCTTGGGATAACCCATTGTCATTGAGTGGATTCTGACTCATAGCAACCCTATAGGACAGAGTAGAACTGTCCCATAGGGTTCCAAGCAGCAGCTGGTGGATTCAAACTGCCAACATTTTGGTTAGGAGCCAAGCTCTTAACCAAAGAGTAAATATAAGTTTAACTTTGTAAGAAATTGCCAAGCTATTTTCCAAACTTCTGTGTTATTTTCCATTCCCATCAATAATTATGAGAGTTCCCGTTGTTCTGCATTACCAACACTTATATTCCTCTTTTTTTTTTAAGTCATTCTAGTAAGTGTGTATAAAGCCAAAAACCAAACCCACTGCAGTAAGTGTATACCAAAAAAAAAAAAAAAAAAAAAAAAACCAGTGCCGTTGAGTCGATTCCAACTCATAGCGACCCTATAGGACAGGGTAGATCTGCTCCATAAAGTTTCCAAGGAGCATCTGGCTGATTCAAACTGCCGACCCTTCAGTTAGCAGCCATAGCACTTAACCACTACACCACCAGGGTTTCCAGTAAGTATATAGGGGTATCTTATTATCATTTTAATTTGCATTTCCCTAATCACTAATGATTTTGAGCATCTTTTCATATGTGTATTTGTTACCCGTATATCTTCTTTGGTGAAGGGTATCTTAAGGTTTTTGCTCCTTTTTAATTGCATTGTTTCCTTAGTGCTGCGTTTTGAAAGGTGTTTTTATTTTCTGGATAGTCATTTGTCAAAACTATGACTTGTAAGACATTTTCCAGTTTGTAGCTTGTTATTTCATTCTTTGAACAGTGTCTTTTGCAAAGTGAATGTTCTTAATTTTTATAAAATCCAATTTATTATCATTTTCTTTTATGGATTGTGCTTGCGTAGTATCTGAAACTCTTTATCTAACCCAAGTTCAGAGGTATTTTCTTTTACATTGCCTTCTAGAAGTTTTATAATTTTCATTTTACATATAAGTCTATAATCCACTTTGAGTTAATTTTTGTATGAGGTGTAAGGCATGGATCAAGGTTCTTTTTTTTTTTTTTTTGCATATGGACCATTTTAGTACCATTTATTGAATCTTTTTAATATAAAGTTATTTTTCCTCATTTTTAAGTTTCCTTCTTTGCTTAAACCCTTTCATGAATTTCCTTCATTCACAAGACAAAATTTAAGCTTGGATATAGAAAATTTTTTTTATAGAAATTTAAGCTTCTGTATGATTGACCCCTGGTCACAAAATATCATTAACCTAAACTCTTTCTTTCTATACCGCTTAGCTTAGATTCTATTAACAGTGAATCAGTGAAAGAAACAACACACCGTGCTGTTTCTTATTCTAAATATTTGATCCAACTTAGCTCTCTTCCTGGAAAACTCTCCCCCTCCCCAACCCCAGCCCCCACCACCTTTAACTGAGGGGATTCTATTTATGATGGATGACTCAGCTTGTACAAAATAACCATTTCTTAATCTCTGTACTGAGTTTAAGTACTCCTGTCTCCACCTTGCATTTAACACGCTATACTATAATTTCCCATTTATGTGTATGATCCAAATCTCTACTGGTTTTGTAGTCCTCACGCCTTTATATTAGAGCCTTGGTACCCCTTATAGATGACCCACCAGTCTAATAGCTGTAGTAATGCAGCATCTACATGTCTTCCTCCCCTGTTGTGGCTCCCTCTCACCTGCTTCACTGTCTGCTACCCCCCACATAGAGGATCCACCCAGCCCAGCCATTGCCCATCAGCAGAACAAAGTTATCTTTGCCATTTATGCATTTGGGTGAGGTCTTTGAAACTTCACACCTTTGTTGGGCTCTGTGTTGAGTGAAGCAAGGAGATAGGCTTCCCCATTTACCTTGTGCCTCAATTTGTCAGTTGTAAGCTACTCTTGTACTCAGAGCATCTAAAATCTCTGTAGAACCATTTCAGCTGGTTTGTAATGACCCTGATGATACTCAGGAAGTTCATTGTATTGGCCGCCTCATTTTCTGCATTTGACCTTTTTTTTTCTATTCCAGCTCCACCTCACCGTCCTCACAAACCTCCCCCAAAACTTCAATATATATTCCATAATATTTTAAAATGTATTTGAGTAGCGGGGAAACGCCTTTGTTGTACTGTGACAGGGGTTTGAGAAGGACATGATCTGTGAAGACAGACTTTATTTTATCCACCGTGGTTCCTAGCACAGTGCTAAGCGCACAGCAGGTACTCAATATATGGATGAAGAAAGGCAAGAAAAGAAGAACTAAAAGAGAGGGAAAGAGAAAAAGCAAAAAAGATAAGAAACTAAAGGAAACAAAGCACCTAATTTTTCAGACTTCAAAGCTCAACTCTAAATTTTAATATGCTCTAATGTCAGTCACATTAACGAACTTGGCAGCTTTTCTCATAATCGTACTTTCACAGTTTCTCCTTCCTCTGAACATCAATCATATTTTATTTCTCCCGTGGAATCTTAGCTACCTTACAATCATTTAGGTACATGCCTTTTTCTATCATAGACCAGAATCAGCTTGGGAGTTGGCCCATACCTAATTCATGTTTATATTCCTCCATATTACCTAGCCTAAATCTCCTGTGTTATAGCATTCAATCTCAAATTGGAACAGATATAGAAATAAACTATTGGGTTTTATACGCCTGAGAAGTAAAGGTAGGCAGACCTTAGTCTACTCATGATTGAGATAGCAACAGCATGA
The DNA here is from genome assembly GCF_024166365.1 of Elephas maximus indicus. Classification (NCBI taxonomy): domain Eukaryota; kingdom Metazoa; phylum Chordata; class Mammalia; order Proboscidea; family Elephantidae; genus Elephas; species Elephas maximus. Next base: position 67,290,627 of record NC_064836.1, read on the forward strand.
TGTGAATTTATTGACATTTTTATTAGGTTACATCAATCACTAAAAGTGTATTTATTCATTTTCCACTCATCACAAATGTCAACCAAAGACATCAGTGATTTTTTTCTCCTTTTCATTCAGATGCAATGGTTGTTTCAGGGTTCTTAGCCCTGAAAATAATGCATTGACCTTTCTTCCAAACATTAATGGGATGATTCTCTTGATATAAGCTCAGTTTTCATTTTGGCATGGCTATATTTTTATATATTATATGGGAAACACTATTGTTTTTGGTACAGCAATCCATAAATACAACAAGCTATAGCACCTCTGTGACTTTGTCACTATCTCATATACCCGATCACTGAAGTATTTCGTTACACCTAAAATGAAAACATACAAAAATGCCTTCCATTAGCTATAGTTTCTTTGATTTAATTATTTATTTAGAGCAGATAATATCTCATTGCAAGAAATTCCACGATATCCCCTGGGCAAGACAGGCCTAGATAGGAAGTACTAGGATGCTGGAGGGATTTAAGCAGAGAGGCTACTTAGCAAGAATCAAGGGAGAGCTTACTGGGATTTCTTACTAGTTCATTTTCAAAAATGGAAAAACTGGTTATTTCACTAAAAGCAAATTTATAATTGATATTATTTTTTGCATTTTTAAGTAACTGCTTAAAGTTTGCTTTAAGAAAAAAAAACGACGTACAAAACTGCTCCTATGTCAACTCTAATATTATAAATTTCTTCTTTGTGAATTAAACAGTGTTCATAGATTATAGAGTTGATCAGTAACAGACTCAGAAAACATTTTACACAAACTACCTCCAAGTGGAAAGTCTAGAAGGCTGTATGTCAAATGATGTAAATTTTACTTATACAACATTTAGAGTGTACAATCACTGTTTGAATAACACAGAACAAATGCATCAGTTCCTATAACTAAAATAATGCTACCAGCTCTTGGGTACATTCTTCAGATTTCAGATGCATCAAGATTCTGAATTGCCAAGGAGGCCCACCCTTCAGTCTAATTACAGGGATCAAGTCTTCTTACTAATTAAGAAACTGAAAACTGGCCAGGAAAGCAGGAAGAAGAAACAAGTTGGTGGGGAAACTGACAGGAGTGGAGCATACCTCTTTTTAAATCAAATTTGAATCCCTTCCACGAGTTACAAAGAACCTGGTTGTAAATTTAATGGAATAAGGAATATATTTTTGTTTATGTTAAAGATTTCTCCTTCACGATTAAAAAAAAAAAAAAATTTTTTTAAATAATACATTATTCAGAGACATGAGAATATGTGCTTTCTACAACTTAGAAGCTTGATAAGTCAATCATAAAAAGACAAACCAACTTTCAATGCTAACGTGTGTGAGTAGGCATTAGAGGTAGGTAGTTCAGTAAATACTAGTTACACAGTTTTTATATTTTTGTCAAAAAGCAGCTGTGCACTGACTGATGAAGAAATAATAAAACAATGGTAATCTAGTTATACGGTAAAAAAATCTGTAACTTTTTTTAAAATGTCTCAGAATCTTTATTTTCTTCCCTGAATTAAACCAGGCCCTAAAAAAAAATTTTTTTTTTTCTTTTTTTACTATAAAAGGTTGTGGCCAGGCTGGGCACAGTTAAATGAACAGATTAGAGAATCTATTAATGCCAACTTTGTGATTCTCTAGTACCTTGAATTAAATCTTTCGTAGGCTAATGTGAATTGCCTCCCAGCTGTTCTTCCTGCCTTTGCTCTTGTCCCCACCACAGCTCATTCTTCATACTCAGCCAGACTAATTTTTGCAAAAAGAATTTCCAGGGAATTCAAACTGCACTTAGAGGAAAAAAAGTTTCAATTCTTTACAATGGCCTACAAGGCATTTTATGATCTGAACCCCGCTTACTTCTAGGATGTTACCTTGTACCTCTCGCCCCTCCTAATTCACCGTGTTCCAGACAAGTTGTATGCCTTCAATACAGGATGCCCACCACTGCTCAGGGCATTGCATGGGTTCTCATAGACTGCCATGACCTTCCCAAACATCCTCCCAGGACCAGCTTCTGAAAACCATATCTAAACCTAAAGTAGCTCTCCTCCCCACTCATAGACAGTCTTTATCCTCTAACTTGTTTAAATTCTGCTTTGAATATATAGTTCTGTGAAGTCATGCAGGCTTCATTCCTATGTGCTTAGACTATCCTATGTGCACAGAATATCCTGCGCCCAGGAAAGTTCTAGCTTCTACAACAGTAGGCACTCAACAACAGTATCATTCAAATGATACTGTATTAGAATTTCTGAAACTTCCTGTTTTGCATATGCCTTTATTTTTGCACATTGCCAAATATGAATTACTTGACCAAACAAGTTATTCAGTTTAAAATTAGAAATAAAATGTAGATCAAACTGATATGTATATACAAATATCCATATGTTATTTTATGAACAGAACTGAAATAGTGCCATATCAATTAGTTGCAAATTGTTTTCTTGAATTTAACCTTTATAGGATTAGATTTGACTCTGAGCAACAGAACAACTAGAATCATAATGACTTAAAACAAGACAGAAATTTAAGGGGTGGGGGTCTGGGACCATGGTTTCAGGGAACATCTAGGTCAATTGGCATAACAAATTTTCTTAAGAAAATGTTCTGCATCCCACTTTGGTGGTGGTGTCTGGGGTCTTAAAAGTTAGCAAGGGACCATCTATTGGTCCCAGCCCACCTGGAGCAAAGGAGAATGAAGAACACCAAAGACACGGGGAAAATATGAGCCCAAGAATCAGAAAGGGCCACATAAACCAGAGGCTCCATCAGGCTGAGACCAGAAGGACTAGATGGTGCCTGGCTACCAACAATGACAGGGAACACAACAGAGAGTCCCTCATGGAGCAGGAGAAAAGTGGGGTGCAGAACTCAAATTCTAGTAAAAAGACCAGACTTAATGGTCTGACCGAGACTGGAGGAGCCCTGGAAGACATGGCCCCCAGACTGTGTTAACCCAGTACTAAAACCATTCCCAAAGCTAATTCTTCAGACAAAGATTTGACTGGACTATAAGACATAATATGATGCTCCTGATGAGTGTGCTTCATAGTTCAAATAGATACATGAGACTAGATGGGCAGCTCCTGTCCGGAGGTGAGATGAGGAGGCAGAAAGGGACAGAAGCTGGTTGAATGGACATGGGAGGAATGTGCTGACATTATAGGGATACCAACTAGAGTCATATAACAATGTGTGTATAAATTTTTGCATGAGAAACTAACATGAGCTGTAAACTTTCACTTAAAATGCAATAAAAAAAAAAATTTATTTTTCCTCACATGTAAATCCCATTAGGCAGCACAGGAGTATTTGATGTTCCAGGTCATTAGGAGCTAGGTTCCTTCTATCCCATTTTTCCACTGTCCTCAACATAGGACTTCAACTTCATAATCTAAGACATTATTTCTAGCTATTCTGTCCATTCCACAGCCAGCAAGAGGGAGAACGTGGCCCGCTGGTCACATTAAGATACTTCCTGAAAGGTGTGCTGAGAATGGCTGCAAGGGAGGCTGGGAAATATAGTCTTTATTCTGGCAGTCGTATTACCAGATACTGGTGGTGGTTGCACAACTTTGTGAATATGCTAAAAACCATTGAATTTTAAAGGGTGAATTTTATGGCATGTGAATTATATCTTAATAAAATTTTTTTTAATAAAAAATAAAACAGTGGGTTCTGTTACAGTGAAAAATGAAATAATATTGGGGGGATGATAACCTTTGATACAATGATATCATGTTTCAGATCAATACACACAATTCTTTCCCCTTTTTTTATATTTGTCTAGGGTTGCTATGAGTTGGAATTGACTTGAGGGCAACAGGTTTGGTTTTGGGGTTATATTATGCTGGTGTATTATATAGTTTATTAGACCATTCACTTAATTATTGACATTTAGATTGTCCTTTTTCCTGTTATAAACTGTACTGTAATTAATATCCAGATCGTGCTTTTATTATTTTAGGATAGATTCCTAGAAATGGAATTCTTGAGTCAAATTGTATTTGATTTTCTTTTAAAATGAATATTGCATATCATTTCCTAAAAGCCTGCACCAATTTCGAATGCTCTTAAAATAATAAGAATGCTCATTTATTTCACTTATCTCTACTTGCTGCAGAAACCCTGGTGGTGTAGTAGTTAAGAGCTATGGCTGCTAACCTAAAAGGTCAGCAGTTCAAATCTACCAGGCACTCCCTGGGAATCCTGTGGGATAGCTCTACTCTGTCCTATAGGGTTGCTGTGAGTCAGAATTGCCTTGACAGCAGAGGGTTTGGGTTTTATCTACTTACTATGCATCTTTTTACCACTCTTATTGTTTGTTATAATGCCTCATTATTGTTTAAATTTGCATATATTTGACTATGTGTGATATTTAGCATTATTTTATATGTTTATTGGCCATTTTTATCTCTTCTGACAATTTCCAGTTCTTGTCCCTAACTCTATTAAACTCTGCATTACATGTCTGGAAATGTGTAAAATAGGCTCTTTATCTCACATATCTCTAGTATATGTCTAAGAATTTGTCTTTCTAACATTGATCTTGACTATCTCTCAGTGTGCCTTTGAAACTCAAAACTTGTTTTTTTTTCTCCCCTTCAGAGTACTTTTCTTCAGTTATTTCTTTGAAAATTGCTTCACCTCAATTTTTTTTTTCACTCTTGATGGAACTCACAGAATACATGTACTAGATATCCTGAATCTATCCTCTATCTTTCTTATCTTCACTCGAGATTTTCCATTCTCAGTGTTTTAAGGTAGTTCTTCCATATTTTTCAAAATGAGCATTGAATTTTCATTAGTGTCCTATTCTTTTTCAATTTCTTTAACCCATTTTACTTTTTCCTTCATAGTATTGCATCCATTAAGATTTCCCATCACACATTTTTAATGACTCTTCTACTTCATCAACTGTGTCTGCCTTAGAGGAGCCATCTGCTCTGGTGATTGAGCTCTGTCTCCTTTGTTCAACTCCACTTAACTGTTCTTTGCTGATTCGTGTCAGAGGCTTCCCTCAGCACAGGTGCAGGACAGATAGTGGTACATTTGGCAATCAGTAAAAGATGAATCCGATTTTCTTTTCTGGGGTAGAGCTTGTCTAATGAAGCATAGGAACGGATGGAGGGTGAGAGACCACTTGATTCCCAAGGTTCTACACATGTGAGCCTGGATGGGGGTCCTTTTCCAGCTGACTGAAGGCGTATTCATCTCAAGCAGGAAAGGCAGGCCTTTCTCATAGCCTCAGGCAGTGAACTGCAGCAGCACTACCTCTTGTGGTAAGATCATCCACACTGAACTATGGGGCTACCAAAGACAGTACCAAGATTGGCAGAGAGGATCTGCCAGAGAGGTGAGCCTTTCACCAGGCCAGTGGCTCCCTACCATTACAGAAATATGAGGTTATACAAATTCAAAAGCAATTAGAACTGACAATTTAGAAAGTGGAAGCTAGCATAAGGACTTAACTTTTTTTCATCTCACACAGTGAAATGCTAATGGGACAATAAATAGAAGTTTTGGAGATATTAGTTAAAAGCATTGAGTTAATCACTAGTGGGGGAAAAAAAAACTAAAACTAACAGAACTCAGGGTGGTAGTCACTATCATAGTGCAGAGTCAATTGATACTACCAAAATCAGATAGATCAAGAAATATCAGCAGAAACATATTATTTTTAATATGATTCCTAAAAGAACAAATGAGAGATGTGTAAAAACTGGTTACCTCCGAGAAGTGGGAGGGTTACATGGGCTGGTAGACCCATTTGTTATTGTTTAATACCATTCTGAAGCAGTTGAATTTTTAACTATGTGCTAATCATGTTTTTAAATAATAATAATTCAATTATATAAGAATTGCAAATACAAATTATATTACTGATATTTTATTATAAAATTTTATACTTAGCTTTTATCATAATAAAGCTTAAATTGATTGACAACATTACACATTTTATACGTTGTCTGAATGAAAGGTTCAACTTTTAAGGAAACAACAAATAGACAAAAATTGAAAGTCACACTCATTGAATATCAACACTCATGATACACAGGTCATGAAAAAAATTTCCATCCAACATTTTATTTTCCCAAAAAGTAAGCAATACATACATAATGGATCAGCTATAAGAAGAAGAATAAAAGGAAAATAGTAACATTTTGTGGGGTTGATCAATATAGAGATTTACTTAAACTCTCAAAGATTCTGGAGCTAATGTTAAATATGAAGAAGTTGTCGACAGCTACTATACCCCGTAAGACTAATTGCTGCATGAGCAGAGGTCAATAAGAGAACGAAAGCTTGGGCATGTTCCAAGTGACTGTCTGGCACGTACAGCACCTCGGAGGCGGCAAAACCTTGAAAAATACCATTTCCAATGTCAGAGAAGAAAGTAAAAAATGAAGAATAGAGGCGACTCCCATCAGCATGGCGATGATATCCATGGTATCTAATCATTTATTGAGGGAAAAGTGGTATACCAAGAAGTAATAAAGACCAGAAATGAGTTAAAGGAGCCTCCTGCCAAAAAGTCATAAAAATGAGACAACTTAGTTTTATAAACACGTAAAGAAATCAGTTGAATAAACACCAAAAGGAATCTGAGCAGTCGAGAACAGCTCCTTGAAACCCCCTACATTAAACAAATGTCATTACTTATAAAGCACATGCTATAAATGGGCAAGGAAAACGATCCTGAAAGGAAAACAAAAGTGGGATTGTGCATTGGTAGTGATACTAACATCCCCGTTATTACAGATGATAATTATAGTCTCTGGTTACAGTGTTAAGGAGAGAAGAATCTGTGTTGGAATAGCCGTGTGTATGATGTACAAATTCTGAAGAGAAAGTTTTTAAATGCTGCTTTCTAAATAAATCTAACTTTGACAAGTCAATAAGCACTGATGGTAACTAAATATCAGAGTGTAAATAAATGGACAAGATGGGGCGTAATAAAATACCAGAATTTACAAATTATGAATACAAATACATATTACCATGTATATATTAACATTTTAAAAATTTCAAGCTCTTGCTACTGTAAATTCCCATAAAGAAAGAGAGTCTTTATTAGAATTTGCCAAGTGAATATCGAAATAGAATCTTGGTGCTCAACTACGAAACCTCGTCAATCTTAATGAGAAATCTGAGGCTCTAAAGAATAAATCTGTTAAAAACCACATATTTAATTATTACTAGATCTAGGATGGGTGTCCCTGGGTGGTGCTGAACAACCAAGTGAAAGGTTGGAAATTAAAACCCATCCAGAGGCGTCTTGGAAGATCTGACAATCTGCTTCTGAAAGATTACAACCCTGAAAACTCTTTGGAGCAGTTCTGCTATATACATATGGGGTCTCCATGAGTAGACCTGACTTGACAACAATGAACAACAACCAAAACAGAGCTAGGATTATATAAATAGCACTGATTTGAAATCCAATCTAGGACAATGAAGTCTTAAAATCAGTTTTATGTATTAATTAACCAAGTTTATTTACCAAATGTATTTATCCGGGTTGTTTTGGTGAAAAGCAACAAAAATCCTAATCATTGGCTTAATCCAAAGAGAATATACTGGCATTTGTCACCAGAAATCTAGAGTCACTTAGCTACAGATATGGCTGGATCTAGGATGAAAAACAGAAAAAATAGGCTCAGCTGCTTTCAGTCTCTTGACTCTGTTTTCTTCTGTAATGGCTTCACTATTGAGCTATTGCTATATGACAGCCTTCTGTATCTCTAGGCTAACCCCTTACCTGCTTCAATTCCAATGACTATTTCTGTTTATTTATTTCTTTATTATAATAAAGAATATTTGTATTAATATTAATAAAGAATATTTCTTTATTTCTAACAGTTGTAATGAAAGTCCTGAAATTGAGTCTCATTGGCCTGACATGTCATATGCCCACCTCTGGAGCTGAACAGAGGTGGAGGGGTAGATTTAAACTGCCAGTACTAAAAGCAGGGAAAGTGCATTTTAAGGAAAGTCGGTGTACTATCCCAAGACAAAAGGAAGTGGATGACAGACAAGCAAAAGGAGGAGATGGCCACTATATACAATTGGGTTCATTTTTTTTTTCTTAAGATGACATCACATCTGGCATACTTACTATATCTTGTAGAAAGGACATTGGGAACGGAGTCAAGAAGATCTAATTTTATTGCCTTGAGTAAGTTGCCAAGCCTTTCTAAGTTACTCTTTTCATATATAAATAATTTAAAAAGTACATTCATCATGGCAATCCTATGAATGGTTTAATAAAGACAAAAGAGCTTGGTAAATAAAAGTTCATGTACCAAAAATGGAAACCCTGGTGGCATAGTAGTTAAGTGCTACAGCTCCTAACGAAAAGGTCAGCAGTTCAAATTCACCAGGCGCTCCTTGGAAACTCTGTGGGGCAGTTCTGCTCTGTCCTATAGGGTCGCTATGAGTCAGAATTGACTTGACGGCAGTGGGTTTGGTTTGTTTTTTTTTTTTTTTGGTACCAAAAATAAATTCAGGACTGCTGTATCACACAACTTCAGGTGACATCATTCACAGAGTACAATAGAAGAAATCCAGCAATGCTTTCCTATAAAATGCTATCTATCAAACTCCTTAAAGTCTGTGAAGATTTAACATGATATCGGAAGTGTCCAGCACTGTGTCAGCCACATTAAAATCAGTCATGGTCAATTATATTTGAAAGTGTCCTTTCATAATGTTTCCAAAATATAGTATTACCCCTATATTTTAAGTCTGTTGACATTTTTAAATATGAAAATATTCAACAGCCGTTGGACTATTCCCGGTCATTTTACTGTATTCCTTTATAATACATGCCACTACATCCTATTCCCTTCTAGAAAGCCTTTCTTGTCTTTCATGATACCCCGCTTTCCCAATTCTCTCCCTATTCCTCTGACTAGCTATTTTCTGTCTTTGTCATGTTCTCTTCCTCTTCTGCCCTTCATTGTTCTCCAATATTCTGCCCTCTGCTCTCTTCTCTTTTTTACTGTGAGCATCAATTACCGTTCATGGATTACGAAGTCCGTAATCACAGCCAACATTTCTCTTAAACTCTCATGCCCAATGGCCAATTGCACTTCTCCATCTTGATAACAAATGTACAATTCAAACAAAGTATGTCTAAAGCAGAAATCATGATCTTGTCCCCAAGTCTCCTTCTCCCTCATCATAAACCCAGGATTTATCACAGATTGCCTTTTCCTTACTCTTCACATCTAATCCAGAACCAAGCTCTCTTGCTTCTAACTTCTGCACTCTCATATCCACCCCGTCCTCTTCATCTTCATTACTACCGTAGCTATATCTCTCATGATTTTTTTTTCCTAAATTATAGAGAATCACATAACTTGTATCCCTGTCTCCCTTTTTGCTACCCTCCAGTCTAGCCTACTTTTCTGAGACAGGAACGATCTAAACAAATAAAACAGACGACATTACTTCTTTGCTTAAAAACCTTCAAAGTTCCACACAGATTTGAGGGAGAGAGTCCAAGTTCTTTGGCAGAGTATTCGAGGCCCCCATTGACCTGACAGTTTTTCCTCTCTAGGATCATTTTTGCTAATGGCCTCCTTATTTGCTGTGCATTCTCTAGCACTATTCAACCACTTAAAGCTCTCAAAGAGTACCATGCTCTTCAGAGGAGCTCCTTCTGCCTAGAATGCCCCTCTCCTCCTTGCCCAGTGGCAAACACCTGCCCTTTTTAGTTTCAAGTTAAGCCTTTCCTCCCCCTGCATGTACAATTGTGACCTTTTTTCTCCATTCTATCCTACTCAAATACCCACTATAGCACATAAAACAGTGTGTTGCTCTTATTATTTCATACACATTTGTTTTTCCAAGCACTTCATGAAGACAGGATTCTCCACGATATATCTCAACATAGTGGCACATAGTAAATGCTCAATAAATGTCTGTTAAATTAATGAGCAAACAATGAATAAAGTGATATAAAAAGTGATATATGAATGAACAAATCAGGAGTAAGTTTTGAATTACAGTTTACTGAAGTATTTCACTTGAGAGTAAATGTTTGATTCTGCATACATTGGCAGTGGTTAAAAACATAGGTTCTATAGTCAGGTTGCTTGTATTCCCTGCTCTGTCTCTTATTTAGGTGACTTCTACCCATTGGCATCAAGTCAATTCCGATTAATAGGGACCCTATAGGACAGAGTAGGACTGCCCCGTAGGGTTTCCAGGAAGCACCTGGTAGATTCCAACTGCTGACCTTTTTGGTTAGCAGCCTTAGCCCACCACAGCTTTTAATCATTGTACCACCACGGCTCCTAGGTGACCTTGGACGAGTTAATTTGCTTCTCTGAAAAACTGGGATGTAGTAGTTCTTTCTTCACTGGGTTGCTACAAAGACTAACTGAGTGTTTGTGTTGTGAAGACTGTACTGGCTCGGCTGCTAACCACAGGGTCAGTGATTCCAGTCCACCAGCTGCTCCTTGGAAACCCTATGGGGCAGTTCTACTCTGTCTTACAGTGTCGCTATGAGTTGGAATTGACTCGCGGGGAAAGTGTTTTGTTTTGTTCTTTGTTTCTTTGTTTTTTGTTTGTTTGAGTATTGTGAATATTAAATGAGAACATAGTAATTGCTACATAAAGTTTTGTTAAAAATGCTTTTCGTGACAAAAGACTAGAGGCAAGGCTTTTGTCTTTATTGCAGAGAATTTATTTTCTTTGTTTCTGAAAAGATTGAAAACTCTGAACTTAAATTATTATGAACAGAATTTTTACAGCCCCTTGCACTGCCATTTCCAACATACATCCAAAAATATGCCCATCTATTGAAAATAACAAAGTTGTGTCTTTACTGGTGCATGTCGGACATGTGCTGGCTGCAGTCAGTTTTGTCCGCAGCAGATTTTCTCTCTGTCTGTATGGGGATGCGTCACCAGATAGGGATTATGTTGTTGAATTCTATCTGAAAGAAAAAAAAAAAACAACCCTCTAATGTGTGGAATCCACTGACACTGTTACTAGGTTATGCTACTAATTTTCATTTTGCTCCACCCAGCTGCCAACAGAGGTTTTATGATTTAACTAAATAAAGCCACAATAAGTAGAATAAAAATAAATTGAAATAAAATACGTTTGTGATACAAATACAAATATGAGGGATTCATAGATGGAAATGGAAGGGAAAACTTTATGGAGAAGATAAGACATGAATGGGATGTTAAAGGATGCCGGGAACTGGAAAATGCAAGAAGTCAGTATGGAAGGAATTCCAGGCAGGGGAAGCATTGTGAGCAGATGTTGAAGGGCGTGAGTGTTCCTGTATTTTGGAGATGGGGGACATCTGCCTTAAGCATTAGGTTTATATGGAGATGAATTTGGATAGACATTGGAAAAAAATGTGTTAGCCCATATTATGGACAACCTTAAATGTGAAACCGTGATATCTCATCTCTAACCAAAATATAATAGAAAGTTTCAAAGATTCTTAAGCAAGCAGTTCTGCCTGGAGGAGGTGGTGTGCAAAATTGCTTGTGTAAGCCAGAGCTTAAATTCAGACCAGGCTCCAGGGAAATAATCTCCTTCCACCAGCAATTTATTACAGCCAAAAATGTGACAATAGTGAAGTCATCTTCAGATCCTCTTAAGAGAGAAAGGACCAGCCAGAAAAAGCCGGAATAAAATCACCCACATCTAGGGACACGGACAAAGGAGTTTGAAACTGGAAGCTTAAATTCAGGGGTGGAGTCTGGAACGGGCAGAATTGGAAACATGGAGGCCAGAGCCCAGATCAGGCTATATTTTCGTGTCAGTGTCTGCCCAGTAAGGATCTGCATGAATTCGATGCCCAAATGTGGAAATTGATCCAGTCCTCACATTCCCACTTCTCCATCCTCTTTAATATCCGCCTCCCCACCCCAACAGCACTCTCTCTCTCTCTCTCTCTCTCTCTGACCCTAGCCACCTACAGCTAGGTCAGAGCTCCCAAGTTAAAAGGACACCATCCTTCACACTGCCAAACAGACCCTAGATGCAAATTTGGGGAGTCCACATGACACCTCAACCTTCTGACCTGCTGGCCACCAGTTCAGGGCTGGTTTCCCACTACCCCTTTAGGATCCCAGCCACAAGCTCAGGAGTCTACACGACACCCTTACTTTCTGATGTGTGGGCTCCCACTGCCCCTTTGGGCTCAATAATTTGTTGAAACAGCTCACATAATTCACCAGGAACATACCATACTTCCAACTGCAGATTTATTATAGCCAAAAAGGACACAAATGAAAAGATGTATAGGGAGAGATCTGGGAGGGTTCCCAGTGTGAAGCATCTCAAAGGACACACCACCCTCCTGAGAGCAGATGTTCTGGCCAAACAAGAAACTCCTCAACTCTTCACGTTCAAGGTTTTATTTGCCAGTCCTGCATGATAGGCCAAATCATGCCTGCTGAGGCTACTTGATATCAACCTCCCAAACCGTTGCCATCAAACTGATTTCAACTCATAGCAACACTGTAGGACAAAGTAGACTGCCCCATAGGGTTTTCAGGGCTGTAATTTTCTCAGAAGCAGACTGCCACTTCTCTCTACTGTATAGTGGCTGGTGGGTTCAAACTGCCAATTTTTCTGTTAGCAGCTGAGCATTTAACCACTGTACCACCAGGGTTCCATATCAGCCTCCCAGGTGAGTCTTTTCTAGCCTGGGAAGCCCCAACTCACCAGTACAAATTCTCAGATGTGGCCTTGAAGTCCCAAACAAAGTAGCCTAATTCCCCCAAAGCCAAAGGCCACCTTACTTAGGGTAAAACTTGGTCCTTTACCCCACCATGTCATAGTAGAGAGTAGTCATTTGGGGCAGCTATCTAACCTGTTACAAAACACTACAGGCCAGGTGACCCAGGAACTTCATAAACCCTAACAGGGAAAGAGTGGAAGCAGAGGGACCAATTAACAGACTATTGCTGTAGTCAAAACTAAGGATCATAAGGGCCAGAGGTGGGATGGTAGAGATGGGACTATAGGGACTGACACAAAGAATTAAGAGAAAAAGTTCTTTTTTAAAAAATTCAAAAGTTAAAAACCCTTTCCTTTGAAAAATTGCATATGTCAGGTAATTTCATCAAAATTTAAGTGCTAATTGATAGATTCCAAAGCTGGCTTCCAAACTAAATTCTTGTAACTTTAGAAAAGTCACTTCTCAGTGCCCTGGCTACTGCATTGTCATCTCAAATGCCATTTTTCTTATTATTTCATTACAGTATAACCTTCCAAGGACAAAAGTACATGTAAGCCATAAATCTTATTTTCCTAAGACCCAAAGAAGATCTACCTTGAAACTCTTCCTATTTTATACCACACAACAGACACAAAATGACCCCAATTTTTCTCTTATTACTCTGACTCACTGTGAATTTGCTGTTAAATAGCTTTTAATTGAGATCGAACATTAAGAACCCACAAGGAAATGAATTCTCAGTTCACAACAGAGTAATTGCCAAGCCCTGCAGCATTAGTAGGCATCAAGGTCAAAGTGAAATGTATAAGGCCAATGAAACTTGCTTGCAAAGGAGCTCTGGATTCAGACCCCTCATTGCAATGTGTAGCACACTAACAGCTTTTCCATACATCTCTACTGCCATTTTCTCTTCATAGAACCATAAGGTTATTTTGATACAGTTTTACTTTTTTTTTTCCTTCAGTAAGCATTTATGAATATATGCAAGCTATCCTTTTTATTATGGCAATTTATCTAAGTAGAAGCTTTCTTGGACCAAAAATCTGTGCCATCCTGACTAATGCCTGTGCCACCTTAAACACTAATCTCTTAAAAAAAAAAAAAAAAAAGATGCTCTTTTTCCTGTTTTCTGATTTATTTTATGCTGATGTTTTAACATGCTTATTGGGTTATAAGGTACTTATGGTTATATGAGTCTTTAGCCTAGTACCAAAGTGTGAGCATAGTAAATGATACCCTACCTGCTTCTGGGCTTTCTGGTTCCCAGATTTTAAGTCTTAGCAAAGAATGAACATGTAAGATATCTTTATTTTAGATAATCCTCTGTGTTAGTATTTAGCTGGCTCAAGAGAGGCCAACTCTTCTGGTATAATTTCTTTCTTGTTTCCCTGTTGTTGTATGCCTACTGTGTGCCAGATACTATGCTGCACATTTTTCGTATGTAATTTTTATTAATTGTCACAAAAGTTACAGCACCTGTGATCTTTAATTATGTTAGGTGAATCTTCCACTTTCTGCCTACATCCTTATAATGAAATTCATATAGATTATACTACATCTTTATATGCATGACACTGTTGATTTAAGCGTAAGGCAAGAAAGCAGTCCAGTTTTTTTTTTGTTGTTGTTGTTTTGTTTTTTTTTAGTAAAGAATAATGCCAAACTTTTGACATAAATTTTTTTAACAACTGTGCCTCACTTGAACAATTGTGTCTCCCGATGACTGGATTTGGTAATTGTTGAGTTCTTTAAAGGATTGAAAGTGCTAATGAGATTCTCAGTCTGCTTCTTTATTTTGTACAAGGAATTCAGTATGCCAGACTAGGGCCAAGACAAGCAAGAGGAATTTAAAAAGAACAAATGTAATGCATTATGCCTTCAGATTATAATGTTTTAATGCAGGGTAACTAAAAAAGTATCAATAGCTTCGGCTGGCCACAAGTTCAATAGTAGTTAGCAATGTGACATCACTATTAGAAGAAAGCTAACAACATGTTAGGTTCTGTCAATGTAAGAGGACTCTTTTTTAAGAAATAAAAGATTCCTTCTGTAGTCAACTCTAGGCAGTTCACATCTGGTGTACTGTGGTCAGTTCCAGATGATACACATTAAGGGTAATATTGACAAAGTGTAGATTGTCCAAAAGTAGGGTAACCAGGAGGATGAGAATTTTAAAATCAGTGACTGATAGATCAAGGTATGTTTAGTCTGCAGTCAAAAATTTAGGTAGAAAATGGAAGGGAAAAGTATAGGTATCTTCAAATATCATTTGTATTGTCACATGCAGCTTCAGAGGGTGAAATTAAAACCCGTGGAAGAAGGTTGCATGAAGATAAATTTTGTATTAATTTTATATTAATTAGAAAAGCCCAGTAATGAAACAGATTGGCATGGCATATAGTCACATACATGCAAACAGACTTGATTTAGAATGTTCAGGATGTTCTGGCTCACTCCCATTCTAAGATCTCTTGCTTGAACAATAGCCGTAATATTTTTCTTTCATTTTATCTACTAAGCTATCAGATAACGTGGACCAAGCTCTTTTTTACCCTGTTCCTATTTATTTAAGCAAATCAGAGGAAAGTATTTATTTAATTACTTTGAGCAGATTTGTAGGTTGTTGTTGGAGAAATCCAAATTTCTTTATCAAAAAGAGGAGTAGTATTAACAATGTATCCTAAGGGCTGAACTTACAGTTATTCAATCAACAAACAGACATTGAGCAGCTAATATGTTGCTAATCTAAATAATAAAAAATAATACTCAGTCTTTATTCCCAAGAAGCATATAAAGTCTAGTGAAAGTGAGAGAAAAGTAGAGCAACAAGTACAATAATATGTATAAGATGAATCAACATGTACAGGGTAACCACACTGGGTCTACCTAAAGAAGAATGAAAAACAAAAACAAAAAAAAAGTTTCCTAAAGGAGGTCACACACACAGAGTCCTAAAGAATGATTAAGAGTTAGCTTGGTTAGAAAAGTGAGGAAAGGACATATCATAGCAGAAAAAGCATGTGGGAAGAAGCTACAAAGATATGAAAGAGGTTAATAGGTTTATGGAACTACAAAGATTTTATTACAGTGGGAACAAAGGGCATATGAAGTCAGTTTTGGGAGATGCGGAAGAGAAATGGACAAGTTGAAAAGAAAGTGATAAAGAAAAAAATTTGCAACATTAATTAAACAAAGGATTAATGTGTTAATTATATGATGATCTTACCAATCATGTTTTTAAAGGACTCCACAATATAAAAAAGGACATACATATGAATAGCCAATTTGCATAAAAATAAATATAATGATCAATAAAATAAGAAAATATTCAATTCCACTAGTAGTAATATGCAAAATAAAATCATTTTTTACCCATGTAACTAGCAAAAATTGAAGAGAATCATAATATCAGTGTTGGTGGGAGCATGAAGAAATGAGAACATGTTTTCCATTCACTAAGAAATATAAATTGACAGACATTTGGTAGTACTTATATTTTAAAATGCACATGTTGTTCAACTCAGAAACTCCATGTCCAAGTAAGTATCCTAGATATAAGTGTGATAACTTAAACATCCATCGGGAAGGAAAAATTAAATAAATGATTGCATGTTTGTACTAGTGAATATTATGATGCAGTTAGAAAGAATGAGGTAGATTTATATCATGAAGGATGCCCAAAACATATATGTCCTAGGCTGAGTTCTCTAGAGAAACAAACCCAGTAAAAAGTATAAATATATAGAGAGAGATTTATATCAAGGAAATGGCTCATGCAATTGTAGAGGCTGGAACATCCCAAGTCTGTGGTTCAGAATAGAAGCTTCTCCTGATTCATATAGCTGTAGGGGCTGGCGAACCCAGTATCAGCAGGTCAGAGAGCAGGGCTCTTGTTCACAGACTTTGAAAATCAACTAATCCCAAAGCTGGCAGACTAGACTGCAAGGCTTCTGATTCATGTAGCCACAGGGGCCAGCAAACCCAAGATCAGCAGGTTGAATAGCAAGACTCTTGCTCACAGCTGTGAAGATCTGCAAATCCCAAGATCAGCAGATAAGCTGCTAGCTCAAGTCCCAAGAACCAGGAGTCAGACAAACAGGAGGCAGCTGCAGGACCCAGAGAAGGCAAAAGCCAGAACATCCACTTATA
This sequence comes from Elephas maximus indicus, assembly GCF_024166365.1. Classification (NCBI taxonomy): domain Eukaryota; kingdom Metazoa; phylum Chordata; class Mammalia; order Proboscidea; family Elephantidae; genus Elephas; species Elephas maximus. The sequence goes on from NC_064836.1 coordinate 67,307,521, forward strand.
TTTGGATGCAGGCCACACGCCCAAGGAAACTCCCTTTCAGCTGATGGGCTACTCACAGCAGATCCCACCATGGGGATGATTACATGTAAACACTGGGAATCATGGCCCAGCCAAGCTGACACACAATCTTAACCATCACAGTATAATAAAATTTAAACATAAAAAAACACATACAAAATATAGTATAATCTTATTGATTTTAAAAATGCCCAAAGCAAAACTGTTAATTTTTATAATTTTTTTTTTTTTTTTTTTTTATGTATATAAACATACTTGGCATAGAAAACAACTGGGAGAGTACCCGTCAAAATAGTGTCAGTAGAGGGCAGGAATTAAAGGAATGAACAAAGGAGAATTTTCAATATTCTAGATTGTTTTCACTACAATGTATAATAAAAGTAAACATTATTCTTAATTCTATGGGGAGCCTTTGAAAGATTTTAAGCAGTAAAATCACATAAACGTATTTGAGTTTTAGGAAAATCTGCCGGTTGAATATAAGAGGGGGTTTTGAAGGGAAGTTAAACTGAACACAGGGAAGTCAATTAAAAAGCAATGTCAATAATCCAGAGTAAAAAAATAATGGCAGACTTAAAGAAGACAGTACAATTTGTGCAATTGCAGGGAAGATGGTGAGCAGGAGGTGACTAGGAAAGATGCTTATTACATAGAACCTGACTCTTGGGATTGGAAGGTAGTTGTAAAGGATGTGTATCAAATAACCCTCAAGTTTGTAACTTAGCAATTGACTGGTTAAGTCTGTTCACTGAGATACGTAATACAAAATGTGTATGTGTGAGGAGGGTGAATTATAAGAAATGTCGTTCCTAGACATTTGAGGAAGTTGGCATTTGCAATAGGATGGCTATCTCAAAAGATTTTCTGTCAAATATTTTTTCCTAATTAAAAAGCGCACATTCTTTATAAAAAAGAATCCATGGTAAATGAGTTTTATCTAAATATACTAGACCTGTATTCATTTCCTAGAGCTGCCATAACAAAATATCACATAGTAGATGGCTTTTAAAGAACAGAAATTTATTTCTTCACAGTTTTGGAGGCTAGAAATCAGGGTATTGGCACTGTTGATTCCTTCTGAGGGCTTTGAGAGAGGAATCCTCCATGCTTCTCTCCGAGTTCTGGTGGCTGTCAACAATCCTTGTTCCTTTGCTGCTTATAGATGCATTTTCTTCCATCATCACATGACATTTTCCCTTTGTGCTACTTGGAAACTCTATGGGGCAGTTCTACTCTGTCCTATAGGGTCTCTATGAGTTGGAATGGACTCAACTGCAGTGGGTCTTTTTTCACTCCTATATGTTGTTGTTAACTGAAAACATCTACAAAGAAGCCCCCATTTCGCCAAACAAGGTCACATTTACAGACAAGAGGTTAGGACTTTAACACATCTTTTGACAGGGTGCACAATCCAATCCATAATATATATAAAACTTCAAAAAACTAGATGCCATGAAAAGTTCTTCAGGTGATTTTTCCCTTGAGTAATCCAGGGAGCAGCTACATCTACCTGTGTTAAGTATATCATCATTGTGGAAGAAAGGTATCAGTCTCATCCTCAAAAGAGTTGTTCCCCTCTCCACCATCCCTCCACCGCACTCACTAGGCAGCCTAACCAGGTATCATTCAGGTGGAAGCCCAAACTTTGGAAAATGTCTTCTGTCAGAATGGTCTAGTTATAAACTAACACATAAAGCTTGTCAAACTTAAAGCAAGCAAATTTTTTGCCCTCAACTTGATTTCAAAGTTGTAGAATTTAGTGGAAGATTGATTCAACTCAAGCATACTACGTATTTTTTTAAGACCAAAGTGTACCACCTTTATTTCATCTATACATTTTGTCTTACTGTTGAATGATGAACATAAAAACTCATCCAAGGATAAAAGTGAGACATTCAAATTAGATGAGAAATCACTCATGATATTTTGCATTTATTAATCATAATTCATCCTTGTTAAAAGTGAAAAGTTTATATTTAAATAATGGTAGAAAATATAAGCTAATAAAGATTCATTCAGTTATTCACCAGTTTTTCGTTGTTGGAATACAATAAACAAAATCAGGTGATACTGGCTCTCATGGAAATTACAGTCTAATGATGATGTGATAGCAGAAGAACAGGCTAATATGTGAGCACATTTCAAGGGCACCCAAGTTGGTAGAAAGGATGGCAAGAGTGAGGGGACTAGTGTATGCAATTTTTTTCTTTTTTATCTTTGTTGTTGATGTTAGCTGCCATCAAGTTAGTTCCAACTCATGGCGACATTATGTATAACGGAAGGAAATGTTGCCTGGTCATATGCCGTCTTCATGATTGTAGGTATTTTTGAGTCCATTGTTGTGGATATTGTGTCAATCTGTCTCATTAAGGACTTCCTTCATTTTCATTTACCCATCCACTTTACGAACCATGGTACCTTTCTTTACTGATTGGTCTTTCCTGATGATGTGTCCAAAGTAAGCAAGTCCAAGTCTCATCTTCCTTACTTCTAAGGAGCATTCAGATTGTATTTCTTTTAAGACTGATTTGTTTGTTCTTTTGGACCTTTAAAATTTAAATTTCAAACATAGAATCAGTCAAAGAAACTTTGGGCAAGACAACATAGCGAGAGAGAGCAAAAGAAACACATAGACCCAGAGATGTTTCCTACGGTAAAAGTTTATTCACAATTGGTGAACTTTTTTTTTCTTTTTTAATATGGAAGGAACATAAACGATTGATTTGTGAGACTTCTTGTCCCCTTTTTCTCTTTAATTTGTTGAACATCTAAGCATCAGGCACTGTGCTAAGATTTGGATACACGTTAATGAAAAAAACAAACATTTTTCCTGCATCAATAGAATTGACAAAAAATTGGTCCTAACTTGTATGTTTTTTTCTGTTCTGTCTAGAAACACATAGCACTGCCCATTAGACAGTGGTTCTTAGCTGAGGTGTCACAGCACTTCATGACATAACCAGTTATGAATCATATCCAGCTATTCATTTCCAATAAAAAAGCAAAAAATTCCAATTTTTTCCTTTAAAAAAGTAAACATTTATTTCTTAAAGATGACTCTTAATCTTGTGTTTTCTGTATGTTTTCTTTAGTGGAGGAGAAAGAGGTAGAGTAAATTTAAGGCTTTGGAAATATGTAACATTGTGACTGTGTTTCTCATGAATTGTGTGATGCAATGACAGATTGAGAACAATCCAAGCAGATGGTTGGTGTCTGGGTTGGTGGATAAACTCTGAAGTAATTTGGATAGAGGCAGAAGAGTAGTCTGGAACAGCCAAAATGATAACCATAAAGGTATTTCAAATACAAAATATGATAAAATATGTAATAATGAATATTGATGCATTTAATTTGCAGATAAGGTATGTAAAGAGAGAGTCAAATCAAGCTGCGAGGCTTAGATTCTGTTGTGAATGACAGAAAACACCAAATAACAGTGAGTTTAAAAATTTTAAGATCATTTCTCTTACACATAAGCAGCATCCAAAGATAAGCAATCTACGGTTGGTAGAATGGCTCCATGATCTTCAGAGACCCCAGACTCTTCTACACAGTGAACAGCTGCTTTCAACACACTTCTCAGAATGATTACTTGGGCCTCATTCTTCAAGAAGGAGGAAAGCTTCCCTGGGTCTGTACCACCATCACTGGCTGGCTCCTTCAGCAACATTTGTCGCTTGTTGTTATTTGTTTACCTTTGTTTTTGTTTTTTGTTGTTTCTTCTCTCTCTCTCTCCCTTCCTTCCTTTCCTTTCTTCCACCCGTCTAGCCCTGTGCATCATCCCACCCCCCTTCTTGACAGGCCATGCTGAACCACTAGAGAACCATTGGCACACAGCCTCCCCAGGTCTGCACCAGCCCCATAGGCCAGCTTCCTCATATTTTCTATATCTTTCCACTGCTCCTTTTTCCTTTTCCCTTCCACCTAGGCCCTGCACTGCCTCCACCCCTTTCTGAGGGGCCAGGCTGCACCACCCAGCAAGGTAGACACCAGCTCGCTGCCACCCCAATTCTACTTCACCCCCAATAGCCAGCTCCCTCAGCATTGTATTTATTTTGTTGTTGTTGTTTTTGTTTGTTTCCTCTCTCTTTTTCCCTCCTTTCTTTTTCTTTCACCTGCCCACGCCCCTTCTAGACAGGCCAACCCACATTACTCAGCTAGAGAGACACTTACACATGGCCTCCCAGGGTCTGCCTCACCCCTACCTGCTGAATCCAGCTGCACCGCCATTTTATTTACTTATTTGCATCTTTTTTTCCCTTTATTTGCTTCTCTTTTTCTCTGTCTTCTTTCTCCCACCCACTTAGCTTCACACGATATCCTCTCGCTTCCCTCCTGCCTATCTGCACAACATACTGAGTGCTACACTCCCAAGTGGAACCATAACAGACCACCAAGCGCCACCCTGCTGGCCCCAGTTTGTGCTGCAAATGACCCATCCCTGCCCCTCCCTCCCTGCTGGACCCACCCTGCTGCACCAAGCTGAGTGACTGGCCCTGCCCACTTGGACAAGGTGGTGAGAAGTATTGTGCCCTCAGATGAGCAAGCAACAAAATATGCCCAGCTGGCCTGCCCAGACATATCGAAATAAAGCCAAAAGGGAGGACAAAATAAACAAATCTATAATCAATAAATGAAGAAAATAATTCCCGAATATCCTGAAGACAGCAGACAGTATCAAAACATATTAAAAAAACAGATAGGATGGCTCCAGCAAGTGACCAAAATAAAATGCCAGATGACTTCCTAGTAGAAGAAAAGGCCCTGGAACTACCCGATAGGGAATTCAAAAGTCTAATATTCAGTGCTCTCCAACAGATTAGGAAAGAGATGAAGGGAAACACAGATTAAAAAATAGACAAAATCATAGAAAATACAGACAAATCAGGGAATTGGACACAGACATAGCAATGAAAGAATTCAGGAAAATAACACAGGAACAATATGTCAAAGTAAATAAAGAACTAGAAATCATACAAAAACAGCAATTAGAAATCCAAAAGATAAACAAAATTTCAGAAATGGACAGTGCAATAGAAGATTTTAGGACCAAATTCAAGACAGTGGAAGACAGAGCCAGCAAAGTTGAAGACAAATGCTTGGATACCATTTTTTGAGGAAAAATCAGAGAAGAGAATGAAGAAAAAAAAAAAACAGAATAAGTGGGATATGATCAAGAGCAAAAATACGTTTGTGATTAGAGTTTCAGAACAGAAGGAGAAAACGGAAAACACAAAGAGGATCACCGAAGACTTGTGGACAGAAAATCCCTAGTATAGTGAAAGATAAAAAGCTGACCATCCAAGAAGCTTAATCATTCCCGTGTAGGATAGACCTCAAAAGAAAGTCACCAAGACATTATAATCAAACTCACCAAAGCCAAAGGCAAAGAAAGAATCCTAAGGCAGCGTGAGAAAATCGAAGTCACATACAAAGGGGAACTAATAACATTAAGCTCTGATTACTCAGCAGAAACCATGCAGGAAGGAAAGCAATGAGACGACATACAAAAAACCTTGAGGGAAAAAAAATGCCAACCAATAATAATATAGCCTGCAAAACTCTTGCTCAAATATGATGGCAAGTTTAGGACATTTCCAGATAAAGAGAAAGTAAGGGTATATGTAGAAACCAAACCAAACTTATAAGAATTATTAAAGGGAGTCCTTTGGTCAGAGAACAAATGACAGCAGACAACAACCTGAATCTAGAACACAGGACACCGTCAGCCAAATACCAACCTAGGTAATGAACTTTCAAGGATAAAACAAAACTAAAAGATTTACAACAAGAAGCTCAAGACATCAATCTGTAAATGACAACAACATCAGAACAATAAAAGAGGGAATAAACAGTGTCTGCATAGAAATTTCAAATGGAGAGGAAGTCAAGGCAATATCAAGTAATAAGAGAATGGTTTAAACTTAGGAAGATAGAGATAAAACTCAAGGTTACTACAAAGAAAGTTAACAAACCTGCTCATCAAAGTAAAGAAGAAAAATATAAAGTCTCAGTAAACAAACATCTACAAAAACAAAAGCAAAGAAAAAAAATTCACAAAAAAAAAAAAAAGGAATTCGGCACAGGAGAGTAAGAGGAACAAAGAAAAATTCAGCACCATCAAAAAAAGTACTAGAAAATGACTGCAATAAACTCACACCTATGATAATCACACTGAATGTAAATGGCTTACATGAACCCATAAACAGACAGAGAGTAACAGAAAGGATATAAAAAAAATGGACTCATCAACATGCTGTCTTCAAGAGACACACCTTGAAATAGAGACATAAATATTTTAAAAATCAAAGTATGGGAGGCAGGACCAAGATGGCTGACTAGGTAGAAGCTTCCGCTTATCCCTCTTGCAACAAAGACTCGAAAAAACAAGTGAATCGATTACACACAGGACAATCTACGAACCCTGACCATCAAACACAGAATTCAGGAGTTGACCTGAGTGACAGGGGAGCAAAAAGCCACACACTGAAGCAGTGACCACTTCTGGAGCCAGTGCGCCACACCACAGCCTTGAGCCCTTGCGGTTCCCTGGTGCCAGAGTGGTGGGGCTGATTGTGCCTTACTGAGACGGGAGCAAGCACAGACGCAGGACTAGCCTTCCAGACCAACCTCGGAGGGGACACAGCCAGCACATTCAGGCTGCACAGCGACGCGGCTGACAGGCAAACAAAAAAACACGGGGAAGCGGCGACTGGTTTTGGAGCCTGGAGTGCAGCATCCCAAACAGGAAGCCTTGGTGCTGGGCTTTGGACTAAGCGTGGAGGAGCTGACTGCGGCTTCCTGAGACGGCGCAAGCATGCGCCTCAGCCCTAAACCTCTGGAGCAGTCTCTGCAGGGAACCAGCCAGTGCATACAAGCTACATACCCCTCTGGAATCTCAGAAAAAACAGTTCTCACCAAACAAGAAAAATAACTTTGTCTATCTTGCCCTGCTACTCTCTACTATCTGATCCCTCCCCTCCCTGCCCCAGCCGGCTTCATTAACATTGGAATTCCCTGGGCCAGAGAGTGAAGTGCACTGCCAGGTTTTTTTTTGTTTTTTTTTTTTTTCCTTCTTTCTTTTCTAACCCATTCTCCTGGCCTGAGTAAAACAGCATTTAACAATCAAAGGAAAAATCCTTCCCTGACTTCCCTAAACTGGAATAACAATACAGAACCAGCTCCATCCAGGCATAAGAGACCCACAGTCTTTGGCTTTCATCCCTACAGGTAACCAGGTGGCTATTATAATGCAAAGGCAACTCTGATAGAGACCTGACTGTAAGTGTTTTAGCTGAGCAGTGGAAAGGCAAGTTTTGGGGATACCCCTCTACCTATTAAACAGAGCCCTCACTGATCCACACCAGGGAACTGAGGGCTGAGGTTCCACTCACACCACCTAGCCACCTGCTAAAGAGGACTGAGGATAGTGACGCTTACCAATCTACAGAGGTACAAGCATTGGGTGCCTAAGGTACAGCTGCAGAGTCCACCCACCAGAGCGCTGTAGAGAATAGAGCCACTCCTACCTCACTGACACTTGGGGGAAGGCTGTCAGCATCCTGCCCTCCTCAGAGTGTGACCCCTGCCTCTACTAGAAACTGGCGCATACAACCATCACCACTACTCCTCTAAGTTAATATGTGAGAGCCTATACCACACACTAGGTGACCTGAGGACTAGAACACCTGAGCTGATTCTATTCAAGAATAATGAGTGGACTCATAAGCTTATATACCTGGTAACAGCTCAGACCAGCTGGTAACAGGACATAAGTGATTCAAAAGCTACAGCAATCAAGATAGAGTAATCTAGTAGCCCATCTGGGTGTATTGTAACAAAACAAAACAAGAAGATAAGACTCAGTGAGCAAATATAAAAGAAAACATTACAATATCTTATACATGGCTCAGAGACAGCAGTCAATATCAAATCACTTAAAGAAGCAGACCATGATTGCTTCTACAAACCCCCATATCAAAGAATCAAAATCATTCCCAGATGTAGATACATTCCTGGAATTGCCAGATGTAGAGTATAAAAAACTAATGTATAGAATGTTTCAAGACATCAAGGATGACCTCAGAAATGAAATAAGGCAATCTACAGAAAAAGCCAAGGAATACACCGATAAACCAGTTGAAGAAATCAAAAAGATTATTCAAGAACATAGTGAAAAATTTAATAAGCGGAAAGAATTCATAGAGAGACAGAATTCAGAAATCCAAAAGATTAACAATAAAATTACAGAATTAGACAACTCAATAGGAAGTCAGAAGAGCAGAATCGAGAAATTGGAATGCAGAGTGGGGGAGTTGGAGGATAAGGCAATTGACATCAATACAGTTGAAGAAAAATCAGATAAAAGAATTAAAAAAAAATGAAGAAACCCTAAGAATCATGTGGGACTCTAGCAAGAAGAATAACTTGCATGTGATTGGAGTTCCAGAACAGGGAAGGATAACAGAAAATACAGAGAGAATAGTTGAAGATCTGTTGGCAGAAAACTTCCCTGGCATCATGAAAGATATATATCCAAGATGCTCATCGAACCCCATACAAGATAGATCCCAAAAGAAAATCACCAAGACATATTATCATCAAACTTGCCAAAACCAAAGATAAAGAGAAAATTTTAAAAGCAGCCAGGAATAAATGAAAAGTCACCTAAAAAGCAGAATCAATAAAAATAAGTTCAGGCTACTCAGCAGAAACCATGCTGGCAAGAAGGCAATGGGATAATATACATAGAGCACTGAAGGAGAAAAACTGTCAGCCAAGAATTATATATCCAGCAAAACTCTCTCAAATATGAAGGTGAAATTAAGACATTTACAGATAAACACAAGCTTAGAGAATTTACAAAAACCAAACCAAAACTGCAAGAATTACTAAAGGAAATTCTTTGGTCAGAAAATCAATAATATCAGATACCAACACAACACAAGGTCACAGAACCAAACATCCTGATATCAACTGCGATAGGGAAATCACAAACACAAAATAAGATTAATTTTTTAAAAAATTGCTCAAAACAGGGAATCATTGATGTCATTATGTAAAAGATCCCAATAGTCAAAAAAAAAAGGGACTAAATTCAGGAGGCATAGATCTTACATATGGAGAGGAAACCAAGGTGATATAGGGTGATATAAGTTATGTTTTTACTTAGTCAAATAGGGGTAAATATTAAGGTAACAACAAAGAGGTTTAACAATTCCATACTTCAAAATAAAAACCAAGATAAACATAACAACTCAGCAAAAACAAATTCAACTACTATGAAAAGGAGGAACACAAATTCTACAAAGAAAAACTCAGCCAAAAAAGTGGAAAAATGAAATTGTCAACAACACACAAAAAAAAGGCATCAAAATGACACCACTAAACTCATACTTATCTATAATTATGCTGAACGTAAATGGACTAAATGCACCAATAAAGAAACAGAGTTGCAAACTGGATAAAAAAAAACACGATCTGTCTATGTGCTGCCTACAAGAGACACACCTTAGACTTAGAGACACAAATAAACTAAAACTCAAAGGATGGAAAAAAATATATCAAGCAAACAACAGTCAAAAAAAACAGGAGTGGCAATATTAATTTCTGACAAAATAGACTTTAAAGTTAAACCCACCACAAACGATAAAGAAGGATGCTACATAATGAATAAAGAGACATTGACCAAGAAGATGTAACCATATTAAATATTTATGCACCCAACGATAGGGCTGCAAGATTCATAAAACAAACTTTAACAGAATTGGAAAGTGAGGTAGACACCTCCACAATTATAGTAGGAGACTTCAACACGCCACTTTTGGTGAAGGAAAGGACATCCAGTAAGAAGCTCAATAGAGACACGGAAGATCTAATTGCTACAATCAACCAACTTGACGTCATAGACTTATACAGAACACTCCACCCAACATCTGCAAAATATGCTTTCTTTTCTAGTGCACATGGAACATTCTCTAGAATAGATCACATATTAGGTCATAAAACAAACCTTTGCAGAATCCAAAATATCGAAATATTACAAAGCATATTCTCAGACCATAAGGCCATAAAAGTAGAAATCAACAATTGAAAAACCAGGGAAAAGAAACCTAATACTTGGAAACGGAACAATACCCTGCTCAAAAAAGCCTAGGTTATAGAAGACATTAAGGAGGGAATAAAGAAATTCATAGAATTCAACGAGACTGAAAAAATTCCTATCAAAAGCTTTGGGACACAGCGAAAGCAGTGCTCAGAGGTCAATTTATATCCATAAATGCACACACACATAAAGAAGAAACAGCCCAAACCAAAGAACTGTCCCTACAACTTGAACAAATAAAAAGAGAGCAACAAAAGAAACTGTCAGGCACCAGAAGAAAGCAAATAATAAAAATTAGAGCAGAATTAAATAAATTAGAGAACGGAAAAACAATTGAAAGAGTTAAAAAGGCCAAAAGCTGGTTCTTTGAAAAAATTAACAAAATTGATAAACCATTGGCCAGACTAACTAAAGAAATAGAGGAAAAGAAAAAAATAACCTGAATAAGAAATGAGATGGGCCATATCACAACAGATCCAACTGAAATTAAAAGAATCATATCAGATTACTATGAAAAATTGTACTCTAACAAATTTGCAAACTTAGAAGAAATGGATGAATTCCTAGAAACACACTACCTACCTAAACTAACACAAACAGAAGTAGAACAACAAAATACACCCATAACAAAAAAAGAGATTGAAATGGTAATCAAAATACTCCCAACAACAACAAAAAAAAGCTCTGGCCCTGATAGCTTCACTGGAGAGCTCTACAAAGCTTTCAGAGCAGAGTTAATACCACTACTACTGAAGGAATTTCAAAGCATAGAAAAGGACGCAATACTACCTAACTCATTCTATGATGCCAGTATAACCCTGATACCAAAACCAGTAAAGGACACCACAAAAAAGAAAATTACAGACCTATATCCCTCATGAACATAGATGCAAAAATCCTCAACAAAATTCTAGCCAATAGAATCCAACAACATATCAAAAAAATAATCCACCATGACCAAGTGGGTTTTATACCAGGTAATTTTTTATGCAAGGAAGGTTCAACATTAGAAACACAATTAATGTAATCTACCACATAAATAAAACAAAGACGAGAACCACATGATTTTATCAATTGATGCAGAAAAGGCATTTGACAAAGTCCAACACCCATTCATGATAAAAACTCTCAGCAAAATATGAATAGAAGGAAAATGCCTCAACATAATAAAGAGCATCTATACAAAGCCAATAGCCAACATCATCCTAAATGGAGAGAGCCTGAAAGCATTTCCCTTGAGAACAGGAACTTGACAAGGATGCCCTTTATCACCACTCTTATTCAACATTGTGTTGGAGGTCCTAGCCAAAGCGATAAGGCTAGACAAAGAAATAAAGGGCATCCAGACTGGCAAAGAAGAAGTAAAATTATCTCCATTTGCAGATGACATGATCTTATACACAGAAAACCCTAAGGAATCCTCCAGAAAACTGGTGAAACTAATAGAAGATTTCAGCAAAGTATCAGGCTACAAGATAAACATACAAAAATCACTTGGATTCCTCTACATCAACAAAAAGAACATTGAAGAGGAAATCACCAAATCAATACCATTCACAGTAGCCCCCAAGAAGATAAGATACCTAGGAATACATCTTACCAGAGATGTAAAAGACTTACACAAAGAAAACTACAAGATACTACTGCAAGAAACCAATAGGGACCTACATAAGTGGAAAAACATACCTTGCTCATGGATAGGAAGACTTAACGTTGTAAAAATGTCTATTCTACCAAAAGCCATCTATATATACAATGCACTTCCGATCCAAAATCCAACGACATTTCTTAATGAGATGGAGAAACAAATCACCAACTTCATATGGAAGGGAAAGAAGCCCTGGATAAGTAAAGCATTACTAAAAAAGAAGAAAGTGGGAGGCCTCACTCTACCTGATTTTAGAAGCTATTATACCACCACAGTAGTCAAAACAGCCTGGTACTGGTACAACAACAGACACATAGACCAATGGAACAGAATTGAGAATCCAGATATAAATAATCCACATATGAGCAGCTGCTCTTTGGCAAAGGCCCACTGCCAGTTAATTGGGGAAATGATAGTTTTTTAAACAAATGGTGCTGGCATAACTGGATATCTATCTGCAAAAAAATGAAACAGGACCCATACCTCACACCATGCACAAAAACTAACTACAAATGGATCAAAGACCTGAACATAAAATCTGAAACGATAAAGATCATGGAAGAAAAAATAGGGACAACGTTAGGAGCCCTTATACATGGCATAAACAGAATACAAAATATTACTAAAAATGCTGAAGAGAAACCAGATAACTGGGAGCTCCTAAAAATCCAACACCCATGCTCATCTAAAGACTTCACCAAAAGAGTAAAAAGACCACCTACAGATTGGGAAAAAATTTTCAGCTATGACATTTCCGACCAGAACCTGATCTCTGAAATCTACATGACTCTGCTAAAACTCAACCACAAAGACACATAACTCAATTAAAAAATGGGCAAAAGATATGAACAGGCACTTCACTAAAGAAGACATTCAGACAGCTAACAGATACATGAAGAAATGCTCTCAACCATTAGCCGTTAGAGAAATGCAAATCAAAACAACAGTGAGAATCCATCTCACTCCAACAAGGCTGGCACTAATCCAAAAAACACAATAAATGTTGGAGAGGCTGTGGAGAGATTGGAACACTTATACTCTGCTGGTGGGAATGTAAAATGGTACAACCACTTTGGAAATCTATTTGGCGCTTCCTTAAAAAGCTAGCAATAGAACTACCATACAACCCAGCAACCCCACTCCTTGGAATATGCCCTAGAGAAATAAGAGCCTTTACATGAACAGATATATGCACACCCATGTTTATTGCAGCACTGTTTACAATAGCAAAAATATGGAAGCAATCAAGGTGCCCATCAACAGATGAATGGGTAAATAAATTATGGTATATTCACACAATGGAATACTACACATCGATAAAGAACAGTGACGAATCTGTGAAACATTTCATAACATGGAGAAACCTGGAAGGCATTATGCTGAGTGAAATTAGTTAGTTGCAAAGGACAAATATTGTATAAGACCACTATTATAAGATCTTGAGAAATAGTTTAAACTGAGAAGAACACACTCTTTTGTGGTTACGAGAGGGAGAGGGATATTCACTAAATAGATAGTAGACAAGAACTACTTTGGGTGCAGGGAAGGACAGCACTCAACACAGTGGAGGTCAGCACCACTGGACTAAACTAAAGCAGTTTCCTGAATAAACTGAATGCTCAGCCAGTGAAGCAGGGGCAGGGGTTCAGGGACCATGGTTTCAGGGGACATCTAAGTCAATTGGCATAATGAAATCTATTAAGAAAACATTCTGCATCCCACCTTGAAGAGTGGCTTCTGGGGTCTTAAATGCTAGCAAGTGGCCAGCTAAGATGCATCAATGAGTCTCAACCCACCTGGATCAAAGCAGAATGAACAACAAGAACACAAGATAATAACAAGCCCAAGAGACAGAAAGGGCTACATGAACTAGAGACTACACCATCCTGAGACCAGAAGAACGAGATGGTGCCTGGCCACAACCGATGACTGCCCTGACAGGGAATACAACAGAAAACCCCTGAGGGAGCAGGAGAACAGTGGGATGCAGACCCCAAATTCTCATAAAAAGACCAGACTTAATGGTCTGACTGAGACTGGAAGGACCCCAGTGATCATGGTCCTCAGACCTTCTGTTGGCCCACTACAGGAACCATCCCCAAAGCCAGCTCATCAATCATGGATTGGACGGGACAATGGGTTGGAGATGGATGCTAGTGAGGCATGAGCTACTTGGTTCAGGTGGACACTTGAGACAATGTTGGCATGTCCTGCCTGGAGGGGAGATGCGAGGGTAGAGGGGCTTAGAAGCTGGCAAAATTGTCTCAAAAAGAGAGAGTGGAAGGAGGGTGCGGGCTGTCTCATGGTGGGGAAAGTAATTGGGAGTATGTAGCAATTTGTGTATGGGTTTTTTTGAGAGAGACTCTCTTGATTTGTAAGCTTTCACTCAAAGCACAATAAAAATTATTAAAAAAAAAAAATCAAAGGATGGAAAAAATACATCAAGCAAACAGCAACCGAAAAAGAGCAGGAATGGCAATACTAATCTCATAAAATAAACTTAAAAAAAAAATCTACCATAAAAGAAAGGAAGGGTATTATATAATGATGAAAGGGACAATCCACCATGAGGACATAACCATAATTAATATCTATGCACCCAATGACAGGACTCCAAAATATATCATAAATCAAACTCTGTTGTTGTTGTTAGGTGCCATAGAGTCGGTTCTGACTCATAGCGACCGTATGCACAACAGAATGAAACACAGCCCGGTCCTGCACCATCCTCACAGTCGTTGTTATGCTTGAGCCCATTGTTGCAGCCACTGTGTAAATCCACCTCATTGAGGGTCTTCCTCTTTTCTGCTGACCCTGTACTTTGCCAAGCATGATGTCCTTCTCCAGAGACTGATCCTAACAAACTCTAACAGCACTGAAAAGAGAAATTGACAGTTCCACAATAATAGGGAGACCAACACACCACTCTCAGTAAAGGACAGAACATCTAGAAAGAAACTCAACAAAGATACAGAAGAGCTAAAGGTCATAATCAACCAACTTGACCTCATAGATGTATATAGAACACTCTGCCCCACAGCTACAAAGTACATATTCTTTTCCAATGCTTATGGAATGTTCTCCAGAATAGACCACATCTTAGGCCACAGAACAACCCTCAGCAAAATCCAAAACATTGAAATAATACAAAATATCTTCTCTGACCACAACACTATCAAGGTAGAAATTAACAACAGGAAGAGTAAGGGGAAAAAAAATCAATTACATGGAAACTGAATAACACCCTGCTTAAAAACCACCCTTTTTTTTTTTTTAATAGAAGAAATCAGAGATGCAATGAAAAAATTCCTACAATCAAACGAGAATGAAAACACATCGTACCAAACCTTTGGGACACAACAAAGGCAACCCTTAGAGGTCAATTTATAGCAATAGATGCACACATCAAAAAAGAAGGAAGGGACAAATTCAAAACATTAGCTACACGATTTGAACAAATATAAAGAGAACAGCAAAAGAAGTCCACAGCCACCAGAAGAAAGGAATAAAGATCAGAGCAGAAATAAATGGAATAGAGAATAGAAAAACAATAGAAAGAATCAACAAAACCAAAAGTTGGTTCTTTGAAAGGATCAACAAAATTGATAAGCCGTTGGCCAAATTGAGAAAAGAAAAACGGGAGAGGATGAAAATAACCCAAATAAGAAATGATATGGGGGACATTACAACAGACCCAACTGAAATAAAAAGGATCACAAAAAAGTACAATGAAAAACTATACTCCGACAAATTTGAAAACCTAGATGAAATGGACAAATTTCTAGAAACACACTACCTACCTAAATATTGTGCCCCCAGGCCTAAACTGCCCTGGGGGCACAATATTTAAGAGCTCAGCTGCTAACCAAAAGGTTGGCAGTTCAAACCCACAGCCGCTTCTTGGGAACCTTATGGGGCAGCTCTACTCTGTCCTATAGGATTGCTATGAGTCAAAATTGACTCAACAGCATACAGCAACCACCACCTAAACTAACATAAACTGAAGCAGAAAATCTGAACAAAACCAAAACAAGAGAAGAAATTGAAAAGGTAATAAAAATAAAGTCCCAACAACAACAACAACAAAAAAGCCCTGGCCCTGATGGCTTCAGTGGAGAATTCTACCGAACAGAGAGGAGCTCATACCAGTACTACTGAAACTATTTCAGAACATAGAAAAGGAGGGTATACTTCCAAATTCATTCTGTGAAGCCAGCATAACCCCAATACCAAAACTAGGCGAAGACACAACAAAAAAGAAAATTACTGACCTATATCTGTCATCAATATAGATGCAAAAATTCTCAACAAAATTCTAGCCAATAGAATTCAGCATCATATAAAAAAAATAATACACCACAAGTGGGATTGATACCAGGTATGCAAGGATAGTTCAACATTAGGAAATCAATCAATGTAATCTACCACATAAATAAAACAAAAGAATCACATGATCCTATCAATTGACACAAAAAAGGAATTCAATAAAGTCAAACACCCATTTCTGATAAAAACTCTCAATAAAATAGGTATGGAGCAGATATTCCTCAACATAATAAAGGGCATCCGTACAAAACCAAAAGCCAGCAACATTCTTAACGGAGAGAGGATGAAAACATTCCCCCCAAGAAAAGGAATAAGACAAGGAAGCCCTTTATTACCACTCCTATTTAACATTGTGCTGGACATACTAGGTAGTTCACTAAGGCAAGAAAAAGAAATAAAGGGCATGCATATTGTTAAGGAAGAAGTAAAACTATCTGTATTTGTGGATTATATGATGTTACACATAGAGAACTCAAAAGACTACAAGAAAACTACTGGAACTAATAGATTCAGCAGAGTAACAGGATACAAGATAAACATACAAAAATCAGTTGGATCCTTATATACTAATAAAGAATACTATGAAAAGGAAGTCAGGAAAGCAATCCCATTTAGCCCCTAAAAAATAAAATACTTAGGAATAAATCTAACCAGGGATGTAAAAGACCTGTACAAAGAAATCTACAAAACACTACTACAAGGAACCAAAAGAGACTTATATAAATGGAAGAACATAGCATGTTTGTGGATAAGTAGACTCAACATTGTGAAAATGTCAATTCTACCCAAAGCAATCTACAAATACAGTGCAATCCTGATCCAAATACCAATAGCATTCTTTAGCGAGATGAAAAAACTAATTATTAACTTTATATGGAAAGGAAAGAGGCCCCAGATAAGTAAAGCACTATTGAAGAAGAAGAATAAAGGAGGAGGCCTCGCACTGCCTGACTTCAGAACTTACTACATAGCTACGGTAGTCACAACAGCCTGGTCCTGGCACAACGATGGACACGTTGACCAATGGAACAGAATTGAGAACCCAGATGTAAATCTGTCCGCCTATGGTCACCTAGGAAACCCTGGTGGCGTAGTGGTTAAGTGCTACGGTTGCCAACCAAAAGGTTGGCAGTTCAAATCTCTACAGGGAAGTTCTACCCTGTCCTATAGGGTCGCTATGAGTCAGAATCGACTCGACGGCACTGGGTTTTTGGGTTTATGGTCACCTAATCTTCGACAAAGGCCCAAATTGTCTTAAATGGGGCTAAGACAGTCTTTTTAACAAACAGTGTTGGCAAAACTGGATGTTCACCTGTAAAAAAATGAAAGAGGACCCATATTTCACACCGTACCAAAAAAAAAAAATTCAAATTGTATCAATGTCCTAAATATAAAACCAAAAACTGTCTTAAGGATCACAGGAGAAAATATAGGGTCAACACTAGAGGCACTAATACACATCAATAAATAGGATATAAACCATAACTAACAATATGCAAACACCAGAAGATGAGCTAGATAACTGGGATCTTCTAAAAATTAAACACTTATGCTCATCAAAAGACTTCACCGAAAGAGTAAAAAGAGAACTCACAGACTGCGAAAAAAATTTTTGGCTGTGACAAATCCAACAAAGGTCTAATATCTAAAATCTACAGAAAAATCCAACACCTCTACAACAAAAAGACAAATAATCCAATTAAATTGGGCAAAGAATATGAACAGACACTTCATCAAAAAAAGACAGTCAAGCAGCTAACAGACATATCAGGAGATTCTCGCGATCACTAGCCATTACAGAAATGCAAATCAAAACCATCTTTGATGGTTACAAGGGAGGAGAGGGCTGGCAAGGGAAAAACACTAACTGGACAATAAATAAGTGGTAACTTTGGTGGAGGGTAAAACAGTACACGATTATGGGGAAGTTAATAAACTTGACGAAGACAAAGTCATGGAAGCTTCACAGATACATCCCAGCTTCCTGTAGGGCTGAATTACTGGGCTGAGGGCTGGGAACCATGGTCTCAGGGGACATCTAGCTCAATTGGCATAACATAGTTTATAAAGAAAATATTCTACATCCTACTGTGAGTGGCCATCTAAGATGCTCCACTGCTCTCACTCCATCTGGAGCAAGGGAAAATGATGAAAAACAAAGACACAAGGGAAAGATTAGTCCAAAATACTAATGAACCACAATTACCATGGCCTCTGCCATACTGAGCCCAGAACAACTAGGTGATGCCTGGCTACTACCACCAACTGCTCTGACAAGGATCACAATAGAGGGTCCCAGACAGAGCTGGAGAAAAATGTAGAACAAAATTCTAACTCACAAAAAAGACCAGACTCACTGATCTGTCAGAGACTGGAAAACCCCAAGAGTATGACCCCAGACACCCATTTAACTCAGTACTGAAGTCACTCTTGAGATTCACCCTTCAGCCAAAGATTAGACAAACCCATAAAACAAACAATAACACGTAGTTCAACCATGTATACGAGAGTAAATGGGCACACCAGCCCAGGGTCGAGAACAAGAAGGCAGGAGGGGGCAGGAAAGCTGGACAAATGGAAATGGAGAACCTAAGGTCGAGAAGGGGAGAGTGTTAGCATGTCATGGGGTTGGCAACCAATGTCACAAAGCAATATGTGTATTAATTGTTTAATGAGAAACTAATTTGCTCTGTAAACCTTCATCTAAAGCACAATTAAAAAAAAAAAAGAGCGAGGAAGAGTTAAACAAGGTCACATTTACTCCTTTCAGGGACACTTCCTGTAAATTACAACCACTACTCCCACTTACACTCATTGATCAGAACTTAATCACGTCTTGATGCATAAGGAGGCTGGGAAAATATGGCCTTTATTCTGGCCAGCCATGTGCCAGCTCAAAATCAGGAGTTCTCAAACAAGGAAAAAGAAGAAAACAGGTATTGATGGATGTCTTTTTACCTGGTTCTGCTGTAACACAAATATGACAAGTGAATGACTTTAAAGAACAGAAATTTATTTTCTCATAGTTCTGGAGACTAAAAGTCCAAATCAGGGTCTCAGGTGTGTTGATTCCTTTCTTGCCAGTAGCCCTGGGTGTTTTTTGGTTCCTTGGAGATCCTCACAAGGCATCTCTCTTCCCCCATATGTGTGTACCTTTGCGAATAATCTATTCTTTTTATAATTCAGAAGTGATTAGATTGAGAACTTACCCTATTTGAGTATAATCTAGTTAATATAACAAAGAAAATCCTATATCCAAAGAGAATTACATCCACAGGTATAGTGGTTAGGATTTCAGCATGTATTTTGTGGGGACACAATTGGGCAACTATGCTATGAGTCAGAATCCACTGGACAGCAATGAGTTTGGTTTTGAGTTGGTCCATGTCTGCTACCATGAGGTTAGATCAGGACTAGAAGTACAGAGCTTTCCTCGGCCATCAGGTACAAACAGGTTGCTCCTTTCTTGGGATGCCCAGCATGTGCTGAAAAGTTGTTTCAGATGGAATATTTTCACATAGTAGAGATTATTCTGAAATTTTATCATAAGATATGCATTATAAAGCAAAGAACAAAATCTCAGGGAAATAAATTTTTTAGTTACATTCCACATTAAGTATTTGGAAAAAAAAGTCTTATACATTTGTTCATTGTACAAGAGTGTTCTAAAAGTTTGGTCAAACAATACAAACACATATAAACACACATACACACAAAACACACAACTTTATCTCTATACAACCATTATTCTTTGATCTGTATACATCATTTACCCAAAAATCTATCTCCTCTTCATTGTTCGTTTCTTGACAAGCCTATTCCACTATCCACTATTTATCTTTGCCAGCACTTCTTTTCTATAAATACAGTTTGCTAGATTATAGCTAAATCTATACTTAAATACAAACTCTCTGGGACTTTCTCCAAGCTCAGAGTTGGTGACTACAGTTAAGCAATGATGTTGTCACTTGCTTTTTCCTTCCCTGAAATTATCTCATCTCCTTGGGTCACTGCCATTCAATGCTGTGAAATGTGATTTGAAATGCAAGTTTAAATGGAATTTTCTAATTAGGCCGCACGCGTTTATATTTTCTCAACCCTGCACCTAGGTTACCTTGGAGTTACATGGACTCAGTTAAAGAGCATTCAATTTAAGATCTATATGCCTCTGAGTATGAATGGGTAAGTCTCAACGATTGCATTTGATCCAGCTGCTCATTCAGCTGAGGTGAATTAAGTCTTCTAGTGCACCAGGGTACCATTTAGTAAATTACCTCAGCCACCACACTCAATTTGCCTCACCTGGGTGAGCAGCTTCCTTCCAGGGAGTACTTTCAATACCCCAGTCCTCCAATGGCCCCACCTCATTGATGCTAACGGGTGATTCGTATGACACAGTATTTTTCCACAGCCTCAGACAATAAGGCTACACAAGAAGCTACTCCATTTTACAGGACATGTGCCAGTTCTTAAAGGGTAAATGAGAGAGCTGGTTTGTATGAAAAATTTTTATAAATCAAATAAAAATGAAAGTTCTCTAAACTCAAACAGTAAAATCTGCTGATAAATTCTCCATCGTGTGGTAAAATTATTTGGCCCCTTAAAATATCAGTAAACAAACCTCTTTTTTTTTTTTTAACTATTAACAACATGCATGTAAGATAAGCCTATTTAAATAGCAATAAAATTAAACATAATACTTTGAAAGCAGTAATTTTAAAATTTTTTTGTGTACCTGCAAATACAAATGTTCTTTTACTTTTAACTCAGTTCTCTTCTTTTCTTAGATGTTAAAATTCCAACCATTTATTGGTTTCTCTTTTGGAAACTAAGATCCAGAACATAAAATAGTTTTTGTGGTGCCATAATTTGTTAAATAATGCTTTGAAAATGGCTGGGTGCCCAAAGAGTCCATGCAGAAATAACATGATTCAAACTGCTTCCAAATGTTTTCCTCTCCACATATATCACGTCAGAAGCTGCCGTTTCTTCCACTACGTCACTATATCCAAGAAGCTATAATCATCCACCACTCCTAGCAGAACATTTTAGCAAACTACCCAAATTTACATCCAAGGCAATATTTTCAATGCAGTAAAAAGCATGTATGTTAAGTGAACCAGTAATCTAACAATACAAGAGTCTGAAATTGTCTTGGAACTAGGCCTGAAGAATACATTAATAGGGGCATTTCCAACAGTGAACAACACCTGCTAGCTCTTTTTCTCTTTATAAAATCCATGAATCTCCTTCAACAAAATTCTCCTAGAACAGGATGTACTTGGATCCTCATTCTGAACCCAGTCTAATGGCCTGTCAAGGATAGCCTAATGGTAAACGGAGTTGAAAATGGCGGCACAGAAAGGGGCTGGGAAGATGGTGAATGGAGGAGATATTATTTCAGGCAGTCTTGATGTGCCCAGTGCACGTGGCTTACAAAAAGAATCCGTTGCCATCAAGTCAATTCTGACTCATAGCGGCCCTATAGGACAGAGTAGAACTGCCCCATATGGTTTCCAAGGAGCACCTGGTGGATTTAAACTGCCAACCGTTTGGTTAGCTGCCTTAGCTCTTAACCATTATGCCACCAGGGTTTCCACATGTGACTTAAGAGTAATAAAATCAGGCTTGTTTGAGCCTGTTTCCATTTTTTCCCCTATTATCAAGAATGAATATTGCCTCAGATCAGACCTGAAAGTTAAATTAATACAGGCCTCACAGGCATCAAGTTTAAAAAAACAAAGAGCCTCAATAAATTTTAAAACATACATTAAATTATTCAATTCTATAATTCCTGACTGATTTGAAACCCATTTGATCTTATGGGCTTGAAAACATAAGCCATGTGTTATGACCTTATTTGATCACAAGATCAAATAAGATCTTATTTGAATCTTACAATCTTATTTGATAATAGAATCTAACACACTGTTATTACTTTTCTTCAGGTCATAGTTGACATGGAATGTGCTGGCTCGTATCTAGGAAAGTTAGACCCACAGAGAATGCCTGCTGAGTCACCTCACTTTTCTCTCATGCTTAAATAAACAAATTTCTCTGCCCTCAAGATCTCTCCCTCTGTCCCTGAAATATATAAATGAGAGCACACATATGCAAGAAATAGAGGAGAACATATGTGTGAAAAGGGGACAGTAGTGGTTCAGTAGTAAATTTCTTGCCTTCCACATGGGAGACCAAGGTTCAATTCCTGGCCAAGGTACCCCAAGCACACCCACCACCTGTCTGTCAGTGAAAACTTACATGTTGCTATGATGCTGAACAGGTTTCAGTGGAGCTTCCAGACCAAGACAGACTAGGAGGAAAGGCCTGGTGGTCTGCTTGCAAAAATCAGCCCGTGAAAATTCTGTGGATCACAATAGTTTGATCTGGAACCAGTCATGGGGATGGTGCAGGACCAGGCAGTGTTTCATTCTGATACGCATAGGGTTACCATGACTCAGGGTCAACTGGATGGCAACAAACAACAACGTGTGCGTGAAAGCCCCGTGTCTGACGGTTTATATCATTCAACGTCTGTCCACCTATGCCTGCGAATGAAAGAATATCTGATCGAGTGAGGATAGCTCTATATGGCATGCATTTTTACGACTCTAATGACACCTTGGGTAACTTCCTAAACCAGTTGCATAAATTTTGTGGCCTCACTCTTAACAAGTTGCTATCAAAGTCATCTATAACATCGTCATTGACTAAGGAAGACATGAATATGCTTTATAATTCTTGTTTATAAAACTTACCTTTCCAACTGGCCCAAGTAGGCAACATTCTGTGACAAATTCTACTGGAAATATAAAAATGAGAAGCTTCTTCAAGGAACTTGTAGTAAGATACTTCACAAACAGAAGTAATTAACACTACAAGGTAAAACGTAACACGTGTAATAAAACCTGTACCCATTGCCACTGAGTCAATTCCAACTTCTAGAGCTGCCCCATAGAGTTTCCAAGGAGCGCCTCATGGATTTGAACTCCCAACGTTTTGGTTAGCAGCCGTAGCACTTAACCACTACACTACCAAGGTTTCCATGTGTAATAAAGGAGAGAAGGAAAAGAACAAGGAAATGTGGGTAGTGAGACTTTATGTGAGTGACTATTCTGTGCCACGCATTTTAGAAGCATTATCTGATGTAATTGTGCTCAGAACATACTATTTTCCACATGTTACAGAAGTGGGAACTGAGGTCAGAGTGGCAAAGCGACTTGCATATGGTCGTTCAGCAAGAAAAATGGCAAAGTTTTGAAGCTGGATCCCTCTGATTCCGGCATATTTGCCCGTCCTATTGCAGCATTGCTGTCTCCTGAGAGCACAGATGAGGGCAAGATTACGGCAGCAGAGGCAAAAGGAAACTTCTGGTAGAGAAGGTGGCATTTGAGTGGGGCATTTAGAATAGATCAGCAAAAATGGGCATCCTCGCTTTGTAGGAGGAGGGAGCAACACATTCAAAGAATAATATACACTCTTAGTATGTTTAAAGTAAAAAGCGAAGAATGGTATGGTCTGAGTTGTGAAAGAGTTTTGAAGCCACTCCTGTGTCTGAGCTTGTACTCAGCAGTAGGGGGCTTTTGAAATTTTTTAATTTAGAAGTGGCATGATCCAAATGGAAGAATTCACGGAAGTGTCCACCTAAGTGTTTCCATTGTGCATGCTTGCAAATAGGACACAGAAGATGTCCAAATTCTCACCTCAAGCAAACAAGTTGTTGTTGTTATTAGTTGCCATCAAGTGGGCTCCAACTCACGGTGACCCAATAGAATGAAATGTGCCCTGTCCTGCACCATCTTCAGGACCACTGGTATGTTCAAGTCCGTTGTTGCAACCACCGTGTATTTGTTGTGGCCACTTCCAACCCAGGAGGCTCATTTTCCAGCACTATACTGGACAATATCCTGTTGTGATCATAGGGTTTTCACTGAATAAGTTTTGTAAGTATATCACCAGGCCTTTCTACCTAGTCTTAGTCTGGAAGCTCCACTGAAACCTGTCTACCATGGGTGACCCTGCTGGTATTTGAAATAGTGGCGGCAGAGCTTTCAGAATCATAACAACACACAAGCCACCATAGTAGAACACACTGGCAGATGGGTGGTGTGGCAAATAAGTAGCTACCTGGAAAAATGGAAGTGTATTTGCCACCACCATCCAGACCACTAGCATCACTGCCATTATGGTGCTATCCCCAGTCATACATTTTATCAGGATTGAGTATAAAGTCATTAAGGCCTTGATTGATTTGTTCTCTGTTGGCTGTTCCCACTGGTTTTCAAGGCCGAATGTGTTCCCTGATTATTTTCGAAACCAATAAAAATGTTTAAATAGTAATTACTAACCCAGATTATCCCTCCATCCAATCCACACCATACCGATGCCAAACAAGTAACGTTCTGACCTGAAAAAGCTAACGAAACTTTGAAAGGACTTTAAATATTATTGCCTTAAATAAGAAATTTTTTTTTTAATAAGAAATACTGTATTCTGTATATATTGACACATTTGTTTGTAGATGACACTGCCAAGGGTGTCATAATTAATATCCATGAATGAAAGTAAACCCAGAACGTTCTCTTTCATACTTTGCGCATGAGAGAGCAAGAATGTGATGCATGTGACAGCAGGATACCTGCTAGCAAACCAATGGCCAGGCTGGTCTGTAGGCAGCTTGGGAAAATTACAGATGCAGCTTATCCACTGGAAACTCAATACTGCCTCACGGCCTCTTTATCAAGTGTGCTAAAGGTGCAAACCCCACTTTAATAATGTGGCAGATAGACCCACAGTTCATAAATATTAAACACATAGCACATTTTGGCTGCAAAGCTAAATAGATCTAGCTCCTATACATGCTGATAAATGCTGTTTAACAGCTCCTTAGCTGACTCCCTGGCTCCTAAGGTGTAAAAGCATTTTTTTAAAGGACATATAGTTTAAAAGCCTGACCCAGCAAGAAAAACCTGGGTAGAAGTTGGCCGACCAAGGCAGCCTGTGTGGTGGCTCTGTTGGGAGGACATGCTTTTGAAATTCAGCTCACCCCCTCTTCACTTCTTCTGTAAGAGAATCCTTTAAAAAAAAGAATTTAATCTGTCTCTGGTTTGTAAACTAGACTCAGATGAACACTGGCTCTTCATACGCATTTAAAATGGAAAGTCATAAATATCATTGAAGTTTAATTATTATAACAAGGATTTTTGAGGATATTTATATTATTATAGAGTATACATGCCTTTGAAAGCTCTAACACTGAAAAAACTAGGTCTACTATTTATCCAGAAAAAATGGAACTCTTTTTGAGCTATTCATATAAAGATGATTTTAATTCAATTCAACAAATATTGCATTAAGCTCCTCTCACGCACAAGTTTAGACCTGGGACTGGCTGTGAAAAATTGACTAAGATGTGCACGACTCATTCCTGTCGTTAAGGTCTCACAGCCTAGGGGAGAAGACGGACATGCGAACCAAAAGTCACCAGCTGCAACTCGTAGGCTAGAGTCAGCCAAGAAGTGTGTTTGATTTCTACAGTAGAACATTTTAATTCATTGTCTTTAGCCAGAGCTTTCATCCTTCAGTTCAGCTCAGTGTCTTTGTCACCAGCCCGATATGCTTATTTATTACGGCTAATAATAGGCTTTTAAAGGCGTTTGCCTTTGGTACTACTAAATGGAAGACAAATACCGTATCTATGGTAGTGTTCTACCTCTGTTAAAGTACAAAGCATTGTGCAGGCAGCACAGAAGAGGGAACAGTGAGCTCCCCAGGTATGTCAGGCATGTTTTGACAGAGGAGGTGATACCTTTCAAGGCTGCAGGGGTCTTCCAGTCCGAGGGACTATCATGGAGGCATTGAGACATGAAATTGTCCGTCAAGCTTAGGAAATAAAGAGATGGAGATGAAGGAGAAATATCTATCCCCCATTTATTGAACACTTACTGTCAGGCACCAGTAGGCACTTTCCATATAAGTCAATACAGGTGATATATTTACTGTCAGCTCCACTTTTCAAATGAGAACCCTGAATATCAGGGAAAGTAATAACTTGTCCATGATTAATGGACAAGAGTTAGAATTCCAAGTCCTGCCTGGCCACAAGCCTAGGTGTTTTAATTACTAAACTAGATGAGTATGTTAGTAGATTGCAAGTTTATCCAGGATGCATTTTTTATATTTTACGATTCCAAGTCCTGCTTAGTATAAACACAGGTATGGCCACTGGACATAACCCCCATTTGGTGGAAAATAGAGGCTTAATTCAATTTAGCAAATGGAATTTTAGAAATGATGTAAACAGACTGTGAGAGTTTAGAAAAAGCCTGGGGAAATTCTAGTCCAAATTCCTCCTTTACAGGTGAGGACACAGACATTTGCTGGTGAAAAGTCAGAGAACTTCTATCTTTAATGTAATTTAAAATATATCTTTTCAATAAATATCCTGTTCTTAATCAGTTTCAAAATATTTTAGTTTTCCTCATTGATGTTATATTTTTTAAGCAATTTAAAAATAATTTGTATTAATTTGCAGCAAGCCTAATCTTATAGTACCTGATCTATAAATTCTGCAAGTTAAAAATAACACAGGGGAAGCTAAAATTATCTTTTTAAACTTTCTTTTCTTAAAATTTTATGTTTTTAAACTAAATATTTCATAAAAACCTAACCTTGAAACTGCCCTTTTTGCTTCAATATTTTTATTATGATCTATTGAACAGCAACAAGAGGAGAAATATATAAAATTCATATTCAGTAACCTGGAGGATTAAAAAAAAAAGGCAAAGCAAAACAGTAATGGCTACACGATCTGTAATTGCATTTGGTACCGAAGAGTCTGGATAAAGGTTAACTTAGGAGGAAAATATTAAATTTAATTGTAGGAGAATGTCCAATTTTAAGAACTTAGAAAGTAGACAAAATTATGTGATAGTATCTTTAGCTTAGCCTACAATCATTTTCTGAAAATGATGGCATCATTTCAGAAATTATTTTCTTATCACAAATGTGAGTTCTAGTCCTAGGTTTTAAAAAAAACGTGCCTCAAATATTTATTGAATAAAAGAATAAGCAAAGGAATGAACTAAAAGATAAATGTATGAGTTATTCATGAATAGCCTCTTTCATGTTCTAAGCCAAATTGAAAATTATCAGCTCCATTGGATGCCTTAGAATTTGTTACTAGCCCAGGAAACAGTTGAGCAGGGGAGAGTCCTTCCTTAGATTCTAGCAAGATATTTGCCTAAGAAGCAATTTCTCACTTTTCATTTGCTCATTCATTTATTCACTTACTCACCTTGCATTTATTGAAACCCTATTCTGTGCATCTTCTGCTCAAGTTAGAGGAGACCTTAGTGGGCTCCCTGCATCGCAGTGAAGTGGTAATCCTGGCTTTACCAAAATAGGCAGAGCAGCCTAGTCTTTCCGTCACTACATGTTACCAGCCTTAGATACTCAAAACAAAGGTCTCCATGGAGTAAAAGGTGCAGCCTCCCAATTCCTTACACGAAAATGCCCCTTTCCACCAATGCTGGTCTTCCTCACTGATGGTGTGACTGTTTCGGCGCTGGCAGTTCCATCATCATCTTAGAAAGCTAGGAGCGTTTGCTGAAACGTAATGAGCTTCTGCTTTTCTTCTTTACCTCCCTTAGTGGAGGAGAGAATGTATAATGCTATAAATTACGGAAGCTAAGTACTTGGTCTTTATTTATCCAAATATTATATATCATATTACCACTAAATTCCAACCCTACAGAAATCATTTTTAGTACATACTTGATGAAAGTGCTTCAGCAGACACATGAAACCTGCAAAATGAAAGAACCTATATCTAAGACCTTCCCAAGGGGCTCTCAATACTCCTAAGAAATTTAGTCTAATTATCAAATATAACCATCTCCTTTGAGGCTGATTTAAAATGTTGACATTCTCAGATTTGGTAATTCTCAGAAGAGAAGTCTGAAGCACTCAGTAGTCCTTTTGTTTTAAAACGTTTAAAAAAATTCATTCTCTTCATGAAACTGAACTATGTATCATAATGTCTAAATTTAGATTTTAGATAAACCTGTAATAAACACTTAATTTTATTCTGAGTTAACATGGTTCTTACCCTAGAACTGTTATCAAAAGTATACCTTCAACTCCTCCACCATTTGCTCCCATCACCATTACCATGAACATCAACACCATGGCACCACTTTTACATTTAAACTGAAATATAACAAAGCTGTAAAAATAGATGATCAATAACTAAGGCTATCAGAAAGAATGACAAAAGGCTGTTTACATGAAAATAGGTGAGATCAGCTAAAAAAAGCTAGCTGCTAATTTCAGTCAGTGGTCTTCATTCACTGCCCAAGCCCATCCAGGGTTGAAAACCACTGTGTCAAGAGCAACGTGGTCTTTTAGGAGCGTTGTCTGGAGTCAGGTGAAATCAAGGCCCTGCCCTAATTGTTCAAGCCCTTCAAGTAAATTATTTATTTCATCCATACTTTGATATTTTTATCACTTTTTTTATTGTTTAAACAAGTGCTCTCCAAAATTGTCTGATCACCCACCTCTGTCCGTTCAAATGTTTGATTGAGCACACTCTCCAGGGGGATATTATGAGTATACTTTATTTGTAATTTATTTATATGAACTAGTGTGATATTATGTGGAGCCCTGGTGGCATAGCAAGTGGTTAAGAGCTACGGCTGCTAACCAAAAGGTTGGCAGTTCAAATGTACTAGCACTCCTTGGAAACCCTATGGGGCAGTTTTACTCTGTCCTATAGGGTCACCGTGAGTCGGAATCAACTTGATGGCAACAGGTGTGTTTTTTTTTTTTTTTTTGGTACTGTGGTATTATAGCCTATATATTCATAAAACATGCTCCAAAATTCAACAATCACAACAAGTTGAGATAAAGCAGAAATAGAGATCTAGCATTTTCTTCCTACTACCCAATAGATCACCTTCCATGCACATCGCTGGTGCACCTCCCATCCCAATTTTGGAGAACACTGGTATAAAGTAAACTCATCACTGAACAAAGTATAGCAAAAAAAAAAAAAAAAAAAGCAGAGGAGGACCAAATACAGTAACCAGCCAGTTAATCTTCCTGCACCATCTGAAACTGGTGTGTTTGCGTGCATGTGTATTTTAAGTTTCCAATTGTAAATGGTTTGTCCTTAATTAAACCAATGTACCCATTGTCTCCACATAGATCAAAATGGGTATTTGTAAAAATACAACCTAATAAAAACAGTTTGAGAGAGTCGTATCTCAAAAATTCATATTATAGGTCTATTGTCCTTTTTAATAAACATTTTGGCATCAAAATTAAATTATTAATAAATAACCTTCCAAGAAGGAAGCTTTTTCTGTTAGAGGTTTGTTCAGGTATGTGTGTGTAAGGGGAGAGGGGATCTGTATTAGGAAATCTCAGTAACCTCTATCTCAATTTTCCACCTAAGGAAGTGTCTTTAAAAAAAAAAAAATTGGCCTATTAA
The DNA here is from genome assembly GCF_024166365.1 of Elephas maximus indicus. NCBI lineage: Eukaryota > Metazoa > Chordata > Mammalia > Proboscidea > Elephantidae > Elephas > Elephas maximus. The sequence continues at coordinate 67,337,110 of NC_064836.1, forward strand.
AGATAAATAATATTGGCTTATATATATGATCATTTACTCTCATTGAATACAAACAGCCCCATGATGTAGGGTCAGTTATTATTTTCATATTACAGATTAGGAAATTGAGGCACAAAGAATTTAAGTTCATAGTTTGTACAATTTTTTTTATGATGTCTAATTTCCAATGTAAAGTTACTTCAAGGAGATCTCTGCAATGTCAAATTAAAAATGTAATTTTATTTCATATAGTTTAACTATTAAATGTATTTTGTTAGACTATAATTACTTGAAAACTGGCTGTTCATAAACATTCTCAAGGCCAGTTTACTTTCAGATAATGTGAGTAATCAAAAGCCCCCATCAATTATGCAAGCAAGATGTCAGAATGCAGGCCATGTCAACATCCACTTTTTTTCACATTGTGATCTCATTAAATGACCGATTAACTAGCAAACATTTCTTAGAATTCTTTACTCTCATAGAATGTTTCACAGTGGGTACTACTAGCATTTTAAGGGAGAATTCTCCTCTGTGCAAAGACTATAGCACTAACTGCAATGCCCTCAGCATCCCTAGCCCCCACCCACCAAACATCAGTAATGGCCCTCCCATTCATAATTCCAAATGCTCTCTAAGGGGAATAGTGCCACCCAAGTTGAGAGCTATAGTGCTAATGAAAGACAGATAAGTCACTGACCCCTGCATCGAGTGGCTTATATTTATTTGTCCTGCACGAGTAGTTACAGTGTTCTTCCCCATCTGATATCCATCAGTGTTTAAAATTATATTAGAGTTTACAGTAAAGAAAAATACAAGACACCCAGTTATCTGGCAACCCTGTATTAGTCACACACACACCCAACACCATTTGCAGTTGTACTATTTGCCCTTGAGTGGATTCCAACTCGTGACAACCCCATGTGTGTCAGAGTAGAACTGTGTTCCACAGGGTTTTCGATGACTGATTTTTCAGAAGTAACTCCTCAGGCTTTTCTTCTGAGGTGCCTCTTTGTGGACTGTGTGTTGACTGCCAGCCTTTGGGTTAGAAGCTGAGACAGTTAACAGTTTGCCAACACCAAGGTTTCTCCGTGTTAGACACAATATAATACTGATGTCGCATCCTGACCTTTCTTTAATCCATGAATTCAAGATCACTAACAAACTAGAAACTGCAAATATATGAGCTTTAGAAAATCAACTGTGTGTAAAGTTACACATCTCATATTTTGACCTTACAATGGCTAGAGAAATACTTCCATCACATATAAAATCTAATTTATATTAACAAAACCTTAGTCTACTGAATATAGCTTAAAAAAAAATACTCCTGCTGAAAATTTTAGGCATTGTTTATTCTTCAGTCAAAATATAACTTATTAATAAATTCTGCAATTACTTAAAAAAAAAAAAAGGCAGTCAAAGAGAAAGACAGTGATCTTGGCAATAGGGAAAACCAGACTAAAATTATTTCACATCAAGTCCTAAAAAGCTCATGAATTTAATTTCTTGTGGATTAAGAGATAAGGGAATTATAACAAAGAATTGCCATTTCTCCTGATTGAGTTGTGAAAACTCAGAGCTGTAGTGTTTCATAAATTTCTATTGACATGACTGACCTCAAGGAGAAAAATGACAAAGTGTTATCATCACATAATATGATATCCCAACTGAACATGTATTCATGTACACCGCCTTCCCTGTTTTTGGGGGGTTTTTTTTGCAGATATAGAAAATGACTGTTCTTTAAGGAAGAGATGCCACAATAAATGAAAGACCTTTTTACCCACAATAAAGAAACATAACAAAGGCATTATGAATGATGCAGCAAGTTTAGAAAAATGAAAGCTGCTATTAAATATGACAGGCTGTCATAACAAAAACAGTAACCAATGTAATCATAGCAATAAAATAATATTTGTATTTAGCTTCTTTCAAGAAGTTAAAATAATGGGCATCTTTTCTAAATAAAAAGTATTGAAGAGTGTTGGCAAAAATAGCAATAACTCAGATAAAAATCTCTAAATGGGCAACATATTAACATTATTTAGAGCCATTTCTGCACATGCTTTGTTTTTCATCAAATTTCATTTAAGATAATTTTGCTTCTAGCCTTTTTGTCTTTTCTGTACATGACTATGTTATTATTTCTCTTCGTGATTTAATATTCTCAAACCAAGCTTTCTATTATATGACTGCAATAAACCCATAATCAGCTAAAAATGTGTTATTTCAGTTTTTCACTGCATATAGTAAAATCTGACATTTTTTGGTATTTTCCCTGTTGGAATAGCACCATTTCTTTATAACTTTAAATAAGAATGCCATACAAATGTATGATTTAATTGCCTCCACCTGGTATTCAGCAAAGTGCCTTCATTATGAGTGTTTTCCCAGAGATGAAACACTGCAATGTGGAAAATGCTTTGTGTGGGAAACATTGCCCACAGGTACATATTAACCTTGTGTTCAATGATAGACATTCGACGCACTACCAAAGGAGAAACTAGATTTGCTGTTCGTTGAAAGTTACCTCAGAACACTTTCTGGCCTAGCACCTGGCACTTCTGCGCACTTTTAATGTTTCAGGGACTCTGGCTCTGCCTGACAGGACTATTTTAGTAGCACCTCTTAAAAATCAATAACAAAACCAGAGAGTTTTTCCACAATATATAGTTTTCTTTCTATGCTTTCTTTAATCCAATGCACAATGGGTCTCACCCATTAAAACATACTTTGTAACTTTGATTTTTCATTAAAAAATCTCCAAAGATTTAAGATACACTGGCTTTTCTTGAGCAACAACTCTCTCCATACAAGCAAGATATATAGTGTGCTATAATAGCAACAACAACAACAGCAAAAAAACCCAAACCCACCTCAACCCTATAGGACAGGGTAGAACTGCCCATAGTGTTTCCAAGGCTGTCATCTTTATGGACGCAGACTGCAACGTCTTCCTCCCACTGATCTTTTGGTTAGCAGCCAAGCAGGTCCCTCAAATCCTAGTCAAAGTTCAAATAAGCCTGAAATTGTAATTGCTTTCAGGTGGAGAATTTATCTGAAGGAACAGATGGGACTTGCTAAATCTGAGCGTGGAAGGACAGACCTCAGTCCTCTGCATGTGAAAACTGCTGAGCCCGAGGGTAGCCTGAGAGACCAAAAGAGGTGTAATCATAAGTGTAACCTCCTTTTAGGGTATTACTGTGATTTAAACTTAGATATGACACATCAATTATCCACACTACCCACGCACTGATGTTGCATGTGTATTAAATTTCCTTCTGAGTGATTTTAGTGTCTTTCAGATCATTAAGACACCCAATTGTAATGTTGCTGTTCCAAAGTGCAGAGTTTGTAACTCATACTTAAAGGATAGAAATCCTCTAAATAGAAATTGCCTCATTGTTTATTTCTGTCCTGTAGAGGGAAGATCTTGTGCTGTGAGTTTCCCAGCGATACGACATCACTTCCCCTCCCTAGACCTCAGTTTGCTGTTCTGTAAAATAAGAGGTTTTGACTGGACACTCACTCAAGTCAGTTCCAGCTCTGATATTCTTTTATTCTATGATTCATTATGTAATTTTAAGGCTATATTTCCAGATAGTTTCCATTTTTGGGTTTCATAATAGCTTTCTTAAAAATAAAAAGCACATGGTTCTACCTTTGCAAACTCTTGTGTCTTGTCCCTAATAGAAAAGTGTAACAAATTAAGAATATGTACACTGATTTTCTTATCACTGTTTCAAAATCATATGTGATTACCATAATGTGTAAAAGCTTTCCTTATTTTAAGCACTGACAATGATATTCCTATAAGAAAGTACTGCTCCTTTTGGTGCAGAGTAGATCTCAGAATCCTCTTGCAGCTACTTTCTGCATACCTATAACCCATGTGGATGTGAATTCTGCAAATAGACATCAATGGCTGACGTTTATATCCACTTTGTCATTCTACATCAGGACTTTGTGTTGTACATGTAGGTTTAGAAATGTTATCTTCTGCTGCTTCTAAACCCTTTTTTAATTATAACTAGGAGTAGCTTTCAAGAAGTTATACTGACTAAAAATTTTATGAATACAAAACAAGTCCATTCGTTTTCATTTCATAATTTCCTTGTGAGGTCTGATGTCTGTTGATTTTAGGTTTTATTCTAATTAAATGCTCAACAACTTTTCCACAAAGAAGACTTTGATTAATGTCAACTTTTATCTCTTAAAAGGATCCTTCCCGACCATTGGGGTGGAGGCGTTCTGCCCCAGGTTCCTGAGGGCAGGGTTTTTAAATAGCATCCAGGCCCCGCATCCAGTGCCAAGGGGAGGATCCTTGCCCCCCAGGATTTCTGCTGGTAGGTATTCCAGGTGAAGTTTGTTGCCACTGTTGCCAGGAACTCTGGGTTCTGCTCGGCATGATTCCATCAAGGCCAAAAAGACAGAGATCAACTTGGGGAGAACGAAAGGCAACTTTATTGGTTGGCCAAGCAAGGAGACAGTCGGGGCTGCGTGCCATCCAAGATTGCCTCACAGGCAGCTTGTTGAGGGACTGGTTTATATAGGCAGGGTCAGTTTTCAAAACACAAAATGGCACTCATGCTGGTGTAGAATGTTTTAGGATGAGTAAGCATTTTCTAAGGCCTGGTTTGATTCCCCCAGCAGGAGGAAGTTAGCCATTTTTGTTCATTAGCATGTTAGCTCTCCACCCAGAGGTGAAGAATTTGCCATGCATGAGGCAATTAATGAGCTAAAGGTTATTTGGAGTGCCAAGATGGGGGGCAGGACCAGTGTTAGTCAGTTTTGGCCAGCCCATGGCTGTTTCTCTTCAAGGAGGTTCTGAGGAAGAAAAGAAAGAACTCCAGGAAATGGGCTGGGTGAGGGGCTGTCTTGAGGCTAAGAAAAATCACTCTGTGACTCTGGCCCTGTCATGCCACCATGTACAGCTGTAGGACTGTGCTCACAGGTGATAGCCCCGCGATACAAAAATGAACATTTCTAAAATACATTGTTGAAAAAAAATGCAGGTGACTTATTTTAAATGCAGCAACCACATTTATGATAGTTAATACTGTGACAGCAGCATAAAGGAAGGGGAAGAACTTGAGTGTAACCCAATTGCTCAATTAACATAATGCTGCCTTGTCTTCTGATAAAGTTTTTACATAAGAACAGAAGATTCACATCTCAAATTTGTAATTCAAAAATAAAACAAGGATGGATTCAAGCTCCTTTGCCATTTGGAATTATCCTGAAACAAGGGGAGAAAAGACTATTAAGTATTGTTCACAGAAAGGGTAATTCCATATCTGGATGAGTTTATAGAGATTTAATTGAAGTTTCATTTCACTAAAGAAAAATGCTTTCAAGAAAACTCAAAGTAGCAAATCTGGTAGAGTTTTTTTTTTTTTTTTAGCACACACATTGTCTTATGACACTGGTTAACAACCCCATGACAAGTCAACATTCACCCTTCTCAACCTTGGGTTCTGTTTTACTGGTTTTCCTATCCCTCCTGTCTTCTAGTCCTTGCCCCTGGGCTAGTGTGCCATTTAAGTCTTGTTTTGCTTTAAAGTCCTGTCTAATCTTTGGCTGAAGGGGGAACCTCAGGAGTGACTTCATTACTGAGTTAAAAGGATGTCTGGGGGCCATAGTCTCAGGGCTTCTCCAATCTCTGTCAGACTAGTAAGTCTGGTCTTTTTTTGTGAGTTAGAATTTTGTTCTACATTTTCCTCCAGCTCTGTCTGGGACCTTCTGTTGTGATCCCTGTCAGAGCAGTGGGTGTTGGTAGCCAGGTACCATCTAGTTGTACTAGACTCAGTTTGATGGAGGCTGTAGTAGTTTTGGTCCGTTAGTCCTTTGGCCTAATCTTTCCCTTGTGTCTTTAGTTTTCTTTGCTCTCCCTTGCTCCCGAAAGGGTGAGAACGTGGAGTATCCTAGATGACCGCTCACAGGCTTTTGAGACCCCAGACATTACTCACCAAAGTAGAATGTAGAACATTTTCTTTATGAACTATGTTATGCCAGTTGAGCTGGATGTTCCCCAAGACTACAGACCCCACAGCCCTCAGCCCAGTAATTTGTTCACTCAGGGAGCTTGGATGTGTCTGTAGAGCTTCCATGACCTTGCCTTGTATAGGTTGCGCTGGCTTCCCCACTATTGTGTACTGTCTTACCCTTCACCGAAGTTGCCACTTACCTATTTTCTATTTAGTGTTGTTCTAGCCCTACCTTTTCCCTCCCTCTAACCATCAAAGATTTTTTTTTTTTGTGTATAAACCTTTTCATGAGTTTTTATAGTAGTGGTCTCATAAAATATTTATCCTTTTGTGATTGACTTATTTCAATCAGCATAATGCCCTCTAGATTCATTCATGTTGTGAGATGCTTCGAAGATTCATCATTGTCCTTTACCGTTGCATAGTACTCCATTGTGTGTATGTACCGTAGTTTGTTTATCATTCACCTGTTGATGGGCATCTAGGTTGTTTCCGTCTTTTTGCTATTGTGAACAATGCTGCAATGAACATGGGTGCGCATATGTCGATTCGTGCAACAGCTCTTATTTCCCGAGGATATATTCCTAGGAGTGGGGTTGCTGGATCGTGTGGTATTTCTATTTCTAGCTTTCTAAGGAAGCGCCATACTGTTTTCCAAAATGACTGTACCATTTTGCACTCCCACCAGCAGTGCATAAGAGTTCCAATCTCCCCACAGCCTCTCCAACATTTGTTATTTTCTGTTTTTTTTGATTTGTGCCGGTAATGCCGGGGTGAGATGATATCTCATTGTAGTTTTGATTTGCATTTCTCTAATGCCTAGTGATCTCGAGCATTTTCTCGTGTGTCTGTTAGCTGCTTGAATGTCTTCTTTGATGAAGTGTCTGTTCATTTCCTTTGTCTGGCAGAAGTTTTTATGAAAGAAAATTAATGCACCGTTCTCCCTAAAAATACCAGTGTGACCAAAGCAATATTTATCAACGAGAGAAACAAAGTACAGGATTTTGAACATTTTAAAAGGTGCTTAAAAGTTTAGTAAATCACTTTGTGGATTGTTTCTTACCCTGACATTTAGTGTAATGTCCAGCTGCTTTGCTCCACTGTACTGAAGGATGCAAACTGACTTTATATTTTATATTTGTCTTAGCAAAATAGAACTAAGAAATTGACTCTTGGAGAGGAGTGAAAGAGGAGTGAAGAGTAAAGAGGAATATAATGCTTAGCAAAGGACAACATAATTGATATTATGGCTTATATATTATGTGCAAAGATAATATGCAGATAATTCTGGAGACATTTTGTGTTTTATCATTACTAATAATAATGCTGTTAAAAAAATAAAAACCTTTGCCATCTAGTCAATTGGGACTCATAGAGACCCTGTAGGACAGAATAGAACTTCCCCAAAGGGTTTCCAAGAAGCAGCTGGTGGTTTCGACCACTGATCTTTTGGTTAGCAGCCCAGCTCTTAAGCACTATGCCACGAGGGTTCCAATATGCTGTAAGTTGTGGTAGTGATACCAATGTACTCAAGAGGGCTTGTCCAGCCATCAATTATTTAGTGGGAACATTCAAAAAGACTGGGAAATAAAAAAAAATCCAAACATGCACATTTCTTGCTTTTCTTAGCAAAATTATAGCAACAGCCTCAGATTATTACACTGAAATTTTTCTTTTGCTTTTCAATCATCATGCCTACTTAATTAAAACAAACAAATAAAGCAAAAATACCTCAAAGTCATTTATTTGATCATTGGATACTTACTGATGTGAGTGGAGGCTTTGTGACCAACAAGGCTGCTGATGGAGCCAAAATTAAGTGAATTAAAAGATTATCAGTTTTCACTCTAATGGGTGTTATGACATCTTTTTTTCTTTTTTCCACTAGAAGCAGAACTGGTATTAATTATACAGGAATTTTGTTGTTGTTGTCATTGTTGCATAGGACTGGCAAGAAAAAGCTATATAAATCAAGCCCTCAGAGTTAAATACAAATACAAAAATGTACCTTTCACATATGTAATTAATAGCTCAGTGATTGTCATTGAGAAGGAGATAAACAGATGATTTGTAGTTTAACAGCTTAACCCTTAACACTTAATGGCAAATCTTGGAGGATTCTTTTGGTAGAAATGACATTATAAGGTTTAGTAGTGACTTGAACGATTCAACTTCCCTGGTAAAAAAGTAACCCTTGTCATTTGGTCACTGAGAATGATAGAAGCAAAACGATCACCTTGCAACAGAAGCACAGAATCAACTTTCCAGAGAGGGATCTAAAGAAATACTCTAGCACTCCTTTCTTCGAGCTATTAAGCCAAATTTGCCTCCAGATTTTATAGGAGAGAAAACTCAGTTCTATTTTCATGACTTACATACAAATTAAGTATGGAAAATTGCTTCATAAAAAATTTATAGATCTAAATTTTTTTCCTGTTGCCTCAAACTGCAGTTAGCTCACTTTTCCTGACTCATATCACCCTGATAAGTTATCCTTTGTTACTTTCTCTGCTACTTTTCAAAGGTAATTTTTATTGTCTCTGTCTCTCAACTATAGCTTATTCCCAAGAATTTCCTTTATAATTTTGTATAAAGAGGAATGAAGCAGTAATCATGAGACGTTTTCATTATGTTTCATATTTTTAGAGAAGAAGTATTTCTTTACCATCTAATAGCTGAACTGATGACCCTCCAGGTTTAGGACATCACTTTGAGGGCTGGAAGCGATCCCTCCTCTAGCTTGTACCGTGGTGCTTTAAACATTTGGGGGAAGGTTGATGCCCACTGGGCAGCAATTAATTTGCTTTCTACCAATTGGTTATATGTCACAATATTTTGAGAGTCCCATAAGACAGTTGCTATATCATTCAAGGAACTGCAAAATCTTTCTTAATGATTATGCTAATCTAGTTCCCAGTTGTTTATCTTAATGAAATTCAAATGAGACATGACTGTGTCTTGTATAAAATAGTTTCTTTGCATTCACATCACCATGTGCTACAGAAGAATATTTTTACTGTACTTAAATTTACACAAGAAGATAATGCATGTTTTAAAATCAGGAAAGGTATGTGTCAGGGTTGTTCCTTTCAACATACTTTTTCAATCTGTGTGATAAGCAAATAATTTTAGGAGCTAGACTATCTGAACAAGAACAGGGCATCAGGATTGGAAGAAGACTCATTAACAGCCTACAATATGCAGATGACACAACCTTGCTTGATGAAAGTGAAGAGGACTTGAAGTACTTACTAATGAACTTCAAAGACTACAGTCTTCAGTATGAATTGCACCTCAACATACAGAAAATAAAAATCCTCACAACTGGACCAGTAAGAAACATCATGATAAATGAAGAAAGTATTGAAGTTGTCAAGGATTTTACTTTACTTGTATCCATAATCAACGCCCATGGAAGCAACAGTCACGAAATGAAACAGCATATTACATTGGTCAAATCTGTTGCAAAAGACCTCTTTAAAGTATTAAAAGGCAAAGATGTCACTTTATATTTTTAATCACCTCATATGCATGTGAAAGCTGGACAATGAATAAGGAAGACTGAAGAAGAATTCATGCCTTTGAATTATGGTGTTGGCGAAGAATATTGAATATACCGGGAATTGCCAGAAGAATGAACAAATTTGTCTTAGGAGTAAGGCCAGAATGTGCCTTAAAAGCTAGCATCACAAGAATTTGTCTCAGGTACTTTGGACATGTTATCAGGAGGGACCAGTCCCTGGAAAGAGACATCATTGCTTCGTAAAGTAGAGGGTCAGCGAAAAAGAGGAAGGCCCTCGTTGAGATGGATGGACACAGTGGCTACAAAGATAGGCTCAAACATAGCAGTGATTATGAGGATGGCGCAGAGCCAAGCAGTGTTTCATTCTGTTGTACATAGGGTCACTAGGAGTGGGAACCAACTTGATGGCACCTAACAATAGTTTGACACCAACTGCAATAATAAGAGTGTCATTGAATCATGAGATCCAGAAAGCAGACACGCCTGCACCCAGTATTTATGTAACAATTCTCAACTGTTTATACATTTCTCATTTCTAAAAAAGGTCATAATAAAAGGGTTGTTATTAATTCCAGACAGATACAAACACCAAGAATTAATTGGCTGAAAGTTGGATAACAAGTGTATCAAGACACTTAATGCAATGCCTTTCATATAGTAGCCACCCAAATGAAGTAAGAAAATTAGAGGAAAGTAGAAGAGAGGTGAGGAGAAGAGAGGGATGGAGGAGGAAAGAGAAGAGGATGGGGAAGGAGAGAAGAAATTACAATGACATAACTGAAATTACACTTTTTAAACCAAATTTTCCCCACTGTGTTCCTCCTATTAAAACCAAATTTTGCCTCCTTGATAGTAATTATGGTCTCTTTGCCCCATCCAGTTTTTTTTTTTTTTTAATTTAATCCTGTGGTCAAACATTTGAAAGTGGGATAAACCATTGTTTTATTCCATACAAATTGATTATAGAGTGAGTCTAAGAGTGGTGGCTTATCTTAGGATAGACTCCACCTCTAGCCAAATTCTTTATATTTTTGGTAATTTCATATGCTTACCACACACAAACAAAATCAGGCAGCTAGAGCAATAGAAAGAAATAAAATTATGCAGCAATAATGATGGAGTAGATATGAAAGTTTCATTGATTCAGCTTTCGCTGTCACTTCACAGCAATAACTATCTGACATCACGTGGTACCTCAAATTTAGGTAAGAAGCAAATATTACAACATGTTTTTAAAATTAGACTTATTTATATAATATAAACGCATTTTCATTTTCTGATAATTACTCAGAAAATAGTATTTTCGGATTGAGTATGCTTGAATCAACAAAATTTCAGCTTACATATTTATGTCAGTTGTGGGAAGTTTGGTATTTTTATTAATAAAGGAACTAACATATATATAAGTATAATTATAGCATATATATATATATATATTCATTCAGAAGATTCTAACTCAAGCTCAAATGTATGCCTTGAACTAACAACCTTCTCCAATTATAAATAAACTTTGTGAAAGAGAGAACGTAGGAAACAGGTAACTGAAACCAAACCCCTTGCTGACGAGTAGATTCCAACTCACAGTGACCCTATAGGACAGAGTAGAACTGCCTCATAAGGTTTCCAAGGAATGGCTGGTGGATTTGAAGTGCCAACCTTTTGGTTAGCAGCTGAGCTCTTAACTGCTGCAACACAAGGGCTCCAGGATATAGGTGGCACTTGGGATTTAGAAATAGATAGGTTCTGACAAAAATCAAGGTTGAAGATCTCCGTAGTGCATCCTTTGTAGTTAATCTCTGAAGCTTAGTTGTTGAGGGGCTGTTCTGAAATGTCACCTCAGTTTGCCTGCCTGTGCTTTAAATGCAGTGCTATAACTATATCTCATTTGTCATTTTTACCTTCTCTTTTTTGCTTGACTTGTGTTAGGTTCAAAGGAAATGACAAAAATGGAATGAATCTCTGTCTTTACCTTATTGCTTCAGCAATTGCATGAGACTTCCTCTTTGCTTACTCTGAATCAAATAGCAGGAGAAATATGGACACATGGGGACTGAAGAAGCAGACTTGCAATTGCTAAGTGTATAATTCAAAATAATGTTTATTGTTCTTAGCTCTTTACCCTTTGGAAAGCCTTCTACTCAAATACCCAAACCTTTCCATACCCTTGTTACTATCTCCTGACTACCCATGTTAGGAATGAATTCACAATCATTTTCTATAAACCAATATTTCTATAAACCAAAATTTCATAATTTTCTATAAACCAGTAACATATCCAATTACATTATTTCTATAGCAAAGTACTTATAGTTCAGAGCCAGTATTAAAATATCTTTGCAGTTTATTAACTTATTATCAATATTTCCCTTTCCATATTTCATGTGAAATCCTGTCAGATACAGAGTCAGAGCAAATATTCCATACAATATTATCCAGTATATATATACACACATATATTAAAAAAAAAAAAAAAAAAAACATTGCCATTGAGTCAATTCCTACTCATAGCAACTCTATGAAACAGAGTAGAGCTGCCCCAAAGGGCTTCCAAGGAGTGGCTTGTGAATTCAAACTGCCAACCTTTTGGTTAGAAGCCAAACCCTTAACCACTGTGCCACCAGGGTCCCATATATGCGTCTGTGAGTGTGTTTGTGTGTGTATTTTATTTGCAAGGCATACAGCTTAGATGTTAGAACTGAGCCAGGAACAATAAATAAGGTTGAAGTTGCAGAAAATCTAGGATCTAGTGAATACAGTATTATTAGGTTATGATGCATATCGAGGACTGCAGAAAAGCAGTAATGTAAATATATAAGACTAAACGGAAAACCTTGAAGGAATATACAATGAGTTAAGGAAAATTGACTAGAGCTTAATACACCAAAGGAAATCAACAGTGGAAAAGTATATACCTTTTAAACACAATCAAACTGCAGTTCAGAAAAAGCAAAGGAGACCATTTCATTTCTTCATATTTTCAGGTATCCTAAATAAGTCAGTAACTTTGTTTAAGATCTATAATTTGAGATTTCAAAATTAATCACTTATGCCAAAACAGTTTCTATTGACTATACTTCTTCCAAAAATACTTATTCTTTGCATATTTTTCTGTACTATATGTAATAATTTGCCTTATTTTATATTTAGAAAAATATTGGTATAATAAATATACATAACAGTTAAAATACAGTGGGTTACTTTTTAAATAAGACATCTTCAGGGGGGAAAAAAACTCCTCTTTAAACAAAGGGTGCATTTTTTATACCTTTCTGCAGTTGAGAATATTGCCAGTTACCCTGGGTGAAGGGGTGTGTGTGTGTGTGTGCGTGCATGTGTGCGTGCATGTGTGTGTCATGGGTACCAATTTGAACCAAAAGCTAATTATAAAGTGACTAGGGAGAACTGCATTAAATGTGCAAAATAAAAAACCATGAATGATTCAAAGTGTAAACTACAGTGAAAAGAAAAACCTTTCCTTGGATGCTAACTTGTGGTTTCCTTATTTCTTGTCATTTATTTGATTTCTAGCCCCAACAGGCCTTACTCAATACCCATCTGCACAGTTCTCCCTGGAGCACTCTCTTCTCTGAAGTTTGTGCAGCTGCAGGTTTCAGAAGGAAACCCTGCAGAACTGGAACTATTAAAAAACTAGAATGGAGACTGAGGCAGGCCTGGGCAGAAGACCAAGCTTATTGCTATTTCAGGACCAGGAGAGGACTGGAGAAGAGAAGGTCACTGACAGAATGATGAACACAACACGCCTAGCCCAGGGAAGCACAAGGAGTTTGATATGGGTGATTGCATTTCTAGTCAAACAACTATAAACAGCACAAGGGCCCCTATAATTTTTTAAAGTATTTGCAACACTGTAAGTGCTAGGTTAGAGGATTATTTAAAAACACTGGTTTAGGATATCCTGATAGCTTCTAAGCCAGCACAAGAGGGGCTAACCTCCTAACTGCAAGGTTGGGTTTCATCTGCTTAGTCTGTTGCCTGAAGTCAGTGGATTCCAAAGAGCATGGACATCATCCTTTTGGATCCTTGGTTTACTGGGGGAGAAATACACAAAAGGTTAGAAAATGATTTAAAACTCAGGGAAGACAACTTGAGGATATTACTTGGAATAAGAAAAGTCAGGATGGGAACATAGACAAAATTGAAAGTATGATTCAAACCTTCAAATATCATTCAGTTTATGAAAACTTTAATCCATTGCAGAGTTTACGACTTTAAGAACTATAGATAGAAAAAGAAGCCCTGGTGGCACAGTGATTAAGCGTTCAGCTGCTAACCAAAAGGTCAGTGGTTCAAACCCATCAGCCGTTCCATGTGGGAAAGATGTGACAGTCTGCTTCCATAGAGATTACAGCCTAGAAAACCCTATGGGACAGTTTATGGGGTCCCTGTGAGTCGAAATTGACTTGACAGCAGTGAGGTTTTTTATGGATAGATGTTCCAATGTTGTGGCAGAGGTCATGAATTCAGGTTCCTATGGATTATACTTCTTTGGCCAAAAGTAAGACCCCTACTGTCTAAAGAACCAGGGGAAAACTCAGTGATTCTTAACCTTCCTGCCCTACTTTGAAAATCAAGTGAGAGCTATAGACACTCTCCCCAAGAAAACGGACATGTCCTCATATATATAAATGTGAGCATACAATTCAAGAGGCCTGTGGACTCCCTGAAGCCCATAAATGTAGAAGCCCAGGTTCTTAGGAACTCAGTGTTCAATATATATATATATAAAGTCATGCTTAACTGAATTCAGTGAGCACGATCATTTTTATGTAGGACTGACAGTGAATTAAAAAAAAAAAAACAGCTGCGGAATGCATTTGATATCAAACTATTGAACATTTACAAAGAGAGATTCAATTTTTTTTTCCTGCCAAGAAGACATGAAAAGTCTTTAAAAGAGCCTTTATGTAAGTAATCTCCAGATTTCATTTCTAGTCTCTTTGACTTCTCTATTTTCAGATTCTTTAAATAGTTTTAGCCTTTCACCTTAGCTATGCCTTCTTATTAGCATAAGTGCTTCTTTTATCTGATATCATTTGAATAAGTTTGGATATTTAAAAATCTAGATTTTATATTTTATGGCTGTTTAAATTCCCAGTTAAGAGTATATCTACCACCTAGTGATTTTTGTGTTTTATTGTTACAAACTGTGCCATTTATTTGAAACTATCGCCACTTTCAAAAGAGTCATCCAAGAATCATTTCCTTTTGGCAAAGAAAAAATTCTCAAAAATTGGGGCACAACTTGGTAAATTAGCTGAGTCTCCCTGTGAATATAATTTTTGTGTTGAGGTTGCTTTGTTGGTGTTAACTGGAAATATAAGAAACTGAGCTGCAGAAAAGCCCCTTGTTCTTAGGAGAACCACCCTGATGGCCACAGAGCAGCATGAGTGCTCTCTGGAGCTGCTAGACCACCAAAGAACCTAAGGAATATGGGGACAAACCAGTGCTGTTGTAGAACACACCTCATGCTCATTGTTCATTACTTTGCATCATAGGACAAAGCACAGGGGAAGCTGCCCTGTGGCACATTGTTGGCTTTTCATAGTTCTCTGCACAGAGGTGTTACAGAGAATGTATGTAGCAAAATTAACCATTTAAAACAAAATAAACATCTTGTAAGAATTGCAAAAGAGATTCAGAAATAAGTAGAAATGTGCCTGGGAATCATTTAAAACAAAAAGAAAGTAGTCAGTTGTTTAATTAAATATCACATGTATGATTCATTGAACAAATGTTTTTCTCCCTTAAAATCTCACCATAAATACTGAATGTAGTTTAAAAAAAAAAAAATGTAGTTTAGGATATAGTAAATATAGCCTGTCTATATTTTTAAATTTTCTGTTAATTTTCATTTGGTAGTGAATGATACAGAAGACCAAAAAGCTTAATATTTCATCAGTTGTGCAATGATAGGACACATTTGAAGCCAGAGGTAAAGCATAACATTTGAAACACTGTTGAAAAATGTGACACTTTCTACCAAAAACTTGGGAACCTTCTCTCAAAGCATTCAGGATGTGTTCATGGTTTTCCCAGTGTTTTCTCCAGAGATTTTGCAAAAGCTTTAACATTCCTGCTCTTAAATGTTGTCAGGCACACCTCTTAAAATTTAAATTTCAACTGCTAAAGCCTTGTCTTTTTAATCCTTATATGAAAATATTAGAATAATTTAAAATAAATGGATTTCCAATTAAGATTATTAACATAAATTGATGTTTAGGAGATGGAGGAAAACAAAATCTACAAGTTTTTCCTGTAAGTTTTCTTAGCAGGTACTTCCTGTTTATATGGACTATTATAGGACTTATGGGGCTTTAAAAGCCTCAGACTTCTTCAGGGAGCAACACAGTGCCTGATCTATAATGCTTTTCTAGGATATGGTCCTAAGATAAGACACAGAGATTTAGGGTGTTCCTTTATTTTTTCCAAATTACTAACAGAAACCCAGCTATTATTTTAGGGTATAACAGGATGGTTAAGAACTCAGACTGTGCAGCCAGATGGCTGAGCTTCAGACCCTCACTCTGCCAATTATGCATTGTATATCTTTTGGCAAGTTGCTTAAAGTCTGTGTTTCGTATTTTTTATCTGTTATATTGAGTTCATAATGGTCCTCACCACAAGAGTTGTGAGGATTAAATGAGCTAACACATGTAAAGCACATAGAACAGTACCTGGTATGTGGAAGAACTTAGAAAAAGTTAATTACTAATTGGTTTTGGGGTGCGCTGACTTAGATACACTCTCTATTTAAAAATTATCTACACAAGAGATTTTTTTCCATAAAGATACCAAGAACAAAAGAAGCATATAATTATATATTGAATATTCAGTTTAATTTGGTTTTGGATTTAGACATTACACAATATTTCAAGGTTTCTCTGCTGTGTTTTGTTCAATGGTACCTAATAGTAATTAAGCTATTGATTATTGCATAATCAGTTCTTTCTTTCTTAACAATTGGGAAGTTAATAGTCACGAATCAAATTATTTCAAAACCTACACTTTTAGTTTGATTATTGTTATTATATTCCTTTCCTAAATTTGAATGAAATACAAAATCAAAAAAGTCATCCTTAAATCTCTTACGTTATTAAAATTTTGTAATACGGTTAGTGTCTTAAAGTGAAAGCAGGCCTGACATCAGGCATCTTTGGCAGTTACTTTCATTTTCAACATTTCGAGTTAAGGAGAAATCTCTTTGTCCATATGGTAATTTCCAGTAAAGAAGGGCATTGGCGAATATTATAGAAGCTAATTGATACAGATGGTATACTACTGCTCTCTGGAATTGGTTAAGAAAATGTTGTATATCTTTAGCCTCACACGTTGCTTCTACTCTGAAGCAAATCTAGATTAAGAAATGCTACTGGTTTTATAAAGGCAGATCATATACACACACATACTTATATTTTGAGTTACCCACTCCGCTCTTCTATTAGTCTAATTTCTGGTCATCTGTTTTATCAGTAGATAAAATATCTTATTTTTCATCATTTCTCCAAGAGGATTTTGGTTATCTCTAAATTAAAGAAGAAAAAGAAAGAAAGTGAAAAACGGAAACTGAAGCAATGTAACTATGTAGACTCAGAGGTTTTACATAGCTGGAAGGTTGAAATCAACAATTCCAGCTTAATCATAAGACATGTTGTTACAGGTACACCTTGTAAACAGAACACAGAGACATAGCATAGCTGGATGGACGGAAATAAGAATCTAATTCTTACAGAAGCTTTTTCTAAGACATTATAATTACAACATGGTATTTAAAGTAAGAAAATACCCATTTGGATTATTTTGCTCTACTCAAGGAGAAACCAATTTGTTCATTAGAGTCACTGCAATCCTGTCAATTTCATGTATGTAAGATATAAGTGGACCTTTGAGACCATCAAGAGAGCTTCCAAATATACTGACCTTAGTCCTTTTCAGTAATGAATTCTCTTAACTCCGCAAAGCCCTCCTTAGTTTAGGACTCAAGATCTAGTCAATTAGGTAAAATGCAATATTCAGCATTCATCCATTCACTTGTTAAGCTGTTACTGGATGTACTGGATGGTTCGGTATTTAATATTAGGCACTATTCTATGTTTTAAACACAGTATCTCCTTTAATCTTACAACCACCTGATGAAGGAGGCATTATTGTTATCCTCAATACTCAAATAAGGAAATGAGACAATGAAATAAGTGAGTTATAAAAGGTCACTTATTCAAAGTGAAAAGAGTCTTCAGTATCAGGCTATCTGACTCTAATCCCACAGCTCCTAACTACACTGTGCTGGCCACATGAGGCATAGGGTGACCAACTATCACAATTTGCCTAGGACACGAGACTTTCAGTGCTAAAGCCAAGAATTTACTATCTCATGGAAAACATGTAACTTACAGTCATTTTATCTTTTACTTTACATAAGAGATAAAAGAATTTTCATATCAATACCCAAATATGATGAAATACAGAAATGATGCAATTTTATAAAACTTTTTGCTATATAGTGGGCAAATCTCCTAACAATGGGAAAGTAGATCATTTTGCAGGAAAGGGAAGGAAAGTAGATGTACACCAAATGTTTTTGAGTGTTAACTATTGTCAGACACTCTCAAAATTATATATTTCTCATCTAATCCTCTCAGAATGTTATGGGATAAGTTATGTTATCCTCATATTACGGATGCAAAGACTGAGAGAACTAAAGTAACTTGCCCAAGGTTATGAAGCTAGTAAGTAAGTAGCATAGCTGAAACTTGAATTCTGCTCTTTCTTCAAAACCATAACTTTTATAATGCAAGTAATTTAAGATTAAAAAATTACTGGTTTTCCATTCTGTCAACTCAGTAACTCTTTCCTAGGTCTAGAGTTATTCTTAAGAACATTTTTATGTATGCGTCCCATCTGGCATTCTATTCAGAAAAAAAGAAAAATTTAGTATGTACTCTGTGCCTGGCTGTTTGCTAGATAGAAGACTTACAAAGATGATTTAGCTTAAGTTCTGATCAAAATGCATGAAGCAAAATCTGACAGAAATGAAAGAATAGACAATTCAACAATAATAGTTGGAGACTTCAATACCTCACTTTGAATAATAGGTAGAGCAACTAGACAGATGATCAACTAATATATTGGAGCAACGCTATAAATCAACTAGACCTAACAGACATCTATAGGGCACTCCACCCAACAATAATAGAATATGCATTCTTCTCAAGCACATATGGAAATTCTCCAGAATAGACCATACGCTAGATCAAACAACAAACCTTAATTAATTAAAAAAATAGAAATAATAAAAGTATGCTCTGTGACCACAATGAAATGAAACTAGAAATCAATAACAGGGGAAAATTAAGGAAACTCAGAAAAAAAACCATTGCCATAGAGTCCATTCTGACTTATATCGACCCTATAGGAATTTACAAGAAACAAGTATGTGAAAATTAAAGAAGACAGTCCTTAGAAAATCAGTGAGTTCAAAGAAGAAATCAAAAGGGAAATCAGCAAATGCTTTGGGATGAATGAAAATTATGACACAACATATTAACACTTATGGAATGAAGCTGAAGTAGTGCTTAGGTGGAAATTTATAGCCATAAACACCTGTTATTAAAAAAAAAAGATCTCAAGTCAATAACCTAAACTTCTACCTTAAGACAACGAAAAAAAGAACAAACTAAAACTAAATCAAGCAGAAAGAGGGAAATAATAAAGATCATAAAATAATGAAATAGAAAAACAATAGAGAAAATCGACAACACCAAAAACTGGTGCTTAGAAAAGATCAACAAAATTGACAAACCCTTATTTAGTTTGACCAAGAAAAAAAGAGAACAGTCTCCCAACTACTGGACTTAGAAATGAAAGAGGGAACTATACTACTAACCTTCCAGAAATAAAAAGGATTATAAGGAATGCTACGAACACGTGTTCTCCAAAAAACTAGATAACTTAGGTGAAGTAAACAAATTCCTAGAAAGTCACAAACCACTGAAACTGACTCAAAAAGAAACAGAAACTCTGAACACTTTGTGACAAGCGAGAAGACTGAATCAGAAACCAAAAAACTACCCACAACAAAAGCCCAGGCCCACATGGCTTCACTACTGAATTCTACCAAACATTTAAAGAAGGTTAATACCAATTTTTCACAAACTCTTCAAAAAAATAGAAATAGAACAGGTGCAAACCCATTATGTGAAACCAGTATTACCCTGATGCCAAAAACAGACCAATATATCACAAGAAAGAAAACTATAGACCAATAGCTCTTATCAATATGGATGCAAAAATCCTGAGCAAAACACTAGCAAAACGAATCCAGCAATATGTAACTGGGATCAAGGTGTTAGGGGGATGATAGCAAAAGGGATTTTTTTCATGAGGTGATAAACACATTCTAAAATTGACTGATGACGGTTGCACATGTCTGTGGATATACTAAAACCCACCGAATTGTACACATGTGACTTATATCTCAGTAATGCTATTTTAAACAAGGTGAAAAAAGATATAAAGAGAGGAGAAAGTAAACAATCAACATAAAGGACAGTGATTCATGAGAGAGTTTGCAATGCAGATGGTAAGCTGTTTGGTTTTGTTTGTTTTTTTGAGTATATCATTTTACCAAGAGGAGGTATTAAAAAAAGACAGTCTTCCAAAGAAGGAGGAGGCGACAAATAAAATCATACTCAGGGAATTGTGAGTCACCTATAAAATTTGAAAAACAGGAGACATGGGGATGAGGGATGTAAAGATGATACTGGATGCAAAGATAGAGGCGAGATTGTGAAGGAACTTAATTGCCAAGTAGTTTAGTTGTTAATCCAGCAGCAAACAATGCAATAAGTAACACAATCGTTAAACACGTTGGGGACTAGGGAAGATGAAGCATTAGCCTTTTATAGTAATCACCTGGTAACTTACCTCTTTTCCCCTTTCCATTATACACCCCATGAAAGTAGGGCTCTTGTATTGATTGGGGATGTACCTCCAGAACCCAAAGAGTACTTGATACATGTTTTTTTGGGCGACGTGAAGTCAGTTCTGACTCATAGCCATGCCATGTGACAGAGTAGAACTGCCCCCATAGTGTTTTCTAGGCTGTTTTTTTTTTTTTTTTTTTTATAGAAGCAGATATCCAGGCCTTTATCCTGCATAGCCACTGGGTGGATTAGAACCACCAACCTTTTGGTTAGCAGCCCAGCATTTAACCATTGCACACCACCAAGGCTCCTTACTTGATACATAGTAGGCATTAAAAAAAATTATTTAATGGATCAGTTATTGTTCAAAAAACAGCTCTCATGGTTGTGCAAGGCTTAACTTATGATGGAGAAAAACAGTAGGTGCAAAGAAACCAGTAAAAGATTATTACAGTAGATCAAGCAAGAGAAAAACAAAGGAGAATGTGGGCAGTGACAATAGATTTTTTATAGAATCAACAGAACTTAGCCTATGGACTAACAGGGGTTTGATTAAATGAGAATCTAATATTATAACATGCTTTCCAACCTGGGTAAGGAGATGAATGATGTTTTTATGAAGACAGGAATATAAGAGGAAAAGAAAATTCAGGGGAAAAGTTGAGTTTGAATTTCAACTCAGTGAGGATGAGATTTGTAAAGGACATGATCTGATAATTGACAGGCAATTGTAGAGGAGGAAATTGATTCTCCAATTTGGTACTTACCTTGTGAATAAAAACAATAATTCAATATATTACAACTTTGTTCAAGTTTATGTCACCCATAGCTTTTGAAAGCCTTAGAGAAATAAGAAAATTATTTCAGTTATTATCAGATCCATCTGAGATTATAATCATAATTTACTATCTCTACAGCAGAAATAAGGGAGGTAGAAATAGACTAAATAACTGGCTTGAAGAGTCTTGAATAGCTAGTGGGGAAAAAAAATCAGGCAACCTAGCTGTCAAGTTATCACCACAAATTTGATTACCTGGTAGACAAAATGGAGACGTGCTGTAATGTTAAATAAACTAGAAATGATTTGAATCTGTAATAGAGCTTGGAGACTGTTGAGATTTGTTTTGATTTGGGATATTACTGACTGCATATTCTAAATTGGCAAACCAATACAAAATACTACATCCAGCATGAACTCATTACTTACAAGAAAATGTTAAAGCTCCGTAATCCTCTTCTTTTAGAAATCTTCTCTGAGGGCAAAAAATAAAAAATCTATTCACTAGTAAAATATTTTTTTCCCATGATTCTTCTGGAACATTTAAAGAACGCTTGTCTTGTTTTCTTTAACAACAGGACCAGAAAAGTATAGTCTTATGATCACATGGTTTCTCCAGACCACCTACATCACAATCACCATAAATATTGGGAAGCTACAAATTTAAGAAAGATTCATTCATCAATAGTCCATAGGAAAAAAAAAAAAAAAAAGTCCATAGAAGTCCCAATTAAATAGTCATTCTTCACTATAACAGAAAAAGTTGATATGGGATGTTGTAATTCATTGTGTCCATAATATAAACAAATAATTTCTTAGGGAATATTGATTCCAAAGCAGTTAACTATTTCTGGGCTATTTATGAAGAAAAACCTGAGAAATTCAATTTGCGAATCATTTAGGATCTCTTACACTTAAGCTGATGAGACTTCTAAAAAAGATCTGGGAATTTTGAGAAGTGACTAACATTCAAGAATCCTGGAATTTAACTATTGACTTGAATGCAGTGCAAATATTAAGGTGATTATGTGAGAGTAAGCACTTGGAGTAACTGGCTGAAATATTTGGAAAATTTAAAAAGAGAATTAAGGAGGCCCAGTGGCTCAATGGTTAAGTGCTTGGCTGTAAACCAAAAGGTTGGCAGTTTGAGCCCATTAGTTCCTCTGCAGGAGAAATACCTGGTGATCTGCTCCTGTAAAAATTACAGCCTCGGAGACCCTATGGGGAAGGTTTACTCTGTCACAGAGGGTGCTATGAGTCGGAATCGGCTCACTGGCAAACAATAACAACAAAAAGAGAATTAATGACTTTCAAATATATTTTCTAAAAGCAATACTTCAATACAAAATTTTTAAATATGAAAAAGATGATGGAAAAACTGTTACCAGTATGTAACCACATATTTAAAGACTATCATCTTAGTATTCATAATTTCCCATAGAATTATCTATTTTCTTGATTATAAAATATAACCATGGACTGTAAAGTTGCCTGTAATCTTCATAGGGTTGCTTCTCTACAGAAAACCACTAGGAAACAAATTACAGGTTAGATGTCAGCAGCATTCTAAAAAAAACAATGCATTTGCTTAATAACAGCTGCTCTCATTTGCAAAAAAAAAAGACAAAAAATGAAGAGCTCAGGTGTGAAACTTCTAATGCACAAAAAATTGAGGGAGTTTTCATTTGATTCTGCATGATCCTTAATGAGAAGAAACTTGTCACTGATGTATTTTCAGAGTGAATAAAGTATCTCCTAAGAAGTTATAGATAGAGCTATTAATTGCAAAGTACTTTATATTCGTATAGATCAGAATCATGCTGAAATACTTCATTGTTTTTAGGCGCTCTCCAGCTGATTCCGACTCACAGCTACACTACGTACAACAGAATGAAACACTGCCCAGCCCTGCACCATCCTCGCAATGGTTACTGTTTGAGCACATTGTTGCAGCCACTGTCAATCCATATCCTTAAGGGTCTTCCTCTTTCAGTGACCCTCTACCTTACAAGCATGATGTCCTTCTCCAGGGGCTGGGCCCTCCTTATACCATGTCTAAAGTACATGAGATGATTTCTTACTATCCTTGCTTCCAAGGAGCGCTCTGGCTATACTTCTTCCAAGACAGATTTATTCCTTTTTCTTGCAGTCTATGGTATTTTCAATATCTTTCATCAGTACCATAATTCAAATGCATCAATTCTTCTTCAGTCTTCCTTATTTATTGTCCAGCTTTCGCATGCATATGAGGCAATTGAAGATACCATGGCTTAGGTCAGGTGCACCTTGGTCCTCAAAGTGACATGTTTGCTTTTTAACACTTTAAAGAGGTCTTTTGCAGCAGATTTGCCCAATGCAATGTGTCTTGATTTCTTGACTGCTGCTCCCATGGGTGTGGATTGTGGATCCAAATAAAATGAAATTCTTGACAATGTCAGTCTTATCTCCATTTATCATGATGTTACTTATTGGTTCAGTTTTGAGATTTTCTGTTTTCTTTATGTTTAGGTGTAATCCATGCTGAGGGCTATGATCTTTGATTTCATCAGTAAGTACTTCAAGTTCTCTTCGCTTTTAGCAAGCAAGGTTGTGTCATCTACATATTGCAGGTTGTTAATGAGTCTTCCTCCAGTCCTGATGCCCTGTTCTTCGTCATATAGTCAGGCTTCTCAGATTATTTGCTCAGCATACAGACTGAATAAATACGGTAAAAGGATGCAACTCTGATGCACACATTTTATGGTTTCAACTGATGCAAAAAAAAAAAAAACCCAGCATCCCTTTATTCTGTTTGAATGATTACCTCTTGATCTACGTACAGGTTCTGCATAAGCACAAATAAGTGTTCTGGAATTCCCATTCTTCAAAATGTTATCCATAATTTGTATGATCCACACAGCTGAATGTCTTTGTATGGTCAATAAATGACAGGTAAACATTTTTCCAGTATTCTCTGATTTCAGCCAAGATCCATCTGACATCAGCAATGATATTCCTTGTTTCACACCTTCTTCTGAATCCAGGTTAAATTTCTGGCAGTTCCCTGTCAATGTCTTGCTGCAACCATTTTTGAATTATCTTCAGCAAAATTTTACTTGTATGTGATATTAATGATATTGTTTGATAATTCCCACGTTCTGTTGGATTGCTTTTCTTTGGAATGGGCACAAATAGGGATCTCTTCCAGTCAGTTGGCCAGGTAGCTGTCTTCCAATTTTTTTGGCATAAACAAGTGGGCACTTTCAGCACTGCATCCATTTGTTGAAACATCTTAATTGGTATTCCATCAATTCCTGGAGCCTTGTTTTTCTTCAATGCCTTCAGTGAAGCTTGGACTTCTTTCTTTAGTTCCATCGATTCTTGATTACATGCTACCTCCTGAAATGGTTGAATGTCGACCAATTCTTGGTACATTTTTTTTTTTTACAGTAAATCTGTGTATTCCTTCCATCTTCTTTTGATGCTTCCTGCGTTGTTCAATATTTTGCCCATAAAATCCTTCCATATTGCAGCTCAAGGCGTGGAATTTTTTCTTCAGTTCTTTCAGCTTGAGAAACGCTGAGCATATTCTTCCCTTTGGGTTTTCTAACTCCAGGTCTTCGCACAGTTAATTATAATACTTTATTTTCTTGAACTGCCCTTTGAAATCTTCTGTTCAGCTCTTTTGCTTCATTTCTTCCATTTGCTTTAGCTACTCTGTGCTCAAAGAGCAAGTTTCAGAGTCTCTTCTGACATCCATTTTGCTCTTTTCTTTCTTTCCTGTCTTCTTAATGACTTTTTGCTGTCTTCATGTGTGTTGTCCTTGATGTCATCCCACAACTTGTCTGCTTTTTCAGTCATTAGTGTTCAATGCATCAGATCAGCTCTTGAGATGGTCTCTAAATTCAGGTGGAAGGTACTTAAGATGGTACTTTGATGGACTTCTTTTAATTTTATTCAGCTTCGGCTTGAACTTACATATGAGCAATTGTTGGTCTGTTCCCCTGTGAGCCCCTAGCCTTGTTCTGACTGTTGATATGGAGCTTCTCCATTGGATTTTTGATTCCAGATACAGTTTGATTCCTGTGCATTCTGTCCAATGAGATCCACATGTATAGTCATCATTTATATTATTGAAAAACTTATTTCCAGTAAATAAGTCACTGGTCTTGTAAAATTCTATCATGAAATCTCCAGCATCATTTCTTTCACCAAGACCATATTTTCCAACTATAGATCCTTCTTTTTTCTTTCCAACTTTCACGGTCCAATCACCAGTAATTATCAATGCATCTTTATTGCACATTTGGTCAATTTCAGACTGCAGACTTTGGTAAAATCCTCAATTTCTTCATCTTTGTCATTAGTGGCTGGTGCATAAATTTGAATAATAGTGATATTAACTGATATTCTTCCTTTAGGTGCATGGATATTGTGCTATCACTGACAGCATTGTACCTCAGTGAAGTGCTCAGACACAGTATGTGCTCGATAAATGTTAGTGCTTTTTTATTCTGTTAAGATTTATGTTCTAAAGGAGAGAATAAGTGTTAAGAAAACAAAACAAAAACTTATCTTGACCATTGGCAGCAATGGTCTAGATAGGTTGGAAAGGTGTGAGACTACTGGGAGTAAAAGTCAGGGAATCATTGCAATAACACAACTTTTTTCTTTTAATATCCATAACTCATTATCATTTAAGCTGGAATAATGGTCTCAGAACTTTTATATTTAAGAATAAAAGTGACCTTTTGTTTTCCCTGCCTTGCTAACTCTCAAAGAGATGGATTGACACAGTGGCTGCAAAAGTGGGCTCAAGCATAACAATGATTGTGAGGATGGCACAGGACCAGCAGGGTTTTGTTCTGTCGTACATGGGGTCACTATGAGTCGGAACTGACTCCACAGCACCTAACAACAAACAGCAACACTAACCACGTGTTTACATCAGTCTCAGATCTGCAAGCTATCTGAAACCAGTGGCCAAAAAAAGATTTCATGAGAAAGTTTCTGATTTAAAACATGAATCTTCTAGAACCCTGTCCACAATAGTGCTGACAGTTCATTTGACCTCAATATTTTTTATGAGGTTTTAGTTCATATTTGGGTGAAATTAATGACTTTGAGGGTCATTACAGATTATAAATTAATATCTACCGCAAATGGAAAACTTCTTTGGGTTCTAATTCTATGCATGATAAATTGGGAGCTTTATTACTACTTTTAACCTTTAGCACATCTTTCTTTAAAGCAGAGGTTCAAATGTAAAATCTATTATTTTCAGACATTGTACTAATTTGTTATGGTCACCCTTTCTAACCCTAAAGGCTTTGAGTTCATAAAAGAGACATGAATTGCAATATGAGATCTAATATTTCTGTCATTGGTACACATAAATTCTTTCCAGATCTTCTCTGGGTTCATGAGGAAAAATTCTGCATATAGTGTCGATTGAATTGCTAAAAATTCCAATGAGAAGCAAGAAATACGGAAGTAAAAAGTAAATATGTCGTCCATGTTTATTTCAGATAAATATCGTTTTTTCCCTTCACCTGAAATGAGTTATTCTTTTAAACTTGGGCAATTGAACAGAACAAATGCACGCTCTTCTTTGAAACAACTCAAAGGTACTTATGTCAAATATTCTACCTAATAGAGGTGTACTGGGAACTGTAACCATTGCAAATAGATATGACAAACACAGAAATAAACGATTTTCAGTTTCTGAATTTAGCTTCTGCACTAGACTACAAAACCAGAGTGACTTATTCTTCATGTACTGCCATCATTGCTCTGTTGATCTAATATATGTCCAGTAAAGAAATCATCAGGCACTATTACAATCCCACCAACTTCGTAGCACTCATCCATCTACTGAAAGTTTTCTGTTTAAAACTCCTCCAAAGCAGACTATAACCAATGGTTTATTATTTCTTAAAGGCAATTTATGAATGTCTCCTTCCTGATTTGCCATGTGACTATCTCAGAAATGCCCAGTTGAATGTAATTCAGCCATAATTACAACATCACTGTAGGAGAAATTGTACCAGAACTGCCAAAGCAGCTACAGTGACTGCCTAAATGCTGACTTTAGCTTGTTGATTTTCTTTTAAGGAAAATCTGGAGGACAAAAAGAACGTCATCTAAACAAGGGATTGCAGGACTTTAGAAAAGGAAATGCTGAATTCCTCCGTAATTCATATTGTAATGCTTGTCCCTTTTATGAACTCAGAAGAAATAATGCTGTAAAGAAATAGATGCCTATGTATAGTATGAGTAGTTTTATAGAAGCAGATGGGAAAATGAAGTCCCTATTAATAAAATACAAATAATTTAGCCGCCACCGCTATAAATCTCTAACAGCAGCACATATTTCTGTGATTGCTCTAATCCTTGTATGTTGTCTTGCTCTTTTTGCAGGCAGACCAGTAATGATTGTGGTGGAATATATGGAAAATGGATCCCTAGACTCCTTTTTGCGGGTGAGGTGTTCTTTTCTGACGGCATTTAAATAAGCTATTCTGAGTTCTAGATTTAAAACATTTATCACAAATTAATTTTTGCATAATTTTATTCACGAATTTTTTGTGAAGAATAGCAGCGTTTTCTCTAGGGTACATTTCTCTGATTCTCTGATACATTAAAGTGTTGCTTAGTGGGGGAGGGATGTACACTTAATAATATAATTGATTCCCTCTATAAGTTCACTTGCCGTATTAGATATATTTCAAATGATATTATCGTGAAGAAATTAAATGAAATTCAGTTGCTTCCCAAAGCCATTCATTTCGCTCAATCACTTTTAACTATTTAGTAGGATATTTTACGGATTTTTATATAATCGTGTACCCCTTGAATTGAATGTATGGTCACCAAGAGTGACTCAAGTTCATATTTTTAAAAAATTGCTGTCCATCCATTTTGCCCTGCTTAAATTCATTTGGCTGACTATGTAGAAAACGAAAGGAGAAAGAATGAAAACTTTCATCAGAGACTTGTTTTAGGGCAAAAATTTTAAAGCTCTCCTTTTTAAAAGTGTATTATCCTTAAAAGTATGATGTATTAAAAAATCATTTGTTTTATACAGTAGTACAAAATAACAAAGCTGAGTAGGAAGCAGGAAATTATATTTCAAGGTGTGTTTGTAATACCTTTAACATTTTAAAAGCCATCATCCACTGCAAAAATATTTATTGACAGTGAAGGAAAACTAAAATATGAAAGATAGTAACTAGAATCAATATATTATGTCCCCAGCAGAGGTCACATATTTGAATTTCATTGTGTTCTTTAATATATGTCTATATAAGCCATTTTCCTTGCTTACAAAAAATGGTTGGACTTTTGTCATTTGGAATGTGTTGTATTATTTTTCCTCTTCATTTTCATTTGAATAAATAGTCTCAAGCATTTTCTTTCTTCACTTCAGGTTTTGCTCCATGTTGTTTGGACAAGTTCTGCACACATCTCACCTTTCTTTCTTGATCATATTTTCATTTATTTTTCGTGATCCCATGTCCTCTTCTTCCATCAGCTCTCAATGTTAGCAGTGATGATATATTTACACTGTGACAGGATTTGATGTCCAGATTCAGTGCCTGAAGCTGAATTCAGCAAAATCGTCTGGTTATTATAAAGCAATACTACTCACACAGCATATACTCTCAACCAAGTGTGCTCTTTAAGGCAAAATGAAATTCATAGGTGTTTGGGTACATGAACTGGTGTTTTTTTTTTTTCTGTAGCTATTCTCAGAAAGTGTTATTTTATAGCTTGTATTTATTTCTCCTGTAGATGTGCTAATTTATTTTAGAATAATTTTTCAGGATCTCCTTTGGTACTTGAAATGCATGTACACTTAGGCCTTCATAAAAATCATTTCTATCAGATATATATCAAAATGACTCATTATCTAATGATGCTTGGGATAGGTTTTTTTTTTTTTTATTAACTATATCCTAGAGCGACTATAATGGCAAATAATGAGAGCAGATACTCAATCTAAATTGCTGCTGAAAATTAGATCAAATGATTGCCACAAGCAAATTGAGAGAAAAATATTAGCTTCGGATATACTTTTTTCCTGCTGAATCATGAATCAGTTAAAATAGGTTATAAAGAAAAGATTATGTTATAAATAAAAGACTTATGAATATTCTACTACATGTATATATGTGGCATAGCTCATGATGTAAATTATAAAAACTAACATTTTCAGTTTTTATTATGTGCCATGTGATAAGATACCACAGAGTCTGGGAAGAGGAAATACCATTTCTATAGCTACCATCACTACTACAATCAGAACTTTTACATACGTTATCCCAACTAATCTTGGCTCCGACACTTACTAGCTGTGTGACGTTGGCCAAGTTACTAACCTTTCTGTGCCTCTGTTTGCTCATCTGTAAAATGAGGATATTAACAGTACCTACCTCATGCAATTAATCATTATAAGGATTAATTGAATTAATCATTGTAAGGCTTATAGAATAGTGCCTGACATGTTGCAAGTCTTATGTAAATCTACGTGAAGTAAGTAAAAACACTTAACTCTGTTGGGAAATCACCATAATTCTCATTTTACAGGTGAGGAAACTGAGGGCCAGCAAGGTTAAATAATTTTTTCCTAAGCCATAAAGCTAATAAGCGGTAAAGCGAAGATTCAGACTCAAGTCTAAATGAGTCAAGAAGCCATGCTCTCACCCACTATGAATGCTGTCTTTTTTATTAAATTACTTACTGCTTCTCCTTGTACGTCCATGGCCATATCCCAAAGTGGTCTCATGTCCCCTCTGCACATACAGTTTCAAGTAAAATAAAAACCATATGAATGGAAAAAAAATTATAGGATCAATACTACCCTTCTTTCCCTCCTTTAATATTCTTACCGTTCTTTGTCATCATATCCCTTCTATCCCAGAAGCTCAGACTGCTTTATAAACTTTATGTCAATAGCAGACATTCAATTCCCCATGGCAAGCAGAAATAAAATATATATATATTCCATAAATTCTCAAAAGTGAAGTCATTTTTCAAACTGCTGCTTTAGAATTTGATAATCACAGCTTCTGTGAGCACACAAAGGAGGAAGTGGCTAAGTGCGCTGCCTGGTAGGGGAGCCATCCATGGCTCATTAATGGCATTCTGTGCTTACTGGAGGCAGAAAAGATTTCCCTTGGTCTCCCACACTACTTGAAAATCACTTCAATTGGCTGTCTTATTATGAAGGAGTGGTAGCACAACTGAGTACAACATTACAATCCAGTGGCAGTGCTGGTGCCTGGCTGACTGTGATACTGCGCTGAATTCATAAATCTCGTGCTGTTTGAGACCCTTGTGGACGTACTTCCAGATATTGGCAGGGGGAGGTGCCGTTAAGTGTGTGAGTGTATGTATGTGTGTGCACACACATACACGTGTGTAGAGGAGTAGGTATGTGTAACTTTGTGCATGTTTATAATTTTAAAATAAAATGCATTCTGACTTAGCAAGCTAAGCGTTAGGCTGGATACTCAGAAGGTAGACATCACTGACATATCCAGGTTCTCCTGATTTTCCCAAGGCAGTACATTAGTATGAAATAAGTATAATTTTAATCATCATCCCTGTAAAGTCTCTCTCCAGCTACACACACAGATTTCATAAACAATTTTTGTGGCAAGAAGCAGGTGTCACCTATAACGCAAAAGCTGGGAGAAATCACTGAAACACAAAAAAATGAACAAGATTGGATTGAATAAGGAAACCATATCCCAAAACATTCTCAGGGAAGAATGGTTGGAAGTAAGAAGGGACACCTGGGTGCACAGGCACTCAGCTCTCTTGCTCCATGGGTCAGCAAGCCTCGCTCTGCCACTAAGTGCCCAAAGGCACCGCACTCCACCAGGAAGCCTCCTGCACACAGGCACTCAGCTCAAGCAGAGTTTGGTCTTGGCCACTAGCCTATTCTCCTATTAGGACAAGTGAAAGTTCAGAACGGAAATAAGATCAATATAAAAAAGTCTATATCATTTCTATACATCAACAATAACCAATTATAAAATATAGATTCCAGTCACAAACCCAAACCCACTGACCTTGAGTGGATTCTGACTCATAGTGACCCCACAGGGTTTCCAAGGTTATAAATCTCTACTGAAGCAGACAGCCACATCTTTCTCTCTCAGAGTCACTGTTGGTTTCAAACCACCAGCCTTTTGGTTAGGAGTCGATTGCTTTAACCACTGCTCCACCAGTAAAAAAAAAAAAAAAAAAAAAAAAAAATTTTTTTTTCAGTGGAAGGGTATAAATTCTGATACAGCTATTCCTTGTGTTTTCATTTTTTTCCCCAATAGTTTAATTTTAATGCATCTTAAAATAATAGGTCTTAGGAATCATCGGGAGCCCTGGTGGTGCAGTGGTTAAGAGCTACAGCTGTTAACCAAAAGGTCGGCAGTTTGAATCCACCAGCAATAAGTTTGGTTTTGGTTCGGTTTAGGAATCATTCAACCTTATGTTTCTGTAGCTCAACAACTCTTAGATATTTTTTATCAGCATGTTGAACTATTCCTTTTTCAGGGACATAGATACCACCCAAACATTTTCTGATACCGTTGGTTTATTTTTTCTTTTCTTTTTTTTTTTTTGGTTTTAAGAACTGAAATTTATTTTCTCACAGTTCTGGAGTTTGGTCTTACGTCAACCAAAAGAAAAAGAAAAAAACCAAACCAGTTGCCGTCAAGTCAATTCAGACTCATAGAAACCAGGCTATGTCAATTCCTTCTCCTAGTTTATGGAGTCTGCTGATGATGTTGGCATTCCTTTGGTTGTAGACAATCCTCCATGTCATCTGTCTTCCCCTATGTGTGTGTGTGTGTCTCTGTGTCTATTCTAGTCTTCTTTTTTTTTATTGTGCTTTAGGTGAAAGTTTACAACTCAAGTCAGTCTCTCATACAAAAATTTATACGCATCTTGCTATATACTCATAATTGCTCTCCCCCAATGATACATCACACTCCTTCCCTCTACTCTTTCTTTTCATGTCCATTCAGCCAGCTTCTGACTCCCTCTACCCTCTCATCTCCCCTCCAGATAGGAGATGCCAACATGTGTCTACTTGATCCAAGAAGCTCATTCTCACCAGTGTCATTTTCTATCCCATTGTCCAGGCCAATCCCTGTCTGAAGCATTGGCTTTGGGAATGGTTCCTGTCTTGAGCTAACAGAAGGTCTGGGGACCATGACCACCGGGATCCTCCTAGTCTCAGTCAGACCATGAAGTCTGGTCTTTTTATGAGAATTTGGGGTCTGCATCCCACTGCTGTTCTGCTCCCTCAGGAGTTCTCTGTTTTATTCCCTGTCAGGGCAGTCATTGGTTGTAGCTGGGCACCATCTAGTTCTTCTGGTCTCAGGCTGATGTAGTCTCTGGTTTATGTGGCCCTTTCTGTCTCTTGGGCTCATAATTACCTTGTGTCCTTGGTGTTCTTCATTCTCCTTTGTGCCAGGTGGGATGAGACCAATTGATGCATCTTAGATGGCTGCGTGCTAGTGTTTAAGACCCCGGATGCCACTCTCCAAAGTGGGATGCAGAATGTTTTCTTTATGTGTATATATATATATATACATATATATATATACATATATATATATAAATTTTTATTGTGCTTTAAGTGAAAGTTTACAAATCAAGTCAGTCTGTCACATAAAAACTTATATACACCTTGCTACATAATCCCAATTACTCTCCCCCTAATAAGCCAGCCCACTCCCTCCTTCTAGTCTCTCCTTTCGTGACCATTTTGCCGGTTTCTAGCCCCCCTACCCTCCCATCTACCCTCCAAACAAGAGATGCCAACATAGTCTCAAGTGTCCACATGGTACAAGTAGCTCACTCCTCATCAGCATCTCTCTCCAACCCATTGTCCAGTCCAATCCGTGTCTGACAAGCTGGCTTCAGGAATGGTTCCTGTCCTGGGACAACAGAAGGTTTGGGGACCCTGACCGCTGGGGTCCTTCTAGTCTCAGTCAGTCTGGTCTTTTTATGAGAATTTGGGGTCTGCATGCCACTGTTCCCCTGCTCCCTCAGGGGTTCTCTGATGTGTTCTCTGTCAGAGCACTCATCAGTTGTGGCCGGGCACCATCTAGTTCTTTTGGTCTCAGGATGATGTAGTCTCTGGTTCATGTGGCCCTTGATATCCTTGGTTTTAACTATTGCGGCTTGCTGAATTAAAGCAGCTGAATTTGATGTAAGTTCAATGCTGTTTCCTTAAAGAATTTACTCATCTTTCTGGGCTTCATCTAAACCCTATAGATGTATTTTTCAGTAAAGAAATTTCAGATGTCAACAAGAGACCCTCTCTCCTGAATAACAGTGTTGATGGGGAAGTGAGCATACACAGATCTCGTAATGCAAGTCCATATAACCACCTTGATCATGTTTTGTACATGACTACAAATAGTACTAACCATAGGTAGTTCCTTTCTATTTCCCCACCAGTTGTCTACCTGAAGCCTCTTCTATTTCTTTCCAAGGAGACTGAGTTCTACACTGATGGGATTGAAGTCCCCCATGGCGTTCCTCTGGGGCCTTTCACAATAACTGTGCATCTCTTCAGAGAGATGCCAACATATTCAGGAATGTCGATAGTCTATTTGCGGAGAATAGTCTTCTTTCTGGTAGGAGATTTGGCAAAGTTCATGTTTTTATTTCAACAATCTTTATTGAGCATCTACCATGCTTTGCGTACTGCGCTAAGCATTAACCGTGTTGCTGTTGAGTGGATTACAACTCCTAGCAACCCCATAGGACAGAGTAGAACTGCTTCCTAGGGTTTCTAAGGCGTGGCTGGTAGATTAGAATTGCTGACCTTTTGGTTAGCAGCCATGCTCTTAAACACTGTGCCACCAGGGCCCTGCACTAAACATTAGGGACATAAAGCATTGTTGTTGTTGTTGTTGTTAGGTGCGGTCAAGTCAGTTCCAACTCATAGCAAGCCTATGCACAACAGAGTGAAACACTGCCCGGTCCTGCACCATCCTCACAATTGTTGGTATGCTTGAGCTCATTGTTGCAGCCCCTGTGTCAATCCATCCAGTTGAGGGTCTTCCTCTTTTCATAAAGCATTAGGGACACAAAAATGGGTAAGACAGAGTACATACCCTCACATGTAGGCAATGATGGAGTTTTGCACAGGAAATTAGGGGCTCACAGAAGAGACGCTTATGCCACCTGGATGGGTCAGTGAAGGTTTCCTGGAGGAAGTACATTTTGAGTTTTAGGTTAAAAGATTATTGGTATTTAAAGTGACAACAGCAACTCAAAAGATTAGATAGGAATCTCAGGGGTAGTGAGTTTATGTTAATGCAGAGGAACAACTCAGAAAAGGAGGGTGAGAATGATTGCACAACTGGGAGAGTGTAATCAATGTCACTGAAATGTAGAAACTGTTAAATTGGTGTATATTTTGCTGTGTATATTCTCAACAATGAAATTAAAATTTTAAAAAGATTATTGGTATTTAGCCAAGTAAATTGAATGAAATAATTATAAGCACAATAGAATATATGAGTTAAACAATAGGGATATAAAGTTTCGATGTATTTGTAGCATGACTGTATTAGTTCCTAAGGCTTCTGTAGCAAATTATCACAAATTTTGTGGCTTGAAACAACAGAAATTTATTTTCTCACAATTCTGGAGGCTGTTATCATTGTTAGGTGCCACCGAGTCGGTTCTGACTCATAGCAACCTCATGTACAATAGAACGAAATGCTGCCTGGTCCTGTACCCAGGGCTTCATACTGGCTCTTCCCTGTTCAGCCATGGCTAGGAAAGCAAACTGGAATAGACCTGAATTTTTTTAATTGAGTGAACTAGAACAAGAAAAATTACAGTTTGGAGCCCTCCTGGAAACCTAATCTCCCCCTCAGAAAATAAAGGCAGGGTACACATTGCATAGCAACCGAACTCTTGCCCTTGGATTTTGAGCAGAGTTGGAAACAGCGATGCCCCTCTCAAAGACGGTGGCCAATTGCACCACTTTGAATGTGTGTCACTCCACAGTCCTGCCAAGAATCCAGTCTCGCACATCAGCCTCCCGATTGGGCCCATTACACCTCTCCAAGTCTTCCATTTAGGGCTTCAACCCATAGCTTTTCCTGATCCAGTTATCACTGAGGATCACCCAAATTATAAAAATTCAGATCTCTTCTGGTTTTGCTTCGTCAGCCATAACTGAGCTGGTTTGAACCAGTTCAAAGCCCTGCCTCTACCATCCTCACAATCATTGCTATCTTTCAGCCCATTGTAGCAGGCACTATGTCAATTCATCTCATTGAGGGTTTTCCTCTTTTTTGCTGACATTTCACTTTACAGAGCTTGATGTTCTTCTCCCAGGGCTGGTCCCTCTTGATACCATGTCTAAACTACATGAGAGGAAGCATCACCATCCTCACTTCTAAGGGACATTCTGGCTGTACTTCTTCCAAGGCAGATTTGTTCATTCTCCTGGTAGTCCATGGTATATTCAATATTCTTTGCCAGCACCATAATTCAAATGCATCAATGCATCATGCAAGCAATCTGGAGGCTAGATGTCTTAGGTATCTAGTGCTGCTATAACAAACACCACAAGTAGATGGCTTTAACAAAGAGGAATTTATTCTCTCACAGTCTAGCAGGCTACAAGTCCAAATTCAGGGCATTTCAGCTCCAGGGGAAGGCTTTTTCTCTCTGTTGGCTCTGGAGGAAGGTCCTTCTCATCAATCTTCCCCTGGACTAGGAGCTTCTCAGCACAGGGACCCTGGGTGCAAAGGACACGCTCTTCTTCTGTTGTTTCTTCGTGGTATGGGGTCCCTCAACTCTCTGGTCACTTTTCTCTCCTCTTATCTCTTGTAAAATAAAAGGTCATGCAAGCCACACTCCAGGGAAACTCCCTTTACATTGGATCAGGGATGTGACCTGAGTAAGGGTGTTACATCCCACCCTAATCCTCTTTAACATAACCAAATCTCATTAACCACAGGCAGAGATTAGGATTTACAACACATAGATGTATTACATAAAATGACAAAATGGTAGACAATCACACAATACTGGGAATCATGGCCTACCCAAATTGATACACTTATTTTTGGGGGGACACAATTCAATCCATGACAATGTCCAAATTCAGAGTGTCAGCAGGGCCATGCTGTCTTAAGGCCTAGAGGAAAATCCTTTCTTGCCTCTTCCAGCTTCTGGTAGCCTCAAGTATTCCTTGACTTGTGGCAGCATGGCTCTAATCTCTGCCTCCATCTTCATATGGCCATCTTCCCTTTGTGTCTTTTCTCCTCTTCTTATAAAAACATTGTTATAAAGAGATTAGGGCCTTTGTTAATTTCCTCACCTAATTACATCTACAGGAACCCTCTTTCCAAATAAGGCTAAGTGGGAGTTAGAACTTCAACATATCTTTTGGGGGTACACAATCAATCCCATGACAGTCCATCTTCTGGCCTCCCAAAACCCATGTCCTTCCCACGTGCAAAGTACATTCACCCCATCCCAACATTCTCAAAACTTTTAACCCATTCCAGCATTAACTCTAAGTCCAAAATCTCATCAATATATAATCAAAGACCCTGGTAGAGAATTGACCTTGAATAGTAGAAGCCTCTACATCTTCTGAGACTGGAGAGATTGTGCATTGTGCATCTAGAAAGGTTTATGAGAAGCAAGCAATGATAGAAATTTTAGGGGCTGGAAGTCTTCATCAGGTAGAAGAGGAAGTATAATTGCTTATAAGGTGAGAGAATTAAAGGAATAGCAGAATGTGGCCAGAATGTAGGCTATTCACCATTGGTGCTAGAGCCAACTCATAACACCTTACGAGGGACAAGAATTAAATATTCAGGAATTGTGTGAGCTAGTTGTTAAACTGTTAATAGTTTGAATTTGGCCGTGGTGGATGTATTTACACAGCAGAAATTGAGAAATGGTACAAGTCAGGTCTTGTTTTATTTTCCTCCAGAGAGCTGGTTTACC
This sequence comes from Elephas maximus indicus, assembly GCF_024166365.1. NCBI lineage: Eukaryota > Metazoa > Chordata > Mammalia > Proboscidea > Elephantidae > Elephas > Elephas maximus. Next base: position 67,374,304 of record NC_064836.1, read on the forward strand.
AGGACACCACTCTATCATGGTGTTTAAGACTGCTGAAGTGGGCTGTTTCAGAGTTCACAATTTCTAGGTGTGGAATCAGTGGCTAAAGTGAAAATATGTATCAATATCTCTCACTGATTAACTAATGTGACTAGCATTAATGTGTGCTTTCTGTGAGTTAGACACTATTCCAATCCCACACATTAACCCTCTAACGCTTAAAACAACACTATGAGATAGATATTATTTTTATTGTTGTTGTTGTTGTCATTCCCATTTAGAAATGAAGAACCTGAGGCATAGACAAGTTAGGCAACTTGCCTATGTCAAATAGTAAGTCATTTATTTTTTGCGCAAACATGTATTGAGAGACTGCAGTAGGCCATGTAGTGTTCTGAAACTGGGAATACAGAAGTGAACAAAAGAGAAAAAAAAAAATCTAGTGAGAGGGAGGAGAAATAAATAAAGAATTCAGAAAAATTTATGCTATGTCAGATGATGGAGAAAAATAAAGTAGGGAAAGTCAGGGTGGAAGGTGAGAGTGCGTTTCAATGTTAAGTTGAGAGGACATGGAAGGTCTCACTGAAAAGTGGCATTTGAGTAAAAATTGGAAGAAGGTGAGGTAACACCTCTGTTGCTAGTTCCTGGGGGAAATATTCCAGGAACTAGCAATAACAAGTGCCAATGCCCTTGTGTTGGGTGGGAGGTGGGACATTCTGTATCTGTAGAACTGTAAATAACTCTTTATGCTCAATAGCTATATGCTTGTTTTTACTAGGATGGTGTCAATTCATGCCTGTTGTCTCTTCATAGTTATTAACAGAACCCTTTTTCTCTCACAAGGGTTAAAGTTTGCATAATAAAGTATATGGTCATTCTACTATTATGGCTAGAGTAAAGCGAGTACAGGAGAAGGTAGTAGAAGATAAAGTCAGAGAGGTCACGGAGGCAGAGAGGCGCACGAATCTTGGAGGGCAATATTTCTCATCCTTGACTGCACATTATAATCATTTGGAGAGTTTTAACAAACCCAGATTCCAGGCTATCCCCCAGACCAGTTTAATCATGATCTCTTGAAGTGGGACACATGTGTCAATATTTGTTAAAAGCTTCTCAGGTGAGCCCAAGGCACAGGCAAGTTGGAAAATCATTGAAGCAGTGCCTTGTAGACCTTTGTAATGGTGGTGACTTCCTCTGGGTAACATGGAAAGCTGTTGCAGAGTTGGGAGTAGACGCATGACATGATCTGACTAAATTTTAAAGGGATCACTCTGGTTGCTACTTTGAGAGGAGGCTGAGTTGAGGCGCAGGTGGATGCAGGAAAATTAGGGGGCTTTTGCAATAATCCATGGACAACATGATGGTGTTTTAGTCAAGGATAGTTGCAGTGGAGGTGATGGAAAATGGTCAGATTCTATGATGTATTTTGAAAGTAGAGCCAATAGTATTTGCTGGTGGATTGGATAAAGGATATAAAATAAAGAGAAGATTCAAGGATAATGCTCATCCACAAAATCGGGTCAATAATAGGCAGTGACTGCTTTCTAGGATTATTGTATTAAATGGCTTATAGACATAGAACTTCTAGAATATTGCCTGTCACAAAGTAAGGACTCCATAAAAGTTACCTACTATTCCAAAAACCAAACCCATTGCCATCGAGTAGATTCTGGCTCATGGCGGCCCTATGGGATAGAGTAAAACTGCCCCATAGAGTTTCCAAGGAGCAGCTGGTGGATTCAAACTGCTGACCTTTCGGTTAGCAGCTGAGCTCTTAACCACTATGACACCAGGGCTCCTATCTACTATTACTACCAAACCGAAACCTGTTGCCGTCGAGTTGATTGCGACTCATAGCAACCCTATAGGACAGAGTAGAACTGCCTCAAAGGACTTCCAAGGACCATCTGGGGATTCAAACTGTTGACTTTTTGGTTAGCAGCCCAAACTTTTTAACCACTATGCCACCAGGGTTTACTATGGTACATTTCAAAAAATGTCACTAAGAGTTTTAAAATTATCATTCTGTTATTTCCTGGTCTGTTTTACCAATGGCTAAGAATAGTTTTAGGAAACCCTGGTGGCATAGTGGTTAAGTGCTATGGCTGCTAACCAAAAGGTCGGCAGTTCAAATCCACCAGGTGCTCCTTGGAAACTCTATGGAGCAGGTCTACTCTGTCCTATAAGGTAGCTATGACTTGGAATCAACTCGACAGCAATGGGTTTGGTTTTGGTTTTATAAGAATAGTTTTAATTTTCACCATTAAAAAAAATTCTTATTAGAAGTACCTCAGAAATATGAGTATTTAAATAATACATATAAGTGCATATCAGCATTTCAAAAGCAATGTGAGTCATTTGAAGTTTCCCTGAACAAATGCAAAGCAAATATTAATTTAAAAAATTAAAGGGATCTTTTAAATATTTATGTACTGAAATTATAAATCTAGTAAAGATGGCATTTTACCTTATGCTAGTTATATATTAATAATGAGAGCTGTATTTTATTAGGCACACTTTTCTTGTAATTGTGTGTGTGTAGAGTTATATTTGTACTGTGGTCTAAGAACAAACTTAATCTACATCGCATTCACTTTCTATTTGACAGTGGAAAAAACAAAGTGAAGATGCATTTAACCACCAGTAGCTGGTTTTAAACCATACAATTTAGAGTTGAATACCATCCTCTTAATTACATTTTTTCAGAGAAAAAAAGTAAGCGAAACTTCATACAGAAGAGTTATTATTTACCACACCTGTTACAGCTTAATGCCAAATACTATTCCATAAATAATACGACAATTAAACACCCAGATATATGAAAGCATGGTGTCCTGGGAACCAAGCATATGGATTGCTGAGCCTTTTATTTTTAAATTAGGAGTTGGAGCGCCAACATCCAATAGCCTAAATTTATCTCTTTAAACATTTTAATACTGTAAATGTGTAGTGTGATTTGTGTTACCCTATACCATGAAATTGTATCTTATGACTTTCTTTGTTAATTTTCCTTTTGCAGAAAAGACTTTACATTAACTTGTGTTGGTATATAACTTAGAAGGTTATATAGAGAAACTCCACGCATTTTTCTGATTTCCTCTATGCTCATTCCTATCCCCCATGTTTGGATCACTGAGGGGATTTTGGATCTACAGAACTAAATATTAGATTCGAAATTTGTTCTCCACCATCCCTGCAAATCCTAATCACCACCCTAAACAGATTTTATGAAATTCATACGTAGACATAAGCAAGTATGTTTTGCAAACATTTCCACCAGTAATTCTAATAACTGTAACGATGCTTCATCAGTTGGCATCCTATGACACGCTGCCCCAGAAGCCAGACAAAAAAAAAGCTAAAATTTTCTTGACTTTATTTAAATGTAACACATGCTAGCTAGGGTAGATTACCTTCATAGAAACCTAAGCAAAAAATAAAAAAGCAAATTCAGTAGTAAGCTTTCTAAGCTAAAGCTATATTATATTCAGATTCAATTTAAGCTCTTAAAATGTAATTCTGAAATCCAACTGCCATGTTTCACAAATCTGTGTCTACCTTTTTTCTTCCTAGATTTTTTTTAGGTACCTGAGGAATGACATTTTTAGTTTCTTTATGATTGAAATTTCTGATTCCACTCTTGATGGCTTCTCTCTTCTATAACTAAAAATCCAACTCAGCCTAGCATACCAAAATCCATGATGACTAAAAAGAAAAGCCCCTGAAGGATTTAGTAAATATTCTACAGGAAATAATAATAAGAGTTGCAACTGAGGAGACCACAAGAACCAAGATGGTTTTCAATAAAAGGAGATATTGACTCTTATTTATTCAATGGTTATTTTAAAACAAGAGTGATTTGGTTCTTTCAATCCTATAAATAACCCTAGCGAAATCTTTTACAAATACAGAGGGATTTTAAAAAGTCATAGCATGGTCAACTTTCTGATTTAGAAACATAAAATTGAATCTTTAAACATAAGTTATAGAAGTAATCTCCCAAGGACGGTTTTCTTCAAAGTCACTTATAAATCAATTGTTCAGAACTCAGAAAGTGTTTTCCCATAAATATTTCTTTAAAAGATATTGCTTAAGTACCTAGGCAGACCCAGAAAAGCCTCTTTAACACAGAGTACATCCAAAGGATGTAAATTTTAATACAAAGAGGTCACAGCTTCCTTCAGAAAAAGAAATAACATGTTTTCCTCCCTCTACATAACTTGCCCTGGGGAAATTTTTTAAAGGGCTTTTTTTTTTTTTTTTGGCATCCACCCCTTTCTCCATGTTCTTTGGACAAGACCTCAGATAACCAATTTTTGCTGTCCTAAATCTCAGGTGGTGGCACTACCTCACCACTCCCTCCTACCCTAAACCTGTTGCCATCCAGCCAGTTCTGACTTATAGCAACCCTGTAGGACGAAGTAGAACTGCCTCACATGGTTTCTAAAGCTGTAATCTTTACCGAAGCAAACTATACATCTTTCTCTTACAGAGCAGCTAGTGGGTTTGAACCACTGACCTTTCAGTTAGCAGCCCAGCAGTTAACCAGTGTGCCACCAGGGCTCCTTCCTCCTACCCTAAACTAGGCCTTTTTGCACATTATAAACTCACCTCTAATGTGGGAGCTCTCCCCACACTAATCGAAGCTCTTGTTCTCTAAGTGCCACAGATCTTCACTGAACATAAACTAATTCATACTAAAATGTGACTCGCCAATGCTCTCCTAACTCCTCCAGTTGATTTTGCAAACCCTAATGATGGTTTTGTAAACCCAAATAGAATTTTCATACTGCAATTTCAGCTAGCAAACCAAAAAGAAGTGACAATATGCAGATAGTGTAGGTGAAGATATTCGGACCAAGGGACAATCATGAACGAAGAGGTCAACTCTGCTGTCATTGTGGCTCTCCTAGATTCTCATCTTTTGTCCCGTATGAACCCACTGCATTTCTAACAGCATCTAGTTTGTCTCAGAATAGCTTCTATCAACATAGATGTGAGGGAATACAGGCTTACAATGTTCCACTGTTTGTGAACCTCTGTCTTTTGTAAACCACTTTAAAAAAAAAACCAAACTCATTGTCATCGAGTCAATTCTGACTCATAGTGACCCTGTAGGATAGAGTAGAACTGCCCCATAGGAGCTCCTGGTGGATTCAAACTGCCGACCTTTTGGTTAGCAGCTGTAACACTTAACCACTATGCCACCAAGTTTTCTGTAAACCACTTAGCAGTGTGCATTTCCTGTAGAGCCATTTTACAGCTCAAGTCAGAGTTTTGGAGTAATAATTTCACAAGATTTCAGCTAAGCCTTCTATTTTTGTCATTCTGGTTTGAAAGAACACTGCCATTGCTTATAACTCATGGTTAGTGAACCAGGAAGTCTTTTTGACATACAGATGAACCGAACTTTCTGTACTTCATTTTAGAGCTTAAACTGTCATTATTTAATAGTGTTTATTGCTCCAGATTTGTGAGAAATCTCTGGAAGCTGCTTTATTTATTGTAGCTAACCCAGGCACCAAATTGTGAATTGGATCCTCTGTAGATGTTTCTTTGAGTGGCAAATAATTTTTATTAATTCTACTCAAGAATAGCAGCTTACCATCTACTGGGGTATAGTATTGTTTATCACTCACATTTAACATTTTCACAATGTTGAATCACCATAATTATCTGCTTTATACAAAGGAGTATTATATATTTTTTCTTCGAGAGAGAAAGCTTGCGGACAGTAGCTTATACTGTGGCCACAGACCTCAGATGGTCTGTAAGGCTGTTAGGCTGGTGAGCTAGACATTGATACGATTCCCTGATGAGGCTCTAAAAGGAAATATAACAGAAATCTGTATACGATATTTGACCCCCTTTGCCCCACTCTGCAGCAAAACTGGTAGACAAAGAGCCTCGTCCTCCAAAGTGGAGATGGCTGTAATTATGGTCAGGACTTCTGGTTCACTTGTAGTTTTTTCAGACTACAGTATATCTAACTTTCCATGATAAAAGCTTCGAGAAAATATTTTACTACTTAGTAAAAATTTGAAACACTTCACACCTTTAAAAATAAATAAATTCAGTTCAGTTAAATCCAGTGAATATCTATTGAATATGTACCGTATGCCAAACAAGGCCCTGGGTCTACAAGGATGTACAAAACAAATTATGCTTATTTCCCTCGGAGAGATTATGTTCAAACTACTGGAACAGACAGATAAGTACACATATGGTTGTAACCAATGTTAGTGTGGACAGGGTGCTTTGTGAACAATAAAGAGAGATGGTTGGCCCAGACTGATTCCTTCATTTACCTAACTAGCCCTCCCCTCCTTCACGTGTATTTCAGATCCTGCTGGCTATGACTTTAAAGTATATTTCCTCATTTTGCTCTGCCTACTTCTCCAGTCTCCCTGTCACTCTCCCTCTCACTAAACAAACTCCAGCCACAAGCACACAAACTCATTTGTTCTCAAGCACGCCAAACTCAAATTCTCCTGTAAACCGTTTGTACAGACTGTTCACAGGCTCCACCATGCCACTCTCTATCATATCACTCCATTTTATTTATTTTATAGTTTATCATTATTCAAATAATCTCATTTCTTTTTACTTGTTTATTTTCTCTCTCCTTGCCCACCATTAAATGTAGGTACAACTGGATCACGCCCATCTCTTTCTTGCTTCCCCCTTTGATGCCAGCAACTAGAGCAATGACCGGTCCCTAGTAGACATTGAGAGAAAGTTGTTTGATGTAATGAACTTGGGGGCTCAACAAGGGCCTCTTTTTATGATACTTATCATGAAAAAATTCTAGTGACCAAAGACTGGAAGGGCATTCCTGACATATGATAAAGCGTAAGCCAAACACATTGGACATGAAGTAACATGCTGAACACAAGTACTCTGACGTTGCAAGAATCTAAAAATTTGAAGTCAAATAAAGATATGACATTGGCGATATAAGGAAGAGTCAGATCTTTTTATTCATTCTGAGGACCCTGCAATTTATTTTGTCATTCAAGGTCATTGATAGTTTTAAGCAAGTGAGTGATGGAGTGGGATTTGTGTTTTCATAGGATTTGAATATATTTATTTGTTAAAAAGAAAAAAAAAAAACTTGTACACTTATGTGCTGGTTCCGAGGTGGCCTGGCACTCAAACCCCACATTTGTCCTAAGTTCAGGCAAAGCATTTGAGCTCAGTCTAAAAGGAATGGACCTCTGAGACACTAAATGTGTCTGCAGGGGGCAGTCCACTCATCAGAGCTTGAAAACCATTGTCAGTAGCTTGTGTCAGAGCAAAGACAATGTGACATGCTTGGCGACTGTTCAGATCTGTGCTCTCTGGATGTTATACTTGAGGGTTTGAAAAAGGGGTCTGAAAGAGCTCCGTAGCTTTGGGAAATAGCAGTAGTTAGTATGTATAGCTTTCAGAAACCACCTTCCCATCAGGTTGACCCTTCCTGTCAGTTAGAGGTTAAGCTCTATGTTTCTCAACAGTCAGGTTTAGAGAGCAAGGAAAGAGAAGAATGAAGACAAACTGAATTCTAGCTACTAAACTCTGATAGGTGGTGTGTAAATGTGCCACATTCACTCTCTTTCACTTGAATCTGCCTTCCTGGGAAGAAACCATATGTCATAAAAAAAAAAAAAAAAGATTCTGTTTCTTTTTGATTAATCTCCAGTAGGAAGCCCAAAGATATTAAATCTCATTGCTCTCACATTTTTCTCCTCCCCTTATAAACAATTCAATTCAATTCAATTTGAATTAATATTTATCGAGCACTGACACAATGCATGGCAGCATAATGGATGCTGTGATAGAACTGCTGCATAAAAGGGAAAAAAATTGTGCTCTATCTTATGAAAAGCAGGCAGTCTAGTTTATATAAGACAATAGGAGCAATAGTAACAGCAACCAGTGCACTACAAGATAATGTCAAAGATTATTTAATTCAGTCACCGCTTACTAACCATCCACCATATTCAAGGAAACCAACATGTCCTAAACCAAACTGGAGAAGGCTACATTGACAAGGACTAGAAAGACAAATATAGATTTTGTTTGAAAAAGACAGTTGCATCATTTGTAGAGAAATATATTTGTGCCATACTTCATATATGAATAAATGGGGCTATTCCTCTAGCCAGACATAGATAAATGGATCCTCATTTGTTTGTTTATATGGAGTATTCAGTTTGTTTGTTTCTGGTCTGGTGTCAGAAACATTTTAAACCTTGCTTCGTTAAGCTGAACGATGCTGCCCAAACTAACCCAGACCAGGCCATTGTGACAAAATTTGAGCCAACTCTTTTTCAGACAACTCCAATAAAAACAGGTTTTGGAATTAGTCTGACTGGGTTCGAATCCTGATTCCATCATTTATTAAGTCTTACTTTCTAAATCTCTTTGTCCTTCAGTTTGACCATCTATAAAACTGAGATAATAGCTATACTTACATCAAAGAATTGTTGCAAGAATTAAATGAGATAACACTTCCAAAGATCTTAGAACAGTGACTGATTTGTAGTAACTGTTTAATGAATGTTGGCTATTTTTTACCTCTAGAATAATGTGGCGGCAATTGAGGTTTGAGCTCCCAAAGAATGTAGAGCTATTTTCAGGGCTTCTCTCGCATCAAAACCACATTTTATAAATAGCGAATGGATGGAGGGAGGGAGGGATGGATGATGGATGGAAAGTGTAGGATATGGTAGGATAGGATAGGATAGACCAATAGATACAGAGATTGTCACAGCATGTTGAATTCCCTGGGAAACTGACTCTGAAAAGGAGACTTCCATGCAGGTATTTTACTGGGAAAACCTCTCAAGATCAACCCCCTGTATTCTTATAGCTTCTGGATATTTTTAAGGCTCATAGTTCTTAGCTAAGTCCCTCTCTGGGAATTTTCCTTGGCTAGAGAAAGCCATTTTGCCCAGGGTCATGATCTCTTTACTGGTGTAGCCTGCATCCAGTGATTGGTTGATATGGAAGTACAAGGGCCAAGCACCCTTGCCTCAATTTGGGTCAACTCCGAAGGGTCGTCCCAGATATAGAACTCCGCATGGAATGGACGAAGGCCTTTGTTGTGAATGTGATCCTGAAAGCATGTAATCAAGGATCAAGATTTAATGAAGTTAATAATTTTTACTGCTTTATCAATGATATTCTTAAATAAAACTACCTCCTTATCCTCTCTCTTTTTTTTTTTACTGAGTAGCAGAGAAGAATACGAGCATGCTAACACAGTCTGATATCCCTTCTGTGATTTGTGTTAAGTCTCCTGCAGTTTTATCTCTCAGTATCTATCGTACTACCAGTGCAAATATCAACATTGTATTAAAGGCAGATACACAACTTAGTGCTGTTATGAAAACAGTTTTGATCTCATGGAACCCCAAAAGAGTCGTGGGCCAGTAGCTTGGAAATTAATATACCACGTTGTATAACTGTCTTGGAAGAAGAACATCCAAAATGTTCCTTAAGAAGCAAGAATGGTGAGACTTCGTCTCATGTACTTTGGACATGTTATCAGGAGAGACCAGTCTCAGGAGAAGGACATCATGCTTTGTAAAGAAGCCAATCAGTGAAAAAGAGGAAGATCTTCAACAAGATGGATTTACACAGTGGCTGCAACAATGGGCTCAAGCATAACAACGATTGTGGGATGACACAGGGCCAGGCAGTATTTCGTTCTGTTGTACATAGAGTCGCTATGAGTCAGAACCAATTCGACACCTAACAACGGCAACAACATAGTCCCATGACTGAACATGGAGAAAGTAGTTTACAGTTTTTTCACACACCAAAACCTCTTTTTTTAATGATGTCACTTCTCATTACTAGACCTTGATTACTATGTTACTGATATGAAAGCAACTTATCCAAGTCTCTTCAAATGTTGGTGACAAGAATGTTCAAAATGATTTTAAAATATAACTTGCATAATAGCCCAAAAGTGGAAGTAATCAAAATGTGCATCAACTAATGAATGCATAAGCAAAATGAATAGAATATTATTTGGCAACAAACTAACGAGGTACTGATACATAATACAACATAGATGAAACTTGAAAGCATTACACTTTGTGAAAAAAGCCAGTCACAGAAGACCACATATTGTATGATTCCATTTATATGAAATGTCCAGAATAGGCAAATCTATAGATATAGGAAGTAGATTAGTGGTTGCCTAGGGCTGGTAAGAAGAGGTGAGGGAAAAATTAGGAGTGACTGCTAATGAGTATGGGGTTTCTCTTTAAAAAAGTTCTTAAACTGATTGTAGTGATGGTTGCACAACTACATGAATTTGCTAAAAACCGTTGAATTGTGCACTTTAAAAGGGTGAACTATATGATACATGAATCATATCTCGATAAAGCTATTAAAAAATAACTTGGAGCTTTGTGCGACCCTCAAAATAGATAGGAAATTAAATGTCATCCTGGTCTAAAGTAACTATTTCTCTTTCTGTATGTGGGAGCTTATGTTGCCAGTAAATTTTTCAGGAAAAGTGAGAAGAGACTTTCCTGACTGAATTAAATTACAAAAACAACATGCAATAATATTAATAAGAATAATAACAAGGTTTAATTAAATAAATATTATTAAAATAAATCAAGGGCTGTGCTGTGTTTTATATGTGATTCTCAGTGTAACGCCGAGTTAAATGATTCTGTTCCTATTGTATAGACAAGGGAACAGAGTTATTCTTTATGTTTCAGTTGGACCATTAACTTTTCCTACTATTTAGAAAGTCCTCACTGACATGAACTGTGACACCAGGCAACTTCCTTTCTTAATAGGTAAAAGAACTACCTCTTTAAATTTAGCATAATCCTTTCTAGGTCAGAATAACTTATGTTTTCAATTCTATTCAAAGGTTTTGAGATTCCTAATAGAAGAGAGGTAGGTAGGGAACATGGTAGAAGAGGCAGATCTCATCTAGTGGTGCTCTGTCTCAGAAGATGGATTAGAAACGTGAAGAGCTAATAATACCAAAGATTTTCTTTGCTAGGTTATCTTTTACTCATTAATTATACAGAAGAGCCTACTTAAATGGATTCCCTTGATGTAGAGCTTTTTTTTTTTTTTTTTTAAGTGAAGGTTCCTTTCCTTACTCTGCACTTGAGTTGGGAGATATTATCAAAGAGGTATCAGGGAGATAAGTTAATACAATAAGATAAAGTTTATTTCATTTGTAGTATAAGCTTATTCATTTAACTGGCCAATGAATCATCGTTGTATAGCAGATTAGGTCACTATGACAGAAAAGGAGCCAGAGCATCCCTGTTCTCTGGTTTTAAATCAGATACCCATGAAAACTTCTTTAAATTGCCAAATTTTTAAGATACTATTATTTGTGTTTCTACTACACTGTATAATATAATCCTTTTTTGTGTTTCTACTACACTGTATAATATAATCCTTTTTTTTAACTAGATATTCATTTTTATTGTCAATTTTAATAGACTTTACTGTAGGACCTCTGGTGGCACAGTTAAGTGCTTGGCTGCTAACCAAAAGGTTGGCAGTTTGAACCCATCAGCCACTCCTTTGGAGAAAGACGTGGCAATTTGTTTCTATAAAGATTTATAGCCTTGGAAACCCTATGGGGCAGTTCTATTCTGTCCTATAGGGTCACAATGAGTCAGAATAGACTTGACAGCACTGATTTAGTTTTTTTTGTTTGTTTTGTTTTTATTTTTTAGAGCAATTTTAGATTTATAGACAAATTGTGCAGAAAGTATAGCCAGTTCCCATACATCCCCTCCCCCTACACATCGTTTCTCCTGTTAACATCTTGCATTTCCATGATGCATTTGTTACAGTTCATGAAATATTATTGATACATTATTATTAACTTGAAACACTTACTGATGAAGGTAAAAGACTACAGCCTTCAATATGTATCACATCTGAATATAAAGAAAACAAGTATCCTTACAACTGGACCAATAAACAATATCATGATGAATGGTTAAGGATTTCATTCCTCTTAGAGCCACAATCAGCACCCATGGAAGCAGCAATCAAGAAATCAAATGACATATCACATTGGGCAATCTATGGCAAAATACCTTTTCAAAGTGTTAAAAGACAAAGATGTCACTTTGATAACTAAAGTGTGCCTGACCCAAACCATGGTCTCTTCCATCACCCCATATGATGTGAAAGCTGGACAATGAAAAAAGAAGACCAAAGAAGAATCGACGCATTTGAATTGTGAGGTTGGCAAAGAATATTGAATATACCGTGGACTGCCAGAAGAATGTAACCTGTCTTGGAGGAAGTACGACCAAAATACTCCTTAGAAGCAAAGGTGGCAAGATCTTATCTCTCTTACTTTGGACAGGTTATCAGAAGGGACCCTGGAGAAGGACACGATGCTCGGTAAAGTGGAAGGTCATCAAAAGAGAGGAAGACTCTCAATGCAATGGACTGACACAGTAGCTGCAACAATGGGCTCAAATATAGAGATGATTGTGAGGATGGCACAGGACCGAGCAGCGTTTTGTTCTGTTAAACGTGAGATTACTATGAGTAAGAGCCAAATGAATGGCACCTAACAATAATATGTATTAACTAAAGACCATAGTTTACAATAGCATTCATTCTTTGTGTGGTACAGTCCTATGTGTTTTTAGATACTCATTTTTAATATCATTCATAAACAAATGTTACCTGATGTGCAAAAAGGGACCCTGGTGGCACAGTGGTTGAGCATCTGGCTGCTAACTAAAAGATCAGCAGTTTGAATCCACCAGCTGCTCCTCAGAAACCCTATGGGACAGTTCTACTCTGTCCTATAAACCATCATTATTAGTCAAAATCAACTCCACAGCAGCGGGTTTTTTTGTTTTGGTTTGGTTTGGTTTGATGTGTAAAAACAACTTGAATTTTTTTCATGTTTTTCTGTAACTCTATTAAAGACAATATTACAATAACTGAGTAGTACAATATGCATTATTTTGCAATTTAATTTTTTTTTCTCTAATTTCAAGGATGCCATTTGTATCTGGTCTTGTTGATGCATACATCTTGCATGGATGATAACTGCATTTTTTCCCTTTAAAAAAATGAATTATTTTTAAATCAAAGTAGAGGGAATAAGATGGAAATGGCTCCTACATGTCGTTCACTGTGCCGGGTTCCTTAATCCTCTCAACCAAGAGCTAAAATATTCTAATAGCCTCATCCCTTTTTCGGTCAACTGTCAACAGCTTCCTTTCTATTTATTCTATATAATGTAAGAATGAAAAAATGTAGTTATTTTCTATTGATTATGTTTGGTTTTGATTTCACTTTTTTGTCTTTACCTTTCAACTTCCCTAAACTCACTTCTTGTCCATGCAGTCAGCTTTTCTTTTGTCTGAGTTACCTGAACTACTATTTTCACCAGGTATCTCATGAAATACTACACAAGCCTTCATCCAATTCAGTGCTGCCCTTCTGCCCACTGGTCTGGCTGGTTCAATGCTCTGCTCACAGCTATGGAAAGTGGTTTCTATTTTCTTGGGAGCCTTTGTTCTTACCTTATTTCACTTTAGTTCCTTTATTACCAAAATTGTTTGAAATATTTTTTTCTGAAACTTAATTTTGTTGGTTTCTTTTAACGCTTTGTTCTATCCTTTATGCTCCCTGATCACTCCCAGCTATATTTTCTCTTCTTTTTAATGTCAAACTAATTCTTATGTTTCTTTACAAGCAAAGTCAATGGTCAGCAAACTCGATTCTTCCCTTCATTGGATACAGTAAAACAGACTCAAGGGTTTTATTTAATATTACACACAGACACAGTAGTAAAATGTCAGTTGCCATCAACTTGATTTCAACTCATGGTATCCCCGTGTGTATTAGGATACAACTGAGCTGTGGAGGATTTTCAATGGCTAATTTTTCGTTCTGTTATACATGAGGTTCCTATGAGTCAGAGCCAACTCAAGAGCAGAAGTAGACTGGAGAAGTACATCTCCAGGCCTTTCTTCTAAGGCATTTTTGGGTGGACTCAAACTGCCAAACTTTTGGTTAGTAGCTGAGCCTGTTAACCGTTTGCACTACCCAGGGATTCCACACACACACACACACAAATACATTAAAATCAATTAATTTAGACACTTGTGATTCTCTTGCAGAAACACGATGGCCATTTCACAGTCATCCAGTTGGTTGGTATGCTCCGAGGCATTGCGTCTGGTATGAAGTATCTTTCTGATATGGGTTATGTTCATCGGGATCTAGCCGCTCGGAATATATTGGTCAACAGCAACTTAGTGTGCAAAGTTTCAGATTTTGGTCTCTCCCGGGTGCTGGAAGATGATCCAGAAGCTGCTTATACAACAACTGTAAGTTTATATGTTCTTTTCTGATATAGATTGTTTACACTTACTATTTTTAATGTTTTTATAGTGATTCTATTTTTGATTTCTTAATTTTCTATTTTCGTTCCCCTAATTCAACATTGTTATTTAATTGAGACATATTTGCCTTATCTAAGTGCCTAGTTTTTAAAAAATTATTTTTTTCTAATTATAAGTTTTTTTTTTTTAACTGTACTTTAGGTGAAAGTTTACAGAGCAAATTAGTTTCTCATTAAACTATAGACAAATTGTTTTATGACATTAGCTGCCAACCCCTCAAAGTGTCAACACTCTCCCCTTCTCCACCCAGGTTCCCTGTTTCTATTCATCCAGTTTTCCTGATCCTACCTGACCTCTTGTCATTGCTTATGGGCTGGTGTGCCCATCTAGTCTTGTATACATGTTTGAACTACAAAGCACGTTCCTCATGTGTGTTAAGGTTTGCCCTATAAACCTGACTAATCTTTAACTGGAGTGTGTACTTCAGTACTGAGTTAAAAGTGCATCCAGGGGCCATACTCTTGGGGTTTCTCCAGTGTCTGTCAGACCAGCAAGTCTGATTTTTTTTTTTCATGAATTTGAATTTTGTTCTATGTTTTTCTCCCACTCTGTTCAGGACCCTCTATCATGATCCCCGTCAGAGCAATCAGTGGTGGTAGCCAGCCACCTACTTGTTCTGTGCTCACTCTGGTGGAGGTTGTGGTTGTTGTAGTCCATTAGTCCTCTGGACTAATCTTTCTCTCATGTCTTTGGTGTTCTTCATTCCCCTTTGCTCCAGCAGGGATGGGACCAGTAGATATATCTTAGATGGCCGCTGGCAGGCTTTTAAGACCCCAGACACTACTTACCACAGCTGATGTAGAATATTCTCTTTATAAACTGTGTTATGCCAATTGAGCTAGATGTCCCCTGGGACCATGTACCCCAACCCTCAGCCCATTAACTCAGTAACTCAAGGAGTTTGGATATGTCTATGAAGCTTCTGTGACAGCCTCGGTCAAGTTGTGCTGACTTCCCCAGTATTGTATACTGTCTTCCCCTTCACCAAAGTTACCACTTATCTATGGTCTAGTTAGTGTGTTTCCCTCCTCATCCCTCCCCTTCCTTGTAACCATCAAAGATTGTTACTTCTGTGTGTAAACCTTTTCATGAGTTTTATAATAGTGGTCTCATACAATATTTGTCCTTCTGTGATTGACTTATTTCACTCAGCATAATGCTCTCCAGATTCATCCATGTTGTGAGATGTTTCACAGATTCATCATTGTTGTTTTATTGTTGCATAGTGTTCCACTATGTGTATGTACCATAGTTTGTCCATTCATCTGTTGATGGGCACTTAGATCACTTCCATCTTTTTGCTATTATGAATAATGCTGCCATAAACATGGGTGTGTATATGTTTATTCCTGTGACGGTTCTTATTTCTCCAGGATATATTCCTAGGAGTGGGATTGCTGGATCTTATGGTATTTCTATTTATAGCTTTTCAAAGAAGCACCATATCATTTTCCAAAATGACTGCACTATTTTGTATTTCCACCAGCAGTGCCTATCATTTGTTATTTTCATAGTTTTTTTGTTTGTTTTTGTGTTATTAATTAGTGCCAGTAATGTCAGTGTGAGTTGGTATCTCACTGTAGTTTTGATTGCCATTTCTCTAATGGCTAGTGATCTGGAGCATTATCTCATGTGTCTGCTCACAGATTGAATGTCTTCTTTGGTCAAGTGTTCATATGCTTTGCCCCTTTTTTAACTGAATTATTTGTCTTTTTTGTTGTAGAGGCGTTGGATTTTCCTGTAGATTTCAGAGATAGGCCTTTGTCAGATATGACATAGCCAAAAATATTTTCCCAGTCTGTCTTCTTTTGGTGAAGTCTTTTCATGAGCCATAAGTGTTTAATTTTTAGGCGATTCCAGTTATCTAGTTTATCTTCTGGTGTTTGTGTATGTTAGTTTTTGTTTGTATCCTGTTTATGCCGTATATTAGGGCTACTAGTGTTGGCTCTATTTTTTCTTCCATGATCTTTATAGTTTTGGGTTTTATATTTAGGTCTTCTCTCCATTTTGAATTAGTTTTTGTGTATGGTGTGAGGTATGGATCCTGTTTCATTTTTTTACAAATGAACATCTAGTTTTGCCAGTACCATTTGTTATAAAAGTCTGTCTTTCCCCCCATTTTATGGACTTTGGGCTTTTGTCAAAGATCAGGTGACTGTAGGTGGGTGGATTTACATCTGGGCTCTCGATCCTGTTCCATTGGTTAATGTGTCTGTCATTGTACCAGCACCAGGCGGATTATGAAATGAGCTTTTTTTTCTTCACAACAGTCATTATGAAATGATCTGAATATTCATACACAAAAATTAACAAGATCAATTTTTCTGGAGATATATCAGTACACCATAAACCTTTTTTCCAAATAACATTTGGGGAAAATGTGAATAAGAATAAAAGACTAAATTTTTAGAACCAAACTATTATCTGTATACAAGATGATCTCAGCTTGACTCATGAATAGTTTAAATATTCCTGAATGCCCTGAAAACTAATTCATTCCACTGATGTCTTTGCTTATTGTTTTGAGAAATTCAGTCCAAAAATCTCTCTTAAGCAATCTGAAAGTTACTAATTTGTAAAATTATACTATATTCTGGTATTTGTTAACAAAATCTTCACAAGTGATTAATTTGACAGCTGCAAAGAAAAATAAGTCAGTAAAACTCTGCAAGATTTTTTATTCTGTTTTTTTTTAACCATATACATAATTTTAAAAGAGCCAAAACCATTATTTAGTTTCCTTTTATTTCATTTGCTTTGAGACTTTTTCTGAAACTTCACTATGTTCATTTACTCCAGGGTGAATGAAAGTTTAGTATTTTGAATAAAATATTTTATGCCTTTGCTATGTTTACTTTATAGAAATGCTCTATATTAATTCATCAGTTGTATTTTCACTAATTTCTCTGACAAAGAATCAAAGTTCTAAGGAAAATAAATTAACTTTCAGAGTGTGATGTATAAGGTGGTAGTACCTATTGATCTTTTAATTTGACCGGAGAACTTTATAAAACAAAGTCTATCACATTTGAAAATAAATTGTCCATCATAGAAAAACCAGTATTTTCAACTCCATTTTCTGATTGAAAAATGTCATCATTATTTTCACATTTTTCAAGACCTTTATTTTATTTCCTTTTATTTTTGCATATGTATAACTTGAAATACCTTTTGAAGCTATAGAACCCTGCATATAAGAGTTTTCTGTTAAGCTAATTGTTTCCAATTCTGGAGAATGGTGTTTTCGCTGGCTGATTATTGGAAATATAGGCCTTTCTTCGCACTCCTTCTTAGTCTGGAAGCTTCACTGAAACCTCTTCAGCATCATAGCAACATGCAAGCCTCCACTGACTGATGAGTGTGGCTGCACGTGAGGTGCACTGGGCAGAAATCAAACCTGGGTCTCCCATATGGAAGGCAAGAATTCAAGCGGAGGTCTGGAGAAGGCTTCACAAAACGATAAAACTGGAACCAGCCCTTAAAAGGTTTCATTAGGCAAATAGTTGGGAGAAAGTGGTCCAGACACAGGAAACAGAAAAGACATGGAAATGCAGAGAAGTGAATGGCATGTTGATGGAAAGGTGAAAAGTTTGGAATTGAGATGAGAGGTCGTGGAGGGGCCAAGTTCCTTAGAAATAATTTTGAGGGTATTTAAAAGGCCTTTCAAGACATTTGAAGGTTTTTTTATAGCAGTTAAGAGACAGAATTGATTGATTTAAATAGGGGATAACAAATGCAGACCCATGTCTTAGAAGATATTATTGTCAAGAGTATGGAAGAAAGACTGAAGGACAGAAGGACTGACAGTAGGCAAACGAGTTAGGGTATCATCACTATAGACCAGGAAGTCCATATGGCTTTAATTTGGGCAATGACAGTGGGAATGAGGCAGAGGGGTGAGAATTGAAAATCAGCATGAATGCATAATTTATAAGAGTTGGTAACTAATTAAATATGAATTATAAGGAAGAAGGAAGATTTAGATATGATGACAGTATTTCTAGATTAAACAACCAGCTGAATGGAGATGCTATTAATCAAGACAGAGGATCCCTGCTAGAGATGGCCTAGCTAAGGGCATTAGATTACGAGGCAAAATTATAACGAAGGGTCATGGGCGCTGTGTCTCAATGTCATCAAGATAATGCCAAAGTGAGCATTGGCATTCTGTGGAAATTTTGTGTAAAACTTTTAGAGCTTTATGTGAATATACTTAGTCCCCAAATACATTTTCTATCTCCTTCTAAAAGGAAGGAGACGGTAGAAAATTTTACTGCCTAGTGAAGATATACCTCAAATCAAGCAAACTCATAATAAAATATAATAAAGGGGAAGAGTCATTTATATGAAAAGAATTCTCTGTTTTATAAAAACCTTACCTGAGAACAACTTTAAAGAGAAAGTTTCCTGGCTCTTGGGAACTTAATATTACTTGATATAAAAAAAAAAAAAGCATGATTCAACTTTTCAAGGTTTTATGTATAACTTTCTTGGAAAGTATCTTTTACCTTAAATAATTTTGATTTTTTTCTCCTGCTGTGTAAGTATAGTTAGTATTTACTTAATGTTTATAAATGTTTTTAGAATATGTATTAGAAGGATTTGGAGAAAATAGAGGCTCTGATGGGTTTAAAAACAGGGAGATATCATGTTTGTTTGTTTCATAATCTCCAAGAATATAATCCTTAGAACAGTGTGCTACAAGGAAACTATACCTTCCTAATTAACATAGGCAAAAAAAAAAAGAGCAAGCAAACCCATTGCCGTCAAGTCGATTTCAACTCATAGCCACCCCATGTGTTACAGAGGAGAACTGGTTTATAGGATTTTCTTGGCTGTCATCTTTACAGAAGGAAACCTGGTGGTGAAGTGGTTAAAGCACTAGGCTGCTAACGGAAGGTCAGCAGTTTGAACTCACCAGCTGTTCCACAGGAGACAGATGTGGCAGTGTGCTTCCATAAAGATCACAGCCTTGGAAACCCTATGGGGCAGTTCTGCTCCTTCTGGCAGGGTTCCTATGAGCTGGAATCAACTCAACAGCAACAGATTTGGGGTTTTTTTTGTTTGTTTGTTTAAATCTTACAAAAGCAGATCACCAGGCCTTTGTTCCACAGCACAGCTGGGTGGGTTCAAACCATCAACCTTTACGTTAGTAGTTGATTGCAAACCATTTGTGCCACCCAGGGACCATAATCAACATGGAGAAAAATAAATAGACATTTTCTATCAAGATGACTTGGCCAATTTACAGACAAACCTATCATGGCAAAGAGCAGTCAAAACTGGTTAAAGAAGATAGGCTGGAAAGATAGAGGGACCATCGTGAGCCCAGTACTGACTATGGTACTGAACTGGTCAGTGTGAGGCCAGTGAGCAAAATGACCATTGGAGCCAGAGTAGCCAGATTCTGAAAGAGACATGAAAGAGATTACCCTGCCAACAATGAGTGCATCTTTTAGAGTTCTATTTATAAACCACGTGCAGGTAGTACATAGGAATGTACTATCTATATTGTAAACTACCCTAAAGTAAATAGATGGATGAGATTTACAACAAAACATAAGCAAAAATTCTAATATTTTCTTCCTATAACTGAAGAGTGTTTTGCACACCATGCTTTAGGTTTAAGACTATTCATTCAGTATATACTTCACACAGGTTATTACGGAGCTACCCTATTTCAGACCTCATTCCTTTGAGGGCCAATAGCCACAAATAAAGGGATTCTTGAGAACAGATGAATGCCTACTCAGAGACAGGGCCAAGAGAAATCAAATATGGCACAGAATCATAAAACCCACAAACGGGCAGACATCAGGAATGGATGATAAAACAGGAAGGGCAACAATAGGAACAGAGGATTTTTCTGGTAAGGCATTCAGGCCCTGTACTAAATACTATCATGCCATGCCAAAGACACCTTAAGAACTGATTATGGCAAGAAAACCAAGAGATTGTGCATTGTGGAACAAAGATGTTGTTGTTAGGTGCCATCGAGTCGGTTCCGACTCACAGCAACCCTATGCACAACAGAACGAAACACTGCCCAGTCCTGCGCCATCCTTACAATCGTTGTTATGCTTGAGCTTATTGTTGCAGCCACTGTGTCAATACACCTTTTTGAGGGTCTTCCTCTTTTCCGCTGACCATGTACTCTGCCAAGCATGATGTCTTTCTCCAGGGACTCATCCATCCTGACAACATGTCCAAAGTATGTAAGACGCAGTCTCGCCATCCTTGCCTCTAAGGAGCATTCTGGTCGCACTTCTTCCAAGACAGAGTTGTTCGTTCTTTTGGCAGTCCTTCGTATATTCAATATTCTTCACCAACACCACAATTCAAAGGCGTCAACTCTTCTTCGATCTTACTGATTCATTGTCCAGCTTTCACATGCATATGATGTGATCGAAAATACCATGGCTTGGGTCAGGCGCACCTTAGTCTTCAGGGTGACATCTTTGCTGTTCAACACTTTGAAGAGGTTCTTTGCAGCAGATTTGCCCAATGCAATGCGTCTTTTGATTTCTTGACTGCTGCTTTCATAGCTGTTGATTGTGGATCCAAGTAAAATGAAATCCTTGACAACTTCAATCTTTTCTCTGTTTATCATGATGTTGCTAATAGGTCTAGTTGTGAGGATTTTTGTTTTCTTTATGTTGAGATGTAATCCATACTGAAGGCTGTGGTCTTTGATCTTCATTAGTAAGTGCTTCAAGTCCTCTTCACTTTCAGCAAGCAAGGTTGTGTTATCTGCATAATACAGGTGCTGAATGAGTCTTCCTCCAATCCTGATGTCCCATTCTTCTTCATATAGTCCAGCTTCTCCTATTATTTGTTCAGCATACAGATTAAATAGGTATGCTGAAAGAATACAACCCTGACACACACCTTTCCTGACTTTAAACCAATCAGTATCCCCTTGTTCTGTCCGAACAACTGCCTCCTGATCTATGTAAAGGTTCCTCATGAGCACGATTAAGTGTTCTGGAATTCCCATTCTTTGCAGTGTTATCCATACTTTGTTATGATCCACACAGTCAAATGCCTTTGCATAGTCAATAAAACACAGGTAAACATCCTTCTGGTATTCTCTGCTTTCAGCCAGGATCCATCTGACATCAGCAATGATATCCCTGGTTCCACATCATCTTCTGAAACTGGCCTGAATTTCTGGCAGTCCCCTGTCAATATACTGCTGCAGCCGTTTTTGAATGATCCTCAGCAGAATTTTGCTTGCGTGTGATATTAATGATATTGTTCTACAATTTCCACATTTGGTTTGGATCACCTTTCTTGGGAATAGGCATAAATATGGATCTCTTCCAGTCAGTTGGCCAGGAAGCTGTCTTCCATATTTCTTAGCATGGACGAGTGAGCACCTCCAGTGCTGCATCCATTTGTTGAAACATCTCAATTGATATTCCACCAATTCCTGGAGCCTTGTTTTTCACTAATGCCTTCAGAGCAGCTTGGATTTCTTCCTTCGGTACGTTCAGTTCCTGATCATATGCTACCTCTTGAAATGGTTGAATATCGACTAATTCTTTTTGGTATAATGACTCTGTGTATTCCTTCCATCTTCTTTTGATGCTTCCTGCGTCATTTAATATTTTCGCCATGGAATCCTTCACTATTGCAGCTCGAGGCTTGAATTTTTTCTTCAGTTCTTTCAGCTTGAGAAATGCCGAGTGTGTTCTTCCCTTTTGGTTTTCCATCTCCAGCTCTTTGCACATGTCATTATAATACTTTACTTTGTCTTCTCGAGAGGCCCTTTGAAATTTTCTGTTCAGTTCTTTTACTTCATCAATTCTTCCTTTTGCTTTAGCTGCTCAACACTCAAGAGCAAGTTCCAGAGTCTCCTATGACATCCATCTTGGTCTTTTCTTTCTTTCCTGTCTTTTCAGTGACCTCTGGCTTTCTTCATGGATGATGTCCTTGATGTCATTCCACAACTCGTCTGGTCTGCAGTCACTAGTGCTCAATGCATCAAATCTATTCTTCAGATGGTCTCTAAATTCAATGGTATATACTCAAGGTCATATTTTGGCTCTCGTGGACTTGCTCTGATTTTCTTCAGTTTCAGTTTAAACTTGCATATGAGCAATTGATGGTCTGTTCCACAGTCGCCCCCTGGCCTTGTTCTGACTGCTGATATTGAGCTTTTCCACCATCTCTTTCCACAGACATAGTCAATTTGATTTCTGTGTGTTCCATCTGGCAAGGTCCATGTGTACAGTCGCCGCTTATGTTGGTGAAAGAAGGTATTTGCAATGAAGAAGTCATTGGTATTACAAAATTCTATCATTCAATCTCCAGCATTGTTTCTATCACCAAGGCCATATTTTCCAACTACTGATCCTTCTTCTTCATTTCCAACTTTCGCATTCCAATCGCCAGTAATTATCAATGCATCTTGATTGCGTGTTCGATCAATTTCAGCCTGCAGAAGCTGATAAAAATCTTCTATCTCTTCATCTTTGGCCCTAGTGGTTGCTGCGTAAATTTGAATAATAGCTGTGTTCACCGGTCTTCCTTGTAGGCGTATGGATATTATCCTATCACTGACAGCGTTGTACTTCAGGATAGATCTTGAAATGTTCTTTTTGACGACGAATGAAACACCATTGCTCTTCGAGTGGTCATTCCCTGCGTAGTAGACTATATGATTGTCTGACTCAAAATGGCCAATACCAGTCCATTTCAGCTCACTAATGCCTAGGATATCGATGTTTATGCGTTCCATTTCATTTTTGATGATTTCCAATTTTCCTAGATTCATACTTCGTACGTTCCAGGCTCCAATTATTAATGGATGTTTTTAGCTGTTTCTTCTCATTTTGAGTCGTGCCACATGAGCAAATGAAGGTCCCGAAATCTTTACTCCATCCATGTCATTAAGGTCGACTCTAAGGAGGCAGTTCTTCCCCAGTCATCTTTTGAGTGCCTTCCAACCTGGGGGGCTCATCTTCCAGCACTACATCAGACAATGTTCTGCTGCTATTCATAAGGTTTTCACTGGCTAATGCTTTTCAGAAGTAGACTGCCGGGTCCTTCTTCCTAGTCTGTCTTAGTCTGGAAGGTCAGCTGAAACCTGTCCTCCATGGTTGACCCTGGTGGTATCTGAATACCGGTGGCATAGCTTCCAGCATCACAGCAACATGCAAGCCCCCACAATATGATAAACTGACAGACACATGGGAGCAAAGACAGAAGGGTAGAAAATGCACAAAAATACTATCTAGCCGAGGCACAGGGACTTGCTTTTATGAGCCAATTCCATGAAGAGCTTACCAGGCATTTAGTGTGCAGCATTGGTGACTGGGCATGAACTGCACTTAACTACACATGTATAATTAGTGGTATGTGGCTAAATTAATCTGCATAAAATTTACTGAGAGTTTGGGTTGTTTTCATTAATTACATGTTCTCCCGCCAGGTGATAATTTAGGTGTTAAGAATTCACTTCTTTTTCTAAATCTGACACATATTCACATAGACAACCATTTTACAACTAGTTCCAGAATAGGAACTCTTTCTTATTTGAATATCACTAAGCAACTCAGTCTTATGCTTACACTGAAAATGTTAAGCCTCTTTGCTCTCAGTTTTGGAAATAGGGTCCTGTTGAACTAAAAAGACTATTAAAAGATATCATGGTTCACACTCATCTGTTTTAAGAGATAAGTTTTATTTAAAATATAAGCACAGTAACAGCCAGATTTTTTTTTTAAATTATGAGTAACTTCGTTTTTTACATTTTAAAGATCAAAGTAAAATGGAAGAATCATGTATCACACTACCTACTAAAAATCTTATGATTCATTGATTCTAACTTTAAATTATGTTCATTTGTGTTATCCATGATAAATCTGGATTTTCTTCTTTAATTGTTGGAAGCTATTCCATAGAAGTACGTTCTTTGTGAAAATCCTAGAGCCGAATTATTGACAACATAATTTGCATTATCATGGCTCTGTTATCTTAATTCTATTTACTTTTCATTCACAGAACCCCTTCTAAGCTCAAACTCTTAACCACCCCTATTCTATGTAAGATCTGGAAAAAGTCATATGTAATGTCTGTATAAGAAGGAATGATCTATATGCAACACAGAGATAATTTATAGCAAATATTGTAGCAGCATCGTGGGGCATATTTACATGTGAATTTCAAAGTTGGGGAAAGATCTGAGCAATCTCCCTCATTTATCTAATTCAAGTCTTTATAAATTGGCTTATTTCTTGAAGCAAACTTCTAAATCTTGACACATGTCCAGTTTCATGTGTAAATATTTTTTAATAAATATTTTAACACAAGTGAGATAAAAATTATTTTAGATCATTTACTCTCCTGTCTTTAAATACTCTAATTTAACATGAGTAATTGAGATTTGCCTGGAGATCTTCCTTAACATTCCAGTAAAATTTTCAGAATTTTACTCATTTTGTCTCCTTTAAATAAAAGAGTTGCTGTAAAAAGTTACTTGGTGAGAACATTTTTTTTTAAGACTTTAGCTAAAATCTTGTTACATCTGATCCACTGAATGAGAGACTTTGTACTGAGAAATATTTCTGATTTCTTGGATTTGAAAGAATAAAACTTTATCCTTTGAAATCTTACCATAGGATTCTCTGTTCAAGTCACTAACGGTGGGATTGACACTGCACTAAGATCTAATACGTACTGAACTCATCTTACACTGTCTACCCTAGTTGAACCAGGACCAAGCTGAAGAAATTAATCTTCAATTGTTCCTTCAGGTTTAGCCAAGCTAAAAATGGAGGGGCTATGACAGACTTGAAAACAAAGGTAGGCTCTTAGATAAACTCGTTGCTGAGTCAATTTCAACTCATAGTGACCTTATAGGACAGACTGGAACTGCCCCATAGGGTTGCCAAGGCTGTAATCTTCACCAAAGCAAACTGCCATATCTTTCTCCAGGAAAGTTGGTGGTGGGTTCAAACCACCAACCTTTCCATTAGCAACGGAGCACTTAACCACTGTGCCACCAGGGCTCCTAGATCCCTAGATAGAGGGCTGAAGCCTACTAGTCCTAATGCCCCACTAAAAAAAACTATAACATCCCAGCAAAGGTAAAATATAAGTACAGATTCCTACATAGAATTCACTGCAGAAGTCAAGTAAAGGAAATGACAGATACTTTTTGGCAAACCTAAAATCAGCAGCCTGGGTACCAAGAAAAGAAAAAAAAAAAAAGTGAGAAAAATAACAATGTTATCAGAATGCTGCAGTGTGAAGATTTAAATAACTTTTTGCTCAGTAAAAAGGTGGTGAGCAAATGAACCTTGGAAAAGTGAAAACCAATAATATTCAGGCTACATGAGCCAAATTCATCATCAAGAAAGGAGTTCTATTATCTGGGAAAAATAACAAAAGGACTCTTCACCAAAAAAAAAAAAAAAAAAAAGAGTTCTCAGTAGATACTATGACAGCAGCCAAACAAAATAATGCAAATGAATTGACCATTATAATCAGCAGAAGAGGAAGAAATAGATGTGTCAATATCAGGTTGCAAAGGGAAAAAGTGCCCTCGAATCAAGTATTTAATAGATTAATTGATGAGAAATAAATCTGATAGTTTTTATCTACCTTTTTCAAGATAAGTTTTTTGTAAAGAATAATCTAATGATGTAACATATAAAAGCTATATTCTCAGAAATTAGTGGTCTATACAACTTGAGTCAAAATAACAGGAAGCAAATTGACAACAGTGGAGAATAAAGGACAACAAAGCTTTATGCTGAACCAGAGAGAGCGCGTGCTAAATGCAAAGCAAGAATCTTGCCTGATAACTGTTCAAGAGGCGAATGTTATGTCCACAAGCTTGGATCACAAGCTGAGAGACCCAAAATCATAAAGGCTATTGTCTGGACCGGTGTTTCAGAAGGGCACAAACGTTAATGCTCAGATACCATTTCAGTGAAAGGTACCACTGGGATGAACTGACAGTGGCAGCTCTTGATCATGAGAGGGAAATGGGAATCAATAACGATACCAGATGAAGCTAATTTCTACAGAACCATTCCCTGAAAAGTCCTCATCTCTGAAGCTTAGGAAAGCTTGGTGATAATTACAGATAACCTCTTTGTAGTAAAACAAAGGAAAAGGAGTTGATGATTATCATACACAGAGTACAAAATAGCTGAACAAATAGATAGCTCTCTCAGTAATCTTGAAGATAAGGAGAACCATCTATCTCAAAGTTGCATGTACCATTGGGAACCCAAAGCCATGCTTTGGGAAAGGCTCCATCTTCCATTAGTGCAAAGGGTGTACAAAACCACCTTCTTTAGGTGTAAGCCCTGTGTCTTTTTGGTAGCTCATAAAGAAAATGAACCTAATGCCTTGGACCTGGGAAGGCATTACTGAGAACCAGAGACCTGTAAGAAATTCCAGATTTCTTGTTAAGTGTTCAAGGTTTTGTGCGTGACTTACAAGTACTTGTTCTTTCTTTGTTTTATTTTGTTTCCTAATGTAATATATCCCCTTAGGTTTGTGTAAAATCCTAGACAGCAGGAAATTTGTCTTTTAAATTTTGAAGGTTTCCCAGCACCCAGAAGAATATACTAGTTACTGGCTGCTTCATTAATTGTTGATAATAAAATCAATAAGAAAAAGGAGGTAGAAAGAGATTGAAATTACAAGATCATTACCTTTGGTAATATTACATCCATGTCTTCTCTTTTATCACTGGTACTCACAGCCCACCAAATAAGTAAACCTAAAATAATCCTCAATATATTGTAAAGAGATGAAAAATTTTTCAAAAGAAAGCAGTTAATGTAATAAATGTTGAAGCACTTGTAAGGATGGGTCAGGATATTCACAAGCAGAGGGGAAAATAAAGTATAAAGCCTCTCAAATGCTTTGAGCACAAAAAGATGCCAACAGCATGGATACGATCCAAGACAAACGGTTCATAAAATCACAGAATCCATAATATTTTAATACCTGAAAACATCTGAAATGCATCCAGCCCTTTAACCTAAATGCTAATCAGTGGGGAATAATCAAATGCCAGTCACAAGTCTCAGGATGTTCAACGCACACCTGGATGATGAACCAAAACCACAGGAAATACCAAGTGCTGTTTGTTTTTGCGCTGACAACATTCAACACTGTCTAATTCAGAGTTACTCATCCTGCTCTAAATGATTTTAGAACAAACCCAGGCTAAACTGATTTACCGGAAAGATCAATCAACAAACGCCCAGCAAATAGAGAGCACAGGGCTCATTGATTGGACTCTTGTGCAGAAAAAAGACAACGGGACAGAATGTACACAAAGCCCCCGACTTCAGACCTAGAGTTTCAAAGGTACCTCCTGAGAAATTAAGTCATTACTAATGCTTAATTGCTATTTTAATCTCTCTAATGTCAAAGGAATGCTGCTTTTCCTGTGACAGTAAAAAAATTGGAAAGAAAAACATAATAAATACGGGATAAATCGGATGAAAGCTCAGTGGAAAAGCTTACTGCTTTTCAGTGTAAAGAGCCTTACATCACTGACAAATAAATTGAAAAAAATTATCAGTTATTTATGCTGCTTGTGGCCAACTCTGTTAGATGCCTCCAAACTTCCCCTGTCATTCCTTCTTTGCTAATAAGATCTGTAAATCTATATGTTTGCCATGAGTCCAGGTCCAGAAAATCATCAGAAGAGATCCATTTTTGTGCCCATTCCAAAGGAAGGTGATCCAAAGGAATGTGGAAATTATCAAACAATAGCATTAATATTACACACAAGTAAAATTATGCTGAAGATGTTCAAAAACAGTTGCAACAGTACATCGACAGGAAACTGCCAGAAATTCAAGCCCTAATCAGAAGAGGACATGGAAAGAGGAATATTATTGCTGATGTCAGATGGATCTTGGCTGAAAGCAGAGAATACCAGAAAGATGTTTACCTGTGTGTCATGGTTTGAATTATGTCCCCCAAAAAATGTGTATATCAATTTGGCTGGGCCATGATTCCAGGTATTGTGTGATTTTCCTATATGTTGTAAATCCTGCCTCTGTTATGTTAATGAGGGAGGAGGGCCAGCAGTTGTGTTAGTGAGGCAGGACTCAGTCTACAAGACTGGATTGTGTCTTGAGGCAATCTCTTGAGATATAGAAGAAAGAAGTGCGCAGAGAGACAGGGGGACCTCATACCACCAAGAAAGCAGCACCAGGAGCAGAGCACATCCATCGGACCCAGGGTCCCTGCACTTGAGAAGCTCCTTCCTTCCTGGGGATTGAAGACAAGGACCTTCCTCCAGAGCCAATAGAGAGAGAAAGCTTTCCCCTGGAGTCAACACCCTGAATTTGGACTTTTAGCCTACTTTACTGTGAGAAAATAAATTTCTCTTTGTTAAAGCCATCCACTTGTGGTATTTCTGTTCTAGCAGCACTAGACGACTAAGACACTGTGTTCTATTGACTATGCAAAGGCATTCAACTGTGTGGATCGTAATGAATTATGGATAACACTGCGCAGAATGGAAATTCCAGAACACTTAATTGTGCTCATGCACAACGTGTACACAGACCAAGAGGCAGCCATTCAAAGAGAACAAGGAGGTAACTGCATGGTTTAAAATAAAAAAATGTCTGTGTCAGGGTTGTATCCTTTCACTATACTTATTCAATATGTATGATGAGCAAATAATCCAATAAGCTGAACTATATGAAGAAGAACACAGCATCAGGGTTGGAGAAAGACTCATTAGTAACCTGTGATATGCAGATGACATAACCTTGCTTGCTGAAAGTAAAGAGAACTTGAAGCACTTACTGATGAAGATCAAACATTAAGCATTCAGTATAGATTACAGTATAGATTACACCAGCTACACTTGTGGGCATTGAAGATATTCCAGTAAATATGCCCCTTGCATGGATGTTACCATTTTAAGTGTTGTGAGAATAAAGATAATAAACAAAGTAAATAAATAAAACAAGATAGTTTCTGAGAATGATAAACACTGGTAATATAGAAAAAATAAGAATAAAAATGGGAAGCTGCTATTAGAAGCAGTGTCCAGGAAGTGCCTCTCTAACAAGGTGACATTTGAAACGAGACCTGAAAATTGCAAAGGCACCAGCCAAGAATAGATCTGAAGCCAGGAAGTTTTAGCTTAAGTGAAAACAAAGATAAAGTTTCTAAATTTAGAACAAGCTTGGTATATTTTAGGATTAGGAATAAGGACAGCATAGTTGACACTGAAAGATAGAGGAAAGGAGTAGAAAATGAGGGCAGAGAACCAGAGCACAGAGGAACACAAAGGTCAAGAAAAGGAGTAGACATTTTATTCTAACTACTCAGGGAAGCCATGGGAGGATTTTAAGCAGAGGATGACATAAGAGGATATGTGTTTTTAAAAGATGACTCTGGCTGATACATTGAAAATGAATAGAGGGGCAAGGAGAGACTCAACTCAAGCACCCTGGATTTGAAATGATAGCTTAGCATAAACTGGTAGTAGAAGAAATGGAGAGTAGAGGACAGGCTTTATTTATCTTGTGGCAATAGCCCTGCCTGGATATGAGAGGGTGACAGAAAGAGAACAGCCAAAGAGGAGTCCTAGAGTTTTGGATTAAACAACTAGGTGACTGGTGGTACCATTAGGGGGAATGGTGATAGGTGCAGGATATTGACTTTCTTTCCTCTGAAGAAATCTATATTCTTTAAGGCTTATATTTGTATAATCCATTAGCCTTTAAAAAAAAAAAAATCCTCTCATTTTATCTCACTTGAACTTCACAGCAGCCCTGCAAAGAAGGCAGGGTCGGTACATATATCTATCTTTTACAGTTGAGGAAACTGAGGCACAAAGAAGCTAAGCGATGTGTACAAGTCACATAGCCATTACATGGGAAACAGTGTCAATTAGCCATTGAAGTAATGGTGGTGTTATGGGAAATTGCCTGTCCCCCAGGTGAATCACCCTCCTCCTCTGATACTTCCTACTGCAAACTCTCTTCCACCTCTCACCTCTGAGACACATACCAAGACGATAGGCAGCAGTAGCTGAAAAAGTCTTCGAGGTTCAGGAAATAAAGAGGATGTCTTTGGTGCTATAGATTACAAATTCAAATATATTTCAAAATGTTGAAGATAATCTCTGGAAAATGAGATGTGTGATTTTCTTTTGCTGATCCAACTTTTTAAAATCTTCTATAATATTTTAAGTTTATTATAAAGGGGGAAAAGATACATACATATATATATATATATATGTTACAAAAATTGGGAGAGAAGTAACTCCTAGCAAAGTTCCAAGATTTCTTTCTGACCAGTACATTTAAAATTTCTTCTCCCTGGATTAGTCAGTGACTAAACCACATGTTTATTTGATTGTTTTAATGTGATTTCTCTAATCAAAAAGATGTCTGGAGGTCATTTCACTGGGCAACGTTTGTTTTTAAATGAGAGATGAGAAGATTAGGGAAATAAATGTTACCTTTACTGATTTTTTTTAATGGAATTCTGGGCAATATTCCAAGAATCCTCAGATTCTTCCACAGAGTTTCAAATTCAATACCTGTCTCTCATTTTCACCTCGGGGCCTACCAGTAAGCCTCAGAGTCATGAACTTTTCCAGGCCTATTAACAACCTTTAGTAGATCCAAAACTAGAGAAAGCACTACAGAATCTTGAAATGTGCTTTTAAAAGAAAAAAAAGATTCAGTCGCAAACATAATTAAAGTGTATCAGCACCCTTGTTAAAAAGTAAATAATGCTTTTCATTTATTATGTTTTCTCACCTGACTATCCCTGGTTTTATGCTAGCTCCTTACTGGTCAGATTTTCACAGGCCAGCCTTTTAGCAGCCATGCTTCACTGCAGGAAAGCAAAAGAAGGCCACTGAAAAGATGACTGCAAAGAGCTTTTCCCGTCTGCCTTGGACCTCTCTCTTTGCACCGACTAGCTCTGAATATATCCACGATCCATTAATATTTGCATATAGTCAGATCATGCCCTGTTTGAATTAACATAAACACACACAAAGTTTCACTGTACCTAGTTTTGCTTCTTTAAGCTTGCAATAAGAACAAGCACATTATTCAGTTGTTTAACCATGCTCTTAATCAGTGTATAATATGTGTCTCAAATAGGCAGCTGCTAAATGAATTATACATAAAGGTAATCTTTTCTAGATTACTCTTGCCTGTATATATTTCATAATTTAGGTCCTAACACATTCTGGTCCTTAATCCTCTTCTTTTTATGGAAAATGAATCATTACCTTGTTCTTTTTAATGGTTCAAAAAGTTTGTTTCTCATCTATGCCATAAAAGTAAAATCACTTCAATGGAAGACAACATTTTTAACTTAAGTATTTATAGCATATATTTTTCTAAAGTCTTAGATTCCACCCCCCCCCCCCCCCAGGAAAGTTTTCCAGCTGGGGTTCTTAGTTAAGTTGAAAATACATTTACTTTTAAAAATACCAGGACCAGTTGCTGTCAAGTCTACTGGCAACCCATGTGTGTCAGAGTAGAACTGTGCTCCACAGGGTTTTCAGTGTCTGCTTTTTGAGAAGTAGATGTCCAGGCCTTCCTTCGGAGGTGCTCCTGGGTGAACTTGACCTTCCAACCTTTAAGTTAGCTGCCAAGCACATTAATCATTTGTACTATTCAGGGGCCCTTAAAAATAAGTGCTACTAAAAGAAAAATGTAAATTCAATAGAACCAATTGTACTCCCATGAAAAGTAACAACAAAAAAAAGCCAAGGGGTAAGCCATTATATCCTTATCTCCACCTCCATAGGGTTTCATACTCAAGACTTTTGAATAGCCTAATATGGATATGAAGTCATTAAGTAATGGAGAAAACAGAGTTTAAAAAATTGTAAATTGTAAACTTGGAGCTCTGGTTTTAATGTCAGTGGAGCTCTGGTGGCACAGTGGTTAAGCATTCAGCTACTAACCAAAAGGTTGGCAGTTCAAAACCACCAGCCACTCCTTGGAAACCCTATGGGGCAGCTCTACTCTGTTCTATTGGGACTCTATGAGTCAGAATCAACTTGATGGCAATGGGTTTGGTTTTGGCCATAGTTCAGTGAGCAAACAGGTCATTAATTTAAATTCCTTGTGCCTCAGTTTCTATATCTGTGAATAGAATTAATAAAATTGTCCATTCTCTTCTGTACAGAAATGTTTTAGGAACCAACAAGATAACAAATAAGCTAAAGTATAAATTATAGCCACTGTCGAGACTGACAGCATAAGAATCATCTGAGACATTTATTTAAAATGCAGATTCCCAGTTTCCAGCCCCAGAGATTCATCTTTGGGGAAGGAGTAGCAAGATGTGACCTGGAAATCCAGGTTTTTAATAAACACCAGGTGATGGTGAAACAGATTATCTAAAGGCCCCATCTTAATTAACTGCTCTAATACAATCTAGACACACATCTAATTATTTCCTCCTCTAGACTTATACATTAAGACAGAAGTCAGAACCAGGTAAAAGATGTGCCCATACAGTGGGAAAAGGATGGGAGAGAACAGGAGGGGAAGATAGGAAGCTGGAGCTGTTCTGGTTACACCAATAATAGAACAGACTGCAAAACAAAAATCAATAGCTTCTCTGACATTATTCTTAGCATGTGTCACTCCATCTAGCCCGTGTATTTTGTTTCTGACAGAAGGCAGTTTTTAGTATAAAACATGCTTCATAATAGACTGTAAAATTATTAGCCAGATGTTAACTTTTTTTCTTTTGTGACCTTTGCTTTCATGAATTCAGATTTTCTACTTCGCTATCTTCTACTTGCAGTTTCTTTTTTAAATATCCATAATGATCATTTTTTTCTCCAATATTGACTGATGTGAAAATTTATGCCCCTCCCCGGCACTTATTCAATACCCGTAAAATTTTGTGAAATTTTTTTAAACTATAACCTGTGGCCAAAAAACAAGCAACTTTTCTCAGATAACAAAGTCATTCAGTTGTCCCAGATTCTGAATTTCATCTGAGTCTTTACCAGAGTTCTTAAAACAATTACCTGTATTTCAAATTATGCTATTTAATTTTTAAAATTTCTAAAGTAGATGAGATTTCAGGGTCCTTGGGAGTGATTAGATTTTGCCTTGACCTCAAATATACATTATGGGAAATTGAAGAACTCGCTGGAATTGCAGTTTCCAGAGTTTGACCTAGAATATTCTTTCTGGCTCTAAAGTAAAATTTATTCTCCACATTCAACATTGGGAACTACAGTTGTCTCAGGATCACTTTGTAAAAACTACACATGCTAAGGGGAAAAAAAAAAAGAGAGAGAGAAAACATAAAAGCGTGGATAGGGAAGGGAATTTTGTGAAATCAGCATCAAACTCTGCTACCAAAGGGTCATGATGCATTTGTATAGACACACCCTCTGGTGGTGAATGAACAGAACACAGGACATTCAAAAAGGGGTCTGGAAACCAAGGAAGAGCTATTTTGTTTTTCTTAGTTTAATGTGTCTGAGATAGAACAAGTACGTTTTAATGAGACCTGATCTACAAGGATTTTATGTGTGTGTATGTTTATTGAAGCTTAGTAAACCTGAACTTATTTACCCAAAAGAAGAGAAGAAAGGGCAGAGAAAACTGACGCCTGCTATCTAATTGAGAAGGGATTACAATACTGTAATTTACATTGATTTATTCAGTGTTTTCATCTATAAAATTCAAGGTATAACTGAGAAACATAATCCCAGTGAAAAGAAGATCAAATGTGAAACCAGAAAAGGAATTGTTAAAGTAAGTGAAAGCAGCATGTATTTAAAACAAATCAGGTGAAAGCCAGAAAGGAGAAGAGAGAAACTTAGGTGGAAAAGACAGTAAAACATGTCAATTCGCACTGATACTATTAAATGCCAATGCTGAGTTTCCTTGCACATGAATGAAACTCTTAGTTTTGAAAACATTTAAGAGTCCATGAAGATGTCTCAAAGGGCAAGAGGCAACCAAGATTTCAGGGAGAGCAAGTTGGATGCAATAGAGACCAGACTCAGTAGCTTATATCAAGTGTCCTATGCTTTATAATTTTAGTGACACATATAGGAAGAAAAGAGCTGGGCAGGGCACGGAGGGGGCAGTGGATATATGAAAACCCAACAACCTGAAGAAGCCCTAACTAATGAAATGAGAAGCAGTCAAGGGTTAAACCTGAAAACAACACTAATATATAATCTACCCCAGTGGATTTTCTACTACTTTGAAGAGTAAATTTTATGTATTTAATGGATATATTTTTCCCATTTGTTTTAGACATGAGAATACAAACCAAAAACCAGACCTGCTGCCATCAGCCAATTCAACTCGGTGACCCTTTAGTACAGACTAGAGCTGCCCCACAGGATTTCCAAGGCTGTAAATTTTTACAGAAGCAGACTGCCATATCTTTCTCCTGTGGAGCAGCTGGTAGGTTCAAAACACCGATGTTTCGGTTAGCAGCTGAGTGCCTTAACTGCTGTGCCACAGAGCTCCATAGACATGAAAATAGTAATATATAAATTGGTTTGGAATGAAACAATTCTAAACTATTTTCTTACATTACCACAGATTAGATTTCAGGTTCTATAATCAGAGAATTTAGACCACATTTGTCCAGGTAAGAGCTCCCCATCCCACCACTACTTTTACAATTTATGTAAGTATGGTAAATAGCCCGGAAAAAAACATGTCATTTTAGCACCTAGTAAGACCATATGGGAAACTATTTGTAGATGGTCATCTTTCTTATCCTAAAACAGAGAAATATAAAGACTCAAGAACAAGGTAGTACGCTTTTAGTGATCTTTTAAATTGTGCTCTAGCTAAATATTCTTATTTTTTTCAATTCCTACTCTTGAAAATTTCTAAGAAATTGAAAGGAAGACAGTTATAAAAACAATCATAAGACATATAATACCTTTCATTCCGCTTCCTTTGATACTTTGCACTGTTGTTGTTTTTTTTTTTCCAATATCACTATTCATTTGCACTAGTTTTTCAGCTTTCAACTTGGGAGGTTAATCTAGGTCACATTTCCAATATACTTCTAACAAACATTTTGTTTTTTTTTAACTCATCATTTCTCGTTACTCCCTAAATTGTAGTCATCCTGCCATTCACATTAACAGGAAATATAACAAGTGGATGGCTTTAACAAAGAGAAATTTATTTTCTCACTGTTGGGAGGCTAGAAGTCCAAATTCAGGGTACCTGCTCTAGGGGAAGAATTTCTTTCTCTGTTGCTCTGGGGGAAGGTTTTTGTCTCTTTTCAGCTTCTGTTCCCAGGGTCCTTGGTGGTCTTCAGGTGGCATCATTACTCCCCAGTTTGTCCTTGCTTTTGTCTGTACCTAAACTACTCCATTTACACCTCAAAAGAGATTCTCTTAAAACACACCCTACACTGATATAGGCTCTTTAGCATAACAAAAAAGTCCACTTCCCAGGTAGGATTGTATACACATGTATACAGGTTAGGGTTTACTACGTATATTTTGGGGGACACAATGTTCATAACAACATCATTCTGAATTTCTTTTTTGGGCTTACACAGATGTACACAAGTTGGAGAGTTACACAAATTGGATTTTCTCACATAGATGCCTCTTATGGATGAGTGAGTCTACAAATACAAAATCAACATTATTCTGAGGCTGCTCCTCAGCAAATTTGTGCAAAGCACTTTGCTCTTTTTGGTGAAAAACTATACCTGT
Source organism: Elephas maximus indicus (assembly GCF_024166365.1). NCBI lineage: Eukaryota > Metazoa > Chordata > Mammalia > Proboscidea > Elephantidae > Elephas > Elephas maximus. Next base: position 67,410,406 of record NC_064836.1, read on the forward strand.
CCCTTCAGTGTATGGTAGTAGATCGCCAGGCCTTTTTTCCTAGCCTGTCTTAGTATGGAAGTTCTGCTGAAACCTGTTCGGCATCAGAGCAACATGCAAGCCTCCACTGACAGATAGGTGGTGGCTGCCCAAGAAATGGATGGGCCGGGAATGGAACCCCTGTCTACAGCTGGAAGGCAAGAATTCTACCACTAAACTACCAATGCCCGCTGAGTCAAAAGTGTAGAAGCCCTTAAAACAAAATTCTACAGCCACCTGTTTTTTCCCCTTCTCCCACTGACCTTGCTTTATCTATGTTTGATCTAGTTCACAGACCCCTTTCACAATGTTTTCCCTCACTTGTCTTCCCAGCCTGGATAGCGTGGTCAACCATTTCAAAACTGCGTTAATGCCTAGAATCATCCATCTCCTTCATCTTCCATCTTGTCAAAATTCAGCCCTGGGTAACAAACGTTTTCTCTCTTATTTGTTTCTGTTTCCAGGCTCCTGACTGTTGCTGTGAAAGTGGCAAAACTCTGTCAATAAGACTCTCTACAAACTTGTACGATAGAACTGTTTGTAAGCACTTTAAGGATAGAGATGGTGTCTTTTGTTTGTTTGTTTTTTGTTCTTTTTTTGTTATTTTTATCCCCGATGGCTGAGATTAGAAGCAATGGGAAATTGTCTACCGAAAAGCATGTCTCTGGAGAGGAGACTTTAGTTTGTTACCCAATAAACATTCCTTAAACTCAGCTTTAAAGAATTGAAGACGTTGTCATTTCTCTTTCAGTTTAAGCCCGTTACTTCAGTCGGTATCCTGTTATCATATGCTGTCCTCTGGGTAGTTTGTCTTCAAATATTCTCTCACCTACCTCCCTCCATTAAACCGTAGAGAACTGTTTTCCACACAATGCAGCCTTGGAACACTACCATCTTAATTTCCCTAATGGCTCTTCTGACTTTGAAATGCTGGGTTTATTTTGGCTTTCATATGAAGTTTGATTACATGCATTCATAATTGAGTTTCCCTTTTGATTTATTAATCAGAACCATCATTTTGCAAAATGATAATTAGCTGGTAGGTTGTGGCAAACGTATACAACGTTATTTATAGATATCTCTCCCTTTCTCTCTGCATGTTAACATTTTCTAATAAATCACAGCATTGTAAAACTGACATAATACCCAGACTACATCTCTTATTTTTATTGAAAGTGTGACATTCTAGAGTGACATTCTAGAGTAACATTCTTAAACATTCACGTTGTCTGTGGTTTAATTGATCTGTTGCGCCATGATGTGGCTCCTTGATATTTTGGTGTGACCTTACAGATAGTTTTACCATTTAACATGAAAGGGTGTTGGGTGACATGTTTTGAATTTATTTTAAACAATATCACCTCAGAAAAGATGTTGCTATTGATATGTGGATATAGATACAACATTTCCAGCTTCCCGTTTACAGTTTCATTTATACTGTGGAAAAACAAATGATCATGCAACACATATCTAAGTGGCTGGATGTAAATAAATGTGAAAAATATGAACTGATAGAACTTCTTTTTCAGATAGACAGGCTGAAAGCAGCTGTTACTTCAAAATATTTAAGCAGCAAAAATCAGGGAACATACAATTAGAGATTCTAGTTAGCTTTTAATTCTTCTTTTTTTTTAATTGAATCATCAATTATTGGGAGAAAATCAAAACAATCAAAAAAAGAAAAAAAATGTATCTTTTGTGGAAAGTAGCCTCAGAAATGTCTTAAATAACATGAAGAGACTGACCCATTGGAGAGTGTGATGAACCAGTGTCTGAAAGGTCAGGGTTCTGCCCCCAAGGCTCATGGTATTCGCTCCATGTCATGGGACAACTTAGATAAGCAAGTGGCCCAGCAGAAGCTGTGTGCTTTTGAAAGCTACGTCTATCCACGCCCCTGTTGACTGTTTCATGTCTTCTTGGGAACAGAAGAAAACCGTGAAGGCGCTTACAGAGAAAGCACTAAATAAATTGGAGTTTGCTTTGTCAATTTTTCTCACAAAATAAAGATCACCAAGAGGACATCACCAAATTTCTCTCCACATTAAAGCCTCTTTTTTTTGTTGTTTTTTACACTTGTGTTGAGAACTGATCTATGCCAGCTAGGTCATGACAACCTGTAAGTAATTTTTGGTAGAACGATAGCCAGCAAGACACTTGAGGTAGCTGAGAGTTAGCAACAGCCTTCACAATCTTGCTTTAAATTAAAATAAGAGCACATCTCAGACCAATCCTGCCTTATATGTTGACATTTACTGAACAAATATTTATTAAGAAACATGCACAAAAAATTCATACAGTCTATTCTGTAAATTCAAGGAAGTCCCAGCTCTGCATTCTTACAGGGGGTCTCCAAACATCCTCCTTTAAAAAGTCACTCAAAGAGACCTAAACAACATCCTAGGGCCAAAGTTTTGAAGCCTTATCATTGGCATTAGTCCAATCAGAAACCCTCAGATTCAATGGCTGAACAAATCAGGGATCCTTTAAGGATTAGGGAGCCCTGGTTTCGCAGTGGTTAAGAGCTTGGCTGCTAAACAAAAAGGCGGCAGTTCGAACCCACCAGTGGCTCCTTAGAAACTCTCTGGGGCAGTTCTACTCTGTCCTTCAGGGTCACTTTGAGTCGGAATCAACTCGACGGCAAAGGGTTTTTTTGGTTTTAGGGATCAGGATCCATCCCTCAGATTACAGGTTAGCTACAGGCTTCTCTGAATTTCTGTACCCTAATTATACAAGAAGAGGGAATATCTCTAAAATATTTTAGCCCATCCACATATCTTGAATGCAGTAAATTCTACCAAGGTGAACCCACTTCTAACACCATTATGCTCACTAACAATCCACTAATTTCTCCAGTGAAATCCCTTGTCTGACATGCATTTCGTTGATTATTAAAACCTCTGGTATCGGTCTAGTTACAAATAGCTGAATCAGTCATACTGGCTCCCTCTGGAGTCCAGGCTTCTTTTTACAATGCTAACGAACCATCAGCTGTGAGTTCCCCTTCTGAGCAACAGATCACACCTCAAGTGCTACTTAAACTAACACATACATAACATCACACCGTACAGCCTGAAATAACATAACAGCAAATTACAGGCATCATAAAATTGTAGCAAATCTCTAAGATACAGTAAGCTTGTGAGTCGGAACTCAACGAGACAGCCTTGTTTTTCCGGGTCTCACAAGTTTTCTGCCTTTGACAGGGTGCAGTCTTACCACTTTTGCATCACTGGTTGTAGTGGAAAATATTTGCATTTTCCTTCTCTGACAGGTTTCTGCTTTACACAGGTTCAGGCTTTCGTAGGTTTTACTGTACTAAGATCTTTTATGAGTTCAAGCATCCTATTTCTTCTTCTCTTTTTATCTGTTTCCTTAGGCCCGTGTTCTCCTTTAAGCTAATAAAGCATTCTCTCTTGACTTCTTTCTTCAACTTGAAGGTCATTATGTCTTATTACTTATCTTGCTTCTTCCAGGAAATATGCTTTTACTGTCACTATCTAGATTGGTACGGAGCCCTGGTGGCACAGTGGTTGAAGCGCTCACCTGCTAACCAAAAGGTCACAGGTTTGAACCCACCAGCTGCTCTGTGGGAGAAAGATGTGACAATCTGCTTCTGTAAGGATTTACATCCTTGGAAACCGTATGGGGCAGTTCTACTCTGTACTATAGGATCAGTGGGAGTTGAAATCAACTTGACAGTAGAAGGTTTGGGATCTAGATTGGCATTCCCTCCAAGAGTGGTCTCTAGACCACCTCTTTCATCTGGGATAATTGTTTAAAATGCAGCTTCCTGAGGAGCACTCTGAGGTTGATCTAGAAATCTACAATTTTAACAACATCCCCCTTCCAAGTTTCTTATGCACACTGAAGTTTAAGAATAAATTCTATCTTGTGTCCTAAAAAAAAAAAAAAATTTTTTTTTTTCAGTCAAGTAGCTGTTGTTGTTAGGTGCTGTCCAGTCAATTTCACTCACAGTGACCCCATGTGATAGAGTAGAGCTGCCATATAGGTATAGGGTTATCTCAGTTGTAATCTCTTTGGAGGCAGATCACCAGGTCTGTCTCCCAACGAGCCGCTGGATGAGTTCTGATCGCCAGCCTTTCGGTTAGCAGCTAGGTGCTTAACTATTTGTGCCATCAGATCTCCTTAGTGAAGTAGTAAAATTCCTATTAAACATAAACTGTGGGCAGGTTGGTTTGATTTGGTATTTTTACTTGGTGCATCTACTTTTCAGCACATTGAGAAACCTTCATAAATATTCAATAACTGTAAAAAAAAAACTCTCAATTATTCAGATGCGAATTAACCAGCTGATGGAGTACCCAAGCCCTCAGCTTCCCCACCTTCTCCTTAATGCTTTTTGGCTATTTCTCTGGAGGACAAATCACTCACCTTTTGCAACTTGTTAACAAGTTTGATGAAAGGCCTACTTTCTAAGCATATTGAAATGTGGTTGGAAGATTTTTTATGCAATAAATATCCTAGATAAAAGGACCATCCCTTCTATAGATAATGGAGAGTTAGCTGTAATATCTACCAATCAAACAAAGGCAGAAAAGACTGACCTTACTAGTTTGCTAAGAAATAAAATAGCTCATAATTAGCTTTACAGGGTACAAGACATACTACTATATTTTTTTAAAAATTGCTGTCAAGTTGATTTTAACTCATGGCAATCCCATGTGTTATAGAGTAGAACTGCTCCATAGGGTTTTCTTGGCTATAACCTTTACAGAAGCAGATCGCCATGCTTTCTTTCATGGCACCAACCTTTAGGTTAGCAGTCAGGGAGCACAAACCATTTGTGCCAAATTGCTATATACCCACACACACACACACACACACACAAACCCACCATGGATGTAGATAGCTCCTTGGGTCACTAAATATGAGTTGAAAACACCATTGACCAGAAGGGTTTCAAAATACTATTGACCTCTAAAAATTAAAGTCTGCTGGTAATAATGATAAAATACACATACACACACTAAATTGTAGCAGCTGCTCCCAGGGTATATTAGCATCACGGGTGCCACATAATCGAATTAAAGATTATAGTTTTGCTGGGATTGTCCCCTCTTTGCCACCTATTTGTGAACTGTAGTCTGGAGTTGCTTCTAAGCATCCGCCTTGGCCATGGCGTGAGCCCTGGTCTCCATTCCCCAGATGGCAGGACTGTCCACTAACATGTACAGGGCAGCCCAACACATGGGGAAGAAAGGAGGCTCAGTGTACATAGTGCCCAGTCCCTGGGTTAAAGACACTGGGCCTTTTGTTACCCTGACTCTGTAAGCAGTTAGAGATCTCATTAGCACAGAACTCACTCTTCCAGTTGCAAACATCCTAACCAACAAGGAACAAGAAGGTGCTTTAGACTTTTCTACAGAAACGGAAAAAACAAAGAAAATACTATTGACAGTTTGAATCTGCCAGGCGCTCCTTGGAAACTCTATGCGGCAGTTCTACTCTGTCCTATAGGGTTGATATGAGACGGAATCGACTCAAGGGCACTGGGTTTTTGTTTTTGGATAGTATTAAAAAAAAAAAAAAAACTCACTACCATTGAGTTGATTCCAACTCATAATGACCCTATAAGACAAAGTGAACTGCCCCATAGGGTTTCCAAGGCTGTGATCTTTACCAAAGCAAACTGCCATGTCTTTCTCCTGCAGAGCAACTAGTGGGTTCATCAAACCACCAACCTTTTGGTTAGCAACCAAGTGCTTTAACCACTGTACCACCAGGACTCCTTAGCCAAAATGGGAAGAAATTAGATATAAGAGATACAAAGGCAACCCTTCTTCTCAGATATATTCACACAAATGTAGATGCAGAAAACAGAATATTCGGCTATTTCTCTAATCCAATTCAAAAAAGTTTAGTTACTTCACCACTTTTTCCATCTCTATGCCATCTTTCCTTCCATAGAATTTTCTTTGGTCCCCTAGGATATTATTGCCAAACCCAGGCTGGCCTGTTGATTACATGAATATCAAGTTCTAGGATCTTTTTTTAACCAATGACAGACTGTCTCCTTTGCCCCTGCTCGTATACAACTGCAACTCTCTGGTCATGCCACACATACAGGGCCAGAATCACTCCAATTTGAAGTAATTTATGGACAAGTCAGTATGGGGATTTATAAGGCCTTATAACAAGAAAAAAAAAAAACTCTACTGATATGAATGATGCCTAATATCTTAATGAATTTTTAGCATGTGGCATACCCACTGTACCCTATCCATAGGGACTCTTTGTCATTTATCACCAACACTACTCACATCTATTTCTTTCTTCCCAGCAGATATCGTGGAGCCTTCTTTAATTTGTTGACTTAGATTGCTGCTATTTGTCTGCTCGGGATTCCTAGACCTTCCACAAATCAGGGGCTTCAGGAAAGGGGAAGGACATACAAGAACACTGAAGTCCAAATTATCACAGGAGGTTGTCTAGTGGCCCCTATGTGATGTCAGCTCAGTCACTGTCCATACACTTGTTAGTACATCATGTGTAGCCTCAGTTTTCCCATTTGTAAAAATGTAAGCAATACCCTTCCTCTCACTTGTATGGTTCCTTCTAACTTGAACCGTTTATATCACAAATAGCTTCCAGTTGAGGAGAAAGCCTGCTAAGAACAGATTTGGGGGTTGAGAACAAGCTCACAAATAACCACTGTATTCCATGATCTTTGCCCCCCTTCCCCCAATTCTATCATGGCAGAACAGCTGGGATAGGTAGGGCAGAGCAGGAGAGAGGGGGAAAAGTAAATAATGACAAAAGACATCTGGACTTCCGTAATATGTTTGTAAGGAAGTAGCGGATGAAATAAATTCTTGTCCAGTCATTGTAGTACTTTCTAATCAAGCCTGCTTTGGCCTTTTGCTTGATTGCAGGGTAGCACATGACAGCTGTGTTGAAAAGCACGGCTTTGAGAAAGCATATTCAGTTGGATTACATGAGTGGTATAGACCTTGGTAGAAGTCAAACATAACATCCTTAAGTCACACATCACCTTATTATTCTGTAATATTACATCTCCTCGCTCTATCTTGGTATTGTTTGCATGGAAGATTGTACGTCAAAATACCTTTGGCTTCAGGTAGACTCAGGCCAAAATGATTTAATACTTTTTTTTTTTTTTTTTAACATCTATGCAAGCAAGAATTGTTAAGAAACTGCTGCAGGAAACTTGGGTCAAAAGATAAAATCCCAGCATAGGTTTTCAATGTGAAAAAGAACAAAAGTAGAAATAGAAGCTATGATTCTGATCATTTTCTATCTAAAAGGTTTTACTTCCATGCACGCTGCAAAGCTGTTTAGATTCTCATTTCAGCCTGATGCCTTTGACTGCCCCACTGTGGCTGCTGAGAACTTGATTTAGGGTTTTTTTTTTTTTTTATGCACTACTGGATTATGCAGTCCATCACTGTTCCTGAAAGGATGAGCACTTTGTGCTTTCCAGATGAAAAATGGAAAAGTTTCAAAGAATCTGGTTAAATCCCAATTAAATTTAGATCCAAAATTGTATTGTTCCTTTCCTAGCCAAAGAGACTAAATTATATAAGAAGTCTTTTTCAATTCCTATTTCAAGTTCTGGTTCTTACCTATTAAATCACCCAAAGTGCTTTTACAGGTCTACCGAATAATACTCCACTCCCATCTCTAAAGCATGCTACTTTCTGCTGCATCCTTATTGCCTTTAGAGTGATCACCCCATCCTTCTCTGCCTTTCGTCTCCTTGCTGAACAGTGTTTTGCTATGACCCATCCTTTTTCCAAACTATTCTTATTTCTGCAAATTAGGAGGTTTTGTTGGTTTTTAAAATCAGAGGTTTATTGGCTGTAATTCATTTTCTTGTCATGAGGGGTGAGAGGAACTCTGGGTGGAAAAGAAGGACTGCACTACTATTGAAAACCATGGTGAAGGTCACACGGAGGCAAAATAGCCAAATGAAGGGTGGCGAGTGGCGTATACTGCTGCATTCCTGGCCTACTGTTCTTTAGGAAGGAAAGAAGAAACAATGAAAGAAACAAAGGGAGAAAGAGGAAACAATACCTTTGAGAACCTTGGAATGAGTCCTCCTTCAATCCTGGTGAGACTGGCTTTATTGCTATCAGTTTGCATAAGCAACTACTCTGGGAGTCAGGGGGAAGGGTCCTGTGAGAACAGAAACTTATCCCTTACTCTGAAAACTAAACTATGCATTTTTTCTCTAAAATTGATTTTGCTGAAATGGTTTTTCATATTGAAACCTCAGCCTTGATGCATTCGCATTTTTTTTTCTGGGTAGCGAGAAGGAAATGGAAACTTCACCAGGTAAAGCTTCCTCATACCTCATTGCAGAACTTGTGTGGGCTTGGGCCTCTGGAAATCAAATTCCTGTGCATTTGACCATAAATAAATTCCCTCGGGAGGCTGGCTGTTATCACATTCCTGTGGAAAATCCTATTTTTAAGTGGAAAAACCTCTTTTAGGAATAATTACACTCACACCGCTTCCCCATCACAGGTTCTGTTTCTTTCCCTTACAGTCAGAATTGCATATATTTGATTTGCATAACTCAATTCTGAGATATCATTCCAGAAACCTAAATGTGAAAAAAAAAAAAATTGGAGAGGAAGGGAGACATAGAGACAGAAGAGGAAGAAAGAGAAGAAAGAGGAAAATGCAATTGGTGTTACCCAGGAAGGCAAGTAGTGTGAATACTCTAGCAAATTTCAGACAAGATGGGGCAAGAGAAGAGATGAAATCATTGCTTTAAATGGACAATATCCCCATCCACTTTTTATCGATGGAAGATGAGCTGAATTAGCAGTTATCGGAACATGAACCTCCTCTGTGACTATCCAGTCCAGCGTTGGGATGTCTTGACAGCAGCCCAGCCTAGTCTCATCAAAGATGCCCAAAAGGATGGGGTTCAAGCTGTTCACCCCACTGGGGATCATATGTAAAGACAGGTGTACTCCAATTTGAACATCTGAAAACAAGTCTTAACAGCTAAACTGGCTTTAGCCTGACATGTACCTGAATGGTCTAACAAAAGCTGCCTCTTGCTCTCTGCAATATTTTTAAAATGGTAAAGGTGTCTACTATTAACAAGAATATATTTTGTACTTGATTTAAATGACTCATGTAGTAGTGTTCTGTGAAGCTCTTCCAGAAAAATCATTTTAAAATACTCCAAATGAAAAAGATGCATTCTGTAAGCAAGAGCTGTACTTTAAATGATGAGTATGCAGAACAACAGAAAGAAACCTAAAAGCTAAGTGCAATACTACAAAAAAAAAAAAAAATGAGATGATTAGGTAGTGATTTATTGCCCTAGAAATAATGTCTGTGTGAATGGTAATGGAAGCATATTAACAAAGTCATGTTTCTTTTCTAAGTACCTGGAACTGCTTTCCAACCAAGTGCACACATTGCCTTAATTCTACTACCCACCTCAGGATTTTAATAAGGCCACCATGATTTACACCTGCTCACTCACTAAGGCTTCATAACACACTCAGCCAAGAGCAGTTACAACGTACTTCTCCTTTTCAGCAATTCAGTTTTACCCATTTGAGCATTCAGTTTTTAAGAATATTTCGGTACTTCTTGATATACAAAATAACTTCCTTTTTTGGCAATAAGACAATTTACTTCATCATTTTAATAATTAATTAGATCCATAATCTGCCTTTGCAGCCTGAGGAAGATGAGAACAGATTCTCTTTAGACAGGACTAGCTTCTGCTGGTTTCTGTTAGTGTGGTGGTAGGTCTTGTGACTTAAGAGGTATCAGGAAAATTCAATTACTGAGTTTAAATCAGGTCTTTGAAAAGTACAGTACAATGGCTTCTGCTTATTGCAGCCACTTTAGGAAATGGTTATTTGAGCCTAATAACTGACTGATTCAATTAAAAGGAGACAGGAAAACCATTTGCTGAGGCAGGCACTGTGTTTGTTATTCACTGCTATCATCTAAAACACATCTCGGAAACCACAACCTGGTAAGCCAGTGGCTCTCCATCTTTTCCCATCTCAGTCTATTTGAAGGCTGTGACACCACCCATACTTGATTCACTGCATCAAGAATGAGCCAGGAAGTGGAGCGTGCATGGGAATTTGGGGTGAGGTTACATAAGCAGTTTGAAAAGAGCCTTGCCAGATTCTGATATATCAAGACACAGCCATGTGGGGATTCTTGCTCCCAGTAAGATGAAAATTACATGGAATCTATGCTTTGCAGGAGACAAACTAAAAAATAGCAGTACAGTGTTATTCTTTTAATTCCCAATCAGAAGAACAGCAGAAAGCAATCAGAAACTTCTTCAATTCCTGTTTTGTGGTTAAGCAAAACCCACAGGCCTCGCATCAGAAACTTAAAGAGTATCAAAGACCAAACAGAAATGGCATCCCAAAAAATCCACACAGCATAACTCTTGTTTTGGAACCTAGAAGACCTAACTTCATCAGCATAACTTTGGAATTCCTATAATGACACATGGAGCAATAGCCTCCTTTCTGAAGCATTTGCTCTCTAGAAACTCTGAATATGTAATTATCTATATACCTTATAAGAACAGAAACTAATTTATTCCATCAGATTTTTTAATTGAGCTTGAGGAATGTTTAAATAGGTAAAGTGAGTCTCATATCAAAAATAGACTGGTTATAGTGGATGCCTGTAGTCTTTTAACTTAAAAAGTAAAAAAAAAAATACTGTCTTAGTTATCTAGTGCTGCTATAACAAGTGGACGGCTTTAACAGAAATTTATTGTCTCACAGTCTAGGTGGCTAGAAGTCTGAATTCAGGGTGCCACAGGTAAGGTCCTTCCTTATCATCAACCTTCCCCTGGTCTAGGAGCTTCTTAGTGCAAGAACGCTGGGTACAGTGGACACACTCCACTCCCAACACTTCTTTCTTGGTGGTATGAGGTCCTGATCCTCTCTGCCTGCATCTCTATTTTATAACTCAAAAGAGATAGACCCAAGATACAACCTAATCCTGTAGTTTGAGTCCGACCTCATTAACATAACTGGCTCTAATCCTGCTTCATTAACACCATAGCGGTTAGGATTTACAATATGTAGGATAATCATATCAGATCACAAAATGGTAGACTACCACACAATACTGGAAATCATGGCCTAGCCAAGTTGACACACATTTTGAGGGGACACAATTCAATCCATAACATTTACCTTCTTCAAATTCTAAAATATATATGGAAATGAAAAATTGAAGATGATTAAAAATTATCTGATTCATGTTGTATTCTTACGGTAGAGTCAACGGCATTCCTAATGTATTGGATGTGAGAAAAAAAATAAAGGGAGGAATGAGGGAAAATTTCAAGGTTTCCTGAGCAATCGAAAAGTGAAAGATGTCTGGAGAAACAGTCACAGATGGGAAAATAAATTGCTTAATTTTGAATATGATAAGTTTAAGGTGTCAATTAGATCTGCAAGTGTATACGTCTGACATATAAATGGTATAACTATTAATTTCACCCTTTTCTATATGGATAGTACACATACTAGTTTTACTTTTGATTGCTCTGGATTATTTTTATCTATTCCTTTTATATTTAACCTTAAAAAAAAAAAAATTGCCATCCAGTCTATTTGAACTCATAGCAACCCTGTAGGACAGAGTAGAGCTTCCCCATAGTGTTTCCAGGGAGTGGCTGGTGGATTCAAACTGCCAATAATTTGGTCAGCAGCTCTAGCCCTCAACCACTGCACCACCAGCGCTCCATATTTAACCGTAGTGGGGTCATTTTGTTTTAGATACATTTCTTACAAATAACATGTAGTTCAGGGCATGTGTATGTATGCGTGCATGAGACTCAATCTGAAATTCTATGTCTTTTAATAAAGAGTTTAACCCATCTCCATTTATTGTGGTAACTGATAGGCTTAGTGTTATTTCTGCCATCTTAGTGTTCCAATTTATCTTTTTTATTGTTCTAGTTTTGCTATATCGATCAAAATAACTCTGTTTATTTATTACTGATTAGTAATTTAGAAGTTATACATTGAAATTTTTTCTACTAGTGATTACTTTTAATTGCTTTAAAACATATTTGGTATCCCTACTAACTCTGAAAATGGAATTTACCTAACTTTTACTTTTCTTTCCCCACTATTTTAAAGATTTTAGCAAATAATCTGTATCTATTTAATCCCTTTCCTCATTACAATGGGAATTTGGAACCTGGAGGGCTTAGTTACATATTGCAGTTATATTGCAGTCAGGTGTGTAAGTAGAAGATAATCACAGAAGTCTCTGTGTAATCCTATACAAAGTGCTTTGGTTCCCCCAAAGTGCCCAAATCAATAAATCACAATTCTAATAAGTTAAATGCATTCCGTGGTACTGGTGGGCATGATAAACAAGGTTGCAGGAAGCTATTAAAAGTTACTTTAAGTATCTTGTGCTTGATTAATGTACTATAATATGGCACATGCTTAATGAAAGAATCATTAACTGGAATATAATTAGATGTTTAATTCAGTCTGTAGTCAATCATTTGCTTTTAAATACAACTAAGAGTAAATAACCTCAGCTATTTTGGTGTTTATTTTGGTGTTTACCCTCGTCTTGTCCTGAACGTGAACAGAGGGGAACCTGTGACATGTACATAGATACTAGAGCCCTCAATATACCAAAACATCTTTCCCTGAGAAATGTTTCTCTGGCACCCCCTACAAAGGGTTCTATATTAAGGTTAATTTGAGTTCTCTAGTTTCTCTCTTGGTGATTCACAAAGCCCATTCACTTATTAAAGGATCTCGAAAGGCCAACATTATGATGCCTGTTTAACCCTTGCGACCCAAAGTCATGTAACCATGGAACTTTTTGCTCACCTAACACTGAATACCCTGTTTCATTGGAACATATTGTGGGAAAGGCTGCTGAGAGGGATCCTGTTATGAAGTGGTTAGAGGGGTCACTTTTGTTTCTCATTGAGTTACACTTGATTATAGGGCTCACAAAGCACTTCTTTTGTCTTTGATGTCTGATAGAGTTTTTTTTAATTGTTGTTAAGAATATACATCACAAAACATACACCAGTTCAACCATTTCTACATGTACAATTCAGTGACATTGATTACATTCTTTGAGTTGTCCAACCATTCTCACCCTCCTTTTCCGAGTTGTTCCTCCCTTATTAACATAAGCTCACTGACCCCTAAGGTTCCCATCTAATCTTTCCAGTTACTGTTGTCACTTTGTTCTCATGTGGATAGTTCTTAAAAGAGCACAATGCTCAAGGCAGACATTCTTTATTAGTTAAGCTAAACTACTGTTTTGTTCCAAGAGGACTTCAGGGGGTATTTTTGGTTTAAAGTTTAAAGATTATCTCAAGGCAATAGTTTCAGAGGTTTATCCAGCTTCTATGGCTCCAGAAAGTCTGGAGTCCATGAGAATTTGAAATTCTGTTCTGCATTTTCCCCTTTTTGATCAGGGTTCTTCTATGAATCTTTGATCACAATGCTCAGTAATGGTAGCCAGGCACCATACAGTTCTTCTGGTCTCATGGTAAAGGAGGCAGTTGCTCCTGGAGACAATTAGCCACACATTCCATATCCTCCTCCTATTCCTGACTCTCCTTCTTCCTATTTGCTCCAGGTGAATAGAGACCAATTGTCATGCCTCGGATGGCTGCTTGCAAGCTTTTAAGACCTTAGGCACTATACCACAAACTAACAGTTTTAATGAGCTGGGGGTCCTACACAGTTTTAATGAAATGTCTCTGTCAATTTTACTTCCACCTCCCCTTTCTTCATTCCATGCTCAAATCTGAAAACAACCCCAATATAAACGCCATGATGGGAAAGGCCAAGAAATATAGCCACAGGCACATATACTCAGAATTACCCCTCTCTTCTGATGTCTGAGGATTTGGTAACATGGCAAGCTCCTTATGCCTCACTCCTTTGCCCCTTATTGTGCTTTCTCTCTAAGAGAGTCCATGTGGAAACAGACTTTTGGCAGGCTCAACCCACAAGTGCCTATGTAAACACATGCAGCCATGACTGATATGCGCCAAGATCTCTCTGTAAATGCATATGTGTCTGTCTCTCTGGTTAGACTCTCCATTCCATGAGGGAGGCATTGACGTCATATATATTTTTTTTAGATTTCTATTGCTTGCAATATAGGTACTCAAATATGGCTGCACGAATGAATCAAACAATAAGTGTGAAAATTGAAAAATGAATGGATTCTGTAGCTTCTCAGTAATGTCATAACTTTTGCCATATTGTCCTGGTTTACTTACATGTTAGTAACCTTTTGTCTACAAACAAACTATGGCAGGAAGCATATTCCATGCCAAGCCTAGTTTGTGGCACAAATATTTTTAAGTAAATGAATGAAACCTGGACTTGGAAAAACTCTCTTTGCCATGCAAATATTTGGCACACTGAGCTGTTTTATATGAAAAGGGACATGAGATCAAAAGTACTCTTCACAAAAGTAATGAAAAAGTAAAAAATCCTTTGTATTTTAAATTTTGTAGTAAGCACTCACTAAGCACTTTTTAAAGCTGCCGTACTGTACACAAGCCTATACAGAATTGGCATCAGGATTAGCAAAAGGCGAAATATAAGTAGGTAAAGACAGAAGCTATAAGACATTAAGTTCATGGATCAATAAAAAAAACACAAATAGCCAAATAGAAAAATGGGAAAAGAAAGAGCTATTCACAGAAGAAACACAAATGAAAAGAAAAATATGCAAAACTGTTCAAACTTATAAGTGACAAAAAAAATGCAAGCTAAAACAAGATTGTATTTCCAATCATCAAATTGGTAAAAAAAAAAAAAAAAAAGAAAGAAAACATTTATAATATTCAGAGCTGGCGAGGATAAAGAGAAATAGGAACTTTTATACAGTGTTGGTGGGAATATAAATTAATAAACCTGTTCTGAAGAGCATTTGGCAGTACCTCAAACTTTCAATTTGCACATGTTTAAGCTGACTAGAACTCTCGTCTAGAGAAATGCTTTCATATGAGAACAAACACTATGTACAAAGTATTGACAACAGGATTGTTTATGATAAAAAAAAATGGAAGCAAATTAAATATCCACCAGTTCAGGAATTTTAAATGATGTTTATACATTTCAAACTATGGGATACTATGTAGCCATTATAAAGAATGAAGCAGACTTTTATGGGTTGATTTGGAAAGATCTCCAAAACATACTGTTAAATGAAAAAATTAAAATCATATTTAAAAACCCATAATTCATTGCCATCAAGTCAAATTTGACTCATAGTGACCCTACAAGACAGAGTAGAATTGCCCCGTAGGGTTTCCAAGGCTGTAATCTTTACAGAAGCAGATTATCATGTCTTTCTCCTGTGGAGAAAGCTGGTGGATTCCAACCACTGACATTTCGGTTAGCAGCTGAGCACTTAACCACTGAGCCACCAGGGCTCCTATTAAAGCATATTGGGAAACAAAAATTTGAGCATGTACCCATTTATGTAGGGTTTTTGTTGTTGTTTATTGAATGAATTGATTAATTTCTGACTTGGAAAGACACATGGCATCACTAAGGTTGGCGTCAACCAGGGCAGTAATTCATGGTGTCACCACCCCACCATGGACTTCCTCCCATACCAGACCATACAGAATCCTTACGTTTTTTGCACTAATGTTACTTGTAAATCGTAACTGCTGTGTATCATTAAATGTAATGGTAGTAGTGACATAAATAGCTATCAAAATTTAAATTACAATATCATATGCACAGCCTAAACGTATTTACATTTACGCAGTTTCATGTGCTTAATGTGAAAATTCAGTAAGAAAACAATAGAATTCAAAGGAAAAACATTTAAGAACTACATCAAAATTATGTTCATTTTAACGTTAAACTTTACCATTCCATGAGCTACATTAATGGATTAGGTTTGCATAATCAATAACAGCCCAACTAATGTAGACGTTGTAGACAAACACGTATGAAAATATATTCATAAATGAAATAATACCATAAAATAAACAGCAACAAATACACAAGCATTTCAGCACTTACCGAATATCTTAACTAAATCAGAACTTTCTTTTCATGGCTTTCAAAGCCATGAACTTCTGAATGACTTCATAAAAATCAATGCTTTTCACCAACTCACTTTTTAATGTGTCACTATTTTTTAAAACCATAACTCAAACTTAAACCCTGAAAATTTCATTGAAGCGAGATAAACATTTGCAAGACAGTGATGTTCTTAAAGAAAATGTTTAAAAGACTAATATTTTTTAAAAAATGAATATTTAAGTTATGTTTCTAAACATGTATCAAGAAACATAGCATTTTCCCCACTTCATGTTTTAAATTGTCAATTTCTTTCTTTAGTTAGCAAAGAGGTATATAATCAACAGTAGTTATATATGTAACTGAACAGAAGCCTTTATTTTTCTCCTTCTCATTTAATTACTATTTCACTCTCACAAGTTATTGATATAGGTTTACAAATACTAATTACCACAATATTGTAGCTAAAACACCAGAAAATATGACAAAATCAATGACTATAAAAACACCAGCAGCAACAAAAACAACAGCACATACTTGTAGCACAACGCAGGCGAAACCACGTGATTCATAGCATCATCATAATTGGGTAATAATGATTGCTCTGACTGGAGCACGTTAAAAAAACCAAACCCATTGCCGTCCAGTTGATTCCAACTCATAGCGACCCTACAGGATGGAGTAGAACTGCCCCATACAGTTTCCAAGGAGCGCTTGGTGGACTCGAACTGCTGACCTTTTAGTTAGCAGCTGTAGCACGTAACCACTATGCTACCAGGGTCTAGAGGGTTCAAAAAGCAACTTAGCCTCATTTTAGCCTTGTAGATATATTGGTACACGTACGCTGGGCTTATGAAAAAAAAAATTGTTATAACTAACTACGGGAACTTTTTTATAAAAAATAATAAATTTCTGCTGAACACAAAATTTTATAGACAGTTTGGTGTCACCCCTCTGACAGTGTCATCCAGTGTGATCCACACCCCCTGCACCCTTCTAGTGATGCCACTTCTAAGCCACCCAAATAGCTGGTGCACTGATCTGTTTTGAATGAGATTCTGCAATACAAATGAACAAGAAAAATGTGCTAAAACAGAGCGGATATGATTCTCACTGAACTCAACAGTCGTTACTTATTGGAAGAGAAATGAAGGGAAGCTTACGTGTTTTACTCCATATAACTAAAAACCAAACCCTCGATGCCTTCGAATCAATTCTGCCTCATGACAAACAACGTGTGCAGAATAGAACTGCTCCAAGAAGACTGATAGTCTTTTCTTCCACAGTACAGCTGGGGGGTTCCAACGGCCAATGTTTAGTCTAGTAGAGTAGCACAAACCACTTGTACCACCCAGGAACCTCTTTTACTCTATATGTTGTTGTTAGGTGCCATCAAGTTGGTTCCGACTCTTAGCAACCCTATGGACAACAGAACGAAACACTGCCCGGTCTTGTGCCACCTTCGCAATTGTTGCTATGGTTGAGCCCATTGTTGCAGCCACTGTGTCAATCCATCTCATTGTTGGTCTTCCTCTTTTTCGCTGACCCTCTACCAAACATGATGTCCTTCCTCCTCATAGCATATCCAAAGTGCATGAGATGAAATCTCACCATCCTTGCTTCTAAGGAGCATTCTGGTTGTACTTCTTCCAAGACGATTTGTTCATTCTTTTGGCAGTCCATGATATGTTCGGTATTCTTTGCCAACACCACAATTCAAAGGCGTCAATTCTTCTTCGGTCTTCCTTATTCATTGTCCAGCTTCCGCATGCATATGAGGTGATTGAAAACACCATGGCTTGGGTCAGGCGCACCTTAGTCTTTAAGGTGACATCTTTGCTTTTCAACACTTTAAAGAGATCTTTTGCAGCACATTTTCCCAATGCAATGCATCTTTTGATTTCTTGACTGCTGTTTCCATGTGGGAAACCCTGGTGGTGTAGTGGTTAAGTGCTATGGCTGCTAACCAAGAGATCAGTAGTTCGAGTCCTCCAGGAATTCCTTGGAAACTCTAGCAGACAGTTATACTCTGTCCTATAGGATCTCTGTGAGTGGGAATCAACTCGACGGCAGTGGGTTTGGTTTCCATGGGCATTGATTGTGGATCAAGGTAAAATGAAATCCTTGACAACCTCAATCTTTTCCCCGTTTATTATGATGTTGCTCATTGGTCCAGTTGTCCAGATTTTTGTTTTCTTTATATTGAGGTTTAATCCATACTGAAGGCTCTGGTCTTTGATATTCATCAGTAAGTGCTTTAAGTCCTCTTCACTTTCAGCAAGCAAGGTTGTGTCATCTGCTTAATGTAGGTTGTTAATGAGTCTTCCTCCAATCCAGATGCCCCGTTTTTCTTCATGTAGTCCAGCTTCTTGGATTATTTTCTCAGCATACAGAGCTAACCTTTCCTGACGTTAAACCATGCAGTATCCCCTTGTCCTGTTCGAACAACTGCCTCTTGATCCCTGTACAGATTCTTCTTGGGCACAATTAAGTGTTCCAGAATTCGCATTCTCCACAATGTTATATATAATCTGTTATGATCCACACAGTCACATGCCTTAGCATAGTCAATAAACCACAGGTAAACATCTTTCTGGTATTCTCTGCTTTCAGCCAGGAGCCGTCTGACATTAGCAGTGACAACCCTGGCTCCACATCCTCTTCTGAATACAGCTTGAATTTCTGGTACTTCCCTGTTGATATACTGCTGCAGCCTATTTTTAATGATCTTCAGTAAAATTTTGCTTGATGTGATATTAATGATGTTGTTCCATAATTTCCGAATTTGGTTGGATCACCTTTTTTTTGTAATAGCCATAAATATGAACCTCTTCCAGTCAGTTGGCCAGGTAGTTGTCTTCCAAATATTTTGGCATAGATGAGTGAGTACTTTCGGCACTGCATCCGTCTGTGGAAACATCTCAATTAGTATTCTGTCAATTCCTGGAGCCTTGTTTTTCGCCAACACCTTCAGTGCAGCTTGGACTTCTTCCTTCAGTACTATCGGTTCCTGATCATATGTTACCTCCTGAAATGGCTGAACGTCACCCAATTCTTTTTGATATAGTGACTGTGTGTATGCCTTCCATCTTCGTTCAATGCTTCCTGCATCATTTAATGTATACTTCTGTGTAATTTGAAACCTTTGTAACAAAAATGCATTACATACGTAATTTAAATATATATGTGTGTATTTATCTATCATCTATCTATCTCTCTATACCAAAAGGTTGTTATAAACATTATTTAAAGCCTGCCCAGCTTAACACAGGTATCCCCCACTTTTCAAAAGTTCACTTTATGCCACTTCACTTACATTAGTACCTGTTTTCACTAATTGAAAGAAATAGGTATTTTCACTTTTACCAAAAAAGGCAAAAATTGGAAATAGTATTCAGTGTTTGTCACATCAAGCTATTCAAGAGGCAGTGTGCACCCCAAACATCAAGAGTGGTATCGCCAAGTTTATTCCCTGTGCACTACACTCAGCATCTCTGTCTCAAGCCACCATAGCTTTGAACTGTGTCTGTGAGCATCTGTGCTTTAATCTCAATTTGTTTTGTGCATTTATTAGCAAAATGTGTCCTAACATATCAGAAAAGCCTAATAGAGCTGGTAAGCGTTTTATGTGTTATTGGTATAATTTGCTAGATTATTTTGGGGGTCTGGGAACATTCAAAAGTCCTTCCCATATAAGTTAATGGTAACTGCATCTTCTCTTTATACCATTTCATCTTAGAAAGGTTTCATAGGGACATTCTACTTTCAGATAGCAAGGAAATTTGAAAGGTTATTAATAACTGATTACAGAGCTATGAGTAGCATCACACACTGACTTTTGGGAGCTAAAGGCAGCCATATTAGTTCTTAATAATGGATAGCCCTTCTCATTCAGTAATTAAAATTGATTAAAGCTAATCCTTTCCTTCTCACTGAGACTAGTCTCAGATCACCTAGTTAGGCTCAAATGAGTAGCCAACCTTCATGTACAACTCTGATTTATCAGTGAAAGGTGAATAACGTGACGGAAACCATCTTGTCTTTCAGCAGGTCGAAGATGAGTGGAGATGATGGTGAAATGTCTCAACCCTGATCCCTCGATAGATTATTTTGCGGAGCACCCTTGGAGCTAAACATAAGATGATTTAAGGAAACTAAATAATCCCCAGGGATTCGTAGGGATAACTAGAAGGCCTAGTATTGACAAGCCACATGTGGTGTGCCCATTTTTTATTGACCCTTCTACTTATTGACATAAAGAACAGACAATATATCTATACTGCCATAAAATTTTACAATGCTGAGCGAGTTTCTTCCTTAGTCTATGACTCCTCACTGCTTATCTTGAAAATCCTTTAGCAGAAGTAATGATCTCCCTATTAAATTGTGGTTGAATCATTTGTGCTCAACAGAGGGTGCACTTAGTTCAAGCAATACATTTTCCGGCAGTGTGAACACTAACACAGAAGCCCAGGGCGTGCATGTACGTGTCGCATGGCTGTTTTCCCAGTGAAGGACATCGAAAAACTATCTAAGAGCTCATTTTCCTCTTGATCTGTCATCTGTATACCCTAGAGACAGCTTGTTGGTCACTATTCAATTGTTCGAACCAAAATGCTTTCTCCCATATTGGACTGTAAGAGTTTATAGACACAGAGGTGACCCACCTAGTTAGAACTGAAATATAACAAATGTCAGTGGCTGCTGTAACAGCTTAATGACCAAAAAAAAAGCTTCCTTCCCACTTTGAGTGCGTTCTTACAAGATTTATAGGAACTTTTTCGAAAGCTTTCCCCAAATGTCATTTTTATTGAGTGTGTCTGCGTTTTTCAGTTAGAAAGCTTTAGAAAATGTGTTTCCACTTTAAGAAAAAAAAAAGGGTCTTTTTTTTGAGAACACTTTTGAATTATAATTTTTAATTAAGCTAAATTCTCCTAATTTCAGATAACTCAGGCTTTATTAGCACCATGTTCTTGTGAATATGTACAACTTTGATTGTACTAAGTTGATTGTTTTAGGTGCCTGACCATTGCGTAAGAAAGGAGGCCTTTTCTGTGGTTGTCTGCTTTACATCACTACCCATGCTCTGATGTATGCAGCAACATGCTTTAACAAAGATAGCTCCGGGTAATAACTGTTAATTAGGGAAAATTATAGAAAATAAACAGCATAATAACCCCCAATACATTAGTGCAGATGTAGTAACTATAAAAAGGATAATCAAATCACTCTCTCAGGTATTCAGTTGCTTTTATATTTGCACCAGAATTAAAGTAATGACAAATGAAACTTTACTATTTCACAGAGAGGAGATTGGCTAGCAAACATGGGCCTGTCACTATTTAATTTGAAGTTTTCTGGCTTATTAAAAATTTTCTTTTTGAATTCCAAATTCCCTGAAGGATTGTGAATCCAGAGGCAGGGTAGCTAGCAGGTTGATTAATTCAACACCTCACCAACCCTATAAAAGGCTTTATATACTTCTTTCCATATTTCTGCTCAGCCCTCTGTGTTCAGTTTAGCTCCATCTCTCAGGGTGCAAGATGGCTGCCGCAGTTCTAGACATCCCACTGGCCTTGACATTACTAGAAGAGAAATTGTTCATTAAACTTTCCCAGAAGCCCCTCGGCTGATTTCCTGTCATATATCATGGGCCAATGCCCATTCCCAAATCAATCACAGGCAAAGAGAATAAGATTGCTACAATTTGCTTAGTAAAACACATAGCTATGTAGAATAGGGAAACCTTGGTGGCGTAGCGGTTAAGTGCTACTGCCACTAACCAGAAGATCAGCAGTTTGAATCCACCAGGCGCTCCTTGGAAACTGTCAGGCAGTTCTACTCTGTTCTGTAGGGCCACTATAAGTCAGAATCAACTTGAGGGTAAGGGGTTTGGTTTTTGTTTTTGTTTTTTTAATGTAGAATAGGGTGGATTACCCAAATACAACCCTGATTCTGCTTGAAAAGAAAAAATGGATTTAGTGAAAGTTTATTGGATAAACATTAAACAGTATCTGCTACTCCCTTGATCCACAGCTTGTTGTATACACATCCACCTTCCCACTAGAATATACACTCACTGAAAATGGGCACTAGTTTATAGTCATATTTGTATGCACTCATTCACCCATCACTTGTCTGTCAGTTTGTCCTACTGTGGTAGCCTGCATATTGCTGTGATTCTGGAAGTTATGCCACCAGTATTTCAAATACCAGCACGGTCACTCATGTTGGACAGGTTTCAAAGGAGCTTAGGGACTAAGACAGGCTGGGAAGAAGGACTTGGCAATCTACTTCTGAAAAAATTGGCTAGTGAAAACATTACGGATATCGGTGAAACTCTCTGATATAGTGCTGGAAGAGAAGCCCTTCAGGTTGGAAGCCACTTACAGTACTACTGCAGAAGAGCTACCTCCTCAAAGTAGAGTTGACCTTAATGATGTGGATGGAGTAAAACATTTGGGACCTTCGTTTGCTAATGTGGCACAACTCAAATGAAAAAAAATGGCTGCAAATATTCACTAGTAATTGGAATGTGGAATGTATGAAATATGAATGAAGGAAAATTGGAAGTTGTCAAAAATGAAATGGATTATTATTATTTATGATGATGCTTATATTGGTCCAGTTGTGAGGATTGTTGTTTTCTTTACTTTGAGGTGTAATCCGTACTGAAGGCAGTAGTCTTTGATCTTCACCAGTAAGTGCTTCAAGTCCTTTTCACCTTAGCAAGCAAGGTTATATCATCTGCATATCATAGGTTGTTAATGAGTCTTCCTCCAAACCTGATGTCACATTCTTCTTCATGTAGTCCAGCTTCTTGGATTATTTTCTCAGCATACAGATTGAATAAGTATAGTAAAAGGATAAAACTCTGATACACACCTTTTCTGATATTAAATCATGTAGTATCCTCTTGTTCTATTCAAACAACTGCCTCTTGGTCTATGTACAGGTTCCCCATGAGAATTTCCCTTCTTCACAATGTTATCCACACTTTGTTATGATCCACACAGTCCAATGCTTTGCATAGTAAATTAAACACAGGTAAATATCTTTCTGATATTTTCTGCTTTCAGCCAAGCTCTACCTGCCATCAGCAATGATATCCCTTATTTCACATCCCCTTCTGAGTGTGGCTTGAATTTACCACAATTCCCTGTCGATGTACAGCTGCAACTGCTTTTGAATGATCTTCAGCAAAATTTTTCTTACGCATGGTATTAATGATATTGTTCAGTGATTTCTGCATTTGGGAATAGGCATAAATACGGATCTCTTTCAGTTGGTTGGCCAGGTACCGTCTTCCAAATTTCTTAGCGTAGATGAGTGAGCACTTCCAGTGCTGCATCCATCTGTTGAAACATCTCAGTTGGTATTCCATCAATTCCTGGAGCCTTGTTTTTCATCAATGCCTTCAGTGCAGCTTGGACTTCTTCCTTCAGTACCATCAGTTCCTGATCATATGTTACCTCCTGAAATGGTTGAATGTCAACCAATTCTTTTTGGTATAGTAACTCTGTGTATTCCTTCCATCTTCTTTTGATGCTTCCTTCCTCTTTTAATTTTTTCCCCATAGAATCCTTCAGTATTGCAACTCGAGGCTTGAATTTTTTCTTCAGTTCTTTCAGCTTGAGAAATGCTGAGCATGTTCTTCCCTTTGAGTTTTCTAACTCCAGGTTTTTGCATATTTCGTTGTAATACTTTACTTTGACTTCTCAAGCCACCCTTTTGAAATCTTCTGTTCGTCTCTTTTACTTCATTTCTTCCATTTGCTTTAGTTACTGTATGTTCAACATCAAGTTTCAGAGCCTCTTCTGACATTCATTTTGATCTTTTCTTTCTTTCCATTCTTTTTAATGACCTTTTGCTTTCTTCATGTATGATGTCCTTGATATCATCCCACAACGCATCTGATCATTGGTCATTAGTGTTCAGTGTGTCAAATCTATTTTGAGATGGTCTCTAAATTCAGGTGGAATATACTCACGGTCATACTTTGGGTCTCATGGACTTCTTTTAATTTTCTTCAGCTTCAACTTGAACTTGCATATGAGTAATTGATTGTCTGTTCCCCAGTGAGCCTTTGGCCTTGTTCTGACTGAAGATACTGAGCTTCTCTATCGTCTCTTTCCACAGATGTAGTCGATATGATTCCCATATATTTCATCTAGTGAGGTCCACATGACTAATCGTCGTTTGTGTTATTGAAAAAAGGTATTTCCAATGAATAGGCCATTTGGCTTGCAAAAATCTCATGGGATCTGCAGCAAAGCTATATTTCCCAACTACTGATCCTTCTTTGTTTCCAACTTTTGTGTTCAAATGAGCAGTAATTATCAATGCATCTTGATTGCATGTTTGATCAATTTCAGACTGCAGAAGTTGGTAAAAATCTTCAATTTCTTCATCTTTGACATTAGTGATTGGTGCATAAATTTGAATAATAACCATATTAACTGGTCTTCCTTTCAGGTATATAGATATTATCCTATCATGGACAGCAGAGTACTTCAGGATAGATCTTGAAATATTTTTTTTGGCAATGAATGCCATGCCATTCTTCCTCAATTTGTCATTCACAGTAGTAGACCATGTGTTTGATTCAAAATGTCCAATACCAGCCCTTTTCAGCTCGCTAATGCCTAGGATATTGATCTTCAAAGGTTCCATTTCATTTTTGACAACTTCTTATTTTCCTTGATTCACACCATATACATTCCACATTCTGATATTAATGGATGTTTGCAGTTGTTTCTTCTCATTTTGAGTCATGCCACATCAGCAGATGAAGGTCCCAAAAGCTTTACTCCATCCCTGTCATTAAGTTCGACTCTACTTTGAGGAGACAGTTCTTCCTCAGTCGTATTTTGATTGCCTTTCAACCTGAGATCAGCTTCTGGCACTATATCAGACAATGTTCCACTGCTATCCATAAGATTTTCACTGGCCAGTTTTTTTAGAAGGAGATCACCAGGCCCTTCTTCCCAGTCTGTCTTAGTCTGGAAGTTCTGCTGAAAGCTGTCCACCATAGGTGACCCTGCTAGCATTTGACATACTGGTGGCAAAGCTTCCAGTGTTACAAAAACATGAAGCCACCACAGTATGACAAACTGACAGACGAGTGGTGGGCCAATAATAATCCCTCTATTTACCTAGAAGGGGAAGACATGTATTTGTAAACAGACAGTAACAATTACTACAGGTACTTTTATCATCAGTTTACATATGAGAAAACTGAAGCATGGAGAAAATTAAATAACTAAAGATTACAGAAATCATAAATGCAAACAAAAATCAAATCCAGTCTTCAGAGTCCACTTGTTGAACAGCTATGCTCCTACCTCCTTTGATGTGAATTTTTTGATACATACCTAAGTCCTGGAACAGTAAACGGCTGTTACCGTAAGCATTATATTCTTGCTAAGAAACTGTAATGAAGTAGCACAGGCAAGATCCATACATTCTGTAGTTTAATGAGCAAGGTAATGTAAGCTCTCATTCATTATACTTATTCAATAAGCATTTTCAAGGCACATTCAGAAATTAGAAATTAATATAGCTATTCATTTCATAATGTGTTTGCCACATCAGTTTCATGGAGAAAGATAAAAGGGGATACTCCCCTAACACGGGTGAAGGGAGAAATTAACTGGAGATTAAAAAGCCACGTATTGGACATCTAACCGCTAGAATGATTGAATAGCCTGCCTTTCCTTCTTCTCCTTTCTTCTTTTCTTCCTCCCTCCCTTCCTTTCTTCCTCCCTTCCTTCTGTCTTTTCTTCCTTCTCTCTCTTCCCGTGCTTCTTTGCATCTTCCCTTTCAAAAACATTTATTGCATTCCTGGCAGATGGCAGATATTAGGAATTGGATAGATAAGCAGGAGTAAGATCTATCCCCTGTCCCCAAGGAACTCACAATCACAGCCATGAATAAGATACATAAATGCATTATAAAATTTCAATGAGACACACTGAAAGTCTCTGAAATTCAAACTCTACATATATGCCTGATTTTATAGGCACAGGACCAGACTGTAATTTGCCATGATATGTTTATTACAGCTCTCAGCCTGTGAATTTATTTACATCCTCTCTGATGAGCAGTGGGTTTTTTTTTTCTAATGAGTAAGACCTTTTGGTTTCATTCACTGATATGGTTATAGCTGACATGCATTATCTTTCCTAGCTTTTGTGCCCACATTTGTTTACTACTGACACATGGTGCTATCACTTTGCACCTAGATAAGGTTTCAGGTGTTTTCACTGAAATCTCTCAGAATTATAGTTAAGAAATGCATTTATAACCATCGGGGAACACTGGCTCTCGTATTCTATGTGCTGTGGCATCTGTTAGTAAATATCTTACTACTTTCACTGGCCTTAGGGTATACATTGTTTACCTGTGGCACAGCAAAAAATATCTCCCATATTTCCTGACGAAAATTCTATGTCTGGCTCTCACACTTTTGCGAGTTGTTTACAGCCAACTGGCAGGAAGTCTTGCTTGCACTTCACCTGCAATGATTTGCGTGTCAGGCTCTGTGTCTCTTATGGTGCATGAAGAGGACAAATGAAAGTCCTTTCCCCTGCAATATCTCTCCTGCTCATAAAAGTTACTTTTCCAAACTTTAATTGCTGGCATGATATCCTATCTCCATTCTTAGTGTCAGAGGTCTTATTTTGCTTTCTTTTCCAAGTACATCTTTTTCAAGTACTTTATGAATTTTAGTCTGCCGAAGTTCCTTCACCATCAAAAACAACCAAAGATAACGTGTGTGCTATGTTAGAGCAACTGGCTAGAGTCTATTTTATCTCAATCTTCCTGTTCAGTGTTCTCTGTGGAAGCACAGGTATTTGTACCTTTGAAGAAATGTTACTGGACATGGTGGCTAAAATGATGTATTCGAAAAGTTTTAGCATTTTGTAAGAAGTCCAAAATGAAAGTATTTTGTCTTATCAGAGATTTTGATACAATGAAATGTAATAAGTATATTCCCTACTTCAGACTAAGAGTCTGAGGAATTGTGAGGGGGGATCCTAAATTAAGTTGTTTTGTATTGTATTTTACTTTCTGGGCATGAGATACACATTTCCATATAGTCTCTTTTTTAGCAGATGCTCAATAAAGCATAAATTTGTTGGAAGCATTAATGATACTAGTATTAAAGAAAGTTTGAGAAGAAAAAACAAATAACAAAAATACCTATTTCTGCAATAATAATCCCTCCAAAAAATATGTTTATTTCAAACAACAAC
Organism: Elephas maximus indicus; assembly: GCF_024166365.1. Lineage (NCBI taxonomy): Eukaryota > Metazoa > Chordata > Mammalia > Proboscidea > Elephantidae > Elephas > Elephas maximus. The sequence continues at coordinate 67,437,722 of NC_064836.1, forward strand.
AAACATTTATTTCTCATTGATGAGTCTGCGCGTCAGCTGTGGCAGCTGTGCTTAAATTGTCCATTGAGTTCAGGCTTACTCCACATTTCTCATCCTGGGACCCAGTCTGAAAGACCAGCAGCTGTCTCAGGTATTCCATCCTCATGGTATGGGGCAGGAGCGCCAGAGTGATAGTAAAACAATGCAAGCACAGTAAAGCCTTTGGGTGCTGTGGCATATATTACTTCCACTCAGATTTCACCGGCCAAGCAAGTCATGTGCCAAGCTCAAAGCTACACTTTCCTCACAGTGAACAGTGGCAGGGGAGGAGCAGGAAGGGGACGAGGGAGGGGAGGGGCAGACGTGAGCAAATAATAATATCTCCATTAGTACCAATTAGTATTCTCCGTCTTCCTCACATGGTATGTGAAAATTGTCAATTGTGATTTCAAGGTACTTCAAGAAAAACCACCTTTTATTTCTTGGAGTATATTTCTTCTCTAATTTGATATGTAATTTTCTGCTTCTATTGGTCTTTCACACCTTCTATTTAGGTCAAAGAATAATGTGTGGTTATACCATGGTTTATTAGAATTGATAAGAAACCACTTAGTAATATCATTCTTTTCTAAATGAGATTGTCACCTTTTTTAAGTAACATGATAACATTAAAAAAAAAAATTGTGCTTCTTCCCACTTCGTAACATAAAAAATAAATAATTATTTTATTAAAAAAAATAAAGCCTCTTTCATCCATAATAGGCCCATAGCCCCCATCCTACTCAATGAATAATAATAAATTTAAATATTTCCATGTTTAAATTTATTATTATTCATTGAGTAAACCAAATGTACAAATTAGACCAATGTTTTAAATGCTCCAAAATAGTTTTCCTTTATTTCTTCAGTTTTTTCTTTCTCTGTGAACCTTGCTATGTCTCTTATATTTGCTATAATATTTGATAACTTGAAATAATCAAAAGATTTTTTTTTAAATCTTTGGTTTAGTTTTATACACATTAAACACACAGTAACAGATAGTATGTGAGGTCAATGGGTTTTGCCAAATAGTGCCATCTGCAGGTGGTACTATTAGACTCATTAACAACCTGCGTTATGCAGATGACACAACCTTGCTTGCTGAAAGTGAAGAGGACTTGAAGCACTTACTAATGAAGATCAAAGACCACAGCCTTCAGTATGGATTGCACCTCAACATAAAACAAAAATCCTCACAACTGGACCAATGAACAACATCATGATAAATGGAGAAAACACTGAAGTTGTCAAGGATTTCATTTTACTTGGATCCACAATCAACAGCCATGGAAGCAGCAGTCAAGAAATCAAACGACGCGTTGCATCGGGTAAATCTGCTGCAAAGGACCTCTTTAAAGTGTTGAAGAGCAAAGATGCCACCTTGAAGACTAAGGTGCACCTGACCCAAGCCATGGTATTTTCAATCGCATCACATGCATGTGAAAGCTGGACAATGAACGAGAAAGACCAAAGAAGAATTTGTGCCTTTGAATTGTGGTGTTGGCGAAGGATATTGAATATACCATGGACTGCCAGAAGCACGAATAAATCTGTCTTGGAAGAAGTGCAACCAGAATATCCTTTAGAAGCAAGGATGGCAAGACTGTGTCTTACATACTTTGGACATGTTGTCAGGAGGGATGAGTCCCAGAGAAGGACATCATGCTTGGCAAAGTACAGGGTCAGCGGAAAAGAGGAAGATCCTCAACGAGGTGGATTGACACAGTGGCTGCACCAATGGGCTCGAGCATAACAACGATTGTAAGGATGGCGCAGGACTGGGCAGTGTTTCATTCTGTTGTGCACAGGGTCACTATGAGTCAGAGCCGAATCGATGGCACCTAACAACACTACCACCATCTGCAGATAATGGGAACTTATGAAGTCATGTGAAAGTTCCCAGAGTGGTAAGTAAATGTTGATGTTTGTATTAAAGATTGGGCAAATGGTTTGTATTCATTCAAGCATCTGTGATGTTTGGCTTATTCACAAGTCTTAGAAATCGTGGAACAGCCAACAATTTGTCTTTGCAATATAATAGTAAAATGTTATGTTCAACTACTGTAAAGGCAATGATGGGCTCAAAGAAATATACAAAAATTAATGCAATTCTGAAGAGTAATTTTCACCTTGTTTTTTGCTGGGCCCTCCGGGGTGTAAGGCAGGAGAGAGGGATGTCTTCATGGTGACGGCTCCAGGTAAAGGTGAAGCTCGGTGGGCCCCTCCTGCCAGCCTGCTCAGCAGCTGGGAACCAGGAGCCACACGGGACTGAGTGAACCCACCTTCCTCCTTGTTGTGTTTTGTTTTCTTAAACTGTTTGAGATATAACTCAAATCACAAAGATTTAGTTTTGTGTTTTCTTCTAAGATATTTGAAGTTCGGGTTTTCACATGTAGATCTATGACCCATATTGAGTTAATTTTGAGTGTTGTAGAGGTGGGAGTCCAGCTTTACTCTTTTGTATTTGGGTATCTAGTTGCATCATCACCATTTATTGAAAAGACAATTCTTTCCCTATTAAATCGTCTTGCCCCCTTTGTCTAAAACCAATCGGCCTAAACGTTAGGGTTTATTTCTGGACTCTCAATTCTATTCCATTGACGTATATGTCTATTCTCCTATCAGTACCACTCTGTATTGATTTCTATAGCTTTGTAGTAAGTTTTGAAATCCAGAAGCATGAGTTAATCAGCCTTGTTCTTCTTTTTCAAGAGCGTTTTGGCTATTCTGGATCCCTTGCTTGATTTCCAAAGTCAAAATGAAAAATTATTTTTAGCACATTTTCCCTGAATTATAAATAGAAATCCTAGTAAACAATCTCATAAAATGAATAATACAGATGTGGTTGAGGGGACAGATGATTTCAGTAAATATAAATATATTCACAAACTAAAACATCTCCAGTTTTAGTTATATATTGTCCTAAAATTCTTCCTTAATAACCCTAATGCCCAGTAGCAGTTTATTTATCTCATTACACTAAGATATTCACTGAAGCAGTGGTTGCAAACAGTGTTGATGTGAACATGATTAGGTTTAGAAGGGTTAAGCCACATGACATCCTGTGATGGTTAACGTCATGTGTCAGTTTTTCTACGCTATGATTCTCAGTGGCTAGGCAGACATTGAACTGATTGCTCTTCCATAATGTAATTACTTCATGATGACATCTGATATAAGTAATCATCTCCATGATGAGATCTGCTCTGAGCAGCCAATCAGTTGAAAAAGGAGTTTCCTTGGGGGCGTGGTCTGCTACCAGTCTATAAATGGATGTTCCAGCAAGGCTCACTCTCACTCTGGATCCTGCATCCAGTTCATTCTCATCTAACTTCCCATTCTACCACCTGACCTGCAGATTTAGGGATTTGCCAGCTGCCACAGCCCCACAGAATCAGCAGCCTGCCATTTAACCTACCAATTTGGGGTTCATCAATCTCTGCAACCATGTGAGTCAGGAGAAGCCTCTAGCCTAGCTGGCCTCCACAATTGTGTGAGACATTTCCTTGAATTAAATAAACCCTGGTGGTATAGTGGCTAAAAGCTACAGCTGCTAACCAAAAGGTTAGCGGTTTGAACCCATCAGTGCTTCTTGGAAACCCTATGGGGCAGTTCTACTCTCTCCCATACGGTTGCAATGAGCCTGAATCAACTCAATGGCAACAAGTTTTGTTTTGTTTTGTTTTGTTTAATGCATACTCTTAATTGTGCTCATGCAGAATCTATACATATGTCAAGAGGCAGTTGTTCAAACTGAACAAGGGGATACTGTGTGGCTATATCCTTTCACCATTCTTATTCAAACTATATGCTGAGCAAATAATCCAAGAACCTGGACTATATGAGGAAAAATGCAGTATCAGGATTGCAGGAAGACTCATTGATAACTTGTGCTATGCAAATGTCAAGGCTTGCTTGCTGAAAGTGAAGAGAACTTGAAGCACTTACAGATGAAGATCAAAGACTACAGCTTTTAGTATGGATTACACCTCAACATAAAGAAAATAAAAATCTTCACAAATGGACCCATAAGTAACATCATGATGAATGGAATAAATACTAAAGTTTTCAAGGATTTCATTTTACTTGCATCCACAATCAACACCCATGAAACCAGTAGTCAAGAAATCAAATGATGTGTTGCATTGGGCAAATCTGCTGCAAAAGACCTCTTTAAAGTGTTAAAAAGGAAAAATGTCACTTTGAGGACTACAATGTCCCTGACCCAAGCTATGGTATTTTCAATTGCCTCATATGCATGCTAAAGCTGAACAATGAAATAAGGAAGACCTAGGAAGAGTTGAAGCATTTGAATTATGGTGTAGGTGAAGAATATTGAATGTACCATGGACTGCCAGAAGAACAAACAAGTCTGTCTAGGAAGAAGTACAGCTAGCATGTTCCTTAGAATCAAGGATGGTGAGACTTTGTTTCATGTACTTTGATCATGTTATCAAGAGGGACCAGTCCCTGGAGAAGGACATCATGCTTGGTAAAGTAGACGGTCAGCAAATGAGAGGAAGACCCTTGAGAAAATAGATTAACATAATGGCTGCAACAATAGGCTCAAACATAGCAATGATTGTGAGGCTGGTGCAGGACTGGGCAGTGTTTCATTCTGTTGTACATCAGGTTGCTATGAGTCGGAACCACTATGAGTTGAGGTCACCTAACAAAATGTATGTATGTATATATGTTTCACTGGTTTTGCTCCTCTAGAGAACCCAGCCTAAGGCACATCCCAAACAGTAAAAAAGAAAATCCTCTTCTAGGACCCTTCAACATTCTTCCTTTGAACTTTTCAGTATAAACTCATTTTGTAAACAAAAGTGGCTGCTCCCTTAACACCAAAAAAGAGCAATCATAGAAAGGAATCACAGAATTGAGAAAAGCTTTGTTAGTTTTATGCTTTGTCCAACAACTGTGGTCTTTTCCCTGAATTTGAGTTTATCTGGGCATAGAGGTACTATGGAGAAGCCTTTCCACAGGGGACATAGCCCTAAGAAATTAATAGGCTCACCTCTTCATCTTCACAATTAGAGAATGTGCACCATAAAACATGGAATCCCTTGTCATCACCTCTATAGTTGCATGGAACTTCCTTTTTCATTTAGATTGTTTTCTGCTGCCAAAATTTTTGAAACAGTTATTTTTATCTTTCTTCCCTGTTACTGTTCCTAATAGTTATGCAAAATGTGTTTGGTTGAATATAACTAACTCTTATTATTTTTGTAAGTCTCTTTTTAATAATAAATTGTTAGGAGGTGCTTCTGACATACGTAGTGAATCTTCTGCAAATAATCAACATTTGATGACAATTTTTTAAAAGAAATTCTTCGAGGATATTTCAAATGCAAAGTTTTGTTTTTATCTTTTCTGACTCAGGGCTTTTTATGGTACAGTTGCCAGAAATGCCATAAATCTCTATAAGGCCAATTCTTGTCCTAAACCAACTGCCCCTCCAGTGCTGAATCCTCAGTTAGCTAAGGCATTCTACTGTGCCTCACTGCCATTTTCTGAATAATTGATGTGATTTACAATGCCTTGTAAAAAGCACTGAAACATCTCTGTGTGTGACTTGTTTGCTTTTGATTTACAGTGACATCTTTTCATAGTAGTGGAAAGTTGCTGAAAAAACTTTTCTAAAACATTGTTTTTCCGTTCATACTCAGATGACTGTGGCTCAGTTATCAGTGACCTCAATTGTCTGCCCTGTTGTTTTTCAAATTAAAAAATACATATGGGCAGTCTCTTCACAAAGTAACACACTGAATAGCATTACCCAACAAATCACCAGCCTGTGTGTGCTCTGCCATTACCAGTGTTTACCTGACCTTTAGAATTAAGGGAGGCATTAGGAACAGCTATTGAGATATTAAGAGCTGTAATATTATCAACGTGTCTTGGGATCAGCTGGAATGTTTACATTGCAGCTATGATGGTGACTCAGAGAGTGACATGTGTGGTTGGTAAGTGACCCTTGTCAAGGCTTCATGATGGCCTGATAATAAAAAAGAAGGTAAATGAGGAAAATGCCATCTGCTTCAGTGAGATAGGCATTTGTAAAGAAGATTGAGCACATATGAAGTGCTCTGCACTACATAGAACATAAGGAGGAGCTGAGGACCTGCCAATGTAGGTGTCTTATCATTTAAATTAGGTGGCTGGGAAAATGCTGAAGAGCATCAACACAACAGGGAGAGGCTAATAAATTGCTGGCAGAGAAATTTAGATGTCTGGGATCAGCGGCACCAGTATGCATTTAAATAAAACTGTCTTCTTATCAGAAGCGGGGAATAAATAAAATCATGTCTAGTCTTCTGAGAGACAATTGTTACCACTGTTTGGAGAATATAATTAGGATGATTCCACAGGCATAATTATCAGCAAAAGTGATTACATACAGGACACATGAACCTTGTGTTTCACTCTTGAGCAAGCATTATGGGCAGAAGAACTGATGTTGGTAAGATTGTGTATGATGACTTAAGACCATTGTTTTCTGGAATCCGTGTCTCAGAGAAAGTGTTTAGGCAACTTGGAAAGGCAAAATAACATTAGCAAAATGTCCAGTAAGCAATTGATAAATATTAGCTGTTATCATTATCATTATCATTATCATTATTACCGTTCTCTTCCAGTGGATGGTTATGATTGTGCTCAACAAGTAGACATTGATTTGCACGAAGTCTATCATCAAAGGTAACAGAAATAAAGAACACTTTTGTACCCAGTATACTATTCCCATTGTTGTTGTTGGGTACCACCAAGGCAATTTCAAATCACAGCAACCCTATATAGCAGAGTAGAACTGCCCCATAAGCTTTCCTGGGCCCCAGTCTTTACAGGAGCAGATCAGTAGGTCATTTCTCCCGAGGAGCAGCTGGTGGGTTCAAACCACTGACCTTTTAACAGCCAAATACTTAACCATTGTGCCACAAAGCCTCCTTATACTTGTACCCTATTTTAGTGATTAGAAAAAAAAATGGCCCAAAATTAACTTTGATTATTTTATATCAAGCACTGGAGTGATTGTCAAAAAACCTAGTTTCCGGTCCTACTCCACCGCTCACTGTCATGTGACCTAGAGTTAGACTTATTCTCTCCAGGCCACAGTTAGAATAGATGACATCTATGAGTCCCTTTCTTATCTAATATTCTATGGAGTAGCTCAAGGGGCAAAATTGCAGGAAAAGAATTATAATATATTACAGTCACTTTTAATCTGCCTTCGGAAGTCACCTCACTACTGCCCCAAGCAAGCTCCACATCTTGTTTAAGAGTGTCATTTCATTCAGTAATACTGCAGACTGCAGAAACTTTCATTGCATAGTGTTAGTACTGTGGCTATTAAATAGTTACTAGGCATAAAAACCCACTTGGAACTAAAAATTGCACGTTTGGAAACTATCTGTAACAGGGAGATACCTGTTGTCTTCAAACTATCTTTTCTCATTTGTAGCACCTTTGACCTTCATGCAAATTCCATAGCAAATGAAGTCAAACTTTTTTCAACTGTTTACCCCTGGGCAGTACCATCTGATACGAATAGTATTCCATCAAAATGCATTTTTTTTCCTAAGGAAGTTTTGAGTAATAAATCATCAGAGTGACAGCCAGTGTATTATACGTTACAATAAAACATCCCCAGAGCAAAGGTACATGTGATGATGAATTATGCTAATATGTTATTGTCATTATGTTATCAGCACTCTGAGAGTGATTTAGTGAGATACATCATCAGTGAGAGATTATCTGATTTCATATTACTCAAAAAATGACACCATCATGGAAAACCACAAGCAGATTCAGTTGATTAATAGGGTTGGTGATATTCTAGGGCCAGAATTCATGTATAGTGGTATATTAAAATGTCCTTTGAAACTGAAAACAAGTTGAAGAAAGATGAGTCCATGAGGTGAGGTTATAAAAGCACTGTCAATTTAAATACGATTACTGTAGACAGAGTAGATAGTTAAATAAAAACCAAAAGTCATCCTTTGACCTTTGTTCAAACATCTGACAGAGACTTAGTTCTACTTAATTACCTTTAAGAAGCCTGAGAACTTTTTATAAGAAGCTGTCTATTGTAATACCACCGGTTATCTCATAAATCTATAGTCTACAGGTGACGCTGTGTAAGGATATATGCATTATATCCCAAATTGTTATGTCCCAAACCAACCAGACATATCACTGAAGCTTCATTGCTGGGTAACAATGAATTTATTCAGGATATAAGCCGATCACTTTGGTTACGCCATCATTCGCACAGAACCGTGCATACATTATATACTCAAAAGACACTTGCTGAATTGAATTAATGGTTTACTTATAACTTTCCCTATTCAAAACCACAGAAATAACGAGTCTAACACCAAAATGTTAGATTAGGAGAGCCAGACTCCACAGGTTACAAAGAGAAAACAACTTTATTCTTCCTGACACTGCTTGTTCAGTCACAACCTCCCAGACTAGTGCTTGTGCTTCTTAAAAAACCCCACGGTTGTCCAGCTCAAGTCTCTGATGCATCCAGAGTCAGAGGGGGTCTGGAGAGGGAGAATGGGTAAGCGGTAGGATAGACCTCACTTGATCGGTACTCTCTTGACCTGGCATTCATATTCTCTGAGCTCACTGGGTAATTAAAACTCTTTCCCTCATGTAATATTTTCATATGTTCTTTGGATTCCCCTTCCAGTTACTACACACCTTTTTCCTCAAGCTCTGTTAGAGTCTGTGCCTTTTAGAGTTTATCGACTATGATTACCTTGTTAATCTCAGCATTCCAACTCTTTATCTTTCTGTTGGCAACACCTTACCTGTTAGCACTTTACACTCTTGTACAAAGTCCCTTTGAAGAAAAACTCCAGCTGGCCTCATTCCACAAGTCCCATATCTCATCCACAGGGAATACATTCCTCTGCCCTGTTGTTAGTGAAAGTATAGCTGGATGCTAAAACAACAATAATTACAAAAACTTTCACTGAAGATTTACTATGATCCAGGCAATACTACATATATTAACTTCTTAAAATGTCCAAAAAGCCTAAGAGGAGGATAGTACTATTATCTTCATTTTACAAATGAAGAAACTGAGGCATTAAAAAAAAAAAAAAAACAGTGCCATCGAGTCGACACTACAGGACAGAGTAGAACTGCCCCATAGAGTTTCCAAGGAGCGCCTGGTAGATTCAAACTGCCGACGCTTTGGTTAGCAGCTATAGCACTTAACCACTATGCCACCAGGGTTTCCAACTGAGGCATAGAAAGACTAATTTGCCCAGAAAGAACCAGAACCAGAAATAGGAGAGTCAAGACTCAAACCCAGGTCATCATAGCTTTGGTGTGCATTGTTCTTAACTCTGTTACAAAATTGTGAGTTCAGTATTAGCACAAAATACCAAATTTAGTTTTAGAACTAAATACTGCCATTCTCCCATTAGAACAAGTACCACCCAACCATTGTCTGACCTCTAGGCTTTTCCAGGCTTGGATTCAAAACCAATGCCCCCAAACTCCAGTGGCAAATACAAATTCTCCCAGGAGAACTCTCAAGACCCCTCAATAGGCTTGAGATGAAGGTCGCAAGAATATTTCAACTACTTTCTACCCCAAAATTATTTCCCTCTCATTCTCTTTTTCCTCAGTGGTCTGGGTATTGAGCAACAGGTTGCAAAACCAGTTTATTTGTTCTTGCATTTCTAAATCTACTTTTCAAGCCTTGGTATAATGTAAGATACATTTGAAGTATAGGATACTTGTTACCAGTTATTTTTTTCGCCTTGGCCCTTTGGGTCCTCAGCCAAAATTGAGACAGAAAGAGTCCTATGTTAATATCCTTTTACAAAAATAAAAGCCATTTTCTGTAACCTCAAAGGCAAGGATATGAGAGCATATGGCTTCTAGGACCAGGTAGGTACATCTCATTGTCGGTGGTAAAAATCTTAAAAGATGAATGTGTCCTAGGCCTCAAGAAATGTTTCAGGGTCATGAAAGGAGTTTTTATTTCAGCTGATTTATGTGTGCAATTTCAATAGGGCAGCCTGTTCTAGAGTGCTTCCAGGGATCCACTGGTTAGATCATGATGAAGTTGGTATCAACCTGTCAGTGTTCAATTTGGCTTGGAGGTGTGTTATCAATTTCCAGAGCATCTAATATACTAGCTCAGCAGACAGGATGTGGGACACTCTGCAACCCAGCAATCATTTTATGTCAGTCTGTCCCAGATGTTAGGGGGGCTGCCAACCTTCTCATGCAAACTGCTTCCACTTAAAATTTCCCAAGAACACACCTAATATTGTTCAGATGAGTATTCTCAACTCTTTTATCTGCTGCTTTAGTTTTGGTTTTACTGGCATATTAAGTGAAGTAAAATATGAATGAATTTTTTAAGATAAAAGGAAAGCATTAAAAATAATCAGTGTACATTTGTTTTATTCATCTATTTACTAATGAGGAAAGAGTGATGGTCTAAGCAGAGAAATGGAAACCCTGGTGGCATAGTGGTTAAGTGCTATGGCTGCTAACCAAAGGGTCAGCAGTTCGAATCCGCCAGGCACTCCTTGGAAGCTCTATGGAGCAGTTCTACTCTGTCGCTATGAGTCAGAATCGACTCTATGGCACTGGGTTTGGTTTGGTTTGGGTAAACAGAGAAAATGTTTGCTGACAAGAAGCCTGCTTCCCAATCTAATTATTGGCATAAAGGTTTTTTATAAAACCATTTGCCACCTATAAATTCTTCTATCTTGTGCGAAATTTACCTCTAACTTGTGCCTCTAAAATTTGTAAGAGGAAATTCTAGCTCCTAAAAAAGTGAAGCAATAAATTTCAAGATTAGAACATAATAAGGTTTATGTTTAAAGTTCCTCACATTTACAAAATATTTAATTCAAAATACTTTATTGGATTTTGACAAAAAGAGAGAAAAATTTTATGTTTGAAAGAAAAAGGCCTGCTTCTAGGTCCTAGACCTGGCACTTAATGGCTATGGTAAATTGGAATTTTTTTCTACCCCTTCTGACTTTCAACTTCTTGGTCTGAAAGTGGCAATAACCATGTGGTGGTAAACATGTCTTTGTGTCCATGGGTCCTAGCCCACTGTCTGGCAGTAAATGCTTCATAATGAGTAAATAAGTCTGTGAGGAAGAAACCAACTGGTACACGGGGCCAAAATGGCAGAATAGCCAGACGCTCCCCGCGAACCCTCTTACAACAAAGACCTGAAAAAACAAGTGAACCGATTATATTTATGACAAGCTAGAAGCCCTGAACATCAAAGTTGGAAAATGGACTGAGCAGCAGGGGGACGGGGAGACAGGTTCAGAAACGGAGAGGAGTTCTCAGACCTGAATCACTGGGATCCCTCAGGCACCATTCCCAGGAGCGGCTGCGGTGGGCTGGTATTAGCGTTCGGCTGCAGTTTCCTCAGGGAGAAGCAGCCAGCCACACAGCCTACTCACACCTCTGGAACCAGAGAATGGTGCTCTTGGCCAAACCTAAGTACTTGCATACATTTTACTGCACCCCCCAACCCCAAGCCAGCTTTAGTGGCTATTGATTTCTCTGTGCCTGAGGTAGGCCCTGTTGAGTGCCTGGAGCCATCCTCCTGGCCTTGGAGAAGGAATAAATTCATAATTGGGGGAAAAGATAATTTTCCAGCTCCACTAATGTGGGGAGCCCAGGACAGAAGCGGCTCCTGTCAGGCATAAGTGGTCCGTAGACTTTGAGTACCTTTCCCCCCTGCATGGACCTGTGTGGGCCTATTTCAGGAGAATAGGCCCTTGTTGGCAGACTACAACTGTTTCAGCTGTGCGGTGAGGAGGTGGGTGTTTGCTGTTTGACACTACTTTGCATATTAACCAGGGTCCTCTCATACCCACATCAGGGCCCTAAGGACTGGTGGCTCCACTCAGTTCACCCAGCCACCCGCAACAGGGGTCCAGGAATAACTGATACCTCCCAGTCCTTACAACCAAAAACATTGGGTGCCCATGGTCCACTGCAGAACTCACCAACCTATACGCTCTAGGGAAGAGGGACATGCTTTCCTCAGAGACACTGGGGGATGATTTTCAGCTCCCTGCCTTGTTCAGAGCATGACCCCCTGCTGCAACTAGATACCGGAACCTACACCAATCACCCCTGTCCCTCTGAGACTGTAAGACAGACCCTGTACACACACTTGATGATCAGCTACCTGGACACATGAGCTGAAGTCATACAAGAAAAGTGAATGGACTTCTAGACTGATATAATAACAGCTCTATCCATCTGGTGACAGGACATCAGAGCGCTAAAGGAAAAAATAAACAAGCTAGCTCACTCAAGCAACCCATTTGGGCATATCAAAACAAAACAAAGCAAGAAACTACGATACAGTAAACAAACATAAAATAAGCAAATACAATAACTTGTAGATAGCTTGGAGACAACAGTCAATATCAAGTCACATAAAGAAACGGACCATGATCACCTCAACAAGCTCTCAAAAAAAAAAAAAAGAATCAATGGGCTTCTGGATGAAGGTGTCTTCCTGGAATTACCGGATGCAGAATTCAAAAGATTAATACAGAGAACTCTTCAAAACATCATGAAGGAGATCAGGCAATATGCAAAAGAAGCCAAGGAACACACAGATAAAACAGCTGAAGAAATTAAAAAGGTTCTTCAAGAACGTAATGAAAAATTAAGCTGTGAGAATCTATAAAGAGACAACGGTCAGAAATTCAGATGATTAATGATAAAATTACGGAATTAGACAACTCAATAGAAAGTCAGAGGAGCAGAATCGAGCAAGTGGAATGCAGAATTGGTGACCTTGAAGATAAAGCACTTGGCACCAATATATTTGAAGAAAAATCACATAAAAGAATTTTTAAAAAATGAAGAAACCTTAAAAATTATGTGGGACTCTACCAAGAGAAATAACCTACAAGTGATTGGAGTACCAGAACAGGGAGGGATAACAGAAAATACAGAGAGAATCATTGAAGATTTATTGGCAGAAAACTTCCCTGATATCGTGAAAGATGAGAAGATATCTATTCAAGATGCTCATTGAACTCTACATAAGGTAGATTTTAAAAGAAAGTCACCAAGACATATTATAATCAAACTTGCCAAAACCAAAGATAAAGAGAGAATTTTAACAGCAGCTAAAGATAAACGAAAAGTCACCCACAAAGGACAGTGAATAAGAATAAGCTTGGACTACTTGGCAGAAACCATGCAGGCAAGTAGGCAATGGGATGACTTATATAAAGTATTGAAGGAAAAAAATTGCCAGCAAAGAATCATATATCCAGCAAAACTGTCTCTCAAATATGAAAGTGAAATTAGGACATTTCCAGATAAACAGAGGTTTAGAGAATTTGTAAAGAAAAAAAACTAAAACTACAAGAAATACTAAAGGGAGTACTATGGTTAGAAAATCAATAATATCAGGTATCAACCCAAGACTAGAACACTGGGCAAAGCAATCAGATGTAAACTGAGACAGAGAAATCACAAAAATGAATCAAGATGAAAAAAGGCCCAAAACAGGGAAACAACAATGTTATTATGTGAAAGAAGGAAACATTAAAACAATACAAAGAGACTAAGAAATGTAGTCCTAGGTCTTTCACATCAAGAGGAAGACAAAGTGACACAAAGAAATAAAGTTAGGTTTAAATTTAGAAAAATAAGGGTAAATATTAAGGTATCCACAAAGGAGACAAACTATCCTACGTATCAAAATAAAATACACACACACAAAAAAAATAGAAACTCAGCAGAAACAAAATCAACAACAACGAATATCAGTAAAAGATGATATACAAAGATAACCTACTCAGCACAAAAAATTAAGTGGGAAAAAGAAACTGTCAACAACACACAAAAAAGGACATCAAAATGACAGCACTGGATTCATACCTATCTATAATTACGCTGAATGTAAATGGACTAAATGTACCAATAAAGAGACAGAGAATGGCAGAATGGATTAAAAAACACGATCCGTCTATATGCCACCTACATGAAACACACCTTAGACTTAGAGACACAAACTAAAACTCAAAGGATGGAAAAATATATATCAAGCAAACAACAATTAAAAAAGAGCAGGAGTGGCAATATTAATTTCTGACAAAATAGACTTTAAAGTTAAATCCAGCACAAAGGATAAAGAAGGACACTATATAATGATTAAAGGGAAAATATACCAAGATGATGTAACCATGTTAAATATTTATGCACCCAATGACAGGGCTCCAAGATACATAAAACAAACTCTAGCACCACTGAAAAGTGAGATAGACAGCTCCACAATAACAGTAGGAGTCTTCAACACACCACTTTCGGTGAGAGACAGGACATCCAGAAAGAAGCTCAATAAACACAAGGAAGATCTAAATGCCAAAATCAACAAATTCGACTTATAGACATATACAGGACACTCCACCCAACAGCAACCAAGTACACTGTCTTTTCTAGTACACGTGGAACATTCTCTAGAATAGACCACATATTAGATCATAAAGCACGCCTTAGCAGAATCCAAAACATTGAAATATTACAAAGCATCTTCCCTGACCAAAAGGCCATAAAAGTAGAAATCATTAACAGAAAAAGCAGGGAAAAGAAGTCTAACAAGTAGGAACTGAACAGTACCCTGCTCAAAAAAGACTGGGTTATGGAAGACATTAAGAATGGAATGAAAAAATTCATAGAGTCCAATGAGAATGGAAACACTTCCTATCAGAACTTTGGGACACGGTGAAAGCAGTGTTCAGAGGTCAATTTATATCAGTAAATGACAGATACCAAAAGAAAAAAGGGGCAAAATTAAAGAATTATCCCTACAACTTGAACAAATAGAAAGAGAGCAACAAAAGAAAGCCTCAGGCACCAGAAGAAAACATATAATAAAAATTAGAGCAGAACTAAATGAAATAGAAAAGAGAAAAACAATTGAAAGAATTAATAACACCAAAAGCTGGTTCTTTGAAAAAATTTTCAAAATTGATAAACCATTGGCCAAACTGACAAAAACAGGAGAGGAAGCAAATAACCCAAATAAGAAATCAGATGGGCAATATTACAACAGACCCAACTGAAATTAGAAGAATCATATCAGATTACTATGAAAAATTGTACTCTAACAAATTTGAAAACCTAGAGGAAATGGATGAATGCCTAGAAACACACTACGTACCTAAACTAACACAAACAGAAGTAGAAAAACTAAATAGACCCCTAACAAAAGAAGAGATTGAAAAGGTAATCAAAAAACTCCCAACAAAAAAAAAAAGTCCTGGCCTGGACGGCTTCACTGCAGACTTTTACCAAACTTTCAGAGAAGAGTTAACACCACTACTACTAAAGGTATTTCAGAGCATAGAAAAGGACGGAATACTCCCAAACTCCTTCTATGAAGCCAGCATATCCTTGATACCAAAACCAGGTAAAGACACCAGAAAAAAAGAAAATTACAGACCTATACCCCTCGTGAACTTAGATGCAAAAATCCTCAACAAAATTCTAGCCAATACAATTCAACAACATATCAAAAAAAAAAAAAAAAATTCACCGTGACCAAGTGGGATTCACACCAGGCATGCAAGTATGGTTCAACATTAGAAAAACAATTAATGTAATCCATCATAAAAATAAAACAAAAGACAAGAATCACATGATTTTATCAGTTGACGCGGAAAAGGCATTTGAAAAAGTTCAGCACCCCATTCATGATAAAAACTCTCAGCAAAATAGGAATAGAAGGCAAATTCCTGAACATAATAAAGGCATTTATACAAGGCCAATAAACCAAAAAAGCAAACCCAGTGCCATCAAGTCGATTCCAACTCATAGCAACCCTATAGGACAGGGTAGAACTGCCCCATAGAGTTTCCAAGGAGCGTCTGGCAGATTCGAACTGCCGGCCCTTTGGCTAGCAGCCCATAGCACTTAAACACTATGCCACCAGGGTTTCCTACAAAGTCAATATCCAACATCAACTTAAATGGACAGAGTCTGAAAGCATTCCCCTGAGATCAGGAACCAGACAAGGATACCCATTATCACCACTCTTTTTCAACATTGTGCTGGAGGTCCTAGCCAGAGCAATTAGGCAAGATAAAGAAATAATGGGCATCCAGATTGGCAAGGAAGAAGTAAATTTATCTCTATTTGCAGATAACAGAAAACCCTAAGGAATCCTCAAGAAAACTACTGAAACTAATGGAAAAGTTCAGCAGAGCATCAGGATACAAGACAAACATAAAAATCAGTTGGATTCCTCTACACCAACAAAAAGAACTTCAAAGAGGAAATCACCAAATCAGTACTATTTACAGTAGCCCCCAAGAAGATAAAATACTTAGGAATAAATCTTACCAGAGATGTAAAAGACTTATACAAAGAAAACTACAATAGCCTACTGCAAAAACTCAAAAAAGACCTATATAAGTGGAAAAACGTACCTCGCTCTTCGATAGGAAGATTTAACATTGTAAAAATATCTATTCTACCAAAAACCATCTATACATACAATGCAATTCCGATGAAATTCCAATAATATTCTTTAATGAGATGGAAATGCAAATCACCAATGTCATATGGAAGGGAAAGAGGCCTCGGATAAGTAACACATTACTGAAAAAGAAGAACAAAGTGGGAGGCCTCACTCTACCTGATTTTAGAACCTATTATACCACCACAGTAGTCAAAACAGCCTGGTACTGGTACAACAACAGATAATAGACCAATGGAACGGAATTGAGAATCCAGACATAAATTCATCCACATATGAGCAGCTAATATTTGACAAAGGCCTAAAGTCAGTTAAATGGGGAAAAGACAGTCTTTTTAACAATTGGTGCTGGCATAACTGGATAATCTGCAGAAAAATGAAACAAGACCCATACCTCACACCATGCACAAAAACGAGCTCAAAATGGATCAAAGACCTAAATATAAAATCTAAAATGATAAAGATCATGGAAGAAAAAATAGGGACAACACTAGGAGCCCTAATACAAAACATTACTAACGATGCAGAAGAGAAACCAGATAACAGGGAGCTCCTAAAAATCAAACACCTATGCTCATCCAAAGACTTCACCAAAAGAGTAAAAAGATTACCTACAGACTGGGAAAAAGCTTTTAGCTATGATATTTCCAATGAGTGTCTGATCTCTAAAATCTACATGATACAGCAAAACGTCAACTACAAAAAGGCAAATAATCCAATTAAAAAATGGGCAAAAGATATGAACAGGCACTTCAGTAAAGAATTCATTCAGGTAGCTAATGAATACATGAGGAAATGCTCACGATCATTAGCCATTAGAGAAATGCAAATCAAAACTACAATGAGATTCCATCTCACTCCAGCAAGGCTGGCATTAATCCAAAAAACACAAAATAATAAATGTTGGAGAGGTTGTAGAGAGAGTGGAACACTTATACACTGCTGGTGGAAATGTAAAATGGTACAACCACTTTGGAAATCGATTTGGCACTTCCTTAAAAAGCTAGAAATAGAACTACCATACGATCCAGCAATCCCACTCTTTGGAATATATCCTAGAGAAATAAGAGCCTTTACATGAACAGATATATGCACACCCATGTTCATTGCAGCACTGTTTACAATAGCAAAAAGATGGAAGCAACCAAAGTGTCCATTGATGGAAGAATGGATAAAGAAGTTATGGTATATCCACACAATGGACTACTACTCATCAATAAAGGACAGTGATGAATCCGTGAAACATTTCATAACATGGAGGAACCTGGAAGGCATTATGCTGAGTGAAATTAGTCAGTTGCAAAAGGACAAATATTGTATAAGACCACTATTATAAGAATTTGAGAAATAGTTTAAACAGAGAAGAAAATATTCTTTGATGGTTACGAGAGGTGGGAGGGAGGGAGGAAGGGAAGGAGAGGGGTATTCACTAATTAGGCAGTAGACAAGAACTATTTTAGGTCAAGGGAAAGACAACACACAATACAGGCAAGGTCACCACAACTGTACTAAACCAAAAGCAAACAAGTTTCCTGAATGAACTGAATGCTTCAAAGGCCAGTGTAGCAGGGGCAATGGTTTGGGAATCATGGTTTCAGGGGACATCTAAGTCAATTGGCATAATAAAATCTATTAAGAAAACATTCTGCATCCCATTTTGGAGATTGGTGTCTGGGGTCTTAAACGCTAGCAAGCAACCATCTAAGATGCATCAATGGATCTCATCCCACCTGGAGCAAAGGAGAATGAAGAACACCAAAGACACAAGGTAATTATGAGCCCAGGAGACAAAAAGGGCCACATAAACCAGAGACTACATCAGCCTGAGACCAGAAGAACTAGATGGTGCCTGGCTACAACCAATGACTGCCCTGACAGGGAACACAACAGAGAACCCCTGAGGGAGCAGGAGAGCAGTGGGATGTAGACCCCAAATTCTCATAAAAAGACCAGACTTCATGGTCTGACTGGGACTAGAAGGACCCCAGTGGTCATGGTCCCCAGACCTTCTGTTAGCCCAAGACTGGAACTATTCCCAAAGCCAACTCTTCAGACAGGGATCGGACTAGACAATGGGATAGAAAATGATACTGGTGAAGAACGAGCTTCTTGGATCAAGTAGACTCATGAGACTATGTTGGCATCTCCTGTCTGGATGGGAGTGAGCAGGCAGAGGGGGTCAGAAGCTGGCCGAATGGACACGAAAAGAGAGAGTGGAGGGAAAGAGTGTGCTGTCTCATTAGGGGGAGAGCATTTAGGAGTTATACAGCAAGGTGTATATAAATTTTTGTATGAGGGGCTGACTTGATTTGTAAACTTTTACTTAAAGCACAATAAAATTTTTTTTTGAAAAATTCTGTGAGGAATTATTATCCCCTAATTTATAGTATTTTCAATCTCCTCATATGCGTGTGAAAACTGGACAATGAATAAGGAAGACCAAAGAATTGATGTATTTGAATTTGGGTATTGGTGAAGAATATTGAACATACCATGGACTGCAAGAAGAACAAACAAAAATGTCTTGAAATAAGTACAGCTAGAATGCTCCTTAGAAGTGTAAATGGTGAGACTATGTTTCAGGTACTTTGGACACGCTGTCAGGAGGGACCAGTCACTGGAGAAAGACATCGTGCTTGGTAAAGTACAGGGTCAGCAAAAAAGAGGAAGACCCTCAGTGAGATGGACTGACACAGTGGCTGCAACAATGGGCTCAAACATAACAATGATTGTGAGGATGGTGCAGGACTGGGCAGTGTTTCATTCTGTTGTACACAGGGTCTGTGTGAGTCAGAAGTGACTCAACAACACCTGTCATGGATTGAATTGTGTCCCCAAAAGATATGTTTCAACTTGGTTAGGCCAGGATTCCCAGTACTGTTCCTCATTTTGTGATTGTAATTTTATGTTAAAGAGGATTAGGGTGGGATTGTAATACCCGTCCTTACTAAGGTCATATCCCTGATTCAATGTAAAGGGAGCTCTACTGGGGTGTGGCCTGCACCACCTTTTATCTCTCAAGATATAAAAAGGAAAGGGAAGTGAGCAGAGAGGGGGCACCTCATACCACCAAGAAAGCAATGCCGGGAGCAGAGCACATCCTTTGAACTCAGGGCCCCTGTGCAGAGAAGCTCCTAAATCGGGGGAAGATTGATGAGAAAGCCCTCCCCTGGAGCTCACGCCCTAAATTTGGACTTTTAGCCTACTTCACTGTAAAGAAAGAAATTTATCTTTGTTAAAGCCATCCACTTGTGGTATTTCTGCTATGGCTGCCCTAGATGACTAGGACAACACCGAACGACAACATTTACAATTTGCACTTAACCTTTGGAAAACCTGGTGGCTTAGTGGCTAAGAACTGCAGCTGCTAATCAAAACATTGGCAGTTCGAATCCACCAGGTACTCCTTGGAAATCCTATGGGACAGTTCTACTCTGTCCTTTCGGGTCGCTATGAGTCAGAATCGACTTGATTGTGGCAACAGGTTTGGTCTTTTGGGTTTACTAACCTAAAGGTTATTGACTTGAACCTACCTAGCAGTACTGTGGAGGAAAGCCCTAGCGATCTCCTCAGTTAAGATCACAGCCAAGAAAACCCATGGAGCAGTTCTGCTCCATAACATATGGGGTAGCCATGAGTCCGAATCCATGCAACAGCAACAGGCTTGGTTATTTACAGATAAGCAAACTGAGGCTTGAAAAGTTTGTGATCCGAGTGTTACACAGCTGTAAGAAAAATACCACAGAAGGTTGTGAGAACAGGATCAAATTCTGCAAATCCTGACATATGTGGCTAAAACTGGAGTCCACAAGGGAAACATTAATCATTGTAGAAGCGAGCACCCCAGTATATACAAATAGATCACAGAAGCATATAATTTAGGGTGTTCCCTTAGAGTCCTGGTAGCGTACTGGTTAACAGCTTAGGCTGCTAACCAAAAGGTCGGCAGTTTGAATCTACCTGTTGCTCTCTGGAAACCCCATGGGGTAGTTCTGTTCTGTCCTATAGGGTCACCGTGAGTCAGAATCGACTACGGCAACAGGTTTGGTTTGTTTGTGTTTTTATTGTGAGAACTAGTTTACTTCCCCCTCATCCCTTGAAGATACTCTCGGTGGAGGTTAGGGATGTATAACAGGCATAGCACATTGTTTCCCTTTTTGAAAAGACAGAATTTTTTCTCCTGAGTATTTTCTACACCATGTTTAGCAGAGACAGACTATGAAAAAATATTACTATGAACTATGCAGTGTTGTGTTTTAGATGTATTATCTTCTTTAATTGACACAACAATGTTATGAGATGCTATAAGCATTTTTATTTTACAAATGAGAAAATCAAAAGCACAGACCTTGTTAGAGCCAGGGTTCAGATCTAAGCAGGGTGGTCAAGGGCCTGCACTGTTAACATCCACACTTCACTGCCCGGTATTATAGTAAATAGAAAAACACAGGTCATAAAAACAGAAGCCCTGATATGCAATTCCCAAGTTCAACAAAAGGGGTTAAAACTAAGCAAGAACACGTCTGGAAAATGAAGCTCTGCTTCACAGAATGGCCAAGAACTGTTTAGAATACGTATGAAAATTAATCATTTTTCCTGCTATTTCCTTATGCAAGAATTTTCCATGACATGTCTTCAGATAAGCATTTAAGTAAATATATTTTGTCTGAACTTACTTATGGCTAGCATAAATACACCTATTTTTCAATGGATATCGGGAATATTTTCTGTCAGGATGTCAGGAATAATTCTATAACAACTGTCTTAGCCGAGGTTCCCTAGAAAAGTATGATGTTTTATTTTGAAGGTACAAAACCAGGTCTGCTAGAGTAGGGAAAACAGAAATAAGGCAAGGGAGAAAGTGATGCAATAACAATGTATTACTGTGCTTGGCATTTATTCACAATCAGCCAAAAAAAAAAAAAACCAGCAATTGAGAGACATGTCCACAAGCCATACAGAATTTCTCCAAATGGGCTGCAAGGAGAAACCAGGTGTTGAAATCTGTATCTGTCAGGGTTCTCCAGAGAAGCAAGTCCAAAATTTGTAAGGCAGGGCAGCTGGCTGGAAACTCAGGCAAGAATTGATAATGTAGCCTTGAATCTGAAATCTCTAGGGCAGGCAGCAGGCTGGAAACTCAGGTAGGATTTCTATGTTACAGGCTTGAGGAAAAATTCCTGCTTCTTCAGGACCTTGGTTTTGTTCTTAAGACCTTCAACTTACTAGATGAGGCCCACCCTCACTATCAAGGATAACGTCCTTTACTTAAAGTCAACCGATTATAGATATTAATCACATCTACAAATTACCTTCACAGCAACATCTAGACTAGTGTTTGACCAAACTATTGGGCACCGTAGCCTAGCCAAGCCCAGACATAAAGTTAACCATCACAAAATCATTCATGAAAGGAAGAAAAAGGTGCATCTCTCTATGCAGCCACCCTCCTGCCTTCTGTTTCCCATTGGCTAAAGTTCACCAGATTGTGAATTACATGCTTCCAAGTTGAGTCACCTGACACCTTCAGTGACCGTAAGGAATACAAGTTGCATATTCTTCAGTGCATGTATCTTTCAAGTACAGAGGTTGTGAAAGTCACAACTTTGCACCTATAACTTATTGATCTGACTGGTTGGTGGTGGATCTGGCATTGCCAAGGCAAGTGGCTGGTCAGCCCTCAGCATGGTCCAAGAAGCAGATGAAACTGAAAGGAGCTGACAAGTTTCCTAAGATTTGTGCAACTTTAGGAAATCAACTACTTCACCTCAGCTGAAGTATCTGCCAGAATGCCTAAATCTAAGGCCACTAAGAAAAAAAGGACCAAGAGCTCTGGTGGTGTACTAGTTAAGCACTCAGCTGCTAACCGAAAGTTCAGCAGTTAGAACCCTTCAGGCACTCCAGGAGAAAGATGTGGCAGTCTGATTCTGTAAAGATTACAGCCTTGGAAACCCTATAAGGTAGTTCTATTCTGTCCTCTGGGTTGCTGCGAGTCGGAATCGAGTCAATGGAAATGGGTTTGACTTGGTTTAAGAAAGGATCATCTTCTTTAAGGTATGACAGTCTCTAGGGTGTAGAATGAGGAGGAGAAAGAAGTACTCACAAACCCACACACGTAACCCAAAAACCCATCCCCATCGAATAAATTCCAACATCAAAACGTTTCTTCCAACATCAAAAAATTTTTAGTCCTGAATATTATAATTGTAGCACAGCCAATAGATTTTTTGAAAACATATGTCTTTTTTAGAGCCAGTGTTCCTAAACAGGTCTAGACAGGAAATAGACTAGGGCAAATAAGCCAGCCCTGAAACAGCAGAATGAAGTGTGGCAGACCTTCCAGCAGGAGGCCCTATGGAAAGTAATATATTAGGCAACCTCACACAGGCCACAACCAAAGACCAGGAGGCAGCTGGGTTGTATCAGAGGGTGAAGGGAAGGGCTTCCCTGTTGGTGGACAGAGCTTAGTGTCCAGAGTATCTGGCAACAGGTAATAAGTGGTAGTCCAGGAAGGCAAACAATGTTCGTGCTAGACATAGTCTACGGATTTCTAGGGTCAAGGATTCCAGCATCATTTTTTTTTTCTGATAAGATCCTGGCAGGACTAGTATCCAGACATGAGAACTGGTCCAGGATTGATCTCCAAGAACCAATGAGAAGCTAATGAACAAGGAGAACACCTACAAGGCTGATTTTCATGTTGAGTCTTACCACCTTAGGGATTCCTGTCTAGGGGTAGTAGTGGTCCCAGAGCCTAAGAAAGAGCTCAGTGTGGTGGTGATGGCTGAGTATCCCTTCTTAAGGAGATCAGAGGGCCGTGGGGCAGAAGCCAGGTTACAGGGCCAGACAAATCATTTAAGTACTAACTTTCCTGAATCAGAGTAAATTGACTGGATTTGTTCAGCAAAAATTTTACTAAGCATTTATTATATCTGATATTTAATACATATTTCAGATTAGCAAGAAATATAAAAATTCCATAATTTGCTATATATTTTGGTAGTCTAACATTTTCTCTTAATAGTAAAATATATGTGTGTGTGTGAGAGAGAGAGATTTCATTTTAAATACTAAGATTTAATATTACTAATCTAATTTGACTGATAGTGGTACCCATACCTTCTTGACTGTTATACAACATAATTCCTGTGTATTCCTTGACATTCACATTCACTTATAATTCCTTCCTTCTTCCTTTCCATCCTCCATCAAGTGTAATGCAATCAATTCTTTAAATCATAGGTGGTAGAAAATAATGTATAGAGACACCCAGCCATTTCTCCAAATTTATAAATTGAGTACTAAGTTGAAAATAATGTCAGGTATCTACACTCCTAATTCAGTGTCCTCAAAAGTAGCCTTCCTGACAACTGGTAAGAAGATCCTGTTCGGTCTGACCCTTACACTCCATTAAGTATAAAATCAGAACTGAATCCTTTTCACCCAGTGGTACTGTCAAGGCTAGCATAACCGGACTGTCATATAAAGCTCTTTAAATCAGCCTGCCAAGGAGATATGAATGCAATACAGATTTTAGCACTCAGAAACACTCCCCTTTCACTTACATGGATTTTGAGGGGCAAAGCAATGCATTTTTATCAGAAATTCTATTATCTTTCAACTTTTATGAAGATCAGTGTATTAGAATAGGGGAAGAATTTTTTTTTTTTCTTTAACGCTGAATTGATTTGCTACAAGGGAAATACTAACGAGGGTTTTTATTATTTATTGAAAGTTCGTATTTGACAAAATGAGAAACTTTTAGACTACATAAAAGATGGATGCAATGTTTAAAATCCTTAATACTTTCGGAAACTAAGCAGTTAGTCAAAATAAGTGAGCATTTAGAAAAGGGATAAAAGTGTGGAGTTGTGAATTTTCTTAGAACTATGATGCTTCCAAGAAGAGCTGCAACATGTTTCAGCAAAAATTTGAACCCTGATTTATCAATCTAAGCAAGGAGCAAAACTTTTAGAGGTAGATTGTTTTGTTTGTTTTAAATGTAAGATAGTTTTTATTACAAAACCTAATGACGATACCTTCTTAGCATTTTTCTGTCATAAAATGGTACAGCAAGCTAATAATTATTTCTTTCATCATGTCACCCCAGTGGTTATATTTTTAGGAAGTTACATTCAGTTCGGAGCTTGGCTGCTAACCAAAAGATTGGCAGTTCAAATCCACCAGCCACTCCTTGGAAACTCCATGGGGCAGTTCTACTCTGTCGTATATGCTGGTTTCTACTCCTTTGAATTGATTGAATCACATTTAGGTTATTTTGTAGGTTAGATCTTAAACTGCATTATTTAACCAAATGAACTAATAAAATATCTGGGACTTTTCCTTCAAACAGAAAATTCCTAAATGAAGAAATGGAAGTTTAATACAGTTACACAACCATCCTTCTTTATCATCAACAACATGAGCACTCACTGTACTAAGCATAAGATGTCCTTTTCTCCTTAAATTAAAAAAAGTTAATCTTTCCTTTTTAAGAGATAGTTGGGAGGGGGTCATTTTCGGAATGATGAGAGTGAAGGATTGACAGCACTGGCTTGAGTAAGGCAGAGAGCAGTCAGCCCTCGGGAGGCATCGCTGACAGCCACACTAATGTACTGCAATGCTGACATGAAGCTTCCTCTAGATTCCAGAAAGAAGCCATTGGGGGAGAGCCTGTAGTAATGTAAAACCGTGCTAGTTGTAGACTGCTAGCAAATGTCCACCCAAGACTAATTGGAGATGATCAAGCTCATGTTTCAAATGAATAATACGAACATATAGCCATCCTCAAATGAAAGGAGCTTTCCTACCAATGTAGACATTATTTGTTAAAGCAGAGTGCTGGGTTTAACATCTTACGTTTTCTCTATAAGTAGGTATTTCTTCTTCCTGAATTCTCAGGTCTCTGCTTTAAGTTTAGCTTTGTTTACCAGAAAGATATGAGAACAAGTTTAATGCTGTAAAAGATGTTTACTTAGAAGAATAATATGACAAGCAGATCTGAATACATAGCAACCTGTACATCACATAAAGCTTTCCAGCTAACACTGGCTTTGAAATCACCAGTGAGCTAATAAACAAAATACAAAAATCAGAGTGAAGTCTACAGATGAAAACCACCATGTCAAAAACACAATCAAATAAATTACCTTCTTTTAAGCTTAAATAATGGATGAAGCAAATAGCAACCGTAACTGCTCTTTTGATTCCTTGAATTGCATCAGCAACTTGACTTTGGGTACATTTCTGTGGAGAATAACCTTGAGTCTGTGTGAAGTCCTTTGCTCTGAGCGAATCTGTTGTCGGGGGAGAAAAAAAAAAAAAGCTAAAAATTGGTCCTACAGAATTTCATAAGTGTTAACACTAAAAATAACATAGCGTGAATTTTCTTTCTTTTCCCCGGTACACATATATATGAGAGAAAGCAAAACAAAACAAAATACAAAAGTTGGATGCCTATTCTTATTCCTTTCAGATAAACCAATTACACTGTAAATTTGTTGTTGTTAGTTGCTGTCAAGTGGATTCCAACTCATGGTGACCCCATGTGTTACAGAGTAGAATTGTCCATAAGGTTTCCTTGCTATAACCTTAAAAGAAGCAGATCACCAGACTTTTTCTTCTATGGTACTGCTGGGTGGATCCAAACCCCCAAGTTTTAGGTTAGCCATCAGGCACAAACTGTTTGTGCCACCTATTTAATATGGACTAACTACCCCAAAAACTCCCCCACGTGTTTGTCAGTTTGTTGTACTGTGGGGGCTTGTGTGTTGCTGTGATGCTGAAAGCTATGCCACCGGTATTCAGATACCAGCAGGATCAACCATGGAGGACAGGTTTCAGCTGAGCTTCCAGACAAAGACAGGCTAGGAAGAAGGATCTAGCAGTCTACTTCTGAAAAGCATTAGCCAGTGAAAACCTTATGAATAGCAGTGGAGCACTGTCTGATATAGTGCTGGAAGATGAGCCCCCCAGGTTGGAAGGCACTCAAAGGATTACTGGGGAAGAGCTGCCTCCTCAAAGTAGAGTCAACCTTAATGATGTGGATGGAGTAAAGCTTTCGGGACCTTCATTTGCTGGCACGACTCAAAAGAAGAAGAAACAGCTGCAAACATCCATTAATAATCAGAACTTGGAATGTACGAAATACAAATCCAGGAAAATTGGAAATTGTCAAAAATGAAATGGAATGCATAAACATCAATATCCGAGGCATTAGTGAGCTGAAATGGACTGGTATTGGCCATTTTGAATCAGACAATCATATAGTCTACTATGCTGGGGATGACAACTTGAAGAGGAATGGTGTTGCATTCATCGCCAAAAAAGAATGTTTCAGGATCTATCCTGAAGTAGAACGCTGTCAGTGATAGGATAATATCCATACACCTACAGGGAAGACCGGTTAACACGACTATTATTCAAGTTTACACACCAAACACTAAGGCCAAAGATGAAGAAATAGAAGATTTTTATCAGCTGCTGCAGTCTGAAATTGAACATGCAATCAGGATGCATTGATAACTAATGGCAATTGGAATGCATAAGCTGGAAACAAAGTAGAAGGATCAGTAGTTGGAAAATATGGCCTTGGTGATAGAAACAATGCCATAGATCGAATAATAGAATTTTGCAAGACCAACGACTTCTTCATTGCAAATAACTTCTTTCACCAACATAAACATGATACTGGTCTGGGTATACACATGGACCTTGCCAGATAGAACACGCAGGAATCAAATTGACTACATCTGTGGAAAGAGATGATGGAAAAGCTCAATATCATCAGTCAGAACAAGGCCAGGGGCCGACTGTGGAACAGACCATCAATTGCTCATATGCAAGTTCAAGTTGAAACTGAAGAAAATCAGAGCAAGTCCACGAGAGCCAAAATATGACCTTGAGTATATCCCAGCTGAATTTAGAGACTATCTCAAGAATAGATTTGACACATTGAACTCTAGTGACCAAAGAACAGACGTGTTGTGGAATGACATCAAGGACATCATGCATGAAGAACGCAAGAGGTCATTGAAAAGACAGGAAAGAAAGAAAAGACCAAGGTGGATGTCAGAAGAGACTCTGAAACTTGCTCACGAATGTCGAGCAGCTAAAGCAAGAGGAAGGATGATGAAGTAAAAGAACTGAACAGAAGATTTCAAAGGGCAGCTCAAGAAGACAAAGTATTATAATGACATGTGCAAAGAGCTAGAGATAGAAAACCAAAAGGGAAGAACACGCCAGTGTTTCTCAAGCTGAAAGAACTGAAGAAAAAATTCAAGCAATAGTGAAGGATTCTATGGGGAAAATATTAAACGATGCAGGAAGCATCAAAAGAAGATGGAAGGAATACACAGAGTCATTATATTAAAAAGAATTAGTCAATGTTCAACCATTC
Organism: Elephas maximus indicus; assembly: GCF_024166365.1. NCBI lineage: Eukaryota > Metazoa > Chordata > Mammalia > Proboscidea > Elephantidae > Elephas > Elephas maximus. Next base: position 67,465,648 of record NC_064836.1, read on the forward strand.
CAAGAGGTAGCATATGATCGGGAACCAATGGTACTGAAGGAAGAAGTCCAAGCTGCTCTGAAGGCATTGCTGAAAAGCAAGGCTCCAGGAATTAATGGAATATCAACTGAGATGTTTCAACAAACGGATGCAGCGCTGGAGGTGCTCATTTGTCTATGCCAAGAAATATGGAAGACAGCTTCCTGGCCAACTGACTAGAAGAGATCCATGTTTATGCCTATTCCCAAGAAAAGTAATGCAACTGAATGTGGAAATTATAGAACAATGTAGGGTCGCTATGAGTCAGATCGACTCAACGGAAGTGGGTTTGGTATTGGTTTGGATCATTAATATCACACGCAAGACAGGAAACTGCGAGTTTTAGATGAGGACGTGGAACCAGGGATATCATTGCTGATGTCAGATGGATCCTGGCTGAAAGCAGAGAATACCAGAAGGATGTTTACCTGTGTTTTATTGACTATGCAAAGGCATTCGACTGTGTGGATCATAACAAATTATGGATAACATTGGGAAGAATGGGAATTCCAGGACACTTAATTGTGCTCATGAGGAACTTTTACATAGATCAAGAGGCAGTTGTTCAGACAGAACAAGGAGATACTGATTGGTTTAAAGTCAGGAAAGGTATTTGTCGGGATTGTATTCTTTCATCATACCTATTCAATCTGTATGCTGAGCAAATAATATAAGAAGCTGGACTATATGAAGAAGAATAGGGCATCAGCGTTGAAGGCTCATTAACAACCTGCTTTATGCAGATGACACAACCTTGCTTGCTGAAAGTGAAGAGAACTTGAAGCACTTACTAATGAAGATCAAAGACCACAGCCTTCAGTATGGATTATACCTCGACATAAAGAAAACAAAAATCCTCACAACTGGACCAATGAGCAACATCATGATAAACAGAGAAAAGATTGAAGTTGTCAAGGATTTCATTTTACTTGGATCCACAATCAACAGCTAAGGAAGCAGCAGTCAAGAAAGCAAACGACGCATTGCATTGGGTAAATCTGCTGCAAAGGACCTCTGTAAAGTGTTGAAGAGTAAAGATGTCACCCTGAAGACTAAGGTGTGCCTGACCCAAGCCATGCTATTTTCAATTGCATCATATGCATGTGAAAGCTGGACAATGAATAAGGAAGACTGAAGGAAAATTGATGCCTTTGAATTGTGGTGTTGGTGAAGAATATTGAATATACCAAGGACTGCCAAAAGAACGAACAAATCTGTCTTGGAAGAAGTACAACCAGAATGCTCCTTAGAGGCAAGGATGGCGAAACTGCATCTTACATACTTTGGACATGTTGTCAGGAGGGATCAGTCCCTGGAGAAGGACATCATGCTTGGCAAAGTTCAGGGTCAGCGGATAAGAGGAAGACCCTCAACGAGGTGGATTGACACAGTGGCTGCAACAATGAGCTCAAGCATAACAAAGATTGTGAGGATGGCACAGGACCAGGCAGTTTTTCGTTCTGTTGTGCATAGGGTCACTATGAGTTGGAACCAACTAGACGGCACCTAACAACAACATCCCAAAACTATAATGAATTAAATGGAAAGCATGAATTGTTTTTTAATATGATGTTGTGAATTTTAAATATCTATAGTAAATCTTTCTAATTTAATAAGCAGGTACTTAAAATATTTGCTCTAATACCCAAATTTGAAGTGTATGTAAATGGTGCTCCTATAGTGTGTGATGATCTTTGAAAAGAGAATTTTCCGCTTAGTTTTTTTTTTTTTTAAATATTCTCCCCTCAACTTTGTTTGCAAGATCGATTTGGACTCTTTATTTAGATTATGTTAAGCAGAGTAAATTTCATCCCATTTTTCTCTGTAATATGGCAAATATCAAAACAGAACAGTTGAATCAATGTCTTTAACATATAAAAATTTGGTGTCATATGTGACTATTATAGAACAATGAAATATGTTACTAACTCCAAGACATGGTAAGATTTCTAATCTTCCCTCTATTTGCCCCGTGTTCCCCCATCAGCAATCTATAGTGCAGCCTATGTGATCTTTCTGAAAAATAAAATAATGAAACAAAAATTCTGATTTTTTCATGCCTTTGCTTGAAGCCTTTCGATGGTTTCCATTTCCATAAGACAGAACCCAAATTCTTAAATGCCTTAGGAAGCCCTTCATAATCTCTACCCTGCTTACTTCTCCAGCCTCTTCTCTCCTCACTTCCTTATCTCACATTCTACTCTCCAATTATGCTCAATTTTTCTTGGTACCTCTAAATTTATTATTTTCTTTCTTTTGTACCTGCAGTTCTCTCTACCTGCACCAGTCTCTCCTCTCCTAAAACCTGAACCCTCCCTCTCCCACACCTCTTTTGTTCCTCTAACACCAACCTTTTGTAAGCTACCAACTTAGTCTTCATTTTCTCTCAGACGTCTTCCCTGACTATCGTGGCACCTATTATATATCACGGCATCATGTATTATGTGTCTTTATTGCCCATTACATGGTAAACTCTGTCTTAATGTTATGCTACATCCCTAGGATTCAAGTAAAAAACATCAAGTAACTGATGTTAATTGAGCACCTATGTTGCTAAAGCTCTGTTCGAAGCCCTAAGTAAACAGCAGAGAACAAAGCAAACAAAGTCCCAGCCTCATGGAACTTATATACATACAATTAATATTTGTTGGCTGTTATTATTGCTGTTAGGTGCCATGGAGTCAGTTCCAACTCACAGCAACCTCTGTGTACAACAGAATGAAACACTGCCTGATCATGTGCCATCATCATAATCATTGTTATGTTTGAGCCCATTTTTGCAGCTGCTGTGTCAATCCATCTCATCAAGGGTCTTCCTCTTTTTTCTGATCCTCTACTTTATAGAGCATGATGTCCTTCTCCAGGGACTGGTTCCTTCTGATAACATGTCTAAAGTACTTGAGATGAAGTCTTGCCATTCTCGTTTCTAAGGAGCACTCTGGCTATATTTCTTCCAAGACAGACTTGTTCATTCTTCTGGCAGCCCATGCTATATTCAATATTTTTCACCAACACCATAATTCAAAGGCATCAATTCTTCAGTCTTCCTTACTCACTGTCCAGCTTTCACATGCATATGAGGTGATTGAAAATATCTTGGCTTGGGTCAGGTGCACCATAGTCCTCAAAGTGATATATTTGCTTTTTAACATTTTAAAGAGGGTTTTTGCAACAGATTTGCCCAATGCAATACATCGTTTGATTTCCTGGCTGCTGCTTCCATGGGCATTGATTGTGGATCCAAGTAAAACGAAATCTATGACAGTGTCAATTTTTTTTCAATTTATCATGATGTTGCTTATGGGTCCAGTTGTGAGGATTTTTGTTTCCTTTACGTTGAGGTGTAATTCATACTGAAGGCTGTGGTCTTCCATCCTCATCAGTAAGTGCTTCAAGTCGGCTAGAATGGAGTAAAGAAAATGAAACAGTAGCGAACAAAAGAAAAAGAACAGATGAAGAAAAAGAGTGTATAGAGTGAAATGAGAAAGAGCCAGTAGACATCCAGGGGAAAAATGGAAAGGGCTCTTAGAAATCCAAAATGATCTGTTAAAAGATCCCCTCCCGTGACTGGATAAACCCTCTTTTATTTAAAATCATCCTTTTCACTTGCTTGTGATATCATTAGAAGATGGTAGAGATCATTTCTTGCTTTGTTCTACCTACAGCCAAATACATTCAGATTCTGGTGTGTTCTGCCAGTCAGCACTCCAAAGGTATCCTCCAGAGCCATCTGCTGTCCACAAAGAAGAAGGCTTCAAAGCCCAAATGGTATACTTAAACCTGAGCGATACAAGCTGGAGGCTTATTTTTTTAAAGCATTGCTTTTCGGAAATTTATTCACTGGGAAAATCTGCTATAAAATAATGAATATATTATGCAAGTTAAATTAGACCTTTCAACCTGCTTGGTATGATGCATGATTGAACACACTTATTGCAGGTGATTCTGCTGGAATTAAAAGTGATTTTATTTTATTAGTAGGCATTTTAGTGCAAAAGGTCAAAAAAGAGGTTTAGAATTCCTGTCATCCTCTCATACTTAAAAAGGGCTTACACCCTTTTTTACTACATAGATGCAGATCTCTAAGCCGTAAAAAATTAGCATGAAAACAAAGAAAAGAAATCAAACCAAATGATGTATGATTTTGCAGATATCAATAGTGACAGTTGCATCCCAAACTGTAAAATTTAGATTTTTCTAGGAACACATTTCAAGCTGTGGTGGCATTGCGAATCCCCATTGCCTATGAGTCGGAATCGACTCAATGGCAAAGGGTTTTTGGTTTTACCATTCTAAATGTCTAACCAAGCCATCTATCACATGGGCATTACTGATGTCTGCCACATCATGGCCACCAGTTTCCTCCTTGGACTCTAAGCACCAAAAATTTCAGGCAGCCTGAAATTCCTCTAACACATAATGCTATTTCACCCTTCTGTCTCTTTGAACTCTGTTTTCTCCGAAGGGATGCCCTTACCCCTTTTTTTCTTATTAGTCAAACTCCTGACTTTTCCTTTAAGCAACAGCTAAAACATTACCTCTAATGTGAAGCCTCCCAGCCTTTCCCCACAGCCATCCCAAAGAGCTGATCCTGCGTTCTTTACTGTCCCCAAACGAATCTTGTGCAAGCTTCTGTTCAAGCCCTCACCCTCTATGCTGCCACTACTTGTTTACGCGGGTGTCTCTCCTACTGTAACATCATCTCCCTGAGGACAAGGAGCATGTCTTCTTTGTGGCTCTGGTACCTGGCATGTGAGATGTGTCCAAAAAATGTTTGGTCAAAGAACAAATAAGAGAATGAATTAATGAATTCCACCAGTGACCTTCAGTGCCTCTCTGGTGATGCCTTTATAAACTGAAAATTCAGCTTGGGAAATGTCCCTTTCTTTTTTGCCTTACCATTAACCAAGTTCATAATGATGAAGAAGAAGGAAGGGAAAAGCAAAATTTGAATTCCACTTATACAGTATGATTCTGAGACTCTGTTTTCATCTTACATAAATTCACCTAATTTATCCCAGCCAGTCATCCCCTAGGCAAATAGTCATTAAATTCCTATTGTAATCATAGCACCATGCTAAATACAGCAAACTACAAAGAAGAATTAAGGACCCTCCAAAACTTTGATAATCTTTCTGGGGAGACAGTACAGAAAAATTTTAAAAAACCAAATAGCAGTACATAGAAGGTATATGATGCTAAGTGCCAAATGAGTAAGGCTTTACTGTGGCTTGAACTCAGCAAAGATTCCTTGTAGCTAGGGTCCAAGGTCACCAAGAGACACAGTCTCATCAGTCTCTTGGTGTTTACCTCTGCTTTTGTCTATGGGTGAGCAGAAATTTAGGGCTTATATGTGAATTTGTCACCTTGGCTCCATACTATAAGGGCCAGTGTGACGTCAGAGACTAGTCTGTCCTGTCTTTTCTCCAGCAGTAGAGATTAGCTGAGTGACACACCTTTTCTTCAAGGTTAGAGATTAGAAAGGTTGTTTAGATTTATGTCTCAAGGCTAGTTTACAAAGATTAACTATGTTACATCTTTTATCACAGCATGTCAGGTCAAAGTCAGCTTAACGGCTGTTTACCACATTCTTCACATACTTCTATGTTTCTATGTCTAAACTCAGAAATTTTCTAAGTAACTTTCTTATGACTTATAGGTTTCTAATGACGTATACTTAATGTTAGAGAGCCTCACAAAGGTAGACATATTTCTAAGTTCATATTATGAGTGCTTATACCTATGTATTTTGAAAGCATTAATAGTGACTTACACCTCATGTAATTTGAGATTATTATAATTTGAGATTATTATCGAGACATTTAAAGAGCTCTGGTGGCTTGGTGGTTAAACGTTGGGCTGCTAACCGAAAGGTTGGCAGTTTAAACCCACGAGCTGCTCCACAGGAGAAAGATGTGGCAGACTACTTCCATAAAGATTATTTTTGTTAGGCGCCATTGCGTTAGATCTGACTCATAGTGACCGTATGTCCAATAGAATGAAGCACTGCCCGGTCCTGCGCTATAGCCCTGGAAACCCTTTGGGGCAGTTCTACTCTTTCCTATAAGGTTGCTATGAGTCAGAGGCAGCTCAACCACAACAGATTTGGTTTGTTTGTTTGTTTGTTTTTAAGAGACATTTAGAACACTTATCCAGTGTGTTATGACCCTACGAAGAGAAGAGAACACTTAGGCAGATCAAGCTGTAGGCAGAAGCCTGGGCTGCCAACATTCAAACATTCAATCATAGATAATGTTTCCTAGTGAAAGAAATATACCCATGAAAGACTAAGAAGAGTGAGATATGTCTTCAGTCTTGGAAAGGCACTGGTGGGGCAATGGCAGGAATTTGGGCATGGGACTGAACTTATTGAACCAAGATACATGGATTTCCTGGAATGAGGAAAAACAAAATCTAAATTATGAGAACTGTGTCAAAGTGAGTCCATCAGCAGAATTGACTTGGTGCCTCTAACTCCTAAAAGCCCTTGACTGAGAATGAGATCACCCTGAGGTTGGGCATTACAGGGATGGGCTCAATGACTCCAGATGAGGGAATTGAATTGCTGGCTGGAAACCAAGCAGGCCCAAAGAAAAAGACAAATTTTAAATCCATAAACTAAGAAAAGAAATATGATTTACTGAGTGCCTACCATGTGCTGGCAGCTAAGAGATGCTTTATTCCATCTAATGAATGTTATCTAGAAGCCAAAATATGAGAAGCTTTCTCCTTTGTGGTTTCATTCCATCATTAGTCCTTCGTCTTTTTTAAAATGTAGACGGATATTATCCCCACGTTTCAGAAAAGGATAAAGCTTCGCCAAAGCTTTATGCCAGAGTTACCCTAGTCCTGTAAACCTCAATAAAAGAGAGAAGAACGTTCTCCTCCGAGAGGGGATGAGGATGTAACACTAAGCAGCTTATATAATATAGTTTTGCACTATAGTATTATAGCTGGTTGATTTGGGAACACAAACTAGAGGGAAATAATCAGGAGATGAACTTGTTATTCAAAAGCAGCAATTCTTGAAAAAAAGGGAACTAGTCCCCTAGTGAGGGTTGTCTGTATAACTAGGGTGTGTGGTATCTTTCTGTGATTTGTGGTATCTTGCTATGACTTGTCCGAGACACCACAGTGAATGAAGGCAGAAGGCCTCAGAATGCTGATCCCTCCACCTACGCTCCTGAAACCAGACCGCCTGTGCTACAAATAATCCCACCAGCAAGAAATTATAATTTAAGGTGATCTGTCAGTGGAGACATTAATGTCTCTTTCACCTGACATCAGCAAGGTTTCAGTAATCAGTTTTCCAAATAATAAATGGTTACCCACTGAGGGCTCAAAAATAAAAGGGGGAAAATGTCAATGTCTTGGTCTCATACCTTTCTAAAATGTGTTGTTCATGTTGTCTTCTTAAACAAAGGTGTCTGGGCTACTTTGCCTTTTCCTTACCTCTCAGGGTCATCACTGTGACCATTAATTATTGGTCTAGGATGTATCATAAGAGTGTACTTCTCTCCTTTTCTGTCTGTCACCAGGCTATCCGCTCACACAATCTACGTACCAACTCATATGCTTATCGTCTTAGTTTAATGAGAACTGAGATACTCTGTGAAAATACTAAAATTCACTATAGTTTTACCATTACATGATAGTTGTATTAGTTTCCTAGTACTGCCAAAACAAAATACCACAAACTGAACAGAAATTTATTGTCTCACAGCACTGGAGCCTAGAAGTCCAAATCAATGCATCGGCCAGATCACGCTTTTCTGTAGGTTGTAGGGGAAGATCAATTTTTGTTTCTCCCAGCTTCTGGTAGCCCTAGATATTCCTTGTCTTCCTTCACATGGCTATTCTTCCTCCACCTTTCTGTGTCTGCTTTCTTTTATAAGAACAACACTCAGATTGGGCTAGGACCCATCCTACTCCAGTATGACCTCATGTTAACTTAACTGATAACATCTTCAAAGACCCTGTTTCCAAACCAGGTCACAATCACTAGTACTTCATTTTATCTTTTTGTGGAACACAATTCAATCCATAACAGTCATTAATTTGAATCCCCTCAATTTATAGATCTGAAATCTAAGCCTGAAACAGGTTAAGATTTGCCCAAGGTCACAGAATGAATTATAGAGCTGCTACTCACTTAGAATTTGCAGTTCATAAAGAAAAGTGTTATTTAGTCAAAACTGCCCTTCAAAATTCCTTAAATTATCCTTTAAGCATAATATATATCTTTTCTGTAGTGGAACTCTTATATTAGTGAAGTTTGGGAACTACAGAGATAGAATGAGAAAAGGAAAGTCTGCAAACAGACTGTTGGCTATTCAAACCAACTGTCCTTAAAATAACCATGTAATCCAGTGAATGAGAAATGGGGAGAGACCTTTTATGTGTTCTTGCTTCTCTATGGAGTTTTTGCATTTGGTTTCAGAATTAAGCCTCTATAACCTTACTACATGTCTGTCAGTTTGTCGTACTGTGGGGGCTTGCGTGTTGCTGTGATGCTGGAAGCTATGCCACCAGTGTTCAGATACCAGCAGGGTCACCCATGGAGGACAAGTTTCAGCTGAGCTTCCAGACTAAGACAGACTGAGAAGAAGGACCCAGCAGCCTACTTCTGAAAAGCATTAGCCAGTGAAAACCTTATGAATAGCAGTGGAACATTGGCTGATATGTGCTGGAAGATGAGCTCCCCGGGTTGGAAGTCACTCAGAAGATGACTGGGGAAGAACTGCCTCCTCAAAGTAGAGTCAACCTTAATGCCATGGATGGAATAAAGCTTTTGGGACCTTCATTTGCTGATGTAGCACAACTCAAAATGATAAGAAACAGCTGCAAACATCCATTAATAATCAGAACCTGGCATGTACGAAATACGAATCTAGGAAAATTGGAAATCATCAAAAATGAAATGGAATGCATAAACATCGATATCCTAGGCATTAGTGAGCTGAAACGGACTGGTATTGGCCATTTCGAATCAGACAATCATATAGTCTACTATTCTCAGAATGACAGCTTGAAGAGGAATGGTGTTTCATTCATCATCAAAAAGAACATTTCAGGATCTGTCCTGAAGTACAATGCTGTCAGTGATAGGAAAATGGCCATACGCCTACAAGGAAGACCAGTTAATACAATTGTTATTCAAATTTACGCACCAACCACTAGGGCCAAAGATGAAGAAATAGAAGATTTTTATCAGCTTCTGCAGGCTGAAATTGATCGAACATGCAATCAAGATGCATTGATAATTACTGGCGATTGGAATGCAAAAGTTGGAAACAAATAAGAAGGATCAGTAGTTGGAAAATATGGCCTTGGTGATAGAAACAATGCCAGAGATGGAATGATAGAATTTTGCAAGACCAACAACTTCTTCATTGCAAATACTTTCTTTCACCAACATAAATGGTGACTACACACATGGACCTTGCCAGATGGAACACAAAGAAATCAAATTGACTACATTTGTGGAAAGAGACAATGAAAAAGCTCAATATCATCAGTCAGAACAAGGCCAGGGGCCGACTGTGGAACAGACCATCAATTGCTCAAATGCAAGTTCAAGCTGAAACTGAAGAAAATCAGAGCAAGTCCATGAGAGCCAAAATATGACCTTGAGTATATCCCACCCAAATTTAGAGACCATCTGAAGAATACATTTGACGCACTGAACTCTAGTGATCAAAGACCAGATGCATTGTGGAATGACATCAAGGACATCATCCATTAAGAAAGCAAGAAGTCATAGAAAAGACAGGAAAGAAAGAAAAGACCAAGATGGATGTCAGAGGAGACTCTAAAACTTGCTCTCAAACGTTGAGCAGCTAAAGCAAAAGGAAGAATTGATGAAGGAAAAGAACTGAACAGAAGATTTCAAAGGGCGTCTCATGAAGACAAAGTAAAGTATTATAATGACATGTAAAAAGAGCTGGAGATGGAAAACCAAAAGGGAAGAACACGCTCGGCATTCCTCAAGCTGAAAGAACTGAAGAAAAAATTCAAGCCTCGAGTTGCAATAGTGAAGGATTCTATGGGGAAAATATTAAACGATGCAGGAAGCATCAAAAGAAGATGGAAGGAATACACAAAATCATTATACCAAAAAGAATTAGCCGATGTTCAACGATTCCAAGAGGTGGCATATGATCAGGAACAGATGGTACTGAAGGAAGAAATCCAAACTGCTCTGAAGGCACAGGTGAAAAACAAGACTCCAGGAATTGACGGAATATCAATTGAGATGTTTCAACAAACAGATGCAGCGCTGGAGGTGCTCACTCGTCTATGCCAAGAAATATGGAAGACAGCTTCCTGGCCAACTGACTAGAAGAGATCCATATTTACGCTTATTCCCAAGAAAGGTGATCCAACCGAATGTGGAAATTATAGAACAATACCGTTAATATCACACGCAAGCAAAATTCTGCTGAAGATCATTCAAAAACGGCTGTAGCAGTATATTGACAGGAAACTACCAAAAATTCAGGCCGGTTTCCGAAGAGGACGTGGAACCAGGGATATCATTACTGATGTCACATGGATCCTGGCTGAAAGCAGAGAATACCAGAAGGATGTTTACCTGTGTTTTATTGACTATGCAAAGGCATTCGACTGTGTGGATCATAAAAAAGCTATGGATAACACTGTGAAGAATGGGAATTCCAGAACAATCGTGCTCATGAGGAACCTTTACATGGATCAAGAGGCAGTTGTTCGGACAGAACAAGGGGATACTGATTGGTTTAAAGTCAGGAAAGGTGTGCATCAGGGTTGTATTCTGTCACCATACCTACTCAATCTGTATGCTGAGCAAATGAGAAGCTGGACTATATGAAGAAGAACGGGGCATCAGGATTGGAGGAAGACTAATTAACTACCTGCTTTATGCAGATGACACAACCTTTCTTGCTGAAAGTGAAGAGGACTTGAAGCACTTACTAATGAAGATCAAAGACCACAGCCTTCAGTATGGATTACTCCTCAACATAAAGAAAATAAAAATCCTCATAACTGGACCAATGAGCAACATCATGATAAATGGAGAAAAGACTGTAGTTGTGAAGGATTTCATTTTACTTGGATCCACAATCAACAGCTATGAAAGCAGCAGTCAAGAAATCAAACGACGCATTGCATTGGATAAATCTGCTGCAAAGGACCTCTGTAAAGTGTTGAAGAGCAAAGATGTCACCTTGAAGGCTAAGGTGCACCTGACCCAAGCCGTGCTATTTTCAGTTGCATCATATGCATGTGAAAGCTGCACAATGAATAAGGAAAACCAAAGAAAAATTGACGCCTTTGAATTGTGGTGTTGACAAAGAATATTGAATATACCATGGACTGCCAAAAGAACGAACAAATCTGTCTCGGAAGAAGTGCAACCAGAATGCTCCTTAAAGGCAAGGATGGCGAGACTGCGTCTGACATACTTTGGACATGTTTTCAGGAGGGATGAGTCCCTGGAGAAGGACATCATGCTTGGCAGAGTACAGGGTCAGGGGAAAAGAGGAAGACCCTCAACGAGGTGGATTGACACAGTGGCTGCAACAATGAGCTCAAGCATAACAGTAATTGTAAAGATGGCTCAGGACCGGGCAGCGCTTCGTTTTGTTGTGCATAGGGTCACTATGAGTTGGAACCAACTCGACAGCACCTAACAATGACCTTACTACATTTCAATTGATTTGGTCACTGCTCTGAAGATTAAAGAGTTAAGTTATAAAACCCATATGTTAGTTAAATATAGCTGCACGGCAACTCCACACCAAAGTACAAAGAAAAATATATAGGGCTCCTGGTTCCCTCTTCAGCACTTTGTTCCCTACCACCCACTACTTACTTATACGGGGAGCTCTGAATATGACTTGAAAAACAGGAAAAAGGTTTTCTAACAACCATTTCAGTAGCAAGGGAGTTTGGTTACTTCCTGTTTCACCTTTGTGTCCTTAAGTGATTAAGTTTGCTGGATAGGGAAGGTCTTAGTAAATGAGAAGGCTTTTGAGTTATATTCAGTCATTTTGATTAGCATCTGCAGCAAATTTTTTTTCCCCCTCAAAAACATACGGTAAAGCAGGATGCAATGTTCCAGTAATTGTGATTTCAAATCTAAAGTAATCATTGTTCATTCCTGAAACCTGAAACAGACATCTGGTGGTTAACACCCTGAGAAAAAGTAGCTTAGTGTATTATCTCTGTCTATATTTTTATGATTCAAGATCATGGGCAATAGGAACATGTACATGAGAGTAAGCCTCGGGAGCTTAAGTAGTACATTCAATTAAAAGAAGAACTAAGTTACTGTGTTTCCTCTGTGGGAATAAATAGGATAGAAACCATGTGATGGTCTTAAGAGCCTCTTCCTTTCTGTTTGATTCTGCCCTTGGATTCAAACTTCATTCAATATATACCCAGGAGTGCTGAGGTAAGCTGAACGGGAGTTGGAACAAGGCGTAGAAAATTCTCTCTCACGTTAGAAAAAAGGTTTGAATGCTTCCTTTTGTCCATCCCGTATATGCTCAGGGTCCTTCTAGTTTGTGCATACTGTCAGCCTCATGATACCATACATTGTTGTTAATTAGAACTGTGTTTCCTACATTTAACTTCTGTCTCATTTTTTATATTTTATTCTAAGGTTTATTCTAGCTCACGCTTTCCATTATGACACTTGGAATAGAATTTGAAATAAATATATACTGTCCTTTTTGTGGTATTATTCATTTTAGAAAATCATATTTTGATTTTTTATAAGCATAACAATCCTATTAATCAAACAGTCATCCCTTTGAGGAGAAAGATGAAATCTTAGACAGGAAAGTGATAAAGTTATTATTTATATATGATATCAAGTTATATGAAATATAAATTAACACATGAATCGTTTATATGAGATACCATTTATAAGTGAATGCACATAAAATAAACCTTAACTCTGCTTTTTAACCTATCTTAACAGAACTCAACAAAGATTTAGCAAAGGTAAAGCCTGGTAGCCTAGCAATTCACACTTCCACATATTTTTGCCCAAACAGTCAAAGAAGGATCAAGAGTCAGAAATCCCAGATGAGACTGCAACTCTTGCATCTATCCCGAGGTCAGATCCACCTATTTGGTGTTTATTTTCTGCACGTGTGCTTTCCATACTTGAAACAAGCCTGAGTCTGTCTTAGATGGCTTAGATATGTAGAGCCACAAGGCTGAGGCATTTTAGCCACAAACATACAGTAAAAAAATGAACACTGTAGTCCCTGGGGACATCAGCCAGGTTGCACACTTAACTGGAGGAGGGGCTTTGCCCCTCGTGACGGTATAGACCACACAAGATTTTTTCAGATTTCAGAACACTAGTGTCACGTTTCGGTGGATTATTTACACATCTAAAGATTTTTAATGCCTTCAGTTAAGATTGCCAATTTAGCAAATAAATATGCAGGGTGCCCAGTTAAATACGAATTTCAGATAAACAAAAGAATATCTTTTGTTTGTTTGTATTAACACAAGTGTTTTCCATGCAGTATTCAGGACACCTGGTGGCGTAGCGGAATGGACTTGATGGCAATGGGTTTGGTTTGGTTTGGTGGCGCAGTGGTTAAGAGCTCAGCTGCTAATCAAAAGGTTGGCAGCTCAAATCCACCATCTGCTCCCTGGAAATCCTATGGAGTAGTCCTACTCTATCCTGTACAGTTACTATGAGTCAGGCTTGACAGCAATGGGTTTGGTTTTTTGGTTTTTATACCAAAAAAAAAAAAAAAAGTACTCCCTCATGGGACATAAATCTACTAAAAGACAGTTATCTGAAATTTAAATTTAACTGTGGGTTTTATATTTTATCTGCAGCCTACTTTGGATTGAGGAATGAGCCCTCCCCTTACAATTCTCCCTTTTCCCATTCTTTTAAGCTACTGTCACTAAATTTGTAAGGTAAATTTTACGGTCTTAATTTGTCACTGTCTTTAACCTCTGCTACAATGAGTGAAAACCACAGGCTTCAGGCTGCCTTCCCTTGCACTGTTGGGATACATGGTTATGCATACCCTGTTGAAACACTGCAGATGGTTTTGCTTAGCTTTGCCCAACTTTTCCATCTTTATATCAACATGTCATAATATTATTATAATAGCATTGGCAGACATGAGGTACCTAATAATGTGATAAATAATCTCTAAACCTCTCTGGGCTTAGTTTACCAACCTTTAAAATGAGGGGATTGGGTTCAAGGTGTCTTCCCCCAAGGGGCCTTCTAACTCTTCCATTGCTACAAGTCTTCAAAATGAAAATCCCATTAATGTTCTCATTTACCTTGTAAAACATAATTGTTTCTATTTCGGATGAATCTTTTTTCTCTTCAAGTAAGCAGTGTTTAGATTACTAAGTAGTGTTTAAATTACCCCCTTAATGGCTTCACCCTTAAAGATGTTTAATGCCTGAGTTCCTGAAGGGCCAAAGAACGCACCCTTTGTTTCTTCCCACCCCACTCGCCCTAAAGCTAGACTTTGCTCACAGTGGATGATCAGATGAAAAAAAAAAAAAAATGTAACCATGAAATTGCTGATAATAATAAAACAATTCCATTGTTTTAATCTATCTCTGTGGTGGGTTCTAACTGAGAAGAACAATTTGTTGTGAACGGAAGCCAACCTCGTGGCTGGAGAGACAGCAGTCTGGGCATCTCGTTGTTCTCTTCCGCCATCTAGTGGAACTAGGGCGCGCGCCTCCGCTCAATTTAACTGTTCAGAGCTGCAAAGATTCCAGGTTATACATCAAATGGATGAATTGTTTTATTCCTGTCATTACAATAATAAGGGATTTATAAAGTGTGTCAGTAGATGAAATGTAATAAATGTTAATAAAAAATTACGTATCACACAATGGCAGAATTTAATACCTGAACGGTATAGATGAAATTCATGCAATTTAATCTCTTTAATACGTTCAAATGTTAACTTGAACAGTGAAAAAACAAAAATATGGACTAGCCTAAAGTGTTCTAAAGAAATATTATCCATTTCAGGTGCTCTTGTATGACGTTCAAGTTTTTTTTTTTGTTTTTTTTTTAAATAAATGTAATCATAGCAGATGAAAGGGAAAGGAAATTTCTGAGAAGCATTGCATTTGTGGAGAATCTCTGTTGTGTGTTTAACCACTTGTCTTCTATTAAGTTAGAGCCTATGATTATTATTTATGAATGCAGTCTGAGGTTTAATGAATGTTAAGTGATACGTAGTTTTAATGCCCCATAACCTGGAACTTTCTTCAAATGGCGTAATATTGGATTTAACTGTGTGAATCTAAATTGAAAATAAATTTCTCTAATGAAGGAAATAAAATATTTCCGAAGTGTGACTTATTTCCTAATAAAGCTGTTCTTGTTGAATAAGAATTATAGGAAAAAAGATTCTGACATTTTATTCTGGTTTCCTTTTGATTTTCATTTAAAATGCCAACAGTATTTAGATCTTTCTGACAAAAGATATTTAAAAACGGTATCACTTCGTTTTTGAACACACTTGGGAGTCATCTGAGAACTCTCAATTTGTTTTCCAGGGTGGGAAAATCCCCATAAGGTGGACAGCCCCAGAAGCTATTGCCTACAGAAAATTCTCCTCGGCAAGTGACGCATGGAGCTATGGGATTGTCATGTGGGAGGTCATGTCCTATGGAGAGAGACCTTACTGGGAAATGTCCAACCAAGATGTAAGTGCTGTCAATAGTTAAACTGGCATTTTGTGAATGTAAACACATTAGCATAGAGGGGAAAATAGACCTTTTGTCCTCACCCAGGTTAGCCTTTATCCTTGCCTGAAAATTGCTCAAGGTCTGTGGGCAAGTTTGAGAAGCTGGGTAACCTTTCACTCTGAGCTTTATTTGGTGTCCTAGGGGGGCCAGCTGACAAGCTGTGCTGTGTGTTAAGTACCTGAATCCATCTCCCAGATCTGAGACTTTCTATGTATGTTGCTCTAATGCAGCATGACTGTTCTTATGAAACAACCTTGACCTACAAGTAAAACAGGAGAAAGAGTAATGTTTACCTTTCATTTCTTCCTAAGGGAAATTTAATGCACTGCTCTAACAAGGAGATTAATTTAGACTAGATATCACTTAGAAGAAAAACAGTGAATGCTTCCAGGCAATGTACTATCAATATGTGTCATATACTATGGTTATTTTGAAAGACAAGACCCTTTCTGAAATCTGTTTTGTTTCTGTTTCCCCTATAAAAATTGTCTTAGTAGTTGATATTATAAAAAGAGACAGTTAACACACATTTGACCTCTATAACCCATCCAAAGTGATAGAGACAGTAGTCAGAAAATGTCGGTGCCCTGAGCATCCAAGCAAATACGCTGTCAGAACTGAAAATATGCTTTAATTCCCTACTTCCTCATAGCAGAATTCAGGTTTTTTCAACTCACTTGGCTTGCATAAAGCATCTAATGGCTTCTGGGATGAGGATAAGGAGAAATCACCTCTGATATGATTTTGAATGTGAAAACAAAGACTACGTAACTATTGAAAAAAATCCCTAAACGCTCAAAGGACAACTATTGTCACATCTCCTTCCTTTTTTCCAGTTAACTACTTGAGTACTGCCCCCATAAACCTTCCTCAAATTGTCCAAGCATCTCAAGGACTTACTCAGTCACGGAGAAAGTTTATCCTTTTCTAATGCCAGGCATAGAGTAGACAATTTGGGCTAGGTGGCTATGGTTTGGTTTCTCTCTGCCACATAGTGTTGCTTTCAAAGCTGAGTCCTGCCCAGTCCTGTGTGTGCCTACTGGCTCTCTGAAGAATGCCATGTCCAGAAACTGTGCGCCAGCAGTTTTGAGGCTATACACATTGCTCGACCTTTATTCTGCAAAGCACAACATCAATACACAAAACTAGAGCAGTTCGGTCCTGCAGAGATTCTAGCCTTAAGTCAAAAGTGTGCCATAACTAGCAATCTCCACTCCACCCCCAAAGCTTAGACTTCCTTGGATGTAAGTCATAGCGTTCATTATTTTTCAGGGAATTTTATCTCAGGGACCTCATTGCTCTTCCCTGTCACTGGGTCTTTTTTGAGACAACCTCCCCAGCTGTTCTTAAGAAGAACAAAAGTAAGAATTTGTTCCTTCATTCCCAGAAGGAACATACTCTTTCTTTCTTTCTTTCTTTTAAATCATGTATATAAAGTAGCAGAAGCCCTGGGTTAAGTCATCCTAGGCCCAGTTCTACTCTAAACCCAGCATAATGGTTGCCTACCTGCCCTACTTTGGCAGGAGTAAAATAGGCCATTGAAGCAAATCTCCAGAGTAAAAAGCTCTCCTCCAGACGAGTTCTTCCTTACAGAGAAGAGACTACACCTCAGGTGCTCTCCTTAATTCATTTCCCCATTTGGTTCTTGTCTCAACCAATCCTCCGACAGACCTTAAATAAGAAATTGTCTAACTGAGAGAGCTGCATGCTTTATTAATGATACACCCTTGCCAGTAAAGAGTTCTTGAGCACCCATGGCTGAATGCATATTTGTTTGAACGTTGTATACAATACTACTATACTAATATATTTATGTAAAAATATTTATTGAGTACCTGCTCCATTCCAGGAACTAGGAATACAGCAGAGAAACACATTTTATACCTGGAAGGGACCATAAAGATGATCTAGTTCAATCCATTTGTTGCATTGGTCATCAAACTGAGGTATAGAGAATTTATGTGACTTCCCCAGAATCATATAGCAAGAGGTTTGTCAATGCTCTTTGAAGAGAATTCTAATGAACATCTAGGGTAAGTCATGGGCAAGGAAGAGAAAACAGGGAATAACTGCTTCTTTTATAGGGGCTTGGTTTACAGTCCACGTAGCTCCCCATGCAGGGCCAGTGGTCTCTTCCCTCATGGGGCTCATATTCTGTTGGGAGGGAGACAGACTGTAAACAATGTAAATAAGTAAAAGGTGCATTGTGTGACATGATAAATCACTGCTATGGAAAAAAAAAAGGATAAGTGCTGGGGGTTCAATTTAAATATGTAATATATGTTGCAAGATATGCTCACAAAGTTCAATCTTATAAAGTTGCCGTTGTATGCTGTTGCGTCAATTCCAACTCGTAACGACACTAAAGGACAGAATAGAACTGCCCCATAGAGTTTCCAAGGAGTGCCTGGTGGATTCGAACTGCTGGCCCTTTGGTCAGCAGCTGTAGCACTTAACCACTACGCCACTAGGGTTTCCACTTGGGGTACATGGACCACCAATTTAGTAACTATGACCACGGTTACTTGCACTATAATCCAACCATGAAAGCCACTTAACTTTTCAAAGTGACTCAATTTCATGACCAATAAATACAATAAAGGGGCTGGTCTAGATGATGTTTAAGGTCCCCCTGGAGCCCTGGTGGCGCAGTGGTTAAGAGATTAGCTGCTAAGCAAAAGGTTGGCAGTTCGAATCTACCAGCTGCTCCTTGGAAGCTCTATGGGGCAGTTCTACTCTGTCCTATAGGGTCGTTATGAGTTGGACTCGACTCAACAGCAACGGGTTTTTATGGGTCTAGTAGTACCATGCTGTAATTTTATAATCTCTGAAGAAGTAGCTATCACACTTTTCTTGAATCATTCTCAAATGATTCAAATTGTCCTTTTCTAAATTTAGGACATTCCTCAATCTCTCTGGAGGTGCCAAAAATTAGTTAGAACTTCCACGGAGCTGAACAGGTATAAATGAAGATGCCAGACCACAGGACAGATTTTTTAGGAGAGCAGCTTCTGCAAGAAAAAGCCCAAATATGTAGTTTTCAACATAGAGCACCATATAAATTGCTCCCGATTATCGTCTAGAGTAGTCCAAACCCTGTTGTCATCCCCTTCTTTCCTGGATCTTGCCCAACAGTTCACCCAGCCATTCTGGCCATGTATATTGATGATCTGTGTCCAAGCTGACCATTTAGGGAGCAATTTTGTCTACTGAACCTCATTTGGCCACAGAGACTATATCCAGGACCAGTAAAAGCTGCCACAGCCAGAAATAGGCTCCCAGCAGTAAGCCCATTCTCATTCTCTCAGTATTGCCAACGCGCCCACACAAGGCTGAACTCTTCCTTTACCCAGAGCTTGGTTGTTTTCTGAGGCTCAGGTAGGGTCTAAGCTGGTATATTTTCACAGCTTTTGTGTAGGTTACCAAAGGATATTCAAGAAAGTATCTTAAAAAAAGATTTTTTTGTTTGAAGTTATGGGAGAAAAAAAAAAAAAAAAAAAAGGCCAAAACTTTGAGGTCCTCAGATCAATACAAGACTATAGGAAAGTAGTAAGAGCTAAAGTCTTTTATGTATCTTGTGAGTATTTTTTGCTGTGGCAGTAAAGGGAGCTGAAATTCCATTTAGCTTAACATATTGGAAGTCAGCACATCTGTGACAGATCCTGTAACCAGAATTTCTGTTTGGAAGCAGAAATAGCTTAATCAAAAATTTCCTGGCTCTTCTTTCCAAATACTGGCTATTCCCTATCTGTCCTGCATTTCTCGTTTGTTTGGCCAAAGTATTGTCTAATGTTTGGCTTCTTTGCCACCAAGGTCCATTTTAAATAAGGCAAGTAATACTTTAGAAAATAAAAATTCAACTCTGTTCTATTTGATTATTTTATATTTTTACTATATTTTGGTGAGTTTAACAAAGCTATGGGCACAAATGAAATGAAATGTTTTATGATTTTAAATAAGTTTAGAGCAGTTTAGATAGTTTATATGAAATAGTCTCTCCATTCTGCAGACTGTGGCATATTCTATTACAATGAACAATTCTAAGTTTGCAGAATCTGTTTTAGTGAATAATATGATGAGTTTCCCAAAGGTCAATGGTACTGTACATTCGGGAAAGGAAATAAGAAAATAAAAAAAAATTAAGAACGAGTGCACAGAACTAGTCCATAAAAGATCTAACAAAAATAACTGTGGGAGCCATCTGCTTAGCCGTTCAACAATTATTTATTAAACGTACTGGTCACTGGATTAGGTGTACATGTGGGATGGAGGTGGGAGATTAAAAAACTCACTTCTTACTCTCAAGGAGCCTACTATTTAGTGAGGAAATGAAGGTCTGGTGTTTTAAATTTTATCTCCCCAACTAGATTGTACTCTCCTCAAGGGTAGATACCATGACTTCTATCTTTTTTTCAATAGAAACAATATTGTGTGGACACAACATAGTTATTAAAAAAAAAAAAAAAGTCCAAAATAAAAAAGCATTCAGACTCTATTATGCAGGGCAATTTTGATTCTAAGTGACAGAAAACCAACCTGAACTTACTTCAGCAAAATTAAGGAAATATATTTATCCCTGAAACTAAGAAGGTAGTTTAGCATTGCTGGGTCCAGAGGCCCAGGCAGGATTTTCACTTCTCCCCTAAACACATTGGCCTCATTCTTTCCTACAGGAAGTGTTTCCTTATTCACCCCAAGGTTCAGCATTCCAGTTTAGCTACCCCAGCAGAAAGAGCCCTTTTCTCTGCAAAAATTCATATACCAATCCCAGAGAAGTCTCTAGTTGGTTCTGTTAAACCCTGCTCAACTCTAAGCCAAAACCATGTCAGTGAAATGGATACTATGATAGACCCAGCTAGGTTTATGTGCCAGCCCGTGCATCCCAAGGTGGGTGGAGTGCTATAATTGGCAATTTTCCCATAATCACATGGAGTGAGATAATAATTCCCCAAAAGAAAGCCATTGTGTTGCCAGAAGATATATTTTCCTTTTTCTGATGTACATCATTTTAAAGAGGAAATATGTATTTATTGCAATATCAGATGGCACCAAAATGTTGACAGTATGCACCAATGAATCCTAATAAGGCGGCAGGTACATTGGAAAAACCATTGGGGCATTACAGAAGGGCTTCTCAATCTCAACGCTATTGACAGCTTGGGCCAGAAAATGGTTGTCGAGGGTCATCCTAATCATCGCATGATGTTTAGCAGCATTCCTGGCCTTTATCCACTACATCCGGTAGGCCCCTCCCCCAAGTCGTGACAACCACAAATATGCCCGGACATTGCTTAGTCGAGATAAAGGACAAAATTACCCCCAGTTAAGAACCACTGGTTTAGAGCTTAAAAGATCTGGATACGAATCCCAGCTCCACTCTTTACTGGCCATGCACTCTTAGTTAAGTGATGTAAGCTTTATGAAATAGCACCTATAATGGGGTTCAAAATATCCATTTGCAGAATCTGAAATAATTAAGAGATAATGTATGTGAAGCACCTGGTACCTGTTGGTAGCTGCTGTAGTGTTGGTCCCGATTCATGGCGACTCCACGCACAACAGGATCAGACCATTGTGATCCATAGCATTTTCACTGGCTGATTTTCAGAAGTAGATCCCCAGGCCTTTCTTCCTAGTCTGTCTTAGTCTGGAAGCTTCTCTGAAACCTGTTCAGCATCATAGCAACATACAAGCCTCCACTGACAGACAGGTGAGGTGCATTGGCCAGGAATCAAACCCAGGTCTCCCAGATGGAAGGCAAGAATGCTACCACTGAACAACCATTGCCCTCACCTGGTACACAGAAAGCGTTTAATTAATCAATGGTAATAATCATAGCTTGCATCTACTGAGCTTATTATGAGCCAAGTATTTTAGATTATTGGCTCATTTAATCTTCAAAAACTTTTTCTGACGTAGATACTATTATTACTCCCGTTTCTAGACAAGAAAACTGAGGCTTCGAAAGTTTAAGTAACCCACCAAAGGTTGCACAACTGTAGTGGTGGAACTAACATTCAAGCTCTCCTTGATTGTAAAGTGCATGCTTTTACCCACTATGCTATACTGTAGGAGTCTGACTTTCAAAGGAAGCTCCGTAACAAAAATTCTATATAATGAGATCAAAGTATCTGTAATTGTATGTACCAGTATTAGCAAAAGAATATGGATTGTCCCACAGTTCTTTGGAAATATAAATCTTTCTTGCAGTATTTTGTGTCTTGAAGTTAAAAAGTTATACAATGTGCCATATTATTATATTTCTTAAAAATACTTGAAAGCAGTAGCTTAAAATCGAATTTCAGTGATCAACGTATTTAGCCTGTTTCGAGCAACTTTTCACAGGCACGTCAAGGGGCACAGCGCCTTGCTGCTTTCTAGTGTGTGAAGTTTTGTTTGTTGGTGGGTTTTAAGGTATTTCTGCATAATTTTTCATGTTATTTTCATCCAAGTTCAAAATAATTGTTGTTTACTAGATAATGGGAGTTCCTTTAATGCTAGGAGTTACGCAAGCTCCAAAGATGACACCAAGGGCACCGCAGGGCTTCGCTCTAACATTCACACCACGAAGTAAATGGAAGCCAGACATGAACAGCAGGCAACATTAAATAACCAAATCCCTGCAGAGCTAATATGTAGGGAAAAACCAGCACCATTTAAATAAGAGGTGACTTAGCTCGAGCTAATGATCTGAATGCAAGATGGGAGTCTTGGGTTTTATTTTGCTTCCCGGATATTATGTCGTTTAAAAAAAAGAATTTTTGCCTTGAAGCAGTTTGAAACTCAAATGCCTCGTGGGTATGGCATCATTTAGGCATATGCTACTGAGCTACTTCAGTTGCCCCAAAACAGAAATACTATCAGGAGCATCTCATTTGAGGTTTACTAGAGAACATAATGCCGCCCTCAGTGTTTTTGTTTTGTTTTTCTCCTTACTTTTCAAAAGCGTTTATATAATAATGAGTTTGGGTTTAGACTGCTTCCTGAAGCTTACGTGAGGAAAAAAAATTACAGTTTATCTTTAGAGTTTTCTTTTGCAGGTGATTTGGTTGGAAACAACCTTTTGATCTTACCTGAATTGATTCCTTTTTTCGAAATTTAAGAAAATAACCTTTACCATATTTCTTTCTTGTCTTCATAATTCTATAACCCTTGCCAATTATGGGTCAGTACTTCAGCCGAGAATGGTGGGTGAGTAGAATCCACTTACCTAGAGATGCAGAAAGATTTTATGACTCAGAGTCCAGTCATTTCCAATTTTTGTCCCTGATTAGATTTTCCAAACTCTACTTTATTATGTAATGGTCTTTGTGTAATGATCTGTGTAAGATACAGTAAATTGCTAAAGGCCCATTCCCATTATTTCAACCTTTCATATAACAGAGAGAATTTTTGCATTTGTTTGAATATGTATTCTACCAAAGCAATTTTCAAAATGGCCTCAATTTTTCAGTAATTCCTGCTATTGGCATATAGGCAGTAGCAGCATTTTAATTAAATACATGCTAATTGCACTAGCATGGTGTAGATCAGCTGCAGAGGAAAGAGTAATAGGGAATATTATAAGATGCAATCAATCACCATTGTAAATAATTCAAATAGCAATGTTCTAAATAGAGGAAACCAGTAACCAATATGCTACTTCCACAGTGTAATTTTCAAGGGAATTTTTAAAAATTATATAACTACTAGAGTTGGAAGCTGGCAAAATTGTCACGAAAGGAGAGACTGGAAGGGCTGACTCATTAGGGGGAGAGCAAGTGGGAGTACGGAGTAAGATGTATATAAACTTATATGTGACAGACTGACTTGATTTGTAAACGTTCACTTGAAGCTTAATAAAAGTTAATAAAAAAAATTATATAACCATAAAACTAGAAAATGTATGCATACCAACCATGTTTTCATGAAAAAAAAATTAGCTATATCTTCAATTTTCTATTTGGAAGAAATATATTTACTATTTTTAGCTCTTAATTTGTATTTATTCTTTTTTTTTTCTCTTTGGGGCATTTGTAAAGAGGGCATTTTTTTTTTTATTAACTTTTATTGAGCTTCAAGTGAACGTTTACAAATCAAGTCAGTCTGTCACATATAAGTTAATATATATCTTACTCCTTACTCCCACTTGCTCTCCCCCTAATGAGTCAACCCTTCCAGTCTCTCCTTTCGTGAAAACTTTGGCAGCCTCCAACTCTCTCTATCCTCCCATCCCCCCTCCAGACAAGAGTTGCCAACACAGTCTCAAGTGTCCACCTGATATAATTAGCTCTCTCTTCATCAGCATCTCTCTCCCACCCACTGTCCAGTCCCTTTCATGTCTGATGAATTGTCTTCGGGGATGGTTCCCGTCCTGTGCCAACAGAAGGTTTGGGGACCATGGCCGCCGGGATTCCTCTAGTCACATCCACACCATTAAGTATGGTCTTTTTATGAGAATTTGGGGTCTGCATCCCACTTATCTCCTGCTCCCTCAGGGGTTCTCTATTGTGCTCCCTGTCAGGGCAGTCATCGATTGTGGCCGGGCACCAACTAGTTCTTCTGGTCTCAGGATAATGTAGGTCTCTTGTTCATGTGGCCCTCTCTGTCTCTTGGGTTCTTAGTTGTCGTGTGACCTTGGTGTTCTTCCTTTGCCTTTGCTCCAGGTGGGTTGAGACCAATTGATGCATCTTAGATGGCCGCTTGTTAGCTTTTAAGACCCCAGATGCCACATTTCAAAGTGGGATGCAGAATGTTTTCATAATAGAATTATTTTGCCAATTGACTTAGAAGTCACCTTAAACCATGGTTCCCAAACCCCCGCCCTTGCTCCGCTGGCCTTTGAAGTATTCAGTTTATTCCGGAAACTTCTTTGCTTTTGGTCCAGTCCAGTTGAGCTGACCTTCCATGTATTGAGTGTTGTCCTTCCCTTCATCTAAAGCAGTTCTTTTCAGCTAATTAATCAGTAAAAAACCCTCTCCCTCCCTCCCCACCTCGTAACCACAAAAGTATGTGTTCTTCTCAGTTTATACTATTTCTCAAGATCTTATAATAGTGCTCTTATACAATATTTGTCCTTTTGCCTCTGACTGATTTCGCTCAGCATAATGCCTTCCAGGTTCCTCCATGTTATGAAATGTTTGACAGATTCGTCACTGTTCTTTATCGATGCGTAGTATTCCATTGTGTGAATATATCACAATTTATTTACCCATTCATCCATTGATGGACACCTTGGTTGCTTCCAGCTTTTTGCTATTGTAAACAGAGCTGCAATAAACATGGGTGTGCATATATCTGTTTGTGTGAAGGCTCTTGTTTCTCTAGGGTATATTCCGAGGAGTGGGATTTCTGGGTTGTATGGTAGTTCTATTTCTAACTGTTTAAGATAACGCCAGATAGATTTCCAAAGTGGTTGTACCATTTTACATTCCCACCAGCAGTGTATAAGAGTTCCAATCTCTCCGCAGCCTCTCCGATATTTATTATTTTGTGTTTTTTGGATTAATGCCAGCCTTGTTGGAGTGAGATGGAATCTCATCGTAGTTTTAATCTGCATTTCTCTAATGGCTAATGATCGAGAGCATTTTAAAGAGGGCATTTTTAAATCTCTTTTCTCTTTGGAGTCATAAACTACTTTTCTAAATATTTTTGGTAGACCCAAAGAATGTATTATTTGGAGTTGCCTTATATCTTTCTAAAATCAAAAGGAGGCACCAGTGTAGAAATGTCTGTTTTATTCCTAGAGAGTACTTGGGAAAATGGTCTTGAGCTTTAAGAACATTGGCTTCTTAAAGAAAAAATGGTATCAAAAAAGTATATTTAAAATGTGTCTTTTTATGTTTCCAAAAGTATAATTTTCTGTAGGGAATATCGTGGTTTCCAAAATCTTTCTAATCTTAGTTTATCAGGATACACTCTGGCCCTATCTGGATGTCTATTTCCCAGCAGAAGGCCATCTGAGCACATGGAGCTTTGTGGGAAAGAGCCCTTTCGCTGGAGACCAAATTCCCTGTTAAATCTAGAGATGTTACCAGAGGTTCTGCTAATTAAGTAGCCTTCCATTTCACATGACTCTAGAAATGCTTTTGAGCAGACAGGGACCATTACAAGCATGGAGTAAAGTTCCATTTCGTAGATGTGGAGACTGAGACTTGCTCACTGACAAACTTGTTGGTCACAGCTTGAGGCCTCTATGAAGTTCAGGTGATTCTTTCACTAATGTTCTCGGCACTTCTTAAAAACTACAACAGGTACATAGATGTTGTTTATCTCAGTTTCAAGAATTTTGACTTTCAACTGCTAGAGGTAAAGATTTTCCAAATGATAAATCATGTCATCAACAGCCTAAATCATGTCTTACACTTCATATTGTTCCCCATATTGTCCACTCATTCAACAGTCCACAAGTTAATGACGTATTAAGGGCCAAGCACTCTCCATTTTATACAGATCCTTAATGTGCTATTGTGATTTCCAAAAAATGAGGTTTCAGAATTATCTTAAATGTAGGATCTTAAGAAATTATTCATCTTAAAGTTAGGAAAGGAACCTTAGGTTTCCATGCCCTAATGATTTAAACAAAAACAAAAAACCAAACCCATTGCTGTTGAGTCAATTCTGATTCATAGTGACCCTATAGGACAGAGTAGAACTTTCCCATAAGGTTTCTAAGGAGTGCCTGGTGGATTCAAACTGCCAACCTTTTGGCTAGCAGCCGTAGCACTTAACCACTACACCACCAGGGTTTCCCCCTAATGATTTACAGACAACAAATTACCCTCTGAGAAAGTGTTTTCTGTCTATGCCTTATTTTTTACCACCTTATCTATCTCTCTTTTTTAAATGAATTTCATGTAGGTCTGATTACTTTTTGCTGAATTATATTCCATACATTAAAAAATATTGAATGAGAAGGTGAATATGAGATCATAAGGGTTATTTATTTACAACCACTTTTTTCTTTTTTTTTTCCCCATGTAAACATAGCCTTTATATTCAACACCGGGAAAATACATTATCAGTGTTTTCAGAGTTCTTACATTATAAATATAAATATTTTGATCTGTATAAGTAATCATTATCACACAAAGTAAGTGTATAATGGGACCCTTTGAATATTTCATTTTAAAAGAAACTGTCTCAAAAATTTAGCAAGGACTGGAATATACACTAGTAAATAGAATGTGATGTGATTTTATTTTTATATTGCCACTAAATATTAATTATGGCTTTATGGAAAACCTATAATTTCAGGAAGCACAGGTATAGGGAAGCAAAAGATTCCCCTTATATATAGGGTGGTAAAAGAATAAGATACAGATAGAAAACCCTTTTCAGAGGCTAATTTGCTGTGCTCCTCTTTTGGCAACATTTAGCGATCTTATAAAAATGTAGTACCTTGCACAGCCCAAGCGGGCCTTGTTCAGTGGTATTGTTCAGGGATATCTCGGTGCCTTCAGACCATCTAATCCTTGTTTGCCTTGTTTAATAAAAGGTACACATTGCTGCCTTGATTCAGAAACCATCAACACAATTGGAAAACTCATCAGATTCAGCAAGAGCAGAGCTACGTGCCCCAGCTGAGCCTCGTGTTGATTCTAAGCTGTTAAAAACTGCAGTGTCGATGACAAGGAACCAGTACAGTCTATTTAAAAGAACGGGCCTCATTTTAGATAATAATTTCTGACAGAATCTAATCCTTCCACCTCAGTATGGAAATTATTGTTGCAGTCATTTTCATATTTTTCACTCTATTTTAATTTTTTTCTTACATGTCTCCCAGAGGATGACAGCTAACGACTATCATAAAACCAAACTGCTACAAAATTCTCTCTAGTTAATTATCACCCCTTCATATCCTAAAAATAACAAACCTCAATTAGTCTTTTAGACAAAGCTCCCCATATGCTGCTGGCTCCTCTTCGGTCCTTAATTAAGGAATCAGAAAATACTCAGAAAGCAAAACTTCTCACAAAAGAAATGTTTAGGAAGATAAAGGTTAATATAGGTTTTCTCAAAAAGCTGCCCCTAAAATACAGCTTTCGTAGAACACCTATCTGTCAATTGGAGCTCCATTCTTTGACTTGTGTTGTGCTAGGTGCTGGGAACATATGGAAAAAGGAAACAGTCACTGCTCTGCAGAAGCTCAGCTCACCCAGCTTCAAGACTACAAGGGTTTTAGAGGTCGGAGCAAAGGGCACAAAAGGAGGGTGTCAGAAGTGAGGACCGAGAGCCAGGCAAGACCTTGAGGGGCCTGTATGCCATGGCGTGGAGTGCCACTGCAGAATTTCAAATGTAGGAGGAGCATGATCAGAGTTCTGCTTCAGTAGGACTGCTCTGGGCACACTGTGAAAGGTGATTGCAGGAGGGAAAAGGGAGACAGGGAGACCAGTTAGCAGGCTGATACAGTAATCAAAATGAGAAATAAATCATTTGGCCAAAGAATCTAAAAAATGGAATAGATTGAAAATACGTGAAGATGATATGATCAGCATGACTTGTTAAATTTGGGCAAGGTGGAAGACAGAGGCCAAAATGATTCCCTGATATCAAACCTAAGTCACTAGTAGAACAGCGTTAGTACATTCTAAGTGATATATGTTTGGATGAATAAAGGAAAAAACTACATTAGAAATACATTTTATCTTTTAACTAGTTTTGTGAATCAAATTGCCCAGATCTCTTCTCTGGGTACCTTTGAATTCAGACTTTTTAGTTGCATGACCCTGGCCAAGTTAGACCTCTCTATGACTCAGTCCCTTATCTGAAATGGAGATAACAATAGTACCTACTTCAAAGAGTTATTGTAAGGATTAAAAGAGCTAACACATGTAAATCACTTAGAATTTACCCTTAAAATCACCTAAGATCTCTCAATATTTGTCAGCTGTTATTATCATTATTGTTATCATCATTATTTCCATTGTCCTATAAATCGGGTTCTTCGTTTTTAGCACCAGGGCTCAGGACAAATTTCACAAGGCTACAAGTATAGCTTAAAAAATTGAGGAAACTTTAAAGCTAGAGATCAGTAAGAAAAACATTGTGAGTCCCCTGATCCTCCCAATGTCTCCACAGAGAGTCATGCTGGGGACCAGGCACTCTGGTAGACACATTGTGGGTAAAAATTCCAGGAGACGGACACCACTCCCCCGATTTTATAGTGCAAGCATGAGGGTAACTTTGTCATGAGGGAATAGACAGCCTCTTGGAGCCAAGCAGTCTAGATTTGAGTATCAGCTATTTACAGGAGTTGCCTGGGAAAACCAGCTTCCCAGCACCCAAGGATCTTGTAGGAAGAGTCCTATAGGGAATAGGAACCCCTCTGGGCAGAAGGGAGAAGCCACCGGCCTTATGGCAAGCTGAGTTTGGGTGAAGCTCCTCCCTCTTTAGAGAAGGGCAAGCCCCCAGTCTTACCCGGCTCATTGCTCAGGCAAACCAGAATGAGATCATGGGATCGTTCTTGGGCAATTCTGCTTGGTGCGCCAAATTTTTTATTTTATAAAATTTAATAGTTTTGTATTTCCTTTAGTGGGGGTTTCAAATGCTGTCATTTGTGCTTTGAAGACATTTTGGGTAGCTTGAGGCTCCAGGTTTTCTA
Organism: Elephas maximus indicus; assembly: GCF_024166365.1. Lineage (NCBI taxonomy): Eukaryota > Metazoa > Chordata > Mammalia > Proboscidea > Elephantidae > Elephas > Elephas maximus. The sequence goes on from NC_064836.1 coordinate 67,494,995, forward strand.
AGAAACGGCTCTCTATCAAAATAAATCCAAAAATTTCTTCTAATACATTTTGTTTGGGGTCAATAACATTTATTAATGTCTCAGCCACCTCACTAAATGATGAGAATGTAAAGCCTAGAAGCATAATTCCTGCCTTCAAGCATATATAGCCTTAGAAGAAAGGCCGATGAAAATATTACAACACAATGTAATAGATGCAATAATAGAAAGTGTACAAGATTCAGAAGCATTCAGAAATGACTATGTTCAATCAGAGATTACATTTTGCAAACCATGAAGTAAATATGTTTTTGATTTACCAACAACATTCAACTTAGGATCCAAATAAAAACAATGAAGTCCAATAGAAGATGCTATGACAAAATACAGCATGGATTTAAAAAAAAAAAAAATTGTCATCAAGTTGATTCCAAGTCACAGTGACACTACAGGACAGAGTACAACTGCCCCATACGGTTTCCAAGGCTGTAATCTTTACAAAGCAGACTGCCACATCTTTCTTCCATGGAGCTGCTGGTGGGCTCAAACCATCAACTTTTCGGTTAGCAGCCGAGCACTTAACCACTGTGCCACCAGGGCATTGATTGATTATAAAATTGAAGAGGAAGATTATATATAATTTCAAGACTATATCGTGAGAACTGAAAAGCATTTCTGGGTAATAGCCAGAGGAGAAGTTTGGGAATTGAAAGGAAATAAGTTCAAATTCTAGCTCTGCCACCTACTAGACTATGTGAGTTTCAGCAAGTTTTTTTTTAACTTCTCTGAGTCTAAATTTTCTCGTTTAAGAAATAGGGATAATAATAACTACCATGTTGGGTTATTTTAAGCAGTAAATGCAAAAAATACATAAAGCACCTAGAACATGGTACCCAATAAAGACAGCTTTTTTTTTTTTTTTTTTTCCTCAGACTATAGCCACACTTGTCACCTATTTTATTCATGCACTTAGAGTTCGGAAACTGTGGCCAATTGGCTAAAGGACTTTCCTGAGGCAGGGTTTTAAAGTTGTTCTGTAATGGAATTCTATTATATTTTTCTTAGGTACTTTTCAAAACTATCCACAGTAATTTTGACGCATTACAAGCATTTTATACACGTCCTGTTTTACTAAAATGTGTAGCAAATCGTCTTAAAATCCCTGCCTAGGTGGTAGCAAAGGTAGTCAGAAAACAGATGAGACAAAAATCCTGTTCAATAATGGAATAGAAAATGAATAGAAAAATGCTGGTGGCCTGACAGGTTGAAGCGTTCTGGTCACAAAGCACTGATGGGATTGTGAGAAATCCCCTATTACTGAAAAAGCTAAAGCTTAGCAGTTAAGAGGTTCTTGAAGACATACTATTAATCCTTCTTACAATATGCCTCTAGCGTAAATTATGGACATTTAAGGGCCACTCAAATATGTCATTTAAATACAACATTAAAATAAGGATGTCAATGATTTTTTTTAATATGAATTACAAACCAAAGTCACTGATTTATACGTGTAAAAAATGTTGAATTGGCAAAAGTTTTGTTATATATATTTTAATCATAATTTTCAAAAAAGGAATTACAGAGAGTATATAGACAGTGCTGCAGTAAGAGAGTTCTGCTGGCAGTAAGATACTCACAGGGAGAGGAGGTTGCTCAGTTATGCCTGTTTTAAAATATTAGTCTATTCTTTGGTTATCCAACCTCAAAAATGAGGATTATAAACCCTAACCATTGTCTTTCTTCCCAGATAATGCAAGAGTAACAGTTCCTAATACTTTCGAACAATATGAATAATTTTGAACTTTTCAATAATACTTTTGAAAATAAGCGACAGTATTCAGAATCGATTTTATTGCATTGCTGGAAATTCCATATGGGTCATGTAATAAACAGATGAATGACCCATCTTGTTTTGTATGTGGCTTCCTAAGAACCAAGAGAAGTGTTTATTGTCATCTTGTCTTTCTTAACTTCCATTTCTTATAGAGCTGCATTGCCTGGACAGTAGCAACTAGCCCCCATGGCTATTAAGATTTAAGTTTTAATTAATTAAAATCAACAAAAGTTTAAAATTCAGTTCTTCAGTCATACTAACCACGTTTTAAGTGCTCTGTGGCCACACGCTGGCTACCATATTGGACAGAGAACATTTCCATCGTCACAGAAAGTTCTCTTGGAAAGTGCTGCCCCAGACTGTGATTGGGCTGACTGCTCCCTATTGCTCTGTGAGTTTAAGCTAGCCTTTGATAACATTTCAGGGACTAAATGACTCTGGACATTATGAGCGGACTTCATAGTCAGGTCAGTGTCTGACCAACGGGAAGACAAAAAGAAGCAAAGAGAAATGGGTGATAAAGAAGAAAGAGTGACAGAAAAAGAATATACATTGACATTATTATAAAAGGATAAAAAATTATTCAGGAAATCAGTGCTTCAACAGAAGTGCAATTTTGCTTAAAACGTGTGTCACCTGTGGTTTTCACTGAAAACATCAATCCTGTGCTGACTTTCTGATATTCTAACTGGGTTTTGAGACATTCCAGCTCAGTAACACAAAACTATTTCTTGGCTTCATGATGAAACTTAACCTGCCTTCTGTATACCGGTAGCACATGTCTAAAAACTTATTTTTCTCTGTTCAGTTCTCCACATGCTATGGAGCTACTTGCAATTTTTAACTCACCACTTTTGTATTTATCTTTGTCTGGACCATTCATTCTCACGGTAGTTTTCATGCTTACCAATATTTCAGCTTCTAGTGCCTGGATATAAAAGGAATTATAACTTAGCGTATGTATGATTTATGTCACAAAGTAAAAGAATAATCTGTATATGTTTGTGTTTAGGTCATTCTGTCCATTGAAGAAGGTTACAGACTTCCAGCTCCCATGGGCTGTCCAGCATCTCTACACCAACTGATGCTCCATTGCTGGCAGAAGGAGAGAAATCACAGACCAAAATTCACTGACATTGTCAGCTTCTTAGACAAACTGATCCGCAATCCCAGTGCCCTTCACACCCTGGTGGAGGACATCCTTGTGTAAGATGCAGAATGTTGATTTTTCCTCCCTTTGACAATCATTATGTCTTTCATTATACAGACGAGAATACCAGATAGAAAGGAAAAATTTCATCTTCATAAGCATCTAGTTGTCAAGCTTTCAGGGCATTTTGTGTAAAGCATATTTTATTTATCCGCTGAAAAAGCAAGTTATTAACACAAAAGGAAAAAGTGGATTTTTTTTCCCACAGGAAAGCAGTTTCCTCTTCTCTTTTCTCTATATCTAATCTTTCTGAATTACTTCTTTCATATTTTTTTCCTGAGTGGGTCTTTGGTATTCATATATCATTTCTTTGTTTACTGATCCTTCTTCACCATTGTAAGTAGGATTTGTATGTGCCTGCATCCCCTTTAATTGTCTTGTCCACTCTGTGTCCTGTCCCTCTGTTTGAAATGGCAAGAAAGACAGGGGCAATTTGCAAGTCAGCCAGTAGTAAGGATGTTTCCCGCTGATATGACCACAACCAGCTGTTGTTACTTTTCACTCCTAAAAACAGAAGACAGATGACAAGACAAGAAAATGAAGGCACTCATACACCATTTTATAAAAGTCAGTAGAGTTGAGAAGATCTACTCACCTCTCTCTGAAAAGCAGTTATAGAAAGGGGAGAGTAGAAGACTAATATCTATCCTGAAAATATTACATTTAAAATATCATTAAGCTGAAAATATATTTCTTTATCTAGGCCAAATTGGACTTTGAAATAACTAAAGTGTTCCCAAAGCTCACTTTCCTGACTCTGGGGATGGCCAACAGCATACACAGACATTCAATTTTAGGTCACAGGTTCAAGTCAGTGCAAGTTTTCAGTGACGGTAATGCCGAAGGCCCTTCAAGGACTACTTGAAACAGATTTCAGTTCACAGCAGAGCACATAAGAGTTCACCTCTAAATCACTAATTGGCAGCCTCAGTAAAGTGAAGCCAAGCATGAAATAGCTAGAGATTAAACTATTACTCTAGCCCATCTTCCCTAAAGCAGTCCAACACAGGAAGTACTAAGAGGGAAAAAAAAAAGAAAGGAAAAGAAGCACAGTAAAGTCACTTTGGATTTTATCATAAAAGCAATGGACAGCCATTGAAGGATTTTAAACAAGAAAATGACATGATCATATTTGCATTTCTGAAAGATCACTCTAGGGATAATTTAGACTGGGAGTGCAAAATAGGGCACAAGACGGGAAAGAGAGTCAGTTAGATGTTTGCAGCAATCCAAGCTAGAAAAGATTAGGACCTGATTTATGAAATGGGAACAAGCTTGTGTTCAGGAAATAAAAGATTTATGATTGGGGAAGGAAAACCAAAGTGTCTTGGTCACTGATTGAATATGGAAGGAGAAGGAGAGAAAAGAACCAAGGATGTTTATCAAGTTTCTTTCTTAGACCAGCTTGTTGATGGTATTACCATTCACTACCAGAGAAAAGAAGAGGGACATGTTTTTTGAGTGGAACTGAGATCTTTGAGCATGTTGAGTTTTAGATGTCTATGAGATATCTAAGTAAGATGTCCAGTGGGTAGTTATATTTATAGGTTGAACCTCAGCTCTCAGCTGGAGATGTAGATTTGGAGATCATCAGCATATAGATTGTAGCTGAAGCTTTAATAGTAGCTAAGTTCGCCCATGGAGAATATAAAGAATGAGAATAAACAGAGGAAGGGAATGCAATTGTCTGGAACACCAAGATTTGAGAAATGGACTGAAGAAGAGTACCCAAAGGAGACTGAGAAAGAAGACCCAGATACGTAATGAGGAAAACACGGGAAGAGCAGTACCATAAAAACCAAGTGGAGAGATTTTCAAGGAGTACAATGTCCAAGGCTTCAGAAAGCTCCAGTAAGATAAAAAAGTGAAATGTGTCCATTGGATTTAGCAAGGAGGTATTCACGGAGTCCCTTTGCAAGTGCATCATCATTGAGTTGTATAAGACAGATTGTAGTTGAAGAGAAGTGAATGAGGTCAGAGAGAACAGTAATTATGTAGTACTAATTTTTTTTTTTTTTTTTTTTAAGAAACCTATCCCTAAACGGGAAAAAAAAAGGTGGGAGAAATGTTTCTTGGTTTTTATTTTTATTGTGGAAGAGAATTGGGCATGTTTTAACATTGAGGGGAAAAGCTAATAGATGGGAATCATGGAATGAGTCTTCATTCAAAAAAAAAAAAAAAAACCAGTTGCCATCAAGTCAGTTCCAACTCACTGTGACCCTATAGGACTGAGTAGAACTGCCCCATATAGTTTCCAAGGAGTGGCTGGTGGATTTGAACTGCCTGCCTTTTGATTAGCAGCAGAACTCTTACCTATTGCACTACCAGGGCTCCAAGTCTTCATTAATGGAGGCATTTATAAACTGAAATCATTTAATCTGAGCCTCTTGTTATGCTAATACGATTCCACAGCCAGCACCCATCAACAAAGCTCTTCTACTATTTTAAGGCTATAGAAGCAGGCAGGTAAGAGCCCAATGTAGAAAGCTAACATTTGGTAGGAAACAGATAAAACAGAATTTCCTCCCTGAGTTTTGAAGATTATGTAAATGTTCATTGTATCCAGAAAATATTAATGAAGAATCTAATTTGAGAAAATGCAAAAACTAAAAAGAATCCAGAGGTCAAATCAATATGGGGGGGTAGTGTCAGAAGGCCAGAGGCCTATGATTTAGTGGGGTGTGCAGTGACCCCATGGAACAGGTCAGTGAATGACTGGCTCTGTGACAGCACCGCCACATGCAGGCCAGGAAAAAAAAAGCCAGGAGTTGGGTACTTTATATAAAGTTGGCAGCTTGATTCAATTCTAAAGTCTAATCTCTGGGAGACCAAATGGAACTTTTTGTGACTGATTTGCTATCCTTGTTTCTGACAAAGACATATATGTGACTGCTTTTGCCCTTAATATGTTTTTGTTTGAGAAACAAAAGGAACCAGAGTTCTAAGGGCATCATGCCTGAACCTTTATCAGCATTCTTACTGTGTTCCCCTTGTTCACACTTGCCTCAGTCCAAGGCACTTCCAACTACCCACTAGGCCATAGTTAGGGATCTTATAATATTTTAGCTCTTGGGGAACTGGAACCACTACATATAAATTTATCCCCTCATCCCCAATGCCACCTGCCCTCCCTGTCCCTGATCCCAGAGAACTGGGACTGTTCAGGGAGAAGAGATGTGGTGAATCAAAGTATATCCATATTAGCTAAAGAATGCCTGGTTTGTTTTATGTTTATAAATCTGTGACACTACCCTTCCGCCTCCCAAATTCCAGAGACCAGTTGTCTGCCTCAGAATAATGTTGGGTTAAGGAAACATGAAAGAGTGTAGAATTTGAACCTTAAGTCTCATATAACTCTCAAACATGTAAAGGAGTCTGTTTAATCCACAGCCACTCTTACGGAAATCTCCTGCACTCTCCCTTTCTCTAGTATCCCCAAACTCCCAGGCTTCTCTCACACTTCTATACTGACATTATGCTCTCATCCACTAAGTCCCCACGGTTTTTATTCCACTCTAATTGCTTTTTTCTCAAGAATTCACCTGAGAAGCTTTTATCCTTTCTCTCAACAGAGTCATGAAAAGGGAAGAAATGTAGAGAATAAAGGAGGATGAAGAAGGCTATGAAAGACATAGCTTCATAACTCTGTACTAGCATATTAGAAATTTGATAAACTGTATATCCTTAATCTTTCCTTTTAAAAGATAAAACACCTAATAGAAAAAAAAAAAGTTAGATCAACATGTGGACAGAGAAGTCTTTCATTATTTGGAGTTCTCACCTTTTTTCTTCTGCTGACATTCTTGTACCTGACACACTCCCATGGGAATATTCAGAGTTCTGTGCGGTTCCCAGCATGCTTGCTCTCTCTCCTAGTCAAGAAAGCACATGACTATATAAGTGAAAGTGGAGATACTATAACCTTAAATCCACTTACCTGTAAAAAATAATTTGCAAAAGTACTTTATTAATATAGGTGGTCCATCTTTCATAAATGTGAGTATAAAACTACCCTCATGTTCATTCATTTATAACTACCTTTCAAATAATTACTTGGAACTCTCACATGGTACATGGCCTCTGGGAGAAAAGGCTAGGCTTGAGAACAAGGCTGTGTGGAGAACATCATCTGGGGCAGTGCCTAGCAGTGCCCTTTGAGACAACTCTAGCTCCCTCTCCCCTGTCAGGACCAATCCTGTAGCTGCTCACAACCCAAGTCAAGCAGACCCCCATAGAGTCCAGGGTTATGTCAAGGGTCCTGTAGTTTATTAACAAAAAGTGGCTCAATGGCCTTATGAATGAAGGGACTTCCATCCATCCTTACCTCCCCCACCCCACTCCCATTGTCCTACACACCCATTCTTCAACCTCATCAACCCCCACGTTTACTTCCCCCAAATGCTGTAATCTACAAAGCGTGTTCAGTTGTAGTCATTGGCTTTTGGACAGAGATGCAGACTAATGGGAAAGTAATGTGTTCCTCCAACCCCTGATCCAGGCCCTCAGCATGTCCCTGGCATAGAATTTTACATATTAAGGGCTGCTTGACCATCTGCTGAAAGGCAGCATCCAGAGATGGGCAGCAGATGCCCAGATGGACAGTGCCAGTCCATGATATTGCCTGCCTCAGAAACCATGTGCCGCATAGGCCGAGACACTTATGAACATTCTCACTACACACAGAGTCATAGTTAGGGATCTTAGAATAGTCTAGATCTGAGGGACCTGGAATCACCATCTTCCTTAGTACATATGAGTCTACTATCGAACTTTCAATCACTTGACTTCCAGTACTATGTGAATCATGAAGGCAGTAGAAAGCTCATACCAGCACCACAATAAAGAACCACTGTTTCCAAGAACTGTGACTAAACGTTATAAAACTGAATAGTATTACCTCCTTCCATCGAGTTTATAAACCGGTTTATAATTCTACCATCGGAGAACAAAAATTTTCAATGATTTAATGTAAAATTTTTCATTCATTTCAAAAAGTTCTTGCTCAGAGCTGCCTAGGATATACATACCAGCACTGAAAAAGTCATGGACAACTTGTTTTGTTTTGATATTTCTTACTAGCTCTTCTAATGGTGTATTTTATGACAAAGCAATAAGTGGCTGGCCAAAGCTAGTGTTGTAATTGAGTGATAAGCAAATTTTGTAGAAGTAATATAGATGTTAAATATTAATCAGAAGATGTGAAACTCTACTTGTTAGGCAACCTGAATTCAATTCACGTGAACTGCTACCACAAGATTATAATAATAATACTAATGTGAATACAATGCTAATACTGATACGTATTCTAATACACACTACCAACAATAACTATTGCTGCCATTTGTTGAGAGCCTACTATGTGCCAGTCATTGTACTAGGCACTTTTATAGGTTATGTCATTTTATCCTCACTATTATTACTCCCATCCCATCCCCTATAAGGAAACAAAACTCAAAGATACTAATTTTACTCAGGTTACACAGAAAGCAATTAGTAGATCAGGAATTTGAACAAGGTCCACCACCTCTAAAGCCTTTATTCTTTCCACGACACATTATAGAATCACACAAAATGGCAAGATGCTTCCTGATACAGTTCTGTTTCAGAAATATGATTATAGGAAAAGAAGGTACATTTTGACATTTCCAGATAAACAGAATTTCTCTGGTCTCATCAGATTTCATAAATGGAGTATATTAAAATCCTAAAAAGAACATTTAGTGGATGCAGTGAATTATCTTATGTACCACAAAAAAAATACAAGGAATAAATAGCAGACGCATAGTCCATAAATCCCCCTAACATTCCCCTAGCCATTTGAAGAACATTACTTGAAAAAAGACAGTAGTAACTACAGCCAAAGAAAGAAAGAAAGAAAACATGGCAGTAATGGGATGCCAGATCCTCAGACTGTTCTCTAGACTGAATTTTTCCAGTGTTACCAAATACATGCTTTGCTCGTTTCCTTGCCATGGTGGACATTTGTAATCATCACTTTTTCCCACTGAACCGAGGTGCTGCCTCAGTACCCTTTCCAAGACCACATTTTGATAACCATTGCCAATGAATTGCAGTTGGCATGTGATATAAAATTTATTTTCTGTCCCTGGATTATTTTCTCCCAAAATAGGCTTTCCTTAAGATTCAGTGACCTAGTAGTACTCTGGCTACAGGGACCCTGTACTGGGTATTGTTCTCAAAATGATGTACAGTAAATTTTAAGAAGTATTATTCCTGCTCTGCATCTATTCCTCTTAATGCTCAAATACATCTATAATTTTAAATTTTATGTGAATTTCATTCCTTTATATCTTCCACAAGTTTTCAGGCTTTATTATGAGAATTAAATAATCATAGCATTAAAAAAAAAAATCTGAAGACTTATTAAGTAAAATGGCTGACCCCTATAACAAAAATTCATGCTCCCAATTTAACACTGTGGAAAGTCAGACTGTTTGGAACAAATAGATATTGACTGGGAATTAATTTTAATCATGGAAATATAATTTTCAACATTCAGAACATCAATCTTTTCATTATTTTTTTTTTAAAAAGTTCTAAATTGTAGAAATTCACAGCCCATTATAGTTACAACAGATAATCACCCACAAGCATGAAATACCCGTAAGATATTGGCATCATTATGCACATTCCAGGTTTTATATATAGCTTTTGAGTAAAATTCCACTTCAAAATTTTCAAAGAATATCAAGATTCTTTCATTAATTTAATTGGTGTTTAAATTGAATAGCTGACTTAATTTTAGGGCAAAGTTTTCATTTTTATCCTATTAAGGAAATTCTTCCTTTAGCAGTCACATCCAGTTGGTTTCAACTCATAGCGACCCGGTCTGACAGAGTAGAACTGCTCCATGGGGTTTTCCAGGCTGTAATCTTTATGGAAACAAACCGCCAGGTCTTTCTCCCATGGAGATGCTGGGTGGTTTCAAACCGCCAACCTTTTGGTTAGCACCCAGGTGCTTAACCAATTGCGCCACTGGTTCTCCTTTAGAGGTCTGGCCCCAAATCAAACCAAATGCATTGCTGACAAATCAATTCTGACTCATAAGGGTCCTATAGGACAGAGTAGAACTGCCCCACAGGGTTTCCAAGGTTGTAATCTTTAGGAAAGCCAACTGCCATGTTTTTCTCCCATGGGACAGCCGGTGGGTTCAAACTACTGACCTCTCGGTTAGCAGCCAGCTGCTTTAACCACTGCACCACCAGGGCTCAGAGGTCAAATAGATAGTGTATATTAGGAGATTAATTTATGGATTAACTGAGTGGTGTGAAGGGTAGTCACTGACTCATGAGATAAGAAAGTCATGTGAAAGCAGTGATATTGAGTAAGGCGAAGGCTGCTGTGGCGGCTCTGGGTCTGACTATGACTGAATATGAACCCTTAACCTGAGATGTTGCTACCTCATTCCACCTTTAACTGCACCGTCCTCCACTTTGAAACCTACCAAGTCAGAAATAAGCAAAAATTTTCACAATGCAAGAAATAAATTTGTAGCATATTCAGTAATGGTTTGACGATTACATTGTCAGCCATTCACTGTTCTAGGTTGTTTATTTAATAGAATTAAGTGAAAATACATCATTCATTATGAATCAGCCATCATGTCAGGGAATAAACTTTTCTGCAGACCATTTCATATTCAAGTCTAAATCATCACTTATTTAATGAATTCTTCTAACGTGCTCAGCATTGTGCTAAGGCCCGTTAAAAAAAAAGAAAGAAAGATGTGTGAGATATTGTTCCTGCCACCAGGGAGTTTTAATTCACTTTAAAGAAAATTCGTCCTTCTTACACATTTTTCCCAAAGAAGTAATTTTCCTGAAGAAAAAAGATACATGCTCTCAGATTGCATGTCATCTATAATAAAAGAACGTTGTTAGTAATCTAATACTCTAACTTCAGGGAATTAAGTCAATGAATTATTAAGCATCAATTTATAGAATATTATACACTTATTTGAATAATGGAAACCTGGTGGTGCAATGGTTAAGAGCTACAGCTGCTAACCAGAAGGTCAGCAGTTCAAATCCACCAGGTGCTCCTCGGAAACCCTATGGGGCAGGTTCTAATCTGTGCTATAGGGTCACTCTGAGTCAGAATTAACTCAATGGCAACAGGTATGATTTTTTTTTGTATTTGAATAATAGTTATGATTGTAGAAACATGGAAAATATTCATAAATGTATGAAATAAAGTATAGTATAAAATAGAATGGAGCCCATCTTTACAGCTATGCTGACTATAAATGTAAGAGCCAGGGAAAAAATTTTTATTAGAGTCGTAAGGGGAGAAAGAGCCCTGGTGGCTCAGGGGTGAAGCACTAAGCTGCTAACCAAAAGGTCCAAAGTTCAAATCCACCAGTTGCTCCTCGAGAGAAGGAAGTGGCAGCCTGCTTCTGTAAAGATTTACAGCCTTAGAAACCTTATGGGGCAGTTCTACTCTGTCCTATCGAGTCACTATGAGTCAGAATCAACTCGATGGCAATGAGTTTGGTTTTGGTTTTAAGGGAAGAAAAGCCGTGAAGCATATGATGGTTTCATATTAAAACAGGATCTTACTTGAAATTGTGTATCTCAAAGTATAAGCTTTTTTGAATAGATCTTTATAGATTCTTTATAGATCTACTACTATTCTATTTATATAGTGGTAATAGATCTGTTAACATAAAGCCTAGAAAACTTCTGAAGATTTAAACCTTCTTCCTTTTCAATGACAGAGTTGACGCTGTTCCCGATTGGGGTCTGTGCCCTGGAGCAGTCGAGCCAATGAAAGGTATTCCAGGTCAAAAAGAGTGAGAAAGTTTATTCAGGAGATATATACATCACCGGGGACCCAGCAGCAACACAGCCTGCCTCTATGGAGTCCTCAGGAGCAATTTTTACATCAGAGTTTATACATCATTTTGGCAAGGATTAACTGTTTTTAAGCACATAGCCCACAGATGGTCATATAATCACAAAACAACTACAAAAAACTCTTTATTAAACTAAACATATGCGTGTCAGACATCTGGACTCTAATCTATATGTAACAGGCTGAAAAAAACTTACATAAGAATCTCTCAGCTAGTGGAACTGGCCTGCCAAGTCCACTCTGACTGAGATAAGGAGCAAGAAAGAAAGTTGCAGAACAAAAGCACCAGGCAGCCTTCGTAGCCGCTTCTCAAGAGAACAAAGAGGAGGAGCAAGACCAATGCCCCAGGAGCCAAGAGGGCTCTGCAACCCTTTGGAAGAGCCCATTGCAGCTGGTGCAATAAAAAATGCTTATAGATTACTTAGAGCATTATATGGCATTAGTTATGTCAAGCTCTGAATCACCCATTTTGAATGGGAGAAAACATGTTGCAAGATATTGGGTCACAACACCTACTGATAACCTATTTAAGAACCTTCTCAATTAAAAGAACAGTACTACTGTGAGTTCCAAGGACTCATTAGAATAAAAATTTCTTGACTCTATCTCTGCTGTTTATTTTTACATATTCAAATTTATTTTGAATGTATATTTATTATACCTTAAATGTAGCATTACCTATTAAATGTATACGCCAGCCCTTTCCCTAACCTAAATTAACTGTTATTCCTACCTGGAATTTTCTAAATTCTATTCCCTCCTCATTTTTCTGAGGAAAAGAGTAGACCCTTGACCCTTTTTTCCATATGAGCTGCAGGTATTGCCGTAAAGATATTTCTCAGGTGGGCAGCAGCCACAAATCACCAACTAGCAGAAATTTCTACATGCTCAGCAAATAGCAGACTGAATTTATCATTGTACATGTTTGATAAGAAAGGGCATTTATTGTTTATTAGGTAATATTCCAGAGAATTCATGTGAGGGTGATGGTACCCAACCCTCGAAACCAGAAAATAGCAGCATTTTTCAACTTCGTTATAAGATAAGGTAAAAGAAAAGTTATTGTACAGTGGCAGTGAACAATGAGGGGATCCTGACCTTACTAAATCAACAGCCAGCGCACTCATATAGAGGCCAAAGAGTAACTAGGTTACTAAAGATGTGTGGAGAGAAAGGGAATTATGGTATTGAAACATTCTGGGAGCAAATGGTGAATGCTTTTCAACAGGCGAATAGGCCATTTAACTCATTTACTATACAGCATGTCTTTCCATGACCTTTATATACTAAAAAAAAAAATACTAAGGACATAAAATTAGCAAATTACATTCCACTCACCAATGACATGAAATTGTGAAAGCTCAAGAGTTATTCTAGCGTTATCTCGGGAGAGAGAAGTGAAAGTCATCTGACTACCTGGGTACATCAAGAGTGGCATAGGAATTTGAAGGGAAGCCACTTAAAGACATTCTTCTAATTTTGTTCAATGTCAACAAACATCTTTGACAAGTGATTAAAAGATATAAGAGCCACACCTTCTCTCAATTTTCCAAAGTGTGTGACTTTATTTACATCAATAAGCAACAAGGGTACTGTAGTCATTTTGATATTTAAACTTGGTCAATGACGTACAGCAGCATTTCCCAAATTATGTTTACTCCATAGAAATTGGTCAAATAATTTATGAAAACGATGCAGGAGCTATTCTGAATCCTCTTAGTCATAATCACATTAGAGCAGTGAAGGCTCTGAGAAACGCTGCAGCTGAAAAACCTAACTCTGTTTGCCACAGAGATCTTTACTATTATGTATTTTATATGTGAATTTTTATTTATTAATAATACTTATTAACAGGAATCTCTCTAGGAAACACTGAGAAAGTATAGCTACAATTCAAGTATTTGTCAGTAAATGGCTACGATAGCTTTTCCACCATTGGATATGATTAATATTTGTTTCAGGTCAAACCAGGAATCATTCTGAGATTAGTTAGGATGAAACAACCCACAATCAAATCGAATTGTATTTGTAGCATAGGAGAAAAGAATGTGGCTTAACAGCCTCTAAAATAGGGAATGTGGTAACAGAATTGGGTAGTGGCGAAAAGGACACAAGTCACTGTTAAAGGTAACCAGACTCAGTATGGAGTATAGTGTAGTCACAAGGTTCGCACATTTAACTTATGCAAATTCCAATTACATATAAAGAGCAAAACTCTCTGTACCTCTATCATTCCTCTTCAGCCCACCCCACCTTCAACTAGACCTCAGTTTAGAAAAAGGGAGTCCAACTTGACAATCAAGGAATAACAAAAGAAATGAATTCCAGGCCTTTAGCAGGGGCTCTGTACTGAACAATTTCAAAGGGCACCTTTCAGAATTTTCTGGGTCATATGGGGTCTACAGTGTACAACTTGTGTGGCCATGCACAACAGCCCTGGCTTTTGTGCTCCTAAGACCCACGCCCTGGCAATTTAAGGGTAATTAATAGGGCTTTTTAGGAAACCCTGGTGGTGTAGTGGAAACCCTTGTGGCCTAGTGGTTAAGTGCTACGCTGCTAACCAAAGGGTTGGCAGTTTGAATCCGCCAGGTGCTCCTTGGAAACTCTATGGGGCAGTTCTACTCTGTCCTGTAGGGTCGCTGAGTCAGAATGCATTCGACGGCACTGGGCTGGGCTCGCTGGCTGGTGGTGTAGTGGTTAAGAGCTACAGCTGCTAACCAAAAGGCTGGAAGTTCAAATCTACCAGGTGCTCCTTGGAAACTCTGTGGAGCAGTTCTACTCTGCCCTATAGGGTCGCTATGAGTTGGAATCGACTTGACAGCAATGGGTATTTTGGTTTGGTTATCAAATTTTTAAGGTTAATTTTTATTGTTAGGAATTTTCAATTCTCACCTTATGTATACATCCTTCTATTTTCTGTAGACCTTAGCACAATGCTGAGTGTGCTGTAGGAATTCATTAAATTAGTGATGATTAGAGTTAAGTATGAAATTGTCTACAGAAGAGTTTGGTCCTGATGTGATGGCTGATTTATAATGAACAAATATCGTTCCTGACATCAGGGAGTTTTATCTTACTCTTTAAAAACAAATTTATTCCTTCTTATGCATTTTTCCCAAGTAAGCAATTCAACCTTCATGCCCATATATTTTTAGCAGAATCATCCCAGTGTATATAGCATGTTTATGCTTTTTGCTTCACGGTGGAGGAATTTTTATTTCACATGGTTTAACTATGTGTGTTCATGTATTATCAGTTTCTAGTGCAAGGCTGAGATAGTTCAAATATGAATGGTAAAAACATTACAAAGAAATTTTCCAAATATGAATGTCAAAAATCATGGCACTAGTTAAGTCTCTATGCAGTCTTTCATTCTTTTTTATCAAAAATAAAAAGCAAAGGAAATGACAGTTGGATTAACCCTCAATATTCTAATAAAAGTAAGTCATTGGTTCATTTCTATTAGGAAAAGTTTTTATTACTTAAATAATGCTAATTTGGCTTAAACACGAGGTATTTTAAAAAATAAAAAGATTGCTACTGTTTTACTAGTTGATATATAAACTCTCAGATCTAAGAATTTTTAGAACAATATACTTATTACCCTAGAAGGATAATAACATACCTGATACCGTAAAAGCACTTTAATACCAAGTACTTTTTAAAAACATTTAAAATATTTTTAGTTTTCATTAATTATTAATTTCCGTAAGAAGAATAATAGTTAATGACCAGAATCTATTAAATACACAATTTTGAATTATTTTTACTGTAATGTCTAAGGTTAATTCCATTTTTATTCTCCCTGCCTGAATTAAGCTATTATATTCATACATAAAAATGTATGTGTATATATATACACACACACACATCCACTAGCCTCTCCACAAGCATACTTTTATGTTATTTTTATGTTAGAACCGCAAACATCTCCCCAACTGGAATCCCTTTGAAACAGATCTTAAAAAGAAAAATAAAGACCCACCAATGATAGACTGGGGCTCCTGGCGGTACAAACAGTTAAGTGCTCGACTGCTAACTCAAAGGTTGGCAGTTTGAACCCAGCCAGTGGCTCCACAGGAGAAAAACTTGGAGATAAGCTTCTGTAAACATTATAGCCAAGAAAACCCTACAGGGCAATTCTACTCCGTCACATGGGTCACTATTACTTAAAATCGACTCCACGACACCCAACAACAAATGCTGGATTCCTTTTTCTTGTTAACCCAAACTTACATTGATTTTGCTTTGTGCCTTAATTATTAATATCAGTGATTTGGGCGACATACTCTGTTTTGACATATGTAAATATTATTCATGCATCTGAACTCTACATAAGTAGAAATTACTTTTTGATAGATAATAATGCTTGTTGAATATTTGAAAACAAACAAATGAAGGCTCC
Source organism: Elephas maximus indicus (assembly GCF_024166365.1). Classification (NCBI taxonomy): domain Eukaryota; kingdom Metazoa; phylum Chordata; class Mammalia; order Proboscidea; family Elephantidae; genus Elephas; species Elephas maximus. The sequence goes on from NC_064836.1 coordinate 67,511,297, forward strand.
CTCAAACATAGAAAGGAAGAACTATTCTAGCAAATGAGGAAAAGGCAGAAGGGCATGGATTCGCTGGCAGATCCAAAAGGGTGAGAGTGAACAGCCTGTAGCTAGTGACTCTCCAAGGGGATGTGGGACTCGGCTCTTCCTCAAGTCTGAAACCACAATTTTATGCAGAACTAAAAAAAGTAGGAAGAAGTTAACAAGATGTGAGTTTTCTCAAGATCCATCAAGTGTAAGACCCAGTAGTGGCAAAGGGCAGAGAAAGACTAAAGAAATTGGTAAACATTTCACAATAAGATGGAAAATTTGAGATTGTTATTAATGCAAGATGAAGAACATTAGATGTAAGACTATTGTTAAAGGAAATTGAGTAATTCCTGCTTTAACTGACTTAAATGGTCTCCTTTTTTTTTTTTTTCTTTTCTTCCTTGTAGAATGCCAGAGTCTCCTGGGGAAGTTTCCGAATACCCTTTGTTTGTCACAGTTGGTGACTGGCTGGATTCTATAAAGATGGGGCAATATAAGAATAACTTCATGGCAGCAGGGCTTACGACTTTTGACTTGATTTCAAGAATGGGCATCGAGTAAGTTAGTAGGTTTGTTACTCTATTTAGATGCTCTATTCAGGGGATTATAAATTCAAATGCTGTATCAGGAACACCATGGTTAATCTACCTTTCTTATGGCTGGTATGGCCGTTTCATGCCTTCTCTCACTGCTTCTGACTATTGTTTAGTGGAAGTTGGATGGACATTACACTTTTAACTATTATTCTTTGAAAGAATATATTTAATTCAAACAGCCTTTTAAAATATTTTTAATTGCCTTCTGAAATTACTCCCATTCACATCATAGAGTTTACATCAACATAGTTTTACCTGGACAAATTATTAACAACCCATGTATATCAACATTGCATAATCGATTCCTATTACCTTCATCAAATTAACACAACATCATCATGTCATTTCAGAGAGCCTTTGTACATCGTAATGGCCGGGCATTTTCCCACTGTTTCAAGGATTATCCTTGAACTTGTACTGCTTGAGTACAATAGGAAACCCTGGTGGTGTAGTGGTTAAGTGCTATGGCTGTTAACCAAGGGGTCGGCAGTTTGAATCTACCAGGTGCTCCTTGGAAACCGTACCGGGCAGTTCTACTCTGTTCTATAAGGTCGCTATGAGTTGGAATCGACTCAACAGCAGTGGGTTTGGGTTGGTTTTTGAGTACAATAAAATACTGGACATAAATTTTAAAAACCAGATGCTGTAACTATTACATTGAGCCATAAGAAATTGCCATTATTTTAAGTAACGGCAATTTTATATGGTTTAACATAATACAACAGCAGTGTTTTTTTTTTTTTCAGGTTATTGAAAGACCATGAGAACTCAAAAGGAGTACACATTGTACTTTCAACCCTACATGCTCACCCTTTTCTTAATACTGTTGCAAATTTGTATAATTACCTAAATTATATCATCTTTAGGCCTATGAAATTTCTGAACATCACATAGGTACTTGGATTTGAAATTTTTCCTCATACCCTTAAATATGAGATTCATTTGATGTGTTCTTTGGCACTTGGGAGAAGGAAAATGAACAAACCCTTGCTTTTCATTTATATCTCTGCTTTAACTCTCATTTCACCAGCTATACTCTTTCTGGCAAATTCATAATACAAATCTGACATAGACATTTACAAGACCTAAATGTTCATTTTTTCCTCTCTCATCATTACTGACCTGATTTTCTGGTATTTATATTCACTTTCTCTGTCTCTCACTCTCTCTCTCTCAGTGACATTAGAAGAATTGGAGTCATACTCATTGGACACCAGAGACGAATAGTCAGCAGTATACAGACTTTACGTTTACACATGATGCACATACAGGAGAAAGGATTTCATGTATGAAAGTACTACAAGCACCTGTGTTTTGTGCCTCAGCGTTTCTAAAATGAAAGATATCCTCTATACTACCCTCTCCTGATTCTCCGAACATCATGTCAGAAACTGCTGTCTCCACTTCAGACTATGGGTACACACCTTAGGTTTTGCTTCCAACCTGGATTTTAAAATCATCCTACATAGCTCCTCTCACAATTACCTGCAGATAAAACCGAAGCCCACTGCAGATTGTTGCTACAAGGTGGTAAATAACTCAGCATGGATGTGTAACTTTGCATTTGGGAAGTGCGCGATGACTTATCCAAAAGGATTTGGCCCAGGTGTGGCTTCCTTAATGATGTATTTAGAGTTTGGTGGTAGATGAAAAAGATGGAAATTACTTTTCTGTCGTGTTTTGTGATCACATAGCTTCCAAATTGACATTAAAAAAAAAATTCTTTTTTGATGACTACATTCAACTCCATGGGTTATATTGTTACTTTATAATAGTTTGACTGGTGGTGCCTGATCTTGTTGGTATTATTTGCGGAAATGACCCAGGATTTCATGTAGTGAATCCTTGTCATCCGTGACTATGGAAGAAAATGGTTATCAGGGAAGGAGAGGGACAAAAAAAGTATTGTGCTTTTAAATCTTCTAAGGCTGGATTTGTCTTTTTTTTCTTTAATTAAGTTGATAGTGTCCTAAATATTTCACAGTAAGTGGTAGTTTGGAGGCTTTTCACTTCTAATTTCTACTAACTATAGCCTATTTCTCTACTTCCTTATGAAAATCACCCCTGGAAAGATTAAGAGTGAGTCCAATGCTATAATGCCTTCCAAAGAGTGAGGCATGGAATAAACCCATGGCTGCTCCCTTGGTTCATCTTTACAAGTTTACGAAAGCAATTATCAAGGCACTGAGAAAATTAAGTGTTCTCAGTGGAATTACTTCGAGTAAAAATCTAAGATTATAGCCTTAGATTTAATGTAAAAAGATTAATTAATTTAATTAAAAGAATTTTATGATAGTTATACAGGGCCACAGGAAAATAAACCCATCTTTTTTTTTAGCTAATTTGTCTGATATTGGTGCAATTTGGGAGTTTAAGAATTTTTATGTTTTATTTAAAAAAAAATAAGTTGCATGAACATGCTGAGGTGTTTTCCAAACCTTCCAAGAAACAAGTATGCCGCTGCACACTCCAAAGGAAACAGATCCTACACATGAGCATATAGAAATAGTGTGGCAACCGGGGTCTGTAATACAATAGCATAAAAATGTGAATACAGCTGACGTGTGTTGTTGTCATCATCTTCTGCTTTTCAGAGGCTACAAAAACAAAGGAAAATTTATTTTTCAGTGAACTAAGCTGAGTCAGCTTATCAGAATACTGCTACCTTGTAGACTAATTCAATTATAAAATCCACTCCTTCCTGTGAAACTGAAAACAAACTAAAAAAAAAAAATGACTGTTGTGCTAAGTAGAACAGTAGAGAGAATTCGTCAAGAGGGGAAAAAAGCACAGAGCAGGTTGTCTAAAGATGCTGATTTAATACATTGGTTTTTATTTGATCTAACAGATAAAAGTGCACTACCCACATTCCCAAATTCCTCCTACCTGATATTTTTTGGTGATTATGGTGTTCTCATTATTAAAGGAGCCTTACTTTCTCTTTTTTTTCCTTACTTTAAGATTTTGTTGATTTCTCTATTAGACTAGACTATTCTGATTGTTTTCTTTTGGTGATTTATCTCCTGGGTTTTCCTGCCACAGATAAATTTTTCTCACTTAAAAAAAAAAGTATAGAGCTAGAAGGAAGAGTCTTCACAAGTATTCCTTAAAGTATACTAAAAAAAGAGAAAAAAAAAGTGGGAAATTCATCACTTTTTAAGTAAGCGTGTCAGAAATAGCTAGCAACATTTTCCAGCCATCACCTGCATGGCTATGCATCACTCATAGGCTATCTGCCGTTTGCTTGATACATTTACAAAAATCTGGATTAATTTAGAGGAAATATAAAATTTCCATATGTATCTGTCTTCAGACATATATTATTAAATAGGAGCAGATATAAAACAGATTAAATTTATTAACCATATATATTTATTTTTATAATACAACAACAACAAAAAAAGGTATTTAGAAAATTAGGAATAGAATAATCATGGTCTTCCACAGGACTCTGTCAGCAACTTCTGTATACCTTGATGAAATAAATTTTTAGTGAAGTACTTAAAATTCTATGACATGGGCATTTAGTAATTGCAAGATTAAAGTTCTGTTAAGATTTTTTTTTTCTTAAAAAGTTCTGATGATCTTATTCTAGAGCTTGTTAATTTTTACCTTTTTTCCCCCTAACATCTTTCTCTAGTATTATAAACTGCCTTTCACTTTGTCTCTCACCCACATATCCTCTTTAAAATTCCTTTAAAACTACATTTCTATTTTTCTGAACAGTAAGCATGGTAATTTTAAGTGTAATTTTGAACCTAATCATAGTCAAAGCAAAACTGAATTATGTGTGCAAAATTAAACAGAAACATTAAAAAATAAGGCTATCTATTTCTTTACTGCCTACCAATCACAAACCCCATGATATTTACAGTTAAATTGCCAAACTCATTTGGAAATTTTACACAAAACATTTTGAGATTTATCAGTGCACATAATTCAGTAATCAAAACTGTTTAATATGCATAAGCATAGAACTTAATTATAGAAAGAAAATGAACAACCTCCATAAATCACAAGCCTTTGGAAATAATCTTTGTTAACTAAAATATGCATATACATTCATGTCCCTGCTTTATTTTAAATTTCTTAATCTGTACTATTGAGTATTTTTTGGATTTTGAAAATCAGACAGTTGAAGAAAACCATTTTCATTTTCTTTTCTGGATGGTCAATTTCCAGTCTATAGACAACTTACTGTCTCATTGTATTGGGAATATTTGGGGAAAAAATGTAAAAACAATGCACAATCAAGGAGAGAGATGAGATATGCAGGTTGTTAAACCAAAAAACATTTTTAAATAGCAATGAGAAATTGCAAAACTCTTGGTTTAACAACAATCGAGAATTACTAAACTTTTGGTAAATAAATATGAATGTCATAATCAAAAAGATTTATCTTATTTCACTCTGCATTACACTTTAAAATCTATCCAACTATGTAGCCTGAATAAAACAGCCTCCCAGCTACAGCTTCAAGGTCTGTCTCAGCCCTTGAATGGAAAACAGATCCATATCCTATCCTTAAAAAGCAAAGTCTTTACAGAAAGTCTTCTGAAGAGGTCGTGAAGGATGAATTGGATTATATATAACCAAACCACGTTTCCGAAAAGTCCATTTTGACTTCTTTCCATCCCAAATTTCTGCTCTGTAAAAGGAGCCCTGTCAGCACAGTGGCTATAAGCACTCGACTGCTAACTGAAAGGTCAGTGGTTCCAACCCACCAACTGCTCTGTGGGACAAAGACGTGGCAGTCTGTTTTTGTAAATGCCATAGCCTTGGAAACCTTATGGGGCAGTTCTACTCTATCCTGTAGGGCCGCTAGGAGTCGGAATCAACTCCATGGTAATGGGTTTGTCTTTTTGGGTTAAGGTAGACAGACACATCTCTTATCTCAAAATTCTCACCTATAGGGGGTTTCTTTTTTCTATTCCTTGATTAAAATTTCTAAAACTTCCTTCCTCAGCCCTGTCTATCCTTCTCTCTTATCACCCCATCCTCCCTCTCATCCTTTCTCAGCTTCTACCACTCCACCCTTCCTCCCTATCAACACAACAAAGGTAGCACAGAAAATCTCCTTAGAAGATCTTATATATATCCTTAGAAGAGGCTGAAGGTGGAGGGAAGAAGGGTAGGTTGCAAAAGCTATATTTCAGTATCTTTGGCCCCCTCACATAAGTGGGAACATATATACTCACGGAGAGTATGCATTTTGCTTTAACTGAAAATTAAGTACTTTGGAAGATAATTTTGAAATGAATGATAATGATCCTTTTTTATAGCTTTAGCTAAAGAAGTTTATTATTAATTTAAAAGAAATTAATATTTTAAGATTCAAAACCAGTTATTACAAGCTCACAGCTGGTGTCTATGTCTGGATATAACAAAGAGATTAGAAGCAGAGGCATCACTTAGCATGATCACCTTAACTTTTCCAAGCTCAAATTCCATGAAGTAAACAGAACAAACTTATAGTACTTCATGCTCAATCCAAAAATACTGTAATTCTTTCTATATGCAGACTCTATAAGGTAGAGGAGTACACTGGCTGAAATTGGTAGTACTCTTCCATCAGGACTCCATGCACTGAAATCAACTAATTTTTTGTCTTTGTGGTCAACGTTTCCAACAAGCTTTCAATCTTCATAATGCTCAGTGTAAACGTCATTCAGTTCACTGTAACAAACATCTATGGAGAACTTACTCTACGCTTAAATTTGTTTAAGAAAAAGATAGTTTGACTTTACTTCCCTTCCCTTCCCTTCCTGTGTCTCTCAAGCTTAAACTGTAGAGGTGAGAGCCTGTTTGCTGTGGTTGCCATGTCACTAGGGTTTGGCTGTTTCCAAAAAACAAAACAACAAATAACTAAACACTTGTGCAATGCAAATTGTATTTGCAATTCCCTACAGAAAAATTCTGATAGATTCTTCCCCCTCTGGCAGAAGAAAACACTTTTGTTGGGTGCTCTGAGACAATCTCACCATATTTCTCGTGAGTCACAGATTGTTTTTCCCCAGTGGCAAGCTTTTCAGTTCATGTCTGGACTCACTACCTCAAAGGTGCCTCCACATAGCAAACAACTGCCTTTGTTCAAAAATACTTCTGGAGTCATCTCTTGCCCAAGCCAATTCACTGGTTCCAGTAAATAGAGTAAGTATGAAACTGTAATTGTTGCATAAAATCCTTTCAAACTCAATACTAAAGTTAACAAGGGAAAGGATTAGTAATCATGACTAGATCTAACACATTTCTAAGTGAAATAAGAAAAATAGTATATTGCAAAGAGTTAAGTGCACTACTTTTTTTTTTTTTTCTTTTTCTTTTTCTTACTCTTTTCTTAAAAATCCAAGTATTAGGCAAGTGTTTCAAAGATTTCTTAGGATAAAAACTACATTTTTTTATGTTATAAAGGGATGTGACCTAATACGTATGTCTTCTGGGGGAAAAAAAAAAGATCCAGAAGATATAGATCATCAAAATGTAGTTTTAACTAATCTTCTTTCTTCTAATAATTATATTTAAATTAATGATGATTTATAGGAAATGTATAAAAAGAATATTTACAACTTAAGTGCAAGGTTTGGGTTCTTTGCTCTTAAATCAAAAGAGTTTTGTTTGTTTTGAGATTTTAGGGTAGATTTGAAATAGTTTACTTTCAGCTTATCAGAGTAAATTCAAAATGACTGTATTTAAAAATGAAATGAAAATTTAAAAGAAAACTTCTGCTAACTTTTCTATTAATCACCCTTATTGTTAAGGGTGGCAAAGCACTACTAAGTGAATAAACTTCACCTTTAAAAAAAATAAATCTGGCAAATGTAAAGTTTTGTGTATCCCTTAATGATGCGAAGTCACCTCCATTTTATTATATTTGCACTTTCCCAATGACAGCAAGATTCCTTTCTAAATAAAACAAAGCAAAGGAAGGTCCTTGCTTGAATTTCTACACTGGCTAATCCTAGTGTGAAATCGCTAATCATTAAGAGAATTTTTATTTTGTTTCATTAAAAGAGAAAATCTCCAAGAATTCCACTACCCTAAAAAAAAAAAAAAAAACCCAGTGCTCTAAAAAACCTAATTCATCCTTAAGAATGACAAAGACATTTAAAAAAAAAAAATTACCTGATAGATGAGGATGAAAGATTGTCTTAAATGTAATATGAAGATGTGGTTTCTGCTTTTCTTTAGAAAATAAAGTACAAATTAATAATATAATTGTTGGTGGAGTTATAAATTAGAAAAGTACCAGAATTAGTGAAGATCCTTTATCAAGTAAAACTCCATCTGTATCCATATTTCTCCATTATTTTAACCTCTGTTTGTCTTTCATTTATCATAATAAACTCACTTTTCTTTAAGATAATGCATTATCAACTTAAATAGGAAATCAGAACAACTGAAATATGGCTTTAGGGTGTATGTAAAATAATAAAAGGAGGACAGCCCTATTTCAAAATTCCTATCTAGTTAACACCAGAGTCTCCATTTCATTATTCTTCATTTAAGGGAGAACTATCTTTATCCTTAAATATATTATCATAAAGAAAACTCCAAGGACAAAGAATCTTCATTTTTCATGTAATTAATTCAAATTTTAAGTTTTTTTTTAAGAAAATAGATGGAATAAAAATTGAATGAATAAAAGTTTACTTAGCGAAAGTATCTGGGGATCTTAGACACCAGTAACTTTGAAGATAAATGTCTTTTTTTTTTTTTCATTTAATTAAATATGAGTTTATAGGACAAGTAGTATTGATGTGAGCAGTCCTATACGAGATTTTGCTACATTTATTTATCATCGTTCTTCAAAAAGACTTAATCTTCCTCTGTTCTAGAAAGGTTTGGTATCATGAATAAACAATACACTTTCAAGATTTTTTCCTAATTTAAAATGTCCTCTTCTGCTATTATAATAAAGTCTCTGCTCTACATTTAATAATTTATGAAAAGAAATGTATATATTTATGTAGAAATTGTTGTTAGATTTTCACTTAAACACATCTTCACTCAATCACAGAGAAGCCTGAATATAAATAGTCCTATTAGTTCATTTTTCACCAGAATATAATTCTATTAGTTCATTTTTCACACGAAGTAGTATTTTTTTGCTGTCTTCAGAATTCTTATCTACCCAACAATATCATTATCAAAGTTGTAATAAAGTATTTTTTAACTGTACATGCTTTATTTATTGCCATTTATTATTTTTGTTTTAAAACAAATCTAAAGATTGTAGTCTTTTGAAGCTCTATCATAAAATCAGTGGTGACTCATTCACTAACAAACTTGTAACTGAACAAGCTATTTTTTCTGTGAATGCAATTGATGTGAGCACTGTTATTATCTAACCTGCTTAAAATCACTAGTAGTTTATTATTAGATATATTATTGCAATATCCTCAGAAGTATCTTTAAAATAATATGGAATTTCATGGACAATATTATAATAAACAGTGGTTGAGGCTTTCCAAAATTTCTACACTACATGAAAAATAAGATTTAATGTGTATAAATATTTATTTCTCATTGGAGTTTTGAATTTTCTTTAATGTGATCTCTTTTTTTACATGCCATATATATGTAGTCAAAGAAAATTATGTGATTATATTAATATATTTATACTATGCAAAAATGTCATATACAGATACGGAGCTTGGATATAATTTTAGATTTTTTAGACCTCTAAGAGGGAAAAAAGTCAGAATGTGAAATAGAAGTTTTTATTTGTTTGTTTGTTTTGTTTGCTGGGGCACAAGACCTGAGCAATACTAACAACTATGAGTAACACTTGGTTGTAAATATTATTGTATGTGCTTGATTTCTGATACATTATTAATCATTTTGTTAACCACACTCAAACTTAGGTTGTGTCATTGAAAATTTTAATATCTACAGAATATAAATGCCTTTCAGAAACTTTTCATAAACTATTAAAAAAAAAAAAAAGCTAGGTTTAATATTGTATACAGTCCAAACTTTAACAGCTTAATTTTGAGTTTTGAAGGAATAACTGTTAACAGCCTAAAATGTTAGTTATGTTATACCTGCTCTAATAACCTCATTTTTGAAAAATCAAAGCTGGAGCATGAATGTAGAACATGTTAACAGGCCAAGTTCCACTAATGTTGGGGAAAAGATAAAAAAGTAATACAAAGAGAAGTTTGTGTTAAAATTATTACCTCACTTTTAAAAAATAAAAATACTATTAGAAAAAAGTAAGTGAAGATTATATTATGTTATTCTTATTGGTAATTTTGAAACAAAAATGCATTTTGAGAATAGGAATCTCTAATGTAAGTTCAAAAATATTTGTTAAAATATATGTTGGTAACATAAAATTAGAAAGAAATCTTATCAAAGTATCAAAATATATTTTTATATGTTTATTTTCTTCAGAGTTCCCAATATCCCTCTGAAGAAGCAAAACATCCCCTTTTTCACCTTACAACCTTGAACACTCTACTATTAAATACAGTAGTTAGGCATCCGTAGTTTAAAAAAAAAAAAAGACTTGTCCAGTCAATGCCTCCTTTAACTTCTTTACACTTTGGGAAACATTTTTGCTGGTCCAAAAATGTATAATTCCTAAATTTTAAAGTCAGTATATATATACTGATTTATTTAAATATACAGTTATTCATATGTACATTCATTCATTCAACTGTTCATTAAAAACTACCATGTACTAGTGTCCTATTCTAAACCCTGATACAGGGTGACCAAGGCAAGCAAAGTCCCTGTCTCATGAATTGATCTTCTAATAGTGAAGATACACAATAAAGAATGATAAGCTTCCTGCTGATAATTACATTAGTAATGTTGCAGAGCATGGCGGTGGTTTCTTTAAATTTAGGGAAATCTTCTCTGAGGACTTGACACTTAAACTAAGATCTGAAAAAGGGAGGAGACAGACAAGAGACGATCTAGAGGAAGAGATTCTGGGCAGAGGGAATAAGTGGTTAATGTATACGAGTTTAGAATATTTGAGGATAGAGAGAACAGTATAGTTGGTACATGGTGGATGAAGCGAGGAGGGGCAAGAAGGAGATGACATCAGAGAATATTTATGAGGCTACCACTGTAGTTCAAACAAAACATGGTGGTTTTTATTAGGGTGGAAGTTATGAAGATGGGGAGAACTGAACGGATTTTGGAAAATGTTTGAAGACAGGGCTTGCTAATGGATGGGTATGAGGAATGAAAAGAAAAATGAAGGAATAATTCTACATTTTAGGAATGAGCAACTGAGTCAATGGTGGTGGAAGAAAAGCAAGTTTAGAGGAAAAATCTAGAGTTTCTTTTTAGCCATGTAATGTCTGAGATGTCCATTAGATATTCAAATGGAGATATCGAGTATATTGTTGCTTATGAGAGTTCTGAGGAGCAATCATAGCTGGAAATCAAGATTTGGGAGTCAACTGTATTTATACAACCGTATATTCACTGTTTTTAAAGTTTTGAAATCCCTAGAAGGCTGTAGAGAGAGAAGTAGGTTCAAGACTGAGTTCCAGGGCACTCCAACATTTAGAAGTTAGGGAGAACTTCAGATGCCTGCAGAGGAAACTGAGGAGTGTAAGGTAAGGTAGAGAAGAAAAGAGATGCTCTTGGTCAATTAAATGCTTTTAAGAAGTCAAGTTTACAATAAAGAAATGACCATTGGATTTGGCAACATGGAAGTTATTGATAGCCTTGAAAAAGTTAGTCTCTATGAAGTAATAAAGTCAAAGTCTGATTTAAGTGGATTAAGGAGATGCGCAAGGAAAGAAGGTAGGATCAGTATCTATAAACAAATCTTCCAAGACATTTTACTGTGAAGGCAGCAAGAGTGATAGGGCAGTAGCTGGACGGAGATGTGGGATCAAGAGGGTTTTTCTTTTCTTTTCTTTAGATGATACTGGAGCATATTTATATACTCAGAGGATGATCTGGAAAGCCTGGTGGCATAGAGGTTAAGTGTTACAGCTGCTAGCCAAAAGTGCAGCAGTTCGAATCCACCAGATGCTCCTTGGAAACTCTCTGGGGCAGTTCTACTCTGTCCTATAGGGTCACTATGAGTTGGAATCAACACCAACGGGTTTGGTTTTGGTTTTGGTTTTGGTTTTTGGTTATGAGAATGATCTGGCAGAAAAGGGAAAACTGATTATGCACAAGAGAAGATAATTATAGTAGGAAAGGCCTTGAAAAGTAGGTAGAGGTGTTAGAATACACAGCATTAAGTTGTTGTTGTTGTGGTTGTTGCTGTGGTTGTTGTTGTTGTTAGGTGCCATCGAGTCAGTTCCGACTCATAGCGACCCTATGCACAACAGAACGAACCACTGCCTGGTCCTGTGCTATCCTTACAATCGTTGTTATGCTTGAGCTCATTGTTGCAGCCACTGTGTCCATCCACCTTGTTGAGGGTCTTCCTCTTTTCCGCTGACCCTGTACTCTGCCAAGCATGATGTCCTTCTCCAGGGACTCATCCTTCCTGACAACATGTCCAAAGTATGTAAGATGCAGTCTTGCCATCCTTGCCTCTAAGGAGCATTCTGGTCACACTTCATCCAAGACAGATTTGTTCGTTCTTTTGCCAGTCCATGGTATATTCAATATTCTTCGCCAACGCCACAATTCAAAGGCGTCAACTCTTCTTTGGTCTTCCTTAATCACTGTCCAGCTTTCACATGCATATGATGCGATTGAAAATACCATGGCTTGGGTCAGGTGTACCTTAGTCTTCAGGGTGACATCCTGGCTGTTCAACACTTTGAAGAGGTCCTTTTTGCAGCAGATTTGCCCAATGAGATGCGTCTTTTGATTTCTTGACTACTGCTTCCATGGCTGTTGATTGTGGATCCAAGTAAAATGAAATCCTTGACAACTTCAATGTTTTCTCCATTTATCATGATGTTGCTCATCGGTCCAGTTGTGAGGATTTTTGTTTTCTTTATGTTGAGGTGTAATCCATACTGAAGGCTGTGGTCTTTGGTCTTCATTAGTAAGTGCTTCAAGTCCTCTTCACTTTCAGCAAGAAAGGTTGTGTCATCAGCATAACACAGGTGGTTAATGAGTCTTCCTCCAATCCTGATGCCCCGTTCTTCTTCATATAGTCCAGCTTCTTGTATTATTTGTTCAGCATACAGATTAAATAGGTATGGTGAAAGAATATAACCCTGATGCACACCTTTCCTGGCTTTAAACCAATCAGTATCCCCTTGTTCTATCCGAACAACTGCCTCTTAATCCATGTAAAGGTTCCTCATGAGAGCATTAAGTAGAGAGGTTAATTTTTGACAGATGCAGGGACACAGAACTCCGCAGAACTCCAATAGGAAAGAAGGCAATATGTAATATGCAGATAGGTGGGTAGTTTTGCAGTAGAAATATACAGGTGTTACTGTGTAAGTAGTTTTATTTTACCAAGAATTAGATAAAAGTCAATATGAGGGGATGGGGATGGAATATAGGTTGGAAGAAAAAGTTGGAAATAGTTGGAGAGTAGGAAAGTGAATATATATATTCAATAGGTATTTACATGAGTATAGTAAGTGATAGGAAAGAAAACTATTGTATAAAAGGTTTAAAAGACATCTTTACTAAATATTTTTGAGTCGAATTATTTGGAAGACCTGATACTTTGAATTCTGTGCTTTCCAAGGACTGACAAAAGTCCTCTTCTCCATAACATAGAGATTAAGTGAGGATTTCTCACTACCACAAATATTTCTCATGTTTTCTTTTCATACTTATTTTTGCCTATTACAGGGGAATAAAGGCAGAAACATTTTGTAGCTATTTTGTTATCATTCAAAGCATATGAAAATTAAAATTAGCTTAATCCTGAACGATGTGTTTTGTATACTCAAGCTGTCAGTTTTCTCAAAACACTGTTTTGGAGAATTTCCAGCCCCCATCTGAATTGGGGGAAAAAAAAAAAAGACAAACAAGCTCTAATTGTTCAGTAAAACAATTCTTTTGTTTTCTTAGAAAAAACATCAATACCTTCTGTCATTTAGAAGGAACCCATGGGCAATGTGGTCATTTTGTTCCTTGTGGCCCTCCCTATCCTATACAACAAATGTGATCCTTTTAATTGTGCTTGGTGCTTTATATGGAAACCCTGGTGGCATAGTGGTTAAGTGCTAAGGCTGCTAACCAAAGGGTCACCGGTTCAAATCTGCCAGGCGCTCACTGGAAACTCTATGGGGCAGTTCTACTCTGTCCTGTAGGGTTGCTATGAGTTGGAATCGACTCGACAGCACTGGGTTTGGTTTTTTTTTGTTTGTTTGGTGCTTTGTTTCAGGATAGACTATGTCATTCAATTGTGGGGATTTTAAAATGCATATTTATTCTTTGGGTTTGTTGTGAAATTAAAAAAAAATTAGATTGTGAATAATGGAAGAAGATTGCTCTCCATTTTTCTGCTGTTCTAGCATAGCCATAAAATATAAAAATATATGTGTACATATAAATATGTATATGATTAAACACTTGATTTAAATGGCCATGTCAAATTTTAAATGGTAGATGACATCAACAGTTGCAGTGTATTCAAAGTAACAGTCATAAACATCTTTGTAGCACAAATCCTAAAATTTATTAATACTAAAGAGACCATTTATATAAAAATACCTAGATAACACTTGTCTAGGTTGAGCTATTTAATTCCTCATAGAGCTATATTTGACTTATGAAAAACTGCAGCTGAAAATATTTTCTTTCCTATAAATATGAATATGATTTTTAGAAAGTATCTCTTTGTAGCTCGTCATAAGCTATTTACCATTAATTATGGACTTGGCACTGTACCCATTTACTCTTGCAAGAGGGGGAAAGATCTCAGTTTAGTAGAATAAGGAAGTGCAGCACTGTATTATTTTTTCTTTTTGGTATTGCATCACTATTTAGAGCTTCAATATATGCCTTCCACTCAGGTTCCTTACAAGCCTAGGTTCTCTTTTCTTGTTGTAATCACAACATGGTAGAGAGATAAACACAGTAAAAGGGTGTTAACAATCCAACCGCAATCCTACCTATTACCTACTTTACTATAGCAATGAAGCTGTCCAGATTTACTCGAAGGTACTTCTGTTTTTATCTTATAAAAACCTACTATAATATTATGATGTTCCATGTAAATTTTCATGTGCTGGCATGCATACAAGTTAATAGTGTTATAGAATGCTCAGCTCTCAACATGAGGGATTGTTTATGGTGAATTGCATTACATGTGTCATCTATTCGCTGGAAAAAAAAATATGGTGTTTAGCAAAACTACCTGCTGAGCAACATAATAAGATTTTTGTACAAAGTACAAATTACTAATTATTGTATTTTATTTTTCTATGATTTCATAAGAGGCATTATCAGGGTCTTACAGATGGAGTAAGCCTGTTTATTAAAATATCTATTAGCGAATAAATGTTAACTGTTGTGGTGGTTGAATTTGTGACTTTTTTGTATCCTTGTATGAATGCATATTCATTTTTTAGTCTATTAAATCTAGAGGCATGTTCTTTACTTTAGCAATTCTGAATCCTGAATCCTAGCTGTAATTTTTCAAGATAATTAATGTCATCAAGGTCAAGAGCTCTGCATTTCATTCCTTAGCATTCTGTGTAATTTTAAATGCACTGCTTATAACACATCCATACTCTAGCCAACAATCCACACAAATCTCTATAAATCACTGGGACGGCATTATTTTTGTCATGATTTTATACAGGCAAAATGTTTTATGAGATTCAAGTGAATTATATTGTTCATTTCAGACTTTGTACTGTACACAAAATGCAGATGACCAAAAACGACACCTATAACATCCAACTGTTCAAACACAGCTTAGGCCATCATTCCAAAAACCTTGAGTAAATTATAAATTGGGAATTTTCTATATTATTTTTAAAGTTTCCTTTTGACCATAAGAAAATACATAAAAAGTATCCTGATTAATCAGAATAGTGCTACATTTGTCTTATCTCACTCTTACTTCATTTATAATTCCACTAGGTTTCCAAAAGCCAATATGAAATTAAAACTGGTAGTACTCAAAACCCTCTTCTCTTACACAGGGATCCTAAGTAGTCTTAGGAAACTCACATACTATTTTAAAGTTTGTCATTTTCATAATAAAATGAAGAGAGCCAAACTAACTTCTTAAATGACCTGGAACAAGTTTTATGCTGAGTGTATTCTTGAGGGCAGTTTTCAGTAGGCAAAGCACCCAAACAGCAGATTCAACAATATGAAATATTGTTTTTTTTCTTTTTCTAAATTCTATATATTTTGTTACTGTTGTTGAGAATATACACAGCAAAACACACACCAGTTCTACAGTTTCTACATGTACTATCTAGTGACACTGATTACGTTCTTCCAGTTATACAACCGTTCTCACCCTCCTTTTCTGAGTTGTTCCTCCCCTATTAACATAAACTCACTGACCACCCCCCCGCAAGGTTCCAATATAATCTTTCAAGTTGCTGTTATCAATTTGGTCCCATACAGATAGTTCTTAGAAGACCATAGTGTTCAAGATAGACTTTTTTTTTTTTTTACTAGGTAAGCTAAACTATTGCTTAGTTTAAGAAGACTTCAGGAGATATTTTTGGTTTAAGTTTTTAAGACTATCTCAAGGCAATAGTTTCAGGGGCTCATCCACCCTCCATGGCTCCAGAAAGTCTAGAGTCCATGAGAATTTTAAATTCTGTCTGCATTTTCCCCCTTCTGATCAGGATTCTTCTATGGACTCTTTGATCAAAATATTCAGTAATGGTAGCTGGGCACCATCCAGTTCTTCTGGTCTTATAGAAAAGGAAGCAGTTTTCCATGGAGACAATTAGCCACACATTCCATATCCTCCTCCTTCCTGACTCCTTCTTCCTCTGTTGTTCCTGGGGACTAGAGACCAATTGTTGTGCCTTGGATGTCCACCTGCAAGCTTTTAAGACCCCAGGCACTATGCAATGAACTAGGAGATAGAAGAGAAGCACTAAACACGTAATTAGGCCAATTTACAGAGATCTCCCAGGAAACCAAGACCTAAACCTCCAAACCAAGGAACCAAATCCCATGAGGTGTTTGATTATACATAAGCAGCCTCAGCAGCTACTGTAAGGTTGACATTTTCAAGGCTGACATTTTCTAGAATGTCATCTCTAATAATAATATTATCACATTATCACAATCTCATCTCTAATAATAATAATATGGAAAATAAAAGTCATTGCATCAATTGTACTTATCTGTTCACTTAACTAATTTTCTTTTGTAAAAAAACCTGTGTATCATCCAAATTCCAATGACATTCTCTAATGAGATGGAGAAATAATTCACCAACTTCATATGGAAGGGAAAGAGGCCCCTGATAAGTAAGGCATTACTGAAAAAGGAGAACAAAGTGGGAGGCCTTACTCTACCTGATTTTAGAACCTGTTATACCTCCACAGTAGTCCAAACAGCCTGCTACTGGTATAACGACAGATACATAGACCAATGGAACAGAATTGAGAATCCAGACATAAATCCATTTACAAATGAGCAGTTGATATTTGACAAAGGCCTCAAAACAATTAAATGGGGAAAAAACAGTCTTTTTAGCAAATGGTGCTGGCATAACTAGATATCCACCAGCAAAAAAATGAAACAAGACCCACATCTCACTCCATGCACAAAAACGAGATCAAAATAGACCACAAAGACCTAAGTATAAAATCTAAAACGATAAAGATCCTAGAAGAAAAAATAGGGACAACATTAGGAGCACTAATACATGGCATAAACAGTATACAAAACATTACTAACAGTACAGAAGAAAAACTAGATAACTGGGAGCTCCTAAAAAATCAAACACCGATGCTCATCCAGAGATTTCACCAAAAGAGTAAAAATATTACCTACAGATTGGGAAAAAGTTTTTAGCTATGGCATTTCCAATCAGCACCTGATCTCTAAAATCTACATGATACTGCAAAAACTCAAGTACAGAAAGACAAATAACCCAATTAAAAAAATGGGCAAAAGATGTGAACAGACACTTCACTAAAGAAGACATTCAGGTAGCTAAGGAAACGCTCACAATCATTAGCCATTCCCAGAACCAGAGAGAAATGCAAATCAAAGCTGCAATGAGATTTCTTCTCACTCCAACAAGGCTGGCATTAATCCAAAAAACACAAAACAATAAATGTTGAAGAGGCTGTAGAGAGACTGGAACACTTATACATTGCTGGTGGGAATGTAAAATGGTACAACCACTTTGGAAATCAATTTGGTGCTTCCTTAAAAAGCTAGAAATAGAGCCATCATACTATCTAGAAATCCCACTCCTTGGAATATATCCTAGAAAAATAAGAGCCTTTACATGAACAGATATATGCACACCCATGTTCATTGTAGCACTGTTTACAGTAGCAAAAAGATGGAAGCAACCAAGGTGCCCATCAACGGATGAATGGATAAATAAATTATGGTATGTTCACACAATGGAATACTACTTATTGAAAAAGAACAGTGATGAATCTGTGAACCATTTCGTAACATGGAGGAATCTGGAAGGCATTATGCTGAGTCAGATGCAAAAGGACAAACATTGTGTAAGACCACTATTATGAGAACTAGAGAAATAGTTTAAACAGAGAAGAAAATATTCTTTGATGGTTACAAGAGGCAGGAGGGAGGTAGGCTGGGAGAGGGGTATTCACTAACTAGATAGTAGATAGGAACTACTTTA
This sequence comes from Elephas maximus indicus, assembly GCF_024166365.1. Lineage (NCBI taxonomy): Eukaryota > Metazoa > Chordata > Mammalia > Proboscidea > Elephantidae > Elephas > Elephas maximus. The sequence continues at coordinate 67,529,624 of NC_064836.1, forward strand.
GGTGACGAGAAAGACAACACGCAATACGGGGGGGTCAGCACAACTGGACTAAACCAAAAGCAAAGAAGCTTCCTGAATGAACTGAATGCTTCGAAGGCCAGTGTAGCAAGGGCAGGGGTTTTGGGACCATGGTTTCAGGGGACATCTAAGTCAACTGGCATAACAAAATCTATTAAGAAAACATTCTGCATCCCACTTTGGAGAGTGGTGTCTGGGGTCTTAAACGCAAGCAAGCGGCCAACTAAGATGCATCAATTGGTCTCAAACCATCTGTATCAAAGGAGAATGAAGAACACCAAGGATACAAGGTAATTACGAGCCCAAGAGACAGAAAGGGCCACATAAGCTAGAGACTTCATCAGCCTAAGACCAGAAGAGCTAGATGGTGCCTGGCTACAACCGATGACTGCCTGACAGGGAACACACAGAGAACCTCTGAGGGAGCAGGAGAGCGGTGGAATGCAGACACCAAATTCTCGGAAAAAGACCAGACTTAATGGTCTGACTAAGACTAGAAGGACCCTGGTGGTCATGGTCCCCAGCCCTTCTGTTGGCCCAGGACAGGAACCATTCCCAAAGCCAACTCTTCAGACAGGGATTGGACTGGACAATGGGTTGGAAAGGGATGCTGGTGAGGAGTGTACTTCTTGGATCAGGTGGACACTTGAGACTATGTTGGTATCTCCTCCCTGGGGGGGAGATAAGAGGGTAGAGGGGGTTAGAAGGTGGTGAAATGGACATGAAAAGAGAGAGTGGAGGGAGGGAGCGGGCTGTCTCATTAGGGGTAGAGCAATTGGTAGTATGTAGCTAGGTGTATGTAAGTTTTTGTGTGAGAGACTGACTTGATTTATAAACTTTCACTTAAAGCAAAATAAAAATTAAAATATATATATATATATGTATACCTGCCTAAGTTAACTGAAAAGTTGGATGCCTAATCTGTCCACTATAATATTTTTAGTTTTCATTTAATGTTTTGTGCTAAGCAAAAATAGGATTCCACCTAGGGATAAAAATATCAACTCCCACAGGAATAAATTGTGTCCACAAAATTTTGGGGAACATAAGATCTCTACTTATCTCTAGGAAAATAAATGTCATGTTCTGGCTATAAGCAAATTAACTTCCATTTCTTATCAAAGTGAGGCAAAACACACAGACACACAGAAAAGTGATAAACACCTCCCTGTAAATAGCATTTGGAGTTGGAAACAAAAACCACCACATTTAGGATTGGGTCAAATCCTATTCATATGACAAAAATTTCATGACAAAAAAGACAGGAAATTATTTGTTGAACTTCTACTACGCGCCAAACGTCTATACTCCTACTCCTATTGCCCATTTAATCTTCAAAACCAACAAACCAAAACAACCAACAGATGAGATAAATATTATTTTTGTGAAGGTGAGAAAGCTGAAGCATAGAGAAGGGTTAATTCACCCCAGGCCACACAGTAAGGGTAAATATAGGTCCATACTCCATTTTTACAAAGACACTTGTAAGTGTACTTTTGGATATGCAACTACAGGGGCTTTTTGTGTTTTTTCTGTTGTCTTTCAGCAATCACTAGCCCAGAAACACATAATTTTTTCATTGTAAAAATAACATAACCACATTTATAAATTCAGAAAAGTGAGGAAAGAAAAATCACTCCATAATCTAACCATACATGTACAACTTTCCTCACCTCCTAGTCTTTGTTTTGGTGTAGTTCCTTCTAGTCTCTTTTTCACTCTCCTAATTCAATTAAAGGGCAAAAATAATTGACCAAAGAACAGGTAGGATAGGTGTTATGGATCGAATTTTGTCCCCCAAAAATGTGTTATTATGCCTAACCTCCATGCCTGTGGTTATGATCCCACTAGGGAATGCCTTCTGTGTTATATTAATGGACGGTATTGTGTAGAATGTATTTTAAATTAATCCCTTTTGAGATATAAAAGAGATTAAACAAGCAAGCCAGCAAGCAGAGATGGGGTAAAATAGATGCCAAGACACATGGAAATCTCCAAGGATGCAAAAGCTGAGGAGACAAGGACATTCCTCCAGGGCGGACAGAGAGAAAGCCTTCCCCTAGAGCCGTGCTCTTAATTCGAACTTCTGGCCTCCCGAAACTGTGAGAAAATAAATTTGTTTAAGCCACTCACTGGCAGTATTCTGTTACAGAAGCACTAGATAACTAAGACTGTAGTAAACAACACTAGCTAATTGGTGCGGGTATAATCCTGCATCCATGGTTAACAACAGAAATGAAACACAAAAACTCAAAACATTTAAATCATGAAAGTCACTCAAGTGCTGGGGGAAGAAGTGAAGTTGGTGGGGCTAGGCAGATTGAAAGGTTGACAAAAAAAAAATCCTAGTTTTTTTTTTTTTTAATAACCGCATCTGTGGTCTGTACGTCGCACAGTACTAAAAACGTTAAAAAAAAAAAAAAAAAGTGTGTGTGTTCAAATCAAGTATTCTCAATTTACTTCGAAGATCGTTAATTACCATAATGTCCCAGTGCAATTTAAGAAGGTGACTAATTTTAAACATTCAGATTATTAATTCCTCTTCTTACCACCTGCCAATTCGATTCTGGGGGCTGTAATCTAATTACAGGAGATTATGCCTCACGGAAATCTCTTCTGGAGATCAGGCAGCTAAGAAGCAGGGGTACAGACATACTTCCACGATGCTGAATGACGCTCTGACTTTCTACACCAATTTATCTCTTCTCCGTACCTACATTAATAGCTTTACTTTTCCAGGACTCCAGCGTCAGAGGCCTCGCGGAGCCCAGAGGGCAGTCTGTGGGACCGGCAGAGCCGCAACTCAATGCACATGTTTGCCTCAGTGGGCACAGTCGTGTCCTGCAGTTGCTGCCACCACGCTGCGCTCCTGCCAGCAACAAACAGAGACCCTTAGCGATCCCGGCATCCTGGGCGCTGACAGTCCCCAAAGTCTAGGATAGGCCAACGCCGAGAAAAACGCCAGCACCTCGCCCACAGTCCGACGTTACAAACGCAGTCGCCAAATGCTTTCCAGCAGGCTGTGCGCGCGCCTACAACTCCCATCATCCTTCACTGGGGACTGCACGCCCGCTCTGCGGCTTGAGGCAGTTCGCTCCGCCACCCGTCCTCAGACTTTCTCCTTTAATATAGTTCCTCGATGTACCTCTGGCCTCCCTCGGGAGCTCTTCAATCCCAGATGCAAGAGCTCGGAGGCTGACCTCCCCCGAGACCGGCGAGGAGGCGGAGCTTCGGGACCGGAAGAAGCCCGGGTTGCCAAGGGAACGCCGAGCGCCCAGGCGCCTATTCCAGCCGCCGATGCTCTGGCTGAGGCGAGCGTCGCGTGTTCGCAGAACTGCTAAAGGGCAGCTCGGTGCTGGGTCGGGGTCCTTCCTATGCGGGCATAGAGAGGAAGGCTGAGGGACCACGCGGACGAGATTCCCATCACAGAGACGGATACGGGTGAGTGCGTCCGCCCCCCCTTTCTCACCTGCTCCTGGGCCCACCGGCCTAACTTCAGAGAGCAGGTCCCCCCTCCACCTCCACTTCTCTGTAGCCATTGCCCCCGTCAGTTTTAGAATTGCCCCTTGCTTTTTCCCACGTTTTTCACCCCTCCTGCGTTTCTTATGTGTGCGAGGTGGAACAGGAGAAGTGGACTTACGCGGTGAATTACTCGGGACCTTAGAAAATTTATTGGACTGGCCTGGGCGGGTTTTTGTTTGTTTTTAACAGTGTCCAACCTGGGAGTTTTTATTGATTGTGGAGTGTGTAATTAAAATTTCATCATCAAAAGCTGAAAGCCGAATAAAAATGCTTATTCGGTGTAGTCAAGATGTGCAATAATGCACTGAACAGTCAACATTCATTTAAAAAGTTTGCAAAATACCGTTTATGCTGTTTTTTTCTGCATGACCACTGTCTCTGTCTGCACTTTACTCTCCCACCCATTAACTGTGAATAACATCTTAATTCTTCTGGACTTTTCTGGCAACATGTAATCCGTTAGGAAGCGGTTCCTCGGGAACTATCAAGAGAATTTGATTTGCTGGTGCGCAGAGAGAGGGGAACAGTAAGATATGGAATTGGAAAGGTAGCCTGGAACCAGGTAGTTATGCATGGAAGTTTGGACTTCATTCTGAAAGCCAGTGGTTCTCAACAGAACTGCACATCAGAAACACTTGTGTAGCTTTTTAAAATACAGGTGCCCTGATTCCATCCGCAGAAATTCTGATTCCTGTGTGCAGCTGGAGTCGAGAATCAAGGCTGTAGGAGAAGGTGGCCACAGACTTCAATTGTATCTCCCACTGTGCACTTAGGACACTGTAAATAAATGTTGGATTGTTTGAATTGTTATCTTTTCTTTCCTTCATTCATGCATGCGGAAAGCAAAACGGAAGTAAAATTGTAACTACTAAGAAATAGAAGCATTTATAAGGCTATATATAAAAAATATATATATAGTTGTTTATAAATACTAATAAATGGAATTACATCTTTTAGAACAACTTCTCTTTTATATGATATGTTCCAAAATATTTCAGTAACAAGCATAAGCCCTATGACAAAATATTGAAACATCAGGTGTCTGACAATATATGCTTATGGTAGATGCCAGAGAAGGAAGATGTGAGAAATGATCATATTTTTAAAACATCTATAAAAAGTGTAAGGAAAACGGAAAAACATTTATATCAATGTGTTTAGAATAATAAATACTGGAGTAATAAGTCTGAGTTAAAGTGATCTGTGTGAATTGTTTCGTGATACCAGAAGGTTAAGTTAAATAGACTCTACAGATGCTGATCCTTAAACTGAGATTTAAAGGGTTTAAAAGAATTGGGTGAGATTTGAATTTCCATCAGGAGGAAAGTTGATTAAGTGGCACAAAATGGAAGTACCTGAGGTCAGACCCATCCTTAGAGTAAAACAAAACCCACTGCCCTCAAGTCGATGCTGGCTAAGACAACTAGGCTGCTATCCTAGGGTGAAGTACTGCGCTTTCTCTTTTGAACATCTTGAAATTCAGCTTTGAACTTCTGTCCATGGTGTCTCCCAAGAGGCCTAAGTAACATGTTGACTGTGCAACCTCCTTTCAGATGTAGTTGTTTTGGAAGCCTCTTGGAAGTTGCTTCAGCTTCACATCCTTGAAGGGATGGCCTTGCCTGGGATAGAATGGAGTAAAAATACCAAAGAAGCTGTAAGATGACAGGCTTACCTTGGATGGAGATTAGAGTAAATCAGTTTGGTGGAAACAATTTAAAGAGCTTTGAAAATGATGGTTTAGAGTATAATGGAAAATATTTGGAACACCGGTGTATTGAGATTATTGCTCTAGCAGTCCCTGGAACAGTTGAGGTCTGGCAAAGGGATATCTCTTTCCCACCACATAGTAATGTTTTTTGGGGTGATGGGCCCAAAGAGAGCTCCTCTGAAATGTTCTCTCTGGTGATCTGAAGTCTGAATTTAACAGTGTCTTAGAAGGATATGAACAGCCATCAGGTCACTCCAAAGTAGGCAATATGTCAGCAGCAGTTGTCAGAATACTTCTATCCTTGGATTGCTGATGGAATTTTTAAGGGTATGCGTCGAAAGGATTTATTTTTCCCTGAGGAAGAGTTGATAAACACAAATGAACACTTCAGGAACAAGTTAGCAACGAAGCTTTACAATACTTGAGAAAACTAGATTAAAATTGAGTATCAGTATTTACTGTCTTATTCTTTGCTAGTATGACAGGTAATCAAAATTCTTTTAAAATAATAATAGGATGTGTTAGGTAAGTTACAGGTAAGAAAACAGGTTTTTAGTGTGGTTCAGTAAAACCGTGTGTGTGTATTTATATATAACCTTCCCAAATTGATTTCTGGTGACTTCCAAGGATGTATGTAAGAGCTAAGGCACAATAAGAATAAATGTATCAGAATCTTTGTTTCTATTGATAAAAAACCCAACCCAAACAGGATGTCACCAAGCAAACGGTATGTATTACGTCATAGTATTGCAAAGTATAAAAATATAGCTGACTTTGGGTAAAGAGCAAGTAGCTCAAATAATAAAGCCAAAATGTCAGCTTTTTTATTTTTCTGGTCTGCCTGCTACTTCCTAAGCTTCATCACCAGGCTTTCCATGAACCCTATTGCCTGTATATCATTCCAGATTTTCCAAAAAAGCTGGAGCCTAACTCGTAGTTATTAAGTCTCACAAATAGCAGACTCCATGTGATACTGAATCTGACCACAGTTTCTTCTAAAATAGTGTAAATTACAGTGAAAAATGTACACTTATTCTGAGGGCGTTATTCTGTATTGCCAGAGGTTATAAACTGCCAATCTGCCTTTCAGTTAAATCGCCTTTCTAGTAATCAGCTTATATTCTCTTTATTAAGTATAAATCCACATTGCATGTTTTCACAGTATCGTTTTATGTCTTTAAATATTAAAATTTTTGATACACGTGCTCATTTTTTCCATACTTAAGATGCTTTGGGTAATAATATCTTACTTTTTTCTTGCTTGCAGCTGGTTTGTAAATATTTGCATCACATTATGGGATTGCTGGACAAGCTCTCTTGCTTGCTTGGCCTGAAGAAGAAAGAGGTTCATGTTTTGTGCCTTGGACTGGACAATAGTGGCAAAACAACAATCATTAACAAACTTAAACCTTCAAATGTAAGTGTCTTTGTTAAATGCTTTATGTATTTTCCTCTACTAAAGTTAATATGCAGTATTATTTTGTTTGCCATTATCATTATAGTTACATATAATTATGATATGAAATCCTGTTAACCTCATAGTACCTTGAAGTAGTATCAGTCAGCCATGAGTTTAATTTATTTCATGGATGTACATAGGCAAATCTTGATTATTTAGACTGGAAAGTTCTTTTCAAATGCCTGTTTTTCTCAAAAGATCGTAATAAATTTACTAGATGTACCTTTAGGTTGTATTGCTTTCATTTTGGTTCTCTCTTCACGTGAACAAAACCAGAGGGAAAGGAGTTCATCTTTATAGAGTCTGTGAACAATATATCTCTTAGACAATTTTCCCCAGAAGTATGGTATGCTTAGTAGTAGTTAAAAAAGAAAAAAACTTTTTTTTTTCAAGATGATTTTAAGTGATATGTATATTAACAAATATTAATAACTCCCTGGTGGCATAATGGTTAAGAGTTCAGCTGCTAACCAAAAGGTCAACAGTTCAAATCCACCAGGCCCTCCTTGGAAACTGCATGGAGCAGTTCTCTGTCCTATAGGGTCGCTATGAGTCAGAATCAACTCAACAGCAACAGGTCTTTTGTTTTTGTAGTTATTAAAAAATAAAGTTAGCACATTCAACACAGAAGTTAGACTTAGGTTCTGCTACATGACAGTGGCTTAAGTAAGATAGAGGCTTATTTTTCTGTCACTAAATCAGGCCAGAGGAAGCATTCCAGGGCTGTTATGGAACTTAGATGTCTGGTTTTCATCCTCAGTGTCTCCACGTGGTCATGTTAGTTTTCCATCTAAATGAATAATTTATTTTATAAGAATCAGCACAAAGCTGGTTCCTATGAGGCGAAGGTTAAAGATGCCCCAAATGTCCAGTTTGTCAGGCTGCTGTACCACTCCATCATCTCTAACATCAGCTATTCCCTCTCCCCTCAGTACTTTCCCTCCTGACTTTGGGTTCCCTAATTCACTGCAGCATCTCACTGAACTTATGAACAGTATAAAGGAAATGGTTCACATGGTTGTGGAGGCTGGCAAGTCCCAAATTCGTAAGTCAGGCATAGGCTTCTCCCCGGCCCTCAGTTTCTCCCCAAAGGCACTCAGCTTTCTCGCTCCATGAGCCTGAAAGTCCACTGCAGATATTTCCTGTGGGTCTCTTCTTCAGGCTTCTCCTGCCAGTCTCTGCTGCCAGTCCCTCCTGGTCTCTCCTGCTGACCTCTCCTGCCGTGGTGGTGGTGGGCTCTGTCTTCTGCTCTGGAATTGGCTCTCTTTCAAGGCAAAACTGAACAGTTCACTTGGTGGACCACAATTATCTTATTTGCACAGCCCGATCACCTGGGTGAGAATTAAAAGACCATAGTGAGAAAGGCCATACTGAGTAATTCAACATACTGCACCATCATATCCATATTGTAAGTTGCAGGAAGGAGAAAAGAAGGCTGAAGAATATTCCTTCCTACTAAATGAGCCCTCTTTAAAGAGCTTACGCAAAAGCCCCACCTAATGAGTCTTACTTACCTAACTGCCTACCCCTATCTGCAAATATGGCTGGAATTTTTTTTTTTTTTTTAAGCAGCATATTACTGCTTCTAAAATGTAACCAGTAATGAGTTGCTGTCAAGTTTATTCCAGCTCAGGGCAACCCACATGTGTCAGAGTACAACTGTGTTCCATAGGATTTTCAATGGCTGATTTTCCAGAAGTGAGATCGCCAGGCATTTCTTCTGAGGCACCTGTGGGTGGACACAATCCTCCAACCTTTCGGTTAGCAACCAAGCACATTAACCCTTTGCACTACCCAGGGACTCCTCCAAAAACGTAATAGTTCTGTAAGTATGGGAGAAGGGAAGAATGAATATTCAGTAGGTGTCATGCATTGAATTGTGTCCTCCAGAAATATGTGTCAGCTTGATTAGGCCATGATTCCCAGTTTTGTGTGATTGTCCTCTATTTTGTGATTGTAATTTTATGTTAGAGAGGATTACTGTGGAATTGTAATACCCTTACCCAGGTCACATCCCTAATCCAATATAAAGGGAGTTCCCCTGGAATGTGGCCTGTACCACCTTTTATCTCTCAAGAGATAAAAAGGAAAGGGAGAGCAGAGATAGGGGACCTCACACCACCAAGAAAGCAGTGCCAGGAGCAGAGTACATCCTTTGAACCCGGCGTCCCTGTGGGGAGAAGCTCCTAACCTGGGGGAACATTTGTGAGAAAGCCTACAGAGAGAAAAAGCCCTCCCCTGGAGCTGACACCCTAAATTTGGACTTTTAGCCTACTTTACTGTGAAGAGATAAATTTCTCTTCATTAAAGCCATTCACTTGTGGTATTTCGATTATAGCAGCACTAGATGCCTATAGACAGTAGGTAACTAACATTCTGGATACTTAATAAACATCTTTACTTAGGTTAAAACTATTAGTCAAATAGTGAAAAATGTTGAGTAAAAACATAACGTAGATGGCATACAGAGAGGGTACATATGAAGTTTTTTTTTTTTTTTTTTGTACTTTAGATGAAGGTTGACAGAGTAAACAAGCTTCTCATTAAGGAATACACATATTATTTTGTGGCCTTGATTGCCAACCCCACTACATGTCAACACTCCACCCTTTTCGACCTTGAGTTCTGCATTACCAGCTTTCCTGTCCTCTCCTGCATTCTCGTCCTTACCCCTGGGCTGATGTGCCCATTTAGTCTCAATTTTGTTTTATGGGCCTGTCTGATCTTTCACTGAAGGGTGAACTTCAGGAGTGACTTCATTGCTGAGCTGTAAGGGTGTCCGGGGCCATAATCAGGGTTTCTCCAGTCTATTGTCAGACCTGTAAGTCTGGTCGTTTTTTGTGTGCGTGTGAGTTAGAATTCTATGCTACGTTCTTCTCCAGCTCTGTCCAGGACCCTCTATCATGATCTCTGTCAGAGCAGTTGGTGGTGTTAGCCAGGTACCATCTAGTTGTGCTGGATTCAGTCTGGTGCAGGCTGGGGTACTTTTGGTCCATTAGTCCTTTGGACTAATCTTTCCCTTGTGTCTTTGGTTTTCTTCATTCTCTCTTGCTCCAACAAGGTGAGACCAATGGAGTATCCTAGATGGCCGCTCACAGCTTTTAAGACCCCAGATGCTACTCCCCAAAGTAGGATGTAGAACATTTTATTTGTGAACTATGTTATACTAATTGGGTTAGATGTTCCCCAAGACCATGGTCTCCACAGCACTCAGCCTAGTTTGATCCCTGAGGGAGTTTGGATGTGTCTATGGAGCTTCCATGACCTTGCCTTGGACAAGTTGTACTGGTTTCCCCAGTATTGTGTACTGTCTTACCCTTCACCAAAGTTATCACTAATCCTTTGCCTATCTAGTGTTTTTCTCTCCCATCCTTCCCCTCTATCATAACCATCAAAGATTGTTTCTTTTTATGTGTAAACTTTTTCATGAATTTTTATAGGGGTGGTCTCATGTAGTAGTTTCTCCTTTTGTGATAGACTTATTTCACTCAGCATAATACCCTCCATATTCATCCATGTTGTGAGATGCTTCACAGATTCATCATTGTTCTTTATCATTGGGTAGTATTACATTGTGTGTATGTACCATGGTTTATCCATTCATCTCTCAATGGACACCTAGGTTGTTTGCATTTTTTTGCTATTGTGAACAGTGCTGCAGTTAACATGGGTGTACGTATGTCTATTCATGTGATGGTTCCTGTTCCTCTAGGATGTATTCCTAGGGGGGGACTTGCTGGATCCTATGGTATTTCTATTTCTAGCTTTTTATTTATTTATTTATTATTTTTATTGTGCTTTAAGTGAAAGTTTACAAATCAAGTCAGTCTCTCATAGGAAAATTTATATATACCTTGCTATATACTCCTAATCTCTCTCCCCCTAATGAGACAGCACACTCCTTCCCTCCACTCTCTTTTCGTGTCCATTCGGCCACCTTCTGAGCTCCTGACCCCCTCTGCCCTCTCGTCTCCCTTCCAGACAGGAAATGTCAACATAGTCTCATGTGTCTACTTGATCCAAGAAGCTCATTCTTCACCTGTATCATTTCACCCATTGTACAGTCCAATCCCTGTCTGAAGAGTTGGCTTTGGGAATGGCTCCTATCTTGGGCTAACATGTCGTCTGGGGACCATGACCTCTGGGGTCCTTCTAGTCTCAGTCAGACCATTAAGTCTGGTATTTTTACGTGAATTTGGGGTCTGCATCCTACTGCTCTCCTGCTCCCTCTGGGGTTCTCTGTTGTGTTCCCTGTCAGACAGTCATTGGTTGTAGCCAGGCACCATCTAGCTCTTCTGGTCTCAGGTTGATGTAGTTTCTGGTTTATGTGGCCCTTTCTGTCTCCTGGGGTTGTAATTACCTTGTATCTTTGGTGTTCTTCATTCTCCTTTGCCCCAGGTGGATTGAGACCAATTGATGTACCTTAGATGGCGCTTGCTAGCGTTTAAGACCCTAGATGCCACTCTCCAAAGTGGGATGCAGAATGTTTTCTTAATAGATTTTATTATGCCAATTGACTTAGATGTCCCCTGAAACCATGGTTCCCAAACCCCCGCCCCTTCTACACTGGCCTTCGAAGTGTTCAGTTTATTCAGGAAACTGCTTTTGGTTTAGTCCAGTTATGCTGACCTCTCCTGCAGTGTGTGTTGTCTTTCCCTTCACCTAAAGTAGTTCTTATCTACTATCTAGTGAATACCCCTCTCCCACCCTCCCTCCCTCCCCAACCATCCCTCCCTCCCCAACCATCCCTCCCTTTCCCACCCTCCCTCCCCCTCTCGTAACTGTCAAAGAATATTTTCTTCTCTGTTTAAACTATTTCTCCAATTCTTATAATAGTGGTCTTATACAATATTTGTTCTTTTGCAACTAATTTCACTCAGCAAAACGCCTTCCAGATTCCTCCATGTTATGAAATGTTTCACAGATTCATCACTGTTCTTTACCGATGAGTAGTATTCCATTGTGTGAATATACCATAATTTATTTATCCATTTGTCTGTTGATGGGCACCTTGGTTGCTTCCATCTTTTTGCTATTGTAAACAGTGCTACAATGAACATGGGTGTGCATATATCTGTTCGTGTAAAGGCTCTTATTTCTCTAGGATATATTCCAAAGAACGGGATTGCTGGTTCGTATGGTAGTTCTATTTCTACCTTTTTGAGGAAGCGCCAAATCCATTTCCAAAGTGGTTGTACCGTTTTACATTCCCACCATCAGTGTATAAGTGCTCCATTCGCTCCACAACCTCTCCCACATTTATTATTTTGTGTTTTTTTGATTAATGCCAGCCTTGTTGGAGTGAGATGGAATCTCATTGTAGTTTTGATTTGCATTTTTTTAATGGCTAATGATCATGAGCATTTCCTCATGTATCCGTTAGCTACCTGAATGTCTTCTTTAGAGAAGTGTCTGTTCATATCTTTTGCCCAGTTTTTAATCGGGTTATTTGTCTTTTTATTGTTGATTTTTTGTAGTATCATGTAGAATATAGAGACCAGACACTGATCGGAAATGTCATAGCTAAAAACTTTTTCCCGATCTGTAGGTAATCTTTTTACTCTTTTGTTGAAGCCTTTGGATGAGCATAGGTGTTTGATTTTTAGGAGCTCCCAGTTATCTAGTTTCTCTTCTGCATTGTTAATAATGTTTTGTATACTGTTTATGCCATGTATTAGGACTCCTAATGTTGTCCCTATTTTTCCTCCATATTTATTGTTTTAGATTTTATATTTAGGTTCTATTTCTAGCTTTTTAAGGAAGCACTGTATCATTTTCCAAAATGGTTGTACCATTTTGCATTCCCCCCTGCAGTGCATAAGAGTTGCAGTCTCCCCACAGCCTCTCCAATGTTTGTCATTTTGGTTTTTTTGTTTTGTGCCAGTCATGTCCTACAGTGGTATCTCATTGTAGTTTTGATTTGCATTTTTCTAATGGCTAGTGATCGCGAGCATTTCCTTATGTATCGGTTAGCTGCTTGAATATCTTCTTTGATATTTGTTCATATTCTTTGCTCATTTTTTAATTGGATTGTTTGTCTTTTTATTGTAGAGGTGTTGGATTTTCCTGTAGATTTTAGAGATTAGACCTTTGTTGGATTTGTCATAAATTTTTTCACAGTTTATAGGTTCTTTTTTTACTCTTTTGGTGAAGATTTTGATGAGCTTAAGGGTTTAATTTTTTGAAGACCCCAGTTACTTAGCTTATCTTCTGGGGTTTGTGTATTATTGTAAGTTATGGTTTGTATCCTTTTAATGCCGTGTATTGGGGCCTCTAGCATAGGCCCTATTTTCTTTCCTATAATCTCTATAGTTTTTGGTTTTATATTTAGTAATTTGATCCATTTCGAATTAGTTTTTTGTACGGTGTGAGGTATGGGTCCTGTTCTATTTTTTTGCAGATGGACATACAGTTTTGCCAGCACCATTTATTAAAAAGGCTGTCGTTTCCCCATTTGATGGACTTTGAGCCTTTGTTGAAGATCAACTGACCATAGGTGAATGGATTTACATCTGGGTTCTCATTTCTGTTCCATTGGTCCTATGTGTGTTATCGTACCTGTACCTGGCTGTTTTGGACTACTGTAGCTGTATAATGGGTTCTGAGGTCAGGTAGTGCAAGTCCTCCTACTTTATTCTTCTTGTTCAATAGTGCTTTACTTATCTGGGGCCTCTTCCCTTTTCAAGTGAATTTAATGATTAGTTTTTCCATCTCTTGAAAGAATTCTGTTGATATTTGGATTGGGATTGCATTGTATTTGTAGATAGCTTTGGGTAGAACTGACATTTTACAAAGTTAAGTCTACTTTCCCAACATGGCTGTCAGTTTGTCCTTCTGTGGGGGCTTGTATATTGCTGTGATGCTGGAAGCTATGCCACTGGTATTCAGATACCAGCAGGGTCACACGTGGAGGACAGGTTTCAGCTGAGCTTCCAGACTAAGACAGACTAGGAAGAAGGACCCAGCAGTCTACTTCTTAAAAGCATTAGCCAGTGAAAACCTTATGAATAGCAGCAGAACATTGTCTGATATAGTGCTGGAAGATGAGCGCCCCAGTTGGAAGGCACTCGAGATGACTGGGGAAGAGCTGCCTCCTCAAACTAGAGTAGACCTTAATGACGTGGTTGGGGTAAAGCTTTCGGGACCTTCATCTGCTGATGTGGCATGACTCAAAATGTGAAGAAACAGCTGCAAACATCCATTAATAATCGGAACCTAGAATGTACGAAGTATGAACCTAGGAAAATTGGAAATAGTCAAAAATGAAATGGAACCCATAAACATCGATCCCCTAGGCATTAGTGAGCTGAAATGGACTGGTATTGGCCATTTTGAATCAGACAATCGTATAGTGAACTATGCTGGGAATGACAACCCGAAGGGGAATGGTGTTGCATTCATCGTCAGAACATTTCAAGATCTATCCTGAAGTACAACGCTGTCAGTGATAGGATAATATCTATATGCCAACAAGAAAGACCAGTTAATACAACTGTTATTCAAATTTATGCACTAACCACTAAGGTCAAAGATGAAGAAATAGAAGATTTTTATCAGCTTCTGCAGTCTGAAATTGATCGAACATGCTATCAGGATGCATTGATAATTACTGGTGATTGGAATGTGAAAGTTGGACACAAAGAAGAAGGATTGGTAGTTGGAAAATATGCTGTTGGTGATAGAAACAATGCCGGAGATCGAGTGATAGAATTTTGCAAGACCAACAACTTCTTCATTGCACACACCTTGTTTCACCAAGATAAACGGCAGCTATACACATGGACCTCACTAGATAGAACACACAGGAATCAAATTGCCTACATCTGTGGAAAGAGACAATGGAAAAGTTCAATATCATCAGTCAGAACAAGGCCAGGGGCCAGCTGTGGAACAGACCATCAATTGCTCACATGCAAATTCAAGTAGAAACTGAAGAAAATCAGGGCAAGTTCACGAGAGCCAAAATATGAACTTGAGTATATCCCACCTGAATGTAGAGACCATCTCAAGAATAGATTTGACACATTGAGGACTAGTGACTGAAGACCAGACAAGTTGTGGAATGACATCAAGGACATCATGCATGAAGAATGCAAGAGGTCATTGAAAAGACAGGAAAGAAAGAAAAGACCAAGGTGGATGTCAGAAGAGACTCTGCAACTTGCTCACGAAGGTCGAGCAGCTAAAGCAAGAGGAAGAATGATGAAGTAAAAGAACTGAACAGAAGATTTCAAAGGGCAGCTCAAGAAGACAAAGTATTATAATGACATGTGCAAAGAGCCAGAGATAGAAAACCGAAAGGGAAAAACACAGCCAGTGTTTCTCAAGCTGAAAGAACTGAAGAAAAAATTCAAGCAATAGTGAAGGATTCTATGGGGAAAATATTAAACGACACAGGAAGCATCAAAAGAAGGTGTAAGGACTACACAGAGTCATTATACCAAAAAGAATTAGTCGATGTTCATCCGTTTCAAGAGGTGGCATGTGATCAGGAACCGCTGGTACTGAAGGAAGAAGTCCAAGCTGCTCTGAAGGCATTGGCAAAAAACAAGGCTCCAGGAATTGGCGGAATATCGATTGAGATGTTTCAACAAATGGATGCAGCGCTGGAGGTGCTCACTCGTCTGTGCCAAGAAATATGGAAGACAGCTTCCTGGCCAACTGACTGGAAGAGATCCATATTTATGCCTGTTTCCAGGAAAGGTGTTCCAACCAAATGTGGAAATTATAGAACAATATCATTAATATCACGCGGAATCAAAATTTTGCTGAAGATCATCCAAAAACGGCTGCAGCAGTACATCGACAGGGAATTACCAGAAATTCAGGCTGGTTTCAGGAGAGGACGTGGAACCAGGGATATCATTGCTGATGTCAGATGGATCCTAGCTGAAAGCAGAGAATACCAGAAGGATGTTTACCTGTGTTTTATTGACTATCCAAAGGCATTCGGCCGTGTGGATCATAACAAATTATGGGTAACATTGCAAAGAATGGGAATTCCAAAACAATTGTGCTCATGAGGAACCTTTACATAGATCAAGAGGCAGTTGTTCTGGCAGAACAAGGAGATACTGATTGGTTTAAAAGAAACGTGTGTGTCAGGGTTGTATCCTTTCACCATACGTATTCAATCTGTATGCTGAGCAAATAATCCGAAAGTTGGACTGTAGGAAGAAGAACGGGGCATCAGGATTGGAGGAAGACTCATTAACAACCTGTATTATGCAGATGATACAACCTTGCTTGCTGAAAGTGAAAAGGACTAGAAGCACTTACTAATGAAGAGCAAAGACCACAGCCTTTAGTATGAATTACATCTCAACATAAAGAAAACAAAAATCCTCACAACTGGCCCAGTAAGCCACGTCATGATAAACGGAGAAAAGATTGAAGTTGTCATGGATTACTTTTACTTGGATCCACAATCAGCAGCCATGGAAGCAGCATTGCATTGAGTAAATCTGCTGCAAAAGACCCCTTTAAAGTGTTGAAAAGCAAAGATGTCACCTTGAAGACTGTGGTGCGCCTGACACAACCATGGTATTTTCAATGGCATCATATGGATGTGAAAGCTGGACAATGAGTAAGGAAGATCGAATAATTGACGCCTTTGAATTGTGGTGTTGGAGAAGGATATTAAATATACCATGGACTGCCGAAAGAACAAAGAAAGCTGTCTTGGTAGAAGTACAACCAGAATGCTTTTTAGAAGCAAGGATGGTGAGACTGCTTCTTACATACTTAGGACATGTTGTCAGGAGGGATCAGTTCCTGGAGAAGGACATCATGCTTGGCAGAGTACAGGGTCAGTGGAAAAGAGGAAGACCCTCAACGAGGTGGATTGACACAGTGGCTGCAAGAATGAGCTCAACCATAACTACAGTTGTAAGGATGGCGCAGGACCAGGCAGTGTTTCATTCTGTTGTATATGGGGTCACTATGAGTCAGAACCAACTCGATGGCACTTAACAACAACAACAACATGTCTACCTATCCCTGAGCAAGGAATGCTTTTCCATTTATGTTGTTCTCTTTGGTTTCTCGCAGTAGCATTTTGTAGGTTTCTTTGTGCATAGGTCTTCTATATCCTTGAGTAGATTTATTCCTAAGTATTTTGGTTTTTTAGGGGCTAGTATAAATGGTACTGTTTTCCTGATTTCATTTGCATCATTCTCTTTATTGGTGTATAGGAATCCAACTGATTTTTGTATGTTTATCTTGTACCCTGCTCCTCTACTGAATCTATTAGTTCCAGTAGTTTTCTCGTAGAGTCTTTTGGGTTTTCTGTGTATAGTATCATATCTTCCGCAAATAGGGACAGTTTAGATTCTTCATTACCAATTTGGATGCTCCTTATTTCTTAGCTCTAGCTAGGACTTCCAGCACTGTGTTAAAATAGGAGTGATGATAAAGGGCATCCTCCTCTTGTTCCTGTTCTCAAGGGAAATGTTTTCAGCCTCCGTCCATTAGAAATGATGTTGGCTGTTGGTATTGTATAGATACCCTTTATTGTGTTGAGAAATTTCCCTGCTATACCTATTTTATTGAGAGTTTTTGTCAGGAATGGGTGTTGGGCTATGTCCAATACCTTTTCAGCGTTGATTGAGATGATCATGCGATTCTTTTATTTATGTATTGGATTACATTGATTGATGTTGTAACGTGGAACCATCCTTGCATACCTGGTAGAAATCCCACTTGGTCATGGTGTATTATTTTTTTTATATGATGCTGCATTCTGTTGACGAGAATTTTTGCATCTACATTCATGATAGATATTTATCTGTAATTTTCTCTTTTGTGTAATTTTTGCCTGGTTTGCGTATCAGGGTTATGCTGGCTTTATAGAGTGAATTCGGAAGCATCCCTTCCTTTTCTATGTCCTGAAATAATTTGAGTAGTACTGGTGTAAGCTCTTCTCTGAATGTTTGGTAGAGTTCTCCAATATAGTCATCTGGGCCAGGGCTTTTTTTTCAGTTGGGAGTTTTTTTAAATAACTTTTCAATCTCTGCTCTTGATATGGGTCAGTTCAGATTTTCAACATCAGTTTGTGTTAGTTTGAGTACGTAGTGTATTTCTAGAAATTTGTCCCCTTCCTTTAGGTCTTCACATTTGTTAGAGTGTAGTTTTTCATAATACTCTGTTATGTTCCTTTTTATTTCAGCTGAGTCTGTTGTAATATCCCTCATTTCATTTCTCATTTGGGTTATTTACCTCATTTCCTTTTTTTTTTTTTTTTTTGTCCGTTTGGCCAGTGGTTTGTCAGTTTTGTCGACCCTTTCAAAGAACCAACTTTTGGCTTTATTTTTTATATTGTTTTTCTCTTCTCTATTTCATTTGTTTCTATCCTGATCTTTATTTCTTTGGTGGCTGTGGAATTCTTTTGCATTTCTCTTTCTACTTGTTTGAGTTGTGTAGCTAATATTTGTATTTTGTCCTTTTCTTCTTTTTTCATGTGTGCACCTATTGCTATAAATTGACCTCTGAGCACTGCCTTTGCTATGTCCCAAAGGTTTTGGTATGATGAGTTTTCATTCTCATTTGATCCTAGGAATTTTTTGATTCCATCTTTGATTTTTTCTGTTACCCAGTGGTTTTAAGCAGAGTGTTACTCATTTTCCATGTATTTGATTTTTTTTCCTTTCTCTTTCTATTTTTATGGCATTGTCATCAGAGAAGATAGTTTGTATTATCTCAGTGTTTTGGATTTTGTTGAGGGTTGCTTTGTGTCCTAAAATGTGCTCTATTCTGGAGAACATTCCATGTCTACTAGAAAAAAAATGTGTAGTTTGCTGCCGTTGGATGGAATGTTCCATATATGTCTATGAAGTCAAGTTGGTTAATTGTGGCCTTTAGAAACATTTTCTGTCAGCAAATCTCCAATGATCATCTCTGTGTTTTCCATTTTCTCCCCCTGTTCTGGAACTCTGATCACATCCAGATTTTTGCTTTTGATTGTACCCCACATTGTTACAAGGGTTTCTTCATTTTTCTTCATTCTTTTCTCTGATTTTTCCTCAAAGTGTTATCCAATGATTTGTCTTCAATTTCACTGATCCTGTCTTCCATTGTTTCAAATTTGCTCCTAAAAGTTTCTATTGCACTGTCAATTCCTGAAATATTGTTGTTTATCTTTTAGATTTCTAATTGCTGTTTTTGTATGCTATCTAGTTGTTAATTTATTTTAACGTTTTGTTCCTGTATTGTTTTCCTGATTTCTTCCATGGTTTTGTCTGTCTTTTCCATGATTTTGTGTGTATTTTCCATGATTTTGTCTATTTTTTTTTTTTTTTTTTTTATTCTTGTCTACATTTTCCTTCATCTGTTGAAGAAACCTGAATATTAGAGTTCTGAATTCCCTATCAGGTAGTTCCAGTATGATTTCTTCTAGCAGAAGGTTGTCTGGTGTTTTATTTTGGTCACTTTCTAGAACCATCCTTTCCTGTTTTTTGTTTGTTTTTTAAATGTTTTAATATTGTCTGCTGTCTTTGGGACATTCAGGAATTATTTTCTTTGCTTATTGATTGTAAATGTGATTGTTTCATCCTGCTTTTTTGTTTTATTTGGTTATGTCTGGGCAGGCAGGCTGCATGTGTTTTCTTGTTCACCTTTGTGCATGGTGTTTCTCAGCACCTTGTCCAGGTGGGTAGGGCCAGTCACTCAGCTATGGTACAGCAGAGCACATCAGCAGGGGTGGAGGGTCAGGAATGGGTAGTTCACAGCATGATCTGGGGGCGACGGGACAGGGCTTGTGGGCAGTGCAGGGCCAGGTCCGGGCAACCACATCAGTACCCTCAGAGGCATCATAATCGGCGCACTGTGCAGATAACCAGGAGGGAAAGCAGAGGATATGATGTGCAGAGATAAGTGCGTGGGTGAATAAAAAGAAGGAAGAGAGGAACAAAGGCAGTTTTTTTTTTTTTTTTTAATGAAGTAAAAAATAAATAAAAATAAAAAAGTAAATAAAATGGCAATGTGGTAGAATTCAGCAGGGTAGCAGGGAAGACCCAGCGAGGCCATGTGTTAGTGGCTCTCTAGCCAAGCAGTGTGGCTTGGCTTGTCGAGAAGCAGTGTGGGTGGCACACGGGGCTAGGTGGGTGGGACAAAGAAAAGAAAGAGGAGAAAAAGAAGACACCAACAATCAAATGAATAAAATAAAAACAAGAACCAAAAAATTTGGTGGTGGGGGCACTGGCCATTCGGGGCAGGGTGGAATTGGGGTGGCAGCAAGCTGATGTCTCTCTCGCTGTGTGGCGTGGCTCCACCCATCAGGAAGGGGCAGAGGCAGCACATGACCTAGGTGGGAGGCCTATGGAGAAGGGGAAAGCTGAAGAAAAATTAAAAATATGGCTTTGAGGGAGCTGATCTGTGGGGGTGGCACAGACCTGGGGAGGCCGTGTGCCAGAGGCTCTCTAGCTAAGTAGTACAGCACAGCCCACCAAGAAGTTGGGGGTGGTACACATGGCTGAGTGGATGGGAGAAAGGAAAGGAAGGAACGGAGAGAGGGGAAAGAAAGAGTAACAATAAAAAAAGCCAAAAAAAAAAAAGCAATAAATAAATAGACACTTAGAGAGCCAGTCACTTATGGTGGCGCAGACCCAAGGTGGCCACGTGCAGTGATCCTACAACCGAGCTATGCAGCACAGCCCCTCCAGATGGGGTGGGCGGTACACAGGGCTGGGTGAGGAAAAGGAAAAGAGAGAAAAGAAACAATAACAGCAAAAACAAACAAACAAATCACAGCCCTTCAAGAAGAGGAGGGGATGGCACATGGAGCTAGCTGGGCAGGAGAAAGGAAGGAAAGGAGAGAAGAGAAGCAGCAAAAAAGCCCAAAAAATAATATCAAAAAAAAAAAGAACAAAGCAAACAAACCAAACAATCACAGCCCATTAAGGAGGAGAGGGAATGCCACATGGGGCTAGCTGGGTGGGAGAAAGAAAAGAAAGGAAGGGAGAGAGAGAAAAGCAATAAAAACAAAAGCTAAAAAAAATTTTTTTGAATAAACAAAAAGAGAAACCAAAAAAATCATAGCCCGTCAAGAAGGAGAAAGAATGGCACACAGGGCTAGCAGGAGAAAGCAAATGAAGAAAGGAAAAGAGTAAGAAGCAACGACAACAACAAAAAAAATCAATGTCAAAAAACAAACAAAAATACAAACCAAAAAAAAAAAAAAATGGTGCTGACTGTCAGTGGCAGGGCAGATTCCTGTGACAGCGAGCTAGTGTCTCTCTGGCAGAGCAACTGTGGCATGTTGGCAAGCAGCAAAGTCCTCGTAGAGGGAAGAAGGATGAGGGGAGTGGGAAAGCGTGTATCCCTGGTTAATGAGTGCTCCGTCTCCTGCTGGAAGCTCCGTGGAGTTGCCTCTCTGTACTTCCTGTCCTCAGTCCTTGGTGGGCTGAGGCCCAAGAAGGCAAATCCAGGTGGCGGTGAGCTGGTATCTCTCCAGTTGAGTGACTGTGGCCTGTAGGCAAGCAGCAGAGGCCTCATACGGGAAAGAAGGGTGTGGGGTGAGAAAGCGTGTATCCCTGGTTACTGGGTGCTCTGTCTCCTTTCGGGAGCTCCATGAAGTTGCCTTCCTGTACTCCCTGTCAGAGCTCTTTGGTGGCTGTAGCCCAAGATGGCAAATCCAGCCACATTAGCTGATATGGGACCTACACTCCATAGCTCTCCTTCTCTGTTCTGTCAGTTTCTGATTCCATTTGGTGCTTGGTTGAGTTCTTTATTTCTTCATTTGTACTTAGAGTTCCAGAACTGACATTTTTATCTGTTTTACTTAGTTTTTCAGGTCTTTGCTGCCGAGGGACGGCATGGTGCTTCTGTCTATAGCGCCATGTTGGCTCCGCCTCCTAGAAAATGGTATTTTTGATGACTGAATGGCTAAAAATTAGGAAACGAATCTCTGTGTATGATAATTAAATGTAAACTTCAATACCTTTAAACAGTGGACCGTAGAGAAGCCTTAATGCTCCAGTTTCTTTTGGGACCAGTTCCATTTTATTTCTGTTCAAGTGGAAGTTGCTTTGGAATTGGAAAAAATGCCATTTTTTCTTGCCTGTCACCGTTCCTTCTACATTGACGAGAGTTTACCATGCTAAAACAACTAACTGCCTGTGTGTTTTCAGGTGGGAGTTAGTTTGAGGCAACCAGGATAAGAAGCTGAAAATGGATTTGGAAGGTAATTTAGATGTTTTCGGGGTCTCCCCAGCTGAGTTGGGAATCAGCTGAGATGTACGTGCTGAAAATATAAAATATCAGCTTTATTCTTAAAAAGGCTGATATTGGAGAGTCTGGTTTAGATCTAGTCAGAGGACTTCATAATGCTGTCTTGAATTGAAATTAATGTCCCAGAATTTCAAGCTTTTCTCCTGGGAAAAGAGCCTACTCTTCTAGGCTTACTGCATGGCTAAGAGCAGATGAGAATCCTTGCCTCCGATAAGCAGCTGGCTCTCAAAAGAGAGATGGGGAGGGGCTAAGCCAAACATGCTCAGCTCCATCTCACAAACTGAGCAGTCAGATCGTTTTTTTTCCATGGAGAGAAAGAACTAAATTGGGAGGTGGGGAGGGTAATAGAAAAGCTAGGAGTATCATTTGAATGGTATCCCCCCAACATGGAAACAGGGGAAAAGAAATTCCTCCCCAGTACGGAAAAGAACAGGTTAAAAAACCCACACTACATTGGAGACTGTCTCCTGACCTAGGTGAGTAAAAGAAGATTTTTATATCTGTCCTTAAGAAGAAAATGTAGCGTCTTACCCAACAAGGTAGGGTAATTGTTGACACCAAGGATGTCATTTTTAGCATACTTAATGAAATTAAACAAATAAGATCTCTTGTTCTAAGTAGGATCTGTCTCTGAAATCTTGTTCAGTTCTTGTTGATGTTGATCTGTCTGTGGGCTGTCTTTGTTCTTATTGATGTCAGTCTGTCTCTGGACTGGTTCAAATGGTCTGCCCCACTTAGGTAATAATTCCTACGCTCCTTGTTTGCTTTATAACATTCCTTATTCATTTTAGAGAACGAGCAAATGTATTTGTTCCTGAGTAAAATTGAAGGAGATTAATGTTGGGAGACTTGCTTTTGGTGTTCTTTAGAGGAAAACGGATCCCACTTGAATCCCGGAGCACTAGCTCCCATACCTTGTTCTATCTTGATTAATTTATAGCATTTCTTTTTTCTAATGGACTTTAACTAGGACTTCAGAAGTAAGGGGAAGAAAAAAAAAAAGTTGATGAAGTTCATCCCCACAAGCAGAACAGCCAGTTGAAGGGGAGCTTCTCTGGAAACAAAACCAGCTTTTGAAGAGCCTAGGTGACTCTGGAGAGGCTAAACGAATATGCTCAGTACAATTCAGTGAAGACAAGACTACCATTTTGACTTACGTTTTCTAAGAGTTCTTCAAGCTTTTAACTTTATCACTTTTTTTGTTGTTATTGGTATGTTTTTCCTAATAATAATATGTGATAATTTTAGTGCATAATTAATACATGAAAACCCTTAAAATCAAAATAGTGGAGCTTTTAGGGACAAGAAAAAGTTAGGAAGCTCTTTTATTCCAAACCTTTTTGTGGAATGAAGGAACCCCAGTGTATTAGTTAGGAATCTTAGCAGCAGGAAGCAAGTTCTACCAACATAAACAAAAGGAAAAGTATTTTTGAAAGGATATTAGGGAAGTTCATAAGGCGGAAGGAAAAAGCTGAATAAACAAACTGAAAAGGACAGACCCAGGGCAGCTCTGGCCGAAGGAGGAAGAGGGGCTTTTCCCTAGCACATTACTGTAAAGGTGACTAACCTCCAGTGACTTTTTGGTTTCTTTCCATTTGAGTTTAAAATTTCCAGAAGTAGACTATGCTTGTGAACATAATGTTGTGAGGCAACAGTTTCCCCTCTACTCCAGTTGTTACCACATAAAAGCAACAAGATGAACTGGAGGAGGATTTTTTTTTTTTTTAATTACACTCGTGGCAGTATGGAGAAAATTGGGGACAAAACTAAAATCAGTGAGAACAGAATTACAATAATGGCAAACATTTGTTGAGTATTTACTAAGGACCAGACACTGTCTGAGGAGCCCTGGTGGTACAATAGTTAAAGCACTGGGCTGCTGACCAAAAGGGTCAGTAGTTCGAACCCACCAG
This sequence comes from Elephas maximus indicus, assembly GCF_024166365.1. NCBI lineage: Eukaryota > Metazoa > Chordata > Mammalia > Proboscidea > Elephantidae > Elephas > Elephas maximus. The sequence goes on from NC_064836.1 coordinate 67,553,469, forward strand.
CCAGTCTGCAGGAGAAACGGCCTGGTGACCAGCTCCCATAAAAATTACAGCCTTGGAAACCCCATGGGGCAGTTCTACTCTGTCATATAGGATTGCTATTATTTATTACCGACTTTATCGTTATTTATAATTGGCATACAGCAACAACAACAGCATTATCTTGGGTATATCGTGTGCATTATCTCTTTTAATTCTTACGATTTAAGGATAATAATGTATCTCACATTTCAAAAAACTAAGACTTGCGGAAGTTAAGTGGTGAAAAAAATAGCTAATTAGGAGCAATTAGTGTACCGTTGTAGTAGTTCAAAGCAAAAAATGAGAAGAACCTGAATTCAGTTAAGTGGAACCAGTGAAGCTCAGAGAATGATTATATATGAAATGCAGAAAAGGGAAGAATTCAAGAATAACTCCTGGGTTTCTAGATCAGAAAGTAGTTGGACTTTTACTGAAAAGGAGAAGAGTTTTGGTGATGAAGTATTAGCGGGCATTTGATGAGTTAGGAGCCCTGGTGGCACAGTGGTTAAGAGCTGTGACTGCTAACCAAAAGGTTGGCAGTTTGAATCCATCAGCCGCTCCTTGGAGTCTGTATGGGGCAGTTCTACTCTGTCTTATAGGGTTGCTATGAGTCATAGCAATCGGTTTTTGGTGAGTTAGGTTATTGGTATAATGTGTTTTAATTGCCTAGGGGCCTGGCCTTTATTCAGTCTCTGCTCCACACAGAATTCCCTATGGCCTACAAAGCTGTACCTCTCTTAACTCATTATATATTGATCTTTCCCTCATTCAGCGTGTTTTAGCCATACAGGCCTTCTACTTTTCCTGAGTGCCAGGGTCCGTCTTGCTCAGGGCTTTTGCACTGTCTGATTCCTCTGACTGAAGTGTTCTCTGCCAACTGACTGAAATGTTCTTTGCCAAGCTGTTGTCATAGTTTTTCCCCTTCTTGTCACTTACTCTTGGGTCAGATGTTACCTCTTCAGAGAAGCCTTTCCTGAGTACCCTTCTTCGAAGCCATCTTACCAACCACCTCCTGCCTTGCTGCTTCCTGAGCCCAGTCACCTTTCATTGCACTTATCACTACCTAAAAATGTGTCAGTTGTTTATTGCTGTTTACCTTCTCTAGGTTATAAGCTTCATGAGAGCAGAGACCTTGTCTGTCTCCTTCATCTACACATGAGGATAATCTCTAGCATATAAAAACTCGATAAGTATGTATTGAAAGATTAGAAAATCCTATATGTGAACCCAGGGTGACTTACTCATCTACTTCCCTAAATCATGGGTAACTAACAGCAAACTGTAAAATGTGAATTAAGACATACACATTATGCAGATGCACAATTAATACAGCTTAAAGTTCTATAAAGAATTTACACACAGTAAGCCCATTGTGAAAATTATAATTTTGTTTAATCTTGTTATGTCCTTAGTGGCAGATTTTAGAAATGGAAATTTTGATGTCTTTTTTTCCTTGAACCTGAGGAGAAATTCATCTTTGTTAGTTGCAAATTTTCCAGACTGACTTGTCTTTTCTCTTTAAGGCTCAATCTCAAGACATAGTTCCAACAATAGGATTCAGCATAGAAAAATTCAAATCATCCAGGTAATTCACTTTATTTATACTTTGATTAAGGAGCTCTGGTGGTGCAACGGTTAAGCTCTTGGCTGCTAACCAGAAGGTTAACAGTTAAAACCCACCCAGTGGCTCCACAGAAGACAGACCTGGTGATCTCCATCCATAGAGATCATGACCAAGAAAACCGTATGGGGCAGTTCTCCCTTGTCACGTGGGGTCACTGTGAGTCAGAATCAACTTGATAGCCACAACAACAAAAATACACTTTAATTAAGAATCTATGCGCAATTGATTTAATTTTGTTTTAAAATTTTCTGTTTATATATACACGCACATATATGTACACATATACATGTTGTTTTTCGTTGCTGTCAAGTTGATTCCAACTCATGAGTGTGTGAATTTATATTATATATGTTTTTACTGTCAACTTCCACCTACCAGAATGTAAGCTCCATGAAGATAGGGATTATTTGTTTTCTTCATTGGATGTATCATTTGACACTGAAAAAATGATACATAATGGTGAATCCTTTAAAAAAAAATTTTTTTTTAAGAAATATAACTAAATGTTAATAATGGTCAATTCTGGGTGGTGAGAACCTTGGAGATTGTTACTTAGCTCTTGGTACTTTTCTGTATTTTTTTTTTTAATTCTCTCAAAAAATTAAAATTTAAGGAGGGGAAAAAAAAGCAGTGGGTGAAAAATGACACTGTTAGATCTTAGGATGTTCATTCTTAAAAAGAATAATTTGTTGTTCACAAGCCTATAGTCATTAACGTATTTGTACCACCACCTCTGAAGAATATTGAATATACCATGGAATAGTGACTATACCATAAACTGCCAAAAGAACAAACAAATATCTTGGAAGAAGCACAGCCAGAATGCTTCTTAGAAGCAAGGATGGTGAGTCCACATCTCATACTTTGGACATGTTCACAGGAGGGATCACTCCCTGGAGAAGGGCACCATGCTCGGTAAAGTGGAGGGTCAGTGAAAAAGAGGAAGACCCTGCACGAGATGGATCAGCACAGTGGCAGCAACAATGGGCTCAAGTGTAACAACAGTAGTGAGGATGGTGCAGGACCTGGCAGTGTTTCGTTCTGTTGTACACAGGGTCGCCGTGAGTCAGAACTGACTCCACAGTACCTAACGACAGCAACCTCTGAATTATTTTTCAGAATTTAGGGTTTAGAGAAACTATGGTAACTTCACAGGCAAAAAAGAGTATCTTTTTGTATGTTACTTATTGTAAAATCATGTTTATATTCACTAAATTCATATTTTAGAGTTTTTACTTGAGAATTGGTAATTTGTTGAAAATAATTTGAAATTTTAAGTAAAAGTTGCACTTTAAATTAAAAAAATTATAATTTAGTCATTTTATTAATTGTTTGCTTTTTGTAGTTTGTCTTTTACAGTGTTTGATATGTCAGGTCAAGGAAGATACAGAAATCTCTGGGAACACTATTATAAGTAAGTACATTTGTGAATGTTGGTCAACTAGATTATATTTTGATATTAATGATTGAATATGATCATAGTTTATTATTTTAGTAAATAATTATTAGAAATCTAAAAGATTGCATTGGCTTGGTTGTAACCTTGATTTTTCATACAATTTACATTAATTTACAATTTTATTGATTTTTCATATAATTTTTATTTCCTAATTTAAAGAAATATGATCATCTTTCACATTGCTTCCCAAAAACTTCAGGTCTTTCATGACCTTGGGCTTTTGCATGTGCAGTTGTCTGTTTTTAGTGCCCTCTTTTACCCGACTGCTGTCCAGTTTAAGATTAATACAGCCATCCTTTAAGAACAGCTCAAAAGTCTTCTCTAAAGTTTCCCTGTTTCTCCCAGTTATCCTGTCCTCAGTGCTGTCATAGTACTTTGCCCGTTCACATATCTGTAATCATTCTTATTGCATTAAGTCCTGTATCATTGCTGCCTCCCTAGTGGGATTGTGAGCTCCTCAAGGGCAGCGATTATTTCTTATTCAATTATTTCTTCAAGTCCTAGCACGATGCTTAGCATATTGCTCAGTAAATATTTGTTGACTAATACAGTTAAAATAACAGTACTAATTCTAAAAGTTAATCCATTTGTTCTGTGAACAATTCCAACCAAGATATTTTCTAGCATGTGCAAATCAAAAAAAAAGTCAAGTGCTCCGTAATTACTTCAGATTCTAGAAGAGAGATGAACAACTGTCAAGGTACTAGGATCCAATCGTGTGCTACCTCCTCAAGGTGTGCATGTGATATTAAAGCGAGTTCCTTAACGTCTAATATTGTTAGGGCTCCTTCATCCAAGAGCAGTATAACTCACTTTTTGCCGTCTGAACTTAAAAATACCACTAAATTAAACTCCCTTTTGTTATTATGCATGTGATGACTGCCAGATCAGATTTAGATTTTGATTAACTCTTTCCTGCTTATATATATAGGAACGAACATTGCGTTCTTCTGATGTGAATGAACCAAAGGAGATTTATTCCAGATATTCTTTCTTTTCATTGAGGACTTTAATAGGTTGAAAGCCAATTTAAATCATAGAAATCTGAAGGACCTCAGAGGTAGAGAAAAAAGAGAGTACTCCAGATTTGAAAGTCAGTTTAAAAAAGGAAAAGTGATGTATTTGTGGTGTCCTATATTAAATTCACTGGAGAAATGTGGGATTTTTGAGAAAACCTGTTTTCAATACAGAATTTTTTTATCTCTCTTCCAATTAGTTTTACTAAACAATTTCTTTTTTAAAGATGTATTTGCTTAAGCTACTTTTAAAAATACATATTTTAATTACAAAAGAAAAATGTACATAGAAACTTGTATTTGAAAAATGAAACTTTTCAGATTTTAACTCCTTTTTCAGAATCTCTTTGGAAGAAATTGATAAATTCAAGAATATCGTGGTTAAATCATAGATTGAGTGGTGAATACAATTACTGTTGAGAAGTTTACAATAATAGTAAAATTATTTCCTTTACCTCTAATATTTTTCAGATTATGAAAGAACAAGTGAATTTTTATCTTTTTGACTAGAAGGGGTTAAAAAGATTAATAAAGTTTACCACTGGCAAAATGAGCCACTCTTACGAGTGGGAATTTTTTTTTTTTTTAGTGTAATTTATCAATATCTGTTGAAATGAAAAATGTTCATACGCTCTGGCCAGCATTTTTACTTTTAGAAATGTATCCTGCGTCAAGGACTAGTGGGTAAGGATATACAGAAAAGAATGTGCATTAAGCATTATTTATAATGACATTTTTTTCAGATCTCAATTACGTAAAGGAAAATCGTATTTTTAATATAAATATGTGCTTAGTGTATATGTTGCTGTTGTTGCTGGTTGTCCTCAAGTTGATGCCGACTCTTTGCGACCCCACGTGTGCAGAGTAGAACTGCTCTGTAGGGGTTTTAAGGCCATGACCTTTCAGAAGCAGATCTCCAGACTTGTCTTGTGAGGAGCCTCTGTATGCATTTGAACCACCAACTTTTCAGCTAGTAGTAGAGCACTTAGTTATTTGCGCCACCCAAAGACTTTCAGTATATATAGAGAGAGATGAAAATGATTAGAGGCGTATGCACCAAACCATAAATAGCATTTGTTTTTGAAGTAGTGGGATTATAAGAGAAGTTCACATTCTAATGTATGAGTTCGTATGCTAAATACTGTGTAATTTTTGCATATCATTCTTATAAAAATAATAAAGTGTAAAATATAAAGTGCATATTTTTAAAGGTGGAAAAATCTAACAAAGAATGTAGAAATATTATTTCCCATAAGTCTCATTACTCATAAATTCACCATTGTTAATCTTTTTTGTATGTTTCTTTTTTTGCAATATGTAATATATACTTTAATAATTGAGAAGAAAGGAACCACCTAAATTATGTATTAGGTATATTTTTCATCCTACTTTTTTTCAGTTAACATGGGCAAATCAGGAAAAACACAGTGACTATAACTCTAATGGTTGCCTAATATTTTTTTATAATACTATCCCAAAATTTGCTTAATCATTTCTGTATTTGGAGGCTATTCTCAGTTTTTGAAGATTATAGACAATCCCTGAGTTACTATCTCTCCGTGTAAATCTTGGAGCCCTGGTGGCACATTGCTTAAGAGTTCAGTCTGCTAAACAAAAGGTCAGCTATTTGAATCCACCAGCCACTCCTCGAAAACCCTGTGAGGCAGTTGTGCTCCGTTCTGTAGGGTCGCTCTGAGTTGGAATCAACTCAGCACAATGGGTTTGGTTTACATAAATCTTTGTCATAGCTTATGATTCCTTAGAATAAATTCATAGAAATAAAACCGCTAGCTCAAAGTGTTCAAACATTCTTAAAGCACTTGGTATGTGTTTCCAGTTGTTCAGTTTCTGTGTCCACTAGTAATGATAATCTGCATTATCATTTTTAAAAAAATGGTGGGAGAAAATGATTTTGAAAAGGTTTGTTTTTATATTTCTTTGAATACTAATGATATTGAACATTAAAATCTTAATTTATGACTGGAATAAAAGGTTCACGAAAAAGTACAAATGTCCAATAAATATATGAAAAAATGCCGAACCTCACTAGCAATTAATGATATACAAATTCAAAAAAAAATGTTAGAATGTCAAAGATTGAAAAGAATGACAGTAGTCAGTACTGGCAAGGGAGTGGGAAAATTGGTGCTGGTGGGAGTGAGTTGTACAACATTTCTGGAGAGCAGCTTGTCAGTGTTTATCTAAATAAACTTCATGTATTCCCAGAAATTTTACTCGTAAGAATAAATCTTAAAACATCAGAAAAAGTTAAAAAAGTGTGTAGGAGGATGTTTATCTCAGTTATACCTAATAAGAAAAATTGGAAACAACCTAAAAAGCTACCAATATTTGATGGCACATCCATGCAATGGAATCCTTTATAACCATTAAAAGAAAGGTGCAGAATAATCAATGATTTTAAAATTGCTGGCGTGATGCGTTAGTGAATCCTTAAATCAACTCATTTGCTGGCTATCCATCTTTAAAAAAATCAAATAGAATAAAATAAAAGCTATTAGTAAGTATTGTTTTTGAAGACTTTTATTTAAAATGTAACTACGCATATTTATGTGTAGTATCTCAAGTATGAAATGTATTTGTTTCTCACTATAAGCATGTGGCTGTCTCACTGTGGGTTATGGTAGAAAAAATTTTGAGAAGCATTGGTGTGGAATTTTAATGTTTGATGTTAATGCTCAAACTGTATTGCTAAAAAAATCAAGGAAGTACATATATATGCCAGAAACAGGGTATGAAACAGCACATTTCCATTTAAAATAGAGAAATATATGCACAAAGAAAAGTATCAGAATTGACATATACCAGAATAATGCTAATGATTATATCTGGGTAAAAAGATTATTTTTTAAATTATTTTTCTCATATATTCTAATTTTTTTAAACAAAAAAATTAATTTCTTGTAATTTTTTTAATACAAAATAGCAAGTCATGAAAATTATGATACTATTATCCAAGTTAGATTATTTTGCATGATATGTTAATATCATGTTAATGGTTAATATCTTAGTCACTCACATAAATTAATAGGAACACCCAAACCTCTAATGTTAAATGGACATAGGACATAAACAAATAATACACAGGTTAAGAAATGCAGATGGATAGTGAACATGGAAAAATTTGTAAGTGTAGCTTTAATTTTTCTTTTTATGTTATACAGAGAAGGGCAAGCCATTATTTTTGTCATCGATAGTAGTGACAGATTAAGAATGGTTGTGGCCAAAGAAGAACTTGATACTCTTCTGAACCATCCAGGTATGTGTGTGTGTGCGCACATGTGCATGCATTTCAATTTCTGTGTTTTTGTGTTTAGATGTGATGTTTTGCTCTTTTGTGTTGGTGAAAGTGTTATTACACTAATTATCTCTTATTTAAAATTTTTGAATTTTAAAACATAGGTTCATCATGCAGAATTCATAATATCTTTACCTACGTTTTCTCGGTCCCTGTTTTGTTTCACCTAAAATAAAAATCACCTTTTGTTCTGATTACATAAATAATATGTGCCAATAGCAAAAACACAGACAGAAAAAGAAAGTATAAATCCTTGTATTTCAACACCCATTAAAATTTTGGATAACGTCTTTTTATGTATTTCTCCATGTGTACATACAATCACGTGTATATGTTTGTGTGTGTGTATGTGTTCACAGCATTTCATACATATGATTTTTATTGTGGGAATGCTTTTCAAACAGATCGTCTCTGTTTTTAATCTCCAACTTCTAGTCCCCCAAACCCTTTCCGAAGATATTAGCATTAAAAACTTGATAAGTTTTTTTTTTCTTTCATACCTTTCATATATACCGTATTTATTCACACACAAAAGATACCATATTTATTCACATACAAAAGATATATATAGAGTTGGGGGCTATGAGAACCGTTTTTACCAAAATGAAATCATATTCTATACACTCTTCTGCATCTTCCTACCCTCAGTAACACTACATGGAAATACTTCCAAGTCAATTAGTGTAGCTGTAATTGTTCTTTTTAATGGTACCTTAGATGCCATACTATGGGTGTCCTACAGTATATTCAACCATTCACCGTTCACTTGTTGATAGATATTCTTTTTCCCCCCACTATAAACAGTGCTCCAAGTACCTACTGTAGTACTCTGCATTAGAGCCTTATTGTTGATTGCCACGAAGTTGGCTCCGACTCAGGAACCTTCACGTTGTCTGATCCTGGACCACCCTTGCAATCATTGCTATGTTTGAACCCATTGTTGCAGCCACTGTGTCAGTCCCTCTCATTGAGGGTCTCCCTCTTTTTCACCAACCCTCTACCAAGCATAATGTCCTTCTCCAGCTATTGGTCTCACTTGATAACATGTCTAAAATATATAAGATGAAGTCTTGCCCTCCTCACTTCTGAGGAGCACTTAGCCTGTACTTTCTCTAAGACTGCTTTATTTTTTTCTTCTTGCAGTCCACAGTATATTCAGTTCTCTAAGGTCTTAGCTGCAGCTCACAAATTTTGTTACTTTTTTTTCTTATTCTTTGGTTCAAAATATTTTCTAACTTGTAATTTCTTCATTGACTGATGGATTACTTACTGTCGTGTTATTTAATTTCCCAAATATTTGGGAATTTTCTAAGTATCTTTTTGTTACTAATTTTTAATTCCATTTGGTCAGAGAATGTGTGCTGTATGATTTAAATTCTTAGAAATATATGTTCAGCATGTGGTTTACTTGGTGACTGTTCCATATGCAATTAAGTAGAATGTGTATTTTGCTGTTGTTGGTTGAAGAGGTTTATGGGTGTCAGTTGATAGTGTCGTTCACATCTTCCACATCCTTATTAATTTTTTATTTACTTGTTCTATCAGTTTCTGAGAGGGGGATGTTAAAGTCCCATCTATGATTGTGGATCTGTGTGGATTTCTCTTTAGTGCTGTCAAATTCTGCTTTATGTATTTGGAAGCTTATTTATTAGGTACATACACATTTAGGATTGTTTTTATCTTCTTGATTGATTGACCCTACTATAATATTGAAATGCCTTTTGTTTTCTCCGATGATACTTTTCATCCTGAAATCTACTTTGTCTCATATTGGCATACCACATCAGGTTTATTACACTGAGTTTGCACGATGTATTTTTCCCATGCTTTTACTTTCAGCTTGTTTGTGTCCTTGTGTTGAAAGTGTATTTTTGTATATAGCATGTAGATGTGTCTTGCTTTTTTATTCATTCTGACAATCTGCTTTAATTGGGGTATTTAGTCCATTTGCATTTCATATAATTATTGTTATGTTGGAATTTAAGTCTGCCATTTTGGGGCTTTGTTTTTTGTTTTGGACCCATCTGCTCTCTTTTCTTTGTTCTTTCTTTCCTGACTTTATATGGGTGAATCAAATATTTTTAATATTCCATTTTATAGTTATGCTTCTTGCATTATTTTTAATGTTGCTCTAGAGATTTCAGTATTCATCTTCAGTTTATCACACAGAGACACAAAGGTAGACAAAAGAACAGAAATAGGCTGAAATATGTTTGATTTAGAATATATAAGAGTAGACATTTCAGATTAGCAGGGAAAAGATACTGTTAGTAAGTTGTGTTCAGAGAATTTAGAAAGCCATCTGAAAAAACTATGTTATTTACTCCAGGATAAATTCAAGCTGGCTTAAAAATTTGAGCATAAAAGTTAAATCATTACAACAGCAGAAGAATCTATGGGAGGATTTTAAAAATAATTTTGGGGCAAGGGGAGCCCTTTCTAAGTATAACACAAATCTAGAATCTTTAAAAGAGTGATGAATATGACTACATAGAAGTTTTTAAATAGCAAAAAACTTTTATGTAGTCCATGAGAAATCAAACGCAAATGACAAGGAAAGGAAAGTATTTACAGCTCATGTCACAGCTATAGGGCTTATTTCTTTATTTTTTAACATGTCCCTGCAAATCAGGAAGAAAATAAAAGCTTAATAGAAAAATGGGAAAAGGATATGACCAGATAGTTAACTAAAACATTAAATATAAGCATCTTTTAAATATATGGAAAAACTTTTCAGCCTTTCTCAAACACTAATAAGCACATTGTGATAGTACTTTTTACCTGTCACCTGTAGGGTTGCTGTAAGTCGGACTTGATGGCACTAGGTTTGGTTTTTTGGGTTTTTTAATCATACGGAAAGATAAAAAAGATTTGTTAACACTGTTTTGGCAAGGGCAGTGGCAATGCTCATTCTTACGCTTTCTTTTTGAGATATAAATTGATAAAAGTTTTAAGGGAACATAGTTTGATAATCACCACCTGTCACAATAACAATTTACACATTCTTTGTCACAGCAGTTCCACTTCTTGAATTTATCCTACAGTCATACTGATCCATGTACGAAGTTGCTTATATACAGTTTTATTCATTAGAGCATTGTAATTGTAAAGATTGGCAACAACTTAAATGTATCTCAGATGGGTACTGGTGAAATACATTAGGTACATAGTACTAAAAGATAGAATACTCTGCAAGTGTTAAAATAATAAAGAAGCTACTCTCTGTGTACTAATATGGGAAGATCTCCAAAATATATAAGTTAAGTGAAAAAAGAAAAGCTTAAAACAGTAAGTATAGTATGCTACTCTTTGTATAAAAAAGTAACATACAATACTTATATTTTCAGATGTTTCTGGAAAGGTGCCGAGAAACTGATGCTATGGGTTGCCTTCTATAAGGAGGGCAACGAGGTACACCTGGGACAAAGATGGGTTTTTTTTTTTTTTTTTAATACCATTTCGTGTCTTCTGAATTTTGAACTATCTGTATTATCTATTGAAAACAATTTAAAAAAAAACTTTATACAATTTTAACAAAGTGAAAATGTCTTGTTAAAATATCTCACTTGTTACTTATAATACTGACCAAAATCTAAAATCAATATCTAGTTTATCTTCCTTCTACTTTCTACTCGAAGCTTACCACCTTTTTGTTGGCAGTAAAAATGAAACAAAAAAGTATTTGACCCTTTTGTAAGTGCTGCTCTGTAACTACTTAATGAGCCCCACACCTGATCTCCATCTTTGTTTTAAAGCTTCTAACCAGAGGGTAGATAGTCTTAGAAGTATTTTTAAAATTCTGTTATCATTCAAATATGTCTCTGGTAGTATGTCTCTTTAAATGTTTATTTATATGAAGTATGCAAAGGAGTGATTAGAAAACAATTTTAGTGGATTTCAATTTTAAGGATTTGGAAAAAAAAAATGAACCAAGTTGGAAATGTGATGATGGTCTTGTTTTCTCTTTTAGATATTAAACACCGCAGAATACCAATCTTATTCTTTGCAAACAAAATGGATCTCAGAGATGCAGTGACATCTGTAAAAGTGTCTCAATTGCTGTGTTTAGAAAACATCAAAGATAAACCCTGGCATATTTGGTAAAGTTTTATATTTTTGTTTTATCATTTCTGAAAAATCTAGCTTCAGCTTTGTTTTCCTAGCGTAGTGGGATATAAGCTAAGGATTTTGTCTTATAGAATTGTGGAATTCATGAATATATTACTGTTACGACCTTTTCAAATATATTTTAGGATAAAAAAATATAAACAGTTCTTACAATGGAATAACGTAAAGCAGCCCACTTACTCGACCATGCATATTTCCTTCTACACATTACATCAAAAAACCAAAAACCAAACCCATTGCCATTGAGTCAGTTCCAGCTCATACGCTCCTATGATCCTATAGAACAGGGTCGAACTGCCCCGTAGGGTTTCAAAGGAGTGGCTGGTGGATTTGAACTGCCGACCTTTTGATTGGCAGCCAAGCTTTAAAGCCACTGCTCCTCCAGGGCTCCACACATTGCATCTGTCAGGTACAACCCCATCTCAGGCATTTGCATTTGTCACTCCTTTTGCCTGAGTCATTCTCCCAGATAAATTTGCCTGGCTTGCTATTGCACTTCCTTCAGAAGAGAGACCTCTCCTACTACTCTCTAAAATATCACTATATTCTACCCCTGTCACTTTTTCTTCCTTTATTTTTGCTTTGTTTTTCTATTACATGTGACTTTGTGTGTGTGTGTGTATATATAAACATCAGACCCATTGCAGTTGAGTAGATTCCAGTTCATAGTGACCCTATAGGACAGAGTAGAACTGCCCCCATGGGGTTTCCAAGGAGCGGTTGGTGGATTCAAATTGCTGGCATTTTGGTTATCAGCTAAGTACTTACTACTACACCACCAGGGATGTACGTATATACATACATACGTACAAACACACACACACACGTGTGTATATCATCTGTCTCCCTATATTAGTGTGTTAGCTCCATGAGAACTTGGATTTTATTCTGTAAGCCCTATATCTTAGTTACGTAGTGTTGCCAACAACAACAACAACAAAATACCACAAGTGGGTGGCTTTAAAGAACAGAAATTTATTTTATCATAGTTCTGGAAGCTAAAAGTCCAAAAATCAGAGTCTCAGCTGTGTCGATTCCTTCTGTGGGCCTCTGTCCTAGTTCTGGTGACTGCTGGCAATCCTTGTTCTTTTGCTGCTTATGGATACATCTTCCCATGGTGTCTGTCTTCCCCTGTGTATGTGTGTCTCTCCATGTCTATCCTACTTTTTTTTATAAGACACCACTCAGAAGGGATTAGGTTTAGAACCCACACTACTTAACATGACCTCATTAGCATAGCAAAAGAAAAGCCCTATTTCCAAACAGGGTCATATTTACAGGTATAGGTGCTAGGATTTCAGCATATCTTTTTGGGGGACACAATTCAATCCATATACCCTAGAATAGTGATAGTGCCTGGTACTTAATAGGTACACAATAAATATTTGTTAAAATGAATAAATAGATATGGAACTATTGATCTTGTTTAGACATATTAATAAGGCTGAACTTTTAAATAATTATTAGTGTCCAAAATTATTTAAAAAAAAGAAAAGTTGCTGTGGAGATGACTCCAACTCATGGCAGCCCCATGTGTGTCAGAGAGTAAACAGTGTTCCATAGGGCTTTCAAGAATTGGCTTTTCTCCAGGCCTTTCTTTTGAGGCACCACTGGGTGGACTCAAACCTCTAATCTTTTGCTTAGCAGCCAAGCACATTAACCATTTGCACCATCCAGGGAGTCCCTAAAATTATTATTGTTTATCTGGAAAACAGGTTCTTACTAATATATTTAACTCCCATGTGCCATTCTATCAAAATACTCCAAAAAAGATAACCAGAAGTTTTATGTTGGATAAAATTTTAGTGTCTACCGTTTCTTTTTTTAGTCAACTCCCTTCCACTCACCCACACCTCTGTACTGCAAGATGCCCTTCTCTTGCCAGAGATTTCCCGTTTTTATAAGAAAGTATCTGTGGGGAAAGGCTGGACACAGGCAGTGATATCCACTGCCTCTAGAAGGGAGCCAGAATATGAATCAAGGAGGTGGTAGAGCTCAGAACCCTTTAGATTCCTCAGAGCTAGCCTTGGTGCTGAAAGAGTAATAGTGTGGAATAACCAAAAAACCAGCTGCTTTCAAGTCATTCTGACCCATGGCAACCCCATGTGTGTCAGAACAGAACTGTGTTCCATAGTTTTCAATGGGTGGTTTTTCAAAAGATCACCAGGCCTTTCTTCCAAGGTGCTGCAGAGTGGACTCAAACCTCCAAACTTTCAGTTAACAACCAAGCGTGTTAACTATTTGTACCACATAGGAATTCTAATAGTCTGGAATAGAGCTTGAGAAAGTCCTGGAACTCCTTAGTACTCAAGTCCTCAGCATCTTTACCCAGGAATGAAATACTGTCTACCTTGAGTAAAACCCACTTTACCTTGGGATCAGAGGGAGAGTTAGTATTTACCAAATGATTCTTGAAGTTGAAATTTAAAGTTCTGTGATAAAGAGAGATTTTGCATAGGGAGACATCTTGAGACAGAACCTTTGTATTTCCCTAAATCATATATAAATTGATAACCTCTAAGTAGAATTTTTTTTATCTTTACATTATAGTATTATGACAGCTTTAATAGAAAGTACAACATTCAGAAATGCAGTCTTATTCATAAATGATACAGCCCTACTTTTAATTTTGAAGTAGAGATATTGAAAAAATATCTTTCTTCTTGAAAAAATTAGCAGCTGAATTCTAAAAGATTTATTTATTCAGTTATAACATCTGCATGTATTTCAGTGAGAAAAAGTAATATCCTGATGTTACAAGGATATGAAATATATTTCCATTTCTATATTTTCTCTGTATATATTATAGAAGAATGCCAAGTTTTTCTTTGGAAGTTGTCTGTCATTTCAACCTCTCACTAATTCAAACTGACCATCTCACTAAGTTCAAATCAGTGGTTTATTTATTAAGCTTGTTCTTTTTTGCAGTATTTTTAAAGCCTGTTTAAAATTGAGCATATATTTAGTCTTCTTTTCCAGTTTCTAGAGATAGAGGTAATACTCAGTGGCATAGAAGTAAAATATTTTATATCTCTTACACTATGTACAAGTAAATTTACTGGGCAATAAGGGAAAAATCAGAGAGAAGTATAATCTCAGAAATTAAAGGGAAATATTTTGTGATTTATTTTTTACTATTGTGTTTAAAATGTGGTCAACTCTGGTGATCAGAATCTAGTTATGTTACTGCTCCTCATGTATGTTCTGCGACTCAATCCCTGGTGTGATATGTATTTACTTATTTGTTATCTAGTGGGGGAAACAGATAATAAAACAATTAAATAAATATATAAAATGTCAGCTGGGAGGATGAAGAAAAATAAAGCAAGATAACAAAAAGAATAAAGAGAGGTGCTGCCTTTCCGAGACCTAATTGAAGTCAGGCGAAGGTTTGGAGGAATAGCTTTCTAGACGGAGGGACTAGCAAGGGAAAAAGCTCTTGAATGAGATTGCCCCTGATGTGTTTCAGGAACAGCAAGAAATCTGGTGACCTGGGAGGAATTGTAGGAGATGATACCACTGAGAAATAACCAGGGAGCAGATTATGTAGGACCTTGTAGGCATGGGTGGCATACTGGTTAAGCATCGGGTTGCTAACCAAAAGATCGGCAGTTCCAATCCACCAGCCTCTCCTTGGAAACCCTGTGGGGTCGCTATGAGTCGGAATTGACTAGACGGCAGTCGTTTGTAGAAATGGGGAGGACTTTGGCTTTCATTTTAGGTATAAATCTTACGTTTTTTTGAGAGGAAAGGTAGAATTCAAACATTTGGGACTTGTTAGAAAAAGATGCAAGATTTTTAGTAGGGTAGTGAGACCTCCAGAGGACAAGGATTTCTTTATCATGGTACTTTTTTGGGACTAACATGAGTGAGAAACTCAATACATTGATCTTCCTTTTTTTTTTTCAATTTGTATGTTGTTGAGAATATACACAGCAAAACACACATCAATTCATGGTTTCTACATGTACAATTCAGTGACATTGATTACATTTTTTGAGTCGTGCAACTGTTTTCACCCTCCTTTTCTAAGGTGTTCCTCCTCCATTAACGTAACTCACTGCCTCCTGAGAGTTCTGTCTAATCCTTCCAGTTGCTGTTGTCTGTTTGATCCCATATAGATAATCTTAGAGGAGCATAATGCTCAAGGCAGATGTTTTTACTAGTTAAGCTCAATTGTTTGGTTTTAAGAAGACTTCAGGGGATGTTTTTGGTTTAAGGTTTAAAGATTTTCTCAAGACAGTAGTTTTAGGGCTTCATCCAGCCTCCATAGCTCCAGAAAGTCTAGAGTCCACAAGAATTTTAAGCTCTGTTCTGCATATTTCCCCACTGATCTTTCTTGATTTAAGTATTACAGTTACTGATATTTTGCTGTTACAATCCGTAGTTGGCTTTGAGCAATTGTGTATCTCATGCTGGTTGTTTCTGTCTTCCTATGTTAAAATAATTCTATGACGTCATATTCTTAGTGTAGTAAGTAGTTCCTTAGAAGTAATTTTTGCTCTAGCACACTAAAAGGAACCCTAATCATTCAGAAAATTTAATAATATATACTGATGACTCTTGTAGGATCATTATGTTTTTTGAAAGAAAGTTACTAAATAACATGTTACAAGACAATATCAGTTCTGCATCTTTGCGGAAGAGTATTTGGTACTCCAAGAAATCCATATTTTATTAGTTTATATAACTTAATTACAATTATATATAAAATAGCATGCACGATAAAGATTTAAGTTTATTCTTTTAAGAATGGAAAGACCCTATAGTAAGTTCTTTATATACATTGTCTCAAATATTTAATTCTGACAATAACCATATGAAGTCAGAGATCAGAGGACAGTTTTATAGATCATAAAACTGAAGACAGGAGAACTAAGTCACCTAGCCAGGCTCCTGCAGCTAATATAAAACTGATTTAATTCTGCTTTTTTTTTTTTAATTCTTTGAGTTTACCAAGTTATAATTATGAGTGTCTTAGTTTGGTAGTGCTGCCATAAAAGAAATACCACAAGTGGGTGGCTCTAAAGAAGAGAGAGCTATTTTCTTACACTTCTGGAAGCTAAAAGTCCAAATCAGGGATTCAGTTGTTTGATTCCTTCTGTTAGCCTCTTTCCTAGTGTTTCTGGTGTCTGCCTGTGATCCTTGGGTTCCTTCTTTTGCTTGTAGACAGGTCTTTACATGTCATCTGTCTACCCCGTCTGTGTCTTTGTATCTATTCTGCTGTTTTTATAACTCAGAAGTGATTAGATTTAGGATCCACCCTACTCTGGTATGACTTCATTAACATAACAAAAAACTATTTCCATACAGTGTCGTATTTACATGTACAAGAGTTAGAATTTCAACACATATTTTTGGGGAACACAATTCAATCCAAAACAATGGGTTTATATTCCATAGATAATCAAATTCCATTTCAAAGAAATTCTCTTTGTCCTATGGTCAAATGACAAACCTATACCAAACATTTCTAGTAAATAAATACATGCTTTTGGGTCATGGGGGCCTGGCAAAGTGAGATGGTGAACGCCATAAAATTTTACACCACTGGAAGAATAACTTAAAGGGTGTATTTTTTTAATGTCAGTCTGAGTACTATTCTTAGAATGATAACTTTTTACCTACACACTTTCAAAATATGTATACAGATTTGAATAATGTCATGTCTTGTTCCTAAGCACTCAGACATTTATTTTCTATTTCACGTTCAATGCTTAACCAGTTTTGCTCAGTTTATGTGTTATTAGAATATATTAATTTGCCATGTGACAAAATTTTAATTCTTTGTTCTTACAGTTATATGATGTAATGAAGTGGATATGTTTCTTGTAAATTTTATTTCAGTGCTAGTGATGCCATCAAAGGAGAAGGACTGCAAGAAGGTGTAGACTGGCTTCAAGGTACATCCCAAAATACTGTGCATTTCCAGTTCTTTTTTCCTTTCCATTCACATATTTATTTCCTTGTTTACATTTTATTATCATATCATTGCTTTTTTTCCCTCATTTCCATTTTTTCCTGCTATCAGAAAAAACTATACAGTAAGTATCCAATATTTTGCACCATTTGCTTCTATTACATTTTTCTAAAGGATTTATTTAAATAAAGTAATTGCATATTTAAGATCAATATATGTAAAAACTCTAGAAAAAAATAAGTAGGGTAGTAAATTTCTATCAGCTCTTGTAGTAAAAACATATTTGAATTTTGAGATAAATGTTAGTCCTTACTGTCAGTAACCAAAAAATATGTACCATCTTTTAAGAATCATATACTCTGTATATAGTTCCATTTATGCAGAACGTGTTTATTCAACTTTTTGTGTGTGTTTGTGTATGTGTGTGCTTTAGGTGAAAGTTTACAGAGGAAATTAGTTTCTCATTAAACAATACACAAATTGTTTTGTGACATCGGTCACTAACCCCATGATGTGTCAACACTCTCCACGTCTCCAGCCCAGGTTCCCTGTTCCCATTTGTCCAGTTTTCCTGTCCCTTCCTTCCTTCTAGTCTTTACTTTTGGGCTGGTGTACCCATTTAGTCTCGTATACATGATTGAACTATGAAGCACATTCCTCACGTGTGTTATTTGCCCTATAGACCTGTCTAATCTTTGGCTGAAGGGTGAACTTCAGGAGTCGCTTCAGTACTGAGTTAAAAGGGTGCCTAGGGGCCATTCCCTCAGGGTTTCTCCTGTCTCTTTCAGACCAGCAAGTCTGGTCTTACTTTTTTTTTTTTTTTGTGAATTTGAATTTTCTACATTTTTCTCCTCCTCTATCCAGGACCCTCTGTTGTGATCCTGTCAGAGCAGTCAGTGGTGGCAGCCGGGCACCATCTAGCTGTGCTGCATTCAGTCTGATGGAGGTTGTGGTAGCGTGGTCCATTAGTCTTGTGGACTAATCTTTCCCTTGTGTCTTTGGTTTTCTTTAGTGTCCTTTGCTTCAGCTGGGATGGAACTAATTGATGTATCTTACATGGCCACTTGCAGGCTTTTGAGACCCGAGATGCTACTTACCACAGTCTGATATAGAACATTTTCTTGATAAACTATGTTGTGCCAGTTGAGCTAGATGTACTCAGAGACCATGGTCACTATCCCTCAGCCCAATAACTTGGTCCCTCAGGGTATTTGGTTATGTCTGTGAAGCTTCTATGACTCTGCCTTGGTCAAGTTACGCTGACTTCCCCAGTATTGTGTACTGTCTTACCCTTCACCAAAGTTACGACTTACCTGCAATCTAGTTAGTGTTCCCCCGCCATAACCATCAAAGATTGTCTCTTTCTGTGTTTACACAACTTTGAATATTTATAAATTAGTATTATAAATAATGGCATTTATGGTTTTGTATATATGTGGTTTTCTTTGCTTTTCATCAAGATAATAAACTTTGTTAGGTTGGTACAGGCTTTCTATGTTGTTAGATGCTGTCGAGTAGGCACGCAACTCATGGTGACCCCAGGTACAGTGGAACTAAATGTTGCCTGGTCCTGCACCATCCCCATGATCAGTTGCAGATCGAACTATTGTGATCCATAGGGTTTTCACTGACTGATTTTCTCAGTCTGGAAACTCCTGTGGAACCTGTTCCGCATGACACAAGCCTCCACTGACAGACAAGTGTTGGCTGTGTATGAGGTATATTAGCTGGGAGACAAACCCATGTTTTCTGCACGGAAGGCAAGAATTCTGCCACTGAACCACAATGCTCACACCTCAGGCTTGCTACAGGGAACAAATTAAGATACATCATTTTGCCTAAGGTAGGAATGGTTCCAAGTACAGTGACCCACACTGAACATGTTCTGAGTCAGGCCAAAAAATGAGGCCAAGGACTCCATTTCCATTTGTGAATAGAACAACTAAAGATCATTCCTGTTACGAATCTCTCTGCCCTGAACAAGGGTGAATAACAAAATATTATAAATTCTAGTTGTAGTCTTGTAATTACAAATTATAACTTCTTCTACATTAACTTTTTAATGCCAGTTATGTGTATTTTTTTCTTCTTCTGCATCTTAAAATTATTATAAAAGGATAGCCTACCCTCACATACCTAAAAGGCATAATATTTTTTTGGTTTGAAGTACTGAAATTACATTCGATAAATATTTACATGTGTTATTTATATAACGTATTTTTAACTGCGCAGACTAACTCAATTTTTTTCTATTTATGCAGCCATCTTGACATTTATTATTAAACTGCAGAGAGCATTCTAGTCATATTTTAAAATCCAGTATAATTTAATTGAGAACCTCTCATGTTTCTCAAACACTGTTGGACAGTTAGTCTGTCCTGTACAGTTGCTATGAGTCAGGATTGACTCAACAGCAATGGGTTAGTGTTTCTCAAAAAGAACTAAGGGGTTTTTCTGTGGCCCCACTAACTCAGAGTCTTAGGCAGTAGTAAAGAAGTAGCCACGGTTGTGGGATTGATTACCCCACAGAACAGATAGGTTACAGAGGAACACCCCACAGAAGATGCTATAAAGCATATTTTCTGACCAGACTTCTTATTTTACAAGTGCTTCCCATCATTTATGGTAAAGATATAACATGGATGGAAATCCTATTGCTCACAATAAAGTAATTCAAAGAAGAGCACTTATTGACAATAGACCTGAGTGTTAGTCATCTCAATTTTAGATTTTAGCT
Organism: Elephas maximus indicus; assembly: GCF_024166365.1. Classification (NCBI taxonomy): domain Eukaryota; kingdom Metazoa; phylum Chordata; class Mammalia; order Proboscidea; family Elephantidae; genus Elephas; species Elephas maximus. The sequence goes on from NC_064836.1 coordinate 67,573,687, forward strand.
CTGTCCTTTTTTTTCTTTTACAAAATATCTCATTTGGAGGCTTCAGAAGGCTGGAAAATTATTTACAGCTATGCAATTGTTTCTGTATAGTCTCTGGTGGTTTTAAAAAGTCTTCATAGTCTACTCAGGGGGTTCTTTTTTTTTTTTTAACAGTTGGGCCACTAGGTGTCAGAATGATTCAGCATCACAGTGCAACTTGCCGAGGCTGGTCTTGGCTGCCCAATTCATGTTTGTTTTTCTTTTCGGATCCATTATCTCTGTCTTACCTCCCAGTTCTTTGTAAGGAGGACACATTATTGAAAACATTGTTGTGCACTCTTGTTGCCATATTATTTTATGTTGCCTTGACAACAGTTCTTTGTAAGGTGAGTAGTATTAGCCCCATTTTATGTAGGCAGCATGGAAAAGAGTAATGGTCCAACAGACATGTTAATTAACCTCTCTAGATATAATTAACTTCTCTTATTATCTCATGATAATTTTCTGTAAAATTAAAAAATAAAATAGCATAAGTTATACAGATTAAATGAGGTATTTTATGTGTTAAAATACCTAGCATAAGCAAGCATTCAGGTATGTCAAGTTTACCTTTTTCAAATAAAATGCTTTGTTTAACAGAGAAGGAAGCTGAGTACATATATAATAAGTGTATCTGTTTCAAAAAAAAAAAAAAAATTTTTTTTTTTTTTATCTGTTTGGTTTCAGATAAACACTTTGTTCATATTTTTTATATAATAGTAAACAGTTTATGTTTTGATGCTTCCAGCTGTATTTCTGAATTTGAAAAGAGCTCAAAACCTATTTTTGAAAGAAAGTTACAGTAAATATAAGGGACTAGTCAGTTATTTTTTTAGTCAGTGCCTACAACTCTTAACATGTTAGACAAAGGTGTTTAAGTAAGTCTGACTGAAAGAAGTTCTGAACTTGTATTTCTTTGTTTTGATTCCAGAATTCTGAAAATTTCTAGCATGATAAACAAAAAGGCGTCTGGTTCATTTTGGACCAATTTAAGTTTCAGGTTGGAACTTTTTCAGTTAAATAGTGAATGAGCTCACATTTAGTGCCATAAGTCTATTTTCCTTTGGAAGGATTTTTCACTATTTTCCTATGTATTATATCCCAAAGTCAAGAACCCCCTGAGTAGACTATGAAGACTTTTTAAAACCACCAGAGACTATACAGAAACAATTGCAGAGCTGTAAATAATTTTCCAGCCTTCTGAAGCCTCCAAATGAGATATTTTGTAAAAGAAATCTGCCCAAATAACTTGTTTTATTTATCAAAAATGTATACAATGCTTCTAAATTTTACTATAAAATTTTATAAACTTGGGGGTTCCGGTAAAGGAGGATTGAATTCACATACTTAGCTTTATTCTCTCCCCAGATTTCACTAACTGTAAACGGACTTTTTAAAAGACATTAACCCACAAAGACAAAAAGAATGGGAATAGTAAAAATGGTAGCCAAGTTTTGGAAGCTGCATATTTAATGAATGTTGAGTGACTTAACAGACCTGAGAAAGCTGAATCCTAAACTAACACTGGGAAAAGCTGGGAAACAGTCTAATTTACATTGCAGATCCCCTCGAATACTCAGAAATTGAGGAAAATTGGAAGAATAAAGGTGGGGCTGAAAAGAGAAATGCAGTTACACAACCTTCCCCTAAAAGGCGATTGAAGATTTATTCTCTGCTGAGAATCACAGAGGGTCTCCAGACTGGAGAAGACAAGGCGCAGTTGTGCGTGGTGATGCCCAACTGAAAATGAAGATGAACTGAAAGTTCCATACTGAGTATTTTAACTGTCTACTGCTTTCTTTGACTTCTCCCAAAATACTGGCAGTAGACAGGAGATAGAGTCATCTTGGAAGAATCAAAATAGCCTAAGAGAGAAGACCTAAAGGTATTAATATCAGAATTCCCACAAAAGTGGCTTATCAGTACACCTGAGAATGAAGACCCATTTGACAAGCCTCACATATTTCCAGATTCTTATCAGCTTGTAGTATTTATTCATGCGTATACACAGATGGCAACATATCATGAAACATTTGAAGGCCAAAAACATTACGAAATAAGAGAACCTAAACAGACAAAAAAAAAAAAAAAAAAAACAGGTTAGAGGAACTAGAACTTAAGTAGGAAGAATGTTTCAAAAAAACATTACTAATACCTTAAAAATAATAAAATGTATTACTTTCATGAATAAGACCAGGATGCTACTTGAAAACGAACAATCAAAGAACAAAAAAAAAAGAGTTGTTGGAAAATAGGACTAGAATAAACAGTAGAAATGGAAAACTTACTAGAAGGATTAGCAGATAAAGTAGAGGCAAACTCCCAGAAAGTAGAGCAAAAAAGAAAATTGGAAAGAAGAGGTAAGAAAGGGGCTGTTTTAGTTATCTAATGTTGCTATAACAGAGATACCACAAGTGGATGGCTTTAACAGATTGATTTTCTCACAGTCTAGGAGGCTAGAAGTCCAAATTGAGGGTGCCAGCACTAGGGGAAGGTGTTCTCTGTCAGCCCTGGAGGAAGGTCTTTGTCTCTGACCTTCTGCTCCTGGATGATTTTCATGTGGTTTGGCATCTCTTTTTCCCCACCTCTGCTTCTCTCACTTGTTTAATCTCTTTTATATGTCAAGAGAGATTGACTTAAGGTACACCCTACACTAATCCTATCTTGTTAGCATAACAAGCACAACAAGCACAACCTATTGCCAAATGGGATTATAAACCACAGGCATGGAGGTTGGGATTTATTACACATATTTTGGGGTGGGGGGGCACAATTCAGTCCATAACATGGGCCATATTCAGAAGACCAATATTCAAATAGTAGGAATTTCAGAAAATGGTAACAGAAAACCGAGGGGAACAAATCATCCCATGAATTATCAAACAGTATTTTCCAGAACAGATGAATGAGTTTTCAGTTTGAAAAGGATAAAATTATTCCCACACCAAGGCACATCTTTATGAAACTTCAACACTGAGGACGATGGAACATTCTACGAGTTTCCTGAGAGGAGAGTGGCAGGTTTCATGTAAAGGCTAAGGAAACAGAATGGCATCAGACTTCTCAACAGCAGCACTTGGAAGCTGGAAGATAGTTGGGCAATGTCTGTAAAATCCAAGGGAAAAATGATGAAATTATATTCTCAGGCAATACTAATGTAGTGTGATGGTAGAATAAAGACATTTGCAGCCATGTAAAGCCTCAAAAAGTTATGTCATATGCCTTTGCTAAGGTATCCATTAAGAGGAGATATACTACATAAAAACAAGGAAATAAACCAAGAAGAGGAAAACAAGAGACCGTGAAACAAGGAAACACAAGAGAGTGGGAGAAGGAATCCCCAGAATGGTAGTGGAGATCCTAGAGTGATAAATAAATAAAAATCTCGTAAGAGGATAGTTGTGTGGCAGGCATGGAGAACAACTGGTCCAGATTGAAGGATTTGATTCTTCAGGAAGATGAAATTGATAAACTGTGATGTGCATAACCATAGTAAAAGGTTTAAACAGTGTGGGAGTATTGCAGTTGGATTAGTGACAAGTACATAAAAAAAACTAAGCAGACAGGAAAAATAAAATTATTAACTCTAAAGAAAACAAAATGTAGGGAGGGAAGTAAAGGAAAAGTAATCATAGTATACCACCTGTCTCAGCTGTGAATAGCATTTACGTGATATTAATAATGACTATATCACTATGTTAGGAGGATGGGAGTCTTTAGAAGAATCATGAGGGTCGTAGAGTAGCAGCATGGAAGTATGTGAAAGCGAGCTCAATCCTTATATTACATTGAGGGAACCAGTAATTCAAGAAGTGATAAAGTATATTCGGAGATATGAAGGTCACCACCTAAAAGGGAGTTGGAAGTAGTTGCTTCTGAAAGGGAAGAGAACGGCCGAGGCAAGGAACTGCTGTTTTTCATACAAACTTAGTAGAACTGTTTGGCACCTGAACTACGTGCATGTACAACTTTGAGAAAAATAAGAAGTATATATATTATGAATTGTGTTTTTAAATACTAGGCGTAGGTTTCTACTGTGTTCCTGCGTATTTGTTTCGAATTACTTAAAAAAAAATAGATCTTCGCCTGTGGACTCAATTTTTTGTTTGTTTTCTGTTATCAGATCAGATCCAGGCTGTGAAGACATGAAAAGATAGTGTCTGGAAATCTCAGCAATTTTCAATTCAAAGAATACACATTTAAGGCAATCTGAATACGTCAGAGTTTTCAAAAGATCTTTATGTATCCAAGAATGCCTTGTAATCTTCTGCTTGCATTTATGGACTCCGAATGAGCTTTTTAAGAATATGGGACTTTAGGTATGCTAATCTGGCCGTTAATTATATGAAAACTACATCTTCTCTCAAAAGGGCGCCCTAGAATTATCAGCCTCTTGGTAAGGGTCTACATTCAATTTTAATTAGAATGTTTAAAAGTCAAAGTTATTAGCTCAGTGTCTCATCATGTTTTATTATGTCTTTTATTTTTAAAATTGTCTGTTTTTAAATTTTAGTTTATGGTGTGTCTTTAAAGAATGAATTGTGCTTGTAAAAAAAGAACTTTAGATATTTATAAGGGACCATGGGTAAGTGATATATATTAAATTTTTGCTGTATGTCACCATTAATAAAACATAAAATGTAATGTACCAACTGGTGTGCTTTGTTTATGTCGAAAACAATAATGCTGTGTTAAGATGATATTTGGTGTTCTACTTTCATTCATTTTTAAATGATGTGAAACCAAATTAAACTGAATTTATTCATTCAATAAATATTTACTGAACATCTCTACACTGACCAGTCAGGAATAGTCTTAGGCAATGGAGGTACAAGGGAAGCAAGGCACATAGTCTTTGCTTCAGAGAACCTAAAACTTAGTGAGTAAGAATTTGAGATCCTTTTCATACATAGTGTCTGATTTTATCCTCATTGGCTGAGTGAAAATATTGTATCTTCAGATTAAGAGATATAAAAGTGAATTAATGTTAGATTCTTCAATAATTATTATAACTGACTATTTTACTATAGGGAAACCTGGTGGTATAGTGGTTAAGAGCTACAGCTGTTAACCAAAAGGTCATCAGTTTGAATCCACCAGGCACTCCTTGGAAACCCTATGGGGCAGTTCTTCTCTGTCCTATAGGGTTGCTATGAGTCAAAATCAACGCGACAACAACGGGTTTTGGATTTACTATAGTGCTTTGCTAAAATAGATTATGACTCACTAAACTGCTTTTCCTGAATATAAACTGCTTCATAAGTGTTCTTTAGAGTTTTAGACATAGCTCAGGTATCTACTGTATAGAAATTATGTAACTTCTCACAGCTTAACTGAAGACCAAGTATAATTTTAAACTCTGGAAGCTTTCGTTTTAAATTAATCACCAGCAGACAGTTTATGGAGCAGTGGTGTCAGTTCTGGAAAAAAAAAAAAAAGTATAAAGACAGATTGATATGATATATAACTTACATCTATAGCTGTGAAAATGATAGAAATAGAAGGCAAAAGATAAGTGAGTAATAAAGGTGTTTTGTGTTAAGTGCAATAGTGTTACATGTTTTAACAGAGATTTGAATAGAATCATTTTAAAACTACAGTAAAAATTCTACCATCCAGTTTATTATAGTTCAGAAATCTCAGAGAGTTGACAATGAAAGTTAACCAGAAAACATCTAAATTAGAAACCAGTAAAGCAATTCATTGAGACTCTCTAGGCGGATGAACCTAGCCTGGCCCAGAAAGAACTTGTGGCCAACTGAAAAACATGACCACAATACTTTGTAGATCTTTTCATCAAGAAGTGGAGTTCGTTTACCCATGCATTGAATCTGGGCTTGACTCACGACTTGCTTTGGCCAATGGAATGTGGCAGAAGGGATGTTGTTCAATTTCCAGAGTCTAGCCCTCAAGAGACATTGCAGCTTCTGACTTCATCATTTGAGGAGCTCCATCCACAACCCATCTGCCAGATGTGTGAGTGAAGCTCCAGCTGAAGGTAGCTGCATGAGTGATCCCAGGTGAAGCCAAAAGATGAGAAATGTTTAGATAGTTTTAAGTCACTAAGTTTTAGAATGGTTTGTTATGCAGCAAGAGAGTAGTACAAACTGAATAGGGTTAATTAGGTAGGCTTTCTGGATTGGCAAGAATGGAGATTTACTCAGGCTAGCTGAACAAATTAGGTCATACTTTAAGGCACATACACTTGACAGTAAGAGAAATAGGAATCTTACAGAAATGTAGGAATTAATAGGGACAGGTTTCATGGATCCAGAACCTGGAAGGTCATTTTGCACACAAGGTGAATCTAGGCATCAGCAAGAGTTTGATCCTCCATCATTCTTCACTGATCTCTACATGTCTATCCTCACCCTTTACCAACTGATTTATTCTGTTAGGGTTTCCAAGTGTGCTTTCATAATAGCAAATCTGACTGGCCTATGCTATTTGCTATTATTTGGGCAAAACTTTTCACCCCAAGGCAAATCATACATCATTTTCTATTCTATGGGTTAGGTATCTACTCCTGGTCCAATTAGCTGTGGCCCATAGAAAAGAAGATAATATGTAGTATAGGACAGCTTGTGGTTGCCTTCCCACCAAATTCTTTAGCCCTGAGAAGTATCGTAAGTCACTTATTCAGTGCAGAAATTTCAGAATAGATCTCTCAACCATGCCTCAAACTAAGCCAGTAAATTTGAAGATTTCTTAATTTTCTAGGGTATTTTTCAGATACTTCAGATACTCTCAGGCTCACCATCTTGTGTCAGCTGCTATTCCTTGTGGGCCCCAACCAACCATGGGTAAGTGCATCCTGACAGTGCCCCACATCATGCCCACATCTCTCACTTCCTGCTTCTGAATTTCCCTCTTTTTGTTTTCATGTCCCCACCACTACTCTACCCAAACATGCACAGCCCTGCTAGGAGCCTTTGACCAGTGTGGGAAACCTTTGACCAGTGTGAGACTGAAGCCAGTGAATAAATTCTTCCCTTTTTCTGTCTTCCCCCCATTAATCATGGACAGTTTTGAGACTCACTATGTATAACTTCTGGATGATTCCTCTGAATCTAGCGTTAGTCATACTTAGCATCCAGCTCAATAACACATCATCATACTGTCTCCTAACTGCTTCGTTCTCTTTGTCCATCATTGTACTCCTTAATAAAGTGATAACACAAAGTATTTCTGCCTCAGGAATGCAGGCTGGAGAACCCAGGCTGTGACCAACACCATTTCTCAAATTTTGATCAGAATCACCTGTGGTGATTATATATGTAGTAAAGTTTGAGAAGCTCTAGGATTTTGAAACATAACACAGGTCACCCTGAAGTAAGCAGTGTTATAATCAGTTGATCAAAAGTTATCTTGCAAGTTCTAGTTCTGGGTAAATTGGAGTAACAACACCCCACCCTCTCTCTCCCACTGATGCAACTATAAAGCCTGGACAGGATGCATGAAGCAGCTGTTTGAAGATTCTGAAAAGGAAATAGTAGCAGCAGATTGAAGAAGACCAGAATTTAAAGTACCACCAAATCAGCAATGAGTTTACCAATCATTTTTCCTATGTTATCTCCTTGGCGTGTTAAGGCAGCTTAAAACCCAGAACTGAGTATCGGTACAGTCAGAGCATTCCAGGAGAAGTTCTCTAGCTCTGGATCAAAGAGTGGTAAAGGGGTCTCCTAATGATCAGAAAAAGTTAAGGAAATACTCCATTTTTCTTCATTTTATACACCAGTCCCCACACAATCCAAGGGTATCGGAGCAGAATAGCAGCTGCAGTGGGTAAACCATAAAAAAAAAAATGCCTAAAATTCTGATGAGGGAGAAGCTTCACTATAATCAGAGGAACTGTGTTCCCATGAAAGTGTGAATCCTCATTGCTTTTGTTACTTCCGTCTTTCCACCACTCAGCACCAGGTGTGGGCATAATCTCAGAAAATGTCAGGGGCAAGGTACATAGAGCTCCAGCTTTCTGGCTGGATAATCAAAAAAGGAAACCCCAGGGAACCAGAAAGCTCAGGAGAGATTGAAAAAGGAGCTTGCTAAGACAACCCCCATGAAATTGTTTATTAACTCCAAGGCTCACCCTTAAGCTACGCATGCACGGATCTGAGCCTTAATAGCATACATAGACTTTGAGAACTGAACTTCAGAGTAGACCGTGACCCAAATCAAAGACAGGGTGCTGGGTGGCACACACATAGGACAGGTCTCGATAAGATTGTAAAGGCTTCGAAAACAGAACTGACACATTGAAATTACAAATCCGGGAAAGCTGGTTGGAATTTTTGGTTGGAATCCACCAGTTTATTGCCTGCTAAAACAAAATTATCAGCATTCTCCATAGAAATGAAACAAAACTCAATATCATAATGTAATATTAAAAATATCCAGGATGCAATCCAAAATTACTAAGTATGTGAAAACCAGGAAAATCTTAACTCATGCAAAAGGAAAGTTACAGATGCCAGTTTCAAGGTGACACACATACTGAAGTTAACGGACAAAGACTTTAAAGCAGCTATTATAAAAATGCTCAAAGTAAGGGTGAACACCCTTGAAATAAATGGAAAGCTAGAAAGTCTTGGCATAGAACTAGAAGATATAAAGATGTGAATGAGAATTTTAGAACTGAAAAATAGAATAACTGCAATAAAAACTCCCTGAATGCATTCAGAAACAGAATGGAAATGACAAAAGACAGATTCCATGAACTTCAAGGCAGATTAATAGAAATTATCCAAACTTAATAGCAGAGAGAAAACAGATTGAATGAAAAACAGAGCCTCAGAAACCTGTGAGGCAATACAGCTATGTGTAACATTTACATAATCAGAGTCGCAGAGAGGAGAAAGAGTACAGTGTATAAAAAGTAGTTGATACAACCATTTTGGAAAATGATATGGTGCTTCCTTAGAAAGCTAGAAATAGAAATACCGTACGATCCAGCAATCCCACTCCTAGGAATCTATCCTAGAGAAATAAGAGCTGTCACACAAATAGACATATGCACACCCGTGTTTATTGCAGCATTGTTCACAACAGCAGAAAGATGGAAACAACTTAAGTGCCCATCAACAGATGAATGGATAAAACAAACTATGGTATATACACACAGTGGAATAGTACACAACGATAAAGAACAGTGATGAATCTTTGAAGCATCTCACAACATAGATGAATCTGGAGGGCATTATGCTAAGTGAAATAAGTCAATCACAAAAGGACAAATATTCTGTGAGATCACTATTATAAAAACTCATGAAAAAGCTTACACATAAAAAGAAACAATCTTCGAGTGTTACGAGGAAGGGAGCAATGGGAAGGGAAAAACACTAAATAGGCAATAGATAAGTGGTAACTTTGGTGAAGCGTAAGACAGTACACAATACTGGGGAAGCCAGCACAACTCGATCAAGGCAAGGTCATGGAAGCCTCATAGACACATCCAAACTCCCTGAGGGACCAAATTACTGGGACTAAGGGCTGGGGTCTATGGTCTCAGAGGACATCTAGGTCAATTGGCATAACAGTTTATAAAGAAAATGTTCTACATCCTACTTTGGTGAGTAGCATCCGGGGTCTTAAAAGCTTATGAGCAGCCATCTAAGATACTCCACTGGTCTCATCCTATCTGGAGCAAGGGTGAATGAAGAAAACCAAAGACATAAGGGAAAGATTAGCCCAAAGGACTAACGGACCACAAGTGCCATCTCCACCAGACTGAGTCCAGCACAGCTAGATGGTGCCCAGCTACCGCCACCAACTGCTCTGACAGGGATAACAATGAAGGGTCCCAGAAAGAACTGGAGAAAAATGTGGAACAAAATTCTAACTCACACACACAAAAAAAAGAAACCAGACTTACTGGTCTGATAGAGAGTGGAGAAACCCTGACAGTATAGCCCCTGGATACCCTCTTAGCTTAGTCATGAAGTGACTCCTGAGGTTCACCCTTCAGCCAAAGATTAGACAGGCCCATAAAGCAAAATGAGGTTAAAGGGGCACATTGACCCAGGGGTAAGATCAAGAAGACAGGAGGGGACAGGAAAGCTGGTAATGAAGAACCCTAGATCAAGAAGGGGTGAGTGTTGACATGCTGTGGGGTTGGCAACCAATGTCACAAAACAATATGTGTATTAATTGTTTAGTGAGAAACTAATTTGCTCTGTAAACCTTCATGTAAAGTACAATAAAAAAAAAAAAGTAGTTGAAGAAATACTGGCTAAAAACATCCCAAATTTGAAGGACATAAGCCTACATATCGCAGAACCTCGGCTTGAAAGCAGCCAGAGAAAATAACACATTACTTACAGGGAACAATGATTCAAATGACGTCAGATTTCTCATCAGAAAACGTGGAGGCCAGAAAGCAGTGGCACACTTCTTAAAGTGCTGAGAAAAGAACTGTCAACACAGAATTCTGTACCCAGCAAAAATAGCCTTGAAGAATGAAGATAAAATGAGGATATTTTCAGAATAAGAAAACCGGCAGCATTTGTTGCCACCAGACATCCTCTAAAATAATTGCTAAAGGAAGTTCTTCAAACAGAGGGAAATGAAACCAGAAGGAAACTTAACATCTGGCATTCTTTAAAAGTGTTTAACAGTTTAAAACATTGTCTTCTGAAGTTTTCAACGTATGTAGATGTAATACATAAAACAACTACAAAATAAATGGGGAACATGAAGGGACCTATATGGTGGTTTCTACATAAACTTTTGAAGTGGTAAATTAATTATTCTAAATAGGCTGTGAAAGTATATATTGTAATCCCTAAAGAAACCACTACAAAACAGTTTACAAATATAGTCAAAAACATAACAGAGACTGCCCTGACAGGGAGCGCAACAGAGAACCCCTGAGGGAGCAGGAGATCAGTGGAATGCAGACACCAAATTCTCATAAAAAGACCAGACTTAATGGTCTGACTGAGACCAGAGGAATCCCGGCGGTCATGGTCCCCAAACCTTCTGTTGGCACAGGACAGGAACCATCCCCGAAGACAACTCATCAGACATGAAAGGGACTGGACAGTAGGTAGGAGAGAGATGCTGATGAAGAGTGAGCTAATTATATCAGGTGGACACTTGAGACTGTGTTGGCATCTCCTGTCTGGAGGGGGGATGGGAGGATAGAGAGAGTTGGAAGCTGGCAAAATTGTCACCAAAGGAGAGACTGGAAGGGCTGACTCATTAGGGGGAGAGCAAGTGGGAGAACGGAATAAGGTGTATATAAACTTATATGTGACAGCCTGACTTGATTTGTAAACGTTCACTTGAAGCTCAATAAAAGTTAAAAAAATAACAGATAAAATGGAATACTAAAATATGTTCAAATATTCCAAAAGAAGGCAGAAAAGAGGAAGAAGAATAACAACAACAACAACAAAAATGGAACAAACATAAAACAGTAAAATGGTACACCTAAATCCAAACATCAGTACATACACCATTGCTGTTGAGTTGATTCCAACTCAGATAGAACTGCCTCAGAATTTCCACAGCTGTAATCTTTATGAAAGCAGATTGCCACATCTTTCTCCCACAGAGCTGGTGGCTTCAAACCGGCCACCTTTTAGTTAGCTAAGCTCTTAACCACTGCGTTACCAGGGCTCCTCCAAACATATCAATAGTTACATTAAATGTAAATGGTCTAAACACAACAAATAAAAGATTGAACGGGTAAAAAAGCATTACATTGCCCAGCTATTTGGTGTCTACAAGTAACTTACTTCAAACAATGATTTGCCATCAGTCAATTCTGACTCATGGTAAGCTAAAAATAAAAAGATGGAAAAATTTATCATGCAAGCACTAATCAAAAGAAAACTGTAGTGGGTACATTAATATCAAAGGAGATTTCAGAGCAAAGAAAATTAGCAAGGACAAAGAAATATTACATAAAGATTAATGTAATTAATGTCAATTCACCAAGAAGACTTAACGTTCCTAAATGTGTATGCACCTAAGAACAGCTTCAAAATACATGAAGCAAAAAACTGACAACTGAGATGGACAAATCCACGATTATATTTGGAGACTTCAAAACCCTTTCAATAATTGATAGAACCCGTAGACCAAGGAGATAAGCAGGTACAGAAAAAGAACTGAACATACCACCAACCAACTAGATCTAGTTGACATTTATAGAACAATCCACCCAACAATAGCAAAATACATACTCTTCAAGTACATTTGGAATATTCACCAAGATAGACCATAACCTGGGTCTGTTAAGTCTTAACAGATTTAAAAGAATTGGAATCTCCCTGCTTCCACTCTTCCTCACCAATAGTGTTTTCTCTGCATAGAAACCAGTATCCATTTTCTTTTAAAAACTAAAACATTATATTACTTTCCTGTTCTCAAAAATAGCTTCCCATCATGCCTTAAAACCAAAACCTTGCCAGAGCCTACAAAGATTGCTACCTGACATGTTCTAACTACTCCTACAGCCTCCTTTCCAATCACTTTTGCCCTATCTCACTGTGCTAGCTACATTGCACTTATTTACTGTTTCTCACAATAGCTAAGCCCTTTCTCATCCCAAGACTACTGCCCTTGCTTTCTTCTCTCTGGAATGCCCTTCCCTGGATCCTTGCCTGTCTCATTACTTCAGTTGATTCAAGGCAGTTCCTCAGAGTCGCCATCACTGATGATCATACCAAAACCAGTAAAGCCACCTTCCTCCCCTATTTAATTTTCTTCATAGCATTTTATCACTGCTTAATATTATGTATATTTATGTATTCATTGTTGATCTTACAACCAGAAAAAAAACTCCATGAGTACAAGGAACTTTATTCATTCACTACCTCCTTAGTGCCTTGGACACCATGTGGCACATAAGAGGTCATATTTGTTGAATAAATGAATGAATGAATATATATATAATTCAATATTATATGTAAATGTTGCTCTGGTCCCGGAATTTTTGGTGCATAGTAAAATTTCAAAAAAGAGATACTAGTGAAGCTTAATATTTTGATTATGTTAATTGAAATAAAATATTAAATTATTTTGTAATTAATTGCTTTTATGCTTTCAGTTGTTACGGCTCGTTTCTTTAAGCTTATAACCACGAGGTACAAGGCTAGTAGTGTAATATTTTTCATTGTGTTAGGAATAAATTTAGACTGAATTCTGCTTTTGGTATGGTGGAATAAGTTCCTAAGGCCAACCCTCCCACAGATACAAACTCGGGACAACAACACACAGAAAATTTCAACTACCCGAAGGCTCTTAAAAATGAACAGAATCAGGCATATTTTGGAGCGGAGTTCAATCTTGGAAGGTGAAACTGGCATGGGGTGGTTTCCCATTTGGGGGCTCTAGCCTGAGGGCAGGTCACAGTCACAGCACAACATTAGATGGCTAAAACTCTGACAGAAAACCTGCGTTTTTCTGGCCTGAAGAACTGAGGACAGAGCATGGGGCAACCAAAGCCACTGGAAAGTGAAAGAGAAACATACTGTAGAGGAGAAATCAAGAGAAAAGGAATCCTAGATCTGAGTATAAATTTTCCCAAGCCTGTGTCTGAGCCCCAAACCACACATGAACAGGGCAGACTCAAAGCAGCTTTCAGCTAAAGCTAAAGGAATTTAAGACTGAGCTGCTGCCCACCGTGAGCAAAGTTCGCAGTTGAGTCTAACCAATGTAATGTTTTGTTTTGTTTTTAATTTTTATCGTCCATTAAGTGAAAGTTTACAAATGAAGTCAGTCTCTCATACACAAATTTATATACAACTTGCTATATACTTCTAATTGCTCTCCCCCTAATGAGATAGCCCACTCTCTCCCTCTACTCTCTCTTTTCACGCCCATTCTGCCAGCTTCTAACCCCCTCTGCCTTCTCATCTCCCCGCCAGATAGGAGATGCCAACATAGTCTCAAGTGTCTACTTGATCCAAGAAGCTCATTCTTCACCAGCATCTTTTTCTATCCCATTGTCCAGTCAAACCCCTGTCTGAAGAGTTGGCTTTGGGAACGGTTGCTGTCCTGGGCTAACAGAAGGTCTAGGGGTCATGACGATAGAGGTCCTTCTAGTCTCAGTCAGACCACTAAGTCTGGTCTTTTTATGAGAATTTGGGGTCTGCATCCCACTGCTCTTCTGCTCCCTCAGGGGTTCTCTGTCGTATTCCCTGTCAGGGCAGTCATCGATTGTAGCCAGGCACCATCTAGTTCTTCTGGTCTCAGGCTGATGTAGTCTCTGGTTTATGTGGCCCTTTTTGTCTCTTGGGTTCATAATTATCTTGTGTCCTTGGTGTTCTTCATTCTCCTTTGGTCCAGGTGGGTTGAGACCAATTGATGCATCTTAGATGGCTGCTTGCTAGCATTTAAGACCCCAGACACTACTCTTCAAAGTGGGATGCAGAATGTTTTCTTAATAGATTTTATTATGCCAATTGACTTAGATGTCCCCTGAAACCATGGTCCCCAACCCCCCGCCCCTGCTGCACTGGCCTTCGAAGCATTCAGTTTATTCAGGAAACTTGTTTGCTTTTGGTTTAGTCCAGTTGTGCTGACCTCGCCTGTATTGTGTGTTGTCTTTCCCTTCACCTAAAGTAGTTCTTATCTACTATCTAATTAGTGAGTACCCCCTCCCTCCCTCACTCCCTCCCCCTTCTTGTAACAATCAAAGAATATTTTCTTCTCTGTTTAAACTATTTCTTGAGCTCTTGTAATAGTGGTCTTAAACAATATTTGTCCTTTTGTAACTGACTAATTTCACTCAGCATGCCTTCCAGATTCCTCCATGTTATGAAATGTTTTACAGGTTCATCACTGTTCTTTATCGATGTATAGTATTCCATTGTGTGAATATACCATAATTTATTTGTCCCTTCATCCGTTGATGAGCACCTTGGTTGCTTCCATCTTTTCGGTATTGTAAACAGTGCTGCAGTGAACATGGGTGTACATATATCTGTTCGTGTTAAGGCTTTTATTTCTCTAGGATATATTCCAAAGAGTGGGAATGCTGGATCATATGGTAGTTCTAATTCTAGCTTTTTAAGGAAGCACCAAATCGATTTCCAAAGTGGTTGTACCATTTTACATTCCCACCAGCAGTGTATAAGTGTTCCAGTCTCTCCACAACCTCTCCAACATTTATTATTTTGTGTCTTTTGGATTCATGCCAGCCTTGTTGGAGTGAGATGAAATCTCATTGTAGTTTTGATTTGCATTTCTCTAATGGCTAATGTGGAATCCCTGGTGGAATAGTGGTTAAGTGCTATGGCTACTAACCAAAGGGTCAGCAGTTCGAATCCGCCAGGCGCTCCTTGGAAACTTTATGGGGCAGTTCTCCTCTGTCCTGTAGGGTCACTATGAGTCAGAATCAACTCGACGGCACTGGGTTCTGGGTCAGCTATGTAGTTTTTCTTCTGCATTGTTAGTAATGTTTTGTATACTGTTTATGCCATGTATTAGGGCTCCTAGCATTGTCCCTATTTTTTCTTCCATGATCTTTATCATTTTAAATTTTATATTTAGGTCTTTGATCCATTTTGAGCTCGTTTTTGTGTATGGTGTGAGGTATGGGTCTTGTTTCTTTTTTTTGCAGGTGGATATCCAGTTATGCCAGCACCATTTGTTAAAAGGACTGTCTTTTCCCCATTTAACTGATTTGGGGCCTTTGTCCAATATCAACTGCTCATATGTGGATGGATTTATATCTGGATTCTCAATTCTGTTCCACTGGTCTATGTATCTGTTGTTTCACCAGCACCAGGCTGTTTTGACTACTGTGGTGGTATAATAGGTTCTAAAATCAGGTAGAGTGAGGACTCCCACTTTGTTCTTCTTTTTCAGTAATGCTTTACTTCTCCAGGGCCTCTTTCCCTTCCATATGAATTTGGTGATTTGTTTCTCCATCTCATTAAAAAATGTCACTGGAGTTTGGATCAGAATTGCATTAAATCTATAGATCGCTTTTGGTAGAATAGACATTTTTACAATGTTAAGTCTTCCTATCCATGAGCAAGTGTTTTCCCACTTATGTAGGTGTCTTTTGGTTTCTTGCAGAAATGTTTTGTAGTTTTCTTTGTATGTCTTTTACATCTCTGGTAAAATTCATTCCTAAGTATTTTATCTTCTTGGGGGCTATTATAAATCGCATTGATTTGGTGATTTCCTCTTCGAAGTTCTTTTTGTTGGTGTAGAGGAATCCAACTGATTTTTGTATGCTTATCTTGTATCCCGATACTCTCCTGAACTCTTCTATTAGTTTCAGTAGTTTTCTTGAGGATTCCTTAGGGTTTTCTGTGTATAAGCTCATGTCATCTGCAAATAGAGATACTCTTACTTCTTCCTCACCAATCTGGATGCCCTTTATTTTTTATCTAGCCTAATTGCTCTGGCTAGACCTCCAGCACAATGTTGAATAACCATGGTGATAAAGGGCATCCTTTTCTGTTTCCTGATCTCAAAGGAAATGCTTTCAGGCTCTCTCCTTTTAGGATGATGTTGGCTATTGGCTTTGTATAAATGCCCTTTATTATGTTGAGGAATTTTCCTTCTATTCCTATTTTGCTGAGAGTTTTTGTCATGAATGGGTGTTGGGCTTTGTTGAATGCCTTTTCTGCATCAATTGAGAAAATCATGTGATTCTTGTCTTTTGTTTTATTTATATGACAGATTACATTGTTTTTCTAATGTTAAACTATCCATGCATACCTGGTATGAATCCCACTTGGTCATGGTGAATCATTTTTTTGATATGTTGTTGAATTCTATTGGCTAGAATTTTGTTGAGGATTTTTGCATCTAAGTTTGTGAGGGATATAGGTCTGTAATTTTCTTTTTTTTACGGTGTCTTTACCTGGTTTTGGTATCAGGGATATGCTGGCTTCATAGAATGAGTTTGGGAGTATTCCAACCTTTTCTATGCTCTGAAATACCTTTAGTAGTAGTGGTGTTAACTCTTTTCTGAAAGTTCGGTAAAACTCTGCAGTGAAGCCGTCCAGACCAGGGTTTTTTTTTGTTGGGAGTTTTTTGATTACCTTTTCAATCTCTTCTTCTGTTATGGGTCTATTTGTTGTTCTACTTCTGTTTGTGTTAGTTTACATAGGTAGTGTGTTTCTAGGAATTCATCCATTTCTTCTAGGTTTTCAAGTTTGTTAGAGTACAATTTTTCATAGTAATCTGATATGATTCTTTTAAGTTCAGTTGGGCCTGTTATAAATCACCCAGCTCATTTCTTATTTGGGTTATTTGCTTCCTCTCCTGTTTTTCTTTTGTCAGTTTGGCCAATGGTTTACCAATTTTGAAAAATTTTTCAAAGAACCAACTTTTGGTGTTGTTAATTCTTGCAGTTGTTTTTCTGTTTTCTATTTCATTTAGTTCTGCTCTAATTTTTATTATTTGCTTTCTTCTGGTGCCTGAGGCTTTCTTTTGTTGCTCCCTTTCTATTTGTTCAAGTTGTAGGGATAATTCTTTAATTTTGCTTTTTTTTTCTTTTGGTATGTGTGCATTTATTAATACAAATTGACCTCTGAACCCTGCTTTCACTGTGTCCCAAAGGTTCTGATAAGAAGTGTTTTCATTCTCATTGGATTCTATGAATTTCCTTATCCATCCTTATGTCTTCTATAATCCAGTCTTTTTTGAGCAGGGTATTGTTCAGTTTCCAAGTATTTGGTTTCTTTTCCCGTTATTGATTTCTACTTTTATGGCCTTATGGTCAGAGAAGATGTTTTGCAATATTTCAATGTTTTGGATTCTGCTAAGGCTTGCTTTATGACCTAATATGTGGTCTGTCCTAGAGAATGTTCCATGTGTACTAGAAAAGAAATTATACTTGGTTGATGTTGGGTGGAGTGTTCTGTATATGTCTATGAGGTCAAGTGGGTTTATTGTGGAATTTAGACCTTCCGTGTCTTTATTGAGTTTCTTTCTGGATGTCCTGTCCTTCACCAAAAGTGGTATGCTGAGGTCTCCTACTATAATTGTGGAGCTATCTATCTCACTTTTCAATGCTGATAGAGTTTGTTTTATGTATCTTGCAGCCCTGTCATTGGGTGCATAAATATTTGATATAGTTATACCCTCCTGGTATATTGTCCCTTTAATCATTATATAGTGTCCTTCCTTATCTTTTATGACGGATTTAACTTTAAAGTCTATTTTGTCAGAAATTAATATTGCCACTCTTGCTCTTTTTTGATTGTTGTTTGCATGATATATTTTTTTCCATCCTTTAAGTTTTAGTTTGGTTGTGTCTCTAAGGTGTGTCTCCTGTAGGCAGCATAGAGACGGATCATGTTTTTTAATCCATTCTGCCACTCTCTGTCTCTTTATTGGTGCGTTTAGTCTATTTGCATTCAGTGTAATTATGGATAAGTATGAATTTAGTGCTATCATTTTGATGTCTTTTTTTTGTGTTGTTGACAGTTTCTTTTTCCCACTTAATTTTATGTGCTGAGTAGATTATTTTATATACTGTCCTTTCCTCATATTTGTTGTTGATTTTGTTTCTGCCGAGTATTTTTTTCTTATATTTTATTTTGATGAGTAGGATAGTTTGTCTCCTTTGTGGTTACCTTATTATTTACCACTATTTTTCTAAATTTAAACCTAACATTTATTTCTTTATGTCACCTTCTCTTGCTCTCCATATGGAAGATCTATGACTACATTTCTTAGTCCCTCTTTATTGTTTTAATGTTGTCTTCTTTTACATTATAACATCGCTGTTTCCGTGTTTTTAGCATTTTTTTATCTTGATTTATTTCCGTGATTTCCCTGTCTGGGTTGACATCTGATTGCTTTGCCCAGTGTTCTTGTCTTGGGTTGATACCTGATATTATTGATTTTCTAACCAAAGAACTCCCTTTAGTATTTCTTGTAGTTTTGGTTTGGTTTTTATGAATTCCCTAAACTGCTGTTTATCTGGAAATGCCCTAATTTCACCTTCATATTTGAGAGACAGTTTTCCTGGATACATGATTCTTGGCTAGTAATTTTTTTCCTTCAATGCTTTATAAGTCATCCCTTTGCCTTCTTGCCAGCATGTTTCTGCCATGTAGTCCAAGCTTATTCTTACTGACTCTCCTTTGTAGGTGACTTTTCATTTATCCCTAACTGCTCTTAAAATTCTCTTATTATCTTTGGTTTTGGCAAGTTTGATCATAATATGTCTTGGTGACTTTCTTTTAAAATCTACCTTACGTGGAGTTGGATGAGCATCTTGAATAGATAACTTCTCATCTTTCATGATATCAGGGAGGTTTTCTGCCAACAAATCTTCAACAATTCTCTCTGTATTTTCTGTTTTCCCTCCCTGTTCTGGTACTCCAATCACTCGTAGGTTATTTCTCTTGATAGAGTCCCACATGATTCTTAAGGTTTCTTCATTTTTTTTTTTAATTCTTTTATCTGATTTTTCTTCAAATATATTGGTGCCAAGTGCTTTATCTTCAAGTTCACAGATTCTGCCTTCCACTTGCTCAATTCTGCTCTTCTGACTTTCTATCAAGTAGTCTTAGTCTGTAATTTTATTGTTAATCTTCTGAATTTGTGATTGCTGTCTGCCTATGAATTTTTAAAACTTACTAAATTTTTCATTGTGTTCCTGAATAATCTTTTAAATTTCTTCAACTGCTTTATCTGTGTGTTCCTTGTTCCTTGGCTTGTTCTGAGTATTGCCTGATTTCCCCTCCTGATGTCTTGAAGAGTTCTGTATATTAACCTTTTGTGTTCTGCTTCTGGTAATTCCAGGAATGCACTTTTGTCTAGAAGATCCCTCGATTCTTTGTTTTGAGAGCTTGTTGAGGTGATCATGGTCTGTTTCTTAATGTGACTAGATGTTGACTGTTTTCTCCGAGCCATCTATAAGTTATTGTATTAGTTTATTTTATGTTTGCTTACTGTATCATAGCTTCTTGCTTTTTTTTTTGTTTTGATATGCCCTAATGGGTTGCTTGAGTGATCTAGCTTGAGTATTTGCACCTTTGGCGCTCTGAGATCCTGTCCCCTGATGGCTAGAGCTATTATCAGGTGTATCAGTATACGAGTCCAATCACTTTTCTTGTATGAATTCAGCTCAGGTGTCCAGGTAGCTGATCATCAAGTGTATGGTACAGGCTCTGTCCTACAGTCTTAGAGGGGCAGCGGTGATTGGTGCAGGTACCAATATCTGGTTGCAGCAGGGGGTCACACTCTGAAAAAGGCAGAGTGCTAAGAATCATCCCCCAAGTTCTCTGAGGAAAGTGTGTCCCTGTTCCCTAGAGTGTACAGGTGGGTGGGTTCTGCTGATGGACTGTAGGCACCCAATGTTTTTGGTTATAAGGACTGTGAGGTGCCAGTTATCCTTGGACCCCTGTCGTGGGTGGCTGGGTGACCTGAGTAGAGCCACCAGTCCTCAGGCCCTGATGTGGGTAGGTGAGGATCCTGTTTAATAGGCAAAGCAGTGTAAAACATCAAACACCCAACTTTCCACGGCACAGCTGAAACAGTTGTAGTCTGCCAACAAGGGCCTATTCTCCAGAAATAGGCCCACACAGGTCCATGCAGAAGGAAAGGGTACTCAAAGTCCATGGACCATTTATGCCTGGACAAAAGCCACTTGTGTCCTGAGCTCCCCCAGTTAGTGGAGCTGGAAAATTATCTTTTCTCCCAGTTGGGAATTTATTCCTTCTCTAGGCCCTGGAGGATGGCTCTAGGTGCTCCACAGGGCCTATCTCAGGCCCAGGGAAAACAACAGCTGCTGAAGCTGGCTTGGAGGCAGAGGGTACAGTAAAATATATGCAAGCACTTAGCTTTCGCTGAGAGCGCCCTTCTTCTCTGGTTCCAGAGGTGTGAGTAGGCTGTGTGGCTGGCTGCTTCTCCCTCAGGAAACTGCAGCTGAATATTAGTACCAGCCCGCCACAGCCACGCCCGGGAATGGTGCCTGGGGGCTCTGAGCAATTCAGGTCCAGTAACTCTTCTCCGCTTCTGAACCATCTCTTCCTTCCCCTGCCCCTCAGTTCATTTTCTAAACTTGCCTTTGATGTTCAGGGCTCATGGTATATTTATTGTCATAAATATACTCGTTTCACTTCTTTTTTCAGGTCTTCGTTGTAAGAGGGCTAGCCGGAAGTCTGTAGTGTTTTTATGAAACAAAAATGGCAATACCTTTTGGAGGTATATTATAAAACTCACAGTCTCCACGATACAACATTCAAAATATCAAGGATATAATCCAAAATTCCGTGACATATGAAGAGCCAGAAAACTGACCCATTTTCAAAGGAAAAAATAATCAGTGGAGTCCAACACTAAGAAGATTCTAATGGAATTATCAGATAAGGACTCTCAGACAGTTATAATTTTGCTCAATGAGGTAAAAAAATATATATATATATGCTAGTAATAAATGAAAACATAGAAAGAAAATACAAAAACAGCCAAAGTGAAATTCTAGAACTAAAAAATACACTATTTGACCCAGAAGTTTTACTGGATAGGCTTATTAGTGGAATGAAAATGACAGGGAAAGGAAGCAGTGAACTTGAAGATAGAGCAATAAAAATGTTCCCATCAGAAGAAGAGAGACAGTGATATAGTTTAAAAAAAAAAAAATCCTCAGGGTCGTATGGAATGATGTCAAATTTTTTTCATATATGTAATTAGAATCCTGCAGGGAAAGGAAAGAGAAAATGGAGCAGAATAAAATTTTAAAGAAATAATGGCTGAAAACTTTCCAAACTGGGTAAAAGATTTAAGAATCTCAATAAACTCTAAGTAGAGTAAATACCAAAACAAACAAATATCAAAACAACAACAACAACAAACAAAACAAAACAAAAAAAATACCTAGGTGTATCATACCAAATTGCTAAAAACCAAAGAAAATGTAGAAAACATCGAAAAGGAAAAAAAAAAAAAATCAACACCTTACGTATATAAAATAGTGATACAAATTACTATGGACTTCTCTTCAGAAACTATCTAGGCCAGAAGTCAGTGGGATAGTATCTTTAAAGTACTGAAAGGAAAAAAAGTCAATCCAGAATTCCAAGAAAAAAACTAAGAAAATTTCACCAGCAGATCTGCACTATAAGACGTGTTAAAAGAGTTCTTCAGGCTGAAGGAAATAACAACAAAGAGAAACTCTAATTTCCAAGAAGCAATGAAGAATACTGAAATTGCATATATCTGGGTAAATATAAAGAAGTTTATTCTTTAACATCTTTAAAACGCATATGAATGTTTAAAGCAATAAGTATAACATTTTCTTAAGTGGTTTATAATGCATAAAGATGTAATACACGTGACAACTACAACATGAAGGATGAGGGTGGTAAATGGATCTCAACAGTAGCAAAGTTTTTATAGTTTATATAAAGTGAGACAATATTAACTCTAGTAGACAGTGTAAAGTAATGGTGTATATTGTAATCCCTAGAGAACATTTTTTTTTTAATGTAAAGAGCTATGTTGAAAAGCCAATAGATTATTAAAATGGAATTCAAAAAATACTCAAAATAAATAAGTGAAGGAGGAACAGATGAGCAAAACACAGAGGAGACCAACAGGCCTAAACCCCACCCTATCAATAATTGGATTTGATTAAATTGTCTAAGTAAAAGGCAGATATAATCAGAATGGATATAAAAGCAAGACTCAACTATCTGTTTTACATATAAAGACACAGGTTGCAAATAAATGGATAGTAAAATATACATCATGGAAGCAGTTAGTGTAAGATTTGAGCATCTGCATTAATATCAGATAAAATAGGCTTCAAGGCAAAGAGTATTAACAGACAAAAAGAAGGATGTTTTATGATGATTTATAAAGAAATCATAGATGTATATGCACCCAATAACAAAATTTCAGAAGACAGAAAGCAAAAGTTGACACATTAAAATTAGACAATTCCACAGACGGTAGATTCAACCCCCCCTTTTTCCTTAGCAATTGATCAAAAAACTAGACAAAAAATCTGAATAAAACAGTAAACCAGATTACCCCAGTTGATATTTATGGAACATTCCACACAACAACAAATTCTTTACAAGTGCAAGAAAAATGTTTAAAAATGAAAATGGAACACAAGCTACGGAACAGGAGAAAATATCCACAATACATATATCTGAAAAAGAACTTGTGTAATATATAAAGAATCTTACATATCAATAAAAGCAAGTCAACCAATAAAAATGAGAAAAAGATTAGAACGTACACTTCATTGAAGAGTATAAACAAATGGCCAATAAATATAGGAAAAAGATGTTCAACATCATTACTAATCAGGGAAATACAAATTAATGTTTAAAAACTATCAATAATGTAAAACAATTGGAATTCTCAAACAGTGCTGGTGGGAATGTAAAATGATAATGTGGAAAATTGTTTCGTAGTTCTTTAAAAGTTAAATATACACCTACCATACAACCCAGTCATTCCACTCTTAGGTATTTACCCAAGAGAAATGCAGAGAAATATATCTTCACACAAAAACTCATGTGAGAATGTTCAGCTTTATATTCAATGAATTACCAAGTTGTGGTCTAGCTACACAACGGTATGATACTCAGCAATAAAAAAGAATGAACTATTGGTCCACACAGAAACATGGAAAAATTTTAAAATCATTGTTTCAAGAAAAAAAAAAAAAAAACCCACTGCCGCGATAGGCAGACACAAAAGAGTACATGATTTCATTTATGTAAAATTAAGACAAATTATGCTGACAGATTGGTGGTTGACTAAGATGGACAGATGGATGGACTAAAATGGCACAACTGTTGGAGGTGATGATTTTGGCAATTTTTTTCACAGATATATACATCTTTCAGGGTTCATCAAATTTGGCTGCCATTTATTAATTAAAAAAAAATTAAATTTAATACCTCACACCATATGCAAAAACTAACTCAAAATGGATCAAAGACCTAAATATAGAACCTAAAACAACAAAGATCATGGAAGAAAAAATAGGGACAATGCTATGGGCCCTAATACATGGCATAAATACAATGTAAACCATAACTAACAATGCATAAACACCAGAAAATAAACTAGATAACTAGGAGCTCCTAAAAATTAAGTACTTATGCTTATCAAAAGACTTCACCAAAAGGGTAAAAAGAGAACCTACAGATGGGGGAAAAAAAATTTGGCTATGACATATCAGACAAGAGTCTAATTTCTAAAATCTGTAAAACACTTCAACACCTCTACAACAAAAAGACCAATGATCCATTTAAAAAACGGGCAAAGGATATGAATGGACGCTTCGCTAAAGAAGACATTCAGAAAGCTAACAGACTTATGAAGAAATGCTTGTGATCATTAGCCATTAAAAGAAAATTAGCCATTAGACAAATGCAAATCAAAATGACAATGAGATGCCATCTCACCCCAACATCACTGGCACTATTCAAAAAAAGAAGAAGATGATAAAGGTTGGAGAGGCTGCAAGCTTGGAACTCTTATGCATTGCTGATGGGAACGTAAAATGGCACAACTACTATGGAAAACCATATGGCACCTCCTTAAAAAGCTAGAAATAAAAATACCGTACAATCCAGCAACTCACTTGTAGGAATACATCCTAGAGAAATAAGAGCCATTACAGGAATAGACATACACACACCCATGCTCATTCCAATATTATTCACAATAGCAAAAAGATGGAAATAACCTAAATGCCCATCAACAGATGAATGGATAAACAAATTATGGTATATCCATACAATGGAATACTACGCAAGTACAACGATGAATCCGCAAAACATCCCACAACATGGATGAATCTGGAGGGCATTAAGTTGAGTGCAATAAGGAAATCACAAAAGGACAAATATTGTGTGAGACCACTATTATAAAAACTTAAGAAAAGATTTATACACAGAAGAAACCATCTTTGATGTTTACGACAGAGGAGAGGCGAGGAGAAATCACTAACTAGACAGTAGACAAGTGTTAACTTTGGTGAAGGGAAAAACAGCACGCAATATAGGGGAAGTCAGTACAACTTGACCCAGGCAAAGTCATAGAAGCTTCCTAGACACATCCAAATACCTTGAGGGACTGAGTTACTGGGGCTGAGGGCTTGGGACCATAGTCTTGGTGGCATAACATAATTCATAAGGAAATGTTCTATATCCTACTTGGTGAGTAGCATCTGGGGTCCTAGAAGCTTGTGAGCAGCCATCTAAGCTACATCTATTGGTCCCATGCTATCTGGAGCAAAGGAGAATGAAAAAAAACAAAGACACAAGGAAAATGTTAGTCTGGAGGACTAATGGACTACATTAACCGTAGTCTCCATTGGCCCGAGCCCAGAAGAACTAGACAGTCCCCAGTTATCACCACCAACTGCTCCAACAGGGATCACAATAGAGAGTCCAGAACAGAGCAGGAGAAAAATGTAGAACAAAATTCCAGTTACAAAAAAAGACCAGACTTACTGGTCTGACAGAGACTGGAGGAACCCCGAAGACTACGGCCTCCAAGTACCCTGCTAACTCAGAACTGAAGCCACTCCTGAAGTCCACCTTTCAGCCAGAGATTAGACAGGCCTATAAAACAAACAATAACACATGTAAGGAACATGCTTCTTAGTTCAATCAAGTATACGAGATGAAAGGGACAGCACCTGCTGAAAAGCAAAGACAAGAAGACAGGAAGGGACAGGAAAACTGGACAAATGGACACAGGGAACCCAGGGTGGAAAGGAGGAGAGTGCTAACACATTGTGGGGATTGCAATTAATGTCACAAAACAATTTGTGTGTAAATTTTGAATGAGAAACTAATTTGCACTGTAAACTTTCACCTAAAGCACAATAAGATAAAAAATAATAAATTTAGTTTCTACCTGCCTACCTTCCTGCTGGCTTTCCTTCTTGAGTAATTCAGTTCAAAAGTCATTAGGTGAGTTCAAGTAAGGCAGGTGTCCTTTACAGAGAAGTGGTGGCAGAGTGGCCTCAACAGCCCAGCTCCAGTTGTTGGATAATGGTGTAGGATAAGGATGGCATCCACATTGCCTAGTGTGGGATACTGGAGCTTGAGAAGGGTGAGGAGTCTTCTGCACTGGATGTCAAGGGGAGGTGGTGTTGATAACGTGAGATTAGGTATGTATAGTAGGAAATTCATCTAATAAGTATATTGAGAATAATGGGATCCAGCTTTGTCACTGTTGGAGAAGGAATTTACAGATATGGAAAGTGAGAAAACTGAAACGAACCCCAAGTTGTTGGATTACAGTTGGTGGTATTGGTGAGAACCAGGATTTTCAATATATAGATAAATAAGAAAAATAAATATAGATGCAATTTTTCTGTATGTATCTGTATATGTACCTAGGAGCAGTGATATGCCAATGGTAATGAGCACAACTGGCACACAGATGTTGGTTTCTAAGTCCTGTTCTCCACTATGAAGAACCAGAGCTCTTTGGGAAAATGGCTAATTCTAGGACTGGGTGGAAAAAATATAAGATGAAAAAGATGAGCCTGGAACATTTTCTTTTCCTAGAAAGTAAGAAAGTGCTCAGGGAATGACATGGACATGACGAAAGGACACACAAGCCAGCTTAAAGAGGCTTTTACTGGCCAAGTCTGGGACAATTTTAACATGAAAATGAATAAAGATAGTAATTTGCTCTAACTTATTGAATAAAATAGAAATCCATGTAGCCATGTAATATAAATAAATGAATAAGTAAATGGGGAGACAACAGTACAATACCTACAAATAAATGTAGAAGGAATGAGAAAATCATCACTTTGTAACCATCGTAATAATAATTCATTCAAGAAACATCAATGGATGCTAAAAACAATAGTGAAAGGTTGTTACGTACCCTTAAGCTACCTCTCCATGAAATGCTTATTACTCACAGAGGGAAAAAAGTAACTTTATAATGGAGAAAGATTGTAGGCACCACCTATTAAAGTGATCCAAGTTAACATCACCAGTAATGGGGCAAATCAAAATCATGGACCACCTGACACAACAAGGAGTACATGGGATCACTTTTGTGATGTTTTTTGCCAAAAATAAATAAGCTGAATCTAAGCATAAGGAAACACCAGACATACCCAGATAGGGGGATATTGGGGGGTGGGGGGGAGGAAAAAAAAATCAGCATGTAACCTTCAAAAGTGTCAAAGTCATGAAAGTCAAGGAAAGACTGAAGAACTTTTCAAGATTGAATGAGACTAAAGAGACACTACAATTAAATGTCTAAAAGATATTGATGAGACAACTGGCAAGATTTGAATGGGGTCTGAGGAGAGATGGTATGATATATCAGAACTAATTCCTTGATTTTGAGGGTTGTGCTTTGGTTATTTAGGATTTTAGGAGGATGTTCATGTTTCTAGGAATTCCATACCATTCAAAGTATTTTGAGAATGGGGTATCATTTTGGCAATATACTTTCAAATGGTTAAGGGGAAAAAAGAGGTTCTTTGTATTATTCTTGCAATTTTTCTGTAAATTTGAAATAGTTCCAAAATCAAAATAATATTAAAAAATTAATGATATATGAAATAATAAAACAGAGCAAATGGCATTTTACATAATAAAGAAGAACCAAGAGAGAATACAGTAGATATGTAATTTTCAAAAAAGAAAGTCTGAAATAGTGTCACTCATAAAAATCAACCACCTGAATGTATTGATAATTGCAACTAGAACAGAAAAATATATTTATATAAATTATAGAATTCTTGAAATTTGTAGATATATTAGAAAATACATTACTGTTGCCAATTCTTATTTTAAAAAAGCTTTAACCACCAATCTTAAAGATGCACCTGGTGATTTTCTAGATTTCACAACAGTAATACTGTCAGCCTTACAAACTTTAGGGGTGAATTCAAGGTAGTAACAACAAGAAAGGCAATTTAAATAAGAATGTTCCAGCTAACAAACTGTTTGGCTCTTCTATACACTTCATTTTAGTCCTAAATTAGCTGGTCGACTAATTTCCAGACTTCCCCGGGCCTGGTCTGCTGGTCTAACCTGTCTCAGTCACTAATCGACAGCTGTAAACTCAGGTTATGTAGGTTGAGTTAGGATGAGTGCAGGATTTCTCCATCTGCATCTTTCTCATACCTTATAATTGGCATTTACTTTTTAGCTATGCAATTATTTTAAAGAAGGTCAAAAGACTGTAGCAAAAAGTTCATCTAAGGTAGTTTCATATTAACATACCAAAGCCCTTGTGTGTCCTTATACATGACACTTAGTATTTGATGATTCACAATGTAGTAGCACCTGTTTACTGCAGTATCTCCTCAACAAATAGACAGCAAGCAGGTACTAATTATATGTCCACTGGCCGACTATTGTGTGCACTCCTATTGGTCCTTGATATTACTTTTGGGCTCCTGCAATGTAAGGAGCAGGATATAAGGCAAATCTGCTCCAACAGGTGTTTGAACTAGGTTCTGGTTGCAGGAGTTTTAATCCATACTGTGCTCTAGAGCTGTGATTGGTAAAGTCTATCCCTTACTCCAAGCAATATAGTTAAGCGCTCTCTCCTCCCTTTCCCCAGGTACCTTTAATACTGTTCATATTTATTTTGCTGTTTTGTAATTTGTAACTGTTGTTTACTTCTGTGTTTCCTGCTCTTAGACTGAGCCCCTTGAGTGTAGACCACAGTGGGCATTCTACGTGCTGGAAGTATTCAATGAATGTTAATTGAATGGGTGAATGTCTATAAAACAACCATGTAGATGGGAATTTTTTTGTTAACATATATTCCTCCCAAGAAGCTCTGGTGGGGTAGGGGTTAAAGCACTTGGCTACTAACCAACAAGTTGGCAATTCAAACCCACAAGCCACTTCACAGGAGAAAGATGTGGCAGTATGCTTCCATAAAGATTACAGCCTTGGAAACTTTAACGGGCCAGTTCTACTCTGTCCTACAGGGTCGCTATGAGTCAGAACGGACTTGATGGGCAATGGGTTTTTGTTTTTTTAATTCCTCCCACCAACTATCCTAATTAAATTTGAAGCAGCTAACACTAGTGGAACAAATCCTAGGTCAACGATCTTTAGAATTTATCTAGATCTTTATTTGAGAAGTCTCCATTTTCTTGTACATTTTGTTTTGCTTTTTTGAATGTATAGTGATTAGTGGTGCAATGATGAATGCGTTCGGCTGCTGAGCAAAAGGCTGGAGGTTTGAGTCCACCCAGAGGCACCTCAGAAGAAAAGCCTGATGGCCTACTTCTGAAAAATTATCCATTGAAAATCCTGTGGAGCATAGTTTTACTCTGACACACATGCAGTTGCCATGAGTCTGAATTGACTCCATTGGCAACTCGTTAGTGGTGGTTATGGTTAGTAGGCTTTCAGCAAATATGCCAACAACAACAACTAAAAGTTTTAGTTCCCCAAATGAGCACTTCTAGGCAGTCAGCTTCCATTATCATGCATTTGGCTTACTTCTCAACTGGCAAATACATTGGCAAATAACCCAAATAAGAAATGAAATGGGGGATATACAACAGACCCTACTGAAATAAAAAGGATCATAACAGAGTACTACAAGAAACTCCAACAAATTTGAAAACCTAGAGGAAATGGGCAAATTTCTAGAAACACACTACCTACTCAAACTAATACAAATTGAAGTTGAAAATCTGAACAGACCCATGACAAGAGAAGAGATTGAAAAGGTCATTTTAAAACCCTCAACACAAAAAGCCCTGGGCCAGATGGCTTCACTGGAGAATTCTACCAAATTTTCAGAGAAGAGCTTACACCAGTACTACTCAAACTATTTCAGAACATAGAAGAAGAAGGGATACTTCTGAATTCATTCCATGAAACCACCATAACCCTGATACCAAAACCGGGCAAAGACATCACAAAAAAAGAAAATTACAGACCAATATTTCTCATGAATATAGATGCAAAAATCTCAACAAAATTCTAGCCAATAGAATTCAGCATCATATTAAAAAAATAATACCACGACCAAGTGAGATTCATACCACGTATGCAAAGATGGTTCAACATTAGAAAACCAGTCAACGTAGTCCACCACATAAATAAAAGAATCACATGATCATCTCAGTTGACGCAGAAAAGGCATTCGACAAAGTCCAACACCTGTTCCTGATAAAAAACTTTCAGTAAAATAGGTATAGAAGGTAAATTTCTCAACATGATAAAGGGCCTTATACAAAACCAAAGGCCAACATCATCCTCAATGGAGAGAGGTGGAAAACATTTCCCTTGAGAACAGGAACAAGACAAGGATGCCCTTTATCACCACTCCTATTTAACATTGTGTTGGAAGTCCTAGCTAGAGCAATAAGGCAAGAAACAGAAATAAAGGGCATCCAAACTGGTAAGGAATAAGTAAAACTTTCCCTACTTACAGATTATATAATACTATACATAATTTTTTTTTTTTTTTTTTTTTTTTTATGCATAGAAAACCCAAAAGATGCCATGAGAAAACTACTGGAACTAATAGATTCAGCAGATAGCAGGATACAAGATAAACATACAAAAATCCATTGAATTCCTATACACCAATAAAGAGAACAATGAAAAGGAAATCAGGAAAACAATACCATTTAAAGTAGCCCCTAAAAAAAAAAACAAAATACTTAGGAATAAATCTAACCAGGGACATAGAAGACCTACACAAAAAAAACTACAAAACATTACTGCAAGAAACTAAAAGAGACCTACATTAATGGAAAAACATATGTTTACTGATAGGCAGACTTAAAATTGTAAAAAATGTCAATTCTACGCAAAGCAATCTACAAATACAATGCAATTCCAATCCAAATACCAACAGCATTCTTTAAAGAGGTGGGAAAACTAATTATAAATTTTAAATGGAAAGCGAAGAGGCCCCAGATAAGTAAAACACTACTGAAGAAGAAAAAGAAAGTAGAAGGACTCACATTACCTGACCTCAGAACCAACTATATAGTTAAAGTAGTCAAAACAGTCTGGCACTGGTAAACAACACACACATTGACCAATGGAACAGAATTTAGAACCCAGATGTAAATACAGCCACCTATGGTTACCTAATCTTTAACAAAGGCCCAAAGTCCACCAGGGAAAAGACAATCTTTTTTAACAAATAGTGCTGGCAAAGCTGGATGTCCATCTGCAAAAAAATGAAACAGGACCTATACCTCACACCATACACAAGAACTAATTCAAAATGCATCAAAGACCTAAATATAAAACCAAAAACTGTAAAGATCATTGAAGAAAAAATAGGGTCAGTGCTAGAGGCCCTAATACATGGCATTAACAGGATACAACCCATAACTAACGATACACGAACACGAGAAGATAAGCTACATAACTGGGACTTTCTAAAAAGTAAACACGCTCATCACAAGATTTCACCAAAAGAGTAAAAAAAGAACCTACAAACTGGGGAAAAAAAAAAAAAATTAACTGTGACAAAACTGATAAAGGCCTAATCTCTAAAATCTATGGGAAAATCCAACACCTCTATAACAAAAAGACAAATAATCCAATTAAAAATGGGCAAAGGATATGAACAGACACAGCCAAAGAAGACATTCAAGCGGCTGACAGACACATCAGGAAACGGTCGCAATCACTAGCCATTAGAGAAATACGAATCAAAACCACACTGAGATGCCATCTCACCCTGACATTACTGGTGCGAATCAGAAAAACCAGAAAGTAACAAATGTTGCAGAGGCTGTGGGGAGATTGGAGCTCTTATGCACTGCTGGTGGGAATGCAAAATGTTACAGCCATCTTGGAAACCGATATGGCACTTCCTTAAGGAGCTAGCAATAGAAATACCATATGATTTCAGCAATCCTACTCCTCCGAGAGAAATAAGAGCCGTCACACGAATAGATATATGCACACCCATGTTTCACTGCAGCATCGTTCACAATAGCAAAAAGATGGAAACAACCTAGGTGCCCATCAATTGATGAATGGAAAAATAAACTGTGGTATGTACACACAATGAAATACTCTGCAACAATAAAGAAGTGTGATGAGTTTTTGAAGCATGTTACAACACGGATAATTCTGGAGGGCATTATGCTAAGTGAAATAATTCAATCACAAAATGACAAATATTGTATGAGACCACTGCTATAACAACTCATGAAAAAATTTACACACACAAAAAAAATAATCTTAGATGGTTCTGAGGGAGAGGAGGGGTAGGAGGGAAAACACTAAGTAGACAATAGATAAATGGTAACTTTGGTGAAGGGTAGGACGATACACAATACTGGGAAGCCAGCACACCTTGTCAAAGGCAAGGTCACGGAAGCTCCACAGACACATCCAAACTCCCTGAGGGACTGAATTACTGGGCTGAAGGCTGTGGGGACCATGGTCCCAGGGACTGTCTAGCTCATTTGGCATAACATAATTTATATATGTAAAAAAAATGTTCTACATTCTACTTTGGTAAGTAGCATCTGCTGTCTTAAAAGCTTGTAAGCGGCCATCTAAGGTATTTGCCTGGTCTCACCCCATCTGGAGCAAGGGAGAATGAAGGAAACCAAAGACACAAGAAGACTAGTCCAAAGGACTAATGGACCACAAATACCACAGCCTGTACCAGATGGAGTCCAGCACAACTAGATGGTGCCCAGTTATCACTACCACTGCTCGGACAGGGATCACAATAGAGAGAGTCCCGGACAGACCTGGAGAAAAATGTAGAACAAAATCTAACTCAAACACACACCAAAAAGACCAGACTTACTGCTCTAACAGATAGATAGTGGAGAAACCCCAAGAGTATGGCCCCCAGACATCCTTTTAGCTCAGTACTGGGGTCGCTCTTGAGGTTCACCCTTCAGCCAAAGATTAGACAGGCCCATAAAAACAAAACTTGCCCAGGGGCAAGGACAAGAAGGCAAGAGGGGACAGGAAATCTAGTAATGGTGAAACCCAAGGTTGAGAAGGGGAGAGTGTTAAAAAGTCGTGGGGTTGGCAGCTCAGGTCAGAAAACAATACGTGTACTAATTGTTTAATGAGAATGTAGTTCACTCTGTAAACCTTCATGTGAAGTTCAATAAAGAAATTAATAAAAGAAAAGTTAAAAAAAAAAAAAAAGATTACAGCCTTGGAAACCCTATAGGGCAGTTCTACTCTGTCCTACAGGTTCGCTATGGGTCAGAATTGAATCAATGGCAATGAGTTTTTATAGTAATACTTGGTTTTATATGGATTTTGTTCATTGCTACCTTTAGCAATATTTTAAACGAGATTTTCTGAAAGTTTATTAATGATGTCATTATTTCATAATGGAGTATGACAGAAAGATTTCCATAGATAAGTATGTCAAGTTTATATTCAGTTCTGTATTCAGTACGTCATCCCTCCAGATTATACTCAGCGTGAGTAGATTCTATTATTCTGTTTTAAAAAAAAAGTCTCATGTAAAGGAAATAACGTTAATCTTAATTTTAGAACTAGGTGAAGTCCCCAATGAGTGCTTGTGAAAACTGGTTTATCTTAAATGACAGCATGTAGGACTTCCAGCTGCTTTCTCTGTCTAATCAAAACATTTGCTCACAATAGCAGCTGCTTCTATGCCTTGTTTTTAAACCACTGCACCAAATCAAACTGCAAACAAAATGCCCATAGTAAGAAGACTCAGGCCTTTGGGACATTGTTTTCTTATTTCAGAATAAAAAAAGAAGAAAGTCAATTCATAAACCAGTTATCATTTACTCTAAAGCTTGGTTTCATGAAGCCCAAATAAATAAAATTTACAATAAACACTAATACTGTAATCCTAGGGATTTATAAATAATTGTTCTTTAGAGAATAGATCCATTTACAGTTACATATCATAAATCCACAATACAGTGCATAGCTAATGTAGTCAGATGACATATTTTGGGAAAATAGAATATAGGGGCTAAGTTTCTTATGTAATATCATTCTGAGCCATCATCTGTGTCACGCTTGTGAAGCTGCGTTGGTCAAAGTTAATATCCTACACATGACTTACATTTCGGATAGCATTAGGCTCGGGCAAAAGCCACATCAAACTGAGTTGGTGTGAACAACTACTCTGGAATGTGTCTTATAATTTTGTTTGCCAAAGAAATGTTCCTTCTATTTACATACTTTTTAGAATACAACATTTTGTACTAGGAAATTTTTTACACTGTTTTAGAAGTAAATATTTAATTTTTTTTTTTTTTTTGGAAAGAAGTCCTTTCTCTTTGCAAGTATCATCATATGAAGAAGGAATGAAAAAAATTCACAACTTCGATCAGACTAAAGCATCTTAATTTAAGCATTAAAAGATGTGTGTTTGAAGGATCTCAATCTCCACATGTTCTGCAAATAAAAAGCAGGCAAACAATACAATAAAACTTCACGGAAGTCTAAAGAACCAATTACTTAAAAATTTCACCATCTGCTCTCACTGAAGCAGTAAGGCCGAGGAGTTTTCCTGTGGTACAAATGATGATAATCAGAAAGTAACAGAATGAGAAATACAAACATCTTTTTTCTTTTCTTATTTGCTGTGGTGGTTCTTAACGAAAACTTGAGCTACACTAACAAAGGAAGGGGAGGATGTGCCCCCGCCCCATCTCCTAATTGAGGCTTATATCCAGTAATAGCTTTTTGCTGCCCTGGGCACCATGACATTGCCTCATTTGGCCATGCACAGCTATTATTCTAGGAGGCAGCTAGCGAAGTGCCCCAATCCATCTGCTTGCTTTTCATGGGCTGGTGGTCTCCTTGATGTTGACAGCTGTCTTAATTTTCTCAGGCCACCTGCCACACAGTAAATACTGTGCGGTTCGAGCCCACCAGCGGCTTCTTGGGAGAAAGATGTGGCAGTCTGCTTCTGCAAAGATTTACACAGCCTTGGAAACCCTATAAGGCAGCTCTGCTCTGTCCTACAGGATTGCTGTGAGTCGGAATTGACTCAACAGCAGTGGGTTTGGTTTTTTTTTTTTGGTTAAGATGTGTGCAAAAGTTTATCCTTCTAGTGGACGTTTCAAATCAAAAAGCTTAGCATTTCTAAACTGCACTTGCATCCTTGTTTAAATGCTTCAGCCATCAGCACTGAGAGTCTGTTCTCATAGTTTTGAGTATAGTGCTTATGCTTTGATAATGGTAATTCAGTAACTGAATTAATTAATTAATCTGAATTAATTAATCAATTCCACATATGACACTGGAAGTCCTGAAACTCGGGGTCTAGCAGCACTGTTACTAACTAGTAAGATACTCAATTTTCGGAAAGTCATTTAACCTCTGGGAACATCAGGTTTTCTCATTTGTCAAATAAGCTACTGAATTGCAGTCTTTTTATGGAAGTCACACTGTCACAGAGGTGGAGAGGAAGAGAGCATACTTACAGTTATCTCTTTTAGAGAGCTTTCCCTGAATCTTCTAGACCGAGCTGGGAGTCCATCTTATACATGCCGTAGAAGAATTTCTGCTGTTCCTCACCTGTCTCCCTTATCAGACTTCCTCCTTGAGGGAAAGCACTTGGTCTGTCATCATTGTGTTTCTAAGACTGAGCATGTATTTGACACATAGTAGGCAATCAAGGACAGACCCAGGTTTTGTGGATCTGAAGTTTCTAGAATTTGTAGGGTCCTCACTATTTTTCACTAAAGAAAGAACTCAAGACTAAGCCTAAAATACTAGATACAAATGTGGGCATTTATAGACAGTGGAAAAATAAATTACACAAATTACCAATTTAAAAAACGGGGGAGGCTAATATCACAAAATCTAGAAAGCCAACGTATTTTTCCATTAAACGCTTGATACCCTCTATAATAGCATACTCTTTGATAGTTTTCATATAATAATAATTTTTTAGTATCATTTTCTATACAAAAAATAGTCTTTCCTTTAGCTTTGTTGCTCAATTATTATTTTTGTTAGAAGGGCTATGTAAACATGCAACACTGCATGTACACACATATGTTATAGACTGAATTGTATCCCCCCCAGCATATGTGTTGTAAATCCTAACCTCTATGCCTGTCATTATAATCCCATTTGGGAAGGGGTTGTCTTTGTTGTGTTAATGAGGCAGGATTAGTGTAGGGTGTGTATTGAGTCAATCTCTTACCAAATGTAAAATGAGTAGATTAAGCAAGCAGAGATGAGGAAAGAGTGATGTCAAGCCACATGGAGGTCTCCAAGGAACCAGGAAACAAAAGCTGCAGAGACAAGGACCTTCCCCCCAGAGCTGACAGAAACAGAAAGCCTTCCCCTAGAGCTGGTACACTGAATTTGGACTGCTAGCCTCCTAAACTGTGAGGAAATAAATTTGTTTGTTAAAGCCATCCGCTTGTGGTATTTCTGTTACAGCAGCCCTAGATAACTAAGACGACATGATTATCATCAAAAAGAAAAAAATGTTCAGTGAATTTGTAGTTATAAAAATTGTATACACTCCATTATTGAGCATATTCTTGTTATGAGAGAAATTACATCAATTAGAAGTGACTCTGCCTCTTGAAATTTTGTCTTTTGGTGCCTGGAAGACTTTCTCACAGGTTCCCGTCAGCTGCTGTGAATTTCAGGCCTTGTTTCACTTCTAGTCTCCACATAGTTTCAGTGCCAACAGCCACAGGATACATTTCTTTCTCGATAGGACTACTGGTCCTACAACTTGGGCCTAACGCTTGGTAAATTGTCAAATGGGCAAACTGGAATTTAAGCAATAGTTTAACTACATATGAGAGGTTGCCAGCCACATAAATATATCCCACTAAATCCAAACAAAATGTATTCCCAACTCAAATTCCCCAACAGATCTCAAAGCACCCTCAATAACTGCAACACTGAATGACTCTAGAGGAAGCATGAAGGAGGGAAAGTCCAAGTAGAAAGAGATCGTGGTCTTAATCAATTGCAGTTAAAATATTTAGATTTGTTCATTTAAAAAAAAAACATATGGCCATGTGCTCGCATTGCTGCGTTTGCCTTGGTTGAGCTCATTCCAGGAAGGGGCCTTGAAGCTTCAGCTTCATCAGTATATCACAGTAAATCTGCCTCTACTGTAAAACCAAAAAAAAAAAAAAAATTGCCATTGAGTTGATTCCAACTCATAGCGACCCTACAGGACAGAGTAGAACTGCCCCACTGGGTTTCCAAGGAGTGGCCGGTGGATTTGAACTGCTGACCTTTTGCTTAGCAACTGGTCACTTAACCACTGTGCCACCAGGGCTCCCCTCTATGGTAGGCAGTTGCTAAATGTCTGGGAATAACTGAAGGGATGAATGACTGAAGACAACATTCCTAATGCAGCCTTAGAACTTGGTACTCAGGAATTTGTTCTTATGGGTACAGAGTATAAGGATGTAGGACATCTAGAAAACTGATAAATACTGGAAAAGCTAATGAACAAAAAGTCAAGGGCCATTGTTTTATCATTTTAAACTTGTTTTTCATAGACAAAGTTTGCCTTAATGAAAGCAGGGCACTGTTTGTATTTGATAGTAACTGAAGTGCTTTGCTCTACTAGAGTAGGGATCAGGGTATCATTAGACAGTAGTTGTTTCCTTCATGAGGTAGTTGTTTTTGAGAAAAAGAAAAATATATCATGCTTTTATTTATTTTTTTTTTTTCTGCACTGGCTGAAGTGTTCACCCTAAATCCATTGCCGTCTTGTTGATTCTGACTCATAGTGGCCATATAGGACAACCCATAGGGCTCCCAAGGCTGTAATCTTTACAGAAACAGACTGCCACATCTTTCTCCTGCAGAATGGCTGGTGGGTTCAAACCACTGACTATTTGATAAGTAACTGATGTCTTTAACCACCATGCTGCCAGGGCTCCTATTCACTCTGTTGTTGTTAGGTGCCGTCGAGTTAGTTTTGACTCATAGCAATCCTATGCACAACAGAATGAAACACTGCCTGGTCTTGCACCGTCCTCACAACTGTTGCTATGCTTGACCCCATTGTTGCAGCCACTGTGTTAATCTATCTCGGTGAGGGTCTTCCTCTTTTTCGTGGACCCTCTAGTTTACCAAGCATGATGTCCTCCAGGGACTCGTCCCTCCTGATAACATGTCCAAAGTACATAAAGTCTTGCCATCCTCCCTTCCCTGGTTGTACTTCTTCCAAGACAGGTTTGTCTTTTCTTCTGAAAGTCCATGGTGTATTCAATATTCTTCGCCAACACCATAATTCGAAGGCATCAGTTCTTCTTTATCTTCCTTATTCATTGTCCAGCTTTTGCATGTATATGAGGCAATTGAAAATACCATGGCTTGAATCAGGTGCACCTTAGTCCACAAGGTGATATCTTTGCTTTTTAATACTTGAAAGAGGTCTTTTGCAGCAGATTTGCACAATGCAATACGCTGTTTGATTTCTTGACTGCTGCTTCCATGGGCATTGATTGTTGATCCAAGTAAAATGAAATCCTGGACGTCACTTTTTTCTATTTGTGAGGATTTTCATTTTCTTTATGTTGAGGTGTAATCCATACTAAAGGCCGTAGTCTTTGATCTTCATCAGTAGGTGCTTTAAGTTCTCTTCACTTCAAGTCCTTGTCACTCTTGGGGCCTCTAATAATATTTACATTATTTTATACCTTTGCAGGAGCCCTGGTGGCACAGTGTTTAAGTTCTTGGCTTCTAACTGAAAAGGTGGAGGTTTGAACTCCCCCCAGCCTCTTCACAGAAGAAAGATTTGGCAGTCAGCTTCCATAAAGATTACAGCCTTGGAAACCCTATGGGGCAGTTCTACTCTGTCCTATAGGTTCCCTATGAGTAGGAATCAACTCGAAGGCAATGGGTTTCGATTTTTGGTTTTATACCTTTGAAAGCTGTCTACTAATAGTTATCATGTTTATGGCTACAAAGCAAACAATCCTAATTAAGGAAAGAAGAGATTCTAGCTGGATTAACGATAGCATTATTTCTACTACTCATACCATCCTCAGCAACACTGTAGAAAATTTCAGTATGGAAGACTTTACATATCATGATTCTGACGCTTTTTCACATAGCGAGAAGACTGGCCTTTGAAGAAATATGAGGACTATCAGCGTTTTCTTTGAGAGCTATTTCTTGGAGAAATTCTTATTCTTAGAGAAATATTATTAGTTAAAACCATGATTCATTAAGAAATTTTACCGGCTCCCACCTGCTTTTATTCCCAGAAAGTCTTCCTGAACAAGCCACTCCCTGGGTGGGCTTTAAGAAGTAGGACCTGCCGAGTCACATTATAAGCAGGGGACACATCTGGTAGTCATTTAACATTTCTTTTAGGAAATAAATTATTCTCTGGGCCATCTAGCTGGAGGGAACAGTTTGCTCCATACTTTCTTTGCTGTCCTGTTCTCTTTGGGTTTCTGGTGAGTGGACCTTCAATGGAGATTTTCCCCTAAAATAATAAAGCTAGAATCAGGAACTTGTCTTATGCTAGGGTGTTTTTTATTCTAGCCTTTTCCTGTTCTCTCAGAGTCACAGAGAAGGAAGAAGGATTTACAAAACAGAAAGCACTGGTAGATCTTGAGGGATAGTCTGGGATGAACCCAGTTGAGAAACTGGGCTGATTTAAATCTGTGGGTTAAATCCAGCTGGAACAAATCAGAGTGAGTGCCTCGGGCTGTGTGGCAGACAGTGGCGGCTGGAGTGCTTCTTGGAGGCAGCTGGGGGCAGAAAGGAAGCTCACACGCCACCAGCTGCTTCTGAAATGATCTGGGCTTATATGTAACTCGGAGTGTGAGAACTTTAAAGCACTTGTTACTTCTGACTTGAACTAGCCGACCAAGAAGCGAGCTGCTGGCAGAGCGTGACAGGTACCCCCACCTCCGCCATTCACTTGGCGCTGGGTAACCACTGGCTGAGACTGTGTTTGGGGGAGCTGTTTGTGGGTGGAAAGGCTCTGCTGTTTACCAAGCATTTTCATAAACTTTCAGAAGTCTGAAAACTGTTTACATGCATTGGCTGTAGGATAGAAAACAAATCAGTAACAACAACAAAAAGCAAAGCTAAACAGGCTGCAGCCTGAAGTCGTCTGGGCGGGAAGTCCGGCGTCCAGCGTCGCTTCTCCTCGCGGCCTGAGGCTGGCGCCCTCGCTGGGACCCCCGCCCCGGGAGGGAGGGAGGGAGGGCGGTGGCTGCTGCGCCCGGCTCGGGGCGGTGCCGCGACCTCTGGCTCCTCCCGGGGGCCGGCCGGCCGGCAGGGGCGGGGAGGAGCCGCCGCTGCAGCGCCCGGAGCAGCCGCGCGGGGAGCGCGTCGCGCCCGCCTCTCCTGCCCGCGATGCGCTGAGCCGCGCCGTCGGCCCGCGCCTGTCGCTCCTGCGCTTGCCGGCTCCCGGGGCGCCGGGCTGCGGGCGGACGGCACCGCCTCGCCTGTTCCCCGCAGACGAGCAGGGGCCGGCGGCCGCACCGGGGAGATGTCCGGCGGCCGGAGGAGAGGCGGCGCCCCGTGGCACAGCCTCTCCCGGTTCTTCGCTCCCCGAAGCCCTTCCCGGGACAAGGAAGAGGAAGAGGAGGAGAGGCTGGGGACGAGCCAGACGCCGGCTCCGGGCCGGGGTGCTGCCAGGTGGGAGCCGCAGGGGGCGAGGGGGTGGGCTGCGCGGACTCGGCGGGACCGGAGCTCCTGGCCGGACCGCCGGCAGCAAGCCGCTCTCGGGCCGGGGTGCAGTTTGCTGGCCACTTTCTGTTCTCCTTCCTCCATTGCTAAAGTTCCCCGCTTCTCGCCCAGCTCCCCACGCCGCATCACCCCTATTCCTCGGTCTGTTAAACCTGCGTAAAGTTCCTGACGCGCGGGCGACTGCGTGCCCCCGGGCCCGGGCGCACAGCCGGCTCTTCGCCCCCGCTCCGGGATTCTGTTCCCGTCCCCACGCGCCTGCCCCCCAAGTCCTGGCAGCAGCGATCTCCCCGGCGTCCGGCCGGCAGTAACGCGAAACAGTTGTGAGCGGAGCCGAGCGGTCAGCCAGGGGAGGAAGGGAGAAGCGGTGTGTAGATCAGGCCGAAGTGGGAAAGGTAAGGCTTTGGAGCGGCACCCGTCAGCTGGCACCTTGCCGTCTTATTTAAATGCTGTAGGAAAGATTTTTTAAAAAGTGTGATACTAAGTTCCCAAGCTTTCATAAAAACATCAACGGTTTTATCCAACAACAACGTTTTTGTTTACCATTAACTGGACATTTAAGGAATGCCGCCTATCCAACAACAACAGTTTTATTTACTATTATCTGGACACTTAAGTAATGCCGCCCTTCTTTCTTTCATCTCTCTTTTCGGGAACATCTGCCTCAAGTTCCCAAGCAGATTCCCAAAACCGGGACTCGAGCTCTCTCGGTTTCCGTAATGAAAATGTGCCCTTTCTCTTGTAATCTTTTTTCCTTCCTCCACCTGCTGTACAATTGAATTTTTAGGTGTGTCTCATTAGAATGCCTGTTCCTATGAAGTATTTTCATTCACTCTGGAAGGGGGAAGAGGGATCAAATAAAATGAAATTTGCGGCTTTAAACTTTTGATGAGACCCCCCCGCCTCCATTGCACTAGAAGAGTGCGTAACCCATGTAATTGGAGGGACGCCTCCAGAAAGTTTACAGTTTACTTCAGATTTTAAAGGGGCAGTGTTGGGCTTCAAAGAAAAATGGGCAGGAAACTGAGAGAACTGCAGTTGTGTCTGAGCTTGGTTCCACTAATCTCCAGGTTTTGTTATTCGAATGGTGTTGTTTACGTGTGCCTCAGTTTCCCAACTTTTGAAAACATTTCTGTTAATAAAATACCAAATCCGTCTAAGGAATTGGTTAGTCTCCTGGGAGGTTTCAGCTATTATTGCCCTATCTGATTTTTAAGGGAGACTTTGAAATTCGAAGTTACACAGTACTTAAAAATAGTTGTGAGGTCTCACAGGTCCCAGCCAGGATGTCAGATAGCTCTGCTGGCGTGGGCAGACAGCCTATGGAGCCTGCCATCGCTGTAACAACACTGACCATCTTGAATTATGTGAAAGCAGCATTTGAAAGAAATCCCAAGTAGATTCAGCAAAAGTTGGAAATTTGAGTCAGTATTAGAAAGGAATAGGTGGGCCAATTGCAGGTTGATTTTAGTATTATCCTGAAAGCCTGCCTGCCTGCCTCCTACCCTGCCCCTATTTTGACTTTTTAAGGCGGTTTTCAAATCTAATCTCTTCTGACAGGAGCTAACCATTGTAGCAGCTAGTCCCTTGTCTACCTGCCACTTCTCTATTTTAACCATCTCCAGGTAGTTACAGACCATGGCTTTTTGACAAGGAAAATTTGTATTCTTCTATGAGCACTAATTTTGTCCTCATCTTTTTTATGACTTACCACATGTTAAGGGGATTGCAGATAATCCTTTGCATGGGTGTTCTGTTTTAAATGCACTTAAATCTTTCTTTTCAGGGATATAAAAGCGCACAAAGCCTTTATTGAAAGTTTAATGAAACAAATGGAAATGCTTAGTATAGTACCAGTGTCCCAGTAACACAACACCTGGTGTTAACAAGATTGGAAACAGAATTGTGATTTGTCACTGTGATCTTATTTCAGAATTAAAGGGTGTTTTTGGCTGCTTCTCTTTGCAGCAGAAACCCCTTTTTACCTTCTGTACTGGTGGATTTGAGTGCACAGTAGCCGGCTCAGCAGACACAGGGTACTTGCTATGCTGGGGTGTAGAGGTGTTGAGAGAAGGCGACTTTCCTCCAGGAGCCATGAGAGGCAGAGACCACCCGCAAACAGTAGTACTAGCGCCTATCACATGTCTAGCACTTTGCGGCTTACAAAGTACTTTTTATAATATTATTGCGCATGACCTTGACCAACCTGTGTTATCAGTATTCCCACCTAATTTTTTTTTTTTTTTTTTACCTAACTAAAACAAACAGGTTTAAAGAAACTTGTTCAAAATCAGTTATTTTTCAGTCAGTTAACATATTATCAAGTCTTATGCTGTACTTGTAAGTTTTGGGCCCTTTAACCATCACTAAGCATTAATGTCAGTATTTCGGTTTTTCAGTATACTAAAAATGGAACGGAAACCCTGGTGGCATAGTGGTTAAGTGCTACGACTGCTAACCTGAAGGTCGGCAGTTTGAATCCACCAGGCAGTCCTTGGAAACTCTGTGGACAGTTCTACTCTGTCCTATGGGGTTGCTAGGTGGGAATTGATTCGATGGCAGTGGTTTTTTTGTTTTTCGAAAAATGAAACGAAATGCATCGTTTCTCAAACTTATACAGTCCTCTTTTCTTCTTCACTCCCAGTGTTGACTTATGTGAATTCTACTGTGTAAACTTAAGCATCTACAAATACAAATCTGGATATAAATTCCTTAAGTACAGAATGAAAAATCTAAGCACAAATATAACCGGAAGACCAATAAGTTAAATTTACCACGCTTTCCTTGTTTTGGCTACTCACAAAACACATGTGATACCAACTAAGGCAAACAGTATCTGTGAGGCTTGCCATGATTGTACCACTCTGTGCTATGCCATGGTTTGGGTCTTCCAGCGTTTCTCTATTTGAACCAAAGGAATGCGTTTGTTTTTATGGTATGCTCTGAGTTATTTGGACTTCACTTGGTGTGAACCCGTCATTTATATACTGAGTTTGCTGGTGTTCTTGTTAAGTGTTGGCAATTAAAGAAGGTCCGTTAGCATGGTATATATGGGAATACTTATAGGAGCCCTGGTGGAGCAGTGGTTAAGAGCTCAAGCTGCTAACCAAAAGATCGACAGTTCGAATCCACCAGCTGCTCCTTGGAAACACAGTGGGGCAGTTCTGCTCTGTCCTATAGGGTTCCTGTGAGTCGGAATTGACTCAGTTAAGCTCTAGGCTAGCTAAGAGGTTGGCAATTGGAACCCACCCAGAGGTGCCTCCAAAGATATGCCTGGCAATCTGCTTTGAAAAGTCACAGCCTTGAAAACCCTAAGGAACAGTTCTACTCTGCACACATGGGGTCACTATGAGTCATAATCCACTTGAGGACGACGAACAACAACAGAAACTTATAGGTTGGGTGGTTGGCCAGATCCAGGAAGTGCTTATATTAATTTATTTTAGATTATATAGGAAATGAAAACTGCAGTTGACCTTTTCAAAGGGAAGTCGGGAAACTCCCAGAGGTGTGTGGGTCTTGGTATGAGAATCACTGCTGCAGTGTTAAGCCTAATTTAAAAAAAAAAAAAATTATTTTTTTTATGAGCACACAAGGAACAGAATCATTAGTAGTTGGGGAGAGCAGGGAAGGCTTCGTAGTGGACATGGTTTTCAGGGGCCTTCAAGTAGTAGATGGTATTTCTACAGGCACAGAACTTAGCAAGGAAAATAGATGGGGAACAGGCATTCTGAACTGAGTAAAGGCCTGCAGGCATTTATAATCTGTCAGAAGCTGTATAAATTCTGGGACAGATTAAGAGAGGCAGTGAGAAGGGTCAGAACTATGTTGTAAAGGTCTCTAGAGAGTGTTTGGCTCTCAATTTAAAGTTTAGAGAAAGCTTGCAAAAGCCTGCTAAACAGATATTGCTGAAATGTGAAAGCTTGGATAATACCTACCTTCTAGTTTTGTCCATTTTGAGAAAATGATTGCTCAACCTTTGTTTCCTTGCTATATCATACACCATGATGAATGAATCCCATGCAATGTTTGTAACTGGGGAGGGAGTTAGTAAGGAGGAACCGCGTTTATCAAGGGCTGACTGTGTGCTTAGTCCTGGGCCAGGGACTTTTCAATTGCAGCATCTCGTTTAAACTTCATACTCGGTCTGGAAAGTGGGTTTATCACCATCCTGACAGTGGATGAAGCTGAGGGAGAGAGAGTTCTTGGTGGCAGACGCTATTGGCATTTTGGTTTGAGCTGGACCCTCCTGTCCTTTGTAAGACATTTGGCATCTGTGACCTTGCCCGCTAATTGCCGGTAGCATCCTCCAGTCATTGAGATAACCCAAAACACATCCACATAGGTGGGCAGGAGGGAGAATGGTACCATTTATGCTGAAGAGTGATTTACCCCAAG
This sequence comes from Elephas maximus indicus, assembly GCF_024166365.1. NCBI lineage: Eukaryota > Metazoa > Chordata > Mammalia > Proboscidea > Elephantidae > Elephas > Elephas maximus. The sequence continues at coordinate 67,618,644 of NC_064836.1, forward strand.
TCAGGCAAGGAGCAGGTTTGAACCTGGTCCCTCTGACTAGAAAGCTCTGGTTCTTTTTTCACACCTTCTAGCCCAGCATGCTTCTGAATTATGCTCCTTCAAAACACATTTGAAAATGTAAGTTAATTGGAACTTTTCCTCACTTTGTTCCAGAGTGGGTGACGGTGTAGCCCATTTCAGGTATATTCTTTGAGTGGCCTGACATAGTGTCATCCGTAGAAGATAAGAGAGGATTTTTCGACCCAAGGCAGAGGGCCTGTGTTGTTGGTCTTGGCGTCCCCAGCACCTACCTCAGGTGGAGAGTTAATCTGTGCTTGTTAATTGGAGCATTAGAGCACCTATTTGTGGTTTTCAGCTAGGGACAGTACTCTTCGATTCCCAAAATGGGCAATTAAACATGCGGGGAGGGGAGGAATGGTTTTGCTTGTCTCCATGACTGAGGATGTTGAATGGGTAGAGACAGCAGTGTCCCTGATGACCAGCATGAGAGCTGTCAGCCTTCAGGTTAGAGCGCTGCTGTTGACCACAACACCAGAGAACTTTGTTCTCTGAACTTTTATGGTGATTGTATTTCCATTGATTTGAAGGTAATATAGAAAATAATTGAAAGCTAGTTTAGTTGCATCAGAGATACCCATGCGGTGCTGAAGGACCTCGTCAGCAGTTCATACCTGTGGTACTCAAGTTGGCTAGTGAATTCCATAAGTCCTTAGTGTTATTTTCTGAGTATTTCAGGCTCCCGAGATTAACTCAAGGCATAGAACATACTCTTGGCAGAGGAACAGAAATATAGATTGTTTTAGGGTGCCACTGCCCTACTTTTTTCAAGTGAGATTTCTGCCTCTTGGGCTTAACAGGGATCTGCCAGATGGCTAATGGGGAGATTCTGTTTCTTGATGAGGGCATTCCTCAAAAACTAACTCAGTTACACCCTGAATGTGGTAGAGTTGCAAGTGTGCCACAGATTGGCCTGCGTGAGATTGATGCAATCACAACTTAACTTTATTGAAGCAATGATAACATTTTCAGCTTCTTTTTTTCAGTACAGTGGAAAATATATCAAAAGCACAACAGCAAATTTTATAAACTAAGAGGAAAATAATATTCCCTTAAGACAAAATATTTCATTTTCTGCCCGGAGTTCTGATGAAATATACTGAAGCCCAACTATACCAGAAATGCTCGATACCACTATAGTAGCAAGAAAACATAGCTTGAAGTAAATGTAAACCAAGGAAAATAAGCCAGGTTATATGTTGAGGAGAGAGTATCAGCATGAAATAAAGTTTAAAGAACTCATGTTTATTTTCATCTGTTTATTCCATAAATTTGAGTGGCTGCTATGTGTCAAGTATGGTGCTAAGCAATGGGGACATGAAGATGAATGAATAACCAAAATGTCTTCAAAGAGTTCATAAAAAGTCTGCCCTCACGGTTCATAAACTAACGAGGGAGGTAGATAAGTGTTTTTTCCCCCCCGAGACATTGAAGAAAAGCCCGTTGCCATTGAGTTGATTCTGACTCATAGCAACCCTATACATGAGCCATTTTTGTGGCTTACTGGAAATACCACATAAGGGAATACAGTGGTTAATTCCTCCATGTGATCCTAACATCTTGGTGATTTGATTTGAAAACTTCACCTCTGTTTTAACAAGAATTAGTTAACTCGTGCCAGGCACTCTGTTAGGCACGGGAATCCAGTAGTAAACAAGACCCAGAATGATTTCTGCCTCAAGACACTCATGCAGCTTTTTGGGGAACTCAGGCCTGGCACAGCACAAGTCTGTCTTCTCTTCTCAAAATGAGTGCTAGGGTAATATGCAAGGAGCTCTGGGAGCTTTTGACAGGTGTGGGCCTACCCTTAAGGCCTTCTTAAAAAAAAGCTGGTTTAAACTCCTTTAAGCTGTTCTGGTATTTCTGTCCATCTGTGTAAATAATACTTGATTGTTCTTTCTGGATTTATAAGCTTTAGATAAAATGTATTGGCTCTTCTGTATGGTAGATGAGAATTTAACTGTTTTATGCCTTTTCCCACCGCCCTTCACGTGTCTGTACAAAATAATTGTTAACACTTTTGGGGTTAAATAAAAAATCAGTGTTTAGATTTTTAAGACTATGTAAATACCATTTTCTGCTAAGCCAAATCCTGTTCTACAATTATATTTTTCTTTGTATAATCTTTCATTTTTCCTGAATTTTAATTGTCTTGTTTTTCATTTTTTTGTTGCAACTTCTTCTGAGATGCTCAAACACATTTATAAAGCCCCTTTCAGTGTGTTTTTGCCACACCAGTAAATCATATCTCTCAGTTCACCCATGAGCCCTCTAAGACCCTTCTTTTGGTGTGTGTATCATCCTGTGATTTAGTTTAGTAGTTCCTGAGTTTGTTGCATTGGTCTCTTCTGCTGAACCGTGTGTTAGAGCTCTTATTTTTGAATCTCTTGTCTTCCCCTTTCTTGACTAAATCCTCCCTTGTTTTGTTGGAGTGTATCCTCCAACAAAACAAGGGAGGATTCCTCCTAGTAGCTTTGTAAGAAAGGGTGCGTGTAAGGTTGTTTTTTTTTTTTTTTTTGTCTTTGCATTTCTGAAGACACTCTTTCTACTCTCGTGAGTGATAATTAGATATAAAATTATAAGATAGAAATGATCTATTCTCAGACTTCCGAAGACATTTCTCCATTATCTTTGTCTTTAAAATTGTTTCTGTTGAGAATTCTGATGCCAATCTGATTTCTGGGTCTTTTTTATGTGATTCTTTTTTTGTCTCTGTATTTTTAGCATCCCCCCTCGCCCTGGGTTCTCCTCTTTTTAATCCAGGTTCTACAAATTAACAGCACAAACCTTACATACTCTTTTTTTTTTTTTCCCCATTCATGTTGTGGGCATTTGATGGGCTTTTCGTTTGTAAGATTTATGTCTATTTAGAAAAGACTTTTGCTCAAGCTCCCTGTTTTTGGTCTGTGCCTATGTCTCTACTATTCTTGGTATTCCTGAGCATGGAGCCCCTCTGATTTAGTTTAGTAGTCTAGTTTTCTACCAGTCTTCTGCCAAATGTCTCTTAAGTTGGGGGTGCAGTTCAGGGACAGGGTTAACAGCTTTTCGTCTGGTCCCCATTTTCAGCCTTGTGTCTCATCCCCTACCATGAGCCTCCAAGTTCTGAGATGTTTCTGGAGTTGTACTGGGACAAACTGAAAAGAGTTTCCTCGTCTGCATCCACTTACTTTGCAGTCTTAATATTCTGAGTCATTCCTATGCCTGCTTTTCTCCTTCAAAAATTTGTTGACATCTATTGAATGCTGTCGCCCCTCCTCTTGTTACCTGTTAGCTTACTTCCTTTTATTTATCGCTTTACTGTCATTTTGGAAGGGCTTTTGGATAGAACAGAGTTAAACATGTGTTCATCTATTCTGGTTTGCTAGAAGTAGCTAGAAAATCTTTGCACACGATTGTTGCCAAACTTTTTATTATTTGAGGACAAAATTGAACTTCTCAGCAGTGACTGTTGGGAAATAATTGCTAAAGCATTTTAAATCAGAGGTTTCCAGCATACTTGTAAAATCAAATATACTTAAAGTGCTAATTGAAAATAAGATGTTGGAACAAAAGTATAGCTTATGGTATGTAGAATTATAAAATAGTCCCCAACATATTTATAAAATGCAACTTTGGTTTTATTTGTACAACACAGGCCTTTAAAGGAGCATACCCTGTGTATGTCTCCTGTGACAGCAATGCATATGACAGAGCCGTAAATGACACCCGTGTGCTCTCATAAATGCTAGTTTCTTGTCATTTCTAGGAGATACACACGAGAAGTTTTTGCTTAGTCTGAATTAAAGCTTCTTCAAACAGTGGATACTACCTCAGTGGTAGATCATCATTTTTTGTAACTAACCTTAATTCCATGCTTCTTACGACAAGGAATGAAATCTTCTCAATTCCGTGTTTTAATAATTGGGGACAGGTTAGATGAGATGCCAGCTTTCTGCCTTTCATTGTCTTGCTTGAGCACCAAGGAGCATAACCTGGTTAGAAGGGTGGCCTTGTGCTGTATTAGGCAAAGACAAAAATGTGAGCTGTAATAATTCTGATTGTTTCATTGTTCCAAGTGGGCAGACAAGGATCTTGTTCAGCAATGTTGTATATATTATGAGACAAAGAAACTGCTGTTATACAGTATTGGTAGTATTTGTATTTTGTTCTTTGGCTATTTTAAATTCATTGCTTGTCATTTTTTCACTAATTTATTTGCTTTTTGATCAACTATAATACTTTTTTTTTTAAATCTTCTTATGAGTAGTATACCCTTTTGCAGAAAAAGTATGAAGTTATTAAAAAAAATCAAAAAAGAAAAAACCACACTCGTAACACCCTACCAGAGACAAGTACCATTTTTCCACATCATTTCCTAGATGTATACCTACATGTATAAATGTGTTTGTAAATATAAAAACTCTCTTCAGGGTTTTGAAACTTGAATTTTTTCACTTAACAATAGTGTTTTAATATTTTCTACAATAATGAATATATTTATACAAGTCATATCATAATTTTAAACTTAATCCTTACAAAGATCTCAGTTACGTTTTCACTTTTCAGAATCTGGTTTGAACGTCTAAATGTATCTCTGCTTACAGGGGACTTGTATTCTAATGGGAGGCAGAAAATAAATTAATGTATAAAGCTCATTGAATTAAAATTAAAGCACGATGAGGGGATGGAGCATGATGAAGTGGTGAGTCTGGGGTAAGGAGGTTTTATTGGAGATACGGTTATCATGCTACAGCTGCTAACCAAAGGGTCGGCACTTCGAATCCGCCAGACGCTCCTTGGAAGCTCTGTGGGGCAGTTCTACTCTGTCCCATAGGGTCGTTATGAGTCGGAATCAACTCAACGGCACTGGGATGGGATTGGGAGGGTTATCATGAAAGGCCTCTTTGTTGGGTAGCATTTGAGCAAAGATTTGGATTATATTTCAGAGTGAGACACGAACAAATCTGACAAAGAATCTTCCAGATAGAGGGAACAGTAATTCCAAGATCCTGGGGCAGGATATAAGGAGCCTTGGTGGCACAGTGGTTAAGCGCTCTGCTGCTAACTGAAAGGTTGGTGGTTTGAGCCCATCAGTCGCTCTGTGGGAGAAGGATGTGACAGTCTGCTTCTGTAAACGTTACAGCCTAGGAAACCCTAAGGGGCAGTTCTACTCTGTCCTTTATGTTGCTTGGAAACCTTGGTGGCATAGTGCTTAAGAGCTAAGGCTGATAACCAAAAGGCCAGCAGTTCGAATCCACCAGCCACTCTTTGGAAACCCCACGGATCTAGTTCTACTCTGTCCTGTAGGGTTGCAATGAGTTGGAATCAACAGCAATGGGTTTTTTTTTTTTTTTTTTTTTTTAAATGGGTTGCTTGAGTCGTAATTGACAACAGTGGGTTTTTGGGTTTGGCAGCATCATGTTGGCGCAGATGCCAGTGTGGGCAGAAAGGAGGGGAGAGTGGGTGTCAGTGACACAGGAAAGGGAGCCAGGGCTCAGATGGGGTAGGACCTGGTGGGCCGTGGTGAGGACTTGAGATGATGAGATCTACTTTTTGAAAGGCTCTCTTGGGCATGGGCTTGCTTATATGTGTGTGTCTGTTCATTAATATCTGGAAAACTTCACAGAGAAGGAAGGGTTTGTGTTGGAGGTTGGAGGTGAGGTCAGGCTTGGCCTGGCTCTGGGAGCTCTGGGAGGACAGTCCTAACTGTCCTTGGCTGTACAGACCTTTCCCTCAGTACAGTTTGTTGAAGGAGACATGAATGAGTGCCCCATTTTAGAAGTCAGCTAAAATACTGTTCTGAGTTCATATCACAGCAAAAGAGGTAGGGTTATTAATTTTTGTGAGTTGAGACAATCATTCAGAATCTAAAGGGTATGGGATGGAGGATTTGGGGGGAACAGAGCAGTACATGAATATGGTGGATACACAGCTTTGCTTCAGACATACTGAAGTTCTCACTCTAGCCTATGGTTGAACTGTAATTATGGATGTTGTTTTAGGGGCGTGACATGAGGAACAGGAAGTAAAGAAGCCTCCAGGTAGATACATAAATTATGGGAGAGCATTGACATAATGGGGAAAAGCAGTGTCAGAAGAGTCTAAAATTGCAAGGCATCCAAGCCTATAATCACGTCTGTTACTTTTTCTCCCTTCTCTCGATTTTCCTCCAAAGAGTTTTGATATAGTAAACATGCCAGATGTTTGAGCTAAAATACATGCTGTTTGACTGCCTTGAAATTGCAGCTTTTAGTTACCTTTTAATTTGAAGCCCAGAAATAGTGACATAACCACCTGTTTTAAATTCTGTTAATGGTCATTAAAAAAATACAAGTGCCACTCAGTTCCTGGCAGCCACCGCCTGTGGACGGACAGTTTTCCAGATGGTTGTTTGTACATCGTTGGTGTGAAACTCAGTCTTTATCCTCATAGAAGCAGGGTTGCTCATGCTTGATGCGGCCCCAGGCCAGTGCTCAAAAGTCTGGTTCATCCATAATGTACCTGCATTATAGTATTGAACAAAGATGGGACTTGTCATGTGAAGCAGTGTTTCTGTAAGAAAAAGTCCCCAGTCTAGTATAGAGAGCTCACAAGCCTGTGTTTAAAGATGTAAGTGAGGGCTGAGAGTCCAGTCTAAGGGGATAGAAGACAGGCTTGGCGGTGGCTTCAGTAACTTAGAAATAAGGCACAGTGGAAGTTTCTGCCTCTTTTTTATAATGCCCTGGTATTAATTTAGATTCTGAATTGATTCCTTGGCCATAGTCTTTCTCCTCCTTTACCACAAAATCCTTGGGATTGATCTCCCTCTTCCATTTTTCCACTAACTCTCTTGTAGGGGAATCATAGCAACATGGAATTTTAGATCCGGCAGAGATCCTCATATCAGCTGGTCTGACCTTTTCATTTTACTTATTTGTAAAATCAGGTCCAGAAAGATGTGTTGTGATTCAGGTGTCTTGTCCTGAAGGTGCTGTCTCCTGAAGCAGACATGTCCATTTTCCACTCTTGTAAAGCATTTTGCTACTAATGACAGCAGGAAAAGGAGTTGATAGGTAAAAGACCCCTTCTTGTCCCTCTTCTCATTTTCTCATTTAATATTCCATGGGAAAGTCGTACACGGAGGACTCAGTATGATTTGAGAACATTCCGGGGACCAGATTCTGGCCACTCTCAGTGTTTCATCGCAGAAGTTGGGCCAGGTGGGCTCTGAGATGAGGAGAGACAGGGCAGGTTACACAAGAAGGAAAGGCCAGTGAGGCTACCCTGGAGAGTGAAGCGCTGCCTTGTGGGCCAGGCTGCTGGCAGCAGCCCAGTATGTCAGTGGGGAAGAGGAAAGGAGAGAGAGATTTGCCCTGATTCTCTTTTCCCTGTCCTCAACCATATTGCTGTTTCCTCTTCTGTAGACCACATCTTGTGCCATGGGAATGAAACTCTAGAGCGGGAAGATAATCTCAGGCAGCATCAGACTGAGTGGGCTGGAGAGGAAGCAGAGAAGGGAAACCCTCAGGAGAGGACCCTGGAAATGGTGGAAAGTCCCCAGGGACAGTAAACTCTGGAGGCTGTTTAGATGTAAGAGCATTCTCAAATTGGGGACTGACTGTTGTAGGGTTAATAACATTCTGACCCTAAATTCTCTTAAAAACTATCCTTTAAATGTTAGAAAAATAATCAAGACAGTCCTTGTAATCTATTTTAGGCTTCCAGTCAGTGTTATGAAGGCAAATTCGAGTAGATAATTTATGGAAAGGTATTTTAAGGTATATGTGTTGTGAAAAAAAATTAAGGGATGCAGTCACCAGATGAAAACTTCTAAAACATCCAAAATTTGTTGAATTGTGATGACAGACCTTATATTAAGTTAATCCTCTGTTTGGGGATGCTCAGAATTATTGCCAGTGATATTATCAGCAACAAGTGTCACCTTCTCTGTGGAAATGGCAAGAAATCATAGACTCCATGTGCATAAAGAAGTGGACAAGCCTCTGGAGACAGTTCTGGAGGTTGGATTCAGTTGTTTAACATTTCCAGGTTTGTCTGGTGCGACCACAGTAATGATGTGGGAGGAGGTACCGGAGAGGTGTGTGACAGGAGGGAGAGAGTGGAGAGCTTGACTCTCTCTCACTGTGTTTCCACCCCCTCCTGTGAGAATATACCACTGTTCCTGTGTGTCTGTCTGCTGACCACCGAGGAAGTTGCATTCTTACCACATAAGGACCTGACTCAGGGAGAGGCCCAGCAGCATCCTTGTCCTTCCATCCGCTGTGTGGTCTGAAAGAAGGGGATTTGTTTTCTTGTCCCACTCTATACTTGGGACTTCTCCCACTATGATCCCTGGGTGGCGCAAGTGGGTTGAGCTCAACTAACCCTGGTGGTATAGGAGCCCTGGTAGCTTAGTGGTTAAGAGCTATGGCTGCTAACCAAAAGGTTGGCAGTTCGAATCCACCAGCCACTCCTTAGAAACCCTATGGGGCAGTTCTCCTCAGTCTTATAAGGTCGCCAGGAGCCGAAATTGACTCGATGGCAGTGGGTACTAACCTAAAAGGTTAACAGTTCAAACTCATGTAGCGGTGCCGTGGAAGAAATGCCTGGCGAGCTAATTCTGTAAAAAATTACAGCCAAGAAAACCCTATGGAGCAGTTCTACTTTGTAACACACAGGGTTGCTATGAGTTGGAATTGACTCAATGGCAACGGTTTTTTATTTTTTGTTTTTTTTAATTGTGATTTAGGTGCAAGTTTATGGAGCAAATTAGTTTCTCATTCAAAAATCTCTACACGAATTATTTCATCATGGCATTAGCTGTAATCCTGCATTGTGTCAGCCCTCTCCCCCTTTCCACCCCTGGTTCACTGTGTCCATTTGTCCAGTTTTCCTGTCCCCTCCTGCCTTCTAGTCTTTGTTCCTGGGTAGGTGTTGCCCATTTGATCTCGAATACTTGATTGATCTGAGAGGCATGTTTCTCACATGTGCTATTGTTTGTCTTATAGCCCTGCCTAATCTTTGGCTGAAAGCCGAGCTTTGGGAGTAGCTTCAAGTATGAGTTAGAAAGAAGGGTGTCTGGGGGCCATAGTCTCGGGGGTTCCTCCAGTCTCTGTCAGACCAGTAAATCTGATCTTTTTTGTGAATTTGGTCATTTGTTATATATTTTTCTCCCACTCTGTCTGGGACCCTCTATTGTAATCCGAGCCAGAGTGGTTGGTAGTGGTGGCTGGGCACTATCTAGTTCTTCTGGTCTAGGGGTTGTGTAGGCTGTGATTCATATGGTCCATTAGGCCTTTGGCTAATTGCTCCCTTGGGTCTTTAGTATTTTTCTGTCACCTTTGCTCTGGACTAGAAGAGACCAATAGTTGTATCTTAGATGGCTGCCTGCAATCTTTGAAGACCCCAGACATTACTCACCAAAGAAGAATGTAGACATTGTCTTTAAGAGCTGTGTTGTGTCAGTTGATGTTGATGTCCCCAGAGTCTATAGTTCTTTGCCTTCGAGCCTGGGAACCTCATCCTGTGAGGTGTTTAGTTATGTCTAAGAGGTGTCCCCAACTGTGCCACTTGTGTGCTCTATTGTCTATATTAACATATGTGGAACACCTACAGTCATGTATTTAGAAATTTCCACCTCAGAATCTGTATCTGCCAATGGTGTCTTCCTTTACCCCTCCCTCACTTCTTGGCATACCTGTCTGTCTCTTTGTAGATTTTTTTTTTGTTGATTGTGTTGTTGCAGGATTATCTATGCTGTAGTAGTTACCACAGTTGTCCTTTATTCCTGTGTTCCTCCCAGTTTCCTCTCTTGCCTTGGTCATGTTGTGCTGACTTCTCCCATATTGTGTATTGCCTTTCCCTTCACCGATATTAACTTGCGTCTACTGCCTGGTACTTTTCCCTGCCTTCCCATCCCATCACTAGTAACCGTCAAAGAGCCTTTTTTTTTTTCTTTTATGTAAACCTTTTGTTGTTACTTTATAAAAGTGGTCTCATACAGTGTGTCTTTTTGTGATTGACTTATTTCACCTAGCATAAGGCCCTCCAGATTCATCCATGTTGTGAGATGTTTTGCTGATTCATCATTGGTCTTTATCATTGCGCAGTATTCTATCGTGTATGTACCACCGTTTGGTAATCCATTCATCTGTTGATGGGCACTTAGATTGCTTCTTCCTTTTTGCTGTTGTGAATAATGCTGCAATGAACATGGGTGTGCATACGTCTATTCGTGTCACAGCACTTGTTTTTTTAGGGTATATACTAGGAATGGGATTGCTGGATCATATGGTATTTCTAGTTCTAGCATTTTGAGGAAGTGCCATACCATTTTCCATCGTGGTTGTACCGTTTTACATTCTATCAGCAGTAAATAAGAGTTCCAATCTCTCCACATCCTGGCCAACATTTGTTGTTTTCTGCTTTTTAAATTAGTGCCAGTAACATCAGGGTGAAATGGTATCTCATTGTAATTTTGATTATGAGTCAGAATTGACTCGACAGCAGCGGGTTTGGGTTTTTGGTTTAATTGCTAATGATCGTGAACATTTCTTCATATGTTAGCAGCCTGAATGTCTTTGGTGAAGTGTCTGTTCATGGCCTTTGCCCATTTTTTAATTGGATAATTTGTCTTTTTTTTATTGAGGTGTTGAAGTTTCTTGTAAGTTTTAGAGATTAAACCCTTGTCAAATATGTCGTAGCCAAAAAAATTTTTGTTTCTCTTCTGTAGGTTCTCTTTTTAGTGTCTTGGAAAAGTGTTTTGTTGAGCATAAGCATTTAATTTTTAAGAGGTCCCATTTAGCTAGTTCATTTTCTTCTGTGTGTTCATTTGCGGTTATGCTTGGTAATCTACTTAAGCCAATATTAGGGCCTCTAGCATTGTCCCTAATTTTTTTCCATGACCTTTATAATTTTAGGTTTTATATTTAGGTCTTTGATCCATTTTGAGTTCGTTTTTGTGTATAGTGTGAGGTATGGATCCCGTTTCATTTTTCTACAGATAGATATTCAATTTTGCCAGTACAGTTTGTTGAAGAAACTGTCTCCTCCCTATTTGATAATCTTTGGTCCTTTGTTGAGGATCAGCCTTCCATAGGTAGATGGATTTAGGTATGGGTTCTCAATTCTTTTCCATTGATCAATGTATCTGTTGTACTAGTACCAGGCTGTTTTGACTACTGTGGGTGAGATCAGGTAGCGTGAGGCCTCGTACTTTGTTCTTTTTTAATAAGGCTTTAGTTACTCAGGGCCTCTTTCCCTTCCATATGAAGTTAGTGATTAGTTTTTCTATCTCAGTGAAGAATCTGTTGAGATTTGAATTAGGGTTACATTATATTTATATATCACTTTGAGTAATATTGACATTTTCACAATGTTAAGTCTTCCTATCTAAGACTATGGTATGTTTTTCCATTTATGTAGGTCTCTTTTGGTTTATTGCAGTAGTGTTTTGTAGTTTTTTTTTTTTTTTTGTATAAGTCTTTTACGTTCCTGATTAGATTTATTCCTAAGTATTTTATCTTTTGGGGGGCTATTGTAAATGGTATTGTTTTCCTGATTTCACAGTTCACTTTGTTGATGTAGAGGAATACAACTGATTCTTGTATGTTAATCTTGTATCCTGCCACTTTGCTGAATGGTTCTGTTAGTTTAGGTACTTTTCTTGTAGAGTCCTTTGACTTTTCTCTGTGTGTGTGTGTATGTGTATATATTTTTTTAATGTGCTCATCAGGGCAACAGCTCTTGGGCTTCAGGATCTCTGTTGGGCAGTAGTGTTGGGGAATGGGTAGTGTTCCACATCAGTGAATCTTCTAAATAATTGATACCTAACTGAAAGGTCAGCATTTCAAACCCACCTGTGCCTCCTTGGGGAAAAAAGACCCAGCAGTCTGCACCAGTAAAGAATACAACCTAGGAAACTCTATGAGGCAGTTCTACCCTGTCTTATAGGGTTGCTGTGAGTTGGAATTGACTTGACAGCACAATACCCTTTAAGTATGAAAACTTAAAACATTTAAATAACATTAAAAAATTGAAGCTCTTTTGATCAGATTATCCTCTTCCCTGTGCAAATACCAGTTGTTGGTCTCAGCTGTAACACAAAGAGGCCCTCAGATCACTGTTTATTAAAATGTGGCCAGAGGAGAACGTACATCACAACAACCTGCAAGAGGGAATCGATGTTGAAGATATGGATTCTTGGGCCCCAATCCAAGTGGAATTCTCAGACCCAGGAATCTGTTTGGTAAACACAGACCCCCAGGTGATTCTGATGCACGTAAAATAGGGGCTCTGAAGGAGCGAGGGAAGCTCTGTGAAGGCAGGGACCTTGTCTGGTTCCTTCATAGCGCAAACCCTAGCACCTAGAATAGTGCCTGGCACATAATAGGCATGCAGTTCATATTGATGGGTGAGTGAGTGAATTCTTGCCTCATTTTCTTCTTCTCATCTGCTCTGGGTTAAGGAATCTTGTTAGAATTTGGTCAAAAAAAGAGTATAAAATATCTAAAGTGACAGGTTAGAGACTCTCCTCTATTTGAACTACTTGAACTGTAGAACGTTAAATTTGTACTTGAACTGTAGAACGTTAAATTTGCACCATCTCTTTTCAGACCCAGAGGTTTGTTTCGTTTTATGCCTGGCACAAAGTGAATAGATGCTGAGTGGCTGTTTGATGGGTTCCTGGTTTTCAGCTAGGGTCTAAAGAAAGTTGCTTAAAAAGTTAGGAGCTTTTGTGTTATGTCAACTGAAGTATTTTGAAAGATTAGTTCCCAGAATTCTGTTAGCTAAGTAATATGAGACTATGTAGAGATGCAGGGTAGTTTTATTTGTGCCTACGTGTGCTGTGATTCCTGCCCTCCACCCCCTGCCCTGCGCAGTGTGTGCTTTGTAAAAATAATGCTATAGAAATATCCCAGGGTCGCAAAGGGGGCTAAATTGTGAGAGAATAGGAACCCATTCTTGTAGTTCATAAGGTTTGAGATCATTGGAATTTGAACATGTTTCACTTTCCTTCTTGTTTTAAATCTTTTAAACATTTTATTGTGGTGAAAACATCCATAACAAAACATATGCCATCTCAATTTTTACAGGTCCAGTTAGTGTTTTTCCCTTAAGTTTGAGAGTCTGAAAGTACCACTGCAAGTCTTTTGAGTCTTTTCTGTAATTTTTTTTCTTTTTTATTTACTAAGCAAACATCTGTGTATCCACTGTCTCAATTATCATTATCTACTGTGTTCTAGTATTTGTTTGTTTTTGCTTTTAACTCAACTGAAAATGACTTTGTTCGTGTTGATGACTTGAAGTTCTTCCACCAGCCTCCACTCCCTTCTCTGTGCCTTTAGGGAAAGATTGTGTGGAATAAGAGTGGCTGGTATATTCTTTCAAGGAAGTTATACTTCATTAATGAAAAGTACTACTTCATTAAGGAAAACAAGACTGTTAGATTGTTGTTAGGTGCCCTTGAGTCAGTTCCAATTCATGGCGGCCCTACGTACAACAGAATGAAACACTGCCTGGTCCTGCACCATCCTCACAGTCGTTGCTGTGTTCGAGTTCATTGTGGCAGCTACTGTGTCAATCCATCTTTTTGAGGGTCTTCTTTTCACTAACTCTCTACTTTACCAAGCATGATGCCCTTCTCCGGGGACTGGTCCCTCCTGATAACATGTCCAAAGTTTGTGAGACGAAGTCTAGCCATTCTCACTTCTAAGGATCGTTCTGGCTGCTTCTAAGACAAATTTGTTCATTCTTCTGCCAGTTCAGAGTATATTCAGTATTCTGCACCAAGGAAAAAGGACTAGTGTGCATTATTACATTGTTTCTAGTGGAACACTGTTTTCTGATTACAGTAAGCAGGCACAGATGAGAGTTTGTTAGATACAGATTTTTTTTTAATTCATTTAACATAGTATTTGAGTGCCTTCATGGTGTCAGACAGAGTGTTAGGCTCTGAGGCATGAATGATACAGTTTCTGAATTTAATAAGATCATATTCTAGTTGGGCAGATGGACAGCCATCTGTTACCATAAAGAGTACTACATGTTTGAGAGGTATTACTGGGTGGAGTGGGAGCATAAAAAATATACAGGTGAAGCTAGAAGTAAATTGTCATTAAGAGTTGGTGAGGATGGGGAAGAAGGACAGGCAGGAGAGAAAAGTGGTTTGCCAGCGTATCAACTTGGCACATTCTAGGAATGTGAAGTGGTTCTATGTGACAAGAGTGTATTGAGCTTGTGTTGGAGAGTATCTGGGGACAGGGCATGAATAACTTTCTGTATCTATGCCAGGGACTCTTCACTTTATCTATCAACTGATAGAGATTTGTTGAAGAATTTTTGAACAGGGGGTGACATGATCAGAGTGACTGCCATGTAAAGAGTGGATTGAAGCAGAGCAATCCTGAAGATGCCAGCAACCAGTTAAGAAGAGACTCTAGCAACGTTAAAGAGAAGTGGTGGAAGCTTTAATTAAAGTAATGATTTTTAGAGCAAAACAAAAATTAAAAAATGTGTTGAGTTTGCTTTAAAACAATATATTTTTAAATTTTGGTTTAGCAGTAAACATCATGAAAGTTAAACACAGGATTTAAGTGTCAGAAAGTTATAAGAAGTGCCAAGTGATATTTCTTTTGGTGGTTTCTGCTTTAAATTCTTCAGCTGTTGGCTCAATGTGAACTACTTGCCTGTGTGCTGAGTTAGTGCTATGTTTATCTGGCATGTGTGTTGTGTATGTGTTTATACTGTGCACTTGGAAGTAATTACAGCTACGTAAAAGATTCAGTTCTACCTTAATCCTTCAGACCTAGGGCTGCATTTTCTGCAGAGTTTTTGTCTTGGAAAAGAACTTTACATTTTCAGTTACAGTCTCACTAAGGCAGTATACTTACAGAGAGACCTGTAAAAACTCTAAATAAAGTAGAACTTGAGGCATCTTGAAGCAAGAAAACTAGGAGACTAAAACTAAAAGCCTGTTGCATGGTTAGATAATTTTTAGGCAGGTCATTCAAAATAGATTGTGGTTAAAGGATACATTTGTAAAATCATCAAGGTATGTTATTCTTGATTATACCCGTTGGTAGTACGTGATCTTTTTACATGTGTTTTGTGATCTGTTTTCTTTTTTTGGTGGTAAAATACACCTAACATAAAATTTGCTATTTTAACCATTTTAAAGTGTATAGTTCAGTCGCATTTAGTACGTTCACAGTGTCGTGCAGCCATTGCCACTATCTATTCCATATTAAATGTATTTAAAATCACAGTTTAAAAGTTTTATTCATACTTAGACCCTTAATTCACCTAAAGAGAGTGTGTGTGGGGGTGTGTGTGCAGGGCTTGAGGTATTGGTCTAATTTTATTGTATGAGTCTTTTTTTTTTTTAATTTGAGCTCTATCAAGCTGACCTATAAACAACCTTGTAACAAAAGATAAGGCTAGTAAAATAGGAAAAAAAAAAAAAAAGAGAGATAAGAATCACTTTTTTAAAATAGCAACCATTTCAGACATTCTTAAGATATGTATATGTATAAAGGTTGCAATTCTGAAAATTTTTTTTTATTTTCTACTTTTGTCTCCTGGTTTTCCTTATATGATTTTCTGTGTGTTTAACATTTAGCTCACATGTTAATTTTTTTGCTTTTCCTATTGGCATGGAAACCCTGGTGGCATAGTGGTTAAGAGCTGTGGCTGCTAACCAAAAGGTCAGCAGTTTGAATCCACCACGTCGCTCCTTGGAAAACCTATGGGGCAGTTCTGCCCTGCCCTACAGGGTCACTGAGTCGGAACTGACTTGATGGCAGTGAGTTTGGTTTAGTTTTTTTGGCATGTAAAACTTTTGAGAGCAGGACTGTATCTTGTTGGTCCAGGTATTCCTGCCTAGAGGGTGGGATTTAATGAAATTGTAATCCACTGTATTTTTCAGGTGTTCAGCATCTTGTTTATCATCTGTTCCTGTTTCGTGGCTATTTGTTCCCCTGAATACTCTATATAATAGCACTGGATTTTACAGATAGAAAGTCTAAGTAGCATAAGTCCTGTCCTCTCTTTCCAACCTGTCTGCTTTGAGGGGTCCTTCATCTGATCACTTTTTTTTCATCTGATCACAGCTAGTGACACCTCATCCTTTCTTACTCTCCGCCATTATTCGCCCCAGTTCTGTTGGTGTTGCCCACTCTCAGTCTCCTGCCTGAAGGCTCTAAAGACATTGAGTATAGGGCAAAGATCAAATTCTATAACACATTGGGCCAGTTCTTCATTATCTGGTATCCACTAACCTCTGGTCTTGTTCTCAATTGTAGTCAGATTACCTTTGCCTTTTGCAAGTTCCTATGTTCCAGTCATGTATTAAAAACAAACATGTCCTATAAGGTTGCTCTGAGTTGGGATCGGCTTGGTGGCAGTGGGTGGTTTGATTCATAAACTGCATTTACCATTTGGCATTGGGCTTTTTTTGGGTTAATAGGCAAATTGATTATGACATACAAGACATCTGTGAAGGTATTCCAGACAAAAGACAATTAGAAGGGACTGTCTGGAAAATTGGATTTTTTTAAGGTACCATCTGGGACACATTTAAAAATCTACATCTATTCTGAGCGTTCTAGAATTCATTAGATGACCCTGTATGTTTATAATTTGCTGAGTAGATGTGTATTCTATTCCAAGTAACACTCAGCATAGGCATTCAAAAAAGACCAGGCTGTGGAGAAACAATTTAAAATAAAGCCTTAGAGCGCTAACAAGTTTCCCAGGTTATGACGGTGGTCCTCTGGCGCTCCTCCATTCAGGAGCATTGTTACTGTGATGCTCATTGTCAGCGTGAGAACGTATAAAGCATAACTCAGAACTGAGAAATACTGTATGAGTGTTTTTAAATGTTTTTCAAGTTTAGAGGTTCACTCCAATGTGTTCTTACTGTAACATTTTGTATACGAATCATTGAGCTTTGCAAATAAAGTTCCTTTCAATTATTGGTTTAAACACAGAAGCTACATCATTTTCATAATGCTCTTTTAATTTCAAAATAAACTAATTTTTATTTTTCAGTGTTGAAAATGAACCCATGAGCACGAGTCAGAAAAAGGAAAATGTACATTCGTCAGAAGCAGTAAAGGTATAGTTTTTAATCAGTACTATTTTATATCAAGCAAACGTTTTACTTAGTTTCTGCTTATTCTTCCTCTTTTAGAGTCAGTGATCTCATTTTGCATTTCAAGAAGAGCACCATAGCATTACTTTATGTGGGAAGCCAGCCCAAGTCTGTTGGGCATTCTTTCTGTGTTGTGGGAGCAGGGCAAGAGAGGAGGGCACTGAGGGAGGGAGTTAGAGGGTGGTGATCTTCTCCCAGCACTGTCACTAACCAGTTCTGTGGCCATCAGCCAAGGCGTTTAACTTCTGTGTGTCTTAGTTTTCTAATCTATAAATTGGGTCTCTTTTCCCTGGAAAGTTCTTTGATTTATGCTGTTTTCTGAAATGCTGCTGACATCTAATAGTGCTTTGGCGGAATAGAAGTTAATAACATGTTCTTCCATGACACTGCTATGTTATAGAATGTTTGGTCAGCTCACACATGAACTGGTTTCCTTTTGCTTTGACAGGATGAGGCTGAAAAGTGCCTAAGCTGTACACCTAGTGAGACCATTATTGATAGGAGTGGTTGAAAATCCTGGAAAATCATTAAACTTTGCATCATTTCCTTTTATCATTAGAGGTTTTCTAGAAATCAGACTTTTGTGTTTATTGGTGATGTGAGGCCAGGTATGTGGTCATATCTTGGCAGTTCTCTTGAATTCACAAGGTTTGGTCCCAGTTACGTACTTTCTTTTTCCATGATTTGTGACCATCAGCCAAGGAAAAAGATTCTACTTTCCAGGGATTTCACAGTAAATTAGCTGGGTCACTGGGAGGACCAGAAAGTCATCTGAATTCTCCCTGACTGATATGGACATTATTTTAACATTTTTGAAAACTATATAAGCCCAAGTGCATTAGATACAGTAAAGACAAAGTTGTTTTCATTCTTTGTTCTTACCTACTCCATAATAGGAAACAATGCCAATATTTACTTTATTGAAAGAAAAAAAAAAAAACAAAAACAGGATCATCCTTGCTTCCCTTCCCTTCCTATCCTCTAATATTTGGCTACTACATCCCACTGCCAGATTTTATAACATTTCCCATATATTCCTCTTCTGCAGCCAAGTGTTAGCAGGTCTCCTGGCTTACCACTCTGCATGGCTCTATGACTTTCTTCCATTCTTTCAGTTTTTAAATATGTCTTTACTTTTAATCCCATATCTCATGTTTACCATATGTGTGGTACCTGGTATCTCCCAATTCTGAGTTTTTCCAGGTTTTCTGTGGGGTAAATTGTTTCTTTTATGATCGGAATCTCCCTTTGCAGACACTTGGGTAGACACTTCCTGTGCTCATTCACCATGCCTCCTTCTTCCTTCCCCTTCTGACCTCTTCTGAAACCTCTTATCTGCTAATATGTTCTCTTTCTGTCTTTGTACTTATTTATTTATAGCTTAAAACAAAAATCCCTTTACTGTCAGTTTCATACAAAAAAATTTAGTAGTTTGTTCAGGAGAAGAAATCAGTGTATATGGTCCATCCTACAGTGTTAATCAAAATTTATATTCCCTTTTTATAATTGAAGAAAGGGAAGCTCAGAGAGATTAAGTCACTTGACAAAACTCACACTGCTAGTGAGAGGAGGCAAGAGAATTCTCGTGCGGTTCACCTAGTGCTTGCCATTTGGATACTTAATTTATAAGCCATATTTTTGGGATTCACGGACTAAGGAGACCTGGTGGTGCAGTGGTTAAGCACTTGGCTGCTAACCACATGGTCAGCGGTTTAAACTCACCAGTCCCTATGGGAGAAAGATATGGAAGTCCACTTCCATAAAGATTTGCAGGCTTTGAAACCCTTTGAGGCAGTTCTACTCTGTCCTGTAGTGTCACCATGAGTTGGAATTGACTTAATGGAAATGGATGGTTTGATTCATAAACCGCATTTACCAAAAATAATTCTGTTAAAAAATTAAGAGTTGTGGCTGTAACTCTATTTTCAGAAATGAATCAGGAACTAAAATGAATTTAGATCTGAACCATAGTCTATAGATGGGCCAACTCGTACCTAATGAAATTGATGATTATTAGGCGTGTTCTCAGTAGTTTGGCATCTGGTTTATATAAAGTATAACCCTGGTCTCATTTTAGAATTGGTGCCCATGACTAATGGTACAACTTTGGTAAGGGTTCTTACATCTTTTAATCTGTTTATGTACAGGGTTCCAAGTATGGTTATAATTGAAAAAACTGTTCCCGTGTTTGAGAAAAAGAAGTTTGAAAACCTCTAAATTAAATTGATGCCATAATACTGCTACTATGTGCAAATAGAAAGCATTTGTTAAGTCCAAAATTAGTTCAGTAATTAGTTTTTTCCCTAACCAAGAAAAAAATTAAATGCATTTAAATTTGACTACCGTTCACCTCTGAATGAGAACGAGTTGAAAAGGACCAATAAGGAAAGAAGATCTACACAAAATCAAAATATTAACAGACATATAAATGTAATCTGTTTTTCTTACTAAATAGCATAATACTTAATATAGGCATCCATAAACGAAAACCCATTGCCCTGAGTCGATTCTGACTTGTAGCAATTCCACAGAACAAAGTAGAACTGCCGCATAGGGTTTCCAAGGCTGTAAGTCTTTACAGAAGCAGACTGTCACATCTTTATCCTGCGGAGCAGCTTGTGGGTTTGAACTGCTGACCGTTTGGTTAGTAGCCGAGCATTTAACCACTGCACCACCAGGGCTCCTCAGTATTTGCAAAGGGACCGTTTTTTTTTCCAATGAGATTATACTGCTAAGCTTTCTTCAGTTTCTACATGTCAATTAATAAACAGTGCCAACAAGAAAAAAAGTGTGTTTCTTTGCAGTACTGATTTATTTATGATAAGATTAAAAATGAGTGTTATGAATTGTAAATAATTGATACAAATATGCACTAGACTAATATTCCTAGATTTCCTAGATGTCTGGGAACATCATAGGCATATGCCAACCTTGCTTGTTAATGGGTGCTTTGTAGTTTATTGAACTTTAGCTGGAATTTAAAATTCTTGCCTCTTGACTAATTCAATAAAGAGATGACTCTATATATCAGTGTCCTTGCAATGGAGATTGCTATGTGTATCACTATGGTATCTGGATAACAAAGGGACTGCCAGTGCTTACACTTATCAGTATTTCTCATGTCTGTCTGGGTCCTGGATATCTTGGAGTTACTGGATGTTGAACTCCAAGGTATTATTTGATTTGCAGCAGCTTCCTCCAACCCATCACAGGCCTGGAATGGACTTACTTTGTGGTATGATGGAGTACCTTATCAAAATGGAAACTGAGTATGGCAGGTCATGTCCATACTCTAGATGTTTGTTTCCCTCTACTCAAAATCAGTGATAAAATTTGCTTACTCTGTATACCTCAACAGGTGCCAGATATTGATAATAGAACATTATGTTGTTATGTGCTGTTGAGTTGGTTCCAACTCATAATGACCCTATACGACAGAGTAGAACTGTCCCATAGGGTTTCCCTGGAGTGGCTGGTAAATAGGAACTGTCAACCTTTTGGTTAGTAGTCTTAACCAAGGTCTTAACCAGTGCACTCCCAGGGCTCCAGAACATTATAGGGGTTTCCAAAAGCTTTCAGAGAATCAAAAGCCTTTATTATTCTGGCTCAGTGTTTTCACTGGAAAAGCCCTTATACTGTGCCAGGAAGGAATGGCTTCCCCCAGATTATTTTTTTTACCATTCCCTTAAGATTTTATTTTTCTTATAATAAAACAAAAGATGAAGCTTAGAACTGGATGACTTGGCCCTTTCTATTCTTATCTCCTCCCAGTTCAAAATGCTTTCATCTCATAATAGCCAGTATTTTCTTAGATCTACAGTTGGTCTCAGTGCATTCAAGCCTCAACACAATCTTCTTTGTAGTTTTAGTCTGCCCACCATATCCTCTCTGCTTCCTGTCATAGTGCCACTTGACACTATGCCACTCTGCATACAGAGAATCTTTGCCCTTCTTGAGCTGTGTCACTTTGTCGGGTTGGTAGTTGCTGCACTTCTTAGAGAAAGTTCAGTGGGGTTTAGGAACATTGGCCATGTTCGCAGGAGCACCGTTAGCACGAAAAGCTTCAGGCTATGTTTTTGTCCTCTTCTCGTTCTATATACTTGTCCTGGTTGATCTTTTTTCTGTGCATACCTTAGCTTATGACAGAGCCCACATATGTTTCTCTGGCCCAACATGTTCTCTTTTGAGGTTCAAGGTGATAGAGCCAATTCTTTGATAGACCTTTCTACCTGGATGCCACGGGGTATGAGATTTGACATACTCAAAGTTGAACTCACTGTATTTTATCCTCACTTTCTTCTCCTATATTTCCTATCCCAGAAAAAGGTACCACCTGCCTATGGGAGTACTGACAACTGGGAGGGATTTTATCATTTTGTCTCCCTCCCCATTGCCGTTACTCTAAGGCCCATCAACAACCTTTCTTTCCTGTCGGGACCCATTGCTGCTGTTTAGCTCAGACTTTTCCCACTTAGACCGGAGAGAGACAGAGATAGACAAGATGGATGACTCTCATGGGTGAACTATGATTAAGGGCATTTAGTTTGTACACTACTTTTAACTACATCCTTTTATCAACACTGAGGTGAAAACCAGTGAAAGTAGCACCATAGATATAACTTTGATTCCATTCTAGATAATTTTTAAAAAGTGAATCAATCTGAAACTTCAGTTTTTAACCTTATTTTAGTAACAAATTATTTGTGACACCTCAGAACTGATCACGGTACACTGGTATGTTACAACACCACAGCTGCGAATCACTTTGTTCTGCGTTAAACTTCGATCAGCTTCATTGAGCGTTAAACCTCGATCAGCTTAGGCAGGGCAAAATAGCTTATAGCCCACTTATTCTGCCTGTTCTTGTTTTCTGATGGAAAAATAATTCCATGATAAGAAGGTAATGTCAACTTTCAAGCAAAATTACTTCTAGCAGTAGGTTTAAGTAGTTCATTTTATACCTTAACGTTAGTTGTAAAATCCATTTATTGAAAAATATCATTGATGCAAATATATATTAGTAGTCATTATGGAATTAATCAGACAATCCACTGTAAACTAAATTTCTTTATGAATAAAGCAGATGAAGAGTGATTTTGATTTAAAATTTTAGCATCACATAAACTATAACCAACTCAAGAGCAGATATAATAAACTGGTAACAAAGTGTTTTCTTTAAAATTGAAGTTTCTACTATTGGTGGTAGCAAATTTGCCAGGTAATATTTTACAGCCATATATCTTAGTATAATAAACCCATTGCTATCAAGTTGATTCCAACTCACAGCACCCGTATAGGATAGAGTAGAACTGCCTCATAGGGTTTCCAAGGAGTGGCTGGTGGATTTGAACTGCCAGCCTTTTGTTTAGCAGCCAAGCTCTTTACCCCTAAGCAACTGGTTTTAGTATATGAATGCCAAATTTTAGTCACTTAATAATTTAAGTAACAGTCCTACTCATTCATTATAAAAGCTGATGAAATTGATTGGCTTTCAACCCCAGGGTGAGAAGGAAAGTATAGAATTTTAGAGATACCTAGAAGAACATGCGCATAATATTCATTCTGAGAAAGTTGAGGAGCAGTAGGAATTTTCCAGCAAAGAAGGCAAGTAATAGTTTTCTCAGCAGAGAGAATAACATTATGCAGAGACACAGAGTAGTGAGAAGGTGGGGGAGAGGGGACAAATGTATGAATGAGAATGCATTTGGTGACATTAGGCATTCCAAGCATTCATGTGTAGAACATGAATGCATGGGGAGAAGGACACAGAGGCTAACCCACCAGGACCTTGAATGCTGCGCCAGAGAGTTTGGATTTTATCTTGAGAGCAATATACAGCCATTAGATGGTTTTAAGGTAGGTCAGATTTGAATTCTAAAAAGATTGTTCTGACTGTGGAGAGGAGAGTGGAAAACAATAGCAGTGTAAGCAAGAAAACTGGTATAGTTCACAGTTGGCAGTATTATGGGGAAGAGGTCATGGTGTCCTGATGTTATATTTGATCTTTTAACCACAAATGGGAATTTTACAGCTTACTGAAAGTGGAAGAAGAGAGACACAGCATGATCAAGTTGTTTTGGTTAAATTGAGCTGCAGTGAAGTATCCAGATGGAGATAAGTCCATAGCTTAGAAGTCTGAACCCATAATACAGATCTGGGAATTGTCTGAGTAGTTGAATCTCTAGGAAATGAGATCTCACAAGGAGAGTGTGAAAGTAAAGAAGGTTGAGGCTGGAACTTGGAAGAACGTTTTATATAAGGGTTGGTCTGAAGTAATCGAGCTTGAAGAAGATGAAGAGAATATTCAGAGAAGAAAGGGTTCTGAGAGTGATGCCATGGAAGCCAAAGAATTGTTTTCAGGAAGAGATTCGGTGTCACATTCTGCAGACATAAAAGACCAAGACAGAAAAAAAAGTCCATTGAATTAGTAAGTACTAGGGAGATCGTGGTCAGAGGCATGTTTCACAAGAAAGCCAGATTGCAGGGGCTTAAGGAGCTATTGAGAAGAAACAGAAGATGGTGAGAGTTGGTGACTTCTTTTTAAGGAAATTGAAAATGAAGAGATAGGAGAAGGTTGTTGCTAGACAAATACATTTGAGCGCTAGAGGCTTGGAGAGAAAATGGCCAACGGAGTTCCTCAGGAAATGCCAAGCATTATTAACCACTGCTCTGGTGGAGGAATCTCTTAGGGAATATGGGAAAGGTTTGAAACAGCTGCTTTGGAAAATGGGAGAAGGTCGAAGAGAGATTTCCAGCTGAGGCTGTAAATGTGAATTATTAGCAGCCTGGATCTGCATAACTGCATATGTTCATGGGTTTTTAAGGCAAGATTCGTCTGCTTACATGGAAGGATAAAATTGGAGTTTTGCTGGAAGGGGGAAGGGCTATTGGCCACATTTGGCAGCTTATAGAAAAGATGAAAAATTTGTTGTAACTGAAAGGGACAGAGTAAAAGAGCCAGAGGATAGAAGCTGTGGTGAGGCAGGAGAACAGGTATGGTGGGTACACCTGGGGCAGTGAGGTAAGAGAGCTGGAAAGACGAGAGGGTATGAACATTGGGGAGTATCTAAGATTAGTATTCAGATGTGAGGTGGTAATGGGTTATGACAAGGGCCAGGGTTAGCCAAAGGAGCAGGTGGAATGGGAATGGAGGTCATTTGAGTTGAGGGTGCAGAGGAATTGGGGGATCAGGATGTTCTGAAGGGTTGGCCTCACCATGCAAAATGAAGACAGGTCCTGGTGTAGAAAGGATGAACAAGCCAAATGGTAGACACGGTAAAGGAAGAGTCACCTCGCCATTCTTTATGTTTCACTTAATAGACTCAAACTCTCTACTCTTTGGTCTTGTTCACTGTTCCAGCCACCACACTGGCACAGCCCCTGCCACCTACTACAGGCTGCTTTGGGAGGTGACAGGATAAAGCTGATTAGACCTGCAAAAATGTAGAATGTAGGCTCCATCTTTTTTTCACTGTTGCATTCAACCACCTAGATTGGTTTTTACTTGTTTACATGAACATGAATACATTACATGAACTCTTGCTGCTGCTTGGTACACCTGGTTTCAGCCTGTTTCTGATTTGGGGTTGCATTCTAAAGAAACACTCTTCCAGATCGTCTCCATTTTTGTATCCTAAACCCCAGCTTTACCTCTGCTGCCTCCTTCCCCTGGTCGTTTCTCCCCTCACTTGACAGAGGTTCAGAGCCACTTGTCAGGACCTTGATCATCGTCTTCTCCGCTTCAAGAAATCTCTCGGGATTTAGACGCTCTCCATCCCACTTTACTCAGAAGAGGAAATATTCCTACTCCTCTCTAAGGTTAATACTTGCCCCTGGCCTCTTCATCTTGTCACCCTCTGCCTTTCCTTCTGGAAACTGCCATCCTCTCTCTCTCTTTTTATTGTTTTTTAGGTAAAAGTTTGCAGCACAAATTAGTTTTTCATTCAAAAATTTATATAAAATTGTTTTGTGACATTGGTTGCAATCCCTGCAATGTGTCAGCACTGTCCTCCTTTCCCTTTCCGCTCAGGGTTCTACCTGTCCATTTGTCCACTTTTTCTGTCCTTTCTGCCTTTTCATCTTGCCTTTTGGTCAGGTGTTGCCCATTTGGCCTCGTATACTTAATTAAGAAGCATTTTCCTCGCATGTGTTATTGTTTTATAGGACTGTCTAATCTTTGGTTGAAAGGTAGACTTCGGGAGTGGCTTCAGCTCTGACTTAGCAGGGTGTCTGGGGGCCATGGTCTCAGAGGTTCCACCAGTCTCTCAGACCAGTAAGTCTGGTCTTTTTTTGTGAATTTGAATTTTGTTCTACATTTTTCTCCTGTTCTGTCCAGGACTCGCTATTGTGATCCCTGTCAGAGCGGTTGGTGGTGATAACTGGGCATCATCTACTTCTTCTGAACTCAGGCTGGTGATGGAGGCTGTGGCTAATGTGGTTTTTATAATAGTGGCCTCATACCTGGTATGAATCCCACTTGGTCATCATGTATTATTTTTTTGATATGATGCCGAATCTCTTGGCTAGAATTTTGTTGAGAATTTTTATATCTATGTTCACGAGAGATAATTGGTCTAGTTATCTTTTTCGTGGTGTCTTTACTTGCTTTTGGTATCAGGGTTATGCTGGCTTCATGAAATGAATTTGGAAGTATTCCTTCCTTTTCTATGTCCTGAAATAGTTTGAGTAGTACTGGTGTGTAAGCTCTTACCTAAATGTTCGGTAGAATTCACCAGTGAAGCTGTCTGGGTCGATTTTTTTTTTTGTGTTGGGAGTTTTTTTATTGCCTCTTCATGTCTCTTCTCTTGTTATGGTCTGTTCAGATTTTCTGTTCAGGTAGGCAGTATGTTTCGAGAAATTTGTTCATTTCCTCTAGGTTCCCAAATTTCTTGCAGTACAGTTTTTCATAGCATTACGTTATGATCCTTTTTCTTTCAGTTGGGTGTGTTGTAGTGTCCCCCATTTCTTATTTGGGTTATTTGTTTCCTCTCCTGTTTTTCTTTTGTGAGTATGGCCAGTGGTTTGTCAGTTTTGTCGATTCTTTTTTCAAAGAGCCAACTTCTTACTAATTTTTTTCTATTGTTTTTCTATTCTCTATTTCATTGATTTCTGCTCTAATCTTTATTTTTTCGTCTGGATGCTTTGGGCTTCTTTTGATGTTCTCTGTTTCTTCAAGTCGTAGGGTTATTATTTTGATTTTGAGCTGTTCTTTTTTGATGTGCGCGTTTATTGCTATCAGTCGACCTCTGAGCACTGCCTTTGCTGTGTCCCAAAGGTTTTGATACGATGTGTTTTCATTCTTACTTGATTCTAGGAGTTTTTTTATCTCCCTCTTTGATTTCTTCTACTACCCAGTTTTTAAGCAAAGATGCTCTTCAGTTTATATGTATTTCATTTTTTTTTTCCCCCACCATACCCTTCCTGTTACTGATTTCTACTTTTATGGCATTTTGATCAGACAGAATGTTTTGTATTATTTCAGAGTTTTGGATTTTTTTAAAGGTTGCTTTGTGGCCCAAAATGTGGTCTATTTTGGAGAATGTTACATGTACATTGGAAAAGAATGGATACTTTGCTGCTGTTGGGTGGAGTGTTCCGTATACATGTAAGCTCAATTTGGTTGATTTTGGCCTTTAGATCTTCTGTGTCTTTGTTGAGTTTCTTTGTGGGTGTTCTGTCCTTAGCTGAGAGTGGTATGTTGAAGTCTCCTAGTATTTTTGTGGAGCTGTCAGTTTCTCTTTTCAGTGCTGTTAGAGTTTTATATATTTTGGAGCCCTGTCATTGGGTGCATAGATATTTATTAAAGTTAATATTCTTAGTGAATTGTCCCTTTAATCATTATGTAATGTCCTTTCTTGGCTTTTGTGGTTGATTTTTCCTTAAAATCTATTTTATCTAAGATTAGTTTTGCCAATTCTGCCCTTTTTTGGTTACTGTTTGCTTGATATATTTTTTCCTTCCTTTGATTTTTAATTATGTCTTTGTTTTAAGGTGTCTCTTGTAGACAGCATGTTGATGGGTCATGCTTTCTTAATCCATTATTCCGCTCTATCTCTTTATAGGTGCATTTAAGCCATTTACATTCAGTGCGATTATCAATGGGTATGTGTTTATTGCTTCATATTGTTGTGCTTTTTTTTTTTTTTTTGTGGTGCTGATGTTTTCTTTGTTCCTCTTAGTTTCCTGTGCTGGGTTCCTTTTGTTGTGGATTTTCTTTTTTTTTTTTTTGTTATTATAGATTTTGTGTTTGTTAAGACTTTTTCTTTTTTATTTTGATAAGTAGGTTTGTTGACTTTCTTTGTTGTTACATTGAAATTTACCCTTATCTTCCAAAGTTTGAACCAGTCTTTTATTACTTGATATTGCCTTGAGTTTTTCTCCATTTTAAAGTTCTATACCTACACCACTTATTTCCCTTTTATTGTTTTGACATTGCCAGCATTTACAGATAGACATCTCTGTTACCTGTTTTAAGTCTTTTAGTTTTCTTATTGAGAGTTTTTTTGTTTTTTTTTTTTAAGTACATTGGTATCTGGCTGATGCTGTCCTGTGTCCTAGACTCCGGTTGTTGTCTGATGTTTTTTGTTTTCTAACCGAAGGACTCCTTTTAATGTTTCTTGTAAGTTTGGTTTGGTTTTTATGAATTCCCTTAATTTCTGTTTATCTAGAAATAGCCTAATTTCGCCATCATATTTGAAAGGGAGTTTTACAGGGTATATTATTCTTGGTTGGCAGTTTTTTTCTTTCTTGGTTTTTTATGTGTCATCCTATTGCCTTCTTGCCTGAATAGTTTCTGATGAGTAATCAGAGTTTAGTCTTATTTTTTCCTCTTTGTAAATTTCTTTTTGTTTTTCTCAAACTGCTTTCAGTATTCTTTTTTTGCCATTTGTTTTGGTGAGTGTGATTATGATATGTTTTGGTGACTTTCTTTAGGGGTCTGTCCTATATGAGGTTCTTTGAATTTTTCTCCCCCTGTTCTGGAACTCTGATCACATGCAAATTTTTGCTTTGATTGTGTATCACATAATTCTTAGGTTTTCTTCATCCTAATTTTTCCTTAAACAAAGTGGTGTCCGTGGATTTGTCTTCAGTCCCACTGATTCTGTTTTCCATTGTTTCAAATTTGTTTCCAAAACTTTCAACCGAGTTATCTATTTCAAAATTTTGTTGTTTACCTTGTCTTTCTAGTTGTTGTTTTGTATGGTTTCTAATTATTTGTTTTGATATTTTCTTCTTGTATTATTTTCCTGAATTCTTCTATTGCTTTGTCTGTGTCTTCCTTGATCTTGGCTATATCTTTGTTGTTTTTTTCTGTGTTTTCTGAGATTTTTTCTGTTTTTTCCTAGTTTTTTTTCTGTGTTTTCCTTGATCTCTTTACTGATTTCTTGAAGAGCCCTCAATTTTGAATTCCGTGTCAGGTAGTTCTACAAACTTTTCTTCTACTGGAAGGTCATCTGAGTCTTTATTTTGGTCACTTGCTGGAGCCATCTTGTCCTGCCTCTTACATGTTTTGATATTGTCTGATGTCTCTGAGACGTTAAGGTGTTCTTTATTTATTGATTGTATGTTTGTTTGCTTTGTCCTGCTTCTTTTTTTTTTTTTTAAATATGTTAGACACGGTGGGCCAGGTGTACTTTGCTGCATGTTCATCTGTGGGCACAATAGTTCTCACCAGCTTGTCTGGATGGGCAGAGCATAAGCAGGCAGGGCGAGCCTGCTTCACTGTACACTGGTTTGGCAAGGTGGCTGAGGGCAGACTGAGCTGGCTCTGCCTGCTTCATGATGTTGGTCTAGCAGTATGGGAGTGTTCACAACCTTTTGCCACATATGCGTAGGTGTTGGACCATGAATGGTATGGGCTTGATTTTCACTGGTCAGCAGCTGGTTAAGTGGCAGAAGGGGGGGTGCAGTGCTGCCCCAAAGCAGTGGTGGACCTGAATGCCAGGTACACCATAGTCATGGCAGTATGGCAAGGGCCAGTTGGAAGTGGGGAATGGTGTACCCGACTAGGTGGGGGTGGGGGGAAAGAAAAGAAAGAAAAAAGAAAGTTTGTTAGCAAATGAGGTGGGGTGTCTCTGGGGGCTGTCGAGAAGTGGGGGAGAAGTGGCTTACAGGGTTAGGTAAGAGGTACAAAGACAAGAAAGAAAGAAAAATAAAATTAATGGTAGTGTGGTGGAGTTGGTGGTTGGGGCCAGGCTGGTGTGTCAGTTGTCCTGTATCCACAGTGGCGTGGCAAGAAGTGAGGGGAGGTGGCGTACATGGCTTTGTGGGCGCGAGAATGAAAAGAAAGGAAAGAAGAGGAAAAAAGATAACATAGTGGGTGTGGGGCAGACTTGGGGGCTGGTAGGAAAGGAGGGGAGGTGACGTACTGGGCTAGGTGTGAGGGAGAAAGAAAATAAGTTTAAAAAAAAAAGAAAAAAAAATGACGGCATGGTAGGGGCTGTGAGTGCAGGAGGGATGGACCCTGGGCAGTGGTGGGCCAGTGCTCCTGTGGCTGTCTAACCTTGACAACATGGTGGGGTCTGATGGGAAGGAGGAACGTAGGGTACAGGGCTAGGTGGGAGAGAGAAAGGAAAAGAAAAAAAATGGTGGTATGGCAGGAGCCAGCAGGTGAGGGCAGGGCAAACCCTGGGCGGCAGTGGGTCAGCGGCTCTCTAGCCACGGCGGTTCAACAGAGGGCAGTGTGAAGGGGTAGAGGTGGCATATGGGGCTAGCTGGGAGGGAGAAAGAAAAAGAAGTAAGGGAAAAAATAAAGTTGGCATGGCAGGAGCTGGCAGGTGGTGATGGGGCAGACCTGGGGTAACTGCAGGCCAGTGGCTATCTGTGGCAGTGCAGTGTGGCCTGATGGGAAGGGAGAGAAGTGTTGTATGGGGCTATGTGAGAGGGAGAAAAAAGGACAAAAGGGAAAAAGAGGAAAAGAAAAAAAATGGCATGATGGGAACCAGTGGGTGGTGGGGTGGACCTGCAGTGGCAGTGAGTCAGTGACTGTCTAGCTACGGCGGCACAACATGGCCTGGTGGGAAGGTGGGGAGGTGGTGTATGGGGTTAGATGGGAGGGAGAAAGAAAAGGAAGAAAGGAAAAAATGGCACGGCAGGAGCTGGTAGATGGGGGCAGGGCAGATTCAGGGTGGTGGTAGTCCGGCCGCTCTCTACCTGCAGCAGGGTGGCGTGGCCCAGTGGGAAGGGTGTAGAAGTGGTGTACAGGGCTTGGTGGGAGGGAGAAAGTAGAGGAAGAAAGGGAAAAAGTGGTGTAGTGGGTGGGACCTGAGTTGGCAGTGGGCTGGTGGCTCTCACGGCGGTGTGGTGTGGCCTGGCAGGAATGGGGAAAGGTGGGGTATGGGGCTGAGTGGGAGAGAGAAACAAAAGGAAGAGAAAAAAAAAAGAATGGCAGGAGCCAGCAGGTGGGGGTTGGGGTAGGGCAGAAGTGTGATGGGTGGGAAAGCGTATTTCTCTGGTTACCAGGTACTCTGTCTCCTGTTGGGAGCTTAATGACATTGCTTTCCCATACTTCCCATACTTGCTGGCTGTGTTCAAAGATGGCAGTGCTGTTCCATGTTAGTTGGCAGGGGACCTCCAGTCCGTATCATTCCTCATTCTCTTTTTTCCTTCAGTTTCTTTTTCCGTTTGATGTTTGATCTAGTTCTTTATCACTTCATTTTATGCTTAAGGTTCCCAGGTTGGCATTTGTACCTGTTTTACTTAGTTTTTTGGGTCTTCGCTGCTGAGGGATGGCATGATGTGTCTGCCTGTGGTGCCATGTTGGCTCCACCCCCTCATCTTTGTCTCTTACACAGCATTTGCTCCCCCTCCACAGGTTTTCTTGCCTGTGTCCAGCAGGCATGTGGCTGATCCTCAAAACAGTAACAAAAAGCTACTTCTGTGTTGAAATTTGAACTGTTCTTATGTCTTTCCTTCTTTTTTACCCTAAAGGGTTCCCTCCTCTTTACTGAGTGTTCCTACTTCTTACCACCTACTCACTGCTTAACACCTCGAGTTCTAGGCTCTACTCACAAATGTCTGAACAGTTTTCTCCTGCAATCCGGGCTTTTCCATGGTCCTTGTTTCTTTATCCATCTAACAAGTATTTGATTCCCTACTATTGCCACCACAGCAACTTTTGGAAGGATGGAGCAGGACTGGGCAGTGTTTCGTTCTGCTGTACATAGAGTTGCTATGAGTCGGAAGCTACTCAATGGCACCTAACAGCAGCACTGTTGCTGAGCACATTCCAAGATACTGGAGATACTGTAATGAATAAAACAGACTCCCTGTCCTCGTCAATTTTACTTTCTAGAGGAAGAGACAGATATTAAGTGGTATGTTTGTGTGTGTGTGTGTGTTTGGTACTGGCAAATACAAAGGAGAAAAATCAGAGTAGGGAGATGGGTGGTCTCAGAGTGGAGGGGGTTGCTATTTCAGATTAGAGTGACCAGGAAAGGTTTCAATGAGGAGGTGACATTTAAGTAAAGGTCTGAAGGAGGTGAAAGAGTGAGTCATGGATCTGTCAGGGAGGAAAACATTCTGAGCAGAGAGAAGAGTAAATGCAAAATTCCTAAGGTAGGCGTGTGCCTGACATATTTGAAGACCAGTGAGGAGGCTGGTCCTCATCTTTGTTGACTTCACAGTGGCATTTGGCATTCTTTACTCCCCTCTGCAAATATCCTGAAGGAGATGACCTGACCTGGTTTTAGCTTTCTTGGTGCTATACCCATGTGCAAGTGTTCTGTGTGGTTTAGAATAATGTGGAGTGTTAAGTTATGCACAATTGCGTTGGTGACCTAAGAGGTCACTAGAGAGCCCGGCATCATCTAAATTAGTGTTTTTTGAAGTTCAAAACCAAAACCCACTGCTGTGGAGTTGATTCCAACTCATAGTGACCCTATAGGACACAGTAGAACTGCCGCATAGGGCTTCCAAGGCTGTAAATCTTTACAGAAGAAAACTGCCACATCTTTTCTCCCACGGAATGTCTCGTGGGTTTGAACTGCCAACCTTTGGTTAGCAGCTGAATGCTTTGGTTAGCAGCTGAATGCACCACTAGGGCTCTTTTTGAAGTTCAGTTCTTGAATTACTTGCAGTAGTTTCCCAAGGTGCTTGTAAAAATGCATGCTCCTGGTCCCCATTCCAGGCCTACTGAATCAGAACCTTTGGAGAGCAGGGCTGTGATATCTGTGTTTTAATGAGCTTTTCAGGTGAATCAAATCTGATCTGAGCTGAGAATGGCCTTTGCGATGCCCGTTGCCTAGAATTGGGAAATTGCCCAGTTGGTTAGTTCTGGTCAGGATGACTATACTTTGTGACCTTACCTCTCGGTGTCAGCTGACCTTTCAGCAGTGACCTCCGAGGGTCTGGATGGTGGGCAGAGTTGTTGCTCCTGGACACTCACTGCCCCCCCCCCCACCTTTTTTTTTTTAAATCAGTGTAATGTTAGTGAGCTGTACCAGAGAGTCCTGGGCCTAGGCCAGGGAGGATGGGTTGAGGTACCGTTCCTATGGCTGATTAGCTGTTTAACTCTGGTCATATAGCTAAACCCTTCTGAACTTCAGTTCCTCACCTATAAAATGGGAATGGTAATATTTTTTGAGTCTTCCTTATATTTTGTGATGTCAAATGAGATAATATGTGAAGGGACTGTATGAACTCTGAATTTCCATCTGTTTAAGCAACACTTTGTTTTTGGATTGCTTGGTTAAAACTAAAAGTTCTTATCTCAGAGAAATACGTATCAGGTTGAGAAACTGTGTCATGACTGCCGTAGAGACCAATTCCTTCATTTAAAAACTGGAAAGGCTACGTGCTAACACTTAAAATTAGACTTGAATAAAGGGTGGTTTAGCGCGTCTTTATGAACAGACCTAATGGGAGTCAACCTAAGGTCCCAGTGGAAACCCACCTATATGTGTGTATCCTTTTACAATCAAATGTTTAAATGTTGGTTACTACTTTAAAATTAAGGGTAAAAAATTAGGCCAACTATTTAAACCATCAAAATATTACTTTAATAATACGGATTTCCAGAGAAAGGAGTTTTGCACGGCCTTAATCACCTGCCTGTATATTGTCATTTACAAATGTATGGCTTTGTTTTTGGCTAATGCCAAAAAGTTCATAATAAGATGACTCAAGAGGGCTTCGGGTTTGACAACTAAGAATTCACTGGTGATTCTGGAAAGAACAGTTTTGGTAGAGAAGAAGGGCTGGGAACACAAGGCAGTGGTTGAAGAGTTGCAAGAGGAGGAAGTGGAAACAGTAGTGCCATACTGTTCCCTGATTAGGTTCATGCCCTGGAACAGTTGAGCCAATGAAACATACTCCAAGTCAGAAAGAGAGAAAGTTTGTTTAGGAGGTGGCACCAACAGAAAGCCCGACAGAACGCAGGCCGTCTTTGTGGAATCCCAAAAGGCAGTTTTACATTAGAGCTTATATATGATTTTTACAAGGGTTAGAAGTATCTTTGTAGCCCTCAGATGACCTGGCCGAATGAGTTATTCATTGCAGGATAATTACAAGAGACTCCTTATCAGGCTAAAGATTTACAGACCAGATGCTGGGCTCTAATATTTATTAATCTTTATGTAGAGGGTTGTTAAGTCACAGGTGGCCAGACAGAACAATACAAAGCACTTAACAAAGGTGTGCAAAAAAAATTCATTATCAAAAGTACGTGGAAAGGAGAAGGCAGGCAGAAAAAAAAAACTACAGGTTCATCATGATGTTAGTTATGTCAAGCTCTCAATCACCCATTTTAAAAATAGAAGAAAACATGCTGTGGAGTATTACGGTCACAATACTTTATTAAGAGAGTTCATGTGAAAAAGGGACACAGAGGCAGTAGTTTGATTTGGCTCCTCTCTATCTTCCAGACTGGCCTGCAGCCACTCCTTCATCTCACACATTATGTACCAGGAAGAGTAGTGTCATGGGTTGAATTGTGTCCCCCCAAAATATGTGTCAACTTGGTTAGGCCATGATTCCCAGTATTATGTGGTTGTCGTCCGTTTTGTGATTTTCCTGTGTGTTATAAATCATAATCTCTGCCTGTGGTTGAAGAGAATTAGGGTGGGCCGTAACACTCTTTCTCAGGTCACATCCCTGATCAATGTAAAGGGAGTTTCCCCGGGGGTGTGGCCTGCATTACCTTTATCTTACAAGACATAAAAGGAAAGGGAAGCAAGCAGAGGTATGAGAGGGACCTCATATCACCAAGAAAGCATTGCCAGGAGCAGAGCACGTCATTTGGACCCGGGGTCCCTGTGTGGAGAAGCTCCTAGTCGGGGGAACGTTAATGAGAAGGCCGACAGAGAGAGAATGCCTACCCCTGGAGCTGACGCCCTGAATTTGGACTTGTAGCCAACTTTACTGTGAGGAAGTAAATTTCTCTTTGTTAAAGCCATCCACTGGTGGTATTTCTGTTATAGCAGCACTAGATAACTAAGACAAGTAGTGTGTACTTGACCGTTTTCTTCCCTCCCACCTCTCCCATCAGCCCTCAGCAGTTGTTTTCTTTTCCCCACTTCTCTGCCACAGTTACTTTTTCCAGAATCACCTTTGAGTTTACAAACTGTCAACCAAGTGTCCTCTTCATTCTCCTTCCTCTTTTAAGCATTTTGACATTTGATAATGTTGACCTCCTCTTGATACTCTGCTCTGTAGATTCTGAAATTGATGCCCTGGTTCTTCTCATAACATTTCTGATTACTTCTCTGTCTCTTTCATGGATTTCTTCTCTTTGTGCGAGCCTTTTAATCTTTTTGTCCCTTGGGGCTCTTTCCCCCCTGCACACACTATCTGCTGACTAATTACATTCTTAAACCGTGCTTCTAACTGCCTGCTGCACATCTCAACGTGGGCATCACCCCATCCGGTTGCCATCAAGTCGATTCAGATTCAGTACGGCCCTATGTGTGTCACAGAACTGTGCTCCATGGGGTTTTCATTAGCCGATTTTTTGTAAGTAGCTCACCAAGCCTGTCTTCTGAGGCACCTGTGGGTAGATGCAAACAGCTAACCTTTTGATTAGCAGCCAAGCATGTTAACTGTTTGCACCCCCAGGGATTCCTGGACATCACCATGGAATCTAAAACTCAACATGTTTGACATCTAAGTATTTTATGGGGCTACTTGCGCCTTGCTTAAAAAAAAAGTCCTAATGTTTATTTCCACTTCTATTTCCCATCTCCAATTTTGCATTAACTATTACAAAATTATTATTACAAAATAGTTGTCTAATTTAGGAAACTGAGTTATGTACAACTTAAGTTGTTCCCTACCTTCCATGTGGATTTGTGATTTTATCAGCCTTCTTTATCCTTTCAATCCCAAACTTCTTCAGCCACATTCCTGCCCTAGTGAACGTAGTGCAAGCTTTGTGGATGCTATGACTTGTGTCTAGAATGCTCTACTCACCTGTTCTCTGGTGACACTTCTAGTCACCCTTCAGGAGCACATTCAGCAATTTCAAATGTTACCTCCTCAATGTAGTAGTTTCTCAAGTCAAGTTAATCATGTCCTTCATTGTGTATATGCCTCAGTGATATAATGATTAGTGTCTTACTAGATTATGAGCTCCTTGAAGGCAACAGATAGGTCTTACTGACAGTATACCTAGCACAATATTGGGCACGTACCAAAGAGGGTGGCTAGATGGATAAATTTGCATTTAAGGGAACTGCATTGCAACATATTGATTATGAAGGAAAAAAAATTAAAAATTACAGAGATGCATATGCCTTCATCAGTGGCCTTCATGTATGATATACAAAATGTCAGCATCTTTGAGAGTAACTGGAAACGATATTTTGTTAGTGTTTGCCTGAATCCTGAGTGCTTTCGTTCTGCCCACTTGTTGGAACAATGGCAGATAATCCTGTTAGCAGCGGATATAGGCCCCACATAACCAGGGCAGGCAGAACTTCATTGTTGTCTCGGCTGAGGGCAAGCGTGGCTGCTTTTAATCAAACTTAAACTGTTAAGTGTGTGTGTGTGTATAAATAAATATATAAAATTTGCTGTAGAGGTCTACTTTGAATAACAGTGGGATTTTTGTTTCTAATTATATAAACGGCATATTTTTGTTTCTAAGTTTTACAAGCTTCTTGTTTCATTGAGGGTATATTAATTATCAATACAAATTTCTCATTGGATTATGCAGGAAAAAGTTAATAACCAACTGAGGCATTTAAGGAAGCTAAAAAAGGTCTTCAGTAAATTTAAGATAGAAAGATCATGGAATAGAAAAGAAGCTGAAAATTGAGGGGATGGAGCAATAAGTGATATTTTAAAAGAATTGTAGATAATTCTAAAAAGGTTAAATATGATAGCCTTCATTAGTTTGGTAAAATGTATCTTCCTTTGGAAATCATTCTATTATGCTTTGAAACCAAAGGTCATGTAAAAATAATAATCGAAGCAGTGAAATAAATACTATTTCCAATAAAAATTATTTGCCTTTAGATCTTTAATGATGTTGCCAAAAAATATGAATGTCCCTAGTCTTTTAATTTTCGTTTTTTAATGTCACTTCCCCAAATTTATAAGACTCTTTTGTGAATCCCTAAAGCATTTTAGGGGGCATTGGTGGCTCAGTGGTAGAATTCTTGCCTCCATACGATGAGACCCAGGTTCGACTCCAGCAAATGCATCTCGTGCACAGCCACCCCCCCGTCTGTCAGCGGAGGCTTGTGTGTTGCTATGATGTTGAACAGGTTTCAGTGGAGCTTCCAGACTAACACAGACTAGGAAGAAAGGCCTGGTGATCTACTTCCAAAAATCAGCCAGTGAGCAGGGACTGGAAGGCAAGAGGGAAAAGGAAAGCTGGTAATGGGGAGCCCAGGGTTGAGAGGGGAGAGTGTTGACGTGTCGTGGGGTCATTAACCAATGTCATAGAACAATGTCTGTACTGACTGATGAGAAACTAGTTTGTTCTGTAAAACTTCATCTAAAGTACAATAAAAAAAAGAAAAAAAACTAAAATTCAGCCAGTGAACATCCTGTGGATGACAACATTCCAATCCCATTATATGTGGGGTCACCATGAGTCAAGGATGACCCAATGGCAGCTAGTAACTACAAAAGCATTTTAAAGCTATTTGTGATATTTTAATGAATAGTTCATAGTTTACTTTCTTCGGGTAGCAACCCAGAATGAGCATTTGTTCATACTTGATAAGTAGAAAAAATTAATCACCTATCTATTCATATTACAGTGTTAGTTCATTTTGACCTAGGGAGAAATGCAGCTGGTAATTACAATAAAATGAGTGGTTAAAGGAGAAGAAATGTATAAATATCTTTCATGTACATGAGTATTTTCAAATTAGCAACTGGCATGTGTCTTCTATTTCGGTACTGAGAAGCCATTGTGCTGTTTATGTGAGGAGACATCACGGGGAACTTACAGTGTGGGCTCCCAGAATGAAAAGGAGGCTGGACTGAAGAGGTGGAGACAAGTGGGATCAGGTTGTGATTGAAGCCAGGAAAAGATGAGAGTTGTAGTGACTCCAGAAGGTTGAAAGTAGAGACCTCATCTGGCAGTGCAGTGGTTCGGAGCTCGGCTGCTAACCAAAAGGTCACCAGTTCAAATCCACCAGCTAATCCTTGGAAACCCTATGGGCTGGCCTAAAGGGTCACTATGAGTTGGAATCGACTTGACAGCAGTGGGTTTGCTTTTGGTTTTTGGATCACATAGAAAAATGCTGTATGATCATTTAAAAAAAAAAAAAATGCCCTCTGAAACCGAAGGTGGGAACAAACTTTAATTATTGTTTGCCTGAAATTAATTTGCTGTGTTAATGGGGTCTAAACATTTCCTCATGTACTAAATTTCACTCGTCTTTAGTAGACTGCTCCTGTAAACTCTTTTGAACTTGGATTAAAACATGGAATGAAGTGAACAACTGACATTGTAATTATAATGCTCTTGCCTTCTTGAAGATCAGCTTCTTGCAGTGCCCTAAGGTGGTTTTTCCTCCGTGTCCTGATCTTTTTCTGACTCACACTTAAGCTTTCCTGTTTTAAGGACTAGTGAGCATGACATCTGACAGATACTGGTGAATGTACATTCCTTTGACAAGTATGTGAACAAGCACGTTCAGAAGGCAGGGCAAGTTGGCACATTTGCCTTGAGCTCTTTGGGATCCGAGAAGCGTGAGGTGGAATGCCAGTATGCTCTTTGATGTAGAAGCTCAGTTTATCTTCACATAGAACACACGAGTATGAGTTTGCTTTACGAGTGACTTAAATATGAGCAGGTAAAACACACCTCGGGGAGTGTTTAACATCTGCAGAAATGCCAGGCAACCACCCAGAGTTTCCCTTAACGGGCGTATCAGAACTTAGTGTTTTACCAGAAGAGCTTATAGTGGGCTTCTTCTTTTTGAATTGAAACACTGTGTTGCTGTCTTTCCTTACCTTCTTCAGGAATGATTTTGCCCAATGTGGCAGCTTCATGGGTTACAACAATGCTGAAATGATGAGCCCTATTTTTTTTTTATTTAGGTGCTTTTCTATACAACTTTGGAGTGTTTGAAAATGCTATCTATTAGCTTTCTAATAATAAAAGATAAATTTAGAAACAAATAAGGCTTGCCATGATTTGTCCCTTGACTTATCTCTCTAGACTTAGCACCTACTCATCTCATTATTATACCCTAATCTGCCTGCAGTCATATAATATTCTTTAGAAGCTGCCACCATACACACATGCGCACGCATGTGCACACACACACACACACACACACACACTCTTTAGATCATAGTTCAGAGGGCACTTTCCCTAGGAAGCGTCCCGAGTTATCTCCTCTGCTGTCATCTCTGCAAGATCTAGACTAGTCCCTTCTGTCCTGGGTTCCCACGTGTTGCTCTTCTCCCTTTTCGACGTTTACTATATTGCTTTGTTAAAGTCTTGCTGACTGTGCTCTTCAGTTGTTTGTAAACTGCCCAAGGGAGTAGAAGTCATCAGTCTTATTCACAAATGTGTCCCTGGTGCATAGCACAGAGTCTGTCATATAATAGGTTATCAATCAGTATTTACGGAATTGAACTGAATTTGAATCATCTTGCTCACTTGTTTTAGGATCCTTATGAAATTCAACTTTATTTCATGCAAGATAGAAGTCAGACATCTTCCAATAAAATGATAAAGAGGAGCTTTCTCAGAAAGTTTTCCTCATAAGAGGTGACTTCAACCATTAGTAGAGTCCTGTAATATGTAAGCAGGTCAGCTAATTACTTTAAAAGAATCAAAATCACCTACTTTGGGCAACAGCAAATATATAAGTACCTAAGAAGCCCCTCCCAGACTGTAAGCTCTTTAAAAGGCAGGCACCATGGGGTATTCAGCTTGGGATCTCCAGTGTCTTAGTGTGGTGCCTTTAAAAAAAAAAAAAAAAACAAAAAAAAAAAACACATATGCTGTACTCATTCTGTGGATCCTGTTAAATGTTGTTAAATGTGAATTACCAGAGTGCATTAGGGAAAAAATTAAGAATTTTTATGGTAGCAAAATTTGCTTTAATATTACTTCTCCTTTTAAAAAATAGGTTTTAAATATATTTCCTAGTGAACAATTTAAATACTAACTATATATTAAAGTCCAGAAGAACGAGCATATCGGTTTTAGAAGAATACAACCAAAATGCTTCTTAGAAGCCAGACTTCCTCTTGCTTACTTTGGATGAGTCATCAGGAAAGACTTATTTCTAGAGATGGACATCATGTTTGGTCAAGTAGAGGGTCAGTGAAAATGAGTAAAACTCTCAATGAAATGGATTGACACAACCACCTCAACAGTGGGCTCAAACTGTCAAAGATCATGAAGATGACACAGGACCGGGCAATACTTTGTTCTCTTGTACTTAAAATTTCCATGAGTCTGAGCCAACTTGTTGGCAACTAAAGAAGAACATATATTAAGTGCATTTATAGACACAGTATTTTGGTATCTAGAGGACTTCAAAAGCTAATATACTCTCAAGTATGCATTCTTAAAGGGAGGCAGTTCATCGCCCATAAGGGTAGTGAAAAATATTAGCTATTACAAGGGTTGTGGCCCTCCAAAAGCGCCACAATACGTACATAGAAATGCATTGTATCTGTGGTTCTTAAATTTCAGTTGAGGGTGGGCGATTAGGAAAAAAAGAAGTCTAACATCCCCTTGCTGTTGTTAGCTGCTGTGGTGTTGGCCCCTGACTCATGGTGATCTGTGTACAATGGGATGAAATGGTGCCTGGCCCTGTGCCATAGGGTTTTCACTGGCTGATTTTCAGAAGTAGATCACCAGGCCTTTCTTCGTAGCTCATCGTAGCCCGGAAGCTCTGCCCAAACCTGCCCAGCATCGTAGCAACAAACAGGCCTCTACTAACAGATGGGTGGAGGTGCACTGGCTAGGAATTGAACCTGGGTCTCTTGTGTGGAAGGAAGAATTCTACCACTGAACCGCCACTGCCACCAACATCCCCTTACCCATTGCCGTCAGGTCGATTCTGACTCATAGCGACCTTATAGGACAGAGTAGAACTGCCCCATAGAGCTTCCAGGGAGCGCCTGGTGGATTGAACTGATGATTTTTTGGTTAGCAGCTGTAGCACTTAACCACCATGCCACCAGGGTTTCTATCATCTCCTTAGTGAGGTGCAAATGTAGGAAAAAAAACAAAAAACTGAGAAGCACCATTCTAGGTAAATTTGTAGTTTTGCTGTTCTTTGGCATCTTTGTGTACCTTCTAAATGAACTATTTTAGTATAGATTTTCCTTATATCCATTTCTTTTTTTAAGTTAATTATTTAATAATCTTTGGGTTGCTGTGCTTTTTTTTTTCCCGATTGTATAGCAAAGTTTATTCTAAGGTTACTGATCCTTAAACAAATTTTTAAAAATTATATTAATGTGACATACTGCCTT
Organism: Elephas maximus indicus; assembly: GCF_024166365.1. NCBI lineage: Eukaryota > Metazoa > Chordata > Mammalia > Proboscidea > Elephantidae > Elephas > Elephas maximus. The sequence continues at coordinate 67,659,709 of NC_064836.1, forward strand.
TACTCAGAATTTAACGCGTTTGGCCTCTAGTAGTTCCTGGTAACTGATTATTTTCAGTTTATTTTTTAATGCTTACTATTCTCTAATTTGTTTTCAAAGATTCCCCAAAATGAAGACAAAAGGAACAATGCTGAGAAGCCAGTCACTCCTCCAACGCAGGAAGATTCCAGAAAGCCAGATGATCTTCCCTGTTCTCCTTCAGATGCCAAAACAGGAGAAGGTGATAGACAGCCCAAAGAAAGCTTTTTCCAGTTTCTGGGTAACCTGTTCAATATCTCAGGAAAATCATCTCTTGGTGAAACTAAACAGTCTTCATTCAAAGATGACCATGACAAAACTGAGAAAGATTTACCAAATCTCAGTGACCGGCACGAAGAGGGAATCACCGGGGTGAGGAACATTTTCAGTGGCTCCACTGGGGCTCACGTGCTTCCAGCAGAAGAGCAAGATTCCAACTCACCTGAACTCTCAGACGCCTTTTCTTTGAACACAACACAAGACAGTGAGCAGGAAACCAATGATTTGCTAAAGTAAGTTTAAAATGTAATTGAGCTCTTGGACCTAGCTTTTTGGGTTTAGTTCCAATCCTTTTAATTGAGGGAGCTGGAAAAAACATTCTGTAATGTTCCTAAAAAAAACAAAAAAAACAAAAAAAACCAATTGCCATTGAGTAGATTCTAACTCATGGAGACCCTGTGCACGTCAGACTACAACTGTGCTCCCTAGCATTTTCGATGACCGATTTATCAGAAGTAGGTTACTAAGCCTTTCTTCCAAGGCACGCCTCGGTGGTCTTGAACCTACAATGTTTTGGGTAGCAACTGAGCACGTTAGCCTTGCGCAACCCAGGGACTCTGGAATGTTCCTTGTTGTTGTTAGGTGACGTTGAGATGGTTCTGACTCTTAGTGACCCTGTGTACAACAGAAGAAAACACTGCCTGGTCCAGCACCATCCTCACCATCGTTTTTGTGTTTGAGCCCAGTGTTGCACCCAGTGTGTCATTCCATCTCGTTGAGGGTCTTTCTCTTTTTCACTAACTTTACCAAGCATAATGTCCCTCCTGATAACACATCCAAAGTACCTGAGACATTGTCCCTACTACTACCCAAAATAATACGTGTTTCTGTTTACCATACGGGTAATGTATGGCCTTTTTAGTTGTTTTAGGGAACAGTACTTTTTAATACTTTTTAAATTTGTGGTAGAACAGGATTTATTTCTAACGTAAGACTTCTTTGGATGAAAATGTTGTCATCTGAGTTCTTCCTGTATCAGGACAGTCACTGTGTTCAGTATGTATGTTTTGGGTCCAAAAATAGTCCTGAGTTTTGTATTCTCATTCTATCAATTTCTTTTCTTTGTGGAATCAAATTAGTTTAGAAATTAAATTGATTATATTCATGAGACTAGCCTTATGAACCTTTCCCACAGCCCTGAGGAATTGAAATCTTAAATGAGTTAAGGAAGCATTCCACCCTTTCTCTTTCTGTGATGAACAAACAGGCTCTAACTTGTTTTTCCTTTTCCGCAAATAAGAAGGAATATCTTCTACCTGATGAATATTTATAACAGTGTTGAGCCCATTAAACGTCTTATGTAACATAGAAGTATTCATTCATAGCTAATAAGGTTTTGTTTTATTGATTTTAATTTAGCTCCTATTTGAGAATTCATTGCATTATTTGAAAGACCATCAGTTATAATGTCTCAGGATATGGATAGCTTATAATCATACCAGTTCTTCATGGTTTTTAAAGTGTCTTTGTGGGTATGCTTTCCGCTAATTTCACATAGCAAGCTTATGAGATAGGCACAGACCCATGTCACAGCTGTGAGAACTGAGACCCAGGTATTTTAGTTTGCCCATCAAGGATAATATAGTGGGGACTTGTTCTACCAGATGTTAAAATGTACTGGTACAGCTACAGTAATTGAAATAATGTCATACAGATGTAATATTTGCTAGACATTTAAAATACAGGAATAGACAGTCTAGAAAGAGACTTGTATATTTGTGAATTGAACCACTGAATGTGATGGTATTACCTATTCTTGTAGAAAGGAAGATTTGTTGGGGGAATTGATTAACAGTTTGGAGGAAAAAATCTAGATACTTATCTCATGTACATATTAAAATAAGTTAAGATGACATTAACAAATACATGTTAAAAAACTAAATGGAGCTGTATGTGAATTGGTATTTTATTTTAGTGAGAAACAATTTTCTAAGTAAAATAGCAATGGAAGATAATCAAAAAAGAGAGGATCAATAGATAGGGTTTCTCCCAATTTTCAAACTCCCTTATGTCAAACAGCATAAACAAAGGTAAGTTAAATTGGCAAATGGGAAAATTCCCAATTTAACTGCTAGATGAAAGCAAACAAACAAAGGAGGTCTGTGTTTTAATTTATAATTTTTTACATGTTCATATCCATCATAACGAGAAACTGTCCTGGCAAAGCTCTCTTTTGATTTTTTTTTTCCCACTTGCTGGTTTTGCAGTTTTTCTTTACAAAGAAAAGTTAAAAGCCTTCCTATTGTGAGAGAGAATATTCTTAACTATGTAATTTGAAAAGAAATAAATCTTAATGCTAAAAAAGTAGCTTATTCATACTCTCCTAAAAGTGAATTAGAGACTGTTGCTCTAGGGCTAGTTATTCTTTTCAGACTGCTATTACAGGATTTTCTTTGAAGAATGGCACACGTCTTTGGTTGACCTTTGTCGTATCAGGGGGACCAAATTTCTCCAGAAAAAGAGCAGCTATATGTAGTACCAGGAGGCTTAATAAACCTTCACGTGATGTGTGGTTATGCCTTTGGCTAAAATGCATAAAACCATAATGAATGATGTATTACGCCATGTAGATGATGTATGGTACACAGAACACTTGAAATTTTAATACTCCCTTCTCTATCTAGCTTGAAAAATAAACCTTAAATTTTTTTTAATCTTCTTCTTATTTTTAAAGTTACACTTTTCAGCATTTCTGCATTTTTCTATATTCTTTTATTAATTAGAGGAAAAAAGGCATAAAAATTAAAGGACAGTTTTATGTTCCTTAATGCTGTTCAATTACAGTGACTCAATCACTATCTGGAAGAATGATGTAGAAAATAAACTATATTGGAAGGACTAACCTTATAAAAAGGGGGAGCGTAGCTCGTCAGTGCTTGAAGGGGTTAATTATAATACATCAAACTAAGCTTACAACTTTGATGTTCAATAGTTTAAACATGGTAATACAGTTGAGTATATTTTAGTTACAAGCATAAAACATTTCCATCCAGGGTGCTATGGGAAATTATCTTCTTAAAAATTTAAACTAGTTGAAGTAGACGCGGGCAGGCGGAACACGCGGGAACGCGGACGCGCGTCGCCCCCGCGCACACGATACACGGAGCAGTATCTAGTATAGCCATAGTATTAATTAAATATGTTGAAAAAAATTGGTATCTTTCACTTTTATATTGTTGTCGTTGGGGGCCGTCAAGTTGATTCTGACTCATAGCGACTATTGTGACAAAAGAGAACTGCCCCGTATTGTTTTCTTGCCCTGGTGGTGCATTGGGTAAGCATTTGGCTGCTAACCAGAAGATTGGCAGTTCGAATCCACCAGCCATTGCTTGGAAACCCTATGGTGCAGTTCTACTTTGTCCTGTAGGGTTGCTGTGAGTCAGTATTGACTCAATGGGTTTATCTTTAGGGAAGCAGACCACGAGGGCTCTCTCCCGAGAAACCCCTGGGTAGATTCAAACTGCCAGCCTTTCAGTTAACAGCTAAGTGTTTAGCCATGGTGCCACCAGGCTTCCTTTCAGTTTCATATAAACCAGTTTATTTTAGTTGAAAGTACTCAGAGAGCCCTTGCGGAGTGTGTGTTGTTGGGGGTGGATGACAGAAAATAAGTGATTTTTTATTTTTTCTCCTCAAAAGACTCCAAAACTGCCAAAAGGCAGTATTATTACAGCAAGTTGAACTCTAGTGGACTTTCTCTGTGGTTCAGTTTATTAGAAGTCCTTTTAGATCAAAAGTTGCATGCTTGCAATGATGAAGGATAAAACATGTGAGGCCCAGTTAGGAGGGAATTGATGGTTAGAGGGTGTAAGTTTACAATACTTGAAGAGAAAATTCTGATTCTTGTCTTGTTTCTCATTTCCTATTTCTGTTGATATCATGTATACTTCTTTGCTTATTTCTTCAAAATTATTTTGCTCATTTTTCAGGGGAAAAGAAATTACACTGTGTTGAAAGTGTGTTTTAGAGATGACATATTAAAGCTTTGTAAGAAAAAAATCAAACAAAAAAGCCCTCTCATCATTTACTTAGACTTCTGGACTTTCATATGTTGCTCTGAAATGCTCTTGTATTTTCTGAATAATTTATATATTTTGATAGATTTTACCAGCAACGTTAATTTACCTATGTGTTATTTTTCATTTCTTACGTATTTTAGTGGATCAGCGCTTTCCTCAACTTGTGACTTTATGACAATCTCTCATCTAGCCTGAAACACTTGCAGCAGCTAAAACCACTTATGGAAGGCAAAGCTTTTCTCTATATGTCTTGTATACCTGCTTTATAAAGAATGGTAAAAATCGCCTGGAGGGGAGATGAGAGGGTAGAGGGGGTTAGAAGCTGGTGAAATGGATACGAAAAGAGAGGGTGGAGGGAGGGCAGGCTGGCTCATGAGGGGGAGAGTAATTGGGAGTATGTAGCAAGGTGTGTATAAGTTTTTATGTGAGAGACTGACTTGATTTGTAAACTTTCACTTAAAGCACAATAAAAATTATTAAAAAAAAAAGAATAGTAAAAATAAACGAATGTAACTAATACAATTTTTTGCAATCATGGTGTGCTAAAATTTCAGAGACCAGCAGTTATCTAGGTTGAAATGAATTACTTCAGCTAAAATTCAAGAAGTATATAAGGGGAACGGTAGGTGAAGTTTTTAAATGTCAAAGGAGGTTTACTTTCTGTTTTATCATTTGGACAAGTCTAGTTGCTGGGTTTGGTTTTTTTTTTTTTGGTAGTTTTCTTGATGTTATCGGTTTCAGTTAGGGGAAATATATAGTTTTTTAGATATTGGAATACTGATAACAAGGTTTCTTTGTTATTCATATGCATTGTATGGTAATGTTTTGGTTAATGATATTTTTAATCTGAAAAAATTGAATAGAACACACATCAAATTCTTCTATGCATGGTTATAGTCAGCACACTGAAATATAATGGAGTTCAGAATTTAAAATACTTTTATGCCATCTGTTATAATTAAAACGTTAGTCTGAAATAGATTATTTAGCATTCAGTATCATTGCTTTACTTATTAATTCACAAAAGTTATTAAAGACAAGTTATTAAATACATAAAATTTGCCAAATCTTGTGTTGAGCGCTTAAAAATATGAAGATGATTAAGACATATTGCCTGCCCTCCAATAGCCATTAGGCTATTGGGGAAAATAAATGAGTGCATAGATGCTTGTAATTTAATGTGGCAAATGCTGTGCTCAAGGTTTTTTGCACCCAAAAATCAGAGGCTAAACTCCCTGTCTTATTAGTAGCAGGGTTCTGGAATGGGTGTGTGATGAAGGTAATTTTTGAGTTGATCCTTACAGGACATTATAGAGTTTTTTTTCAGCTGGAATTAAAGGAGAGTGAATGCTCTGTTTGAAAGGCTCTCAGGAGCATAGCACGGCATGAGACCTCCTATACTCCTATAGGTAGACTCTTGAAAGAAAGTTGGATGCTGCGAGCAACACGAACTTTACTCTGGTGTTGATTCTCCACTTTTTCTAGAAATCCTTTCTGATTTCCGCATTTACCCAAACAGTTTAATACTCATTACACTAATGGAGTATTTGAAGAACTTAATAGGAATTTTAAGGTAATTCTGTCATTTATTGAGTTAACAGATATTTACTGAGTCTTTACTGTGGGTCAGGCATCTTGCCAGATGTTTTCCTTTAACACTTCTCCACTTATTTCCTAAATGTTGTTGTTCAAATTCACATCTAAGAGTAAAGGAACCAAAGCTCACTGTGCCGTTGTGATATCATGGAGAAATCATCGCAGTGTATCCGTAAGCTTGGGGTGCCAATGTGAGGCACAAAGGCGATGTGGTTCCTTTGAGTCAGATGCTCCTTTGAGATTAGAAGTAGAACCCACACTTTGGACTCCTCATCCCTCGTTCTCTTCATTAACTGCAGTAAGAGACATATATTTCACCTGGTAAGAGGCAACAGTTCTAAGGAGCTCAAACATTTCTTTATGCCATCTTGACACTGATGTGCTGCTTGTGAAATTGTTATTTTTTAAAAAACAAAGATGGGATTAGCTAAAGCATTCTAGGATTTCTTCTAGGTTAGTACATATTGAGAAGTAGTATTTTTTTTCCAGTAATAATTTTTTTCATTTTTTATTTTATTATTATACTTCAGATAGTTTACAGAAAAAACTAGCTTCTCATTAAACAGTTACTACACATACTATTTTGTAACATTGGTTACCAGCCCCATGACATGTCATTACCCTCCCTTTTCGACTCTGGGTCCCCTATTATCAGCTTTTCTGTCCCCTCCTGCCTTCTAGTCCTTGCCCCTGGGCCGGAGTCCCTCTTTAGTCTCTTTGTTTTATGGGTCTGTCTAATCATTGGCTGAAGGGTGAACCTCACGAGTAACTTCGTTACTGAGCTAAAAGGTTGTCTGGGGTCATAATCTCGGGGTTTCGCCAGTCTCCATCAGGCCAGTAAGTCTGGTCTTTTTTAGTGAGTTAGAATTTTGTTCTACATTTTTCTCTAGGCCTGTCCAGGATCCTCTATTGTGATCCCTGTCAGAGCAGTCAGTGGTGGTAGCTAGGCACCATCTAGTTGTACTGGACTCTGTCTGGTGGAAGCTGTGGTATTTGTGGTCCATTAGTCCTTTGGACTAATCTTTCCCTTGGGTCTTTGATTTTCTTCGTTCTCCCTTGCTCCAGATGGGGTAAGAGCAGTGGAGTATCTTAGATGGCTTCTCTCAAGCTTTTAAGACCCCAGACACTACTCACCAAAGTAGAATGTAGAACATTTTCTCTATAACTTATGTTTTGCCAATTGAGCTAGATGTTCCCCAAGACCCTGGTCCCCTCAGCCCAGTAATTTGGTCCCTCGGGGAGTTTGGATGGGTCTATGGAGCTTCCGTGACCTTGCCTCAGACAGGTTGTGCTGGCTTCCCCAGTAATTGTACTCTTACCCAAGAAGTAATATTTGAAAGATATACTTTACCACGATTTCTGGGATTACTGTTAAGTGTTATTAATTATATTTCCTGATACTCTTATGCTGATTCTTTTTTACAGACAAATTGATGGTAAACCAGAGAGGCCTTCGGTAACATATGCAACGTATCGGGGCCCCAGGCAAATGAAGAAATATTTAAAGAAGCAGAGTGCGGTAGATACTGTGAATCACTTGGATGGAGAAAATGAAAGTTCTGACTCCAGTACAAGCACACACACTGGCCCTGGAAGTGAGACTGGGGCTGGGTTAGCTCCATCATTGTCATCCATGAGCATAGATGTGTCTGTGAAAGAACGTTTGCTTGGAGGCCCATTAGAAGACTCCAGTGGTAACAAAATAAATCTCAACACAGAAAGTCATCTGGCAGACAAACCAGAACTGCAGTGTATTGCTTCTTCTAAGGATGTTTTAAATAAAAATGACCCTGGGGGACCTGAGGGAAGTAGGTCGTCCCCTTCTTCTCTGAGTAACTCCAACGCCGCTGTTGGAGAAAATGACTCACAGCAACATTTACGTTGTGTGCCAGTTTCTCAGACTGACAGAAATTTGGTATGTTCAGCTTTGTTTACAGGAAGTAACAACAGCAGAGTTCCTTGCAGTCCAGAGTTTCAGAGGAGGACAGAAAATACAACAGAAGAAAACAGTCCTGTGAGGAGAGATAGGACATTGGTGCAAAGAGGAGAGTGTGTAGAGCTTCAGAGCCCTGCTACTTCCGACTTCTCTTGTGGTAAAGCTGATGGGAGTGACACCACCAAACAGGAAAGTACAAATTTGCCAAGTCCATATAAATCAATTAGGCATGAAGATCTGCAGTTGCCAGAGAGTAAGTGTTCTGACACACAACCTGTGGATAACTCATCAAAGCTGGCTACCAGTCACACCAGCACCATTGCTCTCGAGAGACATGTTGTGACAGACACAGAACGTACACATGAAGGAAACCCGTCTACTACCCGACACTCACAAATGAATTTCGCTGTAACTGAAATCAAGCACGACACAGAAAGTGTCTTAGCTGGTGAACTCACAACTTCAAGTAATATAAATGCTCCAAAAAGTAGAAATGACTCATTACACAAAGACATTGACCAGTTGCTTACGACAGAAACAAAAAAGCTTGATTTCAGGCCACATGGCACAACTTCTCAGACTGTTAGGATAAATCAAAAGGACTCTGTCTCTTTAAAATGTATCAGTGAATCAGGAGTTGTAGCGTGCTTAGGAGATACAGTAGCGCCTGAACTGAATTTTGAAGTTAATAGAAATCACATTTCAGAATCTCCTCTTGAGAGTCTTCAACAAGCCAAATTATCACTGGATGCTAAAAAATCTCTTACCCTTGACTGTAAAAAATTAAATTTCAATGCTTCACCTCCTACCTTTGTTTCTGGAGCTGACATGCTGAGCCAGTTGGAGAATCCTGTGTTAACGGATGAGGGTTCTTCTGTGCTCATTGAAACTGGGGGTGTCAATACTGCTGGTATTTCCTATCAGTGTCAAGAAGAAAACGTGGCAGATCGTGTTGAAGCTGCAGATAGGAAAAGTCCTCCTCCTTCCCTCCGCCTTGAGCAGGCAGCTGCAGTTTTTGAATCCAAGGAAGTTATTCCTGGTAGTAAAAAATGCCAGGTTCCACCAGGTCCTGAAAGCACTGATGCCCACTTAACTGGAGTGGACCTGTTGAGCTCTGAGTCTCGAAGCCTCTGTAAGGACCACAGTTCAGTTTCATCTCAAGGGTCTAATAAAGCGAAGCTAGCTCCTTTAAACACTAAATCCAGTAATAGCACTGTAGATAAGTCTGATTCTCTTTCCTTGGAAACCACAACTGATAACATTGCTCAAATGTTATCAAAAGCTGAAGTTGATGGTCAGAATGACGTTCCTGTTAAGTCATGTTCTGGAAGAAGAAAAGCTATAGCCCTACCCAAGATTTCTGTTTCCCAAACAGAGCCTAGAATCATTTCTCAGGATAAAATTTTTTCTTCTACATCTGAAATTGCAGATAAAACAGAGAAGCCTGTTTTATCAGAATTAGCTTCTTTAGACAAAAGTTTTCAATCCAGGGGTCAAGAGATTAAAGAGAAATGTTCAGATTTAGACCATAAAGAGAATTGCCAAGCTGAGGTTTCTACTTCTGCCTCCAAATATCAAGGCATACAGCATCCAGAGGTGGAAACTTTAGGTGATCCTCCTGCTCTTTTACTTGCTGTTCATAATGAAAAAGTCACCAGGCAAAGGGCACAGAATTATGAAACTAACCCTTCCATGATTTGTGAACCTGCAGAGATGCGTGGCACCAAAAAGGCTTCTGGGCTCTCAGAAATGACAGAACCTGGGTTAACTAATATTTTCCCAAAATTCCAAGAAACTGACAGCACGAAAGTAAATTCACCTTTTCTGGGTTCTGATGTCAGTTTGGAAAAAATTGTCTTGGCATCTGAGGAGTCAAGCTTTCTTAACGTTACTTCCATGCTGAGATCAGAAGAGAAAGCCTCATCTCACAGAAAGAAAGAGAACGCTCATTTTCTATGGGAATGTACTGATAGGGTGTCTTCCTGTAGTAACTCTGAAGATGTTAGCGTGGTTACAAGTTCACATAACCTAAAAGATAATATTAATTCTGAAAAAGTTACCCTAGATCTCACATATGAAGGTGCCCCCTTAACTAACCTGCTATCCCCTAGTAGCTCTTATTTGGAATTTGAAACGCCTGACCCGTCAGGGGCAGAAGTAACCCCACTTCGGGAACATTTTGGGATTCATACTGGGAAGGTATCTCTTGATTTCCCAACTGCTGCCCAGTTTGACAGTCCCATGGAAGCAGAGGCTGAAGCAGTTGCTGGGGCTCCAGTGTCAGTTAACAGCTCAAGCCAGCAGTGTTCTGAAGCATCTGCTGAGCACACAGAAGCAGAGAGAAGAGCACATGACCAACTTTGGGACCCCGAAAGTGGTTTACTTAAAAAGGCTGATACATTAATTGATGAGATTTTTAACTCTGTGAGAGAAGAACTAAAATCTAAACCCACAGTTGGAATCTACCAAGAACATACAGCCACAGATGGTATAATGAATCCAGGTACCCTGAAAGAAGATACCCCTGAGGAAAGCTCATCAGAAGAAATGGCACCAGCAGGGATCCAACTGACTGACCGTTTGAAAGAGCAGGGCACGGAAGACATGTCAGAAAACAAAGGGGAAGAGAAGGCCAGTGTTTTAACCACTGTTGGTGAGAAGAGTCTCCTTTTTGATTCTGATAGAGTGAATGTGACTTATTTGTTAGAAGATCAAACTAGGAAATTAGTTGATGAGGTTATTTATTCAGCCCAAGAAAATCTGGTGGATGAACCTTTTGAAGATACTGAGAATACCTGGGATTCTGAACTTCAGGCTAACGCTTCACAAATTCTGAACAATGATAGTGTTAAGCCACATGATAGAGTTAGGGAGTTCCTGGTATCAGAGCAAGCAGTAAATCAAAGCACATGTGAAATTAATGAAAATAAAGTAATAAGTAGATACTTCTCTGTAAGTAACTTGGTTAGTGACACAGAGTCAATTAAAGGAAGAGAAATGGTTCTCTACCAAAAATCCCCATTTTCTGGAAAGGGAGTGGGGTATTCTGATAATATAAATGTGGAGGAATCAGATACTGTTTTACTGTCTGAAGACACGCCCCACAGAGAGTTAGATGATGGGGTAAAAACACATTTACTTCTCAAAGAGGGCTGTAAAGAGAAAAAGGAAATAGAGTGTGTGGATAATCACAAAAGTGGGATGGAAGACACAGGAACTCTTGTATTAAACTTCACTTTGCCTCCGTTTGTGAGTGATGACACCCATGCACCTGGCACATCCAAAAGCAGCTTGTCTGATAGTCTAGTATGTATATCTGAAAAAAATTTGCCAGGACACAGTAGTAAAAGCACACCCCTTGCACTGTCAGAAGTAGTAAAAGTACACAAAAAGGATACTGAAGTGACTGTAGGAAAAATTGAGCTCGTACCTTCCATGTTAGAAATGGGGAAAGCAAACAGAAAGGACGCTGAACTGAACATTAGGAAGTTTGAGGCAGCCCCTCCTACATTAGGAATGGGAAAAGCACGTAAAAAGGATGTTGAATTGGATGGCACAAAAGCTGAACCAAGAGCTGACGTTTTTAACATGGGGGAAGCACGCCAAATGGATGTTGAGAGGTATATTGAAAAAGATGAGGGATTACCTGTCATCTTAGGGATGGAAAAAACTTTTAAGATGAGGGATACTGAAGGGGGTATTGGCAAAACTGAGGTGATGCCTATGATGTCTGAGGTGAAAAATACCTACCGAAAAGATGCCGAGGGGATTACTGGGAAAACTGAAGTGATGCCAGTTACGTTAGACGTGGAAAGTGTTTGCCCAAAGGATGCTGAAGGGGATATTACAAAAACTGAGGTAACACCTATTCCATTAGAAATGGAAATTATTCACAAAAAACATGCTGAAGGGGACGTTGGCAAGACTGAAGTGACACCTGTTACCTCAGAAGTGAGAAATACCTACCAAAAAGATGCTGAGAGGATTACTGAAAATACTGAAGTGACACCTGTTACCTCAGAAGTGAGAAATACCTACCAAAAAGATGCTGAGAGGATTACTGAAAATACTGAAGTGGTACCTGTTACAGTAGGAATGGAAAATATTTGCCAGAAAGATGCCAAAAGTGATATTGATGAGATTGTAGTGGAAGCTGGTATATCAGAAGTGGGAAATACCTACCAAAAAGATGCTGAGAGGATTACAGGAAATACTGCAGTGATACCTGTTACGTTAGAAATGGAAAATATTTGCCCAGAGGGTGCTGAAGGGGTTACTGACAAGACCAAAATGCCACCTGTTATGTCAGAAGTGGACAATACCTACCAAAAAGAGTCTGAGAGGATTACTGAAAACACGGAAGTGATACCTGTTACATTAAAAATAGAAAATATTTGCCCAAAGGGTGCGGAAGGAGATAGTGCAAAAACTGAGGTGACTTTGGATGTGCTAGAAATGGAAAATACCTACAAAAAGGATGCCGAAGAGGTTTTTAAGAATACTGAAATGTTACCTTCTGTGTTAGACCTGAAAGAAGCACAGGAGGCAGCACCTACCTCTGCCTCTTCAGAAATGGAAAAAGCATGCAAGAGGGATGCTAAAGAGACTATTGGGACAATTGTGCCTGTGCCCCCTACGACAGAAATGGAAAGAACATCCACAGAACATTCTGATGGGAGTAGTGGGAAACAAGAAGCGTTATCTACTATGTTAAACATGGAGAAAACTTATGGAACAGGTCTGGAATTGACCATTACACACGCGGAGGCCGTGCTTCCTTCCGAATTTGAAGCTGTAAAAGTGCCCCAAGTGTATGCTGAAGTGATCGGTGGAAAAATGGAGGAAGAGCCCACTGAAATAAAGGAAAGCTTGATAGCATGTGGCAACAGATTTACCTCACATTTCAGGGGCTATGAATCACCTACGTTAAGTAAGGATTATGAAGGCTACCCAGCCTTAGCAATACCTGATTTTCAACCTGAGGATACTACAGCAAGTCTAGACAGAAGAATGTCTGTTACTGCAGTACGGAACAAAAAGAGAGATCTAGACTATAGCAATGCAAAAGAACACTCTAACTTAGCCTTTGTTTCTCAGGATGAACAAGAAAATCCATCTTTTACTATATTATATGAAGAGCCCCTTCAAGACGAGGACAAGTATGCCTCTGCAGAAGTGAGGAGAACGCGTTCTCTCTTGTTTCCTGATACATCCATTGACAGCATGCCTGTTGTGGCATGCGAAAGGTCTGAGAGTAGAACTGACCTCCTCCATCGTTTTGAAAAGGATGCTAAGTTAGGTGAGACATTTGATAGTGATAATTCAGAAATGTTGTTATCAGTGGAGGCCAAAAGGTACAAGATTTATCCCTTAGCTTTGTCTCCCATCTATGAAGATGACAGCTCTCAGGAGGACCTTCTATCCAGTGAGGTCTCACCTGGTCACCATGGCTCCACAAAATCAAGAGAGAGTAGCAACCAGCCCTCTTCTGTTTTATCACTTCTCCAGTCAGTGTCAGAGCGTTTAAAGATGAATTTTGATGAAGATGGACAGGAGGCAGGGGAGGAAGAAGAGGAGGAGGAGGAAGAGGAAGAACTAGGGCAGAGAGGGAGTCTGAGATCTCAAAGGAGAGAACACATTAGCTTCAAGTTGCCAGATTCTCCCATTGCATTTTACCCTGAGGAGGACCAGGAAAGGACTGGACTTTCTAAACATTCATATACACAGTCAAATGAACCTACTACCTCCAATCTGCAAATTGGTCTGTGGCCAGAAAAGACCTCATTTCTGCAAAAATCAGACCTTACTTCTAAACTGCACTCTTCTTTAAAAAGTGTATATCATCAGTATTTGCAGACTTCTAAAACCCATTCCTCGGAAAAAGGAGCCAGATTTGGTAGAATTCTTCAGGAACCAGTATCAAAGAGTTTCCATGTTCCAGACAACTCAGCCAGATTAAGTGTATTCACAGAGGTAAGTTACTCTGATTATTCACTCCTGAGGCAGAGCTTTGGATCATGGAATGATCTAGAAGCTTATTAAGAAAACCAGTGTTTTGAGGTTTTAGGAACTTTGTCTTAAAAAATATCAGCATCATTCTGATGTAATTTTAGCTGGTCTATTACATTGAGGGAAAAAATTGCTAAGTCAGAATCTCAAAGGTGTAAAATAAAAGCAGTTTGTGGCCCAGTCTTCTGCTGATATTTAGTTTTCAAACTAAATATATATTTAGTTTTCAAACTAAATATAGGGACAACATTCTGAATTTCTCAAGGTACTATATATGGGAAATGGTTGCTTTTTACTTGGCTTCACGCATCTCGTGAAAATATTTCTATTGGGTAAAATTAAGTATTTGCTTGACAACAGCCTCTCACTTGAGTGGCTCGTGTTTTTCATGCATAACAGGGCAGTCGAGTCTAATTCACAGAAAAAGAGCTGGAAATATTATAGCAGGGAAATGTTTTGAAGTTAGTAACATTTTCCTTTGATTTAGAAATATCTAAATGTCTACTGTAGAATGTGCATTGCATGTGGGAATTTTCCTTTCAGGTGTTTCCAAGATCATGGAACTTTCTCTGGGATTCCCAAAGGCTGTACCTTGATCTTGAAAAGCCTTAGTAGCAAATATTAACACTTCCGTGCCAAGTATTTGCAAAGCAAAGTCATTTTGAAAGAAATGATGGGATTTGAAAACGTTTAATGATTCTCCATTGCCTACCCAAATCAAGCGGAACCTCTTCAGTCTGTAGTAGAAGGCCTTCTGAGTTTGGTTTTTCCAGCTTTACCTCACCATGCTCTGGTTTTACCCATATTTCCTACCACCGTACTTTTTCTCAAGATGGTCCTCTTCCTGGAATTTTTTTTCTCTTCCATCCCCACTCTACCCTGCCACACATATTAAATTATTGAAATCCTGCTTTTCAAGATCTCTCAATACCACTTCCTTAGGGAAGCCTCTTCTGAAATAGCACTGTGCCAGCCTCTCTCCTCCATGCTGGCCCCATTTCCTTTGACTCTCCGTAGCCTGGTATTTTCTTTGTATCTTGCGTGTGGATTTACCTTAGTCCTCCACCTAGAAGGGTCATGTGGGTATGACTCATTGTTTCCCCTTCTAAGCTGTAAGCTCCTTAAGATTGGAAACAATACATTATTTTCATTATTTACCTTTACATCCCTGGTAGCACCTAGAGAAACATCTTGTACGTAATAGCCACTAAGTAAATATATGGTAAGTGGGATTTGTGACTGCTGAGAAAGTGAACTGTGTATCTTTCCATTGATGATTCCTAAGACTTACTTCTTCCACTTATATAATTTCAGAATATTGACAAGCAAACTCTGAGGTGTATTCCAAGACCTGGGAAGGTAAGCATGAGTTTCTCTAGTAGACAAAGATAAAATGTGAAAAATAATCGCTTTTGGGCCTGGGGAGTATAAGATTAATAATCCTAACTGATTTCTAAAAGGACTGTTTTGCTCCAGGTTTTAGCATCTAGAGTAATAATTTGCTTTTATGTATTTAGGATATTTTATTTGCTTTATTCTAGAACATTTTATAATTTGAAATGCATTCTTCAAATTATTATGCCTACTCACTATGTGTTGCAGATGGTTATCTATGATCTCCATGGGTGTAAATATAAACAAGAAATCTACGGTAATATTCCCGATGCTACATCGTGGTCCTTTCCAAATGGGGTACTGATAAAAGTTGTAAGGGGCTGGTAAGAAATCTCTTAAAATTTTATAGCATATTTTCTGAAATGAAGTGTGTTCATGTTGTCTTGTCTCTCTCTTGAAGACACATTTCCTTTACTTTTTGACAGAATATTTTGAAACATTATTAATATTTTATAACTTTATTGTTCTCTTTATTTTCTATGGCAGAAAATATAGGCTGTTTGTAGTGCTTAGAGCCGGCAGAAGGTACCAAGACGTAACATATACAATCAGCACCATTCCAGAACTGCATCCTTAGCAGGATAGGGTTGGCCACAGAAGTGTTCTTCCGTGGTCTCCTTTGTTAACCAAACGTCAATCGAGTGGAGTTGAAGGCTTCGGTTGAGCGAGGCATAGCATTGAAAACAAGTTCCAAATTTACGGAATGCTAAGGAATGTGAAGTCCACATAGTTAAAGTCATTTGTATGTCCAGCTTGCCCAAGGACAGAAGGAAGCTTTGTGTGGTCTGAAAATGAGGGAAAACTGCATTTCCTAATATGGGCCAGGTCCCATGGACATGCTGGAGCCAGAATTCTCAGTCCAGTTTTTATGTTACCCACTAGTTAATATTTATGTTGTAAGCGGAGTGATGTAGTGTTGTCTTCATATAATAAAATGGGACACTTGTGATGTATTATCCAGAAACAGGAAAATTAGGGTAGAAATGTAACTTGTTGTTGTTAACCTGTGGTTTTTAATATAAATCTAGAGCTTAGTGTATATGACATATATGAAGTACATAGATACATAAATATAACCAAAAACATATACTGTGGTGTTATTTTTAGAAAGTATTTTTACTTCCAAGTTCTAAGATGCACTTTTATTCTTCCTTTTCTTATGATATTTGTCTGTACTTAAGTTAGCACATATCCTTGTTTAAAAAATAGTGTATGTACTAACAATGGAAAATAGCCCAGCTTTAAACAATTAAGTTAATAAGATAGTCTGTGAACTGCTAAGTATCATTCGTTTTATGTCTTACTTCTTAAAAAAGTAATTAAAACTGATCATTGGTTTTCTGTTTGTTCAGCTGGATTTTATATGAGAAGCCACATTTCCAAGGTCAGAAATGTGTGCTAGAAGAAGGTGAAAAGGTGTTAAATCGTGACTGGATTCTTCAGAACAGAAAACATCCACAAAGGAACTTTGTATTGGGTTCTATCAAACGTGTCTTAAAGGTACCAGAACAATTGTCTTTTGTGTGTTTTTTATTTGGTTTGGTTTGGTTTGTCACAGAGTAAAGCCTAATGATGTTTAGAAATGTGTTGATTTTATTAATGTTCATTATCACATTGATGATAAATTTTTGAATTAATACATACATAGTATTAGGCTGAATGAAAGTTAAGAGTGTTAGCTGTAATCTGGCCCATTACGTTTCCATAGTAAGATGAGAGATGATGTCCTGTATATATATTTATATATATAATATATACCTGTACCCTTTGCCGTTGAGTTGATTCTGACTCATAGTGACTCTATAGGACAGAGTAGAACTGTCCCATAGAGTTTCCAAGGGGCACCTGGTAGATTCCAACTGTTGACCTTTTGGTTCGCAGCCATAGCGCTTAACCGCTACGTCACCAGGGTTTCCATATATTATATATATATGTATGTATTTTTAATAGTATAGGTGCGTAGTATCCAGGAATATTTAGGAAAAAACTGATATTTCCAAAATATGTTCTGTTCAGATATAGATGTCTACTCTTCAGTATAGCTGTGTGTGTGTGTGAGTGAGGGGGCTTGGGGAAAAAGAGTGTTAAGAGGGAAGGAAGGGAGGAAAGATGAGGAGAGAAAGGAGATAAAGTAGTAAAAATACATTTTCTTTAGTGTCTTAACGTTAGAAAGAGAATATATTTTCTCATTTGTTTTAGCATAGCTGTATAAATTGTGATTAATCTCTAATCTTTAGAAAATAGTCCAGGCTTTATTTAAAATATAGTTGAGTAGTCTGTTCTACTCTTAAACATAACAAACACCCTAATACGTTACAACATATTTTCCCCTATTCAAAATAGGTGATTGAGAGCTTGACATGACTAACGCCATAATAATACTCTAAGTAATCTCTAAACATTTTTTACTTGCACCAGCTGTACTGGTCTCTTCCAAAGGGGTGCAGAGCTATCTCAGCTTCTGTGGCCTTAGTCTCTTTTCTTCTTATTTTGTTCCTTTGAGAAATGGCCTTTAGCCTGCAAACCGACAGGAAGGCTTTCTTTCTTGCTCCCTATCTCAGCCACAGTGGGCTTGGCAAAACAGCTCCACTAGTCAAGAAATTCTTAGGAAAGTTTTTCAGCCTGTTACAAATACACTGATTAGAGTCCAGATGCCTGACGTGTTTATCTTTAGTTTAATAAAGAGTTTTTGTAATTGTTGTGTGATGTATAAAACCACCTGTGGACTACGTGCTCAAAACCTTAGGTAACCGTGATCTTTCCCATATAAAACCCTCCCATCAACCCTTTAGGGCAGACAGAATTTGGGAAGAATTTAACTCCCTCTGTCTCTCAAATACCGGTATGCAATAAAGCCTTCTTACTGCTTACCTCCTCCTGTCTCAGTATTGGCCTTGCAGCAGATGGCTCAAACCTGCAATTTGCAGTAACAGAGAGGTGTTGCTTTTATCAAATAATATTGTTAGATCTCTGATTTTCCTGCTTAGAAAATACCATTTAATACTAAGGTGAGGAAGGTCTTCCGGTATAAATAAAAATTTGGTGAGAAATGCTGTAATGGTTTAGAGGCATGCAGGTGGGGGGAGTTAGTGTGAACTTGCTTGAAGTCCAGGAGAGAGACAACCAAGTCATGTTACCATCTGATATGAGCAGTGCTATGTAGGGCCCTGGGGGCGTGCAGAGAAGGGCACCTCATCTCTTAGGGGGAGGAGCCTCACCTGAAGGATGTGGCACCTGATTGGAATCTTAAAAGGATGAACAGGAGTTCCGCAGGGTGAGAAATGTGAGGAAGCTTCTGGCAGAACCACTTGGGTCAGATACAGAGGTGTGTGTTTGGTGGCTTGGTGGCACTGCAGGGAGATTAGGATGGTTACAGTGTCTATTTTCCTGGAAAGAACTAACTGCTAGGAGTTCAGCAAACAGCATTTGAGTGCTCACTTAATTAGCTAACTCAATGGAAATTCCCTGAGATGAATAGTTTGTAGGTGGAACCTTCTAAGATTTCTGTAATTTGTGGTTTTGTGCCTTCCTTGTGAAAAAGCCAGGAGCCCTGGTGGCACAGTGGTTAAGACCTATGGCTGCTAACCAAATGGTCAGCAGCTCGTATCTACCAGCCACTCCTTGGAAACCCTATGGGGCAGTTCTACTCTGTCTTACAGGTTTGCTATCACTTGGAATCGACTGGACGGCCACAGGTTTGCGTTTGGTTTTGTAAATGTCAGGCACCATGCCAGGCCTAGTAGAAAAAAGAGGAATAACATGTGGCAAACAATCACCCTCCACACACCCCAGAATCAACAATCAAAATCAAAAAAAAAAAAAAAAACCCTCAATCTGGTGAGCAAAGCATTAAACTTTTGAACGGATATTTGCACATCAGCCATTTGTGCTTGAATTTTTTCCTTCTTCCATTGTTCTCGGAGCCTTTTCTGTAGTCATAGTGTTAGTGCCCGCAGGCTGAGCACCTTTTAGTGAGGAAGGAAAATAAAACTATTGAACGTTGAATGGAAAAGACATTAGCATTGTTCTAAATATTTCACAAGGTAATAATCGAATATCAAACTGCTTCCTTTCTCCAACCTTGTCAAAATATTACCTACTGATAGCTTCATTTTCTGGTGATTGTTGCCTTTCCAAATTCACCTAGCCTCAGCCAAATTTTTTTTTGTTGTTTTATCGTCTTTATTTTAGTACTGAGTGTCAAAACGTTAGTGTCCTTTACAGATGATACACAGCAGACACCATCAGTTGTCAACACCTACAGAGCCCGCTCAAGGGTCATCCTCTGTTTGTTTCCCCCCAAGTGGAAGTAATTTGGGGTATGGGTAGCAATACAGCGAGTATTGAGTGAAGCACTTTCTTTTCTCAAATTAGAATGTATAAATACTGCAATTTTCTATGTTTACTATATATTTAACATTACTTTCTGGACTTTTTGACCTTTTTTTTATGTCTGGAGGTTACTTAGGTTGTGTCTTCGTTGATAAGCTGAGGAGAGCTCTGTTGTTAGATCAGTGACTCCAAACATTTTTTCTGTAAGATGGAGATAAATAGATTTTCATATGTTTTTGTTAACGGAAATTTGTTCCTTCCCTGTTTCACCCAGTCTTAGTGATTCTCATGTAGAGAAATGTAGGCTCAAAATTGGAGAGGTGTAATTGTAGCTCAGTGGTAGAATTCTTGTCTTCCGTTGGGAGACGTGGGTTCAGTTCCTGGCCAAGGCACCCCACACCCGGTCACCACTCATCTGTTAGTGGAGGCTTGCATGTTGCTGTGATGCTGAGCAGGTTTCAACAGCTTCTGGTCTAAGACAGACTAGAAACAAAGGCCTGGTGACCTGTTTCTGAAAATCAGGCAGGGAAAACCCAATGAGTCACAGTGGTCTGACCCACAACTAGTCGTGGGGATGCTGCAAGACCCAGCAGTGTTTCATTCCACTGTGCCTGCGGTTGCCATGAGGCGAGGGCCAATTTGACAGCACCTGACAACAACAAATTTGAAAAAGACTTGACTATCCCTGTTAGTTTGATATGTTGACATTGAACAAGTTACTTTATAGTGTCTACTTTCTCATCTATAAAAAGAGAATATTAGTAATACCTGCCTTGTGGAATTTTAAGTAAATTAAAATTATGCAGAGGCTTTCGCACCTTTTTCCTAGGACCCAAGACTACTATATTTCATGTCTTATCCTGGTACACGTGTAGATACTTAGGTTTATATAATGGAAATGATGACTTTGTAGAACAGCATCTCTTCAGATTGTGTGATATGCTCTGGTATTTTCTATTCTAGTCTTTTGTATTTCATTTTTTAAGGCTATTCCCTCAATTGGTTTAAAGACCCATTAATGATTTGCATCTAATATTTTGAAAAATACTGAGATAAAACGCACGTAAAACACCTCCACCAAACCAAACACATAGCAAGTCTTCAGTCATCTTGTTTTCAGAACGCTAATATTCACATTAACTATGACATTTAAGAGTCAGGGGATCCTTAAGACAATCCATTTTGATGTAAAAATTACATTTAGATGTGCTTGATTTTTAAAGTATCAACTGTGTAAATTTCCCCTTTAACAATTAAGCTAAACTAAAAAAAGTCATTGAAAAAACATTTTGTATGTGAAATATTTTAATTATATGTATGTTGTAATCTTGGCATTGATTATGGTAATTATAGTTTGATTGACATAAATTATATTGAGACTTTGATTTGATTTAGAAATTTCCTTGTGCAGCATGTATTCTGTCTTTTATGGGAATTTGTGTTTTTCTAGAGTTCTTATATTTCTCCTTTCATACTCAGTAGGTTTTCTATGTAAGCGA
Organism: Elephas maximus indicus; assembly: GCF_024166365.1. Lineage (NCBI taxonomy): Eukaryota > Metazoa > Chordata > Mammalia > Proboscidea > Elephantidae > Elephas > Elephas maximus. The sequence continues at coordinate 67,680,789 of NC_064836.1, forward strand.
TATTTACATATCTTATTTGGGAAACAAATTCAGTAAAATTTGCGTACGTACTGCGTGTCTTTGTTTTTCAGATTTTTCTCCATCACCTGTTGTTCTTCTGAGCGTATTCTTTTTGTGAAACTCTTACATTGTTACAGATATAATCCTGCCTGGTATTGCCTAATCCTTGCCCCCAGAATAACTAGCTGAGAAAGCCACTAGCTATGCCACATTAAGGACAAAATATTTTATCTCTCATCTTCCTTACAGCCATCTTTTTTGCAGGATGACTCCTACTTTAAAATTTCTTGGCTTTGATTAATAGTTTATATAAGACAACTTCAGCTTGTTGTTTATCCCCCAGCACCTGCTGTGCTTAAACGGAAGTGCATCCGCGTTTATCTTCATTAAGTTTACATACGTTTTGGTTTTCCTTTTTCTCTTTTGAAGCGGTGGGACTTTATGTCTCCAATTCTTAATGTATTTTGCATTATGCTCTTTTCATAGAATGCCACTGTTTTTCTTTGAATGTAACATGCTTTCCTGTCAGTCTTGTAAAACAGACAAGTAAATTTTTTGATTATTGTGTCTTGCTTTCTTGAAGGTGGAGAACAGAATTTAGACCTCAGTCAAAAAGGCACGGATGCTGTTGTCTTGTTCACTGTTATATCCCTGTGGCTCAGTGCAGTGCCTAGCACATAGTCAGTCCACATAAATATTTGCTGAGTGAAATGCATTTTTCATATCCCGTGATACATGTGAGCCATCTGGTTTTTCATTGGTTGGTCCATTCATTTATGCATTCAAAAGTTTGCTTGGGTAACTGTTACAAGCTAGGAACAGGCATACCCTTGGTTTTATTGCTCTTTCATTTGCTTCGTAGTGCTTCGCAGATAACTGGGTTTTTTTTTAACAAATCGAAGGTTTGTGGCAACCCTGAACCAAGCAAGCCAGTTAGTGCCATTTTTCTAACAGCATGTGCTCCCGTCCTGTCTCTGTCGCATTTTGGTAATTCTCACAATATTTCACACTTTTTCGTTATTATTATATCTGTGATGGTGATCTTTGATGAGTGATCTTTGATATTACTATTGTAATTGTTTTGGGGTGCCACGAACTGGACCCATACAAGACAGCAAACTTAATCAACAAATGTGTGTATTCTGACTGCTCCACAAACCTGCTGTTCCCTCATCTCCTTGCCTCTCCTCAGGCCTCCCTGTTCCCTGAGACACTGCAATATTGAAATTAGGCCAATTAATAACCCTACAGTGGCCTCGAAGTAGTGTTCGAGTGAGAGGAAGAGTCGCATGTCTCTCACTTTAAATAAAAAAAAAAAAAAGCTACAAATAATTAAGCTTAGTGGGAGAGGTATGTTGAAAGCCAAAATAGGCCAAAAGTTAAGCCTCTTGTGCCAAACAGTTAACAAGTTTTGAATGCAAAGGAAAAGTTCTTGAAGGAAATTAAAAGTGCTGCTCCAGGGAACACATGAATGATAAGAAAGCGAAACAGCTTTATTGCTGATACGGAGAAAGTTTAATGGTCTGGATAGAAGAACAAACCAGCCACAATATTCCCTTAAACCAAAGCCTAATCCAGAGCAAGGCCCTAACTCTCTTCAGTTCTGTGAAGGCTGAGAGAGATGAGGAAGCTGCAGAAGAAATTTTGAAGCTAGCAGAGGTCGGTTCATGAGGTTTAAGGAAAGAAGCTGTCTCCCTAACATCAAAGTGCAAGATGAGGCAGCAGTGCTGCTGTAGAAGGTGCAGTAGGTTATCGAGAAGATCTAGCTGAGATAATTGATGAAGGGGGCTAGACTGGAGAACAGGTTTTCAGTGTAGATGAAACAGCCGTATATCGGAAGAAGATGCAGTCTAGGGCTTCCATAGCTGGAGAGGAGAAGTCAGTGCCTGGCTTCAAAGCGTCAGAGGACAGGCCAGCTCTCTTATTAGGGGCTAATGCAGTTGGTGACTTTAAATTGAAGCCGATGCTCGTTTACCATTCCAAAAATCCTAGGGCCCTTAAGAATTATACTAAATCTACTGTTCCCATGCTGTATAAATGGAACTGCAAAGCCTGGATGACAGCCTATCTGTTTACAGTATGGTTTACTGAATATTTTGAGCCCATTGTTGAGACCTACTGCTCAGAAAAAGTTTTTCCTTTCAAAATATTACTGCTCACTGACAATACACCTAGTCCCCAAAAGCTCTGATGGAGATGTACAAGAAGATTAATGTTGTTTTATTCATGCCTACTACCACAACGTCCATTCTGCAGCTTGTAGATCAAGGAGTAATCTTGACTTTCAAGTCTTATTATTTAAAAAATATACTTCATAAGGGTGTAGCTGCCATAGATAGTGATTCCTCTGATGGATCTGGGCAAAGTAAATTGAAAAGCTTCTGGAAAGGACTCACCATCCTAGGTGCCATTAAGAACATTCGTGGTTCATGGGAGGAGGTCAAAATATCAACACTTACAAGAGTTGGGAAGAAGTTGATTCCAATCCTTATGGATGAATTTAAGGGGTTCAGAACTTCAGTGGAGAAAGTAACTGCAGATGTGGTAGAAATAGGAAAAGAACCAGAGTGAGGAGTGGAGCCTGAAGATGTGACTGAATTGCCACAATCTCATGATAAAACTTAAGTGGATGAGGAGTTGCTTCTTATGGATGAGCAAAGAAAGTGGTTTCTGGAGATGGAATCCATTCCTGGTGAAGATACTGTGAACATTGTTGAAATGACAACAAAGGGTTTAGAATATGACATAACCGTAGTTGATAAGGCAGCAGCAGGATTTGAGAGGACTGACTCCAGTTTTGAAAGAGGCTCTACTGTGGGTAAAATGCTATCAAACAGCGTCCATGCTACAGAGAAATCTCTTGTGAAGAGGAAGAGTCAATTGACGCAGCAAATTTCATTGTTGTCTTCTTTTAAGAAATTGCCACAGCCACCCCAACCTTCATCAACCACCACCCTGATCAATCAGCAGCCATCAACATTGAGGCAAGACCCCCCATCAGCAAAAAATACTGTGACTCACCAAAGGCTCAGAAGATGGTTAGCATTTTTTAGCAATAAAGTATTTTTTAATTAAGGTATGTACATTGTTTTTTTTAGACATAATGCTGTTGCACACTTAATAGACTGTACAGTATAGTGTAAACATGATTTTTCCATGCACTGGGAAACCAAAAAGATTGTGTGACTTGCTTTATTGCAGTGGTCTGGAACCTAAGCTGCAGTGCCGTGGAGGTATGTCTGTACTGTTCCAAATGCTGAGAACCTAGGGTCCCTGTTGTCATTGAATTTACATTACAGTGGGGAGGACAGGATACACAAATTCGTCTGTACTCTAATGTCAAGAATTGATGTGTACAATGGGGAAAAAGTAAAGAAGGTTGAGGAGGTACGGACTGACAGAAGTGCTAATTTGATAGGCTTGCCATGAAAGGCCTCTGTGGCTTGATATTTGAGTACTTGATGAAGACAGAGGCCAAGCCTTGTGCTTATCTGGGGGAACAGCGTTCCAGGCAGAGGGACAAGCAGGCGCAAACTTGAGATGGAATTGTGCCTGGCATGTTTGTGGACCAGCAAGGAAGCGAGTGTGGCTGGAGCTGAATGAGCAAGGGTGAAAGTGAGGTCCGAGAGATGATCGGGGCCAGACCTTGTAGCCAAGTTAAGGACTTTACGTTTTATTCTGCAGAAGATAGGAAGCCACTGGAGGCTTTCAAACAGAGACACAGAGAGCAAGCTAATAATATATAATTAAAGGGCGCTCCCTAACTGTTTCCCGGGGCTAATGAAAATGCTCCTGTGGGATGAAGTATATGCTGTCTAGGTCAGAGGCATTCATCAAATATTTATTTATTCATCATGATAGGGACTAAAGAAACATACAAAGCGAAGTACAAAGGAACAAAGAAAAGCTGTTTCCCTAAGGAGCCCACAGTCTAGTAAGGAAGGCATACATGAAAAATGGAATAGACTGTGTGAGAAGCATTCACAGACACCACACCTTACTCCTAGAATTTGGTTTCACCTACTTTTAGTTGTTTTGTTTCCTTTCTGAAAAGTCTGCTTAATTTGTACCCACGCTCTTGCTCTCTCCTCCCTCTTCCTTGGACTGTATGTAGTGTTATCTTCTGTAGACTCACATCATTTCCAGCTGCCTCCCTCCGGCTAATTATGCTGTTGTCTCAGCATATGTCACTCAGTCTTTAAATATTTAATATGAATACAAATATTTAGGATGCGTTGATAGTTGTTGTTGGGTGCCGTCAAGTTGGTTCTGGCTCATAGTGACTCTACATACAACAGAACAAAACACTGCCTGGTCCTGCGCCATGCTCACAATCATTGACCCCATTGTTGAAACCACTGTATCAGTCCATCTTGTTGAGGGTCTTCCTCTTTTCTGCTGACCATGTACTTTACCGAGCATGACGTCCTTCTCCAGGGACTAATCCCACCTGATAACGTGTCCTAAGTATGTAAGACGAAGCCTGTCCTTGCTTCTAAGGAGCATTCTGGCTACACTTCTTTCAAGACAGATTTGTTCGTTCTTCTGGCAGAAGACGTAGAAGTTATAAAAGGTGATAAAATGAACGCATAAATCTAAAACGGAGAGTAAAAACAGACCATTAACAGTATCTTATGTCCATTTCTCCCACAGACCACCATTACCTTGACGTTTGGTTACCTAGCTTTTCCTGTCGTTTGTTGTGCAGGTTATTGCCTGGATTTTCCTGCTTTTGAACTTTATATAAATGGAACTTGTCTCCTACTACTTGCTTTCTTTACTGTTTGTGCGATTCAGCCATGCCGTTGCCTTATATCTGAAGTTCATTCATGTTTACTGCTATACAGTATTTGATTGTAGCAAAATCCTATAGTCTATCTCTTGTCTTGACAGAGGATGTTTTGAGTTGTTTCCATTTTTCATTATCACAGAAAATGCTGCTGTGAACATTCTTGCCCGTTTCCCTTGTTCACACGTGCCCGGTTTGGCTTCTCCAGCTCAGTGGTTCCCAGACTTTGGTATACATCAGAGCCACCTGCAAGTGTCAGACACAGACTGTTCACATGCAGATTACTGGGCCCTATTTACCCTCAGAGCATCTGATCTAGTGGGCCTGGGGTGGGGCCTGATAATTTGCATTTCTAAACAAGCTCCAGGGCAGTTCTGCTGCTGCTGCTCAGGGGACCATGCTTTGAGAACCTCTACTCTCAGATACATATCTTAAAGTAGAATTGCCAGGCCTTAGGGGATGTGCCTTCTCAACTTGGCTGAAATGGTTGTGCAGGGTTTATTTCCTCCTCCACTGTTGAATTCATTTTCTGACTAATTTTACCTCACTTTCAATTTTTGCCAATGTGGTAGGTGTAAAATGGTATCTTACTGAGGTTTTAATTTCCATTCCTCTTTTTATTAATGAAGTTGAACATTTATTGACCATGCATGTTTTCTCTCCTCTGAAATGTCTGTTGATGGCTTTTGCCCATTTGTCTTTTGCTATGCAATTTGTTCTTACTTTAGCTTTTATGATAACCAGAATACTGACCCAGAAGAAGATTAGTGCTTTTATTTACGTTTTATGTGTTAAAAAATTAAGGTACAGGGAAATTAAAGCTGGAAAATGTCATAGTGGGCAAATAAATAAATAATCTCCATCCTACTAGTTGCTTTAAGAGTCTAAGTTTTAAGATGGAGCTAAGACGTGTTTGTAAACTATAGCATGATAGAAAAGTCGGGGAGAAAGCCATATAAATTTAACTAAGAGTAGACTGGTCATTATTATAAATTTAAGAGTAGACAGGTCATTGTTACTAGGTTATTATAAAGTGTCCTTCCCTTGCTAGGTATAGTGGTTGACTACCTTTGTCATCAAGAATTAAGATATTAAAACAAGCCTTGGGAAAAGACTTTATTTCTATGGCTATCCAACATGAAGAAGATAAAATTTACCAGTGAAATCTTCTGCAGTCAACTAGAGCAGAAATTGGCATTCCAGTAAAGACAGCTGAGACATATGTATTCGTATTTTTGTTTATTTTCAACTTTTTAGCTATCATTATGCTTTGGCTGTTACGCTGTTTCCTTCTGTGTTGTTGTAGAATTGAATGCCTCTTAGCTTTTTCCCTTTTAAAGTACACCACCCAAACATTGTTTGTATAACACAATGCAAAGGAAACTTGTTTGTGCGAGACACTTAGTTATGTATTCTGTTACTGTACCTCAGGTCCCTGGGGGAAAATTAACATGGCAGTGCTTTCAATAATGTTACTAGAACTCTATTATTAATAGCAAACAAAAGAGCTTTGCACATTGAACAGGTGACTACTCTGGACATTCTGGATATCTTTGAAATGAAGCTTTAGAAGGATATATACTTCTACTATTTAAAATCTATTTTAGGTTATGCTTCTTTAGTGTATTACATTTTAGAACCAATTTTCTGAAAATAAGACATAAAAATTTGCTTGCTTTTTCGCGTACTAATAAGGATTTGAGAACTCGGTTTGGGGAAAAGTTAAAAGAAATCAGAAAATTGTAGTTTTAAAATTGTGAAACTTATTATAATAAAAAAATTGTTCATTTTCTAATAAATGCTACTCTGATTATTATTTCATTTACCTCTTTCATTAAAGCCTAATCATTTGTATTTTACAACATCATAGGTGAGAATTATGTTACTGAAACTTGAGTTGTATAATTATACACTCAAGTGTATAATTAAACATTTGTGTGTTCAGACAGAAATGCATCTGTAATTGCAGACAAGGGGGAGGTAATTGTGATTTGGGGTGCTTAAGAAAGAATGGGAGCCCTGGTGGCTCAGTGGTTAAGAGCTCAGCTTCTAATCAAAAGGTTGGCAGTTAGAATCCACCAGCCGCTCCTTGAAAACCCTATAGGGTTGCTATGAATCGGAATTGACTTGACCCCAGCGGGTTTTTTTTATTAAGAAAGTGTCAGATACTTTTTGCGGTAGCACATGAATATAAAGAGAGTTTCATAATGGGAATACAGAGAATTATCTCTTTAGTTGAGAGAGGGGAAGCTTCTACAAAGGTACAGAGACCAGAAGGGCAGGGGGAATAGCACGGAGTCTAGAGTGGCTGCAGAGTTAGGGGAAGTTAGTGTAGACCTCTAGTTTGGTGCCATATTGTAGAAAGGCAATCAGGAATATGAATTTAGTGTGCCAGGGCCTTGAACCAAGTAGTGTCTTGTGAAAAGTGGTGTTTCAGCAAGTCCAGCCATATGAAGAGTAGCTAGTGCTTGATTGCTGGTGGTGACTAGGCTCATCGTCATAGTCTGGGCCTGACCAAGGTTGACGACAGCGGGAATAAATCACAAGAAATGTAACCAACCAGGTGTTGTCGAGTTGATACCAGCTCATGGCAGCCCCAAGGGTGCCACAGTGTTTTCCATGGCTGGTTTTTTTGTTTTTTTTTTTGAGGGGACTAGATTACTAGGCCTTTCTTCTTAGGTACCTCTAGGTGAACTTGCACCTCCAGCCTCTCGGTGAACAGTCGAGTGCGTTAGCTGTTTGTACTACCCAGGGACTCCCACAGTGGAATTTTGAAGGAAGGTTTGACAGGATATGGTGACAGTAGGTGCATAATTTTTAAGGCTGAGGTGAGTGAAAGGACACATTTCAACTCTTGGTGCCTTTCTTCTTCAGATGAACTTGCACACACACACACACACAAAAAAACAGAACCCCACAAGTAGGAAGACAGATTTCCTTTACCCTCACCTCTAATTCCTACTTCTTTTGTCAGTGTACATTGGATAAACACAACTGAGGGGATGGTGCCTCTATTATTTGTTTTTTATGTCCCCCGTGAGATCAGCTTTTATTTAACTCCCTTCCTCCTTTATATCTTTGTTTTGCTTCTAAGGAGGAAGGCTTACAGGCATTTGGCACTCAAATTGGTTTGTAGCTCTGAACGTTGCTTAAGGGAAAAGTCTTTAAAAAACAAAACAAAGAATTGTGGTAAGACTTTTTCAATCAATAATATTTCATGTTATCAACATAGCTCCTTAGAAAAATTCTGTTTATAAAAAACTGGTAAGTGGAAACAATATTTCCTTTATGTTGTTATTGTGAAGAAATGTGACTGAACAATGAGAATAATTGTAACTGCATGTCCAGAGTGTGGAGAATACAAGGCTGTTTGCCTCTGGGTGTTTTCAAAGCCAATTTTTCTTCCCCCAGGACTGCAGCGTTCCAGAGATAGAGCTTTGTGCCCAGTCTGACTCAGCATGCTGTCCTATCTACATACAGCGAGCGGTCCCCAATTTGGAAGAACTGAATATCCCCAAATCTGTGTCCTTCACTGTGAAGTCAGGAGTGTACGTACCGGTTTGTCTTTATAATAGTGATTGATGATCTCCAAAGTTAGTTTTTATTTCATATTTTAATAGGTGACATACATTATATTTCTGAAGTTCTCATTAGTTAATTTCACTTTATAAACCTGAATACCTGGGAAAGACTGTTTCTCAGGGATTAAAATAGTCTGTCTTTCTTTGGGTCAAATTAGGACTTTGATGTATGACTCACAGGAACGGGTGTAAAATTCTCCGACATGGTTCTTGATAGACACATCCATCACATTTTGGGACTAAGAAGCAAAAACATGTCCTGGCCTAAAATTCTGAAGCCTGAACTATTTCTAGAGCCTCCAAGTGCTAACTGGTAACCAGCTGCTGTTGAGTTGATTCCGACTCATAGCGATCCTATAGGACAGAGTGAAACTGCCCCGTAGAGTTTCCAAGAACAGCTTGTGGATTCAAACTGCTGACCTTTTGGCTAGCAGGTGAGGTCTTAACCACTGCACCACAGGGCTCCAAGTGCTGACTGTTACTGAGTGCTTAGTTAGTGCTGAGCACATGGTGCTTTTGTGTTTATTACTCCTCGATTCTGCAAGCCAGGTGTTTACCCACATGTCATAGATGAGGAAATTCAGTGATTTGCCTCAGGCTACCAGCTGTTAAGTATGGATTTGATCCCCGGCCTCTGTGATTCCAAAGGTATCTTAAGGACTGTAGGTCTAACTCAGCAGAGTCTTGGTTTAGTCCCCAAATGACTTGAGTCACAAAAACTTGTGAATGCCTGGTTCATTAACGATCCTTCTCTCTTCCACTATTTTTATTTGGTCTGATGGTTGATGATGAATCTTTTGGTCACTGTTGGACATCTTTCTTCATCTCCCCCAACCAAGGATCAGAACTCTTGGGGAGACCTAGTAATTGACCTTGTCTATGAGAAATGTTTATAATTTTCAAGTTTAGCTGAAAACTAGAAGGGTCTTTTGGGAATCTTACGTCAAAACACTATTCCTGAGACAGCACCTAGAACTGATACCAATTCCAAAAACGTGGATCAGTGATATCAAATGTCTAATGAAACGCCTACCTCTGATTGCCCCGTTTTAAAAAGAATGGAATATAGTGGAATGATTTTGATTTTTCAGTTCATATCCTCCTTGAATTAAAGGTTTCATACCTTTTAGGCACTGGAAAATTCTAAGAACAGCAATGGCTTGAATTTGAGAAACATTAAACGTATAGGATAGGTAGTGTTTGAATGTAAGTACTTCAAAGCTTGTTAACTTTTGTTTTTATTTGCTGTCTGGCTAAGTCACTTTGGATTGTGTTTTAGTATAATTCTGTGACTGGGATTTTTTTTTTTTTTTGGTAGCCCTTTTTACTTTTAGATAACTAGATTAAAACACTATTGTTATTAATACTTTAACCAACCATTTATTTCTTATTTAGTTGGCTTGCCTACCCAGATATTAATTTTAAGGGGCAAGCTACAGTTTTGGAGGAAGACCATGGACTCTTTGAGATTTCCGCAACTGAAATGAAATCACTGCATCCACTTCAAATGGTAAGCAAATTTAAAAACGAAGGATTCAAAATAATAATAATAATAATAATTCCTTCTCCCAAATACCCATGAACCCAAAATTAAATAGCCGCGATGATTTCTCATTCATCTCACTCCTAAGGAATGAATACACACTACTGAATTGGCAAGCTATTTGTATGTTGTTTTTCTGTTTCTTTATATTACAGAGAATATGTCTATGTGAAAACATTTCTATGTTTGAATATCTAGAAGACAAATTTACTTTGAATTTACTTTGTATTATGCCAAGTCAATCAATACTTACAAAAAAAAAACAGGATTCCTGACGAATACTGTTCTGTAAACATTTTGAATAATTAAGTTCGAAATTTGTTTTTTTGATGTCTGTTGTAAAATTCACACACACACACACACGGGTTTGGTTTTTTTTATTGTAAAATTGGTTATGGTAAATTATATTCTTCCATTGTAGTAATGAATGATCAGCTAAGCATTAATTATAAGTGGCAAGTTTTAGTTCTGCCAGTGCTTACTTTCTTTTAAAGGTAATATGTGCGTATAGCATTTTTGCCGTTGAGTTGCAGCAGACTTTTTTTATTTGAAGGGTAAACTATTCAATTAAATGTTAGCTAATGTGATTTTTTTTTTTTTTTTTTAATGTGATGCCTGCCTGTGCCCTGGTGGCACAGTGGTTAAGAGCTTGGCTGCTAACCAGATGGTTGGCAGTTTGAATCCACCAGCCAGTCCTTAGAAACCTTATGGGGCAGTTCTACTGTGTCCTCCTTAGAAACCCTATGAGAGCAGTTCTGCTCTGTCCAAAAAAAAAAAAAAAGGGTCGCTATAAGTAGAAATCGACTTTGATGGCAATAGGTTTGGTTTTTTTTTTTAATGTGATGTCTTAGTTATCTAGTGCTGCTATAACAGAAATACCACAAATGAGTGGCTTTAACAAACAGATTTATTTTCTTAGAGTGTAGGAGGCTAGAAGTCTGAATTCAGGGTGCCAGCTCTAGGGGAAGCCTTTCTCTTTCTGTCTGGAGGAAGGCCCTTATCTCTTTGAGCTTCTGCTCCTGCATGACCCTCATGTGGCTTTGCATCTCTCTTCCCCCATCTCTGCTTGCCTAATCTGCTGACCCAAGACACACTTAAACTAATCCTGCCTCATAAACATAACAGAAAACTCATTCCCAAATGGGATTATGAACACAGGAATAGAGGTTTGGATTTACAACACATATTTTTGGGGGACACAATTCAATCCATAGCATTGTACCCTTTGACCCACCCCCACAAGAAATTCATGTCATTGGCCCATGCAAAACACATTCATCCCATCGTATCATCCCAGAGGTCTTATCAAGTCCAAAATTTCATCTTCTGAATCATCCAAATCAAATATGGGTGAGACTAGGCATATTTCATCCTGGGGCAAAGTTCCTGTTCATCTGTGAACCTGTGAAATCTAGATTACAAGTTACCTGTTCCCAAAGTGCAGTGGTGGAACAGGCACAAGGTAGACATTTCCATTGCAAATGGGAAAAATTGGAGGAAAAGAAGGGATAACACACTAAACGAGGCCAAAACCCATCAGAAAAATTTACATTAGATCTCAAGGCTTGAAAATAATCCTCTGTTCTCTAAGACCATCCGGGCAATGGCCTCACTCTCAGGACTCTGGGTAGAGGTCCCTGGGCTTCAGCCTCACCTCCCAGGCCTGCTGGAATGGCAATTCTACTCCCTGGGCTTTGGGCAACCCCATTCTCCTAGTCCGTCTGAGTGGCAACCCCACTCCCTTAGCCTGGGCAGGCCCCATTTTTCTGCCCCTTGGGCATGGAAGCCCTGCCCCCTCAGCCTTGGGCAGCCACCCCATCCACCTGGCCAAACTGAATGGCAGCCCCACACTCTGGAACCAGGTTGGTGAATATCTGACTCTTTGGAACTGGGGAGGGCATTGGCTATACTCTTTGAGACCATAGAGGCCATGGCCCCACCCTTTGAAACCAAGGCAACCCTGCTTCCCCTGCTCCTTCCAACAGTTCTGCTGATCTTCAAGCTGCTCCAAGGGTGGTCCCTTTCCTTTCTTGGAGGACAGCAAATGTAGCTCCTTTGGCCTATTGCCTGCCTGTACAATTCCAAGAGGCAGACAATATTCTTTGCTGTGTTCTTTCTCTGTCCTCTTCAGTCTAAGCTGATGGGTTTTCTGCTGTGAAAGTTGGTTAGATCCATCAGTCACAGATTCAGTCTCTTTAACAAAAGATAGTGTAGCCATGTCCTTGGTGAACGTTACACGTGTCCTTATTTGTACAACAGAATTTTCCACATCTTTAAGCTTCGTTTTCATTTTGCACAGTTCATTTTTAAGCCCATCTCTTTCCTCTTGCATTTTATTATGAGTGACAAGGAGGAAAAATGCAGCCCTTTTAAGATATTGCTTAGGAATCTCCTCCACCAGATATCCAAGTTTATTACTTACACCTACCTTCACCAAACATTTGAACATAATTCAGACAAGTTCTTTGTCACTGCATGAAAAGCATCACCCTTCCTCCATTGTCCAATCATATGTTTATCATTTGCTTTTGAAGCCTCACCAGAATGTCTACATTTCTAGCAGCATTTTGTTGCTGGTTGCACATGTATTCTCTAAGACAACAGAAACTTTATAGCTTTCCTCACTTTCTTCTGATCCCTCACCAGAATTGCCACCATAATTCCACCAATAGCCTGTTCAAGGCGGTCTAGGCTTTTGCTATTAGGGACCTTAAAACTCTTCCAACCTCCTCCTGTTACCCAATTCTACAGCTACTTTTACACTGTAGATATTTGTTAGAGCAGAACCCCACTCTCAATACCAAATGTCTTAGGGGGTTTCTCTAGAGGAGCTAAACCAGTGAAGCATATTTATAAATATATATAACCCAGAAAAAACCCATCGCCATTGAGTCAGTTCCGACTCTTAGCAACCCTATAGAGCAGAGTAGAACTGCCCCATAGGGTTTTCAAGAGCAGCTGGTAGATTCTAATTCCCAACCTTTTGGTTGCAGCTGAGCTCTTAACCACTGTGCCACCAGGGCTCCATAAGTATATACAGAGAGATTTATTTCAAGGAGATGGCTCAGACAGTTGTGGAGGCTGGCAAAAGTCCCAAATCCATGGGTCAGGCATCAAGCTGGAGGCTTCTCCTGACTTGACTTGCTTGCAGGGGCTGGTAGATCCCCAAATCTGCAGTTCAGGAGGCAGACTGCTGGTTCACGTCTCGAGAACTGGAGGTCAGACCATGACAAGTCAGATGCAAGATCAAGAGAGAGTGGGCTTTGCCAGAATATCCATATGTGTAGGATACAGACCATATCCCCAAGTAAACCCACCTTTCAACTGATTGACTGCTCACATCAGATCACAAAATACAGAATAATTATGTAATATCTGCTAAACCATCACGTTATAACCCATTTTTGATCATTCATGCCTTTTGAAAAAATGCAAACCAGAAAAAATGAGAAATTTTAAAAAACACCATAGTGCGAGGTAGCATTTAAACAAGGAAATTACAGAATGAGGGTTTTTGTGAGGATGGGCTACTTTTTGTGCTCTACAATTTTGAGGTCTCCAGCATGATACCCATTGGTAAAAGTTGGAGGGGGAAGGGTGGTTAGCTTTGTGCATCTTCAATATAGAAAAAAAATTTGGTACTAAGTGATTTACAAATGTACTCTACCAAATGAGGTTTCTAAATTTATTAGCAAATCCACTCTTCTTTTTGGGACACTGTAGAATGGGATTAAATCTTTTATTGATCACTTAACACTCAAGGACTAAAGCTCGATTTCCTTCCTTGTAGTAGTTGTAAACTGGAAAATATCTTGTAGGATTTCTTGCCTCGCTGTACTTGGCGTTAATGCAGAGCAGTTTGACGTGGTTGTGACTACTCTATAGTTCTATACTTAAAACTTAAATTTAACCGGTATGTAGTCATCACTCATGTCATATTTTAATACCTACACATCTAATACAGTTACTTTCAAAAATTGAAAATGTTTAATCTCTAATATTAAAATTTGTCATCTTAGGGTGGACTGAAAGTGGAAATGCCTATGAACCTAAAGGTAAGTCTTAAATAGACTTTCATGGAAGGCTAAAAATTTTTACTATTAATTTTTAGGTATTTAACCATTAAAATTAAAAAACAAAAAACAGTGCACCTACTTTATGGAAATAATACCCAGCTCATGGACGTCGGGATATCCGGAAGTGATTGCACAGAATGGTTGCTGAGGGCCCACCCTGTGCTGTGAATGCGGAGTGGCGGGGGGAGTGTCAGTACGGAAAGATTGAAGTCTGTGTGGACAACCCAGGCAAACCCAAATAGTGTCTCCTGTAAGGAGGAAAGGTGATAGGTTTGGTTTGGTTTTGTTGCACTTGAGATGGCAGATAGCCATTCAGGTGGAGATCTCTCTGAGACATTTGGGAGTGATGCCCAGGAAGGAGGTTAAGGCTGATCGGAAGGAGGTGCTGGCAGCTCTTCTCAGACAGACATCAGTTTGTAAATATGAGTATCTTACAGAGTAGAGGCAATGAAAAGTGGGCTGCAGGTACCCTGATTAAGCACATTTTAGGAAAGAAAGGAGGAAACAGAATTAGTAAATGAAGGTAAACAGAGACAGGATCAAAGATGCAAACAAGCCACTATGTAACTGAGTGACAGTGCCTCCAGAGATAGGTTTGGAAACAGTGGGATTCATCCTTCTCTTTTGCTCCAAGACAAGACACAGCTCCTCCAACCCTCCCACTTCCAGGCTTCCTTATGCATAGGAACCTGGGTGGCACAGTGGTTAAGAGCTAGGCCGCTAACCAAAAGGTCAGCAGTTTGAATCCACCAGCCGCTCCTTGGAAACCCTATAGGGTAGTTCTGCTCTGTCTTATAGGGTTGCTATGAGTCGGAATCAACTCGATGGCAGCAGGTTTGGTTTTTTGCTTTTTACTTATGGAACTGACTACCAGTCACAATCTCTCAATCACAGATGTAGTATTTTTAAAACTTACATATCTAAATGTATGATATACCTTGGCTGTCTGTTGGAATCATACATATCTAAGTTTCAAAAAATATTTGTGCCTGAGTTCCACTCCCAGAAATATTATTTTGGTCTGGGGTGTGGCCTGGGTATAGTTGGCATTTTTTTAAAGTTCCCCAGGTGATTCTAACACGCAGCCAAGGTTGAGAACCACTGATCTAATAGATGCAGGATTAGCTGTGACGCTCCCTAAATGACTCCTGTGGGAGTCTCCTAGTCTGCTGAACCAGAGCAGGAGGTTTCTTACCCTTTAGTTTCTTATTGGCTGTGCAGTGGGCTGAGCCTTCCTTGGACATTTGCAGTTTGACAGGTTGCAGATGTATATGTATGGAACAGTTGCCATAGGTAACTCAGTTTTCAATTTGTTAGATAGTATTAAGATATTTTGCCTTTATGATGATAAAGACTCAAATATTCCTTGTGTACTACATCAGAACCACATCAGAAGACTGCTAAATTGTAAGTATATACTAATGAAAAAAAAAAAAAAGGGTGATAGTCCCTGTTCATATTGTGGTCTATAGTGAGACTTAAGTAAATCAGTATGTGTTATGAAATACGAGCTTGTTAAATACTTTTCTTTCATATTTTTCAGGTTATTATTTATGAAAAACCTCACTTTTTTGGACAGGCCAAAGATTTTAGTGAACATATAGATTCTGTTCCTAATTTTTTAAAAAATGATAAGAATTTTCATGGAATTGGATCAGTTCGTGTCATCGGTGGTGTGTAAGTGTCATATTTTCCATATTTTATTTAGTAGTCTATTTTTAAAGATTAACACAAAAAAATGTGTGAAGCAGAGCAAAACAGTCTCCCTTAATCTGAAAATATACGACCGTATGTAATATAAAAAATGTAATATAGGCAGTAAAAAAAATTTTTTTTACTCAAGCCTTTCTGCAGTCTCTTGTTGGTATTAGAGATTTTGAGTTGGATTAAATGTAGAAAATAGTTCATAAAACCTCCACACTTAAAATTTCTAAACACAGTATAGCAGATAAGAATTGCAAGATAAAATTCTATTGGTAATTATTTAATTTTTCATTCTTGAATCTTAAGAATTTATATGGGGACTTGAACAGATCTGCTCTGGATAAACACATTTTTATCGTATTTATTTGGCATGCATTCTAGTTTATGAACATGCGTGCTTCTTTGTTAATCCTACTGTAAAATATTTTTTGCCTTTTTCCTCTTTCAAAATATGAATGCTTTTCCTATTAACTGGATCGATTTAAAACTAGTTTCTGCTTCACAGAAAATTATCCGCTAAAATGCAAAACTTTGTTGGCAACTGTTTTATAAAAATCTGATGAAAATACTATGATCATGTAATACAGTATGCACATTTCTCATTATTAGATGACAGCTGTATGAGAAGAATATAGTACCCCCGTTTGTCTTCCCTTAAGGATGTACAACGGACTTCATCATTTTTTCACCATTTCTGCCATTTTTCACTTTTGTTGGGTGTTTTATCTGCAGGTCTATCGACTGCTCCTCATCCCTGTCCAAACATGAAGTATCTGGAGAAAGTGAATTTTTTTCAATCTCTCTCAGACACCTGTTTTCACATATGGATATATAAATTGAATATTAGTCAAAACTTTAGTAAGGAAAACTGGGCAGAAGGTTTTGGTACTCTCATCATATAATAGAATCACTAATCTATCCTTTTTAGAGTCCCAGGGTGGTACAAACAGGTAACACACTTGGGCTAACTGAAAAGCCAGAAGCTTGAGGTGCCTTGGAAGAAAGGCCTGGCAACTGCCTCTGTGAAGTCAGCCTTTGAAAACCCTAGGGAGCACAGTTTTCCTTTGACATATGTGAGGTCATTATGAGTTGGAATTGACTCAATAACTGCTAAAATTTATCCTTTACCACTAAGGACTTCTATACTTTCTATTCTTTTTTCCCATATATTAAAAGCATGTTTGAAGTGGCCACATTTGTTTAAAATAAACTTAGAATTTGTAAGTTTTCTTGTGAAATTTATTTTTATGTAATAGCTTAAGAATAAAATAATGTTAGTTTCTCTACATATTACAATCATACTTTTTGTTGTTATTGCGTGCTGCCCAGCCGATTCCAACTCACCGTGACCCAGTAGGACAGAGTAGAACTGCCCATGGGGTTTCCAAGGAGCAACTGGTAGATTCGAACTGCTAACCTTTTGATTAGCAGCCTGAGCTCTTAACCACTTCACCACCAGGGCTCCACAGATAGTATATAAGATGTGTAAAGTTTGTTTATTCCAGCTCATGTAGATCCATTCTTCCCCTGCCAGAGACACACCTACATGCATAGAGTTCATGATTACCGAGTGACTACTCTTATTTTATGCCCTATGAAAACAAATCTTTGGACTGTATTTTATGCCTTAACAACTGTAGTAGGGGTGGAGAAAGGAAAAACAATAGTAGTCAGCCACCAGACTTCATTTTGTTGAGCTGTAGAATTCAGAAGCCTCCAATCCAACCCAGGAGCTCAGAATAGTCATTCTGCCCAGTTGGAGGGGTTCCCATTCCAACTCACAGAGCAATGACAGGAAAGTAGGCAGATTTAACCCTATATTATTAGCCATCTGTGCCCACAGTACATTGGATACTGTGGGCCACTCCATAAAAGGTAGATTTCATGGGAGAGATCAGTAACTAATGGTGTTTATCAGTATCCTGTACTGATAGTTTTAGATTAGAAGTCAGGAAACTTGTGTTCCTAAAAAGTACTGTGTCAGTGCTTCCTGTCTCCATTAACACCACTGATAAAATGGTAGGACCAGCATTTCCCATCCGTAAATATTTATGGCTGTGTTTGCATACATGTAGGGCACCAGGATTAATGCCAGCTGTAGCATTTCCCAGTTCCTCTTATAAATCCGTCTGTGGTGTGTTTTAGATTTGAAGCCTGATTAGAGGGTCCCTTGATTTAAACCCTGAATGAATGTTTAAAATGTTTAATATAGTGATTCCAGAAGGACTTAATCAGTAAAATAAGAGTGACTATCTATGGATTTTGATGGGAGTCTGTGACTTTTCTCCTTGGCTGTGTGCTTTCCATGATTTTTACTTGGCAGACGATGCTCTGACTACATTGAGGTGTGATGCCATGTTATGCCACAAACACTTAACGAGCGTTACGCTGTGGTAGTCCTACAAATAGCCTTTAGTTGGGAACAGCTTTGAAACTATAAAGTTATTGATCCGTGCAGCATGCACTGCCTGTCCGTCTCCGTGAATGGAAACCAAACAGATGTGTTGCTTTTTAGAACACGATGATGAACAACTGGGTGCTTTATCATGATTTTCTCTTTTGCTTTCTGGACTACAGTTTTCTTAACGGTTCAATTGGATGTCCTCTCTATTTCTAGGTGGGTTGCCTATGAAAAAGAACATTTTAAAGGCCAGCAATTCCTGCTGGAAGAAGGAGACTTTGAAGACAGCAGTGCGTGCGGGGCACTAAGTGGTCCCATCTTGTCTTTCCGGTACTTACAAGCTGTGAGTTAACTTCTTGGTTCTTCATTTTCTACCTGTTTTATATTCTTTTTTCCATGAAAATTGGCTATGACTTCTGGTAGAACACGAGGTTATAAAATGATTCTAATACCTGAGAGCATTGAACCGAACTGCTTCTGTGACTTTATCTTAACTGTCATGATTTTATAGAATATTTTTGTTTACTTGTCATCTGTTAATTCCCTAATCACTTTCGGAGCACCTGCTTTGTTAGATGTGTTGTGCTTCATGGAGCTGGCACTCTGATAGGGAAGATAGTCAAGCAATATCAAACATCCGTAAAGTGCTATGGTTGGATTAAGTGCTGAGGACTCAGGGTACCCAGAAAAAGGTCAGTTATTCCCTCACTGGGAAGGAGTCAGGAGGACTTCATGGAAAAGATGACACTTGAGCTGGAGTTTCAAGTTCATGAAAGAGTTAGCCAAGTGGAGGAATTCCAGGATAGGGTGAAGAGGAAAAGTAGCTGTTGTTTTAGGAAGAGATTAACATGTATAAAAGCAAGGATGTAAACCAGTGGTACCCAGCTGGAGGTTAACATTACCCTCTAGGGAACATTTGGCAATGTCTGGAGACATTGCTGATTGTCACATGTGGAGGGCTGGTGCTGGTGGTGTCTAGTGGGTAGAGGTCAGGAATGCTGCTAAACATCCTATAATTCGCAGGACGATCCCCCACAATAAAGAATTACCCAGCCTAAAATGTCAGTGGTGGCGAAGCTGAAGATTGGAAACTGGATTATGATTCTAAGCATCTTACATCCAGTACTGAATTATTTATTTATTTATTTTACTTAAAAAAGATAATTGGGTGGAAGTTGTTGATGCTGGTAATGTTTAGCACTGAATGTGATGGTATCTTCTAAAAATGATTGTGACTGTTATGGATTGAATTGTGTCCCCCAACATCAAAAAAAAAAACGAAAAAACCCAGTGCCGTAGAGTTGATTCCGACTCATAGCAACCCTATAGGACAGAGTAGAACTGCCCCATAGAGTTTCCAAGGAGCGCCTGGTGGATTCAAACTGCCGACCCTTTGGTTAGCAGCCATAGCACTTAACCACTACGCCACCAGGGTTTCCTAGTCCCCCCAACATATGTGTTGTAAATCCTAACCTCTGGGTTTGTGGTTATAATCCCATTTGGGAATGGGTTGTCTTTGTTATATTAATGAGACAGGATCAGTGTAGGGTATGTCTTGCATCAGTCTCTTTTCCAATATAAAAGAGATTAAACAGAGCCTGGGAAAAGCAAAGATGGGGGAAGAGAAATGCCAAGCCATGTGAAGATTTTCCAGGAGCAGAAGCTCAAAGAGATAACGACTTTCCTTCAGAGCTGACAGAGAGCGAAAGCCTTCTCCTAGAGCTGGCATCCTGAATTTGGAATTCTGGCCTCCTAAACTGAGAAAATAAATTAGTTTGTTAAAGCCGCTCACTTGGGATATTTCTGTTATAGCAGCACGAGATAACTAAGACAGTGACTAAAACAAACAGAACAACAAAAGACAAAACTCCAAGTCACTGGTTGAAATCTACCAGTAGTAGATATAAAATGAGATACTTGATATATACAGGGTCTATAATAATATACATATAGAAATATGGGCATAAACGGGCATGTTAATTACTGCTACACACAACAATTTTGGGCATTTACAAAAATGACAACTTTTATATAATTAAGTAAAAATGTTATTCAGAGAAAATCTTCGCTTCTATTCTGTTTAAATTAGATTTTTAAAAATAAAAAGATTAGATTATAGTTAAACATGTAATCATCATAATCTTCATAATATAGTCCCAATATTTTCAAGTATTTATTAATTGCTCTACATGCATAATTGTACTTCAGAAAAAACAACACTGTGAGGTTAAGATTCTTAAGATTCCCATCTTAGACAGAAACTGAGGCTCAGAGAACTTAAGTACTGTGCCCAAATGTAGAGCTATAATTTGAGGGCAAGTCTTTCTCTTGAGCCCAAGTCATACTGTCCATTTTCCTTTTGTTTTTCTATATTACATATACTGAAATTGCATTTAATTTTTTAAAAATATTTTACTATGTTTTTGGTAAAGGTTTACACAGCAGTTTAGGTTTCTATTCAATAATTTCTGCATAAATTGCTCAGTGACATTGGTTACATTCTTTACAGTGTGTGAACATTCTCATCATTTCTGCTCCAGTTGTTTCATTTCCATTAATCTAGTTTCCCTGCCCCCTTACATTCTCATCTTTGTTTAAAGTAGTTATTGACTGTTTGGTCTCATATAGATGATTTTTTTTTTAAGGAGCAGAGTACTAGTCAGTTGCAAAAGGACAAATATTATATGAGACCATTATTATAAGAATTCAAGAAAAGGTTTAAACACAGAAGAAAGCATTCTTTGATGGTTACAAGGGTGGGGAGGGAGGGAAAGGGAAATTCACTAAGTAGATAGTAGACAAGAATCATCTTAGGTGAAGGGAAGGACAACACACAATGCAGGGGAAGTTAAAAAAAATTATTTTAAAAAAAAGTATTCACTGTGATATTCTTCATTTCATGAGCCAATCTGTTATTTAGCTAAAAGGTGACCTCGGGATAGTTTTGGTTTAAGGTTTAGGGTATCCCAGGGCAATAGTCTTGGGGAGTCCTCCAGTCTCACCTAGTCCAGTAAGTCGTTGTCTTTTTTTTTTTCCTTAGGAATTTGAGGCTCTGTTCCACATTTTTCTCCCATTCTATCAGGATCCATCTCTTGTGGCCTTGATCGTATCTATTTTCCTTTGTTCTAGAATACTTGGACTAAAAATCACCTTAAAAATGGAAAAATGGATTTCATTCAAAAAAGGCTTAGCATTTCATTTGTAGCTATGAATATATGGTCCACACAGACCTATACATGTATTTAATAAGTATTTGCATGATTTTCAGACACTTTTTTTATAATTTAAATTTATGTTCAATAAAATATTTTCAGATGAGATATGCTAAAAACCTATCCGTATTTAGACAATTTAAAATTATATATGTAGTTTATGAAAATGTTTTAAAGACTTGCTTACCAAATTATACTTAGAAAAATTATATATTTCCCAGATGTAACATATAATTGGTAATGAGTTCTTAAAGAAATCTCTTGTGATTGTGACAGCCCTATGTGGGTTAATTGGGAGAGTTGATGTCTCCGATGTCCCTAACCTGGGAAGAAGTGCAGTAGTACATTTAAGATCTAAGTTGAAGTAATATAAAACAAACAAGAGGCCAGATAGAAAAGCTTCATGATCTTGGCCCCTGTATGTGGAACACTCTGAGTGTACTAAGGTCAAATACCAGCCATGCTCCTTAGGGATAATGTGGTCTGTGTCACGGAGTGCTTTGGAGCAGGCACCAGAAATATGTTCCTAATTCCAAATGAGTCAGGCAGATACATTGACTTGAGTTGATTTTTTTTTTTTTTACAAGTAAAGGACCAAAAGGACTATAGCAGTATTTGTAATTCCAGGTATTAAGGACTTTTTATTTCTTGGCTTCCTCAATAAAACTTGTTAGATGTAGTTGTTTTTCCTCAGTTTTGTACTCGTTTAACTTTTGGCTTCAATTTATTATTTTCAGGCTTTAGTCCTCTTTTCAGAGCTCTGAAACTGGGTAGAAAGTAGCAGAGACCATTGTTTCTCCTACATTAATGGAGGCAACAGATCCTTGTGTCTTACATCACGTTGTGTTGTCCATTGGGGATTAGAGCTCAAGAACTCCAGGGCCTGATCAGCTAAGGATTTTATGGAATTTAAAAATAATCAAAATTACTGATCCCTAAGGGTTTTTTTTAAGAGTGTCTTTGGGCCTGAATCAACTGCTTGTTCATTTGTTCTAACGGTAGGGAGTACTGTCCCTGAGACTACATTAAACTATAGATTTTTCAGTAGATTCAAGTGCTTTAAAAATGTGAAACGGAGTAAAGATTTAAGGTTGTTCCTCCATTTTTCTTTCTTCCCAAGCAACAGAGCTCTGTTTACCATCTGTGTGACTTTGAAAGCTCTTTAATTGTGCCTAGTAGAGTGCTTGCTGAAAGTGAAGAGAACTTGAAGCATTTGCTGATGAAGATCAAAGACTGCAGGCTTCAGTGTGGATTATACCTCAACATAAAGAAAACAAAAATTCTCTCAACTGGACTGATAAACAGCAACATGATAAATGGAGAACATGTAGAAGTTGTCAAGGATTTCATTTTGCCTGGATCCAGAATCAACACCCGTGGAAGCAGCAGTTAAGAGATCAAATGACACATTGCATTAGGCAAATCTGCTGCAAAAGACCTCTTTAAAGTGTTAAAAAGCAAAGATACCACTTTGAGAACTAAGGTGCTCCTGACCCAATCCAGGGTCTTTTCAATCACCTCATATGCATGCAAAACCTGGATAATGAATAAGGAAAACTGAAGAATTACTGATGCCTTTGAATTTTTTTTTTTTGAATTATGGTGTTGGCAAAGATAATGAATATACCATGCACTGCCAGAAGAATGATCAAATCTGTCCCGGTAGAAGTACAGCCAGAATGCTCCTTAGAAGCAAGGATGGCAAGACTTTGTCTCACGTACTTTGGACCTGTTATCAGGAAGCATCAGTCCATGGAGAAGGACACCTTGCTTGATAAAGTAGAGTGTCAGCAAAAAAGAAGAAGACCCTTGACGAGATGGATTAACACAGTGGGTGCCACGATGGGCTCAAACATTACAGTGATTGTGAGGATGATGCAGGACTGGGCAGTGTTTCATTCTGTGGTACGCAGGGTCGCTGTGAGTCGGAACCAATTCAAAGACACCTAAAAACAGCAACAGTAGAGTGGAGATGATAGTAACCTATTGACATTCAGAAGGTTTATCCTGGGCATGACTCCGAGCTCTGTCCAGCAGGGATACCATATGGATGGCGACTTATCAACCAGATCAGATAGTGTATATTTGATGAGCCTGAGAGAAGAATGCACAGACAGGGACAAAACCAAGAGAGTGGCTTAGAAGGAAAGGAGTACTTAGAGTAAAAAAGATGGAAGGAAGACACTATAAAGCCGGAAAAACCATGAATAAACAAAACCAGAAGATGAAAAAAGATTCCTACCGCTCTTGGCCAGGTCTCTGGAAATGTTAGACAGTGTAGGAAAGGGCACAAACTGAAGCCATGTGAGTACACTTATTTGTGAACCCAGACACTGTCAGCACTTGTATTTGGCACTGGGCCCTGTCCCTCCTCCTCTACTCAACTCCAGACTGTATCATTTTCATGCAGCGTATGCCTCCAGGCAGTTCCCAGCTCTCCCTTCTCACTGCCACCACACACCCACACAAATTGATTTGTGCAACTCATCATTCAAGTACGTTGCAGCATTACAGATTATTTCTTAATGATAGTACTCAAACGCAGCACGCATGCACACATCTGTATTCATCCATTCTGTGTCCTTGTCCCATTTTACTCATAGCAGACCATGCCATACTTCTTATCCCTGTTGCCCCTGTTCCTACATCCTTATCAGCCAGTGGAGAGCAAGCAATTATAGGGGCAGAAGTAGAAGCAGAGATGGAGAGCTAAGAGTCACCACAGTGGGAGAGAAGTCTCTTAAAATTGGGAGCTGCTGAAGAACCTTGAGTCCGACTTTGGTGGCTATTGATATTGGTTCCCAACTAGGGCTTGGATTGGGCCCCCTTAAGACGTCCTCACAGCACTGTGTCCTCACAGCCGCCTAGTCATGCACTTTCAGGTTGCAAGGAGACCTGTGTTCCACGTAATCAGATTTATTGGAATGGCACCCAGATTGTACACATCATACTCCAGCGAGGAGGCTTGTGTTCTTCCGCCTTTGCTGCAGATTTGTTCTGGGAACTATAAAGCAGATCACTTATAGCCTTAATTGCCACATTTGAAAAATAATACCCCTCTTAGATCACAGGGCTTGGGGGAGCTCAGAATAGCTCAAATGCAAAAGGGTTTTGAAAATAGGATGTTAAGTTAATGAAAGGGAGGATGGTGACAGTGATGAAGAAAAATAAATTGACCCAGCTCACATTTTTTTAAAAACGGTGTAAAAGTAATGGAGACGGCTGATACTCTCAGGTTCCTAAGGTTTACTCTCAAGGAGCGACTGAGGGCACACAATTATGGGTTAGCAATTATTTTAAATAACCGTTTTCAGGTTTAAAGCCTTTATGTTTTATCCTAACATTTCAAATGTAATTTGACCCAGCCGTTCCAGCAAGTTGAGTACCCTTGAAAGTTGGTAAGTAGTAAGCGCAAAAGAATTTTTTAAACTTTTCGTTATAGATGCTTTTTTTTTTTTGTCTGTTTTCATAGCTTGTTCATTTAAAATGAATTTTTGTCTTGGAAGTCTACTCTTAGATTATATAATAAATTTAAAAAGGGAGAAAAGTGATATTGCAAAGACTTATAGAAGTTGAGAACATTTTCCATAGGCCTAAAACTTGACTTAAAAACAATGAAGTTATAGGGAGAGAGGAAGAGGACTTTTTTTTAACGTATATTATCACCAAGAAACAAGAGCCAGGAGAATAGTGTGTCTTTGGACCCAGGGTCCCTGCGCCGAGAAGCTCCTCCACCGGGGAGGAATGAGGACAAGGACCTTCCCCAGAGCCGACAGAGAAAGCCTTCCTTTGAAGCCTAACACCCTGAATTTGAACATGTAGCCTACTAGACTGTGAGAGAATAACTTTGTTGAAGCTGTCCACTTGTGGTGTTTCTATCATAGCAGCACAGATAACTGAGAGAGTATCTTTATTTTCTAACCAAAGAAATACACATATTAAAGAAATTTGAAAGAATGAAGGATAAAATTGCCCAATTTCTCTGTACCTAAAGATGACGACTTCTGATTTTTTTTTTTTTATATCTGCCAATCTCTCATTAATGAAGAGTTGTTGTTTTTAATCTTCTTACGTATTTGTAATCTAACCAGTGTTTAAAAGTACGAGTTTTTGTATTGGTCTTTCCACCCTTACGTTTATACCTGACAGTGATTAATGCTTAGGGTAGATAAATAGACAGATTGAAAACCTTAACTTAAGTTCAAACTCTGGCCCTCAGTAACTGTGTGACCTCTGGCAAATTACTCAAGTTCCTTAGTTGTGAAATAGAGATTATAATAATATAATTTCATGTGATGGTTCTTTTGGAAATAATGCACATAATGGTCCTGGCCAGTAGTAAGTGTAGACTGTGTTTAACTGTTAGGTTGTCCAAAAACTTTTAAATTATGTTTAATATTCCATCAAGTAGTGGATATTTAAGGTTTGTTAACCATCTTTTACCGGAAACCCTGGTGGCGCAGTGGTTAAGTGCTACGGCTGCTAACAAAAGGATTGGCAGTTCGAATCTGCCAGGCACTCCTTGGAAACTCTGTGGGGCACTTCTACTCTGTCCTATAGGGTCGCTATGAGTCGGAATCGACTCGACGGCACTGGGTTTTTGGTAACCATCTTTTTAGACATTTACATTATTTCAGGTTTTCACTATTAATGTATGTTGCATCTTAGTGTATAAATTACCCACCATTTAGTTCCTTTAAGAAACTTTTCTTAATTTAAAAAAGAGAATTTCAGAGTAAAACAATGAAGTTTGTCTTTTTATGTATTTCTGCATTATTTTCTAAAATAATTATCCAATTTCTATTCCTACCAAGGGTACACAATTTATATTCCCACCAGCAGTGTTGCCTGACAAGAGTGGCTTTTTTAGATCCTTTAGTTTAATTTTTAAAAAAGGAAAATATCTAATTGCTTTAATTTGGATTTAATTTACTAGTAAAATTTGACTTGTTTTAATGTTTTTTTTTTTTTTTCTTTCTGTTTTACGAATTGTCTGTATCCATTGCTGGCTTATTTATTTGGGTCTTAGAGCTTCTCTATCTTTGTTTTAAATACATTAATCGACTGTAAAGAGTTTTTAAATTGCCTATCCTCATTTTGATTTTTTAAATATACATTTTTTTGTCACGCAAATTTTATCCTTTTTTTCCTGTTACATTTAAGCTTATAAAATAAGATTCCACAATGCCTGTTTTATATTTACTTTTTGCTTCATGATTCGCTTAATGCAAACTTAAATTTTATAGGGTTAATTTTAGCATATGGTGAGAAATAAAGATCTAGTTTCTTCCAAGCAATTATCCAGTTGTTTCCAAATCATTGACTAAGTATATTTATAATGCTACCTTTATAATACATTCAATTCTTTATATGTTAGGGTCTCTCTGTGGTTTTCTGTTCTCTTGACAGCTAAAAAATGCCAAAGAAGGAAGAGTTCTAAATTAGTTAACACGTAGCTTTCGCTCTTTAGGTACAAGAAGTAAGACTTCAGTTTACTTAAAATTAGTATTATTTTTTTTTTTTTTTATGAGAGCCGTATACCAAAAAGTATTGGTCAATGTTGAACCATTTCAGGAGGTACTATATGAGCAGGAACCAATGGTACTAAATGGAGAAGTCCAAGCTGCACTGAAGGCATTGGCAAAACACAAGGCTCCAGGAATTCACGGAATACCAATTGAGATGTTTGAACAGACAGTTACAGCACTAGAAGTACTCACTCTTCTATGCCAAGAAATTTGGAAGACAGCTACCTGGTCAACCGACTGGAAGAGACCTGTATTCATGCCTGTTCCCAAGAAAAGTGATTTCCACTGAATGTGGAAATTATCAAACAATATCATCAATATCACACCCAAGTAAAATTTTGCTAAAGATCATTCAAAAGCGGATGCAGCAGTGTACCTACAGGGAACTGCCAGAAATTCAAGCTGGTTTCAGAAGAGGACACGAAACCAGGGATATTATTGCTGATGCCAGATGGATCCTGGCTGAAAGCAGAGAATACCAGAAGGATGTTTACCTGTGTTTTATTAACTATGCAAAGGCATTCAACTGTGCGGATCATAAAAAATTATGGATAACGTTGCCAAGAATGGGGATTCCCGAACACCTTATTGTGATCATGAGGAACCTGTACATAGATCAAGAGGCGGTTGTTCAGACAGAACAAGGGGATACTGAGTGGTTTAAAGTCAGGAAAGATGTGCATCAGGGTTGTGTCATTTTACCATACCGTTTCAATCTGTATGCTGAGCAAATAATCTGAGAAACTGGACTACATGAAGAAGAACGGGGCGTCAGGATTGGAGGAAGACTCATTAACAGTCTTCGTTATGCAGATGACACAACCTTGCTTGCTGAAAGTGAAGAGGATATGAAGCACTTACTGATGAAGATCAAAGATCACAGCCTTCAGTATGAATTACATCTCAACATAAAGCAAAAATCCTCACAACTGGACCAATAATCATGATAACATCATGAAAAATGGGGAAAAAATTGAAGTTGTCAAGGATTTCATTTTACTTGGATCCACAATCAGCATCCATGGAAGTAGCAGTCAAGAAATCAAAAGATGCATTGCACTGGGCAAATCTGCTGCAAAAGACTTCGGTAAAGTGTTAAAAGCAAAGATGTCACCTTGAAGATTAAGGTGTGCCTGACGCAAGCCATGGTGTTTTCAGTCGCCTCCTATGTATGTGAAAGCTGGACAATGGATAAAGAAGACTGAAGAAGAATTGACGTCCTTGAATTGTGGTGTTGGAGAAGAATATTGAATATACCATGGCCGAAAGAACGAACAGATCTGTCTTGGAAGAAGTACAACCAGAATGCTCCTTAGGAGCAAGGATGGCAAGACTATGTCTCACATACTTTGGACATGTTGTCAGGAGGGATCAGTCCATGGAGAAGGACGTCATGCTTGGTAAAGTAGAGGGTCAGTGAAAAAGATGAAGACCCTCAATGAGATGGATTGACACAGTGGCTGCAACAATGGACTTACGGATAACAGCGATTGTGAGGATGGCATAGGATCCGGCAGTGTTTTGTTCTGTTTTACATAGGATCAGAATGAGTCGGAACTGACTTAATGGCACCAAACAATAACAACAATAACATGAGAGCCATGTTGCAGCAGTTTACCAACTTTTCATTAATTCCATTTATATGCAAATGTTACTTGTCTTGATTAAAGTAACTTCAGGCAGGTTTTTGTTATTTATACTATTTAGGAGTAACCAGCCAATCAACCTGTTGCCATCGAATAGATTCCAACTCATATTTAAAATTGTTATCCCACAAATAGATGAAAATTGTGCTGATATAAAAAAAAAAAAAGCAGTCTATAAAACAAAATGCATACGCTTTTCTAATTTTTCCTCCTCTTTTTAGAATTTTATAGAATCTTCTATCACGCTGTTTGAATCTGACCTAGAAAGTGGGAAGTTTATTGACATTATGAATCAGGAAATTTCTGATTTGGAAGAAATTGGCTTTGGCAGTGTAACAAGATCCATTCACGTTAAAAGTGGAGTGTAAGTTGTCCCCCTGCCTTGAGAACCTTGAGAGAGTCTTTGGTGTTTAAAGTGTTGCTTGTTTAATTCTACATCACCTTTGTTCTTTTTTTTTTTTTTCTGTACTAGATGGGTTGCCTACCAGCAGAAATTCTTCTGTGGAGAACAATACATTTTAGAAAAAGGGAAATATAAATGCTTTTTTGACTGGGGAGGATCAAATAATATAATCATGTCAATACGACCTGTCCGACTGGTGAGTTAAGTATGAACATAACCAATGCCAGTGGCATCCAGTGTTGTGTAAGTGAATATGTGGAACAGGCTTTTCAGTGGAATTGCTGAAGTCTGTTACGTGTATATATAGAGAAAGTGAAGCATCAGGTGACTTTCTATAGGTTCCATAGACAGCTAAGACATGTTTTTAGCACATCGATGAGATAGCTCTGTAATTTGATCAGTAAATTCATTCAGTAAGTATTTACTTAGTGCCTCTGATATGTTGGACACTGTGCTGATTACTGGAGATAAAAGATGAAGAAGACTGCCCTGATGGGTCTCAGTCTCTTAGGGGAGATGGACGTATGAACAATTAATTATACTATGATTACTGCTGAAGTGGGTAAATAGTGCTGGGGAGGCAGGAGAAGGGAACCATCACTGGGCAGCTGGGGACCGTGCCGCAGAAAGAATGCACTGAGTGGTGTCCGAGGGATAAAAGCAGTTTTGCCAGACAGGAAAGTGGGGCAGAAGGGACATTCTACAAAGAGGGATAATCTCCTTGTGTGCAGAGTCACCAAGTTGTGAAAGAGTGCAGCCAGTTTCAATAATAGCAAACAGGGTAGAACAATAAGGGTGACCATGAGATAAATGGTGGGAAAGGAAATGATGGGAAGCTTGGACTTTATTTCTCTAATGGACATTGGAGCATGTTTTTCTTCCAGCTACAGTATTACTCAAATAGTAATAAATACTAAAATGATTATAAGTGAATTCAGTAGGTTATTTGAGGGCCAGAGCTACGTCAAGGTATCTAGTAAATTGTTCAGACCTTCCCCCACCCCAGCAAAGGATATTTTCATGACTTTCAAAAAGACAAGATTATATGACAATAGTTAAACAATGTTTTAACATTATTTTTCAGGAACCACTCGGGATAAATGAGCCTCCACATTTGGTATGTTTAAAAATATCCTTAACTCGTAATTGTTAAATTTGTTTACTAACCCTCATTCTCCCTCTCGGATAACTTAAGTGTGTCTGCCTGGCAGGGTGGCTTATTTGTCCTTGGTACCTGCGTGCAGAAGAACGCCCGTCTTTTTTAGTGGTGGATTTGCCTGGATTTGTCACCGTTCCTTTTGATTTCTTCTTAGAGTTCTGCAGCTCTTACCACTTTGGGGTCATTTTGATCCTTTGCTACTCTGTTTCCTCTTGACCATCCATTTTTCAATATTACATTCTTATTCAGCCCAACATATTATGCTGTTTATGGAGGAATAGACTTACTGTGGAGAAATTGCTGTTGGCACACTTGCTGTGTAAATGTATTTCTAATACCTAGATCAAATATTTCTTAAAAATGCTGGTAGAATTGCCATCCTCCTTCTTTATTTCTGGTGTGTTTATGGTTCGAAGGATTCAACATACTCTGGGCCCAACCTTTTCTTACTACCCGTTGTGGGCTAGAAATAGTACTAATTTAATACTGCTGATAACTCTGTGAGGTCAGTATTAACCCCGCTTGTGGATGGCAAAACTGAGATTCAGAATTAAAATATCATGTCACACTACTAGAAGTAACAAAAGAGATGTTTTCTGGTATCTGACTCCCCTTGACTGAACCACATTTTCAGAGTCCCTTGCATCAAGGACAGACATACCCTGATACATAGGGCATGCACAGTACAGCCATAGAAGAAAGAAGGGATAAAAGAGACATTGCTTCCTCTGGCTCATTTTAAGGAACACGTCAGAAAATACACATGTCAAAAAGCCACGTATACTGATTAATTTTAAATATTTGACATTTGTTATGTTTAAAACCAAAAAAAAACCCAAACCTATTAGCGTTGAGTCAATTGCAACTCATAGCGACCCTATAGGACAGATTAGAACTGCTACTTAGGGTTTCCAAGGAGCAGCTGGTGGATTTGAACTGCGGACTTTTTGGTTAGCAACCGAACGCTTAACCACTGCACCAAAGTATTTTTCTCTCGATGTGTCTGTTTATTATATTCACGTCAGTACTTATATGTTTAAATCAGCTTAGTTTAACCACGTTTCTGTTCACAGTGCTTTCAGGTTTTAGTATTTGCTGATTAGCTCAGGCCTACTGGGGACATTTCCTTTCTGAATATAATTGAGTTGTTGGATTCAGAGGCACTTCCTGCCGGTTGTTTGTTTCACATTTTTCAAACTTCAACTGTGGACTTCTAATGTACTTTTTCGTAGGATCACAATAATGTGAGTAGAATAAGAGTTAAACAGAGATAATCCCAAACTGCATATTTCTGAGTTTTAAGTATAGATAAAAAATCACATTCTTTTAAGTTCTGATCTCCCCCCTCCTACCTCCCGCTTCTTAATATTTACGGACTTCCTTGTTTGGGGCAGATTGCTGGGAGGGTTTTCTTTGTAGTCTTTCCAGTCCAACTTGAAGGGAGAGGAAGCAGCTGAAAATGCACAATGAATCGGCCCCACTTCATTTTTCTGGGTACAGCTCAGCTATTGCTTTGTGAAATAAAAGTTTCTGAGGAGTATATCGTAACTGGAGATTTGGTAACACGTGCAAACAAAGCTTCCTTAGTCTACCCAGTATCAAAGCTCTTGTTATTTCCAATGGACCAAATTTTCAGAACTTCTCTTTCTTCGTACTTAACCGAGAATAAACTAATGGATCTTGGGCAGTGCTCACTTCACTCAGTAACTTGAAAGTATCTTCTCCTTCACAGGTGGCTATGGCAGTCTGATTGGGCAATTTAGATGCTGGGTTCAGTTTCCTTGTTTGAAGAATGAGGAGAATATATCATCTTAGAGTTCAAGTCAAAGAGGGAATTTTTTTATGCTGATGACCTCAGGGAAACCTCAAGTAGCCTAGGAGAGGAGAGGCCAGAAAATACATGTGTCCAGATACTAGTGTATGTCATGGGATTTATGAAAATAAGAATATTGTTATGATTATCTAAACATGTTATAATGAAGTATGTCTATTTGGGACACTTGCTATGGTATCTCCTTTTATTGAAAAGACTGTCTTACCCTGTGGCTGAAGATCACTAAATCTAATTACCCACTCAAAATATACAGGTTTGTTAATAGCCTTCATAATAGCAGGTGGGGTTTTATTTTTCCCCAAACAAACAAAATGGAAATCACCCAGAATGTGGATTCTCTTCATGTTGTCATTCTCTTTCTTAAGTGAGTCCTGCCTGTCAGAAATCTCACCAGACTAAATCTTCTAAAGCGAGTTTAGTTTTCAGTGGAGGGTATAGTCAGGGACCATTCTCTAGGAATTCTGTTCTAAACAACCCCCCTCTTTGACCTAACCAAGTACCTTTCTTTTCCTAGAATCTTTCTCGAGTCCATTGGCAAATATAATTAAAAGGGTGGATGTCTTTTCGTATTGAGCTCCTATTCCTTTTTTACGCATGATTCCAGCCTAGAAAAAAGCAACCAGATAGTCTTGTGTTAGATAATTTGGCCATGTTGATTTTTCAAGTGATCACAGAATCGCTGGCAGTGCTGGTTACTGTTAACTTGTTTGGGGCATAGAGAAATAACCGCTTTGGGCAAATATCCATAAGAATCAAGAACAGTAAGGGAAATGCTATTCTTCATGGCGCTGCAACCAGATCATTTTTGTAGTCTCCAAAAACCGGAAGTAACCTGAAAGAACTATTTAAGTAAAAAAAGCCACCCGTAAGTAATCAGGGAAGGAAAACTATTGTAGAATATGTAATTGATTTGAGAAGTACATAACACTACAGTGTGAGACAGTGTGATGTCATAGAAGAATGGAAACAAACTTTAACAATCAGCGCGTTTGTATGAGGGAAGGCAAAAGGGCTGTTTAGATAGTGAAGAAAGTTTCTCATAGTTATTTTAGTATTGGAATAAATAAAATTATTCAAAATTTTATTCTGCTATTCTGATTCCAATATTGTGGGATAAAAGTGAGCACAGCTTCTATGGTTAGCCAGTAATTATGTTCCCGAGTTTGTAGTTTTGAATTAAAGACCTATCAACCACATTTTATTCATGTAGTTCATGAACAAAAGTCAGAGTAAAAAGGGGCATTTCTGCAAAGATCTTTACCATAAAGTGGTGATAATTTCTGCCTCAAAGTGTAGTTCTAAGGAAGAAGTAAGATGATAAATGTAAAAAAGCACCGTGTAAACCAGTGTTTCAGCCTTTATGTTCCTGCTTCTTATGATTGCATTTGTGGGTGTTGAGAGCCCTGGTGGCACAGTGGTTAAGTGCTTGGCTGCTAATCAAAAGGTTGGCAGTTCAAATCCACCTGCTGCTCCTTGGAAACTCCATGGGGCAGTTCAACTCTGTCCTATAGGGTTGCTATGAGTAGGAATCAACTCAGTGGCAACGAGTTTTTTGTGTGTGTGTGTGTGGTTTAGGGGACAACAGTGGGGCTCGAGCTATGTCACCAGGGTTTGGAGGGATGGATGGAGTTTGAAAACTCATCTCTTGTTCATCTGACTGTTGGTCTAGGTCCTGAGAAGCCTAGCAGAGTTGTTTTGTGCATTTATTCTGCAGCAGTCTGGAAAGGAAGGCAACATAGTGACCTATGCAACTAGCTTCTCCCAGGACTTAATTTTACCAAGGCAGAGAGTGCCTTGAAATAATGTCATTATTATAATTACTAAGCAC
Organism: Elephas maximus indicus; assembly: GCF_024166365.1. Taxonomy (NCBI): domain Eukaryota; kingdom Metazoa; phylum Chordata; class Mammalia; order Proboscidea; family Elephantidae; genus Elephas; species Elephas maximus. The sequence goes on from NC_064836.1 coordinate 67,714,493, forward strand.
AGAGTTAAGTTTCTGTATGGGCAATCCTCAGAACATTATTGTGAGAATTACGGTGCCTGGAGGCATTTGTGAGGTGATCATAATGAGGTGTAACTTTTGTGGGGTTGGTCTAATTTTGGGTGACCTATATACCATGTCTCATTTTGGGGGTAAAAGTAAAATAAATTTGGATCAACAATAAATTCATCTTTTAAATTTGGGCAAATATTTTAACCCATTGACTCAAAAAGATATTTTATGACGTGTTTTATATATATGTGTGTATACATGTGTGTATGTTTTTGTTGAATTTTAATTAATTCTTCCGACTATGAAGACAGACTAAGAACTAGAGGTGGTTACTATATATGCCATCTGAAATATGCTTAATTTGCACTGTCACTTATTTAGGATATAATATTTCATGGCTTCATGGTGAAATATTGAAGTATAAATCTTAAGCTCAGTAATGTAAAATTAATTAGTTCAGCAAATAGGGAACAAAAGTAGTGATCAAGACAGCATGGTCTCTGCTCTCATGTGGCTTTTCCTATTTTCATGTTGCTTCAGCTCAAAAGTACTTGTATGTAGGAGAAATTCCTCTGTGTTTTTGGAGGTTAAAAGGGATTTGCCTTTTGTCCTCATGTTTTATAAACCTTTAAGATAAAAAATACAGTCTGAAAAACTGCTAACCCAAATGTATGTCCTTCTCAAGGAATTTGGGGACAGTCTACCTGAATACGTAGAATTGTTTTTATATAGGGAATTATTCCAGAGGTCAGTTTCATTTTGGACTCCTTTCTCTTGCTATCTTTTGTATAGAGCAGAAGGACCGTGATAGAAACTTGCTGGGTCAGACCTCACTGCTTGAAAACTCCACACACAGCATGGTTGCACAATAGGAAGTCACATTTTACAACTCACAGTGGGTCGGAGGAATTGGTGCTCTCATCTCCCTGGTTTCGGCTGGTCTTTAATATCAGATGAAGCAGGTCAGAGTAGAATGAGACAGCTAATAAGCAATTCCTCAGAACTTGGAGACCATCAGCCTATAAGAGGACCCTTGGGATAATGACTGGAGGTGAACGTCACATTGTCAAAGAAGCCTTGTTCTTGATGACAGTGAGCCAGAGAAAGGGCGAGGCAGCAGTCAGTTCATCATGTGCGTTCCTAGCAACAGCACGGGCCTGTCGGTGCAGTGTGGACCATGAGCCGTGTGATATCAAGGCTTCAGTATTTGTGAAAGATTTGTAAGGCTGATTAATTTTTGCCATACCTATTGTAGATCCAAGACCCCTATACAAAAAACAAACAAACAAACAAACCCATTGCCATCAAGTTGATTCCGACTCATAGCAACCCTATGGGTCAGAGTAGAACTGCCCCATAGAGTTTCCAAGGAGTGCCTGGTGGACTTGAACTGCCGACCTTTTGGTTAGCAGCTGTAGCACTTAACCACTACGCCACCAGGGTTTCCAAGGCCCCTATAGTTGCAGGTTATCATATATCTGGTCTAAAGGGGATTATAGTTGAGATTTTACAGGTTTTCCTTGACAAAAAGACTAAAGTAGAAACGTGGTTGTATCTAATTGTAAGCTGTACGTTTGAGGTATTCTTACCAGTAGACTGAAGCCTGTAAGCTGAAATACATGACACAGCTGTCTCTTTCTTCACAAAAAATATTCCACTAATCCCATCATTATTATCTTCTCTGCCATCTGCTCCTAGGCTCTCACGGGCACATTCGTGCTCACTTATGGGCACGCATTCGTGCTCTTCCTCTCTTGTATTTACTGTGGATCAGGAAGACTTGGGGAGAGGAAAGACATACCAGTCAGCCTCCATCCGAATCCATACCTCCTTTGTGTTTAGTGCTAAACTGCCTCTTATTTTATGCATGTGGCCTCACCATTGTTGTTGCTAGTGGCTGTCAAGTTGATTCCAACTCATGGTGATCGTATGTGTGCAGAGAACAGCTCCGTAGGTTTTTTAAGGCCATGACCTTTTGGAAGCAGATTACCAGGATGTTCTTGCAAGGCATCTCTGGGTAGGTTCAGTCTGCCGACTTTTCAGCCAGTAGTCAAGCTCTTAACCTTTTGCACCCAGCAACTCCTGGTCTCAACATGTTGTTGTTGGGTGCTGTCCAGTCGAGAATCAATTTTCAAATTATAGTGATCCTTTGTGACAGAACAGAACTACCCCATAGGGTTTTCCAGGCTGTAATCTTTACAGGAGCAGATCGTCAGATTTTTCTCTTGCTGAGATGCTGAACGGGTTCTAACTGCCAGCATTTCAATTAGCAGCCGAGCATTTTACTGTTAGGCCACCAGGGTCTCAACATAGGTGATAATTATGGATGCATTGGACATGGACCACATTTTAGGGAGGAAGGAATTCTGATTTACTCTTATAAGTAGAATTGTTTTCTAGGTCTCTGCTCAGAATTGAGGAGCCCTGGTGGCACAGCAGTTAAGCACTCAGCTGCTAACTGAAAGATCAGTGGTTTGAACCTACTAGCCGCCTCACAGGAGAAAGATGTGGCAGCCTGCTTCTATAAAGATTTACAGCCTTGGGGACCATGGTCTCGGGAGACACCAAATGTAGCTCAATTGGCATAACATAGTTTATAAACAATATGTTCTACATCCTATTTTGGTGAGTATTGTCTGGGGTCGTAAAAACTTGTTAGTGGCCACCTAAGATACTCCACTGGTCCTACCCTATCTGGAGCAAGAGAGAATGAAGAAAACCAAAGACACAAAGGAAAGATAAGTCCAAAGGACTAATGGATCACAACTACCACAACCTCCACCAGACTGAGCCTAGCACAACCGGATGGTGCCCAGCTACCACCACTGACTACTCTGACGGGGATCATAGTAAAGGGTCTCAGACAGAACTGGAGAAAAATACAGAAAAAAATTCTAAAACTCACAAAAAAAGACGACTTACTGGTCTGACAGAGACTGGCAAAACCTTCAGATTATGGCCCCCAGACACCCTTTTAACTCAGTACTAAAGTCACTCCTGAGGTTCACCCTTCAGCCAAAGATTAGGCAGGCCCATAAAACAAAACGAGACTAAATGGGCACACCAGCCCAGGGGCAAGGATGAGAAGGCAGGAGGGGACAGGAAGGCTAGAAATGGGGAACCCAAGGTCGAGAAGGGGAGAGTGTTGACATGCCGTGGGGTTGGCAGCCAGTGTCACAAAACAATATGTATATTGTTGAATGAGAAACCAATTTGCTCTGTAAACCTTCATCTAAAGCACAATAAAAAAAATTTTTTTTAAACCCTACAAACTCTATAGGGAAGCCCTGATGGCCCAGTGGTTAAGAGCTACAACTGCCAGCCAAAAGGTCAGCAGTTCAAATCTACCAGCTCCTCTTTAGAAACCCTGTGGGTCAGTTCCACTCTGTTGGAATTGACTTGAAGGCAAAGGTTTTTTTTTTTTTTTTTTAAACTCTATAGGGAAGTTGTACTCTAACTGCAGGGTTGGTATGAGTCAGAATTGACTCAATGGCAGTAGGTTTGGTGCCCAGAATCTGATGCAAGAGTTGGGTGAAAGTGGTAAATAAATGGTGACATTCCTGGAAACATGTCAGAAAAAAAAAAAGTTTAAAGAGAATGTTACCATCCTTAACACGGATTCTTTGATATTGGGTAAAATATGTCTGTTATTTTGCTGATTTTTTTTTTAAGTGTATGAAACTAAAGGTTTTTATTTGCTTTTGTGACAAAGTCAAACAGTTGTGTTTAATTATCGTTGCGTTGCTGTTCTAGCTCAAAGCATTCGGTGAACCAGGGTTCCAAGGTGGATGTGTAGATTTTACAGAAGAAGTTTCCGACTTGACTTCGTTCACACCATGTTCTTTTAAAGTGCTTCGGGGTTGGTAAGTATGCTTGAATGTTTTCTGCTGTTGTTTAATAACTGGTTTAATTCAGAGAGATTTGAATTGTTTTATATTTTGCACTTGCAATGAGTTTAAATTTTTTTTTTTCTTAATTAAATCATTGGTTAACTGCTAACTAGCCTGTAGTAATGTTGCTGAATTTATATTGTAGGCCGTTGTGTGATACAGAAAACCAGGATGCTGATTCACCAACTTTGCGGGCATTTTGATGCCTTTATTCTCACTGTTCCTCTTAGATTATTTCTCATAAATATTTTGAAGGTTTATGCTGTACGTTTATTAGGTAGCATAAGATAGCATAATAAAATGCTATAAACTATAACTAGTGTTTTTATCCACACAGACATATTACTTCTAAATTTTTAAAAAACTTTTTGTTCATTTGAAATATTTTCTATCCCCCATTTCACGCATGAGGATCCTAGATTCAGAGTTAAATTTCCTGGCATCACACACTGAATTTCAGAACCATTTCTTTGGTGTTTTTGTTTGTTTGTTTTGTTTTGCTTTGAATCATGTGTTCTTCCAACAACAAAAACATACTGGAGCTTTCTTACATATACATGAAGCTATACAGGATTCTCAGGGTGAAAATGTGTTCTTTCTTTGTTTCTAGTATTTACCTAATATCCCACCAGAGTCTACCTGTTCTTCCTTCACGATATCTTGGATTCATCAATTTGCCTCCCTTCTTTGTTGAGCAAGTGGAGACTGGCAGCAACTAATTTTCATTTGAGGAACTTTAAACTCGTCTCCTAGTTAGCCCCTGCTCCTATGTTGTCTTGTTTCCAGTGTTTATCACAAACCAATTATAACCCAATTATTTGTCTTGAAATCCAGTTTAATTCTTAGTGTGCTTTAAATACCACAGTCATTTTCAAATTCTAATCAGATCCTCCTTTTCCAGGCTTTCCCATCAACTAGTCTCATTTTCCAGACTCATTTCAACCAGACCAAAGGCAAGCTCACTATTCAGTAAGAATAGAAATTTTTGTTTCTCCCCAAAAGAACTTTTAATCTCTTCAAACATTTATAATAATGACCACGTTTTTATCTCAGGGTTCTCTACGTGAAGGCACTGAATGAAGGAATGTCTTTAGCTTAAAAGAGATGTCTTCTTATATCAGATTTTAGCTTTATCATTTAGTAGTTGACAGACCTTAGGCAAATTACCACCTTTACGAACCTTAAAATCCTACAAAACTGAACGTATGGTTGTATGTCATCGAATTATTGAGAATTCAGCAAAATAATAGATGTCAAGTACCTAGCCTGGTGCTTGGCACGTGGTAGGCGCTCAGTAAATGATAGTGGTGGCTGTTGTTTTTATGGGTCCTGGGTACTTGCTACTGGTCAGCTCCACAGCTTCCAGCATGATGCTGAGTCTACACTGCCAATGGAATACATTTTGACTGACTGTCTTACTGCTTGTATTTTTAGCTGGCTCCTGTATTACCAAGGGGACATTTCTGATAATCAGTGTGTGTTAGAAGAAGGCCTCTATGCTGACCTTATTTCCTGTGGCTGCCCAACATCTGAAGTCAAATCCCTCAAGCCCATTGACTATGTAAGTACTTTGCTGAGTACATATTTATAAGACTCTGTTCTTGTCCAGTTTGATTGCCACTGATGATAATATAAAGTTGGAAGAAATGATACAAGGGGAAATATCAAGTTTTGAATAATTCATTTGTTGATATTTTATGCCAATAAAATGGAGGTTCACTCGTGAAGTCCAAGCAAAATTACAATGATATTTTCCTTTTACTTTATTTTATTTATTTACTTTTTTAGCATGAGTACAAAACCCAAGAACTAGAGTCGTATGGACCTGGGCTTGAATCTCACTTTGATACTGAAACCAGTTTGAGTGGCACTGGTGAGGTTACTCAGTTTCCTCATCTATAAAAAGTAATAAATTTTATAAGGCCACTGGGATATTAAGTGAGATGATTTTTGTAAAATGCTTGACTCTTGTAAAATGCCTGACACATGGTGACCACTGAATGCGTGTTAGCTATTATCAGCATGATTGTTAGTGCTGTAGCTACTGTCTTAGTCATCTAGTGCTGCTGTAACAGAAATACCACAAGTGGATGGCTTTAACAAAGAGAAATTTATACTCTCACTGTGTAGGAGGCTAAAAGTCCAAATTCAGGGTACCAGCTGTAGGAGGAGGCTTTCTTTCTCCATCAGTTCTGGGGCAAGGTCCTTGTCGTCAATCTTCCCCAGCCTAGGAGCTTCTCAGCACAGGGAAGCCAGGCCCAAAGGATGTGTCATTCTCCTGGCTCTTGTTTCTCGGTGGTATGAGGTCCCCATGTCTCTTTGCTTGCTTCTCTCTTTTATGTATCAGAAGAGATTGGTTTAAGACACAGCCTGATCTTGTAGATTGAGTCCTGCCTTTTTAACATAACTGCCTCTACACGCAGGAAAATTACATCAGATGAAAATACTGGCAGTTATGGACTAGCCAAGTTGACACACATTTTGGGAGGACACAATTCAATCCATAGCAGCTACTTAAGAAAATGATAACTTGATTATCTTATTATTTATTAGATAACAAGTCACAGGACAACCTCTCTGCTCTTCAGGTTTATAATGTTATTTTAAGGCATGAATCACTACTGGTATTGATTTTAAACCTTGTTTTGAGGAACAAGGGCCTTCCTCCCTGGTGTACACAGAACTGTAAGTCACCTTCTACCTGTTGCCATTGAGGCAATTCTAACTCATAGTGACCCTATAGGATGGAGTAGAACTGTCCCCATAGGATTTCCAAGGAGCGGCTGGTGGATTCAAACTGCCAACCTTTTGGTTAGCAGCCATAGCTCTTAACCACTGCGCCACCAGGGCTTCTCAGAAACCTTAGTGGACCACATTTATATAGTAAGTGGTTTCTTCTTTCCAAAAAATATGGTTAGAATTTTTAATGTGAGCAAAAGAGGAACACCACTCTGGGACATCAGTTCTGGGCCCCTGTTCAGTAGAGTCTGTGCAGAGGAAGCAGCGAGGATTTGGGATGTATTTAAGATGTATAGTTGTAATGGTTTCCTAGGGGTATGTTTGGTCAAAGCTGAGATTTACAGAGCTGATCAGAAGGCCTACGTGGTGGTAGGAATGACTCAGACCTTTCAGCGAGAGCAGACTGCCGGGATTACGGCCATACTCAGGACCTTTCATCCTCAACCTGAGTAATGTAGTCTTATTTCATGAGACATTCCTGGATAGAGTATTCTTGGTATCGGGCTAAGAATAGATTCTCGGCTGAGGAACAAGAATAAAAATAAAATTCTTGGTCTCTTTCAGTGGCCCATCAGTCACCAACTTGAAAAGAACAAGTGGCTGTGAATGCTGTCTGTCTGTCTCGGGAAAAGTGGTAAAAAAAAGAATGTGGTCTGGTCAGTCTCTCCAGCCAATGATAAGGTGCAGAGAACACTGGAAAGTCGATGGCATTTATTGGGAAGGAATTTTCTTAGCAATTTTTAATGGTCAAATCAGCAGACAGTTATGTGATATTAACTCTATGAGCAAAATGTGTAGCTCTGAATATGAAAGTACTGTCTTGTCTTAAAAGGATTTTGCAGGATTCCTAATTCAGTGAGTTGAATTTCTAGGGAGGGCATTTTAGAAACATTCAGATTCAAAAATCAATGAGTATTACTATTTTTCTTTGAGAAGTTGCAATTCTTTTATGTTCATGAAGTGTGAAATAATTAAAATTGGGAGTAAAAACATAGAGAAAAAAGAATTGGTCTTACATAAGCTATAATGTGTAATTAGCTGCATGTCCTTGCTTTGATTCTGTGGAATCCATGCAATGTAGGTGAAGGTGCCTCTTGGGAAGGACTTGAGGACTACAGCCTTTTCATTCCATGAGGTAGTTAAAGAGCATACTCACTTTATGTAAAGACAGCACATTAATTTTCTTAATACCTTTCATGGTATGTTTAAGGCTTAGAAAAGTCTTTGTTGAAGATATGTTTAGGTAGAGAGTAGGTTTGCTGTTGAAATGGAAAGAGTGTGAGGTGAGGTTGGGCACCTTCGCAGAGACCCACAGATTGACCATGAAGAGGCTTCACTGAGCAGCATTACCTTGGTAAGGCCAACCATGCCTCACCTTCGAAGCCCCAGAGCCTCAAGTTGATCAGACTTAGGGAGATTGGTACGTGACCAGAAGGTCAGTTTGGTAATTTGTAGGAGGTAGAGGAATGTTATTTTCCAGTGACTGGAAGGCTTGAGAACTCTGCCCTGGAGATCTTTCTAAGCCTGTCTGGAAGAACATGGGAAACTGAGCTTGGTCATAAGAAGGTAATTTGCTGAGCGTGAAATGGGAGTAAAATGAGGTGTAGGTGTTTTGAGAGAAACTTTTCTGGGCTGTCGTTTCGCACAAGAGAGACTCTTTTTCCTACCCTCCAGGGTCCCCATTGTGAACATCCCATAGATTCCGTCCCCTTTCCCTGGACAGGAGCAGACACTCTGCACCTGTTCTGCTTCCCCACTGTGTTCTTAACTTAGGGACCCATGTGGCTTTGTCTATAGATTTCTTACTTCCACTGCCTAGGCCACAGTCCAGTGTGGGTTTGCGAGGAAGTGTTTCTGTATGGTTAAGTTGACTTTACAAATACATGAGCAAATCCTTTTCTTTTTCTTTTATTAGTTAAAACTGCAGAATTCTGAGTGTTGCCTGAAGTTGGCGTTCTCAGAAATGCCCTGATTTTGTGTATAATTGTCATAATGGTATAATATTGAGGAGTCTTAAGACTTCATCTTCCTGCAAGATCTGTATGTTTTCCACTTGGCGGTTTGCTCCAGGCTGACTTCTCTTTGTGTAGACATATGTTTCACTGTAGCTTGTGGAGGTCCCTGGATGCATAATTTGCAGTACTATACTCATTTTACAGGGAAAGGAGAAGAGAACATAGTTCATGCTTCTGCTTCTTAGTGATATGACCTTGGGCAAATCATTTATCTGGGCCACAGTTAACTCATCTGTAAAGAAACTGTTAGAGTAGATATTTTCAAAACTTTTAACAGCCTACAGTTCTGCTGGCAAATAAGTATCCAGGGCATATATCTAATTGGACATAAAAAAAAGCATATCCAGCCTTAGGACTCGTAAGTTCTGAGGGAATGTGATGGTGTCTTAGCTCTTGCAAGCTTATCTGCGTAACAATCCCCAAAATCTCAGTGGCTTACAATAACACATGTTTATTTTTTCCTCACAGTTTGTTTCAGCAACTACGTTAATTGCTTGTTCTCCGCTCCGGGTTGTGCATTGGTTTTAGGTTTTAAAACGCACCAGTTGCCATAACGTCATTTCTGACTCATTTTGACCCCCTGTGTGTCAAAGTAGAACTGTGCTCCATAAGGTTTCAAGGTCTGATATTTCAGAAGCAGATCACCAGGCCTTTCTTCCGAGGTGCCTCTTGGGCGTGAACTGCCAAGCTCTTAGCAGCCAAGCGCCCAGGGACTCTGGTTTTAGGTATGTTAGTTGCTGTTGAGTTGATGCCAACTCATGGTGACCCATGTGTGCAGAGAACTGTTCCATGGGTTTTCAAGGCTGTGACTTTTTGGAAGCAGATCGCTAAGCCTGTCTTTTGAGGTGCCTCTGTGGGGGTTCAGACTGCTAACCTTCCAGATAGTAGTCAGTATTTAACCTTTTGCACCACCCAGGGACTCGGGTTTTGTTGTTAGGTATTTGTTGTTATGTGCTGTGGAGTCAATTCAGACTCATAGTGACCCTGTAGGACAGAGTAGAACTGCCCATAGAGTTTCCTAGGCTGTAACCTTTACGGGAAGGAGCCCTGGTGATGCAGCGGCTAAGTGCTTGGCTGTTAAAATGAAAGGTGAGCAGTTCGAACCCACCAGCGGCTCTGCAGGAGGAAAGATCTGATGATCTGCTCCTGCAAAGATTTACAGCCTAGAAAACCCTATGGGGCAGTTCCTCTCTATCCTATAAAGTCGCCTTGACTCAGAATCGACTTGAGGGCACACAACAACAAGAGTCTTTATAGAAGCACATCCCCACGTCTTTTTTCCCACAGGGCCACTGGTAGGTTTGAACTGCCAGCCTTTCAGGTTAACAGCTGAGCACTCGAACCATCACACCACCAGGGCTTCTTCAGTTTTTGGTATACTCTCCACATATTCTTTATTTAGGGGCCAGGCTAACAGGAGCAGCTCTCGCCAGGAGCATGCTTATTTTCATGGCAGTGGAGAACGATTCAACCATATAGTTATATTTAAAGCTTCTGCTCAGAAGTGGAATCATTGTCTCCATTCACATTGTTTTGGCAAAAGCAAGTCATAAGACCAAGCCCAGCATCAGTGGGGCAGGGAAATATACTTCTCGCCCCTTGCCTGGGGACTGGGGGAGAGAAGGCTTGATAGAGTAACTATATATGAGCAATAATACAGTCTACCACAGATATATAAATTTATGGAGGTGTTTCCTGTGTCCAGATTTGGAGGAAACAAAGAGAGATGGTGAAATTTTAGTACCTTTGTATATGTTCTTCTCTCTGCCATCTTAGCAGAGCTGACTTCCTTTAAAAATTGATAGTTGAGGTTAATTTTAGTGAAAGTCCGTGGTGGTTTGGTGACTGTAAAATGAAATGCATTGTAGACAAGTAGATAAGCCTTGCTCAGAAGATGGTTCAAATTTTATTTAGAATTCTAAGATAAGAGTTAGAATTCTTAATATTGGAAAATCTAATTTAACCATGCCAAAGATGATTCTTTACAAACATTTGATAAAAATAATACCAACTTAAGTGGCCTTGTATTGGGGAAATGAACTAATGCCCAGGGTTCTCATTGGGCTCTTCACAAGATGCAGTTGTATTTCTGTAAAAATGATTTGTCTGGTAATACACCTGAATATCAATATCAAACCATGGAAGATTTTCACCAGTCATGGCTTGAGAACTGTTTGTTTCACAATGATTACATGAGGACCATTTAAGATTAAAGGAATTGGATATCAGGTTTAATGAAGCCTGTTTTGTTTGGGTCTGAGACCAAAGCCTTATATATTTACTAATACTCATTCTGGGTTTAAAAGAATAGCGACAAGATGACGAAAAAGACCAAAGATGATGTTTGGGGTGTAGGATTCTGTGGATGAAAAACACAACTTATCAGTAATTTTTAGAGAAGAAAGTTTGTAAGTATTTTGTTTCACCTTGATCAAAGACAAAACTTTAAGGTGCCTGGATTCTTTATGTAAACACTGTAAAAGCCATCTTGGAAGAAGTACAGCCAGAATGCTCCTTAGAAGCATGGATGGTGAGACATCATCTCACGTACTTTGGACATATTATCAGTAGGAGTCAGTCCCTGGGGAAGGACATCATGCTTGGTAAAGTAGAGGGTCAGCAAGAAAGAAGACCCTCAACAAGATGGATTGGCACAGAAGCTGCAGCAGTGGGCTCAAGCAAAACAACGATTGTGAGGATGGCATAGGACCAGGCAGTGTTTTGTTCTGTTGTACACTGGGTCACGATGAGTTGGAATTGACTGGACAGCACCTGACAGCAACAACAACATGAAAGCTGCATGATGACGGCATCGCTGAATATGCATTTTATACTTATCCAAAGTGAAGTATTAGTACCTACTATGTACCAAATATTACGCTAAGCACTGAATACGCATAAAAAAACCAGGAGAATTAGATAACATGGTGAACTCACACCATTAAATCCAAATGTCATCTTCCTCCTGGCCCCTTAAGTATAGATGTTTCCTAGGCATTTGTATTTGGCCTTTTTTCTCTCATACTTAGAAATCTGCTTCATCGTCAGACTTCAACTCTTTCCTTGTTCAATGTAGATGATTCCCGGGTCTTTAGAATAACCCATTCCTGTTGCTGTCAAGTCAATTCGGACTCATAGCGACCCCGTAGGACAGAGAAGAACTGCCCCATAGGGTTTCTAAGGAGCGGCTGATGGATTCAAACTGCCAGCCTTTTGGTTAGCAGCGGAGCTCTTAACCATTGTGCCACCAGGGCCCCAACAGTATTTTTATTATTCCCACGGCTTCTTTTGCAGATTTTGAGTAGGTCTTCTTCAGCATGTTCCACCAGTACCTCATTTTCCCTCCCAAACGAGTTCATCTTTAATCCCTTCTTCCTGTTGAAAGGTATCATTACCCCAGTCATCTGGTCTCAGAACCAGTTGTCATCTTTGATTTCCACTACTTCATGATTTCCAACACCCAGTTAGTAGCCGAGTATTACATATTCTACCACTATGATGTGTCTTAAATTGTTCTCATCACCCTCCCACTACCATGACCAAGTTCAGAGCCTCGTTCTTTCTTTTCCAAACTATGGTAACGGCCACTTGACTGCTTTCCTTCCTTTGATCTCTTTCTTCAGATAAAGTCCAGACTCTGCGGTCTAGACCAGCCTACTTTCCTAGTATTATTGTTGATTCTTCATATATCCTCTCTACAAAGCCATCCCTCTCCCAATAATCTTCCTTCTACTTTCTCTATTTGTAGATTTACTAATGTGGAAACCTAGAATGTCCTTTTTCTTTCCCCTATCAGAAACCTTTATGATCTAGATGAAATGTTTCAGACTCTAATTCTAGGAAAACTTCAGTGATTTCATTTCTTAAAGTGATTTTTATCTACCCTGAATGTTTTTTCTTTCTCCACCTCTAAAGATGTTTTTCCCTTTCTGCCTTTTATCATACCTCCTAGGCCTGTAAGGTCATCGAGGGCAAGATCTGTATTTATTGTGGCTTGGAATTCTGTTATCCCCGTGTCCCCTCTACTTAGTGTAGTGCTGTAAAAATATTCAGAATTCATTAAGTAATAAGTAGAATAAATCATTCATGCATGCCTGAAAAATATAGGCAGTACTTATATAAGGTTCATTTTCTACTTCAACTCATTAAAAGGTTGTACTTTGGTCTTGTATCTTACCAATGTGTAATAATGTTGTAATAGTAGCTTTAGAAACTGGGAGTGGATGTGGAACCTAAGTTAAAAAAAAAAAAATTACAACTGCCTGCCCCTGATGCAATGCTTTAAAGCCAGACTGGATACAAAATGAAAAGATGGGCACGTATAGATGAGAGCAGGATATGTGAGCAAGTGTTGAATGATCTGAGAGGTAACTGCCAGGGTCAGATTGCTCCGTAAGGCATTCAGGCACTGGCCCAGTAGTGTCTGGGGTAACTTGCTTTTATTGAGTTTCCATGGGAGCAGCATTGTGCCCATAAGGTTCATTTTCCACTTCAACTCATTGAAAGGTTGTACTTTGGTCTTATATCTTACCAATGTGTAATAATGTTGTAATAGTAGCTTTAGAAGCTGGGAGTGGATATGGAACCTAAGTTAAAAAAAAATTACAACTGCCTGCCCCTGATGCAATGCTTTAAAGCCAGACTGGATACGAAATGAAAAGATGGGCACGTATAGATGAGAGCAGGATATGTGAGCAATTGTTGAATGATCTGAGAGGTAACTGCCAGGGTCAGGCTGCTCCGTAAGGCATTCAGGCACTGGCCCAGTAGTGTGTGGGGTAACTTGCTTTTATTGAGTTTCCATGGGAGCAGCATTGTGCCCATTGATTCTTCAGTATCTCCATGGTGGCTTGGCATGGAAGTTTGTTTGGTTCTCTTTGAAGTAATAATCCAATCCTGGCAGCTATAAATAGGCATAGCAAAAGAAACATTATAACAAGAGGCTGTAGAAAAGCTTCAAATGAAATTATGACTGTGTTGATGTAAATAATCTCGGGGTAGAATAAGAATTGGCAAGACTGATTCTGTGCGAGGGTGCTGAATAAGCAGTACAGCTACAAATAGAGGAAGACCTAGCAGTGGTAAACCCAACCACAGAATGAAAGGAAGCGGTGAGTTTATACAGTGTGGAAGTTTGGTTACTATTCAGCTTTTCAGCTAAGCCTGTACATAGTTAATAGTATTCTGTTGTGTATGTTTTGAATATGAAGGCCTCCAGAAACCTGCAGTAAACATCACACTTCCTATAAAACGTTTGAAGCATTTCCCTGTAAATTCAGGAAGAAGATGAAAATGTCTACTATCCCCACTTCTCTTCAGTATTATCCTCGAGTCCTTACTAGTTTAATAAGATTAAAAACTAAAAAGATATAAAAGAAGAAACAAAATTGTCAAGAGCAGCTCCAGACAAATTATTAACATTAATATGCTTTTTTAAAAAGGTGCTGAACACAAGATAAATATCAATTAAGTTATACGGTACTTAGGAATAAATTTAACACAAGGCAGGTAAGTCCTTTATGGAGAAAATTATAAAAACTTTATTGAATGGCATAAAAGAAGGCTTTAACAGGTGGAGAGAGATAACCTTTTATAGATGAAAGACTCAATATCATACAGATGTGGGCTTCTCCAAATCAACGTAATTCCAAGCAAAATGCTTGCAGAATCTTTTGTGCTGGAGGATAGGAGGGAGGTGTATAAAACAAGACAAGCTTATCCTAAAATTAATTTGGAAAATACATGGGTGCAGAATAGCCAAGACAATATTTAAGAACAGCATAAAGGATCACTTGTTTCACCAAATGTATATTGCATTTTACAGCAGTAATGAGCCAGACAGTGGGTATTGGTGCAAGGTGAGACAAATGGAGCAGCAGGATAGAATAGCATAGAAACTGACCTACATAAATATTAGAATTGGGAAGATGACAGAAATCCCATTACAATGGAGCAACGATGAACTGTTAAATAAGTGGCGTTGTGACAGTTGGCATTTTACATAGAAAAAGATAGTTAGAATCCTACTTTAATCACAAAAATAAGTTCCAGATGCATTAATGATTCAACTGTGAAAAGCAAACTTTAACACTTTTAGAAGAACACATAACAACCCTAGTGATATTGAAGAAGGAAGAATTTCTTAAACAAAACACAAAAAGCACAAACCAGTATGAAAAAGGTGAAAGGCAAATTTGTTAGTTTTCTATTGTTGCTGAAACAAATTACTACAAATTTAGTGCCTTAAAATCACAGAAATTTACTGTCTTACGGTTCTGGAGATCAGAAGTCTGAAATCCTTAAGGTGAACCGAATGCTACAACAGCTGCCCTCTTGGGTTTCAGTATTGTTCCTTCACAAAATCCATGCTTGTATCTGTGATATACAACTTTTAGGTGTCTCATCTGACCAGTACATACTGGTAGTACTTCATCTTATAGCCTTGGCACTCCAGTTACATTCTCTCTTGTGCTTGGCAGGACAGCCACATTTGCCACAAGTTGACTTCTGAAGGTGCTAAGCCTTAGAGCCTCAATGGTTGCACACTGTATGGATCATATTGGGACACTTTCCAAACAGTGACGTTCCCTGTGTTGTCTTGCTTCTGCGGTCGAGACCAAAGAGCTAAAGTTATATTGTTTTAAATAATTCTTTGCTAGCACACTTTTTGGGATGTCTCTGAAACGGAGTGCTGTTTGAGATGTACATGATTGTTGGTTTCTTTTCATTCAGTCCAGCTGCACTTAGTTTTTTAGTCTTGGCCCTTTTGGCCAAGGCCAGGATGAAATGATCTTGCAGGACTGTGAAGATATGGCCAATTGCTAAATAATTGAAAAATGAAACTATATGTTGTATTTAGAGCCTAACCAGTTAATGTTATCTTGAGGTACTGTCAACACTTTTTCTGTACAAATGATTTCAAACCGAAAGAACTATACAGTGCCAAAGTATAAGTCAGTTTAGTTTTAAAAAGTTAAAAGTCGTAGTTAGATTTTTAAATTTTATCCAGTTATATCGATGGTGCATTGAGTTCTTGTAACAAACAGGGTCTCAGGGCTTCAAATTCAGGTAGGAGATACATTTGTTAAGCCAGTGGGGTGAGTTCGGATGGGGATTGTAGATACTGCCTAGCTGAGCAAGATGAAGTATTACTGAAAGTGTTACTACATCTGCCAATCAGAAATAAATACTCTGTGTATAAAATCATTGGTGGTCCGAACATTTTAGAGCCCCAGTGTAGGGTTTAAGAACACATCTTCTGGAGCCACAGGGCCTGGATTTTTCTTCTGCCTACTCTGTGTGACCCGTGCGTTGGTTCTTCATCTGTGAAGTGGAGATAACAATAGTACTTAGATCAGAGGAAAGTTGTAAGCATTAAACAAGTGAATACAGCTCCACAGTCCTTAATCTGAATATGTTTGGGGGTTTGGGATTTTTTTTTATTTTTAAACAGTAGTATGATGGTTCATATACCATGTATTTAAAAAAAAAAAAATCCCAGCAGAGTTCTGGCCAGCACCATAATTAGACACGTTCCTATTCCTCTGGTGGAATCTATGCATAGTCATAGAAAGTTGGATGAATATTATAAACAGTATTCCATTTATTCAGGTTAGATTTTGTTACTGAATGAATTATGGAAAAACAGTCCCCCCCCCTCCCCCGCCCCAGAGCTTTTCAGATTTTGGAACTATGGGTAAAAGGAATGTAGAACCGTGGATATTTGAAGCACTTAGAACAATGCCTGGCACTTATTAATTGCTATGTATGTTGTTATCATTTAGGATATTATTTTAGCTGATGGTAATGGAGTTTTGGGAGCTTTTGAGAGCTTCATTTACACAATTTGTTCAGGTAGTCTTTTTCTTACACATCCTGCTGTTAGAAACTTTATTCTCTTTGTGTGGCTTAGAATTGACCTCACAGGCATGTCCTGTTGCTGATAACACTGAAGAAGAACTTTTGGCTCCACGTGACTGGCTGCCATCTAGGTTACCATGGACTGGTGCCAATACATCTGTAGAGCTCAAATTGCAATTAAATTCTGGTAGTGTCTGTTGTCCTTGGAAAGTTCAGATTACTGTGTCATGTTTGGTTTTGAAGACTATTAATAGTTTGTCTCTTCCTACTTTGATGTTTGGAAAATGTGTCAGAAACTAGGATTTTAAAATAGTTCTCCAGCACTCTTGATTTTCTGAATGAATAAGCTATTAACCACCCCCTCATCTTGCCTAGATAAACACTGTTGGTTATCTGAATCTGCTTAACATGTCAGTGTATTTACATGTCATCTGGGTTTATAATCTTAAGAGTATTTATAAATTTAAATCATTTAAATTGACTATTTAAAAATAGAAAAAGTTAAATCTACATTATACCTCTAGAAGGGGAAGGGCTTGAAGCTTAGAAACAGTAGATGTTCCAAATGAAAAGTTGTGTAGATTGGACCACCTGAGGGAACTTCTGTTGTTAATGGAGAGCGAGAGATGATTCTCCCACGTTGGTTTATTAATCATATTTCTTCTTTGGTTAATGCTAATGGCTTATGTCCTTTGCCCCTTTATCTACTCAGTCTCTTGGACTGTTCTTACTGATTTGTATAAACTCTTAAAATTTTAAAGCTATCTCAGTCATTTTCTACAATTTATTTCTCTCTACCTTGTTATTTTTTTAAAATAAATAGAAGTTTAAGTAATGTTTGTGGTCCCCTATATCAAATTTTTCATTGTTCCATTAACGTAAATTCCTAGATGTAGAATTTATCTTAATAGATCAAGCCACACAGGGTTATTTAACTTTAAATAAATTAAAATTAAATATTAATCCAGTCCCTTGGCCAAATCAGCCACATTTCAAGCGCTTCATAGTCACATGTGGCTAGTGGCTACTACAGTGAAGAGTGCAGCTGTATAGAGCATTTCCATCACTGCAGAATGTTCTAGGGAACATCACTTCAAGACCGTCTCTGATCGGCAGGTGACATTGGCCACATAATGTAAAGCGAAAATCGCACACTTCGCTACCTGGAAATTTCTCAGTATCCTTTTTATATTTCCTCTTATTTCAGAGGAAGCATAGTTCATCTTTTCTGTAACAATCCTTTTCTTCGTGGACTGATTCCAGCCACTTTCTGAACTTGTGGGAAGGAGTGAACTGGACTTCTCACTCCTTCCTAGAAGCGTCCCTCTTGTCTTACATCTCGGCTTCTTTCTCTCCCACTACTGCTTTCCGCTATGCCTAAAAACGTGTGCCTTCTACTCTGATTAGCTCATCGGCCCCTACCCACTGCCCTCCTTTCCACCAAGCATCTCTAAAAAGTAGCCTGCACACTCTGTCGGCAGTGTCACACTTACTTCTCAGCCCTCAGAGTCTAGAGTCCACCCATCACCTCCAACATACCACTGAAGCAGTCCTCTTAGTGGTCACCAGCTGCTTCCTGACTGCCAAACCCAACAGCCTCATCACAGTCACATTCTTCCTCAACATCACAGAAGTATTTGACACTGATAAGGAAGTATAGTCTTCCTTAAAATTTTGTTTTCCCTTCTGTGATGTTTTTCTCTCCAGGTTCATGTTTTCAGTCACCTCTACAGGCCATCTTTCGTTACTACCAACCCTTGTAAGTCTGTCTAGTTAGTTCTGGCCTCCTTCCACCTCTTTCAGTTTTCTCACTCCCAGCTCCAGTTATTGCCCAGATTCTGAGAGGTCCCAAACTCCTTGTCTCTATACTTGATCTTTCTCCTGAACTCCAAATCAGAATGCCTTGTGCATGCTGGACTTCTCTAAGATTATCCCACCTCTATCTCAGTAAAATATCCAATCAAAATATAAGTCCTTAGCTCCTGGGCATATTTTTCCTCTAGATTTCCTTATGTATGACATACTTAATTATACATACACTATGCTTCCAACCACGTATGTTCACATCTTTTTCCTCACCTTTCTCATTCTGTTCAGTTGCCTTATGTCTGTTTTATTACTGTGGTGGTCTTCCTGGTCATCGCGTATTCACCAATCATCATTTCCTTCCCCCACCACCATTTTAGGTCTGGTTCTCTTTTTCTTTGGACTGCAATATTCTACCAATGTACTGGTCCTTTTACTTCCATTCTGTCTATTCTTCATTTTGTTGCCAGATAAATTTCTTGAAGGCCAGTTAAACACACACACAAACACATATATAATAATTGCCAATTTAAATGTATAAATAAATAATATATTCCCATGGTTCAGAAATCAAAAAGAATTCGGTGAAAAACTCCCATTCATGCTCCTATCCTTCTGACAGGTAACCATGGTTACTAGTTTTATATCTTTTCAGATTTTTTTTATAATACAGACAGGTGTGTGTGTGTGTGCACGTGTGTGTATGTGTATATACTATGTGCGTAAAATTTCCCTTCATTTCTGCAGAAATGGTAGCACAGGAAAGAGACATTTTGCACTATTCTTCACCTTGTATTTGGCACTAAAGAATTTACCTTGGAGATCTTTCCATAAAGATGTTCTCATTCTTTCTTTACAACTGTATAGGATCCCTCTATAAGACCGTACCATATATTTACCAGTCATGATGGGAGGAAGCTCTGGTAGCATAGTGGTTAAGTGCTTGGCTGTTAACCAAAAGGCTGGGGGGTTCACCAGCTGCTCTGTGGGAGAAAGATGTGGCAGTCTGCTTCCGTAAAGACTACAGACTAGGAAACCCTATGGGGCAGTTCTACTCTGTCTTGTAGGGTCACTGTGAGTCAGGATCAACTCGACGGCAGTGGGTTTGGGTTTGGGTTTTTCACAATGGTCATTTAAATCGTTCCCCATCTTTCACCATTCCAGACACCGCTGCAAGGAATCTCTTTTGCAAGATGTTTTGCCCTGATGCCATTAGATCTTCAGGGTCAGTTATGACAGTCAGTTGTTTTTTGACTGTTTATTTACTGTTTGTTGACCAGCCACGATGCCTGCTGCTAAGTGCCCTGCATCTCATATACAAGTTGTACATACTTCAGCCAAATCTTAGTCCCCAGTTAAAAGCCTTGAAGGACTCGCCATTGGCGATATTGGGTCTCTGCCCTGTCCGTATAGGAGGGGAGCAGACAACTCAAGACACAGTAGCAGTGTAAGCACTTGACAGTGTTTGTTATTGGGCTCTGTGTTCCTGCTACATGGGTCTGCTTTCCATTCCCCTAACGTGTCCCCTGCATTTCTGTGTCCCTTCCTTTGCACAGAGGGCCTTCCCTTTATTCTGTCTCTGCCAGTCTAAACCCATTGTATCCTTCAAGACTGAGCTCACATGCCACTGCAGCCACAAAGCTTCCACGATTCCTGTCCTCCTCTGCTAAAAATAATCTAACCTTCCTCTGAGTACTCTCACAGCCCATATGTTTTTCCTCTTTGGATTACATTACCATGTCTGCACAATTTTCCTAACTTAGCTACTAGTTAGTAATGTCCCGTGCACATGGGTGGTGCCTTGTTTTCTTATCGCTGTCATGTCTCCTAGCATGGTGTCTTGTGTATATAATGAATGAAGACGAGCAATATTGAATCTGTTCCCGTCTGACATGAGGGATAGCGGAGTTCTTCCTTTGAATGCTGGAATCACCTGTCTGTGTGCATTCTAGCATTTTTTTTTCTTTTAATTAGAAATGCCTTTTTCTCCCACCTAGGAATGTTTTTAAGAGCCTAGAGCCATAAAGTTTTCTGTTCCCAGTGACTGCTCCTGTGACCCCTTGGGAAATGAGGGTGTCATTCCATTCTGTGTTTTCTGCTGCAAGCGGAAAGCACTGGCAGAAACCACTGTGGTCTGTCTCGCAGCACAGCCAGACTTTACTGCACGTCTGGGAATCAGGTGCTCTGTATGTCCATTTTTATTATGGGATTAAGATTGCTATTCTGATAATGTCAATTTTTACAATAAGTGAATAAAAATTATCAATTGAATCCATTCTCGTCAGTGCAGTTTTGACTATAAAGTCTTTAGAGGGTGGAGCAATAAACTCTACCAATATGAGAATACAGTGGGTTCACGCAGCCCTGCATTCTTCCTGGGATGTTACTGAGGTGTGGCCACCCCATGTGGTAATGCTGTCTCTGGTTTTTTTTTTCTTTTATGTGTCAGGTTTTTGAAGAACCTTCCATCAGCCTTTTTGCTCTGGAACATTGTGAGGGAAGAGAGCTACATCTGGAAGAGGCTGTGAACTCCGTTCTGAATAAGGACCTGCACTTGTACACCCAGTCCGTGTGGGTGAAAAGTGGACTGTAAGTATGGGAGAAAGGCCTGGCCTGGTTAGGTTACAGGTTTAGGACAGAGCAGCATGGTTGTTTTGTATCCGCCCACTGCTGTTGGTGTTGGTCTGCTGGTGCTCTTACGCATTTTCTCTCTCACTATAGTAACTGTCGTTACAGTTGAAATGAGAGAAGACTCTGGGCCGTGTCCAGTAGGTAACAGTATGCCATGGTCTGGGGGAAGAGCCCTTAGGAGAGAAGAAGGTCTGCTGCGTGATCAGAGCACAGGTCTTAGAGTAGGTTGACTAGGTGACCTGAACCGGTTGAGCCCACTTTTCTTTTCAGGAGAGACCTGATTAAATCAGCAACACTGAAGGTAAGACCATTACATGCTTAAGGCAGGTGACTGTTCCGTAAGACTAAGAGTGTTTTGTTGTATTGATTTGACATGATTTTTCAAGAGCTGTTTGCTCCAGGGTACTCATTTTCATACCGTGCTTGACCTAACCCACCTAGCAGTGTTGCTATTTCATTTAGGATATCTGTCAATCAGGGAGAGCCCTGGTGGTGCAGTGGTTAAGCGCTCAGCTGCCAACCAAAGGGTTGGCAGTTCAAAGCTACCAGCCACTGCACAGGAGAAAGATGTAGCATTCTGCTTCTATAAAGACTACGGCCTTGGAAATCATATGGTGCAGTTCTGCTCTGTCCTATGGGGTCACTATGAGTAGGAATCAACTCAACTCAACAGCAATGGGGGTCAATTGAGGTGGGACCAGGCTGTGTGGGGCCTTCACTTTTACAATTTGGGGAACGCTCTTTTAAAAAAAATCCATTAATCTTGAGTTGATTCCAACTCAGGGCAACTCAATATGTATCAGAGTAGAACTGTTCCAACAGTTTTCTTGGCTGTAATCTTTATAGAAGATCACCAGGCCTTTTCTGCTGCACCACTGGGTAGTTTTGAACCACCAACCTTCAGGTTAATAGTCAAACACAAACTATTTTTGGATACAAAAATTAGGTATAAACTTGCATATTAGAATAAGAATGGTAAGCAGTCTGCAAGTAAGGGGACCTGAAGTTGAAGCTGTATTTGCTTTATGAAAAATTTTCCTCTTGGGTCAGTTCTGCAGAGGTTGGTGTGTATGCCTGCCCCCTCCCTGCTCCTAACCCATTGGTGTTTTGGTACCAAAAGTCAACTCAAAAAGAATACACATGGCTTCCCATTTTTAATATAAATATGACTTTTATAGCTTTTTAATTGTGTCGTAACCACTCTTTGCCTATTTAGATATCTAGGAATTATGAAAGAGAAAGCCAAGAATATCAGTCGATTTGAAAATTAAGTCAACTATTTCAATAAATGGCTTTTGTATTATTTGCATATATAGCAGTATAAATTTTCTCCTGCATAGCATTTCACATAGTTTGATGTTTATTAAACAGTAAATTAATTTACTCTACCTAAGCATAAGATTCTGGTGTTTACTTACCACATACCTGAATTTTTCGTTTGAACTGAATTCTTTGTTCCTGTGATACAGAACTTACATTTTTATACATTTGTTTTCTTTACATTCTTAAGTGAAATTGATATTTATTGACTCATCTCTGAGACTTTCTCACCTACTTATTTCGCTCTTTTCTGAAAAACTGGTGCCATTTTACGTTGACATTTCTATTCTCTTTGGCTTATTATCCACCTACTGTTGCTATTCTAGACTCTGTGAGAGATTTGGTACATAGAGTAAGCCAGTGGAGGCTGCCTGAAGATTCTCATAGGCCACAGATGGATCATAAAATAATACTTAATGCACAGCCAGCTACCCTCAGTGACAAGTTGTTTTAATCCCCTCATTATCCCACATCTTTCATCGTGGTGGTGATGAGGGGCATGACTTAATGTACCATCTCACACAGCTTCTCCAACTGTGGAATTCATTTAGATCAATATATAATTAGGCATGGTTCCTTAAAATCTTACATAGATTTTATAACTTAGGCTTCCAGCATATTTAATGAATCTGGAAAGATGGATAAGCCTGTCAGTGGTGGTGCTCACCTGCCTCTGTGCTGGTCTGATGGTTTACATTTTTATATGCAAGGAGTGGTGGGAGGGTCATCCATCTTGCTGGTCTCCTGATAATTTGGCTAAGCCTGGTGTCTGTTGTGGGTGGCAGGGTGGACATTTTCTGGTGGTGGCTAGTTAAGATCAGTAACTTCTTCCTGAGCTTTCATAGTTGTATCACATCTGTTCATTAAAAACCCAAACATCAAGCCTTCCTTGATTTCTCCCTTCCCTCCACACCTTTATGCACAAGTGGTGCCGTTTCCTGCATTAACCGAGGTACAAGGCCCTAAGGGATATTGCCCTTTGTAAGTTATAGACTTTTTCATCTGGGAAACTGAAGGACTGAAGTCACTGCCGACAGCAGCAGACCCTTTGTAGCTTGTGCTGTAGACTCAGGATGAACCTGTTTCTGAGAACCTTCCATCTGACCGGTGGACTGCCTTTCCTGCTGCTGGTGCTCTGCGTCTCATCTCCAGAGTCACATATTTCTTGATCCAAGGCCAGTTATCCGTTGCCACCATGTTGTCTCCAACTCATGGTGACACCCCATGTGTATCCGAGTGGAGCTGTGCTTCCTTGACTTTTCAGAAGTAGATTGTCAAGCCTTTCTTCTGAGGTACCTGTGAGTGGACTCAAAACTCAAAACTGTCAGTTAGTGGTCGAGTATGTCAACCATTTGTACGACCCAAAGACTCCTCGGTCCAAGGCAGGACAACCCAATCTGCAATTCTAGGTGCTTTGTCTGAGCTGTGAAAGGCAGCCACCAGGTCCTCCACACGTCTTTCTTTAAGCACTATTTGGAGTGGCCTTCAGTCCTGCTGAGAATTTCAGGCCCTCTTGGCGATCCCAGCATACCCTGGTGGCATAGTGGCTATGCACTATGGCTGCTAACCCGAAGGGCAGCAGTTTAAATCCACCAGGTGGTGCTCCTTTGGAAACTCTGTGGGGCAGTTGGAATCACCTCGATGGCAACAGGCTTGGTTTTGGTTTCTTGGTGATCCCAGCATATTGTCCTTAGTGGTTTAGCTTGCTAACCACCTAAAGCAGAGCTCTGCAAACTTTCTGTACAGGACCGGGTAGTAAATATTTTCTGTTTGTGGGCCTTACTGTCTCTTGAAACTTGCCACAGTAGAGCAGAAACAGCCATAAACAATCTGTAAAGGAATGGACATGGCTGTGTTCCAATAAAACTTTATTTACAAAACCAGGTGGTGGCTGGATGTGGTCCATGGTCTGTAATTTACTGACACCTAGAAATTTTTTTTTTTTTTTTAGAAATAGCTATGAGAGAACCCTTCCTGGAAAAACTTCAAGCCTACAAGAGGCTTTCTCTGAAGTTGTACTGTCTCTCACAGCTATTTAAAATTTCTCTCTGGCTTTTGCTAGATATAGTGCTCTAACCCCTGCCAGATTTATGCTTGGCTCTTATTTATTTATTTATATTTTTCTTATTTGAGATCAAAAAGACTAAAGAAGACATTTAGTGGCTGCTTAGTATCATCTGTGGAAAAGGTCCCCTCCCAGGAACCATGAGGCTGGGATCAAAAGCCTGCTCTCTCACGGTTCCCTGTCATGCCGCTAACATAAATCTCCAGAGAGCCTGTCCTTCCTTTTAAATGACAAAATTTCTGAGTAACGACACACCGTAGCTTAGGCCTCTTTGTTAAGCTTGTTTCCCAAGGTAAAAATGTTTTTCAGAATAAAAGAAACCCAATGTAGACTGGAATTTGAATTTTTACCTATAAACTACTTCTAAAGACAGGCTGTTCAATAACGATTTCTCCTACTACTGAGTACACAGAGATTTTACATAGGACTGTAGCAGACTGCTTTATTCAGCAAGCATCTCCTGCCAGGACCACATAAGCCCCTCAGGTTGAATGAGGTGCTGTCCTACCATCCTGGCTTCACAGACGTCACATCTTGACAGGAGAGAAGGGCATGCCTCCAGTAGCCATAACACAGCGTGCTAAGTGCTATACTAGCCATTCAGACAAAGTGCCAGAAGGACATAGGTCTTGAACCCCCACTCACTCACCTTGAGCCCCTGTGCACTTCACACACTTAAACTCTGCCTGAGCTGAAAGCAGGGTATCGGCAAAGGGCTTGCAGGCCTTGAAGTAGGAGTGGGACTGGGGGTTTCTATGGTTAATGGTAAGTAGTCCTTGGCGGCAAGTTGTGGAGGAGTTGTAGAAAGAGATGTATCTGGAGAGATAAGATAGCTGGAGTCACCTCAAGAGGCCCTGAAGGACATGGGACAGTGAGCCTCAGTTCTACCAGGTAATAGTGGTGGGGTGGTAATGATCTGTCTTCAGATGTTAAGTTGCTATGAAAAAAGCCTCAGCATTATCAAAGGAAAAGAGAATTTTAGAGCTGGGAGGAGCCTTGGAGTCCCAGGGCTGTGTGCATTCATTTTGGAGGTGAAAAGCCAAAGTCCTAACTGGAATCCACATCTTCTGACTTCAGTAGGCTTTCTTCTAGCACTCCTAGTTTTTCTGTTACAAGAAAATAATGTAATTCTGTCTTTTTTTTATTAATCTGCAAACCTAGAGATCTTTTAACGAATGAGTCCTATGTGGTATAATAGCTGCTATCTTTGATAAGAGGTTGCTTTTTTGTTTTGAAGTAACATTTTTTTCTTCCCTGCTCTCATATAGGTGGATAGCTTATGAAGGATCCAATTTCTTAGGAAAACAAATCCTACTGGAGCCTAGTGAGATTCCAAATTGGACAGCATTCAGTGGATGGAAAACAATCGGTTCCCTCCGTCCTATGAAGCAGGTAAGGAGAAAAGAACCATAAGCTCCCAAATAGCTCGATTTTGGGGTAGAAATGTCATAAACCACAGCATCTGAAATACTGACCCTCTAGTTTAGTTTTCCATATACGTAGCAGGTGCAGGAGGACAATCTTGTAGCTTTGAACAAGTACATAAAATTGTAGATAAGGCCAGCATTGGATTTTAGCTTTGATTCCAAAGTCTTATTGACCTTGCATGGAAAAATAAGATATTGTAAGCTCTGCGGCAAGCAGTGGAAACATGGGTGAACTTTGAGGTTGTACTAGTTTTACTCAAGTGCTTGGATTTCTTTTTCCCCTACTTAGATAACACTCAGGATAGCTCCTGGCAGTTTAATTAAAGTAGTATTTACTGCACACCCACTGCTTGTCACTCTTCTGTTCAGAAGCTTCCCACTGCACTTTGGATACAATCTAAACTCCTCCACATGGCCTGCATGATCTGGCTCCCCCTGCTTTGCCATCCTCATCTCTCGGGGGCCACCTCCTCACATGGCTGTGTCAGGCGTGCCGGCCTACAGAGCGTTCTCAGTCAGGCCCTTGACACAGGCTGTGCCCTCTGTCTAGAATGCTCTCCTCTCGTTCTTTCCCTGGCTTGTTCTTATTCATTCCTGTGGATTTAACTTAGACTTGGGTCCTCAAAGATACCTTCCTCAACCCTCTTTCCCAATCTAAATTAGATTTCTCAAAAGCCTGGTCCTGTTTCTTCAAGTAGCCCTGGTGGTACAATGGTTAAGTGCTTAGCTGCTAACTGAAAGGTTGGCGGTTCAAACCCACCAGCCGCTCCACAGGAGAAAGATGTGGCAGTCTGTTTCTGTAAAGATTTACAGCCTTGGGAACCCTAAGGGGGCAGTTATACTCAGTCCTGTAGGGTCTCTATGAGCCAGAATTGACTCAACGGAAGTGAGTTGGTTTTTTTGTATTTCTTCAAGACTGTTTTCAGTTTGTGATGATGTAATTATGGCTGAGTTGGGCTCTTTCCCACTGTCCATTGAGGGCAGGGGTGGTGTACATTTTGCTTATTGTTCTATGTCTAGGGCCTGTCATAATGTCTGGCCATTGTAGGAGCTCAGAGACTATTAGTTTAATGAAGGAATGTATAAATGGAGGAAGGAATGTTTGATATTATGTACAGTATTGTAAAAGATAAAAGGATTCCTGTCTTATTGGAGCTTACATTTTTTGTTGGGAAAACAGGACCAACTCAAAGCGGTAACGTAAAATGGGAAATAATACGTAATCATCAAAAAGCCACAGGTAATTGCCTGGCTCAGAGAATGGAAATATGTGTGGTAGTGAGGAGAGCTAGCCTCTCAAGGTTGCGATAATCAATGGATATGTTATTTGTACCTCTCACTAATCCCTTTAGAAACATATTCTTACTGGATTCCATTGAGGTAGGAATTACCTCTGTTTTCTAGGTGGAAAACTAATGCCCAGAGAGGTAAAACAATTTGGCAAAAATCGTCCAAGCGTCAGACCTAGGAATTGAACCCAGCTCTGTTATGTCCTAATATCTGCCTTAAGCTACCATTAGTGTACTTTTACATTTACAGAGTGTAGCACAGAGGATTAAGTGCTGCAGTTCTGAAGTTCAGACCGGCCACATTAAGTGTTAAATGGTAGTTAAAAAAAAAGTCTCATTGGTCTCCTGTTGCTGTCCTCCTGACACACACATGCCATGCTTGATACCACCACATTTCAGCTCTGTTGGTTGGAAACCCAGCTTTGCCATTTATAAGCAGTGTGACTTTGGGCAAGTCACTTAAATGGCACCTCACATTCCTCCCCAGATGGTGATCACATTGTTTACTCCTCAAGAGTGTTGTAAGGATTAAATAAGACGAATGTATGTGAAACGCCTGATACAACATCCGGCTCGTATCACTATGATGAAGTTTATCAGCCACAACATCCCTTGAGAGAGCCAGAGATGCTCTGAGGGAAACTAAAACCGTAGCGAGCTTTCCAGGCATAGAACATGTGCTACACGATCCGGTGATCTTTACATCGTGCTTGTTCTTCATTCCTGTAGCATCAGATGGGTAATCCCACTGAAAAGCCATAGGAAAAAGCAGGGCAGAAGTGGGAATCCTGTTGGTTTAGCCTTTACCAGCTACATAATGATGCTAACCCTTTGTTGTTAGGAACTTTAGAAGCAAAGTTTAACACTAGAATATTTTCCTTCTTTTGGAATGGTGGTTCCTTGGTAGGGAAGCATGTCCCTGCCCATTTTCCAGGGCCCTGAGATACAGTATAGCCTCTAGTTTTACACAGAAATTTTTTGACAACACGATTTGTTATTTCTCTTGCATTGTGCTTTAGAAACAATCTGATTCCTATTCTGATTAAATTTCAAAATAATACTTCAATAAGTTACTTTCCTTGCTGTTTATTAAGACCACAGCTTTGAATCCCAGCAAAGGGATCTTTGGTTTCTGCAACAGTTATCTTGGGTCATATTTAACTTTTTGGTAAGGCTATTGGTACTATGTTTATTCATATTCTTGTTTAGAAATACAAGAGTAATTCAAATGTGATCTTTGAGGTTGGGAATTAGGATGTCACTAAGGTACTTACAATGCATATCAGTGTTTTTAAATATAATTACAGAGGAGTCAGACTACAGATGCGTAATAAGGATAATTAGTACCTTGCTTGAGTTAATTTATCAAAACTGTGATGTTTGGTCCTCAAGTAACTGGAACTCTCTCATCTGTGAAGGTCATGTCTGTTTTCTGATGTGTACCAGGTAATGAACCATAATAAAGATATACTGAAACTTCAAGAATTCGTAATAATTTCAATGGGAAACCAGGCTGAATTATAGAAATTTAAGTACCTTACTGTTGCATTATGAATATAAAAGTGGTTTAAAACATTTAGCCCAAGTAAAGCTCTTATTCACCTGCTTTAAATAACCAGGTAATCATTTGTCTATTTGTTTAAGTGCTCAGAATGTTTATTTTCATTGTTGTTGTTATTGTTGTTAGGTGCTGTCAAGTTGGTTCCAACTCATAGCAACCCTATGAACAACAGAATGAAACACTGTCCCGTCCTGCGTCATTCTCACAATTGTTGCTATGCTTGATCCCATTGTTGCCATTGTTGCAGCCACTGTGTCCGTCCGTCTTGTTGAAGGTCTTCCTCTTTTTTGCTGATCCTCTATTTTACCAAGCATGATGTCCTTCTCCAGGGACTGATCCCTCCTGATAACGTCCAAAGTATGTGAGACATAGTCTCGCCATCCTTGCTTCTAAGGAACATTCTGGTTGTACTTCTCCTTTTGGCAATCCATGGTATATTCCATATTCCTCACCAACACCACAATTCGAAAGTGTCAGTTCTTCTTTGAGGTATTCCGTATTCATTGTCCAGCTTTCATATGCATATAAGGCGATTGGAAACACCATGGCTTGGGTCAGGTGCACCTTAGTCTCCAAGGTGACATCTTTGCTTTTCAACACTTCAAAGAGATCTTTTGCAGCTGATTTACTCAAATCATAAAGCTGATTTGCCCAAATTGTTACCAAAACATGGTAACAATTTACCAAAATTCAGCTAACCTTGTGTTGGCCTTTCATAAGCTTCAAAACAGTAGGATATTCACTCATTACCATAATATCACATTGCATTTACCTAGCATTTATGTTTCTCAGAATGTAAGTGCACCCTAATAAATAGCAATACATTTGTTATTATTTAGCTAAGATTCTAATTGAGATGCCAACACCCAACCCAAGGCAGGTGGGTGTCCTGTATTTTACATTATGGCTGGAGGCCAGTCACGGAGCTGAAAGAACACCAGTTTTTTTGTTGAGCTTCGAGCATGTGTCCTACCCTTTCAGAATCTTACTGCCATCTTTGGAAGTAGTCTGTCATTCCCTGTGTCTAAGACTAACTCGTGCATTTCAGTACAGGCCTTCAACCATCCTGGTGAAGAGGGAGGATTTTGGTACGAACAGACCCGGCTTCTTCACATTTTGTGCTAACCTTATAAAATTAGGGTCACAGTTGTACTTTAATCTTAAAGGTTTGTTAAAGTTGTATCTGACAAATGATATAGCACAGAAAGCATTTAGAACACTGCTTGGCATATACTGAACACTCAATAAATATCATTTATCATCTTTGTGGCCCAAACCCAGTGCCCTCGAGTCGATTGTGGATAACATTGCAAAGAATGGGAGTTCAGAACACTTAACTGTGCTCAAGAGGAACCTTTGCATAGACCAAGAGGCAGTTGTTCCAACAGAACAAGGGGATACTGCATGGTTTAAAATCAGGAAAGATGTGTCAGGGTTGTATCCTTTCACCATACTTATTCAATCTGTATGTTGAGCGAATAATCTTGAGAAGCTGGACCATATGAAGAACACAGCATCAGGATTAGAGGAAGACTTACTAACAACCTGTGATATGCAGATGACATAACCTTGCTTACTGAAAGCAAAGAGGACTTGAAGCACTTACTGATGAAGATCAACGACTACAGCCTTCAGTATGGATTGCATCTCAACATAACGAAAACAAAAATCCCCAGAACTGGACCAATGAGCAACATCATGATAAACGGAGAAAGGCTTTAAGTTGTCAAGGATTTCATTTTACTTGGATCCACAATCAACGCCCATGGAAGCAGCAGTCAAGAAATAAACAATGTGACGCATTGCATTGGGCAGATCTGCTGCTGCAAAAGACTTCTTTAAAGTGTTGAAAAGCAAAGATGTCACCTTGACGACTAAGGTGCTCCTGACCCAAGCCATGCTGTTTTTGGTCGCCTCCTATGCATGTGAAAGCTGGACAATGAATAAGGAAGACTGAAGAAGAACTGACGCCTTTGAATGGTGGGGTTGGCACTGAATATTGAACATACCATGGACTGCCAAAGGAACGAACAAATCTGTCTTGGAAGAAGTACAAACAGAATACTCCTTAGAAGCAAGGATGGTGAGATTTCGTCTCATGCACTTTGGACATGTTATCAGAAGGAGCCAGCCCCTGGAGAAGGACATCATGTTTGGTAGAGGATCAGCAAAAAAAAAAAAGGAAGACCCACAATGAGATGGATGGACACAGTGGCTCCAACATTGGGCTCAAACACAGCCATGATTGTGAGGATGGCGCTGTACCAGGCAGTGTTTCATTTTGTTGTACATAGGATGGCTGTGAGTCAGAACCATCTCGACAGAACCTAACAACATCATCATCCTTTGAGGCAAGCCCTAGATTTAATATTTTATCTTAAAATATTAAGTTTTAAAGGATGAAGTCCATTGTTAGCCATTTTCAATACCTCAGTAGTGATTAAACGTACATGGTCTCTTCCTTTGAAGAGGTATGAAGGTCTTATGTATGCAGAGATAACCACAGCCACTGGGGTCATCAGCTACCTGGGTTTTTTCAAGAATTGCCATTGCAGTCATTTGGCACTTAATCATAGCACAAGACAGTACATCTGATAGTTGGAATTAATGTTTCCTGAGTTTTTGCAAGCTCTTTGTAGTGGTACCTTGCCCTTAATCCCACTCCCTTACCTCCCTCAGCCCAACAGAACACATTAGTTATTGGATGAAACCAAAGTCCCTAATTATTCTGTAGCCCTTGCCGCATGGAGTTCTGGTGAATGAAACTATTTCAATTTACCTTTCCAAAAATTTTCATACTTTTCATAGATTGTACAGTTTAAACTTTGTGCTCCATAGTCTAAGGATTTGTCAATAGAAAATACTATTTTGTACATAATTGTTTCAATGTATTTGCTAAAGGGAGTAAGAATGAAGCTGATAAAGTCACTTCTTACTTCCATGCCTTCCTTCTTTGAAGTATTGATCTCTAGATTCAAAAGGTTATTTTTAAATGGCTCTGCTTTCCCCTTGTCATAGCCTGCAGTGTACATCAGAATAAAGAACCGAGCCCAGGATGAGTATCTTACAGTCACTGGAAACCTAGCTGACACAAGGGCAACATCTGTGTGCATTTCTCCCTATAGTGGAAAAAATACCCAGATCTGGCACTACTGTCGAGGACTCTTTAAATCCAAGGTAACCTACCAAACCAGTTGCTACTGAGTCAGTTCTGACTCATGCCGACACCGTGTATGTCAGAGTAGAACTGTGCTCCGTGGGGTTTTCATTGGTTGATTTTCCAGAAGTAAATTACCAGCCCTTTTCTTCCAAGGGGCCTCTGGGTGAACTCAAACCACTGAAGTTTTGGTGCATAACCCCATAAATGAATACCCCCCTGCTTTTGGTCTTTGGTCTGTTCTTTTGGAAACTAGAATCGTGCAAACCAAATGGACTGAAAATGTCAATTCTTAGATAGTTCATTGTATGACCATATACTGACAGGCATATATTACTAAAGCATTTAAGTGAAATGGCTAAATTTTTTCATCTAGAAAATCCAGTTTTGATATTTAAGTTAAACAAAGGTATGCCTAAATGATTTTTTTTAAACCAATGATATGTATCACTGGCTCTGAATTAGACAATGTGCTTTTGTGAGACGTTGCTTACTCAGTGGCCCAGATAAAATCAGCTGTCTTTGAGATTCTAAACATGTTGCAATGCTTTCATTTTCAAAATACACAATGAAGTAGTAGCAGAAGAAAGATGCTGTTATGGGAGAAAGCTTAGAAAATAAAATTGAGATTACTTTTCGGTGACCATTCTGGTTGATGCTATTGGGAGTAAGACACCAGTTTAAAAACATTATAACCTTATTTTATCGGATCACCAATGAATTATCTACTTTTTCTCTTGCTTCAACACAGATGAAAAGCATTTGAAAGTAATTATTATCTGGTTATCTTTAGCACCTCACTACACGTTAAGCTAGCAGGGACTTCATGTTTAATTTTAATTCAGCAAACCCTTATTGAACATCTATCGCAATATGCAGGCATCCTTTAAAAAACAAGTATATCTATTTCAGTGGGCTTATTTCTATACCATCTCCTCCCCCTGGCCAAAAAAGAAGACTTAAAAAAGTTTACTGAAAGTACTATTATGCTATACAGTATTCTTTTTAGATAAGATATAATCATTTAATTTCTATGGATTGTTTACCTGAAAGAAACCCAATTCATTTTACCAAACACGGTCCCTCCCAAGTTGTTTCTTAACCCTTGTAGGCCAGTGATACATGTCTTGATGTGATTGGCGGCCGGGACATACCTGGAGCTAAAGTAGCCCTGTGGACTGAACATGGGCAATTCAGGCAGAAGTGGAGACTGAACAAAGATGGAACTATCAGCTCTTACCTCAGTGATCAGCTCGTCCTTGATGTTAAAGGTGGGCCTTTGATGAGATCTAGTGTTTTGGGGTTATCATTTCTAAGTCCTTTTTCTGGGTAAAGGACGTCCTTTATGTTTAAGAGAAATGTTAAGTCATTTTTCATTCTGCTTGAAAAAATTTTAAGAGATACAGTTTTAAGAAATGAAACAAGTACCTTTGTGGATCAAGCTAAGCCTAAGGACAAAGTCTAAAAGTTTTTATTCATTAGTACAGTTGTAAGATCATTTGTTGTATGAACCTGGAAAGCGATTTCAAATTGGAAGCTTCATAAATCATACAATGAATATCACGTGTTTCCTAGAAACATCTCTAACTTTTTCCTGTGAATTGCCACGGTCCTCAAAAGCCCTCCGTTTTTGAACTCAGCAAGGTCAGGCCCAACATCATTCGTGGCTTTTGCTTTAACTAGACTAGTCATAGCCTCTGTTGGCATAGAAAACAAAAACACAATACCTGACGTTCAGCCAGAGCCCCCTCAGAGCACTCTGTTCTTGAGAATTGCATTGTTGGGGTACACTGCTTATGCAATCATGTATTGTGCCTTTTAGTTCTTCAGTTTGAGTCACAGTAAGGTCCAATTTGAGGTGAACAATAATAGCTCAGCCTGTTTCAACTCAGTTTCCCATTACAGGCCACTCTGTAAATGACATATTAATCTACCCAAACAGCAGGCTGAACAAAAGCTACTTGTGAAATGGCTAAGCACCTGCATGAACAGTCTCTTCTTTTGGGATTTCTCTTTTAGGAGGGAATTATTATGACAAAACTCATGTAATTGTAAATCAGCCCCTGGAGGGAGAAGAAACACAGAAGTGGGACATTGAAATACTCTGAGAGAAAATCAACAGCATCCCTGGAAAGAGCAAAGGAAAAAGGAACCACACGTCCCTCATTGTCTTGGAAAAGGAAGCTGCTGTCCTCAGGCTACTGGATTGCTCAGCAGGATGAGCTTTTTCCCCAAGCTTCAAGACTCTCTTGCTCTTAACCATGAAAAGCCCAGGACATTCTTGCCAGTTTTTCAGTGTCCCTATGAAGAATATGTTACGTAAAGACACGCTTTGATTGGATTTCTGGTGAAGGTTCTATTCCTGATTGTTCTCCAGTTTTGGTAAGGATGTCTCTTGAAGTCTGTATTTTCTCTCCTGTTCACCAAACGTGAATCCTATTCCTGTTAGCCACTATAGGACACTGTCACCCTCTATAATCAGTATTCTAGTAGATGCTTATGTAAGGCACAGGGAAACATATCCCTATAGGTCAGGTCATACTTGCTGGAAAGAGATGACTAACTTTTAGCAGCATCTGAAAACATATCTGATAATAAACCTTCCTGTTAAGCTGCTGTATTAGGTAAACCTTAAAGGTTCTGTATTGGAGGCAGCACCCCAAGTGTTTTTATACTTGTAACTGACCCCAGGGAGGAACCTCGGTTTTGTTAGGAAAAAGGCACAACTTGGAGTATTTTCGGTGGCCAATTCCATCCCTAGTCCTTGCAAAAAAAAAAAAAAAAAAAAGAGCACAAATAACCTGTGGCCAACCTTGCACTCCAGTTATTAACAAACACGTCCCTCTGGGCAACAAGGCTAACCAACAGTTGCCCACCATGGTGCTGGGACCCACCCTAGTTTGCCTGATCTGCCTTCAAGGAGAAGTGTTTATAGAGGCTGTGTCACCTGAGCATAAGAACAGTCAGGTTTTTCTTTGCTGGAAGTAAAGGCACATTCCAGACGTTCAAATTTTAAGCCAAGTTGTATTTGAGCCTTGACCTCAGCCATTTTCTTTTCAAGTAAAGGTCCAGTTGATTTCTCTACTAAGTAACAAATCTTGGTTTTTCTCTCCCATTTGAAATAGCTCTTATTTAACCAAAAATCAGGTAGGAAATCATCTTTGTCTTAGTATTGAGTAGTCATTACTACCTGTAAGTGCACAATTCACAAGCATTTTTCCCTCCGGAGTTAGATTTAACTTACACTGAGACAGCTGTTCCCTTCATTCCCAACTTTTGCCAAAAAGCAGAAATATGTCTGCTGTTTTTATAGACATTAAATTCTCCAGTGATATTTTTCAAATATCAACCTATATGCACTTTAGAATGTAAAATAACAGTAAATAGTTTAAACTCAGACACAGACCCGTTGAGTATTTTTTTATGGAAACTTGGTCTTTCAGTGTAAATATTATTGGGGATTTTCCCTTCAATCTCAGGCTCTTCATTTGTCATCTTTCCAAGAAGCATCTGTAAAACTCCCTTATGCCCACAGATGTGAGTGCCTCTCATCAGTGTGGCAGGATTATTTAATGAAACTTGTTACAGGAATAACTTTATTTTAATGGGGGGCGGTGGGGAGGGAAGGCTTATGTATACACAAAGCCATGTATATTTTCATTGTAAAAAAAACCAAGTTAAATTCTTCTCTGTGTTACTTGTTTAAAAAATTTCTAGAGTCATTTGGGCTCTTTAAAGAAGTTGTTTCTTCCAAATAACAAAGACAAAGCCAGGTAACAACATAAATTTAAATAATACATTTATTGGAGTTGTGCCTTTTCTACCACACTGGATTAAATAAACTCGTGTAAAGTATGGTTTTGTCACTCTATGGGACACTTAATAATTTGCTCTTCTGTCTTCCATGTCTCTCATAGTACATAGAGCCAACTGAACAGGTAGATCCTGTGTTAGTAGAGACACAAGTAAGGAAAACTCCATTCATCTTCTCCTTGGCTCCTGTCTTTGGCTTATGTGTGTAACCATTCCAGCCTGCTGGCTCAAGACAACAGGGTATACCCAGCACACATACCTTCCTTTTCTTTTTTAAATTACGTATTATGAAATAGTAGAGACTTGATTCTGCAAAAGCACTAGACTACTTGAATTAAACATTCTGTCCAGAGGGATAATACCAGGCTTTCCTTTTCCTCATCTGTGGGAAGTTCCAGGTCCTTGACAGAAATAGCTGAACTGTTCCAAATTTGCTTCAGTGCATCCATATGTGATAAAGGAAAGCGAAGCCCATGAGCCTGAAAAAGGATGAACTAGTCAAGTAAAACACTAATGTCATTGAAGTGGCACTTTCAAGTAAACTGCACTTCTTGATTTATCATTATTTTTGCCACCCTTCACAAGTCTGAAACTTGTTTCACGATAAGGTATTTACATAATCTATAATTTTTTTTTTTTTTTAATAGATAACTTACAAAGAGTTGCCAACTACCATAAGGACCATAAGGGAGCTTAGTATATGCCTTTCATGAAGTCTAACTTAACGCGCATTTGTTTTATTACGCCCTTCCTACAAGGCTAAGGTCGCAGCTAGTATCTTAAAAACTTGCATTTCTGGGTATGCAGATCACAGAGCTGTCTGACTTAATCATATCCATGCAAGGGCTTAGTTGATCATGTGAACATTAAGCCCACACTGCAGTTATAAAAAAAGCACATTGCCCATAAATCAAAGAAAACAATCCTCCTAGCCACCACCCAAATCGCATGAAAGACATTTGCGTTAGGTTAGAACCAACCTCCGTTTCCTCATTTCCCATCATGTGTGTCTCTCTCCTGTTCCTTAAGGAATGATAGATGTAAACCATTTTTTCTTGAGTTTCATCCTTTAAAAAAAAAATATTAAGTGATCAGTAACCAAACATTGAGGGCTTTAATACTAGTAGGGTTTTGCAATAGGTCAACACCAAAAAAATTCTTAACGGCTTGGTGCTTAAGAGAAATGAATACTGTAAAGAATCCTTTTGGCAGCATTACGATGTCTGTATGTGTACATACATACACAATATGGAATGTATATTTTCATTATTACAGGTTGTTATTTGTATGTAACACATGATAGGTATTCCTAAGTCACTTTTTTAAAAAGGAGAAAAAAACAGAGTTGTACCTGGTAAAACATATTCAGGAAGAAATTTACTGCAAGAAAAAGCAACATTTACAAATCAACTTACCAATGAAACACTCAGTTTTCTTCAATGACTCTTACCTGTACTTTTTTTGCATCAAAAAAATTTTTTACATTTCTCTGTATGCGTAAGTTGATAATTTATGAACACCAAGTAGTGAATATTAACTCTTAAGTAAATACCAGTTGTGTGATCTATAAAAACTTCCATAACAATTACAGTAGCCTCCCAAATGGTCTCTACTGCCTTTCACTCTCCATCCTATTCAACACAGTTTATCGTTTCTTCCAAAACCTTTGTTATTTCCTGTCACCTTCTAGATAAAGGTCAAACATCTTGGCCTGACATATGTCACAAACTGATTTTTTTTTTAAATAGGGATGTGTTTTTTTGAAGGTTTTTTTTGTGTGTGTGTATAATCAGTCCTCTCTAGATCTGGTCCTGATGCTGGAGTAATAATCTGGTTATGCAGCCATCTAGGTGCCCCAGACCCTCATACATTCATAGGGTACCTCCCAAGAAAGCTGGTCAGAAGGAATGGGGTGAAGCCATAGGGCATGGGATAGTTTCCAAGGTCCTTAGGACCATACAGGGAGCTTTATCAAAATATAAATGCAGAGGCTTCAACAGACAACATGAGGCCCAGGAGTGTATTACCATAAAAACCTTTCCAGCTGCTTCTATAAGCCCAGTATGAGAACACCAGGTTGAGCAGAAAGATTACAGAATGTAAATCTAAAGGATAGAGATTTTTTAAGAAGAAACATCAATGAAACCACATTAAATAACAAATTTGCAACAGTGTACAGGGTTGGAGACGGCTGAGGTAGGGAGGCTTATGAACAGGGTCTGTAGTTGTCCAAGCAAAAGGCAACTTGGCCACATTTGGATGGGAAACAAAGACCAGATATTAATCACTACATAAGGGGAATGAAGGAGGTATTGTGGGGATGAGGGAAAGCCCTCAAATACCCAAGAGGGAGGAAAATTTGGAACAGAGAAAGAGATCTGACCATTATCTGAAGTAATGGCATGAACCCATTGGAATAGATAGATTCCTAAAGGAGAAGGACAGGACCATGTATTTGTCTGATAACCTGAGGCCTGTGATGTAAATACCCTGAGAAGAAAGGAAGCCCCTTCCCCTTTGGATACTTACAGATCGGTCCTGATCTAGCCCTACTGTGAGGACGATGTGCTCTTTAAACTGAAATCTCACTGTGCTGTGCAACCGTGGGAACGTTCCACCTAGAAGAAACCCAAAAGAGAAAAAGCCATCCTTTAAAAAAGGAAACCAGGAGGTTCAAACTTGTTTCCAGGTGCAATTATTTATAAGAAATATACTGACAGTTTCCAACTAAATCAAAACATGGGGTGCCCTCTCTAACTGAAGTATTCATCTACCCCAGCATTTATGATACTGAAAGTATAGTTTATATCCTTAGATCCTCATTCTTACAGTGAAGACAATTAGATAAGTAACAATATAATCTGATAAATACTCTAGGCAGATACAAACAATACCACGGAAGCAGGATAGCTGTCACAAAACAGAGCCAGTGTCTTCTGCACAGAACACTCCCACTTCTCAAATTTCTACTCTCTACCCGAGGATTCTGGGGAGGGACTCGCTCTGTTCATATTCTACCACCACACCAATTGCTAGCTAGCTCCATGTTATTTAGGTCAAACATAGTGTCTTAAAAGACCCTAGCCAGAGCAATAAGACCAAAAAAAAAAGATATCCAGACTGGAAAAGAAGTAAAATTATCTCTATTTGCAGATGATATGATACTATATATAGAAAATCTCAAGGAGTTCACAAGAAAACTTCTAGAGCTAATAAAGGAATTTAGGAAAGTTTTAGGGTACAAGGTCAACAAACAAAAATAAGTTGGGTTTCTATACAGCAGCAATGAGAAATCTGAAAAGGAAATTAGGGAAACAATTCCATTTACAATAATATCTAAGAGAATAAAATACCTAGGAATAAATTTAACCAAGGACGTGAAGGATTTATCCAATGAAAACTATAAAACACTGCTGAAGGACATTAATGGAAAGATGTTTTGTGTTCACGGAAGACTTAATATTGCTAAGGTGTCAATACTACCCAAAGCGATTTTTAGGTTCAACACAATCCTGATCAAAATTCCAACAGCCTTCTTTACAGAAATAGAAAACCAATCCTCAATTTTATATGGAATGGCAATAGGCCTAGAATAGCTAAAACAACTCTTAAACAGAACAAAGTAGGAGGACTCATACTTCCTGATTTTAAAACATACTGTACAGCTACAGTAATCAAATCAGCCTGGTACTGGTGTAAGAGTAGACACTCAGACCAGTAGAACAGAAGTCAAAGTCCAGA
This sequence comes from Elephas maximus indicus, assembly GCF_024166365.1. Taxonomy (NCBI): domain Eukaryota; kingdom Metazoa; phylum Chordata; class Mammalia; order Proboscidea; family Elephantidae; genus Elephas; species Elephas maximus. The sequence goes on from NC_064836.1 coordinate 67,753,816, forward strand.
GATAAACTCACACATCTGTGGTTGTCTTAGTCATCTAGTGCTGCCATAACAGAAATAACACAAGTAGATGGCTTTAACAAAGAGAAATTCATTTTCTCACAGTCTAGCAGGTTAAAAGCCCAGATCCAGGGTGTCGGCTCCAGGGGAAGGCTTTCTCTCTCTCTCTCGGCTCCGGAGGAAGGTCCTTGTCCTCAATCTTCCCCTGGTCGAGAAGCTTCTCAGGCACAGGGACCCCGTGTCCAAAGGAGGCGCTCTGCTCCTGGTGCTGCTTTCTTTGTGGTATGAGGTCCTCAACTCTGCTTTCTTCCCTTTCCTTTTATGTCTTGAGAGATAACAGGTGGTACAGGCCACACCCCAGGGAACTCCCTTTACCTTGGATCAGGGAGGTGACCTGAATGAGGGTGCTGTTATAATCCCACCCTAATCCTTTTAACATAAAATTACAATGACAAAATAGAGGACAACCACTCAATACTGGGAAGCATGGCCTAACCAAGTTGATAAACACATTTTTGGAGGACATAATACAATCCATGACATTCCACCCCTTGGCCCCCCCAAAATCACATCCTTGCAACATGCAAAACATATTTACCCCATCATATCATAACAAAAGTCTTAACTCCAAGTCCAAAATCCAAAAATGCTTCATCTGTGAAATCTAGAATACAAGTTATCTGCTTCAAGGGTACAATGGCAGAACAGGCACAAGCTTATCATTTCCATTACAAATGGGAGAAACTGGAGGGAAAGAAGGCATAACAGGCACCAAGCAAGTCAGCAGAACACATTACATTAACCCTCAAAGTTCTGAAAATAATCCTCTGTTTTCTGAGACAATTTATACAATAGCCATACCTTACAGACTCTAGGTATTGGTCACACTCTCCGGATTCTGAATGGAGGCCCCTGGGCCTCAGCTTTACCTTCCAGGCCCACTGGGACAGCCACTCTGCTCCCTTGGCTTTAGGTGCACCATTCTCCCAGTCCATCTGAGTGGCAACTCCACCCTTAGAAACGCCAGAGGCCATGTCTCCACACTTTGAAACCTCTGAGGTCATAGCCAAATCTTTAGAGACTGAGGCAGCTCAGCTTCTGGTGTTCCTTGTCTCTTCAGCTTCTGTTTCTTGGCCTCTCGGCTCCTTGGGCCTCACACTTGCATCTGCCCTGCTCAGGCAAGTTGTTTCAAAGCTCTGTAGCTCTACTGGTAAGTGCCCGGAGGCACCCACTCTGCCAGGAAGCCTCCTGCACACAAGACACTCAGCTTTCTCACCGTGGGTCGGCTCTAGTGCTGTCTCACGCTGGTCTCCTGGTTCTGCTGCTGCTGCTTCTCTGCTGTTGCCACTTCTCTGCTGCTGCATGTTCTCTGCTGGGCTGGTCCTCTGCTGCTGTCGCAACTCTATCTGTTCACAATTTCAAAACCCCTTCCACATTTTAGGTATCTGTTACAGCAGTACTCCACTCTCTTGGTACCAAATTCTGTCTTAGTCATCTAGTGCTGCTGTAACAGAAATACCACAAGTGGATGGCTTTAATAAAGAAAAATTTATTTTCTCACAGTCTTATAGATTGCAAGCCCAAATTCAGGGCGTCACCATCAGGGGAAGGCTTTCTCTCTCTGTCGGCTCTGGAGGAAGGTCCTTGTCCTCAATCTTCTCCGGGTCAAAGAGCTTCTCAGGCACAGGGACCCCATGTCCAAAGGACGCGCTCTGCTCTTGGTGCTGCTTTTTTGGTGGTATGAGGTCCCCAACTCTGTGCTTGCTTCATCTCTTGAATGATAAAAGGTGGTACAGGCCACACCGAAGGAAACTCCCTTCACCTTGGATCAGGGGGGTGACCTGAATAAGGGTGGTATTACAATCCCACCCTAATGCTTTAACATAAAATTACAATCACAAAATGGAGGCCAACCACTCAATACTGGGAAGCATGGCCTAACCAAGTTGATACACACATTTTGGGGGAAACATAAATCAATCCACGACAATGGTCCAACTGATTTTTGAGAAGGGTGCTAAGTCTATTCAATGGCAAAAGTCTCAATAAATGGTGCTAGGAAAATTGGATTTCCATATGCAGAAAAATGAAACAGGATCCATGCCTCATACCATACACAAAAAAAATTCAAAATGGATTAAGGACCTAACTATGCAAACTAAAACTACAAAATCCTTAGACAAACACGCAGGGGCAGCACTGTCAGGCCTAGCTTTCAAAAAAGGATTACTAATAACAAAATACAAACAGCAAAAGACAAATCAATGGGACCTCACAAAAATTAAAAACTTTTGTTCATCAAAAGACTACCAAAAAGTAAGAAGACAAGGTACTGAATGAGAGAATATCTTTGGAAACCATATATCCAACCAGAATCTAAAAACCAAAATATATATAAACTTGAACAACTTGACAACAAAAAGACAACCCAATCATAAAATGGCCAAAAGGACTTGAATAGGCATTTCACCAAAGAGGACACTCAAATGGCCACCAAACCATGACTTTGGTTCATTAGCTAATGCTCAGTGTCATCAGCCATCAGAGACATGCAAATCAAAACCACAATGAGATACCATTTTTCTCACACTAGGACGGCTAACATTTAAAAAAAAAAAAAAAAAAAGACAATAACATGTTGGTGAGGATGTGGGGAAATTATAACCCTTACCCACTATAGGTGGGCATGCAAAATGGTACAGCCATTGTGGAAAACAGTGTGGCATTTCCTCAAAAAACTAAAAGAACGACCATGTGACCCAGTAATTCCACTGCCAGGTATATACTCAAAAGACTTGAAAGCAGACTCAAAAAGAGACTTGTACACCAACGTTCACTGCAGCACTATTCACCATAGCCAAAAAGTGGAAACAACCTAAATGCCCATCAACGGATGAATGGATAAACAAAATGGGGTACACATACACAATATACATACAACGGAATACTACTCAGCCAGAAGGAGAAGTGAAGTCTTCATCATGCTACAATACGTGGAGCTAGAAAACATTATGCTGAGTGAAATAAGTCAATCACAAAAGGACAAATACTGTATGACCTCACTTGTATAAAGACAAAAAAAGGCAAATGTATAGAGAACAAAGTTTATTACTGGTTACCTTGGGTAGGAGGAAAGGGGAAAAGGGATTAGCAGTGATAGAAATATTGTGTTCATTAAGGGTAGGTTGCACAGCTGATTATTTTAATTGCTGTCAGTAAGTTGTACACACATAAAAAGTTCAACTGGCAGAAGTTGTGTGATGGATATATTTACAACACTGACAAAAAAGAAGAATAGCTGCTGAAGCTGCTTATGTACAACCTAAAACCTCATGGGATTTGACATCTTGGTTTAAAGGTTTAGGGTCATGGTTTTATGGGAAATGCCAGTCAATTGGCCTAATAACACGTTTAGTGCCTCTGTTCTACCTCCCAGTTTGATGTGTAGTGTCTGGGGTCTTAAAAGCTTGCAAGTGGTCATCCAAGGCACAACAATTGGTCTCTATTCACGTGGAACAACAGAAAGAATAAGAGAAGTAGGAGGAGGATATGAAATGTGTGCCTAGTTGTCTCCATCAACAACTGCCTCCCTTTTGCCATGACACCGGAAGAACTGGATGGTACCTGCCTACCATTACTGAACATTTTGTTCGAAGATTCCATAGAAGAATCCTGATCAAAAGGGGGAAAATAAAGAAAAGAATTTAAAATTCTCATGGAATGCTGACTTCCTGGAGCCATGGAGGATGGATGAACCTCCTGAAACTATTGCCTTGAGCTAATCTTTAAACTTTAAACCAAAAATATCCCCTGAAGTCTTCTTAAAACCAAACAATAGTTTAGCTTAACTAGTAAAAAAGGTCTGTCTTGAACATTATGCTCTTTTAAGAACTGTCTACATGGGATTAAATGACAACTCAAAAGATTAGATAGGAACCTTAGGAGGCAATGAATTTATGTTACTGGGGGAAGAACAACTCAGAAAAGGAGAGTGAGAATGGTTACACAACTCAAAGAACATAATCCATGTCACGAAATGGTACATGTAGAAACTGGTGAATTGGAGTATGTTTTGCTGTGTGTCTTTACAACAAAAGCAAAATAAATAAAATTACATTTCTAAAAAAGCCCTCTAAGAAATCAGGAAAGCAAGACCATTTATAACAGCTCCTTAAAAAATAAAATATCTAGCAATAAATCTAACCAGGGACATCAAAGACCTACACAAAGAAAACTACAAAACACTACTGCAAGAAACCAAAAGAGACTTACATAAATGGAAAACATACCATGCTCATGGATAGGTAGACTCAACATTGTGAAAATGTCAATTCTACCCAAAGCAGTCTACAAATACAATGCAATCCTGATCCAAATACCAACAGAATTCTTTAACAAGTTGGAAAAGCTAATCATTATATGGAAAGGAAAGAGACCCCAGATAAGTAAAGCACTACTGAAGAACAAAGTAGGAGGCCTCATACTACCTGACCTCAGAACCTACTACACAGCTATAGCAGTCAAAACAGCCTGGTACTAGTTTAACAACAGCCATATTGACCAGTGGAACAGAACTGAGAACCCAAATATAAATCCATCCACCTACGGTCACTTGATCTTCAACAAAGGCCCAAAGTTCATTAAATGGGGAATAGTCTTTTTAACAAATGGTGCTGGCAGAACTGGACGTCCATCTGTAAAAAAATGAAACAAGACCCATACCTCACACCATACACAAAAACTAATTCGAAATGAATCAAAGATCTAGATATAAAACCAAAAACTATAAAGATCATGGAAGAAAAGAAAGGGTCAAGGCTAAGGGCCCTAATATACAGCATAAATAGGATACAAACCATAACTAACAATACACAAACCCCAGAAGATAAGCTAGACAACTGGAGTCTTCTAAAAATTAAACACTTATACTCATTAAAAGATATCACCAAAAGAGTAAAAAGAGAATCTACAGACTGGGAAAAATTTTTTGACCACGACAAATCTGACAAAGGTCTAATCTCTAAAATCTATAGGAAAATCCAACACTTCTACAACAAAAAGACAAATAACGCAATTAAAAAATAGGCAAAGGATATGAACAGATGTTTCACCAAAGAAGACTTTCAGGTAGCTAGGAGACACATGAGGAAATGTTTGCAATCACTAGCCATTAGAGAAATGCAAATCAAAACTATAATGAGATACTATCTCACCCCGACATTAATCGCAAATCAAAAAAACAAAATAAATGTTGGAAAGACTGCAGGAAGATTGGAACTCTTATGCACTGCTAGTGGGAATGCAAAATGTTAAAACCATTTTAGAAAACAATATGGCATTTCCTTAAAAAGCTAGAAATAGAAATGCCATATGTTTCAGCAATCCCACTCCTAGGAATATACCCTAGAGAAATAAGGGCCCTCACACAAATAGATACATGCACACCCATGTTCACTGCAGCATCATTCACAATAGCAAAAAGATGGAAACAACCTAAGTGCCCTTCAACAGATAAATGGATAAACTATGGTACATATACACAATGGAATACTGTGCAATGATAAAAAGCAATTATGAATCTGCAAAACATCTCACCATATGGATAAATCTGGAGGGCATTATGCTGAGTGAAAGAAGTCAACCCCGTCTGGAGCAAAGGAGAATGAAGAAAACTAAAGACATCAGGGAAAGATTAGTCCAAAGGACTAATAGACCACAACTACCACAGCCTTCGCAGACTAAGTGCAGAGTAACTACATGGGCCCCAGCTACCACCACCAACTCCTCTGAGAGGGATCACAATAGAGGATCTCAGAACGAGAGAAAAGGGTAAACCAAAATTTAAGGTCACAAAAAAAAAAAAAAACAGACTGACAGAGCCTGGAGAAACCATGAGAGGATGGCCCCTGGACACTCTTTTAACTCAGTACTGAAGTCTCTCCTGAAGTTCATCCTTCAGTGAAAAATTACACAGGTCTATAAAACAAATGACACACGTAATTCAACCATGTATACCCGACTAAATGGGCACACCAGCTCAGGAGCAAGGATGAGAAAGCAGGAGAGGACAAGAAAACTGGACGAATGGAAAAATAACAATCTACACCTCTCTAAATTGGATTTAAAAAAGATTTAACTCAGTGAAAAAGGAGCCACTAAAAGCAGACTAGCCTTACAGGGTCATTTGGATGGGGAAAGACTTTTGAGGGATGATAAATTCATTGACTTCAATAGCTAAGACAAGGAAAACCTTAGATAAAATATTCTGGGCCGTAAGTTTGTATTCAGTGACCCCAGTTCTACTAAAGATTAACATATGCACTGGTAAAACACTGCTATTTTGAATTAAAAAAAAAAATAGAAGCAATCAAAAACAAATTCTAAACTTCCTCCAAAGATTATTACACAATAAAAATATATATAGAATCAATGTTCGAAGGAATCTTAAAAACAAACAAACCCATTGCCATCAAGTAGATCTCAACTCATAGCAACCCTACAGGACAGAGAACTGCCCCAGAGAGTTTCGAAGGAGCAGCTGGTGGATTTGAACTGCCAACCTTTTGGTTAGCAGCCAAGCTCTTAACCACCAGGGCTCCGAAGAGACCTTACAGGTTGTCCATTTCGGTGGTTCTCAACTGACAATAAATGAGGGTTTTATAAAAGTAAAAATAATAACTATCATTCAATCCTAAGGAGAAAGAAAAAAAGCAGTCCGAGAGCTGGCCTGGCATTCACAGCAAGGCCTTGGTGTTCTCTTGTTGAACATAAACAACTTCACAGAACACTAACATCAGACAAGACCACTCTGTGACGTGATGAATCAAGACAAAAACAAGATTCCTCCATACTCATGTCTGAACTCAGACAAAAACAAGAACATCATCCAAACTATAAAAATGATTCAACATCCTCCTGTCCTGGCTGATATGGATGACTGCTATGCTTTACTAACTACAGCTTTAGCCTCATTTCAGCCCTCCTACCTTCTCGATAAGGAGCCTTGGTTGCGCAATGGTTAAGCACTCAGCTGCTAAGCAAAAGGCTCGTGGCTCAAATGCACCCAGTGGCTCCATGGGAGAAGAGACTCCATCCCCTACATGATAAAGATTATCCAAAACCAAACCCAGCGCCGTCGAGTCGATTCCGACTCATAGCGACCCTAGAGGACAGAGTAGAACTGCCCCACAGAGTTTCCAAGGAGTACCTGACGGATTCAAACTGCCGACCCTTTGGTTAGCAACCGTAACACTTAACCACTACGCCAGCAGGGTTTCCGATAAAGGTCATAGCCTAGAAAATCCCATGGGGCAGTTTTACTCCATCGCATAGGGTTGCTATGAGTCGGAATTGACTCAATGGCACCCAACGGCAAACCTTCTAGATAAGCTTTGAGATACCCAATCATAGAACCACCTCCATATCCTGACTGTATCCAATCCAGAGCAAAGCCCTGCTTCCTTAAACCCTCCCCCAAATCACCAAACACAAGCCCAGATCCCCTTAAGTCCCTTCTAACACCTTCTAACTGTGCTGCCCCACAGTCTGAAGTTGTGTATGGTCTTCCTCGTTGCAATAAGTCAACCCAACGTTGCCTGAGTGCAGGAGTGTGGTCCTGGTGGTCCTTGGCTGTAGGATGGATACATCCAGAAGTGTGTTACATCATTCACAGCCTAAATCTGCCACGAGATCAATCACCTAGGATTTGGGGAAGGTCAATAATAACCTGAGGCATTCTTGTGTTTTCACCTGCTGATGACAACGTTTTACCCATCCCTGAGCTAATCCCAGTAAGATTTTGTCTCAATGTTGAAGTTCTTAAAACTGAAGATAATAAATACCAGGGCGCCCATAAATATACATGTTTCTCACTCAAAATAATACGGCTGTTATTTCCCATTATGCTGGGATGCAAGTTTTTTGCAAATGACTTGTGAGCAGCAGTATGCTGCTGTTACAGTCCAGCCACAACACCCTACAGATAGCTCTAGGTCCACGTTAATACTAAATACTTCCCATCTGCTCAAAGAGGAGCCCATCCAAGAAACCTGAGACTACCCCACCGTACCCCTGTGCCACACTGAAGAAACAGCAGGCTGTACCTGGTGTTGAAAGCTCTGCCCCATGCCCCATACGGTAAGGGGGCAGTCTGTTCACAACAAAATCCTTCTTCATGTCTGATGAAAGTAGTTCTTCGGTGCCCTCCAGCCGGTCTGCAAGCATCCTCAGAAAGCCACTTAATCTTGTTGTAACCGTTGTGCTTCCCACCTGCTAGAAACACAGAAATGACCCTGGCACCAGCCCCGGCAGAACTCACTGGCCAGGTCACAGTCTCCACAGCCGTGCGCTGATCACAACACCCAGGGCAGACACAACCCACGGGGGGAAAGGGGAGAGGGCTGGGGCCCTTAAGAACAAGACCCCATCATTTCCTTGTGACCACTGTTCATCTTAAGCTGCCTGTCATTTGTAAAAAAGATCATTTTTCCAGATTTTGCCTAGACAGAGAGGGATCCCTGGAAATACAGTGCAGCCTCAGCTCTGCCTTTTGAAGAGTGAGTCTCTGTCCTGAGGTGACTGCTTCGAACAGTGAACACAGCTTTTGTTCACCTCAGATTAATTCACACATCTTCTCAAAACCAGACAGTGTTTCCGTTTAAAGCATAAAACAAGGACAAGAAAACCAAGAACACACCAAGGCCAGAATCTCCAGTGGGTCTCTCCTATCAGTAAACTGATGTGTATTGAACCTACAGACATAGGTCATGGCCACATTAGTTATCTATCCAACCATTTCTTCAGCCAACAGGCCCCCAGTGCCTGCTATTGCCACAGTGAAATACAGAAAGGCCACGGTTTCTACAACACCCTTGGTTCTCTGCATCACCACATCACACAGGACATGCCATTTATTCTGCAGATCATACACCCCAGCGGGTCAGCATGGGAGGAGGCAAGTTTGGCTCATCTGAGGGAGGAAGATTCTGGAATGCCTACATAGGTAGGCCAAAGCTTCAGCTTGCCTGGGAGGTGCCTACCTCACTTCTTTCCCATCTGCCTTTACTCCTTACCAGGAGCAGCTGCCGGGGTAAGCCAGCACGTAACTCAATGTCTTCCTTTGCAGTATCAAACACAAGCCCGGAAATGGTATCCAAAAGGAAATCTCCCCATGAACTGGAACATGCAACAAGAAAAAAAAAAATAGTGAACACATACAAAATATAGCTAAAATGCTAATTGCTAGTGAAGCCAAAAGCTACAAATTGGGTTCCAATTTACCTGCCTGTTATGGATTGAATTGTGTCCCCCACCCTGCCCCACAAAATGTGTGGGAATCCTAACCCCTGTACCTCTGGATGTAACCCCATTTGGGAATAGGGTTCTCTGTGTTATATGAATGAGGCCACATCAGTTGTAGGGTGTGCCCTAAATCTCATCACTCCTGAGGTATAAAAAGAGCAGATCAAACACAGAACCAAGTACAAACGGAAGAAGACTGATGCCACGTGAGGGTGACCAAGAACCAAGGAAGGCCCTGGGCTACAGACAAGGAAGGAATCGACAGAGACTCTGATTTGGACTAGCCTCCAGAACTTTAAGAAAACAAATTACTGTTCTTTAAAGCTACCCACTTGTGGTATTTGTGTTACAGCAACACTCACAAACTGAGACACTATACTCAAGCATTTTGAGTTCAATGTGACATGACTCAGCATGAAAACTGAATACCTTCATGAACCACATTGCCTCCCTCCCTCTCCATTCCCAGATACTCACTGAGAAAGTGAAAGGTGGGAAGCTACATTTAACCATGATTTCTCTTAAAGGTCCCAGAGAATTAATCATATACTGTCATAAAACAGGAAGTACAAGGGATCGTATTTTTTTTATGTTTACTACTACAACCTAAGTATCTGTGAGGAACACTCAATCACAGAGTTTAGAAAAAACTTATAATAAATACAAAAGAAATACAATTGGGGTAACAGCCATATCCCTGGACTGCGAAATTATGTGAATAGTTAAACATTGCATTTTCCTTTACCGGGCACTTTTCTCAGTGAAATGTTCACCAACATTAACAATTTCAAAGCAATTGACTTTGCAGCTTGTTAAACTTTAGCAATGTTTTTACTGGGGTAGAAAGTCGACGCCAGTGGCCAAAATTAACATGCAGGAATGAGCCTCCCATGTTCAATCACCTCTGTGTTCTCGGGGAATTTAGAATTGGCTTGTTCCTCAATGATTGCCAATGTAAGAAACACACTCTGTGGGGTTGCTCTCTTTAAACATTTCTTAGCTGTTTAAAATTTTCCTCTGTGTCACCAGTCAATTTCAGATTGCCAGCTATGTGCAAAATGGAAATTCACAGTATGACTTTTGCTTCTCACTCAGTAAGCAAAATTAACACTTTTATGCTTCCTTCCTAGAAAAGTGGCAAAGGAGGACAAAAGCCACAGAAGAGAGACTTTCCCCAAAACATCCACTACCTTGCAGCATCACTGCTTTGCAACTTAATGTTACATTTGACCTCACATTTTTATTGGCCGTCAACCTGGAGGATGCCTGCAGACTGTTCAGCAGCATAAATCAAGCTGCTTCCTTTTCAGGGTTATGGGTGGAAGCCACAAGGCAACAGCTCATAGAGGAATACAAAAGCAGTTAAACAGTCTTCCATGCTCTTCAAAGACTCAGACTATACCTTGGGCCTCTCCAAAATTTAAGAATAACACCTCCTCAGGGGTTCATGTCAATAAAACAGCCAAACCAACCTGCTGCTTTTCCACACCCCAGGCTCCAAATCTTCATCCTGTCACAGTAGTTTAAGGAGCACCAGACTCAAAGCACAGTTAGCATCTCTGAGGAGCAGCAGTCCTCGAGTTCAATCTTCCCCATTTGAACTCCAGCATCACCAACAAAAGGGCCTAGACACAGCAATCAGTCTGGTGCCCATCCACAGCCTTGGGCAGCCCCTTCGTAACTTCTGAGGCCCTTCCACAGACCCAGGTGAGTGAACTAAGGAAGGGCACAACCCAGGGGCAGCCTATCAGGTTTTCACAGTTGGGATTAGGGAAACAGAGAGTGAGTCAGTTAACAGCAGAAGCCAAGCTAACGGGTTCAGTGAGACAGAGGGAGGGCAGAGAAACAACTGATAGTAGCTTATGATGAGCCAATGTCATGAGGAAATAGAAACTGAGGAAGAAAGAGAGGGAGAGAAAACCAAGTAGTAGAAAACCAGTTGGTAGCAGTAAGAGATATCAAGGCTCCGAGAGACAAGAGGGAGTAGCTAAGTAACACTAACGGTGGGACACCAGAACATACCCGGATGTTCACAGGACAACTCAGTGGCTGCCGAGGTCCAGCGTGGCCCTGGATCCAGAGTGAACTCTGGTTCCAGCTCTCTCTGGCTTGGCCCTTTTATAGTTCCCGTGACTCACTCTCTTTATTGCCCCTGCTCTGGAGGCAGCCTGGGTGACTTTCTGTTCTTCATCATGCAAAAAACTTACTAGGCACATGGCACATAAAGCAAGTCTAATAGAAGCTTTGGCCTTCTCTGTGGGCAAAGACAGCACTAACTTCAGGCTGTCTTTACAGGGGTTAATACAGGGATTAATTTAACACTGAACCACCAGATGAGAAATCAGAGAGATGCCTACCAACATGTTTTGCAAGCTAAGGCTTTGAAGGTAGAAGGGGATTTGCTGTCTCATGGACCTGGAACGCCCAACTCTGGCCTTCCAACCCACCACCCCTGCTTGCTCATCTTTTAAGACTCACTCAGCTTCGATGTCATTTCTGAAGGCTTCCCTGCTATGCCAGCCTCGTTAAGTGCCTTCCTATGCTCCAAGTGTCTCCTGTGCAAATCTACGATGGAATTTATCACACTATTTGGTAACTATTTACATGTCTAGCTCTCCTCCAACCATCACTTCCAACGTGTAAGTTCTTTCACAGCCCCTCCAATAAATGTTTGCTTTTCCATCAACTAGCCCAGGATCTAGAACCTGCTTGCCAAATAAATTAATCAATGGCTGGTGTTTTTCAATGCAGTCTGGACTAACAAGGTTGCTGCCGTTAGGAAATAACACACACACCACTGCCTCAGTCCCCGTCATATGACAAGGCACTCTGCCAGAAAGGAATATGGTTTTAATTGGAACTCTTTCCAATACATGCACTTTTCACTCCCATGGTTCCAGGCTACCTTTCTGACTTTAATTTCATGGACTGTGAAAAGCAGAAACCTTAAAGAGACTAAGAATCCAGCCTAGCATCACTAACACGCTAACATACCCACAGCTACGATTCTTTCTTTCCAAACTGTAGGATGCTGTATTTGGGCCCAGTGTTCTCTACAGAGTCAGGTTCATAACATTCCTATGAGTGTCTATGTCACAGATGGGAGACTAAAGGAACATGGCAGTCTCTGGGGAGATAAACATGGACAGGTAGTGGCCAACTCCCTCATGACCCTCTGAACATGGCTGCTGTGGACCACAGCTCAGAGCTGTCCTAGGATGCTGGGCTGGGAGACACAGTGTTTACCTGTTCTGGTAGGTGCTGATGGTCACATGAGTGGAGTGGGCCAGCCCCGGAGGAGTGTCTGCTTGATGAATGGTCCCTCTAGGAAAGTAGAGCAGATCACCTGGCTGAAGGGAGGGAAAAAAAAGAGGGAAAGAGAGTACCTTCTCAGTCCTCTTTGTTTTAAGGAGATAATAGAGGCTTTGAGTTTCACTTCTCCATTACAGAAGCCATCACCTAGTGGTTAGAAGGGTGCTGTGTGAGCGTCACAGTGAACCTCTCACAGCAAGACACAATCTACAAGAGGCTCTCAGTGCCTCAGCCCACTTTCTTCATTCACAAGCTGAGACCAAATATGCATGGACTACCCTCCTCAATTCCAGGACCATGGAAGGAGAGATCTTGCCACTCCCTCCCTACCTGCCGAGTCATGCAGTGGTCAAGAGTGGGTGCCTTACAGTCTTACAGACTCTTCCACTTACTGGTTGTGATCCAGGCAAATCACTTAACCACCAAAGCTTCAGTTCCTTTACCTATAAAATGGAGTTAACAGCCCCACATCTCACAGGATTATTATATAAGGGTTAAAAGAGATACTGCATCCAAAGCTCTTGGGGCAACGGTGGACAGGTGGTTGTATTAGAATTATTATTTTACCTATAGTCCCTCATCTCGTAACAGTTTGTCCACACCCCACCCTGCCTGCTGAAATAGCTTTAAGTAAGCAGCAAAAGCAGAATTGCAATGCATTTTTTTTAACATTTGTAAATTAGGTCACAAAAGGGATACAAATTATTTGCAGTATGACTATTATCTATTCATAGAGCTAAAGTTACTTACTGAATCTTACTTATTATTCCCTAATTAAAGGTGGCCCAAATCCAAAAATGGTAGGCTATATTAATGGATCTCTCTTCCTATTATAACTAACATTTTAACATTACTTCTGATAAATTCCCTTTTTAAATAGAATATATAATAGAATTAAAAAAAAAAAAACCTGTTTATTAAAAGGATACCTAAAACTCTGCAAACTAAACAGTTGGGTTTACAGAAAATTATAGGTGAACTAGTGAAATAAAATACTGAGAAGGAGTATCAATTAGTACACATGTAAAACTTTTCCATTTTACTCGCTCCAGGCAGGGTTTATATCTTATCCACCTTGTATCCCCCAGAGTCTAACCCAGCAAAGCACCCAGCACAAACAGAGGCTCAATAAATGTTGCAATGAATGGACAAAAAGTGATATAACCCTTCATTTGAACCTAAAAACTACAGGTTAACTAAAAATCCATCACTTTCTTGGCCAGCTGAGTCTCATCCACCCTAGCTCTTTTCTCTCCTCAAGTCCGTGGCCTGAAATACTCTGCCCACATCACTCCAACCCTGAAATGTTCTCCCCAAATCACTCCTGCCCTGAGCTACCAACTCCCGAGTCTCACCTGAACCAAAACAGGCTACACAGTAGTGTCTAAGGAGTTAAGTGGGAATTATGTGAGCTGCTTATCTCCCCTGCAACTACAGGAAGGCAAGCAGTCTAGTACACCAGCTAAGAGCACCAGCCCTGGAGCAAGAGCTCAAGAAATCAGCTGAACCTTTTTTTTTTTTTTCTTTTTAAATTTTAAGACATTTTGTGAAGCATGAGACGATATACAAATATCTATTTTCCTAAGAGCTATCTGGGATGCTCACTTGCCCTGCATGACACCTAACTGACATGAAACTTAGGACTTCAGGTAAATACATGTTTTACTGGTAATGATAGCTATTCTTTCCTGAGCGTCTCTGGGCCAGGCCCAGAGTGAGGCCCTTTACATATATTTACTCATTCATTCATTCATCACCCCTTGCACCACTCCAGGCACTGGGGATAGAGCACTGAACAAAACAAACACCTGCCCTTAGGTGGAACGTTCCAATGGGGGAAGACAGACAGTCCAAGAAGAGGAAGAGAGAACAGACACAACCAAGACATTCTACTGGGGGCAGAGAGATTAAATAAAGCAATAAATAAATAATGTCAACTGGTAGTGAATGCAATACAAACAAAGGGGGAACCGGGGAGGGGGGTGTGCTTGGGGTAAAAGGCACAATTTTATCAAGGATGGCCAGTGAAACCGTACTCTGATAGGGTGTGTTTGCTAGGACTACCATAACAAAGTACAGAAAATTGGCTTCAAACCTCAGAAATGTATCACCTCACAGCTCTGGAGGCTAGAAGTCTGGAGTCAAAGTGTGAAGGTTCCAGGGGAAGATCTTTCCTTGCCTCTCCCCAGGCTCTGGTAGTTCCTGGCAACTCTTGGCGTTCTTGGCTTATACATACATCACCCCAATCTCCGCCTCCATCTTCACATGACCCTCTTCTCCTTGTGTTCCTCTTCTCTTTTTATAAGGGCACCAGACACATTGGGTTAGGGCCTACACTACTCCAGTATGACCTCATGTTAACTAATAGCATCTTCGAGGACCCTATTTCCACGTAAGGTCACATTCAAGGTACCAACGGTTAGGACGCCAACATATCTTTGGGGGGAGGGCACTATTTAATCCATACAGGGTGACATTACTGTAGAGACTTTAGGAAATGAGACAGCAAACCATGTGACTAGCTGGGAAGAAGGGATGCCAGGGAGAAGGAAGACCAAGTGCAAAGGTTCTGAAACTAGAGCGTGCTTGGCGTGTTTAAGGAGCATCAAGTTGCCAGCGTGACTCGAGGGCGTGAGTGAAGGAGGGACTGATGGGAGCTGAGGCCAGGAAGGCAGCGGAGGGACCAGATCACAGGGTCTACTGTACCATTCTACGGACTTTGGCTTTCATTCTGGATTTAAGGGAAAGACACTGGAGGTCTGGACAAGGGATGCACATGATCTAAAAAGGATGATAATGGTTGTCGTGTCAGAAAAGTCTGCAAAGGGGATGCCAGATAGGAAGGAGTCTTTCATAGAAATCCATGTCCAAGGGTTCTGTCCTGCACAAGCAGAACGGTGACACAACTTAGAGGAAGAAGCAGGCTGGGGACGAGGCGTTCACGTAACATTTCATTTGGATAGATCCAGTGGTTTAAAAACGCACATGTACATACAGAAACACACGTGAAGAACGCGGTACCACACCACGCTATCTTTATTCTTCCAGGAGACTCAGGGCTTCTCTCATGAACTGTGGTCAGGACGGATGTGTTCACGGGCATCTGCTTCCTCTCCTCCAAGTGAATGGCAACAGCACAAAGAATCCACACGTTCTGTGCTTAAAGAGCACCACGAAGCCTGACCTCCTCAGGAAAGGCAAGCAGCCCAATCATACGTCTGAGAAGCTCAGTCTTGGCCTCAGAGGTCATGGATTGGTTTAGTCTTCAGCTTAAAAATAATCAACCAAGAACCGACATAAATATGCTCAACCAAAAGCAGGAGTTGGCAAACTCCTTCTGTAAAGGGCCAGATGGCAAATATTTTCGATTTGTAGGCCACATAGTCCCTGTGGCAACCACTCAACTCTGCCACTATAAGGTGAACACCAAACCAAAAACCCAAACCCACTGCCGCAGAGTTCATTCTGACTCATAGTGACCTTATGGGACAGAGAAGAACTATCCCATAGGGCTTCCAACGAGTGGCAGGTAGATTCGAACTGCTGACCTTTTGGTTAGCAGCCAAGCTCTTAACCACTATGCCACCAGGGTTCCAAGGTGAACACAGCCACAGATAACACTTAAAGGAATGAGTGGGGCTGTGTCCCAATAAACTTTATTTACAAAAACGGGCAGCAGGTAGGATGTGGCCCCTTGGCCACAGTTTGCCAACTCCTGTTCAAGAGCATAAAAAACAAAGACGCATACTTTTATTTTTGTGTTTAAGTAAGTTCCTAGAATACACAGACCTGTTCTAGAAAGGGAGGTTGTTTCCCCAGTTATTGATAACAGGCAGAGACTTTAAAAGCAAGAAAAGGACACAAAACATTGAGTAGGAATTAGATACTAATTACGACTTGGATTCAAGATGAAAGAAATACAAAAACACGAGCTATGTGCAAATTTATCAAGTTGTTAGAATCTTTGGGATTATTTGTATTAATTACTGCTTTATTGCCACTAAAGGAAATTAAAATTAATGCTTTTTAAGAAAAATATTAAATTTAATTATGGAGCTATTACTATCCCGCTAAGGTTCCTTCTTAACCATCTTTCTTGCTGGGGATTGTATTAGCCATGATCGTATCCAGGCTACCTGTTCAAAGATAGGTTTTCTCAGCAGCAAGATGCAATGAACCAGCACACAATTAAGCCACCTGGCTTCCTGGAGGAGGACTCCTCAAGAGCTTTCATAATTAGCTGTGCTTCTGGTGACGACATGGGGGGTGGGCAAGGAGATGCAGAGATGGTCTGTTGTATAACCAAGTGGAAAAGTGGGGTCATTTTTTGTTTCAGCAACAACAACAACAACAAAATCTGGCTGGACTCTGGCTAAACAACCTCAGGCCCAGTGCTGGCTGTTGTCTTGAATATGGATGAACTGCCCAAGACCAAAGCTTCCATTTTTACTCTAGAGAAAGGAGTGTGGAGGCCTATAGAAGCTGGTGAATCTCTGAACTCCTAATGCATGCCCATCGAACTTAGGTCATACTTGGAGACAGGTCATTTGGAAAATGAGCTTAATACTTCCTCGGCTCACTCCATTTGTAAGTACAAACCACCAAATCACCTTTAGAAGCTGGGTAACTAGAATGAGAAGCCCTCTACACACCAAGACTCTTTGATATCCTCCCACTGGGGTGGCTGTGTTACAGAGGAACTAAATCTTCACCCTGAACTTGTCTTAAGAACAAGAGAGGCACCCACAATGGTAGTCCCATACTGTTATGGATTGAATTGTGTCCCCCCCAAAAATATGTGTTGTAAATTCTAACCGCTATACTTGTAGATGCAATCCATTTGGGAACAGGGTTTTCTTTGTTATGTTAATGAGGCCATTTCAGTGTAGGGTGTGTTTTAAGCCAATCACTTTTGAGATATAAAGAGCAGATCATGCTCAGAGAAACAGGAAGCACAGATGGGGAAAAGAGATGTTAGGCCACATGAAGATGGCCAAGAAACCCAGGAACAGAAGCTAAAAAGAGACAAGGGCCTTCCCACAGGGATGGCAGCGGGTCTTCCCCTTGAGTCAGTGCCCTAAATTCCGACTTTCAGTCTCCTAAACTGTGAGAAAATAAATTTCTGTTTGTTAAAGCCACCTACTCGTGGTGTTTCTGTTACAGCAGCACTAAGAAACTAAGACACGTACCTTCAATGTGAACTCGTGTGTCGGCCTCCCGATCCTGTCCTCAGCCTCCACGCTGTACTCTCGAGCCAGGGGCACAGTGGGATGGTAGAGGCGCCAGTGTTTCTCTCCCTCCAGCTGCAGGATGAAAACCTAGGGAGCCGCAAAACCCAGGAGCATCAGAAAGCTTCCTGACAGCTCACGAGCCAAAGTACTTCAAGAATTATAGCTCTCAAAGGGCTTAGACAACTCACAAGTTTCAGATTAAAAATAAAAATAAAAGATTGAGGAATCCCCAAGACTATGGCCCTCAGACATCTTGCTAATTCAGGACTGAAGCCACTGCCGAAGTCCACCTTTCAACCAAAGACTAGACAGGCTTATAAAACAAACAACAATACACATTGAGGAACATGTTTCTTAGGTCAATTAAGTACTCAAGACCAAATGGGCAACGCCTACCCAAAACCAAGATGAAAAGACAGGAAAGGACAGGAAAACTGGATGAATGGACACTGAGACCCCAGGGTAGAAAGGGAAACGGGGAGAGTCCTGATATATTCTGGGGATTGCAACCAACGTCACAAAACAATTTATGTATAAATTTTTGAATGAGAAACAAATGTGCGCTGTAAAGTTTCACCTAAAACACAATAAAATTAAAAATAAATAAATAAAAGATTGGAAATACATTTCCCTCTACACTTAAAGTTACAACTATTGGTAGGTAATCATGAACCCCAGTGCTGAACAGATATTCATTCTCCCCACTTTCTTAGAGCCTCTCTGAGTTCTTTATATCCTTTAAATCTTCCATCAGACAGCTGAAAGCCCGTAATCTCTGATGGAAAAGCCAAGCTTCAGATAGTACTGAATGTCTAAAATCCTGAATACTGCAAGGGCCTTTGCAGATAAGAAAACTACATGTTTTTTATTCCTTCATTCAGCCTAAGGCATCTTAATGCTCTATTTAAATTAAAAAAAAAATTTTTTTTGAAAATATACTAATACCAAATTGCACCCAAAGGAAAAAAGAAGGGCCTTTGACTAAACTCTGTGCTCACACCTTATATTACCACAAAAATAATAAGATGAAACACCTAAGCCAAAGAGTTAACTTTTTTTGGAAGCCACATGAGTGTGAAATCAACACTTATTAGGTGCCAGGGCTGAAGTGAAACCATGACCCTCATTCAAGCTGCCCTGATGTTTTCACAAACGGGAAAGAAAAAAGATTCCAGCAGCTACAAGAAAAAAGACAAAATGAAAGCAAATGTAAGGATTATTTGTGACCTCAGCTTATTAAAGATCGTACATTGTGAATTTAAGGCAAAGCCATTCAGACTTCCCTGTTGATAAATTCCATAAATGCTTGATTCACAGGCATGTGTGGCTCTTTATATTAGTAGGGTTAGAAACAATCCCTCCCGTTGAAAAGAAGAAGGAAACCAGTTTGGTAGAATTTATTTTGGCCCAGCGTTTAGGTAAGGTTGAGATTTCAAGAGACCGCACAGAAAAAGTGGACTGTGTCCTGGCCTACAAGCCTCAAAGAGTCATGGGAACTGAGCCCTGACAACTATCCTGAACCAGCTTTCGGCAACTCATTCTCCCAGCTCTGAGCAGTGTTCTTCTCTTACCTCGACATCATCGTAGTGGGGGGGTAGGCCCTGAGACCCTGCGGGGGTTATGTACACATTCGAGCCAACCAAGGAGCCAAAGTAACATTCAAGCTTCTCCTGGATCCTCCACAGCTCATCCTTTAAAAAAAAAGAAGGGGGGGGGGGAATATATTAGAAATAAGAGTAAATAAAGTTCTTATTCATTTAGCAAGTCTTTATTATACAGTCACTATGTTCTGGATACTGAAAATAAAGCTGTGAACAAGACAACACCTCTGCCCTCTCTTTCAGAAGCGCGACAGAAAAGCTGTGAGTAGATAAACGAGAATTTGGCAAAGCAGGCAATAAGGGGTCACTGAAGGATTTTAAGCAGGAGACTGACATGACCCAACCTACATTTTTAAAAGCTCATTTAGGCTATTGTGTGGAAAATGGAGTATAGAGAAGCAAGAGCAGAACCGAGAGAGATCAGTCTGGAAATTTCTGAGGCAGCAGCCCAGGTGAGAAATGACAAGGGCAGTGGGAGTGAGAAGTCAAGATGTACTCTGAGAGTGGCATCGACAGTACTTGCTGATGGACTCAATAAAAAGGAGTAAGGGAATGAGAGACGTAAAAACAAACAAACAAAAATGAAACCTATTTCTAGGTTTTTGGCTTGGGCAATTAGTTAGCCCATGGTTCCATTTACTAAGATGGAAAAGACCTGCTAAAGACGAAGTTTTCAGGAGAGAGAAAAGAGTTCTTTATATTAGAAATGTAAAGTTTGAGCTGCTGAGGTCCCCAGCAGAGATATTTTTGAGTAGCCAGTTGGCTGACTAAGTCTGAAGGTCTGTTAAGAAGTAAGGCCTAGTGATTAGAATTTGGGAACCGCCTGCATACAACCGATATTTAAAGCAATGAAGGTATAGAAAGAAAAGGAGGAACAGGTCAAGTAATGTTCCTGCCTCCATCCATTAATCAACTCTTCAGTGCAGAAGTCAGATTGAGAGGCCTAGAGATGAGCCATACATTCCTGCAAGTGAGAAAGAAACCTTATTTCCCAAGGCAGATGAGAAGAAGCGAGGTAACAATTAGGCCATGTAGATATTAGCACTCCCTATGTGCCAGGCCCCAACCCGGGTGGCATAGTGGTTAAGTGCTACAGCTGCTAACCAAAAGGTCAGCAGTTCAAATCCACCAGGCGCTCCTTGGAAACTCTATGTGGCAGTTCTACTCTGTCGTACAGAGTCACTATGAGTCAGAACTGACTCGACAGCAATGGGGTTTTTTTTTTTTTTTTTTGGTTATGTGCCAGGCAATGGTTTATACTTATCACTTATACAATCCTCACAACAACCCTGTCTCACAGATTGTACTGTCATTACCTGAGTTTAAAGACAAGGAGGCTGAGACCAAAATCACACAGCTATTAAATGATGAAGACAGGATTTGAATCCAGACAGCCTGGCTCCAGAGCCCATTTCCTTAACTCTATATTGTCTCTCTAAAACACTGTCTTAAAGACAAGTCACCTACGACGCATCCTGAAGAGCCCAACGTTTCAAACGGTGCCTGGCACATAGGAGATGATGAAATATATTTAAAATATTTCCTGAATAAACCAATGGCCTCAGGTTAGGAGTCAATCATTGCACCAGACTGAAACGGATCTGTAGTATTAAAAATGCCAAATGGGAAGAAATTGGGTCACTATGAAAAAAGCCTTGGGAGACTTCTTTATATATACCACTGGGCTACCCTATTTATACATCTCTGGATTCTACTTAACACAAGGAGAATAATTTAATAGCATCTGAATAGCTCCAAACACTTAGCACAGTTCCCAAGGAGTCTAATTTATACCAGGGAAGGGCTAACAAGGCCTGACTCTGCATGTTATAAATACATTTAAACAGCAACTGGAACCACTAGAAAACTGGGTTTTTTCTCTCTCTCTGACGGCCTGAGAGGTCTTTTAGCACCACATGGGTCCCTTTATGATTCCCAGCTTAAGTACTTGGGTCTTAACCAATGAGAATGTCTCTTTTCTTCTTAAAGGTTCCAAAAACCCTATCAATTATACAGGCTTTCCTTTCCTCCTGGACCTTTAGCTTCTGAATCTGTGAGGCCTAAAAGAAAGAGATTTGGAGTCAAACCACCTCGGTCCAAGTTGTAGTCAGATGCTACATGATTTCAGCTTCTTTATTTGTAAAGTGAAGACATTACCACTCCTACCCCATTCCTGAGGGGAACTGCATGAAACTACTTATCTCAAATCCTGCTTAAACTGCAAAACAATATACAAGTGTTATTGCCTCACCAACATTGACTTAGGCACAAAGGTCCTGAAAGCTCTCACCTTTACCTCATGACTCTCAACTATGTCCAAAGACATCAAAGAGGAGGATCTTAGAACAATAAAAAAGGTAGCAGCCACTATACTGGCTCGGTAAAACTTCCTCTCTCACCTGACCTACCCCACAGAATCAAACCTGAATGCCATGGCTAAGGCCAGAAAACCACGTACAGGCAGTCCCCAGGGTAGGAACACCTGACTTGCGTACCACCTGTAGTTACGAACCAATCCCCGTAAAGCCTATTATATTAAAAATTCGAGGTACATACAATGGTTCACAATAACAGCCAGGCGATACTTCGTGACCATCAAAACACTATTATTATTATTACTACTGTATTATTATGTTAAAGATGTTTTAGTGTATCTGAAAGTGTTTCTTTAATTTTTTTTATGCATAGAAAGCTGCACTATATACTAAGACAAACATGTGACTAACTGACATTAGATACAAACCATACCTAACTGTTCGGACTTAAGTACAAATTCAACTTAAAGACAGACTTAGGAACTGAACATGTTCGTAATCCAGGGACTGCTTGTATATGCCTAAAGAAAGACAAAAACAAAACAGCAAGCAGGCCACACACACACACACAAAATCGAAACCACATTTCAAGCACCATCTTTAAAAGGGTGGTAGGAAAACGCCTTAAATTTAGAGTCAGAAGCCCTTTACCAGCTTAATAACCATGGGAAAGTCAGCATGTCCATAAACTCCAGTTTTTTCATATATAAAATGGGTACTGCAATGCCTGCCCTACCTATTTCAAATGTCTTTAGGAGGTTCAAAGTTAACATATATGAAAATATTTGGTAAATTCTAGTAAATTCTAGTATGCCATGTAAAATGCAAATAAATGTTATATTTCCCCAAAACTGAACCTTTGATGTGGGGATTAACCAAAGTGGGTGGGGGAACAATTTCTATGACTCTGGTTACCTCCTTACTCATTTCCAGACTCACTAGAATAATAAGCTGTGTACACATTCAAAGGCCAACACACCAAGGGCTACCTTTCCCCTCTAACAGTCTCTCAACATGGCCAGTGATGAACTGCCCCCTGGACTTTTTTTATCCTGATGTTAATATGCCCACTCACAAACACACGCAACCCTAAAGCTCCTCTTAATATTTAGAACTCAGCTTCTCGCGTATCAGGGTGAGCACCTATAGCTTATGGGTCCCTCAAGTGCCGGTGGTGAGGAGAGAAAAACAGGGTGTATTCTCGTCTAGCCTGGGGGCAGGTTTTGGCCTAGAAAGCTCATTCTTCCGGCTTTAATAAACCCAGATGAGGAGCTGAGTCGACAGATCAAAAGAAGTATGTTTTAGGCTACCTGAAATCCCAGAGGAGGGATGTGCCGGGGTTAAGTAGTGGAGCAGAGAAAGGCCCTGGGGAAGATAGTTTTAAGTACAGAAATGACACCCACAGAGAACACCACCCGTAGGCCAAATGCTAACTTTCTGCTGGCTTGTCATCAAATTTCATGTAATTAACTCACTGAATGGATTTATGTTCATAGTTCTTAGGTTTCTAAAAACTATTCTTTTTAAATGTACAACTTCTAGTCAGGCAAAGAGTCAAAGCTAGCTGAGAAGCACTTTACCCATGGTGTCCAGGTTTTCTAAATTCATATCATGATTTTGTCTGACAAATGATATGTAACTTCCTTTTTGGCGCTAGAGCTACAAGGTTGGCATTCAGGGACATTTCAACTTCTTATGATTGCTTGAGATGGAATATCTAGAATCAGGACTTGTCCTACACAATCCATCAAAACTTAAACCTCCTCCAGGGTACCAATAGGTTCAGGATTCTTTAGACAAGAAAGGGAATAACATTTACCAGATGAGGTCTAACGGGATCGAACATCCAAACTCTGGAGTTCAGTCCAGGGAAACATTAGCTAAAATTGGTAACAAAGCCCCAGAAACCATCGACACAGCCAGAACCCATTCCCCTCAGTATGGAGGCTCATAAACCCCTCTCCTTCTGCCATGCTGCTGTTCTGCTTCAGCCATAGGTCACAGAAGGGGGTTTCTGAATGGGATAAAATTTTATCTAGAAAACAGGCCTTCAACTCTTCTAAGCCATCTGTCATACAAAGCTCTCAAACCTGAGAGAGAGCAGGTTAGCTCAGCTTAAGTTTCCATTTTTTAAACACAGAAATTGAACACAGAGAAGCAAAGGTATTTCCCAAACGTCAATCACTGATGCAGAATAAATAAAGAATTAGCCAGTCCTCCCGACTCTCACATCAAAGCTAACCTCCACCTCTGACTGCCTCCCCAGGTGCAGTTTCAGGACGCCACCCCTCACCACTACACGCGCTGCCCTTAGGGAGGGTGAAGTCTTCCTTGAACATCACCTGGTATGTCATCCAGCCAGGGCTGCCAAGCCTCTACTCAGGGTAGACGCAGGCAACTGCAAGAAGAAAAGCATCACCTTGATGCTATCATGCCTTAAATTACAGGGACAGGACAGAGCAAACACAAATGCCTGCCACAGACCAAGACAGAAACCAGGTCATAGAACGTGGGCCTGAAGGTATAATGTTACTTTAATAAGCTTTATAAGCTTGCAACATAATTTAGTTTTTGCAGCTTGGTTAAGCAATGATACCCAACCATGACTACCCTCAGAAGGAGGCTCTAAGAGTTTAGCCAAAAAATACATGGAAATCTCTTAAGTTGGAATGCATTTAAAGACCAAACAGGTGCTATCTCTTCTCAAACTGGCAGGAGGCAAATCAGCATCATACCATTCATCCTTGAGCTGATCTGTAGCCAAATATTATTAGTACTTATATGTATATATATATGAGGATTCTACAGTGGGAGAATCTATTACCTTAAATCTCTGAGGTTGGTGAAACTGAATTGTGGCCCTTTTCTGATCAAAATCTTTTCTCAGCTGAAGAAAATACACTTTGCCATCTTTATTTAAAACCTTCTTCTTCCCGTTGACACACCGGCAGACATTTATGTCTCTTCCATAGTACAAACCCCGGCTGCACAGACTCTTCAGCTCCGTCAACCTGAACAGAGACTGGTAATATGTGGCCAGTGCAGGGTCATCTCTCTGAATAAGAAGGGGCTTCTGCTCCCAGAATTCCTTGAAAAAAGTCTCTGTCTTGATGGGCGAGATTAAACTTTCAAAGAGATTACTGGGGCTGTCAAAGTTCAAGGTAGAAGGCACAGCAGCCACCTCCACCTTCGCCTGCTTACAGGGAACAGGCCCCGCCTCCTTCCCATTCCTTGCAGGCTTTGCTTTCTTTGGCATCACTCAGTCTTCAAGACAAACAGTGAGGAAATGCAAACCTACTGAAAATATAAAACATACATGCAGTTAGGTCTACTAGGAGTGAAAATGTCAGTATCAGGAGATCGTACAAACACAGCTTGCATGACTGCTGCACCTTCAACCTGAAAACTCTCTGAAAGTCAATTATATTTCCTACAGTTACCACCTATCTGTTAGTTTGCCATTCTGTGGTAGTGTGCACGTTGCTGTGATGCTGGAACCGATCCCACTGGTACTTCGAACACCAGCAGGGTCACCCATGATGCACAGGTTTCAGCAGAGCTTCCAGGCTAAGACAGACTAGGCAGAAAGACCCAGTGATCTACTTCCAAAAATCAGCAAATGAGAGCCCTGTGGATCACAACAGGATGTCTGATAGAGTGCTGGAAGCCACTATGCACTGGCCGCAACAATTGGCTCACACAGGCTGACGATCATGACAGTGGTGCAGGACCAGGAAATGTTTCATGTATGTTCCACGTAGCGTTGCCATGAACCAGAGCCAATTTGATAGCAACTAATCACGTTTCCTACAGCCTTAAACCAATGTCATTTCTTCCAAGACATAACTCAGCCTCAGACGCCACTCGGATAACATACTCATCTAAAGGAAAACCTGTTTTTCTTATACACAAGCACGAATATCATGGAATCCATTGTTTGTGAGGTGGTATAATCATCCCTAATTAAACCGCTCAGCTTTCTCGACAGCTCCTAATCACAGGTTTAGTCTGTGACCATTGACACAACAAAGTCAAAAATCTTGAATTTGGCTGCAATCGGCATCGGGTCCCATATCTAATTAGATGTACCTGAGTTACAAACACCTGACTCATGAACTACAAACAGCTGCCCATTGCCACGTGCTTCTCACTCACTCCCCGTTTCACCACCTGTTCAGGAAAGGACACAACCTGTCCGGGGCCAGTGGTGTCACCTGGTGGCTGGAGAGCAAGGAGCTGCCCGCTCCTCAGTCTTCCATGACCACCTGAACCTCCTCACTTGCAAATCTGTTTATTCTCGAAAACTGTCACTTTATGAGACCCCTATAACACATACACACACACACAACCCTAATTCAGGGCTGAAAAGTGAAGGTTAAAGACAGTGATATACCAATTGTTTAAAAAGCTATACCTTTTGAATTAAAATAAGATACAATAAAATACTGCCATCATCAGGCTCTAAGAGTGGTTCTCCAGCTTTAAATGCCCACTCCCATCACCTGGGTATCTTGCTAAAGTTAGAGTCTGCATTTGTCACAGGCTCCCAGGTGAAGATGCTGCTGCGGGTCCACAGACATATTTGAGCAGCAACAATCTCCACTCCCAAACTTTGCCAAGGCCCTTGCAGAACTGCCCCCAAACCACACCTTATTTTTGTTTATAATGCAAGTGTCCTTCATCTGGGGTTCAAGGACTGTAATTCAAATCGTATCAATCTCCTGAAACTGCCAAATGCTATTCTAAAGTACACGTTTGTTTGTTTTCTGGAAAGGGAGCCCCGTCGCTTTCACCAGATTCTTAAAGTTAAATCCCTGACACAAAAAAGGCTAACAACCATGGTGCTTCTAAAAAACAAAGTTTCTCAAAAACCAGTGATTATTTATAAATGTTATGGTTTCCTATTTTTGTTTAGCTACCAGAATTAGAAAAATACTGTTTTCTACTGGTTTGCCAAGCAGTATTTTCAGCTACATTGTGGACTGAGAAGAAACAACATTCAAGGTCTGGCCTAGAAGCGTAAGCTGTGTTTCCTAGAGTCAAGTGTCACACATGGCAACAACTAATTTATAAATGAACATTTACAATCCAAATATAAACTGAACAAATTAGGAAGAGGAAATGTCAAAACATAAAACTAATGGTCTCATTTTAGCTTCTTAATTTTGTAACCACAAATAGCTTGGTTCTTTCAAAGGATCGAGTGCTTTTGGTAGGAAACACAGGACCACGGGTAGAAAACTAATGCAAATTGATACTAAAAGCCTACATTGGGGGGGTAATGGCTTAAGCTTAGAAAAAAATAAACTTTAGTGTTTTAGGATATGAAATTGTACCGATGAGACATACATTTTCTGAAATTGTTTCCTATTCCTTTTAAGTTTAACAGACCAGCTTGAATTCTCAAGGAAAGAATCCTGGCTTCAGTGAGACAAAGCTTTGCTAGCATTTGAAAAATTAATGACAGGCTTGCTTAAAAGGTTGGTCCTTGGCTGGCATCTGAGGATTTAGATTTCAGGAGAGCCCACACCACCGTTAGCTGAACCATTAGAGTGGCTCAACATAAAGAAAACAAAAATCCTCATAACTAGACCAATAAACGACATCATGGTAAACCGAAAATATTAAAGTTGCCAAGGATTTCATTTTACTTGGATCTCCAATCAACACCTATCGAAGCAGCAGTCAAGAAATCAAATGACCTACTGCATTGGGCTAGTCTGCTGGAAAAGACCTTTTTAAAGTGTTGAAAAGAAGAGATGTCACTTTGAGGACCAAGTTGTGCCTGACCCAAGCCAGGGTATTTTCAATTGCCTCATATGCTGAACAATAAATAAGGAAGACCAGAGAAGAACTGCTGCCTTTGAATTATGGTGCTGGCGAAGAATACTGAATGTACTATGGACTGCCAGAAGAACAAACAAATCTGTCTTGGAAGAAGTACAGCCAGAACGCTCCTTAGAAGCGAGGATGGTGATAATTCCTCTCACGTACTTTGGACATGTTATGAAGAGGGACCAGTCCCTGGAAAAGGACATTACACTTGGTAAAGGGTCAGCGAAAAAGAGCAAGACCCTCAACAAGATGGGCTGATACAGTGGCGTAACAATGGGCTCAAGCATACCAAGGATTGTCAGGATGGCTCAGGACTGTTCAGTGTTTCGTTCTGTTTTACACAGGGTTGCTATGAGCCAGAACTGACTCAATAGCAACCTAACAATAACAACAAGAAGAGTGGCTCATCACGCCTAAACTAGTTCTACAATCAATATATTTTATGCTAAACACCTGCTTCCCTTCTGGGAGTTTAGAATTTTTCTAAGTGCAAGGCAGAGACTGCCTATGTGATCAGCCCCTAAAACTCCTCCGCACTGAGTCTCTCATGGGCTTCCCCACCTGACACCATTTCACAACTGTTGTGACAAGTATTTGTTGGGGGGACTTAAGTGCATCCTGTGTAACTCCAGGGAAACCCTGGTGGTGTAGTAGTTAAGAGCTACGGCTGCTAACCAAAAGGCTGGCAGTTCGAATCTACCAGGCACTCCTTGAAAACTCTACGGAGCAATTCTACTCCATTCTATAGGGTCGCTATGAGTCAGAATTGACTGACGGCAACAGGTTTGGCTTTTTTTTTCGGAGTAGCCCCGGAGGAGCCCTGGTGGCACAGTTAAGCGCTCAGCCGCTAATCAAAAGGTTGGTGGTTTGAAACCACTAGCTACTCCATGGGAGAAAGATGTGGCAGTCTGCTTCCGTACAAGATTTACAGCCTTGGAAACCCTAATAGGGCAGCTCTACTCTGTCCTGTAGGGTCACTACGAGCTGGAATTGACTCCATGGCAATAGGTTTGGGTTTTTTTTGTTGTTGTTTTTTTGGTTTTGAGTAACTCCATTGGGAAAGGTCCCTCAGCAACTTGTGCCTGGTCTCCCCAGAACTTAGCCCCATGCACCTTTTCTTTTCCCTTTGTGACTGTGCTTGGTATCCATAAACTGTAATAAATTGGTCCTGAGTACAATAATAGGCTGAGTCCTGTGAGTCCTTCTAGCAAATCATTGAATCCAGGGGTGATTTTGGAGATACTTGACATACCACGCATATTTAATTTTCAAAACTAAAATTTAGATTGCCTTAGAAGGTTTATATTAATCACAAAAGGTGTCCTACAAAGAAAAAGTAATTTTATATTGAGCCAAGCATCTCTTGCCCTCACAACTGATGAGTTTAAAATTTATTTAAAAGATGTGAGCAGGAGAAAGACACGAGCGAAAGGCTTGTTTTCTTTAAGCACAGTATTTGAATACAGTATAAGCACATCCAACAGAAAATCTGTCCAAACAAAGTGCCACAAAAACACTCAAGCCAAAAATGAAGTCATTTAAATAATTTTCTGTAACTACAATCACTGGCAACATAAACCCCAATACTGCATAATGCTTTTGTTAGAATATAAATCCCACTGCCAAAAATTACAACATTTAACGTTTCTCTATGTTCATAACGAAATTATTTGAGGCTCAGTTAATAGGAATCTAGCTAAAAGGTTAGTGGGCAAATACACTATTTCTCTCATTCTCAGACTCCCCAGATTGCAAGACAATCATTCTTTTAACAGCTTTTGGAAGGTGGAGGGGAGAAGAGATGACATATATTACCACGTTAAACACACAAAATTTGTAAGATGCTCCACATTTTCAGAAATGGAAAATATTGAAAAAGTGTCTTAGATTCCAAGAAACACAGTAATTAAAACAAGAGAATGCTTTGTCTAAAATAGTACAGCCAACGCAAGCCTGTCTGTAATTAATCTCACAGACCACCCAAATAGAAAAGCTACAGGGGGGAAAAAAGCAAGTTTTTTAAAGCAATTGTTTCCAGTCTGAGTTGGAAACATCAAAATGTTAAAAGATTATGTCAAAAGAAAAGATTCACAGTTCATAATTTCCAAACTACTTCAGAGTTCCAAATTACCTCATAGATAAAAATAAACACCAAATAGCCTAAACAATGTTGAAATATTAAAACTCTATAAGAAAATCAATATTGATGCCCTTACTATAGCCAACAAATATAAATAGAGCCTTTATGTTTTTAAGGTGCCCTAACCCCCTTCTTAAGCACTAGTGGTGCAGTGGTTGAGAGCTCAGCTGCTAACCAAAAAGTCAGCAGTTTGAATCCATCAGCCACTCCTTGGAAACCCTACGGGGCAGTTCTACTCTGTCCTATAGGGTCACTACGAGTCGGAATACACTCAATGGCAACAAGTTTGGTTTTTTTCTTTTTTTGGTAACCTCTTTTTGGAGCCCTGGTGGCCCAGTGGTTAAGAGCTATGGGCTGCTAACCAAAGGTCAGCAGTTTGAATCCACCAGCCGCTCCTTGCAAGCCCTGTGGGGCAGCTGTACTCTGTCCTATAGGGTCGCTATGAGTTGGAATCAATTCGATGGCAATGGGTTTAGTTTTTGGTTTTGGTAACCTCCTTTTCCACAGTAATAGTCAACAACAAAAAAACAAGAAGTCATAAAACAATGCCCATGGATAGGTAGACTCAACACTGTGAAAATGTCAATTCTACCCAAATCAATCTACAGATTCTATGCAATCCTGAACCAAACACCAAAGGCATTTTTAAAGAGAGGGAAAAACTAATCATTATACACGAAGAGACCCTGGATAAATAAAGCATTATTGAAGAACAAAGTGGGAGGACTCCTACTACCTGACCTCAGAACCTACTATACAGCTACAGTAGTCAAAACAGCCTGGTACTGGCACAATGACAGATACATTGATCAATGGAAGAGAATTGAGAGCCCAGATGTAAATCCATCCATCTATGGTCACCTGATCTTCCACAAGGGCCAAAAGTCCATGAAATGGGGAAAAGACAGTCTTTTTAACAATGGTGCTAGCAAACTGGATGTCCATTTGCAAAAAAATGAACCTCACGCCATACACAAAAACTAATTCAAAATGGATCAAAGTCCTAAATATAAAACCAAAAACTATAAAGATCATAAAAGAAAAAATAGGATCAATGCTAGAGGCCCTAATACGCAGCATTAACTGGATACAAACCATAACTCACAACACATAAACTCCACAAGGCAAGCTAGATAACTGGGATCTTCTAAAAATTAAACACTTATCTTCATCAAAAGACTTCACCAAAATATAAAAAGAGAATCTACAGACTGGGGAAAAATTTTGGCTACTATAAATCTGACAAAGATCTAATCTCTAAAATCTACAGGAAAATCCAACACCCCTACAACAAAAAAACAAATAATCCAATTAAAAAATGGGCAAAGAAAATGGACAGACACTTCACTAAAGAAGACTTTCAAGCAGCTAACAGACACATGAGGAGATGCTCATGATCACTACCACAATCAGGTACCATCTCACCCTGGCATTACTGGTACAAATAAAAAAAAAAAGAAAATAACAAATGTTGGAGAGGCTGCGGGAAGACTGGAACTTACATACACTGCTGGTGGGAATGCAAAATGGTACCACCATTCTGGAAAACAATATGGCACTTCCTTAGAAAGCTAGAAATAGAAATACCATATGATCCAGCAATCCCACTCCTAGGAATATACCCTAGAGAAATAAGAGCCACCATATGAATAGACATATGTACACCCATGTTCACTGCGGCATTGTTCACAACAGCAAAAAGATGGAAACAACTTAAGTGCCAATCAACAGATGAATGGATAAACAAACTATGGGACATACACACAACAGAGTACTACAAAATGGTAAAAGAACAATGATGAATCTGTGAAGCACCTCACAGCATAGATGAATGTGGAGGGCATTATGCTGAGTCAAATAAGTCAATCACAAAAGGACAAATATTATATGAGACCACCACTACAAAAACTCAAGAAAAGGTTTACACAAAAAGAAACAATCTGTGATGGTTCCAAGTGAGGGGAGGGGTAGGGATGGAAAAAGCACTAAAGTACTCACCCTTTGGTGAAGGCTAAGACAGCATACAATACTGGGGAAGCCACCACAACTTGTCTAAGGCAAGATCATGGAAGCTCCACAGACACATCCAAACTCCCTGAGGGACTGAATTACTGGGCTGAGGGCTTTGGGCACCATGCTCTAAGGGAACATTTAGCTCAACTGGCATAACACAGTTTATAAAGAAAATGTTCTGCATTCTACTTTGGTGAGTAGTGTCTAGGGCCTTAAAAGCTTGCAAGCAGCCATCTAAAATACTCCACTGGCCTCACCCCAACAGGAGCAAGGGATAATGAAGAAAACCAAAGACACAAGGGAAAGATTAGGCCAAAGGACTAACTGACCACGACTACCACAGCCTCCACCAGGCTGAGTCCAGCACAACTAGATGGTGCACCCAGCTACCACCACTGACTGCTCTCACAGGGATCACAATACAGGGTCCTGGACAGAGCTGGAAAAAAACGCAGAACAAAATTCTAACTCCCAAAAAGAGACCATACTTACTGGCCTGACAGAGACTGGAAAAAGCCCCAAGAGAATGGCCCCCGGACACTCTTTTAGCTCAGTAATGAAGTCACTACTGAGGTTCCCCCTTCAGCCAAAGATTAGACAGGCCCAAAAACAAAACAAGACTAAAGGGGCACACCAACCCAGGGACAAGGACTAGAAGGCAGGAAGGGAAAGGAAAGCTGGTAATTGGGAAGCAAAGGTTGAGAAGGTAGCATGTTGACATGCCATGGGGTTGGTAAACAATGTGAACAAAACAGTATGTGTATTTACTGTTTAATGAGAAACTAGTTTGTTCTGTAAACCTTCATCTAAAGTACAACAATAAAAAAATTTTTAAACAGTCATAAAACAGCTTCTTGAGGGAAGGGGCAGCTCACTTGTACATCCAGAGCCTGGAACTGAGCACACACAGAAGTGGTCCTCAAAAAATGCTTGCTAACAGACCCAACTGAAATTAAAAGATTCAAATCAGGTTACTATGAAAAACTGTGCTCTAACAAATTTGAAAACCTAGAAGAAATGGATGATTTTCTAGAAACATACTACCCACCTAAACTAACCCAAAGAGAGGTAGAACAACTAAACAAACCCATAACAAAAGAAGAGATTGAAAAGGTAATCAAAAAACTCCCCCCCCAAAAAAGCCCCTGGCCCAGACAGCTTTACTACAGAGTTCTACCAAACTTTCAGAGAAGAGTTAACACCATGACTACTGAGGGTATTTCAGAGCATAGGAAAGGACGGATTACTCCCAAACTCATTCTATGAAGCCAGCATATCCCTGATACCAAAAGCAGATAAAGATACCACAAAAAAAGCAAATTATAGACATATATCCCTCATGAATGTAGGTGCAAAAATCCTCAACAAAATTCCAGCCAATAGAATTCAGCAACATACCCCCCCAAAAAAAAATTCACCATGACCAAGTGGGATTCATACCAGGTATGCAGGGATGGTTCAACATTAGAAAAACAATGTAATCCATCATATAAATAAAACAAAAGACAAGAATCACATGATTTTATCAATTGATACAGAAAAGGCATTTGACAAAGTTTAACACCCATTCACGATAAAAACTCTCAGCAAAATAGGAATAGAAGGAAAATTCCTCAACAAAATAAACGGCATTTATACAAAGCCAACAGCCAACATCATCCTAAATGGAGAGAGCCTGAAAGCATGCCCCTTGAGATCAGGAACCAGACAAGGATGCCCTTTATCACCACTCTTATTTCAACATTGTGCTGGAGGTCCTAGCCAGAGCAATTAGGCAAGATAAAAAAATAAAGGACATCCAGATTGGCAAGGAAGAAGTATCTCTATTTGCAGATGACATGATCTTATACACAGAAAACCCTAGGGAATCCTCAAGAAAACGACTGAAACTAATAGAAGAGTTCAGCAGAGTATCAGGATACAAGATAAACATACAAAAATCAGTTGGATTCCTCTACACCAACAAAGAGAACATTGAAGAGGATACCACTAAATCAATACCATTTACAGTAGCCCCCAAGAAGATAAAATACTTAGGAATAAATCTTACCAGAGATGTAAAAGACTTATACAAAGAAAACTACAAAACACTTCTGCAAGAAACCAAAAGACACCTACATAAGTGGAAAAAAATACCTTACTCATGGATAGGAAGACTTAACATTGTAAATATGTCTATTCTACCAAATGCGATCTACAGATTTAATGAAATTCCAACGACATTTTTTGATGAGAGGGAGAAACAAATCACCAACTTCATATGGAAGGGATAGAGGCCCCCAATGAGTAAAGCAGTATTGAAAAAGAAGAAGAAAGTGGGAAGCCTCACTCTACCTGATTTTAGCACCTAATATACTGCC
Organism: Elephas maximus indicus; assembly: GCF_024166365.1. Taxonomy (NCBI): domain Eukaryota; kingdom Metazoa; phylum Chordata; class Mammalia; order Proboscidea; family Elephantidae; genus Elephas; species Elephas maximus. The sequence goes on from NC_064836.1 coordinate 67,787,920, forward strand.
ACAGCAGTCAAAACAGCCTGGTACTGGTAAAACAACAGATACACAGACCAATGGAACAGAATTGAGAATCTAGACATAAATCCATCCACATACGAGCAGCTGATATTTGAGAAAGGCCCCAAATCAGTTAAATGGGGAAAAGACAGTCTTTTTAACAAATAGTGCTGGCATAACTGGATATCCATCTGCAAAAAAATGAAACAAGACCCATACCTCAATCCAAGCACAAAAACTAACTCAAAATGGATGAAAGGCCTAAATATAAAATCTAAAATGATAAAGATCACGGAAGAAAAAACAGGGACAACGCTAGGAGCCCTAATACATGACATAAACAGTATACAAAACATTACTAACAATGCAGAAGAAAAACTAGATAACTGGGAGCTCCTAAAAATCAAACATCTATGCTCATCCAAAGACTTCACCAAAAGTGTAAAACGATTACATAGAGGCTGAGAGACAGTTTTTAGCTATGACACTTCCAATCAGTGTCTGATCTCTAAAATCTACATGATACTGCAAAAACTCAACTACAAAAAGACAAATAACCCAATTAAAAAATGGGCAAAGGATCTGAACAGGCACTTCACCAAAGAAGACATTCAGGAGGCTCACAGATACATGTGGAAACGCTCATGATCATTAGCCATTAGAGAAATGCAAATCAAAACTACAATGAGATACCATCTCACCCCAACAAAGCTAGCATTAATCCAAAAAACACAAAATAATAAATGTTGGAGAGGTTATGGAGAGACTGGAACACTTATACGCTGCTGGTGGGAATGTAAAATGGTACAGCCACTTTGGAAATTGTTTTGACACTTTCTTAAAAAGCTAGAAACAGAAGTACCATATGATCCAGCAATCCCACTCCTTGGAATACATCCTAGAGAAATAAGAGCCTTTACATGAACAGATATATGCACACCCATGTTCACTACAGCAGTGTTTACAATAGCAAAAAGATGGAAGCAACCAAGGTGCCCATCAATGGATGAATGGATAAATTATGGTATATCCACACAGTGGAATACTATGCATCAATAACGAACAGTGATGAATCTGTGAAACATTTCATGGAGGAATCTGGAAGGCATTATGCTGAGTGAAATTAGTTGCAAAAGGACAAATATTGTATAAGACCACTATTATAAGAACTCAAGAAATAGTTTAAACAGAGAAGAAAATATTCTTTGATGGTTACGAGAGGGGGAAGGGAGGGATGGCTGGGGAGGGAGGGAGGGTGGGAGAGGGGTATTCACTAATTACATAGTAGATAAGAACTACTTTAGGTGAAGGGAAAGACAACACACAAGCGAGGTCAGCACAATTGGACTAAACCAAAAGCAAAGAAGTTTCCTGAACAAACTGAATGCTTCGAAGGCCAGCGTAGCAGCAGGGACAGGGGTTTGGGGACCATGGTTTCAGAGGACATCTAAGTCAACTGGCATAATAAAATCTATTAAGAAAACATTCTGCATCCCACTGGGGTCTTAAACACTCGCAGGAGGCCATCTAAGATGCATCAACTGGTCTCAACCCACCTGGGGCAAAGGAGAATTGAAAAGAACACCAAGGACACGAGCCCAAGAGACAGAAAGGGCCACATAAGCCGAGACTACATCAGCCTGAGACCAGAAGAACTAGATGGTGCCCAGCTACAACCAATGACTGCCCTGACAGGGAATACAACAGAGAACCCCTGAGGGAGCAGAAGAGCAGTGGGATGCAGACCCCAAATTCTCATAAAAAGACCAGACTTAATGGTCTGATTGAGACTAGAAGGACCCTGGGGGTCATGGACCCCAGACCTTCTGTTAGCTCAAGACAGGAACCATTCCCGAAGCCAACTCTTCAGACAGGGATTGGACTGGACAATGGGATAGAAAAAGATGCTGGTGAAGAATGAGCTTCTTGGATCAAGTAGACACTTGAGACTATGTTAGCATCTCCTGCCTGGAGGGGAGATGAGAGGGTAGAGGGGGTTCGAAGCTGGTGGAATGAACATGAAAAGAAAGAGCGGAGGGAAGGAGTGGGCTTTTTCATTATGCGGAGACCAATTAGAAATATATGGCAAGGTGTATATAAATTTTTGTATGAGAGAATGACTTGATCTGTAAACTTTCACTTAAATCACAATAATTTTTTTTTTAAATACTTGCTAGAAGATTTTTTTTCACTTTTGATTCTTTGTATACAACTTTATGGAAGAGTCTCAAAGTCCTTTCACAAAAGAGAAATAGGGGGAAAAAACAGATGGTTCTTTCAGTGGGGATTATTCTTCTTATGGCAGCTATCACTTAGGTATCCAAAAGCAGCACTGAAGCTAAAAGTTACCTTAGACATCGGCGGTTATTAGAGCATACACACACACTGACAGACATTATTATACAGCGCCCGCAACAAGTTTGCCCGGGCTGATCTAAAACATTTCTTTGCCACCCACAGAAATTTCTACCAATTCAGTGAGGGAGAAGCCGTTCTGTTTAGACTGAAGCTATGACTCAGTTTTATTTTAGAAAATGAATTCTAATTTTAGAATTAAAATTAATGTATTTCAGTGACCATGCGGTTAGAAAGTTTGAGGCCGCGGGAGACAGAAACCATCCACGTGGTGCTGGAAGCAGCTGAGTCAATCAGGCGGTCTGCCCAGCTATGAGCCCGGTAAAGTAAAACACCTTGCACCTGCTTTCCAGCTAGGAGATGGCGGAATCAAACCATCTGACTCTGGGCCAGACCCACACTTTCTCAAAACACAATGCACAACCTGGTCTTACTGACATGCTTAACAACCCAACTGTCAGGCGGCTGTCCTAGAAATATGGGTAGATAAACGAATAAATCAGAAACGTAGACTGTAATTTTAAAATCCGGATGGGAGGAATCAGACGCCGCGTTCCTGCCCTTGAACTTCAGGTTTCCCAGCTGCAGAGCACCGCCCCCAGGCCCCTCCTGACACGCGGGAGGCGCAGCACACGTGGCGCCAGCGCTCCCACTGACAGGCCCCCAGTGCCGGCCGAGGGCGGCGCCACCCCCCCGCCAAACCTCCGAACTTTCCGTGCGCTCAGTCCCCGCTGAGACCACGTGGGCTCCTCTCCATGCCCAGGCCATCAGAGACCCGACCCCGAGGTCCGGGCTGCGCCAGACAGGGCGTGTCCAGACTGCCCCCTGGGAGGTGCACTGGCAGGGCGCGCAGCCCCGGTCCCGAACCTCCGCCGGCCCGGCCCGCACGGACGCTCCCGGCCCCGACTCTGCGGAGCTAGCCACGCCGGGTCACCGGGGTCCCCCCACCGCCCACCCGACCCCAACGCGCGCGTGCCCGCCCGATCCGCAAGACCCGAGCCAGCGGCCACAGGGTGGCCCGCCGGTCTGCCCCACTTACCCGGCACGGCCTGTTGCGCGCGGCCGCGAGGCGACAGGGCGGTGGCGGCGGCTGGGGGCGGGCGCGGCGTGAGCACGCTCGCGGACGCCGGGCTCCTGCTCCTGCTCCCACGCCCGCCCCCTGGCCGCTAACCTGCCGCCCACTGGTAGTTGCTCCGAGGCCGGGGCGTGGCTGCGCTTGCAGCGCCCGGATGTTCTTGCCTCCATGTTGGAAGAAATAAGTGGCATGTGGTTTTTTTGAGTTGGTGCGGAGCGGGATGAGGCTCTTGGTTTTGGAAAGTGTTCTGGTACAACCCTGTTCTTTTTATGAATGGGGAAACTGAGGCCCGAGTAGGAGCGTGAGTTGTCGAGATTAGGGAACCGGTCGCCCAGGTTCATCCATCACCTTATGGGTTCGCTGTGTCCCAACGGTTAAGCACTAGTCTACTTACAAAGGTTGGTGATTCGAACCCACCCATCAGCTCCCCAGGAGAACCTGGCAATTGGCTTCTGTAAAGACTACCCAGTACCATCGAGTCGATTCCGACTCATAGCGACCCTATAGGACAGAGTAGAACTGCAAAGACTACAGCTTAGTAAACCCTATGGGACAGTTCTACTCTGTCACATGAGGACTGTGAGTAGAAAATCGACCCCATGGCGTCTAACAGACAACATGGCTTCGATGTGTTGCTTTGTACCAACTCAACCATACTTTATACTGTGTTGCTCCAGAAGAAATAATTAGCCCCAGTTTAAAATGTAGTGGATGTTCTTTATGACTATGGCTGTAGTCACAAAGAACAAAAGCAATTATTCAGAGTAATTTTGGTTGACAAGCTCTCCTGGAACGTTTGGGTGGGGGGCTGAGTGGGTAGGGGATCAATGGCACACCTCTACTCTGACTTGTGCCTTCTTTGCTATGTAGACAGCCAAGGAGAACCCAAAGGAAGCCCTTATTTCATTGTCAAGATGACTGAGACCAGTGGCTGTTTCTGACAGTCTCGTGAAGTATAAGCAAATGGGAACACAGTACACCATTGTCTTATGCTTGTCCAGAAAATAGCAAACTTTGAATTGAGTTCTTACTGTCAGGTACCATGCTAGGTGTTCATAGCCTCCTCTCCATCCCACCATCACGTTGAGTAATTACCTCCATTTTACAGTTAGGAAAGCTCCATCAGAAGAGTTTACTTACATGCTCAGGATCACACAGCTGGGAAACGGCGGAAACAAGGTTCGGAGCCACGCCGGTCAATAAGGCCCTGTCGGTCCTTCACAGTGTTGTGTTCTAGAACTCTCAGCTTTCTGTCACATTCCAGGAAGGAAAGCTCGGGGTTCACACCAAATTTAGCCCTTTCAGATATAACTACAAAAACATCTAAATCTAGTTGACCTGATATTGATAATGTAGTTTTCTCCTTTATTTTGACTTCAAAACATATATTCAAGGTAATATAGAACAACAACAACAAAAATGAATAAAAGCAGTATTGATATTACAGGGGTTCAAAAAAATGGTAAATTCTCACACGTTACCGTTACATACAAAAGCACCATTTTTTAAAATTGTGCTTTAAGTGGTAGTTTATAGTTAAGTTAGCTTCTCATACCAAAATTCATACACTGATTGTTATGTGGCCGTAGTCACTCTCCCTGTAATGTTACAGCACACTCCTCCTTTCCACCCTGTATTTCCCATGTTCATTCAACCCACTCCTGTCCCTTTCTGCCTTCTCATCTCACCTCTGGGCAGGAGCTGCCCATTTAATATCATGTATCTACTTGAGCTCAGAAACACACTTGTCTCAAGCATCATTTAATGTCTTATAAAAAAAAAAAATTAGTCCAGTCTAATCTTTGTCTGAAGAGTTGGCTTCGGGAATGGTTTTAATTTTGGGCTGACAGTCTGGGAGCCATGTCTTCTGGGATCCCTCCAGTCTCAGTCAGACCATTAAATCTGGTCTTTTTACTAGAATTTGAGTTCTGCACCCCACATTTCTCCTGCTCCATCAGGGATTCTCTGTTGTGTTCCCTGTCAGGGCGGTCATTGGTGTTAGCTGGACACCATCTATTTCTTCTGGTTTCAGGTTGATGGAGTCTCTGGTTTATGCGGTCCTTTCTGTCTCTTGGGCTCATATTTTCCCCGTGTCTTTGGTATTCTTCATTCTCCATTGCTCCAGGTGGGTTGAGACCAACTGATGCATCTTAGATGGCAGCTTGCTAGCTTTTAAAATCCCAGATGCCACTCACCAAACTGGGATGCAGAACATTTTCTTAATAAACTTCGTTATGCCAGTTGACCTAGATGTCCCCTGAAACCATGGTCCCCAGACCCCTGCCCCTGCTACTCTGTCCCTCAAAGTGTTTGGTTGTGTTCATTAGACTTCTTAGATTTGGTTTAGTCCAGTTTTGCTGACTTTCCTCTGTATTGTGTGTTGTTCTTCCCTCCACCTAATTCTTGTCTACTATCTAGTTAGTAAATTCCTTTCTCCCTCCCTCCCCACCTTTGTAACCATCAAAGAGTGTTTTCTTCTGTGTCTAAACATTTTCTTGAGTTCTTATAACAGTGGTCTCATACAATATTTGCCCTTTTGCAACTGACTAATTTCACTCAGCGTAACGCCTTCCAGATTCATCCATGTTATGAGATGTTTCATGGATTCGTCAGTGTTCTTTATTGTTGCGTAGTATTGTCGTATTGTGTGACTATACCATAATTTGTTTATCCATTCATCCATTGACGGGTACCCAGGTTGTTTCCATGTTTTTGCTATTGTGAACAGTGCTGCAATGAACATGGGTGTGCATACAGCTATTCATGTGACGGCTCTTATTTCTCTAGGATATATTCCAAGGAGTGGGATTGCTGGATCATATGGTACTTCTATTTCTTGCTTTTTAAGAAAGTGTCAAAACAATTTCCAAAGTGGTTATACCATTTTACATTCCCACCAGCAGTGTATAAGTGTTCCAGTCTCTCCACAGCCTCTCCAACATTTATTATTTTGTGTTTTTTGGATTAATGCTAGCTTTGTTGGGGTGAGATGGTATCTCGTTTTAGTTTTGATTTGTATTTTTCTAATGGCTAATGATCATGAGCATTTCCACATGTATCTGTGAGCCTCCTGAATGTCTTCTTTGGTGAAGTGCCTGTTCAGATCCTTTGCCCATTTTTTAATTGGTGTTTTTTGTCTTTTTGTTGTTGAGGTTATTCAGTATCTTGTAGATTTTAGAAATTAGATGCTGATCGGATTTGTTGTAGCCAAAAATTTTTACCAAGTCTGCAGGTTGCCTTTTTACTATTTTGGTGAAGTCTTTGGATGGGCATAAGTGTTTGATTTTTAGGAGCTCCCAGTTATCTAGATTCTCTTCTGGTGTTTGTATATTGTTAGTAATGGTTTGTATTCTGTTTAAGCCATGTATTAGGTCTCCTAACATTGTCCCTGTTTTTTCTTCTATGATCTTTATTATTTTAGGTTTTATATTTAGGTCTTTGATCCATTTTGAGTTAGTTTTTATGCATGGTGTGAGGTATGGGTCTTGTTTCATTTTTTTGCAGATGGATATCCAGTTATGCCAGCACTATTTGTTAAAGAGACTGTCTTTTCCCTAATTAACAGACTTTAGGCCTTTGTCAAATATCAGCTGCTCATAGGTAGATGAATTTTATGTCTGGATTCTCACTCAGCTTTGTTCCATTGCTCTATGTATCTGTCGTTGTACTGGTACCAGGCTGTTTTAACTACTGTGGTGGTATAATAGGTTCTTAAATCAGGTAGTGTGAGGCCTTCCACTTTGTTCTTCTTCAGTAACACTTTACTTATCCAGGTCCTTTTCTCTTTGCATATGAAGCTGATGATTTGTTTCTCCATCTCATTAAAAAATGCCATTGAAATTTGGATAGGGATGCAAAAACAGTACTTTGTGTCTGCCGTAAAGACAAGTTCCAAAGTCAAAGTCACCACAAAAGACCATTTCCAGCATATAGAATAGTCCCTAGGATGTCCAACAGAACAAAAGTACACACTGAAGTCAGCTTTATTGGGGAAAATCATATATCTGTACAAAAGTTTGCCTGCTGAAATATTAATTTGTTTTTCAACAATTCTTTCTGATGCTTTCATTGTGACCCAGATTTCTTAGCATGGTAAGCAAAAAAATGTCATGATCATTCCATCTTCAGACCTTAATACAGTGCCTGGCATGTCTGTAAAGAAGAGGAGAGGGCATTTGAAGAAGGTGAAGGGAGCAGGGAATAGTCTGTTATCTTCCCTAGGGAGCTTCAAGAATCTATCGCATTCTGAATGTACTGTCTCTGGTACTTTTTTTTTCTTTTATTTCTAGTTCATTGAATTTTAAAGTTCTCCTAGAGGCCATGAAGCAGACTACAAGCCAGTACACAACTTGCTTATTCCAAAAATTCGTTAAAGTCAGTGATTTTGTTTCTACAGTTCACTTTCGCATGAAAACAATGTTATGGGTGGCTCAGCTCCCCAGATCTGCCTGCAGAAGAGGCTGCAGAAGCCCCCCAAATTTCTGAATCAATAGGCCAGTGACCCTCCTGTGGGTCCTGAGAACAAGATGCCAAAAAGACAGGAGGAGGAGAGAATTTCCTCCATACCTTGTCTTGGGAAAATTTTGAGAAGAGCCAAGTTTGTCTTCTTTTTCTGTTATCTCCTAGGCCCCTCTCCTGCAGCCCTGGGATTTAAGCACCTCATTGTGGCTCCCAGCCTGGCAGCTGGGCTGCAACAGTGCATCCCTTTTCTACCTACCCTTTAATTGGAATGATGCTGGGTACAGTGAATTTAAGAATCGTAGTGTGTGAATGGACTGTTTAAGGTCATTGGGCCTGGCTCTGGAATGACCAAGTGTATGAACTTGGGCAACTCCCTCTCCATGCTGTTGCTCAGTTTCCTCCTTGAGATTGGAGCAGATGTTCTGTGATGTCCCTGTTGGTTCTAAAATTCTGTAAGCCTGAGGGTCTGTGTACCAATGTCCACAGGGTATTAGGAGAAAAACCAGTCTGATTGGAATCACTCATTCTGTAAACATTGCAAATATTGAAAAATGACTAATGTTTGTGTCAGGAATTTTTATTTTAAATAAAACTTCTTTATTTTATTAAAAAACTCGTTGCCATCAAGTCAATTCCAACTTATAGTGATCCTTTAGGAGAGGGTGGAACTGCCCTATCGAATTTCCAAGGCTGTAATCTTTATGGAAGCAGACTGCCACATCTTTCTCCCAAGGAGAGGCTGGTGGGTTCAAAGCTGGTGGGTTCAAACAGCCAACCTTTTGGTTAGCAGCCGAGCACTTTAACCATGGCACAATTACACAACTCCAGGAACCACACACTTTGTTTTCTATGTAAATGACACCCCTTTGTATTTTTATCATTTTGGTCTGAAAAGATTATTTCCTTCTCACTTATGACTTTGCTTAATATATGTGTTGTTGTTGAGTGTCATCGAGTCAATTCTACTTATGGCGACCTCATCTGTTACAGAACAGAAGTATTCCGCAAGGTTTTCTTCTTTAATCTTTAAGGAAGTAGATTGCCCTGCCTTTCTTCCTTGGCATGTAGGTTCGAACCAATAATCTTTAGGTTAAATAACTTGCTCAACATTCCACAGTTCATTGGATAGCAAAATCAGAATTTAAATCAAAATTCAAGCTACCTTTCAGTCCTCTCTTTGAACCTCTATTTCTGCATCTGTAGAAAGTGGTTAATTTTGACTAACTCATAGAGTTGTTTTGAGCCTTAGGTGAGATACAATAAGTGAGAGTCTTAAAACTGTTTACAGCTATTCATCTGAGACTCATTATTGTTAAATCTGTTGCAGCACCTTGAACATGACTTCATAAAAAAAAAAAGGGGGAGTGAATTAAATACAATTGGCCTTTTACATATGTATGTTTCACTTCATTGATAAAACATATAAGCAAGAGACCTTCAAATCGACATACGGAATAGCTTTAGGGTTTTAGTAACTTCCAACCCAGGTAGAGGCACTTTCAAGACTATAGCCATGGTCCACCTCAGGGAACCTAATACATTTATTGAAAAACGAATACCATTTCTGTTCTGAATTATATTTTACATGTTTATATAACTATGTTTTAGACTCCTTGGGGGGCAGGAAATGTGGTTTCTTCAATTCACAGAACTAAAACAGAGAGTTGCCTAGAGTAGTTACTCAATGTTTACAGAATTGAATTAGGTTAAAATTCCCCATTTCTCTTCTTGCTTACAGTCTAATTTCTTCTAGAGCCTGTGCCTGTAGGGAAGTCAGTGCTGGGCTGCATGACTTCTTTATTAAACGATACTGCAGACTTCCCTTCCTTAAAGCCCAGCCCTCGCAGGTGAGGACATGCATTAGGATTTTGTCGATGGCTCTTTTCCTCACAGAGATGTTTTGTTACTTGACACGTAATCATGAAATAAACTTGTACATGATTCTTGTAAACATAAGATACTGTCCAGCAGAGGTACTTTATGTTCATAGCCTTTGGGTTGCTTTATTACAAGGTAAACAAATTCCTCCTGAAAATATTTCCTAGGTGACTAACAAAACACATATACATGGGTAAAAGAGCCCACCATGTTCATGGTATATTAGTCTACTGATTTTCCTTTTTAAATTTATCATAATGACCTAATACTGACCAAGTCATTGATCTCCAAGGCGGTAGTAGTCAACAACTGATGGATCTACTCACAATTTTTTTTTTAACTTTCAAGAAAGAGAAAAAAAACCCTGAAGTAAACTGCTTCTGAATATAGAAAAGCAAAATAACCCTGAAAAAGAAAATCATACACTAATGCTACTTATAAAAAAAAAAAAAAAGAAAATAGGTGCATAAACACTGGTGAAACAACTTAGCCAGGAAAGGTGGCAGGAGGCAGAACTGCACATGCGAAGTCCTGGTACATGCTCCATCGTCCCATCGGATTTCACTTACGAAACACGAATTCAAAGGTGAAATACTATGAATTTCAAGACAGTGACTGCAGAACATTAAATTCCAAGTGTGAGGCCGAATACACTTGTTGCACCTCCATGAAGCTGGCCCTGCATGCCTGCTGCACAGAGGACGTCAACAAGCCAAGAGAGTAAAAGTCTGTATCATTTATAGAAACTTTTGCCGATCCTCTCCCTATTCACTCCCATTCATTCTCTGCTGCCAACAGGGTGGGATCTTGAGACCGGCAGCCGCCGGATGGCGGCTGGGTGGAGCTGAGCCACCATTTTGCCTCCATCAGGGCCCCAGCGTGACAGCCTCTACACAAGACATAAGCATCCTTACAGAAGCCATCCACCAATCCTCATGGACCACACCCCTGGACATTCCCTCATCACACCCTGAAGAGTCCACCCCTATTCTGTTTCTTCCCCATATATAAGCCCCTGTGCCTCCCAATGGAGGAGCCATCTTGGTGACGCAAGTCCGGTGTTCTCCTTTGAGTGGCCAACCAAATAAAGTTTTTCTTCTTTCGCTTTCACACGACTTGTATCTCAGTGTCGTGCTGAGTGAGACCTCGGGGTCCGATAACATATTTTGGTGAGGGAGCCAGAAGCTCCACTGTGTGTTCAGGGCACTCTGGTCTGGACCTGATGAAGACCTCGCTAGCCGGCAACGGAACCACTTGTTCCATCTGGGCTCCTCTTCCCCTCTTAGCACTCTGGGCAGAAAGCACTCCAAACCCAATGACGGCTCTGGAAAGCAAGGGAAGAAATCTGCAGTAATTAAAAAATAAATAAATAAAATAAGTGCTATTTCTGGTAGATTCGAATCCCGACAGGCCCCTAAGGTGGTCCGTGGTAGATTGGACTAGACCTCTGCCATCTGGTGGGTGCCTCTCTGGGTTGAGGGGGTGTCCTTCTGGTGGGCGCCCCTCTGGATTAAGGCAATGTTCTTCTGTCTGAGTGTATCTGGCACCAGTGTTCTTTGACTGTCTTCCTCCTAGTGTCTAGTCTAAGAACATGAGTAATTCTAAAAGCATTCCAGAGTGTTCACCGTTAGACCATTAGGGTGTATTTTAAAGAATTGGGATAAATGCAGCTATGATCATATGAAAAAGAAGAAATTAATTTTCTTATACAATACTGCTTGGCCCCAGTATTGTCTAGGGGACCAAGAAACGTGGCCAGTGAACAGATCACTGGACCACAACACCATGCTTCAGCTAGATTTATATTGCACAAGAAATGGTAAGTGGGATGAAGAACATTATGTGGAAGCCTTCATGTCATTATATAATGATAAGGAATCTCAGAAGGCTTGCAAAATCTGTATACAAAAGGAAGTGAAAAAGCCCATTGCACTGCTGCCGCTGCTAGTGATGGAAGAACTTTTCAACTCCCTGGGGCCGCCACAGCCTCCTTTACCTTACTCTCCTTTTCCCATTCCTGTCCCAGCTGCTGCCTTGTCCCCCAGCAGCGTGCAAGGCTCTCCTCCTGGACCTGCGCCAGGCACGGTGGGAAGCCAGAGCAGGGAAGAGCAGGCTGGCAGAAAGGGGCAGGGAGTGCGCTTCTGCCCCCCTTCTCCGTGACCGTCCTTTCCTGGAGCCTGGGAAGGAGGGTGTAGAATCAAACAGAAAGCAGGGACATCCAAATGTCCTGGAGAACTTCCTCTGTCACCACCATACACGAGGGGGGAAACACCCTATCACGGGACAAATACGGCCCAGGGTGCCGCTGAGCCAGGACAGAGCCAACAGGGAGGGCCAAACCCCAGCAGCGGACTGGGGCCTGGTTCAGGTTCATGTTTTCTTTAGTACAGCGGACCTGATAAACTGGAAGAATTACACCTCCCCCCCCTCCCCGGCCCGCCCGGGTATTGCGAGGACCTGATAAAAGTGTATGAACTGTTTATTGCCATCTTTAACTGTTTTGATCCCACAGGGGCAGACTGTCAACCTCTCTCTTATGCACCCTCCTCTCCCTGGAGGAGAGGGAGATGGTCCTAGACAGGGTCTGAGAGGAAGCCCAGAGACGACATGATGCTCAGCTAACCAGAGATGCAGTTGATGACATCTTCCCCCTTCGAGACTCCTGCTGGGATCACAATCACACACCAGAGTACAATGTGCACAGCCGTTATCCGTACTGTTTCTTAGTGGATCTTAAAATGGAGTACCTAAACTCCTAAGTTGGAATAACGTACACAAGATTAAACAGCATAAAGATGAGGATCCTTTGGCTTTTCTCGAAAGAATTTATAGAGTCTTTAGACAATACACTAATCAGGATCCAGAGGACCCAGCAAACACTCAGTCAATAGTATTTTTATAGAACAACGTACCCTGGACATTGGGAAAAAACTTCGTAAGATAGATGGGGCAGTAACTGAGTATTGGATACCTAGCCGAGATGGCATCCAAGGCCTATAACAACAGGGTAGACAAAAATAGAAAGTTCCAGGTTGCCATATTAGAAGCGGTAGTACAGGCTAAGCCCCCTGAAAGGAGAAGACCTGTGGGCTCTAGCGGGGCCCAACCCTGGCCTCCACTGGGAAGGAACCAGTGTGCATATTGTAAGGAAGAGGGCCACTGGAAAAGAGAATGTCCCATGAAAAAGAGCAAGCAATGAGTAACTCAAATGCCAGCCCTCACTCTGGAGGAAGACTCTGACTAGGGCAGACCGGGGGCAGGACCTCCACCTGAACCTCTGCTTATAATGAATGTGGAGGGAAAACCTACTGAATTTTTAGTTGATACTGAAGCTGCACACTCAGTCCTCACCAAACCATTCAGATCTCTGTCCAGACATCAGATCCTAGTAGTTGGGGTAGTGGGTAAGGAGGACACCCACCCATTTCTTCAGTTCCTTACCTGCTCCCTCCCCAGCAAAGTGAGAACTCTGAATCACCCTTTCCTGTATTTGCCTGATTGCCCTATCCCATTGTTGGACTGAAATTTATTATATAAATTGCAAGCTGAAATACATTTCAGTGGGGACAGATACATGTTCAAGCTCCAGTAGAACAGGGGTGGAAAAGACACATACTGTTGTGTTCTGCTCCGCAAAATCAGGGACAAGAAATAATCTGTTTTCCTTGCCAAGCCTTGGTGGCAAAGATAAACCTGGTAGTGTGGGCCACTCAAAGACCAAGTAGGGCAAACAGTGCAGTCCCAGTAAAGGTTGAGCTACTGCGAGGAATAACCCCACCTCATCTAAAACACCTGCACATTTCAGTTTGTCGTACTGTGGGGGCTTGTGTGCTGCTGTGATGCCGGAAGTTATGCCACCATTGTTCAGATACCAACAAGGTCACCCATGGCGGACAGGTTTCAGTGGAGCTTCTAGACTAAGTCAGACTAGGAAGAAGGACCCAGCAGTCTACTTCTAAAAAGAATTAGCCAGTGAAAATCGTATGAATAGCAGCAGAACGTTGTCTGATATACTGCCAGAATATGAGCCCCCCAGTTTGGAAGGCATTCAAAAGACGACTGGGAAGAGCTGTCTCCTAAAAGTAGACTTAGCCTTAATGTGGATGGAGTCAAGCTTTCGGGACCTTCATTTGCTGATGTGGCATCGTGACTCAAAATGAGAACAGCTGCAAACATCCATTAAAAATCGGAACCTGGAATGTACGAAGTATGAATCTAGGAAAATTGGAAGTTGTCAAAAATGAAATGGAACACACAAACAGCAGTATCCTAGGCATCAGTGAAGGATTTCATGGGGAAAATATTAAATGATTCAGGAAGCATCAAAAGAAAATGGAAAGAATACACAGAGTCATTATACCAAAAAGAATTGGCCGATGTTTAACCGTTTCAGGAGGTAGCATATGATCAGGAACCGATGGTACTGAAGGAAGAAGTCCAAGCTGGACTGAAGGCATTGGCAAAAAACAAGTCTTCAGGAATTGACAGAATATCTATTGAGATGTTTCAACAAATGGATGCAGTACTGGAAGCGCTCATTCATCTATACCAGGAGGTTTGGAAGACAGCTACCTGGCCAACTGACTGGAAGAGATACATATTTATGCCTATTCCCAAGAAAGGTGATCCAGCCAAATGCAGAAATTATCTAACAATATCATTAATATCACGCACAAGTAAAATTTTGCTGAAGATCATTCAAAAGTGGCTGTGGCAGTGTATTGACAGGGAACTGCCAGAAATTAAGGCAGACTCAGAAGAGGACATGGAACCAGGGATAACATTGCTGATGTCAGATGGATCTTGGATGAAAGCAGAGAATACCAGAAAGATGTTTACCTGTGTTTTATTGACTATGCTAAGGCATTCGTCTGTGTGGATCATAACAAATTATGGATAACATTGTGAGGAATGGGAATTCTAGAACACTTATTTTTGCTCATGAAGAATCTGTACATAGATCAAGAGGCAGTTGTTTGAATAGAACAAGGGGATACTGCATGGTTTAAAGTCAGGAAAGGTGTGCATCAGGGTTGTAGCCTTTCACCATACCTGTTCAATCTATATGCTGAGCAGATAAACTGAGAAGCTGGAGTATCTTGCTGGACTATATGAAGAAGAAGGGGTCATCAGAACTGGAGGAAGACTCATTAACAATCTGTGTTATAGAAATGATACAACCTTGCAAGCTGAAAGTGAAGAGGACTTGAAGCACTTACTGAAGATAAAAGACTATAGCCCTCAGTATGGATTACACCTCAGCATAAAGAAAACAAAAATCCTCACGACTGGACCAATAAGCAACATCATGAAAAAGGGAGAAAAGATTAAAGTTGTCAAGGATTTCATTTTATTTGGATCCACAATCAACACCCGTGGAAGCAGCAGTCAAGAAATCAAGAGACTCATTGCGTTGGGCAAATCTGCTATGAAAAACCTCTTTAAAGTGTTGAAATACAAAGATGTCACCTTGAAGACTAAGGTGCACCTGACCCAAGCCATGGTATTTTCAATCGCATCATAGGTGTGTGAAAGCTGGACAATGAATAAGGGAGACTGAAGAAGAATTGATACCTTTGAGTTGTGGTGTTGGCGAAGAATATTGAATATACCATGGACTGCCAAAAGAAAGAACAAATCTGCCTTGGAAGAAGTACAACCAGAATGCTCCTTAGAAGCAAGGATGGCAAGGCTCCATCTTACATACTTTGGACCTGTTACCAGGAGGGATCAGTCCCTGGAGAAGGACATCACGCATGGTAGAGTACAGGGTCAGTGAAAAAGAGAAAGACTGTCAACAAGATGGATTAACACAGTGGAGGCAACAGTGGGCTTAAGCATAACAATGATTGTGAGCATGGTGAAGGACCGGGCAATGTTTCGTTCTGTGGTACATAGGGTTTCTATGAGTTGGAACCAACTCAATGGCACCTAACAACAACAACAACAGGCTAAAACAAAACCCAGTAGAACAAGAGGCTCAGTTGGCAGTATGGCCTTTAATACAGAGATACTTCAATTTGGACAGCTACGGCCTTGTACACATCTGCTTTTAACACTCTCGTCCTACCTGTGAAGAAGACAAATGGCTCCTATCAATTTGTCCCAGATCTGTGTGCCATCAACCAGTAACGGTAACAGTACACCCCACCGTGGCTAACCTTTGTACCTTGCTCTTGACACTATTACTTGCTTGGAAATTTTTCTAGGTCTTAAATTTAATGGATGCTTTCTTCTGTGTGCCTTTGTATTTTAATACCCAAGGGATTTTTGCCTTTGAATGGGAAGACCCATATACTAGACAAAAACAACAATATTGCTGGTAGGTTTTGCCTCAGGGTTTTAAAAAACAATCCCACTCTGTTTGGAACCACCCTGGCCTGAGAGCTGCAAAGGCTGACACTGACTGATGGCACCCTGTTGCAGTCTATGGACAACTTATTGATCGCCAGCTCTGACGAGTTCAGCTGTGCAGAGAACACTGTGACTGTATTAAACTTTTTGGGAGAGGCTGGGTGCAGGGTGTTGAAAGAAAAGGCCCAAATGGTCCGGCAGATGGCCACTTATTTGGGGTTTAACAACAGTGAGGGAAAGCAGGAGATACATCCAGACAGGAAAGAAGCTATGTGTAGGCTAACACCCCCAGAGAAGCGAAAACAGCTCCAAGGGTTCCTGGGAATGGCAGGCTTCTACAGAATATGGATCCCTAATTTTGGGCTACTTACCAAGTTCCTCTATGCCCACCTAGAAGGAAAAGAGAGAGATCTGTTTCTTTAGACCAAACAAAAAAAAAACAGCATTGAAATGGGTTAAAAAGACCCTACTGGAGGCCCCAGTATTAAGACTCCTGGACTTGCATAACCCTTTTGATGTTTTTGTGCACAAGCATCAGGGCATAGCTATGGGTGTCTTCACCCAAAATCTGGGCACCTGGAGGCAACCAGTAGCTTACTTCTCCAAGACTATGGACCCAGTCACCTGTGGGTGGCCAGTGTGCCTCAGAGTGGTAACAGCCACTGTACAGATCCTGAAGGCAACCAAAAAGCTAACCTTGGGCCTGACGATTTGAGTTCATGCCTCTTATTCGGTACTCACTATACTGGAACTTAGGGGGAGTCATTGACTATCCCAGAGTTGAATAACTCAGTACCAGGCCTCTCTGGCTGATAATCCCAACGTGCTGGTGCAGTCTGCTGCTGCTCTCAATCTGGCCATCCTCTCTGCTCTGCTTCTGGGACACTCCATCCACTATGACTATGTCCAGACAGTAGACCTGGTCTATGCCAGCTGCCCAGGCCTACAAGATCAACCTCTAGTGGACACTGACTTAGAGATCTTCATGGATGGGAGTAGCTTCCTAGAGGGTGGCCAGTGGAGTGTGGGCTACGCAATTGTCAGCCACACCAAGGTCCTCGAAGTAAACGCTCTCCCCAATGGAACCTCAGCCCAAAAAGCCAAGTTGGTTGCAATGATCCAGGCCTTGTGGCTGGCCAAGTCTAAGTGAGTGACCATTTACACAGACTAGAAGTATGTATTTTCACTTTTATATGCTCATGGGGCTTTGTGGAAGCAGAGGGGGCTTTTGAATTTGGCTGGTAAAGAAATCAAACATGGCCAACAGATTTTACAACTCCTTGAGGTGGTGCTACTCCCTGCCTCTCTGGCCAAAGGACATCAGCAGGGAGATACAGCAGTGGCTCATGGCAAGCAAAAGGCCGACTTAGAGGCTAAGTGGACGGCAAGAACAATGGCCCCAGTCATAGTTGCTGCCCTCTTTCCACACCTTAGCTTCCCACAAGCCACGGAAGACCCTGGTTACAGTGAAAAAGACCTTTATGTGGCTGATCAGTGGAAGCTCCAGAAAAAAAATAAGTGGCTCTGCACAAGGGATGGGAGGATATTCATCCCCCAATACAGGATCCCCAGCATCCTGAAGCACCAACATGTGGCCACCCACTACAGGCAGGAAGTGATATATGATTTGGTAAAAAGACATTTCGTCAACCAGAATTTGCAGGCTATTATCAGAGATGTTACCAGACAATGTGTCACCTGTCAGAAAAGCAACCCCAAGACCTTCTCAGCAGCACCAGAGGGGACACACTACCAAGGATATGTTGCAGGATAAGATTGGCAGATAGATTTCACTGAGATGCCTTGGGCTTCAGGTAATTAGAGGTATCTGCTGGTGTTTGTAGACACCTTTTACAGTTGGGTCAAAGCATTCCCCTGCAGGACTGAAAAGGCCATAGAAGTTGCCAAAAGACTGCCGGAAGACATCGTCCCCAGGTTTGGCCTACCCCAAGCCATTGGGAGTGACAGTGGAACACATTCTTCTGCTCAGGTTACACAATTGTACCCCAACAGCTGGGGATTAAGTGGTGTCTTCACAGTGTATGGAGACCCCAATACAGGGAAAAGGAAAAGTAGAAAGAATGAACCAGACTATTAAAACCCATCTGACCAGACTTTGCCAGGAGACCAAATTTACTTGGGTTAGGGCCCCTCCTTTGGCACTATTCAGGATTAGAATTGTACTTCGAATCCAACTTAATTAAGGTAAGCCCCTTTGAGCTTATGTATGGCATCCCTACCTCCATAATTTTTGGGAGCGCTTAAATACTTTGGATCCTGAAAACACTCTGGGGGCTGAGAACATGCACGAGCAAGGCCAGCTCACTATTAAACAATAGTTGTGTTCTGTGATGGGGGTGTTTGACTCTCGTCACAGGTATGCAAGGTGGCAGATTATTTCACAACCCAAAGTCCCTCTCCACATTTCGAAGCCTGATAGCTGAATATATGTCAAGACCTGAAACGCTACAGACTTGGCAGAAAAGTGAAAGGGACCTTTTGAGGTGTTGATGTCAACCCCCAATGCAGTCAAGATCTCTGGAAAGAGAGCGTGGATCCACCACTCTCGCATCAAACTGGCTCCCACTCCCGATATCAACCAACAAACCCTGCAAAACAGTAAGAATTGGCAAGACAGTGATAATTGGAAGACTCAGCCTTTAAAGGGTTTAAAGTGGTTGTTTAAAAGGAAACAGGCAATGTAGACAATTGCGCCAGTTGATTGTCATTGCCTGGTGGCTGTGTGGGCTGTTTTAGCCTTATTGGTAGTTATTTTCTGGCTTTGTATGACCTGGTGCTTGTTCCCTGCTGGGCTCAGTGACTGACTATCAACTAGCTCTGTTCATAACTTTGTTCGTGCTTTGGGCTGTGCGCACTGCCACACACAAATGGCCTTATATCCTGTTTCTTTATCCCCTATGTCTCTCTAGGAGAGAGGCAAGACCCCCGGAATGGTACTTATCTCATAAGTACCTCAGACGCTTTTCACTTAGAATATTGCTGGGTCTCCTTCACCCCCCTCCCCACCCCCAGAACTAAAGACGATGTAGAAGCAGTCCTGGTCATCGGTTACACCCAGATACCCCCACCTACTAAAAATACGACCATATTCCCCACATGATGAATCTCCCTCTGAGCCCATCTTTCGTTCACTCCCATATATGTGATTAACATTTCATGAGTTGGGAACCAAACCTACTCTGTTCACAACCCATTGACCAAGAGTTTAATTCCTCTAATTACAATAAGGACTGTTATGGATTAAACTGTGTCCCCCAAAAATGTCTGTCAACTTGGCTGGGCCATGAGTCCCAGTATTGTGTGATTGTCCACCATTTTATGTGATTTCCCTTTGTGTTGTAAATTCTATCACTATGATGAAATGAGATAGATTAGTGGCAGTTACATTGATGATACATACAAGATTAGATAGTGTCTTAAGCCAATCTCTTTGAGATATAAAAGAGAGAAGTGAGCAGAGAGACAGGGGAACCTCATACCATCAAGAAAGCAGTGTCAGGAGCAGAGCATGTCTTTTGAACCCGACATTCCTGTGCTGAGATGCTCCCAGACCAAGGAAAGACTGGTGACAAGGACCTTCCTCCAGAGCCGACAGAGAGAGAAAGCCTTCCCCTGGAGCTGGCACCCTGAATTCAGACTTCTAGCCTACTGGACTGTGAGAGAATAAACTTCTCTTTGTTAAAGCCATCCACTTGTGGTATTTCTGTTATAGCAGCACTAGATGACTAAGACAAGGACTTTGTCCAGCAGACTATCTGGAGTCTCACTGACTCCAATGCTAAAATCCCAGACAATTGGAATGAGACAACTTGTATCCAAGTTAATCTGACCCACCAAATCTGCTGCACAGGGGCACCTACCAAGGGAAGATATCTAAGAATTTCTCAAGAAATTTTTATTTGCTCTCTAACTGTTGTTTGCCCTACCACATGGGGCCTACATCTCCAAGCACACTCCATCACTTCTGAAGCATATTCACAATGCCACAAGAGAGAATACCAAAACCCCACATGCCGAGTGTATCTACCTGAACTTTATGGTCCCCTAGTCACAAACTTGCAGAGCAACACTTGGTTTCAGAAAGCTAACACCACCCTCAATAACTGCACCATCACTGAATCTTTATGTGCCCCAAAGGATGTCTGGATATGTGGATCCAACACCCAAATAGCTGCAACCTGGCTTATCACCATCTGAGCTATGGATGGGTAACTTCTTGCATCAACCCTGTTACTACCACCAGTCAATGCTCCCTAGGATTTTTGTCTCCTTCAGGTACGAGTGTCCAAATACACCAGGCCTCCAACTGAACCTCAAGTTACAGATAAAAGAGTAATAGGTTTAATTCTGGCTGGGGCAGATGCAGTAATACGGCTCCTGGCCCCTTGGGGAAGATTTGCCTAGCATGAAGCCACTCTCCGTAATCTGACTTTGTCCACAGAAAATACTGCACAGTCCACTGCTCAAGCCATCAAAGATCAACAAAAGAACCTTGACTCTCTGGCAAGCATTGTCTTAGACCATCATGTAGCTCTGGACTACCTGCTAGCTGAGCAAGGAGGCGTCTGTGCAGTAGCCAACACCTCTAGCTAGCTGCACTTTCGTCAACACCTCAGGAGAGGTGAAAATAAATGTCAAAAAGATTTACAAAACAGCTAAATGACTGCACAAGTTCAACCAACGCCCAACTTCACAGGCTGTTTGAGATGCAGTAAAGGCTGCAATCCTGAGCTTAATATGCTTTCTTCCCATTCTAGGACTCTTGATTGAGGTCATCCTGCTGCTTGTATTTGGGCCTTGTTTGTTTAACATTTTAGTAAATTTTGTGTTTTCCAGGCTCCAGAAGTTCCATCTGCAGATGATAGTACAACAGGGATATCACCCCATTTCCAGTTACAGCCAGAGTCCAGTTCTATGCCAGTGCCCCTAGTCAGCATGAGGTGGTTACAGAAGAACGATCTCCGGCCCTGGTCCCATCTGGCCCAGGAATTGGACCTTATATAGGATCCAAATCCTGAAAAGAAAAGGGGGGAGTGAGATGAGTAGCCACCAGATGGCGGCTGGGCAGAGCTAAGCTGTCATTTTCCCTCTGTCACGGCTCCAGTGGGACTGTGCCCACATGATGACGTCAGCATCATTACAGGAGCTGTCCACCAATCCTGATGGGCCATGCCCCTGAGCATGCCCTGAACATACCCTGGAGAAGAGCCCACCCTTACTCTGTTTCTTCCCCATATAAACCCTTGTGCCTGCTGATCGAGGAGCCATCTTGTTGACGCAGGTCCCAGTGTGCTCCTTTGCTTGGCCAACCAAATAAAGTTATTCTTCTTTCGCTTTCACCTGACTTGTGCCTCACTGTCACGCCGAGTGAGACCTGGAGGCCCGGTAACAATGTAGAAGGGTGGGCGGAGATGCACATATTAAAGAGCAGATTCTACCTTCTTCCTGGGACATGATCCTCAGTCCACAGTTCAGGCCTTAGTTGGGGAAAACAGGTAGGAATCAGACTAGCCTTTAAACCTGAAAATGAGTGCTTTGTATGTAAAGACCTGGTGATCTACTTCCAAAAAATCAATCATTGCAAACCTGATGGAGCACAGTTCTACTCTGATACACATGGAATCACCATGAGTCAGAGTTCACTTGACGGTAATTGGTTTTTGGTATAGGCATATTTACATAGGTGTTTGTTGATTGATCAATTGATAAACAATTCAAAAAATCAAAAAAGATATGAGATCTGTCTGAGATGTCATCAAAGGGCAGGGAAGGAATAGGCAATAGAGCGTGTTTGTCACTGATCGGTGAAAAATAAAGCCATCTTCTGTCTGTACCACTAACAAGTTCTAATTGTTCCATGTAAAGTAGAAGTCAGCAATATAATGTGGTTAAAAAAACCATTGCCGTTGAGTCGATCCCAACTCGTAGCAACCCTGTAGGACAGAGTAGAACTGCCCAATAGTGTTTCCAAGGCTGTAACCTTTCTCTTGCAGAGCCGCTGGTAGGTTTGAATCACCGACCTTTTAGGTTAGCAGGCGAGTGCTTAACCACTGCACCACGAGGACCCATCTTTTGTACAAACGAGCATAATCGTCTGATTGCATTAATCTAGACCATTACATTATCCAAAATAGCCAAATATAATTTATTCTACATTCGAAGCCAAATTCCTCCTCCTCCATCAAAATACACACCGTAGGGCTTCAAGAGTGCGTTTTTGGGAACCAACCACACTTTCAGCTCCCACTCTTGTCTTCCTCTTGCCTTATTTTTTCCTTTTAATTTATATTACCTTTTAAAGTTGCATTCAATTTTTAGAGCACGTTTTCACAAAACCTTTTTTCTCTATGGTCTACCTGGTCTACATACTTTAAAGCTGGCTCCTTTCTTGTTGATTCACCATTTAATTTAAATATGACCTCACCTAAGATACAATCTAATTTTAAGTTATTTTGAGGCTGTGTGATTGCTCCAAAAATTCATTTGATGTGTGGGTTTGTACTATAGCAACTTCTTTCAAGTGCAAAACACTTGAAACACCTGCATTAATGTTCTCTGATAAAGGAAGAGAGGAAATGAATGTGGGTACAAGTCCTTCCTTCAGTTCTTAGGATGCCTTTTCGAATTAGCTAGTCATCTCTAGAGTTGGAAATATTGGAACCTATCTGTTGCTTGAGGAGCCATGGTGGTATAATGGGTAAAGCATTCTGCTGCTAACCAAAAGGTCGTCAGGTTTGAACCCACCAGCTGCTCCGCAGTTGAAAGATGTGGCAATCTGCACCCGTAAAGATTCACAGCCTTGGAAACCCAATGGGATGGTTCTTTTCTGTCTTATAGGGTCACTGTGAGTTCAAATTGACTCTACTGCAGTGAGTTTTATATTCCCTTGGAAACTTGTACTTCTCAGGCTTATCTATCAAACTTCAGAAAGTCTCATTATTTCACAATAGGAAATGTGTTCAAAAAGAGTTGCTAATGACACTACAACTTCATCTACTTTGGATTGACTAAGGCAAAGAGTAGTCAGCCAAAACACAATTTTGTAGGAAGCCTTTGAAGTACTCTTGTAGAAAATAAGTTTCTATTGTTAATTGTATTGACCCTAGAATTAAAAGTGGTATCAAAACCTTCAAATGACCTAACTGATAATAAAATATAGTTCAATCTTCCCTACAACAAATTGAAAAAAAAAAGATTGTTCTTATTTGTCGGAGACTTAGTGGAATCTCTCTTCTGCACAGAGCCCTGCTATTGGCCAAAAAGCTCTATAACTCAGCAGTGATTGAAATAGAAAACCAACTGATGGTGCTGGCAATGTTAAACTTTATCTGAGCTCTGTTTACTCAGATCTGAGCAGCAAAGTTTGGGAATTCCCTTCACCTTTGTGTATTCTAAGAAAGGGCCACCCTGCTCTAGTACATTTCTGAATCAGACCCACCTCCACCCTTCCTCAATGAATTCTCTTGTTTACTTGTCTCTGCAAAGCCTGAGAGCCCTGGTGGTGCTGTGGTTAAGTGCTTGGCTGCTAACCAAAAGGCCAGTGGTTTGAACCCACCAGTCTCTCCGAGGGAGAAAAATGTCTGCTTCTGTAAAAGATCATAACCTTGGAAACCTATGGGGTAGTTTTACTCTGGAGTCAGAATTGACTCAATGGAAACGGGTATAAAGCCTGAAGCCTCCTTGCTTTTCTTTGAGACATTTCTCATTAATGAACATCCTTCCTATTGCAATAACCTGAATAAATTCATCTTCTTAATTGTCCAGCATGTCTTGTCTTTCATAGTCAGGGGCAGATTACTCAATAAGCAAGGGATGCACGAGCTTACTTGTTTTTCACCATCTTTGTACACTACAGATTAGGAAGTAAGCACAAGTAAGCCTGTGGTTACCTTGTTCACTGGGTAATCCATCCATGTCAAGGATGGTAAATTTGAAAAGAGGCTTTGATTCTGTAGGAAGGGCCTGTGGGGCTGGGAGAAGCACAAATGCCAGGTGGACCTAGAAGCAAAATCTTTAATGTGGTGAAAAAATGTATAATTATTCACTACAGATGACCTTCCTTATTGGATAATTTGCCTCTCTTCATAGTTCTTTAAAAAAGAAAAAAAAAAGTTTATGTTCACCATTAAATCCAGGGGGATCAAATTGTAATGGATATGGAAATGATTATGACTTTTAATTTAAGCAGAACTTGACAGCATGGTGGAACATTTTAAAGCAATGTTTACAGGGAAAGAGTAGATGCCTTCACTCCATAAATGAGGTAGGTGGAGTGTGACCTTGACTTCTTTGCCTAAGGTCCTGCCAGGAAATAACAGCAGCACCAGGTAAAGGGTTGTATTAAAATAGCAATTTCTTTACTGCCTCCTTGAGTTTCTTTGAGGGCATTATTTAACCACATTTGAATTTTAATCTTAATAATACTATAGAATTCTGTATAATTCCATTCCTCATTAATCTTCATGTTGAAAAAAGCTTATATGCATATATGTGTGTGAGAGGGATTTGAACAGCCTGGTGAGTAGCACAATACAGAATGAAAGTCTTTACTGATGAAAACTAACCCATGTGCAAGAATTAAGACAATGTGGTCCTAAGTTATGCTTATGAGGCAATGCATATACAAATATTTGCAGCACCCATTACTCTCCTACCCACAAAGATGGCAAAGACTTGTGGTGGCAGTAACAGTCATAGGAGGAGGCAGGTTTTCAATACATAGGATAGCTTTTAATATAAGTATTTTATACAGTGTCAAAGGGAATGGCAGCAGATACATGAGAAAGCTCTGCTCTTTGGAAAAATATGAACTAAAATTTAAAAGTTTCTTCAGTTACCTGGGCAGACAGGTGAGTCTGACATAGCAGCCCCCAGTGGCAAACAAGGATTCTTATAAGGGACGTAAGTCCTGAAACTTGAATGTGGCTACAAATTTCATTTGTTTCTAAAATAATTTTACATCTAAATATCTTTATGTTGCTAATTGCAGCTCATCATAACAGGAATAGGAAATAACTGAAACGTCCCACAGGAGGAGATTGGTGAAGGAAACTATGATACATCAATTCAGTGGGTTATTCTGCAGCATATAAATATTAGTTTGCAAGAAAAAAAATGGTATAGAAAGTTGTTTATGATCCAGAGAGGAAAATCTGATTACAAAATGGCATACTGTAGACACATTTCCCAGGAGAATATAAGTTCAATAAATGCAAGGGCCATGCCCATCTTTTTACTGTATTCCCAGTAGGTAGCTCAGTGTTTGGTGCTACTAATAAATATAGTAACAGAAAGATGATAAATGAAAGTATGTGCAAAATGGTTCTGTTAGAAAAAATATGAGTTATACATAGAAAAAGTAGAGGAATGTACACTAAAACATAATCATTGTTTAATGCTGAGTAGATAATTGTTCTTTTCTTTTTTCTTTGCCAATTGATATTTTTAATTTTTTAAAATGAAATTGCTTCTTTTGGAATCAGAACAAAAATAATAAAAATAAGTTAAACTATATCTTTTCACAGGGTTTTGCAAAGCAGTTACTACAATATTGTCCATTTCTATATTTAGGTAGTTTACAGAGCTGACTGGCTTTTTCTTAGTCTTAGAAAGCAGCTTATTTTCAGAAATCCTCACATTTTATCCAGGTTTATCCCTCAGTGAACAATCACACACCGTCTATTCAGGATTGTGATCAGTAAATGAAGTGAAAATCCA
Source organism: Elephas maximus indicus (assembly GCF_024166365.1). NCBI lineage: Eukaryota > Metazoa > Chordata > Mammalia > Proboscidea > Elephantidae > Elephas > Elephas maximus. The sequence goes on from NC_064836.1 coordinate 67,813,775, forward strand.
AACAAGGTAACTATATGTTTTTCAGGTAACTGTGGTTTCTGCCTTCCTGAAATAAGAACAAACTCAGAAACCTTGTTGCTCCCTGGTAGAAATGAAGCTAACAGGAACAGCTCTGTCCCCACAGTCTTCACTAGTCACCAATTTGCGGAGAAAAAAACAGGCTAAAATCTTTGGAGCTCATTCTGAATGCTCTACTAATTCCCTTGAGCATCAGACAGTATTTTATTGCTCGCCAATAGACAGTTATTACTGAAGAGTGCTATGCCTGTATTTCTAGACGTTCACAAAAGCTATATTTGATTGGCTAACAATTGTGCATTAATGCTCTTCAGGAGAATTCTGCTTGTTTATGGAGTGCGATAGATTTCCATTCTTCTACCCTAGGCTGCCAAATGTATTCGGTGATGCATCGGTATTAAAATTGTAAAGTGAATATGCCCAGGAGAAACATTAGAAGTCCTGAGTGTTATAGTTCAAAGTAGATGAAAAATGGCAATGAGTGAAGAACCAGAGAGTTTGAAAAAGGGTACAGTGCAGATTTGTCGTGTTCATTTGTAGAACCATCCTTTTAAACCATCAGTCACATACAGAGTACGTCAAAATCAAAAACGTTAGTCTAACTGTGGTGCTCTGCTTAAATAATAAGCACAAATTCTCGGAGAACCACCGAGCATACTAATCTGTGTTACATCTTGAAAATAAAATCCTACCAAAATACTATTCTTATTGAATCAAGCTTAGAAACTATTAAATAAAAGGCCAATCTACAGTTAAATGAAGAAAGGCTTTAAATAAATTATATTAGCTCAGTTTTGGACAGTTTCCTAGAAAAAAGATAATCCTTGGCAAGTTTTGAAAGAATTGGAAAAGTTATATTAAGAAAATAGAATGAAGTATCCCAGAATTAGCCTGCCCATGGGGGAAGGCATAATAGAGAAAGACTTTTCTTTTAATCTTTTGCACCCAAGCCAAACAAATCCACAGCTGTCGAGTCCATTCCAAGTAACCTTACAGGGCAGAGTAGAACTGCCCCATAAGGTTTCCAAGTCTGTAAATTTTACTGAAGCAGACTGCCGCATCTTTCTCCCTTTGAGTCGCTGGTGGGTTTGAACCTCCAACCTTTCTGTTAGCAACTGAGTGCTTAACCATTTTACCACCAGGGCTGCTTTTTGCACCAAACCCAAAACCAAACCAAACCTGTTGCTGTCGATTAATAGTGACCCTATACAAGAGAAAGGTAAATTTCTAGAACCCTCTGTGATTCGCAGTAGAGAATCAAAACCAATGTGAGGAAGGTAAACAGGAAGTTATCTGTCTCTTCACCTGGCATAATATAATTCAAATCTTTTAGGTTCCCTTTATGGTGAAATAAAAGGTAACACCCTAAAAGTAATCCGCCCTTTATTTCCCTTAATTCATTCCCAGCAACCAAAATAGGAAAGGCAATATTCCATTATTTCCTACTAAGGGCTTATCTCTCAATCGAATCTTTTCCACAAAATGCCTAACACAAAAGCATGTGTGCAAACAGGCAATCTGCAAAGTAAATGCTGATCATTGGAGGTTTTTCTATTCAATGAACATTTCTTTAATACCCACTTGACCTGATTTATTTGGTCCAACCAAAGTTACTAAAGGTTATCATGGGATATATAAATTTCATCTTTTTTTAAAACTCAATATCGTGTCTGAGAGCATCTCCAGTTGTTTATAGATTGAGGTTCCACATCCCTTCGTGGATACTTTTTTTTTTTTTTTTTTGGTATCCTCTTTTCAGAACTCACAGGGTACATTATCTCCATTTTAATATCCATCACATTTATAGCTACCAGTTCACTTGTTCCTGCTAGGCTATGAATTCAGCGATGGCAGGAATGTTAGTCTGTATTCTTAATGGAGTGCCTGGCACATATAGGTGATCAATGAGTATTTGTTGAATAAGTAATTAATAAAATACCTCCAAAGCTATGAAAGTTATATACCTCATTACAAAATACCAGGTGCTCTTATTGATGATTGAAGTAGTAATTAAACATGACGGCAAGACTGAAGTTGGGAGTTTTTCCCTTTGAACTCAATATTACATGAAACTTGTTACTTTTGGGTGCTGTCGCTTAGGTTCCAACTCATAATAACCCCATGTGATAGAGTATAACTGCCCCATAGGGTCTTCTGGGCTGTAATATTAGAGGGGCCCTGGTGCTGCAGTGGTTAAGAGCTCAGCTGATAACCAAAATGTCAGCAGTTGGAATCCACCTGTGCTCCCTGGAAACCTTATGAGGCAGTTCTGCTCTGTCCTGTAGGGTCACTATGAGTCGAAACGGACTTGATGACAACGGGTTTGGGTTTTTGGTTTGGAATCTTTGTGGGAACAAATCTCCAGGGCTTCCTCATGCAGATAAGCTAGCTGGGTGGGTTTGAACCACCAACCTTTCAGTTATCAGCCAAGCACTTAACCATTGTGCCACAAGGACTCCTTTATATAAAGCTTAGTAGTTCCTTAAGGTTAAAGCACTGATTGGAAAAGGGAAAGGGAGTCTCTTTGTAAGAATCTCTGCTGTGTGGGCGAGCATGGTGCCACCTGGTTGCTGCAGAGCTGATGTTCTGTGGCTGCTTCCTCAGGAGGATTCAGCTTTGCTAGGTAACCTGGCACTTGGCCAGCATTAAGAAACAAAATCTCCTTGCGTTATGTCACAGTCCAGACGTATTCCTTAGTTAAATGCAGAAAATTCACCCTTAAAAAGCAAGGAGCGTCCAGATGAAGGAGTTACAGAGCCTTTCCCTAGAGAAATTGTTCTTCCGTAATATCCATGCCTATGTCTCTTATGTATTGAGTCAGATTCTCCTAGAACCTTAAACTATTTCTTCGCTATAATTTGGTCAACTTTCAAATCTTCTTTAGGCCAAGAGGCATGATCGACTCACTCCCAATTCAGTTTAGTATTGTGCAACTCATACTCAAGAGGGTTTTTTTTTTTTTTTAAAACCTAATCTGACTCTAAAACAAGTTTTATACATTAAGGATTCTTCTTCATACATACATGCCCCGGTAAAACAAATTATAACACAATATACCTAATGGGAAATAAAACCATAGGTGTCCATAACATGGTGTTTTCCAGAATGATTCGACCAGTGTGCCCTCCTAGGGACTTTGTTCTCATTCACCGAGATGACTCTGTACTGGCACTGCCTGTGGGCCTCCTTCTCAGGAGCAGAGTGCAGAGAAAAGGAAGTCTCATTGTCATGGTAACACCCGTCAAAGGCCATGACTTGAACTGCATCAATATTATACATTCCAGAAATATGTCAAAAAGGCTTTTTTGTTAATAAGCCTGAAATACGGTTTTATAAATAAGAAATACAGTAAAAATACAAATGGTCAGATGTTAAAAACAGATAGTTTCAATAGATGCTAAGAATATGTTGTGTATTTTAAGGAATAGAATTCTGGCTTTGCTGCTGCTGTTTGACTACACATCATTTTGGTAATAAATGGAAAGCGTCATCTTGGAGATCCTGTTTTTAATAGGGATTTAGTGTGAGGTTTATGACTATTTCCATAAAGATATATTTGAGCACTATACAAAAAAAAATGGTATACATATTAAATGTCCATGTTTTCTAATTTAGTCCTGGCTTGATAGACTGTTAAACCCAATGCATGTTTTCCTGGAAGAGAAAACACTGTTTCAGGTTTTCCTCTGTTTCTGAATAGTATGAATTTCTGCCATAAGTTTGTGAGTTGAATATGATTTATCAGAACAGCGATTTAATTCAATTGGATTTCCTTTTCAACTTATTTTTCCTCTTCAGAGAAAACAGAGCAGTTTGCCCAGTCAGTGTCTTTTATCCAATAACAGAACAAATTCATCTGATATTCATCTGGTATCCATTAAATTGGAGATGGGGGTCAGGAACAATTTCAGCTGCTTTTTTTAAATGCAGATTAGGCCAGACCTCCCCATTTTTGCTGAAAGTGCCTGTAAATGATGCTAGCGTAGTCCAATTAAGCAACCTGAAATTGGCTTATTTTTTTGAAGGAGCAAATTATCAGTGGTTTCTGGCTCCAGTGCCTGATTGGATCTAAACTAAAAATTTCCTTTAAGGTCTTACTCTGGGGGACATAGAGGCTCTCGCTGGTGCAGAGCTGTGTCTAGGAAGCAGCTGCCACTAATTGCTTTCTGAGAAAACAAAATCACTGCCTAATCTATGGGGAAGCTGAAGAATGAACAAATATGGAGAGGCTACCACTAGATGGAACTAATCAGGATTAAAATCAGAGGCTGCAGACTGTATTTAAAAATGTAATATTTTACTGAATTCGAAAGACATGGAGATGATTTTAAGCAACCAGGGGATCCATGTTTTTGTCATGGTTACTTATCATCTAGTCGATTCCAACTCATGGCGACTACATGTGCGCAGAGTAAAATTGATCCATAGGGTTTTCAAGGCTGTCACTTTTCAGGACCAGATCCCCAGGCCTGTCTTCCAAGACACCTCTAGGTTGGTTCGCACCACCAACCTTTTGGCTAGTAGTCGAGTGTTTAACTCTTTGTGCCCACCAGGGACTCCTACTTGAACTTTGTTTCTTTTTTGTTTTAATTGTAGGAATGTGCCATAATAAATGAAAATGGATGGAAAAAAATAACGAAACAGCAATACTAAATAGTAACCTCAGATAGTCAATGATATATTCAACTGATGAATGATCTGAGGATAAAATTAACATGTGTAGTCTCTTCATTGGGTTCCCTAGCCACCCAGAACACTGCTGAGTCATCCCTCTCGCCATCTGTTTTTCTGTCATCCTTAACAAACATATCATTGGTGTGTTAAAGAAGACATATCTTCTATGAAGCACAAGAGTGCCATTTTCCTTCTCCATTATGATAATCTAGAATCATCTATATAATGGATTCAACCTTGCAGACAACTACTAGCAACCCTCAGTTTGCCTATGGGCTGCTATTTTCCACAAGTTTTTGAAAATGAACAGTTTTCAAAATGATCTTTAATTTTTCAGTTCAACCCACAAATAAGCTTATAGCTAAGACATATTATGCATGCAAAAGCTTGTTGTTGTTGTTGTTGTTAGGTGCCGTCGAGTCGGTTCCGACTCATAGCGACCCCTATGCACAACAGAACGAACCACTGCCTGGTCCTGCACCATCCTTACAATCGTTGTTACGCTTGAGCTCATTTTTGCAGCCACTGTGTCAGTCCACCTCGTTGAGGGTCTTCCTCTTTTCCGCTGACCCTGTACTCTGCCAAGTGTGATGTCCTTCTCCAGGGACTGATCTCTCCTGACAACATGTCCAAAGTATGTAAGACGCAGTCTTGCCGTCCTTGCTTCTAAGGAGCATTCTGGTTGTACTTCTTCTCAGACAGATTTGTTCATTCTTTCGCAGTCCATGGTATATTCAATATTCTTCGCCAACACCACAATTCAAAGGCGTCAACTCTTCTTTGGTCTTCCTTATTCATTGTTCAGCTTTCACACGCATATGATGCGATTGAAAATATCATGGCTTGGGTCAGGTGCACCTTAGTCTTCAAGGTGACATCTTTGCTCTTCAACACTTTGAAGAGGTCTTTTGGAACAGATTTACCCAATGCAATGCGTCTTTTGATTTCTTGACTGCTGTTTCCATGGCTGTTGATTGTGGATCCAATTAAAATGAAATCCTTGACAACTTCAATCTTTTCTCCATTTATCATGATGTTGCTCATTGGTCCACTTGTGAGGATTTTTGTTTTCTTTATGTTGAGGTGCAATCCATACTGAAGGCTGTGGTCTTTGATCTTCATTAGTAAGTGCTTCAAGCCCTCTTCACTTTCAGCAAGCAAGGTTGTGTCATCTGCATAACACAGGTTGTTAATGAGTCTTCCTCCAATCTTGATGCCCCGTTCTTCTTCATATAGTCCAACTTCTCGTATTATTTGTTCAGCATACAGATTAAATAAGTATGGTGAAAGAAAAAGCTAGGCCATGATAAAGGAAGACAGAAGAAGAATTGATGCATTTCAATTGTGATGTTGGTGAAGAACATTGAATATACTAGGGATTGCCAGAAGAACAAACAAATCAGTCCTAGAAAAAATACAACCAGAATGTGCCTTAGAAACCAGGATGGGGAGACTTTGGTTTGCTTGCTTTGTATATGTCACCAAAGAAGAACAATTGCTAGAAAAGGACATCATGTTTGGTAAAGGAGAGGGTCAGCTAAAATGAGGAAAACTCTCAATGGATAAATTGACACTATAGCTACAACAATCATCTCAAACATACCAAAGATCATGAAGATGGCACAGGACCAGGCAGCGTTTCATTCTGCTATTCATAAGGTTGTCATGAGTTGAAGCTGATTTGATGGCAACCAACAACAAGGAACAAGTCATATTGTATCTAAACTATAGATTAACTCTTTTGACTGAATTTTAGTTCCTAGAATTAGAAAAACGTTTGGATGAAGGTGTAACCAAATGAGGGTTTTTATCCTGTCCTATTACCGATCAAAATAAGACGGATGCCACACCACCAGTTGCAAGGGAAACAGAAACTGGAAATTTACTGTTTGAACAAATAGGGAGCATCATGGGGCCTAGCAGCTAAAAGACTACACGCACCCTGTCTGAGGGGGTTGGGGAGTTGGGGAGCTTTTTATTTCCAATGCCATCTAGGGGTTGGGTTTGGTGCCAGGAACTCTTTGCTCGTAGCCCTCCCATATCCACATTTGGAGGTCCAGATGTTGAATCATGTCAGTGATGTTCAGGTGCAAGGACAGATTGAGGACACAGCTCTTCAGGTCCTGAGCATGCACCAAAATCCTGGTTTGCACGTGCCTGGGATTCTGGCACCAAACTCAGACTGTGGTTAGGGCCTCAGCATGGTCAGGCTAAACTGCAGTTAGAAGCCGTGGCTTGGTGGGCTTCAAGGTGGGGAGAACCTTGGAGGAGTGGGGCAAAGTCTCAATAGAGGGTTCAAAGGGATCAAGAAAAGAGTATTTTGCTTTTTCATTTTAGGCAAAAGTCAGCACTAGGAATGCTTTTGAAGCTGATTAAATTTATGGTTTCCCATGATGCTTTCTGTTCTGTGGATATCCCATGTGTGGTTGAGATGAGTGTGTGATGGTGGTGGTGGTGGTGGTGGTTGTGGGAGGAAACAAGTTTCCCTGACTTTATGTTTTCATATGGAGGAACTCCACTAGAGTAGCATTCCTGGCCCTTCTCATCACCCCTCAATCAGCCCACCCTAGGGATTTGAGAGAAGGACCTGGCACATGTGAGTCTTCACTTTGGGATCTGCACTGATAGCCAGGTCTGTTCTCTGTAATAAGGTAAAAGGAGATGGTCCCTCCAAGGAGAGTTCTGAATTGTCTAGCTTTTGCAGTGACCACGACAGTAAGTACATTTCACTCAGAGATGGAGTGTTAGTAAGCTCTCCTGCCTATAGATCTAAGCCACATTCTCCAAACTGCTTTATCAGTAATAAATGTAACATTGTTATATACATGTCTTAGTTATCTAGTGTTCCTATAACAGAAATACCACAAGTGGATGGCTTTAATAAACAAATTTATTTTCTCACAGTTTAGGAAGCTAGAAGTCTGAGATCAGGGTGCCGGCTCTAGGGGAAGTCTCTCTCTCTCTGTTGGCTTTGAGGTAAGGTCCTTGTCCCTTTGAGCTTCTGCTCCTGGATGACCTTCATGTGACTTGGCATCTCTCTTACCCCATCTCTGCTCTGCTTGCTTGTTTAATTTCTTTTGTATCTCAAAAGAGAGTGATTCAAGATAATCGTGGCTCATTAACATTATATTACAAAGACAACCCATTCCCAAATGGGATTATAACCACAGGTATAGAGGTTAGGATTTACAACACATGTTTTGGGGGAACATAATTCAATCCATAATAAGTCATCTGCCGGACTTCGTACCTATCTCTCTAAAACTGGTTTCCAACTCAAGTATAAAGGAGACAGGGGTCATTCAATTAGCCCCTAAGCCCATAAAAAAAAAGCCCATAGATACTGTAAAACCTGCAAAAGCCAGAACCTGTATAAGACAGAAACCTGTAAGAGAAGGAAAACTCATGGTTCCTACTAAAATGAGTGATAGAAATTGATAAAACTGCACCCTGTGAAAGGCAGAAAACTTTTGAGACCCGGAAAAACAAGGCAGTCTGACGAGTTCCAGCTCTCACAGGTTTCACCATATATCATCCTACCCTGCCCCTCCCTAGGGCATCCTGTCCCCTGGAAGGCCTCTAGTCTCAGAAGGCCTGTCTCTACAATCACTATTAAAACTCCTTTTCCTAAGGAACCCTAGTGACACAATGGTTAAGCGCTCAGTGGCCAACCTACCAGTGGCTGAAAAGACATGGCAACCTGCTCCCGTAAAGATTACAGCCTAGGAAACCCTGTAGGGCAATTCTACTCTGTCCTATAGGGTCACTAGGAGTTGAAATCAACTCCATGGGATATGACAACTTTCTTTTAGAGTATATGCTGTGGATACAGATCATAATAAGAACTTTACATTTGTGTAGCACTTTACAGCTTGCGAAAGTTTAAAAATCAGTTCTTATATTATTTGATCTTTACAACCACCTGTGGGGTAAATAGGGCAGAAATTACACTCTTTTGTAAATGCCAAATATCAGGACGGTTTAGAAGACAGCTTGCAACAGAGCCAGGAAGTGGTAGAGTTCAGTCTGCTGTTACTTCCGACTCCAAATCCTGTGTTGTTTTTCTTCCGCCCCATAAATGTCAGGACAAGTAGGACATTTCCTTGAGATATTTGCACCTTTAAAAGAGAATGCTTGTTAACTCAAAAGAAACGCTTGATGGAACACAAGAAGATTGTGTACAACATAATCAAGTGGAAAAAAATTCAAATAGTGTGGACACATGTAGCAGGTGGGGGGTGAGATGTGAAATTTTGGAGCGGAAGAACCAAATGGAGGTGAGACAATATTACTTCAGTGCCTCTTCCTCTCCTCACCTAAAAGCAAAACAACAACAAAAAGCCTGTCCCTTTCCCCATATTTTTCTTTATCTGTCACCTTCCACTTAACATGGTACCTAAATTATTGCTATTCGAGGTGAGAGCAATGGATCAGCAGTATCGGCATCACCTAAGAACTTGTTAGAATCTCAAGTTCCACCCCAGATCTACTGAATCAGAATGTGCATTTTAACGAGATCCCAGATGAGTCGCATGTACTGATTGCTGCATGTGTGCTGGTTTACAGCTCCCAGTTTTCTCACACCTGCACAGCAGTCACTGTGGGCGTGTATGTGTCAGGGACATGTACTCAGATGCTGTCGAAAATGGAAGCATCTGCAATAAAACAAAATCAGCTCCTATTAGGGCTTTGACTCGGAGGATACACAAAGGAAAAGAATGAAATTAGCATCGCAGGAGATCTGAATTGCCACTGCAGCTCTGTTTGTTGGCTGTGACTCATTTGGCAAGTCACTTTACTTCACTAAAACTCAGCTTCTTCATTTAGAAAATGGAGACAATGATTTCTGAAAGGCTTACATCAGGGGGTCGACATGACGGTTCAGTGAAAGAAGAGGATATAAAAACACCCTGAGAAGTATGAGATGCTCTCACTAAAAACTAGAAGGATAAAAAATATTAAATACTGTTTTGGGTGCATATAAATGCTCATATAGGAATTTCTTAAATGACTGTGAATACATTTCATTAAACCAAAATGAATTATATATGGTATCTCAGGCTAGCAAATGAATGAATGAATTTGCCTGGTTGGGCTGCTGAAGTACGATCTCTTATGTCAGTTCTCGTAATACAGGGAACTGGTGCCTACATCCTTTGTGGAATGGAGCAGGTAGAGATCCATCTATCCATATTCTTCAAGCACTGTCACAAAAGAAGGTGTGATAATATTTAGAGCCCAGAAGCCAACATATTCCCAGTATACTCTAAGGAGAAGAACCTTCTTTTATTCTCTGTCTCGCCTCCAAGTGGCAAGAAGAGAAAAATAAATCTTTACTCTTGGTGCAGAGAAACATGGTATCATTTACTGCTTGAGAGTACAACTTTCTGGGAGCGAATCCTGATTCCTCTTTAGCTGTGTGACCTTGGCCACACACCTCAGCTTCACCTCTGTAAAATGATGAGGATCAAGTACCAAATCCTTAGGGTCATTATACAAGAGAAGGAAATGGCATAATATTTTTGAAGATGGTTAGCATAATGCCAGCACATAGTAAACACTCATTTCATGTTAGCTATTATTATCATCCACTTGAAAAGTTGTGGTTTGTGCACAACTTTTCTATTCTATTCAAAGTGTAGAGTTAGGGTCCAGGAGAATAGTAAGAGAAATTCTTCCCACAAAAAACAAAAATCTCCTAGCATAGGTGAAAAAGGATGCTGATGAAACTGGCCAGGACAGAGCAGAAATTAAAGCTCAATTAAGTCGACACCATCCTGTAAACTTGCATCTTGCTAAAGCATATGGACTTAATACAAGGACTTATAATGCTGTCAAGAGAGGGTTACAGATGAGGATAGACTTGTTCACTTCCAAAGGGGTCAGATAGACAAAACAAGTCAGTACCTTCCCTGTCTTCCTGAATTGTTTCCACTCTTCTGCTGTGGTGAGGGAATTCACGGCTGCATACGAAGAGGGAGCTGACCCACAAGTACATGTCCGTGGCCTTGACATATGACACCTGGTGCATGGAGGCACTCACACCCATAATGATCATGGACATGGTCAGCACTGTGGTAACTCTTGCCATTCCAGAAGAGCAACAACCTCAGTCACAAAACCATTGAGATCCAGCATCTGGTGCTGGATTACACAAGATGACATTTCTAGAACACTGTCCATCTGATGAACAAAAAAATCAGGGAGAAATTCTTGCATGTTAACCTAGTACGCATCTTGAGCCTAAGTAAGAAGCTCTCCTTGGATTTTTCTTTCCATCTCTTTTTCTTGCCCTCGCGCCTGTTATCCATAATGTTTCCTTTTCACCATCCCAGGACTTTATAGCACTGGCTCACAGAGTCAGGACTCATCGCTTCCTGCCTTCAAATGTCCTCAGATCTGCTTCCCAGCCATCCCAGAAGGTAAAAATGTATTCTGCTTTAAAAACTCTCCTGGGAAAGAAATTCCAAAACCATTTCCACTTATCTTTTCTGTTATTGTACAGTTCTTACTGTTAACAATTCATATTCCTTTAATCTTTCATGTGTCAGAGTGAGCTCGCTTCTTCTTGAGTGGTCCTTAGTAGCATTAAAGATTGCTGTTCTCCATATTATGATTTTATACGGAATATATAAAAGCTATCATCTTTTCTATCTCTTTGTCTTCTGTTTTCAAATTTGCAGATCAATTGAGATTCAGAGTGTAAGTGTGCTGATGGAGGGTCAGGTCTTTGTAAACATTCACTGAGCAACTGTTAAATGGAAGTCACTTTTCCACCCTTTTCTTCTCTGCTTTGCCCTGCCCTTTTTCTAGGTCTCTGGGTGGCACAGTTTGCACCCAGCCATTAAATGGAAGGTTGGCAGTTTGAATTCACCCAGCGGTTCCAGAAAGAAAGGTCTGGCAGCCAACTTCTTTAAGATCACAGCCATTGAAAACCCTATGGATGCAGTTGTACTCTGACATATATGAGGTGCCATGGGTTGGCTCAGTTCCACAGGCAAGTGGTTTGTCTTTCTCTTTCTCTTCCCTTTCCTCTCCCTTTTCTTCTTCCCTTGGTTTCTCTCCTCCTTCCTTTTCCTTCCCTTCTTCCTCTTCCTTCTTCTTTCTTGTTCCTCCCTTTCCCTTCCTTTTCTTTGTTGTCTGGCATCAAGAACAGAGGTGAGGAGATCAGCGTTCTGGGGGACAATGGAGAAAGAAGTGACTCTGAGATTTCCTTAATAAAATGCTGGCCGTGGGGAGGGCTATCCAGTGTCTACACAAATTTCTGAGGGAAATCATAGCCATACTGCTTGGAGAGAAAGTATAGTATTACAAATATTTGAAATGTTCACTGGCTGGGGTGGTTTTATTTCCCACCAGGGAGGTACAAATGGAATCCTTAATGATTTTTATAAGTTGTGAGGATATTTTAATATCAACAGACGGAGTTCCAAACAGCAGGAAGAAACCCGTAATTCACTCCCAAATGCACAGACTCAGCATGCAGACAGCTTTCACCAACATATTTCTATCTTTCTTACATTAATTCTGTGAGGTTCATGCACTGGAGCCCATATCAAAGACAGCAACATCCCTACAAAGCCATTCAATTTCAGATGAAAAGTTTCCATCTGATGATCAATGCCAACACAACTTGACAATATGACAACCACATGGGAGGGCCCAGATCTAACCTTCACACTGATTTGAGCTCCAGAGTAAGAAACCTAGAGGTGGGGCCAAGATGGTGGAGTAGGCAGATGCTTCCAGTGATCCCTTTTACAACAAAACCCAAAACCAAACCCAGTGCCGTCGAGTCGATTCCAACTCATAGCAACCCTATAGGACAGAATAGAACCACCCCACAGAGTTTCCAAGGAGCGCCTGGTGGATTGGAACTGCCTACCCTTTGGTCCACAGCCGTAGCACTTAACCACTACACCACTAGGGTTTCCCCTCTTACAACAAAGACCCAAAAAATCAAGTGAAATGATTATATTTAGGACAAGCTAGAGCCCTGAACCTCAAAGGCAAAGTCAGAAAATGGACTGAGTGGCAGGGGGAGGGACAGTCAGCTCAGAAGTGGAGAGGAGTTACTGGACCTGAATTGCTGGGATCCCTCAGGCACCATTCCCAGGAGCAGCTGCAGTGGGCTGGTAGCAGCGTTCGGCCACAGTTTCCTCCGAAGCAGCCAGCTGCACAGCCTACTCACACCTCCAGACCCGAGAAGAACGGTGGTTTCCGCAAAAGCTAAGTACTTGAGTATATTTTATTGTGCCCCACCACCACCAAGGCAGCTTCAGTGGCTGATTTCCCTGGGCCTGAGATAGGCCCATTTGCACTCTGAGCCATGATCCCAAACTTGGAGAAGGAATAAATTCGCAACAGGGGGAAAAGATAATTTGCCAGCTCCACTAACCTTGGGAGCTCAGGACAGAAGCAGCTCCTGTCCAGGCATAAATGGTCCATGGAATTTGAATACCTTTACCCCCTGCATAGACCTGTGTGGACCTATTTTAGGAGAATAGACCCTTCTTGCAGACTGCAACTGTTTAAGCTGTGTGGTGGAGAGGTGGGTGTTTGATATTTGACACTGGTTTGCCTATTAAACAGGGTCCTCACCTATGCACATCAGGGGCCTAAGGACTGGTGGTTCCACTCAGGTCACCCAGCCACCTGCAACAGGGGTCCAAGGATAACTGGTACCTCCCAGTCCTTACAACCAAAAGCATTGGGTGCCCATGATCTGTCTGCAGAACCACCCACCTGTACGCCCTAGGGAACAGGGACTTGCTTTCTTCAGAGGCACTCGGGGGATGGTTCTCAGCCTCCTGCCCTGTTCAGAGCATGACTCCCTGCTGCAACCAGATACTGGTACCTACACCAATCACCCCTGCCCCTCTAAGACTGTAGGGCAGAGCCTGTACCACACACTTGATAAGCAGCTACCTGGGCACCTGAGCTGAATCCATATAAGAAAAGTGAATGGAGTCATAAGCTCATATACCTGATAACAGCTCTAGCCATCTGTTTACGGGATGTCAGAACTCCAAAGGTGAAAATAATCAAGCTAGCTCACTCAAGCAACCCATTTGGGCATATAAAAAAACAAAACAAAGCAAGAAACTAGGATACAGTAAGCAAACATAAAATAAACTAATACAATAACTTATAGATGGCTCAGAGACAACAGTATCAAACCATATAAAGAAACAGACCATGATCACTTCAACAAGCTCTCAAAACAGATAATCGAAGGATCTTCTGGATGAAGGTGTCTTCCTGGAATTACCGGATGCAGAATTCAAAAGATTAATATACAGAACTCTTCAAGACATCAGGAAGGAGAGATCCGGCAATATGCAGAACAAGCCAAAGAACACACAGATAACATAGTTGAAATTAAAAAGGTTATTCAAGAACATAATGAAAAATTTAATAAGCTGCAAGAATCCATAGAGAGACAGCAATCAGAATTTCAGAAGATTAACAATAAAATTACAGAATTAAACAACTCAATAGAAAGTCAGAGGAGAAGAACTGAGCAAGTGGAAGGCAGAATTGGTGACCTTGAAGATATAGCACTTGGCACCAATATATTTGAAGAAAAATCAGATAAAAGAATTAAAAAAAAAATGAAGAAACCTTAAGAATCAGAGTAAGAAACCCAAAGGCCGTTCTACCTTATCAAACACAGACCACTAACTCCCTGAGACCCAGGCTTCCCCTGAACAATGGTAATACCAACAATCTGCATATCAGTGGATGCTGTTTGCAAACCTTTATTCTCAAAAACACCTGCTACATAAACATGGATATGTGAGATCTTTATTAATGTTACAGGTGTGTAGCTGAAGAGTATTAAATGACACCTGCTTCCTTTTATTGAATGTTTACCCACCCCAATCCTAGGTAAATATTATTAGCCACGTGTTTCAGGAAAGAAATAAGTGCTTAGAGTAGTTAAATAATTAGCCTGAGTTTTTTTCAGGAGCAGGATTTTAACCCTCCTCCAGTGCACAAGCTCTGCTTCATATATGCAGAGTGTTGCCTCTCATTCCAGGCTTGTAAAGGGAATTTCCTTTTATTTTTAAGATAATAAATCCATTTTTGTGTATGGAGCATCTCAGAGACAAGATGCTACAAAGCTGAGAAATTATGTCAGGAAGCATGGAGGTACTTTGTGCTTTTCAACAGGCCAAAAGTCTTATTTCCTGCAAGATTCACTGGTAAAACTAACTAATATTCCTACTTGCTAACTTACCTTGTTAATTCAAAATTTTTAATTTTTTTTTTTTTTACTTACTAGTTGATATGCAACATAGAACTCGATTCTTTTTTTTTTTTATAGACCATAGTATGGGGCTTAGTGGACAAAATAAGGGTTTAGAATAAACACATGAGTTTACATGGGAGAAAGGTTTTGTCACGTATTTTAAATTGTTGACTACTGGGCTAATAAAAAGGAATTGCATTATCTGTATTTCTCAGAGAGCAATAGAACATCAGTCATTTTCTTTAAAAGGGTGCTTAGTCTAGCTAATTTACTATAGCTTTATTTATTTTGAAACCAGAATTCAAGGTTTTCCTTGTTTAATGTGAGCAATAAAAAAGAAAAAGAATTAGAGAGTAGGGAGAAGGGGTTATTAGATAGGGGGAGTGAATGATGAGAAACTGATGTATAAATTCCCAAAGCAATAGAACTTGAACTCAAATGTATTACAGCTACATTAAACACACTTATGTCTCGAATCACCCCTCAGAAATACATTAATCTTGACGAATAGTACTCTTTCCATACCCATTAAAGTTAACATCCCTATAGAGAAGTTTTGAATTATACGAAGTGACCATTTAGCCAAAGAAAGGTCATGTATTGCGATCAGAAAATTATCTTCCCACTCACAGATATAAATTCTTGGTGAAAGTGTCAAGATTTTGACCATTTGGCTCAGTTTCCCGGAGCCCTTGCAGCTGTACCATATTAACTTCTAAGGATTTACGGGGCACAGTGGTTAAGAGCTTGGCTGCTAACCAAAAGGTCGGCAGTTCGAATCTACCAGCTGCTCCTTGGAAGCCCTACGGGGCAGTGCTACTCTGTCTTATAGGGTTGCTATGAGTCAGAATTGACTCAATGGCAATGGGCTTTTTTGGGGTTTTAAGGATCCTTCAAGAAGCCCTAGTTGCTCAGTGGATAAGTGCTTTGCTGTTAACTAAAGGGTCAATGGTTTAAACCCAACAACCGCTCTGTGGGAGAAGGATGTGTCAGTGTGGAAACCCTATGGGGCAATTCTACTCTGTCCTGTAGGGTCGATATGAGTCAGAATCAACTCCAGGGCAATGGATCGACAATGGGTAAGGACCCTTTGGAGTTCCCAGGTGATGCAGTTAATGTGCTCCATTACTAACGAAAAGGTTAGAGGTTTGAGTCCACCCAGAAGCACCTTGGAAGAAAGGCTGGTGATCTAATTCTAAAAAATCAGCTATTGAAAACTCTGCAGAGCACAGTTCTACCCTGACACACATGGGGTCGCCATGAGATGGAGTTGACTGAATGGCAACTGGTTAAGAACCCTTCAGTCTGGGGAGAATTATTTATCTTTTTGTTTTCATTGGCCATATTTGGCCATATATTATGGAGAAGTTAATTGATAGGTATGATAATTGTAGGGCAGACAGGCCTCACTTACAGAACTATTGAGTTTTTTCATCCTTTCAGTAGCTGTGTAGGGAATCGTTCTTTTGAAGAGTTGGGTGTCCGTAGTAACCTTTAAATAAAATCCTTTCCTTGTAAGCCTGGGCAGAAAGAAAATAAGTGATATGATGGAAAGAAAGATGGGTTGGATATTCCAATGCTGCTCTATAGTCAGAAAGTAATAACTATTTTCCCACAAAGATGGTTCCAGAGTCCAGTAACTGTAACTAGAAGTTCTGCTGACCTCTGTGATGATTGAACGAATTGCTCTTGTCTCATTCCCTAAGTATTCACTTTTCTAGGCATATGGAATATCTTCTGTTGGGAGGCATTTTTCTTTATGAGTGACTACAGGCTTGAAAGCATTGGTTGTCTTTCTCTGCCTTATCTGTTTCCAGGTAATTGAACATACTACTTAATACACTGTACAAGGAATGGCATACCCCATGCAGAAGGGTAAAGGAAGAGTGATATAGGGAAGAAAAGGAGGGTGGTGGAAGGGGAGGACAAAGTACAATACCACTTTTCTCTCCATTAAGGTTAAAACATCCTTGAACAGCTTTATAATAGTCCCACGCTCTCTTCACACAAAACCAAATGAAGGCATATAACGGCATGTTTAACTCGTCATACATTCCAACTTATGATAGCTATTATCTCTTATGAGGATGCTTTAATCACAATTGATACTTGTATGCTCTTCAGCCTCGAGTGTTCTTTATCTTGTGTTGCCTGATTAGGGTCTTTACCCTGGAGCAGTCAAGCCAATGTAACTAACATACTCCAAGTCAGAAAGACAGAGAAAATTTATTCCAGAGGTGGCACCAGCGGATAGTCCAACAGCAATGCAGGCTATCTTTATGGAGTCCTGAAAGGGAATTTTATATTAGAGCTTATATATGGCTTTTACAATGGTTAGAGGTGTCTTTTTGGCACGTAGCCCACACATGGCATGGCCAGATGAGTTATTCATAACAAGATAATTACAAGAGACCCTTTATCAGACTAAAGAGATACACGCCAGACATCTGGGCACTAATCTTCATGTGGAGGGTCGTAAGTCACAGGTGGCTGGACAGAACAGAACAAAGTCATTAACAAAAGTATGTGGAAAGGAGAAGGCAGGCAGAAAAAAAGAAAAAAAAAACTTACAGGCTCTTCATGTCTTTCGTTATGTCAAGCTCTCAATCTCCTATTTTGAGAAGGAAAAAACATGTTGTGGAGTATTAGAGTCATATCTTGGAAGGGGAGTAATCTAAAACATGACAAATGTGAAAGGATATTAACCAGCTAATGAATCATCCTACATTGCTTCCAGTTAGTAACAATGCACAGCTATTCAAGGAAGAAAAAAAAAAAACATGGTAGGCTAAACACTGCTCAATTTAACAACTACGTATCCAGCGTGAAACATGCACAGGGCACTGTGCTGGTCACTGTAGGAAAGGAAAAGACTGCACTAATGAAACCTTGTCCTTAAGAAGTTCACATTCTAGTAGAGGAGACAAGCTACCCCTGTTCTATAGTTAAACAGGAAATAGAGGAAGTAAGATACTTTAGGAGCAATACAAAGCACTATGGAGGTTCAAAGCTGGAAAAGACCAGTAAAGGCTTCAGGGCTGTGGTGCAAGGTCAGGATT
This sequence comes from Elephas maximus indicus, assembly GCF_024166365.1. Lineage (NCBI taxonomy): Eukaryota > Metazoa > Chordata > Mammalia > Proboscidea > Elephantidae > Elephas > Elephas maximus. The sequence continues at coordinate 67,831,781 of NC_064836.1, forward strand.
TTGACAGAAAGAGACAGGTAGGGAGGGCATTCTAGGCAGGCTGGAACAAGAACAGATATCCAGAGGTGAGATAAGCAGTTAGGGGCAGGAGTCTTTTTCAGTACACTGAATATTCAAACTGGCTGATGCTCATAGTAAGTATATTGGGGCAGTGGTAGGGTTACAGATTTAGCAAGTAAAAATACAGGACATTAAGTTAAATTTGAATTTAAAAAATTTTAGATAAACAATAATCTTTTTTAGTATAGGTATGTCCCATACAATATTTGGTACATACTTATACTAATTATAATACTTATAATATACTTATACTTATAATAATTATGAAATATTATTGTTGTTGTGGATTGAATTATATCCCCCCAAAATACGTGTCACAAATCCTAACTTCCATGCCTGTGGTTACAATCCCATTTGGAAATGGGTTGTCTTTGTTATGTTAATGAGGCAGGATTAGTATAGAGTGTATCTTGAGTCAACCTCTTTTGAGATATAAAAGAGATTAAACAAGTGAGCAGAGCAGAGATGGAGGAAGACAGAAGCCAAGCCACACGGAGATCTCCAAGCAACCAGAAAGCAGAAGCTGAAGAGACAAGGACGTTCCTCCGTAGCTGACAGAAACAGAAAGCCTTCCCTTAGAACTAGCACCCTGAATATGGCCTTCTGGCCTCCTAAACTGTGAGAAAATAAATCTTGTTTGTTAAAGCCATCCACCTGTAGTGTTTCTGTTATAGCCTCACTGGATAACTAAGACAGTTACTTATCTAAAATTGAAATTTATCTGGGTGTCATATATTTCATCTGGAAACCATCAGGGGCACCTTAGATTCTAAGCTGAGAATATTTACTTCAATGGCATTTGAGAGGCGGGGAGTTTTGTGATCACATTTGCATCTTGGCACTCTTACTCTCGTAGCTGGGCTGAACTGCAGCAAGAAGGGCAGGAAACAAAACCAGCAGTTACAAGCCCTCTGCAAGCCCATACTACAGCTTTGTGTAATTAATAAAAGGTGCCCCTTTCTCTGAAGCATGCCACCCCAAACCAGGTCTCCTGGAGCTTGAGATGAATTTCTGTTCCCCGCTCACCTCTGGGCTGGGTGCCATAAAGCCAGATTTGAGGACTTATGAAGAAGACTGATTCTAAAGATTCAGATATCCTATAGCCACGATTCTCAAAGTATGACCTGTGAACCTCCTAGGGGTGTCCAAGACATTTTCAGAGGTTCTGTGTGATGAAGGAAGTAGCCCTGGTTGTGCAGTGGTTAAGCACTCAGCTGTTGACTGCAAGGTCAGCAGTTCAAATCCACCAGTGGCTCTACAGGAAAAAGATGTGGCAATCTACTCCCACAAAGATTTCAGCCTAGGAAACCCTATAGGGCAGTTCTACTCTGTCCTGTAGGATCACTATGAGTTGGAATCTGCTCGATGGCAATGGGTTGTGGTATAGTGAAAACGAGTTTGGTAATAATGTTGTTAGTTGCCGTCAAGTCGGCTCAGACTTCATGGTGACTTTATGTGTAACAGAACAAAACGTTGCCCAGTCCTGCACCGTCTTCATGATCCTTGATAATAATACGAAGACATTATTCATCTTTTTCACTGTGCTGACATTGGCACTGATGGTGCAAAGGTGGGTAGGACTGCTGCTGCCTTAGCGCCAGACTCACCTAGTAGTCATGGTGTTCTTCACCTCTGAGCACTCACAGTTAAAGGAAAAAAAAAAGCGGTAAAAATTATTAATTTTATTAAATTGCATCACTTGGGTACATACCTTTTTAATATTCTGTGTGATGAAATTAGAAGTACTATAGACAAAGCATATCTATATACCCAGGCACAGTGGCTATCTTGAGGAAAAGCACCTAGGCAATCGTGAGCTGAGCTAGCTGCTTTTTAAAATAGAACACCAAAAAAAATAAAATGGAATGCCATTTTCACTTGAAAGAACAACTGACAGACAGACAAACTATGGCTGCCCAGACTTGGGTATTTGGTAGACATTTTCTCAAAACTGAGTGAAATAGCCTCAAGTAAACGATTAAGGGTATTTGTTGCCAGCGATAAAATTTCAAATTTTAGGCCAAATTAGAATTTTTTAAAGCTTGTATACATCTCTGTGAGCTTGACAGCTTCCCACTACCTTAAGACCTTTTTTTTTTTTTTTTAATTTTGTTGTGCTTTAAACTTCAAGGCTTTTTGGTGAGGATTGTAGTGATATTAACCAACATGATGTTTTGATATTCTATAATGAGTTATATAAATATTTGGAAGCTCTGTATAACTCAGTGAACCAGTATTTTCCAAATGGCTGAGGCATGGGCAAAGGATCTGTTCAAAGTGCAAAATAGACGGAAGAATTTTAATCCAGTAGAAAACAAAAAGTTCATTAATATGGTTTCAGATTCCAGAGTGCAACTAATTGTTCATTAAGAAATTACGTTTTAGTATAGTGTCAAGACTATTCACAGTAATCTCAAAAGATCATTAAAATATTACTCTCTTTTCAGTTTGACTCCACCAGCTAGCTGCTCCTTGGAAACTGTATGGGGCAGTTCTACTCCGTCCTAGTAAGACAGGGAGCAAAGGCCCTGAGATTGGAGGGTGTCTGTTTGGGGAAAGAGACTGGTGTGGTTAGAGGAGAAACAAGTAAAAGAGAAATAGACTATATTAACAGGGAGGTTTTTTAATAGTGGGTTGAGTGTGGAACCTAGAGACCTTAGGAAGGTAGGGAACAGAAAGGCCCCCAAATCTGCAAGTAAAGTAACAAGAAATTGGCCAGGGCATGGAAACAAAGCCATTCCCCAGAACAATGGAGCAGGGTATCTAAAAATAGCCCCCAAACTTCTTTAAAGTTGCCTTTCAGAAGCAGCTGGAGAAAACCAGGCCCAGGGACATGCGCAGAACATGCACCTGTGACTGCTGTGTGACCTTCCACCAGGGGGTGTGAGCAGCCCCAGCCAGGGAATCCAACCTAGGGAGTGAGAGACTGCACAGGCACAACACCCCATAATAGGTCCTGCTACAAATTCCAGAGGCCTCGGGGACAGGAGCCATCTTGGAAAGCTGCTGAGTGGGCACCTTAGTTAACATATCCCTGCCTGTGTCTACGAATAAGCATGAATCTTTTACCACCCAAGAACTTTTAAAAACTCAGGCCTGTCTTTCGTTCTCATGAGGCTGGCGGGGGGCGGGGTGGAGGGCGGGGGGGTGGAATGTGTTGCTCTAGGCCCTCCTTGTCTCCGCTTGCAAGCCTCTTCAATAAGGATTTGCTCGTGTGGAAAGCTCTAAGTGCCTTACCTGCTCATTCTTGACCAGTGAGAGGCAAGAACCTTATTCCGGTAACACTATGGGGTTGCTAGGAGTTGGAATCGACTTGATGGCAACAGTTTTTTTTCCCCCCTAACTATTTATCTGTGAGACCAGATTTCTTCCTCTGTTTCAACCAAAACCTATTGCAACAGGCTGAATACAGAAGCAGATATAAGAATCCATCTGTCTTCTATAAAGCCCGATAAAGAGGTTTGGGAAAATGTAAAACAATGCCACTCTTCTCACTAAACATTTAAATTATTTTTTCGTACAACAGTTTTCATGTTTACTTAGATAAGTTTATTATCTTTGTATTAATTAACAAATATTTTTAAATTCTGTTTTAATTTCTGATATGTCAAATGCTGCAGACAGAGTTAAAAAGAACAACTGAGAAAAGGCAAGTGGATTAGGTGAATGGGTAGGCAACAGTATCTTCCAGAGAATCAAGTAGCTCAGGAAGAAACCAGTGGGGAAGTATCTTTCAAAAAACGTTTCAAAAAAACTGGAGGGTAGGAGGAAGCAGAAGCCTGGGAGGACAGCAATGTAATAAGAATGCTGCAGTTAAAAAAGGGAAGGTGTGCTCCTGATTTGCATATGATTTTACATAAATCTGCATAGTAATTTCCTAACCCTAAGGGATCAGATGTCAAGGCAAGAAGGACAGAATTTCATGGGCAACTTAAATGCATTTTACATTTCTTCATTCACCCCTAACCTGCTAAGAAACCAGCTTTTATTCTTGTCATTTTCAAAGTGCAAAAGCTAAGCAGTCAGCTTTAGGAGCCTGATCAAAAATCATGCTCATAAACATTTAGAGACTGAGTGTCTTTCTCATCCTGTCTTGGGGGCTGGAAACACACCTTTAGTTTCCTGTCTGGACCGAGCTGGCCCTGCTGCAGTACTGAGGTCAGTCAGGGCACTGATACTCTGATGTGAACCAAAACCTAATCCACTGCCGTCCCGTTGATTCTGACTCAGTGACACCGTAGGACAGAGTAGAACTGCCCTGTAGTGTTTCCTAGGCTGTAACCTTTAGGAAGCAGTCTGCCACATCTTTCTCCCACAGAGATGCTGGTGGGTTGGAACATTTGACCTTTCAGTTCACAGCCCAGCACTTAACCACTCTACCACTAGATCGCTTTCTCTGATGTACAGACACCATCAAAATAATGTAATTACCCATTCAGAATGGTATCTTTTCCTTGGAAATATTTAAGGCTCAAATGCTTATAGATTGAAAATTTTAATAGAGATGAGAAGTGAACAAATTATTAATATTAATAACAATTTATGTCTTTCAAATGCTTTCTTGAAGTATGCATATAATTTGCAAGCATTACCTTAGAAACCACCCTTTCTGGAAGGAATTGTGTGATAATTATAATCATTGTGAACCACTTATAACAGTCTTCTCTCTGGATAGAGCATTTCAGCTAAAAGAACAAAATCAGACGAAACGAGGGAACCAGCCAAAAAGGTACATGGGATTGACTCTTGGGTTCTCATTAAGTAACATGTTATCTAAGTGCTTAGCTTGGCACCTTCCACTTCCTAAGGACTCAATAACGGCTAAGTGGATCTGAAATGGTTCCCATAAATCGGCGTGTGTGACAGTGGCATATAACACGCTAGATGGAGGAGATAATCACCCATGTGTGGTGACTTAATGAGGACTGGCAACGTCTCTTCACCTGAAACCTCTTCCCAGCTGAACGGCCACAGTGACTAAAATTCCACCATGGTAGCTTCTGATTTGGGCCTTCGGGTTAACCCCCAATTTCCTAATCAGCACTCTTGTTTCCAAATTCAAGTATCCCCCAAGAAGTAATTTATTAAGACACCAACACCATAGTGTTAATTAATTTGAATGTTCTTTGTTCTAAGATACTAGTCATACAAAGCTAGGGAGGTTTCCTGAAAAGGGAAAAGATGAGGTTTGCTAAAGAGAGGACATTTATACTTCATAATTTCACCTTATCTCTTTACTGTTGTACAAGGGCAGGTCAGTCAGTGCAGTCTTCATCCCTTATGTCCTGATTCCAAGAGAAGAGCCCAGTTACAACTTCCCTTGAGGCTGCCGAGACACGTGCTTTAACCTGAATACCTACCAGGTTGCTGCCAAGTCAACTCTGACTCATGAGAACTATGCTCCAGAAGATTTTCAACGGCTGTTTTTTGAAAGTACATTATCAGGTCTTTCCTCTGAGGAGCCTCTGAATGGACTCGAACCACCAACCTTTCGGATAGTAGCCAAGACAGTTAACCATTTTCACCACCCAGGGACTCCTAACCAGAGCACACACCTCTATCCCTACTATACCAATCTCTTTTCCTCTCTACTCCTCACCCGTTTTTATTTACCTCTCTTCTTGACCTTTCCTCCTGTATTAACATTTCACAAAGATGCGGGAAGATTTTACCCAAAGGAACTCTTGCAGGGATAGTTCTTCGGTCAACCCAGAAGGAAACCCATGAAATCATCACCATCAACATGGCTGGGAAATCAGTTTGCAGCAGGGGTGGATTAACCAGTAAAGAAGGTGTGCATAACGTGCTTACAGTAAGCAAGGTGCGCACAGGCTTAACTGTGTTTACTTACCAATCTGCAGTGCACAATTTCACGTAGGTTTCACCACAGCTTTGATTGTACACTACAGATTAGTAAGTAAGCACAAAGAAGCCCGTGAGTACCTTGCTTATTGGGTAATCTGTCCCTGCTTGCAGCACAAAGAAGAAAATATGCCTTCTTAGCACAAAGTTGATGAAAAGCCTGTTGTGAGGAAAAGTGAAAGTTTCCATTGGAACAAACTTCCTCTTAGAAATAACACACTTTGTGAAACAACATGATTCTTTAGACTCTGAGCTCTTAAGGGACATAAACTCAAAAAACCAAACCTGTTGCCATCGAGTCCGACTCACAGTGACACCATAGGAGAGAGTAGAACTGCCCCATAGGGTTTCCAAGGAGTGGCTAGTGGATTTGAACTACTGAACTTTTGGTTAGCAGCTGTAGCTCTTAACCACTGTGCCGGTATACATTATTTTGTAAGCTCCTCATTGTTCTGTATTACTCACATATTATGGGTTGAATTGTGTCCCCTTAAAAGATATGTTGAAGTCCTAACCCCTGGTACTTGTCAATGTGACCTAGTTTGGAAATAGGGTCTTCGAAGATGTTATAAGTTAACATGAGGTCATATTGGAGTAGGGTGGGTTGGAATCCTATCTAAGTGGCAACCTTATAAAAAAGAAGAGCCACTGAGGAAAGACAGAGGGAAAATGGCCATGTGAGCATGGAGTTATGCTGTAGCTGCAAGCCAAGGAACACGTGGGGTTACCAAAAGCTGGGAGAGACAAGAAAGGATCTTCCTCCTAGAGCCTTCAGAGAGAACTTGGCCCTACTGACAAACTGATATCAAGCTACCAGCTTCCAGAACTGTGAGACGATAAATTTCTCTTCTTATAAGCCGTTCACTTTGTTGTGGCCCTAGGGAACTAATACACAGTGTCACGGCCCCACTGTATTACTGTGTGCAACTGAAAGTTTTGATTACGGCTGTAGAGCGGGAATAACAGCATCTCCGAACTTAGAGGTTCACACGTGTAATTATTGTGAGGTTAGAAGACATAAGGAAAAGCTGTAAAAGCACTTAATAATGAAAGACACTGTATATGATGTATATGATTTTCTGTTCATTATTACATCCTGGAATAAAATTAGGCAACAGCAATCTTTCTTTACACAAAAATTCCTGAAGAAAGGTTGTTTTCTTTTAAGAAACAAGGCAGGAGAAATGTTGCCCTGTCTTGTGGTTCTGCTGGGAAAAGACGACGAGGGGTGGTCTCGTGGCTTGAGCTGCAGGCTGGGAGGAGCCCCCTTTACCTGCCAGGAAAGGGGGTGCTGCCTTGGAAAAATGTGCAGCTCCAGTTTGGGTAGCATAATAACCATTCCGATTCCAGTTTTAATGTTGGACTGTTGACTGCTTTCAAGCCCCACTACTTGCCTGCTTATCCTGTCCCACATGTGGGCAAACTGATTAAAAAAAAAAAAAAAAGCCCAGGTACCCCCTCTGTTGGTGCTAATGAGGGTGTTTAAACCATTCGAGCCCTTGGCAAGAGACAAATCCTCAACCCTGCCTCACCCCCAACCACCATAAAACCCCAAGCCAGTCACCTCTCCCCATTCTCCTCTCAATCCATTTCCAGACCTGCTTAGGAACCTACCCTGCTCTCCAGAAAACCTCATGATGTGAGTAATAAATCTCCTCATACCCTCTTGGTGCATATGTGGTGTCATCAGTTTTCAAATCTGAACCAATCCTCCCCGCCGCCCCTCCCCATGGTGATGGGGGTTCTGACCTGCCTTTCCCAGCAGACTACAGTGGTGGGAAGAAGCTTCTGAAAGACAGAAAAGGGTTGGACAGTTGGCAGTCAGGAAAACGGAGGAGAGGGGCAATATTTGGAGAGTCAGTCCCAATACAAGACTCAAGATTTATACAAAAAAAAAGAAGATTTGTATAACTGGGCACTCTGACCTTTAATGACCTGTTGATCCTAGGTCTCCAGTCTATGTTGAAAGGATCAAGAAAATGTGCTGATGAAAATGGTGGTGATGATGATAACAGCTACTAACTACTGTTGAATAGGAAAATTAATAACAGACCTCTTACCTTTGATTTTGAGGTTTTTCTTACACAGGAAACTAAATATTAACCATAAAAAGCCTGACCCAAACTGCAAATGCCTGCCAGAAACTGATCTATAACAATGTAAATTTGTCTTATCATGCTAGAAAAGACTAGTTGTCAAACCAAACCCCTTGCCATCCAGTCGATTCCAACTCATAGGGACACTACAGAACAGAGTAGAACCCTGGTGGCGTAGTAGTTAAGTGCTACGGCTGCGAACCAAAGGGCTGGCAGTTCGAATCTGCCAGGCGCTCCTTGGAAACTCTATGGGGCAGTTCTACTCTGTCCTATAGGGTCGGTATGAGTCGGAATCGACTCGACGGCACTGGGTTTGGTTTTTTTGGTTATAGGGTTTCCAAGGAGCACCTGATGGATTTGATTTGCCAACCTGTGGTTCCGCTATAAAATGGAAACCAAGGCTGTATAACTACAGCGATACTTTTGACTCTTGTAACCATGTTTTCTATAGCTGATTTGGGTGTAGTGGTTATGGTGGTAGTTGTAATGATAGGAATAAAGAAAAAATTAATAAAAATGATTTTTCATGAAGCATGTATATTTAAATAGGATCTGATCTGAGAAAAACACTTGCATTTGGCTCTCAGGAGACTATGCTTAAAAATTCACAGACAATGTGAAAGACAGGACTATCGCATACTTGTAAAGTAAGATAACTTTCTAAATACTGATCTTTCTGAAACCTAAGGAGTGGTGGAACAAACCCAGATAGGATTATTAATTTGATATTTGAGTACAACTTCCAAAATGCTTTACTCATGCATATTTTCTAGCCTTAGAGCCCATTTTAAACTTTCCTGTTAAGAAATGTGTATGTTGTAATAAATTCAAAAATATGAAAGTGTTTAAATAAAATTAAGAGTCTTCCCAATTTATACCCACTGCTCAGAGGTAATCATTGTTAATTTAAAACCCATATGTTGTTGTTTGTGTGCCATCAAGTGAATTCCTACTCATTGTGACTCTATATGACAAGGGTAGAACTGCTCTATAAGTTTTCCTAAGCTATAATCTTTACAGGGGGAGATCGCCAGGTCTTTTCTTCAATAGGCTTCCCTGGGATTATATTATATGCATTCTTCTGTAGCTTGGTTTTTAAAATTGTAATGCATCACAGATGAGAAATCACTTTAATTCCCCTGGAATACAGATTTCTGATCCACAGAGTTAGGGTAACCTGCCCAGGCCATTTGCCCTTAGGTGTGCTTTTAAACTTTGAACCTTTTACAGAACGGTTTTTCTGAAGTCACCTTCAAGTCAAACAATAGCCTAGCAAACAGTTTAGCAGAAATTGTTTTGCCTTTGGCATTGGGTTCCTTTGGAGAGTGGTTAAGAGCTCAGCTGCTAACCAAAAACTTGGCAGTTCAAATCCACCAGCTGCACCTTAGTAAACCCTATGAGGCAGTTCCACTCTGTCCTGTAGGGTGGCTATGATTTGGAATCTGGTTTTCACATCTGGTGGCTCAGTGGTTAAGAGCTATGGCTGCTAACCAAAAGGTCAGCAGTTTGAATCCACCAGCCGCTCCTTGGAAACAGTACAGGGCAGTTCTACTCTGTCCTATAGGGTCACTATGAGTTGGAATCGACTTGAGGGCAACGGGTTTTTTTTGTTTTCTCAGCAGACTGCCCTGCCCGGACCCACCTTTCTATACAACCTGCTTTCAGAATCCCCTCTTCGGAGTGCCTTTGGGTTAATCCTGCTCACTTTGAATCCTACCTACTCACAGTAAATATATTCTGTTACACTAATTTTTGGTGTTTCTCTGTGCATTTAGGTTTTTGACATAGATTACTCTCCATCTCATGCCACACAAAACATGTACATTTGAACTTATTTCTATTTTTTATTCATTTTTCTTAGAAACCAAAATGCTATTTCTCAAAAATGTGACTATATTTCAATACTAAGAATTTGTAGTTCATGTTAAAACACTTAAAGGCATCTTTCTGAGAAGTAAGTTTTTCAACCAAGTGTTCTGTCTGGCTTTGGACAGACTGAAAAACACGACTAGAAGAAAATAAAATCAAATAATGTTGGACCTGCTTGGTAGGGCTCAACAAGGTTAACAAACACATGGACACAGACAGTGGAGCCAATGGAATGGTTTAGTGGTGACGTTAGAATCTGGAAATGAAATTCCACCCATTCTTTAGCTGGATGTATATTAACGGATACTTGAGCTTGAAAATATGAAGAAATGTCATTGCTAACATTATTGCTATATAAATTGTATATATTCTGTGCAGGAAACAATGCTCTTAGATTTCTATGCTTCACGAGGCTCACATTTTAATAGCATTAAACATTCCAAAATCCTATTCACAACTCGTCAAGTGCCAAAGTTATTTCAGCATAACAATGGTAAAATGAAAATAAAACAAAACTATGAATTATACTTCAATAACTACCATTGTTCGTTGCTTGCATTCCTTTATTTAAATGTTATTTATATTATTTATTTATATATAGAGAGACAAAAGAATGAGCAGAAAAAATAAATCAAAATAATATTAGAGTTTATCTCTATGAGGTGGTGAGATAGGGAAGAAACAAGGACTGAGCCCCTAGGCAAGGAGCCCTGCAACAGCTGCAACTTGCAACTTGCTTGCAATACTATGTGCTTGGCTAATGCAAAACCCCCATCCTGGAATGTGCCATAAGGAAAGAACAAACAATGTGCTCCCCTGTAAGACGTTTTTCAGAAGGACCAACCCGATCTGCTCCCTGGAGCAATCACAGATAACTGCAAGGGACCAACAGATGACTTCTGCCTGATGCAATTACCCGCCACCGGAATCAAACCGGTGCCACAAGAGAGACTGTGCAGGCGTGACAGCCCATAATAACTCCTGCACTGAATCCCAGAGGCCTCCGAGACAGAGGCCCTCTTAAAGCCATCTTAGAAAGCTGCTACGTATGCATGCATGCATGCCCTGTAGTTAACAAATCCCCACCCAGACAGGCCACTTCCTGGAAAACCCCACCTATGACCGTGAATATGCTCCCTAAACCCCCCCGCCAAAAAAAAAACCTTTAAAAGCCCGTGCAAATTCTTTGTTCGAGGAGATGGGGGTAAGCATTGCCTTGGCCCTCCTCACCTCCCCTTGCAAGCCTCTTCAATAAAGCTTTCCTCCTGTGGAAAATTCTCCGTGCCTCACCTGGTCATTCTTTACCAGTGAAAGCCAAGAACCTCCTTCAATTAAAGGCATATAGAGATGCTGGCAACAATGAGATTAGAAATGTTTTTTCCTTTTTTTAGGGTTGTTATTTGATTTTATTGTGTCTTTTGATGAATCCAACCAAACTGACTGCCATTGAGCTGATTCCGACTCAGAGACCCTATAGGACAGTATAGCACTGCCCCACAGGCTATAAATCTTTTTTTTTTTTTTAATTTTTATTGTGCTTTAAGTGAAAGTTTACAAATCAAGTCAGTCTCTCATACAAAAATTTATATACACCTTGCTATATGTTTTTTTTTTTTTTTTATATACTCCTAGTTGCTCTCCCCCTACTGAGACAGCACACTTCTTCCTTCCATTCTCTATTTTTGTGTCCATTTGGCCAGCTTCTAACCCCCTCTACCCTCTCATCTCCCCTCCAGACAGGAGCTGCCCACATAGTCTCGTGTGTCTACTTGATTCAAGAAGCTCACTCTTCACCAGTATCATTTCCTATACCATAGTCCAGTCCAATCCCTGTCTGAAGAGTTGGCTTTGGGAATGGTTCCTGTCTTGGGCTAACAGAAGATCTGGGGACCATGACCTCTGGGGTCCTTCTAGTCTCAGTCGGACCATTAAGTCTGGTCTTTTTATAAGAATTTGAGGTCTGCATCCCACTGCTCTCCTGCTCCCTCAGGGGTTCTCTGTTGTGTTCCCTATCAGGGAAGTAATTGGTTGTAGCCTGGCACAATCTAGTTCTTCTGGTCTCAGGCTGATGTATTATTGTTGTTAAGTGCCGTCGAGTCAGTTCTGACTCATAGCGACCCTATGCAAAACAGAATGAAACACTGCCCGGTCCTGCGCCATCCTTACAATTGTTGTTATGCTTGAGCTCATTATTGCAGCCACTGTGACAATCCACCTCGCTGAGGGTCTTCCTGTTTTCCCCTGACCCTGTACTCGGCCAAGCATGATGTACTTCTCCAGGGACTGATCCCTCCTGACAACATGTCCAAAGTATGTAAGACGCAGTCTCGCCATCCTTGCCTCTAAGGAGCATTCTGGCTGCACTTCTTCCAAGACAGATTTGTTCGTTCTTTTGGCAGTCCATGGTATATTCAATATTCTTCGCCAGCACCACAATTCAAGGGCATCAACTCTTCTTCAGTCTTCCTTATTCATTGTCCAGCTTTCACATGCATATGATGTGATTGAAAATACCATGGCTTGGGTCAGGTGCACCTTAGTCTTCAAGGTGACATCTTCGCTCTTCAGCACTTTAAAGAGGTCTTTTGCAGCAGATTTGCCCAATGCAACGCGTCTTTTGATTTCTTGACTGCTGCGTCCATGGCTGTTGATTGTAGATCCAAGTAAAATGAAATTCTCCACAACTTCAATCTTTTCTCTGTTTATCATGATGTTGCTCATTGGTCCAGTTGTGAGGATTTTTTGTTTTCTTTATGTTGAGGTGCAATCCATACTGAAGGCTGTGGTCTTTGATCTTCATTAGTAAGTGCTTCAAGTCCTCTTCACTTTCAGCAAGGAAGGTTGTGTCATCTGCATAAAGCAGGTTGTTAATGAGTCTTCCTGCAGTCCTGATGCCTCGTTCTTCTTCATATAGTCCAGCTTCTCTGATTATTTGCCCAGTATACAGATTGAATAGGTATGGTGAAAGAATACAACCCTGACACATACCTTTCCTGACTTTAAACCAATCAGTAACCCCTTGTTCTGTCCAAACAACTGCCTCTTGATCTATGTAAAGGTTCCTCATGAGCACAACTAAGTGTTCTGGAATTCCCATTCTTCTCAATGTTATCCATAATTTGTTATGATCCACACAGTTGAATGCCTTTGCATAGTCAATAAAACACAGGTAAATATCCTTCTGGTATTCTCTGCTTTCATCCAGGATCCACCGGACATCAGCAATGATATCCCTGGTTCCACGTCCTGCTCTGAAACTGGCCTGAATTTCTGGCAGTTCCCTGTCGATATACTGCTGCAGCCATTTTTGAATGATCTTCAGCAAAATTTTGCTTGTGTGTGATATTAATGAGATTGTTCTATAATTTCCACATTCAGTTGGGTCACCTTTCTTGGGAATAGGCATAAATATGGATGTCTTTCAGTCAGTTGGCCAGGAAGCTGTCATCCATATTTCTTGGCATAGACGAGTGAGCACGTCTAGCGCTGCATATGTTTGTTGAAACATCTCAGTTGATATTCCATCGATTCCTGGAGCCATGTTTTTTGCCAATGCCTTCAGAGCTTCTTGGACTTCTTCCTTCAGTACCATTGGTTCCTGATCATATGCCACCTCTTGAAATGGTTGAACATCTACTAATTCTTTTTGGTATAATGACTCTGTGTATTCCTTCCATCTTCTTTTGATGCTTCCTGTGTCATTTAATATTTTCCCCATAGAATCCTTCACTATTGCAACTCGAGGCTTGAATTTTTTCTTCAGTTCTTTCAGCTTGAGAAACACTGAGTGTGTTCTTCCCTTTTGGTTTTCCATCTCCAGCTCTCTGCACATGTCATTATAACACTTTATTTTGTCTTCTTGAGATGCCCTTTGGAATCTTTTGTTCAGTTCTTTTACTTCATCAATTCTTCCTTTTGCTTTAGCTGCTCGATGTTTGACAGCAAGTTTCAGAGTCTCCTCTGACATCTATCTTGGTCTTTTCTTTCTGTCCTGTCTTTTCAGTGACCTCTTGCTTTCTTCATGGATGATGCCCTTGATGTCATTCCACAACTCATCCATTTTTTGGTCACTATGTTCAATGCATCAAATCTATTCTTGAGATGGTCTCTAAATTCAGGTGGGATATACTCAAGGTCATATTTTGGCTCTTGTGGGCTTGCTCTGATTTTCTTCCGTTTCAGCTTGAACTTGCATATGAGTAATTGATGGTCTGTTCCACAGTCGGCCCCTGGCCTTGTTCTGACTGGTGATATTGAGCTTTTCCATCTTCTCTTCCCACAGATGTAGTCAATTTGATTTCTGTGTGTTCCATCTGGCAAAGTCCACGTGCATAGTTGCTGTTTATGTTGGTGAAAGAAGGTTTCCAATGAAGAAGTCGTTGGTCTTGCATTCGATCTCCGGCATTGTTTCTATCACCAAGGCCATAGTTTCCAACTTTCGCATTCCAATTGCCAGTAATTATCAATGCATCTTGATTGCATGTTCGATCAATTTCAGACTGCAGAAGCTGATAAAAATCTTTTATTTCTTCATCTTTGGCTCTAGTGGTTGGTGTGTAAATTTGAATAATAGTTGTATTAACTAGTCTTCCTTGTAGGTGTATGGATATTATCCTATCACTGACATCGTTGTACTTCAGGGTAGATCTCGCAACGTTCTTTTTGACAATGAACACAACACCATTTCTCTTCAAGTTGTCATTCCCAGCATAGTAGACTATATGTTTGTCTGATTCAAAATGGCCAGTACCAGTCCATTTCAGCTCACTAATGCCTAGGATATCGATGTTGATGTGTTCCATTTTATTTTTGATGATTTTCAATTTTCCTAGATTCATACTTAGTACACTCCAGGTTCCAATTATTAATGGATGTTTGCAGCTGTTTCTTCTCATTTTGAGTCATGCCACATCAGCAAATGAAGGTCCCAAAAGCTTTACTCCATCCACGCCATTAAGGTCGACTCTACTTTGAGGAGGCAGCTCTTCCCCAGTCATCTTTTGAGTGCCTTCCAACCTGAGGGGCTCATCTTCCAGCACTATATCAGGCAATGTTCTGCTGGTATTCATAAGGTTTCACTGGCCAATGCTTTTCAGAAGTAGACTGCCAGGTCCTTCTTCCTAGTCTGTCTTAGTCTAGAAGCTCAGCTGAAACCTGTCCTCCATGGGTGTCCCTGCTGGTATCTGAATACCGGTGGCATAGCTTCCAGCATCACAGCCATATGCAAGCCCCACAGTATGACAAACTGACACACATGCTGGTACAGTCTCTGGTTTATGTGGCTGTATCTCTTGGGCTCATAATTACCTTGTGTCTTTGGTGTTCTTCATTCTTCTTTGCTCCAGGTGAATTGAGGCCTATTGATGCATCTTAGATGGTCACTTGCTAGCGTTTAAGACCCCACACACCACTTTCCAAACTGGGAGGCAGAATGTTTTCTTAATTGATTTTATTATGCCAATTGACTTAGATGTCCCCAGAAACCATGGTCCCCAAACCCCTGCCCCTGCTATGCTGGCCTTCAAAGAATTCAGTTTATTCAGGAAACTTCTTTGGTTTTGGTTTAGGCCAGTTGTGCTGACCTTGCCTGTATTGTGTGTTGTCTTTCCTTTCTCCTAAAATAGTTCTTATCTACCATCAAATAAGTGAAAACCCCTTTCCCTCCTTCCCTCCCCACTCTTGCAACCATCAAAGAATATTTTCTTCTGTTTAAACTATTTATCAAGTTCTTATAATACTGGTCTCATAAAATATTTGTCCTTATGCAACTGACTAATTTCACTCAGCATAATGCTTTCCAGATTCCTCCATTTTATGAAATGTTTTCATGGATTCATCATTGTTTTTTTTATTGATGCGTAGTATTCCATTGTGTGAATATACCATAATTTATTTAACCATTTGTCCGTTGATGGGCACCTTGGTTGCTTCCATCTTTTTGCTATTGTAAACAGTGCTGCAGTGAACATGGGTGTGCATGTATCTGTTCATGTAAAGGCTTTTATTTCTCTAGCATATATTCCAAGGAGTGGGATTGCAGGATTCTATGGTAGTTCTATTTCTAGTTTTTTAAGGAAGTGACAATTCGATTTCCAAAGTCATTGTACCATTTTACATTCCCACCAGCAGTGTATATGTGTTCCAAACTCTCCAACATTTATTATTTTGTGTTTTTTTTGATTAATGCCAGCCTTGTTGGAGTGAGATGGAATCTCCTTGTAGTTTTGATTTGCATTTCTCTAATGGCTAATGATCGTGAACATTTCCTCATGTATCTGTTAGCTCTCTGAATGTCTTCTTTAGTGAAGTGTCTGTTCATATCCTTTGTCCTTTTTTAAATTGGGTTGTTTGTCTTTGTGTAGTGTTCTGGAATTCCCATTCTTTGCAAGGTTATCCATAATTTGTTATGATGCACACAGTTGAATGCCTTTGCATAGTCAATAAAACACAGGTAAACATCCTTCTGGTATTCTCTGCTTTCAGCCAGGAGCCATCTGACATCAGCAATGATATCCCTGGTTCCACGTCCTCTTCTGAAACTGGCCTGAATTTATGGCAGTTCCCTGTCAATATGCTGCTGCAGCCATTTTTGAATGATCTTCAGCAAAATTTTGCTTGTGTGTGATTTTAATGATGTTTTTCTATAATTTCCACATTTGGTTGGATCACCTTTCTTGGGAATAGGCATAAATATGGATGTCTTCCAGTCAGTTGGCTAGGAAGCTGTCTTCCATATTCCCTGGCATAGACAAGTGAGCACCTCGAGTGTTGCATCCATTTGTTGAAACACCTTAACTGGTAGTCTATCAATTCCATCAATCACTTGTTTTTTGCCAGTGCCTTTGGTACAGCTTGGACTTCTTCCTTCAACACCATTGGTTCTTGATCATGAGCTACCTCCTGAAAAGGTTGAACATCGACCAATTCTTTTTGGTATAGTGACTCTGTGCATTTCTTCCATCTTTTGATGCTACCTGCATCATTCAATATTTTGGCCATAGAATTCTTCAAAATTGCAACTTGAGGCTTGAAGTTTTTCTTTGGTTCTTTCAGCTTGAAAAATGCCAAGTGTATTCTCCCCTCTTGGTTTTCTAACTCCAGGTTTGCGCATTTCATCGTAATACTTTAGTTTGTCTTTTCTAGCCACCCTTTGAAATCTTCTGTTCAGTTCTTTTACTTCATCATTTCTTCTATTTGCTTTAGTTACCCTACCTTTAAAAGCAAGTTTCAGAGTCTCTTCTGACATCCATTTTGGTCTTTTCTTTCTTTCCTGCCTTTTTAATGATGTTTTGGTTTCATCATGTATGATGTCCTTGATGTCATCTCACAACTTATCTGGTCTTTGGTTATTAGTGCTCAGTGCATTAAATCTGTTCTTGAGATGGTCTCTAAATTCAAGTGGGATACACTCAAGGTTGTATTTTGGATCTCATGAATTCATTTTAATTTTCTTCAGCTTCAACTTGAGCTTACATATGAGTAATTGATGCTTTTAATCTTCTTCAGCTTCAGCTTGAACTCACACATGAATAATCCATGGTCTGTTCCACCATCAGCCCTTGGCCTTGTTCTGACTGATGATAGTGAGCTTTTCCGTTGTCTGTTTCCACAGATGTAGTCGATTTATTCCTGTAGATTCCATCTGGTGAGGTCCAAGTGTATAGTTGCTTTTTATGTCATTGAGAAGGGTATTTGCAATGAAGAAGTTGTTGGTCTTTCAAAATTCTGTCATGCAATCTCTGGCATCATTTCTGTCACCAAGGCCATAGTTTCTAACTACCAATCCTTCTTCGTTTCCAACTTTCACATTAAAATCACCAGTAATTAGCAATTCTTGATTGCCTGTCTGATCAATTTCAGACTGCAAAAGTTGGTAAAAATCTTCAATACCTCATCTTTGGCATTAGTGATTAGTGTGTAAATTTGAAAAGTAGTTGTATTAACTGGCATTCCTTGTAGGCGTATGGGTATTTTCCTATCACTAACAGCGTTTTACTTCAGGATAGATCTTGAAATATTCTTTTCATGACAAATGCAGCATAGTAACGAGTATAAAATATAAACCCAATTTTAAATGGATTTTCTATTTGGAGCAACAATGCACTTTGTGAATTGATTCATTCAGCTGATTATTTATTGAGCACCTATCACACAGTAGGCATGTTCCAGGTCAGGAGAAGAAGTGGTAGACAAGACAGACAGATTCCCTACCCCCGTTCTAGTGAGGCACGCTGACAATAAAGTAACCAACAAAATATGATAACAGGTAATGCAAGGTACCCTGATGACAAATAGAGATAAGGAATGGCGAGGGAGGAGGCCTATTTTAGATATCATGATTAGAAAGGCCCTTTTGAGGAGATTTTTGAACAAAGCCCTGAATGAAGTGAAGAAACTGGCCTTTAGAAGACCTGGAGGAACATTTCAGGCAGACGGAGGAAAAGCCAAAACAGAGACCCTGAGAAAGGACAGAGTTGGGTGTATTTGAGGACAAACAAGAAGGCCAGTATAGGGGGACAGGATGCGGTGATGGGGGCAGTGGCTCTGGGTGAGGTCAGAGCATTAGGAAGGGACTAGATCTATTTGTTCTAAGTGTGATGGAAAACCCATTGAGAGTTTTGAGCAGGAGAGAATTGCGATCTTTATGTTTTCAAATGATCATCTATCTGTTCTATGGGGAGCAGACTGGAGGGGCCAACAGTGGAAGCAGGGCTTCTAGTTAGAATCAATTCCATGAAAAGGAGAGAGATGAGGTATTTGGAAGGTGGCTGCCTGTAAAAGGAGAGGGATGATATAGTATGTTATTGGACAAATGGGTCACTTGTTAGGATTCAGGTGTTTTCACACAATGTGGTGGTTTGCACAGTAGATCCCCAATCAATGCCGATGAATAAAAATCAAACCAAACTCATTGCTGTGGAGTCAATTCCAATTTATAGAGACCTTATAGGACAGGGTAGAGCTGCCCCACAGAGTTTCAAAAGCTGTAAGTTTTACAGGAGCCTACTGCTTCATCTTTCTCCTGCAGAGCAGCTGGTGGGCTCGAACCACAAGCCTTTCAGTTAGCAGCTGATCACCTAACCATTGTGCCACCAGGGGTCCTTGCTGATGAATGGGCCACAGAAAATGCTGTACCTGTGCTGCTGTAGAAAGTCAATCCACTGGATGCACTGAACTCCTCAACGAAGAACTGAGAAAAGGAAAAATGGTCATTGGTGTTCAGGGACTGGTTTCCATGTTTTCAGTACAGCATTAGATCTTCCTCACTGTAGCCACCTAAAACAAGAAAAATATTCTTGTAACTGAATGGCAAACTCTATGAAGTCTATGTTGTTGTTTGTTAGTTGTCAAGTTGGCTCCAACTCATGGCAACCTTATGTATAACAGAATGAAACTTTGCCTAGTTCTGTACCATCTTCATGATTGTTGGCATGTTTGGGTCCATTTTTGTGGCCACTGTATAGTGCCTTTCACCCTAGGGGTTCATCTTCCAGCACTATATGAACAATACTCTGTTGTGGCCCACAAAGTTTTCATTGGCTAATTTTCAGAAGTAGTTTGCCAGGCCTTTCTTCCTAATATGTCTTAGTCTAGAAGTTCCTCTTAAAGTTATCCATCTTCATGATCCTGCTGGTATTTGAAATATCAGTGACATAATTTCCAGTATCATAGAAACACAAAAGCCACCACAATATGACAAACCGACAGATGGGTGGTAGTCATGTTTTATATAGTTCTATGTCCCCAGTGCCTGGCCCAATGACATGTATACAGTAGGTACTGAACAAAAATGTTTGCTGAGAGACTGATAATACCCACATCTTCCACACACACACACACACAAAAAAACTCCATTAGTTAGACCCCAATGACAGGTGCAGTATGGAAGCTTTTCATATGCTTGCATAATGAGTTAAAACTATCTAAATAGCTGCTCCCAAATCTATGTGCATTCTCTGACTTACAGGTCTCTTCAGCCAGACCTTAAAGTGATGCCACAACTTGGCCTTACAGTCATGGGCCTGGTCCAGGTTTTTAAGTGTCTTCACTTTTGTAGCTCTCTTAGATGGAATTCCAAAAATGGGCCTAGCTCATCCAGAATTTTCTCCTAAAATTAAGTAGTGGTTGTCATGGATTGAATTGTGTCCCCCTAAAATATGTATTGTAAATCCTAACCCCTATACCTGTGGTTATAATTCCATTTGGGAATGGATTTTCTTTGTTATGTTAATGAGGCAGTACTAGTGTAGGGTATGTTTTAAGTCCATCTCTTCTGAGATATAAAAGAGCAGATTAAACAAGCAAGCAAACACAAACAGAGAGGAAGACATATGCCACATGACCACCAAGGAACGAAGGAGCAGAAGCTGGAAAGAGGTAAGGACCTTCGCCCAGAGCAGACAGAGAGAGAAAAAGCCTTCTCCTACAGCCAGCACCCTGAATTTGGACTTCCAGCCTCTTAAACTGTAAGAAAATAAATTTATTTGTTAAAGTCATCTACTTGTTGTATATCTGTTATAGCAGAACTAGATAATTAAGACAGTGGTATAGAAAGTTTCCGATGAAGTTGGGGAGGAGCATCTGTGTAGGAGACAACCATTAAGATTCCCCAGCATTTAGATACATTGTGAAAAATTACAGTTAGCTTTTAAGATGTCACGTCAATAATAGCTAATGAGTCAAAGTGTTTGATAGAGAGCCGGCTCAGATGACTTTTGATGGTGCTTTGATTAGGGGGTCTATGTCTAAAGCTGGGTTTTCACCTTTAATGGAGGATTATGATAAATACAGGAATATGAATTCTAGAACTTTCAGAATTTTGAAAATATGTGTTCATCTATGGTAACAACAGCAACAACGTTTTTATGGAGCTATTTCTTTATAACCATTGTGGAAACTGCAGAATATATAATTATCAAAGCTTTTTTTTTTTCCCCTGAATCTTCTCATTTGAAAGACAAATTTCCATTATTCTTAGTAAAAATAAAAATCAGCTGTTTTGGATAAATGCATTTCACTGATATCAAGACTTCTCAGTGCTTGTTCAGAGCATGCTGATTTACACCTAAGTGTGTGCTGGTGCGTTGGGATCGTGTATACCCACTCCATCAGGAAGTCAGACTTGCAGTTTTTTGGCTTCAAGGGAAAAAAATTTTTTTTTAATCTTTCTCCATAAATTTATTAAAAAAAATTTTTTTTTGTACTTTGGATGAAGGTTTACAGAACTGACTAGTTTCTCATCATTTAGTACACATACTGTTTTATGACATTGGTTAACAACCCCACAACATGTCAACACTCTCCCTTCTCGACCTTGGGTTCCCTATTACCAGCTTTTCTGTTCCCTCCTGCCTTCTAGTCCTTTTCCCTGGGCTGTTGTGCCCCTTTAGTCTTGTTTTGTTTTATGGCCCTGTCTAATCTTTGGCTGAAGGGTGAACCTTGGGAGTGACTTCATTACTGAGCTAAAAAGGTGTCCAGGGGCCATACTCTTAGAATTTCTCCAGTCTCTGTCAGGCCAGTAAGCCTGGTCTTTTTTTGTGAGTGAGAATTTTGTTCTACATTTTTCTCCAGCTCTGTCCAGGACCCCTTATTATGATCCCTGTCGGAACAGTCAATGGTGGTCACCAAGGACCATCTAGTTGTGCTGGATTCAGTCTGGTGGAGGCTGTGGAAGATGTGGTCCTTCAGTCCTTTGGGCTAATCTTTTCAAGGGGATACTTTTGAATGCCAAGAGGAAACCTGCTAAAATCCATAGAGCACATGGCTGAAACTATTATCCTATAAAAAGCATGAGAAAAAGAAAATGGGAGATCATTTAACCATATGGCCAAATAAACATGCAACTTTGAAGCTTTTCTTTACTTTCTTGTTTCGAGTACTTTTCAAGGATGCAAAATAGGCTTTACCATCTTCCATTCAAACAACATATAATCAAGCAAACCCTTTAACCAGTAGATTTATTTATATGGTCACTATGAGTCAGAATCAACTCAACCACACACAACAACAATAAGCAAATCCAGAAAGGTGGGTGATTTCCTTAAGACACAGGCTTAATGAATGAATTACAGCTCTAATAATTGCTTCTGATCTCACCATTTCCTGGTGAGCACCCTCTGTATTTTCTGGCTCTGATGCTTCAGAAAAAATACAGCTCAAAATGAGAAAGCTTTTAAATAAATTTAAGTATTTGGATCTGCTTTTTTGCAATATCAAAATTTAAACAGCTTTTAATAATAATAAAGGGCTGGGATGGTGTTAATAAAAACCTTTGGTTAAAGGTTTCCCTCGCAAGGTAAGCTTACCAGAGGGAAATCCCTTTCCAGCAGTGAAGAGAAAGCCCAGAGCATTTTTAGTTATATATCTATGTGCACAATACATAATTCAAGTACTATTATGTCAAAGGTTTGCATACTGATGAGGACTATTTTTTCAAATTTCTATATTCTCCTACATTTTCCTGGCTTCAGGCAGAGACTGCTATAGTGTGATACTGCCTCAAAGTAGAAACTTTGGTAGCCACAATAGCAGATCAGAAGTTCATAAAAGGCCCTTGAGCAATCTGCAAAAAACAAAAGCAACAGATGCTCCTAGCTTGGTGCTCCTGAGTTAATCAGAGAAGCAAAACCTATTTATCTTCTGTGGGCTGAATTCTGCTGTCAGTAGTCATATAGCAAAACACCAAGCCAGAAATGTGTCTAGATGACCTTGTGTCACAAAACATACTCATGTTGGTGTATTCCTAGTGCTTTATAGCTGGAAGGGACTTCTGAGGTTCTTGAGCTCACCTCCTTCACACTATACATGAAGAAACTAATGCCCAAAGAGGTTAGATGGCTAGGTGGTGTCAAATCACCTGGTTCTGGGCTTGGACTGGCTCTGCTATAAGCTGGAATAGCTATGCAGATTAAAAAAATTAAGTTTCCCCATATTCAAAGTTCCCCAAAACCATCTTCGAGTGCCATGATTCCCTACAAAGACTCACAGAACTCAGCAAAGCTGTTATACTCATGGTCTCAATATATTACAGCATAAGGTAACAGATTCAAATCAGCAATAGAAAAAGGCACATAGGACAAGAGACACCAGGTACAAACTTCCAATGTCCTCTCCCATGGTAATCATGTAAAAAAAAAAAAAAACAGCACTTAATTCCCCCAGCAATGATGTGTGACAACACACATGGAGTATTGCCAACAAGGGAAGCTCACCTAGGGTTTTAATTGGAGGGCTAATCTTGTAGGTTGCATGATGACCTTAGTCTCCAGCCTCTCAAGAGGTCAAGTTGATACCATGTGGCCCAACGCCCTCATCAAAATCACATTGCTAGCGTAGACTCCCCCATGTGTCTGTCAGTTTGTTGTACTGTGGGAGCTTGTGTGTGGCTGTGATGCTGGAAGCTATGCACCAGTATTCAAATGCCAGCAGGATCACCCATGGCAGTCAGGTTTCAGCTGAGCTTCCAGACTAAGACAGACTAGGAAGAAGGACTCACAGTCTACTTCTGAAAAGAATTAGCCAGTGAAAACGTTATGAATAACAGTGAAACATTGTCTGATATAGTGCCGGAAGATGAGTCCCTCAGGTTGGGAGGTACTCAAAATATGACTGGGGAAGAGCTGCTGCCTCGAAGTAGAGTTGACCTTAATGACGTGGATGGAGTCAAGCTTTTGGGACCTTCATTTGCTCATGTGGCACAACTCAAAATAAGAAGAAACAACTGCAAACATCCATTAATAATCAGAACCTGGAATGCATGAAGTATGAATCTCAGAAAATTGGAAATCATCAAAAATTAAATGGAACACATAAAGATCAATATCCTAGGTATCAGTGAGATGAAATGGACTGGTATTGGCCATTTTGAATCAGACAATCATATGGTCTACTATGCCAGGAATGACAACTTGAAGAGGAATGGCATTGCATTCATCATCGAAAAGAACATGTCAAGATCTATCCTGAAATACAAAGCTATCAGTGATAGGATAATATCCATAAGCCTACAAGGAAGAGCAGTTAATATGACTATTCAAACTTACACACCAATCAAATTTGGGCAAATTTGAAGAAATGGAAGATTTTTACCAACTTCTACAATCCAAAATTGATCATACATGCAATCAGGATGCACTGATAATTACTGGTTATTGGAATGTGAAAGTTGGAAACAAATAAGAAGGATCAGTAGTCAGAAACTATGACCTTGGTGATAGACATGATGAGGAAATTGCATAATAGAATTTTGCAACACCAATGACTTCTTCACTGCAAATACCTTTTTTCACCAATGTTAATGGCAACTATATACATGGACCTCGCCAGATGGAATACACAGAAATCAAATTGACTACATCTGTGGAAAGAGATGATGGAAAAGCTCAATGTCATCAGTCAGAACAAGGCCAGGGGCCCACTTTGGATCAGACCCTCAATTACTCATATGCAAGTTCAAGTTAAAACTGAAGAAAATTGGAATAAGTCCACAAAAGCCAAAGTACAACCTTGAGTATATCCCACCTGAATTTAGAGACCATCTCAAGAATAAATTTGACACAACGAACACTAATGACTGAAGACCAGATGAGTTGTGGAATGACATCAAGGTCATCATACATGGAGGAAGTAAGAGATCATCAAAAAGACAGGAGAGAAAGAAAAAATGTAAATGGATGTCAGAAGAGACCCTGAAACTTGCTCTTGAATATCAAGTAGCTAAAGCAAATTAAAAAATAATGAAGTAAAAGAACTGAAGATTTCAAAGGGTGGCTCAAGAAGACCACGTAAAGCATTATGATGACATGTTCAAAGACCTGGAGATAAAAAACCAAAAGGGAAGAACAGGCTCAGCATTTTTCAAGCTAAAGAACTAAAGAAAAAATTCAAACCTCGAGTTGCGATATTGAAGGATTCTATCGGAAAATATCAAAAGATGGAGGAAATATCAAAAGAACATTGAAGGAATACACAGTCATTATACTAAAAAGAATTGGTCAACTTTTAACCATTTCAGGAACTAACATATGATCAGGAACTGATGGTACTGAAGGAAGAAATCCAAGCTGCACTGCAGGCATTGGCTAAAAACAAGGCTCCAGGAATTGATGGGATACTGGTTGAGATGTCTCAACGAACGATTGCAGCACTGGAAGTGCGCACTCATCTATACCAAAAAATTTGGAAGACGGCTACCTGGCCAACTGACTGGAAGAGATCGATATTGACACCTATTCCCAGGAAAGGTGATCCAACCTAATGCGGAAATTATCAAACAATATCATTTATATCAGAAGCAAGCAAAATTTTGCCGAAGATCATTCAAAAGTGGCTGCAGCAATATATAGACAGGGAACTGCCAGAAATTCAAGCTGGATTTAGAAGAGGACGTGGAATGAGGGATATCATTGCTGATGTCAGATGGACCCTGGCTGAAAGCAGAGACTACCAGAAAGATGTTTACCTGTGTTTTATTCACTATATTAAGGCATTCAACTGTGTGGATCATAACAAATTATGGATAACATTGTGGAGAAAGGAAATTCCAGAACACTTAATTGTGCTCATCAGGAATCTGTACATGCATCAAAAGGCATTCATTCAAACAGAAGAAGGGGATACTGCATGGTTTTTTAAAGTCAGGGAAGGTGTGCATCAGGGTTGTATCCTTTTACCATGCCGTTTTTTATTAAATCTGTATGCTGAGCAAATATTCTGAGAGGCTGGACTTTATAAAGAAGAATGGGGTTATCAGGATTGGAGGAAGACTCATTAACAACCTGTGTTATGCAGATGACACAACCTTGCTTGCGAAAGTGAAGAGGACTCTCTGTGATAGCTCCATCTCCCTCGTTTGTTTATTTGGGATTTGAAAGATCCATTTTTCTTTTTTCGACTTTCAACCTCTCCCAAACATACCAGAGAACATGCTGTGGTCAGTCTATTCACCTGTCTGTATGGCCAGTCAGGCGAGATATCATGGGCTAATTAACCTGTCCAGCAGGGAGAGCAGTCCCCTCTCTCTCTGGTTATTACTCCCTTCCCTTCACTGTTTCTGCAGTCACGCTTTAGTCAGAAAACCTACACTCAGTAAGTTCCTTTGGAACAGGGTTTTACCCTCCGATTTTGTCTGAGGTTTCTTTCCATGCTCTCTGGGGACTGCTTATATCTGAGTGGGCATTCAGGGAAAGCAAAAGCAGACTTTCCTCTGTTTCAGGAGGAGGAAGCGCTGGCATTTCACAGAAGGATCTCTAAGAGATCTGTCTTGTTGGTTTCAGAGCCCCAGTAGCCCTGTGTGGTTAGGTGAGCAATGTATACTTAGGTGACCTACCTCCTGATTCCACTCTAGGGAATCTTCTGCAGAAGTTTGTGTCAGTCCAGCAGCTGATGGCTACTAGTTGGGGGAGGGATAGTCACACTCCAAATGGACTCCCAGGGAGGTCTGCCTTGTTGCTATCAGAGCCCACCCTGTAGTATGTTGGCTGTGGGTGTAGCCTCCATTCAAGATACCTGCAGTCCTCAGCACTGATAATAATGGGGAGCAAACAGACCCAAACGATCCCCAGGAAGGCCTGTCCTTTTGGTTTCAGAGGTCTGAGTCATGGGGCACACAGGGAGGCACAGAGAGTGCTAACTATGGGAGCAGACTACACTGCGGAGGCCTTTTGTAGCAGTTTGCAACAGCCTAAAAAAAGTGCCTGGCAACCAACAATTATCAAATGGGGGAGGGGGTGTCATGCTCCCATGAAGGTCTGCCTTGTTGCTATCATAGTTCCCTCAGTAGATTGTTGGTTGTGAGTGCAGCCTCCACTCAAGATAAGCAAGGTATTTTTAATGAACGAAAGAGAATCTGTGTTAGTTCCCTATTGCTACTGTAACAAATTACCACAGACTTGGTGGCTTAAAACAACAGAAATTTTCTTTTCCTACAGTTCTGGAGGCCAGAAGTCTGAAATCAGTATCATTGGGTCTAAATCAATGTGTTGGCAGGATCATGCTCCCTCCAGAAGTTCTAGGAAAGAATCTGTTCCTTGTCTCTTCCAGGTTATGGTGGGTGCTGGAATTCCATGGCTTGTGGCTGCATCACTCCAGTTTCTGCCTCTGTGGGCACATTGCCTTCTCCTCTTCTGTGTGTGTTAAATCTCTGTTTGCTTCTCTCTGTCTCTTTCTTTTAATATTTTATTGTATTTTTGTTGAACATTTACACAGTAAATTATGTTCCCATTTGACAATTTCTATAGAATTTGTTCAGTGACATTAGTCACATTTTTTATGATAAATCAACGTTCTTTTTCATTAAGTTCTATTTGTTCCATTTCTGGTACTCTAGTTTCCCTGACCCCTTATTTTCTCATCTTTGCTTTAGAGTAATTGCTGACCTTTTGGTCTCCTATAGCTTTTTTTTTTTTTTTTTAATAGAACACTGTACTCACAGATAATAACCTTTAGTTTGTGTGCTAATCCATGAATTAGAACATGGGTATCTTTTGGAGGTTCATTTTTCAGCTTTCTAAAGAATCTTTCAGGGATTTCTAAGACATGGGAAAAAAAATTGAATTGCTTGAATTTACCAAACATTTTTTGGAATTGTCTATGATAAGCCATTCAGCATGCATAGGATTCATTAGAGGAAAAGAAAATGTGGTACATTTCAGATGCCTCACTTAGTTTGCTGTGAAGTGAGTCCCTTGATCTGAGACAGTGCTGTGTGGAATACCATGTCGGTGGATAAGGCATTCTGTAAGTCCATGAATGGTAGTTTTGGTAGAAGCATTGCATGCAGGGAAGGCAAATCCATATCCACAGTAAGTGTCTATTCCAGTAAGGAAAAAATGTTGCCCTTTCAGTGATGGAAGTGGTCCAATGTAATCAACTTGCCACCAGGTTGCTGGCTGATCACTTCGAGGGATGGTGCTATATTGGGGATTCAGTGTTGGTCTCTGCTGCTGGCAGATTGGACAGTCCACAGAGGCTGTAGCAAAGTCAGCCTTCGTGAGGGGAAGTTCATGTTGCTGGGCCCATGCATAGCCTCCATCCCTGCCACCAGGGGCACTTTGTTCATGAGTCCATTGATCAATTAAGGGAGTAGCTGGGGAAAGAGCATGAGTGGTTTCCATAGAACTTGTCATCCTATCCACTTGATTGCTGAGGTCACCCTTTGGTGAGCATTCACATAAGACACACATATCTTCACTTTTTTGGCCCATTCAGAGAGGTCTATCCACATACCTCTTCCCCATAAATCCTTATCTTCAATTTTCCTATCATGTTCCTTCCATGCCCCTGACCATCCTGCTACACTGTTGGCCTCAATCATGAATAGGTATACAGTTGCACATCTGGCCATTTCTCCTTCCAAGCAAAGTGAACAACCAGGTGCACTGCTCAAAGTTCTGCTCATTGAGAGGTTTTCCCCTCTCCTGTCCTTCAGGGAAGTCTCAGAAAGGGCCTGTAGTGCTGCTGCTGTTGACTTTCGAGTGGTACCTGCATATTGTGCGGAACCATCTGTAAACCAGGCATAAGTTTTTTCTTCTTCAGTCAACTGATCGTAAGGAAGTCTCTATGAGGTCATATGTACAGCTGGGGAGACAGAAGATAATGTGACAGGAGTGGAGACCATGAGCATTTGGGCCACTTTCTCATGTAACTTACTTGTGCCTTCAGGTCCTGCTTAAGCCTGATCTAGTATATACCACTTCTATTTAATAATGGGGTGCTGTTGTGCACAACCAACTTTATGAATCTGTGGGTCAGATAACACCCAGTTCACAATGGGAAGCTCAGGCTGCATGGTGGCTTCATGTCACATGGTTAAGCGTTCAGTCTTTACTAAGGCCCAGTAGCAAGCTGTCATGGGTTGAATTGTGTCCCCCCCAAATATCTGTCAGCTTGGCTTTGAGTCATGATTCCCAGTATTGTATAATTGTCTGCCATTTTGTCATCCGATGTGATTTTCCTATGGGTTATAAATCCTGTCACTAAGATGTAATGAGATGGATTAGTGGCAGCTGTATTGATGAGATCTACAAGACTAGATAGTGTCTTAAGCCAATCTCTTCTGAGATATAAAAGAGAGAAGTGAGTAGAGAGAAATGGGGACCTCATACCACCAAGAAAACAGTGCTGGGAGCAGAGTGCATCCTTTGAGTCTGAGGTTCCTGTGCTGAGATGCTCCCAGACAGCGGGAAGGCTGATCACAAGGACCTTCCTCCAGAGCCAATGGAGGAGGAAGACCTTTCCCTGGAGCCAGCGCCCTGAATTTGGACTTCTACTGGACTGTGGGAGAATAAATTTCCTTTTGTTAATTCCATCCACTTTTGGTATCTCTGTTATAGCAGCACTAGATGACCAAAACACAAGCCAAAAGATGTTTCTCAAAAGGAGAATGGCAGGCCTTTGCTCCAAAATCCTAAGGGTGTGTGCTGTGATTCACAAGTATGGGCCTGCCAAAGACTCTAAACAGCATCTCTATCTGCCACGGACACTTCAAGCACAATTGGATCAGCCATCGTATGGCCCAAGTGGCAGAGTGGCTTGCACAGCGGCCTTAACCTGTTGCAGAGCCTTCTCTCACTCTGGGCCCCACTCAAAACTAGCAGCTTTGTGAGTCACTTGATAAATAGGCCAGAGCTGCACACCCAGATGAGGATTATGCTGCCTGCAAAATCCAAAGAGACCGACTACGTGTGGTGCCTCCTTTTTAGTTGTGGGAGGAGCCAGATACAATAACTTTTCCTTCAATTCAGAAGGAATATGTCGACATGTCCATACCACTGGGCCCCTAAAATTTCTCTGAGGTGGAAGGAGCCTGAATTTTTATGGGATTAATTTCCCACCCTCTAGCACCTAAATGTTTTACCGGTAAGTCCAGAATCATTGACACTCTTCCTTACTAGGTCCAATCAGTATAACGCATCAATGTAATGGGCCAATGTGACATCTTGTGGAAGGGAAAAGCTATTAAGTTCCCCGTGGACTAAATTATGGCATAGGGCTGGAGAGTTGATGTAGCTCTGAGGTAGGCAATTGAAAGTGTATTGCTGGCCTTGCCAGCTAAAGGCAAACCTCTTCTTATCGTCCTTCAAAACAGGTATGGAGAAAAAGCCATTAGCCAGATCAGTAGCTGCATACCAGGTACCAGCAGATTTATTAATTTGCTCAAGCAATGAAACTACATCTGGAACAGCAGCTGCAATTGGAGTTATCACCTGGTTAAGTTTTCAATAATCTACTGTCATTCTCCAAGATCCATGTTTTTTGCACACGCCAAATAGCTGAGTTAAATGGGGATGTGATGGGAATCACCACCCCTGCATCCTTCAACTCCTTGATGGTGGCAGTAATCTCTGCAACCCCTCCAGGAACGTGGTATTGCTTTTAGTGTACTATTTTCCTAGGTAGGGGCAGTTCTAATGGCTTCCACTTGGCTTTTCCTACCATAATAACTCTTATTCCATTTGTCAGGGATCCAAAGTGGCAGTTCTGCCAGTTGTTGAGTATATCTATTCCAATTATGCATTCTGGAACTGGAGAAATCACTTCAGGATGGGTTCAGGGACCCAGTGGACCTACTGTGAGACTGATATGAGCTAAGACTCCATTAATAACCTGACCTCCATATGCCCCTGTTCTGACTGGTGGACCACAGTGATGTTTTGGGTCTCCTGGAATTAGCGTCGGTTCAGAGTCAGTATTGAGGAATCCTCAAAAAGTCTGATTATTTGCTTTTCCCCAGGGGACAGTCACTCTCGTAAAAGACTGTAGATCTCTTTGGGGAAGGCTGGGAGACAGATCAACAGCATAAGATTTTGGCAGTGTATTGGAGTTCTTCCTCAAGGAGACCAGGCCTCCCCTTGAATCAAGGGGTTGTGAGTCTCTAAACTCACTCAAGACTGGTAATTGATTGAGAGGCTGTAATTCTATTCTGGAGATTCAAGTTAGACTGCTGTTCACTTGACCTAGAATTCTTCCACTTGTTCAGATCAAGTAAATACTTAGTAGATTTCCTATCTGTTTCATTCCTAGGAACACCATGACTAAGTAGGTAATGCCACAAGTCCATATGGGTCAGACTATTCTGATTACTGCTTTGACTCTGCTGTCCATTACAGTAACCATGCCCATCTTGTCTTTGTCAATTGAGTGCCACCACTTGGCCCTTACCTCATGGATTCCAATCAGCCCTATTGTAGTTAGGTGTCTTAATTCAGTCAGGGCAGTTCCTACTGACAAATATGACTTACATAAAATCGCAATCACAACAGTCTTCAAAGATGCTCGGGCTCCCTTCACAAATTTGTTCCTCACCACTGTGGTAAAAGATGTGTCCTCTGGGCACTCCACCTCTGGGTCTGTGGGTTTAGCCTGATAAATTCACTCTAGCATGTCAGGTTCCCTAAGCCTTTGGATACCTTCTTCTACAGTATACCAAAATAGGTCTGGTATTTCAACTTGATTTAGTGTATGCCACCATGTAATCCATGCTTCAGCAACCCAACCAAATAAACTATTAGATCCTTTCCTAACTTCATGAGCTGAAACATTGAATGAAGAATCTGTGCTTAGTGTTCTCATATCAATAAACTCAGACTGATCCGTATTTATGTTTCTTGCACAACATCCCAAACGCTTAATAGCTACTCCCACACATATTCCCCAGGTTTCTGTTTGTACATATTAGAAAAGTCAAGCAGTTCTTTCAGAGTGTAGTGTACCTCCTCCTGGGTTACACTTTGTACTTCACATTTTGGGGCTTGCTGGGACTTTAGTTATAGGTCTAGAAGCCAAAATCAGTGGGGAAATGTTTTGAGAATATTCAGCATTGTCTTGTAAACCATCTGTCTTAGGTGATGTCCCAGGCAATGACTCAGACAAAGGAGCTTTAGATGCAGCTGGGTTAAGCGAGTAGAGGGGCTAACGGTTCTGTTGGCAGGAGTAATCCAATGGAATTTAAGGGCTCAGTGTCTCCAGTTTCCTAATTATCTGCCCGTATGTCCCCATCCCACGTTTCAGGATCCCATTTCTTCCCACTCAATGCCCTCACTTTAACTTCAGACACCTCTTGAGTTTGGCAGTTGAGTTGGTGTTGTAATTCACTCACTCTTATAGTAAGATTCCGGGTTTTATTTTCAGCCACTTCAACTCTATTACTACAAGAAATAAGGCTTTCTTTCAAGGCACAAGTGGAAACTTTGAGGTCATTTATGCAGTGCTTGAGCTTTGACTCCAAAGCCCTGAGCTCATCTCTTTCTTTCACCAGTTTGTCTAGAGAAATTAGGAACCACCAGCCAGCTTCCTTATACTTCTCATTATGACAAATTTGTAGAAAGTGTCATAAATGCAGTCACCCAGAGCCTCATCTTTCACCAATACCTGATCTATTGGTGGCAATATTTTGTGTATTTGAATTGCCACCTCATACCATGGATTAGCAATGCCACCTTTACTACTGGAAGCAGAGTCATCAACATCTTTAAGACTAACCAGACTTGAGAACCAATTTAGAAAACTCATCCTTAAAATTTTGTTTCTCTAGAGCCACTCTCAGTGCCAAATGTCTTAGGCTAGGTTCTTTTGAGGAGCAAAACCAGTAAGGCATATAAATATATATATATATAAAAGATTTATATCAAGGAAATGGCTCACGTGGTTGTAGAGGTTGGAACATCCCAAGTCCCTGGGTCAGGATAGAGGCTTCTCCTGATTCACATAGCCACAGGGGTTGGTGAATACAAGATCACTAGGTCGAAGAGCAAGGCTGTCGCTCACAGGCTATGAAGATCTATGAATGCCAAGATCATCAGGCAAGACGGCGGGTAATCTGCTAGCCCAAATTCAAATAACTGGAGATCAGATGAACAGGAGCCAGCTGCAGGATCTAGAACCAGCAAAAGCCCCTGAGCCCTGCCAGAAGGTCCACCCATACTCGATACAGGCCACATGCACAAGAAAACTCTCCCTCAACTGACTAGTTACTCACAGCAGATCACATCATGTAGGTGATCACATATATCTCCACAGGAAAGTTACCGTAACATCACACGACTGCCAAAACACTGAGAATCATGGCCTAGCCAAGTTGACACACAATCTTAACCATCACAACAGATAACACTGTTTTGAGTTTAGGCTGAAGTGAGACACACTGGCTTTGGTGTAGACCACTGTAGTATAAAGGGAGTTCCAGAACACTTACTTGTGCTCATGAGGAAACTTTACATAGATCAAGAGGCAGTTGTTTGGACAGAACAAGGGGTTACTGATTGGTTTAAAGTCAGGAAAGGTATGTGTCAGGGTTGTATCCTTTCACCATGCCTATTCAATCTGTATGCTGAGCAAATAATACGAGAAGCTGGACTATATGAAGAAGAACGAGGCATCAGGATTGGAGGAAGACTCATTAACAACCTGCATTACGCAGATGACACAACCTTGCTTGCTGAAAGTGAAAAGGACTTGAAGCACTTACTAATGAAGATCAGAGACCACAGCCTTCAGTATGGATTGCACCTCAACATAAAGAAAACAAAAATCCTCACAACTGGACCAATAAGCAACATCATGATAAATGGAGAAAAGATTGAAGTTGTCAAGGATTTCATTTTACTTGGAACTACAATCAACAGCCATGGACGCAGCAGTCAAGAAATCAAAAGACGCATTGCATTGGGCAAATCTGCTGCAAAAGACCTCTTTAAAGTGTTGAAAAGCAACGAAGTCACCTTTAAGACTAAGGTGCTCCTGACCCAAGCAATGATATTTTCAATCACATCGTATGCATGTGAAAGCTGGACAATGAATAAGGAAGACCAAAGAAGAATTGATGCCTTTGAAATGTGGTGTCGGCAAAGAATATTGAATATACCAAGGACCCATGGACTGCCAAAAGAATGAACAAATCTGTCTTGGAAGAAGTGCAACCAGAATGCTCCTTATAAGCAAGGATGGCGAGACAACGTCTTACATACTTTGAACATGTTGTCAGGAGGGATCAGTCCCTGGAGAAGGACATCCAGCTTGGCAAAGTACAGGGTCAGTGGAAAAGAGGAAGACCCTCAAAGAAGTGGATTGACACTGGCTGCAACAATGAACTCAAGCATAACAATGATTGTAAGGATGGCACAGGACCAGGCAGTATTTTGTTCTGTTGTGCGTAGGGTTGCTATGAGTTGGAACTGACTCAACGGCACCTAACAACAACATCAACACTGTAGTATAAGGAAACCAAAAGCAATAGAGACTTTTCCTTACCGGAGATTGAAGGGGATGTTTCCATCAGGGTGTATCACAGCATAATGTTCTCCATAGTTGTATCATGAATGAAGGGCCTTTTAGAATAGACAAAAAAAGATAACAGCACCCAAATATTTTTGATCAATCTTTTTTTTTTTTATGGTCAAAGGTCATGCTTTTGTGTGTTGTGCTAGGAAAGGAGCCTCTCATCTTTTTAGTAGACCTGAGATAAAAAGTCATTGTAAAATCCTAGGCAGAGGGGAAGAGACAAGTCAAAGCCAATAGAAATATGATTCAGATTGACCACTTATGGTGGTTAAGGTTGTGTGTCAACTCTGCTGGACCATGATTCTCAGTGGTTTGGCAGTTATGTAATGACGTAGTTATCCACCCTGATATGATCTGCTGTGACCAGCCAATCAGTTCCCTAGGGGTGTGGCTTACATCTATAAAAAATATATATCTATATATGCATGTATATATGTATAAAACCCAAACCCACTGCCTTCGAGCCGGTTGCCACTCATAGCGACCCTATAGGACAGAGTAGAACTGCCCCGTAGAGTTTCCAAGGAGCACCTGGCAGACTCAAACTGCCAACCTTTTGCTTAGCAGCTGTAGCACTTAACCACTGCACCACCAGGGTTTCCATATATATGTGTGTGTGTATATATATATATATATATACACGGATGTTCTGGCAAAGCTTGCTTGGTTGCTCTGGATCTTGCATCTGGGTCATCATCGTGTGACATCCAGTTCCTGGGACATGAGCCAGTGGCCTGCTGTATTGCCTGCTGATCTTGGGATTCGTCAACCTCCACAGCCTGTGAACCAGTGGCCTGCCATCTGACCTGTCGATCTTGGGTCTCACCCCTGCAGTTACATGAGTAGGAGAAGCCTTCAGCCTGATGCCTGACCCACTTGAGACTTGGGACTTGCCAGCCTCTACAACCACATGAGCCATTTCCTTGAGATAACTCACTCTCTCTATATATACATGTATACACTTCACTGGTTTTGCTTCTCTAGAGAGCCTTGCCTAAGACACTGCTTCGATACTGTTAGTCCTGGGGTTGATTGCCATGGGAGTTAATGGATTTTAAGTGAGTGACATTTATTGTATTTTTAGGTAGATTTAGGATAAAGCTAATGAGCTTAAGCTTGAGGGTGTCTTCCTTACATGGACTCCAGCAAATGTTGAGAGTTTTGGCGAGCTATAGAGTGTTCAAATTGTGGAGCAGAATCTAGGTTTCAGTCAGGAAGCATTTTCTTAGAGGCACTAGGGTAAATAGCCTAAAGAAATCTCAGAAGAAAGACACCTGGAACTCCGTGGTCCAGTATTTTATTGTGATTTCTTTTGTGATTATATATAAATATTGGCTTTCATAATTAATTTTTTATAAATAATTTTGCATTATTTTTCTTATGGTTTCCACAAAAACATGGATCCAGCATTTATTAGGGAGTCAATGGAAAGCAAGTTGTCAGAGGTCCTAGAACAGAAACAGTGACCTTCCTCAGCTAGACAGATAGAAAGAATAGCATGAAATAGTGGTTCTCAAATTTTAGTGTGCAAAAGAATCACCTGTGAAGTTAGCTAAACCACACATTCCCCAGAAAATAGTTCCCGGAGATACTGATTCAGTAGATCCCAAGAATTTGAATAGTTAACAAACAGCCCATTTGAAAGGAAATAAGTGGGAGAGAAAACAAAAGCAAACTATATGAACATTATATTAGCAGGAAAAAATTTGGATAGCCAATTATTTGTGTTTTGTTTGGCTCTCAGATGCTACATTTAATATTTTAGTTGTTTGAACAGAAGCTCTCCTAGCTCCATCCAAGTCATCGGATGTGAGCAATGAAAATATATTTCACTTTTCACAATTGTTTACGTCTTACTGCCTTGATTTCCCAACAGCAGTGAAACGGTTCTTGAACTAAGACATATTATAGAACTTTAGGACTTATACAAGCAAAGGATGCATCTCAGTAAACTACAAATAAGTCTCCAATTAATTATGGGCTAGCTTGTTTTTCTTAGGTTCAGAATAGAGGTACATTGCATTATTGCTCTGGATTAGTCTGGGAGCATCAACCATGTGTAATTTTGGCTAGGGTGAGGGTGAATAAATATAATGAGCCATTCATTGGCATAATACTATAAGGAATTGTGTAGGTCACTGCATGGATTTCTTTAATAAGCATGTATTTAGAATTAGATGCTCAGTCTCATCTGAAGATCACTGGACATTGAGCCCATGAAATCAAATAGCAGACACTGGTGCCTGTCAGTGATATATCAGTGTCATCATTAGGTGGCACTATCATGAGAGGCTGGCTGCACAGCATGCGGGGAGGAGAGAGGGACAAAACTTAATGAGGTTGAAAGTGAAATAGGGGTGGGACAAGAGAGGGTGAGAAGATGAAGAAGAAGAAGAAGAAAAAAAAGCTAACATTTGGGGTCACTGATAATTAGAAAGCATTCTCATATTAGGTATGGTGAAGCCAGTTCAGTTTTAGCTGATAATTGAGTTCCAACCCAAACCCAGTGCCAAAGCTAACCTTATTCAGGAAGAGAAGGATGAGGTTGTTTCTGGAGGCTGCAAGGTAGAGACAATAAAAAATTTAAATGCAAACTGGGTCATTCAGTGACTTGGAGATTTTACAAGTAGAGGGGAGGTAAGAGCTTGCTCCTGGAGCACAGGAGACTCAAGGAAGTGCCGGTATGAGCTGTTTTGGGGTGGGGAAGAGCCAATGCCTTCCGAACCAGGTCTTTTTGACTGGTGAGTAGTTTTGGTGCTATTCCCTTTGGGACTAGGGTGGTTAAAGAAGTAAGTTTAATTTAAGGCTTGTTATTGAACTGAAATAAATATTGAATTAGATAATGATAAAGGTCAAAAGGGTCATTAGCTGAAGAATTTACAGACCGAAACAAGATGTAATGAGTCACAGAAGATTTTGTTTAGATCTTTCTGCAATTTTTATGTGTCCTATGACTTTTTGTTCAGTTAGCATTTGGATGGCAATGACTAGTTGGAGGAATCACTATAAATAAAAACATTTATTAATATACATATTAAAAGATCATTTAATCTTCCTACTTATATTTATATTTTCTAGGCCTTGCTTCCTTAAGGGGCTTCTACTTTGTTCTCTCTTTTTTTTTTTTTTTAACATTTTTTGTCTTTAATTATGGTATATGCATATTACAAAAAAAGTATGAGGAACTTAAATTTTAGAACTTAATTATGAAAACCACTATATATATGCTATAGTTTATTTATAAAAAATACTTTATTCCAAGAAGTATTCAAAAGCAACTCTTTAAAATTTCACAAGAACACATATCAAAGATTCCAGAAAAGGGAATAATGTGTGTTAGGGTACATAAAAATGTACATTAAATTACTAGATTGGATAAACAACTAACCAAATATTTGCAAATGGAAAATGGAGTTGAAAAAGAAAGTAGTTCAAACCCTCCCTATTCATAGAAGAGGCACTCTTTGCTTTTACTAAAAGAAAAAAAATAGAAATACTAGGCTGCCACCTTTAAAGTAGAAAATTAAGGACAATAAGCATCTGGCTAATGGTTGCAATCTCAAATGACTCAGAGAATCAGGTGGGTAACATCAATGATTCAATGAAGCAGGGTGAGTCTAAGAGAAAAGCAAGACATGGGTCCCAAGACAAACTGGAGCACACAAGCCCCATCTAAAAGCATTCAAAGTTAAATTTTTAAATACTTTCCAAGGGAGGGAGGTGAGCAAAATAAGAATTCAAATCAAAACCATAGCTGAAACCCAAACCCAAACATACTTATAGGCTGCATCTTACCAGGGGGTACCTGTTAGGGCCCCTGTTATTAGTAGTGGTGTGTGGTGCCGTATGGAAACTCTGGTGGCATAGTAGTGGTTAAGTGCTATGGTTGCTAACCAAAAGGTCGGCAGTTCGAGTCTACCAGGCGCTCCTTGGAAACTCTATGGGGCAGTTCTACTCTGTCCTATAGTGTCGCTATGAGTCGGAATCGACTCAATGGCAGTGGGTTTGGTTTGGGTTTTTTGGTGGTGTAGTATTGATAGGAAACACAAAAGAGAATGTAAAAATACAGCACAAATCAAGGGTCTGAAATTAGATGGAAACAGTGATTCAAATATAAGAACATACACTATTAGGCAAGGACAAGGAAATGGGCACTGAAATTGAGAAACTATAAAATGTTCCTCATTTGACATAGAAAAATAAACTAAAAGAGACTAAACAGAACCCTGAGACTACATTAGTAAATTAACAGAACAGTTGACTGGAAAAAGGAAATGATATCTAAAAACAATTATGTAGGTGCTTGTGCATATAAGTTAACCATGAGAAATGTTGAAAATTACTTAAATGAAAAACAGTTCTGATAGTTGGGCAGACAAGGAAGGTGTCCTACATTGGAAGGTGAGAAAATAAATTAGAAAAATTATAGGATATTGAAACATAAAAATTAAAAAAAAAATAGTAAAACCAGGTTAAGAGAAGGGAGAGGGAAAAATAGCAGAGCGATACAAAATGGCATGGAAGACAGAAAAGGGCTAAAAGGAAGGTTGAAGGTAATAGCAGGCTTGGGGCAATGATTGTCAACATACTCCACAAAAATACAAGTGTTGCATTGTAAAATAAATAATGGCAGTCTCTTTTAGATTTCTAGAAAATATAAAGGAATGGACAAAAAATATTTTTAAATTTAAATTCTTGCTGTTGTTGTTAGGTGCCGTTGAGTCAATGCTGACTCACAGTGACTCTGTAAGACAGATTAGAACTGCCTCATAGGGTTTCCAAGGAGCAGCTGGTGGATTTGAACTGCAACCTTTGGCCACCAGGCCACCAGGGCTCCTTAAATTCCTAGTCTCATGAATTTTTCTTAATCCTTTAGCCTCTTCATCAATATGTAAGCAAAATTTAATATTAATTAAAATGTTTGAAACAGTCTATCAGGCCTGGTTAAATGGACTACATTTTCATGCGTAAGGAGTCATGGTTGTGATTTCATATTGCATATATATCATGATCATCCTTTCTTCTTCTACAGTTATTTCTGGTTCATATTACATAGCTAATTATATCATGATGTTCTCCACCACCATAAAACCATTAGAAGGAAAGAATAGGACAGGAATAAGAATTGTAAAGAAGGGCAGAAAAAGTAGATGGAAGAGAGTAAAGGAACTAAAACCCTATTGAATAGGAAAGATGAAGATCAAATTAAAAAATATACACAATATAAAAGGGTCAAATTAAAATAACATACATAAATAAAATGATGTGTTAAAACACCATTGATTTGGGCCTTAGCGTCTATCATTTCAGAAAAAAAACTCAGTTTCTCATGGAATAACTTACCATGTTAGCCTCTGAAATGCTGTCTATACTTTCAACCTGGACATCTATTCCCACTGGCACTGGGAGCCCTTCAAAAGGAATGAATAATATGCTGAGAAATGCTTTATAACTATTTTGAAAACATTAAAAGCAGAGCATGATTGGGATTTGTAGATTACAGTGGAATTAGTTTACAAGATTTTTTAAATAACAGAATTTTCCCACTATCTATTGGGTCAGTTATCATTATACATTCAGTAATAATGATAAGGGCACATCTGTGATTACATGTCATTCCAATGATCATTACACATTTGCTTGTGAATATTTCAGTGTATTTCTTTACTACGTTGTAAAAATGGTGTCTCCAGTATTTTTTTTTTTTTTTTTTTTGACTAGTAGTTATTTCAAAAGGAACGATGTTTTGAAAACATGCCTAAGAGTAGGTAGGAGTGTGTATTCCATTTGGCAATGGTTGGCTTATTGTCAAGAAGTGTCATGGAGTCCGTGACCCTGGGCTGTGTGGGAGCCC
The DNA here is from genome assembly GCF_024166365.1 of Elephas maximus indicus. Taxonomy (NCBI): domain Eukaryota; kingdom Metazoa; phylum Chordata; class Mammalia; order Proboscidea; family Elephantidae; genus Elephas; species Elephas maximus. The sequence continues at coordinate 67,871,798 of NC_064836.1, forward strand.
TTTATTTCCAGCCCAAAATCAGCCATTTTCACTTGGGCAGTACTTGGAGGGTAGGGAGCACAGAAGATAGTATAGTGCTGCACATAGGAGCAACAGATTCAGAAATGTCCCTTCCCAGAACATCAGTAAGAGCCTGCATTTGGGAAGCAGCAAACAGTTTTAGAAATGCATTTGATGAGACTATACCAAAAGTCAGAACTGAAGCCATTTCAGGCAGAGAACTGTCAGGATTTGTCTGCAGTTGGAATTCACGGAAACAGATTCATGGGTTCAGAAACCTGAATGATGACACGTGAAAATCCAGGCCAGATCAGGACCAAGACATTTTCTAGTTACACCTGACAAAGAGGTTCACCAGTTTTTGCATGAGAGGATATTGATATTAATAACAGACTCATGCTGTATTGTGTTTGTATTTGGTACATATATAATCGTGTTAAAATAATTTATGTATTTATACCTATAGTCTTCATATAATTTTCTTTCCAGAGTGAGCCTTTCTCAATTACATTCTTTATTTTGTTAAATAAACATAATTTATTGTCTCTATATAGTCCCAAGTTAAAAAAATGCTTCCAACTATTGTAGAAAAAGATAGACATCCCACCTGAATGGGTTGCTGCTCCTTGTTTTAGTCAAGACTCTGGGGCTTAGAGGGTGAGGCCAGGAAAGCTTTCTTATAGAGGCTAATTAATATCTCAGTTAATATCTTAAATGCACAAAGTATGCCTTGCTAGTCCCTGTCCCTCATTTACGACTCCTGCCACTAATTGTCTAATACTGCCTTTCTTCAACGACATCAGAATCCCTTTTCTGTTCCTTAAGTCCATACCCTCAATACTATTCCTTGCTTTGAAGGGTTCCTACTGGCCAGGCACTGGACCAGTCACTCAAATACATTCCTGCTTAAGGCTTCAGGAATATTTTACTTGCATCTTAACCACAAACTTCTTTATTTGAATCAATTATATTCTGTTGTTGTTGGTTGTAGTTAAGTCGATTCTGACTCATGGTGACCCTACGTGTCAGATAAGAACTGCGTTCTATAGGTTTGTCAATGGATGTTTCAGAAGTAGATCACCAGCCCTTGCTTCCAAATTCTATTCTACAACATTAATAAGGACAGATCTATAAATAAAATTGTTTTTATTTATAACGCTAAGTAAGAATTAACTTGGGAACAACTCAGTGTTATTACTTCATATGTTTCAACTCTAGTGCTTTTGTTTTCTTCGTTTCTTTGTTTGCCTTTCTTGTTTAATTAGTTGTTGTGTGCTGTGGAGTTGATTCCAACTCATAAGACCCAAAACCCATTGTCAAGTTGCTTCCAACTCATAGTGACCCTATAAGACAGAGTAGAATTACCCCATAGGGTTTCCAAGGCTGTAAATCTTTACTGAAGCAACTTGCCACATCTGTCTCTCATGGAGTGGCTAGTAGGTTTGAACTGCCGACCTCTTGGTTAGCAGCTGAAGGCTTTAACCACTGTGCCACCAAATGTGCTGTGGAGTCAGTTCTGACTCCCAGTGACTCTATGTAAGAGTAGAACTTCCCCATAGGGTTTCCTAGGCTGTAATCTTTATGGGAGCAGATCTCCAGGTTTTTTCTCCTCTGGAACCATTGGTGGGTTTGAACTGCCAAGGTTTCAGTTAGCAGCTTAACCCTTGTGCCACCAGGGCTCCTTTCTTTAACTAGTAGAGATACCAAAACAAAAATCATGGAAATTCATTCTCTACCTGGCACTTCATGGTGATTAAATCTTCCCATTAATTTTAATACTCTAAGGTAATAAAAGATTTGGGAAGGTCTTAGAGAAGTGGCAGAATGTCCAGGCTAAAGTCCTGGGATTGGAGTCACATAGACTACAGTTTGAACCCAGATCCACCACTATTATATAATCTAGGGTAAGTAACATCTCTAAGCTTAGCTTTTTTTTATCTATAGAATCTGACTAATAATACTCACTTGGTAGACTCATTTGAGGACTAGAAATAATGCACAGCTAGTGAACTTAATAAACGGTACTAGATAAATGTTATCACTACTGTAATTAAGTAAAAATGCAAATCTGTCCCTTAGGAATGCAAGCCACTATTCCCAATTCCAGATTCTGAAATTTAGAGAACCGGTCTATTCCTTACTAAAAAATGATACAGGGCTTTTCATCACTTATTTTATGAAGAAAACTAGGGAATGACTTGGACTTAGGATCTTTTGACTTATAACTAGATCCTAGTTGCTGATGGCTGTTTCTGCAGACCTGGGGACAGCCTTGTAAAGCCTCCATACAAGGACACATTCATGCCACTGCGGCCACATACCAGCTTCAGGGTTGTTTGAAGGCTGGTCAGTCAATGGGATAAAAACACAGGCTTATCTATTAGGAGTGAGTTCCTGGAGATGTTTTGGATTTCTTCTCTCCTTCCAGTTTTATACTGTTTCTGAAGAGATGGTCTTCCATTTCCAAGCAGCAGATTTGCCCAAAGCAATGCGTCATTTGGTTTCTTGACTGCTGCTTATAACATTGTACTTCAGGATAGATCTTGAAATGTTCTTTTTCGCAATGAATGCAACATCATTATTCTTCAAGTTGTCATTCCTGGCATAGTAGATGATATTATTATTCAATTTAAAATGGCCAATACCAGCCCATTTCAGCTCACTAATGCCTAGGATATCAATGTTTATGGTTCCCATTTCATTTTTGATGGTTTCCAGTCTTCCTAGATTAATACTTCATACATTCCACCTTCCAATTATTAACAGATGTTTGCAGCTGTTTCTCCTCACTTTAAGTCAAGCCATATCAACAAATGAAGGTCTTGGAAGCTTGATTCCCTCCATGTCATTAAGGTTGACACTACTTTGAGGAGGCAGCTCTTCCGCAGTTGTCTTTTGAGCGCCTTCCAACCTAAAGGGGTCATATTCCGGCACTGTATCAGACTATGTTCCACTATTATTCATAAGGTTTTCACTGGCTAATTCTTTTTAGAAGTAGACTGCCAGATCCTTCTTCCTAGTCTGTCTTAGTCTGGAAGCTCAGGTGAAACCTATATGCCATGGGTGACCCTGCTAGTATTCCAATAGCGGTGGCCTGGCTTCCAGCATCACAGCAACATGCAAGCCCCCACAGTATGACAAACTGACAAACAAGTTCCCTATATAGTTTGGTCCTTTTGATGTAAGTGACCCAACATTTTCTTCCTCAGTCTTTGATTGAAATGAAGGCCCATTAATATCTGCATACAAAGTTCACAGGCTTCTCTCTGCTACCTGCTCACAAAGAACCTTAGGCTCTGAAGAGTTCCACACATCCCCCCAAGAAATACTGGCCCTTTCCAGAGAGTGTCTCGAGTGTTGGGAAGCCAGCCCAGCCTAAATTAGAATGAAGGTCACTGGACGGCATACGGGGGATTTTCTAAAGGTGAAAGAGAGAAAGAGAGACAGACAGGTATATGTCAAGGAAATAGCTCACACAGTGGTAGAGGCTGGACAGTCTCAAGTATGTGGGTCAAGTGTAAGGCTGGAGGCTTCTCCTGACTCACGTAGCTGCAAGGGCTGACAAAGAACCCGAGATTAGCAGGTCAGACAGCAGGCTACTGGCTCATGGGCTGTGGAGGGATATGAATCCAAGATCAGCAGGTAAGAGAGAAGGCTGCTGGCTCAAGTCCAAAGAACTGGAAGTCAGATAATGACAAGCCAGTTGCAGGACCCAGAGCTGAGCAAAAGCCAGCGAGCCTTGCCAGAAAGTCCATATATATTGGAGACAGACCACATCCCCACGGCAACTCCCTTTCAACAGATTGGCTGCTTATAGCAGATCTCATCAGGAAGGTGATTACATTATACCAGATCTTATCAGGGAGGTGATTACATCATTACATAAATGCCAATCTACATCATAATTGCCAAACCACTGAGAATCATTGTCCAGCCAAGTTGACACAATCCTTAACCATCACAAGTGCTTACCCAAAAGCATGGAGAACAACAAAGACCAGCTGGGTATTACAGTCTACAAATAGATTCAGTTGCCAGAGGCTACTCTCTTTTCCTTAGAGCAGTGGACACCTCTGCAAAATTAGTAGAGGCAACAGCAGACATAGTTTTAGGAAATTTATTGATGTTTATGTTCCTCATGCAGTGTCTGCCATTTTAAACTCCACATTAGCCCAACACCTTTCGGCTAGCTGACTTCACACAAAGTCTTCCTCATGGCTACCTCTAACATTTGGCTACACACAGTATCCTGTTGACACCACACTACCCTCTTACCTCTTCATGACGATAATGAATACCCCCTTCATAATTATTTAGACTTAACAGGACAGCTTTAATTTCCCAGAAGCGATTTACAGGAAACTTCTCTTACTAACTCAGATTTAATTTTGCTTGTGGATGGGTCATACTTAAGATATGACCCTACCAGTTCTAATTATTAGGGAGGATACACTATTACTACCTCCACTGAAGTTCTTGTAAGTGGTGCCCTTCTTGAAGTCACTTTGGCCCAATAAGCTGAACTGATTGCACTCACGAGGGCTTGCAAATTGGCTTCTAGTTGGTCAGTAAATGTCTACACGGACTTGACGTATGGCTCCTGGATAGTCCATGATTTTGACACTTATGGAAACAAAGTGGTTCCTGACTTCTGGAACACAAATTAAAAATGGTCCCTTAGTGACAGACCTTCTAGAAGCCCTTTTGCTTCCTTCCAAGGTTGCTGTAATTAAAATACAATCCCATCAGCCCAAATGAGTGTCCCAAAGAGAAGAGATTAGAGAAAGCAACTTGGCTGACAGAGCAGCCAAACAAGCTGCTGCCTAAATTCTCATTTCCCTCGTAATCAGTCATGAGGAAGATAAAAAGGAGGCAAATGAATTTACTCGTGACAACCTTAACCTGCATGTGGCTCTAGAACTGATTTTCAAATGCCAATATTTGGCCCCTAAGGTTGAAATGGAAACCATGGTGGAATAGGAGTTAAGTGCTACAGCTGCTAACCAAAAGATCGGCAGTTCGAATCCACTAGGCACTCCTTGGAAACTCTATGGGGCCGTTCTACTATGTTCTATAGGGTTGCTATGAGCTGGAATTGACTCGATTGTAGTGGGTTTGTTATTTTGGGTTTGGCTTTCAAGAACAAAATTGGAAACCCTGGTGGCATAGTGGTTAAGAGCTATGGCTGCTAAACAAAATGTCAGCACTTCGAATCTACCAGGTGCTCCTTGGAAACGCTGTGGGGCAGTTCTACTCTGTCCTATACGGTCACCGTGAGTCAAAATTGACTTGACTTGGTTTCTTTTTTTTTAAGGATGAAATTAAAATACGAGAGAATAGTGGATGTTCTAAGAACTTGATAACTAACCTATGGACAAGGCCTAATGGAAAAATTGTTTTAACCAAATTCCTGCATGTCCCTATGTTTTGAAATTTACATGAGAGCACCCATGTGGGATGTGACCAAATGACTGAAACCATGAAAAGTATTGGGGAAAATTCCTTGAAGCTGCAGAACGTGTAGCTTCCTATTGCCTCATCTGCCCAAAGAGTTTGCTTCCCAGGTTTTCACGTCTCCTGTAATAGCTGAGGAAATGTTTAGCCATGAGCATAGTGAAGAAGACCCCTTGGGTTTATTTATAGAGGACAGCACCCCTAAAAATGTTACTCCAGAAAATCTCTTTAAACATCACAAAGCAGTTTCAACTGATGAAATAGAGACACGGAAGAAATATGATTGTTCCCAGCAATCTACTTCTGGGATGTGGGTAGCACCTAATCAGAAGCCTGTCCTTCCCAAACCTCTCCATATCCTTATGATGAAAATGTTACACATTCACTCTCACTTGGGGAGAGATAAAATGATGGAAACTTTAAAGAAATACTGGTGGGGACAATTTTTTGAAGCTGCTAAGTATGTTACTTCTCATTGTTTCATTTATTCTCAATTCAATTCAGGCAAGCCCTGTAAATCTCCACCAGGGTGATAGCCTTTGCTTTCAGGGCCCATGCTTGAATGGAAAATTGATTTTATTCAGTTTCCACCTTCAAATGGCTATAAATATGTCCTTGTTATGATTTGTAGGTTTTCACACTGGGGGTAATCTTTTCCTTGTTGCCAAGCTACTGATACTTTTGTAACTAAAAGCTTCTTGAAAATATTATCCCCACATGGGTTGCCCCCAAAATTCTTTGAAGTGACCAAGGGACTCATTTTTCTGGACAGATAGAGAAATATGTATAATTTTTCCTCTTTTTCAAAAGCTCCATTTCCCTTACCACCTTCAATCTTCCAGTCTTGTAAAGAGAACTAATGGCATAATAAAGATTCAATTAGCCAAACTTTCTAAATTCTTACAACTGTTCTGGGTTAAAGTATTGCTTTTCATCCTTTTGAATTTAAGATCTACTTCATTTGGGGCACGTAAATTAATCCCATATTAAATTATCACTGGATGGCCTATGACCCTCTCTTTTTTGTCTGTCTCTACTGATTCTAATTTGATTCACCTTAATTATTAAGATATTGCCAGTCCTTAATCCAGTACTGTGAAGAGAACTCTTCGCAGGTTAAAGAAGCCTTTGACAATAAAAAGCCTGATGTACTACAATTATCTACCTGGAGATTATACCTATAGGAAAAGACAGCAATTGAAAGATTCTCTTGAGCCCCACTGGAAAGGATTGTATTGGGTCCTCCTCACTAACCCTTGTGCCACTATATTGCAGGGAGTTAAGACTTGGATTCACCATTCCCAGTTGAAGAGTACAAATACCCCTAACAAAGTTACCTACTTTGTTGGTAAAGGGTTACTTCAACTAGGAACCCTGGTAGCACAATGGTTAAGAGTCTGGCTGCTAATCAAAAAAGGTAGAGCAGTTTGAATCTACCAGGTGTTCCTTGGAAATCCTATGGGGCACTTTTACTCTGTCCTATACGGTGGCTATGAATCAGAATTGACTTGTTGGCAATGAGCTTTGTTTTTTTTTTTTTTATTTGAACTGTCCAGCCAACTGAGGGACTTAAACTAAAGTTCAAATGCCCCATTGGCCAGAAGCAGATGGTGTCAGGTGTAGACAGATCCTCCCAAGGTCATGGAACAAGTCCCTATGCAAGCTGTTGAAGTTCTTGGACTTTGCTTAATAGTCATAGCCATTTTTATGTTAATCACTGTACTATGTTCTTGTGGTCTTATTTCCCAGTAAGATTTATTCTTATGCAGTTGATTGAAATTTATGGACTTTATTGCAGCTATCATTCTTAGGTTATTTGCTTTATTACATTACTTCTGAATAGTTTTCCTTCAGTATGAAGCCTTTCTTGCAGCAAATCTGCTGCAAAGGACCTCTTCAAAGTGTTGAAGAGCAAAGATGTCACCCTGAAGACTAAGGTGCTCCTGACCCAAGCCATGGTATTTTCAATCACATCATATGCATGTGAAAGCTGGATGATGAATAAGGAAGACAGAAGAATAATTGACGCCTTTGAATCGTGGTGCTGGTGAAGAATACTGAATATACCATGGACTGGCAAAAGAACGAACAAATCTGTCTTAGACTAAGTGCGGCCAGAATGCTTCTTAGAGGCAAGGATGGCAAGACTGTGTCTTATATACTTTGGACATGTTGTCAGGAGGGATCAGTCCCTGGAGAAGGACATCATGCTTGGCAGAGTACAGGGTCAGCGGAAAAGAAGAAGACCCTCAACGAGGTGGATTGACATAGTGGCTGCAACAGTGAGCTCAAGCATAACAATGATTGTAAGGATGGTGCAGGACTGGGCAGTGTTTCATTCTGTTGTGCATAGGGTTGCTATGAGTCGGAGCCGACTAGACGGCACCTAACAACAACAGCGACAACAACATTTTCAATATCCCCATTAATCCTTGGAAGAAAAGTGCATTTGTTATATTAGCCCACTCAGTAGCTTCTGCTGGTAATTTTGTCGGCGTTTCCACCTTTGCCCTAAGTCTGTGCATAAAAATTCAGATCCACTAGCATTACCTCTATCAGATGACAGCGTTGTGCTTGACTCTACAGTTATTTCAGTGGCACCATTGTGAAATGGTTGATACATGTCAGATTATGGCATCCCTCCTCCCCTTCCCCCCTCCCCCCCACCGAGTATTATACCCACCTCAAATGCCCTGTTCTAATTTGACCAAAAAATGGTATGGCTGACCTAGATACTACACCAGACCCACACAAACAGACTACTCTCCTTGCATCAGTTATCTCAAGTTGTTTTCCTACAGGAAACTAATGCTGGTATTTGTGGGTCAATTATCTGTTTGTAACAATTCCTTAAAGGGAAAACTGGCTCAAACAAACTAATGAATCCTCCCATGGCAATGACAGAGAGAGTATGGTGTGTGCCCTGTCTTGGTCATCTAGTGGTGCTATAACAGAAATACCACAAGTGGATGGCTTTAACAAAGAGAAATTCATTCTCTCACAGTTGAGTAGGCTACAAGTCTAAGTTCAGGGCATCAGCTCCTGGGGAAGGCTTCTGTTTCTGTCGGTTCTGGAGGAAGGTCCTTGTCATCAGTCTTCCCTTGGTCTGGGAGCATCTCAGCACAGGAACCTCAAGTCCAAAGGATGCATTCTGCTCCAGGCACTGCCTTCTTGGTGGTATGAGGTTCTCATGTCTCTCTGCTCACTTCTCTCTTTTATATCTCAAAAGAGAACACTACCTAATCTTGTAGACCTCATCAGTATAACTGCAGCTAATCCATTTTATTACATCTTAGTGATAGGATTTACAACATATGGAGAAATCACATCACAAGATAAAATGGTAGACAGTCATATAATTATAAAAGGGAATCATGACCCAGCCAAGTTGACAGATATTTTTTGGGGGACACAATTCAATCCATGACAAGCCCCTTATGAGTGTGTATTTGTGTGTGTGTGTGTGTGATCAGAATACTCTAAAGAATATGAACAAAATCCAAGTGATGAACCATATGCTTGGGCACTACCTTGTGTGGACGGTTGGAGATTGATACGTCAATGCACCTTGGAACATCTAGGTGTTCCTTCAGATAGATATTCATCCTTATTATGAAAGCACTCATTGGAGAAACAATTTAGAGATTCTTGTTAATTCTGCTAATCCTAAGACCCATCACAGAAGAGGATGGGAAGATCCTGGAAATCCAGTGGCAGACAGACCTGGTATGGGGTGAATACTTCTTTGAGTCTTTCTTTCTTGGCCCAGCATTCCCAACTTGAAAAATCCATCTGTGATTTATCTACCACTATAACCAAAATTGCTGATGATACTGCTGATGGAATGTCAGCTTAACAAAAATCCTTAGAAGCTCTTGTTAAAATAGTATTGGATTGTATATTGGTCCTTGATTTCCTTTTAGTCCAAAAAGAAGTTTGTGCTATTATAAACACCTTCTGTTGTACTTGGATAAATAACACAAGAGAAATAGAATAAGATATTACAAAGGTTTTTAAGAAAGCTGCTTGAGTGTACTCAATAGCTCCCATGTCCAGATCTCCCTTTTTTGATATTTTTAGCTGGTTGCCTGAAGGTATTTTTTCCTGGTGACGCTTGCTGGTACAGACCAGAATAATTATCTAAATCATTGTAATAATCATTGTACATATAATGAAGTGTATTTTGAAATGTTCATCTAACATATGTAACTCCACTACAACTCCCCTCACTGTGCAAAGAATCACATATTTAAAAGAAAACAAATTTACAACAGAAACTAAGTAACTGATTTCACACCTTGAGTTAGCATATTTGATTGCCAAGTTGTTCCTCCAAATTCGGACTTGTTTGCAGCACAGACCCTGATGATGAGACCTGGCAATATGGCAAGGTGAAAAGGAAAATTAGCCCAATGACCTTAAGATCTGGTACTCTCGATACTTGGACCTGCAACATACCCAAGAAGTTCTTACAGAAGAAAGGTAACTCCTTTGTGGGTGTTTAGTTCCCTCCTAATGCAGGCTTGAACAAAAAAGAGGGAATGTGCTAGCAAACCTCTAAAACGAGGTACTTGGCATAATAAAATGGCTGACATAAGGTCTGAATCAAAACTCCATTTTGTTATAAGCTACTGGTTCTACATTCCTGAGAATGTAACCTTGACTTCTTCTCACTCATATACATATGGCCTTGGCCCCCTGGCTGAGTGGAACCGGGATACCCTGCCCCCCCCACCCCCCTGTCAATCATCTTGTTTAAACAGCCTGGTTTTTGCCCCAAGCCACTCTTAGCAAATAAGGGTGGGGCTCAAGAATGCAGTTCAGCCACTCTTAGTAAATAAGGGATGTGACTGTAGGAGAATGAGTTTATTCGAGATGTTCCAGGAAGAAGGTAGTTGAAATAGAATTGCTGATGATGTACCCACCTTGTGGCTATAACCATGTGACCATCAAACACTCCTCTTCTCCATTTTTACTATAGGAGCACACATCTCCCTCCATATTTAGGAGCAACTTTGTATTCTCTACAAGGTTACTGCCCATTTTGGAAATTGTTTATTCCTCGGTAAATCTCTTTTATTTTAACAGAGTATGTGTTTTTACTCTTTGACGTTTTCCTCTGTCTCCCAGCTTAGTTCTCTTGTTTGGCAGGCAGACTATACAAGTGGACTTTATAACTCTATCTTTTGTCTTGGCTCAGTAGCCAGTATCTAGATGCTGAATTGATTTCACTTTAAAGAAACAAAGAAATTATCATGTATGAGCCTGAAACAAAAAAGTCCTTAGTTATGGAAGACGTAGAGCGTAGAGAAAACATAAATAAAGAAAATGAGCTGCAATTTATAACCCAAGTTAAACAAAAAGCTCCCCTAAATTTATATTCTCCTGTTTCCACATAATGAGTCAATTAATCTTCTAATGCTTTATAAAAATAAAAAACACTGCAGTAGCAGCTGGTTTTAATGTTAAAGCTAATTAGGAAAACACATTAAGGCAAGAGAAGTGCTGAAGTTACATTTAGCTCAAGAGGAAAAAAGTATGTGTGTGCATGTGTGTTATGGACAAGTATAAAAAAAGAAGATAAATTGAAGCTTGTGTTTTATATCCTGCAGCCTGATTTCCCCATGAAGGCAGACTTGAGAAGAACAAAGAAATGGGTCATTGGTATAATAAGCTGTTCTGATCAAGACAGGCTAGAGAAGGTTAATGCTCGTATTTCATAGAGCTACTAGACTGACACTTCTGACTGAATTTATGGATTTTTCTGCCTGAAGTGACTGAACACACAAAGTATTTGGACACCATCTAGCCCCAGTCCATGATTGTCAGAAAAATTTCTTAATCATAGTATGATTTGTCACCTGTCACTAAGTAGCACATTTCAATTGCATTTTTAATACCCCAAGAAGTCGCCTCAGGAAAAAATTGTATTAAAAAAAATGCATTCTTACTTAAAAAAAAAAAAAAATCAATATACACCTCTAACAGATCAAGACACTGGAAACTTTGGGTCAATTTTATGTTTTTCAGGGGAATGGGGATGGTGTAAGGGATGGAGAAAGAAAACATAAATGTTTTAAGGTAAGAGGGTTGTCTAGGGCAGTGTTTCTCAAACTGTGAAGTGCACACAAATCACCTGGGGAGCTGGTTAAAATGCAGAACTTGATTCAGAGGGCCTGGGGTGGGGCCTGGGATCCCGCATTTCTCACTAACTGTCAGGTGATCCTTCTGCAGGTCCTTGACCATACTTTGTGTGACGGGCCTCCAGGCTGCTTGTTCCAAGGTCCCAATTCAAGGACGGTCATTTTTCTTTCAATCTTTCTGGCTTTCAACGGCCTAAAATAGACCCCATAGGAATTCTTTCCTCTAGGATAAGAATTAATTTAGTTGAGGAGTCTATCCTGACAGGAATTAGGGCAGCTTTTTGAACTGATATTGAAAAGAGTACATCTTGTTGAGCTTTTAACTGCTGTTCCCAAGATGCCAGTTCCAAGCCATTCCTGGGTGGCTGGGGCCCCCTAGTGGTGGAAGAGATCCATAGCCAGTAAAGTTTATCTCCCGAGCCTTTCTTTCCCAAGCTGAATTCCGCCAACTAGATTTTTGAAACTTTTTTGAGAATATTAAAGACCAAGGTGAAGGATATCTGTGTGGTAGTTGTAGGTATTGTCCAAGCATTGAACAAATTTGATGGGGAGAAACAAAGGTTTATTTGGAATGGTAGTTAAGGGCTCAGGCATCTCTAAGAAAATTGTGGTAAATATTACATATCTGAGAAGTTGTGATAAAATGAAAATAAAAGCTAAAGAAAAGGAGTCTCAGAAATAAAGAAACAAAAAGAATACATCTCTACACACGCTTATTCAAGGCTCCTTGTGTGAGAAGTGCTCTGGAAGAAGAAGAAACTGTCACCGAGATTTAATCTAATGCAGTGTTTTTCAACGTGATTCTCGGACCAAAAGATCAGCATCACCTAGGAATTCATTAGAGAGCAAATTCCTGGCCCCACCAACATCTAGAGAGTCAGAAACCCCAAGGGTGGGCCCAGGAGTCTGGTTTAACAAGCCCTCCGGTGATTCTCATCCTCACTAATGAAGTCAAGGCCAAACTCATTGAGTCGATTCTCACTTACAGTGACCCCTACAGGACAGAGTAGAACTGCCTTATAGGGTTTTCAAGGAGTGGCTGGTGGATTCGAACTGCTGACCTTTTGGTTAGTAGCTGAATGCTTGCTTAACCACTGCACTACCAGGGCTCTGAAGTCAAGGGCAGACCCTTATAATTGCAACCTAATGGGTTCCACGAAATTAAAAGCAAAACAAAACAACGACAACAACAAAAGCCAAAGAAACTCTCAGTGTTACAATTACCTGACATACTTTTTAAATTTTATGTTAACAAAGTAGTTCTATGTGGTACGAACATGCTTGTTGTGCTTCTGTTGGTCATAGCCAAGATATGACAAGAGCATTAAGTTCTCTCTACCCCACTCTAAGTACCTGAAGTATTAGTTATTTATCAAAAAGTTGCAGCAGTTCTACTGTCTGAGGATTTGTCCTCTTTACCCTCATGCCCACTTCCCTCGTCTCCACATGAAAAAGCCCAAACTAGTTGCTTTGCAGTTGACTCTGACCCCAAGTGTCCAAGTAGAACTGTGCTCCACAGTGTTCTTAATGGTTAATTTTTGGGAAGTTGATTGCCTGGCCTTTCTTCTGAGGCACTTCTGGGTGGACTTGAAGCTCCAACGTTCTGGTTAGTAGCCAAGCAGTTTAACCATTTGTACCACCCAGGGACCGTTTCCTCTTTTTCTACATCTCCAATATTCTGAAAAGTTGTCAGTTCAGGAATTGTGGGAGTGAGAGACTTTGGGCCAAAGGGTCTGGATGGATTCAGGAAGAATAAGGAGAGGTTAATTTAAATGGTTGACTTGACCCCACCCTGTGCATCTCTGGAAAACCTTGGCACCCTGAGTGATGCAACTATGTTCACACTGACCAAACTGAGAGGCAGAAAAGTCTTCCTTCCAAGTATGCACCTCTAATATGACTTTCTTTACTCCTCTTTGGGGTCCTGGTGATGACGTGGTTAAGAGCTTGGCTGCTAATCAAAAGGTCAGCAGTCTGAATTCACTAGTTGCTCCTTGGAAACCCCTTGGGGCAGTTTTACTCTGTATATAGGGTCACTCTAAGCTAGAATCGGCTCTGTGGTAACGGGTTTGGTTTTTTGGTTTTGCTCCTCTTTATTGGCTGTTGCATCTTGGTTCCACTACTTAGTACCTTTGTGGCCTTGGGAAAATATTTATTTATTTATTTATTTGTATTGTACTTTAGATGAAGGTTTACAGAGCAAACAAGTTTCTCAGTAAACAATTAATACACCTATTGTTTCTTCACAGTGCTTGCCAACCCCATAACATGTCAACACTCTCCCTTCTCAACCTTGGGTTCCCTATTACCAGCTTTCCTGTCCCCTCCTACCTTCTAATCCTTGCCCCTGGGCTGGTGTGCCCTTTTAGTCTTGTTTTATTTTATGGGCCTGTCTAATCTTCAGTTATAGGGTGAGCCTCGGGGGTGACTTCATTACTGAGTTGAAAGGGTGTCCAGGGGTCATACTCTCGGGGCTTCTCTAGTCTGTGTCAGACCAGTAATTCTGTTTTTTTTTTTTTTTTTTTTGAGTTAGAATTTTGTTCTACAATTTTTGTCCAGCTCTGTCTAGGACCCCTATTATGATCCCTGTCAGAGCAGTTGGTGATGGTAGCTGGGTACCATCTAGTTGTGCTGGACTCAATCTGGTGGAGGCTGTGGTAGTTGTGGTCCATTAGTCCTTTGGACCTTGTGTCTTTGGTTTTCTTCATTCTCCCTTGCTCCAGACAGGGTGAGACCAGGGGAGTATGTTAGACAGCCACTCACAGACTTTTAAGACCCCAGATGCTACTCACCAAAGTAGGATGTAGAACATTTTCCCTGAGCCATGGTCCCTTCAGCTCTCAGCCCAGTAATTCAGTCTCTCAGGGAGTTTGGATGTGTCTATGAAGCTCCCATGACCTTGCCTTGTTCAAGTTGTGCTGGGTTTCCCAGTATTGTGTACTCTCTTACCCTTCACCAAAGTTACCACTTATCTGTTGTCTATTTAGGGTTTTTCCATCACCAGTTCCCCTCCCTCAGAACCATCAAAGATTGTTTCTTTTTGTGTGTAAACCTTTTCAAGAGTTTTTACAGTAGTGGTCTTACACAATGTTATGGATTGACTTGTGTCCCCCCAAAATATGTGTCAACTTGGTTGGGCCATTGTTGGTTAAGGTTGTGTGTCAACTTGGCTGGGCCATGATTCTTAGCATTTATATATGATCATTCCCATGATGGAATCTGCTGTGAGTAGCCAATCAGTTGAAGGGAAGTTTCTTTGGGGGCGTGGTCTACATTTGAATATAAGCAGACGTTCTGGCTTTTTGCTCACTCTGGAACCTGTGGCTGCCTCGTGTTTGTCTGACCTCCGGTTCTTGGGACTTGAGCTATCAGCTTATCTGCTTATCTTGGGATTCATCAATCTTCACAGCCTGTGAGCAAAAGCCCTGCTCTCTGACCTGCCGATCTTGGGTTTGCCAGCCCCTGCGGCTATGTGAATTGAGAGAAGCCTCTATCCTGCTCCATGGACTTGGGACGTTCCAGATTCTACAATGGCGTGAGCTGTTTCCTTGATATAAATCTATGTCTATATATATTTATATGCTTTACTGGTTTTGCTTCTGTAGAGAACCCAAAGACAGCCATGATTCCCAGTGTCCTCCATTTTGTGACTGTAATTTTCCTATGTGTTGTAATTCTAATCTCTGTGCATGCTTAATGAGGCAAGATTAGATCATGTTAAAGGGGATTAGGGTGGGATTGTAACACCCTCACTAAGGTCACATCCCTGACCCAATGTAAAGGGAATTTCTCTGGGGTGTGGCCTACACCAACTTTTATATTACAAGAGATAAAAGGAAAAGGAAGCAAGCAGGGACTTGGGGCCCTCCTAGCACCAAGAAAGCAGCACCAGGAGCAGAGAGTGTCCTATGGACCTGGGGTCCCTGCACCTGAGAAGCTCCTGAATTAGGGGAAGATTGATGACAAGGACCTTCCTCCAGGCATGACACAGGGAGAAAGCCTTCCCCTGGAACTGATGCCCTGAATTTAGATTTGTAGACTACTAGACTATGAGAGAATAATTTTCTCTTTGTTAAAGACATCCACTTGTGGTATTTCTGTTATAACAGCACTATTTGACCTTTTGTTATTGACTTATTTCACTCAGTATAATGCCCTCCAGATTCATCCATGTTGTAAGATGCTTCACAGATTCATCATTGTTCTTTATCTTTGTGTAGTATTCCATTGTGTGCACGTACCATAGTTTGTTTATCCGTTCATCTGTTGATGGCCGTTTTGGTAGTTTCCATCTCTTTGCTATTGTGAACAATGCTGCAGTCATCATGGGTGTGCATATGTTTATTCGTGTGACGTCTCTTATTTCCCTAGGATATATATTCCTAGGAGTGGAATTGCTGGATCATATGGTATTTCTCTTTTTATTTTTTAAATTTACTTATTGTGCTTTAGGTGAAAGTTTACAGCTCAAGTTAATTTCTCATACAAAATTTTATATGCATATTTTTATGTGACCCTAGTTGCAATCCCTATAACCCTCTTTCCACCTCGGGTTTCCCGAGTCTATTCAGCCAGCTCCTATCCCTTTCTGCCTTCTCATTCTGCCTCCGGACAGGAACGGCTCATTTAGTCTCATTTATATACTTGAACTAAGAAACACACTCTTCACAAGTATTATTTTATGTTTTATAGTCCTGTCTAATCTTTGTTTGAAGAGTTGGCTTTGGGAATGGTTTTAGTTCCAGGTTAAGAGAGAGTCTGGGGCCACGTCTTCTGGGGTTCCACTAGTCTCAGCCACACCATTAAGTCTGCTCTTTTTACTAGAGTTTGAGTTCTGCACCCCACTTTTCTCCTGCTCTGTCAGGGACTCTCTGTTGTGTTCCCTGTCACAGCGGTCATTAGTGGTAGCTACACACTGTCTAGTTCTTCTGGTCTCAGGCTGATGCAGTCTCTGGTTTATGTGGCCTTTTGGTCCCTTGGGAAAGTACCCTGGTGGAGCACTGGTTGAAAGCTACAGCTGCTAACCAAAAGTTCGGCAGTTCAAGTCCACCAGGCACTCTTTGGAAACCCTTTGAGGCAATTGTACTCTCTCCCATAGGGTTGCTATGAGTTGGAATCAACCTGATGGCAGCAGGCTTCATTTTTGGTTTTTTGTCTTTTGGGCTAATGTTTTCCTTGCGTCTTTGGTGTTCTTCATTCTCTTTTAGTCCAGATGGGTTGGGACCAACTGATGCATCTCAGATGGCTGCTCACTAGTTTTAAAACCCCAGGTACCACTCACCAACTTGGGATGCAGAACATTTTCTTAATAAACTTTTTTCTGCCAATTGACCTACATGTCCTCCAAAGCCATGGTCCTTAGACACCCATTGCTACTCTATCCCTCGAAGTGTTTGGTTGTGTTCGGGAAACTTCTTAGCTTTTGGTTTAGTCCCGTTGTGCTGACTTCCCCCGTATTGTGTGTTGTCCTTCCCTTCACCTAAGATAAATCTCATCTACTATCTAGTTAGTGAAATCCTCTCTCCCTCCCTCCTCACCCTCATAACCATCAAAGAATGTTTTCTTCTGTGTTTTTGAGTTAGTTTTTGTGCATGGCGTGAGGTATGGGTCTTGTTTCATTTTTTTGCAAATGGATATCCAGTTATGCCAGCATCATTTGTTAAAGAGACCGTCTTTTCCCCATTTAATGGACTTTGGGCTCTTGTCAAATATCAGCTGCTCGTAGATGGATGAATTTATATCTGGATTCTTAATTCTGTTCCATTGGTTTATGTATCTGTTGTGTACAAGTGCCAGGCTATTTTGACTACGATGGTGGTATAATAGGTTCTAAAATCAGGTAGTGTGAGGCCTCCCACTTTGTTCTTCTTCTTTAGCAATGCTTTACTTATCCGTGGCCTCTCCTTTTCATATGAAGTTTGTGGTTTGTTTCTCCATCTTGTTAAAAAATGTCTTTGGAATTTGGATCAGGATTGCATTGTATCTGTAGATAGCTTTGGGTAGAATTGACATTTTCATGATGTTGAGTCTTCTTATCCATGAACAATGTATGTTTTTCCTCTTATGTAGGTCTCTTTTTGTTTCTTGCAGTAGTGTCTTATAATTGTTTTTGTATAGGTCTTTTACATCTCTGGTTAGATTTATTCTTAAGCATTTTACCTTCTTGGGGCTATTGTAAATGGTATTGATTTGGTGATTTTTTCTCTCAAGTTCCCTTCATTGATATAGAGGAATCCAAACTGATTTTCGTATGTTTATCTTGTATCCTAATACTTTGCTGAATTCTTCTATGTTCCAGTAGTTTTCTTGTGAATTCTTTGGAATTTTCTGTGTATGAGATCATATCATCTGCAAATAGGGAAACTTTTACTTCTTCCTTACCTATTTGGGTGCCCTTTATTTGTTTTTCTTGCCTTGTTGCTTTGGTTAGGACTTCCAGCACAATGTTGAATAAGAGTGGTGATAAAGGGCATCCTTGTATGGTTCCTGTTCTCAAGGTGAATGCTTTCAGAGTCTCTCTATTTACGATGAATGTTGGCTGTTGGCTTTGTATAAGTGCCTTTTATTACGTTGAGTAATTTCCCTTCAATTCCTATTTTGCTGAGAGCTTTTTTCAGGAATGGGTGTTGGACTTTGTCAAATATCTTTTCTGCATCAATTGATAAGGTCACATGGTTCTTATCTTTTGTTTTATTTATGTGATGGATTACACTGATTGATTTTCTAATGTTGAACCATCCCTGCATACCTGGGATGAATCTCACTTGGTCATGGTGAATTTTTTTTTTTTTTTTCATATGTTGTTGAATTCTATTGGCTAGATTCTGCTGAGGATTTTTGTGTCTATGTTCATGAGAGATATTGGCCTGTCATTTTCTTTTTTTGTCGTGTCTCTACCTGGTTTTGGTATTAAGGTTATGCTGGCTTCATAGCCTGTGTTCAGGAGTATTTCATCCTTTTCTATGCTCTGAAATACCTTTAGTAGTACTGGTGTTAACTCTTTGAAAGTTTGGTCTAATTCTGCAGTGAAGCCATCAGGCCCAGGGTTTTTTTTTTTTGGTGGGAGTTTTTAAATTACCTTTTCAATCTCTTTTTTTGTTATAGGTTTATTCAGTTATTCTACCGTGTTTGTGTTAGTTTAGGTAGGTAGTGTAGTGTGTTTCTAGAAATTTGTCCATTTCCTCTAGGTTTTCAAATTTGTTAGAGTACAGTTTTTCATAGTATTCTGTTATGATTCTTTTAATTTCATTTGGGTCTGTTGTGATGTCACCCATCTGACTTCTTATTCAGGTTATTTGAAAGTTCTATGACTACATTATTTCATCTCTCTTTTTTGTTTTAATGTTGTCATATTTTACATATTGACATCTCTGTTTCCCTATTTTCAGTGTTATACTTTTGATTTATTTTCGTGACTTCCCTATCTGGGTTGATACCTGGTTGTTCTGTCCTGTGTTCTAGTCTTGGGTTGTTATCTGATGTTATTGGTATTCTAACTGGAGGATTCCCTTAATATTTCTAGTAATTTTGGTTTGGTTTTTACAAATTCCCTTAACTTCTGTTTATCAGGAAATATCCCAATTTTGCCATCATATTGAGAGACAGTTTTGCTGGATGTATAATTCTTGGTTGGCAATTTTTTTCCTTCAAGGTTTTGTGTATATCCTCCCATTGCCTTCTTGCCTGAATGGTTTATACTGAGTAGTCACAGTTTAGTCTTATCGACTTTCCTTTGTAGATGAATTTTCATTTATCCCTAGTTGCTCTTAAAATTCTCTCTTTACCTTTGGTTTTGGCAAGCTTGATTATAATATGTCTTGGTGACTTTTTTGGGATCTACCATCCGTGGGGTTCAATGAGCTTCTTGGATAGATATCTTCTTGTTTTTCACAATATCAGGGAAGTTTTCTGCTAACAAATCTTCAACAATTCTATTTTCTGTCATCCTCCCCCCTCCTGGTACTCCAATCACTCGTAGGTTATTCCTCTTGATAGAGTCCCACATAAATCTTAGAGTTTCTTCATTTTTTAAAGTTCTTTTATCTGATTTTTCCTTGGATAAATTGGTGTTAAGTACTATATCTTCAGTGTCACTAATTCTGACTTCCATTGCTTCAATTTTGCTCCTATGACTTTCTATTGAGTTGTCTAATTCTGAAATTTTACTGTTAATCTTTGGATTTCTATTTGCTGTCTCTCTATGGATTCTTGTAATCTGTTAAATTTGTCATTGTGCTCTTATATAACCTTCTAAAGTTCCTTTATTGCTTTGCCTGTGTGTTCCTTATTTTGGTCTGCATTTTGCCTGATTGCCTTTCTGATCTCTTGAAGAGTTCTGTATATTAATCTTTTGAATTCTTTCTCTAGTACTTCCAAGACCTTATCTTCCTCTGGGAGGTTTTTTGGTTCTTTGTTTTGGTTGCTTGCTGGAGCCATATGGCTTGCCTCTTTATGTGATTTGATATTGACTGTCATCCCTGAGCCATCAATAAATTATTATATTTATTTATTTTATGTTTGCTTACTGTGTCCTAGCTTCTTGTTTTGTTTTATTTTGATACACCCAAATAGGCTTGTCATGTGAGCTACTTTGATTATCGGAGACTTTGAAGTTCTCACGAGCAAGGTAGGTGTCTGATGACTGCCCTGGGTGCCTGGGTGGAAGGCATGACCCTGTTCCCTAGAGCTCATAGGTGGGTGCATTTTGAAGCCGGACTTTGGGCACTCGGTGCTGTTGGCTGTAAGGACTGGGAGGCACCACTTATTCTAGGGCCCCTGTCAAGGGTGGCTAGGTGGAGGGGGTGGAGCCACCAGTCCTCAGGTCCATGATGTGGGTAGGTGAGTACCCTGCTTAACGGGAAGGGTGGTGTCAAATGTCAGGAACCTGCCACTTCCCTTTAGCTATTGCAGTTGAAATAAGCTTCTCAGTTTTATACCCTGTTTTACTATGCAAATAAGGGCCTAGACTGTTAAAACGGGGCTACATAGGTCTAGGCAGGTGTGAAAGGCATTCAAAGTCCTTGTATCCCTTATGCCTGTGCCTAGGCAAAGGGGCTGTGCCTGCCCTGAGGTACTGGCTTAGGAAAGCTGGAAGATTATTTTTTCCTGTTTGTTGTTTTTTCCCTTTCCAAAGCTGAGAGAATGGCTTGGGGCAAAAGACGAGTCCCACTTCTGGCCCAGGGGGCCTGGCAATGGCTAAAGCTGGACTGGGACCAGAGCTGAGCAGGGTAAGTAAGTGGGAGAGAGACACTTCCAAGAGGGGAAAGGGTGTTTTTGATCCCACGCATTATACGTTACACTTGCACTTAACTTTCAGAGATCTAGCAGTGTTTTCCCCTGGTTCTGCAGGCATGTGATACCCTCAGCTGCTCTGTTTATCATGGTGTGGAAAATGCATTCCAAGTGCTACTGCTTGCCTTAGCCTACACATGCTGGCCGATCTAGGCTGCAGGGTGCCGGCCAGCTCTCTCCCTTCCCCTGCCACTCAGTCCAACTCGTCAACTTTGTCTTTGACATTCAGGACTCCTAGATTGTCATATATAACCAACTCAGTTGTTTTTTTGGGTCTTTGTTGTAAGTGGGACCACAGGAAATGTCTGACTATTCCTTCCCATCTCCTATGGTTTTTCCATTTCTAGCTTTCTAAGGAAGCACCATATCATTTTCCAGAATGGTCGAACCGTTTTGCATTCCCACCAGCAGTGCATAAGAGCTCCGATCCCCCTGCAGTCTCTCCAACATTTGTAATTTTCTGTTTTTTTTTTTGATTCCTGGAAGTAATGTTTGGTGAGATGGTATCTCATTGTAGTTTCAATTTGCATCTCTCAAATGGCTGGGGATTGAGAGCATTTTCTCATGTATCTCTTAGCTGTGTGACTGTCTTCTTTGGTGAAGGGTCTGTTCATATCCTTTGCCATTTTTTAATTGGACTATTTGCCTTTTTCTTGTAGAGGTATTGGATTTTCCTGCAGATTCTAGAGATTAAGCCTTGGTTAGAATCGTCATAGCCACAATCTGTAGGTTCTCTTTTTATTCTTTTGGTGAAGTCTTTTCATGAGCATAAGTGTTTAATTTTTAGGAGATCCCAGTTATCTAGCTTATCTTCTGGTGTTTGTGTATTGTTAGTTATGGTTTATATCCTGTTAATGCTGTGTATTAGGGCCTCTAGTGTTGATCATATTTTTTCTTCTATGAGCTTTATAGTTTTTGGTTTTATATTTAGGTCTTTAATCTTTTTTGAGTTTGTTTTTGTGTATGGTGTAAGGTGTGGGTCCTGTTTTATTTTTTTGCAGATGGACATCTAGTTTTGCCAGCACCATTTGTTAAAAAGACTGTGTTTTCCCCATTTTATGAATTTTGGGCCTTTGTTGAAGATCAGGTTCTCAATTCTGTTCCATTAGTCAATGTGTCTGTTGTTGTAACAGAATAAGGCTGTTTTGACTAGTATAGCTGTATAGTTCTGAGGCCAGGTAGTGCCAGTCCTCCTATTTTATTCTTCTTCTTCAATATTGCTTTACTTATCCAGGCCTCTTCCCTTTCCATGTAAAGTTAATGATTAGGTTTTCCATCTCTTTAAAGAATGCTGTTGGTATTTGAATTGGTATTGCATTGTATTTGTAAATTGCTTTGGGTAGAATTGACATAATCACAATGTTAAGTCTACCTATCCATGAGTATGGTATGTTTTTCCATTTATGTAGGTCTCTTTTGGTTTCTTGCAAGTAGTGTTTTGTAGTTTTCTTTGTATAGGTCTTTTACATCTTTGGTTAGATTTATTACTAAGTATTTTTCTTTTTTTTTGGAACTATTATAAATGGCCTTGTTTTCCTGATTTCCTTTTCATCGTTCTCTTTATTGGTGCATAGGAATCCAACTGATTTTTGTAGGTTTATCTTGTATCCTGCTACTCTGCTCAATATTTCTATTAGTTACATTAGTTTTCTTGTGTAGTCTTTGGGTTTTCTATGTATAGTATCATATCATCCGCAAGTAGGGTCAGTTTTACTTATGCCTTAAAATTTAGATGCCCTTTATTTCTTTTTCTTGTCTTATTGCTCTTGCTAGTACTTCCAGCACAATGTTAAATATGAGTGGTGATAAAGGGCATCCTTGTCTTGTTCCTGTTCTCAAGAGGTATGTTTTCAGCTTCTCTCCATTAAAATTATGTTGGCTGTTGGTTTTGTATATTAAAAAAAAAGAAAAACCAATCCCATTGCCATCAAGTCAATTTTGACTCATAATGACACTATAAGACAAAATACAACTGCCTCATAGAGTTTCCAAGGAGCACCTGGTGGATTTGAACTGCTGACCTTTTGGTTAACAGTTGTAGCACTTAACCACTATGCCAGTGGCGTTTCCGTTATGTTGAGGAATTTGCTTCTATACCTATTTTATTGAGAGTTTTTATCAGGACTTTGTTGAATTCCTTTTCTGCATTGATTGAGATGATCATGTGATTCTTTTGGTTATATGGTTAATTATGTTGATTAATTTTCTAATGTTGAACCATCCTTGCATACCTGGTGTGAATCCCACTTATCATGGTGTATAATTTTTTGATATGATGCTGAATTCTATTGGCTAGAATTTTGTTGAGAATTTTTTTTTTTTTTAATCTTGAGAGATATTGGTCTGTGATTTTATTTTTTGTGGTGTCTTTGCCTGGTTTTGGTATCAGGGTTATGCTGGCTTCGTAGTATCAGTTTGGAAGGACCACTTCCATTTTTATGTTTGAAATAGTTTGAGTAGTAGTGGTATAAGTTCCTCTCTGAATGTTTGTTAGAATCCTCCAATGAACCCATCTGGGCCAGAGTTTTTTTTTTCAATTATCTTTTCAATCTCTTCTCTTGTTATGGGTGTGTTCCAATTTTCAATTTCAGTTTCTGTTAGTTTGTGTTGGTATTGTGTTTCTAGAAATTTGTCCATTTCTTCCAGGTGTTCATATTTGTTGGAATATAATTTTTCAGAGTACTTTTATGATCCTTTTTCTTTCAGTTGAGTCTGTTGTAATGTCCCCCATAACATTTCTTATATGGGTTATTTATGTCCCCTCCTGTTATTATTGTGTCAATTTGGTCAATGGTTTGTTGATTTTGTTGATCCTTTCAAAGAAGGAACTTTTGGTTTTGTTGGTTCTATTGTTTTTTTTCTTCTCTATTTCATTTATTTCTGCTCTGAGCTTTATTATTTCCTTTCTTCTGGGTGGCTGTGGGCTTCTTTTCCTGTTCTCTGTTTGAGTTGTGTAAATAATGTTTTCATTTTGTCCCTTTCTTCTGTTTTGATGTGTGCATCTATTGCTATAAACTGACCTCTGAGCATTATCTTTGCTGTGTCCCAGAGGTTTTGGTATGATGTGTTTTCATTCTCGTTTGATTCTAGGAATTTTTGGATTCCATCTTTGATTTCTTCTATTACCCAGTGGTTTTTAACCAGGGTGTTATTCAGTTTCCATGTGTCATGGATTGAATTATGTCCCTTCAAAAATGTGTGTACCAATTCGGCTGGGCCATGATTTCCAGTATTGTGTAGTTGTCTTCCATTTTGTTATTGTTATTTTATGTTAAAGAGGATAAGGGTAGGCTTGTAACACCCTTACCCAGATCACATTTTTGATCCAATATAAAGGGAGTTTCCCCAGTTGTGATGTGCACCACCTTTTATCTCTCAAGAGATAAAAAGGAAAGGGAAGCAAGCAGAGAGTTGGGGACCTTATACCACCAAGAAAGCAGCACCAGGAGCACAGTGCATCCTTGACTGAGAAGCTCCTTGACCGGGGGAAGATTGAGGACAAGGGCCTTCCTCCAGAGCCAACAGAGAGAGAAAGCCTGCCCCTGGGTCCAATGCCCTGAATTTGGACTTTTAGTCTACTTTACTGTGAGGAAATAAACTTCTCTTTGTTAAAGCCATCCACTTGTGGTATTTCTATTATATCACCACTAGATGATGAAGACACCATGTATTTGATTTTTTTTCCCTTGCTCTTCCTGTTGTTAATTTCTACTTTGGTGGGGTTGTGAACAGAGAAGATACTTGGTATTATTTGAATGTTTTATATTTTGAGGGTTGATTTTTGGCCTAAGGGATGATCTCTTCTGAAGAACGTCATGTGCACTGAAAAAGAATTTGCTGCTGTTGGATGGAGTGTTCTACATATGTCTATGAGTTCAAGTGGGTTGATTGTGACCTTTAGATCTTCTGTATCTTTGTTGAGTTTCTTTCTGGATGTTCTGTTCTTTACCGAGAATGACGTATTGAAGTCTCCTACTATAATTGTGGAACTAGCATCTCTCTTTCCAGTGCTGTTAGAGTTTATGTCTTTTGGAGCCTTGTCTTTGGGTTTATAGATATTTATTATTGTTATGTATATTGGATTTCCCTTTAATCATTATATAACAGCTTTCTTTGTCTTTTATGGTGGATTTTGTTTAAAAGCCTATTTTATCTGAGATTAATGTTGCCACTCCACTCTTTTTTGGTAGGTGTTTGCTTGATATATTTTTTCCATCCTTCGATTTTTAATATATATATGTCTTTGTTTCTAATGGGTGTCTTTTGTAGACAGCATATTGCTGAGTCCTTTTTTTTTTCTTAAACCCATTCTGTCACTCTGTGTCTCTCTATGGGTGCATTTAAGCCATTTACATTCAGTGCGATTAATAGATGTGAGTTTATTGCTATCATTTTGTAGTGAGTTTTTTTTTTTTTTTTGGTGCTGACATTTTCTTTGTTCCTGTTACTTTTCTCTGCTGAATTTCTTTTGTTTGCATTTTTTTTTTTGGTAGATTTTCTGTTTACTTAGAGTTTATGTTTTTCTTCTTTATTTTGATGAGTAAGTTTGTTAACTTCCTTTGTGATTACTTTGAAATTTGCCTTTATTTTCCCAAGTTTGAACCAGTCTTTTATTACTTGGTATTTCCTTGACTTCTTCTCCATTTGGAATTCCTATACTTCCAATGTTTATTCCCTCTTTTATTGTACCGACTTTGTTGTAATTTACAGATTGAGGTCTCTGGTTCCCAACTGTAAATCTTTTAGTTTTGTTTTATCCTTGAGAGTTCATTATCTGGGTTGGTGTCTAGCTGATGCTGTTTTATGTGCTGGATTTAGGTTGTTGTCTGATGTTTGTTCTCTATCCAAAGGACTCTCTTTAATAATTCTCGCAAGTTTGGTTTGGATTTTACATATTCCCTTAATTTCTGTTTTTCTGGAAATGTCATCATTTCACCATTATATTTGAGTAAGAGTTTTGTAGGATATATTATTCGTAGGTGGCAGTTTTTTTCTTTCAAGATTTTATACATGTCATCCCATTGCCTTTTTGCCTGCATGGGTTCTGCTGAGTAATCAGAGCTCAGTCTTATTGTTTCCCCTTTGTATGTGACTTTTCATTTTTCTCGAGCTGTGCTCAGGATTCTTTCTTTGCCTGTCTTTTTAGTGAGTGTGATTATGACATGCATTGCTGTTTTTCTTTTGGAGTCTATCCTATACCGGGTTCTTTGAGCTTCTTGGATAGTCCGCTTTTCTTCTTTCATGTTAGCAGGGAATTTTTCTGTCAGGAAATCTTCAATGATCCTCTCTGTGTTTTCTGTTTTCTCCCTGTTCCAGAACTCTTATCAGACACAAATTTTTGCTTTTGATTGTATCCCACATGGTTCTCATGGCTTCTTCATTTTTCTTCATTCTTTTCTCTGAGTTTTCCTCAAAGTGGCATCCAAGGTTTTCTTTTTTTTCAATTTCACTGATCCTGTCTTCCATTGTTTCAAGTTTGCTCCCACAACCTTCTATTTCACTGTTCATTTCTGAAATCTTGTGGTTTATCTTTTTCTAATTTCTGTTTTTCTACAATTTCTAGTTTATTTAGTTTGGCATTTTGTTCCTGTACTATTTTTCTAGTTTTTCCATAGTTTTTTTTTCTGTCTTTTACATAATTTTCTCTGTATTGTCAATGGTTTTGTCTAGTTTTTTTTCTTATCTTTGTCTGCATTTCCTTCATCTGTTGTAGTACACTGAATACTAGAGTTCTGATTCCCTACCAGGTAGTTCCACTGCCTTGTCTTCTAGCAGAAGGTCATCTACTGTTTTATTTTGGTTGCTTTCTGGGGCCATCCTCTCCTGTTTTTTTTTTTTTTTTTTTTTTAATACATTTTGATATTGTCTGCTGTCTCTGGGATGTCCAGGAATTATTTTCTTCATTTATTGATTGTAGATTTGATTGTTTCATCCTGCTTTTTTGTTTTATTTGGTTATATCTTATCAGGCAGGCTGTGTGTGTTTTGTTTCCTGCTCACCTATGGGCATGATACTTCTCACTACTTTGTCCAGGTGGGAAAGGCTGGTCACTCAGCTGTGGTGCAGCAGGGTGGGGCCATCGAGGGCGGAGAGGCGGGAATATGTAGTTTGTGGTATGAACTGGGGGTGATGGGGCAGTGCTGGGAAAGGTGCAGGGCAGGGTTTGGGGGACCACATTGATGCTACTCAGGAGTGTGGCACTTGGTGTGAGGTGTAGATAAACAGGAGGGAAAGGAGAGGAGGTGATGTGCAGAGCTAAGTGGGTGGGTGAAAGAAGAGATAGAGGAGAGAGAAACAAAGGCAGAAAAAGAAAGGAAAAGAAAAATGAAGTAAAAAATAATAAAAAGAAAAAAGTAAATAAAATGGTGGTGCTGTAGGATTCCGCACATGGGTGTAGGGCAGACCCGGCGAGGCTGTGTGGTGTTGGCTGTCTAGCTGTGCATTTGGCTCAGCCTGTTGAGAAGCAGCTTGGGTGGTGCACAAGTCCAGGTGGGCGGGATAAAGGAAAGGAAAGTGGGAATAGGGAGAGAAGAAGCCTACAATCAGAGAAACAATAAAACAAAATGGAAAAATATGGAGGTGGGTGCTCTGGCTGTTGGGACCTGGGTGGAATTGGAGTGGTGGTGAGCTAATGTCTTTCTTGCTGGGTGGTACATCACAGCCCATCAGGATGGGACAGAGGCAGCAAAGGGTCCATGTGGAAGGGAGAAGGAAATGGAGAAGGGGAAAGATAAAGAAAAATATAAAATATGGCTCTGAGGGAGCTGGCCTCTGGGGGTGGTGCAAAGCTGGGGAGGCCATGTGCAAGAGGTTGTCCAGCCAAGTGGTACAACACAGCCCACCAAGCAGTTGGGGGTGACACACAGGGCTGGGTGGATTGGAGAGCAGAAAGGAAGGAAGGGAGAGAGAGGAGAAAAAAAAAAGACCAAAAAAACCCCAAAGAAGCAATAAATAAATGGTGCTGAGGGTGCCCATGGGTGACAGTGGCACAAACCCGAGGAGGCTGAGCGTAGTGACTCTTCAACTGAGCTGTGCAGCATGGCCCATCCAGAAGGGGTGGGGTGGTGCACAAGTCTGGGTGGGCAAGAGAAAGGAAAGGAGAGAGAGAACAAACAAAAAAAAAAAGAAGAAAAGAAAGGGGACCAAAAAAAAAAAAAAAAAAGCAAACGAACAAAAAAGTCGGCCCAGAAGGGGAGGGGATGGCACAAGGGGCTAGCTGGGCAAAAGAAAGAAAAGGAAGGAAGGAAGGGAGAGAAGAAAAGCAATAAAAAAAAAAGCTAAAAAAAAAACAACTGAGTCTCTAAAAGCAAACAAACCAAAAAATTACAGTCTGTCGAGAAAGGGGGGGGGGATAGCACGTGGGGCTAACTGGGTGGGAGAAAAAGAATGAAGGAAGGAAGAGAGAGAAAAACAATAAAAAAGCCAAAAAACAAACCAAAAAAAGAAAAGAACAAAGCAAACAATCACAGCCTGTCAAGAAGGGGAGGAGATGGCACATGGGACTACAGAAGCAACAACAACAGAAAAATCCAATGAGGGGAAAAAATAAGCAAGCAAACAAACAAAAATAAAAACCAGAAAACCAAACCAAATAAACAAAAAAAGTGAGGCTGAAAGGGCTAGCTGGTGGGGACATGGTGGACCCCAGTGGCAGTGAGCTAGTGTCTCTCTTCCCAAGTAACCATGGCCCATTAAGCATAGGTAAAAAGGATGAGGGGTAGGAAAGTGTGTATCCCTGTTTACTGGGGGCTCTGTCTCCTGCTGAGATTTCTGTGGAGTTGCCTTCCCGTAGTCTCTGTCCACAGTCCTTGGTGGCTCAGGTCCAAGATGGTGAATCTAGGTGGCTGTGAGCTACTGTCTCTCTGGCCAAGAGGCTGTGGCCTGTTGGCAAGCAGCAAAGGTCAAGTATGGGGAAGAAGGGCGTGGGGTCGGAAAATATGTATCCCTGGTTACCGTGTGCTCTGTCTCCTGTTGGGAGCTCTGTGAAGTTGCCTTCCCATACTCCCTGTCTGAATTCTTTGGCAGCTATAGCCCAAGATGGCAAATCTGGCCACATTAGCTAGTATGGGACCCCCACTCTGTCAGTTTCTTATTCCATTCAGTGCTTGATCGAGTTCTTTATTCCTTCATTTGGTACTTAGGGTTCCAGGATTGACGTTTGTACCTCATTTCCTTGGTTTTTTGGGTCTTTGCTGAAGAGGGATGGCATGGTGCTTCTGTCTGTAGTGCCATGTTGGCTCTGCTTCTTGGGAAAATTTCTTAACCTCTCTAAATCCCAGTTTCCACATTTGTATATTAGGGATCATAATGGTGCCTACTTCCTAGGAACACTGAGAGTATGGGAGCAGATAGTGCATTAAAGGGCTTAGAACACTGCCTGGCTCTCTCAAATTTCCATCCATTTTAGTTGCTAGAAGAGACAAAAAGAAGAAAAAAAGTGTCGGCATAGTTTGTTTATAGGGAGCCATAACATTTGGCATACAAGTTCTTCCATAAAATCCAGGCATTTGAAGTAATAGCTCATAAGAATATTCAACACGATTTTACTAATATCAACATGTAGTCCAGCCTATAGGTAAATTTTAGTTGAAAGAATAAATTTGTATATAGGCAGGATGTATCCATTTATTCAGCCAGTATTTATTGAACACTATTTTTTTTTTTTACTATACACACAAAACTGTGTAATAGTAGAAAAATAAGCTTTCTGGTCAATTTAAAATGGGTAAATTATCAACTATTCTTATTCAAGGAAAGACGATTGAAAAGGGTTTTTATTATTTTTTTATTGATGGTTTTTATTTGGATTTTGGTCTTAAACAATTGCTTCAAATTTCGATTCCCTATTGACAGTACAATGGATTGTGACACAAGAGTCTTGTAAAGCCAATACTCACCTCCAAATCCAGGTCTCATTGCAAAATCATGGTCCTCTACGTGCAGCAATTGCATGTATTTCAGGGGCCATACCTTGGTATTGTCATCATTCCGCATTCTAGTTTCTTGCTTGCCATTCCACCAAAGGGGGGAATAATAATTCTGAGATACATATGCTTCTGGATATTTTGATTTAGGTTAACCATGTGTGCTTAACATAGCATACTATGAAATAAATCTATAAAAACACATTTTTTCAGTGCATATCACACATAGCCAATGATCTGCCAATATTTGATTTTTATTATACAAAAGGGGGTGGGGGGAGAGGTAAGGTAACCAAATTAAGAACACGTTAAATGACAAACTGAATTTACATTTAGTGCACTAAAAGGCAATGTTTCTTAGAATATGGTCTTTAGACCTGGTAATCTGTGTTACCTGGGTACAGTTTGTCAAATTTCAGATTCATGAGCCCCACCCCTAGATTAACTAAGTCTTAACCCAAGGAAACAGGACCTAGGGATCTGCATTTTAACAAGCAGCCTACGTTACTGGGCCACTGAAGTTAGACAATTACTGCATTAAGAAAGTGAAAAAAAAAAAAACAACAAAAACAAAAACACAGCAAAATTATAAACTGATGAAAATAATTTTACAAAGACGAAGGAGCAGAAAGTATGGATGCAGGTTGAATTCAGAGGCAGAATCCTTGTAGGAGGTTCTAGATTTTGAGGGAGCGCAAGGGGAGTAGAGAGGAATCCAGAGGAGAAATGATGTTTCCGACAATTGATTGTACTTGATGCCCAGCCAAATTGTGGAGCAGGTGAAGTCTGTTTTCACCCACAGTGCTCTAAGGCAAAACAAGTGGGGAGTGGCCTCTGTGGTGTGAGTAAAAAGCACCAATCTGAGCGCACAGAGGCCTGTCATTCTCTGGGTCTGTGAACTCTGGCAAGTTGTGGACCTTCCTGCAAGTGTGGAGCCAGAATGTCTGTGAAAGCGCAGCTCCGCTGTGATGCGCAGCAGTCTTCACGTCCAAGGTGCTGGAGACCTTGCTCAGCTCCCCTTCCAGAACAATGTACCTCTCATCACCACCACCATCATCATCAGCAGCAGCAATAACACAAAACAGTCATAAGCAAGACCCTGACGGGTCTACTGGGTGATTTCTTGTTATTCTGAATATCTGATATGTTTTTGCATTAATAAATGTCTTCTCTAGGAGATCAATGTAAGCTTTAAACATGAGACTTGAGGCAATTTCTTAACTCAATAAAGGGACTTTGATGATGAGAATTTCAAACCCTGAAGCAGCTGGGAAGAGAGATATTTCCAGGCCTAATGGGCACCTGAGATCACACAGTCTGGTGTTTCAATAGGGCAGTTTCTGGCTGGAATCGTCGGAGATTTATGGATGTATTTTTGCTGTTGATAGATACGAGGAAGTTGGGAAAAGGAATCTGTTTTGGGTAGAAGGCAATGAGGTTGTTTTTAATCCTGTTAAGTCATTATAGCCTATAAATAATTGAACATACAGATCTATTTCTTCCAAGGAGTAAGACTGAACTAGAGACCTTCTTCCAAGGAGTTAGAATTAATGATTTACTTTAAAAAATAATAATAGCAGCCAGTGTTTATTAAATGCCTAGTATGGTCTAGGTACGAAGCCAGGTGTACTGTAAACATCTTCCTTGGAATGTATCAGATCACCTGCTTTGTGACTTCTGCCCTCTTCATGGACAGGATTTCTGATCCAGTAGGTCTGGGTCTGAGAATTTGCATTTCTAAAAATTTCTCAGGACAAGCCACCAGCCAAGAATATATACACATTTAATAGAAGCTTTTAGTTGCTAGCTATTGTTTAAGAAAAATGGAAATGTAACTTTGGGTGGAAACTCATGAAGATGTGTGAACTCCTTCAGTAACAGTATTATTTTAATACAACTAGGTGGCAGATCATTAATGTGGCTTTCAGAAGCCTCTACACTGAGATTAGAGGGAATAAATCTTAATTAAGAATCCTAAGGACACTGAACACAGAGCCTGCTATGAAATGTGCTCTCTGTTCTATTTAAAGCAAGTTCACTGGTCTTACCTGGGGTCTCTTCTAATGCACAGTGTGATGTTCTATATGCATTTATTTTTTACTTCATTTCTAACTCTTCTGTTTCCAAAAAGGATCATTTTACTAAGATAATTTTGAAAATTTATGTATTCCTTCACATATATTTAAGTAGACATTTACAATTTTTCATCATAAATTTGAAAATTATTCAAGTATTGTTAATTTAAAGTAAAACTGTTAAAAAAAACTGTTACGTGCCATTTAATTATAAATATAAATATATGACTAAGCTCTTCTTTAAAAATCACAAATTTTATATCGCTCCTTTTTTCATTTGAACTTGTACGTCCATTCTACTTTCTCCACAGATTTTTATTATCCATTCATACTTCTTTACAAGACATATATGTATATACATTGAAATTAACTTTTTAAATTTCTTATGACCATTAAAAATTGAGTAAAACGAAAGTTATATATATGCTGGTAAATAATGATTCAGTTTATAAAGTAAAATTTAATTGGAAATATATCTCT
Source organism: Elephas maximus indicus (assembly GCF_024166365.1). NCBI lineage: Eukaryota > Metazoa > Chordata > Mammalia > Proboscidea > Elephantidae > Elephas > Elephas maximus. Next base: position 67,904,165 of record NC_064836.1, read on the forward strand.
TAGTGAGATAAATGCCGCATTTTCCCCATTATTTCATGTATCTATGGATGAATATTACCACTAGAATGAAGCAGAGTTTTGCATAAATCTTATTCCTACTGTTTATTTTTATAGATAAAACCATCCAGAAAGTTTGTTCACATATATGTAAGCACATGGAATTTAAATAGTGTTTTAGCAACGTCACTTAATTATTTAAATTCCTTCTGACTTATTTTCCAAAATTTGTGCTCTATCATCAACAATTACTTTTAATGATTTATAAACTGACACATTGATTAGGTCTTCTTTCAATGTTGTTGTAAGCAAAAAATAGGAAACCACAAAATTTGGTAATTGTTGTATTATCTAGACTAGAATTACTACATCAACAGCAAAATTTCTAATGGTCTCTGCATCCAGGGAGTTTTTATACATTGGGGCAATACACATGATTAGACTCAGGGAGGGAGAAGGCCATGCCTTTACTTTGCCAAATGGGACAAAGAAATCATGAGAGGGAGGTGGAAGAGGAGACTCCAGGCATGTTTTCAGGTAGACCAATTTTAAGGGAGAGCACATAGGGAAGTTAAAGGTGCAGAAAAGGATTGTTTTAAAACTATCCATGCCCACATACCTCAGAGACAGCAGGTATGTACCTTAGGGGCCCATTACATCCCAGGAATATGGGTGCCCCAGTTTGAAGACCCCTGGCTGATTAAAAAAAAAAAAAAGACTAACATATAAAGGTTAATAGACTCTGAAATAGAGCAAAGGAGAAAGAAGCAAATATGCTTAAAAAGTGGGGCTAGTAAGGGGGGCTAATATGGGATGCAGCATCAGATATGGCTTTGAGCTTTCTAGTCTTAGTCTATATATATGTCATTTTAAGCCATTTTGTTTTGTCCTCTAAAAATAATTTGAGTTTTAGTAGTTACTGAAAGAAAGCTTTGGGATAACTTTTAGAAAGCTGAGTCCTGATGGGATAAAATAAAGAAATCAGAATTCATGAAAGAGTTTTACACCAGCATTATTTATCTTTCCACAAAGTGTATGCTATGAACATTGTTTGAGAAACAGTAGGTGTAAGCGGGGTAATGGTTATTGTTTTTCTCTTTGAGTTAGGACTTTTCCTTCCTGGATGATACAAAGGAGACATATTTTTTATGCTCCTCTCTCTTTTTTGGTAACAGAAACTCTACTAGAATTTTTTGACTACAAAAGTGGGGTTCCAGAAAAAGGAAAGGCTGGATTTTGAGTGGTCTCAGAGTCTTTGAAGAGGACATACTAGGTGAAGAATTAAAAAGAGTCGGAATCCACTTGACAGTACACGAGAGCAACAACAGCAGTGACGGCACTGGTTGGGGGAAAGCAAATGGGCATAACTCATTCTGATGCTTTGGGGTTTAATAAGCGGGATGACGAACACTGTCATTTTAATTGAGTCACAAATGCTCAGCTGGCTGCTTTACCAAACTGCTTTCCTGAGGGATTCGAGGCCTATGTATTGGATTAGTTTACTTGGATCAGAACTTGAAAACAAGTCGACCTGACATGAATAGACTATCCAGAGGGTTTAACAGTGAGACGCCAAATAAAATCTTTACTGCAGCTTAATACTTATTTATTTAATTAGTAGAAAATAAAAAATGTTAGTACCCAACAATCATAAAAAAAATAAGACACAATAGGAACATTTATACTTTGCAGGTGGGAGTATAAATATTGGTAAAATCCCTTTTGAAATAAATTTTGAGAGCTATGAAGATAATTTACAGGCTTTGACTCAGTAATTCCATTCCAGGGAAACTGTAATTTTTTTGGCAAAGAAAAAATTACATGTGCGAAAATATTTATTGCTGTTATTTATAATAGTGCGATGTTAAAATAAGTGTTCATCAATAAAGGAGGTGATTCTCGTCCTTCAGTTCAACTTAATAATACAGAGCTATTAAAATAACGTTATGTATCTATGAAGGAATGTGGAAAATGTTTAAGTTAAAAAAATAGTATTTGTGCTGTAATTTTTTAACACAAAAAATTATGTAGGTATATCAATAATGAGTTCCTGGGTGGTGCGAATGGTTAAGGTGCTTGGCTGCTAAACTAAAAGTTGGAGGTTCAAGTCCACTCAGAGGCACCTTGGAAGAAAGGCCTGGCAATCTACTTCTGAAAAATCAGCAATGGAAAGCCCTATGGAGCACACATATGATTTTCTACTCCTCTGACACCCGTGGGGTTGCCACAAGTTGGACTTGACTCCATGGCAATTGGTTTTACATGAATAAGAATTAGAAATGAACTTGGAAAAGGGAAAGCATAATTGAGATTCTCTATGTCTTTTTGCACTTAAGAGTCCATTATTGCTACAGTGTTATTTGTATAACAAATGTTTTATAAATTATCCAGACAAAATTGGACTTTCCTCCTAAATTGTTTTCCAAATAAGAGCCCAGTTGTGGCTGTCCACCTTGTCACTCTACTCTCCGTGTCATTCTAGAAACATGCCCTCTTGCTGACATAGATGTCTTTTCTCCCTGAGCCTCCATCATGAACCAGTGCTTACTGTAAGCCCAACTTATAGTCCCAAATAATGTAGGGAAATATTTAGAGACCATTTCGTGGACTTAAATTTTTTTTCTTTTAGAAAAATACAAAATGAAGCAAAAATGTTCTCTAAGACCACAGAGATGCAAATTCAAAGAATTTGTGAGATTCCTTGTAGTAGCTCACAGTTTGCTTGCAGTAGAGTAATGGGAAAAATTCGTTGATCCAGTTTGCTGTACATCACTATAAAAAAAAAAACCCTTTATAATTCTGGATCCAATGTTCGTTTCCAGGTCCCTGATGCTATGTAATCTTGGAGCTCTGGTGACGTAGTCGTTAACAGCTCGGCTGCTAACCAAAAGGTCAGCAGTTCGAATCCACCAGCCACTCTTTGGAAACCCTATGGGGCAATTCTACTCTGGATCGCTATAAATTGGAATCGACTTGACGGCAATGGGTTTTGGTTTGGATGTTTCTGAGACTTCTTGGAGATGATGTGGTACCTTGGATGGAGTGAATATTGTGACTCTGAATGAACGGCTCCTGAACTCCTGACTGTGGAAGTTGCCAGACTTTAGCCAATGGTCCATCTCTTGTAAAAGAAAAGCCTGCACAGATAAACATGGCTGAGGAAGAGCCAGCCAGAGAGAAGGCCCCACCTGAGCCATGACATTTCCTATGTGTCACTTGGGTCTCTCTCAGATCCGGAGTTCAGTGATGAGGCCTCAGTTTCCTCATCTGTGAAATTAGGAGCTGGCTTGGAGTAGGAGTATTTTTTGGGGGTAGCTCACATGGTGTATTAAGTTGGAAAATTTCACATGAAATCTGGGTTTCTTGCTTTTTTTGAAAAATAAAAACCTGGCAACACTGGGCTCAACTTCTGTTGTAACAGCAGGAGCCCTGGCCTCCCAGAGGGGCACACACTCTTTAGTTGGTACAGCCTCTGCCACTCCGTTGTGTCTTCCTTTCAGCAGCCCTTGAATTTGCAATTCCTTTTTTTTTAGTTTTATGGTGCAGCAGTTAAATTGCTGGGCAGCTAACCAAAAGGTTGGTGGTTTGAATCTACCTGCTGCTCCATGTGAGAAAGGTATGGCAGTCAGCTTCCATAAAGATTTCAATCTTGGAAACCTGTGAGGGCAGTTCTACTCTGTCTATGGGGTTGCTATGAGCTAGAGTTGATGTGACGGCAGAGGGTTTTTTTTTTAATGATGTTCCTGGCTTTTACATTAGCTTCAAGAGTGTTTTGGCAAGTGTTTAACCAGTGGCTCTCCAGGGGGGGGACAAAAAAAGCCCAATTGTAGTATTTGATGATTTCCATGGTGTACATACTCCCAAAAAGTCCAATTTCAAGCTATCAACATGATAAAGATGTACAGTAGCCCATTGCATAGTGTAGTGTAGTACAGTCTAATATGGGGTTTCTACTGTACACATATGAAAGACGTAAATAACTTCAAGAACAATAGATGTTAATAAAATAATTAGGAACTATTAAGTTGTAAATATTTATCACTTTTGTTTTTAAAATAACTTATTTAATTGTAACCTTATATTATTTGATTTTAATAATGATTATGTTTAATAGCCAGCTCATATATTTCCTGAAAATTTAACAGTTGCCTCTTGCAGGCTGATGTGTGCAGACTCTAGCACTTTGTTAATAATTCTTGAGGCCAGAGAGCGTGCTGTTCCCGTAGTATCCTTAGCCTCCAATCCAGGGCGCGGCCTATGAAGGGCATTCAATACAACCATTGAAGAAATGAATAAATATGCAATGAGTGTACAGGCAGCCCCCAAGTTGTGAGCAAGATCCGTGCCTGAGTGTGTCTTTAAGAATTTGTAGGTAAGTTGGAAGAGGTGCAGACGGTTCTTATTTAGCCTTTCTTTAGTGCAAGAATTAGAGCCCTAGTGACCCAGTGGTTAAGAGTTCAGCTACTAACCAAAAGGTTGGCTGTTCGAATCCACCAGCCACTTCTTGGAAACCCTGTGGGGAAGTTCTACTCTGTCCTATAGGGTCGCTATGAGTCAAAATCAACTTGATGGCAAGGGGTTTGGGTTTTTTTGGTTAGTGCAAGAAAAGGCTTGAAGCCTTTTCGATGATTTAAAAGCTGCACTCAAAGCAAATGAAGGTGATTGTGATTAAGAATTTGGTCCTAGTTTGCATTGGTTCAGAGTTTCAAAGTGAGGGTAAATTTAAAAAGTGAGGGCAAATTTACATAACATTAAAGGGCAAGTAAGTTGGATATAAGTTGGATGTTCATAACCCAGGGACTGCCTGTATATACCTATTCCTCTTAGTCTCACGAAACCAAAAACTCACTGCTGTCAGGTTGATTCCGACTCCTGGTGACCCCTTGGGACAGAGTAGAACTGCCCCATAGGGTTTCCAAGGAGCAGCTGGTGGATTCGAACTGTCGACTTTTTGGTTAGCAGGCCGAGCTCTTAACTACTGGAGACAAATTTCTTCCCTAGGCAAACCAGGTACATTTTCACCTGCCATAACTGTCATGGATTGAATTGTATCCCACCACAAATATGTATCAGCTTGGTTAAGCCGTGATTCCTGGTACTGTGTGGTTATCCTCCATTTTGTGATTGTAATTTTACATTAGAGAGGATTAGGGTGGAATTGTAACACCCTTTCTCTGTTCTTTGGAAACTTTGGTGGTGTAGTAGTTAAGTGCTACAGCTGCTAACCAAAATCTTGGCAGTTTGAATCCACCAGGCGCTCCTTGAAAACACTATGGGGCAGTTCTACTCTGTCTTATAGGGTCCAAATAGGTTTGGTTTTTTGATTTTACTAAGGTCACATCCTTCATCCAACGTAAAAGAAGTTTCCCTAGGGTGTGGCCTGCACCACCTTTTATCTTACAAGAGAGAAAAGGAAAGGGAATAAAACAGAGAGTGGGGGACCTCATACCACCAAGAAAGCAGTGCTGGGAGCAGAGCATGTCCTTTGGAGCCAGGTTCCCTGCATGGAGAATCTCCCATTCTGGGGGAAGATTGATAAGAAGGCCAACAGAGAGAGAAAGCATTCCCCTGGAGCTGACAGGTTGAATTTGGACATCTAGCCTACTAGATTGTGAGAAAATGAATTTCTCTTTGTTATAGCCATCCACTTGTGATATTTCTGTTGTAGGAGCACTAGACAACTAATACACTGACTTTATCCAGTGCTTCACTCCCTTTGTTTTTAAGAAACAAAGAGAATCTTTGGATAATAAAAAGTGAAGTTACATTCTGAATGAAAATAAATAATAATGAAGTGTTTAAGGGCCAGATTGTATTAAAACTGGCTGAAAATAATGCACATAAATGCAAGATCCTGTATATAAATCCACTTCATAATTTTTGAAGAAAGACCATGTGTTCCCTTCATTTTCACTCTATTAGTTATCCTTCATTATGAAAGAGTGGATTATTAATTAATTAATTCATTACTTTATTTACTGATTGACAATAAAGTTGGATGTGAAGCAAAAACTCCCAGTATATTTATTCACATACCAAGGTCTGAAGAAACCTGTGTTCCTTAACTTAGAAACTACCCTATACAGTAATATCTGTGTTTTTGTCAAATGCCTTGAAATCTGCATGAGAGAATGCCAAGTGATGGCTCTGAATTTGGCTGGCTGGATTACTCTGTTCATTAGGGGAAAACACCTGGGTTTCATTCTAAGTGACTCCTAAGTCAGGGGCCTATGGTTTACTCAATCCCAATGCCCTGAAGGATTTTTCTTTGAAGAACAAAGAAGCAGAAATAAATTCTAATAAATCATATTCCAGCTGGTGGCTCAAAGGAGCACCTCACTTAGGATACACAGAAAAGGAAACAAATACATGTGGCCCCATGTAGCAGAATCCTTGAAATCTCCAGGGGAAATCTTGCTTTCAGTAGTCTTGAATGTTCTCTCCACTTAAAGAGACTAAAAAATGAGACATCTAACGTTAAGAAAAAAAAAAAAAAAAATCCCTGCCACGATGAACAGCTGATGTTTTCCTCTTACCCTTAAAAAGGACACTTAAAAAAATACACACGGTAGATTTTTCTGCAGCAACTCAGCCACTGACGGTGGGCCAGTGGAATGAGTTAACTTCAGTGATGATCTCTCTTCTCTTTACCCACACATCCGCTATACAGACTGGAAAAATCTCCTACTATTTGACTGGTAGATGATATTTTAAGCAGTCTCGATCTGTTTTAAAATTAGGTAAAATGTACTTTTTATAGGCAGTGTCAAAAAATACTGTCTGCTGGTACAATCCTACATTTCCTAAATATTTCCTTGCTTAATTGCCCTAAAGAAGATGCGGAAAGTGGCTGAACTGGGCAAGACTTCATATTATCTGAGACCTGGGATCTGGGAGTACAAGCATGGAAGGGAAGTGTGGGATGCAGTTCTTGATTTTTAAGGGGTGAGCAGGAATCAGGGATCCAGTAACCTCCCGTCCTCACACACACCTCTTTTGTTTTCAGTACTTAAACTTGAGGCTCCAGAATGTGTTCCTTAAATTTTTATGTATTCTTTTCTGGATCTTATTGGGAAGGCCTAATAAATATTCAGGATGTGAGGGCAATCTGGCTGAAACACCTGTCACCGCATTGATTGCGAGGGCTGACTGGATGATGCTGCTCACCCTCATCCCTTAATTTCTCCTTCTGTGTCTTTCTGGAAGCCTTGGGCTTGGTGAAAAGGGAAGACTTTCCCAAAGACAGGAGGCCATTCTGCAATTATTAAAGATATGTAGGTAGTAGGTTGACCAGCTTTCCCTTTTTACCTGGGACTGAGGGTTTCCTGGGATGCACGACTTTAGTGCTAAAACCAGGAAACCCAAAAAACCCAGTGCCATTGAGTTGATTCTGACTCATAGCAACCCTATAGGACAGAGTAGAACTGCCCCATAGAGTTTCCAAGGAGCGCCTGGCGGATTTGAACTGCCGACCCTTTGGTTAGCAGCTGTAGCACTTAACCACTATGACACCAGGGTTTCCTGATTATTGATAGTAAATAATAATGATGATGTGTTGTTATTTAGGATGATTTTTCAAAGGGTTGGAAACTATTCTTGAAAGACAAGAAATGGCTTTAACGTCTTTCAATACTATCTCATCGGTATAGTATATACCCCGTAATTGGACATTAAAAGAAGTTGATACATAGACCAATTTCTACTGAAAATATTTTGAAGAAAAATTAAAAATGTGTCACTATTAGTAATAAATACATTAACTCACTGAGGAAATACATTCCCTGAAAGAGAAATCCTACACGAACCCAACTGAACTGTCGTTTTCCAAAAATATGCATACGAATGCCAGCAGAGATCAAAGATTCTACTCTCTCAGATAGTAAGCAGAGATGAAATATTTTGTTGAGTGAATGCTATCTCTAGAGACAAACACTGTCAAAGGTTGCATGACCATTAATGAGATGTTTCTGGGTTTCCAGTAGATCTGAGGCATCTGGTAAGAGAAAATGTTCAACAATTGCATGGACTATACTGTGGGCATCTGTGATGGTTAAGGTTGTGTGTCGACTTGACTGGGCCATGATTCTCAGTGGTTTGACAGCTATGATGTAGTTTGGCAGCTATGTCATGTTGTAATCGCTTCCATAATGAGATCTGATGTAACGTAATCACCTCCATGATGAGATCTGCTATGAGTAGCTGATCAGTTGAAAGGGAGTTTCTTTGGGGGTGTGGCCTGCATCCAATATATGTGGACTTTCTGGCAAATCTCAAGGGCTTTTGCTCGCTCTGAATCCTGCATTTGGCTCCAGTTCATCTGATCTCTGGTTCTTGGGAGTGGAGCTAGCAGCTAACCTGCTGATCTTAGGTTTCATCAGCCTCAGCAGACTGTGAGCCAGTGGCCTGCCAACTTACCTGTTGATCTTGGATTCATCAGCCCCTGAAGCTATGTGAGTTAGGAGAAGCCTCCAACCTGACCCACAGACTTGGGACTTTCTAGCCTCTACAACTGCATGAGCCATTTCCTTGATATAAATCTCTCTCTCTTTCTATATATATTTATATATATTTTTATACACATATGTGCTTCACTGGTTTTGCTTCTCTAGAGAACCCAGCATAAAATGGCTTCTTACTGGGCTCATTTCACTGAAAAGGAGCAGTGCTGGCTTGGCTTCTTGCCTGTAGAGGCAGCACAGCATTTGGCATCAATGCCATCCAGATACAGGTGAAGGAGACCAAGTAGAAAGCCAGGATCATCTCTTTCAAAAGAAAGGAAATGTAGGTGGAAGCAACTAACACTGTTATCAATATTTCTTCTTCACTTGTGCTTTTAAAAACAAACAGCATGCCAGGTAAAATATATCAAGAAAAGAAGAGACATGGCCTTCAATGCTGTCTTTTGTTACACTAGACTAAATAGATTCACATTACTTACAGGCAAACATCTGTATAGGTCATCAGCAATTTAATGAAAACAAAGCAGGTTTTTCCATTTTCAGCTTCAGCCTTTTAGTCCTTTTCCAGGGAAGGTTCCTAGAGGAATGCTCTATGCCCTACTTAACAAACTCTCATCTGCAGTCCTAGGGAGGCAGAAAAGTGAGGTTAGGCATGAAGTCCCTTAATCCAACACAATATACATGTGAATATATTTCATTACTCAACAAAATAATGTGCTTAATGAGAAAAAGATGACTAATTTAATCTTAATTATACATTTAAAGATCCTTTTCTTTATCTCATGGTTCCTTTTCATCCAGAAATGAATCTTTCTATGCTCAAATGCTTACAGACTACCATAGCACAAATGAAAAATTATACGATTATTATTGTCAGGTAAATAATCATATTTTAAGATGATTCATTCTATTGTTATCAAAATGATTCTACTTAAGATTTAATGTAATAATCAGCCTGATTTTAAAAAAGAAATTAGTCCTAGGCAGTGTATATGGCATACATAATCACTATTGAATTATGGCAACACGCTGTCCTAAAGTTACTTTGTATATGTAGAGTAGAAATATTCCAGGGACCAAAGAATGGGCATGTCAGTGAAATGAAATTTCTCCAACTGGAAAGTCACATGGTAAGCCATATAGCAACAGCTGATCTGTCTACTACGGCTTAAGAATGCCGTTCTCTTTCAAAAAATATACTGTTGTAAAGGAAATTCCTAAATTTCTTCAAATTGATTTGTCTCCTTGACATCATGTTGTTGTCGTTAGTTGCCGTCAAGTCCATTACACAACTCATGGCAACCCCACGTGTGCAGAGTAGAACAGCTCCATCGGGTTTTCAAGGCTATGACCTTTTGGAATCAGATTGCCAAGTCTGTCTATCGAGGCACCTCTTGATGAGCTCGAACCACCAAGCTTTTGGCTAGTAGTCAAATTCTTAACTACTGGCTCCACCAGAGAGTCCCTGACACCTTGTATCCTTGTGTTATTGCTTTATCACATTAATTTCTTTTGATGTAAGTTATGACTTCTCTTAAACCATGCCTTGAAACATCTTCCTGTGTTTCTTAGGTGTGTCTTTCCTCTTTAAAAATATAATTTTAGAATGAATTATTATAAATTACAGAATGATATAATAGATTTTGTCTCTCTTTTTATCCTCTATTCAGTGTTTATAATCATATGCAATGATACTCTTATTACATATGTATGTATTTATGAATCATGTACAGAATTTTTGCATGTTTTAAAAACTTTACATAAAAGGTGACATATATTTTACTTCTGCAACTTATGTTTTCTTTGGTTATACTTTAAGATTTATTATGTTGATGGATGTAGTTCTAGTTAATTTCTTTTAACTACTATATGGCTTTTCAATATATGGATATATAACGTTTTATTTATTTATTATTTTGTTAATGGACTTTTTTATTATAAACAATTCTGCAATTAATTTTTGTAAACATTTCCTATTGTACATGTGTAAGAGTCTACTTAGGGTAAATACACACAAGGAAAACTGCTAGACTGAACAGTTTCCATATCTACAAATTTAGAGAATACTACCACATTGTTCATCAAAGTGAGCGTGTTCTACATAATTTACTTACTGATTATGTTTATTGTTCTTTGTCTAATCCCTCTAGAATGTAAGCTTTACAAGGAAGAGACCTTGGTTTTGTTCCCTTGTAAATTTTACATACTTACAACTATTTCGGGATGTAGTTAGTGTTTAATGTTGAATATTTGTTGAATGATGAATTAATATTAACACATTAAAGGCTTCAGTAAAAAAGTCTGTTTAAATCTTCTGAACTCTGTGTTTGATTTCAGATTGTATTTTTAAAAAACCCACAATACTTATTGTTTCCCAGAAAAAGTGCTCTGCCAGAGGACCCATTTTAGGAAATTCTGATTTATATTAAACCATGTTTTACATATCCCCTCTTATCAAAATTCTGTGTCCTATTATCTTGAGATTACCTTTTTTTTTTTTAATTGAGATTACCTTTTGATGATCACTAAACTTTTAATTTCAGAATGAAATATTTTGATGGCTGATAAAGAATAAGCATGACATTAGCAGGGGAATTCTTAAAGCAATACTTTGACCCAAAGGAATGAACCATTGAAGTAGAAGTTGTTCACTTTATGGACCAGCAGTGGAGCTTTTTAGGGCACATGTTCTTCAGAAATACCTGTCAAAACACGTCTCCTCTTTGTCACTTATATCATGTTCGATTGCTCGGAGTGCCTCCCTCTACATTACAAGAATAAATCAGTGATGTAAATCTTCACCTGTCCTTTTTATTAGACCATATTTGCTAGACAATCTGCCAATGCCAATATCAACACTACGGGAGACATTAACAGTTTATATTCTGTCAGTTATGAACTTTAAATGGGAAATGATTAGATAAAAATTAAAATAAGGTAATGGCCCAGGCTAGAAAGAATTGGTCCGTAGAAAGACCTTAGGGTTTCAGCTTAGTTACAATAAGACATCTTTTTCTGTTGATGCTGAGTCAGAGCCTTAATGTTATCCCCCTCCTTTTTTTTTTTTTTGCTCTGCACTTTTTTTTTTGTACATTAGATGAAGCTTTATGGAGAAAACTAGCTTCTCATTAAATAATTAACACGCATATTGTTTTGTGACATTGGATGCCAACCCCAAAACATGTCAACACTCTCCCCTTCTCAACCTTGGGCTCCTCATTACCAGCTTTCCTGTCATCTCCTGCCTTCTTGTCCTTGTCCCTGGGCTGGTGTGCCCCTTTAGTCTCATTTTGTTTTATGGGCTTGTCTAATCTTTAGCTGAAGGGTGAACCTCAGGAGTACTTCATTACTGAGCTGAAAGGGTGTCTGGGGGCCACAGTCTCAGGGTTTCTCCAATATCTCTTAGACCAGTAAGTCTGGTCTTTTTTGTGTGTGTGTGTGTGTGTGTGTGTTAGTTAGAATTTTGTTCTATATTTTCTCCTGCTCTGCCTGAAAGCCTCTATTGTGATCCTTGTCAGAGTAGTCCATGGTGGTAGCTGGGCACCATCAAGTTGTGCTGGACTCAGTCTGGTGGGGGCTGTGGTAATTGTGGTCCATTAATTCTTTGGACTAATCTTTCTCTTGTGTGTTCGGTTTTCTTCATTCTCCCTTGCCTCAGAGGCCTTGAGGTCAGTGGAGTATTTTAGATGGCCACTCACAAGTTTTTAAGACCCCAGTCACTACCCACCAAAGTAGTATGTAGAACTTTTTCTTTATAAATTATGTTATGCCAATTATGGTAGATGTTCCCTGGGACCATGGTCCCCACAGCCCTCAGCCCAGTAATTTGGTCCCTCAGGGAGTTTGGATGTGTCTATGAAGCTTCCATGACCTTGTCTTGGACAAGTTGTGTTGGCTTCCCCAGTGTCGTGTACTGTCTTACCCTTCACCAATGTTACTGCTTATCTATTGTCTATTTACTGTTTTTCCCTCCCACCCTTCCCTTCCCTCATAACCGTCAAAGATTGTTTCTTTTTGTGTGTAAATCTTTTCACGAGTTTTTATAGTAGTGATCTTATACAATACTTGTACTTTTGTGATTGACCTGTTTCACTCAGCATAATGCCCTCCAGATTCAGCCATGCTCTGAGATGCTTTGCAGATTCATTATTGTTTTTTATCGTTGTGTATTATTCCATTCTGTGTATGTACCATAGTTTGTTTATCCGTTCATCTGTTGATAGGCGTTAGGTTGTTTCCAGGTTTTGCTATTGTGAACAATGCTGCAATGAACATGGGTGTGCATAAGTCTATTTGTGTGAGGGCTCTTATTTCTCTAGGATATATTCCTATGAGTGGGATGGCTGGTATTTCTGTTTCTAGCTTTTTAAGGAAGCACCATATCATTTTCCAAAATGGTTGTACCATTTCGCATTCCCACCAGCAGTGCATAAGAGTTCCAATATCTCTACAGTCTCTCCAACATTTGTTATTTTCTGTTTTTTTTTTTATTTTTTTAATTCCTACCTGTAGTGTCGGGGGTGAAATGGTATCTTATTATGGTTTTGATTTGCATTTCTCTAATTGCTAGTGATCGTGAACATTTCCTCATGTGTCTGTTAGCTGGCTGAATATCTTCTTTGGTGAAGTGTCTATCCATATCCTTTGCCCATTTTTTAAAAAAATTTTATTGGGCTTTAAGTGAAAGTTTACAAATCAAGTCAGTCTCTCACACAGAAATTTATATACACCTTGCCATGTACTCCTAGTTGCTAGTTGCTCTTCGCCTAATGAGACAGCACACTCCTCTCCACTCTCTATTTTCTTGTCCATTCAGCCAGCTTCTGACCCCCTCTGCCCTCTCATCTCTCCTCCATACAGGAGCTTCCCACATAGTCTCATGTGTCTACTTGATCCAAGAAGTTCACCTCTCACCAGTATCATTTTCTATCCCATGGTCCAGTCAAATCCCTGTCTGAAGAGTTGGCTTTGGGAATGGTTAATGGCTAACAGAAGGTCTGGGGACCATGACCTCTGGGGTCCTTCTAGTCTCACTCAGACCATTAAGTCTGGTCTTTTTATGAGAATTTGAGGTCTGCAACCCACTGCTCTCCTGCTCCCTCAGGGGTTCTCTGTTGTGTTCCCTATCAGGGAAGTAATTAGTTGTAGCTGGGCACCATCTATTTCTTCTGGTCTCAGGCTGTTGTAGTCTCTGGTTAATGTGGCCCTTTCTGTCTCTTGGGCTCATAATTACCTTGTGTCTTTAGTGTTCTTCATTCTTCTTTGATCCAGGTGGATTGAAGGCAATTGATGCATCTTAGATGGCCACTTGCTAGGGTTTAAGACCCCAGATGCCACTCTCGAAAGTGGGATGCAGAATGTTTTCTTAACAGATTTTATTATGCCAAATGACCTAGATGTCCCCTGAAACCATGGTCCCCAAACCCCTGCCCCTACTATGCTGGCCTTTGAAGTGTTCAGTTTATTCAGGAAACTTCTTTGCTCTTGGTTTAGTCCAGTTGTGCTCACCTCTTGTGTATTGTGTGTTGTCTTTCCTGTCACTTAAAGTAGCTCTTATCTACTATCTAATTAGTTAACACCCCTCTCCCTCCCTCCCGCCATACTGTGGTAACTATCAGAAAGTATTTTCTTCTCTATTTAAGCTATTTCTCGAGTTCTTATAATAGTGGTCTCACACAATATTTGTCCTTTTGCAACTAATTTCATTCAGCATAATGCCTTCCAGATTCCTCCATGTTATGAAATGTTTTCATGGATTCATCATTGTTCTTTATCTATGCCTAGTATTCCATTGTGTGACTATACCACTGTTTATCCATTCGTCTGCTGATGGGCACCTTGGTTGCTTCCATCTTTTTGCTGTTGTAAACAGTGCCACAGTGAACATGGGTGTGCATAAATCTGTTCGTGTAAAGGCTCTCATTTCTCTAGGGTATATTCCAAGGAGTGGGATTGCTAGATTGCATGGTAGTTCTATTTCTAGCTTTTTAAGGAAGCGCCAAAGTGGTTGTACCATTTTACATTCCCACCAGCAGTGTATAAGTGCTCCAGTGTCTCCAACATTTATTATTTTGTGTTTTTTGAATTAATGCCAGCCTTGTTGGAGTGAGATGGAGTCTCATTGTAATTTTGATTTGCATTTCTCTAATGGCTAATGATCATTACCCATTTTTTAAATTGGATTATTTGTCTTTTGATTGTAGAAGTGTTGGATTTTCCTGTAGATTTTAGAGATTAGAGCTTTGTCAGATTGGTCGTAGCTAAAAAATTTTTTACCAGTCTGTAGGTTCTCTTTTTACTCTTTTGGTGAAGTCTTTTGACGAGCGTAAGTGTTTAATTCTTAGAAGATCCCAGTTGTCTAGCTTATCCTCTGGTGTTTGTGTATTGTTGGTATGGTTTGTATCCTGTTAATGCTGTGTATTAGGGTTGTTAATGTTCACCCTATTTTTTCTTCTATGGTCTTTATAGTTTTTGGTTTTATATTTAGGTATTTGATCCATTTTGAATTAGTTTTTGTGTATGGTGTGAGGTATGGTTCCCACTTCATTTTTTTGCAGATGGATATCCAGTTTTGCCAGCACTGTTTGTTAAAAAGACTGTCTTTTCCCCATTTGATGGACTTTGGGGCTCTGTCAAAGATTAGGTGACCACAGGTAGATGGATTTACATCAGGTTCTCAGTTCTTTTCCATTGGTCAATGTGTCTGTCCTTGTGCAAGTACCAGGCTGTTTTGACTACTGTAACTGTATAGTAAATTCTGAGATCAAGTAGTATGAGTCCTCCTACTATATGCTTCTTCTTCTATAGTGCTTTACTTATCTGGGTCCTCTTCCCTTTCCATATAAAGTTAATGACTAGTTTTTCCAGTTCTTTAAAGAACTTGGTGTTTGGATTAGGATTGCATTGTATTTATAAATCGCTTTGGGTAGAATTCACATTTTCACAATGTTAATTCTACCTATCCATGAGCATGGTATGTTTTTCCATTTATGTAGCTCTCTTTTGGTTTCTTGCAGTAGTGTTTTGTAGTTTTTTTTTTGATAGGTTTTTTACATCCCTGGTTAGATTTATTCCTATTTTATTTTTTTAGGGGCTATTATAAATGGTATTGTTTTCCTGATTTCTTTTTCATTGCTCTCTTTATTGGTGTATAGGAATCCAAATGATTTGTATATGTTTATCTTGTATCCTGCCACTCTGTTGAACCTTTCTTTTAGTTCCAGTTGTTTTCTTGTGGGATCTCTTGGGTTTTCTATGTATAGTAATGTATCATGTGTAAATAGGGGCAGTTTCACTTCTTCATTACCAATTTGGATGGCCTTTATTTCTTTTTCTTACCTTACTGCTCTAGTTAGGACTTCCGGCACAATGTTTAGGAGTGGTGATAAAGGGCATTCTTGTCTTGTTTCTGTTCTCGATTGGAATGTTTTCAGCCTCTCTCCATTAAGAATGATGTTGATTGTTTGTTTCATATAGATGCCCTTAATTATGCTGAGGAATTTTCCTTCTATACCTATTTATCAAAAGTTTTTATCAGGAATGGGTGTTGGACTTTGTCAAATGTCTTTTCAGCATTGATTGAGATGATGCTGTGATTTATTTATGTGAGGGATTACATTGATTGATTTTCTAATGTTGAACCATCCTTGCTTACCTGGTATGAATCTCACTTGGTTGTAGTACTTTTTTTTTTTTTTTTTTGATGTGATGCTGAATTCTATTGGTTAGAATTTTGTTGAGAATTTTTGCATCTATATTCATGAAAGATACTGGTCTGTAATTTTCTTTTTTTTGTGGTGTCTTTGCCTGGTTTTGGTATCAGTGTTATGCTTGCTTTGTAGAATGAATAGAAGTATCCCTTCCATTTCTATATTCTGAAATAGTTTGAGTAGTACTGGCGTATGCTCTTCTCTGAATGTTTGGTGAAAGTCTCCAGTGAAACCATCCATGCCAGGGCTTTTGGGGGGAGGGAGTTTTTTTTTTTTTTTCTAATATTTTCAATCTCTTGTTATGGGTCTGTTCAGATTTTCAGCTTCACTTTGGGTTAGTTTGGGTAGGTAGTGTGTTTCTAGAAATTTGTCCATTTTCTCTAGCTTTCAAATTTGTTGGAGTATAGTTTTTCATAGTACTCTGTTATGAACCTTTTTCTTTCAGTTGGGTCTGTTGTAATGTCCCCATTTCATTTCTTATTTGGGTTATTTGTATCCTTTCCCTTTTTTTTTTTTTTTTTGTCAATTTGGCCAATGGTTTGTCGATTTTGTTGATCCTTTCAAAGAAGCAACTTTTTGGATTCATCGATTCTTTCTATAGTTTTTCTGTTCCCTATTTCATTTATTTCTGCTCTGATCTTGAATATTTCCTTTCTTTTGGTGGCTGTGGGCTTCTTTTGCCATTCTTTTTGTATTTGTTCAAGTTGTGTAGTTAATGTTTTGATTTTTTCCCTTTCTTCTTTTTTGATGTGTGTATAATTAGTGACCTCTGAATACTGCCTTTGCTTTGTCCCAAAGGTTTCGGTATGATGTGTTTTCATTCTTGTTTGAGTCTAGGAATTTTTCGATTCCATTTTTGATTTCCTCTATTTCCCAGTTGTTTTTAAGCAGGATGTTGTTCAGTTTCCATGCTTTTTTTTTCGCTTGATCTGCCTGTTATCTAATTTCTACTGTGATGGCATTGTGAACAGAGAACATACTTTGCATTATCTCAATATTTTGGATTTTGTTGAGGGCTACTTTGTGGCCTAAGATGTGGTCTACTCTGGAGAATGTGCCATGTGCCTTGGAAAAGAATGTGTACTTTGCTGTTGTTGGGTGGACTGTTCTATATATGTCTATGAGGTCAAGTTCACTGATTGTGGCCTTTAGATCTTCTGTATCTTTGTTGAGTTTCTTTCTACATGTTCTGTCCTTTACCAAGAGTGATGTGGTGAAGTCTCTTACTATCATTGTGGAACTATCAATTTCTCTTTTCAATGCTGTTAGAGTTTGTATTATGTAATTTGGAGCCTTGTCTTTGGGTGTGTAAATACTTATGGTTATGTCTTCAATGTGGACTGTCCCTTTAATCATTATATAATGCCCTTCTTTATCTTTTATGGTGGATTTTGCTTTAAAGTCTATTTTATCTGAGATTAGTATTGCCACTTCTGCTCTTTTTTCATAGCTGCTGGCTTGATATATTTTTTTCCATTCCTTGATTTTTAATAAATTTATGTGTTTGTTTTTAAGGTGTGTCACTTGTAGACAGCATATTCATATTTCCATTCTGACACTCTCTCTTTATGGGTGCATTTAGGCCATTTATGTTTAGTGTGATTGTTGATAGATGTGAGTTTACTGCTGTCATTTTGTAGTGCTTTCTTTGAGCTGCTATTTTCTTTGTTCCCGTTACTCTTCTGTGCTGAATTCCTTTTGTTTGTGTATTTTTTTTTTTGTTTCTTTCATTTTTGTAGATTTTGTGTTTACTAAGAGTTTGTGTTTTTCTTCTTTATTTCAATGAGTAGATTTGATAGCTTTCTTTGCGGCTAACTTGAAATTTACCCCTCTCTTCCTAAGTTTAAACCAGTCTTTTATTACTTGATAATGCCTTGACTTCCTCTGCATTTGAAAATTCTGTAACGACACCATTTATTCCATCTTTTACTGTGCTGATGTTGTTGTCATTTAAAAATTGAAGTCTCTGGTTCCCTGTTGTAAATTTTTTAGTTTTGTTTTATCTTTGAGTGTTCATTATCTAGGTTGGTATCTAGCTGATGTTGTCTTATGTGCTAGATTCAGATTGTTGTCTGATGTTGATGGTTCTGGAAACAAAGAACTCCCTCGAATAATTCTTCTAAGTCTGGCTTGGTTTTTGTGTATTTCCTTAATTTGTATTTATCTGGAGATGTCTATCACCATCATATTTGAGGGAGAATTTTGCAGGGCACATTATTCTTGGTTGGCTGTTTTTTCTTACAAGATTTTATATGTGTCATCCCATTGCTTTCTTGCCTGCATGGTTTCAGACAAGTAATCAGAGATTAGTCTTACTGTTTCCCCTTCATTTGTGACTTTTCATTTGTTTTTTTGAGCTGCTCTCAGGATTCTTTCTTTGTCTTTGGTTTTAATGAGTGTGATTATGCTATGTCTTGGTATTTTTCTTTTGGGTTTTTTTCTATGTGGGGTTGGTTTAGCTTTTTGGATAGTCAGCTTTTCGTCTTTCATATTACTGAAGTTTTCTGTCAGCAGTTCTTCAATGATCCTCTCTGTATTTTCTGTTTTCTCCCCCTGTTCTGGAACTCTGATCACATGTAAATTTTTGCTTTTGATTGTATCCCACATCGTTCTAAGGGCTTCTTCATTTTTCTTTGTCTTTTTCCTCAAACAGTGATATCCAAGGATTTGTCTTCAATTTCACTGATCCTGTCTTCAATTGTTTAAAATTTGCCCCTACAGTCTTCTATTGCATTATCCATCCATGAAATCCTGTTGTTTATCTTTTGAATTTCTAATTGTTCTTTTTATGATTTCCAGATGCTTATTTATTTTGACATTTTGTTTCTGTAGTATTTTACTGATTTATTCCATTGTTTTGTTTGCCTTTTCAATGATTTTTCTGTATTTTCCACAATTTTGTCTATTTTTCCCTTATTTTTGTCTGCATTTTCCTTCATCTGTTGAAGAACCCTGAATATTAGAGTTTTGAATCCCCTATCAGGTAGTTGCAGTGCCTTTTCTTTTCACAGAAGATCACCTGGTGTTTTATTTTGGTCACTTTCTGGAGCCAAAACCTCCCCCCCCCTTTTTTTTAATGTGTTTTGATATTGTCTACAGTATTCAGGACATTCAGGAGTTATTTTCCTCATTTATTAGTTGTAGATTTGATTGTTTTGTCCTGATTTTTTTGTTTTATTTGGTTATGTCTGGGCAGGCAGGCTGGGTGTGTTTTATTGCATGCTTGCCTGAGGGGACAAGACTTTTTACCACCTTGTTCAGGTGGGCAGGGCCAGTCACTCTGCTATGGTGCTGCAGGTGGGTCCAGCAGCGTTGGAGGGATGGGAATGGATAGTTTGTGGTACAAACTAGGGGTGATGGGGTGGAGCTGGCAGGCAGTGTAGAATGGGATCTGGGTGACTGCATTCCTACCATTCAGGGGCATGTCACTCAGCACATGGTGCAGATAGGCAGGAGGGAAAGGAGAGAATGTGACGGTCAGAGCTAAAAGGGTGGGTGAAAGAAAAGAAAGAAGAGAGAGATACAATGGCAAAATAAGTAAAAAATAAGAACAGCCAAAAATGAAGTGAAAAAAGTAAATAAAAGG
Source organism: Elephas maximus indicus (assembly GCF_024166365.1). Classification (NCBI taxonomy): domain Eukaryota; kingdom Metazoa; phylum Chordata; class Mammalia; order Proboscidea; family Elephantidae; genus Elephas; species Elephas maximus. The sequence goes on from NC_064836.1 coordinate 67,923,916, forward strand.
AAAAAATAAGGGAAATGGCAGTGTGGTAGAATTTGGTGGGTTGGGGCAGGGCAGACCTGCAAGATCATGTCTTAGTGGCTCTCTAGTCAAGTGGTGTGACTTGGCCTGTCAAGAAGCAGCGTGGTTGGGGCTAGGCACGCAGGAGAAACGTAAGGAAAGAGGGGAAAGAGAGAGAAGAAACTGACAATCAAACAAATAAAAATAAATAGTAAAAAATAAAAACAACAACAACAAAAAATATGATGGTGAAGGCACCAGCTGTTGGGGATGGGGTGGAATTGGGGTGACCACAAGCTGATGTCTTTCAGGCTGGTGGCACTACACAGCCCATTAGGAAGGGGTGGAGGCAGTACAGGGCCTAGATGAGAGAAAGAAGGAAATGGAGAAAGGGAAAGATAATGAAAAATAAAAAATTCACGCTGAGAAAGCTGGCCTGTGGGGTTAGTGCAGATTTGGGGAGGCCATGTACCAAAGGCTCTCTAGCTGAGTGGTACATCACAGCCCACCAAGAAGTTGGGGGCTGTGCACTTGGCTGGGTGGATTGGAGAAAGGAAAAGAGAGAAGGAGAGAGGGAGAGAAGAAACTTAAAAAAAAAATCCAAACAAACAAAAACTAAATAAATAAATAGAATGGTGCAGAGATAGCTGGCACTAAGTGATGACAGCACAGACCTGGGGAGGCCACATGCAGTGACTCTCCAACCAAGCTGTACAGCAGGGCCCCTCAAGAAGTTGTGAGGCTGGTGCACAGGGCTAGGTGGATGGGAGAAGGAAGGGAACAAAGGGAGAGAGAGAAGCAACAAAAAAGGCCAAAAAAAAAAAAAACAAACAAAAACAAACAAACAAAGAACAAAGCAAACAAACCAAGAATATCACAGTCCATCAAGAAAGGGATGGGATGGCACAAGGGGTTAGCTGGATGGGAGAAAGAAAAGGAAGAAAGGGAAAGAGAGAAAGGCAATAAAAAAGCCAAAGGAAACAACAGCAACAACAAAAACAAACAAATAAACAAACCAAAAAACGCAAACCCTAAAATCACAGCTTGTCAGGAATGGGAAGGGAAGGCAGACGGGGCTAGCTGAACTGGAGAAAGAAAAGGAAGGAACAGGCAAAAACCAAAAAAAAAAAAAAAAGCCCCCCCAAACAAACAAAAAATCACCCACCCACACACAAAAAGAACGAAGCAAACAAACCAAAAAATCACAGTCCATCAAGAAGGGGGGATGGTACACGTGGCTAGCTTGGTGGCAGAAAGGAAATGAAGGAAGTGAAATAGAGAGAAACAACAACAACAACAAAAAGCCAAAAAAAGATATAAACAAACAGAAATACAAACCAGAAAATGAACAAAAAAATGGCACTGAAGGGGCTGGCTGGTGGGGCAGGGTGGACCCTGGCAGCAGTGAGCTAGAGTCTCTCTGCCTGAACAACCATGGCCCGTTGGCAAGCAACAAAGGCTGTGTAGAGGGAAGAAAGATGGGGTGGGGAAAGCATGTATCCCTGGTTACCAGGTGCTCTGTCTCCTGTTGACACCTCCGTGAAGTTGCCTTCCTGTACTCTCAGTCTGAGTTCTTTGGTGGCTGTAGCCCAAGATAGTGAATCTAGCCAAATTAGCTGGTATGGGACCTCCACTCCATAGCTCTCCTCGTTCTCTGTTCTCTGTCACTTTCTTACTCTTTTTGGTACCTGACTGAGTTTTTTATTCTTTCATGTGGTGCTTAGGGTTCCAGGATTGACGTATCTGTTTTACTTAATTTTTCAGGTCTTTGCTGCAGAAGGATGGCTTGGAGCTTCTGTCTATAGTGCCATGTTGACCCTGCCTCCAGTGTTATACCTTTAATGGTTTCCTTTGCAAGTCAAGTAAGCTTAGCTCTTAGAGTTTCTTAATAAAAAAACAGAAAGCCACATCCTGTCAATATTAGAAAATGGTAAGTATAAGGTAACAAATTGAAACACAGGGTCACTGGAGAATTTTGTAAGAGTTTAATTTCTCCTTCTCATAAATTGCCTCCTGTTGCTCTTATTCTACTCTGATGATGTCAGCCAATTTCTATTCCATTCTGGCTAGGAGCCAAAGAGGAAACTTGAATAGCACAGGCTCAGTTCCCAGTATTCATTTTGGGATGTGGAACTACTATTTTGCCTAAAAACAGAAACCAAAAGAAAAGTTAAGGTCTTATTTAGATTGCATCAAGATTGTTTGACATAAAAAAAAAAAAAAAATTTTTTTTAAAACAACAGGAAATTCCAAGGCTCCAGAAACTTCCCAATGTGTCTGCATGATGTCATGTAGGCCAAGTACCTGTAGCTGGCAACCACAGCGTGATAGAACATTATACAGAAGGGCCTCCGACTACATCCCTCCTCCTCTTTTTTTTTTAATATGTAAAGAAATTATGATTCGGGAAGTTAAGTGATCAATTAATTTGCATTCATTTTCCTATTTATTTTGTACTGGTATATTGGAAATATAAAATAACCCGGTCATGCAAATTAAAGCAGTCAATTTGGGGGCATTTGCTATCCCTCCAAAACACTTTGCACTCACTGAAATCATGTTTTCCTTCTCATTTCTCAGAACTACTGGAGCCCCAATAGAGCATCTCTTTTTTCCAGTACCTTTATTTTATTCCCTTCCCTTTAGGTTCCTGAGAATACCTGATGGAGGACGCTGAAGAATTTTGCTTTTTTTTAGAGGGAATTGACTGGCGCTAAGCAGGGCAGGATTCATCACAGTGTAGTAGTGCAATATGACCACTAGATGGAAGCATAGGACACACATTCCTACCCAGAAAAAAAAAAAGAGCAGGTGCTTAAGTATTCTGTTCCTTAAGGGAGGAAGGAAAACCACGAAGTGCACGCTGAGTGATTTGCGGTTTGCCAACAAATCATTAGGCAAAATTAAATGAGATGAATGATATAATGACAAATAATTGAGGCAAAACATTCGTATTATTGAGGAAAATGTAATTATTTACCTTGAATGAACCGATTGACTAATGGTGTTTGTTGATTTCTCTGATTGAATGTTAAGCATACGTTTAAGGTTTCACCTGTTACCTAGAATTAAGAATGGTGTTTTATCTCTGGGATTGTTAAGAGGTAGAGATGAACACTACGAAAAAGTAAAGTTTCTATCAAAATAAACTGTCTGTCCAGGGTAATAGATTGAAAGGGCACTAGATAAGGAGCCAGAAGGCTTGGCTTTGGAACTGGATGTGGCAGTTACTGATTTTTAGAAAGTTTCTTAGCCTCCCTGGACTTTGATTTCCTCCTCTGTGTTCATGAAACCAGTTGTTGTGGAGTCGATTCCAACTCATAGCGACCCCATGTGTGTCCTAGTAGAACAGCGCTCCCCTGGGTTTTCAGTCGCTGGCTTTTCAGAGGCAGATTATCAGATCTTTCTTCCGAAAAATCTCTGGTTAGACTCGAACTGCCAACCTTCCCGTTAGCAGCTGAGGGTTAACCGTTTGCACCACCCAGTGATCCATATTCATAAAGCAGATGAATTTAGGTGACTTTTGAGTCCCTGAGAAGGCAATAAAACATAGTGATTGAGAACATTATCTTTGGCATCAGATTTCCTGGGCGCAGGTCTTAATTCTTCCACTAACTAGTTGCTTGAACATGGGCAACGGCTTAATATTTCTGAGCCAGTTACTTTATATATTCAATAGGGGTATGTGCTCTTAGGATTATTGTCACAATTGATGAGGTAATATTATGTGTTTAGTACAATGTGTGGTACATTGTAAGTATATTAGTTAACACAATATTGTTAGCCGACAATCCCATTCAGCTCTATTGATAAAGTCTTTGGATTCTCAACATGGTGATTTTGATCAAGATTACTACCAAATGTGCTGCAAAAGCTCTTTTACAAGTGTTAAAAAGCAAAAATGTCACCTCGAGGACTAAGGTGTATCTGATCCAAGCCATGATATTTTCAATTGCCTCTTATGCATGCGAAAGCTGGATAATGAATAAGGAAGACAGCAGAAGAATTGATATCTTAGAATTACAGTGTTGGTGAAGAATGTTGAAAATACCGTGGACTTCCAGAAGAATGAACAAATTTGTCTTTGAAGAAGTACAGACAGAATGCTCCTTAGAAGCAAGGATGGTGAGACTTTGTCTCATGTACTTTGGACATGTAATCAGGAGGAACCACTCCCTGGAGAAGGATATCATACTTGGTAAAGTGGAGGGTCAGAGAAAAAGAGGAAGGCCATCAATGAGATGGATTGTCACAGTGGCTGCAACAATGGGCTCAAACATAGCAATGATTGTGAAGATGACGCAGAACCTGACAGTGTTTCATTCTGTTGTACATAGGGTGGCTATGAATTGGAACCAACTTGATGGCACCTAGCAACAATAACAACAAAGGTAGAATTTAATCAGCCTCATGGATCCAAGTCTCCCTAATTTCTTCTCTTCCATATACTGTTTCCAAAATTGTATTAATAAGACACTGCTTTTTCTATTTTTTCCTCTGGCTGAACATATTTTCCAGTTGTCTGTACGTATGTGTAGAGCCCAAGACAAAGCGACCACTCACATACCCGGATTCTGCTTCCTAGCTACCTAGGTCTACGTTGCCTACTACAGAGGCTTCACCCATTCCTGTGTCCCTGACTCGACTCCCATTGTTCCCTCTGCCTCCAAATGGAAAGCTCTTTATCATTTGTGCTTCTCCCAGTACTATTCATTTTAAAGATTCAGCCTGATTTCTGTCTCTTCCAAATCCCCTGAGAGGCCTGATCATCAGCTGTGACCACTGACCCCTCTGAACTTCTGCATTGTACCACCTATACCAATTCGTTCACTCATTCAGTTACTGAACGACTGGTAGGGTCCAGGCACTGTGGTCATCACTGATTATGGAGAGAATTTTTCATAGTCACTCTCAAAAACCCAAAAAACCAAACCTGTTACTGTTGAGTCAATTCCAACTCATAGTAACCCTATAGGGCAGTGTAGAACTGCCTCATTGGGTTTCCAAGGAGAGGTTGGTGGATTCGAACTGCTGACCTTTTGATTAGCAGCTGAGCTCTTAATCACTGTGCCACCAGGGCTCTGAAGGAGTTCACAATCTTAAGAGGAGATAGACTCGTAAACAAACAACTCTAATACAGGGTAGTTGTTGTTGTTGTGTGCTGTTGAGTTGATCGCAATTCAGCAACCCTATAGGACAAAGTAGAAGTGCTTCATAGGGTTTTCTAAGCTATAATCTTTGTGGAACCAGATTTCCAGGTTTTTTTCTCCCATGGAGTGGCTGCTGGGTTCAAACAGCTGACCTTTCAATTAGCAGCCAAATGCTTAACCATTGTGCCACCAGGGCTCCTTAATGCAAGGTTTAGTGCTATAAAATAAGTAGGTACTAGGTTTTCGGGTAGGTATGTGATTGCTACATGTCTGTCAGTTTATCATACTGTGTGGTGGCTTGCGTTTTTCTGTGGTGCTGGAAACTATGCCTCTGGTATTTCAAACACCAGCAGGTTCACCCATGGTGGACAGGTTTCAGTCATGCCTCTAGACTAGGACAGACTAGGAAGATGGACTTGGTGGTCTACTTTTGAAAAAATCGGCTAGTGAAAACCTTATGAATAGCAGCACTGTCTGGTATAGTCCGGAAGATGATCCCTTCCGGTTGGTAGGTACCCAATATACTACTGTGAACAGCTGACCTCTGAGAGTGTAGAGCTGACCTTAATGATGTGAATGGACTAAAGTTTTCAGGACCTTCATTTTCTGAGGTGACACAAATCAAAATGAGAGCAAACAGTTGCAAACATCCATTAATAATGAGAACATGGAATGTATAAAATATGAATCTAGGAAAATTGGAAATCATCGAAAATGAAATGGAGTGCACAAAGGTTGATATTCCAGGCATTAGTGAACTGAAATGGACTGGTATTGGCCATTTAGAATTGGATCATCTTATGGTATACTATGCCAGGAATGACTAATTGAAGACAAATTGAAGAAAGATGACATCACATTCACTGTCAGAACATTTCAAGGTCTATCCTGAAGTACAACTTTGTCAGTGATAGGACAATATCCATACACTTACAAGGAAGACCACTTAATACAACTGTTAATCAAATTTATGCATGAACCACTAGTGCCAAAGATGAGGAATTTGAAGATTTTTATCAACTTCTGAGGTCTGAAATTCAGATTACTGGTGATTGGAATGCGAAATTTGGAAACAAAGAAGGACCCGTAGTTGGAAAATATGGCCTTGGCGATAGAAACAATGTTGGAGATCACATGATAGAATTTTGCAAGACCAACAACTTTCTATTGCAAATCCCTTTTTCAACCACATAAACTGCAACTATATACGTGGACCTTGCTAGGTGGAATATGCAGGAATCAAATTGAGTACATCTGTAGAAAGAAATGATGGAGGAGCTCAACATCATCACTCAGAGCAAGGCCAGGGACTGACTGCAGAACAGACCCTTAATTGCTCAAGTTGAAGCTGGAGAAAATTAAAGCAAGTCCATGAGAGCCAAAATATGACCTTGAGTATACCCCACCTGAATTTAGAGGCCATCTCAAGAATTCATTTGGCACATTGAACACTAATGACTGAAGACCAGATGAGTTGTGTAATGACATCAAACATGAAGAAAGCAAAAGGTCATTAAAAAGACAGGAAATAAAGAAAAGACCAAAATGGATGCCGGAAGAGACTTTGAAACTCGCTCTTGAACATAGAGTGGCTAAAGTAAATGGAAGAAATGGTGAAGTAAAAGAGTTGAACAGAAAATTTCAAAGGGCAGCTCAAGAAGACAAAGTAAGGTATTATAATGAAATATGCAAAGACCTGGAGTTAGAAAACCAAAAGAGAAGAACACACTAGGCATTTCACAAGCTGAAAGAACTGAAGAAAAAATTCAAACCTCGAGTTGCAATATTGAAGGATTCTATGGGCAAAATATTGAATGACGCAGGAAACACCTTACAAGGACACCAGCCATATTGGATTAGAGCCTGCCCTAATCCAGTATGACCTCATTTTAACTGGATTACATCGGCAAAGAAGCTATTTTCAAATAAGGTCACATTTATAGGTGTCAGGGATTAGGACTTGAATATTTTAGACATAATTTAACCCATAACAGACCAGAAAACTGCAAAAGAAGTTCTGAAGTGAATAAAAAAAAAAAAAAAAGGAAGAGGCCCTATAATGTCACTATGAGTAGACATCAACTTGAAGGCACCTAACAGCAACAACAAAGGGTGCTGAAGAAGCTTCTTAGAGATGCCAGTTCACCTCCCAAGAAACTGCTTTGGGGCCAACACCTAAATTAGTGAGTGAAAAAAGAATGGCCCAGGAAAAATCACTTGCCTCTTGTACTGAGGAGATGTTATCACAAGGGAGTTCTCCCTATTTTGTAAATAAAGTACTTTAGGACTTTGAGTGTGCTCTCTAAACCAGCTCGACCAAGGATGGAACTGACTGTAGTGATTGAAGTGTTCAAAGCCTTTAGCTGCATCCTTGGTTAGATGGTGATTACTTTTGCTTTTTTTGGAATAAAAAATATTACGTTTCTATGAGAATGACAATCATTTGACATGATGATAATGTACACAAGGTAAATTAGTAAAAGCTCGCTGAGAGAAAATTACAAACCACTATGTATAAATAATTCTCTGGTTCTCACACATGGAGTAAAGCTTATTACTCGTAAGTAGGATCCCTATCAGTCCTCAAACCGTTAATGAGGTTTGAGCTGATTATGAAAAACTTTACATCTACATTCAAATTATTTGGGGCAATGACCAATTCAGAGTGGGAAAATGGAGCACATGTTTCACACTTACTTACTCAAACTTGGTTTCTGTCAGCTGTGGACTCTCATTTTCTTTTTCACTTCTGAGCTCTATCCGTGTCATGAAACCTAGCCTTGTTTAAAACTCAACTATGACATGAATTGATGAGAACATTTCATTGACTGTCAGAATGTCTCCTGAACAATCAGTGCTCAGTTTATAAAATGAACTCATGTCTACTCCTTATTCCCGACCTAAGAATCCTTCCTAATCCTTTGAGTCACTGGTCCAGTTTTCTGCCAGGTTTAAAAAAATGAACCCTCCTAGCACGTACAAAAGTTAAACTTTGCACCACAGCGTACCAAGGATGGGACTGTGGGAGTGGTTGTCTTGTGTGTAAGCAATAAGGAAGATGCATTGTCTGTGCGGAATTTTAAAGCAATAAAACCGGTAAAAACCAAGTTTACTTTTTTGTTGTAAATGTATATATATATATATGTATGTATATTGGAACCCTCGTGGCACAGTGGTTAAGAGCTCGTCTCCTAAGCAAAAGTTGGCAGTTCAAATCCACCAGCTGCTCCTTGGAAACCCTATAGGCCAGCTCATATATGTAAGTGTGTACATATATATATATATATATAACAAGGCATTTCAACACTTTTCACATTTATAATTCAATGTTATTAATTATGTTCATCATGTTGTGCAACCATCACCGCTGTCTGATTCTGTTTCAAATTCTTCCACCACCCTCAACAGAAACTCAGTACCCCTAAGCAATGGCTTCCTCTTCCTTTCTCCCTCCTGCCCCTGGTAACTACTAATAAACTGTGTTTTCTATATATTTGCTTATTCTAGATACTTCATGTATAAGTGGGATCATACAGTATTTGTCCTTTTGTGACTAACATTTTGCTTAGCACGTTTTCAAGATTCATCCATTTTGTAGTATGTATGAGGACATCATTTCTCTTTATGGCTGAGTAGTGTTTCATTGTATGTATGTACCATATTTTGTTTATCCATTCATCTGCTGATAGGCATTTAGATAGTTTCCACCTTTTGGCTATTATGAACAATGCTGCAATGAACATTGATGTAGAGGTATCTGCTTGAGTCCCTACTTTGAATTCTTTTGACTGTATATCTAAGAGGGTCATATGGTAAGTCTAGGTTTAATGTTTTGAGGAATTGTCAGTTTCCATAGTACTTTACCATTTTACAGTCCCACTAGCAATGGATGAAGATTCCAAATTCTCCTCCAAGCTTGCTTTTTATTATCACTATTTGTCAGCAATTCTAAACAATGTCAGTGATGAAACACTCCCCCTGGAAAAATATTTTGTTTGTCTATATTTGAAAGGGTTGCTACTATTCCTGTTGAATTCTACGAATATACACCACGTGTTTTTGTTCTTGTTAAGAATATACACAGCAAAACAAAGACCATTCAACAGTTTCTACATGTATACTTTAGTGACATTGGTTACATTCTTCCAGTTGTGCAACCATTCTCACCCTCCTTTTCTGAGTTGTTCCTCCCCCATTAACATAAACTCACTGCCTCCTAAGTTTCCAATCTAATCATTTGAGTTGCTGTTGTCAATTTGACCCCATGTAGATGGTTCTTAAAAGAGCATAATGCTCAAGGCAGACTTTTTTTTTTTTCCACTGGTTAAGCTAAATGTTTTGTTTCAAGAAGGCTTCAGGGGATATTTTTGAATTAAGAATATTATCTAAGGACAATAGTTTCAGGTATTCATCTACCCTCCGTAGCTCTAGGAAGTCTGAAGTCCACGAGAATTTGGTGAAATTCTGTTCTGCATTTTTCCCTTTTTGACCAGGGTTCTTCTATGGAATCTTTGATCAAAGTGTTCAGTAATGGTAGTTGGGCACCACCCAGTTTATCCTGGTCTCATGGTAAAGAAGGCAGTTATTCATAGAGGCAATTAATTAGCCATACATTCCATTTTCTCCTATTCCCTATTCTTCTTCCTCTGTGGCTCTAGGCAAATGGAGACCAGTTGTTGCACTTTGGATGGCCATTTGCAAGCTTTTAAGACTCAAGGCAGTACTCAACAAACTAGAAAGTAGAAGTACTACATTTGTTATTATGCCAATTAACTGGGATGTCCCATGAAACTATGACCCTAAACCTCCAGACCAAGGAACCAAATCCCATAAGGTGATTGGTTGTACATAAGCAGCCTCAGCAGCTGCTCTTTTTTTTTTTGTAAATATATCACACAATTTTTGCCAGCTCTAGTTTTTTTTTTAAATAATATTTTATTGTGTTTTCAGTGAAGATTTACACAGCAGTTTAGGTTCCCATTCAACCACTTCTACACAGTTGTTCAGTGACGTTGGTTACATTCTTCACAATGCATGAACATTCTCATTATTTCCATTCTGGTTGTTCCCTTTCCATTAATGTAGTTTCCCTGCTCCCTCACATTCTCACCTTTGTTCTAAAGTAGTTGTTGACTGTTTAGTCTCATATAGGTGATTTTTTTTTAAAATTTTATTATTGCACTTTAGATGAAGGTTTACAAAACAAACTAGCTTCTAATTAAACAGTCAGTACACATACTGTTTTATGACATTGATTATCAACCCCACGGCATGTCAACACTCTCCTTTCTTGACCTTGGGTTCCCTGTTACCAGCTTTCCTGTCCCCTCCTGCCTTCTAGCCCTTGCCCCTGAGCTGGTGTGCACCTTTAGTCATGTTTTGTTTTATGGGCCTGTCTAATCATTGGCTGAAGGCTGAGCCTCAGAAGTGACTTCATTACTGAGCTAAAAATGTGTCTAGGGGTTTCTCCAGTCTCTGTCAGGCCAGTAAATCTAGACTGTTTTTGTGAGTTAGAATTTTGTTCTAGATTTTTCTCCCACTCTGTCCGGGATCTTCTATTGTGATTCCTGTCAGAGCAGTTGGTGGTGATAGCTGGGAACCATCTTGTTGTACTGGACTCAGTCTGGTGGAGGCTGTGGTAGTTGTGGTCCCTTTGGTCCAGTTCAACTTTTTACAGAAGTACAACTTATTGACAGCAATTACCGTAATAGGCTGTGCAAACCTACCCTTAATCAATGTGATTTTTCCATCATCATTAACTCCCCTTTTCCCCTCCCCCCTGCCCCTGGTAAGCACTCATAAACTTTGGTCTCTATAATTTGCCTTTTCTTGTCTTTTTATATAAAGATCTCACTTATGTACTAGTATGTGTGTTTCAAATTAGCATGTTTTATTACTCAAACATTAATAAACATTCCATTCTATTTAGAAGTTTATTCAGAGAACTCTCAGTTTTATAGTTCATCCAGACCAATGGGATTCAGCTACCTGAACCCCTTTTAAGAGTAAGTTTGTGGCCTGGAGCAAGAGAAAGCAAAGCAGTAAGACAGTCAGCAGGCACCTAGACTTCCCCCTCCTCATTCTCCTGCTGGCATTCACTTCCACTGTGGCCAAAAAAAAAAAAAGACAAGATTAATAAGGCTGGCTCAGGGAGCAGGTGCACAGAGTAGACCTGGGGCCCCTACACTTCCAGCAACAAGAAGTGTGGAGTGGGTTTCCAGGAGTGCACCTGCAGGGCCCAGACTCTGCTCTCTGGAGGCCTGGCCCATGTCCTTCCCTCTTATGGACTCAAAATATAACCCACCAGGACTTTTTTTCTACTCATTAGCTTTCTCAATAATGCCCTGCCTCTTCCCTTTCCCTCCCTCACTCCATTCCCAAGCACCCAAAGTGGGGAGGGACAAGGGGTTCTGAGAAGCTTGGGCCTCCTCCCAAAGGTATTTGATTCAAATTCCTCCCCCTACCCTTTGCTTTTCTCTACAATGAGGCCTTTACTAAGAAAAAAGTAAAATAGACTGTTCCCTCACCCAAAGGAGTAAATTTGTAAAAGTTTGGGATTATTTAAGTAGCATTTCGTGTCTCCAAACCCTGTGGTATTACGTATTCCTATAGTTAAATGTTCGATTCAGAATAAACAGTAAGAACACATTGAAAGACAAAATTTGAATGACTTTAATTCACGTATTTTATGAGATCATAAAATTCGTGTTTAAATTTTACAAGTGAAACAGCATGCAGATTGCAAAGTGTACTGTTTTTGCTAGGAAAGTGTATATTTTAGTTCTTCAATTGACTATCAGTAAGTGGAAAAAAAATTTTTTTTCAAGATATTGATAAATCTGGCTGTACTGATTAATTCCACCATACATCTGTCAGTTTGTTGTACTCTGGTGGCTTTCGTGTTGTTACAATGCTGGAAGCTATGCCTCTGGTATTTCAAATGTCAGCAGAGTCTCCCATGTTAGACAGGTTTCAGTGGAGCTTCCAGACTAAGACAAACATGCAATCAAGATGCATTGGTAATTACTGGTGATCGAAACTCGAAAGTTAGAAACTAAGAAGAAAGATCTGTAGTTGGAAAATAAAGCCTTGGTGATGGAAACGATGCCAGAGATTGCGTGACAGAATTTTTAAGACCAACAATTTATTAATTGCAAATACTTTTTGCAACAACATAAATAGGGACTATACACTTGGACCTTCTAGGTGGAAAACACAGGAATCAAATCGATTACATCTGTGGAAAGAGAAAATGGAAAAGTTCAGGATCATCAGTCAGAACAAGGCGAGGGACCAAATGTGGAACAGACCATCAATTGCTCATACGCAAGTTCAAGTTGAAGCTGAAGAAAGTTAAAACAAATCTACGAGAGCCAAAATACAACTTTGAGTATATCTCATTTGAATTTGGAGACCATCTCAAGAAAAGATTTCACAGACTGTACACTAATGACTCAAGATCAGATGAGTTGTGAGATGATATCAAGGACAACAAACATGAAGAAAGTAAGAGGTCATTAAAAAGACAGAAAAGAAGGAAAAGACCAAAATGGACGTCAGAAGAGGCTCTGAAAGTAGCTCTTGAATGTAGCTAAAGCAAAAGGAAAAAATAATGAAGTAAAAGAGCTGAACAGAAGATAACAAAGGGCAGCTTGAGAAGACAAAGTAAAGTATTACAATAAAATATGCAAAGACCTGGAGTTTGAAAACCAAAAGGGAAGAACACACTCAGCATCTCTCAAGCTGAAAAAACTGAAGAAAAAATTCAGCTGCGAGTTGCAATTTTAAAGGATTCTGTGGGGGAAAATATTAAATGATGCAGGAAATGTCAAAAGAAGATGGAAGGAATACACAGAGTCACTGTACTGAAAGAATTGGTCGACATTCAGCCATATCAGGAGATAACATACAATCAAGAACCCATGGTATTGAAGGAAGAAGTCCTAGCTGCACTGAAGGCATTAGTGACAAACGAGGCTCCAGGGGTTGGTGGAATACCAATTGAGATGTTTCAGTAAACGAATGCAGCCCTGGAGGTGCTCACTAGTCTATGCCAAAAAATCTGGAAGACAACTACCTGGCCAACTGACTGGAAGAGATCCATATTTGTGCCCATTCCAAAGAAGGATGATCCAACAGAATGCAGGAATTATTGAACAATATCATTAGTATCACACGTAAGGAAAATTTTGCGGAAGATAATTCAAAAACAAGTTGTACCAGTACATCGACGGAGAACTGCCAGAAATTCAAGTAGGATTCAGAAGAAGATGTGGAATGAGGGATATCATTGCTGATGTCAGACAGATCTTGGCTGAAAACAGTGAATACTAAAAAGATGGTTACCTGTGTTTTATTGACTATGTAAAGGCATTTGACTGTATGGATACTAACAAATTATGGACAAGATTTCGAAGAGTAGGAATTCCAGAATACTTTAATTGTGCTCATAAGAAACCTGCACAAAGACCAACAGACAGTTGTTCGAACAGAACAAGGGGATAGTGCATGGTTTAAAATCAAGAAAGGTGTCCTTCACGGTTGTATCCTTTCACTGTACTTATTCGATCTGTATGCTGAGCAAATAATCCAAGATGCCAGGCTATATGAAGAAGAACTTGGCATCAGGATTGGTGGAAGTCTCATTAAACCTTTGATATGCAGGTGACAGAACCTTGCTTGCTGAAAGCAAAGAGGACTTGAAGCACTTCCTGATGAAGATCAAAGACTACAGTCTTCAGTATGGATTACACCTCAACATAAAGAAAACAAAAATCCTCACAACTGGACCAATAAGAAACATCATGATAGATATTGAAGTTGTTGAGGATTTCATTATACTTGGTTCTACAGTCAATGCCCATGGAAGCAGCAGACAAGAAATCGCACTATGTGTTGCACTGGGAAAATCTGCTGCCAAAGACCTCTATAAAGATTTGAAAAGCTGAGCTTTCACTTTGTGGACTAAGGTTTGTCTGACCCAAGACATTGTATTCTCAGTCACCTGATATGCACGTGAAAGCTCACAATGAATAAGGAAGACTGCAGAAGAATTGATGCCTTTGAATTATGGTATTGATGAATAATATTCAATATACCATGGACTGCCAGAAAAATGAAAACGTTTGTCCTGGAAAAAGTACAGCAAGAGTGCGTCTTGGAAGCAAGGATGGCGAAACTTCTTCTCACATACTTTGGACATGTTATCATTGGGGATGGTCCCTGTAAAAGAACATCATGGTTGGTAAAGTAGAAAACCAAAACCAAAACTACTATTGAGTCAATTTTGACTCATAGCAATCCTATAGGAGAGAGGAGAACTGCCCCCATGTAGTTTCCAAGGAGCAGCAGATGAATTGGAACTGCTGACCTTTGGTTAGCTGCCAAGCTCTCAACTACTGTGCCATCAGGGCTCTTGGTAAGGTAGAGGTTCAGAAAAAAAGAGAAAGACTCTTAACAAGATGGACTGACACAGTTGCTGTAACAATGGGGTCAAACATTGCAATGATTGTGAGGATGGAGCAGGACAAGGCAATGTTTCATTGTGTTGTACATAGGGTCGCTATAAGTCAGAACTGACTCATGGCACCTTATGATAACAACATTGATAAATGTAGCTTTGCTCTTTTTTTTTTTTTGCCGATGGAGTTGATTCTGGGTCATAGTGACCCCATATGACAAAGTAGAACTGCCCCATAGGTTTCCTAGGCTGTAATTTTTATGGAAGTGGGTCTCCAGGTCTTTTCTCCGGTAAAGGGGCTGGTGCAATTGAACCTCCAAGATAGCAGTCAAATGCTTAATGATTACACCACCAGGGCTTCTTAAATCTGGCTATAAAAAATAGGAACTATTAAATATCAATACAGGTAGTCCCAACTTCCAACATATTCCAGTTACCACTTAACTGTCCTTATGACTGTCCTTTTTTTTTTCACATCTTATCATTGGTAAGATGAGCTACTCAACAAAGCAGATACATTTCCCTCCTTTTTTTGATATTATTGCTATGCATATTACATATATAAAAATTACATTATAAACCCAACAATACATTCTTATTATTATTACTTTACCATCTGTAGTAATTTCCTTAACACATTTCAGCTTTTCTTCAATCTATGTCCTTTATGCTATTGTTGGTAAATATCCATGTATTACATATCTATATAAGTCTAACAATATATTATATACATATATTATTTATACAATTGGTTTTAAAATCAGTTAAGAAAAGAAGAAAAACATGCATTTATACTGTTTTTTAAATTACATAATTATCTTTACTGGTGCTCTTAGTTTTTTCATATACATTCAAATTACCCTCTGGGGTCATCTGCTTTCAGCCTGATTTACTTCCTTTAGTATTGTAAGGTGGGTCTGATAGCAACAAATTCTCTCAGTTTTTGTTTATCTTGGAAAGCCTTCATTTCACTCTTTTTAAAAACAGCTTTGCTGTATTTAGAATAATTAGTTGGCAGGTTTTTAAAATTTACTTATTTATTTTAACCCCTTAGATAAATTCGAATATGTAATCCCACTGCTTTTTGGCTGACATTGCTTCTGTTTGGAAGTGAGCTGTTAATCTTATTGGGTTCACTTGCAAGTGATGGGTTGTTTTTCTCTCGCTGCTTTCAAGATTTTTGTCCTTGTCCTTGGCTTACAGCATTTTTACTATGACATGTCTGTTTGTGGACCTCTTTGTGTTTATTCTACTTGGAGTTTGTTGAGCTTCCTGGATATTTAGATGAATGTTTTTCTTATATTTGGGAAATTTTCAACCATTATTTCTTTGAATATTTTTTGTACTTTTTTTGCCCTCCCCTCTCCTTTTGTCAACATGCTTTTTTTTTTTTTTTACTTTTTTAACCATGATTTCCTTTTGTTCTTTACAATGGGTACTTTGAAGTCTTTGTAAAATGTGACATCTGGTCACTCTCACAAGCAAATTTTGTTACCTGCTTTTTTCTGATTTTATGGATTATGCTTTTATATTTCTTTGCATGCCTTATAATTTTTCTTTTGAAACCGGACAGTTTATATAACATATTGTAGAAACTTTGGGCACTCTTCTCCCTCTTCTGAAACTTGTTATTATTTGCTTGCTTATTTGTTTAATGACTTACTGGGTTTTTTTAGTGAAGTCTATTTTTGTATGAAATATTCTTGCCCAAAATATCTACTCAAGCCTTAGATATAATTTTCACTGGGAATAGAAAAATAAGTTGGTTAGACAAATCCAGAGTGTGGAGCATTCCACAAGACAATTGTCCCAGGCTCTTCAGTAAATCATTGCTATTAGGAAAAAAAAGTAAAGGAAGGAAAAGCAGATGAGTCTGTCCTGGATTAAGTAAGTCTTGAGATATAAAACAAACAAATGTAATGCAATGATATAAAAGACAAATTGCGATCATCTGGACATATTTCAGTATAGACTAGTTATTAGATAGTCCTTGGGGAATAGTGTTAGTTTTGTCAGATGCCATAATGATATTGTAGTAGGGAAGGAAAATGTCCTTATATTATAAAGATTCAGTCTGAAGTGTTTAGTTTTGAAAGGTTTGTAATTTTTATTAAAATATTTAGGTGTTTCTCTTTAAATCATGTTTTACCCACAGGTTTTTTTTTCTTTTCAGAAGATGTGTCATGGTTCCTCCACATAATTCACTTTTTTCTGGTCTCTGTGCCAATTTGAGGATGATGAGCCAGATGTAGAAGTTATTTTAAGTGCACAGTTAAATTGCCATTGTCACAAAATAACAATGTGTATCTCAATTTTGCTCACTCTAAACACAATTCTCACAAAAGAGCTTAACCAGTTTGTGTTAATACTAAAATAACAAAAATAGTTATAGGTACCATTCAATGAGCACTTACTATCTGTTAAGTACAGTGCTGAGGATTTACACTCATCCTTTCATTTGATTCATGTAGCAACCTTGTAGGTGTACATTATTAACTATTTCACCAACGAGGAAGTCAAGATTCAGAGAATTTAAGTTACTTGACCAAAGTCTTAGAGTTAAAGCCAATATTTGACTTATGTGTCTTTCCAAAGTCTATGCTCTTAACTACTTTACTATTCTTCCTCCCCTTCCTCTAGGAGCAGACATTCAAATTTTAGTGAATTTGTACCCATAGTGAACCTTGATGACATTAAGCATGATTTCAATTTTTATAGCAAACTTATGATATATTGCAATACCTGACAGGGAACATCTCTTCTCCTCTTGTTTTTTCTTTTTGAAAATATTCTTTTGGCTATTTTCATCTATTTTCTTTTTCACATGAATTAGGATTTTCCAGTTAAATTATCTCTTCATGACTTTGTTTTACAGTGCATCATATTTATATATTAATTTGGGAGAATTAACATCTTTATTAGAGGGAGTATTCCTATTTAGGTAAAATTTTCCATTTCCATAAATTAAACACATTTTATACTTCTCAGTAAAGTTTTACGCTTTTACCATATACATACAGATTGGGCATACTTCTTGATAAATTTAATTGTTTCTATATATCTATCCATCCATCCACCCTTCCATCTATCTACCTGTATATATGATTATGTGTGCATATATAGGTATAACTATGTGTGTATATTTCATATATGTGTATAATTATGTGTAAAAAAATAATTGTGCATATAATTATACATATATATGTACACACATGTAGTTTTCTTTGTTTCTTTCTTTTTTGGCTAGTGGGAATTGGAGGAAATGGGCTGTTTCAAAATTTGCAGTATAAATTGGTACAACTTTCCTAGAGAGCCCGTTGCATATTTCTAATAAATCCATAACAGTTTCACATACTTGGACAAATTAATTTGAATTGTAGGACTTTATAATTCCATATCTTCATGAAAAGTTACACAGCTAGATAAAAAAGCAAATGTGTTTTTTCAAAATAATGACATGGAAAAGTAAAAAAATAATGTATTGTTAATTTAAAAATAGTTCATGAAAAAGTATGTAAAGAAATATCAGAATTTTATTTTTAAAAGTCTGTACAAATACATAAAAAAAATACATACATAACACATAATATCTAATTCATAAATAGAGGTAGATGTTTGGGAAAAAGTTGGAAGAGTTATCAGTGGTTAGTGAGATTATAGTATTAGTAGTGTTTTCTGTGCTTTCTACATTTTCAATTTTTTCCTACAATGACCGTAAATGCTTTTGTTTTCAAAATAAAGAAAAGAAAAAAAAAAAAAACAGTAAAAATAATAGTTACACATGGACACATGGGTCTATCAAAGGTGATTTGTTGATTAGTCTACAATGCCCAGTAGATTGACTTTATCCTGCAGGGAAACCTTTGGAGGCATTGAGGGAGTTTCAATATTATCTTTACAAATATGCACGAAAGTCAGAAGAAATAAATATCATTCCCTCTTTACTGCAGTTCTTAGAGAAAATTAATATGGGGAGAATAATTGTCTTTGACATCCTCATTCTCTTGTATTTCAAGATCTCTTCATGAAAATTTATACCTTCATGGCATCTGTACATCTACTTCTAGGAACTGGGTGAGAATGTAATGTTTAATTTTATTGTTATTATTCTTTCCATGAAAAGTGCTAAGATACTGGCTCGTTACTCTCTTCTTAAGGGAAAAAACCTAAGTGCCTTTCTGTGTAAAATATGTGTAAATATATTTTACATATATAAAAATATGCAAAAAATGTTTACTGTTTAAGGATTATTCCTGCCAGAACTCTGTTTTTCAAACCCTCTGTTTCTTAAATTTTCACCATTGTTCCTTCTATTTGCAATAAAAACTGGGTACTTTAAAAAAATTAGCTTCAGGCTAGAATTGGGGAGTGCAGTCTTCAGCTGGGTCTATACAGAAGTGGTGAATTATAGAAGTAGTAATGTGTGTGTGTGTGATAACTACTTGGCTGATCTTGTCATAAAAGCCTGGACGTTGTGAATCTAAGACTTGTAAATATTCCCTTGAGTGGTTATATATTTTGATCAGCTGTATCTAATTGGCAGATCTTGCTTTAGATTATTAAGGAAGGAATTTAAATATATGAACCACATCTTTTGTCTGGAATTAGGCACAACTTTTGTCTGTAAAGAAATAAATTGTAATGGTGCTGACTTTTAGATATTTTCCTTTTGGTTTCCACAGTGTATTTCTCACTGATACCACAGGCTTGTACAACTCACTGATACATTTTTGATTTGGGGCCTTTTCAGCCTTACTTATTTTTTATCAGTCATTGCCTATTATGTGGTTTATTTTTTCGCTTCATGTAATTTGTTATTTAAGCAAAATATATGATTTTTTATCATTTAAATTGAATCAAAATATTAAAAACACTGGCCATTGTTTCCATTGTTATGTCTTTTGTAATGTTTCCTGACAAAACTTGGATAGTCCTGGCCCTGATATTCAAAAAATACTAAAAAGAGCAGTAAAGCAAAGCCTTAAGATTAGTTTAGAATTATGTGTCTCGGAAATATTAAAAGATATTCTTAGTTAACTGAATAATCATTACCTACATCAGTGTGTTTAATGATAGCTCTTCAATCTAAAATTGGCAAACAAGCTGGCAAGTGTCTTTGTTTTATTGTTTTTTTTCTCCTTTTAAAATAGAAGTTATTTTCCCATCATTTGTGTAATGCCAGAATTGGAAATTCTGTGTGCGACTGAAGTAAGAATGACAGTGCCTTTAACTTGTTGTCTATAAATATTTAATATGATACTCAATATGATATAACAACAAATATTTGTTGATGAATGAATTATTGTATTCACATATGAGGGTTTATTGGGGGAAATTAAAAAGTCTATTTAAAATTTGTGATGGTTTTGGTTACTGTGTAATTAAGTAACATAATGGCAACAGACAAAAGACAGCAGAAACGGAATTTAATTCCTTGTCCTATTAGTCAATTTATTAATGTCCAAGGAATTTTAAGGAAGAATGAAGAACATATATCATTAGTAACAAAGATAGATACCTTTTTTTTAGTACAAAAGATATGAAAGAGTTCCTAAGAAAGTGAGAAAACACTTTTAAACAAGAACCAGAGTCCAATTTTAAGAGATTTTATCATAAAATAGAGTATGTATTTTTTATTACTTATTCTATATAAAATTTCCTTGTTAATGCATTCAATTTGAAGATATTCTGAGTTATAAGTTTTTAGACCATGTCAACTGATACCTACTCTCCCATAACCCTTCAAATTACATATTATTAAAATTATATAATCTGTACATGTATATAAAAAAATGTATATATAGACACATATATATATATATTTAAACCTTATTTCTCAAAATCATGTATAGAATACATAACATTTTTAGGTGTGTTTTTCAAAAGAGAAACACTGCTTCTGCATATTTGTTGAGTAACAGATATTCAGTACAGAGGAATATAACATTGCAGTCCAGTATCATTTGACACAAACTTTGATTGATTTTTTCTTTACCTATTCTCTCATGCAGTGATCAGCCTGGGTGGATACAATGGAGACAAACGAGACTCTGGTGACAGAGTTTGTTCTCACAGGACTTACAGATAATCCCTCTCTGCAGGTCCCCCTGTTCCTGGTGTTCTTGGTGATCTACCTTGTCACCATGGGGGGGAACCTTGGACTGATAGCTCTCATCTGGAAGGACCCCCATCTTCACACACCCATGTACTTACTCCTTGGTGGTTTAGCCTTTGCAGATGCTTGTACTTCATCCTCTGTGACTCCCAGGATGCTTGTCAATATCTTAGACAAGAGTCAGATGATATCCCTCTTTGAGTGCATGGCCCAATATTATTTTTTTGGTTTCAGTTCAACCACAGAATGTTTCCTCCTGGTAGCGATGGCCTATGACCGCTATGTCGCCATATGCAACCCCTTGCTGTATCCAGTGGTGATGTCCAACAGGCTGTGCACTTGGTTAATAAGTATGTCTTATGTAATTGGTTTTCTGCATCCCATAATTCATGTAGGGTTATTATTTAGATTAACCTTCTGCCAGACCAATCTAATACATCATTTCTACTGTGAAATCTTGCCACTATATACAATTTCTTGCACTGACCCATCTATTAATGCATTAGTGGTTTTCATTTTTGCTGCTTTTATACAAGCTTTTACTTTTATGACCATTGTAGTCTCTTATACCCGTGTCCTCTTTGCTATCCTGAAAAAGAAGTCTGAAAAGGGCAGAAGGAAAGCCTTTTCCACGTGTAGTGCCCATCTGCTCTCTGTCTCTTTGTTCTACGGCACTCTCTTCTTCATGTATGTGCATCCTGGGTCTGGCCCAGATAAATATCAGGATAAGATGTATTCACTGTTTTACACCATAATAATTCCCCTGCTAAACCCCTTTATTTACAGCCTAAGAAACAAGGAAGTTTTAGCTGCACTGAGAAAAGTCATAAAGAAATAAATATTTTTCAGGGAAATTTTTACTATTTTTTTCATTTCACTTTCTGCTTAAATAAATCATAATACCTGGTACTGTGTCCTTTTTTCTTTGTATTTCATTTACTTTGTTGTTGTTGAGGACACACACAACAATACATGCACCAATTCTGCAGTTTCTACTTGTACAATTCAGTGACATCAATTACATCCTTTGAGCTGTGGAACCATTCTTACCTCCCTATTCTGAGTTGCTCCTCCCCCATTAACATAAACTCACTGCCGCCCTAAGTTTCCTGTCTAATCTTTTAAGTAGAGTTGTCAATCTGATCCCATATAGGTATTTTTTAAAGAGCATATTGCTCAAGGCAGGCATTCTTTACCATTCAAGCTAAACAATTGTTTAGTTTTAGGTAGACTTCAGGGGATATTTTTGGCTGAAGGTTTAATGATTATCTCAGAGTGATAGTTTCAAGGGTTCATCCCGCCTTAGGGGCCCCAGAATGTTTGGAGTCCATGAAAATTTTAAATTTGGGTCTGCGTTTTCCCCGTTTTGATCAGAATTCCTCTATAGAATCCTTGATTGAAATGGGCACTGGTCCTGTGTTCTTAAACGAATGAGTAAATAGTTCTTAAATAAATGAATAAAAAAATTGGGCTATATAAGCTTGTCTTAATTATAAATTATTATTAAAATAGTTTGTAAAACTCTAAGGATAGACTCTACTCATTTTTTTTTGTCATTGTTTTAAATCCATACTCAAGCATAAAACTTGAACTTAGTTTTCTATGAACAAATCACCAAAGTACTATTTTTTGTAACATGAATGAACTCTTGCATTTATGGACACACATGTTAAAAAGGTTTCCAAGCTTCTAGTCTTTTAAAATAAGACTCCGCCTGTGTAAATCCTATTTAAAAAGTATTCATACATTCCTAAACAGTTCTTATTTATTTATTTAATTGTGCTTTAGATGAAGGTTTATAGAGAAAACTAATTTCTCATCAAACAATTAATACACGTAATGTTTTGTGACATTGGTTGCCAACCCTACAAGTCAACACTCTCCCCTTCCAGACCTTGGGTTCCCCATTACCAGCTTTCCTGTCCCTTCCTGCCTTCTTGTCCTTGTCCCTTGGCTGGTATGTCCATTTAGTTTTGTTTTATGGGCCTGTCTAAACTTTGGCTGAAGGATAAACTTCAGGAGTGACTTAATTATTGAGCTAAAAATGTGTCTGGGGGCCATATTCTCAGTGTTTCTCCAGTTTCTGTCAGACCAGTAAGTCTGGTCTTTTGTGTGTGTGTGTGAGTTAGAATTTTGTTCTACATTTTTCTGCAGCTTTGTCTGGGACCCTCTATTGTGATCCATGTCAGCACAGTTGGTGGTGGTAGGCAGGCACCACCTATTTGTGCATGACTCAGCCTGGTGGAAGCTGTAGTACTTGTGGTCCATGTGTCCTTTGGACAAATCTTTTCCTTGTCTCGTTGGTTTTCTTCATCTCACTTGTTCTAGATGGGGTGAGACCACTGGAGTATCTTAGATGGCTGCTCACAATCTTTTAAGACCTCAGATGCTACTCACCAAAACAGGGTGTGGAACATTTTCTTTATAAAGTATGTTATGCCGATTGATCTAAATGTTCCCCAAGACCATGCTCCTCAGCCCTCAACCCAGTGATTTGGTCCCTCTGGGAGTTTGGATGTGTCTACAGAGCTTCCATGACCTTGCCTTTATCAAGTTGTACTGGCTTTCCTAGTATTATGTACTGCCTTACCCTTCCCCCAAAACCCCAAACCTATTGCTGTCGAGTCGATTCTGACTCCTAGCGACAGAGTAGAACTGCCCCATAGAGTTTCCAATGAGCGACTAGCAGATTCAATCCGCCAACCCTTCGGCTGGCAGCCATAGCACTTAGCCGCTACACTACCAGGGTTTCACCAAAGTTACCACTTACTTATTGTCTATTTAGTATTTTTCTCTCTCCACCTCTCCCCTCCTTTGTAACCATCGAAGGTCGTTTCTTTTTATTTGTAAACCTTTCTATGAGTTTTTATAATAGTGGTCTCATACAATATTTGTCCTTTTGTGATTGACTTATTTCACTCAGCAAAATGCCCTCCAGATTCATCCATGTTTTGAGACGTTTTGCAGATTCATCATTGTTCTTCATCTATGCATAGTATTACACTGTGTGTATGTACCATAGTTAGTTTATCCATTTATCTGCTGATGGGCAACTAGATTGTTTCCTTCTTTTTGCTATTGTGAATAATGCTGCAATGAATGTGGTGTGCACATATCTATTTGTGTGACAGCTCTTATTTCTCTGGGATATATTCCTAGGAGTAGGTTTACAGGATCATATTGCATTTTCTATTTCTAGCTTTTTAAGGAAGTGCCATATGGTTTTCCAAAATGGCTGTACCATTTTGCATTTCCACTAGTGATACATAAGATAAGAGTTCCAATCTCCCCACAGCCTCTTCAACATTTGTTATTTTCCCTTTTTTTTGGTTCATGCCAGTAATGCCGGGGTGAGATGGGATCTTATTGTGGTTTTGATTTGCATTTCTCTAATGGCTAGTGATCGGGAGCATTTCCTCATGTGTCTGTTGGCTGCCTGGATGTCTTCTTCAGTGAAGTGTCTGTTTTTATCCTTTGCTCATTTTTTAATTGGATTGTTTGTGTTTTTGTTATAGAGGTGTTGGATATTCCTGTAGATTTTAGGGATTAGACCTTTGCTAGATTTGTCATAGCCAAATTTTTTTTCCCCACTCTGTAGGTTCTCTTTTTACTTTTTTGGTGAAGTCTTTTGATGAGCATAAGTGTTTAATTTTTAGAAGATCCTAGTTATCTAGCTTATCTTCTGGTGTTTGTGTATTGTAGTTATGGTTTGTATTCTGTTAATGCAGTGTATTAGGGCCTCTAGCATTGACCCTAGTTTTTTTTTTCTATGATCTTCATAGTTTTTGGTTTTCACATTTAGGCCTTTGATCCATTTTGAATTAGTTTTTGTGTATGGTGTGAGGTATGGGTCCTGTTTCATTTTGTTGCAGATGGACATCCAGTTTTGCCAGCACCATTTGTTAAAAAGACTGTCTTTTCCCCATTTGATGGACTTTTTGCCCTTGTTGAAGAGCAGGTGACTATAGGCGGTATGGATTTAAATCTGGGTTTTCAGTTCTGTTCCATTGGTCAATGTGTCTGTCGTACCAGCACCAGTCTGTTTTAACTACTGTAGCTGTATAGTAGGTTCGGAGGGCAAGTAGTGTGAGTCCTCCTACTTTATTCTTCTTCTTCAGTAGAGCTTTACTTATCCAGGACCTCTTTCCTTTCCATATAAAGTTAATGACTAGTTTTTCCATCTCTTTAAAGAATTATGTTGATGTTTTGATTGGGATTGCATTGTATTTGTATATTGCCTTGGGTAGAATTGACATTTTTCACAATGTTGAGTCTACCTATCCATGAGCATGGTATGTTTTTCCATTTATATAAGTATCTTTTGGTCTTGCAGTAGTGCTTTGTAGTTTTCTTTGTATATGTCTTTTACATCCCTGCTTAGATTTATTCCTATTTTACTTTTTTAGGGGGTATTATAAATTTTTTTTTTCCTGATTTCTTCTTTGTAGTTCTCTTTATTGGTGTATAGGAATCCAACTGATTTTTGTATGTTTATTTTTTGTTCTGCTACTCTGCTGAATCTTTCTATTAAGTTCCAGTAGTTTTCTCTTGGAGTCTTTTGGATTCTTTATGTATAGTATCATAAAAAAAAAAAAAGATTTTTTTTTTCCATCCACAAATGGGGACAGTTTTACTTCCTCCTTACCAAATTGTGTGCTCTTTATTTCTTTTTTCTTCTCTTATCGCTCTAGCTAGGACTTCCAGCACAATGCTAAATAGGAGTGGGGACAAAGGGCATCCTCGTCTTGTCCCTGTTCTCAAGGGGAATGCTTTCAGCCTCTCTCCATTAAGAATGTTGGCTGTTGGTTTTATGTAGATGCTCTTTATTATATTGAGGAATTTCCCTTATATACCTATTTTACTGAGCGTGTTTATCAGAAACTGGTGTTGGACTTTATTGAATGCCTTTTGTGAGTCGATAGAGATGGTCATGTATTTCTTTTATTTATGTGGTGGAGGATGTTGATTGATCTTCTAATGTTGCACCATTCTTGCATATAAATCCCACTTGGTCACGGTGTATTATTTTTTTGATATGATGCTGAATTCTATTGGCTAGAATTTTGTTGAGAATTTTTGCATCTATATTCATGAAAGATATTGGTCTGTAGTTTTCTCTTTTTGTGATGTATTTGCCTGGTTTTGGTATCAAGGTTATGCTGGCTTCATAGGATGAATTCAGCAGTATCTCTTCTTTTTGTATGTTCTGAAATAGTTTGAGTAGTACTAGTGTATGCTCTTCTCTGAATGTTGGGTAGAATTCTCCAGGGAAACTATCTGGACCAGGGATTTTCCGGGGGGGGGGGGTGGTGGTTAACCTTTTCAATCTCTTCTATCGTTATGGATCCGTTCAGGTTTTCAATTTCAGTTTGTGTTAGTTTGGGTAGGTAGTGTGTTTCTAGAAATTTGTCTATTTCCTCTAGGTTTTCAAATTTGTTGGAGCATAATTTTTTATAGTACTCTATTATGATTCTTTTTCTTTCAGTTGGGTCTGTTGTAGTATCCCCCCATTTCATTTCTTATTTGGGTTGTTTGGGTCCTCTCCTGTTTTTCTTTTATCAATTTGGCCAATGTTTTTTCAAGTTTCTTGATCCTTTCAAAGAACTAACTTGTTTTTGTCAATCTTTCTATTGTTTTTCTCTTCTCTATTTCATTTATTTCTGCTCTGATTTTTATTATTTCCTTTCTTCTGGTGGCTGTAGGCTTCTTTTGCTGTTCTCTTTCTATTTGTTTGGGTTGTGTAGCTAATGTTTTGATTTTGTCCCTTTCTTCTTTTTTGATGTGTGCGTCTGCTATAAATTGACTTCTGAGCACAGCCTTTGCTGGGTCCCAAAGGTTTTGGTATGACGTGCTTTCATTCTCATTTGATTCCAGGAATTTTTTGATTCCACCTTTGATATCTTCTATTACCCAGTGGTTTTTAAGCAGGGTGTTATTGAGTTTCCGTGTTTTTGTTTTTTTTTCCCTTGCTCTTCTTGTATTAATTTCTACTTTGATGGCATTGTGATCAGAGAAGATACTTTGTATTATCTCAATGTTTTGGATTTTGTTGAGGGCTGCTTTGTGGCCTAAGATGTTGTCTATTCTGAACTACATTCCATGTGCATTGGAGAAGAATTTCTACTGTACACCTATTGGATGGGGTGTTCTATATATGTCTATGAGTTCACTTTGGTAGATTGTGGCCATTAGATTTTCTAAACCCTTGTTAAGTTTCTTTCAAGATGTTCTGACCTTTACCAAGAGTGAAGTGTTGATGTCTCCTACCATTATGTGGAACTGTCAATTTCTCTTTTCAATGCTATTAGAGTTTGTTTTATGTATTTTGGAGACCTGTCATTGGGTGTGTAAATGTTTATTATGGTTAAGTCTCCATGATGGATTGTCCCTTTAATCATTATATAGTGCCCTTCTTTGTCTTTTATGGTGGATTTTGTCTTAAAGTCTATTTTATCTGAGATTAGTATTGCCACTCCTGTTCTTTTTTGGTTGCTTTATCTATTTTTTTTTCCATTCTTAGATTTTTAATATATTTCTGTTAAACATATAATAATATATCTAAGCTGTGTCTGTTGTTGACAGCATATTGATAGCTCCTGTGTTTTCATCTGTTCTGTCATCTGTGTCTCTTTATGGGTGCATTTAAATCATTTACTTTCAGTGTGATTATTGATAGGTGTGAGTTTATTGCTATCATATTGTAGTGCTTTTTTTTTGTGGTGCTGACGTTTCCTTTATTCTCACTCTCCTGTGCTGAATTCCTTTTGCTTGTGGATTTTTTTTTTTCATTTCTTTCATTTTTGTACCTTGAAGTTTACTCCTATTTTCCCGTGTTTGAACTAGTCTTTTATTACTTGATGTCCCCTTAACTTCCTCTAGATTTGAAAGTTCTATGTCTATACCATTTATTTCCTGTTTTATTGATCTGACATTGTCATTTACAGATGGATCTCTCTGGTTCCATTCTGTAAACCTTTTAGTTTTGTTTTATCCTTGAGAAATCATTTCCTGGGTTGGTATCTGGCTGTTGCAGCCTTGCATCCTAGATTCACGTTGTTGTCTGATATTGTTGGTTCTCTAACTAAAAAAGGACTCTCTTTAATAATTCTTGCAAGTTTGCTTTTGTTTTTACATATTCTCTTAATTTCTGTTTCTGTGGAAATGTCTTAATTTCACCATCATTATTTGAGCAAGAGTTTTGCAGGATATGTTATTCTTTGTTGACAGTTTTTTTCTTTCAAGGTTTTATATATGTCATCCTATTGTTTTCTTGCCTGCATGGTTTCTGCTGAGTAATCAAAGCTTATTCTTATTGTTTCCTCTCCTTATGTGACTTCTGTCTATAGAGCAATGTTGGCTCTGCCTCCTCCTAAACAATTCTTAAACAAGATATTTTTCAAAACTCCTCTTTAGGAAATATCTACAATGACCCAAACAATATGCAAATTAAAATAATATTGTTAGACTAAGAGATGGAGACAGGAGCTTCTGCAGAGATGTTACAACCACACAGCACATGGCACAGCTCAGATGCAGTGAGAAGAACTAGCTTCTGAGGAAACAGAGCCGAAACAAACTGTGTCTCTGTGCCTACAACCAGCCTGCCCCACTGACTAATTACTTTTCTTGGGGAAAAAAAAAAAAAAAGGCTGGCGATGAGAGAAATGTGTTATGTACATAGAGAAATCTTTATTTTACACAGGATATTCACAAGGTCTTATGTAAGAAATTCAGGAAGCCAAAAAGCCAAAATTGTGTGATGGAAAAATATATAGCTTTGGTAAAGATAAAATAAATTTTAAGTTACATAATTATGAACTGGTCACGTACACCTACCAGTTCCAGAAAACATGTATTGAGTTGTTATATGTGCATTTGGAACAAGATGCCTGGTAAGATTATTTAATACTTTAAAGGTAGAAATTTTTTAAAGAACACAGAACTTTTCTCATTATAGCACTAGAAAGTTATTTTAACTACTTTAATTATTTTATTTTTAATATCTTTCAATAAATTCATACAAATATAAGTAACTTTTCCAAATTGCTTTTAAACCTCATCGTTGTCTTTGAGCCTTAATTTTGCTAGTCTATATTAGTAGGAGGATATGATGTAAAAATTGGGAGAAAAATAGTATGGACCAGTTGAAGGCAAATTCTTCCAGTTTTTATCTGTATGACAATGTCTTCATTTATTCTTCGTTGTTGAAAAATAGTTTCATTGGATATTAAATTGCAAATTGTCAAGTGTTTTTCCTCAACCTTTAAAGGTACCATTCAATTGATTTCTAGGCTCCATTATTTCTTATAAAGAATTAGTCAAATATTTCTGTTTCCTTGTACATAATGTTGTCCCTACACCCTCAAAGTCCCAGATGTTACATAATTGATTTTTCTTTAAGATTTATTCTCAGGTTTATTATTTCTTTCCTTCTGCTTGCTTTAAATTTATTTTGCTTCTCTTTTTTCTAGTTTCTTTATTTTGCTTCTCTTTTTCTAGTTTTTTTAGGTGAAAACTTAGATTATTTAAGACTTCCTTACTTTTCTAGTTTATGCGTTTGTTTCTATAAATTCCCCCCTGGCACTGCCTTAGCCGTGTCCAACAAATTGTGCTATGCTGTATTTTATTTTTGTCTAAGTTTAATGCATTTTTTTTTTTTAATTTCTCTTGAGACTTCCTCTTTGACTCATGAATTACTTAAAGTATGCTGTTATTTTCCAAGTGTTTGGAGATTTTCCTCTTGCTGATTTCTAGTCTGAGTGCTTTGTGGTTGGGGAATATGATTTATATTCTTTTAAATTTGTTCGTTTGTTTTATGATGCAGGATGTGATCTATATTGACATATATCTATATAAAAAAATAGGTACTTGAAAAGAATGTGAATTTTGTTGTTGTTGAGTGGAGTGTTCTATAAATTCTGGAAATTGGGTTACTTTTTCTTTCAAGCACTGTAGGACAGTCTCTCTGGGAAAACAAACAGGGATCACTAAATGTCTAGCATAGGAAAATTTCAGAGTTTCCAAGTTCACATTATATTATGATCATTATTTATCCTGATTGAGGACCACCTTCACTTCTTTCCTATATCACCATATCTACCTCTATCTCCAAAATACACATACTTGTTCTCCATGTCCCCTCCTTTCCCTTTATCTCAAGCACATTTCCGAGGCTGTCCAGATGCTGTTAGTAATTCTATCTAATTATCTTTTATGTAATCTTCTTTTTAACTGGAAGAATAGGCAAAAACCTGGGGAAGGAAAGGGCATTAGAGGTGGATGAAACAAATTGAGCAAAGATAAAAAGGTGGTACAAACTATGCTGGGTTTGGGGTAAGTTAAGCAATCTGTTGTGGTGAGAATTCCTTAAACATTTATTGAGAAACTGCTTTGTACCAGGCACTGTTCTAAGTGCTGGGGATACAGAGGCAAACAAGGCAGGGAGACTCCTACTCTTTGGCTCTTGATAGCCAAGAACAAAGAAGCTATTTCACTTTATAACACAGCACTCTAAGTCAAGTTTGAAGATGATAAGTTCTGGGGGATGATTTGAGCATAAAAGCAGTAAATTCTTGACTATGATGAGGGAATAAAAATGATTCTTATCTTGGAAAATCTTATCTTCAATCATCTTCATATCCTTTATCCCAGAGAAGTTTCTGAAGCAGGAAATCAATTTTAGCCAAGCCAAGGAGGAAAAACAAACAAACAAAAGACAGTTAGTTCTCCCCACATTCTGGGCTACCACAAGCCTCACAATATTCCCTAGAATCTTTCTACTTAAAATGCAGCCCATGTGACAGCAGCAGACATCACCTGGGAGCGTGTTGGAAATACAGACTCTCAGACCCTACTCTAGACACAGAATAAGTATCTCATCAACATCTTTAGATGACTCATACACACATTAAAGTTTGAAAAGCACTTCTAAGTGTACCAGCTAGGTTCACACCCAAACCGCTGTAGAATCTTATTCTAGGATCATAAACTATCACTAGAAGGAACTTTGAAGAGCATGTAACTGACTGTTTCTCAAAGTAGTGACTCATTTGCTCTATATAGTTTATACTCCCTTATTTGTGTTCAGTTCTGACCAATGGATGCTAAAAGTTTCACGAATATTCTGTAACTGCTGGTATTTTTATCAAAACATTACATTGTTATTATGACAACTGATCTCAACATTATGATCAAATTAATGTTGTTCTTTATCAAATTAAATCTGCACCTTTACCCTCAAATAAAAGAAGGAAATTAACCATCATTTGATATTTGGTAAATTTGTACTTTGTATTTCCCCTTTTGGTGCTCACTGGGACTTAAGTCTAGTTATAGGTCTAGAAGCCAAAATGGGTGATGGGCATGTGTCATAAAAACATTCAACATTGTCTTGTAAGGCATCTGCCTTGGGTGATGTCCTGGGCAATGACTCGGACAAAGGCTCTTTAAACACAGCTGTGTTAATCTCATCAGATGGGAATGTGGGCATAATGGTTTTACTGGGAAGGGTGGCTTAGCAGACAAAGATGGAGTAATCTCTTCAGATGGAAGTGAGAGGGCTGGTTCTCTTGGCAGTAATGATTCAATGGAATTGAGGGACGCACTGCCCCCTGCTTCCTCATTACCTGACAATATGCCCCCATCCCAAGTTTCAGGATCCCACTTCTTTCCAATCAGTGCCCTCACTTCAACTTCAGACACCACTTGAGTTTGGGAATTGAGTTGATGTTGTTTAGCCACTCTTCCTGTAAGACTCTGGATTTGGTGTTTGACAATATCAGCTCTGTTACTGCAAGGGATAAGGCTTTCTTTCAAGGCACAAGTGGAAATTTTGAGGTTGTTTATGTAGGGTTTGAGCTTTGATTCTTAAGCCCTGACCTCATCTCTCTCTTTTACCACTTCGTCTAGTGAAAGTAGGACCAACCAATCCGCTTCCTTATGCTTGTCATATGACAAAATTGTAGGAAGGTATTAAACATACCATTACTTCCAGCATCTCCTTTCACCAATATCTGATCTATTGGTGGTGATATTTTGTGTATTTCTATTGCCATCTCATGCCATGGATTAGTAGTACCCTCTTTACTACTGGGAGCAGAGTCACCAACATCTTCAAGACTAACCAGACCCACCAACTTAGAAAACTGAGCCTTACACTTTTGTTTCTCTAGAACCACTTCCAGTGCCAAATGTCTTAGGCTGGGTTTTCCAGAGTAGCAAAACCAGTAAAGTGTATAAATACATATTTGGAGAGAACTACATCAAGGAACTGGTTCATGCGGTTATAGAGGCTGGAACGTGGATAAGGCTGGAGACTTCTCCCAATTCCTGTAGCCACAGGGGCTGGTGAACCTAAGATCGGTAGGTCAGAGTGCAGAGCTCTGGCTTACAGGCTGTGAAGACAGACGAATCCTAGGATCAAGAAGCAAGACAGCAGCTAAGTTTCTAGCTCAAGTCCCATGAACTGGAAGCCTGACCAACAGGAGCCAGCTGTAGGATCTAGTGTGAGCAAAAGCAAACAAGCCTTGCCAGAAAGTCCACTTATATTTTATTCATGCCACACCCCCAAGGGAATTCTCTTTCATCTGATTGGCTACTCACAGCAGATCCCTTCATGATAGTGATCACATTATATCAAATATCATGATGGAGGTGATCACATCATTATTTGACTACCCAACTACATCATAACTGGCAAAGGACTGAGAATCATGGCCCATCCAAATTGACACATAGCCTTAATGATCACACTATATAATATAAAATCTATAACTTTGAGCATGTCTATAATATTGACTGGATTTTTAATTTACATGCAGACATTGAAATAATATAGAATGGAAACTCTATTGACATTTTAAAGTATAAACAGTAATTACTAGAAGCAAAAACTCAACGTGGAAATTAAAATAATATTGGAAAGAATCATAACCTTGCTCATAGACTATTTGAGCTAAAAGACAGCTCAGATATAATCCATTTTAAAGATGAGAAAAAAAATTTGTGAGTTGAAGTAGCTTTCTAGAGTTGCATCAAATTTTTTTTCACAGAGCAGGGATTCATTGTTTCAGAGATAGATATTTTATACATTTTTATTTGTCAAGGCATTGAGAGCTCAGTCCTTCAGTTTCTTTCTGCATAATACACACTTGTATCTATTTTTTTAGAAAAGGAAAAAATGTGATCTTGAAGTTAAATCCTGGCTGAAATGTAAACTACTTAATTTCTAAGAAACGTAGGAATACGGAATCTTTAAAGGCAATTTGCTCATTCTCTCATTCAACTAGTATTTATTTAGCTTTTACCATGGACCAGATTCTCTACTAGTTCTGGGACACACTGGTCAGAAAAATAGATATTGTCTAAAATATAGGCCATATACTGATAGTTTGTATCTTGATTCCCAGGACTAGTTCTACCTGATCATATCTGGATAGTTCACAATATTTAGGGTGGAGGAGTTCCTGACCTCCTCACTAGCTCATCAAAACTTAGTCTTAACATAACTTTCAGGGCAAAAAATAAAAAGAATTATGCTAAGAATTACTAATTTGGGATTGTCTGTTTATTCATTACTTATTCATTTATTTATTCATCCACTCAACGCCATGTGCTAGGCATGTTAATATCACCCAGACCCTGACCTTGGAAAGCTCTCCTGTGAAGATGATAATGCTAACTAGTGGTTTAACTAACATAAAATACCCTGGAAGAACTCAGCAACTAACAATAGCACCAACAAATATGATAAGCACCTTCAACAACTTACTTGGGATATTTCCATGATCTTTATGTTTAATTAAAAAATTACAGGTATTCCTTTTTATGTGAGTGTGCCCCGTGTTACTGATATCTTTCATCATGTACTTTAGTAACTCTACTTCAATTTCTTTTATCTATTTTCAGTGATGTGGAGGATTTTGGCTTATTCCCCACAGGACAGCACCTATTCTTAGAAAAGCACACATAAAATAATCTTTTAGGACAGTTATCTCAGTTCTTCTAACAAGGCATCCTAGGTTGTAGCTTTACTGTTTGCATGTTTTTGTTTATAATTGATTTCCATTAGATGCTCCCTTCTCCATATTTTCCACGATTTTTGTTCGTATGGAAAATCCAAATAAGCACAATAAGTTGGTTCTGGAAAGCAGACAGCATGACAGAATGTAATCTCAGACAAGTCAATAATGCAACGTATTTTGTAAACGTCAGTTTGTGAGCAGCAAAACTATAACTTTAAAATTTTCTTTTGTCTGATTTTATTTTATATAGATAATTCCTTTTTTCATTGGTTAGGCTCAATGCTACTTCTTTAGGGCAAGTGTTCATGTAAGTTTATTTTAGAAACATGCTTTATATTCCTGGCCTAGATATTTTATCCTGGTTTCTACAGGTTGTCTTTTTGCTGTTACTTATTCATGCTTATAAAGTTTGATGATTTATTTTTCATTTGAACTTCACTGTTCCTGTTAGATGCTTTTCTGCCATACCAATAAATAACCAATCATTCTAATTCATAGTGATTATTTGTTGTTCTTTCCCTAATGTGCAGCTATGCTGCTTGCAAATTTCTATTCGATTATTTTCTGTTGTCCTTGGATTCATTTATCATTTGTTATATTACAATAATATTTTCCAAGAGGGCCAGTATATGGAAAACTTTGTGGGTGCTTGCATGTCTGAAAATGTCTTTATTTCTGCCCTAGTTTAGGTGGTTATTAAATTTAGGCCTCGCAACCCTTTTCCTTCAGAACTTCAAAGATATTTCTCCAGTGTATTCCAGAATGACTTATTGCTGATGAGAAGTCTGATGACAAGCCTACTCTTATTTCTATGTACCAAAAACCAAACCAGTGTCCATCGAGTTGACTGTGACTCATGACAGCCTCATCCTAAAATTTGACTAGGTTATGTCATGGTATAGGGACTTCTCTCCAATTCTTCTTCCTTTTCTCTTGCTCAAGAAGGTCTTTTTTTCTTTTTTATTTCTTCTTATTTTTTAGATTATTTTATTTGGCCAGTTATCTCATGTGTTTCTCTAATATTTCTAGACAGACGTTGAGATTTTTAGATCTTTTTTTAGTTTGGGGGAATTTTCTTTGGAATTTTCTGTATCTTTGTGCTTTTATGCTATATTTTTGGAAAATCCACTCTCTGATTTCAGTGACAAGGAGCCCTGGTGGCACAATGGTTAAGCACTCAACTGCTAACAGAAAGGTTGGCTGTTCAAACCCACCAAGAAGCTCCACAGGAGAAAAGGTCTGGTGATCCGCTTCCATAAAGATTACACCCTAGGAAACCCTATGGGGCTGTTCTACTCTGTCACATGGGATTGCTATGAGTCAGAATGAACTTGATGGCACACAGCACCATTTCAGTGGCTATCTTCACAGTGACCATATAGTTTGTGTTTAACTTAGTAATTTCTGTTTGCTGATAAATCTATTTCTGAATGCATTGCTTTCATTACTCAAACATGTATGGCAACTATATCACATTTTGCACGGGGTTCTGCCTGCCTGTCCCCTTCAGTGAAAAGTGACCCCTAGTCTCCACATCTGTCTTAGTTATCTTGTTCTGCTGTGACAGAAATACTACAAGTGAATGGCTTTAACAAACAGGAGTTTATTCTCTCATAGTCTAGGAGACTGGAAGTCTGAATTCAGGGTGCCAACTCAAGCGGAAGGCTTTCTGTCTCTGTTGTCTCTGGGGGAAGGTTGTTGTTATCAATCTTCCCTGAGTCTAGGAGTTTCTCAGTGTAGGAACCCTGGGTCTGAAGAATACGGTTCGCTTCCAGCTCTTCTTTCTTGGTGGTAGGAGTTCCCTCTCTTCTCTGCTTGATTCTCTCTTCAATATTTCAAAAGAGATAGACTAAAGAAACAATCTAGATTGAGTCTTGCCTCATTAACATAACTGCCTCTAATCCTGCCTCTTTAACATCATAGATGTAGAATTAACAACACAGAAGATATTAACATCAGATCACAAAATGGTGGACAACCACATAGTACTGGGTATCAGGGCCTAGGCAAATTGATACACATTTTGGGGGGACACAATTCAATCCATAAAATTCCACTCTTTGGCCCTCCAAAATTCATGTCCTCACCACACGTAAAGCATATTCACCCTGTCATATCATGCAAAAAATCTTAAATCAACTCCAATTCCAAATTCCATCCTGGGCAAAAACCCTCTTCATTTGCAAAATCTAGAATACAAGGTATCTGTTTCCAAAATACAATGGTGGAAGAGGCACAAGGTAGACGTTTCCATCACAAATGGGAGAAATTGGAGGGAAAGAAGCAATAACAGGCATCAAGCAGGTTAAAAACCCAGCAGAACTATTTATATTAGCTCTCAAGTTTTGAAAGTAATTCTCTGTTCTCTGAGACCATTTAGGCAATGGTCCTACCCTCCAGACTCTGGGTGTTGGCCACACTCTCTAGATTCTGAATGGATGATCCTTAGACTTGGGCTTCAGCTCTGCGTTCCAGACCAACTGGAATAGCAACTCTGCTCTCTTGGCTTTGGGAGACCACATTCTCTTGGTCTATCTGAGTGGAACCCTACTCCCTCAGCACCAGCAGGCCTTGTTCTTCTGCTCCTTGGGTATGGCAGCTCTGCTCCCTCAGCTTTGGGCAGCAGATCTGGCCCCATCCTGCTGGACTTGTGAAAGTCAGTCCCACGTTCCAGAGCTGAGTATGTGAAGGTCTGACTCTGAAACATAGGAGGCCATGGCCCCGCCCTTTGAGACCAAGCAGGCCATGGTTCCAACCTTTGAGACCCCAGAAGCTGTGGCACTTCCCTTTGAGACTGAGGCAGCTCTGCTTCCTGTGATCCTTGTCTCTTCAACTTCTGCTTCCTGGTTCCTTGACCTCTCAGCCCCTGTGGTCCTTGGCGCAGCCCTTTGTCCGCCCTACTCTTGCAAGTGTTCCAAAGCTCTTTAGCTCCACTGATACATTCCTGGAGACACCTTACTCAGCCAGTAAACCTTGGCCGGAAGGCAATCATCTCCCTGTCGGCTCTTGCTTGTCTCAGGCCGGTCTTCTGGTTCTGCTGCTGCTGTTTCTCTGCTACTGCTTCTTGCTGTCTGCACTGTTTCTGGTGTTCCAGCTCTCATTCCTTCTGAGCCTTCACCAGAATTGTCCTTGATATCCATAAATCCTCCAACAGTCTCTCTGAGGCAATCTAGACTTTTCCTATTAGGTAATTTTAAACCCTCCCAGCCTCTACCAATTCACAGTTTAAAAACTGCTTCCACATTTTGCTGGGAGCCAGGCTGCAAGGGCGGCCCCTCTGCACCCACTGCCCCCAGCATAAACATCGAAGAATTCCTGAAAAGTCAGGAGGAGCCAGGCTGCAAGGGCGGCCCCTCTGCACCCACTGCCCCTAGCATAAACATCAAAGAATTCCTGAAAAGTCAAGAATATCTCTGTCATCTGTGTTATGTTTCTGTTTCATTTTCAGCCTGTGTATAGCAGAATGCATAAGCATAAAATTCCATTATAGATTTAGGGACCTTTGGAGGGGGGCGTCCTACTCATAATCCCCTGGTAAAATCCCGGGTAGGGACAGCCCGTGTATTACCTGAGGATCAACATGAAGTTGTCTTAGGGGGAGAACGAATAGCTCAACTATGGAAAACAAAAACAGGATGGTGGAATCCTGGTATTTACCAAGGCCCTTTTTGTGATTAAACCACCACCCACACATGATCCCATAAAAGTGGAAAAACAAAAGGCAGTGAGTTCTCTCAGCCAATTTCTCAGCCAATTACAGGTCAACCTTCTCGTCTACCCCGCTCACTGCTGCGCTTGACTGGTCTTTGGGTATAGAGATTGGGCTAATTGTCCTTGGCATAATCGTGGACAATATGACGTAACCCAAAGTGGCTGGACTTCAAGAACTTGACCACCCTGGACAAGATGGACAAAGCCTATGTGGCAATGGTTTTGCAAAAAGATTAATTGTTATAAAAACTGTGGAAGGTATTGCAAGATTAAGCATAAGTGTAAAGCAGTATGAAGTCAATTGTTACTTTAAATCAACTAAACAAAAACTCATTGTATTTGTGTGCGTATGCGGAACTGTACTATGTGTCACTTGGAAAATTATGTCTCTAGAAAATGATGTTATCTATGATGATTATATCTTGTACTGCCCCTTTGTTGATCACGCGATGTTATGCTTTTGTAAGCTTATGATATAAAAGACCATGTAAAAAATAAAGAGCAGAGGCTTCTTCTTCTGCAGAATGAAAATATAAGACACACTACCTCTCATTCTTTTTCGCCGAACTCTACCCCTCCTCTGGTAACCCTGTTCATTGCTGAGGCTGGCCCCCGGCAACTGGCGCCCGAACAGGGACCTGAAGGTAAGCATTGTCGTCTCGGGGTAGATAGGGCTGTTGCCTAGAGCTAAATAAGAAAGGAGAAAAGCTCCCTTTAGCCACCCCGTCGTTAGGACGGGGATAGGAAAGGAAAGATAGGCAAAACATATGAGAAGTTGTTAGACCCCTGTATAAGCAGGAGAATACTAGAAAAACACTATGGGACAAACATCCTCTGCAGAAAGAAAACTGTTTATTGATATCATCACGTGTATGCTCAAAAAAAGGGGAACCGCAGTGACTAGAAGCCAAGTAGCTCGATTTTTACATTTTGTTCAGGAACAACGCCCCTGGTTCCCAGAGGGAGGCTCGGCTAATTTGGACATATGGAAAGCTGTGGGAGAACAGCTACAAAAACATTATACTAGATGTGGCCCTGAGGGGGTGCCTGTTGATGCGTTTGCATTATGGATGCTTATCAGAGATACTCTTGACCCAACTCCCGATTCTGTTAAAGCATTCCAGGTACTAGACAATCCTGACTCTGACCTCATTTTAGAGGAGGAAGAAACACCTCTGCTTCAGAAACATCCTTCTGTAGTGTCTACCCCTTCAGCCCCCCCCTTTGTTGGTCTATCTAATCCAATCACGAATGACACTCTGAGCCCGGAGGAGCAAG
Organism: Elephas maximus indicus; assembly: GCF_024166365.1. Taxonomy (NCBI): domain Eukaryota; kingdom Metazoa; phylum Chordata; class Mammalia; order Proboscidea; family Elephantidae; genus Elephas; species Elephas maximus. Next base: position 67,962,649 of record NC_064836.1, read on the forward strand.
TCGATCTAGAGGAGGAGGCTGCTAGATATCATCAAGATGAGGATATTGTTCTTCCTTTACGAAAGTTGCAAATTGAGTCACAGCCTCCAAAGTATGAGGTTAAATCATTGACCTTTACTCCTCGAAATAAAGTACCTTTACCTCCCCCACCTCCTTCTCTGGCAGGAAAATCAAAAATCAAAGCAGCCTTAAAACAAGGCTTGTCTGAGGGGGACGTTACCCTCCCTTTGTGCTTTCCAGTACATTACAGTGGGGAATTTGATGAGGATGCAAAATGGACTCCTCTTTCTTATAAATTCCTCAAGGAGGTTAAAAATGCCTGCAAAGAATATGGACCCCTGTCTCCATACACATTGTCGTTAATAGATATTCTGTCAACCAGCTGGATGACTCCTTATGATTGGTATCAGCTGGCAAAAACCTGCTTACCAGGGGGTAGTTTCTTGTTATGGAAAATGGAATATGAAGAACGAGCAAAAAAAGAAGTTGCAGCTAGTACCAGGAGGGATAAAATAACTCTTGAGGCTATCCTAGGGACAGCAGACTGGGATCAAAATCAGACTCAGTTAAATTTATCAAAAAAGGTATCTCAAATAGCGGCCCGCTGTGCTACAGGGGCTTGGCGTTCCTTACCTCCGGGAACTGAAAAAACGTCAGTATTGACCGATATCAAACAAAAACCACAGGAACCTTATGAGGATTTTGTAGCTCGACTGCAAACGGCGGTTGAACGCATTATTACTAACAGTGAAGCTTGTGAGTTGGTTACAAAACAGCTGGCATATGAAAATGCTAATGCTACTTGTCAAACCTTATTAAGACCTATAAGGAAGACGGGTGATATTAACGCATATATTAGACAATGTGCTGACTTTTCCCCTGCATTTGTGCAAGGTATCACCCTGGCGGCCTATCTCAAAGGTGAATCCCCCCTGGTATGCTTGCAAGCTATGGCAAACTTTGATAATAAGAGGAAAAGTAATAATAATAATACTGGATGTAATGGAAAAAATGGGAACTGTTACATTTGTAATCAACCAGGACACATTAGTAGACAGTGCCCATCAAAAAATACCGGAAAAATAAATTCTGCTGATTCATCGGCTGTAGTAAATATGTCAAATCCAAACACTCTTTGCCCCCGCTGTCAAAAGGGTTTTCACTAGAAGAAGGATTGTAGGTCTAAATATCATAAAAATGGTCAAATTTTAGGTCCAAATACTAACACTCCTAATGTTACTGCTCTTGAACCAACTGGGTCGGGAAACGCCTTGAGGGGCCTGCCCTCGGCCCCGAAAATAATGGGGGTACAAACTCAGTCTCACAACCCATTCATTCCCTTTGTCCCGTCTCAAGTCTCATCCGAGCCACCCCAGGAAGTGCAGGATTGGACCTCCGTTCCACCACCTCAACAATATTAACTCCTGATGTCTCTGTTACTACAATTCCAACAGGTATTGCTGGACCATTACCAAAAGGCGTGGTCGGATTGATATTAGGACGAAGTTCCCTATCGATCCAAGGTCTTACTGTTATTCCAGGAGTAATTGACTCTGATTTTATGGGAGAAATCAAAGTTATCATGTCACCTCCAACTCGAACACATTTTATTCAAAAGGGACAGAGAATTGCACAATTATTGTTACTTCCCTATCATACCATGGGGACTGTGGCCTCACAAGTCGAGAGAGGAGATAGAGGCTTTGGCTCCAGTGATGTGGTTTTTTGGTTACAGGAAATCACTCAGAATAGACCTATGAAAGTACTTTTAGTAGAAGGAAAACCAATAAATGGCCTTATGGACACAGGGGCTGATGTATCCTGTGTTGCTGGAAAAGATTGGCCTGTCTCTTGGCCATTATCCCAGACTCCTACCACGCTGGTGGGGCTGGGACAGGCATCACAGGCCGAGAAAAGTTCTCAAATCTTACATTGGCAGGACGAATCTGAGCCTCAGTGTAATGGTACTTTTCAGCCTTACGTTATTCCTCCTATACCTTTTACCTTGTGGGGACAGGATGTTCTCTCTCAAATGGGCGCATTTCTCTACAGTCCTAGCCCTCAAGTAACGGCGCAAATGACCCAAATGCACTTTGACCCTACTCGAGGTCTGGGAAAAAATCAACAAGGTATTAAGATACAGGCCTCTCCTCAGAATAGATCTCCCCGGCAAGGGCTAGGATATTCAAATTTATAGTGGGGGCCACGCTGTTAAAGGCTGCTGACCCCATACAGTGGAAATCTGAACGACCTGTGTGGGTAGAGCAGTGGCCCCTAACTACAGAAAAACTACAGGCAGCCACAGAATTAGTCCAAAAACAATTAGAATTAGGACATATAGAGCCCTCTAACAGCCCATGGAATACTCCTATATTTGTTATAAAAAAGAAGTCTGGTGCATGGAGACTTCTACAAGACTTAAGAGCCATTAACCTTACTATGCAGGATATGGGAGCCCTACAGCCTGGTCTTCCATCCCCTGTTGCTATTCCTAAGGGAGACCCAATAATAGTCATTGACTTACAAGATTGCTTTTTTACCATTCCTCTTAGTGAGCCTGATAGACAAAGATTTGCTTTTAGCCTGCCCTCAATTAATCTAATTAGGCCATATCAGAGGTTCCAATGGAAGGTTCTACCACAAGGAATGAAAAATAGCCCTACTCTTTGTCAAAAATATGTGGATCAAGCTATAAGTCAAGTTAGAAATGCGCATGCTGGTGTTTATCTTGTTCATTATATGGATGACTTATTATTGTCTCATAAAGATAGGGTTTACTTACAACAGGTGTTGCAAGATTTGGTTGCTGCATTGGAAGAATATGGGCTAAAAATAGCCCCAGAAAAGATACAAATCGATCCTCCCATTAACTACTTAGGAAGGACCATACATAATCAGTATATTACTCCTCAAAAAATTCATCTAAGAACCACTCATTTAACCACTTTAAATGATTTTCAACAACTGTTGGGAGATATTAATTGGGTTCGACCCTATCTAAAGTTGTCCACTAATGAACTATCACCATTATTTAATATATTAAAAGGAGATCCTAATCCTCGCTCACCTCGAGTTCTAACAGTAGAAGCCCGGTTAGCTTTAAAATTGGTAGAAGAAGCTTTAAATAATAGTTTTTTACAAAGACTTAATTATACATTACCTTGGGACCTGATTATATTAGCTACTCTAAATTCTCCTACTGGTTGCTTATGGCAAGAGGGACCCTTAGAGTGGATACATCTTCCACACACTCATAGGAAAAATGTTCCTTCATATCCCTCCTTGGTGGCTTTGATATTTCAAAAGGGGCGACAAAGAAGTAGAGAACTGTTTGGGCTAGACCCCTTCAATATTATAGTTCCTTATAGTGCTGAACAAACAAATTATCTTCTTCAAAATAATGAAGAATGGGCTATTGCTTTGACTGATTTTAAAGGTCAAATTACATATCACTTACCACCACATCCTGTCCTCACATTTGTCAAAGGCCACGAATTCTGTTTCCCTGAAAGGTGTAAACCACAACCACTTTCCCAAGCAGCTCTTGTATTTACTGATGGCTCAGCCAATGGCAGAGCTGTTTACATTGTTAATGGAACAGAATTTACAGTTCAAACTGAAGAAAAATCCGCCCAGAAAACAGAATTAATAGCAGTAATTAAAACCTTTTCATATTTAAAAAATACTCCATTCAATCTATATACTGATTCTCAGTATATCTATAGACTATTTCCTCATATTGAAACTGCTCCTATTCCAATTCAGTCGACTGTGTCACAATTCCTAATAAAACTTCAAACACTTATTCATATTAGAACACAACCTTTCTTTGTAGGACATGTTAGGGCTCATTCAGGTCTACCTGGACCTATTCATGAAGGTAATAATAGAGCTGATCAGTTAACAAAACTTATTTCTATAACCACAATTGAACAAGCTGCTGAATCACATAAACTGCACCATCAAAATGCTTCAGCACTTAGAAAACAATTTCAAATTTCAAGAGAAGAAGCACGAAATATTGTCAGACAATGTTCCTCATGCCCTACTACATTGCCATCTTTGCCCATGGGAGTAAACCCTAGGGGATTAAAACCCAATTGTCTTTGGCAAATGAACGTAACCCATATATCATCCTTTGGGCGACTTTCTTATGTCCATGTAACTATTGATACTTATTCCCATGTCTGCTCGAACTGGAGAAGCATTTAAGGATATAATTCAACATATGTTTTATTGCTTTGCCATACTGGGAAAACCCGTAGAAATTAAAACTGATAATGCCCCTGCTTACTCTTCTAAAGCATTTCAAGAATTTTGTAAAACATTTAAAATTAATCATACCACAGGGATTCCCTACAATCCTCAAGGTCAAGCAATAGTGGAAAGAGCTCATCAGACTTTGAAAACACAAATTACTAAATTACAAAATGGAGAATTTAAACATAGTACTCCTTATCATATCTTAAATCATGCATTATTTGTTATTAATTTTTTAAATATAAATGAACAAGGTTTATCCCCAATGGAACGCCATTGGTATACAAAACAAAATACTGTTGTACCTTCAGTATATTGGAAAGATCTGTTAACAGGAAAATGGAAAGGACCTGATCCATTAATTTCTTGTGGAAGAGGCTATGCTTGTGTTTTCCCACAGGACGAAACTTCCCCTTTGTGGATACCCGACAGACTCATCAGACATGCAAGACCCAAAAACCACTAAAAATCCTCCAACACTTCCTCCCTCACTGCTTACAAACCTAACACCTCTCACGACTCTTCTGAGAAATCTGTCTCTTGAAAATGCTCCATCTACACCCCCACCTTCGCCTGTTTCTAGTTCTTCCTCCTCTTCATCTTCTACTCCACCCCCTCTCACTGACTTTATACAACCCTCTACAAATCTCAACAACTCTTCATCTCGAGACAAAGTGCAGTGGAGAAGCCGGAGATATACTCCTTATTTAAGAAACCATCGAACCATTGCGGCTGAGCCCCCAACTTGGGGCCAACTCAAAAAACTTACTCATCTGGCTCACACCTTAACCGTGGATCAACATATTCCCGTAAATGCGGGTACTCTTTTTGTGGCTATGCTCGCTATCATTTCCTGTCAGGTATGTGTTGTTACGGCTGATATACATTGGGCTTATGTCCCAAAACCTCCTATATTTCACCCCGTCACCTGGGAAGATCCTTCCCCCTCTGTATTTACTAATAATTCTGCATTACTGGGGGGCGAAACCATATTTTGGAACCCTCAAGGCTTTAATTCTAATTATTCCTATTCTGGTATATCAGATAATCCTCCTATTTGTATTCAATTAAGAAATTTGCAAAAAACTATCCCTGGCTGTATTCCTTTTGGCTTCAAATCAATGATTACTGACTCACCTAATGGAAATCAAAACCAACAGCCTTACAGATTATTATGGGCTCTACGCCTCATCCTTCCAGAAAAAAACTGACTTTCTTAAGGGTATCCCAAAAGTACACACTCCTCTTTTTCCTACCTGTGATAAGTCGCCTCCTGAGAATTCTAAGAGCAATCAAGATTGGGCTATGATTGACCCTTCAAAAGGATTTCCTATTTGGAGAAATTGTATGTATAATTCACAAGTTGTATATGCTCTGCCTGAAATGTCTGCACGTCTTATTGATTGTAGTATTTTAGCTCCTGAAGATGATTATCGTCAATATTTACAATCAGCTGGATATCGTTTTAATTGGCAAGATGCCTTAGTCCCTCTCCCACAAAAAGTTAATCGTTGGCATATAAATGGATGGGTTCCCCCTATTCTTTCTACCTTCACGGGTAACATACATCCATCTTTGTGGAGACTGGCGACTGCTGCCGGCAATGTCACTTTGTCCCGTCCTTTTAATAATGAGAGTTTTGATATTCAAGCTTGTGTACCTGCTCCATATGTGTTATTAATTAGCCGCAGCAATCACTCTAGTATTGTTATAGAAAACAAGAAAACACATTATGTTAGTTCTTGTGAAGATTGTATACTGACCAATTGTATAAACCCTGCAATTCCTGTCGAAAGTATGATGATTTTACAACAGCCAAAATATATTATGATTCCTGTACATTTACAAGAAGATTGGTATGATGATTCAGGCCTAGAAGCCTTAAAACAGGCTTCTGCTAATTTATCTCGAGCCAAACGGTTTGTAGCAGCTTTAATACTGGGGATTTCCGCTCTTATAGCTTTAGCAACTTCTCTTTCACTTTCTGCTATGGTGTTAACACAACAGATTCATACTGCAAACTATGTAAATAATTTAAGTAAAAATATTACTTTAGCCTTAGCCACACAAGAAGCCATTGATAGAAAATTACAACAAGAAGTTAATGCCCTTGAAGAAGCAATTCTATATATAGGACAAGAAATCACTAATCTCAAAGTGCGACTTACTTTGAGATGCCATGTAAGTTTCAAATGGATTTGTGTTACTCCACTGCCTGTAAATACTACCATACATAATTGGGAAAAAATCAAAAATCATATCCAGGGCATATGGAATCACTCTGATTTGAGTTTTAATATTGACAAATTACATATGGAAATACAAGATATTACAAATGCAGAAAAAGATTTTTCCTCTTCTCAAACAGCCAAACAATTTATTGATTCCTTAAATTCCTTTATTCAAAAGCATAGTCTTAAAAACATTCTGTTAAACACGGGTATTTCTTTATGTTTATTCTTGATTTTGTTGTTCTTTCTTCCAGTCATCTTCCGAATCTTAAATCAAGCTATCCAAAAGGTGGCTTCAGATCTTCATCTGGCGAAATTAAAAAATAAAAAAGGGGGAGATGCTGGGAGCCAGGCTGCAAGGGCGGCCCCTCTGCACCCACTGCCCCCAGCATAAACATCGAAGAATTCCTGAAAAGTCAGGAGGAGCCAGGCTGCAAGGGCGGCCCCTCTGCACCCACTGCCCCTAGCATAAACATCAAAGAATTCCTGAAAAGTCAGGAATATCTCTGTCATCTGTGTTATGTTTCTGTTTCATTTTCAGCCTGTGTATAGCAGAATGCATAAGCATAAAATTCCATTATAGATTTAGGGACCTTTGGAGGGGGGCGTCCTACTCATAATCCCCTGGTAAAATCCCGGGTAGGGACAGCCCGTGTATTACCTGAGGATCAACATGAAGTTGTCTTAGGGGGAGAACGAATAGCTCAACTATGGAAAACAAAAACAGGATGGTGGAATCCTGGTATTTACCAAGGCCCTTTTTGTGATTAAACCACCACCCACACATGATCCCATAAAAGTGGAAAAACAAAAGGCAGTGAGTTCTCTCAGCCAATTTCTCAGCCAATTACAGGTCAACCTTCTCGTCTACCCCGCTCACTGCTGCGCTTGACTGGTCTTTGGGTATAGAGATTGGGCTAATTGTCCTTGGCATAATCGTGGACAATATGACGTAACCCAAAGTGGCTGGACTTCAAGAACTTGACCACCCTGGACAAGATGGACAAAGCCTATGTGGCAATGGTTTTGCAAAAAGATTAATTGTTATAAAAACTGTGGAAGGTATTGCAAGATTAAGCATAAGTGTAAAGCAGTATGAAGTCAATTGTTACTTTAAATCAACTAAACAAAAACTCATTGTATTTGTGTGCGTATGCGGAACTGTACTATGTGTCACTTGGAAAATTATGTCTCTAGAAAATGATGTTATCTATGATGATTATATCTTGTACTGCCCCTTTGTTGATCATGCGATGTTATGCTTTTGTAAGCTTATGATATAAAAGACCATGTAAAAAATAAAGAGCAGAGGCTTCTTCTTCTGCAGAATGAAAATATAAGACACACTACCTCTCATTCTTTTTCGCCGAACTCTACCCCTCCTCTGGTAACCCTGTTCATTGCTGAGGCTGGCCCCCGGCAACATTTTAGGTACCTGTTAGAGCAGCTCCCCACTCTTCTGATAACAAATTTTGTCTTGGTTATCTAGTGCTGCTATAACAGAAATACCACAAGTGAATGGCTTCAGCAAAGGAAATTTACTTTCACTGTCTAGGAGGCTAGAAGCCTGAATTCAAGATGCCAGCTCCAGGGGAAGGCTTCCTCTGTTGCTTCTCAGCGAGGGTCCTTGTGATTAATCTTACCTTTTTTTTTTTTAGTGCAAGGACCCTATGTCCAAAGGGTGCACTCTGCTTCTGGTCTTCTTTCTTGGTGGTAGGAGTTCCCTCTCCTCTTTGCTCAATTCTCTCTTTTATATCTCAGAAGAGAATGATTCAATATACAACCTCATCCTGTAGATTGAATTCTGCCTCATTAACATAACTGCCTCTAATCCTGCCTTATTAACATCATAGAAGTTAGGATTTATAACACGTAGAATAATGATATCAGATCACAAAATGGTGAATAATGACATAATACTGGGAATCATTGCTTAGCCAAGTTGGTACACATTTTTGGGGAACACAATTCAACCCATAACACTCACGCAAAAGAATTTCTGAAAATGTTGAAAGTCGAAAACAATACTAGAGATTTATTATTCAAACAATGATTTGTTTATGGTGGAGCACACACCTTAAATCAAATGTGGTGGCATCAGAGCTTAAATAGTCAGGGGGGAAAAAAGGAGTCCAACAGTCCAGGTGGTTTTAGCTGTTTTTTTTTAGAGGTTCACTAAAATATCCTTTGAAATCCTTTCTTCTCTGAAATATTAGCTTGCTTAAGACAAATGTTCCAGGTCTGAGATTGCCAGTCCCTGCCAAGTGGCTCTCAGATAACCAGGTGTTTGCTTCTCTTACATGATTCCTGAGAACAACTGTTTACAGTCTTGACTCACTCTTCCCAAATGTTTTACATCCTGACCTTTTGTTCCTGAGAATGCATGTTGGCTCCATCATTCTTATGTCTGACACGAGTGCTTCTAGTTTGAAACTTTTCTATTTACAATCACCACTTTTGATCAAGCCTCCATTAGGGGCTGCTGATCACACAAAATGGAATAGACTTTCTTCTGTAAGGAGTTTGTCTCTTTTATTGTGGAACTTTGGTTAATAAAAAGTATTTTCTTCATCTTGCTGAGTTAATAGGCCTCATCTTCAGGGTAAGTAAATCTCATGGGGAATGTCTTCATGGACAAGGCCACATTCAAGGAACATAGGACAGGATGATAAAGGTCAAGATGAAACATAGCCAAGGAGAGAAAAGGGAGGTAATTAAACAACGTGATCATTGATGAAAGCCTGTGAAACTAGAATGATTTTATGTGAAAGGTCAAATGGTTTTAAAATACAGCATTTAATGAATAGAATGCATTAAGCTAAAAAGCAAAACAGCATTTTATAATTACAATGATAGAAATGATGAGGAATATAAAGACTCCAAAATAAAGTAGCAAGTTTTTCCACCATCCACTCCAAAAGGAAATCAATTACTTGTAATTTCAGGAAAGGAGGGAACAGGATCATTAAGGTGAGATACTACACATTGCATATGATTAATATAGAGTATAATATTAGCATTATTGTTAAGAATATAGACACAACAATCAGACTTTATTATGGCACTGGTACATCCTTAGGCTGCATTGAGAATGTCAAGGGCCATTATATTTTGAAGAACTGTTTTTTTTAATCATAGTCATTTCAGTATTCATTTTTTGGAGTTCATGGACAGAATCAATTGAAACACTCTGAATATATTTAGTCAGAACTTTGACGTGTGACATGACATCTTTTAACCGTATTTGAAGTTCAAAAATAGAAGCTAAATGATTACCATTTAAATCGGATCTGGCCTAATGAGCTCTTAAAAATGGAAGAGGTAAGTCAGTTAATATTAGAGCTTGGGTCCAGCTCACTCCTATAGTACATCTGTTAATCCATACAGGTGGAGGCCAAAGTCAAAAGCTAAAGCCATTTTGGGGTAGTCAAATAGCAAGAATCAGAAAATGAGAAAAATGCTTACTATAGGCTGTTCTGTAGCCAGCATAATATTATTCGCAACTGATATAGCTGATTCTTACGTTAAAAGAAGGAAAAAAAAGGTTTCTTATAACTAGAAAATAAAACTTTTAACGTCAGCAACATTTTATATAAACCCTATAGTCTTTTAGTTTACTCAGTCCTATGTAGTTAATTTTGGTTCCATGCAATTCTGGATCAGTAGTAGTCTGAAAACTTCATCAGTTTCTACATCAGAGTTCTAGAAATCTTGATTCATCCAACAATATCTGTGTTTGAAAAATTATAACCCCTTTCGTAAGTCTGATATAGTCCATTTTTATTGAAATATTTTGGTCAAGCTTTTTCAGTGAATCAGCACAGTAAAACTTATCTGCAGATGACAACCTGAACAATGGCCATGGGTAATTTATAATAATTCTTAAAAGTGAAAGAACTGATGGCAATTAACTACAAATTAATGCAAAGACAAATAAAGTCAGCTAAAAATATCTTTAGACAAAACATCTCTAAACATAATGATTAATGTTATTTTCAAAGAGCTTCAGATGTAACACATAATAATTTTGAGAATAACATCAAATAGGAAATACCAAGTATATACCAAGATCATCAAGTCTCTAAACATCTGAACAGTAATAAAGCTACATGGGTAAACAATACGAATTCCCCAGTTAAAAGCATTGGCTTTGATGATGCCAAAGAAAACAAAGTTGTGACCAAGTTAGTAATAGAAATTATAAAATTATAATATAATACTATGCACTAGTTGTCTAATATCAGGCAAACATCAATGACATATAAATTTTAACCCAAAGAAAATTGGGCACTTCTCCTGATTTGACAACATGTTTCGTGTAACTCATAACAAATTAAATAACCTCCTCCCTTTTCTCAGCACTTTTCTCTTTATAAAACGGAGATAAATCTTTGTGGCTTTCCATGAAGTTTCAAAGTTATCAGGAGGTTGTCAAAGTTATCGAGAAACAATATTTAGTTATTTAGCCTCAGTCTTTTCTTTTTTCCAAAGCTGTATGTCTTCAGCATGAACTCAGGAATTTATTCTAAGGAGATACTGAATCCTTACCTACAAGGCAGATTACATAGAGGATAAAATCAATTCTTCAAATCCGCAGCTAAAGAAAATTTTGTTATTTTATATCAAGAAACCCAATTGACATTAAAGCTTTTAAAAATTCTCCTAAATTAGCCTACCAGATTTTAGTTGCAGTAAATAAGAACTTTCACCCTATTAAATACATTCTGTTTTTATAAACCTTTTAAAATTCCCTGTCCTTGTTACATATCTCCTCTAATACAATCTTTTAAGTGATAAAAACAAACATACTTATTACCAGACCCAAATATATATATTTATATATAGCCTTTCTCAGTGGCATAAAAAGTAAAACCTATAAACTTCAATTGTAATGAATACCCATTAAGTCAATTTAATATGGGTAAAAAAATTACTTAAAAATCTTAGAAATTAATTTAAGCCTATGCAATAAAGAACATAATTACTGGTGAAGCAAAGTTTGTCTAAATAATCTATATTTCCATTCAAACATTTACCACTTTCTTATATTTTCTCAGTCCAACCTTAAATTTGTCCACAGGCCTTTTTTGTCCACCCAACTTCTGGTAACTGTATTAAGACAGCACTTTTCTTTTTCTTTTTTTTTTTAAAAAATGTCATTAATGTCAACATTAATTTCTTTTGTCTTAAACAGGTTTTCACCTGGTTGGGAGGGTTTATTTCCCCAAAACTTTCTCTGTAGTAGCATGTGTCTCAGAGGCTCATTATCAAGAAAGAATTTGTTAATTTCAATTCATTTACGTATGTTTAAGTTGGGCTAGGTATTTTTGAAAGAAAAATATGATTCTTCTCATTCTGGAATGAATAAATATTACTCTTTTTCCCTAAATGAAACATATTTCATATAATATCTAACTTAAGTCACCTAGGAAAGTTTTGCTTTTAAGGTTGGTATAAACATAAAAGCCTTTGTCAGAACAAATTTATTTTCATTAATGCTTAGGAATATTAACATTATTTAATTCATATAAGTGCTTATTTATTATTAAATCAATCAAAGTAAGTTCTTTGAAGGAATATTGTAGCAAAATTTATAAAATACTATCAAAAGGAATGAAAATTATTACACTTTTATAACACTGTTTTTGCATGCTTTGTAGGATCCTTTAGAGAAGTATTATAGAAAAAGTTGTGCTTCTTAAGATCTTGTTATACCAATCAAAATACACAACCTATCCTTTTCAGTGCATCTGTCAAATAGACCAATTTGTATAAAATTTTCTCAATGTAGTTACTGAAAGCCAAACTCATAAGATAGGCAGAGTTTTTCTTTGAAGAGAAAAAAACTAAGATTTAAAAGATTGCCTTGCAAGGAAAAAAGAAAAGAAAAGAAAAACCTAGCAACTGCCTGTCACAGCTCCCTGAGACAAGACAAAAACTCAGGCAAAGAATAAGTCAGAAAAATCACAAAATATTCACTGATCTATGAGGCCAGCTCAAAACCCTGGCTCATATTGAATGCCACGCAAGACAAACATATAGGGAACTCAATTTCTTAAGCTGTATACAGCAATTCTTGGTTGAGATTGACAAAATTCAACAGAAAAACAGGTCCTAGATAAACTCCTTTATGGTCCAGTTTCAGATGGAGGGAATTCATTTAGATTCTTTGACTAAAACTGATCATTAAACAAATGTTCTCTGAAAAGGACAACACAAATAGGAACCCATTTCATTAAAGTGATCACTGAGATTTCAAATTAATTGAAATGTATTCGGCTTATAGTGTTTTTGAATATGAACCCCAAACCAGCATCCTGGTAAAGAAGGAATCTAGGCTTCTCTATCAAGGATGTTAAAAATCGTATTCTCTTAGGTTGAAACTTTGGTTTTCTATAGTCAAATAAAATTCCTAGCAGGGAGTCTGATGTGGGGTTTGGGCAGTATGCCTTCATTGCATGAAAGCTTTCTTGTGGCTCTTGGGTAGCGTAGTTCTCTGGCCCATCTCATGCCCCAGCTTATCCTTCCATGGGTGCCTTTCTGTTGGTGGTGAGTACTGTAAGGGCATCTAAGATGCTCAACCTGGGCCCAGATATTTTTGAGGCTTAAAGATTCTGGGATTCTTTTGCAACAATCATAAAAAACCTGGTTTTATTCTTTTTGAGCGAAATTCCTTCTTCTGGCTAGAAGTCTAGCCTTTTATTTTAGATCTTTAATATACTAGTCTCTCCAACTGCAAAATATCTTAAAGTGGCCACTGGTTTGTTAAATTGGAGTTAGAGAGCTCAAACGAAAATCCAAATCCAAACAAGATCTAGACCTATAGCTCCTGGCCATGTAGCCAGCTACAGTTCCACTTGAAAAATCAGCTGCTTTTTGGATTTGGCATACCCTATATGAGACAGTCCTAAGTGCTACGATTCACCAAACATGAGTGTCTGTAGTCTGAAACTTTTCCATTTACATGCACTATATACATCCTATTTTTCACCATCCTAGTTTCTGCATAAACCTTATAGTTCATTGAGAGTAATGGTAGATCACCACAGCTGTAACCACTTTGTAGTTCCTGTTGCAGTTTCTTTACCAGATATGTTTCCTTACTAGAGTATTTCAGCACAATCTTGGGTATGAAATATGTGGATACTGAAGTAGTAAATACATTCTCTCCATACCCATCATGAAGGAGGATCAGAAGCACCTTACACTCACCTAGGATGGGCCACAGTATACATTGATGATTTTGTCCCAGGCCAATGATAATTCTTCAGCTCTTTGTCTGAAGAAAACTTGGTTTTCTGAACATTTTGCAGAACAGCAAGCTGGTCTCTTACACTGATGATATGTTAATTAGACTTCATGAGCCTCTTGATCCTTTGTAAAGTTCATGTGCTCCATAGAATGTCTGATAAACTCTACAAAATTTGTATATTGGGAGTGTGAAATATATCATGTGGCAAAAATAATATGTTTTTAAAATTTTGGTAGCGAGACCAAGAACAGGCACAGCTGGATTTGCGGGAGAGAACAAGCATCACCCGGAGAAGCCAGTTTTTCACTGAGGCAGTGGTGAGATAGGAATTGGGTTTGACTTTGGGGTGGGGATGAGAGTGTTCTATGTGTGGGAACAAGGATGAAACAAGTAAATGATAATTAGAATACGTACAGTAGATGAAATTGTTAGCTGGTTACCAAATCTATTTTCTTTTCTTCCTCAACACATAGCCTCCTTTTTCAGTTAACTGTGGCCAGATGACTCACTTAGGCACAAAAGTAATATACATCAATTATAGTATTGGCTCATAAGCAATTCACACTCAGGATCCTTGGTGAACTTTCCCATCCCAGCTTGAGAATAGCAAACATTGAAGGAAGTCATGTGTAGAAATCGGGAGAGTGACAAAATGGAAAGAGACTGGGACTTTGAATCACCAATTGAAGTAGAACTATTTTCAATTAGGAACACACGATTTATGCTTTATATGAAGGAGAATTAAACTTCTTTTGTGTTAAGCCACTAAGATATTGAGGAACATCTATTAATGCAGCTAGTGTTACTGTAGGAAGCTGGTAGCACAAAAGGTTAAGCATTCAGCTGCCAACTGAAAGGTTGGTGATTTGAACCCACCCAGCAGCTGCGTGGGAGAAGGACCTGGTGATCTGCTCCCATAAAGATTACAGCCAAGAAAACCCTATGATGTAGTTCTGCTCCGTCACATGGGGTCACTATGAGCTGAAATCAACTCGATGGCACTTAAGAATAACAGCAAATATTATTTTAAGTAGTATATAATGCAAAAGAAATGCTCAACTGTGTACAGTTGCATACTGAGTTTGTTTTTCAACATGAGGACATGGCATGGATATCTAGGCTTAAGAATTTCAGTTGTTATCCTATCTGCACTGAGAAGTATTTTATAAATTTAATTGGAGATGAGTATGTGTATATGGGATGGTGATGAAATGGTATATATTTTATAATTATCAGTCTGTTGTCAGTGTGAAAATTGGATTAGATGAGTGTGTTAAAGATGCAGATATACAGTTAGGTTATTTATTTAGTCTAGACAAGAGATGAATGTATCTTGCATCTGGAGGGTAAGGTGGAGGGAGATAGTGAGAAACAGCTGCATAGAGAATAGCTGCACTGATAGTTTATCAGATGAAATCTAGAGAATTTGGCAATGGTTGAAACAGTGGGACTGAGGGAGAGGTTAGTGTCAAGGATGTCTTCCTGGTTTATGGCTTGCATAATTGCTTGCTTGCTGATCCCATTCCCTGAGACAGGGAACACTGTTAGAAAACCAGGTTTGGGGATGGGAGGGGGGAAAATCCTAATTTCAGATTTGGAAATGTTAATTATAAAATACCTTTGGGATTTCCAAAAGGACAAGTCAAGTAGGTAGTTGGGTAGTGATATAACTAAGAGACATAAGAAGAAGAAAAACAAATTTATTCTAAGCCCTATTAAGTGGTGTTTTATAAACATGCTCCTACGGTGAACTCTAAGGACATAAACTGTAGGTTTAATTGTTACAACTTTTCTGGGTGATTTGATGATTAGCTCACAATGCCCAGTAGAACAGCTTTGATTTCATCCTACTGGGAATTCTTTAGAAACATTAAGGGAATTTCAAAATTTTTTTAAAGAATAAGTTTGAAATCAGAAGAAAAAATGCTATCTCGCTCCAGTTTAGCATTTCCAAGTAAAATCAGTGCACAAGGAGTGTTATCTCATTTATGCACCTTTTGTTACTTTGAGAAAAAGAGCAAATTTTCAGTTTGCAAATATTTTACAGAAACTGGGTGAGAGTACAGATATTTTCATTAATATACCTTTGCAATTTGCCTATGTGATAAAAATGTGACTAAGTAAAAAAATTAAAATCCTAGGCAGGCTTTATTTTAATCGGTAATCGAACTATGCATAGACAGAAATAAACGCCTGCCTGAACATAGCATTTTGGTAAGGATTTTTACTGTGTTGGTAACATGTTTAATGGGATGTTTTTAAGTAATAAACTTTGAGTAACAGAAAAATGAAGATAATGGAAAAATTAAGTAATAACGATAATAATAATTCAACATTTTCAGAGTTTATTTTTGTAATGTGTAAAGTTTTCTTAATTGAAACTCAAACAGTGGAGTTCAAATTTAACTCATTTGCAGTTTTTCAGAGTGGGACTGAGGCTTCCTAATTCTTCGCTGAATTATATACTGTAGATGCTAAAATTAGGAATATCAATAATTTGGTTATTAGATGTTACAAGGAAAGTGGAGCCAGCTAATTCAGGGTAAAATCTCTTGACTTTCTTATTTTCAGTTAATATTCCTATTGTGTTGTACACACTAGTGTTCCCTGTGGCTATATATTTAAAAACAAAAATTTTGAAAGTTATTCTTTTATTTTCAGTGAATATAGAATAACATCTCACAATACTTCCTTACATTTTATCATCCATTCTTAGAAAAAAAACCTTTATTCATACTTTTAAATTAAACAAACCCAGTTTTTCTAATATGTTATTATAATAAAAAAATTTTATTTCCTAAGTTTTAAGTATCGGGAGTTGTGACTACAAAATTATGAAAATGTTTTTCAACGCCAGAACAATTTGTATACCTAAATGTACTAGCTACTCTTTTCAATGTAATCCAGGAGGCTGTATATTCACCAGAAAACTTATTTTGGATTTTCTTTTAGAAACTACTCATAAATTATGAAACAAAATCAATCTAATTACTTCACAACATCAAATGTTATATTCAAAACAGTGACAAAACTATAAAGTATGTAGGAATAAACTGAATAAGAAAATTACTATAATTACAAAAAAAAAGAAACCTTCTAAAAGAATCTGTTACTCTTTTTGAATTCTGATCTTATACAATTACAGGTAACTTTTGATCATGAAAAAAAAAAAATCTCATCTACTCTCAATGACCAAGAGTCTGCTCCCATCGGTAATATTCAAAAGGATATGCTAAATTCCCAGAAGGCTATTTCTGCATTTAACTGATATTTATGCAGAAATGTTACAGAAGGCTAAATCCTAATTTTACATTGGACTTGTAAGTGCTAAAGCACCTCCTTAAAAAGGCATTAAAAAACCCAGTGCCTTCAAGTCGGCATTAACAGGGTTTAATTGTTGTTTCTTTTCTTCACTATGAACACATTGGAGACCATTCTTTCTTACATTCCTTTATATATGTGTATAGATAGATATGCACACATATAAATTAACTACATAATTTTATATGAAAGGGATCATAATATATATGCTGTCCCTCCCCAACCCCCCGCCACCACGAAACTCTTATATTAACTTATCCCTCTTCTCCTCTCCCGCACTTCTCCCATTACATCTACACTCCACTCCATAAAAACTAGTATTATAAATAGTATTTATTATCCATATTTTTCTCCAAGTAAAAGAGATTTAAAAATTCAGTCCTTGTTTTATAATATTGTTATCATATTATTTACCCTTCTTTGTACCTCACTCATTATAGATAACTATATGTTGTAGAAATTCTCAGTTCAGGTGGTATAGCTCTTTTTTCCGTGATTGAATTATATTCCATAACATAAATATATTGTGATTTATTGAGTCATTTTACTGTTGCTGTGTCTGGACTTTGCCACTTTGAACAACGATGCATTGACCGTTATTTGTATATTTATGTTTGTGAAGTGGTGCTTTTATTTCTGTACTATATATAAAGTAAAAGTGGTAGATCAAAGAGCATATTATCTTTTAAAAATATTAGTGGGGTTATGTAAAACTTTTTTAAAATGGCTGTTGCAATTCATATTTCCATGAGTAATATATGAAAGTACAACTTTTCTCACCTCAGAGGTATTTTTACTCATTCTAATTTCTGACACTTTTGTACATGAGAAGGGAGGTGTGTGCAGGTGTGCAAACATGTACCTGGCATATAAAAAACTGAGCATCTTTTCGTGTATTTATTGGTCATTTTGATTTGTTCATCTGCAACATGTCTATTCGCATTGCCTCCTTTCTCCTTATCTATTTTAACAGTTATTTTTATATTACATTCATTAGCCTAGAGCTTTCATATACATGGTAAAATACATTTCCTAACCTATTATATACCCTTTGACTCCATTTAGGTACTGTTTAGTTTTGCATTAAAATTAAATTGTAACGATATTGTTACATTAGATTTTTTCTCTTGGCTAAAGGTTTCTCTAATTCCTATGTTACCCTACTATCTCCTAAATATCTTTGAAAATGTCCATGGTACAAGGTAGGGGATCACCTGAATTTATTTTGAGGCAAGTAGCCACGTTATTCATTAAATCAATCACCCGTTTGTTACTGAATTGAAATATCATATTTGTTTTATACCACATTCCCATATATACTATAATCAATTTATGAGCGCTGTCTTCTATTGCACTGACTCTCTTGTCTGCCCTCATGTGAATATCTTAATG
Organism: Elephas maximus indicus; assembly: GCF_024166365.1. Lineage (NCBI taxonomy): Eukaryota > Metazoa > Chordata > Mammalia > Proboscidea > Elephantidae > Elephas > Elephas maximus. Next base: position 67,981,105 of record NC_064836.1, read on the forward strand.
TTTTCATTACTATGGTTTTATATTATTAAAAAAAAAAATCCAAATCTGTTGCCATCAAGTCGATTCCAACTCACAGTGACCCCATAGGACAGAATAGAATTGTCCCATAGGGTGTCCAAGGAGCAGCAGGTGGGATTTGATCTTTGGATTAACAGCTGAACTCTTAACCACTGCATCACCAGGGCTCCTTGATATTATACTCCAATATCAGTTAAGGTACTCTTGACTATTCTTACTATTTACATTTTTTTTGGTCTTTTCAAACATTATTTTTTTTTTTCATGTGAATTTTAAGATAAGGTCATGTTGTTCTAAAATACTATACTAAATTGAAAATTACTTGCATTAAATTTATGTGGCACCATGGGCAAATTGTGTTCAAAACCTTTTTATTATGGAGAATTTTTGCATATATGTAAAAGCAGAGGAGTGAAATAAAAAATTAAGAACTAATTAATGAGATGAGAAATATATTAGAAATACTTAAGTCACAAAAAAGCCACCATTTTTTATGATTCTTTTGTGACCGTTTTCTGTACTTATTCTTTTATTTCAGTGATTGGGCCAGGTGGATATGGCAGAAGAAAATGAGACCCTGTTGGCAGAGTTTGTGCTCATGGGGCTTACAGGTCATCCAGAGCTGCAGGTCCCCCTGTTCCTGGGGTTCTTGGTGATCTACCTCACCACCATGGTGGGAAACCTTGGACTGATTGGCCTCATCTGCAAGGACCCCCATCTTCACACTCCCATGTACTTATTCCTTGGCAGTTTAGCCTTTGCTGATGCTTGTACTTCATCCAGTGTGACTCCTAAGATGCTTATGAATTTTTTATCCAAGAATCACGTGATTTCCATTTCTGACTGTATGGCCCAATTTTATTTTTTTGCTTCCAGTGCAACCGCAGAATGTTTCCTCCTGGTAGTGATGGCCTATGACCGCTATGTCGCCATATGCAACCCATTGCTTTATCCGGTGGTGATGTCCAATAGCCTCTGTACTCAGCTGATAGGTGTTTCATATGCTATTGGTTTTGTGCATTCCGTGGTTCATGTGACTTTGTTATTTAGATTAACTTTCTGCAGATTCAATATAATACAGGATTTCTACTGTGAAATTTTACAACTGTTCAAAATCTCTTGCACTGATCCTACAGTTAATGTAATCCTGGTTTTAATTTCTTCAGCCTTTATCCAAGTCTTAACTTTTATGACCATCATAATTTCTTATACCTGTGTCCTCTTTGCCATCCTGAACAAGAAGCCTGAAAAATGCAGAAGCAAAGCCTTCTCCACGTGCAGTGCCCATCTGCTCTCTGTCTCTTTGTTCTATGGCACTCTCTTCTTCATGTATGTGCATCCTGGGTCTGGCCCAGCTGAAAATCAAGACAAAATGTATTCTTTATTTTACACAACAATAATTCCCCTACTAAATCCTTTTATTTACAGCCTGAGAAACAAAGAGGTTTCTGGTACCTTGAGAAGAATAATGAAGAAATAAATAATAGGCAGTTTTCAAACTTTTTCCTTTACCGTTTGGAAGAATGCTCTGCCTTCTCGACAGATCTCTGCGGGAAGGAACCCAGCTTCTTACACTGTTTACTTGGATTTGGGTCCAGTTTAAGTTTGGTAGCAGCATCACCCACAACTAATTTAATTGGAAACATTTTTATCCATTTTTTCTTTGAGAGTTTAGCTTTGCAAATGAGATATCTACCAAGAAATTCCAAAATAGAAGTAGTAATTGACAAATTTACTAAGAAATGACTCTAATTGAGGCTGGCATATAGGGTGTGTCACTTAACTCATGAGTGATCTGAAAACACCACTCTGGACTTGCTCGTTGATAAGACTTAGTCATTTTGTACTAGTCGCAGACGTTGTTGTTAATCACTGTCAACTCATTTTCGACTCATTGGAACCGGATACGTGCAGAGTAGAACTGCTCCATACTCTGGTAAAGTTATAAAAATAAAACTCTGCTTCTTTGCAAAATATATTTCTGAGAATAAATGTACTATTTAGTGATAAAAGTAGAGGAAAAAATAAAAATATTTTTAAAAATGTGTGAATCTTAGGAAGAAAATGGAAACTGGCGTGATTAAAGAATGGAGCTTCAGAATCAGCCACAGCTCATATTTACAGCTTCTTGTCCTAATTTTATCAGGATATTCTGTGGCTATCAAATTTAGGAATATCTCAGGATATGTTTGCATATAATGAAGAGGATTTTCCTAGATTGGCCTTATGATTGCTTTATTGTTCCTATCAGCTCTAGTAGGAGCTGAAAAAGCAGGAAAAAAAAGGAGCCTAGATCAGTGACCCTGGTCGCACAGTGGTTAGGAGCTGGGCTACTAACCAAAAGGTTGGAAGTTCAAATTCACTAGGTGCTCCTTGAAAACCCTGTGGGGCAGTTCTACTGTGTCCTATTTGATTGATATGAGTTGGAATCCCCTCGATGGCAAAGGGTTTGGTCAACAGGTTTAGATCAGGGAAAAGAAACTTGTGTTGTATATAAAAATATGGGTGAAATATAGCATCAAGAATCCTCAATTAATAGTTTATTTCCAATTCTGGAACATAATCATATATATATTCCTGTTTATTTTAGAATTATTACACACATATAGCTTATTTGATTCATATTTTAGTAAAACTCAATTATATTCCTTTAGCAAACTGTTTTTTTCAGCATATGCACTTAGGAAAAGTAATTATACAAAGTGAGAATTAAGTGTAAGTTGTTGAAGGATAAAAATATGCCTATTGATCTGGCATTTTAAAAACACATTAGCTTTTGTTATGTCAATAGCTTCAACAAATAACCTAAAATTATTTGTTTAAAGAGTTAAGTATATGAGAAATACCTTTTATCATTTAAATTTATTTATCATATGCATATTATTAGTAAAAGATCAATTTGTATGGGTCTCAATATTTATTCCAATAAGTTTCTATTAAAAAAATTTAAAAATATCCCACAGGATTATGTTTATTTTCTTAAAATTTTCAATAATTTCATAGACTTGTGACTAATTTTACAAACACCATAATTTTTTTAAAACCATTTTGTTTTCTAAGTAGCATCTTTTATTGTAACCTATTTAAAAAATAATCTCATATAGTTGTTATCCTTTTCGCAAGTGTAAATAAATTTATTTCTTCATGTATATAACACCTGTTTTATTTGAAGTACCTATAAAAAAACGTGTTAATATTTTTACATTTTTCAATTATCTTTATAATTGCACAAGTAATACATAATTTCAATGGGGTTATTTTTAATAAAATCAAAACTCTTGTATTATGCTATCTTGGGTAAAAAAAAGGTTAACTGTTAAAGTATAGACTTTTCCTCCATTTTAAGAAATCCCTGAGGAATTGACACCTAGAAAATCTTGTGCTGCCAACTGAAGAAATGCATCAATTCAGAATAAATTAAATTCTTGCTGGGGTTTGTGTGGAATGATTGCAGATTCAAGATGTCCCTAAGTATGTTGTACCAGTTGTCAAGACTTTTTAATGCAGAGCCTGTAGTTCATGGAACGCAGCTGCACTGAAAAATGGAAGCGAGGCAAACCTCCCTCTAGGAGCTAGATGACACCAAAGTACTTAAGCTGAAAGACCCGAGACCAGGCAACTTCCCTGTGCTGATGTGATCTGCGCTTGTATCAGTTTGCATTTCATGATTGGGACTTTGGAAGCTGTGTTAGGGTATACAAGACCTCTATAATGCCTTGTCATTCTTTCTTAAAGCAAAAATAAACTTGGCTCTGCGTAAGTCTATTGTGACATATAGTTTGATTGATATTCCATGCTTGAAACCTACTACTGTTGTCTTATGATTAAGTGACTCCTATTACATTGCCTTTCAGACCCTTGGCACAATATGCAAAGATACTTTATGGTTCAAAGAAGGGTAGGTAAGGAGGATCTTTTGACACTCTGGTGTTGAAAGGGCTACTAACTCACCCTTGGTTTGAGGTAGTAGAAGCTTTTTGAGGCAAATTACGGAGGAAAACTTAAGTGGTACATCTTCAGAACTCTGGGGTTTTGCAAGATGGTTTAATAAAGGCAAAGAGCAAAAATGGCTAGAAACATTTCTTGATTGTTATTAATGGCATTAGCAAAAGTGAAACCCTATGAGAACATACCAAAAAAAAAAAAAAAAAACAAAAAAAAAACCCACAAAACAAACTCATTGCCCTCAAGTTGATTCCAACTCCTAGCGACCCAAAATGACAGAGTAGAACTGCCTCATAGTGTTACTAAGTCTGTAACATTTATAGAAGTAAACTGCCACAACCTTCTCCCACAGAGCAGCTTGCAGGTTTTAATCGCCAACCTTTTGGTTAGCAGCCGAGTGCTTATCTACTGCACCACCAGGGCATAAAAACATTAAATAGGCCTATTCAGAAATTATGAGATAAAGAGTAAAATAGAAGATGAGTCAAGAGACATTTTGCTAAGAACTTAGGCAGGTATTGTGTTTACCTGGTCAACCAGAAGTCAACACACTCACAAAGAGATAGGAAGATAAAGCTAGGTGTCCATAGAAATGGCAGGGTGCTGTTTAACAGTTTGGGCACCTTGCCAGCAAATAATAACAGAAACCTAATCAGTTCTTATTAGCCTGAGTACTGACTGTATGGTCAAAGGAGCAATATATTAATTACAGATGCATTTCAATGGAAGGAATTATTACCCATAACAACTATGAACATTGGTGTACAGCTCTCATTCCAAATAATCATCACCTCCTTTTGCAGTGGTTAAAGCAGGAATCTGGCAAGTTCATCCTGAACAAGTTAGCTGCCCAATTCTTTGATCTAACCATATATGAAAGAAAGATCCCTGCAGAGGTAGTTGAAATGTAAATGCAGGTACCTTATACTGGATGTAGAAACCAAAAAAACCAAACCCAGTGTTGTTGAGTTGATTATGACTCATAGTGACCCTATAGAACAGAGTAGAACTGCACCCATAGAGTTTTCAAGGAGTGCCTGGCATATTCCAACTCCTGACCCTTTGGTTAGCAGCTGTAGCACTTAACCACTACGTCACCAGGGTTTCCACTGGATGTAGAAAAAAAAAATCACTCTTAATAAAATGCCTCTAACACAAACTATGGAGTCCCTGGGAGGTACAAAGTTTAACATGTTTTGCTGCTAACCTAACGTTAGCAGCAAAGGCTTCTTAGAAGAAAGGTTTGGTAGTCTACTCTGAAAAGTCAGCCATTGAAAATGTTATGCAGTATAGTTCTACTCTGACACACCGAGGTCACCATGAGTCAGAATCGACTCCATGGCAACTTTTTTTTTTTAGCACAAATTATGATAAATACAATTAGAAGGAAAGTTTATCATGCTTGGCACCTACACATAATCTACTGTCTCACGTAAGATATCTGTGCCAACTGCAAGGTCACAATATTTTTCTCATGTTTCCCACCAACCCCCCAGAAGTTTTAGACTTGTAGTTTAAATGTTTAACTCTAGGAAGCATTTCAATTTAATTTTTGTGTATGGGGTGAGTTAAGAGTAGAGGTTCATTTTTTTCCCATGTGCATGTCCAGTTGTTGAAGTGCTATTTGTTAAAAAGTTGAAAAGACTATTTTTCCCTCCCATTGAAAAAAATTAAATGGCTCATGTAAGTGTGCATCTTTTTCTAGATTCTTTATTCTGATCCATTGACCTGTATGTCCATTCACAGGTCAATATCACACGATATTGATTATTTTATCTATATTCTAAGTCTTAAGATAAGTCTAAGTCCTCCAAACTTATTTTGCTCTTGCAAAATAGCTTTTTATTAATATATCTATCTGTGCCTGTATGGAAATAGATATTGAGTTTACACATGGAAATAAATACATATATACTGTAAAATTTCTACAAAAATTGAGTTTGATTGGAATGACATTGAATCTATAGATCTGGGGTGAAGTGATATCTTTAACAATATTAAGCTTTCCAATGTACAAACATGATATATATCTCTATTTATTTAGGTCTTTAATTCCTTTTGGCAATTCCTACAGGCAGGAAATAGGCCAAAGGAACTACTACTGTTGCCCTCCAAGAAAAGAAAGGGATCATCCCTGAAGCAGCTTGGAGATCAGCAGAACTGTTGGAAGGAACACAGGAAAAAGGGCCTTCTTGATTTCAAAGGGTGGGGCCATGATCTCCCGCATCTCAAAGGGAGGGGCCACAGACTCCCAGATTTCAAAGAGTTGGATACTTGCCTACTTGGTTCAGGGGAATAGGGTTACTAACCAAAGCTGAGTGGGCGGGGCTGCCATGGGGCAGCAGAACAGGGCATGCCATGGCTGAGGGGATGGTGTTGCCATTCAGATGGACTAGGAGAATGGGGCTGCCCAAAGCTAGGGAAGCAGAGCTGCCATCCCAGTGGGCCTGCAAGGCAGAGCTGAAGCCCAGGACTGAGGGACCTCCACACAGTATGCAGAGGGCACGGCCAGCATCCCCAGAGTCTGGCGGTCAGAGCCATTGCTCAGATTGTCTCAGAGAACAGATTGTTTTCAATCCTTGAGAGCTAATGTAAATTGTCCTGCTGAGTTTGGATTTGCTTGCTCCAAGTTATGTTTTCCTTCCCTCAATTTCTCCCATTCGTAATGGAAATGTCTACCTTATGTTTGTCCCACCATTGTACTTTGGAAACAGATAACTTGTAGTCTAGATTACAGGTTCACAGAAGAGGATAATTTTTGCCCCAGGATGGAATAAGCCTAAAGTCTCACCCATACTTGGTTTAGATGTTTCAGAAGATGAGATTTTAGAGTTGGAGTTGATTTAAGACTTTTGGGATAATGTGATGGGGTGAATGTGTTTTTGCATTCGGCAAGGATATGAATTTTGGGGGCAAAAGGGTGAAATGCTATGGATTGAATTGTGCCCCCCAAAAATATCTGTTGTAAATCCTAACCACTATGCCTGTGGTTATAATTCCATTTGGGAATAATTTTTTCTGTTATGTTAATGAAGCAGAATTATGTAGTGTGTATCTTGAATCAATCTCTTTTGAGATATAAAAGAGATTAAACAAGCAGTCAGAGGAGAGATGGGGTAAAGTAGTTGCCAAGACCCGTGGAGATCCCCAAGTTACCAGGGAGCAGAAGAGATAGAGAGAGAAAAAGCCCTCCCATAGAGCTGAATAGATAGAGAGAGAAAGCCTTCCCCTAAAGCTAAAGCTACAAATTCATACTTCTAGCTTCCTTAACTATAAGAAAGTAAACTTCTATTTGTTAAAGCTATCCACTTATGGTACTTCTCTTACAGCAGCACAAGATAACTAACTCAGAAACCAGAAGGCGTAGTTCTACTCTGTCCTTTACGGTTGCTATGAGTCAGAATTGGCTGGAAGGCAGTGGTTTTGTTTGTTTGTTTGTTTGTTTTTGGATAGGTGTGTACAGATCTCAACACAAAGCAGCCTGTCACATACCTGGATTCTGCATTCCAGCTACACTGGAAGACAGCTACATGGCCACCCGACTGGAAGAGATGCGTATTTATGCCTATTCCCAAGAAAAGTGATCCAACTGAATGCAGAAATTGTTGAACAATATTATTAATATCACACACAAAAAAATTTTGCTGAAGATCATCCAAAAGTGGCTGCAGCGGTATATCGACAGGGAACTGCCAGAAATTCAGGCTGGATTCAGAAGAGGACATGGAGCCAGGGACATCATTGCTGATGTTAGATGCATCCTGTCTGAAAGCAGAGAATACCAGAAGGATGTTTCCCTGGGTTTTATTGACTATGCAAAGGTATTTGACTGTGTGGATCATAACAAATTATGGATAGCATTGGGAAGGATGGGAACTCCAAGAGGCTTAATTGTGCTCATGAGGAACCTGTATATAGATCAAGAGACAGTTGCTTGGGCAGGACAAGGAAATACTGCATGGCTTAAAGTCAGGAAAGGTGTGTGTCAGGGTTGCATCCTTTCACCATACGTATTCAATCTGTATGCTGAGCAAATAATTAGAGAAACTGGACTATGTGAAGAAGAAAGGGGCATCAGGATGGGAGGAAGACTCATTAACAGCCTGCATTATGCAGATAACACAACCATGCTTATTGAAAGGGAAGAGGATTTGAAACACTCACTGATAAAGATCAAAGACCACAGCCTTCAGTATGGATTACACATCAACATAAACAAAACAAAAATCCTCACAACTGGACCAATAAGCCACATCATGATAAACAGAGCAAAGACTGAGGTTGTCAAGGATTTCATTTTACTTGGATCCACAATCAACACCCGTGGAAGCAGCAGTCAAGAAGTCAAAATACTCATTACACTGGGCAAATCTGCTGCAAAGGACCTCTTTAAAGGGTTGAAAAGCAAAGATGTCACCTTGAAGACTAAGGTGCACCTGACCCAAGCCATGGTATTTTCAATCACATCATATGCATGTTAAAGCTGGATAATGAATAAGGAAAACCAAAGAAGAATTGATGCCTTTGATTTTTGGCATTGGCAGAGAATATTGAATATACCACGGAGTGCCAAAAGAATGAAAAAATCTGTCTTGGGAGAAGTACAACCAGAATCCTCCCTAGAAGCAAGGATGGTGAAACTGCATCTTACATACTTTGGACATATTGTCAGGAGAGATCAGTCCCTGGGGAAGGACATCATACTTGGTAAGCTACAGGGTCAGCAGAAAAGAGGAAGACCCTCAACGAGATGGATTGACACTGTGGCTAAAACAATGGGCTCAACAATGATTGAAAGGGTGGCACAGGACCGGGCAATGTTTGTTCTGCAGCACATGGGGTCACTATGAGTCGGAACGTGCTCGACTGCATCTGACAACAACAACAGGACCACTACATTGACTGCTACTGAGGCTTCACATATTCCTGTGTCCCTGACTTGACCCCCATTGCTCCCTCTGCCCCCAAATGGAAAGCTCTTCTTCACCCTTTGTACTTCTCCCAGTACTATTCATTTTAAAGTTTCAGCCTGAATTCTGTATCTTCCAAATCCCCTGAGAGGCTTGATCTTCAGCAGTGATCACTGATCCCTCTGGACTTCTGCATTGTGTCACTTATAACAATTCATTCACCCATCCAGTTATTGAACACCTGGCTGGGTCCAAGCACTTTGCTCATCACTGATTACAGAAGGAAATTTGTAGATTCACTCTTGAGGACTTTACAATCTCAGAAGTGACCTGTAAACAAACAGCTTTAATACATGGTTGTTGTTGGATGCTGTCCAGTTGATTCCAGCTCATAGAGACCCTATGAGACAGAGTAGAACTACTCCATAGAGTTTCCTAGGCTATAATTTTTACTGACTATGAGAAGGCATTTGACTGTGTGTGTCATAACAAATGGATAATATTGAGAAGAATGAGAATTCCAGAACACTCAATTGTGCTCATGAAAAACCTGTATGTAGACTAAGAGGCAGCTGTTTGAACAGAACAAGGGGATACTATATGGTTTGAAATCAGAAAAGTTGTGCCACAAGGTTGTACCCTTTCACCATACTTGCTCAGTCTGTATGCTGAGCAAATAATTGAAGAAGCTGGGCTATATGGAGAAGAATGAGGCATCAGGGTTGGAGGAAGACTCATTTACAATCTGCAATATGCAGATGACACAATTTTTCTTGCTAAAGGCTAAGAGTACTTGAAGCACTTACTGATGAAGCTTAAAGACTACAGCCTTCAGTATGGATTACACCTCAACATAAAGAAAACAAAAATCCTCACAACTGGACCAATAAGGAACATGATGATAAACGGAGAAAAGATCGAAGTTGTCAAGGATTTTGTTTTAATTGGATGACCATGGAAGTAGCTGTCGAGAAATTAAAGGATATATTGCATTTGAAAAATCTGCTGCAACAGAACTCTTTGAAGTGTTGAAAAGTGAAGATGTCACCATGCTAATAAAGTATTATAATGAAATGTGCAAAGACCTGGAAATAGAAAACCAAAAGAGAAGGACACACTCAACATTTCTCAAATTGAAAGTACTGAAAAATTTGCTAATGTTAATCATTCTTATGCCAACCTCTAAAGATAAAGATTAGATTTATAAAGATACTGATAATAAAAGACAATAATAATGAAAACTCATGAAAAAAACGAGGTGTTTGACTTACATCAGAACCAACCTATGACGGAATTGTCAGAACAGAACCCTGTCACAAGTCATTGACACCCTGTATATGATGCTGACATATTTAGGGAAAATCTTTGACAAATTTGTGGAAGTTAAGGCAGAAAAACAGAAAACAATATTATTTTTCACTGCTTTAACAAACCAAACTATAAGTGTATTATTTTTCTTTTAAAAAAAAATACGTTAATGTAGTTAAAAGTATTAATGTTCCTTTTTCATTTTTATTCTACCATATATATTTTTTTATTTTATTTTACTGGCTGTTGTAGTTTCCTAGTGCTGTCATAACAAAATATCACAAAGTGGGAGACTTCAAAGAACAGAAATTTATTGTCTCACAGCTCCGGAAGCTAGAAGTCCAAATAAGAGTATTTGCCATGTTGATTACTTGTGAGGGCTTTGAGGGAGGAACTGTTTCATGTCTCCCGATTTTCTGTCTACTGGCAGCAATCCTAGATGTTCCTTTTTCTCCACTGGCCCGTGGCAACATGTTTCTCTTTCTATGTCTGTTCTCCCCTGTTATAAAGCACTACTCAAAAGGGATTAGGATTAGGGCCCACCCTAGCCCAGTACGGCTTCATTTGAAACAACTGATAACAAAAGAAAAACCCGATTTCTAAACATGGTCACATTCACAGGTAGGGGGTTAGAATTTCAACATAACTGCTTGACAGATACAATTCAGTCCATAACACTGGCCAATATGAAGTTCCATAAAGGAAAATTTTTATTGTTTGCATTCTTTCTTTGACCATTGTTGTTGTTTGTTTTATTACTGAAAATAATTTTTATCATATAGAGGAAGCGGTATTAAGTAATTAATAATAAACTAGTGTCAAATACACTAGTTATGCTTGTGACCTTGACTACCCTTGAACCAGCAATTCCACTTTGTTGTTGTTGTTAGTTGCTGTTGAGCCCACTCCAACTCATGGTGACCTCATAGAACCTGACAGAAATAAGTGAAAGACACATTCATAGTAGCTTTATGCATACTGGAAACTACCTACATGCCCATCGACAGGGAAAATGGATAAACTGGTGTTTTCAAGTAACGATCTACTGCACAACAGTAAAATGATTGAACTACAGGTATACAATGACATGGATGAATCTCAATAATATTATGCTGAGTAAAGAAGCCAGACACAAAAGAGTATGCACTGTATGATTTTATTTATAGCAACAAGCAACAATAAACTATGATAAAGGCCACATTAACAAATCATTTCCTCTAAAATAACTTGATTTTACTTTTGCTAGATACTGTTCTTTGCCGAATATTTTCAGCTCTTACTATCTCTGCTTCCAGATACAGTTGAAGGAAGAGCCAAATATAGAATCTGGTTTCCATGAACCTCAGCTTACATGAATGGCCACATGATTCCTCTAACAGAACAACCTGATACCACCCACCTGCTTCCTGAGACATGTTCTTCAAAATGTCACTAGTGACTTACTACCATCCCACATAAATTTTGCTCTCTTCATCCATTTATTCTTCAATCTGTAATAGTTTATATTCACATAAACTTCCTCTCCTTCTCCTCTTCTCCTTTTCCTTCAGCTCTTCCTCCTCCTCCTTCCTGTTTAACTTTTTCAAGAAAATATTCTGTTTCTGTATTTTAGGACTTGGTGGCTATTCAGATGGCTATTACTTTATTCTTGTATTAGTTGGGTTGTTTTTCTTAGTCTTCACATTAATGTTAAATGACTTCAAGACATGTATAGCATGGATGGCGTGTATATCTTGCATAGTTCTAAACATTGCTTGGCAATAATCTATTGTTGAAGGTCTACTGATACTCAGGATTTCATGCCCTCTTCTTCCTTCTAATTATTTAGAATGTGAGTATCCAGTTTTCTAATAATTGGTGTCTACTTCCAAAAAAAACATTAGCCATTGAAAACCCTATAGAGCACAGTTCTACTCTGACACATATGGGGTCCCTATGTGATGTGAAATGAATGAGCTGGATACAAATTCAAAGTCACCGAAAAACAATATTTAGTTATTTTACTAAAGATTTTTAAAGATGGATCCTTAGCCTTTTTTTTTTTTTTTTTTTTCAGGGTCACATGGCTTCAGGATGAACTCAGGAATTTTATTTAAGGAGACACTGAACCCTTGCCTTTGAGGCAGGTTATGTAGAGGATAAAATCAATTTTTCAACTCAGTACTTAAAGGAAATTTTGTTATAGTGAGAAACCCAATTGGCATTAAAGCTTTTAAGAATTCTTATAAATTAGCTTACCAGATTTTAGTTGCAGTAAATGAGAACTTTGACCCTATCAAATACATTCCCTTTTAATAAACCCTTTGATTTTTCCTGTCCTTATTACATATTTCTTTTAGTATAACCCTTTAAACGACAAAAACAAACATACTTATTACCAGATGCAAATATATATAGAGAGAAAGCTCTGGTGGCATAGTGGTTAAAAGCTTGGCTGCTAACCAAGAGGTCGGCAGTTCAAATCCACCAGCCACTCCTAGGAAACCCTATAGGGCAGTTCTACTGTGTTCTATAGGATTGATATGAGTTGAAACCGACTCAGTGGCACCTAAAAACAACAACAAATGTGTATATATATATATTCCCCCCCTCGGCGGTATAAAAAGTGAGAGCCTATGAAGTTCAACTATAATGAATATCTTTTAAGTCAGTTTAATATCAATAAGTTACCTAAAAATCTTGGAAATTAATTTAAGCCTATGCAATACAGAACATAATTACTGGCGAAGTAAAGTTTATCTAAACAGTCTATATTTCCATTCAAACCTTTACCATTTTTTATATTTTCTCAATGCAACCTTAGATTTGTCCACAGGTTTTTTATGTTGGGGATCCACCCAATTTCCGGTAACTGTATGGAAACTCTGGTGGCATAGTGGTTAAGTGTTACTGCTGCTGACCAAAGGGTTGGCAGTTCGAATCCACCAGGTGCTCTTTGGAAACTCTATAGGGCAGTTCTACTCTGCCCTATAGGGTTGCTATGAGTCGGAATCAACTGGAAGGCACTGGGTTTGGTTTGGGTTTGGGTATTAAGATATCGTTTCTATTTTAGATGTCATTAATGTCTACATCACCTTCTTTTGTGTTAAACAGGTTTTCATCCCGTTGGGAGAGTTATTTTCAAAACTTCCTCTGAAGCAGTGTGTGTCTCAGAGGCTCATTATCAAGAAAGAATTTTTTAATCCCAGTTTATTTACATATGTTTAAGTTAGGCTATATATTTTTGAAAGACAAAAGATAAATTCTTCTCATTCTGGAATGAATAAAAATTACTCATTTTCTCTAAATAAATATATTTCGTATAATATCTAACTTAAGTTACTTAAAAATATTTTGCTTTTAATGTTTTGTTTTCAAGGTTGATGTAAACATAAAAGCCTTTGTCAGAAATAGTTTATTTTCATTAATTCCTGGGGATATTAGGATTATTTAAATCATATAAGTGCTTATTTACCATTAAATCAATCAGAGTAAGTTCTTTGAAGGGATATTGTTGTCTAATTTGTTAATACCATCCAGAAGTATGAAAATTATTACACTTTCATAACCCTGTTTTCACATGCTTTTAGGCTACTTCAGATAAGCAATTTAGAATAATTTGTCCTTTTTAAAGTCTTATTATACCAATAAAAATAAACAATCCATTCTTTCCAGTGCACCTTTCAAGTAGACCAATTTATAAATCAAATTTTCTCAACGTAGCTACTGAGAGCTCAATTCATAAGACAGGCACAGTTTTTCTTTGAAGAGAAAAAAACTAAGACTTAAAAGGCTGTCTCATGAGGAAAAAAAAAAAAGAAAAGAAAGATCTAACAACTGCCAGTCACTGCTTCCTGAGACAAGACAGAAACTCAGACATAAAACGAAGCAGAACAAAATTCACTTGTCTGTGAGGTCAACATAAAACCCAGGATTATACTCAACACCATGCAAAACAAACATATGGGGAACTCAATTTCTTAAACTGTATACAGCAATTCTTAGGGACTGACACAATTCAACAGAAAACAGGTCCTAGATAAACTCATTGAAAACTCTGGTTAAGTGCCAGTCTCAGATGGAGGGGAGTTTTTTAGGCTCTTTGACTAAAACTGACTATTAAACAAAAGTTCTCTGAAAAGGACAAAGCAAATAGGAACTCATTTTCCCAAAGTGATCATTGAGATTTTGAATTAATTCAAGTATATTCAGTTTATAGTGTTTTTGAACATGAACCCCCAAACCAGCATCTTGGTATGGGAGAAATCTAGGCTTATTTATCAAGGATGTTAAAATTTTTATTCTTTTCGGTTGAAACTTCAGTTTTCCATAGTCAAATAAAATTCCTAGCAGGGAGTCTGCTGCAGGGTTTGGGCAGTGTTTTGTTTCACAATATGCCTTCGTTGTATGAGAGCTTTCTTGTGGCTGGTGGGCATCCTAGTGGTCTGGCCCATCTCTTGACACAACTTATCCTTCCACGATGCCTTTCTGTTGGTGGCAAGTGTTGTAAGGGTGTCTAAGATGCTTGGCCCAGGCCCAGATATTTTTGAGGCTTAAAGACTCTGGGATTCCTTTGCAACAATCATACGAAACCTGGTTTCATTCTTTCTGAACCTAATTCCTTCTGCTGGCTAGAGGACTATCTTTTTATTTTAGATCTTAAGTATCCTGGTTTCTCCCATTGCAAAGTACCTAAAAGTGGCCACTGGTTTGTTAAATTTGAGTTAGAGGGCTCAAACAAAAATCCAAATACACACAAGACCTAGACCCATAATTCTTGGGCACGTAGCTAGCTAGAGTTCTACTAGAAAAATCAGCTGCTTTTTTGGATTCAGCATACCCCATACTGAGACTGTCCTAATGGAACAGACTGCTCAGCCATATCTTGCACAGAACCTGTACCATTTTTCCTGTCCCTAACCTGTCTGTCTCCAAGTATGATTTTGCTGTTAGCTCCTCTAAAAGTTAAATGTTAACCAATGTTTCCCCTAGTAAGACAGGGAACGGAGGGCACCCCCAAATCTGCAATGTACAGGAAATGGGTCAGGGCGCAGAAACAAAGCCATTCCCCAGAACAATGGGGCAAGGTATCAGAAAGGAGCTCGCAAACTTCTTTAAAGTTGTCTTTCAGAAGCAGCTGGAGAAAACCAGCCCCAGGGACATGTGCAGAACATCCACCTGTGACCACTGTGTGACCTTCCACCAGGGGCAGTGAGGGTCTATAGCAGCAGGCAGGGAATCGAACCCGGGAAGCGAGAGACTGTACAGGCACAACACCCCATAATAAGTCCTGCTATTTTTTTTTTTTTTTACGAACCCCAGAGGCCTCCGGGACGGGAGCCATCTTAGAAAGCTGCTGCACATGCACCATAGTTAACATAACTCCACCTGTGTCTATGAATAAACATGAGTCTTTTCCTGCCCAAGAACTTTTAAAAACTCAGGCCTGTCTTTTGTTCTGTGAGACGGGGGTATGCATTGTTTGGCCCTCCTCATCTCCGCTTGCAAGCCTCTTCAATAAAGCTTTGCTCATGTGGATAACTCTACGTGCCTTACCTGCTCATTCTTGACCAGTGAGAGGCAAGAACCTCATTCTGGTAACACTAGGACCCTGGAAAAACAAGCGTTATCAATTCTAAGCCTGTCAAACAGGATGATGCTCATCAGGATGGAGCCAGTCACCCACTGGGCTGTTGGGATAATGGCGGGAAAAGATCAACAAGTTTGAGACATGATCACCTAAATAAAGCACACAGAAAGAGAATCGACATTCCACAAATTCCTGAAGCCCATGTCCCATTTTCCCTATAAAACCCCAGCTAGATTCCAGTTTCTCGAGAGGGCTTTAGGAGGAGATCATTCCTCTCTGTCCACATACACCGGTGTATATAACAAAGCTCTTGCTACCCACCTCACCCCTGTTTCAAGAATTGGCTGTTTGCCGCAGGTGGCTCTAACTTGCCAAATTGCAGTAACACTAAGTGGAATGATTCACCAGACTCACAAAAAATATTGAAGTTTACACTACCACCAAGACAGCAGTTCCAAAGTCGACAATTGAAAACACAAATAGAAAAATAAACCTCAGAAGAGCTACAATGCAAGGTGCAGAGCTCAGATTCTGAGTTTTTTTTTTTTTTTTTTAACCTGAACAACCCCAAAGAAAAGTGAAGATGAAGGAGCGCAATCAGCTCAGTTTGATTCATGGGTCAGAGAACGCACACCCTAAGCTGTGTTTTGGAAAAGAAATGCGGCAACATTGGGCTTTGTATTGTAACAGGGAAACAAAGAGTCTGAGGAGTGCGGGCAATTTTAGCTGTTTTTTTCAGAGGTTCATTAAATGTCCTTTGAAACCCTTTCTTCTCTGAAATGTTAGTTTGCTGAAGAAGACAAATGTCATAGGCTTGACGGGGTCAGTACGTGCTGAATGGTTCACAGATAACCAAATGTTTGCTTGTCTTAAATGATTCCCAAGAACAATTGTTTACATCTTGATACAGTCTTCCCAAATGGTTTACACCCTGACCTTTTGTTTCCTGAGAATGCACATTGACCTCATCATTCTGTCTGACATGAGTGTCTCCAGTTTGAAACTTTTCCATTTACACCCATTATATACACCCTAATTTCACCATCCTAGTCTCTGCACAAACCTTATAGATCATGGATGGTGCTGGCAGATCACCACAGCTGTATAAACCTTATAGATCATGGATGGTGCTGGCAGATCACCACAGCTGTATAAACCTTATAGATCATGGATGGTGCTGGCAGATCACCACAGCTGTATAAACCTTATAGATCATGGATGGTGCTGGCAGATCACCACAGCTGTATAAACCTTATAGATCATGGATGGTGCTGGCAGATCACCACAGCTGTATAAACCTTATAGATCATGGATGGTGCTGGCAGATCACCACAGCTGTATAAACCTGATAGATCATGGATGGTGCTGGCAGATTACCACAGCTGTAACCACTTTGTAGTTCCCGTTGCAGCTTCTTCACCAGATGTTGTTCCCTTACTAGAGTACTTCAACATGATCTTGGATAGGAAGTATGTGGCTGCTGAGGTAGTGAATGCATTCTTTCAATACCCATCATGAAGGAGGATCAGAAGCATCTCACATTCACCTAGTATACATTGATTTTGTCCCAGGCCTGTGTGAATTCTTCAGTTCTTTGTTGGAAGCAAACTCGATTTCCTGAACCTTTTGCATAGCAGCAAGCTGGTCCCTTATATTAATGATATCATGTTAATTAGACCTCATGAGCCTCTTGATCCTTGATGAAGTTCTTGTGCTCCATAGGATGTCTGATAAGCCCTACAAAATTTGTATATTGGGAGTGCAACTTATCATGTGGTTAAAATATGTTTTCAAAATGTTGGTAGTGAGACAAAGAACAGGCACAGCTGGATTTGCAGGAGAGAACAAGCATCACCTGGAGATGCCAGCTTTTCATTGAGACAGTGGTTAGATAGGAATTGGGTTTGACTTCCAAGGGGAGGGACTGAGAGTGTTCTATGTGTGGGAACAAGGATGAAACAAGTAAATGATAACCAGAAGACGTACAGTAGATGAAATTCTTAGCTGGTCACCAAATCCTTTTTGTCTTTTTCCTTAATACATAGCATCCCTTTTTAGTTAACTGTGACCAAATGACTCATTTAGGAGCAAAAGTAATATGCATCAGCTACAGTGTTGACTCAGGGTGCTCAGTGAACTTTCCCATCCCAACTTGATCCACAAGAGAACAGCAAACATTGAAGGATGTCATGTGTAGAAATTGGGTGAGTGACAAGATGGAAAGAGTCTGGGACTCTGAATCACCAATTGAAGTAGAACTATTTTCAATTAGGAACACATGTTGTATACTTTATATGGGAGAACTAAACTTCTACAGTGTTAAGCCACTGAGATATTGAGGAATATCTATTAATGCAGCTAGTGTTATAGGGAACCTGGTAGCACAAATGGCTAAGCATTCAGCTGCCAACAGAAAAGTTAGTGGTTTGAACCTACCCAGCAACTTCGAGGGAAAAAGACCTGGTGATCTGCTCCCATAAAGATTATAGCCAAGCAAGCCCTCTGATGCAGTTCTGCTTTGTCACATGGGGTCACTAAGAGTTGAAACGGACTTGATGGCCCTTAACAACAACAATACCAAGTTTTATTGTAAATAACATACAACACACACAAAAAATGCCTGACTGTGTACGGTTGTATACTGAGTTTGTTTTTCAGCATGGGGAAATGGCATGGACATTTAGGCTTAAGAATTTCAGTTGTTATCCTATGTGCAATGAGAAGTATTTTATAACTTTAAGTGGAGTTGAGTATGTGTACATGGGATGATGATGAAATGGTATATATTTTACAACTATCAGTCTGGCATCAGCATGAAAAATGTATTGGATGAGTGTGTTAGAAGATGTAGATGTACAGTTAGGAGGTTATTTAATTAGTCTAGGCAAGAGATGAATGCATCTTGGATTTGGGAAGGAAGGTGGAGATAGTGAGAAATAGCTGCGTGGAGAATAGTTGCACTTAAGGTATGTTTATCAGATGTAATCTAGAGAATTTGGCAATGGTTGAAACAATGGGACTGAGGGAGAGGTTAGTGTCAAGGATGTCTTCCTGGTTTATGACTTGCATAACTGCTTGCTTGCTGACCCCATTCCCTGAGACAAGAAACACTGGAAGAAAACCAGGTTTGGGAGTGGGATAGGGGAAAATCTTAATTTCAGATTTGGACATGTTAATTATAAAATACCTTTGGGTTTTCCAAATGGACAAGTCAAGTAGGTAAGTGGGTAGTGATACCACTAAGAGAGAAAAGACAAAAAAAAAAAAAAAAGATTTATTCTAAACCCTGTTAAGTGGTGTTTTATAAACATGCCCCTACAGTGAACCCTAAGGACACAAAATGTAGTTTTAATTGTCACAATATGTGTCTGGATGATTTGGCGATTAACTCCCAATGCCCAGTAGAACAACTTTTGATTTCATCCTATTGGGAATCCTTTAGAAGCACTGAGGGAATTTCAAATTTTTTTAAAGAATAGGTTTGAAGAAGGAAACGCTATCTTGCTCCAGTTTGTAGCTTCTGAGGAAAATCAGTGCACAAGAAATATTATCTCATTTATGAAATTTTTGTTACTTTGAGAAAGTGAGGAAATTATCAGTTTCCCAATGTTTCGCAGAAACTCAGTGGGAGTGCAGGTATTTTCATTATTCTACCTTTGCAATTTGTGTATATGATAACAAGGTGACTAAATTAGGCAGGCTTTATTTTAATCAGTAATCAAACTATGCATAAACAGAAATAAATGCCTGTCAGTAAAAATTTTTACTGTTGGTAACACATTTATTATATGTTTTTAAATAATAAACTTTGACTAACAGAAAAATGAAGAAAATGGAAACATTAAATAATTCAATATTTTCAGAGTTTAATTTATAATGTAAAAATTTTTCTTAAATGAGTCTTAAGCTAAGGAGTTCAAATCTAATTTATTTACAATTTTTCAGAGTAGTACTAATTTTAATTTTAAGTTTGTGATTGATTATTACAAAAAACTTTAATTTTATGGAATCATGAAAGTATGGGCTAAAGTCACTGAAGGCAACTTAATGAGCCTCTTGATGTTATCTCTCACATAACTCTTGAGAGAAAATTAACAAGGCTTCCTATTTCTTGACTAAATTGTACATTGTAGGTGCTAAAATTAGGAATATCAATAATTTGGTTATTTGATGTTACAAGGAAAGTTGGGCCAGTTTATTCAGGGCAAGTATCTCTTAGTGTACTTATTTTTGGTTAATATTGTGATTGTCTTTTACGTACTAGCGCACCCCGTGGCTATATATTTAAAAGTCATTTTTTTCAATATTTTCAATATTTTTGAAACTGATTAATTCTTTACGTATTTTCAGTGAAGGCAGAATAACTTCTCTCAATTCTTCCTCATGTTAATTATCCATTCTTAGTAAGAGAACATTTATTCATATTTTTAAATCAGATAAACCCAGTTTTCTAACATATTCTCATAATAAAATATTTTTGTGTTCCCTAAGTATCGAGTTGTGACTGTAAAATTATGAAAATGTTTTTTCGACACCATAACAGTTTGTATACCTAAATGTATTTGTTTTTCCTTTCTAGATAATCTAACCACCAGAAAACTTGTTTTTGGAGTTTCTTTTACAGACTATTCATAAATCATGAAACAAAATCAATCTAATTACTTCATGTAAACATCAGATGTTACATTCAAAACGGTGACAAAACTATAAAGTATTTGTGAATAATTTTGATAAGAAAATTACTAAAGTTAAAAAAAAACTCTTTTGTTACTTTTCTTGAATTCATGGCTTATACAATTACAGATAACTTTTGAGTATTAAAAAAGAAAATCACATTTATTCGCAATGGCCAAAGGTCTGCTCCCATTGGTAATATTCAAAAAAATATGCTAAATTCTCAGAAGCCTATTTCTGCATTTAACAGATACTTATATAAATATTAATTCTTACTTTGAACCTGTAAGTGCCAAGGCATCTCCTTAAAAAAGCATCAATAGGATTTAATTGTTCTTTTTTCCTTTTTTCACTATTAACATGTTGGAATCCATCCTTAATTTATTTTTTGTAGGTTTATCAGGAAATTTATCTCAACTTTATGCTTAAATTTAGAATCAGCCTATAATAACTATTGTAATGATAGCAAAAATTACTTGGAGCTTACTATGTGCCAGCTACTATCCTAATTACTATGGATACAAACATGTTTAATCCTCTGAATAGCTAAGTATTATTATCACGGCCATTTTACAGATGAGAAAACTGAGGCAACAGAGTAACTTGCCTAACATCAAATGGTTGTTTTTTAAATTCTTAGTCACAGGATTTATATAAAGTTTTTATGGTATTTTAAAAGCTCATCTTTATTCCTTAATTTATATAATAATTTAGATTCCCTGGTTTACCATTTTATAATGAAACACAATTAGTTTATAGAATGAACTTAGAAATTCTTTTGGAAAAAAATAGTTAGGAAAACACAAGTGTTAATTTGAGTGTCTAATCGGCCTTGGGTAATGGATACTTTGCACTATGCCAAATAAACACAGGTCTAGGCATTTACTTTTCTACGTAATGCTGTAAAGTTGCCTTTTTAGCTACCTATAAATTTCACCCCATAATGGCTTTGTTTGTTTGTTTGTTTAATACCACTGTGTGTTATATAAAGGTAAACATTTTACAGGTCAAAGGTACATTTGGTGCCATTCAGATTCTTGAATTCTTACGTGTGGAAGGCAGAGAATTGGTTTAGCTTTCCCCAAAGATGTGCAAAGGAACTTTGAGGTATAAATAATTACTTCTTATACACATCACAACCATATTATCTGCACTGTGGAGACCATTCTTTCATACATCTCTTTATATGTGTATGGATAGATAACCAAAACTAAAAACCAAACCCATTGCCATCAAGTCAATTCTGACTCATAGCAACCCAATAGGACAGAGTAGAGCTGCCCCACAGAGTTTCCAAGATACGGCTGGTAGATTCGAGCAGCCAACCTTTTGGTTAACAGTGGTAGCTCTTAACCACTATGTCATCAGAGTTTCCATGGGTATATAAGGACACATAAAAATATACTACATAATTATATGTGAAGGAGATTATAGTATATATACTGTTTTCCCCCCTTGCCACAGAATTATTTTTCACTTATCCTTCTTCTCTTCCCTCCACTTCTGCCATCACATTGCTACTCCATTCTAGAAAAGCTAGTATTATAAACAGTGTTTATTATCATCATTTTTCTTCACGTAAATGACATTTAAAAATGCGTGGCTTGTTTTATGCTATTGTGATCATATTATTTACCCTTCTCTGTATCTTACTCATCACAGATAACTATACATTGTGGAAATTTTCAGCTCAAGTGGTATAATGCTTTTTTCCATGATTGAATTCTATTCCAAAATATGGATATACTGTGATTTGTTGAACCATTTTACTGTTGATGTGTCCGGGCTTTGCCACCTTAAACAACGATGCATTGGCTATTCTTTGTATATTTATGTTTGCAAAACGGTACTTTTATTTCTGTGGTATATATAAAAGTAACAGCAGTAGATCAAAGGGCATATTACCTTTTTAAAAAAGTTAATGGGGTATTATAAAACTTTTTCAAAATAGCTGTTGCTGTTCATGTTTCCATGAGCAATATACAAAAGCACTGCTTTTTTCACCTTAGCAGTATTTTTAACTCATTCTGATTTCTGGCAACCCTTTACATGAGAAGAGAGGCGTGTGTCTGTGCGTGGGTGTCCACGTATGTATCTGGCATGTAGGAAGCTGAGCATCTTTTCATGTATTTATTGACTGTTTTAATTTGCTCATCTGTAAACATGTCTATTCATATCCTCTACTCTTTTTTCTTATTTAGTTTTAAAAATTATTTTTATATTATATGCATTAGCATATATCTTTCATACACATGGTAAAATATATTTCCTAAGCTATTATATGTCCTTTGACTCTGTTTAGATACTTTTTAACAATGCATTAAAATTAAATTGTAACCATGTTTTCATACTGGCTTTCTTCTCTTGGTTAAGGGTTTCTGTAATTCCTATATTACCTTATTATCTCCATAATATCTTAGACAATATCTATGGTGTGAGGTTGGGGACCAACTTGATTTACTTTGCGACAAACAGCAAACAGTGCCAGCATTACTCATTAAATCAACCACCCTTTCCTTATTGAATTGAAACATCATATTTGTTTTATGCCACATTCTCATACACATTATAATCAATTTCTGAGCTCAGTCTTCTCTTGCACTAACCCTCTTGCATAGTCTCATGTCAATATCATAATGTTTTCATTTCTATGGCTTTATATTATAGTTCAATATCAATTAAGGTCTCTTGACTAGCTTTACTGTTTACATTTTTTCTTCATCTTTTCAAACATTTTTTCTTTCATGTGAATTTTAAGATAAGGGCATGTTCTTCTAAAATATCCTATTAAATTGAAAATTATTTGCATTAAATTTATATGAATTAGCATTTAAAACTTTTTATTACAGGGAATTTTGTGTCTATGTAGAAGTAGACAAATGAAATAAAAGATTGAGAACTAATTAAATGAGAAATATCTTAGAACTATGTTAGTCATGAAAAAGTTAGCATTTTTTATGATTCTTCTGTGACTTCCTCACTTATTCTTTCATTTCAGTGATTGGACAGGGTGGATATGACAGAAGAAAATGAGACTCTGGTGGCAGAGTTTGTGCTCATGGGACTTACAGGTCATCCAGAGCTGCAGGTCCCCCTGTTCCTGGTGTTCTTGGTGATCTACCTCACCACCATGGTGGGAAACCTTGGACTGATTGGCCTCATCTGCAAGGACCCCCATCTTCACACTCCCATGTACTTATTCCTTGGCAGTTTAGCTTTTGCTGATGCTTGCACTTCATCCAGTGTGACTCCTAAGATGCTTATGAATTTTTTATCCAAGAATCACATGATTTCCATTTCTGACTGTATGGCCCAATTTTATTTTTTTGGTTCCAGCGCAACCACAGAATGTTTCCTCCTGGTAGTGATGGCCTATGACCGCTATGTCGCCATATGCAACCCCTTGCTTTATCCGGTGGTGATGTCCAATCAACTCTGTATGCAACTCATAGGTGTTTCATATGCTATTGGTTTTGTGCATTCCGTGATTCATGTGACTTTGTTATTTAGATTAACTTTCTGCAGATCGAATATAATACAATATTTCTACTGTGAAATTTTACAACTGTTCAAAATTTCTTGCACTGATCCTGCAATTAATATATTCCTGGTTTTAATTTTTTCAGCCTTTATACAAGTCATTACTTTCACGGCCATCATAGTCTCCTATACCTGTGTCCTCTTTGCCATCCTGAAAAAGAAGCCTGAAAAAGGCAGAAGCAAAACCTTCTCCACGTGCAGTGCCCATCTGCTCTCTGTCTCTTTGTTCTATGGCACTCTCTTCTTCATGTATGTGCATCCTGGGTCTGGCCCAGCTGAAAATCAAGATAAAATGTATTCTTTATTTTACACGATAATGATTCCCTTTCTAAATCCTTTTATTTACAGCCTGAGAAACAAAGAGGTTATAGATGCCTTGAGAAGAATAATGGAGAAATAAATGTTAGGTAGTTTTCAAACTTTTTTCTTTACTGTTCACTAAAGTACTGAAGAAAATGTATAGATTAGCTATGGTTCTGCCTTTTCCTCAGATCTCTGTATGAAGGAACCCAGCTCCTTACACTGTTTACTTGCATATGCATCCAGTGAACGTTTGGTAGCATCACTCATAACTAACTTAATTGGAAAAAATTTTTTCTCCATTTTTTTATTTAAGCATTTAGCTTTTACAAATTAGGTATTTACCAGCAAGTTCCAGAAGTACAGGTAGTAATTGACAATTTTACTAAGAAATGATTCTGATTGAGGCTGGCATATAGGGTGCGTCACTTGGCTCCTGAATGAGCCTAGTGCACCACTCTGGACTTGCATGTTGGTAAGACTTTGTCCTTCTCTGCTAGTCACAGTGGTTGTTGTCTCAGGAAAAGACAGCTTTCAGTGCAGTCAGTGAGACAGAGGCATAATATGCTGACCATGCTATCTAATTTTAATCTAGACCGATAGCTATGTTTTTAAAAAAACATGTTTTTCCCGAGTGGTCAAAACCAGGATGTGAAACCATATGCCCCGAGGGGTCTTAACCAAATGTCCTTCCACACGCCTCAAAATACACGTACTCAGGAAGAGTGCTGTCTGGGTGCTGCTGCCAACAAGATATTTTTACAAGATAAACAAACTACTCGTGAACATCTTGTGATATGATGTGAGCATCCTGTGGAAAAAAAATCTGTAATCACTATACTACTATTAATCAGTAAATCCAAATGTGATTATTACAATATTCATTGATTTTCCTGTAATTGTCCTTCCTATAGTTTGGTTTCCTTTTTACCCTATAAGAATACTTGTATAACGAAACCACCCTGGAGCTGACTACTTGATTCCATTTTCAATGGACTACGTTGTTCCCTGATTGCAAGTGTTTTAAATCCTTAACAAAGCTCTATGGTTTAACTTGAAACAGCGTTCAAGTTTTTCTCTACAATATTGCTGTTGTTAATTGCCTTCAACTCATTTTGGGCTCACTGCAACCCAGTTTGTGTACTGTAGAACTGTTCCATACGCTGGTAAATTCATAAAAATAAAACTCTGCTTCTTGGCAAAACATTCCTGAGAATAAATGTACTATTTAGTGTTAAAAGTTGGAAAAAAAGTAAAAAGATTTTAAAAATGAACCGATCTTAGGAAGAAAAATGGAAACTGGCATGATTCAAAGAGTGGAGCTTCAAAACCAATCGCAGCTCATATATATAGCTCCACATCCTATTTTTATTAGGAATACTGCATATAGTATCATATCCCATAACTAATAAATTTAGGAATGTCTCAGGGTATATTTGCATGTAATAAAGAGCAGTTTCCTAGATTGGCCTTATGACTATATTATTATTTCCATCAGTTTCAGTAGAAGCTGAAAAGGCAGAAAAAAAAAAGAGCCTAGGTCAGGGACAAGAAACTAGTGTAGTATATAAAAATATGGTGAAAAAGAGTATCCAAAATTCTAAATTAATAGTTTACTTCCAATTGAAGAACATGATGATATACATATATATTCCTGTATAATTTAGAGTTATTACACAGATAAAGTCTATTAAAGTCATGTTTGATTTCTTTAGCAATCTGTTTTTTTTTTTCCAGAATATTCACTTAGGAAAAGTAATTATACGAAGTGAGAATTAAGTGTAAATTGTTGAAGAATAAAAATATGCCTATTGATATAGCATTTCTAAAGCACTTTAGCTTCTGCCATGTCAACAGCTCCAAAAAAAATTGAAAGTATTCATCTAAAGATTTAAACGTGTGAAAAATATCTTTATCATTTAAATGTATTTATCATATGAATACTATTAGAAAAAACTAAATTTTAAGGTCTCAAGATTTATTATAATAGATCCCTATTAATAAAATTTGCTTAAAAAATATCCCACGTGATTATACTTATTTTCTTACAATTTTCAGTAATTTTGTAGTTTTCATGACTAATTTTGCAAACACAATTTTTTTTAACATTTTATTTTCTTTTTGAGTATAATGCTTTTCTCATGATCTATTATGGTTTATAAAAAAAATCTCCTTGAATTGCTGTTATTATTTTTACAAGTGTAAATAAATTTATTTCACAATATACATAACAGATGTTTTATTTGGAGTACCTGTAAAACAACCATGTGTTAGTAGTTTTACATTATTTAAGTTCTATTTACAAATAATACATGAATTTAATGGGATTATTTTAAATAAAATCCCAGCTCTTGTAGTATCTTGGAAAAAAGGGTTAACAGTTAAACTATAGTCTTTTCCTCCGGTTTAAGAAATCCCTGAGGAACTGACACCTAGAAAATCTTGTGCTGCCTACTGAAGAAATGCATCAATTCGTGATAAATTAAGTTCTTGCTAGGGTTTGTGTGGAATGAGTGCAGATTCAAAGTGTCCCTAATTATGTTGTACCAGTTGTCAAGACTGTTTAATGCAGAGGTTGTAGTACATGGAACGCAACTGCACTGAGAAATGGAAGCCAGGCAAACCTTCCTTCAGGAGCTAGGTGACGCGAAGCTGAGAGACCTGAAACCAGGCAACTTTCCTGTGCTGATGTGATCTACACTTATATCACATTGCATTTCATGATTGGGACTTTGGAAGCTGTACCTGAGTATCCAAGACCACTATAATGCCTTGGCATTCTTTCTTAAAGCTAAATAAACTTGGCTCTGCGCAAGCCTATTGTGTTATGTGAGTTTGATTGACCTTCTACACCTGAAACCTACTACTGTTTTCTGATGAGTAACTGACCTTCATTCAATTGCCTTTCAGGCCCTTGGTACAATATGCAAAGATACTTTATGGTACAGAGAAGGATGAGTAGGGAGGATCTTTGGCATTCTTATGCTGGGATGGTGTCTTACTTATCTAGTGCTGCTAGAATAGAAATACCACAAGTGGGTGGCTTTAACAAAGAGAAATTTATTCTCTCACCGTGTAGGATGCTAGAAGTCTGAATTCAGGGCGCCAGATCCAGGGGAAGACTTTCTTTCTCTGTTAGCTCTGGTGGAAGGTCGTTGCCATCAATCTTTCCTGGTTGAGGAGTTTCTCAGTACAAGGACCTCAGGTCCACAGGAAACACTATTCTCCTAGCTCTTGTTTTCTTGGTAGTTGAGGTCCCCATGTCTCTCTGCTGGCTTTTCTCTTTTATAGCTAAGAGGTTGACTTAAGACTCAGACTTATTTTGTAGATTAAGTCCTGCCAGATGAACACAATTGCCTCTAATCCTACCTCATTAGCATCATAGAAGCAGGATTTAAAACGCATAGGAAAATCACATCAGATGACAAAATGGTGGACAATCACACAGTATTGGGAATCATGGCCTAGCCAAGTTGACACATATTTTGGGGGACACAATTCAATCCATGACAGATGGCTACTAACTGATCCTTGATTTGAGGTAGTAGAAGCTTTTTGAGACAAATTAAAAAAAACAAAAACCCACTGCCGTCCAGTCGATTCCAACCCATAGTGATCCTATAGGACAGAGTAGAACTGCCCGATAGAGTTTCCAAGGAGCGCCTGGTGGATTCGAACTGCCGACCTCTTGGTTAGCAGCCATAGCACTTAACCACTATGCCACCAGGGTTTCCTTGAGACAAATTACTGGGGACAATTTAGATGGTACATCTACAAAACTCAGGGATTTTGAAAGTTGGATTAATAAATGCAAACAGCAATAATAGGGTCACCAAGACTATACCTTTAGAGAAGCAAACTGCCACATGTTTCTCCCACAGAGAGCCTTGTGGGTTCAAACTGCCAAACTTTCGATTAGCAGAGAGTGCTTATCCATTGTGTCACCAGGGCATAAAAGTATTAAATAGACTGATTCAGGAGAGATGAGATAACTAAGTAAAATAGAAGATGAGTCAGGAGATATTTTGCTGGGAACCTAGGCAGATATTATGTTTACCTGGTTAACCAGAAGTCAACACACTCACTGTGCAAGAGGTGGGAGGATAAAGCTAGGTGTCCATAGAAATGAAAGGGTACTGTTTAATAATTTGGGTACCTTGCCAATAAAGAACAGAAAACCTGATCAGTTCTCGTTAGCCTGGATACTGACTGCAAGATCAAAGATGTAATATTTTAATGACAAATATATCTCAAGGGAGGGAATTATTGGCCATAACAACTATGAATGTTGGTATATGTTTCTCATTCCAAATAATGATCCACCTACCCCTTTTGCAGTGGGGAAGGCAGGAATATGACAAGCTTACCCTGAAAAAGTAACCTGCCCAATTCTTTCATCTAATGGTAAATGAAAGAAAGATCTCTGCAGAGACAGCTGAAATGTAAATGAAGGTACTTCACATTGAATTTAGAGATACCATAAAATCACTTCTAATAAAATGCCTCTAACACAAACTATGGGGTCCCTGGGAGGTGCAAAGGTTAACATGCTTCACTGCTAACTTAAATTTTGAGGGCTTGAGTCCACCCATAGTTGTCTTGGAACAAAGGCCTGGTGATCTACTTCTGAAAAATTGGAAAATGCTACAGTGCATATTTCTACGCTGACACACCTGGGGTCACCATGAGTCAGAATCAACTCCATGGCAATTTTTTTTTTAAGCACAAACTATGCCAAATATGGAAAGCCTGGTGGCGTAGTAGTTAAGTGCTACAGCTGCTAACCAAAAGGTAGCAGTTCGAATCTGCCGGGTGCTCCTTGGAAACTCTCTGGGGCAGTTCTACTCTGTCCTATAGGGTCGCTATGAGTTGGAATCGACTCGATGACAACGGGTTGTTTTTTTTGGTTTTTGTGGTAAATACAATTATAAGGAAAGTTTATCATGCTTGGTACCCACACGTAATCTCCTCTTTTATCTAAGAAATCTGATCAGTGCCCACCCCAAGATCACATCATTTTTCTCATATTTTCCCCAACCCCCCTAGAAGTTTTAGATTTTAGTTTAAACATTTAACTCTAGGAGGCATTTCAATTTAATTTTTGTGTATGGGATGAGTTAAGCGTAAAGGTTCGTTTTTTTCCCATGTGCTTACCCAGTTGTTGTGGTGCTATTTGTTAAAAAGTTGAAAAGACTATCTTTCACCCTATTGAATTTTATTGGTACTGCTTGAAAAAATTAATTGGCCACACATAAGTGTGCATTTTTTTTCTAGAAACTGTATTCTGATTCTTTGACCAGTATGTCCATTCATAGGTCAATACTGCACTGAATTGGTTATCTTTATCCAGAGTCTTAAAATCAGGCCAAGGCCTTCAAATTTATTTTGCTCTTATAAAATATGTTTTAATTACTACATCTATGTCTATATGGAAATCTATATTAAGATTGTATGTGAAAATAAATATATACTGTAAAATTTCTACAAAAATTGAATTTGATTGGGATTGCATTGAATCTATAGATCAATTAGGGATGAGCTGACATCTTTAACCATATTGAGTTTTCCAATGTACAAACGATATATAAACCAAAAAACCACTGCCTCATATCTCCATTTATTTAGGTCTCTAATTCCTTTTAGCAATTCCTACAAGTAGGAAATAGGCCAAAGGAGCTATATCTGTTGTGTTCCAAAAAAGAAAGGGACCATCTCTGGAGCAGCTTGGATATCAGCAGAACTGTTGGAAGGAGCTCAGGAAGCAGGGTTTTCGTGGTTTCAAACAGTGGTGCCATGGTCTCCTGACTCCCAAAGGGGATGGGGGACAGCCTCCCAGGTTTCAAAGAGTCAAATATTCCCCAACTCAGTTCTGTGGAATGAGATCACTGCCCAAAGCAGAGTGGGTGGGGCTGCCAAGTCCAAGGGGCTGAATAGGGCCTGCCAGGGCTGAGGGGGTGCTGCTGTCACTCAGATGGACTGGGAGAATGGGTGCTGCCCAAAGCTGATGGATCAGAGTTACTGTCTGAGTGGAGTGGGCCTGGAAGGCAGAGCTGAAGCCCAGGACTGAGGGGCTTCGACCCAAAATCTAGAAGGCATGGACAGCACTTGGAGTCTGGAGGGCAGGGCCATTGCCCAGATGGTCTTAGAGAACAGAGTATTATTTTCAAGCCTTGAGAGCTAATGTGAATAGTTTTGCTAGATTTTGGACTTCCTTGCTGCCTGTTAGCCCTTCTTTCCTTCTAATTTCTCTCATTTGTAATGGAAATGTCTACCCTGTGCTTGTTCCACTATTATACTTTGGAAACAGATAATTCGTAGTCTCTATTTCACAGATTCTCCGGTGAGGATGAATTTTGCCCCTGGATGGAATGAGCCTAAAATCTTACCCATATTTGATTTAGATGATTCAGAAGATGAGATTTTGGACTTGGATTGATTTAAGACTTTTGGGATGATGTGATGAGGTGAAAGTGTTTTGCATATGGCAAGGATATGAACTTGCGGGGCCAAAGGGTGGAATGTTATGGATTGAATTGTGTTCCCCAAAAATACGTGTCGTGAATCGTCTGTGGTTATAATCCCATTTGGGAGTGATTTTTTTTGTTGTTATGTTAAAGAGGCAAGATTAGTGTAGGGTGTATTTTGAGTCAATCTCTTTTGAGATACAAAGAGATTAAAAAAGCAATCAGAGGAAAGATGGGGTTAGTTAGATGCCAAGATACATGGAGATCTCCAGAGAACCAGGAAGCAGAAGCCGAGAGACAAGGACCTTCCTACAGAGCTGATAGAGAGAGAAAACCTTCCCCTAGAGCTGATGCTCTGAATTTGAATGCCTAGCCTCCTTAACTGTGAGAAGGTATTTCTGTTTGTTAAAGCTATCCACTTGTGGTATTTCTGTTATAGTAGCACTAGATAACTAAGACAGAAACCCTATAAGGCAGTCTACTCCATCCTTTAAGGTTGCTATGAGTCGGAATTGACTGGATAGCAGTACAGTTTTTTTTTTTTTTTTTGGTTAGGTATGTGCAGAGCCTGACACAAAGCAGCTTCTCACATACCTGGATTCTGGATTTCTGCTACCTAAGACAACTACATTGATTGTTCAGAGGCTACACATGTCCCTGACTTGACTCCCATTCCTCCTTCTGTCCCCAAATGTACTTCTCCCAGTACTATTCATTTTAAAGTTTCAGCCTGAATTCTGTATCCTCAAAATCCTCCAAGAGGCCTGATCATCAGCAGTGATCAACGACCTCTCTGGACTTCTGCATTGTATAACCTATACCAATTCATTCACCCATCCAGTTATTGAACATCTGGCAGGGTACAAGCACTTTGCTCATCCCAGATTATGAAGAAGAATTTGTAGATTCACTCTCAAGGATTTTACAATCTCAAGAGGAATGATTCGTAAACAAACAACTGTAATACGGTATTGTTGTTGGGTACTCTCCAGTTGATTCCGACTCATAGAAACCCTATGGGACAGAATAGAACTGTCCCATAGGGTTTCCTAGCCTGTAAGCTTTACTGATTACACAAAGACATTCTACTATGTGTATCATAACAAATTAAGGATAACATTGAAAAGAATAGGAATTCTGGACACTTAATTGTGCTCATGCAGAACCTGTGTGTGGACAAAGAGGCAGCTGTTTGAATAGAACAAGGGGATACTCTATGGTTTAAAATCAGAAAATGTGTGCATCAGGGTTGTATCTTTTCCCTATACTCAGTCTGTATGCTGAGCAAATAATCTCAGAAGTTGGGCTGTATGAAGAAGAACGTGGCATCAGGATTAATGGAAAACTCATTTACAACCTGTGACATGCAGATGATGCAATCTTGCTTGCTGAAAGTGAAGAGGATTGAAGCAATTACTGATGAAGATTAAAGACTACTCTTCAGTATGGATTACACCTCAACATAAAGAAAACAAAAATCCTCACAAATGGACCAACAAGCAACATCACGATAAAAGGAGAAAATATTCAAGTTGTCAAGGATTTCATTTTATTGGATCCACGATCAACACCCATGGAAGCAGCAATCAAAGAAACAAATGACATATTGCATTGGGCAAATCTGCTGCAAAAGACCTCTTTAAAGTTTGAAAAGCAAAGATGTCACTTTGAGAACAAAGGTGCGCCTGACCCAATCTGTGATATTCTCAATCATCTCATATGCATGTGAAAGCTAGACAATCAATAAGGAAGGCCAAAGAGAATTGATGCCTTTGAATTATGGTGTTGGTCAAGAACCTTGAGTATGCTCTGGACTTCCAGAAGAACAAATCCGTATTGGGAGAAGTACATCCAGAGTCCTTGGAAGCGAAGATGGAGAGGCTTTGTCTCATGTACTTTAGACATGTTATCAGGAGGGACCAGTCCCTCCAGAAGGCCATTGTGCTTGGTAAGATAGAGGGTCAGTGAAAAAGAGGAAGACCCTCAATGAGATGGATTGACACAGCGGCTGCAACAATGGGCTCAAGCACAAGGCTAGGCAATGTTTCTTTCTGTTGTACATAAGGTCACTATGAGGTGGAACAAGGTGAATGGCACCTAACAATGACATTGATGAATCTAACTATGTTGTTTCTGTGTTCCAGTGGAGTCAGCTCCAGTTCATAGCGATCCTATATGACAGGGTAGAAGGGCCTCATAGGTTTTCCTAGGCTATGATTTTTATAAGAGCAGATCTCCAGGTCTTTTCTCCAGCAGAGGAGATGGTGCCATTAAACCTCAAAGTTATAGCCAAGCGCTTAACTCTTACATCATCACACCACCAGCGCTCCTTCAATCTGGCTATAGAATCGATTAAATAGTAGTCTTGAATTCCAATGCATCTGTATTACCACTAACTGCCCCAATGACTGTCCATTTTTTTTGTTGTTGTTGTTACATCTTAATTGCTAGTAATCTGTACTACATTCAATGTTACCGTGAATAATTTGCTAACGGTAATCATTCTCATGCCAATCCCTAAAGAAAAATAAAGGTTAGATTTATAAAGATACTGATAACAAAAGACAATAAAAATGGAAACTAATGAAAAAAAAAGTATTTGATTTACATTAGAACCAACTTATGATGAAATTGGCAGAACAGAACACTGTGGTAAGTTGTTGACTACCTGCGTATGATGCTGATGACTTTTGGGAAAATCATTGACAAATTTGCAGAAGGCAGAAAAACAGAAACTAATACTATATATCACTACTTTAACAAACTGAACTGTAAATGTGTTATTTTTCTTTCTGAAAAAAATACATTAAGGTAGTTAAACTATTAATCTGTTACTTTTTCATTTTATTCTATATTTATTTATTTTTTACTGGCTGTTGTAGTTTCCTAGTGCTGTCATAACAAAATGCCACAAAGTGGGTGACTTCAAAGAACAAAAATTTATTTTCTCAGTTCTAGAGGCTTTGGAAAGGAACTGTTTCATACCTCCTAATTTCTGGTGACTGGCAGCAATCCTTGTTGTTCCTTTGCCTCCATTGCACAGGGCAATGTGTTTCTGTTTCCAAGTCTGTTCTCCCCTTTTATAAAGCACTACTCAAAAGGGATTAAGATTAGGACCCACCCTAGTCCATTCATTTGATCAACTGATAACAAAAGAAAAACCTGGTATCTAAATGAGGTCATATTCACAGTTAGGTGGTTAGGATTTCAACATAACTGCTTGAGAGATACAATTCAATCCATAACACTGGCAAATACGAAGTTTGAAAAAGGGAAATTTTTATTTTCTGCATTCTTCTTTAACCATTATTATTATTTGTTTTATTATTGGAAACAATTTTATCATATACAGGAGGAAGTGTTAAGAAATTAACAACTCCATGGGTCATATACGCTGGTTGTGCCTCTAACCTTGACTGCCCTTGAACCAGCGTTTCCACTCTGTTGTTGTTAGTTGCTGTTGAGTGCATTCCAACTCCTGGTGGCCTTGTAAAACCCAACAGAAATAAGAAAAACACTCATTCATAGCAGCTTTAAGCACAATAACCAAATACTGGAAACTACCCACAGGCCCATGGAAGCATAGATAAACTGGTGTTTTTAAGTAATGATCTACTACACAACAGTAAAATGATTGACCTACTGGTACACAATGATATGGATGAATTTCAAAAATATGCTGAAGAAAGAGGCCACACACAAAAGAGTACATATTGTATGATTTTATTTATAGAAACAAGCAACAATAAACTATGATAAAAGCCACATTAACAAATCATTTCTCCTAAAATACCTTGATTTTACTTTTGCTAGATATAACGATGGCATTGGGTTTTGTTTTTTTTTTTTTTGGTTAGATATAGTTCTCTCCTGAGTATTTTCAGGTCACACTATCCCTTCTTGCAGATAGAGTTGAAGAAAGAGCCAAAGACAGAATCTGGTTTTCATTAACCTTGGCTTAGATGAATGGCTACATGATTCCTCTGACAGAAGAGCCTGATACCACCCACCTGCTTCCTGAGACATGTTCCTTAAAATGTCCCCAGTGACTTACTACCATCCTGTGTAAATTTTGCTCTCTCTTCATCCGTTTATTCTTTAATCTATAATAGTTCATGTTTACATAAACTTCCCCCTTCTCCTTTTCCTTCAGCTATTCCTCCTCTTCCTTCCTGTTTAATTTTGTCAATAATCTATTCCATTTCTGTATTTTAGAAGTTTTTGGTGATTCAGATAGATATTACTTTGTTCTTGTATTAGTTGAGTTGTTTTCCTTAGTCCTCACATTAATGTTAAATATCTTCAAGGAATTACTGGATGGCATGTATATCCTGCATAATTTAAAAAATTTCCTGGCAACGATTTACTGTTGAAGCTCCACCGATACCGAGGATTTCATCCATCTCCCTCATTCTAATTATTTAGAATTTGAGTGTCCATTTTTCCTGTAATTGTTGTACTTTTCCCCCCCTGCTTACCATTAATTGTCATTGCCTAGCTTATTAGCAAGCTCTATAAAAGGGCATAAAATAATTCACTTAACTCTGATAAAATCCAGCTTCCTTTCCTCTCCCTCTCCTTCCTCCTAAACACTGAGTATAACATTTCATTGAAAGGAACAACTTGATACATTGTTCTCGTTATCTGTTACTACCTAACAGAACATTCCAAAACTTACTGGCTTAAAACAACAATTTACTATTATCTCTCATATTTCTTTGGGTTGATAAAGCTGGATAGCATGTGGTTGCAGTAAAATGTTGCCTGGGTCTGCAATCTTGCAAAGACTCAGCAGGGCTGGGTGTCCAAGATGGCTCACTAGCTCACATGGCTAACAGTGGAATTTAGCTGTTATCTAAAAGCTCTATTGGGGCTGTAGACTGGAGCACCTATTGTTAGCTTCTCCATGTAGTTTGAACTGCTCATAGTATTGTGTCTTGATTCCAAGTGGAAGCATCCAGAGACCCTTGTGGAAGCTATAAGACTTCTTAAGACCTAGCCCTGAAAGTCTCGACAAATGCCTTTTGCTGCATTCTATTAATAAATCAAGTCACTAAGGCAGACCAAATATAATGGGAGAGAAATTCAACTTTCCCTTTAATGGAGGAGTGGGAATGTCACATTGCTGAGAGCATGTAGGTTGGAAGGTTTTGTTGCAACCATCTTTGAAAAGTAAAACATGCCATACAGATTATTATTTTTTTAATGAAGATCTAGTGAATTACTTTATGATACCTTACCAAGACTATTACTATTCTTAGTAGATGAATATGCATGAATCCACAGAGCCTAGCACAGGACCTGGCATATGGCAAGATACATCTACTGGTCCCATCCCACCTGGAGTAAAGGAGAATAAGAACACAGAAGACACAAGGGAAAGACTACTTCAAAGGGCTAATGGACTATGAGTACAACAACCTTCACCAGAATGAGTCCAGAAAAACTAGATGTGCCCTATTGCCACCACTGAATGCTCTGGCAGAGATCACAATAGAGGGTCCTGGACAGAGCGGGAGAAAAAAGTAGAACAAAATTCAAATTCACACACACACATACACACACACTCACTCACACACACACACAAAGACCGGGGTTGCTGATCTGAGAGAGACTGGAGAAACCCTCAGCCGTGGCCCCCAGACATCCTTTTAGCTGAGTACTGAAGTTACTTCTGAGGTACACCTTTCAGCCAAAGTTTAGACAGGTCTACAAGGCCAAAAATTATACACGTGAGGAACATGCTTCGCAGTTCAGTCATGTATACAAGACTAATGGGCACATCAGCACAAAAGCAAAGACATAAAAGCAGAAAGGGACAGGAAAACTGGATGAATGGAAATAGAGAATCTAAGGTAGAGAGGGAGAGAATGGTGACACTTCATGGGCTTGGCAACCAATGTCACAAAACAATTTGTGTATGAACTGTTTAGTGAGGAAATAATTTCCTCTGTAAACTTTCTCCTAAACCACCCATACACAAAAAAATTAGCTTATTTGATCCTAACCCCAAGCCTGTAAGGTAGGTATTATTATTATCACAATTTTACAAACAGAAAACTGAAGCATAAGTAACATGCACAAAGTCACGTGGAGAGTCATTGGTGAGCCTGGAGTTTATTTCAGTAGTGTGGTTCCAGAACACATGCTCTTAACCACTGCATTGTGCTACCTCTGGATAGTCTTAAGTGAGGCAGAGGATAACCAGATGTGAGGGAAAAAAAATCAAAGTGTGAATAAAGACAAGTAAGTGTGTGCATGAGTGGAAAATAGAAGAGGATGACATAAAGCTGGATGGCCAAAAAGGCTGTCTGAAGAGGCTGGTGTGATGGGCCAGCCAAATTCCCTCTGCCTCTGTCATTCAAGAGTGTGCCATTGGTTGAAGGGACTGGATGTAAGTCTCTGACTGTGCTTCCTCTCTGTCTTTTCTTTTTGTCTAAAAGTTCAGTTCACCATACTGCAGTTTCCATAAGATCCTGGGTGCTCTTTGCAGACATGTTCATTTTTCATTGTTTTATATTTTAGATGGAAGACGGATTGGATTCTACCTAATAGCTACATAGCTCGTGAGAATTAGAGCACTTCAGGTGCTACTTAGTCTGATTTATAGCTTATCATAAAACTCTACAATTAAATATCACCATCCATCTCTTGAATGTTTTCTTCCACCTCTTCATCCAGAAGGTATAGATAAGCAGTTCTCACTCTTGGTTGTTATTCCAGACCAAATAAATTAGAACGTCTAGGGTTGGACCCAGGCTTTGATAGTTTTATAAACCTCTCCAAATGATTCTAATGTGTAACTAGTGTTGATAACCACTGGAGAGAATAATCTTGTGAAACTTGGCAATCCTCTAATGGAAATTAGATGATTGAGCATAGATGTTTTTCTGTATGAAATCTATAATGATTAGTTTGCCAAAATGGGAAATTTGTGGATGATATATCTAATTGTCTTCCAAATCTTTCATCTTCATTCCCCCATGTTTTGGGGATGGGGCAAAGGGATTAATGACACGTTTAGTGTGCATTTCTCTTTGAGGCAGTGGTTCTCAAGCCTGGTGCCATGTTGGAGTCACCTAGAATGCTTTAGAATACATCTTTAAAAACAAAGATTCTCTGCCACGATTCCAGACAAGTTGAATCAGATTCTGTGGAGACATCCCCCAGGTATCAGTATATATTTTAACTCCCCAGGTGATGCTAATGTGCTGCCAAAGGTGAAAACCCCTGGTTTAAGAGCGAGGTGGAATCTTCAGATGGTTCTTGATTCTTAAGATTTTGAAGGTCTGACACAATTGTCTATTTGTCAGTGAATATGACCCAAAGTTTGTTGTCTGAAAACAAATGCATTCATGAAAAAATTGTAGATGACACTAATTCCTTTCGAATTGTCAGCTGGTAATCATTTTGGGGAAACTGGCTATGCATTCTCAGGCAGTTCACAAAAAGCTAACTGCAATTCTCTTCTAAAAACCATTTCTCTTGCAGCAGGTTTTTAATCTTTGTTGGGCATTTCTCCATTTTCGTCTATATTAGTACAGTGTAATCAGTCTGTTAAGTATCAGCTTTCTTACAAGGTGTCCACTAGCTACCTTATCTTTTACACACTTGGAGGGAATAAACTCTCTGCAACGTTTGGAATCGGTATGTGACGCAAAGTGAATGAGCTTGATACAAATCAAAAAGTTGGTGGTTAGAGTCTACCCAGAAGAGCCTAGGAAGAAAACCTGGTGTCTGCTTCCAAAAAAATTAGCCATTGACAACCCTATAGAGCAGAGTTCTACTCTGACACACATGGGGTCACCATGAGTCGGAGTCAACTCAACAGCAGCTGGGTCCAAATAACCCTCAGTATTCCAGCATGCAAAAAACTGAATAGGGAATATATCTTTGTGTATATAAAAATGATTACCCTGTAGACTTACGGTCATAAACGGCATTGTGACAGATCGCCAATGTGACAACTCTGGAATTATTTTCATTATACAAAGGTAATGTGAGAAACTTAAAGTGTTCCAATATTGTTGATACATGAAGGTAGTGTATAAGAATATATATATTTTTTAACTTCCCACACACCCCCGGTAAACACTAGTAAACTTTGGTCTCTATACATTTGCCTATTCTTGATACTTCATATAAGTAGGTATCTTAGTTATCAATGATGCCATAACAGAAATACCACATTTGGGTGGCTTTAATGCACAGAAATTTATTTTCTCAAAGTTTAGGCAGATAGAAGACTGATTCAGGGTGTCAGCTCTAGGGGAAGACCTTTGTCTCTTTTCAGCATCTATTCCTAGGTTCTTTGGTGATTATGTGGCATGTATCTTTTTTTTTTTATTGTACTTTAGATGAAAGTTTACAGAACAAACTAGATTCTAATTAAACAGTACACACATTGTTTTGTGACACTGGTTGCCAACCCCACTGTCATGGATTGAATTGTGTCCCGCCAAAAAAATATGTGTCAACTTGGTTAGGCCATGATTCCCAGTATTGTGTAGTTGTCCTCCATTTTGTGATTGTAATTTCATGTTAAGAGGATTAGGGTGGGATTGTAATACCACCCTTACTCAGGTCACTTCCCTGATCCACTTCCCTGGGGCATGGGCTGAGATAAAAGGAAAAGGAAGCGAGCAGGGAGTTGGGGGACCTCATACCACCAAGAAAGCAGCACCAGGAGCAGAGGGAGTCCTTTGGACACAGTGGTCCCTGAGCCTGAGAAGCTCCTTAACCAGGTGAATATTGAGGGCAAGGACATTCCTCCAGAGCCAACAAAGAGAGAAAGCCTTCCCCTGGAGCCAATGCCTTGAATTTGGACTTGTAACCTACTAGACTGTGAGAGAATAAATTTCTCTTTGTTAAAGCCATCCCTTTGTGTTATTTCTGTTATGGCAGCATTAGATGACTAATTAGATGACATGTCAACACTTTCCTTTCTTGATTTTGAGTTTCCTACTAGCTTACCTGTCCCCTCCTGCCTTCTAGTCCTTGCCCCCAGGCTGATGTGCCCCTTTAGTCTCGTTTTGTTTTATGAGCCTGTCTGATCTTTGGCTGAAGAGTCAGTCTCAGGAGTGACTTCACTGCTGAGCTAAAAGAGTGTCTGGGGGCCATACTCTCAGGGTTTCTCAGTCTCTGTCAGGCCAGTAAGTCTGGTCTTATTTTGTGAGTTAGAATTTTGTTCCACATTTTTCTCCAGCTTTGTCTGAGACCCTCTATTGCGATCTCTGTCAGAGCGGTCAGTGGTGGTTGCTGAGCACCAGCTAACTGTACTGGACTCAGTCTGGTGGAGGCTGTGGTAGTTGTAGTCCATTAGTCCTTTGGACTAATCTTTCCCTTGTGTCTTTAGTTTTCTTCATTCTCCCTTGCTCCCGGCAGGGTGAGAACAGTGGAGTATCTTAGATGGCCACTCACAAACGTTTAAGACCCCAGATGCTACTCACCAAAGTAGAATGTAGAACGTTTTCTTTATAAACTATATTATGTCAATGGAGATAATTGTTCCCCGAGACCATGGTCCCCATAGCCCTCAGCCCAGTAATTTGGTCCCTCAGGGAGTTTGGATGTGTTTATGGGGCTTCATGACCTTGTGTTGTACAAGTTGTACTGGCTTCCCCAGTACCGTGTACTCTTTTACCCTTCACCAAAGTTACCACTTACCTGTTTTCTGTTTAGTGTTCTTCCATCCACATCCCTCCCCTCCCTTGTAACCATCAAAGATTATTTCTTTTGTGTGTAAATCTTTTCATGAATTTTTATAGTAGTGGTCTCATACAGTATTTGTCCTTTTGTGATTGACTGATTTCATTCAGCATAATGCCCTCCAGATTCATCCACCTTGTGAGATGCTTTGCAGATTCACCATTGTTCTTTACGGTTGCATAGTACTTCATTGTGTGTACGTACCATAGTTTGTTTATCCATTCATGTGTGGATGGGCATGTAGGTTGTTTCCATCTTTTTGCTATTGTGAACAATGCTGCAATGAACATGGTGTGCATATATGTCTATTTCTGTGATGGCTCTTATTTCTCTAAGATACATTCCTAGGAGTGGGATTGCTGATCCATATGGTATTTCTATTTTTAGCTTTCTAAGGAAGCACTGGAAAGCCTGGTGGCATAGTGGTTAAGATCTACGGCTGCTAACCAAAAGGCCTGCAGTTTGAATCCACCAAGCGCTCCTAGGAAACTGTGTAGGGTAGCTCTGCTCTGTCCTGTAGGGTCACTATGAGTTGGAATCGAATCGATGGCTCTTTTTTTTTTTTTTTGGGTAGAATTGACATTTTCACAGTGTTGAGTGTCTTAGTCATCTAGTGCTACTGTAACAGAAATACCACAAGAGGATGACTTTAGAAAAGAAAAGTTTATTTCCTCACAATAAAGTAGACTAAAAGTCCAAATTCAGGGTGTCATCCTAGGGGAAGGCTCTGTAGACCTTCTCATAAATCTTCCCCTAGACTAGGAGCTTCTCTATGTAGGGACCCCGGGTCCAAAGGATGCATTCTGCTCCCAGCACCACTTTCTTGGTGGTATGAGGTCCCCTTGTCTCTCTGCTCGCTTCTCTCTTTATATCTGTAGAGACTGCCTCAAGGCACAATCCAATCTTGTAGATCGAGTCCTGCCTCACTAGCACAACTGCCATCCATCCTCCCTCATTAACATCATAGAGGCAGGATTTACAACATAAAGGGAAATCATACAATACTGGGAATCATGGCCCAGCCAAATGGATACACGTTTTTGGGGGTATATAATTCAATCCATGACATTGAGTCTACCTATCCATGAGCATGCTACGTTTGTTCATTTATGTAGGCCTTTTGGTTTCTTGTGGTAGTTTTTTGCAGTTTTCTTTGTAAAGGTCTTTTATATTCCTGGTTAGATTTATTCCTAAATATTGTATTTTTTTTTTTAGGGGCTATTATAAATTGTATTGCTTTCCTGACTTTGTTTTTTTCATTCTCTTTATTGATGTATAGGAATCCAACTGATTTTTGTATGTTTATCTTGTATCCTACTAGTCTGCTGAATCTATTAGTTCCAGTGGTTTTCTTGTGGAGTCTTTTGGGTTCTCTGTGTATGGTATCACGTCATCTGTGAATAGGGATAGTTTTACTTCCTCCTTACTAATTTGGGTGCCCTTTATATTTTTTCTTTCCTTATTGCTGTAGCTAGTATTTCCAGCACAATTTTAAATAGCAGTGTTGATAAAGAGCATCCTTGTCTTGTTCCGGTTCTCAGGGGGAATATTTTTAGCCTATCTCCATGCAGTATTATGGTGACTGTTGGTTTTGTATAGATGGCTTTATTACGTTGAGGAGTTTCCCTTCTACACCTATTTTATGGAGAGTTTTTATCAGGAATGGATTTTGGACTTTATTGAATGACTTTTCTGCATCAATTGAGATAATAATGTGATTCTTTACTTTTATTTATGTGGTAGATTACATTCATTGATTTTCTAATGTTGAACCGTCCTTGCATAACTGGTATGAATCCTACTTGGTCGTAGTGTATTATTTTTTGAAAGAATGCTGAATTTTATTGGCTGGAATTTTGTTGAGAATTTTTGCACCTATATTCATGAGAGATATTGGTCTGTAATTTTCTTTTTTTGTAGTGTCTTTGCCTGGTTCTGGTATCAAGGTCATGCTGGTTTCCTAGAATGAATTCAGAAGTATCCCTTCCTTTTCTATGTTCTGAAATAGTTCAAGTTGAACTGGTGTGAGGTGTTCTCTGAATGTTTGGTAGAATTCTCCAGTGAAGCCATCTGGGGCAGGGCTTTTTTTATTGGGAGTTTATTATTATTATTGCCTTTTTATCTCTTCTCTTGTTATGGGCCTGTTCAGATTTTCTACCTCAGTATGTGTTAGTTTAGGTAGGTAGTGTGTTTCTAGAAATTTGTCCATTTCCTCTAGGTTTCGAAATTTGTTGGAGTACAGTTTTTCACAGTGCTCTTGTCATGGATTGAATTGTGTCCTCCCAGCAAAATATCTGTCAACTTAGGTCATGATTCTCTTGACTGATTGTATGATTGTCTACCATTTTATCTTCTGATGTGATTTTCCTATATGTTGTAAATCCTATCACTGTAAAGAAATAAGGTGAATTAGTAACAATTATATTGATTAGGTCTACAAGATTACACAAGTGTCTTAAGCCTATTTCTTTTCAGATATAAAAGAGAGAAGCAAGCAGAGAGACACAGGGACCTCATACTGTCAAGAAAGCAGTGCCAGGAGCAAAGCATGTCTTTGGACCTGAGGTTTCTGGGTTGAGATGCTCCAAGACCAAGGGAAGACTGATGACAAGGACCTTCCCTGAGAGCCAACAGAGAGAGAAAGCCTTCCCCCAGAGTAAAAAAAAAAAAAAAGTGCCCTGAATTAGGACTTCCAG
Source organism: Elephas maximus indicus (assembly GCF_024166365.1). NCBI lineage: Eukaryota > Metazoa > Chordata > Mammalia > Proboscidea > Elephantidae > Elephas > Elephas maximus. The sequence goes on from NC_064836.1 coordinate 68,024,237, forward strand.
CTTACTGGACTGTAAGAGAATAAACTTCTCTTTGTTAACGCCAACTTGTGGTATTTCTGTTATAGCAGCACTAAATGACTGAGGCAGCTCTGTTGCGATCCTCTTTATTTCAGTTTGGTCTGTTGTAATGTCCTCCATTTCATTTCTCTATTTGGGTTATTTGCTTTCTTTCATGTTTTTCTTTTGTCAGTTTGGAGCAACTTTTGCTGATTCTTTCTATTGCTTTTCTATTCTCTATTTCTTTTCTTTCTGTCTTATCTTTATTATTCCCTTTCTCCTGGTGTCTGTGGGCTTCTTTTGGCGTTCTCTACTTTTTTTGAGTTGTATAGCTAATGTTTTGATTTCTTCTTTTTTTTTTTTTTTTTGATGTGTGCATCTATCACTATAAATTGACCCCGAGCACTGCCTTTGCTGTGTCCCAAAAGTTTTGGTATGATGTGTTTTTATTCTCATTTGATCCTAGAAATTTTTCTTGATTACATCTTTGATTTTTTTCTAATACCTGCTGGTTTTTAAGCATTAACATATACTTGGAAATGTTGTTCAGTTTCCGTGTATTTGGGTTTTTTCCTTGCTTTTCCTGTTATTAATTTCTACTTTTATGGAGTTGTGATCAGAGAAGATGCTTTGTATTATCTCAGTGTTTTGGATTTTTTTGAGGGTTGCTTTTTTGTGGCCTAAGATGTGGTCTATTCTGGAGAATGTTTCTTATGTGTTGGAAAAGTATGCGTACTTTGATGCTGTTGAGTGGAGAGTTCTATATATGTCTGTGAGTTCAAATGGTTGATTGTGGCCTTTAGATCTTCTGTATCTTTGTTGAGTTTCTTTCTAGATCTTCTGTCCTTTACCAAAAGTGGTGCATTGAAGTCTCCTACTACTATTGTGGCACTTTGATTTTCTCTTTTCAGTGTTTTTAGGGTTTATTTTATGTAATTTGGAGCCCTATCATTGAGTGCATACATATTTATTATGGTTATGCCCACAAGGTAGATTGTCCTTTTAATCATTATATAATGTTCATCTTTGTGTTTTATGGTGGCTTTTGCCTTAAAGTCGAATTTATCTGAGATTGGTATTGTCCCTCCTGTTCTTTTTTGGATGTGGTTTGCTGCATATATATTTTTCTACTCTTTGATTTTTAATATATTTATGTCTTTTTTTTCTGTCTCTTGTAGACAGCATATTGATGGGTCCTGTTCTTTTACCCATTCTGTCACTCTCTGATCCTTTATGGGTACATTTAAGCCGTTTACGTTCAGTGCGATTATCGATTGATGTGAGTTTATTGTTGTCATTTTTTTAGTGATTCTGATATTTTCTTTGTTCCTCTTACTCTCCTGTGCTGAGTTTCTTTTGTTTTTGAAATTTCTTCTATTTTTGTAGATCTTGTGTTTACTGAGACTTTATGTTTTTCTTCTTTATTTTGAAGAGCAGATTTTTTTTTTTTTTTTTGGTTACCTTAAAATTTTACCCTATCTTCCTAAGCTTGAACCCACCTTTTACTACTTGATATCTTCTTGACTTCCTCTCCATTTGAGAATTCTATACCTACAGCAATTATTTCCTCTTTTATTGTTCTCATGTTGTTGTCATTTATGGATTGACCTCTCTGGTTCCCTGTTGTAAATTTTTTAGTTTTGTTTTATCCTTGAGAGTTCATTACCTAGGTTGGTATCTGGCTGATTCTGTCCAGTGTCCTATATTCAGGTTGTTTTCTGATGCTGTTTGTTCTCTAACCACAAGACTCCCTCTAATAATTCTTGCAAATTTGGCTTGGTTTTTACATATTCCCGAATTTTTGTTTATTTGGAAATCTGCTATCATATTTAGCAAGAATTTTTCAGGATATATTTTTCTCAGTGGACAAGTTTTTTTCTTTCAAAATTTTGTATATGTCTTCCCATTGCCTTCTTGTCTGCATTGTTTCTGCTGAGTAATCAGAGCTTACTCTTACTGTTAACCCTTTGCAATTGACTTTTTGTTTTTCTCAAGGTGCTCTCAGGATTCTTTCTTTGTCTTTGGTTTTGGGGAGTGTGATTATATCTTGGTGATTTTCTTTTGCTGTCTATCCTGAATGGAGTTTTTTGAGCTTCTAGGATGGTCATCTTTTAATCTTTCATGTTATTAGGGAAGTTTTCTCTCAGGAAATCTTCAATGATCCTGTCTGTGTTTTCTGTTTTCTCCCCCTGTTCTGAAACTCCAATCACACAGAAATTTTTGCTTTTGATTGTATCCCACTTGTTCTCAGGTTTTCTTCATTGTCTTCATGCTTTTCTGTGATTTTTCCTCACACAAAGTCATATTCAAGGATTTGTCTTCAACTTTTTTGGCTGATCCTATTCCCCATTGTTTCTAGTTTACTTCTAAACCTTCCATTGCATTGTCCATTTCTGAAATCTTGTTAATTACCTTTTGTATTTCTAGTTACTGTTTTTGTATTATTTCTAATTATTTATTTATTTTGACATTTTGTTCCTGTACCATTTTCCTGAATTCTTCCATTATTTTATTTGTGTCTCCTCTGATTTTGTTTGTATTTTCCATGATTTTGTCTATTTTTCCCTTAGTTTTGTCTTTTTTTTCCTTCATCTGTTTCCTAATCTCTTGGAGAGCCCTGAATATTAGACTTTTGTATTCCCTATTGGGTGTTGGGTAGTTCCAGTGCCTTTTCTTCTACAAGATGGTCATCTGGTGTTTTATTTTGGTAGCTTACTATACCCATCCTATTTTTTAAAATATGTTTTGATAGTGTCTGATTCATGAATTATTTTATTTGTATATTGATTGTTGGTTTGTTTGTTTTGTCCTGGCTTTATGTTTTACTTGGTTATGTCTGGGTGGGTGGGCTGGGCATTTTTGTTTGTTTGTTTTCTCATCTGTGGGCATGATACTTCTCACCACCTTGTCCAGGTGAGCAGGGCCAGTTGCTTAACCATAGTAGAGCAGGGGTGGTTCAATGTGGGGAAAGTGGCAGGGATGGGTTTTTTGGGCTCATACTGAGTCTGGTGTGATAGGGCCAGAGGGCAGTACAGGGCCAGGTCTGGAGGTCTGGGCATTGTCACCAGTGATTCTGGGGTTATGATGTTCAGTGAGTGGTTCAGATAGGGAGATGGGAATGGAGAGGATGTGATATGCTGAGTTAAGTGGGAGAGAGAAAGAAGAGAGAGAAACAGAAGCAAAAAATGAAGGAAAAAAATTAAATAAAATAGTGGTGTGGTGGGAGTCTGCAGGTGGAGGTGGGGCAGACCTGGGAAGGCCATGTGGTGTGCCGTTGGCTCTCTTGCTGAGTGATGCAACATGGGCTTTATAATTTATAGGAATTTATAATTTAAGTATATTCACATTGTTAAAGATTTATTAAAACTATGCAATGGGCTGTGTAGGAAAATTGTACCAATTAACACTGAAAATTTTGAAACAATCTATTTCCTCCAATTTCCACTAGCCAAAAAATAAAGAAAAATACATGCATGTACATATATATCACATATATAAACAAATAATCATATGAATAGATAGATGATAGATAGATACATGCACACACAAGTAGACACATACATAGATGCATAAATACATATGATTAAATTTATCAAGAAATATGCCCAATGTGTATGTATTTGATAAAAATGCAAAATTTTACTCACCAAAAAACCCATTGTTATTGAGTCAATTCTGACTCATAGCAACTCTATAAGACAGAGTAGAACTGCCCCATCAGGTTTCCAAGGAGCATCTGGTGTATTTGAATTGCCGACATTTTGTTTAGCAGCTGTAGCTCTTAACCACTGACACCAGGTTTTCCAAATTTTAGTGAGAGGTATAAAATTTGTTAAACATATGGAAATGGGAAATTTTGCCTAAATGTGCATCAGGGTTGTATCTGTTCACCATACTGGACTATAGGAAGAAGAATGGGGCATCGGGATTGAATTAAGACTCATTAATGACCTGCATTATGCAGATGACACAACCTTCCTTGCTGAAAGTGAAGAGGACTTGAATCAATTACTGATGAGGATCAAAGAACATTCTTCAGTATGGATTTCACCTCAACATAAAGAAAACAAAAATTCTCACAACTGGACCAATAAGCAACATCATGATAAATAGAGAAAATATTGAAGTTGTTAAAGATTTCATTTTACTTGAATCTACAATCAACATCCATGGGAGCAGCAGTCAAGAAATCAAAGGACACATTATATTGGGCAAATCTGTTGCAAAAGACCTCTTTGAAGTGTTGAAAAACAAAGATGTCACCTTGAAGACTAAGGTGCACCTGACTCAAGCCATGGTGTTTTCAACCACCTTATATGCATGCAAAAGTTGGACAATGAATAAGGAAGATCAAAGAAGACTTGATGTCTTTGAATTATAGTGTTGACAAAGAATATTGAATATACCATGGACTGCCAGAAGAATGAACAAATCTGTCTTCGGAGAGATATAGTCAGAATGCTCCTTAGAAGTAAGGATGGAAAGACTTTGTGTCATATACTTGGGACATGCTATCGGGAGGTATTATTCCCTGGAGAAGGGCATCATGCTTGGTAAAGTAAATGGTCATTGAAAAAAAGGAAGACCCTCAATGAGATTGTTTGACACAGTGGCTGCAACAATGGGTTCAAGCATAACAAGGATTGCGAGGATGGCACAGCACAAGGCAGTGTTTCATTTTGTGTATAGATGGTTGCTGTGAGTTTGAACCTTCTTGATGGCACCCAACAACAACATCAATGACATAATTGCGGATCTTCATGAAAAGTTATTCAACCAGGAAAAGAAGCAAACCTGTTTTTTCAAAATAATGACATGGAAAAATGATTATTAAGTTAAAAATAGTTCATGAAGAATTATGTATAGAAGTACAAAAATTTTATTTAAAAAAAAAAACAAAAACCAAACTGGTTGCTGTCCAGTCAGTTTTGACTCATAGTGACCCTATAGGACAGAGTAGAACTGCTCCATAGGGTTTCCAAGGAGCACCTGGTGGATTTGAACTGCCGACCTTTTGGTTAACAGCTGTAGCTCTTTACCACTATGCCACCAGAGTTTCCTTATTTTTAAAAGCATACATAAATACACACATAATACATAATATCTGATACATATATAGAGGTACATGCACGGGCAAGATGTGGGAAGAGTTATCAGTGGTTAGTGAGATTATAGTATTAATATTTTTTTTGCACTTTCTACATTTTCATTTTTTTCCTACAATGACTCTGTAGTGGTTATGTTTTCAGAAGACAGGAAGAAAGAAAAAAACAACAAAAAAAAGAGCACCCTGTAGAAATAATAGTTATGCATGGGTCTATCAAAGGTGATTTATTGATTAGTCTACAATGCCCAGTGGATTGACTTTATCCTACAGGGAAATCTTTGGAGGCACTGAGGGAATTTCAATATTATCTTTACAAACAGGCATGAATGCCAGAAGAAATAAATATCATTCCCTCTTTATTGCAGTTCTCAAAGAAAAGTAATACGGGAGGGATAATTGCCATTGACATCTTCTTTCTCTTGTATTTCAAGATTTCTTCTTGAAAATTTATACATTCATGGTATCTCTACATCTACTTCTAGAAACTAGGTGAGAAGGTAATGCTAAATTTTATTGTTATCAGTCTTTTCATGAAAAGAGAGAAAATATATCCTTTAAGCACCAAGAGTTTCTTGAGAGCTGCCAACATATCTGAATTATTTTTTTTCAGATGATTTCACTACCAAATGAAACAGAAAACTATCTTCAACTTATTAGCTGAGTAAACTTTTTGTTCAATACCTCTGAATCCTTATGGGCACAAAGCTATATATTTGTAGAAGGAGGATTTGAACTCATATAGTTGGATTAGAGTCTGTATGGTTTACCATTATGTTGTAATGCGTACTAAACAGCAAAAAGAATAGGGATGGGCTCATAGACTGTGGGTGGAAGTGAACCTTGGAAATAAGACAATGTATCACAGATGAGAATCTTAAAATCAGAGTTGTAAAGTGGTTTAGGTAACATACTTAGTAATTTAAGGCAAAATTGAGATTCAACGTTTCTGAAATTTGGTTGCATTTTTAAAAACATTTTCTTTGTTAGGATAATTCTTTGTATAGAATCAATCTAAAAATTTATTTGTGTCCTTAAAAAGTAAAATTCATTCTGCCTTTTACTTTGGAAACCTCTCAGAACAAGGAAGATTTTCTAATAGCTAAGAATCATAGGAACATGGGCTTCTAAAGAGAGTCTATGCCTTCCTTTTCGATCTGGCTCTCGTTTAGTACTTCTTTCTGTAAATATCTGGAAAAGAATAATTCACCACCTTTGCCAAGAGCCACATCTCATTATCTTATTTTTGGCAGAGTGTAAAAGCTAATGCTGTAGTTTTGGTGATCTGGCAGCAGTGTGCTTATCAATGATTACTGCAAACATTCCCAGAACTCCTTTAGTACTTTTTAATGTCTGACATAAATCCCAAACCAATTTTTCTATTCTGAATAAAGATGGAGAATAATTGTTCTTCATGAAACGCAAAAGAATCCAAACCAAACCCATTGCCATCGAGTTGATTCCAGAGTAGAACTGCCCCATAGGGTTTCCAAGGCTGTGATCTTTACACGCGGTTCTGGCAGACCAGTGGTTAAGTGCTTTGCTGCTAACCGAAAAGTCAGTGGTACATTTCTAATCCATGAGCTGCTCTGCCAGAGAAAGATGTGGGAAGTGTTTCTGTAAATATTTAAAGCCTTGAAAATCCTATGGGGCAGTTCTACTCTGTCACTCTGAGTGAGAATTGACTCTCCGACAATGGATTTTGGGTCTGAATCTTTGTGGAAGCAGGCTGCCACATCTTCCTCCGGTGGACAACCTTTTGATTAGCCTAACCAAGCTGCTTAGCCACTGCACCACCAGGTCACCTTACTCTCTTTTTAAGGGAAAAAACCTAAGTGTCCTTCTATGTAAAATATCCCAATTCTTCTATATATTTATACTGTTTAAGGATTATTCCTGTCAGAACTGTGTTTTTTTCAAACCTTTCTTAAATTTTCCCCATTGTCCCTTCTATTTGCAATACAAAGAGGGTAAACCCAAACCAAACCAAACCCAGTGCTGTCGCGTTGATTCTGACTCGTAGTGACCCTATATTACTTCTATAACCAACTTACCAATTCTGTAGAGACCCAGCTGAAGGCTGCATTCCCCCATTCTAGCCTAAAATTAATTTTCTTAAAGTACCCAATTTGTCATTTGTCATGATGATGATGAATGACAAAGAGGGTACTTTAAGAAAAGTAGTTTTAGGCTAGAATGGGGAAACGCAATCTTTAGCTGGGTCTCTACAGAATTGGTGAGTTGGTTATAGAAGTAGTAATATGTGTGAGTATGACACCAACTTGGCAGATCTTGTCATAAAAGCCTGGGCGTTGTGCATCCAAGACTTGTACATATTCTCTTGAATGGTTTTATACTTTGATCACCTGTATCTAATTGTGTAGATCCTGCTTTAGATTATTAAGGAAGGTGTTTTAATATGTGAACTATGCACAATTTGTCTGTAAAGAAATAAATTGTGATGATGCTGACTTCTTAGATATTTTCTTTTTGTTTTCCACAGTGTATTTTTCACTGATATCACAGGCTTGTACAACTCACTGACACGTTTTTAAATTTGGGTTCTTTTCTGCCTTACCTATTTTTTTTTAATCAGTCATTGACTGTTCTGTGGTTTATTTTTTCCTTCATCCGATCTGTTATTTAAGCAAAACATATGATTTTTTTACCATGTAAATTGAATCAAAATATTCAAAACACTGGCCATTCTTTCCACAGTTGTGTCTTTTGTAAAGTTTCATGGCAAAGCTTTGATAGTCTTGCCCTTGATATTAAAAAAATATTAAAAGAGCAGTAAAACAAACCCTTAAGATTACTTTAGAATTATGAGTCTCCGAAATATTAAAAGATATTCCTAGTTAACTGAATGATCATTACCTACATCAGCGTGTTTAATGATAGCTCTTGCATCTAAAATTGGAAAACAAGCTGGCTAGTGTCTTTTTTTTTTTCTCCTCTTAAAAGACAGGTTATTTTAGCATCATTTGTGTAACACCAGAGTGGGAAATTCTGTGTGCGAATGAAGTAAGAATGGCAGTGCCTTTAACTTTTTCTTTGTACATACTCATCTGATCCTGAATATAACAACAAATATTTGTTGACTAAATGAATTATTATCTTCACAAATGAGAGTTTATAAAGAAAAAAATATAGTCTATTAATAATTTGGGATGGTTTTGATTAATGTATAATCAAGTAACATAATGGTAATGGACAGAAGACAGCAAGAATGGAATTTAGCTTCCTATTTTTTTTTTTTTCTTATTAGTCAATTCATTAATGTCTTAGGAGGAAACAATAACACATCATTAAAAACAAAAATAGATCCCATTTTTCATTTAGTAGAAAAGATATGAAAGAGTTCCTAAGAAGGTCAGAAAACACTTTTAAACCAGAACCAGAGTCTTTAGAGACTTTTATCATAAAATAGAGTATGTATTTTTTATTCCTTATTTTGTATAAAATTTCATTGTTAATGCATTCAATTTTAAGATATTCATGAGTGATAAGTTTTTAGACCAAGACAATTGGTGTCTACTCCTTCGTAATCCTTCAATCCTTCATATATATGTATGCATGTATGTATATATATATATATTTAAACCTTATTTCTCAAAATCATGTATAAAATACTTAACATTTTTAGCTGTGTTTTTCAAAAGAGAAACACTGCTTCTGCATATTTGTTGAGTAACAGATATTCAGTACAGAGGAATATAACATTGCAGTCCAGTATCATTTTACACAAACTGATTGATTTTTTTCTTTACCTATTCTCTCATGATCAGCCTGGGTGGATACAATGGAGACAAACAAGACTCTGGTGACAGAGTTTGTTCTCACAGGACTCACAGATAATCCCTCGCTGCAGGTCCCCCTGTTCCTGGTGTTCTTGGTGATCTACCTTGTCACCATGGAGGGGAACCTTGGACTGATCACTCTCATCTGGAAGGACCCCCATCTTCACACACCCATGTACTTACTCCTTGGTGGTTTAGCCTTTGCAGATGTTTGTACTTCATCCTCTGTGACTCCCAGGATGCTTGTCAATATCTTAGACAAGAGTCAAATGCTATCCCTCTTTGAATGCATGGCCCAATATTATTTTTTTGGTTCTAGTGCAACCACAGAATGTTTCCTCCTGGTAGCGATGGCCTATGACCGCTATGTCGCCATATGCAACCCCTTGCTGTATCCAGTGGTGATGTCCAACAGACTGTGCACTGGGTTAATAAGTATTTCATACGTAATTGGTTTTCTGCATCCCATAATTCATGTAGGATTATTATTTAGATTAACCTTCTGTAGGTCCAATATAATACATCATTTCTACTGTGAAATCTTGCCACTATATACAATTTCTTGCACTGACCCATCCATTAATGCATTGGTGGTTTTTGTTTTTTCTGCTTTTACACAAGCTTTTACTTTTATGATCATCATAGTCTCTTATACCCGTGTCCTCTTTGCTATCCTGAAAAAGAAGTCTGAAAAGGGCAGAAGCAAAGCCTTCTCCACATGCAGTGCCCATCTGCTCTCTGTCTCTTTGTTCTACGGCACTCTCTTCTTGATGTATGTGCTTCCTGGGTCTGGCCCAGATAAATACAAGGACAAGATGTATTCACTGTTTTACACAATTATAATTCCCCTGTTAAACCCCTTTATTTACAGCCTAAGAAATAAGGAAGTTTTAGCTGCACTGAGAAAAGTCATAAAGTAATAAACATTTTTCAGGAAAATTTTTACTATGTTTTCTGTTTCACTTTCTGCTTAAATAAATCATAGTATCTGGTCCTGTGATCTTTCTTCTTTAAATTTTATTTATTTTATTGTTGTAGTTGAGAATATATACAACAAAACATACACCAATTCAGCAGTTCCTACTCGTATAATTCAGTGACATTAATTACTTTCTTGAAGTTTTATAGTCATTCTTACTCTCCTTTTCTGAGTTGTTCCTCTCACATAAATACAAAATCACTACCCCTCTACATCTCCTATCTAATCTTTTGAGTTGCTGTTGTCAATTCTATCCCATATAAACAAAATAATCCTGTTGCCGTGATTTCCAATTCCAGCTCATAGCAACCATGTAGGACAGAGTAGAACTGCCCCATAGGGTTTCCAAGGAGAGGCTAGTGGGTTCCAACTGCTGTCCTTTTGATAGCAGCCTAGCACTGTACCACCAGGGCTCCTAGTCCCGTATAGATAGTTCTTACAAGAGCAGAATGCTCAAGGCAGACATTCTTTACTAGTTAAGCTAAGCAATTGTTTGGTTTTAAGACAACTCCAGGGATATTTTTGGTTGAAGGTTTAAAGATTATCTCAGGGTAATAGTTTCAGGGATTCATCTAGCTATCCTGGCTCCAGAAAGTTTGGAGTCCATGAGAATTTTAAATTCTATCTGCATTATCCCACTTTTGATCAGGATGTTTCTATAGAATCCTTATTCAAAATATTCAGTAATGGTAGATGGGCACTGGTCCTGTGTTCTTAAATGAATGAGTAAATAGTTCTTAGACGAATGAATAAAAATTATGACTAGATTTGCTTATCTTAACTGAAGTTAATATCATTGAAGTAATGTGTGAATCTCTAAGGATAGACTCTATTTTTTGTTGTTGTTAGTGTTGTTTTAAATTCATACTCAAACAGCTAATTTAAACTTAGTCTTCTATGAATAAATCAACAAATTACTGTGTTTTGTAACATGAATGAGCTCTTGCATTTCCAGACATACATATTAAAAATGTTTCTGAGTTTCTAGTCTTTTAAATCCTCATTTAAATAGGATCCATGCACTCCTAAACAATTTTTAAGCAAGATATTTTTCAAACCTCCTTGTTGTGGATTGAATTGTGTCCCCCAAAATTAAGTGTACTAATTTGGCTATGCCATGATTCACAGTATTGGGAACTGTTCACCATTTTGTCATTTGATGTGATTTTCCTATGTGTTGTAAATCCTCTCACTGTGATGTTAGTAAGATGGATTATCAGCAGTTATGTTGATGAGATCTACAAGATCAGATTGTGTCTTAAGCCAATCTCTTTTGAGATATAAAAGAGAGAAGCAAGCAGAGAGACATGGGGATCTCATACTACCAAGAAAGCAGGGTGCATCATTCAGACTTGGGGTTCCTGTGCAGAGAAGCTACTAGACCAAGAAAAGATTGATGACAAGACTTACCCCCAGAGCTGACACAGACAGAAAGCCTTCCCTTGGATCTGGCACCCTGAATTTGGACTTCTAGCATACTAGACTATGAGAGAATAGATTTCTCCTTGTTAAAGCCATCCACTTGTGGTATTTCTGTTAAGACACTCCTCTTGAGGAGATATCTACAATGATTCAAATGATATGCAAATTAATATAATATTGTTAGACTAAATAAGAGATGGAGATTGGAGCTTCTGTGATGTTGCAGCCACACAGCACACAGCACAGCTCAGATACAGTGACAGAACTATCTTCTGAGGAAACCGAGCCAAAAAAAAAAAAAACTGTGCATGTAGCCAGCCTACCCACTGACTAGTTGCTTTTCTTCAAAAAAAAAAAAAAAAAAAAGGGTGGGGATGAGAGGAATGTGTTATGTACATGGAGAAAACTTCTTTATTTTTCACTAGAATACTCACAAGGTCTTATGTAATAAAGTCAGGAAGCTAAAAAGCCAAAAGAATCTGACAGAAAAATATACTGCTTTGGTAAAGATAAAATCAATTTTAAGTTACACAATTATAAGCTGGTCACATACACCTACTATTTCAGGTAGGTGTTAGCTCCAGAAAACACATATTGAGTTGTGGGTTAGGAACAAGGTACCCAGTAAGATTATTTCATAGATTAAAGGTAGAAATTTTTAAGGAACTCAGACTTCAGCCAACATGGAACCATAGACAGAAGCACCACACCGTCCCTCCACAGCAAAGGCCTGCAAAACTAAGCAAAACAGAGCAAATGTCAGTTCTGAAACCCAAAGTGTCAAATGAAGAGACAAAGAACTCATACAAGCATAGAATGGAATGAGAAACTGACAGAGAACAGAGAGCGAGGAGAGAGATGTGTGGAGGTCCGCCATCAGTGAATGCAGCACCGATTTACCATCTTGGGCTCCTGTTGGAGTTCAACAGATAGGGAGCACAGGAAAGCAGCTTCAGGGAGATCCCAGCAGGAGACAAGCACCTGGTAGTCAGTGATACATGCTTTCCACCCTCCATTTTCTCCCCGCTGCTCTACCTCCGTGGTTCCTGGCTGGCGCGGTGGATTGGCTGGCCAGAAAGTGCAGCGTCCATGCCATTTGGATTCACCCCACCCACACTGGAGATTTGTGGACAGGGAGCACAGGAAAGCAGTTTTACAAAGTTTCCACCAGGAGACAGAGCAGCTGGTAACCAGCCATATACGCTTTCCTCACCCCCTCCCTTTTTCCTCCCCTTCCTCACATCCCTGCCTCTTCTGCTTCCCACTGGTGTCAGCCACAGTCTCTTGGCCCAGAGGAAACAGCTTTGGCCCCGGGCCACTTGGAGTCACCCTTCCCCCACTACCAGCACCCTGAGTGCCATTTGTCTGTTGCTGTTGTTGCTTTTTTTCCCATTTATTTTGGTTTCCTCCATGCCTTGCACCATCTCCCCTTCTTTTCTTTCAAACATCTGGCTCTGTGTGCTATCTTTGCTTTTTCTTGAAAGGCTGTGAAGTGCCACTTAACTGGGAAACCACTCCCCTGGCCTGCGACACCACCTGGTGGGATCCCTGGGGCTTTTTTTTTTTTTTACTTTATTCTGTTTATTTGTTTGTTTTCTTTTTCTTTTTGTGGCTTGGGAGCTCCTTCTACATGTGCTGCACTACATGGCTTAGGAGCCAGTCCCCCAACCTATGCAGTCATGTCAGTGGGATCCCTAGGGACACTTCCCTTTTCTTTCTTTTTTTATTTACTTTTTCTTTTTTTCTCTTTATTCTTTTCTGTCTTTCTTCGTTTCTCAGTTCTTGTCTCTCTATACTTACCTTCTTTTCCAGTCTCTTGAATACGTGGCACTATGTTACGTCTGTACCCCCTCTAGCCAGGCTATATTGCACTGCCTGGGAGCCACTTCCCCAGTTTTTGAAGCTGTACCAGTAGGCAGGGGGTTCTTTTCCTCTTTTTTTCCCCCAAATTTTATCTACTTATTTTTTTCTTTTTGTTTTTCTCCATTTCTTGGTTTCTCATCTCTCCACTCCAACAACAAGCTCCCTTAGTACTCTTTTTGTTGTTGTTGTTTTTGGTTCCTGTTTCACTCTTCTGTCTCTCCTCTTTCCCATACCCATCTTAGCTCCACACATCACAACCTCCCCCCTACTTTCTACCTGCCTATACCATGTGGTAAACATCACACCCACGAGCAGCACAGGCATAGCCTACCAGAACCTTCCCTGTACTGATTCCTGGACCACCCTGTCAGACTTAGTATGTGCCACAAACAATTCATCCCAGCCCCTCCCCTTCAGCTGAACCTGCCCTTCTGCACCATAGCTGAGTGACTGTACTGCTCATTGGACAAGGAGGTGAAAAATATCGTGACCACAGATAAGTAAAGAACTGAAAATGCACAGCCCTCCTGCTCAGACATAACCAAATAAAACAAAAAAGCAGGATGAAACAAACATATCTACAAGCAATAAATGAAGACAATAACTACTGAATGTCCTGAAGATTATAGACAATATCAAAACATGAAAAAAAAAAAAAAAAGGACAGGATGGTTCCAGTAGGCATCCAAAATAAAACACGAGATGACTTTCCAGTAGAAGAAAATGCACTAGAACTACCTAATAGGGAATTAAACTCTAATATTCAGAGAAATCCAAGAGTTGAAGCAAAAAGCAGACAAAATGAGGAAAAAATAGACAAATTCATGGAAAAGGCAGACAAATTCATGGAAAACACAGACCAAAAAAATGGAAAAATTCAGGAAAATAATACAGGAAAAAAAATGCCCAAATAAATTCACAACTAGAAATCATACAAAAAGAACAATTAGAGATCCAAAAGATAAACAACAAGATTTCAGAAATGGACAGTGTCGTAGAAGGGCTGAGGAGTAGGTTTGAAATGATGGAAGACAGGGTCAAGGAAATCAAAGGAAAACACATCGATACAACTCTGTTTGAGGAAAAATCAGAAAAAAGAGCAAAGAAAAATGAAGAAATCCTGAGAATTATGTGGGATAGAGTCAAAAGCAAAAATTGTGAGTGATCAGCCTTCCAGAACGGAGGGAGAAAATGGAAAGCACAGAGAGGACAAGTGAAGAATTGTTGAGAGAAAATTTCCCTAATATCATGAAAGATGAAAAGCTGACCATCCAAGAAGCTCAATGAACCCCATATAGGATAGACCCCAAAAGAAAATCAAAAAATACATATCATAATCACACTTGGTAAAACCAAAGACAGAAAAAATGCTGAGAGCAGGTCAAGGAAAACAAAAAGTCACATACAGAGGAGAAATAATAAGACTAAGCTATGACTACTTGGCAGAAACTATGCAGGCAAGAAGAAAATGGGATGACATAATAAAACCTTGAAAGAAAAAAATTGTCAACCAAGAATAATATATCCTCCAAAACTCTCATTCAAATATGATGGTGAAATTAGGGCATTTCCAAATAAACAGAAATTAAAGGGATATGTAAAAACCAAACCAAACTTGCAAGAATGATTAAAGGGAGTTGTTCGGTCTGAGAACAAACAACATCAGACCACAGCCTGAATTTAGGACACGAGATTGTATCAGCTAGATACAAACCTAGGAAATGAACCCTCAGGGACTATCCAAAACCAAAACAATTACAAAAGGGAACCAGAGAGGTTAATCTGTAAATGACAACAACGTCGGAACAATAAAAGAGTGAATAAGTAGTGTAGCTATAGAAATTTCTAATGGAGAGGAACGCAAGCCTATACCAAGTAATAATAAACTGATTCAAACCTAGGAAGATAAGGGAAATTCAAAGTAACCTTAAAGAAAGTTAACAAACCTACTCATCAAAATAAAGAAGAAAAACATAAAGTCTCATTAAAAACAAAATCTACAAAAACAAAAGAAATGAAAAAGAAACCCACGAACAAAAGATACTCAGTACAGGAGAGTAAGAGGAACAAAGAAAATGTCATCAGCTCAAAAAAAAAAAAAAAAAGCACTACAAAATTGCAGCAATAAACTCACACCTATCAATAATTACACTGAATGTAAATAGCCTAAATGCACCCATAAAGAGACAGAGAGTGACAGAATAGATAAACAGGGTCCATCATATGCTGTCTGTAAGAGACAAACCTTTAAAACAAAGACGTAAATGTATTAAAAAGCAAATGATGGAAAAAAAATCAAGCAAATAACTACTAAAAAAGAGCAGGAGTGGCAATACTAATCTCAGATAAAATAGACTTTAAAACAAAATCCACCATAAAAGAAAAAGAAGGGCACTGTATAATGACTAAAGGGATGATCCATCATGAAGACTTAATCATAACAAACATCTATGCACCCAATAACAGGGCTCCAAAATACATAAAACAAACCCTAAGAGCACTGAAAGAGAAGTTGACAGTTTCACGATAACAGTAGAAGACTTCAACAAACTACTCTTGGTAAAAGAAAACATCTAGAAAGAAACTCAACAAAGATACAGAAGAGCTAAAGGGCACAATCAGCCAAATTGACCTCATAGACATATATGGAACATGCCATCCAACAGCTGAAAACTACACATTCTTTTCCAATGCACATGGAACCTTCTCCAGAATAAACCACGTCTTAGGCCACAGAGGAATCCTCAACAAAATCCAAAACACTGAGATAATACAAAGTATCTTCTCTGATCACAAGGCCATCAAAGTAGAAATTGACAACAGGAAGAGCAAGAAATAAAAGAAACAATTACATGGAAACTGAACAACAGCATGCTTAAAAATCACTGGGTAAAAGAAGAAATCAGAGATAGAATCAAAAAATTTCTAGAATCAAATGAGAATGAAAACACATCATACCAAAACCTTTGGGACACAGCAAAGGCAGTGCTCAGAGGTCGATTTATAGCAATAGATACACACATCAAAAAAGAAGAAAGGGACAAAATCAAAACTTTAGCTACACAACTTCAACAAATAGAGAGGGCAAAAGAAGCCCACAGCCATCAAAAGAAAGGAAATAATAAAGATCAGAGCAGAAATAAATGAACTAGAGAATAGAAAAACAATAGAAAGAATCAACAAAACCAAAAGTTGGTTCTTTGAAAGGATCAACAAACTCTAAAAACCATTGGCCAAATTGACAAAAGAAAAACAGAAGACGCAAATAACTCAAATAAGAAATGAAATGGGGAATATTACAACAGACCCAGCTAAAATAAAAAGGACCATAACAGAGTATCATGAAAAACTATACTCCAACAAACTTGAAAACCTAGAGGAAATGGGCAAATTTCTAGAAACGCACTACCTACCCAAGCTAGCACGAAATAATGCTGAAAATCTGAACAGACCCATAACAAGAGAAGAAATTAAAAAGGTAATTAAAAAAACTTCCGACAACAACAAAAAAAGCCCCGGTGTGGATGGCTTCACTGGAGAATTCTACAAAACATTCAGAGAAGAGCTTACGCCAGTACTACTCAAACTACTTCAGAATATAGAAAAGGAAGCGATACTTCCAAATTTCTTCAATGAAGCCAGCATAACCCTGATACCAAAACCACGCAGAGACCACAAAAAAAAAAAAAATTACAGACCAATATCTCTCATGAACATAGATGCAAAAATTCTCAAAAAAATTCTAGCCAATAGAATTCAGCATCATATCAAAAAAACAATAATAATACACCATGACCAAGTAGGATTCATACCAGGTATGCAAGGATGGTTCAACATTAGAAAATCAATCAAAATAATCCACCACATAAATTAATGAATCACATGGTCATCTCAATTGATGCAGAAAAGGCATTCAATAAAGTCCAACACCCATTCCTGATAAACTCTCAGTTAAATAGGTATAGAGGGGAAATTTCTCAATGTAATAAAGGGGATCTATGCAAAACCAATGGCCAACATCATTCTTAAAGGGGAGAGGCTGGAAACATTATTGTTGATAACAGGAACAAGACAAGGATGCCCTTTATCACCACTCCCATTTAACATTATTCCAGAAGTTCTAGCTAGAACAATAAGGCAAGAAAAAGAAATAAAGGGCATCCAAAGTGGTAATGAAGAAGTTAAACTGCCCCTATTTGTGGATGATATAATACTATACATAGAAAACCCAAAAGGCTTCACAAGAAAACTAATGGAACTAATAGAAAGACTCAGCAGATAACAGGTTACAAGATAAACATAAAAATATCAGTTAGATTCCTATATACCAATAAAGAGAATGATGAAAAGAAATCACAAAAACAGTACCATTTATAATAACTCCTAAAAAAAAAAAATTTAGGAATAAATCTAACCAGAGATGTAAAGGACCTATGCAAAGAAAACTACAAAACACTACTGCAAGAAACCAAAGGAGATCTACATAAATGGGAAAACATACCATGCTCATGGATAAGTAGACTGAACATTTTGAAAATGATGGTTCTGCCCAAAGCAATTTACAAATAAAATGCAATCTTGATCCAAATGCAAACAACATTCTTTAAAGAAATGGAAAAACTTATCACAGACTTTATATGGAAAGGGAAGAGGCCCTGGATAAGTAAAGCACTACTGAAGAAGACAAATAAAGTAGGACTCATACTACCTGACCTGAGAAGCTACTGTACAGCTGCAGTAGTCAAAACAGCCTGGTAGTGGTACAACAAAAGACACATTGATCAGCGGAACAGAATTGAAAACCCAGATGTAAATCCATCCGCCTATGGTCACCTAATCTTTGGCAAGGGCCCAAAGTCCATCAAATGGGTAAAAGAGAGTCTTTTTAACAAATGGTGCTGGCAAAAAAATGAAGTAGGACCCATACCTCACACCATATACAAAAACTAACTCAAAATGGATCAAGGGCCTAAATATAAAGCCCAAAACTAGGAAGTTTGTAGAAGAAAAAATAGGATCAATGCTAGAGGCCCCAATGCATGACACTAACAAGTTACAAACCACAACTAACAACACCCAAACTCCAGAAAATAAGCTAGATAATTGAGATCTTCTAAAATTAAACACTTAGGCTCATCAAATGACTTCACCAAAAGAGTAAAAAGAGAACTCCAACTATAAAATCTACAAGAAAATCCAACACCTCTACAACAAAAAGACAAATAATTCAATTACAAAATGGGCAAAGGAAATGAAGAGACCCTTCACCAAAAAAAGACATTCGAGAGGCCAACAGACATATGAGAAAACACTCACAATCACTAGCCATTAGAGAAATACAAATCAAAACCACAATGAGATACCAGGTCACCCCAGCATTACTAGCACGAATCAAAAAAACAAGAAATAACAAACTTTGGAGAGGGTGCAGGGAGATGGAAACCCTTATGCACTGCTGATGGGAATGCAAAAATGACACAACCATTTTGGAAAATGATATGGCTCTTCCTTAGAAAGCTAAAAATAGAAAAAAAATATGATCCAGCAATTCTAGAAATATATCCTAGAGAAATAAGAGTTATCATGCAAATAGACATATGCATACCCATGTTCATTGCAGCATTGTTCACAATAGCAAACAGGTGGAAACAACCTGGATGTCCATCAACAGATGAATGGATAAACAAACTGTGGTACATACACACAATGGAGTATTATGCAATGATAAAGAACAACAATGAATCTGTGAAGGATCTCATAACATGGATGAATCTGGAGGACATTATGTTGAGTGAAATAAACCAACTGCAAAAGGACAAATATTGTATGATACCATTACTGTAAAAGCTCAAGAAAAGGTTCACAAACAAAAAGAAACAATTTTTGATGGTTTGAGGGAGGGGATGGGTGGGAATGGAAAAACACTAAATAGACAATAGATAAGTAACTTTGGTAAAGGGTAAGACAGTACAGAATACTGGGGAAGTCCAGCACAACTTGTACAAGGAGAGTCATGGAATCTCCATAGACATATCCAAACTCCCTGAGGGACTGAACTGCTGGGTTGAAGGCTGTGTGGACCACGGTCTCAGGAAACATCTAGCTCAGTAGGCATAACATAGTTTATAAAGAAATGTTCTACATTCTACTTTGGTGTGTAGCATCTGGGGTCTTAAAAGCCTGTGACAGGCCCTCTAGAATGCTCCACTGGTCTCACCCCTTCAGGAGCAAAGAAGAATGAAGAAAACTAGCTAAAGATACATGGGAAAGATTAGTCCAAAGGACTAATGGACCACATCTACCACGGTCTCCACCAGACTGAGTCCAGTACAACTAGATGGTGGCTGGCTACCACCACCGACTGCTCTGACAGGGATCACAATAGCGGGTTCCAGACAGAGTTGGAGAAAATGTAAAACAAAATTCTAACTCACACAAACACACACAAAAAAAGACCAGACTTACTAGTCTGACAGAGACTGGAGACACCCTGAGAGTATGGCCCCGACACCATTTCAGCACAGCAATGAAGTCACTTTTGAGGTTCACCCTTCAGGCAAAGATTGGACAGGCCCATAAAACAAAACGTGACTAAAGGGGCATACCAGCCCAGGGCAAAGACTAGAAGGCAGGAGGGAACAGAAAAGTTGCTCAGCTATGCTGCTGCAGGGCAGGTTCAGCTGAAGGGGAAGGGCTGGGATGGATTGTTTGTGGCATCTACTAGGGCCAAAAAGGCAGGTCTGGAGCCAGTGCAGGGCAGGTTCTGGTAGGCCATGCCCATGCTGCTAAAGGGTGTTATGTTCAGTGCATGGTGCAGTAGGCAGAAAGTGGGAGGGGGTTGATGTGTGGAGCTAAGATGGGTATGGGAAAGAAGAGAAAGAGGAAAGAGGAGAGAGAAACTGGAGCCAAACAAACAAACAAAAACCAAAAGAGTGCTAAGGGAGCTTGTCGTTGGAGTGGAGAGATGAGAAACCGAGGCATGGAGAAAAACAAAAAGAAAAAAAGAGAAAAAAAATAATAATATATAAAAATTAGAAAGAAATAAAAGCTCCCAGGGATTCCACCAGTGCAGCAGTACACCCTGGCCAGAAGGGGTAGAGATGTCATACAGTGTCAGGTATTCAAGAGACAGGAAAAGAAGTTAAGTGTAGAGAAATGAGGAACTGAGAAATGAAGAAAGACAAAAAAGAAAAGGAGAAAAAAAAAAATGCCCCTAGAGATCAGACCAGTACAGTGGCTTCCAAGCCAGGCAGTACAGCCCAGCTAGAAGGTGCTCCCAAGCTGTGAAAAAGAAAACAAACAAACAAAACAGAACAGGACAAACAAAAAAGACCCTTGGGATGCCACCAGCATGGCAGCGTGGACTGGGAAAGCAGTTCCCCAGCTAAGCAGCAATTCACAGCCTTTCAAGAAGAAGCAAAGATGGCACATGGAGCCAGGTATTCAAGAGAAAGAAGGGGGAGGAGGTGAGAGGCAGAGAAGGAACAAAAAGAAGTGGAAAAAAGCAACATCAGCAACAAATAAATGGCACTGAGAGAGCCGATCAGTGTGGGAGGATGAATCCAAGCAGCATGGAGCCAGAGCCGATGCCTCCGGGTCAAGAGACTGAGGCCAGCAGGAAGTGGCAGAGGCCGAGTAGGGGTAAGAAAGGTGGGGATGGGAAAGCATATATCAATGGTTACTGGGTGCTCGGTCTCCTGCTGGGAGCTCCATGAAGCTATTTTCCCAAACTCCTGTTTCCCTCTTTTTGGTGGGGAGAATACAAGCAGCAAGGATCTCACACCTTTCAGCCGTCCAAACGACCATAGCCATCTAGGAAGCAGCAGAAGCCAAGTAGTGGGGAGAAGTATTGGGATGAGAAAGCATATATTGCTGGCTACCAGGTGTTCTATCTCCTGATGGGAGCTCTGTGAAGTTGCTTTTTCATATACTCTGTTGGCCAATCTCCAACAGAAGTCCAAGATGGAGAATCCATGCTGTGTTAGGCATTAGGGGACCTCTACTAGTATGTCTCCTTGCTCTCTGTTCTCTGTCAGTTTCTTATTCCATTTAGTGCTTGGCCCAGTTTTTCATCTCTTCATTTGAACTCTAAGATTCCAGGATTGATCGTTGTCTCTGTTTTACTCAGTTTTTTGGGTCTTTGCTATGGAGGGACGGTGTGGTGCTTCTGTCTATAGCATCATGTTGGCTCTGCCTCCTACAATAATTATTAAAAGTGAAAAACCTGATGGGAATTAATTACAAAGTAATGCAAAGCCAAATTAAGTCAATTACAAAAATTAGACAAAAATATCTCTAAACATAATGATTAACCTTATTTTCAAAGAGTTTCAAATGTAACACATAATAATCTTGAGAATAATAACAAATAGCCAGAAAATAACAAGAATGTAGCAAGATTATCAAGTCTCTAAACACCTGAACAGTAATGAAACACCATGGATAAACAATGTGAATTCGTCAGTTAAAACCACTGGCTTTGATGATGCTAAATAAATTAAAAAAAAAAAGTTTTGAATAAACTAGCAATTGAAATAATAAAATTATGACATAATATTATGTGCCAGTTGTCTAATATCAGGGCAACACCATTAATATATGAATTTTAGCCTGAAGAAAATAGGGCTGGGAAATAAACACCTCAGGTGGGAAATCACTCGAAATACAACTGGGGAAAATCTGCCTCTTCCAAATAGAGTCAACTTTAATGACATGGATTTGGGACCTTTATTTGCTGTGGCATGACTCAAAATTAGAAGAAATAGCTACAAACATCCATTAATAATCAGAAAGTGGAATGTACAAAGTATGAATCTAGGAAAATTGGAAGTCATCAAAAATGAAATAGAACACATAAACATCAATATCCTAGGCATTAGTGAGCTGAAATGGACTGGTACTGGCCATTTTGAATCAGACGATCATATGATCTACAATGCCAGGAATGACAAATTGAAGGGGAATGGTGTTGCATTCATTTTCAAAAAGAGCGTTTCAAGATCTATCCTGAAGTACAACTCTGTCAGTGATAGAATAATATTCATACTCCTGGAAGGAAGACCAGTTACTATGATTATTATTCAAATTTACACACCAACCACTAATTCCAAAGAAAGAAATTGAAGATTTTACCAATTTCTGCAGTCTGAAATTGATCAAACATGCAATCAAGGTGCATTGATAATTACCGATGATTGGAACGCGAGAGTTTGAAAAAAACAAAAAGGATCAGTAATTGGAAAATATGGCCTTGGTGATAGAAACAACTTCAGAGATTGCATGACAGAATTTTTCAAGACCTATGACTTATAAACTGCAAATACCTTTTTTCCAGCAATATAAATGGTGACTATACATGTGGACCTCACAGGATGGATAGCACAGGAACCGAATAGATTACATTTGTGAAAAGAGACAATAGAAAAGCTCAATATCATCTGTCAGAACAAGGCCAGGGACCTACTGAAGAACAGATCATCAATTGCTTATATGCAAGTTCAAGTTGAGGCTGAAGAAAACTAAAACAAGTACATGCAAGCCAAAATATGACCTTGAATATATCCCATCTGAATTTGGAGACCATCTCAGGAATAGATTTGATGTGTTGAATATTAATGACCAACAACCAGATGAGTTGTAGGAAGATATCAAGGACATAATACGTGAAGAAAGCAAAAGATCATTAAAAAGACAAGGAATAAAGAAAAGACCAAAATAGAATCAGAAGAGACTCCAAAACTTGTTCATGAAATTAGAGTAGCTAAAGCGAATGGAAGAAATGATGAAGTAAAAGAACTGAGCAGAAGATTTCAAAGGGCGGCTTGAGAAATATAATGAAATGTGCAAAGATCTGGAGTTAGAAAACCAAAAGGGAAGCATATGCTCAGCATTTCTCAAGCTGAAAGGACTGAAGAAAAAGTTCAAGCCTCCAGTTGCAATTTTGAAGGCCTTTATGTGCAAAATATTTAATGACACAGGAGCATCAAAAGCAGATAGAAGGAATACACATAATCACTGTACCAAAAAGAATTGGTTGACGTTCAACCATTTTAGGAGGTAACATATGATCAATAACTGATGGTATTGAAGGAAGAAGTCCAAGCTGATCTGGAGGCGCTGGTGAAAAACAAGGCTCCAGGAATTAACGGACTACCAATTGAGATGCTTCAATAAACAGATGAAGCCCTGGAGGTGCTCACACATCTATGGTAAGAAATTTGGAAGACAGCTACCACGCCAACTGACTGGAAGAAATTCATATTTGTGCCCATTCCAAAGAAAGATTGTCCCACAGAATGCAGAAATTATCAAACAATATCATCAATATCACATGCAAAAAAATTTGCTGAAGATCATTCAAAAGCAGTTGCAGCAGTACATTGACAGGGAACTGTCAGAAATTCAAGCCAGATTCAAAGTGAGGAATATTATCGCTGATGTCAGATGGATCTTGGCTGAAAGCGGAGAATACCAGAAAAGATGTTTACTTGTGTTTTATTGACTACACAGAAGCAGTCAACTGCATGGATCATAACAAATTATGGATATCATTGTGAAGAGTGGGAATTCCAGGACATTTTGCTGTGTTCATGAGGAAGCTGTACATAGAACAAGAGGCAGTTGTTTGAACACAGCAAGGGGATATTTCATGGTTTATAATAAAGAAAAGTGTGCTTCAGGGTTGTATTCTTTCACCATACTTATTCAATATGTATGTGGAGCAAATAATCTGAACTATATAATGAAGAATGGAGCATCAGTACTGGTGGAAGACTCATTAACAACCTGAAATGTGCAGATGACACAACCTTGCTTGCTGAAAGAGAAGAGGACTTGAAGCACTTACTGATGAAAATCAAAGACTGCACCCTTCAGTATGGATTACACTTCAACATAAAGAAAAAACAAAAATCCTCACAACTGGACCAATGAGCAATATCATGACAAAAGGAGAAAAGATTGAAGTTGTCAAAGATTTCGTTTTACTTGGATCCACAAGCAATGTCCATGAAAGCAGGAGTCAGGAAATCAAATGATGGATTGGATTGGGCAATTCTTCTGCAAAAGACCTGTTTAAAGCGTTAAAAAGCAAAGATGTCACTTTGATGACTAAGGTGCATCTGACCCAAGCTGTGAAGTTTTCAATTGCCTCATATGCATTCAAAAGCTGAACAATGAATAAGGAAGACCTAAGAAGAATTAATACCTTTGCATTATGGTGTTGGCAAAGAATATTGAACGTACCATGGACCGCCAGAAGAATGAATGAGTCTGTCTTGGAAGAAATATAGCCAGAGTGTTCTTTGGAAGCGAGGTTGGTGAGACTTCATCTGAGTACTTTGGGCATGTTATCAGGAGACACCAGTCCCTGGAGAAGGACATTATGCTAGGTAAAGTAGAGGGTCAGTGAAAAAGAGGATGACCCTCGATGAGATGGATTGACACAATGGCTGCAAAAATGTGCTCGAGCATAATAATGATTGTGAGGATGGCACAGTACCAGGCAATGTTTCCTTCTGTTTTATGTAGGGTCGAGATGAGTTCGAACTGATGGGACGGCACTTAACAACAACAACATATACACCCTATTTTCTCACCATCTTAGTCTCTCCATAAACCATATAGATCATAAAAATCATGGATGGTAATTATTTTGTAGACATTGAAAGAAAATCTAAGTTTAAATTTATGTTAAAAGGAAAGGGTGCTAGATGGACAAAATGTGTCACATATATACAATGGAATATTATTCAGCTTTAAAGAGAAACGAACATCTGATACATGCTACTACGTGGGTTAACTTCAAAACCATTTTGCTAAGTGAAATAAACCAGACACAAATGGAAAAAAAAAAAAGTAATCATTTTGTAGTTCCTTTTGCAGCTTCTTTGCCATACGTTGTTTCCTTACTAGAGTACTTCAACACATTCTTGGGTATGAAATATGTGGCCACTGAGGTAGCGAATGAATTCTTTCAATACCCCCCATGAAGGAGGATCAGAAGAGTTTTGCATTCACCTGGGATGGGCAACAGTATACATTGATGGTTTTTCCCCAAGCCTCTGATAACTCTTCAGGTCTTTGTTTGAAGGAAACTTGATTTTCTGGATATTTTGCAGAACAATAAGCTGGTCCCTTATATTAATGATATCATGTTAATTAGGCTTCATGAGTTTCTTAATACATTGTGAAGTTCATGTGCTCTATAGAATGTCTGATAAATCCTACAAAAATTGTATATTGAGAGCGCTCAATAAATCATGTGGCAAAAATGTTTTTAAAATGTTGGTAGTAAGACCAAGAACAGCCACAGTTGGATTTGCAGGAGAGAACAAGCTTCATCTGGAGATGGCAGCTTTTCATTGAGACAGTGGTTAGCTAGGAATTGGGTTTGACTTCCATGCGGAGGGACTGAGAGTGTTTTTGGTGTGGGAAAGGGGAAGAAACAAGCAAATGATAATCGGATGATATACAGTAGAAGAAATTGGTAGCTAGTCACCAAATCCATTTTCTCTTCTTCCTCAACATATAGCCTCCTTTTTCAGTTAACTAGGGCCAGATGAGTCAGTTTAGGAGTAAAAGTAATATACACCGTTAAGGTTCTGACTCAAGATCCTCTGTGAACTTTCCCATCCCAGCTTGGTCCACATAAGAACAGCGAACATTGAAGGAAGTCATGTGTGGAAAAAGGTTGAATGACAAAACAACCTGGGACTCGGAATCACCTATTGAAGTGGAACTATCTTCAGTTAGGAACACATGCTTTATACTTTATATGAAGGAGAATTAAACTTCTATTGTGTTAAGCCACTGAGACATTGGGGGAATATCTGTTAATACAGCTGTTGTTATTGTAGGAACACTGGTGGCACAAACTGTTGAGCATTCAGCTGCCAATGGAAAGGGTGGTGGCTTAAACCCACCCAGCAGCTCTCTGGGAGAAAGGCCTGTTCATCTGCTCCCATAAAGATTGTTGTGTTTAGGTGCGGTCGAGTTGGTTAAGTCTCATAGCAACCCTAGGTACAACAGAAGGAAACACTTCCCTGTCCTGCACCACCCTCACAATCATTGTTATGCTTGAGTCCATTGTTGCAACCACTGTGTCAATCCATTTCATTGAAGACTGCAGCCAAGGAAACCCTATGATGCAGTTCTACTCTGTCACATGGTGTCACTATGAGTTGAAATTGACTTGATGGCAACTAAAAACAACAACGACAAGTTTTATTGTAAATAACATAAAATGCATACGAAATGCCCAATTGTGTACAGTTGCACAATGAGTTTGCTTTTCAGCATGGGGACATGGCGTGGATATTCAGGCTTAAGAATTTTAGTTGCTATTCTATCTGCAATGAGAAGTATTTTATAAATTTAATTGGAGATGAGTGTGTGTATTTGGGATGATGATGAAATGGTATATACTTTATCAATTTGGTGTCAGTGTGTGAAAAATGGATTGGATGAGTGCAGATATTCAGTTAGGAAGTTATTTAATTAGTCTAAGCAAGAGATGAATGCATCTTGGATTTGGGAGGTAAGGTGGAGATAGTGAGAAATAGCTACATGGAGAATAGTTGCACTTAAGACATGTTTATCAAATGAAATCTAGAGAATTTGGCAAAGGTTGAAACTGGGAACGAAGGAGAGGTTAGCTCAAGGTGAGACAGGAAAGAGATCAGGCAGGCTGAATTAAATAAGGACTACATTTCAAGGCCTTGTGTGCTGGGCCAGCTATGATTAAATCTAAACCTAAGTGCAGACCACCATACAACTTTCACTGCTGGCACCCGAGAAGTACCTTTGATTAACAAATTAGGTGCTTGACCAGCTATAAATTAGATAATCCTCCCAAGTTGTTTTTCAAGGCCTCACCAGGTGTGGAGTATGTGCAGTAAAGATCCACGTGGACTATGAATGACCTTCCACATGAGACAAACATGAGCAGGGACTCATCGCCGGGGCTCGAACCAAGATCCAGAGACATCACGCATGCACAACATCCCAGAATAAGTCCTTTTCGACATCCCGGCAGCCTTTGTGACAGACTCCGTCTTGGTTCCAGCACCCACTGCAAGGAAGTCCATCTTGAATTCTAACTGTGCGCACATTTGATTTTCACAAGCCCTCCTCTTCTCCTAGAAATCTCCACCCATCTAATAAATAAAACTAATACCTTTTTCCAGCCTAAGAACTTTTATAAGCCCTAAGAAATCCTTTGCTCAGTGAGAGACTGGAGGCTAGCATAGGTGGAAACCCCTCTCCCTCTTTCCCTCGCTAGCCTTTTACTTTCTTTCTGTCTCTAAAAAAATCTTTGTTCATGTGGAACCTCTGAGCCTCTCCTGGTCATTCTTGGTCAGAAGAAGGTAAGAACCTAGGCAGGGCTTAGTCCCAAGCTGGGAAGCCTTGCCCTGTAACAAAGGATGTCTTCCTGGTTTATGGCTTGAATAACTGCTCGATTGCTCACCCTGTTCCCTGAGACAAGGAACACTATAAGAAAACCAGGTTTGGGGGAGGGATAGGGGAAAATGTTAACTTCAGATTTGGACATGTTAATTATAAAATACCTTTGGTTTTTCCAAGTGGACAAGTCTAGTGGGTAGTGATACCATTAAGAGAGAGAAGGGAAAGGAAAACACATTTATTCTAAACCCTGTTAAGTGGTGTTTTATAAACATGTCCCTAACAATGAACCCTAAAGATGCAAAGTGCAGTTTTAATTGTTACAACTTGTTGTGTCTGGGTGATTTGATGATTAGTTCACGATGCCCAGTAGAACAACTTTGATTTCATCCTATTGGGAATCCTTTAGAAGCACTGAGGGAATTTCAAATTGTTTTAAAGAATGGGTTTGAAAACAGAAGAAAGAAATGCTAACTTGCTACAGTTTGTAGTTTCCAAGGAAAATCAGTGCACAAGTAATGTTATCTCATTTACGAAACTTCTGTTACTTTGAGAAAACGAGTGAATTTTCAGTTTCCCGATATTTCACAGAAACTGGGTGAGAGTGCAGACATTTTCATTATTATACCTTTGCAATTTGTCTATATAACAAGGTGATTAAAAAATTAAAATCTTAGGCAGACTTTATTATAATCAGTAATCAAACAATGCATTAACAGAAATAAATGTCTGTCAGTAAGAATTTTTACTGTGTTGGTAACACGTTTATTGGAATGTTTTTAAATAATAAACTGACTAATAGAAAAATGAAGAAAATGGAAAAGTTAAGTAATAATGACAACAATAATTCAACATTTTCAGAGTTTATTTTATAATGTGCAAAGTGTTCTTAATTGAGACTTAATCAATGGAGTTCATATCTAATTTATATATAATTTTTCAGAGTGGGACTAATTTTGGTTTTAAGTTTGTGGCTTAAACTTCTTTAATTTTATGGGCTCATGAGAATATGGGCTAAAAGCAACTTAAGAATCCTCTCGTGCTATCTATCACATAAGACTTGAGAGAAAATTAACAATGCTTCCTATTTCTTGGCTAAATCTTGCATTCTAGGTGCCAAAACTGGGGATATCAATAATTTGGTTATTGGATGTTACAAGGAAAGTTGGACCAGTTTATTCAGGGCATAATCTCTTACCGTACTTAATTTCAGGCAACATTGTGGTTGTGTTGTACATACTAGAGCTCCCATGACTATATATTTAAGAGCAAAAATTTTGAAACTGATTAATTCTTAACACGTTTTCAGTAAAGACAGAATAATGTCTCACAATTCTTCCTTATGTTAATCATCCATTCATAGAAAAAGAATATTTATTCATATTTTTAAATTACATAAACCCAGTTTTCTGTCATAATCTCATTATAAATTTTTTTGTTTCCTAAGCATCAAGAGTTGTGACTGTAAAATTATGAAAATGTTTTTCAACACCATAACAGTTCATATGTCTAAAAGTATTTGTTTTTCTTTTCAAGGTAATCTAAAAAAAAAAAAAAAAATCTAGGAGACTGTATATTCACCAGAAAACTTGTTTTTGAAGTTTCTTTTAGAGACTATTCATAAATCATGAAACAAAATCAACCTAATTACTGCATGCAAACATCAAATGTTACATTCAAAACAGTGACAAAACTATAAAGTATGTAGGAAGAAATTTAATAAAAAAATTACTAAAAATTAGAAAAAAACTCTTCTGTTACTCTTTTTGAATTCCTACCTTATACAATTACAGGTAACATTTGAGCAGTAAAAAAAAAAAAAAATACATCTACTCTCAATGGTAAAAGATCTGCTTCCATTGGAAATATTCAAAAGAATATGCTAAATTCCCAGAACACTGTTTCTACATTTAATGTATATTTATGCAGGAATGTTACAGATGGCTAAATACTAATTTCCCCTTGGACTTCTAAGTGCCAAAGCAACTCCTTAAAAAGGCATCAATAGGACTTAATTGTTCTTGTTTTTTTTCTTCACTATTAACTGGAGACCATCCTTTCTTACCTCTCTTTATATGTGTTTAGATAGATACACTCACATATAAATGTACTACATAAATTTATGTGGAAGGGATTATAATATATGTGCTGATTTCCCCTCTTGCCGCAGAAATTTATTTTCACTTATCCTTCTTCTCCTTTTCTCTACTTCTCCCATTATATCCCCACTCCATTCCGGAAAAGCTAGTATTATAAACAGTGTTTATTATCATCATTTTCCTCCATGTAAAAGAGATTTAAAAATGCATGGCTTGTTTTATAGTATTGTGATCATATTATTTGCTCTTCTGAGTATTTTACTTGCCATAAATAACTACACGTTGTGGAAATCCTCAATTCAAGTGGTATAACACTTTTTTCTGTGATTGAATTCTATTCCAAAACATGAGTATACTGTGATTTGTTGAATCATTTTACTGTTGATGTGTCTGCGCTTTGCCACCTTGAAAAACAATGCATTGCCTATTTATCTTTGTAAAGTGGTGCTTTTATTTCCGTAGTAGATCAAAGGGCATATTATCTTTTTAAAAATTTAATGCCGTTATATAAAGTTATTTTTCACAATGGCTGTTGCAGTTCATATCTCTAGGAGTAATATATGAAAGTACTGCTTTTCTCACCTTAGCAGTATCATTGCTCTTTCTAATTCCTGGCATTCTGATACATGAGAATGAGGTGCACGTGTGTTGGGGGGGTGGTGCTGTCATGTGTATCTGGCATATAGAAAGCTGAGCATCTTTTCGTGTATTTATTGGCCATTTTGATTTGTCCATCTGTAAACATGTCCATTTGTATCCTCTACTACTTTTTGTTATCTATTTTTAAGTTATTTTTAATATTATATGTGTTAACCTATATCTTTCATACACATGGTGTATTTTCTAACCAACTATATGTCCTTTGACTCTGTTTAGATACTCTCTAGCTATGCATTAAAATTTAATTGCAATCATGTTTTTATACTGTTTTTCTACTCTTGGTTAATGGTTTCTCTAATTCCTACGTTACCTTATTGCCTCCTAAATATCTTAGAAAATATCTATGGTGTGAGGTGGGGGACCAACTTGATTTACTTTGAGACAGAAAGTCAACAGTGCCAGCGTTTTCACTAAATCAATCACCCCTTTCTGATTGAAGTGAAATATCATGTTGTTTTATGCCACATTCCCATACATATTACAATCCACTTCCGAGTGCAGCCTTCTGTTGCACTGACGCCCTTGTCTATTCTCATGTCAATATAGTCAAGTTTTCATTACTACAGTTTCATATTATAGTTCAATATCAATTAAGGTACTCTTGCTTATTCTCACTATTTACATTTTTTCTTTGTCTTTTCAAACATTATTTTTTCTCTCATGTGAATTTTAAGATAAGTGTATATTGTTCTAAAATACCATATTAAATTGAAAATTATTTGCATTAAATTTATGTGTTAGCACAGGTGAATTAGCATTTAAAAATTTTTATTATGGAGAATTTTGCATACATGTA
The DNA here is from genome assembly GCF_024166365.1 of Elephas maximus indicus. Classification (NCBI taxonomy): domain Eukaryota; kingdom Metazoa; phylum Chordata; class Mammalia; order Proboscidea; family Elephantidae; genus Elephas; species Elephas maximus. The sequence continues at coordinate 68,055,360 of NC_064836.1, forward strand.
AAAGTAGACAAAAGAAATAAAAATTAAAGAACTAATTAAATGAGAAATATCTTAGCCCTGAAAAAAGTCACCATTTTTTATGATTCTCCTGTGACTGTTTTCCTCACTTATTCTTTCATTTCAGCGATTGGACAGGGTGGATATGACAGAAGAAAATGAGACTCTGGTGGCAGAGTTTGTGCTTATGGGACTTACAGGTCATCCAGAGCTGCAGGTCCCCCTGTTCCTGGTGTTCTTGGTGATCTACCTCACCACCATGGTGGGAAACCTTGGACTGATTGGCCTCATCTGCAAGGACCCCCATCTTCACACTCCCATGTACTTATTCCTTGGCAGTTTAGCCTTTGCTGATACTTGCACTTCATCCAGTGTGACTCCTAAGATGCTTATGAATTTTTTATCCAAGAATCACGTGATTTCCATTTTTGACTGTATGGTCCAGTTATATTTTTTTGGTTCCAGTGCAACCACAGAATGTTTCCTCCTGGTAGTGATGGCCTATGACCGCTATGTCGCCATATGCAACCCCTTGCTTTATCCGGTGGTGATGTCCAACAGCCTCTGTACTCAACTGATAGGTGTTTCATATGCTATTGGTTTTGTGCATTCTGTGATTCATGTGACTTTGTTATTTAGACTAACTTTCTGCAGATCGAATATAATACAATATTTCTACTGTGAAATTTTACAACTATTCAAAATTTCTTGCACTGATCCTACAATTAATGCATTTCTGATTTTAGTTTTTTCAGTCTTTATACAAGTCTTGACTTTTATGGCCATCATAGTCTCTTATACCTGTGTCCTCTTTGCCATTCTGAAAAATAATTCTGAAAAGGGCAGAAGCAAAGCCTTCTCCACGTGCAGTGCCCACCTGCTCTCTGTCTCTTTGTTCTATGGCACTCTCTTCTTCATGTATGTGCGTCCCGGGTCTGGCCCAGCTGAAAATCAGGACAAAATATATTCTTTATTTTACACAATAATAATTCCCCTACTAAATCCTTTTATTTACAGCCTGAGAAACAGAGAGGTTTCAGGTGCCTTGAGAAGACTAATGAAGAAATAAATAATAGGCAGGCAGTTTTCAAACCTTTGTTCTTCACTGTTTGCTAAAATACTGAAAAGAACCCCTAGATTAGCTATGGCGCTGCCTTATCCTCAGCCCCCTGTATGACGGAACCCAGCCTCTTACACTGTTTACTTGGACATGGGTTCAGTGAACATTTGGTAGCATCACTCATAACTAAATGGGAAATATTTTTTTCTCTATCTTTTAAAAATGTACTTTGCTTTTGCAAATTAGGTATTTGCCAGGGAATTCCAGAATTATAGGTAGTAATTGACAATTTTACTAAGAGATGATTCTGATTGAGGCTGGCATATAGGGTGCGTCACTTGGCTCCTGAATGAGCCTAGCACACCACTCTGGACTTGCATGTTGGTAAGACTTTGTCCTTCTCTGCTAGTCACAGTGGTTGCTGTCTCAGGAAAAGACAGCTTTCAGTGCAGTCAGTGAGACAGAGGCATAATATGCTGACCATGCTATCTAATTTTAATCTAGACCAATAGCTATGTTTTTAAAAAAACATGTTTTTCCCGAGTGGTCAAAACCAGGATGTGAAACCATATGCCCCGAGGGGTCTTAACCAAATGTCCTTCCACACGGCTCAAAATACACGTACTCAGGAGGAGTGCTGTCTGGGTGCTGCTGCCAACAAGATATTTTTGGAAGATAGACAAAGAAAATACATGTATGCATCCTGTGACCATGATGTAAGCATCCTGTAAAACTATCTGTAATCGCTTACTGTACTATTAATAATCAATAACCGATCAGAGTGTAATTATTACAATATTCCTTCATTTTTCCTGTAATTGCCCTCAGTTTCTTTTTCTACCCCATAAGAATACTTGTTTAATGAAACTTCCCTGGGACTACTTGGTTTTATTTCCAAATGACTACATTGTTTCCTAATTGCAATTGTTTTAAATCCTTAACAAACCTCTATATTTTTACTTGAAACAGCATTCAAGTTTTTCTCTACAGCATTGTTGTTAATTGCCTTCAACTCATTTCTGACTCAAAGCAAATCCATATGTGCTGAGTAGAACTGCTCAATACTCTGGTAAATTCATAAAAATAAAACTCTGCTTCTTGGCAAAATGTATTCCTGAGAATAAACTTACTATTTAGTGATAAAAGTTGGGAAAAAAGTAAAAAGATTTTAAAAATGAATGGATCTTAGGAAGAAAAATAGAAACTGGCAAGATTCAAAAGGCCAAGCATCAAAATTAATCACAGCTCATGTTTTTCATGTTTATCAGGAATATTGCATGTAGCCTGATATCCCATAATTAATAAATTTAGAAATGTCTCAGGTATGTTTGCATCTAACAAAGAGCGCTTTCCTAGATTGACCTTATGATTGCATTATTATTTCAATCAGTTTTAGTAGGAGCCAAAAAAGCAGAAAAAAAGAGTCTAGGTCAGAGACAAGAAACTAATGTAGTAATAATAACAGGGATGAAAAAGATTGTCAAAAATTCTCAGCTAATAATTTACTTCCAATTCAGGCACATGATGATATATATATATACTGATATATATATATACACACACACACATACATACATACACATACATATATATATTCCTATTTGTTTTAGAATTATTATATAGACATAGCTTATTTAACTTATATATTAGTAAAACTCAATTTCATTTCTTTAGCAATCTGCTTTTTTCAGCACATTCACTTAGGAAAAATAATTATACGAAGTGAGAATTAAGTGTGAATTTGTTGAAGAATAACAGTATGCCTATTGATATACCATTTTTAAAACACATTAGCTTTTGCCATGTCAATGACTGCAACAACAACAAAAAAACTAAAATTATTTGTTTAAATATTTAAACATATGAAGAATACCTTTTATCATTTAAATTTATTTATCATTCAATGTTATTAGGAAAAAGTCTATTTGTATGGGTCTCAAGATTTATTGCAATAGATTCCTATTAACAAAATTTTCTTTAAAAATATCCCACATGGTTATGTTTATTTTCTTACAATTTTCAATAATTTCATAGCCTTTGTGACTAATTTTGCAAACACCACCATTTTTTAAATCTCTAATTTTCTTTTTGAGTGTAATTATTTTCTTATAATTGACTAGTGGTATCTTAAAACTAATCTCTTTAAGAGTTATTATTTTTGCAAGTGTAAATAAATTCCTTTCCTCATGCACATAACACATGTTTTATTTAGGTACCTGTAAAACAACCATGTGTTAATATTTTTACGTGTTTTAATTATCTTTATAATTGCACAAGTAATACATGATTTTAATGGGATTATTTGAAATAAAATCCCAGTTCTTATATTACATTATCTGGTAAAAACAGGTAAATAGTTAAACTATAGTCTTTTCCTCTAGTTTAAGAGATCTTGAAGAATCGATCCCTAGAAAATCTTATGATGGCAACTGAAGAAATGCATCAGTTCATGCTAAATTAAATTCTTGCTGGGGTTTGTGTGGAATGATTGCAGATTCAAAATATCCCTAAGAGTGTTGTACCAGTTGTCGAGACTTTTTAAAGCAGAACCTGTATTTCATGGAATGCAGCTGCACTGAAAAATGCAAGCAAGGCAAACCTCCCTCCAGGTGGTAGAAGACACCAAGGTACTTAAGCTTAGAGACCTGAGACCAGGCGCCTTTCCTCTGCTGATGTGATCTGCACTTATATCAGCTTGCATTTCATGACTGGGACTTTGGAAGTTGCACCTGGGTATCCCAGAGCTCTATAATGCTTTGCTAATTCTTTCTTAAAGCTAAATAAACTTGGCTCTGGGCAAGCCTATTGTGTTATATGAGTTTAGTTGACATTCTACACTTGAAACCTTCTACAGTTGTCTTATGATTAAATGACCCTCATTCCATTTGCCTTTCAGACCCTTGGCACAATATGCAAAGATACTTTGGGGTACAAAGAAGGATGGGTAGAGAGGATCTTTTGACACGCTGGCACTGGGATGGCTACTAATTTATCCTTGGTTTGAGGTAGTAGAAGCTTTTGAGGCAAACTACTGGCAACAATTTAGATGATACATTTTCAAAATCCTGGGACTGTGCAACGTGAATTGATAAAGGCAAACAAAAAATGGCTGGGAATATTTCTTGGTAGTTATTAATAGCATTAGCAAAACTGAAACCCTATGAGAAAGACACACCAAAAACAAACAAAAAAGCCTGTTGTCATCAAGCTGATTTTGACTCATAGCGACCCTATGGGATAGAGTAGAACTGCCTCACAGGGTTATCAAGGCTGTAATGTTTACAGAAGCAGACTGCCACACCTTTTTCCCACAGAGCAGTTTCTGGGTTCAAAATGCCAACCTTTCAGATGGCAGCTGAGTATTTATCCATTAGGTCATCATAGCATAAAAGTATTAAATAAACCAATTTAGGAGAGAAGAGATAAATACATAAAATAGAAGACAAGTCAAGAGAGATTTTGCTGAGAAGCTAGGCAGTTATCATGTTTATGTGGTCAACCAAAAGTCAACATACTCATTGTCCAAGAGGTGGGAGGTTAAGGCTAGATGTCCATACAAATGGTAGGGGACTGTTTAATAATTTGGGCACGTTGCCAAAAAATAATTGCAGAACCTGATCAGTTCTTGTTAGCCTGGATACTGACTGCATGACCAAGCAAGTAATATTTTAATGACAGATACATCTCAATGAGGGAATTATTGGCCCTAACCACTATGAATGTTGGTATGCATTTCTCATTACAAATAATGACCCACCCCTTTTGCAGTGGTTAAGGTAGGAACCTGAACAAGCTACTTACCCAAATCTTTCATCTAATCATAAGTGAAAGAAAGATTTCTGCAGAGATAGTTGAAATATAGACACAAGCAACCTAGATTGCACATAGGAAACCTGGTGGTCCAGTGGTTTAGAGCTTGGCTGCTAAGCAAAATGTTGGTAGTTGGAATTAACCAGCTACTCCTTACTTGGGACAGTTCTCTGTTCTGTAGGGTCGCTATGAGTCAGAATCCTCTCCATGGCAATGGGTTTTATTTATTTATTTATTTTTAGATTGGGTATGGAAAAGAGACACCATAAAATCACTCCTAATAAAATGCTTCTAACACAAAATATCAAGTCTCTGGGAGATGCAAGATGATAAAAGTTGGGAATGATAAATGCATATAAGTGTGCATCTTTTTCTAGATTCTTTATTCTAATAACCTAAAGTTTGGGGGTATGAGTCTACCCACAGGTGCCTTGGAAGAAAGATCTAGTAATCTACTTGTGAAAAATAAGCCACTGAAATCCCTATGGAGCATAGTTCTACTTTGACACACCTGGGGCTACCATGAGTCTTGATCGACTCCATGGCAACTTGTTTTTCTTTTTTAGCACAAACTATGACAAATACTGTGAAGAATGGGAGTTCTAGAACACTTAATTGTGCCCATGGGGAACCTGTACATAGATCAAGAGGCAGTTGTTGGAATAGAACAAGGGGATACTGTATGATTTTAAATCAGGAAGGGAGTGTGTCAGGGTTGTATCCTTTCACCATGCTTATTCTATCTGTATGCTGAGCAAATAATCAGAGAAGCTGGACTCTGTGAAGAAGAATGAGGCATCGAGATTGGAGGAAGACTTATTAACAACCTGCATTATGCAGATGACACAACCTTGCTTGCCAAAGGTGAAGACTTGAAGCATTTACCGATGAAGATCAAAGACCACAGTCTTCAGTATAGATTACAACTCAATGTAAAGAAAATGAAAATCCTCACAACGATATGCAACATCATAATAAACAGAGAAAGATTGAAGTTGTCAAGGATTTCATTTTACTCAGATCCACAATCAACACCAATGGAAGCAACAGTCGATAAATCAAAAGATGCATCGTACTGGGCAAATCTGCTGCAAGAGACCTCCTTCAAGTGTTAAAAAGCAACGACGTCACATTGAAAACTAAGGTGTGCCTGACCCACACCATGGTGTTTTCAATCAGCATGCGAAAGCCTGACTATGAATAAGGAAGACCGAAGAAGAATTGACTCCTTTGAATTCTGGTGTTGGTGAAGAATATTGAATATACTATGGAACGCCAGAAGAACAAATCTGTCTTGGGAGAAGTACAACAGGAATGCTCCTTTAGAAGCAAAGATGGTGAGGCTACATCTCACATACTTTGGACACGTTGTCAGAAGGGATCAGTCCCTGGAGTAGGACATCACGCTTGGTCAGCGAAAAAGAGGAGGGCCCTCAACAAGATGAATTGACACAGTGGCTGCAATAGGGGGCTCAAGCATAACAATGATTGTGAGGATGGCTCAGGATTGGGCAGCATTTCATTGTTGTGGTAGTGTCGTTCTGAATCAGAATTGACTTGGGAGAACCTAACCTAACAACAACAACAACGTGATAAATACAATTATGAGGAAAGTTGATCATGCTTGTTACCCACACATAATCTGTTCTCTCATCCAAGAAGTCTGTGCCCACTCCAAGGTCACAATATTTTTCTCATTTTTTTTTTTTTTCTAGAAGTTTTAGACTTTAATTTAAACATTTAACTCTAGGGGGCATTTCAATTTAATTTTTGTGTATGGGGTGAGTTAGATTAGAGTTTCATTTTTTTCCCATATGCATATATAGCTGTTGCAGTGTTATTTGTTGAAAAGTTGAAACGGTTGTCTTTCCCTCCATTGAATTTTACTGAAGCTCTTTGAAAAAATTAATTGCCCACATATAAGTGTGCATCTTTTTCTAGATTCTCTATTCTGATCCACTGACCTATATGTCCTTTCATAGGTTGATACTACACTATCTTGATTATTTTACCTTTATCCTAAGTCTTAAAATCAGACTAAGTCCTCCAAATTTATTTTGCTCTTACAAAATAGCTTTATATTAATATATCTATGTCTATATGGAAATCTATATTGAGATTATATATAGAATATGATACTCTAAAATTCCTACAAAAATTGAATTTGATTGGGATTGCATTGACTCTATCGATCAATTTGGGGTGAACTGACATCTTTAACAATATTAACTTTTCTGATACACAAACATGATATATATCTGCATTTATTTAGGTCTTTAATTCATTTTGGCAAAGTCTTATAGTTTTTGGTATAGGTGTCTTACATAAATCTCTAAAAATATATTCATATATGTATTGTGATTTCTGTGCTCTTGTTAATAATTTCATTTCCGTTGCTTTCATGTTCATTTCTTTGTATATAAATATAAAATGGATATTTGTCTATCTATTGATTGATAATTGTGTACTGATACCACACATTTGTTAGATTCTTTTTTAGTTCCAGTAGCTTCATTGTAGATTCTTAGTGTTTTATACATTTGTGATGATGTTGTCCTCAAATAAAGGGAGATTTATTTCTTCCTTTCCAATCCGTAGGATTTTTACTTCTTTTTCTTACTAATTGCATTTGTTAAGGCCTCAGGAAAAATGTTGCCTCAAAGTTTGTGCTAATCATTAGGGAGAAAAATTAGTCTTTATCAGTTAAGTATGATGGAAGTAATTGGTTTTTTGTAGACTTCTCTTAAAGGTTTAAAAAGTTCCTTTTAGCTCTAGTTTTCTGATAGTCTTTTTTTTTAATCACAAATGGGTGTTAAATTTTGTTAAATGATATTTATGCATCTTTTGATTTTCATATTATTTTTATCTCTGTTTTTTGTTAATATGAAGAATTACCCTGACTGATTTCAAAAACTGAAACAACTTTGCTTTTCTGGGATAAACCCCACTTGGTCATGATGTATTATTCTTTTTATATACTTCTAGATTTTATTTACTAAATGCAGTGCAATGAGTCTCTCTTTATATATGGCCATTCTGGCCTTGGGTTTATAATTCTGCCAACAATGATTGCCTCAGCCACAATCTTGAAAGGAATTGTTTGATTGCTATGCAAATAGTGGTTTGAAAACTCACCCAATAGGATTGAGTGACTTTCAGTCCAGCTAGAGGATTGGCCATTTTTTCCATTCTGCTAGGTTTACATGAGGGTCAATCCCACAGAAGTTCAGGAGTATCTCACTACCTTCAAGAAGAGTCTGGAGTAGAGCTTGTTCTTTGGACCCAGGGTCTCTGTGCTGAGGAAATTCTAGTCCCAGAAGAGAGAGTCGTAACACTGAAGATGGCAAGAGATAGCAAGAAATAGTGGCAAGTACAGCAGAGCCCAGAGGCACAGAAATGGTAGTGGCAGCAGGAGCAGTGAGAACCATAGGACCGGTGGATGGTTGTGGTGGACTTGCTGGCTCACAGAGAGAGAGAGAGAGTTGAGCACCTTTGGACAAGAGGCTGCCAGCAGAGTGTGGTGCCTCTGGGCACTTGTCAGTGGAGCTAAAAAGCTGTAACACTTACCCGAGCAGGGCAGAGACCTAGAGGAGTCCAGTGACAGAAGCCTAAAGAGTGGCCTTTGGCTGGCACCACAGACAGAAGGGCCTGATGGCTGTCATGGCCAAGAAGTAGCTGAGAGCTTTGTTGGTTGGAAGCTGTTCTGATTGACTAAATTGATCCCGATCCTGAGTTGTAGCTTAGGGTGGAACCACTGATCTTTTCAGTTAGCAGCCTAGTGCTTAATCACTGTATAACCAGGGCTCCTTGTTACTTCCCTAATAAACCACGTAACTGTGAGTGTAGTCTGTAAGTTCCATGTGGCTATTTCTGTGAATTATTGAACCCAGCAGAGAAGTGGAGAGTGCCACGTGAGGGAAAGGCTGGTGTCAGAAATGGTGAAAATGTTGGGAGAGTGGAGGTATATCTGATCTCTACCTCATAGGAACCAGTTTTGTGCTTCTCCTATTTATATCCCTTAGGAATTTAGGTGAGTTCAGACGCTAGATTACACTAATCTTCTGTTAAAGATTTCTGCATCTGAGATCATAAAGTATATCTTAAGATTTTTTTATTTGTATGTCTTTGTCTGATTTTGGTATTAGGGTATTTCTGGCCTCAGAAAATTAGTTTGGAACTATTTCCTACTCCTTCATTTTTTTAAAATAATTTGTGTAGTATTGCTACTATTTATTCCTTAAATATTTGCTAAAATTTGCTGTTGGAACCATCTGGAGTATTCTTAGTGGAAAGAGAATTAAAAATTCTGTGCCTTTGATACAGGGATATTTGTTTTTTCAACAAATTTATGATTTCATCTTGTTTTTCTTAGGCGCCATCCAGTTGGTTCTGACTCGTAGTGGCCCTATGTACAACAGACGAAAACACTGCCTGGTCCTGCGCCATCCTCATACTCGTTCTTATGCTTGAGCCCACTGTTGCAGCCACTGTGTCAATCCATCCTGTTGAGGGTCTTCCTCTTTTTTGCTGACCATCTGCTTTACCAGCATGATGTCCTTCTCCGGGGACTGATCTCTCCTGATAACATGTCCAAAGTATGTGAGATATTGTCTTGTTATCCTTGCTTCAAAGGAGCATTCTGGTTGTACTTCTTCTGAGATAAATTCGTTCATTCTTTTACCAGTCCATGGTATATTCAATATTCTTTGCCAGCACCAAAATTCAAAGGTGTCAACTCCCCAGCCTCCTTTATTCATTATCTAGCTTTCACATGCATATTAGTTGATTGCAAACACCATGGCTTGAGTCAGGCACACCTTAGTCTTCAAAGTAACATCTTTGCTTTTTAAGTATTTTGCAGCAGATTTGCACAATGCAATGTGTCTTTTGATTTGTTGACCACTGCTTCCATGGGTGCTGATTGTGGATCCAAGTAAAATGAAATCCTTGACAACTTCAGTCTTTTCCCTATTTATCACGATTTTGCTTATTGGTCCAGTTGTGAAGATTTAATTCATACTGAAGGCTGTGGTCTTTGATCTTCATCAGAAAGTGCTTCAAGTCCTCTTCGCTTTCAGCAGGCAATGTTACGACATCAGCATAACAGAAGTTGCTAATGAATCTTCCTCCTATCTTGATGCCATGTTTTTCTTCAGAGTCCAGCTCCTGGGATTATTTACTCAGCATAATGACTGAATAGGTATAGTGAAAGCATACAACCCTGACACCCACCTTTCCTGACTTTAAACTATGCAGCGTCCCCTTGTTCTGTTTGAATGACTGCCTTTTCGTCTGTGTGCAGTTCCCTTATGAGCACAATTAAGTGTTCGGGAATTCCCATTCTTCGTAATGTTCTCCATAGTTTGTTATGATCCACCCAGTCCAATACCTTTGCATAGTCAATAAAACACAGGTAAACATTAGTCTGGTCTTTGCTTTCTGCCATAATCTATGGGACATCAGCAATAATATCCCTGTTTCCACAACCACTTTTGAATCCGGCTTGAATTTCTGGCAGTTCCCTATCAATATACTGCTGCAGCTGATTTTGAATGATCTTCAGCAAGATTTTACTTGTGTGTGATATTAATGATAATTTCCACAATCTGTTGGATCGCTTTTCTTGGGAATAGGTATAAATATGGATCCCTTCCAGTCAGTTGGCCAGGTAGCCATCTTCCAAATTTCTTGGCATAGAAGAGTGTTCACTTCCAGTGCTGCATCCTTTTGTTGAAATATCTCAACTGATATCCTGTCAATTCCTAGAGTCTTGTTTTTTGCTTGTTTTCATATTTCATCTAGATTGTCCAAATATTGGTATGAATATTTTGGTATAATAATATTCATTTATTATTCTTCAAATATCTATTGTGTCTTTAATGATGTCCCCTCTTTCTTCCTCATATTGGTACTTTGTTTTTTTCTTTTTTTTTCTTAATCAGTCTAGTTTGTGTTTTATTGTTGAGATATGTTAATGACCTTTTCAAGGAAGTATTTTCATCTACATATGACTGATTGATTTATAATTTATTTCCTTTCTTCTACTTACTTGAGTTTAGTTTTTTTTTTCTTTTCCTAGGTGGAAGTGTAGATAATTGATGTTAGACTGTTTTCTAATATAAACATTTAAAACTGTAAATTTCCATCTAAGCATTGTTTTAGCTGTATCACATATTGTGATCTGTTCTGTCTTCATTTCATTCATTTCAAATTATTTTCTTTTTGTGTAAGAATTTTGCACTAAACAACCCACCAAATAAGAGCACAATACACATTCTTTCAAATGCACTTGGTATATTCACATGTTGGACCACTAAAAAACCTTCATTAAATTTAAAGCGATCAAAACCCTACAAAGTATTGTCTCTAACAACAATGGAATTAAATTAGAAACCAATAACAATAAAATATTTAGAAAATTCATCAATATTTGGAGATTAGAGGATGCACTTTTAAATAATCCATGAGTGAAGGAAGAAATCAAAATAAAAACAAAATCATTTGTATTTCATATAATTCTTTTTTTTTATTGTTGTAAAAAAATAGATAACACATTTGCCAGTTCAACATATGTCACTTGTACCAATCAATGGAACCAGTTATATCAATTATGTTGTACACCCATCACCAATAACCATTGCCATTTTTTTTCATCCCCATAAACAAAAACTCAGTGCTAGACAAAGATTTCCCTCTTTTTCTTTCCCTCCCACTCCTGATAACCACCGTTAAGCTCTGATCTCTATGTATTTGCTTACTTTAATGGTTTCATATAGGTGAAATCATACTATATTTGTCCTTTTGTGATTGACTGATTTCAGTCATCATAATGTTTTCAAGGTTCATCCGTGTTGTCCAATGTATCAGGGCATTTCTCTTTATGGCATAGTAATATTCCAGTGTAAGTGTGTACCACATTTTGCTTGTCCATTCACCTTTTAATAGACATTTTTATTTATTTATGCATAATAAAGCACCCAAAACTTAGTAACTTACCAGAAATCTAACCATTGTCTTTCATAATTATGTGGTTTTATCAAGCACATTTGGGCAGTTTTTTTCCTCCATGAAATGTTGATTGGTGTGCAATCAGCTGGAGGGTCAACTGGTCTGGATTGCTTAAGATGGCTCATTCACAAATCTGGTTCATTGGTGAAGATGGCCGGAAAGTTGGGATTAGCTGAGATGCTGATTTAGGGGGGTGTTTATATTCTTCTCCTGGAAACCCTAGTGGGGTAGTGGTTAAGTGCTACAGCTGCTAAGCAAAGGGTCAGCAGTTTGAATCCACCAGGCGCTCCGTGGAAACTCTATGGGGCAGTTCTACTCAGTCCTATAGGATCACTATGAGTTGGAATTGACTCAACGGCACTGGGTTTGGTTTGTTTTGGTTATATTCCTCTGCATATGCTTTCAGGGCCTACCCTCTCCACATGATCTTTCTGGAAGGATAGGCTGACTACTTGTATGGAGGTTCAAAGTTTCACAAAAAACAAAAGTTTCCTCTTAGACACCAAACTGGTACAACTTCGCTTCTGCTGTATTCTATTATGTAATCAGAATCATTTGGCCAGCCCAGATTCAATATGGGTGGAGGCTACAAAAGAACGTGAACACTAGGCAAGGTGGTTCATGTGGGGTCATCTTTGGAAACTGGCTATCACATCCAATTTCCTTTGCTATGTTTTCAAGTCAAATCTCTTTTTTCCTTGGCACTTGTAGTTAAATTTTCATTTCTAAGAATATTTTGTCTTTTTAATTATTTTCTTAGTCTGGTCAACTTTTATTTTGAATCTGCTTTTTAGTCCATACCTGTTCTTAGTTTCATAATTTTGTTTTGAAGTGTTTTCCTTATATCCCTTGGTTTAAGGAAGTTTGATTTGGCTTAGCGTTCTGTGTTACAAATATATTCTGCTTCGTGGGGAGAAAAAGCCTTTAAGTGGAAAGAAATGGATTGGTTTTCATCTTATAGTAGCTTTCAATGTTGTTGTTAGGTTTGGTCAATTCAGCTCCAATTCATAACGACCCTATGTACAACAGAACAAAATGTTGCCCATTCCTGCACCATCCTCAAAATAGTTGGATGTTGGAGTCTATTGTTATAGCCACTGTGTCAATTCATCTCATTGAGGGTCTCCCTTTTTTTCTCTGATCTACTTTACCAAGCATGATGTCTTTCTTTAGAGACTGGTCCCTCCCGATGATACATCCAAAGTAGTGAGATGAAGTTAAATACATCAGGCACTGTTGATAAAGAAGAAGACAACTAAATCAATAAGATGATCGTGATGTTATCAGGGTAGGTAGTGGTGGATAAACAGAGCTTGACGTCAATATGATATTAAAGTCTAAGATACTCAGACTTACTAATCTTCTTCATGTTCATTAAACTTCAGTCTTCAACCAATGTAATTTTTAGATTCTGAAGCAGGGTTAATCAATGTCATTTACAAGCGCTATACATATTTATTCACCCTAAACTACACACAAGAATATAACCAGCCCATCAACATGTTTATGTTGGACATTACATTGTAACCACAGAGGACTGGTCACCATAAAAGAATGAAAAACCACAGCTTCTATTAAGGGTAAACTGAAGAGGTTAAAAACTGGCAGGGAAGAAATGAGACACATGAAAAATTTTAAATGTAACTTGCCTTTTCAGACAAGTTATTTACTACCAGATATCAGAGTTATCTATTTAGTTGTCAATACTATCTATAGCTTTATTTTTATTAACTAATTCTTGCAGTATTGAAGACTCTAAAATAGCATGTATTCAGTAAGAGAAATCAAAATAAACTGAGGGCAAAGAATATAAAAACTTGCTGTCATCTAGTTTGGCAAACTACATAGCTGGATTATGAATGGTTTTGAGAATATTGGAGCAAATCTTTTGCTCAAGGTCAGTAAATAAGTGAGAGGCTGGCTTAGGAAAAAAAAACAAAACAACACTTGGTTCTTACCCTGAGGAGATGTTGGCCCAAGGGAGCGCTTGCTTCCATGTTAACCTATTTAGAACTTCTAGGGATCATAGATGAAGCCAACTTTGGTGGCTGAAGGGAAGCCTATGCTTAAGCACTCTGTTACACCAGCTTTAGTAGCGATCATCTTTGCTCCTGGAGGCGGGGGGGGACTTAACAAGGTACCATGAGAATGGTAGGCATTTGAGAGTACAAGAACTTACTCATGTGAAACTTGTAAAATTTTGATGACTAGAAATTAGTTAACAGTTTCTGTAAATAACTTTCTGACTCTCATATGAGGAGCAGTGGGCATTATTAGTAAGTATGCGTTTTGGTCAGTGCCCAAGCTATCATCTCCTCTAAATGAGCTCTGGGCTGATAATGAGAAACTTTAAGTCAACATTCAGGTTATTTAAGGTATTGTTTAATGTACACAGGGAAGAGGGAAAGCTTTCAACCTCTGTTAATCCTGATCCAAATTAGGTTCAGGTGGGGATTCTCATTTGCTTCTTCCTTCATGACCTCCATCAATGTAAGGATCCCTGGATCTTTAGAACTCAGTTTGATATGAGTTGATGACAGTAGCTGACTAACCCTTAAAATATACTTAGAAATAACTGGTTATTAATCTGTAAGTTACACATATTGTCAAATTCTTATTATTGACTTCAGAAATCTTCTCAATCCTTTGATCATCAGTGTGACATCTTTAAAAAACGAACCTCTTCAAAAGGTACTTTCACATAGTACAAAAGCCAAGCATTGTATAAAATGGATACAGCTATAATACTGTTTATTGAGTTCAGGTGGAAACTATTAACATGTTTAATTTGATTTCTGTGAGTTTCAACAAGAGAACAGGGGGAGTGAAAATAACATAATCATGGAATAGATCACATTCATTCTAGACTGTTTTACATTAACAAAAAATCCCCTGTGATGCTACTTATCCCAAACTCTGCTCACCTCCCGCTTACCTAATTTCTTCTACAAGCATCTTATATCCAGCTTCCTCCCTTCAGGGACATTGGTCTAATTTATTATGTCATGAGATTCTCCTTAACATTTTTCTAGTGGCTTCCTATTAGGAAATTTTACTGTCTTCATACTTTCATTCTCAAAGATATATTTCTTGCTTTTCATAAGTTCATTCTTATTAATTTTTAAAAAATATTAGTCTTTGGCATTTTATAATTTTTTTCCTAGTCAAATGAGCATCACTGTATTCAAGTTACTCTTCTTTGTAAATTAGCAACGAGTTGCTATGGAGTCAGCCCAACTCATAGTGACTCTATATGTGTCGGAGGAAAACTGTGCTCCAAATGTTTTCAATGACTGATTTTTCAGGAGTAGATTCCCAGGACTTTCTTCCGAGGTACCTTATGGCTAGCAATGAAATGTGTTAACTGGTTGCACCAGCCAGGGACCCACTTTCCTTTGTACTTTGTATTAATGTTAACTTTCTTCAAGTAGTATTACATAATGCCATCTTATGGTATACATAAATCTAGAAATCCCCAGGAAACATTTTTGAGGTCCTACTGATGTCCAGAATTTTAGTCTCTCTCTCTTCCCCAGAGGATGTAAATCTTACAACACTGAAAAGAAGTAGACCTAAAGATTCACCCCAAATTATTTATTACATATGCATCCATTTTTCCAATCTTCTATTCACTTTGATTATCTCTATAATTATAGTTATTAGTATTGCACTGCCCAGATTATTAGCAGTCAATATTTTAACATAAATTCATAAATAATTTTAAAATCTTAGTTTTTAACATAAGACAATTCAATTAAGATTTTAAAATTATTTAAACCCATTGCCATAGAGTCAATTCCAACTCACAGCAAACCTACAGGACAGAGTAGAACTGCTCCATAGTGTTTCCAAGGAGCGGCTGTTGGATTTGAACTACTGACCTTTTGGTTAGCAGCTGAACACTTAACCACTGCACCACCACTGAGTAAAATATTTGAATGGAAGTAACATATTGGTAAAATGAGTTTCTTGGGAATTACTTTATGAGAATTTACTAGACTCTCTAATTCCCAGGAGTCACTAACGAGATTGAGGTGGATATTCTCAAGCATCACAGTTTAACATAAATTCCAGCATGTAGAAGACTCATACATACATGTTTGGTGAGGAATACTCAAAGTCTTGCTAAATTCTAAATGTGTGAATATAAAATTAATTCATCTCATTATTTTTAACATATAGAATATATTGCATAAAAATTTATAATTTTTTGGCAGACATGTATAGTAATTATTTAGTATAAGGCAATTTTTTAAGTATCTTATGAGTATTTGCTCACTTATTCCTCACAAGAATCTTATAGGGTAGAAACTTTACTTTTCTCATTTTATGTATGAGGAAGGTGAGGTCAAAGAGATTAAGTAAGCCCTTCAAGCTAGTCTTAAAAGAACATAAGATTAAACCCAGGAATCTGGTTCCAGAATCTGTTCTTTATCATTTTTCTATGTGCTAATAGGTGTCTGAGAAGGCTTATGCTCTGGAAAGGAAGAAAAAAGGGGGGAGAAAAAGAAGCAAAGTCTGAATAAAGACCTACAAATGTGTAGGAGAGGAAGGGGGAAAGAAAGAATAAAGTTAAAAAGTGAAAGTTTGAAGAGGCATGTGGGCACAGACAGGTCAGCAACATTCTCCCAACCTACTTCTCACATTTAACAGGATGCGAGCTGGCATGGTAAAAGCCATCCTCTGGAAGTGCTTGCTGGTTCCTCTTTGTTTTCTCCAAAAGCTCTGGGAAGTTTTGCCAGGTTTTCCATAAGATTCTGTAAGTTCTTTGCAGACATTTTCATTCTTCACAATTTTATGTTTTAAGGTACGTCTTAGGCTGGGCTCTCTAAAGAAGCAAAATCAGTGAAGCATCTATCTCTGTATTTCTACAGAGAGATTTATCTCAAGGAAATAGCTCACATAGTTGTGTAGATGCTATAAAGTTCCAAGTCGATGGGTAAGGCTGAGACTCCTCAACTCATATAGCTGCAGGGGCTGTCAAACCCAAGATCAACAGGTCAGACAACAGGCTTCTGGCTCACAGGCTGTGGAGGCCAACAAATCCCGGTAAGCAGGCAGTCTGCTGGCTCACAGACTGGGAGGCAGATGAATCCCAAGATTGTTAATCAGGCTTGATGATCTGACTGAGACTAGAGGGACCCTGGAGGTCATGGCCTCCAGATCCTTTGTTAGCCCAAGACTGGAACCATTCCTTAAGCCAGCTGTTCAGAGAGGGATTGGACTGGGCTATAAGATAGGTAATGATACTGGTGAGGAGT
Organism: Elephas maximus indicus; assembly: GCF_024166365.1. Classification (NCBI taxonomy): domain Eukaryota; kingdom Metazoa; phylum Chordata; class Mammalia; order Proboscidea; family Elephantidae; genus Elephas; species Elephas maximus. The sequence continues at coordinate 68,072,496 of NC_064836.1, forward strand.
GAGATCCTTGGCTCAAGTAGACACATGAGGCTATGTAGGCACTCCCGTCTGGAGGTAAGATAAGAAGGAAGAGGGGACACTGCTGGTTTAATGGACACAGGGAATACAGGGAGGAGAGGAGGACTGTGCTGTCTCATTAGGGGGAGAGGAGCTAGGAGTACACAGCAAGGTGTGTATAACTTTTTGCATGAGAGAGTGACTTGATTTTTAAACCTTCACTTGAAGCACAATAAATTAATTTAAAAAATAGTTCAAATCTATAGCTAAAAATCATTAAATGAATTCAAATGGTACATTAGATAATAGCACTTAATACAAAAGAAGCAGTAAAAGAAGAAGAGAGGAACAACAACAATGATAAAACCAAAACAAACCATGAGACATGTAGAAAACAGAAAACAAAGTAGGAGTTGTAAATCCAACCATATAATTAATACTATTAAATATGAAAGGATGAAATAATCCAAACTAAATGTGGATATTGACAGGATTAAGGAAAGATACAAGAGTGTGCTGTCTACAGGAGACATACCTCACATTCAAGAATATAAATAGGCTGAGAATAAAAGGATGGAAGAAGTTATACTATGTAAGTAGAAACAATAAAAGAGCTGAAGTAGCTATATTAATATCAGACAAGAAAAAAGTTATGAGAGATAAAGTGGGATATTTTATAATTGTAAAAGGGTCAATCTATGAAAAAGTTATAACAATTATAAACATATATACACCTAAAAACAGAGCACCAAAATATGTGGAGCAACAACTGACAGAAATGATGAAATAGACAATGTAACAATAATGTTGAGACTTCAATATCCAACTTTTCATAATGGATAGAACAACTAGGCAAAGATCAACAGGAGTTGAACAGCACTATAAACCAACTAGACCTAACAGACATCTACAGAACATTTTTCCCGACAATGGAAGAGTATACTTTCTCTCTAGTGCATACAGAACCCCATTTAGGAAAGGCTGTTTGCTAAGTCTTAGCATATTCCTCAATAAATCTTAAGGACTGAAATAATAAATTATGCTGTCCAATCACAGTGAAATTAACTTGGAAATCGGAAGGAAATTTGGACAATTCACAAATACGTGGAAATTAAACAGTACACTTCTAAATAACCAATGAGTCAAAGAATAAATCACCAGAGAAATTAGAATATACTTTGAGAACACAGCACAACATAGCAAAACTTATGAGATATTTGGAAGATTTATGGGACTTATGGTATGCAGCTAATGCAGTGCTTTGGGGGAAATTTATAGCCTTAAAATTTTCTATTAAAAAAGAAAAAAATCTCAAATAAAAAACCTAATACTCTACCTTAAGAAACTAGAAAAAGAAGACTAATCTAAATCCAAAGCTAGCAGAAAATAAATAATTAATAAAGATCAGAGGAGGAATTAATGAAACAGAGAATAGAAAAAAAAAGAAAACAACAGGAAAAAAAAAATGGTTCTTTGAAAAGGTCAACAAAATCTTCAGCTAGACTGACCAAGAAAAACAGAGGGGATACTTAAATAATGAAAATCAGGTATGAAAGAGGGGACATAAAAGAATTTCAGTGAATGCTGTGAACAAACTCTATACCAATAAATTAGATAATTTAGATAAAATGAATAAATTCCTAGAAAGACACAAATTAACAAAAACGTTCCAATAATAAAGAGAAAATCTGAATTCATCTATAAGAGTAAAGAGTATGCATTAGTAATTAAAAATTTCCCACAGAGAAAAGCCCAGGCCAATATGGTATCACTGGTGAATTCTACCATACATTTAATGAAAAATTAGTATCAATCCTTCAAAAATAGAAGAAAAGAGACCATTTCCCAACCCATTATATGGGGCCACTACTACCCTGATATCAAAACCAAAGCTACCACAAGAAAGTAAAACTACACCAATATATGTTATGAATATAGAATTAGACAAGTCAAAGAAATAAATGTCATCAAGATTAGAGAGAAAGAAGTAAAACAATTTTTGCAGATGGCATGATCTTATACGTAGAAAACTTAAAGAATCCACTAAAAATGTATTGAACTAATAAACAAGCTCAGCAAGTTTGAAGGATAAAAAAATTAACAAGATATTTATATTTACAATAACATCAAAAAAATTATTATTAAATTTAAGAAAAAACAAGACAAAAAAACTACAAAATACTTTTGAAAAAATAATGAAAATCTAAATAAATAGAACGATATCCTATGATTATGGACTAGAAGACAATATTGTTGAGATGGCAATAATCCTCAAATTGGTGTACAGACTGAATGCAATCTTTATTAAAATCCAGATTGTTTTATTGAAGAAATTGACAAGGGAAACTTACAATTCATATGGAAATGCAGGCGACTCAGAATAGCCAAACAATCTTCTTCAGTCTTCCTTATTCATTGTCCAGCTTTCCCATGAATATGAGACAGTTGAAAACACCATGACTTGTGTCACATGTACCTTAGTCTTCAAGGTGACATCTCTGCTTTACAACGCTTTAAAGACATCTTTTGCAGCAGATTTGCCCAATGCAATGCGTCTTTTGATTTCTTGACCTTTGCTTCCATGGGTGTTGATAGTGGATCGAAGTAAACGGAAGTCCCTGAAAACTGCAATCTTTTCTTTGTTTATCATGATGTTGCTTATTGGTCCCTTCGTGAGGATTTTTGTTTTATGTTGAGGTGTAATCCATACTGAAGGCTGTGGTCTTTGATCTTCATCAGTAAGTGCTTCAAGTTCTGTTCACTCCATACATTGCAAAAGAAAAAAAAAAAAAAACCTGTCCAGTCATCCCTCTGTATCAGTGAGTTCTGTAAAATAATGGAAGAAGTTCAAAACGAAAAAAAGAAAGTTCCGAAAAGCACGACCTGCATTTGCCTCACACTTACCACTTCGCTGAAAGTGTGCAAATGCAGTGATGCATAGGCAGCTCCTGCTGTAGCCTCCTGCCATCTCACAAATCCTGTCTTTCTCCAGCACTTGTTCCTTCAGCATTGTTCACGTTGCGTCTCATTTCTTTGCTACTTGTGTTGTACGCACCCTTTGTTTCTGTGAAAAAAATGGCTACTAAAAGCAATTAAGTGTAAGGGGGTTGTAAAGAACAAGAAGCTGGCTAGCTATATAAAGCACTACAGCCTCAAGAACTTCAAGATCACAGTAGAATTGGCATCACTGATACCCAGGCTGCATCAGCATTCTTGGAAGAGATCAAGAAATTCATAGAAGAGAAAGGCTACCTTCAAGAGAAGTCGTCAGTTGTGATGAAACAACTATTTCCCTAGCATTTGTACTGTATTAGGTATTATAAGTAATCTGGAAATGGAGACTTGGTGGCCCAGTGGTTAAGAGCTTGGCTACTAACCAAAAGGTTGGCAGTTCAAATCCACCAGCTACTCCTTGGAAGCCGTGTAGGGTTTCTATAAGTCAGAATTGATTTGATGGCAATTGGTATTACAATGGATAGAGACGATTTAAAGTATACTGGAAGATGTGCGTAGGTTATATGAAAATGCTACCCACCATTTTATATAAGGGACTTGAGCAGCCGTGGATTTTGGTATCTTTGGGGGCGGGGAGGGTCGTGGTACCAATCTCCTGCGGATACTGAGGGACGACTATGTGTAGCTAAATATTGGGTCTATTTTCTGATATGGGTTAAGGGATAACTAGACTGAACGATCTTGATCTTTACCCTAAGAGAAATGGGAAATAATTTCAAGTTTTAAGTAGAAATGAGGATGAATGGGTAACAGCGCAGTGGGGGTAGAGACATAATCAGTATTGTATTTTACAAGGTTAGTCTTGAGGCAGACTGGAAAATGAATAGGAGGGGAGTATTAGTGGATGCAGATAAATTTGTTAGGTTATTTTAGTGGTCCATGGAAGAGATGACTGTGCTACAACTTGCTTGGGCCTGTGGAGAGGGAGAGAAGTGCAGGGATATGAGAGATTTTAGAGGGTAAAACTCAGGAATTGGCAAAGGTTGATCCATGGAGGTTGAGGAAAAGTTCAATGTCAAGGCTCTCATAACTGATTGCTTAGTGGTGTTATTCTCTGAGACAAAACACCAGAAGATAGCCAGATCTGAATATGGTGTAACAGAATAACCTAAATCAGATTTGGACACGGTAAATCTAAGATACCTGTAGATTCCCAAAGGGATATATTGAGTAGGTAGTTGGATGATGACACCTTTAAAGGAAACAGAAGAAAGGAAAACAAACATTTTCTAAAACCTGTTTATTGGTGTTTTGAATAGAAGTCTCCACCATATTCCCTGAGGATCCTAAGTGTAGTTTTTAATTGTTACAGCTAGTTGTAGGACTAAAATGATGATTAACTCGTAATACCCAATAGAACAAATCTGACTTCATCCTATAAGGAATCTTTGGACATGCTGAGGGAATAACTTTCTTTTCTTTTGCTTTTTAAACAAGAACAAATTTGGAAACAGCAGTAATAAATATTATCTCCATTCATTTTGGAGTTACTGATGAGAATCAATGAGTAAGCAATCACTGCCTCATGTCTGTATTTTCTAGTTTACTTCAGGAAAACTAGCATTTTTCCAGTTTCCCGATGATTTACAGAAATGTGGTGAGAGTACAATGATTTCTGCAACTTTTATTATTTAGAGTTTTGCAGTTTGTCTCTAGATGATAAGAAGATGTCTATGTAAGAAATTAAAATTCCAGTGAGGCATTGGGATTTTTCTCAAGCAGCCTCCAAAATTTGGACCAAGGAAAAGGGGTGCCTGATTGTGGAGGAGACACATACATCACAAAGTTTTGTAAACAATAAACTTCAATAGAAAAATGACGTAAATGGAAAGATTAATGTAATCATAGTAAGATTGATTGAACAGCTTCAAAATTTATTTCATACATTGGAGAGTTTTCTTTACTGAGACACAAGCCACACAGTTTATGTCTACTTTATTTGTAATTTTTCAGAATGGCAATATTTTGGCTTTCAGTTTGATGACTAGCTATAATAAAACCCCCCAAAACCAAACCCACTGCCATTAAGTTGATTCCTATAGGATAGAGTAGAACTGCCCAATAAAGTTTCCAAGGAGCACCTGGTGGATTCGAACTGCTGACCTCTTGGTTAGCAGCTGTAGCACTTAACCACTACACCACCAGGGTTTCCAGCTATAATACATTACTTTTAAGGAAAAAAATTATAAAGCTTGCTAATTCTTGGCTTAATTGTGCTGAATTTAGGAAATGAAATTAGAAATACCTGTTATTTGGTGATTTGGGGTTGCAAAGAAACCTGGGCCAGTTAACTTTGGACAAAATCCCCACCTTGGAGAGCAAATCACATTTTCTTAGTATTCACATAGTCTATTTTCCAAAAACATACTCAAGTGAAACTTTTAGCCTGTGTGTATTTTAATAATGAAGCCCTGGTGGTGTTGTGGTTAAGTGTTTGGCTACTAACCAAAAGGTCGGCAGTTCAAGCCCACCAGTCTCTCTGTGGTAGAAAGATGCGGCAGTCTGCTTTACAGAGTTACAGCCTTGGAAACCCTGTTGTGCAGTTCGCTTCCAGCCTGTAGCATCACTATGAGTCAGAATTGATTTGACAGCAAAGGGTTTGGTTTTGGTATTATATTGGGGATCCCTTTCAGTAAGTATTTAGTAATTTTAATTTATTAATTTTTTTTTTTTAGCTTAGTGGAGATTGCAAATAACAACTCATCGTTCTCTTCATTGGTTAAACAAATCCAGTTCTCCTAATGCGTGTAAGTGCCAAGAGGTATGAGTAAAACTATGGAATTGATTTTTTTGAATGACTAAGTTACTTGCTTCAACAGTTATTATTTGTGTTAAATGTATTTGTGTTTCCCTTTCAAGGAATATAGAGGTGTATCAAAACCAAAAACTAAACTTGCTGACAATGTGTTGATTCTGACTCACAACAAGCCAATAGGACATATGAAAATTACCAAAACGGTACGAAAACTATATGAAAAAACTATACAAGTTATAACTGTACTTAGACACCATCTTATACAATTTCCAAGTGTCTTTTGGAAATCATTCCTACTCTGAAAGGTCAAAATCTACTACCGAATCTTTAAATGAAAAATCTCATGAATAAAAGATCTTAAGTAGATAGTTCATTGAAAAATTTATAGATTATTTATTCCTAATTTTACATTAGCATTTTCATTGTCAAACACTCCTTGATAACGGTAAGAATAATATTTTATTCTTATTTTTATTAAGACCATCTTTCTATATACATCTTTTAACATACAAACATATATCACAGAATTTTATATAACAAGGCCTGTGATGTGTATTTTGTTGTTATTATGCATTTTTCTTTTTTTGTAGAGGAGGTGGTAGTCTCATTTTTCTCTTTCTCTATTCCTACCACTACATATACACCCATACCAGAAGTCAGTGTTAGAAATTTGGTGTGTTCTTCTACATCTTTATTTATTCTCATGTCATCATGTTTATTTATATTTCAGCACAAAAGCATTTAAAAATACATTACTTTATTAATATAGGATCATACAATTTACACTTCCTTGCATATTAATTTGGTTAATGGTTAAGTGCTATGGCTGCTAACCAAAAGGTCAGCAGTTCAAATCCACCAGGCGCTCCTTGGAAACTCTATGGGGGAGTTCTACTCTGACCTATAGTGTAGCTATGAGTTGGAATAGACTCGACGGCAACAGGTTTGGTTTATTGGTTTTTGCATATTAATTTGTATATTGGGGATTATCGGACATTAGCTGGTATGGCTCTATTCCATTTTTTTATGTCTGAATAATATTACACAGTAAGATTTCTAATATAATTTATTCAACCAATTTGTGGTGATAAGATCTTTTTTGTTTTCCAGGACTTTGCCCTCAAGAAAAATGCTTTATTAAACATTATTGTAATTTATTCTTGTGTATGTATTACACTACTTCTAGAATATATATCCAAAAGTGTGATTGTTAGATCGAATCTTATATGTATTTCTAATTTTCATGGATAATGTCATATCTATTACTATTTACATGCCTACCAGTAGTATTAGAAATTACTTCTTTTCTCACTTTTTCTGTCATCTGCAAGTATTACTTATCGTTTTACTGTTTTGCTTATCTGATAAGTGAAAATGGTGTACCATTTTAAAAACATCCCTAGTTTTTAAGGAGGTTGAGCATTGTTTCCTATATTATTCATTTTGATTTGCTTTTCTGTAAACATTTGTGTTCATATCTTTTGTTCATTTTTCAGTAGGTTGTCTCACTTGTTTTCACCTTTCTGTAAGAGGGCGTGTATGTCTGTGTGTGTGTGTTATAATTATGAACCCACTAACCTTATATGTCGTAAGTGTACAACGTGTCAAGTCTATTCTTGAGATGGTCTCCAAATTCAGTTGGGATATACTGAAGGTCCTATTTTGGTTCTCTTGGGCTTGTTTTGATTTTCTTCAGCTTTGACTTGAACTTGCATATGAGCAATTGATGATCTCTTCTGCAGCCGGCCCCTGACCTTGTTCTGACAGATGATATTGAGCTTTTCTATCATCCATTTGATTCCTGTGTTTTCCATCTGGTGAGGTCCATGTGTATAGTCACTGTTTATGTTGTCAAAAAAAGGTGTTTGCAATGAGGGAATCATTGATCTTACAAAATTCTATCATGTGATCTCCAGCTTGATTTCTATCAGTAAGGCAATATTTTCCAACTACCTATCCTACTTCTTTGTTTACAACTTTCATATTCCAATCACCAGTAATTATGAATGCATCTTGATTGAATGTTTGATCATTTTTAGACTGCAGAAGTTAGCAAAAATCTTTGATTTACTCATCTTTGGCGTTAGTGATTGGTGCATAAATTTGAATAAAAGTTGTACTAACTGGCCTTCCTTGAAGGTGTATTAATATTATCCTGACAGCGTTGTACTTCAGAAAAGATCTTGAAATGTTCTTTTTGATGATAAAAGTGATGCTATTCCACTTCAATTTGTCATTTCTGGCATAGCAGACCATATGATTGTCTGATTCAAAATGGCCAATACCACTCCATATCAATCAGCTCACTAATGCCTAGGATGTTTATGCGTTCCATTTTATTTTTGATGATTCCCAATTTTCCTAGATTCATACTTCGTACATTCCACATACCTTTTATTAATGGATGTTTGTAGCTGTTTGTTCTCATTTTGAGTCATGCCACATCAGCAAATGAAGGTCTGAAAGCTTGGCTCCATCCATGTTGTTAAGCTTGACCCTACTTTCAGGAGGCAGCTCTTCCCCAGTTGTATTTTGAGTGCCTTCAGACCTGAGGGGCTCATCTTCTGGCACTGCATCAGACAATGTTCTGCTACTATTCATAGTATTCTCACTGGCCAGTTTATCAGAAGTGAACCACCAAGTTCTTCTTCCTACCGTGTCTTAGTCTGGAAACTCAGCTGAAAACTGTCCACCAAGGGTGACCCTGGTGGTATCTGTAATACCACTGGCATAGCTTCCAGCATCACAACAACATGCAAGCGACTGCAATATGACAAACTGACAGATGTGTGGATGACTTGAAGCACTTACTGTTGAAGATCAAAGATCAAAGACACATCAGTATAGAGAAAACAAAAACCATCACAACTGGACCAATAAGCATCATGATTAACAGAAAAGATTGAAGATGTCAAGGATTTCGTTTTACTTGAATCCATAATGAGCACCCACGGAATCAGCAGCCAGGAAGTCAAGGGACGTATTGCATTGGGCAAATCTGCTGCCAAAGACCTCTTTAAAGTGTTAAAAAGGAAATATGTCACTTTGAGGACTTAAGTGAGATTAATCCAAGCCATGATATTTTCAATTGCCTCATGTGCATACAAAAGCTGGACAATGAATAAGGAAGACCGAAGAAGAATTGATGCCTTTGAATTATGGTGTTGGCAAAGAATATTGACTATACCATGGACCGCCAGAAGAATGACCAGGTCTGTCTTGGAAGAAATACAGCCAGAGTGTTCCTTGGAAGTGAGGATGGGGAGACTTCATCTCACATACTTTGGACATGTTATCAGGAGGGACCAGTCCATAGATTAGGACATCATGCTTGGTAAAGTAGAGGGTCACTGAAAAAGAGGAAGACACTCGACAAGATGAGCTGACACAGTGGCTGCAACAATTGGCTCAAGCATAACAACCATTGTGAGGATGGGGAAGGACAGGGTAGTGTTTTGTTCTGTTGTGCATAGGGTTGCTATGAGTTGGAACCAACTCAACAGCACCTAACAACAACAACAACAACAAACCTTGTATATTAAAGATATCTTGCAAATATTTTCCAACCATATTTTTTCCCGTTTTCCTTTGTTTTTGATCTATTCCGGTATGTAATAAAAAAAATTATGTAGCTATCCATGTAGGAAATTGTTAGTCCACCTCTTTTCCACACGCAGTTGAAATAACAATTTCAGTATCATTTCAAATACTTGCATTCATTTCAAATTTTCCCCTAAGTTTTAGGATTGCATACTAAATTCAGAATTTGTAAATATATCTTACTCAAGGATGAAAGTTACACTTTAAAAACTACCGATTCAGTAGGAAATACCACTAAGGTATAATTGAATTTACAAAGAAAAAATTGTCACTGCTTTATATTATTGTTAGTGACAGTTTTCTTTATTTTTCTCATTACAGTGATTGGAAAGGGTGGATATGTCAGAAGAAAATAGGACTCTGGTGACAGAGTTTGTTCTCACAGGACTTACAGATCGCCTATGGCTGCAGGTCCCACTGTTCCTGGTGTTCTTGGTGATCTACCTCATCACCATGGTGGGAAATCTCGGACTGATGGCTCTTATTTGGACGGACCCCCATCTTCACACGCCCATGTACTTATTCCTTGGTGGTTTAGCCTTTGCAGATGCTTGCACTTCAACCTCTGTGACCCCGAGGATGCTGGTCAATTTCTTAGACAGAACTACAATGATATCTCTGGCAGAATGCATCACCCAGTTTTTTTTTTTTTTGCTTTCAGTGCAACTACAGAATGCTTCCTCCTGGTAGTGATGGCATATGACAGATATGTAGCTATATGTAACCCTTTGCTTTATCCTGTGGTGATGTCCAACAGACTCTGCACTCATTTGATAAGTATTTCATATGCTATTGGTTTTCTGCATTCCCTGATTCATGTGGTTTTGTCGTTAAGGCTAACTTTCTGCAGGTCTAATATAATCCATTATTTCTACTGTGAAATCTTACAGCTGTTCCAAATTTCATGCACTGACCCATCTACTAATGCACTAATGATATTTATTTTTGGCACATTTATACAAATATTCACTTTAATGACCATCATAATCTCTTATATTCGTGTGCTTTTTGATATCCTGAAAAAAAAATCAGAAAAGGGCAGAAGCAAAGCCTTCTCCACGTGCAGTGCTCATCTGCTCTCTGTCTCTTTGTTCTATAGCACACTCTTCTTCATGTATGTGTTACCTGATAAATATCAGGATCAGATGTATTCACTGTTTTACACAATTATAATTCCTCTGATAAACCCCTTTATTTACAGTTTGAGAAATAAAGAGGTTATAGGTGCCTTGAAGAGAGTTACAAAGAAGTAAACAGCTTCGAAGAGAAATTTCAAATTTTGCCTCTTCTCACGCTTTGCATAAGCAAGTCCCCAAGCCCTGAAGATTAGTCATGGCTGTGCCCTATCACAGAGGGTAGTGGTCAGGATGGTCCCTGCGCACCATGTGAGGGAACCCAGCTTCGTACAATGTTTACTTGAGGTGGGTCCAGTTGAAGTGTCCTCGAGTCAGCCACAGCTGACTGACTTGGAAACACTGGACTTCCACATTATCTCAACATTCAGTTTTTGATAATTTACTATCTGCAAGGAGTCCCCTCCCCAAATTACATTTAATAATTGTCAATAATTAAGGCCAATATATAAGTGTGAATCATTCAGTTCATGACTGATCCTTGTTCATTGTGTTAGACTGGCATGTTAGTAAGGCTCTGTGACGGTCTACTAGTTACAAAAATTCTGATAAACTGACAAACACTGATTCTTTGCAGAAAGTGTTCCTGAAATGAAAGCTAAGAAAAATGTGGGGGTCTAAAAATATTGGTGCATCTTAATAACAACAATTTTTTTTAAAAAAGGACATTATCTTGTATTAAACAACAAAATATCAAGATTAAAATTCCTCATATCTAGTCTGTATAATGACTTCCATGTAAGACGTTATATGATATAGTGGTATTCAGGAATTTTTCGGATTTGGAAATATCTCTGGATAGTGTTGTTGGGTGCAGTGGAGTGAATTTTAACTTATTGCTACCCCATGTGACAGAAGAGAGTTCCCCTATAGAGTTTTCTTAGCTATAATCTTCATGGATGCAGATTGCCTGGTCTTTGTCCACTGGTAGGTTAGATGAGTTTGAACTGCCTACCTTTCAGTTTGCAGTGTAGTGGTCATATGTTCGGGCTGTGAGGGCTCCTTGCATGGAATATAGTCACACAAACATTACAGATCTCCTGCACTCTATCTCTATGAGCATTTTATTTGCAATAATAAGCATGGACAAATATTTGAATAGGAATTGCATTGCTATACTACAAGAACTAACCAGGCAGAGGCAAGGACAAGAATCTGGTTAAGCTTATATGGATGTGTGTCCAAGGCTGAGGTGGGGGGTTCTCTTCAAGCTGAGACCAGGTTCTTGTGGTCTAAGCTACCAATTTACTTCGAGTTCAGTGATAAGATGAAATTAACATATGCCAATTTACTTTCTCAGAATCCAACTGACACAGCTCCTCTTTAGCTAAGACTGAATTATGTTCCTTGAGCAGTCTGCTTGTCCAAGCATTATATTTAGGAAAAAAAGATTTCATAGAAAAGGAAAATGAAATTCAAGTTGCTGGACAGAAATAATGTCCCTTTCTTTCAAGTATTTTAAAATAGTTATTTTTTGTTGTTGTTAAGGAGCCCTTGGTGGCACAGTGGTTGAAGCACTCAGTGGTGATCCAAAAGGTCCGCTGATTTGAATCTACCAGTCACTCTGTGGGAGAAAATGTGGTAGTCTGCTTCCATAAAGATTGACAGCCTTGGAAACCCTAAGGGGCAGTTCTGCTCTGTCCTAAAGGGCTGCTATGTGTGGGAATTGACTCAATGGTAATGAGGTTACTTACTTATTTGCTGAAATTCCAACAAATGCACCAAACCACTGATCTAAAATACTTTTAAAAACCGTATGTGTGTGTGTATATATATATATAATAAATGTACTAATTATTTGAGTTATGAATATAAATGAAAATTTCAATTATTTTAAACCATTGTAGTTTTATTCCTATAGGTCCCCACTGACAAACGGTTTTTTGAAAATATGCAAATGAGTGTATTATACTTAGAGATACTATCGACATCCAGGAGAGTCTGACTAATTTCACAATCTTGGTGTTTAAGAATGGCTTATAAGTTAGGTTTGACTTTTGCTATCACAGTTTCATCTATTTTTTATTAGCACCTCTTCCTATAATTTGCTTAGATCTTCTGTTATAATCACTTAAATTCTTGTTATCATTTTGACAAAAATAACTTTATTTCCACAAAAATATGTCTCAGCATGTTTTCATTTGAGAGCATGTCACAGCATGATATTTCTCATTTCTACAGTGTTACTTTATGACTGAAATGTTAAAGCTACAATGAGCACCTTTTTATTAATGAATACCCTTTTATTAATCTTTTAGTTCATGTCACATGTAATCTTTTAGTTCATGTGACACTAAAATGACTTTGTTGTAACCTACCCACAGTACTATTACCATATGCAGCAAATTAATAATAGTTGCTTACCAAAAAAAAAAACAAAAACCCAAACCTATTGTCTTTGAATAGATTCTCTCATGGAGACCCTATGGGGCAGAGTAGAACTGCTCCATATGTTTCCAAGGAGCTCCTGGTGGATTTGAACTGCAAACATTTTGCTTAGCAGCAGAACTTTTAACCACTATGCATCAGGGTTTATTGTCCAATATCGGCCAGGTTCAATATTCCCAATTTATTTCAAAGATGTTATTTTGTGGTTTCTCTTCTTGAATCAGGATTTGAACCAGGGAATACTCTTTGCTTTTGGTTGATAGTTTTTAAATCTTTTTTTAACCTGTAGTGGTTTCCTTCCTCTCCAACCTCCAGGCCTTTTTTTTTTTATGCCATTTCTTTATTGAAGAAACTGGTTTATTTGTCCTGTAGAATTTTCACTTTCTGGATCTGGCTGATTGTATCTCTGTGATGAAGGTAATATAAAACCCAGTGCTCTCGAGTCGATTCCGACTCAGGTGATGTATTACCTGCAAACTGGTAGACAGTGTTTTATCTATAAGCATAATTAAACTTAGCATATTTGTATTTTAGATAGTGAGCTATGGATTTCCTATTGTGTGAAATCAAGAAGGACAAAATTCTGATTGTCCCATTTTTAATGACATTCATTTCTGGCTCTATTCAGGTGATGCCAGTCTGAGCCAACCATTGTTGAGTTTCCCATCAGGCCTGTTGACAATGATTTTAATGATTATTGGCCAGATCTATTATTTTATCAAGGATTGCAAAATGGGTGTTTTCTTAATTCTAGCATTCTTCTGCATTTATTAGCTGTAATTCTTCTATTAAAAAACCTTCATTAAATTTTGGTTACTCTAAAATATGGTCCATAAAGGAGGGGCAGAATAAATTCTTGATTACTTCCATTTATTTGTCTATTTTATAATAGCTGGAGCTTTAGCAACTTCCTAAGGTAACTAATGAGATTTATGTATTTGTTTGTTTGGCCGAGATATTCTTATAAACTAACAAATTTTAATATATTTGATATGTTTCAATCAATTGCTGTGATTACACCTTTAAAGCTCATATCATTCCATATTTGACCAAAAGGATCCCTTTAAGTCAGTTACTTTGTCTTTTTGGGTCTCTTACACCAGATATTATAGGAGCTCTGGTGGTGCAACAGTTAAGCACTCGGCTGCGAACCAAAAAGGTTGATGGTTCAAATCTACCCAGCAGTTGCACAGGAGATAGACCTCACAATCCACAACCATTCCTATAAAGATTACAGCCAAGACATAACAAAGTGTAATAAAAAAAAACATTCTGCATCCCACTTTGCTAAGTGGTGTCGGGGTCTCAAAGGCTCACAAGCGGCCATCTAGGATGAATGAATTGGTCTCAACCCACCTGGAGCAAAGAAGAATGAAGAACACCAACGACATAAGGAAAATATGAACCCAAGAGAAAAAAAAAAAAAGCCACATAAACCAGAGGCTCCATCAGCCTGAGACCAGATGAACTAGATGGTGCCAAGCTACCACCAATGACTGCTCTGACAGGGAACACAACAAATAATCCCTGATGGAGCAGGAGAAACGTGGGATGTAGACCTCAAATTCTGGTAAAAAGACCAAACTTAATGGTCTGACTGAAGGCATGGCCCCCAGACTCTATGTTAGCCCCAAATTAAAACCATTTCCAAAGCCAACTCTTGAGACAAAGATTAGACTGGACTATAAGACATAAAATGATACTGGTAAGGATTGTGCTTCTTAGCTCAAGTAGACACATGAGACGATGAGGGCAGCTCCTGTCTGGAGGTGAGTTGAGAAGGCAGATGGGGACAGGATTAGGTTGAATGGACACGGGAAATACAGAGTAGAGAGAAGGAATGTGCTGTTACAGTGTAGGGAGAGCAACTAGGGTCACATACCAATGTGTGTATAAGTTTTTGTATGAGAAACTGACTTGAATTGTAAAGTTTCACTTAAAGCACAATAAAAAAAAAAATTAAGACCAAGAAACCCAATATAGTAGTTCTATTCTGTCACATGGGGTCACTATGAGTTGGGATTGATTCAATGGCACCTAAAAACACCACTACCGTAGATTGGTTTTGCTTGTTTTTAGACTTATTATTATGGGAATCATGTAGTATGAAACATCATGGGTTGTTTTTTTTTCATTTACTTCTGGCTATTTCAAATAATGCTTCTACGTACATTCTGGTAAGTGTCTTATTGTGCACATGTGTATACATATTGTTAGGCATATATACAGGAGTGAAAATCATATATCATAAAGTATGAATATGTTCAATTTTAGGAGATAGTGCTATGTATTTTTCCAAAATATTTGTACAAATTTATACTCATAGCAGAATTACATAAGAGTTCGAGTTTCACCACACCCTTGAGTGTTTACCATTGTCTTTTCTCCTTGACGGTTCATGAGTTCCAATTTTTACCACCCCCCACCTACCTTCCTGTCAAACCAAAAGAAAAAACCAAACCCTTTGCCATTAAGTTGATTCTGATTCAGTGACCTTATAGGACCAAGCAGAACTGCCCCATAGGGTTTCCAAGGAGCACCTGGTGGATTTGAACTGCCGAACTTTTGGTTAGCTGCCAAATTCTTAACCACTACACCATCAGGGTTTCTGCCTCCCTGCCAGTAAGTTAAAATCTCTACCCACCTTCTTAGCTTCTCAGCTGTCATTCTTAGTATCAGCAATTGCACTGAGTGGAAACGCAGGCTTACTTCTTTGGCCTTCCTTCTCTTTTGGATCTTGGCCTCACAATTCCTTCCTGCTTTCTGGATCGCTGATGTGTCCAGGCTGATTATAGCATTATATTTCATCCCGATTTTCTATTTCTTACAGAAGCAGAGTGATCTGAAAGAATCTAGGTGGTCATTGCTATAAGGAGAAACTATAGTATTTAAGATTTCTGCTGTGATATTTTAAAATACAATTTATTTGTAGATTTTTAAATTGTGTAAACCTTGGAAGATTCGGTATCACTTTCTTAAGGGAATTTGAAGATAATCTATCATTTCTGCACGCTCTAGAATAGTAGCATTGACATGCTCTTATTAAAATTCTGGCAGCATTTCCTTGTTCCATCTAGGCTTGGTGATTTATTTTTGGGGTAAGAACTTTGACAGATTTATTTTTCTATCGAAATAGGTGTTTTGGTTTTTTTTGGGGGGGTCAATTTTGGTAAATTATATTGTTTTGTAAAATTATCCATTTCATCAAGGTTTTCAAATTTATTTGCCTACAGTTGGACAAGGAAGACTCATAATGGTTTTTAAATTTCTTATGTTTGGAAGGTTATTTCCCTCATCATTTTATTTTGTTTGGAGCTTCTACTTTTAAAAGTTTAGGTTGCCTAATGATTTTTCTCTTTTACAGCAGTTTTAAAAGAACTAGCTTATAAATTTTTATTAGATCTAATTTTTTGCTGTTACTTAAACCACTGATATCTGCTATTTATATTATTTTTGTTTTCTAGCTTTTAAATTTAGAGTTCAATTCATTTTAAAAATTTTCCTTTTATATTGTGTGCGTGTATGTATATATATATAGCCTATCCTCATTTTCAGATTCCGTATTTGCAAATTCACTTACTAGCTAAAATTTATTTATATCTACAAAATTGATACTTGTGGTATCTTTGCAGTCATTCATGGAGGTAAATAGAGCAGTAAAACATTTGAGTTGCCCAGTGCTCACATGCCCAGCTGAGGTTGAACAAGGCCATACTCTGCCTTCTTATTTCAGCTGTCATATTTTAAACAAGGGTCTTGTTTGTGTGGTCTATTTAGTGTCACATTTTTGCATTTTTGTGCTTTTTGTGATAATTTCACTGTTTAAAATGACCCCCAAGTGCAGTGCTGAAGTGTTGTCTACGTTCCTAAGCTCAAGAAGGCTGCGATATACCTTACACAGGAAATATATGTGTTAGATATGTGCTGTTGGTCACAAGTTAAATGTTAGTGAATCAACAGTACATATTAAATAAGGTGTCTTTAAGCAGAAACACACATAAAACAATGTAATATATTGAATGGTTCATGAAAAACTTGTGAACAGAGACTTGCAAGACAATGGTTCAGAATTTGCTCGTTCAGTATTCTCAGCAACTTTATAGAATATGGCTACAACAGAGCATAACTACAGTGAATAATAAGAATCGATCATACACGCAGACATACATTATGAATTTTCTTCTATATTGAATTTATTATCTCACATTTTTTGGCCTTCTGTCTCCCACTGTTCATGGTGACTTTCTATTTATCTTAACGTTCTGTAGGTTCAATATAAAACATCAGTTCTATTTTGAAATATCGTTGTTGTTAGGTGCCATCAGTGGGTTCTGAATCATAGTGACCCTACGTATAACAGAACAAAACGCTACCTGGTCCTGCAACAATTGTTGTTATGCTTAAGCCCATTGTTGCAGCCACAATGTCAATCCATCTCCTTGAGGGTCTTCCTCTTTTTCTCTGACCCTATACTTTGCCAAGCATGATGTCCTTCTCCAGAGACTGATCCCTCCTGATAACATGTCCAAAGTATGTAACATGTAGCCTCGCCATCCTTACTTCTAAGGAGCATTCTGGCTGTACTTCTTCCAAGACAGATTTATTCTTTCTTTTGGGAGTCCATGGTATATTCATTCTTCTCCATCAACATAATTCAAAGGCATCAGTTCTTCTTCAGTCTTCTTTATTTATCGTCCAGCTTTCACATACATCAGAGGCAATTGGAAACATCATGGCTTGGGTCAGGCACACCTTATTCTTCAAGGTCACGTCTTTGTTTTTCAACGCTTTAAAGAGGTCTTTTGCAGCAGATTTACCCAATGCACTGTGTCATTTAATTTCTTTGTTTTTATTGTTGGAAATGTGTCTATTTTCTCTCTCTCTTTTTTTTAATGTGCTTTAAGAGAAAGTTTACAGTTCAAGGTAGTTTCTCATATAAAAATTTATACACACATTGTTATGTGACCCTAGTTGCTCTCCCTATTATGTGACAGCATACTCCTCCTTTCCACCCCAGATTTCGCATGTCCATTCAGCCAACTCCTGTCCCTTTCTGCCTTCTCTTCTTGCTTCTGGACAGGAGCTGCGCATTTAGTCTCATGTGTCTACTTGAGCTAAGAAGCATACTCCTCACAAGTATCATTTTATGTCTTACAGTCCAGTCTAATCTTTGTTTGAAGAGTTAGCTTCAGGAATGATTTTAGTTTTGGGCTAACATAGAGTCTGGGGGCCGCATCTTCTGGGGTATCTCCAGTCTCAGTCAGACCATTGAATCTGATCCTTTTACTAAAATTTAAGTTCTGCATGCCATTTTTTTTCTGCTACATCAGGGACTCTCTGTTGTGTTCCCTGTCAGGGTGGTCATTGGTGGTAGTCGGGCTCCCTCTAGTTTTTCTGGTCTCGGGCTGATGGAGTCTCTGGCTTATACGGTCATTTCTGTCTTTTGGGATCATACTTTCCTTGTGTCTTTAGAGTTCTTCATTCTCCTTTGCTCCAGGTGGGTTGGGACCAACTGATGCATCTTAGATGGCCGCTTACTAGCTTCTAAGACCCCAGACACCACTCACCAAAGTGGGATGCAGAACATGTTCTTAGTAAACTTTGTATGCCATCTGACCTACATGTCCCCTGCTACTCTGTCTTTCAGAGTGTTTGGCTGAATTCAGAAAACTTCTGAGCTCTTGGTTTAGTCCAGTTGTGTGGAATTCTCCTGTATTGTTTGTTGTCCTTCCCTTCACCTAAGATAGTTGTTTTCTACTATCTGGTTAGTGAATACCCCTTTCCCTACCTCCCCACCCTTGTAACCATCAAAGAATGTTTTCTTCTGTGTTTCAACTTTTTCTTGAATTCTTATAATAGTGGTCTCATACAATATTTGTCGTTTTGAGACTGACTAATTTCACTCAGCATAATGCTTTCCAGATTTATTCATGTTATGAGATATTTTGAGGACTCATCATTGTTCTTTATCATTGCGCAATATTCCATTGTGTGAATATACTGCAATTTGTTTATCTTTTCATCTGTTGACGGCACCTATGTTGTTTCCATCTTTTTGCTATTGTGAACAGTGCTGCAATAAACATGGGTGTGCATAAATCTATTTGTGTGACAGCTCTTATTTCTCTAGGACATATTCCAAGGAGTGGGATTGCTGGATTGTATGGTATTTCTATTTCTAGCTTTTTAAGAAAGTGCCAAATCAATTTTCAAAGTGATTGTTCCATTTTACATTCCCACCCAAAAAAAACCCACACCAGCACTGTATAAATGTTCCAGTCTCTCCACAGTCTCTCCACAATTTATTAGTTTGTGTTTTTTTTGGATTAATGCTAGCCTTGTTGGGATAAGATGGTATCTCATTGTAGTTTTGATTTGCATTTCTGTAATGGTTAATGATCGTGAGCATTTCTTCATGTATCTGTTATTAATGTCTTCTTTGGTAAAATGTCTGTTCTTATTCTTTTAATTGGGTTATTTGTCTTTTTTTGTTGAGGTTTTGAAGTATCTTATAGATTTTAGAGATTATATGCTGATCGGATTTGTGGCAGACAAAATTTTTTTCCCAGACTGTAGATTGTCTTTTTACTCTCTTGGTGAAGTCTTTTGATGTGCATAACTGTTTGATTTTTAGGAGCTCCCATTTATCTAGGTTCTTTTCTGATGTTTGTGCATTATTATTTATGGTTCACATTCTGTTTATGCCATTTATTTGGGCTTCTTTTTTTCTAGCATTGTCCGTATTTTTTCTTCCATGATCGTTATTGTTTTAGGTTTTATATTTAGGTCATTGATCCATTTTGAGTTAGTTTTTGTGCATGGTGTTAGTTATGGGTCTTGTTTCATTTTTTTTGTAGATGGATTTCCAGTTACGCCAGCACCATTCATTGAAGAGACTGTCTTTTCCCCGTTTAACAGATTTAGGCCTTTGCCAAACATGAGCTTCTCATTTGTGGCTGAATTTGCATCAGGATTCTCAATTCTGTTCCACTGGTCTATGTATCTATTGTTGTGCCAGTACCAGGCTATTTTGACTACCGTGGTGGTATAATATGTTCTAAAACTAGATATTGTGAGGCCTTTTTTCCTACTTTGTTCTTCTTCAGTAATGCTTTACTTATCTGGGGCCTCTTCCCTTTCTATATGAAGTTGGTGATTTTTTTCTCCATCTCATTAAAAAATGCAGTTGGAATTTTGATCGAGATTGCATTGTATCTGAGGATCGCTTTGGGGAGAATCATCATTTTCACAATGTTGAATCTTCCTGTCTCTGGACAAGTACGTTTTTCCACTTATGTGGTCTCTTTTGGTTTCTTCCAATAGTGTCTTATAGTTTTCTTTGTATAGGTCTTTTACATCTCTGGTTAGATTTATTCGTAAGTATTTTTTCTCCTTAGAGGCTATTGTAAATGGTATTGATTTGGTGATTTCCTCTTGGAAGTTCTCTTTGTGGGTGTAAAGGAATGCTACTAATTTTTGTATGTTTTATCTTGTATCCTGCTACTTTGCTCAAATCTTCTATTAGTTCCAGTACCTTTCTTGTGGATTCTTTGGGGTTTTCTGCACATAAGATTGTATCACCTGCAACTAGAGATACTTCTACTCCTTCCTTACCAGTTTTGATGCCCTTTATTCCTTTTTCTAGCCTAATTACTCTGACTAGAGCCTTCAGCACAACGTCGAATAACAGTGGTGATAAAGGGCATCCTTGTCTGGTTCCGGTTCTCAAGGGGGGTGCTTTCAGACTCTCTCCACTTAAGATGATGTTGACTGTTGGCTTTGTATAAGTGCCCTTTATTATGCTGAGGAATTTCCCTCCTATTCCTATTTTGCTGAGAGTTTTTATCATGAATGGGTGTTGGAGTTTGTCAAATGCTTTTTTTGCATCAATTGATAAGATCATGTGGTTCTTGCCTTTTGTTTTATCTATGTGTTGGATTACATTGTCTGTTTTTCTAATTGTGGAGTATCCCTGCGTACTTGGTATGAACCCCACTTGGTCACGGTGAAATTTTTTTTTTTTTATGTTGTTGAATTCTATTGGCTAGAATTTTGTTGAGAATTTTTTGCATCTATATTTATGAGGAACATTGGCCTGTAATTTTCTTTTTTTGTAGTGTGTATTTTTACCTGATTTTGGTATCAGGCTTATGCTGGCTTCATAGAATAAGTTTGGGGTATCCCATCATTTTCTATGCTCTGAAAGACCTTCAGTAGTTGTGGTGTTAATTCTTCTCTGAAAATTTGGTACAATTCTCTAGTGAAAACATCAGGGCCAGGGCTTTATTTGTTGGGAGTTTATAAAGTACCTTTTCAATCTCTTCTTTGTTATGGGTTTATTTAGTTGTTCTACCTCTGTTTGTGTTTGTCTAGGTAGGTAATACGTTTCTAGAAATTTGTTCATTTCCTCTAGGTTTTCAAACTTAATAGAGTACAATTTTTCATAGTATTCTGTCATGATTCTTTTAATTTCTGTTGGGTCTGCTGTAATACCACCCATCTCATTTCTTATTTGGGTGATATGCTCCCTCTCCAGTTTTTCTCTTGTCAGTTTGGTCAATGGTTTATTGATTTTGTTGATCTTTTCAACGAACCATCTTTTGGTCTTGTTAACTCCTTTAATTGTTTTTCTATTCTCTATTTCATTTAATTCTGCTCTAATTTTTATTACTTACTTTCTTCTCGTGACTGAGTCTTCTTATGCAGCTCTATTTCTATTTGTTCGAGTTGTAGGGTATTGTTCCGATTTTACCCATTTCTTCTTTTTGACTGTGTGCATTTATTGCTATAAATTGACCTTTGAGCATTGCTTTTGCTGTATCCCCAAGGTTCTGGTAGGATATGTTTTCATTTGCATTTGATTTTGCAAATTTCTTTATCCTGTCCTTAATTTCTTGTATAGCCTAGTAGTTTTTGAGCAAGGTGTTGTTCAGTTTCCATGTATTTGATTTCTTTTCCCTGCTTTTTCTGTTATTAATTTCTACTTTTATGGCTTTATGGTCAGAAAAGATGCTGTTTAAAATTGTTTATCTCTGGCTGCTCTTAAAATTCTCTCTTTGTCTTTGGTTTGGCCAGTTTGATTATAGTATGTCTTAGTGACTTTCTTTTGGGGTCTACCTTGTGTAGCATTTGATGAGAATCTTGGATAGATATCTTCTCACCTTTCACGATATCAGTGAAGTTTTCTGCCAACAAATCTTCAACAATTCTCTGTATTTTCTGTTATCCCACCTTGTTCTGATTCTCCAATCACTTGTGATACAGTCCCACATAATTCTTAAGGTTTCTCTATTTTTTTTTAAATTCTTTATCTGATTTTTCCTTAAATAGGTTGGTGCCAAGTGTGTTGTCTTCATTCTCACTAATTCTGACTTCTATTGCCTCAATTCTGCTCCTATGACTTTCTACTGAGTTATCTGATTCTGAAGATTTATTGTTAATTTTCTGGTTCTGTTTCCTGTTGCTCTATGGACTTTTGCAGCATATTAAGTTTGTCATTTTGGTCCTGTATAACCTTTTAAGTTCCTCTATTGCTTTGTCTGTGTATGCCTTGGCTTCTTCTATGTTTTACCTTATCTCCTTCCTGACCTCTTGAAGAGCTCTGTATATTAATTTTTTTGTATTCTACCTTTGGTAATTCCAAGAAATTATCTTCCTCTGGAAGATTTCTTGATTGTTTTGAGAACTTGCTGAAACCATTATGGTTTGCCTCTTTATGTGATTTAGTATTGACTGTTGTCTTTGAGCCATCAGTAAGTTATTATGTTCATTTTATGTTTGCTTATTGTGTTCTAATTTTTCATTTAGCTTTGTTTTGATATGCCCAAATATGCTGTCATGTGAGCTAGTTTGATTATTGGCATCTTTGAGGCTCTCACATCAGGTGGTAGGATCTGTTACTAGGTATGTGAGCCCAGGAATCCATTTTTCTTGTATGGATTGAGGTCAGGTGTCCAAGTAGTTGGTATGTGATGCAGGCTTTCTCCTACAGTCCTAGAATGGCAGGGGTTATTGGCGTAGGTACAGGAATCTGGCTGCAGTGTGGGGGGGTCAAGCACTGAGTAAAGCAGGGGGTGGACAGCTGGCTCTGAGTGTCAGGGAGGAAAGTGTGTCCCTGTTCCCTACAGCACATAGGTGGGTGGGATTTGCAGTCAGACTATGGGCACCCAATGCTGTTGGCTGTAAAGACTGGGAGGCCCCACTTATTCTTGGACCCCTGTTGTGGGTGGTTGGGTGGCATGCATGGAGCCACCAAGGCCCTGCTTAATGGGCAGAGAGGTGTCAAATGTCACGAACCTACCATTCCACCATATAGCTGATACAGCTGATGTTGGACTTCTGGTATATATCCTGTTGTACTGTGCTAATGAGGGCCTATGCTGTTGAAATGGGCCTAAACAGGTCTATGCAGGGGTGAAAGGCATTAAAAGTCTGTGGACCTCTTATGTCTGTGCCTTGGCAGAGGAGCTGTTTCTTCCCTGAGTTGCCTGCTTAGGGGAGCTGGTGGATTATTTTTTCCCTCTTTATTAATTTGTTCCCTCTCCAAGGCTGGGAGAATGGCTCAGGATGAGTGCAGGGTCCTTCTGTCTCAGTGGGTGCAGCAAGCTGAGACCTAGTGCAGAGTAGGAAGGGAGTAGTTAAGCTGGTGAGAGATTTTTCCCAAAAGCTTATTTTTGGATTGTGGTAGGTTAAATGCAGGGACTTATTGTTTGCCAATTGTGAGCTGCTTCTCACTTGTCCTGGAGGGTTGAGCAGATACAAAGGAAGGTAGGCAACATAAAGAGAAGGGAAAAAACCTAAGCTCCAGGTATATCAAAACAAAAGTATAACAATACAAAAAAGACAAACAAATATAAAGTCAATAAATGTATAAATAAAGTAGAACCTTAATGCCTCACGGACAACAGTGAATTACAAATCATGTGAGAAAGCAGGATAAGATGGCTCAAGCAAATAAGCAAAATAAAGAGACAGAAAGCTTTTCTGAGCAAGGTCTGATAATAGAACTGTGTGGTATAGTGGTTGAGAGCTACAGCTGCTAAGCAAAAGGTTGGCAATTTGAATCTACTAGGTGCTCCTTGGAAACTCTATGGGGGCAGTTTGGCTCTGTCCTATAGGGTCTCTATGAGTTGGAATCAACTTCATGGCAATAGTTTTGGTTTGGTTTTTTGATAATAAGCAATTCAAAAGACTAATATTAAAAATTCTTGAAAAGATCAAGGAAAACACAGGAAAAAACTCTAGAAGAATTTAGGAAAACAATACAAAAATAAAATGACAAACTCTATAGTGAAATAGAAACCATACAAAAGCAACAACTAGAAACAATAAAATTTCAGAAATAAACAACCTAATGAAAGGTCACAGAAGTAGAATAAAATCACTAGAAGAAAGAATCAATAAAATAGTGGACAAGTGCTTTGATACTAATTTGTTTGAGGAAGAATCAGAAAAAAAGGTTTAAGAAAAGTGAAAGCATGAAGGTTATTTGGGACACCATAAAAAGGAATACTATACAGATATTAGGAATTCCAGAAGGGGAAAAAAGACAAAAGAGTACAGAGAGAATTTTTGAAGGCATATTTGCCTGATAGACTTTTGGAGTCTATCCTGTATGGGGTAACAATTTCCCAAATATCATAAAAGACAAGAAGATATCCATCCAAGAAGACATAACAATTATAAATATTTATGGACCCCATGCCAGAGCTCAAAAATTTATAAAACAATCTTTAACAAAAATAAAGAGACAAATAGCTCTACAATAATAGTAAGAGGTTTTAACACACCACTTTCAATGATGGACAGAACAACTACAACAAAATCAACAAAGATACAGATCTAAATAACACTATTAGCAAACTGAACCTCACAGACATATATAGAACACACCACCCAACAGCAGTACCATACATATTCCACAGCACAATACATTCCAACACAGATGGAACAGTCTCCAAAAGAGATCATATTTTAGTCCACAAAGCAAGCCTCAATAAATTAAAAAAAGACCAAAATTATACAAAACATCTTTCCTGGCCATAACAGTTTGAAAATGGAAGTCAATAAGAGGAAAAACAAGAAAAATAAATACATGGAAAAAAAATAACACATTATAAAAACTATTTGGTCATAGAAGAACTCAAAAGTGAAATTTAAAAATACTTAGAATCAAATGAGAATGAAAACACAGCATACCAAAACCTTTGGAATGTAGCAAAAGCAGAGCTAAAAGGGAAATTCATAGCAGTAAATGGGTACATTAAAAAGAAGAAAGGTCCAAAATCAGTAGCTTAACTCGTCAACTGAACAAAGAAAAGGAAGAGAAAAAGAAGAACAAAGCTACCAGAAGAAAGGAAATAATGAAGGTTAGAGCAGAAATAATTGAAATAAAATACAGAAAAAAACAATAGAAAGAATCAACAAGACTAGAAGTTGGTTCTCTGAGAGGGTCAATAGAATTTACAAATCACTGGCCAAAATGACAAAGGAAAAAAAATGAAAGAATGCAAATAACCAAAATAAGAAATAATGACAAAGGAAAAAAAATGAGAGAAAGCAAATAACCAAAATAAGAAATAAAATTAGTGACATTTCAAAAGATCCAACTGAGACGAAGAGGATCATAACAGAATATTATGAAAAATTGTATGCCAACCAATTTGAAAACATAGAAGAAATTGACAAATTTCTGTGAACACACTACTTACAAAACTAACACAAATAGAGGTAGAAAATCTAAACAGACCCATAACAAAAGAAGAGATTGAAGATGTCATCAATAAACTTGACAATAAAAAGCCCCTACCCAAGTGGCTTCCCTGGGAAATTCTACCAAACATTCAGAGAAGAGTTGACACTAATTTTATCCAAATTCTTCCGGAACAGAAGAGGAAAATTTCTTAGGCTGGGTTCTTAATAGAAGCAAAACCAATAAAGCATATAAATATATGTATATAGAGAGATTTATATTAAGGAAATGGCTCACACAATTGTAGAGGCTGTAATGGCCCCAAATCCATGGGTCAGGATAGAGGCTTCTCCTGATTTATGTAACCACAGGGCTGGCGAGCCCAAGACCGGCAGGTGGCTGTTGCTCACAGGCTGTGAAGACTGACGAATCCCAAGATTGGCAAGCAAGACCACAAGCAAGCTGCTATCTCAAGTCTCAAAAATCGGAGGTCAGATGAACAGCAGCCAGCTGCAAGATCCAGAACAAGCAAAAGCCCTAGAGCCTATGCCTGAACATCCACCCACACTCAATGCAAGCCACACACCCAAGGAAACGCCGCTTCAACTGATTGGCTATTCACAGCAGATCCGATCATGCGGGAATTAGGTATCAAATCTCAACAGGGAAGTGATCACAACATTATACGACTACCAAAACACTGAGAATCATTCCCAGCGAAGTTGACACACAATATTAACCATCACTGAAGGAATATTCCCAAATCATTCTATGAAACCAACTTAACCCTGATATCAAAACCAGGTAAAGACATCACAAAAAAGAAAATTAGGGACTAATTTCACCATATCTATTCAATCTGTATGCTAAACAAATAATCTGAGAGGCTGGACTAAATGAAGAACAGGGCATCAGGATTAGAGGAAGACTCATGAACCTGTGTTATGCAGATTACACAACCTTGCTTACTGAAAGTGGAGAGGACTTGAAGCACTTACTGATGAAGATCAAAGACCACAGCCTTCGGTATGGATTACACCTCAACATAAAGAAAACAAAAATCCTCACAATTGGACTGATAAGCAATATCATGATAAACAGATAAGAGATTGAGGTTGTCAGGGATTTCATTTTACTTGGATCCACAATCAACACCTATGGAAGCAGCAGTCAAGAAATCAAAAGACTCATTGGATTGGGCAAATCTGCTGCAAAAGACCTCTTTAAAGTGTTGAAAAGCAGGGATGTCACCTTGAAGACTAAGGTGTGCCAGACTCGAGCCATGATATTTTCAATTGCCTCATATGCATATGGAGATAGCGAGAAATAGCTGCATGGAAAATAGTTGCACTTAATACATGTTTATCAGATGAAATCTAGAGAATTTGGCAATGGTTGAAACAATGGGACTGAGGGAGAGGTTAGTGTCAAGGATGTCTTCCTGGTTTATGACTTGCATAACTGCTTGCTTGCTGACCCCATTCCCCGAGAAAAGGAACACTGTAAGAAAACCAGATTTGGGAGTGGTATAGGGGAAAATCTTAATTTCAGATTTGGGCATGTTAATTATAAAATGCCTTTGGGATTTCCAAAACGACAAGTGAAGTAGGTAACTGGGTAGAGATACCGTTAAGAGAGATACAGGAAGAAAAACAAATTTATTCTAAACCCTGTTAAGTGGTGTTTTATAAACATGCCCCTAACAGTGAACCCTAAAGACACAAAGTGTAGTTTTAATTGCTACAACTTGCGTCTGAGTGATTTGATGATTAGCTCACAGTGCGAGTAGAACAACATTGATTTTATCCTATTGGGATGGGACATGTAGACAACAGAAAACAAAGTAGCAGTTGTAAATCCAACCATACAATTAATACTATCAAATACATATAAAAGAATGGAACAATCCAAATGAAACACAGAGATTGTCTGACAGGATTAAAAAAAGACACAAGTATGTGCAGTCTACAGGAGACGTACTTCACGTTCCAGAATACAAATAGGTTGAGAATAAAAGAATGAAAGAAGTTATACCATGCAAGCAGCAACAATAAAAGAGCTGAAGTGGCTATAGTAATATCAGACAAAATAGACTTCAAGACAAAAAAAGTTACCAGAGATGAAGTGAGATATTTTATAATTGTAAAACGGTCAATCTATGAAAACGATATAACAGTTATAAACATATATACACCTAAAAACAGAGCACCAAAATACATGAAGCAACAGCTGACAGAAATGATGAAATAGACAATGTAACAATAATATTTGGAGACTTTGATATCCAACTTTCCATAATTTATAGAACTAGTAGGCAAAGATCAAAAAGAATATAGAAGATTTGAACAGCACTGTAAACCAACTAGACCTAACAGATATCTTTGGAACATTCCACCCTAAAAATTTCCTGCAGAGAAAAGCCCAGGCCCATATGGTAAAAATATGGTATCACTGGTGAATTCTACCAGACATTTAATGAAAAATTAATCCGTCCTTCAAAGAATCTTCTAAAAATAGAAGAGAAGCAACCATTTTCCAACCCATTTTATGGGGCCACTATTATTCTGATACTATAACCAAGGATATCACAAGAAAGAAAAACTACCCCAATATTTGCTTTGGGTATAGAACTAGGCAAGACAAAGAAATAAATGTCGTCAAGATTAGAGAGAAAGAAGTAAAACAGCATTTGCAGATGGCATGATCTTATGTATGGAAATCCCAAGGAATCCACTAGAAAAGCATTGAACTAATAAACAAGTTCAGCAAGTCTGCAGGATAAATAAAATTAAGAAAATATTTTTATTTACAGTAACATCAAAAAGAATAAAATACTTATTAATAAATTTAACAAAATAAAACCAGACTTATAAATTAAAAACTACAAAACTTTGTTAAAAAATAATGAAAATCTAAATAAATAGAATGATATCCTATGATTATGGACTAGAAGACGACAACATAGTTAAGATGGCAATAATTCTCAAATTGATGTACAGATTGAAAGCAATGTTCATTAAAATCCAGATTGTTTTATTGCACAAATTGACAATGAAATCCTGCAATTCATATGGAAATGCAGGGGACTCAGAACAGCCAAATTAAAGGAATCACATTCTTCAATTTCAAAATGTACTACAAACCTGCAGTAATTAAAATAGTGTGGCACTGCATAAGAATAGACATATAGATCAATGAAATACAATTAGGATTCCATAAACCCTTACTTTTAGAATCAGTTAATTTTGACAAAGGTGCCAAGAATATTCAATGGGGGAAAGAATAGTCTTTTCAAAAGGTAGAGGTGAGACAACTGGATATCCACAAGCAAAACAATGAAATTGGACTTTTAGCTCATACCATACACAAAATTAACTCAAAATAGACAATAAGGCTAAATGTAGGAGCTAAAACTATAAAACTATTAAAAGAAAACATAGAAGTAAATCTTGAAGACCTTCAGCTAGACAATCATTTCTTAGATTCAACACCAACAACACAGGTGATAAGAGAAACAAATAGATGAATAGGATTTTATCAAAATTCAAAATTTTTGTGCTTCAAAGGACACCATCAAGAAAGTGAAAAGCCAACCAATAGAAAGGGAGGAAATATTTCCAAATCATATACCTGATAAGGGACTCATATTCAGAATATATACTCTTATAAACACAACATAAAGAGACAAATAACACAATTAAAAATGAGAAATTTGAATAGATATTTCTCCAAAGAAGATACATAAATGGCCAAAAAACACATACTAAGATGTGCAATGTCATCAGTTATCAAGGAATCACACATCAAAACCACAATGAAATACCACTCACATCCACAAGAACGGCTACAATAAAAGACAGACAATAACTAGTGTTGGCAGGGATATGGACAAATTGGAACTCTAATATAATGCTGGTGGGAATATAAAATGGTGCAGTCACTTTGGAAAAAAATTTGGCAGCTTTTTGAAAGGTTGGAGTTACCATATGATACAAAAGTTCTACTTTTAGGTATATACTCAAGATAAATGAAAATATATACCCACACACACAAAAATATCTCATACATGAATATTCATAATAGCCACAAAGTGGATATAACCCAAATTTATATCCATGATGAATGGATAAACAAAATGTGGTACAGCCATATAATGGAATATTATTCAGCAGTAAAAATGAATGAACTACTGATACATGCTATAATAGGAATTAATCTCATAAACATTATGCTAAGTAAAAGAAGCATGTCACAGAAGACCATGTATTGTGCGATTCAATTTATACGAAATGTCCCAAATAGGCAAATCTACAGAGAGGAAGTGAGTGGTTGCCTAGGGCTGGGGGAGGAGAATGAGGGACTTGGCTGTTAATAGGCATGGGGTTTCTTTTGAAGTAATAAAATATTCTAAAATTAGATTGTAGTGGTGGGTACACAACTCTGTAAATGTACTAAAAGCTGCACAATTGTATATTTAAGAAACCATCTCTGTCTCATTTTTTGGATAACTATTTTTTTTTTATGAAATAGAATATATGCGGAAGTACAGTAGTTAGTATAGATCATTACACAAATACAAATTTACCCATTATGAGGCAGCTAACATGGAAGAGCACACAACATTGCCAAAATTGTGTAACTGAAAGTCAGCTGGTCCAACATGAGAACCCAGCTCAGCTGGTTCTTGTGTGTTCGTCTCATTGCTCCAAGGTGAAATGAGAAATATTAGGTGCTCTTGTCCTGTTGAGAAATTAAGATTGTCATATGAAGCTTCCTTCATTAAAGTTAGATGAAAAATATCATCAAATATTATTTATTTTGGTAATGATTATTTTTGTCATTAACATTAATATTAGAAAAATATCTCAGTCTTAGAAGTAAACAAAAACAGACTCTAGCAAAATACTTTAGGTGGTGTTTGGGGCCTTCAAAGGGAAATATATATCTAATCAGAAATAAGTTGGTTATTAAATTGATTATGAACATACATTTCTCACTAAATGTGAAGAAACAACAGTCAGGTGTGAACAGGGTTCTAGTGGACCAAATACAATTTGGAGCAAAATTACAAAGATCTGACTCTGCTCCTTTCCAACAAAGAAGTTGCTAGACCAAGATATGACATAAAGACATTCAGTAAATACTTGTCGATTGTTAGATCAAACTATTGCACAACAAGCCTCTCCTATTTTTGAAGAAAAAGGCAGAGTTCCAAAGATCTGGAGAATCAGGTGTGGTCTATCAAACACGTGAGTATTTATTTTTAATTTTTTTTAAATGAATATGTCATGAATACAAAAAAGTAGAAAATGTAATTAATACCTAGATTTAGTAATGGCTAACATTCTGCAATACTTTCTTCATCTTTTGGTTTGTTGATGTATGCCAGTGTTAAATGTGGAAAACATAATTGCATTAGAAAATCACTAATAAAAAAAATTGATTCAGATAAGGATTATCAATGGATGCTGGAAATA
This sequence comes from Elephas maximus indicus, assembly GCF_024166365.1. NCBI lineage: Eukaryota > Metazoa > Chordata > Mammalia > Proboscidea > Elephantidae > Elephas > Elephas maximus. The sequence continues at coordinate 68,103,552 of NC_064836.1, forward strand.
TTAGAAGGACAATTTGATAGTAAACTAGGAATCTGCATGATGCCAAAGTGTCTCCCACATATCACTGACTAGATTTAAGAGGAGACATAACTCTATAATGGAGAGATCTGGTTGTCTTCGGGTTAACTCTAACTTTGCATCACCAAAATTAGGACGATCAGGCTTTAGATATTTCCTGTTGTGCTGAAATACGAAGACACAGCACCACAGGTGAAGCATTCTTGAAAAAGCCATTAATCAAAACGCCATTCAAATTATAGATCTATTTTTTGCATACCGGAAATGAGGTGAGGTAAGAGTAAGGAAGGTATACAACATCACGAGGAAAAAGAATACAAATGTAGACTGTGGGACATTCTGGTCCGCTCTTTTCAACAAGTCAATGTCATTAATTTCATTGATCCAAGATGAATACAACAAACACGAAAGTCATGTGTGGAAGATGGTGGAGAAACAAGATGGAAGAATCAAATTAGAACTGAACCTATTAGGGAACCTGTATAATTTTACTTGGTGGAGAAATAAACTTCTACTGTGTTAACTAACTAAGATATTGAGGTTTATTTCTTAAAGCAGCTGTTGTTTTTGTTGTTAGGTGCCATAGAGTTGGTTCCGATTCATATCGATCCTATGTACAACAGAACAAAACACTGCCCAGTCTCGGCCATCCTCACAATCGTTGTTATGCTTCCACCCATTTTTGCAGTCACTGTGTCAATCCGTCTTGTTGAAAGCCTTCCTCTTTTTCACTGACCCTCTACCTTCTCCAGGGACTGATCCCTCCTGATAACATGTCCAAAGTACGGGAGAGGTAGTCTTGCCATCCTTGCTTCTAAGGAGCATTCTGGTGCACTTCTTCCAAGACAGATTTGTTCGTTCTTCTGGCAGTCCATGGTATATTCAATATTCTTTGCCAACACCACAATTCAAAGGCGTCAATTCTTCTTCCATCTTCCTTATTCATTGTCAAGTTTTCTTATGGCTATGAGGCGACTTAAAACACCATGACTTGTGTCAGGTACATCTTAGTCTTCAACGTGACATCTTTGCTTTTCAACACTTTAAATAGTTCTTTTGCAGCAGAATTGCCCAATTCAATGCGTTGTTTGATTTCTTGACTGCTGCTTCCTTGGGTGTTTATGTTGGATCCAGGTAAACTGAAGTCTTTGACAACTTCAATCTTTTCTGTATTTATCATGATGTTGTTTATTGGTCCAGTTGTGAGGATTTTTTTTTTTTTTAATTTATGTTGCGGCATAATCCATACTGAAGACAGCAGTCTTTGATCATCAGTAAGTGCTTCAAGTCCACTTCATACCATACAACGCACAAGAAAAAACAAAAAGCTGTGCAGTTGGCCATCCTTATTAGTGGGTTTCATAAAATATTTGAAAATATTCAAGAAAAATAAAAAATTCCAAAAAGCAAAACGTGCGTTTGCCTGGCACTTAGCACTGTGCTGAATTCATGCAAATGCAGTGATGGATAGACATCCCCTGCTGTAGCCTCCTGCCATCTCACAAATCCTCAGTCTCTCTCCAGCATTCATTCCTTGAACATTGTTCACCTTGTGTCTCCTTTGTTTGCTACTTGTGTCGTGTGCACCCTTTGTTTATGTGAAAAAATGGCTACTATAAATCAATTAAGTGCTCAAAGTATCCCTCAAAGGCTAAGTGTAAGGGGGCTGAGGAGAGCAAGAAGCTGGCTAGCTATGTAAAACACTACAGCGTCAAGAACTTCAAGATCACAGTAGAATTGGCATCGCTGATACCTAGGCAGCCTCAGCATTCCCAGAAGAGATCAAGAAACTTGTAAAACAGAAAGGCTATCTTCAAGAGCAAGTCTTCAATTATGATGAAACAATCCTTTCCATTATAAGCAATCTACAGTTGGAGCCTTGGTGGCACAGAGGTTAAGAGCTCTGCTGCTAACCAAAAGTTTGGCAGTTCAAATCTACCAACCACTCCTTGGAAACCCTATAGGTTTGCTATGAATCAGAATTGACTTGATGGCAATGGGTATTCCAATGGGTAGACATGATTTAAAGTATACAGGAGAATGTGCATAGGTTATATGCAAATACTAAAAACCACCATTTTTTATAAGGGACTTGAGCATCTGTGGATTTTGGTATGGAGAGGGGAGAGAGTCTTGGAACCCATCCCCTGCAAATGCTGAAGACAATTGTATATAGCTAAATGTTGGATCTATCTTGTGATATGGGATAAGGGATAACTAGACTCAATGATCTTGGTCTTCATCCTAAGTGAAATGGCAAATAATTTACAAGTTTTTAATACAGATGAGGATGAGTGGGTAGGAGTGGAGCAGGGGTAAAGACATAATCAGTATTGTATTTTATAAGATTAGTTTTGGGGAAGAATGGAGAATGAATTGGAGGGGAGTGTTAGGGGATGCAGATAAATTTGTTAGGTTATTTTAGTGGTCCATACAAGAGCTGAATGTAGCCACAACTCGGTTGGGCCTGTGGAATGAGAGAAAAGTACATGTATATGAGAGACGGAAGTGGATTTGTTTTTGTTTTGTTTTGTTTTTATGAGAGATTTTAGAAGACGAAATTTAGAAATTGGCAAAGGTTGATCCATGGAGGTTGAGGAAAATTTCAATGTGAAGGCTTGCATAACTGATTATTTTTTGGTGTTATCCTTTGAGGCAGACCACTAGAAGACAGCCAGATCATATATGGTGTAACAGGGCAGCCTAAATTCAGATTTGGACACAGTAAGTCTAAGATACCTGTAGATTTTCAAAGGGATATATTGAGTAAGTAGTTGGATGATGACATTTTTAAAGGGAACAAAAGAAAGGAAAACAAACATTTTCTGAAACCTGTTTATTGATGTTTTGGATAGAAGTCTCCACCATATTCCCTGAGGATCCTAAGTGTAGTTTGTAATTGTTACAGCTAGTTGTAGGATTAAAATGATAATTAACTCCTAATACCCAATAAAACAAATCTGACTTCATCCTACAGGGAATCCACTGGAAACACTGAGGGAATAACTAGGAAACAGCAGTAATAAATATTCTCTCCATTCATTTTGGAGTTACTGATGCAAATCAGTGAGTAAGCAATCACTGCCTCATGTCTGCATTTTCTAGGTTACTTCAGGAAAACTAGCATTATTCCAATTTCCCAATGAATTTACAGAAACTTGGTGAGAATACAATGATTTCTGCAGTTTTTATTATTATTATTTTTTTTTAGAGTTTTGCAATTTGTCTCTAGATGATAACAAGACGCTATATAAGAAATTAAAATTACAGTGAGGTATTGAGATTTTTCTTAGCTGGCCACCAAAATCCGAACCAAGGAAAGAGGATGACTTATTGTGGAGGAAACACATTTATTACAAAGTTTTGTAAATAACACACTTCAATAGAAGAATGAATTAAATGGAAATATTGATGTAATCATGATAAGATTGGTTCGACAGCTTTAAAACTCATTTCATAATATAGACAGTTTCCTTTATTGAGACACAAGCCACACAGTTTATATTTACCTTGTTTGTAATTTTTCAGAATGGCAATAATGTTGGCTTTCAGCTTGGTGACTAGCTGTAATATGTACTAGTATTTTAAATTTCATGAAAATATGAGATCATGGGCTAAAGTCATTAAATATAATTTTCATTACCTTCTTTATTCCAATCTGGATATATTTCTTTAATATTCCTCTTAAGAAAAAAATTGTAAAGCTTACTAATTCTTGGCTTAATTGTACTGGATTTAGGAAATTAAATTAGAAATACCTGTTGTTTGGCAATTCAGGGTTGTGAAGAAAGCTGGGCGAGTTAATTTTGGACAAAACCTCCACCTCGGAAAGAAAATCACATTTCCTTAGTATTCATGTAGTCCATTTTCCAAAAACATACTTAGATGAAACTTTTAGTCTTTGTATATTTTAATAAAGGAGCCTTGGTGGTGCAGTGGTTAAGCACTTGGCTACTAACCAAAAGGTTGGCAGTTTGAGTGCATCAGTTTCTCTGCGGAAGAAAGATGTGACAGTCTGCTTCTGTAAAGATTTACAGCCTTGGACACTCTATGGGGGAGTTCTACTCAGTCCTGTAGGGACACTATGAGTCAGAATTGATTTAACAGCAAGGGGTTTGGTTTTTGGTATTATAATAGGGATTCCTCTCAGTATGAATTGAGTAATTTTAATTTATTAAACTTATTTTATTTTAGCTTAGTGAAGATGGCAAATAACTCACCATTCCTTTCATTGGTTAAACAAATCCAGTTCTTCTAATGCATGTAAGTGCCAAGAGGTATGAGTAAAACTACGAAATTGATTTTTTGAATGAATTAGTTATTCTTTGCTTCAACAGTTATTATTTGTGTTAAATGTATTTGTGTTTCCCTTTCAAAGACTATAGAGGTGGTATCAAAACCAAAGACTAAACATGCTTCCGAAGAGTCAATTCCGACTCATAGTGACCCTATAGAACATTTGAAAAGTACTGAAACTACATGAAAAAATTATAAAAAATATAACTGTGCTTAGACAGTGTCATAGATTGAATTATGTCCCCCTAAAAATGTGTGTATCAATTTGGTTAGGCCATGACTCCGAGTATTGTATGGTTGTCCTCCATTGTGTGGTTGTAATTTTGTGTTTAAGAGGATTAGGGTGGGATTGTAACGCCCTTACTCAAGTCACATTCCTGATCTAAAGGGAAGGGGAGTTCCCCTGGGGTGTGGCCTGCACCATCTTTTATCTCTCAAGAGATAAAATGGAAAGAGAAGTGAGCAGGCCGGTTACCTCTTACCACCAAGAAAGCAGTGCCAGGAACAAAGCGTGTCCTTTGGACCCAGGGTCCCTGCATGGAGAAGCTCTGGGTCCGGGGAACATTGATGAGAAGGCCAACAGAGAAAGAAAGCCTTTCCCTGGAACTGACACCCTGAATTGGAACTTAGAGCCTTCTTTACTGTGAGAAAACAAACTTCCCTTTGTAAAAGCCATTCACTTGTGGAATTTCTGTTATAGCAGCACTAGACAGACACGATTTTATACAATTTCTAAGTATCTTTTGACACCTTTAAAAAAATCATTCCTACTCTGAATGGTCAAAATCTACTACCAAATCTTTAAATGGAAAGGCTCATGAATAACAGATCTTAAATAGGTATTTCATAGAAAAAATTATAGATTATTTATTCCTAATCTTACAGTAGCATTTTCATTGTCAAATACTCCTTGATAATGGTAGCGATAACACTTGATGTTTATTTCTATTAACATGCTATTGATCATCCTTTTGTATACATTTTTTAGCACACAGACAGATATTACAAAGTTTTATATTAAAGGGCCTGTGGTATGTATCTTGTTGTTATTATGAACTTTTCTTTTTTGTGGAGGAGGTGGTTGTCTCATTTTCTTTTTCCTACCACTGCATGTACACCCACACCAGAAAACCAGCGCTAGCAATTTGGTATGTTCGTCCACATCTTTATTCATTCTCACGTCATGTTTATTTATATTTCAGAACAAAAGCTTTCAAAAATACATTACTTTATTAAAATGGGATCATATAATTTGCATTTATTTACATATTAATTTATGTATTGGGGATTATCCGACATTAACTAGTATGGCTCTGTTCTATTTTTATTTATGTCTGAATAATATTCCACAGTAAGACTGTACTTGTACTGTAATTTATTGGACCAATCTGTGGTGATAAGTGCTCTTTTGTTTTTCAGGCCTCTGCACTCATGAAAAATGCTTTATTAAACATTATTTAACTTTATTCTTGTGTATGTGTGCTACTACTTCTAGAATGTATATCCGGAAGTAGTTGTTAGATCAAAGCTTACATATATTCCTAATTTTTGTAGGCAATATCATATCTATTACAATTTACATTTCTACCAGTTATATTAGAAATTACTTCTTTACTCACTTTTCTGTCATCAGCAAGTATTATTTATCACTTTACTGTTTTTCTTACCTGATGAGTGAAAATGATTCATGAGTTTTTAAAACATCCCTAGTTATTAAGGAGTTTGAGCATTGTTTCTTATTCATTCATTTTGATTTGCTTTTCTGTAAACATATCTGTTCATATCTTTTGTTCATTTTTCAGTAGGTTGTCTCACTTGACACCTTTTTGTTAGAGGGTGTGTGTGTGTATGTATAATTATTAACCCACTAACCTTATATATCATTAGTATACAATGTGTCAAATCTATTCTTGAGATGGTCTCCAGATTCAGGTGAGATGTACTCAAGGTGTATTTTGGCTATTCTGGATGTGTTTTGATTTTCTTCAGCTTCAACTTGAACTTGCATATAAGCATTTGATGATCTGTCCTACAGTCGGCCCCTTGCCTTGTTCTGACTGATAATATGGAGATTTTCATCATTTCTTTCCAAAAATATAGTTGATTTGACTCCTGTGTTTTCCATCTGGTGAGGTCCATGTGTATAGTCACCATTTATGTTGATGAGAAAAGGTATTTGCAATGAGGGAGTCATTGATCTTGCAAAATTCTTTCATGTGATCTTCAGCGTGATTTTATCACTAAGGCCATATTTTCCAACTACTGATCCTTCTTCTTGGTTTCCTTCCAACTTTCACATTCCAATTACCAGTAATTATCAATGCATCTTGATTACATGTTTGATCAATTTTAGATTGTAGAAGTTGGTAAAAATCTTTAATTGCCTCATCTATGACATTTAGTGGTTAGTGCATAAATTTGAATAGCTGTATTAACTGATCTTCTTTGTAGGCGTGTGGATATTCTCCTGACAGAGTTGTACTTCCAGACAGATCTTGAAATGTTCTTTTTGATGATGAAAGCAACAACATTCCTCTTCAATTTGCCATTCCCAGAATAGTAGACCATGTGTTTGTCTGATTCAAAATGGCCAATACCACCCCATTTCAGCTCGCTAATGCCTAAAAAAACCAAAACCAAACACAGTGCCGTTGAGTTGATTCCGAATGACAGTGACCCTATAGGACAGAGTAGAACTGCCCCATAGAGTTTCCAAGGAGTGCCTGGCAGATTTGAACTGCCGACCCTTTGGTTAGCAGCTGTAGCACTTAACCACTATGCTACCAGGGTTTCCCACTAATGCCTAGGATATCGATATTTATGTGTTTCATTATATTTTCGGCAATTTCCAATTTTCCCAGATTCGTACTCCATGCATTCCACATTCCTATTATTAATAGATGTTTGCAGCTGTTTCTTCTCATTTTGCATTATGTCACATCAGCAAACGTAGGTCCTGAAAGCTTGACTCCATCCATATCATTAAGGTTGACTCTAATTTGAGAAGGCAGCTCTTCCCCAGTTGTATTTTGAATGCCTTCTGACCTGACGGGCTCATCTTCTGACACTATATTGAACAGTGTTCAGCTACTATTCATAAGATTTTCACTGGCCAATTTTCAGAAGTAGACTGCTAAGTCCTTCTTCTTAGTCTATCTTAGTCTGGAAGCTCAACTGAAACCTGACCACCAAGGGTGACCCTGCTGTCCAGAATCACAGCAACATGCAAGCCATCACAGTAGGACAAACTGACAGATGCATGGATGACTTAAAGCACTTATGATGATGATCAAAAACTACAGCCTTCAGTATGTATTATACCTCAACATAAAGAAAACAAAAACCCTCACACCTGGACCAATAAGCAACATCATGATAAAAGGAGAAAAGATGGAAGTTGTCAAAGGTTTCATTTTACTTGGATCCAGAATCAATGCCCATGGAATCAGCAGTCAGGAAATCAAACAACATATTGTATTGGGCAAATCTGCTGCAAAAGACGTCTTTGAAGTGTTAAAAAGCAAAGATGTCACTTTGAAGACTAAGTTGTGCCTGACCTAAGCCATGGTATTTTCAATCGCCTCATGTGCATGTAAAAGCTGGACAATGAATAAGGAAGACCAAAGAAGAATTGACACCTTTGAATTGTGAAGTTGGCAAATAGTTTTGAATATACCATGGACTGCCAGAAAAATGAATAAATTTGTCTTGGAAGAAGTACAAGCAGAATGCTCCTTAGAAGCAAGAATGGTGCGACTACGTCTCACATACTCTGGACATGTTATCAAGAGGGATCAGTTCCTGAGGGACATCATGCTTGGTAAAGTAGAGGGTCAGTGAAAAAGAGGAAGACCCTCTATCAGACAGGCTGACACAGTGGCTGCAACAATTGGCTTAAGCATAAACAACAGTTGTGAGGGTGATGAAGGACTGGGCAGTATTTTGTTCTGTTGTCATATGGTTGCTATTAGTTGAGATCGACTCATCATCAACTAACAACATCAAAAAGCCTTATATATGAAAGATATCTTGCAAATATTTTCCCACCATATTTTTTGGTGTTTCCCTTTGTTTTTGGTCTATTTGGCATATAACAAAAATTATGTAGCTCTCTCTATACTAAATTGTTAATCCATTTCTTTTCCACATGCAGTGAAATAATGATTTCAATATCTTTTCAAATACTTGCATTTATTTCATATTCCTTCCCACCCTGTTTTAGGATTATATAGCTAAATTTAGAATTTGTAAATATCTCTTACTCAAGAATGAAAGTTACACTTAAAAAACTACTAATTCCATATGAAACACCACTAAGGTGTAATTGAATTTGCACAGAAAATATTAAAAAATCACTGCTTTATATTATTGTTAGTGACAGTTGTCTTCACTTTTCTCATTACAGTGATTGGAAAGGGTGGCTATGTCAGAAGAAAATAGGACTCTGGTGACAGAGTTTGTTCTCACAGGACTTATAGATCATCTATGGCTGCAGGTCCCACTGTTCCTGGTGTTCTTGGTGATCTACCTCATCACCATGGTGGGAAATCTCGGACTGACGGCTCTTATTTGGAAGGACCCTCATCTTCACACGCCCATGTACTTATTCCTTGGTGGTTTAGCCTTTGCAGATGCTTGCACTTCAACCTCTGTGACCCCGAGGATGCTGGTCAATTTCTTAGGCAGAACTACAATGATATCTCTGGCAGAATGTATCACTCAGTTTTATGTTTTTGCTTCCAGTGCAACTACAGAATGCTTCCTCCTGGTAGTGATGGCATATGACAGATATGTAGCTATATGTAACCCTTTGCTTTATCCTGTGGTGATGTCCAACAGACTCTGCACTCAGTTGATAAGTATTTCATATGCTATCGGTTTTTTGCATCCCCTGATTCATGTGGTTTTGTTATTAAGACTAACTTTCTGCAGGTCTAATATGATCCATTATTTCTACTGTGAAATACTACAACTGTTCAAAATTTCTTGCACTGACCCATCTACTAATGCACTGATGATATTTATTTTTGGCGCACTTATACAAATATCCACTTTAATGACCATCATAATCTCTTATACTCGTGTGCTCTTTGACATCCTGAAAAAAAAATCAGAAAAGGGCAGAAGCAAAGCCTTCTCCAAGTGCAGTGCTCATCTGCTCTCTGTCTCATTGTACTATGGCACTCTCATCTTCATGTATGTGCGCCCTGCATCTGGCCTAGCTGAAGACCAGGAAAAAATGTACTCTCTGTTTTACACGATTCTAATTCCTCTGATAAACCCCTTTATTTACAGTTTGAGAAATAAAGACGTTATAGGTGCCCTGAAGAGAGTTACAAAGAAGTAAACAGCTCTCAAGGGAAATTTCAAACGACTCTTCTCACCCTTTGCGTAAGTGAGTCCCCAAGCTTTGCAGATTAGTCATGGCTGTGCCCTGTCACAGAGGGTAGTGGTCAGGATCCGCACTATGTGAGGGAACCCAGCTTCATACAATGTTTACTTGATGTGGGTCCAGTTGAAGTGTCTTGCGTCAGCCCCAGCTGACTGACTTGGAAACACTGCATTCCTCATTATCTGAACATTCAGTTTTTGATAATTTACTATCTGCAAGGAATCCCCTCCCCAAATTACATTTAATAAAAAAAAAAAAAATTGACAATAATTAAGGCTGATATATAAGTGTAAATCTTTTAGATTATAACTAATCCTTGTTCATTGTGTTAGACCTGCATGTTAGTAAGGCTCTGTGACGCTGTACTAGTTACAGAAATTCTGATAAACTGACAAACACTGATTCTTCGCAAAAAGCGTTCTTGAAATAAAAGTTAAGATTAATGTGGGAATCTAAATATATAGGCACATCATAACAGCAACAATTTTTTAAAAAGGACATTAGTGTGAATTAAACAACAGAATACCAAAATTAAACATTTCTCATATCTAGCGCATATTTTTTTTTTTTTTAGTGCATATAATAACTTTCGTATAAGATGTTTTATGATATAGCAGTATTCAGAAATTTTCAGATTTGGAAATATCTCAGGATAGTGTTGTTCTGTGCAGTGGAGTCAATTTAAACTTGTAGCGACCCCATGTGACAGAGAAGAATTCCCGCTTAGGGTTTTCTTGGCTATAATCTTTGCGGAAGCAGATTGCCAGGTCTTTGTCCCACTAGGTAGGCAGAATGAGTTTGAACTGCCAGTCTTTCACTTAGCAGCATAGTGCTTAACTCTTTGCGCTACCAGGGCTCCTTGCTTGGAATATAACCCCACAAATATTACAGACCTCCTGCACTCTATCTATGCGAGCATTTTATTTGCAGTAATAAGCATAGACAAACATTTGAATAGGAATTGCATTGCTATACTACAAGAACTAACCAGGCAGAGGCAAGGACAAGAATCTGGCTAAGTGTTTATGGATGTGGGTCCAAGACCGAGGTAGTAGGTTCTCTTAAAGCTGAGGCCAGGTTCTTGTGGTCTAAGCCACCAATTTACTTCCAATTCAGTGACAAGACCAAATTAACAGACGCCAGTTTACTTTTGAAGTACAGAACTAGCACAGCTACCCTTTGGCTAAGACTGAATTATGTTCCTCGAGCAGTCTGTTTGTCCAAGCATTATATTTAGGAAAAAAAGATTTCATAGAAAAGGGAAATGAAATTCAAGTTGCTTGGCAGAGAAAATGTACCTTTTGTTCAAGTATTTTAAAATAGTAATTTTTTTTTGTTCAGGGGCCCTGGTGTTGCAGTGGTTAAAGTACTGGGTGGCTAACCAAAAGGCCCAGCGATTTGAACTCACCAGGCACTCTGTGGGAGAAAATGTGGTAGTCTGCTTCCATAAAGATTTACCGCCTCGGAAAACCTAAGGGTAGCTCTACCCTGTCCCAAAGTGTTGCTATGAGTGGAAATCGACCCGATGGCAATGGGCTTATTTATTTATTTGCTGTAATTCCAACGAATTGCTCTAAAACATGTCTAAAAGACTTTAAAAAAATATGTGTATATATATCTATATCTATAATACATGTGATATTTGACTTGTTAATATAAGTTAAAATTCCAATTATTTTGAACAGTTGTACAGTTTTATTTCTATAGGTCCCCACTAACAAATGGTTTTTTGAAAATTACACAAATGAACCTATTATACTTAGCAATACTATCAACATCCAGGAGAGTCTGAATACATTCAGTCTTGGTGCTTTAATTTAAGAATGGCTTATAAGTTAGGTTTGATTTTTGCTATCACAAATTCCTGTATTTTTTATTAGCATCCTGTTCCTATAATTTACTTAGATCCTCTGTTATAATCTCTTAAATTCTTATCATTTTGACAAAAATAAATTTATTTCCACAAAAATGTCTCAACACGTTTTTGTTTGAGAGCCTGTCACAGCATAATGTTTCTCGTTTCTACAGTGATACATTATGAGTGAAATGTTAAAGCTACAATGAATTATTACCTTTTTATTAACCTTTTAGTTCATGTGATGCTAACAAATCAGGACTTTGTTTTAACCTAACTGCAGTACCATTATCATGTTAAGCAAATTAATAATAGTTGCTTAGCAAAAACAAATGAAACTCATAGTGACCCTGTAGGACAGAGTAGAACTGCCCCATGGGATTTCCAAGGAACCACTATGTCACCAGGATTTATTATTTAATATCAGCCTGGTGCAATATTCCCAATTTATCTCAAAAATGTTATTTTGTGGTTTCTTGGCCTGAATCAGGATTTAAACCAGGTAATACTCATTGCATTTGGATGATAGTTTTTTAAATCTTTTTTTAATCTGTAACAGTTTCCTTCTTCCCCCATCTACCCTCTGCCTTTTTTTTTTTAATGTCATTTCTTTATTGAAGAAACTGGTTTACATTTCCTGTAAAATTTTCACTTTCTGGGTCTGGTTGATTGTATCTCTGTGATGAAGGTAATGTATCCCCTGCAAAATGGTAGACAGCGTTAGATCTATAAGCATAATTAGACGGGATATTTGTATTTTAGGTAGTGAGCTGTGGATTTCCTGTTGTGTGAAAACAAGAACAAAATTCTGATTGCCCCATTTTTAGTGACGTTCATTTCTGGTTCTATTCAGGTGATGCCAGTCTGAGCCATTCATTGTTGAGTTTCCCATCAGCCCTATGGACAATGATTTTAATGATCATTGGCCAGATCTATTATTTTATCAAGGATTGCAAAACGGGTTATTTTCTTAATTCTAGCATTCTTCTGCATTTATTAGCTGTGATATTTTACTAGAAAAACTTTCATCAAATTTGGGCTACTCCTCTAAAATATGGTCCGTAAAGGAGGGGCAGAATAAATTCTCAATTACTTTCCTTTATTTATATATTTTCAGAATAATAGGTGGAGGCCTAGCAACTTCCTAAGGTAACCAATGAGATTTATGTATTTGTGTGGCAGAGGTATTCTTTTGTGTGTGTGTATACAGTCGCCCATCTCTTTTCTTCTTTGGGTTATTTGCTTCCTCTCCTGTTTTTCTTTAACTCTTTGGCCTATGGTTTATCAATTTTGTTGATCTTTTTTTAAAAAAAAAAAAAAACTTTTCATCTTGTTAACTCTTTCAATTGTTTTTCTGTTCTCTATTTCATTTAATTCTGCTCTAATTTTTATTATGTGCTTTCTTCTGCTGCCCGAGGGCTTCTTTTGCTGCTCTCTATTTGTCCAAGTTGTAGGGTTAATTCTTTGATATTGGGCCTTTCTTCTTTTTGGATATGTGCATTTATTGCTATAAATTGACCTCTGAGCAGTGCAGTGTCCCAAAGGTTCTGGTAGGAAGTGTTTTCATTCTCGTTAGATTCTATGAATTTCTTTATTCCATCCTTAATTTTTTCTATAACCCAGTAGTTTTTGAGCAAGGTATTGTTTAGTTTCCAAGTGTTTGATTTTTTTTCCTTGCTTCTTCTGTTATTGATTTCTACTTTTATGGTCAGAGAAGATGCTTTGTAATTTTTCAATGTTTTGGATTTTGTTAAGGCTTGCTTTATTGCCTAATAAATGGTCCATTTTGGAGAATGTTCCATGTGTGTTGGAAAAGAAATTATACTTGGTTACTGTTGGATGGAGAGTTCTGTATATGTCTGTGAGGTCAAGTTGGTTGATTGTGGCATTTAGATCTTCCGTGTCTTTACTGAGTTTCTTTCTGGATGTTCTGTCCTTCACTGAAAGTGGTGTGTGGAAGTCTCCTAGTATTTTTGTGGAGCTGTCTATCTCTCTTTTCAGTCCTGTTAGAGTTTGTTTTATGTATTTTGGAGTCCTGCCATTGGATGCATAAATATTTAATGTGGTTATGTTCTCCTGGTGTATTGACCCTTTAATCATTGTATAGTATCCTTCCTCATCCTTTTGGTGGATTTTACTTTGAAGTCTATTTTTTCAGAAATTAATATTGCCACTCCTGCTCTTTTTGATTGCTGTTTTCTTGATATATTGTTTCCATCCTTTGAGTTTTAGTCTTTAAGTCTAAGGTGTGCTTCTTCTATGTAGCCTATAAATGGACTTTTTAAAAAAAATCTATTCTGCCACTCTCTGTCTCATTATTGATGCATTTAGTCCGTTTACACTCTGCATAATTATTGATAGGTATGAATTTAAATTTTTTTTTTTTTTATGAATTTAATGCTGTCATTTTGACGTCTTTTTTTGGGTTGTTGACAGTTTCTTTTTTCCACTTAATTTTGTGTCCAGTCGTTTTTCTTTATATGTTTTCTTTTCCTCTTTTTCATTAGTGTTGCTTTTTTATTTGCTGAGTCTTTACATTTTTCTTGTTTTTTATTTTGATGTGTAGGATTGTTAGTGTCCTATTTTTCTAAGTTTAAGCCAATCTTTTGTTTCTTTATATTGTCTTGACTTCCTTTCCCTATGAAAGATTTATAACTACATTTTTTAGTCCCTCTTTTTTTTTTTTAATGTTATCATCTTTTACCTAATGAGGGCTCTGTTACCCTGTTTTGAGTGCCTTTCCTTTGATTTATTTTTGTGATTTCCCTATCTGGGTTGATATCTGGTTGCTCTGTCCTGTGTTCTAGTCTTGGGTTGTTATCTGATAGAGTACCACATAATTTTTAGGGTTTCTTCATTTTTTAAAAAATCCTTTTACCTAATTTTTCCTCAAATATGTTGGTGTCAAGTTCTTTACCTTCAATCTCAGTAATTCTGACCTCCATTGCCTCTATTCTGTTCCTGTGACTTTCTATTGAGTTGTCTAATTCTGAAATTTTACTGTTAATCTCCTTGATTTCTGTTTGCTGTCTGTCTGTGGATATTTGCAGCCTATTAAATTTTTCATTGTGCTCTTGAATAACCTTCATCATTTCCTCAACTGCTTTATCTGTGTGTTCCTTGGCTTGTTCTGTGTTTTACCTGATCTCCTTCCTGTTCTTGAAGAGTTCTGTATATTAATCTTTTGTGTTCTACCTCTGGTAATTCCAGGAAACTCTCTTCATCCAGAAGATTTCTTGACTCTTTTTGGGGAGATTGCTGAAGTTATTATGGCCTGCCTGTTTATGTGATTTGATATTGACTGTTGTCTCCAAGCCATAAATAATTTATTGTATTTATTTATTTAATGTTTGCTTACTGTGTCCTAGCTTCTTGTTTTGTTTTGATACACCCAAATAGGCTGCTCTAGTGAGCTAGTTTGTTTATTGGCTCCTCTAAGCCTCTAACATCCTGTCATCAGGTGATTAGGGTTGCTACCCAGTATATGAGCCCATGAGTCCATTTACTTTTCTTGTATGGATTCAGCTCAGGTATCCAGGTAGTCAGTCACCAAGTGTGTGGTACAGACTCTTACTGACAGTCTTAGACTAGCAAGGATGATTGGTGTAGACACAGGTATCTGGCTGCAGTAGGAGGTCACATGCTGAGCAAGGTAGGAGACTGACAACTGCCCCTGAGATTGTGTGAGGGAGGTGTGACCCTCTTTCCTAGAGTGTGTAGGTGGATGGGTTTTGCAGCCAGACTATGGGCACCCAATGATGTTGGAAATAAGGACTGGAGGCACTACTTACTCTTGGATTCCTGTCACAGGTGGCTAAGTAGCCTGTGTCGAGCTGACAGTCCTCAGGCCCCTGATGTGGATAAGTGAGGGACCCTGTTTAATAGGCAAGGCAGTGTCAAATGTTACAAACCAGCCTCTCCACCATGTAGCTGAGACAGTTGAAGTTAGACTTCCGGTATATGCCCTGTTATACAGCACTAATGAGGGCCTACACTGTTGAAATGGGCCCACACAGGCCTATGCAGGGAAGAAAGGCATTCACACCCATTATGCCTGTGCCTAGGCAAAGAAGTTTATTTGCCCTGAGTTCCCTGCTTAGGGGAGCTGGCAGATTATTTTTTGCATTGTTTGTTAATTTGTTACTTCTCCAAGGCTGGGAGAATGGCACAGGTTGCGCACAAAAGGTCCTACTTCCAGCCACGGGAATGCAGCTATCACTGAAGCCAACTCGTGATCCAGTGCAGAGAGGGGAGGAGTCAGGTATATGGGAGAGAGTTTTCTCCCAAAGGGATGTTTTTTTGCTTCATGAGGTAGATTAGTCTCAAGTGCTTATGTTTTGCCCAGAGCTCTGATTTCACTGATCCTGGAGGTGTGAGTGGACTTTCAGCCTCTTGGTCTCTCCCAATGTGGAAAACACATCCTGAATGCCACTGCTTGTCTCAGCATGCTCGTGCCAGCAGATTCAGCCTGCGGGGTGCCAGTTACCTCTGTGTCAGGTCTGACAATCTTTGCTGCTTCTGAACCATCTCTCCCTCCCCCTGCAACTCAGCCCAATTCCTCAACTTTGCCTTTGATGTTCAGGGCTCTGAGATTGTCATATATAATTGAGTCACTTGTTTTTTTTTTTTTTTTTTCAGGTTTTTGTTGTAAGAGGGACCACAGGAAGCATCTGACTATTTTACCCTCTTTGCCCCACCTCCAAACAATCTTTTTAAAAAAAAAGATAACAAAGTTAAAGGAATCACATTCCTCAATTTCAAAATGTACTACGAAACTGCAGTAATTAAAATAGTGTGGTACTGGTATAAGAATAGACATATAGATCAGTGAAATAGAAATAAGATTCCATAAATAAACCCTTATGTTTATACTCAATTAATTTTTTGATGAAGGTGCCAAGAACATTCAATGCGCAAAGAATAGCCTTTTCAAAAGATATAGCTGAGAAAGAAAAAAAAAAAAGTTGAAGGAACTGGTTATCCAAAAGCAAAATAATGAAATTGGACCCTAACTCATACCATACACAAAATTAACTCAAAGTAGTTGATAGATCTAAATGTAGGATCTAAATTTATAAAAACTCTTAAAAGAAAACATAGAAGTAAATCTTGATGACCTTGGGTTAGACAATCAATTACTAGAATTAACACCAACAGCACAAGTGATAAGAGAAACAAATAGATGAATAGGACTTTATCAAAATATAAAACTTTTGTCCTTTAAATGACACCATCAAGAAAGTGAAAAGACAGCCAATAGAAAAGGAGAAAATATTTCCAAATCATATACCTGATAAGGGACTCATAGTCAGAATATATACTCTTATGACTAAATATAAATAAACAAGTAGCCCAATTAAAAATGCAAGGGGATTCAACTAGATATTTTTCAAAAAAAGACACACAAATGGCCAATAAACACATAAAAAAGATGTTCAATGTCGTTACTTATTAAGGAATTACATAGCAAAACCACGATGAAATACCACTTCACACCCACAACAATGGCTACAATAAAAGACACGATAACAAGTGTTGCCAAGGATGTGGAGAAACTGGAACTCACATATAATGCTGGCGGGAATGTAAAATGGTGCAGTCACTTCAGAAAACAATTTGTCAGTTTTTTAAAAAGGTTAGAATTACCAAATAATCCAAAAGTTCTACTTCCAGGTATAAACCCAAGATAAATGAAAACATATGTCTACACACAAAAAAAATCTTGTACATGAATGTTTATAGTAAAATTATTCATAATAGCCATGAAGTGGAAATAAACCCAAATTTCCAACCATGATAAATGGATAAACAAAATGTGGCACAGCCGTATAATGGAATATCACTCAGCAATAAAAATGAATGAACTACTGATATATACTACAATATGAATTAATCTCATAAACACTATGCTAATTAAAAGAAGCATGTACAAAAGACTATGTATGGTGTGATTCAATTTATACCAAATGTCCTGGATTGGCAAATCTACAGAGAACATAGATCAGTGAGTGGTTGCCTATGGCTGGGGGAGGAGGGTGACGGACTTGGCTGTTAATAGGCATGAGGTTTCTTTGGGGGGTAATAAAATATTCTAACATTATATTGTAGTGGTAGTTACACAACTCTGTAAATGTACTAAAAGATGCACAATTGTATACTTAAGGAACCACATCTATCTCATTTTATAGATAACTATTCAATAGAATATATGTGGAAGTACAGTATTCAGTATAGATCATTTCGCAAATACAAATTTACCCATTATGAGACAACTAACATGGGAGAGCGTACAACATTCAAAAGCTTGTGTAATTGAAAGTCAGCTGATCGAACATGAAAACCCAACTCTGCTGGCTCCTGTGTGTTCTTCTCATTGCTCCAAGATGAAGTAAGAAATGTTAGGTGTTCCTGTTTTGTTGAGAAATTAAGATTGTCATATGAAGCTTCCTTTAATAAAGTTAGATGAAAAGTATCATCAAATATAATTTATTTTGATAATTATTAGCTTTTCATTAACATTAATATTAGAAAAATATCTCAGTCTTATTAATAATCAAAAGATAGGCTCTTACGAAATATTTTTGGTTGTGTGTGGGGCCTTCAAAGAGAAATAAATATCAAATCAGAAATAAGGTGGCTATTAAAATGGTTAAAAAAAAAACGAACATACATTTCTCATTAAATGTGAAGAAACAACAATCAGATGTGAATAGGAACCCAGGACTAGATATAATTTGCAGCAAATTACAAAGACCCGACTCTGCTCCTTTCTAACAAGATATGACATAAAGGCATTTAGTAAATACTTGTTGATTGTTAGATCAAACTATTGAACGACAAGTTTCTCCCATTTTTGAAGAAAAAGACAGAGTTCCTTGACCGCCAAAGATCTGGAGAATCAGGTGTAGTCTATCAAAAAAGAATTTCTCTTTTAAATTTCTTTTTATGATAAATATTGTCAAAAATACAAAAAAAAGTAGAAAATATAATTAATACCTACATTTAATAATGTTTTTAACATTTTGCTATATTTTCTTCATCTTTTGGTTTCTTGATGTATGCCAGTGTTAAATGTGGGAAACATAATTGCATTAGAAAATCATGAATGAAATAATTGATTCAGATAAGGATTATCAATAGATGCTGAAAATATTAGATGAAAAATTTGATAGTAAACTAGGTATCTGCATGATGCCAAAGTGTCTCCCACATATCGCTGACTAGACTCAAAAGGAGACATAACTCTATAATGGAGAGATCTGATTGCCTTTGGTTAACTCTATCTTTGCATCTCCACTATAAGGACAATCAGACTTTAGGTATTTCCTATTGTGCTGAAATATGAAGACACAGCACCACAGGTGAAGCTTTCTTGAAAAACCCATTAATCAAAACTCAGTCCAAAATATAGATCTTTTTTCTGCATACCTGAAATGAGGTGAGGCAAGAGTAAGGAAGGTATACAACACCATGAAGAAAAAGCATACAAATATAGACTGTGGGACATTCTGGTCCACTCTTTTCAATAAGTCAATGTCATTAATTTCATTGATCCAAGATGAATACAACAAACACGAAAGTCATGTGTGGAAGATGGTGGAGAAACGAGGTGGAAGAATAAGATTAGAATAGAACTAATTAGGGAACCTGTTCAATTTTACTTGATGGAGAAATAAACTTCTACTGTGTTAACTCACTAAGATATTGAAGTTTATTTCTTAAAGCAGCTGATGTTGTTGTTGTTAGATGGCATCAAGTTGGTTTTGACTCATAGAGATGCTGTGTATAATAGAACGAAACACTGCCAGTCCTGCACCATTCTCACAATTATTGTTATGCTTGAGCCCATAGTTGCAGCCACTGTATCAATCCATCTTGTTGAGGGCCTTCATTTTCGCTGATCCTCTACTTTACCAAGCATGATGTCCTTCTCCAGGGGCTGATCCCTCCTGATAACATGTCCAAAATTATGTGAGACATAGTCTCACCATCCTTGCTTCTAAGCAGCATTCTGGTTGTACTTCTTCTAAGACAGAGTTCCTCTTTCTTCTGACAGTCCATGGTATATTCTTTGCCAACACTGCAATTCAAAGGTTTCAATTCTCCTTCAGTCTTCCTTATTCATTGTCCAGTTTTCGCGTGCATATGAGATGACTGAAAACACCATGACTTGTGTCAGGTGCACCTTAGTCTTCAAGGTGACATCTTTGCTTTTCAACACCTTAAATAGTTCTTTTGCAGCAGAATTCCCAATTCAATGCACTGTTTGATTTCTTGACTGCTGCTTCCTCAGGTGTTTATGTTGGATCCAGGTAAACTGAAGTCTTTGACAACTTCAATCTTTTCTGTATTTATCATGATGTTGCTTATTGGTCCAGTTGTGAGGATTTTTGTTTTCTTTATATCGCAGTGTAAGCCATACTGAAGGCTGTACTCTTTGATCTTCATCAGTAAGTGCTTCATGTCACTTTCCTTCCACACATCGCAAAAGAAAAATAAAAATCAGTCCAGCCTTCCTACCTTATAAATGGGTTCTGTAAAACCTTTGAAAATGTTCAAGAAAAAAAAGTTCCGAAAATCAAAACCTGCATCTGCCTTGCATTTAGCACTTCACTGAATGCACATGGATGCAGTGATGTGTGGGCATCCCCTGCCGTAGCCTCCCGCTGTCTCACAAATCCTCAGTCTCTCTCCAGCACGCGTTCCTTGAGCATTGTTCGCATTGTGTCTTGTTTGTTTGCTGCACGTGTTCTGTGACCCCTTTGTTTCTGTGAAAAAACGGCTACTTAAAGCAATTAATTGTAAGGGGGCTGAGAAGAGTAATCAGCTGGCTAGCTATATAAAGCATTACAGTCTCAAGAACTTCAAGATCACAGTAGTATTGGCATCACTGCTACCCAGGCTGCATCAGCATACGCAGAAGAGATCAAGAAATTCATAGAAAAGAAAGGATACCATCAAAAGAAGTCTTCAATTGTGACGAAATGACTATCTCCCTAGCATTTATACAGTACTTGGTATTATAAGTAATCTAGAGATGGAGCCTTGTAGCACAGTGGTTAAGAGCTGGGCTACCAACCAAAAGGTTGGCAGTTCAAATCTACCAGCCACTCCTTAGAAATCCTAAAGGGTTGCTATGAGTCAAATTTGACTTGACAGCAATGGGTATTACAATGGATAGAGATGATTTAAAGTATACAGGAGGATGTGCATAGGTTATATGCAAATACAACCCACCATTTTCTATAAGGGACTTGAGTATCTGTGGATTTTGGGATACGCAGTGGAGGGCGTGAACCAATCACTGGAGGATACTGAGGGACAACTACATATAGCTAAATATGGGGTCTATTTTGTGATATGGGATAAGGGATAACTAGACTGAACGATCTTGGTCTTCATCCTAAGTGAAATGGGAAATAATTTACAAGTTTTAAGTGGAGATGAGGATGAGTGGATAGGAGTGGAGCAGGGGTAGAAACATAACTAGTATTGTATTTTACAAGATTAATCTTAGGGCAGAGTGGAGAATGAATTGGAGGGGAGTGTTAGTGGATGTAGATAAATTTGTTAGGCTATTTTAGTGGTCCATACAAGAGATGACTGTAGCTACACCTTGGTTGGGCCTGTGGAGAGGGAGAGAAGTGGATGGATGTGAGAGATTTTAGAGAATAAAATTTAGGAATTGGCAAAGGTTGATACATGAAGGTTGAGGAAAAGTTCAGTGTCAACGCTTGCGTAACTGATCACTTAGTGGTGTTACTCTCTGAAAGAGAACATGAGAAGATAGCCAGATCTTAATATGGTGTAACAGAATAGCTTAAACCAGATTTGGACACAGTAAGTCTAAGATAACTGCAGATTTTCAAAGGAATATATTAAGTATGTAGTTGGATGATGATAGTTTTAAAAGAAAACAAACATTTTCTAAAACCTGTTCATTCATGGTTCGAATAGAAGTCTCCACAGTATTCCCTGAGGGTTCTAAGTGTAGTTTTTAATTGTTACAGCTAGTTGTAGGAGTGAAATGATGATTAACTCATAATGCCCAATAGAACAAATCTGACTTCATCCTATAAGGAATCCTTGGAAAGGACGTTGAGGGAATAAATTTCTTCTCTTTTGCTTTTAAAACAAGAACAAATTTGGAAACAGCAGTAATAAATATTATCTCCATTCGTTTTGGAGTTACTGATGAAAATCAGTGAGCAAGTAATCACTGCCTCATGTCTGCATTTTCCATGTTACTTCAGGAAAACTAGCATTTTCCCAAAGTTTTATAGAAACTTGGTGAGAGTACAATGATTTCTGCAATATTTATTATTTAGAGTTTTGCAATTTGTCTCTAGATCATAACAAGATGTCTATGTAAGAAATTAAAATTCCGGTGAGGCACTGGGATTTTTCTCAACCAGCCACCAAAATCTGAACCAAGGAAAAAGGGTGCCTTATTGTGTAGGAAACACATTTTTCATAAAGTTTTGTAAATAATAAACTTCAATAGAAGAATGAAGTAAATGGAAATATTAATGTAATCATGATAAGGTTGATTCAACAGCTTCAAAATTTATTTCATACTTTAGAGAGTTTTCTTCATTGAGACACAAGCCACACAGTTTATGTCTACCTAATTTGTAATTTTTCAGAATGGTAATAATCTTGGCTTTCATTTTGATGGCTAGCTATAATATACACTAGTATTTTAAATTTCATGGAAATGTGAGAACTTGGGCTAAAGTCACTAAATATAATTTTCATTGCCTTCTTTATTCCAATCTAGATGTGTTTCTTTGATATTACTCTTAAGAAAAAAGTATTGAAAAGCTTACTAATTCTTGGCTTAAGTGTAGTGAATTTAGGAAATGAAATTAGAAATACCTATTATTTGATGATTCGGGGTTGCAAAGAAAGCTGAGCACTAAGTTTTGGAGAAAACCGCCGCCTTGGAATGTGAATCACTTTTTCTTAATATTCACATAGTCTATTTCTCAAAAACGTACTCAGGTGAAACATTTAGGCTGTGTGTATTTTAATAAAGAAGGCCTGGTGGTGCAGCGGTTAAGGGTTTGGTTACTAACCAAGAGGTCTGCAGTTCAAGCCTACCAGTCTCTCTGTGGTAGAAAGATGTGGTAGTCAGCTTCTGTAAAGATTTACAGCCTTGGAAACCCTATTGGGCAATTGTACTCAGTTCTGTAAGGTCGCTATGAGTCAGAACTGATTCAACAGCAAGGGGTTTGGTTTTTAGCATTATAATAATGCTCCCTCTCAGAGTGTATTTAGTAATTTTAATTTATTAAACTTGTTTTTTTTTTTTTACTTAGTGAAGATGGCAAATAACAAGTCTTCATTCTCTTTATTGGTTAAACAAATCCAGTTTTTCTAATGCATGTAAGTGCCAAGGGGTATGAGTATAAAACTATTAAGTTAATTTTTGAATGAATAAGTAATTATTTACTTCAACAGTTATTTGTGTTAAATGTATTTGTGTTTTCTTTTCAAGGAATATAGAGATATATCAAAACTAAAAACTAAACTTGCTGCCAACAAGTTCATTCTGATTCACCTTAACCTGTTGGACATATGAAAAATACTGAAACTATATGAAAACACTATAAAAATTATAACTTACTTAGATACCATCTCATGCAATTTCCAAGTATCTTTGACCCCATCAAAAGGTCATTCGTCATGAATAGAAGGTTTTAGATATTTTGTAGAAAAATTTACAGGTTATTTTTTCCTAATTTTACATTAGCATTTTCATTGTCAAACACTCCTTGATAAAGGTAACAATTTTTTATTCTTATTTTTATTAACATGCTCTTGACCATCCTTTTATATACATTTCTCAGCACACAAACATATATTACAAAATTTTATATAAAAAGGCATGTGATATGTATCTTCTTGTTATTATGAATTTTCTTTTTTGAGGAGGAGGTGGTCATCTTATTTTTCTCTTTCTTTCTCTGTTCCTACCACTACATGTACACCCACACCAGAAATCAGTGTTAGCAATATGGTATGTTCTTCCACATCTTTATTCATTCTTAAGTCGTCATGTTTATTTATATTTCAGGACAAAAGCATTTAAAAATACATTGTTAAAATGGGATCATACAATTTACACTTCCATGCATATTAATTTATGTATTGGGGATTATCCGACTTTAACCGGTATGGCTCTATTCCATTTTTTTTTAATGTCTGAATAATATCTGACAGTAAGGAGGTACTTTAACATAATTTATTCAACCAATCTGTGGTGATAAGTGCTCTTTTGTTTGCCAGGATTTTGCCTTTATGAAAAATGCCTTATTAAACATCATTGTACTTTATTCTTGTGTGTGTATGATGCTATTTCTAGAGTACATATCCAGAAGTGTGAGCATTAGATCAAAGCTTGTATATATTTCCAAATTTCATAGATAATGTTATACCTATTACAGTTTACATTTCTACCAGTTATATTACAAATTATTTCTTTTCCCACTTTGTCATCAGCAAGTATTATTTATCATTTTATTTTTTGCTTATCTGACAAGTGAAAATGATGCAGCAATTTTTAAAGCGTCCCTAGTTATTAAGGAAGTTGAGCATTGTTTCCTATATTATTCACTTTGATTTGCTTTTCTGTAAGTATGTCTGCTTATATCTTTTGTTCATTTTTCAATAGGTTGTCTCACTTGTTTTCATCTTTTTGTAATAAAAGTGTGTTTGTGTGTATTTTATTATTATTAACCCACTAACCTTATTTTTTTTTTTTTTTTTTAACCTTATATATCATTAGTGTACAATGTGTCATATTATTTCTTGAGATGGTTTCCAAATTCAGGTGGGATGTACTCAAGGTCGTATTTTGGCTCTCCTGAACTTGTTTAGTTTTCTTCAGCTTCAACTTGAACTTACGTTTGAGCAATTGATGATCTGTTCTGCAGCTGGCCCCTGTGCTTCTTCTGACAGATGATATTGGGCTTTTCTATCATCTCTTTCCACAAATGCAGTTGATTTGATTCCTGTGTTTTCCATCTGGTGAAGTCCATGTATATAGTCACCGTTTACATTGTTGAAACAAGGTATTTGCAATGAGGGAGTCATTGATCTTGCAAAATTCATGCAGTTTCCAGTGTGGTTTCTATCACTAAGGCCATTTTTTCAAACTACTGATCCTTCTTCTTTGTTTTGAACTTTCCCGTTCTAATCACCAGTCATTATGAATGCATCTTGATTGCATGTTTGATCAGTTTTAGAGTGCAGATGTAAAAATCTTTAATTTCCTCATCTTTGTCATGAGTGATTAGTGTGTAAATTTGAATAAAAGTTGTATTAACTAGTCTTCCTTGTAGTCATATGGATATTATCCTGACAGTGTTGTACTTCAGAATAGATCTTGAAAAGTTCTTTTTGATGTTGAGCGCGATGCCATTCCTCTTCAATTTGTCATTCCCGGCATAGTAGACCATATCATTGCCCGATTCAAAATGGCCAGTAACAGTCCATATCAGCTCACTAATGCCTAGGATATGGATGTTTCTGCGTTACATTTTATTTTTGATGATTTCCAATGTTCCTAGATTCATACTTCATACATTCCACATTCTTTGTATTAATGGATGTTCACAGCTTTTTTTTCACAGTTTGAGGCATGTCACATCAGCAAATGTAGGTCCCAAAAGCTTGGCTCCATCCATGTCATTAAGGTTGACTCTAATTGAGGAGGCAGCTCTTCCCCAGTTGTATTTTGAGTGCCTTCAGACCTGAGGAGCTCATCTTCTGGCACTGCAGCAGACAAAGTTCCGTTACTATTCATAGGATTTTCACAGGCCAATTTATCAGAAGTAAACCACAAAGTCCTTCTTTCTAGCCTATCTTAGTCTGAAAACTCAGCTGAAACCTGTCCACCAAGGGTGACCCTGCTGGTATCTGTAATACCAGTGGCATAACTTCCAGCATCACAGCAACATGCAAGCCACCACAGTATGACAAACTGGCAGATGTGTGGATGACTTGAAGTACTTATTGATGAAGATCAAATACCACAACCTTCAGTATGGATTACATATCAACATAAAGAAAACGAAAACCGTCACAACTCGATAAATAAGCATCATGATAAACAGAGAAAAGACAAGTTGTCAAGGATTTCATTTTACTTGGATCTATAATGAGTGCCCATGGAAGTGGCAATCAGGAAGTCAAATGACATATTGCATTGGGCAAATCTGCTGCAAAAGACCTCTTTGAAGTGTAGAAAACCAAAGATGTCCCTTTGAGGACTAAGGTGTGCCTAACCCAAGCCATGATATTTTCATTTGCCTCATGTGGATCCAAAAGCTGGACAATAAATAAGAAGGACCAAAGAAGAATTAACACCTTTGAATTATGGTGCTGGCAAAGAATATTGACTCCACCATGGGCCACCGGAAGAATGAACAAGTCTGTCTTGGAAGAAATACAGGCAGAGTGTTCCTTGGAAGTGAGGATGGTGAGACTTTGTCTCACATATTTTGGACATGTTATCAGGAGGGACCAGTCCCTGGAGAAGGACATCATGCTTGGTGAAGGGTCAGCAAAAAGAGGAAGACACTTGACAAGATGAATTGACACAGTGGCTGCAACAATTGGCTCAAGCATAACAACCATTGTGAGGATGGTGAAGGACAGGACAGTGCTTTGTTCTGTTGTGCATAGGGTTGCTATGAGTTGGAACTGACTTGACAGCACCTAATAACAACAAACCTTATATATGAAAGAAATCTTGCAAATGTTTTCCCACCATATTTTTTGGCATTTCCCTTTGTTTTTGGTCTATTCTGTCATGTAATAAAAAATTATGCAGCTATTGCTATAATAAATTGTTATTCCACTTCTTTTCCTTATGCAGGTGAAATAATAGTTTTAATATCAATTCAAATACTTGCTTTCATTTCAAATTTTTCTCTCAATTTTAGGATCGTATACCTAAATTCAGAATTTGTAAATATATCTTTCTCAAGGATGAAAGTTACACTTTAAAAACCACTAATTCAGTAGGAAACACCACTAAGATATAATCAAATTTGCACAGAAAAAAATAAAAAGTCACTGCTTTATATTATTGTTAGTGACAGTTGTCTTCACTTTTCTCATTACAGTGAATGGCAGGGGTGGATATGTCAGAAGAAAATAGGACTCTGGTGACAGAGTTTGTTCTCACAGGACTTACAGATCGTCTATGGCTGCAGGTCCCACTGTTCCTGGTGTTCTTGGTGATCTACCTCATCACCATGGTGGGAAATCTCGGACTGACGGCTCTTATTTGGAAGGACCCCCATCTTCACATGCCCATGTACTTATTCCTTGGTGGTTTAGCCTTTGTAGATGCATGCAGTTCAACCTCTGTGACCCCTAGGATGCTGGTCAATTTCTTAGACAGAACTACAGTGATATCTCTGGCAGAATGCATCACCCAGTTTTTTTTTTTTTTCTTCCAGTGCAACTACAGAATGCTTCCTCCTGGTAGTGATGGCATATGACAGATATGTAGCTATATGTAACCCTTTGCTTTATCCTGTGGTGATGTCCAACAGACTCTGCACTCAGCTGATAAGTATTTCATATGCTGTTGGTTTTCTGCATTCCCTGATTCATGTGGTTTTGTCATTAAGACTAACTTTCTGTAGGTCTAATATAATCCATTATTTCTACTGTGAAATATTACAACTGTTCAAAATTTCATGCACTGACCCATCTACTAATGCACTAATGATATTTATTTTTGGTGTATTTATACAAATATTCACTTTAATGGGCATCATAATCTCTTATATTCGTGTGCTCTTTGACATTCTGAAAAAAAAATCGGAAAAGGGCAGAAGCAAAGCCTTCTCCACGTGCAGTGCTCATCTGCTGTCTGTCTCTTTGTTCTATGGCACACTCTTCTTGATGTATGTGCTTCCTGAGTCAGGGCCAGATAAATATCAGGATCAGATGTATTCACTGTTTTACACAATTATAATTCCTCTGATAAACCCCTTTATTTACAGTTTGAGAAATAAAGACTTTATTGGTGACTTGAAGGGAGTTACAAAGAAGTAAACAGCTTCGAAGAGAAATTTCAAATTTTGCCTCTTCTCACGCTTTGCATAAGCAAGTCCCCAAGCCCTGCAGATTAGTCATGGCTGTGCCCTGTCACAGAGGGTAGTGGTCTGGATAGTCACTGAGCACCATGTGAAGGAACCCAGCTTCGTACAATGTTTACTTGATATGGGCCTAGTTGAAGTGTCCTCGCAGCAGCCACAGCCGACTGATTTAGAAACACTGGACTTCGTCATTATATGAACAGTTTTTGATAATTTACTATTTGCAAGGCATCACCTCCCCAAATTACATTTAATAATTGACAATAATTAAGGATATATAAGTGCAAATCATTTAGTTCATGACTGATCCTAGTTCACTGTGTTAGACCTGCATGTTAGTAAGGCTCTGTGACGGTCTACTAGTTAAGGAATTCTGATAAACTGACAAACACTGATTCTTTGCAGAAAGTGTTCCTGAAATGAAAGCTAAGAAAAATGTGGGGGTCTAAAAATATTGGTGCATCTTAACAACAACAATTTTTTTTTTTTAAAAAAAGGACATTAACTTGAATCAAACAATGGAATATCAAAATTAAAAATTTCTCATATCTAGTCCAATAATTTTGATATTCCATTGTTTGATTCAAACTACCGTACTTAAAAAAAATTAAAATCGTTGTTGTTAAGATGCACCAATATTTTTGGAAACCCTGGTGGTGTAGTGCTTAAGTTCTATGGAGGCTAACCAAAAGGTCGGCAGTTCGAATCCACCAGGCACTCCTTGGAAACTCTATGGGGCAGTTCTACTCTGTCCTATAGGGTCACTATGAGTTGGAATGACTCGACGGAAGTGGGTTTTTTTTTTTTTTTTAGTCCATCTAATAACTTTCATGTAAGATGTTATATGATATAGTATTCAGAAATTTTCAGATTTGGAAATATCTCAGGATAGTGTTGTTGTGTGCAGTGGAGTCAATTTTAACTTATAGCGACCCCAATGTGACAGAGGAGAATTCTCCCATAGGATTTTCTTGGCTACAATCTTTGTTGAAGCAGATTGCCTAGTCTTTGTCCCAGGGGTAGGCTGGATGAGTTTGAACTGCCAATCTTTCACTTAGCGGCATAGTGCTTAACTCTTTGCGCTACCAGGGCTCCTTGCTTGGAATATAGTCCCACAAATATTACAGATCTCCTGCACTCTATCTATGCGAGCATTTTATTTGCAATAATAAGCATGGACAAACATTTGAATAGGGATTGCATTGCTGTGCTACAAGAACTAACCATGCAGAGGCAAGCACAAGAATCTGGTTAAGAGTACATGGGTGTGGGTCCAAGATTGAGGTAGTGGGTTTTCTCAAAGCTGAGACCAGGTTCTCGCGGTCTTAAGCCACCAATTTACTTCCAATTCAGTAAGAAGACCAAATTAGTATATCCCTGTTTACTTTTGTAGAATCCAACTGACACAGCTCCCCTTTTGCTAAGACTGAGTTATGTTCCTTGAGCAATCTGTTTGTCCAAGCATTATATTTAGGAAAAAAAGATTTCATAGAAAAGGGAAATGAAATTCAAGTTGGTGGACAGGAAAAATGTACCTTTTGTTCAAGTATTTTAAAACACTTTTTTTTTTTTTGCTACGGAGCCCTAGCGTCACAGTGGTTAAAGCACTGAGCGGCTAACCAAAAGGTCTGGTGGTTTGAACCCACCTGCTGCCCCGTGGTAGACAGGTATGGTAGACTGTTTCCCTACAGATTTACAGCCTCGGAAACTCGAGGGGCAGTTCTACTGGGTTGCTAAAGGGACTAAAGGGTTGCTGTGAGTTGAAATTAACTCGACGGCAATGGGTTTATTTTTTTTTATTTGCTGTAATTCCAACAAATGCACCAAAACACTTATGTAAAACACGTTTAAAAAAGTATGTATATATACATATGAATACATAAGTGAAAAATTCAATTATTTTGAACCATTGCACAGTTTTATTCCTATAGGTCCCCAATGACAAATGGTTTTTTGAAAATTACACAAGTGAATGTATTATACTTAGAAATACTATCTACATCCAGGAGGTCTGACTAATTTCACAACCTCGGTGTTTAATTTAAGAATGGCTTATAAGTAGGTTTGACTTTTGCTATCAGAATTTCATTTATTTTTTATTAGCATCCTGTTCCTATAATTTACTTAGATCCTCTGTTATAACCTCTTAAATTCTTATCATTTTGACAAAAAATAAATTTATTTCCACAAAAATACATCTCAACATGTTTTCGTCTGAGACCATGCCACAGCATAATGTTTCTGATTTCTGCGGTGATACTTTATGACTGAAATGCTAAAGCCACAATGAATTATTGCCTTTTTATTAACGTTTTAGTTCACGTGATGCTAATTAGGACTTTGTTTTAACCTAACTGCGGTACTATTATCGTATTCAGCAAATAACTAATAGTTGCTTACCAGAAAAAAAAAAAAAAAACTCGACACTTGCTGTCATGGAGTGTATTCCAACTCATAGCTACCCTGCAGGACAGAGTAGAACTGCCCTATAGGGTTTCCAAGGAGCAACTGGTGGATTCCAACTGCCGAACTTTTGCTTAGCAGCCGAACTTTTAACCACTGTGCCACCAGGGTTTATTATTTAATATCGGCCTGGTTCAATATTCCCAATTTATCTAAAAAATGTTATTTTGTAGATTCTTTGCTTGAATCAGGATTTAAACCAGGCAACACTCATTGCATTTGGATGATAGTTTTTAATCTTTTTAATCTAGAAACAGTTTCCTTCCCAACCCCCCCGCCTTTTTTCTGTGTCATTTCTTTATTGAAGAAACTGATTTATTTGTCCTGTAAAATTTCCACTTACTGGATCTGGCTGATTGTATCTCTGTGATGAAGGTAATGTATTACCTGCAAACTGGTAGGCAGTGTTAGGTCTATAAGCATAATTAAACTTAGGATATTTGTATTTTAGGTAGCGAGCTGTTGTTTTCCTATTGTGTGAAATCAAGAAGGACAAAATTCCCATTGCTCCGTTTTTAGTGACATTCATTTCTGGCTCTATTCAGGTGATGCCAGTCTGACCCATCCATTGTTGAATTTCCCATCAGCCCTGTCAACAGTGATTTTAATGATCATTGGCCAGATCTATTATTTTATCAAGGATTGCAAAATGGGTATTTTCTTAATCCTAGCATTCCTCTGCATTTATTAGCTGTGATTCTTCAGCAAAAAAACTTCCATCAAATTTGGGTTACTCTAAAATATGGCCCATAAAAGACAGGCAGAATAAATTCTTGATTATTACCATTTATTTATTTATTTTCAGAATAATAGGTGGAGCCCTAGCAACTTCTTAAGGTAACCAACAAGATTTATGTGTTTGTTTGTTTGGCAGAGATATTCCTATAAACTAACAGATTTTAATACATTTGATGTGTTTTAATCAATTGCAGTAATTATACCTTTAACACTCATATCATTCCATATGTGGCCAAAGGGATCCCTTTAAGTTAGTTACTTTGTCTTTTTGGGCCTCTTACACCAGAGATTACGGGAGCTCTGGTGGTGTACCACTTAAGCACTCAGCTGCAAACCAAAAAAGCTGGTTGTTCAAATCTACCCAGCAATTCCATGGGAGATAAACCTGGCAATATGTTCCCATAAAGATCAAAGCCAAGACATAACAAAGTGTATTAAGAAAACATCCTGCATCCCACTTTGATGAGTGGCATCTGGGGTCTTAAATACTAGCAAGCAACCATCTAGGCTATATCAGTTGGTCTCAACCCACCTGGGGCAAATGAGAATGAAGAACATCAAAGACACAGGGAAAATATGAGTGCAAGAAAAAGAAATGGCCACGAATACCAGAGGCTCCATCAGCCTGAGACCAGACGAACTAGATGGTGCCCGGCTACCACCAATGACTGCCCTGACAGGGAACACAACAGAGAATCCCTGATGGAGCAGGAGAAAAGTAGGATAAAAAAAAAAAGTAGGATACAGACCTCAAATTCTAGTAAAAAGACTAGACCGACTGAGACTGGCAGGACACCAGAGGTCATGGCCCCGGACTCTCTATTAGCCCCAAGCTAAAACCATTCCTAAAGCCAACTTTTCAGACAAAGATGAGACTGGAGTAGAAGACATAAAACAATGCTGGTGAGGAGCGTGCTTCTTAGCTCAAGTAGACACATGAGACTGTGTGGACAGCTCCTGTCTGGAGACGAGATGAGAAGGCAGAGGGAGACAAGAGCTGGTTGAATGGACACAGCAATACTGTGTGGAGAGGAATGTGCTGTAACATGGTAGGGAGAGCAACTAGGGTCACGTAACAATGTGTGTATAAGTTTTTGTATGAGAAACTGACTTGAATTGTAAACTTTCACTTATAGAACAATTAAAAAAAAAAAGATCACAGCCAAGAAAACTCAAATGGAGCAGTTCTACTCCGTCACGTGCGGTCACTATGAGTTGGAATTGACTCAATGGCACCTAAGAACACCACCAGGATAGATTGTTTTTTCTTGTTTTTAAACTTATTATGACAGGAATAATGTAGTATGAAATACTATGGGCTGTTTTTTTGTTAATTTTGGCTATTTGAAGTAATGCTTCTACAAAAAAAACATTCTGTAAAATGTCTTTGTGTGCATATGTGTACATATATCGTTGGGCATATATCTAGAAGTGAAAATTATATATCAGAAAGTATGAATATGTTTAATTTTAGGAGATAACGGTATATATTTTTCCAAAATATTTGTACAAATTTATACTCATAGCAGAATTATGTAAGAGTTCTAATTTCACCACATCCTTGAGTGTTTATCATTGTCTTTTCTCCGTGGCAGTTCATTAGTTCCAATTTTTGGGCCCCCGACCTACCTTCCTGCCAAACCAAGAAAATCCAAATCATTACCATCAAGTTGATTCCGATTCAGAGACACTATAGGACAAAGTAGAACTGCCCCATAGGGTTTCCAAGGAGCTCCTGGTAGATTTGAACTGCCAGCCTTTCAGTTAGCAGCCAAATTCTTAACCACTACACCATCAGGGTTTCTGCCTGCCTGCCAGTGTGTTAAAATCTCTACCCACCTTCTTAGCTTCTCAGCTATCACTGTTAGTATCAGCAATTGCACTGAGTGGAAACTTCCTCCTCTTTTGGATCTTGGCTTCAGAATTCCTTCCTGCCTTGCTGGATCACTGATGTGTCCAGACTGATAGTATCATTGCATTTTATCATGATTTTCTATTTTTTACAGGAGAAGACCTACCTGAAACAATCTAGTTGGTTATTGCTATAAGCAGAAACTATAGTATTTGAGATTTCAACTGTGATATTTTAAAATATAATTTATTTACAGATTTTTAAGTTGTGTAAACCTTGGCAGATTTGGTATCACTTTCTTAAGGGAATTTGAAAATATTTATCTTTTCTGCACAGTCTAGAATAGCAGCATTGACATGCTCTTATCCTTAAAATTCTGGTAGCATTTCCATCTAGGCTTGGTAATTTTTTTTGGGGGGTAAGAACTTTGACAGATTTATTTTTCTATCAAAATAGGTGTTTTGGTTTTTTTTTTTTTTTGGGTCAATTTTGGTAAATTATATTGTTTTGTAAAATTATCCATTTCACCAAGGTTTTCAAATTTATTTGCCTACAGTTGGACAAGGAAGACTCATAATGGTTTTTAAATTTCTTATGTTTGGAAGGTTATTTCCCTCATCATTTTATTTTGTTTGTAGCTTTTACTTTTAAAAGTTTAGGTTAGCTAATGATTTTTCTGTTTTGTAGGTATTTTAAAAGAACTAGCTTATAATTTTTTTGTTAGATCTAATTTTTTTGCTGTTACCTGAATCACTGATTTCTGCTACTTATGTTATTTTTTTTCTATCTGCTTTCTTTACTTGTTTTTTTCTAGCTTCTAAATTTAGAGTTCAATTCACATTTAAAAATTGTCCTTTTATATTGTGTGTGTGTATATATACATAGCCTGCCTCATTATTTTCATGTTTGCAAATTCATTTACCAGTTAAAATTTATTTGTACCTCCAAAATCAATACTTGTGGTGTCTTTGCAGTCATTCATGGAAGTGAGCAGAGCAGTAAAACATTTGAGTCACCCAATGCTCACATTCCCAGATGAGATTGAACAAGACCATACTCTTTTTTTTCAGCTGTCATATTTTAAACAAGTGTCTCTTTTTTGCCATTTATTTAGTGTCAAACAGTTTCACATTTTTGTGTTTTCTGTGATAATTTCACTGTTTAAAATGACCCTCAATGGTGAGTGGCCATCTAGAATATTCCACTGGTCTCATCCCTTCAGGAGCAAGAAAGAATGAAGAAAACTAAAGATGCAAGGGAAAGATTAGTCCAAAGAACTAATGGACCACACCTACCACGGCCTCTACCAGACTGAGTCCAGTACAACTAGATGGTGCCTGGCTACCACCACTGACTGCTCTGACAGGAATCACAATAGAGGGTCCTGGACAGAGCTGGATAAAAATGTAGAACAAAATTCTAACTCAGAAAGACCAGACTTGTTGGCCTACAGAGACTGGAGAAACCTGACAACATGACCCCTGGGCACCCTTTTAGCTGAGTAATGAGGTCACTCCTGAGGTTCACCCTTCAGCCAAAGATTAAACAAGCCCATGGAACAAAACAAGACTAAAGGGTACACCAGCCCTGGGCAGGGACTGAAAGGCAGGAGAGAGCAGAAAAGCTGGTAATAGGGAGCCCAGAATTGAGAAGGGTGAGAGTTAACCTGTCATGGGGCTGTTAACAAATATCATAGAACAGTGTGTGTACTAATTGTTTGATGAGAAACTAGTTTGTTCTTCATCTAAAGTACAATAAAAATAAATAAATAAAATGACCCCCAAGCATAGTGCTGAAGTGCTGTCCACTGTTCCTAACCTCAAGAAGGCTGTGATATACCTTATGGAGAAATAAGCTTTACTCAGCCATGAGCTACAGTGCTGTTGGCCATGAGTTAAATGTTAGTGAATCAACAGTATATATTAAATAAGGTGTCTTTAAGCAGAAGCACACATAAAACAAGGTTATATATTGAATGGTTCATGAAAAACTTGTAAACAGAGGCTTGCGGGGGCCCACCCTTGTATTTCCCCTGGGAGCAGTTGTTCAGGATTTGCTCATACAGTGTTCACAGCAACTTTATAGAATATAGCTACAGCAGAGCGTAACTACCATGAATAATGAGAATTGCCTACACACACACACACATTATGAATTTTCTTCTATATTGAATTTAGTTCAGTATTTCATGGTTTTGGCCTTTGATCTCTCATTATTTATGTTGGCTTTCTATTTATCAATATTCTGTAGGTTCAATATAAAACATCAGTTCTATTGTGAAATATTGTTGTTAGGGGCCATTGAGTCAGTTTCAACTCATAGTAACCCTATGTACAACAGAACAAAATAGTGCCTGACTCTGTGCCATCCTCACAATCATTGTTATGCTTAAGCCCATTGTTGTAGCTACTGTGTCAATCCATGTCTTTGAGGGTCTTCCTGTTTTCACTGACCCTCTACATTACCAAGCATGATGTTCTTCTCCAGGGGCTGATCTCTCCTGACGTGTTCAAAGTATGTAAGATGTAGTCTGGCCATCCTTGCTTCTAAGGAGCATTCTAGTTGTACTTCTTCCAAGACAGATTTTTTCATTCTTTTGGAAGTCCATAGTATAGTCAATATTCTTTTCCAACACCGTAATTCAAAGGTGTCAATTCTTTGGTCTTCTTTACTCACTGTCCAGCTTTCACATACAAGGAGGTGATAGAAAACACCATGGCTTGGGTCAGGCGCACCTTAATCTTCAAGGTGATATCTTCACTTTTCAACACTTTAAGTAGGTCTTTTGCAGCAGATTTGCCCAATGCAAGTGTTGTTTGATTTCTTGACCACTGCTTCCATAGGTGTTGATGGTGGATCCAAGTAAAATGAAATTCTTGACAACTTCAGTCTTTTCCCTGTTTATTATGATGTCGTTCATTGGTCTAGTTGTGGGGATTTTTGTTTTCTTTACTTTGAGGCATAACCCGTACTGAAGGCTGTGGTCTTTGATCTTCATCAGTAAGTGCTTCAAGTCTTGTTCTCTTTCAGCAAACAAGGTTGTGTGATCCGCATAATGCAGGTTGTTAATGAGTCTTCCTCCAATCGCGATGCCCCATTCTTCTTCATATAGTCCAGCTTCTCATGTCATTTGCTCAGCATAGTGGTTGAGTAGGTATGGTGAAAGGGTACAAGCCTAACACACACCTTTCCTGATTTTAAACCACACAGTATCCCCTTGTTCTATTGCAACAACTGCCTTTTGATCTATGTACAGGTTCCTCAAGAGCACAACTAAGTGTTCTAGAATTCTCATTCTTTGCAGTGTTATCTATATCAATATGAAATAATATGAAATATTATTTCCATATAAAGTTTCTAAAATGAAGAGTCTATTAATGCATTAATTCTTTTATTTTCTCAGCCTTTACTCATGCTTTAATGCTTATGAACATTGTTGTCTTTTACACCTATATATTCTTTGCCATAGTGAAAAACATTTATGAAAAAGGCTGAAGCACTGCCTTCTCCATAGGCGGTGCATATATGTTCACTGTCCTTTTGTTCTATTAATAGCATTTTTTTCTTCAAATGTGTGAGTCCAGATGAAGAACAGAACAAAATGTATTGTTCGTTTTACAACTTCACAATTCCCTGCTTTGTTGGATGCTGAGTCAATTCCAACTCATAGTGACCCTATAGGACAGAGTAGAATTGCCCCATAGAGTTTCTTAGGCTGCAGTCTTTACGGGAGCAGGTCACCAGATTTTTCTTCTGCAGAGCAGCTGGGTGGGTTAGAACCACCACCGTTTCGATTAGGAGAACACTTAACCGTTGCTCCAACAACAACAAAAAAAGTCTTTTAAGTTTACAAACAAAATATAAATGAATGTTTCTCAAGTAAAATGCCCTTACTATTTTTTTCAATTTCTATTTAAACAAATCAGATCACCTGGTAGATGATACACATAGATGCTACACAAAATTACTGAATACATGGAAAAAGTGAGAACTTTATAAGGCTGTATTATAAAAATATGGTTGATAATTTTTAAACAATTAGTAAGCCCTTTAAGCACATAGTTAATTTGTCAGAATATATTAATTGTTTTTTCATCTATAGTCAAGGTAGAAGAAATACTTTAATCTATTACTCCATCATCACCTCAAAACACGTTCATTGAATGACTGAATGGCATTGGAGCTAACATTCCAATAGTTTTTGGAAACAGTTTGCAGCACACGTAAAGGAAGAAACTTATGTAACTGATTTTAAGACCTTCAGGAAGAGCAAGCCATTTCTAAGCTAAAAAATTCTTGAGCAAGCTGCTTTGCAAGACTTTCGTCCCCAAAATTATTTGTGAATTAGCAATATTAAGTTCATGAATTGTTAACATAAAAGTTACTATACCCCTCCTCTTAAAGCATTTTAAGGTAATTATAGTCACTTTTAAAAGTAATTTTAATAAGTAATCGTTCTGCTAACATTAATGTATTTATCTAAGTATACAGACAACTATTTAGCAATTGATTTTCACAGTAAGTGGAGAGAAAAAATCTGATAAACGAATTTCCATTTTTATTTTGACAGATAATTTCGCTGAGAAAATTATTATTAGAAGCCTCATGAATACAAAATCTATTTCTTTAGGAATTACAAACCACCTGAAATTTTTAGTATTTCTGATCAATCTTCTAATAGAGTTATCTCATTTTGTAGGTACTGAGTAAATTAAGACTTTATTGTACCTTCCTATCTCCTCATACTTTTTCCTTACCAAAAAAAAAAGAGAAAAGAAAAACTAAACCTGTTGCCATCAAGTCAGTTCTGACTCATACCAACCCTATAGGATGGAGTAGAACTGCCCTATGGGGTTTACAAGGAGCACCTGGTGGATTCGAACTGCTGACCTTTTGGTTAACAGCTAGTTCTTAACTACTACGCCACCAGGGTTTCCTTTTCCTTACAGCTTGGTATCTATTGGATGCCTTTTGATGTCCAAAATTCTTTAAAATTCCAAGCCCATTGAGAGTAGACTTGTAAAGGAGTTAGGATCCTCTAGTCAAATGTCTTCATTTTATTACAGCTGAGGACTAATAATGGTACACCACACAGAATTCACAGAGACAGTTCCTTACCAAGCCAATGCTCATTCCAACATGCCTAGGTTTCTCTCTGTGTATCCAACAAGCTGTCACCTGTGAAGAAGAGACACTGTCAGTCATGAGAGTTCTCATTTGAGGCAGTCCTCAGGCCCAGAATTAGTGTTGCGAAAGATGGTGCTGCAACAACTAAATCGCAGCAAAATTAAAAGTTGGAATAAAGTTTTTGAGCACTGGGTTGGGTTAGAGGGTAAAGGAAAGGCCAACTGCTCTGAGAGAGGGTGGGGGGAATAAAGCTTCCAGATGGACAGGATAAGAATGCTTCCATGCCCAATGGCTGCAATGGCTTGGAAGTTACTGCTCTGACAAGGAACCACAAGGCCTTTGGTTTTAAGATTGCACAAACCAGAAAGCTACCCAACAAGAGCACAATTTCTTGCTTCACTGAGTCAATCAAAGCCACAGTAACTATCCCATGAGAATTTTTCTGGGGAAATCTTTGCTGCTCAAGAGAGCTGAGCCATAAATCTTCATATTTCTCAGAGATTCAAGGTTTTAATATCTGTAACTGAATCAAGTTTCGCTGTATTTGTATGTCCAAGACTGTGAAAGAGATGGTTTATAATTTTGATTTGTGTTTTTCAGACCGGGAAACTCTTAGGGTCTGTTTTCAGAAACATAGCACCACCAGCTATCTCTCTGGGAGCTTCCAAATGGGTTCATGAGTTCTATCAGCTTCACTTGCTGAGTATGATTGTTTTTTCTCTCACCGGATGTCAAGTCAGGCAGAAATTCAATGGGTCCAGAGAGTTTCCAAGTATCTTGATCACTTTCTAGGAAGAACTCCATGCATTCTTATAATATGACTATAGAAAGAAAGCAGGAACCCAAACAGATGCTTATATATCAGTGCTCATTGCAAAACTATTCACAATAGCCAAAAGGTAGAAACAGTCTAAATGTCCATCAGCAGATGAAGGGATAAGCAAAATGTGGTATACATATACAGTGGAATACTACTCAACCGTAAAGAGAGATGAAGTGCTGATACATGCTACAATATCGATGAACCTTAAAAACATTATGCTGAGTGAAAGGTCAGTCATAAAATGACAACTATTGTATGATCCTACTTATATGAAATATCTAGACTATGCAAATGTGCAGAGACCAAAGTTTTTTAGTGGTTTCCAGGGATGGGAAAAACCCAAACCAAACCCACTGCTGATGAGTTGATTCTGAGTCATAGCGATGCCATAGGGCAGACTAGAACTGCTGTTACCGCAATTTCGTGAGTTAGAGCCACCTGCCGCAAACAGCCAATTCTTGAGACAGGGGTGAGGTGGGTAGCAAGAACTTTATTATATACACTGGTATATGGAGACAGAGGGGAATGATCTCCTCCTAAAGCTGTCTGTCTCTCAGAACTGCCGTCCAACTGGAGTTTTATAGGGAAAGAGGGACATGGGTTTTAGGAACTTGTGGAATGTCTATTCTCTTTCTGTTTGGTTCTGGTGGTTGTACTTCAAACATGTTGATTTTTTCTTGCCATTATCCCATCAGCCCAGGGGATGGCTGGTGCCATCCTTCATCCTGTTTGACAGGCTTAGACTGATATCACTTGTTTTTCAAGGTCCTAGGGGAAATATTAGTTACCATTTAACTTTTAGGGGAATTAACAGCAAAATCATACAGAGAGACAGAGACAGGCTAGGGAAAGGAAAAATGGCACAGCTTATGGTGAGAACATGCCTAGCATGTTCACAGAACATCCAGAATCATGTGTGGCTGAAACCAAGTGAAAAAGATAGAGAACAGCAGGAAATGAAGTGGCAGAGGAAATAAAGGGACTAATCATGCAGGGACTTGTATGTCGTTGTAAGAATTTTGGCTTTTACACTGAGTGAAACTAATATCTACTGCCATGTTCTGAGCAGAAGAGTAACGTGGTATGACTTATAACTCTGGCTGCTTTGTTGAGATAAGTCTGTAGAATGCATGAGTGGAAGCAGGGAAACCTGTTAGATGACTTTTGGTAGAAGTTGTTGGATTTTGAATATATTTTGATAGTAAAATTGATATTAACTTGCTGACTGATCAGATTTTATGCCTGATTAAATGGATAAATGGAGTTACCCTTCCCCGAAATAGAGCAGAAAAAAAACTCAGTTCCTGGTGAGTCAGTTCTGACTCATGGTGACCCCATGTACATCAGAGTAGAACTGTGCTCCATAGAGGTTTCAATGGCTGATTTTTCAGAAGGAGATCACCAGACCTTTTTTCCAAGATCCGCTGGGTAGACTTGAACCACCAGCCTTTACGTTAGCAGTAGAATGCTTTAACTGTTTACACCACCCAGGCACTCCTGAAACAGACAAGACAGAGGAGAAATAGATTTTTTTTTTTTTGTGGGAGGGGAGTGGTAGAGGAGCAGGGTTTGGCTATGACAAATTTGAGAAGTCTATGAGACATTTAAATACAGATGTCATTTAGGCAGCTGGATATACTAATCAACATGGTAGACTCTATAATTTATAATTCTTCAGCTTTCCTTGCTACAGGACTTGTTTAAAAAAAAAAATGGAATCAGATCAGCCTCTTAGATCAACCTCCCTTTGGAGATTTGTGATCTGGTCCAAGACAAACACAGAGCAGTTAGCTCCCTGAGAAAAAAAAACCCAGACGGATTGAAGGGGTTGAGCGGAACACGAGGGTTGAACCCAGAACCTTCCCAGTTCCATCCCCACACATGGAGGCCAATCAGGAGAACGAGGGCTAGTGCAGGAGCTTAGAGAAAAGCAACTAGAAAATAGATGAAGGATAGAGATATAGAAGATAGGGGAAAGGAGAGAAATAGAAAAACAGTGAATCCTGTGAAAGCCAGAACTCTATGGGACTGCCTTGTTTTTCTGGGTCTCAAAAGTTGTTTTCTGCTTTTGATAGGGTGCAGACTTACCACTTACCTATCACTCTCCTTTAGTGGTAAACATCTGAGCTTTCCTTCTCTGACAGATTTCCACCTTACACAGGTTCCTGCTTTGGCAGGTTTTACTGTATTTAGATCAGGAAAAGTGATACAGCTAGAGCTAGACATTGAAAAAAGAAAAGAGAAGGTATTTCAAAGAAAAGAGACATGGATGTCATTCCTTAGTGCTTTTCACCCATTAAAAGTGGAATAAAATTAAGACTTTTTAAAAGGAATAGGAACTCTTTCAGTTTCTTCCTATTCATTATCTTTAATTTTGTTGCTAGTCACCAATATTTAATACTGGTGTTTTATGTATTATAAATGTGTATCAATAACCTCAATGAATCTCTTAGGGGACCCAGAGACTCTTTTTTCATTTTATTTGGGAATGAAGGGGAGGGGCTTTTTCCCTTATTTGTCGGAACAGAAACTACCAAAATATTTCCCTTTTTGAGACAATCATTAGTCTTTGAAAAAAGAATGCATCCACCGAGAATTACAGAGGACAGTACCCTAGCTAATACTTCTGTTTCACTTGTTAACTGGAGGCGTACTTAGACAATTAACATTCTCTGTTGAAACTGTAATAGTCAATCTGGAGAGTCTCCACCAGAGGCTCTATTAAAAGTTTGATGCTTTGAGACTGGGAATTGGGAAACTTCTGTCATTGCAAATACTTATCTGTAATTTACATGCAATGCTCAGTGGACATTATTAGGAAATCAATAGGGATTTCTTAGGAAAGGTAACATTGCCTTTAAATGAGAACCGTGTTTACGTAATACTGTTGAAGCCCTTGGGTCAGAGTCAACCTTGGCATGAAAGGCAGACGATTTCTTCTTCACTCTGGCCCTAAGCCAAACTGACGGCACATCACTCATCCCCCACTTCCTATCAAGCCAAGGTTGACTCATTAGAGCAAGCTGCTAGTGATAATTACTGTTCTCTGAAATTTCTGGTAACTCTTTTCTCTGTTTGTTCATTTCTATTCATTAGCACTTATTCTTTTCCCCCAGTATCTACCTCCATACTCCATCCCATACCTGCCTGGGGATCCCCCAGGTTTGGTAGCTCTGAATCCTAGATAAGGCAAAGGAGTGGTCTCACTTTCCTAAACTGAATTCAAAGCTGGCCACAGATGCATCAACAGAAAGCTGCATCAGGAGTTTATTAGTGCCTCCAACCACCACCCTTAAGTCTCCTTGAACTAAACATATACAAAAAATGGGAGATTGGCCTGATCCAGGGGAGCAATAGTTTCAGTTGTTTATAATGGCAAATTCGAGTATAATGAAGTGCATGGGATCTAGGATAAAATCCCTGCATTTTATAGTCTGACTCTGCTGTTTACTAGCTATGCAATCTCTTTGTGCCTCTGTCTCCTCATTTGTGAATGGAGGATGAGAATAATACCACAAACTGCAGAGATTTGTTGTTAGAATTTACAGAAATAATCATTGTAAAATATTGAGCACAGAGCCTAGAACACATAAAGACCCCTAGTAAATGATAACTGTAGTACGATAATAAAGATAATAATAACTATATTAATATATTTAATAATTAATAGTATTAAATCTGCAATTAATATATTTAAATGTTCAAGTATTTAAATATATTTTAAATATAACTAAGTAAATATTTAATAATAATTTAATGGTATATTTAAAATTTAGATAATATATTTAATAAAATTATTAAATCCAAACCAATTGCCACTGAGTCAGTGCTGACTCATAGTGACCCTGTTGGGCAAAGTAGACCTGCCCATAGGGTTTCCAAGGCTGTAAATCT
Organism: Elephas maximus indicus; assembly: GCF_024166365.1. NCBI lineage: Eukaryota > Metazoa > Chordata > Mammalia > Proboscidea > Elephantidae > Elephas > Elephas maximus. The sequence goes on from NC_064836.1 coordinate 68,146,131, forward strand.
TTATGGAAGCAGACTGCTATATCTTTTTCCTGTAGAGTGGCCTATTATTAAAATGTGGCAAAACTGAAGTCTTCAGGAAATTGTGTACACATATCTATTCAGGTCACAGAAGACGATAATGGCAGATGAAGTTGGACATGTGGAATCTTCCATTACATTTATGTGTTGAATGTTCTGGTCATTTTTTATCCGTGAATGAATAGGTTCTTTCATGACTTTATAAAATGTTTAAACATAATTTTTACTTGGATGGCATCTTGTTCATTTACCAGACCTATTCTCAAATGAACATTGGGTTCAACCCATCTCGTATTGGTTACGGCAATACCATCTTTAGGTCAACCTCAACAAATAGGATCTCATTTCTATTTTTAAGATAAAAATTATAAAATATAACACATATAAAAAGTGCATAAACAAAAAATGCACAACTTGATAAATTATTAGGGAGTAAAATCCATGTGATAATCAGAAAGGTTAAGCACGGAACACTGGAAGCCCTCCAGAAGCTTCCTACGTATATTTTTCAATCACAATATCCTTCCAGGCCCCTAAAAGCGATTGTAACATGAAATCAATGACAATCACTTCCTTGTTTTTTTTTTTTTTTTTTTTTTTACCTTTACAGCCTTATTGCCATGTATTATGGTTACTAAGCCCTCTAAATACTTTTTTGTGTTTTCAAGCTTTCTTTGATTAAGTCTGTGCTTGTGAAATTCAGCCCTGTTGTTCCATATAGCTGTACTTCAACCATTTTTATTACTCAACTTATTTAGGCACTCTACGTTTAGGTTGTTTCCTGTTTGAGGTTACTATGAATAATGCTGGTATGAATGTTCTCATATGCATCTCTTGGTGCACATAAGCATATATTTCTTCAGGGAATATACCAAGGAGGAAAATTGTTGCATTCATTGTGCAACTTTACTAGAATTAACACAATGTTTTCCAAAGTGGTTGTGCAAATTTACACCCCCATCAGCAGTGTATGAGAGTTCCTGTTTTTACTCCCTAGCAAATACTTAGTACTTTCAATCTTATACTTTTTTTTTAATTTTAGCTTTTCTTTTGGGTGTGTGATAGTATTTCCCTATAACTTTAATTTGCATTTTCATGCTTACTTATGAGGTGGAATACCTATATCTTCTACAAGCTTTTTTGTTTTGCTTTTAACACATATGCTTAGCACCTATTGGGAATTGTTTTGATCTGCATGTTGTCATAATTCATTATTTTCTACATGTATATCCAATTGCTTCAGCATAATTTATTGGAAAGAACATCCCCTATCCACTCTGCAATGATGTCTCTTTCGTTAAAGTATCTATGTAAGTGTAGGTCTATATAGTATGCATCTGTTTTGAATTTTCTATTCTGTTCAACTAATCAATTTTTATATTCTTGCACTCATACCATGATTTATTACTATAGCTTTGCAATATGTCTTGCACTTGTTCAGGAATATTAATTAGGATTTTAACAAATCTACATATAAATGTAGAGCAATTTAACTCTTTTATGAATTCTAATAACAAAGGTATACTGCATGGTTTAAAGTTAGGAAAAGTGGGTGCCAGGGTTGTATCCTTTCACCATACTTATTCAATCTATATGGTGAGCAAATAACCTGAGAATCTGGATTGTATGAAGTAAAACACATCATCAGGAATGGAGGAAAACTCACTAACAACCTGCGATATGTAGATGACACAACCTTGCTTGCGGAAAGTGAAGAGGACTTGAAGCACTTATGATAAAGATCAAAGACTACAGCCTTCAGTAGGGCTTACACCTCAACATAAAGAAAGCAAAAATACTTGCAACTGGACCAATAAGCAACATCACAATAAATGAAGAAAAGATTGAAGTTGTCAAGGATTTCATTTTACTTGGATCCACAATCAATGCCCACGGCAGCAGCAGTCAAGGAATCAAATGACACACTGCATTAGGCAAATCTGCCACAAAAGACCACTTTAAAGTGTTAAGATGCAAAAATGTTGCTTTAAGGGCCCAAGCCATGATATTTTCAGTTGTCTCATATGCACATGAAAGCTGGCAATGAATAAGGAAGGCTGAAAAAGAATTGATGCTTTTGAATTATCGCTTTGACAAAGAATATTGAATATACCATGGACTGCCAAATCTGTCTTGGAAGAAGTACAGCCAGAATGCTCCTTAGAAGCAAGGATGGTGAGACTTCATCGCACATACTTTGGACGTGTTATCAGGAGGGAACAGTCACTGGAGAAGAACATGACGCTTGGTAGAGTGTCAGCGAAAAGAGAAAGACCCTCAATGAGATGGATTGACACAGTGGCTACAACATTGGGCTCAAGTATAACAATGATTGTGAGGATGGTGCAGGATGGGGCAATATTCCACTCTGTTGTACTTAGAGTTTCTGTGAGTCAGAATGCACTGGACTGCACCTAACAACGACAACAAGAAGTACATAAAGTTTATGTTCTACATCCTTGTTTGGTGATTAGCGCCTGGGGTCTTAAAAACGTATGAGGAGCTGTAAGATACAACTATTGGTCTCTACTTGTTTAGAGCAAAAGAGAAAGATGGAAACTAAAGATCCAAAGAAGAAACTAGTCCATAGGACTCATAGCTTATGGGAACTACAGCTTCATCTATCCTGAGACCAGAAGAACTAGTTGGTGCCCAGCTACACTACTTACCATTTTGACCACGGACACAAGAGAAGGCCCCAGATAGAATGGAAAAAAAAACATAGAACAAAACTCAAATTCTTTAAAAAGCCCAAACTTACTGGACCAGTAGAAAATAGGAAACCCTCGATAACTGTTTTCCTGAGGTACTCTTTAAACTTTGAACTAAGAGCACTCCCAGGAGTCAACTTCCAGTTAAAAAATAGTTTCATAAATAAACAACATCATCCATGAGTCCTGTGCTCCTGTATTAAAAAAAAAAAAAAATCATCTATATGAGACCAAATTGTCAACATTGGCCCTAAAGCAAAGATGAGAAGACAAGGCGGGCAGGGAAGCTGGATTAAAGAAAACAAAACAACCAGAACGGAAATAAGGAGAATGTTGACACAATGTGAAAAATGTAACCAATGTCACTGAATCATATGCATTGAATTGTTAAAAGGGAACTCAACTTGCTGTGTAAACTTTGACCAAAAATATAATAAAATGCTGTTAAAAAAGAATATGAAAATCAAACGACGGATAGCAGAGCATGTCAACTTATAACCACAATATACAGAGAAACTTAGCAACTCAATAATGAGAAGATAAATATCAAACAAAAAAAATGGGCAAAAGAATTGAATGGACACCTCACAAAAGAAGACAAATGAAAGGTCAACAAGCCCGTGAAAAGGTCCTCAACACCCTTGGTCATTAAGACTATGAAAAATTAAAATCACCATTAGATACTACTACACTCCTACTATAATAGGTAAAAGTAAATGATACCAAGTTCTGATGACAACGTGAAGTTGGAATCCACACACGTTGCTGGGAGTGCAAAATAGAACAACTCCTTTGTAAAACAGCTGATCGCTTCTTGAAATATTAAATATACACTTACCACACAGACCAGCAGTGCCCCTCTTAGATATCTTCCCAAGAGAAATAAAAGTCTTGTTTACACACACACATACAAGCTAATGCAAACAAATTTGTATGGGAACGTTTATAGCAGCTTTATTCATAACAGCCCAAAATTGACAACAGTCCAATGTCCTTCAACTGGAAAATATAAAAAGCTGCTACAATCCTCATTTCTGTAATTGGTCATGAGGCTATAGTTGATATAGCCTCTTTCTTTTACCCTGCATTCCATATTTCCCTTGCCATCAACCAGACCCTCTGCTGATTGTGGTTCTTTTTTAGCTGGAGTGAAGCAAACTTTAATTCCTAAAGGATCTGTGTCTTCAATAGTCATGCTTTTTTTCTGGCTATAGTTTTTCATTAAAATTTACTATAGGGATGAAAATGCTATGAGAATTACCCAGACAATCCAATGTGTTCCAATATAACCCAAAATAGCAGGTGGAAATCTCTTCTTCTAGCTCAATGTTCAATCCGTTGTTGTTTCCCCTTGTGGAAACATTCCTCTCTTGTGTACCAAGCCCTGAAACACGGCAGAGCTTAGATGCCAGAATAGGAATCCAAAATTCTGTGAGTAGGTTATTAGGCAAATTTGTGAGAGGAGCTAACCCCCCATATCCACTTGTAATTTTGTCTGGAGACCTGTTCAGAAGTATGAACAGAATGGAAATCTAGGGTTGTAATGAACTTCATAAGGGACTATAGGCATGGAAAGAGAAAGAGCAGGCAATAAAACACAAGTTGTCAAAAGACACCTGTGCCACCAGCCCATGCAACAAATTCATACCTTCCAGACTTGCTAGAGCTCAATCTTTCATATACCATTTCCACTTGATGATATATTGCTACTGTATATGAGTAACCTTATGGCTAGGTTAATCAGACTACTTCAGTTCATTATGGGAATCTCAGGTTGCATGGTGACCTGTTATCCCATAGTTAAACTTCAGTTTATACTCAAATCCAATAGTAAAACCATAGTTGTTTCTCAAAATGAGAATTGAAATTTGCAGAAAAAGACATAGATGTGCTCAAAAATCATACAAGTCTATGCTGTGATTCTCCCATTTTTTTCTGCCAGGGGCTCCATATAGCATTTGATTTACTGTATTATAAGGCTCAAGTGATCCTTGGAAACCCTATGGGGCAGTTCTACTCTGTCCTATAGGGTCGCTATGAGTCAGGATTGACTCGATGGCAACAGGTAAGGCTCAAGTGGTAGAACAGCTTGTGCTACAGACTAGACTTTCTGTGGAGCCCTTTCTTATTCTGGTCCCCACTTGAAACTGGAAGCCTTATGAGTGGCTATGTTCATAAGTCAAGGTGAAACACTCAAACGAGGTATACGTAGCCTCCGGAAAAAAAAAAAAAAAAAAAAGAGGTTATCAAGCATGGTATCTCCTTTTCCATGGTAGGTGGCATTACATGCAGTAACTTGTCTTTCGTGCTAGAAAGAATATTTCATCACGCTCCAGATCACTGAATCTCTATAAACTTCAATGATACAGAAGGACCTTACTTTTCTGCGGAGTTTATTTCCCACTCTTCAGCTTACATATGTCATACAAAATCATCTAAAGGAATTGCTACTTCCTGCTCGTTAGTTCCAATTAGCATAAGGTAATCAGTATAGTGAACTAGTATGATGTTTATGAACTGTCAATATGATCAAGGTCTCTTCAGAGTATATTGTGGCAGAGAGCAGGAAAATTGGCATAACCCAGAGACAAGAATATGAAGGCATAATGTTGGCCTCAACAAGTAAAATTGAACTGCTTCTGACAGTCCTTACAAACTGCAATGGAGAAAAAATCATTAGCTCGGTCAATAGCTCATATCAGGTGCCAGGGATACTTCTTGGACAGCAACTACACTGGGAGTCATCACCTGATTAAGTTTATAATAGTCCCCAATCATTTTCCAAGATACATCTGATTTCTGTGCAGATCAAAGAGGTGAGTTAAATGGAGATATGATAAACATCACCACCTGGGCTGACTGTGAGTCAGATTTGTGCTAAGATACCATATATCACTTGACTTTAAATTACCACTTTGATTATTAAGCTACATTGGCATTTTTGGTCTCTGGGCATTAAGACTAATTCAGAGACAATGTTTAGTAATCCCTGAAAGATCTGGGTATTTCTTTTTCCCAGTGCAGAGTCACTCCAGCAAGTGAGCACAAGTCTGTTTATGGAAGGCTTAGAGGATAATAAATGGTATATACTTGAGGCAATGTTGCAGGGTCTCTCAAGGAAACTTAATCATCCCTTAAACCTAGGTCTGTGAATTGACCTAAATCTGGAAAATGGAGGAAAACTCTAAAAGAGAAAAAGATAACACTAAAGAATATCTTAGGGCTGAAGGAAAGTAACCAAAGAAGGAACAAACTTAGAAGCAGGACCCGTCTCCAAGGCTGAGACCAAGACCTCATTGGTGAGAACAGTATTTACAGCCCTCTGGTTGCTGGAGAAATTTGCCGGATTGCCTTCAACCAGGAGGAAGCAAGCAGGCAGGAAACCGTGGACCAGAATTGTCAACCGCTAAGCCTACCACTGGGATGGTACTAGCAAGAAAATTTGCTGGAGGGTGAGTACCGCTGTGTGTACTGTATGCATACCAGTGTAGTTGTATCATGGGAGCAGGAAGAGAGGAAGCAAACTGGAACAAGTAGGAGAAACTCCTCCCTCCTGCAATATCCTTCTAGCTCCCACTCCTGAGAAATCTTATCATTTTGCCATCTGGTAGAGAAGTGTTTATGGAGTCCAGATTCAGTATCACAAATACATCAACAAAGGATAGTACTACTTAGCAACAAAAAGAAACAAACTACTGACACACTCAACAACATTGAAGAATTTCAAAATCATTACCAGAAATTTTACTGTGGTAATGGAATGACTGGATACATTTTCTAAAACTTACCAGTTTGCATATTTAAAATGGGTGAATTTACTACATATAAATTATACCTTAATAAAGTTATAAAAAATAATCTATAGTGATTTTTGCTTTCTCTAAGTGCCTCCTTTCTTTAACCACTTCAAACTCATTAATTTCGCCCATAAAAATTTGCCATGGCTGTCAATTTTGTTGAGTTGTTGGATTAATTCACCAACCAATGGCCTCTCTAATAAGAATTAAATCAAAGACATGTACATGCATTTGACTCGTAATAGGGACAATTATTTTTTGTAAATTTTTTAGGTCAAAGGTACAGACTGATTAAATTCAGTCGGCAATTGGTACCAAAGGGTAACTCTGAGAAAACACCCCTGGAACTATCTTGTAATCAAATGGCCCTACAATGCTTACCACAGCAAAATGTCATCATCGGGTCTTTCCAAGTACGTAAAACAAATCCCCTGGTTGTAAATATTTTACTGAGAGTGTGATGTATTAACTTAGAGGACATATCCAAGACACCTACAGGTTAGCATAACTTTGTTAACTATAATAGTCCTAGATAATAGAAGAACACCAAATGTGTTGTGGCCAAGCAAGACAGAGTTAATACAATAACTAAACCTGGGAGTATTCTTTAGGGAAAGTGTAATTATTAGTTAATTAATTAAGGTAAAGTCCAATTGATTATCTCCAGCTGACTAAACTCATCCATGAGACTTGTTCTCTTAATTAGACCTAGGTTATATACAAAGTGAATTCCAAATGTCTCATAATATTTGCGATTGTGCTCATACTACTTGGTCTCCTGCACTGTCTGATGTCTCTGTGCTTAAAGTGTTAACTTCACAGCCATTTACATAATGATGCTGCATCAAAGTGAGACCAAAGCCCTCTGGTCAACATGGCTTCTTTGGTATCTGACAGTGGCCGAAAGGAGGGAATTATAATAGGAAAATAGTACAGTCTTAGCTTACCTAAGGAGGGAATGGCAACATAAGAACATCAGTAACAATCACTCATAGATGTGCATACCATATACACTTCTTTGTTAAAAATGACAAGATTTTTCCGAAAACAAAACTGCTTGTGCCAAGACTGACGTCTCTCCCTGGTAAGTACCCAAACAACCAGTTCTCTCAAGACAAAAAATCAAGTGTTAGTATTCCACAGATTTTTTCTATAGCCTTGCGAAATTTATTTCTTAAATAATAAGACTTGAAAATCAAAATTACACCTTGATCCATGGGCTGCAGAATGGTTGCTGTGTTCGCAGGTATGAAAACAACATTAATCTTGTATATCTTCATCCGAGCTCTTGAGCGACCAGGTGTATTGTCAGTTAGCAGCAATATTTTGAAAGAGATCTTTTTTTCTGAGCAGTAGGTCTCAACGAAACAAAAAAAAACCTGTTGCCATCAAGCTGACTCCAACTCATATCGAGCCTATGAGACAGAGTGGAACTGCCCCATAGGGATTCCAAGGAGCACCTGGTGGATTTGAAGTGCCGACCTTTTGTTTAGCAGCCAGCTCTTAATACCACCAGGGTTAGGGTTAGGTCACAACAGTGGGCTTAAAATACCTAGTAAACCATGTTGTAAACAGATGTGCTGTCATCCAGGTTTTGTTGTTCCATTTATAGAGCACAGAATAGTTCTAGCAAATTCTCAAGGGGCCTAGGAATTTCAGAATGGTAAATGAGCACTGGCTTCAACTTAAAGCCACCAGCTGCACTGGCCCCTAATAGAGTCAGCCTGTCCTTTGAAGTTTTGAAGCCAGGCATTGACTTCTCCTCTCTAGCTATGAAAGTCCTGTGCGGCATCTTCTTCTGACATAAGGCTGCTTCATCTGCACTGAAAGCCTGTTGTTTAGTGTAGCCCCTTCATCAGTTGACTAGACCTTCTGGGTAACTTGCTGCAGCGTCTACATCAGCACCTGCTGCTTTACCTTGCACTTTTATGTTATGGAGACGGCTTCTTTCCTTATATCTCAGAAACCAACCTCTTCTAGCTTCAAACTTCTCTTTTGCAGCTTCCTCACCTCTCTCAGCCTTCACAGAATTGAAGAGTTAGGGCCTTGCTCTAGATTAGGCTTTGGCTTAAGGGAATGTTGTGGCTGGTTTGATCTATCCAGACCACTAAGCTTTCTCCATAACAGCAGTTAGGCTGTTTGCTTTCTTATCATTTGTGTGTTCACTGAAGTAGCATTTATAACTTTCTTTAAGAACTTTTCCTTTGCATTCACAACTTGGCTAACTTTTTGGTGCAAGAGCCCTAACTTTCAACCTATCTTGACATTCAACGTGCCTTCCTCAGTAAGCTTAATCATTTCTAGCTTTTAATTTAAAGTGAGAGACTTGAAACTCTTCCTTTCACTTGAACACTTAGAGGCCATTGCAGGGTTATTAATTGGCCTAATCTCAATACTGTCATGTCTCAGGGAATAGGGAGGCCCAAGAAGAGGGAGAGAGATAGGGGAATGGCTGGTCAGTGGAGCAGTCAGAATGCACAAAACATTTATGGATTAAGTTTGCAGTCTTATCTGGGCATGGTTCATGGCACCTCCCTCCCAAACAATTACAATAATAACATCAAAGATCACCAATCACAGATCATCATAAGAGATAAAACGATAATGAAAAAGTTTGAAATATTATGGGAATTACCAAAATGTGACACAGACACACAATGTGAACACATGCTGTGTTGGAAAACTGGTACCTATAGGCTTCCTTGTTGCAGGGTTGCCACAAACCTTCAATTTGTAAGCAATGCAATTTCTGCAAAGCTCAATAAAGCAAAGTGCAATAAAATGACAGTGGTATGCCTGTATTAAAATTATCCAGAAGATCATTCGAAGTTTGAGATTATATTCACTATCATTAATAGTGAAACTTATCCTGAAACATGACTTGTAATACACACTATTGAAAGCATGGAACTTTTACTGTTGGCTAGATGTTAGAGCTCCACCAGTCTGTCAGTTCGTCATACTGTGGTGGCTTGCATGGTGCTGTGATGCTGGAAACTATACCACCGATATCCAATAACCAGCAAGGTCACCCATGGTGGACAAGTTTCAGTGGAGCTTCCAGACTAAAAGAGACTAGAAAGAAGAACCTGGTGGCCTACTTCTGAAAAAAATCAGCCAATGAAAACCCATGAGTTGCAACAGAACATTGATATAGTGCTGGAAGATGAGTTCCCTCAAGTTGGAAGTCACTCAAAAGACAACTGAAGAAGAGCCGCCTCCTCAAAGTAGTGTCAACCTTAAGAACATGGATGGAGTCAAGCTTTTGGGACCTTCATTTGCTGATGTGGCATGACTCAAAATGAGAAGACACAGCTGCAAACACTCATTAATAATAGGAAGATGGAATGTATAATGTATGAATCTAGGAAAATGGGAAGTTGTCAAAATGAAATGGAAAGTATAAACATAGATATCCTAGGCATTAGTGAGCTGAAATGGACTGGTATTGGCCATTTTGAATCAGGCAATCATATGGTCTACTATGCCAGGAATGACAAATTGAAGAGGAATGACATTGCATTCATCCTCAAAAAGAACATTTCAAGATCTATCCTGGAGTGCAGTGCTGTCAGCAATAGGATAATATCCACATGCCTACAAGAAAGACCCAGTTAATATAATATTACTCAAATTTACACACCAACCACTAAGGCCAAAGAAGAAAAAATTGAAGATCTTATCAACTTTTGCAGTCTGAAATTGATCAAACATGCAATCAAGATACACTGATAATTACTGATGCTTAGAATTGAAAGTTGGAAGCAAAGAAGGATTTGTAGTTGGAAAACGTGGCCTCGGCAACAGAAATGATGCTGGAGATTGAATGATAGAATTTTGCAAGACCAATGACTTCTTCATTGTGAATACCTTTTCTCAACATAATAAATGGTGACTATACACATGGACCTCACCTGATAGAATACACAGGAATCAAATCAAATACATCTGTGGAAAGAGATGATGGAGAAGCTCAATATCATTGATCAGGACAAGGCCAGGGCCAACTGTGGAACAGCCCATCAATTGCACATATGCAAGTTTAAATTGAAGCTGAAGAAAATTAGAACAAATCCATAGAGCCAAAGTGTGCCCTTGAGTACATGCCACCTGAATTGAGACTATCTCAAGAATAGATTTGATGCATTAAACGCTAATGACCGAAGACCAGACGAGTTGTGGAATGACATCAAGTACATCATACACAAAGAAAGCAAGGGATCTTTAAAAAGACAGAAATGAAAGAGTAGACCAAAATGGATGTCAGGAGAGACTCTGAAACTTCCTCTTGAATGTCGAGTAGCTAAAGCAAAAGGATGAAATGATGCAGTAAAAGAGTTGAACAGAAGATTTCAAAGGGCGGCTTGAGAAGACAAATTATTACAATGACATGTGCAAAGAACTGAAGTTAGAAAACCAAAAGGGAAGAACATGCTCGGCATTTCTAAAGCTGAAAGAACTGAAGAAAAATTCTGGCCTCAAGTTGCGATATTGAAGGATTCTATTGGCAAAATACTGAACGGCATAGGAAACATCAAAAGAAGATGGAAGGAATACACAGAGTCACTGTACCAAGAAAAATTGGTTGACGTTCACTCTTTTCAGGAGGTAGCATATGATCAAGAACCAATGGTACTGAAGGAAGAAGTCCAAGCTGGACTGAAGACATGGGCAAAAAACAAGGCTGCAGGAATTGATGCAGTATCAATCGAAATGTTTCAACAAATGGATGCAGTACTGGAAGCACTCGCTCATCTATGCCAAGATTTAGAAGACAGCTATTTGGCCAACCCACTGGAACAGATTCATATTGATGTCTCTTCCAAATTAAGGAGATCCAAACGAATGTGGAAATTATTGAATAATATCATTAATATCACATGCAAGTAAAATTTTGCAGAAGAGCATTCAAAATTTGTTACAACAATATATCAACAGGGAACTGCCAGAAATTCAAGCTGGATTCAGAAGAGGATGTGGAACCAGGGGTATCATTGCTGATGTCAGATGGATCCTGGCTGAAAGCAGAGAATACCAGAAAAGTGTTTATCTGTGTTTTATTGACTATGCAAAGGCATCTGACTGTGTGAATCACGACAAATTATGAATAACATTACAAAGAATAGGAATTCCAGAATACTTAATTGTGCCCATGAGGAATGTGTACATAGACCAAGAGGCAATCATTTGAACAGAACGAGAGGATATTATATGGTTTAAAGCCAGGAAAAGTGTGGGTCAGGTTGTACCCTTTCACCATACTTATTCAACCTGTATGTTGAACAAATAACTCAAGAAGCTGAACTACATGAAGAACACAGCATCAGAATTGGAGGAAGACTCATTAACAACCTGCATTATGCAGATAACATAAACTTGCTTGCTGAAAGTGAAGAGGACTTGAAGCACTTACTGATGAAGATCGAAGACCACAGCCTTCAGGATGGATTACACTTCAACATAAAGAAAACAAAATTCTTTGAAACTGGACGAATAAACAACATCATAATAAATGGAGAAAAGATTGAAGTTGTCAAGGATTTCATTTTACTTGGATCCACAATCAATACCCATGGAAGCAGCAGTCAAAAAATCAAATAATGCATTGTATTGAGCAAACCTGCTGCAAAAGACCTCTCTCAAGAGTTGAAAAGCAAAGATGTCACTTTAAGGACTAAGATGGGCCTGACCCAATACATACGAAAGCTGAACAATGAATAAGGAAAACGGAAGAAGAATTGATGCCTTTGAATTATGGTGTTGGTGAAGAATATTGAATATACCATGGACTGCCAAAAGAAGGAACAAATCTGTCTTAGCAGAAATACAGCCAGAATGTTCCTTAGAACCAAGGAATGCAAGACTTCGTCTCCCATACTTGGGACATGTTATTAGGAGGACCATTCCCTGGAGAAAGACATCATGCTTGGTAAAGTAGATGGTCAGTGAAAAAGAAGACCCTCAATGAGATGGACTGACACGGTGGTGCAACAATGGGCTCGAGCATAACAGGGATGGTGCAGGACCAGGCAGTGTTTAATTCTGTTGTGCATAGGGTCGCTGTGAGTCACAGACTCAAGATTGTTCATTATCATTGCCTAGTATTCCATTGTGTGTATGCACCATAGTTGGTTTTTCCATTCATTTGTTGATGGGCACTTAGGTTGTTTCCATCTTTTTGCTTTTGTCAATAATGCTGCAATGAACATGGGTGTGCACATGTCTATTCGTGACGGCTCTTTTTCCTCTCAGATACATTCCTAGGAGTGGGATTGCTGGATGGTATGGTATTTCTATTTCTAGCTTTTAAAGGAAGCGTCAAATCATTTTCCAAAGGGGTTGTACCATTTTTCATTCCCACTTGCAATGCGTAAGAGTTCCAATCTCCCCGAAACCTCTCCAACATTTGTTATTGTCTGTTTTTTTGATTAATGCCAGTAATTTCAGGGTGAGATGGTATCTCATTGTAGTTATGATTTGGTTTTCTCTAATGACTAATCATCACAGCATTTCCTCTTGATTCTGTTAGCCACCCGAATGTCTTCTTTGGTGAAGTGTTTCTTCATATCTTTGCCCATTTTTTTAATTGGGTATTTGTGTTTTTGTTCTTGAGATGTTGAAGTATTCTATAAATTTTAGAGATTAGATCCTTATTGGATATACCCTAGCCAAAATTTTTCCCACTCTGTAGCCTCTCTTTTTACTCTTTTGGTGAAGTGTTTTGATGAGGATAAGTGTTTAATTTTTAGGAGCTCTCGGTTATCTAGTTTATCTTCTACTAGCCTTTTGAATATCACATCAGGTAGTTTCACCACTTTTTCCTCTACTGGAAAGTTATCCGATTCTTTATTTTGGTCACTTGCTGGAGCCATCTTGTCTGCCCTTTTTTTTTTTTTTTTTTTTTTTAATGTTTTGGTATTGCCTGCTGTCTCTGAGACAATAAGGTGTTTTTTTTGTTGTTGATTGTACTTGTACATATGTTTGTTTTGTCCTGCTTTTTTTGTTTTGTTTTGATATGTCAGGGCAGGCAGTTCAGGCATGCTTTGCTGCTTGCTCATCTGTGGGCAATAGCTCTCATTATCTTGTATGAGTGGGCAGGGCAGCAGCACTCAGGATGAGCCCACTTTGTCATACACCGGTTTGGTGAGGTGGTTCAAGGCAGGGTGGGAGGGTGCTGTCTGTCTCTTGATGTTGATCCAGCAGTGTGGGAGCACTCACAGCCCCTTGCAAGATATGCGGGGGTGTCCAAAAGGGAGTGGTATCGTCTTGCTTTCTGCAGTTCAGCACCTCGTCAAGTGGTAGGAGGGGAGAGGCAGTGCAGGCTTGGTGCAGCTTCAGACATGAACCAGGGACACTCTACGCATAGTGGAAAGGCAAGGGTCAGCAGGAAGTGGGGGTGGTGTATGGGGCAGGTGGGGGAAACAAAGCAAAGAGAGAGAATGAAAATGAAAACAAAAAAATGGGGTAAACGGCCTGTTGAGGCAGGGTGGGCTTGGGAGCCAGTGGGATGTGGAGGAGGTGGTGTAGGGGGGCCTAGGTGGGAGGAGGAAAGTGGTAGGTGGTAGCTCTCTAGCTTCAGCAGAGCTTTTAGCCTGGGAGGATGGGCGAAATGGCTTATGAGGATAGGCAGGAGGAAAGTAAAGTAAAAAATGGCATGGAGGGAGGTGGCTGATGGGGGCAGGTGGGACCTGGGGTGGCAACCTGCCAGTAGCTTTCTACCTGTGATGGTGCAGTGAGGTGCGGTGCGAAGGGGTAGAGGTGGCATACAGAGATAGGTGGGAGGGTGAAAGAACAGGTAGAAAAGGGAAAATAAAAAGAAAAAAGTAACCATGTGGTGGGAGCCATAGGGTGTGGTAGGGTGGACCTGAGGTGGCAGTTGGCCAATGTCTCTTTAGCCAAGGCAATTCAGCATGGCCTGGCAGAAATGGGTAGAAGTAGGGTACAGGGCTAGGTGGGAGGGAGAAAGAAAAAGAGGAAAGGGGAAAAATAAATTTAAAATATTTAAGAAATAAAAAAATGCTGCTGGGAGCTGGAGGGTGTGGGTTGGGGAGACCCAGGCTGGCGGCGGTCCGATAGCTCTCTATCTGTGGTGGGCCGTGCAGGAAAGGGTAGAGGTGGTATACGGGGCTATGTGGGAGGGAGACAGAAAGGGAAGAAAGAAGAAAAAAAGTGTGGCACAGCATTGGATAAATATTGAATTGAATCGAAATTTCAACAAATAATTCAGTACACACTCTTTATAGATCTACATTTTCTGCAGCTACAAGAAGTTCTCAGTGTGGAAAGCCAAAAAGGAAAATTAATCCAACTGAGAATAAACAAGACTTGTACGTGAAGAAGAGCTGGATGACCACACAATTAAGTATGGTATAAGAGTCATTATACCAAAAAGAATTAGTCAATGTTCAACCATTTCAAGAGGTGGCATATGACCAGGAACCATGGTACTGAAGAAAGAAGTCCAAGCTGCTCTGAAGGCACTGTTGAAAAACAAGGTTCCAGGAATTGATGGAATATCAATTGAGATGTTTCAACAAACAGATGCTGTGCTGGAGGTGCTCACTTGTCTATGCCAAGAAATATGGAAGACAGCTTCCTGGCCAACTGACTGGAAGAGATCCATATTTATGGCTATTCCCAGGAAACGTGATCCAACCAAATGTGGAAATTATAGAAAAATATCATTAATATCACACACAAGCAAAATTTTGCTCAAGATTATTCAAAAACGGCTGCAGCAGTATATCGACAGGGAACTGCCAGAAATTCAGGCCGGTTTCAGAGGAGGAAGTGGAGCCAGGGAAATCAATGCTGATGTCAGATGGATCCTGGCTGAAAGCACAGAATAACAGAAAAATGTTTATCCGTGTTTTATTGACTATGCAAAAGCATTCGACTGTGTGGATCATAACAAATTATGGATAATGTTGCGAAGAATGGGAATTCCAGAACACTTAATTGTGCTCACGAGGAACCTTTACATAGATCAAGAGGCAGTTGTTCGGACAGAACAAAGGGATACTGATTAGTTTAAAGTCAGGAAAGGTGTGCGTCAAGGTTGTATTCTTTCACCATACCTATTCAATCTATATGCCGAGCAAACGATACAAGAAGTTGGACTATATGAAGAAGAAAGGGGCATCAGGATTGGAGGAAGACTCATTAACAACCTGCGTTATGCAGATGACACAGCCTTGCTTGCTGAAAGTGAAGAGAACTTGAAGCACTTACTAATGAAGATCAAAGATCACAGCCTTCAGGATGGATTACACTTCAACATAAAGAAAACAAAAATCCCCACAACTGGACCAATGAGCAACATCATGATAAACAGAGAAAAGACTGAAGTTGTCAAGGATTTCATTTTAGTTAGATCCACAGTCAAAACCATGGAAGCAGCAGTCAAGAAATCAAAATACACATTGCATTTGGTAAATCTGCTGCAAAGGACCTCTTTAAAGTATTGAAGAGCAAAGATGTCACCTTGAAGACTAAGGTGCACCTGACCCAAGCCATGATATTTTCAATCACATCATATTCGCATGTGAAAGCTGGGTAATGAATAAGGAAGACCGAAGAATTGACGCCTTTGAATTGTGGTGTTGGCAAAGAATATTGAATATACCGTGGAGTGCCAAAAGAATGAAAAAATCTGTCTTAGAAGATGTACAACCAGAATGTTTTTTAGAAGCAAGGATGGCGAGACTGCATCGTACATAATTTGGACATGTTGTCAGGAGGGGTCAGTCCCTGGAGAAGGACATCATGCTTGACAGAGTACAGGGTCAGCGGAAAAGAGGAAGACCCTCAATGAGGTGGATTGACACAGTGGCTGCAACAATGAGCTCAAGCATAACAATGATTGTAAGGATGGCTCAGGACTGGACAGTGTTTCGTTCTGTTTTGCATAGGGCCGCTATGAGTCGGAACTGACTCAACAGCACCTAACAACAACAACAAGAATTATATGTGTCATAGAGACAATAATTATTTTGCAGATCAGAAAGTTGGGGCTTTCTCATGAAGGGAATCAAACCTTATATAAAAGATGATTAGAATTTGGATAGAGGACTAGGTGGAAGATGGCATTGCAGATGAGGGGTAAATGTGAGTAAATATTCTGAGTCAAGACTGAACCCCCATGCACCAAGGAATATGTAAATAATGGGTTCTTAAAAATGAATGGTAGAAAAATAAAGTCACAGGTGATATAAGGGCAGCATATGGCACTTTGCAATACCAAAATAAGGGATATACATTGGTTTGAAGAGCAATGAGGAGACAAAAACTCAGCTCTTGAGTAAAGGAGTGCATAGGGAATATGGAGGAGGATAAGGATGGAGGCAGAATACCAGCTACGAAGTTATCTTATGATTCACATGTGAAACTAAAGAACCCAATGTCAGAGTTGTTTTAAAGGATGACACTATAGGATTTGAGCAGATTCATTAAAGGGAGTGAAGGAGAGGATTGAATCCCTGGTTGATCACATCACATTTTTGCCTCTTCTTCACAGATCCAAAATCTGTCTTCAAATTTCAGTTTAATCCCCATTTCCTCCATTAAATAATCAATAAGAAATTTTTTTTCTTCCTGACCACTGTAGTTTTCACATGAGTAAGATTAAATCTATAGAGAGACATATGCCACATATCAACAAGGTGATCCTTAAATTGACATTAGTTATGGTCATTTGATTTAATCTCAGAATCTCAAAGGGCATCCGTCTTTAATTGATGCTGTTTGGTTTACCTGTGCTTCGGGAACCATGTCTCTCAGGTTAGGAGTCTACAGAAATACCCTAATGCCAAGAAAATCCCTTTAGAATCAATGGAAAACTTTAGCTTTGCCCTGAAGCTAATAATTATTGTCACTGACCTATTGGTAGACAGAGTACCACAGGTGTGCATAATTTTTCCTAAATGTTTTAAAGACCAAGGTTTTTATTTTGAATTCCCCTAAAAACAACAGCAGGTGGTCAATCAGCTGCTATAACACCTTTGTCAGTAAACTCAAAATATGAGAACTGATTTCTAATTTATTTAAAGTATTGCTAGCAATACAGCAATATAAAGCATTTTTCATTGTTTTTACATTTTATTCGCTTGACTTTTCTCTAAATGAATATGTTATGGAAAGTTGTAATGAGACATAATACTCTGAATAATTTTGATCTATTCTGAGTTCAAAATTGCCATTGTTTTATCAGCAAATATGCAGGTAAGGCTAGAAATTACTCTGTAAAACAATTCTGGGATGTATGATAAAATATATTTGTTAATTTAAAAATTTATATTTCACACTGGGGAAGGGAAAGTGAGTTTTCTCACAGTATTGTTTTGATACAATGCCTTCTATATAAAATGTTGATTTTTGAAAACTAAATCCATTTGTCCAAAGTATTTTTGTTGATTTACCATTGCGTGTTGCTAAAATAATGATATAGTCTTTTAATATTTTTATAGTTTTTTCAAAATACTATAATTCTGAAGAATTTTTTAGTGTTAGGGACCTAAAATGTCCAGAGTAAACTTATTTTATTAATTTTATCACAAGCCTCTAGTGACAAAACTCCAGGAATCCTAACTATACTATGTGAAGGAAAAAAAAAAAAAATACAGTAATGCAGCATAAATAATAAGAAACAAGAAAATTTTCAAAAACAACATAGTTTGAATAATCGTTATAGGCTCTTTTTTAAAGTTATCTGTCTGAAATATGCTGAGTTCAAAGACTTTAAGTGGTTTCAAAAGTAGTACTCGAAGAAAAGGGAGATGATTCTATCATTCTTTAAAATCCATGCTTCTTCTGCACCTGGAATATTGTAATATGATTGCTAAACTACAATAAACATGAAAAAAAAAGGGTGACCATTGAACTCCAATTAATATACATTGGATTCTCATAAAAGCCATTGCCATTGAGTAGATTCCGACTCAAAGCAACGCTATAAGACAGAGTAGAATTGCCCCGTAGAGTTTCCAAGGAGTGCCTGGTAGATTCAAACTGCCGACATTTTAGTTAGCAGCCATGAGTCTTAACCACTATGGCATAATGAATTAGAAGTCTTTTATCAGTGTGTAAACTTCCATAACTGAACAAATGGAGAACCTTCAAAGAATTCACCAAAAATGAGGACAATAGTATCTATAGATGTTGAAGAGGGTACCAGAAAGATATTTCTCATGAAGAGTATGAACACTGGGAAAGAAGACTTGATTACCAAACCTGATAACATTAGATATGATACTTACAATAAGAGAGAAGAAATATTAGGATAAATGGATCATTAAGAGTAATAACTTTTGGGGTGATTTGTTATAGTGTGATAGGAGTAGGATCCAAAGTGTGTTGAGATAAATATAAAGATTATATCCGAATTAACTTATTAATAAAATTTAAGATGTTCTATATTCTTACCCTGGCTTGAAGGATGAACAAATATTTCTTTTACACATCCCTTGGTGACCTTATCTGTGAAGGGGTATTAAGATAGGGAAACCATTTATCAAACTCACTGTGATATGGAGAGTTCTCAAATAATAACATGTAAAATGTTTAAAGAACAATTATTTCCAAACATTGATCCCACTAGGATAGTGCTTAAAACTTTTTTCTTTAAGAAAAAAATACTGTAAGAAAATTGTCTTTTACTTTTGAAAATGCCAAATTATTTATACTGACCATGAATTTGTATACTAACGCGGGATAATTCAGGCAGATTTCCACCTAGAGCATTCCAGACAATCCCTGCATACAGATTCTGTGATATTTTTCTTCTTACATGACTTAGCCTGTTGTGTATGTGCTGGCTTTCAGGACACAGCACAGGATGATTTAAGAGGAGGTTTTCTTTTTGTGCCTAGGGAAATTATACAGGAAAGTAGGCGCTCTAATTTAGAACCTGATTTCTCCACAGTTTTTGTCTCAACAGAAACGTCAGGAATGGCTAAAGAGAATTGCTCCTTGACAACTGAGTTTATCCTCAAAGGATTTACGGATCACCCAGACCTGAAGGCCGTTCTGTTTGTGGGGTTCTTTGCTATTTATCTGATCACCATGGTGGGGAATCTTGGTTTGGTGGTGTTGATTTTCATGGAGCGCCGTCTCCACACACCCATGTACATCTTTCTGGGCAACCTGGCTCTGATGGATTCCTGCTGTTCCTGTGCCATTACCCCCAAGATATTAGAAAACTTCTTTTCTGAGGACAGAATGATTTCCCTGTATGAATGCATGGCACAATTTTATTTTCTCTGTCTTGCTGAAACTGCGGACTGCTTTCTCCTGGCAGCAATGGCCTATGATCGCTATGTGGCAATATGTAGCCCTTTGCAGTACCACACCATGATGTCGAAGAAACTCTGCATTCATATGACCATAGGGTCCTTCATAGCTAGTAACCTGCATTCCATGATTCATGTTGTGCTTCTATTAAGGTTAACCTTCTGCAGGTCTAATCAAATTGATCACTTTTTTTGTGATATTTTGCCATTGTACAGACTATCCTGTACTGACCCATTTATTAATGAACTAATGATATATATTTTTTCAATGTCTATTCAAGTCTTCACCATTGCCACTGTCTTCATCTCTTATCTCTGCATCCTTTTCACCATTTTCAGAACTAAACCCAAAGAGGGGAGAGGTAAAGCCTTTTCTACCTGTGCATCTCACTTTCTCTCTGTCTCAATATTCTACATTTGTCTTCTCATGTATATTTGACCATTTGAAGAAGGGGATAAAGATATACCAGTGGCAATTTTTTATACAATAGTAATTCCTTTACTAAATCCTTTTATTTACAGTCTGAGAAATAAGGAGGTGATAAATGCTTTAAAAAAAATCAGGAGGAACTATAATATTCTTAAACAAACTTTATCCTCTACAACAAATTGATGTTAATTTACTAAAATCTTCCATTAAAAAAGAAAAATATGTTTTATAAAAAATATTAATCTCTAAGCCATTAGGCTGTGTTTGTTAAGATGTGAATGACTGGAATTTCCATTCTGCCAGACCTTAATCCAATATTTTATATGTTTATTGGCCATTTTCATTTCTTCTATGGACTGTTCATTTTTCCTTGGTTTTGCCAATTTTTTCCTCATTTATTTGTACCACTGCAGATAGAGAAGATATTAAAATGGTGTGACTATTAGTGGCAAATAGTTTCTCAGTGTGTTGATAGTCTTTTGATATTTGTTTGTGATATTTATATTTGATAAACATTTTAATGTGATATAATCACATTTATTGTTTTTTTCTTAGGTGGTTTATTTTATGCTTATTTGTTTAGAATTTCTTTCCTTAATCTGAGGTCTGATATTAACTAACATTTCTTTTTCTCTTTTTCTTCTTCATTGTCTCCTCCTCTTTCTTTCTGCCTTTCTCTTCTTTTCTGATAGTTTAAATTTACTTTTGACTCTTAATACTTCCCGAAACTTATTTAGCACATGGCATGAATTGAGGATGTACCTTTTCTTTCTTTTTTTTTAACCTGTGTCTTACAAAATAGTCCACAGATCTTAGTTTGAATAAATATTAAAGGAGGACTTCTTTGGGAACCAGAAAAAGTCATGCTACAATTTTCTAGAATTCCTAAAAAAAAAAAAAAAGCAATAAAGCAAATACTTTGTGTATTAAATATTAAAATATATGATGAAGCTCTAATATTTAAAACCGTTAACTTTTAGATCAAGAATCAATAGATGGATCAATCGAACAGATCATATAATTCAAAAGTAAATTTCTGCATTAAAAAAAAAATTGCCATTGAGTCATTCCAACTCATAGTCACCCTATAAGACAGAGCAGAACCGCCTCATTGAGTTTCCAGGGAGCACCTCGTGGATTTGAACTGACAACCTTCTGGTTTGCAGTTATAGCACTTAACCACTACGCCACCAGGGTTTCCAGAAAATGAGAAGTGCACTATAAATCAATGAAGAAAGATATGTTCGTTTAAAAAATGGTTCTATGTCAATGAGTTAACTGTTTATCTTTTCCATTTATGTTGAAATTTATATGCCCCCTTCATTCAGAGATTATTTTATAAACATAATTTGTATTCCCTTTTTTTTATAGCAGTAATTTTTATACATACCATTTTCATTCAGCTGGAATTTATTTTTAAATGTTGTGAAGTAAAAATTAAAATTTGATTTATAATAGATAACAAGTAGCTCCAGAAGCATTTCTTAACTAGTTCTTCCCTTACTCACCAATTTCACATGCCGTCTTTTTACATGTGTACACTCACATGTACGTGCACATAAACCGAAAACCAGTCCCAATGCCGTCAAGTGGATTCCAACTCACAGCGACCCTACAGGACAGAGTAGAACTGCCCCATAGGGTTTCCAAGGAGCACCTGATGGGTTAGAAATGCTGACCTTTTGGTTAGCAGAAGAACACTTTAGTGTGCCACCAGGGCTCCATACAAGCACATATGAGGTCTATTTCTAGCCTAACTGACCTGCACAGCATAAAATAAAACAGGCCCAATTTCTACCCTTATATACTACTAGGGAAGTGCTAGAAGTACTCAGTCATCTATGCCAAGAAATTTGGCCAACCGACTAGAAGAGATCTATGTTTGTGCCCATTCCAAAGAAAGGTGATCCAAAGAATGTGGGCATTATTGAACAATATCTTTAATATCACACACGAGTAAAATTTTGCTGAAGGTAATTCAAAAATGTTTGCAGCAACTGCCAGAAATTCAAGCTGGTTTCAAAAGAGGATATGGAAGAGGGATACCATTGTTGATGTCAGATGGAACATGGCTGAAAACAGAGAATACCAGAAAGATGTTCACTTGTGTTGTATTGACTACGCAAAGGCTTTTGACTGGGTGAATCTTAACGAATTAGGGATAACATTGGGAAGAATGGGAATTCTAGAACACTTAATTGTGCTAATATGGAACCTGTACATAGACTAAGAGGCAGTCATATGAACGGAACAAAGGAATACTGCATGATTTAATATCAGGAAAGATGCGCGTCAAGTTTCTATCCTTTCATCATACTAATTCAATCTGTATGCTGAGCAAATAATCCAAGAAGCTGGACTCTATGAAGAAGAATGTGACATCAGGATTGGAGGAAGACTCATTAAAACCTGCATTATGCAGATGACACAACCTTGCTTGCTGAAAGCAAAGAGGACTTGAAACAGTGATGAAGATCAAAGACTACAGTCTTCAGCATGGAACTGGATGGAGTTAGTCATTTTTCCAAAGAGGTCTATAAGTGATTTTCACTGGTAATGATAATTCAATAATAATAATTTTCACTGAGTTCTGGTTTATATTTCCTCTATTTCTTTGTAAAAATGAGAAAAGAACACATAAACATATATACATATATAACCATTGCTATCGAGTTGATTCCTACTCATAGTGACCCTATAGCAACCCTATATATATACACACTCTTATTTTCATTTCCTTCTTAACTCACAGTAGTTCGTAAATATTTAGGAGAGATATGTTGAGATTATGAAAATATACTCTTCCTTCTTAATATGTATCTAACCTACTGTGGTGTTATAATAGCAATTTTCTATTTGCCTAATTCTTTCTACATGTGCTACTGGGAAAGTATCACTTAACTAGAGACAAAATTCTTGGTTCACATTTTTCCCCTTAAGTCTATTGAAAATATTGATTCATATCTATATTGCTTTGCATGTTTCTGTTGAGAAATCAGATGTCAATCTGATTTTCTATTCTTGAACTAAAGTTGTGCTTCTACATGGAGGTACAAATAATTTTTTTTAATGAAGGTTTCCAGAACAAAGTAGCTTCTCATTAAACAGTTAGTACGCATATTGTTTTATGATGTTGGTTACCAACCCTGCTACATGTCAATATTCTCCTTTCTTGACCTTGGGTTCCCTATTACCAGCTTTCCTGTCCTCTCCTGCTTTCTAGTCCTTGCCCCTGGGCCAGTGTGCTCCTTTAGTCTCATTTTGTTTTATGGGCCTGTCTAATCTTTGGCTGAAGGGTGAATCTCAGGAGTGATTTCATTACTGAGCTGAAAAGACTTACAGAGGCCATACACTCAGGGTTTCTCCAGTCTCTGTCAGACCAGTACATCTAGTCTTTTTTGGGAGTTAAAATTTTGTTTTACATTTTTCTCCAGCTCTGTCCAGGAACCTAATTTTTTTTTTTTTTTTTAATCTTAAATTGTAGTACATTTAATAGGCTGTATCTTGGAAATGACTTTTCTGAATCAGTTATCACAAGTATGTGGTGGATTGTTTTTATATGTAGATTTAAGTCTTCTGTTATTCCTGGAAAATCCCTTGGATTATAATTTTAAATATTATTTCTTCTCCATTGTTGTCTTTGTCTTTTCTTCTTTAGGGACTCCAATTTTATGTGAGGTGTATCACCTTTGCTAATCTTCCACACTTATCATGTTCTTTCAGATTCTTTTTATCATTTTCTTTATTTTCATTCTCTTGTCTATTTTCATTCTTCCCTTTAATGGCCCTCACTTTTAGTGTCTTGGGAGTCTTGTAATTTAGTCTTAATTTATAAAAGGATTTTATTTTTTTCTCCAATACCTATTCTATGTTAGTCAGTTCTCATTTTTTATATATAATTTTTGTCAATCTTAGTTCTTATTTTGGAATTTTTTATAAAAGTTATTTTTCCTTGTCTTAAAAAAAAAAAATGCTTCCTTAAAGACAATGAGTTTAGATTGAGATGTTGTGTTCAGTTTTTCTCTATCCACGGATGTTTTCTGGGGAAGAATTTTCATCAGCTGAAATATTTTGATTCTTGATTTCTGTTTTCTTCATCTATTAGTTTGGTATAGATGTTGCCTGTAAATTTTCTGTTTATTTGTAATCGCCTTGTTTTCTCTGGATCAGCAATAATAGATGATTCCATTTAGGTAGGGGTGAGGTGATTCTATAGATTACTAAGCTATTAGTTCAAGAGTGCCCTCCTCTGTTGGTACATGATCTGACATTTCTTAAACCTTTGGTTCATCTTTGAGCGATGGGATTAGTTGTGTTTTCTAACCTTGTGATCATCTTGTTTCTGTAACAACTTGTCAGCCAAGGTTAATTCCTAGGCAGGAACTCAGATGAGAACTTTCAGGTACTAGTGCTCTCATACCTGGGGAATTAAGGTGGGATCTGGGCTCTGAACGACAGATCCACAACAGTCTACCTCTTAGACTGTTCAGAGCCAGTTGTTTCATATAATAAGTTTGGGAACAGCCCCTCCAGGATTCTGGCTCTTGTCTTTTCTTGGAGAATTTTAAATGATGAAGGTTAGTGGGACAGCCTATAGCTTCCACTACTACAGCTATGCTCAAAGCCAAAATTAATATTTATGCACCACTCTATCAGCCCTCAGATAGTGTTTCTGCCTGAGGTCTTGCACATAGGAAAAGATAACCCGTACCTGGATTAAGTGTCAATTCCAGGCAAGGTGAATTTCTGCTGTTTTCAAGACGGAGGGGATTTACAGTCACCAAGTTGTCACCAACTGACTGATTAATCTCTGTAAAGGGATTAATGAGGGGATCCTCACTGGTCTCTGTCATTGGCAAGTTTGCCATTGGGGAGTGACAATAGTTAGATAAACCTTGAAAAGCAGAAGCCCATGTTCATGTGCATAGCCTCCATTCCAGCCACCATAGCCACTTTGTTCATATGCTCATTTAAAAAAAAAAAAAAAATTTTTTTTTTTTTTTTTTATGGGCTGGCAGATGAACAAAGCTGGATGATTTCAACTAGCTGAGTTATTCTGTCTACTTGGTTGTTTGTGCCATAATGGAAGCTCTCTCATGGAC
Organism: Elephas maximus indicus; assembly: GCF_024166365.1. Taxonomy (NCBI): domain Eukaryota; kingdom Metazoa; phylum Chordata; class Mammalia; order Proboscidea; family Elephantidae; genus Elephas; species Elephas maximus. Next base: position 68,171,475 of record NC_064836.1, read on the forward strand.
AATAACATGTAATATAAATTTTTCCAAACTTGACATCTATTGTGCTTTTATATGCTTCTTCCACAGATCTTTTAGTCCTTAATCTTTTAATCTTTCTCTCTACAGGCCACTGACCAACATCCAAGGAATTTTTTATAAAAGTTATTTTTTCTTATCTGAAAATGCTTGCTTAAGGACAATGCGTTTAGGTTGAGATGTTGTGGTACAGTTTTTCTCTGTCCATGGTTGTTTTCCTGGGAAGAATTTTCATCAGCTGAAGTATTTTGATTCTCAATTTCTGCTTTCTTCATCTATTAGTTTGGTATGGATGTTGCCTATCTTAAATCCATATATTCTTACCTTGGATCATTTCTCTTTCTATAAAATGGAAATAGATGATTAGTTCACTGCATAAAGTAAGAATTTCCCCTTACTGATAACTTTCAAAACAACTCCTGGAGGGAGTTATTGTTCAACAGCAATACATTTTGGTTTGTACAATCATACTAAACTGATCATCCAAGAACCAATCTTGGCATTTTACATTCTCTGTCAGCTGGTCATAAGGGAACTTCCATGAGGCCAGAAGTGTGAGCTGAGGGAGAAATGTCAGTGCAACACTGGTGGATGGCATGGGGTCTGGGCTACCTGCTTGTGCAGCTTACTGTGTCCTCTGGCCCTGCTCACACCTGATCCTGGGTCCACCACTTTCATCTTCTAATGAATTGTTTCTGTACCTACCTGACATTATACTTGGTTAGTCTGACCAATTCCAGTTCATTAAGGGGAGTTCTGGTCTCATGGTTATTCAGTATCCCGAGGTTAGGAGCTCAGTCTGTACCAAGGTTCATAGCATACCAGGGAGTTATCTTTTAAATAATTTATAACTTTCTACTGTAGATATCAAGTCCTTTTTCCAAAACTGTAGGGTTCTAAGTTGTGATTCTCCTTTTGTGGCTTTCCTTAAACTTTCCACAAACTCCACATTTCTTCACACTTCAGGTATCTCAATAACATAGGTCTGCTGGGTCATGTGACCCAAATCTCAGGACTCCTTGCATCAGAGCTTGAAGGCACAGAAGAACCCTTTCCTCTCCTGAAATCAACTCAAAACTGGCATTCTTCTCCAATTTGGACAGATACATCTGTATTTGATATCTTACTCAACTATGTCATCAGACATTAAGAAAAGCTAGGAAATAATTTTATGGAAGACCTTGAATTACTATATCAGAGTGCTAAACTAAGATTTCAATAATAATAAGGTTTATATGTCTTCACATTTTTAAATGACTATAACAATTATTACTATTATTTTACTAATAGTATTAGTGAGAGAAAGCAATGTTTTTTTTCATTAACATACATAATAAAATAAAAATTATTTTAACACCACTTCTTTGATTTAGTCGCATTCTTTTTTTGTTTCTATTTTCATGTTTTATAATATACATAATATTTTAGTATGGTGGCACAATAGGTAAAATGAATATACTCCAAATGATTTTACTGATATGAATGGACAGCTAAAAAATTAGGGAATCCTTCCTGTAGTGAAGCCACTAACAGATGGATGGCAGTTGGCAACCCAAAAGTAGATGAGATTAGCTCATAAAAATCTAGAATAAAAACAAGGAGACCAAATATGGAATAGAGGGAAACACAAGCATCATGAACAACAAAGTCAGAAACATGGCCCAGCATAAAAGACTGAGATGGAAAATTAGGAAGACAGGAGAAATGAATGTTACCACAGAAGCTAGAGGTAAGAGACTTCCAGTAGTATAAAACACTACAGCTTAGTCAGGAATATAATTAGGAAATGTTCTTTATTGTTGGCATTTAGAGTTTGGGTTGTGACTTTAGTGAAAAAGAAGGTTCAGTGAAATGGTGAGGGCAGAAAAATAAGTGGGAGGGGGCCAGACAGAACAATTCCCAATCAAACACCCCACTCCACCTAATATCTCCTAGAAGCGTCCCCTTAAATCATGGATGCTTAAACTTCAGCCACTTTTTTTTTTTTTACTGTCAATTCTCTGATTAATCCTTGCTCTTTCAAGCTTCTAGCCCTTACTCATGTGGTTCCTTCAGGCTACTGACATGCTGTCTATCTAATAAAATTTCTACTTATCCTGCAAGGTTCATCTGAAATGACACTTCCACTGAGAAATCTTTCTTTCTTCCTTCTGGCCACTATCCAATTCTTAGTCATCTAGTGTTGCTATAACAGAAGTACCCCAAGTGGATGACTTTAACAAAGAGAAAATTATTCTTTCAAAGTCTAGTGGGCTCCAAGTCTGAATTCAGGGTGCCAGCTCCAGGAGAAGGCTTTCTCTCTCTGGCGGTTCTGGAGGAAAGTCCGTGTCATCAATCTTCCTCTGGTCTCAGAGCTTCTCAGTGCAGGAAACTTGGGTCCAAAGGTTGCGCTCTGCTCCCAGTACTGCTTTATTGGTGATATCAGGTCCCCCATGTCTTTCTGCTCACTTCTCTCTTTTATACTTCAAAAGAGGTTGGCATAGGACACTATCTAATCTTGTAGATCTCATCAGTATGACTGCAGCTAACCCATCATAGTGATAGGGTTTACAACACATAGGGAAATCACATCAGATGACAAAATGGTAGACAGTCATATAATACTGGGAATCATGACCTAGCCAAGTTGTCAGATATGTTTTGGGGACACAATTCTAATCCGTGACAACTTGAGACTGTGTTCCATAAATTTGCCAACAATGCTAAATGCAGGCTACCTTTATATACTGACTTTTATTCCTAGGATATGTTGGATACATTGAAAATTGTAGATAACTGTACTCTGACACAATTCGTGACCTTAGGAGTAGTCATTTAATTCACTCCTAAGAGACTCTACTGGTTTAGATTTTGAAAAACATTTTAGCACAATCCCTCCGTCATGAACTTATTTATTTATACATTATTTGATTTAAAAATCATCACAATTTAGTGATTTAGTATTGTATCTACAGCAGCCATTTTCCATTGTTCCTGTATTCTTGACTTTGAAAAAAAGTTTATCTAATTAAAATCAGTTTGTCACAGGAGAGATTTATTTCACAATGTTATGAGGTTTTCTCTTCATAATTGTTTTCATAAAGTTTATTATAGCCTTATTTCTTAGACTATAGATAAAAGGGTTTAATAAAGGAATTATTAGAGTATAAAAAATAGCAACTGGTATATCTTTATCCCCTTCTTTAAAGGAACTTGGTCGAATGTACATGAAGAGAAGAAAACCATAAAATATTGAGACAGAGAGAAAGTGAGATGCAGAAGTAAATAAAGCTTTGCCTCTTCCTTCTTTGGATTTCATTTTGAAAATAGTGAAAAGGATGCAAAGGTAAGAAATTAGGACTATGGTAATAGTAAAGGTTTGAAGTAACCCTGAAAAGATAAGGACCATCAGTTCGTTGATATAAGGGTTGACACAGGACAGTCTGTATAATGGAAGAATGTCACAAAAAAAGTGATTGATTTGATGAGATCCACAAAAGGTTAACCTTAGTAGAAGTACTACATGAATCATGGAATGCAGGTTCCCAGCTATGTAGGACCCTATGGTCATCTGAATGCAGAGTTTCTTCGACATCATGGTGTGGTACTGCAGTGGACGACATATTGCCACATAGCGATCATAGGCCATTGCTGCCAGGAGACAAAGGTCTGCAGTTTCAGCAAGGCAGAGAAAATAAAATTGTGCCATGCATTCATAGAGGGAAATCATTCTGTCCTCAGAAAAGAAGTTCTCTAACATCTTGGGGGTGATGGCACAGGAACAGCAGGAATCCATCAGAGCCAGGTTGCCCAGAAAGATGTACATGGGTGTGTGGAGACGGCCCTCCATGAAAATCAATGCCACCAAACCAAGATTCCCCACCATGGTGATCAGATAGATAGCAAAGAATACCACAAACAGAAGGATCTTCAGATCTGGGTGACCCATAAATCCCGTGAGAATAAACTCAGTTGTCACTGTGTGATTGCTTTCGAACATTTCTACTTTCTCTGTTGAGATAGAAAATATGGAGACAAAATATTCTAATTTAGAATGTATCTAATTTTCCCTTTGAATTTCTCTTGAACAACAGGGAGTGGAATCTCTCCCTCAAGCTTCCCCTGCTGTCGCTAAAATATAGAAACACATACTTCTAGGGAACTTTAGTTCCTCTAAAGTGTCATCTTATATGACCTGAAGTGCTAAAGCTCAAGATTCTCCAGAATATTTTGATAATTCCAAGGAAATGCTTTCAGTGAAAAAGTTTTGCATATGAATTTATAGAAAGATAGCAGACAAATACAAAAAAAAAAATTTTTTTTTTACAGGACACCCTAAATTTACTACTCTCAGATATTTCAATTCAGTTTTTTATTGACAATCCTTAAATTATACTTAAAATTCATTTTCTTGCCTATATATATTTTTTCTACCAGGCGAACATTTTTGTAATATTTTTTTTATATTTATACAATCCCAGTGAAGTGAATATTTACCAATAGCATAGTCTAGATGTGTTAAATTTATAATTTAGGAAATGCACAAAGGTCACTAAGCATTAAAAAAAGTAGGAGGCTATTTAAAGAAAATTTCCTTGGAAAGCTAGGGAAATAAAAATGCATTGAATTCCTTAATACTTTAATTGGTATATACATCTTTATATTTCTATTAACCCATTCTGCTGTGATGTACCAAATTTTCTGAGACTAGTTGTAAATTAAATATTAATATTTTCCTTCTTTATCTAAATACTTTCCATTTCTATCCTTAAGAGTCTCCTGTTGTTCTAATAGTCTGAAATCAGGTGATCATACTCTAATAATTATGACCATATTATGAGTATTTATTAACATCCATTATGTATCCTCTCTAGTTTGTTTCTTAGAGTCTTCTACCATTTATCAGATAGAAGCTCCCCAGTATTTGATTATTTAACTTAAGGTTACAGCCTCCTGATCATTTCCAAATCTATTTATCTCTGTTGGAGTTCAGTGACCATTACTTCATGATATTGTCAAAAGCAACACTGCTGCCAAGAAGATTCCAATATTTGTCACCCCTAAGATAAATTCAAATTCTTTAGGATGGCATTTAAGTTTCTCTGCAACCTGATCCATTTTCATCCTTATTTCCCACATTCACCAAAAGCTCTTGCCAACTTTGTCACTGTGTCTACCCATTGTTCAATTCCCTCATCCCCACCTCCACTGCCACACTCACTCATTTCCATAAACACTGACTCTGCATATTGTTATTCTTAAAAATCATCATTCCAAACATAGATATTTGGAACTTTGAACAAATATCTACATCCTTCAATCCTTTACTTATGGCATAGTTTACATGTAATACTACTTAGAAAAGTCTTAACTAAAAACTCAGACCACACTGATCTCCATTTTCTGAGTCCTTAAGCATACGTTATATACTCAACATGATACAGGATTTCTCTTGTTTAATCTACATTGCTTGTTTTATATGTGTATGCACAATTGTTTGTTAGATAGTAAGCATTTGGGGATTAATTGTGACATATTTCAGTGACAGGTGCTGTAAATCCTCTGGTAAAAAGGCAGAATTGATTAAAATCTTAGCTCCACCCTGATCACCTGCAACAAAAGAACTTGTTTTAGCATCCCACCAATGATACTAAGTGACCTCTGTAGCCTTGGCAAATTGAAATTAGTATTCGGAGAGAAGTCTGCAAAGGAAATTATTCAAAAATTCTTAATTTGAAACAATTTAGTTGCCTTTCTATTACTTGAACTGACTTTTTGAAAATTGTTGTAACAATACATGTAACACAATACTTGCCAATTCAAGGATTTTCAAGCGTACAATTTAATGATACTAATTACATGAATCATGTTGTGTAATCTTATCTACTATATTTCTGTTTCCTTGGGAAAGTATAAAATGTTCTGAATTATGTCACAATAGCTTATGAATTAATAAATTAAGGTAAGCGTGCCTTTATACTTCCGTTTTCTAATGCATTTTTCAAAAAAAATTGCTGTTGAGTCAATTATGACTCATAGCAACCCATGAGACAGAGTACCTCTGCCCCACTGAGTTTCAAAGGAGAGCAGATTGTTTTGAACTGCCGGCCTTTTGGTTAGCAGGCAACGTTTTAACCACTGTACCACGAGGGCTCCTTAGTTTCCTAAATCTCTTTAAATAGTCTTAGGATTTTTTAGAACAATTTCGTGTTGCTTTACAAGGTTATCTCATTTTCTGGTAATAGTAGCAGGACATCTGAAATGAAGATGTTAATCGTGTAAATTCTATGGTCAAAATAAACTTATTTTTCCATAATATTGGAATTAATCTTTCCTTAGCCTTCTTTTTTTTTAACCTTCAAAAGGAAGACAATGGCTATTTTTTGTTTGTTTTATTTGAAAATATTAAATATAAACCATTTAAATTATATTTAATAAATTATAAATTATAAATAACTTTAAATTCACATTGCTGTAACAATGAGCTCAAATATAGCAAGGATTGTGAGGTTGGCACAGGACTGGACAGTGTTTAGTTCTGTTGTACATAGGGCTGCTATGACTAGGAACCAAGTGGACAGCATCTAACAACAACAAACTTCAATTATTTAATAGAATTACTTTGTCACCTTACCTGTATGTATGTTTTGAAATTCTGCCTTATAATCAGAAAAAGTCAGGATGAATTGCAGCATTTTGCCTCATCCTAACTCCTGACAGTCTTCAATTTAGAGAAAAGCTAGAAAGAAAACTAATGAGCTGAAATCAGAGAATAATGGAGATAATAAATTTTGAGAAGTAAATATTTATGGGCGTCAATATTAAAAGTAAAAATAAATTAGAATATTTCTCTTACCTGGCTTTCTCTGAGAAGGAGAATAGCTTTTAGTTGCCTTATGGTGTTAGGACGAATAGAATTTCTGAATATAAATCCTGGTCTCTAAAAGAGTTTGGATTAAAAATATGAAAATCTTGGAGACTACTAATAAATCAGTGACTATTATTACAGTATAAAGTTTGTTTTCCATCTAATCCTAAAGGGATTTTCTTGAATGGATATCAGTGTATTTCTGTGGGGAGATCCAGTCCCCAAAACATAGAAACCAAAAGGCATTAATTAAAGATGCTCCGTAAGACACTGCGGTTAAAGCAAATGACCCTCACTGAAGTCTGTGGTAATGATCTCACTGACTCTCATGTAACTGACTTAAGTTTTAAATCTTGTTCACCACTCTGCACATAAAAATGTATAATGGGCACCCCTTGGGCTGGAATTAGGACCCATCATGCACCCTGAGCCATTCTCCTGGCCTTGGAGAGGGAACAATTTAACAAACAGGAAAAAAAACAATCTGCCAGCTCCCCTCAGCTGGCAATTCAGGGCAGAAAAACCTCCTTTGCTGAGGCACAGGCATAAAGAGTCCATGAACTTCGAATGCCTTTCACCCGTGCATAGACCTGTGTGGGCTCACTGCAAGAGCATAGGCCCTCACTAGCACAATACAACAGGGTATATACCTGAAGTTTAACCTTAACTATATCAGCTGTATGGTGGAGAGGTAGGTTCATGATATTTGACACCAATCTGCTTATTAAGCAGGGTCCTCACCTACCCATATCAGGGGCCACCTATGCTGCCTACCTACCTGTGACAGGGGTCCAAGAATAAGTGGCGCCCCCAGTCCTTACAGCCAACAGCATTGATTGCCCATAGTCCAGCTGCAAAACCCACCTACCTACATACTCTAGGGAATAAGGATGTGTTTTCCTCACAGACACTCAGGGGAGGCAGTCAGCCCCCTTCCTTGCTCAGCGCATGACCCCCTACTGCAGCCAAATACCTACACATACACCAATCACCCCTGCCCATCTAGGACTGTAGATGAAAGCGTGCACCACACACTTGGTGACTGACTACCTGGACACCTGAGCTGAATCCATTCAAGAAAAGTAATTGGACCCCTGGGCTCACATACCTAGTAACAGCTCTAACCACATGGTGACAGGACTTTAGAGCTTCAAAGATGGCAGTAATTAAACTAGCTCATACAAACAGCCTATTTGGACATATCAAAACAAAACAAAACAAAACAAAACAAAACAAAACAAGAAGCTAGGACACAGTAAGCAAACATAACATAAATAAATATGATAACTTATTGATGGCTTGGAAACAACAGTTAGTATCAAAACACATAAAGAGGCAGACTGTGATGGCTTCAACATGCTCCCAAAACAAAGATTCAAGAAATCTTCCAGATGAAGATAATTTCCTGGAATTACTCGAGGCAGAGTACAAAAGATTATTGTGCAGAACTCTTCAAGAGATCCGGAAGGAGACCAGGTAAGATGCAAGACAAGCCAAGGAGCCCACAAATAAAGCCATAGAGGAACTTAGGAAGATTAGAGAGAGGCATAATGAGAAAGTTAACAGGCTGCAAGAATCCATAGAGAAACAGCAAACAGAAATCCAGAAGATTAACTACAAAATTTCAGAATTAGACAACTCGGTAGAAAGTTATAGGAGCAGAATTGAGTCAATGGAAGTTAGAATTGACACCAACATTTTTCAGGAAAAATCAGAAAAAGGAATTTAAAAAAATGAGGAAACCCTAAGAATCACATGGGACTCAATCAAGAGAAACAACCTATGAGTGACTGGAGCACCAGAACAGGGATGGAGAACAGAAAACACAGAGAGAATTGTCGAAGATTTGTTGGCCTAGAAAACTTCCCTGATATCGTGAAAGATGAGAAGATATCTCTCCAAGATGCTCACCGTACCCCACACTAGGTAGATCCCAAAAGAAAGTCACCAAGACATATTAAAATCAAACTTCCCAAAACCAAAGATAAAGACAATTTTAAAAGCAGGTATGGATAAACGAACAGTCATCTACAAAGGAGAGTCAATAAGACTAAGCTTGGACTACTCAGCAGAAACCATGCAGACAAGAAGGGAATGGAATGACATATACAAAGCACTGAAGGAAAACAATTGCCAGTGAAGACTTACATACCCAGCAAAACTGTCTCTCAAATATGATGGCATAATTCGAACATTTCCAGACAAACAGAAGGTTAGGGAATTTGTGAAAACCAAACCAAAATTACAAGAAATAATAAAGGGAGTCCTCTGGTTAGGAAACCAATAACATCACATAACAACCCAAGACTAGAACACAGGACAGAGCAACCATATATCAACCCAGATATGGAAGTCACAAAAATAAATCCAAGCTAAAACACTGAAAAATGGGGAAACAGACACATCATTATGTAAAAGATGACAACAAGAAACAAAAAACAGGGACTAAAAAAGGAAGTCATAGATCCTTCATTTTAGAGGAAGTCAAGGTGATATAAAAAAATAAAAGTCTGGGTTAAACTTAGAAAATTAGGGGTACATATTAAGGTAACCACAAAGGAAAGTAACAATCCTACACATCGAAATAAAGAATGAGAAAAATAGAAAGACTCAGAAAACACAAAACCAACAACAATGAAAAAGATGAAAAGAAAATACATAAGGGAAAATGACTCAGCACAGAAAATTAAATGGAGAAACAAAACTGTAAACAACACAACAACAACAACAAAAAATATCAAAATGACAGCACTAAACTCATAAAATAATTATGCTAAATGTAAATGGCCTAAATGCACCAATAAAGAGACAGAGAGTGGCAGAATGGATAAAAAAACATGATCCATCTATATGCTGCCTATAAGAGACATGCCTTAGACTTAAAGACACAAACAAAACTCAAAAGATAGAAAAATATATAGCAAGCAAACAACAATCAAAAAAAAAAAAAACAGGAGTGGCAATACTAATTTCTGACAAAATAGACTTTAAAGTAAAATCCATCACAAAGGATAAGGAAGGACACTATATAATGATTAAAGAGTCAGTACACCAGGAGTACACGAGCATATTAAATATTTATGTACCAAACAACAGGGCTCCAAAATACATAAAACAAACTTTAATGGCATTGAAAAGAGAGATATACAGCTCCACAATTATAGTAGGAGAATTCAACGAACTGCTTTTGGTGTAGGACAGAACATCCAGAAAGAAGCTCAATGAAGACACGGAAGATCTAAATGCCACAATTAACCAACTTGACCTCAAAGACATATACAGAACACTCCACCCAACAGCAGCCAAGTATACTTTCTTTTCCAATGCACACGGAACATTCTCCAGAATAGACTGCATACCAGGCCATAAAGCAAGCCTTAACAGAATCCAAATCATTGAAATATTATGAACCATCTTTTCTGACCGTAAAGCCATAAAAATCAATAACAGAAAAAAATCAAACACACAGAAACTGAACAACACCTTGGTCAAAAACTAATGGGTTATAGAAGAAATTAAGGATGGAATACAGAAATTCACAGAATCAAGTGAGGATGAAAACACATCTTCCTGGAATTTTTGAGACACAGCCAAAGCAGTGCATAGAGGTCAATTTATAGCAATAAATGCACACACCCAAAAAGAAAGGCCAAAACCAAAGCATTAACCCTACAACTTGAACAAATAGAGAGAGAGCAGCAAAAGAAGCTCTCAGGCACCAGAAGAAAGCAAATAATAAAAACTAGAGCAGAATTAAATGAAATAGAGAATAGAAAAACAATTGAAAGAGTTAACAAGACCAAAAGCTGGTTCTGTGAAAAGATCAAAAAATTGATAAACCACTGACAAAAGAAAAACAGGAGAGGAAGCAAACCACCTGAATAAGAAATGAGATGTGTGCTATCACAGCAGACCCAACTGAAATTAAAAGAATCATAATGGAATACTATGAAAAATTGTACTCTAACAAATTTGAAATCCTGGAGGAAATGGACAAATTTCTAGAAACATGCTACCTACCTAAACTAACACAAACAGAGATAGAACTAAATAAACCTATAAAAAAAAAAAAAAAGAAGAAGAGATTGAAAAACTAAATAAAAAACTCCCAACAAAAAAAAGCCCTGGCCCACACGGCTTAACTGGAAAATTCAAAGTTTCAATGAAGAGTTAACACCACTATTATTAAAGGTATTTCAGAGCATAGAAAAGGATGCAATGCTCCCAAACTCATTTTATGAAACCAGCATGTCCCTGATCCAAAACCAGGCAAAGACACCACCAAAAAAAAAAAAAAAAAAAATTACAGACCAATATGCCTCTTGAACGTAAGTGCAAAAATCTTCAACAAAATTCTAGCCAATAGAAATCAACAACATGTCAAAAAATAATTCACCGTGACCAAATAGAATTCACACCAGGTATGCAGGGATGGTTCAACATTAAAAAAACAATCCAAGTAATCCATCACATAGATAAAACAAAAGACAAGAACCGTATGATCTTATCAGTTGATGAAGAAAAAGAATTTGAAAAAGCCCAACACCCATTCATAATAAAAACTCTCAGCAAAATAGAAATAGAAGAGAAATTCCTCAACATAAAAAAGGGCATTTATACAAAGCCAATAGCCAACATCATCCTAAATGCGGAAAGTCTGAAAGCATTCCCCTTGAGAATGGGAACCAGACAAGATGCCCTTTATTGCCACTCTTATTCAGCCTTGTCCTGGAGGTCCTACCAGAGCTATTAGGCTAGATAAAGAAATAAAGGGCATCCAAAGTGGTAAGAAAGGAGTAAAAGTATGTCTATTTGCAGATGACATGATCTTATACACAGAAAACCCTAGAAAATCCACAAGAAAACTGCTGGGACTAATAGAAACCCAAAACCAAACCAAACCCAGTGCCGTTGAGTCGATTCCAACTCATAGCGACCCTACAGGACAGAGTAGAACTTTCCCATAGAGTTTCCAAGGAGCAGCAAATTATCAGGATACAAGATAAAACCCAAAAAAAACCCACTGCCTTCGAGTCGATTTTGACTCATAGAGACCCTATAGGACAGAGTAGAACTGCCCCATAGAGTTTCCAAGGAGCTCCTGGTGGACTTGAACTGCCGACCTTTTGTTTAGGTACTGTAGCACTTAACCACTATGCAACCAAGATAAACATACAAAAATCAGTTGAATTCCTCTACACCAACAGAGAGAACTTCAAAGAGGAAATCACCAAATCAGTACCACTTACAACAGCCCCCAAGAAGAGAAAATACATAGGAATAAATCTACCCAGAGACATAAAAGATCTATACAAAGAAAACTACAAGGCACTACTGCATTAAACCAGAAGAGACCTATGTAAGTGGAAAAACATACCTTGCTCATGGGTGGGAAGACTCAATGCTGTGAAAATGTTTATTCTACCCAAAGCAATCTACAGATACAATGCAATATTTCAGTGGTATTTTTTAATGAGATGGACAAACAAATCACCAACTTCACATGGAAGGGGAAGAGGCCCCGCATTGCCAAAGAAGAAGAACAAAATGGGAGGCCTCACATTTCCTGATTTTAGAAGACATTATACTGTCACAGTAGTCAAAACAACCTGGTACTGGTACAACAACCGATCCACAGACCAATGGAACAGAATTGAGAACCCAGATTTAAAATCATCCACCTATGAGCTACTGATATTTGACAAAGTCCCAAATTCCATTAACTGGGGAAAAGACAATCTCTTTAACAAATGGTGCTAGCATAACTGGATATCCATCTGCAAAAAAAAATGAAAAAAGACCCATACTTCATACCACCCACAAAAACTAACTCAAAATGGACCAAAGCCCTAAATATAAAATCTAAAATGATAAAGATCATGGAAGAAAAAATAGTGACAACGTTAGGACCCCTGATACATGGTATAAACAGTATACAAAACATTACTAACAATGCACAAACTCCAGAAGAGAAACTAGATAACTGGAAATCCTAAAAATCAACCCTTATGCTCATCCAAAGACTTCACCAAAGATTAAAAAGAAAACCTACAGACTGGGAAAAAAAAAATTTAGCTATGAAAAATCTGATCAGCATCTAATCTTTAAAATCTACAAAGTACTGCAAAACCTCAAAAACATAAAGACAAACAACCCAATTAAAAAATATGCAAATGATATGAACAGGCACTTCACCAAAGAAGACATTCAGTCACCTAACAGGTACGTGAGGAAATGCTCACCATCATTAGCCATTAACCATTAGAGAAATGCAAATCAAAACTACAATGAGATACCATCTCACCCCAAAACAGTTAGCATTAATCCAAAAAACACAAAATAATAAATGTCGAGGAGGTTGTGGAGAGACTGGAACACTCAATACACTGCTGGGGGGAACGTAAAATGGTACAATCACTTTTGGAAATCTATTTGGCGCTTCCTTAAAAAGCTAAAAATAGAAGTACCATACGATCCAACAATCCACTCCTTGGAATATATCCTAGAGAAAAAAGAGCTATCACAGGAATAGACATATGACCACCCACGTTCATTGCAATACTGTTTACAATAGCAAAAAGATGGAAACAATCAAGGTTGCCATCAACGGATGAACGGATAAGCAAATCATAGTATATCATACAGTGGAATACTATGCAATGATAAAGAACACCGATGAATCCTTGAAACATCTCATGACATGGATGAATCTGAAAGGCATTATGTTGAGTGAAATTAGTCGCAAGACAAATATTGTATGAGACCACTAGCATAAGAACTCAAGAAAAGTTTTAAATTTAGAAGAAATCATTCTCTGATGGTTATGAAGGTGGAGAGGGAGAAAGGTATTCATAACTAGATAGTAAAAAAACAAGCATTATTTTAGGTAAAGGGAAGGACAACACACAATACAAGGAAAGTCAGCACAACTGAACTAAACCAAAAGCTAAGAAGTTTCCTGAACACAACCAAACACTTCTAGGGACAGAGTAGTAGGGGCAGTGGTCTGGGGACCATGGTTTCTGGGCTCATCTAGGTCATTTGGCATAACAAAAGTTATTAAGAAAATGTTCTGCATCCCACTTAGATGAGTGGCATCTGGGGTCTTAAAAGGTAGTGAGGGGCCCTCTAAGATTCACTAATTGGTCCCAACCCACTTGGTACAAAGAAGAGTGAAGAACACCAAAGACACAAGGAAGATATTAGCCCAAGAGACAAAATGGGCTACATAAACCAGAGACTCCATCAGCCTGAGACCAGAAGAACTAGATGGTGCCTGGCTACCACCAATGACCACCTTGACAGGGAACACAACAGAGAGTCCCTGATGGAGCAGGATAAAAGCAGGATGCAGAACTCAAGTTCTAGTAGAAAGACCAGACTTGATGGTCTGACTGAGACTAGAGGGACCCCAGAATACAACGCCCCAGATTCTCTGTTAGCCCAGAATTGTAAACATTCCCGAAGCCAGCTCTTCAGATAATGATTAGACTGGGCTATAAGACATAAAAAGATACTGGTGAAGAGTGTACTTCTTGGCTCAAGTAGATACATGAGACTAAATGGGAAGCTCCTGTTCGGAGGCGAGATGAGAAGGCAGAAGAGAACAGGGGGGCTGGTTGAATGGACACAGGAAATATAGAGTGGAGAGAAGGAGTGTGCTGTCATATTGCAGGGAGAGCAACTAGGGTCACATAACAATGTGTGTATCAGTTTCTGAATGAGAAACTGACTTAAATTGTAAACTTTCACTTAAAGCACAGTTTAAAAAAAAAAAAAGCCTCTCTTACCCAAATTAAGTAGTATAAGATAAATATTCTTAGGAATCAATCTCCTGGATCAAAACACTAGATCTGGGAGAACACTTAGACACAAATATTATAGATGGTGGGCGATGATCATGACACCTAGATTTGGCTACAGCTACCCTAGAACCCAGAACACATCTGCTTAATACCTGAAGAAAGATGGAGAAATAACTATTACTGAGCATAAGGATACTAGGCATACCTTACACTTTCACATTATTTGGTTCTACTATTTCCCTCCTGATGCTCAAGACAGAGTGTCCAGTGTAGCAGTCTTCAAGTTTAGAAGAGAAGTTGGAGGGCTAGATAACACACTGGTCAGCCTGCAAGGGAGCATCCATGTGAGGCCGGAATGCCTGAATTCTTACTCCTGCTCTCTTAACCAGATGAGCCTTAAATCCAATGATGAGCGCTCCTATAAGACGAGGAGAAGGCACAGAGAAGGAGGCCATGTGAAGATGGAGGCAGAGACTGGAGTGATGTGTTTCCAAGTTAAGGAATGCCAAGGATTGTCTGCTGTCACCAGAAGTTAGAAGAGAGGCATGGGCCAGTTTTTCCCTCAGGGTCTCCAGAAGGAATCGACACTATCAATACCTTTGTGACTCCTAGCCTCCAGAACTGTGAGAGAGTAAATTTCTGTTGCTTTAAGTAAAAAAAAAAAAAGTAAAATGGGCACAAAAACGTCTCAGGTTTGTTTAACCACTTGGAGGAAGTAGGTTTAGTGTAGCTTCTGAAAGATAACTACGATTTGGTAAAGAAAAGATGAAAACGTGTGGTGACTTCAGCCAAAGTCACTGACTTCATTCTGTGAATTGAATCTGTCCCCACGTCCTTCAAACCTTCGTTGGAAAAACTTTGTTATTACTATTGTCTTAATTATCTAGTGCTGGTATATCAAAAATACCATGAATGGATAGCTTTAACAAGCAGAAGTTTATTTTCTCACAGTTTAGGAGGCTAGAAGTCCAAATTCAGGATTTTGGTTTTGGGGGAAGGCTTTTTCTTTCTGTTAGCTCTGGAGGAAGATCGTTGCCTCTTTTAGCTTCTGCTTTGGGGGTCTTCATGTGGCTTGGCATCTCTCTTCTCCTATCGCTGCTTCACTCACTTGCTTGTTTAATCTAATTTATATCTCAAAAGAAACCCACTCAATATACACCCAACACTCATGCTGCCTCGCTTACATAGCAAAGACAACCCATTTTCAAATGGAATTATAACCACAAGTGTACCAAAAAAACCAAACCAAGCCTGTTGCCTCTGAGTCAATTCCAACTCATAGTGACCCTAGGCATAGAGGTTAGGATTTACAACACACATTTCAGACTATTGTCTGAAATTTCAGACTTCCAGCTGCAATCAGGATGCATTGATAATTACTGGTCATTAGAATCAAAGTTGAAAACAAAGAAGAAGGATTGGTAGTTGGAAAATATGGCCTTGGTAATAGAAATGATTCTAGACACCACAGGATAAAATTTTGCAAGCCCAACGACTTCATTGCAAATACATTTATTCAACAACATATATGGCAACTATACACATGGACCTGGCTGGTTGGAACATACAGAAGTCAAATCAAGTACATCTGTGGAAAGAGAGATGGAAAAGCTCAGCATCATCATCAGAACAAGCCAGGGGCCAACAGCAGAAGCAACATCAATTGTTAATATGCAGGTTCAAGTTGAAGTTGAAGAAAATGAGAACAAGAGAGCCAAAGTACCACCTTGAGTATATCCCACCTGAATTTACAGACCATCTCAAGAATAGATGTGATACATTTAACACTAATGACCAAAGACCAGATGAGTTGTGGAATGACATCAAGGACATCATACACGAAGAAAGCAAAAGGTCATTAAAAAGGCAGGAAATAAAGAAAGTAAAGACTAAAATGGATGTCGGAAGAGACAGTGAAACTTGCTCTTAAAAGTCAAGCAGCTAAAGCAAACAGAAGAAATGATGAAGTCAAATAGCTGAAAGGAGATTTCAAAGGGTGGCTTGAGAAGACAAAGTGAAGTATTATAATGACATATTCAAAGACCTAGAGTTAGAAAACCAAAAGGGAAAAACACACTAGGCATTTCTTAAGCTGAAAGAACTCAAGAAAAAATTCAAGCCTCGAGTTCCAATAGTGAAGAATTCTACAGGCAAAATACTGAACGAGTCAGGAATCATCAAAAGTAGATGGAAGGAATAAGGAGCCATTGTACCAAAAAGATTTGGTTAACATTCAATCATTTCAGGAGGTAGCATATGATCAAGAACTGATGATTCTGAAGGAAGAAGTCTAAGCTGCACTGAAGGCACTGGCGAGAAACAAGGCTCCAGGAATTGACAGAATAGCAACTGAGATGTTTCAACAAATGAATGCGACATTGGAAGTACTCACCGGTCTGTGCCAAGAAATTTAAAACCGTTACCTGGCCAACCAACTGGAAGAGATCCATATCTGTGTCTTTCCAAAGGGAGATGATCCAACTAAGTGTGGAAATTATCAAACAATATCATTAATATCACATGCAAGTAAAATTTCGCTGAAGATCATTCAAAAGCGACTGCAGCAGTACATGGACAGGGAAGTGCCAGAAATTCAAGCTGGATTCGTAAGAGGACGTGGAACAAGGGATATCATTGCTGATGTCAGATGTTTTCTGGCTGAAAGTAGAGAATACGGGGAAGATGTTTACCTGTGTTTCATTGACTATACAAAGGTATTAGACTGTGTGGATCATAACAAATTATGGAAAGTGTTTCAAAGAATGAAAATTCTAGAACACTTAATTGTGCTATGAGGCAGTTGTTCAAAAAGAACAAGGAATATTGTGTGATTTAATGTCAGGAAATGTATAAGTCAGGGTTGTATCCTTTCACTATATTTATTCGGTCTGTATGCTGAGAAAATAATCCGAGAAGCTGGACTCTATGAAGAAGAACACAGCGTCAGGGTGGGAAGAAGACTCATTAACAACCTGCGTTTTGCAGATGACGCAACCCTGCTTGTTGAAAGTGAATAGGACTTGAAGAACTTAACCGATGAAGATCAAAGACGATAGCCTTCAGTATGGATTTCACTTCAGAATAAAGAAAACAAACATCCTCACACTTGGACCAATAAGCAGCATCATGATAAATGGAGAAAAGATTGAAGTCATCAAAGATTTCATTTTACTTGGATCCACAATCAACACTTAAGGAATCGCAGTCAAGAAATCAAATGACACATTGCATTGGGTAAATCTGTTGCGAAAGACCTCTTTAAAATGTTAAAAAGCAAAGATGTCACTTTGAGGACTGACATGCACCTGATCCAAGCCATGGTGTTTTCAATAGGTTCATATGTGGTCAAAAGCTGGACAATGAATAAGGAAGACCGAAGAATAATTGAGGTGTTGTGGTGTTGGGGAAAAGTATTGAATATGCCACGGACTGCCAAAAGAGCAAACGAATCTGTCTTGAAAGAAGTACAACAATAATGGTCTTTAGAATCAGGAATGATGAGACTTCATCTCACAGAATTTGCACATGTTATCAGGAGGGACCTGTCCCTGAAGAAGGACATCATACTTGGTAAAGTGTAATGTTGGGGAAAAAGAGAAAGACCCTCAACAACATGGAGTGACGCAGTGGCTGCAACAATGGACTCAAGCATAGCAATGATCACGGGCATGATGTAAGACTAGGCAGTGTTTCCTTCTGTTGTACATAGGGTCGCTATGAGTTGGAACCGACTTGAGGGCACCTAGCAACAACAACAAGAACATTTTAGGGGGACAAATTAAAACCGGAACAATCCAGAACAAGTTACTGAACTTGTTCTCCTGTCTTTTCTGTTCACACTAGCGGCCCTTTATATTCATTACACTGTTTTTTTTTTTTTCTCTCTTTATTCCAGGAATCACTGCTCAAGATACCTTGTATTTATTCATTGGTACATGTATAATCCATCACACCCACTCTACCACCACCATTAGCATTAGATTTAAGAGGGGAGGAACTTTCTCTGCTGTATTCATTATTGCATTTCCAACACATTGATAGTGTCTGGTACTTTGGAGTGATCAATAAATATTTGTTGAATAAATGAAAAAAATGATACTCCCATGCTCAAGAACTTTTAAGTGTCCTTCATTATTTTTCTAACCAAATACATTCTGTGTTTAGGCATTTCAGATACTCCATGCTCTGCCTGTGTCTTCCCTGTGTCCTTACTTTCTTCCTCTGAGCTCTGGGCATTTGGCCATGCAAATCACTTCGCTGTTCCTCTGTGTTCTCAGTTGCGTTCAATGAACTTGCTCAAAATGTTTCCTCTCCTAAAACACTTTCTTCTCCCTCTTTCCACTCTAATCTTTCTCATCCTTGAGTTCAGTAAAATCTCCCCCTTGAAGTCTTTCTCAGGTCCTTTAAATTAAATTGAGTTTCCCTCTTCCTGATCTACATAATAATACTTACTTGTCTTCATAACATATTTGACACTTAATTAAGCGCAACTTATGTATCCTTCTAATTATATGTCTTGGTTTAATATCTCTAAGTCACAAGTCAGTTATATAACCTTAAATTTCATCACAGAAAACTGACCTAGAGACTCATTAAAAACGGACTTGTTAAAATTTGAGCTTTCTTCAATCTTTATTAAGTATTTATAATATACAGGGCATTGGATAAGACAATAGTCTCAAGGTGGCACAAGATGTGAGCCAAGTGGGGATGAGACATTCACAGGTATTAGAAGCAGCTCCTGACAATAAACTCATAATCTAGCAGGAGAGAAAGACACATTACTAACTATAGTACAAGTCAAGCTGTGATAAGCATTATAAAGGAAGTGTAATCATATTATGTGAGAATATAACAAAGGAAGTTGTCATGGATTAGAATTGTGTCCCCAAAACATATCTGACAACTTGGCTAGGTCATGATTCCCAGTATTATATGACTGTCTACCATTTTGTCATCTGATGTGATTTCCCTATGTGTTGTAAACCCTATCACTATGATGGGTTAGCTGCAGTCATACTGATGAGATCTACAAGATTAGATAGTGTCCTATGCCAACCTCTCTTGAAGTATAAAAGAGAGAAGTGAGCAGAAAGACATGGGGGACCTGATATCACCAATAAAGCAGTACTGGGAGCAGAGCGCATCCTTTGGACCCAAGTTTCCTGCACTGAGAAGCTCTGAGACCAGAGGAAGATTGATGACACGGACTTTCCTCCAGAACCGCCAGAGAGAGAAAGCCTTCTCCTGGAGCTGGCACCCTGAATTCAGACTTGGAGCCCACTAGACTTTGAAAGAATAATTTTCTCTTTGTTAAAGTCATCCACTTGGGGTACTTCTGTTATAGCAACACTAGATGACTAAGGATTGGATAGTGGCCAGAAGGAAGAAAGAAAGATTTCTCAGTGGAAGTGTCATTTCAGATGAACCTTGCAGGATAAGTAGAAATTTTATTAGATAGACAGCATGTCAGTAGCCTGAAGGAACCACATGAGTAAGGCCTAGAAGCTTGAATGAGCAAGGATTAATCAGAGAATGGATACTAAAAGAAGGTGGCTGAAGTTTAAGCGTCCATGACATAAGGGGATGCTTCTAAGAAATATTAGGTGGAGTGGGGTGTTTGGTTGGCGATTGTTCTGTCTGGCACCCTTCCACTTATTTTTCTGCCCTCACCATGTCACTGAACCTTCTCTCTCCCTAAAGTCACAACCCAAACTCTAAATGCCAACAATAAAGAATATCTCCTAATTATTTTTATGACTAAGCTGTTTTTTTTTTTTTAAGCTGTAGTGTTTGATACTATTGGAAGTCTTGTACTTCTAGTTTCTGTGGTAACATTCATTTCTTCTGTCTTCCTAATTGTTCCATCTCAGACTTTTATGCTGGGCCATGTTTCTGACTTTGTTGTTCATGATGCTTGTGTTTCCCTCTATTCTATATTTGGTCTCCTTGTTTTTATTCTAGATTTATATGAGATAATCTCATCTACTTTTGGGTTGCCAACTGCCATCCATCTGTTAGTGGCTTCACTACAGGAAGGATTCCCTAATTTTTTAGCTGGCCGTTCATATCAGTAAAATCATTTGGAGTATATTCATTTTACCTGTTGTACCACCATACTAAAATATTATGTATATTATAAAACATAAAAATAGAAACAAAAAAAGAATGAGATTAAATCAAAGAAATGGTTTTAAAATAATTTTTATTTTAGCATGTATGTTAATGATAAAAAGCATTGTTTTCTCTCACTAATACTATTAGTAAAACAACAGTAATAATTGTTATAGTCATTTAAAAATGTGAAGATATATAAACCTTACTATTAATGAAATCTTAGTTTAGCACTCTGATACAGTAATTCAAGGTCTTCCATAAAACTATTTCCTAACTTTTCTTAATGTCTGATGACATAGTTGAATAAGATATCAAATACAGATATATCTGTCCAAATTGGAGAAGAATGCCAGTTTTGAGTTGATTTCAGAAGAGGAAAGGGTTCTTCTGTGCCTTCAAGCTCTGATGCAAGGAGTCCTGAGATTTGGGTCACATGACCCAGCAGACCTATGTTATTGAGAACCCTGAAGTGTGAAGAAATGTGGAGTTTGTGGAAAGTTTAAGGAAAGCCACAAAAGGAGAATCACAACTTAGAACCCTACAGTTTTGGAAAAAGGACTTGATATCTACAGTAGAAAGTTATAAATTATTTTAAAGATAACTCCCTGGTATGCTATGAACCTTGGTACAGACTGAGCTCCTAACCTCGGGATACTGAATAACCATGAGACCAGAACTCCCCTTAATAAGCTGGAATTGGTCAGACTAACCAAGTATAATGTCAGGTAAGTACAGAAACCATTCATTAGAAGATAAAAGTGGTAGACCCAGGATCAGGTGTGAGCAGGGCCAGAGGACACAGTAAGCTGCACAAGCAGGTAGCCCAGACCCCATGCCTTCCACCAGTGTTGCACTGACATCTCTCCCTCAGCTCGCACTTCTGGCCTCATGGAAGTTCCCTTATGACCAGCTGACAGAGAATGTAAAATGCCAAGACTGGTTCTTGGATGATCAGTTTGGTATGATTGTACAAACCAAAATGTATTGCTGTTGAACGATAACTCCCTCCAAGAGTGGTCTTGAAAGGTATCAATAAGGGGAAATTCTTACTTTATGCAGTGAACTAATCATCTATTTCCATTTTATAGAAAGAGAAATGATCCAAGGTAAGAATATATGGATTTAAGATAGGCAACATCCATACCAAACTAATAGATGAAGAAAGCAGAAATTGAGAATCAAAATACTTCAGCTGATGAAAATTCTTCCCAGGAAAACAACCATGGACAGAGAAAAACTGTAACACAACATCTCAATCTAAACTCATTGTCTTTAAGCAAGCATTTTCAGATAAGAAAAAATAACTTTTATAAAAATTCCTTGGATGTTGGTCAGTGGCCTGTAGAGAGAAAGATTAAAAGATTAAGGACTAAAAGATCTGTGGAAGAAGCGCACAAAAGATGTGAAGTTTGGAAACATTTATATTACATGTTACTGTCCATCAGAGAGCTTCCATTATGGCACAAACAACCAAGTAGACAGAATAACTCAGCCAGTTGAAATCATACAGCTTTGTTCATCTGCCAACCCATAAGTGTTGGAAAAATGAGCATATGAACAAAGTGGCTATGGTGGCTGGAATAGAGGCTATGCACGTGAACATGGGCTTCTGCTTTTCAAGGTTTATCTAACTATTGTCACTCCCCAATGTCAAACTTGCCAGTGACAGAGACCAATGAGGATCCCCTAATATGGCAACACCCTTCACAGAGATTAATCAGTTGGTGACAACTTGGTGACTGTAAATCCTTTCCATCTTTAAAACAGCAGAAATTCACCTTGCCTGGAATTGACACTTAATCCAGGTACGGGTTATCTTTTCCTATGTGCAAGACCTCAGGCAGAAACACTATCTGAGGGCTGATAGAGTGGTGCATAAATATTAATTTTGGCTTTGAGCATAGCTGTAGTAGTGGAAGCTATAGGCTGTCCCACTAACCTTCATCATTTAAAATTCTCCAAGAAAAGACAAGAGTCAGAATCCTGGAGGGGCTGTTCCCAAACTTATTATATGAAACAACTGGCTCTGAACAGTCTAAGAGGTAGACTGTTGTGGATCTGTCGTTCACAGCCCAGACCCCACCTTAATTCCCCAGGTATGAGAGCACTAGTACCTGAAAGTTCTCATCTGAGTTCCTGCCTAGGAATTGACCTTGGCTGAAGAGAGCTTCCTCAACCATTTCACACCTTTTACTTGGGGCAGCCTGCAGCCAATAAACACTCCATAGGAAGTACTTTAAGGCATGGATACTGAAGGAAAATGCTAGCTCCTTCCTTTCCAACGGAATTGGGTGAGATCTTTGTTGCAGCTACATTGAAGTTAAACTCAGCCATCTTCCCAATCTTACTTCCTTCACTCTCTCAATAAGTGTTGAGCCTTAAAGCATTCCCCAACAAATTTCTTGTATGCAAATCTCCATCTCAGAATCTGTTTCCTGGGGAACTCAACTTAGACAAGTTGTTACAGAAACAAGATGATCACAAGGTTAGAAAACACAACTAATCCCATCGCTCAAAGATGAACCAAAGGTTTAAGAAATGTCAGATCATGTACCAACAGAGGAGGGCACTCTTGAACTAATAGCTTAGTAATCTATAGAATCACCTCACCCCTACCTAAATGGAATCATCTATTATTGCTGATCCAGAGAAAACAAGGCGATTACAAATAAACAGAAAATTTACAGGCAACACCTATACAAAAACTAATAGATGAAGAAAACAGAAATCAAGAATCAAAATATTTCAACTGATGAAAATTCTTCCCCAGAAATCATCCATGGATAGAGAAAAACTGTTCCCTGAAACCATGATCCCCAGAACCCCACCCCTGCTACACTGTCTCTTGAAGTGTTTGGTTGTATTCAAGAAACTTCTTAACTTTTGGTTTAGTCCCAGTTGTGCTAACTTCCCCTGTACTGTATGTTGTCCTTCCCGTCACCTAAGAAAATTCTTGTCTACTATCAACTTAGTGAACACCCCTCTCCCTTCCTCCCCACTCTCGTAACCATCAAAAAATGTTTCCTTCTGTGTTTAAGCCTTTTCTTGAATTCTTGTAATAGTGGTCTCATACAATATTTGTCCTTTTGCAACTGACTAATTTCACTTAGTATAATACCTTCCAGATTCATCTCTGTTATGATGTTTCAAGAATTCATTGTTGTTCTTTATCATTGAGCAGTATGCCATTGTGTGAGCATACTATAATTTGTTTATCCATTCATCCATTGATTGGCACCTAGGTTGTTTCCATCTTTTTGCTATTGTGAACAGTGCTACAATGAACATGGGTTGCATATATCTATCCATGTGAGGGATTTTACTTCCCTAAGATATATTCCAAGCAGTTGGACTGCTGGATTGTATGGTACCTCTATTTCTAGCTTTTTAAGGAAGCACCAAATCAATTTCCAAAGTGGTAGTACCATTTTATATTCCCACCAGCAGTGAATAAGTGCTCCAGTCTCTCCACAATTGCTCCATCATTTATTATTTTGTGTTTTTTGGATTAATGGCAGCCTTCTTGGAGTGAGATGGTATCTCATTGTAGTTTTCTATTTGAACTTCTCAATGATCGTGAGCAACTCTTCATGTACCTGTTAGCAGCCGGAATGTCTTCTTCAGTGAAGTACCTGTTCATATCTTTTGCCCATTTTTTAATTGGGTTAATTATCTTTTTGTTGTTGAGGTTTTGCAGCATTTTGTAGATTTTAGAGATTAGACCCTGATCAGATATGTCACAGTCAATTTTTTTCCCAGTCTGTAGGTTGTCTTTTTACTCTTTTGGTGGTCTTTGGATGAGCATAAGTGATTTTTAGTAGCTCTCAGTTATCTAGTTTCTCTTCTGATGTTTCTGCCTCATTAGTAATGTTTTGTATACTCTTTACACCATGTATTAGGGCTTCTAGCACTGCATGATCTTTATCACTTTAGATTTTATATTTAGGTCTTTGATCCATTTTGAGCTTGTTTTTGTGCATGGTGTGATGTATGGGTCTCGTTTCATTATTTTGCTGATGGATTTCCAGTTAAGCCAGCACCATTTGTTAAAGAAGCTGTCTTTTCCCCAGTTAACGGACTTTGGAACTTTGTCAAATATCAGCTGCTCATATGTGGATGGCTTTATGTCTGGATTCTCAATTTTGTTCCATTGGTCAATGGATCTGTTGTTATACAAGTACCAAGCTATATTGACTACAGTGGCAGTATAATGGGTTCTAAAATCAGGTAGAGTGAGTCCTCCCACCTTGTTCTTCTTTTTCAATAATGCTTTACTTATCTGAGGCCTCTTTCCTTTCCAGATGAAGTTGGTGATTTGTTTCTCCATCTCATTAAAAAATGTCATTGGAATTTTGATGGGGATTGAATTGTACCTGTAGATCACTTGGGGTAGAATTGACGTTTTCACAATGTTGAGTCTTCCTATCCATGAGCAAGTTATGTTTTTCCACTTATGTAGGCCTCCTTTGTTTTGGTGCACTAGCATCTTGAAGTTTTCTTTCTATAGCTCTTTTACATCTCTGGGTAGATGTATTCCTAAGTATTTTATCTTCTTGGGGGCTGTTGCAAGTGGTGTTGATTTGGTGATTTTCTCTTTGAAGTTTTCTTTGTTGGTGTAGAGGAATTCAACTGATTTTTGTATGTTTATCTTGTATCCTGATACTTTGCTGAATTATTCTATTAGTTCCAGTAGTTTTTTTTGTGTGTGGATTTTGGGAGGTTCTCTGTAAGATCCTATCATCTACAAATAGGGGTACTTTTACTTCTTCCTTACCAATTTGGATGCAGAGTGGGGAGTTTTAAGCAGCAAAAGAATAAAAGAAATTATAAAGCAATTAATCAATAGATTTGAGGAATTTAAAATGAAAATACCTGTACATCACAAAAAATCATAAGAAAATCTGGAAAGCATGCAAATCACAGACCAAAAAAAAAAAAGGGCATTACAACCACATGTAAAATCCAAAGACTTCTTGTATAAAACGTATATGTAAATAACAAGAAAAATATCAATGCTCTTTGAAAGACTAGGCAGAGGACATGAGCAGGTGATTTTCAGAAAAAAGGTAAATAGTAAATAAAAGTATGAAAAATATTTAAATTCAGGGAAAAACACAAACTAGACAATAGATAAGTGGTAACTTTGGTGAAGGGTAAGACAGTACACAATTCTGGGAAAGTCAGCACAACTTGGCCAAGGCAAGGTCATGAAAGCTCATAGACACATCTAAAGTTCCTGAGGGACTAAATAACTGGACTGAGGACTGGGGAGCATGGTCTCAAGGGACAGCTAGCTCTAATGGCATAATATAGTTGATAAAGAAAATGTTCTACATCCTCCTTTGGTGAGTAGCATCCTGGGTCTTAAAAGCTTGTAAACAGACTTCTGGGATACTCCCCTGGCCCCACCCTGTCTGGAGGAAGGAGGAATGAAGAAAATCAAAGACACAAGAGAAAGATTAGCTCAGAGGACTAATGTACTGCAAGTCCCACAACCTCCACCAGACTGAGTCCAGTATAAATACATGGTGCCCAGTTACCACCACTGATTGCCTTGACAGTGATCACAATAGAAGATCCCAGGCAGAGCTGGAGAAAAATATGGAACAAAATTGTAACTCACAAAAAAAGACCAGATTACTGGTTTGACAGGGACTGGAGAAACCTCAAGAGTATGGTCACTGGACACCCTTTTAACTCAGCACTGAAGGAGCTCCTGAAGTTCACCCTTCAGCTAAAAATTAGGCCCATAAAACAAAATAAGACTAAATGGGCACACCAACTCAGGGGCAGGAATGACAAGGCAGGAGGGGACAGGAAAGTTGATAATGGTGAAACCAAAGTCAAGAGGGGAAACGGTAACATGTTGTTGAGCTGGCAACCAATATCACAAAACAATATGTGTATTGTTTAAAGAGAAATTAATTGTCTCTGTAAACTTTCATCTAAAGTACAATAAAAAGGAAGAAACTATTTAAATTCACTACTACTCAAAAATATTAAAAAATCACATCATGTCATCAGGAAATGTTTATGAGTGCCCTTATATATCTGGCAGTATAAGAAGTCCTGGTAATATAAAATCAGATATGACATGGTTGATACTCACAAGAAGGTAACAGGCTCTGATTTTATTAACCAACAGTTACAATTTACTATTTTTTCTTCTTTAAACTGTTGTTTATATCTATGCACCTCTTTCCTTTCTTGGAGTTGTTGTAGAGAACAAAACCACTTAGTCTTTGAAATTTATGAAGGTTTTTTATTCAGTAAAAAAAAGAAGAAGAAGATACATTTGAATGCAGAGAGAAACCAGTTCATAAAACTGAAAAACTGATTGTTTTAGCAAGAGAGCATCTAAGAAGAGCAGGTATAGGTCAAGGAATGAAGAAATTATAATACAATCATTTGATTGGTTTTGTTTGAGGTCACAAGAAGGGTGGGTTGGGAGGTGGAAATAGGCATCTTTCTATTGAATAATCAGGTGCACAGGCTTACAGTGATTGATCTCAGGGCTAATTACAGAGGTTTTCAATCATAGTCACATATCATTTAAGAGGGATCATAAAAAACATCAGTGGTTGATGTTAAGCAGTTCTAACCAGATGTCTCAGAGAGTTGTGATAATCGTTCAGTACTAGTACCTTATTTCCCAGAAACAGTTGGTTAAAACAAAATCCTTTTGTCTGGGAAATTTTAGATAAGTCAAACTCCAAGTCCCTTTCAAAACAATTTTAATTACATCCTTCTCATAAACAAATGTTTCTTGGCCCACTTTACACAAAAAGATACCGGTGGCAGTATTCCCTTCCTTAAAGTGCATTTCTTTAACATCCTAGCTTGAACTCAGAAAAAAACACTCCTTCAGTTCCCTTGGCTACTAGCATTTAAGGAGACAGACAGCAGGTCCTTGTGAACAGTAACCCTGCTGAGAGCAGCTGGGCAAGTAAAGAGTCCTAAGCAGGCAGGTTAAAAAAAAAAGGAACCATTTGATTCATCAAAAAACTGAGTTTTGTTCAGTCATTTAGTCTTGGTCAAAAAAAGACTTCATGAACTTCTTTACTGAGTTTTCTCCAGTTTCAGCTCTTACCACCCAATATTTGAATTTTTGCAGTTAGTCACATTCCTACTATCTTCTCTTTCCAGTCAAATACCGAATCAAGTTTTCTAAAATAAATCGTATTACAGTTGGCCATCCGTAACTGTGGGTTCCACATTTGTGAATTCAAGCAACTACAAATAGAAATTATTTGAAAGAAAAAGAAAAAATTTCCAAAAAGCAAAACTTGAGTTTGTCAAAAACTGAGCACTAAGCTGAATTCACGCAAATGAAATGATATGTAGGCATACCCTGCTATAGCCTCTCAGTATTTCACAGATCCTTAGTCTCTAGCACTTGTTTGGGCATTGTTCACCTCGTGTCTCATTCTTTTGCTATTTTGTAGTGTGAACTCTTTGTTTCTGAGAAAAATTGCTCATCAAAAAATTTAGTGGTCAAAGCAATCCCTGAAATGCTAAGAGGGAGCATAAACTGCTATCTATTAATGACAAAATAAAAATCTTAGATCTTTTGTTCTTTCTTATTCCTTAAAATTTTATTTATTTTGTTGTTGTTGTTTTTGAGGATGTACACAGCAGACCATGCACCAGTTCAACAGTTTCTACATGTACAATTAAGTGACATTGATTACAGTGTCAATGCAACCATTCTCACCTTCTTTTCCTGAGTTGTTTCTCTCCTATGAACACAAACTCACTGTCCTCTAAGGTTCCTATCTAACCTTTGAGTTCCTCTTGTCAATTTGATACCACATACATAGTTCTTAAAAGACCATAATACTCAAACCAGGCATTTTTTACTTGTTAAGATAAACTATTTGATTTTAAGAAGTCTTGAGAGAATTTTTTTGGTTTAGGGTTTAAAGACAGGGCAGAATTCTTAGATCATTCTCAAACAAGAAAAACACTAGATTGGTGAGATTCACAAGGTAAGTGAGAGAGTTACAGGAAAAAAAACACTAATTAAATGAATAGGTTCTGTAGAGAAAAATCAGATCAATGATCATAAATATAAACTTCATTTTACATTAAAATACGGATTTAGAGGGGGGCCAAGATGGCTGACTAGGTAGAGGCTACCTCGGATCTCTCTTGTAACAAGGACTTGGAAAAACAAGTGAATCGATCACATACATGACAATCTACAAACCCTGACCAACAAACACAGATTTAAAGAGTTGACCTGAGTGACAGAGACTGAGAATGAACAACTAGGGGGAAGCAGCGACTGTTTTCGGAGCCTGGAGCCAGTGTCCCAGTCAGGTAACCTTGACGCCGGGGTTTGAACTGGGCACAGGGGAGCTGAGCACAGCATCCTGTGACAGCGTAAACACAGGGCGCAGCCCTACCCCCTAGAACTGACCTCGGGAGGGGGCCCAGCCGGTCAGCGTGAGTGGCGCGGAGATGCAGCTGGCGGAGGAGAAGTTGCTGGGAGGCAGTGACTGGTTTTGGAGCCCAGAGTGCAGCGCCCCAGCTGGGGAACCTTGGCGCAGGGCTTTGGACTGGGCACAGGGGAGCTGAGCACCACATCCTGTGATGGTGCTAACACAGGCAAAGCCCCAGCCCCCTGAACTGACCTGGGGGGGCCCACGCATTCCGTGCGGGCAGCACGGCAAAGTGGCTGGCAGGAGGAGAAGTCACTGGGAGGCAGTGGCTGTTTTTGGAGCCAGGAGTGCAGGGTCCCAGCTGAGGAGCCTTGACGCGGGGCTTTGGATTGGCAGCAGAGGAACTCACTGCAGCTTCTGAGACAGCACAAGCACGGGAGGCAGGCCTGACCCTCGGGGGCAATCTCTACCTGGCCAGTGCACACAGGCGACGTGCCCCTCGGGAAACTCAGATTAAACAGTCATCCCATGCAAGATAAGTAACTTTGTCTGTATTCTGGGGTGCTACTCTCTCCTGTTCTTCTGAACCCTCCCCTCCCCTTCCCAGGCGGCTTCATTAACATTGGAATTTCCTCAGCCAGAGGGAGAACTGCTACGCGGTTTTTCGTTTCCTTTTTTTTTTTTTTTCTTTTTTGGTCTTTCCCTAACCCATTCTTCTGGCCTGAGAGAAGCAACTGCAAAAACCCCAGGGACAAAAAATCCTTCCCTAATTGGACTAAAAACACAGAACCATCTCCAGCCAAGCATATGTGATCCACAGTCTCGGGCTTTCATCCCTACAGGGAACAAGGTGGCTATTATAATGTGAAGGCATTTCTGATAGTGATCTGACTGCATTTTTTTTTTAGTGGATTTACTGGAAAGACAAGTTTCCCAGGTCTGATATCTCTGTGTATTCAACAGAGCCCTCACTGACCCACAACAGGAAACTGAGGGCTGAAGCTCCCCCCACACCACCTAGCCTCCTGCCTTAGAAGTCTAAGGAGGGTGACACCTACCAATCTGTAGAGGCACTTGCATTGGGGGCCTAAGGTACAGCTGCAGAGCCCACCCACCAAGGTGCTTTAGGAATAGAGACACACCTACCTCACTGACACTTGGGGGAAGCCTGTCAGCATCCTGCCCCCCTGGAGTGTGAACCCCAGCTGCTAATAGAATCTGGTGCACACAACTATCACCACTACTTCTCAAGGTGGATAGGTGACAGGGTGCATCACACACTTGATGACCCAAAATCAGATTCTACTCAAGAATAGTGAATGGGCTCAGGCATATATATCTGGTAACAGCCCAAACCAGCTGGTAATAGATCATAAGTAAGTCAAGGGCTACAACAATCAAGACAGTACAATCTAGTAGCCCATCCATGTATATTGAAAGAAAACAAAACAAGATAAGACTCAATGAGCAAATATAGAATAAATCACTGCAATATCTTAGTGATGGCTCAGACACAGCAGTCGATATCAAACCACATGAAGAAGCAGACCATGACTGCTTCTACAACCCCCCAAACAAAAGAATCAAAATCTTTCCCAAATGAAGATACAATCCTGGAATTATCAGATACAGAATATAAAAAACTAATTTACAGAATGCTTCAAGACATCAGGGATGACCTCAGAAATGAAATACGGCAAACTGCAGAAAAAGCCAAGGAACACACTGATAAAACAGTTGAAGAAATCAAAAAGATTATTCAAGAACATAATGGAAAAATTAATAAGTTGCAAGAATCCATAGAGAGACAGCATTCAGAAATCCAAAAGATTAACAATCAAATTACAGAATTAGACAACACAATAGGAAGTCAGAGGAGCAGACTCGAGCAATTAGAATGCAGACTGGGACATCTGGAGGACCAGGGAATTAACACCAACATAGCTGAAAAAAAATCAGATAAAAGAATTAAAAAAAAAATGAAGAAACCCTAAGAATCATGTGGGACTCTATCAAAAAGGATAACTTGCATGTGATTGGAGTCCCGGAACAGGAAGGGATAACACAAAACACAGAGAGAATAGTTGAAGATCTGCTGGCAGAAAACTTCCCTGACATCATGAAAGACGAAAGGATATCTATCCAAGATGCTCATCGAACCCCATTTAAGATTGATCCGAAAAGAAAAACACCAAGACATATTATCTTCATACTTGCCAAAACCAAAGATAAAGAGAAAATTTTAAAAGCAGCTAGGGATAAAAGAAAGGTCTCCTACAAGGGAGAATCAATAAGAATAAGTTCAGACTACTCAGCAGAAACCATGCAGGCAAGAAGGCAATGGAATGACATATACAGAGCACTGAAGGAGAAAAACTGCCAGCCAAGGATCATATATCCAGGAAAACTCTCTCTGAAATATGAAAGCGAAATTAAGATATTTACAGATAAACACAAGCTT
Organism: Elephas maximus indicus; assembly: GCF_024166365.1. Lineage (NCBI taxonomy): Eukaryota > Metazoa > Chordata > Mammalia > Proboscidea > Elephantidae > Elephas > Elephas maximus. The sequence goes on from NC_064836.1 coordinate 68,203,104, forward strand.
AGAGAATTTGCAGAAACCAAACCAAAGCTACAAGAAATACTAAAGGAAATTGTTTGGTCAGAAAACCAATACTATCAGATACCAGCACAACACGAGGTCACAGAACAGAACATCCTGATATCAACTCAAATAGGGAAATCACAAAAACAAATTAAGACTAATTAAAAAAAAAATGCTCAAAACAGGGGATCATTGAAGTCAATATGTAAAAGATCACAATAATCAAAAAGAGGGACTAAATACAGGTGGCATAGAACTGCCATATGGAGAGGGATACAAGGTGATATAGGACAATACAAGTTAGGTTTTTACTTAGAAAGATCGGGGTAAATATTAAGGTAACCACAAAGAGGTATAACAACTCCATAACTCAAAATAAAAACCAAGAAAAACGTACCGACTCAGCAAACATAAAGTCAAATACTATGAAAATGAGGAACACACAATTTACAAAGGAAAACGTCTCAGCACAAAAAAGTAAGTGGAAAAATGAAATTGTCAAGAACACACATAAAAAGCCATCAAAATGACAACACTAAATACATACTTATCTATAATTACGCTGAATGTAAATGGACTAAATGCATCAATAAAGAGACAGAGAGTCACGGACTGGATAAAGAAACACGATCCATCTATATGCTGCCTACAAGAGACACACCTTAGACTTAGAGACACAAACAAAAACTCAAAGGATGGAAAAAAAATATATCAAGCAAACAATAAGCAAAAAAGAAGAGGAGTAGCAATATTAATTTCTGACAAAATAGACTTTAAAGTTAAATCCACCACAAAGGATAAAGAAGGACACTACATAATAATAAAAGGGACAATTGACCAGGAAGATATAACCATATTAAATATTTATGCACCCAATGACAGGGCTGCAAGATATATAAATCAAATTTTAACAGAACTGAAAAGTGAGATAGACACCTCCACAATTATAGTAGGAGACTTCAACACACCACTTTCGAAGAAGGACAGGACATCCAGTAAGAAGCTCAATAGAGACACGGAAGACCTAATTACTACAATCAACCAACTTGACCTCATTGACCTATACAGAACTCTCCATCCAACTGCTGCAAAGTATACTTTTTTTTCTAGCGCACATGGAACATTCTCTAGAACAGACCACATATTAGGTCATAAAACAAACCTTTGCAGAATCCAAAACATTGAAATATTACAAAGCATCTTCTCAGACCACAAGGCCATAAAAGTGGAAATCAATAACAGAAAAATTAGAGAAAAGAAATCAAATACTTGGAAACTGAACAATACCTTCCTGAAAAAAGACTGGGTTATAGAAGACATTAAGGAAGGAATAAGGAAATTCATAGAATGCAACGAGAATGAAAATACTTCCTATCAAAACCTCTGGGGCACAGCAAAACAGTACTCAGAGGCCAATTTATATTGATAAATGTACACGTACAAAAAGAAGAAAGGGCCAAAATCAGAGAACTGTCCCTACAACTTGAACAAATAGAAAGTAAGCAACAAAACAATCCATCAGGCACCAGAAGAAAACAAAAAATAAAAATTAGAGCTGAACTAAATGAATTAGAGAACAGAAAAACAATTGAAAGAATTAACAAAGCCAAAAGATGGTTCTTTGAAAAAATTAACAAAATTGATAAACCATTGGCCAGACTGACTAAAGAAATACAGGAAAGGAAACAAATAACCCAAATAAGAAGCGAGATGGGCCACATCACAATAGACCCAACTGAAATTAAAAGAATCATATCAGATTATTACGAAAAATTGTACTCTCACAAATTTGAAAACCTAGAAGAAATGGATGAATTCCTGGAAAAACACTACCTACCTAAACTAACACATTCAGAAGTAGAACAACTGAATAGACCCATAACAAAAAAAGAGATTGAAACGGTAATCAAAAAACTCCCAACAAAAAAAAGCCCTGGCCCGGATGGGTTTACTGCCGAGTTCTACCAAACTTTCAGAGAAGAGTTAACCCCACTACTACTAAAGGTATTTCAAAGCATAGAAAATGACAGGATACTACCTAACTCATTCTATGAAGCCACCATCTCCCTGATACCAAAACCAGGTAAAGACATCACAAAAAAAAGAAAATTACAGACCTATATCCCTCAGGAACATAGATGCAAAAATCCTCAACAAAATTCTAGCCAATAGAATTCAACAACATATCAAAAAAATAATCCACCATGATCAAGTGGGATTTATACCAGGTATGCAAGGCTGGTTTAATATAAGAAAAACCACTAATATAGTCCACCATATAAATAAAACAAAAGACAAAAACCACATGATCTTATCAATTGATGCAGAAAAGGCATTTGACAAAGTCCAACACCCATTTATGATAAAAACTCTCACCAAAATAGGAACTGAAGGAAAATTCCTCAACATAATAAAGGGCATCTATACAAAGCCAACCAACAGCCATCATCACTCTAAATGGAGAGTCTGAAAGCATTTCCCTTGAGAACGGGAACCAGACAAGGATGCCTTTTATCACCGCTCTTATTCAACATTGTGCTAGAGGTCCTAGCCAGAGCAATTAGGCTAGACAAAGAAATAAAGGGCATCCGGATTGCCAAGGAGGAAGTAAAATTATCTCTATTTGCAGATGACATGATCTTATTCACAGAAAACCCTAAGGAATCCTCCAGACAACTACTGAAACTAATAGAAGAGTTTGGCAGAGTCTCAGGTTATAAGATAAACATACCAAAATCACTTGGATTCCTCTACATCAACAAAAAGAACATCGAAGAGGAAATAACCAAATCAATACCTTTCACAGTAGCCACCAAGAAGATAAAATACTCAGGAATAAATCTTACCAAGGATGTAAAAGACCTATACAAAGAAAACTACAAAGTACTACTACAAGAAACTAAAAAGGACCTACTTAAGTGGAAAAACATACCTTGCTCATGGATAGGAAGACAACATAGTAAAAATGTCTATTCTACCAAAAGCCGTCTATACATACAATGCACTTCCGATCCAAATTCCAATGACATTTTTTAATGTGATGGAGAAACAAATCACCCACTTCATATGGAAGGGAAAGAAGCCTCGGATAAGTAAAGCATTACGGAAAAAGAAGAAGTGGGAGGCCTCACTCTACCTGATTTCAGAACCTATTATACAGCCACAGTAGTCAAAACAGCCTGGTACTGGTACAACAACAGACACATAGACCAGTGGAACAGAACTGAGAACCCAGAAATAAATCCATCCACATATGAGCAGCTGATATTTGACAAAGGCCCAGTGTCAGTTAATTGGGGAAAAGATAGTCTTTTTAACAAATGGTGCTGGCATAACTGGATATCCATTTGCAAAAAAATGAAACAGGACCCATACCTCACACCATGCACAAAAACTAACTCCAAGTGGATCAAAGACCTAAACATAAAGACTAAAACAATAAAGATCATGGAAGAAAAAATAGGGACAACCTTAGAAGCCCTAATAAGGCATAAACAGAATACAAAACATTACCAAAAATGACGAAGAGAAACCTGATAACTGGGAGCTCCTAAAAATCTAAAGACTTCACCAAAAGAGTAAAAATACCACCTACAGAGTGGGAAAGAATTTTCAGCTATGACATCTCCGACCAGCGCCTGATCTCTAAAATCTATATGATTCTGTGAAAACTCAACCACAAAAAGACAAACAACCCAATCAGGAAGTGGGCAAAGGATATGAACACGCACTTCACTAAAGAAGATATTCAGGCAGCCAACAGATACATGAGAAAATGCTCTCGATCATTAGCCATTAGAGAAATGCAAATTAAAACTACCATGAGATTCCATCTCACTCCAACGAGTCTGGCATTAATTCAAAAAACACAAAATAATAAATGTTGGAGAGGCTGTGGAGAGATTGGAACTCTTATGCACTGCTGGTGGGAATGTAAAATGGTACAGCCACTTTGGAAATCTATCCTGGCATTATCTTAAAAAGTTAGAAATAGAACTACCATACAACCCAGAAATCCCATTCTTCGGAATATACCCTAGAGAAATAAGAGCCTTCACACGAACAGATATATGCACACCCATGTTTATCGCAGCTCTGTTTACAATAGCAAAAAGCTGGAAGCAACCAAGGTGTCCATCAACAGATGAATGGATAAATAAATTGTGGTATATGGAATACTACGCATTGATAAAGAACAGTGAAGAATCTGTGAAAAATTTCATAACATGGAGGAACCTGGAAGGCACTATGCTGAGCGAAATTAGTCAGAGGCAAAAGGTCAAATATTGTATAAGACCACTATTATAAGATCTTGAGAAATAGTATAAACTGAGAAGAACACATACTTTTGTGGTTAGGAGGAGGGAGGGTGGGAGAGGGTTTTTTTACTGATTAATTAGTAGATAAGAACTGCTTTAGGTGAAGGGAAGGACAATACTCAATACATGGAAGGTCAGCTGAACTGGACTGGACCAAAAGCAAAGAAGTTTCCGGGATAAACTGAATGCTTCAAAGGTCAGCGGAGCAAGGGCGGGGGTTTGGGGACCATGGTTTAAGGGGACTTCTAAGTCAACTGGCAAAATAATTCTATTATGAAAACATTCTGCATCCCACTTGGAAATGTGGCGTCTGGGGTCTTAAATGCTAACAAGCGGCCATCTAAGATGCATCAATTGGTCTCAACCCACCTGGATCAAAGAGGAATGAAGAACACCAAGGTCACACGATAACTATGAGCCCAAGAGACAGAAAGGGCCACATGAACCAGAGACTTACATCATCCTGAGACCAGAAGAACTAGTTGGTGCCCGGCCACCACCGATGACTGCCCTGACAGGGAGCACAACAGAGAACCCCTGAGGGAGCAGGAGATCAGTGGGATACAGACCCCAAATTCTCATAAAAAGACCATACTTAATGGTCTGACTGAGACTAGAGGAATCCCAGCGGTCATGGTCCCCAAACCTTCTGTGGGCCCAGGACAGGAACCATTCCGAAGACAACTCATTAGACATGGAAGGGACTGGACAGTGGGTAGGAGAGAGATGCTGATGAAGAGTGAGCTATTTGTATCAGGCGGACATAATTTGTTATGATCCATACAGTCTAATACCTTTGTATAGTCAATGAAACATAGGTAAACATCTTCCCTGTATTCTCTAAGACATTGGCAATGATATCCCTTGTTCCACGTCCTCTTACGAATCCAGCTTGAATTTCTGGCACTTCCCCGTCCATGTACTGCTGCAGTCGCTTTTGAATGATCTTCAGCGAAATTTTACTTGCATGTGATATTAATGATATTGTTTGATAATTTCCACACTTAGTTGGATCATCTCCCTTTGGAAAGACACAAATATGGATCTCTTCCAGTTGGTTGGCCAGGTAACGGTTTTAAATTTCTTGGCACAGACCGGTGAGTACTTCCAATGTCGCATTCATTTGTTGAAACATCTCAGTTGCTATTCTGTCAATTCCTGGAGCCTTGTTTCTCGCCAGTGCCTTCAGTGCAGCTTAGACTTCTTCCTTCAGAATCATCAGTTCTTGATCATATGCTACCTCCTGAAATGATTGAATGTTAACCAAATCTTTTTGGTACAATGGCTCCTTATTCCTTCCATCTACTTTTGATGATTCCTGACTCGTTCAGTATTTTGCCTGTAGAATTCTTCACTATTGGAACTCGAGGCTTGAATTTTTTCTTGAGTTCTTTCAGCTTAAGAAATGCCTAGTGTGTTTTTCCCTTTTGGTTTTCTAACTCTAGGTCTTTGAATATGTCATTATAATACTTCACTTTGTCTTCTCAAGCCACCCTTTGAAATCTCCTTTCAGCTATTTGACTTCATCATTTCTTCTGTTTGCTTTAGCTGCTTGACTTTTAAGAGCAAGTTTCACTGTCTCTTCCGACATCCATTTTAGTCTTTACTTTCTTTATTTCCTGCCTTTTTAATGACCTTTTGCTTTCTTCGTGTATGATGTCCTTGATGTCATTCCACAACTCATCTGGTCTTCGGTCATTAGTGTTAAATGTATCACATCTATTCTTGAGATGGTCTGTAAATTCAGGTGGGATATACTCAAGGTGGTACTTTGGCTCTCTTGTTCTCATTTTCTTCAACTTCAACTTGAACCTGCATATTAACAATTGATGTTGCTTCTGCTGTTGGCCCCTGGCTTGTTCTGATGATGATGCTGAGCTTTTCCATCTCTCTTTCCACAGATGTACTTGATTTGACTTCTGTATGTTCCAACCAGCCAGGTCCATGTGTATAGTTGCCATATATGTTGTTGAATAAATGTATTTGCAATGAAGTCGTTGGGCTTGCAAAATTTTATCCTGTGGTGTCTAGAATCATTTCTATTACCAAGGCCATATTTTCCAACTACCAATCCTTCTTCTTTGTTTTCAACTTTGATTCTAATGACCAGTAATTATCAATGCATCCTGATTGCAGCTGGAAGTCTGAAATTTCAGACAATAGTCTGAAATGTGTGTTGTAAATCCTAACCTCTATGCCTAGGGTCACTATGAGTTGGAATTGACTCAGAGGCAACAGGCTTGGTTTGGTTTTTTTGGTACACTTGTGGTTATAATTCCATTTGAAAATGGGTTGTCTTTGCTATGTAAGCGAGGCAGCATGAGTGTTGGGTGTATATTGAGTGGGTTTCTTTTGAGATATAAATTAGATTAAACAAGCAAGTGAGTGAAGCAGCGATAGGAGAAGAGAGATGCCAAGCCACATGAAGACCCCCAAAGCAGAAGCTAAAAGAGGCAACGATCTTCCTCCAGAGCTAACAGAAAGAAAAAGCCTTCCCCCAAAACCAAAATCCTGAATTTGGACTTCTAGCCTCCTAAACTGTGAGAAAATAAACTTCTGCTTGTTAAAGCTATCCATTCATGGTATTTTTGATATACCAGCACTAGATAATTAAGACAATAGTAATAACAAAGTTTTTCCAACGAAGGTTTGAAGGACGTGGGGACAGATTCAATTCACAGAATGAAGTCAGTGACTTCGGCTGAAGTCACCACACGTTTTCATCTTTTCTTTACCAAATCGTAGTTATCTTTCAGAAGCTACACTAAACCTACTTCCTCCAAGTGGTTAAACAAACCTGAGACGTTTTTGTGCCCATTTTACTTTTTTTTTTTTACTTAAAGCAACAGAAATTTACTCTCTCACAGTTCTGGAGGCTAGGAGTCACAAAGGTATTGATAGTGTCGATTCCTTCTGGAGACCCTGAGGGAAAAACTGGCCCATGCCTCTCTTCTAACTTCTGGTGACAGCAGACAATCCTTGGCATTCCTTAACTTGGAAACACATCACTCCAGTCTCTGCCTCCATCTTCACATGGCCTCCTTCTCTGTGCCTTCTCCTCGTCTTATAGGAGCGCTCATCATTGGATTTAAGGCTCATCTGGTTAAGAGAGCAGGAGTAAGAATTCAGGCATTCCGGCCTCACATGGATGCTCCCTTGCAGGCTGACCAGTGTGTTATCTAGCCCTCCAACTTCTCTTCTAAACTTGAAGACTGCTACACTGGACACTCTGTCTTGAGCTTCAGGAGGGAAATAGTAGAACCAAATAATGTGAAAGTGTAAGGTATGCCTAGTATCCTTATGCTCAGTAATAGTTATTTCTCCATCTTTCTTCAGGTATTAAGCAGATGTGTTCTGGGTTCTAGGGTAGCTGTAGCCAAATCTAGGTGTCATGATCATCGCCCACCATCTATAATATTTGTGTCTAAGTGTTCTCCCAGATCTAGTGTTTTGATCCAGGAGATTGATTCCTAAGAATATTTATCTTATACTACTTAATTTGGGTAAGAGAGGCTTTTTTTTTTTTAAACTGTGCTTTAAGTGAAAGTTTACAATTTAAGTCAGTTTCTCATTCAGAAACTGATACACACATTGTTATGTGACCCTAGTTGCTCTCCCTGCAATATGACAGCACACTCCTTCTCTCCACTCTATATTTCCTGTGTCCATTCAACCAGCCCCCCTGTTCTCTTCTGCCTTCTCATCTCGCCTCCGAACAGGAGCTTCCCATTTAGTCTCATGTATCTACTTGAGCCAAGAAGTACACTCTTCACCAGTATCTTTTTATGTCTTATAGCCCAGTCTAATCATTATCTGAAGAGCTGGCTTCGGGAATGTTTACAATTCTGGGCTAACAGAGAATCTGGGGCGTTGTATTCTGGGGTCCCTCTAGTCTCAGTCAGACCATCAAGTCTGGTCTTTCTACTAGAACTTGAGTTCTGCATCCTGCTTTTATCCTGCTCCATCAGGGACTCTCTGTTGTGTTCCCTGTCAAGGTGGTCATTGGTGGTAGCCAGGCACCATCTAGTTCTTCTGGTCTCAGGCTGATGGAGTCTCTGGTTTATGTAGCCCATTTTGTCTCTTGGGCTAATATCTTCCTTGTGTCTTTGGTGTTCTTCACTCTTCTTTGTACCAAGTGGGTTGGGACCAATTAGTGAATCTTAGAGGGCCCCTCACTACCTTTTAAGACCCCAGATGCCACTCATCTAAGTGGGATGCAGAACATTTTCTTAATAACTTTTGTTATGCCAAATGACCTAGATGAGCCCAGAAACCATGGTCCCCAGACCACTGCCCCTACTACTCTGTCCCTAGAAGTGTTTGGTTGTGTTCAGGAAACTTCTTAGCTTTTGGTTTAGTTCAGTTGTGCTGACTTTCCTTGTATTGTGTGTTGTCCTTCCCTTTACCTAAAATAATGCTTGTCTACTATCTAGTTATGAATACCTTTCTCCCTCTCCACCTTCATAACCATCAGAGAATGATTTCTTCTAAATTTAAAACTTTTCTTGAGTTCTTATGCTAGTGGTCTCATACAATATTTGTCTTGCGACTAATTTCACTCAACATAATGCCTTTCAGATTCATCCATGTCATGAGATGTTTCAAGGATTCATCGGTGTTCTTTATCATTGCATAGTATTCCACTGTATGATATACTATGATTTGCTTATCCGTTCATCCGTTGATGGCAACCTTGATTGTTTCCATCTTTTTGCTATTGTAAACAGTATTGCAATGAACGTGGGTGGTCATATGTCTATTCCTGTGATAGCTCTTTTTTCTCTAGGATATATTCCAAGGAGTGGATTGTTGGATCGTATGGTACTTCTATTTTTAGCTTTTTAAGGAAGCGCCAAATAGATTTCCAAAAGTGATTGTACCATTTTACGTTCCCCCCAGCAGTGTATTGAGTGTTCCAGTCTCTCCACAACCTCCTCGACATTTATTATTTTGTGTTTTTTGGATTAATGCTAACTGTTTTGGGGTGAGATGGTATCTCATTGTAGTTTTGATTTGCATTTCTCTAATGGTTAATGGCTAATGATGGTGAGCATTTCCTCACGTACCTGTTAGGTGACTGAATGTCTTCTTTGGTGAAGTGCCTGTTCATATCATTTGCATATTTTTTAATTGGGTTGTTTGTCTTTATGTTTTTGAGGTTTTGCAGTACTTTGTAGATTTTAAAGATTAGATGCTGATCAGATTTTTCATAGCTAAATTTTTTTTTTCCCAGTCTGTAGGTTTTCTTTTTAATCTTTGGTGAAGTCTTTGGATGAGCATAAGGGTTGATTTTTAGGATTTCCAGTTATCTAGTTTCTCTTCTGGAGTTTGTGCATTGTTAGTAATGTTTTGTATACTGTTTATACCATGTATCAGGGGTCCTAACGTTGTCACTATTTTTTCTTCCATGATCTTTATCATTTTAGATTTTATATTTAGGGCTTTGGTCCATTTTGAGTTAGTTTTTGTGGGTGGTATGAAGTATGGGTCTTTTTTCATTTTTTTTTGCAGATGGATATCCAGTTATGCTAGCACCATTTGTTAAAGAGATTGTCTTTTCCCCAGTTAATGGAATTTGGGACTTTGTCAAATATCAGTAGCTCATAGGTGGATGATTTTAAATCTGGGTTCTCAATTCTGTTCCATTGGTCTGTGGATTGGTTGTTGTACCAGTACCAGGTTGTTTTGACTACTGTGACAGTATAATGTCTTCTAAAATCAGGAAATGTGAGGCCTCCCATTTTGTTCTTCTTCTTTGGCAATGCGGGGCCTCTTCCCCTTCCATGTGAAGTTGGTGATTTGTTTGTCCATCTCATTAAAAAATACCACTGAAATATTGCATTGTATCTGTAGATTGCTTTGGGTAGAATAAACATTTTCACAGCATTGAGTCTTCCCACCCATGAGCAAGGTATGTTTTTCCACTTACATAGGTCTCTTCTGGTTTAATGCAGTAGTGCCTTGTAGTTTTCTTTGTATAGATCTTTTATGTCTCTGGGTAGATTTATTCCTATGTATTTTCTCTTCTTGGGGGCTGTTGTAAGTGGTACTGATTTGGTGATTTCCTCTTTGAAGTTCTCTCTGTTGGTGTAGAGGAATTCAACTGATTTTTGTATGTTTATCTTGGTTGCATAGTGGTTAAGTGCTACAGTACCTAAACAAAAGGTCGGCAGTTCAAGTCCACCAGGAGCTCCTTGGAAACTCTATGGGGCAGTTCTACTCTGTCCTATAGGGTCTCTATGAGTCAAAATCGACTCGAAGGCAGTGGGGTTTTTTTGGGTTTTATCTTGTATCCTGATAATTTGCTGCTCCTTGGAAACTCTATGGGAAAGTTCTACTCTGTCCTGTAGGGTCGCTATGAGTTGGAATCGACTCAACGGCACTGGGTTTGGTTTGGTTTTGGGTTTCTATTAGTCCCAGCAGTTTTCTTGTGGATTTTCTAGGGTTTTCTGTGTATAAGATCATGTCATCTGCAAATAGACATACTTTTACTCCTTTCTTACCACTTTGGATGCCCTTTATTTCTTTATCTAGCCTAATAGCTCTGGTAGGACCTCCAGGACAAGGCTGAATAAGAGTGGCAATAAAGGGCATCTTGTCTGGTTCCCATTCTCAAGGGGAATGCTTTCAGACTTTCCGCATTTAGGATGATGTTGGCTATTGGCTTTGTATAAATGCCCTTTTTTATGTTGAGGAATTTCTCTTCTATTTCTATTTTGCTGAGAGTTTTTATTATGAATGGGTGTTGGGCTTTTTCAAATTCTTTTTCTTCATCAACTGATAAGATCATACGGTTCTTGTCTTTTGTTTTATCTATGTGATGGATTACTTGGATTGTTTTTTTAATGTTGAACCATCCCTGCATACCTGGTGTGAATTCTATTTGGTCACGGTGAATTATTTTTTGACATGTTGTTGATTTCTATTGGCTAGAATTTTGTTGAAGATTTTTGCACTTACGTTCAAGAGGCATATTGGTCTGTAATTTTTTTTTTTTTTTTTTTGGTGGTGTCTTTGCCTGGTTTTGGATCAGGGACATGCTGGTTTCATAAAATGAGTTTGGGAGCATTGCATCCTTTTCTATGCTCTGAAATACCTTTAATAATAGTGGTGTTAACTCTTCATTGAAACTTTGAATTTTCCAGTTAAGCCGTGTGGGCCAGGGCTTTTTTTTGTTGGGAGTTTTTTATTTAGTTTTTCAATCTCTTCTTCTTTTTTTTTTTTTTTATAGGTTTATTTAGTTCTATCTCTGTTTGTGTTAGTTTAGGTAGGTAGCATGTTTCTAGAAATTTGTCCATTTCCTCCAGGATTTCAAATTTGTTAGAGTACAATTTTTCATAGTATTCCATTATGATTCTTTTAATTTCAGTTGGGTCTGCTGTGATAGCACACATCTCATTTCTTATTCAGGTGGTTTGCTTCCTCTCCTGTTTTTCTTTTGTCAGTGGTTTATCAATTTTTTGATCTTTTCACAGAACCAGCTTTTGGTCTTGTTAACTCTTTCAATTGTTTTTCTATTCTCTATTTCATTTAATTCTGCTCTAGTTTTTATTATTTGCTTTCTTCTGGTGCCTGAGAGCTTCTTTTGCTGCTCTCTCTCTATTTGTTCAAGTTGTAGGGTTAATGCTTTGGTTTTGGCCTTTCTTTTTGGGTGTGTGCATTTATTGCTATAAATTGACCTCTATGCACTGCTTTGGCTGTGTCTCAAAAATTCCAGGAAGATGTGTTTTCATCCTCACTTGATTCTGTGAATTTCTGTATTCCATCCTTAATTTCTTCTATAACCCATTAGTTTTTGACCAAGGTGTTGTTCAGTTTCTGTGTGTTTGATTTTTTTCTGTTATTGATTTTTATGGCTTTACGGTCAGAAAAGATGGTTCATAATATTTCAATGATTTGGATTCTGTTAAGGCTTGCTTTATGGCCTGGTATGCAGTCTATTCTGGAGAATGTTCCGTGTGCATTGGAAAAGAAAGTATACTTGGCTGCTGTTGGGTGGAGTGTTCTGTATATGTCTTTGAGGTCAAGTTGGTTAATTGTGGCATTTAGATCTTCCGTGTCTTCATTGAGCTTCTTTCTGGATGTTCTGTCCTACACCAAAAGCAGTTCGTTGAATTCTCCTACTATAATTGTGGAGCTGTATATCTCTCTTTTCAATGCCATTAAAGTTTGTTTTATGTATTTTGGAGCCCTGTTGTTTGGTACATAAATATTTAATATGCTCGTGTACTCCTGGTGTACTGACTCTTTAATCATTATATAGTGTCCTTCCTTATCCTTTGTGATGGATTTTACTTTAAAGTCTATTTTGTCAGAAATTAGTATTGCCACTCCTGTTTTTTTTTTTTTTGATTGTTGTTTGCTTGCTATATATTTTTCTATCTTTTGAGTTTTGTTTGTGTCTTTAAGTCTAAGGCATGTCTCTTATAGGCAGCATATAGATGGATCATGTTTTTTTATCCATTCTGCCACTCTCTGTCTCTTTATTGGTGCATTTAGGCCATTTACATTTAGCATAATTATTTTATGAGTTTAGTGCTGTCATTTTGATATTTTTTGTTGTTGTTGTTGTGTTGTTTACAGTTTTGTTTCTCCATTTAATTTTCTGTGCTGAGTCATTTTCCCTTATGTATTTTCTTTTCATCTTTTTCATTGTTGTTGGTTTTGTGTTTTCTGAGTCTTTCTATTTTTCTCATTCTTTATTTCGATGTGTAGGATTGTTACTTTCCTTTGTGGTTACCTTAATATGTACCCCTAATTTTCTAAGTTTAACCCAGACTTTTATTTTTTTATATCACCTTGACTTCCTCTAAAATGAAGGATCTATGACTTCCTTTTTTAGTCCCTGTTTTTTGTTTCTTGTTGTCATCTTTTACATAATGATGTGTCTGTTTCCCCATTTTTCAGTGTTTTAGCTTGGATTTATTTTTGTGACTTCCATATCTGGGTTGATATATGGTTGCTCTGTCCTGTGTTCTAGTCTTGGGTTGTTATGTGATGTTATTGGTTTCCTAACCAGAGGACTCCCTTTATTATTTCTTGTAATTTTGGTTTGGTTTTCACAAATTCCCTAACCTTCTGTTTGTCTGGAAATGTTCGAATTATGCCATCATATTTGAGAGACAGTTTTGCTGGGTATGTAAGTCTTCACTGGCAATTGTTTTCCTTCAGTGCTTTGTATATGTCATTCCATTCCCTTCTTGTCTGCATGGTTTCTGCTGAGTAGTCCAAGCTTAGTCTTATTGACTCTCCTTTGTAGATGACTGTTCGTTTATCCATACCTGCTTTTAAAATTGTCTTTATCTTTGGTTTTGGGAAGTTTGATTTTAATATGTCTTGGTGACTTTCTTTTGGGATCTACCTAGTGTGGGGTACGGTGAGCATCTTGGAGAGATATCTTCTCATCTTTCACGATATCAGGGAAGTTTTCTAGGCCAACAAATCTTCGACAATTCTCTCTGTGTTTTCTGTTCTCCATCCCTGTTCTGGTGCTCCAGTCACTCATAGGTTGTTTCTCTTGATTGAGTCCCATGTGATTCTTAGGGTTTCCTCATTTTTTTAAATTCCTTTTTCTGATTTTTCCTGAAAAATGTTGGTGTCAATTCTAACTTCCATTGACTCAATTCTGCTCCTATAACTTTCTACCGAGTTGTCTAATTCTGAAATTTTGTAGTTAATCTTCTGGATTTCTGTTTGCTGTTTCTCTATGGATTCTTGCAGCCTGTTAACTTTCTCATTATGCCTCTCTCTAATCTTCCTAAGTTCCTCTATGGCTTTATTTGTGGGCTCCTTGGCTTGTCTTGCATCTTACCTGGTCTCCTTCCGGATCTCTTGAAGAGTTCTGCACAATAATCTTTTGTACTCTGCCTCGAGTAATTCCAGGAAATTATCTTCATCTGGAAGATTTCTTGAATCTTTGTTTTGGGAGCATGTTGAAGCCATCACAGTCTGCCTCTTTATGTGTTTTGATACTAACTGTTGTTTCCAAGCCATCAATAAGTTATCATATTTATTTATGTTATGTTTGCTTACTGTGTCCTAGCTTCTTGTTTTGTTTTGTTTTGTTTTGTTTTGTTTTGTTTTGTTTTGATATGTCCAAATAGGCTGTTTGTATGAGCTAGTTTAATTACTGCCATCTTTGAAGCTCTAAAGTCCTGTCACCATGTGGTTAGAGCTGTTACTAGGTATGTGAGCCCAGGGGTCCAATTACTTTTCTTGAATGGATTCAGCTCAGGTGTCCAGGTAGTCAGTCACCAAGTGTGTGGTGCACGCTTTCATCTACAGTCCTAGATGGGCAGGGGTGATTGGTGTATGTGTAGGTATTTGGCTGCAGTAGGGGGTCATGCGCTGAGCAAGGAAGGGGGCTGACTGCCTCCCCTGAGTGTCTGTGAGGAAAACACATCCTTATTCCCTAGAGTATGTAGGTAGGTGGGTTTTGCAGCTGGACTATGGGCAATCAATGCTGTTGGCTGTAAGGACTGGGGGCACCACTTATTCTTGGACCCCTGTCACAGGTAGGTAGGCAGCATATGTGACCCCTTACGTGGGCAGGTGAGTACCCTGCTTAATAAGCAGATTGGTGTCAAATATCATGAACCTACCTCTCCACCATACAGCTGATATAGTTAAGGTTAAACTTCAGGTATATACCCTGCCGTATTGTGCTAATGAGGGCCTATGCTCTTGCAGTGAGCCCACACAGGTCTATGCACGGGTGAAAGGCATTCAAAGTCCATGGACTCTTTATGCCTGTGCCTAGGCAAAGGAGCTGTTTCCGCCCTGAATTGCCAGCTGAGGGGAGCTGGCAGATTGTTTTTTTTCCTGTTTGTTAAATTGTTCCCTCTCCAAGGCCAGGAGAATGGCTCAGGGTGCATGATGGGTCCTACTTCCAGCCCAAGGGGTGCCCATTATACTTTTTAATGTGCGGAGTGGTGAACAAGATTTAAAACTTATGTCAGTTACATGAGAGTCAGTGAGATCATTACCACAGACTTCAGTGAGGGTCATTTGCTTTAACCACAGTGTCTTACGGAGCATCTTTAATTAATGCCTGGTGGCTTCTATGTTTTGGGGACTGAATCTCCCCACAGAAATACACTGATATCCATTCAAGAAAATCCCTTTAGGATTAGATGGAAAACAAACTTTATACTGTAATAATAGTCACTGATTTATTAGTAGTCTCCAAGATTTTCATATTTTTAATCCAAACTCTTTTCGAGACCAGGATTTATATTCAGAAATTCTATTCGTCCTAACACCATAAGGCAACTAAAAGCTATTCTCCTTCTCAGAGAAAGCCAGGTAAGAGAAATATTCTAATTTATTTTTACTTTTAATATTGATGCCCGTAAATATTTATTTCGCAAAATTTATTATCTCCATTATTCTTAGATTTCAACTCATTAGTTATCTTTCCAGCTTTTCTCTAAATTTAAGACTGTCAGGAGTTAGGATGAGGCAAAATGCTGCAATTCATCCTGACTTTTTCTGATTATAAGGCAGAATTTCAAAACATACATACAGGTAAGGTGACAATGTAATTCTATTAAATAATTGAAGTTTGTTGTTGTTAGGTGCCATCCACTTGGTTCCTAGTCATAGCAGCCCTATGTACAACAGAACTAAACACTGTCCAGTCCTGTGCCAACCTCACAATCCTTGCTATATTTGAGCTCATTGTTACAGCAATGTGAATTTAAAGTTATTTATAATTTATTAAATATAATTTAAATGGTTTATATTTAATACTTTCAAATAAAACAAACAAAAAATATTTAACCATTGTCTTCCTTTTAATGGTTAAGGAAAAATTCATTCCAATATTATGGCAAAATAAGTTTATTTTGACCATAGAATTTACATAATTAGCATCTTCATTTCAGATGTCCTGCTACTATTACCAGAAAATGAGATAACCTTGTAAAGCAACACAAAATTGTTCTAAAAAATCCTAAGACTATTTAAAGAGATTTAGAAAATTAAGGAGCCCTCGTGGTACAGTGGTTAAAATCTTGTCTGCTAACCAAAAGGCTGGCAGTTCAAAACAATCTGCTCTCCTTTGAAACTCTGTGGGGCAGAGGTACTCTGTCTTATGGGTTGCTATGAGTCATAATTGACTCGACGGCAACTTTTTTAAAAAATGCATTAGAAAACAGAAGTATAAAGGCACGCTTACCTTAATTTATTAATTCATAAGCTATTGTCACATAATTCAGAACATTTTATAGTTTCCCAAGGAAACAGAAATATAGTAGATAAGATTACACAACATGATTCATGTAATTAGTATCACTAAATTGTACGCTTGAAAAACCTTGAATTGGCAAGTATTGTGTTACATATATTGTTACAACGATTTTCGAAGTCAATTCAAATAATAGAAAGACAACTAAATTGTTTCAAATTAAGAATTTTTGAATAATTTTCTTTGTAGGCTTCTCTCCAAACACTAATTTCAATTTGCCGAGGCTACAGAGGTCACTTAGTATCATTGGTGGGATGCTAAAACAAGTTCTTTTGCTGCAGGTGATCAGGGTGAAGCTAAGATTTTAATCAATTCTGCCTTTTTACCAGAGGATTTACAGCACCTGTCACTGAAATATGTCACAATTAATCCCCAAATGCTTACTATCTAACAAACAATTGTGCATACACATATAAAACAAGCAATGTAGATTAAACAAGAGAAATCCTGTATCATGTTGAGTATATAACGTATGCTTAAGGACTCAGAAAATGGAGATCAGTGTGGTCTGAGTTTTTAGTTAAAACTTTTCTAAGTAGTATTACATGTAAACTATGCCATAAGTAAAGGATTGAAGGATGTAGATATTTGTTCAAAGTTCCAAATATCTATGTTTGGAATGATGATTTTTAAGAATAACAATATGCAGAGTCAGTGTTTATGGAAATGAGTGAGTGTGGCAGTGGAGGTGGGGATGAGGGAATTGAACAATGGGTAGACACAGTGACAAAGTTGGCAAGAGCTTTTGGTGAATGTGGGAAATAAGGATGGAAATGGATCAGGTTGCAGAGAAACTTAAATGCCATCCTAAAGAATTTGAGTTTATCTTAGGGGCGACAAATATTGGAATCTTCTTGGCAGCAGTGTTGCTTTTGACAATATCATGAAGTAATGGTCACTGAACTCCAACAGAGATAAATAGATTTGGAAATGATCAGGAGACTGTGACCTTAAGTTAAATAATCAAATACTGGGGAGCTTCTATCTGATAAATGATAGAAGACTCTAAGAAACAAACTAGAGAGGATACATAATGGATGTTAATAAATACTCATAATATGGTCATAATTATTAGAGTATGATCACCTGATTTCAGACTATTAGAACAACAGGAGACTCTTAAGGATAGAAATGGAAAGTATTCAGATAAAGAAGGAAAATATTAATATTTAATTTACAACTAGTCTCAGAAAATTTGGTACATCACAGCAGAATGGGTTAATAGAAATATAAAGATGTTATATACTAATTAAAGTATTAAGGAATTCAATGCATTTTTATTTCCCTAGCTTTCCAAGGAAATTTTCTTTAAATAGCCCCCTACTTTTTTTAATGCTTAGTGACCTTTGTGCACTTCCTAAATTATAAATTTGACACATCTATACTATGCTATTTTAAAATATTCACTTCACTGGGATAGTATAAATATATATTAAAAAAAAGTTTGCCTGGTAGAAAAAATATGTATAGGCAAGAAAATGAATTTTAAGTATAATTGAAGGATCGTCAATAAAAAACTGAATTGAAATATTTGAGAGTAGTAAATTTAGGGTGTCCTGTATTTGTCCGCTATCTTTCTATAAATTCATACACAAAAACTTTTTCACTGAAAGCATTTCCTTGGAATTATCAAAATATTCTGGGGAATCTTGAGCTTTAGCACTTCAGGTCATATAAGATGACACTTTAGAGGAACTAAAGTTCCCTAGAAGTATGTGTTTCTGTATTTTAGAGACAGCAGGGGAAGCCTGAGGGAGAGACTCCACTCCCTGTTGTTCAAGAGAAATTCAATGGGAAAATTAGATACATTCTAAATTAGAATATTTTGTCTCCATATTTTCTATCTCAACAGAGAAAGTAGAAATGTCAGAAGGCAATCACACAGTGACAACTGAGTTTATTCTCACGGGATTTATGGGTCACCCAGATCTGAAGATCCTTCTGTTTGTGGTATTCTTTGCTATCTATCTGATCACCATGGTGGGGAATCTTGGTTTGGTGGCATTGATTTTCATGGAGCGCCGTCTCCACACACCCATGTACATCTTTCTGGGCAACCTGGCTCTGATGGATTCCTGCTGTTCCTGTGCCATCACCCCCAAGATGTTAGAGAACTTCTTTTCTGAGGACAGAATGATTTCCCTCTATGAATGCATGGCACAATTTTATTTTCTCTGCCTTGCTGAAACTGCAGACTGCTTTCTCCTGGCAGCAATGGCCTATGATCGCTATGTGGCAATATGTCGTCCACTGCAGTACCACACCATGATGTCGAAGAAACTCTGCATTCAGATGACCATAGGGGCCTACATAGCTGGGAACCTGCATTCCATGATTCATGTAGTACTTCTATTAAGGTTAACCTTTTGTGGATCTCATCAAATCAATCACTTTTTTTGTGATATTCTTCCATTATACAGACTGTCCTGTGTCAACCCTTATATCAACGAACTGATGGTCCTTATCTTTTCAGGGTTACTTCAAACCTTTACTATTACCATAGTCCTAATTTCTTACCTTTGCATCCTTTTCACTATTTTCAAAATGAAATCCAAAGAGGGAAGAGGCAAAGCTTTATCTACTTGTGCATCTCACTTTCTCTCTGTCTCAATATTTTATGGTTCTCTTCTCTTCATGTACATTCGACCAAGTTCAGTTAAAGAAGGGGATAAAGATATACCAGTTGCTATTTTTTATACTCTAATAATTCCTTTATTAAACCCTTTTATCTATAGTCTAAGAAATAAGGCTATAATAAACATTATGAAAACAATTATGAAGAGAAAACCTCATAACATTGTGAAATAAATCTCTCCTGTGACAAACTGATTTTAATTAGATAAACTTTTTTTCAAAGTCAAGAATACAGGAACAATGGAAAATGGCCGCTGTAGATAAAATACTAAATCACTAAACTGTGATGATTTTTAAATCAAATAATGTATAAATAAATAAGTTCATGAAGGAGGGATTGTGCTAAAATGTATTTCAAAATCTAAACCAGTAGAGTCTCTTAGGAGTGAATTAAATGACTACTCCTAAGGTCACAAATTGTGTCAGAGTGCAGTTATCTACAATTTTCAATATATCCAACATATCCTAGGAATCAAAGTCAGTATATAAAGGTAACCTGCATTTAGCATTGTTGGCAAATTTATGGAATCTCTAAGCACAGTCTCACTAACTCACATAAATTTCAAGTTCTCATATATTAGTCACTTAAGCCACATCCTCTATCAGAAGTTAACTCTGCATTTGAATTCTCTTCTCAGTTTTCTTTGAGTTCTTCAAGAATTTTTGTTTGAATATGAACATACACAGACCATGTATTCTCAAATCAAGAACATCTTTATCTTTAGTGTGAGTCATCTTTCCTGTGAAGCTCTCTGAAATAAAGTGCTTGTATAATGGTAATTTATCAGTCTTTAGTAGAAAACATTGCTATTTACGTGAAAGTTCTGTGGATTTGAATGTTTTTGCACATTGCGATAGTTGTCCATGATGCTTGACAGTGCAATTCCTGAATATATCAATTAATTCAAGAGTGTTCTCCCAAGGTAGCATTACTTGTCTTGTTTGTTATTAGGAATATCACTAACCAGCATTAATTCTTCAGTAAGTTATTGGTATATTATGAGCATTAACAGATACCTGGAGACGATTCTCAGCAAAATTGAGACAGAAAATATTGAAAATCCTAAAAAGCTCAACAACAACAAAAAATTTAGTGTCACTTAAATGTGCAAATATGAAAGAAAAAAATGGCTTAATGAGAATCCACCGTCTGCTAGACATAAACTATAGCTTTGAGATATATTACCTTCCAATTATTTAGGCACTGTGTTCCGTGCTTTTCCAGAGTAGAAAGCTCAGACTCTGAAATCTTAAGTAGTTTGCCCAAGTTCTTGCAAGCATCTGAATGGAGTTAGGATTTGTATCAGTGATGCGTTTTCCCCATACTGTTTTATAGCTTCTTTCACAGAAACTTAACTCACAGGTAGTCGCCACATGCTTAAAATCTAGTAAAGAAAGTGGACATACACATATTGGGGGGGGGATCAATGTAGATTATATACAAGGAATTTTAGGCTGTGTTAGGTATATAGCATGTGGTTGGGAACACAGAAAATGAAGATTGGTGTACTCTGGGGTATTTAGTCAATAAGAAGATCAGAAATAACAGATGTTCAAAAGGTGGAAAAAAGTTGATACATAGGAAAAGCAGGATAAAAGCATGAGCAGAGTCAAAATTTATGGAAATGAGTGTGACAACGGTAGTAGGGAATGAGAGAGGTGAAGGATGAGTGAAGAAACCTGGCAAAGCTATTGGGGAAAGCTGTTGGTGAGTGTGGAAAATAACGATGGAAGTGAATCTATTTACTGAGGATTTTAAATGTCATATAAGGGATTCTGAATTTATCTTAGACCCAACAAACATTGATATCTTCCTGGTAGCAGAGTGTAGTTGTCCCTTGCTATCTGCAGATGATTGGTCCAGGACCCCCTCCCCCCCCACAGATACCAAAATCTAAGGATGCTCAAGTCCCTTTTATAAAATGATGTAGTATTTGTACATAACCTACACACATCCTCTGGCATACTTTAAATCATCTTTAGATTACTTACAATACCAAATACGATGTCAATGCTATATAAACAGTTGTTAAAGCTTACTCTTAGTAATGCTTTCTCTGTCTCTGCAAGCATTTTATCATGAAGCAGAGAGACCATTTTTGCCATTGTAGGGATAGCAGTTCCACTAACCCTTGCACAAATTTCATCTTCTTTCTGCTTCTTTGTGCTAAAGCTCAATTCTTTCTTACCAAACTTATGGTCCACTTCAGCAAGCAACATGACACTTTTCAAAAGATCTAAGATTTTTCCAGACACCCCTTTAACTCAGTACTGAAGTCACTCCTGCAGTTCACCCTTTGGCCAAAGGCCTATAAAATAAACAATAACACATGTAGTTCAGTCATGCATAAGAGACTAAATGGATACACTAGCCCGAAAGCAAAGATAAGAAAGCAGTAAGGGATGGAAAACTGGAAGAATGTAAATGGAGAACTTGAGGGCAAGAAGAGGAGAGTGTTGACACACCCCAAGGTTGGCAACTAATGTCACAAAACAATATGTGTATTAATTGTTTAATGAGAAACTAATTTGCTCTGTAAACTTTCACCTAAATCACAATAAAAAAAAAAAATGAACAGAGGGGAAAAAAAAGAAATCTTATAGGAAGATTCATGAATAGGTGGTTACTGGATAAAATTAAGCCAAAGAAGTTAATCTCGGGTTCCTTTGGTGGGTGGGATCTCCTTCTTGTTTCTCCCATTGAGAGCCAATGGTACCATATGCCAGCTTCTCAATAAGGCTGCTGATTCTGAGGCTTGTGAAAGCAATGAACACTTAAAAATAAATTAAGGTGGAAAGTAGACTAATTCATTTAAGAAAGACTTTTCTACAGGGAAGATTTTCCAGTTAGCCTTCCATCTCTCATTAGCCAGAAAATTCATTTAACAAGACTATTTGATTCCATGAGCAAGCTGGTCAATCCATATTTTAATGTAAAATGAAGTTTATATTTATGATTATTAATCTGATTTTTCTCTGCAGAACCTATTCATTTGATTAGTGTTTTTTTTCCTGTAACTCTCTCACTTACCTTGTGAATCTCACCAATCTAGTTTTTTCTTGTTTGAGAATGATTTAAGAATTCTGCCCTGTTTTAAACCCTAAACCAAAAAAATTCCCTGAAGTCTTCTTAAAATCAAAAAGTTTATCTTAACAAGTAAAAAATGTCTGGTTTGAGCATTATGGTCTTTTAAGAACTATGTATGTGGTATCAAATTGACAAGAGGAACTCAAAGCTTAGATTGGAACCTTGGAGGGCAGTGAGTTTATGTTCATGGGAGAGAAACAACTCAGGAAAAGAAGGTGAGCATGGTTGCATTGACACTGTAATCAATGTCACTTAATTGTACATGTAGAAACTGTTGAACTGGTGCATGTTCTGCTGTGTATATCCTCAAAAACAACAACATAAATAAAATTTTAAGGAAGAAGAAAAAATAAAAGATCAAAGATTTTTATTTTCTCATTAATAGATAGCACTTTACGCTCTCACTTAGCATTTCAGGGATTGCTTTGACCACTAAATTTTTTTTATGAGCAATTTTTCTCCAAAACAAAGAGTCCACACTACAAAAGTAGCAAAAGAATGAGACACGAGGTGAACAATGCCCAAACAAGTGCTAGAGAGAGTCTAAGGATCTGTGAAATGATGAGAGGCTATAGCAGGGTACGCCCACATATCATTTCATTTGCGTGAATTCAGCTTAGAGCCGAGCATTTGGCAAACTCAAGTTTTGCCTTTTGGAAATTTTTCTTTTTCTTTCAAATAATTTCTATTTGTAGTTGCTTGAATTCACAAATGTGGAACCTACAGTTATGGACGGCCAACTGTAATATGATTTCTTTTAGAAATTTGATTTGGTATTTGACTGGAAAGAGAAGATAGTAGGAATGTGACTGACTGCAAAAATTCAAATATTGGGTGGTAAGAGCTGAAACTGGAGAAAACTCAGTAAAGAAGTTCATGAAGTCTTTTTTGACCAAGACTAAATGATTGAATAAAACTCAGTTTTTTGATGAATCAAACGGTTCCCTTTTTTTTTTTTTTTTTTTAACCTGCCTGCTTAGGACTCTTTACTTGCCCAGCTGCTCTCAGCAGGGTTACTGTTCACAGGGACCTGCTATCTGTCTCCTTAAATGCTAGTAGCCAAGGGAACTGAAGGAGTGTTTTTCTCTGAGTTCAAGCTAGGATGTTAAAGAAATGCACTCTAAGGAAGGGAATACTGCCACAGGTATATTTTTGTGTAAAGTGGGCCAAGAAACGTTTGTTTACGAGAAGGATATAATTAAAGTTGTTTTGAAAGGGACTTGGAGTTTGACTTATCTAAAATTTCCCAGACAAAAGGATTTTGTTTTAACCAGCTGTTTCTGGGAAATAAGGTACTAGTACTGAATGATTATCACAACTCTCTGAGACATCTGGTTAGACCTGCTTAACATCAACCACTGATGGTTTTTATGATCCCTCTTAAAGGATCTGTGACTATGATTGAAAACCTCTGTAATTAACCCTTAAAACAATCACTGTAAGCCTGTGCACCTGATTATTCAACAGAAAGATGCCTATTCCCACCTCCCAACCCATCCTTCTTGTGACCTCAAACAAAAACTAACAATCAAATGATTGTATTATAATTTCTTCATTCCTTGACCTATATCTGCTCTTCTTAGATGCTCTCTTGCTAAAACGATCAGTTTTTCAGTTTTATGAACTGGTTTCTCTCTGCATTCAAATGTATCTTTTTTTTTACTGAATAAAAAAACTTCATAAATTTCAAAGACTAAGTGGTTCTGTTCTCTACAAAAACTCCAAGAAAGGAAAGAGGTGCATAGATATAAACAACAGTTTAAAGAAGAAAAAGTAGTAAATTGTAACTGTTGGATAATAAAATCAGAGCCTGTTACCTTCTTGTGAGTATCAACCATGTCATATCTGATTTTATATTACCAGGACTTCTTACAGTGCCAGATATGTAAGGGCACTCAATAAACATTTCCTGATGACATGATGTGATTTTTTAATATTTTTGAGTAGTAGTGAATTTAAATAGTTTCTTCCTTTTTATTGTACTTTAGATGAAAGTTTACAGAGACAATTTCTCTTTAAACAATACACATATTGTTTTGTGATATTGGTTGCCAACTCAACAACATGTCACCGTTTCCCCTCTTGACTTTGGTTTCACCATTATCAACTTTCCTGTCCCCTCCTGCCTTGTCATTCCTGCCCCTGAGTTGGTGTGCCCATTTAGTCTTATTTTGTTTTATGGGCCTAATTTTTAGCTGAAGGGTGAACTTCAGGAGCTCCTTCAGTGCTGAGTTAAAAGAGTGTCCAGTGGCCATACTCTTAAGGTTTCTCCAGCCTCTGTCAAACCAGTAATCTGGTCTTTTTTGTGAGTTACAATTTTGTTCCATATTTTTCTCCAGCTCTGCCTGGGATCTTCAACTGTGATCACCATCAAGGCAATCAGTGGTGGTAACTGGGCACCATGTATTTATACTGGACTCAGTCTGGTGGAGGTTGTGGGACTTGCAGTGCATTAGTCCTCTGAGCTAATCTTTCTCTTGTATCTTTGATTTTCTTCATTCCTCCTTCCTCCAGACAGGGTGGGGCCAGTGGAGTATCCCAGAAGTCTGTTTACAAGCTTTTAAGACCCAGGATGCTACTCACCAAATGAGGGTGTAGAATATTTTTTTTATCAACTATATTATGCCAATAGAGCTAGATGTCCCTTGAGACCATACTCCCCAGTCCTCAGTCCAGTTATTTAGTCCCTCAGGGACTTTAGATGTGTCTATGAGCTTTCATGACCTTGCCTTGGCCAAGTTGTGCTGACTTTCCCAGAATTGTGTACTGTCTTACCCTCCACCAAAGTTACCACTTATCTATTGTCTAGTTTGTGTTTTTCCCTGAATTTAAATATTTTTCATACTTTTATTTATTTTTTACCTTTTTTCTGAAAATCACCTACTCATGTCCTCTGCCTACTCTTTCAAAGAGCATTGTTATTTTTCTTGTTATTTACATATACTCTTTATACAAGAAGACTTTGGATTTTACATGTGGTTGCAATGCCCTTTTTTTTTTTTTTTTTGGTCTGTGATTTGCATGCTTTCCAGATTTGCTTATGATGTTTTGTGATGTACAGGTATTTTCATTTTAAATTCCTCAAATCTATTGATTAATTGCTTTATAATTTCTTTTATTCTTTTGCTGCTTGAAACTCCCCAATCTGCATCCAAATTGGTATGGAAGAAGTAAAAGTACCCCTATCTGTAGATGATAGGATCTTACAGAGAACCCCCCAAAATCCACAAAAAACACTACTGTAAGTGATAGACTAATTCAGCAAAGTATCAGGATACAAGATAAACATACAAAAATCGGTTGAATTCCTCTACACCAACAAAGAGAACTTCAAAGAGAAAATCACCAAATCAATACCATTTACAACAGCCCCCAAGAAGATAAAATACTTAGGAATAAAGATATCCAGAGACGTAAAAGACCTATAGAAGGAAAACTTCAAGATGCTACTGCATCAAACCAAAGGAGACCTACATAAGTGGAAAAACATAACTTGCTCATGGATAGGAAGACTCAACACTGGGAAAATGTCAATTCTACCCAAAGTGATCTACAGATACAATTCAATCCCCATCAAAATTCCAACAACATTTTTTAATGAGATGGAGAAACAAATCACCAACTTCCTTTGGAAAGGGAAGAAGCCTCAGATAAGTTAAAAAAAAAAAAATTTTTTTTTTTTAAGCATTACTGAAAAGAAGAACAAAGTGGGAGGCCTCACTCTACCTGATTTTAGAACCTATTATACTGCCACTGTAGTCAAAATAGCCTGGTACTTGTATAACAACAGGTCCATTGACCAATGGAACAGAATTGAGAATCCAGACATAAATCCATCCACATATGAGCAGCTGATATTTGGCAAAGACCCAAAGTCCATTAATTGGGGAAAACACAGCTTCTTTAACAAATGGTGCTGGCATAACTGGAAATCCATCTGCAAAAAAATGAAACGAGACCCATACATCACACCATGCACAAAAACAAGCTCAAAATGGATCAGAGACCTAAATATAAAATCTAAAATGATAAAGATCACAGAAGAAAAAATAGGGACAATGCTAGAAGCCCTAATACATGGTATAAACTGTATACAAAACATTACTAACGATGCACAAACATCAGAAGAGAAACTAGATAACTGGGAGCTCCTAAAAATCACTTATGTTCATCCAAAGTCTTCATCAAAAGAGTAAAAAGACAAAGTACAGACTTGGAAAAAAAAATTTATTATGACATATCTGATCAGGGTCTAATCTCTAAAATCTACAAAATACTGCAAAACCTCAGTAACAAAAAGATAATTAACCCAATTAAAAAATGGGCAAAAGATATGAACAGGTACTTCACTGAAGAAGACATTCAGGCTACTAACAGGTACACGAAGAATTGCTTACGATCATTAGCCATTAGAGAATTGCAAATCAAAAACTACAATGAGATACCATCTCACTCCAACTAGGCTGGCATTAATCCAAAAAACACAAAATAATAAATGTTGGAGCGGTTGTGGAGAGACTGGAGCACTTATTCACTGCTGGTGGAAATGTAAAATGGTACGACCACTTTGGAAATTGATTTGGTGCTTCCTTAAAAGGCTAGAAATAGAGGTACCATACAATCCAGCAGTCCAACTCCTTGGAATATATCTTAGAGAAATAAAATCCCTCAGATGAATAGATATATGCAACTCATGTTCATTGTAGCACTGTTGACAATAGCAAAAAGATGGAAACAACCTAGGTGCCAATCAACGGATCAATGGATAAACAAATTATGGTATGCTCACACAATGGCATACTGCTCAATGATAAAGAACAACAATTAATTCTGGAAACATCATAACAGGGATGAATCTGGAAGGTATTATACTAAGTGAAATTAGTCCGTTGCAAAAGGACAAATATTGTATGAGACCACTATTACAAGAATTCAAGAAAAGGCTTAAACACAGAAGGAAACATTTTTTGATGGTTATGAGAGTCGGGAGGGCGGGAGAGGGGTGTTCACTAACTAGATAGTAGACAAGAATTTTCTTAGGTGAAGGGAAGGACAACATACAGTACAGGGGAAGTTAGCACAACTGGGACTAAACCGAAAGTTAAGAAGTTTCTTGAATACAACCAAACACTTCAAGAGACAGTGTAGCAGGGGTAGTGGTCTGGGGATCATGGTTTCAGGGGACATCTAGGTCAAATGGCATAACAAAGTTTATTAAGAAAATGTTCTGCATCCCATTTTGGTGGGTGGTATCTGGGGTCTTAAAAGCTAGCAAACAGTCATCTAAGATACATCAATTTGTCACAACTCACCTGGAGTAAAGGAGAATGAAGAACACCAAAGACACAAGGAAAACATAAGCCCAAGAAACAAAAAGGGCCACGTAAACCAGAGACTCCATCAGACTGAGATCAGAAAACTAGATTATGCCCGGCTACCACCAATGAGGAAACCCTTGTGGTGTACTGGTTAAGTGCTACAGCTACTAACCAAGAGGTCGGCAGTTCAAATCTGCCAGGCGGTCCCATGGGGCAGTTCTACTCTGTCCTATAAGGTTGCTATGAGTTGGAATCGACTCGACAGCAGTGGGTTTGGTTTTGTTTGGTACCACCAATGACTGCCCTAACAGGAAACACAACAGAGTCCCCGATGGAGCAGGAGAAAAGTGGAATGCAGAAAAAGACCAGACTTAATGGTCTAAGAATGGAGGAATCCCAGGAGACATGGCTCCTGGACTCTGTTAACCCAGAACTAAAACCATCCCAAAGCCAACTCTTCAAACAAAGATTGGACTGGACTAAAAAATATAAAATGATACTAGTGAAGAGTGTGCTTCTTGGTTCATGTAGATAAAAAAAAAACATGAGAATAAATGGGCAGCTCCTGCCCAGAGGTGAGATGACAAGGCAGAAAGGGAAAGGAGCTGGTTGAATGGACATGGGAAACCCGGGGTGGAAAGGGATAGCAAATAGGGTCACATAACAATGTGTGTATAAATTTTTGTATGAGAAACTAACTTGAGCTATAAACTTTCACTTAAAGCACAATATATATATATATGTATATATACATATTAAAAGAGGAAAAAACTCAATCTGAAGTCTCAGAATCATTGGAATTTTTAGATACTTCAATTTTTTACATTTAATTATTGAATTTGTCTGGGATATAATTTGGGGGAATGATCTAATGTAGGTCTGGAAATTTATTTAGGTAAGTTTTTTTAATTAGATGAGAATTGATTATAATTCCATTAAAATATTAGAATAATTGCTCTTAGAAATTAGTGAGGTTGCAAAATTTGTCCCAAAGCTAAGACAAGAAAATATTGAAAGTGATTGACATAAAATATCTGTTTAAAAATGTATGATGAAAGTACAATAGTTTAAGCAACTTCACATAAGTTCAAGAACCCATAAACGTATCACGGAAAATGATAGATTGACTAGAAACCAACCTAAGCATATGATAAGAATATCATCACAAATAAATTAGGACAAAAAAAAAAAAAAAGACTTCTTTTATGTCTGATCTTGGAGCAGTTAACTATTTTGACCTTTTCTCTTTGTTGTGTTGTTTATTTAAATTTTTAATGTAGAAAATGCCAAAAATAGACAAAACTAGTCTCCATGTACCTACTTTCAAGTTTCCATATGTTTTTAATATAAAGTTAATGTGTAATAGCTATATTATTTTTATTTTTGAATGGATAAATAAATATATATTTTTATTTTCTCAGCTTCAATTTCTACTGTAGTAAATATTGTTTGCTATTTTAAAATATCCATTCCACTGGGATAGTACATACAAAAATAATGTACATAAAATAATGTATAAAAAATATAGTGTATAAAACAAGTTTGCTCAGTGAAAAAAAACATGTATTCAGGAAAATAAATTTTATGTACATTTTAAGGGTTGTCAATACAAAAAGGGACACTGAAATATTTGAGAAACTAAATCTAGGGTACCCTGATTTGTTCATTCTCTTTGTATAAATTCATAAACACAAACTTTTTCACTGCAAGCATTTCCTTGAAATTGTCAAAATATTATTGGGAATGTGTAGCTTCAGCGTTTGAGGTCATGTAAGATGATGCTTGGGGAACTAATTTTCCCTGGAAGTATGTATGCCTGTAAAAAAGCGGGGGAAGCTTGAAGGAGAGGCTTTACTCCTTGTTGTCCAAGGAAAATTTGAAGGGAAAATTAGACACACTCTGATTTAGAATCTTATCTCTCCGTGATTCCTATCTCAACAGGGAAAGCAGAGATGGCCCAGGACAATTACTCCTTGACAACTGAGTTTATACTCACAGGATTTATGGATCACCCAAGTCTGAAGATTCTTCTGTTTGTGGTATTCTTTGCTATGTACCTGATCACCATGGAAGGGAATCTTGGGTTGGTGGCATTGATTTTCATGGAGCGCCGTCTCCACGCACCCATGTACATCTTTCTAGGCAACCTGGCTTTGATGGATTCCTGCTGTTCCTGTGCCATTACCCCCAAGATGTTAAAGAACTTCTATTCTGAGGACAGAATGATTTCCCTCTATGAATGCATGGCACAATTTTATTTTCTCTGCCTTGCTGAAACTGCAGACTGCTTTCTCCTGGCAGCAATGGCCTATGACTGTTATGTCTACTGCAGTACCACACCATGAAGTCGAAACAACTCTGCATTCAGATGACCACTAGAAGCTTCATAGCTAGTAAGCTGCATTCCATGATTCATGTTGTGCTTCTATTAAGGTTAACCTTCTGCAGGTCTAATCAAATTGACCACTTTTTTTGTGATATTTTGCCATTGTACAGACTATTCTGTACTGACCTTTTTATTAATGAACTAATGGTATGTATTTTTTCAATGCCTATTCAACTCTTCACCATTGCCACTGTTTTCATCTCTCATCTCTGTACACTTTTCTCAATTTTCAGAATGAAATCCAAAGATGGGAGAAGCAAAGCCTTCTTTACCTGTGCATCTCACTTTCTCTCTGTCTCAGCATTCTACATTTGTCTCCTCATGTATACTCGATCTTTTCAAGAAGGGGGGAAAGATATAATTTTCACAATTTTTTGTACAATAATAATTCCTTTATTAAACCTTTTATTTATAGTCTGAGATATAAGGAGGTGATAAGTGTTTTGAAAAAAGCCATGAGAAACTACAGTATTCTTAAACAAACTTTATCTTCTACAGCAAATTGAGGTTAATTTATCAAAACACTCCCATAGAAAAAGAAAAAACATGTTTTATACAAAATATTAATATGAACGGCATTTCAAAATATTCTGCCAAACCTTACTCTGATATTTTATGTGTTTATTGGCCATTTTCATTTCTTGTATGAATTATGTTTATTCCCTATAATCTTTTTTTTTTTTTTTTTGGTATTTATTTGCACCACTGTTGATAGAGAAGATATTAAAATGCTATGGCTATTTATGGCAAGTAGTTTCTAAGTGTGTTGATAGCATTTTAATAATTGTTAAATATTTTAATGTGATATAATTATGTTTATTGATATTTTTCTTATACAGTTTTTTTATGCTTATTTGTTTAGAATTCCTTTTCTTAATCTGAGGTCTGATATTATCCAAAATTTCTTTTTCTCTTTTTCTTCTTCATCTTCTCTTTCTTTTGATTTCTCTTCTTTTTTGATTGTTTAAATTTTGCCCTGAACTCTTGATATTCCTGAAACTTATTTAATACATGGCGTGAGGTCAGGATGTACCTTTTTTTTTTTTTTTTTGCCTGTGTCTTTAAAATATTCCAGAGAAGTTTTGTTTGAATAAATATCAAAGGAGGACTTCTTTGGGAACCAGAAAAATTGAGAATTCCAGATTTTCTAGAAAAAAAAAATATTGACCCATAAAACAAATAGACTTAGTGTATTAAATATCAAAATATATGATGATGCTCCAATAATTAAAACTGTTAACTTTTGGATCAAGAATCAATAGATGGATGACTGGAACATATCATATTATTAAAAGTGGTGTATTGTATGGAGTAAGAAGTACACCATAAATAAATGAAAAAGAAAGAATTGTTCAGTAAATGGTACCCTAAATGGGTTAACTATTTCTTTCCCTTCGGTTTTAAAATTTGTATGCCCCTCTCACTCAGAGGTTATTTTGTAAACATGATTCGTATGTTCTTTTTTATATAGCATGAATTGTTATGCACGTCATTTAATTCAACTGGATTTCATTTTTAAATGTTTTGAAATAAGAATTAAAATTTGATTTGTAATGGATAACAAGTAATAGTCCCAGAAGCGTTTGCTAAGTAGTTCTTCCCTTACCAGTTCGAGTGCCTTCTTTTCATGTTCGGATAGATGAGGTCTATTTCTAGCCTAGCTAGTCTGCAGGACATAATATGACAGGCCCAATTTCTACCCTTATGTTGTATTAGTAATATGTACTACATACAATGTTGTGGCCCATAATTTGCTGATGTGATCATTCTCATGTCAACCCCTAAATACAAATAAAGACCAGATTTATAAAGACACTGATAATAAAAGGCAATAGTAATGATACCTAAAAAAGAAAACTAAGGTATTTGACATATCAGAACTGATTCACGATGGAGTCATTGGAACAGAACCTAGTCTTAAGTCGGGAAATATCTGTATATCTTAAATGTGCCCACATGTCTCCATTACAGCTTCCTGCACACCATTCCACGCTGCCATCATCTCTCATTTGAACAATACTAATAGCTTCAAATTGGTCTCCCTGCTTTCAATTCTTACATTCCTTTTAAATTTATGACAAACCAATTTTTAAAATAGTACTAACAATGTATTTCAAAAACTATAGTGTTCTACCCACCATAATCTATACATTCCAGTTGCAACCACTTTCTAATTTTGTAGCTACTTCTCCGTAAATTTAACATCATGTTTGTTATCGTCAATTGTAGACATATTAACTAACTTCCTGTTATAAACCATTGGCATCAAGTTGATTCCGACTCATAGTGATTCCTATGAGACAGAGAACTGCCCCACAGGTTTTTCAAGGCTGTAATCTTTAAAGAGGCAGGCTGGCACATCCTTCTTCCTCAGAGCAGCTGTTGGCTTCCAACTGTCCGACGGTTAGCAGCTGATGGCTTTACCACTCCACCACCAGGGCTCCTTTACTTATACTAATTAAAAATTCATTCGTTTGTTTGTTTAAAGTCTCCCATTTTCCTCTTCCTTGATGGTATATGACGATTTTCAGTAATTTGAACATCAGTTTTTATTAGGGACTTGCAAATACTTTTCACTGCTAAGAGAATGTGTGTGTCATGCTTATATTTCCTTTTCTGTATGATTTTGTGAGTTTTTTTAATAATAAAAATTTTATCTTCCCTTTTGCTGAGTTAGATTCACACTTGTGCCTATCAAATATATTCTTCAAAAACTCATTTAGATTAAATAAACTTTTATTCTTTCGTTTTCTTGGAGACTTCTGTCCTGGTGCTTTTAGTCCTCCCTCTCCAGTCTAGAGAGGCTGTTCTATAGACCCAGTGCACAGCTGTCACGCTGAGACTTCCCTTTCCCAATTTCCTGTGTTAGACACTCTGTTTCTAAGATCTCTGTCTTCATCTTCATTGTTCATTGTCTCATTATGCTGAAAAATATTGTCATCCTTTTTGACAGTCAAGATTTGAAGTCCAGACATGTTATAAGTGATCTTTGTTCTTTCCTCATATATGAATAATAGTTGGTTTGTAAAGAATTTTAAATTTGAAATAATTTTCCTACCAAACTCGGATGGAATTTTTGCTTTATATCCTGTTTTTTTTTTTTTATCCTAGTATGCTGTGTTGCTTTTGATAAATTGCTTATCATTCTGATTCTCATTTTGTTGTTGTTGTTGTTGTCTTTCTAAAAGCATTTAGGAATTTCTCATTATTCTTGGCTTTATGAAATCTCATAATGAAGGTCTATGTTTTTCTTTTTCATTCATTTTTGTTTCCTTTCTCTTTTATTGGCTCTCTGCCTCCCTCATTCACTCCCTTCTTTTCTTTCATTCCTTCCTTTCTCCCTTCATTCCTTCTTTCCTCTCTTTCAAGTTTAAGGACCCACAGCTTTACTTCCTTAATGAAGACAAACTTAATAGTACAAAATGAATGTAATTCACATAAGAGAGCAGACTAAATAAATTTAATTATTAGTTTTCAGAATACTAAGTTATTATAGCCTATGAAGATCACTAGTAATTTTTAAATTAACATTATTAACTTAGGCATTTTAATGTATCTTATCAGTTCAAATCCATTATAATTATGGTAACTTTTGATGTCAACAGTGTCCCGCCTTTGGTCAATAGATAATTAACTCAAAAACTTTCAGTTGATTCCTAAGTCCTTCAGATATGACACCAGGAGATTCTAACAGATTCCTCGTTCTCTTGTTCAAAATATCTAAACTACTCTCCTGCATTTACTACCTCAGAACTGGAGTTACACAATTTTCCAAGGAGACCTATAAGTGATTTTCACTGGTAATGATAATTTCATTAAGCAATAATTATTTTCACTGGTTTCTGATGTATATTTCTTCTATTTCTTTTATAAAAATGAGAAAAAGAACACATAAACATATTTATGTATGGAAACCAAGAAACTAAACCCACTGTCATTGAGTTGATTTTGGCTCATAGTGACCCTATAAAACCATTGCCGTTGAGTCAATTCTGACTCATAGTGAACCTATAGGACAGAGTAGAACTGCCTTATAGAGTTTCCAAGGAGCACCTGGTGGATTCAAACTGCCAACCTTTTGGTTAGCAGCTGTAACACTTCACCACTATGTCAGCAGGGTTCTATATATATACACTCTTACTTTCATTTCCTTCTTAACATACACAGTAATTAAAATATATTTAGGAAAGATACTTTGACACTACAGAAATATCCTGTTCCTCCTTAAAGTGGATCTAGCCTACTGGAGTATTCTAACAGGATTTTCAATTTTCCTAATTCTTTCTACATGTATTACTTGGAAAGTATTGCTTAGCTAGAAATAAAATTCTTGGCTCACATTTTTTCCCCTTGATTTTATTGCAGATATTGTTCTACATCTGTCTTGATTGGTATGTTGCTGTTGAGAAATCAGATGCCAACCTATTTTCTGTCCTTGAGAGTGATTCTACATGGAGGTACAGGTACTTTTTTATGTTCACTTCTAATATTTTTCCCAGGCTATATCTTGGAATTGACTCTTTTATATCAGTTATCCCAAGTATATGGTGGACTGTTTTAATATATAGATTTAACCTTTTTATTACTTCTGAAAAACTCCCTGGATTATAATTTGAAATATTGTTTCTGCTCCATTGTTTTCTTTTCTTTTTTAGGGACTTCAATTTTATGTGAGGTGTATCATCTTTGTTAATCTTCCATACCTATCATGTCCTCTCAGATTCTTTTTACCCCTTTCTTTTACTTTTATTCTCTTGCCTTTTACATTCCTCTCTTTAATGCTCCTTACTTTTAGTGTAGAATCTGTTCTCTCTTGATAACCTTGTAATTAAGTCTTAATTTATAAAATGATTTTGTCTTTTTCTCCAATAAGTCAGTTCTCATTTTATATGTACTTTTGTTCATCTCAGTTCTTATTTTGGAAGTTTTATAAAAACTCTTTTTCCTTATTTGAAAATGCTTGCTTAAAGATAATGAGTTTACTCAGAGATGTTGTGTTACAGTTTTTTCGCTATTCATGGTTGTTTTTCTGGGAAGAATTTTCATCAAGTGAAATGTTTTGACTCTCTTGTTTCTTCTTCTATTACTTTGGTATGAATAATGCCTGTAAATTTTCTGTTAATTTTTAATTGCCCTGTTTTCTCAGGATCAGAAATGATAGATGATTCTATCTAGGTAGAGATGAGGGGATTCCATAGATTACTAAGTTATTAGTGTGAGAGCATCCTCCTCTGTTGGTACATGACTGCCATTTCTTAAGTAGAAGTTTCATCTTTGAGGGATGGGTTTAGTTATGTCTTCTAACCTTGTGATCTTGTTTTTGTAGCACTTTGTCTAAGTTGAATTTCCCAGGAAACAGAATCTGAGATGGAGATTTGCCTGCAAGAAGTTTGTTGGGGAATGCTCTCTGACTCAACACTTATTGAGGGTGTGAAGGAATTAAGATTGGGCAGATGGCTGAGTTTAACTTCAATGTAGTCACCATAAAGACCTCAGCCAATTACATGGAGAAGTGAGGAGCTAGGGTTTTCTTTCAAAGTTTCCACTCCTTAAAGCAAGGACTCTAAATTTTTTTTTTTTTTTTTTTTTTTAGAATGGTTATTGGATGCAGGCTGCCCCAAGGAAAAGGTGAGAAATGGAAGAGGCAACTCTCTTCAGCCAAATCCAATTCCAGGACAGGAATTCAGATGAGAATTGTCAGCTACCAGCACTCTCACAGCTGGGGAATTAAGGTGGGATGTGGGCTTAATTAGATCTACCACAGTCTACCTCTTAGGCTGTTCAGAGTCACTTGTTTCATATGATAAATTCTGGAAACAGCTCCTCTAGGATTCTGCTTTTTGTCTTTTCCTGGATAATTTTAAATGATGAAAGTTAGTGGGACAGCCTACAACTTCCACTGCTGCAGCTATTCTCAAGGCCAAAATTAATATTCTTCCCCTCCTAATGGTTCCTCTTCCCTTTAGCTAATACCTCTGCTAGTTTAGATGGCTAACTCAGTGGAGTGACACAGAGGTCTGATCCCTAGGGTTTCGAGCCCCTGGTCACCATGTATTTCTCAGGCCATGATACTTACACTTGGCATTTTATTGTCAAACCTGGATAATGGAGCACCAAGACATACTTATGGACCATCTGAATGCCAAATGTATCATTCCCAGCCCCCACTGAACAGGGTTACTTTTACTTCTTCCTTATCAACGTGGATGCACTTCGTTTCTTTTCCTCTCGCCTTATTGCTCTCTCTAGGACATCCAGCACAATGTTGAATAAAAGTGGTGATAAAGGGCATCCTTGTCTGGTTCCCGTTCTCAAGGGGAATAATTTCAGTCTCCCTCCGTTTAGAATGATGTTGGCTGCTGGCTTCCTGTAAATGCCCTTTACTATGTCGTGAATATTCCCTTCTATTCTTGTTTTGCTGAGAGTTTTTATCAGGAATGGGTTTTGGACTTTGTCAAATGCCTTTTCTGCATCAATTGATAAGATCGTGTGGTTCCTATCTTTTGTTTTATTTATCTGATGGATTACATTCATTGATTTTCTAATGTCGAACCATCCCTGCATACAAGGTATGAATCCCACTTGGTCATGATGAGTTATTTTTTTGATATGCTGTTGAATTATATCGGCTACAATTTTGTTGAGGATTTTTGTGTCTATGTTCATGAGGGATATTGGCTTTGGTGTCAGGGTTATGCTGGCTTCATAGTATGAATTTGGGAGTATTGCTCCCATTTCTATGCTCTGAAATACCTTAAGCAATGCAGATGTTAACTCTTCTCTGAAAGTTCGGTAGAATTCTCCAGTAAAGCCATCTGGGTCAGAGCTTTTTTTGTTAGGAGTTTTTTTTTTTATCACCTCTTCACTCTCTTCTTTTGTTATGGGTTTATTTAGTTTTTCTACCTCAGTTTGTGTTAGTTTAGGAAGGTAGTGTGTTTCTAGAAATTTGTCCATTTCCTCTAGGTTTTTCTATTTTTAGAGTACAATTTTTTGTAGTATTCTATTACGGTCCTTTTTATTTCAGGTGGGCCTGTTGTGATATCGCCCATCTCATCTCTTATTTGGCTTATTTGCTTCCTTTCCTGTTTTTCTTTTGTCAGTTTAGCCAGTGGTTTGCCAATTTTGTTAATTTTTTCAAAGAACGAACTTTTGGTCTTGTTGACTCAATTGTTTCTCTATCTCTAGTTTATTTATTGCTGCTCTAATATTTTATTATTTCTTTTCTTCTGGTGCCCAAGAACTTTTTTTGCCACTCTCTTTCGATTTGTTTGACTTGTAGTGTTAATGTTTTGATTTTGTCCTTTCTTCTTTTTGGATGTGTGCATTTATTGCTATAAATTGCCCTCTAGGCACTACTTTTGCTGTGTCCCAGAGGCTCTGGCAAGATATGTTTTCATTCTCATTTGAGTCGATGAATTTCGTTATTCTGTCCTTGATTTCTTCTAAAACTCAGTAGTTTTTAAGCAAGGTGTTGTTCAGTTTCCATGTATTTGATGTTTTTTCCTTGCTGTTTCGGTTACTAACTTCTACTTTATGGCATTATGGTCAGAAAAGATTATTTGTAATATTTCAATATTTTGGATTCTGTTGAGGCTTGCTTCACGGCCTAAAATGTGGTCTATTCTGGAGAATGTTTCATGTGCATTGAAAAAGAATGTATACTTGGCTGCTGTTGGGTGAAGTGTTCTGTACATGTCTATGAGGTCAAGTTGATTGACTGTGACATTTAGATCTTCCATATATTTATTGAGTTTCCTTCTAGCTGTTTTCTCTTTCACTGAGGGTGGTGTGTTGAAGTCTCCATTATTATTGTGGAGCTGTCTATATCTCTTTTCAATGCTGTTAGAGTTTCTTTTATGTATTTTGGAGCCCTGTCATTAGTGCATATATATTTATTATGGTTATCCTCCTGGTGTATTGACCCTTTAATCATTATATAGTGTCTTTCCTTGTCCTTTGTGGTGGATTTTGCTTTAAAGTCTATTTTGTCAGAGATTAATATTGCCACTCCTGCTCTTTTTTTGGTTGTCATTTGCTTGATATATTTTTTCCAATCTTTGAGTTTTAGTTTGTTTCTTTGAGTCTAAGGTATATCTTTTGCAGGCAGCATATAGATTGATCATGTTTTTTAAATCTATTCTGCCACTCTCTCTCTTTGTTGGTGCATTTAGTCCATTTACATTCAGTGTAATTATTGATAGATATGAGTTTACTGCTGTCATTTTGATTTTTTTTTTGGTGCTGACAGTTTCTTTATTTCACTTAATATTCTGTGCTGAGTTGCTTTTCTTTGTGTATTTTCTTTTCATCTTTTTCATTATTGTTGTTTTTGTGTTTGCTGAGAATTTATGTTTTTCTTCTTTTTTATTTTAATGGGTAGGTTTGTTAGCTTCCTTTGTGGTTACCTTAAAATTTACCTTTATTTTTCTAAGATTAAACCAATCTTTTATTTCTTGATA
This sequence comes from Elephas maximus indicus, assembly GCF_024166365.1. NCBI lineage: Eukaryota > Metazoa > Chordata > Mammalia > Proboscidea > Elephantidae > Elephas > Elephas maximus. Next base: position 68,241,555 of record NC_064836.1, read on the forward strand.
TCACCTTAACTTCCCCTCCATATGGAAGTTCTATGACTGTGTCATTTAGTCCCTTTTTTTTCATTTGATGTTGTCAAAATTTACATACTGAATTCTCTGGTTCCCTATTTTCAGTCTTTTAACTTTGACTTGTTTTTGCCACATCCATACCTGGGTAGATAACTGATTGATCAGTCCTGTGTTCTAGACTTGGGTTGTTGTCTGATATTGTTGGTTCTCTAACTGAAGGACTCCCTTTAATATTTCTTGTAATTTTGTTTTGGTTTTTACAAATTCCCTTAACTTCCGTTTATCTGGAAATGGACATATTTTGCCATTGTATTTGAGAGACAGTTTTGCTGGATATATAATTCTTGGCTGGCAATTTTTTCCTTCAAGGCTTAATATATATCATCCCATTGCCTTCTTGCCTGCATGGTTTCTGCTGAGTAGTCCTAGATTAGTCTTATTGATTCTCCCTTGTTAGGGGACTTTTCGTTTATCCCTAGCTGCTCTCAAAATTCTTTGTCTTTGGTTTTGGCAAGTTTGATGATATATCTTGGTGACTTTCTTTTGTGATCTACCTGTCGTGGGGTTCGTTGAGCTTCTTGAATAGATATCTTCTTGCCTTTCATGACATCAGGGGAATTTTCTGCCAGCAAATCTTCAACAATTCTCTGTATTTTCTGTTATCCTCCTGTTTTGGTACTCCCATCACTTGTAGGTTTTTCCTCTTGATAATTTCCCACATAATTCTTAGGTTTTCTTCATTTTTTGAAATTCTTTTTTCTGATTTTTCCTCAAATAAATTGGTGTCAGTGGATGCATTTTCAATCTCATTAATTCTGACTGTCATTACCTCAGTTCTGCTCATATGACCTTCTATTGTGTTGTCTTATTCAGAAATTTTATTGTTAATTTTTTGGATTTCTAGTTGCTGTCTCTGTGTGGATTATATCAGTTTATTAATTTTTTCATTTTGTTCTTGTATTGTTTACCTGAATTCTTCTATTGCTTTGTTTGCATGTTCCTTGGCTTGGTCTGAGTTTTTCCTGATCTCCTTACTGATTTCTTCAAGAGCTCTGTAGTCTTTTGAATTCTATCTCAAGTAGTTCCATTACATTGTCTTCCTTTGGAAGGTTTCCTGGATCTTTATTTTGGTCACTTGCTGGAACCATCTTGACCTGCTTCTTTCTGTGATTCAACATTGACTGTTGTCTCCAAGGCATCAATAAGTTATTATAATTATTTATTTTATGCTTGTTTACTCTGTCCTAAATTTTTGTTTTGTTTTGATATGCCCAAGTAGGCTGGGTGTGTGAGCTGCTTTGGTTATTGGCCCCTTTGAAGTGCTCACATCCTGTCTCCAGGTGGTCAGTGCAGCTACTAGGTGTGTAATCCCAGTAGTCTGTCCACTTTTCTTGTTCAGGTGTGGCACTGGTTTCCAGGTTGTCAGTTACCAAGTCTGTGGTGCAGAGTCTCACCTATATTCCTAGACAGGGTGGGCTGCATAGTGGTATCTAGCTGCAGTAGGGGTATATGCACAGAGCAAGGCATGGGGCTGATACCTGGAAACCTGAGTGGAGGGCATGCCCCTGTACCCTAGAGTGCATAGTGAGGGTGTATTGCAGATGGTCCTTGGGTGCCTGGTGTTGTTAGCTGGAGGGCCTGGAAGACACCACTTATTCTCAGGCCCCTGTTTTGGGTGGCTAGATGGAGTGAGTGGTAGCACCAGGCTTCAGGCGCCTGGTGTGGGTGGGTGAGTCTCCAGCTTAAGGGGAAGGGCAGTGTCAAATGTCACAAATTTGTAGCTCCTTCTTGGCTGCTAGCATTTGAAAATGGGCTTCAGGCATATGCCCTTCTGTTTTATGCTAATGAGGGCATGTGGTGTTGCCAGCCCACACAGCTTTAGGCAGGGTAAGTGTTCTGTAGATCTGTGGATCCCTTATGTCGGTGGCTGAGTGAAGATGCAGGGCCTTCTGACCCACCTGTGTCCTTGGCTTAGCAGGTGTGGTGTTTTCTTAAAGCCTCAAGAATGGTGTGGGTGTGATAGTTCTGAGTTCCAGGTTTATGGGTTGTGGCATTTGTTGAATACTGCCAGACTGGTGTCAGAGTGGAGTCGGGTGGTGTGTGGGTGAGCAGAGGGAAGTATTTCTCCACCGTGAAACTCTGGGGGGAGACGGGCTATTTTGCCCCCACAGGGTAGGTTAGATGCTTGCACTTAACTTTCACAGGTCCAGCAATGCTTCCACCCATCTTCAGAGGTATATTCAGACTTGCCATCACCTGGCTTTACCCAACGTGGTGACATGCATCCCAAATACTACTGCTTACCTCAGTCTGCATGTAACATCTGCCACAGCCAGCAGACCACAGGAGACCTTGCAACTGGTACTTCGCCACTGCTTTTGGATTGTCTTTCCCTGACCCTGCCACTCAGTCTGACTGTACAGCTTTTTCTTTGATGATCAGGGCACCTAGATTGTCATATATAATCAATTCACTTGTTTTTTCAGGTCTTTGTTGTAAGAGGGATGTCAGAAAGCATCTGACTATTCTGCCATCTTGGTTACTCCTCCTAATAATAGTATTAGTGAGAGAAAAAAATGCTTCTATTATTAACACGTAATAAAATAAAAAATTATTTTTATTACCATTTCTTTGATTTAATTTCATTCTTTTTCCATTTCTATTTTTATGTTTTATAACATATAGTATTTTAGTATAGTAGTACAACTATATAGTTTATAGGTAAAATGAATATACTTCAAATGATTTTGCTGAGATGAATGGAGAGCTAAAAAATTTGGGAATCCTTCCTGTAGTGAAGCCACTAACAAATCGATGACCGTTCACACACCAAAAGCAGATGAGATAATCTCCAGAAAATTATAGAATAAAAAAAAAAGGAGACCAAATAAAGAACTGAGGGAACAAAAGCATCGTTAGGGCAAAGACAGAAACATAATCCAGGATAAAAGACTGAGATGGAGCAGTTAGGAAAAGAGAAGAAATGAATGTTTTTACAGAAGCTAATGGTGAGAGACTTTCAACAGTACTAAACACTACAACACTACAGGAATGTAATCAGACAATGTTCTTAATTGTTGGTATTTAGAGTTTGGTTGTGACTTTAGTGAAAGTGAAGATTCGGTGAAATGGTGAGGAAAGAAAAATAACAAGTGAGAGGGAACCAGATGGAACAATTCCCAAATACCCCACTCTACCTAGTATCTCTTATGTCTTGGACACTTAAGATTCATTCACCTTTTTTTGACCATTGAGTCTCTGATTACACCTTGCTCTTTCAACTTTCTATGTCTTTAATCATGTGATTCCCTCAGGTTACTGACCTTCCGCATGCTGTCTGTCTATCAAGATCCTCTTTATCTTCAGAGATTAGACAGGTCCATAAAACGAGACTTAATGGGCACACCAGCCCAGGGGCAAGGATGAGAAGGCAGGACGGGACACAAAAGCTGGTAATGAGGAACCCAAGGCTGAGAAGGAGAGAGTGTTGGCATGTTGTGGGGTAGGCAACCAATTCTTTAATGGGAAACTAATTTTCTCTGTAAACCTTCATCTAAAGTAAAAAAAAAAAAAGGAAATTTACAGGTAACAACACTGGAATTCAACCTAGGTTGAAAAAAACTCAAATTTTAACAAGTAAGTTTGTAGTGAGTCTCTAGGTCAGTTTTCTTTGAGGAATTTAAAAGATGTATAACATGACCCTTGGAGCTGACGCCCTGAATTTGGACTTTTAGCCTACTTTACTGTGAGGAAATAAATTTCTCTTTGTTAAAGCCATTCACTTGTGGTACTTCTGTTATAGCAGCACTAGATGGCTAAGACAACAGATAAAAAGAAATTTTGCCACAGGATGGAATACTCCTTCAGTCTCACCCATATTTAATTTAAATGCTTCTAAGATGAGATTTTGGAATTGAAGTTTATTTGAGACTTTTGGGATGATGTCATGGGGTGAATGTGTTTTGCATGTGGTAAGGACAAGAATTTTGGGTAACCAAAGTGTGGAATGTTATGGATTTAATATGATCCCCCAAAATATATGTTGTGTATCCTAACATCTATGCCTGTGGTTAAAATCCTATTTGGGAATGGATTGTGTTTGTTATGGTAATGAGGCTGGATAAGCCTAGGGTGTATCTTGTGTCAGTATCTTTTGAGATATAAAAGAGATTAGGGAAGCAAAGGAAAGAAGCAGAGATGCAGGAAGAAAAATGCCCAGGAGCAGGAGCTAAAATAGACAAGAACATTCTTCCAGAGCTGACAGAGAGAGAAAGCTTTCCCCTAGGGCCAGCATTCTGAATTTTTTACTTCTAGCTTCCTAAACTGAGAATAAATAAAATTCTGTTTGTTGAAGCCATCCTTTTGTGGTATTTCTGTTATGGCAGCACTAGATAATTAAGACAATAGCAGTAGCAAAGGTTTTCCAATGAAGGCTCAAAAGACACATGGACAGTTAAAATTCACAGAATGAAGAAGTCAGTGACCTTGGCTGAACTCACCACACCTTTTCATCTTTTCTTCTCCAAATCCAAATTATTTTTCAAAAGCAACATTAGACTACTTCCTCCAGTAAGTGGTCAAACCAGTCTGAGACTTTTTTCTGCCTACTTTACATTTTATGCACAGAACTGTGAACAGGGTTTAAAAATTAGGTCAGTTACATAAGAGTCAGCAAGATGATCATCACAGACTTTAGTGAGATCATTTGCTTTAACACAGTATTTTACGGAGCATCTTTAATGAATGCCATATGGTCTCTGTGTTTGGGGAACAGAATCTCCTCACAGAAATACACTGATGTCAATTCAAGAAAATCCCTTTAGGATTAGATGGAATACAAATTTAGCACAGTAATTATAGCCACTGACTTAGTAGTCTCCAAGATTTTCATTCTTAAATCCCAAATGCTTTAGAGGCCAAGATTTATATTCAGAAATTCTATTTGCCCTAACACCATAAGGCAAGTAACAGGCTAGTCTCTTTCTCAGAGAAATCCAGGTAAGAATAATTTTCTAATTTATTTTTACCTTTAATATTGACATCCACGATTATTTATTTCTCAAAATTTATTATCTTCATTGTTCTTAAATTTCAACTCATTAGTTATCTTTCTAGTTTTTCTGTGAGTTGAATACCGTGAGGAGCTAGGATAAGACACAATACTGCAATTCATTCTGACTTTTTCTGATTATATTACTTCAAAACAGGTAAAGTCACAAAGTAATTCTATGAAATAATTCAAGTTTTTTGTTGTTAAGTGCTGTCAAGTCAGTTCTGAGTCATAGCAACCCTATGTAGAACAGAACAAAACACTGCCTGTTCCTGTGTCATCCTCACAATCGTTGCTATGTTTGCACCCATTGCTGCAGCTATGTGAATTTAAAGTTATTTCTAATTTAGCTGAATAATTGGATGGTTTATATCTAATATTTTTAAATAAACAAATTTAAAAAAATGCTTAGGCATTGTCTTTCTTTTGATGTTTATAGAAAAATTAATTTCAACATTATAAAAAAACAAATCCATTTTGACCATAGAATTTACATGATTAGCGTCTTTGGTTGAAATATTCTTCTGCTAACACTAGATAATGGGATAGCCTTGTAAAGCAAAACAAAATTTGTTCTCAGAAATCCTAAGACTGTTTAAAATGTTTTAGAAAACTAAAGTATAAAGGCAAGCTTACTTTATATAAGCTATTGTGATATAATTCAGAAAATTTTATAATTTTCCAAGGAAACAGAAATATAGTAGATAAGATTGTACAACGTGATTGATGTAGTTAGTGTCACTAAATTGTACACTTGAAAAATCATGAATTGGCGAATGTCGTGTTACATATATTTTTACAACTTTTGAAAAATCAATTCAAGTAATAGAAAGATACCCAAATTTTTTCAAATAAAGAGTTTGAATAATTTCCTTTGTAGGCTTTTCTTCAAGGTTAAACATCTTAATTTGCAGAAGCCACAGCAGTCACGTAGCATCACTGGTAGGATACTGAAAAGAAGTTCACTTGTCCCAGGTGATCAGGGTGGAGCTGAGATTTGAATCAATTTTGTCTTTTTACCAGAGCATTTTACAGCTCACTTCACAGAAGTATAAGTCAGGGTTAATCTCAAAATGCTTACAATCTTATAAACAAGGTGTGGATACACATGTAATAAAAGCAATGTAGATTAAACATGAGAAAACCTACATTATGTTGGGTATATAATATATGCTTAAGGACTCAGAAATGGAGATCAGTGGGTTATTTAGTTAAAATTTATTACATATCTTTATATGTAAGCTATGCCTTAAAAAAGTATGGAAAGCATATAGATATTTGGTCAAAGTGCCAAATATCTATAAATGGAATAATGATTTGTAAGAAATTATAGCATGGGTAGGGTCAGTGTTTACGGAAATGAGCAGGTGTGGCACTGAGGATGGGATTGAGGGAGCTGAACAATGAATGGACAGAGTGAGAAACCTTGAAGTGTTACTGGTGTATCTGGGAAATAAAGACGGATGTGGATCAAGTTTCAGAGAACCTTAAATGTCGTTCTGATGAATTCGAAATATTAAAGTCTTCTTGGCAGCAGTGTTGTATTTGACAGTGTCATGAAGTAATGGCCACTGAGCTTCAACAATGTAGATGTGGAAATGATGGGGAGAATGTGGCCTTAAATACTTAATGAAACAATGGGTAGATTCTATCTGATAAATGGTAGAAGTCTTTACAGAACAAACTGTAGAGGATACATACTAGATGTTTATCAATTCTCGTAATATGGCCCAAATTATTACAGTATGATCTGCAAATAGCATAAGAACAACAGGAGACCCTTAAGTCTAGAAATAGAAAGTACTCAGATAAAGAAGGAAAATATTGATATTTTATTTATAACTAGTCTCAGAAAATTTGTTCCATCATAGCAGAATGGGTTAATAGAAACATAAAGATGATATACTTCAATTAACTTATTAAGGAAATCAACACATTTTTATTTCTCTAGCTTTCTGGTGTAGTTTTCTTTAAATAGCTCTCTCCTTAATAATTAGTGACCTTTGTGCACTTTCTAAATTATAAATTTAAACATCCATACTTTGTAACTTTTAAATTTGTACTCCACTAGGGTAACAACAACAAAACAAAAAAACAAAAAAAACAAACCCATTGCCATCTAGTCCATTCTGACTCATAGTGACCCTATAGGACAGAGTAGAAGTGCCCCATAGGGTTTCCAAGGAGCAGCTGGTGGATTCGAACTGCCAATCTTTGGGTTAGCAGCTGCCACTAGGATAGGATTTAAAAAAAAAGTTAGCTCAATGGAAAAAAAAATATGTACAGGAAAATTGATTTTAAGTCCAGTTTAAGGATCATCAATACATTACTACCATTGAAAATTATTTGATATTAATAAATTGAGGGTACCCTGTGTTTATCCCCTATCTTTGTACAAATTCATACACAGAACCTTTTCACTGCAAGCATTCCCTTGGAATTATCAAAATATTCTTGTGAATACTGAGCCTCAGCACTCAAGGTCATATAAGATGACACTTTAGGGGAACTAACATTCCCTATAAGTATGTGTGCCTGTACTTCAGAGACAGCAGGGGAAGCTTGAAAGAGTGGATCTACTCCCTGTTGTCCAAGAGAAATTCAAAGGGAACTAGAAACACTCTAAATTAGAATTGTATCTCTCTGTGATTTCTATCTCAACAGAGAAAGTAGACATGACCAAGGAAAATTACTCCTTGACAACTGAGTTCATGCTCATAGGATTTACGGATCACCCAGGTCTGAAGACTCTTCTGTTTGTGGTATTCTTTACTATTTATGTGATCACCATGGTGGGGAATCTTGGTTTGCTGGCATTGATTTTCATGGAGCGCCGTCTCCACACACCCATGTACATTTTTCTGGGCAACCTGGCTCTGATGGATTCCTGCTGTTCCTGTGCCATTACCCCCAAGATGTTAGAGAACTTCTTTTCTGAGGACAGAATGATTTCCCTCTATGAATGCATGGCACAATTTTATTTTTTCTGCTTTGCTGAAACTGCAAACGGCTTCCTCCTGGCAGCAATGGCCTATGATCGCTATGTGGCAATATGTCGTCCACTGCAGTACCACACCATGATGTCAAAACAACTCTGCATTCATATGACCATAGGGGTCCACACAGCTGGGAACCTCCATTCCATGATTCACGTAGTACTTCTGTTAAGGTTAACATTTTGTGGATCTCATCAAATCAATCACTTTTTTTGTGACGTTCTTCCCTTATACAGACTTTCCTGTGTCGACCCTTATATCAATATATTGATGATCCTTATCTTTTCAGGGTCAGTTCAGATCTTTACTATTTCCGTAGTCCTAACGTCTTACCTTGGCATCCTTTTCACAATTTTCAAAATGAAATCCAAAGAGGGAAGAGGCAAAGCTTTATCTACTTGTGCATCTCACTTTCTCTCTGTCTCAATATTGTATGGTTCTCTTCTCTTCATGTACATTCGACCAAGTTCAGTTAAGGAAGGGGCTAAAGACATGACAGTTGCTATTTTTTATACTCTAGTGATTCCCTTATTAAACCCTTTTATCTATAGCCTAAGAAACAAGGATGTAAAAAATGTTATGAAAAGAATTTTGAAGAAAAGAAAACCTCATATCATTCTGAAATAAATATCTCCTGTGGCAAATTGATTTTTATTAGGTAAACTTTTTTCAAAGTCAAGGGTACTGGGAAAATGGAAAATGACCACTTTGTATATCAAATATTAAATCACTAAATCATGCTGGTTTTTAAGTCAAATAATGTATAAATGGTTAGATACATTCAGGAAGGAGGAATTCTGCTAAAATCAATTTCAAAATCTAAACTACTAGGATCTTTTAGGAGTGAATTAAGGTCCTAAGTCACAAATTGTGTCAGAGTGGAATTACCTACAATTTTCATCATATCCAGAAAATCCTGGGAACAAAAGTTGGTATATAAAGGTAGCCTCCATTTAGTATTGTTGGCAAACTATGGAAACTCTAAGCATAGTCATACAAACTACAAGCATTTGGCGTTCTCATATATTAATGACTTAAGCCACACCATCTATCAGAAGTAAACTGTGCAGACGAATCCACTTCTCAACTTTCTTTGAGCTGTTGCAGAATTTAAGTTTGAATATAAATTTATTCAGAAAATGTATTCTCAGATCAAAAACATCTTTATATTTAGTGCGAGTCATTTTTCCTGTGACGCTCTCTGAAAGTGTTTGTATATTGGTAGTTAATCAATCTTTAGTTGAAAATATTGCTATTTATATTGAAAGCCCTGTGGGTTTGAATGTTTCACATAGTTTGATAGTTGTCCATGAGGCATGACAGTACAATTCCTGAATATATCAATCGATTCAATGGTTTTCCCCCAAGATAGCATTACTTGTCTTGCTTGTTATTAGGAATATCAGTAACTTGCAACAATTCTCATGTGAGTTATTGGTATATTATGAGCTTTAACAGAAAGCTGGAGATGCTGCTCAGCAAAAAAGAGGCAGAAAATAGTGAAAATTCTAAAAAGCAACAACAAAAATTATTGATCACTTAAATGTGCAATGAGAACCCACCATCTGCTAGACACAAAACTATACCTTTCAGATTTATTACCTTCCTATGACTTAGGAATTATTTGTCATGCTTTTCCAGTATAAACAACTTATACGTTGAAATATGAAGTAGTTTGCCCAACTTCTTGTAGGCATCCGAATGGAGTTAGGATTTGAATCAATGATACTTCTTCCCCATACTGTTTTACAGCTCCTTTCACAGAAACTTGTCATAGTTAATCCCCACATGCTTAAAATCTAATGAGGAAGTTGGACATATGCACAAGGGTGTGTGGTGGGGGGAAGCAATGTAGATTATACTCAAGGAATTTTAGGTTCTGTTCTGTAAATAGCATGTGCTTTGGAATGAAGAATATGGAGATCAATGTAGCCCGGGGTATTTAGTCATTAAGTAGCATTAGAAATAACAGATGTATAAAGACGGGAAAAAATTGATACAAAGTAAAAACAGGAATAAAAGCACAAGCAGAGTCAATGTTTAGGGGAATGAGTGTGACAATGGCAGTAGGAAAGGAGGGAGGTGAAGAATGGGTGTTGAAAGCTGGCAGAGGTATTGATGAAAGCTATTGGTGAGTGTGGAAAATAAGGATGGAAATGGATCCATTTACTCAGAACTTTAAATGTCACAATAGGGAATCTGAATTTTTCTTAGAGGCATCAAACACTGATGTCTTCCCGGTAGCAAAGTGGAGTTATCCCTTGGTATATGCAGGGGGCTGGTTCCAGAACCCCCGGGGATACCAAAATCCTGGGATATTGAAATCCCTTATATAAAATGGTGTAGTATTTGCATATAACCTACACACATCCTTCTGAATTCTTTAAATCATCTCCAGGTTACTTATCACACCTAACACAATGTAAATGATATTTAATAGCTGTTAATGCTTAAACTTAATAATGCTTTTTCAGTCTTTGAAAGCACTTTATCACAAGCCAGGGAGACTATTTTTGCCATTGTAGGGACAGCACTTTCAGTAACTCTTGCACAAATTTCAGCTTCTTTCTGATTTATTGTGTGAACACTTGATTCTTTCTTAACAACCTTATGGCCCACTGCAGCAAGCAGCATGCCACTTTTGAAAAGATCTAAGATTTTTCTGGACACGTTTTAAACTCATTACAGAAGTCACTCCTGAAGTTCACCCTTTAGCCAAAAATTAGGCCTATGAAACAAACAATTACACACATAGTTCAACCATGTATATGAGACTAAATGGGCACACCAGCCCAAACGCAAATCAAGAAGGCAGGAAGGGACAGGAAAGCTGAAGGAATGGAAATGGGGAACCTGACATCGAGAAGAGAAGAATCTTGACACATCGTGGGGTTGGTAACAAACAACAAATATATGTATTAATTCTTTAATGAGAAATTAACTTGCACTGTAAACTTTCACCTAAAGCACAATTAAAAAAAAAAAAGAGAGAGAGCAGAGGGGAAAAAAATAATTTGTATAGGAAGATTTAAGAATAGGTGGTTACTGGATAATGTTAAGCCAAACAAGTTTTTCTCAGGGCTCTTTGCTGGGTAAGATCTTCTATTTTTCTCTTTAAGAACCTATACATTTGATTAATATCTGTCCTGTAGCTCTCTTGCTTACATTGTGAATATCACCAACCTAGTTTTTCTTTATTTGTGAATGATTTAAGAATTCTGCTGTGTTTTAAAACTCTAAACCAAAAGTATTCTCTACAGTCTTCTTAAAACAAACAATAATCTAACTAGTAAAAAATGTCTGCCTTGAGCCTTATGCTCTTTTAAAAACTATCTATATGGTATCAAATTAACAATAGGAATGTGAAAGATTAGGTAGGAAAGTTAGGGGGCAGTGAGTTTATGTTAATGAGGGAGAAACAACTCAGAAAAGGAGAGTGAGTATGCTTGCACAACTCAAAGAATGTAATCAATGTCAGATAATTGTGCATGTAGAGACTGCTGAATTGATGACAAAACAACAAAAAAAAAATTTTAAAAATAAGAGAAAACAAAAGACCTAAGATTTTTATTTTTTTATCAATAGCTAGCACTTTACACTTCCTCTTAGCCTTTGAGGGATTGCTTTGACCACTAAATTGCATTTCAGGAGTCATTTTTTTCACAGAAACCAAGGGTTCACAAAGCATATGTAGTCAACAAATGAGACCTGAGGCGAACAATGCTCAAACAAGTGCTGGGGAGAGACAATGGATCTGTGAAATGGTAGAAGGCTACAGCAGGGTAGGCCTACATATCATTTCATTCACTGGAATTCAACATAGTGCTCAACACGTGGCAAATTCAAGTTTTGCTTTTTGGAACTTTCTTAATTTTGAATATTTTTTATTTGTCTTCAGTTGAATTTGCAAATGCAGAATCCATGGTTACAGAGAGCCAACCATTAATATGATTTAGAAAACTGATTTGGCATTTGACTGGAAAGAGAGGCTAAAAGGAATGCAACTAACTGCAATAACTCAAGTATTAGGTGGTAAGAGCGGAAACAGGAGAAAATTCAATAAATAAAAAAGAAGCTCATGAAGCCTTTTTTGGCAAAAACTAAATGACTGTTTTAAACTCAGTTTTTTGATGAATTAAACCATTAAACTGGTCCTTTTTTTTTTTTTCAATATGACTTCCTAGGATTCTTTTTTTGCCTAGCTGCTCTCACAGGGACCTGCTATCTGGCTCCTTAATTGCTATTAGCCATGGGAACTGAAGGAGTGTTTCTCTCTGGGTTCAAGCCAGGATATAAAAGAAGTGCACTCTTAGGAAGGGAATATTGCCACAGGTGTCTTTTTTGTGTAAAGTGGGCCAAGAAATATTTGTTTATGAAAAGAATGTATTTAAAATTGTTTTGTAAAGGACATGGAGCTAGCGTTATCTATAGTTTCCAAAAACAGAAACTTGTTGCTGTCAAGTCGATTCTTACTCAAAGTTTCCCAGACAATTTAAAAGGGTTTGGTTTTAACTAGCTATTTCTGGGAAATAAGGTATTTGTACTGAATGGTTATCACAACTCCCTGAAACATCTGGTTAGAGTTGCTTAACATCAACCACTGATGTTTTTATGATCCCTCCTGAAGGATATGTGACTATAATTGACAACCTCTGTAATTAGACCTTGAAATCAACCACTGTAAGCATCTGTACACAATTATTCAATAGAAGCCTATTCCCCAACTCCTAACCCACCCTTCTTGTGGCCTAAACCAAAAACTAACCAATCAAATGATTGTATTATAATTCTTTGTTCCTTGGACTGTATCTGTTCCTGTCAGAAGCTCTCTTCCTAAAAAACTTCAGTTTTTCATTTATGTGGATTGGTGTCTCTCTGCATTTGAATGTATCTTCTTTTTTTTTTTTTTTTTTTACTGAATAAATCCTCTTGAGTTTCAAAGACTGAGTGATTTTGTTCTCTACAACAACTCTAACAAAGGAAAGAGGTGCATGGACATAAAAAACAGTTTAAAGAAGAATAAATAGTAAATCATAACTGTTAGATAATAAAATCAAAGCCTATTACCTTCTTGTGAGTATCAACCATGTCATATCTGATTTTATATTACCAGGACTTCTTACAGTGCCAGACATATAAGGGCACTCAATAAACATTTCCTGACTTACATGATGTGATTTTTTAATATTTTTTGTTACTGGTGAATTTAATATTTTTCTTTTTTTAAATTGTACTTTAGGTGAAGGTTTACAGAGCGAATTAATTTCTTATTGAACAATTAATACACATATTGTTTTGTGACATTGACTGCCAATCCCACAACATGTTAACATTCTCCCACTCTTGACCTTTGGTTCCCCATTACCAGCTTTCCTGTCCCCTCCTGCCTTCTCATTCTTGTCTCTGAGCTGATGTGCCCATTTAGTCTCATTTTGTTTTATAGGACTGTCTAATATTTGGTTGAAAGGTGAAACTCAGAAACAACTTCAGTACTGAGTTAAAAGCATGTCCAGGGGCCATACTCTCGGGGTTTCCTGACAAACCAGTAAGTCTGGTTTTTTGTTGTGAGTTAGAATTTTGTTCTACTTTTTTCTCCAGCTCTGTCTGGGACCCTCTATTGTGAAACCTGTCAGAGCAGTCAGTGGTGGTAGTTGGGCACCATCTAGTTGTGCTGGACTCAGTCTGGTGGAGGCTGTGGTAGTTGTGGTTCATTAGTCCTTTGGACTAATCTTTCTTTTGTGTCTTTGGTTTTCTTCATTCTCTCTTGCTCCAGATGGAGTGGGACAGTGGAGTATCTCAGACAGCCACTCAAAATCTCTTAAGACGGCAGACACTTCTCAGCAAAGGAAGATGTAGAACATTTTCTTTATAAACTGTTCTGCCAGTTGAGCTAGATGTCCCCCAAAACCATGGTCTCCAGCCCTCAGTCCTGTATTTCAGTCCCTCAGGAAGTTTAGATGTGTCTATGAAGCTTCCATGACCTTGCCTTGGTCAAGTTGTGCTGACTTCCCCGGAATTTTGTACTGTCTTACCCTTCACCAAAGTTACCACATGTCTATGTGTTTTTCCCTGAATTTAAATATTTTTCATACATTTATTTACCATTTACCTTTTTTTCTGAAAATCACCTGCTCTTGTCCTTTGCCTACTCTTTCATATAGCATTGTCATTTTTTTTGTTATTTATGTATACATTTTACATAAAAGGCTATTGGGCTTTCATGTGTAGCTGTAATACTTCCCCCCCTCCTTTGGTCAATGATTTTCATGCCTTCCAGATTTGCTTATGATGTTTTGTGATGTACAGATACTTTCATTTTAAGGACATCAAATTTATTGATTTATTACTTTATAACTTCCTTTTTTTCCTGCTTAAAATTCCCCAATCTGAAATCTTTTGATCATTGATATTTTTAGATACTTCAATTTTTTTACATTTAATTCTTGAATTAGCGATATATTTTTAGTGAATGATCTAACATAGGTCTCTAAACGTATTTAGAAAATTTTTTAAAATTAGGTGAGAATTTAATATAATTTCATCAAATATTACAATAAACACTCTAAGAATTTAGAGTTCTAAAATTTGTCCCAAAGCTGAGTCAAGAGAATATTGAAAGTGATTGATATAAAGTATCTATTTTAAAATGGATGATAAATCTACAATAATTTAAACAACTTCATGTAAGTTCAACAATCAATAAATATATAATGCAAAATGACAGATTGACTAGAAGCCAACCCAGGTGTATGATAAGAATAACAGCACAATTAATTAGGACAAATGGACAAATAACAGTTCTTTACATCTAGTCCTAGGGTACTTGCTTAACTATTTTGACCTTTTCTCCTTGTTGTATTGTTTATTTAAATTTTTACTGTGGAAAATGTCAATAATAAATAAAATTAGTCTTCATGTATCTACTATCAAGTTTTAATATGCTTTTAGTATAGTCAACATGTAAGAGGTTTATTTTTTTTTGAATGAATGAATATATATATTTTTTAATTTCTCAGCTTTGATTTGTAATATAGTAAATATTGTATGTTATTTTTAAATATTCACTTCTCTGGGATAGTATATAAAAATAAAGTGCATAAATTAATGGATAAAAAATATACTGTATAAAACAATGTTTGCTTAGTGAAATATATATATATACAGGAAAATGGGTTTTAAGTACACTTTAAGGATTGTCAATACAAAAACTGACATTGAAATATTAACTGACATTGAAATATTTGAGAACACAAAATCTAGGGTACCCTGTATTTGTTCACTCTCTTTCTATAAATTATAAACACAAACCTTTCACTGCAAGCAGTTTCCTGGAATTATCAAAATATACTTGGGAATCTGGAACTTCAGTGTTTGAGGTCATACAAGAAGACACTTTGGGAAAAAATGCCCCCTAGAAGTACGTGTGCCTGTATTTCAGAGAAAGGAGGGGAAGCTTCAGGGAATGGCTCTACTCCCTGTTGTCCAGGAGAAATTTGAAGGGACAATTACACACACTCTAAATTAGAATCTTCTTTCTCCATAATTTTTGTCTTAACAGAGAAAGTAGAGATGACCAAGGACAGTCATTCCTTGACAACTGAGTTTATCCTATAGGATTTCTGATCACCCAGATATGAATACCTTTCTGTTTGTGGCATTCTTGCTATCTATCTGATCGCTGTGTCGGGGAGTCTTGATC
This sequence comes from Elephas maximus indicus, assembly GCF_024166365.1. Classification (NCBI taxonomy): domain Eukaryota; kingdom Metazoa; phylum Chordata; class Mammalia; order Proboscidea; family Elephantidae; genus Elephas; species Elephas maximus. Next base: position 68,257,309 of record NC_064836.1, read on the forward strand.
TGGTGGTGCTGATTTTCATGGAGCACCATCTCCATCCACCAAAGTACATCTTTCTGGACAATGTGGCTCTGATGGATTCCTGTTGTTCCTGTGCCATCACACTGAAGACATTAGAGAACTTCTGGGGACAGAATGATTTCCCTCATTGAGTGCATGGCACAATTTTATTTTCTCTGCCTTGCTGAAACTGCACACTGCTTTCTCATGGCAGCAATGGCCTATAACCGCTACGTGGCCATATGTAGTCCACTGCAGTACCACACCATGATGTTGAAGAAACTCTGCATTCATATGATCCTAGGAACCTTCATAACTAGTTACCTGCATTCCATGATTCATATTTTGCTTCTATCAAGGTTAAATTTCTGCAGGTCTAATCAAATTCATCACTATTTTGTGATACTTTGCCATTATACAGACTATTCTGTAACGATCCTTTTATTAATGAACTAATGGTAGGGATTTTTTTCAATGCCTATTCAAATCTTCACCATTGCCACTGTCTTGATCTCTAATCTCTGCATCCTGTTTCAATTTTCAAAATGAAATCCAAAGATGGAAGAAGTAAAGCCTTTTCTACCTGTACATCCCACTTTCTCTCTGTATCAATATTCTACTTTTGTCTTCTCATGTATACTTGACCATTAGAAGGGAATAAAGATATAGCATTGGCAACTTTTTATGCAATAATAATTCCTTTATTAAACCTTTGTATTTGCAGTCTGAGAAATAAGGAGGTGACAAATGCTCGGAAAAAAATCATGAAAAATTATAATATTCCTAAATAAACTTCATCCTTTATGGCAAACTGATATTAATTTATTAAAACACTTCAATAGAAAAAGAAAAATGTTTTCTACAAAATAGTCATCTCTAAATCATTAAGCTGTGTTTCTTAAAATGTGTATGACTAGAATTTCAAAACATTCTGCCATACTTTAATCCAATATTTTATGTGTTTTTTGTCATTTTTATTTCTTCTAAGAATTATCTGTTTCTTTCCCTTGATCTTACTGTTTTCTTAAATCACTTATTTGTACCACGGTTGATAGAGAAGATATTAAAATGCTATGACTATTCATGGCAAGTAGTTTCTCAGTGTGTTGATAGTCTTTTAATATTTGTTTGTGATATTTATAACTGATAAATATTTTAATGTGATATAATCATATTGGAAACCCTGGTGGTATAGTGATTAAGTGCTACAGCTGCTAACAAAAAGGTTAGCAGTTCAAATCCACCAGGTGCTCCTTGGAAACCCTATGGGACAGTTCTACTCTGTCCTATAAGGTCCCTAGGAGTTGGAATCAACTTGACGGCAATGTGTTTGGGTTTTTTTTTTTTTTTAAATAATCATATTTATTGATTTTTTTCTTATATGGTTTATTTTATGCTTATTTGTTTGGAATTTCTTTCCTTAATCTGAGGTCTAATATTAATCAGGATTTCTTTTTTCCTTTTTCTTCCTCATCTTCTCCTCCTCTTTCTCTCTGATTTTCTCTTCTCTTTGATAATTTAAACACTTACCCTTGACTCTTGATACATCCTGACACTTATTTAATATATGGCATGAGGTAAGGATGTACCTTCCCCCCCCCCTTCTTCCAAAATATTTCACAGATTAGTCTAGTTTGAATAAATATCAAAGGAGGACTTCTTTGGGAACCAGAAAAAATCATGCTAAAATTTTCTAGAATTCTAGATTTTCTAGAAAAAAATTTAACCCATAAAACAAATAGCCTTTGTGTATTTAATATCAAAATATATGATGCAACTCCTATAATTAAAACTGTTAACTTTTAGATCAAGAATCAATTGATAGATGACTGGAACAGATCATATTATTAAAAGTAGAATCCTGCATAAAATAAGAAGTGCACTATAAACCAATGAAAAAGAAAGGATTGTTTAATAAATGGTCTTGTGTCAATGGGTTAGCTATTTATCTTTTCCATTTACGCTAAGATTTATAAACCTCTTCTTCAGAGATTATTTTGTAAACATAACTTGTATTTTCTTTTTTATATAGCATGAATGGTTATGCATATCTTTTTAATTCAACTGGAATTCATTTTTAAATGTTTTGAAATAAGAATTAAAATTTGGTTTGTAATAGATAATGAGTAGTAGCTCCAGAAGAATTTGTTAACTAGCTCTTCCCTTACCAATTTCACATATCTTCTTTTTGCACAGGTACACTCACACTCATGTACATGTGCATATGAAGTTTATTTCTAGCCTAGCTAATCTGCACAACATAAAATATGACAAGCCCAATTTCTATCCTTATATTCTGTTAGTAATAGGTACTACATAAAATGTTGCAACGTATAATTTACTGATGTTATCATTCTCATGGTAACCCCTAAAGACAAAGTTCAGACTTATAAAGATACTGATAATAAAAGGCAATAGTAATGAAAACTAAAAAAAGAAAACCAAAGTGTTTGACTTAGAACCAATTTATGACAGAGTCATGGGAATGGAATCCTGTCATAAGTCGGGGAATATCTATATATCTTAATATATATCTTAAATGTACCCATATCTCTCCACTTCAATTTCCTGCACACAATTCCATGCTGCTATCATCTCTCACCTGAACAATATTAATAGCTTCAAATTGGTCTGCCTGCTTCGCTCTTTACATTCCTTTTAAATTTCTTATGACAAACCAATTTTTAAAGTAGTACTAAAAACATATTTCAAAAACTGTAGTGTCCTACCCACCATAATCTATGCATCCCAGTTGCAACCACTTTCTAATTTTGTGGCTACATCTCCGTAAATTTAACATCATATTTTTTATTGTCAATAGTAGACGCACTAACTTCCTATTATAACTCTTTGCCATCGAGTCAATTCTGACTCAAAGCCACCCTATAAGACAGAGTGGAACTGCCCCACAGGGTTTCAAGGCTGTAATCTTTACAGAAGCAGACTGCCACATCTTTCTCCCTCAGAGCAGCTGTTGGTTTCCAACCACGTAAACTTTTGGTTAGCAGCTGAGGGCTCAGCCACCACCATGGTACTGTTCCTTCCTATTACAGTAATAAAAAATTCGTTTGTTTAAAACCTCCCATTTCCCGCTTCCTTGATGATATATCACATTTTTCAGTAACTTGAGCATCAATTTTTATTAGAGACTTGCAAACACTTTCCACTGCTAAGACAACTTGTGTATCATGCTTATATTTCCTTTTCTGTATGATTTTGTGAATTTTTTTAATAATAAAACATTTATTTCCCCATTTGCTCAGTGAAACTCACACATGAGCTTATTTAATGTATTCTTCAAAAACTCAATTATGTTAATCTTTTGTTCTTTCATTATCTTGGAGACTTCTGCCCTGGTGCTTTCAGTCCTCCCTCTCCAGTCTAGAGAGGTTGTTCTCTAGGTCCAGAGCATGGCTGCGCTGCTGAGACTTCTCTTTTCTGATTTCCTGTGTTAGACACTCTGTTTCCAAGATCTCTGTCTTCCTCTTCATTGTTCATTCTCTCATTTTGCTAAGAAATATTGCCATCCTCTTTGACAGTCAAGATTTGAAGTCTAGATGTGTTATAAGTGGTATTTGTTCTTTCCTCACACATGATTAATAGTTTGGTTTATAAAGAATTTTAAATTTGAAGTAATTTTCCTTCTGAACTTTGAAAGCATTGTTCCTTTACATCCTAGTATGCTTTTGAGAAATTGCACATCATTACGATTTTCATTCTTTTGTTGTCTCCCTGAAAGCATATAGGAGTTTCTCATTATCCCTGGCTTTACGAAATCTCATAATGAATGTCTTTGTATGTTTTTGGTTTTCATTCATTTTTATTTCCTGTCTCTTTTGTTGGCTTCCTCCCTCATTCACTTCCTTCTTTCCTTTCTTTCCTTCCTTCCTTTCTTTCATGTTTATGGACCCAAAGCTTTACTTATTCAATGAAGGCAAATTTGATAGTACAAAATGAATACAATCCATATAGGAAAAGCAGACTATAAACTTAATTACCAGTTTTCTGAATAATAAGTTGTTATAGCCTATGAAGACTGCCAATAATTTTTTAATTAACATTATGAACATTTTATCAGTTCAAATCCATTATAATTATTGTACCTTCTGATGCCAACATTGTCAAATCTTTGGTCAATAGATACTTAACTGGAAAACTTTAAGTTGATTCATAAGTTCTTCATATATGACATCAGGGACTCTAATAGATTTGTTGTTCTCTGGTACAAAATGTCTAAGCTATCCTTTTGCATTTACTATCTCAGAACTGGAATTAGACATTTTTCCAACAAGGACTGTAAGTGGTTTTCACTGGTAATGATGTTGTTGTTGTTAGGCGCTGTCGTGTCAGTTCCGACTCTTAGCAACACTATGCACAACAGAACGAAACACTGCCCAGTCCTGCACCATCCTTACATTACTTATGCTTGAGCCCATTGTTGCAGCCATTGTGTCAACCCACCTTGTTGAGGGTCTTCCTCTTTTCTGTTGACCCTGTACTTTACCAAGCATGATGTCCTTCACCAGGTACAGACCCCTCCTGACAACATGTCCAAAGTTTGTAAGACGCAGTCTCGCCATCCTTGCTTCTAAGGAGCATTCTGGCTGTACTTCCTCCAAGATGGATTTGTTCATTCTTTCGGTGGTCCATAGTATATTCAATATTCTTCATCAACACCACAGCGATTTGGACATCAGCTCCTCAAAATGTTCCCTCCACTTTTCTGCCAGGTCTGCAGCATTCCAGGTGTTGACATATATCCAGCTACCAGACTTCAAAACGTGGAGAGGGACCTGGGGTTGTGGAAGAACCTGCCACTTCACGTACTTGTGAAGAAAGTCAAACATCCCCACCACAAAATACACATATTATTTAATAGCTAGCTAGCTTTGCTTATGCATGTTTTCAGCCTCTAGAGTGTTTTCAGGATCCAAAGTATTTAAGCCTTCCAAAAGTTAGAGGAGGGGATGCGTGTACATAAGCTTAAATGGGCTTACCTTAAGTTTGGTTTGAGGTGCAACTCTAACCCTGAACAGAGCCAAGGGAAGGGCCCTAACCCAAGTAAATTTGGTCTCCTGGCAGTTTGGCCAAATGGGTTTTAATAGCGTGGTTCATTCTTTTCAACTTTTCCTCTGGATTGGGGTCTCCATGCACTGTGAAGACATCACTTAATCCCCAGATGTCAGGCTACAAGTTGTGTGACCTGAGTAGTAAAGTGTGTTCCGTTGTCACTCCTGATAGTTTGGGGAAGTCCAGATCTGGGGATGATGTCTTCCAGCAGTCTTTTGGCAACTTCTGTGGCCTTTTCAGTCCTACAGGAGAATGCTTCGACCCAATTGGAAAAGGTGTCTATAAACACTAGCACATACTTGTAATTACCTGAAGTCCGGGGCATCTCAGTGAAGTCTATCTTCCAGTCTTCTCCCGGAACATATCCTTGGTACTGGCTTCCCTCTGGCGCAGCTGAGAAGGTCTTGAAGTCGTTCTTCTGACAGATGACACATTGTCTAGTAACATCTCTGATAATAGCCTGCAAATTCTGGATTACAAAGTGTCTCTTTACCCAATCATACATCACTTCCCACCCATAGTGGGTGGTCTCATGTAGGTGCTTTAGGATGCTGGAGATCCTGGGTTGTGGAATGAATAGCCTCCCATCCCTTGTGCAGAAGCACATACCCTTTTTTTGCCACCAATCAGCCACATAAAGGTCTTTTTTACTGTAAACAGGGTCTTCGGTGGCTTGTGGCAAGCTAGGGTCTGGAAAGAGGGCAGCAACTAGCACTGGGGTCATTCTTCTTGCCACCCACTTGGCCTCTAAGTTGGCCCTTCAGTTATCTGGGCCACTGCTGTATATCTCTCTGCTGATGTCCTTTGCAGTGTACCACGGCCAGAGCGGGGGGGCAGTAACCACCTGAAGGAGTTGTAAAATCTGTTGCCATGTTTTATTTCTTTACTGGCTGAATTCAAAAGCTCCCTCCGCTTCCACAAAGCCCTGAGAGCATGTAAAACTGAAAATATGTACTTCAAGTCCGTGTAAATGGTCACGTGCTTAGATGTAGCCAACTGCAAAGCCTGGATCATTGCAACCAGCTCAGCCTTTGGGCTGAGATTCCGTTGGGGAGAGCATTCACTTTGAGGATCTCAGTGCAGCTGACAATTGGGTAGCACACCCTGCATTGGCCACCCTCTACAAGCTACTCCCATCTGTGAAGATCTGTAAGTCAGCGTTCAGTAGAGGTTGACCTTGTAGGTCTGGGTGGCTGGCAGAGATGAGGTCCACCGTCTGGACACAGTCATGGCGGATGAGGTCTCCCAGGAACAGAGTAGGGAGAAGTGTGGCCAGATTTAGAGGGACAGCAGATTGGGCCAACGCATTGAGATTATCAGCCAGAGAGGCCTAATATTGAGTTATTTGACTCTGGGATAACCAATGGCTTCCCCTTTGTTCCATATAGTGAGTACCAAATGAGGGCATGAACTCAAATAGTTTTGCCCAAGGTTAGCTTTTTGGCTGCCTTCAGGATCTGTACAGTGGCTGCTATTGCTTTAAGACACACTGGCCATCCACAGATGACTAGGTCCATAGTCTTGGAGAAGTAAACTATTGGTTGCCTCCAGGAGCCCAGATTTTGGTTGAGGACCCCAACAACTATACCCTGATGTTCATGCACAAAAATATCAAAAGGTTTATGCATGTCTGGAAGTCCTAACACTGGGGTCTCTAGTAGGGCCTTTTTAACCTGTTTGAATACTGCCTGTTCTTGTTTGGTCCAAAGAAACAGGCCTGTCTCTTTTCCTACTAGGAGGACATAGAGGGACTTGGTAAGTAGCCCATAATTAGGGATCCACATCCTGCAGAAGCCTGCCATCCCCAGGAACACTCAGTGCTACTTCCAGTTCTCTGGGGGAGCTAGTCTACATATAGCTTCTTTCTTGTCTGGGTGGAGCTCCCACCCACCCTCAGGTGTGATGATAAACCCCCAATAAGTGACCTTCAACTGGACCATTTAGGCCTTTTCTTTTGACACCCTATACCTGGCCTCTGCCAAAAAGTTTAACACAGTCTCAGTGTTCTCTGCACACTGAACTCATCAGAGCTGGAAATCAATAAGTCATCCACCTAATGCAACAGGGCGCCACTGGTCAGTGTCGGCCTTTGGAGCTCTCAGGCCAGGGTGATTCCAAACAGAGTAGGACTGTTAAAACCCTGAGGAAGAACCTGCCAGCAATATTGTTGTTTTTGTCTAGTGTATGGGTCTTCCCATTCAAAGTCAAAAATCTCTTGGCTGCTGAAATCCAAGAGCACGCAGAAGAAAGCACTGTTTAAATCTAATACCAAAAAAAATTTCCAAGTAGCTAACAGTGTCTAGAGCAAGGTATAAGGATTAGCCATAGTGGGGCGTATTGTTGCTGTTACGTGGTTGATGGCGAGCAGATCGTGGATGAATCGATAAGCGCCATCTTTCTTCTTCACAGGCAGAATGAGAGTGCTAAAGGCAAATGTGCAGGGCCTTAGCAGTCCAAATTCTAAGCATCTCTGTATTAAAGGTTGTACCACCAACCCAGCCTCTTGTCTTATTGGGTATTGTTTTAGCCTAGGCTGGGTTATTCCTGGCAGTAGCTCTTCCTTTACTGGGATTGCACTGTGTGCCCTTCCTGGTCTTTGAGTGGGTCATATAAATGGGTTAATCTTTGCCACCATGGCTTGGCAAGGAAAATGGACTGTTTCTCATCCCTGATTTTGTGGAGCAGAGCACAACAGCAAGCATGCTTTCTACCCCTGTTCTACTGGAACTTGAACATGCATCTGTCCCTGGCTGAAGTGTATTTCAGCCTGCAATTTGTTTAATAAATCTCAGCCCCAAAATGGGACAGGATAATCAGGCATATACAGGAGAGTCAGAGCTCTCACTTTGCAGGGTAGGGAGCAGGTAAGGAGCTCAAGAAATGGGTGGGTGTCCTCCTTACCCACTACCCCAACTACTGGGATATTCTGTCTGGACAGAAGTCCTACTGGCTTGGTGATAACCAAGAGTGTAGCTCCAGTATCAGCTAAAAATTGAGTAGGTTTTCCCTCCACATTCATTATAACCAGAGGTTTGGCTGGAGTTCATGCCCTCAGTCTGCCCTAGTGAGAGTCTTCTTCCAGAGTGAGGATTGGCATTTAAATTACTCATTGCCTGCTCTTTTTCTTGGGATACTCTCTTTTCCAGTGGCCCTCTTCCTTACAATATGCACACTGGTTCCTTCCCAGTGGGTGCTGGGGTCGAGCCCCACTATGGTGGTCCATGGGTCTTCTCCTTTTGGGGGGCCTAGCCTGTACTGCTGCTGCTAATAGGGCAACCTGGCGCTTTCTGTCTTGGTCTTCCCTGTTGTTACAGGTCTTAAATGCCATCTCAACCAGGTATCTGATATTCATAGTTACTGCCCCATCTAACTTATGAAGTTTTTTCCCAATGTCCGGGGCACATTGTCCTATAAAAATACTATTGACCATCCAAGGTTTAGCTGGGTCCTCTGGATCCTGATCTGTATGTTGCTTAAAGGCTGTATAGATTCTTTCAAGGAAACTTGAAAGACCCTCATCTTTATGCTGTTTAATCTCATATAATCGTATGCCTTATTCCAATTTTAGAGCTTAGGTACTCCATTTCTTAAGAGCCACTAAGAGACAGTCCTGATGACAGATGAGCATACAGTACTCTGCCATGTGATCATGATCCCAGCAGGGGTCTCGAAAGGGGAAGATATAATCAACTGCATCTCTGGTCAGCTGAGTGTCATGTCATCTCTGGGATTCCTCTTGGGCCCTGTCTAGGACCGTCCGTCTCTCCTCCAGGGAGAAGAGGGTGCTTAAGAGGGATTGACAGTCTGCCCAAGTTGAATCAAAAGAGTTAAAGATGGTGGTAAACAGTTCATACATTTTTATCAGTTTCTTGCAATATCCCGGGTTGTAATTCTTCCAGTTAACCAGGTCCACTGTACTAAAGGGAACAAAAACCCAAACCATACCTCCATCCACTACTGGAGTTTGGCGGAGGGGATGCTGGCCAGAGGCTGGCCTTCCCTGTTGACTCTGTCCCAGCCCTAAGGCACCCTGGGCCACATCTGTACCTTGGTAGGGTGTCTCTCCTCCCATATATGGTAGTAACAAGGGAAGATCTCCAGGACATTTGGATGGTCCTGTTTTCCAGTTTGGCTCTCCATCCTCCCCTCCAGGCTCCAGGAAAGGACAGTTGCTGAGAAGGGGGGGCAGGAATGCACTCCCTGCCCCTTTCCTCCAGCCCACCTTCCCCTCTCCTAGCTGCCCCTACCCAGTCCAGCTCAGGTCCAGAAGGAGAACCATACACACTGCTGGAGGATGCTGCAGCAGCTGGGACAGGAGCAGGAGAACGTAGGTAAGGTGAAGGAGGCTGTGGTGGTCCCATGGGGTCAAAAGGGTCACCCACCACTAGCACTGGCAGTGGCGGGGTGGGCTTTTTCATTTTGTACACATATTTTACAAGCCTTCTGAGTTTCCTCATCGTTATACAATGACATGAAGGTTTCCAGATAATGCTTTTAATCCCACTTACCATTTCTTGTTCAACATAAATCTAGCTAAGGGATGGTATAATGGATTGAATTGTGTCCTTGAAAAATGTGTGTCAACTTGGTTAGGCCATGTGTGGTTGTCTTCCATTTTGTGTTTTTACTGTGTGTTATAAATCATAATCTCTGCTGTGGTTAAAAGGATTATGGTGGGATGTAACCCTTGCTCAGGTCACCTCCCTGATCCAATGTAAAGGGAGTTTCCCTGGGGTGTGGTCTGCACCACATTTTATTTCTCAAGAGATAAAAGGAAAGGAAGAAAGTAGAGAGTTGGGGACCTCATACCACCAAGAAAGCAGTGCCAGGAGCAGAGCACGTCCTTTGGACCCGAGGTTCCTGTGCTGAGATGCTCCCAGACCACAGGAAAACACATGCATCACAAGAACCTTTCTCCAGAACCGAGAGAGAGAAAGCCTTCTCCTGGAGCTGAAGCCCTGAGTTTGGACTTGTAGCCTACTAGACTATGAGAGAATAAATTTCTCTCTGTTAAAGCCATCTAATTGTGGTATTTCTATTACAGCAGCACTAGATGACTAAGACAGATGGTGTTTCGGTTTAGTGATCTGTTCACGGACCACCTTTCCTGGTTGCCTAGACAATATTGGGGCCAAGCAGTATTACATAAGAAAATTAATTTCTTCTTTTTTCATAGGATCATAGCCAAATTTATCCAAATTCATTAAAATACACCCTAAGGGTTGAACACTCCAGAATGGTTTTAGTATTACGCATGTTCTTACTCCTACACACTCACACAAAGACAGACAGACAAAGAACACCAGTTCTAGATGCACTCATACAGAAGGACATCCCTTCAACCTAGAGGGGTGTCCACCAGATGGCAGGGGTCTAGTCCTATCTACCATGGACCACCTTATGGGCCTGCCAGGATTTAAATCCACCAAAAATAGCATTACCTGATTATCGCAGATTTTTTTCCCTTGCTTTTCAGAGTCACCACTGAGTTTGCAGCTTGTCCTCCAAGAGTCCAAAAAGGGGCCCAGACCCAACAAACGGTTCTGTTGCCAGCTATCGAGGTCTTCGTGAGGTTGGGACTGGCATGCCCCAAACACTGAGTGGTAGGCTCCTGGCTGGCTTGCTAATATATGTTGCTGGACCTCCAGGTCTCACTCAGCGTGACACTGAGACACAAGTCAGGTGAAAGTGAAAGAAGGAAACTTTATTTGGTTGGCCAAGCTAAGGAGCACACCGGGACCTATGTATCCGAGATGCCTCCCTTATCCACAGGCAGGGATTTTTATATTGGGAGGAAACAGAGTAGGGTGGACTCTTCTTCCGGGGTGTGTTTAGGAGGTCCCTCAAGATTGGTGGACAGCTCCTGTGATGATGCCGACATCATCTGGTCTGCACATTTGCATTGGGGCCTCAATGGAGGGAAGATGGGGGCTTAGCTTCTCCGAGCCACCATTCAGCGGCTTTCCAGTCTCAGCTGTTCTAATATGTAGATTTCAGTCTTCTGTTATTTCTGAAAAATTTCTTGGATTATTATTTTAAATATTGTTGCTGCTCTATTGTTTTCTTTTTTAGGGACTCCAATTTTATATGAGGTATATCAACTTTGCAAACTTCCATACCTATCATGTCATCTCAGATTCTTTTTACCCCTTTCCTTTATTTTCATTTTCTTGACTGTTTTCATTTCTTTCTTTAATGCCCTTTATTTTTAGTGTAGAATATCTTCTCTCTTGGTAACCTTGTAATTTAGTCTTAATTTATAAGATGATTTTGTCTTTTTCTCCAGTATTTTTCAATGTTAGTCAATTCTCATTTTATATGTACTTTTCTCCATCTCAGCTCTTATTTTGGAAGTTTTTATAAAAGCTCTTTTTCCTTATTTGAAAATGCTCACTTAAACATAATGATTTTAGGCTGAGATGATGTGTTACACTTTTTTCTCTATACATAGTTGTTTTTCTGGGAAGAATTTTTATCAACTGAAGTGTTTTGATTTTCAATTTCTGTTTTCTTCTTCTATTAGTTTGATATGGATGTTGCCTGTAAATTTTCTGTTTATTATTAATTACCTTGTTTTCTCTGGATAAGCAATAATAGATGATTTTATTTAGGTAGGATTGAGCGGATTTGTAGATTAGAGCACCCTCCTCTACTGGTACATAATTTGCTATTTTTTAAATAGACGGTTCATCTTTGAGGGATAAGGTTAGTTGTGCCTTCTAACCTTGGGATCTTCTTCTTTCTGTAACACCTTTTCTAAGTTGAGCTCCCCAGGAGACAGATTCTAAGAAGGAGATTTGCATGCAAGAAATTTGTTCGGGAATGCTCTTAGGCTCAGTACTTATTGAGGGTGTGAAGGAATTAAGATTGGGCAGATGCCTGAGTTTAACTTCAACGTAGTCGCCACAAAGACCTCAGCCAATTCCATGGGAAAGCAAGGAGCTAGGGTTTTCTTTCTGAGTTTCCATGCATTAAAGCAAGGGATCTGGAAATTATACTTCCTATGGAATGGTTATTGGACTCAGGTTACCCCAAGGAAAGGGTGTGGAATGAATGAGGCAACTCTCTTCAGCCAAGGTCAGTTCCTGGACAGGGATTCAAATGAGAACTGTCAGCTACCAGTGCTCTCATAGCTGGGGAATTAAGGTGGGAGCTGGACTGTGAACCACAGATCCACTACAGTGTACCTTTTAGATTGTTCAAAGCAGGTTGTGTCATATAATGTTTTGGGAACACCTTCTCCAGGATTCTGGTTCCTGTCTTTTCTTGGAGAATTTAAGTGATGAAAATTAGTGGGACAGCCTGAAGCTTCCACTGCTTCATCTATTCTAAACCCAAAATTAATTTTCTTCACCTCCTCCTAGTTTCTCTCCCTTTTAGCCAATACCTCTGCTAGTTTAGGTGGCTAATATGGTGGGGTGACAAAGAGGTCTGATCCCTGGGTTCTAAGCCACTGGTCACCATGCCCTTTTCAAGCCATGGCTCTTACACTCACTGCTTCATTGTCAAACTTGGACAATGGAATACCAAGACATACCTATGGATCACTCGAATGCCAAATATATTTTTCCCAACCCCCACTGAGTAACAGCAGCTCTAGCTTTTCCTCATGATCAGGGTCAATTATCACTGCAAGACTTGTAATTCCTTTCCTTGTCTTCTGGTCTCCTGGTTCAAGGAACTCAACGTGACTTGGTGGCAGGTGTAGCTTTAAGTATAATAGGATACTGTCTGTGTTTCCTAGTAAAAGCATTTCTCTTCTGAGATCGTGGACCCCTACATTCTTAATGTAAGACATTAAGAAAAGTTAGGAAATAATTTTAAGCAAGACCTTGAATTACTGTATCACAGTGCTAAACTAAGATTCCAAAAATAATAAAACATATGTATCTTTACATTTTTAAATGACTATAACAATCATTACTATTATTTTAATAATAATGTTAGAGAAAACAATGCTTTTATTTTTAACTTGTAAAAATAAAAAATATTTTTATTACCACTTCTTTGACAATCTCATTCTTTTTACTTTTCTATTTTTATGTATAATAATATACATAATATTTTAGTATAGTGATAAAACAGGTAAAATGAATATACTCCAAATTATTTTAATGATATGAACAAACAACTAAAAAATTTGGGAATCCCTCCTTAATGCAGCCACTAACAGACGGATGACATTTGACAACCCAAAAGTAGATGAGATAATCTCCAGAAATCTATAGAATAAAAAAAGGGAGACCAAATACAGAACTGAGGGAAACACAAGCACCATTAAGGGCAAAGACAGAAATGATCCACATAAAAAACTGAGATGAAACAGCTGAGAAGATAGAAGAAATGAATGTTATTACAAAAGCTAGTGGTGGGAGACTTTCAAGAGTACTAAATGCTACAACTTAGGAAAATAATTAGGAAATATTCTTTATTGTTGACATTTAGAGTTTGGTAGTGACTTTAGTGAGAGTGATGGTTCAGTGAAATAGCAGGGAAAGAAAAATAACAAGTAGGAGGGAAACATAGAAAAATTCTCAATCTCACACCCCCCTCCACCTATGTCCCCTTATGTCATGGATGCTTAAGGTTCAGCCACCTGTTTTTACTATCCATTCTCTGGTTAAGCCTTGTTCTTTCAAACTTTTAGGCCTTTACCCATGTGGTGCCTTTAGACTACTGACCTTCCACGTGTTTTCTGTCTATTAAAAACCTACTTATCATGCCAAATGACACTTCCATTGCGAAATCTTTCTTTCTTGCTTCTAGCCACTATTCACTTCCTTTGCTATATTCCCACATAATAAGATTACATCTCTTTTATAACACTTATCACAGCCTGACTTGTACTCTAGTTAGTAACGTAAGCGTCTTTCTTTCCTGCTAGATTATGAGCTTATTGTCAGGAGTTTCTTCTAATATCTATGAATGTCTTATTCCCACTTGGTCCACATCTTGTGCCCCTTCATGCCTATTGTCTTATCCAATGCCCTATATAAGTACTTAATAAAGGTTAAAGAAAACTCAAATTTTTACAAGTAAGTTTGTAGTGAAGCTCGAGGTTAGTGTTCTGTAAGGAACTTAAAAGATATGTAACATGGTCCCTGACTTAAGGATATTTAGTCAAGACATAAAGTTAGAAGGATATATAAGTTACACTTAATTAGGTGTCAAATGTGTTATGAGGGCAAGTAAGTACCATGTAGGTCAGGAAGGGGAAAACTCAATTTGATTTAAAGGACCTGAGAAAGTCCTCTTGGAGGAGATCAGAAGAACTCAAGGATGAGAAGAATTGGGGTGGAAAGACTGAGGAGTAGGTGTTTCAAATGAGGAAATGTTATGAGCAAGATCATTGAGTCAAATTGAACCAAGTTCACAGAGAAAGAGTAAAGTGATGTGCTGAAAGGAAGAAAACAAGAGGTCAAGAGCCTTGAGCTGAAAGGAAGAAAGAGAGGGGACAGATAAGACCCACGGAGAGTATGCAGTACCTGAAATACCAAAACACAGAAAATGGATTTGGCTTGAAAAATAAAAAATTCTTGAGCATGAGAGTATCTTTTTCTTCATTTATTGAACAAGTATTTATTGAGCACTCCAAAGTTCCAGACACTGTGAAGTTGTTGGGACCATAATAATGAAAAAAGCAGAGGCATTTCCTCCTCTCTTTAATCTATATGCTAATGGTGGTGGTAGAGTGGGGATGATGGATTACACACGTGCAAACTAATAAACATATGATATGTTGAGGCATGATTAGTGGTACAACAACAACAAAAATGGAAACAAGGTAATGAAGATAAAGAGCAGCTATGGTGAACAGAAATAAACACAAGTTCAGTAATTCATTTGGACTAAATAATTGTTTTGGATTTAATTGTGACCCCCCCCAAAAAAAATTTGTGTTGTAAATCTTAACCTTTATGCCTGTGGTTATAATCCCATTTGGGAATGGGTTGTCTTTGTTATGTTAAGGTGATGGAATGAGTATAGGGTGTATCATGAGTCAATCTCTTTAGAGATATAAGCAAGATTAAACAAGCCCTAGATAACTAAGAATGTGGTACTGGAAGAGAGGAGTGCTGTTCTAACAGATACCTAAAAGGTGGAAGTAGTTTTGGAATTGGATAATGGCAGAGACTGGAAGAAGTTTAAGTTTCCTAATAGTAAAACATTAGATTGCCTTGAAGAAACTGTTGGTAGAACTATGGATGTCAAAGACAATTCTAGTGAAGGCTCAGAAGGAAGTGAGGTAAGCTATAGAGAGAGCCTCTATGGTCTGTGAGAACACATATGGTGCCAGCAACAGAATATTGTTAGAAATAGGGATATTAACTGTGCTTTTGGTGAGGATTTAAAAGAAAATGATGAACATGTGATTGGACAAATAGGAAGGGCAAAGCTTTTTATCAGTGGCAAAGAACTTGTCTGAATTATGTTCAAATGTTTGGTGGAAGGTAGAATTTGTAAGTGATAAACTTGGCTATCTAGCTGAGGAGATTTCTAGGCAAGATCTTAAAAGGGTCATGTGGATCCTTCTTGCCACTTATAGTAAAATGTGAGAGGAAAAAGATGGATTTAAAAATGAACTGTGGGGAGCCAAGATGGAGGAACAGACAGATCTTTCCGGTGAGCCATCTTCACAACAAAGACCCTAAAAAACAAGTGAAACAAGTATATTTATGAAAAGCTAGGAGCTCTGAGCATCAAAAGCAAGCTTAGAAAATGAACAGAGGGCAGGGGAAGGAGGAGATGGTTCAGAAGCACTTGGCACTAATGTATTTGAAGAAAAATCAGACAAAAGAATTTTAAAAAATGAAGAAACCTCAAGAATCATATGGCACTCTATCAATAGAAATAACCTATGAGTGATTGGAGTACCAGAACAGGGAGGGATAATAGGAAATTGTTGAAGATTTATTGGCAGAAAACTTCTCTGATACTGTGAAAGATGAGAAGACATCTATCCAAGATGCTCATCGAACTCCACATAAGGTAGATTTTAAAAGAAAGTCACCAAGACATATTATAATCAAACCTGCCAAAATCAAAGATAAAGAGAGAATTTTAGGAGTAGCTAGGGATAAACAAAAAGTCACCCACAAAGGAGAGTCAGTAAGAATAACCTCGGACTACTCAGCACAAACCATGCAGGCAAGAAGGCAATTGGATGACACGTTTAAAAAATTGAAGGAAAAAAAAATGCCAGGCAAGAATCATATATCCAGCAAAATTGTCTCTTAAATATGAAGGTGAAATTAGGACATTTCCAGATAAACAGAAGTTTAGAGAATTTGTAAAAACCAAACCAAAACTACAAGAAATAGCAAACAGAGTTCTTTGGTTAGAAAATCAAAATAATATCAGGTATCAAATCAAGACTAAAACACTGGGCAAAGCAATCAGAAGTCAACCTAGAAAGGGAAATCACAAAAATAAATCAAGATTAAAAAAAAAAAAAGCTTAAAACAGGGTAACAGTGATGTTGTTAACTAAATGAAGACAACATTAAAAAAAATAAAGAGGGACTAAGAAATGTAGTCATAGCTCTTCCAGATGCAGAGGAAGATAAGGTGATACAAAGAAATAAAAGTTTTAAATTTAGAAAAATAGGGGTAAATAATAAGGTAACCACAAAGGAGGCAAACTATCCTACACATCAATATAAAATACAAGAAAAAAATAGAGACTCAGCAGAAAAAAAATCAACAACAATGAATATGAGGAAAGGACAATACATAAAGATAATCTGCTCAGCACCTAAAATTAAGTAGGAAACAAAAACTGTCAACAACACACAAAAAAAGGACATCAAAATGACAGCACTAAATTCATACCTATACATAATTATGCTGAATGTAAATGGACTAAATGCATCAATAAAGAGACAGAGAGTGGCAGAATGGGTTAAAAAACAAAATCCATAGATATGCTGCCTATAAGAGACACACCTTACTTAGAGAAACAAACTAAAACTCAAAGGATGGAAAAAATATATCAAGCAAACAATCAAAAAAGGGCAGGAGTGGCAATATTAATTTCTGACAAAATAGACTTTAAAGTTAAATCCATCATAAAGGGTAAGGAAGGACACTATATAATGATTAAAGGGACAATATACCAAAGGATATGACCATATTAAATATTTAAGCACCCAATGACAGGGCTGCAAGATACATAAAAAAAACTCTATCAGCATTGAAAAGTGAGATAGCTCCACAATAATAGTAAGAGACTTCAACACAACACTTTCGGTGAAGGACAGGATATCCAGAAAGAAGCTCGATAAAGACCTGGAAGATCCAAATGCCACAATCAACCAACTTGACCTCATAGACATATACAGAACACCCCACCCAACAACAACCATGTATGCTTTCTTTTCTAGTGCACATGGAACATTCTCTAGAATAGACCACACATTAGGTCATAAAACAATCCCTAGCAGAATCTAAAACACTGAAATATTACAAAGCATCTTCTCTGACCATAAAGCCATGAAAGTGGAAATCAACAACAGAAAAGCAGGGAAAAGAGATCAAACACTTGGAAACTGAACCACACCCTGCTCAAAAACAACTGGGTTATAGAAGACATTAAGTATGGTATAAAGAAATTCGTAGAATCCAATGACAATGAAAACACTTCCTATCAGAACTTTTGGGACACAGCAAAAGCAGCACTTAGAGGTCAATTTATATCAATAAATGCACACATACAAAAAGAAGAAAGGGCCAAAATCAAAGAATTATCCCTACAACTTGAACAAATAGAAAGAGAGCAACAAAAGAAACCCTCAGGTACCAGAAGAAAACAAATAATAAAAACTAGAGCAGAACTAAATGAAATAGAAAAGAGAAAAACAATTGAAAGAATTAACAGAACCAAAAGCTGGTTCTTTGAAAAAACCAACAAAATTTTTAAATGATTGGCCAAATTGGCAAAAGAAAAACAGGAGAGGAAGCAAATAACGTGAATAAGAAATGAGATGGGCGATATTACAACCAACCCAATTGAAATTAAAAGAAGCATATCAGATTACTATGAACAATTGTACTCTAACAAATTTGAAAACCTAGAAGAAATGAAAAATGAAAGAATTCCTAGAAATACACTACCTACCTAAACTAACAGAAACAGAGGTAGAACATCTAAACAGACCTATAACAAAAGAAGAGATTGAAAAGGTAATCAAAATACTCCCAGCAAAAAAAAAGCCCTGGCCCAGAGGGCTTCACTGCAGAGTTGTACCAAACTTTCAGAGAAGAGTAAACACCACTACTACTAAAGGTATTTCAGAGCATAGAAAAGGACAAAATAGTCCCAAACTCATTCTATGAAGCCAGCATATCCCTGATACCAAAACCAGCTAAAGACACCACAAAAAAAGAAAATTACAGACCTATATTGCTCATGGCCTTAGATGCAAAAATCCTCAGCAAAATTCTAGCCAATAGAATTCAACAACATACCAAAAAAATAATTCACCGTGACCAAGTGGGATTCATACCAGGTATGCAGGGATGGTTCAACATTAGAAGAACAATTAATGTAATCCATCATATAAATAGAACAAAAGGCAAGAATCACATGGTTTTATCAATTGATGCAGAAAAGGCATTTGACAAAGTTCAACACCCATTCATGATAAAAACTCTCAGCAAAATAGGAATGGAAGGAAAATTCCTCCACATAATAAAGGGCATTTATACATACCCAATAGCCAAAATCATCCTAAATGGAAAGAACCTGAAAGCATTCCCCTTGAGAACGGGAACCAGACATGGATGCCCTTTATCACCACTCTTATTCAACATTCTGCTGGAGGTCCTAGCCAGAGCATTTAGGCTAGATAAAGAAATAAAAGGCATCCAGATTGGCAAGGAAGAAGTAATCTCCATTTGCAGATGACATGATCTTATACACAGAAAACCCTAAGGAATCCTCAAGAAACCTACTGAAACTAATAGAAGAGTTCAGCAGAGTATCAGGATACAAGATAAACATACAAAAATCAGTTGGATTCCTCTACGCCAACAAAAAGAACATCAAAGAGGAAACCACCAAATCAATACCATTTACAGTAGCCCCCAAGGAGATAAAATACTTAGGAATAAATCTTACCAGAGATGTAAAAGACTTATACAAAGAAAACTACAAAACCCTTCTGCAAGAAACCAGAAGAGACCTACATAAATGGAAAAATGCACCTTGCTCGTGGATAGGAAGAATTAACGTTATAAAAATGTCTATTCTACCAGAAGTGATCTATAGATTTAATGCAATTCTAATCCAAATTCTAGCGACATTTTTTAATGAGATGGAGAAACAAATCACCAACTTCATATGGAAGGGAAAGAGCCCCTGGATAAGTAAAGCATTGCTGAAAAAGAAGAACAAAGCGGAAGGCCTTACTCTACCTGATTTTACAATCTATTATACCACCACAGTAGTCAAAACAGCCTGGTGGTGGTACAACAACAGATACATAGACCAATGAAACAGAATTGAGAATCCAGACATAAAACCATCCACATATGAGCAGCTGATATTTGACAAAGTCACCGAAATAGTTAAATGGGGAAAAGACACTCTTTTTAACAAATGATGCTGGTATAACTGGATATACATCTGCAAAAAAAAAATGAAACAAGGCCCATATCTCACTCCATGCACAAAAACGAGCTGAAAATGGATCAAAGACCTAAACATAAAGACTAAAACGATAAAGATCATGGAAGAAAAAATAGGGACCACATTAGGAGCCCTAATACATGGCATAAACAGTACACAAAACATTACTAACAGCGCAGAAGAAAAACTAGATAACTGGGAGCTCCTAGAAGTCAAACACCTATGTTCATCCAAAGACTTCACCAAAAGAGTAGAGTTTACCTACAGACTGAGAAAAAGCTTTTAGCTATGATAATTTCAATCGGCACCTGATCTCTAAATTCTACATGATACTGCAAAAACTCATCTACAAAAAGACAAATAACCCAATTAAAAAATGGGCAAAAGATTTGAATAGACACTTCACTAAAGAAAACATTCAAGTAGCTAACAGATACTTGAGGAAATGCTCACGATCATTAGCCGTTCAAGAAATGCAAATCAAAACTACAATAAGATTCCATCTCACTCCAACAAGGCTAGTGTTAATCCAAAAAACACAAAACAAGAAATGCTGAAGAGGCTGTGGAGAGATTGGAACACTTATACACTGCTGGTGGGAATGTAAAATGGTACAACCACTTTGGAAATGGATTTGGCTCTTCCTTAAAAAGTTAGAAATAGAACTACTGTATGATCCAGCAATCCCACTCCTTGGAATACATCCTAGAGAAATAAGAGCCTTTACACAAACAGATATATGCACACCCATGTTCAATGCAGCACTGTTTACAATAGCAAAAACATGGAAGCAACCACGGTGCCCATCAATGGATGAATGGATAAAGAAATTAGGGCATATTCACAGAATGGAATACCATGCATCAATAAAGAACAGTGATGAACCTGTGAAACATTTCATAACATAGAGAAACCTAGAAGGCATTATGCTGAGTGAAATTAGTCAGTTGCAGAAGGACAAATATTGTATAAGACAACTATTATAAGAACTCGAGAAATAGTTTAATCAGAGAAGAAAATATTCTTTGATGGTTACGAGAGGGGGAAGGGAGGGAGGGTAGGAGAGCAGTATTCACTAATTAGATAGTAGGTAAGAACTACTTTAGGTGATGGGAAAGACAGCACGCAATACAGGCGAGGTCAGCACAACTGGACTAAACCAAAAGCAAAGAAGGTTCCTGAATAAACTCAATGCTTCAAAGGCCAGCGTAGCAGGGGTGGGGATTTGGGGACCATGGTTTCAGGGACATCTAAGTCAATTGGCATAATAAAATCTATTAAGAAAACATTCTGAATCCCACTTTGAAGAGATGCTTATTTTGTCTTAAACACTGGCAAATGGCCATCTAAGATGCATCAATTGGTCTCAACCCACCTGGAGCAAAGGTGAATGAAGAACACCAAGGACACAAGTTATTTATGAGCCCAAGAGACAGAAAGGACCACATAAACCAAGACTACATCAGCCTGACAGCAGAAGAACTAGATGGTGCCCAGCCATAAGCAATGACTGCCCTGATAGGGAACATAACAGAGAACCTCTAAGGGAGCAGGGGAGCAGTAGGATGCAGGCCCCAAATTCTCACAAAAAGGCCAGAGTTAATGGTCTCACTGAGACTGGAAGGACCCTGGTGATCTTCACCCACAGACCTTCTGTTGGCCCAGGACAGGAACCATTCCAAAAGCTGACTCTTCAGACAGGGATTGGACTGAACAATGCATTGGAGAGGGATGTTGGAGCAGAGTGAGCTTCGTGGATCAGGTGGACACTTGAGTCTATGTTGGCATCTCCTGCCTGGAGGGGAGAAGAGAGAGTAGAGTGGGTTAGAAGCTGGCAAAATGGACACAAAAAGGGAGAGTGGAGGGAGGGAATGGGCTGTCTCATTAGGGGAAGAGCAATTGGGAGTATGTAGCAAGGTGTGTATCAGTTTTTGCATGAGAGACTGACTTGATTTGTAAACTTTCACTTAAAGCACAATAAAAAATTTTTAAAAAGTAAGAAAAAATGAACTGTGCAAAATGAAACCATAACTTAAAAATTTTGAAAATTCTGTTGTACAAACTAAGGACACGTGCCCTAAAACATTCACCAAGGACTTGGTGACTCAATCTTTTCTTAAGGAGAGTAAACCTGTGACCGACAGATCTAACCAACTGCAGCAGCAGAAAACCCATCAACTTACAGTGAGGAAGACAGAGCCTGAACAAAATGAAAACAAGCTGTCTGCCCTTTGGCATTCTACAGACAGGAAAAAGACTAAAGGAGCTATAACTGTTTACGTCCAAGAAAGAATAGGACCATCCCTGGAGCAGCACGGAGATCAGCAGAATTTTTGGAAGGCACATGGGAAGCAAGGCCTTCTTAGTTTCAAAGGGTGGGGCCACAGTCTCCTGGTTCTCAAAGGGTGCACAAGAGCCTCCAAGGTTTCAAAGAGTTGGATCTTTGCTAGTTCGTTTTCAGAATCTGGGGTGCCTTTAAGGTGTGTCAGGGGATGTGGCTGCCACTGAAAGCAGAGGAGCAGGAGAATGAGGGGTGTAGTTGCCTCTCGGATGGACTAGGATAATAACACCACCCAGAGCTAAGAAGAATTGCCCTACCAGCGCACCTTGTGCGCATGGGTGAAATCCAGGGCCCAGCGATCTTCACCCAGAATGGCCAATACCCAGAGTGTGGAGGGCAGGGCCATTGCTCAGGTGGTCTCAGAGAAGACATGATTCATTTCAAGACTTGACAGCTAATGTTAGTTGTTCTGCTGGGTAGTGGACTTTCTTGATGCCCATTATCCCTTCTTTTCCTTCAATTTCTCTCATTTGCAAAGGCAATGTCTACTTTGTGCCTGTTGTATCAGTGTACTTCAGAAACAGATAATTTGTAGTCTAGACTTCACAAGTTAACAGATGAAAAGAAATTTTGCCTCAGGATGGGATACTTCTTCAGTCTCACACATACTTGATTTAAATGCTTTAGAAGATGAGATTTTAGACTTGGAGTTCATTTGAGACTTTTGGGATGATGTGACACAATGGATGTGGTTTGCATGTGGTAAATACAAGAATTTTGAGGAGCCAAAAGGTGGAATATTATGGATCGAATCATGATCCCCCAAAATATGTATTGTATGTCCTAACCTCTATGCCTGTGGTTAAAATCTGATTTGGGAATGGGTTGTGTTTGTTATGTTAATGAGGCTGGATAAGCCTAGCATGTATCTTGTGTTAATGTTTCTTGAGATATGAAAGAGATTAAGCAAGCAAAGGAGAGAAGCAGAGATGCAAGAAGAAAAATGCCCAGGAGCAGAAGCTAGAAGAGTCAAGAACCTTCCTCCAGAGCCAACAGAGAGAGAAAGCCTTCCCCTAGAGCCAACACTCTGAATTTTTAATTCTTGCCTCCTAAACAGTGAGAAAATTAATTTCTGTGTGTTAAAGCCATCCTCTCGTGGTATTTCTGTTATAACAGCACTAGGTAAGTAAAGAGTAATATCAAAGTTTTTCCAGTGAAGGCTTGAAGGACACGTGGATGGATTCAATTCACAGAGTGAAGAAGTCAGGGACCTTGGCTGAACTCACCACACCTTTTCATCTTTTCTTCACCAAATCCTGTTTATTTTTCATAAGCCAAATTAGACCTGCTTCTTCCAATAAGTGGTCAATACAGTCTGAGGCTTTTTTCTGCCCCTTTTACATTTTACGCACAGAACGGCAAACAGGATTTAGAAATTAGATCAGTTACATAAGAGCCAGCTAGGTGATTATCCTCAGTTTGGTGAGGCCTTTTGCTTTAACCACAGTATTTTACAAAGCATCTTTAATGAATGCCATATTGTTTCTGTGTTTTGAGGACAGAATCTCCACACAGAAATACAATGATGTCAATTCAAGAAAATCCCTTTAGGATTAGATGGAAAACAAACTTTGCACTCTCATTATCATCACTGACCTATTAGTAGTCTCCAAGATTTTCATTTTTTCAATCCCAAATGTTTTAGAGACCAAGATTTATATTCAGAAATTCTATTTGTCCTAACACCACAAGGGAAGTAACAAGCTATTCTCCTTCTCAGAGACATCCAAGTAAGAGAAATATTCTGATTTATTTTTACTTTTGATATTGACATCCATAAATATTTATTTCTCAAAATTTCTTACCTTCATTGTTCTTAGATTTCAACTGATTAGTTATCTTTCTAGTTTTTCTGTAAATTGAATACTGTGAGGAGCTAGGATAAGACACAATACTGCAATTCATCCTGACTTTGTCTGATTATAAGGTACAATTTCAAAAGAGACAGGTAAAGTCACAAAGTAATTCTACAAAATAAGTCAAGTTTGTTGTTGTTAGGTGCCGTCGAGTCAGTTCTGAATCATAGCGACACTATTTACAACAGAACAAAACACTGCCTGGTGCTGTGCCATTCTCACAATCGTTGCTATGTTTGCAGTAATAATGTGAATTTAAAGTTATTTCTGATTTAGCTGAATCATTAGATGGTTTTATTTAATATCTACATTTAGAATTATGATTTGTTAAAAATTATAGCATGAGCAGGGTCAGTGTTCATGGAAATGAGTAAGTTGGCACTGGGGATGGGAATGAGGGAGTTGAACAATGGGTGGACAGAGTGGTATATGTGGGAAATAAGGATGGATGTGGATCAAATTACAGAGAATTTTAAATATTGTCCTAAAGAATTTGAAATTATCTTAGAGACAACAAATATTAAAGCCTTCTTGGTATCTGTGTTGTATTTGACAACGTCATGAAGTAATGGCTGCTGAACTTCAACTAAGATAAATAGATCTGGCAATCATCAGGAGAATGTGACCTTAAATAAGTAATGAAACAACGGGGAGCTTCTATCTGATAAATGGTAGAAGTCTCTATGGAACAAACTAGGGAGGATAGTTATCAATTCTTATAATATGGTCATAATTATTAGCATATGACCTGCAAATCTCATAAGATTAGAATAACAGGAGACCCTTAATGCTAGAAATGGAAAGTACTCAGATAAAGAGGGAAAATATTAATATTTTATTTACAGCTAGTCTCAGAAAATTTGCTCCATCATAGCAGAATGCGTTGATAGAAATATAAAGATGACATACACCAATTAACTTATTAAGGAAATCAATGCATTTTTCTGTCTCTAGCTTTCCAATTTAATTTTCTTTAAATAGTTCCCTCCTTAATAATTAGTGACCTTTGTGTACTTTCTAAATTATAAATTTAAAACACCAATACTTTGTAATTTTTAAATTTTCACTCCACTAGGGTAACCACAAAAAAACCATTGCCATCAAGTCAATTCTGACTCGTAGCAACCCTATAGTACAGAATAGGACTGCTCCACAGGGTTTCCAAGGGGTGCCTGGTGGATTTGAACTGCTGACCTTTCAGTTACCAGCTGCCACTAGGAAAGACCAAAAAAAAAAAAAAAAAAAAACACCAAACCACTAGGATAGGATATAAAAAAAAATGTTTGCTAAATGAAAAAATACATATGCAGAAAAATTGATTTCAAGTGCACTTTAAGATTGTCAATACAAAATTGACATTGAATTATTTGAGAGCAGTAAATCTAGAGTACCCTGTATTTGTCCCCTATCTTTGTATAAGTTTATATACAAAAACCTTTTCACTGCAAGCATTTCTTTGAAATTATGAAAATATTCTTTTGAATCTGGAGCATCAGCACTTGAGGTCATATAAGATGACACTTTAGGGAAACTAAGACTCCCTGTAAGTATGTTTGTCTGTACTTCAGAGACAGCAGGGGAAGCTTGGAGGATTGGTTCTACTCCCTGTTGTCCAAGAGCAATTCAAAGGGAAAACTAGAAATAGTCTAAATTAGAATCTTATCTCTCCATGATTTCTATCTCAACACAGAAAGTAGAGATGACCGAGGACAATTACTCTTTGGCAACTGAGTTTATGCTCACAGGATTTACGGACAAACCAGGTCTGAAGATCCTTCTGTTTGTGGTATTCTTTACTATTTATCTGATCACCATGGTGGGGAATCTTGGTTTGGTGGCGTTGATTTTCCTGGAGCGCCGTCTCCACACACCCATGTACATCTTTCTGGGCAACCTGGCTCTGATGGATTCCTGCTGTTCCTGTGCCATTACCCCCAAGATGTTAGAGAACTTCTTTTCTGAGGACAGAATGATTTCCCTCTATGAATGCATGGCACAATTTTATTTTCTCTGCCTTGCTGAAACTGCAGACTGCTTTCTCCTGGCAGCAATGGCCTATGATCGCTACGTGGCAATATGTCGTCCACTGCAGTACCACACCATGATGTCGAAGAAACTCTGCATTCAGATGATCATAGGGTCCTACATAGCTGGGAACCTGCATTCCATGATTCATGTAGTACTTCTATTAAGGTTAACCTTTTGTGGATCTCATCAAATCAATCACATTTTTTGTGATGTTCTTCCATTATACAGACTTTCCTGTATCAACCCTTATATCAATGAATTGATGATCCATATCTTTTCAGGGTCAATTCAAATCTTTACTATTACCGTAGTCCTAATCTCTTATCTTTGCATCCTCTTCACAGTTTTCAAAATGAAATCCAAAGAGGGAAGAGGCAAAGCTTTATCTACTTGTGCATCTCACTTTCTCTCTGTCTCAATGTTTTATGGTTCTCTTCTCTTCATGTACATTCGGCCAAGTTCAGTTAAAGAAGGGTATAAAGATATACCAGTTGCTATTTTTTATACTTTAGTAATTCCTTTATTAAACCCTTTTATTTATAGTCTAAGAAATAAGGAAGTAGCAAATGTCATGAAAAGAATTATGAAGAACAGAAAACATCATAATGTTCTGAAACAAATACCTCCTGTGACAAATTGATTTTTATTAGGTAAACTTTTTTCAAAGTCTAGGATACTGGGAAAATGGAAAATGGCTACATTGTATATCAAATATTAAATCATTCAATTGTGATGATTTTTAAGTCAAATAATGTATAAATGGCTAAATAATTTCTTGAAGAAGGGATTCTGTTTGTCGTGGATTGAATTGTCTCTCCCAAAAATATCTGTCAACTTAGCTGGGCCATGATTCTCAGTATTGTGTGATCGTCCAACATTTTATGTGATTTTCCTGTATATTGTAAATTCTATCACTGTGGTGTAATACGATGGATTAGCAGCAATTATATTGATAAGGTCTACAAGATTAGATGGTGTCTTAAGCCAATCTCTTTTGAGATATAAAAGAGATAAGTGAGCAGAGAGGCAGGGGCCCTCATACCACCAAGAAAGCAGCAGCAGGAGCAGAGGGTGTCTTTGTACCTGAGGTTCCTTTGATAAGGTACTCCCAGACCAAGAGAAGACTGATGACAAGGACCTTCCTCCAGAGCTGGGAAAGAGAAAAGGTTTTCCCTGGTCCCAGCACCCAGGATTCAGACTTCTAGCTTACTGAATTGTGAGAGAATAAACTTCTCTTTGTTAAAGCCATCCACTTGTGGTATTTCTGTTATAGCAGCACTAGATGACTAAGACACTGCTAAAATCTGCTACAAAATCTAAACTACTAGGCTCTCTTAGGAGTGAATTAAGGTCCTACAGTCACAAATTGTGTCAAAGTGAAATCCGCTACAATTTTCAACACACCCAACAAATCCTAGGAGCAAAAGTCGATATGTAAATGTAGCCTCCATTTGGCATTGTTGGCAAATTTATGGAATCTCTAAGTGTAGTCAAACAAACTACACGCATTTTGGGTTCTCGTATTAATGACTTAAGCCACACCATCTATCAGAATGAACTCGATTCTCAAATCTTTTTGAGTTGTTCAATAATTTATGTTTGAATGCGAGTTTATACAGAATTGTGTATTCTCAAATCAAGAACACCTTTGTCTTTAGTATTAGTCGTTTTTCCTGTGAAGCTCTATGAATGAGTGTTTATATAATGGTAATTTATCAATCTTTAGCTGAAAATATTGCTATTTATATTGAAGGTCCTATGGCTTTGAATGTTTTCACATAGATTTGTAGTTATCCATGATGCATGACAGTACAATTCCTGAATATATCAATTAATTCAAGGGTTTTCCCCCAAGATAGCATTACTTGTCTTGCTTGTTATTAGGAATATCACTAACTTATACTACTTCCTATGTAAATTATTGGTATATTATGATTTTTAACAGAAAGCTGGAGATAATTCTCTGCAAAATTGAGGCAGAAAATAGGGAAAATCCTTAAAAGCCAAACAACAGCACCAAAAAATTTATTGATCACTTAAATGTGCAAATATGAAAGACAAAAATGGCTTAATGTATGTATGTGACAGACTGATTGGATTTGTAAACATTCACTTGAAGCTTAATAAAAGTTAATAAAAAAAAATGGCTTAATGAGAATCCACCCTCTGCTACACACAAATTGTACCTTTCAGATATATTAGCTTTCAATTAGTTAGGCATTATTTTTCATGCTTTTCCACGTAAAAAAACTCATACATTGAAATATGAAGTAGCTTGCCCAAGTTCTTGTAGGCATCGAATGGAGTTAGGATTTGAATCAATGATGCCTCTTCCCCATACTGTTTTACAGCTCCTTTCACAGAAACTTAAGTCACAGTTAATCTCCACATGCTTAAAATCTAATAAGGAAAATGGACATACACACGGGGGGGGGGGAAGCGATGTAGATCATACACAAGGAATTTTAGGTCTTGTTAGGTATATAGCATGTGCTCAAGAATGAAGAATATGGAGATCAGTGTAGCCTGGGGTATTTAGTCATTAAGTAGTGTCAGAAATAACAGATTTGTAAAGACTGGAATAAAAAAATTGATATGAGGTAAAAACAGGAATAAAAGCACAAGCAGAGGCAATGTTTATGGAAACAAGTGTGACAATGGCACTAGGGAATGAGGGAGGTGAAGAATGGGTGTTAAAAACTGGCAGAGCTCTTGGTGAAAGCTGTTGGCAAGTGTGGAAAACAAGGATGGAAGTGGTTCCATTTACGGAGAATTTTAAATGTTATATAGGGAATCTGAATCTGTCCTAGAGACGTCAACATTGATGTCTTCCTGTTAGCAAAGTGGAGTTTCCCCTTGGTGTCTGCAGGGGATTGGTTCCAGTACCCCCAGTGGACACCATAATCCTGGGATGTTGAAATCCTTTAGATAAAATGATGTAGTATTTGCATCTAACCTACACACATCCTTCTGAATTCTTTAGATCATCTGTAGATCACTTATCATATCTACAAAAATGTAAATACTATTTAATAGCTGTTAACGCTTAAACTTAATAATGCTTTTTCAGCCTTTGAAAACATTTTATCACAAACCAGAGAGACTATTTTTGACATTGTAGAGACAGTACTTCCACTAACTCTTGCACAAATTTCAGCTTCTTTCTGATTTATTGTGTGAACGCTCGATTCTCTCTTAACAACCATATGGCCCACTGCAGCAAGTGACATGCCACTTTTGAAAAGATCTAAAATTTTTTCTGAACACCCTTTAAACTCATTACAGAAGTCACTCTTGAAGTTCACCCCTTAGCCAAAAATTAGACAGGTCTGTGAAACAAACAATAGCATACGTAGTTCACCATGTACATGAGACTAGGCACATCAGTCCAAAAGCAAGTCAAGAAGGTAGGAAGGGACAAGAAAGCTTGACAAATTGAAATGGGGAAACTGAAGAAGAGAAGGGGAAAGTATTGACACATCGTGGGGTTGGCAACCAATGTCTCAAAGCAATAAGCGTATTAATTGTTTAATGAGAAACTAATTTGCACTGTAAACTTTCCTCTAAAACATAAAAAAAAAATCAGAGAAGAAAAAAAAAGAATTTTTATAGGAATATTTAAGAATAGGTGGTTACTGGATCATGTTAAGCCAAACAAGTTATTCTCAGGGTACTTTGCTGGGTGGGATCTTCCATTTTTCTCTAAAGAACCTATTCATTTAATTACTATTTTTTCCGGTAACTCTTTCACTTACCTTGTGAATCTTACCAACCTAGTTTTTCCTTGTTTGTGAATGATTTAAGAATTCTGCCCTGTCTTTAAACCCTAAACCAAAAATATTCCCTGGAGTCTTCTTAAAACCAAACAATAGTTTATCTTAACTAGTAAAAAATATCCACCTTGAGCATTATGCTCTTTTAAGAACTACCTATATGGTATCAAATTGACAACAGAAACACAAAAGATTAGATAGGAAACTTAAGGGGCAGTGAGTTTATGTTAATGGGGGAGAAACAACTCAGAAAAGGAGGGTGAGCATGGTTGCACAACTTGAAGAATGTAATCAATGTCACATAATTGTGCATGTAGAAACTGTTGAGTTGGTGTATGTTCTGTCTGCTGGAGAGAGAGTAAAGATCTGTGAAATGATAGGAGTCTACAGCAGGGTATGCCTACACATCGTTTCATTTGCGTGGATTCAGTGTAGTGCTCAGCACGTGGTAAATTCAAATTTTACTTTTTGGAAATTTCTTCATTTTCAATATTTTTGATTCATAGTAGGTTGAATTCACAAATGAGGAACCCACGGTTATGGAGGGCCAACTGTTAATATGATTTTATTTTTTCCAAAAACTGATTTGGCACTTGACTGGAAAGAAAGGCTAGAAGGAATGCAACTAACTGCAATAATTCAAATGTTAGGTGGTAAGAGCTGAAATTGGGAAGACTCAGTAAATAAAGGAGAAGCTCATGAAGCTTTTTTTGACCAACTAAATGTTTGATTTAAACTCAGTTTTTTTTATGAATTAAACTGGTCCTTTTCTTTTTTTTTTTCCAACATGCCTTTCTAGGACTTCCTACTTACCCAACTGCTCTCAGCATGGTTACTGTTCACAGGGACCTGCTAACTGGCTCCTTAATTGCTAGTAGCCCAGGAAACTGAAGGAGTGTTTCTTTCTGGATTCCAGCTAGAGTGTAAAAGAAGTGCACTCTAAGGAAGGGAATATTGCCACAGGTGTCTTTTTGTGTAAAGTGGGCCAAGAAATAGTTGTTTGTGAAAAGGATGTAATTAAAATTGTTTTGAAAGGGACATGGATCTAGCCTTATTTAAGTTTTCCAGACAACTTAAAAGGGTTTTGTTTTAACCACCTGTTTCTGGGAAATAAGGTACTAGTACTGACTGGTTATCACAACTCCCTGAGATATGTGTTTAGAGGTATTTAACATCAACCACTGATGTTTTTATGATCCCTCCTGAAGGATATGTGACAATGATTGACAATCTCTTTAATTAGCCACTGAAATCAATCACTGTAAGCCTCTGTATGCAATTATTCAATAGAAGCCTATTTCCCACCTGCAAACCCACCCTTCTTGTGACTTCAACAGAAAACTAACCAATCAAATGATTATAATATAATTTCTCTGTTCCTTGGACTATACCTGTTCTTGTTAGAAGCTCTCTTGCTAAAATTGTCAGTTTTTGGCTTATGTGAACTGGTGTTTCTCTGCATTCAAATGTATCTTCTTTTGTTTTTTTTAATTTTTACTGAATAAATCCTCTTAAGTTTCAAAGACTGAGTGGTTTTGTCCTTTACAACTTTATCAAAAGAAAGAGGTGCATAGACATAAACAACAGTTTAAAAAAGAATAAATAGCAAATTGTAATTGTTGGATGATAAAATCAAAGTCCATTCTCTTCTTATGAGTATCAACCATGTCATACCTGATTTTATTTTACCAGGACTTCTTACACTGAGAGACATATAAGGGCATTCAATAAACATTCCCTGACTACATGATGTGATCTTTTAATATTTTTTATTACTGGTGAACTTAATTTTTTTTTCTTTCTTTGTTGTACTTTAGATGAAGGTTTACAGAGCAAATTAATTTCTCATTAAACAATTAATACACATATTGTTTTGTGACATTGATTGCCCACCCCATGACATGTCAACATTCTCCCCTTTTTGACCTTTGTTTCCCCATTACCGGTTTCCCTTTCCTCTCCTGCCTTCTTGTTTCTTCCCCTGGGCTGGTGTGCCCATTTAGTCTCACTTTATTTTATGGGACCTTCTAATCTTTGGCTGAAAGGTAAATCCCAGGAATGGCTTCAGTACTGAGTTAAAAGGGTGTCCAGGGGCCATACTCTCAGGGTTTCTCCAGTCTTTTTCAAACCAGTAAGTCTGGTCTTTTTTTTGTGAGTTAGAATTTTGTTTTGCATTTTTCTTGAGCTTTGTCCAGGACCATCTATTATGATCCTCATCAGAGCAATCAGTGGTGGTAGCTGGGCACTATCTAGTTGTACTGCACTCAGTCTGGTGGAGGCTGTGATAGTTGTGGTTCATTAGTCCTTTGGACTAATCTTTCTCTTGTGTCTTTGGTTTTCTTCATTCTCTATTGCTTCAGATGGGGTGGGACCATTGGACTATCTCAGATGGCCACTCACAAGCTCCTAAGACCCCAGGTGCTTCTGACTAAAGGAGGATGTAGAACATTTTCTTTATAAATTGTGTTATGCTAGCTCAGCTATATGTCCCCCAAGACCATGATCTCCAGCCCTCAGCCCTGTAATTCAGTCCCTCAGGGAGTTTGGATGTGTCTGTGAAGTTTTCACGACATTGCTTGATCAAGTTGTGCTGTCTGTCCCAGAATTTTGTACTCCCTTCACCAAAGTTACCACTTGTCTTTTGTTTAGTTAATGCTTTTCCCTGAATTTAAATAGTTTTCATACATTTATTTACCATTTACTTTTCTTCCGAAAATCACCTGGTTGTGTCCTTTGCCTGTTTCATAGAGCGCTGTCATTTTTCTTGTTATTTATATATACATTTAACATAAAAATGCTACTGGAATTTTATCTGTAGTTGTAATACATTTTTTTTTTTTTTCTGGTAAACGATTTCCATGCCTTCCAGGTTTGCTTATGATGTTTTGTGATGTACAGATATTTTCATTTTAAGGTTCTCAAATCTATTG
The DNA here is from genome assembly GCF_024166365.1 of Elephas maximus indicus. NCBI lineage: Eukaryota > Metazoa > Chordata > Mammalia > Proboscidea > Elephantidae > Elephas > Elephas maximus. The sequence goes on from NC_064836.1 coordinate 68,289,932, forward strand.
ATTTATCACTTCATAATTTTTTCTATTTTTTTGCTGCTTAAAACTTACCAATCTGAAATCTTATGATCATTGATATTTTAAAATACTTCTTTTTTTTAACACTTAATTCTTGAGTTAATCTGGAATATATTTTTCATGAGTGATCTAACATAGCTTTCTAAATTTATTTAGATTTTTTTAATTAGCTGAGAATTTAATATAATACCATCAAAATATTAGAATAAACACTCAAAGAATTTAGTGACAAAGCTCTAAAATTTGTCCCAAAGCTATATCAAGAAAATATAGGAAGTGACTGATACAAAATATCTGCTTTAAAATGTATGATAAATCTACAATAATTTAAACAACTTCATATAAGTTCAACAATCAATAAATACATCATTGAAAATGATAGATTGACTAGGAGCCAACAGAACTATATGATAAGAATAACATCACAAATAAATTAGGACAAAATAAGAGTTTTTTTTTAGTCTGGTCCTAGGGCACTTAACTATTTTAACCTTTTATTATTTTATTATGTTGTATTGTTTATTTAAATTTTTACTGTGGAAAATGCCAATCATAGATAACATTAGTCTTCATGTACTCTACTTCATGAAAGTAGAGATGACCAAGGACAATCATTCCTTGACAACTGAGTTTATCCTATAGAATTTCTGGATCACCTAGCTATGAAGACCGTTCTGTTTGTGATGTTCTTGCTGTCTGTGTTAGGGAGTCTTGGTCTGGTGGTGTTGATTTTCATGGAGCACCATCTCCATATACCAAAATACACATCTTTCTGGGCAACCTGGCTCTGATGAATTCCTGCTGTTTCTGGGTCATCACCAATAAGATGTTAAAGAACTTCTTTTCTGAGGGCGGAATGATTTCCCTCTGTGAATGAATGGCACGTTTTTATTTTCCATGTCTTGTTGAAACTGCAGACTGCTTTCTCCTGGCAGCAATGACTTAGGATTGTTACATGGCAATGTGTAGTCTATTGCAGTAACACATCATGATATCAAAGAAACTCTGCATTCATATGACCATAGGAACCTTCATAACTAGTAACCTGCATTCCATGATTCCTGTTGTACTTCTATTGGAGTTAACTTTCTGCAGGTCTAATCCAGTTGATCACTTTTTTGTGATATTTTGCCATTGTAGAGACTATTCTGTACTGATCCTTTTATTAATGAACTGAGTGTACACATTTTTTAATGCCTATTCAAATCTTTGCCGTTGCCACTGACTTGATCTCTTGTCTCTACATCCTTTTCACAATTTTTGAAATGAAATCCAAAATGGAAGAAGGAAAGCCTTTTCTACCTATGCTTCCCACTTTCTCTCTCTACCAATATTCTGCTTTTGTCTTCTCATGTATACTTGACCATTTGAAGAAGAGGATACAGATATACTTTGGCAATTTTTTATACAATAACAATTCCTTTATTAAACCCTTATATTTATAGTCTGAGAAAGAAGGAGATGATGTGTCCTGAAAAAAATCAATAGGAACTATAATATTCCTAAACAAACTTGATCCTCTACAGCAGTGATGATGTTAATTTATTAAAATTCTTCCATAGAAAAAGAAAAATATGTTTCCTACAAAATATTCATCTCTAAATCATTAAGATGTATTTGTTAAAATGCGTATGACTGGAATTTCAAAATATTCTGCCAGACCTTAATCCAATATTTTATGTGTTTATTGGCCATTTTCATTCCTTCTATGAATTATCGGCTTATTTCCTTTGATCGTACTGTTTTTTGCCCTCATTTATTTTTACCACTGTTGATAGAGAAAATATTAAAATGCTGTGACTGTTTGTTCCAAGTAATTTCTCAGTGTGTTGATAGTCTTTTAATATTTGTTTTTGATATTTATATTTGATAAATATTTTAATGCAATGTAATCATATTTATTGATTTTTTCTTAGTTTATTTTATGCTTATTTGTTTAGAATTTCTTTCCTTAATCTGTTGTTTGACGTTAACCAACATTTCTTTTTCTCTTTTTCTTCTTCATCTTCTCCTCCTCTTTTTCTTAACTTTTGAGAGTTTAAATTTACCTTCCATTCTTGATACTTCTTTAAACTTTTTAATATATGGCCCGAGGTGTGGATGTACCTTTTTTTTCCCCCATGTCTTCAAAATATTCCACAGGTTAGTTTAGTTTGAATAAAAATCAAAGGAGTACTTCTATGGGAACCAGAAAAAATAACACTAAAATTTTCTAGAATTCTAGATTTTCTAGAAAAATTAATAACCCATAAAACAAGTAGCCTTTGTGCATTAAATATCGAAGTATGTGATGTACCTCCGATAATTAAAGCTGTTAACTTTTAGGTCAAGAATCAATAGATGGACGACTGGAACAGATCATATTATTAAAAGGAGATTCCTGCATAAAATATGAAGTGCACCATAAATCAATGAAAAAGAAAAAATTGTTTAATAAATAACCCTGTGCCAATGGGTTAACTATTTGTCTTTTCCATTTGTGTTAAAATTTATATGCCTTCTTCATTCACAGATTATTTTATAAACATAAACTTGTATTTTCTTTTTTATATAGCATGAATGGTTATGCATATCATTTTAATTCAACTGGAATTCATTTAAAATGTTTTGAAATAAGAATTAAAATTTGATTTGTAATGAATAACAAGTAGTATTTCCAGAAGCATTTGTTAACTAGTTCTTTCCTTACTCACCAATTTCACATGCCTTCTTTTTGCACAGGTACATTCATACGCTCACATGTACATGCACATTTGAAGTCTATTTCCAGCCTAGCTAATCTTCACAACATAAAATATAACAGGCCTAATTTCTACCCTTATATTCTATTAGTAATATGTACTACATACAATGTTGCAAAGTATAATTTGTTATCATTCTCATGTCAAACCCTAAAGACAAATAAAGTTCAGAGTTTTAAAGACACTGATAATAAAAGGCAATAGTAATGTAAACTGAAAAAAGAAAACCAAAGTGTTCGACTTAGACAATGATGGAGTCATTGGAACAGAATCCTGTCCTAAATTGGGGAATATCTATGTATCTTAAATGTTCCCACATCTCTTCATTTCAACTTCCTCTGCATGCAATTCCATGCTGTCATCATCTCCCACCTGAACAATATTAATAGCTTCAAACTAGTCTCTCTGCTTCACTCCTTACATTCCTTTGAAATTTCTTATGACACACCAATTTTTAAAATAGTACTAAAAATGTATTTCAAAAACTGTGGTGTCCTACCCACTGTAATCTATGCATTCCAGTTACAACCACTTTCAAGTTTTGTAGCTACTTCTCTGTAAATTTAACATATTTATCATCAATTGTAGACATATTAACTGACTTCCTGTTATGATCCATTGCCATCCAGTAGATTCCGACTCATAGCCGCCCTATAAGACAGAGTAGAACTGCCCCACAGGGTTTCCAAGGCTGTAATCTTTACAGAAGCAGACTGTCACATCTTTCTCCCTCAGAACAGCTGGTGGTTTCCAACTGCCTGACCTTTGGTTTAGCAGCTGAGGGCGTAACCACTGCACCACTGGGGCGCCTTTCCTTCCTGTAATAGTAATTAAAAATTCATTTGTTTGTTTGTTTAAGGTCTCCCATTTCCCTCTTCTTTAATGGTATATCACAATTTTTAGTAATTTGAACATCAGTCTTTATTAGAGACTTGCAAATACTTTCCACTGCTAAGACAACTTGTGTATCATGCTTATATTTCCTTTTTGAGAGTTTTTGAATGAAAAAAAATTTATTTTCCCATTTGCTGAGTGAGACTCACACATATGCCTATCAAATATATTCTTTAAAAACTCAACTGCATTAAATAATCTTTTGTTCTTTCATTATCTTGGAGACTTCTGTCCTGGTGCTTTCAGTCCTCCCTTTCCAGTCTAGATAGGTTTTTCTCTAGGCCCAGTGCACAGCTGTCATGCTGAGACTTCCTTTTCCTTATGTCCTGGGTTAGATACTGTCATGGATTGAATTATGTCCCCCCAAAAATCTGTGTATCAACTTGGTTAGGCCATGTGTGATTGTCCTCCATTTTGTGATTGTCATTTTATGTTAAGGGGATTATGGTGGGATTATAACACCACCCTTATTCAGGTCACCTCCCTGATCCAATGTAAAGGGAGTTTCCCTGGGGTGTAGCCTGCACCACCTTTTATCTCTCAAGAGATAAAAGGAAAGGGAAGCAAGCAGAGAGTTTGGGACCTCATAGCACCAAGAAAGCAGCACCAGGAGCAGAATGGGTCATTTGCACACAGGGTCCCTGTGCCTGAGAAGCTCTTTGACCAGGGGAAAATTGAGGACAAGGACCTTCCCCTAGAGCTGACAAAGAGAGAAAGCCTTCCCCTGGAGCCAATGCCCTGAATTTGGACTTGTAACCTACTAGACTGTGAGAAAATAAATTTCTCTTTTTTAAAACCATCCTCTTGTGTTATTTCTGTTACAGCAGTACTAGATGACTAAGCCAGATACTCTGTTTCCAAGATCTCTGTCTTCCTCTTCCTTGTTCATTCTCTTGCTGTGTTAAGAAATATCGTCATCATCTCTGACAGTCAATACTTGAAGTCGAGACACTTTATAACTGATCTTTGTTCCTTCCTCACAAATAGCTCGGTTTGCAAAGAATTTTAAATTTAAAATAATTTTCCTACCAAGCTTGGGCAGAATTGTTCATTTCCTAGTATGCAGTGTCGATTTTGATAAATTGCATATCATTCTGATTCTCATTCTTTTGTCATCTCTCTGAAAGCATTTAGGAGCTTTTCTCTATCCCTGGCTTTATGGAATCTCAGAATGAGTATCTTTGTATGTTTTTGTTTTTCATTCATTTTTATTTTGTCTCCTTTGTTGGCTCTCTCCCTCCCTCTCTCCTTCCCCTCCTTCTTTTTTTTTTCTTCCTTCCTCCCCCTTTCCTTTCTTTCACGCTTAATGACCCAAAGTTTTACTTCCTCAATGAAGACAAACTTGATAGTACAAAATGAATATAATTCACAAAGGAAAAGCAGACTGAATAAATTTAATTACCAGTTTTCAGAATAATAAGTTGTTATAGCCTATGAAGATTACCAATAATTTTTTAGTTAACACGAACTTATGGATTTTATTGTATTTTATCAGTTCAAATCCATTATAATTATTGTACCTTTTGATGCTAACAGTGTCCCATCTTTGGTCAATTGGTGCTTAAGTTGAAAACTTTTGAGTTCATGCCTAAGTCCTTCAGATACTACATCAGGAGACTTTAATAGATTTCTTGTTCTCTGGTGCAAAATGTGTAAGCTACTATTCTGCATTTATTACCTCAAAACTGGAATTAGACATGTTTCCAAGGAAGCCTATAAGTGATTTTCACTGGTGATAACTTCATTTAGTAATAATTTTCACTGGTTTCTGGTGTATATTTCCTCTACTTGTTTTCTAAAAATGAGAAAAAGGACACATACATATATAAACCGAGAAATCAAACCCTTTGCTCTCAAGGTGATTCCAACTCATAGTGATCCTACACCAAAAAAAAAAAAACCATACCCATTGCCATTGAGTTGATTCCGACTCATCGAAACCCTATGAAACTAATGCCATCGAGTCTATTCCAACTCACAGTGACCCTACAGGACAGACTAGAACTGGCCCATAAGGTTTTGAAGGAGTGCCTGGTGGATTCAACCTGCCGACCTTTTGGTTTGCTGCCATAGCACTTAGCCACCATGCCAGCAGTGTTCTACATATATATATATATATAAAAATATATACACACTCTTATTTTCATTTCCTTCTCAACACACACAGTAATTAATAAATATTTAGGAGAGATACCTTGACACTATAGAAATATTGTGTTCCTCCTTAAAATGGATCTAGCCCACTGTGGTGTTTTAATAGAGTTTTCTTTTTTCCTTATTCTTTCTAATGCATTATTTGGAAAATACTGCTTGGCTAGAGATAAAATTCTTGGCTCACATTTTTTCCCCATAATTTTATTGAAAATATTGTTCAATATCTGTCTTGATTTGTATGTTGCTGTTGAGAAATCAGATGCAAACCTATATTCTGTCCTTGAAAGTGAAGTTGTGCTTCTACATGGAGGTATAGATAATTTTTTTTTAAATGTTCACTTCTAATATTTTTCCTAGGCTATATCATGGAATTAACTCTTCTGTATCAGTTATCCCAACCATATGGTGGGCCATTTTAATATGTAGATTTAAATCTGTTACTTCTGGAAAATTCCATGGATTGTAATTTGAAATATTGTTTCTGCTCCATTGTTTTCTTTTCTTTTTTAGGGACTCCAATTTTATATGAGGTGTGTCATCTTTGTTAATCTTCCATACCTATCATGTCCTCTCAGATTCTTTTTACCACTTTCTTTTATTTCTATTTTCTTGCCTTTTGCTTTCCTCTCTTTAATGTTCCTTAATTTAATGTAGACACTCTTCTCTCTTGGTAACCTTATAATTCAGTCTCAATTTATGAAATGATTTTGTGTCCATCTCCAATTAGTCAGTTCTCATTTAACACGTACTTTTGTCCATCTCAGTTCTTATTTTGGAAGTATTCTATAAGCTCTTTATCCTTACTCAACAAAGCTTGCTTAAATAATGATTTTACCTTGAGATGTTGTGTTACAGTTTTTTCCCTATCCTTGGTTGTTTTTCTGGGAAGAATTTTCATCAACTGAAATGTTTGAATTCTCAATCTCTGTTTTCTTCTTCTATTAGTTAGGTATGGCTGTTGCCTGTAAATTTTCTGTTTATTTTTAATCGCCCTGCTTTCTCAGGATCAGCAATGATAGTTGATTCTATCTAGGTAGAGGAGAAGGGATTCCATAGATTACTAAGTTATTGGCGTGACAGCATCCTCCTCTGTTGGTACATGATTGCCATTTCTTAAGTAGAAGGTTCATCTTTGAGGGATGGGTTTAGTTGTGTCTTCTAACCTTGTGATCTGTTTCTGTAGCACCTTGTCTGAGTTGAGTTTCCCGGGAAACAGATTCTGAGATGGAGATTTGCCTGCCACAAGTTTCTTGGGGAATGCTCTCAGATTCAATACTTATTAGGGTGTGAAGGCATTAAGATTGGGCAGATGGCTGAGTTTTACTTCACTGTAGTCACCACAAAGACCTCAGCCAATTCCTGGGGAAGTGAGGAGCTAGGGTTTTCTTTCAGTTTCCATACCTTAAAGCAAGGACCCTGGAATTTATACTTCCTATGAAATTGAAAAAAAAAAAAAAATTTTTTTTTTTTTTTTCAAGAAATGGATATTAGATGCAGACTGCCCTAAGGAAAAGGGGTGAAATGGATGAAGCAACTCTCTTCAGCCAAGTCCAATCCCTGGACAGGAATTCAGATGAGAATTGTCAGCTACCAGCACTCTCACAGCTGGGGAGTTAAGGTGGAATCCGGGCTTAATTAGATTCACTATAATCTACCTCTTAGACTGTTCAGAGTCACATGTTTAATATAATAAGTTCTGGGAACAGCTTCTCCAGGATTCTGGTTTTTATCTTTTCCTGGACAATTTTAAATGATGAAAATTAGTGGGACAGCCTACAACTTCCACTGCTGCAGCTATTCTGAAGGCCACAGTTAATAGTCTTCCCCTCCTCATGGTTTCCCTTCCCTTTAGCTAATACCTCTGCTTGCTTAGGTGGCTAACATGGTAGGGTGACAGAGAGGACTGATCCCTAGGATTTTGAAACCCTAGTCACCATGCCCTTTTCAGGCCATGATTCTTACACTTGTCACTTTATTGCCAAATCTGGATAATGGAGTACCAAGACATACCTATGTATCACCTGAATGCCAAACATATTATTCTCAGCCCCACTGAACAGGGTTACTTTTACTTCTCCCTTACCAAAGTGGATGCACTTAAATTCTTTTTCTCACTTTATTGCTCTGGCTAGGACCTCCAGCACAATGTTGAATAAGAATGGTGTTAAAGGGCATCCTTGTCTGGTTTCCGTTCTCAAGGGGAATGCTTTCAGTCTGTCTCCATTTAGAATGATGTTGGCTGCTGACTTTATTAAGTCATGGAATTTCCCTTCATTCCTGTTTTGCTGAGCTTTTCATCAGGAATGGGTGAGGGACTTCGTCAAATGCCTTTTCTGCATGGATTGATGAGATCACATGGTCCCTATTTTTTGTTTTATTTCTTTATGTTTATTTGGATTACATTGATCGATTTTCTAGTGTCAAACCATCCCTGCATACTAGATAGGAATCCCCCTTGGTTATGGTGAATTATTTATTTATTTATTTTGATATGCTGTTGAATTCTATTGGCTAGAATTTTGTTGAGAATTTTTGTATCTATGTTCATGAGGAATATTGGTCTGTCATTTTCTTTTTTTCTGTGGTGTCTTACCTGGCTTTGGTATCAGGGTTATGCTGGCTTCATAGCATGATTTTGGGAGTATTCCTTCTATTTCTATGCTCTGAAATACCTTTAGCAGTACTAGTGTTGACTCTCTCTGAAAGTTTGGTAGAATTCTCCCGTAAAGCCTTCCAGGTCAGAGCTTTTTTGGAGCGGAGTTTTTTTAAAATTACCTCTCCAATCTCTTCTTTTGTTATGGGTTTATTTAGTTTTTCTACCTCAGTTTGTATTGGTTTAGGTAAGTAGTGTATTTTAGAAATTTGTCCGTTTCCTCTAGGTTTTCAAATTTTTGGACTACAATTTTTCATAGTATTCTGTTAATGGTCCTTTTTATTTCAGTGGGTCTGTTGCGATATCACCCATCTCATTTCTTTGGGTTAATTGCTTCCTCTCCTGTTTTTCTTTTGTCACTTTGGCCAGTGGTTTCTCAATTTTGTTGATCTTTTCAAAGAACCAACTTTCAGTCTTGTTGACTCTTTCAATTTTTTTTCTATCTCTATTTCATTTATTTCTGCTCCACTCTTTACTATTTCCTTTGTTCTGGTGCCCAAGGGATTCTTTTGGTCTTTTCTTTCTATTTGTTTGAGTTTAGGGTTAATGTTTCAATTTTGGCCTTTCTTTTTGGATGTATGCATTTATTGCTATAAATCGACCTCTATGCACTGCTTTTGTTCTGGTAAGTTATGTTTTCATTCTCATTTGATTCTATGGATTTTGTTATTCTGTCCTTGAGTTCTTCTAAAACCCAGTAGTTTTTAAGCAAGGTGTTGTTCAGATTCCATGTATTTTATTTTTTTTCCTTGCTGTTTCTGTTATTGATTTTTACTTTTATGGCATTATGGTCAGAAAAGATGCTTTGTAATATTTCAATATTTTGGATACTGTTGAGGCTTGCTTTGTGGCCTAAAATGTGGTCGATTCTGGAGAATGTTTCATGTGCATTGGAAAAAATGTATACTTGAATGCTGTTGGGTGGAGTGTTCTGTATATGTTTATGAGGTCAAGTTGATTGATTGTGGCATTTAGATCTTTTGTACCTTTATTTTCTTTCTAGATGTTCTGTCTTTCACTGTTGATGGTGTGTTGAAGTCCACCACTAGTATTGTGGGGCTATTTCTCTTTTCAATGCTGTTAGAGTTTGTTTTATGTATTTTGGTGCCCTGTCATTGGGTGCATATATATTTATTATGGTTATCTTTCTGGTGTAGTGACCCTTTAATCATTATATAGTGTCCTTCCTTGTCCTTTGTGACAGATTTTGCTTTAAAGTCTATTTTGTCACAGATTACCACTGCCTGCTCTTTTTTGGTTGTTGTTTGCTTGATATATTTTTTTCCATCCTTTGAGTTTAGTTTGTGTCTTTGAATCTAAGGTGTATCATTTGTAGGCAGCATATAGATGGATCATGTTTTTTATCCATTCTGTTTACTTGCCCCTCTCTGCCTCATTATTTGTGCATTTAGTCCATTTAAATTTAGTGTAATTATTGAGAGGTATGAGTTTACTGCTGTCATTTTGATTTTTTTTTAAGTGTGTGATGTTGGCAGTTTCTTTGTTCCGCTTTATTTCCTGTGCTGAGTCATTTTTCTTTAGGTATTTTCTTTTCGTCTTTTTCATTATTGTTGATTTTGTCTTTGCTGAGACTTTATGTTTTTCTTCTTTTTTATTTTGACGGGTAGGTTTGTTAGGTTCCTTTGTGGTGACCTTAAAATTTACCTGTTTTTCTAAGTTTAAATCAATGTTTTATTTCTTGATATAACCTCAACTTCCTCTCCATATGGAAATTCTATGACTGCATTATTTAGTCCCCCTTTTAATTTGATGTTGTCATCGTTTACATATTGATGTCTCTAGTTTCCTATTTTCAGTCTTTTAACTTTGACTTGTTTTTGTAACTTCCGTATCTGGCTTGATAACTGGTTGATCTGTCTTGTGTTCTAGTCTTGGGTTGTTGTCTGATATTTTGCCATCATATTTGAGAGACTGTTTTGCTGAATGTATCATTCTTGGCTGACAATTTTTTTCCTTCAAGGCTTTATATATGTCATCCCAGTGACTTCTAGCCTGCATGGTTTCTACTGAGTAGTCCTAGCTTAGTTTTATTGGTTCTCCCATGTAGGCGACTTTGTTTATCCCTAGCTGTTCTCGAAACTCTTTGTCTTTGGTTTTGGCAAGCTTGATTATGTATCTTAATGACTTTCTTTTGGAATCTACATTGTGTGGGGTCCGTTGAGTTTCTTGGATAGATATCTTTGCATCTTTCATGATATCCGGAAAATTTCCTGCCAGCATATTTAACAATTCTCTGTATTTTCTGTTATCTCCCCATTGTGGTGCTTCCATCACTTGTAGGTTTTTACTCTTGATAGTTTCCACATAATTCTTAGGCTTTCTTCATTTTTTAAATCTTTCTTCTAATTTTTCTCAAATAAATTGGTGTCAGGGGATGTGTTTTCAGTCTCACTAATTCTGACTTCCATTGACTCAGTTCTGCTCCTATGACCTATTATTGAGCATCTAATTCAGCACTTTTATTGTTAATATTTTGGATTTCTCTTTGCTGTCTCTGTGGATTATATCCACTTTTTAATTTTGTCATTTTGTTCTTGTATTTTTTTCCTGAATTCCTCTATTGCTTTGTCTGCACTTTCCTTTGTGTGGTCTGAGTTTTGCCTGATCTCCTTCCTGATCTCTTGGAGAGTTCTGTATATTAGTCTTTTGAATTCTTTCTCAGGTAATTCCATTGCCTTATCTTTCTCTGGAAGGTTTTCTGGTTCTTTATTTTGGTCACCTGCTGGAGCCATCTTGACCTGCTTCTTTATGTGATTTGATATTGACTGTTGTCTCTGAGGCATCAGTAAATTATTACAATTATGTATTGTATGTTTCTTTAGTGTGTCCTAACTTTTTGTTTTGTTTTGATATGCCCAAGTAGGCTGGGTGTATGAACTACTTTGGCTATTGGTGTCTTTGAAGCTGTCACATCCTGTGAGATAGGTGGTTAGGGCAGCTACTAGGTATGTGAGCCCAAGAGTTTGTTCATTCTTATATAGGTGTGGCACAGATGTCCAGGTTGTCAGTTACCGAGTGTGTGGTGCAGACTCTCACCTACGGTCCTAGATAGGCAGGGCTGCATCGGGGTGTTTGGGGCAGGCACAGGTATCTGGCTGTAGTAGGGGGCTATGTGCACAGCAATACAGGGGCTGATGGAAGCCCCTGGAAGCTTGAGTGGAGAGAGTGTCCCTATCTAGTAGAGCATGTAGTGGAGGTATTGCAGCTGGTCCTTGGACACCTGGTGTTGTTGGCTGGAGGGACTGGAAGGTACCACCTATTCTCAGACCCTGTTGTGGGTGGCTAGATGAGGTGGGTGGTACTGCCAGCCTTCAGGCCCCTGCTGTGAGTGGATGAGGCCCCAGCTTAAGGGGAAGGGTGGTGTCAAATGTCACAAATCTGTAGCTCCCCCTTGGCTGCTGCAGTTGAAAATGGACTTCATGTGTATCCCCTGCTGTTTTATGCTAATGAGGGCATGTGATATTGTGGTTTAAGAAGGAGTAAAGGGTGTTGCAAGTATGGACCCTTTATGCCAGTGGCTGAGTGAAGGAGCAGGGCCTCCCAACACATCCTGAGTTCTTGACTTAAGGGGAATGGAGTTTTTTAAAGCTGCAAGACTGGCATGGCACAGATTAACCTGAGTTCCCCGCTTACAGGGTGTGGCATTAGTTGAATACTGCTGGACTGGTGTCAGAGCAGAGTGAGGTGGTGGGTGAGTGAGGAGAAGGAACTTCTCTACTGTGAAACTCTGGGAGCAGGAGGGGTTGTTTTACCTTTGATGGTTAGGGCTCTTATATTGTCATATATAATCAATTCACTTGTTTTTTCAGGTCTTTGTTGTAAGAGAGATGACAGGAAGTGTCTGACTATTCTGCCATCTAGGCCACACCTCCTAATAACAGTATTAGTGAGAGAAAACAACGCTTTTATTATTAACACATAAAACAAAATAAAATTTTTATTGTCACTTCTTTGATTTAATCTCATTCTTTTTACATTTCTATTTTTATGTTTTATAATATATAATATTTAATATAGTGTAGAACTATATAATTTATAGGTAAAATGAATATACTTCAAATGATTTTACTGAGATGAATGGACAGTTAAAACGTTTGGGTATCCCTCCTGTAGTGAAGCCACTAACAAATTGATGAGAGTTCACAACCCAAAAGAAGATGAGACAATCTCTGGAAAACTATAGAATAAAAAAAAAAAAGTAGACCAAATAAGGAACTGAGGGAAACAAAAGCATCATTAAGGGCAAAGACAGAATCATGATCCAGCATAAAAGAATGAGATGGAACAGTTAGGAAGATGGAAGACATGAATGTTATCACAGAAGCTAATGGTGAGAGACTTTCAACAGCACTAAACACTAGAGCTTAGTCAGGAATGTAATTAGACAATGTTCTTTATTGCTGGCATTTAAAGTTTGGTTGTGACTTTAGTGAGAGTGAAGATTCAGTGAAATGGTGGTGACAGAAAAATAACAAGTGAGAGGGAACCAGATAGAACAATTCCCAACCTAACACCCCACTCCACCTAATATCTCCTATGTCATGCACACTTAAGATTCATTCACCTTTTTTTACCATCAAGTCTCTGATTACACCTTGCACTTTCAACTTTCTATGTCTTTAATCATGTGATTCCCTCAGGCTGCTGACTTTCCACATGCTGTTTGCCTATTAAAATCCTACTTATCCTCAAAGATTAGACAAACCCATAAAACAAAACAAGACTAAATGGGCACACCAGTCCAGGGGCAAGGATGATAAGGCAGGAGGGGACAGAAAAGCTGGTAATGGGGAACTCAAGACTGAGAAGGGGTGGGTATTGACATGTTGTGAGGTAGGCAACAGATGTCACAAAACAATGTGTATTAATTGCTTAATGGGAAACTAATTTTCTCTGTAAACCACCTAAATTAAAATAAGAAAGAAAGAAAGAATTTATCCAGGGTCAAACACTTTACAAGTAACAACACTGGAATTCAATCCAGGTTGAAGAAAACTCAGACTTTAACAAATAAGTTTGTAGTGAGTCTCTAGGTCAGTTTTCTTTGAGGAACTTAAAAGACGTATATCATAACTACTGACTTAAGGATATTTAACCAAGACATACAATTAGAAGGATATATAAGTTGCACTTAATTAAGTGTCAAATGTGTTATGATGTCAAGTAATGTACCATGTAGGTCAGGAACAGGATTTGATTTAAAAGACCTGAGAAAGTCCTTATAGGGGAGATCAGACGGAACTCAAGGATGAGAAGAACTGGGGTGGAAAGACAGGAGTAGGTGTTTAGGTAAGGAAACATTATGAGCAAGATCATTGAGTCAAGGGTGAACTGAGTACACAGAGGAACAGTAAAGAGATGTACTGAGAGGAAGAAAGCAAAAGACTGAGAGCCCTGAGCTGAGAGGAAGGAAGGAAGGGGACAGATAAAACCCAGGCAGAGCATGAAGTATCTGAAATACCAAAACACAGAAAGTGGATTTGGATTGAAAAATAATGAGGGACCATTAAACATTCCTGAGCATAGGAGTACCTTTTCTTTTTTTCATTTATTCAAAAAATATTTATTGAGCACTCCAAGGTTCCAGACACTGTGAAGGTGTTGGTACTGCAATCATGAAGAAAGAAGAAACATTTCCTCCCGTCTTAAATCTATACGCTAATGGTGGCGGTAGAGTGGGTGTAATGAATTATACATGTGCCAACTAATAAATATATGCTATGCTTAGGTGTGATTAGCGGTATAACAACAACCAAAAAAAAAAGGTAATGAACATAAAGAGCTGCTATGGTGAACAGAAAAGATAGAAAAACAAGTTCAGTAATTCATTTAGACTAAATAATTGTTTTGGATTTAATTGTGCCCGCAAAATTTGTGTTGTAAATCCTAACCTCTATGCCTGTGGTTATAATCCCATTTGGGAATGGGTTGCCTTTGTTAAGTTAAGGTGGTAGAATGAGTGTAGGCTGTACCTTGAGTCAATCTCTTTAGAGCTATAAATAAGATTAAACAAGCAGTAGATAACTAAGACAGAATTTGGTACCAGAAGAGTGGAGTGCTCTTCGAACAGATAGCTAAAAAGCGAAGTGGTTTTGGAATTGGGCAATGGGAAGAGGTTAGAAGAATTTTAAGTTTCCTAATAGTAAAAGAGTAGATTGCCTCAAAGAGAGTGTTAATAGAATTGTGGATGTCAAAAGCAATTCTGGTGAAGGCTCAGAAGGAAGTGAGGAAAACTATAAAGTCGCTATTATCTTTGAGAATACATATGACACCAGCAACAGAATATTTTTAGAAATATACACATTAAATACGCTTATGGTGAGATTTTAAAAGAAAATGATGAGCATGTGATTGAATAATTGAGGAAGGGCCATGTTTTTTTTATCAGGGGAAAGAATTATATTCAAATGTTTAGTGGAAGGTAGAATTTGTAAGTGATAAACTTGGATATCTGGCTGAGGAGATTTCTAGGCAAGATCTTAAAAGGGTCATGTGGATCCTTCTTGCCACTTATAGCAAAATGCAAAAGAGATGGATTTAAAAATGAACTGTGCAAAATGAAACCATAACTTAAAGATTTTGAAAATTCTGCTGTATGAACTAAGGACACATGCCCTAAAACACTCACTGAGGACTCGGTGACTTAATCTTTTGTTAAGGAGAGTAAATCTGTGACTGACAGATCTAATCAACTGCCACAGCAGAAAACCCATCAACTTACAGGGAAGAAGACAAAGACAGAATGAAAGGAAAGCAAGCTGTCTGACCCTTGGAATTCTACAGGCAAGAAACAGGCCAAAGAAGATACATCTGCTTACCTCCAAGAAAGAAAACGACCATCCCTGGAGGAGCGTGGAGCTCAGGAGTATTGTTGGAAGGCACATGGGAAGCAGGGCCTTCTTAGTTTCAAAGGGTGGGGCTACCGTCTCCTGGATCTCAAAGGGTGCACCAGAGCCTACAAGGTTTCAAAGAGTTAGAGCTTCTCTAGTTCATTTCCAGAGTCTGGGGCTGCCTTTAAGGTGTGCCAGGGGGATGATGCTGCCACTCAAAGCTGTGGAGATGTGGCTGCCCTCTCCAAGGAGCAGAAGAATAAGGCCTGCTGGACCAAAGGGATGTGGTTGCCACTGAGACGGACTAGGAGAATGAGGCCACCCAGAGCCAAGGAGAAGAGTTGCCATGCCAGTGGGGCTGGTGGGCAAGGGTGAAATCCAGGGCCAAGGAATCTTCACCTAAAATTTAGAAAGCATAATCAACACGCTGAGTCTAGAGGGAAGATGGTCTCAGAGAAGACTTGATTATTTTCAAGCCTTGACAACTCATGTAAATTGTTCTGCTGGGTTTTGGACTTGCTTGGTGCCCATTATCTGTTCTTCCAATTTTTCCCATTTGTAAAGGCAATGTCTACTTTGTATCTGTTCCTCCATTGTACTTTGAAAACAGAAAATTTGTAGTCTAGTTTTCACAAGTTAACAGATGAAAATTAATTTTGCCCAAGGATGGAATACTCCTTAAGTTTCACCCATATTTTATTTAAGTGCTTCAGAAGATGAGATTTAGGACTTGGAGTTCATTTGAGACTTTTGGGATGATGTGATGGGTTGAATGTGTTTTGCATGTGGCAAGGATGAGAATTTTGGGGAAACAAAAAGTGGAATGTTATGGATTAAATTGTGATCCCCCAAAATATGTGTTGTATGTCCTAACTTCTATGCCTGTGGTTAAAATCCTATTTGGGAATGGGTTATGTTTGTTATGGTAATGAGGCTGGATAAGCCTAGGGTGTATCTTGTGTCAATATCTTTTGAGATATAAAAGAGATTAAGCAAGCAAAGGAGAGAAGAAGATATGCCGGAAGAAAAATTCCCAGGAACAGAAGTTAAAACAGAAAATGACCTTCCACCAGAGCTAACACTGAGAGAAAGCCTTTCCCTAGAGCTAGCATTCTGAATTTGAATTTCTAGCCTCCTAAAGTGCAAGACAATGAATTTCTGTTTGTTAAAGCCATCCTCTCGTGGCATTTCTGTTATAGCAGCACTAGATAAAAGACAATAGAAATATAAAAATTTTTCCAATGAAGACTTGAAGGACAGGTGGACAGATTCAATTCACAGAGTGAAGAAGTCGGTGACATTGGCTGAAATCACCATACCTTTTCATCTTTTCTTCACCAAATCCTGTTTATTTTTCATAAGCCTCATTAGATCTACTGCCTTCAGGAAGTGGTCAAAACAGTCTGGGAATTTTTTCTGCCCATTTTACATTTTATGCACAGAATGTTGAACGGGACTTAGAAATTAGATCTGTTACATAAGAGTCAGCAAGATGAGAGGTGGGGCCAAGATGGCTGACTAGGTAGGCGCTACCTCAGATCCCTCTTGCAACAAAGACTCAGAAAAACAAATGAATTGATCACATACATGACAATCTATGAACCATGACCAACAAACACAGATTTAAAGAGTTGACCTGAGTGACAGAGCCTGAGAATGAACAACCACGGGGAGGCAGTGACTGTTTTCGGAGCCTGGAGCCAGTGTCCCAGTCAGAAAACCTTGGCGCCGGGCTTTGGACTGGGCTCAGGGAAGCTGAGCACAGCATCCTGAGTGGGCGCAAACACGAGATGCAGCCCTAGCCCCCAGAAGTGACCTGGGGGAAGTCCAGCAGTGCATGCAGACAGCTCAGGGACGTGGCTGACAGGAGGAGAAGTCACCAGGAGGCAGCCACTGGTTTTGGAGCCGGGAGTGCAGCGTCCCAGCAGGTGAACCTTGGCGCTGGGCTTTGGACTGGGTGTGGAGGAACTAACAGCGGCTTCTGAGACAGCACGAGCACGTGATATGGGCCTGACCACTGGGAACAATCTCCACCCAGCCAGCACACACAGTCGACGCACTCCTTGGGAATCTCAGATAAAAGAGTCATCTCAATCAAGAAAAGTAACTTTGTCTATATTCCGGGGTGCTACTCTCTGCTATTTATCTGAACTCTCCCCTCCCCTTCCCAGGCAGCTTCATTAACATTGGAATTTCCTGAGGCAGAGAGTGAACTTCTCTGCGTTTTTACTTTTCCTTTTTTTTTTTTTTTTTTTTTGGTCTTTTCCTAACCCATTCTCCTGGCCTGAGAGAAGCAGCTACAAAAAACCCAGGGACCAAAAATCCTTCCCTAATTGGACTAAAAACACAGAACCAGCTCCAGCCAAGCATATGTGATCCACAGTCTTGGGCTTTCATCCCTACAGGGAACAAGGTGGCTATTATAATGCAAAGGCATTTCTGATAGGGATCTGACTGCATTTGTTTTAGCGGATTTACTGGAAAGACAAGTTTCCCAGGTCTGATATCTCTGCTATTCAACAGAGCCCTCACTGACCCACAACAGGAAACTGAGGGCTTAAGCTCCCCCCAGACCACCTAGCCTCCTGCCTTAGGGGTCTAAGGAGGGTGACACCTACCAATCTGTAGGGGTACTTGCATTGGGGGCCTAAGGTACAGCTGCAGAGCCCATCCTCCAAGATGCTTTAGGAATAGAGACACACTTACCTCACTGACACTTGGGGGAAGCCTGTCAGCATCCTGCCCCCCTGGAGTGTGAACCCCAGCTGCTACTAGAATCTGGTGCACACAACCATCACCACTACTTCTCTAGGTGGATAGGTGACAGTCTGCATCACATACTTGATGACACAAAATCAGATTCTACTCAAGAATAGTGAATGGACTCAGGCTTATATATATGGTAACAGCCCAAACCAGCTGGTAATAGGACATAAGCGAGCCAAGGGCTACAACAATCAAGACAGAGCAATCTAGTAGCCCATCTATGTATATTGAAAGAAAACAAAACAAGATAAGACTCAGTGAGCAAATATAGAATAAATCACTACAATATCTTAGTGATGGCTCGGAGACAGCAGTCGATATCAAACCACATAAAGAAGCAGACCATGACTGCTTGTACAACTCCCCAAACTAAAGAATCAAAATCTTTCCCAAATGAAGATATAATCCTGGAATTGCCAGATACAGAATATAAAAAACTAATTTACAGAATGCTTCAAGACATCAGGGATGACCTCAGAAATGAGATAAGGCAATCTACAGAAAAAGCCAAGGAACACACTGATAAAGCAGTTGAAGAATTCAAAAAGATTATTCAAGAACATAGTGGAAAATTAATAAGTTGCAAGAATCCATAGAGAG
Organism: Elephas maximus indicus; assembly: GCF_024166365.1. NCBI lineage: Eukaryota > Metazoa > Chordata > Mammalia > Proboscidea > Elephantidae > Elephas > Elephas maximus. The sequence goes on from NC_064836.1 coordinate 68,308,606, forward strand.
AGAGCATTCAGAAACCCAAAAGATTAACAATAAAATTACAGAATTAGACAACTCAATAGGAAGTCAGAGGAGCAGACTCGAGCAATTAGAATGCAGAGTGGGAAATCTGAAGGACCAGCGAATTAACACCAACATAGCTGAAAAAAAAATCAGATAAAAGAATTAAAAAAAATGAAGAAACCCTAAGAATCATGTGGGACTCTATCAAGAAGAATAACTTGTACGTGATTGGAGTCCCAGAACAGGGAGGGATAACACAAAACACAGAGAGAATAGTTGAAGATCTGTTGGCAGAAAACTTCCCTGACATCATGAAAGACGAAAGGATATCTATCCAAGATGCTCATCGAACCCCATTTGAGACTGATCCAAAAAGAAAATCACCAAGACATATTATCATCAAACTTGACAAAACCAAATATAAAAAGAAAAATTTAAAAGCAGCTAGGGATAAAAGAAAGGTCTCCTACAAGGGAGAATCAATAAGAATAAGTTCAGACTACTCAGCAGAAACCATGCAGGCAAGAAGGCAATGGCATGACATATATAGAGCACTGAAGGAGAAAAACTGCCAGTCAAGGATCATATATCCAGCAAAACTCTCTCTCAAATATGAAGGCAAATTTAAGACATTTACAGATAAACACAAGCACAGAGAATTTGCAAAAGCCAAACCAAAGCTACAAGAAATACTAAAGGAAATTGGTCATAAAACCAATAATATCAGATACCAGCACAACACAAGGTCACAGAACAGAGCATCCTGATACCAACTCAAATAGGGAAATCACAAAAACAAACGAAGATTAATCAAAAAAAAAAAAAAGCTCAAAACAGGGAATCATTGAAGTCAATATGTAAAAGATCACAATAATCAAAAAGAGGGACTAAATACAGGTGGCATAGAACTCCCATATGGAGAGGGATACAAGGCGATATAGGACAATACAAGTTAGGTTTTTACTTAGAAAAATAGGGGTAAATATTAAGGTAACCACAAAGAGGTATAACAACTCCATAACTCAAAATAAAAACCAAGAAAAACGTAACGACTCAGCAAACATAAAGTCAAATACTATGAAAATGAGGAACACACAAGTTACAAAGAAAAACATCTCAGCACAAAAAAGTGGACAAATGAAATTGTCAACAACACACATAAAAAGGCATCAAAATGACAACACTAAACACATACTTATCTATAATTACGCTGAATGTAAATGGACGAAATGCACCAATAAAGAGACAGAGAGTCTCAGACTGGATAAAGAAACACGATCCGTCTATATGCTGCCTACAAGAGACACATCTTAGACTTAGAGACACAAGCAAACTAAAACTCAAAGGATGGAACAAAATATATCAAGCAAACAATAAGCAAAAAAGAGCAGAAGTAGCAATACTAATTTCTGACAAAATAGACTTTAAAGTTAAATCCACCACAAAGGATAAAGAAAGACACTACATAATGATAAGAGGGACAATTGATCAGGAAGATATAACCGTATTAAATACTTATGCACCCAGTGACAGGGCTGCAAGATACATAAAACAAATTTTAACAGAAGTGAAAAGTGAAATAGACACCTCCACAATTATAGTAGGAGACTTCAACACACCACTTTTGGAGAAGGACAGGACTTCCAGTAAGAAGCTCAACAGAGACACCGAAGACCTAATTACTATAATCAACCAACTTGACCTCATTGACTTATACAGAACTCTCCACCCAACTGCTGCAAAGTATACTTTTTTTTCTAGCGCACATGGAACATTCTCTAGAATAGACCACATATTAGGTCATAAAACAAACCTTTGCAGAATCCAAAACATCGAAATATTACAAAGCATCTTATCAGACCACAAGGCCATAAAAGTGGAAATCAATAACAGAAAAATTAGGGAAAAGAAATCAAATACTTGGAAACTGAACAATACCCTCCTGAAAAAAGACTGGGTTATAGAAGATATTAAGAAGGGAATAAAGAAATTCATAGAATGCAAAGAGAATGAAAACACTTCCTACCAAAACCTCTGGGACACAACAAAAGCAGTGCTCAGAGGCCAATTTATATCAATAAACGCACACATACAAAAAGAAGAAAGAGCCAAAATCAGAGAACTGTCCCTACAACTTGAACAAAAAGAAAGTGAGCAACAAAAGAATCCATCAGGCACCAGAAGAAAACAAATAATAAAAGTTAGAGCTGAACTAAATGAATTAGAGAACAGAAAAACAATTGAAAGAATTAGCAAAGCCAAAAGCTGGTTTTTTGAAAAAATTAACAAAATTGATAAACCATTGGCTAGACTGACTAAAGAAATACAGGAAAGGAAACAAATAACCCGAATAAGAAACGAGATGGGCCACATCACAACAGACCCAACTGAAATTAAAAGAATCATATCAGATTACTACAAAAAATTGTACTCTAACAAATCTGCAAACCTAGAAGTAATGGATGAATTCCTGGAAAAACACTACCTACCTAAACTAACACAATCAGAAGTAGAACAACTAAATAGATCCATAACAAAAAAAGACATTGAAACTGTAAACAAAAAACTCCCAACAAAAAAAAGCCCTGGCCCGGATGGCTTTACCGCAGAGTTCTACCAAACTTTCAGAGAAGAGTTAACCCCACTACTACTAAAGGTATTTCAAAGCATAAAAAATGACAGAATACTGCCTAACTCATTCTATGAAGCCACCATCTCCCTGATACCAAAACCAGGTAAGGACATCACAAAAAAAGAAAATTACAGACCTATATCCCTCATGAACATAGATGCAAAAATCCTCAACAAAATTCTAGCCAATAGAATTCAACAACATATCAAAAAAATAATCCACCACGACCAAGTGGGATTTATACCAGGTATGCAAGGCTGGTTTAATATTAGAAAAACCATTAATGTAATCCACCATCTAAATAAAACAAAAGACAAAAACCACATGATCTTATCAATTGATGCAGAAAAGGCATTTGACAAAGTCCAACACCCATTTATGGTAAAACTCTCACCAAAATAGGAATTGAAGGAAAATTCCTCAACATAATAAAGGGCATCTACACAAAGCCAACAGCCAACATCACTCTAAATGGGGAGAGTCTGAAAGCATTTCCCTTGAGAACGGGAACCAGACAAGGATGCCCTTTATCACCGCTCTTATTCAACATTGTGCTAGAGGTCCTAGCCAGAGTAATTAGGCTAGACAAAGAAATAAAGGGCATCTGGATTGGCAAGGAGGAAGTAAAATTATCTCTACTTGCAGATGACATGATCTTATATACAGAAAATCCTAAGGAATCCTCCAGAAAACTACTGAAACTAATAGAAGAGTTTGGCAGAGTCTCAGGTTATAAGATAAACATACAAAAATCATTTGGATTCCTCTACATCAACAAAAAGAACATTGAAGAGGAAATCACCAAATCAATACCATTCACAGTAGCCCCCCAAAAGATAAAATACTTAGGAATAAATCTTACCAAAGATGTAAAAGACTGATATAAAGAAAACTACAAAGTACTACTACAAGAAACTAAAAAGGACCTACTTAAGTGGAAAAACATACCTTGCTCATGGAAAGGAAGACTTAACATAGTAAAAATGTCTACTCTACCAAAAGCCATCTATACATACAACGCACTTCCGTTCCAAATGCCAATGACATTTTTTAAAGTGATGGAGAAACAAATCACCAACTTCATATGGAAGGGAAAGAAGCCTCGGATAAGTAAAGCATTACTGAAAAAGAAGAAGAAAGTGGAAGGACTCACTCTACCTGATTTTAGAAGCTATTATACAGCCACTGTAGTCAAAACAGCCTGGTACTGGTACAACAACAGGCACATAGACCAATGGAACAGAATAGAGAACCCAGATATAAATCCATCCACATATGAGCTGCTGATATTTGACAAAGGCCCAGTGTCAGTTAATTGGGGAAAAGATAGCCATTTTAACAAATGGTGCTGGCATGCCTGGATATCCAGCTGCAAAAAAATGGAACAGGACCCATACCTCACACCATGCACAAAAACTAACTCCAAGTGGATCAAAGACCTAATCATAAAGACTAAAATGATAAAGATCATGGAAGAAAAAATAGGGACAACCTTAGGAGCCCTAATACAAGGCATAAACAGAATACAGAACATTACCAAAAATGACAAAGAGAAACCAGATAACTGGGAGCTCCTAAAAATCAAACCCCTATGCTCATCTAAAGACTTCACCAAAAGAGCAAAAAGACCACCTACAGACTGGGAAAGAATTTTCAGCTATGACATCTGCGACCAGTGCCTGATCTCTAAAATCTATATGATTCTGTGAAAACTCAACCACAAAAAGACAAACAACCCAATCAAGAAGTGGGCAAAGGATATGAACACACATTTCACTAAAGAAGATATTCAGGCAGCTAACAGATACATGAGAAAATGCTCTCGATCATTAGCCATTAGAGAAATGCAAATTAAAAGTACGATGAGATTCCATCTCACTCCCACAAGGCTGGCATTAATCCAAAAAACAGAAAATAATAAATGTTGCAGAGGCTGCGGAGAGATTGGAACTCTTATACACTGCTGGTGGGAGTGTCAAATGGTACAACCACTTTGGAAATCTATCTGGCATTTTCTTAAAAAGTTAGAAATAGAACTACCATACAACCCAGAAATCCCACTCCTCGGAATATACCCTAGAGAAATAAGAGCCTTCACACAAACAGATATATGCACACCCATGTTTAGTGCAGCTCTGTTTATAATAGCAAAAGGCTGGAAGCAACCAAGGTGTTCATCAACGGATGAATGGTTAAATAAATTGTGGTATATTCACACAATGGAATACTATGCATCGATAAAGAACAGTGAGGAATCTGTGAAACATTTCATGACATGGAGGAACCTGGAAGGCATTATGCTGAGTGAAATCAGTCAGAGGCAAAAGGACAAATATTGTATAAGACCACTATGATAAGATCTTGAGAAATAGTATAAACTGCGAAGAACACATACTTTTGTGGTTACGATGGGGGGAGGGAGGGAGAGTGGGAGAGGATTTTTTATTGATTAATTAGTATATAAGAACTGCTTTAGGTGAAGGGAAGGACAATGCTCAGTACATGGAAGGTCAGCTCAACTGGACTGGACCAAAAGCAAAGAAGTTTCTGGGATAAACTGAATGCTTCAAAGGTCAGCGGAGCAAGGGTGGGGGTTTGGGGACCAAGTTTTAAGGGGACTTCTAAGTCAATTGGCAAAATAATTCTATTATGAAAACATTCTGCATCCCACTTTGAAATGTGGCATCTGGGGTCTTAAATGCTAACAAGCGGCCATCTAAGATGCATCAATTGGTCTCAACCCACCTGCATCAAAGGAGAATGAAGAACACCAAGGTCACACGATAACTAAGAGCCCAAGAGACAGAAAGGGCCACATGAACCAGAGACTTACATCATCCTGAGACCAGAAGAACTAGATGGTGCCCGGCCACAACCGATGACTGCCCTGACAGGGAGCACAACAGAGAACCCCTGAGGGAGCAGGAGATCAGTGGGATGTGGACCCCAAATTCTCATAAAAAGACCAGACTTAATGGTCTGACTGAGACTAGAGGAATCCCGGCGGTCATGGTCCCCAAACCTTCTGTTGGCCCAGGACAGGAACATTCCTGAAGACAACTCATCAGACATGGGAAGGACTGGACAGTGGGTAGGAGAGAGATGGTGATGAAGAGTGAGCTAATTATATCAGGTGGACACTTGAGACTGTGTTGGCATCTCCTGTCTGGAGGGCAGATAGGAGGGTAGAGAGGGTTAGAAACTGGCAAAATCGTCACAAAAGGAGAGACTGGAAGGGCTGACTCATTAGGGTGAGAGTAAGTTGGAGTATGAGTAAGGTATATATAAGCTTATATGTGACAGACTGACTTGATTTGTAAACGTTCGCTTAAAGCGCAATAAAAATTATTTTTAAAAAAAAGAGTCAGCAAGATGATTAGCACAGACTTTAGTGAGGGTCATTAGCGTTAACCACAGTATTTTACAGAGCATCTTTAATTGATGCCATATGGTTTCCGTGTTTTGGGAACAGAATCTCTTTTAACAGAAATACACTGATGTCAGTTCAAGAAAATCCCCTTAGAATTAGATGGAAGACAAGCTTTGCACTCTAATTATAGTCACTGACCTATTAGTAGTCTCCAAGATTTTCATTCTTTTAATCCCAAATGTTTTAGAGACCAAGATTTATATTTAGAAATTTATTTGTGCTAACACCATAAAGCAAGTAAAAAGCTCTTTGCCTCAAAGAAATACAGGTAAGAGAAATATTCTAATTTATTTTTTTAATATTGACATCTACAATTATTTATTTCTCAAAATTATTATCTCCATTGTTCTTAGAGTTTAACTCATTACTTATCTTTCTAGTTTTTCTCTAAATTGAAAACTGTGAGGAGCTAGAACAAGACACAGTACTGCAATTCATCCCCACTTTTTCTGATTGTAAGGTTCAATTTCAAAACAGACAAGTGAAGTCACAAAATAATTCTATGAAATAATTCAAGTTTGTTGTTATTAAGTGCCATCGAGTAGGTTCCAAGTCATAGCAACCCTATGTACAAAAAAGAAACACTGCCTGCTCCTGTGCCATCCTCAGAATCTTTGCCATGTTTGAGCCCGTTGCTGCAGCTATGCGAATTTAAAGTTATTTCTAATTTAGCTGAATAGATGGTTTATATTTAATACTTTTAAATAAAGAAATAAAAAATATTTAGCTAATGTCTGCCTTTTGATGTTTATGGAAAAATTAATTTCAACATTATGGAAAAATAAATCCATTTTGACCATAGAATTTACATGATTACCATCTTCTGCTGAAATGTTCTTCTGCTAACACTAAATAAAACTCAGAAATCCTAAGACAATTTAAAGTATTTTAGAAAACTAACATATAAAGACAAGCTTAGGTTAACTTATAAATTTATAAGCTATTGTGATATAATTCAGAAAATTTTATAATTTTCCAAGGAAACAGAAATATAGTAGATAAACTGGACAACATGATTGATGTAATTAGTACCACTAAATTCTACACTTGAAAAGTCTTGAATTGGCAAATATTGTGTTACGTTTATTTTTACAACAATTTTTGAAAAGTCAATTCAAGTAATAGAAAGATACCTGAATTTTTTCAAATGAAGAGTTTGAATAATTTCCTTTGTAGGCTCTTCTTCAAAGTTAATAATCTCCATTTGCAGAGTCCGCAGTGGTCACTCAGCATCATTGGTAGGATACCCAAAACAAGTTCACTTGTCGCAGGTGATTAGGGTAGAGCTCAGATTTGAATCAATTCTGCCTATTTACAAGAACATTTTACAGCTTGCTTCACAGAAGTATAAATCAGAGTTAATCTCCCAATGCTTACAATCTAATAAGCAAATTGTGCGTACACATATAATAAAAGCAATGTATATTAAACATGAAAAATTGCAGATAATGTTAGGTATATAACATGCTTAAAAAAAGAGATCAGTGTGGTCTGGGTTATTTAGTTAAAATTTTATTACATATCTTTATATGTTAATTATGCCTTAGAAAAGTATGGAAAGGATGTAGATATTTGGTCAAAGCACCAAATATCTATATTTGGACTAATGATTAGTAAGAAATTATAGCCTGAGCAGGGTCAGTGTTTACGAAAATGAGTAAGTGTGGCACTGGGGATGGGGATGAGGTAGCCGAACAATGGATGGACAGGGTGAGAAAGCTGGAAGAGTTACTGGTGTATGTGGGAAATAAGCACAGGTATGGATCAGGTCACAAGGAACCTTAAATGTCGTCCTAAAGAATTTGAAATTATCTTAGAAACAGCAAATATTAAAGCCTTCTTGGAAGCAGTGTTGCATTTTACAACGTCATGAAGTAATGGCCACTGAACTTCAACAAAGATAAATAGATCTGGAAATGATCAGGAGAACGTGGCCTTAAATAAATAATGAAACAATGGGGAACTTCTATCTGATAAATGGTAGAAGTCTCTATGGAACAAAGTGGAGAGCATACATAACTGATATTTATCAATTCTCATAATATGGTCATAATTATTAGAGTATGATCACCAAATTTCAAGATTAGAACAGCATGAGACCCTTAAGGCTAGAAATGGAAAGTACACAGATAAAGAAGGAAAATATTAGTATTTTATCTACATATAGTCTCAAAAATTTGCTCCATCCTAGTAGAATGGGTTAACGGAAATATAAAGATGATATATACCAATTAACTTACTAAGGAAATTCATGGATTTTTATTTCTATTGCTTTCCAAGGTAAATTTCTTTAGATAGTTCCCTCCTTAATAATCGTTAACCTTTATGCACTTTCTAAGTCATAAATTTAACACATCCATACTTTGTAATTTATAAATTTTCACTCCATTGTGATAGTATATAAAAAAAATTGCTTACTGGAAATATGTATATATATGTATATAAGGATCGTCAATACAAAAACTGCCATTGAAATATTTGAGAACACTAATTCTCAGATACCCTGTATTTGTCCACTATCTTTGTATAAGTTCACACACAGAAACCTTTTCACTGCAAGCATCTCCTTGGAATTATGAAAATAGTCTTGTGAATCTTGAGTGTCAGCACTTGAGGTCATATAGGATGACAGTTTAGGGGAACTAACACTTCCTAGAATTATGCGTGCCTGTATTTCACAGACAGCAGGGGAGGCTTGGGGGAGTGGCTCTACTTCGTGTTTTCCAAGAGAAATTCGAAGCAACAATTAGAAACATTCTAAATTAGAATCTTATCTCCCCATAATTTCCACCTCAACAGAGAAAGTAGAGATGACCCAGGACAATCACTCCTTGACAACTGAGTTTATGCTCATAGCATTTACGGATCACCCAGGTCTGAAGATTCTTCTGTTTGTGGTATTCTTTGCTATTTACCTAATCACCATGGTGGGGAATCTTGGGTTGGTGGCGTTGATTTTCCTGGAGCGCCGTCTCCGCACACCCATGTACATCTTTCTGGGCAACCTGGCTCTGATGGATTCCTGCTGTTCCTGTGCCATCAACCCCAGGATGTTAGAGAACTTCTTTTCTGAGGACAGAATGATTTCCCTCTGTGAATGCATGGCACAATTTTATTTTTTCTGCCTTGCTGAAACTGCAGACTGCTTTCTCCTGGCAGCAATGGCCTATGATCGCTATGTGGCAATATGTCGTCCACTGCAGTACCACACCATGATGTCGAAGAAACTCTGCATTCAGATGACCATAGGGTCCTACATAGCTGGGAACCTGCATTCCCTTATTCACGTAGTACTTCTATTAAGGTTAACCTTTTGTGGATCTCATCAAATCAATCACTTTTTTTGTGATGTTCTTCCATTGTACAGACTCTCCTGTGTTGACACATATATCAATGAACTGATGGTCCTTATCTTTTCAGGGTCCGTTCAAATCTTCACTATTACTGTAGTCATAATATCATATCTTTGCATCCTTTTCGCAATTTTCAAAATAAAATCCAAAGAAGGAAGAGGCAAAGCTTTATCTACTTGTGCATCTCACTTTCCCTCTGTCTCAATATTCTATGGTTCTCTTCTCTTCATGTACATTCGACCAAGTTCAGTTAAAAAAGGGTATAAAGATATACCAGTTGCTATTTTTTATACTCTAGTAATTCCTTTATTAAACCCTTTTATCTATAGTCTAAGAAATAAGGACGTGATAAATGTTATGAAAGGAATTGTGAAGAAGAGAAAACCTCATAGTATTCTGAAACAAATATCTCCTGTAACAAATTGATTTTAATTAAATAAACTTTTTTTCAAAGCCAAGGATTCTGGGAGAATGGAAAATGGCCATTTTGTAGATCAAATATTAAATCACTGAACTGTGATGGTTTTTAGGTTAAATAAAGTGTAAATGGTTAAATAAGTTCAGAAGGGAGGGATTCTATAAAATATATTTCAAAATCTAAACTACTAAGGTCCCTTGGGAGCCAATTAAATGACTACTCCTAAGGTCACGAACTGTGGCAGAGTGGAACTAGCTACATTTTTCAACATATCCAGCAAATCCTAGGAATAAAAATTGGTATGTAAAGGTTGCCTCCATTTAACATTGTTGGCAAATTTATGGAATCTCTAAGCATAGTCCTACTGCTCACACTCATTTCAAGTTCTCATATATTAATTACTTAAGCCATACCATCTAGGAGGATTAAACTGCACATTTGAATTCGATTCTCAACTTCCTTTGAGTTGTTCGAGATTTTATTTTTGAAATGGATTTATACAGAATATGTATTCTCAAATCAAGAGCATCTTTATCTTTTGTGTGAGTCCTTTCTTCTGTTAAGCTCTCTAAAATAGAGTGTTTGTATAATGGTAATTTATAAATCTTAGCTGAAACTGTTGCTATTTATATGAAAGTCCTATGGATTTGAACGTTTTCACATAGTTTGATAGTCGTCCCTGATGCCTGACAGTATAATTGCTGAATATATCAATTAATTCAAGTGTTTTTTCCCCCAAGATAGCATTATTTATCTTGTTTGTTATTAGGAATATCAGTAACCTGTACCAATTCCTATGTATATTATTGGAATATACATTAACATTATTGGAATATACATGAACATTAACAAAAACCTGGAGATGCTGCTTGGTAAAAATGAGGCAGGAAAGAGTGAAACTCCTAAAATCTAAACAACGAAAACAAACAAAAAAATTATTGATTACTTAAATGTGCAAATATGAAAGGGAAAACGGTTTAATAGGAACTCACTCTCTGCTAGACACAAAACTACACCTCTCAGATATATTGCCTTCCAATGAGTTAGGCATTATTTTTCATGCTTGTCCAGAGTAAAAAACTGATAGGTTGAAATATTAAGTAGTTCGCCCAAGTTCCTGCAAGCATTTGAATGGAGTTAGTATTTGTACCAATGATGCCTTTTCCCCATATCATTTTACAGCTCCTTTCACAGAAACATAAGTCACAGTTAATCTCTACATCCTTAAAATCTAATAAGGAAGATGGACATACACATATGATGGGAAAAAGCAATGTAGATCATACACGAGGAATTTTAGGCTGTGTTGGGTATATAGCATGTGCTTGTGAATGCAGAACGTGGAGATCGGTGTAGCCTGAGGTATTTAGTCATCAAGTAGCATCAGAAATAACAGATATACAAAAAGTGGGAAAAAAACTGATATGGGGGAAAACAGGAATAAAAGCATGAGCAGAGTCAATGTTTACAGAAATGAGTGTGACAATGGTGGTAGGAAATGAGGGAGGTGAAGGATGAGTGTAAAAACCTGGCAAAGCTATTGGGTAAAGCTGTTGGTGAATGTGGAATATAAGGATGGAAGTGGATCCATTTACTGAGAATTTTAAATGCCACAATAGGGAATCTCAGTTTATCTTAGAGGCATCAAACATTGATGTCTTCCTGGTAGCAGAGTGCAGTTGTCCCTCCCTATCTGCAAGGGATTGGTTCCAGGACCCCTGTGGGTGTCAAAATCTGAGGATGCTCAAGTCCTTTATATAAAAGGGCATGGTATTTGCATGTAACCTACGCATATCCTCCAGTATACCTAAATCATCTCTAGATTACTTGTAATACACAAAACATTGTAAATGCTGTGTAAATACTTGTTAACGCTTACACTTAATAATGCTTTTCAGTCTTTGCAAGCATTTTATCAAGAACCAGAGAGACCATTTTTGCCTTTGTAAGACAGCACTTCAACTGACACTTGCATAAATTTCAGTTTCTTTCTGCTTTATTGTGCAAATGTTCTATTCTCAACACCCTTACAGCCCACTGCAGCAAGCAACATGCCACTTTTCAAAATATCTAAGATTTTTCTGGACGCCTCTTTAACTCAGTACAGAAGTCACTCCTGACTTTAGCCAAAAATTAGACATGCGTATAAAACAAACAATAACACATGTAGTTCAACTATGTATATGAGACTGAATGGGCACACCAGCCCAAAAGCAAAGGTGAGAAGGCAGGAAGGGACAGGAAAGGTGGGTGAACTGAAATGGGGAAACTGAAGTCGAGATGGGAAGTGTTGACACATTGCCGGGCTGGCAATCAATTTCACAAAACAATATGTGTATTAATTGTGTAATGAGAAACTAATTTGCTCTGTAAACATTCACCTCAAGCACAATTAAAAAAAAAAATGAGCAGAGGAAAAATAAAAGAATTTTTATAGAAAGATTTAAGAATAGGTTGTTACTTGATAACATTAAGCCAAACAAGCTACTTTCGGAGCGCTGTTTTTTTTTGGTTGTTGTGTTTGGGCGGGATCTTCTATTTGTTTCTCCATTAGAAGCCAATGGTACAATATGCCAACTTCTCACTATGGCTGCTTATTCTGGGGCTTCTGAGAAGGCTCTTTTATGTCTGGAGTCTGGTTTCCCCCTAAACTGTTACTTCCTTTTCTAAGAAGACTTGGTCTATTAGCAAAGCAATTAATACCTAGAAAGGAGTACACCTCCCCAGGAACATTCTATTATAATTCATTTCTCTCTTCCTGCCTGTTTGGCAAGACTATTCAGTGAGCCTCTTGGTTTAGGACCTGTAAGCAGCCTCTGATGGTGTACTGGTCAAGAGCTATGCTGTTAATCAAAAGGCCTGAAGTTCTAATCCACCAGCTGCTCCTTGAAAGTCCTATGGAACAGTTCTACTCTGTCCTATAAGTTCCCTAAGAGCTGCGATTGAGTTGATGGCAATGGGTTTGGTTGGTTTTTCAGAAGCAGGCTCTTAAATTTATTTGGTCTTTTGTAAATTGTTATTTTTTACCCTTAGGAAACAAGCAAAGCAATGAACACTTAATAATAAATTAAGGTGGAAAGTAGGCTAATCCATTTTAGAAAAATTTTTCTACAGGAAGGTTTTTCCAGTTAAACTTCTACCTCCCATTAGCCAGAAAATTAATTTAACAATATCTGATTTCATGAGCAAGCTGGTCAATCCATATTTTAATGTAAAACAAAGGGAATATTTGGGATCTTTAATCTGATTTTTTCTAAAGAACCTATTCATTTGATTAATGTTTTTTCCCATAACTCTCTCACTTACATTGTGAATCTCACCAATCTAATTTTTCCTTGTTTGAGAATGATTTAAGAATCCTGCCCTGTCTTTAAACCTTAAACCAAAAATATTCCCTGAAGTCTACCTCAAACCAAAAATAGCTTATCTTAACTAGTAAAACATGTCTACCTTGAGCATTACGCTTTTTTAAGAACTATCTGTATGGCATGAAATTGGCAACAGCAACTTGAAAGATTAGATAGAAACCTTAGGGGGCAGTGTCTGTTTATGCTGATGGGGGAGGAACAACTCAGAAAAAGAGGGTGAGAAAGGTTGCACAACTCAAAGAATATAACCAATGACACTGAATTACATATGTGGAAACTGTTGAATTGGTGTATGTTCTGCCCTGTATATCCTCAATAACAACAAAATTAAAAAAAAAAAAAAAAAGATCTAGGATTTTTATTTTCTCATCAAAAGATAGCACTTTACACTCCCTTTTAGCATTTGAGGGATTGTTTTGACCACTAAATTGCTTTTTAGGAGGCATTTCTTCACAGAAACAAAGGGTACACACAACACAAGTAGCAAACAATGGAGATGCAAGGCAAACAATGTTCAAACAAAGCCTGTTGGACAGAGTTTGAGGAGATATCTGTAAAAGGGTGGGAGGGCATGGCAGGGTATGCCTACACATCATTTCATTCGTGTGGATTAAAGATAGTGTTCAGCATCTGGTGAACTCAAGTTTTGCTTTTTGGAACTTACTTTTTTTTTTTTTTTTAATATTTTCTATTTGTAGTTGGTTGAATCCGCAAATGTAGAAACCGTGGTTACGGAGGGCCAACTGTCAAATGATTTATTTTAGAAAACTGATGTGGCATTTGACTGCAAAGAGAGTCTAGAAGCAATGAGACTAACTGCAATTATTCAAATATCAGTAGTAAGAGCTAAAACTGAAGACTATAAAAGAGAAATTCATGATGCCTTTTTGGCCAAGACTAAATGATTGAATTAAACTCAATTTCTTGATGAATTAAACTGGTCTGTTTTTCTTTTGTTTTTTTACACACTTTTCTGGGGCTCTTTATTTGCCCAGCTTCTCTCGGCAGGGTTACTTTTTACACTTGCCTGCTCTCTGGCTCCTTAATTTGCTGGTAGTCATGGGAATTGAACAAGTGGTTCTCTGTGTAGTTAAGCCTGGATGTAAAAGAAATGCTCTTTAAGAAAGCGAATGTTGCCACAGGAGTCTTTGTATGTAAAGTGGGCCAAGAAATGCTTCTTTATGAAAGGAATGCAGTTAAAATTGTTTTGGAGGGGACTTGGAGCTCACCTTTTCTAAAGTTTCCCAGACAACTTAAAAGGTTTTTGTTGTAATCAGCTGTTTCTGGGAAATAAGGTACTAGTACTGAATGGTTATCACCACTCCCTGAGACATTGAGTTAGAGCTGTTTAACCTCATCCAGTGATGTGTTTATGATCCCTCCTGCAGCATATGTGACTATGATCGAAAACCTGTGTAACAAGCCCTTGAAACCAATCACTGTAAGCCTCTGTACACAATTATTCAATTGAAGCCTATTCCCCACCTTCTAACCCACACTTCTTATGACCTTAACAAAAAACAAAAATTATGATACAAATGATTGTATTTATCATTTCTTTGTTCCTTGGACTGTATCTGTTCCTGTTAGAAGTTCCCTTGTTGGAGCCATGAGTTTTTCACTTATGTAAACTGGTATCTCTCTGCATTCAAATGTATCTTCTTTTGTTTGTTTGTTTACTTTTACTGAATAAATCCTCCTACGCATATTTCAAGGACTGAATGGTTTTGTTCTCTACAACAACTGTAAGAAAGGAAAGCGATGCATAGATATAAACTACATTTTAAAGAACAACAAATAGTAAATTGTAATTGTTGGATAATAAAGCCTGTTACTTTCTTGTATCAACCATGTCATCTCTGATTTTATATTACCAGTGCTTCTTACAGTAACAGACACGTTTGAGCATTCATTAAACATTTTCTGACTATATGATGTGATTTTTGAATATTTTTGATTACTAGTGAATTTAAATAATTTCTATACCTTTATTTACCATTTACCTTATTTCTGAAAATCACCTGCTGGTGTCCTTTGAGTACTCTTTCAAAGAGCCTTGCCATTTTTGTTGTTATTTATATATATTTTATATAAAAAGGCTATTGGACTTTTATATGCAGTTGTGATACATTTTTTTGTCAATAATTTGTGTGCCTTCCTGATTTGCTTTTGATGTTTTGTGATGTACAGATATTTTCATTTTAAGATCCTCAAAACTATTAATTTATCCCTTTGCAATTTGTTCTTTCTTTTGCTACTTAAAATTTCCCAATATGAAATCTCATAATCATTATTTTTAAATACTTTAAATTTTTACATTTAGTTCTTGAATTAGTCTGGGATATATTTTTGGTGAACTAATATAGGTTTCTAAATTTATTTAGATTTAAATTAGATGATAGTTTAATTCCCTTATAAGGGAATTATATTGAAAAATAGCTAAAAATATTTATTAAAGAAGTTGATTTTCATGTAGCATCCTCTCCACACACCCTGGACAACCTGGCTCTGATGGTTTCCTATTGTTCCTGTGCCATTACCTTCAAGATATTAGAAATATTAGAGAACTCCTTTTCTGAGGGCAGAATGATATCTCTCTATGAGTGCATGGTACAATTTTATTTTCTCTGCCTTGCTGAAACCGTGGACTGCTTTCTCCTGGCAGCACTGTCTTACGATCACTATGTGGCAAGATGTAGTCCACTGCAGTACCACACCATGATGCCGAAGAAACTCTGCATTCATGTGACCACATAAACCTTTATAACTAGTAACCTGCATTCCATAATTCATGTTGTGCTTCTATTAAGGTTAACTTCTGCAGGCCTAATCAAATCGACTACTTTTTTGTGATATTTTGCCCTTATACAGATTATCCTGTACTGAACTTTTTATTGACAAACTAATGATACATATTTTTTCAACGCCTACTGAAATCTTCACCATTGCCACTGTCTTCATCTCTTTGCATCCTTTTCACGATTTTCAGGATGAAATCCAAAATAGCAGAAGTAAAGCCTTTTCTACCTGTGCATCTCATTTTCTCTCTGTCTCAATAGTCTGCATTTGTCTTCTCTTGTGTATTTGACCATCTGAAGAACAGGATAAAGAATACCAGTGGCAATTTTTTATATACTATTAAATCCTTTATTAAACCCTTTTATTTATAGTCTGAGAAATAAGCAGGTAATAATTCATGAGGAACTATAATATTCCTAAGCAAACTTCATCTTCTACAGCAAATTGATGTTAATTTATTAAAATGCTTCTCTAGGAAAAGAAAAATATGTTTTATACAAAATATTAATCTCTAAATCATTAGGCTGTGTTTGTTAAAATACGCATGACTGGAGTTTCAAAATATTCTGCCAGACTTTAATACAATATTTTATCTGTTTATTGGCTATTTTCATTTCTTCTGTGAATTGTCTGTTCATTTTTCCTTCATCTTACTGTTTCTTTTTTTGCCCTCATTTATTTCTACCACTGTTGATAGAGAAGATATTAAAATGCTGTGACTATTTGTGCAAGTAGTTTCTCTGTGTGTTGATAGTCTTTTAATATTTTTTGTGATATTCATGTTTAGTAAACATTTTAATGTGATCTAATCATACTTATTGTTTTTTTCCAATATTGTTTATTTTATGTTCATTTGTTTAGAATTTCTTTCCTCAATTTGAGATCTGATATTAGCTAACTTTTCTTTTTTCTCTTTTTCTTTATCTTCTCCTGCTCTTTCTCCCTGCCTTTCTCTTCTTTCTTGATAGTTTAAGTTTTTGCCCTTGACTCTTGGCACTTCCTGAAACTTCTTTAGTACATGGCATGAGGTGTGGATGTAACTTTTTTTTTTTTTTTTTGCCTGTGTCTTCCAAAATATTCCACAGATTCATTTAGTTTGAATAAACACCAAAGGAGTACTTCTTTGGAAACCCGAAAAAGTCATTCATGCTAAAATTCTCTAGAATTCTAGATTTTCTAAGAAATAATAATAACCAATAAACAAATAGAGTTTGTGTATTACATCCTAAAGTATATGATGAAGCTCAAATAATGAAAACAGTTAACTTTTAGATCAAGAATCAAGAGATGGATCAATGGAACAGGTCATACTATTCAAAAGTAAATTCCTTGTAAAATAAGCAGCACACCATAAATCAGAGAAGAAAGAAATTATTGTTTAATAAATGTTCGTGTGGCAATTGGCTATTTCTCTTTTCTGTTTGTGTTAAAATTTATATGCCACCTCTCATGCAGAGATTTTTTTTTTTAATTTTATTGTGCTTTAATTGAAAGTTTACAAATCAAGCCAGTGTCTCATACAAAAATTTATACACACCTTGCTATATAGCCTTAACTGCTCTCCCCCTAGTGAGACAGTCCGCTCCTTCCCTCCAATCTCTCTTTTTGTGTCCATTCTGCCAGCACCTGATCCCCTCTGCCCTCCTTTCTCCCCTCCAGATGGGAGGTGCCAACATACACTCGAGTGTCTACTTGATCCAAGAAGCTCATTCTTCATTAGAATTTTTTTCTATCCATTTGTCCAGTACAATCCCTGTCTGAGGAGTAGGCTTTGGGAATGGTTCCTGTCTTGCGCTAACAGAAGGTCTGGGAGCCATGATCGCCGGGGTCCTTCTAGTCTCAGTCAGACCATTCAGCCTGGTCTCTTTACAAGAATTTGTAGTATGCGTCCCACTGCTGTCCTGCTCCTTCAGGGGTTCTCTACTGTGTTCCCTGTCAGGGCAGTCATCTGCTGTAGCCAGGCACAATCTAGTTCTTCTGGTTTCAGGCTGATGTAGTCTCTGGCTTACGTGGCCCTTCTGTCTCTTGGGCTCATAATTACCTTGTGTCCTTGGTGTTCTTCATTCTCCTTTGCTCCAGGTGGGTTGAGACCAATTGATGCATCTTAGATGGCCACTTGCTAGCATTGAAGACCCCAGACGCCGATCTCCAAAGTGTAATGCAGAATGTTTTCATAATAGATTGTACTATGCCAATTGTACCCCCGCCACTGCTACACTGGCCTTCGAAGCATTCAGTTTATTCAGGAAACTTCTTTGCTTTTGGTTTAGTCCAGTTGTGCCGAGCTCCCTGTATTGTGTTTTGTCTTTCCCTTCACCTAAAGTATTCTTACCTACTATCTAATTAGTGAATACCTCTCTCCCATTCTCCCTCTCCCCTCTCGTAACCATCAAAGAATATTTTCTTCTCTGTTTAAACTATTTCTCAAGTTCTTAAAATAGTGGTCTTATACAATATTTGTCCTCTTGCAGCTGACTGATTTCATTCAGCATAATGACTTCCAGTTTCCTCCATGTTATGAAATGGTTCCCAAATTCATCACTGTTCTTTATTAATGTGTAGTATTCCATAGTGTGAATACTCCACAATTTATTTATCCATTCATCCATTGATGGGCATCTTAGTTACTTCCATCTTTTCACTATTGTAAACAGTGCTGCAATGAACATGGGTGTGCGTATATCTTTTCTTGTAAAGGCTCTTATTTCTCTAGGGTATATTCCAAGGAGTGTGATTGCTGGATCTTATGGTAGTTCTAGTTCTAGCTTTTTAAGGAAGCACCAAATTGATTTCCAAAGTGGTTGTACCATTTTACATTCCCACCAGCAGTGTATAAGTGTTCTGGCCTCTTCACAAACTCTCCACCATTTATTATTTTGTGTTTTTTTGGATTAATGCCAGCCTTGTTGGAGTGAGATGAAATCTCATCGTAGTTTTGATTCGCATTTCTCTAATGGCTAATGATTGTGAGCATTTCCTCATGTATCTGTTAGCTACCTGAATATTTAGTGAAGTGTCTGTTCATATCTTTTCCCCATTTTTTAATCGAATCATTTGTCTTTTTGTAGTTGAG
Source organism: Elephas maximus indicus (assembly GCF_024166365.1). Taxonomy (NCBI): domain Eukaryota; kingdom Metazoa; phylum Chordata; class Mammalia; order Proboscidea; family Elephantidae; genus Elephas; species Elephas maximus. Next base: position 68,327,679 of record NC_064836.1, read on the forward strand.
TTTTTGTAGCATCATGTAAATTTTAGAGATCAGGCACTGATTGGAAATGTCATAGCTAAAAACTTTTTCCCTGTCTGTAGGTAATCTTTTTACTCTTTTGGTGAAGTCTTTGGATGAGCATAGGTGTTCGATTTTTAGGAGTTCCCAGTCATTTACTTTTATTCTGCGTTGTTAGAAATATTTTGTATACTGTTTATGCCATGTATTAGGGCTTCTAATGGTGTCCCTATTTTTTCTTCCATGATCTTTATGGTTTTAGATTTTATATTTAGGTCTTTGATCTATTTTGGGTTCGTTTTTGCGCATGGTGTGAGGTATGGGTCTTGTTTCCTTTTTTTTGCAGATGGATATCCACTCATGCCAGCACCATTTGTTAAAAAGACTGTCTTTTCCCCATTTAACTGATCTGGGACCTTTATCAAATATCAACTGCTTATATGTCTGGATTCTCAATTCTATCCCATTGGTCTATGTATCTGTTGTTGTACCACTACCAGGCTATTTTCACTACTGTGGTGGTATAATAGGCTCTAAAATCAGGTAAAGTGAGGTCTCCCATCTTGTTCTTCTTTTTCAGTAATGCTTTACTTATCCAGGGCCTCTATCCTTTTATTATGAAGTTGGTGATTTATTTCTCCACCTCATTAAAAAATGTCATGGAGATTTAGATTGGAATTGCCTTAAATCTATAGATCGTTTTTGGTAGAATAGACGTTTTTATAATGTTAAGTCTTCCTATCCATGAGCAAGGTATGTTTTTACACTTATGTAGGTCTCTTTTGTTTTGTAGTTTTCTTTGTATAAGTCTTTTACATCTCTGGCAAGATTTATTCCTAAGTATTTTATCTTCTTGGGGGCTACTGTAAATAGTATTGATTTGGTGATTTCCTCCTCGATGTTCTTTTTATTGGTGTAGAGGAATCCAACTGATTTTTGTATGTTTATCTTATATCCTGATAATCTGCTGAACTCTTCTATTGGTTTCGGTAGTTTTCATGATGATTCTTTAGGGCTTTCTGTGTATAAGATCATGTCATCCACAAATAGAGTTACTTTTACCTCTTCCTCTCCAATCTGGATGCCCTTTATTTATTCATCTAGCCTAATTTCTCTGGCTAGGACTTCCAGCACAATGTTGAATAAGAGTGGTGATAAAGATCATCCTTGTCTGGTTCCCAATATCAAGGGGAATGCTTTCAGACTGTCTACACTTAGGATGATGTTGGCTATTGGTTTTGTATACATGCTCTTTATTAAGTGGAGGAATTTTCCTTCTATTCCTATTTTGCTGAGAGTTTTTATCATGAATGAGTGTTGAACTTTGTCAAATGATTTTCTGCATCAATTGATAAAATCATGTGATTCTTGTCTTTTGTTTTATTTACATGATGGATTACATTAATTGTTTTTCTAATGTTGAACCATCCTGCATACTGGTATAAATCCCACTTGGTCATGGTGAATTCTTTTTTGGATATGTTGTTGAATTCTATTGGATAGAATTTTGTTGAGAGTTTTTGCATCTAAGTTCATGAGCGATATAGGTCTGTAATTTTTTTGGTGTCTTTACTTGGTTTTGGTATCAAGGATATGCTGGTTTCATAGAATAAGTTTGGGAGTATTCTGTCCTTTTCTATGCTTTGAAATACCTTTAGTACTAGTGATGTTAACTCTTCTCTGAAAGTTTGATAGAACTCTGCAGTGAAGCCCTCTGGGCCAGGGTATTTTGGGGGGGGATGGGGGAGTTTTTTGATTACGTTTTCAGTCTCTTCTTTTGTTATGGGTGTATTTAGCTGTTCTACCTGTGTTTGTATTAGTTTAGGTAGGTAGTGTGTTTCTAGGAATTCATTCATTTCTTCTAGGTTTTCAAATTCGTTAGAGTACAATTTTTTATAGTAATCTGATGTGATTCATTTAATTTCAGATGGGTCTGTTGTAACATCACCCAACTCATTTCTTATTCACTTTATTTGCTTCCTCTCCTGTTTTTCTTTTGTCAGTTTGGCCAATGGTTTATCAATTTTGTTAATTTTTTCAAAGAACCAGCTTTTGGTCTTGTTAATTCTATTGTTTTTTTTCTGTTTTCTATTTCATTTAATTCGACTCTAATTTTTATTATTTGCTTTCTTCTGGTGCCCGTGGGTTTCTTTTGTTGCTCTCTTTCTATTTGTTCAAGTTGTAGGGATTATTCTTTGATTTTGGCCCTTTCTTCTTTTTGTATGTGTGCATTTATTGATATAAATTGACCTCTGAGCACTGCTTTCACTGTGTCCCATAGGCTCTGATGGGAAGTGTTTTCATTCTCATTGGATTTTATGAATTTCTTTATTCCGTCTCTAATGTCGTCTATAACCCAGTCTTTTTTGAGCAGGGAATTGTTCAGTTTCCAAGTGTTTGATTTCTTTTCCCTGCTTTTTCTGTTATTGATTTCTACTTTTATGGCCTTATTGTCAGAAGAGATGCTTTGTAATATTTCAGTGTTTTGATCCTGCTAAGGCTTGCTTTATGACCTAATACATGGTCTTTTCTAGAGAATGTTCCATGTGCACTAGGAAAAAAAGTATACTTGGCTGCGGTTGGGTAGAGTATTCTTTATATGTCTATGAGGTCAAGTTGGTTGATTGTGGCATTTAAATCTTCATGTCTTTATTGAGCTTCTTTCTTTTGTGTATTGTTGACAGTTTCTTTTTCCCACTTAATTTTTTGTGCTGAGTAGTTTATCTTTACATATAGTCTGTTCCTCGTATTTGTTGTTGTTGGTTTTGTTTCTGCTGAGTCTCTATTTTTTTCTTGTATTTTATTTTAATGCGTAGGGTGTTTGTCTCCTTTGTGGTTATCTTCATATTTACCCCTATTTTTCTAAATTTGAACCTAATTTTTATTTCTTTGTGTCACCTTGTCTTCCTCTCCATATGAAAGATCTATGACTACATTTCTTAGTCCCTCTTTATTGTTTTAATGTTGTCTTCTTTTACATAATAACATCGCTGTTTCCCTGTTTTGAGCATTTTTTTAACTTGATTTATTTTTGTGACTTCTCTGTCTGAGTTGACATCTCGTTGCTTTGTCCAGTGTTCTAGTCTCGGGTTGATATCTGATATTATTGATTTTCTGACCAAAGAACTCCCTTTAGTATTTCTTGTAGTTTTGTTTTGGATTTTATAAATTCCCTAAACTTTTGATTATCTGGCAATGTCCTAATTGCACCTTCAAAGATGAGAGACAGTTTTGCTGGATATATGATTCTTGGCTGGCAATTTTTTTCCATCAAAGCTTTGTATAAATCATCCCATTCCATTCTTGCCTGCATGGTTTCTGCCAAGTAGTTGAAGTGTATTCTTATTGACTCTCCTTGTAGGTGACTTTTCGTTTATCCCTAACTGCTCTTAAAATTATCTCTTGATCTTTGGTTTTGGAAGTTTGATTATATCCTGATGATTTTCTTTTAAAATCTAACTTATGCAGAGTTCGATGAGCATCTTGGGTAGATATCTTCTCATCTTTCACAGTATCAGGGAAGCTTTCTGACAACAAATCTTCAACAATTCTCTCTGTATTTTCTTTTATCTCTCCCTGTTCTGGTACTCCAATCACTCACAGGTTAATTCTCTTGACAGAGTCCCACATCATTCTTAAGTTTTCTTCATTTTTTCAAATTCCGTTGTCTGATTTTTCTTCAAATATATTGGTAGTAAAAAATATTGGTAGTACCAAGTGCTATATCTTCAAGTTCACAAATTCTGCCTTCCATTTGCTCAGTTTTGCTTCTCGACTTCCCATAAAAAAAAAAAAGAGTTGTCTAATTCTGTGATTTTATTGTTAATCTTCTGAATTTCTGATTGCTGTCTGTCTATGGATTTTTCCAGCTTATTAAATTTTTCATTATGTTCCTGAATAACCTTTTGAATTTCTTCAACTGCTTTACGTGTGTGTTCCTTGGCTTGTTCTGGGTATTGCCTGATTTCCTTCCTGATGTCTTGAAGGGTTCTGTATATGAATCTTTTGTATTTTGCATCTGGTAATTCCAGGAATGCACTTTCAACTTGAAGATCCCTCTGATTCTTTGTTTTGAGAGCTTGTTGAGGCGATCACGCTGTGTTTCTTTATGTGACTTGATATCGACTGTTGTCTCCAAGCCATCTATAAATTATTGTATTGGTTTCTCTTATGTTTGTTTACTGTATCCTAGCTTCTTGATTTGTTTTGTTTTGATATGACCAGATGGGTTGCTTGAGTGAGCTAGCTTGATTATTTTCACCTTTGGAGCTCTGAGGTCCTGTCCCCAGGTGGCTAGAGCTGTTATCAGGTTTATCAGTTTAGGAGTCCATTCACTTTTCTTGTAAGAACTCAGCTCTGGTGTCCAGGTAGCTGATCATCAAGTGTGTGGTACAGGCTCTGTCCTACATTTTCAGGGGCAATTGGTGTAGGTACTGGTATCTGGCTGCAGCAGGGGGTCACACTCTGAACAAGGCAGGGGGCTGAGAATCATTCCCCAAATGTCTCTGAAGTGGGTGGGTTCTGCAGATGAACCATGACACTCAATGTTTTTGGTTGCAAGGACTGGGAGGTGCCAGGTATCCTTGGACCCCTGTCATGGGTGTCTGGGTGACTTGAGTAGAGCTACCAGTCCTTAGGCCCTTGATGTGGGTAGGCGAGAGCCCTGTTTAATAGGCAAAATGGTGTCAAACCTCAAATACCCACCTCTTCACCATGCAGCTGAAACACTTGTAGTCTGCCAACAAGGGCCTAGTCTTCCGAAATAGGCCCACACAGGTCCATGCAGGGGGAAGGGTACTCAAAGTACATAGGCTTTTTATGCCTGGACAGGAGCCACTTCTATCCTGAGCTCCCCTGGTTAGTGGATCTGACAAATTATCTTTTCCCCCAAATGCAAATTTATTCCTTCTTCAAGGCAGGGAAGATGGCTCTAGGCACTCAACAGGGTCTATATCAGTCCCAGGGAAATCAACAGCCACTGAATCCAGCTTGGAGACTGGGGGGCAGGGTAAAATATATGCAAGTACTTAGCTTTTGCTGAGAGCTCCATTCTTCTCTGGTTCCAGAGGTGTGAGTAGGCTGTGTGTTTGGCTGCTTCTCCTTGAGGAAACTGCGGCTGAATGCTATTGTCAGCCTGCTGCAGCCACTCCCGGGAATGGTGCCTGAGGGCTTTGGTGATTCAGGTCCAGTAATTCCTCTCCTCTTCTGAACCATCTCTTCCTCACCCTGCCACTCAGTTCATTTTCTAACTTTGCCTTTGATGTTCGGGGCTCCTAGCTTGTCATAAATATACTTGTTTCACTTGTTTTTTCAGGTCTTTGTTGTAAGAGGGCTCGCTGGAAGCACCTGTCTATCTCACCATCTTGGCCCCACCTCCTACAGAGATTATTTTATAAACATAATTTGTATTTTCTCTTTTATAGCATGAATTTTTATACATACAATTTTAATTCAACTGCAGTTCATTTTTAAATGTTGTGAAGAATCAAAATTTGATTTGTAATGGATTACAAGTAGTTCCAGAAGCATTTGTTAACTAGTTCTTCCCTTAAGTACCAATTTCACATCTGTTTTTATACATGTACACTCACACACTCTTATGTTCATGCACATAGGAGGCCTATTTCTGGCCTGGCTAATCCGCACAACACAAAATAAGACAGGTACAAGTTCTACCCTTATATTCCATCAGGGAAACACTAGAAGCACTCACTCATCTATGCCAAGAAATTTAGAAGGCAGGTACCTGGCCAACTGCTTAGAAGAGATCCATATTTGTGCCCATGCCAAAGAAAAGCATCCAGCAGAAAGCAGAAATTATTGAACAATATCTTTGTTATCACACAAAAGTAAAATTTTGCTGAAGATAACTCAAAAATGTTTGCAGGAATACATTGACAGGGAACTGCCAGAAAATCAAGCCAAATTCAGATGAGGACATGGAAGGAGGGATATGATTGCTGATGTTAGATGGATCTTGGCTAAAAGCAAAAAATCCCAGAAAGATGTTTACCTGCCTTTTATTGACTATACAAAGGCATTCATTTGTGTGGGTCATGACAAATTATGAATAACATTGTGAAGAATAGGAATTGCAGGACACTTAATTATGCTTAAGTGGAACCCCTATGTAAACCAAGAGGCAGTCTTTAGAAGGAGGGAATAACAGGTGATTTAATATCAGAAAAGATGGGTATCAGGGTTGTATCCTTTCACCATATTTACTCAATTTGTACGCTGAGCAAATAATCCAAGGAGCTGTACTATATAAAGAAGAACACAATATCAGGATTGGAGGAAGACTCATTAACAACCTTCAGTATGAAGATGACACAATCTTGCTTGCTGAAAGTGAAGAGGACTTGAAGCACTTACTGATGAAGACCAAAGACCACAGCCTTCAGGATGGATTACAACGTCATGATAAACAGAGAAAAGATTGAGGTTGTGAAGAATTTCAGTTTACTTGGATCCACAATCATCAGCCATGGAAACTGTTGTTGTTGTTGCTGTTGTTGTTGTTGTTAGGTGCAGTCGAGTCAGTTCCAATTCATAGCGACACTATGCACAACAGAACGAAACACTACCCGATCCTGAGCCATCCTCACAATCGTTGTTATGCTTGAGCCCATTTTTGCAGCCACTGTGTCAATCCACCTCATTGAGGGTCTTCTTCTTTTCTGCTGACCCTGTACTTTGCCAAGCATGTTGTCCTTCTCTAGAGTCTGAGCCCTCCTGACAACATGTCCAAAGTATGTAAGACACAGTCTTGCCACCCTTGCTTCTAAGGAGCATTCTGGTTGCACTTCTTCCAAAACAGATTTATTCGTTCTTCTGGCAGTCCATGGTATATTCAATATTCTTCACCAACACCACAGCTCAAAGGCATCAATTCTTCTTCAGTCTTCTTTATTCATTGTCCAGCTTTCACATAAATATGATGTGTTTGAAAATACCATGGCTTGAGTCAGGCACACCTTAGTCTTCAAGGTGACATCTTTGCTCTTCAACACTTTAATGAGGTCCTTTGTGGAAGATTTACCCAGTGCAATGCATCTTTTGATTTCTTGACTGCTGCTTCCATGGATTTGATTGTGGATCCAAGTAAAATGAAATCCTTGACAACTTGAATCTTTTCTATGTTCATCACGATGTTACTCCTTGGTCCAGTTGAGAGGATTTTTGTTTTCTTTATGTTGAGGTGCAATCCATACTGAAGGTTGTGGTCTTTGATCTTCGTTAGTAAGTGCTTCAAGTCCTCTTTACTTTCAGCAAGCAAGGTTGTGTCATCTGCATAACATAGGTCGTTAATGAGTCTTTCTCCAATCCTGATGCCCCATTCTTCTTCATATACTCCAGCTTCTCAGATTATTATCTGAATAGGTATGGTGAAAGAATACAATCCTGGTGCACACCTTTCCTGACTTTAAACCAATCAGTATCCCCTTGTTCTGTCTGAACAACTGCGTCTTGATCTATGTAGTTTCCTCATGAGCACAATTAAGTGTTCTGGAATCCCCGTTCTTCCCAACATTATCCCTAATTTGTTATGATCCACACAGTCGAATGCCTTTGCTAGTTAATAAAACACAGGTAAACATCCTTCTGGTATTCTTTGCTTTCAGCCAGGATCCATTTGACATCAGCAATGATATTCCTGCTTCCACGTCCTTTTCTGACATCGACCTGAATTTCTGGCAGTTCCCCGTCGATATACTGCTGCAGCCATTTTCAAATGATCTTCAGCAAAATTTTGCTTTTGTGTGATATTAATGATATTGTTCTATAATTTCCACATTCGGTTGGATCACCTTTCTTGGAAATAGACATAAATATAGCTCTCTTCCAGTCAGTTGGCCAGGTAGCTGTCTTCCATATTTCTTGGCATAGACGAGTGAACAACTTCAGCACTGCATCCGTTTGTTGAAACATCTCAATTGATATTCCACCAATTCCTGGAGCCTTGTTTTTCTCCAATGCCTTCAGAGCAGCTTGGCCTTCTTCCTTCAGTACCATCAGTTTCTGATCATATGCTACGTCTTGAAATGGTTGAACATTGACTAATTCTTTTTGGTATAATGACTCTGTGTATTTCTTCCATCTTCTTTTGATGCTTCCTGCATTGTTTAATATTTTCCCCATAGAGTCCTTCCCTATTGCAAGACGAGGCTTGAATTTTTTCTTCAGTTCTTTCAGCTTGAGAAATGCTGAGCATGTTCTTCCCTTTGGTTTTCCATTTCCAGTTCTTTGGACATGTCATTATAATACTTTACTTTGCCTTCTCAAGCCGCCCTTTGAAATCTTCTGTTCAGTTCTTTTACTTTGTCAACTCTTCCTTTTGCTTTGGCTGCTCGACATTCGAGAGCAAGTTTCAGAGTTTCCTCCAACATCCATCTTGGTCTTTTCTTTCTTTCCTGTCTTTTCAATGACGTCTTGCTTTCTTCATGGATGATGTCCTTGATGTCATTCCACAACTCATCCGGTCTTCAGTCACCAGTGTTCAATGCACCAAATCTATTGTTTGGATGGTCTCTAAAATCAGGTGCGATATACTCAAGGTCATATTTTGGCTCTCGTGGGCTCGCTCTGATTTTCTTCAGTTTCAGCTTGAACTTGCGTATGAGCAATTGATGGTCTGTTCCACAGTCGGCCGCTGGCCTCATTCTGACTGATGACATTGAGGTTTTCCATCGTCTCTTTCCACAGATGTAGTCCATTTGATTTCTGTGTCCTCCATCTGGCGAGGTCCATGTGTATAGTCACCGTTTATGTTGGTGAAAGAAGGTATTTGCAATGAAGAAATAGTTGGTCTTGCAAAATACTATCATTCCATCTCCAGCATTGTTTCTATCACCAAGGCCATATTTTCCAGCTAATGATCGTTCTTCTTTGTTTCCAACTTTCGTGTTAAAATCAGCAGTAGTTATCAATGCATCTTGATTACACGTTCGATCAATTTCAGACTGTGGCAGCTGATAAAAGTCTATTTCTTCATCTTTGGCCCTAGTCGTTGGTGGGTGTATTTGAATAATGGTCGTATTAACTGGTCTTCCTTGTAGGCACATGGGTATTATCCTATCACCGACAGCATTGTACTTCAGGAGAGATCTTGAAATGTTCTTTTTGACGAAGAAAGCAACACCATTCCTCTTCAAGTTGTCATTCCCAGCATGGTAGACTATATGATTGTCCAATTCAAAATGGCCAATACCAGTCCATTCCAGTTCACTAACGCCTAGGATATTTTTTATGTATTCCATTTCATTTTTGATGATTTCTAATTTTCCTAGATTCATACTTGGTATATTCCAGGTTCTGATTATTAATGGATGTTTGCAGCTGTTTCTTCTCCTTTTGAGTCATTCCACTTCAGCAGATGAAGGTCCCGAAAGCTTTACTCCATCCACGTCATTAAGGTCGACTCTACTTTGAGGAGGCAGATCTTCCCTAGCCATCTTTTGAGTGCCTTCCAACCTGGGGGGCTCATTTTCCAGCACTATATCAGACAGTGTTTCGCTGCTATTCATAAGGTTTTCACTGGCTAATGCTTTTCAGAAGTAGACTGCCGGGTCCTTCTTCTTAGTCTCTCTTAGTCTGGAAGCTCAGCTGAACCCTGTCCTCCATGGGTGACCCTGCTGGTATCTGAATACCAGTGGCATAGCTTCCAGCATCACAGCAACACCCAAGCCCCCACAGTAGGACAAACTGACAGACACTTGGGGGAACCAAGGAAACAGCAGTCAAGAAATCAAACAGTGTATTGCACTGGGCAAATTTGCTCCAAAAGACCTCTTTCAAGTAGTAAGAAGTGAAGATATGCATAACCTTGAGAACTCAGGTGATCCTGACCCAAGTCATGATATTTTGACCACCTCAATATGCATGAGATAGTGAACAACGAGTAAGGAAGACCGAAGAAGAATTGATGCATTTAAATTATGGCGTTGGTGAAAAATATTGAATATACCATGGACTGCCAGAAGAATGGAAAAAATCTGTCTTAGAAGAAGTAGAGCCAGAATGCTTCTTAGAAGCAAGGATGACAAGACTTCATCTCACCTATTTTGAACATGTTATCAGGGCAGAACAATCCCTGAAGAAGGACATCATGCTTGGTGGAGTAGAAGGCCAGCAAAAAGAGAAAGACCCTCAACGAGATGGACTGACAAAGTGGCTGTAATGATTCGCTCAAACATAGCAAAGATTTTGAAGATGGCACTGGACCAGGCAGTGCTTCATTGTGTTATATATGGGGTCGCTATGAGTTGGAATGGACTCCATGGAACCTAACAACAACAAAAAATATCATCAATATGGAGATGACCCAGAATATGTATATTTCCAGCTCTCATGTTTCCCTTAATCCCCAGACGCATGTATCCAATTGCCTATTGGATATCTTCCCTTGAATGACTCAAAGACATCTGGAATTTAACATGTTCAAACTGCAGCTCTTGAATTCTCCTATCACCGTGGTCTTCCCTGATCTTCTTCAACTTGATGGTGGTATTATCCAACTAGTTGGTCAATTCAGAAATTAAGGGTAATCCTCCCTCTTCCTCTCCCATCACACACAAATTTTCATAAGACCTGTCAACTCTATCTCTGAAGTACAAGTAGTCCCCACTTAGGACATACTGGAGTTATGATGAACTGCACTTACAACTTTCCATTTTGGGGTTTTTTGTACATCTTGTCTTCTGTCATATGTACTACCTACAGTGTCATAGCACATAATTTGTTGATGTTGTGGTTCTTATGTCAAACCCCAAAGACAAATAAAGATCAGATTTATAAAGACACTGATAATAAAAGGCAATGATAATGACAACTTAAATAAATAAAAATGAGGTATTCCACTTATATTGGACCCAACTTAGGACAGAGTCATTGGAATGGAGCCTTGCCGTAAAATGGGGAATATCTATATATCTTAAATGTGCCTACATCTCTCTATTTAAACTTCTTATATACAAACCGTGGTGGCATAGTGGTTAAGCGCTACAGCTGCTAAACAAAAGGTTGTCAGTTCGAATCTACCAGGTGCTTCTTGTAAACTCTATGGGGCAGTTGTACTCTGTCTTATAGGGTTGCTATGAGTCAGAATCGACTCGACGGCAATGGCTCTGGTTTTTTTAGTTTATATGCAATTCCATTCTGCCTTCGTCTCTCACCTGTACAATATTAATAACTTCAAACTGATCTCCGTGATTTCACAACTTAACATTCCTTTTTAATTTCTTATCACAAGCCAATTTTAAAAATACCACAAAAAGTGTATTTCAAAAACTGTAGTGTCCTACCCGTCATAAATGATGCATTCCAGTTGAAACCGCTTCCTAATTTTTTAGCTACTTCTCTGTAAATTGAACATCAGATTTCTTACCGTCAATTGTAGATATATTAACTAACCTCCTGTTATAACCCATTGCTATCCAGTAGATTCCAACTCATGACAACCCTATAAGACAGAGTAGAACTGCCCTATAGGGTTTCCAAAGCTGTAATCTCTGTAGAAGAAGGCTGCCTCATCTTTCCCCATCCGGTGTCTGGTTGTTTGCAACCAACGGATCTTTCCATTAGCAGCCAAGTGCTTAAACACTGTACCATCTAGACTCATAGCATATCCCCTCAGAGTCTTTTTACCCTTTTCTTTTGTTTTTGTTCTCTTGGCTGTTTTCATTTCTCTCTTTAATGCCCCTTGCTTTTGTTGTAGAATCTCTTGTCTCTTGGGAACCTTGAGATTTAGTCTTAATTTATAAAACGATTTTGTCTTTTTCTCCAATTTCTTTTCTGTTAGTTTTCATTTTATACATATTTTTGTCCATCTTGGTTCTCATTTTGGAATTTTTTTTTATAAAAGCTCTTTCTCTTTGTCTGAAAATGCTTGCTTAAAGATAATTAGGTTTAGATGTTGTGTTACAGTTTTTCTCTGTCTATGGCTGTTTTTCTCGGAAGAATTTTCATCAGCTGAAATACTTTTAATTCTCAATTTTTATTTTCTTCCTCTATTAATTTGGTATGGATGTGGCTTGTAAATTTTCTGTTGATTTTTAATTGCTTTGTTTTCTCTGGATCAGCAATGATAGATGACTCTATTTAAGTAGGCTTGAGGGGATTCTGTAGATTACTGTTATTAGTATGAGAGCACTTTCCTCTGTTGGTACATGATTTGCCACTTCTTAAGTAGAAGGTTCATCTTTGAGGGATGGAGCTAGTTGTGTCTTTTAGCCTTGTGATCTTGTTCCTGTAGCAACTTGACTAAATTGAGTTTCCCCAGGAAAACAAATTCTGAGATGGAGATTTGCATGCAGAACATTTGTTGAGGAACATTCTCAGGCTCAATCTTTATTGAGGGAGTGAAGGAAGTAAGATTAGGCAAATGGCTAAGTTTAACTTTAATGTAGTCACAACAAAAATCCCAACCAATTTCTTGGGGAAGTGAGGAGCTGGGATTTTCCTTCAGAGTTTCCATGCCACAAAGTAAGGGCTCTGAATTTCATACTTTCTGTGGAGTAGTTATTGGATACAGGCTGCCTCAAGGGAACAGTGTGAAATGAATGAGGCAGCTCTCTTCAGCCAAGGTCAATTCCTGGGCAGAGATTCATATGAGAACTGCCAGCTATCAACAATCTCACAGGGAATTAAGGTGGGATCTGGGCAGTGAACCACAGATTCACTACAGTCCACCTCTTAGACTGTTCAGAGTGACTTGTTTCATATAATAAGCTCTGGCGACAGCTCCTCTAGGATACTGTTCTTGTCTTTTTTTGAAGAATTTTAAATGATGAATGTTAGTGGGACAGCTTACAGCTTTCACTGCTGCAGCTACTCTCAAGGCCAAAATTAATATTCTTATCCTTCCTCTAGGCTCCCTTTGCCTTTAGCTAATACTTCTGCTGGTTTAGGTGGCTCATATAGTGGAGTGACACAGAGGTCTGATCTTTGAGCTCTAAGTCCTTTGTCACCATGCCCTTTTCAGGTCACTTTATTGTCATTTGTCACTTTATTGTTAAACTTGGATAAGGGAGTACCAAGTCATACCCATGGATCACCTGAATGCCAAACATATTCTTCCCAGCCCCCACTGAACAACAGGAACTCTACCTCCTCCCCATGATTAGGGTCAATTATCCTTGCAAGTCTGTAACTCCTTCCCTTGCCTTCTAGTCTCTTGCTACAAGGAACCCAAAGTGACTGGGTCGCAGTTATAGCTTTAAGTACAATGGGATTTTTGCTGTGTTTCCTAGTAAAAGCATTTCTCCTCTGAGATCCAGGACTCCTAAATTCATACAGCTCAGAGTTCTGGTGAAAAAGGTGCAAATTCCCCAAGTGCGCTACTTAGGGAGTTCCTGGATTCATTTTATATGGCCCAAATAAATATACTACTGAGGACATATGGTCCAAGTAAATATACTACTGAGGCACCATATAGTGGTCATTGATTTATGATGTACAATGCTTCCTAGAAAATGAAGCTTTCATATTACAAGATATCCACTCCAAGACGATACCTTAGTTGTTCTTTCAAAGGCCATTCCATCAATATATTAAGCTAGTAGTTTCTGGATGATGTGGAATATTATAAGACCAAACCATATAACCAAACCAAACCCAGTACCGTGATAGGACCAGTAAGCCACTAATTGTCCAATGCCACACCTTTGCTGTAAAATAGGTTTCTTGGTCCAACTCATAGTTATGTACCACTCTTTCAGCCCTCATATAGTTGTTCTATCTGAAGTCTTGCAGATAGGAAAATATAACCCATACCTGGATTATATGCCAGTTCTAGTCAAGGTGAATTTCTGCTATTTTTAAGGTGGAGGAATTTACAGTAGCTAATTTGTCACCAAGTGACTGGTTGATTTCCTTGAGAAGTGTTGCCATATTAGGGGCTGCACATTGGTTTCTGTCACTGGCAAGTCTGACATTTGGAAGTGACAGTAATTAGATTAGCTTTGAAAAGTAGGAACCCATTTTCATATGCATAGCTTCCATCCCAGCCATCATAGCTACTTTGATTTTCTAGGAAGAGGGTGTAAGATGAACAAAGCTGCAAGATTTCAACTGGCTGAGTCATTTTGTCAACCTGGTCGTTTAGTGTATCTGTCACGATAGATGTTCTCTGGTGGACAATAACATCTGATATAATTTTTCCACACTTCACATCTACTGTTATCATGGATTGAATTATGTCCCCCCCAAAATGTGTCTATCAGATTGGTTGGGCCATGTTTCCCAGTATTGTGCAGTTGTCCTCCATTTCGTGATTGTAATTTTATGTTGACAGGATTAGGGTGGGATTGTAACACCACCCTTACTCAGGTCACCTCCCTGATCCAAGGTAAAGGGAGTTTCCCTGGGGTGTGGCCTGCACCACCTTGTATGTCTCAAGAGATAAAAGGAAAGGGAAGCAAGCAGAGAGTTGAGGAACTCATACCACCAAGAAAGTAGCACCAGGAGCAGAGCAATTCCTTTGCACCCAGGGTCCCTGCGCCTGAGAAACTCCTCAACCATGGGAAGACTGAGGACAAGGACCTTCTTCCACAGCCAAAAGAGAGAGAAAGACTTCCCCTGGAGCTGACTCCTTGATTTTGGGCTTTTAGCCCTCTTTACCGTGAGGAAATAAATTTCTCTTTGTTAAAGCCATCCATTAGTGGTATTTCTGTTATAGCAGCACTAGATGACTAAGACAACTGTGCTTTTATATGCTTCTTCCAAAAATCTTTTCGTCCTTAATCTTTTCATCTTTCTTCTCACAGGCCACTGACCAACATCTAAGGCATTCACCTTCATCCTAAATCTTTATATTCTTACCTTGGACCATTTCTCTTTCTATAAAATGGAAAAAGATGATTAGTTCATTGCACAAAGTAAGAATTTACCCTTACTGAGGTCTTTCAAGATCACTCCTGGAGGGAGCTATAGTTCAGCAGCAATACATTTTGTTTCGTACCAATATACCAAACTGATCATTCAAGAACCAAGCTTGGCATTTTATATTCTCTGTCAGCTGATCATAAAGGGTCCCCCATGAGGCCAGAACAGTGAGCTAAGGAAGAGCGGTCAGTGCAACAGAGGTAGATGACATATGGTCTGGGCTACCTACTTGTGCAATTTGCTGTGCCCTCTGGCTTGCTCATGCCTGATCTCGGAGAAACCACTTTCACCTTAAAATGCATTGTTCCTGTACCTTCTTCAACCTATACTAGATTAGTGTGACCAATTCCTGCTCATTAAGGGCAGTTCTGGTCTCATGGTCATTCAGTATCCTAATATCAGGAGCTCTGTCTCTACCAAGGTTCATAACATATCAGGGAATTATTTTTTGAATAATGTATAATCTTCTACCATAGATTTCAGTGCACTTTTTTCAAAACCATAGAAGTTTAAGTTGTGATTCTCCTTTTGTGGTTTTCTAGAACCTTTCCACAGTTCTTCTCATCTTGGATACCTCTAATACCAAAGGTCTGCTGGGTCATTTGACCCAAAACTCAGAACTTCTTACATCATACCTCGAATGCACAGAAGAGCCCTTTCCTCTTCTGGAATGAACTCAAAACTGGCATTTTTCTCCCATTTGGACAGATATATCTGTGTTTGTATCTGTTTCAACTGTGTCAGACATTAAGAAAATATAGTAAATAATTTTAAGCAAGACTTTGAATTACTGGATTAGTGCTAAACTTAGATTTAAAAAATAATAAGGAAAATACATCTTGACATTTTTAAATGACTATAACAATTATGAGGCAGTTCTACTCTGTTTTATAGGGTCACTATGCGTCAGAATTGACAGCAATGGGTTTGTTTTTTTTAAATAACAATTATTCCTATTATTTTAATAATAGTATTCATGAAAGAAAACAATGATTTCTATCATTAACACATAATAAAACAAAAACTTATTTTTAATACCAGTTACTAGATTTAATCTCATTCTATTTACATTTTTTATTTTTACGTTTTACACTATACACAATATTTAATACAGTGGTACATCTATATAATTTATAAGTAAAATGAATATAGTCCAAATGATTTTACTGATATGAATGGACAGCTAAAAAATCTTGAAATCACTCCTGTAGTAAAACCGCTAATAGATGGATCGCAATTAACAACCCAAAGTATGTGAAATAATCTCAGGAAAACTCTAGAATAAAAAAAGGGAGACAAAATACAGAACTGAGGGGCGCACAAACGTCATGAAGGGCAAAGAGAGAAACATAATCCAAGGTTAAAGATTGAGATGGCACAGTTAGGAAGACAGGAGAAATGAAGGTTATCACAGAAGCCAGAGATGAGAGACCTTCAGTAGTATCAAACACTATCCCTTGGTCAGGAATATAATTAGGAAATGCTCTTTAGAGTTGGCATTTAGAGCTTGGTTGTGACTTTAGTGAGAGAGAAGTTTCAGTGAAATGGTGGGGGCAGAAAAATAATAAATGTCTAGGAATAAATAAAATACAACAATAAGCCAAAAAACCAAACCCAGGGCCGTTGAGTCAATTCCAACTCATAGTAATCCCTATAGGACAGAGCAGAACTGCACCATAGAGTTTCCAAGGAGCACCCGGCGGATCCGAACTGCCAATCCTTTGGTTAGCAGCCGTAGCACTTAACCACTACGGTTTCCAAAATAAATGAGTATAAATAATAAAAATAATAAAGGGAACCATATAAAACAATTCCCAATCTAACACCCTACTCCACCTAGTATCTCTTAGAAAGGTCTCCTTATGTCACAGGTGCTTAAGCTTCAGTCAACTTTTTTTATTATCCATTCTCTAAGTCTTGTTCTTTCAAGTTTCTAGGCATTTATTTATGTGGTTTCCTCAGGCTACTGACCTTCCACATGTTCTCTATTAAATACTACTTATCTTACAAGGTTCATCCGAAATGACACTTCCATTGAGAAAACTTTTTTTCTTCCTTCTGGCCATTATTGACTTCATTTGCTATATTCCCACATGGTAAGTTTACACTTCTTTTGTAATGCTTATCACAGCTTTACTTGTACTCTAGTTAGTAATGTAAGTTTCTTTCTTCCTTGCTAGTTTATGAGCTTATTATCATGAGTGACTTCTAAGATCTATGAATGGCTCATCCCCATTGAGCTCACATCTTGTGCCCTGTTGTGTCTATTGTCTTATCCAATACCCTATGTATTATAAGTACTTAATAAAGGTTGAAGAAAACTCAAATTTTAGCAAATAAGTTTGTAGTGAATCTCTAGGTCAGTTTTCTGTGAGGAACTTAAAAGATGGATAACATGACCCCTGACTTAAGGATATTTAATCAAGACATAAGACATTAGAAGGCTATGCAAGTTGCATTTAATTAAGTGTCAAATACGTTATAAAAGCAAGTAAGTAGCAGGTAGTTCAGGAAGAGGGAAACACAATTTAATTTAAAGGACCTGAGAAAGTCTTCATGGGGAGATCATATTGACCTCAAGGATGAGAAGGATTAGAGTGGAAAGAGGGAGAAGAAGGTGTTTTAGGAGAAGAAATATTACGAGCAAGTTCATTGAGTCAAGGCTAAACTGAGTACACAGAGGAACAGTGAAGTGATGTGCTGAGCTGAAGAAAGCAAGAGGCCAAAAGCCCTGAGCTGAGAAAAGACAGCAAAGGGACAGGTAAGACATAGGCAAAGTACGGAGTATGTGAAATATGGAAAAACAGAAAATGCAATTTGTTTGAAAAATAATGAGGGACCATTAACAATTCGTGAGCATAGGAGTGACTTTTTCTTTTTTTTCATTTATTCAACCTATATTTATTGAGCACTCCAAATTGCCAGACACTATCAAGGTGCTGGGAATGCAGTAATGAACAAAACACAGAAAGTTCCTCCCTGCTTTAATCTATGTGCTAATGATGGTGGTAGAGTGGGGGCGATGAATTATGCATGTATCAACAAATAAATATATGATATGTTGAGGAGTGATTAGTGATATAAAAAGCAAAAACAAAAATGAAAAACAGGATAAAGAAGATGAAGGGCAGCTTGGTGATCAGAAAAGATAGGAGAACAAGTTCAGTAATGCATTGGGACTAAATAGTTGTTATGGATATAATTGTGTCCCCCAATAATTGTGTTGTAAATCCTAAACTCTATGCTTGTGGTTATCAACCTATTTGGAAATGAGTTGTTTTTGTTATATTTACAAAGCAGGATGAACTAGGGTGTATCTTTTGTCAATCTCTTTAGAGATAAAAATGATATTAAGCAACCAAGCTAGAGTATCAGAGATTGGGGAAGAGAGATGCTAAGCCACATTAAGACCACCCAGGAGAAGAAGCTAAAAGAAACGAGGACTTTCCTCCAGAGCTGACAGAAAAAAAAAGCCTTCCCTTATAACTGGCACCCAGAATATGTACATATAGCTTCCTAAACTGTGAGAAAATAATTTTCTGTTTGTTAAAGCCACCCATCTGTGGTATTTCAGTTAGAGCAGTGCTAGGTATCTAAGACAGAATTTGGTACCAGGAGAGTGGATGCTGTTCTAACAGATACCTAAAATGTGGAAGTGGCTTTGGAATTGGGAAATGCGTAGAGGCTGGAAGAGTTTTAAGGTGCCTAATTAAAAAAAAAATGTTTTTTTTTTTTAATAGTAAAAGCCTAGGTTGCCTTGAAGAGACTTTTGGTAGAACTATGGACATCAAAGTCAATTCTGGTGAAGGCTCAGCAGGAAGTGAGGAGAGTTATAAAGGAAGTCTCTATCATTTTAAAGAATACACATGGTGCCAGCAATAGAATCTTCCTAGAAATATGGATGTTAAACGTGCTTCTGGTGAGGCTTTAAAGAAAATGATGATCATGTGATCGAACAATGGAGGAAGGGCAATGCTTTTTATGAAGTGGCAGAAAACTTGTCTGAATTATGTTCAAACGTTTGGTGGAAGGTAGAACTTCTAAGTGATAAACTTGAATATCTGATTGAGGAGATTTCTAAGCAAAATCCTAAAAGGGTTACATGGATTCTTCTCACTACTTATAGTAAAATGTGAGAGACAAGAGATGGATTTAAAAATGAACTGTGCAAAATGAAATCTGAACTTAAAGATTTGGAAAATTGTGTTGTACAAATTAAGAATGCGTGCCTTAAAATGTTCTCCAAGGACTTGGTGACTCAGTCTTTTCAGGAGAGTAAGCCTGTATCATGGATCTAACCAACTGGCACAGCAGAAAACCAATCAACTTACACTGAAGAGTACAGGGACTAGGAAAGAAAGCTATCTGCCTCTTGGAATTCTACAGGCAAGAAACAGGCCGAAGGAGCTATAACTGTTGTCCTCCCAGAAAAGAAAATGGCCATCCCTGGAGTACCTCAGAGATCGGTAGAATTGTTGGAAGGTGCATGGGAAGCAGGGCCATCTTAGCTTCAAAGGGTGGGTCCAAGGTCTCCTGGATCTCATATGATGGGGCCAGAGCCTCCTTGGTTTCAAACAGTCAGATCTTCACTCGTTCAATTAGAGAGTTTGGGGCTCCTGTTAAAATGTACCAGGGAAGTGTAGCTGCCACTAAAAGCTAAGATGATGGGGCTGTCCCTCCCCAAGGGTCAGAAGAACAAGGCCTGCAGAGACAAGCAGGTGTGGCCACCACTCAGATAGACTAGGAGAGTGGGGTCATCCAGAGCCAAGGAGCAGAGATGCTATACCATTGGGCCTGGAGGGCAGGGCTTAGGCCAAAGCCAAAGGATCTGCACCCCGATTCAGAAAGTGTGAACGACACTCAGAATCTGGAGGGCAGGGACCTTGCTCAGATAGTCTCAGAGAAGAGAGGATTATTTTCAAGACTTGGGGGTTAATGTAAATTGTTCTGCTGGGTTTTGGACTTGCTTGGTGCACTTTATCCCTTCCTTTTCTCCAGTTTCTCCAGTTTGTAATAGGAATGCCTACCCAGTCCCTGTTTCATCATTGTGCTTTGGAAACAGGTCATTTGTAGTCTAGATTTCTCAGGTTCATACATGAAAAGAAATTTCTTAAATTAAATGTCTTAAATTCTCTCCCATATTTGCTTTAAATCTTCAGAAGATGAGAATTCGGACTTGGAGTTGATTTCAGACTTTCAGGATGATGTAATGGTATGAACGTGTTTTACATGTGGCAAGGACATGAATTTTGGGGGGTTGAAGGGTGGAATGTATTGGATTGAATTGTGTCCCCCCAAAATATTTGTTGTAAATCCTATCCACTCTGAGGTTATAATCCCATTTGAGATTGGGTTGTCTTTGTTATGTTAATGAGGTGAGATGAGTGTAGGGTGTATCTTGAGTCAGTCTCTTTTGAGACGTAAAGGAGATTAAACAAGTAAGCAAGAAAAGTAGAGATGGGGAGGAGAGAGATGCCAAGCTACTTGAAAACCACCTAGGACCAGAAGCTAAAAAAAACAAAAACTTTCCTCCAGAGCCAACATAAAGAGAGAAAGCCTTCCCCTAGAGCTGGCACCGTGAATTTGAACTTCTAGCCTCCTAACGGTGAGAAAATAAGTTTCCGTTTGTTAAAGCCATCCACTTGTGGCATTTCAGTTGCAGCATCATTAGATAATTAAAAGAATAGTTTTTCCAATGAAGGCTTGAAGGACATGGGAACAGATTGAATCCACAGAGTGAAGAAGTCAGTGACCTTGGCTGAACTCATCACACCTTTTCTTTCTTCCACCAAATCCTAATTATTTTTCATAAATAAATAAAAAAATTTTTTTTTTCATAAGCCAGATTAAATCTACTTCCTTCAATAACTGATCAAACAAGTCTGAAACTTTTTTCTGGCCATTTCACATTTTATGCACAGGATGGTGAACAGGATTTAAAAATTAGATCAGTTACATAAGAGTCAGCAAGATGATTATCACAGACTTTAATGAGCGTCATTTGCTTTACCCGCAGTGTCTTACAGAACAAAATAAGTGCCGCACAATTTCTACGTTTTGCCGACTGAATCTCCTCACAGAAATACACTGATGTCAATTCCAGAAAATCCCTTTAGGATTAAATGGAAAACAAATTTTGCACTCTAATTATAGTCACTGACCTATTAGTAGTCTCCAAGATTTTCATTCCTTTAATCCCACATGTTTTAGAGGCCAAAATTTATATTCAGAAATTCTATTTGTCTTAACATCACAAGGCAAGTAACAAGCTGTTACAAATCCTTCTCAGAAAATCCAGGGAAGAAAAATATTCTACTTCGTCTTAACACTTTTCACACCTGTAAATATTTATTTCTCAAAATTTATTATCATCATCGTTCTTAGATTTCAACTCATTTATCTTTCTAGCTTTTCTCTAAATTGAAAACTGTGAGGAGCTAAGATAAGACAAGATACTGCAATTCATCCTGACTTTTTCTGATTATAAGGAAGAATTTCAAAACAGACAGGTAAGGTCACAAATTATTTCTATTAAATACTTCAAGTTTGTGTTGTTGTTAGGAGCCAATGAGTTGGTTCCAAATCATAGCAACCCTATGTACAACAGAACAAAACACTACTTGGTCCTGTGCCAACCTCAAAATAATTGTTATGTTTGAGCCCATTGTTGCGGCTATGTGAATTTAAAGTAATTTCTAATTTAGCTGAATAATTAGATGGTTTATATTTAACACTTTTAAACAAATGAATAAAATTTTTAGCCAGCTTCTTCCTTTTGATGTTTATGGAAAAATTAATTACAATCTTATCGGAAAATAAATCCATTCTGAACTTACAATTCACATGATTAACATCTTCAGTTGAAACGTTCTACTGCGATCACTAGATGAGATAACCTTGTAAAGCAAAACAAAATTTGTTCTTAAAAATCCTAAACTATTTAAAGGGCTTTAGAAAACTAAAGTATAAAGGCAAACTTAATTTAGTAGTTTATAAATTATTGTGATATAATTCAGAAAATTTTATAATTTTCCCAGGAAACAGAAATATAGTAGATAAGATTGTAGAGCATGATTGATGTAATTAGTGTTATTAAATTGTACACTTGAAAAACCTTCAATTGTCAAGTGTTGTGTTACATAGGGAGCCCTGGTACCACAGTGGATAAGAGCTTGGCTCTTATCCAGATAAGCTGAGCAGTTCAAATCTACGAGCTGTTACTTGGAGACCTTATGGGGCAGTTCTACTCTGTCCTATAGGGTCACTGTGAGTTAGAATCAACTCAATAGCAGCAAGTTTGGGGTTTTTTGGTTTAGTGTTACATATATATGTTTACAATGATTTTTTAAAAATCATTTCAAGTAATAGAGAGCTAACTAAATTTTTTCATATAAACAGTTTTGAATAACCTAGGCTCTTCTGCAAAATTAATAATCTCAATTTGCAGAGGGCACAGTGGTCACTTAGCATCCTTGGTAGGGTACTGAAAACAAGTTCACTTGATCAGAGCAGAGCTAGGATTTGAATCAATTCTGCGTATCCACCATATCATTTTAAAACTCCCTTCACAGAAGTATGGAAACCCTGGTGGCATAGTGGTTAAGTGCTATGGCTGCTAACCAAAAGGTCAGCAGTTTGAATCTACCAGACACTCCTTGGAAGCTCTATGAGGCAGTTCTACTCTGTTCTATAGGGTCACTATGAGTTGGAATCGACTCGATGGCAAAGGGTTTGGTTTTTTTTTTGGTTTCACAGAAGTATAAGTCAGACTTAATCTCCAAATGCTTACAATGTGATAAACAAATTGTGCATACACATATAATAAAAACAATGTAGATTAGACATGAGAAATTCTAGATTATGTTGAGTATATAACGTATGCGTAAGGACTCAGAAACGGAGATCAGTGTGGTCTGGGTTTTTCAGTTAAAATTTCATTTAAAAAAAATTTTTTTGTTTATATATGTAAACTATGCCTTAAGAAAAAGATTGAAAGGACATAGATATTTGTTCAAAGTGCCAAATATCTATATTTGGAATATTGATTTGTAAGAAATAATAGCATGGGTAGAGTCAGTGTTTATGCAAATAAGTGAGTGTGGTGCTAGGGGTGGGGGATGAGGGAGCCGAACAATGGATGGAGAAAGTGAGAAAGCCTAAACAGCTATTGGAGAATGTGGTAAATAAGGATGGAGGTGGATCAGGTTACAGAAAACCTTATAAGCCATCCTAAAAAAATTGAATTTATCTCAGAGACAAGAAATATTGGAGTCTTTCTGGCAGCAGAGTGATGTCTCTGGCAATATCATGATGTGATGACCATTGAACTGTAGCAAAGATAAGTAGATCTGAAAATGATCAGGAGAATGTGACCTTAAATAAGTTATCAAACAAGGGAGAGCATCTGTCTGATAAATAGTAGAGGTCTCTACAGAACAAACTGGAGAGGACACAGAATGGATGTTTATCAAATCTCATAGTATGGTCACAATTATTAGAGTATCATCATCAAATCTCACAATATTAAAACAGCAGGGGACATTTCCAGGTAGAAATGGAAAGTGTTCAGATAAATAAGGAAAATATTAATATTTTATTTACGACTGGACTAAGAAAATTTGGTCCCTCATAGCCAAATGTGTTAATAAAAATATGAAGATGATATACACATTTAACTTATTAAGGAAATCAATGAAATTTTATTTCCCTGGCTTTCCAAGGTAATTTTCTTTTAAAAGTCCCCTCCTTAATACTTAGGAACCCTGATGAACATTTTAAATTATAAATATAACACACCTTTTTTTTTATAGTATGTTATTTTTAAATATTCACAGCATTAGGATAGTTTATAAAAAAAGTTTGCTCAGTGAAAAAATATATACACAGGAAAATTGATTTTAAATACACTTTAAGGATCATCAATACAAAAACTGACATTGAAATATTTGAAAACACTAACTGTAGGGTACCCTGTATTTGTTCACTATCTTTGTGTAAATTTATAAACACAAATCTTTTCACTGCAAGCATTTCCCTGAAATTATCAAAATATTCTTGTGAATTTTGACGTTCAGCCCTTGAGGTCTAATGTTCCCTAGAAGTATGTGTGTCTATATTTCAGAGACATCAGGGGAAGCTTGAGGGAGGGGCTACTCCCTGTCGTCCAAGAGAAATTCAAAGGGAAAATTAGACACACTGTAGATTAGAATATTATCTCTCCATAATTTCTGTCTCAACAGAGAAAGTAGAGATGACCCAGGACAATCGCTCCTTGACAACTGAGTTTATCCTCATAGGATTTACGGATCACCCAGACCTGAAGGCCCTTCTGTTTGTGGTATTCTTTGCTATCTATCTGATCACCATGGTGGGGAATCTTGGGTTGGTGGCATTGATTTTCATGGAGCGCCGTCTCCACACACCCATGTACATCTTTCTGGGCAACCTGGCTCTGATGGATTCCTGCTGTTCCTGTGCCATCACCCCCAAGATGTTAGAGAACTTCTTTTCTAAGGACAGAATGATTTCCCTCTATGAATGCATGGTACAATTTTATTTTCTCTGCTTTGCTGAAACTGCAGACTGCTTTCTCCTGGCAGCAATGGCCTATGATCGCTATGTGGCAATATGTCGTCCACTGCAGTACCACACCATGATGTCGAAGAAACTCTGCATTCAGATGATCATAGGGGCCTACGCAGCTGGATTCCTGCATTCAATTATTCAAGTAGTACTTCTGTTAAGGTTAACCTTTTGTGGATCTCATCAAATCAATCACTTTTTTTGTGATGTTCTTCCATTATACAGACTCTCTTGTCTTGACCCTTATATCAATGAACTGATGATCCTTATCTTTTCGGGGTCCGTTCAAATCTTCAGTATTACCACAGTCCTAATCTCTTATCTTTGCATCCTTTTCACTATTTTCAAAATGAAGTCCAAAGAGGGAAGAGGCAAAGCTTTATCTACTTGTGCATCTCACTTTCTCTCTGTCTCAATATTTTATGGTTCTCTTCTCTTCGTGTACATTCGGCCAAACTCATTTAAAGAAGAGGATAAAGATATACCAGTTGCTATTTTTTATACTCTAGTAATTCCTTTATTAAACCCTTTTATCTATAGTTTAAGAAATAAAGAAGTAATAAATGTTATGAAAAGAATTATGAAGAAGAGAAAATCTCATAACATTCTGAAACAAAGATCCCTTGTGACAAATTGATTTTAATTAGATACACTTTTTTCAAAGTCAAGGATACTGGGAAAATGGAATATGGTCACTTCATATATCATATACAGATCAATAAGACACAATGATTTATAAATCATGTATAAATGACTAATTAAGTACAGGAAGGAGGGATTCTGCTAAAATATATTTCAAGAACTAAACTGCTAGGATCTCTTAGGAGTGAATTAATAGCCTACTCCTAAAGTTTTTTGTTTTTTTTTTTTTAAAGTTGGAAATTCTGTCAGAGTGGAGTTAGCTACTATTTTCAACAGATTCAATAAATCCTAGGAATAAAATTCGATATATAAAGCTAGCCTCTAAATAGCATTGTTGGCAAATTCGTGGAATTCCTAAGCATGGTCTTACAAACTCACACGCATTTCCAATTCTCTTGTATTAATCACTTAAACCACACCATCTATCAGAAGCAAACCGTGCACTTGAATTCAATTCTCAAGTTTCTTTGAGTTGTTCAAGAATTTATGTTAGAATATGGATTTATACAGAATGTGTATTCTCAAATCAAGAACATCTTTATCTCTAGTGTTAGTCATTTTTCCTTTCAAGCTTTCTGAAATAGAGTGTATAATGGTAATTTATCAACCTTTAGTTGAAAATACTGCTATTTATGTTGAAAGCCCTATGGATCTGAATGTTTTCACATAGTTTAATAGTAGTCCATGATGCATGACAGTACAATTCCTGAATATATCAATTAATTCAAGGGTTTTCCCACAGGATAGCATCCCTTTTTTGTTATTAGGCATATCACTAACCTGCACTAATTCCAGTGTAAATTATTGGTATATTATGAGCATTAACAGAAAGCTAGAGATGCTGTTCAGCAAAAATGAGGCAGAAAATAGTGAAAATCCTAAAAAGTAAGCAACAATGAAAAAAATAATTTATTGATCAATTAAATATACAAATATGAAAGGAAAAATGGTTTGATGAGACCCTGTCTCTGCTAGACACAAATCTACATATTTCAGACATATTCCCTTTCAGCGAGTTAGAATTTATTTTTCATCCTTTTCAGAGTAAAAATTCAGACTTTGAAATATTAAGTAGTCTGCCCAAGTTCAGGCAGGCATATGAATGGAGTTAGGATTTGAATCAATGATGCTCTTTCCCTGCTCTGTTTTCCAGCTCCTTTCACAGAAACTTGAGGCACAGTTAATCTCTACGTGCTTAAAATATAATAAGGAAATTGGGCATACATTTATCAGGGGAAAAAACAATGTAGATTATACACAAGGAATTTTAGGTTGTATTGGGTGTAGCATGTGCTTGTGAATGCAGAGAATGGAGATCAGTGTAGCCTGGGGTATTTAGTCATTAAATAGGACCAGAAACAAGAGGTGTTCATAGGGTGGAAAAAAATTGGATTTGCTGGAAAAACAGCAATAAAAGCATAAGCAGAGTCAATGTTTATGGAAATGAGTGTGACAATCGTAGGAGGAAATGAGGAAGTTGAAGGATGGGTGTAGAAACCTGGCAGAGCTATTGGTGAAAGCAGTTGGTGAGTGTGAAAAATAAGGATGGAATAGGATTCATTTACTGACGATGTTAAAGACTCATCAGGGGTTCTGAATTTTTCTTAGAGGCATCAAACATTGATGTCTTCCTTGTAGCAGAGTGCAGTTGTTTCTTGGTGTCTGCAGGGAATTGGTTTCAGGACCCCAGTGGACACCAAAATCTGAGGGTGCTCAAGACCCTTATATAATATGGTTTAGTATTTGCATATAACCTACACACATCCTCCAGTATACTTTAAATCATCTCTAGATTGCTTATAATGCCGAAAACATTGTAAATGCCGTGTAAATACTTGTTAATGCGTACACTTAATATTTTTTCAGTCTTTGCAAGCACTTTATCAAGAACCAGAGACCATTTTTACCATTGTAGGGATAGCATGTCCACTAACACTTGCACAAATTTCAGCTTCTTTCTGCTTTATTGTGTGAATGCCCAATTCTTTCTTAACAGCTTTACGGCCTACCACAACGAGTGACATGCCACTTTTCAAACTATCTAAGATTTCTGGACACCCTTTA
Organism: Elephas maximus indicus; assembly: GCF_024166365.1. Taxonomy (NCBI): domain Eukaryota; kingdom Metazoa; phylum Chordata; class Mammalia; order Proboscidea; family Elephantidae; genus Elephas; species Elephas maximus. The sequence goes on from NC_064836.1 coordinate 68,354,847, forward strand.
AGTTCCTTACTGAAGTCACTCCTGAAGTCCACTCTTCACCCAAAGATTAGACAGGCGTATAAAACAAACAATAACACACATAGTTTAACCATTTACAAGAGACTAAATGGGCCCACTAGACCAAAAGCAAAGGTAAGAAGGCAGGAAAGGGACAGGAAAGCTGAACAAATGGAAATGGGGAGTCAGAGGTTGAGAAGAGTGTTCACACATTGTGGGGATGGTAGTCAATGCCACAAAGCAATATGTGTGTTAATTATTTAATGACAAACTAATTTGCTTTGTAAACTTTCACCTAAAGAAAAAACAAACAGAACGATTAGAGAAAAGCAAAAGAAAGAAATTTTATAGGAAGATTGAAGAATAGATGGTTATTGGATAAAATTAAGTCAAACAAGTTAATCTCAGGGTCCTTTGCTGGGTGGGGTCTCCCACTTGTTTCTCTCATTGGGAGCCAAGGTACCATATGCCAGCTTCTCACTAGGGCTGCTGATCCTTGGGCTTCTGAAAGGCTCTTTTATGTGTGGAGATTGGTTTCACCCTAAACTATTACTCCCATTTCTAAACAGCCTTGGACTATTTGCAAAGAAATTAACACCTGGAAAGGAGTTCACCTCCCCAGTAGCATTCTATTATAATCTTTTTCTCCTCCCACCTGTTTACCAAGACTATTCAGTGAATCTCTTGGTTCAGGGACCTGTGAGCAACCTCTGATTGTGAAGTGGTTAAAAACTGGAGTGCTAACCAAAAGGTCAGCAGTTCAAACCCACCAGCTGTTTCTTGGAAACCCTATGGGCCAGTTCTACTCTGTCCTATAGGGTCATTATGAGTCAGAATCCACTCAAGGGCAACAGGTTTGGTTTGGTTTTTTGGAAGCAGCCTCTTAAATTCACTTTCTTCTTTTCTAAATTGTTATCTTCTGAAAACTTAATAATAAATTAAGGTGGAAAGTAGAGTCATTTTAGAAAGATTTTTCCACAGGAAGATTTTTCCAGTTAGAGTTCCATCTTCTATTAGCCAGAGAATTAATTTAAGAAAATTGATTCCATGAGCAAGTTGGTCAACCCATACGTTAACATAAAACAAGTTAATACTTATGATCATTATATTTTTCTCTAAAGAACCTATTTATTTGATTAATGGTTTTTCCCATAACTCTCTCACTTACCTTGTGAATCTCACCAATCTAGTTTTTCCTTAAAAAAAATTTCCTTGTTTGAGAATAATTTAAGGAATCTGCCCTGTCTTTAAACCTTAAACCAAAAATATCCCCTGAAGTCTTCTTAAAAGGAAACAGTTGTTCATCTTAACTATTTAAAAATGTCTGCCTTGAGCATTATGCTCTCTTAAGAACTATCTATCTGGTGTCAAATTCACAACAGCAACTAGAAAGATTAGATAGGAACCTTAGGGGGCAGTGAGTTTGTGTTAACGGGGGAGAAACAACTCAGAAAAGGAGGGTAAGAATGTTTGCACAACTTGAAGAATGTAATCCATGTCACTTAATTGAATATGTAGAAACTGTTGAACTGTGGTATGTTCTGCCCTGTATATCCTCAACAACAACAAAATAAATGCAATTTAAAAAAAATAAAAGAAAAAAACAAAGATCTAAGATTTTTATTTTCTCATCCAGAGATAGCATTTTACGGTCCCTGTTAGCCTTTAAGGGGTTGCTTTGACCACTATTTTGCTTTTTGGGAGCCATTTTTTCATAGAAAGAAAGGGTGCACACAACACAAGTAGCATACATACAAGACACGAGGTGAACAATGCTCAAACAATGAGTGCTGGAGAAAGACTGAGGATCTGTGAAATGGTGGCACATTACAGCAGGGTATGCCTACATATCACTTCATTCATGTGGATTCATTGTAGTGCTCAGCACGTGGCAAATCCAAGTTTTGCTTCTTGGAACTGTCTTTTCTTTTGAATATTTTCAATTCGTAGTTGCTTGAATTTGCATATGTGAAATCCAAGGTTATGGAGGGCCAACTGTAATCAACTGTAATATGATTTCTTTCAGAAAATTGATTTGAAATTTGACTGAAAGAGGGGCTAGAAGCAATGAGACTAACTACAATAATTCAAATATTAGGTGGTAAGAGCTGAAACTGAGGAAGACTCTGTAAAGGAGAAGTTCATGAGGCCTTTTTTGACCCAGACTTAATGATTGCATTAAGTTCAGTGTTTAGATGAATTAATCTGGTCTTGTTATTTGTTACATGCCTGCCTAGGACTCTTTATTTGCCCAGCTTCTCTCAGCTGGATTACTTTTCACAAGCACCTGCTATATCTGGCTCCTTTAATTGTAGTAGCCCTGAGAACTGAGGGAGTGTTTCTCTCTGGTTCAAACCAGGATATAAAAGAAATACACTCTAAGGAAGGGAATATTGCCACAGGTGTCTTTTTGTGTAAAGTGGGCCAAGAAATATTCCTTTATGAAAAGGATGTAATTAAAATAATTTTGAAAGGGAAGTGGAGCTGGCCTTAACTAAAGTTTCCCAGACAACTTAAAATGGTTTTGTTTTAACCAGCTTTTTTGGGGATATAAGGCACTAGTACTGAATGTTTATTACAACTCCCTGAGAACCTGGTTAGAGTTGCTTAACACCAACCAGTGATGTGTTTGTTATCCCTTCTAAAGGATATGTGACTATGATTGAAAACCTCTGTAATTAGCTCCTGAAATCAATCACTGTAAGCCTCTGTACACAATTATTCAATAGAAGCCTTTCCTCGCCTCCTAATCATCTCTTCTTGTGACCTCAAACAAAAACTAACCAACTGAATGATTGTATTATAATTTCTTTTATTATTCCTGTTAGAAACTCTCTCACTGGAGCCATCAGTTTTTAACTTATATAAGCTAGTATCTCTCTGCGTACAAATGTATCCTTTTTTAAGTTTTTACTGAATAAATCCTCCTAAGCTTATATCAAGGACTGAGTGGATTTCTTCTTACAACAACTGTAAGAAAGGAAAGAGCTACATAGATATAAACAACATTCTAAATAACAACAAATAGTAAATTAAAATTGTTGGATAATAAAATCAAAGTCTGTTACATTCTTGTGAGTATCTACCATGATATATCTGATTCTATATTATCAGGATTTCTCACAGTGACAGACATATTCAGACCATCCAATAAACATTTCCTGGCTATTAGATGTGATTTTTGAATATTTATGATTACTAATGAAGCTAAATATTTTCTTTATATTTGTTTAGCATTTACATTTTCCTAAAAATCATCTGCTTGTGTCCTTTGCCTACTCTTTCAAAATCATTTTTCTTGTCTTTTATATATACATTTTATATAAAAAGGCTATTGGATTTTTATATGTAGGTGTAATAATTTTTTTGTCAATAATTTGCATGCCTTCCGGATGTGCTTATGATGTTCTGTGATGTACAGATACTTTCATTTCAAAATCCTCAAATCTAGTGATTTCTCCTTTTGTAGTTTCTTGTATTGCCACTCAAAACTCCTCAAAATGAAATTTCATAATCACTGATATTTTTAGATACTATGATTTTTTACATTTAATTCTTGAATTAGTCTGGAATATATTTGTGGTTAATGATCTAATATAGATCTCTACATTTAAATGACTTTTTAAATTTAGGTGAGAGTTTAATATAATTTCAATCAAAATAATAGAATAATTGCTCAAAGAATTTGGTGAAGAAGTTCTAATGTTTGTCCCAAAACTAAGTCAAGAAAATATTGAAAGTGACATGTATAAAATATTCATTTTAAAATGCATGACAAATCTACAATACTTTAAACAACCTCATATAAGTTCAAGAATCAATAAACATACTATGGAAAACAATAGATTGACTAGAAGCCAACCCAAATATATGGTAAGAAGAACATCACCAATAAATTAGGACAAAAAAAGAGTTCTTTTGTGTCTGGTTCTACGGCACATTTTTAACTATTTTGACCTTTTTTCCTTGTGGTGTTTTTTAGTTAAATTTTTACTATGGAAAATGCCAAAAATAGATGAAATTACTCACCATATACCTACCATCAAGTTTCAATATATATTTAGTATAGTTATTTAAGTTAATATATAATAGATTTATTATTTTTATTTTAGAAAGAATGAATACTTTTTGAATTTCTCATTTTATTTTCTAATATAGTAAATATATTAGGCTGTTTTGAAACATTCACTCCACTGGGATAGTATATAAAGAATCATGTATGCAAAATTATGTATAAAAGTATATTACCTTAAAAGAACAACTCTGCATTCATATGACCACAGGGATTTTCATAGCTACTAACCTGCATTCCATTATTCATGTTGTGCTTCTTTTAAAGTTAAATTTCCACAGAGCTAATCAAATTGACCACTTTTTTGTGACATTTTGCCGTTGTACAGACTATCCTGTACTGACTGTTTTATTAATGAACTAATGAAATATATTTTTTCAATGCCTATTCAAATCTTCACCATTACCACTGTCTTAATCTCTTACCTGTGCATCCTTTTCACAGTTTTGAGAATGACATCCAAATAGGGGAAAGGTAAAACCTTTTCTACCGGTGAATCCCATTTTCTGTCTCAATATTCTACATTTGTCATCTCACGTACGTTCGACCATTTGAAGAAGAAGATAAAGATATACCACTGGCAATTTTTTATACAATAGTAATTCCTTTACTAAAGCCATTGAATTATAGCCTGAGAAATAAGGAGGTGATAAGTGATCTGAAAAAAAATCATGAAGAGCTATAATATTCCTAAACAAACTTCATCCTCTGCAGCAAATTGAGTTAATTTATTTAAAAGCTTCCATAGAAAAAGAAAAATGTTTTATACAAAATATTAATCTCTAAATCATTAGTCTGTGTTTGTTAAAATGTGTAAGACTGAAATTTCAAAATATTCTGCCAGACCTTAGTCTGTTATTTTATGTGTTTATTGGCCATTGTCATTTCTTCTATGAATTATCTGTTTCTTTTCTTTGATCTTACTTTTTTTTCCCCTCATTTATTTTTACCACTGCTAATAGAGAAGATACTAAAATGTGGTGATAATTTGTGGCAAGTAGTTTCTCATGTTGATAGTCTTTTAAGATTTGTTCATGATACTTACATTTGATAAACATTTCAATTTGATATAACCATATTTACTGATTTTTTTATTTTATAGCTTATTTTATGCTTATTTGTTTAAAATTTCTTTCCTTAATCTGAGGTCTGATATTAACAAAAATTTGTTTTTCTCTTTTTCTTCTTCATCTTCTCCTCCTTATTTTCTCTGCCTTTTTTTTCTTTTTTGATAGTTTAAATTTAGCCTTGACTCTTGATACTTCCTGAAACTTATTTAACAAAAAGCATGAGGAGTGGATATACCTTTCTTTTGTTGCTTATGCCTTCCAAAATATTCCACACATGCATTTAGTTTGAATAAATATCGGAAAAGGACTTCTTTGGGAACTGGAAAAAAATCATGCTAAAATTTTCTAGACTTTGAGGAAGCTGGGCCAAGATGGCAGAGTAGTCAGGGTCTTCCTGTGGCCCCCCTTACAACAAAGACCCCCCAAAAAAAACAACTGAGTCAATTATATATGACAAGCTAGGAGCCCTGAACATCAAAGGCAAAGTTGAGGAATCAGACTGAGCAGCAGAGGGAGAGAGAAATGTTTTAGAAGCAATGAGGAGTTGCCACACCTGACCTGGCTGAAATTGGCACTCACAGGCAGATTCCACTGGTGCAAGTGCAGAGAGGTAAACAGTGGCATTCAGGACACATTTTCAACATCAGGAGTGAACAATGAACAGTCTGCTCAACCCTACAGAACAAGCAAAAAGCAGCCGTCAGTCAGCAAAAGATAAGTACCAGTGCTTAACATACCTCGTAGATCCAAAAATACCCCTTCGAGAAAAGCCTTTCTCCACTTACCTGCTCCCTTCCTGATCTGAATCCCCTAACCAAATTGATAAGGAAGGAGTAAAAGTATCTCTATTTGCAGATGATATGATTTTTTATTCAGAAATCCCTAAAGAATCTACAAAAAGGCTACTAAACCTAATAAGATTTCAGCAAAGTATCAGGATACAAGATAAATGTACAAAAATCAGTTGAATCCCTCTACACCAACACAGAGAGCCTCTAGAGGAAATCACCAAATGAATACAATTTATAAAAGCCCCCAAGAATATAAACTACTTAGGAATAAATCTAACCAGAGATGTAAAAGAACTACACAAAGAAAACTATAAGACACTACTGCGACAAACCAAAAGAGACCTACATAGTGGAAAAACATACCTTGCCCATGGATAGGAAGACTCAACATTGTGAAAATGTCTATTCTACCAAAAGCAACCTACAGTTACAATGCAATCTCAATCCAAATTCCAGTGGCATTTTTTAAGTAGATGGATAAACAAATTACCAACCACAGATGGAAAGGGAAGAGGCCCTGGATAAGTACAGCATTACTGAAAAAGAATAGCAAAGTGGGAGCCCTCATACTACCTGATTTTAGAACATACCGCCACGGTAGTCAAAACAGCCTGGTACTGGTACAACAAGAGATACACAGACCAATGAAAACAGAATTGAGAATCCAGATATAAATTCATCCCCCTTGAGCAGCTAATATTTGACAAAGGCCGAAAGTCAGTCAAATGGGGAAAAAACAGTCTTTTTAACAAATGGTGCTGGCATAACTGGATATCTATCTGCAAAAAAATGAAACAAGACCTATACCTCACACCATGCACAAAAACTAACAAAATGGAACAAAGACCTAAATATAAAATCTAAAATGATAAAGATCAGGGAAGAAAAAATAGGGATAACGCTAAAAGCCCTTTTACAAAACATTACTAACAATGCACAAACACCAGAAGAGAAACTAGATAACTGGGAGCTCCTAAAAACCAAACACTTACCCTCATCCAAAGACTTCAGTGAAAGAGTAAAGAGACAACCTACAGACTGGGGAAAAAATTTTGGCTACAACAAATCCGATCAACATCTAATCTCTAAAATCTATAAGATGCTGCAAAACCTCAACAACAAAAAGACAACCCAGTCACTTCACCAAAGAAGACATTCAGGCGGTTAACAGATACATGAGGAAACGGCCATGATCATTAGCCTTTAAAGAAATGCAAATTGAAACTGCAATAAGATACCATCTCGCCCCAACAAGGCTGGCATAATTCAAAAAACACAAAATAAGAAATCTTGGAGAGGCCGTGGAAAGACTGGAATACTTATACACTATTCATGGGAATGTAAAACGGTACAACCCCTTTGGAAATCAATCTGGCTCTTCCTTAAAAAGCTAGAAATAGAACTAAGATAAAAAAAAAAAAAATAAGATATGACCCCGCAATTCCCCCCTTGGAATATAACCGAGAGAAGTAAGAGCCTTTACACGAATAGATATATGCACATCCATGTTCATTACTGCACTGTTTACAATAGCAAAAAGATGGAAACAGCCAAGGTGCCCATGAACAGATGAATGGATAAACAAATTATGATATATTCACGCAATGGAATACTACTCAATGATAAAGAACGCTAATGAACCCATGAAACATCTCATAACATGGAGGAATCTGAAAGGCATTATGCTGAGTGAAATTAGTCAGTTGCAAAAGGACAAATATTGTATGGCACCACAATTATAAGAACTAAAGGAAAGATTAAACACAAAAGAAAACATTCTTTGATGGTTAGGAGGGTGGAGAGGTCAGGAGAGGGGTATTCACTAATTAGATTGTAGACAAGAATTATTTTAGGTGAAGGGAAGGATGACACACAGTACAGGGGAAGTAAGCACAACTGGACTAATTCAAAAGCCAAGAAATGTCCGGAATACAACTAAACACCTTGAGGGACACAGTAGTGTGGGGAGGGGGAAGGGTTGTCTTAGTTATCTAGTAATGCCATAACAGAAGTACCACAAGTGGGTGGCTTTAACAAAGAGAAATTTATTTTCTCACAATCTAGTAGGTTACAAGTCCAAATTCAGGGCAATGGCTCCAGGGGAAGGCTTTCTCTCTCTGTCGGTTCTGGAGGAAGGTCCTTGTCCTCAATCTTCCCCTGGTCAAGGAGTTTCTCAGGCACAGGAATCCCATGTCCAAAGGACGTGCTCTGCTCTTGGTGTTGCTTTTTTGGTGGTAAAAGGTCCCCAGTTCTTTGCTCACTTCTCTTTACTTTTATCTCTTGAGAGATAAAAGGTGATGCAGGCCACAGCCCAGGGAAACTCCCATTACCTTGGATCAGGAAGGTGACCTGAGTAAGGGTGGTGTTACAACTCCACCTAACCCTCTTAACATAAAATTACAATCACAAAATAGAAGACAGCCACACAATACTGGGAATCATGGCCTAACCAAGTTGACACATATTTTGGGGGGACACAATTCAATCCATGACAGGGGTGGTCTGGGGACCATGGTTTCAGGGAACATCTAGGTCAAGTGTCCTAATAAAGTGTATTAAGAAAATGTTTTGCATCCCACTTTGGTGAGTGGCACCTGGGGTCTTAAAAGCTAGCAAGTTGCCATCTTAGATGCCTCAATTGGTCTCAACCCACGTGGAACAAAGGAGAACGAGGGACACTAAAGACACAAGGAAAATATGAGCTGAAGAGAAAGGACGGACCACATAAACCAGAGACTCCATTAGCCTGAGACCGGAAGCACTAGATAGTGCACACCTACTACCAATGACTGCCCTGACAGGGAACACAACAGAGAATCCCTGATGGAGCAGCAGAAAAGTGGGACGCAGACCTTGAATTCTAGTAAAAAGAACAGACTTAATGGTCTGACCGCGACTGGAGGGACCCCAGAGGTTATGGCACCCAACCTGTCTGTTAGCCCAAAACTAAAACCATGCCTGAAGCAAACTTTTCAGACAAATATTAGTCTGCATTATAAGACACAAATGATACTGGTGAGGAGTGTGCTTCTTAGCTCAGGTAGACACATGAGACTATATGGCCAGCTCCTGTCTGGAGGGGAGTTGAGAAGGCAGAGGGGGACAGAAGCTGGTTGAATGGACATGGAAATACAGGGTGGAGAAAAAAAGTGTGCTGTCACATTATAGGGAGAGCAACTAGGGTCATATAACAATGTGTGTATATGTTTTTGTATGAGAAACTGACTTGAATTGTAAACTTTCACTTAAAACACAATAAAAAGAAATTCTAGAATCCTGGATTTTCTAGGAAAAAAACAAATCTATTTTGTATATTAAATATTAAAATATAAGATGAAGCACCAACAATTAAAACAGTTAACTTTTAGATCAAGAATCAATAGATGAACCAACGGAGCAGATCATATTGTTCAAAATTAAATTTCTACATAAAATAAAAAGCATACCATAAATCAATAAAGAAAGAAAGAATTATTTAATAAATGACCCTATGTCAATTGGTTAAGTATTTATCTTTTCCGTTTGTGTTAGAATTTATATGCCTCCCTCATGTAGAGACTGTTTTAGAAACATAATTTGTATTTTCTTTTTTATGGCATAATTTTTATACATACCACTTTAATTCAACAGGAATTCATTTTTAAATGTGGTGAAATAAGAATTAAAATTTGATTTGCAATGGATAACAAGTTGTCCCAGAAGTATTTGTTAACTAGTTCTTCCTTTACTCACCAATTTCACAAGTCTTCTTTTTATATGTGTACTCTCACGTGTACATGCACATATGAGGTCTATTTCTAGCCTAGCTAATCTGCACAATACAGAAGAAGACAGGCCCAATTTCTACCTTATGTTCTATCAGGGAAGTGCTAAAAGCACTCCCTAAATTAGGCCAAGAAATTTGCAAGAGAGCTACCTGGGCAACTGACTATAAGAGATCCATTTTTGTGCCCATGCTAAAGAAAGATGATCCAACGAAAAGCAGAAATTATCAAACAATATCATTAATATCGCATGCAAGTAAAATTTTGCTGAAGGTAACTCAAAAACAGTTGTTAACAGTACATAGACGGAGAAGAGACAGAAATTCAAGCTGGATTCAGAAGAGGACTTGGAACCAGGGACATCATTGTTGATGTCAGATGGATCTTGGCTAAAAGCAAAGAATACCAGAATGATGTTTACCTGTGGTTTATTGACTATCCAAAGGCAATTGATTGTGTGAATCATAACAAATTATGGGTAACACTGCACAGAATGGGAATTCCAGAACACCTGATTGTGCTCATGTGGAACGTGTACATAGACCAAGAGGCAGTAACTGGAACAGAACAAGTGGAAACTTCATGATTTAATATCAGGAAAGGTGTACATCAAGGTTGTATCCTGCTGAAAAAACAATCCAAGAAGCTGGAGTATATATATGAAGAAGAATGTCGCATCAGGAACATGAGGAAAGACTCATGAACAACAAGTGATATGCAGATGGCACAACCTAGCTTGGTGAAAGCAAAGAGAACTTGAAATACTTGTTGATAAAGATCAAAAACTACAGCCTTTAGTATGGATTACATGAGGACATTAAAAAAAAAAAAAATCCTCACAACTGGACCAATAAGCAATATCATGAAAAACAGAGAAAAAAATATGAAGTTGTCAAGGATTTCATTTTACTTGGATCCGCAATCAATGCCCATGGAAGCAGCAGTCATGAAATTAAAGAAGATATTACATTGGGTAAATCTGCTGCAAAACACCTCTTTAAAGTGTTAAAAAGCAAAAACGTCACTTTGAGGACTAAGGTGCACCAGACCCACGCCATTGTATTTGCAATCACCTCATAAGCCTGCAAAAGCTGGGTAATGAATAAGGAAGACTGAAGAATTGATGCACTTGACTTATGGTGTTGGAGAAGAATATCGAATATTCCATGGAATGCCAGAATATTAAACAAACCTGTCTTCGAAGAAAAGCCAGAATGCTCTTTAGAAGCTAGGAGGAGGAGACTTCATCTCTGGTGTTTGGACATGTTATCAGGAGGGACCAGTCCCTAGAAAAGGACATCATGCTTGGTTAAGTTAAGGGTCAGCAGAAAAAGAGGAAGACCCTCAATGAGATGGAGTGATACAGTGGCCTCAACAATGGCCTCAAACATAGCAACGATTGTGAGCATTGTGCTTTCATTCTGTTGTGCATGGAATCTCTATGAGTGCCCATTTACAACATATTGGAGTTACCACAAACCGCACACACAACCATCCATTTTGGGGGGAGTTGTACATCTTATTGTTAGTAATGTGTACTATGTGCACTGCTGTGGCTTATGAATTGCTGATGTTATCATTCTCATGTCAAACTCCGAAGACAAAGATGAGATTTATAAAGACACTGATCTAAAAAAGGCAATAATAATGAAAACAAAACAAAACAAAAACGAGGTGTTCGGCTTATATCAGAAACGATCTATGACTGAGTCATTGGAATGGAACCTTGTAAGTCGGGGAATATCTGTATATCTTAAATGAGCCCACATCTCTCCATTTTAACTTCCTGCGTGCCATTCCATGCTGTCTTCATCTCTCACTTGAACAATACCAGTAGCTCCAAACTGGACTCCCTGCTTTCATTCTTTACATTTTTTTTTAAATTTCTTATCACAAGCCAATTTTAAAAATAGTACTAGAAATGAATTTTGAAAGCTGTGATGCCTTACCAACAGTAAGCTATGCATTGCAGTTGCAACCACTTTCTAATTTTGTAGCTACTTCTCTGTATATTTTTTCTCTTAATTTAATTAATTTATTTTTTTGTGATTTGTGTTTTTTTTTTTAAATTGTACTTTATGAAGCTTTACCAAAACAAACTAGTTTCTCATCAGTTAGTACACACATTGTTCTACGACACTGGTTAACAACCCCGCAACACATCGACACTCTCCCTTCTCAACCCTGGGTTCCCTATTGCCAGCTTTCCTTTTCCCTGGCCCAGGGCTTGGGCCCCCCTTTAGTCTTATTTTGTTCTATGGGCCTCTTCAATCTTTGGCGGAAAAGTGACCTCATTACTGAGCTGAAAGTGTATCCAAGGGCTGCACTCTCAGGGTTGCTCCAGTCTCTGTCAGGCCAGCAAGCCTGGTCTTTTTGGGGAGTTAGAATTATGTTCTACATTATTCTCCAGCCCTGTCCAGGACCCTCTATTGTGATCCCTGTCAGAGCAGTCAGTGGTGGTAGCTGGGCACCATCTAGTTCTACTGGACTCAGTCTGGTGGAGGCCGTGGTAGATGTGGTCCGTTAGTGCTTTGGACTAATGTTTCCTTTGTATCTTTAGTTTTCTTCATTCTTTCTTGCTCCTGAAGGGGTGAGACCAGTGGCATATCCCAGATGGCCACTCACAGGCTTTTAAGACCCTAGACACTACTCACCAAAGTAGAACATAGATCATTTTCTTTATAAACTATGTTATGCCACTTGAGCTAGATGTTCCCCAAGGCCATGGTCCCCACAGCCCTCAGCCCAGCGATTCGGTCCCTCAAAAAAAAAAATTTTTTTTTTTTATGGCGCTACAAAGACCTTGCCTTACAGGTTGTGCTGGCTTCCCCAGTATTGTGTACTGTCTTACCCTTTACCAAAGATTCCACTTATCTATTGTCTATTAAGTGTTTTTCTATCCCCACCCTTCCTCTCCCTTGTAACCATCAAAGATTGTATGTAAACCTTTTCATTCGTTTTTACAGTAGTGTTCTTATGCAATATTTGTCCTTTTGTGATTGACTTATTTCTCTCAATATAATGCCCTCCAGATTCCTCCATGTTATGATTTGCTTCACAGATTCATCATTGCTCTTCATTGTTGCGTAATACTCCATTGTGGGTATGTACCACAGCTTGTTTATCCATTCATTTGTTCATGGACATCTAGGTTGTTTCCATTTTTAATATGGTAAACATTGCTGCAGTGAACATGGTTGTGCATCTGTCTATTCGTGTGACAACTCTCATTTCTGTAGGAGATAGTCCTAGGGGCGGGATTGTTGAATCATATGGCATTTCTATTTCCAGCTTTCTAAGGAAGCGCCATATCATTCTCCAAAATGGTTGTATCATTTTGCATTCCCACTAGAAGCACATAAGCCTTCTGATCTCCCCACAGCCCTCCAACATTTGTTTTTTCCTATTTTATTGATTTGTGCCAGTAATGCCAGCGTGAGATGGTATCTCACTCTGGTTTTGATTTGCATTTCTCTAATGGCTAGAGATTCTGAGCATTTCCTCGCGTGTCTGTTGGCCGCTTGAATATCTCCTTTGGTGAAGTGTCTGTTCATTTCCTTTGCCTGTTTTTTTAATTGGATTATTTGCCTTTTTGTTGTAGAGGTGTTGGATTTTCCTGAAGATTTTACAGATTAGACCTTTGTCTGATTTGTAATAGCCAATTTTTTTTTCCCAATCTATAGGTTCTCTTTTCACTCTTTTGGTGAAGTCTTTTGATGAGCATAAGTGCTTAGTTTTTAGAAGATCCCGGTTACCTAGCTTATCCTTTGGAGCTTGCGTGTTGTTGGCTGTGGTTTGTATCTTGTAATGCCCTGTATTAGGGCCTCTAGCAGTGATCCTATTTTTTCTTCTATGCACTTCATCGTTTTTGGCTTTATATTTAGGTCTTTGATCCATTTTGAGTTAGTTTTTGAGTATGGTCTGAGGTACGGGTCCTATTTCATTTTTTTGCTGATGGACATCCAGTTTTGCCAGCACCATTTGTTAAAAAAAAAAATCCTTTTCCTTTTTGATGGACTTTGGGCCCTTGTCAAAGATCAGACTTACGTCTGGGTTCTCAATTCTGTTCCATTGATCAACGTATCTGTCGTTGTACCAGTACAAGGCTGTTTTGACTATCGTAGCTGTACAGTAGGTTCCAAGGTCAGGTAGTGCAAGTCCTCCTACTTTATTCTGCTTCAGTGGCGCTTGACTTATCCAGGGCTTCTTCCCTTTTCATGTAAAGTTGATGGTAAGTTTTTCCATTTCTTTAAAGAATGTTGTTGGTATTTGGATCAGGATTGCATTGTATTTGTAATTACTTTGGATAGAATTGTCATTTTCACAATGTTGACTCTACCTACCCATAATCATGGTTTTTCCATTTAAGTAAATCTCTTTTGGTTTCTTGCAGTAGTGTTTTGTAGTTTTCTTTGTATAGGTCTTTTCCATCCCTGGTTGGATTTATTCCCAAGTATTTTATTTTTTTAGGGGCTATAAATAGTATTGTTTTCCTGGTTTTCTTTTCATCATTTTCTTTATCGGTGTGTAAGAATCCAACCGATTTTTGTATGTTTACCTTGTATCCTGCTTCAGGGCTGAATCTTTCTATTAGTTCCAGGAGTTTTCTTGTGGAGTCTTTCGGGTTTTCTACATATAGTACCATATCATCTGTAAATAGGAAGAGTTTAATTTCTTCGTTACCAATTTGGATGCCCTTTATTTCTGTTTCTTGCCTTATTGCTCTAGCTAGGACTTCCAACACAAGCGTAAATAGGAGGGGTGATAAAGGGTATTCTTGTCTTGTTCCTGTTCTCAAGGGGAAAGTTTTCAATCCCTCTCCATTAAGAATGATGTTGGCCATTGATTTTGCATATATGCCCTTAGTTATTTTGAGAAATTTTCCTCCTATACCGATTTTATTGAGAGTTTTTATCAGGAATGGTTGTTGGTCTTTGTGGAATGCCTTTTCTGCATTGATTAAGAAGATCATGTGATTCTTTTCTTTCCTTTTGTTTATGTGGTGGATTATGTTGATTGATTTTCTAATGTTGAACTATCCTTGCATACCTGGTTTGAATCCTACTTGGTTGTGGTGTATTATTTTTTGATATGATGCTGAGTTATATTGGCTAGAAATTTGTTGAGAATTTTTGTGTCTATATTCATGAGAAATATTGGTCTGTAATTTCCTTTTTTTGTGGTGCCTTTGCCTGGCTTTGGTATCAGAGTTATGCTGGATTAATAGAATGAATTTGGAAGTATCACTTCCTTTTTATGTTTTGAAATAGTTTGAGTATTACTGGCGTAAGCTCTTTTCCAAATGTTTGGTAGAATTCTCCAGGGAAGCCAACAGGGTCAGGGCTTTTTTTGGTTCAGAGTTTATTACCTTTTCAATCTCTTCTCTTGTCATGGGTCTGTTCAGATTTTCAATGTCATTTTGCATTAATTTGTGTATGGAGTGTGTCTCTAGAAATTTTCCATTTCCTCTAGGTTTTCAAACTTGTTGGAGTATAGTTTTTCATAGTACTTTGTTATGGTCCTTTTTATTTCAGTTGGGTCTGTTGTAATGTCCCCCATTTCATTTCTTATTTGGGTTATTTACATCCTCTCCTGTTTTTCTTTTGTCAGCTTGGCTAGTGGTTTGTTGATTTTGTTGATCCTTTCAAAGAACCAACTTTTGATTCTGTTGATTCTTTCTATTGTTTTTCTATTCTCTATTTCATTTATTCCTGCTCTGATCTTTATTATTTCATTTCTTCTGCTGCCTGTGGGCTTCTTTTGCTGTTCTCATTCTATTTGATCAAGTTGTGTAGCTTATGTTTTGATTTTGTCCCTTTCATCTTTTTTGATGTGTGCATGTATGGCTGGAAGTTGACCTCTGAGGATTGCCTTTGCTGTGTCCAAAAGGTATTGGTATTGAAAGGGGCAGCATGAGAAAGAAATTGTAGAGGCCTAACGTCCTGGGTATTGTTGCATTGTTTCTACATGGCTTGCATAGTTAGCTTTTGCATACCCCGGTGATTTTGTGATTTGTGGTTTGTTTCCTCCTTTCCCTCTCCCATTCTAAATGATTCTGTAAAATTTAAAGCTAACCTATGTTCCTCTTGAACAAGCAGAACAACAATCAATAAGATCTGGGACGAGACAACCAGACAATATGGGCCCATCTTGTGATGAAAACCACTATGGCATCAAAGGACCTCTAAAGAATACCCACAGAAGGTCAACATGTCTGAAATGTAGTCAACATACCCCCCACTTAAAGGGGAACTGACATTCTCCAGGTTCTTCAAGCCTAAGCCCTAACTCTACAAAACCCTCTGGTTGGTCTCCAACAGACAGGCAGATTTTGGAGGAGCACATTCCCCTCTGTCTCTTGTATACCAGTATACAGTAAAGCCCTCCTCTTGCTGCTTACCTCACCCCTATCTCAGTATTGGCTTAGCAGCAGGTGGCTCAAATCCATGTTTTACGGTAACAACATGATGTGTTTTCATTCTCATTTGACTCCAGGAATTTTTTGATTCCATCTCCGATTTCTTCAATTATCCAGTTGTTTTTAAGCAGTTTCCATGTAATTGATTTTTTTTTTTCCTTACTCTTCCTGTCGTTGATCTCTACTTTGATGGCACTGTGGTCAGAGGAGATACTTTGTATTATTCAATGTTTTGGATTTTGTTGAGTGTTGCTCTGTGGCCTAAGATGTTATCTGCTCTGGATAACGTTCCATGTATGTTGGAAAAGAATGTGTACTTCGCAGCTGTGGAGTGGTCTATATATGTCTGTGTCAAGTAGGCTGATTGTGCTTTTTAGTTCTTCTGTATCTTTACTGAGTTTCTTTCTAGATGTTCTGTCTTTTACGGAGAGTGGTGTGTTGAAGTCTCCTACTATTATTGTGGAACTGTCAATTTCTGTTTTCAGTACTGTTAGAGTTTGTTTTATGATTTTGGAGCCCTGTCATTGGGTGCATAGATTTTATTATGGTTACATCTTTATGATGGATCATCCCTTTAATCATTATATAGTGCCCTTTTCTTTTACGGTGAATTTTGTTTTAAATTCTAGTTTATCTGAGATCAGTATTGCCATTCCTGCTCTTTTTTGGGTAGTTATTTGCTTGATGTATTTTTTTCTATCCTTTGATTTTTAATAAATTTACATCTTTGCCTCTAAGGTGTGTCTCTTGTAGGCAACATATAGATAGATCCTGTTTTTTTTTTTTTTGCTTTTGTTTTTTATCCGTTCTGTCACTGTATGTCTCTTTATGGGTGCAGTTAGGCCATTTACATTCAGTGCAATTATTAATAGATGTAGTGCTTTTTGTTGTTGTGGTGGTAACATTTTCTTTGTTCCTCTTACTCTCTTGTGCTGAGTTGCTTTTGTTCGTTGATTTCTTTCTCATTTCTTTTGGTTTTTTTGATTTTGTTTTTAATGGAGATTTTATGTGTTTCTTCTTTATTTTGATGTGTAGGCTTGTTAAATCTTTTTATGGTTACCTTGAAATTTACCCTTATCTTCCTAGGTTTGAACCAGTCTTTTATTACTGGATATCGCCCTGCCTTCGTGTCCATTAGAAAGCTCTATAACTACACCATTTATTCCCACTTTTATTGTTCTGTTGTCGTTGTCATTTACAGATTAACCTCTCTGGCTCCCTGTTGCAATTCTTTTGGTTTTGGGTAGTCCTTGAGAGTTCATTTTCTAGGTTGGTATCTGGCTGGTGAGATCTTGCCTCCTAGATTCAGGCTGTGGTCTGATGTTGTTTGTTTTCAGATGGAAGGACTCCCTTTAATAATTCTTGTAAGTTTGGTTTGGTTTTTACATATTCCCTTAATTTCTGTTTATCTGGAAATGTCCTAATTTCACCATCATATTTGAATGAAAGTTTTGCAGGGTATGTTATTCTTGGCTGGCAATTTTTTTCTTTCAAGGTTTTATTTATTGCCTTCTTGTCTTCATGGTTTCTGCTGAAAAATCAGCACTTAGTCTTTTTTTTTTTTTTCTCTGTGACTCTGTTTTCTCAAGCTGCTTTCAGGGTTTTTCTTTGTCTTTGGTTTTAGTGAGTGTGAATATGATATACCTTGTTGTTTTGCTTTTGGTATCTATCCTATAAGAGCTTTGTTGAGCTTCTTGGATGGTCAGCTTTTCATCATTCATGATATTACAGAAATTTTCTGCCAGCAATTTTTCAATGATCCTCTATGTGTTTTCCATTTTCTCTCTCTGTTCTGGAACTCCAATCACTTGCAAGTTTTTGCTTTTGATTTTATCCCACTTAATACTCAGGGTTTCCTCATTTTTCTTTGTTCTTTTTTCTGATTTTTCCTCAAAAAAAATTGTGTCCAACTGTTTGTCTTCAATTTCGCTGATCTTCTCTTCCATCGTTTCAAACTTGCTTCTCAGCCCTTCTATGAGACTCCCCATTTCTGAAATCCTGTTGTTTATCTTTTGGATTTCTAATTGCTGTTTTTGTATGATTTCCAGTTGTGAATTTATTTTTCAATTTTGTTCCTTATTATTTTCCTGAATTATTCCATTTTTTTGTCTCTGTTTTCCATGAATTTGCGTTTTCCATAAATTTGTCTATTTTTTCCCTCATTTTTGTCTCCTTTTTGCTTCAACTCCTGGGTAGCTCTGAATATTAGTGATTTGAATTCCCTGTCAGGTAGTTCTAGTGCCTTTTCTTCTACTGGAAAGTCATCTGGTGTTTAATTTTAGATATCTAGTGCAACCACCCTGTCCTTTTTTGTACCTTTTGATATTGTCTGCTGTCTTTGGTACATTCAGTAGTTATTTTCTTCATTTCTTGATTGTAGATTTGTTTGTTCAGTCCTGCTTTTTTGTTTTATTTGTTTATGTCTGAGTAGGCGGGCTGTGTGTTCTCTGTTGTTGCTTGTCGGTTTTCATGATACTTTTCACCTGCTTGTCCAATGGACAGGTCCAGTCATTCAGCTATGGTGCAGCAGGGCAGGTCAAGCTGAAAGGGAGGGGCTGGGATGGGTTGTTTGTGGCACATACTAGGGCCAAGAGGGCTGGCCAGGAATCAGTGCTGGGCAGGTTCCAGTAGGCTGTGCCTGTGCAGCTCGAGGGTGTGATGTTCAGTGCATGGTGTGAGTAGGCAAGAAAGAGGGGGGAGGTTGTGATGCATGGAGCTAGTATGGGTATGGAAAAGAGGAGAGGGAAATAGAAGCCAAAAACAAAGAAACAAGAAAAGGAAAAAAAAAAAAAAAAGAGTGCTAAGGGAGCTTGCCTTTGGAGTGGAGAAATGGGAAACCAAGAAATGGAGAAAAGCAAAAAGGGAAAATAAAGAAAAAGAGAAAAAGGAAGAAAAAAAAACTAGATAAAAATTTGGGAAAGAAAAGCCCCCAGGGGTCCCATCAGTGTGGCTGCAAAGACTAGGGTAGTGGACCCAAGCTGGGCAGTGTAGCCTGGCTCAAGGAAGTATAGATGTCACACAGCACCAGGTATTCAGAGATAGGAAAAGAAGGTAAGTATAGACAGACAAGAATCAAGAAATGTAGAAAGACAGAAAGAGAAAAAGAGAGGGAGAAATAAAAAAAAGTAATGCCTCCAGGGATCCCTCCTACATGGCTGTGCAGATTAGGAGAGTGGTTCCTAAGTCGTGCAGTGCAGCCCAACTTGAAGGCGCTCCCAAGGGCAAAAAGAGAAAGAAAACAAACAAAACGGGACAAAGAAAAAAAAAAAAAAACCCAGGTATCCCACCAGTGGGATGGGGCTTCACAACCTTTTGTGAAGAAGCAAAGATGGCACATGCAGCCAGGTGTTTGAGAAAAGAAGGACTAGGTGGTGGGAGACATGGAAGAAACCAAAAGAAATGGAAAGAAGCAATACCAGCTCAGGGACACAGCCAATGTGGGTGGGATGAATCCAAGCAGCCTGGGGCGGAAGCAGTTGCCTCCCAGCCAAGAGACTGCAGCTGGCAGGAAGCAGAGGAGGCAAAAGGGTAGGCGGGAGAAGGTTGGGGATTAGAAAAGCATATATTACTCTTTGCCAGGTGTTCTGTCTCCTGCTGGGAAATTCCTGAAGTTGCTTTCCCATACTCCTTATCTGCCTATCTGCCATGTGGAAGGAGCAAATCCAAGCAGCACAGATGCTGCACTTCCTGGATGGCCCAGACATCACAACCAGCCAGGAAGCTCAGAGTTAGAGCAGTGGGGAAGGGTGGGGGGGTGGGAAAGCATGTATTGCTGGTTACCCGGTGCTCTATCTCCTGCTGGAAGCTCCATGAAGCTGCATTCCTGTACTCCCTGTCGTCCAATCCCTGACAGGAGTCCAAGATGGCAAATCCACCTTGAGTTAGATGATAAGGGACTTCAGCACATATCTCTCCTCACTCTCAGTCCTCTGTCAGTTTCTTATTCCATTCGGTGTTTGGCTGAGTTCTTTATCTCTTCATTTGACACTTTGGTTTCCAGGAACGACGTTTGTCTCTGTTTTACTTAGTTTTTCAGGTCTTTCCTGTGGAGGGACAGTGTGGTGCTTCTGCCTGTGGCACTATGTTGGCTGGAAGTCTACTTCTCTGTAAATTTAACATCATTTTTTTTGTCTTCGATTGTAGACATATTAACTAACTTCCTGTTATAACCCATTTCCATAGAGTCGATTCTGATTCATAATGACCCTATAAGACAGAGTAAAACTGCTCCACAGGGTTTCTAAGGCTATAATCTTTACAAAATCAGACATTTTTCTCCCTCAGAGAAGCTGATGGTTTTCAACCACCTGACTTTGGTTAGCAGCTGAATGACTAACCACTATACCACCAAGACTACTTTCATTCTTATTTTAGTATATAATAATTCCTCTTTTGATTGTTTGTTTGTTTAAACCCTCCCATTTCCCTCTTCATTGATAGTGTATTATGATTTTCAGTAATTTGAACATCAGTTTTTATTAAGGACTTGCAAATAAGTGCCACTGCTAAGACAACTTGTGGATCACCCTTATATTTTCTTTTCTGTATGATTTTTTTTAATAACAAAAACTTCATTTTCCTGTTTACTCAGTTAAATCTACACACGTGCCAATCATATTCTTCAAAAGCTCAATTATATTTATTAATCTTTTGTTCTTTCATTATCTTGGAGATTTCTGTCTTAGTGCTTTCAGTCCTCCCGTTTCAGTCTAGAGAGTTTATTCTCTAGACAATGTGTACAACTCTACTGCTGAGACTTCCCTTTCCTGATTTCCTGTGTTAGATGCTGTGTTTCCAAGATCTCTATCTTCTTCTTCATTGTTCATTCTCTCATTTTGCTAAGAAATATTGTCATCCTCTTTGACAGTCAATATTTGAAGTCCAGACATGCTATAAGTGATCTTTGTTCTTTCCTCACACATGATTAACAGTTCAGTTTGTAAAGAATTTTAAATTTGAAGTAATTGTCCTTCTAAACTTTGAATGCATTTTTCCTTTATATTCTAGCATGCTGTGTTGGTTTTGAGAAATTGCATATTATCTTAGTTATCTAGTGCTACTATA
The DNA here is from genome assembly GCF_024166365.1 of Elephas maximus indicus. Lineage (NCBI taxonomy): Eukaryota > Metazoa > Chordata > Mammalia > Proboscidea > Elephantidae > Elephas > Elephas maximus. The sequence continues at coordinate 68,376,023 of NC_064836.1, forward strand.
AGAGAAATACCACAGGTAGATGGCTTTAACAAAGAGAAATTTATTCTTTCACAGTTTACCCACTCCAAAAACCCACTGCCTTTCACCGTTTATGAGGCTAGAAATCCGAATTCAGAGTTCCAGCTCCAAGGGAAGGCTTTCTCTCTCTGTCAGCTCTGGAGAAAGGTCCTTGTCATCAATCTTCCCCTGGACTAGGGGTTTCTTAACGTAGGAACCCCAGGTCTAAAGGACGAGCTATTCTCCCAATGCTTCTTTCTTGGTGATATGAGGCCTCTCATATCTCCCTGCTTGCTTCTCTCTTTTTTACCTCAAAAGACACGGGTTTAAAACACAACCTAATCTTGTAGATTGAGTCCTGCCTCATTAATATAACTGCCACTAATCCCACATCATAAACATCATAGACGTAGGATTTACAATTTAGGAAAATCTCATCAGGCGCCAAATTGGTAGACAATCACACAATACTGGAAATCATGGACTATCCAAGTTGACACACATTTTTGGGGGGCACAATTCAATCCATAACACATATCATTCTCATTCCTCTGTCGTCTCTCTAAATGCATTTAGGAGTTTTTCATTATCCCTAGCTTTATGAAATCTCAGAATTATACCTTTTTATGTTTTTGTTTTTCATTCATGTTTACTTCCTCTCTCTTTTGTGGCTCCCTCCCTCCCTTACCCACTACCTTTTTTGCTTTCTTTTATTCCTTTTTTCTTTCCTTTCTTCTTCCTTCCTTTGATGTTTAAGGACCCAAAACTTTCCTTCCTCAATGCAGACAAACCTGAAAGTGCAAAATGAATATAATTCATATAGGAAAAGCAGACTAAATAAACTTAATTATTGTTTTTCAGAATTATAAGGTGTTTTATATTATGAAGATTACGAGTAACTTTTAAATTATCACTATGAACTTATGGATTTTAACAAATTTTATCATTTCAAATCCATTATAATAATCATACATTTTGATGCCACCATTGTCCCATGTTTGGTCAATAAAAATTTAACTCAAAAACATTCTCTTGATCACTAAGTCCTTCAGATATGACACCAGCAGACTCTAATAAATTTCTTGTTCTGTGGTAAAAAATGTCAAAGCTAATCTTCTGCATTTACTGCTCAGAACTGGAATTAGACATTTTTCCAAAGATGTCTAAAAGTGATTTTCACTGGTAATGACCATTTAATTTAATAATAATAATTATCACTGGCTTCTGGTTTATATTTCCTATACTTCTTTTGTAAAAGTGAGAAAGAGAACACATGAACATATGTTGGTTTTTTAGGTGCCGTTGAGTTTGTTCCAACTCATAGCAACCCTGTGCACAACAGAACAAAACATTGCCCAGTCCTGGGTCATCCTCATAATTGTTTCTATGGTTGAGCCAATTGTTGCAGCCACTGTGTCAATCCATCCTGTTGAGGGTCTTCTTTTTTTCACTGAACCTCCGCTTTACCAAGCATGATGTCCGTCTCCAAGAACTGATTTCTCCTGACAACATGTCCAAAGTGTGTGAGACATAGTCTCACCATCCTTCTTTTAAGCAACATTTTGGTTGTACTCCTTCCAGACAGATTTGTTCATTCTTTTGGCAGTCCATGCTATATTTGATGTTCTTCACCAACACTGCAGTTCAAAGGCATCAATTCTTCTTTGGTCCTTCATATTCATTGTCCAGCTTTCTCATGCAGATGAGGTGATTGAAAACACCATGGCTTCAGTCAGGCGCACCTTATTCTTCAAGGTGGCATCTTTGCTTTTCAACACTTTAAACACATCTTTTGCAGCCTATTTGCCCATTACAATGTGTCTTTCTTGACTGCTGGTTCCATGGGTGGAAATTGTGAATCCAAGCAAAATGAAATCCTTGAGAACCTCAATCTTTTCTCCGTTTATTGTGATGTTGCTTCTTGGTCCAGTTTTGAGGATTTTTGTCTTCTTTATGCTGAGAGGTGCTCCATACTGAAGGCTCTGGCCTTTGATCTGCATCAGTAAGTGCTTACCCTACTTGTCTGTCAGTTTATGGTACTGTGGTGGCTTGCAGGTTGCAGTGATATTGGAGGATAGGTTTCAACTGGGCTTCCAGATTAAGACAGACCAGGAAGAAGGACCCAGCAGTCTACTTCTGAAAAGAATTAGCCACTGAAAACCTTATGAATTACAGTGGAACATCATCTGATATAGTGCTGGAAGATGAGCTCCCCAGGTTGAAAGACACTCAAAAGATGACTGGGGAATAGCTGCCTCCTCAAAGTAGCATCGACCTTAATGATGTGGATGGAGTAAAGCTTTTGGGGCCTTCATTTGCTGATGTGGCACAACTCAAAATGAGAAGAAACAGCTGCAAACATCCATTAATAATCAAAACCTGAAATGTATGAGGTATGAATCTAGGAAAATCGGAAATCACAAAAAATGAAATGGAATGTATAAACATTGATATCCTAGGCATTAGTGAGCTGAAATGGACTGGTATGGGCCATTTTGAGTCAAACAATCATATAGTCTACTATGCCAGGAATGACAACTTGAAGAGGAATGGTGTTGCATTCATCGTCAAAAAGAACATTTTGAGATCTATCCTGAAGTACAAAGCTGTCAGTGATAAGATAATATCCATATGCATACAACAAAGTCCAGTTAATATGACTATTATTCAAATTTATGCACCAGCCACTAAGGCCAAAGATGAAGAAACAGAAGATTTTTATCAGCTTTTCAGTCTGAAATTGATTGAACATGCCATCAGGATGCTTTGATAATTACTGGTGATTGGAATGCAAAAGATGGAAACAAAGAATAAGGATAGGTATTTGGAAAATATGGTCTTGGTGATAAAAAACGATGGCAGAGATCGTGTAGTTGACTTTTGCAAGACCAATGACTTCTTCATGACATAATGGTGACTATACACACGGACCTCACCAGATGAAATACACAGGAATCAAATTGACATCTGTGGAAAGAGATGATGGTAAAGCTCCATATCATCAGTCAGAACACGGGCAGAGGCTGACTGTGGAACAGACCATCAATTGCTCATATGCAAGTTCAAGCTGAAACTGAAGAAAATCAGAGCAAGTCCACAACAGCCAAAATATGACCTTGAGTATATCCCACCTGAATTTAGAGACCCTCTGAAGAATAGATTTGATGCATTGAAAGAGTGGTGACCGAAGACCGGATAAGTTGTGGAATGACATCAAGGGCATCATACATGAAGAAAGCAAGAGGATTTCATTTTACTTGGATCCACAATCAACACCCAAGGAAGCAGCAATCAAGAAATCAAGACACATTGCATTGGGCAAATCTGTTGCCAAGGACCTCTTCAGAGTGTTGAAAAGCAAAGATGTCACCTTGAAGACTTAGGTATACCTGACCCAAGCCATGACATAAACATATATACGTATATAAACAGAACAAAGCAAACCCATTGCTGTTGAGTTGAGTTCTACTCATAGAGACCATATAAACCAAAACCCATTTTTATCCAGTTGATTCCAACACATAGTGACCCTATAGGACAGAGTAGATCTGCCCCATAGGATTCCAAGGAATGGCTGATGGGTTTGAACTGGCGACTTTTTGATTAGCAGGCGAGTTTTAACCACTGGCCATCAGGGATCCAGTGATCCTATAGCGACCCTATATATACACACTTTTATTTTCATATCTTTCTTAACACACACAGTAATTAATAAATATTTAGCAGAGATACTTAGAGACTGTGTGATTATCCTGTTCCTCCTTAAGGTAGATCTAGCCTACTGTGGCTTTCTGATAAAAATTTCTATTTGCCTAATTCTTCATGTATTTCTTGCAAAGTATCTCTTAGCAGTAGATCAAATTCTTGGCTCACACTTTTCCCCTTAGATTTATTGGAAATATGCATCCATATCTGTCTTGCTTTGTATGTTGCTGTTGAGAAATCAGATGCCAACCTGATTTTCCGTACTTGAAAGTGAAGGAGTACTTCTGTGTGCAGGTAAAGATAATTTTTTTTTTTTTTAATGTTCAATTCTAATATTTTTCCTAGGTTATATTTTGGAATTGTCTTTTCTGGAACAGTTATCACAAATACGTGGTGGGCTGTTCTAATATGTAGATTTAAGCCTTTTTTCTGAAAAAAAAAAAAAATTCTCCATTATAATTTTAAATATTATTTCTACTCCATTGTTTTCCTTTTTAGGGACTTCAATTTTATATGAAGTCTATCAGCTTTGCTAATCATCCATACCTGGAAGATGGAACATTGCTAGAAACATGGATGTTAAATGTGTTTTTGGTGAGGCTTTAAAAGAAAATGACGGACATGTGATTGGGCAATGGAGGAAGGGCAATACTTTTTATACTGTGACAATGAATTTGTCTCAATTATGTTCTCAAATGTTTGGTGGAAGGTAGAACTTGTAAGTGATAAACTTAGATATCTGGCTAAGGCTATTCCTAAGCAAGATCTTAAAGGAGCCATGTAGTTTCTTCTTGCCACTTATAGTAAAATGTGAGAGGAAAGAGATGGATTTGAAAAAGAATTGTGCAAAAGAAAACTAGAGCTTAAAGATTTGGAAAATTCTGTTGTACAAATTAGGACACATGCCCTAAAATGCTCACCAAGAACTTGATGACTCAATCTATTATTAAGGAGAGTAAGCCTGTGCCTGATGAATCTAACAAACTGCCACAGCAGAAAGCCTAGCGGCTTACACTGAGGGAGACAGGGACAGGGTGAAAGGAAAGAAAGCTTTCTGCCTCTTGGAATTCTACAGACAGGAATCAGGCCAGAGGAGCTACATCTGTTGTTCTTCAAGAAAAGAAGAAGACTATCTCTGGACCACCTTGGAGATTAGTGAAACTGTTGGAAGGAGCATGGGAAGCAGGGCCTTCACAGTTTCAAAAGATGTGGCCAAGGTCTCCTGGAGCTCAAAAGGGTGGGGCCAGAGCACCCTTAGTTTCAAAAAGTCAGATCTTTGCTGGATCCTTTCCAGAGTGTGAGGCTGCTGTTAAAGTTTCCAGGGGGATGCAGCTGCCACACAAAGCCGAGGAGACAGGCTGCCATGCACAAGTGACAGAAGAACAAGGCCTGCTGGGGCCAAGGGGGTGCAGTTGCCACTCAGATGGGCTAGGAGGATGGGGCTACCCATGCCAAGGGAGTAGAATTGCTTTACCTGTGGGCCCAGAGTGAGGGGCTGAAGCTCAGGGCTGAGGGGTCTTCACCCTAATTCACAGAGCATGGCCAACAGAGAAAGTCTGGAGGGTTGGATGGTGGCTTAGATAGTCTCATTGAAGAGAGGATTATTTTCAAGCCTTGAGAGCTAATGTAAATTCTCCTACTGGGTTTTAGACTTGCTTGGTGCCCATTATTCCACCTTTACCTCCAGTTTCTCCTATTTGTAAAGAGAATTTCTACCTACTGCCCGTTCCACCATTGTACTTTGGAAACAGATAATTTGTAGTCTAGATTTCATGAATTCACAGATGAAAATAAATTTTGCAGACAGATGGAATACTCCTAACAGGACAGAGCCCCCACAGTGTTGTATTAAAAACCCTGTATTCTTTGCTCGGTTTCCTTCTGCTTTTGACTGGAGGTTATACGTAAACCCCATTGAGCCTGCGTAGTGTGATTAAGAATGTTGCTGATGTAACTTGTATGAACTTCTTACTCATAAACCCCTTTAAAAATATCTTGCCTGCGTGCCCTTGAAGAGCAGTCTGGGCAGCAGCAGCTCTGAATGACTCCTTTTCCTTGTACAACAAAATGAAGGTGCCTTTCCTGTTCTTCTGCCTCAGTCTCTCATTTATTGGCAATATGAGTCATGCTGAGCAAGAAGCTGGGGTTTCCACCCAGTAGGATTTCTGGCGAGCCAGCCAGCAACCACTTGCTCAGTTCCTGAGGTGGATCAGAAAACAGACAAGCCCCAATGTCAGGTGCCACCAGGATATTTCCCTTGGAGAGCTTGGAGCAGATTCAAAGGCCAATCCCCCTGGGACTCAAATGATGACTCTCTGGGAGACACAAAATGTGCCTCGGTTGTTTAGTAAGTACCTAGGTAAGACCTTAGAAGAATGCCAAGAAGCGGGGAGAATTCACTGCTAAGGGCATAAAAGGCTAAGGTACCTGTTAAGTTGGTGCACCAGATTAGGTTGTGTGAGTGTGTAAGTGTGTGTATCCAGAGAATGGGCAATGTTCAAGGGATCCTGGAATGTGATGAGCAGATGCATCCTTAAGAACTGAGAACAGATTCAGATAGACATGGCTGTGGTAGTATGCTTGTCCCTTTCCTATTTTGCCTCTTTAAACATATGCAAAATAAAACCTTTATTTTTGCTTTACTAAACTTTGTGGTGTTTTCACTCTACAAGAGCTAATGGTGTAGTTGTTGCAGGGATCCTAAAACCAGGAATCCAGTCCACCTCAAGGAGATCTGGTCTGTGGAGCAGAAGCTGGCAGAAAGAAATGTCCTATCTTCTGGACCCAAGGATTCACACTCCAAGTCCCTTTGACACCGACAGGGTGAGTGCTCTCAGAAAACAAGCATTTGCTGATTCTTTTTCTCATGTTGTCTTGAGTTTTGTTCAGCGTATTTGTTTGAAAAACCAGTTGTTTGATTTGGAAAATCTTTCTTAGATTTTTCCTTGATTGTTTAAGAGTGATATCTAGTAACTTCTGGTGAACTGCAGCTTAAGTCCAGATTCAGGCGTGTGAAACATTAAAGAAGTCATTCTATTTTCAGAGAGTTTTGAATCACTATAAGCTGGAAAAATTTGGGCACAGGTCAAACAGTAAAAGCCATTAGGGAGGCCACTAGCGCTTATCATGAACATTAAAGGCTCTTGTGACGGAATAAGGTGGTCATGAAACAGGCTAGAGCACTAGGCTGCCTGCCACCTGCAAGCAAACTCTTGAGCAACAGAGGAACATGTTGGTCTAAGCAAAACACTGTCCACATCCGGTGGCATTCCTCGTTAGAATTCTTTTTGTGACTCAGAGAAAAGCTGAGAAGTAATGCTCTGTTTTGCCAAATTTGCAGGGGGAGGTGGCAGCTCCTGACCTATTTTGCCAAATTTGCAGGGAGAAGTGGCAGCTCTGTACCTGTTTTACATAGTTTCTCAATAAAGAATTACAATGTTAAAATTAAAATCATGAGTAGTTACTTTAAAGTACTTTCCAATTGGAGGAACTAATATTTTTAAGGTCTAAAATAAAAGACTGGGTCTCTAGCCAGCGGAACGAGTTGAGTTCAAAAACAAGAAAACCAAAAACTTGAACCTTAGAGCTTAACATCTTTGATAAATGAGCCTGTATTTTCCCCCTGCTACCAAGACACTATTTTTTATACCAAGACACTGGTTTGGGACTCATTTAAAAACACTATAAGCCGAGTATACTAGATTTAGTTTGAAATTTCAGTGACTACTTTGGGAAAATGAGCTTTCATTTGTGTTGTTCTTTCTTTCCTTTTTGGGAAACTTTTGCTCGATGCTCAGGTTTTGTCAAAAGGTCTAACATTCCTCCACCTGAGGCTCTGGCAAGTTAATAACTTTTATCTAGAACTTGTTTTTTCCTTTGAATTGAGTCAATATTGCTATATACACTTTAAGAAACTAGGATCCCCATATCCTTGTTTTATGTTGCATTGTTTGGTGAATTTATGTGGTCTTTCTGTGTCCTTTGTTCTAAGAGTTTGCTTCTGGTCTAGAGCAGTGTGTCTAAGTTTCTACCTTGTACCAGGTTGGAGGCTATGGCTGAGAATTACTGGTTTTTGTAAGGCTGTCTTAGAATCTCAATTCTTTCCTCATCCAAGAAAAACAAGCTGTGTCTTGTGTCTATCTTATTATTTAGACTTTTAGTAGCTACTTGGAGAAACTTTGATATAAATTGATCTATTTGAAAAGTACACTAAGATCTTTATGTTCTGTACATCAATCTTAAAAGCAAAAGTGCTTTCCAAGAGAATAGCAAAAGGGAAAGAAATTAGTTATCTTTTGCCCTTCAAAATACTGAGGTCAACTTAAACCCCCCAAAAACCAAACCCATTGCCATCAAGTCGATTCCAACTCCTGGTGACCCTATTTGACAGAGTAGAACTGCCCCACACGGTTTCCAAGAAGTGTCTGGTGGATTCAAACTGCCTTTAGGTTAGCTGTCGTAGCTCTTAACCACTACGCCACCAAGGTTACTTAAGTATATATAAATGTCTTCCATTAGTCAAGAGAGTGAGGGTGGGGGAGGATCAGGCCTCTCCAGCACCTAGTCTTGCTAGTAAAAATTGATAGATTCATTTACAAAATTGTTAAAGAGCTTTGGTATTTACTGAGTAGATAAAGAGAAAGTAAAACTGCTTACCAAGAGAATAGTTAAAGGGAAAGAAATTACGTATCTTTTGCCTTTCAAAATACCTAGATCAATTTATACATATGTAAATGAATTGGAATGACCTAATCTTGTCTTCCACCATGAGTCAAAAAGTAGGGTGGGTGGGGCAACATCAGGCCTCCCCAGCCCCCCAGTCTCCAAGGTCATATAGCTCCAGGAAGCTTACTGTAGTTATCAGAAATTGGGTGGATCCCAATTACAAAAGAACTGCAAACAAGTTCTCTCTATTGTAGGGGAACTTTAAGAAGCCAAAAACTAGAAATCACAATGAGACACACCTGAAATGGCCTGGGAAAATATTTCCAACCCTAGCCAGAAACTTCAGTTTATATCCATATCAATGAACTGTTGAGTTGAGCAGAGACTTTGTGATTGCCAAAGCTGGTTGATAAAACCTTTAAGGGATAAAATTAGATTGGGGAAAATATGGAAATAGTAAAAGTTCAATGAAAATTAGAATATTTAAACACACTTTATTTCAACTACACTTATGTTTTATAGTATACAGGCTTAAAATAATTTCCAAGATCTTTTAGGTAACTTACAGATATTAAATTGAATTAATAGATATTTGTCATACTTTATTCATATACTTTGGTTTTTTATGCCACAAGAGGAAGAATATATATATATATATTTAATTCTGCTAATGATTGTGTTCATTTTTGCCATTTTAAAGGGATGCACTATAAGAGATATTCAACAAAGACAACACTTGAGAGGCTTATTTAAAAAATTTTGATATGGTCAAATATTTTATCTGTCTGACTAAAGTTTAATGGTTTAATTTATGAGATTTTTAACAGCATATAAAACAAAGAATTGGGTTTTTTGCTGTTAAAATAACAAAGTTTTCTTTGATTTTTGAGTTGAAGTGTTAATTTATTCTTTGTGTAATCTGCCTCGAAGGCAAAGGTTTGCCCTTTAAATCTTAGAATAATATTCCTGAGTTGAAAACCAAGCCACATGGCTTTTAGGAAAAAAAAAAAACCTAAGGTTTTCACTTTAAGATTTTTGGTTAAATGACTTAAGTGCTGTTTCATGGTGATCTATAATAAACTCCTGACAACTCTGAAACTTCTTGGAAAGCCACAAAAAAATTTTTATAAAGGAAAAGTCCTAAAAAGTTTTATTTAATAAATTACATCGAATGTGTAGTCAAAATTGAGAAAAATGCCTAATTCACTTTGGGTCAAAATTTATACGCATTTCCTCTAATGCTTCTGCCTAATTAGTCAGCAAATGCATAATAATATGCCATAATTTTATTATTATTTCTTTATTGCTAATTTGGCTGCAACTTTACTATTATTTTTTTTTAATCTAGCATCGAAGCCAATGGTTTGACTGGGGTATTCACATTGTTTACCTATGAAGTTTCTTTATTACTAGTCAGGTATTTAGAGACTTGATAATCTTGGCATATCCTGACTATATGGTATTATGTCTCAAAATTATTATATAGTGTATTATATCTGAAGCTCTTTAAAAATAAAGTTAATCATTATATTTAAAAATATTTTTGTCCAAAGTTTTTTTTTAAACTGATTTTATTTGATTCTGAATTTTTTATAATTAGAAGTGTTACATTTACAAATTAATCATGGCCATATTAAGTTTTGTTGTCTGCAGATAAGCTTTTAATTTGCTGATTTGCTGAAAACATTTGGCCAAAATATCTCAACAAAAAGATGGACTATATATTGGACGTATGAAAACGAGTGTGACTAAACTGAGTCAAGATTTTCAGAACTCTTATGCAGAAACTGATGAGTTCACAGACTGTGACTGATCCAGAATCATGTGGAACCAAAATTAACTATGCAAGATTGAGTAAAGAACACTATGGGTTTTATGTGGGAATATTGCTGATGTTTTTAAGGTCCTACTTTCTGGGTATTAGAAACCATTTTCCTTCCTCCTAAATTATTTAACTAATGTGTTTAGATATTGTAACCCTTGAATTTAAAGTTCTCCTCTCATAAAGTTTTGTGACACTTCTGCTTCTGAGAAAATGACCCATGACTATTCATAGGTAGACCAAGGAGGGTCTTGGCCTCAAGAACACTTAGTAGGTTTTAAACAGATTAACTGAAGACCTCCAACAGGAGAGATCCAGCCTATATTATCTTGTTAATCATGTATTCTCTAATGAAAATCTGGTTGTCATAGATGAATTTGTCTATACCTTCCCTTTCCTCTAGACAAACTCTGTGTGCTCCATATGGATAAATGTTTTTGTGTGGTGGATTCAACTATATTAGTTTAAATGATCCCTTTCCAACTGATGGTGAGTTTACATGGGCAATTTCTTGTTTAGATTTCTGGTGAAAGCATGGGCAACACATTTTGAGAAGTTTAAGGTTACATTTAGATATTCATAGTAATGATGCCAGTAAATATTGAAAGAAAAAAAAAGGTAATGTTAAATAGTTACAGATTATAAACAAGAGTAAAAAGAAACCCATTGGTCCAGTACTCAGGGTGTGGTTGGTAACTTTAATTCCTATTATGGTATAAGTTAAATTGGAAAAAAAAAAAAATCTTTAAGAAATTTACCAATATTTATGGGACAAATAATGGATGAAGTTGTTAATGAGATAAAAACACAACAGCAATCTCTGACCTCATTAGCCAAGGTGACATTAGATAACAAAACAACCTTAGATTTTTTATTAGCCCAAGAAAGTTTAGTCTGCACTATAGCAAATACTTCTTGTTGCATTTGGATAAATAACACAAGAGAAGTAGAATGGGATATACACAGAATTTGACAGCAAGCTACTTGGTTACACACCGTAACACCCTTACAAACACCAGATTTATTTGGTTGGTTACCATTAGAAATAAGTACATGGGCTAGATCACTACTGCAAGGGATAGTAATATTCTTAATCTGCATCCTGATAGTATTACGCATAATAAAACTTATCTTCTATTGCCTTACACACCTAAAAGTCAAAAGAAAGCCTCAGGCTAATATGTTGATGTACATTGAATCTACTCACTTCAATAATGCAATTGATAGGAACATCGCTCTTACTTAAGATCCTGGTAAAGAACCAGATGGTACCCAGTGGAAAACCAGCACCATGAGTTTAAAGAGCCTGCCATGGCCACCATCTAAGGGCTGAACTAAGTCCAGGTATTAGTCATCAAGGTGTTATCTTCAATCTCCTAACAAAAGAAAAGAATGATTTAACGGATAATATTGGAGCCATTATTCCCTGTCCTTGAGCATAAAGAATATGACCAACCTGGAACTGGACTCACAAAAACTCATAAAGACGCATCAACTGAGCCCTGAGGTATAAAGAAATAGCTAAGACAATCTGAAAAAAGAAGAATCTTTTAGGGAAACACTCACATACACAGGGCATAAAAGCCACTCTTTTCCTTTTAGTATTTAGTAAAAAGTCAGTTATAAACCAAGAAGAGGTCAGTAGCCACAATGAAAGGCCCAGGTCAAATACTTACCCTTCCCCAAAAATATGCCAAACAATTCTGAGCCAGGCTATAGTTCAAAATGGACACTGGCCTTGACTGCCCAACGTCCAAAAAGAAATGGAAGGAGTGAGACAGTTCCCATAGTATTGTATTAAAAACCCCATTTCCTTTGCTGGGCTTCCTTCCCCACCATCTTTGCATTTGAATCCTGCTTTTGCTTGGAGGTTATATGAGTAATGGGCAAACCCCATTGCACCCGCGTAGTATGATTAAGAATGTTGCTGACATAACTTGTAAAATAAACTCCCTACCTGCAAAAAAAAAAAAAAAAAAAAATTTTTTTTTTGTAAGCCCCTTTAAAAGTGTCTTGTCTGCCCACCCTCAGTGAGCAGTCCTGGTAGCAGCACCTCCAACTGACTTCTTTTCCTTGTTTTCTCATTTATTGGCAATACGAGTCATGCCGAGCAAGAACCTGGGGTTTCCACCCAGTAACATTAAAGTCTCACCCATACTTGTTTTAAATGTTTCAGAAGATGAGATTTTGAATTTGGAGTTGATTTAAGACTCTTGGGATGATGGGATGAGTTGAATGTGTTTTGCATGTGGCAAGGACATGAATTTGGGGAGGCCCAAAGACTGGAATCTTATTGTTATTTAATTGTGTTCCCCCAAAATACGTGTTGTAAATCCTAACCTCAACGCTTGAGGTTATAATCCCATTTGCGAATAGGTTCTTTATGTTATGTTAATGAGTCAGGATGAGTGTAGGGTGTATCATGAGTCAATGTCTTTTGAGATACAAACTAGATAAAGCAAGAAAGCAAGAGAAGCAGAAATGGGGGAAGAGAGATGCCAAGCCACACGAAGACCACCCAGGAACAGAAGCTGAAAGAGACAAGGACCATCTTTCAGAGCCAACAGAGAAAGAAAGCCTTCTGCTAGAGCTAACACCCTGAATTTGGACTTCTAGCCTCTTGAAATGTGAGAAAATAAATTTGTTAAAGTCGTCCACTCATGGTATTTCTGTTATAGCAGCATTAGATAAGATAAGAGTAATGTTACCCAAAGTAGGCCCTGTTCGGTGTGATTTCTCATCAATAAAGACACACCAAGGTGAGGAGGGAGGGAGTATGTTTATTGCAAGCGCACAGGCAAGGAACAAGAAGGTATATACCTCAATTCAAGCTCCCTGAACAAAGGGAGGCAGTTTGTTTTATACCATCTCTCACAAGGAAGGACAAACACTATGGACTATATAATTTATCATGGTGGGAAGGCACAGTAAAACAAATTGGATTTTTTCTTTGGAATGTAAGCTAGTAAACTGGGTTTGACAGGCTTGATTCACACCCAGTCCTTTGGGAGTAATGGAAAGAAGGGGGCAGGTTCTCTTTGGTCTGAGCAGCTCCCAATTGAGCCACACGCATTGCCAGTATCTAAGACTTTGTTTGATAATGGCTAAGCAGCTCCTGGCTGCATTGACTGTCAGTAATAGCAAAGTCCTTCCAATGAAGGCTTGAAGGACATGGGGACAGATTCAATCCACAGAGTGAAGAAGCCAGGGACCTTGGCTGAACTTGCCACACCTTTCCATCTTTTTTTCACCAAATCCTCATTATTTTTCACAAGTCACATTAAACATGCTTCCTCCAAAATGTGACCGAACAAGTCTGAGACTTTTCCTGTTCATTTTATACTTTATGCACAGAATGGTGAACAGGGAAAAATTAAATCAGTTACGTAAGAGTCAGCAAGATGATTATCACAGACTTTAGTGAGGGTCATTTGCTTTAACAGTAGTATCTTACGAAGCATTTTTAATTAGTGCCAGGTGGTTTCTACGTGTTGCAGACTGAATCTCCTGACAGAAATACACACATGTCAATTTCAGAAAATCCCTTAAGGATTAAATGGAAAACAAACTTTGCACTCTACAGTCACTGACCTATTAGTAGTCTCCAAGATTTTCATTCTTTTAATCCCAAATGTTTTAGAGACCAAGATTTATATTCAGAAATTCTATTCATCCTAACACCATAAGGCAAGTAACAAGTTGTTACAAATCCTTCTCACAGAAACCCAGGTAAGAAAAATATTTTTACTATTAAATTTGGCACCTCTAAATATTTATTTCTCAAAATTTGTTATCTTCATTGTTCTTAGATTTCAACTCATTAATCTTTCTAGTTTTTTTCTAAATTGAAGACTGTGAAAAGCCAGGACAAGATACAATAATGTAATTCATCCTGACTTGTTCTGATTATAGGGTACGATTTCAAAACAGACAGGTAAGGTCACAAAGTAATTCAATTAAATACTTCAGGTTTGTTGTTGTTATTAGGTGCCATTGAGTCAGTTCTAAGTCATAGCAACCCCATGTACAACAGAACAAAACACTGCCTGGTCCTGTGCCATTCTCAAAATTGTTGCTATGTTTGAGCCCATTGTTGCAGCCCCGTGAATTTGAAGTTATTTCTAATTTAGCTGAATAATTAGATGGTTCATATTTAATACTTTTAAATAAATAAAATGTTTAGTGAGTTCCTTTTGATGTTTTTGGAAAAATTGATTTCAATATTGTGGAAAAATAAATCCATTTTGACCATAGAATTTTTATGATTAGTATCTTCAGTTGAAATGTTCTACTATCACTAGATAATGAGATAACTTTGTAAAGCAAAACAAAATTTGTTCTAAAAAATCCTAAGACTATTTAAAAGGTTTTAGAAAACTAAAGTATAAAGGCAAGCTTACTTTATTTTATTAATTATAAGCTATTGTGATAGAAAATTCTATAATTTTCCAAGGAAACAAATATAGTAGACAAGATTTCACAACATGATTGATGTAATTAGTGTCATTAAATTGTATACTTGAAAAATCTTCAATTGGCAAGTATTGTGTTACATATGGAGCCCTGGTGCTACAGTGGATAAGAGCTTGGCTGTTACCCAAAAAGGTCAGCAGTTCAAATCCACCAGCTGCTACTTGGATACTCGATGGGGCAGTTCTACTCTGTCCGAAAGGGTTGCTGTGAGTTGGAATCAACTCAACAGCAGTGAGTTTTGTTTTTTTCATTTAGTGTTACATATACATTTATAACAATTTTTAAAAAGTCAATTCAAGCAATAGAAAGATACCTAACTTTTTTGAAATAGATTTTGAATAATGTCCTTTGTAGGTTCTTCTTCAAAGTTAATAATCTCAATTTGCAGAGGCCACAGCGGTCACTTAGCATCATTGGTAGGATACTGAAAACAAGATCACTTGTCCCAGGTGATCAGGGTGGAGCTAAGATTTGAATCAGTTCTGCCTTTTTATGAGAACATTTTACAGCTCCCTTCACAGAAGTATCAAAGTGTTTGCAATCTAGTAAACAAATTGTGCATACACATATAATAAACTCAATGGAGATTAAACATGAGAAACTCTGGATTATGCTGGGTATATAACATATGCTTAAGGTTCAGAAAATGGAGATCAGTGTGGTCTGGGTTTTTTAGTTAAAACTTTATTAAGTAGCATTATATGTAAATTACGCCTTAACTAAAACATTGAAAGGATATAGATATTTGTTCAAAGTGTCAAATATCTACATTTGAAATAATGATTTGTAAGAGATAATGGCGTGGGTAGAGTCAGTATTTACGGAAATGAGTTTTGAGCTAGAAGTGAGGGATGAGGGAGTTAAACAATGGGTAGACAGAGTAAGAAAGCCTGAAGATGCATTGGTGAATGTGGGAAATAAGGATCGAGGTGGATCAGGTTACAGAGAAACTTATATGTCATCCTAAAGAATTAGAATTTATCTTAGAGACACAAATATTAAAGTCTTCCTGGCAGCAGAGTGTTGCATCTGGCAATACATGAAGTGATAACCACTGAACTTCAACAAAGATAAGTAGATCTGGAAATGACCAGGAGAATGTGACCTGAAATAAGTAATCAAATAATAGAAAGTTTCTGTCTGACAAGTGTCTCTACAGAACAAACTGGAGAGGATACAAAATGGATGTTTAACAATTCTTATAATATTATCAGAATTATTACAGTATGATCACCAAATCTCAGAATATTAGAATGACTGGAGATCTTTAAGGCTGCAAATGCAAAGTATCCAGATAAAGAAGAAAAATATTGATATTGCATTTAAAACTAGTCTCAGAAAATTTGCTCCATCATAGCAAAATGGATTAATAGAAATATGAAGATGGTATACATCAATTAACTTATTAAGAAAATTGATGAAATTTTACTTCTCTAGTTTTCCAAAGTAACTTTTTTTAAATAGATAACTCCTTTACACTTAGTGACCTTTGTGCACCTTCTAAATTATAAATTTATTACACAGGTAGTACCCTATTTTAAAACATTCATTCCACTGGAATAGTATATTAAAAAAATATTTCCTCAATGGAGAAAAATATACATAATTTATACTGGAAAATGGACCTTAAGTACACTTTAAGAATCATCAGTACAAAAATTGACATTGCAATATTTGAGAACATTAGATCCAGGGTACTCTATTTGTTCACTGTTTTGTATAAATTCATAAACACAGATCTTTTCACGGCAAGCATATTCCTGGAATTATCAAAATATTCTTGTGAATCTTCAACTTCAGTGCTTGAGGTCATATAAGATGACACTTTAGAGGAACTAATGTTTCCTAGAAGTATGTGTGCCTGCATTTCAGAGACAGGAGGGAAAGCTTGAGGAAGTGGCCCTACCCCCAGTTGTTGTTGAGAAATTCAAAGGGAAAATTAAACACACTCTAAATTAGAATCCTATCTCTCCATATTTTTGATCTCAACAGAGAAAGTAGAGATGAAAAAGGACAATCAATCCATGACAAATGAGTTTATCCTCATAGGATTTATGGATCACCCAGACTTGAAGACCCTTCTATTTGTGGTGTTCTTTGCTATTTATTTGATCACCATGGTGGGGAATCTTGGTTTCGTGGCACTGATTTTCATGGAACGCCGTCTCCACACACCCATGTACATCTTTCTGGGCAACCTGGCTCTGATGGATTCCTGCTGTTCCTGTGCCATTACCCCCAAGATGTTAGAAGACTTCTTTTCTGAGGACAGAATGATTTCCCTCTATGAATGCATGGCACAATTTTATTTTCTCTGCCTTGCTGAAACTGCAGACTGCTTTCTCCTGGCAGCAATGGCCTATGATCACTATGTGGCAATATGTAGCCCACTGCAGTACCACACCATGATGTCAAAGAAACTCTGCATTCAGATGATCACAGGGGCCTACACAACTGGGAACCTGCACTCCCTTATTCATGTAGTACTTCTATTAAGGTTAACCTTTTGTGGATCTCATCAAATCAATCACTTTTTTTGCGATGTTCTTCCATTATACAGACTCTCCTGTGTTGACCCATATATCAATGAACTAATGATACTTATTTTTGCAGGGTCCGTTCAAATCTCCACTATTACCATAGTCCTTATCTCTTATCTTTGCATCCTTTTCACTATTTTCAAAATGAAATCCAAAGAGGGAAGAAGCAAAGCTTTGTCTACTTGTGCGTCTCACTTTCTCTCTGTCTCAATATTCTATGGTTCTCTTCTCTTTGTGTACATTCGGCCAAGTTCAGTTAAAGAAGGAGATAAAGATATGCCAGTTGCTGTTTTTTATACTCTAGTTATTCCTTTATTAAATCCTTTTATCTACAGTCTAAGAAATAAAGAAGTAATAAACATTTATGAAAAGAATCATGAAAAGAAAACCTCATAACATTATGAAATAAATATCATTCCCTCTTACAAACTGATTTTAATGAGATAAAGTTTTTTCAAAATCAAGGATACTGAGAAATGGAAAATTGGACACTTTGTGTATCATATATTAAATCACTAAGCCATGATGATTTTTAAGTCAAATAATGTATAAATGGCTAAATAAGGTCATGAAGGAAGGATTCCGCAAAAATGTATTTCAAAATCTAAACTACAAGTGTCTCTAGGAGTGACTTAAGTGACTACACCTAAGGTCACAAATTGCATCAGAGTGGAATTAGCTACAATTTTCAACATATCCAACAAATTCTACGAAGAAAAGTCGGCATATAAAGATAGCCTCTGATCAGCATTGTTGGCAAATATATGGAGTCCCTAAACATAGTCTTACAAATTCGCATGCATTTCAAGTTCTCTTATATTAATGACTTAAGCCAACTGTCTATCAGAAGTAAACTAATCATTTGAATTTGATTCTCAACTTTCTTTGAGTTGTTCAAGAGTTTATGTTTGAATATGGATTTATATAGAATATGTATTCTCAAATCAAGAACATCTTTATCTCTAGTGCAAGTCATTAAGCTCTCTGAAATAGAGTGTTTGTATAATGGTAATTTATTAATCTTTAGATGAAAATATTGCTATTTATAGTGAAAATCTTATGGATTTGAATGTTTTCCCAGTTTGATATTTGTCCATGATTCATGACAGAGCAATTCCTGAATATATCAATTAATTCAAGGATTTTCTCCCAAGATTGCATTGTTTGTCTTGTTTGTTATTAGGAATATCACTAATCTGCACTAATTCCAATGTAAATTATTGATATATTATGAGCATTAACAGAAAGCTGGAAATGCTGTTCAGCAAAAATAGTGAAAATCCTAAAAAACTGAACAATATCAACAAAAAAGTTTATTGATCAGTTAAATGTGCAAATATGAAAGAAAAAAAAATGGTTACATGAGAACCCACCCTCTTCTAGACACAAAACTACACCCTTCAGATTTATTACCTTTCTATGATTTAGGCATTATTTTTCACGCTTTTCCAGAGTAAAACACTCATATGTTGAAATATTAAGTACTTTGCCCAGGTTCCTGCAGGCATCCAGGGTGGAGTTAGGCTTTGAATCAATGATGCTTTTTCCCCATACTGGTTTACAGCTCATTTCACAGAAACTTGTCACAGTTAATCTCAAAATGCTTAAAATCTAATAAGAAAATTGGACATAAGCATGGGAGGGGAGAAAGCAATGTAGAGTATACACAAGGAATTTTAGGTTGTGTACACAGCATGTACTTGGCAATGCAGAAAATGGAGATTGCTGTAGCCTGGGCATTTAGTCATTAAGTAGCATCAGAAATAACAGATGTTTAAAGGGTGTGGGAAAAAATTGATATGGTGAAAAAGTAGGAATAAAACCATGAACAGAGCCAATGTCTATGGAAATGAGTGTGACAACGGTGGTAGGGAATGAGGAAGGTGAAGGAAGAGTGTAGAAACTTGCAGAGCTATTGGTGAAAGCATTTGGAGAGTATGAAAATAAACGTGAAAGTAGATACATTTACTGAGAATTTTAAATGCCACATTAGGGAATCTGAATTTATTTTAGAGACATCAAACATTGATGTCTTCCTGGTAGCAGAGTGCATTTGTCCCTTGGTATCTGCAGGGGATTGGTTCCAGGACCCCCGTGGTCATCAAAATCTGAGAATGCTAAATCTCTTATATAAAATGGCATAGTATTTGCATGTAACCTACACACATACTTCAGTATACTTTAAATCATCTCTAGATTACTTATAATACCTAAAACACTGTAAATGCTATGTAAATTCTTGTTAATACTTACACTTAATAATGCTTTCTGTTTTTGTAAGCACATCATCCAGAACCAGAGAGAACATTTTTGCCATTGAAGGGACAGCACTTCCAGCAACCCTTGAACAAATTTTGGCTTCTTTCTGATTTATTGTGTGAATGCTCATTTCTTTCTTACTAATGTTATGGCCTGCTGCAGCAAGTGATGGGCCATTTTTCAAAAGATCTAAGATTTTCCAGACACCCATTAAACTCAGTACTGAAGTCATTCCTGAAGTTCACTCCTCAGCCAAAGACTAGGCAGGCCTATAAAACAAACAATAACACATGTAGTTCAGCCATGTATATGAGGCTAAATGGGCACGCCAGCCCAAAAGCAAAGATGAGAAGGCAGGAAGGGAAAAGCTGAACAAATGGAAATGGGAATCTGAGGTCAAAAGGGGAGAGCGTTGACACATAGTAGGGTTGGTAACCAGTGTCACAAGACATATGTGTATTAGTTGTTTAATGAGAAACTAGTTTGCTCTGTAAGCTTTTTCACACTAAAAAAAAAAAAAGAAGAATAAGCAGGGAAAAAAAAAAAAAAAACCAGAAGAAATTTTATAGGAAAATTCAAGAATAGGTTGTTACTGGGTAAAATTAAGCCAAACAAGTTACTCTCAGGGTCCTTTGCTAAGTGGGATCTTCTACTTGTTTCTCCTAGTAGGAGCCAATGGTACCATATGCCAGCTTCTCACTGAGGTTGCTGATTCTGGGACTTCTGAGAAGGCACTTTTATGTATGGAGGCTGGTTTCCCCCTAAAATGTCACTCCTCTTTCTAAGCAGCCTTGGCCTATTAGCAAAGAGATTAATGCCTGGAAAGAAGTTCATCTCCCTAGCAGCATTCTATTATAGTTTATATCTCGGTTCCCACCTGTTTGCCAAGACTATTTAGCAAGCTTCTTGGTTTAGGCACCTGTAAAGAGCTTCTGATTGTGTGGTAGTTAAAAGTTTGGCTGCTAACCAAACGGTCAGCAGTTTGAATCCACCTGCTGCTCCTTTGAAACACTATAGGGCAGTTCTACTCTGTCCTATAAGGTTGCTAGGAGTTGAAAGTGACTTGTCAGCAATGGATTTGGTTTGGGTTTTTGGAAGCGGCCTCTTAAATTTACTTCGATCTTTTCTAAATTGTTATTTTCTCCCCTTAGGAACCAAGCGAAGCATTGAACACTTATTAATAAATTAAGGCAGAAAGTAGACTAGAAAGATTTTTCTACAGGAAGTTTTTTACAGTTAAGCTTCCATCTCTCATTTGCCCAAAAATTAATTTAACAAGATTATCTGATTCCCTGAGCAAGTTGGTCAATCCATATTTTAATGTAAAACACAGTTAACATTTATGATCATTAATCTGATTTTTCTCTGAAGGACCTATTCATCTGATTAATGTTTTTTCCTGTAATTCTCTCACTTACCTTGTAAATCTCACCAATCTAGGTTTTTCTTGTTTGAGAATGATTTAAGACTTCTGCCAGTCTTTAAAACCTAAACCAAAAAAAACCAATCACCTGATGTCTTCTTAAAACTAAACAGTAGTTTATCTTAACTAGTAAAAAAATGTCTGCCTTGAGCATTATTCTCTTTTAAGATCTATATGGTATCAACTTGACAGCAGCAACTCAAAAGATTAGATAGAAACATTAGGGGGCAGTGAGTTTATGTTAATGAGGAGGAACAGTTCAGAAAAAGAGGGTGAGAATGGGTGCATAACTTGAAGAATGTAATCTACGTGACTTAATTGTACATGTAGAAACTGTTGAATTGTTATATGTTCTGCTGTGTATATCCTCAAGAAAAATGGCAACATATACAAAACTTAAAAAAAAGAAAAAATAAATGATCTAAGATTTTTATTTTCTCATCGAGAGAGCACTTTACACTCTGCCTTAGCTTTGAAGGATTGCTTTTGATCACAAAACTGCTTTTTTGAAGTCATTTGTTTTCACAGAAACAAAGGGTGCACACAACACAAGTAGCAAAAAAAAATGAGATGCAAGGTGACAATGCCCAAACATCAAGTGCTGCAGAGAGTCTAAAGATCTATGAAATGATGGGAGGTTACAACAGGGTATGCCTCCACACCGTTTCATTTAAGTAGATCCAGTGTAGTGCTCAGCATGTGGAAAATTTCAGGTTTGCCTTTTGGAAATTTCTTTTTTCTTCTTTTGAATATTTTTGATTCCTAGTTGCTTGAATATGCAAATGCGGATTACGTGGCTACAGAGGGCCAACTGTAACTTGATTTCTTTTAGAAAACTGATTTGGCACTTGACTGGAAAGAGACTAACTGCAATAATTCAAATATTAGGCGGTAAAAGCTGAAACTGGAGAAGACTCAGTAAATAAAGGAGACATTCATGAAGCCTTTTTGACCAACACCAAATGATTCAATTAAACTCAGGTTTTAATGAATCAAGCTGGTCCTTTTTTTTTTTTTTTAACTTGTCTGCCTAGGACTTTTTATTTGCCCAACTTATCTCAACGATGTTACTTTTCATAAGCACCTGCTATCTGGATCTTTGATTGCTAGTAGCCATGGAAACTGAAGGAGTGCTTCTCTCTGGAGTCAAACCAGGATGCAAAAGAAATGCATCCTAAGGAAAGGAATATTGCCACAGGTGCCTTTTTGTGTAAAGTGGGCCAAGAAATGTTTCTTTATGAAAGAACATAGTTAAAGTTTTTTGAAAGGGATTTGGAGCTAACCTTATCTAAAGGTTCCCAGACACTTAAAAGGGTTTCGTTTTAAGCAGCTGTTTCTGAGACATATGGTACTAGTGATGAATGGTTTTCACAACTCCCTGAGACAATCTGGTTAGGGCTGCTTAACATCAACCAGTGATGTTTTTATGATCCCTCCTAAAGGATAAGTGACTATATTTTAAAACCTATGTAACTGGCCCTTGAAATGAATCAGTGTAAGCCTCTGTAGCCAGCTATTCAATAGAAGCCTCCTAATCCATTCTTCTTGTGACCTCTACCAAAAACTAAACCAATTAAATAATTGCATTATAATTTCTTTGTTCCTTGTGCTATATATGTTCCTGTTAGAAGCTCTCTCTCTGGAGCCATTAGTTTTTCACTTATATGAACTGGTGTCTCTCTGCATTCAAATGTATCTTCTTTTTCTTTATTTTTATTTTCACTGAATAAACCCTTAGCTTATTTCAAGGCCTGAGTGGTTTTGTTCTCCACAACAAATCTAAGAAAGAAGTGCATAGATAAAGTCAACTTTTTGAGGAACAACAAATAAACAAAAACCCAGTTAATTATGATTGCTGGACAATAAAATCATAGCCTGTTACCTACTTGTGAATGCATACCATGCCGTATCAGATTTCGTATTATCAGGACTTCTTACAGTGACAGACATTTTTGGGAATTCAATAGGCATTTCCTGACTACCAAATGTGATATTTTAATATTTTTAATAATTACTGAATTTAAATATTTTCTATACATTTATTTACCTTTTACCTTTTTTTAAATCGAAATCACCTGGTCATGTCCTTTGCATAGTCTTTAAAAGAAACTTGTAATTTTTCTTGTTATTTATATATACATTGTAAATAAAAAGTCTACTGGATTTTTATATGTAGATGTAATACTTTTTTGTCAATAATTTCCATGCCTTCCATTTCTACTCTGTTCTATAGGGTCACTATGAGTTGGATTCGACTCGACGGCACTGGGTACTGGGCTGGTCCAGATTTGCTTATTATGTTTTGTGATGTACAGATATTTTCATTTCAAGGTCTCAAATCTAGTGATTATTCCCTTTGTAATTTCTTCTATTGCTGCTTAAAACTCCCCAAAATGAAATCTCATACTCATCAATATTTTTAGATACTTCAATGTTTTTACATCTAATTCTTGAATTAGTCTGGAATGTATTTGTGGTGAATGATCTAACATAGATCTCTATATTTATTTAAATGATTTTTTTATTAGGTGAATGTTAAGTATAATGTAAATCAAAATATTAGAATAATTGACAAAGAATTTGCTGAAGAAGTTCTAAAATTTGTCCCAAAGCTAAGACAGAAAATACTAAAAGCAATAGATATAAAACATTCCTTTTAATATGCATGAAAAATCTACAATAATTTAAACAACTTCATATAAGTTCAAGAATCAATAAATATATAATGGAAAACAACAGATTGTCTAGAAGCCAACCCAACTATATGTTAAGAAGAACATTACAAATAAATTACCACAAAAAAAGAGTTCTTTTATGTCTGGTTCTACAGCAAATTTTTAACTATTTTGACCTTTTTTCCTTGTGGTGTTTATTTAAAATTTTACTACAGAAAATACCAAGAACAGATAAAATTAGTCTCCATATACCAACCATCAAGTTTCAATATATTTTTATTATAGTTATTTAAGTTAGCATATAACAGATTTATAATTTTTCATGAATTAATAAGTAAATATTTTTTGAATTTCTCATCTTTATTTTCTAATACAGTAAATACAGTGCTGTTTTGAAATATTCACTCCACTGGGATGGGATATAAAAAATTATGTATGCAAAATTCCATAATGAAAAATTTAGTAAGTTGCAAGAATCCATAGATAGACAATAATCAGAAATTCAGGAGATTAACAATAAAGTTACAGAATTAGACAACTCGATAGAAAGTCAGAGGAGCAGAACTGAGAAACTGGAAGGCAGAATTAGTGAGATTGAAGATAAAACACTTGGCACCAATATATTCAAGGAAAAATCGGATAAAAGAATTTTTTTTTAAATGAAGAAACCCTAGGAATCATGTGGGACTCAAGAGAAATAACCTATGAGTGATTGGAGTACGAGAACAGGGAGGGATAACAGAAAATACAGAGAAAATTGTTGAAGATTTGTTGGCAGAAAATTTCCTTGATATTGTGAAAGATGAGAAGATATTTATCCAAAACCCTCATCAAACTCCACATAAAGTAGATCGCAAAATAAAGTCATCAAGATATATTAAAAATCAAACTAGCCATTAGAGAAATGCAAATCAAAACTACAATGAGATTCCATCTCACTCCAACAAGTCTGGCATTAACCCAAAACACAACATAAATATTGGAGAGGTTGTGGAGAGACTGGAACACTTATACACTGCTGGTGGGAATGTAAAATGGCACAACGACTTTGGAAATCGATTTGGCACTTCCTTAAAAAGCTAGAAATAGAACTACCATAAGATCCAGCAATCCCACTCCTTGGAATAAATCCTAGAGAAATAAGAGCCTTTACATGAACAGATATATGCATACCCATGTTCATTGCAGCACTCTTTACAATAGCAAAAAGATGGAAGCAACCAAAGCGCCCATCAAAGGATCAATGGATAAATAAATTATGGTATATTCACACAATGGAATACTATGCATCAATAAGGAACAATGATGAATCTGTGAAACATTTCATAACATGGAGGAATCTGGAAGGCATTCTGCTAAGTGAAATTAGTCAGTTGCAAAAAGACAAATATTGTATGAGGCCACTATTACAAGAACTTGAGAAATAGTTTAAACAGAAAAGAATATACTTTTTGATGGTTATGAGAGTGGGGAGGGAGGGAGGGAGAGGGGTATTCACTAATTAGATAGTAGATAAGAACCATTTTAAGTGAAGGGAAAGATAACACACAATACAGGAGAGGTCAGCACAACTGGACTAAACGAAAAGCAAAGAAGTTTCCTGAATAAACTGAACAGCATAGCAGGGGTGGGAGTTTGGGGCCCATGGTTTCTGGGGACATCTAGGTCAACTGGTACAATAGCATCTATTAAGAAAACATTCTGCATCCACCTTGGAGACTGGGGTCTGTGGTCTTAAACACTAGCAAGCGGCCATCTAAGATGCATCAATTGGTTTCAACCCACCTGGAGAAAAGGAGAATGAAGAACACCAAAGACAAGGT
Source organism: Elephas maximus indicus (assembly GCF_024166365.1). Classification (NCBI taxonomy): domain Eukaryota; kingdom Metazoa; phylum Chordata; class Mammalia; order Proboscidea; family Elephantidae; genus Elephas; species Elephas maximus. The sequence goes on from NC_064836.1 coordinate 68,401,405, forward strand.
AATTATGAGCCCAAGAGACAGAAAGGGACTCATAAACCACAGACTACATCAGTCTGAAACCAGAAGAACTAGATGGTGCCCAGCTATAACCGATGACTGCCGTGAGAGGGAACACAATAGAGAACCCCTAAGGGAGCAGGGGAGCAATGAGATACAGACCTCAAATTCTAGTAAAAAGACCATACTTGATGGTCTGACTGAGACTAGGAGGACCCTGGAGGTCATGGTCCCCAGACGTTCTGTTAGCCCAAGTCAGGAATCATTCCCAAAGCTAACTCTTCAGACAGGGACTGGACTGGACTATCGGACAGAAAATGATACTAGTGAGGAATGAGCTTTTTGGATCAAGTAGACACATGAGACTTTTTGGGCAGGTCCTGTCTAGAGGGGAGATGAGAAGGCAGAGGGGGTCAGAAGGTGGCTGAATGGACACAAAAATAGAAGGTAGAGAGAAGGAGTCTGCTGTCTCATTAGGGGGAGAGCAACTAGGAGTATATAGCAAGGTGTATATACATTTTTGTATGAGGCTGACTTGATTTGTAAACTTTCACTTAAAGCACACAAAAAAAGAACTCATCAATATGCTATCTACAAGAGACACATCTTAGAAGCAAAGACATAAATTTATTAAAAATCAAAAGATCGAAAAAATATATTAAGCAAACAGCTACCAAAAAAGAGCAGGTACGTTACTTATAATTTCAGATAAAATAGACTTTAAAAGAAAATGCACCATACAAGACAAAGAAGGGCATTATATAATGATTGAAGGGATAATTCAACATGAAGACACAACCATAATAAATATCTACGCACTCAACGGCAGAGCTCAAAAATACATGAAACACTCCAACAGCACTGAAAAGAGAAGTTGACAGCTCCACAATAATAGTAGGAGACTTCAACACACCACTGTCAGTAAGGACAGAACATCTAGAAAGAAACTCAACAGACACACAGAAGATCTAAAGGCCACAACCCGCCAACTTGACCTCATTGACATATGTAGAGCACTCCAACGAGCAGCTGCAAAGTTCACATTCTTTTTCAACATACATGGAGCATTCTCCAGAATAGATCACATCTTAAGCCACAAAGCAGTCCTCAACAAAATCCGTAACACTGAGATAACACAAAGTATCTTCCCTGATACCAATGCCATCAAAGTAGAAATTAACCACAAGAAGAGTATGAAAAAAAATCGAATACATGGAAACTGAATAATACACTGCTTAAAAATTACTGGGAAATAGAAGGAATCAAAGACAGAATCAAAACATTTCTAGAATCAAATAAGAATGAAAACAATCACACCAAAACCTTTGGAACACAACAAAGGCAGTGCTCAGAGGTCAATTTATCGCAATAGATGCATGCATCAAAAAAGAAGAAAAGGACAAAATCAAAACATTAACTACACAAATTGAACAAATACAAAGAGAACAGCAAAAGAAGCCCACAGCCACCAGAAGAAAGGTAATAATAAAGATCAGAGCAGAAATAAATGAAATAGAGAGTAGAAAAACAACAGAGAGAATCAACAAAACCAAAATTTCATTCTTTGAAAGGATCAACAAAATTAACAAACCATTGACCAAACTGACAAAAGAAAAACAGGAGAGGATGCAAATAACTACAACAGACCCAACTGAAATAAAAAGGATCCTAACAGATGAAAAATTATACTTCAAAAAATTTGAAAATCTAGAGGAAATGGACAAATTTCTAGAAACACACTACCTACCCAAAATGAAGTTGAAAATCTGAACAGACCCATAACAAGAGAATAGATTGAAAAGGTAAAAAAAAACAAACAAAAAAACTCCCAACAAAAAAAACCCTGGCCCCGATGGCTTCACTGGAGAATTCTACCAAGCATTCAGGGAAGAGCTTATAAGAGTACTACTCAAACTGTTTCAGAGCATAGAAATGGAAGGGATATTTCCTAATTCATTCTATGAAACCAGAATAACCCTAAAACCAAAAAGGCAAAGACACCTCAAAAAAAGAAAAATGCAGAACAGTATCTCTCATGAATATAGATGCAAAAATTCTCAAGAAAATTCTAGCCAATAGAATTCAGTATCGTATCAAAAAAAAATACACCATGACCAAGTGGGATTCTTACCAGCCATGCAAGGATGTTTCAACATTAGAAAATCAATCAATATAATCTGCCATATGAATAAAATAAATGAAAAGAATCACATTGTCTTCTCAATGGAAGCAGAAAAGGCATTCAACAAAGACGAACATCCATTGCTGATAAAAACTCTCAATAAAATAGGTATAGGAGGGAAATTCCCCAACATAATAAAGGGCATCCACACAAAATCAACAGCCAACATCATTCTTAATGGAGACAAGCTGATACCATTCCACTTGACAACAGGAACAAGATAAGGATGCCCTTTATCACCACTCCTATTTAACATTATGCTGGCAGTCCTAGGCAGAGCAATAATGACAGAAAAAGATATAAAGGGAATCCAAATTGGTAAGGAAGAAATACAACTGTCCCTATTTGCAGAAGGTATGACACTACATGTAGAAAACTCAAAAGATTCCATGAGAAAACTACTAGAACTAATAGATTCAGAAAAGTAACAGAATATAAGGTAAACAGACAAAAATCAGATGGATTCCTAGACGTCAATAAAAAGAATGACGAAAAGGAAATCAGAAAAACAATATCATTTACAAAACCAAAAACCTGTTGCTGTCAAGTTGATTCTGACTCATAACAACCTTATAGGACAGCGCTGAACTTTCTCATAGGGTTTTCAAGGAGCAACTGGTGGATTCAAATTTCCAACCTTTTGATTAGCAGCTGCAGCTCTTAACCACTACTACACCACCAGGGTTTCCATACCATTCATAATAGCCCCTAAAAAGATAAAATACTCAGGAATAAATCTAACCAGGGATGTGAAAGACCTATACAAAGAAAACTACAAAACACTACTGCAAGAAAACAAGAGACTTACACAAATGGAAAATATGCCATGCTCATGGATAGGTAGGCTCAACATTGTGAAAATGTCAGTTCTACCCAAAGAAATCTACAAATACAATGCAATCCCAACTCAAATACCAACGGTATTCTTTAAAGAGATGGAAAAACTAATCATTAATTTTTACATAAAGGGGTGAGGCCTTGAATAAGTAAAGCCTGTTGAAGAAGAAGAATAAAGTAGGAGGACTCTCACTACCTGACCTCAAAACCTACTATACATCTACAGTAGTCAAAACAGCCTGGTATTGGTACAATGACAGATACATTCTCCAATGGAACAGAGTTGAGAACCCACATGTAAATCCACCCACCTACAGTCACCTGATCTTCGACAAGGACCAAAATCCATCAAATGGGAAAAATTCATTAACACATTGATTCTGACTCATAGCGACCCTATAGGAAAGAGTAGAACTGCTCCGTACACTTTCCAAGGAGTTCCTGGTGGATTTGATCTGCCGAACTCTTGGTTAGCAGCCATAGTTCTTAACCAGTATTCCACCAGGTTTTCCTCAAATGGGAAAAGACAGTCTTTTTAACAAATGGTGCTGGTAAAACTGCATGTCCATCTGCAAAAAATGAAGCAGGACCCACACCTCACACCATACACAAAAACTGATTCAAAATGGATCAAAGACCTAAATTTAAAACCAAAAACTATAAAGATCATAGAAGAAAAAATAGAATCAATGCTAGAGGACCTAATACACAGTATTAACAGGGTACAAACCATAACTAACAAAACACAAACTCCAGAAGATAAGTTAGATAACTGGGATCGTCTAAGAATTCAGCACTTATGCTCATCAAAATACTTCACCAAAAGAGTAAAAGAGAACCTACAGACTGGAAAAAAATTTTAGCTCTGACAAATCCAACAAAGTTCTAATCTCTAAAATCTACAAGAAAATCCAACACCTCTACAACAAAAAAGACAAATGATCCAACTAAAAAATGGTCAAATGACATGACCAGACACTTCACCAAAGAGACATTCAAGGGGGTAACAGACACATGAGGAAACGCTGGCGATAACTAACCATTAGAGAAATGCAAATCAAAACCACGGTGAGATACCGTCACACACCATCATTACTGCCACAAATCAAAAAAGAGAAAAAAACAGATGTTGGAGAGGCCGTGGGGAGATTGGAATTCTTAATACACTGCTGGTGGAAATGCAAAATGGTGCAACCATTTTGAAAAATGATATGGCATTTCCTTAAAAAACTACAAATTGAACTATCATATGATCCAGCTATCCAACTCCTAGGAATATATCCCAGAGAAATAAGAACCATCACACGAATAGACATATGCACACCCGTGTTCATTGCAGCATTGTTCACAATAACAAAAAGATGGAAACAACCTAGACACCCATCAACAGAAGAATGGATAAACAAACTATGGTACACACACACAATGGAATACTAGGCAACAATAAAGAACAATGATGAATCTGTGAAGCATCTCAGAACATGGATGAATCTGGAGGGCATTATGCTGAGTGAAATAACTCAATCACAAAAGGACAAATATTGTATGAGACCACTAGTATAAAAATGCATGAAAAGGCTTACACACAAAAAGAAACGATCTTAAAGTGGTGTCATGGATTAAACTGTGTTCCCCCAAAATATATGCCAACTTGGTCCATGATTCCCAGTATTGTGTGGTTGTCCTCCATTTTGTGATTGTAATTTTATGTTAAACAGGATTAGGGTAGAATTGTAACACCCTTACTGAAGTCACATCCCTGATCCAATGTAAAGGAAGTTTCCCTGGGTTGTGGCCTGCACCATCCTTTATCTTAAAAAAGATAAAAGGAAAGGGAAGCAAGCAGAAAGTAGGGACCTCATACCACCAAGAAAGAAGCACCAGGAGCAGATCGTGTCCTTTAGACCTGGGGTTCCTACACGGAGAAGCTTCTGGTACAGGCGGAGGTTGAGGAGAAGGACCTTCCTCCAAAGCTGACAGAGAGATAAAGCCTTCCTCTGGAGCTGATGCCCTGAATTTGGACTTCTAGCCTACTAGGCTGTGAATAAATAAATTTCTCTTTGTTTTAGCAGCACTGGATGACTAAGACAGATGGTTATGACGGAGAGGAGGGGTGGGGATGGAAAAATACTAACTAGACAATAGATAAATGATAACTTTGATGAAAGGTAAGACAGTACACAATACTGGAGAAGCCAGTACAATTTGACCAAGGCAAGGTCATGGAACCTTCATAGACACATCCAAACTCCCTGGTGGACCGAACGACTAGGCTGAGGTCTGTGGGGATCATGGTCTCGGGGAACAACTAGCTCAACTGTCATAACAGTTTATAAAGAAAATGTTGTACATTCTACTTTGTTGAGTAGCGTCTGGGGTCTTAAAAGCTTGTGATTGGCCACTTAAGATAATCCACTGGTCTCAATATCCACCTGGAGCAAGGGAGAATTAAGAAAACCAAAAATACAAGGGAAAGATTAGTCCGAATAACTAATGGACCACAAGTACTACAGACTCCACCAGACTGAGCCCAGCACAACTTGATGGTGCCCAGCTGCCAGCACCTACTGCTCTGACAGGGTTTACAATAGAGGGTACCGGAAAGAGTTGGAGAAAAATGTACAACAAAATTCTAACTCACACACACAAACACACACAAAAAGACCAGACTCACTGGTTTCACAGAGACTGGAGAAAACCCGAGAGTATGCTCCCGGACACTGTTTTAGTTCAGTAATGAAGTCACTCCGAAGGCTCACCCTTCAGCCAAACATTAGACAGGCCCATAAAACGCACGGAGACTCAATGGGCACGCCAGGCAGGAGGGGACAAGAAAGCTGGTAATAGGGAACCAACACAAGGTTGAGAAGGGGAGAGCGTTGACATGTTGTAGGGTTGGCAACCAATGTCACAAAACAATATGGGTAGTAATTGTTTAATGAGAAGCTGGTTTGTTCTGTAAAATTTCATCTAAAGTACAATAAAAAAAAGAATTACAACCTTGAAAAAAAAAAAAGAGAGAGAAAACCAAAACAATTAAAAAAGAATCAATGGATCAACGGCCCATATCATATTGCTCAAAATTAAATTCCTGTATAAAATAAGAAGTGCACCATAAGTCAATGAAGAAAGGATTGTTTAACAAATTGTCCTGTGTCACTTGGTTAACTATTTATCTTTTCCATTTGTGCCAAAATTTATATGCCCCATTCAGAGTTTATTTTATATGCATAATTTGTATCTACTTTTATTTTTTAGCAGGATTTTTTATACCCATAAAAACCTGTTGCCTTCGAGCCGATTCTGACTCATAGGAAGTATAGAACAGAGTAGAACTGCCCCACAGGGTTCCAAGGAGTGGCTGGTGGATTCTAACTGCTGACCTTTGAGTTAGCAGCCAAACTCTTAACCACAACACCAGCAGGGCTATAAATTAGTATACATAGCATTTTAATTCAATTGGAATTCATTTTTAAATGTCGTGAAATAAAAATTAAAAATTGATTTGTACTGGATAACAAGTACTTCCAGAAGCATTTGTTAACTAATTCTTCCTTTACTCACCAGTTTCACATGCCTTCTTGTTATAGATGTACACTCATATACTCATGTGTACATGCACATATGAGGTTTATTTCTAGCCTAGCTAATCTGCACAACATAAAATAGGAAAGGCCCAATTTCTACCCTTATATTCTATTAGGGAAGCACTGGAAGCACTCATTCATCTAAGCCAAGAAATTTGGAAGACAACTACCTGGCCAATCAACTAGAAGAGATCCTTATTTGCACCCATGCCAAAGAAAGGTGATTCAACAGAATGCAAGCATTATCGAACAATATTATTAATATCGTATGCAAGTAAAATTTTGCTGCGGATAACTCAAAAATGGTTGCAGCAGTACATCTACAGGGAACTGCCAGAAATTCAAGCTGGGTTTGGAAGAGGACATGGAATGAGAGATACCATTGTTGATGTCAAATGGATCTTGTCTGAAAGCAGAGAATACCAGAAAGATGTTTACCTGTCTTTTATTGACTATGTAAAGGCATTCAATTATATAGATCATAACAAATTATGGACAACATTGCAAAGAATGGAAATTTCAGAACACTTAATTGTGATCATGTAGAGCCTGTACATAGACCAAGAGGCAGTGGTTGAAACAGAACAAGGGGGTACTGTGTGATTTAATACCAGAAAAGGTGTGTGTCAAGGCTGGATCTTTTCACAATATACTTATTCAATCTGTATGTTGAGCAGTTAATCTGAGAAATTGGATTTTATGTAAAAGAAGGTTTCATCAAGATTGGAGGAAGACTCATTAACAAGTGATATGCAGATGACACAACCTAACTTAATGAAAGCAAAGAGAACTTGAAGTAGTTACTGAAGAAGATCAAAGATTACATCTTTCAGTATGGAATACATAACATGAAGAAAACAAAAACCCTCACAGCTCAACCAGTAAGAAATATCATGATAAATGGAGAAAATACTTGGAGTTTTTAAGGATTTCATTTTACTTGGATCCAAAATCAATGGCCATGGAAGCAGCCGTCAAGAAATCAAACAACATATTTCACTGGGCAAATCTGCTGCAAAAGACCTCTTTAAAGTGTTAAAAAGCAAAGATGTCACTTTGAGGACAAAGTGCACCTGACTCAAGCCATGGTATTTTCAATAGCTTCATGTGCATGTGAAAGCAGGACAATGAATAAGGAAGACAGAAGATGAATTGATGCATTTGAATTATGATATTGACAAAGAAGGAGAATGAATAAATTGGTCTCAGACAAGGTACAGCCAGAATGTTCTTTAGAAGCAAGGATGATGAGACTTCATCTCACGTATTTGGATATGCTATCAGGAGGGTCCAGTCCATGTAGAAGGACAACGTTATGGATTGAATTTTGTCCCCCCAAAATGTGTGCCAACTTGGCTAGACCATAATTCCCAGTATTGTGTGATTGTCCACCATTTTGTCATCTGATGTGATTTTCCTATGAGTTGTAAATCCTACGTCTATGAAGTCAACGAGGCAGAATTGGAGACATTTATGTTAATGAGGAAGGAATCAACCTACAAGATTAGATTGTAGCTTGAGTCAATCTCTTTTGAGATATAAAAGAAAGAAGCAAGCAGAGAGACAGGGTGACTTCATACCACTGACAAACAAAAGCAGGAGAATAGCACATCGTTTGTAACCCAGGTCCCTGTGCTGAGAAGATCCTTGACCCTGGAAAGTTAATGACAAGTGCCTTTCCCCCAGAGCTGGCAGAGAGAAAAGTCTTCCTCTGGAGCTGGCATCCTGAATTTGGACTTCCAGCTTCCTAGAGTGTGAGAGAACAAACTTCTCTTTGTTAAAGCCATACGGATGTCATATTTCTGTTATAGCAGCATTAGATGACTAAGACAGACATCATGCTTGGTAAAGTAGAGAGCAAAAAAGAGGAAGACTCTCGAGGAGATGGACTGACACAGTGGCTACAACAATGGATTCAAACATAACAATTGTGAGGATAGCAATGGACCAGGCAGTGTTTGGTTCTGTTGTGCATGGGGTCACTGTGAGTTGGAATTGACTCGATGGCAGCTAACAACAACAGCAAATAATATTATCAATATGAGGATGACCCAGAATGTACATTTCCATCTCTGACATTCCCCTAATCCACAGACTTATGTATGCAATTGCCTGTTTGACATGTTCATTTGATGTCTGAAATAGATCTCAAATTTAACATGTTCAGTCTGCAGCTCTTAAATTTTTCAATCACCACGGTCTTCTTCAACTGAATGGCAGCATAATCCAACCAGTAGTTCAAGACAGAAATTAAGAGTAATCCTTTCTCTACCTCTCCCATCACATCCAAATTTTCACAAGACCTGTCGACTCTATCTCGGAAATAAGGTAGTCCTCATTTACGACATATTGGAATTAGGACGAATGCACTTACAACTGTCCTTTTTGGGGTTTTTTGGGCATGTTTTATCGTTACTAGTATTCAATGTGGCAGCACGTAATTTGCTGATGTTATAATTCTTATGTCAATCTCCAAAGACAAATAAAGGTCAATTTATAAAAACACTGCTAATAAAAGGCAATAGAAATGAAAACTAAAGATAAAAACAAAAAACCCGAAGTATTGGACTTGTATGAGAATTGAGTTATGACTGCATCGTTGGAACAGAACCTCGTAAGTCGGGGAATAGCTGTATATCTTAAATGTGCCTAGAGCTCTCTGTTTACACTTCCTGCATGCAATTTCATGCTGCCTTCATCTCTCACCTGAACGATAATAATAGTTTCAAACTGGTCTCTCTGCTTTTACTTCTAACATTTCTTATGACAAGCCCATTTTGAAAATAGTACTAAAGGTGTATTTCGCAAAAACTAGCGTCCTATCCAATGTAACCTATGCATTTCAGTTGCAACCACTTTCTAATTTTTTAGCTACTTCTTTGTCAATTTACCATCATATTTCTTATTGTCAATTGCAGATATATTAACTAACTTCCTGTTATAACCCATCACCATCAAGTCGATTTTGACTCATAAGACAGAGTAGAACTGCCCCACAGGGTTTCCAAGGCTGTAATCTTTACACACTCAGACCTCCACATCTTTCTCCCTCAGGGCAGCTTGTAGTTTCCAGCCACCTGACCTGTAGGTTACCAGCCGAGAGTTTAACCACTGCAAAAGTAGGGTTCCTTTCCTTCTTGTTATAGTAAATAAAAATTCATTCGTTTGTTTAAAACCTCCCATATCCATCTTTCTTGATGGTGTAATATGATTTTCAGTAATTTGAAAATCAATTTTTATTTGACTTGCAAATTGCTGTTTTCATTCCTCTCTTTAATGGCCCTTACTTTTAGTGTAGAATCTCTACTGTCTTGGGAACCTCGTAATTTAGTCTTTATTATAAAATGATTTTGTCTTTTTCTCTAATTTTCTGTGTTAGTTCTAATTTTATATTTTTTTTTGTCCATCTCAGCTCTTATTTTGGAATTTTATATAAAAACTCTTTTGCTTTATCTGAAAATACTTGCTTAAAGATAATGAATTTAGGTTGAGGTGCTATCTTACAGTTTTTTCTCTATCCATAGTTGTATTTCTGGGAAGAATTTTCATCAACTGAAATGTATTGATTCTCAATTTCTTTTTTTTTTTTCCTATTAGTTGGTATGCGTTTTCTGTTTATTTTTACCTGTGTTGTTTTCTCTGGATCAGCAATGATAGATGATTCTATTTAGGTAGAAGTGAGGGGATTCTGTAGATTATTAAGTTATTAGTTTTAGAGTACCCTCCTCTGTTGGTACAGGATTTGCCCTTTTTTTAAACAGATGATTCTTCTTTGCAGGATGGGGTCAGTTGTGTTCTCTAACCTTGTGATCTTCTTGTTTCTGAGCACCTTGTCTAAGTTGAGTTGCCCAGGAAACAGATTCTGAGATGGAGATTTGCTTGCAAGAAATTAGTCAGAGAATGCTTGAAAGCTCAATACTTATTGAGGGGGTAAAAGAAGTAAGCTTGGGCAGAGGGCTGAGTTTAACGTCGATGCAGTCACAACAAAGAGCTCAACCAATTCCACTGGGAAGTGAGGAACTGACATTTTCCTTCACAGTTCCCATAACTTAAAGAAAAATTTCTGGAATATTTACTTCCTATGAAATGATTATTGGATGCAGGCTGCCCAAAGGAAAAGGTGTGAAATGGATGAGGCAGTTCTCAGCCAAGGCCAATTCCTGGATAGGGTCTCAGATGAGAACTGTCAATTACCAGCACTCATAGCTGAGGAATTAAGGTGGGATCTCAGGCTGTGAATCACAGGTCCACTACAGTTCACCTCTTAGATTGTTCAGAGCAACCTGTTTCATATAATAAGTTCTGGGAACAGCTTCTCCAGAATTCTGCTTCTTTTCTTTTCCTGGAGAATTTTAAATGATGAAGGTTAGTGGGACAGCCTACAGCTTCTACTGCTACAGCTATTTTCAAGTCCAGAATTAACATTATTCCCCTACTCTTTAGCTAATACCTCAGTTAGTTTAAGTGACTAAAATGGTATTGTGACAGAGGCCTGATCCCTAGGGTTCTAAGTCTCTAGTCACCATGCTCTTTTCAGGCCATGGTTCCTACACTTGTTACTTTGTTTTCAAACATGGATAATAAGGGAGTACCAATACGTATCTATGGATCACCTGAATGCCGAACGTATGTTTCCTAGTCCCCATCGAATAACAGCAGTTCTACCTCTTCCTCATGATCAGGGTCAATTATTGCTGCAAGTCTTGTAACTCTTTCCCTTGTCTTCTTGTATCTGGGCCTAAGGAATCCAAAGTGACTGGGTGGCAGCTATAGCATTAAGTACAATGGGATTCTCTCAGTGTTTCCTAGTAAAAGCATTTCTCCTCTGAGATCCAGGACCCCTAAATCCATACAGTTCAGACTTCGGGAAAAAAAAAAAGTGCAATTCCCACAAGTGGCTTACTTAGGAAGTTTCTGGGTTCATTTCATATGGTCCAAATAAATGTCCAACTTAGGACACAAAACCATATAATTGTCTCTGATTTATGATATACACGGCTTCCGGGAAAATGAAGACCTCACATTATAAGATATCCACTCCAAGATGATACCTTAGTTGTACTTTCAAAAGGTCATTCCATCAATTTATTAAGCCAGTAGTTTCTGGATGATGTGAAATGCAATAGGAGCAGCAGGCCACTAATTACCCAATGCCATACCTTTGGTGTAAATTAGGTTCCTTGGTCCAACTCAATGTAATACACCACTCTATCAGCCCTCAGATAGTTGTTCTGCCTGAGGTCTTGCAGATAGGAAAAGCTATTCCATACCTGCCTTATGTGTCAATTGCAGTCAAGGTGAATTTCTGCTGTTTCTTAAGGTGGAAGGGATATGCAGTAGCCAACTTCACAAGTGATTGATTGATCTCCTTGAGGGGTGTTGCCATATTAGGGGCTCCACACTGGTCTCTGTCTCTCACAAGTTTGACATTTGGGAGTGACAGTAGTTAGAAGAGCCTTGAAAAGTAGGAGCCCATGTTCATACGCATAGCCTCCACATCAGCCACCATAGCTACTTTGTTCATACACCTATTTTTCCAGCGATGGAGTGGAAGATGAACAAAGAAGGAAGACCTCAACTGGCTGAGCCATTCTGCCTACTTGGTTGGTGCTTATTCCATGATAGATGCTTGCTGGTAAGAAGCAACATATGATATAAATTTTTCCACAGTTCTAACCCACTGCAATAAATTCATTTATATGCTTTTTCCATAGATCTTTCAGCCCTTAATATTTTAATCTTTCTCCCTACGGACCACTGACCAACATCCAAATCATTCACTTCTACCCTAAATTTATATATTCTTACCTTGGACCATTTCCCTTTCTATAAAATGGAAATAGTTGATCAGTCCACTACACAAAGTGAGAATTTCCTTACTGATGACTTTGAAGACCACTCCTGGAGGGAACTATAGTTCAGAAGCAATACATTTTGGTTTGTACTAACATACCAAACTGATCATCCCAGAACCAATCTTGACATTTTATATTGTCTGCAAGCTGGTCATAAGGGAACCTCCATTAGCCCAGAAGTGTGAGCTGAGGGGCAGATGTCAGTGCAACAATGATATATGACATGGGGTTTGGGCTACCTGCTTATACAGTTTCCTATGTCCTCTGGCCCTGCCCATGCCTGATCCTGGATTTACCGTTTTCACCTTCTAATGGATTGTTCCTCTGCCTACTTGACCTTATACTTGGATATGCTGACAAATTCCAGCTCATAAAGTAGAGTTCTGGTCTCATGGTCATTCAGTATCCCAGGATCAGGAGCTCTGTCTCTATCAAGGCTCATTGTATATCATGAAGTTATTCTTTGAATAATTTTCTACTGTAGATTTCAAGTCCTTTTTCCAAAACCATAAGAGTCTAAGTTGTGATTTGCCTTTTATGGTTTCCCATAAACTTTCCATAACTCCACATTTCCTCTGATGTCAGATATCTCTAATTCCATAGGTATGCTGTATCACATGATGCTAAGCTCAGGACACCTAGCATTATAGCTTGAATGCACAGAAGAACACTTTCCTCTTCTGAAATTACCTCGATAATGGATTCTTCTCCCATTTGGACTGATATATCTGTATTTGGTATCTTTTTCAACTATGTCTGATATTAAGAAAAGTTAGGAAATAATTATAAGCAAGACCTTGAATTGTGGATCACAGTGCTAAACTAAGATTTTAAAAATAGTAAGGGATATACTTCTTCACATTCTTAAATTACTACAACAATTATTACTATTATTTTAATAATAGTATTAGTGAGAAAAAACAATGCTTCTATCATTAACACATAAAATAAAAATTATTTTTATTACCATTTCTTTGACTTAATCTCATTCTTTTTAATTTTTATTTTTTATAATACATATAATATTTTAGTATAGTGGCACAACTACATAATATATAGGTAAAATGAATATATTCCAAATGATTTTACTGCTATGAATGGATGGCTAAAAAATTTGGGAATCCCTCCTGTAGTGTAGCCACTAACAGATGAATGACAGTTGGCAACTAAAAAGTAAAAAAAAAAAAAAATTTTTTTTTTTTTTTATAATCTCAGGAAAACTTTAGAATAAAAAAGGGAGACCAAATATAGAATTGAAGGAAATACAAGCATCATGAAGGGCAAAGAGAGAAACATGACCTAGCATAAAAGACTGAGACAGAACAGTTAGGAAAATAGGAGAAATGAGTGTTGTCACAGAAGCCAGAGATGACTTCCAATAGTACCAAACAGTACAGCTTGGTCAGGAATATAATTAGGAAATGTTCTTTAGAGTTGGAATTTAAAGCTTGGTTGTGACTTCAGTGAGAGAGAAGATTAAATGAAATGGTGGGGACAGATAATAATAAGTGTGAGGGAATCAGACAGAACAATTCTCAATCTAACACCCTACTCTACCTAGTGTCTTTTTGAAGGGTTCCTTATGTTATGGACCCCTAAGATTCAGCCACCTTTCAAGCTCCTAGGCCTTTAATCATACTCATCCTCAAAGATTAGACAGGCCCATAAAACAAAACAAGAAAAAGTGGGCATGCCAGCCCAAAGGCAAGGATGAGAAGGCAGGAGGGGACAGCAAAGCTGGCAAAAGGGGAAACTAAGGCTGAGAAGGGGAAAGTGCTGACATGCCAGGGGGTTGGCAACCAATGTCACAAAACAGTCTGTATATTAATTGTTTAATAAGAAAATACTTTGCTGTGTAAACCTTCATCTAAAGAACAATTATTAAAAAAAAGAAAGAAATTTGCCCAGGGTCAAACAGTTTACAGGTAAAAACATTGGAATTCAAACCCAAGTTGGCTTAGTTTCAAAACTCATGATGCCAAAAAAAAAAAAAAAAAAAACTTGTGATAAAAAATTAAATTCTACTTATCCTACAAGGTTCATCTGAAATGACACTTCCATTTAGAAATCTTTCTTTCTTCCTTCAGCCCACTATTCACTTTCTTTGCTATATTCCCACATAATAAGTTTACACTTATAAAACTTATCACAGCTTGACTTATACTCTAGTTAGCAATGTGTCTTTTCCCCCGTTAGATTATAAGCTATTGTCAGGAGCCCCTTCTAACACCTATGAATATTCATCCCCACTTAATTCACATGTTGTGCCCCTCATGCTTATTGTCTTATCCAATGCCCTGTATAAATACTTAATAAAGGTTGAAGAAAACTCAAACTTTAAAAAGTAAGTTTGTAGTGAGTCTGTAGGTCAGTTTTTTGTGACAAACTATAAGATGTATAGCACGGTCTCTGACTTAAGGATGTTTAATCAAAACATAAATTATAAGGATCTATATGTTGCACTTAATTGTCAAATGTGTTAAGAAGGCAAGTAAGTACCATGTAAGTCAGGAAGAGGAAAGCTCAATTTGATACAAAGCACCCTGAGAAAGTCCTCATGGATGAGATCACATTGAACTCAAGGATGAGATGAATTGGAGTGGAAAGAGGGAGAAGAAAGCTTTTTAGGAGAGGAAACATTGTGAGCAAGTTTACTGAGTCAAGGCTGAAATGAGTGCACAGAGGAACTGTGAAGTGCATGGCCTAGTGCCCTGAGCTGAGAGGAGGAAAGTAAGGGGACAGGTAAGAAACAGGCAGAGCACAGAGTATGTGAAATACAAAAACTGAGAAAATGGATTTGGTTTGAAAAACAATCAGGAACCATCAAAAATTAAGCCTGGGAGTGCAGTGGGATGGATCACTTTTGTGTGGCCTTTAGTGCCATGGTCTGGTAATTCCCACCCACATGATTGGGCAGGACTGTGTGATAGGGTGATTGTGACCCACCAAAGGGATTGGTCAGTTTGCCATCCCACTGGGCTTGAAATGAGCTACCCCAGAGGCGAGAAAGACAAGATCTTATCACCACCGGGGAAGAACGGTAGGAGCCAGCACATCATTTGGAACCAGCATCACTGTGCTGAGAAGCTCCTAGAACCAGAAGACAGAGATCTATAATACAGAAGGCAGCAAGTCACGGCAGTAGAGGCCTGGCAGCAGAGACTCCACAGCAGGAAACAGAGTGGTCAGTTTCCTGGGGTTACCAGCCCAAGACAGAAAAAGCTGAGTGTCTTTGGGCAGAGGCCTATGGCCAGGGAGAGGTGTGCCTGCGAGCACAGCTGGGAAGAGACTGTCCTGATGGAAGAACCATATCCTGAGTGTTCCTGAGTATGAATTGTAACTGTTACTTCCGTAATAAACCCCATAATCATGAGTATTGTCTGTGAGGTCTGTGTGACCATTGTAATGAATTATCAAACCCAGCAGAGAGTACAGAAGGCTGTGTGAGGAACAGTTGGTGTCAGAATTGGTTAAGATGGTGAAGAGAGGAGAGATGTCTGATCTCTGCCTCATAGGAATCAGCCTTGATCTTGATTCTCCTTACCCCTTATGAAGTTAGAGGACGTCAGACACTACTTCCACGTCGTTTTTACAGGGAGTATCATTTTTTTTCATTTATTCAACAAATATTTACTGAGCACACCAATGTGCCAGACACTATGAAGGTGTTGAGACTGCATAAATGAACAAAGTTCCTCCCTTTTTAAATGTATATGCTAATGATGCTAGTAGAGTAGGGGTGATGAATTATACATGTACCAACTAATAAGTATACGATATGTTCAGGAGTGATTGGTGGTATAAAGAAAAAAAAGGGTGATGAAGGTAAAGGCGAGCTAAGATAAAAAAAGATAGGAAGACAAGTTCAGTAATTCACTGGGACTGAATAACTCTTATGGATTGATCTGTGCCCCCAAAATGTGTGTAGCATATCCTAACCTCTATGCCTGTAGTTATAATCCCATTTGGGAATGGGTTGTCTTTGTTATGTTAAAGCAGGCAGAGTGAGTGTAGGGTGTATCTTGAGTCAGTCTCTTTTGAGATATAAATGAGATTAAACAAGCAAGCAAGAGAAGCACAGATGGGGGATGCCAAGCCATATGATAACCACCCAGTAGCAGAATCTACAAGAGACAAGGATTTTTCTCCAGAGCTGACAGAAACAGAAAGTTTCCCCTAGAGCTGGCACCCTGAATTTGGACTACTAGCCTCCTAAACTGTGAGAAAATAAATTTCTGTTTTTCAAAGCCTTCTACTTGTGGCATTTATGTTATAGCAGCACTAGACAACTGAGACAAAATTTTATACCCAAAAAGTGAGGTCCTGCTCTAACAAATACCAAAAATGCACAAATGGTTTTGGAATTGGGTAATGGGGAGAGGCTGGAAGAGTTTTTTTTTAATAGTAAAGCCTAGATTGCCTTGAAGAGTTTGTTGGTAGAATTTTGGATGTCAAAGGTAATTCTGATGCAGGCTCAGAAGGAAGTGAGGAGAGCTATAGAGAAAGTATCATCTTAGAGAATACACATGGTGCCAGCAACAAAATATAGTTAGAAATGTAGATGTTAAAAGCGTGTTTGGTGAGGCTTTAAAACAAAATGATGGAAATGTGATTGGAAAATGGGGGAAGGTCAATGCTTTTTATGCAGTGGCAAAGAGCTTGTCTCAATTATACTCAAATGTTTAGCAAAATGTAGAACTTGTAAGTGATAAACTTGGATATCAGGCTGAGGAGATTTATAAGCAAGGGCCATGTGGTTTCTTCTTGCCGTTTAGAGTAAACTGTGATAGGAAAGAGATGGACTTAAAAATGGGCTGTGCAAAATGAAACCAGAATTTGCCTCTTGTAATTCTACAGACAGGAAACAGACCAAAGGAGCTACATCTGCTGTCCTCCAGAAAAAGAGAAGGATCATGCCTGGAACAGCTTGGAGATCGACAGAAGTGTGGGAAGGAGGGCCTTCTCAGTTTCAAATGGTGGGACCATAGTCTCCTGGATTTCAGAAGGTGGAGCCAGAGCCTCTTTGGTTTCAAAGAGTCAGATCCTCACTAGTTCAGTTCCAGAGTGTGGACGCCACTGTTAAGTTGTGCCAGGGGGATGTGGCTGCCACCAAAACCTAAGGGGGCAGGCTGTTATGCCCAAGGGACATAAGAACAAGGTCTGCTGGGACTGAGGGGGTATGGTCAGCATTCAGATGGACTAGGAGAATGGGGCTGCCCAGAGCCAAGGGAGCAGAGTTGCCATACCTGTAGGCGCAAAAAGTGGGGCTGAAGTCCAGGGCCATTCGGTCTTCACCCTGAACTCAGAAAACATGGCCAAAACCCAGAATCTGAAGCACAGTGTGATTTCTCAGATGGTCTCAGGAAAGAGAGGATTCTTTTCAAATCTTGAGAGGTAATTATAAATTATTCCGCTGAGTTTGGGGCATGCTTGGTGTTCCTTATTCCTTCTTTCCCTCCAGTATCTCCCTTTTGTAATGGAAATGTATAACTTGTGACTTTTCTACCAGTGTACTTTGGAAACAGATCATTTGTAGTCTAGATTTCACAGGTTCACAGATGAAAAGAAGTTTTTTCCCAAAATGGAATATTCCTAAGGTCCCACACATATTTGATTTAAATATTTCAGAAGATGAGGTTTTGGAGTTGGAGTTGATTTGAGATTTGGGGGATGATTTTTTTATGATGGGGTGCGTGTGTTCAGCATGTGGCAAGGACATGAATTTTTGAGGATCAAAGGGTGCAATGTTATGGATTAAATTGTGTCCCTCAAAATATGTGTTATAAATCCTAATCTCTTTGTCTGAGGTTATAATTCCATTTGGATATGGGTTGCCTTTGTGATGCTAATGAGGCAGAATGAGTGTAAGGTGTATCTTGAGTCAATCTCTTTTGAGATATAAATGAGATTAAATAAGCAAACAAGAGAAGCAGAGATGGGAAAGAGAGATGCCAAGCCACATAAAGACAGCCCAGGAGCAGAAGCTAAAAGAGACAAGGACCTTCCTCCAGAGCCGACAGAGACAGAACGTCCTCCCTTAGAGCTGGAACCCTGAATTTGAGAAAATAATGTGAGAAAATAAATTTCTGTTTTTAAAGCCATCCAATCGTGGTATTTCTGTTATAGCAGCGCCGAATAATTAAGACAATAGTAATATCAAAGTTTTTCCAATGAGGGCTTGAAGAACGTGGCGATAGATTCAATTCACAGAGGGAAGAAGTCAGGGACCTTGGCTGAACTCACCACACGTTTCCATCTTTTCTTAACCAAATCCTATTTATTTTTCATAAGCCACATTAAACCTACTGGTCAAACCAGTCTGAGACTTTTTCCTGCCCATTTGACATTTTATGCACAGAATGGAGAACAGGATTTAAAAATTAGATCAGTTACATGAGAGTCAACAAGATCATTATCACAGACTTCAGTGAGGGTCATTTGCTCTAACCACGGTGTCTTATGGAGCATCTTTAATTAATGCCGAGTGGTTTCTAAATTTTGTGGACTGGATCTCCTCACAGAGAAACACTGATGTCAATTCCAGAAAATCCCTTTAGGATTAGATGGAAAACAAACTTAACACTGTAATTATACTCACTGACCTGACAGTAGTCTCCAAGAATTTCATTCTTTTAATCCCACATGTTTTAGAGAACGAGATTTATATCCAGAAATTCAATTTGCCCTAACATCATAAGGCAAGTCACAAGACAAGCCCTTCTCAGAGAAATCCAGGTAAAAGAAATATTCTAATTTATTTTTACTTTTAATATTGACACCCATAAATATTTCTTTCTCAAAATCTGTTGTCTTCATTGTTCATAGGTTTCAACTCAGTTATCTCTCTAACTTTTCTCTAACTTGAAGACTGTGAGGAGCTAGGATGAGACAGAACACTGCAAATCATCCCGATGTTTTCTGATTATGAGGTAGAATTTCAAAACATACAGGTAAGATCACACAGTAATTCTATTTAATAATTCAAGTTTGTTGTTGTTGTTAGGTTTTGTTGAGTTGGTTCCAAGGCATAACAACCCCATGTACAACAGAACAAAACACTGCCCAGTCCTGTGCCATCCTCACAATCATGGCCATGTTTGAGCCCATTGTTGCAGCTATATGAACATAAAGTTATTTCTAATTTAGCTGAATAATTAGATGGTTTATATTTAATACATTTATATAAAGAAACAAAATGTTTAGCCAGTGTCTCCCTTTTGATTTAAAAAAAAAATTTTTTAATATTATGGAAAACTAAATCCATTTATACCGTAGAATTTACATGATTAGCATCTTCAGTTGAGATGTTCTGCTGCAAAGCAAAACAAAATTTGTTCTCAAAAATCCTAAAATTATTTCAGGGTTTTATTAAACTAAAGGATAAAGGCAAGCTTATATGAATTTATAAGCTATTGTGATATAATTCAGAAAATTTTATAATTTCCCAAGGAAACAGAAATATAGTAGATAAGATTGTACAACATGAATAGTGCAATTAGTGTCACTAAATTGTACACTTGAAATATCTTGAATTGGCAAACATTGTGCTACATATATTTTTACAACAATTTTTAAAACGTCAATTCAAGTACTAGAAAGGCACCTAAATTTTTTCTAATAAAGTATTTTGAATAATTTCCTTTGTAGCCTCTTCTTCAAGCTTAATAATTCCAATTTGCCGAGGCCACAGAGGTCACTTAGAATGATTGGCAGGATACTGATAACAAGTTCACTTGTTCCAGGTGACCAGGGTAGAGCTAAGATTTGAATCAATTCTGCCTTTTTACTGGAGCATTTTACAGATCCCCTCACAGAAGTATGTCACAGTTAATCTCCAAATGCTGACTATCTAATAAACAAATTGTGCATACACATGTAAAATAAGCAGTGCAGATTAAACTCAAAGATTCTAGATTATGTTGGGCATATAACATATGCTTAAGGGCTCAGAAAATGGAGATCACTGTGGTCTGGACTAGGTTATTTAGTTTAAACTTTCTTAAGTAGCATTATATGTAATAATATCCGGTGCCATCAAGTCGAATCCAACTCATAGTG
The DNA here is from genome assembly GCF_024166365.1 of Elephas maximus indicus. Taxonomy (NCBI): domain Eukaryota; kingdom Metazoa; phylum Chordata; class Mammalia; order Proboscidea; family Elephantidae; genus Elephas; species Elephas maximus. Next base: position 68,421,921 of record NC_064836.1, read on the forward strand.
ACCCTTTAGGACAGAGTAGAACTGCCCCATAAGGTTTCCCAGGAGTGGTTGGTGGATTTGAACTGCCAACCTTTTTGGTTAACAGCCAAGCTCTTAACCATTGCACCACCAGGGCTCCTTTGTGTATAAACCATGCCTGAAATAAGCGATTGAAAGGATATAGATATTTAATAAAGGTGCCGAATATCTGTATTTGAAATAATGATTTGTAAGAAATAACAGCATGGGCAGAGTCAGTGTTTATGGAAATGAGTCAGTGTGGCACTGGAGGTGGGGATGAGGGAATTGAACAACGGGTGGACAGAGTGATGGAAGAGCTGTTGGTGAATGTGGGAAATAAGGATGGAAGTGGATTAGGTTACAGAGAAACTTAAGTGCTGTCCTAAAAAATTTGAACTTATGTTAGAGACAGGAAATACTAAAGTCTTCCTGGCAGCAGAGGACTGCACCTGACAATATCATGAAGGGACACACAGATCAGTAGATCTGGAAATGATCAGAAGAATGTGACTTCAAATAAATAATCAAACTCTGGGGAGCTTCTGATGAATGGTAGAAGTCTCTACAGAACTGGAGAGTATACATACTGGATGTTTATCAAATCTCATAATATGGTCATAATTATTAGAGTACCATCACCAAATCTCAGTATATGAGAAAAACAGGAGACCCTTAACACTAGAAATGGAGAGTGCTCATGTAAAGAAGGAAAATATTAACATTTTTTTACAACTGGTCTCAGAAAACTTACTCCATCATAACAGAATGGGTTAACAGAAGTATGAAGATGGTATACACCGATTAACTTATTAAGGAAATTGACGCATTTTCATTTCCCTAGCTTCCCAAAGTAATTTTCTTTAAGGTGACCTTGGCACACTTTCTAAATTATACATTTCATCCATCTAAAGTAGAATGGTATTCAAAGTATTCACTTCACTGCAATAGCACATTAAAAAAAGTTTGCTCAGTTAAAAAAATAAATATATAGGAAAATGGATTTTATGTACACTTTAAGAATTGTCACTACAAAACCTGACATAGAAATATTTGAGAACACTAAATCTAGGAAACTCTGGTGGCATAGTGGTTAAGAGTTACAGCTGCTAACCAAAAGGGCAGCCATTCAGATCCCCCTGGTGCTTCTTGGAAACCTTATGGGGTAGTTCTACTCTGTCCTATAGGGTCATTATGAGTTGGAATCAACTCGACAGCAGTGGGTTAAATCTAGCATACCATGTATTTGTTCACTATCCTTGTGTAATTCATAAACACAAATCTTCTCACTGCAAGCAATTCCTGGAATTATCAAAATATTCTTGTGAAGTTTGAGCTTCAGGGCTTCAGGTTATATAGGATGAAATTTTGAATTATGGTGTTGGTGAAGAATGTTGAATATAACATAAATTGCTATAAAAGCCAACAAGAAGTACAGCCAGAATACTCCTTGGAAGTGAAGATGGTAAGACTTCATTTCACGTACTATGAACATGTTATCAGGAGGGACTAGTTCCTGGAGAAGGACAGGTAGAGGGTCAGCAAAAAAAAAAAAAGGAAGATTCTCAATGAGATGGATTAATGCACTGACTGCAACAATGAGCTCAAGGATAGTAATGATTGTGAGAATTGCTCAGGACTAGACAGGTTTCATTCTGTTGTACATAGGGTGTCTATGAATGGGAACCAACAAGACAGTGCCAAAAACTACAATAATGTTCCCTGGAAGAATATATGCCTGTATTTCAGAGACATTCAGGGGAAACTTGAGGAAGTGGCTCTATGCCCTGTTCCCAAACAGAAATTTGCAGAGAAAATTAGACACACTGTAAATTAGAATCCTATCTCTCCATATTTTCTGTCTCAACAGAGAAAGTAGAGATGAACAAAGACAATCACTCCTTGACAAAAGAGTTTATCCTCATAGGATTTATGGATCACCCAGATCTGAAGACTCTCCTGTTTATGGTGTTTTTTGCTATCTATCTGATCACCATGGTGGGGAATCTTGGTTTGGTGGCATTGATTTTCCTGGAGCGCCGTCTCCACACACCCATGTACATCTTTCTGGGCAACCTGGCTCTGATGGATTCCTGCTGTTCCTGTGCCATTACCCCCAAGATGTTAGAGAACTTCTTTTCTGAGGACAAAATGATTTCCCTCTATGAATGCATGGCACAATTTTATTTTCTCTGCCTTGCTGAAACTGCAGACTGCTTTCTCCTGGCAGCAATGGCCTATGATCGCTATGTGGCAATATGTCGTCCACTGCAGTACCACACCATGATGACAAAGAAACTCTGCATTCAGATGATCATAGGGGCCTACATAGCTGGGAATCTGCATTCCATTATTCAAGTAGTACTTCTATTAAGGTTAACCTTTTGTGGATCTCATCAAATCAATCACTTTTTTTGTGACGTTCTTCCATTATACAGACTCTCCTGTGTTGACCCTTATATCAATGAACTGATGCTACTTATCTTTGCAGGGTCAGTTCAAATCTTCAGTATTGCCATAGTCCTAATCTCTTATCTTTGCATCCTTTTCACTATTTTCAAAATGAAGTCCAAAGAGGGAAGAGGCAAAGCTTTATCTACTTGTGCATCTCATTTTCTCTCTGTCTCAATATTCTATGGTTCTCTTCTCTTCATATACATTCGGCCAAGTTCCTTTAAAGAAGGGGATAAAGATATACCAGTTGCCATTTGTTATACTCTAGTAATTCCTTTATTAAATCCTTTTATTTATAGTCTAAGAAATAAAGAAGTAATAAATGTCATGAAAATTATGAAGTCTAGAAAAGCTCATAATATTCTGAGACAAGTATCATCCTCTTGACAAATTCATTTTAATTAGATAAAATTTCTTCAAAGTCAAGTATACTAGGAAATTGGAAAATGGCCACTTTTTGTATCATATATTAAATCACTAAATCATGACGATTTTTAAGTCAAATAATAAATGGTTAAATAAGTTCATGAAGGGGGATTCTACTAAAATGTATTTGAAAATCTAAACTACAAGGGTCTCTTAGGGTTGCATTAAGTGACTACTCCTAAGGCCGTGAATTGTGTCAAAGTGGAATTAGCTACAATTTTCAAAGTATCCAACAAGTCTTAGGAATAAAATTCGGTATGTAAAGGCAGCCTCCAATTAGCATTGCTGGCAAATTTATGGAATCTCTAAGCATAGTCTTACAAATTCAAGTGCATTCCAAGTTCTCCTATATTAATGACTTAAGCCAACCGGTCTATCACAAGTAAACTGTGCATTTGAATTCGATTCTCAACCTTCTCTGAGTTGTTCAAGAGTTTATGTTTGAATATGGAATTATACAGAATATGTATTCTCAAATCAAGAACATCTTTATCTTAGGTGGGTTATTTTTCCTGACAAACTCTCTGAAATAGTTTGTATAATGGTAATTTATCAATCTTTAGTGGAAAATATTGCATTTATATTGAAAGTCCTATGGATTTGAATGTTTTCACATAGCTTGATATTTGTCCGTGATTCATGACAGTGCAATTTCTGAATGTATCAATTAATTCAAGGATTTTCCCCCAAAGTAGTGTTACTTGACTTCTATGTTATTAGGAATATCACTAATCTACACTAATTCCAATGTAAATTATTGCTATATTATGAGCAGTAACAGAAAGCTGGAAATGCTGCTCAGGAAAATTAAGGCAAAAATTGTGAAAATGCTAAAAAACTGAACATGAACAAAAAAGTTTCTTGATCAGTTAAATGTGCAATTATGAAAGAAAAAAAATGGTTACATGAGAACCCACCCTCTGCTAGACACAAAACTACACCCTTCAGCTTTATTACCTTCCTATGATTTAGGCATTATTTTTCATGCTTTTCCAGAATAAAACGGTCATATGTTGAAATATTAAGCACTTCATCAAGAACCAGAGAGAACATTTTTGCCATTGCAGGAACAGCACTTCCACTAACACTTGCACAAATTTTAGTTTCTTCCTGCTCTATTATGCTATTGCTCAATTCTTTCTTACCAACTTCACAGCCTATTGAAGCAAGCCACAGGTCACTTTTCAAAAGATTTAAGATTTTCCCAGATACACTTTAAACTCAGTACTGAAGTCAATCCTGAAGTTCACTCTTCAGCCAAAGATTAGTTAGGGCTAAAAAATAATACACAAAGTTCAACCATGTGTATGAGGCTAAAAGGGCACACCAGCTGAAAAGCAAAGACGAGAAGGCAGGAAGGGATAGAAAAGCTGAATGAATGGAAAAAGGGAATCTAAAGATGAAAAGGGGAGAGTGTTGACATATTGTGGCACTGATAACCAATGTCACAAAACAGTATGTGTATTAATTGTTTAATAAGGAACTAATTTCCTCTATAAATTTTCACCTAAGGCACAGTAAAAAAAAAAAAAAAAAAAAGAATGAGCAGAGAAAAAAAAAGAAATTTTATAGGAAAATTCAAGGATAGACGGTTACTGGATAAACTTAAGCCAAACAAGTTACTCTCAGGCCCTTTGCTACGTGGGATGTTCTACTTGTTTCTCTTATTGGGAGCCAATGGCACCATATGCCAGCTTCTCACTAAGGCTGCTGATTCTGGGACTTCTGAGAAGGGAATTTTATGTCTGAAGTCAGGTTTTCCCCTGAACACTTATTCCCCTTTCTAAGCAGCCTTGGCCTATTAGCAAAGCAATTAACACCTGGAAAGAAGTTCACCTGCATATTATGAGCATTAACAGAAAGCTGGAAATGCTGCTTATTGAAATTGAGGCAGAAAATAGTGAAAATCCTGAAAAACTGAACAACAACAAAAATGTTTATTGATCAGTTAAATGTGCAGTTTCTCTCTTTCCACATGTTTGGCAAGACCATTCAGTGAGCTTCTTTGTTTAAAAAAAAAAACCCCAGTAGGAACCTGTAAGTAGCCTCTGAGGGTATAGTGGTTAAGATCTCAGCTGCTAACCAAAAGGTCAGCAGTTTGAATCCACCAGCTGCTCCTTTGAAACACTATGGGGCAGTTCTACTCTGTCCTGTAAGGTTGTTAGGAATCAGAATTGACTTCTTGGAAACGGATGTGGTTTGGTTTTTTGGAAGCAGCCCCTTAAATTTACTTTGGTCTTTTCTAAACTGTTCTTTGCTGTCCATAGGAACCAAGCAAAGCATTGAACACTTATTAGTAAATTAAGGTGGAAAAGACTAATCTATTTTAGAAAGATTTTTCTGCAGGAAGTTTTTTACAGTTAACTTTCCATCTTCCATTTGCCCAAAAATTAATTTAACAAGACTATCTGATTCCATGAGCAAGCTGGTCAATCCATATTTTAATGTAAAACAAGGTTAATATTTGTGATCATTAATCTGATTTTTCTCTGAAGAACGTATTCATCTGATTAATGTTTTTATCTTGTAACACCCTCACTTACCTTGTGAATCTCACCAATCTAGTTTTTTCTTGTTTGAGAATGCTTTAAGAATTCTGCCCAGCCTTGAAACCCTAAACCAAAACTTTTACCTGATGTCTTCTTAAAACCAAGATTATCTTAACTGGTAAAAAATATCTGCCTTGAGCATTATTCTCTTTTATGAGCTATCTATATGGTATCAAATTGACAACAACAACAGCTCAAAAGATTACATAGGAATCTTAGGGGGAAGTGAGTTTGTTAACGAGGAGGAATAATTCAGAAAAGGAGGGTGAAAATCGGTACACAACTTGAAGAATGTAATCAATGTCACTTAATTGTATGTGTAGAAACTGAATTGTATGTTCTGCTGTGTATATACTCAACAACAATGAAATAAATAAAATTTAAAAAGAAGGAAAAACAAAAGATCTAAGATTTTTCTTTTCTCATCAAGAGGTAGCATTTTACCTTCCCTCTTAGCCTTTGAGGGATTGCTTTGACCACTAAATTGCTTTTTAGAAGTCATTTTTTCACAGAAACAAAGGGTGCACACAACACTAGTAGGAAAAAAACAAGACGCAAGGCAAACAATGCTCAAACATTGAGTGCTGCAGAGAGACTAAGGATCTATGAAGTGATGGGAGGTTACAGCAGGGTATGCTTACACGTCATTTCAGTCATGTGGATTCAGCATAGTGCTCAGCACATGGCAAATTCAAGTTTTGCTTTTTGGAACTCTCTTTCTCTTTTGAATAGTTTCAATTTTTACTTTCTTGAATCTGCAAATGCAGATAATGAGGTTACAGAAGGCCATATGTAATATGATTTCCTTTAGAAAACTGATTTGGCATTTGACTGAAAAGAGACTAACTGCAATAATTCAAATTTTAGGTGGTAAGAGCTGAAACTGAAGAAGACTCGGTAAGGAGAAATTCATGAAGTCTTTTTTGACCAAGACTAAGTGATTGAATTAAACTCAGTTTTTTTTTTATGAATTAAACTGGCCTTTTTGTGTGTGTGTCTGTGTCTACTTAGGACTCTTTGTTTCCTAATTCATCTCATCAGCATTACTTTTCATAGGAACCTGCTATCTGGATCCTTAATTGCTAGTAGCTATGGAAACTGAAGAGAGTATTTCTCTCTGGGTTCAAACCAGGATGTAAAAGAAATGCACCCTAAGGAAAGGAATATTGCCATAGGTGTCCTTTTGTGTAAAGTGGGCCAAGAAATGTTTCTTTATGAAAGAATATAATTAAATTTTTTGGAAATGGACTTGGAGCTAGCCTTATCTAAGTTTCCCAGACACTTAAAAGGGTTTTGTTTTAACCAGCTGTTTCTGGGAAATATGGTTCTAGTACTGAATGGTTATTGCAGCTCCCTGAGATAATCTGGTTAGAGCTGTATAACATCAACCAGAGATGCTTTTATGATCTCTCCTAAAGGAAAAGTGACTATAATTTAAAACCTCTTTAATTAGCCCTTGAAATCAATCACTGTAAGCCTCTGTAACCAATTATTCAGTAGAAGCCTATTCCCAATTCCTAACCCACACCTCTTGTTACCTCAACAAAAACTAAACCAATCAAATGATTGTATTATAATTTCTTTGTTTCTCGGGCTATATCTGTTCCTGTTAGAAGCTCTCTTGCTGGAGCCATCAGTTTTTCATTTATATGAACTGGTGTCTCTCTGCACTTGAATGAATCTTCTTCTTCTTCTTTTTTTTTTTTTTTTAACTTTTTCTGAATAAATCCTCCTTAGCTTTTTTCTCTACAACAAATCTAAGAAAGGAAAGAAGTGCATAGGTAAAAACAACACCTTAAGGAACAACAAATAGTTCATTGTAATTGCTGTATAATAAAATCATAACCTATTACCTTCTTGTGAGTATCTACCATGTCATATCTGATTTTATACTACCAGGACTTATTACAGTGACAGACATTTTTGGGCATTCAATAAACACTTCTTGACTACATGATGAGACTTTTGAATATTTTTAATAACTAGTGAATTTAAATATTTTCTGTACATTTATTTACCATTCACCTTTTTTCTCAAAGTCACCTGCTCATGTCCCTTGCATACTCTTTCAAAGAACCTTGTCATTTTTCTTGTTATTTATATACACATTTTATATGAAAAGGCTAGTGAGTTTTTATACGTAGGTGTCATACTTTTTTTTTTGTCAATAGTGCATGTTTTCCAGATTTGCTTATGATATTTTGTGATATACAGATATTTTCATTTCAAGGTCCTCAAATCTAGTGATTTCTCTCTTTGTAGTTTCTATTGCCACTTAAAACTCCCCAATATGAAACCTCATAATCATTATTATTTTTAGATACTTCAATTTTCCACATTTAATTCTGAATTAGGTGAATGACCTAACGTGATATCAATATTTATTTAAAAGATATTTTAATTAGGTGAGACTTTACTATAATTCCAATCAACATATTAGAATAATTGCTCAAAGAATTTGGTGAAGAAGTTCTAAATTTGTCCCAATGCTAAGTCAAGAAAATATTGAAAGTGACAAATACAAAGCATTCATTTTAAATTGCATGACAAATCTACAATAATTTAAACAACTCCATATAAGCTTAAGAATCAATAAACATATTATGGAAAACAATAGATTGTCTAGAACCAAACCCGAATATATGGTAAGAAGAGCATCACCAATAACATGACAAAAAAAGTTCTTTTATGTCTGGTCCTACAGCACATTCTTAACTATTTTGACTTTTTCACTTGCGCTGTTTTTTGTTTAAATTTTTACTATGAAAAATACCAAAAACAGAAAAAATTAATCTCCATATACCCACCATTAACTTTCCATATATTTATATTATAGTTATTTAAGTTAGCATATAACAGATTTATTATTTTTATTTTTGAATTTCTCATTTTTATTTTCTAACATAGTAATTAAAGTATGCTGTTTAGAATATTCACACCACTGGAATAACATATAAAAAATTATGTATAAAAATACAGCATATAAAAAATCTTTGCTCAGTGAAAAATATATATATGTATACAGGAAAATGGATTTTAAGTATACTTTGAGGATCATCAATACAAAAAAATGACATTCATATATTTTATTTATTTTTTATTGAACTTTAGTTTCTCATCAAACAGTACACACGTTGTTGTATCACATTGGTTAACAGCCTCACAACATGTCAACACTCTCCCTTCTCAACCCTGGGTTCCCTATTACCAGCTTTCCTGTTCTCATCTGCCTTGCTGCCCCTGCCCCAGGGTTGGTGCACCCCTTTAGTCTTGTTTTGTCCCTTGGGCCTGTTCAATCTTTGGCTGAAGGGTGAACCTCAGGAGTGGCCTCATTACTGAGCTGAAAGGATGTCCGGGGGCCATACTTTCAGGGTTTCTCCAGTCCTGTCAGGCCAGCAACTCTGGTCTTCCTTTTTGAGTTAGAATTTTATTCTATATTTTTCTCCAGCTCTGTCTGGGATCCTCTAATGTGATCCCTGCCAGAGCAGTCAGTGGTGGTAGCAGGCACCATGTAGTTTTACTGGACTAAGTCTGGTGGAGGCTGTGGTCCATCAGTCCTTTGGACTAATCTTTCCCTTGTGTCTTTAGTTTTCTTCATTTTTCCTTGCTCCTGAAGGGTCGAGACCAGTGGAGTATTTTGCATGGCCACCCACAAGCTTTTAAGATCCAAGATGCTATTCACCAAAGTAGAACATAGAACATTTTCTTTCTAAACTCTGTTATGCCAATTGAGCTAGATGTTCCCTGAGACCGCGGTCCCCACAGTCCCCAGACAAGCAATTCTCTCCCTCAGGGACTTTGGATGTGTCTATGGAGCTAGCGTTGCCTTATCTTATACAGGTTGTGCTGGCTTCCCCAGTATCGTGTACTGTCTTACCCTTTACCAAAGTTACTGCTTATCTTTTGTCTATTAAGTGTTTTTCCATCCCCATTCCTCCCCTCCCCTGTAACAATCAAATACACTTTCTTTTTGTATGTAAACTTTTCATGAGTTTTTACAGTAGTGGCCTCATTCAATATTTGTCCTTTTGTGAGTGACTTATTTCACTCAGCATAATATCCTCTAGATGCATCCATGTTATGAAATGCTTTACAGATTCATCATTGTTCTTTATCATTGAGTTTATTGCCATCATTTTGTAGTGCTTTTTTTTTGTGGTGCTAACATTTTCTTTGTTCCTCTTACTCTCCTGTGCTGAATTCTTTTTTGTTTGTGGATTTCTTTTTCATTTCTTTTCTTTGTCTAGATTTTTTGAGACTTTATGTTTTCCTTCTTTATTTTGATGAGTAAGTTTGTTAACTTTCTTTGTGGTTACCTTGAAATTTACCCTTATCTTATAGATTTGAATAAATCTATTATTACTTAGTATTGCCTTGCCTTCCTCTCCATGAGAAAATTCTATACCTATACCATTTACCCCCTGTGTGGTTCCCTGTTGCAATTCTTTTGATTTTGGATAGTTCTTGAGAGTTCATTTCCTAAGTTAGCATCTGGCTGGTACAATCATGTGTCGTAGATTCAGGCTGTGGTCTGATGTTGTTTGATCTCAGACTGAAGGACTCTCATTAATAATTCATGTAAGTTTGGTTTGGTTATTACATATTCCCTTAATTTCTGTTTCTCTGGAAATGTCCTAATTTTGTCATCATATCTGAATGAGAGTTTTGCAGGATATATTATTCTTGGTTGGCAATTTTTTTTCTTTCAAAGTTTTATATTTGCCATCCCATTGCCTCATTGCCTGCACAGTTTCTGCCAAATAATCTGAGTTTAGTCTTCTTGTTTCATCATTGTATGTGACTTTTTGTTTTTCTCAAGCTGCTAACAGGATTTTTTCTTTCTCTTTGGTTTTAGCGAGTGTGATTATGATATACCCCGGTGTTTTTCTTTTGGATCTACCTTATATGAGGTTCATTGAGCTTCTTCAATGGTCAGCTATTCATCATTCATGATATTAGGGAAGTTTTCTGTCAGCAATTCTTCAATGCTCCTCTCTGTGTTTTCCATTTTCTCTCTCTGTTCTGGAACTCTGATCACTTGTAAATAGTTGTTTTTGATCGTATCTCCATAATTCTCAGGGTTTCTTCATTCTTTTTTCTAATTTTTCTGCAAACAGATTTGTATCCAAGTTTTTGTCTTCAATTTCACTGATTCTGTCTTTCATCGTTTCAAACCTACACCTCACACCTTCTATGACACTGTCTGTTTCTGAAATCTTGTTATTTATCTCTTGGATTTCTAATTGTTGTTGTTGTATGATTTCTAGTTGTGAATTGATTTTGGCATTTTGTTCCTGTATTACTTTCCTGAATTGTTCCATTTTTTTCTCTGTACTTTCCATGAATTTGTCTGCCTTTTCCAAAAATTTGTCTATTTTTTTCCTCATTTTTGTCTGCTTTTTTCTTTGACTTTTGGATTCCTCTGAATATTAGAGATTTGAATTACCCGTCAGGTAGTTCTAGTGCCTTTTCTTCAAATGGAAAGTCATCTGGTGTTTTATTTTGGACACCTGCTGAACCCATCCTGTCCTTTTTATATATATACATTTTGATATTGTCTGCTGTCTTCAGGACATTCAGTAGTTATTTTCTTTATTTCTTGATTGTAGATTTGTTTGTTTCATGCGGCTTTTTTGTTTTATTTGGTTATGTCTGAGTAGGTGGGCTGTGTTCTTTGTTGTTTGCTCATCTGTAGTCATGATACTTTTCACCTCCTTGTCTAATGGGCAGGGCCAGTCATTCAACTTTGGAGCAGCAGAGCAGGTCCAGCAGAATAGGATGGGCTGGGATGGGTTGTTTGTGGCAGGTACTAGGGTCAACAGGGTGGGCCAGGAATGACTCCTGGGCAGGTTCCAGTAGGCTGAGCCTGTGCTGCTCACGTGTGATATTCAGTGCAGGTAGGCAGGAAAGAGGGGGGAGGTTGTGATTTGTGGAGCTAACCAGGATATGGGAAACAGGAGAGGAAAACAAGAGCCAAAAACAAAAAAGCAAACAAAGAAAGATGAAAAAAAGAGTGTTAAGGGAGCTTGTCATTGGAGTGGAGAGATGAGAAACCGAGAAATGGAAAAAAGCAAAAAGAAAAATGGAAAAAGAAAGAAAAAAATAACCAGGTAAAAACTTGAAGAAGAAAATACTCCAGGAGTCCTAGAGTCCCACTGGTGGGGTTGGTAAGACCAGGGAAGTGGCTCCCAGGCTGCACAGTGTAGCCTGGCTAGAGGGTGTATAGATGTCACATGCCACCAGGTATTCAGTAGTCAGGAAGAGAAAATAAATGTGAGAGCTGAGAAATGAAGACAGACAAAAAGGGACAAAGAGAGAGAAAAGAAAGAAAAGAAATGCCCTCAGGGATCCCAGCTACGTGGCTGTGCAGATTGGGGGAGTGGCTCCTAAGCCGTGCAGTACAGCCCAGTCAGAAGGGGCTCCAATGCTGCAAAAAGAAAACAAACAAATAAAAGATAACAAAGCAAAACAAGGGGGGAAAAAATCCCCAGGGATCCCACCAGCGTGGTGTCGGGGGCGAGGAGAGTGGTTCCCCAGTCCAGCATAGCTTCACAGCCTTTCAAGAAGAGACAAAGATGGCACACAGAGCCAGGTGTTCCAGAGAAGGGAGGGGGAGGTGGTTTGGAGACACAGAAGAAACCAAAAGAGATAGAAAGAAGTAATACCAGCTCAGGACCCTGGCCAGTGTGGGCAGGGCCAATCCAAGCAGCCTGAGGCCAAAGAGTTGCCTCCTGGCCAAGTGACTGTGGCGGGCAGGAAGCAGAGGAGACTGAAAGGGTCAGAGAAGGAAGGAGGCTTAGGAAAGTGTATATCACTCCTTACTGGGTGCTTTGGCTCCTGCTGGGAACTTTGTGAAGCTGCTTTCCTGTACTCCCTGTCCACTCATATCCGATGTGGGTGGGGAGAATCCAAGCATCACTGGTACTGCACTTCCTGGCCAGCTGAGCCATCGCAGCCAGCCAGGAAGCTTGGAGGTAGAGCAGCAGAGAGGGAATGGGGTCGGGTGGGGAGTGTGTATCACTGGTTACTAGCTGCTCTATCTACTGCTGGGAGTTCCAGGAATCTGCTTTCCCATGCTCCGTGTTAGTCGACCCCCGACTGGAGTTCAAGATTGTGGATCCGTGCTGCGTTAGCTGATGGTGCCCTCAGCAGGTATCTCTCCTCGATCTCAATCCCCTATCAGTTTCTTATTCCATTCAGTGCTTGGCTGAGTTCTCTATCTCTTCATTTGGCACTTCAGGTTCCAGGAATGATGTTTGTCTGTGTTTTACTTAGTTTTTTGGGTTTTTGCTGTGGAGGGACGGCATGGTGCTTCTGACTGTGGCACCATGTTGGCCAGAAGTCCTCACATTGTTTTATTTTAGAACACTAAATATGGGTTACCCTATATTTGTTCACAGTCTTTGTATGAATTCATAAACACAAACTTATCCCAGCAAACGTTTCCCTGAAATTACCAAAATATTCTTGTGGACCTTGATTTTCAGCACTTGAGGTCATATAAGAAGACTCTTCAGGGGAAATAATGTTCCCTAGAAGTTTAGAAGTATATGTGTTGCTCTGATGCTGGAAGCTATGCCACCGGTATTCAGATACCAGCAGGCTCACCCGTGGAGGACAGGTTTCAGCTGAGCTTCCAGACTAAGACAGACTAGGAAGGACTCAGCAGTCTGCAGCTGAAAAGTATTAGCCAGTGAAAACCTTATGAATACCAGCAGAACATTGTCTGATATAGTGCTGGAAGATGAGCTCCCCAAGTTGGAAGGCACTCAAAAGATGACGGGAGAAGAGCTACCTCCTCAAAGTAGTATATTTCTCTAAAATAAAAAGAGAAATATACTACAAAAGTAGAAAAAAAAAGTAGAGTCGTTCTTAATAACGTGAATGGAATAAAGCTTTCGGGACCTTCATCTGCTGATGTGGCATGACTCAAACTGAGAAGAAACAGCTGCAAACATCCATTAATGATCAGAACATGGAATGTACTAAGTATGAATCTAGGAAAACTGGAAATCTTCAAAATGAATGGAACACAAAAACATCAATATCCTAGGCATTGGTGAGCTGAAATGGACCGGTATTGGCCATTCTGAATCAGAAAATCACATAGCCTACTGTGCTGGGAATGACAACTTGAAGAGGAATGGTGTTGCATTCATGGTCAAAAAGAACATTTCAAGATCTATCCTGAAGTACAACGCTGTCAGTGATAGGATAATATCCATACACCTACAAGGAAGACCAGTTAATACGACTATTACTCAAATTTACACACCAATCATTAGGGCCAAAGATGAAGAAATAGAAGGTTTTTATCAGCTGCTACAGTCTGAAATTGATCGAACATGCAATCAAGGTGCATTGATAATTACTGGTGATTTTAATGCGAAAGTTGGAAACAAAGAAGAAGGATCAATAGTTGAAAACAGGGCCCTGGTGAGAGAAACAATGCCGGAGATCGAATGATAGAATTTTGCAAGACAAAAGACTTCATTGCAAATACCTTCTTTCACCAACACAGAGACTATACACATGGACCGCACGAGCTAGAACACACATAAATTGACTACATCTGTGGAAAGAGACTATGGAAAAGCTCAATGTCATCAGTCAGAACAAGGTCAGGGAGTGACTGTCAGACCCTCAATTGCTCATATGCAAGTTCAAGCTGAAACTGAAGAAAATCAAAGCAAGTCCATGAGAGCCAAAATAAGACCTTGAGTATATCCCATCTGAATTTAGAGACCATCTGAAGAACAGATTTGACGCACTGAACACTAATGACCGAAGACCAGACGAGTTGTGGAAAGACATCAAGGCCGCCATCCATGAAGAAAGCAAGAGGTCACTGAAAAGACAGGAAAGAAAGAAAAAACCAAGATGGATGTCAGAAGAGACTCTGAAGCTTGCTCTCGAATGTGGAAGAGGTTAAACAAAAGAAAGAATTGATTAAGTAAAAGAACTGAACAGAAGATTTCAAAGAGTCTAAAGAAGTAAAGTATTATAATGACATGTGCAAAGAGCTGGAGATGGAAAACCAAAAGGGAAGAATGCACTCGACATTTCTCAAGCTGAAAGAACCGAAGAAAAAATTCAAGCCTCGAGTTGCAATAGTGAAGGATTCTGTGGGGAAAATATTAAATAACGCAGAAAGCATCAAAAGAAGGTGGAAGGAATACACAGAGTCATTATATCAAAAAGAATTAGTAGATGTTCAACCATTTCAAGAGGTGGCATATGATCAGGAACTGATGGTATTGAAGGAAGAAGTCCAAGCTGCTCTGAAGGCATTGGTGAAAAACAAGGCTCCAGGGATTGACGGAATATCAATTGAGATGTTTCAACAAACAGATGCAGCACTGGAGGTACTCACTCATCTATGCCAAGAAATATGGAAGACAGCTTCCTGGCCAACTGACTGGAAGAGATCCATATTTATGCCTATCCCCAAGAAAGGTGATCCAACTGAATGTGGAAATTATAGAACGATATCAATAATATCACACAGAAGCAAAATTTTGCTGAAGATCATTCAAAAACGGCTGCAGCAGTATATTGACAGGGAACTGCCAAAAATTCAGGCCAGTTTCAGAAGAGGACATGGAACCAGGGGTATCATTGCTGATGTCAGATGGATCCTGGCTGAAAGCAGAGAATACCAGAAGGATGTTTACCTGTGCTCTATTGACTATGCAAAGAGATTGGACTGTGTGGATCATAACAAATTATGGATAAGTTTGTAAAGAAAAGGGAATTCCACAACACTTAACTGTGCTCATGAGGAACCTTTACATAGATCAAGAGGCAGTTGTTCGGACAGAACAAGGGGATACTGATTGGTTTAAAGCCAGGAAAGGTGTGTGTCAGGGTTGTATTCTTTCACCATACCTATTCACTCTGTATGCTGAGCAAATACTATGAGAAGCTGGAGTATGTGAAGAAGATCGGGGCATCAGGATTGGAAGAAGACTCATTAACAACCTGTGTTATGCAGATGACACAACCTTGCTTGCTGAAAGTGCAGAGGACTTGACGCAGTTAATGAAGATCAAAGACCATAGCTTTCAGTATGGACTGCACATCAACATAAAGAAAACAAAAATCCTCACAAATGAGCAACATCATGATAAACGGAGAAAAGATTGAAGGTGTCAAGGAATTCATTTTACTTGGATCCACAATCAAAGCAGCAGTCAAGAAAACAAAAGACGCATTGCATTGGGTAAATCTGCTGCAAAGGATCTCTTCAAAGTGTTGAAAAGCAAAGATGTCTGCTTGAAGACTAAGGTGTGCCTGACCAAAGCCACAAGAGAGAATGAAGAAAAGATTTGTCCTAATGACTTAAGGACCACAAGTACTACAGCCTCCACCAGACTGAGCCCAGCACAACTAGATGGTGTCTGGCTGTCAGCATCAACTGCTCTGACAGGGATTATGAGAGAGGGTCCCAGACAGAGTTAGAGAAAAATGTAGAGGAAAATTCTAACTCAGACACACATACAAAAAAAGACCAGACTTACTGGTCTGACAGAGACTGGAGAAACCCCAAGAGTATACCCCTGGACACCGTTTTAGCTCAGTAATGGAGTCACTCCTGAGGCTCACCCTTCAGCCAAAGATTAGACAGGCCCATAAAACAAAATGAGACTAAATGGGCACACAAGCCTAGGAGCAAGGATGAGAAGGCAGGAGGGGGTGAAAAAGCTGGTAATAGGGAACCAACCCAAGGTTGGGAAGGAGAGAGTGTTGACATGTTGCAGGGTTGGCAACCAATGTCAAAAAACAATGTGAGTACTAATTGTTTAATGAGAAGCTAGTTGTTCTGTAAAACTTCATCTAAAGTACAATTTAAGAAAAAGATTACAACCTTGAAAAGAGAGAAAATAAAACAAATAAACAAAAAAAAAAATCAATGGATCAATGACACAAATCATATTTTTCATATTAAATTCCTGTATAAAATAGCACTGGGTTTGGTTTTGGTATTATGAACTTAAGGATTTTAACATATTTTAGCAGTTCAAATTCATTATAATTATTATATGTTTTGATGCCAACATCGTCCAACCCTTGGTCGACAGAAACTAAAAAACATTAAGTTAATTGCCAGGAGGCACTAATAGATTTCTTGTTCTCTGGTACAAAATGTCAATACTAATCTGCATTTACTACCTCAGAACTGAAATTAGACATTTTTCCAAAGAGGCTGATAAGTGATTATGACTTATAATCACAGTTTAATTTAATAAAAAAAAAATTTTCACTGGTTTCTTGTTTATATGTCATCTATTTCTTCTGTATAAATGAAAAAAAAGAATAGACATAAATAAACACATTAAAAAACAAAAACAAAAAACATACCCAAACCCAGTGCAGTCGAGTCGATTCCAACTCATAGCGACCCTACAGGACAAAGTAGAACTGCCCCACAGAGTTTCCAAGGAGCGCCTGGCAGATTCGAACTGCTGACCCTTTGGTTAGCAGCTATAATGCTTAACCACTACGCCAGCAGGGTTTCCAAATAAACACATAAGCCAAAAACAAACAAACAAACAAAAAACCCATTGCTGTTGAGTTGATTCCAACTCATAGTGACCATATGAATCAAAACTCATTGCCATTAAGTCGATTCCAACTCATAATGACCCTATGGGACAGAGTAGAACTGTCCCATAGGTTTTCTAAGGAACAGCTAGTGGATTTGAACTGGTAGCCTTTTGGTTAGCAGGTGAGCTCTTCACCACTGTCCACCAGGGCTACATTGACCCTACAGTGACCCTATATTAAACATTTTTATTTTCATTTTCATATCTTTCTTAAAACACACAGTAATTAATAAATATTTGATTGATATTTAGAGGCTGTGCAAATATCCTGTTCATCCTTAAGGTGGATCTAGCCTACTGTAGTGTTCTAATAGCAATTTTCTATTTGCCTCATTCTTTCTTCACGTATTACTTGGAACGTATCTCTTAGAGATCAAATTCTTGGCTCACATTTTTCCCCTTAAGTTTATGAAAATATTGATCCATATCTGTCTTGCTTTGTACATTGCTGTTGAGAAATCAGATGCAAACCTGATTTTCTGTCCTTGAAGGTGAAGTCATGCTTCTACATGGAGGTACAGATAATTTTTTTGTGTGTTAAATTTTAATATTTTCCTTGGCTATTTCTTGGAATTGGCTTCTCTGGATCAGTTATCACAAGTACGTGGTGGGCTGTTTAAATTTATAGATTAAAGTCTTCTGCTATTCCTGAAAATTTCTTGAATTATAATTTTAAATACTTATTTCTGCTCCATTGTTTTCGTTGCTTCTCTAGGGACTCAAATTTTATATGTGGTGTATCACTTTTGCTTAATCTTCCATACCTATCATGTCTTCTCAGATTCTTTTTGCTCCTGTCTTTTATTTTCTTTCTATTGGCTATTTTCATTCCTCTCTTTAATGGCCCTTACTTTTAGTGTAGAATCTCTACTCTCTTGGGAACCTTGTATCTTAGCCTTAATTATAAAAATGATCTTGTCTTTTTCTCTAATTTCTTTTCTATGTTAGTCAGTTCTAATTTTATGTGTATTTTTGTCCATCTCATTCTTATTTTGGAATTTTATAGAAAAGCTCTTTTGCTTTATCTGAAAATGCTTGCTTAAAGATAATGAGTTTAGGCTGAGATGTTGTGTTACAGTTTTTTCTCTGTCCACAGTTGTATTTCTGGAAAGATTTTTCATCAATTGAAATATTAGGTTCTCAATTTCTGTTTTTTCTTCTATTAGTTCAGTATGGATGCTGCCTGTCAATATTCCGTTTATATTTAATAGCCTTGTTTTTTTCTGGATCAGCAATGATAGATGATTGTATTTAGGTAGAGGTGAGGGTATTCTGTAGATTATTTTTTGTTTTAGATCGCCCTCCTCTGTTGGTACAGGATTTGAAATTTTTTAAATAGGTGATTCTTCTTTGCAGGATGGGGCCAGTTGTGTTCTCTAACCTTGTGATCTTCCTGTTTCTATAGCACCTTGTCTAAGTTGAGTTTCCCAGGAAACAGATTCTGAGATGGAGATTTTCATACAAGAAGTTTGTTGGGGGAATTCTCTAAGGCTCAATACTTATTGAGGGAGTGAAGGAAGTAAGATTGGGCAGATGGCTAAGTTTAACTTCAATGTAGCTACAACAAAGACCTCAACCAATTCCATTGGGAAGTGAGGCACTGACATTTTCCTTCCCAGTTACCATAACTTAGAGCAAAAGTTCTGGAATATTTACTTCCTATGAAATGATTATTGGATGTGGGCTGCCCAAAGGAAAAGGTGTGAAATGGATGAGACAATTTTCAGCCAAGGCCAATTCCTGGATAGGGCCTCAGATGGAAACTGTCAACTACCAGCACTCTCACAGCTGAGGTATGAAGGTGGGATCTTAGGCTGTGAACCACAGGTCCACTACAGTCTACTTCTTAGACTGTTTAGAGTAACTTGTTTCATATAATAAGTTCTGGGAACAGCTTCTCCAGGATTCTGGTTCTTTTCTTTTCCTGGAGAATTTTAAATGATGAAAGTTAGTGGGACAGCCTATAGCTTCTACTGCTACAGCTATTCTCAAGGCCGGAATTAATATTATTCCCCTCCTCTAGGGTCCCCTGCTCTTTAGCTAATACCTCTACTAGCTCAGGTGGCTAAAATGGTGGGTGATACAGAGGTCCGATCCCTAGATTTCGGAGTTCCTGATAACCATACATTCTTCAGGCCATGGATCCTACAATTGTTACTTTATTGTCAACCATGGATAATAAGGGAGTACTAAGACATACCTATGGATCACCTGAATGGCACACATATTCTTAACACCCCCGTTGAATAACAGCAGTGCTGCTTCTTCCTCATGATCAGGGTCAATTATTACTGCAAGTCTTGTAACTCCTTCCCTTGTCTTCTTGTATCTGGGCCCAACGAATCCAAAGTGACTGTGTGGCAGCTGTAGCTTTAAGTACAATGGAATTCTCACTGTGTTTCCTAGTAAAAGCATTCCTCCTCTGAGATCCAGGACCCCTAATTTCATACAATTCAGGCTTTTGCTGAAAAAAATGCAATTTCTGCAAGTGGCTTACTTATGGGAGTTCCTGGATTCATTTCATATGGTCCAAACAAATATCCAACTTAGGACATGGCACCATATAATTGTCTCTTATATACGATTTATACTGCTTCTTGGAAAATGCAACCCTTACATTACAAGATATCCACTCCAAGATGATACCTTAGTTGTACTTTCAAAAGGCCATTCCATCAATTTATTAAGCCAGTAGTTTCTGGATGATGTGAAATGTGATAGAAGCCATAGGTCACTAATTGCCCAATGCCATTCCTTTACTGTAAAGTAGATTTCTTGGCCCAACTCAATGTCATGCACCACTCTATCAGCCCTCAGGTAGTTGTTCTACCTGAGGCCTTCCAGATAGGAAAAGCTATTCCATACCTGCCTTATGTGTCAATTCCAGTCAAGGTGAATTTCTGCTGTTTTTAAGGTGGAAGGGATATGCAGTAGCCAACTTGACAACAAGGGACTGATTGATCTCCTTGAGGGGTGTTGCCGTATTAGGGGCTCCACATTGGTCTCTTTCTCTGGAAAGTTTGATATTTGGGAGTGACAGTAGCTAGATTAGCTTGAAAAGTAGGAGCCCATGTTCATATGCATAGCCTCCATTCCAGCCACCATAGCTACCTTCTTTGTTCATAGGCCTTTTTTTCCAGCAATGGAGTGGAAGATGAACAAAGCAGGAAGATCTCAACTGGCTGAGCCATTCTGCCTACTTGGTCGTTTACCCTCTCTTCCATGATAGATGCTCTCTGGTAAAAAGTAGCATATGATATAAATTTTTCCACACCTCATATCTGCTGCAATAGGTCCATTTGTATGATTCTTCTACAGATCTATCAGTCCTTAATATTTTCATCTTTCTCCTTACAGACCACTGTGCAACATCCAAACCTTTCACTTCTACCCTAAATTTGTATATTCTTACCGTGAATCATTTCTCTTTCTATAAAATGGAAATAGATGATTAGTCCACTGTATAAAGTGAGAATTTCCTTACTGACACCTTTGAAAACCCCTCCTGGAGGGGAGCTATAGGTCAGCAACAATACATTTTTGTTTGTACCAACATACCAAACTGATTATTCAAGAACCAATCTTGGCATTTTATATTGTCTGTCAGCTGGTCATAACTGAAACTCCATGAGTCCAGAAGTGTGAGCTGAGGGAGAGAAGTCAGTGCAACAGTGATGGATGACATGGAGTCTCAGCTGCCTGCTTGTGCATCTTCCTGTGTACCCTGGCCCTGCTCATGCCTGATCCTGGATCCACCACTTTCATCTTATAATGGATTGTTCCTGTGCCTGTCTGACCTTTTACTTGGATAGGCTGACATACTCCAGCTCATAAATTGGAGTTCTGGTCTCATGGTCATTCAGTATCCCAGGGTCAGGAGCTCTGTCTTTACCAAGGCTCATAGCATGAAAGGGAGTTATTCTTCAATAATTTATAATTTTCTACTGTAAATATCAAGTCCTTTTTCCAAAACCATAGGATTCTAAGTTGTGATTCTCCTTTTGTGGCTTCCTATAAACGTTCCATAAACTGCAGGTTTCCTCTGACGTCAGATATCTCTAATTCCATAGGTATGCTGGATCAAATGACACTAAGCTGAGGACAGCTTGCATCATAGCTTGAATGCACAGAACACTTTCCTCTTCTGAAATCACCTCAATAATGGATTCTTCACCTATTTGGACTAATATATCTGTGTTTGGTACCTTTTTCAACTGTGCCTGATATTAAGAAAAATTAGGAAATAATTTTAAGCAAAACCTTGAATTACTGGATCACAGTGCTAAACTAAGATTTCAAAAATAGTAATGCATATACTTTTTCCCATTTTTAAATTACCACAACAATTATTTCTATTGTTTTGATAATAGTATTAGTGGGGAAAAAACAATGCTTTTATTATTAACACATATAAAATAACAATTGTTTTTATTATGATTTCTTTGACTTAATCTCATTCTTTTTAATTTTTATGTTTTATAATATGCATAGTACTTTAGTATAGTGGCACAACTATGTAATGTATAGGTAAAATGAATATACTACAAATGATTTTACTGATATGAATAACCAGCTAAAAAATTTGGGAATCCCTTCTGTTGTGAAGCCACTAACAGATGGATGACAGTTGACAAGTGAGAAGTAGATGACATAATCTCAGGAAAACTCTAGAAAATACGGGAGACCAAATGTAGCATTGAAAGAAACACAAGCATCATGAAGGGCAAAGAGAGAAACATAACCTAGCATAAAAGACTGAGAGAGAACAGTTGGAATACAGGAGAAATGAGTGTTATCACAGAAGCTAGAAGTGAGAGATTTTCAATAGTACAAAACACTAGAGCTTGGTGAGGAATATAATTAGGAAATGTTCTTTAGATTTGGAATTTTGAATTTGGTTGTGACTTCAGTGAGAGAGAAGTTTCAGTGAAATAGTGGGGATAGAAAAATAGTAAATGGGAGGGAACCAGATAGAACAATTCCCAATCTAACACCCTACTCTACCTAGTGTCTTTTAGAAGGGCCCCCATATGATATGGGTGCCTAAGATTCAGCCACCTTTTTTTACTATCCATTCTCTGATTAAACTTTGTTCTTTCAAGCTTTAGGCTTTTAATCATACGGTTCTCTGAGGCTACTGACCTTCCACATAAGGTCTGTCTATTAAAATCCCACTTATCCTCAAAGATTAGACAGGTTTATAAAACAAAATGAGCCTAAACTGACATGGCAGTAGAGGCAAGGATGATAAGGCAGGAGGGGACAGAAAAACTGGTAACGGGGGAACCCAAGGCTGAGAAGGGGAGAGTGCTGACATGTCGGGGAATTGTTAATCAATATCACAAAACAGTATGTGTATCAATTGTTTAATAAGAAACTAATTAGCTGTGTAAACCTTCATCTAAAATACAATAACAAAAAAAAAAAAAAAAAAAAGAAGAAATTTACCCAGGGTCAGACACTTTACAGGTAAAAGCACTGGAATTCAAACCCAAGTTGGCTTGGTTCCAAAACCCACGATGCCAAAAAAAAAAAAAAAAAAAAAAAAAAACTGTGATTAAAAATAAAATTCTACTTATCCTGCAAGGTTCATCTGAAATGACACTTAAACATTTAGAAATCTTTCTTCCTTCAGGCCACTATTCACTTCCATTGCTATATTCCCACATTATAAGTTTACACTTCTTTTATAATGCTTATCACAGCTTGACTTATACTCTAGTTAGCAGTGTAAGTGTCTTTTGCCCCTTTTAGATTATGACCTTATTGTCAGGAGCTACTTCTAATACTTACAAATATTTCATCCCCACATAGTTCACGTCTTGTACCACCTCACGCTTATTGTCTTATCCAATGCCCTGTATAAGTATTTAATAAAGGTTGAAGAAAACTCAAATTTTAACAAGTAAGTTTGTAGTGAGTCTCTAGGTCAGTTTTCTGTGGAGAACTTAGAAGATGTATAACATGTCCTCTGACTTAAGGATATTTAATCAAGACATAAATTATAAGGATATATAAGTTGCATTCAATTAAGTGTCAAATTCATTATGAAGTCAAGTAAGTACCATGTAAGTCAGAAAGAGGGAAGCTCAATTTGTTATAAAGGACCTGAGAAAGTCCTCATGGAGGAGATCAGGTTGAACTCAAGGATGAGAAGAATTGCAGTGGAAAGAGGGAGAAGAAAGTGTTTTAGAAGAGGGAACATTATGAGCAAGTTCATTGAGTCAAGGCTGAACTGAGTATACAGAGGAAGAGTGAAGTGATGTGCATGGCCTAGTGCCCTGAGCTGAGAGAAGGAAAGTAAGGGGACAGGTAAGAAAGAGGCAGAGTACAGAGTACGTGAAACACAGAACAGAGTTTTGTTTGAAAACTAATCAGGGACCATCAAAAATTCTTAAGCATGGGTATGTAGTGGGATGGATCACTTTTGTGTGGCCTTTAGTGCCATGGTCTTGTAATTCCCACCCAAGGGATTGGGTAGGATATTGTGATAGGGTAAATACCACAAAGTATTCCTGAGTCTGAATTGTAACTGTTACTTCCCTAATAAATCCCTTAATCGTGAGTATCGTCTGTGAGGTCTGTGTGGTCATTGCAATGAATTATCAAACCCAGCAGAAAGAACAGAATGCTGTGCAAGGGACAGTTGTGTCAGAATTGATTAAGACGGTGAAGAGAGGAGAGATGTCTGACCTCCAAATCATAGGAATCAGCCTTGATTTTGATTCTCCTTACTCCTTGAGAAGTTAGAGGAGATTGGACACTACCTCCATGTTGTTTTCACAGAGAGTATCATTTTTATCATTTATTCAACAAATATTATTGAGTACACCAAAGTGCCAGACACTATCAAGGTCTTGAGAATGCATAAATGACCAAAGCAGAGAAAGTTCCTGCCTTCTTAAATCAATATGCTAATGGTGCTGGTAGAGTAAAAAAAACTAATGTAGGGGTGATGAATTACATATGTACCAACTAATTAAAATATGATACGTTGAAGAGTGACTTGTGGTATAAAGAAAAAAAAAGGTGACGAAGATAAAGGGAAGCTTATTTTTTAGGGTAAACAGAAAAGATAGGAAGACAAGTTCAGTAGTTCATCGGGACTGAATAGTTGTTATGGATTGAATTGTGCTCCAAAAACATACGTTGTATATCCTAATCTCTACGCCTGTGGTTAGAACCCCATTTGGGAATGGGTTGTCTTTGTTATGTTATTTAGGCAGGAAGAGTGTAGGGTGTGTCTTGAGTCAGTCTCTTTTGAGACATAAATGAGATTAAACAAGCAAGCAAGAAAAGCACAGATGGGAGAAGATAGATGCCAAACCACCTGATAAACACCCAACAGCAGAACCTAAATGATGCAAGAATCTTCCTCCAGAGCTTACAGAAACAGAAAGTCTTCCCCTAGAACCGACACCCTGAATTTAGACTACTTGCCTTCTAAACTGTGAGAAAATTAATTTCTGTTTTTCAAAGCCATCCACCTGTGGAATTTCTGTTATAACACCACTAGACAACTGAGACAAAATTTGGTACCAGAAGAATGAGGTCCTGCTCTAACAGATATCAGAAATGTGCAAATGGTTTTCGAATTGGGTAATGGACAGAGGCTGGAACAGTTTTTTTTTTTTTAATTGTACCTTAAGTGAAAGTTTACAAATGAAGTCAGTCTCTCATACAAAAATTTACATATACCTTGCTATATACTCCTAGCTGCTCTCCCCCTAATGAGACAGCACTTTCCTGCTCTCCACCCTATATTTCCGTACCCATATTGCCAGCTTCTATCCCTCTCTGTCTTCTAATCTCCCCCCCAAGACAGGAGATGCCCACATAGTCTCATGTGTCTACTCGATCCAAGAAGCTTACTCCTCACCAGCATCATTTTCTATCTTATTGTCCAGTCCAAACCCTGCCAGAGGAGTTCACTTTGGGAATGGTTCCTGTCTTGGGCCAACAGAGGGTCTGGGGACCATGACCTCCAGGGTTCTTCTAGTCTCAGTCAGACCATTAAATCTGGACTTTTTACAAGAATTTGAGGTCTGCATCCCACTGCTCTCCTGCTCCTTCAGGAATTCTCTGTTGTGTTCCCTGTCAGGGAATTCATCGATTGTAGCCGTGGAAGAGTTTTAAAGTGCCTAATAGTAAAAGCCTAGATTGCCTTGAAGAGATTGTTGGTAGAATTTTGGACATCAAAGGCAATTTTGATGAAGGTTCAAAAAGAAGTGAGGAGAGCTATAGAGAAAGTCTCTATCGTCTTAGAGAATACATATGGTGCCAGCAACAGAATATTGTTAGAAATACAGATGCTAAAAGTGCTTTTGGTGAGGCTTTAAAACAAAATGATGAAAATATGATTGGGCAATGGAGGAAGAGCAATGCTTTTGATGCTGTGGCAAAGAACTTGTCTCAATTATATTCAAATGATTGGTTAAAGGTAGACCTTGTGATAAACTTGGATATCTGGCTTAGGAGATTTATAAGCAAGATCTTAAAGGGGCTGTGTGGTTTCTTCTTGCTGTTTATAGTAAAATGTGAAAGGAACGAGATGGATTTAAAAATGAGCTGTGCAAAATGAAACCAGAACTTAAAGATTTGGAAAATTCTGTTGTGGAACGTAAGGATGTGTGCCCTAAAACATTCACCACCCACTTGGTAACTCAATCTTTTCTTAAGGAGAGTAAGCCTGTGATTAATGGATCTAACCAACTGCCACAGAAGAAAACCTAGTGGCTTACATTGAAGGAGACAGGGACGGGATGAAAGGAAAGAAAGCTTTCTCCTTCTTGTAATTCTACAGGCAGGAAACAGGCCAGAGAAATTACATCTGTTGTCCTTCAGGAAAAGAAAAGGATCATGTCTAGAACAGCTTGGAGATAAACAGAAGTATGGGAAGAGCATGGGAAGCAGAGCCTTCTCAGTTTCAACAGGTGGGGCCATAGTCTCCTAGATATGAAAAGGTGGGGCCAGAGCCTCTTCAGTTTCAGAGTCAGATCTTCACTAGTTCTTTTACAGAATGTGGCCACTGCTGTTAAGTTGTGCCAGAAGAATGTAGTCACCACCCAAAGCTGAGGGGACAGGCTGCTATGTTCAAGAGACAGAGAATGAGGTCTGCTAGGACTGAGGTGGTGAGGTCAGATGGACTAAGGGAACAGGGCCATCCAGAGCCAAGGGAGCAGAGTTGCCATACCAGTGGGCCCAGAAGGTGGGGCTGAAGTCCAGGGCCAAGGAGACTTCCCCCAGAACTCAGAAAACACAGCCAACACCCAGAACCTGGAGGGTAGGCTGATTATTCAGATGGTCCCAGGGAAGAGAGGATTATTTTCAAGACTTGAGAGCTAATGTAAATTTTTCTGCTGGATTTTGGACTTGTTTAGAGTTCCTTATCCCTTCTTTCCCTCCAATGGCTCCCTTTTGTAATCAATCTCTTCCTAGCACCTGTTCCACCACTGTACTTTGAAAACAGATAATTTGTAGTCTAGATTTCACAGGTTCACAGATGAAGAGAAGTTTTTCCACAAGATGGAATATTCCTAAAGTGTCATCCATATTAGATTTAACTGCTTCAGAAGACGAGATTTTGGAGTTGGAGTTGATTTAAGATTTCTGGGATGATACGATGGGGTGCGTGTGTTCAGCATGTGGCAAGGACATGAATTTCTGACAGCCAAAGGGTTCAATGTTATGGATTAAATTGTGTCCCTCAAAATACATGCTGTAAATCCTAATATCTTTGTCTGAGGTTATAATTCCATTTGGGCATGTGTTGTCTTTGTTACGATAATGAGGCAGAATGAGTGTAGGGTGTATCTTGAGTCAATCTCTTTTGAGATATAATGAGATTAAACAAGCAAACAAGAGAAACAGAGATTGGGAAGAGAGATGCTAAGCCACATAAAGACCACCCAGGAGCAGAAGCTAAAAGAGACGAGGACCTTCCTCCAGAGCCGACAGAGAGAGAAAGCCCTCCCTTAGAGCTGGAACTCTGAATTTGAGAAAATAAATTTTTGTTTTTAAAGCCATCCAATCATGGTATTTCTGTTATAGCAGCACTAGATAATTAAGACCATAGCAATAGCAAAGTTGTCCCAATGAAGCCTTGAAGAACATGGCGATAGATTCAATTCACAGAGTGAAGAAGTCAGGGACCTTGGCTGAACTCACCACACATTTCCATCTTTCCTTCACCAAATCCTAATTATTTTTCATAAGCCATATTAAACCTACTTCCTCTAGTAAGTGGTCAAACCAGTCTGAGACGTTTTTCTGTCCATTTTACATTTTATGCACAGAATGGAGAACAGGATTTAAAAATCAGATCAGTTACATAAAAGTCAGTAAGATCATTATCACAGACTTCAGTGAGGGTCATTTGCTCTAACCACAGTGTCTTACGGAGCATCTTTAATTAATGCCGAGTGGTTTCTAAATTTTGTGGCCTGGATCTCCTCACAGAAAAATACAGATGTCAATTCCAGAAAATCCCTTTAGGATTAGATGGAAAACAAATTTAACAGTGTAATTATATTCACTAACCTATTAGTAGTCCTCAAGATTTTCATTCTTTTAATCCCACATTTTTTAGAGAACAGGACTTATATTCAGAAATTCTATTTGTCCTAACTTCACAAGGCATGTAATAAGGTTTTAGAAGCCCTTCTCAGAGAAATCCAGGTAAAAGAAATATTCTAATTTATTTTTACTTTTAATACTGACTTTTGTAAATACTTTTTTCTCAAAATGTGTTATATTCATTGTTTGTATATTTCAACTCAGTTATCTTTCTAGCTTTTCTCTAATAAGAAGACTGTGAGGAGTTAGGATGAGCCAAAATACTACAATTCATCTTGACTTTTTCTGATTATAAGGTAGAATTTCAAAACATACAGGTAAGATCACACAGTAATTCTATTTAATAATTTAAGTGTGTTGTTGTTGTTAGATGTTGTTGAGTCAGTTCGGAGTTATAACAACCCCATGTACAACAGAACAAAATATTGCCTGGTCCTGTGCCATCCTCACAATCATGGCTATGTTTGAGCCCATTGTTACAGCTATGTGAATTTAAAGTTATTTCTAATTTACCTGAATAATTAGATGGTTTATGTTTAATAATTTTATATAGAGAAACAAAAGTGTAACCAGTGTCTTCCTTTTGATTTTTTTTCCAAAATTTAATTTTAATATAATGGAAAATAAATCATTTTAGACCATAGGATTTACATGATTAACATCCTCAGTCGAGATGTCCTGCTTCTATCACTAGATAATGAGATAACCTTGTAAAGCAAACCAAAATATGCTCTCAAAAATCCTAAGACGAAGGGTTTTAGAAAACTAAGGCATAAAGCAAGCTTATATTAATTTATAAGCTATGGTGATAAAATTCAGAAAATTTTATAATTTCCCAAGGAAACAGAAATATAGTAGATAAGATTGTACATGATTAATGCAATTAGTGTCACTAAATTGTACACTTGAAAAATCTTGAATTGGCAAGTGTTGTGCTACATTTATTTTTATAACAACTTTCGACAAGTCAATTCAAGTAATAGAAAGACACCTACATTTTTTCAAATAAAGAATTTTGAGTAATTTCCCTTGTAGGCTCTTCTTCAAACCAAATAATTTCAATTTGCCAAGGCCACAGAGGTCACTTAGTAAGTATCATTGGTGGGATACTGAAAACAAGTTCATTTATTCCAGGTGATTAGGATGGAGCTAAAAATTGAATCAATTCTGCCTTTTTACCAGAGCTTTTTACAGCTCCCCTTGCAGAAATATGTCACGGTTAATCTCCAAATGCTTAGTATCTAATAAACAAATGTGTATACACATATTAAAAAAAGCAATGCAAATTAAACACTAAGATTCTAGATTATGTTGGGTAGATAACATATGCTTTAGGGCTCAGACAATGGAGATGACTGTGGTCTGGTCTAGGTTTTTTAGTTTAAACTTTCTTAAGTATCATTATATGTGAAAATATCTGGTGCTATCAAGTTATTCCAAGTCATAGCTACCCTTTAGTGGAGAGTAGAACTGCCCCATAAGGTTTCCAAAGAGTGGTTGGTGGATTTCAACTGCCAGCCTTTTTGGTTAACAGCCAAGCTCTTCACAACTGCACCACCAGGGCTCCATTACATATAAACTATGCCTTAAATGAATGATTGAAAGGATATAGATATTTAATAAGGATACCAAATACCTATATTTGGTATAATGATTTGTAAGAAATAACAGCATAAGCAGAGTCAGTGTTTATGGAAATGAGTGTGCACCGGAGGCAGGGATGTGGGAATTGAACAATGGGTGGACATGGTGAGAAAGCTGGAAGAGCTATTGGAGAATGTGGGAAATAAGGATGGAGGTGGATCAGGTTACAGAGAAACTTAAATGCCATCCTAGAAATTTTGAATTTATCTTAGAGACAACAAATATTGAAGCCTTCCTGGCAGCGGAGTATTGTGTCTGACAATCTCATGAAGTGATGACCACTGAACTCCTACACAGATTAAGTAGATCTGGAAAATGACCAGGAGAATGTGGCTTTAAATGAATAATCAAACACTGGGGAGCTTCTGATGAATGGTAGAAGTCTCTACAGAACAAATTGGAGAGAATACACACTGCATGTTTATCAAATCTCATAATACAGTCATAATTATTAGAGTATAATCACCAAATCTCAGCATAGTAGAACAGGAGACCTTTAAGGCTACAAATGGAGAGTATTCAGATAAGGAAGTTAAATATTAAGGTTACATTTACAACTGGTCTCAGAAAATACACTCCATCATAACAGAATGTGTTAATAGAAGTATGAAGATGGTATACACCAGTTAACTTAATAAGGAAATCGATGCATTTTTATTTCCCTAGCTTTCCAATGTAATTTTCTTTAAATAGTCCACACTTTAATACTTAATGACCTTGGTATACTTTCTAAATTATAAATTTCACCCATCTAAATTAGGATAGTATTCTAAGTATTCACTTCACTAAAACAGTATATTAAAAATGTTTGCTCAGTGAAAAAAATAAATATACAGGAAAACAGATTTTATGTACACTTTAAGAATTGCCTGTACAAAAACTGACATAGAAATATTTGAGAACACTAAGTCTAGGAAACCCTGGTGGCGGGGTGGTTAAGAGATACAGCTGCTAACCCAAGGGTCAGCAGTTCAAATCCCCCCAGAGCTCCTTGGAAACCCTATGGGGCAGTTCTACTGTGTCTTATAGGGTCGCTATGAGTTAGAATTGACTGGACAGCAGTGGGTTATATCTAGGGCACTCTGTATTTGTTCACTATCCTTGTGTACATTCATAAACACAAATCTTTTCACTGCAAGCATTTTCTTGGAATTATCAAAATATTCTTGTGAATTTTGAGCTTCAGGGATTGAGGTTATATAAGATGACACTTTAGGGGAATTGATGCCTTTAAATTATGGTGATGGTGAAGAATGTTGAATATACCACACATTGCTATAAAACCTAAAAAGAAGTACGGACAGAATGCTCTTTGGAAGTGAAGATGGCGACACTTCATTTCACGTACTCTGGACATGTTATGAGGAGGTACCAGTCCCTGGAGGACAGGTAGAGGGTCAGCAAAAAAAAGGAAGATTCTCAATGAGATGGATTAACACACTGTCTGCAACAATGTGCCCAAGGATAATAATGATTGTGAGGATTTCGCAGGACCACGCCGGTTTCATTCTGTTGTACATAGGGTGTCTATGAGTGGGAACCGACAAGACAGCACCTAAAAACCACAATAATGTTCCTTGAAAGTATGTATGCCTGTATTTCAGAGACATTCAGGGGAAACTTGAGGAAGTGGCTCTATGCCCTGTTCCCCAACAGAAATTTGAAGAGAAAATTAGACATACTACAAATTAGAATCCTATGACTCCATATTTTCTGTCTCAACAGGGAAAATAGAGATGAACAAGGACAATCACTCCTTGACAAAAGAGTTTATCCTCATAGGATTTATGGATCACCCAGATCTGAAGACTCTCCTGTTTATGGTGTTTTTTGCTATCTATCTGATCACCATGGTGGGGAATCTTGGTTTGGTGGCATTGATTTTCCTGGAGCGCCGTCTTCACACACCCATGTACATCTTTCTGGGCAACCTGGCTCTGATGGATTCCTGCTGTTCCTGTGCCATTACCCCCAAGATGTTAGAGAACTTCTTTTCTGAGGACAAAATGATTTCCCTCTATGAATGCATGGCACAATTTTATTTTCTCTGCCTTGCTGAAACTGCAGACTGCTTTCTCCTGGCAGCAATGGCCTATGATCGCTATGTGGCAATATGTCGTCCACTGCAGTACCACACCATGATGTCAAAGAAACTCTGCATTCAGATGGCCACAGGGGACTACATAGCTGGCAACATGCATTCCATTACTCAAGTAGTACTTCTGTTAAGGTTAACCTTTTGTGGATCTCATCAAATCAATCAGTTTTTTTGTGATGTTCTTCCGTTATACAGACTCTCCTGTGTCGACCCATATATCAATGAACTGATGATCCTTATCTTTTCAGGGTCAGTTCAAACCTTTTCTATTACTGTAGTCCTAATCTCTTATCTTTGCATCCTTTTCACAATTTTCAAAATGAAATCCAAAGAGGGAAGAGGTAAAGCTTTATCTACTTGTGCATCTCACTTTCTCTCTGTCTCAATATTCTATGGTTCTCTTCTCTTCATGTATATTTGACCAAGTTCCATTAAAGAAGGGGATAAAGATATACCAGTTGCCATTTGTTACACTCTAGTAATTCCTTTATTAAACCCTTTTATTTATAGTCTAAGAAATAAAGAAGTAATAAATGTCATGAAAAGAATTATGAAGTATAGAAAACCTCATAATATTCTGAAAGAAATATCATCCCCTTGACAAATTGATTTTAGTTAGATAAACTTTCTTCAAAGTCAAGGATACTGGGAAAATGGAAAATGTCCACATTGTGTATCATATATGAATCACTAAACCATGATGATTTTTAAGTCAAATAATATATAAATGGCTAAATAAGTTCATGAAGGAGGGATTCGACTAAAATATATTTCAAAATCTAAACTATGAGGGTCTCTTAGGGGTGAATTGAATGACTACTCCTAAGGTTGCAAATTGTGTCAGAGTGGAATTAGCTACAGTTTTCAACGCATCCAACAAATCCTACGAATAAAAGTCGGCATATAAAGGTAGCCTCCAGTTAGCATTGTTGGCAAATTCATGGAATCTCTAGGCATCTCAGTCTTACAAATTCACATGCGTTTCAAGTTCTCCTATATTGATGACTTACGCCAACCATCTATAACAAGTAAACTGTGCATTTGAATTTGATTCTCAACTTTCTTTGAGTTGTTCAAGATTTAATATTTGAATATGGATTTATACAGAGTATGTATTCTCAAATCAAGAACATCTTTATCTTAGACAAGTCATTTTTCCTGCCAAGCTCTCTGAAATAGAGTGTTTGTATAATGGTAATTTATCAATCTTTCGTTGAAAATATTGCCATTTATATTGAAACTCTTATGGATTTGAATGTTTTCAGTTTGATATTTTTTTCCACGATTCATGACAGTGCAATTCCTGAATATATCAATTAATTCAAGATTTTCCCCCAAGATTGCATTGCTTGTCTTCTTTGTTATTAGGAATATCAATAATCTGCACTAATTCCAAAGTAAATATTGCTATATTATGAGCATTAACACAAAGCTGGAAATGCTGCTCAGCAAAATTGAGGCAGAAAACAGTGAAAATCCCCCAAAACTGAAAACAACAACAATGTTTAGTGATCAGTTAAATGTGCAGTTTCTCTCTTTCCACATGTTTGACAAGACCATTCAGTGAGCTTCTTTGTTTAGGGACCTGTAAGTAGCCTCTGATGGTGTAGAGCTTAAGATCTCAGCTACTAACCAAAAGGTCAGCAGTTTGAATCCACCAGCTGCGCCTTTGAAACACTATGGGGCAGTTCTACTCTGTCCTATAAGGTTGCTAGGAGTTCAAATCAACTGGTCAGCAATGGATTTAGTTTAGCTTTTTGGAAGCAGCCTCTTAAATTTACTCTGATGTTTTCTAAATTGTTATTTTCTTTCCTTAGGAACCAAGCAAAGCATTGAACACTTCTTAATAAATTAAGATGGAAAGTAGACTAATCCATTTTAGAAAGATTTTTCTACAGGAAGTTTTTTACAGTTAAACTTCCATCTCTCATTTGCCCAAAAGTTAATTTAACAAGACTATCTGATTCCATGAGCAAGCTGGTCAATCCATATTTTAATGTAAAACAAAGTTAACATTTATGATCATTAATCTGATTTTTCTCTGAAGAACCTATTCATCTGATTAATGTTTTTTCCTGTAACTCTCTCACTTACCTTATAAATCTCACCAATCTAGTTTTTTCTTGCTTGAGAATGATTTAAGACTTCTGCCAATCTTTAAACCCTAAACCAAAAAAATCACCTGATGTCTTCTTAAAACCAAACAATAGTTTATCTTAACTAGTGAAAAAATGTCTGCCTTGAGCCTTATTCTCTTTTAGGATCTATATGGTATCAAACTTACGACAGCAACTCAAAAGATTAGATAAGAGTCTAAGTGGGTTTGTTAATGAGGAGGAATAATTCAGAAAAGGAGGGTGAGAATTGTTACACAACTTGAAGAAGGTGATCAATGCCACTTAATTGTATGTGTAGAAATGGTCAAATTGTTGTATGTTCTGCTGTGTATATACTCAACAAGGAAATAAAATTTAAAAACAAGGAAAAACAAAAGATCTAAGATTTTTATTTTCTCATCAAGAGATAGCACTTTACACTCCCCCTTAGCCTTTGAAGGATTGCTTTGACCACTAAATTGCTTTTTAGGAGTCATTTTTTCACAGAAACAAAGAGTGCACACAACACAAGTAGAAAAAAAACAAGATGCAAGGTGAACTATGCTCAAACATTGAGTGTTGCAGAGAGACCAAGGATCTACGAAATTATGGGAGGTTACAGCAGGGTATGCTTACACATCATTTCTTTCATGAGGATTCAGCATAGTGCTCAGCACATGGCAAATTCAAGTTTTGCTTTTTGGAACTCTCTTTTTCTTTTGAATATTTTCAGTTTGTAGCTGCAGGTTACAGAGGGCCATATGTAATATGATTTCTTTTAGAAAACTGATTTGGCATTTAACTGGAAAAAGACTAACTGCAATAATTCAAATATTTGGTGGTAAGAGCTGAAACTGAAGAAGACTCAGTAAAGGAGAAATTCATGAAGTCTTATTTGACCAAGACTAAGTGATTGAATTAAACTCAGTTTTTTGATGAATTAAAGTGGTCTTTGTGTGTGTGTGTCTACTTAGGACTTTTTGTTTCCCAATTTATCTCATCAGCATTACTTTTCACAGGCACCTGCTATCTGGATCCTTAATTGCTAGTAGCTATGGAAACTGAAGGAGTATTTCTCTCTGGGTTCAAACCAGGATGTAAAGGAAATGCACCCTAAGGAAAGGAATATTGCCATAGGTGTCGTTTTGTGTAAAGTGGGCCAAGAAATGTTTCTTTATGAAAGAATATAATTAAATATTTTGGAAAAGGACTTGGAGCTAGCCTTAACTAACTTTCCCAGATGCTTAAAAGGGTTTTGTTTTAACCAGCTGTTTCTGGGAAATATGGTTCTAGTACCAAACGGTTATTGCAGCTCCCTGAGATAAACTGGTTAGAGCTGCATAACATCAACCAGAGATGTTTTTATGATCCCTCCTAAAGGATAAGTGACTATAATTTAAAACCTCTTTAATTAGCCCTTGAAATCAATCACTGTAAGCCTCTGTAACCAATTATTCAAAAGAAGCCTATTCCCAATTCCAAACCCACACCTCTTGTTGTCTCAACAAAAACTAAACCAATCAAATGACTGTATTATAATTTCTTTGTTTCTTGGGCTGTATCTGTTCCTGTTAGAAGCTCTCCTACTGGAGCCATCAGTTTTTCATTTATATGAACTGGTGTCTCTCTGCACCTGAATGTATCTTTTTTTTTTTTAATTTTTACTGAATAAATCCTCCTTAGCTTTTTTCTCTACAACAAATCTAAGAAAGGAAAGAAGTGCATAGGTAAAAACAACACCTTAAGGAACAACAAATAGTTCATTGTAATTGCTGTATAATAAAATCATAACCTATTACCTTCTTATGAGTATCTACCATGTCATATCTGATTTTATATTACCAGGACTTCTTACAGTGACAGACATTTTTGGGCATTCAACAACCACTTCTTGACTACATGATGAGATTTTTGAATATTTTTAATAACTAGTGAATTTAATTATTTTTGTACATTTATTTACCATTCACCTTTTTTCCTCAAAATCACCTGCTCTTGTCCTTTGCATACTCTTTCAAAGAACCTTGTCATTTTTCCTGTTATTTATATATACATTTTATATAAAAAGGCTAGTAAATTTTTATATGTAGGTGTCATACTTTTTTTTTTGTCAGTAGGTGCATGTCTTCCAGATTTGCTTGTGATATTTTGTGATATACAGATATTTTCATTTCAAGGTCCTCAAATCTAGTGATATCTCTCTTTGTACTTTCTATTACCACTTAAAACTCCCCAATATGAAATCTCATAATCATTATTATTTTTAGATACTTCAATTTTTTACATTTAACTCTGAATTAAGTGAACGACCTAACATGATATTGATTAAATTTTTTTTTTAATTAGGTGAGATTTTAAGATAATTCCAATCAACGTATTAGAATAATTGCTCAAAGAATTTGGTGAAGAAGTTCTAAATTTGTCCCAATGCTAAGTCAAGAAAATATTGAAAGTGACAAATATAAAATATTCATTTTAAAATGCATGACAAATCTACAATAATTTAAACAACTCCATATAAGCTTAAGAATCAATAAACATATTATGGAAAACAATAGATTGTCTAGAACCCAACCCCAGTATATGGTAAGAAGAGCATCACCAATAAGTTATGACAAAAAAAAGAGTTCTTTTATGTTTGGTCCTACAGCACTTTCTTAACTATTTTGACCTTTTTCACTTGCGCTGTTTTTTATTTAAATTTTTACTATGAAAAATACCAAAAACAGAAAAAATTAGTCTCCATATACCTGCCATCAACTTTCTCTATATTTCTACTATAGTTATTTAAGTTAACATATAATGGATTTATTGTTTATATTTTTGAATTTCGCATTTTTATTTTCTAACATAGTAAATAAAGTATGCTGTTTACAATATTCACACCCCCGGAATAGCACATAAAGAATTTGTATAAATATACACCATATAAAAAATCTTTGCTCAGTGAAAAATATATATATGTATACAGGAAAATGGATTTTAAGTATACTTTTAGGATTGTCAATACAAAAAAATGACATTGAAATATCTTTTTATTTATTTTTATTGAGGTTAGTTTCTCATCAAACAGTACACACGTTGTTGTATGACATTGGTTAACAACCTCACGACATGTCAACACTCTCCCTTCTCAACCCTGGGTTCCCTATTACCAGCTTTCCTGTTCTCACCTGCCTTGCTGCCCCTGCCCCAGGGTTGGTGCACCCCTTTAGTCTTGTTTTGTCTCTTGGGCCTGTTCAATCTTTGGCTGAAGGGTGAACCTCAGGAGTGGCCTCATTACTGAGCAGAAAGGATGTCCAGGGGCCATATTTTCAGGGTTTCTCCAGTCTCTGTCAGGCCAGCAACTCTGGTCTTCCTTTTTAAGTTAGAATTTTATTCTATATTTTTCTCCACCTCTGTCCGGGACCCTCTTTTGTGATCCCTGCCAGAGCAGTCAGTGGTAGTAGCCAGGCACCATCTAGTTTTACTGGACTGAGTCTGGTGGAGGCTGTGGTAGATGTGGTCCATTAGTTCTTTGGACTAATCTTTCCCTTGTGTCTTTAGTTTTCTTCATTCTTCCTTGCTCCTGAAGGGGTGAGACCAGTGGAGTATTTTGGATGGCCACTCACAAGCTTTTAAGATCTCAGACGCTATTCACCAAAGTACAACATAGAACATTTTCTTTATAAACTCTATTATGCCAATTGAGCTAGATGTTCCCTGAGACTGTGGTCCCCACAGTCCCCTGGCAAGCAATTCTGTCCCTCAGGGACTTTGGATGTGTCTGTGGAGCTAGCATTGCCTTGCTTATGCAGGTTGTGCTGGCTTCCCCAGTATTGTGTACTGTCTTACCCTTCAACAAAGTTACTGCTTATCTTTTGTTTATTAAGTGTTTTTCCATCCCCATCCCACTCCTCCCTTGTAACCATCAAATTTAGTTTCTTTTTGTATGTAAACCTTTTCATGAGTTTTGACATTAGTGGTCTCATGCAATATTTGTCCTTTTGTGATTGACTTATTTCACTCAGCATAATATCCTCCAGATGCATCCATGTTATGAGATGTTTTACAGATTCATCATTGTTCTCCATCATTGAGTTTATTGCTGTCGCTTTGTAGTGCTTTTTATTGTGGTGCTAACATTTTCTTTGTTCCTCTTATTCTCCTGTGCTGAATTCTTTTTTTTGTTTGTGCATTTCTTTTTCATTTGTTTTTCTAGATTTTTTTTTAAATTGAGATTTTATGTTTTCCTTCTTTATTCTGATGAGTAGGTTTGTTAACTTTCTTTGTGGTTACCTTGAAATTTACCCTTATCTTCCTAGATTTGAATAAATCTATTTTATTATTACTTAGTATTGCCTTGCCTTCCTCTCCATTAGAAAATTCTGTACCTATGCCATTTATTCCCTTTTATTGTTCTGATGTTGTTGTCATTTACAGATTAACCTCTCTGGTTCCCTGTTGCAATTCTTTTGGTTTTGGATAGTCCTTGAGAGTTCATTTCCTAAGTTAGCACCTGGCTGGTACTATCTTGTGTCCTAGATTCAGGCTGTGGTCTGATGTTGTTTGATCTCAGACTGAAAGACTCTCATTAATAATCTGTGTAAGTTTGATTTGGTTATTACATATTCCCTTAATTTCTGTTTCTCTGGAAATGTCCTAATTTCATCATCATATCTGAGTGAGACTTTTGCAGGATGTACTATCCCTGGTTGGCAATTTTTTTTCTTTCAATGTTTTATATATGTCATCCCACTGCCTCCTTGCCTGCACAGTTTCTGCCAAATAATCAGAGCTTAGTCTTATTGTTTCTCCTCTGTATGTGACTTTTTTTTCCCTCAAACTGCTCACAGGATTTTTTCTTTGTCTTTGGTTTTAGCGAGTGTGATTATGATATACCTTGGTGTTTTTCTTTTGGGGTCTATCCCAATCAATGAGGTTCATTGAGCTTCTTGGGTGGTCATCTTTTCATCATTCATGATATTAGGGAAGTTTTCTGTCAGCAATTCTTCAATGCTCCTCTCTGTGGTTTCCATTTTCTCTCCCTGTTCTGGAACTCTGATCACTCGTAAATAGTTGCTTTTGATTGTATCTCCATAAATCTCGGGTTTCTCCATTCTTTTTTCTAATTTTTCTGCAAACAGATTTGTATCTAAGTCTTTGTCTTCAATTTCACTGATTCTGTCTTCCATCATTTCAAACCTACACTTCACCCCTTCTATGACACTGTCCATTTCTGAAATCTTGTTATTTATCTCTTGGATTTCTAATTGTTGTTGTTGTATGATTTCTAGTTGTGGATTTATTTTGGCATTTTGTTCCTGTATTACTTTCCTGAACTGTTCCATTTCTTTGTCTGTACTTTCCATGAATTTGACTGCCTTTTCCAAAAATTTGTCTATTTTTTTCCTCATTTTTGTCTGCTTTTTTCTTTGACTTTTGGATTCCTCTGAATATTAGAGATTTGAATTACCTGTCAGGTAGTTCTTGTGCCTTTTCTTCTAACAGAAAGCCATCTGGTGTTTTAGTTTGGATGCCTACTGGACCCTTCCTGACCTTTTGTTTTGTTTTGTTTTGATATTGTCTGCTGTCTTTGGGACACTCAGTAGTTATTTTCTTTATTTCTTGATTGTAGATTTGTTTGTTTCATGCGGCTTTTTTTGTTTTATTTGGTTATGTCTGAGTAGGTGGGCTGTGTTCTTTGTTGTTTGCTCATCTGTAGTCATGATACTTTTCACCTCCTTGTCCAAAGGGCAGGGCCAGCCATTCAACTATGGTGCATCAGAGCAGGTCCAGCAGAATAGGATGGGCTGGGATGGGTTGTTTGTGGCAGGTACTAGGTTCGACAGGGTGGGCCAGGAATCATTGCTGGGCAGGATCCAGTAGGCTGTGCCTGTGCTGCTCAGATGTGTGATATTCAGTGCAGGGAGGCAGGAAAGAGGGGAGAGGTGGTGATTTGTGGAGCTAACCGGGATATGGGAAAGAGGAGAGAGGAGAGAAAAACAGGAACCAAAAACAAACAAGCAAACAAAGAGGGGGAAAAAAAAGAGTGTTAAGGGAACTTGCCATTGGAGTGGAGAGATGAGAAACCGAGAAATGGAAAAAAGCAAAAAGAAAAATGGAAAAAGAAAGAAAAAAATAACCCGGTAAAAACTTGAAAAAGAAAAGACTCCAGGAGTCCCAGAGTGCCACTGGTGGGGCTGCTAAGACCAGGGTAGTGGCTCCCAGGTTGCACAGTGTAGCCTGGCTAGAGGGGTTATAGATGTCACACAGCACCAGGTATTCAGTAGACAGTAAGAGAAAATAAACCTAGAGAGATGAGAACTGAGAAATGAAGACAGACAGAAAGGGAAAAAGAGAGAAGAAAGAAAAAAGGAAATGCCCTCAGGGATGCAACTTACTTGGCTGTGCAGATTGGCGGAGTGGCTCCTAAACTGTGCAGTGCAGCCCAGCTAGAAGGGGCTCCCAAGCTGCAAAAAGAAAATAAAACAAACAAATAAAATAGAACAAGGCAAAACGAGGTGAAAAAAAGCCCTAGGTACCCTACCAGCGTGGTGTCAGGGACCAGCGGAGTGGTTACGCAGTTAAGCATGGCTTCACAGCCTTTCAAGAAGAGGCAAAGATGGCACACAGAGCCAGGTATTCCAGAGAAGGGAGGCGGAGGTGGTTTGGAGACACAGAAGAAACCAAAAGAGATAGAAAGAAGTAGTGCCAGCTCAGGACCCTGGCCAGTGTGGTCAGGGCCAATCCAAGCAGCGTGTGGGCAAAGCAATTGCCTCCTGGCCAAATGACTGCAGCTGGCAGGAAGCAGAGGAGGCTGAACGGGTCAGAGAAGGAAGGGGGTTTAGGAAAGTGTATATCACTCCTTACCGGGTACTCTGTATCCTGCTGGGAATTTTTTGAAGCTGCTTTCCTGTACTCCCTGTCCACTGATCTCCGATGTGGGTGAGGCAAATCCAAGCAGCACTGGTGCTGCAATTCCCGGCTAGCTGAGCCACCACGGCCAGCCAGGAAGCTTGGAGGTATAGCAGCAGAGGGAGAATGGGGTGAGGGAGAGTGTGTATAGCTGGTTACCAGGTGCTCTGTCTCCTGCTGGGAGTTCCAGGAATCTGCTTTCCAATGCTCGGTGTTGGTCGACCCCCGATTGGAGTTCAAGTTGGTGGATCCGTGCTGTGTTAGCTGATGGTGCCCTCAGCACGTATCTCTCCTCTGTCAGTTTCTTATTCAATTCAGAGCTTGGCTGAGTTCTCTATCTCTTCATTTGCCACATCAGGTTCCAGGAATGATGTTTGTCTGTGTTTTACTTAGTTTTTTGGGTTTTTGCAGTGGAGGGAAAGCATGGTGCTTCTGACTATGGCACCATCTTGGCTAGAAGTCCTCACTTTGTTTTATTTTACAACACTAAATATAGGTTACCTTGTATTTGTTCACTGTCTTTGTATAAATTCATAAACACAAACTTATCACTGCAAATATTTCCCCGAATTTACCAAAATGTTCTTGTGGACCTTGATTTTCAGCACTTGAGGTCAAATAAGAAGACTCTTTAGGGGAAATACTGTCCCTTAGAAGTATGTGTGTTGCTGTGATGCTGGAAGCTATGCGATGGTATTCAGATACCAGCGGGGTCACCCGTGGAGGACAGGTTTCAGTTGAACTTCCAGACTAAGACAGACTAGGAAGAAGGACTCGGCAGTCTACACCTGAAAAGCATTAGCCAGTGAAAACCTTATGAATAGCAGTGGAATATTGTCCGATACAGTGCTGGAAGATGAGCCCCCCAGGTTGGAAGGCACTCAAAAGATGACTGGGGAAGAGCTGCCTCCTCAAAGTAGAGTCGAACTTAAAGATGTGGATGGAGTAAAGCTTTCGGGACCTTCGTTTGCTGATGTAGAATGACTCATTCTGAGAAGAAACAGCTGGAAATATCCATTAATAATCAGAACCTGGAATGCACGATGTATGAATCTAGGAAAATTGGAAATCGTCAAAAATGAAATGGAACACATAAACATCGATATCCTAGGCATTAGTGAGCTGAAATGGACTGATATTGTCTGTTTTGAATCAGACAGTCATATAGTCTACTATGCTGGAAATGACAACTCGAAGAGGAATGGTGTTGCATTCATTGTCAAAAAGAATGTTTCATGATATATCCTGAAGTACAACGCTGTCAGTGATAGGATAATATCCATATGCCTACAAGGAAGACCAGTTAATACGACCATTATTCAAATTTATGTACCAACCACTAGGGAAAAAAGGAAGAAATAGAAGACTTTTATCAGCTGCTGCAGTCTGAAATTGATTGAACATGCAATCAAGATGCATTGATAATTACTGGCGATTGGAATGCAAAAGTTGGAAACAAAGACGAAGGATCAGTAGTTGGAAAATATGGCCTTGGTGATAGAAACAATGCCGGAGACAGAATGATAGAATTTTCCAAGACCAACTACTTCTTCATTGCAAATACCTTCTTTCGCCAAAATAAACAGCGACTATACACAAGGACCTCACCAGATGGAACGCACAGAAATCAAATTGACTACATCTGTGGAAAGAGACGATGGAAAAGCTCAATATCATCAGTCAGATCAAGGCCAGGGGGCAACTGTGGAACAGACTATCAATTGCTTATATGCAAGTTCAAGCTGAAACTGAAGAAAATCAGAGCAAGTCCACGAGAGCCAAAACGTGACCTTAAATATATCCCATCTGAATTTAGAGACCATCTGAAGAATAGATTTGATGCATTAAGCACTACTGACTGAAGACCAGACGAGTTGTGGAATGACATCAAGGACATCATCCATGAAGAAAACAAGAGGTCATTCAAAAGACAAGAAAGGAAGGACAAACCAAGATGGATGTCAGAGGAGATTGACGTCAAGCAGATTAAGCCAAAGGAAGAATTGGTGAAGTAATAGAACTGAACGGATTTCAAAGGGCATCTCAAGAAGACAAAGTAAAGTGTTATAATAACATGTGCAAAGAGGTGGAGAAGGAGAACCAAAAGGGAAGAAAACACTAAGCGTTTCTCAAGCTGAAAGAACTGAAGAAAAGATTCAAGCCTTGAGTTGCAATAGTGAAGGATTCTATGGGGAAAATATGAAACAACGCAGAAAGCATCAAAAGAAGATGGAAGGAATACACAGAGTCATTATACCAAAAAGAATTAGTCTATGTTCAACCATTTAAAGAGGTAGCATATGATCAGGAACCAATGATACTGAAGGAAGAAGTCCAAGCTTCTCTGAAGGCATTGATGAAAAACAAGGCTCCAGGAATTGATGGAATATCAATTGAGATGTTTGAACAAATAGACACAGCGCTGGAGATAGGTGCTCACTTGTCTATGCCAAGAAATATGGAAGAGAGCTTCCTGGCCAACTGCCTGGAAGACATCCATATTTATACCTATTCCCAAGAAAGGTGATCCAACCGAATGTGGAAATTATAGAACAATATCACTCATATCACACGCAAGGAAAATTTTGTTGAAGATCGTTCATAAACGGCTGTAGCAGTATATCGACAGGGAACTGCCAGAAATTCAGGCCGGTTTCAGAAGAGGACATGGAACCAGGGATATCATTGCTGTTGTCAGATGGATCCTGGCTGAAAGCAGAGAATGCCAGAAAGATGTTTACCTGTGCTTTATTTACTATGCAAAGCCATTCGACTGTGTGGATCATAACAAATTATGGATAACATGGTGAAGAATGGGAATTCCCCAACACTTAATTGTGCTCCTGAGGAACCTTTACATAGATCAAGAGGCAGTTGTTCGGACAGAACAAGGGGATACTGATTGGTTTAAAGCCAGGAAAGGTGTGCGTCAGGGTTGTATTCTTTCACCATACTATTCAATCTGTATGCTGAGCAAATTAATATTAGAAGCTGGAGTATATGAAGAAGAACGGCGCATCAGGATTGGAGCAAGACTCATTAACAACCTGCTTTATGCAGATGACACAACCTTGCTTGGTGTCTTGAAGCACTTACTAATGGAGATCAAAGACCACAGCCTTCAGTATGGATTGCACCTCAACATAAAGAAAACAAAAATCTTCACAAGTGGACCAATGAGTTACATCATGATAAACACAGAATAGATTGAAGTTGTCAAGGATTTCATTTTACTAGGATCCACAATGAAAGCAGCAGTCAAGAAAACAAAAGACTCTTTGCATTGGGCAAAGGATCTCTTTAAAGTGTTGAAAAGCAAAGATGTCACCTTGAAGACTAAGGTGTGCCTGACCCAAGCCATGGTGTTTTCTATTGCATCATATGCTTGTGAAAGCTGGACAGTGAATAAGGGAGATTGAAGAATTGACGCCTTTGAAATGTGGTGTTGGTGAAGAATATTGAATATACCATGGTCTGCCAAAAGAACGAACAAATCTTTCTTGGTAGGAGTACAACCAAAACGTTCCTTAGAAACAAGGATGGCGATACTGGGTCTTACATACTTAGGACATGTTGTCAGAAGGGATCAGTCCCTGGAGAAGGACATCATGCTTGGCAGAGTACAGGGTCAGCAGAAAAGAGGAAGGCCCTCAACGAGGTGGATTGACACAGTGGCTACAACAATGAGCTCAAGCATTACAAGGATTGTGAGGATGGCTCAGGACCGGGCAGTGTTTCGTTCTGTTGTGCATAGGGTCACTATGAGTCAGAACTGACTCAACGGCACCTAACAACAACAACAACAGAAGTATATGTGCCTATATTTCAGACAGAGCAGGGGAAGATTGAGGAAGTGGCTCTACTCCCTGTTGTCCAAGACAAATTTGAAGGGAAAATTTAACACACTTTAAATTAGAATCTTGTCTCTCCATAATTTCTATCTCAACAGAGAAAGTAGAGATGAACAAAGACAATCACACCTTGACAACTGAGTTTATCTTTATACGATTTATGGATCACTCAGATCTGAAGACCTTTCTGTTTGTGGTGTTCTTCGCTATCTATCTGATAACCAGGGTGGGGAATCTTGGTTTGGTGGCATTCATATTTTCATGGAGCACTGTGTCCACACACCAATGTACATCTTTCTGGGTAACCTGGCTCTGATGAATTGCTGTTGTTCCCATGTCATCACCCCCAAGATTTTCTCAGGACAGAATGATTTTTCTCTATGAGTGCACAACACAATTCTATTTTCCCTACCTTGCTGAAACTGCATACTGCTTTCTCTTGGCAACACTGGCCTCTTATCCCTTTGTGGCAATATGTAGTCCACTGCAG
Source organism: Elephas maximus indicus (assembly GCF_024166365.1). NCBI lineage: Eukaryota > Metazoa > Chordata > Mammalia > Proboscidea > Elephantidae > Elephas > Elephas maximus. The sequence goes on from NC_064836.1 coordinate 68,466,604, forward strand.
GACCACACCATGATGTCAAAGAAACTCTGCATTCATATAATCACAGGGACCTTCATAGCTAGTAACCTGCATTCCATGATTCATGTTATGCTTCTATTAAGGTTAATTTTCTGCAGGTCTAATCAATAGAACACTTTTTTTTTTTAATATTTTGCCATTGCACAGACTATCCTGTATGGACCTTTTATTAATGATATGTATATTTTCATCACCTTTTCAAATCTTCATCATTGCCTCTATCTTGGTCTCTTATCTCTGCATCTTGTTCACAATTTTCAGATGAAATCCAAAGAGGGGAGTTATAAGGACTTCTCTATTGTGCATCCCACTTTCTCTCTGTATCAGCAGTTTACTCTTGTCTTCTCATATATATTTGACCATTTGAAGAAGGGGATAAAAATATATCTTTGAGGATTTTTAATTCAATAGTAATTCCTCTGTTAAACTCATTCTTTTGTAGTCTGAGAAATAAAGAGGTGATAACTGTTCTAAAAAAAAGAAGAGAAAATATAACATTCTTGAACAAACTTCATCCATCTCATCAGTTGACACGTGTCCCCCCAAAATTGTATTTGGCTGGGCCATGATTTCCAGTATTGTGTAGTTGTGCACCATTTTGTGATTGTAATTTTATGGTAAAGAGGATTAGGATGGGATTGTAACACACTTACCCAGGTCACATCCCTGATCCAAGGTAAAACAAATTCCCTGGGGTGTGGCATGCACCACATTTTATCTCTCATGAGATGGAAAGCAAAAGGATGCAAGCAGAGGGGAGGACCTCATATCACCAAAATAGAAGCAGTGAGAGCAGAGCATGACTTTCGGACCTGGGATTCCTATGCTGAGAAGCTTCTAGTCCAGGGGAAGATTGATGAGAAGAACATTCCTCCAGAGCTGACAGAAAGATAAAGCCGTCCCCTGGAGCTGATGGCCAGAATTTGGACTTCTATCCTGTTACACTGTGAGTAAATAAATTTCTCTTTGTTATAGCAGCACTAGATGATTAAGACAGATGGTTCCAGGGCAGGGTGTGTGGGGATGGAAAAACACTAACTAGACAATAGATAAGTGGTAACTTTGGTGAAGGGTAAGATAGTACATAATACTGGAGAAGCCAGCACAACTTGACTAAGGCAAAGTCATGGAAGCGCCACAGATACATCCAAACTCCCTGAGGGACCAAATTACTGCACTGAGGGCTGTGGGGACCATGGTCTTGGGAAACATCTAGCTTAATTGGCTTAACAGTTTATAAGAAAAAAATGTTCTACATCTACTTTGGTGAGTATCGTCTGGGGTCTTAAAAGCTTGTGATTGGCCATCTGAGATAATCCACTGGTCTCACCGCATCTGGAGCAAGAGGGAATGAAGAAAACCAAAGATACAGGGGAAAGATTAGTCTAAATGACTTATGGACCACAAGTACTACAGCCTCCACCAGACTGAGCCCAGCACAACTAGATGGTGTCCGGCTGCCACCATAGACTGCTCTGACAGAGATTACAAGAGATAGTCCCAGACAGAGCTGGAGAAAAATGTACAGGAATATTTTAACTCAGACACACATACAAAAAAAGACCAGACTTACTGGTCTGACAGAGACTGGAGAAACCCCAAGAGTATGCCCCTGGACACCGTTTTAGCTCAGTAATGAAGTCAGTCCTGAGGCTCACCCTTCAGCCAAAGATTAGACAGGCCCATAAAACAAAATGAGACTAAATGGGCACACAAGCCTAGGAGCAAGGATGAGAAGGCAGGAGGGGGTGAAAAAGCTGGTAATAGGGAACCAACCCAAGGTTGGGAAGGAGAGAGTGTTGACATGTTGCAGGGTTGGCAACCAATGTCAAAAAACAATGTGGGTACTAATTGTTTAATGAGAAGCTAGTTCTATAAAACTCCATCTAAAGTATAATTAAAAAAAAAAAAGATTACAACCTTGCAAAAAGAGAGAAAACAAATAAATAAAAAAAAAATCAATGGATCAATGACACAAATCATATTATTCAAAATTAAATTCCTATATAATAAGCACACCATAAATCAATTAAAAGAGGATTGTTTAATAAATTATCCTATGTCAATTGATTAACTATTTATCTTTTCCATTTGTGTTAAAATTTTTATGCCCTCTTCATTCAGAGATTATTTTGTATACAAAATTTGTGTTTTCTTTTTTATATATAGCATGAATTTTTATACCCTTAAAAACCTGTTGCCATTGAGTCAATTAGATTCATAGAGAACTCATAGGACAAAGTATAACTGCCCCATAGGGTTTCCAAGGAGGGTCTGGTGGATTCGAACTGCCAACTGTTTGGTTAGCAGCTTTAGCTCTCAACCACTATGCCACCAGGACTCCAAGAGTAGTACTGCCCCACAGGGTTCCAAGGAGTGGCTGGTGGATTCAAACTGCTGACCTTTGAGTTAGCAGCCAAACTCCTATCCACAACACCACCATGGCTCTAAATGTTTATACATAGCATTTTAATTCAATTGGAATTCATTTTTAAATGTTGTGAAATAAAAATTGATTTGTACTGGATAACAAGTACTTCCAGAAGCATTAGTTTAACTAATTTTTTCTTTACTCACCAGTTTCACGTGCCTTCTTGTTATAGATGTACACTCATATACTCATGTGTACATGCACATATGAGGTTTATTTCTAGCCTAGCTAATCTGCACAACATAAAATAGGAAAGGCCCAATTTCCACCCTTATGCTCTATTAGGGAAGTATTGGAAGCACTTTCTCATCTATGCCAAGAAATTTGGAAGACAACTACCTGGCCAACTGACTAGAAGAGATCCAATCCATATTTGCACCCATGCCAAAGAAAGATGATTCAACAGAATGTAAAAATTATCAAACAATATCATTAATATCATACGCAAGTAAAACTTGGCTGAAGATAACACAAAAATGGTTGCAGCAGTACATTGACAGGGAACTGCCAGAAATTCAAGCTGGGTTTGGGAGAGGACATGGAATGAGAGATATCATTGTTGATGTCAGATGGACCTTGGCTGAAAGCAGAGAATACCAGAAAGATGTTTACCTTTTATTGACTATGCAAAGGCATTCGATTATGTAGATCATAACAAATTATGGAAAATATTGCAAAGAATGGAAATTCCAGAACACTTAATTGTGATCATGTGGGGCCTGTACATAGACCAAGAGGCAGTCGTTGAAACAGAACAAGGGGGTACTGTGTGATTTAATGCCAGAAAACGTATGTGTCAAGGTTGGATCCTTTCACCATACTTATTCAATCTGTATGCTGAGCGAATAATCTGAGAAGTTGGATTATACGAAAAAGAATGTCGCTTCAGGATTGGAGGAAGATTCATTAACAAGTCATACGCAGATGACACAACCTAACTTAATGAAAGCAAAGAGAATTTGAAGTACTTACTGAAGAAGATCAAAGACTACATCCTTCAGTATGAAGAAAACAACATAAAGAAAACAAAAATCCTCACAGCTGGACCACTAAGGAATATCATGATAAATGGAGAAAGTATTTGAAGTTGTTAAGGATTTCATTTTCCTTGGATCCAAAATCAATGACCATGGAAGCAGCAGTCAAGAAATCAAACAACATATTTCATTGGGCAAATCTGCTGCAAAAGACCTCTTTAAAGTGTTAAAAAGCAAAGATGTCACTTTGAGGACAAAGTGCATCTGACCCAAGCCATGGTATTTTTGGTAGCTTCATATGCATGTAAAGCTGGACAGTAAATAAGGGAGACAGAAGACAAATTGATACATTTTAATTATGGTGTTGGTAAACAATGTCAAATATACCACAGACTGCGAGAAGAATGAACAAATCGGGCTGGGAAGAAGTACAGCCAGAATGCTCCTTAGAAGCAAGGATGACTACATTTCATCTCAGTTATTTGGATATTATCAGGAGAGATCAGTCCATGGAGGACCATGTTATGGATTGAATTTCAGCCCCCCCCCCAAAATGTCTGTCAACTTGGCTAGGCTGTGATTTCCAGTATCATGTGATTGTCCACCATTTTGTCATCTGGTGTGATTTTCCTATGAATTGTAAATCCTACCACTATGATGTTAATGAGGCAGGATTAGAGGCAGTTACGTTAATGAAGCAGGACTCAACCTACAAGATTAGTTTGTATCTTGAGTCAATCTCTTTTGAGATATAAAAGAATGAAGCAAGCAGAGAGACAGGGTGACCTCATACCACCTAGAAACAAAAGCCAGGAGAAGAGCACATCCTTTGGAACCTGGGTCCCTTCACTGAGAAGCTCCTGGACCCTAGAAGATTAGTGACAAGTGCCTTCCCCCAGAGCCAACAGAGAGAGAAAGCCTCCCCCTGGAGCTGGAATCCTGAATTTGGACTTCTAACTTCCTAGAGTGTAAGGGAATAAATTTCTCGTTGTTAAAGCCATCCACTTGTGGCATTTCTGTTATAGCAGCATTAGATGACTAAGACAGACATCATGCTTAGTAAAATAGAGGGTCAGGAAAAACAGGAAGATTCTCGATGAGATGGATTGACACAGTGGCTGCAACAATGGACTCAAACATAACAATTGTGAGCATGGCACATGACCAGGCAGTATTTGGTTCTACTGTGCATGGGGTCATTACCAATAGTTTTTAAATGAGTTTTATGAACTTGGAAACCTGGTGGCCTAGTGGTTAAGTGCTACAGTTGTTAACCAAGGGTTGGCAGTTCGAATCTGTCAGGCACTCCTCGGAAACTCTATGGGGCAGTTCTACTCTGTCCTATGTGCTTGCTATGATTTGGAATCGACTCAAAAGCACTGGGTTTGGTTTTGGTATTATGATCTTATGGATTTTAACATATTTTATCAGTTCAAATTCATTGTAATTATTATATGTATTGAGGCCAACATTGTCCCACCTTTGGTCAATGGAAACTTAAAAACATTAACTTAATTGCTAAGTCCTTTAGATATGACACCGGGAGGCTCTAATGATTTCTTGTTCTCTGGTAAAAAAAAAAAAAAAAAACCAAACCCAGTGCAAAATGTCAAAACTAATCTTCTGCATTTACTACCTCAGAACTGAAATTAGACATTTTTCCAAAGAGGCCGATAAGTGATTCTCACTTATAATCATAGTTTAATTTAACAAAAATAATTTTCACTGGTTTCCAGTTTATATTTCATCTATTTCTTTTGTATAAATGAAAAAAAGAACACATAGACATAAATAAGTACATAGGCCCAGAAAACCAACCCATTTATGTGGTCCAACTCATAGTGACCATATAAATCAAAACCCATTGCCATTAAGTCAATTCCAACTCATAATGACCCTGTGGGACAGAGTAGAACTGTCCCATAGGTTTTCTAATGAACAGCTGGTGGATTTGAACTGGTAGCCTTTTGGTTAGCAGGTGAGCTCTTAACCACTGTCCACCAGGGCTACATTGACCCTATAGCAACCCTATATTACACATTTTTATTTTCATTTCATTTTTATTTTCATATCTTTCTTAAAACACACACAGTAATTAATAAATATTTGATTGATATTTAGAGGCTGTGCAAATATCCTGTTCATCCTTAAGGTGGATCTAGCCTACTGCAGTGTTCTAATAGCAATTTTCTATTTGCCTCATTCTTTCTTCACGTATTACTTGGAACGTATCTCTTAGAGATCAAATTCTTGGCTCACACTTTTCCCTTAAGTTTATGGAAAATATTGATCCATATCTGTCTTGCTTTGTACGTTGCTGTTGAGAAATCAGATGCAAACCTGATTTTCTGTCCTTGAAGGTGAAGTCATGTTTCTACATGAGGTACAGATAATTTTTTTTTTTTTATGTTAAATTGTACTATTTTCCTTGGCTATTTCTATATTTCTTGGAATTGGCTTCTCTGGATCAGTTATCACAAGTATGTGGTGGGCTTTTTAATTTATAGATTAAAGTCTTCTGCTATTCCTGAAAATTTCTTGAATTATAATTTTAAATACTTATTTCTGCTCCATTGTTTGCTTCTTTAGGGACTCAAATTTTATACGTGGTGTATCATTTTTGCTTAATCTTCCATACCTATCATGGCTTCTCAGATTCTTTTTGCTCCTGTCTTTTATTTTCTTTCTATTGGCTATTTTCATTCCTCTCTTTAATGGCCCTTACTTTTAGTGTAGAATCTCCACTCTCTTGGGAACCTTGTAATTTAGCCTTAATTATAAAAATGATTTTGTCTTTTTCTCTAGTTTCTTTTCTATGTTAGTCAATTCTAATTTTATGTGTATTTTTGTCCATCTCATTCTTATTTTTGAATTTTATAGAAAAGCTCTTTTGCTTTATCTGAAAATGCTTTGTTAAAGATAATGAGTTTAGGTTGAGATGTTGTATTACAGTTTTTTCCTCTGTCTGCAGTTTTATTTCTGGAAAGATTTTTCATCAATTGAAATATTTTGATTCTCAATTTCTCTTTTTTCTTCTATTAGTTTGGTATGGATGCTGCCTGTCAATATTCTGTTTATGTTTAATTGCCTTGTTTTTTCTGGATCAGCAATGATAGATGATTGTATTTAGGTAGAGGTGAGGGTATTCTGTAGATTATCGTTATTTGTTTTAGATCACCTTCCTCTGTTAGTACAGGATTTGACATTTTTTAAATAGATGATTCTTCTTTGCAGGATGGGGTCAGATGTGTCCTCTAACCTTGTGATCTTCCTGTTTCTATAGCACCTTGTCTAAGTTGAGTTTCCCAGGAAACATACTCTGAGATGGAGATTTGCATACAAGAAGTTTGTTAGGGAATTCTCTAAGGCTCAATACTTATTGAGGGAGTGAAGGAAGTAAGATTGGGCAGATGGCTAAGTTTAACTTCAATGTAGCTACAACAAAGACCTCAACCAATTCCATTGGGAAGTGAGGCACTGACATTTTCCTTCACAGTTTCCATAACTCAAAGCAAAAGTTCTGGAATATTTACTTCCTATGAAATGATTATTGGATGCGGGCTGCCCAAAGGAAAAGGTGTGAAATGGATGAGACAATTTTCAGCCAAGGCCAATTCCTGGATAGGGCCTCAGATGGGAACTGTCAACTACCAGCACTCTCACAGCTGAGGAATGAAGGTGGGATCTTAGGCTGTGAACCACAGGTCCACGACAGTCTACCTCTTAGACTGTTTCGAGTAACTTGTTTCATATAATAAGTTCTGGGAACAGCTTCTCCAGGATTCTGGTTCTTTTCTTTTCCTGGAGAATTTTAAATGATGAAAGTTAGTGGGACAGCCTATAGCTTCTACTGCTATAGGTATTCTCAAGGTCAGAATTAATATTATTCCTCTTCTCTAGGGTCCCCTGCTCTTTAGCTAATATCTCTGCTAGTTTAGGTGGCTAAAATGGTGAGTGATACAGAGGTCTGATCCCTAGATTTCTGAGTTCCTGGTAACCATACATTCTTCAGGCCATGGATCCTACAATTGTTACTTTACTGTCAACCATGGGTAATAAGGGAGCACTAAGACATACTTATGGATCACCTGAATGCCGCACATATTCTTAACACCCCTATTGATTAACAGCAGTGCTACCTCTTCCTCATGATCAGGGTCAATTATTGCTGCAAGTCTTGTAATTTCTTCGCTTGTCTTCTTGTATCTGGGCCCAAGGGATCCAAAGTGACTGTGTGGCAGCTGTAGCTTTAAGTACAATGGAATTCTCACTGTGTTTCCTAGTAAAAGCATTTCTCCTCTGAGATCCAGGACCCCTAATTTCATACAGTTCAGGCTTTTGCTGAAAAAAATGCAGTTTCTGCAAGTGGCTTACTTATGGGAGTTCCTGGATTCATTTCATATGGTCCAAACGAATATCCAACTTAGGACATGGCACCATGTAATTGTCTCTTATTTATGATTTATACTGCTTCTTGGAAAATGAAACCCTTACATTACAAGATATCCACTCCAAGATGATACCTTAGTTGTACTTTCAAAAGGCCATTCCATCAATTTATTAAGCCAGTAGTTTCTGGATGATGTGAAATGTGATAGAAGCTGAAGACCACTAATTGCCCAATGCCATACCTTTACTGTAAAGTAGATTTCTTGGTCCAACTCAATGTCATGCACCACTCTATCAGCCCTCAAGTAGTTGTTCTACCTGAGGCCTTCCAGATAGGAAAAGCTATTCCATACCTGCTTTATGTGTCAATTCCAGTCAAGGTGAATTTCTGCTGTTTTTAAGGTGGAAGGGATATGCTGTAGTCAACTGGACAACAAGGGACTGATTGATCTCCTTGAGGGGTGTTGCCATATTAGGGGATCCACGTTGGTCTCTGTCACTGGCAAGTTTGATATTTGGGAGTGACAGTAGTTAGATTAGCTTGAAAAGTTGGAGCCCATGTTCATATGCATAGCCTCCATTCCAGCCACAATAGCTACCCTCTTTGTTCATATGCTTTTTTTTCCAGCAATGGAGTGGAAGATGAACAAAGCAGAAAGATCTCAACTGACCAAGCCATTCTGCCCACTTGGTTGTTTACCATCTCTTCCATGATAGATGCTCTCTGGTAAAAAGTAGCATATGATATAAATTTTTCTACACTTCATATCTGCTGCAATAGATCCATTTATATGCTTCTTCTACAGATCTTTCAGTTCTTAATATTTTCATCTTTCTCCCTACAGACCACTGTGCAACATCCAAACCATTCACTTCTGCCCTAAATTTATATATTCTTACCTGGGATCATTTCTCTTTCTATAAAATGGAAATAGATGAGGTTAGTCCACTGCACAAAGTAAGAATTTCCTTACTGATGCCTTTGAAAACCCCTCCTGGAGGGGAGCTATAGGTCAGCAGCAATACATTTTAGTTCGTACCAACATACCAAAGTGATCATCCAAGAACCAATCTTGGCATTTTATATTGTCTGTCAGCTGGTCATAACGGAAATTCCATGAGGCCAAAAGTGTGAGCTGAGGGAGAGAAGTCAGTGCAACAGTGATGGATGACATGGAGTCTCAGCCGCCTGCTTGTGCATCTTCCTGTGTACCCTGGCCCTACTCATGCCTGATCCTGGATCCACCACTTTCATCTTATAATGGATTGTTCCTGTGCCTGTCTGACCTTTTACTTGGATAGTCTGACATACTACAGCTCATAAATTGGAGTTCTGGTCTCATGGTCATTCAGTATCCCAGGGTCAGGAGCTCTGTCTTTACCAAGGCTCATAGCATGAAAGGGAGTTATTCTTCAATAATTTATAATTTTCTACTGTAAATATCAAGTCCTTTTTCCAAAACCATAGGAATCTAAGTTGTGATTCTCCTTTTGTGGCTTCATCAAAAAAAAAAAAAATTTTTTTTTCTTTATAAACGTTCCATAAACTGCGAGTTTCCTCTGACGTCAGATATCTCTGATTCCATAGGTATGCTGGATCAAATGATGCTAAGCTGAGGACAGCTTGCATCAGAGCTTGAATGCACAGAAGAACACCTTCCTCTTCCGAAATCACCTCGATAATGGATTCTTCTCCCATTTGGACTAATATATCTCTGATTGGTACCTTTTTCAACTATGTCTGATATTAAGAAAATTTAGGAAATAATTTTAAGCAAAACCTTGAATTACTGGATCACAGTGCTAAACCAAGATTTCAAAAATAGTAATGCATATGCTTCTTCACATTTTTAAGTTACTACAACAATTATTTCTATTATTTTAATAATCATATTAGTGGGAAAAAAACAATGCTTTTATCATTGACACATAAAATAACAATTATTTTTGTTACCGGTTTTTGACTTAATCTCATTCTTTTTAATTTTTATGTTTTATAGTATGCATAGTATTTTAGTACAGTGGCACAGTTATATAATATATAGGTAAAATGAATATACTACAAATGATTTTACTGATATGAATAACCAGCTGAAAAATTTGGGAAGCCCTTCTGTTGTGAAGCCACTAACAGATGGATGACAGTTGACAAGTGAGAAGTAGATGACATAATCTCAAGAAAACTCTAGAATAAAAACGGGAGACCAAATGTAGCATTGAAGGAGACACAAGCATCATGAAGGGCAAAGAGAGAAACATGACCTAGCAGAAAACACTGAGACAGAACAGTTGGAATATAGGAGAAATGAGTGTTATCATAGAAACTAGAAGTAAGAGATTATCAATAGTACCAAACACTAAAGCTTGGTGAGAAATATAATTAGGAAATGTTCTTTAGAGCTGGAATTTTGAATTTGGTTGTGACTTCAGTGAGAGAGAAGTTTCAGTGAAATAGTGGGGATAGAAAAATAGTAAATGGGAGGGAACCAGATAGAACAATTCCCAATCTAACACCCTACTCTACCTAGTGTCTTAAGCATGGGTATGTGGTGGGATGGATCACTTTTGTGTGGCCTTGAGTGCCATGGTCTTGTAATTCCCACCCAAGGGATTGGGCAGGACTTTGTGATAGGGCAAATACCACAAAGTGTTCCTGAGTCTGAATTGTAACTGCTACTTCCCTAATAAATCCCTTAATCATGAGTATAATCTGTGAAGTCTGTGTGGCCATTGCAATGAATTATCAAACCCAGCAGAAAGCACAGAATGCTGTGCAAGAGACAGTTGTGTCAGAATTGATTAAGATGGTGAAGAGAGGAGAGATGTCTGACCTCCACCTCATAGGAATCAGCCTTGATCTTGATTCTCCTTACCCATTGCAAAGTTAGAGGAGGTCAGACACTACCTCCACATTGTTTTTACAAACAGTATCATTTTTATCATTTATTCAACAAATATTATAGAGCACACCAAAGTGCCAGACACTATCAAGGTGCTGAGAATGCATAAATGAACAAAGCAGAGAAAGCTCCTCCCTTCTTAAATCGATGTGCTAATGGTGCTGGTAGAGTAGGAGTGATGAATTACATAGGTACCACTAATTAAAATATGATATGTTGAAGAGAGATTTGTGGTACAGAGAAAAAAAAAGTGACGAAGATAAAGGGAAGCTTATTTTTTAGGGTAAACAGAAAAGATAGGAAGACAAGTTCAGTAATTCATCGGGACTGAATAGTTGTTATGGATTGAATTGTGCTCCAAAAATATGTGTGGTATATCCTAACATCTATGCCTGTGGTTAGAACCCCATTTGGGAATGGGTTGTCTTTGTTATGTTAACTAGGCAGGAAGAGTGTAGGGTGTGTCTTGAGTCAGTCTCTTTTGAGACATAAATGAGATTAAACAAGCAAGCAAGAAAAGCACAGATGGGAGAAGATAGATGCCAAACCACCTGATAAACACCCAACAGCAGAACCTAAATGATGCAAGAATCTTCCTCCAGAGCTTACAGAAAGAGAAAGTCTTCCCCTAGAACCAGCACCCTGAATTTAGACTACTAGCCTTCTAAACTGTGAGAAAATAAATTTCTGTTTTTCCAAGCCATCCACCTGTGGAAATTCTGTTATAGCAGCACTAGAAAACTGAGACAAAATTTGGTACCAGAAGAACGAGGTCCTGCTCTAACAGATATCAGAAATGTGCAAATGGTTTTCGAATTGGGTAATGGACAGAGGCTGGAAGAGTTTTTTTTTTTTTTAATTTTACTTTAACTGAAGGTTTAGAAATCAAGTCAGTCGCTAGTACAAAGATTTACATATACCTTGGTATATACTCCTAGCTGCTCTCCCCCTAATGAGACAGCACTTTCCTGCTCTCCACCCTATATTTGCATATCCATTTAGCCAGCTTCTATCCCTCTCTGCCTTCTAATCTCCCCCCCAGACAGGAGCTGCCCACATAGTCTCATGTGTCTACTCAATCCAAAAAGCTTGCTCCTCACCAGCGTCATTTTCTATCTTATGGTGCAGTCCAAACCCTGCCAGAGGAGTTCACTTTGGGAATGGTTCCTGTCTTGGGCCAACAGAAGGTCTGGGGACCATGACCTCCGGGGTTCTTCTAGTCTCAGTCAGACTATTAAATCTGGACTTTTTACAAGAATTTGAGGTCTGCATCCCACTGCTCTCCTGCTCCTTCAGGAATTCTCTGTTGTGTTCCCTGTCAGGGAATCATCGATTGAAGCCATGGAAGAGTTTTAAGGTGCCTAATAGTAAAAGCCTAGATTGTCTTGAAGAGATTGTTGGTAGAATTTTGGACATCAAAGGCAATTCTGATGAAGGCTCAAAAGGAAGTGAGAAGAGCTATAGAGAAAGTCTCTGTCGTCTTAGAGAATACATATGGTGCCAGCAACAGAATATTGTTAGAAATATAGATGCTAAAAGTGCTTTGGTGAGGCTTTAAAACAAAATGATGAAAATGTGATTGGGCAATGGAGGAAGGGCAATGCTTTTGATGCTGTGGCAAAGAACTTGTCTCAATTATATTCGAATGATTGGTTAAAGATAGACCTTGTGATAGACTTGGATATCTGGCTGAGGAGATTTATAAGCAAGATCTTAAAGGGGCTGTGTGGTTTCTTCTTGCTGTTTATAGTAAAATGTGAAAGAAACGAGATGGATTTAAAAATAAGCTGTGCAAAATGAAACCAGAACTTAAAGATTTGGAAAATTCTGTTGTGGAACGTAAGGATGTGTGCCCTAAAACACTCACCACCCACTTGGTAACTCAATCTTTTCTTAAGGAGAGTAAGCCTGTGATTAATCGATCTAACCAACTGCCACAGAAGGAAACCTAGTGGCTTACACTGAAGGAGACAGGGACAGGATGAAAGGAAAGAAAGCTTTCTCCTTCTTGTAATTCTACAGGCAGGAAACAGGCCAGAGAAATTACATCTGTTGTCCTTCAGGAAAAGAAAAGGATCATGCCTAGAACAGCTTGGAGATAAACAGATGTGTAGGAAGGAGCCTGGGAAGCAGGGCCTTCTCACTTTCAACAGGTGGGGCCATAGTCTCCTGGATATGAAAAGGTGGGGCCAGAGCCTCTTCGGTTTCAGAGTCAGATCTTCACCAGGTCAGTTACAGAATGTGGCCACTGCTGTTAAGTTGTGCCAGAAGAATGTAGTCACCACCCAAAGCTGAGGGGACAGGCTACTATGTTCAAGAGACAGAGAATGAGGTCTGCTAGGACTGAGGTAGTATGATCAACATTCAGATGGACTAAGAGAATGGGACCACCCAGAGCCAAGGGAGCAGAGTTGCCATACCAGTGGGCCCAGAAGGTGGGGCTGAAGTCCAGGGCCAAGGGGTCTTCCCCAGAACTCAGAAAACACAGCCAACACCCAGAACCTGGAGGGCAGGCTGATTACTCAGATGGTCTTAGTGAAGAGAGGATTATTTTCAAGTCTTGAGGGCTAATGTAAATTGTTCTGCTGGATTTTGGACTTGCTTGGTGTTCCTTGTCCCTTCTTTCCTTCCAATGTCTCCCTTTTGTAATGAATCTCTTCCTTATACCTGTTCCACCACTGTACTTTGAAAACAGATAATTTGTAGTCTAGATTTCACAGGTTCACGGATGAAGAGTTTTTCCACAAGATGGAATATTCCTAAAGTCTCACCCATATTTGATTTAAAAGCTTCAGAAGATGAGATTTTGGAGGTCGAGTTAAGATTTTTGGAATGATATGATGGGGTGCATGTGTTCAGCATGTGGCAAGGGCATGAATTTTTGAGGGCCACAGGGTTCAATGTTATGAATTAAATTGTATTCCTCAAAATATGTGCTGTAAATCCTAGTCTCTTTGTCTGAGGTTATAACTCCATTTGGGCACGTGTTCTCTTTGTTATGATAATGAGGCAGAATGAGTGTAGGGTGTACCTTGAGTCATCTCTTTTGAGATATAAATGAGATTAAAGAAGCAAACAAGAGAAACAGAGATGGGGGAAGAGAGATGCCAAGCCACATAAAGACCACCCAGGAGCAGAAGCTAAAAGAGACGAGGACCTTCCTCCAGAGCCGACAGAGAGAGAAAGCCCTCCCCTAGAGCTGGAACCCTGAATTTGAGAAAATAGTGTGAGAAAATAAATTTCTGTTTTTAAAGTCATCTAATCATGGTATTTCTGTTATAGCAGCACTAGATAATTAAGACCATAGTAATATCAAAATTTTTCCAAGGAGGGCTTGAAGAACATAGTGATAGATTCAATTCACAGAGTGAGGAAGTCAGGGACCTTGGCTGAACTCACCAAACCTTTCCATCTTTCCTTCACCAAATCCTAATTATTTTTGATAAGCCATATTAAACATACTTCCTCTAGTAAGCGGTCAAGCCAGTCTGAGACTTTTTTCTGCCCATTTTACATTTTATGTACAGAGTGAACAGGATTTAAAAATTAGATCAGTTACATAAGATTCAGCAAGATCATTATCGCAGACTTTAGTGAGGGTCATTTGCTCTAACCACAGTGTCTTACGGAGCATCTTTAATTAATGCTGAGTGGTTTCTAAGTTTGTGGACTGGATCTCCTCACAGAGAAACACGGATGTCAATTCCAGAAAATCCCTTTAGGATTAGATGGAAAACAAATTTAACACTGTAATTACATTTACTAACCTATTAGTAGTCCTCAAGATTTTCATTCTTTTAATCCCACTTGTTTCAGAGAACAAGACTTATATTCAGAAATTCTATTTGTCCTAACTTCACAAGGCATGTAATAAGGTTTTAGAAGCCCTTCTCAGAGAAATCCAGGTAAGAGAAATATTCTAATTTATTTTTAGTTTTAATACTGACATTTGTAAATACTTTTTTCTCAAAATGTGTTATATTCACTATTTGTAGATTTCAATTCAGTTATCTTTCTAGCTTTTCTCTAACTTGAAGACTGTGAGGAGTTAGGATGAGCCAGAATACTGCAATTCATCTTGACTTTTTCTGATTATAAGGTAGAATTTCAAAACATACAGGTAAGATCACACAGTAATTCTATTTAATAATTTAAGTGTGTTGTTGTTAGGTGTTGTTGAGTCAGTTTGGAGTTATAACAACCCCATGTACAACAGAACAAAATATTGCCTGGTCCTGTGCCATCCTCACAATCATGGCTATGTTTGAGCCCATTGTTACAGCTATGTGAATTTAAAGTTATTTCTAATTTACCTGAATAATTAGATGGTTTATGTTTAATAATTTTATATAAAGAAACAAATAAGAGTGTTACGAGTGTCTTCCTTTTGATTTTTTTTTGTAAAAATTAATTTTAATATAATGGAAGTAAAATATTTTAGACCATAGGATTTACATGATTAGCATCCTCAGTTGAAATGTCCTGCTTCTATCGCTAGATAATGAGACGACCTTGTAAAGCAAACCAAAATATGTTCTCAAAAATTCTAAGACTATTTAAGGGTTTTAGAAAACTAAGGCATAAAGCAAGCTTATGTTAATTTATAAGCTATGGTGATATAATTCAGAAAATTTTATAATTTCCCAAGGAAACAGAAATATAGTAGGTAAGATTATACAACATGATTAATGCAATTAGTGTCACTAAATTGTACACTTGAAAAATCTTGAATTGGCAAGTGTTGTGCTACATTTATTTTTATAACAATTTTCGAAAAGTCAATTCAAGACACCTAAATTTTTTCAAATAAAGGGTTTTGAGTAATTTCCCTTGTAGGCTCTTCTTCAAACCAAATAATTTCAATTTGCTAAGGCCACAGAGGTCACTTAGTAAGTATCATTGGTGGGATACTGAAAACAAGTTCATTTTTTCCAGGTAATCAGGATGGAGCTAAAAATTGAATCAATTCTGCCTTTTTACCAGAGCTTTTTACAGCTCCCCTTGCAGAAATATGTCACGGTTAATCTCCAAATGCTTAATATCTAATAAACAAATGTGTATACACATATAAAATAAGCATTGCAGATTAAACACAAAGATTCTAGATTATGTTGGGTAGATAACATTTGCTTTAGGGCTCAGAAAATGGAGATCACTGTGGTCTGGTCTAGGTTTTTTAGTTTAAACTTTCTTAAGTATCATTATATGTGAAAATATCTGGTGCTATCAAGTTATTCCAAGTCATAGCTACCCTTTAGTGGAGAGTAGAACTGCCCCATAAGGTTTCCAAGGAGTGGTTGGTGGATTTCAACTGCCAGCCTTTTTGGTTAACAGCCAAGCTCTTAACAACTACACCATCAGGGCTCCATTACATATAAACTATGCCTTAAATGAATGATTGAAAGGATATAGATATTTAATAAGGGTACCAAATACCTATATTTGGTATAATGATTTGTAAGAAATAACAGCATAAGCAGAGTCAGTGTTTATGGAACTGAGTGTGCACTGGAGGTGGGGATGAGGGAATTGAACAATGGGTGGACATGGTGAGAAAGCTGGAAGAGCTATTGGAGAATGTAGGAAGTAAGGATGGAGGTGGATCAGGTTACAGAGAAACTTAAATGCCATCCTAGAAATTTTGAATTTATCTTAGAGACAACAAATATTGAAGCCTTCCTGGCAGTGGATTATTGCATCTGACAATCTCATGAAGTGATGACCACTGAACTCCAACACAGATTAAGTAGATCTGGAAAATGATCAGGAGAATGCGGCTTTAAATAAATAATCAAACACTGGGGAGCTTCTGATGAATGGTAGAAGTCTCTACAGAACAACCTGGAGAGGATACATACTGCGTGTTTATCAAATCTCATAATACAGTCATAATTATTGGAGTCAGATCACCAAATCTCAGCATACTAGAACAACAGGAGACCCTTAAGGCTAGAAATGGAGGCTATTCATATAAAGAAGGAAAATATTAACGTTTCATTTACAACTGGTCTCAGAAAATTTACTCCATCATAACAGAATGGGTTAATAGAAGTATGAAGATGGTATACACCAGTTAACTTATTAAGGAAATCGATGAATTTTTATTTCCCTAGTTTTCCAATTTAATTTTCTTTAAATAATCCACACTTTAATACTTAATGACCTTTGTATACTTTCTAAATTATAAATTTCACCCATCTAAATTAGGATGGTATTCTAAGTATTCACTTCACTGAAATAGTATATTAAAAATGTTTCCTCAGTGAAAAAAATAAATATACAGGAAAACAGATTTTATGTACACTTTAAGAATCGCCTGTACAAAAACTGACATAGAAATATTTGAGAACACTAAGTCTAGGAAACCCTGGTGGTGTAGTGGTTAAGAGTTACAGCTGCTAACCCAAGGGTCAGCAGTTCAAATCCCCCCAGGGCTCCTTGGAAACCCTATGAGGCAGTTCTACTATGTCTTATAGGGTCGCTATGAGTTAGAATTGACTGGACAGCAGTGGGTTTTATCTAGGGTACTCTGTATTTGTTCACTAACCTTGTGTACATTCATAAACACAAATCTTTTCACTGCAACCATTTTCTTGGAATTATCAAAATATTCTTGTGAATTTTGAGCTTCAGGGATTGAGGTTATATAAGATGACACTTTAGGGGAATTGATGCCTTTAAATTATGGTGTTGGTGAAGAATGTTGAATATAGCATACATTGCTATAAAAGCTCACAAGAAGTACAGCCAGAATGTTGTTTAGAAGTGAAGATGGCGAGACTTCATCTCACGTACTGTGGACATGTTATCAGGAGGTATCAGTCCCTGGAGAAGGACAGGTAGAGGGTCAGCAAAAAAAGGGAAGATTATCAATGAGATGGATTAACACACTGTCTGCAACAATACGCCCAAGGATAATAATGATTGTGAGGATTTCTCAGGACCACACCAGTTTTATTCTGTTGTACATAGGGTGTCTATGAGTGGGAACCGACAAGACAGCACCTAAAAACCACAATAATGTTCCTTGAAAGTATGTATGCCTGTATTTCAGAGACATTCAGGGGAAACTTGAGGAAGTGGCTCTATTCCCTGTTCCCCAACAGAAATTTGAAGAGAAAATTAGACATACTACAAATTAGAATCCTATGACTCCATATTTTCTGTCTCAACAGGGAAAATAGAGATGAACAAGGACAATCACTCCTTGACAAAAGAGTTTATCCTCATAGGATTTATGGATCACCCAGATCTGAAGACTCTCCTGTTTATGGTGTTTTTTGCTATCTATCTGATCACCATGGTGGGGAATCTTGGTTTGGTGGCATTGATTTTCCTGGAGCGCCGTCTTCACACACCCATGTACATCTTTCTGGGCAACCTGGCTCTGATGGATTCCTGCTGTTCCTGTGCCATTACCCCCAAAATGTTAGAGAACTTCTTTTCTGAGAACAAAATGATTTCCCTCTATGAATGCATGGCACAATTTTATTTTCTCTGCCTTGCTGAAACTGCAGACCTTTGTCTTCTGGCAGCAATGGCCTATGATCGCTATGTGGCAATATGTCGTCCACTGCAGTACCACACCATGATGTCAAAGAAACTCTGCATTCAGATGACCACAGGGGCCTACATAGCTGGCAACATGCATTCCATTATTCATGTAGTATTTCTGTTAAGGTTAACCTTTTGTGGATCTCATCAAATCAATCACTTTTTTTGTGATGTTCTTCCATTGTACAGACTCTCCTGTGTCAACCCATATATCAATGAACTGATGATCCTTATCTTTTCAGGGTCAATTCAAACCTTTACTATTACTGTAGTCCTAATCTCTTATTTTTGCATCCTTTTCACAATTTTCAAAATGAAATCCAAAGAGGGAAGAGGTAAAGCTTTATCTACTTATGCATCTCACTTTCTCTCTGTCTCAATATTCTATGGTTCTCTTCTCTTCATGTACCTTCGACCGAGTTCCTTTAAAGAAGGGGATAAAGATATACCAGTTGCCATTTGTTACACTCTAGTAATTCCTTTATTAAACCCTTTTATCTATAGTCTAAGAAATAAGGAAGTACTAAATGTTATGAAAAGAATTTTGAAGACTAGAAAACCTCATAATATTCTGAAACAAATATCATCCCCTTGACAAATTGTTTTTAATTAGATAAACTTCTTCAAAGTCAAGGATAGTGGGAAAATGGAAAATGTCCACTTTGTGTATCATATATGAATCACTAAACCATGATGATTTTTAAGTCAAATAATATATAAATGGCTAGTAAGTTCATGAAGGAGGGATTCTACTAAAATATATTTCAAAATCTAAACTATGAGGGTCTCTTAGGGGTGAATTGAGTGACTACTCCTAAGGTTGCAAATTGTGTCAGAGTGGAATCAGCTACAGTTTTCAACGCATCCAACAAATCCTACGAATAAAAGTTGGCATATAAAGGTAGCCTCCAGTTAGCATTGTTGGCAAATTCATGGAATCTCTAGGCATCTCAGTCTTACAAATTCACATGCGTTTCAAGTTCTCCTATATTGATGACTTACGCCAACCATCTATAACAAGTAAACTGTGCATTTGAATTTGATTCTCAACTTTCTTTGAGTTGTTCAAGATTTAATATTTGAATATGAATTTATGTATTCTCAAATCAAGAACATCTTTATCTTAGACAAGTCATTTTTCCTGTCAAGCTCTCTGAAATAGAGTGTTTGTATAATGGTAATTTATCAATCTTTCGTTGAAAATATTGCCATTTATATTGAAACTCTTATGGATTTGAATGTTTTCACAGTTTGATATTTTTTCCATGATTCATGACAGTGCAATTCCTGAATATATCAATTAATTCAAGGATTTTCCCCCAAGATAGTATTACTTGTCTTGTTTGTTATTAGGAATATCACTAATCTGCACTAATTCCAAAGTAAGTTATTGGTATATTATGAGCATTAACAGAAAGCTGGAAATGCTGCTCAGCAAAGTTGAGGCAAAAATAGTGAAAATCCTAACATACTGAACAAGAACAAAAAATTTCTTGATCAGTTAAATATGCAAATATGAATGAAAAAAATGGTTACATGAGAACCCACCCTCTGTTAGACACAAAACTTCACCTTTCAGATTTATTACCTTCCTATGATTTAGGCATTATTTTTCATGCTTTTCCAGAGTAAAACACTCATATGTTGAAATATTAAGTACTTTGCCCAGGTTCACGCAGGCATCCAAGGTGGAGTTAGGATTTGAATCAATGATGCCTTTTCCCCGTCCTCGTTTGTAGCTTCTTTCACAGAAACTTGTCAAAGTTATTCTCAAAATGCTTAACATCTAATAAGAAAATTGGACATACACATAGGAGGGGAGAAAGCAATGTAAACTATACATAAGGAATTTTAGGTTGTGTTGTGTATATAGCATGTGCTTGGGGTTGCAGAAAACGGAGATTGGTGCAGCCTGGGGTGTTTAGTCATTAAGTAGCATCGGAAATAACAGATGTTGAAAGGGTGGAAAAATTTGATATGGTGGAAAAACAGGAATAAAAGCATAAGCAGAGCCAATGTTTATGGAAATGATGATGACAACGATGGTAGGGAATGAGGAAGGTGAAGCATGAGTGTAGAAACTTCCAGAGCTATTGGAGAAAGCATTTGGAGAGTGTAGAAAATAAGGATTAAACTAGATCCATTTACTGAGAATTTTAAATGCCACATTAGGGAATCTGAATTTATTTTAGAGCATCAGACAGTGATGTCTTCCTGGTTTCAGACTGCAGTTGTCCCTTGGTATCTGCAGGGGATTGTTTCCAGGACCCCTGTGGTCATCAAAATCTGAGAATGCTAAATCCCTTATATAAAATGGCATAGTATTTGCATGTAACCTATCCTCCAGTATACTTTAAATAATCTCTAAATTACTTATAGTACCTATAACACTTTAAATGCTATGTAAATACTTGTTAATGTTTACACTTAATAATGCTTTCTCAGTCTTTGCCAGCACTTCATCAAGAACCAGAGAGAACATTTTTGCCATTGTAGGAACAGCACTTTCACTAACACTCGCACGAATTTCAGTTTCTTTCTGCTCTATTGTGCTAATGCTCAATTCTTTCTTACCAACTTTATGGTCTACTGAAGCAAGCGGGGTGCCACTTTTCAAAAGATCTAAGATTTTCCTGGAAGACCTTTAAACTCAGTACTGAAGTCACTCCTGAAGTTCAGCCAAAGATTAGATAGGGCTATAAAACAAAAAATAACACACATAGTTCAACCATGTTTATGACACTAAAAGGGCATACCAGCCAAAAAGCAAAGACGAGAAGGCAGGAAGGGACAGAAAACCTGAATGAATGGAAAAGAAGAATCTGAGGATGAAAAAAAGAGGGTGTGGACATATTGTGGCATTGGCAACCAATGTCACAAAACAATATGTGTATTAATTGTTAAATGAGGAACTAATTTGCTCTATAAGCTTTCACCTAAGGCACAGTTAAAAAAATAAAGAAAGAATCAGCAGAGAAAAAAAAAGAAATTTTATAGGAGAATTCAAGAATAGGTGGTTGCTGGATAAAATTAACCCAAACAAGTTACTTTCGCTGGGTGGGATCTTCTACTTGTTTCTCCTATTGGGAGCCAGCTTCTCACTAAGGCTGCTGATTCTGGGACTTCTGAGAAGGTAATTTTATGTCCGGAGTCTGGTTTTCCCCTGAAGAGTTATTCCCCTTTCTAAGCAGCCTTGGCCTATTAGCAAAGCAATTAACACCTGGAAAGAAGTTCACCTGTATATTATGAGCATTAACAGAAAGCTGGAAATGCCGCTCAGCAAACTTGAGGCAGAAAATAGTGAAAATCCTAAAAAACTGAACAACAGCAAAAATGTTTATTGATCAGTTAAATGTGCAGTTTCTCTTTCCACATGTTTGGCAAGACCATTCAATGAGCTTTTTTGTTTAGGGACCTGAAAAAAAGAAAAAAAAATTCTTTTTTTTTTAAGTAGCCTCTGATGGTGTAGAGGTTAAGATCTCAGGTGCTAACCAAAAGGTCAACAGTTTGAATCCACCAGCTGCTCTTTTGAAACAATATGGGGCGGTTCTACTCTGTCCTATAAGGTTGCTAGGAGTTGAATTTGACTTGTCAGCAATGGATTTGGTTTGGTTTTTTGGAAGCAGCCTCTTAAATTTACTTTGATCTTTTCTAAATTGTTATTTTCTTTTCTTAGGAACCAAGCAAAGCATTGAACACTGCTTAATAAATTAAGATGGAAAGTAGACTAATCCATTTTAGAAAGATTTTTCTACAGGAAGTTTTTTACAGTTAAACTTCCATCTCTCATTTGCCCAAAAATTAATTTAACAAGACTATCTGATTCCATGAGCAAGCTGGTCAATCCATATTTTAATGTAAAACAAAGTTAACATTTATGATCATTAATCTGATTTTTCTCTGAAGAACCTATTCATCTGATTAATGTTTTTTCCTGTAACTCTCTCACTTACCTTGTAAATCTCACCAACCTAGTTTTTTCTTGTTTGAGAATGATTTAAGATTTCTGCCAATCTTTAGACCCTAAACCAAAAAATCACCTGAAGTCTTCTTAAAACCAAACTGTAGTTTATCTTAACTAGTAAAAACAGTCTGCCTTGAGCCTTATTCTCTTTTAAGATCTATATGGTATCAAATTGACAGCAGCAACACAAAAGATTAGATAGGAATCTAAGTGGGTTTGTTTATGAGGAGGAATAATTCAGAAAAAGAGGGTGAGAATTGTTACACAACTTGAAGAAGGTAATCAATGCCACTTAATTGTACATGTAGAAACTGTTGAATTGTTGTATGTTCTGCTGTGTATATACTCAACAAGGAAATAAAATTTAAAAACAAGGAAAAACAAAAGATCTAAGATTTTTATTTTCTCATCAAGAGATAGCACTTTACACTCCCCCTTAGCCTTTGAAGGATTGCTTTGACCACTAAATTGCTTTTTAGGAGTCATTTTTTCACAGAAACAAAGAGTGCACACAACACAAGTAGGAAAAAAACAAGATACAAGGCGAATGGTGCTCAAACATTGAGTGCTGCAGAGAGACCAAGGATCTATGAAATGATGGGAGGTTACAGCAGGGTATGCTTACACATCATTTCTTTCATGAGGATTCAGCATAGTGCTCAGCACATGGCAAATTCAAGTTTTGCTTTTGGGAACTCTCTTTTTCTTTTGAATATTTTCAGTTTGTAGCTGCTTGAATCTGCGAATGCAGATTATGAGGTTACAGAGGGCCATATGTAATATGATTTCTTTTAGAAAACTGATGTGGCATTTGACTGGAAAGAGACTAACTGCAATAATTCAAATATTTGGTGATAAGAGCTGAAACTGAAGAAGACTCAGTAAAAGAAATTCATGAAGTCTTATTTGACCAAGACTAAGTGATTGAATTAAACTCAGTTTTTTGATGAATTAAAGTGGTCTTTGTGTGTGTGTTTCTACTTAGGACTCTTTGTTTCCTAATTCATCTCATCAGCATTACTTTTCACAGGCACCTGCTATCTGGATCCTTAATTGCTAGTAGCTACGGAAACTGAAGGAGTATTTCTCTCTGGATTCAAACCAGGATGTAAAGGAAATGCACCCTAAGGAAAGGAATATTGCCATAGGTGTCTTTTTGTGTAAAGTGGGCCAAGAAATGTTTCTTTATGAAAGAATATAATTAAATTTTTTTGAAAAAGACTTGGAGCTAGCCTTATCTGAGTTTCCCAGACACTTAAAAGGGTTTTATTTTAACCAGCTGTTTCTGGGAAATATGGTTCTAGTACTGAATGGTTATTGCAGCTCCCTGAGATAATCTGGTTAGAGCTGCATAACATCAACCAGAGATGTTTTTATGATCCCTCCTAAAGGATAAGTGACTATAATTTAAAACCTCTTTAATTAGCCCTTGAAATCAATCACTGTAAGCCTCTGTAACCAATTATTCCCAATTCCAAACCCACACCTCTTGTTGCCTCAACAAAAACTAAACCAATCAAATGACTGTATTATAATTTCTTTGTTTCTTGGGCTGTATCTGTTCCTGTTAGAAGATCTCTTGCTGGAGCCATAAGTTTTTCACTTATATGAACTGGTGTCTCTCTGCACTTGAATGTATCTTGTTCTTTTTTTTTTTTTTTTTAATTTTTACTGAATAAATCCTCCTTAGCTTTTTTCTCTACAACAAATCTAAGAACGGAAAGAAGTGCATAGGTAAAAACATTTTAAGGAACAACAAAGAGTTCATTGTAATTGCTGTATAATAAAATCATAGCCTATTACCTTCTTATGAGTATCTACCATGTCATATCTGATTTTGTATTACTAGGACTTATTACAGTGACAGACATTTTTGGGCATTCAATAAACACTTCTTGACGACATGATGAGATTTTTGAATATTTTTAATAACTAGTGAATTTAATTATTTTTGTACATTTATTTACCATTCACCTTTTTTACTCAAAATCATCTGCTCATGTCCTTTGCATACTCTGTTTCAAAGAACCTTATCATTTTTCCTGTTATTTATATATACATTTCATATAAAAAGGCTAGTAAATTTTTATATGTAGGTGTCTATTTTTTTTTTTGTCGGTAGGTGCATGTCTTCCAGATTTGCTTATGATATTTTGTGGTATACAGATATTTTCATTTCAAGGTCCTCAAATCTAGTGATTTCTCTCTTTGTACTTTCTATTGCCACTTAAAACTCCCCAATATGAAATCTCATAATCATTATTATTTTTAGATACTTCAATTTTTTACATTTAATTCTGAATTAGGTGAATGACCTAACATGATATCAATATTTATTTAAAAGATATTTTTAAATTAGGTGAGACTTTACTATAATTCCAATCAACATATTTGAATAATTGCTCAAAGAATTTGGTGAGGAAGTTCTAATATTTGTCCTAATGCTAAGTCAAGAAAATATTGAAAGTGACAAATATGAAGTATTCATTTTAAAATGCATGACAAATCCACAATAATTTACACAACTCCATATAAGCTCAAGAATCAATAAACATATTCTGGAAAACAATAGATTGTCTAGAACCCAACCCGAATATATGGTAAGAAGAGCATCACCAATAACTTATGACAAAAAAAGTTCTTTTATGTCTGGTCCTACAGCACATTCTTAACTATTTTGACCTTTTTTACTTCTGCTGTTTTTTATTTAAATTTTTACTGTGAAAAATACTAAAAACAGAAAAAATTAGTCTCCATATACCTACCATCAACTTTCCATATATTTATATTATAGTTATTTAAGTTAACATATAATGGATTTATTATTTTTATTTTTGAATTTCTCATTTTTATTTTCTAACATAATAAAGAATGCTGTTTAGAATATTCACTCCACTGGAATAACATATAAAAAATTATGTATAAAAATACAGCATATAAGAAATCTTTGCTCAGTGAAAAATATATATATGCATACAGGAAAATGGATTTTAAGTATACGTTTAGGATCAATACAAAAAAATGACATTGAAATATTTAATTTATTTTTTATTGAACTTTAGTTTCTCATCAAACAGTACACACGTTGTTGTATGGCATATAACAACCTCACGGCACGTCAACACTCTCCCTTCTCAACCCTGGGTTCCCTATTACCAGCTTTCCTGTTCTCACCTGCTTTGCTGCCCCTGCCCCAGGGTTGGTGCACCCCTTTAGTCTTGGTTTGTCCCTTGGGCCTGTTCAATCTTTGGCTGAAGGGTGAACCTCAGGAGTGGCCTCATTACTGAGCAGAAAGGATGTCCGGGGGCCATACTTTCAGGGTTTCTCCAGTCTCTGTCAGGCCAGCAACTCTGGTCTTCTTTTTTGAGTTAGAATTTTATTCTATATTTTTTTCCAGCTCTGTCTGGGACCCTCTATTGTGATCGCTGTCAGAGCAGTCAGTGGTGGTAGCCGGGCACCATTTAGTTTTACTGGACTGAGTCTGGTGGAGGCTGTGGTAGATGTGGTCCGTTAGTCCTTTGGACTAATCTTTCTCTTGTGCCTTTAGTTTTCTTCATTCTTCCTTGCTTCTGAAGAGGTGAGACCAGTGGAGTATTTTGCATGGCCACCCACAAACTTTTAAGATCCCAGACGCTTTTCACCAAAGTACAACATAGAACATTTTCTTTATAAACCCTGTAATGGCAATTGAGCTAGATGTTCCCTGAGACTGTGGTCCCCACAGTCCCCAGGCAAGCAAATCTGTCCCTCAGGGACTTTGGATGTGTCTGTGGAGCTAGCGTTGCCTTATCTTATACAGGTTGTGCTGGCTTCCCCAGTATTGTGTACTGTCTTACCCTTTACCAAAGTTACTGCTTATCTTTTGTCTATTAAGTGTTTTTCCATCCCCATCCCTCCCCTCCCCTGTAACAATCAAATATACTTTCTTTTTGTATGTAAACTTTTCATGAGTTTTTACAGTAGTGGCCTCATTCAATATTTGTCCTTTTGTGAGTGACTTATTTCACTCAGCATAATATCCTCCAGATGCATCCATGTTATGAAATGCTTTACAGATTCATCATTGTTCTTTATCATTGAGTTTATTGCCATCATTTTGTAGTGCTTTTTTTTTGTGGTGCTAACATTTTCTTTGTTCCTCTTACTCTCCTGTGTTGAATTCTTTTTTGTTTGTGGATTTCTTTTGTTTTTCTAGATTTTTTTTTTAATTGAGACTTTATGTTTTCCTTATTTATTTTGATGAGTAAGTTTGTTAACTTTCTTTGTGGTTACCTTGAAATTTACCCTTATAGATTTGAATAAATCTCTTATGACTTATTATTGCCTTGCTTTCCTCTCCATGAGAAAATTCTATACCTATACCATTTATTCCCTCTCTGATTCCCTGTTGCAATTCTTTTGATTTTGGATAGTCCTTGAGAGTTCATTTCCTAAGTTAGCATCTGGCTGGTATAATCATGTGTCCTAGATTCAGGCTGTGGTCTGATGTTGATCTCAGACTGAAGGACTCTCATTAATAATTCCTGTAAGTTTGGTTTGGTTATTACATATTCCCTTAATTTCTGTTTCTCTGGAAATGTCCTAATTTCATCATCGTATCTAAATGAGAGTTTTGCAGGATATATTATTCTTGGTTGGCAATTTTTTTTCTTTCAAAGTTTTATATTTGCCATCCCATTGCCTCCTTACCTGCACAGTTTCTGCTAAATTATTTTTATTGTTTCTCCTCAGTATGTGACTTTTTTTTTTTCTCAAGCTGCTCACAGGATTTTTTCTTTGTCTTTAGTTTTAGTGAGTGTGATTGTGATATACCTTGGTGTTTTTCTTTTGGATCTATCCTATATGATGTTCACTGAGCTTCTTGGATGGTCAGCTTTTCATCATTCATGATATTAGGGAAGTTTTCTGTCAGCAATTCTTCAATGCTCCTCTCTATGGTTTCCATTTTCTCTCCCTGTTCTGGAACTCTGATCACTCGTAAATAGTTGCTATTGATTGTATCTCCATAATTCTCAGGGTTTCTTCATTCTTTTTTCTAATTTTTCTGCAAACAGGTTTGTATCCAAGTTTTTGTCTTCAATTTCACTGATTCTGTCTTTCATCGTTTCAAACCTACACCTCACACCTTCTATGACACTGTCCATTTCTGAAATTTGTTATTTATCTCGTGGATTTCTAATTGTTGTTGTTGTATGATTTCTAGTTGTGAATTCATTTTGGCATTTTTTTCCTGTATTACTTTCCTAAATTGTTCCATTTTTTTTTGTCTGTACTTTCCATGAATTTGTCTGCCTTTTCCAAAAATTTGTCTATTTTTTCCCCTCATTTTTTGGCTTTTGGATTCCTCTGAATATAAGAGATTTGAATTACCTGTCAGGTAGTTCTAGTGCCTTTTCTTCTAATGCAAAGTCATCTGGTGTTTTATTTTGGACACCTACTGGACCCATCCTATCCTATATATATATATATATATATGTTTTGATATTGTCTGCTGTCTTTGGGACATTCAGTAGTTATTTTCTTTATTTCTTGATTGTAGATTTGTTTGTTTCATGCTGCTTTTTTGTTTTATTTGGTTATGTCTGAGTAGGTGGGCTGTGTTCTTTGTTGTTTGCTCTCTGTAGTCATGATACTTTTCACCTCCTTGTCTAATGGGCAGGGCCAGTCATTCAGCTATGGAACAGCAGGGCAGGTCCAGCAGAATAGGATGGGCTGGGATGGGTTGTTTGTGGCAGGTACTAGGGTCAACAGGGTGGGCCAGGAATGATTGCTGGGCAGGTTCCAGTAGGCTGAGCCTGTGCTGCTCACGTGTGATATTCAGTTAAGGTAGGCAGGAAAGAGGGGGGGAGGTTGTGATTTGTGGAGCTAACCAGGATATGGGAAACAGGAGAGAAAAACAGGAGCCAAAAACAAAGAAGCAAAAAAAAAAAAAAAAAAAGATGAAAAAAAAAAGAGTGTTAAGGGAGCTTGTCATTGGAGTGGAGAGATGAGAAATCGAGAAATGGAAAAAAGAAAAATGGAAAAACAAAAGGAAAAAAATAACCGGGTAAAAATTTGAAAAAGAAACGACTCCAGGAGTCCCAGAGTCCCACTGGTGGGGTTGGTAAGACCAGGGAAGTGGCTCCCAGGCTGCACAGTGTAGCCTGGCTAAAGGGTGTATAGATGTCACATGCCACCATGTATTCAGTAGTCAGGAAGAGAAAATAAATGTAGAGAGATGAGAGCTAAGAAATGAAGACAGACAGAAAGGGAAAAAGAGAGAGAAAAGAAAGAAAGAAAGAAAGAAATGCCCCCAGGGATCCCACCTACATGGCTGTGCAGACTGGGGGAGTGGCTTCTAAGCCCTGCAGTACAGCCCAGCCAGAAGGGGCTCCCAAGCTGCAGAAAGAAAAAAGAAAACAAACAAATAAAAGAGAACGAAGCAAAACAAGGGGAAAAAAAAATCCCCAGGTATCCCACCAGCGTGGTGTCGGGGGCGAGGAGAGTGGTTCCCCAGTCGAGCGTGGCTTCACAGCCTTTCAAGAACAGACAAAGATGGCACACAGAGCCAGGTATTCCAGAGAAGGGAGGGGGAGGTGGCTTGGAGACACAGAAGAAACCAAAAGAGATAGAAGTAATACCGGCTCAGGACCCTGGCCTGTGTGGGCAGGGCCAACCCAAGCAGCCTGAGGCCAAAGCAGTTGCCTCCTGGCCAACTGACTGCGGTGGGAGGGAAGCAGAGGAGGCTTAAGGGGTCAGAGAAGGAAGGGAATTTAGGAAAGTGTATATCACTCCTTACTGGGTACTCTGTCTACTGCTGGGAACTTTGTGAAGCTGCTTTCCTGTACTCCCTGTCCACTGATTTCCCATGTGGGTGGGGTGAATCCAAGCATCACTGGTACTGCACTTCCTGGCCAGCTGAGCCACCACAGCCAGGCAGGAAGCTTGGAGGTAGAGCAGCAGAGAAAGAATGGGGTGGGGGGGAGTGTGTATCGCTGGTTAGTAGGTGCTCTGTCTCCTGCTGAGAGTTCCAGGAAGCTGTTTTCCCATGCTCCGTGTTGGTCGACCCCTGACTGGAGATCAAGATGGTGGATCCGTGCTGTGTTAAGCTGATGGTGCCCTCAGCAGGTATCTCTCCTCGATCTCAATCCCCTGTCAGTTTCTTATTCCATTCAGTGCTTGGCTGAGTTCTCTATCTCTTCATTTGGCACTTCAGGTTCCAGGAATGATGTTTGTCTGTGTTTTACTTAGTTTTTTGGGTTTTTGCTGTGGAGGGACGGCATGGTGCTTCTGACTGTGGCACCATGTTGGCCAGAAGTCCTCACATTGTTTTATTTTAGAACACTAAATATAGGTTACCCTATATTTGTTCACTGTCTTTGTATAAATTCATAAACACAAACTTATCACTGCAAACGTTTCCCTGAAATTACCAACATATTCTTATGGACCTTGATTTTCAGTACTTGAGGTCATATAAGAAGACTCTTTAGGGGAAATAATGTTCCCTAGAAGTATATGTGTTGCTCTGATGCTGGAAGCTATGCCACCGGTGTTCAGATACCAGCAGGGTCACCCATGGAGGACAGGTTTCAGCTGAGCTTCCAGGCTAAGAAAGACTAGGAAGGACTCAGCAGTCTACAGCTGAAAAGCATTAGCCAGTGAAAACCTTATGAATACCAGCAGAACATTGTCTGATATAGTGCTGGAAGATGAGCTCCCCAAGTTGGAAGGCACTCAAAAGATGACTAGAGAAGAGCTGCCTCCTCAAAGTAGTATATTTCTCTAAAATAAAAAGCGAAATATACTACAAAAGTAGAGTCGTTCTTAATAATGTGGGTGGGATAAAGCTTTCGGGACCTTCATCTGCTGATGTGGCATGACTCAAACTGAGAAGAACCAACTGGAAACATCCATTAATAATCAGAACATGGAATGTACTAAGTATGAATCTAGGAAAACTGGAAATTTTCAAAAATGAAATGGAACACAAAAACATTGATATCCTAGACCTTGGTGAGCTGAAATGGACTAGTAGTGGCCATTCTGAATCAGAAAATCTTATAGCCTACTGTGCTGGGAATGACACCTTGAAGAGGAATGGTGTTGCATTCATGGTCAAAAAGAACATTTCAAGATCTATCCTGAAGTACAACGCTGTCAGTGATAGGATAATATCCATACACCTACAAGGAAGACCAGTTAATACAACTATTATTAAAATTTTCGTACCAATCACTAGGGCCAAAGGTGATGAAATAAAAGGTTTTTATCAGCTGCTACAGTAGAAATTGATCGAACATGCAATCAAGGTGCATTGATAATTACTGGTGATTTTAATGTGAAAGTTGGAAACAAAGAAGGATCAATAGTTGGAAAACAAGGCCCTGGTGATAGAAACAATACCGGAGATGGAATGATAGGATTTTGCAAGACCAAAGACTTCTTCATGGCAAATACCTTCTTTCACCAACATAAACAGCGACTATACACATTTTTTTTTTTTTTATACACATGGACCGCACCAGCTAGAACACACATAAATTAAATTGACTACATCTGTGGAAAGAGACTATGGAAAAGCTCAATATCATCTGTCAGAAAAATGTCAGGAAGCGACTGTCAGACCAGCAATTGCTCATATGCAAGTTCAAGCTGAAACTGAAGAAAATCAAAGCAAGTCCATGGGAGCCAAAATAAGACCTTGAGTATATCCCATCTGAATTTAGAGACCATCTGAAAAACAGATTTGACGCATTGAACACTAATGACGGAAGACCAGACGAGTTGTGGAAAGACATCAAGGCCGCCATCCATGAAGAAAGCAAGAGGTCACTGAAAAGACAGGAAAGAAAGAAAAAACCAAGATGGATGTCAGAAGAGGTTCTGAAGCTTGCTCTTGAATGTCGAGCAGGTTAAACAAAAGGAAGAATTGATGAAGTGAAAGAACTGAACAGAAGATTTCAAAGAGAGTCTCGAGAAGTAAAGTATTATAATGACATGTGCAAAGAGCTGGATATGGAAAACCAAAAGGGAAGAACACACTCAGCGTTTCTCAAGCTGAAAGAACTGAAGAAAAAATTCAAGCCTCAATTTGCAATAGGGAAGGATTCTACGGGGAAAATGTTAAACAATGCAGAAAGCATCAAAAGAAGATGGAAGGAGTACAGTCATTATACCAAAAAGAATTAGTCAGTGTTCAGCCATTTCAAGAGGTGGCATATGATCAGGAACCGATGGTATTGAAGGAAGAAGTCCAAGCTGCTCGAAGGCATTGGTGAAAAACAAGGCTCTAGGGATTGATGGAATATCAATTGAGATGTTTGAACAAACAGATGCAGCACTGGAGGTACTCACTCATCTATGCCAAGAAATATGGAAGACAGCTTCCTGGCCAACTGCCTGGAAAAGATCCATATTTATGCCTATTCCCAAGAAAGGTGATCCAACCGAACATGGAAATTATAGAACAATATCAATAATATCACACACAAGCCAAATTTTGCTGAAGATCATTCAAAAACGGCTGCAGCAGTATATTGACAGGGAACTGCCAGAAATTCAGGCCGGTTTCAGAAGAGGATGTGGAACCAGGGGTATCATTGCTGACGTCAGATGGATCCTGGCTGAAAGCAGAGAATACCAGAAGGATGTTTACCTGTGCTTTATTGACTATGCAAAGCAATTGGACTGTGTGGATCCTAACAAATTATGGATAAGATTGTGAAGAATGGGGAATTCCAAAACACTTAACTGTGCTCATGAGGAACCTTTACATAGATCAAGAGGCAGTTGTTCGGACAGAACAAGGGGATACTGATTGGTTTAAAGCCAGGAAAGGTGTGCGTCAGGGTTGTATTCTTTCACCATACCTATTCACTCTGTATGCTGAGCAAATACTATGAGAAGCTGGAGTATGTGAAGAAGATCAGGGCATCAGGATTGGAGGAAGACTCATTAACAACCTGTGTTATGCAGATGACACAACCTTGCTTGCTGAAAGTGCAGAGGACTTGACGCAGTTACTAACGAAGATCAAAGACCATAGCTTTCAGTATGGACTGCACCTCAACATAAAGGAAACAAAAATCCTCACAATTGGACCAATGAGCAACATCATGATAAACGGAGAAAAGACTGAAGGTGTCAAGGATTTCATTTTACTTGGATCCACAATCAAAGCAGCAGTCAAGAAAACAAAAGACGCATTGCATTGGGTAAATCTGCTGCAAAAGATCTCTTTAAAGTATTGAAAAGCAAAGATGTCTCCTTGAAGACGAAGGTGTGCCTGACCAAAGCCACAAGAGAGAACGAAGAAAACTAAAGATACAGGGGAAAGATTTGTCCTAATGACTTAAGGACCACAAGTACTACAGCCTCCACCAGACTGAGCCCAGCACAACTAGATGGTGTCCGGCTCTCACCATCGACTGCTCTGACAGGGATTACGAGAGAGGGTCCTGGACAGAGTTAGAGAAAAATATAGAGGAAAATTCTAACTCAGACACACATACAAAAAAAGACCAGACTTACTGGTCTGACAGAGACTGGAGAAACCCCAAGAGTATACCCCTGGACACTGTTTTAGCTCAGTAATGAAG
Source organism: Elephas maximus indicus (assembly GCF_024166365.1). NCBI lineage: Eukaryota > Metazoa > Chordata > Mammalia > Proboscidea > Elephantidae > Elephas > Elephas maximus. The sequence goes on from NC_064836.1 coordinate 68,499,417, forward strand.
TCACTCCTGAAGCTCACCCTTCAGCCAAAGATTAGACAGGCCCATAAAACAAAATGAGACTAAATGGGCACACAAGCCTAGGAGCAAGGACAAGAAGGCAGGAGGGGGTGAAAAAGCTGGTAATAGGGAACCAACCCAAGGTTGGGAAGGAGAGAGTGTTGACATGTTGCAGGGTTGGCAACCAATGTCAAAAAAAATATATGGGTACTAATTGTTTAATGAGAAGCTAGTTGTTCTGTAAAACTTCATCTAAAGTACAATAAAAAAAAAATTACAACTTGAAAAAAAGAGAGAGAATAAAACAAATACATAAAAAAAATCAATGGATCAATGACACAAATCATATTGTTCATATTAAATTCCTGTATAAAATAGCACTGGGTTTGGTTTTGGTATTATGAACTTAAGGATTTTAACATATTTTATCAGTTCAAATTCATTATAATTATTATGTTTTGATGCCAACATTGTCCAACCGTTGGTCGATAGAAACTAAAAAACATTAAGTTAATTACTAAGTCCTTCAAATATGACACCAGGAGGCTCTTATAGATTTCTTGTTCTCTGGTACAAAATGTCAAAGCTAATCTTCTGCATTTACTACCTCAGAACTGAAATTAGACATTTTTCCAAAGAGACCGATAAGTGATTAGTACTTATAATCATAGTTTAATTTAATAAAAATAATTTTCACTGGTGTCTGGTTTATATGTCATCTATTTCTTCTGTATAAATGAAAAAAAGAACAGATAGACGTAAATAAACACACACACAAAAAAACCCAAACCCAGTGCCGTCAAGTCGATTCCGACTCATAGCAACCCTACAGTACAGAGTAGAACTGCCCCACAGAGTTTCTAAGGAGCGCCTGGTGGACTCGAACTGCTGACCCTTTGGTTAGCAGCTGTAATGCTTAACTGCTACGCCACCAAGATTTCCAAATAAACACATAAGCCAAAAAAAAAAAAAAACCCATTGCCGGTGAGTTGATTCAACTCAAAGTGACCATATAAATCAAAACCCATTGCCATTAAGTCGATTCCAACTCATAATGACCCTATGGGACAGAGTAGAACTGTCCCATAGGTTTTCTAAGGAACAGCTAGTGGATTTGAACTGGTAGCCTTTTGGTTAGCAGGTGAGCTCTTAACCACTGTCCACCAGGGCTACATTGACCCTATAAAAAAAAAATAGTGACCCTATATTACACATTTTTATTTTCATATCATTTTTATTTTCATATCTTTCTTAAAACACACACAGTAATTAATAAATATTTGATTGATACTTAGAGGCTGTGCAAATATCCTGTTCATCCTTAAGGTGGATCTAGCCTACTGTGGTGTTCTAATAGCAATTTTCTATTTGCCTAATTCTTTCTTCACGTATTACTTGGAACGTATCTCTTAGAGATCAAAGTCTTGGCTCACATTTTTCCCCTTAAGTTTATGGAAAATATTGATCCATATCTGTCTTGCTTTGTACATTGCTGTTGAGAAATCAGATGCAAACCTGATTTTCTCTCCTTGAAGGTGAAGTCATGCTTCTACATGGAGGTACAGATATTTTTTTTATGTTAAATTTTAATATTTTCCTTGGCCATTTCTTGGAATGGGCTTCTCTGGATCAGTTATCAGAAGTACGTGGTGGGCTGTTTTAATTTATAGATTAAAGTCTTCTGATATTCCTGAAAATTTCTTGACTTATAATTTTAAATACTTATTTCTGCTCCATTGTTTTCTTTGTTTCTTTAGGGACTCAAATTTTATACGTGGTGTATCACTTTTGCTTAATCTTCCATACCTTTCGTGCCTTCTCAGATTCTTTTTGCTCCTGTCTTTTATTTTCGTTCTATTGGCTATTTTCATTCCTCTCTTTAATGGCCCTTACTTTTAGTGTAGAATCTTTGCTTTCTTGGGAACCTTGTAATTTAGCCTTAATTATAAAAATGATTTTGTCTTTTTCTCTAATTTCTTTTCTATGTTAGTCAGTTCTAATTTAATGTGTATTTTTGTCCATCTCATTCTTATTTTGGAATTTTTGCTTTATCTGAAAATGCTTGCTTAAAGATAATGAGTTTAGGTTGAGATGTGTTACAGTTTTTTCCTCTGTCCGCAGTTGTATTTCTGGAAAGATTTTTCATCAATTGAAATATTTGGTTCTCAATTTCTGTTTTTTCTTCTATTAGTTCGGTATGGATGCTGCCTGTCAATATTCTGTTTATGTTTAGTTGCCTTGTTTTTTCTGAAACAGTAATGATAGATGATTGTATTTAGGTAGAGGTGAGGGTATTCTGTAGATTATTAAGTTATTTGTTTTAGATCACCCTCCTCTGTTGGTACAGGATTTGACATTTTTTAAATAGTTGATTCTTCTTTGCAGGATGGGGTCAGTTGTGTTCTCTAACCTTGTGATCTTCCTGTTTCTGTAGCACCTTTTCTAAGTTGAGTTCCCCAGGAAACAGACTCTGAGATGGAGATTTGCATGCAAGAAATTTGTTGGGGAAATTTCTAAGGCTCAATATTTATTGAGGGAGTGAAGGAAGTAAGATTGGGCAGATAGCTGAGTTTAACTTTAATTCTGTCACAACAAAAACCTCACCAATTCCATTGAGAAGTGAGTGACATTTTCCTTCACAGTTTCTATAACTTAAAGCAAAAGTTCTGGGATATTTACTTCCTATGAAATGATTATTGGATGCGGGCTGCCCAAAGGAAAAGATGCGAAATGGGTGAGACAATTTTCAGCCAAGGCCAGTTCCTGGATAGGGCCTCAGATGGGAACTGTCAACTACCAGCACTCTCACAGCTGAGGAATGAAGGTGGGATCTTAGGCTGTGAACCACAGGTCCACGACAGTCTACCTCTTAGAGTGTTTAGAGTAACTTGTTTCATATAATAAGTTCTGGGAACAGCTTCTCCAGGATTCTGGTTCTTTTCTTTTCCTGGAGAATTTTAAATGATGAAAGTTAGTGGTACAGCCTACAGCTTCTACTGCTACAGCTATTCTCAAGGCCAGAATTAATATTATTCCCCTCCCCTAGGGTCCCCTGCTCTTTAGCTAATATCTCTGCTAGTTTAGGTGGCTAAAATGGTGGGTGATACAGAGGTCCGGTCCCTGGATTTCTGAGTTCCTGGCAACCATACATTCTTCAGGCCATGGTTCTGACAATTGTTACTTTATTGTCAACCATGGATAATAAGGGAGCACTAAAACATACCTATGGATCACCTGAATGCCACACATATTCTTAACACCCCTGTTGATTAACAGCAGTGCTGCCTCTTCCTCATGATCAGGGTCAATTATTGCTGCAAGTCTTGTAATTCCTTCCCTTGTCTTCTTGTGTCTGGGCCCAACGAATCCAAACTGACTGGGTGGCAGCTGTATCTTTTAGTACAATGGGATTCTCACTGTGTTTCTTGTAAAAGCATTTCTCCTCTGAGATCCAGGACCCCTAATTTCATACAATTCAGGCTTTTGCTGAAAAAAATGCAATTTCTGCAAGTGGCTTACTTATGGGAGTTCCTGGATTCATTTCATATGGTCCAAACAAATATCCAGCTTAGGACATGACACCATATAATTGTCTCTTATTTATGATGTATACTGCTTCTTGGAAAATGAAACCCTTACATTACAAGATATCCACTCCAAGATGATACCTTAGTTGTACTTTCAAAAGGCCATTCCATCAATTTATTAAGCCAGTAGTTTCTGGATAATGTGAAATGTGATAGAAGCCGTAGGCCACTAATTTTCCAATGCCATACCTTTACTGTAAAGTAGATTTCTTGGTCCAACTCAATGTCATGCACCACTCTATCAGCCCTCAGGTAGTTGTTCTACCTGAGGCCTTCCAGATGCAAAAAGCTACTCCATACCTGCCTTATGTGTCAATTCCAGTCAAGGTGAATTTCTGCTGTTTTTAAGGTGGAAGGGATATGCTGTAGTCAACTGGACAACAAAGGACTGATTGATCTCCTTGAGGGGTGTTGCCATATTAAGGGATCCACGTTGGTCTCTGTCACTGGCAAGTTTGATATTTGGGAGTGACAGTAGTTAGATTAGCTTGAAAAGTTGGAGCCCATGTTCATATGCATAGCCTCCATTCCAGCCACCATAGCTACTTTGTTTGTTCAAATGCTTTTTTTTTTTTTTTTTTCCAGCAATGGAGTGGAAGATGAACAAAGCAGAAAGATCTCAACTGACCAAGCCATTCTGCCCACTTGGTTGTTTACCATCTCTTCCATGATAGATGCTCTCTGGTAAAAAGTAGCATATGATATAAATTTTTCTACACCTCATATCTGCTGCAATAGATCCATTTATATGCTTCTTCTACAGATCTTTCAGTTCTTAATATTTTCATCTTTTTCCCTACAGACCACTGTGCAACATGCAAACCATTCACTTCTGCCCTAAATTTATATATTCTTACCTGGGATCATTTCTCTTTCTATAAAATGGAAATAGATGAGGTTAGTCCACTGCACAAAGTGAGAATTTCCTTACTGATGCCTTTGAAAACCCCTCCTGGAGGGGAGCTATAGGTCAGCAACAATACATTTTGGTTTCTAACAACATACCAAACTGATCATCTAAGATCCAATCTTGGCATTTTATATTGTCTGTCAGCTGGTCATAACGGAAATTCCATGAGACCAAAAGTGTGAGCTGAGGGAGAGAAGTCAGTGCAACAGTGATGGATGACATGGAGTCTCAGCCGCCTGCTTGTGCATCTTCCTGTGTACCCTGGCCCTACTCATACCTGATCCTGGATCCACCACTTTCATCTTATAATGGATTGTTCCTGTGCCTGTCTGACCTTTTACTTGCACAATCCGACATACTCCAGCTCATAAAGTGGAGTTCTGGTCTCATGGTCATTCAGTATCCCAGGGTCAGGAGCTCTGTCTTTACCAAGGCTCATAGCATAAAAGGGAGTTATTCTTGAATAATTTATAATTTTCTTCTGTAAATATCAAGTCCTTTTTCCAAAACCATAGGAGTCTAAGTTGTGATTCTCCTTTTGTGGCTTCCTATAAACGTTCCATAAACTCCATGTTTCCTCTGATGTCAGATATCTCTAATTCTATAGGTATGCTGGATCAAATGACACTAAGCTGAGGACAGCTTGCATCATAGCTTGAATGCACAGAAGAACACCTTCCTCTTCTGAAATCACCTCGGTAATGGATTCTTCTCCCATTTGGACTAATATATCTCTGATTGGTACCTTTTTCAACTATGTCTGATATTAAGTTAGGAAATAATTTTAAGCAAGACCTTGAATTACTGGATCACAGTGCTAAACCAAGATTTTAAAAATAGTAAGGCATATACTTCTTTGCATTTTTAAATTACTACAAAAATTATTACTATTATTTTAATAATTGTATTAGTGGGAAAAAACAATGCTTTTATCATTAACATAAAATAACAATTATTTTTGTTACCATTTTGACTTAATCTCATTCTTTTTAATTTTTATGTTTTATAATATGCATAGTATTTTAGTACAGTGGCACAATTATATAATATATAGTTAAAATGAGTATACTACAAATGATTTTACTGATATGAATAGACAGCTAAAAAATTTGGGAATCCCTTCTGTTGTGAAGCCACTAACAGATGGATGACAGTTGACAAGTAAGCAGTAGTTGACCTAATCTCAGGAAATTTCTAGAATAAAAAAGGGAGGCCAATGTAACATTGAAGGGAACACAAGAATCATGAAGGGCAAAGAGAGAAACATGAGCTAGCATAAAAGACCGAGACAAAACAGTTAGGAATATAGGAGAAATGAGTGTTATCACAGAAGCTAGAAGTGAGAGATTATCAATAGTACCAAACACTAGAGCTTGGTGAGGAATATAATTAGGAAATGTTCTTTAGAGTTGGAATTTTAAATTTGGTTGTGACTTCAGTGAGAAAGAAGTTTCAGTGAAATAGTGGGGATAGAAAAATAGTAAGTGGGAGGGAACCAGACAGAATAATTCCCAATCTAACACCCTACTCTACCTAGTATCTTTTAGAAGGGTCCCCATATGTTATGGGTGCATAAGATTCAGCCACCTTTTTTTAATATCCATTCTCTGATTAAACTTTCTTCTTTCAAGCTTCTAGGCTTTTAATCATACGGTTCTCTGAGGCTACTGACCTTCCACATAACGTCTATCTATTAAAATCTTACTTATCCTCAAAGATTAGACAGGCCTATAAAACAAAATGAGTGTAAAATGACATGCCAGCCCAGAGGCAAGAATGAGAAGGCAGGAGGGGACAGAAAAACTGGTAAAAGGGGAATCCAAGACTGAGAAGGGGAGAATGCTGACATGTCGGGGGGTTGTTAACGAATACCACAAAACGATATGTATATTAATTGTTTAATAAGAGACTAATTAGCTGTGTAAACCTTCATCTAAAATACAATAACAAAAAAAAAAAAAGAAAGAAATTTACCCAGGGTGAAGTGTTTACAGGTAAAAGCACTGGAATTCAAACCCAAGTTGGCTTGGTTCCAAAGCCCACAATGCCAAAAAAAAACCAAAAAACCTGTGATTAAAAATAAAATTTTACTTATCCTGCAAGGTTCATCTGAAATAACACTTAAACATTTAGAAATCTTTCTTTCTTCCTTCAGGCCACTACCCACTTCCTTTGCTCTATTCCCACATTATAAGTTTATACTTCTTTTATAATGCTTATCACAGCTTGACTTATACTCTAGTTAGCAGTGTAAGTGTCTTTTGCCCCTGTTAGATTATGAGCTTATTGTCAGGGGCTACTTCTAATATTTACAAATATTTCATCCCCACTTAATTCACATCTTGTACCCCCTCATGCTTATTGTCTTATCCAATGCCCTGTATAAGTATTTAATAAAGGTTGAAGAAAACTCAAATTTTAACAAGTAAGTTTGTAGTGAGTCTCTAGGTCAGTTTTCTGTGGAGAACTTAGAAGATGTATAACATGTCCTCTGACTTAAGGATATTTAATCAAGACATAAATTTTAAGGATATACAAGTTGCACTTAATTGTCAGCTGTGTTATGAAGTCAAGTAAGTACCATGTAAGTCAGAAAGAGGGAAGCTCAATTTGTTATAAAGGACCTGAGAAAGTCCTCATGGAGGAGATCAGGTTGAACTCAAGGATGAGAAGAATTGGCGTGAAAGAGGGAGAAGAAAGCGTTTTAGAAGAGAGAACATTATGAGCAAGTTCATTGAGTCAAGGCTGAACTGAGTGCACAGAGGAAGAGTGAAGTGATGTGCATGGCCTTGTGCCCTGAGCTGAGAGGAGGAAAGTAAGGGGACAATTAAGAAAGAGGCAGAGTACAGAGTTTGTGAAACACAGAACACGGTTTTTGTTTGAAAATTAATCAGGGACCATGAAAAACTCTTAAGCATGGGTATGTGGTGGGATGGATCATTTTTGTGTGGCCTTGAGTGCCATGGTCTTGTAATTCCCACCCAAGGGATTGGGCAGGACTTTGTGATAGGGCAAATACCACAAAGTGTTCCTGAGTCTGAATTGTAACTGCTACTTCCCTAATAAATCCCTTAATCATGAGTATAATCTGTGAAGTCTGTGTGGCCATTGCAATGAATTATCAAACCCAGCAGAAAGCACAGAATGCTGTGCAAGAGACAGTTGTGTCAGAATTGATTAAGATGGTGAAGAGAGGAGAGATGTCTGACCTCCACCTCATAGGAATCAGCCTTGATCTTGATTCTCCTTACCCATTGCAAAGTTAGAGGAGGTCAGACACTACCTCCACATTGTTTTCACAAAGAGTATCATTTTTATCATTTATTCAACAAATATTATTGAGTACACCAAAGTGCCAGACACTATCAAGGTGTTGAGAATGCATAAATGAACAAAGCAGAGAAAGTTCCTCCTTTCTTAAAGCAATATGCTAATGGTGCTGATAGAGTAGGAGTGATGAATTACATAGGTACCAACTAATTAAAATATGATATGTTGAAGAGTGATTTGTTGTATAGAGGAAAAAAAGTGACGAAGATAAAGGAAAGCTTATTTTTTAGGGTAAACAGAAAAGATAGGAAGACAAGTTCAGTAATTCATCGGGACTGAATAGTTGTTATGGATTGAACTGTGCTCCAAAAATATGTGTTGTATATCCTAACCTTTTTATGCCTATGGTTAGAACCCCATTTGGGAATTGGTTGTCTTTGTTATGTTAACTAGGCAGGATGAGTGTAGGGTGTATCTTGAGTCAGTCTCTTCTGAGATATAAATGAAACTAAACAAGCAAGCAAGAAAAGCACAGATGGGAGAAGACAGATGCCAAGCCACCTGATAAACACCCAGCAGCAAAACCTAAATGATGCAAGAATCTTCCTCCAGAGCTTACAGAAAGAGAAGTCTTCCCCTAGAACCAGCACCCTGAATTTAGACTACTAGCCTTCTAAACTGTGAGAAAATAAATTTGTTTTTCAAAGCCATCCACCTGTGGAATTTCTGTTATAGCACCACTAGACAACTGAGACAAAATTTGGTACCAGAAGAATGAGGTCCTGCTCTAACAGATATCAAAAATGTGCAAATGGTTTTTGAATTGGGTAATGGACAGAGGCTGGAAGAGTTTTTTTTTTTTTTTTTTCATGGTACTTTCAGTTAAAGTTTACAAATCCAGTCAGCTGCTTATATAAAAATTTACCTATACCTTGCTATATACTCCTAGCTGCTCTCCCCCTAATGAGACAGCACTTTCCTGCTCTCCACCCTGTATTTCCGTATCCATTTAGCCAGCTTCTATCCCTCTTTGCCTTCTAATCTCCCCCCCAAGACAGGAGCTGCCCACATAGTCTCATGTGTCTACTCAATCCAAAAAGCTTACTCCTCACCAGCATCATTTTCTATCTTATAGTGCAGTCCAAACCCTGCCAGAGGAGTTCACTTTGGGAATGGTTCCTGTCTTGGGCCAACAGAAGGTCTGGGGACCATGACCTCCGGGGTTCTTCTAGTCTCAGTCAGACTATTAAATCTGGACTTTTTACAAGAATTTGAGGTCTGCATCCCACTGCTCTCCTGCTCCTTCAGGAATTCTCTGTTGTGTTCCCGTGAGGGAATTCACAGATTGTAGCCGTGAAACAGTTTTAAGGTGCCTAATAGTAAAAGCCTAGATTGCCTTGAAGAGATTGTTGGTAGAATTTTGGACATCAAAGGCAATTCTGATGAAGGCTCAAAAAGAAGTGAGAAGAGCTATAGAGAAAGTCTCTGTCGTCTTAGAGAATACATATGGTGCCAGCAACAGAATATTGTTAGAAATATAGATGCTAAAAGTGCTTTGGTGAGGCTTTAAAACAAAATGATGAAAATGTGATTGGGCAATGGAGGAAGGGCAATGCTTTTGATGCTGTGGCAAAGAACTTGTCTCAATTATATTCAAATGATTGGTGAAAGATAGACCTTGTGATAAACTTGGATATCTGGCTGAGGAGATTTATAAGCAAGATCTTAAAGGGGCTGTGTGGTTTCTTCTTGCTGTTTATAGTAAAATGTGAAAGAAATGAGATGGATTTAAAAATAAGCTGTGCAAAATGAAACCAGAACTTAAAGATTTGGAAAATTCTGTTGTGGAAAGTAAGGATGTGTGCCCTAAAACATTTACCAAGGACTTGGAGACTCAATCTTTTGTTAAGGAGAGTAAGCCTGTGATTAATGGGTCTCACCAACTGCCACAGAAGGAGACCTACTGGCTTACATTGAAGGAGACAGGGACAGGATGAAAGGAAAGAAAGCTTTCTGCTTCTTGTAATTCTACAGGCAGGAAACAGCCCAGAGAAGTTACATCTGTTGTCCTTCAGAAAAAGAAAAGGATCATGCCTAGAACAGCTTGGAGATAAACAGAAGTATGGGAAGGAGCCTGGGAAGCAGGACCTTCTCACTTTCAACAGGTGGGGCCACAGTCTCCTGGATATGAAAAAGTGGGGCCAGAGCCTCTTCGGTTTCAGAGTCAGATCTTCACTAGTTCAGTTACAGAATGTGGCCACTGCTGTTAAGTTGTGCCAGACGAATGTAGTCACCACCCAAAGCTGAGGGGACAGGCTGCTATGTTCAAGGGACAGAGAATGAGGTCTGCTAGGACTGAGGTAGTATGATCAACATTCAGATGGACTAAGAGAATGGGGCCATCCAGAGCCAAGGGAGCAGAGTTGCCATACCAATGGGCCCAGAAGGTGGGGCTGAAGTCCAGGGCCAAGGGGTCTTCCTCTGAACTCAGAAAACATGGCCAACACACAGAACCTGGAAGGTAGGCTGATTACTCAGATGGTCTTAGTGAAGAGAGGATTATTTTCAAGTCTTGAGAGCTCACGTAAATTGTTCTGCTGGATTTTGGACTTGCTTGGTGTGACTTATCCCTTCTTTCCCTCCAATGTCTCCCTTTTGTAATGAATCTCATTGTTGTACCTGCTCCACCATTGTAATTTGAAAACAGATAATTTGTAGTCTAGATTTCACAGGTTCATAGATGAAGAGTTTTTCCACAAGATGGAATATTCCTAAAGTCTCACCCATATTTGATTTAAAAGCTTCAGAAGATGAGATTTTGGAGTGGAGTTAAGATTTTTTTTATGATGGGGTGCATGTGTTCAGCATGTGGCAAGGACATGAATTTTTGAGGGCCACAGGGTTCAATTTTATGGATTAAATTGTATTCCTCAAAATATGTGTTGTAAATCCTAGTCTCTTTGAGGTTATAACTCCATTTGGGCATGTGTTGTCTTTGTTATGATAATGAGGCAGAATGAATGTAGGGTGTATCTTGAGTCATCTCTTTTGAGGTATAAATGAGATTAAACAAGCAAACAAGAGAAGCAGAGGTAGGAGAAGAGAGATGCTAAGCCACATAAAGACCACCCAGGAGCAGAAGCTAAAAGAGACGAGGACCTTCCTCCAGAGTCGACAGAGAGAGAAAGCCCTCCCTTAGAGATGGAACCCTGAATTTGAGAAAATAATGTGAGAAAATAAATTTCTGTTTTTAAAGCCATCCAATCATGGTATTTCTGTTATAGCAGCACTAGATAATTAAGACCATAGTAGTATCAAAGTTGTTCCAATGAGGGCTTAAAGAACATGGCAATAGATTCAATTCACAGAAGGAAGAAGTCAGGAACCTTGGCTGAACTCACCAAACCTTTCCATCTTTCCTTCACCAAATCCTAATTATTTTTCATAAGTCCTATTAAGCCTACTTTCTCCAGTAAGCGGTCAAACCAGTCTGAGACTTTTTTCTGCCCATTTTACATTTTATGTACAGAGTGGAGAACAGGATTTAAAAATTAGATCAGTTACATAAGAGTCAACAAGATGATTATCACAGACTTCAGTGAGGGTCATTTGTTTTAATCACAGTGTCTTACAGAGCATCTTTAATTAATGCCGAGTGGTTTCTAAATTTTGTGGACAGGATCTCCTCACGGAAAAACACTAATGTCAATTCCAGAAAATCCCTTTAGGATTAGATGGAAAGAAAATTTAACACTGTAATTATACTCACTGACCTATTAGTAGTCTCCAAGATTTTCATTCTTTTAATCCCACATGTTTCAGAGAACAAGATTTATATTCAGAAATTCTATTTGTCCTAATTTCACAAGGCAAGTAATAAGCTTTTACATGCCCTTCTCAGAGAAGTCCAGGTAAAAGAAATATCCTAATTTGTTTTTAACTTTTAATATTCACATTCATAAATACTTCTTTCTCAAAGTGTGTTATCTTCATTGTTTGTATACTTCAACTCAGTTATCCTTCTAGCTTCTCTCTAACTTGAAGACTGTGATGAGCTAGGATGAGACAGAATACTGCAGTTCATCTTGACTTTCTGATTATAAGGTAGAATTTCAAAACATACAGGTAAGATCACAAAGTAATTCTATTTAATAATTCAAATTTGTTGTTGTTTTAGGTGTTGTTGAATCAGTTCTGAGTCATAACAACCCTATGTACAACAGAACAAAACACTGCCCAGTCCTATGCCATCCTCATAATCATGGCTATGTTTGAGCCCATTGTTGCAGCTATGTGAATTAAAAGTTATTTCTAATTTACCTGAATAATTAAATGGTTTATGTTTAATAATTTTATATAAAGAAACAAATAAAAGTGTAACCAGTGTCTTCCTTTTGATTTTTTTCTAAAAATTAATTTTAATATAATGGAAGTAAAATATTTTAGACCATAGAATTTACATCATTAGCATCCTCAGTCGAGATAACCTGCTTCTATCTCTAGATAATGAGATAACCTTGTAAAGCAAACCAAAATTTGTTCTCAAAAACTCTAAGGCTATTTAAGGGTTTTAGAAAACTAAGGCATAAAGACAAGCTTACATTAATTTATTAGTTTATAAGTTATGGTGATATAATTCAGAAAATTTTATAATTTCCCAAGGAAACAGAAATGTAGTAGATAAGATTGTACAACATGATTAACGCAATTAGTGTCACTAAATTGTACACTTGAAAAATCTTGAATTGGCAAGCGTTGTGCTACATATGTTTTTACAACAATTTTCGAAAAGTGAATTCAAGTAACAGAAAGACACCTAATTTTTTTCAAATAAAGGGTTTTGAATAATTTCCTTTGTAGGCTCTTCTTCAAACTAAATAATTTCAATTTGCTGAGACCACAGAGGTCACTTAGTCAGTATCATTGGTGGCATACTGAAAACAAGTTCACGCATTCCAGGTGATCAGGATGGAGCTGAGAACCTATTAATTCTGCCTTTTTACCAGAGCATTTTACAGCCCCCTTCACAGAAGTATATCAAAGTTAAACTCCAAATGTTTACTATCTAATAAACAAATTGTACATATAGATATAAAATAAGCAATGCAGATTAAACACAAAGATTCTAGATTATGTTGAGTATATAACAGATACTTAAGGGCTCAGAAAATGGAGATCTATATGGTCTGGTCTAGGTTATTTAGTTTAAACTTTCTTAAGTAGCATTATATGTAATAATACCCGGTGCGATCAAGTCAATTCCAACTCATACAGACCCTTTAGGGTAGAGTAGAACTGCCCCATAAGGTTTCCAAGAAGTAGTTGGTGGATTTGAATTGCCAGCCTTTTCGGTTAGCAGCCAAGCTCTTAACCGCTGCGCCACCAGGGCTCCATTATGTGTAAACTATGCCTTAAATAAATGATTGAAAGGATACAGATATTTGATAAGGGTGCCAGTTATCTATGTTAGGAATAATGATTTGTAAGAAATAACAGCATGGGTGGAGTCAGTGTTTCATGGAAATGAATGAGTGTGGCACTGGAGGCGGGGATGAGGGAATTGAACAATGGGTGGACACAGCAAGAAAGCCAGAAGAGCTATTGGTGAATGCGGGAAATAAGGATGAAGGTGGATCAGGTTACAGAGAACCTTAAACACCATCCTAAAGAATTTGAATTTATCTCAGAGATAACAAATATTGAAGTCTTCCTGGCAGCACAGTGTTGTGTCGCATCTGGCAATTTCATGAAGTGATGACCACTGAACTCCAACACAGATTAATAGATCTGGAAGCGATCAGGAGAATGTGACCTTAAATAAGGAATTAAACAATAGAGGGCTTCTATCTGATAAGTGATAGGAGTCTCTACAGGACAAACTGGAGAGGATACACACTGGATGTTTATCAAATCTCATAATACGGTCATAACTATTAGAGTACTATCACCAAATCTCAGCATATTAGAATAACAGGAGAACCTTAGGGCTAGAAATGGAGAGTATTCAGATAAAGAAGGAAAATATTAACATTTATTTACAAGTAGTCTGAGAAAATTTTCACTATCACTGCAAAATGGATTAACAGAAATATGTAGATGGTATACAACAGTTCATTTATTAAGGAAATTGATGCATTTTTGTTTCTCTAGCTTTCCAAGGTAATTTTCTCTAAATAGTCCACACCCTAATATTTGATGACCTTGGTACACTTTCTAAACTATAAATTTCACACATCTAAACTATGGTATTTTAAGTATTCACTCCACTGGAATAGAATAAAAAAATGTTTGCTCAGTGAAAAAAAAAAATACAGGAAAACGGATTTTAAGCACAATTTAGGGATTGACAATACAAAAACTGACATTGAAATATTTGAGGACACTAAATCTAGGGTACTCTGTATTTGTCCACTACCTTTGTGTAAATTCATAAACATAAATCTTTTCACTACAAGCATTTCCTTGGAATTATCAAAATATTCTTGTGAATTTTGAACTTCGGGGCTTGAGGTCATATAAGATGATGCTTTAGGGGAACTGATGCCTTTGAATTATGGTGTTGGTGAAGAATGTTAAATATACCATGAATTGCCATAAAAGATAACAAGAAGTACAACCAGAATGTTCCTTGGAAGTGAGGATGGCAAGACTTCGTCTCATGTACTGTGGACATGTTATCAGGAGGGACCAGGCCCTGGAGAACATCATGCTTGGTAAGGTAGAAGTTCAGCAAAGAAGAGGAAGATCCTCAATGAGATGGATTGACACAGTTGCTACAACAAGGGACTCAAGGATAGCAATGATTGTGGGGATTCCTCAGGACAAGGTAGTGTTTCATTCTGTTGTACATTGGGTCTCTATGAGTGGGAACCAGCAAGACAGCACCTAACAACAATAATATTCCCTAGAAGTATGTATGCCTGTATTTTAGAAATGTCAAGGAAAACTTAGGAAGTAGCCCTACTCCCTGTTCTTCAATAGAAATTAGAAGAGAAAATTAGACACACTCTAAATTAGAATCCTCTCTCTCCATATTTTCTGTCTCAGCAGGAAAGTAGAGATGAACAAGGACAATCACTCCTTGACAACTGAATTTATGCTCATAGGATTTATGGATCACCCAGATCTAAAGACTCTTCTGTTTGTGGTGTTCTTTGCTATCTGTCTGATCACCATGGTGGGGAATCTTGCGTTGGTGGGATTGATTTTCATGAAGCGCCGTCTCCACACACCCATGTACATCTTTCTGGGCAATCTAGCTCTCATAGATTCCTGCTGTTCCTGTGCCATCAACCCCAAGATGTTAGAGAGCTTCTTTTCTGAGGACAGAATGATTTCCCTCTATGAATGCATGGCACAACTTTATTTTTTCTGCTTTGCTGAAACTGCAGACTGCTGTCTCCTGGCAGCAATGGCCTATGATCGCTATGTGGCAATATGTAGTCCACTGTAGTACCACACCATGATGTCAAAGAAACTCTGCATTCAGATGATCATAGGGGCCTACATAGCTGGGAACCTGCATTCCATTATTCATGTAGTATTTCTGTTAAGGTTAACCTTTTGTGGATCTCATCAAATCAATCACTTTTTTGTGATGTTCTTCCATTATACAGACTTTCCTGTGTCGACCCATATATCAATGCACTGATGGTATTCATCGTTGCAGGGTCAGTTCAGATCTTCAGTATTATCATAGTCCTAATCTCTTATCTTTGCATCTTTTTCACAATTTTTAAAATGAAGTCCAAAGAGGGAAGAGGCAAAGCTTTATCTACTTGTGCATCTCACTTTCTCTCAGTCTCAATATTCTATGGTTCTCTTCTCTTCATGTACATTCTGCCAAGCTCCATTAAAGAGGGGGGTAAAGATATACCAGTTGCTATTTGTTACACTCTAGTAATTCCTTTATTAAACCCTTTTATCTATAGTCTAAGAAATAAGGAAGTAATAAATGTTATGAAAAGAATTATGAAGAACAGAAAACCTCATAACATTCTGAAACAAATATCATCCCCTTGACAAACTGATTTTTATTAGTTAAACTTTCTTCAAAGTCAAGGATACTGAGAAATGGAAAATGTCCACTTTGTGTATCATATATTAAATCACTAAACCATGATGATTTTTAAGTCAAATAATACATAAAAGGCTAAATAAGTTCATGAAGGAAGGATTCTACTAATATGTATTTCAAAATCTAAACCATGAGAGTCTCTTACGAGTGAAGTACATGACTACTCCTACGGTTGTATATTGTTGTCAGAGTGCAATTAGCTACAATTTTCAACATATCCAAAAAATCCTAGGAATAAATGTAGTATATACCCTTCATTTAGCACTGTTGGCAAGTTTATGGAATCCCTAAGCATAGCCATAAAAACTACACACATTTCAAGTTCTCATATATTAATTACTTAAGCCACACTATCTATCAACCTCTTGGAAGAAGTACAAACAGAATGCTCCTTAGAAGCAAGGATGCTGAGACTCCATCTCACATACTTTGGACATGTTGTCAGGAGGGATCAGTCCCTGGAGAAGGACATCTTGCTTGCTAAAGCAGAGGGTCAGTGAAAAAGATGAAGACCCTCAATGAGATAAATTGACACAGTGGCTGCAACAATGGTGTTAAGCATCACAACAATTACAAGGACTGGGCAGTGTTCCATTCTGTTGTACGTAGAATCGCTATGAGTCAGAACCAAATTGATGACACCTAACCACAACAATAACATCTATCAAAAGTAAAATGTGCATTTGAATTCTATTCTCAGCTTTTTTTGAGTAGTATGAGAATTTTTGTTTCAATATAGGTTTATACAGAGTATGTATTCTCAAATCAAGAACATCTTTATCTTTAGTTTTAGTCATTTTTCCTATCAAGCTCTCTGAAAGAGTGTTTATATAATGGTAATTTATCAACCTTTAGTTGAAAATATTGCTATTTATATTGAAAGTCCTGTGGAGTTGAATGTTTTCACATAGTTTGATAGTTGTCCATGATGCATAATAGTACAATTCCTGATTATATCAATTCATTCAAGGGTTTTCCCCCAAGATAGCATTACTTATTATTAGGAATATCAATCATCTGAACTAATTCCCATGTAAATTATTTGTATATTATTAGCATTAATGGAAAGCTAGAGATACTGCTCCACAAAAATGCAGAAAATAGTGAAAATTCTAGAAAGCTAAACAACAGAAAATGTTTTTTGATCATTTATGTGTGCAAATATGAAAGAAAAATGGTTAAATGAGAATGCACATAAAACTAGTACTTTCATATATATTACATTCCAATGATTTAGGCATTATTTTTCATGCTTTTCTAGAGTAAAAAACTCATATGTTTAAATATTAAGTAGTTTGCCCAAGTTCGTGCAGACATCCAAATGGAATTAGAGTTTGATTCAATAATACCTTTTCCCCACACTGTTTTACAGCTCCTTTCACAGAAAATTAAGTCACAGTTAATCTCAAAATGCTTAAAATCTAATAAGGAAATTGGACATACACATATGAGGAAAAAGGCAATGTAAATTATACCCAAGGAATTTTAGGTTGTGTTGGGTATATAGCATGTGCTTGGGAATGCAGAAAATGGAGATCAGTGTAGTCTGAGGTATTTAGTTATAAATAGTATCAGGAATAACAGATGTTTAAAGGGTAGAAACAACTTGATATGGGAGAAAAACAGGAATAAAAGCACGAGCAGAGTCAATGTTTATTGAAATGAGTGTGACAACGCTGGTATGGAATGAGGGAGGTGAAGGATGGGTGTAGAAATCTGGCAGAGCTATTGGTGAAAACCCTCAGTGAATAAGGATGGAAGTGGATCCTTTACTGAGAATTTTAAATGCCACCTTATGGAATCTGAATTTATCTTAGAAGCATCAAACATTGATGTCTTCCTGGTAGCTGAATACAGTTGTCCCTTGGAATCCATGAGGATTGGTTCCGGGACCACCCACGGACACCAAAATCCAAGGATGCTCAAGTCCTTTATATAAAATGGTGCAGTATTTGCATATAACCTATGCACATCCTCCTATATACTTTAAATCACCTCTAAATTACTTATAATACCTAATATAACAAAATGCTATGTAAAATGCATTTGTTAAGGCTTACACTTACTGCTTAATGCTTTCTCATTCTTTCTGCTTTATTGTGCGAATGCTCAATTCATTCTTACCGACCTTACAACCCACTTCAGCAAATGACATGCCATTTTTCTAAAGATCTGAAATTTTTATTTTCTCATCGAGAGATAGCACTTTATGCACCCCCTTAACCTTTGAGGGATTACTTTGACAACTTAATTGCTTTTTATCTTAGGAGCCATTTTTTCACAGAAACAAAGGGTGCACACAGCACAAGTAGCAAACAAACAAGACTCTAGGAGAACAATGGTAAAACAATGAAAGCTGGAGAGAGACTGAGGATCTATGAAAAGGTGGGAGGCTACAGCAGGGGATGCCTACACATCATTTTACTTGCTTGGATTCAGCGTAGTGCTTGGCAGCAGCAATTTCATGGTTACCTTTTTGAAATTTTCTTATTTTTTTTTTTAATATTTTGATCTATGGTTGGTTGAATCCGTGGATGCAGAAACTGTGGATGTAGAGGGTCGACTATAATATGATTTCTTTTAACTGATTTGGCATTTGACTGGACAGAGAGGCTAGAAGCAATGAGACTAACTGCAATAATTCAAATAATAGATGGTAAGAGCTGACACTGGAGAAGAGCCTGTAAAGGAGAAGTTCATGAAGAGTTTTCAAACTAAGACTAAAGGATTGAATTAAACTCAGTTTTTTTAATGAATTAAACTAGTCCTTTTTTTTTTTTTTTAACATGTCTTCCCAGGGCTCTTTATTTGCCCAGCTGATTTCAGCAGGGTTACTTTTCCCAGGTTCCTGCTATCTGGCTTCTTATTTGCTAGTAATCACGGGACCTGAAAGAGTGTTTCACCCTGGGGTCAAGCCAGGATATGAAAGAGATACACTCTAAGAAAGGAAATATTGCCACAGGTGTCTTTGTGTAAATGGGCCAAGAAATGTTTCTTTATGAAAAGGATATAATTAAAATTGTTTTGAAAGTGTCTCGGAGCTAGCCTTATCTAAAGTTTCCCAGGCAACTTAAAAGGGTTTTGTTTTAACCAGCTATTTCTGGGAAATGAGATACTGGTACTGAACAGTTATCACAACTCTCTGAGACATCTGATTAAAGCTGCTTAAGACCAACCAGTGATGTTTTTATGACCCCTCCTGAAGGATATGTGACTATGATTGAAAACCTCTGTAATTAGCCCTTGAAATCAATCACTGTAAGCCTCTGTACCCAATTCTTCAATAGAATCCTATTCCCCACCTTCTAACCCACTCTTCTTGTGACTTCAACCAAAAACTAACAAATCAAATGGTTTAAATGTAAAGTACCAGGCCCAGATGGTTTTACTGGTGAAAGCTACCAAGCATTTAAGGAAGAAATTATACCAAATCTCTGCAATCTCTTCCAGAAAATAGAAGCAGTGGGAATGTTTTCTAACTCATTCATAGGAGAGCTTTACCCTAAAACCAAACACAGACAAAGTCATTACAAGAAAGAAAAACCAAAGACCAATATCTCCCATGAATATAGATGCAAAAATCCTCAGGAAAATATTAGTAAACTGAGTCCAACTATACATATATGTATGTATATAACAACAAAGCAGAATTTATCTCAGATGTGAAACACTGGGTCAGCATTTGAAAACCAATTACTATAATCTATTGTATCAACGGACTAAAGAAGAAAAGTCATTTGATCATATTAATAGGTGCAAAAAAAGCATTTGACAAAATCTAATAACCATTCGTGATTAAAAAACTCTCAGGAAACTAGGAATAGAGGGGAACATCCTCAACTTGATTAAAAAAAAAAGAATCTACAAAAAACCAACAGCTAACTTCATACTTTATAGTGAGAAACTAGACGCTTTCCTCCTAAAATGGTGAAGAAGGCAAGGATGTGCCCTCTCACCACTCCTATTCAACATCATACTGGAAGTCCAATAATGCAATAAGATAAGAAAATGAAAGGTATATAGGTCAGGAAAGAGGAAATAAAACTGCCTTTGTTCACAGATGACATGGTTGTCTATGCAGAAAATCCTAAAGAATCCAAACAAAGAAAAAAAATCTTCCTTGAACAAATAAGTGATTATAGCAAGGTTGCAGGGTACAAGGTTAATATACAAAAGTCAATTGTTTCTTATATACCATCAATCAAAACTGGCATTAAAAACACAACATTTACATTATCACAAAAACTTAAATAGGTAGAAATCTAACAATACACATAAAAGATCTATATGAAGAAAACAACAAAACTCTGATGAGGGAAATCAAAGAAGAGCTAGACAAATGAAGAGATATTCCATTTATAAACCATATATAAACCAAACCCATTGCCATTGAATCGATTCCAAGGAAGACTCAATATTGTTAAGATATCAGTTCTTCCCAACTTGATCTGTAGATTCAATGCAACCTCAATCAAAATCTCAGCAAGTTATATTGTGGACAGTGACAAACTGATTCTAAAGTTTATATGGAAAGGCAAGAGACCTAGAATAGCCAACATAACTCTGAAGAAGAACAAAGTAAGAGAACTGACACTACCTGACTTTACAACTTACTATACTATAGTAACCAAGACAGTGTGGCATTGGTGAATGAACAGACAAATAGATCAATGGAACAGATTAGAGAGCCTAGAAATAGACCCACACAACTGATGTTTGACAAAAGAGTGAAAGCAACTTAATGAAAAAAGGACAGTCTTCTCAACAAAGGGTTCAGGAACTCTTGGACATCCACATTAAAAAAAAACAATTAATCTAGACATTGAACGTAAACAAGAACTTATTCAGAATGGATCATAGCTCTAAATGTAAAATGCAAAACTATTAAACTGATAAAAGATAAACAGGAGAAAAATCTAGATTACCTGGGTTTGTGATGAGTTTTTAGGTACAACAAAAGCAAATTCCATTAAGAAGAAATTAATAAGTTGGACTTCATTAAATTTAAAAGCTCATGCTCTGAGACAGACACCGTTAAGAGACTGAAAAGACAAGCCACGAGCTAGGAGAAAATATTTAAAAACACATATCTGATAACTTGTACCCAAAATATATGAAGAACCCTTAAAACCCAGCAATAAGAAAAAAGTATATCCAATTAAAAAGTGGGCGAGAAGATCCAAACAGACACCTCACCAAAGAAGGTATGTTGTTGTTGTTGTGTGCAGTAGAGTCGTTTCAGACTCATAGTGACCCTGTGTACCACAGAACAAAACATTTCCCAGTCTTGCGCCATGATCACAATCGTTGATATGCTTGAGCCCATTGTTATAGCCATTGTGTCAATCCATCTCGTTAAGGGTCTTCCTCTTTTCTGCTGACCCTGTACTCTGCCAAGCATGGTGTCCTTCTCCAGGGACTGATCCCTCCTGACAACATGTCCAAAGTATGTAAGATGCAATCTCGCCATCCTTGCTTCTAAGGAGCATTCTGGTTGTACTTTTTCCAAGTCAGCTTTGTTCATTTTTTTGGCAGCCCATGGTATATTCAATATTCTTCATCAACACCACAATTCAAAGGGGTCAATTCTTCTTCAGTCTTCCTTATTAATTGTCCAGCTTTCACATGCAAAAGAAGATACACGCATGGCAAATAAGCATACGAAAAGATGCTCAACACCTTATGTTATAAAAAAAAAAGTTACCATGGAGCCAATTTCGAATCATAGTGACCCTATAGAACAGAGTAGAAGAAGACTTGATAGCTAATGTTAGTTGTTCTGCTGGGTAGTGGACTTTC
This sequence comes from Elephas maximus indicus, assembly GCF_024166365.1. Classification (NCBI taxonomy): domain Eukaryota; kingdom Metazoa; phylum Chordata; class Mammalia; order Proboscidea; family Elephantidae; genus Elephas; species Elephas maximus. Next base: position 68,521,057 of record NC_064836.1, read on the forward strand.
TTGATGCCCATTATCCCTTCTTTTCCTTCAATTTCTCTCACTTGCAAAGGCAATGTCTACTTTGTGCCTGTTGCATCAATGTACTTCAGAAACAGATAATTTGTAGTCTAGACTTCACAAGTTAACAGATGAAAAGAAATTTTGCCTCAGGATGGGATACTTCTTCAGTCTCACACATACTTGATTTAAATGCTTTAAAAGATGAGATTTTAGACTTGGAGTTCATTTGAGACTTTTGGGATGATGTGACAGGATGGATGTGGTTTGCATGTGGTAAATACAAGAATTTTGAGGAGCCGAAAGGTGGAATGTTATGGATTGAATCGTGATCCCCGAAAATATGTGTTGTATGTCCTAACCTCTATGCCTGTGGTTAAAATCCGATTTGGGAATGGGTTGTGTTTGTTATGTTAATGAGGCTGGATAAGCGTAGCGTGTATCTTGTGTTAATGTCTTTTGAGATATAAAAGAGATTAAGCAAGCAAAGGAGAGAAGCAGAGATGCAAGAAGAAAAATGCCCAGGAGCAGAAGCTAAAAGAGTCAAGGACCTTCCCCTCCAGAGCCAACACAGAGAGAAAGCCTTCCCCTAGAGCCAACACTCTGAATTTTTAATTCTTGCCTCTTAAACAGTGAGAAAATTAATTTCTGAGTGTTAAAGCCATCCTCTCGTGGTATTTCTGTTACAGCAGCACTAGATAATTAAGTAAATGGTAATATCAAAGTTTTTCCAATGAAGGCTTGACGGACACGTGGACGGATTCAATTCACAGAGTGAAGAAGTCAGGGACCTTGGCTGAATTCACCACACCTTTTCATCTTTTCTTCACCAAATGCTATTAATTTTTCATAAGCCAAATTAGACCTATGTCTTCCAATAAGTGGTCAATACAGTCTGAGGCTTTTTTCTGCCCCTTTTACATTTTATGCACAGAACGGCAAACAGGATTTAGAAATTAGATCAGTTACGTAAGAGCCAGCTAGGTGATTATCCTCAGTTTGGTGAGGCCTTTTGCTTTAACCACAGTATTTTACAAAGCATCTTTAATGAATGCCATATTGTTTCTGTGTTTTGAGGACAGAGTCTCCACACAGAAATACAATGATGTCAATTCAAGAAAATCCCTTTAGGATTAGATGGAAAACAAACTTTGCACTCTAATTATCATCACTGACCTATTAGTAGTCTCCAAGATTTTCATTCTTTCAATCCCAAATGTTTTAGAGACCAAGATTTATATTCAGAAATTCTATTTGTCCTAACACCACAAGGGAAGTAACAAGCTATTCTCCTTCTCAGAGAAATCCAGGTAAGAGAAATATTCTGATTTATTTTTACTTTTAATATTGACATCCATAAATATTTATTTCTCAAAATTTGTTATCTTCATTGTTCTTAGATTTCAACTGATTAGTTATCTTTCTAGTTTTTCTGTCAATTGAATACTATGAGGAGCTAGGATAAGACACGATACTGCAATTCATCCTGACTTTGTCTGATTATAAGGTACAATTTCAAAAGAGACAGTTAAAGTCACAAAGTAATTCTACAAAGTAAGTCAAGTTTGTTGTTGTTAGGTGCCGTCGAGTCAGTTCTGAATCATAGCGACGCTATGTACAACAGAGGAAAACACTGCCTCGTGCTGTGCCATTCTCACAATCGTTGCTATGTTTGAGCTCATTGTTGCAGTAATGTGAATTTAAAGTTATTTCTGATTTAGCTGAATCATTAGATGGTTTATACTTAATACTTTCAAATAAACAAATTTAAAAATGTTTAGCCATTGGGTTTCCTTTGATGTTTATGGAAAAATCAATTTCAAAGTTATGGAAAAATAAATCTGTTTTGGCCATAGAATTTACATGATTAGCATCTTCAGTTGAAGTGTTCTACTGCTGTCACTAGATAATGAGATAACCTTGTAAAGCAAAACAAAATTTGTTCTCAAAAATCCTATGACTATTTAAAAACAACCAAAAATTTAGAAAACAAAAATATAAAGGCAAGCTTACTTTAATTTATTAACTTATAAGCTATTGTGATATGATTCAGAAAAGTTTATAGTTTTCCAAGGAAACAGAAATATAGTAGATAAGGTAGGACAACATGACAGATGTAATTAGTATCACTAAATTGTACACATGAAAAATCTTGAATTGGCAAGTGTCAGGTTACATATATTTTTAACAACAAGTTTTAAAATGTCAATTCAAGTAATAGAAAGACACCTAAATTTTTTCAAATGAAGAGTTTGAATAATTTCCTTTGTAGGCTCTTCTCCGAAGTTAATAATCTCAATTTGCACAGGCCACAGTGGTCACTTAGCATCATTGGTAGGATACTGGAAATAAGTTCACTTGTCCCAGGTGATCAAGGTGGAGCTCAGATTTGGATCCATTCTGTCTTTTTACCAGAGCATTTTACAGCTCACTTCACAGACGTATAAGTCAGAGTTAATCTCAAAATGCCTACCATCTAATAAAAAAATTGTGCATACACATATAATAAAAACAATGTAGATGAAGCATGAGAAATCCTACATTATGTTGGGTATATAACATATGCTTAAGGACTCAGAAATGGAGATCAGTCAGTTATTTAGTTAAAATTTTATTACATATCTTCATATGTAAGCTATGCCTTAATAAAAAGTATGGAAAGGATATAGATATTTGGTCAAAGTGTCAAAATCTATATTTGGAATTATGATTTGTAAGAAATTATAGCATGGGCACGGTCAGTGTTCATGGAAATGAGTAAGTGTGGCACTGGTGGGTGGACAGAGTGAGAAAGCTTGAAGAGCTATTGGTGTATGTGGGAAGTAAGGACGGATGTGGATCAAGTTACAGAGAACCTTAAATATTGTCCTAAAGAATTTGAAATTATCTTAGAGACAACAAATATTAAAGCCTTCTTGGCAGCTGTGTTGTATTTGACAATGTCATGAAGTAATGGCCACTGAACTTCAACTAAGATAAATAGATCTGGAAATCTCAGGAGAATGTGACCTTAAATAAGTAATGAAACGATGGGGAGCTTCTATCTGATAAATGGTAGAAGTCTCTATGGAACAAACTGGAGAGGATAGTTATCAATTCTCATAATATGGTCATAATTATTAGAGTATGATCTGCAAATCTCATAAGATTAGAACAACAGGAGGCCCGTTGCTAGAAATGGAAAGTACTCAGATAAAGAGGGAAAATATTAATGTTTTATTTACAACTAGTCTCAGAAAATTTGCTCCATCATAGCAGAATGGGTCAATAGAAATATAAAGATGATATACACCAATTAACTTGTTAAGGAAATCAATGCATTTTTCTGTCTCTAGCTTTCCAAAGTAATTTTCTTTAAATAGTTCCCTCAATAATTACTGACCTTTGTGTACTTTCTACATTATAAATTTAAAACACCCATACTTTGTAATTGTTAAATTTTCACTCCACTAGGGTAACCAAAAAAAAACCCATTGCCATCAAGTCAATTCCGACTCGTAGCAGCCCTATAGTACAGAGTAAGACTGCCCCATAGAGTTTCCAAGGAGTGTCTGGTGGCTTTGAACTGCTGACCTTTCAGTTAACAGCTGTCACTAGGATAGGATAAAAAAAAAAAAAATTGCTAAGTGAAAAAAAAAATACATATATGCAGAAAAATTGATTTTAAGTGTACTTTAAGATTGTCAATACAAAATTGACATTGAATTATTTGAGAGTAGTAAATCTAGGGTGCCCTATATTTGTCCCCTATCTTTGTATAAGTTCATATACAAAAACCTTTTCACTGCAAGCATTTCTTTGAAATTATGAAAATGTTCTTCTGAATCTGGGGCATCAGCACTTGAGGTCATACAAGACGACACTTTAGGGAAACTAAGATTCCCTGTAAGTGTGTGTGCCTGTACTTCAGAGACAGCAGGGGAAGCTTGGAGGATTGGCTCTACTCCCTGTTGTCCAAGAGCAATTCAAAGGGAAAGCTAGAAATAGTCTAACTTAGAATTTTATATCTCCATGATTTGTATCTCAACAGACAAAGTAGAGATGACCGAGGACAATTACTCTTTGACAACCGAGTTTATGCTCATAGGATTTATGGACAAACCAGGTCTGAAGATCCTTCTGTTTGTGGTATTCTTTGCCATTTATCTGATCACCATGGTGGGGAATCTTGGTTTGGTGGCATTGATTTTCATGGAGCGCCGTCTCCACACACCCATGTACATCTTTCTGGGCAACCTGGCTCTGATGGATTCCTGCTGTTCCTGTGCCATCACCCCCAAAACGTTAGAGAACTTCTTTTCTGAGGACAGAGTGATTTCCCTCTATGAATGCATGGCACAATTTTATTTTTTCTGCTTTGCTGAAACTGCGGACTGCTTTCTCCTGGCAGCAATGGCCTGTGATCGCTATGTGGCAATATGCCGTCCACTGCAGTACCACACCATGATGTCGAAGAAACTCTGCATTCAGATGATCACAGGGTCCTACTTAGCTGGCAACCTGCATTCCATTATTCATGTAGTATTTCTGTTAAGGTTAACCTTTTGTGGATCTCATCAAATCAATCACTTTTTTTGTGATGTTCTTCCATTATTCAGACTCTCCTGTGTAAACCCTTATATCAATGAACTGATGCTACTTATCTTTTCAGGGTCAATTCAAATCTTTACTATTTCCATAGTCCTAATGTCTTATCTTTGCATCCTTTTCACAGTTTTAAAAATGAAGTCCAAAGAGGGAAGAGGCAAAGCTTTATCTACTTGTGCATCTCACTTTCTCTCTGTCTCAATATTCTACGGTTCTCTTCTCTTCATGTACATTCGACCAAGTTCAGTTAAAGAAGGGTATAAAGATATACATGTTGCTATTTTTTATACTTTAGTAATTCCTTTATTAAACCCTTTTATCTATAGTCTAAGAAATAAGGAAGTACTAAATGTTGTGAAAAGAATTATGAAGAACAGAAAACCTCATAGCATTCTGAAACAAATATTTCCTGTGAGAAATTAATTTTTATTAGGTAAACTTTTTCCAAAGTCTAGGATACTGGGAAAATGGAAAATGGCCACATTGTATAGGAAATATTAAATTACTCAATTCTGATGATTTTTAAGTCAAATAATATATAAATGGTTAAATAAGTTCATGAAGGAAGGATTCTGCTTGTCGTGGATTGCATTGTATCTCCCAAAAATATCTGTCAACTTAGCTGGGCCATGATTCTCAGTATTGTGTGATCGTCCAACATTTTATGTGATTTTCCTATATGCTGTAAATTCTATCACTATGATGTAATACAATGGATTAGCAGCAATTATATTGATGAGGTCTACAAGATTAGATGGTGTCTTAAGCCAATCTCTTTTGAGATGTAAAAGAGAGAAGTGGCAGAGAGACAGGGTTCCTCATGCCACCAAGAAAGCAGTGCCAGGAGCAGAGGGTGTCCTTTGGACCTGAGGTTCCTTTGATGAGGTGCTCTCAGACTAAGAGAAGACCGATGACAAGGACCTTCCTCCAGAGCCGATAGAGAGAGAAAGCTTTTCCCTGGTCCCGGTGCCCAGAGTTCGGTCTTCTAGCTTACTGAATTGTGAGAGAGAATAAACTTCTCTTTGTTAAAGCCATCCACTTGTGGTATTTCTGTTATAGCAGCACTAGATGACTAAGACACTGCTAAAATCTGTTACAAAATCTAAATTACTAGGCTCTCTTAGGAGTGAATTAAGGTCCTATGGTCACAAATTGTGTCAAAGTGAAATCAGCTACAATTTTCAACATACCCAACAAATCCTAGGCACAAAAGTCAATATATAAATGTAGCCTCCATTTAGCATTGTTGGCAAATTTATGGACTCTCTTAAGTGTAGTCATACAAACTACATGCATTTTGGGTTCTCATATATTAATGACTTAAGCCACACCATCTCTCAGAATGAATTCGACTCTCAAATTTCTTTGAGCTGTTCAAGAATTTATGTTTGAATATGAATTTATACAGAATATATATTCTCAAATCAAAAACGTCTTTGTCTTTAGTGCTAGTCATTTTTCCTGTGAGGCTCTCTGAATGTTTGTATAATAGTAATTTATCAATCTTTAGTTGAAAATTTGCTATTTATACTGAAGGTCCTATGGCTTTGAATGTTTTCACATAGATTTGTAGTTATCCATGATGCATGACAGTACAATTCCTGAATATATCAATTAATTCAAGAGTTTTCCCCCAAGATAGTATTACTTGTCTTGCTTGTTATTAGGAATATCACTAACTTACACCAATTCCTATGCAAATTATTTTTATGGGTTTGAACAGAAAGCTGGAGACAATTTTCAGCAAAATTGAGGCAGAAAGTAGTGAAAAACCTTAGAAGCTAAACAACAACAGCAAAAAATTTAGTGATCACTTAAATGTGTAAATATGAAAGAAAAAACGGCTTAATAAGAATCCACCCTCTGCTAGACACAAACTATACCTTTCAGATATGTTAGCTTCCAATTAGGTAGGCATTATTTTTCATGCTTTTCCAGTGTAAAATAACTCATACATTGAAATATGAAGTTGTTTGCCCAAGTTCTTGTAGGCATCAAATGGAGTTAGGATTTAAATCAGTGATGCCTCTTCCCCATGGTGTTTTACAGCTTCTTTCACAGAAACTTAAGTCATAGTTAATCTCCACATGCTTAAAATCTAATAAGGAAAATGAACATACACATGGGCGGTGGGGTAAGCAACGTAGATCATACACAAGCAATTTTAGGTTGTGTTGGGTATATAGCATGTGCTTGGGAGTGAAGAATATGGAGATCAGTGTAGCCTGGGGTATTTAGTCATTAAGTAGTGTCAGAAATAACAGATGTATAAAGAGTAGAATAAAAATTGATACGAGGTAAAAACAGGAATAAAAGCACAAGTAGAAGCAATGTTTATGGAAACGAGGGTGACAATGGCAGTACTGAATGAGGGAGGTGAAGAATGGGTGTTGAAAACTGGCAGAGCTATTGGTGAAAGCTGTTGGCGAGTGTGGAAAATAAGGATGGAAGCAGTTCCATTTACTGAGAATTTTAAATGTTATATAGGGAATCTGAATCTGTCCTAGAGACATCAAACATTGATGTCTTCCTGTTAGCAAAGTGGAGTTTCCCCTTGGTGTCTGCAGGGGATTGGTTCCAGTACCCCCCCATGGATACCAAAATCCTGGGATGTTGAAATCCCTTATATAAAATGGCGTAGTATTTGCATATAACCTACACACATCCTCCTGAATTCTTTAAATCATCTCGAGATTACTTATCATACCCACAACAATGTAAATGCTACTTAATAGCTGTTAATGCTTAAACTTAGTAATGCTTTTCCAGTCTTTGAAAGCACTTTATCACAAACCAGAGAGACTATTTTTGACATTGTAGAGACAGTACTTCCACTAACTCTTGCACAAATTTCAGCTTCTTTCTGATTTATTGTGTGAATGCTCAATTCTTTCTTAACAACCATATGGCCCACCGCAGCAAGTGACATGCCACTTTTGAAAAGATATAAGATTTTTCTGGACACCGTTTAAACTCATTACAGAAGTCACTCCTGAAGTTCACCCTTTGCCAAAAATTAGACAGGTCTATGAAACAAACAATAACATACATAGTTCACCATGTATATGAGACTAGGCGCACCAGCCCAAAAGCAAATCAAGACGGTAGGAAGGGACAAGAAAGCTTGACAAATTGAAATGGGGAAACTGAAGAAGAGAAGGGGAAAGTATTGACACATCGTGGGTTTGGCAACTAATGTCTCAAAGCAATAAGTGTATTGATTGTTTAATGAGAAACTAATTTGCACTGTAAACTTTCCTCTAAAACATAAAAAAAAAAATCAGAGAAGAAAAAAAAAAGAATTTTTATAGGAAGATTTAAGAATAGGTGGTTACTGGATCATGTTAAGCCAAACAAGTTATTCTCAGGGTGCTTTGCTGGGTGGGATCTTCCATTTTTCTCTAAAGAACCTATTCATTTAATTAATATTTTTTCCAGTTACTCTTTCACTTACCTTGTGAATCTTACCAACCTAGTTTTTCCTTGTTTGTGAATGATTTAAGAATTCTGCCCTGTCTTTAAACCCTAAACCAAAAATATTCCCTGGAGTCTTCTTAATACCAAACAATAGTTTATCTTAACTAGTAAAAAATGTCCACCTTGAGCATTATGCTCTTTTAAGAACTACCTATATGGTATCAAATTGACAACAGAAACACAAAAGATTAGATAGGAAACTTAAGGGGCAGTGAGTTTATGTTAATGGGGGAGAAACAACTCAGAAAAGGAGGGCGAGCATGGTTGCACAACTTGAAGAATGTAATCAATGTCACATAATTGTGCATGTGGAAACTGTTGAGTTGGTGTATGTTCTGTCTGCTGGAGAGAGACTAAAGATCTGTGAAATGGTGGGAGTCTACAGCAGGGTATGCCTACACATCGTCTCATTTGCGTGGATTCAGTGTAGTGCTCAGCACATGGTAAATTCAAATTTTACTTTTTGGAACTTTCTTCATTTTCAATATTTTTGATTCATAGTAGGTTGAATTCACAAATGAGGAACCCACGGTTATGGAGGGCCAACTGTTAATATGATTTTATTTTTTCCAAAAACTGATTTGGCACTTGACTGGAAAGAAAGGCTAGAAGGAATGCAACTAACTGCAATAATTCAAATGTTAGGTGGTAAGAGCTGAAATTGGGAAGACTCAGTAAATAAAGGAGAAGCTCATGAAGCTTTTTTTGACCGACTAAATGTTTGATTTAAACTCAGTTTTTTTATGAATTAAACTGGTCCTTTTCTTTTTTTTTTTTTCCAACATGCCTTTCTAGGACTTCCTATTTGCCCAACTGCTCTCAGCATGGTTACTGTTCACAGGGACCTGCTATCTGGCTCCATAATTGCTACTAGCCAAGGAAACTGAAGGAGTGTTTCACTCTGGATTTAAGCTACAGCATAAAAGAAGTGCACTCTAAGGGAGGGAATATTGCCACAGGTGCCTTTTGGGGAAAGTGGGCCAAGAAATCATTGTTAATGAAAAGAATGTAATTAAAATTGTTTTGAAAGGGACATGGATCTAGCCTTATCTAAAGTTTTCCGGACAATTAAAAGGGTTTTGTTTTAACCACCTGTTTCTGAGAAATAATGTACTAGTACTGAATGGTTATCACAACTCCCTGAGATATCTGTTTAGAGGTATTTAACATCAACCACTGATGTTTTTATGATCCCTCCTGAAGAATATGTGACAATGATTGACAATCTCTTTAATTAGCCACTGAAATCAATCACTGTAAGCCTCTGTATACAATTATTCAATAGAAGCCTATTTCCCACCTGCTAACCCTTCTTGTTATTTCAACCAAAAACTAACCAATCACATGATTTTAATATAATTTCTTTGTTCCTTGGACTATATCTATTCCTGTTAGAAGCTCCTTTGCTGAAATCATCAGTTTTTGGCTTATGTGAACTGGTGTCTCTCTGCATTCAAATGTATCTTCTTTTGTTTTTTGTTTTTTAAATTTTTACTGAATAAAACCTCTTAACTTTCAAAGACTGAGTGGTTTTGTTCTCCACAACTCTAACAAAAGATAGAGGTGCATAGACATAAACAACAGTTTAAAAAAGAATAAATAGCAAATTGTAATTGTTGGATGATAAAATGAAAACCCATTACCCTCTTGTGAGTATCAACCATGTCATACCTGATTTTATATCACCAGGACTTCTTACACTGAGAGACATATAAGGGCATTCAATAAACATTCCCTGACTACATGGTGTGATCTTTTAATATTTTTTATTACTGGTGAACTTTTTTTTTTTTATTGTACTTTAGATGAAGGTTTACAGAGCAAATTAATTTCTCATTAAACAATTAATACACATATTATTTTGTGACATTGATTGCCAACCCCATGACATGTCAACATTCTCCCCTTCTTGACCTTTGTTTTCCCATTACCGATTTCCCTGTCCTCTCCTGCCTTCTTGTTTCTTCCCCTGAGCTGGTGTGCCCATTTAGTCTCACTTTGTTTTATGGGACCTTCTAATCTTTGGCTGAAAGGTAAATCCCAGGAATGGCTTCAGTACTGAGTTAAAAGGGTGTCCAGGGGCCATACTCTCAGGGTTTCTCCAGTCTTTTTCAAACCAGTAAGTCTGGTCTTTTTTTGTGAGTTAGAATTTTGTTTTACATTTTTCTTGAGCTTTGTCCAGGACCATCTATTCTGATCCTTGTCAGAGCAATCAGTGGTGGTAGCTGGGCACTATCTAGTTGTACTGCACTCAGTCTGGTGGAGGCTGTGATAGTTGTGGTTCATTAGTCCTTTGGACTAATCTTTCTCTTGTGTCTTTGGTTTTCTTCATTCTCTATTGCTCCAGATGGGGTGGGACCATTGGACTATCTCAGATGGCCACTCACAAGCTCCTAAGACCCCAGGTGCTTCTGACCAAAGGAGGACGTAGAACATTTTCTTTATAAATTGTGTTATGCTAGTTGAGCTATATGTCCCCCAAGACCATGATCTCCAGCCCTCAGCCCTGTAATTCAGTTCCTCAGGGAGTTTGGATGTGTCTGTGAAGTTTTCATGACATTGTTTGGTCCAGTTGTGCTGTCTGTCCCAGAATTTTGTACTATCTTACACTTCACCAAAGTTACCACTTGTCTATTGCTTAGTTAGTGCTTTTCCCTGAATTTAAATAGTTTTCATACATTTATTTACCATTTACCTTTCTTCTGAAAATCACCTCGTTGTGTCCTTTGCCTGTTTCATAGAGCATTTCATAGAGCATTTTTCTTGTTATTTATATATACATTTAACATAAAAATGCTATTGGAATTTTATCTGTAGTTGTAATATATATATATATTTTTTTGGTAAACGATTTGCATGCCTTCCAGATTTGCTTATGATGTTTTGTGATGTACAGATATTTTCATTTTAAGGTTCTCAAATCTATTGATTTATTACTTTATAATTTTTTGTATTTTTTTGCTGCTTAAAACTCACCAATCTGAAATCTTATGATCATTGATATTTTAAAATACTTCTTTTTTTACATTTAATTCTTAAATTAGTCTGGAATATATTTTTCATGAATGATCTAAGATAGCTCTCTAAATTTATTTAGATTTTTTTAATTAGGTGAGAATTTAATATAATTCCATCAAAATATTAGAATAAACACTCTAAGAATTTAGTGACAAAGCTCTAAAATTTGTTCCAAAGCTATATCAAGAAAATATAGGAAGTGACTGTTACAAAATATCTGTTTTAAAATGTATGATAAATCTACAATAATTTAACCAACTTCATATAAGTTCAACAATCAATAAATATATCATTGAAAATGATAGATTGACTAGGAGCCAACTGAACTATATAAGAATAACATCACAAATAATTTAGGACAAAATAAGAGTTTTTTTTTAGTCTGGTCCTAGGGCACTTAACTATTTTAACCTTTTATTATGTTATTATGTTGTATTGTTTATTTAAATTTTTACTGTGGAAAATGCCATAGATAATATTAGTCTTCATGTACCTACTATCAAGTTTTAATATATTTTTCATATACTTTTTTAAGTTAACATGTAATAGGTTTATTATTATTTTTTGAATGAATGAGTAAATATATATATTTTTAATTTGTCAGCTTTAATTTCTAACATAGTAAATAATATATGCAATTTTTAAATATTCACTTCTCTGGGATACTATATGAAAATAATGTGCATAAATTAATGTATAAAATATAGTATAAAAAACATTTGGTTAGTGAAAAAATATATATACAGGAAAATGGGTTTTAAGCACAGTTTAAAGATCGTCAATATAAAAACTGACGTTGAAATATTTGAGAACGTGAAATCTAGGGTACCCTGTATTTGTTCATTCTTTTTGTATAAATTCACAAACATGAATTTTTCACTGCAAGCATTTCCTTGGAATTATCAAAATATTCTTGGAAATCTGGAGCTTCCTTGCTTGAGGTCATATAAGACAACACTTTGGGAAAAAATGTTCCCTAGAAGTATGTGTGCCTGTATTTCAGAGAAAGGAGGGGAAGCTTGAGGGAGTAGCTCTACTCCCTATTGTCCAGGGGAAATTCAAAGGGACAATTAGACACACTCTAAATTCGAATCTTACCTCTCCATAATTTCTGTCTCAACAGAGAAAGTAGAGATGACCAATGGCAATCATTCCTTGACAACTGAGTTTATCCTATAGAATTTCTGGATCACCTAGCTATGAAGACCGTTCTGTTTGTGATGTTCTTACTGTCTACCTGTGTTGGGGAGTCTTGGTCTGGTGGTGTTGATTTTCATGGAGCACCATCTCCATACACCAAAATACACATCTTTCTGGGCAACCTGGCTCTGATGAATTCCTGCTGTTCCTGGGCCATCACCAAGCTGTTAAAGAACTTTTCTGAGGGCGGAATGATTTCCCTCTGTGAATGAATGGCACATTTTTATTTTCCATGTCTTGTTGAAGCTGCAGACTGCTTTCTCCTGGCAGCAATGACTTAGGATTGCTACATGGCAATATGTAGTCTATTGCAGTAACACATCATGATATCAAAGAAACTCTGCATTCATATGACCATAGGAACCTTCATAACTAGTAATCTTCATTCCATGATTCCTGTTGTACTTCTATTGGGGTTAACTTTCTGCAGGCCTAATCAAGTTGATCACTTTTTTGTGATATTTTGCCATTGTACAGACTATTCTGTACTGATCCATTTATTAATGAACTAAGTGTACACATTTTTTAACGCCTATTCAAATCTTTGCCGTTGCCACTGTCTTGATCTCTTATCTCTACATCCTTTTCACAATTTTTGAAATGAAATCCAAAATGGAAGAAGGAAAGCCTTTTCTACCTATGCTTCGCACTTTCTCTCTGTACCAATATTCTACTTTTGTCTTCTCATGTGTACTTGACCATTTGAAGAAGGGGATACAGATATACTTTGGAAATTTTTTGTATAATAACAATTCCTTTATTAAACCCTTATATTTATAGTCTGAGAAAGAAGGAGATAAGTGTCCTGAAAAAAATCAATAGGAACTATAATATTCCTAAACAAACTTGATCCTCTACAGCAGTGATGATGTTAATTTATTAAAATTCTTCCATAGAAAAAGAAAAATATGTTTCCTACAAAATATTCATCTCTAAATCATTAAGATGTATTTGTTCAAATGTGCATGACTGGAATTTCAAAATATTCTGCCAGAGCTTAATCCAATATTTTATGTGTTTATTGGCCATTTTCATTCCTTCTACGAATTATCTGTTTATTTCCTTTGATCTTACTGTTTTTTTTCCCTCATTTATTTTTACCACTGTTGATAGAGAAAATATTAAAATGCTGTGACTGTTTGTGGCAAGTAGTTTCTCAGTGTGTGGAGAGTCTTTTAATATTTGTTTTTGATATTTATATTTGATAAATATTTTAATGCAATGTAATCATATTTATTGGCTTTTTCTTATGTAGTTTATTTTATGCTTATTTGTTTAGAATTTCTTTCCTTAATCTGTTGTTTGACATTAACCAACATTTCTTTTTCTCTTTTTCTTCTTCATCTTCTCATCCTCTTTTTCTTATCTTTTGAGAGTTTAAATTTACCTTCCATTCTTGATACTTCTTTAAACTTTTTAATATATGGCATGAGGTGTGGATGTACCTTTTTTTCCCCCCATGTCTTCAAAATACTCCACAGGTTAGTTTAGTCTGAATAAACATCAAAGGAGTACTTCTATGGGAACCAGAAAAAATAACACTAAAATTTTCTAGAATTCTAGATTTTCTAGAAAAATTAATAAACCATAAAACAAGTAACATTTGTGCATTAAATATCAAAGTATGAATGTGATGTAGCTCCAATAATTAAAGCTGTTAACTTTTAGGTCAAGAATCAATAGATGGATGACTGGAACAGATCATATTATTAAAAGGAGATTCCTGCATAAAATATGAAGTGCACCATAAATCAATGAAAAAGAATAAATTGTTTAATAAATAACCCTGTGCCAATGGGTTAACTATTTGTCTTCTCCATTTGTGTTAAAATTTATATGCCTTCTTCATTCACAGATTATTTTATAAACATAACTTGTATTTTCTTTTTCATATAGCATGAATGGTTATGCACATCATTTTAATTCAACAGGAATTCATTTTAAATGTTTTGAAATAAGAATTAAAATTTGATTTGTAATGGATAACAAGTAGTATTTCCAGAAGCATTTGTTAACTAGTCTTTTCTTTCCTTACTCACCAATTTCACATGCCTTCTTTTTGCACAGGTGCATTCATACGCTCACATGTACATGCACATCTGAAGTCTATTTCCAGCCTAGCTAATCTTCACAACATAAAATATGACAGGCCTAATTTCTACCCTTATATTCTATTAGTAATATGTACTACATACAATGTTGCAATGTATAATTTGCTGATGTTATCATTCTCATGTCAAACCCTAAGGACAAATAAAGTTCAGAGTTTTAAAGACACTGATAATAAAAGGCAATAGTAATGTAAACTGAAAAAAAGAAAACCAAAGTGTTCGGCTTAGACCATGATGGAGTCATTGGAACAGAATCCTGTCCTAAATTGGGGAATATCTATGCATCTTAAATGTTCCCACATCTCTTCACTTCAACTTCCTCTGCATGCAATTCCATGCTGTCATCATCTCCCACCTGAACAATATTAATAGCTTCAAACTAGTCTCCCTGCTTCATTCCTTACATTCTTTTGAAATTTCTTATGACACACCAATTTTTAAAATAGTACTAGAAATGTATTTCAAAAACTGTAGTGTCCTACCCACTGTAATCTATGCATTCCAGTTACAACCACTTTCAAGTTTTGTAGCTACTTCTCTGTAAATTTAACATATTTATCATCAATTGTAGACATATTAACTGACTTCCTGTTATGACCCATTGCCATCCAGTAGATTCCGACTCATAGCCGCCCTATAAGACAGAGTAGAACTGCCCCACAGGGTTTCCAAGGCTGTAATCTTTACAGAAGCAGACTGTCACATCTTTCTCCCTCAGAACAGCTGGTGGTTTCCAACTGCCTGACCTTTGGTTTAGCAGCTGAGGGCTTAACCACTGCACCACTGGGGCACCTTTCCTTCCTGTGATAGTAATTAAAAATTCATTTGTTTGTTTGTTTAAGGTCTCCCATTTCCCTCTTCTTTAATGGTATATCACAATTTTCAGTAATTTGAACATCAGTTTGTATTAGAGACTTGCAAATACTTTCCACTGCTAAGACAACTTGTGTATCATGCTTATAGTTCCTTTTTATGAGTTTTTGAACGAAAAAAATTTATTTTCCCATTTGCTGAGTGAGACTCACACATATGCCTATCAAATATATTCTTTAAAATCTCAACTGCATTAAATAATCTTTTGTTCTTTCCTTATCTTGGAGACTTCTGTCCTGGTGCTTTCAGTCCTCCCTTTCCAGTCTAGATAGGTTTTTCTCTAGGCCCAGTGCACAGCTTTCATGCTGAGACTTCCTTTTCCTTATGTCCTGTGTTAGATACTGTCATGGATTGAATTATGTCCCCCAAAAAATCTGTGTATCAACTTGGTTAGGCCATGTGTGATTGTCCTCCATTCTGTGATTGTCATTTTATGTTAAGAGGATCAGGGTGGGATTATAACACCACCCTTACTCAGGTCACCTTCCTGATCCAATGTAAAGAGAGTTTCCCTGGGGTGTGGTCTGCACCACCTTTTATCTCTCAAGAGATAAAAGGAAAGGGAAGCAAGCAGAGAGTATGGGACCTCATAGCACCAAGAAAGCAGCACCAGGAGCAGAACGGGTCTTTTGCACCCAGGGTCCCTGTGCCTGAGAAGCTCTTTGACCAGGGGAAAATTGAGGACAAGGACCTTCCCCTAGAGCTGACAAAGAGAGAAAGTCTTCCCCTGGAGCCAATGCCCTGACTTTGGACTTGTAACCTACTCGACTGTGAGAAAATAAATTTCTCTTTTTTAAAACCATCCTCTTGTGTTATTTCTGTTACAGCAGTACTAGATGACTAAGCCAGATACTCTGTTTTCAAGATCTCTGTCTTCCTCTTCCTTGTTCATTCTCTTGCTGTGTTAAGAAATATCGTCATCTTCTCTGACAGTCAGTACTTGAAGTTGAGACACGCTGATCTTTGTTCATTCCTCACACATAGCTCGGTTTGTAAAGAATTTTAAATTTAAAATAATTTTCCTACCAAGCTTGGGCAGAATTGTTCATTTCCTAGTATGCAGTGTCGATTTTGAAAAATTGCATATCATTCTGATTCTCATTCTTTTGTCATCTCTCTGAAAGCATTTAGGAGCTTTTCTCTATCCCTGGCTTTATGAAATCTCAGAATGAGTATCTTTGTATGTTTTCGTTTTTCATTCATTTTTATTTTGTCTCCTTTGTTGGCTTTCTCCCTCCCTCTCTCCTTCCTCTCCTTCTTTTTCTTTTTTCTTCCTTCCTCCCTTCTTTCCTTTCTTTCATGCTTAATGACCCAAAGCTTACTTTCTCAATGAAGACAAACTTGATAGTACAAAATGAATATAATTCACAAAGGAAAAGCAGACTAAATTTAATTACCAGTTTCCAGAATAATAAGTTGTTATAGCCTATGAAGATTACCAATAATTTTTTAGTTAACACAAACTTATGGATTTTATTGTATTTTATCAGTTCAAATCCATTATAATTAGTGTACCTTTTGACGCTAACAGTGTCCCATCTTTGGTCAATTGGTGCTTAAGTCGAAAACTTTTAAGTTCATGCCTAAGTCCTTCAGATACTACACCAGGAGACTTTAACAGATTTCTTGTTCTCTGGTGCAAAATGTGTAAGCTACTATTCTGCATTTATTACCTCAAAACTGGAATTAGACATGTTTCCAAGGAAGCCTATAAGTGATTTTCGCTGGTCATAACTTCATTTAGTAATAATTTTCACTGGTTTTTCTGGTGTATATTTCCTCTATTTGTTTTATAAAAGTGAGAAAAAGAACACATACATATATAAACAGAGAAACCAAACCCATTGCTCTCAAGGTGATTCCAACTCATAGTGATCCTACACCAAAAAAAAAAAAAAAACCATACCCGTTGCCATTGAGTTGATTCTGACTCATCGAAACCCTATGAAACTAATGCCATCGAGTCTATTCCAACTCACAGTGACCCTATAGGACAGAGTAGAACTGGCTCATAAGGTTTCAAAGGAGTGCCTGGTGGATTCAACCTCCGACCTTTTGGTTTGCTGCCATAGCACTTAACCACCATGTCAGCAGTGTTCTATGTATATATATATATATATAGATAGATAGATAGATACACACACACACTCTTATTTTCATTTCCTTCTTAACACACACAGTAATTAGCAAATATTTAGGAGAGATACTTTGACACTATAGAAATACCGTGTTCCTCCTTAAAGTGGGCCTAGCCTACTGGGGTGTTTTAAGAGAATTTTCTTTTTTGCTTATTCTTTCTAATGTATTACTTGGAAAATACTGCTTGGGTAGAGATAAAATTCTTGGCTCACGTTTTTCCCCCTTAATTTTACTGAAAATATTGATCAATATCTGTCTTGATTTGTACGTTGCTGTCGAGAAATCAGATGCAAACCTATATTCTGTCCTTGAAAGTGAAGTTGTGCTTCTACATGGAGATATAGATAATTTTTTTTTTAATGTTCACTTCTAATATTTTTCCTAGGCTATATCATGGAATTAACTCTTCTGTATCAGTTATCCCAAGCATATGGTGGTCCATTTTAATATGTAGATTTAAATCTGTTACTTCTGAAAAATTCCGTGGGCTGTAATTTGAAATATTGTTTCTGCTCCATTGTTTTCTCTTCTTTTTTAGGGACTCCAATTTTCTATGAGGTGTATCATCTTTGTTAATCTTCCATACCTATCATGTCCTCTCAGATTCTTTTTACCACTTTCTTTTATTTCTATTTTCTTGCCTTTTGCTTTCCTCTCTTTAATGCTCCTTAATTTAATGTAGATACTCTTCTCTCTTGGTAACCTTATAATTTAGTCTTAATTTATGAAATGATTTTGTGTCCATCTCCAATTAGTCAGTTCTCATTTTATATGTACTTTTGTCCATCTCAGTTCTAATTTTGGAAGTTTCCTATAAGCTCTTTATCCTTACTCAAAAAAGCTTGCTTAAATAATGATTTTACCTTGAGATGTTGTATTACAGTTTTTTCCCTATCCATGGTTGTTTTTCTGGGAAGAATTTTCATCAACTGAAATGTTTTAATTTTCAATCTCTGTTTTCTTCTTCTATTAGTTAGGTATGGCTGTTGCCTGTAAATTTTCTGTTTATTTTTAATTGCCCTGCTTTCTCAGGATCAGCAATGATAGCTGATTCCATCTGGGTAGAGGTGAGGGGATTCCGTAGATTACTAAGTTATTAGCGTGACAGCATCCTCCTCTGTTGGTACATGATTGCCATTTCTTAAGTAGAAGGTTCATCTTTGAGGGATGGGTTTAGTTGTGTCTTCTAACCTTGTGATCTGTTTCTGTAGCACCTTGTCTGAGTTGAGTTTCCCGGGAAACAGATTCTGAGATGGAGATTTGCCTGCCACAAGTTTCTTGGGGAATGCTCTCAGATTCAATACTTATTAGGGTGTGAAGGAATTAAGATTGGGCAGATGGCTGAGTTTTACTTCACTGTAGTCACCACAAAGACCTCAGCCAATTTCTGGGGAAGTGAGGAGCTAGGGTTTTCTTTCAGTTTCCACACCTTAAAGTGAGGACCCTGGAACTTATACTTCCTAAGAAATGGATATTAGATACAGGCTGCCCTAAGGAAAAGGTGTGAAATGGATGAAGCAACTCTCTTCAGCCAAGTCCAATTCCTGGACAGGAATTCAGATGAGAATTGTCAGCTACCAGCACTCTCATAGCTGGGGAATTAAGGTGGAATCCGGGCTTAATTAGATTCACTATAATCTACCTCTTAGACTGTTCAGAGTCACATGTTTGATATAATAATTTCTGGGAACAGCTTCTCCAGGATTCTGGTTTTTATCTTTTCCTGGACAATTTTAAATGATGAAAATTAGTGAGACAGCCTACAACTTCCACTGCTGCAGCTATTCTCAAGGCCACAGTTAATATTCTTCCCCTCCTCTTGGTTTCCCTTCCCTTTAGCTAATACCTCTGCTAGCTTAGATGGCTAACATGGTGGGCTGACACAGAGGACTGATCCCTAGGATTTTGAAACCCTAGTCACCATGCCCTTTTCAGGCCATGATTCTTATACTTGTCACTTTATTGCCTAACCTGGATAATGGAGTACCAAGACATACCTATGTATCACCTGAATGCCAAACATATTATTCCCAGCCCCACTGAACAGGGTTACTTTTACTTCTTCCTTACCAATGTGGATGCACTTAAACTCTTTTTCTCACTTTATTGCTCTGGCTAGGACCTCCAGCACAATGTTGAATAAGAATGGTGTTAAAGGGCATCCTTGTCTGGTATCCGTTCTCAAGGGGAATGCTTTCAGTCTGTCTCCATTTAGAATGATGTTGGCTGCTAACTGTATAAATGCTCTTTATTAAGTCATGGAATTTCCCTTCGTTCCTGTTTTGCTGAGCTTTTCATCAGGAATGGGTGAGGGACGTCGTCAAATGCCTTTTCTGCATGGATTGATAAGATCACGTGGTCCCTATCTTTTGTTTTATTTATTTATGTTTATTTGGATTACATTGATTTTCTAGTGTCAAACCATCCCTGCATACTAGATAGGAATCCCCCTTGGTTATGGTGATTTATTTATTTTGATATGCTGTTGAATTCTATTGGCTAGAATTTTGTTGAGAATTTCTGTATCTATGTTCATGAGGAATATTGGTCTGTCATTTTCTTTTTTTCTGTGGTGTCTTTACCTGGCTTTGGTATCAGGGTTATGCTGGTTTCATAGCATGATTTGGGGAGTATTCCTTCTATTTCTATGCCCTGAAATACCTTTAGCAGTACTAGTGTTGACTGTCTCTGAAAGTTTGCTAGAATTCTCCTGTAAAGCCCTCCAGGTCAGATCTTTTTTGGAGCAGAGTTTTTTAAAATTACCTCTCCAATCTCTTCTTTTGTTATGGGTTTATTTAGTTTTTCTACCTCAGTTTGTATCGGTTTAGGTAAGTAGTGTATTTTAGAAATTTGTCCGTTTCCTCTAGGTTTTCAAATTTTGGGAGTACAATTTTTCATAGTATTCTGTTAATGGTCCTTTTTATTTCAGTGGGTCTGTTGCGATATCACCCATCTCATTTCTTATTTGGGTTAATTGCTTCCTCTCCTGTTTTTCTTTTGTCACTTTGGCCAGTGGTTTCTCAATTTTGTTGATCTTTTCAAAGAACCAACTTTCAGTCTTGTTGACTCTTTCAATTTTTTTTCTATCTCTATTTCATTTATTTCTGCTCCGCTCTTTACTATTTCCTTTGTTCTGGTGCCCAAGGGATTCTTTTGGTCTTTTCTTTCTATTTGTTTGAGTTGTAGGGTTAATGTTTCAATTTTGGCCTTTCTTCTTTTTGGATGTATGCATTTATTGCTATAAATCGACCTCTATGCATTACTTTTGTTCTGGTAAGGTATGTTTTCATTCTCATTTGATTCTATGGATTTTGTTATTCTGTCCTTGACTTCTTCTAAAACCCAGTAGTTTTTAAGCAAGGTGTTGTTCAGATTCCATGTATATATATTTTTTTTTCCTTGCTGTTTCTGTTATTGATTTTTACTTTTACGGCATTATGGTCAGAAAAGATGCTTTGTAATATTTCAATATTTTGGATGCCGTTGAGGCTTGCTTTGTGGCCTAAAATGTGGTCTATTCTGGAGAATGTTTCATGTGCATTGGAAAAAATGTACACTTGGATGCTGTTGGGTGGAGTGTTCTGTATATGTCTATGAGGTCAATTGATTGATTGTGGCATTTAGATCTTTTGTACCTTTATTTTCTCTCTAGATGTTCTGTCTTTGACTGGAAGTCCACCACTAGTATTGTGGGGCTATTTCTCTTTTCGATGCTGTTAGAGCTTGTTTTATGTATTTTGGTGCCCTGTCATTGGGTGCATATATATTTATTATGGTTATCCTTCTGGTGTAGTGACCCTTTAATCATTATATAGTGTCCTTCCTTGTCCTTTGTGACAGATTTTGCTTTAAAGTCTATTTTGTCACAGATTACTACTGCCTGCTCTTTTTTGGTTGTTGTTTGCTTGATATATTTTTTTCCATCCTTTGAGTTTTAGTTTGTGTCTTTGAATCTAAGGTGTATCATTTGTAGGCAGCATATAGACGGATCATGTTTTTTATCCATTCTGCCCCTCTCTGCTTCATTATTTGTGCATTTAGTCCATTTAAATTTAGTGTAATTATTGAGAGGTATGAGTTTACTGCTGTCATTTTGATTTTTTTTTAAGTGTGTGATGTTGGCAGTTTCTTTGTTCCGCTTAATTTCCTGTGCTGAGTCATTTTTCTTTAGGTATTTTCTTTTCGTCTTTTTCATTATTGTTGATTTTGTCTTTGCTGAGACTTTATGTTTTTCTTCTTTTTTATTTTGACGGGTAGGTTTGTTAGGTTCCTTTGTGGTGACCTTAAAATTTACCTGTTTTTCTAAGTTTAAATCAATGTTTTATTTCTTGATATAACCTCAACTTCCTCTCCATATGGAAATTCTATGACTGCATTATTTAGTCCCCCTTTTAATTTGATGTTGTCATCGTTTACATATTGATGTCTCTAGTTTCCTATTTTCAGTCTTTTAACTTTGACTTGTTTTTGTAACTTCCGTATCTGGCTTGATAACTGGTTGATCTGTCTTGTGTTCTAGTCTTGGGTTGTTGTCTGATATTTTGCCATCATATTTGAGAGACTGTTTTGCTGAATGTATCATTCTTGGCTGGCAATTTTTTTCCTTCAAGGCTTTATATATGTCAGCCCAGTGACTTCTAGCCTGCATGGTTTCTACTGAGTAGTCCTAGCTTAGTTTTATTGGTTCTCCCATGTAGGCGACTTTGTTTATCCCTAGCTGTTCTCGAAACTCTTTGTCTTTGGTTTTGGCAAGCTTGATTATGTATCTTAATGACTTTCTTTTGGAATCTACATTGCGTGGGGTCCGTTGAGTTTCTTGGATAGATATCTTTGCATCTTTCATGATATCAGGAAAATTTCCTGCCAGCATATTTAACAATTCTCTGTATTTTCTGTTATCTCCCCATTGTGGTACTTCCATCACTTGTAGGTTTTTACTCTTGATAGTTTCCACATAATTCTTAGGCTTTCTTCATTTTTTAAATCTTTCTTCTAATTTTTCTCAAATAAATTGGTGTCAGGGGATGTGTTTTCAGTCTCACTAATTCTGACTTCCATTGACTCAGTTCTGCTCCTATGACCTATTATTGAGCATCTAATTCAGCACTTTTATTGTTAATATTTTGGATTTCTCTTTGCTGTCTCTGTGGATTATATCCACTTTTTAATTTTGTCATTTTGTTCTTGTATTTTTTTCCTGAATTCCTCTATTGCTTTGTCTGCACTTTCCTTTGTGTGGTCTGAGTTTTGCCTGATCTCCTTCCTGATCTCTTGGAGAGTTCTGTATATTAGTCTTTTGAATTCTTTCTCAGGTAATTCCATTGCCTTATCTTTCTCTGGAAGGTTTTCTGGTTCTTTATTTTGGTCACCTGCTGGAGCCATCTTGACCTGCTTCTTTATGTGATTTGATATTGACTGTTGTCTCTGAGGCATCAGTAAATTATTACAATTATGTATTGTATGTTTCTTTAGTGTGTCCTAACTTTTTGTTTTGTTTTGATATGCCCAAGTAGGCTGGGTGTGTGAACTACTTTGGCTATTGGTGTCTTTGAAGCTGTCACATCCTGTGAGATAGGTGGTTAGGGCAGCTACTAGGTATGTGAGCCCAAGAGTTTGTTCATTCTTATATAGGTGTGGCACAGATGTCCAGGTTGTCAGTTACCGAGTGTGTGGTGCAGACTCTCACCTACGGTCCTAGATAGGCAGGGCTGCATCGGGGTGTTTGGGGCAGGCACAGGTATCTGGCTGTAGTAGGGGGCTATGTGCACAGCAATACAGGGGCTGATGGAAGCCCCTGGAAGCTTGAGTGGAGAGAGTGTCCCTATCTAGTAGAGCATGTAGTGGAGGTATTGCAGCTGGTCCTTGGACACCTGGTGTTGTTGGCTGGAGGGACTGGAAGGTACCACCTATTCTCAGACCCTGTTGTGGGTGGCTAGATGAGGTGGGTGGTACTGCCAGCCTTCAGGCCCCTGCTGTGAGTGGATGAGGCCCCAGCTTAAGGGGAAGGGTGGTGTCAAATGTCACAAATCTCTAGCTCTCCCTTGGCTGCTGCAGTTGAAAATGGACTTCATGTGTATCCCCTGCTGTTTTATGCTAATGAGGGCATGTGATATTGTGGTTTAAGAAGGAGTAATGGGTGTTGCAAGTATGGACCCTTTATGCCAGTGGCTGAGTGAAGGAGCAGGGCCTCCCAACACATCCTGAGTTCTTGACTTAAGGGGAATGGAGTTTTTTAAAGCTGCAAGACTGGCATGGCACAGATTAACCTGAGTTCCCCGCTTACAGGGTGTGGCATTAGTTGAATACTGCTGGACTGGTGTCAGAGCAGAGTGAGGTGGTGGGTGAGTGAGGAGAAGGAACTTCTCTACTGTGAAACTCTGGGAGCAGGAGGGGTTGTTTTACCTTTGATGGTTAGGGCTCTTATATTGTCATATATAATCAATTCACTTGTTTTTTCAGGTCTTTGTTGTAAGAGAGATGACAGGAAGTGTCTGACTATTCTGCCATCTAGGCCACACCTCCTAATAACAGTATTAGTGAGAGAAAACAACGCTTTTATTATTAACACATAAAACAAAATAAAATTTTTATTATCACTTCTTTGATTTAATCTCATTCTTTTTACATTTCTATTTTTATGTTTTATAATATATAATATTTAATATAGTGTAGAACTATATAATTTATAGGTAAAATGAATATACTTCAAATGATTTTACTGAGATGAATGGACAGTTAAAACGTTTGGGTATCCCTCCTGTAGTGAAGCCACTAACAAATTGATGAGAGTTCACAACCCAAAAGAAGATGAGACAATCTCTGGAAAACTATAGAATAAAAAAAAAAAGTAGACCAAATAAGGAACTGAGGGAAACAAAAGCATCATTAAGGGCAAAGACAGAATCATGATCCAGCATAAAAGAATGAGATGGAACAGTTAGGAAGATGGAAGACATGAATGTTATCACAGAAGCTAATGGTGAGAGACTTTCAACAGCACTAAACACTAGAGCTTAGTCAGGAATGTAATTAGACAATGTTCTTTATTGCTGGCATTTAAAGTTTGGTTGTGACTTTAGTGAGAGTGAAGATTCAGTGAAATGGTGGTGACAGAAAAATAACAAGTGAGAGGGAACCAGATAGAACAATTCCCAACCTAACACCCCACTCCACCTAATATCTCCTATGTCATGCACACTTAAGATTCATTCACCTTTTTTTACCATCAAGTCTCTGATTACACCTTGCACTTTCAACTTCCTATGTCTTTAATCATGTGATTCCCTCAGGCTGCTGACTTTCCACATGCTGTTTGCCTATTAAAATCCTACTTATCCTCAAAGATTAGACAAACCCATAAAACAAAACAAGACTAAATGGGCACACCAGTCCAGGGGCAAGGATGATAAGGCAGGAGGGGACAGAAAAGCTGGTAATGGGGAACTCAAGACTGAGAAGGGGTGGGTATTGACATGTTGTGAGGTAGGCAACAGATGTCACAAAACAATGTGTATTAATTGTTTAATGGGAAACTAATTTTCTCTGTAAACCACCTAAATTAAAATAAGAAAGAAAGAAAGAATTTATCCAGGGTCAAACACTTTACAAGTAACAACACTGGAATTCAATCCAGGTTGAAGAAAACTCAGACTTTAACAAATAAGTTTGTAGTGAGTCTCTAGGTCAGTTTTCTTTGAGGAACTTAAAAGACGTATATCATAACCACTGACTTAAGGATATTTAACCAAGACATACAATTAGAAGGATATATAAGTTGCACTTAATTAAGTGTCAAATGTGTTATGATGTCAAGTAATGTACCATGTAGGTCAGGAACAGGATTTGATTTAAAAGACCTGAGAAAGTCCTTATAGGGGAGATCAGACGGAACTCAAGGATGAGAAGAACTGGGGTGGAAAGACAGGAGTAGGTGTTTAGGTAAGGAAACATTATGAGCAAGATCATTGAGTCAAGGGTGAACTGAGTACACAGAGGAACAGTAAAGAGATGTACTGAGAGGAAGAAAGCAAAAGACTGAGAGCCCTGAGCTGAGAGGAAGGAAGGAAGGGGACAGATAAAACCCAGGCAGAGCATGAAGTATCTGAAATACCAAAACACAGAAAGTGGATTTGGATTGAAAAATAATGAGGGACCATTAAACATTCCTGAGCATAGGAGTGCCTTTTCTTTTTTTCATTTATTCAAAAAATATTTATTGAGCACTCCAAGGTTCCAGACACTGTGAAGGTGTTGGTACTGCAATCATGAAGAAAGAAGAAACATTTCCTCCCGTCTTAAATCTATACGCTAATGGTGGCGGTAGAGTGGGTGTAATGAATTATACATGTGCCAACTAATAAATATATGCTATGCTTAGGTGTGATTAGCGGTATAACAACAACCAAAAAAAAAAGGTAATGAACATAAAGAGCTGCTATGGTGAACAGAAAAGATAGAAAAACAAGTTCAGTAATTCATTTAGACTAAATAATTGTTTTGGATTTAATTGTGCCCGCAAAATTTGTGTTGTAAATCCTAACCTCTATGCCTGTGGTTATAATCCCATTTGGGAATGGGTTGCCTTTGTTAAGTTAAGGTGGTAGAATGAGTGTAGGGTGTACCTTGAGTCAATCTCTTTAGAGCTATAAATAAGATTAAACAAGCAGTAGATAACTAAGACAGAATTTGGTACCAGAAGAGTGGAGTGCTCTTCGAACAGATACCTAAAAAGCGAAGTGGTTTTGGAATTGGGCAATGGGAAGAGGTTAGAAGAATTTTAAGTTTCCTAATAGTAAAAGAGTAGATTGCCTCAAAGAGAGTGTTAATAGAATTGTGGATGTCAAAAGCAATTCTGGTGAAGGCTCAGAAGGAAGTGAGGAAAACTATAAAGTCGCTATTATCTTTGAGAATACATATGACACCAGCAACAGAATATTTTTAGAAATATACACATTAAATACGCTTATGGTGAGATTTTAAAAGAAAATGATGAGCATGTGATTGAATAATTGAGGAAGGGCCATGTTTTTTTATCAGGGGAAAGAATTATATTCAAATGTTTAGTGGAAGGTAGAATTTGTAAGTGATAAACTTGGATATCTGGCTGAGGAGATTTCTAGGCAAGATCTTAAAAGGGTCATGTGGATCCTTCTTGCCACTTATAGCAAAATGCAAAAGAGATGGATTTAAAAATGAACTGTCAAAATGAAACCATAACTTAAAGATTTTGAAAATTCTGCTGTATGAACTAAGGACACATGCCCTAAAACACTCACTGAGGACTCGGTGACTTAATCTTTTGTTAAGGAGAGTAAATCTGTGACTGACAGATCTAATCAACTGCCACAGCAGAAAACCCATCAACTTACAGGGAAGAAGACAAAGACAGAATGAAAGGAAAGCAAGCTGTCTGACCCTTGGAATTCTACAGGCAAGAAACAGGCCAAAGAAGATACATCTGCTTACCTCCAAGAAAGAAAACGACCATCCCTGGAGGAGCGTGGAGCTCAGGAGTATTGTTGGAAGGCACATGGGAAGCAGGGCCTTCTTAGTTTCAAAGGGTGGGGCTACCGTCTCCTGGATCTCAAAGGGTGCACCAGAGCCTACAAGGTTTCAAAGAGTTAGAGCTTCTCTAGTTCATTTCCAGAGTCTGGGGCTGCCTTTAAGGTGTGCCAGGGGGATGATGCTGCCACTCAAAGCTGTGGAGATGTGGCTGCCCTCTCCAAGGAGCAGAAGAATAAGGCCTGCTGGACCAAAGGGATGTGGTTGCCACTGAGACGGACTAGGAGAATGAGGCCACCCAGAGCCAAGGAGAAGAGTTGCCATGCCAGTGGGGCTGGTGGGCAAGGGTGAAATCCAGGGCCAAGGAATCTTCACCTAAAATTTAGAAAGCATAATCAACACGCTGAGTCTAGAGGGAAGATGGTCTCAGAGAAGACTTGATTATTTTCAAGCCTTGACAACTAATGTAAATTGTTCTGCTGGGTTTTGGACTTGCTTGGTGCCCATTATCTGTTCTTCCAATTTTTCCCATTTGTAAAGGCAATGTCTACTTTGTATCTGTTCCTCCATTGTACTTTGAAAACAGAAAATTTGTAGTCTAGTTTTCACAAGTTAACAGATGAAAATTAATTTTGCCCAAGGATGGAATACTCCTTAAGTTTCACCCATATTTTATTTAAGTGCTTCAGAAGATGAGATTTAGGACTTGGAGTTCATTTGAGACTTTTGGGATGATGTGATGGGTTGAATGTGTTTTGCATGTGGCAAGGATGAGAATTTTGGGGAAACAAAAAGTGGAATGTTATGGATTAAATTGTGATCCCCCAAAATATGTGTTGTATGTCCTAACTTCTATGCCTGTGGTTAAAATCCTATTTGGGAATGGGTTATGTTTGTTATGGTAATGAGGCTGGATAAGCCTAGGGTGTATCTTGTGTCAATATCTTTTGAGATATAAAAGAGATTAAGCAAGCAAAGGAGAGAAGAAGATATGCCGGAAGAAAAATTCCCAGGAACAGAAGTTAAAACAGAAAATGACCTTCCACCAGAGCTAACACTGAGAGAAAGCCTTTCCCTAGAGCTAGCATTCTGAATTTGAATTTCTAGCCTCCTAAAGTGCAAGACAATGAATTTCTGTTTGTTAAAGCCATCCTCTCGTGGCATTTCTGTTATAGCAGCACTAGATAAAAGACAATAGAAATATAAAAATTTTTCCAATGAAGACTTGAAGGACAGGTGGACAGATTCAATTCACAGAGTGAAGAAGTCGGTGACATTGGCTGAAATCACCATACCTTTTCATCTTTTCTTCACCAAATCCTGTTTATTTTTCATAAGCCTCATTAGATCTACTGCCTTCAGGAAGTGGTCAAAACAGTCTGGGAATTTTTTCTGCCCATTTTACATTTTATGCACAGAATGTTGAACGGGACTTAGAAATTAGATCTGTTACATAAGAGTCAGCAAGATGAGAGGTGGGGCCAAGATGGCTGACTAGGTAGGCGCTACCTCAGATCCCTCTTGCAACAAAGACTCAGAAAAACAAATGAATTGATCACATACATGACAATCTATGAACCATGACCAACAAACACAGATTTAAAGAGTTGACCTGAGTGACAGAGCCTGAGAATGAACAACCACGGGGAGGCAGTGACTGTTTTCGGAGCCTGGAGCCAGTGTCCCAGTCAGAAAACCTTGGCGCCGGGCTTTGGACTGGGCTCAGGGAAGCTGAGCACAGCATCCTGAGTGGGCGCAAACACGAGATGCAGCCCTAGCCCCCAGAAGTGACCTGGGGGAAGTCCAGCAGTGCATGCAGACAGCTCAGGGACGTGGCTGACAGGAGGAGAAGTCACCAGGAGGCAGCCACTGGTTTTGGAGCCGGGAGTGCAGCGTCCCAGCAGGTGAACCTTGGCGCTGGGCTTTGGACTGGGTGTGGAGGAACTAACAGCAGCTTCTGAGACAGCACGAGCACGTGACATGGGCCTGACCACTGGGAACAATCTCCACCCAGCCAGCACACACAGTCGACGCACCCCTTGGGAATCTCAGATAAAAGAGTCATCTCAATCAAGAAAAGTAACTTTGTCTATATTCCGGGGTGCTACTCTCTGCTATTTATCTGAACTCTCCCCTCCCCTTCCCAGGCAGCTTCATTAACATTGGAATTTCCTGAGGCAGAGAGTGAACTTCTCTGCGTTTTTACTTTTTTTTTTTTTTTTTTTTTTGGTCTTTTCCTAACCCATTCTCCTGGCCTGAGAGAAGCAGCTACAAAAAACCCAGGGACCAAAAATCCTTCCCTAATTGGACTAAAAACACAGAACCAGCTCCAGCCAAGCATATGTGATCCACAGTCTTGGGCTTTCATCCCTACAGGGAACAAGGTGGCTATTATAATGCAAAGGCATTTCTGATAGGGATCTGACTGCATTTGTTTTAGCGGATTTACTGGAAAGACAAGTTTCCCAGGTCTGATATCTCTGCTATTCAACAGAGCCCTCACTGACCCACAACAGGAAACTGAGGGCTTAAGCTCCCCCCAGACCACCTAGCCTCCTGCCTTAGGGGTCTAAGGAGGGTGACACCTACCAATCTGTAGGGGTACTTGCATTGGGGGCCTAAGGTACAGCTGCAGAGCCCATCCTCCAAGATGCTTTAGGAATAGAGACACACTTACCTCACTGACACTTGGGGGAAGCCTGTCAGCATCCTGCCCCCCTGGAGTGTGAACCCCAGCTGCTACTAGAATCTGGTGCACACAACCATCACCACTACTTCTCTAGGTGGATAGGTGACAGTCTGCATCACATACTTGATGACACAAAATCAGATTCTACTCAAGAATAGTGAATGGACTCAGGCTTATATATATGGTAACAGCCCAAACCAGCTGGTAATAGGACATAAGCGAGCCAAGGGCTACAACAATCAAGACAGAGCAATCTAGTAGCCCATCTATGTATATTGAAAGAAAACAAAACAAGATAAGACTCAGTGAGCAAATATAGAATAAATCACTACAATATCTTAGTGATGGCTCGGAGACAGCAGTCGATATCAAACCACATAAAGAAGCAGACCATGACTGCTTGTACAACTCCCCAAACTAAAGAATCAAAATCTTTCCCAAATGAAGATATAATCCTGGAATTGCCAGATACAGAATATAAAAAACTAATTTACAGAATGCTTCAAGACATCAGGGATGACCTCAGAAATGAGATAAGGCAATCTACAGAAAAAGCCAAGGAACACACTGATAAAGCAGTTGAAGAATTCAAAAAGATTATTCAAGAACATAGTGGAAAAATTAATAAGTTGCAAGAATCCATAGAGAGAGAGCATTCAGAAACCCAAAAGATTAACAATAAAATTACAGAATTAGACAACTCAATAGGAAGTCAGAGGAGCAGACTCGAGCAATTAGAATGCAGAGTGGGAAATCTGAAGGACCAGGGAATTAACACCAACATAGCTGAAAAAAAAATCAGATAAAAGAATTAAAAAAAATGAAGAAACCCTAAGAATCATGTGGGACTCTATCAAGAAGAATAACTTGTACGTGATTGGAGTCCCAGAACAGGGAGGGATAACAGAAAACACAGAGAGAATAGTTGAAGATCTGTTGGCAGAAAACTTCCCTGACATCATGAAAGACGAAAGGATATCTATCCAAGATGCTCATCGAACCCCATTTGAGACTGATCCAAAAAGAAAATCACCAAGACATATTATCATCAAACTTGCCAAAACCAAATATAAAAAGAAAAATTTAAAAGCAGCCAGGGATAAAAGAAAGGTCTCCTACAAGGGAGAATCAATAAGAATAAGTTCAGACTACTCAGCAGAAACCATGCAGGCAAGAAGGCAATGGCATGACATATATAGAGCACTGAAGGACAAAAACTGCCAGTCAAGGATCATATATCCAGCAAAACTCTCTCTCAAATATGAAGGCAAATTTAAGACATTTACAGATAAACACAAGCACAGAGAATTTGCAAAAGCCAAACCAAAGCTACAAGAAATACTAAAGGAAATTGGTCATAAAACCAATAATATCAGATACCAGCACAACACAAGGTCACAGAACAGAGCATCCTGATACCAACTCAAATAGGGAAATCACAAAAACAAACGAAGATTAATCAAAAAAAAAAAAAAGCTCAAAACAGGGAATCATTGAAGTCAATATGTAAAAGATCACAATAATCAAAAAGAGGGACTAAATACAGGTGGCATAGAACTCCCATATGGAGAGGGATACAAGGCGATATAGGACAATACAAGTTAGGTTTTTACTTAGAAAAATAGGGGTAAATATTAAGGTAACCACAAAGAGGTATAACAACTCCATAACTCAAAATAAAAACCAAGAAAAACGTAACGACTCAGCAAACATAAAGTCAAATACTATGAAAATGAGGAACACACAAGTTACAAAGAAAAACATCTCAGCACAAAAAAGTGGACAAATGAAATTGTCAACAACACACATAAAAAGGCATCAAAATGACAACACTAAACACATACTTATCTATAATTACGCTGAATGTAAATGGACGAAATGCACCAATAAAGAGACAGAGAGTCTCAGACTGGATAAAGAAACACTATCCGTCTATATGCTGCCTACAAGAGACACATCTTAGACTTAGAGACACAAGCAAACTAAAACTCAAAGGATGGAACAAAATATATCAAGCAAACAATAAGCAAAAAAGAGCAGAAGTAGCAATACTAATTTCTGACAAAATAGACTTTAAAGTTAAATCCACCACAAAGGATAAAGAAAGACACTACATAATGATAAGAGGGACAATTGATCAGGAAGATATAACCGTATTAAATACTTATGCACCCAGTGACAGGGCTGCAAGATACATAAAACAAATTTTAACAGAAGTGAAAAGTGAAATAGACACCTCCACAATTATAGTAGGAGACTTCAACACACCACTTTTGGAGAAGGACAGGGTATCCAGTAAGAAGCTCAACAGAGACACCGAAGACCTAATTACTATAATCAACCAACTTGACCTCATTGACTTATACAGAACTCTCCACCCAACTGCTGCAAAGTATACTTTTTTTTCTAGCGCACATGGAACATTCTCTAGAATAGACCACATATTAGGTCATAAAACAAACCTTTGCAGAATCCAAAACATCGAAATATTACAAAGCATCTTATCAGACCACAAGGCCATAAAAGTGGAAATCAATAACAGAAAAATTAGGGAAAAGAAATCAAATACTTGGAAACTGAACAATACCCTCCTGAAAAAAGACTGGGTTATAGAAGATATTAAGAAGGGAATAAAGAAATTCATAGAATGCAAAGAGAATGAAAACACTTCCTACCAAAACCTCTGGGACACAACAAAAGCAGTGCTCAGAGGCCAATTTATATCAATAAACGCACACATACAAAAAGAAGAAAGAGCCAAAATCAGAGAACTGTCCCTACAACTTGAACAAAAAGAAAGTGAGCAACAAAAGAATCCATCAGGCACCAGAAGAAAACAAATAATAAAAGTTAGAGCTGAACTAAATGAATTAGAGAACAGAAAAACAATTGAAAGAATTAGCAAAGCCAAAAGCTGGTTTTTTGAAAAAATTAACAAAATTGATAAACCATTGGCTAGACTGACTAAAGAAATACAGGAAAGGAAACAAATAACCCGAATAAGAAACGAGATGGGCCACATCACAACAGACCCAACTGAAATTAAAAGAATCATATCAGATTACTACAAAAAATTGTACTCTAACAAATCTGCAAACCTAGAAGTAATGGATGAATTCCTGGAAAAACACTACCTACCTAAACTAACACAATCAGAAGTAGAACAACTAAATAGATCCATAACAAAAAAAGACATTGAAACTGTAAACAAAAAACTCCCAACAAAAAAAAGCCCTGGCCCGGATGGCTTTACCGCAGAGTTCTACCAAACTTTCAGAGAAGAGTTAACCCCACTACTACTAAAGGTATTTCAAAGCATAAAAAATGACAGAATACTGCCTAACTCATTCTATGAAGCCACCATCTCCCTGATACCAAAACCAGGTAAGGACATCACAAAAAAAGAAAATTACAGACCTATATCCCTCATGAACATAGATGCAAAAATCCTCAACAAAATTCTAGCCAATAGAATTCAACAACATATCAAAAAAATAATCCACCACGACCAAGTGGGATTTATACCAGGTATGCAAGGCTGGTTTAATATTAGAAAAACCATTAATGTAATCCACCATCTAAATAAAACAAAAGACAAAAACCACATGATCTTATCAATTGATGCAGAAAAGGCATTTGACAAAGTCCAACACCCATTTATGGTAAAACTCTCACCAAAATAGGAATTGAAGGAAAATTCCTCAACATAATAAAGGGCATCTACACAAAGCCAACAGCCAACATCACTCTAAATGGGGAGAGTCTGAAAGCATTTCCCTTGAGAACGGGAACCAGACAAGGATGCCCTTTATCACCGCTCTTATTCAACATTGTGCTAGAGGTCCTAGCCAGAGCAATTAGGCTAGACAAAGAAATAAAGGGCATCTGGATTGGCAAGGAGGAAGTAAAATTATCTCTACTTGCAGATGCCATGATCTTATATACAGAAAATCCTAAGGAATCCTCCAGAAAACTACTGAAACTAATAGAAGAGTTTGGCAGAGTCTCAGGTTATAAGATAAACATACAAAAATCATTTGGATTCCTCTACATCAACAAAAAGAACATTGAAGAGGAAATCACCAAATCAATACCATTCACAGTAGCCCCCCAAAAGATAAAATACTTAGGAATAAATCTTACCAAAGATGTAAAAGACTGATATAAAGAAAACTACAAAGTACTACTACAAGAAACTAAAAAGGACCTACTTAAGTGGAAAAACATACCTTGCTCATGGAAAGGAAGACTTAACATAGTAAAAATGTCTACTCTACCAAAAGCCATCTATACATACAACGCACTTCCGTTCCAAATGCCAATGACATTTTTTAAAGTGATGGAGAAACAAATCACCAACTTCATATGGAAGGGAAAGAAGCCTCGGATAAGTAAAGCATTACTGAAAAAGAAGAAGAAAGTGGAAGGACTCACTCTACCTGATTTTAGAAGCTATTATACAGCCATTGTAGTCAAAACAGCCTGGTACTGGTACAACAACAGGCACATAGACCAATGGAACAGAATAGAGAACCCAGATATAAATCCATCCACATATGAGCTGCTGATATTTGACAAAGGCCCAGTGTCAGTTAATTGGGGAAAAGATAGCCATTTTAACAAATGGTGCTGGCATGCCTGGATATCCAGCTGCAAAAAAATGGAACAGGACCCATACCTCACACCATGCACAAAAACTAACTCCAAGTGGATCAAAGACCTAATCATAAAGACTAAAATGATAAAGATCATGGAAGAAAAAATAGGGACAACCTTAGGAGCCCTAATACAAGGCATAAACAGAATACAGAACATTACCAAAAATGACAAAGAGAAACCAGATAACTGGGAGCTCCTAAAAATCAAACCCCTATGCTCATCTAAAGACTTCACCAAAAGAGCAAAAAGACCACCTACAGACTGGGAAAGAATTTTCAGCTATGACATCTGCGACCAGTGCCTGATCTCTAAAATCTATATGATTCTGTGAAAACTCAACCACAAAAAGACAAACAACCCAATCAAGAAGTGGGCAAAGGATATGAACACACATTTCACTAAAGAAGATATTCAGGCAGCTAACAGATACATGAGAAAATGCTCTCGATCATTAGCCATTAGAGAAATGCAAATTAAAAGTACGATGAGATTCCATCTCACTCCCACAAGGCTGGCATTAATCCAAAAAACAGAAAATAATAAATGTTGCAGAGGCTGCGGAGAGATTGGAACTCTTATACACTGCTGGTGGGAGTGTCAAATGGTACAACCACTTTGGAAATCTATCTGGCATTTTCTTAAAAAGTTAGAAATAGAACTACCATACAACCCAGAAATCCCACTCCTCGGAACATACCCTAGAGAAATAAGAGCCTTCACACAAACAGATATATGCACACCCATGTTTAGTGCAGCTCTGTTTATAATAGCAAAAGGCTGGAAGCAACCAAGGTGTTCATCAACGGATGAATGGTTAAATAAATTGTGGTATATTCACACAATGGAATACTACGCATCGATAAAGAACAGTGAGGAATCTGTGAAACATTTCATGACATGGAGGAACCTGGAAGGCATTATGCTGAGTGAAATTAGTCAGAGGCAAAAGGACAAATATTGTATAAGACCACTATGATAAGATCTTGAGAAATAGTATAAACTGCGAAGAACACATACTTTTGTGGTTACGATGGGGGGAGGGAGGGAGAGTGGGAGAGGATTTTTTATTGATTAATTAGTATATAAGAACTGCTTTAGGTGAAGGGAAGGACAATGCTCAGTACATGGAAGGTCAGCTCAACTGGACTGGACCAAAAGCAAAGAAGTTTCTGGGATAAACTGAATGCTTCAAAGGTCAGCGGAGCAAGGGTGGGGGTTTGGGGACCAAGTTTTAAGGGGACTTCTAAGTCAATTGGCAAAATAATTCTATTATGAAAACATTCTGCATCCCACTTTGAAATGTGGCATCTGGGGTCTTAAATGCTAACAAGCGGCCATCTAAGATGCATCAATTGGTCTCAACCCACCTGCATCAAAGGAGAATGAAGAACACCAAGGTCACACGATAACTAAGAGCCCAAGAGACAGAAAGGGCCACATGAACCAGAGACTTACATCATCCTGAGACCAGAAGAACTAGATGGTGCCCGGCCACAACCGATGACTGCCCTGACAGGGAGCACAACAGAGAACCCCTGAGGGAGCAGGAGATCAGTGGGATGCGGACCCCAAATTCTCATAAAAAGACCAGACTTAATGGTCTGACTGAGACTAGAGGAATCCCGGCGGTCATGGTCCCCAAACCTTCTGTTGGCCCAGGACAGGAACATTCCTGAAGACAACTCATCAGACATGGGAAGGACTGGACAGTGGGTAGGAGAGAGATGGTGATGAAGAGTGAGCTAATTATATCAGGTGGACACTTGAGACTGTGTTGGCATCTCCTGTCTGGAGGGCAGATAGGAGGGTAGAGAGGGTTAGAAACTGGCAAAATCGTCACAAAAGGAGAGACTGGAAGGGCTGACTCATTAGGGTGAGAGTAAGTTGGAGTATGAGTAAGGTATATATAAGCTTATATGTGACAGACTGACTTGATTTGTAAACGTTCGCTTAAAGCGCAATAAAAATTATTTTTAAAAAAAAGAGTCAGCAAGATGATTAGCACAGACTTTAGTGAGGGTCATTAGCGTTAACCACAGTATTTTACAGAGCATCTTTAATTGATGCCATATGGTTTCCGTGTTTTGGGAACAGAATCTCTTTTAACAGAAATACACTGATGTCAGTTCAAGAAAATCCCCTTAGAATTAGATGGAAGACAAGCTTTGCACTCTAATTATAGTCACTGACCTATTAGTAGTCTCCAAGATTTTCATTCTTTTAATCCCAAATGTTTTAGAGACCAAGATTTATATTTAGAAATTTATTTGTGCTAACACCATAAAGCAAGTAAAAAGCTCTTTGCCTCAAAGAAATACAGGTAAGAGAAATATTCTAATTTATTTTTTTAATATTGACATCTACAATTATTTATTTCTCAAAATTATTATCTCCATTGTTCTTAGAGTTTAACTCATTACTTATCTTTCTAGTTTTTCTCTAAATTGAAAACTGTGAGGAGCTAGAACAAGACACAGTACTGCAATTCATCCCCACTTTTTCTGATTGTAAGGTTCAATTTCAAAACAGACAAGTGAAGTCACAAAATAATTCTATGAAATAATTCAAGTTTGTTGTTATTAAGTGCCATCGAGTAGGTTCCAAGTCATAGCAACCCTATGTACAAAAAAGAAACACTGCCTGCTCCTGTGCCATCCTCAGAATCTTTGCCATGTTTGAGCCCGTTGCTGCAGCTATGCGAATTTAAAGTTATTTCTAATTTAGCTGAATAATTAGATGGTTTATATTTAATACTTTTAAATAAAGAAATAAAAAAATATTTAGCTAATGTCTGCCTTTTGATGTTTATGGAAAAATTAATTTCAACATTATGGAAAAATAAATCCATTTTGACCATAGAATTTACATGATTACCATCTTCTGCTGAAATGTTCTTCTGCTAACACTAAATAAAACTCAGAAATCCTAAGACAATTTAAAGTATTTTAGAAAACTAACATATAAAGACAAGCTTAGGTTAACTTATAAATTTATAAGCTATTGTGATATAATTCAGAAAATTTTATAATTTTCCAAGGAAACAGAAATATAGTAGATAAACTGGACAACATGATTGATGTAATTAGTACCACTAAATTCTACACTTGAAAAGTCTTGAATTGGCAAATATTGTGTTACGTTTATTTTTACAACAATTTTTGAAAAGTCAATTCAAGTAATAGAAAGATACCTGAATTTTTTCAAATGAAGAGTTTGAATAATTTCCTTTGTAGGCTCTTCTTCAAAGTTAATAATCTCCATTTGCAGAGTCCGCAGTGGTCACTCAGCATCATTGGTAGGATACCCAAAACAAGTTCACTTGTCGCAGGTGATTAGGATAGAGCTCAGATTTGAATCAATTCTGCCTATTTACAAGAACATTTTACAGCTTGCTTCACAGAAGTATAAATCAGAGTTAATCTCCCAATGCTTACAATCTAATAAGCAAATTGTGCGTACACATATAATAAAAGCAATGTATATTAAACATGAAAAATTGCAGATAATGTTAGGTATATAACATGCTTAAAAAAAGAGATCAGTGTGGTCTGGGTTATTTAGTTAAAATTTTATTACATATCTTTATATGTTAATTATGCCTTAGAAAAGTATGGAAAGGATGTAGATATTTGGTCAAAGCACCAAATATCTATATTTGGACTAATGATTAGTAAGAAATTATAGCCTGAGCAGGGTCAGTGTTTACGAAAATGAGTAAGTGTGGCACTGGGGATGGGGATGAGGTAGCCGAACAATGGATGGACAGGGTGAGAAAGCTGGAAGAGTTACTGGTGTATGTGGGAAATAAGCACAGGTATGGATCAGGTCACAAGGAACCTTAAATGTCGTCCTAAAGAATTTGAAATTATCTTAGAAACAGCAAATATTAAAGCCTTCTTGGAAGCAGTGTTGCATTTTACAACGTCATGAAGTAATGGCCACTGAACTTCAACAAAGATAAATAGATCTGGAAATGATCAGGAGAACGTGGCCTTAAATAAATAATGAAACAATGGGGAACTTCTATCTGATAAATGGTAGAAGTCTCTATGGAACAAAGTGGAGAGCATACATAACTGATATTTATCAATTCTCATAATATGGTCATAATTATTAGAGTATGATCACCAAATTTCAAGATTAGAACAGCATGAGACCCTTAAGGCTAGAAATGGAAAGTACACAGATAAAGAAGGAAAATATTAGTATTTTATCTACATATAGTCTCAAAAATTTGCTCCATCCTAGTAGAATGGGTTAACGGAAATATAAAGATGATATATACCAATTAACTTACTAAGGAAATTCATGGATTTTTATTTCTATTGCTTTCCAAGGTAAATTTCTTTAGATAGTTCCCTCCTTAATAATCGTTAACCTTTATGCACTTTCTAAGTCATAAATTTAACACATCCATACTTTGTAATTTATAAATTTTCACTCCATTGTGATAGTATATAAAAAAAATTGCTTACTGGAAATATGTATATATATGTATATAAGGATCGTCAATACAAAAACTGCCATTGAAATATTTGAGAACACTAATTCTCAGATACCCTGTATTTGTCCACTATCTTTGTATAAGTTCACACACAGAAACCTTTTCACTGCAAGCATCTCCTTGG
The DNA here is from genome assembly GCF_024166365.1 of Elephas maximus indicus. Lineage (NCBI taxonomy): Eukaryota > Metazoa > Chordata > Mammalia > Proboscidea > Elephantidae > Elephas > Elephas maximus. Next base: position 68,559,936 of record NC_064836.1, read on the forward strand.
AATTATGAAAATAGTCTTGTGAATCTTGAGTGTCAGCACTTGAGGTCATATAGGATGACAGTTTAGGGGAACTAACACTTCCTAGAATTATGCGTGCCTGTATTTCACAGACAGCAGGGGAGGCTTGGGGGAGTGGCTCTACTTCGTGTTTTCCAAGAGAAATTCGAAGCAACAATTAGAAACATTCTAAATTAGAATCTTATCTCCCCATAATTTCCACCTCAACAGAGAAAGTAGAGATGACCCAGGACAATCACTCCTTGACAACTGAGTTTATGCTCATAGCATTTACGGATCACCCAGGTCTGAAGATTCTTCTGTTTGTGGTATTCTTTGCTATTTACCTAATCACCATGGTGGGGAATCTTGGGTTGGTGGCGTTGATTTTCCTGGAGCGCCGTCTCCGCACACCCATGTACATCTTTCTGGGCAACCTGGCTCTGATGGATTCCTGCTGTTCCTGTGCCATCAACCCCAGGATGTTAGAGAACTTCTTTTCTGAGGACAGAATGATTTCCCTCTGTGAATGCATGGCACAATTTTATTTTTTCTGCCTTGCTGAAACTGCGGACTGCTTTCTCCTGGCAGCAATGGCCTATGATCGCTATGTGGCAATATGTCGTCCACTGCAGTACCACACCATGATGTCGAAGAAACTCTGCATTCAGATGACCATAGGGTCCTACATAGCTGGGAACCTGCATTCCCTTATTCACGTAGTACTTCTATTAAGGTTAACCTTTTGTGGATCTCATCAAATCAATCACTTTTTTTGTGATGTTCTTCCATTGTACAGACTCTCCTGTGTTGACACATATATCAATGAACTGATGGTCCTTATCTTTTCAGGGTCCGTTCAAATCTTCACTATTACTGTAGTCATAATATCATATCTTTGCATCCTTTTCGCAATTTTCAAAATAAAATCCAAAGAAGGAAGCGGCAAAGCTTTATCTACTTGTGCATCTCACTTTCTCTCTGTCTCAATATTCTATGGTTCTCTTCTCTTCATGTACATTCGACCAAGTTCAGTTAAAAAAGGGTATAAAGATATACCAGTTGCTATTTTTTATACTCTAGTAATTCCTTTATTAAACCCTTTTATCTATAGTCTAAGAAATAAGGACGTGATAAATGTTATGAAAGGAATTGTGAAGAAGAGAAAACCTCATAGTATTCTGAAACAAATATCTCCTGTAACAAATTGATTTTAATTAAATAAACTTTTTTTCAAAGCCAAGGATTCTGGGAGAATGGAAAATGGCCATTTTGTAGATCAAATATTAAATCACTGAACTGTGATGGTTTTTAGGTTAAATAAAGTGTAAATGGTTAAATAAGTTCAGAAGGGAGGGATTCTATAAAATATATTTCAAAATCTAAACTACTAAGGTCCCTTGGGAGCCAATTAAATGACTACTCCTAAGGTCACGAACTGTGGCAGAGTGGAACTAGCTACATTTTTCAACATATCCAGCAAATCCTAGGAATAAAAATTGGTATGTAAAGGTTGCCTCCATTTAACATTGTTGGCAAATTTATGGAATCTCTAAGCATAGTCCTACTGCTCACACTCATTTCGAGTTCTCATATATTAATTACTTAAGCCATACCATCTAGGAGGATTAAACTGCACATTTGAATTCGATTCTCAACTTCCTTTGAGTTGTTCGAGATTTTATTTTTGAAATGGATTTATACAGAATATGTATTCTCAAATCAAGAGCATCTTTATCTTTTGTGTGAGTCCTTTCTTCTGTTAAGCTCTCTAAAATAGAGTGTTTGTATAATGGTAATTTATAAATCTTAGCTGAAACTGTTGCTATTTATATGAAAGTCCTATGGATTTGAACGTTTTCACATAATTTGATAGTCGTCCCTGATGCCTGACAGTATAATTGCTGAATATATCAATTAATTCAAGTGTTTTTTCCCCCAAGATAGCATTATTTATCTTGTTTGTTATTAGGAATATCAGTAACCTGTACCAATTCCTATGTATATTATTGGAATATACATTAACATTATTGGAATATACATGAACATTAACAAAAACCTGGAGATGCTGCTTGGTAAAAATGAGGCAGGAAAGAGTGAAACTCCTAAAATCTAAACAACGAAAACAAACAAAAAAATTATTGATTACTTAAATGTGCAAATATGAAAGGGAAAACGGTTTAATAGGAACTCACTCTCTGCTAGACACAAAACTACACCTCTCAGATATATTGCCTTCCAATGAGTTAGGCATTATTTTTCATGCTTGTCCAGAGTAAAAAACTGATAGGTTGAAATATTAAGTAGTTCGCCCAAGTTCCTGCAAGCATTTGAATGGAGTTAGTATTTGTACCAATGATGCCTTTTCCCCATATCATTTTGCAGCTCCTTTCACAGAAACATAAGTCACAGTTAATCTCTACATCCTTAAAATCTAATAAGGAAGATGGACATACACATATGATGGGAAAAAGCAATGTAGATCATACACGAGGAATTTTAGGCTGTGTTGGGTATATAGCATGTGCTTGTGAATGCAGAACGTGGAGATCGGTGTAGCCTGAGGTATTTAGTCATCAAGTAGCATCAGAAATAACAGATATACAAAAAGTGGGAAAAAAACTGATATGGGGGAAAACAGGAATAAAAGCATGAGCAGAGTCAATGTTTACAGAAATGAGTGTGACAATGGTGGTAGGAAATGAGGGAGGTGAAGGATGAGTGTAAAAACCTGGCAAAGCTATTGGGTAAAGCTGTTGGTGAATGTGGAATATAAGGATGGAAGTGGATCCATTTACTGAGAATTTTAAATGCCACAATAGGGAATCTCAGTTTATCTTAGAGGCATCAAACATTGATGTCTTCCTGGTAGCAGAGTGCAGTTGTCCCTCCCTATCTGCAAGGGATTGGTTCCAGGACCCCTGTGGGTGTCAAAATCTGAGGATGCTCAAGTCCTTTATATAAAAGGGCATGGTATTTGCATGTAACCTACGCATATCCTCCAGTATACCTAAATCATCTCTAGATTACTTGTAATACACAAAACATTGTAAATGCTGTGTAAATACTTGTTAACGCTTACACTTAATAATGCTTTTCAGTCTTTGCAAGCATTTTATCAAGAACCAGAGAGACCATTTTTGCCTTTGTAAGACAGCACTTCAACTGACACTTGCATAAATTTCAGTTTCTTTCTGCTTTATTGTGCAAATGTTCTATTCTCAACACCCTTACAGCCCACTGCAGCAAGCAACATGCCACTTTTCAAAATATCTAAGATTTTTCTGGACGCCTCTTTAACTCAGTACAGAAGTCACTCCTGACTTTAGCCAAAAATTAGACATGCGTATAAAACAAACAATAACACATGTAGTTCAACTATGTATATGAGACTGAATGGGCACACCAGCCCAAAAGCAAAGGTGAGAAGGCAGGAAGGGACAGGAAAGGTGGGTGAACTGAAATGGGGAAACTGAAGTCGAGATGGGAAGTGTTGACACATTGCCGGGCTGGCAATCAATTTCACAAAACAATATGTGTATTAATTGTGTAATGAGAAACTAATTTGCTCTGTAAACATTCACCTCAAGCACAATTAAAAAAAAAATGAGCAGAGGAAAAATAAAAGAATTTTTATAGAAAGATTTAAGAATAGGTTGTTACTTGATAACATTAAGCCAAACAAGCTACTTTCGGAGCGCTGTTTTTTTTTGGTTGTTGTGTTTGGGCGGGATCTTCTATTTGTTTCTCCATTAGAAGCCAATGGTACAATATGCCAACTTCTCACTATGGCTGCTTATTCTGGGGCTTCTGAGAAGGCTCTTTTATGTCTGGAGTCTGGTTTCCCCCTAAACTGTTACTTCCTTTTCTAAGAAGACTTGGTCTATTAGCAAAGCAATTAATACCTAGAAAGGAGTACACCTCCCCAGGAACATTCTATTATAATTCATTTCTCTCTTCCTGCCTGTTTGGCAAGACTATTCAGTGAGCCTCTTGGTTTAGGACCTGTAAGCAGCCTCTGATGGTGTACTGGTCAAGAGCTATGCTGTTAATCAAAAGGCCTGAAGTTCTAATCCACCAGCTGCTCCTTGAAAGTCCTATGGAACAGTTCTACTCTGTCCTATAAGTTCCCTAAGAGCTGCGATTGAGTTGATGGCAATGGGTTTGGTTGGTTTTTCAGAAGCAGGCTCTTAAATTTATTTGGTCTTTTGTAAATTGTTATTTTTTACCCTTAGGAAACAAGCAAAGCAATGAACACTTAGTAATAAATTAAGGTGGAAAGTAGGCTAATCCATTTTAGAAAAATTTTTCTACAGGAAGGTTTTTCCAGTTAAACTTCTACCTCCCATTAGCCAGAAAATTAATTTAACAATATCTGATTTCATGAGCAAGCTGGTCAATCCATATTTTAATGTAAAACAAAGGGAATATTTGGGATCTTTAATCTGATTTTTTCTAAAGAACCTATTCATTTGATTAATGTTTTTTCCCATAACTCTCTCACTTACATTGTGAATCTCACCAATCTAATTTTTCCTTGTTTGAGAATGATTTAAGAATCCTGCCCTGTCTTTAAACCTTAAACCAAAAATATTCCCTGAAGTCTACCTCAAACCAAAAATAGCTTATCTTAACTAGTAAAACATGTCTACCTTGAGCATTACGCTTTTTTAAGAACTATCTGTATGGCATGAAATTGGCAACAGCAACTTGAAAGATTAGATAGAAACCTTAGGGGGCAGTGTCTGTTTATGCTGATGGGGGAGGAACAACTCAGAAAAAGAGGGTGAGAAAGGTTGCACAACTCAAAGAATATAACCAATGACACTGAATTACATATGTGGAAACTGTTGAATTGGTGTATGTTCTGCCCTGTATATCCTCAATAACAACAAAATTAAAAAAAAAAAAAAAAAGATCTAGGATTTTTATTTTCTCATCAAAAGATAGCACTTTACACTCCCTTTTAGCATTTGAGGGATTGTTTTGACCACTAAATTGCTTTTTAGGAGGCATTTCTTCACAGAAACAAAGGGTACACACAACACAAGTAGCAAACAATGGAGATGCAAGGCAAACAATGTTCAAACAAAGCCTGTTGGACAGAGTTTGAGGAGATATCTGTAAAAGGGTGGGAGGGCATGGCAGGGTATGCCTACACATCATTTCATTCGTGTGGATTAAAGATAGTGTTCAGCATCTGGTGAACTCAAGTTTTGCTTTTTGGAACTTACTTTTTTTTTTTTTTTAATATTTTCTATTTGTAGTTGGTTGAATCCGCAAATGTAGAAACCGTGGTTACGGAGGGCCAACTGTCAAATGATTTATTTTAGAAAACTGATGTGGCATTTGACTGCAAAGAGAGTCTAGAAGCAATGAGACTAACTGCAATTATTCAAATATCAGTAGTAAGAGCTAAAACTGAAGACTATAAAAGAGAAATTCATGATGCCTTTTTGGCCAAGACTAAATGATTGAATTAAACTCAATTTCTTGATGAATTAAACTGGTCTGTTTTTTCTTTTGTTTTTTTACACACTTTTCTGGGGCTCTTTATTTGCCCAGCTTCTCTCGGCAGGGTTACTTTTTACACTTGCCTGCTCTCTGGCTCCTTAATTTGCTGGTAGTCATGGGAATTGAACAAGTGGTTCTCTGTGTAGTTAAGCCTGGATGTAAAAGAAATGCTCTTTAAGAAAGGGAATGTTGCCACAGGAGTCTTTGTATGTAAAGTGGGCCAAGAAATGCTTCTTTATGAAAGGAATGCAGTTAAAATTGTTTTGGAGGGGACTTGGAGCTCACCTTTTCTAAAGTTTCCCAGACAACTTAAAAGGTTTTTGTTGTAATCAGCTGTTTCTGGGAAATAAGGTACTAGTACTGAATGGTTATCACCACTCCCTGAGACATTGAGTTAGAGCTGTTTAACCTCATCCAGTGATGTGTTTATGATCCCTCCTGCAGCATATGTGACTATGATCGAAAACATGTGTAACAAGCCCTTGAAATCAATCACTGTAAGCCTCTGTACACAATTATTCAATTGAAGCCTATTCCCCACCTTCTAACCCACACTTCTTATGACCTTAACAAAAAACAAAAATTATGATACAAATGATTGTATTTATCATTTCTTTGTTCCTTGGACTGTATCTGTTCCTGTTAGAAGCTCCCTTGTTGGAGCCATGAGTTTTTCACTTATGTAAACTGGTATCTCTCTGCATTCAAATGTATCTTCTTTTGTTTGTTTGTTTACTTTTACTGAATAAATCCTCCTACGCATATTTCAAGGACTGAATGGTTTTGTTCTCTACAACAACTGTAAGAAAGGAAAGCGATGCATAGATATAAACTACATTTTAAAGAACAACAAATAGTAAATTGTAATTGTTGGATAATAAAGCCTGTTACTTTCTTGTATCAACCATGTCATCTCTGATTTTATATTACCAGTGCTTCTTACAGTAACAGACACGTTTGAGCATTCATTAAACATTTTCTGACTATATGATGTGATTTTTGAATATTTTTGATTACTAGTGAATTTAAATAATTTCTATACCTTTATTTACCATTTACCTTATTTCTGAAAATCACCTGCTGGTGTCCTTTGAGTACTCTTTCAAAGAGCCTTGCCATTTTTGTTGTTATTTATATATATTTTATATAAAAAGGCTATTGGACTTTTATATGCAGTTGTGATACATTTTTTTGTCAATAATTTGTGTGCCTTCCTGATTTGCTTTTGATGTTTTGTGATGTACAGATATTTTCATTTTAAGATCCTCAAAACTATTAATTTATCCCTTTGCAATTTGTTCTTTCTTTTGCTACTTAAAATTTCCCAATATGAAATCTCATAATCATTATTTTTAAATACTTTAAATTTTTACATTTAGTTCTTGAATTAGTCTGGGATATATTTTTGGTGAACTAATATAGGTTTCTAAATTTATTTAGATTTAAATTAGATGATAGTTTAATTCCCTTATAAGGGAATTATATTGAAAAATAGCTAAAAATATTTATTAAAGAAGTTGATTTTCATGTAGCATCCTCTCCACACACCCTGGACAACCTGGCTCTGATGGTTTCCTATTGTTCCTGTGCCATTACCTTCAAGATATTAGAAATATTAGAGAACTCCTTTTCTGAGGGCAGAATGATATCTCTCTATGAGTGCATGGTACAATTTTATTTTCTCTGCCTTGCTGAAACCGTGGACTGCTTTCTCCTGGCAGCACTGTCTTACGATCACTATGTGGCAAGATGTAGTCCACTGCAGTACCACACCATGATGCCGAAGAAACTCTGCATTCATGTGACCACATAAACCTTTATAACTAGTAACCTGCATTCCATAATTCATGTTGTGCTTCTATTAAGGTTAACTTCTGCAGGCCTAATCAAATCGACTACTTTTTTGTGATATTTTGCCCTTATACAGATTATCCTGTACTGAACTTTTTATTGACAAACTAATGATACATATTTTTTCAAGGCCTACTGAAATCTTCACCATTGCCACTGTCTTCACTCTTTGTATCCTTTTCACGATTTTCAGGATGAAATCCAAAATAGTAGAAGTAAAGCCTTTTCTACCTGTGCATCTCACTTTCTCTCTGTCTCAATAGTCTGCATTTGTCTTCTCTCGTGTATTTGACCATTTGAAGAACAGGATAAAGAACACCAGTGGCAATTTTTTATATACTATTAAATCCTTTATTAAACCCTTTTATTTATAGTCTGAGAAATAAGCAGGTAATAATTCATGAGGAACTATAATATTCCTAAGCAAACTTCATCTTCTACAGCAAATTGATGTTAATTTATTAAAATGCTTCTCTAGGAAAAGAAAAATATGTTTTATACAAAATATTAATCTCTAAATCATTAGGCTGTGTTTGTTAAAATACGCATGACTGGAGTTTCAAAATATTCTGCCAGACTTTAATACAATATTTTATCTGTTTATTGGCTATTTTCATTTCTTCTGTGAATTGTCTGTTCATTTTTCCTTCATCTTACTGTTTCTTTTTTTGCCCTCATTTATTTCTACCACTGTTGATAGAGAAGATATTAAAATGCTGTGACTATTTGTGCAAGTAGTTTCTCTGTGTGTTGATAGTCTTTTAATATTTTTTGTGATATTCATGTTTAGTAAACATTTTAATGTGATCTAATCATACTTATTGTTTTTTTCCAATATTGTTTATTTTATGTTCATTTGTTTAGAATTTCTTTCCTCAATTTGAGATCTGATATTAGCTAACTTTTCTTTTTTCTCTTTTTCTTTATCTTCTCCTGCTCTTTCTCCCTGCCTTTCTCTTCTTTCTTGATAGTTTAAGTTTTTGCCCTTGACTCTTGGCACTTCCTGAAACTTCTTTAGTACATGGCATGAGGTGTGGATGTAACTTTTTTTTTTTTTTTTTGCCTGTGTCTTCCAAAATATTCCACAGATTCATTTAGTTTGAATAAACACCAAAGGAGTACTTCTTTGGAAACCCGAAAAAGTCATTCATGCTAAAATTCTCTAGAATTCTAGATTTTCTAAGAAATAATAATAACCAATAAACAAATAGAGTTTGTGTATTACATCCTAAAGTATATGATGAATCTCAAATAATGAAAACAGTTAACTTTTAGATCAAGAATCAAGAGATGGATCAATGGAACAGGTCATACTATTCAAAAGTAAATTCCTTGTAAAATAAGCAGCACACCATAAATCAGAGAAGAAAGAAATTATTGTTTAATAAATGTTCGTGTGGCAATTGGCTATTTCTCTTTTCTGTTTGTGTTAAAATTTATATGCCACCTCTCATGCAGAGATTTTTTTTTTTAATTTTATTGTGCTTTAATTGAAAGTTTACAAATCAAGCCAGTGTCTCATACAAAAATTTGTACACACCTTGCTATATAGCCTTAACTGCTCTCCCCCTAGTGAGACAGTCCGCTCCTTCCCTCCAATCTCTCTTTTTGTGTCCATTCTGCCAGCACCTGATCCCCTCTGCCCTCCTTTCTCCCCTCCAGATGGGAGGTGCCAACATACACTCGAGTGTCTACTTGATCCAAGAAGCTCATTCTTCATTAGAATTTTTTTCTATCCATTTGTCCAGTACAATCCCTGTCTGAGGAGTAGGCTTTGGGAATGGTTCCTGTCTTGCGCTAACAGAAGGTCTGGGAGCCATGATCGCCGGGGTCCTTCTAGTCTCAGTCAGACCATTCAGCCTGGTCTCTTTACAAGAATTTGTAGTATGCGTCCCACTGCTCTCCTGCTCCTTCAGGGGTTCTCTACTGTGTTCCCTGTCAGGGCAGTCATCTGCTGTAGCCAGGCACAATCTAGTTCTTCTGGTTTCAGGCTGATGTAGTCTCTGGCTTACGTGGCCCTTCTGTCTCTTGGGCTCATAATTACCTTGTGTCCTTGGTGTTCTTCATTCTCCTTTGCTCCAGGTGGGTTGAGACCAATTGATGCATCTTAGATGGCCACTTGCTAGCATTGAAGACCCCAGACGCCGATCTCCAAAGTGTAATGCAGAATGTTTTCATAATAGATTGTACTATGCCAATTGTACCCCCGCCACTGCTACACTGGCCTTCGAAGCATTCAGTTTATTCAGGAAACTTCTTTGCTTTTGGTTTAGTCCAGTTGTGCCGAGCTCCCTGTATTGTGTTTTGTCTTTCCCTTCACCTAAAGTATTCTTACCTACTATCTAATTAGTGAATACCTCTCTCCCATTCTCCCTCTCCCCTCTCGTAACCATCAAAGAATATTTTCTTCTCTGTTTAAACTATTTCTCAAGTTCTTAAAATAGTGGTCTTATACAATATTTGTCCTCTTGCAGCTGACTGATTTCATTCAGCATAATGACTTCCAGTTTCCTCCATGTTATGAAATGGTTCCCAAATTCATCACTGTTCTTTATTAATGTGTAGTATTCCATAGTGTGAATACTCCACAATTTATTTATCCATTCATCCATTGATGGGCATCTTAGTTACTTCCATCTTTTCACTATTGTAAACAGTGCTGCAATGAACATGGGTGTGCGTATATCTTTTCTTGTAAAGGCTCTTATTTCTCTAGGGTATATTCCAAGGAGTGTGATTGCTGGATCTTATGGTAGTTCTAGTTCTAGCTTTTTAAGGAAGCACCAAATTGATTTCCAAAGTGGTTGTACCATTTTACATTCCCACCAGCAGTGTATAAGTGTTCTGGCCTCTTCACAAACTCTCCACCATTTATTATTTTGTGTTTTTTTGGATTAATGCCAGCCTTGTTGGAGTGAGATGAAATCTCATCGTAGTTTTGATTTGCATTTCTCTAATGGCTAATGATTGTGAGCATTTCCTCATGTATCTGTTAGCTACCTGAATACTTTATTTAGTGAAGTGTCTGTTCATATCTTTTCCCCATTTTTTAATCGAATCATTTGTCTTTTTGTAGTTGAGTTTTTGTAGCATCATGTAAATTTTAGAGATCAGGCACTGATTGGAAATGTCATAGCTAAAAACTTTTTCCCTGTCTGTAGGTAATCTTTTTACTCTTTTGGTGAAGTCTTTGGATGAGCATAGGTGTTCGATTTTTAGGAGTTCCCAGTCATTTACTTTTATTCTGCGTTGTTAGAAATATTTTGTATACTGTTTATGCCATGTATTAGGGCTTCTAATGGTGTCCCTATTTTTTCTTCCATGATCTTTATGGTTTTAGATTTTATATTTAGGTCTTTGATCTATTTTGGGTTCGTTTTTGCGCATGGTGTGAGGTATGGGTCTTGTTTCCTTTTTTTTGCAGATGGATATCCACTTATGCCAGCACCATTTGTTAAAAAGACTGTCTTTTCCCCATTTAACTGATTTGGGACCTTTATCAAATATCAACTGCTTATATGTCTGGATTCTCAATTCTATCCCATTGGTCTATGTATCTGTTGTTGTACCACTACCAGGCTATTTTCACTACTGTGGTGGTATAATAGGCTCTAAAATCAGGTAAAGTGAGGTCTCCCATCTTGTTCTTCTTTTTCAGTAATGCTTTACTTATCCAGGGCCTCTATCCTTTTATTATGAAGTTGGTGATTTATTTCTCCACCTCATTAAAAAATGTCATGGAGATTTAGATTGGAATTGCCTTAAATCTATAGATCTTTTTTGGTAGAATAGACGTTTTTATAATGTTAAGTCTTCCTATCCATGAGCAAGGTATGTTTTTACACTTATGTAGGTCTCTTTTGTTTTGTAGTTTTCTTTGTATAAGTCTTTTACATCTCTGGCAAGATTTATTCCTAAGTATTTTATCTTCTTGGGGGCTACTGTAAATAGTATTGATTTGGTGATTTCCTCCTCGATGTTCTTTTTATTGGTGTAGAGGAATCCAACTGATTTTTGTATGTTTATCTTATATCCTGATAATCTGCTGAACTCTTCTATTGGTTTCGGTAGTTTTCATGATGATTCTTTAGGGCTTTCTGTGTATAAGATCATGTCATCCACAAATAGAGTTACTTTTACCTCTTCCTCTCCAATCTGGATGCCCTTTATTTATTCATCTAGCCTAATTTCTCTGGCTAGGACTTCCAGCACAATGTTGAATAAGAGTGGTGATAAAGATCATCCTTGTCTGGTTCCCAATATCAAGGGGAATGCTTTCAGACTGTCTACACTTAGGATGATGTTGGCTATTGGTTTTGTATACATGCTCTTTATTAAGTGGAGGAATTTTCCTTCTATTCCTATTTTGCTGAGAGTTTTTCTCATGAATGAGTGTTGAACTTTGTCAAATGATTTTCTGCATCAATTGATAAAATCATGTGATTCTTGTCTTTTGTTTTATTTACATGATGGATTACATTAATTGTTTTTCTAATGTTGAACCATCCTGCATACTGGTATAAATCCCACTTGGTCATGGTGAATTCTTTTTTGGATATGTTGTTGAATTCTATTGGATAGAATTTTGTTGAGAGTTTTTGCATCTAAGTTCATGAGCGATATAGGTCTGTAATTTTTTTGGTGTCTTTACTTGGTTTTGGTATCAAGGATATGCTGGTTTCATAGAATAAGTTTGGGAGTATTCTGTCCTTTTCTATGCTTTGAAATACCTTTAGTACTAGTGATGTTAACTCTTCTCTGAAAGTTTGGTAGAACTCTGCAGTGAAGCCCTCTGGGCCAGGGTATTTTGGGGGGGGATGGGGGAGTTTTTTGATTACGTTTTCAGTCTCTTCTTTTGTTATGGGTGTATTTAGCTGTTCTACCTCTGTTTGTATTAGTTTAGGTAGGTAGTGTGTTTCTAGGAATTCATTCATTTCTTCTAGGTTTTCAAATTCATTAGAGTACAATTTTTTATAGTAATCTGATGTGATTCATTTAATTTCAGATGGGTCTGTTGTAACATCACCCAACTCATTTCTTATTCACTTTATTTGCTTCCTCTCCTGTTTTTCTTTTGTCAGTTTGGCCAATGGTTTATCAATTTTGTTAATTTTTTCAAAGAACCAGCTTTTGGTCTTGTTAATTCTATTGTTTTTTTTCTGTTTTCTATTTCATTTAATTCGACTCTAATTTTTATTATTTGCTTTCTTCTGGTGCCCGTGGGTTTCTTTTGTTGCTCTCTTTCTATTTGTTCAAGTTGTAGGGATTATTCTTTGATTTTGGCCCTTTCTTCTTTTTGTATGTGTGCATTTATTGATATAAATTGACCTCTGAGCACTGCTTTCACTGTGTCCCATAGGCTCTGATGGGAAGTGTTTTCATTCTCATTGGATTTTATGAATTTCTTTATTCCGTCTCTAATGTCGTCTATAACCCAGTCTTTTTTGAGCAGGGAATTGTTCAGTTTCCAAGTGTTTGATTTCTTTTCCCTGCTTTTTCTGTTATTGATTTCTACTTTTATGGCCTTATTGTCAGAAGAGATGCTTTGTAATATTTCAGTGTTTTGATCCTGCTAAGGCTTGCTTTATGACCTAATACATGGTCTTTTCTAGAGAATGTTCCATGTGCACTAGGAAAAAAAGTATACTTGGCTGCGGTTGGGTAGAGTATTCTTTATATGTCTATGAGGTCAAGTTGGTTGATTGTGGCATTTAAATCTTCCATGTCTTTATTGAGCTTCTTTCTTTTGTGTATTGTTGACAGTTTCTTTCTCCCACTTAATTTTTTGTGCTGAGTAGTTTATCTTTACATATAGTCTGTTCCTCGTATTTGTTGTTGTTGGTTTTGTTTCTGCTGAGTCTCTATTTTTTTCTTGTATTTTATTTTAATGTGTAGGGTGTTTGTCTCCTTTGTGGTTATCTTCATATTTACCCCTATTTTTCTAAATTTGAACCTAATTTTTATCTCTTTGTGTCACCTTGTCTTCCTCTCCATATGAAAGATCTATGACTACATTTCTTAGTCCCTCTTTATTGTTTTAATGTTGTCTTCTTTTACATAATAACATCGCTGTTTCCCTGTTTTGAGCATTTTTTTAACTTGATTTATTTTTGTGACTTCTCTGTCTGAGTTGACGTCTCGTTGCTTTGTCCAGTGTTCTAGTCTCGGGTTGATATCTGATATTATTGATTTTCTGACCAAAGAACTCCCTTTAGTATTTCTTGTAGTTTTGTTTTGGATTTTATAAATTCCCTAAACTTTTGATTATCTGGCAATGTCCTAATTGCACCTTCAAAGATGAGAGACAGTTTTGCTGGATATATGATTCTTGGCTGGCAATTTTTTTCCATCAAAGCTTTGTATAAATCATCCCATTCCATTCTTGCCTGCATGGTTTCTGCCAAGTAGTTGAAGTGTATTCTTATTGACTCTCCTTGTAGGTGACTTTTCGTTTATCCCTAACTGCTCTTAAAATTATCTCTTGATCTTTGGTTTTGGAAGTTTGATTATATCCTGATGATTTTCTTTTAAAATCTAACTTATGCAGAGTTCGATGAGCATCTTGGGTAGATATCTTCTCATCTTTCACAGTATCAGGGAAGCTTTCTGACAACAAATCTTCAACAATTCTCTCTGTATTTTCTTTTATCTCTCCCTGTTCTGGTACTCCAATCACTCACAGGTTAATTCTCTTGACAGAGTCCCACATCATTCTTAAGTTTTCTTCATTTTTTCAAATTCCGTTGTCTGATTTTTCTTCAAATATATTGGTAGTAAAAAATATTGGTAGTACCAAGTGCTATATCTTCAAGTTCACAAATTCTGCCTTCCATTTGCTCAGTTTTGCTTCTCGACTTCCCATAAAAAAAAAAAAGAGTTGTCTAATTCTGTGATTTTATTGTTAATCTTCTGAATTTCTGATTGCTGTCTGTCTATGGATTTTTCCAGCTTATTAAATTTTTCATTATGTTCCTGAATAACCTTTTGAATTTCTTCAACTGCTTTACGTGTGTGTTCCTTGGCTTGTTCTGGGTATTGCCTGATTTCCTTCCTGATGTCTTGAAGGGTTCTGTATATGAATCTTTTGTATTTTGCATCTGGTAATTCCAGGAATGCACTTTCAACTTGAAGATCCCTCTGATTCTTTGTTTTGAGAGCTTGTTGAGGCGATCACGCTGTGTTTCTTTATGTGACTTGATATCGACTGTTGTCTCCAAGCCATCTATAAATTATTGTATTGGTTTCTCTTATGTTTGTTTACTGTATCCTAGCTTCTTGATTTGTTTTGTTTTGATATGACCAAATGGGTTGCTTGAGTGAGCTAGCTTGATTATTTTCACCTTTGGAGCTCTGAGGTCCTGTCCCCAGGTGGCTAGAGCTGTTATCAGGTTTATCAGTTTAGGAGTCCATTCACTTTTCTTGTAAGAACTCAGCTCTGGTGTCCAGGTAGCTGATCATCAAGTGTGTGGTACAGGCTCTGTCCTACATTTTCAGGGGCAATTGGTGTAGGTACTGGTATCTGGCTGCAGCAGGGGGTCACACTCTGAACAAGGCAGGGGGCTGAGAATCATTCCCCAAATGTCTCTGAAGTGGGTGGGTTCTGCAGATGAACCATGACACTCAATGTTTTTGGTTGCAAGGACTGGGAGGTGCCAGGTATCCTTGGACCCCTGTCATGGGTGTCTGGGTGACTTGAGTAGAGCTACCAGTCCTTAGGCCCTTGATGTGGGTAGGCGAGAGCCCTGTTTAATAGGCAAAATGGTGTCAAACCTCAAATACCCACCTCTTCACCATGCAGCTGAAACACTTGTAGTCTGCCAACAAGGGCCTAGTCTTCCGAAATAGGCCCACACAGGTCCATGCAGGGGGAAGGGTACTCAAAGTACATAGGCTTTTTATGCCTGGACAGGAGCCACTTCTATCCTGAGCTCCCCTGGTTAGTGGATCTGACAAATTATCTTTTCCCCCAAATGCAAATTTATTCCTTCTTCAAGGCAGGGAAGATGGCTCTAGGCACTCAACAGGGTCTATATCAGTCCCAGGGAAATCAACAGCCACTGAATCCAGCTTGGAGACTGGGGGGCAGGGTAAAATATATGCAAGTACTTAGCTTTTGCTGAGAGCTCCATTCTTCTCTGGTTCCAGAGGTGTGAGTAGGCTGTGTGTTTGGCTGCTTCTCCTTGAGGAAACTGCGGCTGAATGCTATTGTCAGCCTGCTGCAGCCACTCCCGGGAATGGTGCCTGAGGGCTTTGGTGATTCAGGTCCAGTAATTCCTCTCCTCTTCTGAACCATCTCTTCCTCACCCTGCCACTCAGTTCATTTTCTAACTTTGCCTTTGATGTTCGGGGCTCCTAGCTTGTCATAAATATACTTGTTTCACTTGTTTTTTCAGGTCTTTGTTGTAAGAGGGCTCGCTGGAAGCACCTGTCTATCTCACCATCTTGGCCCCACCTCCTACAGAGATTATTTTATAAACATAATTTGTATTTTCTCTTTTATAGCATGAATTTTTATACATACAATTTTAATTCAACTGCAGTTCATTTTTAAATGTTGTGAAGAATCAAAATTTGATTTGTAATGGATTACAAGTAGTTCCAGAAGCATTTGTTAACTAGTTCTTCCCTTAAGTACCAATTTCACATCTGTTTTTATACATGTACACTCACACACTCTTATGTTCATGCACATAGGAGGCCTATTTCTGGCCTGGCTAATCCGCACAACACAAAATAAGACAGGTACAAGTTCTACCCTTATATTCCATCAGGGAAACACTAGAAGCACTCACTCATCTATGCCAAGAAATTTAGAAGGCAGGTACCTGGCCAACTGCTTAGAAGAGATCCATATTTGTGCCCATGCCAAAGAAAAGCATCCAGCAGAAAGCAGAAATTATTGAACAATATCTTTGTTATCACACAAAAGTAAAATTTTGCTGAAGATAACTCAAAAATGTTTGCAGGAATACATTGACAGGGAACTGCCAGAAAATCAAGCCAAATTCAGATGAGGACATGGAAGGAGGGATATGATTGCTGATGTTAGATGGATCTTGGCTAAAAGCAAAAAATCCCAGAAAGATGTTTACCTGCCTTTTATTGACTATACAAAGGCATTCATTTGTGTGGGTCATGACAAATTATGAATAACATTGTGAAGAATAGGAATTGCAGGACACTTAATTATGCTTAAGTGGAACCCCTATGTAAACCAAGAGGCAGTCTTTAGAAGGAGGGAATAACAGGTGATTTAATATCAGAAAAGATGGGTATCAGGGTTGTATCCTTTCACCATATTTACTCAATTTGTACGCTGAGCAAATAATCCAAGGAGCTGTACTATATAAAGAAGAACACAATATCAGGATTGGAGGAAGACTCATTAACAACCTTCAGTATGAAGATGACACAATCTTGCTTGCTGAAAGTGAAGAGGACTTGAAGCACTTACTGATGAAGACCAAAGACCACAGCCTTCAGGATGGATTACAACGTCATGATAAACAGAGAAAAGATTGAGGTTGTGAAGAATTTCAGTTTACTTGGATCCACAATCATCAGCCATGGAAACTGTTGTTGTTGTTGCTGTTGTTGTTGTTGTTAGGTGCAGTCGAGTCAGTTCCAATTCATAGCGACACTATGCACAACAGAACGAAACACTACCCGATCCTGAGCCATCCTCACAATCGTTGTTATGCTTGAGCCCATTTTTGCAGCCACTGTGTCAATCCACCTCATTGAGGGTCTTCTTCTTTTCTGCTGACCCTGTACTTTGCCAAGCATGTTGTCCTTCTCTAGAGTCTGAGCCCTCCTGACAACATGTCCAAAGTATGTAAGACACAGTCTTGCCACCCTTGCTTCTAAGGAGCATTCTGGTTGCACTTCTTCCAAAACAGATTTATTCGTTCTTCTGGCAGTCCATGGTATATTCAATATTCTTCACCAACACCACAGCTCAAAGGCATCAATTCTTCTTCAGTCTTCTTTATTCATTGTCCAGCTTTCACATAAATATGATGTGTTTGAAAATACCATGGCTTGAGTCAGGCACACCTTAGTCTTCAAGGTGACATCTTTGCTCTTCAACACTTTAATGAGGTCCTTTGTGGAAGATTTACCCAGTGCAATGCATCTTTTGATTTCTTGACTGCTGCTTCCATGGATTTGATTGTGGATCCAAGTAAAA
Organism: Elephas maximus indicus; assembly: GCF_024166365.1. NCBI lineage: Eukaryota > Metazoa > Chordata > Mammalia > Proboscidea > Elephantidae > Elephas > Elephas maximus. The sequence goes on from NC_064836.1 coordinate 68,577,487, forward strand.
TGAAATCCTTGACAACTTGAGTCTTTTCTATGTTCATCACGATGTTACTCCTTGGTCCAGTTGAGAGGATTTTTGTTTTCTTTATGTTGAGGTGCAATCCATACTGAAGGTTGTGGTCTTTGATCTTCGTTAGTAAGTGCTTCAAGTCCTCTTTACTTTCAGCAAGCAAGGTTGTGTCATCTGCATAACATAGGTCGTTAATGAGTCTTTCTCCAATCCTGATGCCCCATTCTTCTTCATATACTCCAGCTTCTCAGATTATTATCTGAATAGGTATGGTGAAAGAATACAATCCTGGTGCACACCTTTCCTGACTTTAAACCAATCAGTATCCCCTTGTTCTGTCTGAACAACTGCGTCTTGATCTATGTAGTTTCCTCATGAGCACAATTAAGTGTTCTGGAATCCCCGTTCTTCCCAACATTATCCCTAATTTGTTATGATCCACACAGTCGAATGCCTTTGCTAGTTAATAAAACACAGGTAAACATCCTTCTGGTATTCTTTGCTTTCAGCCAGGATCCATTTGACATCAGCAATGATATTCCTGCTTCCACGTCCTTTTCTGACATCGACCTGAATTTCTGGCAGTTCCCCGTCGATATACTGCTGCAGCCATTTTCAAATGATCTTCAGCAAAATTTTGCTTTTGTGTGATATTAATGATATTGTTCTATAATTTCCACATTCGGTTGGATCACCTTTCTTGGAAATAGACATAAATATAGCTCTCTTCCAGTCAGTTGGCCAGGTAGCTGTCTTCCATATTTCTTGGCATAGACGAGTGAACAACTTCAGCACTGCATCCGTTTGTTGAAACATCTCAATTGATATTCCACCAATTCCTGGAGCCTTGTTTTTCTCCAATGCCTTCAGAGCAGCTTGGCCTTCTTCCTTCAGTACCATCAGTTTCTGATCATATGCTACGTCTTGAAATGGTTGAACATTGACTAATTCTTTTTGGTATAATGACTCTGTGTATTTCTTCCATCTTCTTTTGATGCTTCCTGCATTGTTTAATATTTTCCCCATAGAGTCCTTCCCTATTGCAAGACGAGGCTTGAATTTTTTCTTCAGTTCTTTCAGCTTGAGAAATGCTGAGCATGTTCTTCCCTTTGGTTTTCCATTTCCAGTTCTTTGGACATGTCATTATAATACTTTACTTTGCCTTCTCAAGCCGCCCTTTGAAATCTTCTGTTCAGTTCTTTTACTTTGTCAACTCTTCCTTTTGCTTTGGCTGCTCGACATTCGAGAGCAAGTTTCAGAGTTTCCTCCAACATCCATCTTGGTCTTTTCTTTCTTTCCTGTCTTTTCAATGACGTCTTGCTTTCTTCATGGATGATGTCCTTGATGTCATTCCACAACTCATCCGGTCTTCAGTCACCAGTGTTCAATGCACCAAATCTATTGTTTGGATGGTCTCTAAAATCAGGTGCGATATACTCAAGGTCATATTTTGGCTCTCGTGGGCTCGCTCTGATTTTCTTCAGTTTCAGCTTGAACTTGCGTATGAGCAATTGATGGTCTGTTCCACAGTCGGCCGCTGGCCTCATTCTGACTGATGACATTGAGGTTTTCCATCGTCTCTTTCCACAGATGTAGTCCATTTGATTTCTGTGTCCTCCATCTGGCGAGGTCCATGTGTATAGTCACCGTTTATGTTGGTGAAAGAAGGTATTTGCAATGAAGAAATAGTTGGTCTTGCAAAATACTATCATTCCATCTCCAGCATTGTTTCTATCACCAAGGCCATATTTTCCAGCTAATGATCGTTCTTCTTTGTTTCCAACTTTCGTGTTAAAATCAGCAGTAGTTATCAATGCATCTTGATTACACGTTCGATCAATTTCAGACTGTGGCAGCTGATAAAAGTCTATTTCTTCATCTTTGGCCCTAGTCGTTGGTGGGTGTATTTGAATAATGGTCGTATTAACTGGTCTTCCTTGTAGGCACATGGGTATTATCCTATCACCGACAGCATTGTACTTCAGGAGAGATCTTGAAATGTTCTTTTTGACGAAGAAAGCAACACCATTCCTCTTCAAGTTGTCATTCCCAGCATGGTAGACTATATGATTGTCCAATTCAAAATGGCCAATACCAGTCCATTCCAGTTCACTAACGCCTAGGATATTTTTTATGTATTCCATTTCATTTTTGATGATTTCTAATTTTCCTAGATTCATACTTGGTATATTCCAGGTTCTGATTATTAATGGATGTTTGCAGCTGTTTCTTCTCCTTTTGAGTCATTCCACTTCAGCAGATGAAGGTCCCGAAAGCTTTACTCCATCCACGTCATTAAGGTCGACTCTACTTTGAGGAGGCAGATCTTCCCTAGCCATCTTTTGAGTGCCTTCCAACCTGGGGGGCTCATTTTCCAGCACTATATCAGACAGTGTTTCGCTGCTATTCATAAGGTTTTCACTGGCTAATGCTTTTCAGAAGTAGACTGCCGGGTCCTTCTTCTTAGTCTCTCTTAGTCTGGAAGCTCAGCTGAACCCTGTCCTCCATGGGTGACCCTGCTGGTATCTGAATACCAGTGGCATAGCTTCCAGCATCACAGCAACACCCAAGCCCCCACAGTAGGACAAACTGACAGACACTTGGGGGAACCAAGGAAACAGCAGTCAAGAAATCAAACAGTGTATTGCACTGGGCAAATTTGCTCCAAAAGACCTCTTTCAAGTAGTAAGAAGTGAAGATATGCATAACCTTGAGAACTCAGGTGATCCTGACCCAAGTCATGATATTTTGACCACCTCAATATGCATGAGATAGTGAACAACGAGTAAGGAAGACCGAAGAAGAATTGATGCATTTAAATTATGGCGTTGGTGAAAAATATTGAATATACCATGGACTGCCAGAAGAATGGAAAAAATCTGTCTTAGAAGAAGTAGAGCCAGAATGCTTCTTAGAAGCAAGGATGACAAGACTTCATCTCACCTATTTTGAACATGTTATCAGGGCAGAACAATCCCTGAAGAAGGACATCATGCTTGGTGGAGTAGAAGGCCAGCAAAAAGAGAAAGACCCTCAACGAGATGGACTGACAAAGTGGCTGTAATGATTCGCTCAAACATAGCAAAGATTTTGAAGATGGCACTGGACCAGGCAGTGCTTCATTGTGTTATATATGGGGTCGCTATGAGTTGGAATGGACTCCATGGAACCTAACAACAACAAAAAATATCATCAATATGGAGATGACCCAGAATATGTATATTTCCAGCTCTCATGTTTCCCTTAATCCCCAGACGCATGTATCCAATTGCCTATTGGATATCTTCCCTTGAATGACTCAAAGACATCTGGAATTTAACATGTTCAAACTGCAGCTCTTGAATTCTCCTATCACCGTGGTCTTCCCTGATCTTCTTCAACTTGATGGTGGTATTATCCAACTAGTTGGTCAATTCAGAAATTAAGGGTAATCCTCCCTCTTCCTCTCCCATCACACACAAATTTTCATAAGACCTGTCAACTCTATCTCTGAAGTACAAGTAGTCCCCACTTAGGACATACTGGAGTTATGATGAACTGCACTTACAACTTTCCATTTTGGGGTTTTTTGTACATCTTGTCTTCTGTCATATGTACTACCTACAGTGTCATAGCACATAATTTGTTGATGTTGTGGTTCTTATGTCAAACCCCAAAGACAAATAAAGATCAGATTTATAAAGACACTGATAATAAAAGGCAATGATAATGACAACTTAAATAAATAAAAATGAGGTATTCCACTTATATTGGACCCAACTTAGGACAGAGTCATTGGAATGGAGCCTTGCCGTAAAATGGGGAATATCTATATATCTTAAATGTGCCTACATCTCTCTATTTAAACTTCTTATATACAAACCGTGGTGGCATAGTGGTTAAGCGCTACAGCTGCTAAACAAAAGGTTGTCAGTTCGAATCTACCAGGTGCTTCTTGTAAACTCTATGGGGCAGTTGTACTCTGTCTTATAGGGTTGCTATGAGTCAGAATCGACTCGACGGCAATGGCTCTGGTTTTTTTAGTTTATATGCAATTCCATTCTGCTTTCGTCTCTCACCTGTACAATATTAATAACTTCAAACTGATCTCCGTGATTTCACAACTTAACATTCCTTTTTAATTTCTTATCACAAGCCAATTTTAAAAATACCACAAAAAGTGTATTTCAAAAACTGTAGTGTCCTACCCGTCATAAATGATGCATTCCAGTTGAAACCGCTTCCTAATTTTTTAGCTACTTCTCTGTAAATTGAACATCAGATTTCTTACCGTCAATTGTAGATATATTAACTAACCTCCTGTTATAACCCATTGCTATCCAGTAGATTCCAACTCATGACAACCCTATAAGACAGAGTAGAACTGCCCTATAGGGTTTCCAAAGCTGTAATCTCTGTAGAAGAAGGCTGCCTCATCTTTCCCCATCCGGTGTCTGGTTGTTTGCAACCAACGGATCTTTCCATTAGCAGCCAAGTGCTTAAACACTGTACCATCTAGACTCATAGCATATCCCCTCAGAGTCTTTTTACCCTTTTCTTTTGTTTTTGTTCTCTTGGCTGTTTTCATTTCTCTCTTTAATGCCCCTTGCTTTTGTTGTAGAATCTCTCGTCTCTTGGGAACCTTGAGATTTAGTCTTAATTTATAAAACGATTTTGTCTTTTTCTCCAATTTCTTTTCTGTTAGTTCTCATTTTATACATATTTTTGTCCATCTTGGTTCTCATTTTGGAATTTTTTTTTATAAAAGCTCTTTCTCTTTGTCTGAAAATGCTTGCTTAAAGATAATTAGGTTTAGATGTTGTGTTACAGTTTTTCTCTGTCTATGGCTGTTTTTCTCAGAAGAATTTTCATCAGCTGAAATACTTTTAATTCTCAATTTTTATTTTCTTCCTCTATTAATTTGGTATGGATGTGGCTTGTAAATTTTCTGTTGATTTTTAATTGCTTTGTTTTCTCTGGATCAGCAATGATAGATGACTCTATTTAAGTAGGCTTGAGGGGATTCTGTAGATTACTGTTATTAGTATGAGAGCACTTTCCTCTGTTGGTACATGATTTGCCACTTCTTAAGTAGAAGGTTCATCTTTGAGGGATGGAGCTAGTTGTGTCTTTTAGCCTTGTGATCTTGTTCCTGTAGCAACTTGACTAAATTGAGTTTCCCCAGGAAAACAAATTCTGAGATGGAGATTTGCATGCAGAACATTTGTTGAGGAACATTCTCAGGCTCAATCTTTATTGAGGGAGTGAAGGAAGTAAGATTAGGCAAATGGCTAAGTTTAACTTTAATGTAGTCACAACAAAAATCCCAACCAATTTCTTGGGGAAGTGAGGAGCTGGGATTTTCCTTCAGAGTTTCCATGCCACAAAGTAAGGGCTCTGAATTTCATACTTTCTGTGGAGTAGTTATTGGATACAGGCTGCCTCAAGGGAACAGTGTGAAATGAATGAGGCAGCTCTCTTCAGCCAAGGTCAATTCCTGGGCAGGGATTCATATGAGAACTGCCAGCTATCAACAATCTCACAGGGAATTAAGGTGGGATCTGGGCAGTGAACCACAGATTCACTACAGTCCACCTCTTAGACTGTTCAGAGTGACTTGTTTCATATAATAAGCTCTGGCGACAGCTCCTCTAGGATACTGTTCTTGTCTTTTTTTGAAGAATTTTAAATGATGAATGTTAGTGGGACAGCTTACAGCTTTCACTGCTGCAGCTACTCTCAAGGCCAAAATTAATATTCTTATCCTTCCTCTAGGCTCCCTTTGCCTTTAGCTAATACTTCTGCTGGTTTAGGTGGCTCATATAGTGGAGTGACACAGAGGTCTGATCTTTGAGCTCTAAGTCCTTTGTCACCATGCCCTTTTCAGGTCACTTTATTGTCATTTGTCACTTTATTGTTAAACTTGGATAAGGGAGTACCAAGACATACCCATGGATCACCTGAATGCCAAACATATTCTTCCCAGCCCCCACTGAACAACAGGAACTCTACCTCCTCCCCATGATTAGGGTCAATGATCCTTGCAAGTCTGTAACTCCTTCCCTTGCCTTCTAGTCTCTTGCTACAAGGAACCCAAAGTGACTGGGTCGCAGTTGTAGCTTTAAGTACAATGGGATTTTTGCTGTGTTTCCTAGTAAAAGCATTTCTCCTCTGAGATCCAGGACTCCTAAATTCATACAGCTCAGAGTTCTGGTGAAAAAGGTGCAAATTCCCCAAGTGCGCTACTTAGGGAGTTCCTGGATTCATTTTATATGGCCCAAATAAATATACTACTGAGGACATATGGTCCAAGTAAATATACTACTGAGGCACCATATAGTGGTCATTGATTTATGATGTACAATGCTTCCTAGAAAATGAAGCTTTCATATTACAACATATCCACTCCAAGACGATACCTTAGTTGTTCTTTCAAAGGCCATTCCATCAATATATTAAGCTAGTAGTTTCTGGATGATGTGGAATATTATAAGACCAAACCATATAACCAAACCAAACCCAGTACCGTGATAGGACCAGTAAGCCACTAATTGTCCAATGCCACACCTTTGCTGTAAAATAGGTTTCTTGGTCCAACTCATAGTTATGTACCACTCTTTCAGCCCTCATATAGTTGTTCTATCTGAAGTCTTGCAGATAGGAAAATATAACCCATACCTGGATTATATGCCAGTTCTAGTCAAGGTGAATTTCTGCTATTTTTAAGGTGGAGGAATTTACAGTAGCTAATTTGTCACCAAGTGACTGGTTGATTTCCTTGAGAAGTGTTGCCATATTAGGGGCTGCACATTGGTTTCTGTCACTGGCAAGTCTGACATTTGGAAGTGACAGTAATTAGATTAGCTTTGAAAAGTAGGAACCCATTTTCATATGCATAGCTTCCATCCCAGCCATCATAGCTACTTTGATTTTCTAGGAAGAGGGTGTAAGATGAACAAAGCTGCAAGATTTCAACTGGCTGAGTCATTTTGTCAACCTGGTCGTTTAGTGTATCTGTCACGATAGATGTTCTCTGGTGGACAATAACATCTGATATAATTTTTCCACACTTCACATCTACTGTTATCATGGATTGAATTATGTCCCCCCCAAAATGTGTCTATCAGATTGGTTGGGCCATGTTTCCCAGTATTGTGCAGTTGTCCTCCATTTCGTGATTGTAATTTTATGTTGACAGGATTAGGGTGGGATTGTAACACCACCCTTACTCAGGTCACCTCCCTGATCCAAGGTAAAGGGAGTTTCCCTGGGGTGTGGCCTGCACCACCTTGTATGTCTCAAGAGATAAAAGGAAAGGGAAGCAAGCAGAGAGTTGAGGAACTCATACCACCAAGAAAGTAGCACCAGGAGCAGAGCAATTCCTTTGCACCCAGGGTCCCTGCGCCTGAGAAACTCCTCAACCATGGGAAGACTGAGGACAAGGACCTTCTTCCACAGCCAAAAGAGAGAGAAAGACTTCCCCTGGAGCTGACTCCTTGATTTTGGGCTTTTAGCCCTCTTTACCGTGAGGAAATAAATTTCTCTTTGTTAAAGCCATCCATTAGTGGTATTTCTGTTATAGCAGCACTAGATGACTAAGACAACTGTGCTTTTATATGCTTCTTCCAAAAATCTTTTCGTCCTTAATCTTTTCATCTTTCTTCTCACAGGCCACTGACCAACATCTAAGGCATTCACCTTCATCCTAAATCTTTATATTCTTACCTTGGACCATTTCTCTTTCTATAAAATGGAAAAAGATGATTAGTTCATTGCACAAAGTAAGAATTTACCCTTACTGAGGTCTTTCAAGATCACTCCTGGAGGGAGCTATAGTTCAGCAGCAATACATTTTGTTTCATACCAATATACCAAACTGATCATTCAAGAACCAAGCTTGGCATTTTATATTCTCTGTCAGCTGATCATAAAGGGTCCCCCATGAGGCCAGAACAGTGAGCTAAGGAAGAGCGGTCAGTGCAACAGAGGTAGATGACATATGGTCTGGGCTACCTACTTGTGCAATTTGCTGTGCCCTCTGGCTTGCTCATGCCTGATCTCGGAGAAACCACTTTCACCTTAAAATGCATTGTTCCTGTACCTTCTTCAACCTATACTAGATTAGTGTGACCAATTCCTGCTCATTAAGGGCAGTTCTGGTCTCATGGTCATTCAGTATCCTAATATCAGGAGCTCTGTCTCTACCAAGGTTCATAACATATCAGGGAATTATTTTTTGAATAATGTATAATCTTCTACCATAGATTTCAGTGCACTTTTTTCAAAACCATAGAAGTTTAAGTTGTGATTCTCCTTTTGTGGTTTTCTAGAACCTTTCCACAGTTCTTCTCATCTTGGATACCTCTAATACCAAAGGTCTGCTGGGTCATTTGACCCAAAACTCAGAACTTCTTACATCATACCTCGAATGCACAGAAGAGCCCTTTCCTCTTCTGGAATGAACTCAAAACTGGCATTTTTCTCCCATTTGGACAGATATATCTGTGTTTGTATCTGTTTCAACTGTGTCAGACATTAAGAAAATATAGTAAATAATTTTAAGCAAGACTTTGAATTACTGGATTAGTGCTAAACTTAGATTTAAAAAATAATAAGGAAAATACATCTTGACATTTTTAAATGACTATAACAATTATGAGGCAGTTCTACTCTGTTTTATAGGGTCACTATGCGTCAGAATTGACAGCAATGGGTTTGTTTTTTTTAAATAACAATTATTCCTATTATTTTAATAATAGTATTCATGAAAGAAAACAATGATTTCTATCATTAACACATAATAAAACAAAAACTTATTTTTAATATCAGTTACTAGATTTAATCTCATTCTATTTACATTTTTTATTTTTACGTTTTACACTATACACAATATTTAATACAGTGGTACATCTATATAATTTATAAGTAAAATGAATATAGTCCAAATGATTTTACTGATATGAATGGACAGCTAAAAAATCTTGAAATCACTCCTGTAGTAAAACCGCTAATAGATGGATCGCAATTAACAACCCAAAGTATGTGAAATAATCTCAGGAAAACTCTAGAATAAAAAAAGGGAGACAAAATACAGAACTGAGGGGCGCACAAACGTCATGAAGGGCAAAGAGAGAAACATAATCCAAGGTTAAAGATTGAGATGGCACAGTTAGGAAGACAGGAGAAATGAAGGTTATCACAGAAGCCAGAGATGAGAGACCTTCAGTAGTATCAAACACTATCCCTTGGTCAGGAATATAATTAGGAAATGCTCTTTAGAGTTGGCATTTAGAGCTTGGTTGTGACTTTAGTGAGAGAGAAGTTTCAGTGAAATGGTGGGGGCAGAAAAATAATAAATGTCTAGGAATAAATAAAATACAACAATAAGCCAAAAAACCAAACCCAGGGCCGTTGAGTCAATTCCAACTCATAGTAATCCCTATAGGACAGAGCAGAACTGCACCATAGAGTTTCCAAGGAGCACCCGGCGGATCCGAACTGCCGATCCTTTGGTTAGCAGCCGTAGCACTTAACCACTACGGTTTCCAAAATAAATGAGTATAAATAATAAAAATAATAAAGGGAACCATATAAAACAATTCCCAATCTAACACCCTACTCCACCTAGTATCTCTTAGAAAGGTCTCCTTATGTCACAGGTGCTTAAGCTTCAGTCAACTTTTTTTATTATCCATTCTCTAATTAAGTCTTGTTCTTTCAAGTTTCTAGGCATTTATTTATGTGGTTTCCTCAGGCTACTGACCTTCCACATGTTCTCTATTAAAATACTACTTATCTTACAAGGTTCATCCGAAATGACACTTCCATTGAGAAAACTTTTTTTCTTCCTTCTGGCCATTATTGACTTCATTTGCTATATTCCCACATGGTAAGTTTACACTTCTTTTGTAATGCTTATCACAGCTTTACTTGTACTCTAGTTAGTAATGTAAGTTTCTTTCTTCCTTGCTAGTTTATGAGCTTATTATCATGAGTGACTTCTAAGATCTATGAATGGCTCATCCCCATTGAGCTCACATCTTGTGCCCTGTTGTGTCTATTGTCTTATCCAATACCCTATGTATTATAAGTACTTAATAAAGGTTGAAGAAAACTCAAATTTTAGCAAATAAGTTTGTAGTGAATCTCTAGGTCAGTTTTCTGTGAGGAACTTAAAAGATGGATAACATGACCCCTGACTTAAGGATATTTAATCAAGACATAAGACATTAGAAGGCTATGCAAGTTGCATTTAATTAAGTGTCAAATACGTTATAAAAGCAAGTAAGTAGCAGGTAGTTCAGGAAGAGGGAAACACAATTTAATTTAAAGGACCTGAGAAAGTCTTCATGGGGAGATCATATTGACCTCAAGGATGAGAAGGATTAGAGTGGAAAGAGGGAGAAGAAGGTGTTTTAGGAGAAGAAATATTACGAGCAAGTTCATTGAGTCAAGGCTAAACTGAGTACACAGAGGAACAGTGAAGTGATGTGCTGAGCTGAAGAAAGCAAGAGGCCAAAAGCCCTGAGCTGAGAAAAGACAGCAAAGGGACAGGTAAGACATAGGCAAAGTACGGAGTATGTGAAATATGGAAAAACAGAAAATGCAATTTGTTTGAAAAATAATGAGGGACCATTAACAATTCGTGAGCATAGGAGTGACTTTTTCTTTTTTTTCATTTATTCAACCTATATTTATTGAGCACTCCAAATTGCCAGACACTATCAAGGTGCTGGGAATGCAGTAATGAACAAAACACAGAAAGTTCCTCCCTGCTTTAATCTATGTGCTAATGATGGTGGTAGAGTGGGGGCGATGAATTATGCATGTATCAACAAATAAATATATGATATGTTGAGGAGTGATTAGTGATATAAAAAGCAAAAACAAAAATGAAAAACAGGATAAAGAAGATGAAGGGCAGCTTGGTGATCAGAAAAGATAGGAGAACAAGTTCAGTAATGCATTGGGACTAAATAGTTGTTATGGATATAATTGTGTCCCCCAATAATTGTGTTGTAAATCCTAAACTCTATGCTTGTGGTTATCAACCTATTTGGAAATGAGTTGTTTTTGTTATATTTACAAAGCAGGATGAACTAGGGTGTATCTTTTGTCAATCTCTTTAGAGATAAAAATGATATTAAGCAACCAAGCTAGAGTATCAGAGATTGGGGAAGAGAGATGCTAAGCCACATTAAGACCACCCAGGAGAAGAAGCTAAAAGAAACGAGGACTTTCCTCCAGAGCTGACAGAAAAAAAAAGCCTTCCCTTATAACTGGCACCCAGAATATGTACATATAGCTTCCTAAACTGTGAGAAAATAATTTTCTGTTTGTTAAAGCCACCCATCTGTGGTATTTCAGTTAGAGCAGTGCTAGGTATCTAAGACAGAATTTGGTACCAGGAGAGTGGATGCTGTTCTAACAGATACCTAAAATGTGGAAGTGGCTTTGGAATTGGGAAATGCGTAGAGGCTGGAAGAGTTTTAAGGTGCCTAATTAAAAAAAAAATGTTTTTTTTTTTTAATAGTAAAAGCCTAGGTTGCCTTGAAGAGACTTTTGGTAGAACTATGGACATCAAAGTCAATTCTGGTGAAGGCTCAGCAGGAAGTGAGGAGAGTTATAAAGGAAGTCTCTATCATTTTAAAGAATACACATGGTGCCAGCAATAGAATCTTCCTAGAAATATGGATGTTAAACGTGCTTCTGGTGAGGCTTTAAAGAAAATGATGATCATGTGATCGAACAATGGAGGAAGGGCAATGCTTTTTATGAAGTGGCAGAAAACTTGTCTGAATTATGTTCAAACGTTTGGTGGAAGGTAGAACTTCTAAGTGATAAACTTGAATATCTGATTGAGGAGATTTCTAAGCAAAATCCTAAAAGGGTTACATGGATTCTTCTCACTACTTATAGTAAAATGTGAGAGACAAGAGATGGATTTAAAAATGAACTGTGCAAAATGAAATCTGAACTTAAAGATTTGGAAAATTGTGTTGTACAAATTAAGAATGCGTGCCTTAAAATGTTCTCCAAGGACTTGGTGACTCAGTCTTTTCAGGAGAGTAAGCCTGTATCATGGATCTAACCAACTGGCACAGCAGAAAACCAATCAACTTACACTGAAGAGTACAGGGACTAGGAAAGAAAGCTATCTGCCTCTTGGAATTCTACAGGCAAGAAACAGGCCGAAGGAGCTATAACTGTTGTCCTCCCAGAAAAGAAAATGGCCATCCCTGGAGTACCTCAGAGATCGGTAGAATTGTTGGAAGGTGCATGGGAAGCAGGGCCATCTTAGCTTCAAAGGGTGGGTCCAAGGTCTCCTGGATCTCATATGATGGGGCCAGAGCCTCCTTGGTTTCAAACAGTCAGATCTTCACTCGTTCAATTAGAGAGTTTGGGGCTCCTGTTAAAATGTACCAGGGAAGTGTAGCTGCCACTAAAAGCTAAGATGATGGGGCTGTCCCTCCCCAAGGGTCAGAAGAACAAGGCCTGCAGAGACAAGCAGGTGTGGCCACCACTCAGATAGACTAGGAGAGTGGGGTCATCCAGAACCAAGGAGCAGAGATGCTATACCATTGGGCCTGGAGGGCAGGGCTTAGGCCAAAGCCAAAGGATCTGCACCCCGATTCAGAAAGTGTGAACGACACTCAGAATCTGGAGGGCAGGGACCTTGCTCAGATAGTCTCAGAGAAGAGAGGATTATTTTCAAGACTTGGGGGTTAATGTAAATTGTTCTGCTGGGTTTTGGACTTGCTTGGTGCACTTTATCCCTTCCTTTTCTCCAGTTTCTCCAGTTTGTAATAGGAATGCCTACCCAGTCCCTGTTTCATCATTGTGCTTTGGAAACAGGTCATTTGTAGTCTAGATTTCTCAGGTTCATACATGAAAAGAAATTTCTTAAATTAAATGTCTTAAATTCTCTCCCATATTTGCTTTAAATCTTCAGAAGATGAGAATTCGGACTTGGAGTTGATTTCAGACTTTCAGGATGATGTAATGGTATGAACGTGTTTTACATGTGGCAAGGACATGAATTTTGGGGGGTTGAAGGGTGGAATGTATTGGATTGAATTGTGTCCCCCCAAAATATTTGTTGTAAATCCTATCCACTCTGAGGTTATAATCCCATTTGAGATTGGGTTGTCTTTGTTATGTTAATGAGGTGAGATGAGTGTAGGGTGTATCTTGAGTCAGTCTCTTTTGAGACGTAAAGGAGATTAAACAAGTAAGCAAGAAAAGTAGAGATGGGGAGGAGAGAGATGCCAAGCTACTTGAAAACCACCTAGGACCAGAAGCTAAAAAAAACAAAAACTTTCCTCCAGAGCCAACATAAAGAGAGAAAGCCTTCCCCTAGAGCTGGCACCGTGAATTTGAACTTCCAGCCTCCTAACGGTGAGAAAATAAGTTTCCGTTTGTTAAAGCCATCCACTTGTGGCATTTCAGTTGCAGCATCATTAGATAATTAAGAGAATAGTTTTTCCAATGAAGGCTTGAAGGACATGGGAACAGATTGAATCCACAGAGTGAAGAAGTCAGTGACCTTGGCTGAACTCATCACACCTTTTCTTTCTTCCACCAAATCCTAATTATTTTTCATAAATAAATAAAAAATTTTTTTTTTTCATAAGCCAGATTAAATCTACTTCCTTCAATAACTGATCAAACAAGTCTGAAACTTTTTTCTGGCCATTTCACATTTTATGCACAGGATGGTGAACAGGATTTAAAAATTAGATCAGTTACATAAGAGTCAGCAAGATGATTATCACAGACTTTAATGAGCGTCATTTGCTTTACCCGCAGTGTCTTACAGAACAAAATAAGTGCCGCACAATTTCTACGTTTTGCCGACTGAATCTCCTCACAGAAATACACTGATGTCAATTCCAGAAAATCCCTTTAGGATTAAATGGAAAACAAATTTTGCACTCTAATTATAGTCACTGACCTATTAGTAGTCTCCAAGATTTTCATTCCTTTAATCCCACATGTTTTAGAGGCCAAAATTTATATTCAGAAATTCTATTTGTCTTAACATCACAAGGCAAGTAACAAGCTGTTACAAATCCTTCTCAGAAAATCCAGGGAAGAAAAATATTCTACTTCGTCTTAACACTTTTCACACCTGTAAATATTTATTTCTCAAAATTTATTATCATCATCGTTCTTAGATTTCAACTCATTTATCTTTCTAGCTTTTCTCTAAATTGAAAACTGTGAGGAGCTAAGATAAGACAAGATACTGCAATTCATCCTGACTTTTTCTGATTATAAGGAAGAATTTCAAAACAGACAGGTAAGGTCACAAATTATTTCTATTAAATACTTCAAGTTTGTGTTGTTGTTAGGAGCCAATGAGTTGGTTCCAAATCATAGCAACCCTATGTACAACAGAACAAAACACTACTTGGTCCTGTGCCAACCTCAAAATAATTGTTATGTTTGAGCCCATTGTTGCGGCTATGTGAATTTAAAGTAATTTCTAATTTAGCTGAATAATTAGATGGTTTATATTTAACACTTTTAAACAAATGAATAAAATTTTTAGCCAGCTTCTTCCTTTTGATGTTTATGGAAAAATTAATTACAATCTTATCGGAAAATAAATCCATTCTGAACTTACAATTCACATGATTAACATCTTCAGTTGAAACGTTCTACTGCGATCACTAGATGAGATAACCTTGTAAAGCAAAACAAAATTTGTTCTTAAAAATCCTAAACTATTTAAAGGGCTTTAGAAAACTAAAGTATAAAGGCAAACTTAATTTAGTAGTTTATAAATTATTGTGATATAATTCAGAAAATTTTATAATTTTCCCAGGAAACAGAAATATAGTAGATAAGATTGTAGAGCATGATTGATGTAATTAGTGTTATTAAATTGTACACTTGAAAAACCTTCAATTGTCAAGTGTTGTGTTACATAGGGAGCCCTGGTACCACAGTGGATAAGAGCTTGGCTCTTATCCAGATAAGCTGAGCAGTTCAAATCTACGAGCTGTTACTTGGAGACCTTATGGGGCAGTTCTACTCTGTCCTATAGGGTCACTGTGAGTTAGAATCAACTCAATAGCAGCAAGTTTGGGGTTTTTTGGTTTAGTGTTACATATATATGTTTACAATGATTTTTTAAAAATCATTTCAAGTAATAGAGAGCTAACTAAATTTTTTCATATAAACAGTTTTGAATAACCTAGGCTCTTCTGCAAAATTAATAATCTCAATTTGCAGAGGGCACAGTGGTCACTTAGCATCCTTGGTAGGGTACTGAAAACAAGTTCACTTGATCAGAGCAGAGCTAGGATTTGAATCAATTCTGCGTATCCACCATATCATTTTAAAACTCCCTTCACAGAAGTATGGAAACCCTGGTGGCATAGTGGTTAAGTGCTATGGCTGCTAACCAAAAGGTCAGCAGTTTGAATCTACCAGACACTCCTTGGAAGCTCTATGAGGCAGTTCTACTCTGTTCTATAGGGTCACTATGAGTTGGAATCGACTCGATGGCAAAGGGTTTGGTTTTTTTTTTGGTTTCACAGAAGTATAAGTCAGACTTAATCTCCAAATGCTTACAATGTGATAAACAAATTGTGCATACACATATAATAAAAACAATGTAGATTAGACATGAGAAATTCTAGATTATGTTGAGTATATAACGTATGCGTAAGGACTCAGAAACGGAGATCAGTGTGGTCTGGGTTTTTCAGTTAAAATTTCATTTAAAAAAAATTTTTTTGTTTATATATGTAAACTATGCCTTAAGAAAAAGATTGAAAGGACATAGATATTTGTTCAAAGTGCCAAATATCTATATTTGGAATATTGATTTGTAAGAAATAATAGCATGGGTAGAGTCAGTGTTTATGCAAATAAGTGAGTGTGGTGCTAGGGGTGGGGGATGAGGGAGCCGAACAATGGATGGAGAAAGTGAGAAAGCCTAAACAGCTATTGGAGAATGTGGTAAATAAGGATGGAGGTGGATCAGGTTACAGAAAACCTTATAAGCCATCCTAAAAAAATTGAATTTATCTCAGAGACAAGAAATATTGGAGTCTTTCTGGCAGCAGAGTGATGTCTCTGGCAATATCATGATGTGATGACCATTGAACTGTAGCAAAGATAAGTAGATCTGAAAATGATCAGGAGAATGTGACCTTAAATAAGTTATCAAACAAGGGAGAGCATCTGTCTGATAAATAGTAGAGGTCTCTACAGAACAAACTGGAGAGGACACAGAATGGATGTTTATCAAATCTCATAGTATGGTCACAATTATTAGAGTATCATCATCAAATCTCACAATATTAAAACAGCAGGGGACATTTCCAGGTAGAAATGGAAAGTGTTCAGATAAATAAGGAAAATATTAATATTTTATTTACGACTGGACTAAGAAAATTTGGTCCCTCATAGCCAAATGTGTTAATAAAAATATGAAGATGATATACACATTTAACTTATTAAGGAAATCAATGAAATTTTATTTCCCTGGCTTTCCAAGGTAATTTTCTTTTAAAAGTCCCCTCCTTAATACTTAGGAACCCTGATGAACATTTTAAATTATAAATATAACACACCTTTTTTTTTATAGTATGTTATTTTTAAATATTCACAGCATTAGGATAGTTTATAAAAAAAGTTTGCTCAGTGAAAAAATATATACACAGGAAAATTGATTTTAAATACACTTTAAGGATCATCAATACAAAAACTGACATTGAAATATTTGAAAACACTAACTGTAGGGTACCCTGTATTTGTTCACTATCTTTGTGTAAATTTATAAACACAAATCTTTTCACTGCAAGCATTTCCCTGAAATTATCAAAATATTCTTGTGAATTTTGACGTTCAGCCCTTGAGGTCTAATGTTCCCTAGAAGTATGTGTGTCTATATTTCAGAGACATCAGGGGAAGCTTGAGGGAGGGGCTACTCCCTGTCGTCCAAGAGAAATTCAAAGGGAAAATTAGACACACTGTAGATTAGAATATTATCTCTCCATAATTTCTGTCTCAACAGAGAAAGTAGAGATGACCCAGGACAATCGCTCCTTGACAACTGAGTTTATCCTCATAGGATTTACGGATCACCCAGACCTGAAGGCCCTTCTGTTTGTGGTATTCTTTGCTATCTATCTGATCACCATGGTGGGGAATCTTGGGTTGGTGGCATTGATTTTCATGGAGCGCCGTCTCCACACACCCATGTACATCTTTCTGGGCAACCTGGCTCTGATGGATTCCTGCTGTTCCTGTGCCATCACCCCCAAGATGTTAGAGAACTTCTTTTCTAAGGACAGAATGATTTCCCTCTATGAATGCATGGTACAATTTTATTTTCTCTGCTTTGCTGAAACTGCAGACTGCTTTCTCCTGGCAGCAATGGCCTATGATCGCTATGTGGCAATATGTCGTCCACTGCAGTACCACACCATGATGTCGAAGAAACTCTGCATTCAGATGATCATAGGGGCCTACGCAGCTGGATTCCTGCATTCAATTATTCAAGTAGTACTTCTGTTAAGGTTAACCTTTTGTGGATCTCATCAAATCAATCACTTTTTTTGTGATGTTCTTCCATTATACAGACTCTCTTGTCTTGACCCTTATATCAATGAACTGATGATCCTTATCTTTTCGGGGTCCGTTCAAATCTTCAGTATTACCACAGTCCTAATCTCTTATCTTTGCATCCTTTTCACTATTTTCAAAATGAAGTCCAAAGAGGGAAGAGGCAAAGCTTTATCTACTTGTGCATCTCACTTTCTCTCTGTCTCAATATTTTATGGTTCTCTTCTCTTCATGTACATTCGGCCAAACTCATTTAAAGAAGAGGATAAAGATATACCAGTTGCTATTTTTTATACTCTAGTAATTCCTTTATTAAACCCTTTTATCTATAGTTTAAGAAATAAAGAAGTAATAAATGTTATGAAAAGAATTATGAAGAAGAGAAAATCTCATAACATTCTGAAACAAAGATCCCTTGTGACAAATTGATTTTAATTAGATACACTTTTTTCAAAGTCAAGGATACTGGGAAAATGGAATATGGTCACTTCATATATCATATACAGATCAATAAGACACAATGATTTATAAATCATGTATAAATGACTAATTAAGTACAGGAAGGAGGGATTCTGCTAAAATATATTTCAAGAACTAAACTGCTAGGATCTCTTAGGAGTGAATTAATAGCCTACTCCTAAAGTTTTTTGTTTTTTTTTTTTTAAAGTTGGAAATTCTGTCAGAGTGGAGTTAGCTACTATTTTCAACAGATTCAATAAATCCTAGGAATAAAATTCGATATATAAAGCTAGCCTCTAAATAGCATTGTTGGCAAATTCGTGGAATTCCTAAGCATGGTCTTACAAACTCACACGCATTTCCAATTCTCTTGTATTAATCACTTAAACCACACCATCTATCAGAAGCAAACCGTGCACTTGAATTCAATTCTCAAGTTTCTTTGAGTTGTTCAAGAATTTATGTTAGAATATGGATTTATACAGAATGTGTATTCTCAAATCAAGAACATCTTTATCTCTAGTGTTAGTCATTTTTCCTTTCAAGCTTTCTGAAATAGAGTGTATAATGGTAATTTATCAACCTTTAGTTGAAAATACTGCTATTTATGTTGAAAGCCCTATGGATCTGAATGTTTTCACATAGTTTAATAGTAGTCCATGATGCATGACAGTACAATTCCTGAATATATCAATTAATTCAAGGGTTTTCCCACAGGATAGCATCCCTTTTTTGTTATTAGGCATATCACTAACCTGCACTAATTCCAGTGTAAATTATTGGTATATTATGAGCATTAACAGAAAGCTAGAGATGCTGTTCAGCAAAAATGAGGCAGAAAATAGTGAAAATCCTAAAAAGTAAGCAACAATGAAAAAAATAATTTATTGATCAATTAAATATACAAATATGAAAGGAAAAATGGTTTGATGAGACCCTGTCTCTGCTAGACACAAATCTACATATTTCAGACATATTCCCTTTCAGCGAGTTAGAATTTATTTTTCATCCTTTTCAGAGTAAAAATTCAGACTTTGAAATATTAAGTAGTCTGCCCAAGTTCAGGCAGGCATATGAATGGAGTTAGGATTTGAATCAATGATGCTCTTTCCCTGCTCTGTTTTCCAGCTCCTTTCACAGAAACTTGAGGCACAGGTAATCTCTACGTGCTTAAAATATAATAAGGAAATTGGGCATACATTTATCAGGGGAAAAAACAATGTAGATTATACACAAGGAATTTTAGGTTGTATTGGGTGTAGCATGTGCTTGTGAATGCAGAGAATGGAGATCAGTGTAGCCTGGGGTATTTAGTCATTAAATAGGACCAGAAACAAGAGGTGTTCATAGGGTGGAAAAAAATTGGATTTGCTGGAAAAACAGCAATAAAAGCATAAGCAGAGTCAATGTTTATGGAAATGAGTGTGACAATCATAGGAGGAAATGAGGAAGTTGAAGGATGGGTGTAGAAACCTGGCAGAGCTATTGGTGAAAGCAGTTGGTGAGTGTGAAAAATAAGGATGGAATAGGATTCATTTACTGACGATGTTAAAGACTCATCAGGGGTTCTGAATTTTTCTTAGAGGCATCAAACATTGATGTCTTCCTTGTAGCAGAGTGCAGTTGTTTCTTGGTGTCTGCAGGGAATTGGTTTCAGGACCCCAGTGGACACCAAAATCTGAGGGTGCTCAAGACCCTTATATAATATGGTTTAGTATTTGCATATAACCTACACACATCCTCCAGTATACTTTAAATCATCTCTAGATTGCTTATAATGCCGAAAACATTGTAAATGCCGTGTAAATACTTGTTAATGCGTACACTTAATATTTTTTCAGTCTTTGCAAGCACTTTATCAAGAACCAGAGACCATTTTTACCATTGTAGGGATAGCATGTCCACTAACACTTGCACAAATTTCAGCTTCTTTCTGCTTTATTGTGTGAATGCCCAATTCTTTCTTAACAGCTTTACGGCCTACCACAACGAGTGACATGCCACTTTTCAAACTATCTAAGATTTCTGGACACCCTTTAAGTTCCTTACTGAAGTCACTCCTGAAGTCCACTCTTCACCCAAAGATTAGACAGGCGTATAAAACAAACAATAACACACATAGTTTAACCATTTACAAGAGACTAAATGGGCCCACTAGACCAAAAGCAAAGGTAAGAAGGCAGGAAAGGGGCAGGAAAGCTGAACAAATGGAAATGGGGAGTCAGAGGTTGAGAAGAGTGTTCACACATTGTGGGGATGGTAGTCAATGCCACAAAGCAATATGTGTGTTAATTATTTAATGACAAACTAATTTGCTTTGTAAACTTTCACCTAAAGAAAAAACAAACAGAACGATTAGAGAAAAGCAAAAGAAAGAAATTTTATAGGAAGATTGAAGAATAGATGGTTATTGGATAAAATTAAGTCAAACAAGTTAATCTCAGGGTCCTTTGCTGGGTGGGGTCTCCCACTTGTTTCTCTCATTGGGAGCCAAGGTACCATATGCCAGCTTCTCACTAGGGCTGCTGATCCTTGGGCTTCTGAAAGGCTCTTTTATGTGTGGAGATTGGTTTCACCCTAAACTATTACTCCCATTTCTAAACAGCCTTGGACTATTTGCAAAGAAATTAACACCTGGAAAGGAGTTCACCTCCCCAGTAGCATTCTATTATAATCTTTTTCTCCTCCCACCTGTTTACCAAGACTATTCAGTGAATCTCTTGGTTCAGGGACCTGTGAGCAACCTCTGATTGTGAAGTGGTTAAAAACTGGAGTGCTAACCAAAAGGTCAGCAGTTCAAACCCACCAGCTGTTTCTTGGAAACCCTATGGGCCAGTTCTACTCTGTCCTATAGGGTCATTATGAGTCAGAATCCACTCAAGGGCAACAGGTTTGGTTTGGTTTTTTGGAAGCAGCCTCTTAAATTCACTTTCTTCTTTTCTAAATTGTTATCTTCTGAAAACTTAATAATAAATTAAGGTGGAAAGTAGAGTCATTTTAGAAAGATTTTTCCACAGGAAGATTTTTCCAGTTAGAGTTCCATCTTCTATTAGCCAGAGAATTAATTTAAGAAAATTGATTCCATGAGCAAGTTGGTCAACCCATACGTTAACATAAAACAAGTTAATACTTATGATCATTATATTTTTCTCTAAAGAACCTATTTATTTGATTAATGGTTTTTCCCATAACTCTCTCACTTACCTTGTGAATCTCACCAATCTAGTTTTTCCTTAAAAAAAATTTCCTTGTTTGAGAATAATTTAAGGAATCTGCCCTGTCTTTAAACCTTAAACCAAAAATATCCCCTGAAGTCTTCTTAAAAGGAAACAGTTGTTCATCTTAACTATTTAAAAATGTCTGCCTTGAGCATTATGCTCTCTTAAGAACTATCTATCTGGTGTCAAATTCACAACAGCAACTAGAAAGATTAGATAGGAACCTTAGGGGGCAGTGAGTTTGTGTTAACGGGGGAGAAACAACTCAGAAAAGGAGGGTAAGAATGTTTGCACAACTTGAAGAATGTAATCCATGTCACTTAATTGAATATGTAGAAACTGTTGAACTGTGGTATGTTCTGCCCTGTATATCCTCAACAACAACAAAATAAATGCAATTTAAAAAAAATAAAAGAAAAAAACAAAGATCTAAGATTTTTATTTTCTCATCCAGAGATAGCATTTTACGGTCCCTGTTAGCCTTTAAGGGGTTGCTTTGACCACTATTTTGCTTTTTGGGAGCCATTTTTTCATAGAAAGAAAGGGTGCACACAACACAAGTAGCATACATACAAGACACGAGGTGAACAATGCTCAAACAATGAGTGCTGGAGAAAGACTGAGGATCTGTGAAATGGTGGCACATTACAGCAGGGTATGCCTACATATCACTTCATTCATGTGGATTCATTGTAGTGCTCAGCACGTGGCAAATCCAAGTTTTGCTTCTTGGAACTGTCTTTTCTTTTGAATATTTTCAATTCGTAGTTGCTTGAATTTGCATATGTGAAATCCAAGGTTATGGAGGGCCAACTGTAATCAACTGTAATATGATTTCTTTCAGAAAATTGATTTGAAATTTGACTGAAAGAGGGGCTAGAAGCAATGAGACTAACTACAATAATTCAAATATTAGGTGGTAAGAGCTGAAACTGAGGAAGACTCTGTAAAGGAGAAGTTCATGAGGCCTTTTTTGACCCAGACTTAATGATTGCATTAAGTTCAGTGTTTAGATGAATTAATCTGGTCTTGTTATTTGTTACATGCCTGCCTAGGACTCTTTATTTGCCCAGCTTCTCTCAGCTGGATTACTTTTCACAAGCACCTGCTATATCTGGCTCCTTTAATTGTAGTAGCCCTGAGAACTGAGGGAGTGTTTCTCTCTGGTTCAAACCAGGATATAAAAGAAATACACTCTAAGGAAGGGAATATTGCCACAGGTGTCTTTTTGTGTAAAGTGGGCCAAGAAATATTCCTTTATGAAAAGGATGTAATTAAAATAATTTTGAAAGGGAAGTGGAGCTGGCCTTAACTAAAGTTTCCCAGACAACTTAAAATGGTTTTGTTTTTTTTAAGGCACTAGTACTGAATGTTTATTACAACTCCCTGAGAACCTGGTTAGAGTTGCTTAACACCAACCAGTGATGTGTTTGTTATCCCTTCTAAAGGATATGTGACTATGATTGAAAACCTCTGTAATTAGCTCCTGAAATCAATCACTGTAAGCCTCTGTACACAATTATTCAATAGAAGCCTTTCCTCGCCTCCTAATCATCTCTTCTTGTGACCTCAAACAAAAACTAACCAACTGAATGATTGTATTATAATTTCTTTTATTATTCCTGTTAGAAACTCTCTCACTGGAGCCATCAGTTTTTAACTTATATAAGCTAGTATCTCTCTGCGTACAAATGTATCCTTTTTTAAGTTTTTACTGAATAAATCCTCCTAAGCTTATATCAAGGACTGAGTGGATTTCTTCTTACAACAACTGTAAGAAAGGAAAGAGCTACATAGATATAAACAACATTCTAAATAACAACAAATAGTAAATTAAAATTGTTGGATAATAAAATCAAAGTCTGTTACATTCTTGTGAGTATCTACCATGATATATCTGATTCTATATTATCAGGATTTCTCACAGTGACAGACATATTCAGACCATCCAATAAACATTTCCTGGCTATTAGATGTGATTTTTGAATATTTATGATTACTAATGAAGCTAAATATTTTCTTTATATTTGTTTAGCATTTACATTTTCCTAAAAATCATCTGCTTGTGTCCTTTGCCTACTCTTTCAAAATCATTTTTCTTGTCTTTTATATATACATTTTATATAAAAAGGCTATTGGATTTTTATATGTAGGTGTAATAATTTTTTTGTCAATAATTTGCATGCCTTCCGGATGTGCTTATGATGTTCTGTGATGTACAGATACTTTCATTTCAAAATCCTCAAATCTAGTGATTTCTCCTTTTGTAGTTTCTTGTATTGCCACTCAAAACTCCTCAAAATGAAATTTCATAATCACTGATATTTTTAGATACTATGATTTTTTACATTTAATTCTTGAATTAGTCTGGAATATATTTGTGGTTAATGATCTAATATAGATCTCTACATTTAAATGACTTTTTAAATTTAGGTGAGAGTTTAATATAATTTCAATCAAAATAATAGAATAATTGCTCAAAGAATTTGGTGAAGAAGTTCTAATGTTTGTCCCAAAACTAAGTCAAGAAAATATTGAAAGTGACATGTATAAAATATTCATTTTAAAATGCATGACAAATCTACAATACTTTAAACAACCTCATATAAGTTCAAGAATCAATAAACATACTATGGAAAACAATAGATTGACTAGAAGCCAACCCAAATATATGGTAAGAAGAACATCACCAATAAATTAGGACAAAAAAAGAGTTCTTTTGTGTCTGGTTCTACGGCACATTTTTAACTATTTTGACCTTTTTTCCTTGTGGTGTTTTTTAGTTAAATTTTTACTATGGAAAATGCCAAAAATAGATGAAATTACTCACCATATACCTACCATCAAGTTTCAATATATATTTAGTATAGTTATTTAAGTTAATATATAATAGATTTATTATTTTTATTTTAGAAAGAATGAATACTTTTTGAATTTCTCATTTTATTTTCTAATATAGTAAATATATTAGGCTGTTTTGAAACATTCACTCCACTGGGATAGTATATAAAGAATCATGTATGCAAAATTATGTATAAAAGTATATTACCTTAAAAGAACAACTCTGCATTCATATGACCACAGGGATTTTCATAGCTACTAACCTGCATTCCATTATTCATGTTGTGCTTCTTTTAAAGTTAAATTTCCACAGAGCTAATCAAATTGACCACTTTTTTGTGACATTTTGCCGTTGTACAGACTATCCTGTACTGACTGTTTTATTAATGAACTAATGAAATATATTTTTTCAATGCCTATTCAAATCTTCACCATTACTACTGTCTTAATCTCTTACCTGTGCATCCTTTTCACAGTTTTGAGAATGACATCCAAATAGGGGAAAGGTAAAACCTTTTCTACCGGTGAATCCCATTTTCTGTCTCAATATTCTACATTTGTCATCTCACGTACGTTCGACCATTTGAAGAAGAAGATAAAGATATACCACTGGCAATTTTTTATACAATAGTAATTCCTTTACTAAAGCCATTGAATTATAGCCTGAGAAATAAGGAGGTGATAAGTGATCTGAAAAAAAATCATGAAGAGCTATAATATTCCTAAACAAACTTCATCCTCTGCAGCAAATTGAGTTAATTTATTTAAAAGCTTCCATAGAAAAAGAAAAATGTTTTATACAAAATATTAATCTCTAAATCATTAGTCTGTGTTTGTTAAAATGTGTAAGACTGAAATTTCAAAATATTCTGCCAGACCTTAGTCTGTTATTTTATGTGTTTATTGGCCATTGTCATTTCTTCTATGAATTATCTGTTTCTTTTCTTTGATCTTACTTTTTTTTCCCCTCATTTATTTTTACCACTGCTAATAGAGAAGATACTAAAATGTGGTGATAATTTGTGGCAAGTAGTTTCTCATGTTGATAGTCTTTTAAGATTTGTTCATGATACTTACATTTGATAAACATTTCAATTTGATATAACCATATTTACTGATTTTTTTATTTTATAGCTTATTTTATGCTTATTTGTTTAAAATTTCTTTCCTTAATCTGAGGTCTGATATTAACAAAAATTTGTTTTTCTCTTTTTCTTCTTCATCTTCTCCTCCTTATTTTCTCTGCCTTTTTTTTCTTTTTTGATAGTTTAAATTTAGCCTTGACTCTTGATACTTCCTGAAACTTATTTAACAAAAAGCATGAGGAGTGGATATACCTTTCTTTTGTTGCTTATGCCTTCCAAAATATTCCACACATGCATTTAGTTTGAATAAATATCGGAAAAGGACTTCTTTGGGAACTGGAAAAAAATCATGCTAAAATTTTCTAGACTTTGAGGAAGCTGGGCCAAGATGGCAGAGTAGTCAGGGTCTTCCTGTGGCCCCCCTTACAACAAAGACCCCCCAAAAAAAACAACTGAGTCAATTATATATGACAAGCTAGGAGCCCTGAACATCAAAGGCAAAGTTGAGGAATCAGACTGAGCAGCAGAGGGAGAGAGAAATGTTTTAGAAGCAATGAGGAGTTGCCACACCTGACCTGGCTGAAATTGGCACTCACAGGCAGATTCCACTGGTGCAAGTGCAGAGAGGTAAACAGTGGCATTCAGGACACATTTTCAACATCAGGAGTGAACAATGAACAGTCTGCTCAACCCTACAGAACAAGCAAAAAGCAGCCGTCAGTCAGCAAAAGATAAGTACCAGTGCTTAACATACCTCGTAGATCCAAAAATACCCCTTCGAGAAAAGCCTTTCTCCACTTACCTGCTCCCTTCCTGATCTGAATCCCCTAACCAAATTGATAAGGAAGGAGTAAAAGTATCTCTATTTGCAGATGATATGATTTTTTATTCAGAAATCCCTAAAGAATCTACAAAAAGGCTACTAAACCTAATAAGATTTCAGCAAAGTATCAGGATACAAGATAAATGTACAAAAATCAGTTGAATCCCTCTACACCAACACAGAGAGCCTCTAGAGGAAATCACCAAATGAATACAATTTATAAAAGCCCCCAAGAATATAAACTACTTAGGAATAAATCTAACCAGAGATGTAAAAGAACTACACAAAGAAAACTATAAGACACTACTGCGACAAACCAAAAGAGACCTACATAGTGGAAAAACATACCTTGCCCATGGATAGGAAGACTCAACATTGTGAAAATGTCTATTCTACCAAAAGCAACCTACAGTTACAATGCAATCTCAATCCAAATTCCAGTGGCATTTTTTAAGTAGATGGATAAACAAATTACCAACCACAGATGGAAAGGGAAGAGGCCCTGGATAAGTACAGCATTACTGAAAAAGAATAGCAAAGTGGGAGCCCTCATACTACCTGATTTTAGAACATACCGCCACGGTAGTCAAAACAGCCTGGTACTGGTACAACAAGAGATACACAGACCAATGAAAACAGAATTGAGAATCCAGATATAAATTCATCCCCCTTGAGCAGCTAATATTTGACAAAGGCCGAAAGTCAGTCAAATGGGGAAAAAACAGTCTTTTTAACAAATGGTGCTGGCATAACTGGATATCTATCTGCAAAAAAATGAAACAAGACCTATACCTCACACCATGCACAAAAACTAACAAAATGGAACAAAGACCTAAATATAAAATCTAAAATGATAAAGATCAGGGAAGAAAAAATAGGGATAACGCTAAAAGCCCTTTTACAAAACATTACTAACAATGCACAAACACCAGAAGAGAAACTAGATAACTGGGAGCTCCTAAAAACCAAACACTTACCCTCATCCAAAGACTTCAGTGAAAGAGTAAAGAGACAACCTACAGACTGGGGAAAAAATTTTGGCTACAACAAATCCGATCAACATCTAATCTCTAAAATCTATAAGATGCTGCAAAACCTCAACAACAAAAAGACAACCCAGTCACTTCACCAAAGAAGACATTCAGGCGGTTAACAGATACATGAGGAAACGGCCATGATCATTAGCCTTTAAAGAAATGCAAATTGAAACTGCAATAAGATACCATCTCGCCCCAACAAGGCTGGCATAATTCAAAAAACACAAAATAAGAAATCTTGGAGAGGCCGTGGAAAGACTGGAATACTTATACACTATTCATGGGAATGTAAAACGGTACAACCCCTTTGGAAATCAATCTGGCTCTTCCTTAAAAAGCTAGAAATAGAACTAAGATAAAAAAAAAAAAAAATAAGATATGACCCCGCAATTCCCCCCTTGGAATATAACCGAGAGAAGTAAGAGCCTTTACACGAATAGATATATGCACATCCATGTTCATTACTGCACTGTTTACAATAGCAAAAAGATGGAAACAGCCAAGGTGCCCATGAACAGATGAATGGATAAACAAATTATGATATATTCACGCAATGGAATACTACTCAATGATAAAGAACGCTAATGAACCCATGAAACATCTCATAACATGGAGGAATCTGAAAGGCATTATGCTGAGTGAAATTAGTCAGTTGCAAAAGGACAAATATTGTATGGCACCACAATTATAAGAACTAAAGGAAAGATTAAACACAAAAGAAAACATTCTTTGATGGTTAGGAGGGTGGAGAGGTCAGGAGAGGGGTATTCACTAATTAGATTGTAGACAAGAATTATTTTAGGTGAAGGGAAGGATGACACACAGTACAGGGGAAGTAAGCACAACTGGACTAATTCAAAAGCCAAGAAATGTCCGGAATACAACTAAACACCTTGAGGGACACAGTAGTGTGGGGAGGGGGAAGGGTTGTCTTAGTTATCTAGTAATGCCATAACAGAAGTACCACAAGTGGGTGGCTTTAACAAAGAGAAATTTATTTTCTCACAATCTAGTAGGTTACAAGTCCAAATTCAGGGCAATGGCTCCAGGGGAAGGCTTTCTCTCTCTGTCGGTTCTGGAGGAAGGTCCTTGTCCTCAATCTTCCCCTGGTCAAGGAGTTTCTCAGGCACAGGAATCCCATGTCCAAAGGACGTGCTCTGCTCTTGGTGTTGCTTTTTTGGTGGTAAAAGGTCCCCAGTTCTTTGCTCACTTCTCTTTACTTTTATCTCTTGAGAGATAAAAGGTGATGTAGGCCACAGCCCAGGGAAACTCCCATTACCTTGGATCAGGAAGGTGACCTGAGTAAGGGTGGTGTTACAACTCCACCTAACCCTCTTAACATAAAATTACAATCACAAAATAGAAGACAGCCACACAATACTGGGAATCATGGCCTAACCAAGTTGACACATATTTTGGGGGGACACAATTCAATCCATGACAGGGGTGGTCTGGGGACCATGGTTTCAGGGAACATCTAGGTCAACTGTCCTAATAAAGTGTATTAAGAAAATGTTTTGCATCCCACTTTGGTGAGTGGCACCTGGGGTCTTAAAAGCTAGCAAGTTGCCATCTTAGATGCCTCAATTGGTCTCAACCCACGTGGAACAAAGGAGAACGAGGGACACTAAAGACACAAGGAAAATATGAGCTGAAGAGAAAGGACGGACCACATAAACCAGAGACTCCATTAGCCTGAGACCGGAAGCACTAGATAGTGCACACCTACTACCAATGACTGCCCTGACAGGGAACACAACAGAGAATCCCTGATGGAGCAGCAGAAAAGTGGGACGCAGACCTTGAATTCTAGTAAAAAGAACAGACTTAATGGTCTGACCGCGACTGGAGGGACCCCAGAGGTTATGGCACCCAACCTGTCTGTTAGCCCAAAACTAAAACCATGCCTGAAGCAAACTTTTCAGACAAATATTAGTCTGCATTATAAGACACAAATGATACTGGTGAGGAGTGTGCTTCTTAGCTCAGGTAGACACATGAGACTATATGGCCAGCTCCTGTCTGGAGGGGAGTTGAGAAGGCAGAGGGGGACAGAAGCTGGTTGAATGGACATGGAAATACAGGGTGGAGAAAAAAAGTGTGCTGTCACATTATAGGGAGAGCAACTAGGGTCATATAACAATGTGTGTATATGTTTTTGTATGAGAAACTGACTTGAATTGTAAACTTTCACTTAAAACACAATAAAAAGAAATTCTAGAATCCTGGATTTTCTAGGAAAAAAACAAATCTATTTTGTATATTAAATATTAAAATATAAGATGAAGCACCAACAATTAAAACAGTTAACTTTTAGATCAAGAATCAATAGATGAACCAACGGAGCAGATCATATTGTTCAAAATTAAATTTCTACATAAAATAAAAAGCATACCATAAATCAATAAAGAAAGAAAGAATTATTTAATAAATGACCCTATGTCAATTGGTTAAGTATTTATCTTTTCCGTTTGTGTTAGAATTTATATGCCTCCCTCATGTAGAGACTGTTTTAGAAACATAATTTGTATTTTCTTTTTTATGGCATAATTTTTATACATACCACTTTAATTCAACAGGAATTCATTTTTAAATGTGGTGAAATAAGAATTAAAATTTGATTTGCAATGGATAACAAGTTGTCCCAGAAGTATTTGTTAACTAGTTCTTCCTTTACTCACCAATTTCACAAGTCTTCTTTTTATATGTGTACTCTCACGTGTACATGCACATATGAGGTCTATTTCTAGCCTAGCTAATCTGCACAATACAGAAGAAGACAGGCCCAATTTCTACCTTATGTTCTATCAGGGAAGTGCTAAAAGCACTCCCTAAATTAGGCCAAGAAATTTGCAAGAGAGCTACCTGGGCAACTGACTATAAGAGATCCATTTTTGTGCCCATGCTAAAGAAAGATGATCCAACGAAAAGCAGAAATTATCAAACAATATCATTAATATCGCATGCAAGTAAAATTTTGCTGAAGGTAACTCAAAAACAGTTGTTAACAGTACATAGACGGAGAAGAGACAGAAATTCAAGCTGGATTCAGAAGAGGACTTGGAACCAGGGACATCATTGTTGATGTCAGATGGATCTTGGCTAAAAGCAAAGAATACCAGAATGATGTTTACCTGTGGTTTATTGACTATCCAAAGGCAATTGATTGTGTGAATCATAACAAATTATGGGTAACACTGCACAGAATGGGAATTCCAGAACACCTAATTGTGCTCATGTGGAACGTGTACATAGACCAAGAGGCAGTAACTGGAACAGAACAAGTGGAAACTTCATGATTTAATATCAGGAAAGGTGTACATCAAGGTTGTATCCTGCTGAAAAAACAATCCAAGAAGCTGGAGTATATATATGAAGAAGAATGTCGCATCAGGAACATGAGGAAAGACTCATGAACAACAAGTGATATGCAGATGGCACAACCTAGCTTGGTGAAAGCAAAGAGAACTTGAAATACTTGTTGATAAAGATCAAAAACTACAGCCTTTAGTATGGATTACATGAGGACATTAAAAAAAAAAAAAAAATCCTCACAACTGGACCAATAAGCAATATCATGAAAAACAGAGAAAAAAATATGAAGTTGTCAAGGATTTCATTTTACTTGGATCCGCAATCAATGCCCATGGAAGCAGCAGTCATGAAATCAAAGAAGATATTACATTGGGTAAATCTGCTGCAAAACACCTCTTTAAAGTGTTAAAAAGCAAAAACGTCACTTTGAGGACTAAGGTGCACCAGACCCACGCCATTGTATTTGCAATCACCTCATAAGCCTGCAAAAGCTGGGTAATGAATAAGGAAGACTGAAGAATTGATGCACTTGACTTATGGTGTTGGAGAAGAATATCGAATATTCCATGGAATGCCAGAATATTGAACAAACCTGTCTTGGAAGAAAAGCCAGAATGCTCTTTAGAAGCTAAGAGGAGGAGACTTCATCTCTGGTGTTTGGACATGTTATCAGGAGGGACCAGTCCCTAGAAAAGGACATCATGCTTGGTTAAGTTAAGGGTCAGCAGAAAAAGAGGAAGACCCTCAATGAGATGGAGTGATACAGTGGCCTCAACAATGGCCTCAAACATAGCAACGATTGTGAGCATTGTGCTTTCATTCTGTTGTGCATGGAATCTCTATGAGTGCCCATTTACAACATATTGGAGTTACCACAAACCGCACACACAACCATCCATTTTGGGGGGAGTTGTACATCTTATTGTTAGTAATGTGTACTATGTGTACTGCTGTGGCTTATGAATTGCTGATGTTATCATTCTCATGTCAAACTCCGAAGACAAAGATGAGATTTATAAAGACACTGATCTAAAAAAGGCAATAATAATGAAAACAAAACAAAACAAAAACGAGGTGTTCGGCTTATATCAGAAACGATCTATGACTGAGTCATTGGAATGGAACCTTGTAAGTCGGGGAATATCTGTATATCTTAAATGAGCCCACATCTCTCCATTTTAACTTCCTGCGTGCCATTCCATGCTGTCTTCATCTCTCACTTGAACAATACCAGTAGCTCCAAACTGGACTCCCTGCTTTCATTCTTTACATTTTTTTTTAAATTTCTTATCACAAGCCAATTTTAAAAATAGTACTAGAAATGAATTTTGAAAGCTGTGATGCCTTACCAACAGTAAGCTATGCATTGCAGTTGCAACCACTTTCTAATTTTGTAGCTACTTCTCTGTATATTTTTTCTCTTAATTTAATTAATTTATTTTTTTGTGATTTGTTTTTTTTTTTTTAAATTGTACTTTATGAAGCTTTACCAAAACAAACTAGTTTCTCATCAGTTAGTACACACATTGTTCTATGACACTGGTTAACAACCCCGCAACACATCGACACTCTCCCTTCTCAACCCTGGGTTCCCTATTGCCAGCTTTCCTTTTCCCTGGCCCAGGGCTTGGGCCCCCCTTTAGTCTTATTTTGTTCTATGGGCCTCTTCAATCTTTGGCGGAAAAGTGACCTCATTACTGAGCTGAAAGTGTATCCAAGGGCTGCACTCTCAGGGTTGCTCCAGTCTCTGTCAGGCCAGCAAGCCTGGTCTTTTTGGGGAGTTAGAATTATGTTCTACATTATTCTCCAGCCCTGTCCAGGACCCTCTATTGTGATCCCTGTCAGAGCAGTCAGTGGTGGTAGCTGGGCACCATCTAGTTCTACTGGACTCAGTCTGGTGGAGGCCGTGGTAGATGTGGTCCGTTAGTGCTTTGGACTAATGTTTCCTTTGTATCTTTAGTTTTCTTCATTCTTTCTTGCTCCTGAAGGGGTGAGACCAGTGGCATATCCCAGATGGCCACTCACAGGCTTTTAAGACCCTAGACACTACTCACCAAAGTAGAACATAGATCATTTTCTTTATAAACTATGTTATGCCACTTGAGCTAGATGTTCCCCAAGGCCATGGTCCCCACAGCCCTCAGCCCAGCGATTCGGTCCCTCAGGGAGTTTGGATGTATCTATGGCGCTACAAAGACCTTGCCTTACAGGTTGTGCTGGCTTCCCCAGTATTGTGTACTGTCTTACCCTTTACCAAAGATTCCACTTATCTATTGTCTATTAAGTGTTTTTCTATCCCCACCCTTCCTCTCCCTTGTAACCATCAAAGATTGTATGTAAACCTTTTCATTCGTTTTTACAGTAGTGTTCTTATGCAATATTTGTCCTTTTGTGATTGACTTATTTCTCTCAATATAATGTCCTCCAGATTCCTCCATGTTATGATTTGCTTCACAGATTCATCATTGCTCTTCATTGTTGCGTAATACTCCATTGTGGGTATGTACCACAGCTTGTTTATCCATTCATTTGTTCATGGACATCTAGGTTGTTTCCATTTTTAATATGGTAAACATTGCTGCAGTGAACATGGTTGTGCATCTGTCTATTCGTGTGACAACTCTCATTTCTGTAGGAGATAGTCCTAGGGGCGGGATTGTTGAATCATATGGCATTTCTATTTCCAGCTTTCTAAGGAAGCGCCATATCATTCTCCAAAATGGTTGTATCATTTTGCATTCCCACTAGAAGCACATAAGCCTTCTGATCTCCCCACAGCCCTCCAACATTTGTTTTTTCCTATTTTATTGATTTGTGCCAGTAATGCCAGCGTGAGATGGTATCTCACTCTGGTTTTGATTTGCATTTCTCTAATGGCTAGAGATTCTGAGCATTTCCTCGCGTGTCTGTTGGCCGCTTGAATATCTCCTTTGGTGAAGTGTCTGTTCATTTCCTTTGCCTGTTTTTTTAATTGGATTATTTGCCTTTTTGTTGTAGAGGTGTTGGATTTTCCTGAAGATTTTACAGATTAGACCTTTGTCTGATTTGTAATAGCCAATTTTTTTTTCCCAATCTATAGGTTCTCTTTTCACTCTTTTGGTGAAGTCTTTTGATGAGCATAAGTGCTTAGTTTTTAGAAGATCCCGGTTACCTAGCTTATCCTTTGGAGCTTGCGTGTTGTTGGCTGTGGTTTGTATCTTGTAATGCCCTGTATTAGGGCCTCTAGCAGTGATCCTATTTTTTCTTCTATGCACTTCATCGTTTTTGGCTTTATATTTAGGTCTTTGATCCATTTTGAGTTAGTTTTTGAGTATGGTCTGAGGTACGGGTCCTATTTCATTTTTTTGCTGATGGACATCCAGTTTTGCCAGCACCATTTGTTAAAAAAAAAAATCCTTTTCCTTTTTGATGGACTTTGGGCCCTTGTCAAAGATCAGACTTACGTCTGGGTTCTCAATTCTGTTCCATTGATCAACGTATCTGTCGTTGTACCAGTACAAGGCTGTTTTGACTATCGTAGCTGTACAGTAGGTTCCAAGGTCAGGTAGTGCAAGTCCTCCTACTTTATTCTGCTTCAGTGGCGCTTGACTTATCCAGGGCTTCTTCCCTTTTCATGTAAAGTTGATGGTAAGTTTTTCCATTTCTTTAAAGAATGTTGTTGGTATTTGGATCAGGATTGCATTGTATTTGTAATTACTTTGGATAGAATTGTCATTTTCACAATGTTGACTCTACCTACCCATAATCATGGTTTTTCCATTTAAGTAAATCTCTTTTGGTTTCTTGCAGTAGTGTTTTGTAGTTTTCTTTGTATAGGTCTTTTCCATCCCTGGTTGGATTTATTCCCAAGTATTTTATTTTTTTAGGGGCTATAAATAGTATTGTTTTCCTGGTTTTCTTTTCATCATTTTCTTTATCGGTGTGTAAGAATCCAACCGATTTTTGTATGTTTACCTTGTATCCTGCTTCAGGGCTGAATCTTTCTATTAGTTCCAGGAGTTTTCTTGTGGAGTCTTTCGGGTTTTCTACATATAGTACCATATCATCTGTAAATAGGAAGAGTTTAATTTCTTCGTTACCAATTTGGATGCCCTTTATTTCTGTTTCTTGCCTTATTGCTCTAGCTAGGACTTCCAACACAAGCGTAAATAGGAGGGGTGATAAAGGGTATTCTTGTCTTGTTCCTGTTCTCAAGGGGAAAGTTTTCAATCCCTCTCCATTAAGAATGATGTTGGCCATTGATTTTGCATATATGCCCTTAGTTATTTTGAGAAATTTTCCTCCTATACCGATTTTATTGAGAGTTTTTATCAGGAATGGTTGTTGGTCTTTGTGGAATGCCTTTTCTGCATTGATTAAGAAGATCATGTGATTCTTTTCTTTCCTTTTGTTTATGTGGTGGATTATGTTGATTGATTTTCTAATGTTGAACTATCCTTGCATACCTGGTTTGAATCCTACTTGGTTGTGGTGTATTATTTTTTGATATGATGCTGAGTTATATTGGCTAGAAATTTGTTGAGAATTTTTGTGTCTATATTCATGAGAAATATTGGTCTGTAATTTCCTTTTTTTGTGGTGCCTTTGCCTGGCTTTGGTATCAGAGTTATGCTGGATTAATAGAATGAATTTGGAAGTATCACTTCCTTTTTATGTTTTGAAATAGTTTGAGTATTACTGGCGTAAGCTCTTTTCCAAATGTTTGGTAGAATTCTCCAGGGAAGCCAACAGGGTCAGGGCTTTTTTTGGTTCAGAGTTTATTACCTTTTCAATCTCTTCTCTTGTCATGGGTCTGTTCAGATTTTCAATGTCATTTTGCATTAATTTGTGTATGGAGTGTGTCTCTAGAAATTTTCCATTTCCTCTAGGTTTTCAAACTTGTTGGAGTATAGTTTTTCATAGTACTTTGTTATGGTCCTTTTTATTTCAGTTGGGTCTGTTGTAATGTCCCCCATTTCATTTCTTATTTGGGTTATTTACATCCTCTCCTGTTTTTCTTTTGTCAGCTTGGCTAGTGGTTTGTTGATTTTGTTGATCCTTTCAAAGAACCAACTTTTGATTCTGTTGATTCTTTCTATTGTTTTTCTATTCTCTATTTCATTTATTCCTGCTCTGATCTTTATTATTTCATTTCTTCTGCTGCCTGTGGGCTTCTTTTGCTGTTCTCATTCTATTTGATCAAGTTGTGTAGCTTATGTTTTGATTTTGTCCCTTTCATCTTTTTTGATGTGTGCATGTATGGCTGGAAGTTGACCTCTGAGGATTGCCTTTGCTGTGTCCAAAAGGTATTGGTATTGAAAGGGGCAGCATGAGAAAGAAATTGTAGAGGCCTAACGTCCTGGGTATTGTTGCATTGTTTCTACATGGCTTGCATAGTTAGCTTTTGCATACCCCGGTGATTTTGTGATTTGTGGTTTGTTTCCTCCTTTCCCTCTCCCATTCTAAATGATTCTGTAAAATTTAAAGCTAACCTATGTTCCTCTTGAACAAGCAGAACAACAATCAATAAGATCTGGGACGAGACAACCAGACAATATGGGCCCATCTTGTGATGAAAACCACTATGGCATCAAAGGACCTCTAAAGAATACCCACAGAAGGTCAACATGTCTGAAATGTAGTCAACATACCCCCCACTTAAAGGGGAACTGACATTCTCCAGGTTCTTCAAGCCTAAGCCCTAACTCTACAAAACCCTCTGGTTGGTCTCCAACAGACAGGCAGATTTTGGAGGAGCACATTCCCCTCTGTCTCTTGTATACCAGTATACAGTAAAGCCCTCCTCTTGCTGCTTACCTCACCCCTATCTCAGTATTGGCTTAGCAGCAGGTGGCTCAAATCCATGTTTTACGGTAACAACATGATGTGTTTTCATTCTCATTTGACTCCAGGAATTTTTTGATTCCATCTCCGATTTCTTCAATTATCCAGTTGTTTTTAAGCAGTTTCCATGTAATTGATTTTTTTTTTCCTTACTCTTCCTGTCGTTGATCTCTACTTTGATGGCACTGTGGTCAGAGGAGATACTTTGTATTATTCAATGTTTTGGATTTTGTTGAGTGTTGCTCTGTGGCCTAAGATGTTATCTGCTCTGGATAACGTTCCATGTATGTTGGAAAAGAATGTGTACTTCGCAGCTGTGGAGTGGTCTATATATGTCTGTGTCAAGTAGGCTGATTGTGCTTTTTAGTTCTTCTGTATCTTTACTGAGTTTCTTTCTAGATGTTCTGTCTTTTACGGAGAGTGGTGTGTTGAAGTCTCCTACTATTATTGTGGAACTGTCAATTTCTGTTTTCAGTACTGTTAGAGTTTGTTTTATGATTTTGGAGCCCTGTCATTGGGTGCATAGATTTTATTATGGTTACATCTTTATGATGGATCATCCCTTTAATCATTATATAGTGCCCTTTTCTTTTACGGTGAATTTTGTTTTAAATTCTAGTTTATCTGAGATCAGTATTGCCATTCCTGCTCTTTTTTGGGTAGTTATTTGCTTGATGTATTTTTTTCTATCCTTTGATTTTTAATAAATTTACATCTTTGCCTCTAAGGTGTGTCTCTTGTAGGCAACATATAGATAGATCCTGTTTTTTTTTTTTTTGCTTTTGTTTTTTATCCGTTCTGTCACTGTATGTCTCTTTATGGGTGCAGTTAGGCCATTTACATTCAGTGTAATTATTAATAGATGTAGTGCTTTTTGTTGTTGTGGTGGTAACATTTTCTTTGTTCCTCTTACTCTCTTGTGCTGAGTTGCTTTTGTTCGTTGATTTCTTTCTCATTTCTTTTGGTTTTTTTGATTTTGTTTTTAATGGAGATTTTATGTGTTTCTTCTTTATTTTGATGTGTAGGCTTGTTAAATCTTTTTATGGTTACCTTGAAATTTACCCTTATCTTCCTAGGTTTGAACCAGTCTTTTATTACTGGATATCGCCCTGCCTTCGTGTCCATTAGAAAGCTCTATAACTACACCATTTATTCCCACTTTTATTGTTCTGTTGTCGTTGTCATTTACAGATTAACCTCTCTGGCTCCCTGTTGCAATTCTTTTGGTTTTGGGTAGTCCTTGAGAGTTCATTTTCTAGGTTGGTATCTGGCTGGTGAGATCTTGCCTCCTAGATTCAGGCTGTGGTCTGATGTTGTTTGTTTTCAGATGGAAGGACTCCCTTTAATAATTCTTGTAAGTTTGGTTTGGTTTTTACATATTCCCTTAATTTCTGTTTATCTGGAAATGTCCTAATTTCACCATCATATTTGAATGAAAGTTTTGCAGGGTATGTTATTCTTGGCTGGCAATTTTTTTCTTTCAAGGTTTTATTTATTGCCTTCTTGTCTTCATGGTTTCTGCTGAAAAATCAGCACTTAGTCTTTTTTTTTTTTTTCTCTGTGACTCTGTTTTCTCAAGCTGCTTTCAGGGTTTTTCTTTGTCTTTGGTTTTAGTGAGTGTGAATATGATATACCTTGTTGTTTTGCTTTTGGTATCTATCCTATAAGAGCTTTGTTGAGCTTCTTGGATGGTCAGCTTTTCATCATTCATGATATTACAGAAATTTTCTGCCAGCAATTTTTCAATGATCCTCTATGTGTTTTCCATTTTCTCTCTCTGTTCTGGAACTCCAATCACTTGCAAGTTTTTGCTTTTGATTTTATCCCACTTAATACTCAGGGTTTCCTCATTTTTCTTTGTTCTTTTTTCTGATTTTTCCTCAAAAAAAATTGTGTCCAACTGTTTGTCTTCAATTTCGCTGATCTTCTCTTCCATCGTTTCAAACTTGCTTCTCAGCCCTTCTATGAGACTCCCCATTTCTGAAATCCTGTTGTTTATCTTTTGGATTTCTAATTGCTGTTTTTGTATGATTTCCAGTTGTGAATTTATTTTTCAATTTTGTTCCTTATTATTTTCCTGAATTATTCCATTTTTTTGTCTCTGTTTTCCATGAATTTGCGTTTTCCATAAATTTGTCTATTTTTTCCCTCATTTTTGTCTCCTTTTTGCTTCAACTCCTGGGTAGCTCTGAATATTAGTGATTTGAATTCCCTGTCAGGTAGTTCTAGTGCCTTTTCTTCTACTGGAAAGTCATCTGGTGTTTAATTTTAGATATCTAGTGCAACCACCCTGTCCTTTTTTGTACCTTTTGATATTGTCTGCTGTCTTTGGTACATTCAGTAGTTATTTTCTTCATTTCTTGATTGTAGATTTGTTTGTTCAGTCCTGCTTTTTTGTTTTATTTGTTTATGTCTGAGTAGGCGGGCTGTGTGTTCTCTGTTGTTGCTTGTCGGTTTTCATGATACTTTTCACCTGCTTGTCCAATGGACAGGTCCAGTCATTCAGCTATGGTGCAGCAGGGCAGGTCAAGCTGAAAGGGAGGGGCTGGGATGGGTTGTTTGTGGCACATACTAGGGCCAAGAGGGCTGGCCAGGAATCAGTGCTGGGCAGGTTCCAGTAGGCTGTGCCTGTGCAGCTCGAGGGTGTGATGTTCAGTGCATGGTGTGAGTAGGCAAGAAAGAGGGGGGAGGTTGTGATGCATGGAGCTAGTATGGGTATGGAAAAGAGGAGAGGGAAATAGAAGCCAAAAACAAAGAAACAAGAAAAGGAAAAAAAAAAAAAAAAGAGTGCTAAGGGAGCTTGCCTTTGGAGTGGAGAAATGGGAAACCAAGAAATGGAGAAAAGCAAAAAGGGAAAATAAAGAAAAAGAGAAAAAGGAAGAAAAAAAAACTAGATAAAAATTTGGGAAAGAAAAGCCCCCAGGGGTCCCATCAGTGTGGCTGCAAAGACTAGGGTAGTGGACCCAAGCTGGGCAGTGTAGCCTGGCTCAAGGAAGTATAGATGTCACACAGCACCAGGTATTCAGAGATAGGAAAAGAAGGTAAGTATAGACAGACAAGAATCAAGAAATGTAGAAAGACAGAAAGAGAAAAAGAGAGGGAGAAATAAAAAAAAGTAATGCCTCCAGGGATCCCTCCTACATGGCTGTGCAGATTAGGAGAGTGGTTCCTAAGTCGTGCAGTGCAGCCCAACTTGAAGGCGCTCCCAAGGGCAAAAAGAGAAAGAAAACAAACAAAACGGGACAAAGAAAAAAAAAAAAAAACCCAGGTATCCCACCAGTGGGATGGGGCTTCACAACCTTTTGTGAAGAAGCAAAGATGGCACATGCAGCCAGGTGTTTGAGAAAAGAAGGACTAGGTGGTGGGAGACATGGAAGAAACCAAAAGAAATGGAAAGAAGCAATACCAGCTCAGGGACACAGCCAATGTGGGTGGGATGAATCCAAGCAGCCTGGGGCGGAAGCAGTTGCCTCCCAGCCAAGAGACTGCAGCTGGCAGGAAGCAGAGGAGGCAAAAGGGTAGGCGGGAGAAGGTTGGGGATTAGAAAAGCATATATTACTCTTTGCCAGGTGTTCTGTCTCCTGCTGGGAAATTCCTGAAGTTGCTTTCCCATACTCCTTATCTGCCTATCTGCCATGTGGAAGGAGCAAATCCAAGCAGCACAGATGCTGCACTTCCTGGATGGCCCAGACATCACAACCAGCCAGGAAGCTCAGAGTTAGAGCAGTGGGGAAGGGTGGGGGGGTGGGAAAGCATGTATTGCTGGTTACCCGGTGCTCTATCTCCTGCTGGAAGCTCCATGAAGCTGCATTCCTGTACTCCCTGTCGTCCAATCCCTGACAGGAGTCCAAGATGGCAAATCCACCTTGAGTTAGATGATAAGGGACTTCAGCACATATCTCTCCTCACTCTCAGTCCTCTGTCAGTTTCTTATTCCATTCGGTGTTTGGCTGAGTTCTTTATCTCTTCATTTGACACTTTGGTTTCCAGGAACGACGTTTGTCTCTGTTTTACTTAGTTTTTCAGGTCTTTCCTGTGGAGGGACAGTGTGGTGCTTCTGCCTGTGGCACTATGTTGGCTGGAAGTCTACTTCTCTGTAAATTTAACATCATTTTTTTTGTCTTCGATTGTAGACATATTAACTAACTTCCTGTTATAACCCATTTCCATAGAGTCGATTCTGATTCATAATGACCCTATAAGACAGAGTAAAACTGCTCCACAGGGTTTCTAAGGCTATAATCTTTACAAAATCAGACATTTTTCTCCCTCAGAGAAGCTGATGGTTTTCAACCACCTGACTTTGGTTAGCAGCTGAATGACTAACCACTATACCACCAAGACTACTTTCATTCTTATTTTAGTATATAATAATTCCTCTTTTGATTGTTTGTTTGTTTAAACCCTCCCATTTCCCTCTTCATTGATAGTGTATTATGATTTTCAGTAATTTGAACATCAGTTTTTATTAAGGACTTGCAAATAAGTGCCACTGCTAAGACAACTTGTGGATCACCCTTATATTTTCTTTTCTGTATGATTTTTTTTAATAACAAAAACTTCATTTTCCTGTTTACTCAGTTAAATCTACACACGTGCCAATCATATTCTTCAAAAGCTCAATTATATTTATTAATCTTTTGTTCTTTCATTATCTTGGAGATTTCTGTCTTAGTGCTTTCAGTCCTCCCGTTTCAGTCTAGAGAGTTTATTCTCTAGACAATGTGTACAACTCTACTGCTGAGACTTCCCTTTCCTGATTTCCTGTGTTAGATGCTGTGTTTCCAAGATCTCTATCTTCTTCTTCATTGTTCATTCTCTCATTTTGCTAAGAAATATTGTCATCCTCTTTGACAGTCAATATTTGAAGTCCAGACATGCTATAAGTGATCTTTGTTCTTTCCTCACACATGATTAACAGTTCAGTTTGTAAAGAATTTTAAATTTGAAGTAATTGTCCTTCTAAACTTTGAATGCATTTTTCCTTTATATTCTAGCATGCTGTGTTGGTTTTGAGAAATTGCATATTATCTTAGTTATCTAGTGCTACTATAAGAGAAATACCACAGGTAGATGGCTTTAACAAAGAGAAATTTATTCTTTCACAGTTTACCCACTCCAAAAACCCACTGCCTTTCACCGTTTATGAGGCTAGAAATCCGAATTCAGAGTTCCAGCTCCAAGGGAAGGCTTTCTCTCTCTGTCAGCTCTGGAGAAAGGTCCTTGTCATCAATCTTCCCCTGGACTAGGGGTTTCTTAACGTAGGAACCCCAGGTCTAAAGGACGAGCTATTCTCCCAATGCTTCTTTCTTGGTGATATGAGGCCTCTCATATCTCCCTGCTTGCTTCTCTCTTTTTTACCTCAAAAGACACGGGTTTAAAACACAACCTAATCTTGTAGATTGAGTCCTGCCTCATTAATATAACTGCCACTAATCCCACATCATAAACATCATAGACGTAGGATTTACAATTTAGGAAAATCTCATCAGGCGCCAAATTGGTAGACAATCACACAATACTGGAAATCATGGACTATCCAAGTTGACACACATTTTTGGGGGGCACAATTCAATCCATAACACATATCATTCTCATTCCTCTGTCGTCTCTCTAAATGCATTTAGGAGTTTTTCATTATCCCTAGCTTTATGAAATCTCAGAATTATACCTTTTTATGTTTTTGTTTTTCATTCATGTTTACTTCCTCTCTCTTTTGTGGCTCCCTCCCTCCCTTACCCACTACCTTTTTTGCTTTCTTTTATTCCTTTTTTCTTTCCTTTCTTCTTCCTTCCTTTGATGTTTAAGGACCCAAAACTTTCCTTCCTCAATGCAGACAAACCTGAAAGTGCAAAATGAATATAATTCATATAGGAAAAGCAGACTAAATAAACTTAATTATTGTTTTTCAGAATTATAAGGTGTTTTATATTATGAAGATTACGAGTAACTTTTAAATTATCACTATGAACTTATGGATTTTAACAAATTTTATCATTTCAAATCCATTATAATAATCATACATTTTGATGCCACCATTGTCCCATGTTTGGTCAATAAAAATTTAACTCAAAAACATTCTCTTGATCACTAAGTCCTTCAGATATGACACCAGCAGACTCTAATAAATTTCTTGTTCTGTGGTAAAAAATGTCAAAGCTAATCTTCTGCATTTACTGCTCAGAACTGGAATTAGACATTTTTCCAAAGATGTCTAAAAGTGATTTTCACTGGTAATGACCATTTAATTTAATAATAATAATTATCACTGGCTTCTGGTTTATATTTCCTATACTTCTTTTGTAAAAGTGAGAAAGAGAACACATGAACATATGTTGGTTTTTTAGGTGCCGTTGAGTTTGTTCCAACTCATAGCAACCCTGTGCACAACAGAACAAAACATTGCCCAGTCCTGGGTCATCCTCATAATTGTTTCTATGGTTGAGCCAATTGTTGCAGCCACTGTGTCAATCCATCCTGTTGAGGGTCTTCTTTTTTTCACTGAACCTCCGCTTTACCAAGCATGATGTCCGTCTCCAAGAACTGATTTCTCCTGACAACATGTCCAAAGTGTGTGAGACATAGTCTCACCATCCTTCTTTTAAGCAACATTTTGGTTGTACTCCTTCCAGACAGATTTGTTCATTCTTTTGGCAGTCCATGCTATATTTGATGTTCTTCACCAACACTGCAGTTCAAAGGCATCAATTCTTCTTTGGTCCTTCATATTCATTGTCCAGCTTTCTCATGCAGATGAGGTGATTGAAAACACCATGGCTTCAGTCAGGCGCACCTTATTCTTCAAGGTGGCATCTTTGCTTTTCAACACTTTAAACACATCTTTTGCAGCCTATTTGCCCATTACAATGTGTCTTTCTTGACTGCTGGTTCCATGGGTGGAAATTGTGAATCCAAGCAAAATGAAATCCTTGAGAACCTCAATCTTTTCTCCGTTTATTGTGATGTTGCTTCTTGGTCCAGTTTTGAGGATTTTTGTCTTCTTTATGCTGAGAGGTGCTCCATACTGAAGGCTCTGGCCTTTGATCTGCATCAGTAAGTGCTTACCCTACTTGTCTGTCAGTTTATGGTACTGTGGTGGCTTGCAGGTTGCAGTGATATTGGAGGATAGGTTTCAACTGGGCTTCCAGATTAAGACAGACCAGGAAGAAGGACCCAGCAGTCTACTTCTGAAAAGAATTAGCCACTGAAAACCTTATGAATTACAGTGGAACATCATCTGATATAGTGCTGGAAGATGAGCTCCCCAGGTTGAAAGACACTCAAAAGATGACTGGGGAATAGCTGCCTCCTCAAAGTAGCATCGACCTTAATGATGTGGATGGAGTAAAGCTTTTGGGGCCTTCATTTGCTGATGTGGCACAACTCAAAATGAGAAGAAACAGCTGCAAACATCCATTAATAATCAAAACCTGAAATGTATGAGGTATGAATCTAGGAAAATCGGAAATCACAAAAAATGAAATGGAATGTATAAACATTGATATCCTAGGCATTAGTGAGCTGAAATGGACTGGTATGGGCCATTTTGAGTCAAACAATCATATAGTCTACTATGCCAGGAATGACAACTTGAAGAGGAATGGTGTTGCATTCATCGTCAAAAAGAACATTTTGAGATCTATCCTGAAGTACAAAGCTGTCAGTGATAAGATAATATCCATATGCATACAACAAAGTCCAGTTAATATGACTATTATTCAAATTTATGCACCAGCCACTAAGGCCAAAGATGAAGAAACAGAAGATTTTTATCAGCTTTTCAGTCTGAAATTGATTGAACATGCCATCAGGATGCTTTGATAATTACTGGTGATTGGAATGCAAAAGATGGAAACAAAGAATAAGGATAGGTATTTGGAAAATATGGTCTTGGTGATAAAAAACGATG
The DNA here is from genome assembly GCF_024166365.1 of Elephas maximus indicus. Taxonomy (NCBI): domain Eukaryota; kingdom Metazoa; phylum Chordata; class Mammalia; order Proboscidea; family Elephantidae; genus Elephas; species Elephas maximus. The sequence goes on from NC_064836.1 coordinate 68,621,565, forward strand.
GCAGAGATCGTGTAGTTGACTTTTGCAAGACCAATGACTTCTTCATGACATAATGGTGACTATACACACGGACCTCACCAGATGAAATACACAGGAATCAAATTGACATCTGTGGAAAGAGATGATGGTAAAGCTCCATATCATCAGTCAGAACACGGGCAGAGGCTGACTGTGGAACAGACCATCAATTGCTCATATGCAAGTTCAAGCTGAAACTGAAGAAAATCAGAGCAAGTCCACAACAGCCAAAATATGACCTTGAGTATATCCCACCTGAATTTAGAGACCCTCTGAAGAATAGATTTGATGCATTGAAAGAGTGGTGACCGAAGACCGGATAAGTTGTGGAATGACATCAAGGGCATCATACATGAAGAAAGCAAGAGGATTTCATTTTACTTGGATCCACAATCAACACCCAAGGAAGCAGCAATCAAGAAATCAAGACACATTGCATTGGGCAAATCTGTTGCCAAGGACCTCTTCAGAGTGTTGAAAAGCAAAGATGTCACCTTGAAGACTTAGGTATACCTGACCCAAGCCATGACATAAACATATATACGTATATAAACAGAACAAAGCAAACCCATTGCTGTTGAGTTGAGTTCTACTCATAGAGACCATATAAACCAAAACCCATTTTTATCCAGTTGATTCCAACACATAGTGACCCTATAGGACAGAGTAGATCTGCCCCATAGGATTCCAAGGAATGGCTGATGGGTTTGAACTGGCGACTTTTTGATTAGCAGGCGAGTTTTAACCACTGGCCATCAGGGATCCAGTGATCCTATAGCGACCCTATATATACACACTTTTATTTTCATATCTTTCTTAACACACACAGTAATTAATAAATATTTAGCAGAGATACTTAGAGACTGTGTGATTATCCTGTTCCTCCTTAAGGTAGATCTAGCCTACTGTGGCTTTCTGATAAAAATTTCTATTTGCCTAATTCTTCATGTATTTCTTGCAAAGTATCTCTTAGCAGTAGATCAAATTCTTGGCTCACACTTTTCCCCTTAGATTTATTGGAAATATGCATCCATATCTGTCTTGCTTTGTATGTTGCTGTTGAGAAATCAGATGCCAACCTGATTTTCCGTACTTGAAAGTGAAGGAGTACTTCTGTGTGCAGGTAAAGATAATTTTTTTTTTTTTTAATGTTCAATTCTAATATTTTTCCTAGGTTATATTTTGGAATTGTCTTTTCTGGAACAGTTATCACAAATACGTGGTGGGCTGTTCTAATATGTAGATTTAAGCCTTTTTTCTGAAAAAAAAAAAAAATTCTCCATTATAATTTTAAATATTATTTCTACTCCATTGTTTTCCTTTTTAGGGACTTCAATTTTATATGAAGTCTATCAGCTTTGCTAATCATCCATACCTGGAAGATGGAACATTGCTAGAAACATGGATGTTAAATGTGTTTTTGGTGAGGCTTTAAAAGAAAATGACGGACATGTGATTGGGCAATGGAGGAAGGGCAATACTTTTTATACTGTGACAATGAATTTGTCTCAATTATGTTCTCAAATGTTTGGTGGAAGGTAGAACTTGTAAGTGATAAACTTAGATATCTGGCTAAGGCTATTCCTAAGCAAGATCTTAAAGGAGCCATGTAGTTTCTTCTTGCCACTTATAGTAAAATGTGAGAGGAAAGAGATGGATTTGAAAAAGAATTGTGCAAAAGAAAACTAGAGCTTAAAGATTTGGAAAATTCTGTTGTACAAATTAGGACACATGCCCTAAAATGCTCACCAAGAACTTGATGACTCAATCTATTATTAAGGAGAGTAAGCCTGTGCCTGATGAATCTAACAAACTGCCACAGCAGAAAGCCTAGCGGCTTACACTGAGGGAGACAGGGACAGGGTGAAAGGAAAGAAAGCTTTCTGCCTCTTGGAATTCTACAGACAGGAATCAGGCCAGAGGAGCTACATCTGTTGTTCTTCAAGAAAAGAAGAAGACTATCTCTGGACCACCTTGGAGATTAGTGAAACTGTTGGAAGGAGCATGGGAAGCAGGGCCTTCACAGTTTCAAAAGATGTGGCCAAGGTCTCCTGGAGCTCAAAAGGGTGGGGCCAGAGCACCCTTAGTTTCAAAAAGTCAGATCTTTGCTGGATCCTTTCCAGAGTGTGAGGCTGCTGTTAAAGTTTCCAGGGGGATGCAGCTGCCACACAAAGCCGAGGAGACAGGCTGCCATGCACAAGTGACAGAAGAACAAGGCCTGCTGGGGCCAAGGGGGTGCAGTTGCCACTCAGATGGGCTAGGAGGATGGGGCTACCCATGCCAAGGGAGTAGAATTGCTTTACCTGTGGGCCCAGAGTGAGGGGCTGAAGCTCAGGGCTGAGGGGTCTTCACCCTAATTCACAGAGCATGGCCAACAGAGAAAGTCTGGAGGGTTGGATGGTGGCTTAGATAGTCTCATTGAAGAGAGGATTATTTTCAAGCCTTGAGAGCTAATGTAAATTCTCCTACTGGGTTTTAGACTTGCTTGGTGCCCATTATTCCACCTTTACCTCCAGTTTCTCCTATTTGTAAAGAGAATTTCTACCTACTGCCCGTTCCACCATTGTACTTTGGAAACAGATAATTTGTAGTCTAGATTTCATGAATTCACAGATGAAAATAAATTTTGCAGACAGATGGAATACTCCTAACAGGACAGAGCCCCCACAGTGTTGTATTAAAAACCCTGTATTCTTTGCTCGGTTTCCTTCTGCTTTTGACTGGAGGTTATACGTAAACCCCATTGAGCCTGCGTAGTGTGATTAAGAATGTTGCTGATGTAACTTGTATGAACTTCTTACTCATAAACCCCTTTAAAAATATCTTGCCTGCGTGCCCTTGAAGAGCAGTCTGGGCAGCAGCAGCTCTGAATGACTCCTTTTCCTTGTACAACAAAATGAAGGTGCCTTTCCTGTTCTTCTGCCTCAGTCTCTCATTTATTGGCAATATGAGTCATGCTGAGCAAGAAGCTGGGGTTTCCACCCAGTAGGATTTCTGGCGAGCCAGCCAGCAACCACTTGCTCAGTTCCTGAGGTGGATCAGAAAACAGACAAGCCCCAATGTCAGGTGCCACCAGGATATTTCCCTTGGAGAGCTTGGAGCAGATTCAAAGGCCAATCCCCCTGGGACTCAAATGATGACTCTCTGGGAGACACAAAATGTGCCTCGGTTGTTTAGTAAGTACCTAGGTAAGACCTTAGAAGAATGCCAAGAAGCGGGGAGAATTCACTGCTAAGGGCATAAAAGGCTAAGGTACCTGTTAAGTTGGTGCACCAGATTAGGTTGTGTGAGTGTGTAAGTGTGTGTATCCAGAGAATGGGCAATGTTCAAGGGATCCTGGAATGTGATGAGCAGATGCATCCTTAAGAACTGAGAACAGATTCAGATAGACATGGCTGTGGTAGTATGCTTGTCCCTTTCCTATTTTGCCTCTTTAAACATATGCAAAATAAAACCTTTATTTTTGCTTTACTAAACTTTGTGGTGTTTTCACTCTACAAGAGCTAATGGTGTAGTTGTTGCAGGGATCCTAAAACCAGGAATCCAGTCCACCTCAAGGAGATCTGGTCTGTGGAGCAGAAGCTGGCAGAAAGAAATGTCCTATCTTCTGGACCCAAGGATTCACACTCCAAGTCCCTTTGACACCGACAGGGTGAGTGCTCTCAGAAAACAAGCATTTGCTGATTCTTTTTCTCATGTTGTCTTGAGTTTTGTTCAGCGTATTTGTTTGAAAAACCAGTTGTTTGATTTGGAAAATCTTTCTTAGATTTTTCCTTGATTGTTTAAGAGTGATATCTAGTAACTTCTGGTGAACTGCAGCTTAAGTCCAGATTCAGGCGTGTGAAACATTAAAGAAGTCATTCTATTTTCAGAGAGTTTTGAATCACTATAAGCTGGAAAAATTTGGGCACAGGTCAAACAGTAAAAGCCATTAGGGAGGCCACTAGCGCTTATCATGAACATTAAAGGCTCTTGTGACGGAATAAGGTGGTCATGAAACAGGCTAGAGCACTAGGCTGCCTGCCACCTGCAAGCAAACTCTTGAGCAACAGAGGAACATGTTGGTCTAAGCAAAACACTGTCCACATCCGGTGGCATTCCTCGTTAGAATTCTTTTTGTGACTCAGAGAAAAGCTGAGAAGTAATGCTCTGTTTTGCCAAATTTGCAGGGGGAGGTGGCAGCTCCTGACCTATTTTGCCAAATTTGCAGGGAGAAGTGGCAGCTCTGTACCTGTTTTACATAGTTTCTCAATAAAGAATTACAATGTTAAAATTAAAATCATGAGTAGTTACTTTAAAGTACTTTCCAATTGGAGGAACTAATATTTTTAAGGTCTAAAATAAAAGACTGGGTCTCTAGCCAGCGGAACGAGTTGAGTTCAAAAACAAGAAAACCAAAAACTTGAACCTTAGAGCTTAACATCTTTGATAAATGAGCCTGTATTTTCCCCCTGCTACCAAGACACTATTTTTTATACCAAGACACTGGTTTGGGACTCATTTAAAAACACTATAAGCCGAGTATACTAGATTTAGTTTGAAATTTCAGTGACTACTTTGGGAAAATGAGCTTTCATTTGTGTTGTTCTTTCTTTCCTTTTTGGGAAACTTTTGCTCGATGCTCAGGTTTTGTCAAAAGGTCTAACATTCCTCCACCTGAGGCTCTGGCAAGTTAATAACTTTTATCTAGAACTTGTTTTTTCCTTTGAATTGAGTCAATATTGCTATATACACTTTAAGAAACTAGGATCCCCATATCCTTGTTTTATGTTGCATTGTTTGGTGAATTTATGTGGTCTTTCTGTCTCCTTTGTTCTAAGAGTTTGCTTCTGGTCTAGAGCAGTGTGTCTAAGTTTCTACCTTGTACCAGGTTGGAGGCTATGGCTGAGAATTACTGGTTTTTGTAAGGCTGTCTTAGAATCTCAATTCTTTCCTCATCCAAGAAAAACAAGCTGTGTCTTGTGTCTATCTTATTATTTAGACTTTTAGTAGCTACTTGGAGAAACTTTGATATAAATTGATCTATTTGAAAAGTACACTAAGATCTTTATGTTCTGTACATCAATCTTAAAAGCAAAAGTGCTTTCCAAGAGAATAGCAAAAGGGAAAGAAATTAGTTATCTTTTGCCCTTCAAAATACTGAGGTCAACTTAAACCCCCCAAAAACCAAACCCATTGCCATCAAGTCGATTCCAACTCCTGGTGACCCTATTTGACAGAGTAGAACTGCCCCACACGGTTTCCAAGAAGTGTCTGGTGGATTCAAACTGCCTTTAGGTTAGCTGTCGTAGCTCTTAACCACTACGCCACCAAGGTTACTTAAGTATATATAAATGTCTTCCATTAGTCAAGAGAGTGAGGGTGGGGGAGGATCAGGCCTCTCCAGCACCTAGTCTTGCTAGTAAAAATTGATAGATTCATTTACAAAATTGTTAAAGAGCTTTGGTATTTACTGAGTAGATAAAGAGAAAGTAAAACTGCTTACCAAGAGAATAGTTAAAGGGAAAGAAATTACGTATCTTTTGCCTTTCAAAATACCTAGATCAATTTATACATATGTAAATGAATTGGAATGACCTAATCTTGTCTTCCACCATGAGTCAAAAAGTAGGGTGGGTGGGGCAACATCAGGCCTCCCCAGCCCCCCAGTCTCCAAGGTCATATAGCTCCAGGAAGCTTACTGTAGTTATCAGAAATTGGGTGGATCCCAATTACAAAAGAACTGCAAACAAGTTCTCTCTATTGTAGGGGAACTTTAAGAAGCCAAAAACTAGAAATCACAATGAGACACACCTGAAATGGCCTGGGAAAATATTTCCAACCCTAGCCAGAAACTTCAGTTTATATCCATATCAATGAACTGTTGAGTTGAGCAGAGACTTTGTGATTGCCAAAGCTGGTTGATAAAACCTTTAAGGGATAAAATTAGATTGGGGAAAATATGGAAATAGTAAAAGTTCAATGAAAATTAGAATATTTAAACACACTTTATTTCAACTACACTTATGTTTTATAGTATACAGGCTTAAAATAATTTCCAAGATCTTTTAGGTAACTTACAGATATTAAATTGAATTAATAGATATTTGTCATACTTTATTCATATACTTTGGTTTTTTATGCCACAAGAGGAAGAATATATATATATATATTTAATTCTGCTAATGATTGTGTTCATTTTTGCCATTTTAAAGGGATGCACTATAAGAGATATTCAACAAAGACAACACTTGAGAGGCTTATTTAAAAAATTTTGATATGGTCAAATATTTTATCTGTCTGACTAAAGTTTAATGGTTTAATTTATGAGATTTTTAACAGCATATAAAACAAAGAATTGGGTTTTTTGCTGTTAAAATAACAAAGTTTTCTTTGATTTTTGAGTTGAAGTGTTAATTTATTCTTTGTGTAATCTGCCTCGAAGGCAAAGGTTTGCCCTTTAAATCTTAGAATAATATTCCTGAGTTGAAAACCAAGCCACATGGCTTTTAGGAAAAAAAAAAAAACCTAAGGTTTTCACTTTAAGATTTTTGGTTAAATGACTTAAGTGCTGTTTCATGGTGATCTATAATAAACTCCTGACAACTCTGAAACTTCTTGGAAAGCCACAAAAAAATTTTTATAAAGGAAAAGTCCTAAAAAGTTTTATTTAATAAATTACATCGAATGTGTAGTCAAAATTGAGAAAAATGCCTAATTCACTTTGGGTCAAAATTTATACGCATTTCCTCTAATGCTTCTGCCTAATTAGTCAGCAAATGCATAATAATATGCCATAATTTTATTATTATTTCTTTATTGCTAATTTGGCTGCAACTTTACTATTATTTTTTTTTAATCTAGCATCGAAGCCAATGGTTTGACTGGGGTATTCACATTGTTTACCTATGAAGTTTCTTTATTACTAGTAAGGTATTTAGAGACTTGATAATCTTGGCATATCCTGACTATATGGTATTATGTCTCAAAATTATTATATAGTGTATTATATCTGAAGCTCTTTAAAAATAAAGTTAATCATTATATTTAAAAATATTTTTGTCCAAAGTTTTTTTTTAAACTGATTTTATTTGATTCTGAATTTTTTATAATTAGAAGTGTTACATTTACAAATTAATCATGGCCATATTAAGTTTTGTTGTCTGCAGATAAGCTTTTAATTTGCTGATTTGCTGAAAACATTTGGCCAAAATATCTCAACAAAAAGATGGACTATATATTGGACGTATGAAAACGAGTGTGACTAAACTGAGTCAAGATTTTCAGAACTCTTATGCAGAAACTGATGAGTTCACAGACTGTGACTGATCCAGAATCATGTGGAACCAAAATTAACTATGCAAGATTGAGTAAAGAACACTATGGGTTTTATGTGGGAATATTGCTGATGTTTTTAAGGTCCTACTTTCTGGGTATTAGAAACCATTTTCCTTCCTCCTAAATTATTTAACTAATGTGTTTAGATATTGTAACCCTTGAATTTAAAGTTCTCCTCTCATAAAGTTTTGTGACACTTCTGCTTCTGAGAAAATGACCCATGACTATTCATAGGTAGACCAAGGAGGGTCTTGGCCTCAAGAACACTTAGTAGGTTTTAAACAGATTAACTGAAGACCTCCAACAGGAGAGATCCAGCCTATATTATCTTGTTAATCATGTATTCTCTAATGAAAATCTGGTTGTCATAGATGAATTTGTCTATACCTTCCCTTTCCTCTAGACAAACTCTGTGTGCTCCATATGGATAAATGTTTTTGTGTGGTGGATTCAACTATATTAGTTTAAATGATCCCTTTCCAACTGATGGTGAGTTTACATGGGCAATTTCTTGTTTAGATTTCTGGTGAAAGCATGGGCAACACATTTTGAGAAGTTTAAGGTTACATTTAGATATTCATAGTAATGATGCCAGTAAATATTGAAAGAAAAAAAAAGGTAATGTTAAATAGTTACAGATTATAAACAAGAGTAAAAAGAAACCCATTGGTCCAGTACTCAGGGTGTGGTTGGTAACTTTAATTCCTATTATGGTATAAGTTAAATTGGAAAAAAAAAAAATCTTTAAGAAATTTACCAATATTTATGGGACAAATAATGGATGAAGTTGTTAATGAGATAAAAACACAACAGCAATCTCTGACCTCATTAGCCAAGGTGACATTAGATAACAAAACAACCTTAGATTTTTTATTAGCCCAAGAAAGTTTAGTCTGCACTATAGCAAATACTTCTTGTTGCATTTGGATAAATAACACAAGAGAAGTAGAATGGGATATACACAGAATTTGACAGCAAGCTACTTGGTTACACACCGTAACACCCTTACAAACACCAGATTTATTTGGTTGGTTACCATTAGAAATAAGTACATGGGCTAGATCACTACTGCAAGGGATAGTAATATTCTTAATCTGCATCCTGATAGTATTACGCATAATAAAACTTATCTTCTATTGCCTTACACACCTAAAAGTCAAAAGAAAGCCTCAGGCTAATATGTTGATGTACATTGAATCTACTCACTTCAATAATGCAATTGATAGGAACATCGCTCTTACTTAAGATCCTGGTAAAGAACCAGATGGTACCCAGTGGAAAACCAGCACCATGAGTTTAAAGAGCCTGCCATGGCCACCATCTAAGGGCTGAACTAAGTCCAGGTATTAGTCATCAAGGTGTTATCTTCAATCTCCTAACAAAAGAAAAGAATGATTTAACGGATAATATTGGAGCCATTATTCCCTGTCCTTGAGCATAAAGAATATGACCAACCTGGAACTGGACTCACAAAAACTCATAAAGACGCATCAACTGAGCCCTGAGGTATAAAGAAATAGCTAAGACAATCTGAAAAAAGAAGAATCTTTTAGGGAAACACTCACATACACAGGGCATAAAAGCCACTCTTTTCCTTTTAGTATTTAGTAAAAAGTCAGTTATAAACCAAGAAGAGGTCAGTAGCCACAATGAAAGGCCCAGGTCAAATACTTACCCTTCCCCAAAAATATGCCAAATAATTCTGAGCCAGGCTATAGTTCAAAATGGACACTGGCCTTGACTGCCCAACGTCCAAAAAGAAATGGAAGGAGTGAGACAGTTCCCATAGTATTGTATTAAAAACCCCATTTCCTTTGCTGGGCTTCCTTCCCCACCATCTTTGCATTTGAATCCTGCTTTTGCTTGGAGGTTATATGAGTAATGGGCAAACCCCATTGCACCCGCGTAGTATGATTAAGAATGTTGCTGACATAACTTGTAAAATAAACTCCCTACCTGCAAAAAAAAAAAAAAAAAAAAATTTTTTTTTTGTAAGCCCCTTTAAAAGTGTCTTGTCTGCCCACCCTCAGTGAGCAGTCCTGGTAGCAGCACCTCCAACTGACTTCTTTTCCTTGTTTTCTCATTTATTGGCAATACGAGTCATGCCGAGCAAGAACCTGGGGTTTCCACCCAGTAACATTAAAGTCTCACCCATACTTGTTTTAAATGTTTCAGAAGATGAGATTTTGAATTTGGAGTTGATTTAAGACTCTTGGGATGATGGGATGAGTTGAATGTGTTTTGCATGTGGCAAGGACATGAATTTGGGGAGGCCCAAAGACTGGAATCTTATTGTTATTTAATTGTGTTCCCCCAAAATACGTGTTGTAAATCCTAACCTCAACGCTTGAGGTTATAATCCCATTTGCGAATAGGTTCTTTATGTTATGTTAATGAGTCAGGATGAGTGTAGGGTGTATCATGAGTCAATGTCTTTTGAGATACAAACTAGATAAAGCAAGAAAGCAAGAGAAGCAGAAATGGGGGAAGAGAGATGCCAAGCCACACGAAGACCACCCAGGAACAGAAGCTGAAAGAGACAAGGACCATCTTTCAGAGCCAACAGAGAAAGAAAGCCTTCTGCTAGAGCTAACACCCTGAATTTGGACTTCTAGCCTCTTGAAATGTGAGAAAATAAATTTGTTAAAGTCGTCCACTCATGGTATTTCTGTTATAGCAGCATTAGATAAGATAAGAGTAATGTTACCCAAAGTAGGCCCTGTTCGGTGTGATTTCTCATCAATAAAGACACACCAAGGTGAGGAGGGAGGGAGTATGTTTATTGCAAGCGCACAGGCAAGGAACAAGAAGGTATATACCTCAATTCAAGCTCCCTGAACAAAGGGAGGCAGTTTGTTTTATACCATCTCTCACAAGGAAGGACAAACACTATGGACTATATAATTTATCATGGTGGGCAGGCACAGTAAAACAAATTGGATTTTTTCTTTGGAATGTAAGCTAGTAAACTGGGTTTGACAGGCTTGATTCACACCCAGTCCTTTGGGAGTAATGGAAAGAAGGGGGCAGGTTCTCTTTGGTCTGAGCAGCTCCCAATTGAGCCACACGCATTGCCAGTATCTAAGACTTTGTTTGATAATGGCTAAGCAGCTCCTGGCTGCATTGACTGTCAGTAATAGCAAAGTCCTTCCAATGAAGGCTTGAAGGACATGGGGACAGATTCAATCCACAGAGTGAAGAAGCCAGGGACCTTGGCTGAACTTGCCACACCTTTCCATCTTTTTTTCACCAAATCCTCATTATTTTTCACAAGTCACATTAAACATGCTTCCTCCAAAATGTGACCGAACAAGTCTGAGACTTTTCCTGTTCATTTTATACTTTATGCACAGAATGGTGAACAGGGAAAAATTAAATCAGTTACGTAAGAGTCAGCAAGATGATTATCACAGACTTTAGTGAGGGTCATTTGCTTTAACAGTAGTATCTTACGAAGCATTTTTAATTAGTGCCAGGTGGTTTCTACGTGTTGCAGACTGAATCTCCTGACAGAAATACACACATGTCAATTTCAGAAAATCCCTTAAGGATTAAATGGAAAACAAACTTTGCACTCTACAGTCACTGACCTATTAGTAGTCTCCAAGATTTTCATTCTTTTAATCCCAAATGTTTTAGAGACCAAGATTTATATTCAGAAATTCTATTCATCCTAACACCATAAGGCAAGTAACAAGTTGTTACAAATCCTTCTCACAGAAACCCAGGTAAGAAAAATATTTTTACTATTAAATTTGGCACCTCTAAATATTTATTTCTCAAAATTTGTTATCTTCATTGTTCTTAGATTTCAACTCATTAATCTTTCTAGTTTTTTTCTAAATTGAAGACTGTGAAAAGCCAGGACAAGATACAATAATGTAATTCATCCTGACTTTTTCTGATTATAGGGTACGATTTCAAAACAGACAGGTAAGGTCACAAAGTAATTCAATTAAATACTTCAGGTTTGTTGTTGTTATTAGGTGCCATTGAGTCAGTTCTAAGTCATAGCAACCCCATGTACAACAGAACAAAACACTGCCTGGTCCTGTGCCATTCTCAAAATTGTTGCTATGTTTGAGCCCATTGTTGCAGCCCCGTGAATTTGAAGTTATTTCTAATTTAGCTGAATAATTAGATGGTTCATATTTAATACTTTTAAATAAATAAAATGTTTAGTGAGTTCCTTTTGATGTTTTTGGAAAAATTGATTTCAATATTGTGGAAAAATAAATCCATTTTGACCATAGAATTTTTATGATTAGTATCTTCAGTTGAAATGTTCTACTATCACTAGATAATGAGATAACTTTGTAAAGCAAAACAAAATTTGTTCTAAAAAATCCTAAGACTATTTAAAAGGTTTTAGAAAACTAAAGTATAAAGGCAAGCTTACTTTATTTTATTAATTATAAGCTATTGTGATAGAAAATTCTATAATTTTCCAAGGAAACAAATATAGTAGACAAGATTTCACAACATGATTGATGTAATTAGTGTCATTAAATTGTATACTTGAAAAATCTTCAATTGGCAAGTATTGTGTTACATATGGAGCCCTGGTGCTACAGTGGATAAGAGCTTGGCTGTTACCCAAAAAGGTCAGCAGTTCAAATCCACCAGCTGCTACTTGGATACTCGATGGGGCAGTTCTACTCTGTCCGAAAGGGTTGCTGTGAGTTGGAATCAACTCAACAGCAGTGAGTTTTGTTTTTTTCATTTAGTGTTACATATACATTTATAACAATTTTTAAAAAGTCAATTCAAGCAATAGAAAGATACCTAACTTTTTTGAAATAGATTTTGAATAATGTCCTTTGTAGGTTCTTCTTCAAAGTTAATAATCTCAATTTGCAGAGGCCACAGCGGTCACTTAGCATCATTGGTAGGATACTGAAAACAAGATCACTTGTCCCAGGTGATCAGGGTGGAGCTAAGATTTGAATCAGTTCTGCCTTTTTATGAGAACATTTTACAGCTCCCTTCACAGAAGTATCAAAGTGTTTGCAATCTAGTAAACAAATTGTGCATACACATATAATAAACTCAATGGAGATTAAACATGAGAAACTCTGGATTATGCTGGGTATATAACATATGCTTAAGGTTCAGAAAATGGAGATCAGTGTGGTCTGGGTTTTTTAGTTAAAACTTTATTAAGTAGCATTATATGTAAATTACGCCTTAACTAAAACATTGAAAGGATATAGATATTTGTTCAAAGTGTCAAATATCTACATTTGAAATAATGATTTGTAAGAGATAATGGCGTGGGTAGAGTCAGTATTTACGGAAATGAGTTTTGAGCTAGAAGTGAGGGATGAGGGAGTTAAACAATGGGTAGACAGAGTAAGAAAGCCTGAAGATGCATTGGTGAATGTGGGAAATAAGGATCGAGGTGGATCAGGTTACAGAGAAACTTATATGTCATCCTAAAGAATTAGAATTTATCTTAGAGACACAAATATTAAAGTCTTCCTGGCAGCAGAGTGTTGCATCTGGCAATACATGAAGTGATAACCACTGAACTTCAACAAAGATAAGTAGATCTGGAAATGACCAGGAGAATGTGACCTGAAATAAGTAATCAAATAATAGAAAGTTTCTGTCTGACAAGTGTCTCTACAGAACAAACTGGAGAGGATACAAAATGGATGTTTAACAATTCTTATAATATTATCAGAATTATTACAGTATGATCACCAAATCTCAGAATATTAGAATGACTGGAGATCTTTAAGGCTGCAAATGCAAAGTATCCAGATAAAGAAGAAAAATATTGATATTGCATTTAAAACTAGTCTCAGAAAATTTGCTCCATCATAGCAAAATGGATTAATAGAAATATGAAGATGGTATACATCAATTAACTTATTAAGAAAATTGATGAAATTTTACTTCTCTAGTTTTCCAAAGTAACTTTTTTTAAATAGATAACTCCTTTACACTTAGTGACCTTTGTGCACCTTCTAAATTATAAATTTATTACACAGGTAGTACCCTATTTTAAAACATTCATTCCACTGGAATAGTATATTAAAAAAATATTTCCTCAATGGAGAAAAATATACATAATTTATACTGGAAAATGGACCTTAAGTACACTTTAAGAATCATCAGTACAAAAATTGACATTGCAATATTTGAGAACATTAGATCCAGGGTACTCTATTTGTTCACTGTTTTGTATAAATTCATAAACACAGATCTTTTCACGGCAAGCATATTCCTGGAATTATCAAAATATTCTTGTGAATCTTCAACTTCAGTGCTTGAAGTCATATAAGATGACACTTTAGAGGAACTAATGTTTCCTAGAAGTATGTGTGCCTGCATTTCAGAGACAGGAGGGAAAGCTTGAGGAAGTGGCCCTACCCCCAGTTGTTGTTGAGAAATTCAAAGGGAAAATTAAACACACTCTAAATTAGAATCCTATCTCTCCATATTTTTGATCTCAACAGAGAAAGTAGAGATGAAAAAGGACAATCAATCCATGACAAATGAGTTTATCCTCATAGGATTTATGGATCACCCAGACTTGAAGACCCTTCTATTTGTGGTGTTCTTTGCTATTTATTTGATCACCATGGTGGGGAATCTTGGTTTCGTGGCACTGATTTTCATGGAACGCCGTCTCCACACACCCATGTACATCTTTCTGGGCAACCTGGCTCTGATGGATTCCTGCTGTTCCTGTGCCATTACCCCCAAGATGTTAGAAGACTTCTTTTCTGAGGACAGAATGATTTCCCTCTATGAATGCATGGCACAATTTTATTTTCTCTGCCTTGCTGAAACTGCAGACTGCTTTCTCCTGGCAGCAATGGCCTATGATCGCTATGTGGCAATATGTAGCCCACTGCAGTACCACACCATGATGTCAAAGAAACTCTGCATTCAGATGATCACAGGGGCCTACACAACTGGGAACCTGCACTCCCTTATTCATGTAGTACTTCTATTAAGGTTAACCTTTTGTGGATCTCATCAAATCAATCACTTTTTTTGCGATGTTCTTCCATTATACAGACTCTCCTGTGTTGACCCATATATCAATGAACTAATGATACTTATTTTTGCAGGGTCCGTTCAAATCTCCACTATTACCATAGTCCTTATCTCTTATCTTTGCATCCTTTTCACTATTTTCAAAATGAAATCCAAAGAGGGAAGAAGCAAAGCTTTGTCTACTTGTGCGTCTCACTTTCTCTCTGTCTCAATATTCTATGGTTCTTTTCTCTTTGTGTACATTCGGCCAAGTTCAGTTAAAGAAGGAGATAAAGATATGCCAGTTGCTGTTTTTTATACTCTAGTTATTCCTTTATTAAATCCTTTTATCTACAGTCTAAGAAATAAAGAAGTAATAAACATTTATGAAAAGAATCATGAAAAGAAAACCTCATAACATTATGAAATAAATATCATTCCCTCTTACAAACTGATTTTAATGAGATAAAGTTTTTTCAAAATCAAGGATACTGAGAAATGGAAAATTGGACACTTTGTGTATCATATATTAAATCACTAAGCCATGATGATTTTTAAGTCAAATAATGTATAAATGGCTAAATAAGGTCATGAAGGAAGGATTCTGCAAAAATGTATTTCAAAATCTAAACTACAAGTGTCTCTAGGAGTGACTTAAGTGACTACACCTAAGGTCACAAATTGCATCAGAGTGGAATTAGCTACAATTTTCAACATATCCAACAAATTCTACGAAGAAAAGTCGGCATATAAAGATAGCCTCTGATCAGCATTGTTGGCAAATATATGGAGTCCCTAAACATAGTCTTACAAATTCGCATGCATTTCAAGTTCTCTTATATTAATGACTTAAGCCAACTGTCTATCAGAAGTAAACTAATCATTTGAATTTGATTCTCAACTTTCTTTGAGTTGTTCAAGAGTTTATGTTTGAATATGGATTTATATAGAATATGTATTCTCAAATCAAGAACATCTTTATCTCTAGTGCAAGTCATTAAGCTCTCTGAAATAGAGTGTTTGTATAATGGTAATTTATTAATCTTTAGATGAAAATATTGCTATTTATAGTGAAAATCTTATGGATTTGAATGTTTTCCCAGTTTGATATTTGTCCATGATTCATGACAGAGCAATTCCTGAATATATCAATTAATTCAAGGATTTTCTCCCAAGATTGCATTGTTTGTCTTGTTTGTTATTAGGAATATCACTAATCTGCACTAATTCCAATGTAAATTATTGATATATTATGAGCATTAACAGAAAGCTGGAAATGCTGTTCAGCAAAAATAGTGAAAATCCTAAAAAACTGAGCAATATCAACAAAAAAGTTTATTGATCAGTTAAATGTGCAAATATGAAAGAAAAAAAAATGGTTACATGAGAACCCACCCTCTTCTAGACACAAAACTACACCCTTCAGATTTATTACCTTTCTATGATTTAGGCATTATTTTTCACGCTTTTCCAGAGTAAAACACTCATATGTTGAAATATTAAGTACTTTGCCCAGGTTCCTGCAGGCATCCAGGGTGGAGTTAGGCTTTGAATCAATGATGCTTTTTCCCCATACTGGTTTACAGCTCATTTCACAGAAACTTGTCACAGTTAATCTCAAAATGCTTAAAATCTAATAAGAAAATTGGACATAAACATGGGAGGGGAGAAAGCAATGTAGAGTATACACAAGGAATTTTAGGTTGTGTACACAGCATGTACTCGGGAATGCAGAAAATGGAGATTGCTGTAGCCTGGGCATTTAGTCATTAAGTAGCATCAGAAATAACAGATGTTTAAAGGGTGTGGGAAAAAATTGATATGGTGAAAAAGTAGGAATAAAACCATGAACAGAACCAATGTCTATGGAAATGAGTGTGACAACGGTGGTAGGGAATGAGGAAGGTGAAGGAAGAGTGTAGAAACTTGCAGAGCTATTGGTGAAAGCATTTGGAGAGTATGAAAATAAACGTGAAAGTAGATACATTTACTGAGAATTTTAAATGCCACATTAGGGAATCTGAATTTATTTTAGAGACATCAAACATTGATGTCTTCCTGGTAGCAGAGTGCATTTGTCCCTTGGTATCTGCAGGGGATTGGTTCCAGGACCCCCGTGGTCATCAAAATCTGAGAATGCTAAATCTCTTATATAAAATGGCATAGTATTTGCATGTAACCTACACACATCCTTCAGTATACTTTAAATCATCTCTAGATTACTTATAATACCTAAAACACTGTAAATGCTATGTAAATTCTTGTTAATACTTACACTTAATAATGCTTTCTGTTTTTGTAAGCACATCATCCAGAACCAGAGAAAGCATTTTTGCCATTGTAGGGACAGCACTTCCAGCAACCCTTGAACAAATTTTGGCTTCTTTCTGATTTATTGTGTGAATGCTCATTTCTTTCTTACTAATGTTATGGCCTGCTGCAGCAAGTGATGGGCCATTTTTCAAAAGATCTAAGATTTTCCAGACACCCATTAAACTCAGTACTGAAGTCATTCCTGAAGTTCACTCCTCAGCCAAAGACTAGGCAGGCCTATAAAACAAACAATAACACATGTAGTTCAGCCATGTATATGAGGCTAAATGGGCACGCCAGCCCAAAAGCAAAGATGAGAAGGCAGGAAGGGACAGAAAAGCTGAACAAATGGAAATGGGAATCTGAGGTCAAAAGGGGAGAGTGTTGACACATAGTAGGGTTGGTAACCAATGTCACAAGACATATGTGTATTAGTTGTTTAATGAGAAACTAGTTTGCTCTGTAAGCTTTTTCACACTAAAAAAAAAAAAAAAGAATAAGCAGGAAAAAAAAAAAAAAACAGAAGAAATTTTATAGGAAAATTCAAGAATAGGTTGTTACTGGGTAAAATTAAGCCAAACAAGTTACTCTCAGGGTCCTTTGCTAAGTGGGATCTTCTACTTGTTTCTCCTAGTAGGAGCCAATGGTACCATATGCCAGCTTCTCACTGAGGTTGCTGATTCTGGGACTTCTGAGAAGGGACTTTTATGTATGGAGGCTGGTTACCCCCTAAAATGTCACTCCTCTTTCTAAGCAGCCTTGGCCTATTAGCAAAGAGATTAATGCCTGGAAAGAAGTTCATCTCCCTAGCAGCATTCTATTATAGTTTATATCTCGGTTCCCACCTGCTTGCCAAGACTATTTAGCAAGCTTCTTGGTTTAGGCACCTGTAAAGAGCTTCTGATTGTGTGGTAGTTAAAAGTTTGGCTGCTAACCAAACGGTCAGCAGTTTGAACCCACCAGCTGCTCCTTTGAAACACTATAGGGCAGTTCTACTCTGTCCTATAAGGTTGCTAGGAGTTGAAAGTGACTTGTCAGCAATGGATTTGGTTTGGGTTTTTGGAAGCGGCCTCTTAAATTTACTTCGATCTTTTCTAAATTGTTATTTTCTCCCCTTAGGAACCAAGCGAAGCATTGAACACTTATTAATAAATTAAGGCAGAAAGTAGACTAGAAAGATTTTTCTACAGGAAGTTTTTTACAGTTAAGCTTCCATCTCTCATTTGCCCAAAAATTAATTTAACAAGATTATCTGATTCCCTGAGCAAGTTGGTCAATCCATATTTTAATGTAAAACATAGTTAACATTTGTGATCATTAATCTGATTTTTCTCTGAAGGACCTATTCATCTGATTAATGTTTTTTCCTGTAATTCTCTCACTTACCTTGTAAATCTCACCAATCTAGGTTTTTCTTGTTTGAGAATGATTTAAGACTTCTGCCAGTCTTTAAAACCTAAACCAAAAAAAACAATCACCTGATGTCTTCTTAAAACTAAACAGTAGTTTATCTTAACTAGTAAAAAAATGTCTGCCTTGAGCATTATTCTCTTTTAAGATCTATATGGTATCAACTTGACAGCAGCAACTCAAAAGATTAGATAGAAACATTAGGGGGCAGTGAGTTTATGTTAATGAGGAGGAACAGTTCAGAAAAAGAGGGTGAGAATGGGCGCATAACTTGAAGAATGTAATCTACGTGACTTAATTGTACATGTAGAAACTGTTGAATTGTTATATGTTCTGCTGTGTATATCCTCAAGAAAAATGGCAACATATACAAAACTTAAAAAAAAGAAAAAATAAATGATCTAAGATTTTTATTTTCTCATCGAGAGAGCACTTTACACTCTGCCTTAGCTTTGAAGGATTGCTTTTGATCACAAAACTGCTTTTTTGAAGTCATTTGTTTTCACAGAAACAAAGGGTGCACACAACACAAGTAGCAAAAAAAAATGAGATGCAAGGTGACAATGCCCAAACATCAAGTGCTGCAGAGAGTCTAAAGATCTATGAAATGATGGGAGGTTACAACAGGGTATGCCTCCACACCGTTTCATTTAAGTAGATCCAGTGTAGTGCTCAGCATGTGGAAAATTTCAGGTTTGCCTTTTGGAAATTTCTTTTTTCTTCTTTTGAATATTTTTGATTCCTAGTTGCTTGAATATGCAAATGTGGATTACGTGGCTACAGAGGGCCAACTGTAACTTGATTTCTTTTAGAAAACTGATATGGCACTTGACTGGAAAGAGACTAACTGCAATAATTCAAATATTAGGCGGTAAAAGCTGAAACTGGAGAAGACTCAGTAAATAAAGGAGACATTCATGAAGCCTTTTTGACCAACACCAAATGATTCAATTAAACTCAGGTTTTAATGAATCAAGCTGGTCCTTTTTTTTTTTTTTTTTTTTTAACTTGTCTGCCTAGGACTTTTTATTTGCCCAACTTATCTCAACGATGTTACTTTTCATAAGCACCTGCTATCTGGATCTTTGCTAGTAGCCATGGAAACTGAAGGAGTGCTTCTCTCTGGAGTCAAACCAGGATGCAAAAGAAATGCATCCTAAGGAAAGGAATATTGCCACAGGTGCCTTTTTGTGTAAAGTGGGTCAAGAAATGTTTCTTTATGAAAGAACATAGTTAAAGTTTTTTGAAAGGGATTTGGAGCTAACCTTATCTAAAGGTTCCCAGACACTTAAAAGGGTTTCGTTTTAAGCAGCTGTTTCTGAGACATATGGTACTAGTGATGAATGGTTTTCACAACTCCCTGAGACAATCTGGTTAGGGCTGCTTAACATCAACCAGTGATGTTTTTATGATCCCTCCTAAAGGATAAGTGACTATATTTTAAAACCTATGTAACTGGCCTTTGAAATGAATCAGTGTAAGCCTCTGTAGCCAGCTATTCAATAGAAGCCTCCTAATCCATTCTTCTTGTGACCTCTACCAAAAACTAAACCAATTAAATAATTGCATTATAATTTCTTTGTTCCTTGTGCTATATATGTTCCTGTTAGAAGCTCTCTCTCTGGAGCCATTAGTTTTTCACTTATATAAACTGGTGTCTCTCTGCATTCAAATGTATCTTCTTTTTCTTTATTTTTATTTTCACTGAATAAACCCTTAGCTTATTTCAAGGCCTGAGTGGTTTTGTTCTCCACAACAAATCTAAGAAAGAAGTGCATAGATAAAATCAACTTTTTGAGGAACAACAAATAAACAAAAACCCAGTTAATTATGATTGCTGGACAATAAAATCATAGCCTGTTACCTACTTGTGAATGCATACCATGCCGTATCAGATTTCGTATTATCAGGACTTCTTACAGTGACAGACATTTTTGGGAATTCAATAGGCATTTCCTGACTACAAAATGTGATATTTTAATATTTTTAATAACTACTGAATTTAAATATTTTCTATACATTTATTTACCATTTACCTTTTTTTAAATCGAAATCACCTGGTCATGTCCTTTGCATAGTCTTTAAAAGAAACTTGTAATTTTTCTTGTTATTTATATATACATTGTAAATAAAAAGTCTACTGGATTTTTATATGTAGATGTAATACTTTTTTGTCAATAATTTCCATGCCTTCCATTTCTACTCTGTTCTATAGGGTCACTATGAGTTGGATTCGACTCGACGGCACTGGGTACTGGGCTGGTCCAGATTTGCTTATTATGTTTTGTGATGTACAGATATTTTCATTTCAAGGTCTCAAATCTAGTGATTATTCCCTTTGTAATTTCTTCTATTGCTGCTTAAAACTCCCCAAAATGAAATCTCATACTCATCAATATTTTTAGATACTTCAATTTTTTTACATTTAATTCTTGAATTAGTCTGGAATGTATTTGTGGTGAATGATCTAACATAGATCTCTATATTTATTTAAATGATTTTTTAATTAGGTGAATGTTAAGTATAATGTAAATCAAAATATTAGAATAATTGACAAAGAATTTGGTGAAGAAGTTCTAAAATTTGTCCCAAAGCTAAGACAAGAAAATACTAAAAGCAATAGATATAAAACATTCCTTTTAATATGCATGAAAAATCTACAATAATTTAAACAACTTCATATAAGTTCAAGAATCAATAAATATATAATGGAAAACAACAGATTGTCTGGAAGCCAACCCAACTATATGTTAAGAAGAACATTACAAATAAATTACGACAAAAAAAGAGTTCTTTTATGTCTGGTTCTACAGCAAATTTTTAACTATTTTGACCTTTTTTCCTTGTGGTGTTTATTTAAAATTTTACTACAGAAAATACCAAGAACAGATAAAATTAGTCTCCATATACCTACCATCAAGTTTCAATATATTTTTATTATAGTTATTTAAGTTAGCATATAACAGATTTATAATTTTTCATGAATTAATAAGTAAATATTTTTTGAATTTCTCATCTTTATTTTCTAATACAGTAAATACAGTGCTGTTTTGAAATATTCACTCCACTGGGATGGGATATAAAAAATTATGTATGCAAAATTCCATAATGAAAAATTTAGTAAGTTGCAAGAATCCATAGATAGACAATAATCAGAAATTCAGGAGATTAACAATAAAGTTACAGAATTAGACAACTCGATAGAAAGTCAGAGGAGCAGAACTGAGAAACTGGAAGGCAGAATTAGTGAGATTGAAGATAAAACACTTGGCACCAATATATTCAAGGAAAAATCAGATAAAAGAATTTTTTTTTAAATGAAGAAACCCTAGGAATCATGTGGGACTCAAGAGAAATAACCTATGAGTGATTGGAGTACGAGAACAGGGAGGGATAACAGAAAATACAGAGAGAATTGTTGAAGATTTGTTGGCAGAAAATTTCCTTGATATTGTGAAAGATGAGAAGATATTTATCCAAAACCCTCATCAAACTCCACATAAAGTAGATCGCAAAAGAAAGTCATCAAGATATATTAAAAATCAAACTAGCCATTAGAGAAATGGAAATCAAAACTACAATGAGATTCCATCTCACTCCAACAAGGCTGGCATTAACCCAAAACACAACATAAATATTGGAGAGGTTGTGGAGAGACTGGAACACTTATACACTGCTGGTGGGAATGTAAAATGGCACAACGACTTTGGAAATCGATTTGGCACTTCCTTAAAAAGCTAGAAATAGAACTACCATAAGATCCAGCAATCCCACTCCTTGGAATAAATCCTAGAGAAATAAGAGCCTTTACATGGACAGATATATGCACACCCATGTTCATTGCAGCACTCTTTACAATAGCAAAAAGATGGAAGCAACCAAGGCGCCCATCAAAGGATCAATGGATAAATAAATTATGGTATATTCACACAATGGACTACTATGCATCAATAAGGAACAATGATGAATCTGTGAAACATTTCATAACATGGAGGAATCTGGAAGGCATTCTGCTAAGTGAAATTAGTCAGTTGCAAAGACAAATATTGTATGAGGCCACTATTACAAGAACTTGAGAAATAGTTTAAACAGAAAAGAATATACTTTTTGATGGTTATGAGAGTGGGGAGGGAGGGAGGGAGAGGGGTATTCACTAATTAGATAGTAGATAAGAACCATTTTAAGTGAAGGGAAAGATAACACACAATACAGGAGAGGTCAGCACAACTGGACTAAACAAAAAGCAAAGAAGTTTCCTGAATAAACTGAACAGCATAGCAGGGGTGGGAGTTTGGGGCCCATGGTTTCTGGGGACATCTAGGTCAACTGGTACAATAGCATCTATTAAGGAAACATTCTGCATCCACCTTGGAGACTGGGGTCTGTGGTCTTAAACACTAGCAAGCGGCCATCTAAGATGCATCAATTGGTTTCAACCCACCTGGAGAAAAGGAGAATGAAGAACACCAAAGACAAGGTAATTATGAGCCCAAGAGACAGAAAGGGACTCATAAACCACAGACTACATCAGTCTGAAACCAGAAGAACTAGATGGTGCCCAGCTATAACCGATGACTGCCGTGAGAGGGAACACAATAGAGAACCCCTAAGGGAGCAGGGGAGCAATGAGATACAGACCTCAAATTCTAGTAAAAAGACCATACTTGATGGTCTGACTGAGACTAGGAGGACCCTGGAGGTCATGGTCCCCAGACGTTCTGTTAGCCCAAGTCAGGAATCATTCCCAAAGCTAACTCTTCAGACAGGGACTGGACTGGACTATCGGACAGAAAATGATACTAGTGAGGAATGAGCTTTTTAGATCAAGTAGACACATGAGACCTTTTGGGCAGGTCCTGTCTAGAGGGGAGATGAGAAGGCAGAGGGGGTCAGAAGGTGGCTGAATGGACACAAAAATAGAAGGTAGAGAGAAGGAGTCTGCTGTCTCATTAGGGGGAGAGCAACTAGGAGTATATAGCAAGGTGTATATACATTTTTGTATGAGGCTGACTTGATTTGTAAACTTTCACTTAAAGCACACAAAAAAAGAACTCATCAATATGCTATCTACAAGAGACACATCTTAGAAGCAAAGACATAAATTTATTAAAAATCAAAAGATCGAAAAAATATATTAAGCAAACAGCTACCAAAAAAGAGCAGGTACGTTACTTATAATCTCAGATAAAATAGACTTTAAAAGAAAATGCACCATACAAGACAAAGAAGGGCATTATATAATGATTGAAGGGATAATTCAACATGAAGATACAACCATAATAAATATCTACGCACTCAACGGCAGAGCTCAAAAATACATAAAACACTCCAACAGCACTGAAAAGAGAAGTTGACAGCTCCACAATAATAGTAGGAGACTTCAACACACCACTGTCAGTAAGGACAGAACATCTAGAAAGAAACTCAACAGACACACAGAAGATCTAAAGGCCACAACCCGCCAACTTGACCTCATTGACATATGTAGAGCACTCCAACCAGCAGCTGCAAAGTTCACACTCTTTTTCAACATACATGGAGCATTCTCCAGAATAGATCACATCTTAGGCCACAAAGCAGTCCTCAACAAAATCCGTAACACTGAGATAACACAAAGTATCTTCCCTGATACCAATGCCATCAAAGTAGAAATTAACCACAAGAAGAGTATGAAAAAAAATCGAATACATGGAAACTGAATAATACACTGCTTAAAAATTACTGGGAAATAGAAGAAATCAAAGACAGAATCAAAACATTTCTAGAATCAAATAAGAATGAAAACAATCACACCAAAACCTTTGGAACACAACAAAGGCAGTGCTCAGAGGTCAATTTATCTCAATAGATGCATGCATCAAAAAAGAAGAAAAGGACAAAATCAAAACATTAACTACACAAATTGAACAAATACAAAGAGAACAGCAAAAGAAGCCCACAGCCACCAGAAGAAAGGTAATAATAAAGATCAGAGCAGAAATAAATGAAATAGAGAGTAGAAAAACAACAGAGAGAATCAACAAAACCAAAATTTCATTCTTTGAAAGGATCAACAAAATTGACAAACCATTGACCAAACTGACAAAAGAAAAACAGGAGAGGATGCAAATAACTACAACAGACCCAACTGAAATAAAAAGGATCCTAACAGATGAAAAATTATACTTCAAAAAATTTGAAAATCTAGAGGAAATGGACAAATTTCTAGAAACACACTACCTACCCAAACTGAAGTTGAAAATCTGAACAGACCCATAACAAGAGAATAGATTGAAAAGGTAAAAAAAAAACAAACAAAAAAACTCCCAACAAAAAAAAACCCTGGCCCCGATGGCTTCACTGGAGAATTCTACCAAGCATTCAGGGAAGAGCTTATAAGAGTACTACTCAAACTGTTTCAGAGCATAGAAATGGAAGGGATATTTCCTAATTCATTCTATGAAACCAGAATAACCCTAAAACCAAAAAGGCAAAGACACCTCAAAAAAAGAAAAATGCAGAACAGTATCTCTCATGAATATAGATGCAAAAATTCTCAAGAAAATTCTAGCCAATAGAATTCAGTATCGTATCAAAAAAAAATACACCATGACCAAGTGGGATTCTTACCAGCCATGCAAGGATGTTTCAACATTAGAAAATCAATCAATATAATCTGCCATATGAATAAAATAAATGAAAAGAATCACATCGTCTTCTCAATGGAAGCAGAAAAGGCATTCAACAAAGACGAACATCCATTGCTGATAAAAACTCTCAATAAAATAGGTATAGGAGGGAAATTCCCCAACATAATAAAGGGCATCCACACAAAATCAACAGCCAACATCATTCTTAATGGAGACAAGCTGATACCATTCCACTTGACAACAGGAACAAGATAAGGATGCCCTTTATCACCACTCCTATTTAACATTATGCTGGCAGTCCTAGGCAGAGCAATAATGACAGAAAAAGATATAAAGGGAATCCAAATTGGTAAAGAAGAAATACAACTGTCCCTATTTGCAGAAGATATGACACTACATGTAGAAAACTCAAAAGATTCCATGAGAAAACTACTGGAACTAATAGATTCAGAAAAGTAACAGAATATAAGGTAAACAGACAAAAATCAGATGGATTCCTAGACGTCAATAAAAAGAATGACGAAAAGGAAATCAGAAAAACAATATCATTTACAAAACCAAAAACCTGTTGCTGTCAAGTTGATTCTGACTCATAACAACCTTATAGGACAGCGCTGAACTTTCTCATAGGGTTTTCAAGGAGCAACTGGTGGATTCAAATTTCCAACCTTTTGATTAGCAGCTGCAGCTCTTAACCACTACTACACCACCAGGGTTTCCATACCATTCATAATAGCCCCTAAAAAGATAAAATACTCAGGAATAAATCTAACCAGGGATGTGAAAGACCTATACAAAGAAAACTACAAAACACTACTGCAAGAAAAGAAGAGACTTACACAAATGGAAAATATGCCATGCTCATGGATAGGTAGGCTCAACATTGTGAAAATGTCAGTTCTACCCAAAGAAATCTACAAATACAATGCAATCCCAACTCAAATACCAACGGTATTCTTTAAAGAGATGGAAAAACTAATCATTAATTTTTACATAAAGGGGTGAGGCCTTGAATAAGTAAAGCCTGTTGAAGAAGAAGAATAAAGTAGGAGGACTCTCACTACCTGACCTCAAAACCTACTATACATCTACAGTAGTCAAAACAGCCTGGTATTGGTACAACGACAGATACATTCTCCAATGGAACAGAGTTGAGAACCCACATGTAAATCCACCCACCTACAGTCACCTGATCTTCGACAAGGACCAAAATCCATCAAATGGGAAAAATTCATTAACACATTGATTCTGACTCATAGCGACCCTATAGGAAAGAGTAGAACTGCTCCATACACTTTCCAAGGAGTTCCTGGTGGATTTGATCTGCCGAACTCTTGGTTAGCAGCCATAGTTCTTAACCAGTATTCCACCAGGTTTTCCTCAAATGGGAAAAGACAGTCTTTTTAACAAATGGTGCTGGTAAAACTGCATGTCCATCTGCAAAAAATGAAACAGGACCCATACCTCACACCATACACAAAAACTGATTCAAAATGGATCAAAGACCTAAATTTAAAACCAAAAACTATAAAGATCATAGAAGAAAAAATAGAATCAATGCTAGAGGACCTAATACACAGTATTAACAGGGTACAAACCATAACTAACAAAACACAAACTCCAGAAGATAAGTTAGATAACTGGGATTGTCTAAGAATTCAGCACTTACGCTCATCAAAATACTTCACCAAAAGAGTAAAAGAGAACCTACAGACTGGAAAAAAATTTTAGCTCTGACAAATCCAACAAAGTTCTAATCTCTAAAATCTACAAGAAAATCCAACACCTCTACAACAAAAAAGACAAATGATCCAACTAAAAAATGGTCAAATGACATGACCAGACACTTCACCAAAGAGACATTCAAGGGGGTAACAGACACATGAGGAAACGCTGGCGATAACTAACCATTAGAGAAATGCAAATCAAAACCACCGTGAGATACCGTCACACACCATCATTACTGCCACAAATCAAAAAAGAGAAAAAAACAGATGTTGGAGAGACCGTGGGGAGATTGGAATTCTTAATACACTGCTGGTGGAAATGCAAAATGGTGCAACCATTTTGAAAAATGATATGGCATTTCCTTAAAAAACTACAAATTGAACTATCATATGATCCAGCTATCCAACTCCTAGGAATATATCCCAGAGAAATAAGAACCATCACACGAATAGACATATGCACACCCGTGTTCATTGCAGCATTGTTCACAATAACAAAAAGATGGAAACAACCTAGACACCCATCAACAGAAGAATGGATAAACAAACTATGGTACACACACACAATGGAATACTAGGCAACAATAAAGAACAATGATGAATCTGTGAAGCATCTCAGAACATGGATGAATCTGGAGGGCATTATGCTGAGTGAAATAACTCAATCACAAAAGGACAAATATTGTATGAGACCACTAGTATAAAAATGCATGAAAAGGCTTACACACAAAAAGAAACGATCTTAAAGTGGTGTCATGGATTAAACTGTGTTCCCCCAAAATATGTGTCAACTTGGTCCATGATTCCCAGTATTGTGTGGTTGTCCTCCATTTTGTGATTGTAATTTTATGTTAAACAGGATTAGGGTAGAATTGTAACACCCTTACTGAAGTCACATCCCTGATCCAATGTAAAGGAAGTTTCCCTGGGTTGTGGCCTGCACCATCCTTTATCTTAAAAAAGATAAAAGGAAAGGGAAGCAAGCAGAAAGTAGGGACCTCATACCACCAAGAAAGAAGCACCAGGAGCAGATCGTGTCCTTTAGACCTGGGGTTCCTACACGGAGAAGCTTCTGGTACAGGCGGAGGTTGAGGAGAAGGACCTTCCTCCAAAGCTGACAGAGAGATAAAGCCTACCTCTGGAGCTGATGCCCTGAATTTGGACTTCTAGCCTACTAGGCTGTGAATAAATAAATTTCTCTTTGTTTTAGCAGCACTGGATGACTAAGACAGATGGTTATGACGGAGAGGAGGGGTGGGGATGGAAAAATACTAACTAGACAATAGATAAATGATAACTTTGATGAAAGGTAAGACAGTACACAATACTGGAGAAGCCAGTACAATTTGACCAAGGCAAGGTCATGGAACCTTCATAGACACATCCAAACTCCCTGGTGGACCGAACGACTAGGCTGAGGTCTGTGGGGATCATGGTCTCGGGGAACAACTAGCTCAACTGTCATAACAGTTTATAAAGAAAATGTTGTACATTCTACTTTGTTGAGTAGCGTCTGGGGTCTTAAAAGCTTGTGATTGGCCACTTAAGATAATCCACTGGTCTCAATATCCACCTGGAGCAAGGGAGAATTAAGAAAACCAAAAATACAAGGGAAAGATTAGTCCGAATAACTAATGGACCACAAGTACTACAGACTCCACCAGACTGAGCCCAGCACAACTTGATGGTGCCCAGCTGCCAGCACCTACTGCTCTGACAGGGTTTACAATAGAGGGTACCGGAAAGAGTTGGAGAAAAATGTACAACAAAATTCTAACTCACACACACAAACACACACAAAAAGACCAGACTCACTGGTTTCACAGAGACTGGAGAAAACCCGAGAGTATGCTCCCGGACACTGTTTTAGTTCAGTAATGAAGTCACTCCGAAGGCTCACCCTTCAGCCAAACATTAGACAGGCCCATAAAACACACGGAGACTCAATGGGCACGCCAGGCAGGAGGGGACAAGAAAGCTGGTAATAGGGAACCAACCCAAGGTTGAGAAGGGGAGAGCGTTGACATGTTGTAGGGTTGGCAACCAATGTCACAAAACAATATGGGTAGTAATTGTTTAATGAGAAGCTGGTTTGTTCTGTAAAATTTCATCTAAAGTACAATAAAAAAAAGAATTACAACCTTGAAAAAAAAAAAGAGAGAGAAAACCAAAACAATTAAAAAAGAATCAATGGATCAACGGCCCATATCATATTGCTCAAAATTAAATTCCTGTATAAAATAAGAAGTGCACCATAAGTCAATGAAGAAAGGATTGTTTAACAAATTGTCCTGTGTCACTTGGTTAACTATTTATCTTTTCCATTTGTGCCAAAATTTATATGCCCCATTCAGAGTTTATTTTATATGCATAATTTGTATCTACTTTTATTTTTTAGCAGGATTTTTTATACCCATAAAAACCTGTTGCCTTCGAGCCGATTCTGACTCATAGGAAGTATAGAACAGAGTAGAACTGCCCCACAGGGTTCCAAGGAGTGGCTGGTGGATTCTAACTGCTGACCTTTGAGTTAGCAGCCAAACTCTTAACCACAACACCAGCAGGGCTATAAATTAGTATACATAGCATTTTAATTCAATTGGAATTCATTTTTAAATGTCGTGAAATAAAAATTAAAAATTGATTTGTACTGGATAACAAGTACTTCCAGAAGCATTTGTTAACTAATTCTTCCTTTACTCACCAATTTCACATGCCTTCTTGTTATAGATGTACACTCATATACTCATGTGTACATGCACATATGAGGTTTATTTCTAGCCTAGCTAATCTGCACAACATAAAATAGGAAAGGCCCGAGGAGGCGGAGCCAAGATGGCGGACTAGGCAGACGCTACCTCGGATCCCTCTTACAACAAAGACACGGAAAAACAAGTGAATCGATCACATACATAACAATCTACGAACCCTGAACAACAAACACAGATTTAGAGACGGAGAACGAACTAATACGGGGAAGCAGCGATTGTTTCCAGAGCCTGGAGCCAGCGTACCAGTCAGGTACGGCACAAGCACAGAGACCTGCTCCACCCCCCTGAACTAACCCCGGGAGGGGGACCAGCCGGTTCCACGGGTGGCGTGGGACGCAGCCATTAGGAGAAGTCCCCGGGAGGCAGTGACTGATCTTGGAGCAGAAAGAGCAGCATCCGAGCCGGGGAACCGTCCCGCAGAGATTTGGACTGCACGCAGCGGATTTTCTGGAAAAACTAGTTTCCCAGCGATGGCTCGGAGACAACAATCCATATCAAACCACTTAAAGAAGCAGACCGTGACAGCTTCTCCAACCCCCCAAACAAAAGAATCAAAATCTTTCCCAAATGAAGATACAATTTTGGAATTATCAGATACAGAATATAAAAAACTAATTTACAGAATGCTTAATGATATCACAAATGAAATTAGGATATCTGCAGAAAAAGCCAAAGAACACACTGATAAAACTGTTGAAGAACTCAAAAAGATTATTCAAGAACATACTGGAAAAATTAATAAGTTGCAAGAATCCATAGAGAGACAACATGTAGAAATCCAAAAGATTAACAATAAAATAACAGAATTAGACAACACACTAGGAAGTCAGAGGAGCAGACTCGAGCAATTAGAATGCAGACTGGGACATCTGGAGGACCAGGGAATCAACACCAACATAGCTGAAAAAAAATCAGATAAAAGAATTAAAAAAAATGAAGAAAACCTAAGAATTATGTGGGACTCTATCAAGAAGGATAACCTGCGGGTGATTGGAGTCCCAGAACAGGGAGGGGGGACAGAAAACACAGAGAAAATAGTTGAAGAACTTCTGACAGAAAACTTCCCTGACATCATGAAAGACGAAAGGATATCTATCCAAGATGCTCATCGAACCCCATTTAAGATTGATCCAAAAAGAAAAACACCAAGACATATTATCATCAAACTCACCAAAACCAAAGATAAACAGAAAATTTTAAAAGCAGCCAGGGAGAAAAGAAAGGTTTCCTTCAAGGGAGAATCAGTAAGAATATGTTCTGACTACTCAGCAGAAACCATGCAGGCAAGAAGGGAATGGGACGACATATACAGAACACTGAAGGAGAAAAACTGCCAACCAAGGATCATATATCCAGCAAAACTCTCTCTGAAATATGAAGGTGAAATTAAGATATTTACAGACAAACACAAGTTTAGAGAATTTGCAATAACCAAACCAAAGCTACAAGAAATACTAAAGGATATTGTTTGGTCAGAGAACCAATAATATCAGATATCAGCACAACACAAGGTCACAAAACAGAACGTCCTGATATCAACTCAAATAGGGAAATCATAAAAACAAACAAATTAAGATTAATTAAAAAAAAAATACACATAACAGGGAATCATGGAAGTCAATAGGTAAAAGATCACAATAATCAAAAAGAGGGACTAAATACAGGAGGCATTGAACTGCCATATGGAGAGTGATACAAGGCGATATAGAACAATACAAGTTAGGTTTTTACTTAGAAAAATAGGGGTATATAATGAGGTAACCACAAAAAGGTATAACAACTCTATAACTCAAGACAAAAACCAAGAAAAACGTAACGACTCAACTAACATAAAGTCAAACACTATGAAAGTGAGGATCTCACAATTTACTAAGAAAAACGCCTCAGCACAAAAAACTATGGGGAAAAATGAAATTGTCAACAACACACATAAAAAGGCATCAAAATGACAGCACTAAAAACTTATTTATCTATAATTACCCTGAATGTAAATGGACTAAATGCACCAATAAAGAGACAGAGAGTCACAGACTGGATAAAGAAACACGATCCATCTATATGCTGCCTACAAGAGACACACCTTAGACTTAGAGACACAAACAAACTAAAACTCAAAGGATGGAAAAAAATATATCAAGCAAACAATAAGCAAAAAAGAAGAGGAGTAGCAATATTAATTTCTGACAAAATAGACTTTAGACTTAAATCCACCACAAAGGATAAAGAAGGACACTATATAATGATAAAAGGGACAATTGATCAGGAAGACATAACCATATTAAATATTTATGCACCCAATGACAGGGCTGCAAGATATATAAATCAAATTTTAACAGAACTGAAAAGTGAGATAGATACCTCCACAATTATAGTAGGAGACTTCAACACACCACTTTCGGAGAAGGACAGGACATCCAGTAAGAAGCTCAACAGAGACACGGAAGATCTAATTACAACAATCAACCAACTTGACCTCATTGACTTATACAGAACTCTCCACCCAACTGCTGCAAAATATACTTTTTTTTCTAGCGCACATGGAACATTCTCTAGAATAGACCACATATTAGGTCATAAAACAAACCTTTGCAGAGTCCAAAACATCGAAATATTACAAAGCATCTTCTCAGACCACAAGGCAATAAAACTAGAGATCAATAACAGAAAAACGAGGGAAAAGAAATCAAATACTTGGAAAATGAACAATACCCTCCTGAAAAAAGACTGGGTTATAGAAGACATCAAGGAGGGAATAAGGAAATTCATAGAAAGCAACGAGAATGAAAATACTTCCTATCAAAACCTCTGGGACACAGCAAAAGCAGTGCTCAGAGGTCAAATTATATCAATAAATGCACACATACAAAAAGAAGAAAGAGCCAAAATCAGAGAACTGTCCCTACAACTTGAACAAATAGAAAGTGAGCAACAAAAGAATCCATCAGGCACCAGAAGAAAACAAATAATAAAAATTAGAGCTGAACTAAATGAATTAGAGAACAGAAAAACAATCGAAAGAATTAACAAAGCCAAAAGCTGGTTCTTTGAAAAAATTAACAAAATTGATAAACCATTGGCTAGACTGACTAAAGAAATACAGGAAAGGAAACAAATAACCCGAATAAGAAATGAGAAGGACCACATTACAACAGAACCAAATGAAATTAAAAGAATCATTTCAGATTATTATGAAAAATTGTACTCTAACAAATTTGAAAACCTAGAAGAAATGGATGAATTCCTGGAAAAACACTACCTACCTAAACTAACACATTCAGAAGTAGAACAACTAAATAGACCCATAACAAAAAAAGAGATTGAAACGGTAATCAAAAAACTCCCAACAAAAAAAAGTCCGGGCCCGGACGGCTTCACTGCAGAGTTCTACCAAATTTTCAGAGAAGAGTTAACACCACTACTACTAAAGGTATTCCAAAGCATAGAAAATGACGGAATACTACCCAACTCATTCTATGAAGCCACCATCTCCCTGATACCAAAACCAGGTAAAGACATTACAAAAAAAGAAAATTATAGACCTATATCCCTCATGAACATAGATGCAAAAATCCTCAACAAAATTCTAGCCAATAGAATCCAACGACACATCAAAAAAATAATTCACCCTGATCAAGTGGGATTTATACCAGGTATGCAAGGCTGGTTTAATATCAGAAAAACCATTAATGTAATCCATCACATAAATAAAACAAAAGACAAAAACCACATGATCTTATCAATTGATGCAGAAAAGGCATTTGACAAAGTCCAACACCCATTCATGATAAAAACTCTTACCAAAATAGGAATTGAAGGAAAATTCCTCAACATAATAAAGGGCATCTATGCAAAGCCAACAGCCAATATCACTCTAAATGGAGAGAACCTGAAAGCATTTCCCTTGAGAACGGGAACCAGACAAGGATGCCCTTTATCACCGCTCTTATTCAACATCGTGTTGGAAGTCTTAGCCAGGGCAATCAGGCTAGACAAAGAAATAAAAGGTATCCGGATTGGCAAGGAAGAAGTAAAGTTATCACTATTTGCAGATGACATGATTATATACACAGAAAACCCTAAGGAATCCTCCAGAAAACTACTGAAACTAATAGAAGAGTTTGGCAGAGTCTCAGGTTATAAAATAAACATACAAAAATCACTTGGATTCCTCTACATCAACAAAAAGAACACCGAAGAGGAAATAACCAAATCAATACCATTCACAGTAGCCCCCAAGAAGATAAGATACTTAGGAATAAATCTTACCAAGGATGTAAAAGACCTATACAAAGAAAACTACAAAGCTCTACTACAAGAAATTCAAAAGGACATACTTAAGTGGAAAAACATACCTTGCTCATGGATAGGAAGACTTAACATAGTAAAAATGTCTATTCTACCAAAAGCCATCTATACATTTAACGCACTTCCGATCCAAATTCCAATGTCATATTTTAAGGGGATAGAGAAACCAATCACCAATTTCATATGGAAGGGAAAGAAGCCCCGGATAAGCAAAGCACTACTGAAAAAGAAGAAGAAAGTGGGAGGCCTCACCTTACCTGACTTCAGAACCTATTATACAGCCACAGTAGTCAAAACAGCCTGGTATTGGTACAACAACAGACACATAGACCAATGGAACAGAATTGAGAACCCAGACATAGATCCATCCACGTATGAGCAGCTGATATTTGACAAAGGACCAGTGTCAATTAACTGGGGAAAAGATAGCCTTTTTAACAAATGGTGCTGGCATAACTGGATATCCATTTGCAAAAAAATGAAACAGGACCCATACCTCACACCATGCACAAAAACTAACTCCAATTGGATCAAAGACCTAAACATAAAGACTAAAACGATAAAGATCATGGAAGAAAAAATTGGGACAACCCTAGGAGCCCTAATACAAGGTATAAACAGAATACAAAACATTACCAAAAATGATGAAGAGAAACCCGATAACTGGGAGCTCCTAAAAATCAAACACCTATGCTCATCTAAAGACTTCACCAAAAGAGTAAAAAGACCACCTACAGATTGGGAAAGAATTTTCAGCTATGACATCTCCGACCAGCGCCTGATCTCTAAAATCAACATGATTCTGTCAAAACTCAACCACAAAAAGACAAACAACCCAATCAAGAAGTGGGCAAAGGATATGAACACACATTTCTCTAAAGAAGATATTCAGGCAGCCAACAGATACATGAGAAAATGCTCTCGATCATTAGCCATTAGAGAAATGCAAATTAAAACTACGATGAGATTCCATCTCACACCAGCAAGGCTGGCATTAATCCAAAAAACACAAAATAATAAATGTTGGAGAGGCTGCGGAGAGATTGGAACTCTCATACACTGCTGGTGGGAATGTAAAATGGTACAACCACTTTGGAAATCTATCTGGCGTTATCTTAAACAGTTAGAAATAGAACTACCATACAACCCAGAAATCCCACTCCTCGGAATATACCCTAGAGATACAAGAGCCTTCATACAAACAGATATATGCACACCCATGTTTATTGCAGCTCTGTTTACAATAGCAAAAAGTTGGAAGCAACCAAGGTGTCCATCAACGGATGAATGGGTAAATAAATTGTGGTATATTCACACAATGGAATACTACGCATCGATAAAGAACAGTGACGAATCTCTGAAACATTTCATAACATGGAGGAACCTGGAAGGCATTATGCTGAGCGAAATGAGTCAGAGGCAAAAGGACAAATATTGTATAAGACCACTATTATAAGATCTTGAGAAATAGTAAACCTGAGAAGAACACATACTTTTGTGGTTACGACGGGGGGAGGGAGGGAGGGTGGGAGAGGGTTTTTTATTGATTAATCAGTAGATAAGAACTGCTTTAGGTGAAGGGAAAGACAACACTCAATACATGGAAGGTCAGCTCAATTGGACTGGACCAAAAGCAAAGAAGTTTCCGGGATAAAATGAATGCTTCAAAGCTCAGCGGAGCAAGCGCGGGGGTCTGGGGAACATGGTTTGCGGGGACTTCTAAGTCAATTGGCAAAATAATTCTACTATGAAATCATTCTGCATCCCACTTTGAAATGTGGCGTCTGGGGTCTTAAATGCTAACAAGCAGCCATCTAAGATGCAGCAATTGGTCTCAACCCACCTGGAGCAAAGGAAAATGAAGAACACCAAGCCCACATGACAACTAAGAGCCCAAGAGACAGAAAGGGCCACATGAACCAGAGACCTACATCATCCTGAGACCAGAAGAACTAGTTGGTGCCCGGCCACAATCGATGACTGCCCTGACAGGGAGCTCAGCAGAGGACCCCTGAGGGAGCAGGAGAGCAGTGGGATGCAGACCCCAAATTCTCATAAGAAGACCAAACTTAATGGTCTGACTGAGACTGGAGGAATCCCGGTGGCCATGCTCCCCAGACCTTCTGTTGACACAGGACAGGAACCATCCCTGAAGAAAACTCAGCAGACATGAAAGGGACTGGTCAGCGGGTGGGAGAGAGACGCTGATGAAGAGTGAGCTAATTATATCAGGTGGACACTTGAGATTGTGTTGGCAACTCTTGTCTGGAGGGGGGATGGGAGGATAGAGAGAGAGGGAAGCCGGCAAAATTGTCAAGAAAGGAGAGACTGAAAGGGCTGACTCAAGACGGGGAGAGTAAGTGGGAGTAGGGAGTGAGATGTATGTAAACTTATATGTGACAGACTGATTGGATTTGTAAACGTTCACTTGAAGCTTAATAAAAGTTATTATAAAAAAAAAAAAAAAAATAGGAAAGGCCCAATTTCTACCCTTATATTCTATTAGGGAAGCACTGGAAGCACTCACTCATCTAAGCCAAGAAATTTGGAAGACAACTACCTGGCCAATCAACTAGAAGAGATCCTTATTTGCACCCATGCCAAAGAAAGGTGATTCAACAGAATGCAAGCATTATCGAACAATATTATTAATATCGTATGCAAGTAAAATTTTGCTGCAGATAACTCAAAAATGGTTGCAGCAGTACATCTACAGGGAACTGCCAGAAATTCAAGCTGGGTTTGGAAGAGGACATGGAATGAGAGATACCATTGTTGATGTCAAATGGATCTTGTCTGAAAGCAGAGAATACCAGAAAGATGTTTACCTGTCTTTTATTGACTATGTAAAGGCATTCAATTATATAGATCATAACAAATTATGGACAACATTGCAAAGAATGGAAATTTCAGAACACTTAATTGTGATCATGTAGAGCCTGTACATAGACCAAGAGGCAGTGGTTGAAACAGAACAAGGGGGTACTGTGTGATTTAATACCAGAAAAGGTGTGTGTCAAGGCTGGATCTTTTCACAATATACTTATTCAATCTGTATGTTGAGCAGTTAATCTGAGAAATTGGATTTTATGTAAAAGAAGGTTTCATCAAGATTGGAGGAAGACTCATTAACAAGTGATATGCAGATGACACAACCTAACTTAATGAGAGCAAAGAGAACTTGAAGTAGTTACTGAAGAAGATCAAAGATTACATCTTTCAGTATGGAATACATAACATGAAGAAAACAAAAACCCTCACAGCTCAACCAGTAAGAAATATCATGATAAATGGAGAAAATACTTGGAGTTTTTAAGGATTTCATTTTACTTGGATCCAAAATCAATGGCCATGGAAGCAGCCGTCAAGAAATCAAACAACATATTTCACTGGGCAAATCTGCTGCAAAAGACCTCTTTAAAGTGTTAAAAAGCAAAGATGTCACTTTGAGGACAAAGTGCACCTGACTCAAGCCATGGTATTTTCAATAGCTTCATGTGCATATGAAAGCAGGACAATGAATAAGGAAGACAGAAGATGAATTGATGCATTTGAATTATGATATTGACAAAGAAGGAGAATGAATAAATTGGTCTCAGACAAGGTACAGCCAGAATGTGCTTTAGAAGCAAGGATGATGAGTCTTCATCTCACGTATTTGGATATGCTATCAGGAGGGGCCAGTCCATGTAGAAGGACAATGTTATGGATTGAATTTTGTCCCCCCAAAATGTGTGCCAACTTGGCTAGACCATAATTCCCAGTATTGTGTGATTGTCCACCATTTTGTCATCTGATGTGATTTTCCTATGAGTTGTAAATCCTACGTCTATGAAGTCAACGAGGCAGAATTGGAGACATTTATGTTAATGAGGAAGGAATCAACCTACAAGATTAGATTGTATCTTGAGTCAATCTCTTTTGAGATATAAAAGAAAGAAGCAAGCAGAGAGACAGGGTGACTTCATACCACTGACAAACAAAAGCAGGAGAATAGCACATCGTTTGTAACCCAGGTCCCTGTGCTGAGAAGATCCTTGACCCTGGAAAGTTAATGACAAGTGCCTTTCCCCCAGAGCTGGCAGAGAGAAAAGTCTTCCTCTGCAGCTGGCATCCTGAATTTGGACTTCCAGCTTCCTAGAGTGTGAGAGAACAAACTTCTCTTTGTTAAAGCCATACGGATGTCATATTTCTGTTATAGCAGCATTAGATGACTAAGACAGACATCATGCTTGGTAAAGTAGAGAGCAAAAAAGAGGAAGACTCTCGAGGAGATGGACTGACACAGTGGCTACAACAATGGATTCAAACATAACAATTGTGAGGATAGCAATGGACCAGGCAGTGTTTGGTTCTGTTGTGCATGGGGTCGCTGTGAGTTGGAATTGACTCGATGGCAGCTAACAACAACAGCAAATAATATTATCAATATGAGGATGACCCAGAATGTACATTTCCAGCTCTGACATTCCCCTAATCCACAGACTTATGTATGCAATTGCCTGTTTGACATGTTCATTTGATGTCTGAAATAGATCTCAAATTTAACATGTTCAGTCTGCAGCTCTTAAATTTTTCAATCACCACGGTCTTCTTCAACTGAATGGCAGCATCATCCAACCAGTAGTTCAAGACAGAAATTAAGAGTAATCCTTTCTCTACCTCTCCCATCACATCCAAATTTTCACAAGACCTGTCGACTCTATCTCGGAAATAAGGTAGTCCTCATTTACGACATATTGGAATTAGGACGAATGCACTTACAACTGTCCTTTTTGGGGTTTTTTGGGCATGTTTTATCGTTACTAGTATTCAATGTGGCAGCACGTAATTTGCTGATGTTATAATTCTTATGTCAATCTCCAAAGACAAATAAAGGTCAATTTATAAAAACACTGCTAATAAAAGGCAATAGAAATGAAAACTAAAAATAAAAACAAAAAAACCGAAGTATTGGACTTGTATGAGAATTGAGTTATGACTGCATTGTTGGAACAGAACCTCGTAAGTCGGGGAATAGCTGTATATCTTAAATGTGCCTAGAGCTCTCTATGTACACTTCCTGCATGCAATTTCATGCTGCCTTCATCTCTCACCTGAACGATAATAATAGTTTCAAACTGGTCTCTCTGCTTTTACTTCTAACATTTCTTATGACAAGCCCATTTTGAAAATAGTACTAAAGGTGTATTTCGCAAAAACTAGCGTCCTATCCAATGTAACCTATGCATTTCAGTTGCAACCACTTTCTAATTTTTTAGCTACTTCTTTGTCAATTTACCATCATATTTCTTATTGTCAATTGCAGATATATTAACTAACTTCCTGTTATAACCCATCACCATCAAGTCGATTTTGACTCATAAGACAGAGTAGAACTGCCCCACAGGGTTTCCAAGGCTGTAATCTTTACACACTCAGACCTCCACATCTTTCTCCCTCAGGGCAGCTTATAGTTTCCAGCCACCTGACCTGTAGGTTACCAGCCGAGAGTTTAACCACTGCAAAAGTAGGGCTCCTTTCCTTCTTGTTATAATAAATAAAAATTCATTCGTTTGTTTAAAACCTCCCATATCCATCTTTCTTGATGGTGTAATATGATTTTCAGTAATTTGAAAATCAATTTTTATTTGACTTGCAAATTGTTGTTTTCATTCCTCTCTTTAATGGCCCTTACTTTTAGTGTAGAATCTCTACTGTCTTGGGAACCTCGTAATTTAGTCTTTATTATAAAATGATTTTGTCTTTTTCTCTAATTTTCTGTGTTAGTTCTAATTTTATATGTTTTTTTGTCCATCTCAGCTCTTATTTTGGAATTTTATATAAAAACTCTTTTGCTTTATCTGAAAATACTTGCTTAAAGATAATGAATTTAGGTTGAGGTGCTATCTTACAGTTTTTTCTCTATCCATGGTTGTATTTCTGGGAAGAATTTTCATCAACTGAAATGTTTTGATTCTCAATTTCTTTTTCTTTTTTTCCTATTAGTTGGTATGCGTTTTCTGTTTATTTTTACCTGTGTTGTTTTCTCTGGATCAGCAATGATAGATGATTCTATTTAGGTAGAAGTGAGGGGATTCTGTAGATTATTAAGTTATTAGTTTTAGAGTACCCTCCTCTGTTGGTACAGGATTTGCCCTTTTTTTAAACAGATGATTCTTCTTTGCAGGATGGGGTCAGTTGTGTTCTCTAACCTTGTGATCTTCTTGTTTCTGAGCACCTTGTCTAAGTTGAGTTGCCCAGGAAACAGATTCTGAGATGGAGATTTGCATGCAAAAAACTTGTCGGAGAATGCTTGAAAGCTCAATACTTATTGAGGGAGTGAAAGAAGTAAGCTTGGGCAGAGGGCTGAGTTTAACGTCAATGCAGTCACAACAAAGAGCTCAACCAATTCCACTGGGAAGTGAGGAACTGACATTTTCCTTCACAGTTCCCATAACTTAAAGAAAAATTTCTGGAATATTTACTTCCTATGAAATGATTATTGGATGCAGGCTGCCCAAAGGAAAAGGTGTGAAATGGATGAGGCAGTTCTCAGCCAAGGCCAGTTCCTGGATAGGGCCTCAGATGAGAACTGTCAATTACCAGCACTCTCATAGCTGAGGAATTAAGGTGGGATCTCAGGCTGTGAATCACAGGTCCACTACAGTTCACCTCTTAGATTGTTCAGAGCAACCTGTTTCATATAATAAGTTCTGGGAACAGCTTCTCCAGAATTCTGCTTCTTTTCTTTTCCTGGAGAATTTTAAATGATGAAGGTTAGTGGGACAGCCTACAGCTTCTACTGCTACAGCTATTTTCAAGTCCAGAATTAACATTATTCCCCTACTCTTTAGCTAATACCTCAGTTAGTTTAAGTGACTAAAATGGTATTGTGACAGAGGCC
This sequence comes from Elephas maximus indicus, assembly GCF_024166365.1. NCBI lineage: Eukaryota > Metazoa > Chordata > Mammalia > Proboscidea > Elephantidae > Elephas > Elephas maximus. The sequence continues at coordinate 68,661,931 of NC_064836.1, forward strand.
TGATCCCTAGGGTTCTAAGTCTCTAGTCACCATGCTCTTTTCAGGCCATGGTTCCTAGACTTGTTACTTTGTTTTCAAACATGGATAATAAGGGAGTACCAATACGTATCTATGGATCACCTGAATGCCGAACGTATGTTTCCTAGTCCCCATCGAATAACAGCAGTTCTACCTCTTCCTCATGATCAGGGTCAATTATTGCTGCAAGTCTTGTAACTCTTTCCCTTGTCTTCTTGTATCTGGGCCTAAGGAATCCAAAGTGACTGGGTGGCAGCTATAGCATTAAGTACAATGGGATTCTCTCAGTGTTTCCTAGTAAAAGCATTTCTCCTCTGAGATCCAGGACCCCTAAATCCATACAGTTCAGGCTTCTGGAAAAAAAAAGTGCAATTCCCACAAGTGGCTTACTTAGGAAGTTTCTGGGTTCATTTCATATGGTCCAAATAAATGTCCAACTTAGGACACAAAACCATATAATTGTCTCTGATTTATGATATACACGGCTTCCGGGAAAATGAAGACCTCACATTATAAGATATCCACTCCAAGATGATACCTTAGTTGTACTTTCAAAAGGTCATTCCATCAATTTATTAAGCCAGTAGTTTCTGGATGATGTGAAATGCAATAGGAGCAGCAGGCCACTAATTACCCAATGCCATACCTTTGGTGTAAATTAGGTTCCTTGGTCCAACTCAGTGTAATACACCACTCTATCAGCCCTCAGATAGTTGTTCTGCCTGAGGTCTTGCAGATAGGAAAAGCTATTCCATACCTGCCTTATGTGTCAATTGCAGTCAAGGTGAATTTCTGCTGTTTCTTAAGGTGGAAGGGATATGCAGTAGCCAACTTCACAAGTGATTGATTGATCTCCTTGAGGGGTGTTGCCATATTAGGGGCTCCACACTGGTCTCTGTCTCTCGCAAGTTTGACATTTGGGAGTGACAGTAGTTAGATGAGCCTTGAAAAGTAGGAGCCCATGTTCATACGCATAGCCTCCACATCAGCCACCATAGCTACTTTGTTCATACACCTATTTTTCCAGCGATGGAGTGGAAGATGAACAAAGAAGGAAGACCTCAACTGGCTGAGCCATTCTGCCTACTTGGTTGTTTAGTGTTTATTCCATGATAGATGCTTGCTGGTAAGAAGCAACATATGATATAAATTTTTCCACACTTCTAACCCACTGCAATAAATTCATTTATATGCTTTTTCCATAGATCTTTCAGCCCTTAATATTTTAATCTTTCTCCCTACGGACCACTGACCAACATCCAAATCATTCACTTCTACCCTAAATTTATATATTCTTACCTTGGACCATTTCCCTTTCTATAAAATGGAAATAGTTGATCAGTCCACTACACAAAGTGAGAATTTCCTTACTGATGACTTTGAAGACCACTCCTGGAGGGAACTATAGTTCAGAAGCAATACATTTTGGTTTGTACTAACATACCAAACTGATCATCCCAGAACCAATCTTGACATTTTATATTGTCTGCAAGCTGGTCATAAGGGAACCTCCATTAGCCCAGAAGTGTAAGCTGAGGGGCAGATGTCAGTGCAACAGTGATATGTGACATGGGGTCTGGGCTACCTGCTTATACAGTTTCCTATGTCCTCTGGCCCTGCCCATGCCTGATCCTGGATTTACCATTTTCACCTTCTAATGGATTGTTCCTCTGCCTACTTGACCTTATACTTGGATATGCTGACAAATTCCAGCTCATAAAGTAGAGTTCTGGTCTCATGGTCATTCAGTATCCCAGGATCAGGAGCTCTGTCTCTATCAAGGCTCATTGTATATCATGAAGTTATTCTTTGAATAATTTTCTACTGTAGATTTCAAGTCCTTTTTCCAAAACCATAAGAGTCTAAGTTGTGATTTGCCTTTTATGGTTTCCCATAAACTTTCCATAACTCCACATTTCCTCTGATGTCAGATATCTCTAATTCCATAGGTATGCTGTATCACATGATGCTAAGCTCAGGACACCTAGCATCATAGCTTGAATGCACAGAAGAACACTTTCCTCTTCTGAAATTACCTCGATAATGGATTCTTCTCCCATTTGGACTGATATATCTGTATTTGGTATCTTTTTCAACTATGTCTGATATTAAGAAAAGTTAGGAAATAATTATAAGCAAGACCTTGAATTGTGGATCACAGTGCTAAACTCAGATTTTAAAAATAGTAAGGGATATACTTCTTCACATTCTTAAATTACTACAACAATTATTACTATTATTTTAATAATAGTATTAGTGAGAAAAAACAATGCTTCTATCATTAACACATAAAATAAAAATTATCTTTATTACCATTTATTTGACTTAATCTCATTCTTTTTAATTTTTATTTTTTATAATACATATAATATTTTAGTATAGTGGCACAACTACATAATATATAGGTAAAATGAATATATTCCAAATGATTTTACTGCTATGAATGGATGGCTAAAAAATTTGGGAATCCCTCCTGTAGTGTAGCCACTAACAGATGAATGACAGTTGGCAACTAAAAAGTAAAAAAAAAAAAAAAAAAATTTTTTTTTTTTATAATCTCAGGAAAACTTTAGAATAAAAAAGGGAGACCAAATATAGAACTGAAGGAAATACAAGCATCATGAAGGGCAAAGAGAGAAACATGACCTAGCATAAAAGACTGAGACAGAACAGTTAGGAAAATAGGAGAAATGAGTGTTATCACAGAAGCCAGAGATGACTTCCAATAGTACCAAACACTACAGCTTGGTCAGGAATATAATTAGGAAATGTTCTTTAGAGTTGGAATTTAAAGCTTGGTTGTGACTTCAGTGAGAGAGAAGATTAAATGAAATGGTGGGGACAGATAATAATAAGTGTGAGGGAATCAGACAGAACAATTCTCAATCTAACACCCTACTCTACCTAGTGTCTTTTTGAAGGGTTCCTTATGTTATGGACCCCTAAGATTCAGCCAGCTTTCAAGCTCCTAGGCCTTTAATCATACTCATCCTCAAAGATTAGACAGGCCCATAAAACAAAACAAGAAAAAGTGGGCATGCCAGCCCAAAGGCAAGGATGAGAAGGCAGGAGGGGACAGCAAAGCTGGCAAAAGGGGAAACTAAGGCTGAGAAGGGGAAAGTGCTGACATGCCAGGGGGTTGGCAACCAATGTCACAAAACAGTCTGTATATTAATTGTTTAATAAGAAAATACTTTGCTGTGTAAACCTTCATCTAAAGAACAATTATTAAAAAAAAGAAAGAAATTTGCCCAGGGTCAAACAGTTTACAGGTAAAAACATTGGAATTCAAACCCAAGTTGGCTTAGTTTCAAAACTCATGATGCCAAAAAAAAAAAAAAAAACTTGTGATAAAAAATTAAATTCTACTTATCCTACAAGGTTCATCTGAAATGACACTTCCATTTAGAAATCTTTCTTTCTTCCTTCAGCCCACTATTCACTTTCTTTGCTATATTCCCACATAATAAGTTTACACTTATAAAACTTATCACAGCTTGACTTATACTCTAGTTAGCAATGTGTCTTTTCCCCCGTTAGATTATAAGCTATTGTCAGGAGCCCCTTCTAACACCTATGAATATTCATCCCCACTTAATTCACATGTTGTGCCCCTCATGCTTATTGTCTTATCCAATGCCCTGTATAAATACTTAATAAATGCTGGGGGCAGTGGGTGCAGAGAGGCTGCCCTTGCAGCCTGGCTCCCAGCATCGATGCTGGGAGCCAGGCTGCAAGGGCAGCCTCTCTGCACCCACTGCCCCCAGCAAATAAAGGTTGAAGAAAACTCAAACTTTAAAAAGTAAGTTTGTAGTGAGTCTGTAGGTCAGTTTTTTGTGACAAAAAACTATAAGATGTATAGCACGGTCTCTGACTTAAGGATGTTTAATCAAAACATAAATTATAAGGATCTATATGTTGCACTTAATTGTCAAATGTGTTAAGAAGGCAAGTAAGTACCATGTAAGTCAGGAAGAGGAAAGCTCAATTTGATACAAAGCACCCTGAGAAAGTCCTCATGGATGAGATCAGATTGAACTCAAGGATGAGATGAATTGGAGTGGAAAGAGGGAGAAGAAAGCTTTTTAGGAGAGGAAACATTGTGAGCAAGTTTACTGAGTCAAGGCTGAACTGAGTGCACAGAGGAACTGTGAAGTGCATGGCCTAGTGCCCTGAGCTGAGAGGAGGAAAGTAAGGGGACAGGTAAGAAACAGGCAGAGCACAGAGTATGTGAAATACAAAAACTGAGAAAATGGATTTGGTTTGAAAAACAATCAGGAACCATCAAAAATTAAGCCTGGGAGTGCAGTGGGATGGATCACTTTTGTGTGGCCTTTAGTGCCATGGTCTGGTAATTCCCACCCACATGATTGGGCAGGACTGTGTGATAGGGTGATTGTGACCCACCAAAGGGATTGGTCAGTTTGCCATCCCACTGGGCTTGAAATGAGCTACCCCAGAGGCGAGAAAGACAAGATCTTATCACCACCGGGGAAGAACGGTAGGAGCCAGCACATCATTTGGAACCAGCATCACTGTGCTGAGAAGCTCCTAGAACCAGAAGACAGAGATCTATAATACAGAAGGCAGCAAGTCACGGCAGTAGAGGCCTGGCAGCAGAGACTCCACAGCAGGAAACAGAGTGGTCAGCTTCCTGGGGTTACCAGCCCACGACAGAAAAAGCTGAGTGTCTTTGGGCAGAGGCCTATGGCCAGGGAGAGGTGTGCCTGCGAGCACAGCTGGGAAGAGACTGTCCTGATGGAAGAACCATATCCTGAGTGTTCCTGAGTATGAATTGTAACTGTTACTTCCGTAATAAACCCCATAATCATGAGTATTGTCTGTGAGGTCTGTGTGACCATTGTAATGAATTATCAAACCCAGCAGAGAGTACAGAAGGCTGTGTGAGGAACAGTTGGTGTCAGAATTGGTTAAGATGGTGAAGAGAGGAGAGATGTCTGATCTCTGCCTCATAGGAATCAGCCTTGATCTTGATTCTCCTTACCCCTTATGAAGTTAGAGGACATCAGACACTACCTCCACGTCGTTTTTACAGGGAGTATCATTTTTTTTCATTTATTCAACAAATATTTACTGAGCACACCAAAGTGCCAGACACTATGAAGGTGTTGAGACTGCATAAATGAACAAAGTTCCTCCCTTTTTAAATGTATATGCTAATGATGCTAGTAGAGTAGGGGTGATGAATTATACATGTACCAACTAATAAGTATACGATATGTTCAGGAGTGATCGGTGGTATAAAGAAAAAAAAGGGTGATGAAGGTAAAGGCGAGCTAAGATAAAAAAAGATAGGAAGACAAGTTCAGTAATTCACTGGGACTGAATAACTCTTATGGATTGATCTGTGCCCCCAAAATGTGTGTAGCATATCCTAACCTCTATGCCTGTAGTTATAATCCCATTTGGGAATGGGTTGTCTTTGTTATGTTAAAGCAGGCAGAGTGAGTGTAGGGTGTATCTTGAGTCAGTCTCTTTTGAGATATAAATGAGATTAAACAAGCAAGCAAGAGAAGCACAGATGGGGGATGCCAAGCCATATGATAACCACCCAGTAGCAGAATCTACAAGAGACAAGGATTTTTCTCCAGAGCTGATGGAAACAGAAAGTTTCCCCTAGAGCTGGCACCCTGAATTTGGACTACTAGCCTCCTAAACTGTGAGAAAATAAATTTCTGTTTTTCAAAGCCTTCTACTTGTGGCATTTATGTTATAGCAGCACTAGACAACTGAGACAAAATTTTGTACCCAAAGAGTGAGGTCCTGCTCTAACAAATACCAAAAATGCACAAATGGTTATGGAATTGGGTAATGGGGAGAGGCTGGAAGAGTTTTTTTTTAATAGTAAAGCCTAGATTGCCTTGAAGAGTTTGTTGGTAGAATTTTGGATGTCAAAGGTAATTCTGATGCAGGCTCAGAAGGAAGTGAGGAGAGCTATAGAGAAAGTATCATCTTAGAGAATACACATGGTGCCAGCAACAAAATATAGTTAGAAATGTAGATGTTAAAAGCGTGTTTGGTGAGGCTTTAAAACAAAATGATGGAAATGTGATTGGAAAATGGGGGAAGGTCAATGCTTTTTATGCAGTGGCAAAGAGCTTGTCTCAATTATACTCAAATGTTTAGCAAAATGTAGAACTTGTAAGTGATAAACTTGGATATCAGGCTGAGGAGATTTATAAGCAAGGGCCATGTGGTTTCTTCTTGCCGTTTAGAGTAAAATGTGATAGGAAAGAGATGGACTTAAAAATGGGCTGTGCAAAATGAAACCAGAATTTGCCTCTTGTAATTCTACAGACAGGAAACAGACCAAAGGAGCTACATCTGCTGTCCTCCAGAAAAAGAGAAGGATCATGCCTGGAACAGCTTGGAGATCGACAGAAGTGTGGGAAGGAGGGCCTTCTCAGTTTCAAATGGTGGGACCATAGTCTCCTGGATTTCAGAAGGTGGAGCCAGAGCCTCTTTGGTTTCAAAGAGTCAGATCCTCACTAGTTCAGTTCCAGAGTGTGGACGCCACTGTTAAGTTGTGCCAGGGGGATGTGGCTGCCACCAAAACCTAAGGGGGCAGGCTGTTATGCCCAAGAGACGGAAGAACAAGGTCTGCTGGGACTGAGGGGGTATGGTCAGCATTCAGATGGACTAGGAGAATGGGGCTGCCCAGAGCCAAGGGAGCAGAGTTGCCATACCTGTAGGCGCAAAAAGTGGGGCTGAAGTCCAGGGCCATTCGGTCTTCACCCTGAACTCAGAAAACATGGCCAAAACCCAGAATCTGAAGCACAGTGTGATTTCTCAGATGGTCTCAGGAAAGAGAGGATTCTTTTCAAATCTTGAGAGGTAATTATAAATTATTCCGCTGAGTTTGGGGCATGCTTGGTGTTCCTTATTCCTTCTTTCCCTCCAGTATCTCCCTTTTGTAATGGAAATGTATAACTTGTGACTTTTCTACCAGTGTACTTTGGAAACAGATCATTTGTAGTCTAGATTTCACAGGTTCACAGATGAAAAGAAGTTTTTTCCCAAAATGGAATATTCCTAAGGTCCCACACATATTTGATTTAAATATTTCAGAAGATGAGGTTTTGGAGTTGGAGTTGATTTGAGATTTGGGGGATGATTTTTTTATGATGGGGTGCGTGTGTTCAGCATGTGGCAAGGACATGAATTTTTGAGGATCAAAGGGTGCAATGTTATGGATTAAATTGTGTCCCTCAAAATATGTGTTATAAATCCTAATCTCTTTGTCTGAGGTTATAATTCCATTTGGATATGGGTTGTCTTTGTGATGCTAATGAGGCAGAATGAGTGTAAGGTGTATCTTGAGTCAATCTCTTTTGAGATATAAATGAGATTAAATAAGCAAACAAGAGAAGCAGAGATGGGAAAGAGAGATGCCAAGCCACGTAAAGACAGCCCAGGAGCAGAAGCTAAAAGAGACGAGGACCTTCCTCCAGAGCCGACAGAGACAGAACGTCCTCCCTTAGAGCTGGAACCCTGAATTTGAGAAAATAATGTGAGAAAATAAATTTCTGTTTTTAAAGCCATCCAATCGTGGTATTTCTGTTATAGCAGCGCCGAATAATTAAGACAATAGTAATATCAAAGTTTTTCCAATGAGGGCTTGAAGAACGTGGCGATAGATTCAATTCACGGAGGGAAGAAGTCAGGGACCTTGGCTGAACTCAACACACGTTTCCATCTTTTCTTAACCAAATCCTATTTATTTTTCATAAGCCACATTAAACCTACTGGTCAAACCAGTCTGAGACTTTTTCCTGCCCATTTGACATTTTATGCACAGAATGGAGAACAGGATTTAAAAATTAGATCAGTTACATGAGAGTCAACAAGATCATTATTACAGACTTCAGTGAGGGTCATTTGCTCTAACCACAGTGTCTTATGGAGCATCTTTAATTAATGCCGAGTGGTTTCTAAATTTTGTGGACTGGATCTCCTCACAGAGAAACACTGATGTCAATTCCAGAAAATCCCTTTAGGATTAGATGGAAAACAAACTTAACACTGTAATTATACTCACTGACCTGATAGTAGTCGCCAAGAATTTCATTCTTTTAATCCCACATGTTTTAGAGAACGAGATTTATATCCAGAAATTCAATTTGCCCTAACATCATAAGGCAAGTCACAAGACAAGCCCTTCTCAGAGAAATCCAGGTAAAAGAAATATTCGAATTTATTTTTACTTTTAATATTGACACCCATAAATATTTCTTTCTCAAAATCTGTTGTCTTCATTGTTCATAGATTTCAACTCAGTTATCTCTCTAACTTTTCTCTAACTTGAAGACTGTGAGGAGCTAGGATGAGACAGAACACTGCAAATCAACCCAACGTTTTCTGAGTATGAGGTAGAATTTCAAAACATATGGATAAGATCACACAGTAATTCTATTTAATAATTCAAGGTTGTTGTTGTTGTTAGGGTTTGCTGAGTTGGTTCTGAGGCATAACAACCCCATGTACAACAGAACAAAACACTGCCCAGTCCTGTGCCATCCTCACAATCATGGCCATGTTTGAGCCCATTGTTGCAGCTATATGAACATAAAGTTATTTCTAATTTAGCTGAATAATTAGATGGTTTATATTTAATACATTTATATAAAGAAACAAAATGTTTAGCCAGTGTCTCCCTTTTGATTTAAAAAAAAAATAATTTTTAATATTATGGAAAACTAAATCCATTTATACCGTAGAATTTACATGATTAGCATCTTCAGTTGAGATGTCCTGCTGCAAAGCAAAACAAAATTTGTTCTCAAAAATCCTAAAATTATTTAAGGGTTTTATTAAACTAAAGGATAAAGGCAAGCTTATATGAATTTATAAGCTATTGTGATATAATTCAGAAAATTTTATAATTTCCCAAGGAAACAGAAATATAGTAGATAAGATTGTACAACATGAATAGAGCAATTAATGTCACTAAATTGTACACTTGAAATATCTTGAATTGGCAAACATTGTGCTACATATATTTTTACAACAATTTTTAAAACGTCAATTCAAGTACTAGAAAGGCACCTAAATTTTTTCTAATAAAGTATTTTGAATAATTTCCTTTGAAGCCTCTTCTTCAAGCTTAATAATTCCAATTTGCCGAGGCCACAGAGGTCACTTAGAATGATTGGCGGGATACTGATAACAAGTTCACTTGTTCCAGGTGGCCAGGGTAGAGCTAAGATTTGAATCAATTCTGCCTTTTTACTGGAGCATTCTACAGATCCCCTCACAGAAGTATGTCACAGTTAATCTCCAAATGCTGACTATCTAATAAACAAATTGTGCATACACATGTAAAATAAGCAGTGCAGATTAAACTCAAAGATTCTAGATTATGTTGGACATATAACATATGCTTAAGGGCTCAGAAAATGGAGATCACTGTGGTCTGGACTAGGTTATTTAGTTTAAACTTTCTTAAGTAGCATTATATGTAATAATATCCGGTGCCATCAAGTCGAATCCAACTCATAGTGACCCTTTAGGACAGAGTAGAACTGCCCCATAAGGTTTCCCAGGAGTGGTTGGTGGATTTGAACTGCCAACCTTTTTGGTTAACAGCCAAGCTCTTAACCATTGCACCACCAGGGCTCCTTTGTGTATAAACCATGCCTGAATATAACATAGATTGAAAGGATATAGATATTTAATAAAGGTGCCAAATATCTGTATTTGAAATAATGATTTGTAAGAAATAACAGCATGGGCAGAGTCAGTGTTTATGGAAATGAGTCATTGTGGCACTGGAGGTGGGGATGAGGGAATTGAACAACGGGTGGACAGAGTGATGGAAGAGCTGTTGGTGAATGTGGGAAATAAGAATGGAAGTGGATTAGGTTACAGAGAAACTTAAGTGCTGTCCTAAAAAATTTGAACTTATGTTAGAGACAGGAAATACTAAAGTCTTCCTGGCAGCAGAGGACTGCACCTGACAATATCATGAAGGGACACACAGATCAGTAGATCTGGAAATGATCAGAAGAATGTGACTTCAAATAAATGACCAAACTCTGGGGAGCTTCTGATGAATGGTAGAAGTCTCTACAGAACTGGAGAGAATACATACTGGATGTTTATCAAATCTCATAATATGGTCATAATTATTAGAGTACCATCACCAAATCTCAGTATATGAGAAAAACAGGAGACCCTTAACACTAGAAATGGAGAGTGCTCATGTAAAGAAGGAAAATATTAACATTTTTTTACAATTGGTCTCAGAAAACTTACTCCATCATAACAGAATGGGTTAACAGAAGTATGAAGATGGTATACACCGATTAACTTATTAAGGAAATTGACCCATTTTCATTTCCCTAGCTTCCCAAAGTAATTTTCTTTAAAGTGACCTTGGCACACTTTCTAAATTATACATTTCATCCATCTAAACTAGAATGGTATTCAAAGTATTCACTTCACTGCAATAGCACATTAAAAAAAGTTTGCTCAGTTAAAAAAATAAATATATAGGAAAATGGATTTTATGTACACTTTAAGAATTGTCACTACAAAACCTGACATAGAAATATTTGAGAACACTAAATCTAGGAAACTCTGGTGGCATAGTGGTTAAGAGTTACAGCTGCTAACCAAAAGGGCAGCCATTCAGATCCCCCTGGTGCTTCTTGGAAACCTTATGGGGTAGTTCTACTCTGTCCTATAGGGTCATTATGAGTTGGAATCAACTCGACGGCAGTGGGTTAAATCTAGCATACCATGTATTTGTTCACTATCCTTGTGTAATTCATAAACACAAATCTTTTCACTGCAAGCAATTCCTGGAATTATCAAAATATTCTTGTGAAGTTTGAGCTTCAGGGCTTCAGGTTATATAGGATGAAATTTTGAATTATGGTATTGGTGAAGAATGTTGAATATAACATAAATTGCTATAAAAGCCAACAAGAAGTACAGCCAGAATACTCCTTGGAAGTGAAGATGGTAAGACTTCATTTCACGTACTATGGACATGTTATCAGGAGGGACCAGTCCCTGGAGAAGGACAGGTAGAGGGTCAGCAAAAAAAAAAAAAGGAAGATTCTCAATGAGATGGATTAATGCACTGACTGCAACAATGAGCTCAAGGATAGTAATGATTGTGAGAATTGCTCAGGACTAGAGAGGTTTCATTCTGTTGTACATAGGGTGTCTATGAATGGGAACCAACAAGACAGTGCCAAAAACTACAATAATGTTCCCTGGAAGAATATATGCCTGTATTTCAGAGACATTCAGGGGAAACTTGAGGAAGTGGCTCTATTCCCTGTTCCCCAACAGAAATTTGCAGAGAAAATTAGACACACTATAAATTAGAATCCTATCTCTCCATATTTTCTGTCTCAACAGAGAAAGTAGAGATGAACAAAGACAATCACTCCTTGAGAAAAGAGTTTATCCTCATAGGATTTATGGATCACCCAGATCTGAAGACTCTCCTGTTTATGGTGTTTTTTGCTATCTATCTGATCACCATGGTGGGGAATCTTGGTTTGGTGGCATTGATTTTCATGGAGCGCCATCTCCACACACCCATGTACATCTTTCTGGGCAACCTGGCTCTGATGGATTCCTGCTGTTCCTGTGCCATCACCCCCAAAACGTTAGAGAACTTCTTTTCTGAGGACAGAATGATTTCCCTCTATGAATGCATGGCACAATTTTATTTTCTCTGCCTTGCTGAAACTGCGGACTGCTTTCTCCTGGCAGCAATGGCCTATGATTGCTATGTGGCAATATGTCGTCCACTGCAGTACCACACCATGATGACAAAGAAACTCTGCATTCAGATGATCATAGGGGCCTACATAGCTGGGAATCTGCATTCCATTATTCAAGTAGTACTTCTATTAAGGTTAACCTTTTGTGGATCACATCAAATCAATCACTTTTTTTGTGACGTTCTTCCATTATACAGACTCTCCTGTGTTGACCCTTATATCAATGAACTGATGCTACTTATCTTTGCAGGGTCAGTTCAAATCTTCAGTATTGCCATAGTCCTAATCTTTGCATCCTTTTCACTATTTTCAAAATGAAGTCCAAAGAGGGAAGAGGCAAAGCTTTATCTACTTGTGCATCTCACTTTCTCTCTGTCTCAATATTCTATGGTTCTCTTCTCTTCATATACATTCGGCCAAGTTCCTTTAAAGAAGGGGATAAAGATATACCAGTTGCCATTTGTTATACTCTAGTAATTCCTTTATTAAATCCTTTTATTTATAGTCTAAGAAATAAAGAAGTAATAAATGTCATGAAAATTATGAAGTCTAGAAAAGCTCATAATATTCTGAGACAAGTATCATCCTCTTGACAAATTCATTTTAATTAGATAAAATTTCTTCAAAGTCAAGTATACTAGGAAATTGGAAAATGGCCACTTTTTGTATCATATATTAAATCACTAAATCATGACGATTTTTAAGTCAAATAATAAATGGTTAAATAAGTTCATGAAGGGGGATTCTACTAAAATGTATTTGAAAATCTAAACTACAAGGGTCTCTTAGGATTGCATTAAGTGACTACTCCTAAGGCCGCGAATTGTGTCAAAGTGGAATTAGCTACAATTTTCAAAGTATCCAACAAGTCCTAGGAATAAAATTCGGTATGTAAAGGCAGCCTCCAATTAGCATTGCTGGCAAATTTATGGAATCTCTAAGCATAGTCTTACAAATTCAAGTGCATTCCAAGTTCTCCTATATTAATGACTTAAGCCAACCGGTCTATCACAAGTAAACTGTGCATTTGAATTCGATTCTCAACCTTCTCTGAGTTGTTCAAGAGTTTATGTTTGAATATGGAATTATACAGAATATGTATTCTCAAATCAAGAACATCTTTATCTTAGGTGGGTTATTTTTCCTGACAAACTCTCTGAAATAGTTTGTATAATGGTAATTTATCAATCTTTAGTTGAAAATATTGCATTTATATTAAAAGTCCTATGGATTTGAATGTTTTCACATAGCTTGATATTTGTCCATGATTCATGACAGTGCAATTTCTGAATGTATCAATTAATTCAAGGATTTTCCCCCAAGGTAGTGTTAATTGACTTGTATGTTATTAGGAATATCACTAATCTACACTAATTCCAATGTAAATTATTGCTATATTATGAGCAGTAACAGAAAGCTGGAAATGCTGCTCAGGAAAATTAAGGCAAAAATTGTGAAAATGCTAAAAAACTGAACATGAACAAAAAAGTTTCTTGATCAGTTAAATGTGCAATTATGAAAGAAAAAAAATGGTTACATGAGAACCCACCCTGTGCTAGACACAAAACTACACCCTTCAGCTTTATTACCTTCCTATGATTTAGGCATTATTTTTTATGCTTTTCCAGAATAAAACACTCATATGTTGAAATATTAAGCACTTCATCAAGAACCAGAGAGAACATTTTTGCCATTGCAGGAACAGCACTTCCACTAACACTTGCACAAATTTTAGTTTCTTCCTGCTCTATTATGCTATTGCTCAATTCTTTCTTACCAACTTCACAGCCTTTTGAAGCAAGCCACAGGTCACTTTTCAAAAGATTTAAGATTTTCCCAGATACACTTTAAACTCAGTACTGAAGTCAATCCTGAAGTTCACTCTTCAGCCAAAGCTTAGTTAGGGCTAAAAAATAATACACAAAGTTCAACCATGTGTATGAGGCTAAAAGGGCACACCAGCTGAAAAGCAAAGACGAGAAGGCAGGAAGGGATAGAAAAGCTGAATGAATGGAAAAAGGGAATCTGAAGATGAAAAGGGAAGAGTGTTGACATATTGTGGCACTGATAACCAATGTCACAAAACAATATGTGTATTAATTGTTTAATAAGGAACTAATTTCCTCTATAAACTTTCACCTAAGGCACAGTAAAAAAAAAAAAAAAGAAAGAAAGAAAGAAAAAAGAATGAGCAGAGAAAAAAAAGAAATTTTATAGGAAAATTCAAGGATAGACGGTTACTGGATAAACTTAAGCCAAACAAGTTACTCTCAGGTCCTTTGCTAGGTGGGATGTTCTACTTGTTCTCTTATTAGGAGCCAATGGCACCATATGCCAGCTTCTCACTAAGGCTGCTGATTCTGGGACTTCTGAGAAGGTAATTTTATGTCTGGAGTCAGGTTTTCCCCTGAACACTTATTCCCCTTTCTAAGCAGCCTTGGCCTATTAGCAAAGCAATTAACACCTGGAAAGAAGTTCACCTGCATATTATGAGCATTAACAGAAAGCTGGAAATGCTGCTTATTGAAATTGAGGCAGAAAATAGTGAAAATCCTGAAAAACTGAACAACAGCAAAAATGTTTATTGATCAGTTAAATGTGCAGTTTCTGTCTTTCCACATGTTTGGCAAGACCATTCAGTGAGCTTCTTTGTTTAAAAAAAAAAACCCCAGTAGGAACCTGTAAGTAGCCTCTGAGGGTATAGTGGTTAAGATCTCAGCTGCTAACCAAAAGGTCAGCAGTTTGAATCCACCAGCTGCTCCTTTGAAACACTATGGGGCAGTTCTACTCTGTCCTGTAAGGTTGTTAGGAATCAGAATCGACTTCTTGGAAACGGATGTGGTTTGGTTTTTTGGAAGCAGCCTCTTAAATTTACTTTGGTCTTTTCTAAACTGTTCTTTGCTGTCCATAGGAACCAAGCAAAGCATTGAACACTTATTAGTAAATTAAGGTGGAAAAGACTAATCTATTTTAGAAAGATTTTTCTACAGAAAGTTTTTTACAGTTAACTTTCCATCTTCCATTTGCCCAAAAATTAATTTAACAAGACTATCTGATTCCATGAGCAAGCTGGTCAATCCATATTTTAATGTAAAACAAGGTTAATATTTGTGATCATTAATCTGATTTTTCTCTGAAGAACGTATTCATCTGATTAATGTTTTTATCTTGTAACACCCTCACTTACCTTGTGAATCTCACCAATCTAGTTTTTTCTTGTTTGAGAATGCTTTAAGAATTCTGCCCAGCCTTGAAACCCTAAACCCAAACTTTTACCTGATGTCTTCTTAAAACCAAGATTATCTTAACTGGTAAAAAATATCTGCCTTGAGCATTATTCTCTTTTATGAGCTATCTATATGGTATCAAATTGACAACAACAACAGCTCAAAAGATTACATAGGAATCTTAGGGGGAAGTGAGTTTGTTAATGAGGAGGAATAATTCAGAAAAGAAGGGTGAGAATCGGTACACAACTTGAAGAATGTAATCAATGTCACTTAATTGTATGTGTAGAAACTGAATTGTATGTTCTGCTGTGTATATACTCAACAACAATGAAATAAATAAAATTTAAAAAGAAGGAAAAACAAAAGATCTAAGATTTTTCTTTTCTCATCAAGAGGTAGCATTTTACCTTCCCTCTTAGCCTTTGAGGGATTGCTTTGACCACTAAATTGCTTTTTAGAAGTCATTTTTTCACAGAAACAAAGGGTGCACACAACACTAGTAGGAAAAAAACAAGACGCAAGGCAAACAATGCTCAAACATTGAGTGCTGCAGAGAGACTAAGGATCTATGAAGTGATGGGAGGTTACAGCAGGGTATGCTTACACGTCATTTCAGTCATGTGGATTCAGCATAGTGCTCAGCACATGGCAAATTCAAGTTTTGCTTTTTGGAACTCTCTTTCTCTTTTGAATAGTTTCAATTTTTAGTTTCTTGAATCTGCAAATTCAGATAATGAGGTTACAGAAGGCCATATGTAATATGATTTCCTTTAGAAAACTGATTTGGCATTTGACTGAAAAGAGACTAACTGCAATAATTCAAATTTTAGGTGGTAAGAGCTGAAACTGAAGAAGACTCGGTAAGGAGAAATTCATGAAGTCTTTTTTGACCAAGACTAAGTGATTGAATTAAACTCAGTTTTTTTTATGAATTAAACTGGCCTTTTTGTGTGTGTGTCTGTGTCTACTTAGGACTCTTTGTTTCCTAATTCATCTCATCAGCATTACTTTTCATAGGCACCTCTATCTGGATCCTTAATTGCTAGTAGCTATGGAAACTGAAGAGAGTATTTCTCTCTGGGTTCAAACCAGGATGTAAAAGAAATGCACCCTAAGGAAAGGAATATTGCCATAGGTGTCCTTTTGTGTAAAGTGGGCCAAGAAATGTTTCTTTATGAAAGAATATAATTAAATTTTTTGGAAACGGACTTGGAGCTAGCCTTATCTAAGTTTCCCAGACACTTAAAAGGGTTTTATTTTAACCAGCTGTTTCTGGGAAATATGGTTCTAGTACTGAATGGTTATTGCAGCTCCCTGAGATAATCTGGTTAGAGCTGCATAACATCAACCAGAGATGCTTTTATGATCTCTCCTAAAGGAAAAGTGACTATAATTTAAAACGTCTTTAATTAGCCCTTGAAATCAATCACTGTAAGCCTCTGTAACCAATTATTCAGTAGAAGCCTATTCCCAATTCCTAACCCACACCTCTTGTTACCTCAACAAAAACTAAACCAATCAAATGATTGTATTATAATTTCTTTGTTTCTCGGGCTATATCTGTTCCTGTTAGAAGCTCTCTTGCTGGAGTCATCAGTTTTTCATTTATATGAGCTGGTGTCTCTCTGCACTTGAATGAATCTTCTTCTTCTTTTTTTTTTTTTTTTTAACTTTTTCTGAATAAATCCTCCTTAGCTTTTTTCTCTACAACAAATCTAAGAAAGGAAAGAAGTGCATAGGTAAAAACAACACCTTAAGGAACAACAAATAGTTCATTGTAATTGCTGTATAATAAAATCATAACCTATTACCTTCTTGTGAGTATCTACCATGTCATATCTGATTTTATACTACCAGGACTTATTACAGTGACAGACATTTTTGGGCATTCAATAAACACTTCTTGACTACATGATGAGACTTTTGAATATTTTTAATAACTAGTGAATTTAAATGTTTTCTGTACATTTATTTACCATTCACCTTTTTTCTCAAAGTCACCTGCTCATGTCCCTTGCATACTCTTTCAAAGAACCTTGTCATTTTTCTTGTTATTTATATACACATTTTATATGAAAAGGCTAGTGAGTTTTTATACGTAGGTGTCATACTTTTTTTTTTGTCAATAGTGCATGTTTTCCAGATTTGCTTATGATATTTTGTGATATACAGATATTTTCATTTCAAGGTCCTCAAATCTAGTGATTTCTCTCTTTGTAGTTTCTATTGCCACTTAAAACTCCCCAATATGAAACCTCATAATCATTATTATTTTTAGATACTTCAATTTTCCACATTTAATTCTGAATTAGGTGAATGACCTAACGTGATATCAATATTTATTTAAAAGATATTTTAATTAGGTGAGACTTTACTATAATTCCAATCAACATATTAGAATAATTGCTCAAAGAATTTGGTGAAGAAGTTCTAAATTTGTTGCAATGCTAAGTCAAGAAAATATTGAAAGTGACAAATACAAAGCATTCATTTTAAATTGCATGACAAATCTACAATAATTTAAACAACTCCATATAAGCTTAAGAATCAATAAACATATTATGGAAAACAATAGATTGTCTAGAACCAAACCCGAATATATGGTAAGAAGAGCATCACCAATAGCATGACAAAAAAAGTTCTTTTATGTCTGGTCCTACAGCACATTCTTAACTATTTTGACTTTTTCACTTGCGCTGTTTTTTGTTTAAATTTTTACTATGAAAAATACCAAAAACAGAAAAAATTAGTCGCCATATACCCACCATTAACTTTCCATATATTTATATTATAGTTATTTAAGTTAGCATATAACAGATTTATTATTTTTATTTTTGAATTTCTCATTTTTATTTTCTAACATAGTAATTAAAGTATGCTGTTTAGAATATTCACTCCACTGGAATAACATATAAAAAATTATGTATAAAAATACAGCATATAAAAAATCTTTGCTCAGTGAAAAATATATATATGTATACAGGAAAATGGATTTTAAGTATACTTTGAGGATCATCAATACAAAAAAATGACATTCATATATTTTATTTATTTTTTATTGAACTTTAGTTTCTCATCAAACAGTACACACGTTGTTGTATCACATTGGTTAACAGCCTCACGACATGTCAACACTCTCCCTTCTCAACCCTGGGTTCCCTATTACCAGCTTTCCTGTTCTCATCTGCCTTGCTGCCCCTGCCCCAGGGTTGGTGCACCCCTTTAGTCTTGTTTTGTCCCTTGGGCCTGTTCAATCTTTGGCTGAAGGGTGAACCTCAGGAGTGGCCTCATTACTGAGCTGAAAGGATGTCTGGGGGCCATACTTTCAGGGTTTCTCCAGTCCTGTCAGGCCAGCAACTCTGGTCTTCCTTTTTGAGTTAGAATTTTATTCTATATTTTTCTCCAGCTCTGTCTGGGACCCTCTATTGTGATCCCTGCCAGAGCAGTCAGTGGTGGTAGCAGGCACCATTTAGTTTTACTGGACTGAGTCTGGTGGAGGCTGTGGTCCATCAGTCCTTTGGACTAATCTTTCCCTTGTGTCTTTAGTTTTCTTCATTTTTCCTTGCTCCTGAAGGGTCGAGACCAGTGGAGTATTTTGCATGGCCACCCACAAGCTTTTAAGATCCAAGATGCTATTCACCAAAGTAGAACATAGAACATTTTCTTTCTAAACTCTGTTATGCCAATTGAGCTAGATGTTCCCTGAGACCGCGGTCCCCACAGTCCCCAGACAAGCAATTCTCTCCCTCAGGGACTTTGGATGTGTCTATGGAGCTAGCGTTGCCTTATCTTATCCAGGTTGTGCTGGCTTCCCCAGTATTGTGTACTGTCTTACCCTTTACCAAAGTTACTGCTTATCTTTTGTCTATTAAGTGTTTTTCCATCCCCATCCCTCCCCTCCCCTGTAACAATCAAATATACTTTCTTTTTGTATGTAAACTTTTCATGAGTTTTTACAGTAGTGGCCTCATTCAATATTTGTCCTTTTGTGATTGACTTATTTCACTCAGCATAATATCCTCCAGATGCATCCATGTTATGAAATGCTTTACAGATTCATCATTGTTCTTTATCATTGAGTTTATTGCCATCATTTTGTAGTGCTTTTTTTTTGTGGTGCTAACATTTTCTTTGTTCCTCTTACTCTCCTGTGCTGAATTCTTTTTTGTTTGTGGATTTCTTTTTCATTTCTTTTCTTTGTCTAGATTTTTTGAGACTTTATGTTTTCCTTCTTTATTTTGATGAGTAAGTTTGTTAACTTTCTTTGTGGTTACCTTGAAATTTACCCTTATCTTATAGATTTGAATAAATCTCTTATTACTTAGTATTGCCTTGCCTTCCTCTCCATGAGAAAATTCTATACCTATACCATTTATCCTCTGTCTGGTTCCCTGTTGCAATTCTTTTGATTTTGGATAGTTCTTGAGAGTTCATTTCCTAAGTTAGCATCTGGCTGGTACAATCATGTGTCGTAGATTCAGGCTGTGGTCTGATGTTGTTTGATCTCAGACTGAAGGACTCTCATTAATAATTCATGTAAGTTTGGTTTGGTTATTACATATTCCCTTAATTTCTGTTTCTCTGGAAATGTCCTAATTTTGTCATCATATCTGAATGAGAGTTTTGCAGGATATATTATTCTTGGTTGGCAATTTTTTTTCTTTCAAAATTTTATATTTGCCATCCCATTGCCTCATTGCCTGCACAGTTTCTGCCAAATAATCTGAGTTTAGTCTTCTTGTTTCATCATTGTATGTGACTTTTTGTTTTTCTCAAGCTGCTAACAGGATTTTTTCTTTGTCTTTGGTTTTAGCGAGTGTGATTATGATATACCCGAGTGTTTTTCTTTTGGATCTATCTTATATGAGGTTCATTGAGCTTCTTCAATGGTCAGCTGTTCATCATTCATGATATTAGGGAAGTTTTCTGTCAGCAATTCTTCAATGCTCCTCTCTGTGTTTTCCATTTTCTCTCTCTGTTCTGGAACTCTGATCACTTGTAAATAGTTGTTTTTGATTGTATCTCCATAATTCTCAGGGTTTCTTCATTCTTTTTTCTAATTTTTCTGCAAACAGATTTGTATCCAAGTTTTTGTCTTCAATTTCACTGATTCTGTCTTTCATCGTTTCAAACCTACACCTCACACCTTCTATGACACTGTCTGTTTCTGAAATCTTGTTATTTATCTCTTGGATTTCTAATTGTTGTTGTTGTATGATTTTTAGTTGTGAATTGATTTTGGCATTTTGTTCCTGTATTACTTTCCTGAATTGTTCCATTTTTTTGTCTGTACTTTCCATGAATTTGTCTGCCTTTTCCAAAAATTTGTCTATTTTTTTCCTCATTTTTGTCTGCTTTTTTCTTTGACTTTTGGATTCCTCTGAATATTAGAGATTTGAATTACCTGTCAGGTAGTTCTAGTGCCTTTTCTTCAAATGGAAAGTCATCTGGTGTTTTATTTTGGACACCTGCTGAACCCATCCTGTCCTTTTTATATATATACATTTTGATATTGTCTGCTGTCTTCAGGACATTCAGTAGTTATTTTCTTTATTTCTTGATTGTAGATTTGTTTGTTTCATGCGGCTTTTTTGTTTTATTTGGTTATGTCTGAGTAGGTGGGCTGTGTTCTTTGTTGTTTGCTCATCTGTAGTCATGATACTTTTCACCTCCTTGTCTAATGGGCAGGGCCAGTCATTCAACTTTGGAGCAGCAGAGCAGGTCCAGCAGAATAGGATGGGCTGGGATGGGTTGTTTGTGGCAGGTACTAGGGTCAACAGGGTGGGCCAGGAATGACTCCTGGGCAGGTTCCAGTAGGCTGAGCCTGTGCTGCTCACGTGTGATATTCAGTGCAGGTAGGCAGGAAAGAGGGGGGAGGTTGTGATTTGTGGAGCTAACCAGGATATGGGAAACAGGAGAGGAAAACAAGAGCCAAAAACAAAAAAGCAAACAAAGAAAGATGAAAAAAAGAGTGTTTAGGGAGCTTGTCATTGGAGTGGAGAGATGAGAAACCGAGAAATGGAAAAAAGCAAAAAGAAAAATGGAAAAAGAAAGAAAAAAATAACCAGGTAAAAACTTGAAGAAGAAAATACTCCAGTAGTCCTAGAGTCCCACTGGTGGGGTTGGTAAGACCAGGGAAGTGGCTCCCAGGCTGCACAGTGTAGCCTGGCTAGAGGGGGTATAGATGTCACATGCCACCAGGTATTCAGTAGTCAGGAAGAGAAAATAAATGTGAGAGCTGAGAAATGAAGACAGACAAAAAGGGACAAAGAGAGAGAAAAGAAAGAAAAGAAATGCCCTCAGGGATCCCAGCTACGTGGCTGTGCAGATTGGGGGAGTGGCTCCTAAGCTGTGCAGTACAGCCCAGTCAGAAGGGGCTCCAATGCTGCAAAAAGAAAACAAACAAATAAAAGATAACAAAGCAAAACAAGGGGGGAAAAAATCCCCAGGTGTCCCACCAGCGTGGTGTCGGGGGCGAGGAGAGTGGTTCCCCAGTCCAGCATAGCTTCACAGCCTTTCAAGAAGAGACAAAGATGGCACACAGAGCCAGGTGTTCCAGAGAAGGGAGGGGGAGGTGGTTTGGAGACACAGAAGAAACCAAAAGAGATAGAAAGAAGTAATACCAGCTCACGACCCTGGCCAGTGTGGTCAGGGCCAATCCAAGCAGCCGGAGGCCAAAGAGTTGCCTCCTGGCCAAGTGACTGTGGAGGGCAGGAAGCAGAGGAGACTGAAAGGGTCAGAGAAGGAAGGAGGCTTAGGAAAGTGTATATCACTCCTTACTGGGTGCTTTGGCTCCTGCTGGGAACTTTGTGAAGCTGCTTTCCTGTACTCCCTGTCCACTCATATCCGATGTGGGTGAGGAGAATCCAAGCATCACTGGTACTGCACTTCCTGGCCAGCTGAGCCATCGCAGCCAGCCAGGAAGCTTGGAGGTAGAGCAGCAGAGAGGGAATGGGGTGGGGTGGGGAGTGTGTATCACTGGTTACTAGCTGCTCTATCTACTGCTGGGAGTTCCAGGAATCTGTTTTCCCATGCTCCGTGTTAGTCGACCCCCGACTGGAGTTCAAGATTGTGGATCCGTGCTGCGTTAGCTGATGGTGCCCTCAGCAGGTATCTCTCCTCGATCTCAATCCCCTATCAGTTTCTTATTCCATTCAGTGTTTGGCTGAGTTCTCTATCTCTTCATTTGGCACTTCAGGTTCCAGGAATGATGTTTGTCTGTGTTTTACTTAGTTTTTTGGGTTTTTGCTGTGGAGGGACGGCATGGTGCTTCTGACTGTGGCACCATGTTGGCCAGAAGTCCTCACATTGTTTTATTTTAGAACACTAAATATAGGTTACCCTATATTTGTTCACAGTCTTTGTATGAATTCATAAACACAAACTTATCCCTGCAAACGTTTCCCTGAAATTACCAAAATATTCTTGTAGACCTTGATTTTCAGCACTTGAGGTCATATAAGAAGACTCTTCAGGGGAAATAATGTTCCCTAGAAGTATATGTGTTGCTCTGATGCTGGAAGCTATGCCACCGGTATTCAGATACCAGCAGGCTCACCCGTGGAGGACAGGTTTCAGCTGAGCTTCCAGACTAAGACAGACTAGGAAGGACTCAGCAGTCTGCAGCTGAAAAGTATTAGCCAGTGAAAACCTTATGAATACCAGCAGAACATTGTCTGATATAGTGCTGGAAGATGAGCTCCCCAAGTTGGAAGGCACTCAAAAGATGACGGGAGAAGAGCTACCTCCTCAAAGTAGTATATTTCTCTAAAATAAAAAGAGAAATATACTACAAAAGTAGAAAAAAAAAGTAGAGTCGTTCTTAATAACGTGGATGGAATAAAGCTTTCGGGACCTTCATCTGCTGATGTGGCATGACTCAAATTGAGAAGAAACAGCTGCAAACATCCATTAATGATCAGAACATGGAATGTACTAAGTATGAATCTAGGAAAACTGGAAATCTTCAAAATGAATGGAACACAAAAACATCAATATCCTAGGCATTGGTGAGCTGAAATGGACTGGTATTGGCCATTCTGAATCAGAAAATCACATAGCCTACTGTGCTGGGAATGACAACTTGAAGAGGAATGGTGTTGCATTCATTGTCAAAAAGAACATTTCAAGATCTATCCTGAAGTACAACGCTGTCAGTGATAGGATAATATCCATACACCTACAAGGAAGACCAGTTAATACGACTATTACTCAAATTTACACACCAATCACTAGGGCCAAAGATGAAGAAATAGAAGGTTTTTATCAGCTGCTACAGTCTGAAATTGATCGAACATGCAATCAAGGTGCATTGATAATTACTGGTGATTTTAATGTGAAAGTTGGAAACAAAGAAGAAGGATCAATAGTTGAAAACAGGGCCCTGGTGAGAGAAACAATGCCGGAGATCGAATGATAGAATTTTGCAAGACAAAAGACTTCATTGCAAATACCTTCTTTCACCAACACAGAGACTATACACATGGACCGCACAAGCTAGAACACACATAAATTGACTACATCTGTGGAAAGAGACTATGGAAAAGCTCAATGTCATCAGTCAGAACAAGGTCAGGGAGTGACTGTCAGACCCTCAATTGCTCATATGCAAGTTCAAGCTGAAACTGAAGAAAATCAAAGCAAGTCCATGAGAGCCAAAATAAGACCTTGAGTATATCCCATCTGAATTTAGAGACCATCTGAAGAACAGATTTGACGCACTGAACACTAATGACCGAAGACCAGACGAGTTGTGGAAAGACATCAAGGCCGCCATCCATGAAGAAAGCAAGAGGTCACTGAAAAGACAGGAAAGAAAGAAAAAACCAAGATGGATGTCAGAAGAGACTCTGAAGCTTGCTCTCGAATGTGGAAGAGGTTAAACAAAAGAAAGAATTGATTAAGTAAAAGAACTGAACAGAAGATTTCAAAGAGTCTAAAGAAGTAAAGTATTATAATGACATGTGCAAAGAGCTGGAGATGGAAAACCAAAAGGGAAGAATGCACTCGACATTTCTCAAGCTGAAAGAACCGAAGAAAAAATTCAAGCCTCGAGTTGCAATAGTGAAGGATTCTGTGGGGAAAATATTAAATAACGCAGAAAGCATCAAAAGAAGGTGGAAGGAATACACAGAGTCATTATATCAAAAAGAATTAGTAGATGTTCAACCATTTCAAGAGGTGGCATATGATCAGGAACTGATGGTATTGAAGGAAGAAGTCCAAGCTGCTCTGAAGGCATTGGTGAAAAACAAGGCTCCAGGGATTGACGGAATATCAATTGAGATGTTTCAACAAACAGATGCAGCACTGGAGGTACTCACTCATCTATGCCAAGAAATATGGAAGACAGCTTCCTGGCCAACTGACTGGAAAAGATCCATATTTATGCCTATTCCCAAGAAAGGTGATCCAACTGAATGTGGAAATTATAGAACGATATCAATAATATCACACAGAAGCCAAATTTTGCTGAAGATCATTCAAAAACGGCTGCAGCAGTATATTGACAGGGAACTGCCAAAAATTCAGGCCAGTTTCAGAAGAGGACATGGAACCAGGGGTATCATTGCTGATGTCAGATGGATCCTGGCTGAAAGCAGAGAATACCAGAAGGGTGTTTACCTGTGCTCTATTGACTATGCAAAGAGATTGGACTGTGTGGATCATAACAAATTATGGATAAGTTTGTAAAGAAAAGGGAATTCCACAACACTTAACTGTGCTCATGAGGAACCTTTACATAGATCAAGAGGCAGTTGTTGGGACAGAACAAGGGGATACTGATTGGTTTAAAGCCAGGAAAGGTGTGCGTCAGGGTTGTATTCTTTCACCATACCTATTCACTCTGTATGCTGAGCAAATACTATGAGAAGCTGGAGTATATGAAGAAGATCGGGGCATCAGGATTGGAAGAAGACTCATTAACAACCTGTGTTATGCAGATGACACAACCTTGCTTGCTGAAAGTGCAGAGGACTTGACGCAGTTAATGAAGATCAAAGACCATAGCTTTCAGTATGGACTGCACATCAACATAAAGAAAACAAAAATCCTCACAAATGAGCAACATCATGATAAACGGAGAAAAGATTGAAGGTGTCAAGGAATTCATTTTACTTGGATCCACAATCAAAGCAGCAGTCAAGAAAACAAAAGACGCATTGCATTGGGTAAATCTGCTGCAAAGGATCTCTTCAAAGTGTTGAAAAGCAAAGATGTCTGCTTGAAGACTAAGGTGTGCCTGACCAAAGCCACAAGAGAGAATGAAGAAAAGATTTGTCCTAATGACTTAAGGACCACAAGTACTACAGCCTCCACCAGACTGAGCCCAGCACAACTAGATGGTGTCTGGCTGTCAGCATCAACTGCTCTGACAGGGATTATGAGAGAGGGTCCCGGACAGAGTTAGAGAAAAATGTAGAGGAAAATTCTAACTCAGACACACATACAAAAAAAGACCAGACTTACTGGTCTGACAGAGACTGGAGAAACCCCAAGAGTATACCCCTGGACACCGTTTTAGCTCAGTAATGGAGTCACTCCTGAGGCTCACCCTTCAGCCAAAGATTAGACAGGCCCATAAAACAAAATGAGACTAAATGGGCACACAAGCCTAGGAGCAAGGATGAGAAGGCAGGAGGGGGTGAAAAAGCTGGTAATAGGGAACCAACCCAAGGTTGGGAAGGAGAGAGTGTTGACATGTTGCAGGGTTGGCAACCAATGTCAAAAAACAATGTGGGTACTAATTGTTTAATGAGAAGCTAGTTGTTCTGTAAAACTTCATCTAAAGTACAATTTAAAAAAAAGATTACAACCTTGAAAAGAGAGAAAATAAAACAAATAAACAAAAAAAAATCAATGGATCAATGACACAAATCATATTTTTCATATTAAATTCCTGTATAAAATAGCACTGGGTTTGGTTTTGGTATTATGAACTTAAGGATTTTAACATATTTTAGCAGTTCAAATTCATTACAATTATTATATGTTTTGATGCCAACATCGTCCAACCCTTGGTCGATAGAAACTAAAAAACATTAAGTTAATTGCCAGGAGGCACTAATAGATTTCTTGTTCTCTGGTACAAAATGTCAATACTAATCTGCATTTACTACCTCAGAACTGAAATTAGACATTTTTCCAAAGAGGCTGATAAGTGATTATGACTTATAATCACAGTTTAATTTAATAAAAAAAAAAAGATTTTCACTGGTTTCTTGTTTATATGTCATCTATTTCTTCTGTATAAATGAAAAAAAAGAATAGACATAAATAAACACATTAAAAAACAAAAACAAAAAACATACCCAAACCCAGTGCAGTCGAGTCGATTCCAACTCATAGCGACCCTACAGGACAAAGTAGAACTGCCCCATAGAGTTTCCAAGGAGCGCCTGGCAGATTTGAACTGCTGACCCTTTGGTTAGCAGCTATAATGCTTAACCACTACGCCAGCAGGGTTTCCAAATAAACACATAAGCCAAAAACAAACAAACAAAAAAAAACCCATTGCTGTTGAGTTGATTCCAACTCATAGTGACCATATGAATCAAAACTCATTGCCATTAAGTCAATTCCAACTCATAATGACCCTATGGGACAGAGTAGAACTGTCCCATAGGTTTTCTAAGGAACAGCTGGTGGATTTGAACTGGTAGCCTTTTGGTTAGCAGGTGAGCTCTTCACCACTGTCCACCAGAGCTACATTGACCCTACAGTGACCCTATATTAAACATTTTTATTTTCATTTTCATATCTTTCTTAAAACACACAGTAATTAATAAATATTTGATTGATATTTAGAGGCTGTGCAAATATCCTGTTCATCCTTAAGGTGGATCTAGCCTACTGTAGTGTTCTAATAGCAATTTTCTATTTGCCTCATTCTTTCTTCACGTATTACTTGGAACGTATCTCTTAGAGATCAAATTCTTGGCTCACATTTTTCCCCTTAAGTTTATGGAAAATATTGATCCATATCTGTCTTGCTTTGTACATTGCTGTCGAGAAATCAGATGCAAACCTGATTTTCTGTCCTTGAAGGTGAAGTCATGCTTCTACATGGAGGTACAGATAATTTTTTTGTGTGTTAAATTTTAATATTTTCCTTGGCTATTTCTTGGAATTGGCTTCTCTGGATCAGTTATCACAAGTATGTGGTGGGCTGTTTAAATTTATAGATTAAAGTCTTCTGCTATTCCTGAAAATTTCTTGAATTATAATTTTAAATACTTATTTCTACTCCATTGTTTTCTTTACTTCTCTAGGGACTCAAATTTTATATGTGGTGTATCACTTTTGCTTAATCTTCCATACCTATCATGTCTTCTCAGATTCTTTTTGCTCCTGTCTTTTATTTTCTTTCTATTGGCTATTTTCATTCCTCTCTTTAATGGCCCTTACTTTTAGTGTAGAATCTCTACTCTCTTGGGAACCTTGTAATTTAGCCTTAATTATAAAAATGATCTTGTCTTTTTCTCTAATTTCTTTTCTATGTTAGTCAGTTCTAATTTTATGTGTATTTTTGTCCATCTCATCCTTATTTTGGAATTTTATAGAAAAGCTCTTTTGCTTTATCTGAAAATGCTTGCTTAAAGATAATGAGTTTAGGCTGAGATGTTGTGTTACAGTTTTTTCTCTGTCCACAGTTGTATTTCTGGAAAGATTTTTCATCAATTGAAAAATTGGGTTCTCAATTTCTGTTTTTTCTTCTATTAGTTCAGTATGGATGCTGCCTGTCAATATTCCGTTTATATTTAATAGCCTTGTTTTTTTCTGGATCAGCAATGATAGATGATTGTATTTAGGTAGAGGTGAGGGTATTCTGTAGATTATTTTTTGTTTTAGATCGCCCTCCTCTGTTGGTATAGGATTTGACATTTTTTAAATAGGTGATTCTTCTTTGCAGGATGGGGTCAGTTGTGTTCTCTAACCTTGTGATCTTCCTGTTTCTATAGCACCTTGTCTAAGTTGAGTTTCCCAGGAAACAGATTCTGAGATGGAGATTTTCATACAAGAAGTTTGTTGGGGGAATTCTCTAAGGCTCAATACTTATTGAGGGAGTGAAGGAAGTAAGATTGGGCAGATGGCTAAGTTTAACTTCAATGTAGCTACAACAAAGACCTCAACCAATTCCATTGGAAAGTGAGGCACTGACATTTTCCTTCCCAGTTACCATAACTTAGAGCAAAAGTTCTGGAATATTTACTTCCTATGAAATGATTATTGGATGCGGGCTGCCCAAAGGAAAAGGTGTGAAATGAATGAGAAAATTTTCAGCCAAGGCCAATTCCTGGATAGGGCCTCAGATGGGAACTGTCAACTACCAGCACTCTCACAGCTGAGGTATGAAGGTGGGATCTTAGGCTGTGAACCACAGGTCCACGACAGTCTACTTCTTAGACTGTTTAGAGTAACTTGTTTCATATAATAAGTTCTGGGAACAGCTTCTCCAGGATTCTGGTTCTTTTCTTTTCCTGGAGAATTTTAAATGATGAAAGTTAGTGGGATAGCCTATAGCTTCTACTGCTACAGCTATTCTCAAGGCCGGAATTAATATTATTCCCCTCCCCTAGGGTCCCCTGCTCTTTAGCTAATACCTCTACTAGCTCAGGTGGCTAAAATGGTGGGTGATACAGAGGTCCGATCCCTAGATTTTGGAGTTCCTGATAACCATACATTCTTCAGGCCATGGATCCTACAATTGTTACTTTATTGTCAACCATGGATAATAAGGGAGTACTAAGACATACCTATGGATCACCTGAATGGCACACATATTCTTAACACCCCCGTTGAATAACAGCAGTGCTGCTTCTTCCTCATGATCAGGGTCAATTATTACTGCAAGTCTTGTAACTCCTTCCCTTGTCTTCTTGTATCTGGGCCCAAGGGATCCAAAGTGACTGTGTGGCAGCTGTAGCTTTAAGTACAATGGAATTCTCACTGTGTTTCCTAGTAAAAGCATTCCTCCTCTGAGATCTAGGACCCCTAATTTCATACAGTTCAGGCTTTTGCTGAAAAAAATGCAATTTCTGCAAGTGGCTTACTTATGGGAGTTCCTGGATTCATTTCATATGGTCCAAACAAATATCCAACTTAGGACATGGCACCATATAATTGTCTCTTATATACGATTTATACTGCTTCTTGGAAAATGAAACCCTTACATTACAAGATATCCACTCCAAGATGATACCTTAGTTGTACTTTCAAAAGGCCATTCCATCAATTTATTAAGCCAGTAGTTTCTGGATGATATGAAATGTGATAGAAGCCATAGGTCACTAATTGCCCAATGCCATTCCTTTACTGTAAAGTAGATTTCTTGGCCCAACTCAATGTCATGCACTACTCTATCAGCCCTCAAGTAGTTGTTCTACCTGAGGCCTTCCAGATAGGAAAAGCTATTCCATACCTGCCTTATGTGTCAATTCCAGTCAAGGTGAATTTCTGCTGTTTTTAAGGTGGAAGGGATATGCAGTAGCCAACTTGACAACAAGGGACTGATTGATCTCCTTGAGGGGTGTTGCCGTATTAGGGGCTCCACATTGGTCTCTTTCTCTGGCAAGTTTGATATTTGGGAGTGACAGTAGCTAGATTAGCTTGAAAAGTAGGAGCCCATGTTCATATGCATAGCCTCCATTCCAGCCACCATAGCTACCTTCTTTGTTCATAGGCCTTTTTTTCCAGCAATGGAGTGGAAGATGAACAAAGCAGGAAGATCTCAACTGGCTGAGCCATTCTGCCTACTTGGTCGTTTACCCTCTCTTCCATGATAGATGCTCTCTGGTAAAAAGTAGCATATGATATAAATTTTTCCACACCTCATATCTGCTGCAATAGGTCCATTTTTATGATTCTTCTACAGATCTATCAGTCCTTAATATTTTCATCTTTCTCCTTACAGACCACTGTGCAACATCCAAACCTTTCACTTCTACCCTAAATTTGTATATTCTTACCGTGAATCATTTCTCTTTCTATAAAATGGAAATAGATGATTAGTCCACTGCACAAAGTGAGAATTTCCTTACTGACACCTTTGAAAACCTCTCCTGGAGGGGAGCTATAGGTCAGCAACAATACATTTTTGTTTGTACCAACATACCAAACTGATTATTCAAGAACCAATCTTGGCATTTTATATTGTCTGTCAGCTGGTCATAACGGAAACTCCATGAGTCCAGAAGTGTGAGCTGAGGGAGAGAAGTCAGTGCAACAGTGATGGATGACATGGAGTCTCAGCCGCCTGCTTGTGCATCTTCCTGTGTACCCTGGCCCTGCTCATGCCTGATCCTGGATCCACCACTTTCATCTTATAATGGATTGTTCCTGTGCCTGTCTGACCTTTTACTTGGATAGTCTGACATACTCCAGCTCATAAATTGGAGTTCTGGTCTCATGGTCATTCAGTATCCCAGGGTCAGGAGCTCTGTCTTTACCAAGGCTCATAGCATGAAAGGGAGTTATTCTTCAATAATTTATAATTTTCTACTGTAAATATCAAGTCCTTTTTCCAAAACCATAGGACTCTAAGTTGTGATTCTCCTTTTGTGGCTTCCTATAAACTTTCCATAAACTGCAGGTTTCCTCTGACGTCAGATATCTCTAATTCCATAGGTATGCTGGATCAAATGACACTAAGCTGAGGACAGCTTGCATCATAGCTTGAATGCACAGAACACTTTCCTCTTCTGAAATCACCTCAGTAATGGATTCTTCACCTATTTGGACTAATATATCTGTGTTTGGTACCTTTTTCAACTGTGCCTGATATTAAGAAAAATTAGGAAATAATTTTAAGCAAAACCTTGAATTACTGGATCACAGTGCTAAACTAAGATTTCAAAAATAGTAATGCATATACTTTTTCCCATTTTTAAATTACCACAACAATTATTTCTATTGTTTTGATAATAGTATTAGTGGGGAAAAAACAATGCTTTTATTATTAACACATATAAAATAACAATTGTTTTTATTATGATTTCTTTGACTTAATCTCATTCTTTTTAATTTTTATGTTTTATAATATGCATAGTACTTTAGTATAGTGGCACAACTATGTAATGTATAGGTAAAATGAATATACTACAAATGATTTTACTGATATGAATAACCAGCTAAAAAAATTGGGAATCCCTTCTGTTGTGAAGCCACTACCAGATGGATGACAGTTGACAAGCGAGAAGTAGATGACATAATCTCAGGAAAACTCTAGAAAAAACGGGAGACCAAATGTAGCATTGAAAGAAACACAAGCATCATGAAGGGCAAAGAGAGAAACATAACCTAGCATAAAAGACTGAGAGAGAACAGTTGGAATATAGGAGAAATGAGTGTTATCACAGAAGCTAGAAGTGAGAGATTTTCAATAGTACAAAACACTAGAGCTTGGTGAGGAATATAATTAGGAAATGTTCTTTAGATTTGGAATTTTGAATTTGGTTGTGACTTCAGTGAGAGAGAAGTTTCAGTGAAATAGTGGGGATAGAAAAATAGTAAATGGGAGGGAACCAGATAGAACAATTCCCAATCTAACACCCTACTCTACCTAGTGTCTTTTAGAAGGGCCCCCATATGATATGGGTGCCTAAGATTCAGCCACCTTTTTTTACTATCCATTCTCTGATTAAACTTTGTTCTTTCAAGCTTTCGGCTTTTAATCATACGGTTCTCTGAGGCTACTGACCTTCCACATAAGGTCTGTCTATTAAAATCCCACTTATCCTCAAAGATTAGACAGGTTTATAAAACAAAATGAGCCTAAACTGACATGGCAGTAGAGGCAAGGATGATAAGGCAGGAGGGGACAGAAAAACTGGTAACGGGGGAACCCAAGGCTGAGAAGGGGAGAGTGCTGACATGTCGGGGAATTGTTAATCAATATCACAAAACAATATGTGTATCAATTGTTTAATAAGAAACTAATTAGCTGTGTAAACCTTCATCTAAAAGACAATAACAAAAAAAAAAAAAAAAAAAGAAATTTACCCAGGGTCAGACACTTTACAGGTAAAAGCACTGGAATTCAAACCCAAGTTGGCTTGGTTCCAAAACCCACGATGCCAAAAAAAAAAAAACTGTGATTAAAAATAAAATTCTACTTATCCTGCAAGGTTCATCTGAAATGATACTTAAACATTTAGAAATCTTTCTTCCTTCAGGCCACTATTCACTTCCATTGCTATATTCCCACATTATAAGTTTACACTTCTTTTATAATGCTTATCACAGCTTGACTTATACTCTAGTTAGCAGTGTAAGTGTCTTTTGCCCCTGTTAGATTATGACCTTATTGTCAGGGGCTACTTCTAATATTTACAAATATTTCATCCCCACTTAGTTCACATCTTGTACCCCCTCATGCTTATTGTCTTATCCAATGCCCTGTATAAGTATTTAATAAAGGTTGAAGAAAACTCAAATTTTAACAAGGAAGTTTGTAGTGAGTCTCTAGGTCAGTTTTCTGTGGAGAACTTAGAAGATGTATAACATGTCCTCTGACTTAAGGATATTTAATCAAGACATAAATTATGAGGATATACAAGTTGCATTCAATTAAGTGTCAAATTCATTATGAAGTCAAGTAAGTACCATGTAAGTCAGAAAGAGGGAAGCTCAATTTGTTATAAAGGACCTGAGAAAGTCCTCATGGAGGAGATCAGGTTGAACTCAAGGGTGAGAAGAATTGCAGTGGAAAGAGGGAGAAGAAAGTGTTTTAGAAGAGGGAACATTATGAGCAAGTTCATTGAGTCAAGGCTGAACTGAGTGCACAGAGGAAGAGTGAAGTGATGTGCATGGCCTAGTGCCCTGAGCTGAGAGAAGGAAAGTAAGGGGACAGGTAAGAAAGAGGCAGAGTACAGAGTACGTGAAACACAGAACAGAGTTTTGTTTGAAAACTAATAAGGGACCATCAAAAATTCTTAAGCATGGGTATGTGGTGGGATGGATCACTTTTGTGTGGCCTTTAGTGCCATGGTCTTGTAATTCCCACCCAAGGGATTGGGTAGGATATTGTGATAGGGTAAATACCACAAAGTATTCCTGAGTCTGAATTGTAACTGTTACTTCCCTAATAAATCCCTGAATCGTGAGTATCGTCTGTGAGGTCTGTGTGGTCATTGCAATGAATTATCAAACCCAGCAGAAAGCACAGAATGCTGTGCAAGGGACAGTTGTGTCAGAATTGATTAAGACGGTGAAGAGAGGAGAGATGTCTGACCTCCAACTCATAGGAATCAGCCTTGATTTTGATTCTCCTTACTCCTTGAGAAGTTAGAGGAGGTTGGACACTACCTCCATGTTGTTTTCACAGAGAGTATCATTTTTATCATTTATTCAACAAATATTATTGAGTACACCAAAGTGCCAGACACTATCAAGGTCTTGAGAATGCATAAATGACCAAAGCAGAGAAAGTTCCTGCCTTCTTAAATCAATATGCTAATGGTGCTGGTAGAGTAAAAAAAACTAATGTAGGGGTGATGAATTACATATGTACCAACTAATTAAAATATGATACGTTGAAGAGTGACTTGTGGTATAAAGAAAAAAAAAGGTGACGAAGATAAAGGGAAGCTTATTTTTTAGGGTAAACAGAAAAGATAGGAAGACAAGTTCAGTAGTTCATCGGGACTGAATAGTTGTTATGGATTGAACTGTACTCCAAAAACATACGTTGTATATCCTAATCTCTATGCCTGTGATTAGAACCCCATTTGGGAATGGGTTGTCTTTGTTATGTTATTTAGGCAGGAAGAGTGTAGGGTGTGTCTTGAGTCAGTCTCTTTTGAGACATAAATGAGATTAAACAAGCAAGCAAGAAAAGCACAGATGGGAGAAGATAGATGCCAAGCCACCTGATAAACACCCAACAGCAGAACCTAAACGATGCAAGAATCTTCCTCCAGAGCTTACAGAAACAGAAAGTCTTCCCCTAGAACCAGCACCCTGAATTTAGACTACTAGCCTTCTAAACTGTGAGAAAATTAATTTCTGTTTTTCAAAGCCATCCACCTGTGGAATTTCTGTTATAGCACCACTAGACAACTGAGACAAAATTTGGTACCAGAAGAATGAGGTCCTGCTCTAACAGATATCAGAAATGTGCAAATGGTTTTCGAATTGGGTAATGGACAGAGGCTGGAACATTTTTTTTTTTTAATTGTACCTTAAGTGAAAGTTTACAAATGAAGTCAGTCTCTCATACAAAAATTTACATATACCTTGCTATATACTCCTAGCTGCTCTCCCCCTAATGAGACAGCACTTTCCTCCTCTCCACCCTATATTTCCGTACCCATATTGCCAGCTTCTATCCCTCTCTGTCTTCTAATCTCCCCCCCAAGACAGGAGATGCCCACATAGTTTCATGTGTCTACTCGATCCAAGAAGCTTACTCCTCACCAGCATCATTTTCTATCTTATTGTCCAGTCCAAACCCTGCCAGAGGAGTTCACTTTGGGAATGGTTCCTGTCTTGGGCCAACAGAAGGTCTGGGGACCATGACCTCCAGGGTTCTTCTAGTCTCAGTCAGACCATTAAATCTGGACTTTTTACAAGAATTTGAGGTCTGCATCCCACTGCTCTCCTGCTCCTTCAGGAATTCTCTGTTGTGTTCCCTGTCAGGGAATTCATCGATTGTACCCGTGGAAGAGTTTTAAAGTGCTTTTTTTAATAGTAAAAGCCTAGATTGCCTTGAAGAGATTGTTGGTAGAATTTTGGACATCAAAGGCAATTTTGATGAAGGTTCAAAAAGAAGTGAGGAGAGCTATAGAGAAAGTCTCTATCGTCTTAGAGAATACATATGGTGCCAGCAACAGAATATTGTTAGAAATACAGATGCTAAAAGTGCTTTTGGTGAGGCTTTAAAACAAAATGATGAAAATATGATTGGGCAATGGAGGAAGAGCAATGCTTTTGATGCTGTGGCAAAGAACTTGTCTCAATTATATTCAAATGATTGGTTAAAGGTAGACCTTGTGATAAAGTTGGATATCTGGCTGAGGAGATTTATAAGCAAGACCTTAAAGGGGCTGTGTGGTTTCTTCTTGCTGTTTATAGTAAAATGTGAAAGAAACGAGATGGATTTAAAAATGAGTTGTGCAAAATGAAACCAGAACTTAAAGATTTGGAAAATTCTGTTGTGGAACGTAAGGATGTGTGCCCTAAAACACTCACCACCCACTTGGTAACTCAATCTTTTCTTAAGGAGAGTAAGCCTGTGATTAAGTGATCTAACCAACTGCCACAGAAGAAAACCTAGTGGCTTACATTGAAGGAGACAGGGACGGGATGAAAGGAAAGAAAGCTTTCTCCTTCTTGTAATTCTACAGGCAGGAAACAGGCCAGAGAAATTACATCTGTTGTCCTTCAGGAAAAGAAATGGATCATGCCTAGAACATCTTGGAGAACATCTTGGAGATAAACAGAAGTATGGGAAGAGCGTGGGAAGCAGGGCCTTCTCAGTTTCAACAGGTGGGGCCATAGTCTCCTAGATATGAAAAGGTGGGTCCAGAGCCTCTTCAGTTTCAGAGTCAGATCTTCACTAGTTCTTTTACAGAATGTGGCCACTGCTGTTAAGTTGTGCCAGAAGAATGTAGTCACCACCCAAAGCTGAGGGGACAGGCTGCTATGTTCAAGAGACAGAGAATGAGGTCTGCTAGGACTGAGGTGGTGAGGTCAGATGGACTAAGGGAACAGGGCCATCCAGAGCCAAGGGAGCAGAGTTGCCATACCAGTGGGCTCAGAAGGTGGGGCTGAAGTCCAGGGCCAAGGAGACTTCCCCCAGAACTCAGAAAACACAGCCAACACCCAGAACCTGGAGGGTAGGCTGATTATTCAGATGGTCCCAGGAAAGAGAGGATTATTTTCAAGTCTTGAGAGCTAATGTAAATTTTTCTGCTGGATTTTGGACTTGTTTGGAGTTCCTTATCCCTTCTTTCCCTCCAATGGCTCCCTTTTGTAATCAATCTCTTCCTAGCACCTGTTCCACCACTGTACTTTGAAAACAGATAATTTGTAGTCTAGATTTCACAGGTTCACAGATGAAGAGAAGTTTTTCCACAAGATGGAATATTCCTAAAGTGTCATCCATATTAGATTTAACTGCTTCAGAAGACGAGATTTTGGAGTTGGAGTTGATTTAAGATTTCTGGGATGATACGATGGGGTGCGTGTGTTCAGCATGTGGCAAGGACATGAATTTCTGACAGCCAAAGGGTTCAATGTTATGGATTAAATTGTGTCCCTCAAAATACGTGCTGTAAATCCTAATATCTTTGTCTGAGGTTATAATTCCATTTGGGCATGTGTTGTCTTTGTTACGATAATGAGGCAGAATGAGTGTAGGGTGTATCTTGAGTCAATCTCTTTTGAGATATAATGAGATTAAACAAGCAAACAAGAGAAACAGAGATTGGGAAGAGAGATGCTAAGCCACATAAAGACCACCCAGGAGCAGAAGCTAAAAGAGACGAGGACCTTCCTCCAGAGCCGACAGAGAGAGAAAGCCCTCTCCTAGAGCTGGAACCCTGAATTTGAGAAAATAGTGTGAGAAAATAAATTTCTGTTTTTAAAGTCATCTAATCATGGTATTTCTGTTATAGCAGCACTAGATAATTAAGACCATAGCAATAGCAAAGTTGTCCCAATGAGGGCTTGAAGAACATGGCGATAGATTCAATTCACAGAGTGAAGAAGTCAGGGACCTTGGCTGAACTCACCACACCTTTCCATCTTTCCTTCACCAAATCCTAATTATTTTTCATAAGCCATATTAAACCTACTTCCTCTAGTAAGTGGTCAAACCAGTCTGAGACTTTTTTCTGTCCATTTTACATTTTATGCACAGAATGGAGAACAGGATTTAAAAATCAGATCAGTTACATAAGAGTCAGTAAGATCATTATCACAGACTTCAGTGAGGGTCATTTGCTCTAACCACAGTGTCTTACGGAACATCTTTAATTAATGCCGAGTGGTTTCTAAATTTTGTGGACTGGATCTCCTCACAGAAAAATACAGATGTCAATTCCAGAAAATCCCTTTAGGATTAGATGGAAAACAAATTTAACACTGTAATTATATTCACTAACCTATTAGTAGTCCTCAAGATTTTCATTCTTTTAATCCCACATGTTTTAGAGAACAGGACTTATATTCAGAAATTCTATTTGTCCTAACTTCACAAGGCATGTAATAAGGTTTTAGAAGCCCTTCTCAGAGAAATCCAGGTAAAAGAATTTTCTAATTTATTTTTACTTTTAATACTGACATTTGTAAATACTTTTTTCTCAAAATGTGTTATATTCATTGTTTGTATATTTCAACTCAGTTATCTTTCTAGCTTTTCTCTACCTTGAAGACTGTGAGGAGTTAGGATGAGCCAAAATACTACAATTCATCTTGACTTTTTCTGATTATAAGGTAGAATTTCAAAACATACAGGTAAGATCACACAGTAATTCTATTTAATAATTTAAGTGTGTTGTTGTTGTTAGGTGTTGTTGAGTCAGTTCGGAGTTATAACAACCCCATGTACAACAGAACAAAATATTGCCTGGTCCTGTGCCATCCTCACAATCATGGCTATGTTTGAGCCCATTGTCACAGCTATGTGAATTTAAAGTTATTTCTAATTTACCTGAATAATTAGATGGTTTATGTTTAATAATTTTATATAGAGAAACAAAAGTGTAACCAGTGTCTTCCTTTTGATTTTTTTTCTAAAATTTAATTTTAATATAATGGAAAATAAATCATTTTAGACCATAGGATTTACATGATTAACATCCTCAGTCGAGATGTCCTGCTTCTATCACTAGATAATGAGATAACCTTGTAAAGCAAACCAAAATATGCTCTCAAAAATCCTAAGACGAAGGGTTTTAGAAAACTAAGGCGTAAAGCAAGCTTATATTAATTTATAAGCTATGGTGATAAAATTCAGAAAATTTTATAATTTCCCAAGGAAACAGAAATATAGTAGATAAGATTGTACATGATTAATGCAATTAGTGTCACTAAATTGTACACTCGAAAAATCTTGAATTGGCAAGTGTTGTGCTACATTTATTTTTATAACAACTTTCGACAAGTCAATTCAAGTAACAGAAAGACACCTACATTTGTTTTGAGTAATTTCCCTTGTAGGCTCTTCTTCAAACCAAATAATTTCAATTTGCCAAGGCCACAGAGGTCACTTAGTAAGTATCATTGGTGGGATACTGAAAACAAGTTCATTGATTCCAGGTGATTAGGATGGAGCTAAAAATTGAATCAATTCTGCCTTTTTACCAGAGCTTTTTATAGCTCCCCTTGCAGAAATATGTCACGGTTAATCTCCAAATGCTTAATATCTAATAAACAAATGTGTATACACATATAAAAAAAAGCAATTCAAATTAAACACAAAGATTCTAGATTATGTTGGGTATATAACATATGCTTTAGGGCTTAGACAATGGAGATCACTGTGCTCTGGTCTAGGTTTTTTAGTTTAAACTTTCTTAAGTATCATTATATGTGAAAATATCTGGTGCTATCAAGTCGATTCCAAGTCATAGCTACCCTTTAGTGGAGAGTAGAACTGCCCCATAAGGTTTCCAAGGAGTGGTTGGTGGATTTCAACTGCCAGCCTTTTTGGTTAACAGCCAAGCTCTTCACAACTGCACCACCAGGGCTCCATTACATATAAACTATGCCTTAAATGAATGATTGAAAGGATATAGATATTTAATAAGGATACCAAATATCTATATTTGGTATAATGATTTGTAAGAAATAACAGCATAAGCAGAGTCAGTGTTTATGGAAATGAGTGTGCACCGGAGGCAAGGATGAGGGAATTGAACAATGGGTGGACATGGTGAGAAAGCTGGAAGAGCTATTGGAGAATGTGGGAAATAAGGATGGAGGTGGATCAGGTTACAGAGAAACTTAAATGCCATCCTAAAAATTTTGAATTTATCTTAGAGACAGCAAATATTGAAGCCTTCCTGGCAGCGGAGTATTGTATCTGACAATCTCATGAAGTGATGACCACTGAACTCCAACACAGATTAAGTAGATCTGGAAAATGATCAGGAGAATGTAGCTTTAAATGAATAATCAAACACTGGGGAGCTTCTGATGAAGGGTAGAAGTCTCTACAGAACAAATTGGAGAGATCTCATAATACAGTCATAATTATTAGAGTATAATCACCAAATCTCAGCATAGTAGAACAGGAGACCTTTAAGGCTAGAAATGGAGAGTATTCAGATAAGGAAGGAAAATATTAACGTTACATTTACAACTGGTCTCAGAAAATTTACTCCATCATAACAGAATGTGTTAATAGAAGTATGAAGATGGTATACACCAGTTAATAAGGAAATCGATGCATTTTTATTTCCCTAGCTTTCCAATGTAATTTTCTTTAAATAGTCCACACTTTAATACTTAATGACCTTGGTATACTTTCTAAATTATAAATTTCACCCATCTAAATTAGGATAGTATTCTAAGTATTCACTTCACTAAAACAGTATATTAAAAATGTTTGCTCAGTGAAAAAAATAAATATACAGGAAAACAGATTTTATGTACACTTTAAGAATCGCCTGTATAAAAACTCACATAGAAATATTTGAGAACACTAAGTCTAGGAAACCCTGGTGGCGTAGTGGTTAAGAGATACAGCTGCTAACCCAAGGGTCAGCAGTTCAAATCCCCCCAGAGCTCCTTGGAAACCCTATGGGGCAGTTCTACTATGTCTTATAGGGTCGCTATGAGTTAGAATTGACTGGACAGCAGTGGGTTATATTTAGGGTACTCTGTATTTGTTCACTATCCTTGTGTACATTCATAAACACAAATCTTTTCACTGCAAGCATTTTCTTGGAATTATCAAAATATTCTTGTGAATTTTGAGCTTCAGGGATTGAGGTTATATAAGATGACACTTTAGGGGAATTGATGCCTTTAAATTATGGTGATGGTGAAGAATGTTGAATATACCACACATTGCTATAAAAGCTAAAAAGAAGTACGGACAGAATGCTCTTTGGAAGTGAAGATGGCGACACTTCATTTCACGTACTGTGGACAAGTTATGAGGAAGGTACCAGTCCCTGGAGGACAGGTAGAGGGTCAGCAAAAAAAAGGAAGATTCTCAATGAGATGGATTAACACACTGTCTGCAACAATGTGCCCAAGGATAATAATGATTGTGAGGATTTCGCAGGACCACGCCGGTTTCATTCTGTTGTACATAGGGTGTCTATGAGTGGGAACCGACAAGACAGCACCTAAAAACCACAATAATGTTCCTTGGAAGTATGTATGCCTGTATTTCAGAGACATTCAGGGGAAACTTGATGAAGTGGCTCTATTCCCTGTTCCCCAACAGAAATTTGAAGAGAAAATTAGACATACTACAAGTTAGAATCCTATGACTCCATATTTTCTGTCTCAACAGGGAAAATAGAGATGAACAAGGACAATCACTCCTTGACAAAAGAGTTTATCCTCATAGGATTTATGGATCACCCAGATCTGAAGACTCTCCTGTTTACGGTGTTTTTTGCTATCTATCTGATCACCATGGTGGGGAATCTTGGTTTGGTGGCATTGATTTTCCTGGAGCGCCGTCTCCACACACCCATGTACATCTTTCTGGGCAACCTGGCTCTGATGGATTCCTGCTGTTCTGTGCCATTACCCCCAAGATGTTAGAGAACTTCTTTTCTGAGGACAAAATGATTTCCCTCTATGAATGCATGGCACAATTTTATTTTCTCTGCCTTGCTGAAACTGCAGACCTTTGTCTTCTGGCAGCAATGGCCTATGATCGCTATGTCGCAATATGTCATCCACTGCAGTACCACACCATTATGCCAAAGGAACTCTGCATTCAGATGGCCACAGGGGCCTACATAGCTGGCAACATGCATTCCATTACTCAAGTAGTACTTCTGTTAAGGTTAACCTTTTGTGGGTCTCATCAAATCAATCACTTTTTTTGTGATGTTCTTCCGTTATACAGACTCTCCTGTGTCGACCCATATATCAATGAACTGATGATCCTTATCTTTTCAGGGTCAGTTCAAACCTTTTCTATTACTGTAGTCCTAATCTCTTATCTTTGCATCCTTTTCACTATTTTCAAAATGAAATCCAAAGAGGGAAGAGGTAAAGCTTTATCTACTTGTGCGTCTCACTTTCTCTCTGTCTCAATATTCTATGGTTCTCTTCTCTTCATGTATATTCGACCAAGTTCCATTAAAGAAGGGGATAAAGATATACCACTTGTCATTTGTTACACTCTAGTCATTCCTTTATTAAGCCCTTTTATTTATAGTCTAAGAAATAAAGAAG
This sequence comes from Elephas maximus indicus, assembly GCF_024166365.1. Classification (NCBI taxonomy): domain Eukaryota; kingdom Metazoa; phylum Chordata; class Mammalia; order Proboscidea; family Elephantidae; genus Elephas; species Elephas maximus. Next base: position 68,703,311 of record NC_064836.1, read on the forward strand.
TAATAAATGCCATGAAAAGAATTATGAAGTATAGAAAACCTCATAATATTCTGAAACAAATATCCCCTTGACAAATTGATTTTAGTTAGATAAACTTTCTTCAAAGTCAAGGATACTGGGAAAATGGAAAATGTCCACTTTGTGTATCATATATTAATCACTAAACCATGATGATTTTTAAGTCAAATAATATATAAATGGCTAATAAGTTCATGAAGGAGGGATTCTACTAAAATATATTTCAAAATCTAAACTATGAGGGTCTCTTAGGGGTGAATTGAATGACTACTCCTAAGGTTGCAAATTGTGTCACAGTGGAATTAGCTACAGTTTTCAACGTATCCAACAAATCCTACGAATAAAAGTCGGCATATAAAGGTAGCCTCCGATTAGCATTGTTGGCAAATTCATGGAATCTCTAGGCATCTCAGTCTTACAAATTCACATGCGTTTCAAGTTCTCCTATATTGATGACTTACGCCAACCATCTATAACAAGTAAACTGTGCATTTGAATTTGATTCTCAACTTTCTTTGAGTTGTTCAAGATTTAATATTTGAATATGGATTTATACAGAGTATGTATTCTCAAATCAAGAACATCTTTATCTTAGACAAGTCATTTTTCCTGTCAAGCTCTCTGAAATAGAGTGTTTGTATAATGGTAATTTATCAATCTTTCATTGAAAATATTGCATTTATATTGGAACTCTTATGGATTTGAATGTTTTCAGTTTGATATTTTTTTCCACGATTCATGACAGTGCAATTCCTGAATATATCAATTAATTCAAGATTTTCCCCCAAGATAGCATTGCTTGTCTTCTTTGTTATTAGGAATATCAATAATCTGCACTAATTCCAAAGTAAATATTGCTATATTATGAGCATTAACAGAAAGCTGGAAATGCTGCTCAGCAAAATTGAGACAGAAAACAGTGAAAATCCCCCAAAACTGAAAACAACAACAATGTTTAGTGATCAGTTAAATGTGCAGTTTCTCTCTTTCCACATGTTTGACAAGACCATTCAGTGAGCTTCTTTGTTTAGGGACCTGTAAGTAGCCTCTGATGGTGTAGAGGTTAAGATCTCAGCTACTAACCAAAAGGTCAGCAGTTTGAATCCACCAGCTGCTCCTTTGAAACACTATGGGGCAGTTCTACTCTGTCCTATAAGGTTGCTAGGAGTTGAAATCAACTGGTCAGCAATGGATTTAGTTTAGCTTTTTGGAAGCAGCCTCTTAAATTTACTCTGATGTTTTCTAAATTGTTATTTTCTTTCCTTCGGAACCAAGCAAAGCATTGAACACTTCTTAATAAATTAAGATGGAAAGTATACTAATCCATTTTAGAAAGATTTTTCTACAGGAAGTTTTTTACAGTTAACCTTCCATCTCTCATTTGCCCAAAAGTTAATTTAACAAGACTATCTGATTCCATGAGCAAGCTGGCCAATCCATATTTAAATGTAAAACAAAGTTAACATTTATGATCATTAATCTGATTTTTCTCTGAAGAACCTATTCATCTGATTAATGTTTTTTCCTGTAACTCTCTCACTTACCTTATAAATCTCACCAATCTAGTTTTTTCTTGCTTGAGAATGATTTAAGACTTCTGCCAATCTTTAAACCCTAAACCAAAAAAATCACCTGATGTCTTCTTAAAACCAAACAATAGTTTATCTTAACTAGTGAAAAAATGTCTGCCTTGAGCCTTATTCTCTTTTAGGATCTATATGGTATCAAACTGACGACAGCAACTCAAAAGATTAGATAAGAGTCTAAGTGGGTTTGTTAATGAGGAGGAATAATTCAGAAAAGGAGGGTGAGAATTGTTACACAACTTGAAGAAGGTAATCAATGCCACTTAATTGTATGTGTAGAAATGGTCGAATTGTTGTATGTTCTGCTGTGTATATACTCAACAAGGAAATAAAATTTAAAAACAAGGAAAAACAAAAGATCTAAGATTTTTATTTTCTCATCAAGAGATAGCACTTTACACTCCCCCTCAGCCTTTGAAGGATTGCTTTGACCACTAAATTGCTTTTTAGGAGTCATTTTTTCACAGAAACAAAGAGTGCACACAACACAAGTAGAAAAAAAAACAAGATACAAGGTGAACTATGCTAAAACATTGAGTGTTGCAGAGAGACCAAGGATCTACAAAATTATGGGAGGTTACAGCAGGGTATGCTTACACATCATTTCTTTCATGAGGATTCAGCATAGTGCTCAGCACATGGCAAATTCAAGTTTTGCTTTTTGGAACTCTTTCTTTTGAATATTTTCAGTTTGTAGCTGCTTGAATCTGCAAATGCAGATTATGAGGTTACAGAGGGCCACATGTAATATGATTTCTTTTAGAAAACTGATTTGGCATTTAACTGGAAAAAGACTAACTGCAATAATTCAAATATTTGGTGGTAAGAGCTGAAACTGAAGAAGACTCAGTAAAGGAGAAATTCATGAAGTCTTTTTTGACCAAGACTAAGTGATTGAATTAAACTCAGTTTTTTGATGAATTAAACTGGTCTTTGTGTGTGTGCGTGTGTGTGTGTGTGTGTGTCTACTTAGGACTCTTTGTTTCCCAGTTTATCTCATCAGCATTACTTTTCACAGGCACCTGCTATCTGGATCCTTAATTGATAGTAGCTACGGAAACTGAAGGAGTATTTCTCTCTGGGTTCAAACCAGGATGTAAAGGAAATGCACCCTAAGGAAAGGAATATTGCCATAGATGTCTTTTTGTGTAAAGTGGGCCAAGAAATGTTTCTTTATGAAAGAATATAATTAAATATTTTGGAAAAGGACTTGGAGCTAGCCTTAACTAACTTTCCCAGATGCTTAAAAGGGTTTTATTTTAACCAGCTGTTTCTGGGAAATATGGTTCTAGTACCGAACGGTTATTGCAGCTCCCTGAGATAAACTGGTTAGAGCTGCATAACATCAACCAGAGATGTTTTTATGATCCCTCCTAAAGGATAAGTGACTATAATTTAAAACCTCTTTAATTAGCCCTTGAAATCAATCACTGTAAGCCTCTGTAACCAATTATTCAATAGAAGCCTATTCCCAATTCCAAACCCACACCTCTTGTTGCCTCAACAAAAACTAAACCAATCAAATGACTGTATTATAATTTCTTTGTTTCTTGGGCTGTATCTGTTCCTGTTAGAAGCTCTCTTGCTGGAGTCATCAGTTTTTCATTTATATGAACTGGTGTCTCTCCGCACTTGAATGTATCTTTTTTTTTTAATTTTTACTGAATAAATCCTCCTTAGCTTTTTTCTCTACAACAAATCTAAGAATGGAAAGAAGTGCATAGGTAAAAACAACACCTTAAGGAACAACAAATAGTTCATTGTAATTGCTGTATAATAAAATCATAACCTATTACCTTCTTATGAGTATCTACCATGTCATATCTGATTTTGTATTACCAGGACTTCTTACAGTGACAGACATTTTTGGGCATTCAACAACCACTTCTTGACTACATGATGAGATTTTTGAATATTTTTAATAAGTAGTGAATTTAATTATTTTTGTACATTTATTTACCATTCACCTTTTTTCCTCAAAATCACCTGCTCATGTCCTTTGCATACTCTTTCAAAGAACCTTGTCATTTTTCCTGTTATTTATATATACATTTCATATAAAAAGGCTAGTAAATTTTTATATGTAGGTGTCATACTTTTTTTTTTTTTTGTCAGTAGGTGCATGTCTTCCAGATTTGCTTATGATATTTTGTGGTATACAGATATTTTCATTTCAAGGTCCTCAAATCTAGTGATATCTCTCTTTGTACTTTCTATTACCACTTAAAACTCCCCAATATGAAATCTCATAATCATTATTATTTTTAGATACTTCAATTTTTTACATTTAACTCTGAATTAAGTGAACGACCTAACATGATATTGATTAAAAATTTTTTTTAATTAGGTGAGATTTTAAGATAATTCCAATCAACGTATTAGAATAATTGCTCAAAGAATTTGGTGAAGAAGTTCTAAATTTGTCCCAATGCTAAGTCAAGAAAATATTGAAAGTGACAAATATAAAATATTCATTTTAAAATGCACGACAAATCTACAATAATTTAAACAACTCCATATAAGCTTAAGAATCAATAAACATATTATGGAAAACAATAGATTGTCTAGAACCCAACCCCAGTATATGGTAAGAAGAGCATCACCAATAAGTTATGACAAAAAAAAAGAGTTCTTTTATGTTTGGTCCTACAGCACTTTCTTAACTATTTTGACCTTTTTTACTTCTGCCGTTTTTTATTTAAATTTTTACTATGAAAAATACCAAAAACAGAAAAAATTAGTCTCCATATACCTGCCATCAACTTTCTCTATATTTCTACTATAGTTATTTAAGTTAACATATAATAGATTTATTGTTTATATTTTTGAATTTCTCATTTTTATTTTCAGACATAGTAAATAAAGTATGCTGTTTACAATATTCACACCCCCGGAATAGCACATAAAAAAAATTGTATAAATATACACCATATAAAAAATCTTTGCTCAGTGAAAAATATATATATGTATACAGGAAAATGGATTTTAAGTATACTTTTAGGATCGTCAATACAAAAAAATGACATTGAAATATCTTTTTATTTATTTTTATTGAGGTTAGTTTCTCATCAAACAGTACACACGTTGTTGTATGACATTGGTTAACAACCTCACGACATGTCAACACTCTCCCTTCTCAACCCTGGGGTCCCTATTACCAGCTTTCCTGTTCTCACCTGCCTTGCTGCCCCTGCCCCAGGGTCGGTGCACCCCTTTAGTCTTGTTTTGTCCCTTGGGCCTGTTCAATCTTTGGCTGAAGGGTGAACCTCAGGAGTGGCCTCATTACTGAGCAGAAAGGATGTCCAGGGGCCATATTTTCAGGGCTTCTCCAGTCTCTGTCAGGCCAGCAACTCTGGTCTTCCTTTTTAAGTTAGAATTTTATTCTATATTTTTCTCCAGCTCTGTCCGGGACCCTCTATTGTGATCCCTGCCAGAGCAGTCAGTGGTGGTAGCCAGGCACCATCTAGTTTTACTGGACTGAGTCTGGTGGAGGCTGTGGTAGATGTGGTCCATTAGTTCTTTGGACTAATCTTTCCCTTGTGTCTTTAGTTTTCTTCATTCTTCCTTGCTCCTGAAGGGGTGAGACCAGTGGAGTATTTTGGATGGCCACTCACAAGCTTTTAAGATCTTAGACGCTATTCACCAAAGTACAACATAGAACATTTTCTTTATAAACTCTGTTATGCCAATTGAGCTAGATGTTCCCTGAGACCGTGGTCCCCACAGTCCCCTGGAAAGCAATTCTGTCCCTCAGGGACTTTGGATGTGTCTGTGGAGCTAGCGTTGCCTTGCTTATGCAGGTTGTGCTGGCTTCCCCAGTATTGTGTACTGTCTTACCCTTCACCAGAGTTACTGCTTATCTTTTGTCTATTAAGTGTTTTTCCATCCCCATCTCACTCCTCCCTTGTAACCATCAAATATAGTTTCTTTTTGTATGTAAACCTTTTCATGAGTTTTGACATTAGTGGTCTCATGCAATATTTGTCCTTTTGTGATTGACTTATTTCACTCAGCATAATATCCTCCAGATGCATCCATGTTATGAGATGTTTTACAGATTCATCATTGTTCTTCATCATTGAGTTTATTGCTGTCACTTTGTAGTGCTTTTTATTGTGGTGCTAACATTTTCTTTGTTCCTCTTATTCTCCTGTGCTGAATTCTTTTTTTTTGTTTGTGGATTTCTTTTTCATTTGTTTTTCTAGATTTTTTTTTAAATTGAGATTTTATGTTTTCCTTCTTTATTCTGATGAGTAGGTTTGTTAACTTTCTTTGTGGTTACCTTGAAATTTACCCTTATCTTCCTAGATTTGAATAAATCTATTTTATTATTACTTAGTATTGCCTTGCTTTCCTCTCCATTAGAAAATTCTGTACCTATGCCATTTATTCCCTTTTATTGTTCTGATGTTGTTGTCATTTACAGATTAACCTCTCTGGTTCCCTGTTGCAATTCTTTTGGTTTTGGATAGTCCTTGAGAGTTCATTTCCTAAGTTAGCACCTGGCTGGTACTATCTTGTGTCCTAGATTCAGGCTGTGGTCTGATGTTGTTTGATCTCAGACTGAAAGACTCTCATTAATAATCTGTGTAAGTTTGATTTGGTTATTACATATTCCCTTAATTTCTGTTTCTCTGGAAATGTCCTAATTTCATCATCATATCTGAGTGAGACTTTTGCAGGATGTATTATCCCTGGTTGGCAATTTTTTTCCTTTCAATGTTTTATATATGTCATCCCATTGCCTCCTTGCCTGCACAGTTTGTGCCAAATAATCAGAGCTTAGTCTTATTGTTTCTCCTCTGTATGTGACTTTTTTTTCCCTCAAACTGCTCACAGGATTTTTTCTTTGTCTTTGGTTTTAGCAAGTGTGATTATGATATACCTCGGTGTTTTTCTTTTGGGGTCTATCCCAATCAATGAGGTTCATTGAGCTTCTTGGGTGGTCATCTTTTCATCATTCATGATATTAGGGAAGTTTTCTGTCAGCAATTCTTCAATGCTCCTCTCTGTGTTTTCCATTTTCTCTCTCTGTTCTGGAACTCTGATCACTCGTAAATAGTTGCTTTTGATTGTATCTCCATAATTCTCGGGTTTCTCCATTCTTTTTTCTAATTTTTCTGCAAACAGATTTGTATCTAAGTCTTTGTCTTCAATTTCACTGATTCTGTCTTCCATCGTTTCAAACCTACACTTCACCCCTTCTATGACACTGTCCGTTTCTGAAATCTTGTTATTTATCTCTTGGATTTCTAATTGTTGTTGTTGTATGATTTCTAGTTGTGGATTTATTTTGGCATTTTGTTCCTGTATTACTTTCCTGAACTGTTCCATTTCTTTGTCTGTACTTTCCATGAATTTGACTGCCTTTTCCAAAAATTTGTCTATTTTTTTCCTCATTTTTGTCTGCTTTTTTCTTTGATTTTTGGATTCCTCTGAATATTAGAGATTTGAATTACCTGTCAGATAGTTCTAGTGCCTTTTCTTCTAACAGAAAGCCATCTGGTGTTTTATTTTGGATGCCTACTGGACTCTTCCTGACCTTTTGATTTGTTTTGTTTTGATATTGTCTGCTGTCTTTGGGACACTCAGTAGTTATTTTCTTTATTTCTTGATTGTAGATTTGTTTGTTTCATGCGGCTTTTTGTTTTATTTGGTTATGTCTGAGTAGGTGGGCTGTGTTCTTTGTTGTTTGCTCATCTGTAGTCATGATGCTTTTCACCTCCTTGTCCAAAGGGCAGGGCCAGCCATTCAACTATGGTGCATCACAGCAGGTCCAGCAGTATAGGATGGGCTGGGATGGGTTGTTTGTGGCAGGTACTAGGTTCGACAGGGTGGGCCACGAATCATTGCTGGGCAGGATCCAGTAGGCTGTGCCTGTGCTGCTCAGACATGTGATATTCAGTGCAGGGAGGCAGGAAAGAGGGGAGAGGTGGTGATTTGTGGAGCTAACCGGGATATGGGAAAGAGGAGAGAGGAGAGAAAAACAGGAACCAAAAACAAACAAGCAAACGAAGAAAGAGGGGGAAAAAAGAGTGTTAAGGGAACTTGCCATTGGAGTGGAGAGATGAGAAACCGAGAAATGGAAAAAAGCAAAAAGAAAAATGGAAAAAGAAAGAAAAAAATAACCCGTTAAAAACTTGAAAAAGAAAAGACTCCAGGAGTCCCAGAGTGCCACTGGTGGGGCTGCTAAGACCAGGGTAGTGGCTCCCAGGTTGCACAGTGTAGCCTGGCTAGAGGGGTTATAGATGTCACACAGCACCAGGTATTCAGTAGACAGTAAGAGAAAATAAACCTAGAGAGATGAGAACTGAGAAATGAAGACAGACAGAAAGGGAAAAAGAGAGAAGAAAGAAAGAAAGAAAACAGGAAATGCCCTCAGGGATGCAACTTACTTGGCTGTGCAGATTGGCGGAGTGGCTCCTAAACTGTGCAGTGCAGCCCAGCTAGAAGGGGCTCCCAAGCTGCAAAAAGAAAATAAAACAAACAAATAAAATAGAACAAGGCAAAACGAGGTGAAAAAAAGCCCTAGGTACCCTAGCAGCGTGGTGTCAGGGACCAGCGGAGTGGTTCCGCAGTTAAGCATGGCTTCACAGCCTTTCAAGAAGAGGCAAAGATGGCACACAGAGCCAGATGTTCCAGAGAAGGGAGGGGGAGGTGGTTTGGAGACACAGAAGAAACCAAAAGAAATAGAAAGAAGTAATACCAGCTCAGGGGCCTGGCCAGTGTGGTCAGGGCCAATCCAAGCAGCCTGAGGGCAAAGCAGTTGCCTCCTGGCCAAATGACTGCGGCTGGCAGGAAGCAGAGGAGACTGAAAGGGTCAGAGAAGGAAGGGGGTTTAGGAAAGTGTATATCACTCCTTACCGGGTATTCTGTATCCTGCTGGGAATTTTTTGAAGCTGCTTTCCTGTACTCCCTGTCCACTAATCTCCGATGTGCGTGAGGCAAATCCAAGCAGCACTGGTGCTGCAATTCCCGGCTAGCTGAGCCACCACGGCCAGCCAGGAGGCTTGGAGGTATAGCAGCAGAGAGAGAATGGGGTGGGGGAGAGTGTGTATCGCTGGTTACCAGGTGCTCTGTCTCCTGCTGGGAGTTCCAGGAATCTGCTTTCCCATGCTCGGTGTTGGTCGACCCCCGATTGGAGTTGAAGATGGTGGATCTGTGCTGTGTTAGCTGATGGTGCCCTCAGCACGTATCTCTCCTCTGTCAGTTTCTTATTCAATTCAGAGCTTGGCTGAGTTCTCTGTCTCTTCATTTGCCACATCAGGTTCCAGGAATAATGTTTGTCTGTGTTTTACTTAGTTTTTTGGGTTTTTGCAGTGGAGGGAAAGCATGGTGTTTCTGACTATGGCACCAGCTTGGCTAGAAGTCCTCACTTTGTTTTATTTTACAACACTAAATATAGGTTACCCTGTATTTGTTCACTGTCTTTGTATAAATTCATAAACACAAACTTATCACTGCAAATATTTCCCCGAATTTACCAAAATGTTCTTGTGGACCTTGATTTTCAGCACTTGAGGTCAAATAAGAAGACTCTTTAGGGGAAATACTGTTCCCTAGAAGTATGTTGTTTTTTTTTTTTTTTTTTAGAAGTATGTGTGTTGCTGTGATGCTGGAAGCTATGCAATGGTATTCAGATACAAGCAGGGTCACCCGTGGAGGACAGGTTTCAGTTGAACTTCCAGACTAAGACAGACTAGGAAGAAGGACTCGGCAGTCTACACCTGAAAAGCATTAGCCAGTGAAAACCTTATGAATAGCAGTGGAATATTGTCCGATATAGTGCTGGAAGATGAGCCCCCCAGGTTGGAAGGCACTCAAAAGATGACTCGGGAAGAGCTGCCTCCTCAAAGTAGAGTCGAACTTAAAGACGTGGATGGAGTAAAGCTTTCGGGACCTTCGTTTGCTGATGTAGAATGACTCATTCTGAGAAGAAACAGCTGTAAATATCCATTAATAATCAGAACCTGGAAAGTACGATGTATGAATCTAGGAAAATTGGAAATCGTCAAAAATGAAATGGAACACATAAACATCGATATCCTAGGCATTAGTGAGCTGAAATAGACTGATATTGTCCCTTTTGAATCAGACAGTCATATAGTCTACTATGCTGGGAATGACAACTCGAAGAGGAATGGTGTTGCATTCATTGTCAAAAAGAATGTTTCATGATATATCCTGAAGTACAACGCTGTCAGTGATAGGATAATATCCATATGCCTACAAGGAAGACCAGTTAATACGACCATTATTCAAATTTATGTACCAACCACTAGGGAAAAAAGGAAGAAATAGAAGACTTTTATCAGCTGCTGCAGTCTGAAATTGATTGAACATGCAATCAAGATGCATTGATAATTACTGGCGATTGGAATGCAAAAGTTGGAAACAAAGAAGAAGGATCAGTAGTTGGAAAATATGGCCTTGGTGATAGAAACAACGCCGGAGACAGAATGATAGAATTTTCCAAGACCAACTACTTCTTCATTGCAAATACCTTCTTTCGCCAAAATAAACAGCGACTATACACAAGGACCTCACCAGATGGAACGCACAGAAATCAAATTGACTACATCTGTGGAAGGAGACGATGGAAAAGCTCAATATCATCAGTCAGATCAAGGCCAGGGGGCAACTGTGGAACAGACTATCAATTGCTCATATGCAAGTTCAAGCTGAAACTGAAGAAAATCAGAGCAAGTCCACGAGAGCCAAAACGTGACCTTAAATATATCCCATCTGAATTTAGAGACCATCTGAAGAATAGATTTGATGCATTAAGCACTACTGACTGAAGACCAGACGAGTTGTGGAATGACATCAAGGACATCATCCATGAAGAAAACAAGAGGTCATTCAAAAGACAAGAAAGAAAGAACAAACCAAGATGGATGTCAGAGGAGATTGACGTTGAGCAGATTAAGCCAAAGGAAGAATTGGTGAAGTAATAGAACTGAACGGATTTCAAAGGGCATCTCAAGAAGACAAAGTAAAGTGTTATAATAACATGTGCAAAGAGGTGGAGAAGGAGAACCAAAAGGGAAGAACACGCTCAGCGTTTCTCAAGCTGAAAGAACTGAAGAAAAGATTCAAGCCTTGAGTTGCAATAGTGAAGGATTCTATGGGGAAAATATTAAACAACGCAGAAAGCATCAAAAGAAGATGGAAGGAATACACAGAGTCATTATACCAAAAAGAATTAGTCTATGTTCAACCATTTAAAGAGGTAGCATATGATCAGGAACCAATGATACTGAAGGAAGAAGTCCAAGCTTCTCTGAAGGCATTGATGAAAAACAAGGCTCCAGGAATTGATGGAATATCAATTGAGATGTTTGAACAAATAGACACAGCGCTGGAGATAGGTGCTCACTTGTCTATGCCAAGAAATATGGAAGAGAGCTTCCTGGCCAACTGCCTGGAAGACATCCATATTTATGCATATTCCCAAGAAAGGTGATCCAACCGAATGTGGAAATTATAGAACAATATCACTCATATCACACGCAAGCAAAATTTTGTTGAACATCGTTCATAAACGGCTGTAGCAGTATATCGACAGGGAACTGCCAGAAATTCAGGCCGGTTTCAGAAGAGGACATGGAACCAGGGATATCATTGTTGTTGTCAGATGGATCCTGGCTGAAAGCAGAGAATGCCAGAAGGATGTTTACCTGTGCTTTATTTACTATGCAAAGCCATTCGACTGTGTGGATCATAACAAATTATGGATAAGATGGTGAAGAATGGGAATTCCACAACACTTAATTGTGCTCCTGAGGAACCTTTACATAGATCAAGAGGCAGTTGTTCAGACAGAACAAGGGGATACTGATTGGTTTAAAGCCAGGAAAGGTGTGCGTCAGGGTTGTATTCTTTCACCATACTATTCAATCTGTATGCTGAGCAAATTAATATTAGAAGCTGGAGTATATGAAGAAGAACGGCGCATCAGGATTGGAGCAAGACTCATTAACAACCTGCTTTATGCAGATGACACAACCTTGCTTGGTGTCTTGAAGCACTTACTAATGGAGATCAAAGACCACAGCCTTCAGTATGGATCACACCTCAACATAAAGAAAACAAAAATCTTCACAAGTGGACCAATGAATTACATCATGATAAACACAGAATAGATTGAAGTTGTCAAGGATTTCATTTTACTTGGATCCACAATGAAAGCAGCAGTCAAGAAAACAAAAGACTCTTTGCATTGGGCAAAGGATCTCTTTAAAGTGTTGAAAAGCAAAGATGTCACCTTGAAGACTAAGGTGTGCCTGACCCAAGCCATGGTGTTTTCTATTGCATCATATGCTTGTGAAAGCTGGACAATGAATAAGGGAGATTGAAGAATTGACGCCTTTGAAATGTGGTGTTGGTGAAGAATATTGAATATACCATGGTCTGCCAAAAGAACGAACAAATCTGTCTTGGTAGGAGTACTACCAAAATGTTCCTTAGAAGCAAGGATGGCGATACTGGGTCTTACATACTTAGGACATGTTGTCAGGAGGGATCAGTCCCTGGAGAAGGACATCGTGCTTGGCAGAGTACAGGGTCAGCAGAAAAGAGGAAGACCCTCAACGAGGTGGATTGACAAAGTGGCTACAACAATGAGCTCAAGCATTACAAGGATTGTGAGGATGGCTCAGGACCGGGCAGTGTTTCGTTCTGTTGTGCATAGGGTCACTATGAGTCAGAACTGACTCAATGGCACCTAACAACAACAACAACAGAAGTATATGTGCCTATATTTCAGACAGAGCAGGGGAAGATTGAGGAAGTGGCTCTACTCCCTGTTGTCCAAGACAAATTTGAAGGGAAAATTAAACACACTTTAAATTAGAATCCTGCCTCTCCATAATTTCTATCTCAACAGAGAAAGTAGAGATGAACAAGGACAATCACACCTTGACAACTGAGTTTATCTTTATACGATTTATGGATCACTCAGATCTGAAGACCTTTCTGTTTGTGGTGTTCTTCGCTATCTATCTGATAACCAGGGTGGGGAATCTTGGTTTGGTGGCATTCATATTTTCATGGAGCACTGTGTCCACACACCAGTGTACATCTTTCTGAGTAACCTGGCTCTGATGAATTGCTGTTGTTCCCGTGTCATCACCCCCAAGATTTTCTCAGGACAGAATGATTTTTCTCTATGAGTGCACAACACAATTCTATTTTCCCTACCTTGCTGAAACTGCATACTGCTTTCTCTTGGCAACACTGGCCTCTTATCCCTTTGTGGCAATATGTAGTCCACTGCAGGACCACACCATGAGGTCAAAGAAACTCTGCATTCATATAATCACAGGGACCTTCATAGCTAGTAACCTGCATTCCATGATTCATGTTATGCTTCTATTAAGGTTAATTTTCTGCAGGTCTAATCAATAGAACACTTTTTTTTTTTTAATATTTTGCCATTGCACAGACTATCCTGTATTGACCTTTTATTAATGATATGTATATTTTCATCACCTTTTCAAATCTTCATCATTGCCTCTATCTTGGTCTCTTATCTCTGCATCTTGTTCACAATTTTCAGATGAAATCCAAAGAGGGGAGTTATAAGGACTTCTCTATTGTGCATCCCACTTTCTCTCTGTATCAGCAGTTTACTCTTGTCTTCTCATATATATTTGACCATTTGAAGAAGGGGATAAAAATATATCTTTGAGGATTTTTAATTCAATAGTAATTCCTCTGTTAAACTCATTCTTTTGTAGTCTGAGAAATAAAGAGGTGATAACTGTTCAAAAAAAAGAAGAGAAAATATAACATTCTTGAACAAACTTCATCCATGTCATCAGTTGACACGTGTCCCCCCAAAATTGTATTTGGCTGGGCCATGATTTCCAGTATTGTGTAGTTGTGCACCATTTTGTGATTGTAATTTTATGGTAAAGAGGATTAGGATGGGATTGTAACACACTTACCCAGGTCACATCCCTGATCCAAGGTAAAACAACTTCCCTGGGGTGTGGCATGCACCACATTTTATCTCTCATGAGATGGAAAGCAAAAGGATGCAAGCAGAGGGGAGGACCTCATATCACCAAAATAGAAGCAGTGAGAGCAGAGCATGACTTTCGGACCTGGGATTCCTATGCTGAGAAGCTTCTAGTCCAGGGGAAGATTGATGAGAAGAACATTCCTCCAGAGCTGACAGAAAGATAAAGCCGTCCCCTGGAGCTGATGGCCAGAATTTGGACTTCTATCCTGTTACACTGTGAGTAAATAAATTTCTCTTTGTTATAGCAGCACTAGATGATTAAGACAGATGGTTCCAGGGCAGGGTGTATGGGGATGGAAAAACACTAACTAGACAATAGATAAGTGGTAACTTTGGTGAAGGGTAAGATAGTACATAATACTGGAGAAGCCAGCACAACTTGACTAAGGCAAAGTCATGGAAGCGCCACAGATACATCCAAACTCCCTGAGGGACCAAATTACTGCACTGAGGGCTGTTGGGACCATGGTCTTGGGAAACATCTAGCTTAATTGGCTTAACAGTTTATATGAAAAAATGTTCTACATCTACTTTGGTGAGTATCGTCTGGGGTCTTAAAAGCTTGTGATTGGCCATCTGAGATAATCCACTGGTCTCACCGCATCTGGAGCAAGAGGGAATGAAGAAAACCAAAGATACAGGGGAAAGATTAGTCTAAATGACTTATGGACCACAAGTACTACAGCCTCCACCAGACTGAGCCCAGCACAACTAGATGGTGTCCGGCTGCCACCATAGACTGCTCTGACAGAGATTACAAGAGATAGTCCCAGATAGAGCTGGAGAAAAATGTACAGGAATATTTTAACGCAGACACACATACAAAAAAAGACCAGACTTACTGGTCTGACAGAGACTGGAGAAACCCCAAGAAGGAGAGAGTGTTGACATGTTGCAGGGTTGGCAACCAATGTCAAAAAACAATGTGGGTACTAATTGTTTAATGAGAAGCTAGTTCTATAAAACTCCATCTAAAGTATAATTAAAAAAAAAAAAGATTACAACCTTGCAAAAAGAGAGAAAACAAATAAATAAAAAAAAAATCAATGGATCAATGACACAAATCATATTATTCAAAATTAAATTCTTATATAATATAATAAGCACACCATAAATCAATTAAAAGAGGATTGTTTAATAAATTATCCTATGTCAATTGATTAACTATTTATCTTTTCCATTTGTGTTAAAATTTTTATGCCCTCTTCATTCAGAGATTATTTTGTATACAAAATTTGTATTTTCTTTTTTATATATAGCATGAATTTTTATACCCTTAAAAACCTGTTGCCATTGAGTCAATTAGATTCATAGAGAACTCATAGGACAAAGTATAACTGCCCCATAGGGTTTCCAAGGAGGGTCTGGTGGATTCGAACTGCCAACTGTTTGGTTAGCAGCTTTAGCTCTCAACCACTATGCCACCAGGACTCCAAGAGTAGAACTGCCCCACAGGGTTCCAAGGAGTGGCTGGTGGATTCAAACTGCTGACCTTTGAGTTAGCAGCCAAACTCCTATCCACAACACCACCATGGCTCTAAATGTTTATACATAGCATTTTAATTCAATTGGAATTCATTTTTAAATGTTGTGAAATAAAAATTGATTTGTACTGGATAACAAGTACTTCCAGAAGCATTAGTTTAACTAATTTTTCCTTTACTCACCAGTTTCACGTGCCTTCTTGTTATAGATGTACACTCATATACTCATGTGTACATGCACATATGAGGTTTATTTCTAGCCTAGCTAATCTGCACAACATAAAATAGGAAAGGCCCAATTTCTACCCTTATGCTCTATTAGGGAAGCACTGGAAGCACTTTCTCATCTGTGCCAAGAAATTTGGAAGACAACTACCTGGCCAACTGACTAGAAGAGATCCAATCCATATTTGCACCCACGCCAAAGAAAGATGATTCAACAGAATGCAAAAATTATCAAACAATATCATTAATATCATACGCAAGTAAAACTTGGCTGAAGATAACACAAAAATGGTTGCAGCAGTACATTGACAGGGAACTGCCAGAAATTCAAGCTGGGTTTGGGAGAGGACATGGAATGAGAGATATCATTGTTGATGTCAGATGGACCTTGGCTGAAAGCAGAGAATACCAGAAAGATGTTTACCTTTTATTGACTATGCAAAGGCATTCGATTATGTAGATCATAACAAATTATGGAAAATATTGCAAAGAATGGAAATTCCAGAACACTTAATTGTGATCATGTGGGGTCTGTACATAGACCAAGAGGCAGTCGTTGAAACAGAACAAGGGGGTACTGTGTGATTTAATGCCAGAAAACGTATGTGTCAAGGTTGGATCCTTTCACCATACTTATTCAATCTGTATGCTGAGCGAATAATCTGAGAAGTTGGATTATACGAAAAAGAATGTTGCTTCAGGATTGGAGGAAGATTCATTAACAAGTCATACGCAGATGACACAACCTAACTTAATGAAAGCAAAGAGAATTTGAAGTACTTACTGAAGAAGATCAAAGACTACATCCTTCAGTATGAAGAAAACAACATAAAGAAAACAAAAATCCTCACAGCTGGACCACTAAGGAATATCATGATAAATGGAGAAAGTATTTGAAGTTGTTAAGGATTTCATTTTCCTTGGATCCAAAATCAATGACCATGGAAGCAGCAGTCAAGAAATCAAACAACATATTTCATTGGGCAAATCTGCTGCAAAAGACCTCTTTAAAGTGTTAAAAAGCAAAGATGTCACTTTGAGGACAAAGTGCACCTGACCCAAGCCATGGTATTTTTGGTAGCTTCATATGCATGTAAAGCTGGACAGTAAATAAGGGAGACAGAAGACAAATTGATACATTTTAATTATGGTGTTGGTAAACAATGTCAAATATACCACAGACTGCGAGAAGAATGAACAAATCGGGCTGGGAAGAAGTACAGCCAGAATGCTCCTTAGAAGCAAGGATGACTACATTTCATCTCAGTTATTTGGATATTATCAGGAGAGATCAGTCCATGGAGGACCATGTTATGGATTGAATTTCAGCCCCCCCCCCCAAAATGTCTGTCAACTTGACTAGGCTGTGATTTCCAGTATCATGTGATTGTCCACCATTTTGTCATCTGGTGTGATTTTCCTATGAATTGTAAATCCTACCACTATGATGTTAATGAGGCAGGATTAGAGGCAGTTACGTTAATGAAGCAGGACTCAACCTACAAGATTACTTTGTATCTTGAGTCAATCTCTTTTGAGATATAAAAGAATGAAGCAAGCAGAGAGACAGGGTGACCTCATACCACCTAGAAACAAAAGCCAGGAGAAGAGCACATCCTTTGGAACCTGGGTCCCTGCACTGAGAAGCTCCTGGACCCTGGAAGATTAGTGACAAGTGCCTTCCCCCAGAGCCAACAGAGAGAGAAAGCCTCCCCCTGGAGCTGGAATCCTGAATTTGGACTTCTAACTTCCTAGAGTGTAAGGGCATAAATTTCTCTTTGTTAAAGCCATCCACTTGTGGCATTTCTGTTATAGCAGCATTAGATGACTAAGACAGACATCATGTTTAGTAAAATAGAGGGTCAGGAAAAAGAGGAAGATTCTCGATGAGATGGATTGACACAGTGGCTGCAACAATGGACTCAAACATAACAATTGTGAGCATGGCACATGACCAGGCAGTATTTGGTTCTACTGTGCATGGGGTCATTACCAATAGTTTTTAAATGAGTTTTATGAACTTGGAAACCTGGTGGCCTAGTGGTTAAGTGCTACAGTTGTTAACCAAGGGTTGGCAGTTCGAATTTGTCAGGCTCTCCTCAGAAACTCTATGGGGCAGTTCTACTCTGTCCTATGTGGTTGCTATGAGTTGGAATCGACTCAAAAGCACTGGGTTTGGTTTTGGTATTATGATCTTATGGATTTTAACATATTTTATCAGTTCAAATTCATTGTAATTATTATATGTATTGAGGCCAACATTGTCCACCTTTGGTCAATGGAAACTTAAAAACATTAAGTTAATTGCTAAGTCCTTTAGATATGACACCGGGAGGCTCTAATGATTTCTTGTTCCCTGGTAAAAAAAAAAAAAAAAAAAAAACCAAACCCAGTGCAAAATGTCAAAACTAATCTTCTGCATTTACTACCTCAGAACTGAAATTAGACATTTTTCCAAAGAGGCCGATAAGTGATTCTCACTTATAATCATATTTTAATTTAACAAAAATAATTTTCACTGGTTTCCAGTTTATATTTCATCTATTTCTTTTGTATAAATGAAAAAAAGAACACATAGACATAAATAAGTACATAGGCCCAGAAAACCAACCCATTTATATGGTCCAACTCATAGTGACCATATAAATCAAAACCCATTGCCATTAAGTCAATTCCAACTCATAATGACCCTGTGGGACAGAGTAGAACTGTCCCATAGGTTTTCTAATGAACAGCTGGTGGATTTGAACTGGTAGCCTTTTGGTTAGCAGGTGAGCTCTTAACCACTGTCCACCAGGGCTACATTGACATTGACCCTATAGCAACCCTATATTACACATTTTTATTTTCATTTCATTTTTATTTTCATATCTTTCTTAAAACACACACAGTAATTAATAAATATTTGATTGATATTTAGAGGCTGTGCAAATATCCTGTTCATCCTTAAGGTGGATCTAGCCTACTGCAGTGTTCTAATAGCAATTTTCTATTTGCCTCATTCTTTCTTCACGTATTACTTGGAACGTATCTCTTAGAGATCAAATTCTTGGCTCACACTTTTCCCTTAAGTTTATGGAAAATATTGATCCATATCTGTCTTGCTTTGTACGTTGCTGTTGAGAAATCAGATGCAAACCTGATTTTCTGTCCTTGAAGGTGAAGTCATGTTTCTACATGAGGTACAGATAATTTTTTTTTTTATGTTAAATTGTACTATTTTCCTTGGCTATTTCTATATTTCTTGGAATTGGCTTCTCTGGATCAGTTATCACAAGTATGTGGTGGGCTTTTTAATTTATAGATTAAAGTCTTCTGCTATTCCTGAAAATTTCTTGAATTATAATTTTAAATACTTATTTCTGCTCCATTGTTTGCTTCTTTAGGGACTCAAATTTTATACGTGGTGTATCACTTTTGCTTAATCTTCCATACCTATCATGGCTTCTCAGATTCTTTTTGCTCCTGTCTTTTATTTTCTTTCTATTGGCTATTTTCATTCCTCTGTTTAATGGCCCTTACTTTTAGTGTAGAATCTCTACTCTCTTGGGAACCTTGTAATTTAGCCTTAATTATAAAAATGATTTTGTCTTTTTCTCTAGTTTCTTTTCTATGTTAGTCAATTCTAATTTTATGTGTATTTTTGTCCATCTCATTCTTATTTTTGAATTTTATAGAAAAGCTCTTTTGCTTTATCTGAAAATGCTTGCTTAAAGATAATGAGTTTGGGTTGAGATGTTGTATTACAGTTTTTTCCTCTGTCCGCAGTTTTATTTCTGGAAAGATTTTTCATCAATTGAAATATTTTGATTCTCAATTTCTCTTTTTTCTTCTATTAGTTTGGTATGGATGCTGCCTGTCAATATTCTGTTTATGTTTAATTGCCTTGTTTTTTTTGGATCAGCAATGATAGATGATTGTATTTAGGTAGAGGTGAGGGTATTCTGTAGATTATTGTTATTTGTTTTAGATCACCCTCCTCTGTTGGTACAGGATTTGACATTTTTTAAATAGATGATTCTTCTTTGCAGGATGGGGTCAGATGTGTTCTCTAACCTTGTGATCTTCCTGTTTCTATAGCACCTTGTCTAAGTTGAGTTTCCCAGGAAACATACTCTGAGATGGAGATTTGCATACAAGAAGTTTGTTAGGGAATTCTCTAAGGCTCAATACTTATTGAGGGAGTGAAGGAAGTAAGATTGGGCAGATGGCTAAGTTTAACTTCAATGTAGCTACAACAAAGACCTCAACCAATTCCATTGGAAAGTGAGGCACTGACATTTTCCTTCACAGTTTCCATAACTCAAAGCAAAAGTTCTGGAATATTTACTTCCTATGAAATGATTATTGGATGCGGGCTGCCCAAAGGAAAAGGTGTGAAATGGATGAGACAATTTTCAGCCAAGGCCAATTCCTGGATAGGGCCTCAGATGGGAACTGTCAACTACCAGCACTCTCACAGCTGAGGTATGAAGGTGGGATCTTAGGCTGTGAACCACAGGTCCACTACAGTCTACCTCTTAGACTGTTTAGAGTAACTTGTTTCATATGATAAGTTCTGGGAACAGCTTCTCCAGGATTCTGGTTCTTTTCTTTTCCTGGAGAATTTTAAATGATGAAAGTTAGTGGGATAGCCTATAGCTTCTACTGCTATAGGTATTCTCAAGGTCAGAATTAATATTATTCCTCTTCTCTAGGGTCCCCTGCTCTTTAGCTCATACCTCTACTAGTTTAGGTGGCTAAAATGGTGAGTGATACAGAGGTCTGATCCCTAGATTTCTGAGTTCCTGGTAACCATACATTCTTCAGGCCATGGATCCTACAATTGTTACTTTACTGTCAACCATGGGTAATAAGGGAGCATTAAGACATACCTATGGATCACCTGAATGGCACACATATTCTTAACACCCCCATTGATTAACAGCAGTGCTACCTCTTCCTCATGATCAGGGTCAATTATTACTGCAAGTCTTGTAATTCCTTCCCTTGTCTTCTTGTATCTGGGCCCAAGGGATCCAAAGTGACTGTGTGGCAGCTGTAGCTTTAAGTACAATGGAATTCTCACTGTGTTTCCTAGTAAAAGCATTCCTTCTCTGAGATCCAGGACCCCTAATTTCATACAGTTCAGGCTTTTGCTGAAAAAAATGCAGTTTCTGCAAGTGGCTTACTTATGGGAGTTCCTGGATTCATTTCATATGGTCTAAACAAATATCCAACTTAGGACATGGCACCATGTAATTGTCTCTTATTTATGATGTATACTGCTTCTTGGAAAATGAAACCCTTACATTACAAGATATCCACTCCAAGATGATACCTTAGTTGTACTTTCAAAAGGCCATTCCATCAATTTATTAAGCCAGTAGTTTCTGGATGATGTGAAATGTGATAGAAGCTGAAGACCACTAATTGCCCAATGCCATTCCTTTACTGTAAAGTAGATTTCTTGGTCCAACTCAATGTCATGCACCACTCTATCAGCCCTCAAGTAGTTGTTCTACCTGAGGCCTTCCAGATAGGAAAAGCTATTCCATACCTGCTTTATGTGTCAATTCCAGTCAAGGTGAATTTCTGCTGTTTTTAAGGTGGAAGGGATATGCTGTAGTCAACTGGACAACAAGGGACTGATTGATCTCCTTGAGGGGTGTTGCCATATTAAGGGATCCACGTTGGTCTCTGTCACTGGCAAGCTTGATATTTGAGAGTGACAGTAGTTAGATTAGCTTGAAAAGTTGGAGCCCATGTTCATATGCATAGCCTCCATTCCAGCCACCATAGCCACCCTCTTTGTTCATATGCTTTTTTTTCCAGCAATGGAGTGGAAGATGAACAAAGCAGAAAAATCTCAACTGACCAAGCCATTCTGCCCACTTGGTTGTTTACCCTCTCTTCCATGATAGATGCTCTCTGGTAAAAAGTAGCATATGATATAAATTTTTCTACACTTCATATCTGCTGCAATAGATCCATTTATATGCTTCTTCTACAGATCTTTCAGTTCTTAATATTTTCATCTTTCTCCCTACAGACCACTGTGCAACATCCAAACCATTCACTTCTGCCCTAAATTTATATATTCTTACCTTGGATCATTTCTCTTTCTATAAAATGGAAATAGATGAGGTTAGTCCACTGCACAAAGTAAGAATTTCCTTATTGATGCCTTTGAAAACCCCTCCTGGAGGGGAGCTATAGGTCAGCAGCAATACATTTTAGTTCATACCAACATACCAAAGTGGTCATCCAAGAACCAATCTTGACATTTTATATTGTCTGTCAGCTGGTCATAATGGAAATTCCATGAGGCCAGAAGTGTGAGCTGAGGGAGAGAAGTCAGTGCAACAGTGATGGATGACATGGAGCCTCAGCCGCCTGCTTGTGCATCTTCCTGTGTACCCTGGCCCTATTCATGCCTGATCCTGGATCCACCACTTTCATCTTATAATGGATTGTTCCTGTGCCTGTCTGACCTTTTACTTGGATAGTCTGACATACTACAGCTTATAAATTGGAGTTCTGGTCTCATGGTCATTCAGTATCCCAGGGTCAAGAGCTCTGTCTTTACCAAGGCTCATAGCATGAAAGGGAGTTATTCTTCAATAATTTATAATTTTCTACTCTAAATATCAAGTCCTTTTTCCAAAACCATAGGAATCTAAGTTGTGATTCTCCTTTTGTGGCTTCATCAAAAAAAAAAAAAAATTTTTTTTCTTTATAAACGTTCCATAAACTGCGAGTTTCCTCTGACGTCAGATATCTCTGATTCCATAGGTATGCTGGATCAAATGATGCTAAGCTGAGGACAGCTTGCATCAGAGCTTGAATGCACAGAAGAACACCTTCCTCTTCCGAAATCACCTCGATAATGGATTCTTCTCCCATTTGGACTAATATATCTCTGATTGGTACCTTTTTCAACTATGTCTGATATTAAGAAAATTTAGGAAATAATTTTAAGCAAAACCTTGAATTACTGGATCACAGTGCTAAACCAAGATTTCAAAAATAGTAATGCATATGCTTCTTCACATTTTTAAGTTACTACAACAATTATTTCTATTATTTTAATAATCATATTAGTGGGAAAAAAACAATGCTTTTATCATTAACACATAAAATAACAATTATTTTTGTTACCGGTTTTTGACTTAATCTCATTCTTTTTAATTTTTATGTTTTATAATATGCATAGTATTTTAGTACAGTGGCACAGTTATATAATATATAGGTAAAATGAATATACTACAAATGATTTTACTGATATGAATAACCAGCTGAAAAATTTGGGAAGCCCTTCTGTTGTGAAGCCACTAACAGATGGATGACAGTTGACAAGTGAGAAGTAGATGACATAATCTCAAGAAAACTCTAGAATAAAAACGGGAGACCAAATGTAGCATTGAAGGAGACACAAGCATCATGAAGGGCAAAGAGAGAAACATGACCTAGCAAAAAACACTGAGACAGAACAGTTGGAATATAGGAGAAATGAGTGTTATCATAGAAACTAGAAGTAAGAGATTATCAATAGTACCAAACACTAAAGCTTGGTGAGAAATATAATTAGGAAATGTTCTTTAGAGCTGGAATTTTGAATTTGGTTGTGACTTCAGTGAGAAAGAAGTTTCAGTGAAATAGTGGGGATAAAAAAATAATAAGTGGGAGAGAACCAGATAGAACAATTTCCAATCTAACACCCTACTCTACCTGGTGTCTTTTAGAAGGGTCCCCATATGATATGGGTGCCTAAGATTCAACCACCTTTTTTTACTATCCATTCTCTGATTAAACCTTGCTCTTTCAAGCTTTAGGCTTTTAATCACACGGTTCTCTGAGGCTACTGACCTTCCACATAACATCTATCTATTAAAATCCTACTTATCCTCAAAGATTAGACAGACCTATAAAACAAAATGAGTCTAAACAGACATGCCAGCCCAGAGACAAGAATGAGAAGGCAGGAGGGGACAGAAAAACTGGTAAAGGGGGAATCCAAGGCTGAGAAGGGGAGAGTGCTGACATGTCGGGGGGTTGTTAACGAATATCACAAAACGATATGTATACCAATTGTTTAATAAGAAACTAATTAGCTGTGTAAACCTTCATCTAAAACACAATAACAAAAAAAAAAAAAGAAAGAAATTTACCCAGGGTGAAGAGTTTATAGGTAAAAGCACTGGAATTCAAACCCTAGTTGGCTTGGTTCCAATGCCCACGATGCCAAAAAAACCCAAAAAACCTGTGATTAAAAATAAAATTCTACTTATCCTGCAAGGTTCATCTGAAATAACACTTAAACATTTAGAATCCTTCTTTCTTCCTTCAGGCCACTATTCACTTCCATTGCTATATTTTTACATTATAAGTTTATACTTCTTTTATAATGCTTATCACAGCTTGACTTATACTCTGGATAGCAGTGTAAGTGTCTTTTGCCCCTGTTAGATTATGAGCTTATTGTCAGGAGCTACTTCTAATATTTACAAATATTTCATCCCCACTTAGTTCACATCTTGTACCCCCTCATGCTTATTGTCTTATCCAATGCCCTGTATAAGTATTTAATAAAGGTTGAAGAAAACTCAAATTTTAACAAGTAAGTTTGTAGTGAGTCTCTAGGTCAGTTTTCTGTGGAGAACTTAGAAGATATATAACACAGCCTCTGACTTAAAGATATTTAATCCAGACATAAATTATAAGGATATATAAGTTGCACTTAATTGTCAGCTGTGTTATGAAGTCAAGTAAGTACCATGTAAGTCAGAAAGAGGGAAGCTCAATTTGTTATAAAGGACCTGAGAAAGTCCTCATGGAGGAGATCAGGTTGAACTCAAGGATGAGAAGAATTGGAGTGGAAAGAGGGAGAAGAAAGTGTTTTAGAAGAGGGAACATTATGAGCAAGTTCATTGAGTCAAGGCTGAACTGAGTGCACAGAGCAAAAGTGAAGTGATGTGCATGGCCTTGTGCCCTGAGCTGAGAGGAGGAAAGTAAGGGGACAATTAAGAAAGAGGCAGAGTACAGAGTTTGTGAAACACAGAACACGGTTTTTGTTTGAAAATTAATCAGGGAACATCAAAAATTCTTAAGCATGGGTGTGTGGTGGGATGGATCACTTTTGTGTGGCCTTTAGTACTATGGTCTTGTAATTCCCACCCAAGGGATTGGGCAGGACTTTATGATAGGGTAAGTACCACGAAGTGTTCCTGAGTCTGAATTGTAACTGCTACTTCCCTAATAAATCCCTTAATCGCGAGTATTATCTGTGAAATCTGTGTGGCCATTGCAATGAATTATCAAACCCAGCAGAAAGCACAGAATGCTGTGCAAGGGACAGTTGTGTCACAATTAATTAAGATGGTGAAGAGAGAAGAGATGTCTGACCTCCACCTCATAGGAATCAGCCTTGATCTTGATTCTCCTTACCCGTTGCAAAGTTAGAGGAGGTCAGACACTACCTCCACATTGTTTTTACAAAGAGTATCATTTTTATCATTTATTCAACAAATATTATAGAGCACACCAAAGTGCCAGACACTATCAAGGTGCTGAGAATGCATAAATGAACAAAGCAGAGAAAGCTCCTCCCTTCTTAAATCGATGTGCTAATGGTGCTGGTAGAGTAGGGGTGATGAATTACATATGTACCACTAATTAAAATATGATATGTTGAAGAGAGATTTGTGGTACAGAGAAAAAAAAAGTGACGAAGATAAAGGGAAGCTTATTTTTTAGGGTAAACAGAAAAGATAGGAAGACAAGTTCAGTAATTCATCGGGACTGAATAGTTGTTATGGATTGAATTGTGCTCCAAAAATATGTGTGGTATATCCTAACATCTATGCCTGTGGTTAGAACCCCATTTGTGAATGGGTTGTCTTTGTTATGTTAACTAGGCAGGAAGAGTGTAGGGTGTGTCTTGAGTCAGTCTCTTTTGAGACATAAATGAGATTAAACAAGCAAGCAAGAAAAGCACAGATGGGAGAAGACAGATGCCAAGCCACCTGATAAATACCCAACAGCAGAACCTAAACGATGCAAGAATCTTCCTCCAGAGCTTACAGAAAGAGAAGTCTTCCCCTAGAACCAGCACCCTGAATTTAGACTACTAGCCTTCTAAACTGTGAGAAAATAAATTTCTGTTTTTCCAAGCCATCCACCTGTGGAAATTCTGTTATAGCAGCACTAGAAAACTGAGACAAAATTTGGTACCAGAAGAACGAGGTCCTGCTCTAACAGATATCAGAAATGTGCAAATGGTTTTCGAATTGGGTAATGGACAGAGGCTGGAAGAGTTTTTTTTTTTTTTTAATTTTACTTTAACTGAAAGTTTAGAAATCAAGTCAGTCGCTAGTACAAAGATTTACATATACCTTGCTATATACTCCTAGCTGCTCTCCCTCTAATGAGACAACACTTTCCTGCTCTCCACCCTATATTTGCATATCCATTTAGCCATCTATCCCTCTCTGTCTTCTAATCTCCCCCCTAGACAGGAGCTGCCCACATAGTCTCATGTGTCTACTCAATCCAAAAAGCTTACTCCTCACCAGCGTCATTTTCTATCTTATAGTGCAGTCCAAACCCTGCCAGAGGAGTTCACTTTGGGAATGGTTCCTGTCTTGGGCCAACAGAAGGTCTGGGGACCATGACCTCCGGGGTTCTTCTAGTCTCAGTCAGACCATTAAATCTGGACTTTTTACAAGAATTTGAGGTCTGCATCCCACTGCTCTCCTGCTCCTTCAGGAATTCTCTGTTGTGTTCCCTGTCAGGGAATTCATCGATTGAAGCCATGGAAGAGTTTTAAGGTGCCTAATAGTAAAAGCCTAGATTGCCTTGAAGAGATTGTTGGTAGAATTTTGGACATCAAAGGCAATTCTGATGAAGGCTCAAAAGGAAGTGAGAAGAGCTATAGAGAAAGTCTCTGTCGTCTTAGAGAATACATATGGTGCCAGCAACAGAATATTGTTAGAAATATAGATGCTAAAACTGCTTTGGTGAGGCTTTAAAACAAAATGATGAAAATGTGATTGGGCAATGGAGGAAGGGCAATGCTTTTGATGCTGTGGCAAAGAACTTGTCTCAATTATATTCGAATGATTGGTTAAAGATAGACCTTGTGATAGACTTGGATATCTGGCTGAGGAGATTTATAAGCAAGATCTTAAAGGGGCTGTGTGGTTTCTTCTTGCTGTTTATAGTAAAATGTGAAAGAAACGAGATGGATTTAAAAATAAGCTGTGCAAAATGAAACCAGAACTTAAAGATTTGGAAAATTCTGTTGTGGAACGTAAGGATGTGTGCCCTAAAACACTCACCACCCACTTGGTAACTCAATCTTTTCTTAAGGAGAGTAAGCCTGTGATTAATCGATCTAACCAACTGCCACAGAAGGAAACCTAGTGGCTTACATTGAAGGAGACAGGGACAGGATGAAAGGAAAGAAAGCTTTCTCCATCTTGTAATTCTACAGGCAGGAAACAGGCCAGAGAAATTACATCTGTTGTCCTTCAGGAAAAGAAAAGGATCATGCCTAGAACAGCTTGGAGATAAACAGATGTGTAGGAAGGAGCCTGGGAAGCAGGGCCTTCTCACTTTCAACAGGTGGGGCCATAGTCTCCTGGATATGAAAAGGTGGGGCCAGAGCCTCTTCAGTTTCAGAGTCAGATCTTCACCAGGTCAGTTACAGAATGTGGCCACTGCTGTTAAGTTGTGCCAGAAGAATGTAGTCACCACCCAAAGCTGAGGGGACAGGCTACTATGTTCAAGAGACAGAGAATGAGGTCTGCTAGGACTGAGGTAGTATGATCAACATTCAGATGGACTAAGAGAATGGGGCCACCCAGAGCCAAGGGAGCAGAGTTGCCATACCAGTGGGCCCAGAAGGTGGGGCTGAAGTCCAGGGCCAAGGGGTCTTCCCCAGAACTCAGAAAACACAGCCAACACCCAGAACCTGGAGGGCAGGCTGATTACTCAGATGGTCTTAGTGAAGAGAGGATTATTTTCAAGTCTTGAGGGCTAATGTAAATTGTTCTGCTGGATTTTGGACTTGCTTGGTGTTCCTTGTCCCTTCTTTCCCTCCAATGTCTCCCTTTTGTAATGAATCTCTTCCTTATACCTGTTCCACCACTGTACTTTGAAAACAGATAATTTGTAGTCTAGATTTCACAGGTTCACGGATGAAGAGTTTTTCCACAAGATGGAATATTCCTAAAGTCTCACCCATATTTGATTTAAAAGCTTCAGAAGATGAGATTTTGGAGGTCGAGTTGAGTTAAGATTTTTGGAATGATATGATGGGGTGCATGTGTTCAGCATGTGGCAAGGGCATGAATTTTTGAGGGCCACAGGGTTCAATGTTATGAATTAAATTGTATTCCTCAAAATATGTGCTGTAAATCCTAGTCTCTTTGTCTGAGGTTATAACTCCATTTGGGCACGTGTTCTCTTTGTTATGATAATGAGGCAGAATGAGTGTAGGGTGTACCTTGAGTCATCTCTTTTGAGATATAAATGAGATTAAAGAAGCAAACAAGAGAAACAGAGATGGGGGAAGAGAGATGCCAAGCCACATAAAGACCACCCAGGAGCAGAAGCTAAAAGAGACAAGGACCTTCCTCCAGAGCCGACAGAGAGAGAAAGCCCTCTCCTAGAGCTGGAACCCTGAATTTGAGAAAATAGTGTGAGAAAATAAATTTCTGTTTTTAAAGTCATCTAATCATGGTATTTCTGTTATAGCAGCACTAGATAATTAAGACCATAAAAATTTAGTAATATCAAAGTTTTTCCAAGGAGGGCTTGAAGAACATAGTGATAGATTCAATTCACAGAGTGAGGAAGTCAGGGACCTTGGCTGAACTCACCAAACCTTTCCATCTTTCCTTCACCAAATCCTAATTATTTTTCATAAGCCATATTAAACATACTTCCTCTAGTAAGCGGTCAAGCCAGCCTGAGACTTTTTTCTGCCCATTTTACATTTTATGTACAGAGTGGAGAACAGGATTTAAAAATTAGGTCAGTTACATAAGATTCAGCAAGATCATTATCGCAGACTTTAGTGAGGGTCATTTGCTCTAACCACAGTGTCTTACGGAGCATCTTTAATTAACGCCGAGTGGTTTCTAAATTTTGTGGACTGGATCTCCTCACAGAGAAACACGGATGTCAATTCCAGAAAATCCCTTTAGGATTAGATGGAAAACAAATTTAACACTGTAATTACATTTACTAACCTATTAGTAGTCCTCAAGATTTTCATTCTTTTAATCCCACGTGTTTCAGAGGACAAGACTTATATTCAGAAATTCTATTTGTCCTAACTTCACAAGGCATGTAATAAGGTTTTAGAAGCCCTTCTCAGAGAAATCCAGGTAAGAGAAATATTCTAATTTATTTTTAATTTTAATACTGACATTTGTAAATACTTTTTTCTCAAAATGTGTTATATTCACTATTTGTAGATTTCAATTCAGTTATCTTTCTAGCTTTTCTCTAACTTGAAGACTGTGAGGAGTTAGGATGAGCCAGAATACTGCAATTCATCTTGACTTTTTCTGATTACAAGGTAGAATTTCAAAACATACAGGTAAGATCACACAGTAATTCTATTTAATAATTTAAGTGTGTTGTTGTTGTTAGGTGTTGTTGAGTCAGTTCGGAGTTATAACAACCCCATGTACAACAGAACAAAATATTGCCTGGTCCTGTGCCATCCTCACAATCATGGCTATGTTTGAGCCCATTGTTACAGCTATGTGAATTTAAAGTTATTTCTAATTTACCTGAATAATTAGATGGTTTATGTTTAATAATTTTATATAAAGAAACAAGAGTGTTACGAGTGTCCTCCTTTTGATTTTTTTCTAAAAATTAATTTTAATATAATGGAAGTAAAATATTTTAGACCATAGGATTTACATGATTAGCATCCTCAGTCAAAATGTCCTGCTTCTATCGCTAGATAATGAGACGACCTTGTAAAGCAAACCAAAATATGTTCTCAAAAATTCTAAGACTATTTAAGGGTTTTAGAAAACTAAGGCATAAAGCAAGCTTATATTAATTCATAAGCTATGGTGATATAATTCAGAAAATTTTATAATTTCCCAAGGAAACAGAAATATAGTAGGTAAGATTATACAACATGATTAATGCAATTAGTGTCACTAAATTGTACACTTGAAAAATCTTGAATTGGCAAGTGTTGCGCTACATCTATTTTTATAACAATTTTCGATAAGTCAATTCAAGACACCTAAATTTTTTCAAATAAAGGGTTTTGAGTAATTTCCCTTGTAGGCTCTTCTTCAAACCAAATAATTTCAATTTGCTAAGGCCACAGAGGTCACTTAGTAAGTATCATTGGTGGGATACTGAAAACAAGTTCATTTATTCCAGGTAATCAGGATGGAGCTAAAAATTGAATCAATTCTGCCTTTTTACCAGAGCTTTTTACAGCTCCCCTTGCAGAAATATGTCACGGTTAATCTCCAAATGCTTAATATCTAATAAACAAATGTGTATACACATATAAAATAAGCATTGCAGATTAAACACAAAGATTCTAGATTATGTTGGGTAGATAACATTTGCTTTAGGGCTCAGAAAATGGAGATCACTGTGGTCTGGTCTAGGTTTTTTAGTTTAAACTTTCTTAAGTATCATTATATGTGAAAATATCTGGTGCTATCAAGTTATTCCAAGTCATAGCTACCCTTTAGTGGAGAGTAGAACTGCCCCATAAGGTTTCCAAGGAGTGGTTGGTGGATTTCAACTGCCAGCCTTTTTGGTTAAAAGCCAAGCTCTTAACAACTACACCATCAGGGCTCCATTACATATAAACTATGCCTTAAATGAATGATTGAAAGGATATAGATATTTAATAAGGGTACCAAATATCTATATTTGGTATAATGATTTGTAAGAAATAACAGCATAAGCAGAGTCAGTGTTTATGGAACTGAGTGTGCACTGGAGGTGGGGATGAGGGAATTGAACAATGGGTGGACATGATGAGAAAGCTGGAAGAGCTATTGGAGAATGTAGGAAATAAGGATGGAGGTGGATCAGGTTACAGAGAAACTTAAATGCCATCTTAAAAATTTTGAATTTATCTTAGAGACAACAAATATTGAAGCCTTCCTGGCAGCAGATTATTGCATCTGACAATCTCATGAAGTGATGACCACTGAACTCCAACACAGATTAAGTAGATCTGGAAAATGATCAGGAGAATGTGGCTTTAAATAAATAATCAAACACTGGGGAGCTTCTGATGAATGGTAGAAGTCTCTACAGAACAACTTGGAGAGAATACATACTGCGTGTTTATCAAATCTCATAATACAGTCATAATTATTGGAGTCAGATCACCAAATCTCAGCATACTAGAACAACAGGAGACCCTTAAGGCTAGAAATGGAGGCTATTCATATAAAGAAGGAAAATATTAACGTTTCATTTACAACTGGTCTCAGAAAATATACTCCATCATAACAGAATGGGTTAATAGAAGTATGAAGATGGTATACACCAGTTAACTTATTAAGGAAATCGATGCATTTTTATTTCCCTAGCTTTCCAATGTAATTTTCTTTAAATAATCCACACTTTAATACTTAATGACCTTTGTATACTTTCTAAATTATAAATTTCACCCATCTAAATTAGGATGGTATTCTAAGTATTCACTTCACTGAAATAGTATATTAAAAATGTTTCCTCAGTGAAAAAAATAAATATACAGGAAAACAGATTTTATGTACACTTTAAGAATCGCCTGTACAAAAACTGACATAGAAATATTTGAGAACACTAAGTATAGGAAACCCTGGTGGTGTAGTGGTTAAGAGATACAGCTGCTAACCCAAAGGTCAGCAGTTCAAATCCCCCAAGGGCTCCTTGGAAACCCTATGAGGCAGTTCTACTATGTCTTATAGGGTCGCTATGAGTTAGAATTGACTGGACAGCAGTGGGTTTTATCTAGGGTACTCTGTATTTGTTCACTAACCTTGTGTACATTCATAAACACAAATCTTTTCACTGCAAACATTTTCTTGGAATTATCAAAATATTCTTGTGAATTTTGAGCTTCAGGGATTGAGGTTATATAAGATGACACTTTAGGGGAATTGATGCCTTTAAATTATGGTGTTGGTGAAGAATGTTGAATATATCATACATTGCTATAAAATCTCACAAGAAGTACAGCCAGAATGTTGTTTAGAAGTGAAGATGGCGAGACTTCATCTCACGTACTGTGGACATGTTATCAGGAAGTATCAGTCCCTGGAGAAGGACAGGTAGAGGGTCAGCAAAAAAAGGGAAGATTCTCAATGAGATGGATTAACACACTGTCTGCAACAATGCGCCCAAGGATAATAATGATTGTGAGGATTTCTCAGGACCACACCAGTTTTATTCTGTTGTACATAGGGTGTCTATGAGTGGGAACCGACAAGACAGCACCTAAAAACCACAATAATGTTCCTTGAAAGTATGTATGCCTGTATTTCAGAGACATTCAGGGGAAACTTTAGGAAGTGGCTCTATTCCCTGTTCCCCAACAGAAATTTGAAGAGAAAATTAGACATACTACAAATTAGAATCCTATGACTCCATATTTTCTGTCTCAACAGGGAAAATAGAGATGAACAAGGACAATCACTCCTTGACAAAAGAGTTTATCCTCATAGGATTTATGGATCACCCAGATCTGAAGACTCTCCTGTTTACGGTGTTTTTTGCTATCTATCTGATCACCATGGTGGGGAATCTTGGTTTGGTGGCATTGATTTTCCTGGAGCGCCGTCTCCACACACCCATGTACATCTTTCTGGGCAACCTGGCTCTGATGGATTCCTGCTGTTCCTGTGCCATTACCCCCAAGATGTTAGAGAACTTCTTTTCTGAGGACAAAATGATTTCCCTCTATGAATGCATGGCACAATTTTATTTTCTCTGCCTTGCTGAAACTGCAGACCTTTGTCTTCTGGCAGCAATGGCCTGTGATCGCTATGTGGCAATATGTCGTCCACTGCAGTACCACACCATGATGTCAAAGAAACTCTGCATTCAGATGACCACAGGGGCCTACATAGCTGGCAACATGCATTCCATTATTCATGTCGTATTTCTGTTAAGGTTAATCTTTTGTGGATCTCATCAAATCAATCACTTTTTTTGTGATGTTCTTCCATTGTACAGACTCTCCTGTGTCGACCCATATATCAATGAACTGATGATCCTTATCTTTTCAGGGTCAATTCAAACCTTTACTATTACTGTAGTCCTAATCTCTTATTTTTGCATCCTTTTCACAATTTTCAAAATGAAATCCAAAGAGGGAAGAGGTAAAGCTTTATCTACTTGTGCATCTCACTTTCTCTCTGTCTCAATATTCTATGGTTCTCTTCTCTTCATGTACCTTCGACCGAGTTCCTTTAAAGAAGGGGATAAAGATATACCAGTTGCCATTTGTTACACTCTAGTAATTCCTTTATTAAACCCTTTTATCTATAGTCTAAGAAATAAGGAAGTACTAAATGTTATGAAAAGAATTTTGAAGACTAGAAAACCTCATAATATTCTGAAACAAATATCATCCCCTTGACAAATTGTTTTTAATTAGATAAACTTCTTCAAAGTCAAGGATAGTGGGAAAATGGAAAATGTCCACTTTGTTTATCATATATGAATCACTAAACCATGATGATTTTTAAGTCAAATAATATATAAATGGCTAGTAAGTTCATGAAGGAGGGATTCTACTAAAATATATTTCAAAATCTAAACTATGAGGGTCTCTTAGGGGTGAATTGAATGACTACTCCTAAGGTTGCAAATTGTGTCAGAGTGGAATTAGCTACAGTTTTCAACGTATCCAACAAATCCTATGAATAAAAGTTGGCATATAAAGGTAGCCTCCAATTAGCATTGTTGGCAAATTCATGGAATCTCTAGGCATCTCAGTCTTACAAATTCACATGCTTTTCAAGTTCTCCTATATTGATGACTTACGCCAACCATCTATAACAAGTAGAGTGTGCATTTGAATTTGATTCTCAACTTTCTTTGAGTTGTTCAAGATTTAATATTTGAATATGAATTTATGTATTCTCAAATCAAGAACATCTTTATCTTAGACAAGTCATTTTTCCTGTCAAGCTCTCTGAAATAGAGTGTTTGTATAATGGTAATTTATCAATCTTTGGTTGAAAATATTGCATTTATATTGAAACTCTTATGGATTTGAATGTTTTCACAGTTTGATATTTTTTCCATGATTCATGACAGTGCAATTCCTGAATATATCAATTAATTCAAGGATTTTCCCCCAAGATAGTATTACTTGTCTTGTTTGTTATTAGGAATATCACTAATCTGCACTAATTCCAAAGTAAGTTATTGGTATATTATGAGCATTAACAGAAAGCTGGAAATCCTGCTCAGCAAAGTTGAGGCAAAAATAGTGAAAATCCTAACATACTGAACAAGAACAAAAAATTTCTTGATCAGTTAAATATGCAAATATGAATGAAAAAAATGGTTACATGAGAACCCACCCTCTGTTAGACACAAAACTTCACCTTTCAGATTTATTACCTTCCTATGATTTAGGCATTATTTTTCATGCTTTTCCAGAGTAAAAGACTCATATGTTGAAACATTAAGTACTTTGCCCAGGTTCACGCAGGCATCCAAGGTGGAGTTAGGATTTGAATCAATGATGCCTTTTCCCCATCCTCGTTTGTAGCTTCTTTCACAGAAACTTGTCAAAGTTATTCTCAAAATGCTTAACATCTAATAAGAAAATTGGACATACACATAGGAGGGGAGAAAGCAATGTAAACTATACGTAAGGAATTTTAGGTTGTGTTGTGTATATAGCATGTGCTTGGGGTTGCAGAAAACGGAGATTGGTGCAGCCTGGGGTGTTTAGTCATTAAGTAGCATCGGAAATAACAGATGTTGAAAGGGTGGAAAAATTTGATATGGTGGAAAAACAGGAATAAAAGCATAAGCAAAGCCAATGTTTATGGAAATGATGATGACAACGATGGTAGGGAATGAGGAAGGTGAAGCATGAGTGTAGAAACTTCCAGAGCTATTGGAGAAAGCATTTGGAGAGTGTAGAAAATAAGGATTAAACTAGATCCATTTACTGAGAATTTTAAATGCCACATTAGGGAATCTGAATTTATTTTAGAGCATCAGACAGTGATGTCTTCCTGGTTTCAGACTGCAGTTGTCCCTTGGTATCTGCAGGGGATTGGTTCCAGGACCCCTGTGGTCATCAAAATCTGAGAATGCTAAATCCCTTATATAAAATGGCATAGTATTTGCATGTAACCTACACTCATCCTCCAGTATACTTTAAATAATCTCTAAATTACTTATAGTACCTATAACACTTTAAATGCTATGTAAATACTTGTTAATCTTTACACTTAATAATGCTTTCTCAGTCTTTGCCAGCACTTCATCAAGAACCAGAGAGAACATTTTTGCCATTGTAGGAACAGCACTTTCACTAACACTCGCACGAATTTCAGTTTCTTTCTGCTCTATTGTGCTAATGCTCAATTCTTTCTTACCAACTTTATGGTCTACTGAAGCAAGCGGGGTGCCACTTTTCAAAAGATCTAAGATATTCCTGGAAGACCTTTAAACTCAGTACTGAAGTCACTCCTGAAGTTCAGCCAAAGATTAGATAGGGCTATAAAACAAAAAATAACACACATAGTTCACCCATGTTTATGACACTAAAAGGGCATACCAGCCAAAAAGCAAAGACGAGAAGGCAGGAAGGGACAGAAAACCTGAATGAATGGAAAAGAAGAATCTGAGGATGAAAAAAAGAGGGTGTGGACATATTGTGGCATTGGCAACCAATGTCACAAAACAATATGTGTATTAATTGTTAAATGAGGAACTAATTTGCTCTATAAGCTTTCACCCAAGGCACAGTTAAAAAAATAAAGAATCAGCAGAGGAAAAAAAAGAAATTTTATAGGAGAATTCAAGAATAGGTGGTTACTGGATAAAATTAACCCAAACAAGTTACTTTCGCTGGGTGGGATCTTCTACTTGTTTCTCCTATTGGGAGCCAGCTTCTCACTAAGGCTGCTGATTCTGGGACTTCTGAGAAGGTAATTTTATGTCCGGAGTCTGGTTTTCCCCTGAAGAGTTATTCCCCTTTCTAAGCAGCCTTGGCCTATTAGCAAAGCAATTAACACCTGGAAAGAAGTTCACCTGTATATTATGAGCATTAACAGAAAGCTGGAAATGCCGCTCAGCAAACTTGAGGCAGAAAATAGTGAAAATCCTAAAAAACTGAACAACAGCAAAAATGTTTATTGATCAGTTAAATGTGCAGTTTCTCTTTCCACATGTTTGGCAAGACCATTCAATGAGCTTTTTTGTTTAGGGACCTGAAAAAAAGAAAAAAAAATTCTTTTTTTTTTTAAGTAGCCTCTGATGGTGTAGAGGTTAAGATCTCAGGTGCTAACCAAAAGGTCAACAGTTTGAATCCACCAGCTGCTCTTTTGAAACAATATGGGGCGGTTCTACTCTGTCCTATAAGGTTGCTAGGAGTTGAATTTGACTTGTCAGCAATGGATTTGGTTTGGTTTTTTGGAAGCAGCCTCTTAAATTTACTTTGATCTTTTCTAAATTGTTATTTTCTTTTCTTAGGAACCAAGCAAAGCATTGAACACTGCTTAATAAATTAAGATGGAAAGTAGACTAATCCATTTTAGAAAGATTTTTCTACAGGAAGTTTTTTACAGTTAAACTTCCATCTCTCATTTGCCCAAAAATTAATTTAACAAGACTATCTGATTCCATGAGCAAGCTGGTCAATCCATATTTTAATGTAAAACAAAGTTAACATTTATGATCATTAATCTGATTTTTCTCTGAAGAACCTATTCATCTGATTAATGTTTTTTCCTGTAACTCTCTCACTTACCTTGTAAATCTCACCAACCTAGTTTTTTCTTGTTTGAGAATGATTTAAGATTTCTGCCAATCTTTAGACTCTAAACCAAAAAATCACCTGAAGTCTTCTTAAAACCAAACTGTAGTTTATCTTAACTAGTAAAAACAGTCTGCCTTGAGCCTTTTTCTCTTTTAAGATCTATATGGTATCAAATTGACAACAGCAACACAAAAGATTAGATAGGAATCTAAGTGGGTTTGTTTATGAGGAGAAATAATTCAGAAAAAGAGGGTGAGAATTGTTACACAACTTGAAGAAGGTAATCAATGCCACTTAATTGTACATGTAGAAACTGTTGAATTGTTGTATGTTCTGCTGTGTATATACTCAACAAGGAAATAAAATTTAAAAACAAGGAAAAACAAAAGATCTAAGATTTTTATTTTCTCATCAAGAGATAGCACTTTACACTCCCCCTTAGCCTTTGAAGGATTGCTTTGACCACTAAATTGCTTTTTAGGAGTCATTTTTTCACAGAAACAAAGAGTGCACACAACACAAGTAGGAAAAAAACAAGATACAAGGCGAATGGTGCTCAAACATTGAGTGCTGCAGAGAGACCAAGGATCTATGAAATGATGGGAGGTTACAGCAGGGTATGCTTACACATCATTTCTTTCATGAGGATTCAGCATAGTGCTCAGCACATGGCAAATTCAAGTTTTGCTTTTTGGAACTCTCTTTTTCTTTTGAATATTTTCAGTTTGTAGCTGCTTGAATCTGCAAATGTAGATTATGAGGTTACAGAGGGCCATATGTAATATGATTTCTTTTAGAAAACTGATGTGGCATTTGACTGGAAAGAGACTAACTGCAATAATTCAAATATTTGGTGGTAAGAGCTGAAACTGAAGAAGACTCAGTAAAAGAAATTCATGAAGTCTTATTTGACCAAGACTAAGTGATTGAATTAAACTCAGTTTTTTGATGAATTAAACTGGTCTTTGTGTGTGTGCGTGTGTGTGTGTGTGTGTGTCTACTTAGGACTCTTTGTTTCCCAATTTATCTCATCAGCATTACTTTTCACAGGCACCTGCTATCTGGATCCTTAATTGATAGTAGCTACGGAAACTGAAGGAGTATTTCTCTCTGGGTTCAAACCAGGATGTAAAGGAAATGCACCCTAAGGAAAGGAATATTGCCATAGGTGTCTTTTTGTGTAAAGTGGGCCAAGAAATGTTTCTTTATGAAAGAATATAATTACATTTTTTTGAAAAGGACTTGAGCTAGCCTTATCTAAGTTTCCCAGACACTTAAAAGGGTTTTATTTTAGCCAGCTGTTTCTGGGAAATATGGTTCTAGTACTGAACGGTTATTGCAGCTCCCTGAGATAATCTGGTTAGAGCTGCATAACATCAACCAGAGATGTTTTTATGATCCCTCCTAAAGGATAAGTGACTATAATTTAAAACCTCTTTAATTAGCCCTTGAAATCAATCACTGTAAGCCTCTGTAACCAATTATTCCCAATTCCAAACCCACGCCTCTTGTTGCCTCAACAAAAACTAAACCAATCAAATGACTGTATTATAATTTCTTTGTTTCTTGGGCTGTATCTATTCCTGTTAGAAGATCTCTTGCTGGAGCCATAAGTTTTTCATTTATATGAACTGGTGTCTCTCTGCACTTGAATGTATCTTCTTCTTCTTTTTTTTTTTTTTTTTAATTTTTACTGAATAAATCCTCCTTAGCTTTTTTCTCTACAACAAATCTAAGAATGGAAAGAAGTGCATAGGTAAAAACAACACTTTAAGGAACAGCAAATAGTTCATTGTAATTGCTGTATAATAAAATCGTAGCCTATTACCTTCTTGTGAGTATCTACCATGTCATATCTGATTTTGTATTACTAGGACTTATTACAGTGACACATTTTTGGGCATTCAATAAACACTTCTTGACGACATGATGAGATTTTTGAATATTTTTAATAACTAGTGAATTTAATTATTTTTGTACATTTATTTACCATTCACCTTTTTTCCTCAAAATCATCTGCTCATGTCCTTTGCATACTCTTTCAAAGAACCTTATCATTTTTCCTGTTATTTATATATACATTTCATATAAAAAGGCTAGTAAATTTTTATATGTAGGTGTCTACTTTTTTTTTTTTTGTCAGTAGGTGCATGTCTTCCAGATTTGCTTGTGATACTTTGTGATATACAGATATTTTCATTTCAAGGTCCTCAAATCTAGTGATTTCTCTCTTTGTACTTTCTATTGCCACTTAAAACTCCCCAATATGAAATCTCATAATCATTATTATTTTTAGATACTTCAATTTTTTACATTTAATTCTGAATTAGATGAATGACCTAACGTGATATCAATATTTATTTAAAAGATATTTTTAAATTAGGTGAGACTTTACTATAATTCCAATCAACATATTAGAATAATTGCTCAAAGAATTTGGTGAGGAAGTTCTAATATTTGTCCTAATGCTAAGTCAAGAAAATATTGAAAGTGACAAATATGAAGTATTCATTTTAAAATGCATGACAAATCCACAATAATTTAAACAACTCCATATAAGCTCAAGAATCAATAAACATATTCTGGAAAACAATAGATTGTCTAGAACCCAACCCGAATATATGGTAAGAAGAGCATCACCAATAACTTATGACAAAAAAAGTTCTTTTAGGTCTGGTCCTACAGCACATTCTTAACTATTTTGACCTTTTTTACTTCTGCTGTTTTTTATTTAAATTTTTACTGTGACAAATACTAAAAACAGAAAAAACTAGTCTCCATATACCTACCATCAACTTTCCATATATTTATATTATAGTTATTTAAGTTAACATATAATGGATTTATTATTTTTATTTTTGAATTTCTCATTTTTATTTTCTAACATAATAAAGAATGCTGTTTAGAATATTCACTCCACTGGAATAACATATAAAAAATTATGTACAAAAATACAGCATATAAGAAATCTTTGCTCAGTGAAAAATATATATATGTATACAGGAAAATGGATTTTAAGTATACTTTGAGGATCATCCATACAAAAAAATGACATTCATATATTTTATTTATTTTTTATTGAACTTTAGTTTCTCATCAAACAGTACACACGTTGTTGTATGACATTGGTTAACAACCTCACGGCATGTCAACACTCTACCTTCTCAACCCTGGGTTCCCTATTACCAGCTTTCCTCTTCTCACCTGCTTTGCTGCCCCTGCCCCAGGGTTGGTGCACCCCTTTAGTCTTGGTTTGTCCCTTGGGCCTGTTCAATCTTTGGCTGAAGGGTGAACCTCAGGAGTGGCCTCATTACTGAGCTGAAAGGATGTCCGGGGGCCATACTTTCAGGGTTTCTCCAGTCTCTGTCAGGCCAGCAACTCTGGTCTTCTTTTTTGAGTTAGAATTTTATTCTATATTTTTTTCCAGCTCTGTCCAGGACTCTCTATTGTGATCTCTGTCAGAGCAGTCAGTGGTGGTAGCCGGGCACCATTTAGTTTTACTGGACTGAGTCTGGTGGAGGCTGTGGTAGATGTGGTCCGTTAGTCCTTTGGACTAATCTTTCTCTTGTGCCTTTAGTTTTCTTCATTCTTCCTTGCTTCTGAAGGGGTGAGACCAGTGGAGTATTTTGCATGGCCACCCACAAGCTTTTAAGATCTCAGACGCTTTTCACCAAAGTAGAACATAGAACATTTTCTTTATAAACCCTGTAATGGCAATTGAGCTAGATGTTCCCTGAGACTGTGGTCTCCACAGTCCCCAGGCAAGCAAATCTGTCCCTCAGGGACTTTGGATGTGTCTATGGAGCTAGCGTTGCCTTATCTTATACAGGTTGTGCTGGCTTCCCCAGTATTGTGTACTGTCTTACCCTTTACCAAAGTTACTGCTTATCTTTTGTCTATTAAGTGTTTTTCCATCCCCATCCCTCCCCTCCCCTGTAACAATCAAATATACTTTCTTTTCGTATGTAAACTTTTCATGAGTTTTTACAGTAGTGGCCTCATTCAATATTTGTCCTTTTGTGATTGACTTATTTCACTCAGCATAATATCCTCCAGATGCATCCATGTTATGAAATGCTTTACAGATTCATCATTGTTCCTTATCATTGAGTTTATTGCCATCATTTTGTAGTGCTTTTTTTTTGTGGTGCTAACATTTTCTTTGTTCCTCTTACTCTCCTGTGCTGAATTCTTTTTTGTTTGTGGATTTCTTTTGTTTTTATAGATTTTTTTTTTTTAATTGAGACTTTATGTTTTCTCTCTCATGGTATAGATGTCACATGCCACCACGTATTCAGTAGTCAGGAAGAGAAAATAAATGTAGAGAGATGAGAGCTAAGAAATGAAGACAGACAGAAAGGGAAAAAGAGAGAGAAAAGAAAGAAGGAAAGAAAAAAAGAAATGCCCCCAGGGATCCCACCTACATGGCTGTGCAGACTGGGGGAGTGGCTTCTAAGCCCTGCAGTACAGCCCAGCCAGAAGGGGCTCCCAAGCTGCAGAAAGAAAAAAGAAAACAAACAAATAAAAGAGAACAAAGCAAAACAAGGGGAAAAAAAAATCCCCAGGTATCCCACCAGCATGGTGTCGGGGGCGAGGAGAGTGGTTCCCCAGTCAAGCGTGGCTTCACAGCCTTTCAAGAACAGACAAAGATGGCACACAGAGCCAGGTATTCCAGAGAAGGGAGGGGGAGGTGGCTTGGAGACACAGAAGAAACCAAAAGAGATAGAAGTAATACCGGCTCAGGACCCTGGCCTGTGTGGGCAGGGCCAACCCAAGCAGCCTGAGGCCAAAGCAGTTGCCTCCTGGCCAACTGACTGCGGTGGGAGGGAAGCAGAGGAGGCTTAAGGGGTCAGAGAAGGAAGGGGATTTAGGAAAGTGTATATCACTCCTTACTGGGTACTCTGTCTACTGCTGGGAACTTTGTGAAGCTGCTTTCCTGTGCTCCCTGTCCACTGATCTCCCATGTGGGTGGGGTGAATCCAAGCATCACTGGTACTGCACTTCCTGGCCAGCTGAGCCACCACAGCCAGGCAGGAAGCTTGGAGGTAGAGCAGCAGAGAAAGAATGGGGTGGGGGAGAGTGTGTATCGCTGGTTAGTAGGTGCTCTGTCTCCTGCTGAGAGTTCCAGGAAGCTGTTTTCCCATGCTCCGTGTTGGTCGACCCCTGACTGGAGATCAAGATGGTGGATCCGTGCTGCGTTAAGCTGATGGTGCCCTCAGCAGGTATCTCTCCTCGATCTCAATCCCCTGTCAGTTTCTTATTCCATTCAGTGCTTGGCTGAGTTCTCTATCTCTTCATTTGGCACTTCAGGTTCCAGGAATGATGTTTGTCTGTGTTTTACTTAGTTTTTTGGGTTTTTGCTGTGGAGGGATGGCATGGTGCTTCTGACCGTGGCACCATGTTGGCCAGAAGTCCTCAAGTTGTTTTATTTTAGAACACTAAATATAGGTTACCCTATATTTGTTCAGTCTTTGTATAAATTCATAAACACAAACTTAACACTGCAAACGTTTCCCTGAAATTACCAACATATTCTTATGGACCTTGATTTTCAGTACTTGAGGTCATATAAGAAGACTCTTTAGGGGAAATAATGTTCCCTAGAAGTATATGTGTTGCTCTGATGCTGGAAGCTATGCCACCAGTGTTCAGATACCAGCAGGGTCACCCATGGAGGACAGGTTTCAGGTGAGCTTCCAGGCTAAGAAAGACTAGGAAGGACTCAGCAGTCTACAGCTGAAAAGCATTAGCCAGTGAAAACCTTATGAATACCAGCAGAACATTGTCTGATATAGTGCTGGAAGATGAGCTCCCCAAGTTGGAAGGCACTCAAAAGATGACTAGAGAAGAGCTGCCTCCTCAAAGTAGTATATTTCTCTAAAATAAAAAGCGAAATATACTACAAAAGTAGAGTCGTTCTTAATAATGTGGGTGGGATAAAGCTTTCGGGACCTTCATCTGCTGATGTGGCATGACTCAAACTGAGAAGAACCAACTGGAAACATCCATTAATAATCAGAACATGGAATGTACTAAGTATGAATCTAGGAAAACTGGAAATTTTCAAAAATGAAATGGAACACAAAAACATTGATATCCTAGACCTTGGTGAGCTGAAATGGACTAGTAGTGGCCATTCTGAATCAGAAAATCTTATAGCCTACTGTGCTGGGAATGACACCTTGAAGAGGAATGGTGTTGCATTCATCGTCAAAAAGAACATTTCAAGATCTATCCTGAAGTACAACACTGTCAGTGATAGGATAATATCCATACACCTACAAGGAAGACCAGTTAATACAACTATTATTAAAATTTACGTACCAATCACTAGGGCCAAAGGTGATGCAATAAAAGGTTTTTATCAGCTGCTACAGTAGAAATTGATCGAACATGCAATCAAGATGCATTGATAATTACTGGTGATTTTAATGTGAAAGTTGAAAACAAAGAAGGATCAATAGTTGGAAAACAAGGCCCTGGTGATAGAAACAATACCGGAGATCGAATGATAGAATTTTGCAAGACCAAAGACTTCTTCATGGCAAATACCTTCTTTCACCAACATAAACAGCGACTATACACATTTTTTTTTTTTTTTATACACATGGACCGCACCAGCTGGAACACACATAAATTAAATTGACTACATCTGTGGAAAGAGACTATGGAAAAGCTCAATATCATCTGTCAGAAAAATGTCAGGAAGCGACTGTCAGACCAGCAATTGCTCATATGCAAGTTCAAGCTGAAACTGAAGAAAATCAAAGCAAGTCCATGGGAGCCAAAATAAGACCTTGAGTATATCCCATCTGAATTTAGAGACCATCTGAAGAACAGATTTGACGCATTGAACACTAATGACGGAAGACCAGACGAGTTGTGGAAAGACATCAAGGCCGCCATCCATGAAGAAAGCAAGAGGTCACTGAAAAGACAGGAAAGAAAGAAAAAACCAAGATGGATGTCAGAAGAGGTTCTGAAGCTTGCTCTTGAATGTCGAGCAGGTTAAACAAAAGGAAGAATTGATGAAGTGAAAGAACTGAACAGAAGATTTCAAAGAGAGTCTCGAGAAGTAAAGTATTATAATGACATGTGCAAAGAGCTGGATATGGAAAACCAAAAGGGAAGAACACACTCGGCGTTTCTCAAGCTGAAAGAACTGAAGAAAAAATTCAAGCCTCAATTTGCAATAGGGAAGGATTCTACGGGGAAAATGTTAAACAATGCAGAAAGCATCAAAAGAAGATGGAAGGAATACAGTCATTATACCAAAAAGAATTCGTCAGTGTTCAGCCATTTCAAGAGGTGGCATATGATCAGGAACCGATGGTATTGAAGGAAGAAGTCCAAGCTGCTCGAAGGCATTGGTGAAAAACAAGGCTCTAGGGATTGATGGAATATCAATTGAGATGTTTGAACAAACAGATGCAGCACTGGAGGTACTCACTCGCCTATGCCAAGAAATATGGAAGACAGCTTCCTGGCCAACTGCCTGGAAAAGATCCATATTTATGCCTATTCCCAAGAAAGGTGATCCAACCGAACATGGAAATTATAGAACAATATCAATAATATCACACACAAGCCAAATTTTGCTGAAGATCATTCAAAAACGGCTGCAGCAGTATATTTACAGGGAACTGCCAGAAATTCAGGCCGGTTTCAGAAGAGGATGGGGAACCAGGGGTATCATTGCTGACGTCAGATGGATCCTGGCTGAAGGCAGAGAATACCAGAAGGATGTTTACCTGTGCTTTATTGACTATGCAAAGCAATTGGACTGTGTGGATCCTAACAAATTATGGATAAGATTGTGAAGAATAGGGAATTCCACAACACTTAACTGTGCTCATGAGGAACCTTTACATAGA
This sequence comes from Elephas maximus indicus, assembly GCF_024166365.1. Lineage (NCBI taxonomy): Eukaryota > Metazoa > Chordata > Mammalia > Proboscidea > Elephantidae > Elephas > Elephas maximus. Next base: position 68,747,509 of record NC_064836.1, read on the forward strand.
TCAAGAGGCAGTTGTTTGGACAGAACAAGGGGATACTGATTGGTTTAAAGCCAGGAAAGGTGTGCGTCAGGGTTGTATTCTTTCACCATACCTATTCAATCTGTATGCTGAGCAAATACTATGAGAAGCTGGAGTATGTGAAGAAGATCGGGGCATCAGGATTGGAAGAAGACTCATTAACAACCTGTGTTATGCAGATGACACAACCTTGCTTGCTGAAAGTGCAGAGGACTTGACGCAGTTACTAACGAAGATCAAAGACCATAGCTTTCAGTATGGACTGCACCTCAACATAAAGGAAACAAAAATCCTCACAATTGGACCAATGAGCAACATCATGATAAACGGAGAAAAGACTGAAGGTGTCAAGGATTTCATTTTACTTGGATCCACAATCAAAGCAGCAGTCAAGAAAACAAAAGACGCATTGCATTGGGTAAATCTGCTGCAAAGGATCTCTTCAAAGTGTTGAAAAGCAAAGATGTCTCCTTGAAGACTAAGGTGTGCCTGACCAAAGCCACAAGAGAGAATGAAGAAAACTAAAGATACAGGGGAAAGATTTGTCCTAATGACTTAAGGACCACAAGTACTACAGCCTCCACCAGACTGAGCCCAGCACAACTAGATGGTGTCCGGCTCTCACCATCGACTGCTCTGACAGGGATTACGAGAGAGGGTCCTGGACAGAGTTAGAGAAAAATGTAGAGGAAAATTCTAACTCAGACTCACATACAAAAAAAGACCAGACTTACTGGTCTGACAGAGACTGGAGAAACCCCAAGAGTATGCCCCTGGACACTGTTTTAGCTCAGTAATGAAGTCACTCCTGAAGCTCACCCTTCAGCCAAAGATTAGACAGGCCTATAAAACAAAATGAGACTAAATGGGCACACAAGCCTAGGAGCAAGGACGAGAAGGCAGGAGGGGGTGAAAAAGCTGGTAATAGGGAACCAACCCAAGGCTGGGAAGGAGAGAGTGTTGACATGTTGCAGGGTTGGCAACCAATGTCAAAAAAATATATGGGTACTAATTGTTTAATGAGAAGCTAGTTGTTCTGTAAAACTTCATCTAAAGTACAATAAAAAAAAAAAAAGATTACAACTTGAAAAAAAGAGAGAGAATAAAACAAATAAATAAAAAAAAATCAATGGATCAATGACACAAATCATATTGTTCATATTAAATTCCTGTATAAAATAGCACTGGGTTTGGTTTTGGTATTATGAACTTAAGGATTTTAACATATTTTATCAGTTCAAATTCATTATAATTATTATGTTTTGATGCCAACATTGTCCAACCGTTGGTCGATAGAAACTAAAAAACATTAAGTTAATTACTAAGTCCTTCAAATATGACACCAGGAGGCTCTAATAGATTTCTTGTTCTCTGATACAAAATGTCAAAGCTAATCTTCTGCATTTACTACCTCAGAACTGAAATTAGACATTTTTCCAAAGAGACCGATAAGTGATTATTACTTATAATCATAGTTTAATTTAATAAAAATAATTTTCACTGGTTTCTGGTTTATATGTCATCTATTTCTTCTGTATAAATGAAAAAAAGAACACATAGACATAAATAAACACACACACAAAAAAACCCAAACCCAGTGCCGTCAAGTCGATTCCGACTCATAGCAACCCTACAGTACAGAGTAGAACTGCCCCACAGAGTTTCTAAGGAGCGCCTGGTGGACTCGAACTGCTGACCCTTTGGTTAGCAGCTGTAATGCTTAACCGCTACGCCACCAAGATTTCCAAATAAACACATAAGCCAAAAAAAAAAAAAAAAAAACCCATTGCCGGTGAGTTGATTCCAACTCAAAGTGACCATATAAATCAAAACCCATTGCCATTAAGTCGATTCCAACTCATAATGACCCTATGGGACAGAGTAGAACTGTCCCATAGGTTTTCTAAGGAACAGCTAGTGGATTTGAACTGGTAGCCTTTTGGTTAGCAGGTGAGCTCTTAACCACTGTCCACCAGGGCTACATTGACCCTATAAAAAAAAAATAGTGACCCTATATTACACATTTTTATTTTCATATCATTTTTATTTACATATCTTTCTTAAAACACACACAGTAATTAATAAATATTTGATTGATACTTAGAGGCTGTGCAAGTATCCTGTTCATCCTTAAGGTGGATCTAGCCTACTGTGGTGTTCTAATAGCAATTTTCTATTTGCCTAATTCTTTCTTCACGTATTACTTGGAACATATCTCTTAGAGATCAAATTCTTGGCTCACATTTTTCCCCTTAAGTTTACGGAAAATATTGATCCATATCTGTGTTGCTTTGTACATTGCTGTTGAGAAATCAGATGCAAACCTGATTTTCTCTCCTTGAAGGTGAAGTCATGCTTCTACATGGAGGTACAGATATTTTTTTTATGTTAAATTTTAATATTTTCCTTGGCCATTTCTTGGAATGGGCTTCTCTGGATCAGTTATCACAAGTACGTGGTGGGCTGTTTTAATTTATAGATTAAAGTCTTCTGCTATTCCTGAAAATTTCTTGACTTATAATTTTAAATACTTATTTCTGCTCCATTGTTTTCTTTGTTTCTTTAGGGACTCAAATTTTATACGTGGTGTATCACTTTTGCTTAATCTTCCATACCTTTCGTGCCTTCTCAGATTCTTTTTGCTCCTGTCTTTTATTTTCGTTCTATTGGCTATTTTCATTCCTCTCTTTAATGGCCCTTACTTTTAGTGTAGAATCTTTGCTTTCTTGGGAACCTTGTAATTTAGCCTTAATTATAAAAATGATTTCTCTTTTTCTCTAATTTCTTTTCTATGTTAGTCAGTTCTAATTTAATGTGTATTTTTGTCCATCTCATTCTTATTTTGGAATTTTTGCTTTATCTGAAAATGCTTGCTTAAAGATAATGAGTTTAGGTTGAGATGTGTTACAGTTTTTTCCTCTGTCTGCAGTTGTATTTCTGGAAAGATTTTTCATCAATTGAAATATTTGGTTCTCAATTTCTGTTTTTTCTTCTATTAGTTCGGTATGGATGCTGCCTGTCAATATTCTGTTTATGTTTAGTTGCCTTGTTTTTTCTGAAACAGTAATGATAGATGATTGTATTTAGGTAGAGGTGAGGGTATTCTGTAGATTATTAAGTTATTTGTTTTAGATCACCCTCCTCTGTTGGTACAGGATTTGACATTTTTTAAATAGTTGATTCTTCTTTGCAGGATGGGGTCAGGTGTGTTCTCTAACCTTGTGATCTTCCTGTTTCTGTAGCACCTTTTCTAAGTTGAGTTCCCCAGGAAACAGACTCTGAGATGGAGATTTGCATGCAAGAAATTTGTTGGGGAAATTTCTAAGGCTCAATATTTATTGAGGGAGTGAAGGAAGTAAGATTGGGCAGATAGCTGAGTTTAACTTTAATTCTGTCACAACAAAAACCTCACCAATTCCATTGAGAAGTGAGTGACATTTTCCTTCACAGTTTCTATAACTTAAAGCAAAAGTTCTGGGATATTTACTTCCTATGAAATGGTTATTGGATGCGGGCTGCCCAAAGGAAAAGATGCGAAATGGGTGAGACAATTTTCAGCCAAGGCCAGTTCCTGGATAGGGCCTCAGATGGGAACTGTCAACTACCAGCACTCTCACAGCTGAGGTATGAAGGTGGGATCTTAGGCTGTGAACCACAGGTCCACGACAGTCTACCTCTTAGAGTGTTTAGAGTAACTTGTTTCATATAATAAGTTCTGGGAACAGCTTCTCCAGGATTCTGGTTCTTTTCTTTTCCTGGAGAATTTTAAATGATGAAAGTTAGTGGGACAGCCTACAGCTTCTACTGCTACAGCTATTCTCAAGGCCAGAATTAATATTATTCCCCTCCCCTAGGGTCCCCTGCTCTTTAGCTAATATCTCTGCTAGTTTAGGTGGCTAAAATGGTGGGTGATACAGAGGTCCGGTCCCTGGATTTCTGAGTTCCTGGCAACCATACATTCTTCAGGCCATGGTTCTGACAATTGTTACTTTACTGTCAACCATGGATAATAAGGGAGCACTAAAACATACCTATGGATCACCTGAATGCCACACATATTCTTAACACCCCTGTTGATTAACAGCAGTGCTACCTCTTCCTCATGATCAGGGTCAATTATTGCTGCAAGTCTTGTAATTCCTTCCCTTGTCTTCTTGTGTCTGGGCCCAAGGAATCCAAACTGACTGGGTGGCAGCTGTATCTTTTAGTACAATGGGATTCTCACTGTGTTTCTTGTAAAAGCATTTCTCCTCTGAGATCCAGGACCCCTAATTTCATACAGTTCAGGCTTTTGCTGAAAAAAATGCAATTTCTGCAAGTGGCTTACTTATGGGAGTTCCTGGATTCATTTCATATGGTCCAAACAAATATCCAACTTAGGACATGGCACCATATAATTGTCTCTTATTTATGATGTATACTGCTTCTTGGAAAATGAAACCCTTACATTACAAGATATCCACTCCAAGATGATACCTTAGTTGTACTTTCAAAAGGCCATTCCATCAATTTATTAAGCCAGTAGTTTCTGGATAATGTGAAATGTGATAGAAGCCGTAGGCCACTAATTTTCCAATGCCATACCTTTACTGTAAAGTAGATTTCTTGGTCCAACTCAATGTCATGCACCACTCTATCAGCCCTCAAGTAGTTGTTCTACCTGAGGCCTTCCAGATCCAAAAAGCTACTCCATACCTGCCTTATGTGTCAATTCCAGTCAAGGTGAATTTCTGCTGTTTTTAAGGTGGAAGGGATATGCTGTAGTCAACTGGACAACAAGGGACTGATTGATCTCCTTGAGGGGTGTTGCCATATTAAGGGATCCACGTTGGTCTCTGTCACTGGCAAGTTTGATATTTGGGAGTGACAGTAGTTAGATTAGCTTGAAAAGTTGGAGCCCATGTTCATATGTATAGCCTCCATTCCAGCCACCATAGCTACTTTATTTGTTCAAATGCTTTTTTTTTTTTTTTCCAGCAATGGAGTGGAAGATGAACAAAGCAGAAAAATCTCAACTGACCAAGCCATTCTGCCCACTTGGTTGTTTACCATCTGTTCCATGATAGATGCTCTCTGGTAAAAAGTAGCATACGATATAAATTTTTCTACACTTCATATCTGCTGCAATAGATCCATTTATATGTTTCTTCTACAGATCTTTCAGTTCTTAATATTTTCATCTTTTTCCCTACAGACCACTGTGCAACATCCAAACCATTCACTTCTGCCCTAAATTTATATATTCTTACCTTGGATCATTTCTCTTTCTATAAAATGGAAATAGATGAGGTTAGTCCACTGCACAAAGTGAGAATTTCCTTACTGATGCCTTTGAAAACCACTCCTGGAGGGGAGCTATAGGTCAGCAACAATACATTTTGGTTTCTAACAACATACCAAACTGATCATCTAAGAACCAATCTTGGCATTTAATATTGTCTGTCAGCTGGCCATAACGGAAATTCCATGAGGCCAGAAGTGTGAGCTGAGGGAGAGAAGTCAGTGCAACAGTGATGGATGACATGGAGTCTCAGCCGCCTGCTTGTGCATCTTCCTGTGTACCCTGGCCCTATTCATGCCTGATCCTGGATCCACCACTTTCGTCTTATAATGGATTGTTCCTGTGCCTGTTTGACCTTTTACTTGCACAATCCGACATACTCCAGCTCATAAAGTGGAGTTCTGGTCTCATGGTCATTCAGTATCCCAGGGTCAGGAGCTCTGTCTTTACCAAGGCTCAGCATGAAAGGGAGTTATTCTTGAATAATTTATAATTTTCTTCTGTAAATATCAAGTCCTTTTTCCAAAACCATAGGAGTCTAAGTTGTGATTCTCCTTTTGTGGCTTCCTATAAACGTTCCATAAACTCCACGTTTCCTCTGATGTCAGATATCTCTAATTCTATAGGTATGCTGGATCAAATGACAGTAAGCTGAGGACAGCTTGCATCATAGCTTGAATGCACAGAAGAACACCTTCCTCTTCTGAAATCACCTCGGTAATGGATTCTTCTCCCATTTGGACTAATATATCTCTGATTGGTACCTTTTTCAACTATGTCTGATATTAAGTTAGGAAATAATTTTAAGCAAGACCTTGAATTACTGGATCACAGTGCTAAACCAAGATTTTAAAAATAGTAAGGCATATACTTCTTTGCATTTTTAAATTACTACAAAAATTATTACTATTATTTTAATAATTGTATTAGTGGGAAAAAACAATGCTTTTATCATTAACACATAAAATAACAATTATTTTTGTTACCATTTTGACTTAATCTCATTCTTTTTAATTTTTATGTTTTATAATATGCATAGTATTTTAGTACAGTGGCACAATTATATAATATATAGTTAAAATGAGTATACTACAAATGATTTTACTGATATGAATGGACAGCTAAAAAATTTGGGAATCCCTTCTGTTGTGAAGCCACTAACAGATGGATGACAGTTGACAAGTAAGAAGTTGTTGACCTAATCTCAGGAAATTTCTAGAATAAAAAAGGGAGGCCAATGTAGCATTGAAGGAAACACAAGAATCATGAAGGACAAAGAGAGAAACATGACCTAGCATAAAAGACTGAGACAGAACAGTTAGGAATATAGGAGAAATAAGTGTTATCACAGAAGCTAGAAGTGAGAGATTATCAATAGTACCAAACACTAGAGCTTGGTGAGGAATATAATTAGGAAATGTTCTTTAGAGTTGGAATTTTAAATTTGGTTGTGACTTCAGTGAGAAAGAAGTTTCAGTGAAATAGTGGGGATAGAAAAATAATAAGTGGGAGGGAACCAGACAGAATAATTCCCAATCTAACACCCTACTCTACCTAGTATCTTTTAGAAGGGTCCCCATATGTTACGAGTGCATAAGATTCAGCCACCTTTTTTTAATATCCATTCTCTGATTAAACTTTCTTCTTTCAAGCTTCTAGGCTTTTAATCATACGGTTCTCTGAGGCTACTGACCTTCCACATAACGTCTATCTATTAAAATCTTACTTATCCTCAAAGATTAGACAGGCCTATAAAACAAAATGAGTGTAAAATGACATGCCAGCCCAGAGGCAAGAATGAGAAGGCAGGAGGGGACAGAAAAACTGGTAAAAGGGGAATCCAAGACTGAGAAGGGGAGAATGCTGACATGTCGGGGGGTTGTTAACGAATACCACAAAACGATATGTATATTAATTGTTTAATAAGAGACTAATTAGCTGTGTAAACCTTCATCTAAAATACAATAACAAAAAAAAAAAAAAATAGAAAGAAATTTCCCCAGGGTGAAGTGTTTACAGGTAAAAGCACTGGAATTCAAACCCAAGTTGGCTTGGTTCCAAAGCCCACAATGCCAAAAAAAACCAAAAAACCTGTGATTAAAAATAAAATTTTACTTATCCTGCAAGGTTCATCTGAAATAACACTTAAACATTTAGAAATCTTTCTTTCTTCCTTCAGGCCACTACCCACTTCCTTTGCTCTATTCCCACATTATAAGTTTATACTTTTATAATGCTTATCACAGCTTGACTTATACTCTAGTTAGCAGTGTAAGTGTCTTTTGCCCCTGTTAGATTATGAGCTTATTGTCAGGGGCTACTTCTAATATTTACAAATATTTCATCCCCACTTAATTCACATCTTGTACCCCCTCATGCTTATTGTCTTATCCAATGCCCTGTATAAGTATTTAATAAAGGTTGAAGAAAACTCAAATTTTAACAAGGAAGTTTGTAGTGAGTCTCTAGGTCAGTTTTCTGTGGAGAACTTAGAAGATGTATAACATGTCCTCTGACTTAAGGATATTTAATCAAGACATAAATTTTAAGGATATACGAGTTGCACTTAATTGTCAGCTGTGTTATGAAGTCAAGTAAGTACCATGTAAGTCAGAAAGAGGGAAGCTCAATTTGTTATAAAGGACCTGAGAAAGTCCTCATGGAGGAGATCAGGTTGAACTCAAGGATGAGAAGAATTGCAGTGGAAAGAGGGAGAAGAAAGCGTTTTAGAAGAGAGAACATTATGAGCAAGTTCATTGAGTCAAGGCTGAACTGAGTGCACAGAGGAAGAGTGAAGTGATGTGCATGGCCTTGTGCCCTGAGCTGAGAGGAGGAAAGTAAGGGGACAAGTAAGAAAGAGGCAGAGTACAGAGTTCGTGAAACACAGAACACGGTTTTTGTTTGAAAATTAATCAGGGACCATGAAAAATTCTTAAGCATGGGTATGTGGTGGGATGGATCACTTTTGTGTGGCCTTGAGTGCCATGGTCTTGTAATTCCCACCCAAGGGATTGGGCAGGACTTTGTGATAGGGTAAATACCACAAAGTGTTCCTGAGTCTGAATTGTAACTGCTACTTCCCTAATAAATCCCTTAATCATGAGTATTATCTGTGAAGTCTGTGTGGCCATTGCAATGAATTATCAAACCCAGCAGAAAGCACAGAATGCTGTGCAAGGGACAGTTGTGTCAGAATTGATTAAGATGGTGAAGAGAGGAGAGATGTGTGACCTCCACCTCATAGGAATCAGCCTTGATCTTGATTCTCCTTACCCGTTGCAAAGTTAGAGGAGGTCAGACACTACCTCCACATTGTTTTCACAAAGAGTACCATTTTTATCATTTATTCAACAAATATTATTGAGTACACCAAAGTGCCAGACACTATCAAGGTGTTGAGAATGCATAAATGAACAAAGCAGAGAAAGTTCCTCCTTTCTTAAAGCAATATGCTAATGGTGCTGATAGAGTAGGGGTGATGAATTACATATATACCAACTAATTAAAATATGATATGTTGAAGAGTGATTTGTGGTATAGAGGAAAAAAAGTGACGAAGATAAAGGAAAGCTTGTTTTTTAGGGTAAACAGAAAAGATAGGAAGACAAGTTCAGTAATTCATCGGGACTGAATAGTTGTTATGGATTGAACTGTGCTCCAAAAATATGTGTTGTATATCCTAACCTTTTTATGCCTATGGTTAGAACCCCATTTGGGAATGGGTTGTCTTTGTTATGTTAACTAGGCAGGATGAGTGTAGGGTGTATCTTGAGTCAGTCTCTTCTGAGATATAAATGAGACTAAACAAGCAAGCAAGAAAAGCACAGATGGGAGAAGATAGATGCCAAGCCACCTGATAAACACCCAGCAGCAAAACCTAAATGATGCAAGAATCTTCCTCCAGAGCTTACAGAAAGAGAAGTCTTCCCCTAGAACTGGCACCCTGAATTTAGACTACTAGCCTTCTAAACTGTGAGAAAATAAATTTGTTTTTCAAAGCCATCCACCTGTGGAATTTCTGTTATAGCACCACTAGACAACTGAGACAAAATTTGGTACCAGAAGAATGAGGTCCTGCTCTAACAGATATCAAAAATGTGCAAATGGTTTTTGAATTGGGTAATGGACAGAGGCTGGAAGAGTTTTTTTTTTTTTTTTTTCATGGTACTTTTAGTTAAAGTTTACAAATCAAGTCAGCTGCTCATATAAAAATTTACATATACCTTTGCTATATACTCCTAGCTGCTCTCCCCCTAATGAGACAGCACTTTCCTGCTCTCCACCCTGTATTTCCGTATCCATTTAACCAGCTTCTATCCCTCTCTGCCTTCTAATCTCCCCCCCAAGACAGGAGCTGCCCACATAGTCTCATGTGTCTACTCAATCCAAAAAGCTTACTCCTCACCAGCATCATTTTCTATCTTATAGTGCAGTCCAAACCCTGCCAGAGGAGTTCACTTTGGCAATGGGTCCTGTCTTGGGCCAACAGAAGGTCTGGGGACCATGACCTCCAGGGTTCTTCTAGTCTCAGTCAGACTATTAAATCTGGACTTTTTACAAGAATTTGAGGTCTGCATCCCACTGCTCTCCTGCTCCTTCAGGAATTCTCTGTTGTGTTCCCGTGAGGGAATTCACAGATTGTAGCCGTGAAACAGTTTTAAGGTGCCTAATAGTAAAAGCCTAGATTGCCTTGAAGAGATTGTTGGTAGAATTTTGGACATCAAAGGCAATTCTGATGAAGGCTCAAAAAGAAGTGAGAAGAGCTATAGAGAAAGTCTCTGTCGTCTTAGAGAATACATATGGTGCCAGCAACAGAATATTGTTAGAAATATAGATGCTAAAAGTGCTTTGGTGAGGCTTTAAAACAAAATGATGAAAATGTGATTGGGCAATGGAGGAAGGGCAATGCTTTTGATGCTGTGGCAAAGAACTTGTCTCAATTATATTCAAATGATTGGTGAAAGATAGACCTTGTGATAAACTTGGATATCTGGCTGAGGAGATTTATAAGCAAGATCTTAAAGGGGCTGTGTGGTTTCTTCTTGCTGTTTATAGTAAAATGTGAAAGAAACGAGATGGATTTAAAAATAAGCTGTGCAAAATGAAACCAGAACTTAAAGATTTGGAAAATTCTGTTGTGGAAAGTAAGGATGTGTGCCCTAAAACATTTACCAAGGACTTGGAGACTCAATCTTTTGTTAAGGAGAGTAAGCCTGTGATTAATGGGTCTCACCAACTGCCACAGAAGGAAACCTAGTGGCTTACATTGAAGGAGACAGGGACAGGATGAAAGGAAAGAAAGCTTTCTGCTTCTTGTAATTCTACAGGCAGGAAACAGCCCAGAGAAGTTACATCTGTTGTCCTTCAGGAAAAGAAAAGGATCATGCCTAGAACAGCTTGGAGATAAACAGAAGTATGGGAAGGAGCATGGGAAGCAGGACCTTCTCACTTTCAACAGGTGGGGCCACAGTCTCCTGGATATGAAAAAGTGGGGCCAGAGCCTCTTCGGTTTCAGAGTCAGATCTTCACTAGTTCAGTTACAGAATGTGGCCACTGCTGTTAAGTTGTGCCAGACGAATGTAGTCACCACCCAAAGCTGAGGGGACAGGCTGCTATGTTCAAGGGACAGAGAATGAGGTCTGCTAGGACTGAGGTAGTATGATCAACATTCAGATGGACTAAGAGAATGGGGCCACCCAGAGCCAAGGGAGCAGAGTTGCCATACCAATGGGCCCAGAAGGTGGGGCTGAAGTCCAGGGCCAAGGGGTCTTCCTCTGAACTCAGAAAACATGGCCAACACACAGAACCTGGAAGGTAGGCTGATTACTCAGATGGTCTTAGTGAAGAGAGGATTATTTTCAAGTCTTGAGAGCTCACGTAAATTCTTCTGCTGGATTTTGGACTTGCTTGGTGTGACTTATCCCTTCTTTCCCTCCAATGTCTCCCTTTTGTAATGAATCTCATTGTTGTACCTGCTCCACCATTGTAATTTGAAAACAGATAATTTGTAGTCTAGATTTCACAGGTTCATAGATGAAGAGTTTTTCCACAAGATGGAATATTCCTAAAGTCTCACCCATATTTGATTTAAAAGCTTCAGAAGATGAGATTTTGGAGTGGAGTTAAGATTTTTTTTATGATGGGGTGCATGTGTTCAGCATGTGGCAAGGACATGAATTTTTGAGGGCCACAGGGTTCAATTTTATGGATTAAATTGTATTCCTCAAAATATGTGTTGTAAATCCTAGTCTCTTTGAGGTTATAACTCCATTTGGGCATGTGTTGTCTTTGTTATGATAATGAGGCAGAATGAATGTAGGGTGTATCTTGAGTCATCTCTTTTGAGGTATAAATGAGATTAAACAAGCAAACAAGAGAAGCAGAGGTAGGAGAAGAGAGATGCCAAGCCACATAAAGACCACCCAGGAGCAGAAGCTAAAAGAGACGAGGACCTTCCTCCAGAGTCGACAGAGAGAGAAAGCCCTCCCTTAGAGATGGAACCCTGAATTTGAGAAAATAATGTGAGAAAATAAATTTCTGTTTTTAAAGCCATCCAATCATGGTATTTCTGTTATAGCAGCACTAGATAATTAAGACCATAGTAGTATCAAAGTTGTTCCAATGAGGGCTTAAAGAACATGGCAATAGATTCAATTCACAGAAGGAAGAAGTCAGGAACCTTGGCTGAACTCACCAAACCTTTCCATCTTTCCTTCACCAAATCCTAATTATTTTTCATAAGTCATATTAAGCCTACTTTCTCCAGTAAGCGGTCAAACCAGTCTGAGACTTTTTTCTGCCCATTTTACATTTTATGTACAGAGTGGAGAACAGGATTTAAAAATTAGATCAGTTACATAAGAGTCAACAAGATGATTATCACAGACTTCAGTGAGGGTCATTTGTTTTAATCACAGTGTCTTACAGAGCATCTTTAATTAATGCCGAGTGGTTTCTAAATTTTGTGGACAGCATCTCCTCATGGAAAAACACTAATGTCAATTCCAGAAAATCCCTTTAGGATTAGATGGAAAGAAAATTTAACACTGTAATTATTCTCACTGACCTATTAGTAGTCTCCAAGATTTTCATTCTTTTAATCCCACATGTTTCAGAGAACAAGATTTATATTCAGAAATTCTATTTGTCCTAACTTCACAAGGCAAGTAATAAGCTTTTACATGCCCTTCTCAGAGAAGTCCAGGTAAAAGAAATATCCTAATTTGTTTTTAACTTTTAATATTCACATTCATAAATACTTCTTTCTCAAAGTGTGTTATCTTCATTGTATACTTCAACTCAGTTATCCTTCTAGCTTCTCTCTAACTTGAAGACTGTGATGAGCTAGGATGAGAGAGAATACTGCAGTTCATCTTGACTTTCTGATTATAAGGTAGAATTTCAAAACATACAGGTAAGATCACAAAGTAATTCTATTTAAAAATTCAAATTTGTTGTTGTTTTAGGTGTTGTTGAATCAGTTCTGAGTCATAACAACCCTATGTACAGCAGAACAAAACACTGCCCAGTCCTGTGCCATCCTCATAATCATGGCTATGTTTGAGCCCATTGTTGGAGCTATGTGAATTAAAAGTTATTTCTAATTTACCTGAATAATTAAATGGTTTATGTTTAATAATTTTATAAAAAGAAACAAATAAAAGTGTAACCAGTGTCTTCCTTTTGATTTTTTTCTAAAAATTAATTTTAATATAATGGAAGTAAAATATTTTAGACCATAGAATTTACATCATTAGCATCCTCAGTCGAGATAACCCGCTTCTATCTCTAGATAATGAGATAACCTTGTAAAGCAAACCAAAATTTGTTCTCAAAAATTCTAAGGCTATTTAAGGGTTTTAGAAAACTAAGGCATAAAGACAAGCTTACATTAATTTATTAGTTTATAAGTTATGGTGATATAATTCAGAAAATTTTATAATTTCCCAAGGAAACAGAAATGTAGTAGATAAGATTGTACAACATGATTAACGCAATTAGTGTCACTAAATTGTACACTTGAAAAATCTTGAATTGGCAAGCGTTGTGCTACATATGTTTTTACAACAATTTTCAAAAACTGAATTCAAGTAAGAGAAAGACACCTAATTTTTTTCAAATAAAGGGTTTTGAATAATTTCCTTTGTAGGCTCTTCTTCAAACTAAATAATTTCAATTTGCTGAGACCACAGAGGTCACTTAGTCAGTATCATTGGTGGCATACTGAAAACAAGTTCACGCATTCCAGGTGATCAGGATGGAGCTGAGAACCTATTAATTCTGCCTTTTTACCAGAGCATTTTACAGCCCCCTTCACAGAAGTATATCAAAGTTAAACTCCAAATGTTTACTATCTAATAAACAAATTGTACATATAGATATAAAATAAGCAATGCAGATTAAACACAAAGATTCTAGATTATGTTGAGTATATAACAGATAGTTAAGGGCTCAGAAAATGGAGATCTATGTGGTCTGGTCTAGGTTATTTAGTTTAAACTTTCTTAAGTAGCATTATATGTAATAATACCCGGTGCGATCAAGTCAATTCCAACTCATACTGACCCTTTAGGGTAGAGTAGAACTGCCCCATAAGGTTTCCAAGAAGTAGTTGGTGGATTTGAATTGCCAACCTTTTCGGTTAGCAGCCAAGCTCTTAACCGCTGTGCCACCAGGGCTCCATTATGTGTAAACTATGCCTTAAATAAATGATTGAAAGGATACAGATATTTGATAAGGGTGCCAGTTATCTATGTTAGGAATAATGATTTGTAAGAAATAACAGCATGGGTGGAGTCAGTGTTTCATGGAAATGAATGAGTGTGGCACTGGAGGCGGGGATGAGGGAATTGAACAATGGGTGGACACAGCGAGAAAGCCAGAAGAGCTATTGTTGAATGCGGGAAATAAGGATGAAGGTGGATCAGGTTACAGAGAACCTTAAACACCATCCTAAAGAATTTGAATTTATCTCAGAGATAACAAATATTGAAGTCTTCCTGGCAGCACAGTGTTGTGTCGCATCTGGCAATTTCATGAAGTGATGACCACTGAACTCCAACACAGATTAGTAGATCTGGAAGTGATCAGGAGAATGTGACCTTAAATAAGGAATTAAACAATAGAGGGCTTCTATCTGATAAGTGATAGGAGTCTCTACAGGACAAACTGGAGAGGATACACACTGGATGTTTATCAAATCTCATAATATGGTCATAACTATTAGAGTACTATCACCAAATCTCAGCATATTAGAATAACAGGAGAACCTTAGGGCTAGAAATGGAGAGTATTCAGATAAAGAAGGAAAATATTAACATTTATTTACAACTAGTCTGAGAAAATTTTCACTATCACTGCAAAATGGATTAACAGAAATATGAAGATGGTATACAACAGTTCATTTATTAAGGAAATTGATGCATTTTTGTTTCTCTAGCTTTCCAAGGTAATTTTCTCTAAATAGTCCACACCCTAATATTTGATGACGTTGGTACACTTTCTAAACTATAAATTTCACACATCTAAACTATGGTATTTTAAGTATTCACTCCACTGGAATAGAATAAAAAAATGTTTGCTCAGTGAAAAAAAAATACAGGAAAACGGATTTTAAGCACAATTTAGGGATTGACAATACAAAAACTGACATTGAAATATTTGAGGACACTAAATCTAGGGTACTCTGTATTTGTCCACTACCTTTGTGTAAATTCATAAACATAAATCTTTTCGCTACAAGCATTTCCTTGGAATTATCAAAATATTCTTGTGAATTTTGAACTTCGGGGCTTGAGGTCATATAAGATGATGCTTTAGGGGAACTGATGCCTTTGAATTATGGTGTTGGTGAAGAATGTTAAATATACCATGAATTGCCATAAAAGATAACAAGAAGTACAACCAGAATGTTCCTTGGAAGTGAGGATGGCAAGACTTCGTCTCATGTACTGTGGACATGTTATCAGGAGGGACCAGGCCCTGGAGAACATCATGCTTGGTAAGGTAGAAGTTCAGCAAAGAAGAGGAAGATCCTCAATGAGATGGATTGACACAGTTGCTACAACAAGGGACTCAAGGATAGCAATGATTGTGGGGATTCCTCAGGACAAGGTAGTGTTTCATTCTGTTGTACATTGGGTCTCTATGAGTGGGAACCAGCAAGACAGCACCTAACAACAATAATATTCCCTAGAAGTATATATGCCTGTATTTTAGAAATGTCAAGGAAAACTTAGGAAGTAGCCCTACTCCCTGTTCTTCAATAGAAATTAGAAGAGAAAATTAGACACACTCTAAATTAGAATCCTATCTCTCCATATTTTCTGTCTCAGCAGGAAAGTAGAGATGAACAAGGACAATCACTCCTTGACAACTGAATTTATGCTCATAGGATTTATGGATCACCCAGATCTAAAGACTCTTCTGTTTGTGGTGTTCTTTGCTATCTATCTGATCACGATGGTGGGGAATCTTGCATTGGTGGGATTGATTTTCATGAAGCGCCGTCTCCACACACCCATGTACATCTTTCTGGGCAATCTGGCTCTCATAGATTCCTGCTGTTCCTGTGCCATCAACCCCAAGATGTTAGAGAACTTCTTTTCTGAGGACAGAATGATTTCCCTCTATGAATGCATGGCACAACTTTATTTTTTCTGCTTTGCTGAAACTGCAGACTGCTGTCTCCTGGCAGCAATGGCCTATGATCGCTATGTGGCAATATGTAGTCCACTGCAGTACCACACCATGATGTCAAAGAAACTCTGCATTCAGATGATCATAGGGGCCTACATAGCTGGGAACCTGCATTCCATTATTCATGTAGTATTTCTGTTAAGGTTAACATTTTGTGGATCTCATCAAATCAATCACTTTTTTTGTGATGTTCTTCCATTATACAGACTTTCCTGTGTCGACCCATATATCAATGCACTGATGGTATTCATCGTTGCAGGGTCAGTTCAGATCTTCAGTATTATCATAGTCCTAATCTCTTATCTTTGCATCTTTTTCACAATTTTTCAAATGAAGTCCAAAGAGGGAAGAGGCAAAGCTTTATCTACTTGTGCATCTCACTTTCTCTCAGTCTCAATATTCTATGGTTCTCTTCTCTTCATGTACATTCTGCCAAGCTCCGTTAAAGAGGGGGGTAAAGATATACCAGTTGCTATTTGTTACACTCTAGTAATTCCTTTATTAAACCCTTTTATCTATAGTCTAAGAAATAAGGAAGTAATAAATGTTATGAAAAGAATTATGAAGAACAGAAAACCTCATAACATTCTGAAACAAATATCATCCCCTTGACAAACTGATTTTTATTAGTTAAACTTTCTTCAAAGTCAAGGATACTGAGAAATGGAAAATGTCCACTTTGTGTATCATATATTAAATCACTAAACCATGATGATTTTTAAGTCAAATAATACACAAAAGGCTAAATAAGTTCATGAAGGAAGGATTCTACTAATATGTATTTCAAAATCTAAACCATGAGGGTCTCTTAGGAGTGAAGTACATGACTACTCCTACGGTTGTATATTGTTGTCAGAGTGCAATTAGCTACAATTTTCAACATATCCAAAAAATCCTAGGAATAAATGTAGTATATACCCTTCATTTAGCACTGTTGGCAAGTTTATGGAATCCCTAAGCATAGCCATAAAAACTACACACATTTCAAGTTCTCATATATTAATTACTTAAGCCACACTATCTATCAACCTCTTGGAAGAAGTACAAACAGAATGCTCCTTAGAAGCAAGGATGCTGAGACTCCATCTCACATACTTCGGACATGTTGTCAGGAGGGATCAGTCCCTGGAGAAGGACATCTTGCTTGCTAAAGCAGAGGGTCAGTGAAAAAGATGAAGACCCTCAATGAGATAAATTGACACAGTGGCTGCAACAATGGTGTTAAGCATCACAACAATTACAAGGACTGGGCAGTGTTCCATTCTGTTGTAGGTAGAATCACTATGAGTCAGAACCAAATTGATGACACCTAACCACAACAATAACATCTATCAAAAGTAAAATGTGCATTTGAATTCTATTCTCAGCTTTTTTTGAGTAGTATGAGAATTTTTGTTTCAATATAGGTTTATATTTGAGTATGTATTCTCAAATCAAGAACATCTTTATCTTTAGTGTTAGTCATTTTTCCTATCAAGCTCTCTGAAAGAGTGTTTATATAATGGTAATTTATCAACCTTTAGTTGAAAATATTGCTATTTATATTGAAAGTCCTGTGGAGTTGAATGTTTTCACATAGTTTGATAGTTGTCCATGATGCATAATAGTACAATTCCTGATTATATCAATTCATTCAAGGGTTTTCCCCCAAGATAACATTACTTATTATTAGGAATATCAATCATCTGAACTAATTCCCATGTAAATTATTTGTATATTATTAGCATTAATGGAAAGCTAGAGATACTGCTCCACAAAAATGCAGAAAATAGTGAAAATTCTAGAAAGCTAAACAACAGAAAATGTTTTTTGATCATTTATGTGTGCAAATATGAAAGAAAAATGGTTAAATGAGAATGCACATAAAACTAGTACTTTCATATATATTACATTCCAATGATTTAGGCATTATTTTTCATGCTTTTCTAGAGTAAAAAACTCATATGTTTAAATATTAAGTAGTTTGCCCAAGTTCATGCAGACATCCAAATGGAATTAGAGTTTGATTCAATAATACCTTTTCCCCACACTGTTTTACAGCTCCTTTCACAGAAAATTAAGTCACAGTTAATCTCAAAATGCTTAAAATCTAATAAGGAAATTGGACATACACATATGAGGAAAAAGGCAATGTAAATTATACCCAAGGAATTTTAGGTTGTGTTGGGTATATAGCATGTGCTTGGGAATGCAGAAAATGGAGATCAGTGTAGTCTGAGGTATTTAGTTATAAATAGCATCAGGAATAACAGATGTTTAAAGGGTAGAAAAAACTTGATATGGGAGAAAAACAGGAATAAAAGCACGAGCAGAGTCAATGTTTATTGAAATGAGTGTGACAACGCTGGTATGGAATGAGGGAGGTGAAGGATGGGTGTAGAAATCTGGCAGAGCTATTGGTGAAAACCCTCAGTGAATAAGGATGGAAGTGGATCCTTTACTGAGAATTTTAAATGCCACCTTATGGAATCTGAATTTATCTTAGAAGCATCAAACATTGATGTCTTCCTGGTAGCTGAATACAATTGTCCCTTGGAATCCATGAGGATTGGTTCCAGGACCACCCACGGACACCAAAATCCAAGGATGCTCAAGTCCTTTATATAAAATGGTGCAGTATTTGCATATAACCTATGCACATCCTCCTATATACTTTAAATCACCTCTAAATTACTTATAATACCTAATATAACAAAATGCTATGTAAAATGCATTTGTTAAGGCTTACACTTACTGCTTAATGCTTTCTCATTCTTTCTGCTTTACTGTGCGAATGCTCAATTCATTCTTACCGACCTTACAACCCACTTCAGCAAATGACATGCCATTTTTCTAAAGATCTGAAATTTTTATTTTCTCATCGAGAGATAGCACTTTATGCACCCCCTTAACCTTTGAGGGATTACTTTGACAACTTAATTGCTTTTTATCTTAGGAGCCATTTTTTCACAGAAACAAAGGGTGCACACAGCACAAGTAGCAAACAAACAAGACTCTAGGAGAACAATGGTAAAACAATGAAAGCTGGAGAGAGACTGAGGATCTATGAAAAGGTGGGAGGCTACAGCAGGGGATGCCTACACATCATTTTACTTGCTTGGATTCAGCGTAGTGCTTGGCAGCAGCAATTTCACGGTTACCTTTTTGAAATTTTCTTATTTTTTTTTTAATATTTTGATCTATGGTTGGTTGAATCCGTGGATGCAGAAACTGTGGATGTAGAGGGTCGACTATAATATGATTTCTTTTAACTGATTTGGCATTTGACTGGACAGAGAGGCTAGAAGCAATGAGACTAACTGCAATAATTCAAATACTAGATGGTAAGAGCTGACACTGGAGAAGAGCCTGTAAAGGAGAAGTTCATGAAGAGTTTTTTAACTAAGACTAAAGGATTGAATTAAACTCAGTTTTTTTAATGAATTAAACTGGTACTTTTTTTTTTTTTTAACATGTCTTCCCAGGGCTCTTTATTTGCCCAGCTGATTTCAGCAGGGTTACTTTTCCCAGGTTCCTGCTATCTGGCTTCTTATTTGCTAGTAATCACGGGACCTGAAAGAGTGTTTCACCCTGGGGTCAAGCCAGGATATGAAAGAGATACACTCTAAGAAAGGAAATATTGCCACAGGTGTCTTTGTGTAAATGGGCCAAGAAATGTTTCTTTATGAAAAGGATATAATTAAAATTGTTTTGAAAGCGTCTCGGAGCTAGCCTTATCTAAAGTTTCCCAGGCAACTTAAAAGGGTTTTGTTTTAACCAGCTATTTCTGGGAAATGAGATACTGGTACTGAACAGTTATCACAACTCCCTGAGACATCTGATTAAAGCTGCTTAAGACCAACCAGTGATGTTTTTATGACCCCTCCTGAAGGATATGTGACTATGATTGAAAACCTCTGTAATTAGCCCTTGAAATCAATCACTGTAAGCCTCTGTACCCAATTCTTCAATAGAATCCTATTCCCCACCTTCTAACCCACTCTTCTTGTGACTTCAACCAAAAACTAACAAATCAAATGGTTTAAATGTAAAGTACCAGGCCCAGATGGTTTTACTGGTGAAAGCTACCAAGCATTTAAGGAAGAAATTATACCAAATCTCTGCAATCTCTTCCAGAAAATAGAAGCAGTGGGAATGCTTTCTAACTCATTCATAGGAGAGCATTACCCTAAAACCAAACACAGACAAAGTCATTACAAGAAAGAAAAACCAAAGACCAATATCTCCCATGAATATAGATGCAAAAATCCTCAGGAAAATATTAGTAAACTGAGTCCAACTATACATATATGTATGTATATAACAACAAAGCAGAATTTATCTCAGATGTGAAACACTGGTTCAGCATTTGAAAACCAATTACTATAATCTATTGTATCAACGGACTAAAGAGGAAAAGTCATTTGATCATATTAATAGGTACAAAAAAAGCATTCGACAAAATCTAATAACCATTCGTGATTAAAAAAACTCTCAGGAAACTAGGAATAGAGGGGAACATCCTGAACTTGATTAAAAAAAAAAGAATCTACAAAAAACCAACAGCTAACTTCATACTTTATAGTGAGAAACTAGACGCTTTCCTCCTAAAATGGTGAAGAAGGCAAGGATGTGCCCTCTCACCACTCCTATTCAACATCATACTGGAAGTCCAATAATGCAATAAGATAAGAAAATGAAAGGTATATAGGTCAGGAAAGAGGAAATAAAACTGCCTTTGTTCACAGATGACGTGGTTGTCTATGTAGAAAATCCTAAAGAATCCAAACAAAGAAAAAAAATCTTCCTTGAACAAATAAGCGATTATAGCAAGGTTGCAGGGTACAAGGTTAATATACAAAAGTCAATTGTTTCTTATATACCATCAATCAAAACTGGCATTAAAAACACAACATTTACATTATCACAAAAACTTAAATAGGTAGAAATCTAACAATACACATAAAAGATCTATATGAAGAAAACAACAAAACTCTGATGAGGGAAATCAAAGAAGAGCTAGACAAATGAAGAGATATTCCATTTATAAACCATATATAAACCAAACCCATTGCCATTGAATCGATTCCAAGGAAGACTCAATATTGTTAATATATCACTTCTTCCCAACTTGATCTGTAGATTCAATGCAACCTCAATCAAAATCTCAGCAAGTTATATTGTGGACAGTGACAAACTGATTCTAAAGTTTATATGGAAAGGCAAGAGACCTAGAATAGCCAACATAACTCTGAAGAAGAACAAAGTAAGAGAACTGACACTACCTGACTTTACAACTTACTATACAGCTATAGTAACCAAGACAGTGTGGCATTGGTGAATGAACAGACAGATAGATCAATGGAACAGATTAGAGAGCCTAGAAATAGACCCACACAACTGATGTTTGACAAAAGAGTGAAAGCAACTTAATGACAGTCTTCTCAACAAAGGGTTCAGGAACTCTTGGACATCCACATTAAAAAAAAACAATTAATCTAGACATTGACCGTAAACAAGAACTTATTCAGAATGGATCATAGCTCTAAATGTAAAACGCAAAACTATTAAACTGATAAAAGATAAACAGGAGAAAAATCTAGATTACCTGGGTTTGTGATGAGTTTTTAGATACAACAAAAGCAAATTCCATGAAAGAAGAAATTAATAAGTTGGACTTCATTAAATTTAAAAGCTCATGCTCTGAGACAGACACCGTTAAGAGACTGAAAAGACAAGCCACAGGCTAGGAGAAAATATTTAAAAACACATATCTGATAACTTGTACCCAAAATATATGAAGAACCCTTAAAACCCAGCAATAAGAAAAAAGTATATCCAATTAAAAAGTGGGCGAGAAGATCCAAACAGACACCTCACCAAAGAAGGTATGTTGTTGTTGTTGTGTGCAGTAGAGTCGTTTCAGACTCATAGTGACCCTGTGTACCACAGAACAAAACATTTCCCAGTCTTGCGCCACGATCACAATCGTTGATATGCTTGAGCCCATTGTTGTAGCCATTGTGTCAATCCATCTCGTTAAGGGTCTTCCTCTTTTCTGCTGACCCTGTACTCTGCCAAGCATGGTGTCCTTCTCCAGGGACTGATCCCTCCTGACAACATGTCCAAAGTATGTAAGATGCAATCTCGCCATCCTTGCTTCTAAGGAGCATTCTGGTTGTACTTTTTCCAAGTCAGCTTTGTTCATTTTTTTGGCAGCCCATGGTATATTCAATATTCTTCATCAACACCACAATTCAAAGGGGTCAATTCTTCTTCAGTCTTCCTTATTAATTGTCCAGCTTTCACATACAAAAGAAGATACACGCATGGCAAATAAGCATACGAAAAGATGCTCAACACCTTATGTTATAAAAAAAAAAGTTACCATGGAGCCAATTTCGAATCATAGTGACCCTATAGAACAGAGTAGAAGAAGACTTGATAGCTAATGTTAGTTGTTCTGCTGGGTAGTGGACTTTCTTGATGCCCATTATCCCTTCTTTTCCTTCAATTTCTCTCACTTGCAAAGGCAATGTCTACTTTGTGCCTGTTGCATCAATGTACTTCAGAAACAGATAATTTGTAGTCTAGACTTCACAAGTTAACAGATGAAAAGAAATTTTGCCTCAGGATGGGATACTTCTTCAGTGTCACACATACTTGATTTAAATGCTTTAAAAGATGAGATTTTAGACTTGGAGTTCATTTGAGACTTTTGGGATGATGTGACAGGATGGATGTGGTTTGCATGTGGTAAATACAAGAATTTTGAGGAGCCGAAAGGTGGAATGTTATGGATTGAATCGTGATCCCCGAAAATATGTGTTGTATGTCCTAACCTCTATGCCTGTGGTTAAAATCCGATTTGGGAATGGGTTGTGTTTGTTATGTTAATGAGGCTGGGTAAGCGTAGCGTGTATCTTGTGTTAATGTCTTTTGAGATATAAAAGAGATTAAGCAAGCAAAGGAGAGAAGCAGAGATGCAAGAAGAAAAATGCCCAGGAGCAGAAGCTAAAAGAGTCAAGGACCTTCCCCTCCAGAGCCAACACAGAGAGAAAGCCTTCCCCTAGAGCCAATACTCTGAATTTTTAATTCTTGCCTCTTAAACAGTGAGAAAATTAATTTCTGAGTGTTAAAGCCATCCTCTCGTGGTATTTCTGTTACAGCAGCACTAGATAATTAAGTAAATGGTAATATCAAAGTTTTTCCAATGAAGGCTTGACGGACACGTGGACGGATTCAATTCACAGAGTGAAGAAGTCAGGGACCTTGGCTGAATTCACCACACCTTTTCATCTTTTCTTCACCAAATGCTATTAATTTTTCATAAGCCAAATTAGACCTATGTCTTCCAATAAGTGGTCAATACAGTCTGAGGCTTTTTTCTGCCCCTTTTACATTTTATGCACAGAACGGCAAACAGGATTTAGAAATTAGATCTGTTACGTAAGAGCCAGCTAGGTGATTATCCTCAGTTTGGTGAGGCCTTTTGCTTTAACCACAGTATTTTACAAAGCATCTTTAATGAATGCCATATTGTTTCTGTGTTTTGAGGACAGAATCTCCACACAGAAATACAATGATGTCAATTCAAGAAAATCCCTTTAGGATTAGATGGAAAACAAACTTTGCACTCTAATTATCATCACTGACCTATTAGTAGTCTCCAAGATTTTCATTCTTTCAATCCCAAATGTTTTAGAGACCAAGATTTATATTCAGAAATTCTATTTGTCCTAACACCACAAGGGAAGTAACAAGCTATTCTCCTTCTCAGAGAAATCCAGGTGAGAGAAATATTCTGATTTATTTTTACTTTTAATATTGACATCCATAAATATTTATTTCTCAAAATTTGTTATCTTCATTGTTCTTAGATTTCAACTGATTAGTTATCTTTCTAGTTTTTCTGTCAATTGAATACTATGAGGAGCTAGGATAAGACACGATACTGCAATTCATCCTGACTTTGATTATAAGGTACAATTTCAAAAGAGACAGTAAAAGTCACTAAGTAATTCTACAAAATAAGTCAAGTTTGTTGTTGTTAGGTGCCGTCGAGTCAGTTCTGAATCATAGCGACGCTATGTACAACAGAGGAAAACACTGCCTCGTGCTGTGCCATTCTCACAATCGTTGCTATGTTTGAGCTCATTGTTGCAGTAATGTGAATTTAAAGTTATTTCTGATTTAGCTGAATCATTAGATGGTTTATACTTAATATTTTCAAATAAACAAATTTAAAAATGTTTAGCCATTGGGTTTCCTTTGATGTTTATGGAAAAATCAATTTCAAAGTTATGGAAAAATAAATCTGTTTTGGCCATAGAATTTACATGATTAGCATCTTCAGTTGAAGTGTTCTACTGCTGTCACTAGATAATGAGATAACCTTGTAAAGCAAAACAAAATTTGTTCTCAAAAATCCTATGACTATTTAAAAACAACCAAAAATTTAGAAAACAAAAATATAAAGGCAAGCTTACTTTAATTTATTAACTTATAAGCTATTGTGATATGATTCAGAAAAGTTTATAGTTTTCCAAGGAAACAGAAATATAGTAGATAAGGTCGGACAACATGACAGATGTAATTAGTATCACTAAATTGTACACATGAAAAATCTTGAATTGGCAAGTGTCAGGTTACATATATTTTTAACAACAAGTTTTAAAATGTCAATTCAAGTAATAGAAAGACACCTACATTTTTTCAAATGAAGAGTTTGAATAATTTCCTTTGTAGGCTCTTCTCCAAAGTTAATAATCTCAATTTGCACAGGCCACAGTGGTCACTTAGCATCATTGGTACGATACTGGAAATAAGTTCACTTGTCCCAGGTGATCAAGGTGGAGCTCAGATTTGGATCCATTCTGTCTTTTTACCAGAGCATTTTACAGCTCACTTCACAGACGTATAAGTCAGAGTTAATCTCAAAATGCCTACCATCTAATAAAAAAATTGTGCATACACATATAATAAAAACAATGTAGATGAAGCATGAGAAATCCTACATTATGTTGGGTATATAACATATGCTTAAGGACTCAGAAATGGAGATCAGTTGGTTATTTAGTTAAAATTTTATTACATATCTTCATATGTAAGCTATGCCTTAATAAAAAGTATGGAAAGGATATAGACATTTGGTCAAAGTGCCAATATCTATATTTGGAATTATGATTTGTAAGAAATTATAGCATGGGCACGGTCAGTGTTCATGGAAATGAGTAAGTGTGGCACTGGTGGGTGGACAGAGTGAGAAAGTTTGAAGAGCTATTGGTGTATGTGGGAAGTAAGGACGGATGTGGATCAAGTTACAGAGAACCTTAAATATTGTCCTAAAGAATTTGAAATTATCTTAGAGACAACAAATATTAAAGCCTTCTTGGCAGCTGTGTTGTATTTGACAATGTCATGAAGTAATGGCCACTGAACTTCAACTAAGATAAATAGATCTGGAAATCTCAGGAGAATGTGACCTTAAATAAGTAATGAAACGATGGGGAGCTTCTACCTGATAAATGGTAGAAGTCTCTATGGAACAAACTGGAGAGGATAGTTATCAATTCTCATAATATGGTCGTAATTATTAGAGTATGATCTGCAAATCTCATAAGATTAGAACAACAGGAGGCCCGTTGCTAGAAATGGAAAGTACTCAGATAAAGAGGGAAAATATTAATTTTTTATTTACAACTAGTCTCAGAAAATTTGCTCCATCATAGCAGAATGGGTCAATAGAAATATAAAGATGATATACACCAATTAACTTGTTAAGGAAATCAATGCATTTTTCTGTCTCTAGCTTTCCAAAGTAATTTTCTTTAAATAGTTCCCTCAATAATTACTGACCTTTGTGTACTTTCTACATTATAAATTTAAAACACCCATACTTTGTAATTGTTAAATTTTCACTCCACTAGGGTAACCAAAAAAAAACCCATTGCCATCAAGTCAATTCCGACTCGTAGCAGCCCTATAGTACAGAGTAAGACTGCCCCATAGAGTTTCCAAGGAGTGTCTGGTGGCTTTGAACTGCTGACCTTTCAGTTAGCAGCTGCCACTAGGATAGGATAAAAAAAAAAAAAAATTGCTAAGTGAAAAAAAATATACATATATGCAGAAAAATTGATTTTAAGTGTACTTTAAGATTGTCAATACAAAATTGACATTGAATTATTTGAGAGTAGTAAATCTAGGGTGCCCTATATTTGTCCCCTATCTTTGTATAAGTTCATATACAAAAACCTTTTCACTGCAAGCATTTCTTTGAAATTATGAAAATGTTCTTCTGAATCTGGAGCATCAGCACTTGAGGTCATACAAGACGACACTTTAGGGAAACTAAGATTCCCTGTAAGTGTGTGTGCCTGTACTTCAGAGACAGCAGGGGAAGCTTGGAGGATTGGCTCTACTCCCTGTTGTCCAAGAGCAATTCAAAGGGAAAGCTAGAAATAGTCTAACTTAGAATTTTATATCTCCATGATTTGTATCTCAACAGACAAAGTAGAGATGACCGAGGACAATTACTCTTTGACAACTGAGTTTATGCTCATAGGATTTATGGACAAACCAGGTCTGAAGATCCTTCTGTTTGTGGTATTCTTTGCCATTTATCTGATCACCATGGTGGGGAATCTTGGTTTGGTGGCATTGATTTTCATGGAGCGCCGTCTCCACACACCCATGTACATCTTTCTGGGCAACCTGGCTCTGATGGATTCCTGCTGTTCCTGTGCCATCACCCCCAAAACGTTAGAGAACTTCTTTTCTGAGGACAGAATGATTTCCCTCTATGAATGCATGGCACAATTTTATTTTTTCTGCTTTGCTGAAACTGCGGACTGCTTTCTCCTGGCAGCAATGGCCTGTGATCGCTATGTGGCAATATGCCGTCCACTGCAGTACCACACCATGATGTCGAAGAAACTCTGCATTCAGATGATCACAGGGTCCTACTTAGCTGGCAACCTGCATTCCATTATTCATGTAGTATTTCTGTTAAGGTTAACCTTTTGTGGATCTCATCAAATCAATCACTTTTTTTGTGATGTTCTTCCATTATTCAGACTCTCCTGTGTAAACCCTTATATCAATGAACTGATGCTACTTATCTTTTCAGGGTCAATTCAAATCTTTACTATTTCCATAGTCCTAATGTCTTATCTTTGCATCCTTTTCACAGTTTTAAAAATGAAGTCCAAAGAGGGAAGAGGCAAAGCTTTATCTACTTGTGCATCTCACTTTCTCTCTGTCTCAATATTCTACGGTTCTCTTCTCTTCATGTACATTCGACCAAGTTCAGTTAAAGAAGGGTATAAAGATATACATGTTGCTATTTTTTATACTTTAGTAATTCCTTTATTAAACCCTTTTATCTATAGTCTAAGAAATAAGGAAGTACTAAATGTTGTGAAAAGAATTATGAAGAACAGAAAACCTCATAGCATTCTGAAACAAATATTTCCTGTGACAAATTAATTTTTATTAGGTAAACTTTTTCCAAAGTCTAGGATACTGGGAAAATGGAAAATGGCCACATTGTATAGGAAATATTAAATTACTCAATTCTGATGATTTTTAAGTCAAATAATATATAAATGGTTAAATAAGTTCATGAAGGAAGGATTCTGCTTGTCGTGGATTGCATTGTATCTCCCAAAAATATCTGTCAACTTAGC
This sequence comes from Elephas maximus indicus, assembly GCF_024166365.1. NCBI lineage: Eukaryota > Metazoa > Chordata > Mammalia > Proboscidea > Elephantidae > Elephas > Elephas maximus. Next base: position 68,775,172 of record NC_064836.1, read on the forward strand.
TGGGCCATGATTCTCAGTATTGTGTGATCGTCCAACATTTTATGTGATTTTCCTATATGCTGTAAATTCTATCACTATGATGTAATACAATGGATAGGCAGCAATTATATTGATGAGGTCTACAAGATTAGATGGTGTCTTAAGCCAATCTCTTTTGAGATGTAAAAGAGAGAAGTGGCAGAGAGACAGGGTTCCTCATGCCACCAAGAAAGCAGTGCCAGGAGCAGAGGGTGTCCTTTGGACCTGAGGTTCCTTTGATGAGGTGCTCTCAGACTAAGAGAAGACCGATGACAAGGACCTTCCTCCAGAGCCGATAGAGAGAGAAAGCTTTTCCCTGGTCCCGGTGCCCAGAGTTCGGTCTTCTAGCTTACTGAATTGTGAGAGAGAATAAACTTCTCTTTGTTAAAGCCATCCACTTGTGGTATTTCTGTTATAGCAGCACTAGATGACTAAGACACTGCTAAAATCTGTTACAAAATCTAAACTACTAGGCTCTCTTAGGAGTGAATTAAGGTCCTATGGTCACAAATTGTGTCAAAGTGAAATCAGCTACAATTTTCAACATATCCAACAAATCCTAGGCACAAAAGTCAATATATAAATGTAGCCTCCATTTAGCATTGTTGGCAAATTTATGGACTCTCTTAAGTGTAGTCATACAAACTACATGCATTTTGGGTTCTCATATATTAATGACTTAAGCCACACCATCTCTCAGAATGAATTCGACTCTCAAATTTCTTTGAGCTGTTCAAGAATTTATGTTTGAATATGAATTTATACAGAATATATATTCTCAAATCAAAAACGTCTTTGTCTTTAGTGCTAGTCATTTTTCCTGTGAGGCTCTCTGAATGTTTGTATAATAGTAATTTATCAATCTTTAGTTGAAAATTTGCTATTTATACTGAAGGTCCTATGGCTTTGAATGTTTTCACATAGATTTGTAGTTATCCATGATGCATGACAGTACAATTCCTGAATATATCAATTAATTCAAGAGTTTTCCCCCAAGATAGTATTACTTGTCTTGCTTGTTATTAGGAATATCACTAACTTACACCAATTCCTATGCAAATTATTTTTATGGGTTTTAACAGAAAGCTGGAGACAATTTTCAGCAAAATTGAGGCAGAAAGTAGTGAAAAACCTTAGAAGCTAAACAACAACAGCAAAAAATTTAGTGATCACTTAAATGTGTAAATATGAAAGAAAAAACGGCTTAATAAGAATCCACCCTCTGCTAGACACAAACTATACCTTTCAGATATGTTAGCTTCCAGTTAGGTAGGCATTATTTTTCATGCTTTTCCAGTGTAAAATAACTCATACATTGAAATATGAAGTTGTTTGCCCAAGTTCTTGTAGGCATCAAATGGAGTTAGGATTTAAATCAGTGATGCCTCTTCCCCATGGTGTTTTACAGCTTCTTTCACAGAAACTTAAGTCATAGTTAATCTCCACATGCTTAAAATCTAATAAGGAAAATGAACATACACATGGGCGGTGGGGTAAGCAACGTAGATCATACACAAGCAATTTTAGGTTGTGTTGGGTATATAGCATGTGCTTGGGAGTGAAGAATATGGAGATCAGTGTAGCCTGGGGTATTTAGTCATTAAGTAGTGTCAGAAATAACAGATGTATAAAGAGTAGAATAAAAATTGATAGGAGGTAAAAACAGGAATAAAAGCACAAGTAGAAGCAATGTTTATGGAAACGAGGGTGACAATGGCAGTACTGAATGAGGGAGGTGAAGAATGGGTGTTGAAAACTGGCAGAGCTATTGGTGAAAGCTGTTGGCGAGTGTGGAAAATAAGGATGGAAGCAGTTCCATTTACTGAGAATTTTAAATGTTATATAGGGAATCTGAATCTGTCCTAGAGACATCAAACATTGATGTCTTCCTGTTAGCAAAGTGGAGTTTCCCCTTGGTGTCTGCAGGGGATTGGTTCCAGTACCCCCCCATGGATACCAAAATCCTGGGATGTTGAAATCCCTTATATAAAATGGCGTAGTATTTTCATATAACCTACACACATCCTCCTGAATTCTTTAAATCATCTCGAGATTACTTATCATACCCACAACAATGTAAATGCTACTTAATAGCTGTTAATGCTTAAACTTAGTAATGCTTTTCCAGTCTTTGAAAGCACTTTATCACAAACCAGAGAGACTATTTTTGACATTGTAGAGACAGTACTTCCACTAACTCTTGCACAAATTTCAGCTTCTTTCTGATTTATTGTGTGAATGCTCAATTCTTTCTTAACAACCATATGGCCCACCGCAGCAAGTGACATGCCACTTTTGAAAAGATATAAGATTTTTCTGGACACCGTTTAAACTCATTACAGAAGTCACTCCTGAAGTTCACCCTTTGCCAAAAATTAGACAGGTCAATGAAACAAACAATAACATACATAGTTCACCATGTATATGAGACTAGGCGCACCAGCCCAAAAGCAAATCAAGAAGGTAGGAAGGGACAAGAAAGCTTGACAAATTGAAATGGGGAAACTGAAGAAGAGAAGGGGAAAGTATTGACACATCGTGGGTTTGGCAACTAATGTCTCAAAGCAATAAGTGTATTGATTGTTTAATGAGAAACTAATTTGCACTGTAAACTTTCCTCTAAAACATAAAAAAAAAAATCAGAGAAGAAAAAAAAAAGAATTTTTATAGGAAGATTTAAGAATAGGTGGTTACTGGATCATGTTAAGCCAAACAAGTTATTCTCAGGGTACTTTGCTGGGTGGGATCTTCCATTTTTCTCTAAAGAACCTATTCATTTAATTAATATTTTTTCCGGTTACTCTTTCACTTACCTGGTGAATCTTACCAACCTAGTTTTTCCTTGTTTGTGAATGATTTAAGAATTCTGCCCTGTCTTTAAACCCTAAACCAAAAATATTCCCTGGAGTCTTCTTAAAACCAAACAATAGTTTATCTTAACTAGTAAAAAATGTCCACCTTGAGCATTATGCTCTTTTAAGAACTACCTATATGGTATCAAATTGACAACAGAAACACAAAAGATTAGATAGGAAACTTAAGGGGCAGTGAGTTTATGTTAATGGGGGAGAAACAACTCAGAAAAGGAGGGCAAGCATGGTTGCACAACTTGAAGAATGTAATCAATGTCACATAATTGTGCATGTGGAAACTGTTGAGTTGGTGTATGTTCTGTCTGCTGGAGAGAGACTAAAGATCTGTGAAATGGTGGGAGTCTACAGCAGGGTATGCCTACACATCGTCTCATTTGCGTGGATTCAGTGTAGTGCTCAGCACATGGTAAATTCAAATTTTACTTTTTGGAACTTTCTTCATTTTCAATATTTTTGATTCATAGTAGGTTGAATTCACAAATGAGGAACCCACGGTTATGGAGGGCCAACTGTTAATATGATTTTATTTTTTCCAAAAACTGATTTGGCACTTGACTGGAAAGAAAGGCTAGAAGGAATGCAACTAACTGCAATAATTCAAATGTTAGGTGGTAAGAGCTGAAATTGGGAAGACTCAGTAAATAAAGGAGAAGCTCATGAAGCTTTTTTTGACCGACTAAATGTTTGATTTAAACTCAGTTTTTTTATGAATTAAACTGGTCCTTTTCTTTTTTTTTTTTTTTTCCAACATGCCTTTCTAGGACTTCCTATTTGCCCAACTGCTCTCAGCATGGTTACTGTTCACAGGGACCTGCTATCTGGCTCCTTAATTGCTAGTAGACCAGGAAACTGAAGAAGTGTTTCTTTCTGGATTCAAGCTAGGGTGTAAAAGAAGTGGACTCTAAGGAAGGGAATATTGCCACAGGTGTCTTTTTGTGTAAAGTGGGCCAAGAAATAGTTGTTTGTGAAAAGGATGTAATTAAAATAGTTTTGAAAGGGACATGGATCTAGCCTTATCTAAAGTTTTCTGGACAATTAAAAGGGTTTTGTTTTAACCACCTGTTTCTGAGAAATAATGTACTAGTACTGAATGGTTATCACAACTCCCTGAGATATCTGTTTAGAGGTATTTAACATCAACCACTGATGTTTTTATGATCCCTCCTGAAGAATATGTGACAATGATTGACAATCTCTTTAATTAGCCACTGAAATCAATCACTGTAAGCCTCTGTATACAATTATTCAATAGAAGCCTATTTCCCACCTGCTAACCCACCCTTCTTGTTATTTCAACCAAAAACTAACCAATCACATGATTTTAATATAATTTCTTTGTTCCTTGGACTATATCTATTCCTGTTAGAAGCTCCTTTGCTGAAATCATCAGTTTTTGGCTTATGTGAACTGGTGTCTCTCTGCATTCAAATGTATCTTCTTTTGTTTTTTGTTTTTTAAATTTTTACTGAATAAAACCTCTTAACTTTCAAAGACTGAGTGGTTTTGTTCTCCACAACTCTAACAAAAGATAGAGGTGCATAGACATAAACAACAGTTTAAAAAAGAATAAATAGCAAATTGTAATTGTTGGATGATAAAATGAAAACCCATTACCCTCTTGTGAGTATCAACCATGTCATACCTGATTTTATATCACCAGGACTTCTTACACTGAGAGACATATAAGGGCATTCGATAAACATTCCCTGACTACATGGTGTGATCTTTTAATATTTTTTATTACTGGTGAACTTTTTTTTTTTATTGTACTTTAGATGAAGGTTTACAGAGCAAATTAATTTCTCATTAAACAATTAATACACATATTATTTTGCGACATTGATTGCCAACCCCATGACATGTCAACATTCTCCCCTTCTTGACCTTTGTTTTCCCATTACCGATTTCCCTGTCCTCTCCTGCCTTCTTGTTTCTTCCCCTGAGCTGGTGTGCCCATTTAGTCTCACTTTGTTTTATGGGACCTTCTAATCTTTGGCTGAAAGGTAAATCCCAGGAATGGCTTCAGTACTGAGTTAAAAGGGTGTCCAGGGGCCATACTCTCAGGGTTTCTCCAGCCTTTTTCAAACCAGTAAGTCTGGTCTTTTTTTGTGAGTTAGAATTTTGTTTTACATTTTTCTTGAGCTTTGTCCAGGACCATCTATTATGATCCTTGTCAGAGCAATCAGTGGTGGTAGCTGGGCACTATCTAGTTGTACTGCACTCAGTCTGGTGGAGGCTGTGATAGTTGTGGTTCATTAGTCCTTTGGACTAATCTTTCTCTTGTGTCTTTGGTTTTCTTCATTCTCTATTGCTCCAGATGGGGTGGGACCATTGGACTATCTCAGATGGCCACTCACAAGCTCCTAAGACCCCAGGTGCTTCTGACCAAAGGAGGACGTAGAACATTTTCTTTATAAATTGTGTTATGCTAGTTGAGCTATATGTCCCCCAAGACCATGATCTCCAGCCCTCAGCCCTGTAATTCAGTTCCTCAGGGAGTTTGGATGTGTCTGTGAAGTTTTCATGACATTGTTTGGTCCAGTTGTGCTGTCTGTCCCAGAATTTTGTACTATCTTACACTTCACCAAAGTTACCACTTGTCTATTGCTTAGTTAGTGCTTTTCCCTGAATTTAAATAGTTTTCATACATTTATTTACCATTTACCTTTCTTCTGAAAATCACCTGGTTGTGTCCTTTGCCTGTTTCATACGGCATTTCATAGAGCATTTTTCTTGTTATTTATATATACATTTAACATAAAAATGCCACTGGAATTTTATCTGTAGTTGTAATATATTTTTTTTTTTTTTCTGGTAAACGATTTCCATGCCTTCCAGGTTTGCTTATGATGTTTTGTGATGTACAGATATTTTCATTTTAAGGTTCTCAAATCTATTGATTTATTACTTTATAATTTTTTGTATTTTTTTGCTGCTTAAAACTCACCAATCTGAAATCTTATGATCATTGATATTTTAAAATACTTCTTTTTTTACATTTAATTCTTAAATTAGTCTGGAATATATTTTTCATGAATGATCTAAGATAGCTCTCTAAATTTATTTAGATTTTTTTAATTAGGTGAGAATTTAATATAATTCCATCAAAATATTAGAATAAACACTCTAAGAATTTAGTGACAAAGCTCTAAAATTTGTTCCAAAGCTATATCAAGAAAATATAGGAAGTGACTGTTACAAAATATCTGTTTTAAAATGTATGATAAACCTACAATAATTTAACCAACTTCATATAAGTTCAACAATCAATAAATATATCATTGAAAATGATAGATTGACTAGGAGCCAACTGAACTATATAAGAATAACATCACAAATAATTTAGGACAAAATAAGAGTTTTTTTTTAGTCTGGTCCTAGGGCACTTAACTATTTTAACCTTTTATTATGTTATTATGTTGTATTGTTTATTTAAATTTTTACTGTGGAAAATGCCATAGATAATATTAGTCTTCATGTACCTACTATCAAGTTTTAATATATTTTTCATATACTTTTTTACGTTAACATGTAATAGGTTTATTATTATTTTTTGAATGAATGAGTAAATATATATATTTTTAATTTGTCAGCTTTAATTTCTAACATAGTAAATAATATATGCAATTTTTAAATATTCACTTCTCTGGGATACTATATGAAAATAATGTGCATAAATTAATGTATAAAATATAGTATAAAAAACATTTGCTTAGTGAAAGAAATATATATACAGGAAAATGGGTTTTAAGCACAGTTTAAAGATCGTCAATACAAAAACTGACGTTGAAATATTTGAGAACGTGAAATCTAGGGTACCCTGTATTTGTTCATTCTTTTTGTATAAATTCACAAACATGAATTTTTCACTGCAAGCATTTCCTTGGAATTATCAAAATATTCTTGGAAATCTGGAGCTTCCTTGCTTGAGGTCATATAAGACAACACTTTGGGAAAAAATGTTCCCTAGAAGTATGTGTGCCTGTATTTCAGAGAAAGGAGGGGAAGCTTGAGGGAGTAGCTCTACTCCCTATTGTCCAGGGGAAATTCAAAGGGACAATTAAACACACTCTAAATTCGAATCTTACCTCTCCATAATTTCTGTCTCAACAGAGAAAGTAGAGATGACCAATGACAATCATTCCTTGACAACTGAGTTTATCCTATAGAATTTCTGGATCACCTAGCTATGAAGACCGTTCTGTTTGTGATGTTCTTACTGTCTACCTGTGTTGGGGAGTCTTGGTCTGGTGGTGTTGATTTTCATGGAGCACCATCTCCATACACCAAAATACACATCTTTCTGGGCAACCTGGCTCTGATGAATTCCTGCTGTTCCTGGGCCATCACCAAGCTGTTAAAGAACTTTTCTGAGGGCGGAATGATTTCCCTCTGTGAATGAATGGCACATTTTTATTTTCCATGTCTTGTTGAAACTGCAGACTGCTTTCTCCTGGCAGCAATGACTTAGGATTGCTACATGGCAACATGTAGTCTATTGCAGTAACACATCATGATATCAAAGAAACTCTGCATTCATATGACCATAGGAACCTTCATAACTAGTAATCTTCATTCCATGATTCCTGTTGTACTTCTATTGGGGTTTACTTTCTGCAGGCCTAATCAAGTTGATCACTTTTTTGTGATATTTTGCCATTGTACAGACTATTCTGTACTGATCCATTTATTAATGAACTAAGTGTACACATTTTTTAACGCCTATTCAAATCTTTGCCGTTGCCACTGTCTTGATCTCTTATCTCTACATCCTTTTCACAATTTTTGAAATGAAATCCAAAATGGAAGAAGGAAAGCCTTTTCTACCTATGCTTCCCACTTTCTCTCTGTACCAATATTCTACTTTTGTCTTCTCATGTGTACTTGACCATTTGAAGAAGGGGATACAGATATACTTTGGAAATTTTTTGTATAATAACAATTCCTTTATTAAACCCTTATATTTATAGTCTGAGAAAGAAGGAGATAAGTGTCCTGAAAAAAATCAATAGGAACTATAATATTCCTAAACAAACTTGATCCTCTACAGCAGTGATGATGTTAATTTATTAAAATTCTTCCATAGAAAAAGAAAAATATGTTTCCTACAAAATATTCATCTCTAAATCATTAAGATGTATTTGTTCAAATGTGCATGACTGGAATTTCAAAATATTCTGCCAGAGCTTAATCCAATATTTTATGTGTTTATTGGCCATTTTCATTCCTTCTACGAATTATCTGTTTATTTCCTTTGATCTTACTGTTTTTTTTCCCTCATTTATTTTTACCACTGTTGATAGAGAAAATATTAAAATGCTGTGACTGTTTGTGGCAAGTAGTTTCTCAGTGTGTTGAGAGTCTTTTAATATTTGTTTTTGATATTTATATTTGATAAATATTTTAATGCAATGTAATCATATTTATTGGCTTTTTCTTATGTAGTTTATTTTATGCTTATTTGTTTAGAATTTCTTTCCTTAATCTGTTGTTTGACATTAACCAACATTTCTTTTTCTCTTTTTCTTCTTCATCTTCTCATCCTCTTTTTCTTATCTTTTGAGAGTTTAAATTTACCTTCCATTCTTGATACTTCTTTAAACTTTTTAATATATGGCATGAGGTGTGGATGTACCTTTTTTTCCCCCATGTCTTCAAAATACTCCACAGGTTAGTTTAGTCTGAATAAACATCAAAGGAGTACTTCTATGGGAACCAGAAAAAATAACACTAAAATTTTCTAGAATTCTAGATTTTCTAGAAAAATTAATAAACCATAAAACAAGTAACATTTGTGCATTAAATATCAAAGTATGAATGTGATGTAGCTCCAATAATTAAAGCTGTTAACCTTTAGGTCAAGAATCAATAGATGGATGACTGGAACAGATCATATTATTAAAAGGAGATTCCTGCATAAAATACGAAATGCACCATAAATCAATGAAAAAGAAAAAATTGTTTAATAAATAACCCTGTGCCAATGGGTTAACTATTTGTCTTCTCCATTTGTGTTAAAATTTATATGCCTTCTTCATTCACAGATTATTTTATAAACATAACTTGTATTTTCTTTTTCATATAGCATGAATGGTTATGCATATCATTTTAATTCAACAGGAATTCATTTTAAATGTTTTGAAATAAGAATTAAAATTTGATTTGTAATGGATAACAAGTAGTATTTCCAGAAGCATTTGTTAACTAGTCTTTTCTTTCCTTACTCACCAATTTCACATGCCTTCTTTTTGCACAGGTACATTCATACGCTCACATGTACGTGCACATCTGAAGTCTATTTCCAGCCTAGCTAATCTTCACAACATAAAATATGACAGGCCTAATTTCTACCCTTATATTCTATTAGTAATATGTACTACATACAATGTTGCAATGTATAATTTGCTGATGTTATCATTCTCATGTCAAACCCTAAGGACAAATAAAGTTCAGAGTTTTAAAGACACTGATAATAAAAGGCAATAGTAATGTAAACTGAAAAAAAGAAAACCAAAGTGTTCGGCTTAGACCATGATGGAGTCATTGGAACAGAATCCTGTCCTAAATTGGGGAATATCTATGCATCTTAAATGTTCCCACATCTCTTCACTTCAACTTCCTCTGCATGCAATTCCATGCTGTCATCATCTCCCACCTGAACAATATTAATAGCTTCAAACTAGTCTCCCTGCTTCATTCCTTACATTCTTTTGAAATTTCTTATGACACACCAATTTTTAAAATAGTACTAGAAATGTATTTCAAAAACTGTAGTGTCCTACCCACTGTAATCTATGCATTCCAGTTACAACCACTTTCAAGTTTTGTAGCTACTTCTCTGTAAATTTAACATATTTATCGTCAATTGTAGACATATTAACTAACTTCCTGTTATGACCCATTGCCATCCAGTAGATTCCGACTCATAGCCGCCCTATAAGACAGAGTAGAACTGCCCCACAGGGTTTCCAAGGCTGTAATCTTTACAGAAGCAGACTGTCACATCTTTCTCCCTCAGAACAGCTGGTGGTTTCCAACTGCCTGACCTTTGGTTTAGCAGCTGAGGGCTTAACCACTGCACCACTGGGGCACCTTTCCTTCCTGTGATAGTAATTAAAAATTCATTTGTTTGTTTGTTTAAGGTCTCCCATTTCCCTCTTCTTTAATGGTATATCACAATTTTCAGTAATTTGAACATCAGTTTGTATTAGAGACTTGCAAATACTTTCCACTGCTAAGACAACTTGTGTATCATGCTTATAGTTCCTTTTTATGAGTTTTTGAACAAAAAAAAATTTATTTTCCCATTTGCTGAGTGAGACTCACACATATGCCTATCAAATATATTCTTTAAAATCTCAACTGCATTAAATAATCTTTTGTTCTTTCATTATCTTGGAGACTTCTGTCCTGGTGCTTTCAGTCCTCCCTTTCCAGTCTAGATAGGTTTTTCTCTAGGCCCAGTGCACAGCTTTCATGCTGAGACTTCCTTTTCCTTATGTCCTGGGTTAGATACTGTCATGGATTGAATTATGTCCCCCAAAAAATCTGTGTATCAACTTGGTTAGGCCATGTGTGATTGTCCTCCATTCTGTGATTGTCATTTTATGTTAAGAGGAGTCACCTTCCTGATCCAATGTAAAGAGAGTTTCCCTGGGGTGTGGTCTGCACCACCTTTTATCTCTCAAGAGATAAAAGGAAAGGGAAGCAAGCAGAGAGTATGGGACCTCATAGCACCAAGAAAGCAGCACCAGGAGCAGAACGGGTCTTTTGCACCCAGGGTCCCTGTGCCTGAGAAGCTCTTTGACCAGGGGAAAATTGAGGACAAGGACCTTCCCCTAGAGCTGACAAAGAGAGAAAGTCTTCCCCTGGAGCCAATGCCCTGACTTTGGACTTGTAACCTACTAGACTGTGAGAAAATAAATTTCTCTTTTTTAAAACCATCCTCTTGTGTTATTTCTGTTACAGCAGTACTAGATGACTAAGCCAGATACTCTGTTTCCAAGATCTCTGTCTTCCTCTTCCTTGTTCATTCTCTCGTTGTGTTAAGAAATATCGTCATCTTCTCTGACAGTCAGTACTTGAAGTTGAGACACGCTGATCTTTGTTCATTCCTCACACATAGTTCGGTTTGTAAAGAATTTTAAATTTAAAATAATTTTCCTACCAAGCTTCGGCAGAATTGTTCATTTCCTAGTATGCAGTGTCGATTTTGATAAATTGCATATCATTCTGATTCTCATTCTTTTGTCATCTCTCTGAAAGCATTTAGGAGCTTTTCTCTATCCCTGGCTTTATGAAATCTCAGAATGAGTATCTTTGTATGTTTTCGTTTTTCATTCATTTTTATTTTGTCTCCTTTGTTGGCTCTCTCCCTCCCTCTCTCCTTCCTCTCCTTCTTTTTCTTTTTTCTTCCTTCCTCCCTTCTTTCCTTTCTTTCATGCTTAATGACCCAAAGCTTACTTTCTCAATGAAGACAAACTTGATAGTACAAAATGAATATAATTCACAAAGGAAAAGCAGACTAAATTTAATTACCAGTTTCCAGAATAATAAGTTGTTATAGCCTATGAAGATTACCAATAATTTTTTAGTTAACACAAACTTATGGATTTTATTGTATTTTATCAGTTCAAATCCATTATAATTATTGTACCTTTTGACGCTAACAGTGTCCCATCTTTGGTCAATTGGTGCTTAAGTCGAAAACTTTTAAGTTCATGCCTAAGTCCTTCAGATACTACACCAGGAGACTTTAACAGATTTCTTGTTCTCTGGTGCAAAATGTGTAAGCTACTATTCTGCATTTATTACCTCAAAACTGGAATTAGACATGTTTCCAAGGAAGCCTATAAGTGATTTTCACTGGTAATAACTTCATTTAGTAATAATTTTCACTGGTTTTTCTGGTGTATATTTCCTCTATTTGTTTTATAAAAATGAGAAAAAGAACACATACATATATAAACAGAGAAACCAAACCCATTGCTCTCAAGGTGATTCCAACTCATAGTGATCCTGCACCAAAAAAAAAAAAAAACCATACCCATTGCCATTGAGTTGGTTCTGACTCATCGAAACCCTATGAAACTAATGCCATCGAGTCTATTCCAACTCACAGTGACCCTATAGGACAGAGTAGAACTGGCTCATAAGGTTTCAAAGGAGTGCCTGGTGGATTCAACCTCCGACCTTTTGGTTTGCTGCCATAGCACTTAACCACCATGTCAGCAGTGTTCTGTGTATATATATACACACACACTCTTATTTTCATTTCCTTCTTAACACACACAGTAATTAGTAAATATTTAGGAGAGATACTTTGACACTATAGAAATACCGTGTTCCTCCTTAAAGTGGGCCTAGCCTACTGGGGTGTTTTAAGAGAATTTTCTTTTTTACTTATTCTTTCTAATGTATTACTTGGAAAATACTGCTTGGGTAGAGATAAAATTCTTGGCTCACGTTTTTCCCCCTTAATTTTACTGAAAATATTGATCAATATCTGTCTTGATTTGTACGTTGCTGTCGAGAAATCAGATGCAAACCTATATTCTGTCCTTGAAAGTGAAGTTGTGCTTCTACATGGAGATATAGATAATTTTTTTTTTAATGTTCACTTCTAATATTTTTCCTAGGCTATATCATGGAATTAACTCTTCTGTATCAGTTATCCCAAGCATATGGTGGTCCATTTTAATATGTAGATTTAAATCTGTTACTTCTGAAAAATTCCGTGGGCTGTAATTTGAAATATTGTTTCTGCTCCATTGTTTTCTCTTCTTTTTTATGGACTCCAATTTTCTATGAGGTGTATCATCTTTGTTAATCTTCCATACCTATCATGTCCTCTCAGATTCTTTTTACCACTTTCTTTTATTTCTATTTTCTTGCCTTTTGCTTTCCTCTCTTTAATGTTCCTTAATTTAATGTAGATACTCTTCTCTCTTGGTAACCTTATAATTTAGTCTTAATTTATGAAATGATTTTGTGTCCATCTCCAATTAGTCAGTTCGCATTTTATATGTACTTTTGTCCATCTCAGTTCTAATTTTGGAAGTTTCCTATAAGCTCTTTATCCTTACTCAAAAAAGCTTGCTTAAATAATGATTTTACCTTGAGATGTTGTGTTACAGTTTTTTCCCTATCCATGGTTGTTTTTCTGGGAAGAATTTTCATCAACGGAAATGTTTTAATTTTCAATCTCTGTTTTCTTCTTCTATTAGTTAGGTATGGCTGTTGCCTGTAAATTTTCTGTTTATTTTTAATTGCCCTGCTTTCTCAGGATCAGCAATGATAGCTGATTCCATCTGGGTAGAGGTGAGGGGATTCCGTAGATTACTAAGTTATTAGCGTGACAGCATCCTCCTCTGTTGGTACATGGTTGCCATTTCTTAAGCAGAAGGTTCATCTTTGAGGGATGGGTTTAGTTGTGTCTTCTAACCTTGTGATCTGTTTCTGTAGCACCTTGTCTGAGTTGAGTTTCCCGGGAAACAGATTCTGAGATGGAGATTTGCCTGCCACAAGTTTCTTGGGGAATGCTCTCAGATTCAATACTTATTAGGGTGTGAAGGCATTAAGATTGGGCAGATGGCTGAGTTTTACTTCACCGTAGTCACCACAAAGACCTCAGCCAATTCCTGGGGAAGTGAGGAGCTAGGGTTTTCTTTCAGTTTCCACACCTTAAAGTGAGGACCCTGGAACTTATACTTCCTAAGAAATGGATATTAGATACAGGCTGCCCTAAGGAAAAGGTGTGAAATGGATGAAGCAACTCTCTTCAGCCAAGTCCAATTCCTGGACAGGAATTCAGATGAGAATTGTCAGCTACCAGCACTCTCATAGCTGGGGAATTAAGGTGGAATCCGGGCTTAATTAGATTCACTATAATCTACCTCTTAGACTGTTCAGAGTCACATGTTTGATATAATAATTTCTGGGAACAGCTTCTCCAGGATTCTGGTTTTTATCTTTTCCTGGACAATTTTAAATGATGAAAATTAGTGAGACAGCCTACAACTTCCACTGCTGCAGCTATTCTCAAGGCCACAGTTAATATTCTTCCCCTCCTCTTGGTTTCCCTTCCCTTTAGCTAATACCTCTGCTAGCTTAGATGGCTAACATGGTGGGCTGACACAGAGGACTGATCCCTAGGATTTTGAAACCCTAGTCACCATGCCCTTTTCAGGCCATGATTCTTATACTTGTCACTTTATTGCCTAACCTGGATAATGGAGTACCAAGACATACCTATGTATCACCTGAATGCCAAACATATTATTCCCAGCCCCACTGAACAGGGTTACTTTTACTTCTTCCTTACCAATGTGGATGCACTTAAACTCTTTTTCTCACTTTATTGCTCTGGCTAGGACCTCCAGCACAATGTTGAATAAGAATGGTGTTAAAGGGCATCCTTGTCTGGTATCCGTTCTCAAGGGGAATGCTTTCAGTCTGTCTCCATTTAGAATGATGTTGGCTGCTAACTGTATAAATGCTCTTTATTAAGTCATGGAATTTCCCTTCGTTCCTGTTTTGCTGAGCTTTTCATCAGGAATGGGTGAGGGACGTCGTCAAATGCCTTTTCTGCATGGATTGATAAGATCACGTGGTCCCTATCTTTTGTTTTATTTATTTATGTTTATTTGGATTACATTGATTTTCTAGTGTCAAACCATCCCTGCATACTAGATAGGAATCCCCCTTGGTTATGGTGATTTATTTATTTTGATATGCTGTTGAATTCTATTGGCTAGAATTTTGTTGAGAATTTCTGTATCTATGTTAATGAGGAATATTGGTCTGTCATTTTCTTTTTTTCTGTGGTGTCTTTACCTGGCTTTGGTATCAGGGTTATGCTGGTTTCATAGCATGATTTGGGGAGTATTCCTTCTATTTCTATGCCCTGAAATACCTTTAGCAGTACTAGTGTTGACTGTCTCTGAAAGTTTGCTAGAATTCTCCTGTAAAGCCCTCCAGGTCAGATCTTTTTTGGAGCAGAGTTTTTTAAAATTACCTCTCCAATCTCTTCTTTTGTTATGGGTTTATTTAGTTTTTCTACCTCAGTTTGTATCGGTTTAGGTAAGTAGTGTATTTTAGAAATTTGTCCGTTTCCTCTAGGTTTTCAAATTTTGGGAGTACAATTTTTCATAGTATTCTGTTAATGGTCCTTTTTATTTCAGTGGGTCTGTTGCGATATCACCCATCTCATTTCTTATTTGGGTTAATTGCTTCCTCTCCTGTTTTTCTTTTGTCACTTTGGCCAGTGGTTTCTCAATTTTGTTGATCTTTTCAAAGAACCAACTTTCAGTCTTGTTGACTCTTTCAATTTTTTTTCTATCTCTATTTCATTTATTTCTGCTCCGCTCTTTACTATTTCCTTTGTTCTGGTGCCCAAGGGATTCTTTTGGTCTTTTCTTTCTATTTGTTTGAGTTGTAGGGTTAATGTTTCAATTTTGGCCTTTCTTCTTTTTGGATGTATGCATTTATTGCTATAAATCGACCTCTATGCATTACTTTTGTTCTGGTAAGGTATGTTTTCATTCTCATTTGATTCTATGGATTTTGTTATTCTGTCCTTGACTTCTTCTAAAACCCAGTAGTTTTTAAGCAAGGTGTTGTTCAGATTCCATGTATATATATTTTTTTTTCCTTGCTGTTTCTGTTATTGATTTTTACTTTTACGGCATTATGGTCAGAAAAGATGCTTTGTAATATTTCAATATTTTGGATGCCGTTGAGGCTTGCTTTGTGGCCTAAAATGTGGTCTATTCTGGAGAATGTTTCATGTGCATTGGAAAAAATGTACACTTGGATGCTGTTGGGTGGAGTGTTCTGTATATGTCTATGAGGTCAATTGATTGATTGTGGCATTTAGATCTTTTGTACCTTTATTTTCTCTCTAGATGTTCTGTCTTTGACTGGAAGTCCACCACTAGTATTGTGGGGCTATTTCTCTTTTCGATGCTGTTAGAGCTTGTTTTATGTATTTTGGTGCCCTGTCATTGGGTGCATATATATTTATTATGGTTATCCTTCTGGTGTAGTGACCCTTTAATCATTATATAGTGTCCTTCCTTGTCCTTTGTGACAGATTTTGCTTTAAAGTCTATTTTGTCACAGATTACTACTGCCTGCTCTTTTTTGGTTGTTGTTTGCTTGATATATTTTTTTCCATCCTTTGAGTTTTAGTTTGTGTCTTTGAATCTAAGGTGTATCATTTGTAGGCAGCATATAGACGGATCATGTTTTTTATCCATTCTGCCCCTCTCTGCTTCATTATTTGTGCATTTAGTCCATTTAAATTTAGTGTAATTATTGAGAGGTATGAGTTTACTGCTGTCATTTTGATTTTTTTTTAAGTGTGTGATGTTGGCAGTTTCTTTGTTCCGCTTAATTTCCTGTGCTGAGTCATTTTTCTTTAGGTATTTTCTTTTCGTCTTTTTCATTATTGTTGATTTTGTCTTTGCTGAGACTTTATGTTTTTCTTCTTTTTTATTTTGATGGGTCGGTTTGTTAGGTTCCTTTGTGGTGACCTTAAAATTTACCTCTGTTTTTCTAAGTTTAAATCAATGTTTTATTTCTTGATATAACCTCAACTTCCTCTCCATATGGAAATTCTATGACTGCATTATTTAGTCCCCCTTTTAATTTGATGTTGTCATCGTTTACATATTGATGTCTCTGGCTTCCTATTTTCAGTCTTTTAGCTTTGACTTGTTTTTGCAACTTCTGTATCTGGCTTGATAACTGGTTGATCTGTCTTGTGTTCTAGTCTTGGGTTGTTGTCTGATATTTTGCCATCATATTTGAGAGACTGTTTTGCTGAATGTATCATTCTTGGCTGGCAATTTTTTTTCCTTCAAGGCTTTATATATGTCAGCCCAGTGACTTCTAGCCTGCATGGTTTCTACTGAGTAGTCCTAGCTTAGTTTTATTGGTTCTCCCTTGTAGGCGACTTTGTTTATCCCTCGCTGTTCTCGAAACTCTTTGTCTTTGGTTTTGGCAAGCTTGATTATGTATCTTAATGACTTTCTTTTGGAATCTACATTGTGTGGGGTCTGTTGAGTTTCTTGGATAGATATCTTTGCATCTTTCATGATATCAGGAAAATTTCCTGCCAGCATATTTGACAATTCTCTGTATTTTCTGTTATCTCCCCATTGTGGTACTCCCATCACTTGTAGGTTTTTACTCTTGATAGTTTCCACATAATACTTAGGCTTTCTTCATTTTTTAAATTCTTTCTTCTAATTTTTTCTCAAATAAATTGGTGTCAAGGGATGTGTTTTCAGTCTCACTAATTCTGACTTCCATTGACTCAGTTCTGCTCCTGTGACCTACTATTGAGTGTCTAATTCAGCAATTTTATTGTTAATTTTTTGGATTTCTCTTTGCTGTCTCTGTGGATTATATCCACTTTTTAATTTTGTCATTTTGTTCTTGTATTTTTTTCCTGAATTCCTCTATTGCTTTGTCTGCACTTTCCTTTGTGTGGTCTGAGTTTTGCCTGATCTCCTTCCTGATCTCTTGGAGAGCTCTGTATATTAGTCTTTTGAATTCTTTCTCAGGTAATTCCATTGCCTTATCTTTCTCTGGAAGGTTTCCTGGCTCTTTATTTTGGTCACATGCTGGAGCCATCTTGACCTGCTTCTTCATGTGATTTGATATTGACTGTTGTCTCTGAGGCATCAGTAAATTATTACAATCATGTATTGTATGTTTCTTTAGTGTGTCCTAACTTTTTGTTTTGTTTTGATATGCCCAAGTAGGCTGGGTGTGTGAACTACTTTGGCTATTGGTGTCTTTGAAGCTGTCACATCCTGTCTCCAGGTGGTTAGGGCAGCTACTAGGTATGTGAGCCCAAGAGTTTGTTCATTCTTATACATGCGTGGCACAGATGTCTAGGTTGTCAGTTACCGAGTGTGTGGTGCAGTCTCTCACCTATAGTCCTAGATAGGCAGGGCTGCATCGGGGTGTTTTGAGCAGGCACAGGTATCTGGCTGTAGTAGGGAGCTATGTGCACAGCAATACAGGGGCTGATGGAAGCCCCTGAATGCTTGAGTGGAGAGTGTGTCCCTATCTAGTAGAGCATGTAGTGGAGGTATTGCAGCTGGTCCTTGGACACCTGGTGTTGTTGGCTGGAGGGACTGGAAGGTACCACCTATTCTCAGACCCTGTTGTGGGTGGCTAGATGGGGTGGGTGGTACTGCCAGCCTTCAGGCCCCTGCTGTGAGTGGATAAGGCCCCTCCTTAAGGGGAAGGGTGGTGTCAAATGTCACAAATCTCTAGCTCTCCCTTGGCTGCTGCAGTTGAAAATGGACTTCATGTGTATCCCCTGCTGTTTTATGCTAATGAGGGCATGTGATATTGTGGTTTATGCAGGAGTAAAGGGTGTTGCAAGTATGGACCCTTTATGCCAGTGGCTGAGTGAAGGAGCAGGGCCTGCCGACACATCCTGAGTTCTTAAGGAGAATGGAGATTTTTTTAAAGCTACAAGACTGGCATGGGCACAGATTAACCTGAGTTTCCCGCTTACAGGGTGTGGCATTAGTTGAATACTGCTGGACTGGTGTCAGAGCAGAGTGAAGTGGTGGGTGAGTGAGGAGAAGGAACTTCTCTACTGTGAAACTCTGGGAGCAGGAGGGGTTATTTTGCCTTTGATGATTAGGGCTCTTATATTGTCATATATAATCAATTCACTTGTTTTTTCAGGTCTTTGTTGTAAGAGAGATGACAGGAAGTGTCTGACTATTCTGCCATCTTGGCCACATGTCCTAATAATAGTATTAGTGAGAGAAAACAATGCTTTTATTATTAGCACATAAAACAAAATAAAATTTTTTATTACCATTTCATTGATTTAATCTCATTCTTTTTACATTTCTATTTTTATGTTTTATAATATATAATATAGTGGTAGAACTATATAATTTATAGGTAAAATGAATATACTTCAAATGATTTTATTGAGATGAATGGACAGTTAAAAGTTTGGGTATCCCTCCCAGTGAAGCCACTAACAAATCGATGACAGTTCACAACCCAAAAGTAGATGAGACAATCTCTGGAAAACTATAGAATAAAAAAAAAAGTAGACCAAATAAGGAACTGAGGGAAACAAAAGCATCATTAAGGGCAAAGACAGAATCATGATCCAGCATAAAAGAATGAGATGGAACAGTTAGGAAGATGGAAGACATGAATGTTATCACAGAAGCTAATGGTGAGAGACTTTCAACAGCACTAAACACTAGAGCTTAGTCAGGAATGTAATTAGACAATGTTCTTTATTGCTGGCATTTAAAGTTTGGTTGTGACTTTAGTGAGAGTGAAGATTCAGTGAAATGGTGGTGACAGAAAAATAACAAGTGAGAGGGAACCAGATAGAACAATTCCCAACCTAACACCCCACTCCACCTAATATCTCCTATGTCATGCACACTTAAGATTCATTCACCTTTTTTTACCATCAAGTCTCTGATTACACCTTGCGCTTTCAACTTTCTATGTCTTTAATCATGTGATTCCCTCAGGCTGCTGACTTTCCACATGTTGTTTGCCTATTAAAATCCTACTTATCCTCAAAGATTAGACAAACCCATAAAACAAAACAAGACTAAATGGGCACACCAGTCCAGGGGCAAGGATGATAAGGCAGGAGGGGACAGAAAAGCTGGTAATGGGGAACTCAAGACTGAGAAGGGGTGGGTATTGACATGTTGTGAGGTAGGCAACAGATGTCACAAAACAATGTGTACTAATTGTTTAATGGGAAACTAATTTTCTCTGTAAACCACCTAAATTAAAATAAAAAAGAAAGAAAGAATTTATCCAGGGTCAAACACTTTACAAATAACCACACTGGAATTCAATCCAGGTTGAAGAAAACTCAGACTTTAACAAATAAGTTTGTAGTGAGTCTCTAGGTCAGTTTTCTTTGAGGAACTTGAAAGACGTATGTCGTGACCACTGACTTAAGGATATTTAACCAAGACATAACAATTAGAAGGATATATAAGTTGCACTTAGGGTTTTCTGTGTATATAATCATGTCATCTGCAAATAATGATAACTTTACTTCCTCCTTGCCAATCCGGATACCTTTTATTTCTTTGTCTAGCCTAATTGCCCTGGCTAGGACTTCCAGCACGATGTTGAATAAGAGCGGTGATAAAGGGCATCCTTGTCTGGTTCCCGTTCTCAAGGGAAATGCTTTCAGGTTCTCTCCATTTAGAGTGATTTTGGCTGTTGGCTTTGCATAGATGCCCTTTATTATGTTGAGGAATTTTCCTTCAATTCCTATTTTGGTAAGAGTTTTTATCATAAATGGGTGTTGGACTTTGTCAAATGCCTTTTGTGCATCAATTGATAAGATCATGTGGTTTTTGTCTTTTGATTTATTTATGTGATGGATTACATTAATGGTTTTTCTGATATTAAACCAGCCTTGCATACCTGGTATAAATCCCACTTGATCAGGGTGAATTATTTTTTTGATGTGTTGTTGGATTCTATTGGCTAAAATTTTGTTGAGGATTTTTGCATCTATGTTCATGAGGGATATAGGTCTATAATTTTCTTTTTTTGTAATGTCTTTACCTGGTTTTGGTATCAGAGAGATGGTGGCTTCATAGAATGAGTTGGGTAGTATTCCGTCATTTTCTATGCTTTGGAATACCTTCAGAAGTAGTGGTGTTAACTCTTCTCTGAAAGTTTGGTAGAACTCTGCAGTGAAGCCATCCGGGCCAGGGCTTTTTTCTGTTGGGAGTTTTTTGATTACCGTTTCAATCTCTTTTTTTGTTATGGGTCTATTTAGTTGTTCTACTTCTGAATGTGTTAGTTTAGGTAGGTAATGTTTTTCCAGGAATTCATCCATTTCTTCTAGGTTTTCAAATTTGTTAGAGTACAATTTTTCATAATAATCTCAAATGATTCTTTTAATTTCATTTGGTTCTGTTGTGATGTGGTCCTTCTCGTTTCTTATTCGGGTTATTTGTTTCCTTTCCTGTATTTCTTTAGTCAGTCTAGCCAATGGTTTATCAATTTTGTTAATTTTTTCAAAGAACCAGCTTTTGGCTTTGTTAATTCTTTCAATTGTTTTTCTGTTCTCTAATTCATTTAGTACAGCTCTAATTTTTATTATTTGTTTTCTTCTGGTGCCTGATGGATTCTTTGGTTGCTCACTTTCTATTTGTTCAAGTTGTAGGGACAGTTCTCTGATTTTGGCTCTTTCTTCTTTTTGTATGTGTGCATTTATCGATATAAATTGGCCTCTGAGCACTGCTTTTGCTGTGACCCAGAGGTTTTGATAGGAAGTATTTTCATTCTCATTGCTTTCTGTGAATTTCCTTATTCCCTCCTTGATGTCTTCTATGACCCAGTCTTTTTTCAGGAGGGTATTGTTCATTTTCCAAGTATTTGATTTCTTTTCCCTAGTTTTTCTGTTATTGATCTCTAGTTTTATTGCCTTGTGGTCTGAGAAGATGCTTTGTAATATTTCGATGTTTTGGACTCTGTAAAGGTTTGTTTTATGACCTAATATGTGGTCTATTCTAGAGAGTGTTCCATGTGCGCTAGAAAAAAAAGTATATTTTGAAGCAGTTGGGTGGAGAGTTCTGTATAAGTCAATGAGGTCAAGTTGGTTGATTGTTGCAAGTAGGTCTTCCGTGTCTCTATTGAGCTTCTTACTGGATGTCCTGTCCTTCTCCGAAAGTGGTGTGTTGAAGTCTCCTACTACAATTGTGGAGGTGTCTATCTCACTTTTCAGTTCTGTTAAAATTTCATTTATGTATCTTGCAGCTCTGTCATTGGGTGCATAAATATTTAATATGGTTATGTCTTCCTGATCAATTGTCCCTTTTATCATTATATAGTGTCCTTCTTTATCCTTTGTGGTGGATTTAAGTCTAAAGTCTATTTTGTCAGAAATTAATATTGCTACTCCTCTTCTTTTTTGCTTATTGTTTGCTTGATATATTTTTTTCCATCCTTTGAGTTTTAGTTTGTTTGTGTCTCTAAGGTGTGTCTCTTGTAGGCAGCATATAGATGGATCGTGTTTCTTTATCCAGTCTGTGACTCTCTGTCTCTTTATTGGTGCATTTAGTCCATTTACATTCAGCGTAATTATAGATAAATAAGTTTTTAGTGCTGTCATTTTGATCCCTTTTTATGTGCATTGTTGACGATTTCATTTTTCCACATACTTTTTTGTGCTGAGGCGATTTTCTTAGTAAATTGTGAGATCCTCATTTTCATAGTGTTTGACTTTATGTTAGTTGAGTTGTTATCTTTTTCTTGGCTTTTATCTTGAGTTATAGAGTTGCTATACCTTTTTGTGGTTACTTTATTATTTACCCCTATTTTTCTAAGTAAAAACCTAACTTGTATTGTTCTATATTGCCTTGTATCACTCTCCATATGGCATTTCTATGCCTCCTGTATTTAGTCCCTCTTTTTGATTATTGTGATCTTTTACCTATTGACCTCCATGATTCCCTGTTATGTGTATATTTTTTTTAATTAATCTTAATTTGTTTTTGTGATTTCCCAATTTGAGTTGATATCAGGACGTTCTGTTTTGTGACCTTGTGTTGTGCTGGTATCTGATATTATTGGTTTTCTGCCCAAACAATATCCTTTAGTATTTCTTGTAGCTTTGGTTTGGTTTTTGCAAATTCTCTAAACTTGTGTTTATCTGAAAATATCTTAATTTCGCCTTCATATTTCAGAGAGAGTTTTGCTGGATATATGATCCTTGGCTGGCAGTTTTTTTCCTTCAGTGTTCTGTATATGTTGTGCCGTTCCCTTCTTGCCTGCATGGTTTCTGCTGAGTAGTCTGAACTTATTCTTATTGATTCTCCCTTGAAGGAAACCTTTCTTTTCTCCCTGGCTGCTTTTAAATTTTCTGTTTATCTTTGGTTTTGCTGAGTTTGATGATAATGTGTCTTGGTGTTTTTCTTTTTGGATCAGTCTTAAATGGGGTTCGATGAGCATCTTGGATAGATATCCTTTCGTCTTTCATGATGTCAGGGAAGTTTTGTGTCAGGAGTTCTTCAACTATTTTCTCTGTGTTTTCTGTCCCCCCTCCCTGTTCTGGGACTCCTATCACCCGCAGGTTATCCTTCTTGATAGAGTCCCACATGATTCTTAGGGTTTCTTCATTTTTTTAAATTCTTTTGTCTGATTTGTTTTTAGCTATGTTGGTGTTGATTCCCTGGTCCTCCAGATGTCCCAGTCTGCATTCTAATTGCTCGAGTCTGCTCCTCTGACTTCCTATTAAAATTGCGTTGTCTAATTCTGTAATTTTATTGTTAATCTTTTGGATTTCTGAATGCTGTGTCTCTATGGATTCTTGCAACTTATTAATTTTTCCACTATGTTCTTGAATAATCTTTTTGAGTGTTTCAACAGTTTTATCAGTGTGTTCCTTGGCTTTTTCTGCAGTTTGCCTTATTTCATTTGTGATGTCTTGAAGCATTCCGTAAATTAGTTTTTTTATATTCTGTATCTGGCAATTCCAGGATTGTATCTTCATTTGGGAAAGATTTTGATTCTTTTTTTGGGGGGGTTGGAGAAGCTGTCATGGTCTGCTTCTTTAACTGGTTTGATATGGATTGTTGTCTCCGAGCCATCACTGGGAAACTAGTTTTTCCAGAAAATCTGCTAAAAAAAAATGCAGTCAGATCCCTATCAGAGTTCTCCCTCTGGCTCAGGCTATTCGGATGTTAATGCAGCCGCCTGGGGAGGGTGGGGGAGGGAACAGAGAGATAGGAGAGTAGCACCTCAGAATATAGCCAGAGTTGCTTGTCTTGCTTGGAATGACTATTATATCTGAGATTCCCACGGGGCGCATCGCCTATGTGTGCTGGCTGTGTGGAGATTGCCCCCGCGGGGTCTGGCCCACTGGAGTCATGGTCAGATCCTCCGCTTCCAGCCCCATGCCCAGTGTCAAGGCTCCCCTGCTGGGATGGTGCACTCTCGACTCCAAAATCAGTTGCTGCCTCCCGGGGACTTCTCGTCCGTCCACCCGAGTTGCCGTGCCGCCCTCGAGAACCTGTTGGGCCCCCTCCCGGGGTTAGTTCAGGGGGGTGGAGCAGCTCTCCGTGTTTATGCCGTACCTGCGTCCAGTCCAAATCCCGGCGGGACGGTTCCCCGGCTGGGATGCTGCTCTCCCCGTTCCAAGACCAGTCACTGCCTCCCGGGGACTTCTCCTACCAGCTGCGTCCCACGCCACCTGCGGAATCGGCTGGTCCCCCTCCCGGGGTGAGTTCAGGGGGGTGGAGCAGCTCTCTGTGCTTGTGCCGTATCTGACTGGTACGCTGGCTTCAGGCTCTGAAAACAATCGCTGCTTCCCCGTATTAGTTCGTTCTCCGTCTCTAAATCTGTGTTTGTTGTTCAGGGTTCGTAGATTGTTATGTATGTGATCGATTCACTTGTTTTTCCGTGTCTTTGTTGCAAGAGGGATCTGAGGTAGTGTCTGCCTAGTGTGCCATCTTGGCTCCGCCCCCTATAAGTTGCACTTAATTAAGTGTCAAATGTGTTATGATGTCAAGTAACTTACCATGTAGGTCAGGAACAGGATTTGATTTAAAGGACCTGAGAAAGTCCTCATAGGGGAGATCAGATGGAACTCAAGGATGAGAAGAATTGGGGTGGAAAGACAGGAGTATGTGTTTAGGTAAGGAAACATTATGAGCAAGATCATTGAGTCAAGGGTGAACTGAGTACACAGAGGAACAGTAAAGAGATGTACTGAGAGGAAGAAAGCAAAAGACTGAGAGCCCTGAGCTGAGAGGAAGGAAGGAAGGGGACAGATAAAACCCAGGCAGAGCATGAAGTATCTGAAATACCAAAACACAGAAAGTGGATTTGGATTGAAAAATAATGAGGGACCATTAAACTTTCTTGAGCATAGGAGTATCTTTTTTTTTTTTTCATTTATTCAGAAAATATTTATTGAGCACTCCAAAGTTCCAGACATTGAAGGTGTTGGTACTGCAATGATGAAGAAAGAAGAAACATTTCCTCCCGTCTTAAATCTATACGTTAATGGTGGCAGTAGAGTGGGGGTGATGAATTTTACATGGGCCAACTAATAAATATATGCTATGTTGAGGTGTGATTAGTGGTATAACAACAACAAAAAAAAGGTAATGAAGATAAAGAGCTGCTATGGTGAACAGAAAAGATAGAAAAACAAGTTCAGTAATTCATTTAGACTAAATAATTATTTTGGATTTAACTGTGCCCCAAAATTTGTGTTGTAAATCCTAACCTCTATGCCTGTGGTTATAATCCCATTTGGGAATGGGTTGCCTTTGTTATGTTAAGGTGATAGAATGAGTGTAGGGTGTATCTTGAGTCAATCTCTTTAGAGATATAAATGAGATTAAACAAGTGGTAGATAACTAAGAATTTGGTACCAGAAGAGTGGAGTGCTCTTCAAACAGATAATAAAAGGTGAAGTGGTTTTGGAATTGGGCAGTGGGAAGAGGCTGGAAGAATTTTAAGTTTCCTAATAGTAAAAGAGTAGATTCCCTCGAAGAGACTGTTAATAGAATTGTGGATGTCAAAAGCAATTCTGGTGAAGGCTCAGAAGGAAGTGAGGAAAACTATAAAGTCTCCATTATCTTTGAGAATACATATGGCACCAGCAACAGAATATTGTTAGAAATATACACATTAAATACGCTTTTGGTGAGGTTTTAAAACAAAATGATGAGCATGTGATTGAATAATTGAGGAAGGGCAGTGTTTTTTATCAGGGGAAAGAATTATATTCAAATGTTTAGTGGAAAGTAGAATTTATAAGTGATAAACTTGGATATCTGGCTGAGGAGATTTCTAGGCAAGATCTTAAAAGGGTCATGTGGATCCTTCTTGCCACTTATAGCAAAATGCAAAAGAGATGGATTTAAAGATGAACTGTGCAGAATGAAACCATAACTTAAAGATTTTGAAAATTCTGTTGTATGAACTAAGGACACATGCCCTAAAACACTCACCAAGGACTTGGTGACTTAACGTTTGTTAAGAAGAGTAAATCTGTGACTGACAGATCTAATCAACTGCCACAGCAGAAAACCCATCAACTTACAGGGAAGAAGACAAAGACAGAATGAAAGGAAAGCAAGCTGTCTGACCCTTGCAATTCTACAAGCAAGAAACAGACCAAAGGAGATACATCTGTTTACCTCCAAGAAAGAAAACGACCATCCCTGGAGCAGCGTGGAGCTCAGCAGAATTGTTGGAAGGCACATGGGAAGCAGGGCCTTCTTAGTTCCAAAGGGTGGGGCTACCGTCTCCTGGATCTCAAAGGGTGCACCAGAGCCTACAAGGTTTCAAAGAGTTAGAGCTTCTCTAGTTCACTTCCAGAGTCTGGGGCTGCCTTTAGGGTGTGCCAGGGGGATGATGCTGCCACTCAAAGCTGTGGAGATGTGGCTGCCCTCTCCAAGGAGCAGAAGAATAAGGCCTACTGGACCAAAGGGATGTGGTTGCCACTGAGACGGACTAGGAGAATGAGGCCACCCAGAGCCAAGGAGAAGAGTTGCCATGCCAGTAGGGCTGGTGGGCAAGGGTGAAATCCAGGGCCAAGGAATCTTCACCTAGAATTTAGAAAACATAACCAACACCCTGAGTCTAGAGGGAAGATGGTCTCAGAGAAGACATGATTATTTTCAAGCCTTGACAAAAAATGTAAATTGTTCTGCTGGGTTTTGGACTTGCTTGGTGCCCATTATCCGTTCTTCCAATTTTTCCCATTTGTAAAGGCAATGTCTACTTTGTATCTGTTCCTCCATTGTACTTTGAAAACAGAAAATTTGTAGTCCAGTTTTCACAAGTTAACAGTTGAAAATAAATTTTGCCCCAGGATGGAGTACTCCTTAAGTTTCACCCATATTTTATTTAAGTGCTTCAGAAGATGAGATTTAGGACTTGGAGTTCATTTGAGACTTTTGGGATGATGTGATGGGGTGAATGTGTTTTGCATGTGGCAAGGATAAGAATTTTGGGGAAACAAAAAGTGGAATGTTCTAGATTAAGTTTTGATCCCCAAAAATATGTGTTGTATGCCCTAACTGCTATGCCTGTGGTTAAAATCCTATTTGGGAATGGGTTGTGTTTGTTATGGTAACAAGGATGGATAAGCCTAGGATGTATCTTGTGTCAATTTCTTTTGAGATATAAAAGAGATTAAGCAAGCAAAGGAGAGAAGAAGATATGCAGGAAGAAAAATTCCCAGGAGCAGAAGTTAAAAGAGAAAATAACCTTCCACCAGGGCCAACAGTGAGAGAAAGCCTTTCCCTAGAGCTAGCATTCTGAATTTGAATTTCTAGCCTCCTAAAGTGCAAGACAATGAATTTCTGTTTGTTAAAGCCATCCTCTCATGGCATTTCTGTTATAGCAGCACTAGATAATTAAGACAATAGTGATATAAAAGTTTTTCCAATGAAGACTTGAAGGACATGTGGACAGATTCAATTCACAGAGTGAAGAAGTCAGTGACATTGGCTGAAATCACCATACATTTTCATCATGAAATCCTGTTTATTTTTCATAAGCCTCTTTTTTTTTTTTTTTGTTAGACCACTGCCTTCAGGAAGTGGTCAAAACAGTCTGGGACTTTTTTCTGCCCATTTTACATTTTATGCACAGAATGCTGACCGAGACATAGAAATTAGATCTGTTACATAAGAGTCAGCAAGATGAGAGGAGGGGCCAAGATGGCTGACTAGGTAGACGCTACCTCAGATCCCTCTTGCAACAAAGACTTGGAAAAACAAGTGAATTGATCACATACATGACAATCTATGAACCCTGACCAACAAACACAGATTTAAAGAGTTGACCTGAGTGACAGAGACTGAGAATGAACAACCACGGGGAAGCATTGAATGTTTTTGGAGCCTGGAGCCAGCGTCCCAGTTAGGAAACCTTGGCACCAGGCTTTGGACTGGGCAGAGAGGAGCTGAGCACGGCATCCTGAGTTGGCGCAAACACAGGATGCAGCCCTAGCCCCCAGAAGTGACCTCGGGGGAAGCCCAGCCGGTGCTCGCAGACAGCGCAGTGACGGGGCTGAGGGGAGGAGAAGTCACCGGGAGGCAGCAAATGGTTTTGGAGCTGGGAGTGCAGTGTCCCAGCAGGGGAACCTTGGTGCTGGGCTTTGGACTGGGAGCGGAGGAACTAACCGTGGCTTCTGAGACAGCACAAGCACGGGACATGGGCCTGACCATCGGGGACAATCTCTACCCAGCCAGCACACACAGTCTACGCGCCCCTCGGGAATCTCAGATAAAACAGTTATCCCAAGCAAGATAAGTAACTTTGTCTATATTCCGGGGTGCTACTCTCTCCTATTTATCTGAACCCTCTCCTCCCCTTCCCAGGCAGCTTCATTAACCTTGGAATTTCCTGAGCCAGAGAGTGAACTGCTCTGCGGTTTTTCTTTTCCTTTTTTTTTTTTTTTTTTGTTCTTTTCCTAACCCATTCTCCTGGCCTGAGAGAAGCAGCTACAAAAAACCCAGGGACCAAAAATCCTTCCCTAATTGGACTAAACACACAGAACCAGCTCCAGCCAAGCATATGTGATCCACAGTCTTGGGCTTTCATCCCTACAGGGAACAAGGTGGCTATTATAATGCAAAGGCATTTCTGATAGGGATCTGACTGCATTTGTTTTAGTGGATTTACTGGAAAGACAAGTTTCCCAGGTCTGATATCTCTGTGTATTCAACAGAGCCCTCACTGACCCACAACAGGGAACTGAAGGCTGAAGCTCCCCCCAGTCCACCTAGCCTCCTGCCTTAGGGGTCTAAGGAGGGTGACACCTACCACTTTGTAGAGGCACTTGCATTGGGGGCCTAAGGTACAGCTGCAGAGCCCACCCGCCAAGATGCTTTAGGAATAGAGACACATCTACCTCAATGACACTTGGGGAAAGCCTGTCAGCATCCTGCCACCCTGGAGTGTGAACCCCAGCTGCTACTAGAATCTGGTGCACACGTCTATCACCACTACTTCTCTAGGTGGATAGGTGACAGTCTGCATCACATATTTGATGACCCAAAATCAGATTCTACTCAAGAATAGTGAATGGACTCAGGCTTATATATATGGTAACAGCCCAAACCAGCTGGTAATAGGACATAAGCGAGCCAAGGGCTACAACAATCAAGACAGCGCAATCTAGTAGCCCATCTATGTATATTGAAAGAAAACAAAACAAGATAAGACTCAGTGAGCAAATATAGAATAAATCACTACAATATCTTAGTGATGGCTCAGAGACAGCAGTCAATATCAAACCACATAAAGAAGCAGACCATGACTGCTTCTACAACTCCCCAAACTAAAGAATCAAAATCTTTCCCAAATGAAGATACAATCCTGGAATTGCCAGATACAGAATACAAAAAACTAATTTACAGAATGCTTCAAGACATCAGGGATGACCTCAGAAATGAAGTAAGGCAATCTACAGAAAAAGCCAAGGAACACACTGATAAAACAGTTGAAGAACTCAAAAAGATTATTCAAGAACATAGTGGAAAAATTAATAAGTTGCAAGAATCCATAGAGAGACAGCATTCAGAAATCCAAAAGATTAACAATAAAACTATAGAATTAGACAACGCAATAGGAAGTCAGAGGAGCAGACTCGAGCAATAAGAATGCAGAGTGGGAAATCTGGAGAACCAGGGAATTAACACCAATATAGCTGAAAAAAAATCAGACAAAAGAATTTAAAAAAATGAAGAAACCCGAAGAATCATGTGGGACTCTATCAAGAAGAATAACTTGCATGTCATTGGAGTCCCAGAACAGGGAGGGATAACAGAAGATACAGACAGAATAGTTGAAGATCTGTTGGCAGAAAAC
Source organism: Elephas maximus indicus (assembly GCF_024166365.1). Taxonomy (NCBI): domain Eukaryota; kingdom Metazoa; phylum Chordata; class Mammalia; order Proboscidea; family Elephantidae; genus Elephas; species Elephas maximus. The sequence continues at coordinate 68,804,943 of NC_064836.1, forward strand.
TTCCCTGACATCATGAAAGACGAAAGGATATCTATCCAAGATGCTCATCGAACCCCATTTAAGATTGATCCAAAAAGAAAAACACCAAGACATATTATCATCAAACTTGCCAAAACCAAATATAAAGAGAAAATTTTAAAAGCAGCCAGGGATAAAAGAAAGGTCTCCTACAAGGGAGAATCAACAAGAATAAGTTCAGACTACTCAGCAGAAACCATGCAGGCAAGAAGGCAGTGGGATGACATATACAGAGCACTGAAGGAGAAAAACTGCCAGCCAAGGATCATATATCCAGCAAAACTCTCTCTGAAATATGAAGGTGAAATTAAGACATTTACAGATAAACACAAACTTAGAGAATTTGCAAAAACCAAACCAAAGCTACAAGAAATACTAAAGGAAATTGGTCAGAAAACCAATAATATCAGATACCAGCACAACACAAGGTCACAGAACAGAGCATCCTGATATCAACTCGAATAGAGAAATCACAAAAACAAATTAGGATTAATTTAAAAAAATGCTCAAAACAGGGAATCATTAAAGACAATATGTAAAAGATCACAATAATCAAAAAGAGGGACTAAATACAGGTGGCATAGAACTGCCATATGGAGAGGGATACAAGGCGATATAGAACAATACAAGTTAGGTTTTTACTTAGAAAAATAGGGGTAAATATTAAGGTAACCACAAAGAGGTATAACAACTCCATTACTCAAAATAAAAACCAAGAAAAATGTAATGACTCAGCAAACATAAAGTCAAAAACTATGAAAATGAGGAACACACAATTTACAAAGAAAAACGTCTCAGCACAAAAAAGTAAGTGGAAAAATGAAATTGTCAGCAACACACATAAAAAGGCATCAAAATGACAGCACTAAACACATAAAAAACACATACTTATCTATAATTACGCTGAATGGAAATGGACTAAACGCACCAATAAAGAGACAGAGAGTCTCAGACTGGATAAAGAAACACGATCCGTCTATATGCTGCCTACAAGAGACACACCTTAGACTTAGAGACAGAAACAAACTAAAACTCAAAGGATGGAAAAAAATATATCAAACAAACAATAAGCAAAAAAGAAGAGGAGTAGCAATATTAATTTCTGACAAAATAGACTTTAAAGTTAAATCCACCACAAAGGATAAAGAAGGACACTATATAATGATAAAAGGGACAATTGATCAGGAAGACATAACCATATTAAATATTTATGCACCCAATGACAGGGCTGCAAGATACATAAAACAAATTTTAACAGAACTGAAAAGTGACATAGACACCTCCACAATTGTAGTAGGAGACTTCAACACACCACTTTCGGAGAAGGACAGGACATCCAGTAAGAAGCTCAATAGAGACACGGAAGACCTAATTACTACAATCAACCAACTTGACCCCATTGGCTTATACAGAACTCTCCACCCAACTGCTGCAAAGTATACTTTTTTTTCTAGCGCACATGGAACATTCTCTAGAGTAGACCACATATTAGGTCATAAAACAAACTTTGCAGAATCCTAAACATCGAAATATTACAAAGCATCTTCTCAGACCACAAGGCAATAAAAGTGGAAATCAATAACAGAAAAATTAGGGAAAAGAAATCAAATACTTGGAAACTGAACAATACCCTCCTGAAAAAAGACTGGGTTATAGAAGACATCAAGGAGGGAATAAAGAAATCCATAGAATGCAAGGAGAATGAAAACACTTCCTGTCAAAACCTCTGGGTCACAGCAAAAGCAGTGCTCAGAGGCCAATTTATATCGATAAATGCACACATACAAAAAGAAGAAAGAGCCAAAATCAGAGAACTGTCCCTACAACTTGAACAAATAGAAAGTGAGCAACCAAAGAATCCATCAGGCACCAGAAGAAAACAAATAATAAAAATTAGAGCTGTACTAATGAATTAGAGAACAGAAAAACAATTGAAAGAATTAACAAAGCCAAAAGCTGGTTCTTTGAAAAAATTAAGAAAATTGATAAACCATTGGCCAGACTGACTAAAGAAATACAGGAAAGGAAACAAATAAGGCGAATAAGAAATAAGAGGGGCCACATCACAACAGACCCAACTGAAATTAAAAAATCATATCAGATTATTATGAAAAATTGTACTCTAACAAATTTGCAAACCTAGAAGAGATGGATGAATTCCTGGGAAAACACTACCTACCTAAACTAGCACAATTAGAAGTAGAACAACTAAATAGATCCATAGCAAAAAAGAGATTGAAACAGTAATCCAAAAACTCCCAACAAAAAAGAGCCTTGGCCCGGATGGCTTTACTGCAGAGTTCTACCAAACTTTCAGAGGAGAGTTAACACCACTACTACTGAAGGTATTTCAAAGCATAGAAAATGACGGAATACTGCCCAACTTATTCTATGAAGCCACCATCTCCCTGATACCAAAACCAGGTAAAGACATCACAAAAAAAGAAAATTACAGACTTATATCCCTCATGAGCATAGATGCAAAAATCCTCAACAAAATTCTAGCCAATAGAATTCAACAACATATCAAAAAAATAATTCACCACGACCAAGTGCGATTTATACCTGGTATGCAAGGCTGGTTTAATATTAGAAAAACCATTAATGTAATCCACCATGTAAATAAAACAAAAGACAAAAACCACATGATCTTGTCAATTGATGCAGAAAAGGCATTTGACAAAGTCCAACACCCATTTATGATAAAAACTCTTACCAAAATAGGAATTGAAGGAAAATTCCTCAACATAATAAAGGGCATCTATACAAAGCCAACAGCCAACATCACTCTAAATGGAGAGAGCCTGAAGCATTTCCCTTGAGAACGGGAACCAGACAAGGATGCCCTTTATGACCGCTCTTATTCAACATTGTGCTAGAGGTCCTAGCCAGAGCAATTAGGCTAGACAAAGAAATAAAGGGCATCTGGATTGGCAAGGAGGAAGTGAAATTATCTCTATTTGCAGATGACATGATCTTATACACAGAAAACCCTAAGAAATCCTCCAGACAACTACTGAAACTAATAGAAGAGTTTGGCAGTCTCAGGTTATAAGATAAACATACAAAAATCATTTGGATTCCTCTACATCAACAAAAAGAACATCGAAGATTAAATCACCAAATCAATACCATTCACGGTAGCCCCCAAGAAGATAAAATTCTTAGGAATAAATCTTACCAAAGTTGTAAAAGACCTATATAAAGAAAACTACAAAGTACTACTACAAGAAGCTAAACAGGACCTACTTAAGTGGAAAAACATACCTTGCTCACGGATAGGAAGATTTAACATAGTAAAAATGTCTAAAGCCGTCTATATATACAATGCACTTCTGATCCAAATGCCAATGTCAGTTTTTAATGTGATGGAGAAACAAATCACCCACTTCATATGGAAGGGAAGAAGCCTCGGATAAGTAAAGCATTATTGATAAACAAGAAGAAAGTGGGAGGCCTTACTCTACCTGATTTCAGAACCTATTATACAGCCACAGTAGTCAAAACAGCCTGCTACTGGTACAACAACAGGCACATAGACCAATGGAACAGAATTGAGAACCCAGATATAAATCCATCCACATATGAGCAGCTGATATTTGACAAAGGCCCAGTGTCAGTTAATTGGGGAAAAGATAGCCATTTTACAAATGGTGCTGGGATAACTGGATATCCATTTGCAAAAAAATGAAACAGGACCCATACCTCACACCATGCACAAAAACTAACTCCAAGTGGATCAAAGACCTAAACATAAAGACTAAAACGATAAAGATCATGGAAGGAAAAATAGGGACAACCTTAGTAGCCCTAATACAAGGCATAAACAGAATGCAAAACATTACCAAAAATGACAAAGAGAAACCAGATAACTGGGAGCTCCTAAAAATCAAGTACCTATGCTCATCTAAAGGCTTCACCTAGAGTAAAAAGACCACCTACAGACTGGGAAAGAATTTTCAGCTATGACATCTGCGACCAGTGCCTGATCTCTAATATCTATATGATTCTGTTAAAACTCAACCACAAAAAGACAAACAACCCAATGAAGAAGTGGGCAAAGGACATGAACACGCACTTCACTAAAGAAGATATTCAGGCAGCTAACAGATACATGAGAAAATGCTCTCGATCATTAGCCATTAGAGAAATGCAAATTAAAACTACGATGAGATTCCATCTCACACCAACAAGGCTGGCATTAATCCAAAACACAGAAAATAATAAATGTTGGAGAGGCTGTGGAGAGATTGGAACTCTTATACACTGCTGGTGGGAATGTAAAATGGTACGAGTACTTTGGAAATCTTAAAAAGTTAGAAATAGAACTACCATACAACCCAGAAATCCCACTCCTCGGAATATACCCTAGAGAAATAAGAGCCTTCACAAGAACAGATATATGCACACCCATGTTTATTGCAGCTCTGTTTACAGTAGCAAAAAGCTGGAAGCAACCAAGGTGTCCATCAACAGATGAATGGTTAAATAAATTGTGGTATATTCACACAATGGAATACTATGCATCCGTAAAGAACTGAGATGAATCTGTGAAACATTTCATGACATGGAGGAACCTGGAAGGCATTATGCTGAGCGAAATTAGTCAGAGGCAAAAGAACAAATATTGTATAAGACCACTATTATAAGATCTTGAGAAATAGTATAAACTGAGAAGAACACATACTTTTGTGGTTACAAGGGGTGGAGGGAGGGAGGGTGGGAGAGGGTTATTTACTGATTAGTTAGTAGATAAGAACTACTTTAGGTGAAGGGAAGGACAATACTCAATACACGGAAGGTCAGCTCAATTGCACTGGACCAAAAGCAAAGAAGTTTCCAGGATAAACTGAATGCTTCAAAGGTCAGTGGAGCAAGGGCGGGGGTTTGGGGACTATGGCTTAAAGGGACTTCTAAGTCAATTGGCAAAATAATACTATTATGAAAACATTCTGCATCCCACTTTGAAATGTGGCATCTGGGGTCTTAAATGCTAACAAGCGGCCATCTAAGATGCTTTAATTGGTCTCAACCCACCTGGATCAAAGAAGAATGAAGAACACCAAGGTCACACGACAACCAAGAGCCCAAGAGACAGAAAGGGCCACATGAACCAGAGACTTACATCATCCTGAGACCAGAAGAGCTAGATGGTGCCCGGCCACAACCGATGACTGCCCTGACAGGGAGCAAAACAGAGAACCCTTGAGGGAGCAGGAGATCAGTGGGATGCAGACCCCAAATTCTCAGAAAAAGACCAGACTTAACGGTCTGCCTGAGACTAGAGGAAACCCGGTGGTCATGGTCCCCAAACCTTCTGGTGGCCCAGAACACGAACCATTCCCGAAGACAACTCATCAGACATGGAAGGGACTGGACAATGGGTTGGAGAGAGATGCTGACGAAGAGTGAGCTACTTGTATCAGGTGGACACTTGAGACTGTGTTGGCATCTCCTGTCTGGAGGGGAGATAGGAGGTTAGGGTGGGTTAGAAACTGGCAAAATCGTCAGGAAAGGAGAGACTGGAAGGGCTGACTTATTAGGAGGAGAGTAAGTGTGAGTATGGAGTAAGGTGTATATAAGCTTATATGTGACAGACTGACTTGATTTGTAAACGTTCACTTAAAGCTCAATAAAAATTATTAAAAAAAAAAAGAGTCAGCAAGATGATTATCACAGACTTTAGTGAGGGTCATTAGCTTTAACCACAGTATTTTACAGAGTGTCTTTAATTGATGCCATATGGTTTCTGTGTTTTGGGGACAGGATCTCTTTTAACAGAAATACACTGATGTCAGTTCAAGAAAATCCCCTTAGAATTAGATGGGAGACAAACTTTGCACTCTAATTATAGACACTGGCCTATTAGTAGTCTCCAAGATTTTCATTCTTTTAATCCCAAATGTTTTAGAGACCAAGATTTATATTCAGAAATTTATTTGTGCTAACACCATAAAGCAAGTAAAAAGCTCTTTGCCTCAAAGAAATACAAGTGAGAGAAATATTCTAATTTATTTTTTTAATATTGACATCCACGATTATTTATGTCTCAAAATTATTATCTTCATTGTTCTTAGAGTTTAACTCATACTTGTCTTTCTAGTTTTTCTCTAAATTGAATACTCTGATGAGCTAGAATAAGACACAGTACTGCAATTCATCCCCACTTTTTCTGATTGTAAGGTTCAATTTCAAAACAGACAGGTGAAGTCAGAAAGTAATTCTATGAAATAATTCAAGTTTGTCGTTATTAAGTGCCATCGAGTAGGTTCCAAGTCATAGCGACCCTATGTAGAAAAAAGAAACACTGCCTGCTCCTGTGCCATCCTCAGAATCTTTGCCATATTCGAGCCCATTGCTGCAGCTATGTGAATTTAAAGTTATTTCTAATTTAGCTGAATAATTAGATGGTTTATATTTAATACTTTTAAATAAAAAAATATTTAGTCAATGGCTGTCTTTTGATGTTTATGGAAAAATTAACTTCAACATTATGGAAAAATAAATCCATTTTGACCATAGAATTTACATGATTACCATCTTCTGCTGAAATGTTCTTCTGCTAACACTAGATAAAACTCAGAAACCTTAAGACAATTTAAAGTGTTTTAGAAAACTAACATATAAAGACAAGCTTAGGTTAACTTATAAATTTATAAGCTATTGTGATATAATTCAGAAAATTTTATAATTTTCCAAGGAAACAGAAATATAGTAGATAAAATTGGACAACATGATTGATGTAATTAGTACCACTAAATTCTACACTTGAAAAGTCTTGAATTGGCAAGTATTGTGTTACGTTTATTTTTACAACAATTTTTGAAAAGTCAATTCAAGTAATAGAAAGGTACCTAAATTTTTTCAAATGAAGAGTTTGAATAATTTCCTTTTTAGGCTCTTCTTCAAAGTTAATAATCTCCATTTGCGGAGTCCACAGTGGTCACTCAGCATAGGTAGGATACTGAAAACAAGTTCACTTGTCCCAGGTGATCAGGGTGGAGCTCAGATTTGAATCAATTCTGCCTATTTACAAGAACACTTTACAGCTTGCTTCGTGGAAGTAGAAATCAGAGTTAATCTCCCAATGCTTACAATCTAATAAACAAATTGTGCATACACATATAATAAAAGCAATGTATATTAAACACGAAAAATTGCAGATAATGTTAGGTATATAACATGCTTAAAAAAAGAGATCAGTGTGGTCTGGGTTATTTAGTTAAAATTTTATTACATATCTTTATATGGAAATTATGCCTTAGAAAAGTATGGAAAGGATGTAGATATTTGGTCAAAGCGCCAAATATCTATATTTAGACTAATGATTAGTAGGAAATTATAGCCTGGGCAGAGTCAGTGTTTATGAAAATGAGTGAGTGTGGCATTGGGGGTGGGGATGAGGTAGCCAAACAATGGATGGACAGGATGAGAAAGCTGGGAGAGTTACTGGTGTATGTGGGAAATAAGCACAGATATGGATCAGGTTACAAGGAACCTTAAATGTCATCCTAAAGAATTTGAAATTATCTTAGAAATAACAAATATTAAAACCTTCTTGGAAGCAGTGTTGCATTTTACAATGTCATGAAGTAATGGCCACTGAACTTCAACAAAGATAAATAGATTTGGAAGTGATCAGGAGAATGTGACCTTAAATAAGTAATGAAACAATGGGGAACTTCTATCTGATAAATGGTAGACATCTCTATGGAACAAACTGGAGAGGATACATAACTGATGTTTATCAATTCTCATAATATGGTCATAATTATTAGAGTATGATCACCAAATTTCAAAATTAGAATAGCATGAGACCCTTAAGGCTAGAAATGGAAAATATGCAAATAAAGAAGGAAAATATTAATATTTTACTTACATATAGTCTCAAAAATTTGCTCCTTCCTAGTAGAATGGGTTAATAGAAACATAAAGATGATATATACCAATTAACTTACTAAGGAAACTCATGGATTTTTATTTCCATTGCTTTCCAAGGTAAATTCCTTTAGATAGTTCCCTCCTTAATAATCAGTAACCTTTATGCACTTTCTAAGTCATAAATTTAACATATCCATACTTTGAGATTTTTGAATTTTCACTCCATTGTGATAGTATATAAAAAAAATTGCTTAGTGGAAATATGTATATATGTATATCAGGATCGTCGATACAAAAATTGCCATTGAAATATCTGAGAACACTAACTCTAGGATACCCTGTATTTGTCCACTATCTTTGTATAAATTCACACACAGAAACCTTTTCACTGCAAGCATCTCCTTGGAATTATGAAAATATTCTTGTGAATCTTGAGTGTCAGCACTTGAGGTCATATAAGATGACAGTTTAGGGGAACTAACACTGCCTAGAAGTACGCGTGACTATATTTCACAGACAGCAGGGGAGGCTTGGGGGAGTGGCTCTACTCCATGTTTTCCAAGAGAAATTCGAAGCAACAATTAGAAACATTCTAAATTAGAATCTTATCTCCCCATAATTTCCACCTCAACAGAGAAAGTAGAGATGACCCAGGACAATCACTCCTTGACAACTGAGTTTATGCTCATAGGATTTATGGATCACCCAGACCTGAAGATTCTTCTGTTTGTGGTATTCTTTGCTATCTATCTGATCACCATGGTGGGGAATCTTGGGTTGGTGGCATTGATTTTCATGGAGCGCCGTCTCCACACACCCATGTACATCTTTCTGGGCAACCTGGCTCTGATGGATTCCTGCTGTTCCTGTGCCGTCACCCCCAAGATGTTAGAGAACTTCTTTTCTGAGGACAGAATGATTTCCCTCTATGAATGCATGGCACAATTTTATTTTTTCTGCCTTGCTGAAACTACAGACTGTTTTCTCCTGGCAGCAATGGCCTATGATCGCTATGTGGCAATATGTCGTCCACTGCAGTACCACACCACGATGTCGAGTAAACTCTGCATTCAGATGACCATAGGGTCCTACATAGCTGGGAACCTGCATTCCCTTATTCACGTAGTACTTCTGTTAAGGTTAACCTTTTGTGGATCTCATCAAATCAATCACTTTTTTTGTGATGTTCTTCCATTGTACAGACTCTCCTGTGTTGACACATATATCAATAAACTGATGCTCCTTATCTTTTCAGGGTCCGTTCAAATCTTCACTATTACTGTAGTCATAATATCATATCTCTGCATCCTCTTTGCAATTTTCAAAATGAAATCCAAAGAAGGAAAAGGCAAAGCTTTATCTACTTGTGCATCTCACTTTCTCTCTGTCTCAATATTCTATGGTTCTCTTCTCTTCATGTACATTCGACCAAGTTCAGTTAAAGAAGGGCATAAAGATATACCAGTTGCTATTTTTTATACTCTAGTAATTCCTTTATTAAACCCCTTTATCTAGAGTCTAAGAAATAAGGAAGTAATAAATGTTATGAAAGGAATTGTGAAGAAGAGAAAACCTCATAATATTCTGAAACAAATATCGCCTGTAACAAATTGATTTTAACTAGATAAACTTTTTTTCAAAGTCAAGGATTCTGGGAGAATGGAAAATGGCCATTTTGTAGATCAAATATTAAATCACTGAACTGTGATGGTTTTTAGGTTAAATGAAGTGTAAATGGTTAAATAAGTTCAGAAGGGAGGGATTCTATAAAATATATTTCAAAATCTAAACTACTAAGGTCTCTTAGGAGCCAATTAAGACTACTCCTAAGGTCATGACTGTGGCAGAGTGGAATTAGCTACATTTTTCAACGTATCCAGCAAATCCTGGGAATAAAAATCGGTATGTAAAGGTTGCCTCCATTTAGCATTGTTGGCAAATTTATGGAATCTCTAAGCATAGTCTTACTGCTCACACTCATTTCGAGTTCTCATATATTAATTACTTAAGCCATACCATCTAGGAGGATTAAACTGCACATTTGAATTCGATTCTCAACTTCCTTTGAGTTGTTCGAGATTTTATTTTTGAAATGGATTTATACAGAATATGTATTCTCAAATCAAGAGCATCTTTATCTTTTGTGTGAGTCCTTTCTTCTGTTAAGCTCTCTAAAATAAAGTGTTTGTATAATGGTAATTTATAAATCTTAGCTGAAAATGTTGCTGTTTATATGAAAGTCCTATGGATTTGAACGTTTGCACATAGTTTGATAGTCGTCCCTGATGCATGACAGTATAATTGCTGAATATATCAATTAATTAAAGTGTTTTTTTCCCCCAAGATAGCATTATTTATCTTGTTTGTTATTAGGAATATCAGTAACCTGTACCAATTCCTATGTATATTATTGGAATATACATTAACATTATTGGCATATACATGAACATTAACAAAAACCTGGAGATGCTGCTTGGTAAAAAATGGGGCAGAAAAGAGTGAAACTCCTAAAATCTAAACAACAAAAACAAACAAAAAAATTATTCATTACTTAAATGTGCAAATATGAAAGGAAAAATGGTTTAATGAGAACTCACTCTCTGCTAGACACAAAACTACACCTCTCAGATATATTGCCTTCCAATGAGTTAGGCATTATTTTTCATGCTTGTCCAGAGTAAAAAACTGATATGTTGAAATATTAAGTAGTTTGCCCAAGTTCCTGCAAGCATTTGAATGGAGTTAGTATTTGTACCAATGATGCCTTTTCCCCATATCATTTTACAGCTCCTTTCACAGAAACATAAGTCACAGTTAATCTCTACATCCTTAAAATCTAATAAGGAAGATGGACATACGCATATGATGGGAAAAAGCAATGTAGATCATACACGAGGAATTTTAGGCTGTGTTGGGTATATAGCATGTGCTTGTGAATGCAGAACGTGGAGATCGGTGTAGCCTGAGGTATTTAGTCATCAAGTAGCATCAGAAATAACAGATATACAAAGAGTGGGAAAAAACTGATATGGGGGAAAACGGGAATAAGAGCATGAGCAGAGTCAATGTTTATGGAAACGAGTGTGACAATGGTGGTAGGAAATGAGGGAGGTGAAGGATGAGTGTACAAAACCTGGCAAAGCTATTGAGTAAAGCTGTTGGTGAATGTGGAATATAAGGATGGAAGTGGATCCATTTACTGAGAATTTTAAATGCCACAATAGAGAATCTGAATTTATCTTAGAGGCATCAAACATTGATGTCTTCCTGGTAGCAGAGTGCAGTTGTCCCTCGCTATCTGCAAGGAATTGGTTCCAGGACCCCTGTGGGTGTCAAAATCTGAGGATGCTCAAGTCCCTTATATAAAATGGCATGGTATTTGCATGTAACCTACACATATCCTGCAGTATACCTAAATCATCTCTAGATTACTTGTAATACACAAAACATTGTAAATGCTGTGTAAATACTTGTTAACGCTTACGCTTAAAAATGCTTTTCAGTCTTTGCAAGCACTTTATCAAGAACCAGAGAGACCATTTTTGCCTTTGTAAGACAGCACTTCAACTAACACTTGCATAAATTTCAGTTTCTTTCTGCTTTATTGTGCAAATGTTCTATTCTTAACACCCTTACAGCCCACTGCAGCAAGCAACATGCCATTTTTCAAAATATCTAAGATTTTTCTGGACGCCTCTTTAACTCAGTACAGAAGTCACTCCTGACTTTAGCCAAAAATTAGACATGCGTATAAAACAAACAATAACACATGTAGTTCAACTATGTATATGAGACTGAATGGGCACACCAGCCCAAAAGCAAAGGTGAGAAGGCAGGAAGGGACAGGAAAGGTGGGTGAACTAAAATGGGGAAACTGAAGTCAAGATGGGGAGAGTTGACACATTGCCGGGCTGGCAATCAATTTCACAAAACAATATGTGTATTAATTATGTAATGAGAAACTAATTTGCTGTGTAAACATTCACCTCAAGCACAATTAAAAAAAAAATGAGCAGAGGAAAAATAAAAGAATTTTTATAGAAAGATTTAAGAATAGGTTGTTACTGGATAACATTAAGCCAAACAAGCTACTTTCGGAGTGCTTTGTTGGGTGGGATCTTCTATTTGTTTCTCCATTAGGAGCCAATGGTACAATATGCCAACTTCTCACTATGGCTGCTTATTCTGGGGCTTCTGAGAAGGCTCTTTTATGTCTGGAGTCTGGTTTCCCCCTAAACTCTTACTTCCTTTTCTAAGAAGACTTGGTCTATTAGCAAAGCAATTAATACCTAAAAAAGAGTACACCTCCCCAGGAACATTCTATTATAATTCATTTCTCTCTTCCTGCCTGTTTGGCAAGACTATTCAGTGAGCCTCTTAGTTTAGGACCTGTAAGCAGCCTCTGATGGTGTACTGGTCAAGAGCTATGCTGTTAACCAAAAGGTCCGAAGTTCTAATCCACCAGCTGCTCCTTGAAAGCCCTATGGAACAGTTCTACTGTGTCCTATAAGTTCCCTAAGAGCTGCGATTGAGTTGATGACAATGGGTTTGGTTGGTTTTTTAGAAGCAGGCTCTTAAATTTATTTGGTCTTTTGTAAATTGTTATTTTCTACCCTTAGGAAACAAGCAAAGCAATGAACACTTAATAATAAATTAAGGTGGAAAGTAGGCTAATCCATTTTAGAAAAATTTTTCTACAGGAAGGTTTTTCCAGTTAAACTTCTCCCATTAGCCAGAAAATTAATTTAACAAGACTATCTGATTTCATGAGCAAGCTGGTCAATCCATATTTTAATGTAAAACAAAGGGAATATTTGGGATCTTTAATCTGATTTTTTCTAAAGAACCTATTCATTTGATTAATGTTTTTCCCCATAACTCTCTCACTTACATTGTGAATCTGACCAATCTAATTTTTCCTTGTTTGAGAATGATTTAAGAATCCTGCCCTGTCTTTAAACCTTAAACCAAAAATATTCCCTGAAGTCTTCCTAAAACCCAAAATAGTTTATCTTAACTAGTTTTTTTAGTAAAACATGTCTACCTTGAGCATTATGCTTTTTTAAGAACTATCTATATGGCATCAAATTGGCAAGAGCAACTTGAAAGATTATATAGAAACCTTAGGGGGCACTGTCTGTTTATGCTGATGGGGGAGGAACAACTCAGAAAGAGAGGGTTAGAAAGGTTGCACAACTCAAAGAATATAACCAATGACACTGAATTACATGTGTGGAAACTGTTGAATTGGTGTATGTTCTGCCCTGTATATCCTCAACAACAACAACAAAATTAAAAAAAAAAAGAAAAGATCTAAGATTTTTATTTTCTCATCAAAAGATAGCACTTTACACTCCCTTTTAGCATTTGAGGGATTGTTTTGACCACTAAATTGCTTTTTAGGAGCCATTTCTTCACAGAAACAAAGGGTACACACAACACAAGTAGCAAACAATGGAGATGCAAGGCAAACAATGTTCAAACAAAGCCTGTTGGACAGAGTTTGAGGATCTGTAAAAGGGTGGGAGAGCATGGCAGGGTATGCCTACACATCATTTCATTCGTGTGGATTAAAGATAGTGTTCAGCGTCTGGTGAACTCAAGTTTTGCTTTTTGGAACTTACCTTTTTTTTTTTTTTTAATATTTTCTATTTGTAGTTGGTTGAATCCGCAAATGTAGAAACCGTGGTTACGGACGGCCAACTGTCAAATGATTTATTTTAGAAAACTGATGTGACATTTGACTGGAAAGAGAGTCTAGAAGCAATGAGACTAACTGCAATTATTCAAATATCAGTAGTAAGAGCTAAAACTGAAGACTATAAAGGAGAAATTCATGATGCCTTTTTGGCCAAGAGTAAATGATTGACTTAAACTCAATTTCTTGATGAATTAAACTGGTCTGTTTTTTTTGTTTTTCACACTTTTCTGGAGCTCTTTATTTGTCCAGCTTCTCTCAGCAGGGTTACTTTTTACAGTTGCCTGCTCTCTGGCTCCTTAATTTGCTGGTAGTCATGGGAATTGAACAAGTGGTTCTCTCTGTAGTTAAGCCTGGATGTAAAAGAAATGCTCTTTAAGAAAGGGAATGTTGCCACAGGAATCTTTGTATGTAAAGTGGGCCAAGAAATGCTTCTTTTTGAAAGGAATGCAGTTAAAATTGTTTTGGAGGGGAATTGGAGCTCACCTTTTCTAAAGTTTCCCAGACAACTTAAAAGGTTTTTGTTGTAATCAGCTGTTTCTGGGAAATAAGGTACTAGTACTGAATGGTTATCACAACTCCCTGAGACATTGAGTTAGAGCTGTTTAATCTCATCCAGTGATGTGTTTATGATCCCTCCTGCAGCATATGTGACTATGATTGAAAACCTGTGTAACAAGCCCTTGAAACCAATCACTGTAAGCCTCTGTACACAATTATTCAATTGAAGCCTATTCCCCACCTCCTAACCCACACTTCTTATGACCTTAACAAAAAACAAAAAATTATAATACAAATGATTGTATTTATAATTTCTTTGTTCCTTGGACTGTATCTGTTCCTGTTAGAAGCTCCCTTGTTGGAGCCATGAGTTTTTCACTTATGTAAACTGGTATCTCTCTGCATTCGAATGTATCTTCTTTTGTTTGTTTGTTTGTTTGTTTTACTTTTACTGAATAAATCCTCCTACACATATTTCAAGGACTGAATAGTTTTATTCTCTACAATAACTCTAAGAAAGGAAAGAGGTGCATAGATATAAACATTTTAAAGAACAACAAATAGTAAATTGTAATTGTTGGATAATAAAGCCTGTTACTTTCTTGTATCAACCATGTCATCTCTGATTTTATATAACCAGTGCTTCTTACGGTAACAGACATGTTTGAGCATTCAATAAACATTTTCTGACTATATGATGTGATTTTTGAATATTTTTGATTACTAGTGAATTTAAATATTTTCTATACCTTTATTTACCATTAACCTTATTTCTGAAAATCACCTGCTGGTGTCCTTTGAGGACTCTTTCAAAGAGCCTTGTCATTTTTGTTGTTATTTATATATATATATTTTATATAAAAAGGCTATTGGACTTTTATATGTAGTTGCGATACATTTTTTTGTCAATAATTTGTGTGTCTTCCTGATTTGCTTTTGATGTTTTGTGATGTACAGATATTTTCATTTTAAGATCCTCAGAACTATTAATTTATCCCTTTGTAATTTGTTCTTTCTTTTGCTACTTAAAACTTCCCGATATGAAATCTCATAATCATTATTTTTAAATACTTTAAATTTTTACATCTAATTCTTGAATTAGTCTGGGATATATTTTTGGTGAACTAATGTAGGTTTCTAAATTTATTTAGATTTAAATTAGATGATAGTTTAATTCCCTTCTAAGGGAATTATATTGAAAAATAGCTAAAAACATTTATTAAAGAAGTTGATTTTCATGTAGCATCCTCTCCACACACCCTGGACAACCTGGCTCTGATGGTTTCCTATTGTTCCTGTGCCATTACCTTCAAGATATTGAAGATATTAGAGAACTCCTTTTCTGAGGGCAGAATGATATCTCTCTACAAATGCGTGGTGCAATTTTATTTTCTCTGCGTTGCTGAAACCGTGGACTGCTTTCTCCTGGCAGCAATGTCTTATGATCACTACATGGCAAGATGTAGTCCACTGCAGTACCACACCATGATGCTGAAGAAACTCTGCATTCATGTGACCACATAAACCTTTATAACTAGTAACCTGCATTCCATGATTCATGTTGTGCTTCTATTAAGGTTAACTTCTGCAGGCCTAATCAAATTGACTATTTTTTTTGTCATATTTTGCCCTTATACAGATTATCCTGTACTGAACTTTTTATTGACAAACTAATGATATATATTTTTTCAAGGCCTACTGAAATCTTCACCATTGCCACTGTCTTCACTCTTTGCATCCTTTTCACGATTTTCAGGATGAAATCCAAAATAGTAGAAGTAAAGCCTTTTCTACCTGTGCATCTCACTTTCTCTCTGTCTCAATAGTCTGCATTTGTCTTCTCTTGTGTATTTGACCATTTGAAGAACAGGATAAAGAACACCAGTGGCAATTTTTTATATACTATTAAATCCTTTATTAAACCCTTTTATTTATAGTCTGAGAAATAAGGAGGTAATAAGTGTTCTGAAAAAATGCGTAAGGAACTATAATATTCGTAAGCAAACTTCATCCTCTACAGCAAATTGATGTTAATTTATTAAAATGCTTCCCTAGAAAAAGAAAAATATGTTTTATACAAAACATTAATCTCTAAATCATTAGGTTGTGTTTGTTAAAATATGCATGACTGGAATTTCAAAATATTCTGCCAGACTTTAATCCAATATTTTATTTGTTTATTGGCCATTTTCATTTCTTCTGTGAATTGTCTGTTCATTTTTCCTTCACATTACTGTTTCTTTTTTGCCCTCATTTATTCCTACCACTGTCGATAGAGAAGATATTAAAATGCAGTGACTATTTGTGCAAGTAGTTTCTCAGTGTGTTGAGAGTCTTTTAATATTTTTTGTGATATTCATGTTTAGTAAACATTTTAATGTGATCTAATCATACTTATTGTTTTATTTTTTTCAATATTGTTTATTTTATGCTCATTTGTTTAGAATTTCTTTCCTCAATTTGAGGTCTGATATTAGCTAACATTTCTCTTTTTCTTTATCTTCTCCTCCTCTTTCTCCCTGCCTTTCTCTTCTTTCTTGATAGTTTAAATTTTTGCCCTTGACTCTTGGCACTTCCTGAAACTTCTTTAGTACATGGCATGAGGTGTGGATGTAACTTTTTTTTTTTTTTTTTTTGCTTGTGTCTTCCAAAATATTCCACAGATTCATTTAGTTTGAATAAACATCAAAGGAGTACTTCTTTGGAAACCCGAAAAAGTCATTCATGCTAAAATTCTCTAGAATTCTAGATTTTCTAGGAAATAATAATAACCAATAAACAAATAGAGTTTGTGTATTACATCCTAAAGTATATGATGAAGCTTGAATCGTTAAGACAGTTAACTTTTTAGATCAAGAATCAAGAGATGGATCAATGGAACAGGTCATACTATTCAAAAGTAAATTCCTTGTAAAATAAGCAGCACACCATAAATCAGAGAAGAAAGAAATTATTGTTTAATAAATGTTCGTGTGGCAATTGGCTATTTCTCTTTTCTGTTTGTGTTAAAATTTATATGCCACCTCTCATGCAGAGATTTTTTTTTTTAATTTTATTGTGCTTTAATTGAAAGTTTACAAATCAAGCCAGTGTCTCATACAAAAATTTATACACACCTTGCTATATACCCTTAACTGCTCCCCCCTCGTGAGACAGCCCGCTCCTTCCCTCCACTCTCTCTTTTTGTGTCCATTCTGCCAGCACCTGATCCGCTCTGCCCTCCTTTCTCCCCTCCAAATAGGAGGTGCCAACATAGACTCGAGTGTCTACTTGATCCAAGAAGCTCTTTCTTCACTAGAATTTTTTTCTATCCATTTGTCCAGTACAATCCCTGTCTGAAGAGTAGGCGTTGGGAATGGTTACTGTCTTGTGCTAACAGAAGGTCTGGGAGCCATGATCGCCGGGGTCCTTCTAGTCTCAGTCAGACCATTAAATCTGGTCTCTTTACAAGAATTTGTAGTATGCGTCCCACTGCTGTCCTGCTCCTTCAGGGGTTCTCTGTTGTGTTCCCTGTCAGGGCAGTCATCTGCTGTAGCCAGGCACAATCTAGTTCTTCTGGTTTCAGGCTGATGTAGTCTCTGGCTTACGTGGCCCTTCTGTCTCTTGGGCTCATAATTACCTTGTGTCCTTGGTGTTCTTCATTCTCCTTTGCTCCAGGTGGGTTGAGACCAATTGATGCATCTTAGATGGCCACTTGCTAGCATTGAAGACCCCAGACGCCGATCTCCAAAGTGTAATGCAGAATGTTTTCATAATAGATTGTACTATGCCAATTGTACCCCCGCCACTGCTGCACTGGCCTTCGAAGCATTCAGTTTATTCAGGAAACTTCTTTGCTTTTGGTTTAGTCCAGTTGTGCCGAGCTCCCTGTATTGTGTTTTGTCTTTCCCTTCACCTAAAGTATTCTTACCTACTATCTAATTAGTGAATACCTCTCTCCCATTCTCCCTCTCCCCTCTCGTAACCATCAAAGAATATTTTCTTCTCTGTTTAAACTATTTCTCAAGTTCTTAAAATAGTGGTCTTATACAATATTTGTCCTCTTGCAGCTGACTGATTTCATTCAGCATAAGGACTTCCAGTTTCCTCCATGTTATGAAATGGTTCCCAAATTCATCACTGTTCTTTATTAATGTGTAGTATTCCATAGTGTGAATACTCCACAATTTATTTATCCATTCATCCATTGATGGGCATCTTAATTACTTCCATCTTTTCACTATTGTAAACAGTGCTGCAATGAACATGGGTGTGCGTATATCTTTTCTTGTAAAGGCTCTTATTTCTCTAGGGTATATTCCAAGGAGTGTGATTGCTGGATCTTATGGTAGTTCTATTTCCAGCTTTTTAAGGAAGCACCAAATTGATTTCCAAAGTGGTTGTACCATTTTACATTCCCACCAGCAGTGTATAAGTGTTCTGGCCTCTTCACAACCTCTCCACCATTTATTATTTTGTGTTTTTTGGATTAATGCCAGCCTTGTTGGAGTGAGATGAAATCTCATTGTAGTTTTGATTTGCATTTCTCTAATGGCTAATGATTGTGAGCATTTCCTCATGTATCTGTTAGCTACCTGAATACTTTATTTAGTGAAGTGTCTGTTCATATCTTTTCCCCATTTTTTAATCGAATCATTTGTCTTTTTGTAGTTGAGTTTTTGTAGCATCATGTAAATTTTAGAGATCAGGCACTGATTGGAAATGTCATAGCTAAAAACTTTTTCCCTGTCTGTAGGTAATCTTTTTACTCTTTTGGTGAAGTCTTTGGATGTTCGATTTTTAGGAGTTCCCAGTCATTTACTTTTATTCTGCGTTGTTAGAAATATTTTGTATACTGTTTATGCCATGTATTAGGGCTTCTAATGGTGTCCCTATTTTTTCTTCCATGATCTTTATGGTTTTAGATTTTATATTTAGGTCTTTGATCTATTTTGAGTTCGTTTTTGCGCATGGTGTGAGGTATGGGTCTTGTTTCCTTTTTTTTGCAGATGGATATCCACTCATGCCAGCACCATTTGTTAAAAAGACTGTCTTTTCCCCATTTAACTGATTTGGGACCTTTATCAAATATCAACTGCTTATATGTCTGGATTCTCAATTCTATCCCATTGGTCTATGTATCTGTTGTTGTACCACTACCAGGCTATTTTCACTACTGTGGTGGTATAATAGGCTCTAAAATCAGGTAAAGTGAGGTCTCCCATCTTGTTCTTCTTTTTCAGTAATGCTTTACTTATCCAGGGCCTCTTTCCTTTTATTATGAAGTTGGTGATTTATTTCTCCACCTCATTAAAAAATGTCATGGAGATTTAGATTGGAATTGCCTTAAATCTATAGATCTTTTTTGGTAGAATAGATGTTTTTATAATGTTAAGTCTTCCTATCCATGAGCAAGGTATGTTTTTACACTTATGTAGGTCTCTTTTGTTTTGTAGTTTTCTTTGTATAAGTCTTTTACATCTCTGGCAAGATTTATTCCTAAGTATTTTATCTTCTTGGGGGCTACTGTAAATAGTATTGATTTGGTGATTTCCTCCTCGATGTTCTTTTTATTGGTGTAGAGGAATCCAACTGATTTTTGTGTGTTTATCTTATATCCTGATAATCTGCTGAGCTCTTCTATTGGTTTCGGTAGTTTTCATGATGATTCTTTAGGGCTTTCTGTGTATAAGATCATGTCATCCACAAATAGAGTTACTTTTACCTCTTCCTCTCCAATCTGGATGCCCTTTATTTCTTCATCTAGCCTAATTTCTCTGGCTAGGACTTCCAGCACAATGTTGAATAAGAGTGGTGATAAAGATCATCCTTGTCTGGTTCCCAATATCAAGAGGAATGCTTTCAGACTGTCTACACTTAGGATGATGTTGGCTATTGGTTTTGTATACATGCTCTTTATTAAGTGGAGGAATTTTCCTTCTATTCCTATTTTGCTGAGAGTTTTTCTCATGAATGAGTGTTGAACTTCGTCAAATGATTTTCTGCATCAATTGATAAAATCATGTGATTCTTGTCTTTTGTTTTATTTACATGATGGATTACATTAATTGTTTTTCTAATGTTGAACCATCCTGCATACTGGTATAAATCCCACTTGGTCATGGTGAATTCTTTTTTGGATATGGTGTTGAATTCTATTGGATAGAATTTTGTTGAGAATTTTTGCATCTAAGTTCATGAGCGATATAGGTCTGTAATTTTTTTGGTGTCTTTACTTGGTTTTGGTATCAAGGATATGCTGGTTTCATAGAATAAGTTTGGGAGTATTCTGTCTTTTTCTATGCTTTGAAATACCTTTAGTACTAGTGATGTTAACTCTTCTCTGAAAGTTCGGTAGAACTCTGCAGTGAAGCCCTCTGGGCCAGGGTATTTTGGGGGGGGATGGGGGAGTTTTTTGATTACGTTTTCAGTCTCTTCTTTTGTTATGGGTGTATTTAGCTGTTCTACCTCTGTTTGTATTAGTTTAGGTAGGTAGTGTGTTTCTAGGAATTCATTCATTTCTTCTAGGTTTTCAAATTCGTTAGAGTACAATTTTTTATAGTAATCTGATGTGATTCATTTAATTTCAGATGGGTCTGTTGTAACATCACCCAACTCATTTCTTATTCACTTTATTTGCTTCCTCTCCTGTTTTTCTTTTGTCAGTTTGGCCAATGGTTTATCAATTTTGTTAATTTTTTCAAAGAACCAGCTTTTGGTCTTGTTAATTCTATTGTTTTTTTTTCTGTTTTCTATTTCATTTAATTCGACTCTAATTTTTATTATTTGCTTTCTTCTGGTGCCCGTGGGTTTCTTTTGTTGCTCTCTTTCTATTTGTTCAAGTTGTAGGGATTATTCTTTGATTTTGGCCCTTTCTTCTTTTTGTATGTGTGCATTTATTGATATAAATTGACCTCTGAGCACTGCTTTCACTGTGTCCCATAGGCTCTGATGGGAAGTGTTTTCATTCTCATTGGATTTTATGAATTTCTTTATTCCGTCTCTAATGTCGTCTATAACCCAGTCTTTTTTGAGCAGGGAATTGTTCAGTTTCCAAGTGTTTGATTTCTTTTCCCTGCTTTTTCTGTTATTGATTTCTACTTTTATGGCCTTATTGTCAGAAGAGATGCTTTGTAATATTTCAGTGTTTTGATCCTGCTAAGGCTTGCTTTATGACCTAATACATGGTCTTTTCTAGAGAATGTTCCATGTGCACTAGGAAAAAAAGTATACTTGGCTGCGGTTGGGTGGAGTATTCTTTATATGTCTATGAGGTCAAGTTGGTTGATTGTGGCATTTAAATCTTCATGTCTTTATTGAGCTTCTTTCTTTTGTGTATTGTTGACAGTTTCTTTTTCCCACTTAATTTTTTGTGCTGAGTAGTTTATCTTTACATATAGTCTGTTCCTCGTATTTGTTGTTGTTGGTTTTGTTTCTGCTGAGTCTCTATTTTTTTCTTGTATTTTATTTTAATGTGTAGGGTGTTTGTCTCCTTTGTGGTTATCTTCATATTTACCCCTATTTTTCTAAATTTAAACCTAATTTTTATTTCTTTGTGTCACCTTGTCTTCCTCTCCATATGAAAGATCTATGACTACATTTCTTAGTCCCTCTTTATTGTTTTAATGTTGTCTTCTTTTACATAATAACATCGCTGTTTCCCTGTTTTGAGCATTTTTTTATCTTGATTTATTTTTGTGACTTCTCTGTCTGAGTTGACATCTCGTTGCTTTGTCCAGTGTTCTAGTCTTGGGTTGATATCTGATATTATTGATTTTCTGACCAAAGAACTCCCTTTAGTATTTCTTGTAGTTTTGTTTTGGATTTTATAAATTCCCTAAACTTTTGATTATCTGGCAATGTCCTAATTGCACCTTCAAAGATGAGAGACAGTTTTGCTGGATATATGATTCTTGGCTGGCAATTTTTTTCCATCAAAGCTTTGTATAAATCATCCCATTCCATTCTTGCCTGCATGGTTTCTGCCAAGTAGTTGAAGCGTATTCTTATTGACTCTCCTTGTAGGTGACTTTTCGTTTATCCCTAACTGCTCTTAAAATTATCTCTTGATCTTTGGTTTTGGAAGTTTGATTATATCCTGATGATTTTCTTTTAAAATCTAACTTATGCGGAGTTCGATGAGCATCTTGGGTAGATATCTTCTCATCTTTCACAGTATCAGGGAAGCTTTCTGACAACAAATCTTCAACAATTCTCTCTGTATTTTCTTTTATCTCTCCCTGTTCTGGTATTCCAATCACTCACAGGTTAATTCTCTTGACAGAGTCCCACATCATTCTTAAGTTTTCTTCATTTTTTCAAATTCCGTTGTCTGATTTTTCTTCAAATATATTGGTAGTAAAAAATATTGGTAGTACCAAGTGCTATATCTTCAAGTTCACAAATTCTGCCTTCCATTTGCTCAGTTTTGCTTCTCGACTTCCCATAAAAAAAAAAAAAAGAGTTGTCTAATTCTGTGATTTTATTGTTAATCTTCTGAATTTCTGATTGCTGTCTGTCTATGGATTTTTCCAGCTTATTAAATTTTTCATTATGTTCCTGAATAACCTTTTGAATTTCTTCAACTGCTTTACGTGTGTGTTCCTTGGCTTGTTCTGGGTATTGCCTGATTTCCTTCCTGATGTCTTGAAGGGTTCTGTATATGAATCTTTTGTATTTTGCATCTGGTAATTCCAGGAATGCACTTTCAACTTGAAGATCCCTCTGATTCTTTGTTTTGAGAGCTTGTTGAGGCGATCACGCTGTGTTTCTTTATGTGACTTGATATCGACTGTTGTCTCCAAGCCATCTATAAATTATTGTATTGGTTTCTCTTATGTTTGTTTACTGTATCCTAGCTTCTTGATTTGTTTTGTTTTGATATGACCAAATGGGTTGCTTGAGTGAGCTAGCTTGATTATTTTCACCTTTGGAGCTCTGAGGTCCTGTCCCCAGGTGGCTAGAGCTGTTATCAGGTTTATCAGTTTAGGAGTCCATTCACTTTTCTTGTAAGAACTCAGCTCTGGTGTCCAGGTAGCTGATCATCAAGTGTGTGGTACAGGCTCTGTCCTACATTTTCAGGGGCAATTGGTGTAGGTACTTGTATCTGGCTGCAGCAGGGGGTCACACTCTGAACAAGGCAGGGGGCTGAGAATCATTCCCCAAATGTCTCTGAGGTGGGTGGGTTCTGCAGATGAACCATGACACTCAATGTTTTTGGTTGCAAGGACTGGGAGGTGCCAGGTATCCTTGGACCCCTGTCATGGGTGTCTGGGTGACTTGAGTAGAGCGACCAGTCCTTAGGCCCTTGATATGGGTAGGCGAGAGCCCTGTTTAATAGGCAAAATGGTGTCAAACCTCAAATACCCACCTCTTCACCATGCAGCTGAAACACTTGTAGTCTGCCAACAAGGGCCTAGTCTTCCGAAATAGGCCCACACAGGTCCATGCAGGGGGAAGGGTACTCAAAGTACATAGGCTTTTTATGCCTGGACAGGAGCCACTTCTATCCTGAGCTCCCCTGGTTAGTGGATCTGACAAATTATCTTTTCCCCCAAATGCAAATTTATTCCTTCTTCAAGGCAGGAAAGATGGCTCTAGGCACTCAACAGGGTCTATATCAGTCCCAGGGAAATCAACAGCCACTGAATCCAGCTTGGAGACTGGGGGGCAGGGTAAAATATATGCAAGTACTTAGCTTTTGCTGAGAGCTCCATTCATCTCTGGTTCCAGAGGTGTGAGTAGGCTGTGTGTTTGGCTGCTTCTCCTTGAGGAAACTGCGGCTGAATGCTATTGTCAGCCTGCTGCAGCCACTCCCGGGAATGGTGCCTGAGGGCTTTGGTGATTCAGGTCCAGTAATTCCTCTCCTCTTCTGAACCATCTCTTCCTCACCCTGCCACTCAGTTCATTTTCTAACTTTGTCTTTGATGTTCGTGGCTCCTAGCTTGTCATAAATATACTTGTTTCACTTGTTTTTTCCGGTCTTTCTTGTAAGAGGGCTCGCTGGAAGCACCTGTCTATCTCACCTTCTTGGCCCCACCTCCTACAGAGATTATTTTATAAACATAATTTGTATTTTCTCTTTTATAGCATGAATTTTTATACATACAATTTTAATTCAACTGCAGTTCATTTTTAAATGTTGTGAAGAATCAAAATTTGATTTGTAATGGATTACAAGTAGTTCCAGAAGCATTTGTTAACTAGTTCTTCCCTTAAGTACCAATTTCACATCTTTTTTTATACATGTACACTCACACACTCTTATGTTCATGCACATAGGAGGCCTATTTCTAGCCTGGCTAATCCGCACAACACAAAATAAGACAGGTACAATTTCTACCCTTATATTCCATCAGGGAAACACTGGAAGCACTCACTCATCTATGCCAAGAAATTTAGAAGACAGATACCTGGCCAGCTGCTTAGAAGAGATCCATATTTGTGCCCATGCCAAAGAAAAGCATCCAGCAGAAAGCTGAAATTATTGAACAATATCTTTGTTATCACACAAAAGTAAAATTTTGCTGAAGATAACTCAAAAATGTTTGCAGGAATACATTGACAGGGAACTGCCAGAAAATCAAGCCAGATTCAGATGAGGACATGGAAGGAGGGTTATCATTGCTGATGTTAGATTGATCTTGGCTAAAAGCAAAAAATCCCAGAAAGATGTTTACCTGCCTTTTATTGACTATACAAAGGCATTCAATTGTGTGGGTCATGACAAATTATGAATAACATTGTGAAGAATAGGAATTGCAGGACACTTAATTATGCTTAAGTGGAACCCCTATGTAAACCAAGAAGCAGTCTTTAGAAGGAGGGAATAACAGGTGATTTAATATCAACAGAGATGGGTGTCAGGGTTGTGTCCTTTCACCATATTCACTCAATTTGTATGCTGAGCAAATTATCCAAGGAGCTGTACTATATAAAGAAGAACACAATATCAGGATTGGAGGAAGACTCATTAACAACCTTCAAGATGAAGATCACACAATCTTGCTTGCTGAAAGTGAAGAGGACTTGAAGCACTTACTGATGAAGACCAAAGACCACAGCCTTCAGGATGGATTACACCTCAACATAAAGAAAACAAAAATCCCCACAACTGGACCAGTAAGCAACGTCATGATAAACAGAGAAAAGATTGAGGTTGTGAAGAATTTCAGTTTACTTGGATCCACAATCAACAGCCATGGAAGCTGTTGTTGTTGTTGTTGTTAGGTGTCATTGAGTCAGTTCCAACTCATAGTGACACTATGCACAACAGAACGAAACACTGCCCAATCCTTAGCCATCCTCACAATCGTTATGCTTGAGCCCATTTTTGTAGCCACTGTGTCAATCCACCTCACTGAGGGTCTTCCTCTTTTCCGTTGACCCTGTACTTTGCCAAGCAGAGTGTCCTTCTCCAGAGTCTGAGCCCTCCTGACAACATGTCCAAAGTATGTAAGACACAGTCTCGCCACCCTTGCTTCTAAGGAGCATTCTGGTTGCACTTCTTCCAAGACAGATTTATTCGTTCTTCTTATTTATTCTTCACCAACACCACAGCTCAAAGGCATCAATTCTTCTTCAGTCTTCCTTATTCATTGCCCAGCTTTCACATGCATATGATGCGTTTGAAAATACCATGGCTTGGGTCATGCACACCTTAGTCTTCAAGGTGACATCTTTGCTCTTCAACACTTTAAAGAGGTCCTTTGTGGAAGATTTACCCAGTGCAATGCATCTTTTGATTTCTTGACTTCTGCTTCCATGGATTTGATTGTGGATCCAAGTAAGATGAAATCTTTGACAACTTCAATCTTTCTCTGTTTATCACGATGTTACTCCTTGGTCCAGTTGAGAGGATTTTTGTTTTCTTTATGTTGAGGTGCAATCCATACTGAAGGCTGTGGTCTTCGATCTTCGTTATTAAGTGCTTCAGGTCCTCTTCACTTTCAGCAAGCAAGGTTGTGTCATCTGCATAACACAGGTTGTTAATGAGTCTTCCTCCAATCCTGATACCCCATTCTTCTTCATATACTCCAGCTTCTCAGATTATTACCTGAATAGGTATGGTGAAAGAATACAATCCTGGTGCTCACCTTTCCTGACTTTAAACCAATCAGTATCCCCTTGTTCTGTCTGAAACTGCCTCTTGATCTATGTAAAGTTTCCTCATGAGCACAATTAAGTGTTCTGGAATCCCCATTCTTCCCAACGTTATCCATAATTTGTTATAATCCACACAGTCGAATGCCTTTGCATAGTCAATAAAACACAGGTAAACATCCTTCTGGTATTCTCTGCTTTCAGCCAGGATCCATTTGACATCAGCAGTGATATTCCTGCTTCCATGTCCTCTTCTGAGATCGACCTGAATTTCTGGCAGTTCCCTGTTGATATACTGCTGCAGCCATTTTCAAATGATCTTCAGCAAAATTTTGCTTGTGTGTGATATTAATAATATTGTTATATAATTCCCACATTCACTTGGATGCCCTTTCTTGGAAATAGGCATAAATATAGCTCTCTTCCAGTCATTTGGCCAGGTAGCTGTCTTCCATATTTCTTGGCATAGACCGGTGAACACCTCCAGCGCTGCATCCGTTTGTTGAAACATCTCAATTGATATTCCACCAATTCCTGGAGCCTTGTTTTTCTCCAATGCCTTCAGAGCAGCTTGGACTTCTTCCTTCAGTACCATCAGTTTCTGATCATATGCTACCTCTTGAAATGGTTGAACATTGACTAATTCTTTTTGGTATAATGACTGTGTATTTCTTCCATCTTCTTTTGATGCTTCCTGCATTGTTTAATATTTTCCCCATAGAATCCTTCCCTATTGCAACACGAGGCTTGAATTTTTTCTTCAGTTCTTTCAGCTTGAGAAATGCTGAGCATGTTCTTCCCTTTTGGTTTTCCATTTCCAGTTCTTTGGACATGTCATTATACTACTTTACTTTGTTTTCTCGAGCCGCCCTTTGAAATCTTCAGTTCTTTTACTTTGTCAATTCTTCCTTTTGCTTTGGCTGCTCGACGTTCGAGAGCAAGTTTCAGAGTTTCCTCCAACATCCATCTTGGTCTTTTCTTTCTTTCCTGTCTTTTCAATGACTTCTTGCTTTCTTCATGGATGATGTCCTTGATGTCATTCCACAACTCATTCGGTCTTCAGTCACCTGTGTTCAATGCACCAAATCTATTCTTCGGATGGTCTCTAATATCAGGTGGGATATACTCAAGGTCATATTTTGACTCTCGTGGACTCGCTCTGATTTTCTTCAGTTTGAGCTTGAACTGGCGTATGAGCAACTGGTGGTCTGTTCCACAGTCGGCCCCTGGCCTCATTCTGACTGATGACATCGAGCTTTTCCATCGTCTCTTTCCACAGATGTAGTCAATTTGATTTCTGTGTGCTCCATCTGGCAAGGTCCATATGTATAGTCGCTGTTTATGTTGGTGAAAGAAGGTATTTGCACTGAAGAAGTAGTTGGTCTTGCAAAATTCTATCATTCGATCTCCAGCATTGTTTCTATCACCAAGGCCATATTTTCCAACTACCGATCCTTCTTCTTTGTTTCCAACTTTCACGTTAAAATCAGCAGTAGTTATCAATGCATCTTGATTGCATGTTCGATCAATTTCAGACTGTGGCAGCTGATAAAAATCTATTTCTTCATCTTTGGCCCTAGTCGTTGGTGGGTGCATTTGAATAATGGTCATATTAACTGGTCTTCCTTGTAGGCATATGGATATTATCCTATCACCGACAGCATTGTACTTCAGGAGAGATCTTGAAATGTTCTTTTTGATGAAGAAAGCAACACCATTCCTCTTCAAGTTGTCATTCCCAGCATAGTAGACTACATGATTGTCCAATGCAAAATGGCCAATACCAGTCCATTCCAGTTCACTAATGCCTAGGATATTGTTTATGTATTCCATTTCATTTTTGATGATTTCTAATTTTCCTAAATTCATACTTTGTAATTCCAGGTTCCGATTATTAATGGATGTTTGCAGCTGTTTCTTCTCCTTTTGAGTCATTCCACTTCAGCAAATGAAGGTCCTGAAAGCTTTACTCCATCCACGTCATTAAGGTCGACTCTACTTTGAGGAGACAGATCTTCCCCAGTCATCTTTTGAGTGCCTTCCAGCCTGGGGGGCTCATTTTCCAGCACTATATCAGACAGTGTCTCGCTGCTATTCATAAGGTTTTCACTGGCTAATGCTTTTCAGAAGTAGACTGCCGGGTCCTTCTTCTTAGTCTGTCTTAGTCTGGAAGCTCAGCTGAACCCTGTCCTCCATGGGTGACCCTGCTGGAATCTGAATACCGTTGGCATAGCTTCCAGCATCACAGCAACACCCAAGCCCCCACAGTAGGACAAACTGACAGACACTTGGGGGAACCAAGGAAGTAGCAGTCAAGAAATTAATGTATTGCATTGGGCAAATTTGCTCCAAAAGACCTCTTTCAAGTAGTAAGAAGTGAAGATATGTATAACCTTGAGAACTCAGGTGAGCCTGACCCAAGTCATGATATTTTCAATCACCTCAATATGCATGAGATAGTGAACAACGAGTAAGGAAAACCAAAGAAGAATTGACGCATTTAAATTACGGCATTGGTGAAAAATATTGAATATACCATGGACTGCCAGAAGAATGGAAAAAATCTGCCTTAGAAGAAGTACAGCCAGAATGCTTCATAGAAGCAAGGATGACAAGACTTCATCTCACCTATTTTGAACATGTTATCCGGGAGGAACAATCCCTGAAGAAGGACCTCATGCTTGGTAGAGTAGAAGGCCAGCAAAAAGAGAAAGACCCTCAACGAGATGGACTGACAAAGTGGCTGTAATGATTCGCTCAAACATAGCAAAGATTTTGAAGATGGCGCTGGACCAAGCAGTGTTTAATTGTGTTATATATGGGGTCGCTATGAGTTGGAATGGACTCCATGGAACCTAACAACAACAAAAAATATCATCAATATGGAGATTACCCAGAATATGTATATTTCCAGCTCTCGTGTTTCCCTTAATCCCCAGACACATGTATCCAATTGCCTATTGGATATCTTCCCTTGAATGACTCAAAGACATCTCGAATTTTACATGTTCAAACTGCAGCTCTTGAATTCTCCTATCACCATGGTCTTCCCTGATCTTCTTCAACTTGATGGTGGTATTATCCAACTAGTTGGTCAATTCAGAAATTAAGGGTAATCCTCCCTCTTCCTCTCCCATCACACACAAATTTTCATAAGACCTGTCAACTCTATCTCTGAAGTACGAGTAGTCCCCACTTAGGACATACTGGAGTTATGATGAACTGCACTTACAACTTTCCATTTTGGGGTTTTTTGTACATCTTATCATCTGTCATATGTACTACCTACAGTGTCATAGCACATAATTTGTTGATGTTATGGTTCTTATGTCAAACCCCAAAGACAAATAAAGATCAGATTTATAAAGACGCTGATAATAAAAGGCAATGATAATGACAACTAAAATAAATAAAAATGAGGTATTCCACTTATATTGGACCCAACTTAGGACAGAGTCATTGGAATGGAACCTTGCTGTAAAATGGGGAACATCTATATATCTTAAATGTGCCTACATCTCTCTATTTAAACTTCTTATATGCAAACCGTGGTGGCATAGTGGTTAAGCGCTACAGCTGCTAAACAAAAGGTTGTCAGTTCGAATCTACCAGGTGCTTCTTGTAAACTCTATGGGGCAGTTGTACTCTGTCCTATAGGGTTGCTAGGAGTCAGAATCGACTTGACGGCAATGGCTTTGGATTTTTTAGTTTATATGCAATTCCATTCTGCCTTCATCTCTCACCTGTACAATATTAATAACTTCAAACTGGTCTCCATGATTTCACAACTTACGTTCCTTTTTAATTTCTTATCACAAGCCAATTTTAAAAATACCACAAAAAGTGTATTTCAAAAACTGTAGTGTCCTGCCCGTCATAAACGATGCATTCCAGTTGAAACCACTTCCTAATTTTTTAGCTACTTCTCTGTAAATTCAACATCAGATTTCTTATTGTCAATTGTAGACATATTAACTAACTTCCTGTTATAGCTCATTGCTATCCAGTAGATTCCAACTCATGACAACCCTATAAGACAGAGTAGAACTGCCCCATAGGGTTTCCAAAGCTGTAATCTCTGTAGAAGAAGACTGCCACATC
Source organism: Elephas maximus indicus (assembly GCF_024166365.1). NCBI lineage: Eukaryota > Metazoa > Chordata > Mammalia > Proboscidea > Elephantidae > Elephas > Elephas maximus. The sequence goes on from NC_064836.1 coordinate 68,835,223, forward strand.
TTTCCCCATCCGGTGTCTGGTTGTTTGCAATCAACGGATCTTTCCATTAGCAGCCAAGTGCTTAAACACTGTACCATCTAGACTCATAGCATATCCCCTCAGAGTCTTTTTACCCTTTTCTTTTGTTTTTGTTCTCTTGGCTGTTTTCATTTCTCTCTTTAATGCCCCTTGCTTTTGTTGTAGAATCTCTTGTCTCTTGGGAACCTTGAGATTTAGTCTTAATTTATAAAACGATTTTGTCTTTTTCTCCAATTTCTTTTCTGTTAGTCAGTTTTCATTTTATACATATTTTTGTCCATCTTGGTTCTCATTTTGGAATTGCTTTTTGTAAAAGCTCTTTCTCTTTGTCTGAAAATGCTTGCTTAAAGATAATTAGGTTTAGGTGTTGTGTTACAGTTTTTCTCTGTCTATGGCTGTTTTTCTGGGAAGAATTTTCATCAGCTGAAATACTTTTGATTCTCAATTTTTATTTTCTTCATCTATTAATTTGGTATGGATGTGGCTTGTAAATTTTCTGTTGATTTTTAATTGCTTTGTTTTCTCTGGATCAGCAATGATAGATGACTCTATTTAAGTAGGCTTGAGGGGATTCTGTAGATTACTGTTATTAGTATGAGAGCACTCTCCTCTGTTGGTACATGATTTGCCACTTCTTAAGTAGAAGGTTCATCTTTGAGGGATGGAGCTGGTTGTGTCTTTTAGCCTTGTGATCTTGTTCCTGTAGCAAATTGTCTAAATTGAGTTTCCCCAGGAAAACAAATTCCGAGATGGAGATTTGCATGCAGAACATTTGTTGAGGAACATTCTCAGGCTCAATCTTTATTGAGGGAGTGAAGGAAGTAAGATTAGGCAAATGGCTAAGTTTAACTTTAATGTAGTCACAACAAAAATCCCAACCAATTTCTTGGGGAAGTGAGGAGCTGGGTTTTTCCTTCAGAGTTTCCATGCCACAAAGTAAGGGCTCTGAATTTCATACTTTCTGTGGAGTAGTTATTGGATACAGGCTGCCTCAAGGGAACGGTGTGAAATGAATGAGGCAGCTCTCTTCAGCCAAGGTCAATTCCTGGGCAGGAATTCATATGAGAACTGCCAGCTATCAACAATCTCACAGGGAATTAAGGTGGGATCTGGGCAGTGAACCACAGATTCACTACAGTCCACCTCTTAGACTGTTCAGAGTGACTTGTTTCATATAATAAGCTCTGGTGACAGCACCTCCAGGATACTGTTCTTGTCTTTTTTTGAAGAACTTTAAATGATGAATGTTAGTGGGACAGCTTACAGCTTTCACTGCTGCAGCTACTCTCAAAAAAAAAAAGGCCAAAATTAATATTCTTATCCTTCCTCTAGGCTCCCTTTGCCTTTAGCTAATACTTCTGCTGGTTTAGGTGGCTCATATAGTGGAGTGACACAGAGGTCTGATCTTTGAGCTCTAAGTCCTTTGTCACCATGCCCTTTTCAGGTCACTTTATTGTCATTTTGTCATTTGTCACTTTATTGTTAAACTTGGATAAGAGAGTACCAAGACATACCCATGGATCACCTGAATGCCAAACATATTCTTCCCAGCCCCCACTGAACAACAGGAACTCTACCTCCTCCCCATGATTAGGGTCAATTATCCTTGCAAGTCTGTAACTCCTTCCCTTGCCTTCTAGTCTCTTGCTACAAGGAACCCAAAGTGACTGGGTGGCAGTTGTAGCTTTAAGTACAATGGGATTTTTGCTGTGTTTCCTAGTAAAAGCATTTCTCCTCTGAGATCCAGAACTCCTAAATTCATACAGCTCAGAGTTCTGGTGAAAAAGGTGCAAATTCCCCAAGTGCGCTACTTAGGGAGTTCCTGGATTCATTTTATATGGCCCAAATAAATATACTACTGAGGACATATGGTCCAAGTAAATATACTACTGAGGCACCATATAGTGGTCATTGATTTATGAGGTACACTGCTTCCTAGAAAATGAAACCCTCATATTACAAGATATCCATTCCAAGACGATACCTTAGTTGTTCTTTCAAAGAACATTCCATCAATTTATTGAGCTAGTAGTTTCTGGATGATGTGGAATATGATAGGACCAAACCATACAACCAAACCAAACCCAGTACCGTGATAGGACCAGTAAGCCACTAATTGTCCAATGCCACACCTTTGCTGTAAAATAGGTTTCTTGGTCCAACTCAAAATTATGCACCACTCTTTCAGCCCTCACATAGTTGTTCTATCTGAAGTCTTGCAGATAGGAAAATATAACCCATACCTGGATTATATGTCAGTTCTAGTCAAGGTGAATTTCTGCTATTTGTAAGGTGGAGGAATTTACAGTAGCTAATTTGTCACTAAGTGACTGGTTGATTTCCTTGAGAAGTGTTGCCATATTAGGGGCTGCACATTGGTTTCTGTCACTGGCAAGTTTGACATTTGAAAGTGACAGGAATTAGATTAGCTTTGAAAAGTAGGAACCCATGTTCATATGCATAGCTTCCATCCCAGCCATCATAGCTACTTTGATTTTCTAGGAATAGGGTGTAAGATGAACAAAGCTGCAAGATTTCAACTGGCTGAGTCATTTTGTCAACCTGGTCGTTTAGTGTATCTGTTATGATAGATATTCTCTGGTGGACAATAACATCTGATATAATTTTTCCACACTTCACATCTACTGTTGTCATAGATTGAATTATGTCCCCCCAAAAATGTGTCTATCAGATTGGTTGGGCCATGTTTCCCAGTATTGTGCGGTTGTCCTCCATTTTGTGATTGTAATTTTATGTTGACAGGATTAGGGTGGGATTGTAACACCACTCTTACTCAAGTCACCTCCCTGATCCAAGGTAAAGGGAGTTTCCCTGGGGTGTGGCCTGCACCACCTTGTATGTCTCAAGAGATAAAAGGAAAGGGAAGCAAGCAGAGAGTTGGGGACCTCATACCACCAAGAAAGTAGCACCAGGAGCAGAGCAATTCCTTTGCACCCAGGGTCCCTGCGCCTGAGAATCTCCTCAACCATGGGAAGACTGAGGACAAGGACCTTCTTCCACAGCCGAAAGAGAGAGAAAGACTTCCCCTGGAGCTGACTCCTTGAATTTGGGCTTTTAGCCTACCTTACTGTGAGGAAATAAATTTCTCTTTGTTAAAGCCATCCATTAGTGGTATTTCTGTTATAGCAGCACTAGATGACTAGGACAACTGTGCTTTTATATGCTTCTTCCACAAATTTTTTCGTTCTTAATCTTTTCATCTTTCTTCTCACAGGCCACTGACCAACATCCAAGGCATTCACCTCCATCCTAAATGTTTATATTCTTCCCTTGGACCATTTCTCTTTCTATAAAATGGAAAAAGATGATTAGTCCATTGCACAAAGTAAGAATTTACCCTTACTGAGGTCTTTCAAGATCACTCCTGGAGGGAGCTATAGTTCAGCAGCAATACATTTTGATTTGTACCAACATACCAAACTGATCATTTAAGAACCAAGCTTGGCATTTTATATTCTCTGTCAGCTGATCATAAAGGGTCCCCCATGAGGCCAGAAGAGTGAGCTAAGGAAGAGATGTCAGTGCAACAGTGGTAGATGGCATATGGTCTGGGCTACCTACTTGTGCAATTTGCTGTGTCCTCTGGCTTGCTCATGCCTGATCTCGGAGAAACCACTTTCATCTTAAAATGCATTGTTCCTGTACCCTCTTCAACCTCTACTAGATTAGTGTGACCAATTCCTGCTCATTAAGGGCAGTTCTGGTCTCATGGTCATTCAGTATCCTAATATCAGGAGCTCTGTCTCTACCAAGGTTCATAACATATCAGGGAATTATTTTTTGAATAATGTATAATCTTCTACCATAGATTTCAGTGCACTTTTTTCAAAACCATAGAAGCTTAAGTTGTGATTCTCCTTTTGTGGTTTTCTGGAACCTTTCCACATTTCTTCTCATCTTGGATACCTCTAATACCAAAGGTCTGCTGGGTCATTTGACCCAAAGCTCAGAACTTCTTACATCATATCTCGAATGCACAGAAGAGCCCTTTCCTCTCCTGGAATGAACTCAAAACTGGCATTTTCCTCCCATTTGGACAGATATATCTGTGTTTGTATCTGTTTCAACTGTGTCAGACATTAACAAAATATAGTAAATAATTTTAAGCAAGACCTTGAATTACTGGATTAGTGCTAAACTTAGATTTTTAAAATAATAAGGAAAATACATCTTGACATTTTTAAATGACTATAACAATTATGAGGCAGTTCTACTCTGTTTTATAGGGTCACTATGAGTCAGAATTGACAGCAATGGGTTTGTTTTTTTTTTAATAACGATTATTGCTATTATTTTAATAATACTATTCGTGAAAGAAAACAATGATTTCTATCATTAACACATAATAAAACAAAAACTTATTTTTAATATCAGTTACTAGATTTAATCTCATTCTATTTATGCTTTTTATTTTTACGTTTTACACTATACATAATATTTAATACAGTGGTAAAAAAAACAGTGGTACATCCATATAATTTACAAGTAAAATGAATATAGTCCAAATGATTTTACTGATATGAATGGACAGCTAAAAAATCTTGAAATCACTCCTGTAGTAAAACCACTAATAGATGGATCACAATTAACAACCCTAAGTATGTGAAATAATCTCAGGAAAACTCTAGAATAAAAAAAGGGAGACAAAATACAGAACTGAGGGTCACACAAGCGTTATGAAGGGCAAAGAGAGAAACATAATCCAAGGTAAAAGATTGAGATGGAACAGTTAGGAAGACAGGAGAAATGAAGGTTATCACAGAAACCAGAGATGAGAGACTTTCAGTAGTACCAAACACTATCGCTTGGTCAGGAATATAATTAGGAAATGCTCTTTAGAGTTGGCATTTAGAGTTTGGTTGTGACTTCAGTGAGAGAGAAGTTTCAGTGAAATGGTGAGGGCAGAAAAATAATAAATGGCTAGGAATAAATAAAATACAACAATAAACCAAAAAACCAAACCCAGTGCTGTTGAGTCAATTCTGACTCATAGCAATCCCTACAGGACAGAGCAGAACTGCACCATAGAGTTTCCAAGGAGCGCCTGGAGGATTTGAACTGCTGATCCTTTGGTTAGCAGCCGTAGCACTTAATCACTACTCCACCAGGGTTTCCAAAATACAATAAATGAGTATAAATAATAAAAATAATAAAGGGAACCATATAAAACAATTCCCAATCTAACACCCTACTCCACCTAGTATCTCTTGGAAAGGTCCCCTTATGTCACAGGTGCTTAAGCTTCAGTCAACTTTTTTTATTATCCATTCTCTAATTAAGCCTTGCTCTTTCAAGTTTCTAGGCATTTATTTATGTGGTTTCCTCAGGCTACTGACCTTCCACATGTTCTCTATTAAAATACTACTTATCTTGCAAGGTTCATCTGAAATGACACTTCCATTGAGAACCTTTCTTTCTTCCTTCTGGCCATTATTGACTTCATCTGCTATATTCCCACATAGTAAGTTTACACTTCTTTTATAATGCTTATCACAGCTTTACTTGTACTCTAGTTAGTAATGTAAGTTTCTTTCTTCCTTCCTAGATTATGAGCTTATTATCATGAGTGACTTCTAAGATCTATGAATGGCTCATCCCCATTGGGCTCACATCTTGTGCCCTGTTGTGTCTATTGTCTTATCCAATACCCTATGTATTATAAGTACTTAATAAAGGTTGAAGAAAACTCAAATTTTAGCAAATAAGTTTGAAGTGAATCTCTAGGTTAGTTTTCTGTGAGGAACTTAAAAGATGGATAACCTGACCCCTGACTTAAGGGTATTTAATCAAGACATAAGACATTAGAAGGCTATGCAAGTTGAGCTTAATTAAGTGTCAAATACGTTATAAAAGCAAGTAAGTAGCAGGTAGTTCAGGAAGAGGGAAACACAATTTAATTTAAAGGACCTGAGAAAGTCTTCATGGGGAGATCATATTGAACTCAAGGATGAGAAGGATTAGAGTGGAAAGAGGGAGAAGAAGGTGTTTTAGGAGAAGAAACATTATGAGCAAGTTCATTGAGTCAAGGCTAAACTGAGTACACAGAGGAACAGTGAAGTGATGTGCTGAGCTGAAGAAAGCAAGAGGCCAAAAGCCCTGAGCTGAGAAAAGACAGCAAAGGGACAGGTAAGACATAGACAAAGTACAGAGTATCTGAAATATTGAAAAATGGGAAATGCAATTTGTTTGAAAAATAATGAGGGACCATTAACAATTCTTGAGCATAGGAGTGTCTTTTTCTTTTTTTTCATTTATTCAACCAATATTTATTGAGCACTCCAAATTGCCAGACACTATCAAGGCACTGGGAATGCAGTAATGAACAAAACAGAGAAAGTTCCTCCCTGCTTTAATCTATATGCTAATGATGGTGGTAGAGTGGGGGTGATGAATTATGCCTATATCAACAAATAAATATATGATATGTTGAGGAGTGATTAGTGATATAAAAAGCAAAAACAAAAATGAAAAACAGGATAAAGAAGAAGAAGGGCAGCTTGGTGATCAGAAAAGATAGGAGAACAAGTTCAGTAATGCATTGGGACTAAATAGTTGTTATGGATATAATTGTGTCCCCCAATAATTGTGTTGTAAATCCTAACCTCTATGCTTGTGGTTATAAACCTATTTGGAAACGGGTTGTTTTTGTTATATTAACAAAGCAGGATGAAATAGGGTTATCTTTTGTCAATCTCTTTAGAGATAAACTTGATATTAAGCAAGCAAGCTAGAGTATCAGAGATTGGGGAAGAGAGATGCTAAGCCACGTTAAGACCACCCAGGAGAAGAAGCTAAAAGAAACAAGGACTTTCCTCCAGAGCTGACAGAAAAAGAAAGCCTTCCCTTATAACTGGCACCCAGAATATGTACATATAGCCTCCTAAACTGTGAGAAAATAATTTTCTGTTTGTTAAAGCCACCCATTTGTGGTATTTCAGTTAGAGCAGTGCTAGGTATCTAAGACAGAATTTGGTACCAGGAGAGTGGATGCTGCTCTAACAGATACCTAGAATGTGGAAGTGGCTTTGGAATTGGGAAATGCGTAGAGGCTGGAAGAGTTTTAAGGTGCCTAATAGTAAAAGCCTAGGTTGCCTTGAAGAGACTTTTGGTAGAATTATGGACATCAAAGTCAATTCTGGTGAAGGCTCAGCAGGAAGTGAGGAGAGTTATAAAGGAAGTCTCTATCATTTTAAAGAATACACATGGTGCCAGCAATGGAATATTCCTAGAAATATGGGCGTTAAACGTGCTTCTGGTGAGGCTTTAAAAGAAAATGATGAACATGTGATCGAACAATGGAGGAAGGGCAATGCTTTTTATGCAGTGGCAAAGAACTTGTCTGAATTATATTCAAACGTTTGGTGGAAGGTAGAACTTCTAAGTGATAAACTTGAATATCTGACTGAGGAGATTCCTAGGCAAAATCCTAAAAGGGTTGCATGGATTCTTCTAAGCACTTATAGTAAAATATGAGAGACAAGAGATGGATTTAAAAATGAACTGTGCAAAATGAAATTAGAACTTAAAGATTTGGAAAATTGTGTTCTATAAATTAAGGATGCATGCCTTAAAATGTTCTCCAAGGACTTGATCACTCAATCTTTTGAGGAGAGTAAGCCTGTATCATGGATCTAACCAACTGGCACAGCAGAAAACCCGTCAACTTACACTGAAGAGGACAGGGCCTAGGAAAGAAAGCTATCTGCCTCTTGGAATTCTACAGGCAAGAAACAGGCCGAAGGAGCTATAACTGTTGTCCTCCTAGAAAAGAAAACGGCCATCCCTGGAGTACCTCAGAGATCGGTAGAATTGTTGGAAGGTGCATGGGAAGCAGGGCCATCTTAGCTTCAAAGGGTAGGTCCAAGGTCTCCTGGATCTCGTATGATGGGGCCAGAGCCTCCTTGGTTTCAAACAGTCACATCTTCACTAGTTCAATTAGAGAGTGTGGGGCTCCTGTTAAAATGTACCAGGGAAGTGTAGCTGCCACTAAAAGCTAAGATGATGGGGCTGTCCCTCCCCAAGGGTCAGAAGAACAAGGCCTGCAGGGACAAGCAGGTGTGGCCACCACTCAGATAGACTAGGAGAGTGGGGCCATCCAGAAACAAGGAGCAGAGATGCTATACCATTGGGCCTGGAGGGCAGGGCTTAGGCCAGAGCCAAAGGATCTGCACCCCGATTCAGAAAGTGTGAACGACACTCAGAATCTGGAGGGCAGGGACCTTGCTCAGATAGTCTCAGAGAAGAGAGGATTATTTTCAAGACTTGGGGGTTAATGTAAATTGTTCTGCTGGGTTTTGAACTTGCTTGGTGCACTTTATCTCTTCCCTTTCTCCAGTTTGTAATGGGAGTGCCTACCCAGTCCCTGTTTCATCATTGTGCTTTGGAAACAGATCATTTGTAGTCTAGATTTCTCAGGTTCATACATGAAAAGAAATTTCTTAAATTAAATGTCTTAAATTCTCTCCCATACTTGCTTTAAATCTTCAGAAGATGAGAATTCGGACTTGGAGTTGATTTCAGACTTTCAGGATGATGTAATGGTATGAACATGTTTTACATGTGGCAAGGACATGAATTTTGGGCGGTTCAAGGGTGGAATATATTGGATTGAATTGTGTCCCCCCAAAATATTTGTTGTAAATCCTATCCACTCTGAGGTTATAATCCCATTTGAGATTGGGTTGTCTTTGTCATGTTAATGAGGTGAGATGAGTGTAGGGTGTATCTTGAGTCAGTCTCTTTTGAGACATAAAGGAGATTAAACAAGTAAGCAAGAAAAGTAGAGATGGGGGGGAGAGAGATGCCAAGCTACATGAAAACCACCCAGGACCAGAAGCTAAAAGAAACAAAAACCTTCCTCCAGAGCCAACATAAAGAGAGAAAGCCTTCCCCTAGAGCCGGCACCGTGAATTTGAACTTCTAGCCTCCTAACGGTGAGAAAATAAGTTTCCGTTTGTTAAAGCCATCCACTTGTGGCATTTCAGTTCCAGCATCATTAGATAATTAAGAGGATAGTTTTTCCAATGAAGGCTTGAAGGACATGGGAACAGATTGAATCCACAGAGTGAAGAAGTCAGTGACCTTGGCTGAACTCATCACACCTTTTCTTTTTTCCATCAAATCCAAATTATTTTTCATAAATAAATAAAAAAATTTTTTTTTTCATAAGCCACATTAAATCTACTTCCTTCAATAACTGATCAAACAAGTCTGAAACTTTTTTCTGGCCATTTCACATTTTATGCACAGGATGGTGAACAGGATTTAAAAATTAGATCAGTTACATAAGAGTCAGCAAGATGATTATCACAGACTTTAATGAGCGTCATTTACTTTAACCGCAGTGTCGTACGGAACATCTTTAATTAGTGCCGCACAATTTCTATGTTTTGCCAACTGAATCTCCTCACAGAAATACACTGATGTCAATTCCAGAAAATCCCTTTAGGATTAGATGGAAAACAAATTTTGCACTCTAATTATAGTCACTGACCTATTAGTAGTCTCCAAGATTTTCATTCCTTTAATCCCACATGTTTTAGAGGCCAAAATTTATACTCAGAAATTCTATTTGTCTTAACATCACAAGGCAAGTAACAAGCTGTTACAAATCCTTCTCAGAAAATCCAGGGAAGAAAAATATTCTACTTCGTCTTAACATTTTTCACACCTGTAAATATTTATTTCTCAAAATTTATTATCATCATCGTTCTTAGATTTCAACTCATTTATCTTTCTAGCTTTTCTCTAAATTGAAAACTGTGAGGAGCTAAGATAAGACACGATACTGCAATTCATCCTGACTTTTTCTGATTAAAAGGAAGAATTTCAAAACAGACAGGTAAGGTCACAAATTATTTCTATTAAATACTTCAAGTTTGTGTTGTTGTTAGGTGCCATTGAGTTGGTTCCGAATCATAGCAACCCTATGTGCAACAGAACAAAACACTACCTGGTCCTGTGCCAACCTCAAAATAATTGTTATGTTTGAGCCCATTGTTGCAGCTATGTGAATTTAAAGTAATTTCTAATTTAGCTGAATAATGAGATGGTTTATATTTAACACTTTTAAACAAACGAATAAAATGTTTAGCCAGCTTCTTCCTTTTGATGTTTATGGAAAAATTACCTACAATCTTATGGAAAAATAAATCCATTCTGAACATACAATTCACATGATTAACATCTTCAGTTGAAACATTCTACTGTGATCACTAGATGAGATAACCTTGTAAAGCAAAACAAAATTTGTTCTTAAAAATCCTAAACTATTTAAAGGGCTTTAGAAAACTAAAGTATAAAGGCAAACTTAATTTAGTAGTTTATAAATTATTGTGATATAATTCAGAAAATTTTATAATTTTCCAAAGAAACAGAAATAAAGTAGATAAGATTGCAAAGCATGATTGATGTAATTAGTGTTATTAAATTGTACACTTGAAAAATCTTCAATTGTCAAGTGTTGTGTTACATATGGAGCCCTGGTACCACAGTGGATAAGAGCTTGGCTCTTATCCAGATAAGCCGAGCAGTTCAAATCTACGAGCTGTTACTTGGAGACCTTATGGGGCAGTTCTACTCTGTCCTATAGGGTCACTGTGTGTTAGAATCAACTCAATAGCAGCAAGTTTGGGGTTTTTTGGTTTAGTGTTACATATATGTTTATAACGATTTTTTAAAAATAAGTTCAAGTGATAGAAAGCTAACTAAATTTTTTTCAAATAAAGAGTTTCGAGTGATGTAGGCTCTTCTGCAAAATTAATAATCTCAATTTGCAGAGGGCACAGTGGTCACTTAGCATCCTTGGTAGGGTACTGAAAACAAGTTCACTTGATCAGAGCAGAGCTAGGATTTGAATCAATTCTGAGTATCCACCATATCATTTTAAAATTCCCTTCACAGAAGTTTGGAAACCCTGGTGGCATAGTGGTTAAGTGCTATGGCTGCTAACCAAAAGGTCAGCAGTTTGAATCCACCAGGCACTCCTTGGAAACTCTATGAGGCAGTTCTACTCTGTTCTGTAGGGGTCACTGTGAGTTGGAATGGACTCGATGGCAAAGGGTTTGGTTTTTTTTGGTTTCACAGAAGTATAAGTCAGACTTAATCTCCAAATGCTTACAATGTGATAAACAAATTGTGCATACACATATAATAAAAACAATGTAGATTAGACATGAGAAATTCTAGATTATGTTGAGTACATAACATATGCGTAAGGACTCAGAAATGGAGATCAGTGTGGTCTGGGTTTTTCAGTTAAAATTTTATTAAAAATTTTTTTTTTTTTTAATATATGTAAACTATGCCCTAAGTAAAAGATTGAAAGGACATAAATATTTGTTCAAAGTGCCAAATATCTATATTTGGAAAATGATTTGTAAGAAATAATAGCATGGGTAGAGTCAGTGTTTATGGAAATAAGTGAGTGTGGTGCTAGGGGTGGGGGATGAGGGAATTGAACAATGGATGGAGAGAGTGAGAAAGCCTAAACAGCTATTGGTGAATGTGGTAAATAAGGATGGAGGTGGATCAGGTTACAGAAAACCTTATAAGCCATCCTAAAAAAATTGAATTTATCTTAGAGACAACAAATAATGAAGTCTTCCTGGCAGCAGAGTGATGCCTCTGAAAATATCATGACGTGATGACCATTGAACTGTAGCAAAGATAAGTAGATCTGAAAATGATCAGGAGAATGTGACCTTAAATAAGTTATCAAACAAGGGAGAGCATCTGTCTGATAAATAGTAGAGGTCTCTACAGAACATACTGGAGAGGATACAGAATGGATGTTTATCAAATCTCATAGTATGGTCACAATTATTAGAGTATCATCACCAAATCTCACAATATTAAAACAGCAGGGGACATTTCCAGGTAGAAATGGAAAGTGTTCAGATAAATAAGGAAAATAGTAATATTTTATTTATGACTAGACTAAGAAAATTTGGTCCATCATAGCCAAATGTGTTAATAAAAATATGAAGATGACATACACCAATTAACTTATTAAGGAAATCAATGAAATTTTATTTCCCTAGCTTTCCTAGGTAATTTTTTTTAAAGAGTCCCCTCCTTAATACTGAGGAAACTTGGTCAACATTTTAAATTATAAATATAACATACCTATAGTATGTTATTTTTAAATATTCACTGCATTAGGATAGTTTATAAAAAAATGTTTGCTCAGTGAAAAAAATATATATGCAGGAAAATTGATTTTCAATGCACTTTAAGGATCATCAATACAAAAACTGACATTGAAATATTTGAGAACACTAACTCTAGGGTACCCTGCATTAGTTCACTATTTTGTGTAAATTTATAAACACAAATCTTTTCACTGCAAGCATTTCCCTGAAATTATCAAAATATTCTTATGAATTTTGAGCTTCAGCCCTTGAGGTCATATAAGATGACACTTGGGAAACTAATGTCCCCTAGAATTATGTGTGCCTGTATTTCAGAGACAGCAGGGGAAGCTTGAGGGAGTGGCTACTCCCTGTTGTCCAAGAGAAATTCAAAGGGAAAATTAGACACACTGTAGATTAGAATATTATCTCTCCATAATTTCTGTCTCAACAGAGAAAGTAGAGATGACCCAGGACATTCGCTCCTTGACAACTGAGTTTATCCTCATAGGATTTACGGATCACCCAGACCTGAAGGCCCTTCTGTTTGTGGTATTCTTTGCTATCTATCTGATCACCATGGTGGGGAATCTTGGGTTGGTGGCATTGATTTTCATGGAGCGCCGTCTCCACACACCCATGTACATCTTTCTGGGCAACCTGGCTCTGATGGATTCCTGCTGTTCCTGTGCCATCACCCCCAAGATGTTAGAGAACTTCTTTTCTGAGGACAGAATGATTTTCCTCTATGAATGCATGGCACAACTTTATTTTCTCTGCCTTGCTGGAACTGCAGACTGCTTTCTCCTGGCAGCAATGGCCTATGATCGCTATGTGGCAATATGTCGTCCACTGCAGTACCACACCATGATGTCAAAGAAACTCTGCATTCAGATGACCACAGGGGCCTACATAGCTGGGAACCTGCATTCCATGATTCACGTAGTACTTCTTTTAAGGTTAACCTTTTGTGGCTCTCGTCAAATCAATCACTTTTTTTGTGACGTTCTTCCTTTATACAGACTGTCCTGTGTCAACCCTTATGTCAATGAACTGTTGATTCTTATCTTTTCAGGGTCAGTTGAAATCTTCAGTATTACCACAGTTCTAATCTCTTATCTTTGCATCCTTTTCACTATTTTCAAAATGAAATCCCAAGAGGAAAGAGGCAAAGCTTTATCTATTTGTGCATCTCACTTTCTCTCACTCTCAATATTCTATGGTTCTCTTCTCTTCGTGTACATTCGGCCAAACTCATTTAAAGAAGATGATAAAGATATACCAGTTGCTATTTTTTATACTCTAGTAATTCCTTTATTAAACCCTTTTATCTATAGTTTAAGAAATAGAGAGGTAATAAATGTTATGAAAAAAATTATGAAGAAGAGAAAACCTCATAACATTCTGAAACAAAGATCCTTTGTGACAAATTGATTTTAATTAGATACACTTTTTTCAAAGTCAAGGAAACAGGGAAAATGGAAAATGGTCACTTTGTATATCATATATTAAATCAGTAAGACACATAATTTATAGATCATGTATAAATGGCTAAATAAGTACAGGAAGGAGGGATTCTGCTAAAATATATTTTAAGAACTAAACTACTAGGATCTCTTAGGAGTGAATTAATTGACTATTCCTAAAGTTGGAAATTCTGTCAGAGTGGAGTTAGCTACTATTTTCAACATATCCAACAAATCTAGGAATAATAAAAAAAAAAAAAAATTTTTTTTTTTTTTTGTCCGCATATAAAGGTAGCCTCCAGTTAGCATTGCTGGCAAATTCGTGGAACCCCTAAGGGTAGTCTTACAAACTTACACACATTTCAAATTCTCTTGTATTAATGACTTAAACAACACCATCTAGCAGAAGCAAACCGTGCACTTGAATTCAATTCTCAAGTTTCTTTGAGTTTTTCAAGAATTTATGTTAGAATATGGATTTATACAGAATGTGTATTCTCAAATCAAGAACATCTTTATGCCTAGTGTTAGTCATTTTTCCTGTCGAACTTTTTTTTTTTGCAGGATGGGTAATGTTTTATTTTGTTATATATAAGGCCACTGGGAGGCAGAGCTGACTCAGCCTCACCTAACAACAACAAGAATATTCATACGATGGAATATTATAGAGCAGTAAAAATGAAAGGACCCCCCAACTACATGCAGTAACAGGGATGGATCTTAGAAACACCGTAAGAGTAAAGGACGCAAGTCAAGGAAGACGACGTACAGTATGGGGCCATTTTTATAAAACTCAAAAGTGAACAGTAACCAATGTACTGTTTCGGGATACAAGCATTTGTATTCAAGATAGCCCAGTGGTGATACTGTAATTCTCAAGTTGGGTCCTAGTTCACAGATACTTGTTTTATTGTTAAATTTCAGACCCTACATGTGTATCAGACTCCAGGTTAATGTGCTTTGCTCTTCACCGAAGTTTGGTGGTTCAGGTCTACCCAGAGGCGTCTCAGAAGAAAGGCCTAAGAAATCAGCCACTGAAAACCCTATCAAGCACAGTCCCACCCTGTCACACGTGGGGTCGCCATGAGTCATGGCGACAGGAAGCCAACTGTTTTGTTAACATATATATTACATGTACCTTTGTATATGTCAAATACCACATGATACAGTGTTTTAGGCTGTGGTCCAGTCAGTTCTTAAGATCATTTGTAGCTCTAAGCTATGCTTTCTGAGCTACACTGTAGCAATTATGAGTTTAGGGAGATTTGGTAAGATGCTTTACTCAGCTGTTTATTTCGGAAAGAATTAGGCACCAAAGGGCTCTTGCTGCTCTCTCTGGAGAGTGAATCTTAAAAGAGTCCAAATATTTCATTCAGTCAAAGAAGGCTGCCTCCAATGAAGCGTACTCGACTTCTTTTATAGCCCCTTAAATAGAAAACTTGTTATAGTGACAGCCATGCTTCTGTGGGTGAGGAAAGAATTTTGTCGTGGTGGTGGTGGCTATTTTTCCTTCTTCAAGTCCTTTGAGTGGAGACTGTCAGCCTGGTGGTACTTTGAGGATGGTGAGCACATGACAAAGCAAGGCTGTGGTTTCCTTGGGTCCTGAAGACATGGCCTTCTGTGGCTCAGGCCAGCTCAGGTTAGGGGGCTGGGGTTTGCCTTGCCAGCCTTGATATGTTAATGTTGGACCGTCAGCCATTTCTACTTCTTTTTTTATAATAATTTTATTGTACTTTAAGTGAAAGTTTACAAATCAAGTCAGTCTCTCACTCATAAACTTATATACACCTTACTACATACTCCCAATTACCTCTCCCCTTAATGAAACAGCCCGCTCCCTCCTTCTAGTCTCTCCTTTCGTGACCATTTTGCCAGCTTCTAACCCCCTCTACCCTCCCATCTCCCCTCCAGACAGGAGATGCCAACATAGTCTCAAGTGTCCACCTGATACAAGTAGCTCACTCCTCACCGGCATCTCTCTCCAACCCATTGTCCAGTCCAATACATGTCTGACGAGTTGGCTTTGGGAATGGTTCCTGTCCTGGGCCAACAGAAGGTTTGGGGACCATGACCACCGGGGTCCTTCTAGTCTCAGTCAGACCATTAAGTCTGGTCTTTTTATGAGAATTTGGGGTATACATCCCACTGTTCTCCTGCTCCCTCAGGGGTTCTCTGTTGTGTTCCTTTTCAGCGGAGTCATTGGTTGTGGCCAGGCACCACCTAGTTCTTCTGGTATCAGGATGATGTAGTCTCTGGTTCTTGTAGCCCTTTCTGTCTCTTGGGCTCGTAATTACCTTGTGTCCTCGGTGGTCTTCATTCCCCTTTGATCCAGGTGGGTTAGACTCATTGGTGGATCTTAGATGGCCGCTTGCTAGTGTTTAAGACCCCAGACGCCACTCTTCAAAGTGGGTGCAGAATGTTTTCTTAATAGATTTTATTTTGTCAATTGACTTAGATGTCCCCTGAAAACATGGTCCCCAAACCCCTGCCCCTGCTTCGCTGACCTTCGATGCATTCAGTTTATTCAGGAAACTTATTTGCTTTTGGTTTAGTCCAGTTGTGATTACCTCCCCTGTATTGAGTGTTCTCCTTCACTTCACCTAAAGTAGTTCTTATCTACTACCTGATTAGTAAATACCTCTCTCCCACCCTCCCCTCTCATAACCACAAACGAATGTGTTTTTCTCCGTTCAAACTATTTTTCAAGATCTTATAATAGTGGTCTTATACAATATTTGTCCTTTTGTCTCTGACTAATTTCACTCAGCATAATGCCTTCCAGGTTCCTCCGTGTTATGAAAGATTTCACAGATTCATCACTGTTTTTATCGATGTGTAGTATTCCATTATGTGAATATGGCATAATTTATTTATCCATTCATCCGTTGATGGGCACCTTGGTTGCTTCCAGCTTTTTGCTATTGTAAGCAGAGCTGCAATAAACATGGGTATGCATATATCTGTTTGTGTGATGGCTCTTGTTTCTCTAGGGTATATTCCGAGGAGTGGGATTTCTGGGTTGTATGGTAGTTCTATTTCTAGCTTTTTAAGGAAATGCCAAATCAATTTTCAAAGTGGTTGTACCGTTTCACGTTCCCACCAGCAGTGTATAAGTGTTCCAATCTCTCCACAGCCTCTCCAACATTTATTATTTTGTGTTTTTTGGATTAATGCCAGCCTTGTTGGAGTGAGATGGAATCTCATTGTAGTTTTAATTTGCGTTTCTCTAATGGCTAATGATCAAGAGCATTTCCTCATGTATCTGTTAGCTGCCTGAATGCCTTCTTTGGTGAAGTGCTTGTTCATATTCTTTGCCCAATTTTTAATTGGGTTGTTTGTCCTTTTGTGGTTGAGTTTTAACAGAATCATATAGATTTTAGACATCAGGCACTGGTCGGAAATGTCATAGCTGAACATTTTTTCCCAGTCTGTAAGTGGTCTTTTTACTGTTTTGGTGAAGTCTTTAGAAGAGCATAGGTGTTTGATTTTTAGGAGCTCCCAGTTATCTGGTTTCTCTTTGTCATTTTTAGTAATGTTTTGTATTCTTTTTATGCCTTGGATTAGGGCTCCTAATATTGTCCCTATTTTTAATTCCATGGTCTTTATCGTTTTAGACTTTATGTCTAGGTCTTTGATCCACTTGGAGTTAGTTTTTGTGCATGGTGTGAGGTATGGGTCATGTTTCATTTTTTTGCAAATGGGTATCCAGTTATGCCAGCACCATTTGTTAAAAAGACTATCTTTTCCCCATTTAACTGACACTGGGCCTTTGTCAAATATCATGTGTGGATGGATTTACCTGGGTTCTCAATTTTGTTCCACTGGTCTTTGTGTCTGTTGTTGTACCAGTACCAGGCTGTTTTGACTACTGTGGCTGTATAATAGGTTCTAAAATCAGGTAGAGTGAGGCCTCCCACTTTGTTCTTTTCAGTAATGCTTTACTTACCCAGGGCTTCTTTCCATTCCATATGAAGTTGGTGATTTGTTTCTCCATCACATTAAAAAATTTCGGTGGAATTTGGATCAGAAGTGCATTGTATAGATAGATGACTTTTGGTACAATAGACATTTTTACAATGTTAAGTCTTGCTATCCATGAGCAAGGTATTTTTTTCCACTTATGTAAGTCCCTTTTAGTTTCTTGCACTAGTACTTTGTAGTTTTCTTTGTATAGGTCTTTTACACCTTTGGTAAGATTTATTCCTAAGTATTTTATCTTCTTGGGGGATACTGTGAATGGTATTGATTTGGTGATTTCCACTTCGATGTTCTTTTTGTTGATGTAGAGGAATCCAAGTGATTTTTTATGTTTGTCTTGTAACCTGGTACTCTGCTGAACTCTCCTGTTAGTTTCAGTAGTTTTCACGTGGATTCCTTGGGATTTTCTGTGTATAAGATCATGTCATCTGCAAATAGAGATACTTTTACTTTTTCCTTGCCAAACTGGATACCCTTTATTTCTTTGTCTAGCCTAATTGCTCTGGCTAGGACCTGCAGCACAATGTTGAATAATAGCAGTGATAAAGGGCATCCTTGTCTGGTTTCTGATATCAATGGGAATGTTTCCAGGCTGTCTCCATTTAGGGTGATTTTGGCTGTTGGCTTTGTATAAATGCCTTTTTTTATGTTAAGGAATTTTCCTTCTATTCCTATTTTGCTGAGAGCTTTTATCATGAATGGGTGTTGGACTTTGTCAAATGCCTTTTCTGCATCAATTGATAAGATCATGTGGTTTTTGTCTTTTGTTTTATTTATATGGTGGATTACATTAATGGTTTTACTAATATTGAACCAACCTTGCATACCTGGTATAAATCCCACTTGGTCATGGTGGATTATTTTTTTGATATGTTGTTGAATTCTATTGGCTAGATTTTGTTGAGGATTTTTGCATCTAAGTTCATGAGGGATATAGGTCTGTAATTTTCTTTTTTTATTTTGTCTTTAGCTGGTTTTGGTATCAGGGATATGCTGGCTTCATAGAATGAGTTAGGTAGTATTCCATCCTTTTCTATGCTTTGAAATACCTTTAGTAGTAGTGGTGTTTACTCTTCTCTGAAACTTTGGTAGAACTCTTTAGTGAAGCCATCCAGGCCAGGTCTTTTTTTATTGGGAGTTTTTTGATTACATTTTCAATCTCTTTTTTTGTTGTTGTTATGGGTCTATTAAGTTGTTCCACTTCTGTTTGTGTTAGTTTAGGTAGGTAGTGTGTTTCTAGGAATTCATCCATTTCTTCTAGGTTTTCAAGTTTGTTAGAGTACAATTTTTTTTGTAGTAATTTGATATGATTCTTTTAATTTCAGTTGGGTCTGTTGTGATGTGACCCTTCTCGTTTCTTATTCGGGTTATTTGTTTCCTTTCCTGTATTTCTTTAGTCAGTCTTGCCAACGGTTTATCAATTTTGTTAAATTTTTCAAAGAACCAGCTTTTGTCTTTGTTAATTCTTTCAATTGTTTTTCTGTTCTCTAATTCATTTAATTCTGCTCTAATTTTTATTATTTGTTTTCTTCTGTTGCCTGATGGACTCTTTTGTTGCTGTCTTTCTATTTGTTCAAGTTGTAGGGACAGTTCTCTGATTTTGGCTCTTTCTTCTTTATGTATGTGTATATTTATTGAAATAAGTTGACTTCTGAACACTTCTTTCACTGTGTCCCAGAGGTTTTGATAAGAAGTTTTTTTCAGTCTCGTTGCATTCTATGAATTTCCTTATTCCCTCCTTAATGTCTTCTATAACCCAGTCTTTTTTGAGTAGGGTAATATTCAGTTTCCAAGTACTTGATTTTTTTGCCCTGATTTTTCTGTTATTGATTTCTACTTTTACGGCCTTATGGTCTGAGAAGATGCTTTGTAATATTTTGATGCTTTGGATTCTACAAAGGTTTGTTTTATGACCTAATATGTAATTTATTCTAGAGAATGTTCCATGTGCACTAGAAAAAAAAGTATACTTTGCAGCTGTTGGGTGGAGTGTTCTATATAAGTCTATGAGGTCATGGTTGATTGTAGTGATTAGATCTTCCATGTCTGTATTGAGCTTCTTACTGGATGTCCTATCTTGCACTGAAAGTGGTATGTTGAAGTCTCCTACTATAGTTGTGGAGGTGTCTATCTCACTTTTCAATTCTGTTAAAGTTTGATTTATGTATCTTGCAGCCCTGTCATTGGGTGCATAAATATTTAATATGTTATATCTTCATGGTAAATTGTCCCTGTAATCATTACGTAGTGTTCTTCTTTATCCTTTGTGGTGGATTTAACTTTAAAGTCTATTTTGTCAGAAATTAATATTGCTACTCCTCTTCTTTTTTGCTTATTGTTTGCTTGATATATTTTTTTCCATCCTTTGAGATTTAGTTTATCTGTGTCTCTAAGTCTAAGGTGTGTCTCTTGTAGGCAGCATATAGATGGATCATGTTTTTTTATCCAGCCTGAGACTCTCTGTCTCTTTATTGGTGCATTTAGTCCTTTTATATTCAGCGTAATTATAGATAAGTATGAGTTTAGTGCTGTCATTTTGATGCCTTTTTGTGTGTGTTGTTGACAATTTCATTTTTCCACTTACTTTGTGCTGAGAAGTTTTTCTTTGTAAATGTGTTCCTCATTTTCATAGTAGTTGAATTTATTTTTGCTGAGTCATTATGTTTTTCTTGGTTTTTATACTGAAGTATGGAATTGTTAGACCTCTTTGTGGTTACCTTAATATTTACCCCTATTTTTCTAAGTAAAAACCTAACTTGTATCAACCTATATTGCCTTGGTTTCCTCTCCATATGGAAGATCTATGCATCCTGTATTTAGTCCCTCTTTTTTGATTATTGTAATCTTTTGCATAATGGCTTCAATGATTCCCTGTTTTCAGCATTCTTTTTTTAATTAATCTTATTTTTTGTGTGTGTGATTTCCTATCTGAGTTGAAAACCGGATGTTCTGTTCTGTGACCTTGTGTAGTGTTGGTATCTGATATTATTGATTTTCTAACCAAACAATTTCCTTTAGTAATTCTTGTAGCTTTGGTTTGGTTTTTGCAAATTCTCTAAGCTTGTGTTTATCTGTAAATGTCTTAATTTCACCTTCATGTCTGAGAGAGAGTTTTGCTGGATGTGATTCTTGGCTGGCAGTTTTTCTCCTTCATGCTCTATATATGTCATCCCACTGCCTTCTGAATGCCTGCATGGTTTCTGCCGAGTAGTCTGAACTTCTTATTGATTCTCCTTTGTCAGTGACTTTTCATTTATCCCTGGCTGCTTTTAAATTTTTCTCTCTATCTTTGGTTTTGGCAAGTTTGATGATAATATATCTTGGTGATTTTCTTTTGGAATCTATCTTGTATGGGGTTCGATGAGCATCTTGTATAGATATCCTTTCATCTTTCACAATGCCAGGGAAGTTTTCTACCAACAGATCTTCAACTATCTTTCTATATTTTCTGTTATCCCTCCCTGTTCTGGAGCTCCAATCACATGCAAGTTATTCTTCTTGATAGAGTCCCACAAGATTCTTAGGGTTTCTTCATTTTTTTTAATTCTTTTATCTGATTTTTCTTCAACTTTTCTTTATATTGGTGTCATTTGCCTTATCTTCCAGCTCCCCCACTCTGCATTCCAATTCCTCAATTCTGCTCCTCCGGCTTCCTATTGAGTTGTCTAATTCTGTAATTTTATTGTAAATCTTTTGGATTTCTGAATGCTGTCTCTCTATGGATTCTTGTAGCTCATTAATTTTTTCACCATGTTCTTGAATAATCTTTTTGATTTCTTCAACAGCTTTTTTTTTTTTATCAGTAGGTTCCTTGGCTTTTTCTGTAGCTTGCCTTATTTCATTTCTGAGGTCATCCCTGATGTCTTGAAGCATTCTGTATATCAGTTTTTTGTATTCTACATCTGGCAATTCCAGGAATGTATCATCATTTGGGAAAGATTTTGATTCTTTGATTTGGGGGTTTGTAGAGACAATCATGGTCTGCTTCTTTATGTGATTTGATATCCACTGCTGTCTCTGAGCCATCTATAAGATATTGTAATGATTTATTTTATATTTGCCTACTGAGTCTTATCTTCTTGTTTTGTTCTGTTTCAATATACCCATATGTGTTACTAGATTGTGCTATCTTGTTTGTTGCAGCCTTTGAATCACTTATGTCCTATTACCAGATGGTTTGAGCTGTTACCAGATATATGAGCCTATGAGTCCTTTCACTATTCTTGAATGTAATCAGCTTGGGTGCCCTGATAATGAGTCACCTACTGTGTGGTGTAGGCTGTCACCTATTAGAGGAATAGTGGTGTTGGTTGTATGCACCGGATTCTAGTAGCAGAAGGGGGTCACACTCCGAGGACAGCAGGATGCTGACAGCCTTCCCCCCTGTGCCAGTGAGGTAAGATTGTCTCTATTCTCTCGAGCTGTCCGGTGGGTGGTCTCTGCAGCCTGTACCTTAGGCATCCAATGCTTGTATCTCTAAAGATTGGTAGGTGTCACTATCCTCAGACCCCTTTAGCAGGTGGCTAGGTTGTGTGGGGGGAGCTGCAGCCCTCAGTTCCCTGCTGTGGATCAGTGAGGACTCTGTTTAATAGGTAGAGAGGTATCAGACCTCCAAAACTTGCCTTTCCACTGCTCAGCTAAAACAATTACAGTCAGATCTGTATCAGAATTGCCTTTGCATTATAATAGCCCCTGGTTCCCTTTGGAATGAAAACCAATGACTGTGGATCTCTTATGCTTGGCTGGAGCTGGTTCTGTATTGTTATACCGGTTAAGGGAAGTCAGGGAAGAATTTTTCCCCCAACTGCTAATTGCTGCTTCTCTCAGGCCAAGAGAATGGGTAAGAAAAAGAAGAAAAAAAAAACTAAAACAAAACCCCCCCACAGAGCACTTCACTCTCTGGCCTAGGAAATTCTGATGTTAATGAAGCCGACTGGGGTAGGGAGGCGAGGGTTCAGATAGATAGGAGATGGTAGTGCAGCAATATAGACAAAGTTACTTATCTTGTTTGGTAAGGGCTGTTTTATCTGAGATCCCAGAGGCACATGTATCCTGTGTGCTCTGGTTGGGTCAAGCTTGTCCCCAAAGTTTAGGGCTGCATCCTGTGCTTTTGCCGTCTCAGGTAGCTGTGATCAGCTCCTCTGCACTTAGTCCAAAGCCTAACTCCAAGGTTTTCTGGCTGGGATGCTGCGCTGCAGGCTCCAAAACCAGTTGCTTCTTCCCCGTGGTTTCTCGTTCTCCTGTCAGCCACATCGGTGTGCAGCCTGTGTGCATTGGCTGGGTCCCCACTGAGGTTACTCCAGGGGGTTACGGCTGCATCCCATGCTTGCCCCGTCTCAGTAAGCTGCGATCAGCCCCACCACTCTGGCATGAGGGCTCGAGGCTGTCATGCGGGATGCTGGCTCCAGAAGCGGTAGCAGCTTCAGGTCGCAGCTTCTTGCTCCCCTGTCACTCAGGTCAACTCCTTAGTTCTGTGTTTGATGATCAGGGTTCGTAGATTGTCATGTATGTAATTGAGTCACTTGTTTTTTCGAGTCTTTGTTACAAGAGGGATCAGTGGAAGCTTCTATTTAGTCAGCCATCTTGGTCCCGTCTCCCAAACTTTTTGAAATAGAGTGTATAACGGTAATTTATCAATCTTTAGTTGAAAATGTTGGTATTTATATTGAAAGCCCTATGGATTTGAATGTTTTCACATAGTTTAATAGTAGTCCATGATGCATGACAGTACAATTCCTGAATATATCAATTAATTCAAGGGTTTTC
Source organism: Elephas maximus indicus (assembly GCF_024166365.1). NCBI lineage: Eukaryota > Metazoa > Chordata > Mammalia > Proboscidea > Elephantidae > Elephas > Elephas maximus. Next base: position 68,858,603 of record NC_064836.1, read on the forward strand.
CCATAAGATAGCATTCCTTGTTATTAGGAATATCACTAACCTTCACTAATTCCAGTGTAAGTTTTTGGTATGTTATGAGCATTAACAGAAAGCTGGAGATGCTCTTTAGCAAAAATGAGGCAGAAAATAGTGAAAATCCTAAAAAGTAAACAATAAAAAAATACAAATCTACATATTTCAGACATATTACCTTCCAATGAGTTAGATATTATTTTTCAGAGTAAAAAACTCACACTTTGAAATATTAAGTAGTCTGCCCAAGTTAATGCAGGAATATGAATGGAGTTAGGATTTGAATCGATGATGCTCTTTCCCTGCTCTGTTTTCCAGCTCCTTTCACAGAAACTTGAGGTACAGTTAATCTCTACATGCTTAAAATCTAATAAGGAAATTGGGCATACATTTACCAAGGGAAAAAACAATATAGATTATACACAAGGAATTTTAGGTTGTATTGGGTGTAGCATGTGCTTGTGAATGTAGAAAATGGAGATCAGTGTAGCCTGGGGTATTTAGTCATTAAGTAGGACCAGAAACAAGAGATGTTCATAGGGTGGAAAAAAACTGGATACGATGGAAAAACAGGAATAAAAGCATGAGCAAAGTCAATGTTTATGGAAATGAGCAGGAGTATGAAAATGGTAGGAAGTGAGGGAGTTGAAAGATGAGTGTAGAAACCTGGCAGAGCTATTGGTGAAAGCAGTTGGTGAGTGTGGAAAATAAGGATGGAATTGGATCCATTTACTGACAAGGTTAAAGCCTCATCAGGGATTCTGAATTTTTCTTAGAGGCATCAAACATTGATATCTTTCTCATAGCAGAATGCATTTGTTCCTTGGTATCTGCAGGGGATTAGTTTCAGGACCACAGTGGACACCAAAACCTGAGGATGCTGAAGACCCTTATATAATATGGCATAGTATTTGCATATAACTGACACACATCCTCCAGTATACTTTAAATCATCTCTAGATTGCCTAAAACATTGTAAATGCTGTGTAAATACTTGTTAATGCTTACACTTAATGTTTTCCAGTCTTTGCAATCACTTTATCAAGAACTGGTGACCATTTTTACCATTGTAGGGACAGCACTTCCACTAACACTTGCACAAATTTCAGCTTCTTTCTGCTTTACTCTGTGAATGCCCAATTCTCTCTTAACAGCCTTATGGCCCACTGCAACAAGCAACATACCACTTTTCAAACAATCTAAGATTTCTGGACACCCTTTAAGTTCCTTACTGAAGTCACTCCTGAAGTCCACCCTTCACCCAAAGATTAGACAGGCCTCTACAACAAACAATAACACACTTAGTTTAACCATTTATATGAGACTAAATGGGCCCACTAGACCAAAAGCCAAGACAAGAAGGCAGGAAAGGGACAGGAAAGCTGAATGAATGGAAATGGGGAGCCAGAGGTTGAGAAGAGTGTTGACACATTGTGGGGTTGGCAGTCAATGTCACAAAACAGTATGTGTATTAATTGTTTAATGAGAAACTAATTTGCTTTGTAAGCTTTCACCTAAAGAAAAAACAAACATCAGAATGATTACATAAAAAAAGAAAAAAAATTTATAGGAAGATTCAAGAATAGATGGTTACTGGATAAAATTAAGCCAAACAAGTTAACCTCAGGGTCCTTTGCTGGGTGGGGTCTCCCACTTGTTTCTCTCATTGGGAGCTAATGGTACCATATGCCAGCTTCTCACTAAGGCTGCTGATTCTTGGCCTTCTGAAAGGCTCTTTTATGTGTGGAGATTGGTTCCGCCTAAACTATTACCCCCCTTTCTAAACAGCCTTGGACTATTTGCAAAGAAATGAACACCTGGAAAGGAGTTCACCTCCCCAGTAGCATTCTATTATAATTCTTTTCTCCTTCCACCTGTTTGCCAAGACTATTCAGTGACTCTCTTGGTTTAGGGACCTGTGAGCAGCCTCTGATTGTGAAGTGGTTAAAAGCTGAGCTGCTAACCAAAAGGTCAGCAGTTCAAATCCACCAGCTGTTCCTTGGAAACCCTATGAGGCAGTTCTACTCTGTCCTATAGGGTCGTTATGAGTCAGAATCTACTCAAGGGCAACAGGCTTGGTTTGGTTTTTTTGGAAACAGCCTCTTAAATTCACTTTGGTCTTTTCTAAATTGTTATTTTCTATTGTTAGAAAACAAGCAAAGCAAGGAAAACATAATAAATTAAGGTGGAAAGTAGACTAACTCATTTTAGAAAGATTTTTCTACAGGAAGATTTTTCCAGTTAAAATTCCATCTTCGATTGGCCAGAAAATTAATTTAAGAAGACTGATTCCATGAGCAAGTTGGTCAACCCGTATTTTAATGTAAACAAGTTAATATTTATGATCATTATATTTTCTCTAAAGAACCTATTTATTTGATTAATGATTTTTCCTATAACTCTCTAATTTACCTTGTGAATCTCACCAGTCTAGTTTTCCCTTGTTTGAGAATAATTTAAGGAATCTGCCCTGTCTTTAAACCTTAAACAAAAATATCCCCTGAAGTCTTCTTAAAAGAAAACAATTTTTCATCTTAATTATTTAAAAATGTCTGCCTTGAGCATTATGCTCTTTTAAGAACTATCTATATGGTATCAAATTCACAACAGCAACTAGAAAGATTAGATAGGAACCTTAGGGGGCAATGAGTTTATATTAATGGAGGAGAATCAACTCAGAAAAAGAGGGTAAGAATGTTTGTACAACTTAAAGAACGTAATCAATATCACTTAATTGTACACGCAGAAACTGTTGAATTGTGGTATGTTCTGCCCTGTATATCTCCAACAACAAAATAAATACAATTTAAAAATAAGAAAAGAAAAACAAAAGATCTAACATTTTTATTTTCTCATCCAGAGATGGCACTTTACTCTCCCTGTTAGTCTTTAAGGGGTTGCTTTGACCACTACATTGCTTTTTGGGAGCCATTTTTTCATAGAAAGAAAGGATGCACACAACACAAGTAGCATACATAGAAGACGCGAGGTGAACAATGCTCAAACAATGAGTGCTGGAGAGAGACTGAGGATCTGTGAAATGGTGGCAGGTTACAGCAGGGTATGCCTACACATCATTTCATTCATGTAGATTCATTGTAGTGCTCAGCATGTGGCAAATCCAAGTTTTGCTTCTTGGAACTGTCTTTTCTTTTGAATATTTTCAATTCGTAGTTGCTTGAAATCCAAGGTTATGGAAGGCCAACCATAATCAACTGTAACATGATTTCTTCCAGAAAATTGATCTGACATTTGACTGAAAGAGAGACTAGAAACAATGAGACTAACTACAATAATTCACATATTAGGTGGTAAGAGCTGAAACTGAGGAAGACTCTGTAAAGGAGAAATTCATGAGGCCTTTTTTGACCCAGACTTAATGATTGCAATAAGTTCAGTGTTTAGATGAATTAATCCGGTCATATTATTTTTTTACATGCCTGCCTAGGACTCTTTATTTGCCTAACATCTCTCAGCTAGATTACTTTTCACAAAAAAGCACCTGCTATATCTGGCCCCTTAACTGTAGTAGCCCTGAGAACTGAAGGAGTGTTTCTCTCTGGTTCAAACCAGGATATAAAAGAAATGAACTCTAAGGAAGGGGATATTGCCACAGGTGTCTTTTCGTGTAAAATGGGCCAAGAAATATTTCTTTATGAAAACAATGTAATTAAAATAATTTTGAAAGGGAATTGGAGCTAGCCTTAACTAAAGTTTCCCAGACAACTTAAAAAGGTTTTGTTTTAACCAGCCGTTTTTGGGAAATAAGGCACTAGTACTGAATGTTTATCACAACTCCGTGAGAACCTGGTTAGAGTTGCATAACACCAACCAGTGATGTGTTTGTTATCCCTTCTAAAGGATATGTGGCTATGATAGAAAACCTGTGTAATTAGCTCCTGAAATCAATCACTGTAGGCCTCTGTACACAGTTATTCAATAGAAGCTTTTCCTCACCTCCTAATCCACTCTTCTTGTGATCTCAAACAAAAACTAACCAATTGAATGATTGAATTATAATTTCTTTTATTATTCCTGTTAGAAACTCTCTATTCCTTTTAGAAACTCTCTCACTGGAGCCATCAGTTTTTAACTTATATAAGCTAGTATCTCTCTGCATACAAATGTACCCTTTTTTAAGTTTTTACTGAATAAATCCTCCTAAGCTTATATCAAGGACTGAGTGGTTTTGTTCTTACAACAACTGTAAGAAAGGAAAGAGCTACATAGATATAAACAACATTCTAAAGAACAACAAATAGTAAATTAAAATTGTTGGATAATAAAATCAAAGTCTGTTACATTCTTGTGAGTATCTACCATGATATATCCGATTCTACATTACCAGGATTTCTTACAGTGACAGACATATTCAGACCATCCAATAAACATTTCTTGGCAATATGATGTGATTTTTGAATATTTATGATTACTAATGAAGTTAAATATTTTCTTTATATTTGTTTAACATTGACATTTTCCTGAAAATCACCTGCTTGTGTCCTTTGCCTACTCTTTTCAAAATCATTTTTCTTGTCTTTTATATATACATTTTATATAAAAAGGCTATTGGATTTTTATATGTAGGTGTAATAATTTTTTTGTCAATAATTTGCATGCCTTCCAGATGTGCTTACGATGCTCTGTGATGTACAGATACTTTCATTTCAAGATCCTCAAATCTAGTGATTTCGCCTTTTGTAGTTTCTTCTATTGCCACTTAAAACTCCTCAATATGAAATCTCATAATCATTGATATTTTTAGATACTATGATTTTTTATATTTAATTCTTGAATTAGTCTGGAATATATTTGTGGTGAATGATCTAATATAGATCTCTATGTTTATTTAAATGATTTTTTTAATTTAGGTGAGAGTTTAATATAATTTCAATCAGAATAATAGAATAATTGCTCAAAGAATTTGGTGAAGAAGTTCTAATGTTTGTCCCGAAACTAAGTCAAGAAAGTATTGAAAGTGACAAGTATAAAACATTCATTTTAAAATGCATGACATATCTACAATACTTTAAACAACCTCATATAAGTTCAAGAATCAATAAATATACTATGGAAAACAATAGATTGTCTAGAAGCCAACCCAAATATATGGTAAGAAGAACATCACTAATAAATTAGGACAAAAAAAGAGTTCTTTTATGTCTGGCCCTATAGCACATTTTTAACTATTTTGACCTTTTTTCCCTGTGGTGTTTTTTAGTTAAATTTTTACTATGGAAAATGCCAGAAATAGATAAAATTAGTCTCCATATACCTACCATCAAGTTTCAGTATATATTTATTATAATTATTTAAGTTAACACATAATAGATTTATTATTTTTATTTTTGAATGAATGAATAAACATTTTTTGAATTTCTCATTTTATTTTCTAATATAGTAAATACATTAGGCTGTTTTGAAATATTCACACCACTGGGATAGTGTATAAAGAATCATGTATGCAAAATTATGTATAAAAGTATAGTACCTTAAAAGAAGCACAACTCTGCATTCGTATGACCACAGGGATTTTCATAGCTAGTAACCTGCATCCCATTATTCATGCTGTGCTTCTTTTAAAGTTAAATTTCCACAGGTCTAATCAAATTGACCACTTTTTTTGTGTTATTTTAATACTGTACAGACTATCCTGTACTGACTGTTTTATTATCGAACTAAAGAAATATATTTTTTCAATGTTTTTTTTTTTATTCAAATCTTCACCATTACCACTGTCTCAATCTCTTATCTGTGCATCCTTTTCACAGTTTTGAAAATGAAATCCAAATTGGGGAGAGGTAAAACCTTTCCTACTGGTGAATCCCATTTTCTCTCTGTCTCCGTATTCTACATTTGTCGTCTCATGTACATTCAACCATTTGAAGAAGAAGATAAAGATATACCACTGGCAATTTTTTTATACAATAGTAATTCCTTTACTAAACCCATTTAATTATAGTCTGAGAAATAAGGAGGTGCTAAGTGATCTGAAAAAAATCATGAAGAACTACAATATTCCTAAACAAACTTCATCCTCTACAGCAAATTGAGTTAATTTATTTAAAAGCTTCCATAGAAAAAGAAAATGTTTTATACAAAATATTAATCTCTAAATCATTAGTCTGTGTTTGTTAAAATATGTACGACTGAAATTTCAAAACATTCTGCCAGACCTTAGTCTGTCATTTCTTCTATGAATTATCTGTTTCTTTTCTTTGATCTTACTTTTTTTCCCCTCATTTATTTCTACCACTGCTAATAGAGAAGATACTAAAATGCTGTGATAATTTTGGCAAGTAGTTTCTCATGTTGATAGTCTTTTAAGATTTGTTTGTGGTACTTATATTTGATAAACATTTCAATGTGATATAACCATATTTATTGATTTTTTATTATATAGTTTATTTTATGCTTATTTGTTTAAAATTTCTTTCCTTAATCTGAGGTCTGATATTAACAAACATTTATTTTTCTCTTTTTCTTCTTCATCTTCTCCTTATTTTCTCTGCCTTTCTTTTCTTTTTTGATAGTTTAAATTTAGCCTTGACTCTTGATACTTCCTGAAACTTATTTAATAAAAAGCATAAGGTGTGGATGTATTTTTTTTGTTGTTGTTGCTTGTGCCTTCCAAAATATTCCACACATGCATTTAGTTTGAATAAATATCAAAAAAGGACTTCTTTGGGAACTGGAAAAAAAAAATCCTAAAATTTTCTAGACTTTGAGGAGGCTGGGCCAAGATGGCAGAGTAGTCAGGCTCTTCCTGTAGTCCCCCTCACAACAAAGACCCCCCCCCAAAAAAAACAACTGAGTCAATTATATATGACAAGCTTGGAGCCCTGAACATCAAAGGCAAATTTGAGGAATCAGACTGAACAGCAGAGGGAGAGAGAAATGTTCCAGAAGCAATGAGGAGTTGCCACACCTGACCTGGCTGGAATTGGCACTCACAGGCAGATTCTACTGGTGCAAGTGCAGAGAGGCAAACAGTGGCATTCAGGACACATTTTCAACATCAGGAGTGAACAAACAATGAACAGGCTTCTTGACCCTACAGAACAAGCAAGAAGCAACCCTCAGTCAGCAAAAGATAAGTACCGGTGTTTAACATACTTTGCAGATCCAAAAATACCCCTTCGAGAAAAACCTTTCTCCACTTACCTGCTCCCTTCCTGATTTGCATCCCCTAACCAAATTGGTAAGGAAGAAGTAAAAGTATCTCTATTTGCAGATGATATGATCTTTTATTCAGAAAACCCTAAAGAATCCACAAAAAGACTACTGAAACTAATAGAAGATTTCAGCAAAGTATCAGGATACAAGATAAATGTACAAAAATCAGTTGAATTCCTCTACACCAACACAGAGAGCCTCTAGAGGAAATCACCAAATCAATACCATTTATAATAGCCCCCAAGAAGATAAACTACTTCGGAATAAATCTAACCAGAGATATAAAAGACCTATACAAAGAAAACTACAAGACACTACTGCAACAAACCAAAAGAGACCTACACAGTGGGAAAACGTACCTTGCTCATGGAAAGGAAGACTCAACATTGTGAAAATGTCTATTCTACCAAAAGCAACCTACAATTCAATGGCATTTTTTAAGGCGATGGATAAACAAATTACCAACTTCAGATGGAAAAGGAAGAGGCCCTGGATAAGTGCAGCATTACTGAAAAAGAATAGCAAAGTGGAAGCCCTCATACTACCTGATTTTAGAATATACTGCCACTGTAGTCAAAACAGCCTGGTACTGGTACAACAGATACACAGACCAATGAAACAGAATTGAGAATCCAGGTATAAATTCATCCTCCTATGAACAGCTAATATTTGACAAAGGCCCAAAGTCAGTTAAATGGGGGAAAAAAAACAGTCTCTTTAACAAATGGTGCTAGCATAACAGAATATCCATCTGCAAAAAAATGAAACAAGACCCATGCCTTACACCATGCAGAAAAGCTAACAAAATGGAACAAAGACCTAAATATAAAATCTAAAATGATAAAGATCATGGAAGAAAAAATACGGATAATGCTAAGAGCTCTTATACAAAACATTACTAACAATGCACAAACACCAGAAAAGAAACTAGATAACTGGGAGCTCCTAAAAACCAAACACTTACCCTCATCCAAAAACTTCAATGAGAGAGAAGGAGACAACCTACAGATTGGGGGAAAAAAATTGGCTACAACAAATCCGATCAACATCTAATCTACAATCTATAAGATGCTCCAAAACCTCAACAACGAAAACACAACCCAGTCACTTCACCAAAGAAGACATTCAGGGGGTTAACAGATACATGGGGAAATGGTCAAGATCATTAGCCTTTAAAGAAATGCAAATTGAAACTGCAATGAGATACCATCTCGCCCCAACAAGGCTGGCATAATTCAAAAAACACAAAATAATAAATCTTGGAGAGGCCGTGGAGAGACTGGAACACTTATACACTACTCATGGGAATGTAAAATGGTACAACCCCTTTGGAAATCAATTTGGCTCTTCCTTAAAAAGCTAGAAATAGAACTAAGATATGACCTGGCTATCCGCCCCCCTTGGAATATAACCAAGAAAAATAAGAGCCCTTACACGAATAGATATATGCACATCCATGTTCATTACTGCACTGTTTACAATAGCAAAAAGATGGAAACAGCCAAGGGGCCCTTCAAGAGATGAATGGATAAACAAATTATGGTATATTCATGCAATGGAATACTACTCAACGATAAAGAACACTGACGAACCCATGAAACATCTCATAACATGGAGGAATCCGGAAAGCATTATGCTGAGTGAAATTAGTCAGTTGCAGAAGGACAAATATTGTATGGCACCACAATTATAAGAACCAAGGAAAGATTAAACATAGAAGAAAACATTCTTTGATGGTTAGGAGAGTGGGGAGGGCAGGAGAGAGGTATTCACTAATTAGATTGTAGACAAGAATTATTTTAGATGAAGGGAAGGATGACACACAATACAGGGGAAGTAAGCACAACTGGACTAATCCAAAAGTCAAGAAGTTTCCTGAATACAACTAAACACCTTGAGGGACACGGTAGTGTGGGAGGGGGAAGGGTTGTCTTAGTTATCTAGTAATGCCATAACAGAAATACCACAAGTGGATGGCTTTAACAAAGAGAAATTTATTTTCTCACGATCTAATATGTTACAAGTCCAAATTCAGGGCAATGGCTCCAGGGGAAGGCTTTCTCTCTCTGTCGGTTCTGGAGGAAGGTCCTTGTCCTCAATCTTCCCCTGGTCAAGGAGTTTCTCAGGCACAAGGACCCCATGTCTAAAGGACGTGCTCTGCTCTTGGTGCTGCTTTTTTGGTGGTAAAAGGTCCCCAACTCTCTGCTCGTTTCTCTTTCCTTTTATCTCTTGAGAGATAAAAGGTGATGCAGGCCACAGCCCAGGGAAACTCCCATTACCTTGGATCAGGAAGGTGACCTGAGTAAGGGTGGTGTTACAACCTCACCTAACCCTCTTAACATAAAATTACAATCACAAAATGGAAGACAGCCACACAGTACTGGGAATCATGGCCTAACCAAATTGACACATATTTTGGGGGGACACAATTCAATCCATGACAGGGGTGGGGTGGTCTGGGGACCATGGTTTCAGGGAACATCTAGGTCAACTGTCCTAATAAAGTGTATTAAGAAAATGTTTTGCATCCCACTTTGGTGAGTGGCACCTGGGGTCTTAAAAGCTAGCAAGCAGCCATCTTAGATGCCTCAATTGGTCTCAACCCACCTGGAACAAAGGAGAATGGAGGACACTAAAGACACAAGGAAAATATGAGCTGAAGAGAAAGAAAGGACCACATAAAACAAAGACTCCATTAGCCTGAGACCGGAAGCACTAGATGGTGCACGCCTACTACCAGTGACTGCCGTGACAGGGAACACAACAGAGGATCCCTGATGGAGCAGGAGAAAAGTGGGAAAGTGGGACGCAGACCTTGAATTCTAGTAAAAAAACCAGACTTAATGGTCTGACCGCGACTGATGGGACCCCAGAGGTTATGGCACCCAAACTGTCTGTTAGCCCAAAACTAAAACCATGCCTGAAGCCAACTTTTCAGACAAATATTAGTCTGAATTATGAGACACAAATGATACTGGTGAGGAGTGTGCTTCTTAGCTCAGGTAGACACATGAGACTATATGGCCAGCTCCTGTTTGGAGGGGAGTTGAGAAGGCAGAGGGGGATGGAAGCTAGTTGAATGGACATGGAAATACAGGGTGGAGAAAAAAAATGTGCTGTCACATTGTAGGGAGAGCAACTAGGGTCATATAACAATGTGTGTATAAGTATTTGTATGAGAAACTGACTTGAATTGTAAACTTTCACTTAAAGCACAATAAAAAGAAATTCTAGAATCCTGGATTTTCTAGGAAAAAAACAAATCTATTTTGTATATTAAATATTAAAATATAAGATGAAGCACCAACAATTAAAACAGTTAACTTTTAGATCAAGAATAAATAGATGAACCAATGGAGCAGATCATATTGTTCAAAACTTAATTCCTACATAAATAAAAAGCATACCATGAATCAATAAAGAAAGAAAGAATTATTTAGTAAATGACTCTATGTCAATTGGTTGAGTATTTATCTTTTCCATTTGTGTTAGAATTTATATGCCTCCCTCATGCAGAGACTGTTTTAGAAACATAATTTGTATTTTCTTTTTTATAGCATAATTTTTATACATACCACTTTAATTCAACAGGAATTCATTTTTAAATGTGGTGAAATAAGAATTAAAATTTGATTTGCAATGGGTAACAAGTTGTTCCAAAAGCATTTGTTAACTAGTTCTTCCCTTACTCACCAATTTCACAAGCCTTCTTTTTATATGTGTACTCTCACGTGTACATGCACTTATGAGGTCTATTTCTAGCCTAGCTAATCTGCACAATACAGAAGAAGACAGGCCCAATTTCTACCTTATGTTCTATCAGGGAAGTGCTAAAAGCACTCCCTAAATTAGGCCAAGAAATTTGCAAGAGAGCTACCTGGGCAACTGACTATAAGAGATCCATTTTTGTGCCCACGCTAAAGAAAGATGATCCAACGAAAAGCAGAAATTATCAAACAATATCAATAACACTGCATGCAACTAAAATTTTGCTGAAGGTAACTCAAAAAACAGTTGTTTATAGTACAAAGATGGAGAAGAGACAGAAATTCAAGCTGGATTCAGAAGAGGACTTGGAACCAGGGATATCATTGTTGATGTCGGATGGATCTTGGCTAAAAGCAAAGAATATCAGAATGATGTTTACCTGTGGTTTATTGACTATCCAAAGGCATTTGATTGTGTGAATCATAACAAATTATGGATAACACTGCACAGAATGGGAATTCCAGAACACCTAATTGTGCTCATGTGGAACGTGTACATAGACCAAGAGGCAGTAACTGGAACAGAACAAGTGGAAACTTCATGATTTAATATCAGGAAAGGTGTACATCAAGGTTGTATCCTTTCACCATACTTATCCAATCTCTTTGCTGAAAAAACAATCTGAGAAGCTGGAGTATATATATGAAGAAGAATGTCACATCAGGATTGGAGAAAGACTCATGAACAACAAGTGATATGCAGATGGCACAACCTAGCTTGGTGAAAGCAAAGAGAACTTGAAACACTTGCTGATGAAGATCAAAAACTACAGCCTTTAGTATGGATTACATGAGGACATTAAAAAAAAAAATCCTCACAACTGGACCAATAAGCAATATCATGAAAAACAGAGAAAAAAATATGAAGTTGTCAAGGATTTCATTTTACTTGGATCCGCAATCAATGCCCATGGAAGCAGCAGTCATGAAATCAAAGAAGATATTACATTGGGTAAATCTGCTGCAAAACACCTCTTTAAGTGTTAAAAAGCAAAAACATCACTTTGAGGACTAACGCGCACCAGACCCACGCCATTGTATTTTCAATCACCTCATAAGCCTGCAAAAGCTGGGCAATGAATAAGCAAGACTGAAGAATTGATGCACTTGATTTATGGTGTTGGAGAAGAATATCGAATGTTCCATGGAATGCCAGAATATTGAACAAACCTGTCTTGGAAGAAAAGCCAGAATGCTCTTGGAAGCTAGGCGGAGGAGACTTCATCTCAGGTATTTGGACATGTTACCAGGAGGGACCAGTCCCTAGAAAAGGACATCATGCTTGGTTAAGTTAAGGGTCAGCAGAAAAAGAGGAAGACCCTCAATGAGATGGACTGATACAGTGGCTGCAACAATGGCCTCAAACATAGCAATGATTGTGAGCATTGTGCTTTCATTCTGTTGTGCATGGAATCTCTATGAGTGCCCATTTACAACGTATTGGAGTTACCACAAACCGCACATACAACCATCCATTTTGGGGAGGGGGGGTTATACATCTTATTGTTAGTAACTTGTACTATGTGCACTGCTGTGGCTTATGATTTGCTGATGTTATCATTCTCATGTCAAACTCTGAAGACAAAGATGAGATTTGTAAAGACACTGATCTAAAAAAGGCAATAATAATGAAAACAAAACAAAACAAAAACGAGGTGTTTGGCTTATATCAGAAACGATCTATGACTGAGTTATTGGAATGGAACCTTGTAAGTCGGGGAATATCTGTATATCTTAAATGAGCCCACATCTCTCCATTTTAACTTCCTGCGTGCCATTCCATGCTGTCTTCATCTCTCACTTGAACAATACCAAACTGGTCTCCCTGCTTTCACTCTTTACATTTTTTTTTAATTTCTTATCACAAGCCAATTTTAAAAATAGTACTAGAAATGAATTTTGAAAGCTGTGATGCCTTACCAACAGTAAGCTATGCATTGCAGTTGCAACCACTTTCTAATTTTGTAGCTACTTCTCTGTATATTTTTTCTCTTAATTTAATTAATTTATTTTTTTGTGATTTGTGTTTTTTTTTAAATTGTACTTTATGAAGCTTTATCGAAACAAACTAGTTTCTCATCAGTTAGTACACACATTGTTCTACGACACTGGTTAACAACCCCACAACACATCGACACTCTCCCTTCTCAACCCTGGGTTCCCTATTGCCAGCTTTCCTTTTCCCTGGCCCAGGGCTTGGGACCCACTTTAGTCTTATTTTGTTCTATGGGCCTGTTCAATCTTTGGCGGAAAAGTGACCTCATTACTGAGCTGAAAGGGTATCCAGGGGCTGCACTCTCAGGGTTGCTCCAGTCTCTGTCAGGCCAGCAAGCCTGGTCTTTCTGGGGAGTTAGAATTATGTTCTACATTTTTCTCGAGCCCTGTCCAGGACCCTCTATTGTGATCCCTGTCAGAGCAGTCAGTGGTGGTAGCTGGGCACCATCTAGTTCTACTGGACTCAGTCTGGTGGAGGCCGTGGTAGATGTGGTCCATTAGTGCTTTGGACTAATGTTTCCTTTGTACCTTTAGTTTTCTTCATTCTTTCTTGCTCCTGAAGGGGTGAGACCAGTGGCATATCCCAGACGGCCACTCACAGGCTTTTAAGACCCTAGACACTACTCACCAAAGTAGAACATAGATCGTTTTCTTTCTAAACTATGTTATGCTACTTGAGCTAGATGTTCCCCAGGGCCATGGTCCCCACAGCCCTCAGCCCAGCAATTCGGTCCCTCAGGGAGTTTGGATGTGTCTATGGTGCTACAAAGACCTTGCCTTACAGGTTGTGCTGGCTTCCCCAGTATTGTGTACTGTCTTACCCTTTACCAAAGATTCCACTTATCTATTGTCTATTAAGTGTTTTTCTATCCCCACCCTTCCTCTCCCTTGTAACCATCAAAGATTGTATGTAAACCTTTTCATTAGTTTTTACAGTAGTGTTCTCATGCAATATTTGTCCTTTTGTGATTGACTTATTTCTCTCAATATAATGCCCTCCAGATTCCTCCATGTTATGATTTGCTTCACAGATTCATCATTGCTCTTCATTGTTGTGTAATACTCCATTGTGGGTATGTACCAAAGCTTGTTTATCCATTCATTTGTTCATGGACATCTAGGTTGTTTCCATTTTTAATATGGTAAACATTGTTGCAGTGAACATGGTTGTGCATCTGTCTATTCATGTGACAACTCTCATTTCTGTAGGATATAGTCCTAGGAGTGGGATTGTTGAATCATGTGGTATTTCTATTTCCAGCTTTCTAAGGAAGCGCCATATCATTTTCCAAAATGGTCGTATCATTTTGCATTCCCACTAGAAGCACATAAGCCTTCTGATCTCCTCACAGCCCTCCAACATTTGTTTTTTCCTGTTTTACTGATTTGTGCCCGTAATGCCAGTGTGAGATGGTATCTCACTCTGGTTTTGATTTGCATTTCTCTAATAGCTAGAGATTCTGAGCATTTCCTCGCATGTCTGTTGCCCGCTTGAATATCTCCTTTGGTGAAGTGCCGGTTCATTTCCTTTGCCTGTTTTTTAATTGGATTATTTGCCTTTTTGTTGTAGAGGTGTTGGATTTTCTTATAGATTTTACAGATTAGACCTTTGTCTGATTTGTAATAGCCAATTTTTTTTTCCCAGTCTATAGGTTCTCTTTTCACTCTTTTGGTGAAGTCTTTTGATGAGCATAAGTGCTTAGTTTTTAGAAGATCCCGGTTATCTAGCTTATCCTTTGGAGCTTGTGTGTTATTGGCTGTGGTTTGTATCTGGTAATGCCCTGTATTAGGGCCTCTAGCATTGATCCTATTTTTTCTTCTATGCACTTCATCATTTTTGGCTTTATATTTAGGTCTTTGATCCATTTCGAGTTAGTTTTTGAGTATGGTCTGAGGTACGGGTCCTATTTCATTTTTTTGCAGATGGACATCCAGTTTTGCCAGCACCATTTGTTAAAAAAAAAAAAATCCTTTTCCTTTTTGATGGACTTTGGGCCCTTGTCAAAGATCAGGTAATCATAGGTGAATAGACTTACGTCTGGGTTCTCAATTCTGTTCCATTGATCAACGTATCTGTCGTTGTACCAGTACCAGGCTCTTTTGACTATCGTAGCTGTACAGTAGGTTCCGAGGTCAGGTAGTGCAAGTCCTCCTACTTTATTCTTCTTCAATAGCGCTTGACTTATCCAGGGCTTCTTCCCTTTTCATATAAAGTTGATGGTAAGTTTTTCCATTTCTTTAAAGAATGTTGTTGGTATTTGGATCAGGATTGGATTGTATTTGTAATCACTTTGGATAGAATTGTCATTTTCACAATATTGACTCTACTACCCATAAGCATAGTTTTTCCATTTAAGTAAATCTCTTTTGGTTTCTTGCAGTAGTGTTTTGTAGTTTTCTTTGTATAGGTCTTTTCCATCCCTGGTTAGATTTATTCCCAAGTATTTTATTTTTTTAGGAGCTATAAATAGTATTGTTTTCCTGATTTTCTTTTCATCATTTTCTTTATTGGCGTGTAAGAATCCAACCGATTTTTGTATGTTTACCTTGTATCCTGCTTCAGGGCTGAATCTTTCTATTAGTTCCAGGAGTTTTCTTGTGGAGTGTTTTGGGTTTTCTACGTATAGCATCAAATCGTCTGCAAATAGGAAGAGTTTAATTTCTTCGTTACCAATTTGGATGCCCTTTATTTCTGTTTCTTGCCTTATTGCTCTAGCTAGGACTTCCAACACAAGCGTAAATAGGAGGGGTGATAAAGGGTATCCTTGTCTTGTTCCTGTTCTCAAGGGGAAAGTTTTCAATCCCTCTCCATTAAGAGTGATGTTGGCCATTGATTTTGCATATATGCCCTTAGTTATTTTGAGAAATTTTCCTCCTATACCGATTTTATTGAGAGTTTTTATCAGGAATGGTTGTTGGTCTTTGTGGAATGCCTTTTCTGCGTTGATTAAGAAGATCATGTGATTCTTTTCTTTCCTTTTGTTTATGTGGTGGATTATGTTGGTTGATTTTCTAATGTTGAACTATCCTTGCATACCTGGTTTGAATCCTACTTGGTTGTGGTGTGTTATTTTTTGATATGATGCTGAGTTATATTGGCTAGAAATTTGTTGAGAATTTTTGCATCTATATTCATGAGAAATATTGGTCTGTAATTTCCTTTTTTGTGGTGTCTTTGCCTGGCTTTGGTATCAGAGTAATGCTGGCTTAATAGAATGAATTTGGAAGTATCGCTTCCTTTTTTATGTTTTGAAATAGTTTGAGTAGTACTGGCGTCAGCTCCTCTTCGAATGTTTGGTAGAATTCTCCAGTGAAGCCAATGGGGTCAGGGCTTTTTTTGGTTTGGAGTTTTTTTTTATTACCTTTTCAATCTCTTCTCTTGTCATGGGTCTGTTCAGATTTTCAATGTCATTTTGCATTAATTTGTGTACGGAGTGTGTCTCTAGAAATTTTCCATTTCCTCTAGGTTTTCAAACTTGTTGGAGTATAGTTTTTCATAGTACTTTGTCATAGTCCTTTTTATTTCAGTTGGGTCTGTTGTAATGTCCCCCATTTCATTTCTTATTTACAACCTCTCCTGTTTTTCTTTTGTCAATTTGGCCAGTGGTTTGTTGATTTTGTTGATCCTTTTGAAGAACCAACTTTTTATTCTGTTGATTCTTTCTATTGTTTTTCTATTCTCTATTTCATTTATTCCTGCTCTGATCTTTATTATTTCATTTCTTCTGCTGGCCGTGGGCTTCTTTTGCTGTTCTCATTCTTTTTGATCAAGTTGTGTAGCTAATGTTTTGATTTTGTCCCTTTCTTCTTTTTTGATGTGTGCATCTATGGCTGGAAATTGACCTCTGAGGATTGCCTTTGCTGTGTCCCAAAGGTATTGGTATTGAAAGGGGCAGCGTGAGAAAGAAATTGTAGAGGCCTAACATCCTGGGTATTGTTGCATTGTTTCTACATGGCTTGCATAGTTAGCTTTTGCATACCCCGGTGATTTTGTGATTTGTGGTTTGTTTCCTCCTTTCCCTCTCCCATTCTAAATGATTCTGTAAAATTTAAAGCTAACCTATGTTCCTCTTGAACAAGCAGAACAACAATCAATAAGATCTGGGACGAGACAACCAGACAATATGGGCCCATCTTGTGATGAAAACCACTATGGCATCAAAGGACCTGTAAAGAATACCCACAGAAGGTCAACATGTCTGAAATGTAGTCAACATACCCCCCACTTAAACGGGAACTGACATTCTCCAGGTTCTTCAAGCCTAAGCCCTAACTCTACAAAACCCTCTGGTTGGTCTCCAACAGACAGGCAGATTTTGGAGGAGTCCATTCCCCTCTGTCTCTTGTATACCAGTATGCAATAAAGCCCTCCTCTTGCTGCTTACCTCACCCCTATCTCAGTATTGGCTTTGCAGCAGGTGGCTCAAATCCGTGTTTTACAGTAACAATATGATATGCTTTCATTCTCATTTCACTCCAGGAATTTTTTAAGTCCATCTCTGATTTCCTCAATTATCCAGTCATTTTTAAGCGGTTTCCATGTAATTGCTTTTTTTTCCTTACTGTTCCGGTCATTGATTTCTACTTTGATGGCACTGTGGTCAGAGAAGATACTTTGTGTTATTCAATGTTTTGGATTTTGTTGATGGTTGCTCTGTGGCCTAAGATGCTATCTCTTCTGGATAACGTTCCATGTATGTTGGAAAAGAATGTGTACTTTGCAGCTGTTGGGTGGAGTGGTCTATATATGTCTATGTCAAGTAGGCTGATTGTGCTTTTTAGCTCTTCTGTATCTTTATTGAGTTTCTTTCTAGATGTTCTGTCTTTTACTGAGAGTGCTGTGTTGAAGTCTCCTACTATTATTGTGGAACTGTCAATTCCTGTTTTCAGTTCTGTTAGAGTTTGTTTTATGCATTTTGGAGCCCTGTCATTGGATGCATAGATGTTTATTATGGTTAAGTCTTTATGATGGATCATCCCTTTAATTATTATATAGTGCCCTTTTTTGTCTTTTATGGTGAATTTTGTTTTAAATTCTAGTTTATCTGGGATTAGTATTGCCATTTCTGCTCTTTTTTGGGTACTTATTTGCTTGATGTATTTTTTCTATCCTTTGATTTTTAATAAATTTACATCTTTGCTTCTAAGGTGTGTCTCTTGTACACAACATATTGATAGACCCTGTTTTTTTGTTTTGTTTTGTTTTTTGCTTTTGTTTTTATCCATTCTGTCACTCTATGTCTCTTTATGGGTGCAGTTAGGCCGTTTACATTCAGTGTAATTATTAAGAGATGTAGTGCTTTTTTTTGTTGTTGTGGTAACATTTTCTTTGTTCCTCTTACTCCTTGTGCTGAGTTCCTTTTGTTTGTGGATTTCTTTTTCATCTCTTTTGGTTTTTTCGATTTCGTTTTTAATGGAGACTTTATATGTTTCTTCTTTATTTTGATGTGTAGGCTTGTTAAATTTTTTTATGGTTACCTTGAAATTTACCCTTATCTTCCTAGGTTTGAACCAGTCTTTTATTACTTGATATCGCCCTGCCTTCATGTCCATTAGAAAGCTCTATAACTACACCATTTATTCCCTCTTTTATTGTTCTGTTGTTGTTGTCATTTACAGATTAACCTCTCTGGTTCCCTGTTGCAATTCTTTTGTTTTTGGGTAGTCCTTGAGAATTCATTTTCTAGGTTGGTATCTGGCTGGTACAATCTTGCCTCCTAGATTCAGGCTGTGGTCTGATGTTGTTTGTTCTCAGATGGAAGGATTCCCTTTAATAATTCTTGTAAATTTGGTTTGGTTTTTACATATTCCCTTAATTTCTGTTTATCTGGAAATGTCCTAATTTCACCATCATATTTGAATGAAAGTTTTGCAGGGTATATTATTCTTGGTTGGCAATTTTTTTCTTTCAAGGTTTTATTTATTGCCTTCTTGCCTTCATGGTTTCTGCTGAATAATCAGAGCTTAGTCTTTTTTTTTTTTTTCTCTATCTGTGACTTTGTTTTCTCAAGCTGCTTTCAGGGTTTTTTCTTTGTCTTTCGTTTTAGTGAGTGTGATTTTGATATGCCTTGGTGTTTTTCTTTTGGTATCTATCCTATAAGAGCTTCATTGAGCTTCTTGTATGGTCAGCTTTTCATCATTCACAATATTACAGAAATTTTCTGTCAGCAATACTTCAGTGATCCTTTATGTGTTTTCCATTTTCTCTCTCTGTTCTGGAACTCCAATCACTTGCAAATTTTTGCTTTTGATTTTATCCTACATAATACTAAGGGTTTCCTCATTTTTTCATTGTTCTTTTTTCTGATTTTTCCTCAAAAAAAGTTGTGTCCAACTGTTTGTCTTCAATTTCACTGATCTTGTCTTCCATTGTTTCAAGCTTGCTTCTCTGCTCTTCTATGACACTGTCCATTTCTGAAATCCTGTTGTTTATCTTTTGGATTTCTAATTGTTGTTTTTGTATGATTTCTAGTTGTGAATTTATTTTTCAATTTTGTTCCTGTATTATTTTCCTGAATTATTCCATTTTTTTTGGTCTGTGTTTTCCATGAATTTGTCTGCCTTTTCCACAAATTTGTCTATTTTTTCCTCATTTTTGTCTCCTTTTTGCTTCAACTCTTCAATAGCTCTGAATATTAGTGATTTGAATTCCCTGTCAGGTAGTTCTAGTGCCTTTTCTTCTACTGGAAAATCATCTGGTGTTTAATTTTAGGTATCTACTTTTTTTTGTTTTTGTTTTTGTTACTGGAACCATCCTGCACTTTTCTGTATGTTTTGATATTGTCTGCTGTCTTCAGTACATTCAGTAGTTATTTTCTTCATTTCTTGGTTGTAGATTTGTTTGTTTAGTCCTGCTTTTTTGTTGTATTTGGTTATGTCTGAGTTGGCAGGCTGTGTGTACTCTGTTGTTGCTTCTCTGTTTTCACGATACTTTTCACCTGTTTTTCCATTGGACAGGTCCAGTCATTCAGCTATGGTGCAGCAGGGCAGGCCCAGCTGAAGGGGAGGGGCTGGGATGGGTTGTTTGTGGCACATACTAGGGCCAAGAGGGCTGGCCAGGAATCAGTGCTGGGCAGGTTCCAGTAGGCTGTGCCTGTGCAGCTCGGGGGTGTGATGTTCAGTGCATGGTGCAGGTAGGCAAGAAAGAGGGAGGAGGTTGTGTTGCGTGGAGCTAATATGGGTATGGAAAAGAGGAAAGAGAAACAGGAGCCTAAAACAGACAAACAAAAAAAAAAGGGAAAAAAGAGTGTGCTAAGGAGCTTGCCTTTGGAGTGGAGAGATGGGAAACCAAGAAATGGAGAAAAGTAAAAAGGGAAAATAAAGAAAAAGAGAAAAAGTGGAAAAAAAAACTAGATAAAAATTTGGAAAAGAAAAGCCCCCAGGGGTCCCATCAGTGTGGCTGCAAAGACTTGGGTAGTGGCTCCCAAGCTGGGCAGTGTAGCCTGGCTCGAGGAAGTATAGATGTCACACAGCACCAGATATTCAGAGATAGGAAAAGAAGGTGAGTATAGACAGACAAGATTGAAGAAATGTAGAAAGACAGAAAGAGAAAAAGAGAGGGAGAAATAAAAAAAAGTAATGCCTCCAGGGATCCCTCCTACATGGCTGCGCAGATTAGGGGAGTTGTTCCTAAGCTGTGCAGTACAGCCCAACTTGAAGGGGCTCCCAAGGGCAAAAAGAGAAAGAAAACAAACAAAACGGAACAAAGCAAAAACAAACAAACAAACAAAAAAACAGGGATCCCACCAGTGGGGTGGGGCTTCACAGCCTTTTGTGAAGAAGCCAAGATGGCACATGGAGCCAGGTATTTGAGAAAAGAAGGACTAGGTGGTGGGAGACATGGAAGAAACCAAAAGAAATGGAAAGAAGCAATACCAGCTCAGGGACACAGCCAATGTGGGTGGGATGAATCCAAGCAGCCTGGGGCGGAAGCAGTTGCCTCCCAGCCAAGAGACTGCAGCTGGCAGGAAGCAGAGGACACAAAAGGGTAGGCGGGAGAAGGTTGGGGATTAGGAAAGCATATATTACTCTTTGCCAGGTGTTCTGTCTCCTGCTGGGAAATTCCTGAAGTTGCTTTCCCATACTCCTTATCTGCCTATCTGCCATGTGGAAGGAGCAAATCCAAGCAGCACAGATGCTGCACTTCCCGGATGGCCCAGACATCACAACCAGCCAGGAAGCTCAGAGTTAGAGCAGTGGGGAAGGGTGGGGGGGTGGGAAAGCATGTATTGCTGGTTACCCGGTGCTCTATCTCCTGCTGGAAGCTCCATGAAGCTGCATTTCTGTGCTCCCTGTCCTCCAATCCCCGACAGGAGTCCAAGATGGCAAATCCACCTTGAGTTAGCTGATAAGGGACTTTAGCACATGTCTCTCCTCACTCTCAGTCCTCTGTCAGTTTCTTATTCCATTCGGTGTTTAGCTGAGTTCTCTATCTCTTCATTTGAGACTTTGGTTTCCAGGAATGACATTTGTCTCTGTTTTACTTAGTTTTTCAGGTCTTTCCTGTGGAGGGACAGTGTGGTGTTTCTGCCTGTGGCACCATGTTGGCTGGAAGTCCATTTCTCTGTAAATTTAACATCATTTTTTTTATCGTCAATTGTAGACATATTAACTAACTTCCTGTTATAACCCATTTCCATCGAGTCAATTCTGATTCATAGTGACCCTATAAGACAAAGTAAAACTGCTCCACAGGGTTTCTAACACTATAATCTTTACAAAATCAGACATTTTTCTCCCTCAGAGCCGCTGATGGTTTTCAACCACCTGACCTTTTGGTTAGCAGCTGAATGACTAACCACTGTACCACCAAGTCTACTTTCATTCTTATTTTAGTATATAATAATTCCTTCTTTTGATTGTTTGTTTAAACCCTCTCATTTCCCTCTTCATTGATAGTGTATTATGATCTTCAGTAATTTGAACATCAATTTTTATTAAGGACTTGCAAATAAGTGCCACTGTAAGACAACTTGTGGATCACCCTTATATTTTCTTTTCTGTATGTTTTTTTGATAACAAAAACTTTATTTTCCTGTTTGCTCAGTTAAATCTACACACATGCCAATCGTATTCTTCAAAAGCTCAATTATATTTATTAATCTTTTGTTCTTTCATTATCTTGGAGATTTCTGTCTTGGTGCTTTCAGTCCCCCGCTTCAGTCTAGAGAGTTTATTCTCTAGAATGTGTGCACAACTGTGTTGCTGAGACTTCCCTTTCCTGATTTCCTGTGTTAGATGCTGTGTTTCCAAGATCTCTATCTTCTTCATTGTTCATTCCCTCATTTTGCTAAGAAATATTGTCATCCTCTTTGACAGTCAATATTTGAAGTCCAGACATGCTGTCAGTGATCTTTGTTCTTTCCTCACACAGGATTAACAGTTCAGTTTGTAAAGAATTTTAAATTTGAAGTAATTGTCCTAAACTTTGAATGCATTTTTCCTTTATATTCTAGCGTGCTGTGTTGGTTTTGAGAAATTGCATATTATCTTAGTTATCTAGTGCTATAACAAAGAGAAATTTATTCTTTCACAGTTTACCCACTCCAAAAACCCACTGCCTTTCACCGTTTAGGAGGCTAGAAATCCAAACTCAGGGTTCCAGCTCCAAGGGAAGGCTTTCTCTCTCTGTCAGCTCTGGAGAACGGTCCTTGTCATCAATCTTCCCCTGGACTAGGGGTTTCTTAACGTAGGAACCCCAGGTCTAAAGGACGAGCTATTCTCCCAGTGCTTCTTTCTTGGTGATATGAGGCCTCTCATATCTCTCTGCTTGCTTCTCTCTTTTATACCTCAAAAGACACTGGTTTAAAACCCAACCTAATCTCGTAGATTGAGTCCTGCCTCATTAATATAACTGCCACTAATCCCATATCATAAACATCATAGAAGTAGGATTTACAATTTAGGAAAATCTCATCAGGTGACAAATTGGTAAACAATCACACAATACTGGAAATCATAGATTATCCAAGTTGACACACATTTTGAGGGGGCACAGTTCAATCCATAACACATATCATTCTCATTCTCATTCCTCTGTCATCTCTCTAAATGCATTTAGGAGTTTTTCATTATCCCTAGCTTTATGAAATCTTAGAATTATGCCTTTGTATGTTTTTGTTTTTCATTCATGTTTACTTCCTCTCTCTTTTCTTGGCTCCCTCCCTCCCTTACCTGCTACCTTCTTTGCTTTCTTTTATTCCTGTTTTCTTCCCTTCCTTCCTTTGATGTTTAAGGGCCCAAAACTTTACTTCCTCAATGAAGACAAACCTGAAAGTGCAAAATGAATATAATTCATATAGGAAAAGCAGACTAAATAAACTTAATTACTGTTTTTCAGAGTTATAAGGTGTTTTATATTATGAAGATTATGAGTAACTTTTAAATTATCACTATGAACCTATGGATTTTAACAAATTTTATCATTTCAAATCCATTATAATAATCATACATTTTGATGCCAACATTGTCCCATGTTTGGTCAATAAAAATTTAACTCTAAAACATTCTCTTGATCACTAAGTCCTTCAGATATGACACCAGCAGACTCTAATAAATTTCTTGTTCTGTGGTAAAAAATGTCAGAGCTAATCTTCTGCATTTACTACTCAGAACTGGAATTAGACATTTTTCCAAAGATGTCTAAAACTGACTTTCACTGGTAATGACCATTTAATTTAATAATAATAATTATCACTGGCTTCTGGTTTATATTTCCTGTATTTCTTTTGTAAAAATGAGAAAGAGAACACATGAACATATGTTGGTTTTTTAGGTGCCGTTGAGTTCATTCCAACTCATAGCAACCCTATGCACAACAGAACAAAACATTGCCCAGTCCTGGGTCAACCTCATAATTGTTTCTATGCTTGACCGCATTGTTACATTCATTGTCTCAATCCATCCCTTTGAGGGTCTTCTTCTTTTTCACTGACCCTCCACTTTACCAAGCATGATGTCCCTCTGCAGGGACTGATTCCTCCTGACAACATGTCCAAATTGTGTGAGACGTAGTCTCACCATCCTTGCTTTTAAGCAGCATTTTGTTTGTACTCCTTCCAAACAGATTTGTTCATTCTTTTCGCAGTCCATGCTATATTTGATGTTCTTCACCAACACTGCAATTCAAAAGCATCAATTCTTCTTTGGTCCTCCGTATTCATTGTCCAGCTTTCTCATGCAGATGAGGTGATTGAAAACACCATGGCTTCGATCAGGCGCACCTTATTCTTCAAGGCGACATCTTTGCTTTTCAACACTTTAAATGGATTTTTTGTTGCCAATTTGCCTATTGCAATGTGTCTTTCTTGACTGCTGCCTCCATGGGTGTTAATCGTGAAACCAAATAAAATGAAATCCTTAACTACCTCAATATTTTCTCCGTTTATCGTGATGTTGCTTATTGGTCCAGTTTTGAGGATTTTTGTTTTCTTTATGTTGAGAGGTACTCCATACTGAAGGCTCTGGCCTTTGATCTGCATCAGTAAGTGCTTACTCCACGTGTCTGTCAGTTTGTGGTACTGTGGTGACTTGCATGTTGCAGTGATGCTGGAGGACAGGTTTCAGCTGGGCTTCCAGATTAAGACAGACCAGGAAGAAGGACCCCACAGTCTACTTCTGAAAAGAATTAGCTACCAAAAACCTTATGAATTACAGCGGAACATTGTCTGATATAGTGCCGTAAGGTGAGACCCCAGGTTGAAAGACACTCAAAAGATGATGGGGAAGAGCTGCCTCCTCAAAGTAGCATCGACCTTCATTTCTTGATGTGGTGTGACTCAAAATGAAAAGAAACAGCTGCAAACATCCATTAATAATTGAAACTTGGAATGTACGAAGTATGAATCTAGGAAAACTGGAAATCACCAAACATGAAATGGAATGCATAGACACTGATATCCTAGACATTAGTGAGCTGAAATGGACTGGTATTGGCCATTTTGAGTCAGACAGTCATATAGTCTACTATACCGGGAATGACAATTTGAAGAGGAATGGTGTTGCATTCGTCATCAAATATCCATATGCTTACAAGGAAGGCCAGTTAATATGACTATTATTCAAATTTATGCACCAACCACTAAGGCCAAAGATGAAGAAACAGAAGACTTCTGTCAGGTACTACAGTCTGAAATTGATCAAACATGCAATCAGGATGCATTGATAATTACTGGTGATTGGAATGCAAAAATTGGAAACAATGAAGAAGGATAGGTAGTTGGAAAAAATGGTCTTGGTGACAAAAAACGATGCCAGAGATTGTGTAATTGACTTTTGCAAGACCGATGACTTCTACATGGCATAATGGTGACTATACACATGGACCTCACCAGATGGAATACACAGGAATCAAATAGACATCTGTGGAAAGAGATGATGGAAAAGCTCCATATCATCAGTCAGAACAAGGCCAGCGGCTGACTGTGGAACAGACCACCAATTGCTTATATGCAAGTGTAGGTTGAAATTGAAGAAAATTAGAGCAAGTCCACAAGAGCCAAAATACAACCTTAAATATATCTCACCTGAATTTAGAGACCATCTAAAGAATAGATTTGACTTGTTGAACCCTGAAGACCAAAGACCAGAAGAGCTGTGGAGTGACATCAAGGACATCACACATGAAGAAAGCAAGAGGTCATTGAAAAGACTGGAAAGAAAAATGGATTTCAGAGGGGACTCTGAAACTTGCTCTCAAACTATGAGCAGCTAAAGCAAAAGGAACAAATGATGAAGTAAAAGAACTGAATGGAAGATTTCAGAGGGTGGCTTGAGAAGACAAAGTATTATAATGACATGTGCAAAGAGCTGGAGATAGAAAACCAAAAGGGAAAAACACACTCAAGTGTTTCTTAAGCTGAAAGAGTTGAAGAAAAAATTCAAGCCTCTAGTTACAATAGTGAAGGATTCTATGGGGAAAGTATTAAATGATGCAGGAAGCATCAAAAGAAGATGGAAGGAATACACAGAGTTATTATACCAAAAAGAATTAATCAAAGTTCAACCATATCAAGAGGTAGCATATGTCAGGAACCAGTAGTACTGAAGGAAGAAGTCCAAGCCGCACCGAAGGCATTGGTGAAAAACAAGGGTCCAGGAATTGATGGACTATCAATTGAGATGTTTCAACAAACAGATGCAGTTCTGGAAGTGCTCACTCATCTATGCCAAGGAATTCAGAAGACAGCTACCCGGGTAAATGACTGGAAGAGATCTATATTTATGCCTATTCCCAAGAAAGGTAATGCAACCAAAAGTGGAAATTATTGAACAATACCATTAATATCACATGCAAGCAAAATTTTGCTGGACATCATTCAAAAGAGGCTGCAGCAGTATAAAAAAACTCACTGCCATCAAGTCAATTCCGACTCATAGCGACCCTATAGGACAGAGTAGAACTGCCCCATAGAGTTTTCAAGGAGCACCCAGTGGATTCGAACTCCCCACCTTTTGGTTAGCAGCCATAGCGCTTGACCACTGTGCCACCAGGGTTTCCGTATATTGAATTGCCAGAAATTCAGGCCAGATTCAGAAGAGGACGCAGAACCAGGGATGTCATTGCTGATGTCAGATGGATCCTGGCTGGAAGCAGGGAATAACAGAAGGATGTATACCTGTATTTTATTGACTATGCAAAGGCATTTGACTGTGTGGATCATAACAAATTATGGATACATCGCAAAGAATGGGGATTCCAGAAAGCTTAATTGCACTCATAAGGAACCTGTACATAGATCAAGAGGCAGTTGTCCAGACAGAACAAAGGCATACTGAGTGGTTTAAAGTCAGGAAAGGTATGCATCAGGGTTGTATGCTTTCACCATACCTATTCAATCTGTATGATGAGTAAAAAATCCAAGAAGCTGGACTATATGAAGAAGAATGGGGCATTGGAATTGGAAGGAGACTCATTAACAACCTGTGTTATGCAGATGACAGAACCTTGCTTGCTGAAAGTCAAGAGGACGTGAAACACTTACTGATGAAGAAGGCTTCAATGTGGATTACACCTCAACATAAAGAAAACAAAAAAATTGGACCAATAAAACACATCATGATAAAAGGAGAAAAGATAGAAGTTGTCAAGGATTTCATTTTACTTGGATCCACAATCAACACCCGAGGAAGCAGCAGTCAAGAAATCAAGACACATTCCATTGGGCAAATCTGTTGTGAAGGACCTCTTCAGAGTGTTGAAAAGCAAAGATGTCACCTTGAAGATTAGGTGAGCCTGACCCAAGCCATGACGTAAACATATATACATATATTAACAGAACAAAGCAAACCCATTGCCGTTGAGTTGATTTCTACCTATAGAGACCATATAAACCAAAACCCACTTTCATCCAGTTGGTTCCAACACATAGTGACCCTATCGGACAGAGTAGAACGGCCCCACAGAATTCCAAGGGATGGCTGATGGGTTTGAACTGGCAACTTTTTGATTAGCAGTGAGCTCTTAACCACTGGCCACCAGGGATCCAGTGATCCTATAGCGACCCTATATATACACACTTTTATTTTCATATCTTTCTTAACACACACAGTAATTAATAAATATTTAGCAGAGATACTTAGAGACTCTATGATTACCCTGTTCCACCTTAAGGTGGATCTTGCCTACTGTGGTGTTCTAATAAAAATTTTCTATTTGCCTAATTCTTCATGTATTTCTTGGAAAGTATCTCTTAGCTAGAGATCAAATTCTTGCTCACACTTTTCCCCTTAAGTTTATCGAAAATGTTGATCCATATCTATCTTGCTTTGTATGTTGCTGTTGAGAAATCAGATGCCAACCTGATTTTCTGTACTTGAAAGTGAAGGTGTGCTTGTATGTGCAGGTACAGATAATTTTTTTTTTTTTAATGTTCAATTCTAGTATTTTTCCTAGGCTATATTTTGCAATTGTCTTTTCTGAATCAGTTATCACAAATATGTGTTGGGCTGTTTTAATATGTAGATTTAAGCCTTTTTTCTGAAAAAAATTCTCCTTTATAATTTTAAATATTATTTCTGCTCCATTGTTTTCCTTTTTAGGGACTCAATTTTATATGAGGTCTATCAACTTTGCTAATCATCCATACCTGGAAGATGGAACATGGATGTTAAATGTGCTTTTGGTGAGGCTTTAAAAGAAAATGACGGACATGTGATTGGACAATGGAGGAAGGGCAATACTTTTTATACTGTGACAATGAATTTGTCTCAATTATGTTCTCAAATGTTTGGTGGAAGGTAGAACTTGTAAGTGATAAACTTAGATATCTGGCTAAGGCTATTTCTAAGCGCGATCTTAAAGGAGCCATGTTGTCTCTTCTTGCCACTTATAGTAAAATGTGAGAGGAAAGAGATGGATTGGAAAGTGAATTGTGCGAAATGGAACTAGAACTTAAAGATTTGGAAAATTCAGTTGTACAAATTAAGGACACGTGCCCTAAAATGCTCACCAAGGACTTGATCACTCAAACTATTAGTAAGGAGAGTAAGCCTGTGTCTGATGAATCTAACCAACTCCCACAGCAGAAAGCCTGGCAGCTTACACTGAAGGAGACAGGGACAGGATGAAAGGAAAGAAAGATTTCTGCCTCTTGGAATTCTACAGGCGGAAATCAGGCCAGAGGAGCTACATCTGTTGTTCTCCGAGAAAAGAAAAAGACTATCTCTGGACCAGCTTGGAGATCAGTGAAACTGTTGGAAGGACCATGGGAGGCAGGGCCTTCACAGTTTCAAAGGATGTGGCCAAGGTCTCCTGGAGGTCAAAACATCGGGCCAGAGCTCCCTTAGTTTCAAAAAGGTGAATCTTTGCTGGATCCTTTCCAGAGTGTGGAGGTGGTGTTAAAGTTTCCAGGGGGATGCGGCTGCCACCCAAAGCTGAGGAGACAGGCTGCCATGCACAAGTGACAGAAGAACAAGGCCTCCCGGGACCAAGGGGGTGTGGTCGCCCCTCAGATGGACTAGGAGAATGGGGTTACCCAGCGCCAAGGGAGTAGAATTGCTTTACCTGTGGACCCAGAGTGAGGGGTTGAACCTCAGGGCTGAGGGGTCTTCACCCTAATTCACAGAGCATGGCCAACACAGACAGTCTGGAGGGCTGGATGGTGGCTTAGATAGTCTCATTGAAGAGAGGATTATTTTCAAGCCCTGAGAAGAAAGTAAATTCTCCTACTGGGTTTTAGACTTGCTTGGTGACCATTATTCCATTTTTACCTCCAGTTTCTCCTATTTGTAATGAAAATTTCTACCTAGTGCCTGTTACACCATTGTACTTTGGGAACAGATAATTTGTAGTCTAGATTTTATGGATTCACAGATGAAAATAAATTTTGCAGCAAGGCGGAATACTCCTAATGGAGCAGAGCCCCCACAGTGTTGTATTAAAAACTGTTTTCTTTGCTGGGTTTTCTCCTGCTTTTGATTGGAGGTTATATGTAAACCCCATTGAGCCTGCGTAGTGTGATTAAGAATGTTGCTGATGTAACTTGTATGAACTCCCTACTCATAAACCCCTTTAAAAATATCTTGCCTGCCTGCCCTTGGCGAGCAGTCTTGGCAGCAGCAGCTCTGAATGACTCCTTTTCCTTGTACAACAAAATGAAGGTGCCTTTCCTGTTCTCCTGCCTCAGTCTCTCGTTTATTGGCAATATGAGTCATGCTGAGCAAGAACCTGGGGTTTCCACCCAGTAGCATTTCTGGTGAGCCAGCCAGGAGCCATCTGCTTGGTTCCTGAGGTGGATCAGAAAACAGACAAACCCCAATGTCAGGTACCACCAGGATATTTCTCTTGGAGAGGTTGGAGCAGCTTCAAAGGCCAATCCCCCTGGGACTCAAATGATGTCTCTGTGGGAGACACAAAATGTGCCTGGGTTGTTTAGCAAGTACCTAGGTAAGACCTTAGAAGAATCCCAAGAAGCAGGAGGAATTCACTGCTGAGGGAATAACAGTTACCTGTTAAGTTGGTGCACCAGATTAGGTTGTGTGAGCATGTAAGTGTGTGTATCCAGAGAATGGGCAATGTTCAAGGGATCCTGGAATGTGATGAGCAGATGCATCCTTAAGAACTGAGAACAGATTCAGACAGACATGGCTGTGGTAGCATGCGTGTCTGTTTCCTACTTTTGCCTCTTTAACCCCAGTGCCGTTGAGTCGATTCCGATCTTTCCTCTTTAAACATATGCAAAATAAAACCTTTATTTTTGCTTTACTAAACTTTGTGGTGTTTTCATTCTACAAGAGCTAATAGAGGAGACCTGGCCTGTGGAGCAGAAGCTGGCAAAAAGAAATGTCCTATCTTCTGGACCCAAGGATTCACACTCCAAGTCCCTTTGACACCGACATGGTTTGTGCTCTCAGAAAATGAGCATTTGGCTATTCTTTGTCTCATGTTGTCTTAAGTTTTGTTCAGCATATTTGTTTGAAAAGCCAGTTGTTTGATTAAGGAAAATCTTTCTTAGATTTTTCTTTGGTTGTTTGTTTAAGGATGATATCTAGTAACTCCTGGTGAACTGCAGTTCAGGTCCAGATTCAGGCGTATGAAACATTAAAGAAGTCATTCTATTTTCAAAGAGTTTTGAATCACTATAACCTGCAAAAAATTTGGGCACAGGTCAAAAAGTAAAAGCCATTAGTGGTCACCAGTACTTATCATGAGTATTAAAGACTCTCATGATGGAATAAGGTGGTCATGATAGAGCACTAGGCTGCCTGCCACCTGCAAGCAAACTCTTGCGCAATGAAGGAACACACTGGGATAAGCAAAACACTGTCCACGTCCGGTGGCATTCCTCAGGGTTCTTTTTGTGACTCAGAGAAAAGCTGAGAAGTAGTACTCTGTTTTGCCAAATTTGCAGGGGGAGATGGCAGATTCTGACCTATTTTGCCAGATTTGCAGGGAGAAGTGGCAGCTCTGCACCTGTTTTATATAGTGTCTCAATAATCACAATGTTAAAATTAAAATCATGAGTAGTTACTTTAAAGTACTTCCCAATTGAAGGAACTGATATATTTAAGATCTAAAATAAAAGACTGAGTCTCTAGCCACCAGGATGAATTGAGTTCAAAAACAAGGAAACCAAAAACTTGAACCTTAGAGCTTAACATCTTTGATAAATGAGCCTCTATAGACACTGGTTTGGTGTTCATATTTAAAAACACTATAAGCCGAGTGTACTAGATTTAGTTTGAAATTTCAGTGACTACCTTGAGAAAATGAGTTTTCATTTGTGTTGTCCTTTCTTTCCTTTTTGGGAAGCTTTTCTTGATGCTCAGGTTTTGTCAAAAGGTCTAACGTTCCTTCACCTGAGGCTCTGGCAAGCTAATAACTTGTATCTAGAACTTGTTTTTTCCTTTGAGTTGAGTCAATCTTACCAAAAATTGCTATATACACTTTAAGAAACTAGGATACACATATTCTTGTTTTGTTTGACGTTGTTTGGTGAATTTGTGTGGTCTTTCTGTCTCCTTTGTTCTAAGGGCTTGCTTCTGGTCTAGAGCAGTGTGTCTAAGTTTCTACCTTGTATCAGGTTGGAGGCTATGGCTGAGAATTACTGGTTTTTGTAAGGCTGCCTTAGAATCTCAATTCTTTTCTCATCCAAGAAAAACTGTGTCTTGTGTCTATCTTATTATTTAGAATTTCAGTAGTTACTTGGAGAGGCTTTGATATAAATTGATCCATCTGAAAAGTACACTAAGATTTTTATGTTCTGTATGTCAATCTTGAAAGCAAAACTGCTTCCCAAGAGAATAGCAAAAGGGAAAGAAAATAGTTATCTTTTGTCCTTCCAATTACTGAGGTCAACTTAAACCCCCCAAAACCAAACCCATTGCCATCAAGTCGATTCCAACTCATGGTGACCCTATTTGACAGAGTAGAACTACCCTATACAGTTTCCAAGAAGTGTCTGGTGGATTCAAACTGCCTTTAGGTTAGCTGTTGTAGCTCTTAACCACTACGCCACCAAGGTTACTTAAACACATATAAATGTCTTCCGTGAGTCAAGAGAATGAGGGTGGCGGAGGATCAGGCCTCTCTAGCACCTAGTCTTGCTAGTAAAAATTGACAGATTCATTTAAAAAATTGTTAAAGAGCTTTGGTATTTACTGGGTTTATAAAGAGAAAGTAAAACTGCTTACCAAGAGAATAGTTAAAGGGAAAGAAATTAGGTATCTTTTGCCTCTCAAAATACCTAGATCAATTTATATATACGTAAATGAATTGGAATGACCTAATCTTGTCTTCCACCATGAGTCAAAAAGTAGGGTGGGTGGGGCAACATCAGGCCTCCCCAGCCACCAGGCTCCAAGGTCATATAGCTCCAGGAAGCTTATTGTAGTTATTAGAAAGTGGGTGCATCCCAATTACAAAAGAACTGTAAACGAGTTCTCTCTATTGTAGGGGAACTTTGACCCAGACCAGACCCAGTGCTACATGAGGGGAACTTTAAGAAGCCAAAAACTAGAAATCACAATGACACACCTGAAATGGCGTGGGAAAATGTTTCCAACCCTAGCCAGAGACTTCAGTTTATATCCATATCAATGAACTGGTCAGTTGAGCAGAAACTTTGTGATTTCCAAAGCTGGTTGATAAAACCTTTAAGGGATAAAATAAGATTGGGGAAAATATGGAAATAGTAAAAGCTAAATGAAAATCAGAATATTTAAACAGACTTTATTTCACCTACACTTATGTTTTATACTATGCAGGTTTAAAATAATTTCTTTTAAGAAGCTTACAGATATTAAATTGAGTTAATAGATATTCATCATAATTTATTCATATACTTTGGTTTTTTTATGCCAGAAGAGGAAGAATATATATATATATAACCCATTGCCAGGTCCAGGCTAAAATAATTTCTAAGACCTTTTAAGTAGCTTACAGATATTAAATTGAGTTAATAGATATTTGTCAAAATTTATTCATATACTTTGGTTTTTTATGCCACAAGAGAAAGAATATATATATTTAATTCTGCTAATGATTGTGTTCATTTTTGCCATTTTAAAGGGATGCACTATAAGAGATATTCAACAAAGACAACACTTGAGAGGTTTATTTTTTAAAATCTGATATGGTCAAATATTTTATCTGTCTGACAAAAGTTTAATGGTTTAATTTATGAGATTTTTAATAGCACATAAAACAAAGAATTGGGTTTCTTCCTGTTAAAATAACAAAGTTTTCTTTGATTTTTGAGTTGAAGTGTTAATTTATTCTTGTGTAATCTGCCTCAAAGGCAAAGGTTTGACCTTTAAATCTTAGAATAGTATTCCTGAGTCAAAAACCAAGCCACATGGTTTTTAGGAAGAAAATCTAAACTTTTTACTTTAAGATTTTTGGTTAAATAACTTAAGTATTATTTCACGGTGATCTATAATAAACTCCTGACAACTCTGAAACTTCATGGAAAGCCACAAAAAAATTTTATAAAGGAAAAGCCCTAAAAAGTTTTATTTAATAAATTACATGGAATGTGTAGTCAAAATCAAGAGAAATGCCTAATTCTCTGTGGGTCAAAATTTATATGCATTTCCTCTTATGTTTCTGCCTAATTAGTCAGCAAATGCATAATACTATGCCACAATTTTATCATTATTTCTTTATTGCTAATTTGGTCACAACTTTACTATTTTTTTTTTTTTTTTAATCTAGCGTCAAAGCCAATGAAGCCAATTGTTTGACTGGGGCATTCACATTGTTTACCTATGAAGTCTGTTTAGTACCAGTCAGGTATTTAGAGACTTGATAATCTTGGCATATCCTGACTATATGGTATTATGTCTCAAAATTATTATATAGTGTATTATATCTGAAGCTCTTTAAAAATTAAGTTAATCATTATATTTAAAAATATTTTTGTCCAAAGTTTTTTTTTAAACTGACTTTATTTGATTCTGAATTTTTTATAATTAGGAGTGTTATGTTTATAAATTAATCATGGCCATATTAAGTTTTGTCTGCAGATAAGTTTTTAATTTGCTGATTTGCTGAAAACATTTGACCAAAATATCTCAACAAAAAGATGGGCTATATTGGACATGTGAAAAAGAGTGTGACTAGACTGAGTCAATATCTTCAGAACTCTTATGCAGAAACTGATGAGTTCACAGACTGTGACTGATTTGGAATCATGTGGAACCGAAATTAACTATGTAAGACTCATACTATCGGTTCTATGTGGGAATGCTGCTGATGTTTTTAAGGCCCGACTTTCTGGATATTGGAAACCATTTTCCTTCCTCCTAAATTTTTTTTATTATTTAACTAATGGGTTTAGATATTGTAACTCTTGAATTTGAAGTTCTTCTCTCATAAAGTTTTGTGACACTTCTGCTTCTGAGAAAATGACCCATGATTGTTAATAGGTGAAACAAGGAGGGTCTTGGCCTCAAGAACAACACTTAGTATGTTTTGAACAGATTAACTGAAGACCTCCAAGAGGAGAGATCTATCCTATATTATCTTGTTAATCATGTATTCTCTAATGAAAATCTGGTTGTCATATGTGATTTGTCTATACCTCTTTCCTTTAGACAAACTTTGTATGCTCCTTGTAGATAAATGTTTTTGTGTGAGGGATTCAACTATATTAGTTTAAACGATTCTTTTCCAACTGATGGTGACTATATAGTTTATCATGGAGGGCAGGCACAGTTAGACATATTGCACTTTTTCTTTGGCATGTAAGCTAGTAAACTGGGTTTGATAGGCTTGAGTCACACCTAGTCCTTTGAGGACAATGGACAGAAGATGGCAGGTTCCGCTTGGTCTGAGCAGACTCTGATTGAGCCATATGCATTGCCAACACCTAAGGCTTTGTTTGATAATCATTGTGTAGCTCCTGGCTGCATTGGCTATCAGTAATGTCAAAGTTTTTCTAATGAAGGCTTGAAGGACAAGAGGAAGATTCAATTCACAGAGTAAAGAAGTCAGGGACCTTGGCTGAACTTGCCACCCCTTTCCATCTTTTTTTCACCAAATCCTAATTATTTTTCATAAGCCACATTGAACATGCTTTCTCCAATAGGTGACCAAACAAGTCTGAGACTGTTTCTGCCCATTTTCCACTTTATGCACAGAATGAAGAACAGGATTTAAAAATTAGATCAGTTACATAACAGTCAGCAAGATGATTATCACAGACTTTAGCGAGGATCGTTTGCTTTAACCGAAGTGTCTTACAAGCATCTTTAATTAATGGCGGGTGGTTTCTATGCTTTGCAGACTGAGGCTCCTCACAGAAATACACATTTGTCAATTCTAGAAAATCCCTTTAGGATTAGATGGAAAATAAACTTTGCACTCTAATTATAGTCACTGACCTATTAGTAGTCTCCAAGATTTTCATTCTTTTAATCCCATATGCTTTAAAGAACAAGGTTTATATTCAAAAATTCTATTCGTCCTAACACCATAAGGCAAGGAACAAGCTGTTACAAACCCTTCTCAGAGAAACCCAGGTAAGAAAAATATTCTACTTTATTTTTACTTTCAAAATTGACACCTCTAAATATTTACTTCTCAAAATTTATTATCTTCATTGTTCTTAGATTTCAACTCATTTATCTTTCTAGCTTTTCTCTAAATTGAAGACTGTGAGGAACCAGGACAAGACACAATACTGCAATTCATCCTAACTTTTTCTGATTATAAGGTACAACTTCTAAACAGACAGGTAAGGTCACAAAGTAGTTCTATTAAATACTTCAAGGTTGTTGCTGTTGTCAGGTGCCATCGAGTCTGTTCTGAGTCATAGCAACCCTATGTACAACAGAACAAAACACTGCCTGGTCCTGTCACATTCTCAAAATAGTTGCTATGTTTGAGCCCATTGTTGCAGTATGTGAATTTAAAGTTATTTCTAATTCAGCTGAATAATTAGATGGCTTATATTTAATATTTTTAAATAAAATGTTTAGTGAGTTTCTTCCTTTTGATGTTTATGGAAAAATTAATTTCAATATTATGGAAAAATAAACCCATTTTGACCATAGAATTTACCCGATTAGCACCTTCAGTTGAAATGTTCTTCTGCTATTGCTAGATAATGAGAAAACCTTGTAAAGCAAAACAAAATTTGTTCTCAAAAATCCTAAGACTATTTAAACGGTTTTAGAAAACTACAGTATAAAGGCAAACTTACGTTAATCTATTAATTTATAAGCTCTTGTGATATAATTCAGAAAATTTTATAATTTTCTAAGGAAACAGAAATATAGTAGATAAGATTGCACAACATGATTGATGTAACTAGTGTCATTAAATTGTACATTTGAAAAAGCTTCAATTGGCAAGTGTTGCATTACATATGGAGCCCTGGTGCCACAGTGGATAAGAACTCAGCTGCTCTCCAAAAACATCAACAGTTCAAATCTGCTACTTGGAGATGCTATAGGGCAGTTCTACTCTGTCCAACAGGATTGCTATGAGTTGAAATTGACTCAACAGCAAGGAGTTTGGGTTTTTTTGGTTTAGTGTTATATATACATTTGGAACAATTTTTAAAAAGTCAATTCAAACAATAGAAAGATACCTAAATTTTTTCAAATAGTTTTTGAATAATGTCCTTTGTAGGCTCTTCTTCAAAGTTAATAATCTCAATTTGCAGAGGCCACAGTGGTCACTTAGCATCATTGGTAGGATACTGAAAACAAGTTCACTTGTCCCAGGTGATCAAGGTGGAGCTCAGATTTGAATCCATTCTGCCTATTTACCAGAGCATTTTACAACTCCCTTCACAGGAGTATAAGTCAGAGTTAATCTCAAAATGCTTACAATCTAATAAACAAAATTGTGCATACACATGTACTAAAAGCAATGTAGAATAAACATGAGAAATTCTAGATTACATTGAGTGTATAACATATGCTTAAGGACTCAGAAAATGGAGATCAGTGAGGTCTGGGTTTTTTAGTTAAAACTTTATTAAGTAGCATTATATGTAAACTATGCCTTAAACAAATGATTGAAAGGATATAGATATTAAAATCATTTCAAATAATGATTTGTAAGAAATAATACAATGGGTAGAGTCAGTGTTTGTGGAAATGAGTAAGTTTGGAGCTAGGAGTGGGGGGTGAGGAAGCTAAACAATGGGTGGACAGAGTGAGAAAGCCTGAAGAGGCATTGGTGAATGTGGGAAATAAGGACTGAGGTGGATCAGGTTATAGAGAAACTTATATGTCATCCTAAAGAATTTGAATTTATCTTAGAGACAGAAATATTAAAGTCTTCCTAGCCACAGAGCTGCATCTGGCAATACATGAAGTGGTAACCACTGAACTCCAACAAATATAAGTAGATCTGGAAATGATCAGGAGAATGTGACCTTAAATAAGTAATCAAACAATAGAGAGCTTCTATTTGATAAGTGGTAGGAGTCTCTACAGGACAAACTGGAGAGGATACAAAAAGGATGTTTAACAACTCTCATAATTATTGGAGTATGATCACCAAATCTCAGAATATTAGAACGACTGGAGATCCTTAAGGCTGGAAATGCAAACTATTCAAATAAAGAAGGAAAATATTAACATTTCATTTAAAACTAGTCACAGAAAATTTGCTCCATCATGGCAAAATGGGTTCATAGAAATATGAAGATGATATATACCAATTAACTTATTAAGGAAATCGGTGAGGTTTTATTTCCCTAGCTTTCCAAGGTAATTTTCTTTAAATAGATCCCTTCTGAATGTTTAGTGACCTTTGCACACTTTCTAAATTATAAATTTAACACACTGATAGTATGCTATTTTTAAACAGTCACTCCACTGGAATAGTATATTAAAAAGATATTTCCTCAGTGGGAAAAAACATATGTAATTTACACAGGAAAATGGATCTTAAGCACACATTAAGAATCATCGATACAAAAATTGATATTGAAATATTTGAGAACACTAAATCAAGGGTACCGTATTTATTTGTTCACTGTTTTGTATAAATTTATAAACACAGATCTTTTCATTGTAACCATATCCCTGAAATTATCAAAATATTCTTGTGGATCTTCAACTTCAGCTCTTGAGGTCATATAAGATGACACCGTAGGGGAACTAATGTCTCCTAGAAGTATGTATTTCAGACACAGGAGGGAAAGGTTGAGGAAGTGGCTCCACTCCCAGTTGTCATAGAGAAATTCAAAGGGAAAATTAGACACACTCTAAATTAGAATCCTATCTCTGTATTTTCTATCTCAACAGAGAAAATAGAGATGAAAAAGGACAATCAGTCCATGACAAATGAGTTTATCCTCATAGGATTTATGGATCACCCAGATCAGAAGACCCTTCTGTTTGTGGTGTTCTTTGCCATTTATCTGATCACCATGGTGGGGAATCTTGGTTTGGTGGCATTGATTTTCATGGAGCGCCGTCTCCACACACCCATGTACATCTTTCTGGGCAATCTGGCTCTGATGGATTCCTGCTCTTCCTGTGCCATTACCCCCAAGATGTTAGAGAACTTCTTTTCTGAGGACAGAATGATTTCTCTCTATGAATGCATGGCACAATTTTATTTTCTCTGCCTTGCTGAAACTGCAGACTGCTGTCTCCTGGCAGCAATGGCCTATGATCGCTATGTGGCAATATGTCGTCCACTGCAGTACCACACCATGATGTCGAAGAAACTCTGCATTCAGATGACCATAGGGGCCTACATAGCTGGGAACCTGCATTCCATGATTCATGTAGTACTTCTATTAAGGTTAACCTTTTGTGGCTCTCGTCAAATCAATCACTTTTTTTGTGACGTTCTTCCATTATACAGACTCTCCTGTGTTGACCCTTCTATCAATGAATTGATGATCCTTATCTTTTCAGGGTCAATTCAAACCTTTACTATTACCGTAGTCCTAATCTCTTATCTTTACATCCTTTTCACTATTTTCAAAATGAAATCCAAAGAGGGAAGAGGCAAAGCTTTATCTACTTGTGCGTCTCACTTTCTCTCTGTCTCAATATTCTATGGTTCTCTTCTCTTTGTGTACATTCGGCCAAGTTCAGTTAACGAAGGGAACAAAGATATACCAGTTGCTATTTTTTATACTCTAGTAATTCCTTTATTAAACCCTTTTATCTATAGTCTAAGAAATAAGGATGTAATAATTATTATGAAAACAATTATGAACAATAGAAAATCTCATAACATTCTGGAATAAATATCTCCTGTTACAAACTGATTTTAATTAAATAAACTTTTTTCAAAGTCAAGGATACTGAGAAAATGGAAAAGAGCCATTTTGTGTATCATGTATTAAATCACTAAACCATGATGATTTTTAAGTCAAATAATATACAAATGGCTAAATAAGTTCAGGAAATGTATTTCAAAATCTAAACTACTAGGGTCTGTTAGGAGTAAATTAGATAACCGCACCTAAGGTCACAAATTGTATCACATAGGAATTAGCTACAATTTTCAACATATCCAACAAATCCTACGAACTAAAGTCGGTATATAAAGGTAGCCTCCATTTGCCACTGTTGGCAAATGTATGGAGTCTCTAAGAATAGTCTTACAAATTCACATGGATTTCAAGTTCTCTTATATTAGTGATTTGTGCCAACCATCTATCAGAAGTAAACTGTGCATTTGAATTCAATTCTCAACTTTCTTTGAGTTGTTCAAGAGTTTATGCTTGAATATGGATTTATAAAGAATCTGTATTCTCAAATCAAGAACGAACATCGTTATCCTTAGTGTGAGTCATTTCTCCTGCCAAGCTCTCTCAAACTGAATGTATTATGGTAACTCATCAATCTTTAGTTGAAAATATTGTTATTTATATTGAAAGTCCTATGGATTTAAATGTGTTCACATAGCTTGATATTTGTCCGTGATTCCTGACAGTGCAATTCCTGAATATATCAATTAATTCAAGGATTTTCCCCCTAGACAGCATTACTTGTCTTGTTTGTTACTAGGAATATCTCTAATCTACACTAATTCCACTGTAAATTATTGCTACATTAAGAGCATTAACAGAAAGCTGGAAATGCTGCTCAGCAAAGTTGAGGCAAAAATAGTGAAAATCCTAAAAAACTGAACCTCACCAAAAAAGTTTCTTGATCTGTTAAATGTGCAAATATGAAAGAAAAAAATGGTTACATGAGAACCCACCCTCTGCTAGGCACAAAACTACGTCTTTCAGATTTATCACCTTCCTATGATTTAGGCATTATTTTTTATGCTTTTCCAGAGTAAAACACTCACATGTTGAAATATTAAGTAGTTTGCCCAGGTTCATGCAGGCATCCAAGGTGGAGTTAGGATTTGAATCAATGATGCCTTTTCCCCGTACTGGTTTCCAGCTCCTTTCACAGAAACTTAAGTCACAATTAATCTCAAAATGCTTAAAACCTAATAAGGAAATTGGACATACACATAGGAGGGGAGAAAGCAAAGTAGATTATACACAGGAATTATAGGTTGTGTTGTGTATATAGCGTATACTCAGGAATGCAGAAATTGGAGATGGTGGTGTAGCCTGGTGTATTGAGTAGCACAGGAAATAACATGTTTAAAGAGTGGGAAAAAAATGGTATGGTGAAAAAGCAGGAATAAAAGCATGAACAGAGCCAATGTCTATGGAAAAGAGTGTGACAATGGTGGTAAGGAATGAGGAAGGTGAAGGACGAGTGTAGAAACTTGCAGAGCTAATGGTGAAAGCATTTGGAGAATGTGGAAAATAAGGATGAAAATAGATCCATTTACTGAGAATTTTAAATGCCACATTAGGGAATCTGAAATTATCTTAGAGGCATCGAACATTGATGTCTTCCTGGTAGCAGAATGCAGTTGTCCCTTGGTATCTGCAGGGGATTTGTTCCAGAAGCCTGTGGACATCAAAATCTGAGAATGCTAAATCCCTTATATAAAATGGCATAGTATTTGCATGAAACCTACTCACATCCTCCAGTGTACTTTAAATCATCCCTAGATTACTTATAATACCTAAGACATTGTAAATGCTATGTAAATTCTTCTTAATGCTTACACTTAATAATGCTTTCTCAGTCTTTGCGAGCACTTTATCAAGAACCAGAGAGACCATTTTTGCCATTGCAGGGACAGCACTTCCAGCAACCCTTGAACAAATTTTGGCTTCTTTCTGATTTATTGTGTGAATGTTCATTTCTTTCTTACCAACCTTATGGCCTACTGCAGCAAGTGATGTGCCATTTTTCAAAAGATCTAACATTTTTCAGACACCCGTTAAACTCAGGAGTGAAATCACTGCTGAAGTTCACTCCTCAGCCAAAGACTAGGCAGGCCTATAAAACAAACAATAACACATGTAGTTCAACCATGTATATGAGGCTAAATGGGCACACCAGCCCAAAAGCAAAGATGAGAAGGCAGGAAGGGATAGAAAAGCTGAACAAATGGAAATGGGAATCTGAGGTCAAAAGGGGAGAGTGCTGACACATAGTGGGGTTGGTAACCAATGTCACAAAACATATGTGTATTAGTTCTTTAATGAGAAACTAGTTTGCTCTGTAAACTTTTTCACAAAAGGCACAGTAAAAAAAAAAAAAGAAGAAACTTTATAGGAAAATTCAAGAATAGTTGGTTACTGGGTAAAATTAAGCCACACAAGATACTCTCAGGGTCCTTCGCTAAGTGGGATCTGCCACTTGTTTCTCCTAGTAGCAGGCAATGGTACCATATGCCAGCTTCTCACTAAGGCTGCTGATTCTGGGACTTCTGAGAAGGCACTTTTATGTATGGAGGCTGGTTTCCCCCTGAAATGTCACTCCTCTTTCTAAGCAGTCTTGGCCTATTAGCAAAGTAATTAACACCTGGAAAGAAGTTCATCTCCCTAGCAGCATTCTATTATAGCTTATATCTCATTTCACACCTGCTTTTCAAGACTATTCAGCAAGGTTTCTTGGTTTAGGGACCTGTAAAGAGCCTCTGATTGTGTAGTAGTTAAGAGTTTGGCTGCTAACCAAAAGATCAGCAGTTTGAATCCACCAGCTGCTCTTTTGAAACACTATGGGGCAGTTCTACTCTGTCCTATAAGGTTGCTAGGAGTTGAAATCGACTTGTCAGCAATGGATTTGGTTTGGTTTTTTGGAAGCAGCCTCTTAAATTTACTTTGATCTTTTCTAAATTGTTATTTTCTCTTCTCAGGAAACAAGCAAAGCATTGAACACTGCTTAATAAATTAAGATGGAAAGTAGACTAATCCATTTTAGAAAGATTTTTCTACAGGAAGTTTTTTACAGTTAACCTTCCATCTCTCATTTGCCCAAAAATTAATTTAACAAGACTATCTGATTCCATGAGCAAGCTGGCCAATCCATATTCTAATGTAAAACAAAGTTAACATTTATGATCATTAATCTGATTTTTCTCTGAAGAACCTATTCATCTGATTAATGTTTTTTCCTGTAACTCTCTCACTTACCTTGTAAATCTCACCAATCTAGTTTTTTCTTGTTTGAGAATGATTTAAGATTTCTGCCAATCTTTAAACCCTAAACCAAAAAAATCACCTGATGTCTTCTTAAAACCATAGTTTATCTTAACTAGTAAAAAAAAATGTCTGCCTTGAGCCTTATTCTCTTTTAAGATCTATATGGTATCAAATTGACAACAGCAACTCAAAAGGTTAGATAGAAACCTTAGGGAGCAGTGAGCTTATGTTAATGAGTAGGAACGATTCTGGAAAAGGTGAGAATGGGCACATAACTTGAAGAATGCAATCAATGTCACTTAATTGCACATGTAGAAACTGTTGAATTGTTATATGTTCTGCTGTGTATATCCTCAACAAAAGTGGCAACAACATACACAAAACTTAAAAAAAAGAAATAAGAAAAGATTTTTATTTTCTCAAGAGATAGCACTTTATGCTCCATCTTAGCTTTTGAGGGATGCCTTTTGACAACAAAACTGCTTTTTTGAAGTTATTTTTTTTTTACAGAAACAAAGGGTGCACACAACACAAGTAGCAAAAAAATGAGATGCAAGGCAACAATGCCTGAACATCGAGTGCTGCAGAGAGACTAAGGATCTATGAAATGATGGGAGGTTAAAACAGGGTATGCCTCTGCAGCATTTCATTTGTGTAGATCCGGTGTAGTGCTCAGCATGTGGAAAACTTCAGGATTGCCTTTTGGAACTTTCTTTTTTCTTCTTTTGAATATTTTCAATTCCTAGTGCGGATTACATGGTTACAGAGGGCCAACTGTAACTTGATTTCTTTTAGAAAACTGGTTTGGCACTTGACTGGAAACAGACTAACTGCAATAATTCAAATATTAGGTGGTAATAGCTGAAAATGGAGAAGACTCAGTAAATAAAGGAGACGTTCATGAAGCCTTTTTGACCAAGACTAAATGATTCAATTAAACTTGTCTGCCCAGGACTCTTTATTTGCCCACCTTATCTCAAAGGTGTTACTTTTCATTAGCACCTGCTATCCGGATCCTTAATTGCTAGTAGCCATGGAAACTGAAGGAGTGTTTCTTTCTGGAGTCAAACTAGGATGCACCCTAAGGCAAGGAATATTGCCACACGTGCCTTTTTGTGTAAAGTGGGCCAAGAAATGTTTCTTTATGAAAGAATGCAATTAATATTTTCGAAAGGGACTTGGAGTTAACCTTATCTAAAGGTTCCCAGACACTTCAAAGGGTTTTGTTTTAAGCAGCTGTTTCTGGGAAATATGGTACTAGTGATGAATGGTTTTCACAACTCCCTGAGACAATGTGGTTAGAGCTGCTTAACATCAACCAGAGATGTTTTTATTATCCCTCCTAAAGGACAAGGGCCTGTATTTTAAAACCTCTGTAATTGGCCCTTGAAATCAATCACTGTAAGCCTCTGTAACCAACTATTCAATACAAGCCTCCTAATCCATCCTTGTGACCTCTACCAAAAACTAGCCAACTAAATGATTGTATTATAATTTCTTTGTTCCTTGGACTATATATGTTTCTGTTAGAAGCTCTCTCTCTCTCTGGAGCCATTAGTTTTTCACTTACATGAACTGGTGTCTCTCTGCATTCAAACATATCTTCTTTTTCTTTATTTTTATTTTCACTGAGTAAATCCTTAGCTTATTTCAAGGCCCGAGTGGTTTTGTTCTCCACAACAAATCTAAGAAAGAAGTGTGTAGATAAAAACAACATTTTGAGGAACAGATAGTTAATTGTAATTGCTAGGTAGTAAAGTCAAAGCCTGTTACCTGCTTGTGAATGTATACCATGTTGTATCAGATTTTGTATTACCAGGACTTCTTACAGTGACAGGCATTTTTGGGAATTCAATAAACATTTCCTGACTACGAATGTGATATTTTAGTATTTTTAATAACTACTGAATTTAAATACTTTCTATACATTTATTTATCATTTACCTTTTTTTTAATCAAAATCACCTGCTCATGTCTTTTGCATAGTCTTTAAAAGAAATTTGTAATTTTTCTTGTTATTTACATATACATTTTAAATAAAAAGTCTACTGGATTTTTATATGTAGGTGTAATACTTTTTTGTCAATAATTTCCATGCCTTCCAGATTTGCTTATGATGTTTTGTGATGTACAGATATTTTCATTTCAACGTCTCAAATCTAGTGATTACTTCCTTTGTAATTTCTTCTATTGCTGCTTAAAACTCCCCAAAATGAAATCTCTTAGTCATCAATATTTTTAAAGACTTCAATTTTTTTACATTTAATTCTTGAATTAGTCTGGAATATATTTGTGGTGAATGATCTAACATAGATCTCTATATTTATTTAAATGATTTTTTTAATTAGGTGAGTGTTTAATATCAAAATATTAAAATAACTGGCAAAGAATTTGGTGAAGAAGTTCTAAAATTTTTCCCAAAGCTAAGACAAGAGAATACTAAAAGTGACAGATATAAAATATTCCTTTTAAAATGCATGAAAAACCTACAGTAATTTAAACAACTTCATATAAGTTCAAGAATCAATAAATATATGATGGAAAACAAC
The DNA here is from genome assembly GCF_024166365.1 of Elephas maximus indicus. Taxonomy (NCBI): domain Eukaryota; kingdom Metazoa; phylum Chordata; class Mammalia; order Proboscidea; family Elephantidae; genus Elephas; species Elephas maximus. Next base: position 68,903,531 of record NC_064836.1, read on the forward strand.
AGATTGTCTAGAAGCCAACCCAAGTATACATTAAGAAGAATATTACCAATAAATTATGACAAAAAAAGAGTTCTTTTATATCTGGTCCTACAGCACATTTTTAACTATTTTGACCTTTTTTTCCTTGTGGTGATTCTGTATTTAAAATTTTACTACAGAAAATACAAAAAAATAGACAAAATTAGTCTCCATATGCCTACCATCAAGTTTCAATGTATTTTTATTATAGTTATTTAAGTTAACATATAACAGATTTATATTTTTTATGAATTAATACATAAATATTTTTTGAATTTCTCATCTTCATTTTCAATACAGTAAATAGAGTATGCCATTTTGAAATATTCACTCCACTGGGATAGGATATAAAAAATTATGTATGCAAAATTCTGTAATGAAAAATTTAATAAGCTGCAAGAATCCATAGATAGACAATAATCAGAAATTCAGAAGATTAACAATAAAATTACAGAATCAGACAACTCAATAGGAAGTCAGAAGAGCAGAATTGAGGAATGGGAAAGAAGAATTAGTGAGACTGAAGATAAAACACTTCGCACCATTATATGCAAAGAAAAATCAGATAAAAGAATTTAAAAAAATGAAGAAACCCTAAGAATCATGTGGAACTCAAGAGAAATAACCTACAAGTGATTGGAGTACCAGAACAGGGAGGGATAACGGAAAATACAGAGAGAATTGTTGATTTGTTGGCAGAAAATTTCCTTGATATTGTGAAAGATGAGAAGATATTTATCCAAAATCCTCATCAAACTCCACATAAAGTAGAGCTCAAAAGAAAGTCATCAAGATATATTATAATCAAACCAGCCATTCGAGAAATGCAAATCAAAACTACAATGAGATCCCATGTCACTCCAACAAGGCTGGCATTAATCCAAAAAACACAAAATAAATGTTGGAGAGGTTGTGGAGAGACTGGAACACTTATACACTACTGGTGGGAATGTAAAATGGTACAACCACTTTGGAAATTGATTTGGCGCTTCCTTGAAAATCTAGAAATAGAACTGACATATGATCTAGCAATCCTACTCCTTGGGATATATCCTAGAGAAATAAGAGCCTTTACACGAACAGATACATGCATACCCACGTTCATTTCAGCACTCTTTACAATAGCAAAAAAGATGGAAACAACCAAGGCACCCATCAAAGTATGAATAGATGAATAAATTGTGGTATATTCACACTACGGAATACTATGCATTGATCAAAAACAATGATGAATCTGTGAAACATTTCATAACATGGAAGAATCTGGAAGGCATTCTGCTGAGTGAAATCAGTCAGTTGCAAAAGGGCAAATATTGTATGAGGCCACTATTACAAGAACTCAAGAAATAAACAGAAAAGAAAATATTTTTGATGGTTACAAGAGTGGGGAGGGATGGAGGAAGAGGGGTATTCACTAATTAGATAGTAGATAAGAACTATTTTAAGTAAAAGGAAAGACAACACACAATACAGGAGAGGTCAGCACAACTGGACTAAACCAAAAGCAAAGAAGTTTCCCGAATAAACTGAACACTTCAAAGACCAGCATAGCAGGGGTGGGAGTTTGGGGACCATGGTTTCAGGGGACATCTAGGTCAACTGGTACAATAACATCTATTAAGAAAACATTCTGCATCCCACTTTGGAGAGAGGGGTCTGTGGTCTTAAACACTAACAAGCAGCCATCTAAGGTGCATTGATTGGTCTCAACCCACCTGGAGAAAAGGAGACTGAAGAACATGAAAGACACAAGGTAATTATGAGCCCAAGAGACAGAAAGGGATGCATAAACCAGAGACTACATCAGCCTAAGTCCAGAAGAACTAGATGGTACCCAGTCACAACCAATGACTACAGTGACAGGGAACACAACAGAGAACCCCTAAGGGAGCAGGGGAGCAGTGGGATGCAGACCTCAAATTCTAGTAAAAAGATCAGACTTAGTGGTCTGACTGAGACTAGAAGGACCCTGGAGGTCATTGTCCCCAGACCTTCTGTTAGCCCAAGTCAGGAATCATTCCCAAGGCTAACTCTTCAGACAGGCATTGGACTGGACTATCAGATAAAAAAATGATATTTGTGAGGAGTGAGTTTGTTGGACCAAGTAGACACATGAGGCTTTTTGGGCAGGTCCTGTCTGGAGAGGAGATGAGAAGAGAGAGGGGGTCAGAAAGTGGCTGAATGGACACAAAAATAGAGGATAGAGAGAAGGAGTCTGCTGTCTCATTAGGGCGAAAGCAACGAGGAGTATATAGCAAGGTGTATATAAATTTTTGTATGAGGCTGACTTGATTTGTAAACTTTCACTTAAAGCACCCACACAAAAAAGAACCCATCAATATGCTATCTACAAGAGACACATCTTAGAAGCAAAGACATAAATTTATTAAAAATCAAAGGATGGAAAAAATATATCAAGCAAACAGCTACCAAAAAAAGAGCAGGTATGGTACTTATAATCTCAGATAAAATAGACTTTAAAAGAAAATCCACCATACGAGACAAAGAAGGGCATTATATAATGACTGAAGGGACAATTTCAACATGAAGGCATAACCATAATAAATATCTACACACTCAATGAGAAAACTCAAAAGTACATAAAACAAACTCCAACAGCACTGAGAAGAGTAGTAGACAGCTCCACAGCAATAGTAGGAGACTTCAACACACCACTGTCAGTAAAGGGTAGAACATCTAGAAAGAAACTCAACAAAGACACAGAAGATCTAGAGGCCACAATCTGCCAGCTTGGCCTCATTGACATATGTAGAGCACTCCATCCAGCAGCTGCAAAGTTCACATTCTTTTTCAACATACAGGGAGCATTCTCCAGAATAGATCACATCTTAGGCCACAAGGCAGTCCTCAACAAAATCCAAAACTCTGGGATGATACAAAGTATACTGATAGCAATGCCACCAAAGTAGAAATTAACGACAGGAAGAGTAAGGAAAAAAAAATCACATACATGGAAACTGAATAACACCCTGCTTAAAAATTCCTGGGAAATAGAAGAAATCAAAGACAGAATAAAAATTTCTAGAATCAAATGAGAATGAAAACAATCATATCAAAACCTTTGGAACACAGCAAAGGCAGTGCTCAGAGGTCAATTTATTGCAATAGATGCATGCATCAAAAAAGAAGAAAAGGACAAAACCAAAACATTAACTACACAAATCGAACAAATACAAAGAGAACAGAAAAGAAGCCCATGGCCACCAGCAGAAAGGTAATAATATAGATCAGAGCAGAAATACATTACATAGAGAATAGAAAAATGGCAGAGAGAATCAACAAAACCAAAAGTTGGTTCTTTGAAAGGATCAACAAAATTGACAAACCAGTGAACGAACTGACAGAAGAAAAACAGGAGAGGATGCAAATAATCCAAGTAAGAAATGAAATGGGGGCCACTACAACAGACCCAAATGAAATAAAAAGGATCATAACAGATGAAAAATTACACTCCAACAAATTTGAAAAACTAGAGGAAATGGACAAATTCCTAGATACACACTACCTACCCAAACTAACCCAAACTGAAGCTGAAAATCTGAACAGACCCATAACAAGAAAATAGATTGAAAAAGTAAAAAAAAAAAAAAAAACTTCCAAAAAAAAAGCCCTGGCCCTGATGGCTTCACTGGAGAATTCTACCAAACATTCAGAGAAGAGCTTATAAGAGTACTACTCAAACTGTTTCAGAGCATAGAAATGGAAGAGATACTTCCTAATTCATTCTATAAAACCAGAATAACCTTAAAGCCAAAAAGGTAAAGACAGCTCAAAAAAAAAAAAAAAAAAAAAAATGCAGAACAATATCTCTCGAGAATATAGATGCAAAAATTCTCAACAAAATTCTAGCCAATAGAATTCAGTATCATATAAAAAAAAATACACCACGACCAAGTGGGATTTGTACCAGCCTTGCAAGGATATTTCGACAATAGAAAATCAATCAGTGTAATCCGCCACATGAATAAAACAAATGAAAAGAATCGCATAGTCATCTCAATGGAAACAGAAAAGGCATTCAACAAAGACGAACACCCATTGCTGATAAAAAGTCTCAATAAAATAGTATAGTAGGGAAATTTCTCAACATAATAAAGGGCATCTACACAAAACCAGCAGCCAACATCATTCTTAATGGAGAGAGGCTGATATCATTCCACTTGACAACAGGAATAAGATAAGGATGCCCTTTATCACCATTCCTATTTAACATTATGCTTGAAGCCCTAGATAGAGCAATAATGAAAGAAAAAGATATAAAGGAAATCCAAATTGGTAAGGAAGAAGTAAAACTGTCCCTATTTGCAGATGATATGACACTGCACATAGAAAACTCAAAAGATTCCATGAGAAAACTACTGGAACTAAAAGAAAGATTCAGAAAAGTAGCAGAATATAAGATAAACAGACAAAAATCACTTGGATACCTAGACATCAATAAAGAGAATGACAAAAAGGAAATCAGAAAAACAATACCTTTTACGAAACCAAAAACCTGTCACTGTCAAGTCAATTCTGACTCATAGCAACCCTATAGGACAGAGTGGAACTTTCTCGTAGGGTTTTCAAGGAGCACCTGGTGGATTCAAATTTCCAGCCTTTTAGTTAGCAGCCATAGCTCTTAACCATTACACCACTAGGGTTTCCATACCATTCATAATAGCCCCTAAAAAGATAAAATACTCAGGAATAAATCTAATCAAGGTTAAGAAAACTGCAAAACACTACTGCAAGACAACAAGAGACTTACACAAATGGAAAAATATGCCATGTTCCTGGATAAGTAGGCTCAACGTTGTGAAAATATCAATTCTGCCCAAAGAAATCTACAAATACAACCCAATCCCAGCTCAAATACCAACAGTATTCCTTAAAAAGATGGAAAAACTAATCATTAATTTTTACATAAAGGGGTGAGGCCTTGAATAAGTAAAGCCTATTGAAGAAGAAGAATAAAGTAGGAAGACTCTCACTACCTGACCTCAGAGCCTACTTACACATCTACAGTAGTCAAAAGAGCCTGGTATTGGTACAACGACAGATACATTGACCAACGGAACAGAACTGAGAACCCACATGTAAATTCAACCACCTACAGTCACCTGATCTTAGACAAGAGCCAAAATTTATCGAATGGGAAAAAGCCATTAACCCATTAATTCTGACTCATAGCGACCCTATAGGAAACAGTAGAACTGCTCCATACGGTTTCCAAGGACTTCCTGGTGGATTTGATCTGCCAAAGTCTTGGCTAGCAGCCACAGCTCTTAACCAGTATTCCACCAGGTTTTCCTCAAATGAGAAAAGACAGTCTTTTTAACAAATGATGCTGGCAAAACTGCATATCCGTCTGCAAAAAAAGAAATAGGACCCATACCTCACACCATACACAAAAACTGATTCAAAATGAATCAAAGACCTAAATTTAAAACCAAAAAGTATAAAGATCATAGAAGAAAAAATAGAATCAATGCTAGAGGACTTAATACACAGTATTAACAGGGTACAAACCATAATTAACAAAAACACAAACTCCAGAAGATAAGTTCGATAACTGGGATCGTCTAAGAATTCAGCACTTATGCTCATCAAAAGACATCAACAAAAGAGTAAAAGAGAGCCTACGGACTGGAAAAAATTTTTAGCTCTGACAAATCCGACAAAGTTCTAATCTCTAAAATCTACTAGAAAATCCAACACCTCTACAACAAAAAAGACAAATAATCCAACTAAAAAATGGTCAAATAATATGACCAGACGCTTCACCAAAGAGACGTTCTAGGGGGTAACAGACACATGAGGAAACACTGGCGATAACTAGCCATTAGAGAAATGCAAATCAAAACCACAGTGAGATACCATCACGCACGTCATTACTGCCACAAATCAAAAAACAGAAAATAACAGATGTTGGAGAGGCCGTGGGGAGATTAGAATTCTTAATGCGTTGCTGGTGGGAATGCAAAATGGCATAACCGTTTTGAAAAATGATATGGCATTTCCTTAAAAAACTAGAAATTGAACTACCGTATGATCCAGCGATCCCACTCCTAGGAATATATCCTAGAGAAATAAGAACCATCACACGAATAGATATATGCACACCCATGTTCATTGCGGCATTGTTTACAACAACAAAAAGATGGAAACAACGTAGATGCCTATCAACAGATGAATGGGTAAGCTATGGTACACACACACAATGAAGTACTAGGCAAAGATAAAAAAACAATGACGAATCTGTGAAGGATCTCAGAACTTGGATGAATCTGGAGGCCGTTATGCTGAGTGAAATAAGTCAATCACAAAAGGACAAATATTCTATGAGACCACTACTATAAAAATGCATGAAAAGGCTTACACACAAAAAGAAACGATCTTAAAGTGGTGTCATGGATTGAACTGTGTTCCCTCAAAATATGTGTCAGCTTGGGCCATGATTCCCAGTATTGTGTGGTTTTCCTCCATTTTGTGATTGTAATTTTATGTTAAACAGGATTAGGGCGGAATTGTAACACCCTTAATGAAGTCACATCCCTGATCCAATGTAAAGGAAGTTTCCCTGGGTTGTGACATGCATCACCCTTTATCTTAAAAAAGATAAAAGGAAAGGGAAGCAAGCAGAGAGTAGGGACCTCACAGCATCAAGAAAGAAGCACCAGGAGAAGAATGTGTCCTTTAGACCTGGGATTCTTACACAGAGAAGCTTCTAGTCCAGGGGAAGATAGACAAGAAAGACCTTCCTCCAGAGCTGACAGAGAAAGAAAGCCTTCCCCTGGAGCTGACGCCCTGAATTTGGACTTCTAGCCTGCTAGACTGTGAATAAATTTCTCTTTATTCTAGCAGCACTGGATGACTAAGACAGATGGTTATGAGGGAGAGGAGGGGTGGGGATGGAAAAATACTAACTAGACAATAGATAAGTGATAACTTTGGTGAAGGGTAAGACAGTACACGATACTGGGGAAGCCAGTACAACTTGACCAAGGCAAGGTCATGGAAGCTCCATAGACACATCCAAACTCCCTGGTGGACCGAACGACTAGGCTGAGGGCTGTGGGGATCATGGTCTCTGGGAACAACTAGCTCAATTGTCATGACATAGTTTATAAAGAAAATGTTCTACGTTCTACTTTGTTGAGTAGCCTCTGGGGTCTTAAAGGCTTGTGATTGGCCATCAAAGATAATCCACTGGTCTCAACCCACCTGGAGCAAGTGAGAATGAAGAAAACCAAAAATACAAGGGAAAGATTAGCCCAAATGACTAATGGACCACAAGTACCACAGCCTCCACCAGACTGAGCCCAGCACAACTAGATGGTGCCCGGCTGCCAGCACCTACTGCTCTGACAGGGATTACGACATAGGGCCCTGGACAGAGCTGGAGAAAAATGTACAACAAAATTCTAACTCTCTCACACACACGCACACACACAAAGATCAGACTCACTGGTCTCACAGAGACTGGTGAAAACCCGAGAGTATGCTCTGGACACTGTTTTAACTCTATAATGAAGTCACTCCTAAGGCTCACCCTTCAGCCAAAGATTAGACAGGCCCACAAAACACAACGAAACTCAATGGGCACACCAGGCAGGAGGAGACAAGAAAGCTGGTAACAGGCAAACAACCCAAGGTTGAGAAGGGGAGAGCATTGACATGTTGTGGGGGTGGCAACCAATGTCACAAAACAATATGGGTACTAATTTTTTAATGAGAAGCTAGTTTGTGCTGTAAAACTTCATCTAAAGTACAATAAAAAAATTATAACCTTGAAAAAAAAGAGAGTGAAAACCAAAAAAAATAAAAAAAGAATCAATGGATAGATGGCCCATATCATATTGTTCAAAATTAAATTCCTGTATAAAATAAGCACACCATAAGTCAATGCAGAAAAGATTGTTTATTAAATCGTCCTGTGTCAGTTGGTTAACTATTTATCTTTTCCATTTGTGCTAAAATTTATATGCCCCATTCATTCAGAGTTTATTTTATATTCATAATTTGTATCTTCTTTTTTTTAGCATGAATTTTTATACCAGTAAAAATCTGTTGCTTTCAAGCCGATTCTGACTCATAGCAAACCTATAGAACAGGGTATAACTCCCCCATAGGTTTTCTAAGGAGTGCCTGGTGGATTCGAACTGCCAAATGTTTGGTCAGCAGCTTTAGCTCTCAACCGCTGTGCCACCAGAGCCCCAAAACCAGAACTGCCCCACAGGGTTCCAAGGAGGGGCTGGTGGATTCAAACAACTGACCTTTGAGTTAGCACCCAGACTCTTAACCACAACACCACCATGGCTCTAAATGTTTATGCATAGCATTTTAATTCAACTGGAATTCATTTTAAAGTGTTGTGAAATAAAAATTAAAAATCGATTTGTACTGGATAACAAGTACTTCCAGAAGCATTTGTTAACTAATTCTTCTTTTACTCACCAGTTTCACACGCCTTCTTGTTATAGATGTACACTCATATACTCATGTGTACATGCACATGTGAGGTTTATTTCTAGCCTAGCTAATCTGCACAACATAAAATAGGAAAGGCCCAATTTCTACCCTTATGCTCTATTAGGGAAGACTGGAAGCACTTTCTCATCTATGCAATAGAAATGAAAACTAAAAATAAAAACAAAAAAACCGAAGTATTGGACTTGTATGACAGTTGAGTTATGACTGCATTGTTGGAACAGAACCTCGTAAGTCGGGGAATAGCTGTATGTCTTAAATGTGCCTAGAGCTCTCTATGTACACTTCCTGCATGCAATTTCATGCTGCCTTCATCTCTCGCCTGAACAATAATAATAGCTTCAAACTGGTCTCTCTGCTTTTACTTCTAACATTTCTTATGACAAGCCCATTTTAAAAATAGTACTAAAAGTGTATTTCGCAAAAACTGTAGCGTCCTATCCAATGTAACCTATGCATTTCAGTTGCAACGACTTTCTAATTTTTTAGCTACTTCTTTGTCAATTTACCATCATATTTCTTATTGTCAATTGTAGATATATTAACTAACTTCCTGTTATAACCCATCACCATCAAGTCGATTTTGACTCATAACTACCCTATAAGACAGAGTATAACTGCCCCACAGGGTTTCCAAGGCTGTAATCTTTACAGACTCAGACCGCCACATCTTTCTCCCTCAGGGCAGCTTGTAGTTTCCAGCCACCTGACCTGTAAGTTACCAGCCGAGAGTTTAACCACTGCAAAAGTAGGGCTCCTTTCCTTCTTGTAATAACACATAAAAATTCATTCGTTTGTTTAAAACCTCCCATATCTACCTTTCTTGATGGTGTAATATGATTTTCAGTAATTTGAAAATCAGTTTTTATTAGGGACTTGCAAATACTTTCCAATGCTAAGACAACTTGTGTATTACGCTTACCTCTCATTTTCTGTATCATTTTGTTTTTTTAATAATAAAAGAAATTATTCCCCCATTTCCCCAGATCCACACCTGTGCCTATCAAATATATTCTTCAAAAATATAATTATATTAAATAATCTTTTGTTCTTTCATTATCTTGGAGACTTCTATCATGGAGCTTTCAGTCCTTCTGCTGGAGACTAGACAGGTTTTTCTCTACACCAAAGGCATGACTGTCGTGCTAAAATTCCCTTCCTGATTTCCTGTGTTTGATACTCTGTTTCCAAGATCTGTATCTTCCTCTTCACTGTTCTTTCTCTCATTTTGCTAAGAAATATTTTCATCCTCTTCGACGTGAAAATTTGAAGTCCAGACATGATCATTGTTCTTTCCTCACACATGGTTAATAGTTTGGTTTGTAAAGAATTGTAAATTTGAAATAATTTTCCTTCTGAACTTTGTAGACATTGTTCCTTTATATTCTAGTATGCTGTGTTGCTTTTGACAAATTGCATATCGTTGTGGGTTCTTACTCCTTTATTGATTCTCTGAAAGCATTTAGAAGTTTTTCATTATCCTTGCTTTACGAAATCTCAGAACAAATATCTTTGGTTTTGTTTTTCATTCATTTTTATTTCCTCTCTTTTGTTGGCTCCCCCTACCCTTTGCTCACTCCTCTTTGCTTTCCTCCCTCCCTCCCTCCCTCCCTCCCTTCCTCCCTTCCTCCCTTCCTCCCTTCCTCCCTTCCTCCCTTCCTCCCTTCCTCCCTTCCTCCCTTCCTCCCTTCCTCCCTTCCTCCCTTCCTCCCTTCCTTCCTTCCTTCCTTCCTTCCTTCCTTCCTTCCTTCCTTCCTTCCTTCCTTCCTTCCTTCCTTCCTTCCTTCCTTCCTTCCTTCCTTCCTTCCTTCCTTCCTTCCTTCCTTCCCTCCTTCCTTCCTTCCTTCCTTTCGTGCTTAAGGACCCAAAGCTTTACTTTCTCAGTGAAGACAAACTTGATAGTACAAAATGAATACAAATCATACAGGAAAAGCAGGCTAAATAAACTTAATTATCAGTTTTCAGAATAATGTGTTTTCTTATATTTTTTTTTTTATGAAGATTACCAACAATTCTTAAATTATGAACTTCTGGATTTTAACCTATTTTATCAGTTCCAATTCATTATAATTGTTGTACGTTTTGATGCCAGTATTGTCCCACCTTTGGTCAATAAAAATAACTCAAAAACACTGATTGCTAAGTCCTTCAGATATGACACCAGTAGACTCTAGTAGATTTCTTGTTCTCTGGTACAAAATGTCAAAGCTAATCTTTTGCATTTATTACCTCAGAACTGGAATTGGAAATTTTTCCAAAGAGGTCTATAAGTGATTTTCACTGGTAATGAAAATTTAATTTAATAATAATAACTTTCACTGGTTTCTGGTTTATATTTCCTCTATTTCTTTTGTATAAATGAGAAAAGGAACACATAGACATAAATGCAGATATTTAAAAAAAAAACCCATTGCCGTTGATTCCAATTCATATTGAGCATATAAACCGAAAGCCATTGCAGTTAAGTCAATTCTGACTAATAGTGACCCTATAGGAGAGAGTAGAACTGCCTCATAGAGTTTCTAAGGAACAGCTGGTGGATTCAAACCCACAGCATTTTGGTTAGCAGGTGAGCTCTTAACCACTGGCCACCAGAGCTCCATTGACTCTATAAAAACCCATTGATGTCGAGTCGAGTTTGACTCACAGCGAGCCTGTAGAACAGAGTAGAACTGCCCCATAGAGTTTTCAAGGAGCACCAGGTGGATTTGAACTGCTGACCTTTTGGTTATCAGCCTTACAGCTTCACCACTACCCCACCAGCGTTTTCCATGATCCTCTAGGGACCCTATATATACACACTTTTATTTTCATATTTTTCTTAACACACACACAGTAATTAATAGATATGTAGGAGAGATACTCAGAGACTGTGCAATTATCCCGTTCCTCCTTCCTTAAGGTGTATTTAGCCTGTGGTGTTCTATTAGCAATTTTCTATTTGCCTAATTCTTCCTTCATGTATTACTTAGAAAGTATCTCTTAGCTAGAGATCAAATTCTTGGCTCACATTTTTCCCCTTAAGTGTATTAAAAATATTGATCCACATCTGTCTTGCTTTGTATGTTGCTGTTGAGAAATCAGATGCCAACCTAATTTCCTGTCTTTGAAAGTGAAGCTGTGCTTCTACATGGAGGTACAGATAATTTGTTATGTTAAATTCTAATATTTTCCTTGGCCATTTTTTGGAATTGGCTTCTCTGGATTGGTTATCACAAGTATGTGGTGGGCTGTTTTAATATGCAGATTTAAGTCTTCTGTTATTCCTGAAAATTTCTTAGATTATAATTTTAAATACTTATTTCTGCTCCATTATTTTCTTTTCTTCTTTAGGGACTCCAATTTAATATGTGGTAAAACATTTTTGCTAATCCTCCATATCTATCATGTTCTCTCATTCTTTTTACTCCCTTTTTTAATTTTCATTCTATTGGCTATTTTCATTCCTCTCTTTAATAGCCCTTACTTTTAGCGTAGAATCTCTACTGTCTTGGGAACGTCGTAATTTACTCTTTATTATAAAATGATTTTGTCTTTTTCTCTAATTTTCTGTTAGTTCTAATTTTATATGTATTTTTGTCCATCTCTGCTCTTATTTTGGAATTTTATATAAAAACTCTTATGCTTTATCTGAAAATACTTGCTTAAAGATAATGAATTTAGGTTGAGATGCTGTCTTACAGTTTTTTCTCTATCCATGGTTGTATTTCTGGGAAGAATTTTCATCAACTGAAATGTTTTGATTCTCAATTTCTTTTTCTTTTTTTCCTATTAGTTGGTATGGGTTTTCTGTTTATTTTTAATTGTGTTGTTTTCTCTGGATCAGCAATGATAGATGACCGTATTTAGGTAGAGGTGAGGGGATTCTGTAGATTATTAAGTTATTAGTTTTAGAGCACCCTCCTCTGTTGGTACAGGATTTGCCATTTTTTAAACAGATGATTCTTCTTTGCAGGATGGGGTCAGTTGTGTTCTCTAACCTTGTGATCTTCTTGTTTCTGAGCACCTTGTCTAAGCTGAGTTCCCCAGGAAACAGATTCTGAAATGGAGATTTGCTTGCAAGAAATTAGTCAGAGAATGCTTGAATGCTCAATACTTATTGAGGGAGTAAAAGAAGTAAGCTTGGGCAGAGGGCTGAGTTTAACGTCAATGCAGTCACAACAAAGACCTCAACCAATTCCACTGGGAAGTGAGGAACTGACATTTTCCTTCACAGTTTCCACAACTTAAAGCAAAAGTTCTGGAATATTTACTTCCTATGAAAAGATTAGTGGATACAGGCTGCCCATAGGAAAAGGTGTGAAATGGATGAGGCAGTTCTCAGCCAAGGCCCATTCCTGGACAGGGTCTCAGATGAGAACTGTCAATTACCAGCACTCATAGCTGAGGAATTAAGGTGGGATCTCAGGCTGTGAATCACAGGTCCACTACAGTTCACCTCTTAGATTGTTCAGAGCAACCTGTTTCATATAATAAGTTCTGGGAACAGCTTCTCCAGAATTCTGCTTCTTTTCTTTTCCTGGAGAATTTTAAATGATGAAGGTTAGTGGGACAGCCTACAGCTTCTACTGCTACAGCTATTTTCAAGTCCAGAATTAACATTATTCCCCTACTCTTTAGCTAATACCTCAGTTAGTTTAAGTGGCTAAAATGGTACGGTGACAGAGGCCTGATCCCTAGGGTTCTAAGACCCTGGTCACCATGCTCTTTTCAGGCCATGGTTCCTACGCTTGTTACTTTGTTGTCAACCATGGATAATAAGGGAGTACCAATATGTTCCTACAGATCACCTGAATGCCAAACATATTTTTCCTAGTTCCCATTGAATAACAGCAGTTCTACCTCTTCCTCATGATCAGGGTCAATTATTGCTGCAAGTCTTGTAACTCCTTCCCTTGTCTTCTTGTATCTGGGCCTAAGGAATCCAAAGGGACTGGGTGGCAGCTATAGCATTAAGTACTATGGGATTCTCTCAGTGTTTCCTAGTAAAAGCATTTCTCCTCTGAGATCCAGGACCCCTAAATCCATACAGTTCAGACTTCGGGAAAAAAAAAAAGTGCAATTCCCACAAGTGGCTTACTTAGGAAGTTTCTGGATTCATATCATATGGTCCAAATAAATGTCCAACTTAGGACACAAAACCATATAATTGTCTCTGATTTATGATGTATACTGCTTCTTGGAAAATGAAGACTTCACATTATAAGATATCCACTCCAAGATGATACCTTAGTTGTACTTTCAAAAGGTCATTCCATCAATTTATTAAGCCAGTAGTTTCTGGATAATGTGAAATGCAATAGGAGCAGCAGGCCACTAATTACCCAATGCCATACCTTTGGTGTAAATTAGGTTTCTTGGTCCAACTCAGTGTAATGTACCACTCTGTCAGCCCTCAGATAGTTGTTCTGTCTGAGGTATTGCAGATAGGAAAAGCTATTCCATACCTGCCTTATGTGTCAATTGCAGTCAAGGTGAATTTCTGCTGTTTTTTAAGGTGGAAGGGATATGCGGTAGCCAACTTCACAACAAGTGACTGATTGATCTCCTTGAGGGGTGTTGCCATATTGGGGACTCCACACTGGTCTCTGTCTCTGGTAGGTTTGATATTTGGGAGTGACAGTAGTTAGATGAGCCTTGAAAAGTAAGAACCCATGTTCATACGCATAGCCTACATATCAGCCACCATAACTACTTTGTTCACATGCATATTTTTCCAGCGATGGAGTGGAAGATGAACAAAGAAGGAAGACCTCAACTGGCTGAGCCATTCTGCCTACTTGGTTGTTTTGTGTTTCTTCCATCATAGATGCTTTCTGGTAAAGAGTAACATATGATATAAATTTTTCCACACTTCTAACCGACCGCAATAAATCCATTTATATGCTTCTTCCACAGATCTTTCAGTCCTTAATATTTTAATCTTTCTCCCTACAGACCACTGACCAACATCCAAACCATTCACTTCTACCCTAAATTTATATTTTCTTAACTTGGACCATTTCCCTTTCTATAAAATGGAAATAGTTGATCAGTCCACTACACAAAGTGAGAATTTCCTTACTGATGCCTTTGAAGACCACTCCTGGAGGGAACTATAGTTCAGAAGCAATACATTTTGGTTTGTACTAACATACCAAACTGATCATCCCAGAACCAATCTTGACATTTTATATTGTCTGCAAGCTGGTCATAAGGGAACCTCCGTTAGCCCAGAAGTGTGAGCTGAGGGGCAGAAGTCAGTGCAACAGTGATATGTGACATGGGGTCTGGGCTACCTGCTTATACAGTTTCCTGTGTCCTTTGGCCCTGCCCATGCCTGATCCTGGATTTACCATTTTCACCTTCTAATGGATTGTTCCTGTGCCTACCTGACCTTATACTTGGATATGCTGACAAATTCCAGCTCATAAAGTAGAGTTCTGGTCTCATGGTCATTCAGTATCCCAGGATCAGGAGCTCTGTCTCTATCAAGGCTCATTGCATATCAGGAAGTTATTTTTTGAATAATTTTCTATTGTAGATTTCAAGTCCTTTTTCCAAAACCATAGGAGTCTAAGTTGTGATTCACCTTTTGTGGTTTCCCATAAACTTTCCATAAACTCCACATTTCCTCTGATGTCAGACATCTCTAATTCCATAGGTATGCTGTATCACATGATCCTAAGCTTAGGACAGAAGAACACTTTCCTCTTCTGAAATTACCTCGATAATGGATTCTTCTCCCATTTGGACTGATATACCTGTATTTGGTATCTTTTTCAACTATGTCTGATATTTAGAAAAGTTAGGAAATAATTATAAGCAAGACCTTGAATTGTGGATCACAGTGCTAAACTCAGATTTTAAAAATAGTAAGGGATATACTTCTTCACATTCTTAAATTACTACAACAATTATTACTATTATTTTAATAATAGTATTAGTGAGAAAAAACAATGCTTTTATCATTAACACATATAAAATAAAAATTATTTTTATTACCATTTCTTTGACTTAATCTCATTCTTTTGATTTTAATTTTTATGTTTTATAATATGTATAATATTTTAGTATAGTGGCACAACTACATAATATATAAGTAAAATGAATATATTCCAAATGATTTTACTGCTATGAATGGATGGCTAAAAAATTTGGGAATCCCTCCTGTAGTGTAGCCACTAACAGATGAATGACAGTTGGCAACTAAAAAGTAAAAAAAAAAAAAAAAAAATTTTTTTTTTTTATAATCTCAGGAAAACTTTAGAATAAAAAAGGGAGACCAAATATAGAACTGAAGGAAATACAAGCATCATGAAGGGCAAAGAGAGAAACATGACCTAGCCTAAAAGACTGAGACAGAACAGTTAGGAAAATAGGAGAAATGAGTGTTATCACAGAAGCCAGAGATGACTTCCAATAGTACCAAACACTACAGCTTGGTCAGGAATATAATTCGGAAATGTTCTTTAGAGTTGGAATTTAAAGCTTGGTTGTGACTTCAGTGAGAGAGAAGATTAAATGAAATGGTGGGGACAGATAATAATAAGTGTGAGGGAACCAGATAGAACAATTCTCAATCTAACACCCTACTCTACCTAGTGTCTTTTTGAAGGATTCCTTATGTTATGGACCCCTAAGATTTAGCCACCTTTCAAGCTTCTAGGCCTTTAATCATACTTATCCTCAAAGATTAGACAGGCCCATAAAAGAAAACGAGACTAAGTGGGCATGCCAGCCCAAGGGCAAGGATAAGAAGGCAGGAGGGGACAGCAAAGCTGACAAAAGGGGAAAGTGAGGCTGAGAAGGTGAAAGTGCTGACATGTCAGGGGGTTGGCAACCAATGTCACAAAACAGTCTGTATATTAATTGTTTAATAAGAAAACACTTTGCTGTGTAAACCTTCATCTAAAGAACAATTATAAAAAAAAAAAAGGAAGAAATTTGCCCAGGGTCAAACAGTTTACAGGTAAAAACATTGGAATTCAAACCCAAGTTGGCTTAGTTCCAAAACTCATGATGCCAAAAAAAAAAAAAAAAATTGTGATAAAAAATTAAATTTTACTTATCCTACAAGGTTCATCTGAAATGACACTTCCATTTAGAAATCTTTCTTCCTTCAGCCCACTATTCACTTCCTTTGCTATATTCCCACATAATAAGTTTACACTTATAAAACTTATCACAGCTTGACTTATACTCTAGTTAGCAATGTGTCTTTTCCCCCTGTTAGATTATAAGCTATTGTCAGGAGCCCCTTCTAATATCTATGAATATTCATCCCCACTTAGTTCATATCTTGTGCCCCTCATGCTTATTGTCTTATCCAATGCCCTGTATAAATACTTAATAAAGGTTGAAGAAAACTCAAATTTTAAAAAGTAAATTTGTAGTGAGTCTCTAGGTCAGTTTTTTTGTGACAAACTATAAGATATATAGCATGGTCTCTGACTTAAGGATGTTTAATCAAAACATAAATTATAAGGATCTATAAGTTGCGCTTAATTGTCAAATGTGTTAAGAAGGCAAGTAAGTACCATGTAAGTCAGGAAGAGGAAAGCTCAATTTGATACAAAGCACCCTGAGAAAGTCCTCATGGACGAGATCAGATTGAACTCGAGGATGAGATGAATTGGAGTGGAAAGAGGGAGAAGAAAGCTTTTTAGGAGAGGAAACATTGTGAGCAAGTTCACTGAGTCAAGGCTGAACTGAGTGCACAGAGGAACTGTGAAGTGCATGGCCTAGTGCCCTGAGCTGAGAGGAGGAAAGTAAGGGGACAGGTAAGAAACAGGCAGAGCACAGAGTATGTGAAATACAAAAACTGAGAAAATGGATTTGGTTTGAAAAACAATCAGGAACCATCAAAAATTAAGCCTGGGAGTGCAGTGGGATGGATCACTTTTGTGTGGCCTTTAGTGCCATGGTCTGGTAATTCCCACCCACATGATTGGGCAGGACTGTGTGACAGGGCCATTGTGACCCACCAAAGGGATTGGTCAGTTTGCCATCCCACTGGACTTGAAATGAGCTACCCCAGAGGCGAGAAAGACAAGATCCTATCACCACCGGGGAAGAACGGTAGGAGCCAGCACATCATTTGAACCAGCATCCCTGTGCTGAGAAGCTCCTAGAACCAGAAGACAGAGATCTATAACACAGAAGGCAGCAAGTCATGGCAGTAGAGGCCTGGCAGCAGAGAGTCCACAGCAGGAAACAGAGTGGTCAGTTTCCTGGGGTTACCAGCCCACGACAGAAAAAGCTGAGTGTCTTTGGGCAGAGGCCTATGGCCAGGGAGAGGTGTGCCTGCGAGCACAGCTGGGAAGAGACTGTCCTGATGGAAGAACCATATCCTGAGTGTTCCTGAGTATGAATTGTAACTGTTACTTCCCTAATAAACCCCATAATCGTGAGTATTGTCTGTGAGGTCTGTGTGACCATTGTAGTGAAAAATCAAACCCAGCAGAGAGTACAGAAGGCTGTGTGAGGAACAGCTGGTGTCAGAATTGGTTAAGATGGTGAAGAGAGGAGAGATGTCTGATCTCTGTCTCATAGGAATCAGCCTTGATCTTGATTCTCCTTACCCCTTGTGAAGTTAGAGGTTGTCAGACACTACCTCCACATTGTTTTCACAAGGAGTATCATTTTTTTCATTTATTTAACAAATATTTACTGAGTGCACCAAAGTGCCAGACACTATAAAGGTGCTGAGAATGCATAAAAGAACAAAGAGAGAAAGTTCCTCCCTTCTTAAATGTATATGCTAATGGTGCTAGTAGAGTAAGGGTGATGAATTATACATGTACCAACTAATAAGTATACGATATGTTCAGGAGTGATTAGTGGTATAAAGAAAAAAAGGGTGACGAAGGTAAAGGGAAGCTAAGATAAACAAAAAAGATAGGAAGACAAGTTCAGTAATTCACTAGGACTGAATAGCTGTTATGGATTGATTTGTGCCCCCAAAATGTGTGTTGCATATCCTAACCTCTATGCCTGTAGTTATAATCCCATTTGGGAATGGGTTGCCTTTGTTATGTTAAGCAGGCAGAGTGAGTGTAGGGTGTATCTTGAGTCAGTCTCTTTTGAGATATAAATGAGATTAAACAAGCAAGCAAGATGATAGATGCCAAGCCACATGATAACCACCCAGGAGCAGAATCTATAAGACGCAAGGATCTTTCTCCAGAGATGATGGAAAGAGAAAGTCTTCCCCTAGAGCTGGCACCCTGAATTTGGACTACTAGCCTCCTAAACTGTGAGAAAATTAATTTCTGTTTTTTAAAGCCACCTACATGGCTTTAAAGCATTTCTGTTATAGCTGCACTAGACAACTGAGACAAAATTTGGTACCAGAAGAGTGAGGTCCTGCTCTAACAAACACCAAAACTCTGCAAATGGTTTTGGAATTGGGTAATGGTCAGAGGCTGGAAGAATTTTAAGGTGCCTAATAGTAAAAGCCTAGATTGCCTTGAAGAGTTTGTTGGTAGAATTTTGGACGTCAAAGGTAATTCTGATGCAGGCTCTGAAGGAAGTGAGGAGAGCTATAGAGAAAGTATCATCTTAGAGAATACACATGGTGCCAGCAACAGAATATAGTTAGAAATGTAGATGTTAAATGTGCGTTTGGTGAGGCTTTAAAACAAAATGATGAAAATGTGATTGGAAAATGGGGGAAGGACAATGCTTTTTATGCAGTGGCAAAGCGTTTGTCTCAATTATATTCAAATGATTAACAAAAGGTAGAATGTGTAAGTGATAAACTTGGATATCAGGCTGAGGGGATTTATAAGCAAGGGCCATGTGGTTTCTTCTTGCCGTTTATAGTAAAATGTGATAGGAAAGAGATGGATTTAAAAATGGGCTGTGCAAAATGAAACCAGAATTTGCCTCTTGTAATTCTACAGACAGGAAACAGACCAAAGGAGCTACATCTGCTGTCCTCCAGAAAAAGAGAAGGATCATGCCTGGAACAGCTTGGAGATCGACAGAAGTGTGGGAAGGAGCATGGGAAAGAGGGCCTTCTCAGTTTCAAAGGGTGGGACCATAGCCTCCTGGATCTCAGAGGGGGGGCCAGAGCCTCTTTGGTTTCAAAGAGTCAGATCTTCACTAGTTCAGTTCCAGAGTGTGGACGCTGCTGTTAAGTTGTGCCAGGGGGAAGTGGCTGTCACCAAAACCTATGAGGACAGGCTGGTATGCCCAAGGGACAGAAGAACAAGGTCTACTGGGACTGAGGGGGTGTGGTCAACATTCAGATGGGCTAGGAGAATGGGGCTTCCCAGAGCCAAGGGAGCGGAGTTGCCATACCTGTAGGCCCGGAAAATGGGACTGAAGTCCAGGGCCAAGGGGTCTACCCCCTGAACTCAGAAAACATGGCCAAAACCCAGAATCTGAAGTGCAGTGTGATTTCTCAGATGGTCTTAGGGAAGAGAGGATTCTTTTCAAACCTTGAGAGCTAATTATAAATTATTCTGCTGAGTTTTGAACTTGCTTGATGTTCCTTATTCCTTCTTTCCCTCCAGTATCTCTCTTTTGTAATGGGAATGTATACCTTGTGACTTTTCCACCACTGTACTTTGGAAACAGACGATTTGTAGTCTAGATTTCACAGGTTCACAGATGAAAAGAATTTTTTTCCCCAAAATGGAATATTCATAAGTTCCCATGCATATTTGATTTAAATACTTCAGAAGATGAGATTTTGGAGCTGGAGTTGATTTGAGATTTTTGGGATGATATGATGGCGTGCATGTGTTCAGCATGTGGCAAGGACATGAATTTTTGAGGGCCAAAGGGTGCAATGTTATGGATTAAATTGTGTCCCCCCAAAATATGTGTTATAAATCCTAATCTCTTCGTCTGAGGTTATAATCCCATTTGGGTATGCGTTGTCTTTGTTATGCTAATGAGGCAGAATGAGTGTAGGGGGTATCTTGAGTCAATCTCTTTTGAGATATAAATGAGATTAAACAAACAAACAAGAGAAGCAGAGATGAGGGAAGAGAGATGCCAAACCACATGAAGACCACCCAGGAGCAGAAGCTAAAAGAGACGAGGACCTTCCTCCAGAGCCGACAGAGACAGAAAGCCCTCCCTTAGAGATGGAACCCTGAATTTGAGAAAGTAATGTGAGAAAATAAATTTCTGTTTTTAAAGCCATCCAATCGTGGTATTTCTGTCTGTTATAGCAGCACTGGATAATTAAGACAATAGTAATATCAAAGTTTTCCTGTGAGGGCTGGAAGAACATGGGGATAGATTCAATTCACAGAATGAAGTAGTCAGGGACCTTGGCTGAATTCACCACACTTCTCCAACTTTTCTTCACCAAATCCTAATTATTTTTCAAAAGCCACATTAAACCTACTGGTCAAACCAGTCTGAGACTTTTTCCTGCCCATTTGACATTTTATGCACAGAATGGAGAACAAGATTTAAAAATTAGATGAGTTACATCAGAGTCTGCGAGATCATTACCACAGACTTCAGTGAGGGTCATTTGCTCTAACCACAGTGTCTTACGGAGCATCTTTAATTAATGCCGAGTGGTTTCTATGTTTGTGGACTGGATCTCCTCACAGAGAAACACAGATGTCAATTCCAGAAAATCCCTTTAGGATTAGATGGAAAACAAACTTAACACTGTAATTATACTCACTGACCTGATAGTAGTCTCCAAGGTTTTCATTCTTTTAGTCCCACATGTTTTAGAGAACGAGATTTACATTCAGAAATTCAATTTGCCCTAACATCATAAGGCAAGTCACAAGACAAGACCTTCTCAGAGAAATCCAGGTAAAAGAAATATTTGAATTTATTTTTACTTTTAATATTGACACCCATAAATATTTCTTTCTCAAAATCTGTTGTCTTCATTGTTCATAGATTTCAACTCAGTTATCTCTCTAACTTTTCTCTAACTTGAAGACTGTGAGGAGCTAGGATGAGACAGAACACTGCAAATCAACCCAACGTTTTCTGAGTATGAGGTAGAATTTCAAAACATATGGATAAGATCACACAGTAATTCTATTTAATAATTCAAGGTTGTTGTTGTTGTTAGGGTTTGCTGAGTTGGTTCCGAGGCATAACAACCCCATGTACAACAGAACAAAACACTGCCCAGTCCTGTGCCATCCTCACAATCATGGCCATGTTTGAGCCCATTGTTGCAGCTATATGAACATACAGTTATTTCTAATTTAGCTGAATAATTAGATGGTTTACATTTAATACATTTACATAAAGAAACAAAATGTTTAGCCAGTGTCTCCCTTTTGATTTTTAAAAAAAAATAAGTTTTAATATTATGGAAAACTAAATCCATTTATACCGTAGAATTTACATGATTAGCATCTTCAGTTGAGATGTCCTGCTGCAAAGCAAAACAAAATTTGTTCTCAAAAATCCTAAAATTATTTCAGGGTTTTATTAAACTAAAGGATAAAGGCAAGCTTATATTAATTTATAAGCTATTGTGATATAATTCAGAAAATTTTATAATTTCCCAAGGAAACAGAAATATAGTAGATAAGATTGTGCAACATGAATAGTGCAATTAGTGTCACTAAATTGTACACTTGAAAAATATTGAATTGGCAAACATTGTGCTACATATATTTTTACGACAATTTTTAAAACGTCAATTCAAGTAATAGAAAGGCACCTAAATTTTTTCTAATAAAGTATTTTGAATAATTTCCTTTGTAGGCTCTTCTTCAAGCTTAATAATTCCAATTTGCCGAGCCACAGAGGTCACTTAGAATGATTGGCAGGATACTGATAACAAGTTCACTTGTTCCAGGTGGCCAGGGTAGAGCTAAGATTTGAATCAATTCTGCCTTTTTACCGGAGCATTTTACAGATCCCCTCTTTTTTTTTTTTTCTCACAGAAGTATGTCACAGTTAATCTCCAAATGCTGACTATCTAATAAACAAATTGTGCATACACATATAAAATAAGCAATGCAGATTAAACTCAAAGATTCTAGATTATGCTGGACATATAACATATGCATAAGGGCTCAGAAAATGGAGATCACTGTGGCCTGGACTAGGTTATTTAGTTTAAACTTTCTTAAGTAGCATTATATGTAATAATATCCGGTGCCATCAAGTCGAATCCAACTCATAGTGACCCTTTAGGACAGAGTAGAACTGCCCCATAAGGTTTCCCAGGAGTGGTTGGTGGATTTGAACTGCCAACTTTTTTGGTTAACAGCCAAGCTCTTAACCATTGCACCACCAGGGCTCCTCTGTGTATAAACCATGCCTGAAATAAGCGATTGAAAGGATATAGATATTTAAGAAAGGTGCCAAATATCTGTATTTGGAATAATGATTTGTAAGAAATAACAGCATGGGCAGAGTCAGTGTTTATGGAAATGAGTCGGTGTGGCACTGGAGGTGGGGATGAGGGAATTGAACAACGGGTGGACAGAGTGATGAAAGTGATGGAAGAGCTATTGGTGAATGTGGGAAATAAGGATGGTGATGGATCAGGTTACAGAGAAACTTAAGTGCCGTCCTAAAAAAGTTGAATTTATGTTAGAGACAGGAAATACTAAAGTCCTCCTGGCAGCAGAGTACTGCATCTGACAATATCATGAAGGAACACACAGATCAGTAGATCTGGAAATGATCAGAAGAATGTGACTTCAAATAAATAATCAAACTCTGGGGAGCTTCTGATGAATGGTAGAAGTCTCTACAGAACTGGAGAGAATACATACTGGATGTTTATCAAATCTCATAATATGGTCATAATTATTAGAGTACCATCACCAAATCTCAGCATATTAGAAAAACAGGAGACCCTTAACACTAGAAATGGAGAGTGTTCAGATAAAGAAGGAAAATATTAACATTTTTTTACAACTGGTCTCAGAAAACTTACTCCATCATAACAGAATGGGTTAACAGAAGTATGAAGATGGTATACACCAGTTAACTTATTAAGGAAATTGGCCCATTTTCATTTCCCTAGCTTCCCAAAGTAATTTTCTTTAAAGTGACCTTGGCACACTTTCTAAATTATACATTTCATCCATCTAAAGTAGAATGGTATTCAAAGTATTCACTTCACTGAAATAGCATATTAAAAAAACTTTGCTCAGTTAAAAAAATAAATATATAGGAAAATGGATTTTATGTACACTTTAAGAATTGTCACTACAAAACCTGACATAGAAATATTTGAGAACACTAAGTCTAGGAAACTCTGCTGGCATAGTGGTTAAGAGTTACAGCTGCTAACCAAAAGGGCAGCCATTCAAATCCCCCTGGTGCTTCTTGGAAACCTTATGGGGTAGTTCTACTCTGTCCTATAGGGTCATTATGAGTTGGAATCAACTCGACAGCAGTGGCTTAAATCTAGCATACCGTGTATTTGTTCACTATCCTTGTGTAATTCATAAACACAAATCTTTTCACTGCAAGCAATTCCTGGAATTATCAAAATATTCTTGTGAATTTTGAGCTTCAGGGCTTCAGGTTATATAAGATGAAATTTTGAATTATGGTGTTGGTGAAGAATGTTGAATATACCATAAATTGCTATAAAAGCTAGCAAGAAGTACAGCCAGAATACTTCTTGGAAGTGAAAATGGTAAGACTTCATCTCACGTACTGTGGACATGTTATTAGGAGGGACCAGTCCCTGGAGAAGGACAGGTCAGCAAAAAAAAAAAAAAGGAAGATTCTCAATGAGATGGATTAATGCACTGACTGCAACAATGAGCTCAAGGATAGTAATGATTGTGAGGATTGCTCAGGACTAGACAGGTTTCATTCTGTTGTACATAGGGTGTCTATGAATGGGAACCAACAAGACAGTGCCAAAAACTACAATAATGTTCCCTGGAAGAATATATGCCTGTATTTCAGAGACATTCAGGGGAAACTTGAGGAAGTGGCTCTATTCCCTGTCCCCCAACAGAAATTTGCGGAGAAAATTAGACACACTATAAATTAGAATCCTATCTCTCCATATTTTCTGTCTCAACAGAGAAAGTAGAGATGAACAAAGACAATCACTCCTTGACAAAAGAGTTTATCCTCATAGGATTTATGGATCACCCAGATCTGAAGACTCTCCTGTTTATGGTGTTTTTTTGCTATCTATCTGATCACCATGGTGGGGAATCTTGGTTTGGTGGCATTGATTTTCCTGGAGCGCCATCTCCACACACCCATGTACATCTTTCTGGGCAACCTGGCTCTGATGGATTCCTGCTGTTCCTGTGCAATTACCCCCAAGATGTTAGAGAACTTCTTTTCTGAGGACAGAATGATTTCCCTCTATGAATGCATGGCACAATTTTATTTTCTCTGCCTTGCTGAAACTGCGGACTGCTTTCTCCTGGCAGCAATGGCCTATGATTGCTATGTGGCAATATGTCGTCCACTGCAGTACCACACCATGATGACAAAGAAACTCTGCATTCAGATGATCATAGGGGCCTACATAGCTGGGAATCTGCATTCCATTATTCAAGTAGTACTTCTATTAAGGTTAACCTTTTGTGGATCACATCAAATCAATCACTTTTTTTGTGACGTTCTTCCATTATACAGACTCTCCTGTGTTGACCCTTATATCAATGAACTGATGCTACTTATCTTTGCAGGGTCAGTTCAAATCTTCAGTATTGCCATAGTCCTAATCTTTGCATCCTTTTCACTATTTTCAAAATGAAGTCCAAAGAGGGAAGAGGCAAAGCTTTATCTACTTGTGCATCTCACTTTCTCTCTGTCTCAATATTCTATGGTTCTCTTCTCTTCATATACATTCGGCCAAGTTCCTTTAAAGAAGGGGATAAAGATATACCAGTTGCCATTTGTTATACTCTAGTAATTCCTTTATTAAATCCTTTTATTTATAGTCTAAGAAATAAAGAAGTAATAAATGTCATGAAAATTATGAAGTCTAGAAAAGCTCATAATATTCTGAGACAAGTATCATCCTCTTGACAAATTCATTTTAATTAGATAAAATTTCTTCAAAGTCAAGTATACTAGGAAATTGGAAAATGGCCACTTTTTGTATCATATATTAAATCACTAAATCATGACGATTTTTAAGTCAAATAATAAATGGTTAAATAAGTTCATGAAGGGGGATTCTACTAAAATGTATTTGAAAATCTAAACTACAAGGGTCTCTTAGGATTGCATTAAGTGACTACTCCTAAGGCCGCGAATTGTGTCAAAGTGGAATTAGCTACAATTTTCAAAGTATCCAACAAGTCCTAGGAATAAAATTCGGTATGTAAAGGCAGCCTCCAATTAGCATTGCTGGCAAATTTATGGAATCTCTAAGCATAGTCTTACAAATTCAAGTGCATTCCAAGTTCTCCTATATTAATGACTTAAGCCAACCGGTCTATCACAAGTAAACTGTGCATTTGAATTCGATTCTCAACCTTCTCTGAGTTGTTCAAGAGTTTATGTTTGAATATGGAATTATACAGAATATGTATTCTCAAATCAAGAACATCTTTATCTTAGGTGGGTTATTTTTCCTGACAAACTCTCTGAAATAGTTTGTATAATGGTAATTTATCAATCTTTAGTTGAAAATATTGCATTTATATTAAAAGTCCTATGGATTTGAATGTTTTCACATAGCTTGATATTTGTCCATGATTCATGACAGTGCAATTTCTGAATGTATCAATTAATTCAAGGATTTTCCCCCAAGGTAGTGTTAATTGACTTGTATGTTATTAGGAATATCACTAATCTACACTAATTCCAATGTAAATTATTGCTATATTATGAGCAGTAACAGAAAGCTGGAAATGCTGCTCAGGAAAATTAAGGCAAAAATTGTGAAAATGCTAAAAAACTGAACATGAACAAAAAAGTTTCTTGATCAGTTAAATGTGCAATTATGAAAGAAAAAAAATGGTTACATGAGAACCCACCCTGTGCTAGACACAAAACTACACCCTTCAGCTTTATTACCTTCCTATGATTTAGGCATTATTTTTTATGCTTTTCCAGAATAAAACACTCATATGTTGAAATATTAAGCACTTCATCAAGAACCAGAGAGAACATTTTTGCCATTGCAGGAACAGCACTTCCACTAACACTTGCACAAATTTTAGTTTCTTCCTGCTCTATTATGCTATTGCTCAATTCTTTCTTACCAACTTCACAGCCTTTTGAAGCAAGCCACAGGTCACTTTTCAAAAGATTTAAGATTTTCCCAGATACACTTTAAACTCAGTACTGAAGTCAATCCTGAAGTTCACTCTTCAGCCAAAGATTAGTTAGGGCTAAAAAATAATACACAAAGTTCAACCATGTGTATGAGGCTAAAAGGGCACACCAGCTGAAAAGCAAAGACGAGAAGGCAGGAAGGGATAGAAAAGCTGAATGAATGGAAAAAGGGAATCTGAAGATGAAAAGGGAAGAGTGTTGACATATTGTGGCACTGATAACCAATGTCACAAAACAATATGTGTATTAATTGTTTAATAAGGAACTAATTTCCTCTATAAACTTTCACCTAAGGCACAGTAAAAAAAAAAAAAAAAAAGAAAGAAAGAAAGAAAAAAGAATGAGCAGAGAAAAAAAAGAAATTTTATAGGAAAATTCAAGGATAGACGGTTACTGGATAAACTTAAGCCAAACAAGTTACTCTCAGGTCCTTTGCTAGGTGGGATGTTCTACTTGTTCTCTTATTAGGAGCCAATGGCACCATATGCCAGCTTCTCACTAAGGCTGCTGATTCTGGGACTTCTGAGAAGGTAATTTTATGTCTGGAGTCAGGTTTTCCCCTGAACACTTATTCCCCTTTCTAAGCAGCCTTGGCCTATTAGCAAAGCAATTAACACCTGGAAAGAAGTTCACCTGCATATTATGAGCATTAACAGAAAGCTGGAAATGCAGCTTATTGAAATTGAGGCAGAAAATAGTGAAAATCCTGAAAAACTGAACAACAACAAAAATGTTTATTGATCAGTTAAATGTGCAGTTTCTGTCTTTCCACATGTTTGGCAAGACCATTCAGTGAGCTTCTTTGTTTAAAAAAAAAAAAAAACCAGTAGGAACCTGTAAGTAGCCTCTGAGGGTATAGTGGTTAAGATCTCAGCTGCTAACCAAAAGGTCAGCAGTTTGAATCCACCAGCTGCTCCTTTGAAACACTATGGGGCAGTTCTACTCTGTCCTGTAAGGTTGTTAGGAATCAGAATTGACTTCTTGGAAAAGGATGTGGTTTGGTTTTTTGGAAGCAGCCTCTTAAATTTACTTTGGTCTTTTCTAAACTGTTCTTTGCTGTCCATAGGAACCAAGCAAAGCATTGAACACTTATTAGTAAATTAAGGTGGAAAAGACTAATCTATTTTAGAAAGATTTTTCTGCAGAAAGTTTTTTACAGTTAACTTTCCATCTTCCATTTGCCCAAAAATTAATTTAACAAGACTATCTGATTCCATGAGCAAGCTGGTCAATCCATATTTTAATGTAAAACAAGGTTAATATTTGTGATCATTAATCTGATTTTTCTCTGAAGAACGTATTCATCTGATTAATGTTTTTTTCTTGTAACACCCTCACCTTGTGAATCTCACCAATCTAGTTTTTTCTTGTTTGAGAATGCTTTAAGAATTCTGCCCAGCCTTGAAACCCTAAACCAAAACTTTTACCTGATGTCTTCTTAAAACCAAGATTATCTTAACTGGTAAAAAATATCTGCCTTGAGCATTATTCTCTTTTATGAGCTATCTATATGGTATCAAATTGACAACAACAACAGCTCAAAAGATTACATAGGAATCTTAGGAGGAAGTGAGTTTGTTAATGAGGAGGAATAATTCAGAAAAGAAGGGTGAGAATCGGTACACAACTTGAAGAATGTAATCAATGTCACTTAATTGTATGTGTAGAAACTGTTCTGCTGTGTATATACTCAACAACAATGAAATAAATAAAATTTAAAAAGAAGGAAAAACAAAAGATCTAAGATTTTTCTTTTCTCATCAAGAGATAGCATTTTACCTTCCCTCTTAGCATTTGAGGGATTGCTTTGACCACTAAATTGCTTTTTAGAAGTCATTTTTTCACAGAAACAAAGGGTGCACACAACACTAGTAGGAAAAAAACAAGACGCAAGGCAAACAATGCTCAAACATTGAGTGCTGCAGAGAGACTAAGGATCTATGAAGTGATGGGAGGTTACAGCAGGGTATGCTTACACGTCATTTCATTCATGTGGATTCAGCATAGTGCTCAGCACATGGCAAATTCAAGTTTTGCTTTTTGGAACTCTCTTTCTCTTTTGAATAGTTTCAATTTTTAGTTTCTTGAATCTGCAAATTCAGATAATGAGGGTACAGAAGGCCATATGTAATATGATTTCCTTTAGAAAACTGATTTGGCATTTGACTGGAAAGAAACTAACTGCAATAATTCAAATTTTAGGTGGTAAGAGCTGAAACTGAAGAAGACTCGGTAAGGAGAAATTCATGAAGTCTTTTTTGACCAAGACTAAGTGATTGAATTAAACTCAGTTTTTTTATGAATTAAACTGCCCTTTTTGTGTGTGTGTCTGTGTCTACTTAGGACTCTTTGTTTCCTAATTCATCTCATCAGCATTACTTTTCATAGGCACCTGCTATCTGCATCCTTAATTGCTAGTAGCTATGGAAACTGAAGAGAGTATTTCTCTCTGGATTCAAACCAGGATGTAAAAGAAATGCACCCTAAGGAAAGGAATATTGCCATAGGTGTCTTTTTGTGTAAAGTGGGCCAAGAAATGTTTCTTTATGAAAGAATATAATTAAATTTTTTGGAAACGGAGTTGGAGCTAGCCTTATCTAAGTTTCCCAGACACTTAAAAGGGTTTTGTTTTAACCAGCTGTTTCTGGGAAATATGGTTCTAGTACTGAATGGTTATTGCAGCTCCCTGAGATAATCTGGTTAGAGCTGTATAACATCAACCAGAGATGCTTTTATGATCTCTCCTAAAGGAAAAGTGACTATAATTTAAAACCTCTTTAATTAGCCCTTGAAATCAATCACTGTAAGCCTCTGTAACCAATTATTCAGTAGAAGCCTATTCCCAATTCCTAACCCACACCTCTTGTTACCTCAACAAAAACTAAACCAATCAAATGATTGTATTATAATTTCTTTGTTTCTCGGGCTATATCTGTTCCTGTTAGAAGCTCTCTTGCTGGAGCCATCAGTTTTTCATTTATATGAACTGGTGTCTCTCTGCACTTGAATGAATCTTCTTCTTCTACTTTTTTTTTTTAACTTTTTCTGAATAAATCCTCCTTAGCTTTTTTCTCTACAACAAATCTAAGAAAGGAAAGAAGTGCATAGGTAAAAACAACACCTTAAGGAACAACAAATAGTTCATTGTAATTGCTGTATAATAAAATCATCACCTATTACCTTCTTGTGAGTATCTACCATGTCATATCTGATTTTATACTACCAGGACTTATTACAGTGACAGACATTTTTGGGCATTCAATAAACACTTCTTGACTACATGATGAGACTTTTGAATATTTTTAATAACTAGTGAATTTAAATATTTTCTGTACATTTATTTACCATTCACCTTTTTTTCTCAAAATCACCTGCTCATGTCCCTTGCATACTCTTTCAAAGAACCTTGTCATTTTTCTTGTTATTTATATACACATTTTATATGAAAAGGCTAGTGAGTTTTTATACGTAGGTGTCATACTTTTTTTTTTGTCAATAGTGCATGTTTTCCAGATTTGCTTATGATATTTTGTGATATACAGATATTTTCATTTCAAGGTCCTCAAATCTAGTGATTTCTCTCTTTGTAGTTTCTATTGCCACTTAAAACTCCCCAATATGAAACCTCATAATCATTATTATTTTTAGATACTTCAATTTTCCACATTTAATTCTGAATTAGGTGAATGACCTAACGTGATATCAATATTTATTTAAAAGATATTTTAATTAGGTGAGACTTTACTATAATTCCAATCAACATATTAGAATAATTGCTCAAAGAATTTGGTGAAGAAGTTCTAAATTTGTCCCAATGCTAAGTCAAGAAAATATTGAAAGTGACAAATACGAAGCATTCATTTTAAATTGCATGACAAATCTACAATAATTTAAACAACTCCATATAAGCTTAAGAATCAATAAACATATTATGGAAAACAATAGATTGTCTAGAACCAAACCCGAATATATGGTAAGAAGAGCATCACCAATAACATGACAAAAAAAGTTCTTTTATGTCTGGTTCTACAGCACATTCTTAACTATTTTGACTTTTTCACTTGCGCTGTTTTTTGTTTAAATTTTTACTATGAAAAATACCAAAAACAGAAAAAATTAATCTCCATATACCCACCATTAACTTTCCATATATTTATATTATAGTTATTTAAGTTAGCATATAACAGATTTATTATTTTTATTTTTGAATTTCTCATTTTTATTTTCTAACATAGTAAATAAAGTATGCTGTTTAGAATATTCACTCCACTGGAATAACATATAAAAAATTATGTATAAAAATACAGCATATAAAAAATCTTTGCTCAGTGAAAAATATATATATGTATACAGGAAAATGGATTTTAAGTATACTTTGAAGATCATCAATACAAAAAAATGACATTCATATATTTTATTTATTTTTTATTGAACTTTAGTTTCTCTTCAAACAGTACACACGTTGTTGTATCACATTGGTTAACAGCCTCACGACATGTCAACACTCTCCCTTCTCAACCCTGGGTTCCCTATTACCAGCTTTCCTGTTCTCACCTGCCTTGATGCCCCTGCTCCAGGGTTGGTGCACCCCTTTAGTCTTGTTTTGTCCCTTGGGCCTGTTCAATCTTTGGCTGAAGGGTGAACCTCAGGAGTGGCCTCATTACTGAGCTGAAAGGATGTCCGGGGGCCATACTTTCAGGGTTTCTCCAGTCCTGTCAGGCCAGCAACTCTGGTCTTCCTTTTTGAGTTAGAATTTTATTCTATATTTTTCTCCAGCTCTGTCTGGGACCCTCTATTGTGATCCCTGCCAGAGCAGTCAGTGGTGGTAGCAGGCACCATCTAGTTTTACTGGACTGAGTCTGGTGGAGGCTGTGGTCCATCAGTCCTTTGGACTAATCTTTCCCTTGTGTCTTTAGTTTTCTTCATTCTTCCTTGCTCCTGAAGGGTCGAGACCAGTGGAGTATTTTGCATGGCCACCCACAAGCTTTTAAGATCCAAGATGCTATTCACCAAAGTAGAACATAGAACATTTTCTTTCTAAACTCTGTTATGCCAATTGAGCTAGATGTTCCCTGAGACCGCGGTCCCCACAGTCCCCAGACAAGCAATTCTCTCCCTCAGGGACTTTGGATGTGTCTATGGAGCTAGCGTTGCCTTATCTTATACAGGTTGTGCTGGCTTCCCCAGTATCGTGTACTGTCTTACCCTTTACCAAAGTTACTGCTTATCTTTTGTCTATTAAGTGTTTTTCCATCCCCATTCCTCCCCTCCCCGTAACAATCAAATACACTTTCTTTTTGTATGTAAACTTTTCATGAGTTTTTACAGTAGTGGCCTCATTCAATATTTGTCCTTTTGTGATTGACTTATTTCACTCAGCATAATATCCTCCAGATGCATCCATGTTATGAAATGCTTTACAGATTCATCATTGTTCTTTATCATTGAGTTTATTGCCATCATTTTGTAGTGCTTTTTTTTTGTGGTGCTAACGTTTTCTTTGTTCCTCTTACTCTCCTGTGCTGAATTCTTTTTTGTTTGTGGATTTCTTTTTCATTTCTTTTCTTTGTCTAGATTTTTTGAGACTTTATGTTTTCCTTCTTTATTTTGATGAGTAAGTTTGTTAACTTTCTTTGTGGTTACCTTGAAATTTACCCTTATCTTATAGATTTGAATAAATCTCTTATTACTTAGTATTGCCTTGCCTTCCTCTCCATGAGAAAATTCTATACCTATACCATTTATCCCCTGTCTGGTTCCCTGTTGCAATTCTTTTGATTTTGGATAGTTCTTGAGAGTTCATTTCCTAAGTTAGCATCTGGCTGGTACAATCATGTGTCGTAGATTCAGGCTGTGGTCTGATGTTGTTTGATCTCAGGCTGAAGGACTCTCATTAATAATTCATGTAAGTTTGGTTTGGTTATTACATATTCCCTTAATTTCTGTTTCTCTGGAAATGTCCTAATTTTGTCATCATATCTGAATGAGAGTTTTGCAGGATATATTATTCTTGGTTGGCAATTTTTTTTCTTTCAAAGTTTTATATTTGCCATCCCATTGCCTCATTGCCTGCACAGTTTCTGCCAAATAATATGAGTTTAGTCTTCTTGTTTCATCATTGTATGTGACTTTTTGTTTTTCTCAAGCTGCTAACAGGATTTTTTCTTTGTCTTTGGTTTTAGCGAGTGTGATTATGATATACCCCGGTGTTTTTCTTTTGGATCCATCTTATATGAGGTTTATTGAGCTTCTTCAATGGTCAGCTGTTCATCATTCATGATATTAGGGAAGTTTTCTGTCAGCAATTCTTCAATGCTCCTCTCTGTGTTTTCCATTTTCTCTCTCTGTTCTGGAACTCTGATCACTCGTAAATAGTTGTTTTTGATTGTATCTCCATAATTCTCAGGCTTTCTTCATTCTTTTTTCTAATTTTTCTGCAAACAGATTTGTATCCAAGTTTTTGTCTTCAATTTCACTGATTCTGTCTTTCATCGTTTCAAACCTACACCTCACACCTTCTATGACACTGTCTGTTTCTGAAATCTTGTTATTTATCTCTTGGATTTCTAATTGTTGTTGTTGTATGATTTCCAGTTGTGAATTGATTTTGGCATTTTGTTCCTGTATTACTTTCCTGAATTGTTCCATTTTTTTGTCTGTACTTTCCATGAATTTGTCTGCCTTTTCCAAAAATTTGTCTATTTTTTCCCTCATTTTTGTCTGCTTTTTTCTTTGACTTTTGGATTCCTCTGAATATTAGAGCTTTGAATTACCTGTCAGGTAGTTCTAGTGCCTTTTCTTCAAATGGAAAGTCATCTGGTGTTTTATTTTGGACACCTGCTGAACCCATCCTGTCCTTTTTATATATATACATTTTGATATTGTCTGCTGTCTTCAGGACATTCAGTAGTTATTTTCTTTATTTCTTGATTGTAGATTTGTTTGTTTCATGTGCTTTTTTGTTTTATTTGGTTATGTCTGAGTAGGTGGGCTGTGTTCTTTGTTGTTTGCTCATCTGTAGTCATGATACTTTTCACCTCCTTGTCTAATGGGCAGGGCCAGTCATTCAACTTTGGAGCAGCAGAGCAGGTCCAGCAGAATAGGATGGGCTGGGATGGGTTGTTTGTGGCAGGTACTAGGGTCAACAGGGTGGGCCAGGAATGACTCCTGGGCAGGTTCCAGTAGGCTGAGCCTGTGCTGCTCAAGTGTGATATTCAGTGCAGGTAGTCAGGAAAGAGGGGGGAGGTTGTGATTTGTGGAGCTAACCAGGATATGGGAAACAGGAGAGGAAAACAAGAGCCAAAAACAAAAAAGCAAACAAAGAAAGATGAAAAAAAGAGTGTTTAGGGAGCTTGTCATTGGAGTGGAGAGATGAGAAACCGAGAAATGGAAAAAAGCAAAAAGAAAAATGGAAAAAGAAAGAAAAAAATAACCAGGTAAAAACTTGAAGAAGAAAATACTCCAGGAGTCCTAGAGTCCCACTGGTGGGGTTGGTAAGACCAGGGAAGTGGCTCCCAGGCTGCACAGTGTAGCCTGGCTAGAGGGGGTATAGATGTCACATGCCACTAGGTATTCAGTAGTCAGGAAGAGAAAATAAATGTAGAGGGATGAGAGCTGAGAAATGAAGACAGACAAAAAGGGAAAAAGAGAGAGAAAAGAAAGAAGGAAAGAAAAGAAATGCCCTCAGGGATCTCACCTATGTGGCTGTGCAGATTGGGGGAGCGGCTCCTAAGCCATGCAGTATGGCCCAGCCAGAAGGGGCTCCAATGCTGCAAAAAGAAAAAGAAAACAAACAAATAAAAGAGAACAAAGCAAAACAAGAGGGAAAAAAATCCACAGGTATCCCACCAGCGTGGTGTCGGGGGCGAGGGGAGTGGTTCCCCAGTCCAGCATAGCTTCACAGCCTTTCAAGAGACAAAGATGGCACACAGAGCCAGGTGTTCCAGAGAAGGGAGAGGGAGGTGGATTGGAGACACAGAAGAAACCAAAGGAGATAGAAAGAAGTAATACCAGCTCAGGACCCTGGCCAGTGTGGGCAGGGCCAATCCAAGCAGCCTGAGGCCAAAGCATTTGCCTCCTGGCCAAGTGACTGTGGCGGGCAGGAAGCAGAGGAGACTGAAAGGGTCAGAGAAGGAAGGGGGTTTAGGAAAGTGTATATCACTCCTTACTGGGTGCTTTGGCTCCTGCTGGGAACTTTGTGAAGCTGCTTTCCTATGCTCCCTGTCCACTCATATCCGATGTGGGTGGGGCGAATCCAAGCATCACTGGTACTGCACTTTCTGGCCAGCTGAGCCACCACAAACAGCCAGGAAGCTTGGAGGTAGAGCAGCGGAGAGAGAATGGGGTAGTGGGGGGGAGTGTGTATCGCTGGTTACTAGGTGCTCTGTCTTCTGCTGGGAGTTCCAGGAAGCTGCTTTCCCATGCTCCGTGTTAGCCGACCCCCGACTGGAGTTCAAGATTGTGGATCCGGGCTGCGTTAGCTGATGGTGCCCTCAGTACGTATCTCTCCTCGATCTCAATCCCCTGTCAGTTTCTTATTCCATTCAGTGCTTGGCTGAGTTCTCTAACTCTTCATTTGGCACATCAGGTTCCAGGAATGATGTTTGTCTGTGTTTTACTTCGTTTTTTGGGTTTTTGCTGTGGAGGGACGGCATGGTGCTTCTGACTGTGGCACCATGTTGGCCAGAAGTCCTCACATTGTTTTATTTTAGAACACTAAATATGGGTTACCCTATATTTGTTCAGTCTTTGTATAAATTCATAAACACAAACTTATCCCTGCAAACATCTCCCTGAAATTACCAAAATATTCTTGTGGACCTTGATTTTCAGCACTTGAGGTCATCTAAGAAGACTCTTTAGGGGAAATAATGTTCCCTAGAAGTATATGTGTTGCTCTGATGCTGGAAGCTATGCCACTGGTATTCAGATACCAGCAGACTCACCCATGGAGGACAGGTTTCAGCTGAGCTTCCAGACTAAGACAGACTAGGCAGGACTCAGCAGTCTGCAGCTGAAAAGTATTAGCCAGTGAAAACCTTATGAATACCAGCAGAACATTGTCTGATATAGTGCTGGAAGATGAACTCCCCAAGTTGGAAGGCACTCAAAAGATGACTGGAGAAGAGCTACCTCCTCAAAGCTGCCTCCTCTCTAAAATAAAAAGAGAAATATGCCACAAAAGTAGAGCCTTTCTTAATAACGTGGATGGAATAAAGCTTTTGGGACCTTCATCTGCTGATGTGGCATGACTCAAATTGAGAAGAAACAGCTGGAAACATCCATTAATGATCAGAACATGGAATGTACTAAGTATGAATCTAGGAAAACTGGAAATCTTCAAAAATGAAATGGAACACAAAAACATCAATATCCTAGGCATTGGTGAGCTGAAATGGACTGGTATTGGCCATTCTGAATCAGGAAATCACATAGCCTACTGTGCTGGGAATGACAACTTGAAGAGGAATGGTGTTGCATTCATTGTCAAAAAGAACGTTCCAAGATCTGTCCTGAAGTACAACGCTGTCAGTGATAGGATAATATCCATACACCTACAAGGAAGACCAGTTAATACAACTATTATTCTAATTTACACACCATTCACTAGGGCCAAAGATGAAGAAATAGAAGGTTTTTATCAGCTGTTACAGTCTAAAATTGATAGTACATGAAATCAAGGTGCATTGATAATTACTGGTGATTTTAATGCGAAAGTTGGAAACAAAGAAGAAGGATCAATAGTTGAAAACAGGGCCCTGGTGATAGAAACAATGCCGGAGATCGAATGATAGAATTTTGCAAGACAAAAGACTTCATTGCAAATACCTTCTTTCACCAACACAGAGACTATACACATGGACCGCACCAGCTGGAACACACATAAATTGACTACATCTGTGGAAAGAGACTATGGAAAAGCTCAAAGTCATCAGTCAGAACAAGGTCAGGGAGTGACTGTCAGATCCTCAATTGCTCATATGCAAGTTCAAGCTGAAACTGAAGAAAATCAAAGCAAGTCCATGAGAGCCAAAATAAGACCTTGAGTATATCCCATCTGAATTTAGAGACCATCTGAAGAACAGATTTGACGCATGGAACACTAATGACCGAAGACCAGACGAGTTGTGGAAAGACATCAAGGCCGCCATCCATGAAGAAAGCAAGAGGTCGCTGAAAAGACAGGAAAGAAAGAAAAAACCAAGATGGATGTCAGAAGAGACTCTGAAGCTTGCTCTCGAATTTCGACCACGTTAAACAAAAGGAAGAATTGATGAAGTAAAAGAACTGAACAGAAGATTTCAAAGAGAGTCTCAAGAAGTAAAGTATTATAATGACATGTGCAAAAAGCTGGAGATGGAAAACCAAAAGGCAAGAATGCACTCGGCATTTCTCAAGCTGAAAGAACCGAAGAAAAACTTCAAGCCTCGAGTTGCAATAGGGAAGGATTCTATGGGGAAAATATTAAACAACGCAGAAAGCGTCAAAAGAAGGTGGAAGGAATACACAGAGTCATTATACCAAAAAGAATTAGTAGATGTTCAACCATTTCAAGAGGTGGCATATGATCAGGAACTGATGGTATTGAAGGAAGAAGTCCAAGCTGCTCTGAAGGCACTGGTGAAAAACGAGGCTCCAGGGATTGATGGAATATCAATTGAGATGTTTCAACAAACAGATGCAGCACTGGAGGTACTCACTCATCTATGCCAAGAAATATGGAAGACAGCTTCCTGGCCAACTGACTGGAAGAGATCCATATTTATGCCTATTCCCAAGAAAGGTGATCCAACTGAACATGGAAATTATAGAACAATATCAATAATATCACACACAAGCCAAATTTTGCTGAAGATCATTCAAAAACGGCTGCAGCAGTATATTGACAGGGAACTGCCAAAAATTCAGGCCGGTTTCAGAAGAGGACATGGAACCAGGGGTATCATTGCTGATGTCAGATGGATCCTGGCTGAAAGCAGAGAAT
Organism: Elephas maximus indicus; assembly: GCF_024166365.1. Taxonomy (NCBI): domain Eukaryota; kingdom Metazoa; phylum Chordata; class Mammalia; order Proboscidea; family Elephantidae; genus Elephas; species Elephas maximus. The sequence continues at coordinate 68,941,233 of NC_064836.1, forward strand.
ACCAGAAGGATGTTTACCTGTGCTTTATTGATTATGCAAAGCAATTGGACTGTGTGGATCATAACAAATTATGGATAAGATTGTGAAGAAAAGGGAATTCCACAACACTTAACTGTGCTCATGAGGAACCTTTACATAGATCAAGAGGCAGTTGTTCGGACAGAACAAGGGGATACTGATTGGTTTAAAGCCAGGAAAGGTGTGCGTCAGGGTTGTATTCTTTCACCATACCTATTCACTCTGTATGCTGAGCAAATACTATGAGAAGCTGGAGTATATGAAGAAGATCGGGGCATCAGGATTGCAAGAAGACTCATTAACGACCTGTGTTATGCAGATGACACAACCTTGCTTGCTGAAAGTGCAGAGGACTTGACGCAGTTAATAAAGAAGATCAAAGACCACAACTTTCAGTATGGACTGCACCTCAACATAAAGGAAACAAAAATCCTCGCAATTGGACCAATGAGCAACATCATGATAAATGGAGAAAAGATGGAAGTTGTCAAGGATTTCATTTTACTTGGATCCACAATCAAAGCAGCAGTCAAGAAAACAAAAGACGCATTGCATTGGGTAAATCTGCTGCAAAAGATCTCCTTAAAGTGTTGAAAAGCAAAGATGTCTCCTTGAAGACGAAGGTGTGCCTGACCAAAGCCAAAAGAGAGAATGAAGAAAACTAAAGATACAGGGGAAAGATTTGTCCTAATGACTTATGGACCACAAGTACTACAGCCTTCACCAGACTGAGCCCAGCACAACTAGATGGTGTTCGGCTGTCACCATCAACTGCTCTGACAGGGATTACGATAGAGGGTCCCAGACAGAGTTAGAGAAAAATGTACAGGAAAATTCTAACTCGGACACACATACAAAAAAAAAAAGACCAGACTTACTGGTCTGACAGAGACTGGAGAAACCCCAAGAGTATGCCCCTGAACACCGTTTTAGCTCAGTAATGGAGTCACTCCTGAGGCTCACCCTTCAGCCAAAGATTAGACAGGGCCATAAAACAAAACGAGACTAAATGGGCACACAAGCCTAGGAGCAAGGATGAGAAGGCAGGAGGGGGTGAAAAAGCTGGTAATAGGTTGGGAAGGAGAGAGTGTTGACATGTTGCAGGGTTGGCAACCAATGTCAAAAAACAATGTGGGTACTAATTGTTTAATGAGAAGCTAGTTGTTCTCTAAAACTTCATTTAAAGTAGAATTTAAAAAAAAGATTACAACCTTGAAAAGAGAGAGAATAAAACAAATAAACAAAAAAAATCAATGGATCAATGACACAAATCATATTTTTCATATTAAATTCCTGTATAAAATAGCACTGGGTTTGGTTTTGGTATTATGAACTTAAGGATTTTAACATATTTTAGCAGTTCAAATTCATTATAATTATTATATGTTTTGATGCCAACATTGTCCAACCCTTGGTTGATAGAAACTAAAAAACATTAAGTTAATTGCCAGGAGGCTCTAATAGACTTCTTGTTCTCTGGTACAAAATGTCAATACTAATCTGCATTTACTACCTCAGAACTGAAATTAAACATTTTTCCAAAGAGGCTGATAAGTGATTATGACTTATAATCACAGTTTAATTTAATAAAAAAAAATTTTTCACTGGTTTCTTGTTTATATGTCATCTATTTCTTCTGTATAAATGAAAAAAAAGAATAGACATAAATAAACACATTAAAAAAAAAAAAACCCAAACCCAGTGCCGTCGAGTCGATTCCAACTCATAGCGACCCTACAGGACAGCGTAGAACTGCCCCATAGAGTTTCCAAGGAGCGCCTGGCAGATTTGTACTGCTGACCCTTTGGTTAGCAGCTATAATGCTTAACCACTACGCCAGCAGGGTTTCCAAATAAACACATAAGCCAAAAACAAACAAACAAACAAAAAAACGCATTGCTGTTGAGTTGATTCCAACTCATAGTGACCATATGAATCAAAACTCATTGCCATTAAGTCGATTCCAACTCATAATGACCCTATGGGACAGAGTAGAACTGTCCCATAGGTTTTCTAAGGAACAGCTGGTGGATTTGAACTGGTAGCCTTTTGGTTAGCAGGTGAGCTCTTAACCACTGTCCACCAGAGCTACATTGACCCTACAGTGACCCTATATTAAACATTTTTATTTTCATTTTCATATCTTTCTTAAAACACACAGTAATTAATAAATATTTGATTGATATTTAGCAGCTGTGCAAATATCCTGTTCATCCTTAAGGTGGATCTAGCCTACTGTAGTGTTCTAATAGCAATTTTCTATTTGCCTCATTCTTTCTTCACGTATTACTTGGAACGTATCTCTTAGAGATCAAATTCTTGGCTCACATTTTTCCCCTTAAGTTTATGGAAAATATTGATCCATATCTGTGTTGCTTTGTACATTGCTGTTGAGAAATCAGATGCAAACCTGATTTTCTGTCCTTGAAGTTCACCTTCAACATGCTTCTACATGGAGGTACAGACATTTTTTTTTTTTATGTTAAATTTTAATATTTTCCTTGGCCATTTCTTGGAATTGGCTTCTCTGGATCAGTTACCACAAGTACGTGGTGGGCTGTTTTAATTTATAGATTAAAGTCTTCTGCTATTCCTGAAAATTTCTTGAATTATAATTTTAAATACTTATTTCTGCTCCATTGTTTTCTTTGCTTCTCTAGGGACTCAAATTTTATATGTGGTGTATCACTTTTGCTTAATCTTCCATACCTATCATGTCTTCTCAGATTCTTTTTGCTCCTGTCTTTTATTTTCTTTCTATTGGCTATTTTCATTCCTCTCTTTAATGGCCCTTACTTTTAGTGTAGAATCTCTACTCTCTTGGGAACCTTGTAATTTAGCCTTAATTATAAAAATGATCTTGTCTTTTTCTCTAATTTCTTTTCTATGTTAGTCAGTTCTAATTTTATGTGTATTTTTGTCCATCTCATTCTTATTTTGGAATTTTATAGAAAAGCTCTTTTGCTTTATCTGAAAATGCTTGCTTAAAGATAATGAGTTTAGGCTGAGATGTTGTGTTACAGTTTTTTCTCTGTCCACAGTTGTATTTCTGGAAAGATTTTTCATCAATTGAAGTATTAGGTTCTCAATTTTTGTTTTTTCTTCTATTAGTTCAGTATGGATGCTGCCTGTCAATATTCCGTTTATATTTAATTGCCTTGTTTTTTTCTGGATCAGTAATGATAGATGATTGTATTTAGGTAGAGGTGAGGGTATTCTGTAGATTATTAAGTTATTTGTTTTAGATCACCCTCCTCTGTTGGTACAGGATTTGACATTTTTTAAATAGATGATTCCTCTTTGCAGGATGGGGTCAGTTGTGTTCTCTAACCTTGTGATCTTCCTGTTTCTATAGCACCTTGTCTAAGTTGAGTTCCCCAGGAAACAGACTCTGAGATGGAGATTTTCATACAAGAAGTTTGTTGGGGGAATTCTCCAAGGCTCAATATTTATTGAGAGAGTGAAGGAAGGAAGATTGGGCAGATGGTTAAATTTAACTTCAATGTAGCTACAACAAAGACCTCAACCAATTCCATTGGGAAGTGAGGAACTGACATTTTCCTTCCCAGTTTCCATAACTTAAAGCAAAAGTTCTAGAATATTTACTTCCTATGAAGTGATTATTGGATGTGGGCTGCCCAAAGGAAAAGGTGTGAAATGGATGAGACAATTTTCAGCCAAGGCCAATTCCTGGATAGGGCCTCAGATGGGAACTGTCAACTACCAGCACTCTCATAGCTGAGGAATGAAGGTGGGATCTTAGGCTGTGAACCACAGGTCCACTACAGTCTACCTCTTAGACTGTTTAGAGTCACTTGTTTCATATAATAAGTTCTGGGAACAGCTTCTCCAGGATTCTGGTTCTTTTCTTTTCCTGGAGAATTTTAAATGATGAAAGTTAGTGGGACAGCCTATAGCTTCTACTGCTATAGCTATTCTCAAGGCCGGAATTAATATTATTCCCCTCCTCTAGGGTCCCCTGCTCTTTAGCTAATACCTCTACTAGTTTAGGTGGCTAAAATGGTGGGTGATACAGAGGTCTGATCCCTAGATTTCGGAGTTCCTGGTAACCATACATTCTTCAGGCCATGGATCCCACAATTGTTACTTTATTGCCAAACACGGATAATAAGGGAGTAATAAGGCATACCTATGGATCACCTGAATGGCACACATATTCTTAACACCCCCGTTGAATAACAGCAGTGCTGCTTCTTCCTCATGATCAGGGTCAATTATTACTGCAAGTCTTGTAACTCCTTCCCTTGTCTTCTTGTGTCTGGGCCCAACGAATCCAAAGTGACTGAGTGGCAGCTGTAGCTTTAAGTACAATGGAATTCTCACTGTGTTTCCTACTAAAAGCATTTCTCCTCTGAGACCCAGGACCCCTAATTTCATACAATTCAGGCTTTTGCTCAAAAAAATGCAGTTTCTGCAAGTGGCTTACTTATGGGAGTTCCTGGACTCATTTCATATGGTCCAAACAAATATCCAACTTAGGACATGGCACCAGATAATTGTCTCTTATTTATGATGTATACTGCTTCTTGGAAAATGAAACCCTTACATTACAAGATACCCACTCCAAGATGATACCTTAGTCGTACTTTCAAAAGGCCATTCCATCAATTTATTAAGCCAGTAGTTTCTGGATGATATGAAATGTGATAGAAGCCAAAGGTCACTAATTGCCCAATGCCATTCCTTTACTGTAAAGTAGATTTCTTGGTCCAAGTCAATGTAATGCATCACTCTATCAGCCCTCAGGTAGTTGTTCTACCTGAGGCCTTCCAGATTGGAAAAGTTATTCCATACCTGCCTTATGTGTCAATTCCAGTCAAGGTGAATTTCAGCTGTTTTTAAGGTGGAAGGGATATGCAGTAGCCCACTTGACAACAAGGGACTGATTGATCTCCTTGAGGTCTCTGTCTCTGGCAAGTTTGATATTTGGGAGTGACAGTAGCTAGATTAGCTTGAAAAGTAGGAGCCCATGTTCATATGCATAGCCTCCATTCCAGCCACCATAGCCACCTTCTTTGTTCATATGCCTTTTTTTCCAGCAATGGAGTGGAAGATGAACAAAGCAGGAAGATCTCAACTGGCTGAGCCATTCTGCATACTTGGTCGTTTACCCTCTCTTCCATGACAGATGCTCTCTGGTAAAAAGTAGCATACAATATAAATTTTTCCACACCTCATATCTGCTGCAATAGGTCCATTTGTATGATTCTTCTACAGATCTATCAGTTCTTAATATTTTCATCTTTCTCCTTACAGACCACTGTGCAACATCCAAACCATTTACTTCTACCCTAAATTTGTATATTCTTACCTTGAATCATTTCTCTTTCTATAAAATGGAAATAGATTAGTCCACTGCACAAAGTGAGAATTCCCTTACTGACACCTTTGAAAACCACTCCTGGAGGGGAGCTATAGGTCAGCAGCAATACATTTTTGTTTGTACCAACATACCAAACTGATTATCCAAGAACCAATCTTGGCATTTTATATTGTCTGTCAGCTGGTCATAACGGAAACTCCATGAGGCCAGAAGTGTGAGCTGAGGGAGAGAAGTCAGTGCAACAGTGATGGATGACATGGAGTCTCAGCCACCTGCTTGTGCATCTTCCTGTGTACCCTGGCCCTGCTCATGCCTGATCCTGGATCCACCACTTTCATCTTATAATGGATTGTTCCTGTGCCTGTTTGACCTTTTACTTGGATAGTCTGACATACTCCAGCTCATAAACTGGAGTTCTGGTCTCATGGTCATTCAGCATCCCAGGGTCAGGAGCTCTGTCTTTACCAAGGCTCATAGCATAAAAGGGAGTTATTCTTGAATAATTTATAATTTTCTACTGCAAATATCAAGTCCTTTTTCCAAAACCATAGGACTCTAAGTTGTGATTCTTCTTTTGTGGCTTCCTATAAATGTTCCATAAACTGCAGGCTTCCTCGGACGTCAGATATCTCTAATTCCATAGGTATGCTGGATCAAATGACACTAAGCTGAGGACAGCTTGCATCATAGCTTGAATGCATAGAACACTTTCCTCTTCTGAAATCACCTCAATAATGGATTCTTCTCCTATTTGGACTAATATATCTGTGTTTGGCACCTTTTTCAACTGTGCCTGATATTAAGAAAAGTTAGGAAATAATTTTAAGCAAGACCTTGAATTACTGGATCACAGTGCCAACCTAAGATTTCAAAAATAGTAATGCATATACTTTTTCACATTTTTAAATTACCGCAACTATTATTTCTATTATTTTAATAATAGTATTAGTGGGGAAAAAACAATGCTTTTATCATTAACACATATAAAATAACAATTATTTTTATTACCATTTCCTTGACTTAATCTCATTCTTTTTAATTTTTATGTTTTATAATATGCATAGTACTTTAGTATAGTGGCACAACTATGTAATATATAGGTAAAATGAATATACTACAAATGACTTTACTGATATGAATGGACTGCTAACAAATTTGGAAATCCCTTCTGTTGTGAAGCCACTAACAGATGGATGATAGTTGACAAGTGAGAAGTACATGACATAATCTCAGGAAAACTCTAGAATAAAAATGGGAGACCAAATGTAGCATTGAAAGAAACACAAGCATCATGAGGGCAAAGAGAGAAACATAACCTAGCATAAAATACTGAGAGAGAACAGTTGGAATATAGGAGAAATGAGTGTTATCACAGAAGCTAGAAGTGAGAGATTTTCAATAGTACAAAACACTAGAGCTTGGTGAGGAATATAATTAGGAAATGTTCTTTAGATTTGGAATTTTGAATTTGGTTGTGACTTCAGTGAGAGAGAAGTTTCAGTGAAATAGTGGGGATAGAAAAATAGTAAATGGGAGGGAACCAGATAGAACAATTCCCAATCTAACACCCTACTCTACCTAGTGTCTTTTAGAAGGGCCCCCATATGATATGGGTGCCTAAGATTCAGCCACCTTTTTTTACTATCCATTCTCTGATTAAACTTTGTTCTTTCAAGCTTTCGGCTTTTAATCATATGGTTCTCTGAGGCTACTGACCTTCCACATAAGGTCTGTCTATTAAAATCCCACTTATCCTCAAAGATTAGACAGGCTTATAAAACAAAATGAACCTAAACTGACATGGCAATAGAGGCAAGGATGAGAAGGCAGGAGGGGACAGAAAAACTGTTAACGGGGGAACCCAAGACTGAGAAGGGGAGAGTGCTGACATGTCAGGGAATTGTTAATGAATATCACAAAACAATATGTGTATCAATTGTTTAATAAGAAACTAATTAGCTGTGTAAACCTTCATCTAAAATACAATAACAAAAAAAAAAAAAAAAAAGAAGAAATTTACCCAGGGTCAGACACTTTACAGGTAAAAGCACTGGAATTCAAACCCTAGTTGGCTTGGCTCCAAAACCCACGATGCCAAAAAAAAAAAAAAAATAATAAAAAACTGTGATTAAAAATAAAATTCTACTTATCCTGCAAGGTTCATCTGAAATGACACTTAAACATTTAGAAATCTTTCTTCCTTCAGGCCACTATTCACTTCCATTGCTATATTCCCACATTATAAGTTTACACTTCTTTTATAATGCTTATCACAGCTTGACTTATACTCTAGTTAGCAGTGTAAGTGTCTTTTGCCCCTTTTAGATTATGACCTTATTGTCAGGAGCTACTTCTAATACTTACAAATATTTCATCCCCACATAGTTCACATCTTGTACCACCTCGTGCTTATTGTCTTATCCAATGCCCTGTATAAGTATTTAATAAAGGTTGAAGAAAACTCAAATTTTAACAAGTAAGTTTGTAGTGAGTCTCTAGGTCAGTTTTCTGTGGAGAACTTAGAAGATGTATAACATGTCCTCTGACTTAAGGATATTTAATCAAGACATAAATTATGAGGATATATAAGTTGCATTCAATTAAGTGTCAAATTCATTATGAAGTCAAGTAAGTACCATGTAAGTCAGAAAGAGGGAAGCTCAATTTGTTATAAAGGACCTGAGAAAGTCCTCATGGAGGAGATCAGGTTGAACTCAAGGATGAGAAGAATTGCAGTGGAAAGAGGGAGAAGAAAGTGTTTTAGAAGAGGAAACATTATGAGCAAGTTCATTGAGTCAAGGCTGAACTGAGTATACAGAGGAAGAGTGAAGCGATGTGCATGGCCTAGTGCCCTGAGCTGAGAGAAGGAAAGTAAGGGGACAGGTAAGAAAGAGACAGAGTACAGAGTACGTGAAACACAGAACAGAGTTTTGTTTGAAAACTAATAAGGGACCATCAAAAATTCTTAAGCATGGGTATGTGGTGGGATGGATCACTTTTGTGTGGCCTTTAGTGCCATGGTCTTGTAACTCCCACCCAAGGGATTGGGTAGGATATTGTGATAGGGTAAATACCACAAAGTATTCCTGAGTCTGAATTGTAAATGTTACTTCCCTAATAAGTCCCTGAATCGTGAGTATCGTCTGTGAGGTCTGTGTGGCCATTGCAATGAATTATCAAACCCAGCAGAAAGAACAGAATTTTGTGCAAGGGACAGTTGTGTCAGAATTGATTAAGACGGTGAAGAGAGGAGAGATGTCTGACCTCCAACTCATAGGAATCAGCCTTGATTTTGATTCTCCTTACTCCTTGAGAAGTTAGAGGAGGTCGGACACTACCTCCTTGTTGTTTTCACAGAGAGTATCATTTTTATCATTTATTCAACAAATATTATTGAGTACACCAAAGTGCCAGACACTATCAAGGTCTTGAGAATGCATAAATGAACAAAGCAGAGAAAGTTCCTCCTTTCTTAAATCAATATGCTAATGGTGCTGGTAGAGTAGGGGTGATGAATTACATAGGTACCAACTAATTAAAATATGATATGTTGAAGAGTGATTTGTGGTATAAAGAAAAAAAAAGGTGATGAAGATAAAGGGAAGCTTATTTTTTAGGGTAAACAGAAAAGATAGGAAGACAAGTTCAGTAATTCATCGGGACTGAATAGTTGTTATGGATTGAATTGTGCTCCAAAAACCTGTGTTGTATATCCTAACCTCTATGCCTGTGATTAGAACCCCATTTGGGAATGGGTTGTCTTTGTTATGTTAATTAGGCAGGATGAGTGTAGGGTGTGTCTTGAGTCAGTCTCTTTTGAGACATAAATGAAATTAAACAAGCAAGCAAGAAAAGCACAGATGGGAGAAGACAGATGCCAAGCCACCTGATAAACACCCAACAGCAGAACCTAAAAGATGCAAGAATCTTCCTCCAGAGCTTACAGAAAGAGAAAGCCTTCCCCTAGAGATGGCACCCTGAATTTAGACTACTAGCCTTCTAAACTGTGAGAAAATAAATTTCTGTTTTTCAAAGCCATCCACCTGTGGAATTTCTGTTATAGCACCACTAGACAACTGAGACAAAATTTGGTACCAGAAGAATGAGGTCCTGCTCTAACAGATATTGGAAATGTGCAAATGGTTTTCGAATTGGGTAATGGACAGGGGCTGGAACAGTTTTTTTTTTTTTTGAATTGTACCTTAAGTGAAAGTTTACAAAGGAAGTCAGTCTCTCATACAAAAATTTACATATACCTTGCTATATACTCCTAGCTGCTCTCCCCCTAATGAGACAGCACTTTCCTGCTCTCCACCCTGCATTTCCGTATCCATTTAGCCAGCTTCTATCCCTCTCTGCCTTCTAATCTCCCCCCCAAGACAGGAGCTGCCCACATAGTCTCATGTGTCTACTCAATCCAAAAAGCTTACTCCTCACCAGCATCATTTTCTATCTTATAGTCCAGTCCAAACCCTGCCAGAGGAGTTCACTTTGGCAATGGGTCCTGTCTTGGGCCAAGAGAAGGTCTGGGGACCATGACCTCCGGGGTTCTTCTAGTCTCAGACCATTAAATCTGGACTTTTTACAAGAATTTGAGGTCTGCATCCCACTGCTCTCCTGCTCCTTCAGGAATTCTCTGTTGTGTTCCCTGTCAGAGAATTCATCGGTTGTAGCCATGGAAGAGTTTTAAAGCGCCTAATAGTAAAAGCCTAGATTGCCTTGAAGAGATTGTTGGTAGAATTTTGGACATCAAAGGCAATTTTGATGAAGGTTCAAAAAGAAGTGAGGAGAGCTATAGAGAAAGTCTCTATCGTCTTAGAGAATACATATGGTGCCTGCAACAGAATATTGTTAGAAATATAGATGCTAAAAGTGTTTTTGGTGAGGCTTTAAAACAAAATGATGAAAATATGATTGGGCAATGGAGGAAGGGCAATGCTTTTGATGCTGTGGCAAAGAACTTGTCTCAATTATATTCAAATGATTGGTTAAAGGTAGAACTTGTGATAAACTTGGATATCTGGCTGAGGAGATTTATAAGCAAGATCTTAAAGGGGCTGTGTGGTTTCTTCTTGCTGTTTATAGTAAAATGTTAAAGGAACGAGATGGATTTAAAAATGAGTTGTGCAAAATGTAACCAGAACTTAAAGATTTGGAAAATTCTGTTGTGGAACGTAAGGTTGTATACCCTAAAACACTCACCACCCACTTGGTAACTCAATCTTTTGTTAAGCAGAGTAAGCCTGTGATTAATGGATCTGACCAACTTCCACAGAAGAAAACCTAGCGGCTTACATTGAAGGAGACAGGGACAGGATGAAAGGAATGAAAGCTTTCTCCTTGTAATTCTACAGGCAGGAAACAGCCCAGAGAAGTTACATCTGTTGTCCTTCAGGAAAAGAAAAGGATCATGCCTAGAACATCTTGGAGAACATCTTGGAGATAAACAGAAGTATGGGAAGAGCATGGGAAGCAGGGCCTTCTCAGTTTCAGCAGGTGGGGCCGTAGTCTCCTAGATATGAAAAGGTGGGGCCAGAGCCTCTTCGATTTCAGAGTCAGATCTTCACTAGTTCAGTTACAGAATGTGGCCACTGCTGTTAAGTTGTGCCAGAAGAATGTAGTCACCACCCAAAGCTGAGGGGACAGGCTGCTATGTTCAAGAGACAGAGAATGAGGTCTGCTAGGACTGAGGTGGTAAGGTCAGATGGGCTAAGGGAACAGGGCCATCCAGAGCCAAGGGAGCAGAGTTGCCATACCAGTGGGCCCAGAAGGTGGGGCTGAAGTCCAGGGCCAAGGAGACTTTCCCCAGAACTCAGAAAACATGGCCAACACCCAGCACCTGGAGGGTAGGCTGATTATTCAGATGGTCTCAGGGAAGAAAGGATTATTTTCAAGTCTTGAGAGGTAATGTAAATTTTTCTGCTGGATTTTGGATTTGTTTGGAGTTCCTTATCCCTTCTTTCCCTCCAATGGCTCCCTTTTGTAATCAATCTCTTCCTAGTACCTGTTCCACCACTGTACTCTGGAAAACAGATAATTTGTAGTCTAGATTTCACAGGTTCACAGATGAAGAGAAGTTTTTCCACAAGATGGAATATTCCTAAAGTGTCATCCATATTAGATTTAACTGCTTCAGAAGACGAGATTTTGGAGTTGGAGTTGATTTAAGATTTCTGGGATGATATGATGGGGTGCGTGTGTTCAGCATGTGGCAAGGACATGAATTTCTGACAGCCAAAAGGTTCAATGTTATGGATTAAATTGTGTCCCTCAAAATATGTGTTGTAAATCCTAATATCTTTGTCTGAGGTTATAATTCCATTTGGGCATGTGTTGTCTTTGTTACGATAATGAGGCAGAATGAGTGTAGGGTGTATCTTGAGTCAATCTCTTTTGAGATATAAATGAGATTAAACAAGCAAACAAGAGAAACAGAGATTGGGAAGAGAGATGCTAAGCCACATAAAGACCACCCAGGAGCAGAAGCTAAAAGAGACGAGGACCTTCCTCCAGAGCCGACAGAGAGAGAAAGCCATCCCCTAAAGCTGGAACTCTGAATTTGAGAAAATAATGTGAGAATATAAATTTCAGTTTTTAAAGCCATCCAATCATGGTATTTCTGTTATAGCAGCACTAGATAATTAAGACCATAGCAATAGCAAAGTCTTTTCAATGAGGGCTTGAAGAACATGGTGATAGATTCAATTCACAGAATGAAAAAGTCAGGGACCTTGGCTGAACTCACCAAAACTTTCCATCTTTCCTTTACCAAATCCTAATGATTTTTCATAAGCCGTATTAAACCTACTTCCTCTAGTAAGTGGTCAAACCAGTCTGAGACTTTTTTCTGCCCATTTTACATTTTAGGTACAGAATGGAGAACAGGATTTAAAAATTAAGTTAGTTACATGAGAGTCAGCGAGATCATTATCGCAGACTTCAGGGAGGGTCATTTGCTTTAATCACAGTGTCTTACGGAGCATCTTTAATTAATGCTGAGTGGTTTCTAAGTTTGTGGACTGGATCTCCTCACAGAAAAACACAGATGTCAATTCCAGAAAATCCCTTTAGGATTAGATGGAAAACAAATTTAACACTGTAATTATATTCATTAACCTATTAGTGATCCCCAAGATTTTCCTTTTTTAATCCCACATGTTTTAGAGAACAGGACTTATATTCTGAAATTCTATTTGTCCTAACTTCACAAGGCATATAATAAAGTTTTACAAGCCCTTCTCAGAGAAATCCAGGTAAGAGAAATATTCTAATTTATTTTTACTTTTAATACTGACATTTGAAAATACTTTTTTCTCAAAATGTGTTATATTCTTTGTATATTTCAACTCAGTTATCTTTCTGGCTTTTCTCTAACTTGAAGACTGTGAGGAGTTAGGATGAGCCAGAATACTGCAATTCATCTTGACTTTTTCTAATTATAAGGTAGAATTTCAAAACATACAGGTAAGACCACACAGTAATTCCATTTAATAATTTAAGTGTGTTGTTGTTAGGTGTTGTTGAGTCAGTTCGGAGTTATAACAACCCCATGTACAACAGAACAAAATATTGCCTGGTCCTGTGCCATCCTCACAATCATGGCTATGTTTGAGCCCATTGTTACAGCTATGTGAATTTAAAGTTATTTCTAATTTACCTGAATAATTAGATGGTTTATGTTTAATAATTTTATATAAAGAAACAAATAAAAGTGTAACCAGTGTCTTCCTTTTGATTTTTTTTTCTAAAATTTAATTTTAATATAATGGAAAAATAAATCATTTTAGACCATAGGATTTACATGATTAACATCCTCAGTCGAGATGTCCTGCTTCTATCACTAGATAATGAGATAACCTTGTAAAGCAAACCAAAATATGCTCTCAAAAATCCTAAGATGAAGGGTTTTAGAAAACTAAGGCATAAATCAAGCTTATATTAATTTATAAGCTATAGTGATAAAATTCAGAAAATTTTATAATTTCCCAAGGAAACAGAAATATAGTAGATAAGATTGTACAACATGATTAATGCAATTACTATCACTAAATTGTACACTTGAAAAATCTTGAATTGGCAAGTGTTGTGCTACACCTATTTTTATAACAATTTTTGATAAGTCAATTCAAGTAATAGAAAGACACCTAAATATTTTCAAATAAAGAGTTTTGAGTAATTTCTCTTGTAGGCTCTTCTTCAAACCAAATAATTTCAATTTGCCAAGGCCACAGAGGTCACTTAGTAAGTATCATTGATGGGATACTGAAAACAAGTTCATTTATTCCAGGTGATCAAGGTGGAGCTAAAAATTGAATCAATTCTGCCTTTTTACCAGAGCTTTTTACAGCTCCCCTCACAGAAATATGTCACGGTTAATCTCCAAATGCTTAATATCTAATAAACAAATGTGTATACACATATAAAAAAAGCAATGCAAATTAAACACAAAGATTCTAGATTATGTTGGGTATATAACATATACTTTAGGGCTCAGACAATGGAGATCACTGTGGTCTGGTCTAGGTTTTTTAGTTTAAACTTTCTTAAGTATCATTATATGTGAAAATATCTGGTGCTATCAAGTCGATTCCAAGTCATAGCTACCCTTTAGTGGAGAGTAGAACTGCCCCCATAAGGTTTCCAAGGAGTGGTTGGTGGATTTCAACTGCCAGCCTTTTTGGTTAACAGCCAAGCTCTTCACAACTGCACCACCAGGGCTCCATTACATATAAACTATGCCTTAAATGAATGATTGAAAGGATATAGATATTTAATAAGGGTACCAAATATTTATATTTGGTATAATGATTTGTAAGAAATAACGGCATAAGCAGAGTCAGTGTTTATGGAAATGAGTGTGCACCGGAGGCAGGGATGTGGGAATTGAACAATGGGTGGACATGGTGAGAAAGCTGGAAGAGCTATTGGAGAATGTGGGAAATAAGGATGGAGGTGGATCAGGTTACAGAGAAACTTAAATGCCATCCTAAAATTTTGAATTTATCTTAAAGACAACAAATATTGAAGCCTTCCTGGCAGCGGAGTATTGTATCTGACAATCTCATGAAGTGATGACCACTGAACTCCAACACAGTTAAGTAGATCTGGAAAATGATCAGGAGAATGCAGCTTTAAATGAATAATCAAACACTGGGGAGCTTCTGATGAATGGTAGAAGTCTCTACAGAACAACTTGGAGAGAATACATGCTGCATGTTTATCAAATCTCATAATACAGTCATAATTATTAGCGTATAATCACCAAATCTCAGCATACTAGAACAGGAGACCCTTAGGGCTGGAAATGGAGAGTATTCAGATAAAGAAGGAAAATATTAACGTTTCATTTACAACTGGTCTCAGAAAATATACTCCATCATAACAGAATGGGTTAGTAGAAGTATGAAGATGGTATACACAGTTAATAAGGAAATCGATGCATTTTTATTTCCCTAGCTTTCCAATGTAATTTTCTTTAAATAGTCCACACTTTAATACTTAATGACCTTGGTATACTTTCTAAATTATAAATTTCACCCATCTAAATTAGGATGGTATTCTAAGTATTCACTTCACCAAAACAGTATAATAAAAATGTTTGCTCAGTGAAAAAAATAAATATACAGGAAAACGGATTTTATGTACACTTTAAGAATCGCCTGTACAAAAACTGACATAGAAATATTTGAGAATACTAAATCTAGGAAAGCCTGGTGGTGTAGTGGTTAAGAGTTACAGCTGCTAATCCAAGGGTCAGCAGTTCAAATCCCCCCAGGGCTCCTTGGAAACCCTGTGGGGCAGTTCGACTATGTCTTATAGGGTCGCTATGAGTTAGAATTGACTGAACAGCAGTGGGTTATATCTAGGGTACTCTATATTTGTTCACTATCCTTGCGTACATTCATAAACACAAATCTTTCACTGCAAGCATTTCCTTGGAATTATCAAAATATTCTTGTGAATTTTGAGCTTCAGGGATTGAGGTTATATAAGATGACACTTTAGGGGAATTGATGCCTTTAAATTATGTTGATGGTGAAGAATGTTGAATATACCATACATTGCTATAAAAGCTAAACAGAAGTACAGACGGAATGCTCTTTGGAAGTGAAGATGGCGACGCTTTATCTCACGTTCTGTGGACATGTTATGAGGAGGTACCAGTCCCTGGAGGACAGGTAGAGGGTCAGCAAAAAAAAAGAAGATTCTCAGTGAGATGGATTAACACACTGTCTGCAGCAATGCGCCCAAGGATAATAATGATTGTGAGGATTTCTCAGGATCACGCCGGTTTCATTCTGTTGTACATAGGGTGTCTATGAGTGGGAACCACCAAGACAGCACCTAAAAACTACAATAATGTTCCTTGGAAGTATGTATGCCTGCATTTCAGAGACATTCAGGGGAAACTTGAGGAAGTGGCTCTATTCCCTGTTCTCCAACAGAAATTTGAAGAGAAAATTAGACATACTACAAATTAGAATCCTATGACTCCATATTTTCTGTCTCAACAGGGAAAATAGAGATGAACAAGGACAATCACTCCTTGACAAAAGCGTTTATCCTCATAGGATTTATGGATCACCCAGATCAGAAGACCCTTCTGTTTATGGTGTTTTTTGCTATCTATCTGATCACCATGGTGGGGAATCTTGCTTTGGTGGCATTGATTTTCCTGGAGCGCCGTCTCCACACACCCATGTACATCTTTCTGGGCAACCTGGCTCTGATGGATTCCTGCTGTTCCTGCGCCATTACCCCCAAGATGTTAGAGAACTTCTTTTCTGAGGACAGAATGATTTCTCTCTATGAATGCATGGCACAATTTTATTTTCTCTGCCTTGCTGAAACTGCAGACTGCTTTCTCCTGGCAGCAATGGCCTATGATCGCTATGTGGCAATATGTCGTCCACTGCAGTACCACACCATGATGTCGAAGAAACTCTGCATTCAGATGACCACAGGGGCCTACATAGCTGGCAACATGCATTCCATTATTCAAGTAGTACTTCTGTTAAGGTTAACCTTTTGTGGATCTCATCAAATCAATCACTTTTTTTGTGATGTTCTTCCATTATACAGACTCTCCTGTGTCGACCCATATATCAATGAACTGATGATCCTTATCTTTTCAGGGTCAGTTCAAACATTTTCTATTACTGTAGTCCTAATCTCTTATCTTTGCATCCTTTTCACTATTTTCAAAATGAAGTCCAAAGAGGGAAGAGGCAAAGCTTTATCTACTTGTGCATCTCACTTTCTCTCTGTCTCAATATTCTATGGTTCTCTTCTCTTCATGTATATTCGACCAAGTTCCATTAAAGAAGGGGATAAAGATATACCAGTTGCCATTTGTTACACTCTAGTAATTCCTATATTAAACCCTTTTATTTATAGTCTAAGAAATAAAGAAGTAATAAATGCCATGAAAAGAATTATGAAGTATAGAAAACCTCATAATATTCTGAAACAAATATCACCCCCTTGACAAATTGATTTTAGTTAGATAAACTTTCTTCAAAGTCAAGGATAGTGGGAAAATGGAAAATGTCCACTTTGTGTATCATATATTAATCACTAAACTATGATGATTTTTAAGTCAAATAATATATAAATGGCTAATAAGTTCATGAAGGAGGGATTCTACTAAAATATATTTCAAAATCTAAACTATGAGGGTCTCTTAGGGGTGAATTGAATGACTACTCCTAAGGTTGCAAATTGTGTCAGAGTGGAATTAGCTACAGTTTTCAACGTATCCAACAAATCCTACGAATAAAAGTCAGCATATAAAGGTAGCCTCCAATTAGCAGTGTTGGCAAATTCATGGAATCTCTAGGCATAGTCTTACAAATTCACATGCGTTTCAAGTTCTCCTATATTGATGACTTACGCCAACCATCTATAACAAGTAAACTGTGCATTTGAATTTGATTCTCAACTTTCTTTGAGTTGTTCAAGATTTAATATTTCAATATGGATTATACAGAGTATGTATTCTCAAATCAAGAACATCTTTATCTTAGACAAGTCATTTTTCCTGTCAAGCTCTCTGAAATAGAGGGTTTGTATAATGGTGATTCATCAATCTTTCATTGAAAATATTGTATTTACATTGAAAGTCTTATGGATTTCAATGTTTTCACGGTTTGATATTTTTTCCACAATTCATGACAGTGCAATTCCTGAATACATCAATTAATTCAAGGATTTTCCCCAAAGATAGCATTACTTCTCTTCTTTGTTATTAGGAATATCACTAATCTGCACTAACTCCAAAGTAAATTATTGCTATATTATGAGCATTAACAGAAAGCTGGAAATGCTGCTCAGCAAAATTGAGGCAGAAAATAGTGAAAATCCTAAAAAACTGAAAACAACAAAAGTGTTTATTGATCAGTTAAATGTGCAGTTTCTGTCTTTCCACATGTTTGACAAGACCATTCAGTGAGCTTCTTTGTTTAGGGACCTGTAAGTAGCCTCTGATGGTGTAGAGCTTAAGATCTCAGCTACTAACCAAAAGGTCAGCAGTTTGAATCCACCAGCTGCTCCTTTGAAACACTATGGGGCAGTTCTACTCTGTCCTATAAGGTTGCTAAGAGTTGAAATCAACTGGTCAGCAATGGATTTGGTTTGTTTTTTTGGAAGCAGCCTCTTAAATTTACTTTGATCTTTTCTAAATTGTTATTTTCTTTCCTTAGGAACCAAGCAAAGCATTGAACACTTCCTAATAAATTAAGATGGAAAGTAGACTAATCCATTTTAGAAAGATTTTTCTACAAGAAGTTTTTTTACAGTTAATCTTCCATCTCTCATTTGCCCAAAAATTAATTTAACAAGACTATCTGATTCCATGAGCAAGCTGGTCAATCCATATTTTAATGTAAAACAAAGTTAACATTTATGATCATTAATCCGATTTTTCTCTGAAGAACCTATTCATCTGATTAATGTTTTTTCCTGCAACTCTCACTTACCTTGTAAATCTCACCAATCTAGTTTTTTCTTGCTTGAGAATGATTTAAGACTTCTGCCAATCTTTAAACTCTAAACCAAAAAAATCACCTGATGTCTTGTTAAAACCAAACTGTAGTTTATCTTAACTAGTGAAAAAATGTCTGCCTTGAGCCTTATTCTCTTTTAGGATCTATATGGTATCAAATTGATGACAGCAACTCAAAAGATTAGATAAGAATCTAAGTGGGTTTGTTAATAAGGAGGAATAATTCAGAAAAGGAGGGTGAGAATTGTTACACAACTTGAAGAAGGTAATCAATGCCACTTAATGGTATGTGTAGAAACTGTTGAATTGTATGTTCTGCTGTGTATATACTCAACAAGGAAATAAAATTTAAAAACAAGGAAAAACAAAAGATCTAAGATTTTTATTTTCTCATCAAGAGATAGCACTTTACACTCCCCCTCAGCCTTTGAAGGATTGCTTTGACCACTAAATTGCTTTTTAGGAGTCATTTTTTCACAGAAACAAAGAGTGCACACAACACAAGTAGAAAAAAAACAAGATGCAAGGTGAACTATGCTCAAACATTGAGTGTTGCAGAGAGACCAAGGATCTACAAAATTATGGGAGGTTACAGCAGGGTATGCTTACACATCATTTCTTTCATGTGGATTCAGCATAGTGCTCAGCACATAACAAATTCAAGTTTTGCTTTTTGGAACTCTCTTTTTCTTTTGAATATTTTCAGTTTGTAGCTGCTTGAATCTGCAAATGTAGATTATGAGGTTACAGAGGGCCATATGTAATATGATTTCTTTTAGAAAACTGATTTGGCATTTAACTGGAAAAAGACTAACTGCAATAATTTAAATATTTGGTGGTAAGAGCTGAAATTGAGGAAGACTCGGTAAGGAGAAATTCATGAAGGCTTTTTTGACCAAGACTAAGTGACTGAATTAAACTCAGTTTTTTGATGAATTAAACTGGTCTTTTTTTTTTTTTGAACTTGTCTACCTAGGACTCTTTGCCCTATTTATCTCATCAGCATTACTTTTCATAGGCACCTGCTATCTGGATCCTTAATTACTAATAGCTATGGAAACTGAAGAGAGTATTTCTCTCTGGATTCAAACCAGGATGTAAAAGAAATGCACCCTAAGGAAAGGAATGTT
This sequence comes from Elephas maximus indicus, assembly GCF_024166365.1. Taxonomy (NCBI): domain Eukaryota; kingdom Metazoa; phylum Chordata; class Mammalia; order Proboscidea; family Elephantidae; genus Elephas; species Elephas maximus. The sequence goes on from NC_064836.1 coordinate 68,960,728, forward strand.
GCCATAGATGTCTTTTTGTATAAAGTGGGCCAAGAAATGTTTCTTAATGAAAGAATATAATTAAATTTTTTGGAAAAGGACTTGGAGCTAGCCTTAACTAAGTTTCCCAGACACTTAAAAGGGTTTTGTTTTAACCAGCTGTTTCTGGGAAATATGGTTCTAGTACTGAATGGTTATTGCAGCTCCCTGAGATAATCTGGTTAGAGCTGCATAACATCAACCAGAGATGTTTTCATGATCCCTCCTAAAGGACAAGTGACTATAATTTAAAACGTCTTTAATTAGCCCTTGAAATCAATCACTGTAAGCCTCTGTAACCAATTATTCAATAGAAGCCTATTCCCAATACCAAACCCACACCTCTTGTTGCCTCAACAAAAACTAAACCAATCAAATGACTGTTTTATAATTTCTTTGTTTCTTGGGCTGTATCTGTTCCTGTTAGAAGCTCTCTTGCTGGAGCCATCAGTTTTTCATTTATATGAACTGGTGTCTCTCTGCACTTGAATGTATCTTTTTTTTTTTTTAATTTTTACTGAATAAATCCTCCTTAGCTTTTTTCTCTACAACAAATCTAAGAAAGGAAAGAAGTGCATAGGTAAAAACAACACCTTACGGAACAACAAATAGTTCATTGTAATTGCTGTATAATAAAATCATAACCTATTACCTTCTTGTGAGTATCTACCATGTCATATCTGATTTTATATTACCAGGACTTCTTACAGTGACAGATATTTTTGGGCATTCAATAAACACTTCTTGACTACCTGATGAGATTTTTGAATATTTTTAATAACTAGTGAATTTAATTATTTTTGTACATTTATTTACCATTCACCTTTTTTCCTCAAAATCACCTGCTCATGTCCTTCGCATACTCTTTCAAAGAACCTTGTCATTTTTCTTGTTATTTATATATATACATTTTCTATAAAAAGGCTAGTAAATTTTTTATGTAGGTGTCTCTCTTTGTACTTTCTATTACCACTTAAAACTTCCCAATATGAAATCTCATAATCATTATTATTTTTAGATACTTCAATTTTTTACATTTAACTCTGATTTAAGTGAAGGACCTAACATGATATTGATTAAATTTTTTTTTTAATTAGGTGAGATTTTAAGATAATTCCAATCAATGTATTAGAATAATTGCTCAAAGAATTTGGTGAAGAAGTTCTAAATTTGTCCCAATGCTAAGTCAAGAAAATATTGAAAGTGACAACCATAAAATATTCATTTTAAAATGCACGACAAATCTACAATAATTTAAACAACTCCATATAAGCTTAAGAATCAATAAACATATTCTGAAAAACAATAGATTGTCTAGAACCCAACCCGAGTATATGGTAAGAAGATCATCACCAATAAGTTATGACAAAAAAAGAGTTCTTTTATGTCTGGTCCTACAGCACATTCTTAACTATTTTGACCTTTTTCACTTGCGCTGTATTTTATTTAAATTTTTAATATGAAAAATACCAAAAACAGAAAAAATTAGTCTCCATATGCCTACCATCAACTTTCCATATATTTCTACTATAGTTATTTAAGTTAACATATAATGGATTTATTGTTTATATTTTTGAATTTCTCATTTTTATTTTCAAACATCGTAAATAAAGTATGCTGTTTAGAATATTCACTCCACTGGAATAGCATATAAAAAATTTGTATAAATATACAGCATATAAAAAATCTTTTCTCAGTGAAAAAAATATATGTCTACAGGAAAATGGGTTTTAAGTATACTTTTAGGATCATCTTTAAAAAAAAAGTCATTGAAATATTTTATTTATTTTTATTGAGCTTTAGTTTCTTGTCAAACAGTACACACGTTGTTGTACAACATTGGTCAACAACCTCACGACATGTCAACACTCTCCCTTCTCAACCCTGGGGTCCCTATTACCAGCTTTCCTGTTCTCACCTGCCTTGCTGCCCCTGCCCCAGGGTTGGTGCGCCCCTTTAGTCTTGTCTTGTCCCTTGGGCCTGTTCAATCTTTGGCTGAAGGGTGAACCTTAGGAGTGACCTCATTACTGACCTGAAAGGATGTCCGGGGGCCATACTTTCAGGGTTTCTCCAGTCTCTGTCAGGTCAGCAAATCTGGTCTTCCTTTTTGAGTTTGAATTTTATTCTATATTCTTCTCCAGCTCTGTCTGGGACCCTCTATTGTGATCCCTGCCAGAGCAGTCAGTGGTGGTAGCCAGGCACCATCTAGTTTTACTGGACTGAATCTGGTGGAGGCTGTGGTAGATGTGGTCCATTAGTCATTTGGACTAATCTTTCCCTTGTGTCTTTAGTTTTCTTCATTCTTCCTTGCTCCTGAAGGGGTGAGACCAGTGGAGTATTTCGGATGGTCACTCACAAGCATTTAAGATCCTGGATGCTATTCACCAAAGTAGAACATAGAACTTTTTTTTTATAAACTCTGTTATGCCAATTGAGCTAGATGTTCCCTGAGACCGTGGTCCCCACAGTCCCCTGGCAAGCAATTCTCTCCCTCAGGGACTTTGGATGTGTCTATGGAGCTAGCGTTGCCTTATCTTATACAGGTTGTGCTGGCTTCCCCAGTATTCTGTACTGTCTTACCCTTCACCAAAGTTACTGCTTATCTTTTGTCTATTAAGTGTTTTTCCATCCCCATCCCACCCCTCCCTTGTAACCATCAAATATAGTTTCTTTTTGTATATAAACCTTTTCATGAGTTTTGACACTAGTGGTCTCATGCAATATTTGTTCTTTTGTGATTGACTTATTTCACTCAGCATAATATCCTCCAGATGCATCCATGTTATGAGATGCTTTACAGATTCATCATTGTTCTTCATCATTGAGTTTATTGCTGTCGCTTTGTAGTGCTTTTTATTGTGGTGCTAACATTTTCTTTATTCCTCTTATTCTCCTGTGCTGAATTCTTTTTTGTTTGTGGATTTCTTTTTCATTTCTTTTGTTTTTCCAGATTTTTTTTTTAATTGAGATTTTATGTTTTCCTTCTTTATTTTGATGAGTAGGTTTGTTAACTTTCTTTGTGGGTACCTTGAAATTTACGCTTATCTTCCTAGATTTGAATAAATCTATTTTATTATTACTTAGTATTGCCTTGCCTTCCTCTCCATTAGAAAATTCTGTACCTATGCCATTTATTCCCTTTAATTGTTCTGATCTTGTTCTCATTTACAGATTAACCTCTCTGGTTCCCTGTTGCAATTCTTTTGGTTTTGGATAGTTCTTGAGAGTTCATTTCCTAAGTTAGCATCTGGCTGGTACAATCTTGTGTCCTAGATTCAGGCTGTGGTCTGATGTTGTTTGATCTCAGACTGAAAGACTCTCATTAATAATCTGTGTAAGTTTGATTTGGTTATTACATATTCCCTTAATTTCTGTTTCTCTGGAAATGTCCTAATTTCATCATCATATCTGAGTGAGACTTTTGCAGGATGTAATATCCGTGGTTGGCAATTTTTTTTCTTTCAAAGTTTTGTATATGTCATCCCACTGCCTCCTTGCCTGCACTAAATAACAGTTTCTGCCAAATAATCAGAGCTTAGTCTTATTGTTTCTCCTCTGTATATGACTTTTTTTTTCTCAAGCAGCTCACAGGATTTTTTCTTTGTCTTTGATTTTAGCGAGTGTGATTATGATATACCTTGGTGTTTTTCTTTTGGGGTCTATCCCAATCAATGAGGTTCATTGAGCTTTTGGGTGGTCATCTTTTCATCACTCATGATAATAGGAAAGTTTTCTGTGAGCAATTCTTCAATGCTCCTCTCTGTGTTTTCCATTTTCTCTCTCTGTTCCGGAACTCTGATCACTCATAGATAGTTGTTTTTGATTGTATCTCCATAATTCTCAGGGTTTCTTCATTCTTTTTTCTAATTTTTCTGCAAACAGATTTGTATCCAAGTTTTTGTCTTCAATTTCACTGATTCTGTCTTTCATCGTTTCAAACCTACACCTCACACCTTCTATGACACTGTCCATTTCTGAAATCTTGTTATTTATCTCTTGGATTTCTAATTGTTGTTGTTGTATGATTTCTAGTTGTGAATTCATTTTGGCATTTTGTTCCAGTATTACTCTCCTGAATTGTTCCTTTTTTTTTTTTTGGTCTGTTCTTTCCATGAATTTGACTGCCTTTTCCAAAAATTTGTCTATTTTTTCCTCATTTTTGTCTGCTTTTTTCTTTGATTTTTGGATTCCTCTGAATATTAGAGATTTGAATTACCTGTCAGATAGTTCTAGTGCCTTTTCTTCTAACAGAAAGCCATCTGGTGTTTTATTTTGGATGCCTACTGGACCCATCCTGACCTTTTGTTTTGATATTGTCTGCTGTCTTCAGGACATTCAGTAGTTATTTTCTTTATTTCTTGATTGTAGATTTGTTCGTTTCATGCTTTTTTTTGTTTGTTTTCTATTTGGTTATGTCTGAGTAGGCGGGCTGTGTTCTTTGTTGTTTGCTCATCTGTAGTCATGATACTTTTCACCTCCTTGTCCAAAGGGCAGGGCCAGTCATTCAACTATGGTGCAGCCGAGCAGGTCCAGCTGAATAGGATGGGCTGGGATCGGTTGTTTGTGGCAGGTACTAGGGTCGACAGAGTGGGCCAGGAATCATTGCGGGGCAGGATCCAGTAGGCTGTGCCTGTGCTGCTCAGACGTGTGATATTCAGTGCAGATAGGCAGGAAAGAGGGGGGAGGTGGTGATTTGTGGAGCTAATCGGGATATGGGAAAGAGGAGAGAGGAGAGAAAAACAGGAACCAAAAACAAACAAGCAAACAAAGAAGGGGAAAAAAAGAGTGTTACGGGAACTTGCCATTGGAGTGGAGAGATGAGAAACTGAGAAATGGAAAAATGGAAAAGGAAAAAAAAAATAACCAGGTAAAAACTTGAAAAAGAAAAGACTCCAGGAATCCCAGAGTGCCACTGGTGGGGCTGCTAAGACCAGGGTAGTGGCTTCCAGGTTGCACAGTGTAGCCTGGCTAGAGGGGTTATAGATATCACACAGCACCAGGTATTCAGTAGACAGTAAGAGAAAATAAGCCTAGAGAGATGAGAACTGAGAAATGAAGACAGACAGAAAGGGAAAAAGAGAGAAGAAAGAAGGAAGGAAGGAAGGAAGGAAGGAAGGAAGGAAGGAAGGAAGGAAGGAAGGAAGGAAGGAAGGAAGGAAGGAAGGAAGGAAGGAAGGAAGGAAGGAAGGAAGGAAGGAAGGAAGGAAGGAAGGAAGGAAGGAAGGAAGGAAGGAAGGAAGGAAGGAAGGAAGGAAGGAAGGAAGGAAGGAAGAGAGAAAATGCAGGGATGCAACCTACGTAGCTGTGCAAATTGGCGGAGTGGCTCCTAAGCCCTGCAGTACAGCCCGGCCAGAAGGGGCTCCAAAGCTGCAAAAAGAAAAAGAAAACAAACAAATAAAAGATAACAAAGCAAAACAAGGTGAAAAAAAGTCCTAGGTATCCTACCAACGTAGTGTCAGGAGCCAGTGGAGTGGTTCCCCAGTTGAGCATGCCTTCACAGCCTTTCAAGAAGAGGCAAAGATGGCACACAGAGCCAGGTATTCCAGAGAAGGGAGGGGGAGGTGGCTTGGAGACACAGAAGAAACCAAAAGAGATAGAAAGAAGTAATATCAGCTCAGGACCCTGGCCAGTGTGGTCAGGGCCAATCCAAGCAGCCTGAGGCCAAAGCAGTTGCCTCCCGGCCAAATGACTGTGGCTGGCAGGAAGAAGAGGAGGCTGAACGGGTCAGAGAAGGAAGGGGGTTTAGGAAAGTGTATATCACTCCTTACTGGGTGCTCTGTCTCCTGCTGGGAACTTTGTGAAGCTGCTTTCCTGTGCTCCCTGTCCACTGATCTCCGATGTGGGTGAGACAAATCCAAGCAACACTGGTGCCACACTTCCCGGCCAGCTGAGCCACCACAGTCAACCAGGAAGCTTGGAGGTAGAGCAGCAGAGAGAATGGGGTGGGGGAGAGTGTGTATCGCTGGTTACCAGGTGCTCTGTCTCCTGCTGGGAGTTCCAGGAAGCTGCTTTCCCATGCCCCATGAACCTGACTGGAGTTCAAGATGGTGGATACATGCTGCATTAGCTGATGGTGCCCTCAGCACATATCTCTCCTCAATCTCAATCCTCTGTCAGTTTGTTATTCCATTCAGAGCTTCGCTGAGTTCTCTCACTCTTCATTTGGCACATCAGGTTCCGGGAATGATGTTTGTCTGTGTTTTACTTAGTTTTTTGGGGTTTTGCTGTGGAGGGACAGCATGGTGCTTCTGACTGTGGCACCAGCTCGGCCAGATGTCCTCATGTTGTTTTGTTTTAGAACACTAAATATAGGTTACCCTGTAGTTGTTCACTGTCTTTGTGTAAATTCATAAACACAAACTTATCACTGCAAATATTTCCCTGAAATTACCAAAATGTGCTTGCAGACCTTGATTTTCAGCACTTGAGGTCATATAAGAAGACTGTTTAAGGGAAATACTGTTTCCTAGAAGTATGTGTGTTGCTGTGATGCTGGAAGCTATACCACGGTATTCAGATACCAGCAGGATCACCCATGGAGGACAGGTTTCAGTTGAGCTTCCAGACTAAGACTAGGAAGAAGAACTCAGCAGTCTACACCTGAAAAGCATTAGCCAGTGAAAACCTTATGAATAGCAGCGGAACATTGTCCGATATAGTGCTGGAAGATGAGCCCCCCAGGTTGGAAGGCACTCAAAAGATGACTGGGGAAGAGCTGCCTCCTCAAAGTAGAGTCGACCTTAATGACGTGGATGGAGTAAAGCTTTCAGGACCTTCATTTGCTGATGTAGAATGACTCATTCTGAGAAGAAACAGCTGGAAACAGCCATTAATAATCAGGACCTGGAATGTACGATGTATGAATCTAGGAAAATTGGAAATTGTCAAAAATGAAATGGAACACACAAACATCGATATTCTAGGCATTAGTGTGCTGAAATGGACTGATATTGTCCATTTTGAATCAGACAGTCATGTAGTCTACTATGCTGGGAATGACAACTCGAAGAGGAATGGTGTTGTGTTCATTGTCAAAAAGAACGTTTCATGATCTATCCTGAAGTACAACACTGTCACTGATAGGCTAATATCCATATGCCTACAAGGAAGAAGACCAGTTAATACGACCATTATTCAAAGTTATGTACCAACCACTAGGGACAAAAAGGAAGAAATAGTAGACTTTTATCAGCTGCTGCAGTCTGAAATTGATTGAACATACAATCAAGAGGCATTGATAATTACTGGCGATTGGAATGCAAAAGTTGGAAACAAAGAAGAAGGATCAGTAGTTGGAAAATATGGCCTTGGTGATAGAAACAATGCAGGAGATAGAATGATAGAATTTTCCAAGACCAACTACTTCTTCATTGCAAATACCTTCTTTCGCCAAAATAAACAGCGACTATACATATGGACCTCACCAGATGGAACACACAGAAATCAAATTGACTACATCTGTGGAAAGAGACGATGGAAAAGCTCAATATCATCAGTCAGATCAAGGCCAGGGGGCAACTGTGGAACAGACTATCAATTGCTCATATGCAAGTTCAAGCTGAAACTGAAGACAATCAGAGCAAGTCCACGAGAGCCAAAATGTGACCTTAAGTGTATCCCGTCTGAATTTAGAGACCATCTGAAGAATAGATTTGACGCATTAAACACTAGTGACCGAAGACCAGACGAGTTGTGGAATGACATCAAGGACATCATCCATGAAGAAAACAAGAGGTCATTCAAAAGACAAGAAAGAAAGAAAAAACCAAGAAGGATGTCAGAGGAGATTGACGTCTAGCAGATTAAGCCAAAGGAAGAATTGATGAAGTAAAAGACCTGAACAGAAGATTTCAAAGGGCATCTCGAGAAGACAAAGTATTATAATGACATGTACAAAGAGCTGGAGATGGTAAACCAAAAGAGAAGAACACGCTCAGCGTTTCTCAAGCTGAAAGAACTGAAGAAAAAATTCAAGCCTTGAATTGCAATAGTGAAGGATTCTATGGGGAAAATATGAAAAAACGCAGAAAACATCAAAAGAAGATGGAAGGAATACACAGAGTCATTATACCAAAAAGAATTAGTCTATGTTCAACCATTTAAAGAGGTAGCATATGATCAGGAGCCAATGGTACTGAAGGAAGAAGTCCAAGCTTCTCTGAAGGCATTGATGAAAAACAAGGCTCCAGGAATTGATGGAATATCAATTGAGATGTTTCAAGAAATAGACACAGCACTGCAGGTGCTCACTCATCTATGTCAAGAAATATGGAAGACAGCTTCCTGGCAACTAACTGGAAGAGATCCATATTTATGCCTATTCCCAGGAAAGGTGATCCAACAGAATGTGGAACTTATAGAACAATATCATTAAGATCACACTCAAGCCAAATTTTGCTGAACATCATTCAAAAACAGCTGCAGCAGTATATCGACAGGGAACTGCCAGAAATTCAGGCCGGTTTCAGAAGAGGACATGGACCAGGGATATCATTGCTGTTGTCAGATGGATCCTGGCTGAAAGCAGAGAATGCCAGAAGGATGTTTACCCGTGCTTTATTTACTATGCAAAGCCATTCGACTGTGTGGATCATAACATGGTGAAGAATGGGAATTCCACAACACTTAATTGTGCTCATGAGGAACCTTTACATAGATCAAGAGGCAGTTGTTCGGACAGAGCAAGGGGATACTGATTGGTTTAAAGCCAGGAAAGGTGTGCGTCAGGGTTGTATTCCTTCACCATACTATTCAATCTGTATGCTGAGCAAATTAATATTAGAAGCTGGAGTATATGAAGAAGAACGGCGCATCAGGATTGGAGCAAGACTCATTAACAACCTGCATTATGCAGATGACACAACCTTGCTTGGTGTCTTGAAGCACTTACTAATGAAGATCAAAGACCACAGCCTTCAGTATGGATCGCACCTCAACATAAAGAAAACAAAAATCTTCACAAGTGGACCAATGAGTTACATCATGATAAACACAGAAAAGATTGAAGTTGTCAAGGATTTCATTTTACTAGGATCCACAATGAAAGCAGCAGTCAAGAAAACAAAAGACGCTTTGCATTGGGCAAAGGATCTCTTTAAAGTGTTGAAAAGCAAAGATGTCACCTTGAAGACTAAGGTGTGCCTGACCCAAGCCATGGTATTTTCTACTGCATCATATGCATGTGAAAGCTGGACAATGAATAAGAGAGACTGAAAAAGAATTGACGCCTTTGAATTGTCGTGTTGGGGAAGAATATTGAATATACCATGGTCTGCCAAAAGAACAAACAAATCTGTCTTGGAAGGAGTACAACCAAAATGCTCCTTAGAAGTAAGGATGGTGATACTGGGTCTTACATACTTTGGACATGTTGTCAGGAGGGATCAGTCCCTGGAGAAGGACATCATGCTTGGCAGAGTACAGGGTCAGCAGAAAAGAGGAAGACCCTCAACGAGGTGGATTGACACAGTGGCTACAACAATGAGCTCAAGCATTACAACGATTGTGAGGATGGCTCAGGACCGGGCAGTGTTTCGTTCTGTTGTGCATAGGGTCACTAAGAGTCAGAACCGACTCAACGGCACCTAACAACAACAGCAACAGAAGTATATGTGCCTGTATTTCAGACACAGCAGGGGAAGATTGAAGAAGTGGCTCTACTCCCTGTTGTCCAAGACAAATTTGAAGGGAAAATTTAACACACTTTAAATTAGAATCTTGTCTCTCCATAATTTCTATCTCAACAGAGAAAGTAGAGATGAACAAGGACAATCACACCTTGACAACTGAGTTTATCTTTATACTATTTATGGATCACTCAGATCTGAAGACCTTTCTGTTTGTGGTGTTCTTCGCTATCTATCTGAAAACCAGGGTGGGGAATCTCGGTTTGGTGGCATTCATATTTTCATGGAGCACTGTCTCTACACACCAATGTACATCTTTCTGGGTAACCTGGCTCTGATGAATTCCTGTGTCATCACCCCCAAGATTTTCTTAGGACAGAATGATTTTTCTCTATGAGTGCACAACACAATTCTATTTTCTCTACCTTGCTGAAACTGCATACTGCTTTCTCTTGGCAACACTGGCCTCTTATTCCTTTGTGGCAATATGTAGTCCACTGCAGGACCACACCATGAGGTCAAAGAAACTCTGCATTCATATAATCACAGGGACCTTCATAGCTAGTAACCTGCATTCCATGATTCATGTTATGCTTCTATTAAGGTTAATTTTCTGCAGGTCTAATCAATAGAACACTTTTTAAAAAATATATTTTGCCATTGCACAGACTATCCTGTATTGACCTTTTATTAGTGATATGTATATTTTCATCACCTTTTCAAATCTTCATCATTGCTTCTATCTTGGTCTCTTGTCTCTGCATCTTGTTCACAATTTTCAGATGAAATCCAAAGAGGGGAGTTATAAGGACTTCTCTATTGTGCATTCCACTTTCTCTCTGTATCAGCAGTTTACTTTTGTCTTCTCATATACATTTGACCATTTGAAGAAGGGGATAAAAATATATCTTTGGGAATTTTTAATTCAATAGTAATTCCTTTGTTAAACTCATTTGTAGTCTGAGAAATAAAGAGGTGATAACTGCTGTAAAAAAAAAAAAAAGACGAAATATAATATTCTTAAACAAACTTCATCCATGTCATCAATTGACACGTGTCCCCCCAAAATTGTATGTATCAATTTGGCTGGGCCATGATTTCCAGTATTGTGTGGTTGCCCACCATTTTGTGATTGTAATTTTATGGTAAAGAGGATTAGGATGGGATTGTAACACACTTACCCAGGTCACATCCCTGATCCAGGGTAAAACAATTTCCCTGGGGTGTGGCGTGCACCACATTTTATCTCTCAAGAGACGGAAAGCAAAAGGAAGCAAGCAAAGGGGAGGACTTCATATCACCAAAATAGAAGCAGTGAGAGCAGAGCGTGACTTTTGGATCTGGGATTCCTATGCTGAGAAGCTTCTAGTCCAGGGGAAGATTGTTGAGAAGAACATTCCTCCAGAGCTGACAGAAAGATAAAGCCGTCCCCTGGAGCTGATGGCCAGAATTTGGACTTCTATCCTGTTACACTGTGAGTAAATAAATTTCTCTTTGTTTTTATAGCAGCACTAGATGATTAAGACAGATGGTTCCAGGGCAGGGTGTGTGGGGATGGAAAAACACTAACTAGACAATAGATAAGTGGTAACTTTGGTGAAGGGTAAGATAGTACATAATACTGGAGAAGCCAGCACATCTTGACTAAGGCAAAGTCATGGAAGCACCACAGATACATCCAAACTCCCTGAGGGACCAAATTACTGGACTGAGGGCTGTGGGGTCCATGGTCTTGGGAAACATCTAGCTTAATTGGCTTAACAGTTTATATGAAAAAATGTTCTACGTCTACTTTGGTGAATATTGTCTGGGGTCTTAAAAGCTTGTGATTGGCCATCTGAGATAATCCACTGGTCTCACCGCATCTGGAGCAAGAGGGAATGAATGAAATCAAAGATACAGGGGAAAGATTAGTCCAAATGACTTATGGACCACAAGTACTACAGCCTCCACCAGACTGAGCCCAGCACAACTAGATGGTGGCCGGCTGCCACTATCGACTGCTCTGGCAGGGATTACAAGAGATGGTCCGAGACAGAGCTGGAGAAAAATGTACAGGAAAATTCTAACTCAGACACACATACAAAAAAAGACCAGACTTACTGGTCTGACAGAGACTGGAGAAACCCCAAGAGTATGCCCCTGGACACCGTTTTAGCTCAGTAATGGAGTCACTCCTGAGGCTCACCCTTCAGCCAAAGATTAGACAGGCCCATAAAACAAAACGAGACTAAATGGGCACACAAGCCTAGGAGCAAGGACGAGAAGGCAGGAGGGGGTGAAAAAGCTGGTAGTAGGGAACCAACCCAAGGTTGGGAAGGAGAGAGTGTTGACACGTTGCAGGGTTGGCAACCAATGTCAAAAAAAAATATGGGTACTAATTGTTTAATGAGAAGCTAGTTGTTCTGTAAAACTTCATCTAAAGTACAATAAAAAAAAAAGATTACAAGCTTGCAAAAAAAGAGAGAACAAATAAATTTAAAAAAATCAATGGATCAATGACACAAATCATATTATTCAAAATTAAATTCCTGTATAAAATAAGCACACCATAAATCAATTAAAACGGAATTGTATAATAAATTGTCCTGTGTCAATCGATTAACTATCTTTTCCATTTGTGTTAAAATTTATATGCCCTCTTCATTCAGCGATTACTTTTTATACAAAATTTGTATTTTCTTTTTTTATATATAGCATGAATTTTTATATCCTTAAAAACCTGTTGCCATTGAGTCAATTAAATTCATAGCGAACCTATAGGACAGAGTATAACTGCCCCATAGGGTTTCCAAGGAGTGTCTGGTGGATTCGAACTGCCAACTGTTTGGTTAGCAGCTTTAGCTCTCAACCATTGTGCCACGAGGACTCCAAGAGTAGAACTGCCCCACAGGGTTCCAAGGAGTGGCTGGTGGATTCTAACTGCTGACCTTTGAGTTAGCAGCCAAACTCCTAACCACAACACCACTATGGCTCTGATTGTTTATACGTAGCATTTTAATTCAATTGGAATTCATTTTTAAATGCTGTGAAATAAAAATTAAAAATCAATTTGTACTGGATAACAAGTACTTCCAGAAGCATTTGTTAACTAATTCTTCTTTTACTCACCAGTTTCACATGCCTTCTTGTTATAGATGTACACTCATATAGTCATATGTACATGCACATATGAGGTTTATTTCTAGCCTAGCTAATCTGCACAGCATAAAATAAGAAAAGCCCGATTTCTACCCTTATGCTCTATTAGGGAAGCACTGGAAGCACTTTCTCATCTATGCCAAGAAATTTGGAAGACAACTACCTGGCCAACTGACTAGAAGAGATCCAATCCATATTTGCACCCATGCCAAAGAAAGATGATTCAACAGAATGCAAAAATTATCAAACAATATCATTAATATCACATGCAAGCAAAACTTGGCTGAAGATAACTCAAAAATGGTTGCAGCAGTACATTGACAGGGAACTGCCAGAATTCAAGCTGGGTTCGGGAGAGGACATGGAATGAGAGATTCCACTGTTGATGTCAGATGGACCTTGGCTGAAAGCAGAGAATACCAGAAAGATGTTTACCTGTTTTTTATTGACTATGCAAAGGCATTTGATTATGTAGATCATTAAAAAATTATGGAAAACATTGCAAAGAATGGAATTTCCAGAACACTTAATTGTGATCATGTGGGGCCTGTACATAGACCAAGAGGCAGTCATCAGAACAGAACAAGGGGGTACTGTGTGATTTAATACCAGAAAAGGTGTGTGTCAAGGCTGGATCCTTTCACCATACTTATTCAATCTGTATGCTAAGCAAATAATCTGAGAAGTTGGATTATACGAAAAAGAATGTTGCATCAGGATTGGAGGAAGACTCATTAACAAGTGATATGCAGATGACACAACCTAACTTAATGAAAGCAAAGAGAACTTGAAGTACTTACTGAAGAAGATCAAAGACTACATCCTTCAGTATGAAGAAAACAACATAAAGAAAACAAAAACCCTCACAGCTGGACCACTAAGCAATATCATGATAAACGGCGAAAATATTTGAAGTTGTTAAAGATTTCATTTTACTTGGATCCAAAATCAATGACCATGGAAGCAGCAGTCAAGAAATCAAACAACATATTTCATTGGGCACATCTGCTTCAAAAGACCTCTTTAAAGTGTTAAAAAGCAAAGATGTCACTTTGAGGACAAAGTGCACCTGACCCAAGCCATGGTATTTTTGGTAGCTTCATATGCATGTAAAGCTGGACAGTAAATAAGGGAGACAGAAGACAAATTGATGCATTTGAATTATGGTGTTGCCAAACAATGTTGAATATACCACACACTGCTAGAGGAATGAACAAATCAGCCTGTGAAGAAGTACAGCCAGAATGCTCCTTAGAAGCAAGGATGACTAGACTTCATCTCATGTATTCAGATATTATCAGGAGAGACCCTGAATTTGAGAAAATAATGTGAGAAAATACATTTCTGTTTTTAAACTCATCTAATCTTGGTATTTCTGTTATAGCAGCACTAGATAATTAAGACAATAGTAATATCAAAGTTGTTGCAATGAGGGCTTAAAGAACATGGCGATAAATTCAATTCATAGAATGAAAAAGTCAGGGACCTTAGCTGAACTCACCAAACCTTTCCATCTTTCCTTCACCAAATCCTAATTATTTTTCATAAGTCATATTAAGCCTACTTTCTCCAGTAAGCGGTCAAACCAGTCTGAGACTTTTTTCTGCCTATTTTTCATTTTATGTACAGAGTAGAGAACAGGATTTAAAAATTAGATCAGTTACATGAGATTCAGCAAGGTGATTATCACAGACTTCAGTGAGGGTCATTTGTTTTAATCACAGTGTCTTACGGAGCATCTTTAATTAATGCCGAGTGGTTTCTAAATTTTGTGGACTGGATCTCCTCACAGAAAAACACAGATGTCAATTCCAGAAAATCCCTTTAGGATTAGATGCAAAACAAATTTAACACTGTAATTATATTCACTTACCTATTAGTGGTCCCCAAGATTTTCATTTTTTAATCCCACATGTTTCAGAGAACAGGACTTATATTCAGAAATTCTATTTGTCCTAACTTCACAAGGCAAATAATAAGCTTTTACATGCCCTTCTCAGAGAAGTCCAGGTAAAAGAAATATCCTAATTTGTTTTTAACTTTTAATATTCACATTCATAAATACTTCTTTCTCAAAATGTGTTATCTTCATTGTTTGTAGATTTCAACTCAGTTATCTTTCCAGCTTTTCTCTAACTTGAAGACTGTGAGGAGCTAGGATGAGACAGAATACTGCAATTCATCTTGACTTTCTGATTATAAGGTAGAATTTCAAAACATACAGGTAAGATCACAAAGTAATTCTATTTAATAATTCAAATTTGTTGTTGTTTTAGGTGTTGTTGAGTCGGTTCTGAGTGATAACAACCCCATGTACAACAGAACAAAACACTGCCCAGTCCTGTGCCATCCTCACAATCATGGCTATGTTTGAGCCCATTGTTGCAGCTATGTGAATTTAAAGTTATTTGTAATTTACCTGAATAATTAAATGGTTTATGTTTAATAATTTTACATAGAAACAAAAGTGTAACCAGTGTCTTCCTTTTGATTTTTTCTAAAAATTAATTTTAATATAATGGAAGTAAAATATTTTCGACCATAGGATTTACATGATTAGCATCCTCAGTGGAGATATCCTACTTCTATCGCTAGATAATGAGATAACCTTGTAAAGCAAACCAAAATATGTCCTCAAAAATTCTAAGAATATTTAAGGGTTTTAGAAAACTGAGGCATAAAGACAAGCTTACATTAATTTATTAGTTTATAAGTTATGGTGATATAATTCAAAAAATTTTATAATTTCCCAAGGAAACAGAAATGTAGTAGATAAGATTGTACAACATGATTAATGCAATTAGTGTCACTAAATTGTACACTTGAAAAATCTTGAATTGGCAAGCATTGTGCTACATATGTTTTTACAACAATTTTTGAAAAGTGAATTCAAGTAACAGAAAGACACATAATTTTTTTCAGATAAAGGGTTTTGAATAATTTCCTTTGTAAGCTCTTCTTCAAACTAAATAATTTCAATTTGCCGAGACCACAGAGGTCACTTAGTAAGTATCATTGGTGGGATACTGAAAACAAGTTCACTCATTCCAGGTGATCAGGATGGAGCTGAGAACCTAATTAATTCTGCCTTTTTACCAGAGCATTTTACAGCCCCCTTCACAGAAGTATATCAAAGTTAATGTCCAAATGTTTGCTATCTAATAAACAAATTGTACATTTAGATATAAAATAAGCAATGCAGATTAAACACAAAGATTCTAGATTATGTTGAGTATATAACAGATACTTTAGGGCTCAGAAAATGGAGATCTATGTGGTCTGGTCTAGGTTATTTAGTTTAAACTTTCTTAAGTAGCATTATATGTAATAATACCCAGTGCTATCAAGTCAATTCCAACTCATACTGACCCTTTAGGGTAGAGTAGAACTGCCCCATAAGGTTTCCAAGAAGTAGTTGGTGGATTTGAATTGCCAACCTTTTTTGGTTAGCAGCCAAGCTCTTAACCGCTGCACCACCAGGGCTCCATTATGTGTAAACTATGCCTTAAATAAATGATTGAAAGGATACAGATATTTGATAAGGGTTCCAGTTATCTATGTTAGGAATAATGATTTGTAAGAAATAACAGCATGGGTGGAGTCAGTGTATCATGGAAATGAGTGAGTGTGGCACTGGAGGCGGGGATGAGGGAATTGAACAATGGGTGGACACAGCGAGAAAGCCAGAAGAGCTATTGGTGAATGCGAGAAATAACGATGAAGGTGGATCAGTTTACAGAGAACCTTAAACACCATCTTAAAGAATTTGAATTTATCTTAGAGACAGCAAATATTGAAGTCTTCCTGGCTGCACAGTGTTGTGTCGCATCTGGCAATTTCATGAAGTGATGACCACCGAACTCCAACACAGATTAGCAGATCTGGAAGTGATCAGGAGAATGTGACCTTAAATAAGTAATCAAACAATAGAGAGTTCCTATCTGATAAGTGATAGGAGTCTCTACAGGGCAAACTGGAGAGGATACACACTGGATGTTTATCAAATCTCATAATATGGTCATAACTATTAGAGTATGATTACCAAATCTTAGCATATTAGAATAACAGGAGAACCTTAGGGCTAGAAATGGAGAGTATTCAGATAAAGAAGGAAAATATTAGCATTTTATTTATAACTAGTCTAAGAAAATTTTCTCCATCACTGCAAAATGGATTAACAGAAATATGAAGATGGTATACAACAGTTAATTTATTAAGGAAATTGATGCATTTTTGTTTCTCTAGCTTTCCAAGGTAATTTTCTTTAAATAGTCTGCACCTTAATACTTGATGACCTTGGTACACTTTCTAAACTATAAATTTCACACATCTAAACTATGGTATTTTAACTATTCACTCCACTGGAATAGAATATTTAAAAAATGTTTGCTCAGTGAAAAAAAAAATACAGGAAAACGGATTTTAAGTACAATTTAAGGATTGACAATACAAAAACTGACATTGAAATATTTGAGGACACTAAATCTAGGGTACTCTGTATTTGTCCACTACCTTTGTGTAAATTCATAAACATAAATCTTTTCACTACAAGCATTTCCTTGGAATTATCAAAATATTCTTGTGAATTTTGAACTTCAGGGCTTGAGGTTATATAAGATGATGCTTTTTTTTTTTTTAGAGGAATTGATGCCTTTGAATTATGGTGTTGGTGAAGAATGTTGAATATACCATGAATTGCCATAAAAGATAACAAGAAGTACAACCAGAATGTTCCTTGGAAATGAGGATGGCAAGACTTCGTCTCATGTACTGTGGACATGTCATCGGGAGGGACCAGTCCCTGGAGAAGAACATCATGCTTGGTAAGGTAGAGGTTCAGCAAAGAAGAGGAAGATCCTCAATGAGATGGATTGACACAGTTGCTGCAACAATGGACTCAAGGATAGCAGGACGAGGTAGTGTTTCATTCTGTTGTTGTTTGGGTCTCTATGAGTGGGAAGCAACAAGACAGCACCTAACAACAACAATAATGTTCCCTAGAAGTATGTATGCCTGTATTTCAGAAATGTCAAGGAAAAAGGAAGTAGCCCTACTCCCTGTTCTTCAATAGAAATTAGAAGAGAAAATTAGACACACTCTAAATTAGAATCCTATCTCTCCATATTTTCTGTCTCAACAGGAAAGTAGAGATGAAAAAGGACAATCATTCTTTGACAACTGAATTTATGCTCATAGGATTTATGGATCACCCAGATCTAAAGACTCTTCTGTTTGTGCTGTTCTTTGCTATCTATCTGATCACCATGGTGGGGAATCTTGGGTTGGTGGCATTGATTTTCATGAAGCGCCATCTCCACACACCCATGTACATCTTTCTGGGCAATCTGGCTCTCATGGATTCCTGCTGTTCCTGTGCCATTACCCCCAAGATGTTAGAGAACTTCTTTTCTGAGGACAGAATGATTACCCTCTATGAATGCATGGCACAATTTTATTTTCTCTGCTTTGCTGAAACTGCAGACTGCTGTCTCCTGGCAGCAATGGCCTATGATCGCTATGTGGCAATATGTCGTCCACTGCAGTACCACACCATGATGTCGAAGAAACTCTGCATTCAGATGATCATAGGGGCCTACATAGCTGGGAATCTGCATTCCATTATTCAAGTAGTACTTCTATTAAGGTTAACCTTTTGTGGATCTCATCAAATCAATCACTTTTTTTGTGATGTTCTTCCATTATACAGACTTTCCTGTGTCGACCCATATATCAATGAACTGATAGTATTCATCTTTGCAGGGTCAGTTCAAATCTTCAGTATTACCATAGTCCTAATCTCTTATCTTTGCATCCTTTTCACTATTTTCAAAATGAAGTCCAAAGAGGGAAGAGGCAAAGCTTTATCTACTTGTGCATCTCACTTTCTCTCAGTCTCAATATTCTATGGTTCTCTTCTCTTCATGTACATTCTGCCAAGCTCCATTAAAGAGGGGAGTAAAGATATACCAGTTGCCGTTTGTTATACTCTAGTAATTCCTTTATTAAACCCTTTTATCTATAGTCTAAGAAATAAGGAAGTAATAAATGTTATGAAAAGAATTATGAAGAACAGAAAACCTCATAACATTCCAAAACAAATATCATCCCCTTGACAATTGATTTTTATTAGGTAAACCTTCTTCAAAGTCAAGGATACTGAGCAATGGAAAATGTCCACTTTGTGTATCATACATTAAATCACTAAACCATGATGATTTTTAAGTCAAATAATACGTAAATGGCTAAATAAGTTCATGAAGGAGGGATTCTACTAATATGTATTTCAAAATCTAAACTATAAGGGTCTCTTAGGAGTGAAGTAAATGACTACTTCTAAGGTTGTAAATTGTTGTCAGAGTGCAATTAGCTACAATTTTCAACATATCCAAAAAATCCTAGGAATAAATGTAGTATATACCTTTCATTTAGCACTGTTGGCAAATTTATGGAATCCCTAAGCATAGCCATAAAAACTACACACATTTCAAGTTCTCATATATTAATTACTTAAGCCACACTAACTATCAACCTCTTGGAAGAAGTACAAACAGAATGCTCCTTAGAAGCAAGGATGCTGAGACTCCATCTCACATACTTTGGACATGTTGTCAGGAGGGATCAGTCCCTGGAGAAGGACATCTTGCTTGGTAAAGCAGAGGGTCAGTGAAAAAGATGAAGACCCTTGATGAGATAAATTGACACAGTGGCTGCAACAAAGGTGTTAAGCATCACAACAATTACGAGGACTGGGCAGTGTTCCATTCTGTTGTACGTAGAATCGCTATGAGTCAGAACCAAATTGATGGCACCTAACCACAACAATAATATCTATCAAAAGTAAAATGTGCATTTGAATTCTATTCTCAGCTTTTTTTGAGTTGTATAAGAATTTTTGTTTCAATATGGATTTATACAGAATATGTATTCTCAAATCAAGAACATCTTTATCTTTAGTGTTAGTCATTTTTCCTGTCAAGCTCTCTGAAAGAGTGTTTATATAATGGTAATTTATCAACCTTTAGTTGAAAATATTGCTATTTATATTGACAGTCCTGTGGAGTTGAATGTTTCCACATAATTTGATAGTTGTCCATGATGCATGATAGATAGTACAATTCCTGATTATATCAATTCATTCAAGGGTTTTCCCTCAAGATAGCATTACTTGTTTATTATTAGGAATATCAATCATCTGAACTAATTCCCATGTAAATTATTTGTATATTATTAGCATTAATGGAAAGCTAGAGATACTGCTCCACAAAAATGCAGAAAATAGTGAAAATTCTAGAAAGCTAAACAACAGAAAATGTTTTTTGATCATTTATGTGTGCAAATATGAAAGAAAAATGGTTTCATGAGAATGCACACAAAACTAGTACTTTCATATATATTACCTTCCAATGATTTAGGCATTATTTTTCATGCTTTTCCAGAGTAAAAAACTCATATGTTTAAATATTATGTAGTTTGCCCAAGTTCATGCAGACATCCAAAACGAATTAGAGTTTGAATCAATAATACCTTTTCCCCACACCGTTTTACAGCTCCTTTCACAGAAAATTAAGTCACAGTTAATCTCAAAATGCTTAAAATCTAATAAGGAAATTGGACATACACATATGAGGAAAAAGGCAATGTAAATTATACCCAAGGAATTTTAGGTTGTGTTGGGTATATAGCATGTGCTTGGGAATCTTTTTTTTTTGGGAATGCAGAAAATGGAGATCAGTGTAGTCTGAGGTATTTAGTTATAAATAGCATCAGAAAGAACAGATGTTAAAAGGTAGAAAAAACTTGATATGGGAGAAAAACAGGAATAAAAGCACGAGCAGAGTCAATGTTTATTGAAATGAGTGTGACAACGCTGGTATGGAATGAGGAAGGTGAAGGATGGGTGTAGAAATCTGGCAGAGCTATTGGCGAAAACTCTCAGTGAATGAGGATGGAAGTGGATCCTTTACTGAGAATTTTAAATGCCACCTTATGGAATCTGAATTTATCTTAGAAGCATCAAACATTGACATCTTCCTGGTAGTTGAATACAGTTGTCCCTTGGAATCCATGAGGATTGGTTCCGGGACCACCCACGGACACCAAAATCCAAGGATGCTCAAGTCCTTTATATAAAATGGTGTAGCATTTGCATATAACCTATGCACATCCTCCTATATACTTTAAATCACCTCTAAATTACTTATAATACCTAATACAACAAAATGCTATGTGAAATGCATTTGTTGTTAAGGCTTACACTTACTGCTTAATGCTTTCTCATTCTTTCTGCTTTATTGTGCGGATGCTCAATTCATTCTTACCGACCTTACAACCCACTTCAGCAAATGACATGCCATTTTTCTAAAGATCTGAAATTTTTATTTTCTCATCGAGAGATAGCACTTTATGCACCCCCTTAACCTTTGAGGGATTGCTTTGACAACTTAATTGCTTCTTAGGAGCCATTTTTTCACAGAAACAAAGGGTGCACACAGCACAAGTAGCAAACAAACAAGACTCTAGGAGAACAGTGGTAAAACAATGAAAGCTGGAGAGAGACTGAGGATCTATGAAAAGGTGGGAGGCTACAGCAGGGGATGCCTACACATCATTTTATTTGCTTGGATTCAGCGTAGTGCTTGGCAGCAGCAATTTCACGGTTTCCTTTTTGGAATTTTCTTTTTTAATATTTTGATCTACGGTTGGTTGAATCCATGGATGCAGAAACTGTGGATGTGGAGGGTCGACTATGATATGCTTTCTTTTAACTGATTTGGCATTTGACTGGAAAGAGAGGCTAGAAGCAATGAGACTAATTGCAATAATTCAAATACTAGATGGTAAGAGCTGACACTGGAGAAGAGCCTGTAAAGGAGAAGTTCATGAAGAGTTTTTTAACTAAGACTAAAGGATTGAATTAAACTCAGTTTTTTTAATGAATTAAACTGGTACTTTTTTTTTTTTTTTAACATGTCTTCCCAGGGCTCTTTATTTGCCCAGCTGATTTCAGCAGGGTTTCTTTTCCCAGGTTCCTGCTATCTGGCTACTGTTTCAATCTGGGGTCAAGCCAGAACATGAAAGAGATGCACTCTAAGAAAGGAAATATTGCCATAGGTATCTTTGTGTAAAGTGGACCAAGAAATGTTTCTTTATAAAAAGGATATAATTAAAATTGTTTTGAAAGGGTCTCAGAGCTAGCCTTATCTAAAGTTTCCAAGGCAACTTAAAAGGGATTTGTTTTAACCAGCTATTTCTGGAAAATGAGATACTGGTACTGAAGAGTTATCACAACTCCCTGAGACATCTGATTAAAGCTGCTTAAGACCAACCAGTGATGTTTTTATGACCCCTCCTGAAAGATATGTGACTATGATTAAAAACCTCTGTAATTAGCCCTTGAAATCAATCACTGTAAGCCTCTGTACCCAATTCTTCAATAGAACCCGATTCTCCACCTTCTAACCCACTCTTCTTGTGACTTCAACCAAAAGCCAACAAATCAAATGATTGTTGTCTTTGTCATCTAGTGCTCCTATAACAGTAATACCACAAGTGGATGGCTTTAACAAAGAGAAATTTATTCTCTCACAGTCTAGGAGGCTAGAAGTCTGAATTGAGGCTGCCAGCTCCAGGGGAAGGCATTCTCTCTTTGTAGGCTCTGGGGGAGGTACTTGTCATCAATCATCCTCTGGACTAGATTCTTCTCAGCACAGGGACCCCAGGTCCAAAGATTATGCTCTTGTTTCTTGCTTGTATGAGATCCCCCCAGCTCTCTGCTTGCTCCTCTCTTTTATATCACAAAAGAAATTGACTTCAGACACAACCTAATCTTGTAAATTGAATACTGAATCATTACCATAACTGCCACTAATCCCACCTCATTAACATCATAGAGGTAGGATGTACAACACATAGGAAAATCACATCAGATGATATAATGGTGAACAATCACACAATACTGGGAATCATGGCCTAGCCAAGTTGACACACATTTTGGGGGGACAAAACTCAACCCATAGCAAGTGTATTATAATTTGTTTATTCCTTGGACTATATCTGTTCCTGTTAGAAGCTCTCTCCCTGGAGACACAAGTTCTTCACTTATGTAAACTGATGTCTCTCTGCATTTAAATGTATCTTCTTTTGTCTTTTTATTTTTACTGAATGAATCTTCCTAAGCTTATTCCAGGAAACGCTTGTGGCGTAGTTGTTAAGGGCTATGGCTGCTAACAAAGAGGTCAGCAGTTCAAATCCTCCCGGTGCTCCTTGGAAGCCCTATGGGGCAGTTCTACTCTGTCCTATAGGGTCCCTATGAGTCAGAATCTACTCAAGGGCAGTGGGTTTTTGATAAGCTTATTTCAAAGACTGAGTGGTTTTGTTCTCTACAACAACTCTAAGAAAGGAAAGAGGTGCATAGATATAAAAAATGTTTTAAAGAAGAACACCAGTAAATTATAATTACTGGATAATAAAATCAAAGCTTATTATCTTCTTGTATCAACTATGTTATACCTGATTTTATATCACCAGGAATTAATACAGTGTCTTACATATCTGGACTTTCAATAAACATTTCCTGACTATATGAAGTGATATTTTAATATTTTTGATTACTTAAAACAAACCCATTGCCGCCGAGTCTATTCCAACTCATAGCAACCCTATAAGACTGAGTAGAACTGTCCCATAGTGTTTCCAAGGAGTGGCTAGTGGATTTGAATGGCCAGTCTTTTGAGTTAGCAGCCAAACTCTTAACCACTGGGAAACCAGGGCTCCTTTCGATTACTAGGGATTTTAAATTTTTCATACATTTTATTTACTATTTACCTTTCTAAAAATTACCTGCTCATGTCCTTTGCCTGCCTTTCCAAAGAGCTTTGTCATTTTTCTTGTTGTCTTTTTCACATAAAAAGTCTACTGGGCTTTTATATGTACTTGTAATACATTTTTTTGCCAATAATTTGCATGCCTTACAGACTTGTATATGAGTTTTGTGATATACAGAAATTACATTTTAAGGTTCTCAAATCTATTGATTTCTCACTGTGTAATTCCTTCTACTCATTTGTTGCTTAAAACTCCCAAATCTGAAATCTCATATCACTGATATTTTTAGATACATCAATTTTTTACATTTAATTCTTGAATTAGTCTGGTATATATTTCTGGTGAATGATCTAATATAGCTCTCTAAATTTATTTAGATAATTTTTTTAATTATGTGACAGCTTAATGTAATTTCCTTTAAAAAGTTACAATAATCACACAAAGAATTTGGTGAAGCATTCTAAAAGTTGTCCCTAAGTTAAGTCAAGAAAGTATTGAAAGTGACTGATAAAAATGTCTGTTTTAAAATGCATGATAAATTTACAATAATTCAAACAACCTCATATTTGCTCAAGAATCAATAAACATATTGTGGAAAACAATACATTGTCTAGAAGCCAACCCAAGAATATGGTAAAAATAACGTCACAAATAAATTAGGACAAAAAAAAGTTTCTTTTATGTCTGATCCTATAGCACTTATTTAAATATTTTGACCTTTTTTTCCTTGCTGAGTTGTTTTCTATTGTTCATTTAAATTTTTTCTATGGCAAATGCCAAAAATAGATAAAATTAGTCTCAATGTACCTACAATCAAGTTTCAATATGTTTTTAATATAGTGTTTAAGTTAACATGTAATAAGTTTATTATTTTTGTTTTTGAACAAATGAATAAATATCCTTTTTATTTTTTCAAATAGTAAACATCGATTTTATATATATATATATGTATATATATATCATAAAACGAAAGCTCTTTCAGGTTCTAAATAATTTTTAATTGCTTAAAGGAGCCCCTAGTTCAAAAGGTTTGAGAAGCTCTGAATTAAATCTATTTTATGTTTCTTGGATCCACTCCTCAGTGGACATTGTTAGTTGTCAGCATTGCATCCATTTATCACCTTTCCTTTTTCATGATTTTTGTTTATGTATTTATGCAACCCTCCTCCAACTCTTTGAAAAACGGAATTCCAGAGATCCATTAAGCGAAGAGTATGTGACTTATTCGAGGTCAATGAGACAGAAGAGGTGATTTTCTGGAAGTTTCCAGAGAATATTTCCTATATTTTAAAAGAGGTACACAAAAAAAGTAGTCTTTTTTTCCTCTGAATGTCAGTGTACGTGGATCTGAAATCTGGCGCAGCCTACATCCATTTTGTCACCAAGTGGGAACACAACCTGGCAATGAAGTCAACACACAAAGAAGGTAATAGATAAAGGAGTCATGGAGAAACAAACCCAGAGACACTGAATAAACCAGTCCTTCTGGTTGTGTAATCCAGTAGATTTTCTTGTTGTTTAAGGTTGTTTAGGGAAGATGTTTTATTTACAATGGACTGACCACTAATTGATACAGTCATGTCTCTTATCTAATATCTCATGTTTGTCCTTTTATACTCTTTTGAAAATAAATCATCAGACATTCTTGTACCTTACCAATTTTTGGCTGTATTCATTTCACTCTTCAGCACATCTATTTAGACGTTTACTTTCATTACCATATTTCAACCCCCCCCCCCTTATTTTTAATTGACGGGCAGAGAGGTTTTGTAATTTGTCCACAGCAATACTAAGGTAGAGGTCAGGAATCAAACTCAGGCCATCTAGTCCCAGAATTCATATTCTCAACCACTAAGTCATAACATACATAGCATAAAGAAATAAAGGTGGCATGAGAGGAAAACTGTTTCAAGGAGCTAAGCTGTGAAGTGAATGGAGAGATAGGACAGAGATTCAAGAAAGATGTGAATCGATGACATTTTTCCCTGAAGTTTATTTTGAGAAATTGCATATCTGCAGAAAAGATGAAATAATTATACAATTAACAAATATATTTTACCAATATTTTAAAATAATTGAAACCCTGGTGGTGTAGTGGTTAAGTGCTACAGCTGCTAACCAAGAGATCAGCGGTTCACGTCCGTCAGGCTCTCCTTGGAAACTCTATGGTGCAGTTCTACTCTGTCCTATAGGGTTGCTAGGAGTCAGAATCGACTTGATGGCAGTGGGTTTTGGGGTTAACATTTTACCACATTTGCCTTTCTCTCCATATGTGTGTATACATACTATAATACACACACAACATACATATAGATACTTAAATACTTCAACATAAAACCCAAAAAACCCCAGTGCCGTGGAGTCGATTTCGACTTATAGCGACCCTACAGGACGTATATCTAAAAAAATAAGACATTTCTATGTAATCATAATATCTTTATCATATCCAAAAGACTGAACAATAATAATTCAGTATTATCTAATAAACAGTTCACATTTAGATTTTTTCCCAATTTTTTCAAAATTATCCCCTTGTAGATTTTTACTTCTATCAAGGATTCAATTAAATGTCATTATTTACTTCCAGTTTTTATGATTGTTTAGTCTCCTTCAACCTAGAAGAATTGTCTGCTTATTTTTTCCTTTCATGACATTTAACTTTCAAATATTCAGGTCAAATGTAAAATTTTCCACAATCTGTATTCTTCTGATGTTTCCTCATGATTAGATTAGGTTAAATATTTTTGGCAAGAATAGATGTGTTATGTTTTTCTCCTTGCATTGCAGTAAGCAACCCATAATGTTAGTTTGTCTCATTATTGGCAATGCTTTGATAACCTGAATAAAGTGATGCCCACTTTCCTGTTTCCAGTAGCGTTTTATCAATAGTCTTGGCATCCACTGACAATCCTTGACTCAATTATTACACCAGAGGTGGAAAATGTTGGTTTTTTCCAATTTGTATCTGACTTCATTCTGGAAAAAAAAAAAAAAGAACTTTCCTGGTAAATCCTTTTTAAATACACTTAAAAAGAAAAATTTTTAGAATGGTTTTAGATTTATAGAAAAATGCAAATATAGTATATAGAGTTCACATATACCACACACCCATGGTATATTTATTACAGTTGATGAATCAATATTGATACATTATAATTAATTAAAGTCCATTTTTTTTTCATACTTTACTCAAATTTCTATTGTTTTGACCTAATGGTCTGCTGTGTTCCAGGATCTCATCCAGGATATCATGTTACATTTAGCTGTCATGTTTCTAGGTTCGTCTTGGCTGTGACAGTTTCTCATACTTTCTTGGTGTTTGATGACCTTGCCAGTTTTGAGGAGTGCTGGTCATATCTTTGTGGAATGTTCCTCAGTTGGGATTTGTCTGATATTTTGCTCATAATCAGACTGGGTTATGCGTTTTTGGAAGGAAGGCCACAGAGATAAGCTGACATTTCTTCGTCACATCATGCCAACTGTTCATTCTATCAACATAACTGACAACTGTTGATGTTGACCTTGACCTCCTGTTGAGGTAGTATTTGCCAGATTTCTCCACTGTAAACTTACTCTATTTGCCCCTTTGGAAAGAAGTCACTATGTGCAGCCCACACTTAATGAGTGAGGAGTTATGCTCCATTTCCTTGAGAGCAGAATATGTACATAAATTTAGAATTCTTCTGCATGGAAGATTTGTCTTTTCTCTCTCATTTACTTATTCATTCAATCATTTATTTATATCAGCATGGACTGATGGATATTTATTTCAGACTTTGTGTTATAATCCAATACTACTCTATTAATTTTGTTGCTCCAGTTATTCCAGTATTGGCTGCTGCTGTTGTTATTGTTAGATGTTGTCAAATCAAATCCAACTCATAGCAACCCTAGGTGCAACAGAATGAAACCCTGCCTGGTTGTGTGCCATACTCACAATCGTTGCTATGTTTGTACCCATGGTTGCAGCCACTGTGTCAATCCATCTCCTTAAGAGTCTTCCCCTTTTTTGCTGACCCTCTACTTTACCAAGCATGACGTCCTTCTCTAGGGGCTGTTCCCGCTGATAACATGTCCAAAGTATGTGAGATGAAGTTTCACCATCCCCGCTTCTGGATGTACTGCTTCCAAGACAGATTTGTTCACTCTTCTGGAAGTCCATGGTACATCTAATACTCTTTGCCAACACTATGGTTCAAATGCATCAATTCTTCTTCTGTCTTCCTTATTCATTGTCCAGCTTTCACATGCATCTGAGGCAACTGAAAATGCCGTGGTTTGGGTCAGGTACATCTTAGTCCTAAAAGTGACATCTTTGCTTTTTAAAACTTGAAAGAGGTCTTTTGCAGCAGATTTGCCCAATGCGATACATCGTTTGAATTCTTGACTGCTATTTCCATGGGCATTGATTATGAATCCAAATAAAAGGAAATTTTTGAAAACTTCAATATTTTCTCCATTTATCAAGATGTCGCTTATTGGTCCAGTTGTGAGGATTTTTATTTTATGTTCACGTGTAATTCATACTGAAGGCTGTAGTCTTGGGTCTTCATCTGTAAGTGCTTCAAGTCCTCTTCACTTTCAGCAAGCACAGTGGTGTCATCTGCATATCACAGGTTGTTTATCAGTTTTACTCCAATCTTGATGCAATGTTCTTTGTATACTCCAGCTTCTTGTATTATGTGTTCAGCATGCAGATTGAATAAGTATAGTGAAAGGATACAACCGTGATGTACACCTTTCCTGATTTTAAACCACACAGTATCCCCTTGTTCTACTTGAAAGGCTGCCTCTTGGTTTATGTACAGGTTCTTCATGAGCACAATTAAGTGTTCTGGAATTCCCTTTCTGTGCAATGTTGTCCACAATTTGTTAGGATCCAAACAACCAGATGCCTTTGCATAGTCAATAAAACACAGGTAAACATCTTTCTGATATTCTCTGCTTTCAGCCATTGTCTCTAGTGTTGGTATTTGGGAGTTAATTCATTTGACTCTTGTGTCCCTTTGTTATACACACATCATTGTCACATGGGGTCACTGTGAGTCAGATTTGACTTAATGGCACCTAACAACAATAGTTTATATGGGAGGTAATCCCAAGAAGCATAATAACGGATGGAGAAGTGAGACAAGGAAAGGAATTTTGCTCATAAAGATTGCATTAATGAGCAGTTTACTACTACAGGCAACCAGGGGTCTGCTGAAAGACTGTAAAACATCTCTAAAAATTGCCCCACCAAGGGATTAAGAAGTCAAGACATTTATTCACCAACCTCTACATTTCACTGGTTAAGAGTCATGGAAACCCTCCCCGCCCCCTCATGTTACAAAGTAGAACTTCTCCCCAGGATTTTCTTGGCTGTAATCTTTATGGAAGCAGATCGCCAGGTCTTTCTTCCCTGAAGCCGCTGGGTGGGTTCAAAACACCAACCTTTAGGTTAATAAAACAAAAAAACCAAACCCATTGCTGTCGAGTTGATTCCAACTCATAGCAAACCTACAGGACAGAGTAGAACTGCCCCATACGGTTTCCAAGGAGCACCTGGTGGATTCAAACTGCTGGCCATTTGGTTAGCAGCCCTAGCTCTTAACTACTATGCCACCAATAGTCTAGTGCAAACTGTTTGTGCCACCCAGGTTACCATTGAAAGTCCATACTAGAGTGTTAAATTCCAGGTGATTTCAGCCTGGTCCTTGCCAAAGCAATGTGCAGTCATCTGACCAAAGAACACCATCAGGGAGAGAGGTACAAAAAGCTTCAGCTTTTACAGGATCTCTTTGCATTTGACCTACAGAGTGGACCCAGTGATGATGGGCAGGGCAAGGACATCTGCCACAGGCCTAACGACTGGCACAGAGTATGACTAGGCTAGCCAAGAAAGAATCTAAATATCAAGTAAACTGTGAGCTGATTCTTGAAGGAAAAGAGTAAGAGACAAGTTGGGGCAATGGTAAAAGCTGAGGAGAGGAGGCAGGGAGGCCTTTGGTCTGTTCAGGTCACACACGTTTGACTGTTGCAGAATGTTCCTGAGAAGGGATCATATACATAGATATATTTAGGAAGCACAAATATATACAATACTTAGAATATTTTAGATATTTAGACTATAATATACAGAAGATTGTGTTGAACTGGAGGTTTCATATTCTGCTTAAAGATATAGAAGTCAAATTTTTCTTTTAAGACAGTAGGCTAGGCAAAAATTAAAAACAAACAAACATGTCAAGCTATCAGTTTGAGACTTTTGGATGATTTGGGTAGATACAGCTGATAAGGGAATATATAGACTGTGGCAGGCTTTGAAGATCCAGCTAAAGAATTTGGACTTTGCAAACAAAAGAACATTTAAATGAAAAAAGATATCTACAGCCTGGAATGCTGTTTCCTTCTTAATTCCACTGTTCTAGTTCACTCTTATGCACATTCCAGGCCTCGGTTTATGTGTCGTTCCTCAAGCATGCTTTTTTCTCCCCTGTCTCCTGAATCCTGGGACAGGACCCAAGAAAACCAATCCCATTTCCATCGAGCCAATTCCAATTCATAATGACCCTATAGGACACAGTAGAACTGCCCCATAAACATTTCAAGGAGCAGCTGGTAGATCGAAGGTGCCAAACTTCTGGTTAGCAGCCAAGCACTTAACCACTGTGCCACCAGGGCTCTGACAGAATGGTACAAGGTAATTTCTCCTATAAGCATGGTGAGTTTGAGATGATGCTAGGGTACTATGGAAGTATCCCACAGTCATCAGTGTTGTAGTGTGGTTAGGGCTGTAAATGAAGATTTGGGAACCGGCTGCCACTACTGCGAGTTAAATGATTTCTACGAGACAATAGAGAAGAAATGGTCAGAGACAAAACTTTAGCAAATGCTCATGTTGAGATGGAAGGAAAACAGTTTCAAAACAAGGGAGTGTTTAAACTATCAAATGTTTTAGAGACGTTAAGAAGGATAAGATAATTGGAATTGACGGATAAGCCACCGGAGAGTACCAAACCAAAAAACCCAGTGCCGTCGAGTCAATTCCTACTCATAGCGAATCCATAGGACAAAGTAGAACTGCCCCATAGAGTTTCCAAGGAGATCCTGGTAGATTTGAACTGCCAACCCTTTGGCTAGCAACCGTAGAACTTAACCATTATGCCACCAGGGTTTTCCCTGGGGAGTACAGTTTTTACAAAATGATGGGAGTGAAAGTTAGGTTGCACACAATTAAAGAGAGTTAATGGAAACAGCAGGTATTGACTCCTTTTTGAGAAGTTTGGTGCTAAAACTTGAGAGAAATGAGACATGAACTAAAGAATTGACAGTGAAGTCAAGTAAGGTTTTCTAAATAGGGCAGAACTTTTTTTTTTTTTAACGCAGGTTTAGGAAAAAAAACAAAGTCTGAAGTCAGTTGAATCTTTTGACCATTTACTTAAAAAAAAACAAACAAAAAAACTATCTGCTTGGCTTTCACCTCACAATGCAATCTCACTTCTTCTCCCCTCCTCTCCCTCTCCTCTCTTTTTTCCTTCTCTTCCTACACTCTAGACTTGGTAGGTCTCATAGGTAGCCACAAAGCTAATTCAGTACTTAAAATGTAGATAGTCTGAGTTGAGACGTAGGTGTAAAATACACACCAGATTTCAAAGATTTAGTAGTAAAAAAAAAGGTAAAATATCTTATTAATAATTTGTATACTGATGTTGAAATGATAATATTTTGAATTGGCTTAAATAAAATATATATTATTAAAATTAATTTTGCATGTTTTTTATTATGTGTTATTGTGGTTACAAGAAAATTTTTAATTACACATGTTGTTCACTTATATTTCTTTTGGACAGCACTGCTCTAGACTTTGGTATCCATACCCTCTAAGGAGGCCTGGTTGTGTAATGGTTAAGCACTCAGCTGCTAACTGAAAGGTCTGCAGTTCAAAGCTGCCAGCAGCTCCGCAGAAGAAAAGATCTGTGGTCTGCTCCAGTAAAGATAACAGCCTAGGAAACTCTATTGAATAGTTCTACTTAGTCCTATAGGGTCACTATCAGTGGGAATCAACACCACAGGACACAACAACTCTCTCTCTAGGTTTCAGGTACCACCTCTAAATAGGTGACTCATAAATGTATCTCTTCACATAAACACACATTCAGATCTCACCTCTGAGTCTCAAAACCTTATATTCAGTTGTTTATTAGACATCTTCTTTTAGAAGTCCCAAAGGGACCTTATATTTCCAAACCAAACCCATTGCTGTCAAGTTGATTCCAACTCAGAGCAACCCCACCAGGGCTCCTTATCTCATACTTAAAAAAAAATACTTAGCACCTGTAAAATTAAACCTATCTCCTGGCCTCCTCCCTCCCCAGAACTGATCCTTTTCCAACCTTTCCAGTCTCAATTACCATCTTGTTGCATAAGCCAGAGTTTTAAATCCTTCTTCTTTGAACCCTATATCCAATCAGTCAGGAAGTTCTGCTCATTCTACCTCCTAAAGATTACTCCAATTTGTTCATTCCACTGGCTAAGGTACCATAACATCTTTCCTGGAAAATTCCAATAGTTTGTCTGCCTATATTCAACTTAGAGAGCTTCCAAGCTGTTCTTTACGCTTCATCCTGAATTAATTTACAACGTTTAAATCTGATCATGTCAGACTTCTTTATAAAAACTTTCTATGGATTCTTATTGCTCTTAGATTAAAGACTCAAATTATTTACATTGTTTACAATATATATTTTCTTTCCCTGCCCACCTCTCCACCTTATTCTTGAACCGTGTTTGTCCTCTCACTTTCTATACTTCCCTGGATCTCCTTAAGTTCCTCAAACTTGTCATGGTCTCTCCAGAAATAGGGCCTTTGTATATGTTCTCCTCATGACTTACTCATCCACCTTTCCTTGATAACTTGTTTATCCTCCAGCTTTCAGCTCAGTCATCACTTCTGCAAGGAAATCTTTCTGCCACGATTCTGTGCA
Organism: Elephas maximus indicus; assembly: GCF_024166365.1. Lineage (NCBI taxonomy): Eukaryota > Metazoa > Chordata > Mammalia > Proboscidea > Elephantidae > Elephas > Elephas maximus. The sequence continues at coordinate 68,993,303 of NC_064836.1, forward strand.
CCACAAGTTAATACTGACAGTGTGGTGGTGGTGATAACATTTAGCATTAATTAAGAATTTACTATGTGCTAGACGCTTTTCTAAGTGATTTACACATATTAATTTATTAAATCTTCAAAACTACCTTTTCAGTTTCCTTTTTCAATCTACAATGCATGATGTAATTGTTTTTAAGTGAAAAAAATGAAGTACAGAAAAGCTAAGTAATTTTGGCAACATGAGCTAGAAAGTGGTATAGCCAAATTCAAAATTAGGCAGCAGTGTTCTAGAGCCCGCAGAATTAAACACTACACTATACTGTCCTTTCAGACTAAGCCAAGCCCTTCTATTACAAGTCTTATATCTCCAGGATCTTGCCTGAATAATAGTGAAGTTGTAAATTTACATTCATTTGGGTAATATATCTCTTTTGCCTCCCAATTCTAAAAAAGGAGCAGATACAATATCTGCTTTTGTGTATTACTTAAGCATGGCACCTGGTATTATGGCCAGCATAAAATAGGCATGCAATATATTTGAATAAAATGATATAAAAATAAAAGTATGCATGTAGGAAAGAGTAAAGAAAGGAAGGGAGGAAAAATATAAAAAAGTTGCAAGTCTCCAGTTATGGACTTCTCTGTTGAGCACTGCTTAGTCCACTATTTTTTGTCTCTTATTTCATATCTCTTTCTTGGAAAGTCTTCTGGATCTTAATCTGCCAACAACAAATCCAAAGATCTTTCCTGGAATTTACAAAACAACTTTGTAACTTCTTCTGGGTAATTCCTTGTGAATAGTTGATTCGTTCAGTATTTATTTCATACACGGTGTGCCAAAACTGGGTCAGCCATTGATGGAGTAATCTACCCATCACGTGACTATTAGTATCAAGTTCTCTAATACACCCTATACTCCAGCCATGCTGCAGACTACTTTTCATTCTTCCAACATGTCATGAGTTTTATGACTCTGAACTTTCATGTTAACTTTGCTTGGCATTCCCTTTCCAACCCTTCTGTGCATAGAAAACTTTTACAAATCTTTTAAGATCAAGGTCAAATATCTTCTCCCATATAATCTCTAATAAAATACCCCTATCGTTTTAAGTGTTTCTTATAGAGATGCTGGTCTTAACTGTGAGATCTTTGAATATGATTGCTCTGTTGAAGATATGGAGCCCTGGTGGCACAGGGGTTAAGAGTTCTGCTGTTAACCAAAAGGTCAACAGTTCAAACCCAGAAGCAGCTTCTTGGAAACCCTGTGGGGGCAGTTCTATTCTGTCGTATGGGGTCACTATAAGCCAGAATCAACTTGACAGCAATGAGTTATTGAGGATATGGGTACATCCTTATGGGCAAGGTTGGAATGTCTTCTGAATGGTTGGGCATTCCTAACGTTAATTACGTGGGGAAAAGCCAAGCCCTCAGACCAGAAAGCAAGAATGGAGCTTCTACCTGCCCTTCCATCCCTCACATTCTTAGACATGAATATTCTGGGGCTGAGCCATTCCTGGACTTCTGGATAACTAGGAGAAGAGAGAAAGACAGTATTTACCTCTGAGAGGTAGACTTGGAGACAAGCGAGGAGGTCTTACTATAGGGAACCACAGCATAAAATGAGCAACTCACTCATATAAGCCAGATCATCAAGATCAGCTGCCTTCAGATTATTTCACCGCCCTGAAATGTCACGATCGATTATAAGATGCATCACATTTAATGTTACTAAAAAAAAAAAAATGCATTTTAAATATGATTTGCATTTTTTAATACATAGAATGGATTCAAGATAATTTCAGTAATACCTTCCTCACTCCTTTGTGTTACAATACGCTATCTTGAAGGGAAAAAATGAAGAAGAATCACAGCTAGCTAGTGGAGAGTTGCTCATAAACCAGATAAGCCCATGGGAGCGTGTCATGCAGTGAATGTCACCTATCAACTTGTCCCCCCAGGAGGAAAAAAAGGATGGCATCTAACAACTGCTCTTCTACTTGTATATTACTGCTCTGTTTGTTTCCCAATGGTAATCTCCTAGGGTAGTGAATTTGTGTTCAAATAATTTGTCCTAATCTTCTCTGCACTTCAGGGAATCATTTGAGCCAGAGCAAATGAAAGAGCAATATCTTCTTGTGGTCACTGTGGTTTTTATAGTAGCGACGATTTCTTCCCAGGGGAAAATGAGTATTTGGAAAAATTTTAAGGACAGATAAATCTTACTCCTGCCACATGGAGATTTGCTCTCCATTGCTGAACTATAGTGTTTTATTGTGTAAAAGTCAATTTGCTTACAGAAAACTTTTTAAACACCCCCAGAAAAAAGTGAGTCCTCCCCCACTTGTTCTTCCGTAGTTCTCTATATATGATTGTACTGCAGATTCTATCATTTTGCATTGTAATTATTTATTTACATGCCTCAGTGCATTGAGAAGTCATAGCAAACAGGAATTGGGCCTTATACTGCTTTGAATTACCATTGCTTATTAGCACTATGCTTGCCATTGTTATAAGCCTTACCAACTCTTGATAAATAAGTCAAGCATGATCAGAAAAACAAACCAACATTTATCAAATTCAATTTGTTTTGTTTTTGTATAACAATCTTAGCTTAAAGTCACCTATATTGCACAGCTTCAATCTTGCATGGGACATAAGAGGCACTCAATAAACATTTGCTGTATCAGCATGTAAAATATAGCATAGAGAATAAAGTGATAAGTCACACACAACCAAAGCTGTTTTTCTAAAACTCGGATTTGATTAAGTTACTCCCTTGACTTAAATTTATTCAGAGCTGACTAATAAAATTCAGGCTCCTTGATTTGGTATTCTTCTCTCACTTTTTCAGGAAGCTTTCTGTAATTTATACACCACTTTATTCTCCTCCCACAAGACATCCTGTATATTAGACAATCTGTTCTAATCTAAACTTCAGAGTATCAGAGGACTCTTTCCTAGGCAACCTTCTCTTTTCTATCTTTCCACTCTTCCTGGATGATCTCATTCAGTCCCATGCTTTGATGATTCCTAATCTCCAGCCTTATCTTCCTCAAAGTACAATTTTTACGTTCAATTGCCTTTTAGACATGTCCATGTAGACAATCAATAGGCATCTCAAACATAACATGGATAAAAGCCATATTTCCTACCTCCACACACCCTCCCCAAAGAAAGTATTCCTTCTCCAATCTCTTTAAATTCAATAAATACTACCATCTTCCCCTTTGCTCAAGACAAAATATTTTCCTTCCTAGCTCTTTATTCCCTCCATATCACTCTCATAAATCCAAATCATTAGAAAGTCCTGTTGACTCATCCTGCAAAACATAACTTTAATCAATATATTATTCTCCATGCCCACTGCCATCACCCTAGTTCTGAACTACTGCAATATTCTCCCCTAGCTTTCCTCCCCATTTCCACCCTTACCATTCTTGATCCATTTTATGAATATTAGAAGAGTCCAACTTTAAACCACAATTATAGATGAAAGCAAAGAGTATTGCATATACCATCATTTGCCAGAAGAATGAACAAGTCTGTCTTGGAAGAGAGGATGGTGAGACGTCATCTTATGTACTTTGGACATGTTATCAGGAGGTACCAGTCCCTGGAGAAGGACATCATGCTTGGTAAGGAAAAGGGTCAGCAAAAATGAGGAAGATCCTCCACGAGATGGATTGACACAGTGACTGCAACAATGGGTTCAAACATAGCAATGACTGTGAGGATGGCACAGAACTGGACAATGTTTCCTTCTGTGGTACATAGGGCCCCTATGAGCTGGAACTGACTCAATGGCACTAACAACAACAATAGATGTAGGCATTACTCTCCCTTATGATATTATGAACAGAAATCTTGAAAACAGAAAACATTTACGATCATTTCTTGCATATCACCACCTCCACTGCAGCACTTAAAACAATTCTGGAGAGAACCTAAAAGCATTTCCCTTGAGAACGGGAATCAGACAAGGATGCCCTTTATCACCGCTCTTATTCAACATCGTGCTAGAAGTCCTAGCCAGGGCAATTAGGCTAGACAAAGAAATAAAGGGCATCCGGATTGGCAAGGAGGAAGTAAAATTATCTCTATTTGCAGATGACATGATCTTATACACAGAAAACCCTAAGGAATCCTCCAGAAAACTACTGAAACTAATAGAAGAGTTTGGCACAGTCTCAGGTTATAAAACAAACATACAAAAATCACTTGGATTCCTCTACATCAACAAAAAGAACACCGAAGAGGAAATAACCAAATCAATACCATTCACAGTAGCCCCCAAGAAGATAAAATACTTAGGAATAAATCTTACCAAGGATGTAAAAGACCTATACAAAGAAAACTACAAAGCTCTACTACAAGAAATTCAAAAGGACATACTTAAGTGGAAAAACATACCTTGCTCATGGATAGGAAGAATTAACATAGTAAAAATGTCTATTCTACCAAAAGCCATCTATACATATAACGCACTTCCGATCCAAATTCCAATGTCATTTTTTAAGGAGATAGAGAAACAAATCACCAATTTCATATGGAAGGGAAAGAAGCCTCGGATAAGTAAAGCATTACTGAAAAAGAAGAAGAAAGTGGGAGGTCTCACTCTACCTGATTTCAGAACCTATTATACAGCCACAGTAGTCAAAACAGCCTGCTACTGGTACAACAACAGGCACATAGACCAGTGGAACAGAAATGAGAACCCAGATATAAACCCATCCACATATGAGCAGCTGATATTTGACAAAGGACCAGTGTCAGTTAATTGGGGAAAAGACAGTCTTTTAAACAAATGGTGCTGGCATAATTGGATATCCATTTGCAAAAAAATGAAACAGGACCCATACCTCACACCACGCACAAAAAACTAACTCCAAGTGGATCAAAGACCTAAACATAAAGACTAAAACGATAAAGATCATGGAAGAAAAAATAGGGACAACCCTAGGAGCCCTAATACAAGGCATAAACAGAATACAAAACATTACCAAAAATGACGAAGAGAAACCAGATAACTGGGAGCTCCTAAAAATCAAACACCTATGCTCATCTAAAGACTTCACCAAAAGAGTAAAAAGACCACCTACAGACTGGGAAAGAATTTTCAGCTATGACATCTCAGACCAGCGCCTGATCTCTAAAATCTACATGATTCTGTCAAAACTCAACCACAAAAAGACAAACAACCCAATCAAGAAGTGGGCAAAGGATATGAACACACACTTCACTAAAGAAGATATTCAGGCAGCTAACAGATACATGAGAAAATGCTCTCGATCATTAGCCATTAGAGAAATGCAAATTAAAACTACGATGAGATTCCGTCTCACTCCAACAAGGCTGGCATTAATCCAAACAACACAAAATAATAAATGTTGGAGAGGCTGCGGAGAGATTGGAACTCTTATACAGTGCTGGTGGGAATGTAAAATGGTACAACCACTTTGGAAATCTATCTGGCGTTATCTTAAACAGTTAGAAATAGAACTACCATACAACCCAGAAATCCCACTCCTCGGAATATACCCTAGAGAAACAAGAGCCATCACACAAACAGATATATGCACACCCATGTTTATTGCAGCTCTGCTTACAATAGCAAAAAGCTGGAAGCAACCAAGGTGTCCATCAACAGATGAATGGGTAAATAAATTGTGGTATATTCACACAATGGAATACTACGCATCGATAAAGAACAGTGACGAATCTCTGAAACATTTCATAACATGGAGGAACCTGGAAGGCATTATGCTGAGCGAAATTAGTCAGAGGCAAAAGGACAAATATTGTATAAGACCACTATTATAAGATCTTGAGAAATAGTATAAATTGAGAAGAACACATACTTTTGTGGTTACGGGGGGGGAGGGGGGACGGAGGGAGAGGGTTTTTTTATTGATTAATTAGTAGATAAGAACTGCTTTAGGTGAAGGGAAGGACAACACTCAATACATGGAAGGTCAGCTCAACTGGACTGGACCAAAAGCAAAGAAGTTTCCGGGATAAAATGAATGCTTCAAAGGTCAGCAGAGCAAGGGCGGGGGTTTGGGGACCATGGTTTAAGGGGACTACTAACTCAATTGGCAAAATAATTCTATTATGAAAACATTCTGCATCCCACTTTGAAATGTGGTGTCTGGGGTCTTAAATGCTAAGAAGCGGCCATCTAAGATGCATCAATTGGTCTCAACCCACCTGGAGCAAAGGAGAATGAAGAACACCAAGGTCACACAATAACTAAGAGCCCAAGACACAGAAAGGGCCACATGAACCAGAGACCTACATCATCCTGAGACCAGAAGAACCGGTTGGTGCCCGGCCACAACCGATGACTGCCCTGACAGGGAGCACAACAGAGAACCCCTGAGGGAGCAGGAGATCAGTGGGATGCAGACCCCAAATTCTCATAAAAAGAGCATACTTAATGGTCTGCCTGAGACTAGAGGAATCCCAGCAGCCATGGTCCCCAGACCTTCTGTTGGCACAGGACAGGAACCATCCCCGAAGACAACTCATCAGACATGAAAGGGACTGGACAGTGGGTGGGAGAGAGATGCTGATGAAGTGTGAGCTAATTATATCAGGTGGACACTTGAGATTGTGTTGGCATCTCCTGTCTGGAGGAGGGATGGGAGGATAGAGAGAGTTGGAAGCTGGCAAAATTGTCACAAAAGGAGAGACTGGAAGGGCTGACTCATTAGGGGGAGAGCAAGTGGAACTACGGAATAAGATGTATGTAAACTTATATGTGACAGACTGACTTGATTTGTAAAAGTTCACTTGAAGCTCAATAAAAGTTAATAAAAAAAAAATTCTGGAACAATAATTTTTTAACTGACTTGAGTGCCTATCCTATGAAAAGTCCTATACAAACTGATAAGCAAACCTCAAAACAAGAAATATATATCTTGATATCAGTGATGCTATAATCAAGCTGAGGTGAAATAAGACTTACAAGTATAAAATGCCTTAGGACCACACAAGACAAATATTAAGATTTAAAATGTGTTATAAGGGTAGCAAGAGCTTGGAAGTTTGGGCAGAAGACAGGTGAATCTGTCCTTGGGAAGCTGGGTATACCTTATTCTGAGTATTAAAGGAAGGGTAAAATTTAGATAGGTGGAGAGACATGGTGAAAGTAATACAGATAAGGCAAAAGACACAAAACAAACAACAAAAGTGACTTATTCAGAGAACCATGAAGAGAAGGGTATGATTTAGAGATTGTAGATGGAAGTGCAGAATATAAGGAGACAAAGTGAGCTCAAATGATAAAGAGTTAGAAAAACCAAAATTAATAATTATTTGCAAGGAGATATATACATCAATGCACTATTATTGTTGGAGATTTCAACACTCCTGTCTCAGTAATTCACAGATCCAGGAGGCAGAAAATCAATAGAGATGCAGTTGAATTGAACAGCATCACCAATTAACTAGGTCTAATTGACATTTATAGAATACTTCATCCAACATCAGCAGAATACACATTCTTCTCAGACTCCCATGGAATATTCACCAAGATAGACCACATTCTGGCCCATAAAACACACCACAAAATATTTAAAGGATAGAAATCATACAAAATATGTTCTCAGACCATGACTGTATTAAGTTAGAAATTACTAACAGAAAGACAACTGGGTAATATAAAAATATTTGAACAGTAAAAAACACATTCTAAATAACACATGGGTCAAAGAAGAAAACTGAGGAGAAATTAAAAAATATATTTTGAACCAAATCAAAATACAACTTCTCAATTTTGTGAGGTACAGGGAAAGCAGTGATTAGAGGGAAATTTATAGCATTGAATGCATATATTAGAAAAGAAAGAAAATCTAAAATCAATAATTTAAACTTCCACCTTAGAAAACTAGAAAAAGAAGAACAAATTAAAATCAAAGTAAGCAGAAGAAAAGAAATAATGACAAACAGAGCAGAAATCAATAGAATTGAAAACAGGAAAACAATAGAGAAAATCAATGAAATAAAAAACTGGTTCTTTGAAAAGAATAAAATCGATCCTATGGGCATTCAAAGAATAATATAAGAATTATGAAAAACCCTGTGCCCACAAAATTTGATAAGTGAGAAGAAATGGATGAATTCCTTGAAAGACACAATTTACCAAAACTCACAGAAGGAGAAATAGATAAGTTGAATAAGCCAATATCTACTAAAGAAATTGAATCACTAATTAATATCTTCTAAATGTAAAGTACCAGGCCCAGATGGTTTTACTGGTGAAATCTACCAAGCATTTAAGGAAGAAATTATACCAAGTCTCTGCAAACTCTTCCAGAAAATAGAAGCAGTGGGAATACTTTCTAACTCATTCATAGGAGAGCATTACCCTAAAACCAAATACATACAAAGACATTACAAGAAAGGAAAACCAAAGACCAATATCGCCCATGAATATAGATGCAAAAATCCTCAGGAAAATATTAGTAAACTGAGTCCAACTATACATATATGTATGTATATAATGACAAAGCAGAATTTATCTTAGATGTGAAACACTGGTTCAGCATTTGAAAACCAGTTACTGTAATCTATCGTATCAACAGACTAAAGAAAAAAAGTCATTTGATCATATTAATAGATGCAAAAAAAGCATTTGACAAAATCTAATAACTATTTGTGATAAAAAAAACTCTCAGGAAACTAGGAAGAGAGGGGAACATCCTCAACTTGATTATACAAAAAAAGAATCTACAAAAAACCAACAGCTAACTTCATACTTTATAGTGAGAAACTAGATGCTTTCCTCCTAAAATGGAGAACAAGGCAAAGATGTGCCCTCTCACCATTCCTATTCAACATCATACTGGCAGTCCAATAATGCAATAAGATAAGAAAATGAAAGGTATATAGATCAGGAAAGAGGAAATAAAACTGCCTTTGTTCACAGATGACATGGTTGTCTATGTAGAAAATCCTGAAGAATCAAAACAAAGAAAAAAATCTTCCTTGAACAAATAAGTGATTATAGCAAGGTTGCAGGGTACAAGGTTAATATACAAAAGTCAATTGTTTCTTATATACCATCAATCAAAACTGGCATTAAAAACACAACATTTACATTATCACAAAAACTTAAATAGGTAGAAATCTAACAATACACATAAAAGATCTATATGAAGAAAACAACAAAACTCTGATGAGGGAAATCAAAGAAGAGCTAGACAAATGGAGAGATATTCCATTTATAAACCACATATAAACCAAACCCATTGCCATTGAATCGATTCCAAGGAGGACTCAATATTGTTAAGATATCAGTTCTTCCCAACTTGATCTGTAGATTCAATGCAACCTCAATCAAAATCTCAGCAAGTTATATTGTGGACAGTGACAAACTGATTCTAAAGTTTATATGGAAAGGCAAGAGACCTAGAATAGCCAACATAACTCTGAAGAAGAACAAAGTAAGAGAACTGACACTACCTGACTTTACAACTTACTATACAGCTATAGTAATCAAGACAGTGTGGCATTGGTGAATGAACAAATAGATCAATGGAACAGATTAGAGAGCCTAGAAATAGACCCACACAACTGATGTTTGACAAAAGAGTGAAAGCAACTTAATGAAAAAAGGACAGTTTTCTCAACAAATGGTTCAGGAACAATTGGACATCCACTTAAAAAAAAAAAATTAATCTAGACATTGACCTTAAACAAGAACTTATTCAGAATGGATCATAGCTCTAAATGTAAAATGTAAAACTATTAAACTGATAAAAGATAAACAGGAGAAAAATCTAGATTACCTGGGTTTGTGATGAGTTTTTAGATACAACAAAAGCAAATTCCATGAAAGAAGAAATTAATAAGTTGGATTTCATTAAATTTAAAAGCTCATGCTCTGAGACAGACACTGTTAAGAGACTGAAAAGACAAGCCACAGGCTAGGAGAAAATTCTTAAAAACACATATCTGATAACTTGTACCCAAAATATATGGAAAAAAAAAATTAAAACCCAGCAATAAGAAAAAAAATACCCAATTAAAAAGTGGACGAGAAGATCCAGACACCTCACCAAAGAAGGTATGTTGTTGTTGTTGTGTGCAGTAGAGTCGTTTCCGACTCATAGTGACCCTGTGTACCACAGAACAAAACATTTCCCAGTCTTGCGCCATGCTCACAATTGTTGATATGCTTGACCCATTGTTGCAGCCATTGTGTCAGTCCATCTCATTAAGGGTCTTCCTCTTTTCTGCTGACCCTGTACTCTGCCAAGCATGGTGCCCTTCTCCAGGGACTTGATCCCTCCTGACAACATGTCCAAAGTATGTAAGATGCAATCTCGTCATCCTTGCTTCTAAGGAGCATTCTGGTTGTACTTTTTTCCTAGTCAGATTTGTTCTTTTTTTGGGGCAGCCCATGGTATATTCAATATTCTTCATCGACACCACAATTCAAAGGGGTCAATTCTTCTTCAGTCCTCCTTATTAATTGTCCAGTTTTCACATGCAAAAGAAGATACACACATGGCAAATAAGCATATGAAAAGATGCTCAACATCTTCTGTTATAAAAAAAAAGAAAAAGTTGCCATGGAGCCAATTCTGACTCATAGTGACCCTATAGGACAGAGTAGAACTGTCCCATAGGATTTCCAAGAAGACCCTGTTGGATTGGAGCTGCCGATCTTTTGGTTAGCAGACAAACTCTTAACCACTGTGCCGCCAGGTTTTCCTCATATGTTATTAGGGAATTGCAAATTAAAACAACAGTAAAATACCACTACACACCTAATGATGAAATAAAATTGCTGAACAGAACATTTTAAAAGGCACTTCAAGAAGATGAAGTAAAATAATGACTGAAGACCACATGAGTTATGGAATGACACCGAGGACGTCATATGGGAAGAAAGGAAGAGGCCATTAAAAAGACCAAAAAGAAAGAAAAAACCAAAATGGATGTTAGAAAAACACTGAAACTTGCTCTTGGAAGTAGAGCAGCAAAAGGGAATGGAAGAAATGATGAAGCAAAGAGCTGAACAGAAATTTCAGAGGGCACTCAAGAAGACAAATTAAAGTATTATAATGACATGTGTAAAGGCCTGGTGTTAGGACACCAAATGGGAAGGACACACTTGGCATTTCCTAAGCTGAAAGAACTGAAGAAAAACAATTCAAACCTCTAGCTGCAATAGTGAAGGATTCTATCGGTAAAATACTAAAGGACACAGGAAGCATCAAAAGAGGATGGAGGAATAGACAGAGCACTGTATCAAAAACAATGAGTTGATGTTGAATCATTTCAGGAGGTAGCATGTAATCAAGAACTGATAGTACTGAAGGAAGAAGTCCAAGCTGCGCTGAAGACATTGGTGAAAAAAAAGACTCCAGGAATTGACAGAACACCAACTTAGATGTTTCAACAAATGGGTGCAGTGCTGGAAGTGCTCACTTGTCACATTTATGCCTGTTCCAAAGAAAGGTGATCCAACAGAATGCTGAAATTATCAAGCAGTATCATTAATATCAACATGCAAGTAAAATTTTGCTGAAAATCATTCAAAAGTGGTTTTAGAGAACTGCCAGAAATTCAAGCCAGATTCAGAAGAAGAGGTAGAATGATGAATATCACTGCTAATGTCAGCTGGATCCCGGCTGAAAGCAGAGAGTACCAGAAAGATGTTTACCTGTGTTTCATTGACTATCAAAGGCATTCTACTGTGTGGATCATAACAAATTATGGATAACATTGTGAAGAATGGGAATTCCAGAACACTTAATTGTGCTCAGAAGGAACCTGTACATAGACCAAGAGGTCTTCATTCGAAAAGAACAAGGGTACACTGACTGGTATCAGGAAAGGTGTGCATCAGGGTTATATCGTTTCACCATATTTATTCAATCTATGCTGAACAAATAATTGGAGAAGCTGGACTATAGGAAGAAGAATTCATCATCAGGAGCGGAGGAAGACTCATTAAAAACCTGTGTTATGTAGATGACACAACATTTCTTGCTGAAATTAATGAGGACTTGAAGCACTTACTGGTGAAGCTCCAAGACTACAGCCTTCAGTATGGATTACACCTCAACATGGAGAAAACAAAAATCCTCACAATGGACCAATAAATAACATCATGATAAATGAAGAAAAGCTTGAAGTTGTCAAAGGTTTCTTTCTTCTTGGAGCCACAATCAATGCCCATGGACGCAGCAGTCAAGAAGTCAAACGACATATTGCATTGGACAAATCTGCTGCAAAAGACCTCTTTAAGTTGTAGAAAAGCAAAGATGTTACTTTGAGGACTAGGATGCGCCTGACCCAAATCATGGTATTTTCAATCACCTCAAATGCATCCTAAAGCTGGGTAAAGAATAAGGAAGACCAAAGGAGAATTGATGCCTTTGAATTATGGTGTTGGTGAAGAGTATTGAATCCACCATGGACTGCCAGCAGAATGAACAAGCCTGTCTAGGAAGAAGTACAGGCAGAGTGCTCCTTGGAAGCAAAGATAGTGAGACTGTGTCTCACATACTTTGGATGTGTTATCAGAAGGGGCTGGTCTATGGAGAGGAACATCATGCTTGGTAAAGTACAAGGCCAGTGGAAAAGAGGAAATTCCTCAACAAGACGGGTTGACACAGTGGCTGCAACAATGGCCTCAAGCGTAACAATGATTGTGAGGATGATACAGGAGTGGATAGTGTTTCCTTCTGTTGTACATAGTGTCCCTATGAGTTGGAACCGACTTGATGGCACCTAACAACAACAACATGTCTAATAGGATGGTTAAAATTGAAAACACTGACAAAACCAAATTTTGGCAAGGATCGGGAGCAACAGAAACTCTCATTAATTGCTTGTGGGAATACAAAATGGTACAGCCACTTTTCCAGTTTAGCAAGCTCTTACAAAGCTAAACATGTTATTTTTAGCGGCCACTGAGTGCATTCCGGCTCATAGTGACCTCATGTGTTACAGAATAGAACTGCTTCTCAGGGTTTCCTTGGCTGTAGACTTCATAGAAGTAGATCACCAGGACTTTTCTTCCACAATACCTCTGGAGGGTTTAGAACTGCCAACCTTTAGGCCTACCATATGATGGAGCAATTTGGGCTCCTGAGTATTTATCCATATGAGATGAAAAAGTATGCCCATACAAAAATCTGTATATGAATGTTTGTAGCAGCCTTATTCATAATTACCTAAGATGGGAAGCAACCAAGTTGCTCTTCAATATGTGAGTGTATAAACAAACTGTGGTTTGCCTATACAGTGGAGTATTATTCAGCAATAAAAGAGCTATAAAGCTATGAAAAGACACGGAGGAAACTTAAATGCATATTGGCAAATGAAAGAAGCCAATCTTAAAAGACTATATAATGTACAATTACAACTATATGACATTCTGGAAAAGGCAAAAATATAAACAGTGAAAGATCAGTGTTTCCCAGGGGCTTAGAGGAATAAATAGGTAGAGCACAGGGCAGTTTTAGGGCAGTGAAACTGTTCTGTATGACACTATAATGGTAGATACATGGCATGAATTTATCAAAGCTGTAGACCTGTACTATTCAAAGAATGAACTCTAATGGAAACTATAGACTTTGGTTAATAATGAATCTGTATTGGTTCATCAATCATGAGAAATGTACCACAGTAATGCAAGGTATTAATAATAGGGAAACAGGAAAGGAGGTGGAGTTATCTGGGAATTATTTACTACTTCTGCTCAATTTTTCTGTAAACCTAAAACTGCTTTTGAAAATAAATCCTATTAATTTTTTAAAAAAGTAACTTATGAATTTAATTGTGTCCCCCCAAAAGATACATTGACATTCTAACGTCTGGTACCTATGAGTGTGACTTTTTTGTGAAAATAGGGTCTTTGAAGATGCTATAAACGTAGTCATAGTGGAGTTGGGTGGGGCCTAGTGCAATCTACTTGGTGTCATTATAAAAAAAAAAAAAAAAGAAGACACAAAGAGGCAGACACAGAGGGAAGACGGCCATGTGAAGAAGGAGAACTTAAGCTGTGACTGCAAGCCAAGGAATACCTGGGGCTACCAGAAGCTGGGAGAGAAAATAAAGGTTCTTCCCTAGAGCCTTTGAAGAAAACATGGCCCGTTGACGTTTGAAATAGGATTTCTAGACTCAAGAACTGTAGGACAATACATTTCTTTCATTTAAAGCCACCTACTTTGTGGTATTTGTTACAGCAGCCCTAGAATACTAATACATTAAACCAAACACAATTTGAGATTTAGGATTGATGAGTGAGAGGCAGAATTACAATTTAAATGATGGGAGATTGCTAAGTGAAGGAGTATTGTGAGGAAAGGAGCCTGTCAAGAACTCCTTCTTGGTTCACAAAAAAAATTTAAAGCTATTCTAGTAACCAAGATATATAAGATTTAAGACATTATGAAATTATATGAATTATAATTTCAAAGGAAGGATTCAGAAATTGTATATTAACTGTAAGAACAATTGGGGCTAGTTATACTTTCCCACCTTTGTTCACACCACACCTCCCCTCTAAGGCAGCAAACCCTAGCTCAGTTCCCACTTCCTCTATGAGAACTTTGCTGACAAATCCAGTGGGAATTTTTTCCTCCCACTTAAATTTTATATTAAGAATGACCATAAGGTTAAAAGTTATTAACTAAAATGAATGGAAATCAAAACAAGGACCTTAAAAATTGTTTAGAAATGTGTATTTGTCTTACTCTTTGGTCTCAAAGGATACATTTAGTTATTCCAATTTACTGTGTCTGTAATGTTCAGGGGATTAGGTCTCTCAGGCTATGCTCTGAGGTCAATGCCAAGGAAATCCCCTTAGAATTACTTTGAACGTTTATACCATTCTCTACCAATGATATAAATATTATCATTGACCTGTTGGTGGAAACACCCTTCTAAGCAATCCAGAGGATAGAGTTTTATTTCTTGATCTACTTTAAAAACTAACATCAGGCAATCGGCTGGCCACTATAAAACTCTTACCAGGGATATCCAGGTGAGAAAGTATTTAAAATTTATTTTTACCAGAATTATTAATCTCCAGAAACATTTATTTCTCTAAGTTCTTTGGGTTTCTGTTTTTCTTGCATATCTTATTTACCAATCTTTTAAGTTTCCTAAAGCCTCCCACTAGACAAATGACAATAATTTATTTCTATCATTTCTAAATTCTTGAGAAGCATAAATTTATCCAAAAATAAATAGGTCAAAGCACATTTTTGTAGTAATAACACAATACAATGAAGTTTTTGAAGCTTGTTTGAACAATGTGGTTTGCCATAAAACACACTTTAGCAGAGAAAATGGATAATTAGTTTTTATAATAAAATAGTTTTTAATTTTTTCATGCTGAGCTTTACCTACATATTAAACAAATTATATGAGCAAGGGCTCTCATTTCAAACCAATTCTTTTTATCCCCAATGTAATTTTAGAGAGCTTTCTGTTTTCCCTCTTTGCTTTTAAAGAAATGAAATATCAGTGGAAAGCTTATTTATGTCTGGTCAATTATAATCAACTGGTACTCCTGCTGGCAGTCTTATTATATGTCTTCAAGCTGGCAAGGATAAGGCATTTAATAAAAAGAAAAAAAATTCAAATTACATAGACTTCAAATGTTGATTTTTTAACTTCAAGTTGACAAAGGTAAGGCATTTAATGAAAAAAAAATTTCAATCATAATTATGTAGATTTCAGGTGAACATTTTTTATACTATTTCCAAAAGCTATCGGTCCCAAATAATCTGAGATTTAAGTCAGCAATATTTTCAGGAAACCAAAAGTGAAGAATTCTTATCTCTCTCTAAAAAGCTTTGCTTCTGTTCCTGGAATATGGGGTTTCTAAGAAGGTACCTGGTGCAAAGCAGGCAAATTAGGTCAGTGAATAAATGATCTCAAATTAACTAAAATAAACAAAGGTAGATTGGAATTACATATTTCCAATCAGTTAAAACTCTCTGTCTATAAGGACAAATCTAAGGGATAATAATGGAAGTTTTTAAAATATACTGAAAGTTTCATAAATATGAGTATTATAGGATCTTAGAATATTGTGGAAACACCTAAGATTCAAAACAGTAAAGCCTGACCACAAGGAAATATTGTTTTACCTAAGGCAAGCGGCCTTCAGAACGCAGCATCACAATACGTGAACATATTCCCGAATGGTTTAAGATGAGTGCAAGATTGTTGCCAAATTATTATTATTAATAACTGTGAGAGTCATTATCACATGAATTAAGCAAGAACTTTCTCAGTACATCCATTGTGACATTTTCCGTTACAGAATTACAAACCAAAAAAAAAAAAAAAAAATCAGTTGAATCCCTAATGATAATTGAAGGGTTTCAAGTTATAAAACATAATAGACATAAGAGAATGTCATTTAATTTTTTAAATCAAAACTTTTATTTTCTGTTTATAAAAACAATACTCATTGTAGAGAATTTGAAATAGATGAAAATATAAAGAAGAAAAAAATAGCTTATGACACAGAAAATTAGTATTAACATTTAGACGTTAAACATACATTTTTATAGTAATAACAGAATTCATTAGTATTCTGTGCTGCCTTTCTTGTATATTCATATCCAAGGATTTTTTAAGAAAATCAGGATTATTCTGTGTATAAATCTTTATACACTGTTTTTCACTTAATATTTTATTATGACTAATTTATGATCACATTAAATATTCTAAGTAACCCCCGTTTTAATGAGTCGTCATATAGATGATGCATATTTACTTAATCGTAGTTACTACATGTTCACCACTAAGTGTTTTGAATTTTTCACTATTATAAATAATATTACAATGGACATCATTATATGTAAGTTTTTGTCTGATCTTCTAATTATTTCTTTTAAATAGGTTTATGGTTACTGGGTCAATGGTGTGAACATTTAAGTTTCGTCACTGTATACCAAACTATTTTCCAAAGATTATACTAATTTATACTTCTACCACCAACCCGTAATGTTCCTATTTCACTATATCCTAGATTACACTATACATTCTCATTTCTTAAAAAAAAAAAAAAAAAAAGCTATTTTGACAGGCAAAATAAAAATATCCTCATAACCCTTTCAAATGATGTTTCTATAATTAGTAATGAAGTTACACATTTTTAGTAAGTTTTAAAGCTGTATTTCTTTTAAATTTTTTCTGTTCCTGTCCTTTACCTGTTTTCTAGTGTTTTCTCCTATTGATCTGTATAAGCTCTTTATTCAATAAAGCTATAGAACCCTTATCATATTTATTGTAAATAATTTTTCAGTTTGAAGTTGATGTTTAATTTTATTCCTGTTTTTTGACATACAGTTATATAATGGAATTTCTCAATTTACATTTTAAAAATTTATTTATGCACATACACATGTATAATTTTACATTAATTATATTATAAATGCCCTGGAAGCTTTTTAGTACAGCCATTTTGTGTTTTGTTTTCTTTTCCTTTCCTTTCCTTTCCTCTGTCTCTCTAATCTCTGCATACATCCATGTCACTTTACCTCCCATCCTTCAGGGGTATAAATAGTCCTGTAAATAGCTCCTTTTTTCCCCATTTTATTTTTAAATGTATATTCCACCAGTGTTGGAGACAGTAAATTGCTAAGAATATACAAGTGAAAATACGTTTTTCAACAGCATTAAGCCGCACATACACAATCACTGAAATTTTGGGGGAACACTAATTTGCTGACTTTTAAATTATGAATCGGCTTTACCTAACTCATACAGACAAGTTTTTTTGTTTTTTTTTTTTGCCTTGAATAGTCCTCTCAAGACTTTAAAGGTTACTTTGTGCATCCAATCATGTTTTTCTTCAAAATGTGACGGGAAAAAAATGTTAACTCAGTATCCAAAAAGCTAATACTTTCAGGAGATTAATTCCCCCCAGAATTGGGCACGCACAAAATCCAGGAGACACATGGAAGGACTACAGAAAACGTTCCTTCCACTTCTGGGCCAGAGAGAGTTCAACGATTCAATTGAGCACATTATAAATTAGCACATATTTCTCCAAAAAAAATTTTTTAACAGAGAAGTCAGGAATGGCTGATGAAAACCATACAATGAAAAACGAGTTTATCCTCACAGGATTTATGGATCACCCAGAGCTGAAGACCCTTCTGTTTGTGGTGTTCTTTGCCATCTACCTGATCACCATGGTGGGGAATGTTGGCCTGGTGATATTGATTTCAAAAGAGTGTCGTCTTCACACACCCATGTACATCTTTCTGGGCAACCTGGCTCTTGTGGATTCTTGCTGTGCCTGTGCAATTACTCCTAAGATGTTAAAAAACTTCTTTTCTGAGGACAGAATGGTTTCCCTCTATGAATGCATGACACAATTCTATTTTCTTTGCACTGTTGAAACTGCAGACTGCTTTCTCCTGGCAGCAATGGCCTATGACCGCTATGTGGCAATATGTAGTCCACTGCACTACCACACCATGATGTCGAAGAAACTCTGCATTCAGATGACCGTAGGGGCCTACATAGCTGGGAACCTGCATTCCATGATTCATGTAGAGCTTTTATTTAGGTTAGCTTTCTGTGGATCTAATCAAATCAATCACTTTTACTGCGATATTCTTCCTTTATACAGACTCTCCTGTGTTGACCCTTATGTTAATGAACTGGTACTCTTTATCTTTTCAGGATCCATTCAAGCCTTCACCATAGGCAGTGTTTTAATATCTTATCTCTACATTCTTTTGACTATTTTCAAAATGAAATCCAAAAAGGGAAGAGTCAAAGCTTTTTCTACCTGTGCCTCCCACTTTTTGTCTGTCTCATTGTTCTATGGATCTCTTTTCTTCATGTACATTAGACCAAATTTGCTGGAAGAAGGAGATCAGGATATACCAGCTGCTATTTTGTTTACAACAGTAGTTCCCTTACTAAATCCTTTTATTTATAGCCTGAGAAATAAGGAAGTAATAAGTGTCTTGAGAAAAATTCTGAAGGTAAAACCTCAAAAAACTTTGAAACAAATGACAGCTACTGTGGATTAATGATTTAATTACAGCAAAAACTTCCAAATGAAATTACACAGAGAAAATGCACAAGTTGTATATAAAATATTAAAATGTATCAGAATACAACCAAAATGAAGCAGCAATATGTAAGAGCGAAAGAGATACAAGTGCTAAATCTTAATTCAAATAACAAAAATGCAAACAAAACAAAATTTTGAATTCATTCAAGAAACAATTTAGCATATTGTCAATTTCACACACTGTACCATCATCGGAGATTATCAACATCAAAAAGGAATAGCAAAACTGGCAGGTACAAAGAATTCTATTAAACATTGACATCCAGCCCCTCTAATAGCTTGGAGCATGAACATTGTTGTTGTTAGGCGCTGTCAAGTAGGTTCGACTCATAGCAATGCTATGTACGACAGATGGAAACACTGCCCGTATCTGTGCCAGTCTCACAATGGTTGTTATGCTTGACCCCACTGTTTCAGCCACTGTGTCAATCCACTACATTGAGGGTCTTCCTCTTTTTCGCTGACCATCTACTTTCCAAAGCAAGATGTTCTTCTCCAGAGACTAGTCCCTGTTGATAACATAGGCAAAGTATGTGAAACAAAGTCACACAATCCTCACTTCTAAGGAGCATTCTGGCTGTGTTCTGTCCAACACAGATTTGTTCACTCTTTTGGCGGTCCATGATTTATTCTTTGCCATACCGTAATTCAAAAGCACTGATTCTTCTTTAGGTAAGCTAAACAGGTTTCTGGTCATATGAGCCTTAAACCAATGAACTCACAACTATAAGTGACAAAACTGTGGCAAGTGAATTTTGAGGAAACAGTTTTAATAGTGTTTGGTGGACATTATTTTACTTAGGGAAGAGATAGTCAGTGAGGAAATGAAGATGTCAAAAGTGAATGTTATCTTTCCAAACTGAAATTCTTATTAAGTTGAATAAATACAGAATTGTCAATTTTCTGAGAAGTACAATTTTCTAGAGAAGCTACTTTTAGAGAGATTTATTTACTCCAAAGAGGAGTCCTGGTGACACAATTGCTAGGTGCTCAGCTGATAACCAAAAAGTCAGTAGTTGGAACTTATCAGGGAGTCAATGGGCGAAAGATGTGGCAGTCTGTTTCCATAAAGATTACAGTCTAGGAACTCAATGGGCAGTTCTAGTCTGTCCTATAGGGTCTCTATGAGATGGAATCGACTTGAGGGCAATGGGTTTGTTTACTCCCATAGCTACGTGGACAAAGATGCACATAATAAAGTCTCAGTTAAACCTTGTGCAGGATTTGAAGAGCCTTCGTTTTCGGTGAGTTACACTACACTTCTCTGTCTCACTTCCTGAGAGGAGAAGGGGGTTCAACAATGTGACACTATCTTGGGTGTATTAGTGTATATGGATATGATGTCACTAAGTAAAGTATGATTGTTGAACTGTGGATATGGTGAACCTAAAATAGTCTTTCTTTTTTTTTTCACCATTGTAAAACTCAAAGATGTTGAATGTGGGTAGAATATAAATTATCTTAATAAAAAAATTAATACAACATGCTAAATGAACTAAAAAAAAACAATTATTCACTCAACATGGGTTTATTAAGAGCCTGCTACATGAAACCGTCCTCTAGCTGCCGGGACACATAAGTGAACAAAGCACTAGTGTTTCCTTCCACTCCAATAATGGAACATTGGCATGATTTTGATTACTAACTTCTGGATCAAGGGGGACCCATATCAAGTAACAGAAAAATTTCCTGTTCCACCTCCTCTCTTGATAATATGAGGTGGTTCAGACACATCTAAATTCCAAGAAGGCAAATCCAGAGGGGGACTTTACGTGGAAAATCAGCATACTAAATCCTGTGTGTAGTCCCTGGGTGGTACAAATAGTTAACGTGCTAGGCTGCTAATCAGAGAGGTTGGAGGTTAGAGTCCACGCAGAGGCGACTCAGAAAAAAGGCCTCTGAAGAATCAAACTTTGAAAACTCAATGAAGCACAGTTCTACTCTGACTCATGAGGTCACCAGGTGTCAGAATCAACTAGAGGGGGCAATTGTTTTTCTCTTTTTAAGTCATGCTTACGACAAGCAGTGGGAACAAAAATACAATGTTTTTGATTCTCTACTTCATGAATGCAAAAAATCTAATGAACTTCTTGTTATTTGAAACCTCCAAGGAAACCTAGTCTAGCTCATTCCAATTATATTAAACTATTCCAAGATATTCTTGCTTATTTCAAATTTGTCATTAGCTGCCATCAAGTCGACCCCTGACTCATTCATTGTGGGTCCTGTACGATCCCAGTGATGAGTTGAGAATTTGACTTTTGTATTCCATAGGGTTTTCATTGGCTTATTTTTGGAAGTAGATGGCCAAGATCTTCTTCCTGGTCTGCTTTAGTCTGGACATACCACTAAAACCTGTTCAGCATCACAGGAACACAAGCCTCCACTGACAGACACGTGGTGGCTGCAGATGGAGTGAGCATTGGCTGGGGATGAAGTCTGGGTTTCCCACATGGAAGGAGGGAATTTTGTCACTTAACCACCAATAGCCATGCTTCAAATTTAAACCCTATAAATTTAGGATCTGTAAAACCTCACCTCCATCCTTCCTTAGTTGCATCCAAGTTTATACATACTCTCCTGAAACCACATTGAGGGTAGATGTCTTGTTCTATGTTGAACTCTGGCCATGCCGCCATCCTCTGACATGTCCAGTTCTCTCTGATCCTCTGGTTATCTCTTCATGGCACCACCAGTTTTGGTATCCACATCCACGTCTAGCACCCAGTCTATGCTGATCCTAAGAGCAAAGGAGATAAATCAAATAATTTCTGACAAATAAGTGATTATTGACAATAATGTTCTATCTATGTAGGACATCATAAAAAGTATTCATTGAACTAACCAAACCAAACGAAAAAAAAAACATTGCTGTTAAGTTGATTCCAACTTGCACAGACCCTCTAGGACAGAGAAGATTTGCCCCATAGGGTTTCCAAGGAAAAACTGGTGGATTTGCACTGCCAACCTTTTGGTTAGCAGCTGAGCTCTTAACCACTGCACCACCAGGGACAGCAATGGGTCATTGAACTAAATATCTTACTAATTTCCCTTGTTTTTGTTGTTAGCTGTCTTCCAGTCAGCTCTAACTCTCATGGCCACCCCATGTGTGCAGAGTAGAACTGCTCCATAGAGATTTTAAGGCTGTGGCCTAAAGAAGAGGAGGTCAAAAGAATTTACTCCAAAGTTAGCAGAGAAAGACAGAGCAAGTAAGCAGATCTAACTCTAAAACTGGCTGCCATCAAGTTCATTCTGACTCATGGCAACCCCACGTGTGTCAGAGTAGAATTGTGATCCACAGGGTTTTCCATGGCTGGTTTTTTTGAAAGTAGAACACCAAGCCTTTCTTCCAAGGCACCTCTGGGTGGACTCCAGCCTCCAAACTTTCAGTTAACATCCGAGCATTTTGACTGCTTGCAACATCTAAAGACTTCTTCTTATACCCAGAATCTCACTAAACTCCATCGTGAGTCAGTCCATAATTTTCTGGCCCTCAGTCCTTGCTCACAGTCTCAGTAGGTACTTCAGTTTATGCTTCTCACATCCCTATTTACAGGTGCCCAAATTCAGTCTAAAAACCAGACAAGGACTGAAAATCATACCATGTTCTCCCCTTCATTTCAAACCCATCTCTTTCAAAACTAATCATCATGGGTTGGATTCCCTAGGAAAACCACTCAGAAATGGAATTTATGGTGTAGAACATTTATTAGGGAATGTACTTGGGATTAACTCTTATGGAAATGAAGGGAAAGAAGGATTGGGTGGAGGGTGAAATCAACCACAGTACAGGACCCCTTTGGCACCCTGAACCCACCCCACGAGAACCCTGGAGGTAGAAGTGATTCAGAGTTGTCATGACAAAACAAGCAAAGCAGGGGAAAAAATAACCTCAGAAAAAAGGAGACATATCAGGTAACAAAGGAAAACTTCAAAAAACTTATAATTCATACCATCAGAGAAATAAAAAAAAGATATTGCATTCAAAACACAAGAACAGAAGTAATACAAAGGAACACTCAGGAAAGAAAAAGATTTTGAAAATTTAAATTCAAGTTAGAAGATAAAGTTGACCTAAGAGTTTGGAAAGAACAAAAAACTGAAATTAAAAAAAAAAAAAAGGACAACACGGTTATATTCAGAACTCCAAAATTCAAATAATAAGAGCTCCAGAGGCAAAAAGTTGAGAATATAGAGAGGAGAAAATCGTCAAAGAAATAATACAAAAATATTTTCCACCATGAAATATATTTCTAGGCCAACGAGGCTTACCAAATGCACAATAAACGGAAAAAGAAAAGAAGTAAGGAAGGAAGGAAGAGAGGTAGGGAGGAAGGGAGGAAGGAAGGGGAGAGAAAGAGATCCATGCAAAAACAAAGTAAAAATCCTACGATCTTTCACAGAGAGGACATTAAAAAAAAAAAAAAAAAGAAAAAACTCCCCCAATAAAGGATCAGGAAATCAGAATGACATCAGAGTTAGCAACCTATAGTAAGTTATAAAGCCAGAAGAAAAAGTAGTACCTGTAAAATTATAAGAATGATTTCCATCATAAAATTCTACATACTGTCAAGCTATTAATAAAGCTTCAGAATATAAAAAGTAGTTTTAGACAAGAAAGCGCTCAAAAAAAAAAAAAAGAAAGAAAGAAAAGAAATGGATCCTGGAATGAGAGACTACAGCAGAGGAGAGCTGCCAGGGGACCTCCAGAACACTTGTGAGTGAAATCTCAGGACAAGTGAGAACAATATAGGGACTGAAGCAGAACAACAGAGGGCTGCAGAAAGGCATCCCAATTTAGATACGTAACCTGTTGCATTTACTGTTCTGAGAAAAGATCTATACTTCTGGCAAATGATTTTGGTTTAAAATGGTAAAAAATAAGCAAATGGAATAAAAGGCATCTATTAAAAAAAATTTTTTTTATTAACCTAAAAAAGGAAAAAAAGTTCAATAAGAAATAGAAAAAATGAAATGATAATACCCTACAAGGATCAGCTATGAACAATAAGTACATGTTTATATGAATAGAAATATTGAGTGTCGACTTCATAAAAAGTATAACACTATAGAGAGTATAGGTGAAGAAAAAAGGTATATCCTGAGTATGTATGAGGTGTGGTGAGAAAGCTATACACTTCTCTTATGTGGAAGACATTTAAAATAAATAGATGTAGAGATTAAGAGCTACGGCTGCTAATCAAAAAGTCAGCACTTAGAATCCAACAGAAGTACCTTGGAAACCACAGGGACAGGTCTACGCTGTACTATATGGTGCTATGAATCAGAATCGACTTGAAGGCAAAGAGTTTAGCTTTTTGTTTTGGTTTATATATAACTGAAAAAAAAGGAAATAACCGTATACTTGTATTACTGTAAAAGGTGAGAATAAATCCAGAAGAAAGAGTTAAAAGTGGTCGAGGGCTGAGGAGGGCGGAAATTGGGGTGAAGGTATACATGTTATTTTTCATTTGAAGCCTTGTAAAATTATCAGACTTCTAAATCACTTTCATAAAAGCTAAAAGTTAAGTTTAAAAGCATTGGTGATAGTATGCTGTATTAGACTAAGCTGGAATATTTACTCCTCTCTGCTGCAGTGTTTATAATAGAAAACTAACCATGTTTAAGGAACCATATATCAGTTGCAAACACTGGAAATTCAAGCTTCTTTTCACCTCTGTGTCCATCAAAACTAACAGAGACACCTGGAGAAAACAATACTATTATAAGAAGTGACAAGAGGATACATACTGTATATACCAAGGCAGGGCCTAAAGAAAAGGCATTAATGACTGCACACAAGGAATGAGAGAATTGTTGGTAAAAGGTAGGAAATGAGGTTTCATGGAGAGATAGAAGGTAGGACTTTATCACACCCATCCCTAAAAACACCAGAGCAAGCCTAGGCTGGTGGCAGACCAGGCCTGATTCAGCCACAGGTCCTAAAAGATAGCTGTACTACAGGGTGTGCTAGCTTCTGTGGGGAAATCTTCATTATCCTTCCACATGGCTTATGATCCAGTTATCTACTGCTGCATGGCCCCAAAACTTGGTGACTTAAAACAAAAACAACCACTCTCTCTCTCATAGTTTGGGGGTTGACTGCTCACCTAATCAGTTTTCCTTAAGGATATCTCATGCAGTTGCAATCAGATGGTGGAGTGATCTCAAAGCCTTCTATGTGTCCATGACTGGCAGCTAATGGTGGCTGCCTAATGCAATCTCATCTGGGTCAAAAAGCAGTCTTTCCTTGTGGCCTGAGTTTCCGTACAGCATGGCTATTGGGTTCCAAGAGTGAATGCCTCAAGACAGCAAAGCAACAGTGCATGGCACTGTAATGACGGAGTTTTAGAAGTCATATAACAACACTTCTGCCACACTCTATTGGTTGAGGCAGTCACACTGTTTCTGGAAGAGGGGATATAGACCCACTGATTGATGGAGGAGTGTCAAGATCACAATGTAATAAGAGTATGTGGGACACGATACATTGTGTTGACTATTGTCTTAGTTATCTAGTGCTGTCATAACAGAAATATCACAAGTGGATGGCTTTAACACAGACAAATTTCCTCGGAGTAAAGTAGGCTAAAAGTCCAAAATCAAGGCATCAGTTCCAGGGGAAGTCTTTCTCTCTCTGTTGGCTCTGGAAGAAGGTCCTTGTCTTCAATTTTCCCATGGTCAAGGAGCTTCTCAGGGTATGTGAGAAGGACATACCCTGCTCCTGGTGCTGTTTTCGTGGTGGTATGAGGTTCCCCTGTCTCTCTGTTTGCTTCTCTCTTTTATATCTCAAGGGATTGCCTCAAGCACAATCCAATCTTGTAGTTTGAGTCCTGCCTCACTAACAACTGCCGCCCATCCTCCCTCATTAACATCATAGAAGCAGGATTTACAACATATAGGAAAATCACACAATACTGGGAATCATGGCCCAGACCAATTGATACACACTTTTTTGAGGGGATATAATTCAATCCATGACAGCAGGGGAGAGGGTGGGTTCCAGAATGTCCTTTCCAAGACATAATTCAACCCATGACAACTATCTTAGTAAATAAAATCTGTCACATGTTACAAAAGTCTAGGAAGACTTGAGGAGGATGATAGGAATGAGGGTGCATCAAGGAATGGAGTTGAAGGAAAAATATTAGGGACTGTTCAACTCATTTTTCCTCTGAAAAAAAATTTTTTTCCTCCTTAGTGAATGTAAGGTGGCTGTTATAAAACAGATATTAAAGCAGTGAACTCTGAGTGAGTCTGGGTCTTCAATTTCTGAGCTCTTCAGATGTTCTCTTACTCCCATATCATGGTAGAAAGGCTGCTGGGTAATATAAATATATTTGGAGCGTAAACAACACATTTCTAAATAACACATGGATCAAAGAAGAAAACTCAAGAGAAATTTAAAAATATATTTCAAAGTAAATGAAAATGAAAATTTTGTGAGGTACAGTGAAAGCAGTGATTAGAGGAAAATTTATAGTAGTGAATGTACATATTAGAAAAGAAGGGAAATCTGAAATCAATTATTTAAACTTCCACTTTAGAAAACTAGGAAAAGAGGAAAAAATTAAATTCAAAGTAAGCAAAAGAAAACAAATAATGAAAAATAGAGCAGAAATCAGTAGAATTGAAAACAGGAAATCAATAGAGAAAATCAATGAAATCAAAAGTTGGTTCTTTGAAAATATGAATAAAATTGATCCTATGGGCATTCAAAGGATAATGAAAGAATTACAAACAACTCTATGCCCACATATTTGATAACTGAGTGGAAATGGACCAATTCCTTGAAAGACACAATTTACCAAAACTCACACAAGGATAAACAGATAATCTGAATAGGCCAATATTTACCAAAGAAATTGAATCACTAGTTAATATCCTTTAAACATAAAGTACCAGGCCCAGATGGTTTTACTGGTGAGCTCTACCAAGCATTTAAGTAAGAAATTATACCAAATCTCTGCAATCTCTTCTAGAAAATAGAAGCACTGGGAATACTTTCTAACTCATTCTATGAGGCCAGCATTAACATAAAACGAAAGCCAGCCAAAGTCATTAAAAGAAAGGAAAACTAAAGACCAATATCTCTCATGAACATAGATGCAAATATCCTCAGGAAAATACCAGTAAATTGAATCCAATCATATATATACACATATATATATATATATATGCATGTATATAATGACAAAGCAGAATTTATCCCAGATGTGAAACACCATTTCAACACTTGAAAATCAATTACTGTAATCTATCGCATTAACAGACTAAAGAAGAAAAATCATTTGATCATATTAACACATGCAAAAAAAATTTTGACAAAATCTAATAACCATTCATGATAAAAACGCTCATGAACCTAGGAATAGAAGGGAACGCCTTCAACTTGATAAAAAAAAATCTACAAAATCTTACAGCTAACATCCTACTTTATAGTGAGAAACTAGATGCTTTCTCCTAAAAGGGAGAACAAGTCAAGGATGTCCCCTCTCATCATTCCTATTCAACATCATACTGAAAATCCAGTAATGCAATAAGATAAGAAACGGAGATAAAGGGTATACAGGTAGGGAAAGAAGAAATAAAACTCTCTTTGTTCACATATGACATGGTTGTCTATGTAGAAAATCCTAAAGAATCAAAAAGAAAAGGAAAAAAAGTAATTATAATAAGGTTACAGGATACAAGGTTAATACATAAATGTCAATTGTTTCTTATCACCATTAATCAAAAATTGGAATTAAAAACAAGCCATTTACATTACCACAAAAAGAAAATAGGTAGGAGTCTAACAAAATATGTACGAGATCTATATGAGGAAAACTACAAAACTCTGATGAAGGAAATGAAAAAATAGTTAGATAAATGGAGAGATACTCCATATTCATGGATAAACCAAACCAAACCAAACCCGTTGCCATCAAGTCGACTCCGGGGAAGACTCAATATTATTAAGATATCAGTTCCTCCCACCTTGATCTATAGATTCATTGCAATCTCAAACAAAATCTCAGCAAGTTATTTTGTGGATAGCGACAAACAGATTCTGAAGTTTTTGTGTAAAGGTAAAAGACCTAGAATAGCTAACATAACTCTGAAGAAGAACCAAGACAGAGGACTGACACTACCTGACTTTATAACTTGCCATACTTTTTTTTTTTTTATACAGATATAGTAATCAAGACAGTGTGGCATTGGTAAATGAATAGATCAATGGAACAGAATAGAAAGCCTAGAAATAGACCCACACAATTGATGTTTGGCAAAAGAATAAATGCAACGTAATGAAGAAAAGGTAGTCTTTTCAATAAACAGCTCAGCAACAATTGGGCATCCAAAAAAAATTAATCTAGACGTTGACCTTAAACAAAAATTTATTCAAAATGGATCATAGCTCTAAATGTAAAAATGCAAAACTAATAAACTGCTAAAAGATAACATAGTAGAAAAATCTACACATCCTTGGGTTTGTGATGAGTTTTTAGATATAACAACAAAAGCAAATCCCATGGAAGAAAAATTAATAGGTTGGAGTTCATTAAATTTTTTCTTTCATTGTGCTTTAGATGAAAGTTTAAAGCTCCAGTTAGTTTCTCAGGCAAAAATTTTATACACACACTGTTATGTGACCCTAGTTGCTATCCCTAAATTGTGACAGCACATTCCTCCTTTCCACCCCGAATTCCCCATGTCCATTCAACCAGCTCCTATTACTTTCTGCCTTCTCATCTTGTCTCCAGACAGAAGCTGCCCATTTAGTCTCATGTATCTATTTGAACTAAGAAGCATACTCTTCATGAGTATCATTTTTATGTCTTATAGTACAGCCTATTCTTTGTCTGAAGAGTTGGCTTCGGGAATGGTTTTAGTTCTGGGCTAACAGACAGTCCTGGGGTCATGTCTTCTGGGGTTCCTCCAGACTCAGTGAAACCATTAAGCCTGGTCTTTTTAGTAGAATTTGAGTTCTGCACCCTACTATTCTCTTGCTCTGTCAGGTACTCTCTGTTGTGTTCCCTGTCAGAGTGGCCATTGATAGTAGTCAGGTGTCATCTAGTTCTTCCGGTCTCAGGCTAATGGAGTCTGTGGTTTGTGCGGCCTCTTTTGTCTCTTGGGCTAATATTTTCCTTGTGTCTTTGGTGCTCTTCATTCTCCTTTGCTCCAGGTGACTTGGAACAATTGATGCATCTTAGATGGCCACTTGCTAGCTTTTAAGACCTCAGACACCACTACCAAAGTGGAATGCAGAAAGTATTCTTAATAAAATTTGTTATGCCAGTTGACCTAGATGTCCCCTGAAACCATGGTCCCCAGATCCCTGCCCCTACTACACTGTCCCTTAAACTGTTTGGTTGTGTTCTGAAAATTTCTTAGCTTTTGGTTTAGTCCAGTGATGCTGAATTCCCCTGTATTGTGTGTTGTCCTTCCCTTCACCTAAGATAATTCTAACTATCTAGTACTACTATCAGAGTACTCAGATACTTCCAGTGGTCCCTCTTACAACAAAGACCCAAAAAACACAAGTGAATTGATTATATATGACAATCTATTAGCCCTGAGCATCAAAGACAAAGTTGAGGAATTGAACTCAGTGGCAGGGGAAGGGAGAGATGGTTCAAATTTGCCAGACCTGATCTGGCAGGCACCAGCACCCTGAAGGCTGGATCGGCTAGCGAGCAAGGGGTGAAACAAGCAGTGGTAGTTGGGACATGTTTTCCATATCAGGAGAGACCAAGCAGCAGAATCTGCTCAAGCCTCCAGAACCAGCGAGAAATGGCACTCAATCAGTGAAAGATAAATATAAGTATCTAACCTACTGCATGGAACAACCCCAACCCCTTTTGGAAGTACCTCCTTCCCATTTACCTACCCCTTCGTTTTTTTTTTTTTTTTTTTCCTGGTCTGCTCTGGGTCCCAGTCCAGCTTCAGTGATTGCGGAACCCCCTGGGCTGGAGGTAGGATCTATCTTGCTCCCTGAGCCATTCTCTCAACTTTGGAGAGGGCACAAATTAACAAACAGGAAAAAATAACCTGCCAGCTCCCCTAAACTGGGAACTCAGGTCACACACAACCCTGTTGCCTAGGCACAGGCATAGGGGTCCACAGCCTTTGAATGCCTCTCACGTCTGCATAGACTTGTGTGGGCCCATTTCAACAACATAGGCCCTCATTAGGAGAGTAAAATGGGGTATATACTGGAAGCATATTTTCATCTGTATCAGCTATGGGGGGGTGCCAGATTCGTGATATCTGACACTGCCCTGCCCATTAAGCAGCATCCTCACCTACCCACATCAGGGGCCTGAGGACTGGTGGCTCAACCCACTCCACCGAGCCGCCTGTGACAGATGTCCAAGTATAAGTGGTGCCTCCCAGTCCTTACAACCAGCAGCATTGGGTGTCCATAGTCATGCTGCACAACTCACCTACCTACACGCTCTAAGGAACAGGGATACACATTCCACCTAGACACTCATGGGCAGCAGTCAGCCCCCTGAGTTAATCAGCAAATGACCCCCTCCTGTAGCCAGGTACCTGTGCCTACTCTAATCACCGCTGTCTAGTATTGTAGGTGAAAGCCTGTACCACACACATGGTGACCGATGACCTGGAGACCTAAGCTGAATCCACATAAGAAAAGTAAGCAGACTTGGGCTCACATACCTAGTAATAGCTGTAGCCACCTGGAAAGAGGATGTGAGAGCTTCAAAGACATCAGTAATCAAATTAGCTCACACAACCGCCCTATTTGGACATATCAAAACAAAAAAGAAGCTTGGACATGGTAAGAAAACATAAAGTAAATAAATATAGTAATGTATTGATGGCTCAGAAACAACTGTCAATATCAAATCACATAAAGAGACAGACCATAATGGCTTCAGCAAGGCCACCAAAACAAAGAATTAAACCTGGAGGAAGAGAACATCTTGGCCCTGCCTCCTGGACTTCATTAAATTTAAAAGCTCATGCTCTGAGAAAGACATTGTTAAGAGACGGAAAAGAAAAGACACAAGCTAGGAGAAAATATTTACAAAACACATAGTTGATAAAGAACTTGTATCCAAAATATATGAAGAACTCTTAAAACCAAGCAATAAGGAAAAAAAAAAAAAAAAAAAACCCCAATTAAAAAGTGGGCAAGAAGATCTAAATAGATGACTCACTAAAGAAAATATATAGACGGTAAGTAAGCTCTACATCATATGTTTTTAGGGAATTGCCAATTAAAGCAACAATAAAATACCACTACCAACAATAAAATACCACTACGTAACTAATGATGAAGTAAAACAGCTGAACAGAATATTTCAAAGAACACTTTGAGAAGATGAACTAAAGTAATGACCAAAGACCAGATAAGATGTGGAATGACATCAAGGACATCATACAGGAAGAAAGAAGATGTCATTAAAAAGACAGGAAAGAAAGAAAAGACCAAAATGGATGTCAGAAGAGACTCTGAAACTTGCTCTTAAACATTGAGTAACTAAAGAGGACAGAAGAAATGAAGTAAAAGAGCTAAACAGAAGATTTCAAAGTGTGGCCCTAGAAGACAAAGCAAAGTATTATCATGACATGTGCTAAGGTCTGGAGTTAGAAAACCAAAAGGGAAGAAAACATTTGGCATTTCTCAAGCTGAAAGAACTGAAGAAAAAATTCAAGACTCGAGTTGCAATAGTGAAGGATTCTGCGGGCAAAATACTGAAGGACGCAGGAAGCATCAAAAGAAGATGGAAGGAATACACAAAGTCACTGTACCAAAAAGAACTGATCAGCATTCAACCATTTTAAGAGATAGCATATAATCATGAATCGATGGTAATGAAGGAAGAAGCCCAAGTTTCACTGAAGACATTGGTGAAAAACAAGACTCTAGGAATTGACAAAATTCCAATTGAGATGTTTCAACAAACAGATGCAGCACTTGAAGTGCTCATTTGTCTATGTCAAGAAATTTGGAAGACAGCTAGCTCCCTGGCAAACCAACTTGAGAAGATCCATATTTCTGCCTACGCCAAAGAAAGGTGATACAACAGAATCTGGAAATTATCAAATAATATCATTAATATCACACACAAGTAAAGTTTTGCTGAAGATCATTCAAAAGCACTTGTAGGGAACTGCTGAGACTGGCAGTACACCTGTCACATTAAATAAACAAGGGACTAAAAAAAAAAAAAAATTTTTTTTTTTTTGGTTCCAAAGGGCCCAGCCTGCCATCCTCAGTAACCCAGAGAGTTAATTCCCAGCATGGAAGCTATTCCCTTATTAGACAAAACAAGAACTAATTTCTGCTTTCAGAGTATCTCCTTATTTAGATATACTTCTATTTCTGACTCAGTTAAAGAAAACAAGAGACTGGGGTCTTCAATCCAGCTAAAAGTGGTCTTGGACCAACTCAGGTCCTCCCAAACTGTGTAATACTGATGATGTTGCCCATCAGACAATTTATTAATGTCAGAGGCTGAAAAACACACTCCCAATTACACCCCAGATGTGGGAAAAATGCCACCTTTGTAGTCCCCCTTTCAGACTAAACAAGCATAGAAGACTGGACAGCCCCAAGAAAGCCTTCTCATGTCAAAACAATCAGCAAGATGGCCCCACCTTGGGGTGCTTCTAGGGACCCCAGACCCAATTTACTTTATCCATATAAACCCCTTGGGCTATTGTTTTGGGAGACACCTTGGCAATCTGAATCGTGGTGTTCTCCTTTACTTGGCTTCTTCTTTCGCTTTCATCAGCTCCCTGTGTCTTCACAGCCACACCAAGCAGGACTTGGAGCGTCAGGTCACACTGCCAGAAATTCAAGCTGGATTCAGAATAGGACATGGAACCAGGGATATCATTGCTGATGTCAGGTGGATCTAGGCTGAAAGCAGAGAATACCAGAAAGATATTTACCTGTGTTTCATTGACTATGCAAATGCATATGACTGTGTGGGTCATAACAAATTATGAATAACATTGCAAATAACAGGAATTACAGGACCCTTCATTGTGCTGATGAAGAACCTGAACACAGACCAAGCGGCAGTCATTGGAACAGAGCAAGGGGACACTGAGTGGTACCAGGAAAGCTGTGCATCAGCGTTGTACCCTTTCACCATACTTATTCAATCTCTATGCTGAGCGAATAACCCCAGAAACTGGACTATGTGAAGAAGAATGCAGCTTCAGGATTGAAAGAAGACTCACTAACAACCTGTGTTATAAAAATGACACAAGCATGTTTGCAGAAAATGAAGAGGAATTGAAGCACTTGCTGATGAAGATCAAAGACCACAGCCTTCAACATGATTTACACCTCAACATGAAGAAAACAAAACTCCTCACAACTGGACCAATAAGCAACATTATGATAAGCAGAGAAAAGAGTGAAGTTGTTTCATTTTACTTGGATCTACAATCAACACTCATGCAAGCTGCAGTCAAGAAATTAAACAACATATTGCATCAGGCAAATCTACTGCAAAAAAACCTCTTTAAAGTGTTAAAAAGCAAAGACTTCACTTTAAGGACTAAGGTGTGCCTGACTCAACCCATGATGTTTTCCATCACCAGACATACATGTGAAAGTGGGGCAATGAATAAGAAAGACCAAATAGCCACCTTTGAATTATGCTGTTGGTGAATAATGTTGAGTACACCATGGACTGCCAGAAGAATGAACAAGTCTGTCTTGGAAGAAATACAGAAGCAAGGATGGTTAGACTTCTCACATACTTTGGACTTATTATCAGGAGGGACCAATCGTTTGGTAAAGTAGAGGGTCAGAGAAAAAGAGGAAGGCCCTCAATGAGCTGGATTGACACAGTGGCTGCAACAATGGGCTCAAGCACAATGATTGTGAGAATGACGCAGGACCAAGCAGTGTTTCGTTCTGTTGTACATAGTGTCCATATGAGTTGAAACCAGTTTGATAGTACCTAGCAACAACAACAACACAGGGAAAATATTGACCAACCCAGAAAGCATCAAAAGGAGACAGAAGGAATGCACAGAGTCACTGTACCAAAAAGAATTGGCCAAGGTTCAACAATTCAAGAAGTAGCTAACATATGATCAAGAACCAATGGTACTGAAGGAAGAAGTTCAAGCTACATTGAGGAGAATGATGAGAAAAAAGACTCCAGGAATTAATAGAACACCAATAGAGATGGTCCCACAAATGGATGCAGCACTGGAAGCACTCATTCGTCTATGTCAAGATATTTGGAAGACAGCTTCCTGGCCAACTGATTGTGCCCATTCAAAAGAAAGGTGATTCAACAGAATGTGGAAATTGTCTAATAATATCACTAATATCACACACAAGTAAAATTTTGCTGAAGATAATTCAAAAACGGCTACAACAATACATTGACAGGAACTGCCAGAAGTTCAAGCCAGATTCAAAAGAGGAGGTGGAACGTGGGATATCATTGCTAATGTCAGGTGGATCTTGGCTGAAAGCAGAGAATATCAGAAAGATGGTTATCTTTCTTGCTGAAAATGAAGAGGGCTTGAAGCACTTAAGGATGAAGAACAAAAACTACAGCCTTCATTATGTATTATACATCAACAAAAAGAAAACAGAAATCCTCACAACTGGACCAATAAGCAATATCATGATAAACGGAGAAAAGATTGAAGTTATCAAGGATTTCATGTTACTTGGTCCCACGATCAACGCCCATGGGCCCAGCAGTCAAAAAATCAAAGGATGTATTGCATTGGGCAAATCTGCTGCAAAAGACCTCTTTAAGCTGTAGAAAAGCAAAAATGTCACTTTGAGGACTAAGGTGTGCCTGACCCAAGCCATTGTATTTTCAACAGCCTCGTATGCATGAGAAAGCTGGACAATGAATAAGGAAGACTGAAGAAGAATTGACGCCTTTGAATTCATGCTGTCAGTGAAAAATATTGATATGCCATGAACTGCCAGATGAATGATAAACTCTGTCTAGCAAGATGTACAGCCATAATGCTCCTTAGAAGCAAGGATGGTGAGTCTTCATCTCGTGTATTTTGGACATGTTTTTAGAAGGAACCAGCCCCTGCTGAAGGACATTATGCTTGGTAAAGTAGAAGGCCAGCAATAAAGAGGAAGACCCTCAATAAGATGGACTGACACGGTGGCTGCAACAATGGTCTCAAGCATAACAGTGATTGTGAGGATGATGCAGGACCGGACAGGACCAGGCAGTGTTTCGTTCTGTTGTAGACAGTGTCCACATGAGTCGGAACCAACTCAGTGGCACCTAATAACAACAAAAACATACCTAATAAAAAATAGAACAGCTAAAATTGAAAGCACTGACAACAACAAATTCTGGCAAGGACAAGGAGCAACAGGAACTATCATTCATTGCTTATGGAAATACAAAACAATATAGCCACTTTGTAAGTTCAGCAAGTTCTTACAAAGCTAAACATGTTATTTTTAGTGGCCATCGAGTGAATTCTGACTCATGGTGACCCCATGTGCTATTATAAGTGGTTCACAGGGCTTTCGTGGCTCTAATCTTCATGGAAGCAGATCGACAGGCCTTTTCTTCCATCGTACCTCTGAGTAATTCTGAACTGCCAATATTTAGGTAAATACAGGCTTATCAGATGGCCCAGCCATTGTGCTCCTAGGTATTTATCCATGAGTTGAAAACATATGCCCATACATAAACCTGTACATGAATGTTTATAACAGCATTATTCATAATTGCCCAATATTGAAATTAATGAAGAAGCTCTTCAATAGGTGAATGGATAAACAGTGGTATGCCCATACAATGGAGTATTACTCAGCAATAAAATAAAAGAGTTATAAAGCTATGAAAAGACATGGAGGAAATTGACATACATATTGGTAAATGAATGAAGCCAATCTTAAAAACTACATACTGTAGGATTCCAACTATATGACATTCCAGAAAAAGGAAAAATAGAGACAGTGTAAGATCAATGTTTGCCTGGGGTTTAGAGCGAAGGGGAGAGGGATGAATGGGTGCAGCACAGGGCAATTTTAGGGCAATGAAACTGTTCTGTATGATACTGTAATGGAAGATACATGGCATGCATTTGTCAAAAACTGTAGACTTGTACTGCTCAAAGAATGGACTCTAATGGAAACTATAGACTTTAGTTAATAATTATGTACCTATATTGAGTTCATCAATTATGATGAATGTTGCATGGTAATATAAGGTATTAATAATCAGGAAACAGGAAAGGAGGTAAAGTTATATGGAAATTATTAATACTTTCTGCTCAATTTTTCTGTGAACCCAAAACTGCTTTTAAACCAAAACCTATTAAATTTTTTTAAAGCAACTGTTATTAATTTAATTGATAACAAAATGATGCTTTGAAGTTCTAACCTCTGGTGTGTGTGAACGTGCCTTTTTGTGGAAATGGGGTCTTTGAAGATGTTATCATTTGTTAACATGCAGTCATACTGCATGGAGGGCCCTGATCCAATCTACTCTGTTTCCTTATTTTTAAAAAAGGAGAAAAAACACAAAGATAGAGGAGCGGGAAGATGACCATGTGAAGAAGGAGGACTTAAATTGTGACTACAAGCCAAGGAATGGCTGGGGCTACCAGAAGCTGGAAGAGATAAGAAACAACCTCCCCTAGAGCCTTTGAAGTGAACGTGGCTCTGTTGGCCATTGAGTTAGAATTTCTAGCCTCCAAAAGTGTGGAGCAATACATTTCTTTTGTTTTAAGTCATCCATTTTGTGATATTTTGTTACAGCAGTTCTATGAAACTAATAACATTAACCAAACAATTTGAGACTTAGGATCGATGGACAACATGGCGGCATTACAATTTAAATGATGGGAGATTGTTAAATGCAGGAGTATTTTGAGGAAAGAAGCCTTTCAAGAGCTTCTTCTAGATTCACCAAAAAAAAAAAAAAAATCTGAAGCTATTCTGGTAACCAAAGTATATAAGATTTAAGACATTATGAATATAATTTCAAAGGAAGTTTTCAGAAATTGTATATTAACTGTAAGAACAATTGGGAGTAGTTATATTTTCCCACCTTTGTTCACCCCACACCTCCCCTCTAAGGCAGGAAATCCTAGCTCACTTCCCACTTCCTCTGTGAGGACTTTGCTGACCAACCTAGTGGGAATTTTTTCCTCCCACTTACATTTTATATTAAGAATGACGATAAGGATAAAATTTAACTCAAATGAATGGAAATCAAAACAAGGACCTTAAAAATTGTTTAGAAATGCGCATTTGTCTTACTGTCTGGTCTCAAAGGATACATTTAGTTATTCCAATTTACTGTGTCTGTAATGTTCAGGGGATTAGGTCTCTCAGGCTATGCTCTGAGGTCAATGCTATGGAAATCCCCTTTGAATTATTTTGAACCTTTAAACCATTTGCTACCAATGACATAAATATCATGATTTACTCTTGGTGGAAGTACTCTCCTAAACAACATAGAGAATAGAGTTTTATTTCCTGATCTACTTTAAAACTAACATCAGGCAAACAACTGGCCTCTATAAAATTCTTACTAGGGATATCCAGGTGAGAAAGTATTTAAAACGTATTTGTACTAGAATTATTAGTTTCCAGAAACATTTATTTCTCTAAATTCTTCGGGTTTTTGTTTTTTCTTACATTTCTGATTTACCAGTGTTTTAAGTTTCCTAAACTATTTATTACCTTTAACCTAAAGCCTATGGGATAAGTACTAGTAATATGTCTGAATTCCTGAGAAGCATAAATTTATCTGAAAATAAGTAGGTAAAAGCACATTTTTGTAGTAAAACATAATACACTAATACAGTTTTGAAGCTTATTTGAACAATGTGGTTTGCCATAAAACACAGTTTAGCAGAGGAAATTGATTATTAGTTTTTATAATGAAATAGTGTTTAAATTTTTTGTGCTGAGATTTACCTACATATTAAACAAATTATATGGGCAAGGGCTATAATTTCAAATCCATTCTTTTTATCCCCAATGTAATTTTAGAGAGCTTTCTATTTTCCCTCTTGGCTCTTACAGAAATAAAATGTCAGTGGAAGTCTTATTTACGTCTGATCAAATATTATCAGCTGGCACACTTGCAGGCAGTCTTACTAAGTTATGTGACTTCAAGCTGGCAAGGATAAGGCATTTAATGAAAAACAAATCAAATTATATAGACTTCGAATGTTGGTTTTTTAACTTCAAATTAACAAAGGTAAGGCATTTAATGAAAAAAATTTGAATTATAATTATGTAGATTGCAGGTGAATATTTCTTATACTATTTCCTAAAAGTATCAGTCCCAAATAACCTGAGATTTAACTCAGCAATATTTTCAGGAAACCAAAAGTGAAGAATTCTTATCTCTCTCTAAGAAGCTTTGCTTCTGTTCCTGGAATATGGCGTTTCTAAGAAAGTACCTGGTACAGAGCAGGCAAATTAGGTCAGTGAATAAATGATCTCAAATTGACAAAAATAAACAAAGGTAGTTTGGAATTAAACATTTCCCATCAGTTAAAACTCTCTGCCTATAAGGACAAATCTAAGGGATAATAATAGAAGTTTTTGAAATATACTGAAAGTTTAACAAATATGAGTATTATAGAATCTTAGAATATTGTGGAAACACCTAAAATTCAGAACAGTAAAGCTTGACCATGAGGAAATATTGTTATACATAAGTCAAATGACCTTCAGAATGTGGCATCACAATAGATGAATATAATTCCGAATGGCTTGAGTGCAAGATTGTCACCAAATTATTATAAGTTGTAACTGTGAAAGTCATTATCACATGAATTAAGCAGGTACTTTTCCGATACACCCATTGCGACATTATCCATTATAGAATTACAAACCAAAATATATATATAATCAGTTGGATCCCCAATGATTATTTAAAAGTTGTCAAGTTATAAAACATAGCGGACATAAAAGAATGTCATTTTTTAATAAAAAATTTTATTTTCTATTTATAAAAATAATACTCATTATAGAGAATTTGAAATAGAGAAAAATACAAAGAAGGAAAAAATAGCATATGACAGAGAAAATTAGTATTAACATTTAGATGTTAAATTTACATTTTTGTAGTAATAACAGAATTCATTAGTATTCTGGGCTGCCTTTCTTTTAAATTCATACATATGTATTTATTTAGAAAATTAGGATTATTCTGTGTATCAATCTTTATATATTGTTTTTCACTTAATATTTTATTGTGGCTAATTTATAATCACATTAAATATTCTAAGTAGTCACCATTTTAATGAGTCGTCATATGGACAATGAACATTTACTGAACCATAATGAATAAATGTTTACCACTAAGTGTTTCGTATTTTTCACTGTTATAAATGATATTACAATGAATAGCATTACACGTAAACCTTTGTCTGCGTATCTAATTACTTCTTTTGAATAGGTTCATAGTTACTGGGTCAAGAACGTGAACATATAAGAGTTCCCTTAATGTATACCAAATTATTTTCCAAAGATTGTACCAATTCATACTTTTAACACCAATCCATAAGGTGCTTATTTCACTATATCCTAGATTACACTATATATTCTCATTTCTTTAAAAAAAAAAAAGCTGCTATTTTAACAGGCAAAATAATCACATCCTCCTGTTTCAAATACTGTTTCTCTAATTAGTAATGAAAGTAAACCTTTTTTTTCATATCCCGTTATCCTACTTTAATATTAAACATTTGCCACATTTGCTTTGGTTCTTTTTATTGTTATATTTTTGTGCTGTAAGTGAAAGTTTATATACAAAAACTTACACACACATTGTTATGTG
This sequence comes from Elephas maximus indicus, assembly GCF_024166365.1. Taxonomy (NCBI): domain Eukaryota; kingdom Metazoa; phylum Chordata; class Mammalia; order Proboscidea; family Elephantidae; genus Elephas; species Elephas maximus. The sequence goes on from NC_064836.1 coordinate 69,033,139, forward strand.
ACCCTAGTTGCTCTCCCTACAATATGACAGAACACTCCTTCTCTCCACCCTGTATGTCCTGTGTCCATTCAACCAGTTCCTGTACCCCTCTGCCTTCTCATCTTGCCTCCAGGCAGGTGCTCCCCACATAGCCTCCTGTGTCTACTTGAGCTAAGAAGCACACTCCTCACCAGTATCAATTTATGTCTTATACTCCAGTCTAATCTTTGTCTGAAGACTTGGCTTCAGGAATGATTTTAGTTTTGGTCTAACGGAGAGTCTGGGGACCATGACTTCAGTGCCAGTCAGATCATAAAGTCTGGTCCTTCTACTAGAATTTGATTTCTGCATTCCACTTTTCTCCTACTCCATCAGGGACTCTCTGTCTTGTTCCCTGTCAGGGCAGTGACTGGTGGTAGCCAGGCTGATGGAGTCTCTGGCTTATGTGACCCTTTCTGTCTCTTGGGCTCATATTTTCCTTGTGTCTTTGGTGTTCTCCATTCTCCTTTGCTCCAGATGGGTTGAGACCAATTGATGCATCTTAGATGGCTGCTTGCTAGCTTTTAAGACCCCAGATGCTACTCACCAAAGTGAGATGCAGAACATTTTCTTAATATACTTTGTTATACGAATTGACCTAGATGTCCCGTGAAACCATGGTCCCCAGACTCCCGCCCCTGAAACTCTGTCCCTTGAAGTATTTGGTTGTATTCAGGAAACTTTTTAGCTTTTGGTTTAGTCCAGTAGTGCTGACTTTCCCTGTATTGTGTATTGTCCTTCCCTTCACCTGCAATAATTCTTGTCTACTATTTAATTAGTGAATACCCCTCGCTGTCCCACCCCACCCTTGTAACCATCAAAGAATGTTTTCTTTTGCATTTAAAACTCCTCTGAGTTCTTATAACAGTGGTCTCATATACTATTTGTGCTTTTGCAACTGACTAATTTCACTCAGCATAATGCCTTCCAGATTCCTCCGTGTTATGTTTCACGGATTCATCGTTGTTCTTGATCCTGCTCCTTTTTGATTGTTGTTTTCTTGATATATTTTTTTCCATCCTTTGAGTTTTAGTTCCTTTGTGTCTTTAAGTCTATGCTTTGTCTCTCGTAGGCAGCATATAGACGGATCCTGTTTTTTTAATCCATATTGTCACTCTCTGTCTATTGGTACATTTATTGATAGGTGTGAGTTTAGTGCTGTCACTTCCATGTGTTTTTTGTGTGTGTGTTGTTGACAGTTTCTTTGTTCCACTTAATTTTCTGTGCTGAGTCGTTTTTCTTTATAAATTGTCTTTTCCTCTTTTACATTGTTGTTGATTTTATATTTGCTGTGTCTTTGTTTTTCTTGTATTTTATTTTGATGTGTAGGATTGTTAGTTTCCTTTGTGGTTACCTTAGTATTTACCCCTATTTTTTCTAAGTTTAAAGCAAACTTTCATTTCTTTATATTGCCTTGAGTTCCTGTCCATATGAAAGACCTGTGACTGCATTTTTTAGTCCCTCTTTTTTTATTTAATACGGTCATCTTTTACATAATGACATCTCTGTTTCCCTGTCTTGAGTGTTTTAGCTTTGATTTATTTTTGTGATTTCCCTACCTGGTTGCTCTGTCTTGCGCTCTCATCTTGGGTTGTTACCTGATATTATTGATTTTCTAGCGTAGTGGCTAAGTGCTGTGGCTGCTAACCAATGGTCAGCAGTTCAAGTCCGCCAGACGTTCCTCGGAAACCCTATGGGGCATTGCATAGGGTCGCTGAGTCGGAATTGGCTTGATAGCACTGTTTCGTTTGTTTGTTTGTTTAACCAGAGGACTCCGTTTAGTTTTTCTTGTAATTTGGTTCGGTTTTCTCAAATTCCCTAAACTTCTGTTTATCTGGAAATGCCCTAATTTCACCTTTATATTTGAGATACAGTTTTGCTGGATATATAATTCTTGGCTGGTAATTTTTCTCCTTCGAGGCTTTTTATATCTCATCCCATTGCCTTGTTGCCTGCATGGTTTCTGCTGAGTACTCTGAGCTTATTCTTATTGACTCTCCTTTGTAGGCGGCTTTTCATTTATCCCTAGCAGCTCTTAAAATTCTCTCTTTATCTTTGGTTTTGGCAAGTTTGATTATACTATGTTTTGGTGACTTTCTTTTGGGATCTACCTTGTGTGGGGTTCAATGAGTATCTTGGATAGGTATCTTCTCATCTTTCACAATATCAGAGAAGTTTTCTGCCAAAAAATCTTCAACAAGTCTCTGTATTTTCTGTTATCTCCCCCTGTTCTGGTCCACCAATCACTCGTAGGTTATTTCTCTTGATAGAGTCCCACATCATTCTTAGGGTTTCTTCATTTTTTTAAATCCTTTTATCTGATTTTTCCTCAAATATGTTGGTGTCAAGTACTTTATCTTTAATCTCACAAGTCTGATTTCCATTGCCTCAATTCTGGTCCTATGACTTTCTTTGAGTTGCTTAATTCTGAAATCTTATTATTAATCTTCTGAATTTCTGTTTGCTGTCTCTCTGGATTTTTGCAGCATTTTAAATTTGTCATTATGCTCTAATCTCCTTAAGTTCCTCTAAGGCTATGTCCGTGCATTCCTTTGCTTGATCTCTTGAAGAGTTTTGTATATTTATCTTTCGTATTCTACCTCTCGTAGTTCCAGGAAGTTATCTTCATCTGGAAGATTTCTTGAGTCTTTGTTGTGGAAGCTTGTTGAAGTCATCATGGTCTGCCTCTTTATGTGATCTGATATTGACTGTTGTCTCCAAGCTATTAATAACTTATTGTATTTATTCACTTAATTTTTGCTTACTGTGTCCTAGCTTCTTGTTTTGTTTTGTTTCGATATGCCCAAATAGGCTGCTCAAGTGAGCTAGTTTGATTATTGGCACTTTTGAAGTTCTAAGGTCCTGCCACCAGGTGGTTAGAGCTGTTACTAAGTATATGAGCCCAGGAGTCTCTTTTACTTTTCTCAAATGAATTCAGCTCAGGTGTCCAGTCAGTCCCCAAGTGTGCAGTGCAAGTTTTCACCTGACGTCTTAGACAAGCAGTGGTGATTGGTGTAGGTACAGGTATCTGGCTGCAGTAGGCAGTCACATGCTGAGCAAGGCAGGGGACTGACAACCACCCTCAAGTGTCTGTGAGGAAAGTGTGTCTCTGTTCCCTAGAGTACCTAGGTGGGTGGGTTTTGTGGCCAGACTACGGGCACCCAATTCCGTTGGCTGTAAGGAATGGGAGGCAGCACTTATCCTTGGACACCTGTCAAGGGTGGCTAGGTGGCATGGGTGAAGCCACCAGTCCTCTGGCCTCTGATGTGGGTAGGTGAGGACCCTTCTTTATCGGCACAGCGGTGTCAAACATCATGAGCCTGCCTCTCCACCACATAGCTGAAATTGTTGTAGTTAGACTTGAGGTATATACCCTGTTGTACTGTGCTAATTAGAGCCTATGCTGTTGAAAAGGGCCCTCACAGGTCTATGTAGGGGTGAAAGGCATTCAAAGTCCGTGGACCACTTATGCCTGTGCTTAGGCAAAGGAGCTGTTTCTGCCCTGAGCTCCCAGCTTAGGGTAATCAGCAGATTTTTTTCCTCCGACCATTTGTTAATTTGTGCCTTCCCCGAGGCTGGAAGGATGGCTCAGGATACATGAGAGGTCTTACTTCCAGGCCAGGGAAAGAGACTATTACTGAAGCAGGCTGAGGACCCAGTGCAGAGCAGGGGAGGGGTCAGTTAAGTGGGAGAGAGTTTTTTTCCAAAGGGGTGTTCTTTGGTCTGCAACGTAGATTAGACACAAGTACTTATGCTGAGAGCACTGCTGTTTGCTGACCCCAGAAGCATGAGTGAACTCCCTGAAGCTTGGTTTCTCCCAATGTGGAAAACGCATCCTGAGTGCCACTGCTTGTCTCACTGTGCTTGTGGTACACCAATGGACCTGGCCTGTGGGATGTGGTTTCCGCTGGGAAAGGTCCGGCAACTTCTCGCTGCTTCTGAACCATCTCTTCCTCCCACTGCCACTCAGTCCAATTCCTTAACTTTGCCTTTGATATTCAGGGCTCCTAGATTGTCATATATAATCAATTCACTTGTTTTTTCGGGTCTTTGTTATAAGAGGGACCACCAGAAGCATCTGACTACTCTGCCATCTTTGAAATTAAACATTTTTAGAAAGTTTTAAAATTGTATTTCTTTTGAGATTTTTCTGTTCCTGTCCTTTACTTATTTTCTAGTGTTTTCTCCTATAGATTTGTACAAGCTCCTTCTAGAATAAAGCTACAGAACCCATATCATATTTATTGCAAATGATTTCCCAGTTTGAATTTGACATTTAATTTTATTCATTTTTTTGACAAAAAGTTATATAATGGAATTTAACAATTCCAAACATTTAAGATTTCTCCAACTTCTTTGGATAGTGTTTACATGTTTAAAAATTTCTTCATGCACACACACATACACATAATTTTGCATTGTGTAAATTATAAATGCCCTGGAAGGTTTTTAATACACCCATTTTGTGTTCTGCTTTGTTTTTCTTTCTTCTCCTCTGTCTCTCTAATATCTCCTTCCAACCACATCACTGTACCTCCACATCCTTCAAGGGTGTAAATAGGTTTGTAAATAGCCCTCTTTTTTGCCACCCAAAGCATTTTATTTTTAAATATATGTTCCACCAGAATTGGAGATAATAAATCCTAGGAATATGGAAATGAAAATATTCTTTTAAACATTATTAAACAGTACTTATACAATCATTGAACTTTGGGGGAACATTAATTTGTTGACTTTTAAATTATGAATCAGCTTTATGTAACTGATATAGGCAAGTTTTTTGCCTTGAATATTCCTCTCAAGACTTTAAAAGTCATCTTTGTGCATCCAACCATGTTATCCTTCAAAATATGATGGGAAAAATGTTAACTCAGTAGCCAAAAAGCTAACAGTTTCAGGAGATTAATTCTCCCCAGAATTGGGCATGCACAAAATCTGGGAGATACATGGAAGGACTATAGAACACGTTTCTTCCCCTTCTGGGCCAGAGACAGTTCAACAGTTGAATTGAGCATATTATAAATTAGCACATATTTCTCCAAACTTTTTTCTCAACAGAGAAGTCAAGAATGGCTGATGAAAATCATACAGTGAAAAATGAGTTTATCCTCACAGGATTTATGGATCACCCAGAGCTGAAGACCCTTCTGTTTGTGGTGTTCTTTGCCATCTACCTGATCACCATGGTGGGGAATGTTGGCCTGGTGATATTGATTTCAAAAGAGTGTCGTCTTCACACACCCATGTACATCTTTCTGGGCAACCTGGCTCTTGTGGATTCTTGCTGTGCCTGTGCAATTACTCCTAAGATGTTAAAAAACTTCTTTTCTGAGGACAGAATGGTTTCCCTCTATGAATGCATGGCACAATTCTATTTTCTTTGCACTGTTGAAACTGCAGACTGTTTTCTCCTGGCAGCAATGGCCTATGACCGCTATGTGGCAATATGTAGTCCACTGCACTACCACACCATGATGTCGAAGAAACTCTGCATTCAGATGACCACAGGGGCCTACATAGCTGGGAATCTGCAGTCCATAATTCATGTAGGGCTTTTATTTAGGTTAGCTTTCTGTGGATCTAATCAAATCAATCACTTTTACTGCGATATTCTTCCTTTATACAGACTCTCCTGTGTTGACCCTTATGTTAATGAACTGGTCCTGTTTATCGTTTCAGGATCCATTCAAGTCTTCACCATAGGCAGTGTCTTAATATCTTATCTCTACATTCTTTTGACTATTTTCAAAATGAAATCCAAAAAGGGAAGAGTCAAAGCTTTTTCTACCTGTGCCTCCCACTTTTTGTCTGTCTCATTGTTCTACGGATCTATTTTCTTCATGTACATTAGACCAAATTTGCTGGAAGAAGGAGACCAGGATATACCAGCTGCTGTTTTGTTTACAGTAGTAGTTCCCTTACTAAATCCTTTTATTTATAGCCTGAGAAATAAGGAAGTAATAAGTGTCTTGAGAAAAATTCTGAAGATAAAACCTCAAGAAAGTTTGAAACAAATGACAGCTACTGTGGATTAATGATTTAAATACAGCAAAAACTTCTAAATGAAATTAAACAGAGAAAATACACAAGTTGTATACAAAATATTAAAATACATCAGAATATGACCAAAATGAACCAGCAATATGTAAGGGCTAAAGAGATACAAGAGTTAAATCTTAATTCAAGTAACAAAAATACAAACAAACAAAACTTTGAATTCACTTGAGAAACAATTTAGCATATTGTCAACTGCATGCACTGTGCCAGCATCAGGGGTTAGCAACCCTATGTACAACAGAATCAAACACTGGCTGGTTCTGTGCACTCTCACAATCGTTGTTATGCTTGAGCCTGTTATTGCAGCCACCGTGTCAGTCCATCTCATTGAGGGTCTTCCTCTTTTTCACGGATCCTCTACTTTTCCAAGCAAGATATCCTTCTCCAGCAACTAGTCCCTGTTAATAACATGTCCAAAGTATGTGAGATGAAGTCTAGCAATCCTTGCTTTAAGGAGCATTCTGGCTGTGCTTCTCCCAACACAGATTTGTTCGTTCTTCTGGCACTCCATGGTACATTCATTATTGTTTGTCAAACCATAATTCAAAAGCATCAGTTCTTCAGTTAAGCTAAAGGGGTTCATGATCATATGAGCCTTAAACCAATGAAATCACTTACAACCATACGTGACAAAACTGTGGCAAGTGAATTTTGGGGAAACAGTTTTAATAGTGTTTGGTGGACATAGTTTTACTTAAGAGAAGAGAGTCAGTGACCAAATGAAATTGCCAAACAAAAGCAAATATTATCTTTCCAAATTGAAGCTCTTAAGTTGAACAAACACAGAATATCAATTTTCTGAGAAGCTGGTTAGTTTTGTAACCTTCATCTAAAGTAGAATTTTTTTTAATGTCAATTTTCAAGAGAAGGTACTTTTAGAGAGGTTTATTTACTCCAGTAAGGAGCCCTGTTGGCTCAATTGTTAGGCACTCAGCTGCTAACCGAAAGGTCAGTAGTTGAAACCTATCAGGGACTCTATGGGAGAAAGAGGTGGCAGTCTGTTTCCATAAAGATTATAGTCTAGGAACTCAGTGGGGCTGTTCTAATCTGTCTTATAGGTCTGTATGACATGGAATCTACTTGATGGCAATGGGTTTGTTTGCTCCCATAGCTAATGACATGGAATCTACTTGATGGCAATGGGTTTGTTTACTCCCATAGCTACATGGACAAAGATGGACATAACAAAGTCTCAGACAGTCAAACATTGTGTAGGATTTGAAGAGCCTTCATTGTCTGTGAGTTACGCTAAGCTTCTTTGTCTCACTTCCTGAGAGGAAAAGAAGGGGATTCAACAAGGAGAAACTACCTTGGATGTATTAGTATATATAGTCATGATGTCATGAAGTAAACTATGTAAACTATGATTGTTGAACTGTGTGTACGGTGAATCCAAAATAATTTTTTTTTTATTTCACCATTTTAAAACTTGAAGTTGTTGAATGTGGGTGGAATATAAATTTTCTTGATATGACATGCTAAATGATGTACTGACCACTAGCATTTCCAACTTCTTCAATAATGGGACACTGCCACAATTTTAATTACTAACTTTGGGATCAAGGGGCAACCATATCAAGTAACAAATTCCCTGTTCTACCTTCTCTTTTGATACTTTGAGGTGGATAAGTAACATCTAAATCGGTAGAAGACATCCAGAGGTGGACTTTACATGGAAAATCAGCATACTAAATCACGTGTGTAGTCCCTGGGTGATATGAATGGTTAATGTGCTAGGCTACTAATCACAGAGTTTGGAGGTTCAAGTCCACACAGAGGCAACTCAGAAAAAAGGCTTCTGAAAAATCAGCCTTTGAAAACTCAAGTAAGCACAGCTCTACTCTGACTCATGAGGTTGCCATAAGTCAGAATCGACTAGACAGGGTAAAGGTTTTTCTTTTTTAAGTCGTGTTTACCACAAGCAGTGGGAACACAAATACAATGTTTTCGATTCTCTACCTCATGAATGCAAAAAATCTAATTAATTTCTTCTCATTTGAAACCTCCAAGGAAACCTCATCTAGTTCATTCTAATTGTTCTAAACTATTATATTCCAAGATATTCTTGCTTATTTCAAATTTGTTGTTAGCTGCCATCAAGTCTACCCCCTACTCATTCATAGCGGGTCCCTGCGCTATCCCGGTGATGAGTTGAGAATTTGACTGTTGTGTACCATAGGGTTTTCCTTGGCTTACTAGTGGAAGTAGATTACCAAGTTTTTCTTCCTAGTCTGCTTTAGTCTGGACAATCCACTAAAACTCTTTCAGCATCATAGCAACACAGAAGCTCCACTGACAGACACATGGTGACTACACATGAGGTGCATTGGCTGGGAATCAAGTCCAGGTTTCCTGCATGGAAAGTGGGAATTTTGCCACTTAACCACAAATATCCCAGTTTCAAATTTAAAACCTATAAATTTAGGATCTGCCCAACCTCACCTCCGTACTTCCTTGGTTGCATATAGAGTTGCATGATATCACATTGAATGTATATGTCACGTTCTATTCTGAACTCTGTCCATGCTGCCATCTTTTGACACATCCAGTTTTCTTTGATCCTCTGGTTATCTCTTCATGTCACCATCAGTTTTGGTATCTGCATCCACATCTAGCACCCAGTCTATACTGATCCTAAGACTAAGGGGAAGAAATCAAATAATTCCAATAAATAAGTAATTATAGATAATAATGTCCTATCTATGTGGGACATCATAAAAAGTATTCATTGAACTAACCAAACCAAAGAAATGAAACCCATTTCTGTCAAGTCGATTCCAACGTGTATAGACCTAGAGGACAGAGTAGATTTGCCCCATAGGGTTTCTAAGGAGCAACTGGTGGATTCACACTGCCAAGATTTGGTTAGCAGCTGAGCTCTTAACCTCTGCACCACTAGGGACAGCAACGGGTCATTGAACTAAGGATCTTACTAATTACCCTTGTTGTCGTTGTTAGTTGCCTTCCAGTCAACTCTAACTCATGGCCACCCCATATGTGCACAGAAGAACAGCTCCATAGAGTTTTCAAGGTCATGACTTAAAGAAAAGGAGGTCAAAAGAATTTACCTAGAAATTAGCAGAGAAAGACAGAGCAAGCAAACAGAACTAACTCTAAAATTGGTTGCCATCAAGTTGATTCTGACTCATGGCAACCCCATCTGTGTCATAATAGGACTGTAATCCACAGTGTTTTCCATGGCTGGTTTTTTGAAAGTAGAATACCAAGGCTTTCTTCTGAGACACCTCAGGGTAGACTCCAACCTCCAAGATTTCAATTAGCAGCCAAGCATGTTAACAGCTTGCAACATCTAAAGGTTTCTTCTTATACCCAGAATCTCACTAAACTCCATCCTGGGCCAGTCCATAACCTTCTGTCCCTCAGCCCTTGCTCACAGTCTCAGTAGGTACTTCAGTTTCTGCCTCTCACATCCCTATTTAGAGGTGCCCAAATTCAGTCTAAAAACCAGACAAGGACTAAAAATCATACCATGTTCTCCCCTTCATTTCAAACCCATCTCTCTCAAAACTAATTATCATGGGTTGGATTCCCTAGGAAACAGGCTCTGAGATGGAGTTTACCTTGTAGAACATTTATTAGGGAATGTACTTGGTATCAGCACTTACGGAAAGGAAGGGAAAGAAGGATTAAGCAGAGGGTGAAATCGAGCACAATACAGGACTCTTTTGGCACCCTCTTCCCAGCCCAAAAGAGCCCTGGAGGTAAAAGTGGTGCAGAGTTGTCATGATAAACAAGCAAAGGAGGGAAAAAAGGAGACATGTTAGGTAACAAAAGAAAACTTGCAAAAAGTTATAATTCATACCATCAAAGAAATAAAGATATTGCATTCAAAATGCAAGAACAGAAGTAATACAAGGAATATTCAGAATAGAAAAAGATCTTGAAAATTTAAATTCAAGTTAGAAAATAAAGTTGACTTAATAGTTTGGAAAGAACAAAACACTGAAGTAAAAAAAAAGACAAGATGGTAATATTCAGGAACTGCAAAATTCAAAAAATACGAGCTCCAGAGAGAAAAAATAGAGAATATAGAGAGGAAAAAATCATGAAAGAAATAGTGCAAAAATTTTTCCACCTTGAAGTATACTTTCCAGGCCAACAGGGTTACCAAATGCACGATAAATCGAAAAAAAAAAAGAAGGAAGGAAGGGAGGCAGGGAGGAAGGAAGGAGAGAGAGATAAATCCACACAAAGACAAAGAAAAAATCCTAAAATCTTCCATAGAAAGGACATTAAAAAAAAACTCCAACAATAAAGGATCAGGAAATCAGAATGGCATCAGAGTCCTCAACCTGTAGTAAATTATAAAGCTAAAAGATGAAGGAATGCCTTTAAAATTATGAGAATGATTTCCAACATAAAATTCTACATACTTAAACAATTAATAAAGCTTCAGAATATAAAAAGTAGTTTTAGACAGGAAAAAAGAGGGAAGGACTCACAAAAAAGCAATGGATCCTGGAATGAGAGACTACAGCAGAGGAGAGCTGCCAGGGGACCTCCAGGACACTTGTGAGTGAAATCTCAGGACAAAGCAGAGCAACAGAGGGCTGCAGAAAGGCATCCCAATTTAAATGTGTAAACTGATGCATTTACCGTTCTGAGAAAAGATCTATACTTCTGGCAAACAATTTGAGGTCAAAATGGTGAAAAATAAGCAGATGGGGAAAAAAGGCATATATTAACCTAAAGAAGGAAAAAGAGCTCAATAAGAAAAAAAAAAAAAAAATGAAGTAATACCCTATGTGGCTCAGCTATGAACAATAAGTACATATTTATATGAATAAAAATATTGAGTACTGACTGCAAGAGAAGTGTGGTATGGCTCTATCAAGAGTATAAGTGAAGAAAAAAGGTATATCTTGAGCACGTGTGTGGTATGGTGAGAAAGCTATATACTTCTCTTCTGTGGAAGACATTTAAAAGAAATAGGAATAGTGATGAAGAGGTATGGCTGCCAACCAAAAAGTCAGCACTTGGAATCTACCAGGTGCTCCTTGGAAACCACGTAGGGCAGTTCTACTCTGTACTAGATGGTCACTATGAGTTGGAATCAACTCAAAACAATGAGTTTGTTTGTTTTTGGTTTATCCATAACTGAAAAAAAAAATTAAATAGCAGTATACATATATTATTTTAAAAGATGAAAGTAAATCCAGAAAGAAGAGTTAAAAGTGGTTGAGGGGTGAGGAGGGCAGAAATTGGGGTGAAGGTGTGCATGCTATTGAAGCCTTGTAAAATTATCAGACTTCTAAATTATTTCATAAAAAGTATAACAAATTTAAAAGCATTGGTGAGGGTATGCTTTATTAGACTAAGCTAGAATATTTAGCTCCTCTCTCCTGCAAAGTTTATGATAGAAAACTAAGCATGTTTGAGGAAGCATATATCAGTTGCAAACACTGGAAAATCCAAGCTTCTTTTCACCTCTATGTCCATCAAAACTAAAAGAGACACCTGGAGAAAACAATACTATTACAAGAAGTGAAAAGAGAATATGTACCATATATGCCAAGGCAGGACCTAAAGAAAAGTTGTTAATGACTGCACACAAGGAATGAGAGAATTTTTGGTAAAAGGTAGGAAATGAGGCTTCATGGACAGATAGGAGGTAGGACTTTATCACACCCATCCCTAAAAACACCAGAGCAAGCCTAGGCTGGAGACAGACCCTACCCAATCCAGCCACAGGTCTTAAAAGATATTTGTAACTACAGGATGTGCTGGCTTCTGTGGGGAAATCTTCATCATCCTTCCACAAGACTTACGATCCAGTTATCTATTGCTGTATGGCCCCAAAACTTCGGTCCTTGAAACAAAAACAACCACTTTATCTCTCATAGCTTGGGGGGTTAACATTACTCACCTAGTCAATTCTCCCCAGGGATATCTCATGCAGTTGCAATCAGATGGTGGAGTCATCTCAAAGGCTTCTTTGTGTCCATGACTGGCAGCTAATGGTGACTGTCAAACGGAATCTCACCTTGGTCAAAAGACAGCCTTTACTTGTGGCCTGAGTTTCCTTACATTGTGGCTACTGTGTTCCAAGAGTGAATGTCCCAAGAGAGCAAAGAAAAAGTGCATGGCATTTTAATGACATAGTTTTGGAAGTCACATAACAACACTTCTGCCACACTCTATTGGTTGAGGCAGTCACAGTGTTTCTAGGAGAGGGGACATAGACTCTCTGCTTGATGGAGGAGTGTCAACATCACACTGCAATAAGAGCATGTGGGATGAGATATATTGTATTGATTATCATTGACAAATAAAATCTATCACAAGTTACAAAAGTTTAGGAAGACGTGAGGAGGATGACAGGGATGAAAGTGCATCAAGGAATGGAGTTGAAGGAAAAATATTAGGGACTGTATAACTCATTTTTCCTCTGAAAAAAAAAAAAAACGTTTTTTTCCTCCTGGATGAATGTAAGGTAGCTGTTATAAAACAGACACTAAAGCAGTGAACTCCGAGTGAGTCTGGGTCTTCAATTTCTGAGCTCTTCAGATGTTCTCTTACTCCCATACCGCCCAATAAGACAGTAAGTCAAATCTCTTGGCTCATTTAAGTCTTGGCAGAAAGACTGCTGGGTAATATAAATATATTTGGAGCATAAACAACACATTTCTAAGTAACACATGGATCAAAGAAGAAAACTCAAGAGAAATTTAAAAATATATTTCAAAGTAAATGAAAATGAAAATTTTGTGAGGTACAGTGAAAGCAGTGATTAGAGGAAAATTTATAGTAGTGAATGTACATATTAGAAAAGAAGGGAAATCTAAAATCAATTATTTAAACTTCCACTTTAGAAAACTAGGAAAAGAGGAAAAAATTAAATTCAAAGTAAGCAAAAGAAAACAAATAATGAAAGCTAGAGCAGAAATCAGTAGAATTGAAAACAGGAAATCAATAGAGAAAATCAATGAAATCAAAAGTTGGTTCTTTGAAAATATGAATAAAATTGATCCTATGGGCATTCAAAGGATAATGAAAGAATTACAAACAACTCTATGCCCACATATTTGATAACTGAGTGGAAATGGACCAATTCCTTGAAAGACACAATTTACCAAAACTCACACAAGGATAAATAGATAATCTGAATAGGCCAATATTTACCAAAGAAATTGAATCACTAGTTAATGTCCTTTAAACATCAAGTACCAGGCCCAAATGGTTTTACTGGTGAGCTCTACCAAGCATTTAAGTAAGAAATTATACCAAATCTCTGCAATCTCTTCTAGAAAATAGAAGCACTGGGAATACTTTCTAACTCATTCTATGAGGCCAGCATTAACATAAAACCAAACCAAAAAAAAAACCAAACCCACTGTCATCGAGTCGATTCCAGCTCATAGCAACCCTATAGGACAGAATAGAACTGTCCCATAGAGTTTCCAAGGAGCACCTGGTGGATTTGAACTGCCGACCTCTTGGTGAGCAGCTGTAACACTTAACCAGTACACCACCAGGGTTTCCAACATAAAACGACAGCCAGCCAAAGTCATTAAAAGAAAGGACAACTAAAGACCAATATCTCTCATGAACATAGATGCAAAAATCCTCAGGAAAATACTAGTAAATTGAATCCAACTATATATACATAGATATATGTCTATGCAGGTATATAATGACAAAGCAGAATTTATCCCAGATGTAAAACACCATTTCAACATTTGAAAATCAATCACCGTAATTATTGCATCAACAGACTAAAGAGGAAAAGTCGTTTTATCATATTAATAGGTGCCAAAAAAAAGTTTGACAAAATCTAATAACCGTTCATGATAAAAACTCTCATGTATCTAGGAATAGAGGGGAACATCCTCAAATTGATAAAAAAAAAAAATCTACAAAAGCTAACAGCTAATATCCTACTTTATAGTGAGAAACTAGATGCTTTCCTCCTAAAATGGAGAACAAGTCAAGGATGCCCCCTCTCATCACTCCTATTCAACATCATACTGGAAATCCAATAATGCATTAAGATAAGAAATGGAGATAAAGGGTATACAGATAGGGAAAGAAGAAATAAAACCCTCTTTGTTCACAGATGACATGGTTGCCTATGTAGAAAATTCTAAAGAATCAAAAAAAAAAAAAAACCTCCTTGAACAACTAAGTGATTATAGTAAGGTTGCAGGATACAAGGTTAATACATAAAAGTCAATTGTTTCTTATTACCATTGATCAAAATTTGCAATTAAAAACACAACACCATTTACATTATCACAAAAAGAAATTAAATAGGTAGGAGTCTAACAAAATATGTACAACATCTATACAAGGAAAACTACGAAACTGTGATGAAGGAAATGAAAGAATAGTTAGATAAATGGAGAGATATTCCATATTCATGGATAAAACAAACCAAATCAAACCCATTGCCATCAAGTCGATTCCGAGGAAGACTCGATATTGTTATCAGTTCTTCCCAACTTGATCTATAGATTCAATGCAATCTCAATCAAAATCTCAGCAAGTTATTTTGTGGATAGTGACAAACTGATCCTAACGTTTATACGGAAAGGCAAAAGACCTAGAATAGCCAACATAACTCTGAGGAACAAAGTCAGGGGACTAATACCACCTGACTTTATAACTAACTATATGGCTATAGTAATCCAGATAGTGTGGCACTGGTGAATGAATAGACAAGTAGATAATGGAACAGAATACAAAGCCTAGAAATAGACCCACACAACTGATGTTTGACAAAAAAAAGTAAAGGCAACCTAACGAAGAAAGGATAGTTTTTTCAATAAATGGTTCAGGAACAATTGGCTATCCAAAAAAAATTAATCTAGACATTGACCTTAAACAAAAATTTATTCAAAATGGATCATACCTCCGAATGTAAAACACAAAACAAACTGCTAAAAGATAACAGTAGAAAATTCTACACTACTTGGGTTTGTGATGAGTTTTTAGACAAAAACAAAAGCAAATTCCGTGAAAGGAAAAATTAATAAGGTAGGCTTCATAAAATTTTTTTCAGTGTGCTTTAGATGAAAGTTTAAAGCTCAATTTAGTTTCTCATACAAAAATTTATACACACATTGTTTTGTGACCCCTGTTGATATTCCCATAATGTGACCACACATTCCTCCTTTCCACCCTGGATTTTCCATGGCCATTCAACCAGCTCCTGTCCCTTTCTGCCTTCTCACCTCGCCTCCAGGCAGAAGCTTTCCATTTAGTCTCATGTACCTACTTGAACTAAGAAGCACACTCTTCACCAGTATCATTTTATGTCTTATAGTCCAGTCTATTCTTTGTCTGAAAAGTTGGCTTCGGGAATGGTTTTAGTTCTGGATTAACAGAGAATACAAGGGCCTTGTCTTCTGGGGTTCCTCCAGTCTCAGTCAAACCATTAAGTCTGGTCCTTTTAGTAGGATTTGAGTTCTGCACCCCACCTTTCTCCTGCTCTGTCAGGGACTCTGTTTTGTTCCCTGTCAGAGTGGTCATTGATAGTAGTCAGGCATCATCTAGTTCTTCTGGTCTTGGGATAATGGAGTCTCTGGTTTGTGTGGCCTCTTTTGTCTCTTGGGCTAATATTTTCCTTGTGTTTTTGGTGTTCCTCATTCTCCTTTGCTCCAGGTGGGTTGGACCAATTGATGCATCTTAGATGGCCACTTGCTAGCTTTTAAGACCCCAGATGCCATTCACCAAAGTGGGATGCAGAACAGTTTCTTAATACACTTTGCTATGCCAGCTGACCTAGATGTCCCCTGAAACCACAGTCCCCAGACCCCCGCCCCTGCTACACTGTCCATTGAAGTGTTTGGTTGTGTTCAGGAAACTTCTTATCTTTTGGTTTAGTCCCAAAACCCAAAACCAAACACACTGCCATTGAGTCGATTTGGACTCATAGCAACCCTATAGGACAGAGTAGAACTGCCCGATAGAGTTTCCAAGGAGCACCTGGCGGATTCGAACTGCTGACCTCTTGGTTAGCAGCCATAGCACTTAACCACTACACCACCAGGGTTTCGTCCAGTGGTGCTGAATTCCCCTGTATTGTGTGTTGTCCTTCCATTCACCTAAGATAATTCTTGTCTACTATCTAGTTTGTGAATTCCCGACTCCCTCCCCACCCTTGTAACCATAAAAGAATGTTTTCTTTTGTGTTTAAACCTTTTGAGTTCTTATAATAGTGGTCTAATACAATATTTGTCCTTTTGCAACTGACTAATTTCACTCAGCATAATGCCTTGCAGATTCATCCATGTTCTGAGATGTTTCAAAGATTCATCTTTGCTCTTTATCGCATTCCACTGTGTGACTATACCATAATTTATCCATCCATTCATCCGTTTTTTATTTATCCATTAATGGGCACCTATGTTGTTTCCATGTTTTTGCTATTGTGAACAGTGCTGCAATGAACATGGGTGTGCATATGTTTGTATGAGAGTTCTTATTTCTCTAGGATATATTCCAAGGAGTGAGAGTGCTGGATTTATGGGCTTCTACTTCCAGCTTTTTAAGGAAGTGACAAATAGAATCCCAAAACGGTAGTATCATTTTACATTCCGACCAGCAGTGTATAAGTATTCCAGCCACCCCACAACTTCTCTAATATTTATCATTTTGTGTTTTTTGTATTATTGCTAGCTTTATTGCGGTGAGATGCTATCTCACTGTAGTTTTGATGTGCATTTCTCTAATGGCTAATGATCCTGAGCATTTGCACATGTATCCAGTAGCTGCCTGAACGTCTTCTTTGGTGAAGTGCCTCTTCATATTTTTGCTCATTTTTTAATTGGGTTATTAGTCTACTTGTTATTAAGGTTTTGCAGTTATCTTGTAGATTTTAGAGATTAAATCCTGATCAAATATGTCATAGCCAAAAATTTTTACCGATCCACAGTTGGTCTTTTTACTTTTCTGGTGAAGTCTTTGGATGAGCATAAGTATTTGATTTTTAGTACTTCCTAGTTATCTAGTTTCTCTTCTGGTGTTTGTGCATTGTTAGGTATGTTTCTTTTTCTGTTTCTGCCATGTATTAGGCCTCCTAGCATTGTCCCCATTTTTTCTTCCATGATGTTTATCGTTTCAGATTTTATATTTGGGTCTTTGATCCACTTCCAGTTGGTTTTGTGCAAGGTGTGACATATGGGTCTTCTTACATTTTTTTGCAAATGGATATCCAGTTATGCCAGCATCACTTGTTAAATAGACTGTCTTTTTCCCCCATTCAATGGACTTTGGACCTTTGTCAAATATCAGCTGCTCATAGGTGGATGAATATAAGTCTCAATTTTCAATTCTGTTCCGTTGGTCTATGTATCTGTTGTTGTATCAGTACCAGGATGTTTTCAATATCATGGCAATATAATAGGTTCTATTATACTTTTTTTTTTTTATTATTATACTGCCACGGTAAGTATAATATAATAGGTAGCGTGAGGCCTCCCACTGTGTTCTTTAGTAATGCTTTACTTACCCGGGACCTCTTCCCTCTTCACATAAAGTTATTGATTTGTTTCTCCATCTCATTAAAAAAAAAAAAAAGTCATTGAAATTTGGATCGATATTGCATTGTATCTGTAGATCCCTTTGGGTAGAATAGGCATTTTCACAAGGTTGAGTCTTCCTATCCACGAGCAAGGTGTGGTGTCTTGTACTATTCTTGGTATAGGACTTTTACAACTCTGGTTAGATTTATTCCAAAGTATTTTATTTTCTTGTGGGCTATTGTAATTGGTGTTGATTTGGTGATTTCCTCTTTGAAGTTCTCTTTGTTGGTGTAGAGGAATCCAACTGATTTTTTTTTTTGTTTACCTTGTATCCTGATAATTTGCTGAAATTTTCTATTAGCTCCAGTAGTTTTCTTGTGGATTCTTTGGGATTTTCTCTGCATAAGATCATATCATCTGCAAATAGAGATATTTTTGCTTCTTCCTTACCAATTTGGGCACGCTTTATTTCTTTTTCTAGCCTAATTGCTCTGGCTAAGAACTCCAGCACAATGTTGAATAAGTGTGGTGATAAATGGCATCCTTCTCTGGTTCCCATCTCAAGAGGAATACTTTCAGATTCTCTCCATTTAGGATGATGTTGGCTATTGGCTTTGTATAAATGCCCTTTATTATGTTGAGAAATTTCCCTTCTATTCCCATTTTGCTGAGAGTTTTTATCATGAATGGGTGTTATACTTTTTCAAATGCCTTTTCTGCATCAATTGATGAGATCATGTTGTTCTTGTCTTTTGCTTTATTTATAAGATGGATTACATTCATTGTTTTTCTGATGTTGAGCCAGCCCTGCATAAAAAACCTGGTATGAATCCCAAGTGGTGTCTTTACCTGGTTTTGGTATCAGGCTTTTGCTGGCTTCACAGAATGAGTTTGGAAGTATTCCACCCTTTTCTGTGCTCTGAAACACATTTAGTAGAAGTCATATTAACTCTTTGCTGAAAGTCTTGTAGAATTCTCCATTGAAGCCTTCAGGGCCAGGGCTTTTTTTTTTTTTTTTAATGGGAGTTTTTAAATTACCTTTTTAGTCTCTTCTTTTGTTATAAGTTTATTAGTTGTTCTACTTCTGTTTGTGTTAGTTTAGGTAGGTAGTGTGGTTCTAGAAATTTGTCCATTTCCTCCAGGTTTTCAAATTTGTTGTATACAATTTTTCATAGTATTCTGTTACGATTCTTTTAATTTCAGTTGGGTATGTTGTGATATCACCCATCTCATTTCTTATTTGGGTTAATTTTTTCCTCTCAAGTTTTGGCCTATGGTTTACCTATTTTATTGATCTTTTCACAAAAAAACAAGTTTTTGGTCTTGTTAACTCTTTCAATTTTTTTTCTATTATCTATTTCATTTAATTCTGCTCTAAGTTTTATTATTTTGTTTCTTCTGGTGCCCAAGGGCTTCTTTTGCTGCTCTCTGTCTATTTGTTTGATTTGTAGGGTTACTGTGTTGATTATTGCCTTTTCTTCCTTTTTGATGTGTGAATTTATTGCTATAAATTGACCTCTGAGCGCTCCTTTGGCTGTGTTCCAAAGATTCTGGTAGGATATGTTTTCATTCTAATTTGAACTGTGAATTTTTTTATTCCCTCCATAATTTCTTCTATGCTGTTGTTGTTAGGTGCTGTCGAGTTGGTTCCAACTCATAGTGACCCTATGCACAACAGAAGGAAACACTGCCCAGTCCTGAGCCATCCTCACAATCGTTGTTATGCTTGAGCTCATTGTTGCAGCCACTGTGTCAATCCACCTTATCGAAGGTCTTCCTCTTTTCCACTGATTCTGTACTCGTCCAAGCGTGATGTCCTTCTCCAGCGACTGATCTCTCCTGACAACATGTACAAAGTATGCAAGATGCAGTCTCACCATCCTTGCTTCTAAGGAGCATTCTGGTTGCATTTCTTCTAAGAAGATTTGTTTGTTCTTTTGGCAGTCCATGGTATATTCAATATTCTTTACCAACATCACAATTCAAAGGAGTCAATTCTTCGGTCTTCCTTATTCATTGTCCGGTAATTATCAATGCATCTTGATTGCATGTTCAATCAATTTCAGACTGCAGCAGCTGATAAAAATCTTGTATGTCTTCACCATACTTAATGGTCTGACTGAGACTAGAGGAATCCCGACAGTCATGGTCCCCAAACCTTCTGTTGGCACAGGACAGGAACCATCCCCGAAGACAACTCATCAGACATGAAAGGGACTGGACAGTGGGTAGGTGAGAGATGCTGATGAAGAGTGAGCTAATTATATCAAGTGGTCACTTGAGACTGTGTTGGCATCTCCTGTCTGGAGGGGGCATGGGAGGATAGAGAGAGTTGGAAGCTGGCAAAATTGTCACGAAAGGAGAGACTGGAAGGGCTGACTCATTAGGGGGAGAGCAAGTGGGAGTACAGAGTAAGGTGTATATAAACTTATATGTGACAGTCTGACTTGATTTGTAAACGTTCACTTGAAGCTCAATAAAAGTTAATTAAAAAAAAAATCTTGTATGTCTTCATCTTTGGCCCTAGTGGTTGGTGTGTAAACTTGAATAATAGTCATATTAACTGGTCTCTCTCGTAGGCGTAATTTCTTCTATAACCCAGTAGTTTTTGAGCAAGGTATTGTTTAGTTTCCATGTATTCAATTTTTTTCCTTGCTTTTTCTCTTATTGATTTCTACTTTATGGTCAGAGATGCTTTGTAATATTTCAGTGCTTTGGATTTTGTTAAGCCTTGCTTTATGACCTAACACATGGTCTATTCTGGAGAATGTTCCATGTGCCTTGGAAAAGAAAGTATACTTGGCTGCTGTTGGGTGGAGTGTTCTGTATATGTCTATGAGATCAAGTCAGTTGATTGTGACATTTATATCTTCCTTGTTTTTATTGAGCTTCTTTCTGGATGTTCTGTCCTTCATGGAAAGTGGTGTGTTAAAGACTCCTACTGTTATTGTAGAGCTATTTCTCTCTTCAATGCTGCGAGAGTATGATTTATATATTTTGGAGCCCTGTAGTTGGGTGTGTAAATATTAATTTTGGTTATGTTCATCTGGCGTTTTAACCTTTAATATTGCCATTCCTCTTTTTTATTGTTGTTTGCTTGATATATTTTTCTATCATTTGAGTTTTAGTTTGTTTGCATCTTTAAGTCTAAGATGTGTCTCTTGTAGGCAACATATTGACAGATCACTTTTTTTAACCATTTTGCCACCCTCTGTCTCCTTATTGTTCCATTTAGTCTGTTTACGTTCTGCATAAGTATGAGTTTAGTGCTGTTATTTTGATGTCTTTTTTTGTGTGTTGTTGACACTTTCTTTGTTCTAGTTAATTTTCTGTGATTTGTCTTTTTTCTTTACGTATTTCCTTTTTATCTTTTTTGTTTTTGTCGATTTTGTATTTGCTGAGCTTTTAAGTTTTTCTTGTTTTTTATTTTGATGTATAGGATGGTCAGTTTTCTTTGTGGTTACCTTAATATTTACCCCTGTTTTTCTAAATTTAAATCAACCTTTTATTCCATTATATTGCCTTGACTTCCTCTCCATATGAAAGATTTATAACTACATATTTTAGTTCTTTGTTTTTGTTTTAATGTTGTCATCTTTTACATATCGACGTCTCTGTTTCCCTATTTTCAGTGTTTTAGCTTTGATTTATTTTTCTGTCTTCCCTATCAGGATTGAGACCTAGTTGTTCTGTCCTGTGTTCTACTCTTGTGTTCTTATCTGATCTTATTGATTTTCTAACTGGGAGAATCCCTGTAGTATTTCTTGTGATTTTGGTTTTATTTTACAAATTCCCTAAATATCTGTTTATGTGGAAATGCCATAATTTTGCCATCATATTTGAGAGACAGTTTTGCTGGATGTACAATCCTTGGCCGGCATTTTTTTTTTCCTTCAAGGAATTATATATGTCATCCCATTTCCTTCTTCCTGCATGATTTCTGCTGAGTAGTCAGAGCTTAGTCTTACTGGCTGTCTTTTATAGATGACTCTTCCTTTATCCCCAGCTACTTTTAAAATTCTCTTTATGTTTGGTTTTGGCAAGTTTGATTATATGTCTTTGTGACTTTCTTTTGGGGTCTACCTTCCATGGGGTTGGATGAGTTTCTTGGATAGATATCTTGTCATCTTTCACGATATCAGGAACGTTTTCTGCCAACAAATTTTCAACAATTTTCTGTGTTCTCTGTTAGCCTACCCTGTTTTGGTACTCTAGTCACTCATAGGTTATTCCTGTTGATACAGTCCCACATAATTCTTAGGGTTTCCTCATTTTTTTTTTAATTCTTTTACCTGATTTTCCCCAAATAAGTTGATGTCAAGTGGTTTATCTTCAATCTCACTAATTCTGATTTCCATTGCCTCAGTTCTGCTCCTATGACTTTCTATTGAGTTGTATAATTCTGAAATTTTCTTGTTAATCTTTTGGATTTCCATTTGCTGTCTCTCTATGGATTCTTGCAGCCTGTTAAATTTGTCATTATGCTCTTGTATAACATTGTTAAGTTCCTCTATTGCTTTGTCTGTGGTCCTTGGCTTGTTCTATGTTTTGCCTGATCTCCTTCCCGATCTCTTGAAGAGTTCTGTTTATTTATCTTTTGAATTCTACCTCCAGTAATTCCAAGAAGTTCTCTTCCTCCAGAAGGTTTGGTTCTTTGTTTTGTTGGCTTGCTGAAGCCATCATGGTCTGTCTTTTATGTGATTTGATATTGACAGTTCTTTCAGAGCTGTCAATACCTTATTATATTTTTTTTATTTTATGTTTGCTTACTGTGTCCTAGCTTCTTGTTTTGTTTTGTTTTGTTTTGTTTTGATATGCCCAAATAGGCTGGTCATGTGAGCTAGTTTGATTACTGGAGTCTTTGAAGTTCTCACACCCTCTCTCCAGGTGGCTAGAGCTGTTACTGCGTATGTGACCCCAGGAGTCTGTTTATTTTTCTTGTGTGGAGTCAGATCAGGTCTCCGGGTCATTGGTCACCATGTGTGTGGTACAGGCTCTCACCTACAACACTAGAAAAGGTGACTGGAGTAGACTCAGACACCTGGCTGCAGAAGAAGGTCATGCGCTGATCAAGGAAGGGAGCTGACTATTGCCCCTGAGTGTCTGGGTAGAATGTGTGTCCCTATTCCTTACAGTGTGTAGGTAAGTGAGTTTTGCAGCATGACAATGGGCACCCTAATGCTGTTGGCTGTAAGGACTGGTAGACACCACTTATTCTGGGACCCCTTTCGTGAGCGGCTTGGAGGAGTAAGTGAGCCATCAATCCTTAAGCCCCTGAAATGGGTAGGTAAAGACACTGCTTAATGGGCAGAGTGGTGTCAAATATCACAAATCTGGCACTACCCCCCATTATAGCTGATACAGAGGAAAATAGGTTTCAAGTATATACCCTATTGTACTGTGCTAATGAGGGCCTACGCTGTTGAAATGGGCCCACACAGGTCTATGCAGGGGTGAAAGGCATTCAAGGTCCATGGACCCCTTATGCCTGTGCCTACTGAAAGAGGGTGTGCCTGCCCTGAGTTCCCAGATTAAGGGAGCTGGCAGATTATTTTTCCTATTTGTTAATTTGTACCCTCTCCAAAGTTGGGAAAATGGCTCAGGGCACAAGACAGATCCTACTTCTGGCCCGTGGGACTCAGCAATCACTGAAGCTGGACTGGGACCCAGAGCAGACCAGGGACCGGGCAGGCAAGTGGGAGAGAGGTACTTCCAAAAAAGGATGGGGGGTTGATCCGTGCAGTAAGTTAGATGCTTATATTTATCTTTCACCAATTGAGTGCCATTTCTCGCTGGCTCTGGAGGCTTGGGCAGACTCTGCTGCTCAGTCTCTCCCAATATGGAAAACATGTCCCAAGCATCACTGCTTGCTTTACCCCTTGCTCACCAGCCAATCCAGCTTTCAGGGTGCTGGTGCCAGCCAGGTTAGGTCTGGTAGCTCTTAACCATCTTTCCCTCCCCCTGCCACTGAGTCCAATTCCTCAATTTTGTCCTTGATGATCAGGGCTCCTAGATTGTCATATATAATCAATTCACTTGTTTCATTTGGGTCTTTGTTGTAAGAGAGACCACCGGAAGTGTCTGAATACTCTGCCATATTGGCCCTGCCTCCTGGACTTCATTAAATTTAAAAGCTCATGCTCTGAGAAAGACATCATTAAGACACCGAGAAGAAAAGCCACTACCTAGAAGAAAATATTCACAAAACACATATCTGATAAAGAACTTGTATCCAAAACACATGAAGAACACTTAAAACCAAACAATAAGAAAAAAAAAAATACCTAATTAAAAAGTTGGCAAGAAGATCTAAATGGACACCTCACCAAAGAAGATATACAGATGGCAAATAAGCATATGAAAAGATGTTCAACATCATACATTTTTAGGGAATTGAAAATTATAGCAACAATAAAATACCACTACATACCAAATGATGAAGTAAAACAGCTAAATAGAACATTTCAAAGGACACCTCGAGAAGATGAAGTAATGACCGAACACCAGGTACGTTGTGGAATGACAGCAAGGATATCATACAGGAAGAAAGCAAGAGGTCAACAAAAAGAAAGAAAAGACCAAAATGGATGTCAGAAGAGACTCTGAAACTTGCTCTTGAACACTGAGCGGCTAAAGTGAACAGAAGAAGTGATGAACTAAAAGACCTAAACAGAAGATTTCAAAGGGTCTCTCAAGAAGACAAAGTATTAAAATGACATGTGAAAAAAATTGGAGTTAGAAAACCAAAAGGGAAGATCACACTCAGCATTTCTCAAGCTGAAAGTACTAAAGAAAAAATTCAAGCCTTGTGTTGCAATAGTGAAGGATTCTATCAGCAAAATACTGAAGGATGTGGGAAGCATCAAAAAAGACGGAAGGAATACACGGAGTCATTGTACCAAAAAGAAATGGTTGACATTCAACCATTTCAAGAGGTAGCATATAATCAAGAACTGATGGTAAGGAAGGAAGAAGTCCAAGCTGCACTGAAAACATTGGTGAAAAACAAGACCGTAGAAATTGACAGAATTCAAGTTGAGATGTTTCAACAAACAGGTGCAATGCTAGAAGTGCACACTTGTCTATGCCAGGAAATTTGGAAGACAGCTAGCTACCTGGCAAACCAGCTTGAGAAGATCCATATTTCTGCCTATGCTAAAGAAAGGTGATCCAACTGAATCTGGAAATTATCAAACAATATCGTTAATATCATACACAGGTAAAGTTTTGCTGAAGATTATTCAAAAGCAGTTGCAGGGAACTGCCAGAAATTCAAGCTTCATTCAGAAGAGGACATGGAACCAAGGATATCATTGCTGAGGTCAGATGGATCCTTACTGAAAGCAGAGAATACCAGAAAGATGTTTACCTGTGCTTCATTGACTATGCAAAGGCATAGTACTGTGCGGATCATAGTAAATTATGAATAACGTTGCAAAGAATGAAAATTCCAGGACACTTAATTGTGCTCATGAGGAATGTGACCACAGACCAAGATGCAGTCACTGAAACAGAGAAAGGGGATACCGCACGGTGTCAGGAAAGGCGTGTGTCAGGGTTGTACACTTTCAACACACTTATTCAATTTGTATGCTGAGCAAATAATCCGAAAATCTTGACTATGTGAAGAAGAATGCAGCATCAGGCTTGGAAGAAGGCTATTAACAACCTGTGTTATGGCGATGACACAAGCATTCTTGCTGAAAATGAAGAGAAATTGAAGCACTTACTGATGAAGATCAAAGACTACAGCCTTCAATATGGTTTACACCTCAACATAAAGAAAACAAAACTCCTCACAACTGGACCAATAAGCAACATCATGATAAGCAGAGAAAAGATTGCAATTGTCAATGATTTCATTTTACTTGGATCTACAATCAACACTCATGTAAGCTGCAGTCAAGAAATCAAAGGACATATTGCATCAGGTAAATCTGCTGCAAAAGGCCTCTTTAAGGTGTTAAAAAGCAAAGATGTCACTTTAAGGACTAAGATATGCCTGACCCAACCCATGGTGTTTTCAATCGCCTGACAGGCATGTGAAAGCGGGACAATGAATAAGGAAGACTGAAGAATTTATTCCTTTGAATTATGGTGTTGGTGATGAATATTGAATACACCATGGACAAGTCTGTCTTGTAAGAAGTATAGCCAGAATGCTCTTTAGAAGCAAGGATGGTAAGACTTCATCTCACATACCTTGGACTTATTGTCAGGAGGGACCAATTGCTGGAGAAAGACATCATGCTTGGTAAAGTAAAGGGTCAGTGAAATAGAGGAAGACACCCAACGAGATGGACTGACACAGTGGCTGCAACAATGGACTCAAGCGTAACGATTGTGAGCATGACACAGGACCAAGCAGTGTTTCACTCTGTTGTACAAAGAGTCCCTATGAGCTGTAACTGATTCGACGGCACTTAGCAACAACAACAACCCAGGAAAAATATTGACCAACCCAGGAAGCATCAAAAGAAGATGGAAGGAATACACAGAGTCACTGTACCAAAAAGAATTGGCCAATGTTCAACCAATTCAAGAAGTAACATATGATTAAGAACCAATGATACTGAAGGAAGAAGTTCAAGCTGCATTGAGGGGAATGATGAGAAACAAGGCTCCAGGAATTGACAGAATACCAACTGAGATGATCCCACAAATGGATGCTTCATCTATGTCAAATTGTTTGGAAGACAGCTTCCTGGCCAACCAAATGTACCCATTCAAGAGAAAGGTGATCCAACAGAATGTGGAAATTATTGAACAATACCACTAATATCACACTCAAGTAAAATTTTGCTGAAGATAATTCAAAATTTTTACAATAGTACATTGACAGAAACTGCCAGAAGTTCAAGCCAGAGTCAAAAGAGGACGTGGAACATGGGTTATCATTGTTCATGTCAGATGGATCTTAGCTAAAAGCAGAGAATATCAGAAAGATGGTTAGCTGTGATTTATTGACTATGCAAAGACATTTGATTGTGTGGATCATAACAAATTATGGATAACATTGCCCAGACTGGGATTCCAGAACACTTAATTGTGCTCATGAGGAACCAGTACACAAAGTGGCAGTCAGTGGAACAGAGCAAGGAGATACTGCAGGGTATCAGGAAAGTTGCACATCAGAATTGTATCCTTTTACTATACTTATTCAATTTTATGCTAAGCAAATAATCCAAGAAGCTGGACTATGTGAAGAAGAAGGTGGCATCAGCATTGGAGGAACACTCGTTAACAACTGCGTTATGCAGATGACACAACCTTTCTTGCTGAAACTGAAGAGGACTTGAAGCTCTTACTGATGAAGATCAAAGGCTATAGCCTTCATTATGTATTACACCTCAACATAAAGAAAACAAAAATACTCGCAACTGGACCAACAAGCAATATCATGATAAACGGAGAAAAGATTGAAGTTATCAAGGATTTCATTTTACTTGGACCCGCAATCAATGCGCATGGACCCAGCAGTCAAAAAGTCAAATGACGTATTGCATTGGGCAAATCTGCTGCAAAAGACCTCTTTAAGCTGCAGAAAAGCAAAAATGTCACTTTGAGGACTAAGGTGTGCCTGACCCAAGCCATTGTATTTTCAATAGCCTCATATGCATGAGAAAGCTGGACAATGAATAAGGAAGACTGAAGAAGAATTGACGCCTTTGAATTATGCTGTTGGTGAAGAATATTGAATATACCATGGACTGCCAGAAGAATGATAAACCCTGTCTTGCAAGATGTACAGCCATAATGCTCCTTAGAAGCACGGATAATGAGTCTTCATCTCAGGTATTTCCGACATGTTATCAGAAGGCACCAGTCCCTGCAGAAGGACATTATGCTTGGTAAAGTAGAAGGCCAGTAATAAAGAGGAAGACCCTCAATGAGATGGACTGACACAGTGGCTGCCACAATGGGCTCAAGCATAACAGTGATTGTGAGGGTGACACATCACCTGGCAGGACCGGGCAGTGTTTCATTGTTACACACAGAGTCCGTATGAGTTGGAACTGACTAGATGGCACCTAACAACAACAGAAACACACCGAATAGAACAGCTAAAATTGAAAACACTGACAACACCGAACTCTGGCAAGGATGAAGAACATCAGGAATTCTCATTGGTTACTTGTGGGAATACGAAATGATCAGCCAATTTGCCAGTTTAGCAAGTTCTTACAAAGCTAAACATGTTATTTTTAGTGGCCAGCAAGTGAATTTTGACTCTCAGTGACACCAAGTGCTAAAGAGTATAACTGCTTCCCAGGGCTTTCGTGGCTCTAATCTTCATGGAAGCAGATCGACAGGCCTTTTCTTCCATCGTACCTCTGAGTAATTCTGAACTGCCAACTTTTAGGTAAATATAGGCTTACCAGATGGCCCAGCAATTGTGCTCCTAGGTATTTATCCATGAGTTGAAAATATATGCCCATACAAAAACCTGAACATGAATGTTTATAACAGCGTTAGTCATAATTGTACAATATTGAAATCAATAAAGATGCTCGTCAATAGGCGAGTGGATAAAGAGCGGTATGCCCATACAATGGAGTATTACTCAGCAATCAAATAAAAGAGTTATAAAGCTATGAAAAGACATGGAGGAAATTGACATACATATTGGTAAATGAATGAAACCAATCTTAAAGACTATATACTCCAACTATATGACATTCTAGAAAAGGGAAAAATACAGACAGTGTAAGATCAGTGTTTGCCAGGGTTTCAGAGGGAAGGGGAGAGGGATGAATAAGTGCAGCACAGGGCAATTTTAGGGCGGTGAAACTATTCTTAATGGAAGATACATGACATGCATTTGTCAAAGCCTGTAGACTTGTGCTACTCAAAGCATGAACTCTATTGGAAACTATAGACTTTAGCTAATAATGACATATCTATATTAGGTTCATCAATTATGACACATGTTGCACAGTAATACAAGCTATTAATAATCACGAAACAGGAAAGGAG
This sequence comes from Elephas maximus indicus, assembly GCF_024166365.1. NCBI lineage: Eukaryota > Metazoa > Chordata > Mammalia > Proboscidea > Elephantidae > Elephas > Elephas maximus. The sequence goes on from NC_064836.1 coordinate 69,061,677, forward strand.
GTGAAGTTATACGGGAATTATTTATACTTTCTGCTCAATTTTTCTGTAAACCTAAAACTGTTTTTAAAAACAAAGCCTATTAATTTTTTTTTAAAGCAACTGCTATGAATTGAATTGTGTCCCCAAAAAAGATACTTTGAAGTTCTAACCTCTGGTACCTGTGAATGTGCCTTTTCTGTGGAAATAGGCTCTTCGAAGATGTTATCATTTGTTAATATGCAGTCATACTGCATGGAAGGCCCTGATCCAATCTACTTGTTTCCCTATTTTTAAAAAAGGAGAAGAAACACAAAGACAGAAGAGACTGAAGATGGCCACGTGAAGGAGGACTTAAGTTGAGACTGCAAGCCAAGGAATTGCTGGGGCTACCAGAAGCTGGAGAGATAAGAAAGGATCTTCCCTAGATCTTTTGAAGTGAACATGGCTCTGCTGACCATTGAATTAGAATTTCTAGCCTCCGAAAGAGTGGAACAATACATTTCTTTTGTTTTAAGTCACCCACCTTGTGATATTTTGTTACAGCAGTTCTAGGAAACTAATACATTAATCAAACTATTTGAGGCTTAGGATCGATGGACAACATGGCAGCATTACAATTTAAATGATGGGAGATTGCTAAATGCAGGAGTATTTTGAGGAAAGGAGCCTTTCAAGAGCTTCTTCTAGATTCACAAAAAGATTTGAAGCTATTCTAGTAACCAAGGTATGTAAGATGTAAGACATTATGAATATAATTTCAAAGGAAGATTTCAATTGTATATTAACTGTAAGAACAATTGGGAGTAGTTATACTTTCCCACCGTTGTTCACACCACACTTCCCCTCTAAGGCAGCAAATCCTAGCTCACTTCCCACTTCCTCTGTGAGGACTTTGCTGACCAATCCAGTGGGAATTTTTTCCTCCCACTTACATTTTGTATTAAGAATGGCAATAAGAACAAAAGTTATTAATTCAAATGAATGGAAACCAAAACAAGGACCTTAAAAATTGTTTAGAAATGTGCGTTTGTCTTACTGTCTGGTCTCAAAGGATACATTTAGTTATTCCAATTTACTGTGTCTGTAATGTTCAGGGGATTAGGTCTCTCAGGCTATGCTCTGAGGTCAATGCCAAGGAAATCCCCTTAGAATTATTTTGAACCTTTAAACCGTTTGCTACCAATGACATAAATTTATCATTGACCTCTTGGTGGAAATACTCTCCTAAACAACATAGAGAATAGAGTTTTATTTCTTGATCTACTTTAAAAACTAACATCAGGCAAACAACTGGCTTCGATAAAACTCTTACTAGAGATATCCAGGTGAGAAAGTATTTAAAACTTATTTTTACTAGGATTATTAATCTCCAGAAACATTCATTTCTCTAAGTTCTTTGGGTTTTTGTTTTTTCTTACATTTCTTATTTACCAATCCTTTAAGTTTCCTCAAGTATTATTACCTTTAACCTAAAGCCTATGGTGTAAGTACTAGATAAACGAAAATAATTTGTTTATATCATTTCTAAATTCATGAGAAGTATAAATTTATCCCAAAATAAACAGGTAAAAGCATATTTTTGTAGTAATAATACAATACACTAGTAAAGTGAACAATGTGGTTTGCCGTAAAACACACTTTAGCAGAGGAAATGGATTATTAGCTTTTATAATAAAATGTGTTTAAATTTTTTGTACTGAGATTTACCTACACATTACACAAATTATATGAGCGAAAGCTATAATTTCAAACCAATTCTTTTTATCCCTGATGTAATTTTAGAGAGCTTTCTGTTTTCCTTCTTGGCTCTCATAGAAATAAAATATCAGTAGAAAGCTTATTTATGCCTGATCAATTATAATCAGCTGGTACACTTGCAGGCAGTCTTACTAAGTTATGTAACTTCAAGCTTGCAAGGAAAAGGCGCTTAATAAAAAAATTATTTACTCTTCAAGTGTTGGTTTTTTAACTTTGAGTTGACAAGGGCGAGGCATTTAACAAAAAAATAATTAAATTATAATTATGTAGGTTTCATGTGGAAACCCTGGTGGTGTAGTGGTTAAGTGCTACGGATGCTAACCAAAGGGTTGGCAGTTCGAATCCTCCAGGTGCTCCTTGGAAGCTCTATGGGGCAGTTCTACTCTGTCCTATAGAGTCGCTATGAGTCAGAATCGACTCGATGGCACTGGGTTTGGTTTTTTGTTTTTTGTTTTTTTTGGTTTAGGTTTCATGTGAATACTTTTTATATATACTGGTTCCTAAAAGTATCAGTCCCAAATAACCTGAGATTTAAGTCAGCGATATTTTCAGGAAACCAAAAGTGAAGAGTTCTCATCTCTCTCTAAAAAGCTTTGCTTCTGTTCCTGGAATATGGAGTTTCTAAGAAAGTACGTGGTGCAAAGCAGGCAAATTAGGTCAATGAATAAATGATCTCAAATTAACTAAAACACACAAAGGTAGATTGGAATTAAACATTTCCCATCAGTTAAAACTCTCTTTCTATAAGGAAAATCTAAGGGATAATAATGGAAGTTTTTAAAATATACTGAGTTTATTTATTTATTTTTTTTTTTACTGAAAGTTTAATGATTGTTACAGAATCTTAGAATATTGTGGAAACACCTAAAATTCAGAACAGTAAAGCTTGACCATGAGGAAATATTATTTTACATAACGCAAGTGACCTTCAGAATGCCGCATCACAATAGACGAATAGACTCCCGAATGATTTGAGTACAAGATTGTCACCAAATTATTAATATTTGTAACTGTGGAAGTCATTATCACATGAATTAAGCAGGTATTTCTCAATACATCCATTGTGACATTATCCATTATAGAATTACAAACAAACAATATATATATATATATATATATCAGTTGGATTCCTAATGATTATTGAAAGGTTGTCAAATTATACAACATAGTAGACATGAGGTCATTTTTTTTAATTAAAAAAATTTATTTTCTGTTTATAAAAATAATATTCCTTGTAGAGAATTTGAAATAGAGGAAAATGTAAAGAAGAAAAAAATACCTATGACACAGACAAAATTAGTATTAACATTTAGATGTTAAATTTACATTTTTTGTAGTAACAACAGAAGTCATGAGTATTCTGTGTGGCCTTTTATATTCATATGTAAGGATTTTTTTTAGAAAATTAGGATTATTTTATAAATATTTATATATTGTTTTTCACTTAATATTTTAGTATGGCTAATTTATAATCACAGTAAATATTCTAAGTAGCCACCATTTTAATGAGTTGTCACATGGACGATGCACATTTACTGAACCGTAATGAATAAATGTTTACCACTAAGTGTTTTGAATTTCTCATTGTTATATATGACGTTACAATGAACATGATTATATGTAAATCTTGGTCTGATCTTCTAATTCTTTTAAATAGGTTCATAGCTATTGAGTCAAGGGTGTTAACATTTCAGAGTTCCCTTAACGTATACCAAATTATTTTCCAAAGATTGTACCAATTTATACTTCTACCACCAATCCATAAGGTTCTTATTTCACTATCTCCTAGATTACACTACATATTCTCATTTCTTAAAAAAAAAAAAAAAAGCTGCTATTTTAACAGGTAAAATAATCACATCCTCAGAACTGTTTCAAATACTGTTTCTCTAATTAGTAATGATAGTAAACTTTTTTTTGTATCCCATTATCCTGCTTTAATATTAAACATTTGCCACATTTGCTTTAGATCTTTTTTTATTATTGTGCTTTAAGTGAAAGTTTACAATTCAACTCAGTTTCACATACAAAATCTTACACACACATTGTTATGTGACCCTAGTTGCTCTCCCTACAATGTAGCAGAACACTCCATCTCTCCACCCTGTATGTCCTGTGTCCATTCAACCAGCTCCTGTTCCCCTCTGCCTTCTCATCTTGCCTCCAGGCAGGTACTCTCCATAGTCTCCTGTGTCTACTTGAGCTAAGGAGCACGCTCTTCACCAGTATCAATTTGTGTCTTATGTTCCAGTCTAATCTTTGTCTGAAGACTTGGCTTCAGGAATGGCTTCAGTTTTGGGCTAACAGAGAGTCTAGGGACCATGACTTCTGGGGTCCCTCCAGTCTCAGTCAGATCATAGAGACTGGTCTTTTTACTAGAATTTGAGTTCTTCATCCCAATTTTCTCCTGCTCCATCAGGGATTCTCTGTTGTGTTCCCTGTCACGGTAGTGATTGGTGGTAGCCAGGCTGATGGAGTCTCTGGCTTATGTGACCCTTTCCGTCTCTTGGGCTCATATTTTCCTTGTGTCTTTGGTGGTCTTCATGCTCCTTTGCTCCAGGTGGGTTGAGACCAATTTATGCATCTTAGATGGCTGATTGCTAGATTTTAAGACCCCAGATGTCGCTCATCAAAGTGGGATGCAAAATGTTTCCTTAATACACTTTGTTATGCCAATTGACCTAGCTGTCCCCTGAAACCATGGTCCTCGGGCCCCCGCCCCTGCTACTCTGTCCCTCAAAGTGTTTGTATTCAGGAAACTTCTTAGCATTTAGTTTAGTCCAGTTGTGCTGACTTCCTCTGTATTGTGTGTTGTCCTTCCATTCACCTAAAATAATTCTTGTTTACTATCTAATTAGCAAATATCCCTTGCTGTCCCTCCCCACCCTCATAACCAGCAAAGAATGTTTTCTTCTGTGTTTAAACCTTTTCTTGAATTCTTTTAGCACTGGCCTCATGCAATATTTGTCTTTTTGCGACTGACTAACTTTACTCAACATAATTCCTTCCAGATTCCTCCATATTATGAGATGTTTCATGGATTCAACATTGTTCTTTATCGTTGCATAGTATTCCACTGTATGAATATACCATAATTTGTTTACCCATTCATCTGTTGATGAGCACCTTGGTTGTTTTCATCTTTTTGCTATTATAAACAGCACCGCAATGAACATGGGTGTGCACATATCTATTCGCGTTAGGGCTCTCATTTCTCTAGGATATATTCCAAGCGGTGGGATTGCTGGATTGATTGGTACTTTTATTTCTAGCTTTTTATGTTAGCGCCAAATTGATTTCCAAAATGGTTGTACCATTTTCCATTTCCACCAGCAGTGTACGAGTGTTCCAGTCTCTCCACAACCTCTCCAACATTTATTATTCCGTGTTTTTTGGATTAATGCCAGCCTTCTTGGGGTGGGATTGTATCTCATTGCAGTTTCAATATGCTTTTCTCTAATGGCTAATGATCATAAGCATTTCCTTATGTATCTGTTAGCTGTCTGAATGTCTTCTTTAGTGAAGTGCCTGTTCATATTGTTTGCCCATTTTTTAACTCGGTTATTTGTCTTTTTGTTGTTGACGTTTTGCAGTATCTTTTAGAATTTAGACATTAGAGGCTGATTGGATTTGTTGTAGCCAAAAGTTTTTTCCCAGTCTGTAGGTTGTCTTTTTACTCTTTTGGTGAAGTCTTTGGAAGAGCATAAGTGTTTGATTTTTAGCAGCTCCCAACTATCTAGTCTCTCTTCTGGTGTTTGTTCATGGTTAGTTATGTTTTGTATTCTGTTTATGCCGTTTACTAGGGCTCCTAACATTGCCCCTGTTTTTTCTTCCATGACCTTTATCACTTTAGATTTTATATTTAGGTCTTTGATCCATTTTGAGTTAGTTTTTGTGCAAGGTGTGAGGAATGGGTCTTGTTTCATTTTTTTGCAGATGGATATCCAGTTATGCCAGCACGATTTGTTAAAGAGACCATCTTTTCCCCATTTAACAGACTTTGGGCCTTTGTGAAATATCGGCTGCTCATAGGTGGATGAATTTATGTCTGGATTCTCTTTCTGTTCCATTGGTCTATGTATCTGTTGTACCAGTACCACGCTGTTTTGGCTACTGTGGCAGTATAACAGGTTTAAGATCAGGTTATGTGCGGTCTTCCACTTTGTTCTTCTTTTTCAGTAATGCTTTACTTCTCTGAGGTCTCTTCCCTTTCCATATGAAGTTGGTGATTTGTTTCTCCATCTCATTAAAAAAAATGCCATTGAAGTTTGGATCGGGATTGCATTATATCTATAGATAACTTTCGCTAGAGCAGGTGTTTTCACAATGTTGAGACTTCCTATCCATGAGCAAGGTGTTTTTCCACTTATATAGGTCTCTACTTTTTTCTTGGAGTAGTGTCTTGTAGTTTTCTTTGTATAGGTCTTTTACGTCTCTGGTTAGATTTATTCCTAAGTACTTTATCTTCTTGGGGTCTATTTTAAACGGTATTGATTTGATGATTTCCTCTTTGATGTTCTCTTTGTCGGTGTAGAGGGATTCAACTGATTTTTGTATGTTTATCTTGTATTCTGGTAATTTGCTGAATTAGTTGCAATAGTTTTCTTGAGGATTCTTTAGGGTTTTCTGTGTATAAGATCATATCATCTGCAAATAGAGGTACTTTTACTTCTTTCTTATCAATCTGGATGCTCTTTATTTCTTCTTCTAGCCTGATTGCTCTGGCTAGGACCTCCAGCACACCATTGTATAAGAGTTGTGATAAAGGGTATCCTTGTCTGCTTCCTATTCTCAAGAGGAATGCTTTCAGATTCTCCATTAGGATGGTGTTGACTGTTGGTTTCGTATAAATGCCCTTCATTTTGTTGAGGAATTTCCCTTCTATTTCTATTTTGCTGAGAGTTTTTATCAGGAATAGTATTGGACTTTGTCAAATGCCTTTTCTGCATCACTTGATAAGATCATGTGGTTCTTGTCTTTTGGTTTTATTTATGTGATGGATTACAGTGATTGCTTTTCTAATTTTGAACCATCCCTGCATTCCTGATATGAATCCCACTTAGTCATGGTGAATTCTTTTTTTGATATGTTGTTGAATTCTGTTGGCTAGAATTTTGTTGAGGATTTTCTTCTCTATGTTCGTGAGGGATATTGGTCTGTAAATTTCTTTTTTTGTGGTGTCTTTGCCTGGTTTTGGTATCTGGGTTATGCTGGCTTCATAGAAGGAGTTTGGAGTATTCCATTCTTTTCTATGCTCTGAAATAACTTTAGTAGTAGTGCTGTCAGCACTTCTCGAAAGTTTGGTAGAATTCTCCAGTGAAGCTATCAGGGCCAGGGCATTTTTTGTTGTTGTTGGGAGTTTTTTAATTACCTTTTCAATCTCTTCTTTTGTTATAGGTTCATTTAGTTGTCCCATCTCTCTTTGTGTTAGTTTAGGTAGGTAGTGTGTTTCTAGAAATTTGTCAATTTCCTCTAGGTTTTCAAATTTGTTTGAGTACAATTTTTCATAGTATTCCATTATGATTCTTTTAATTTCAGCTGGGTTTGTTGTGATATCACCCATCTCATTTTTTCTTCAGATTATTTGCTTCCTCTCCTGTTTTTCTTTTATTAGTTTGCACAGTGGTTTATTGATTCTGTTGATCATTTCAAATAACCAGCTTTTGGTCTTATTAACTCTTTCCATTGTTTTTCTATTCTCTATTTCATTTCATTCTTCTCTGATTATTATAATTTTCTTTCTTCTGGTGCACAAGGGCTCCTTTTGCTGCTCTCTTTCTATTTGTTTGAGTTGTATATATAAGTCTTTGATTTTGGCCCTTCTTTTTAGATGTATGCATTTATTGCTATAAATTGACCTCTGAGCACTGCTTTTGCTGCATCCCAAAGGTTGTGCTAGGAAGTGTTTTCACTCTCTTTTGATTCTATGAATTTCTTTATTACATCCTTAATTTCTTCTATAACCCAGGAGTTTTGAGCAAGGTGTTGTTCAGTTTCCATGTATTTGAATTTTTTTCCTTGCTTTTTCTGTTATTGATTTCTGCTTTTATGGCTTTATGGTCAGAAAGATGCTTTGTAATATTTTGATGTTTTGGATTCTGTTAAGGCTTGTTTTATTACCTAATATGTGGTCTATTCTGGAAAATGTTCATTGTGCTTTGGAAAAGAAAGTATACTTTGCTACTGTTGGGTGGAATGTTCTTTATATGTGTATGAGGTCAAGTTGGTTGATTGTGGCATTTAGATCTTCCATGTCTTTATTGAGCTTCTTTTTGGATGCTTTGTCCTTCACCCAAAGTGGTGTACTGAAGTCTCTTATTATTTTTGTGGAGCTGTCGATCTCTCTTTCCAGTGAATTAAAGTATTTTGGGGCCCTGTTGTGGGTGCATAAATATTTGTTATCATTATATCCTCCTGGTATATTGACCCTTTAACCATTAAATAGTGTCCTTCCTTATCCTTTGTGGTGGATTTTAGTTTAAAGTCTATTTTGTCTGAAATTAATATTGCCACTCCTGTGCATTTTGATTGTTGTTTGTTTGATAAATTTTTTCCTTCCTTTGAGTTTTAGTTTGTGTCTTTAAGTCTAAGATGTTTCTCGCATAGGCAGAATATAGGTGGATAGTGTTTTTTATCCCTTCTGCTGCTCTCTGTCTCTTTATTGGTGCATTTATTCCATTTACATTCAGCATAATTATTGATGGGTATGAGTTTAGTGCTGTCATTTTGATGTATTTTTTGTGTGTTGTTGACAATTTCTTTGTTCCACTTAATATTCTGTGCTGAGTCATTTTTCTTTATATATTGTCTTTTCCTCTTTTTTATTATTGTTGATTTTGTGTTTGCTGAGTCTATGTTTTTCTTGTTTTGTTTTGTTTTTTTAATTTTGATGCATAGGATTGTCAGTTTCCTTTGTGGTTACCTTAATATTTACCTCTATTTTTCTAAGTTTAAAGCAAACTTTTATTTCTTTATATCGCCTTGACTTCCTCTCCATATGAAAGATCTATGGCTACTTTTTTTGTCCCTCTTTTTGATTTAATGTTATCATCTTTTACATAAGGATGTCTCTGTTTCCCTATTTTGAGTGTTTTGGCTTTGATTTATTTTTATGATTTCCCTATCTGGTTGCTTTGTCTTTTGTTATAATCTTGGGTTTTTACGTGATGTTACTGATTTTCTAACAAGAGGTCTTCCTTTAGTATTTCTTGTAATTTTGGCTTAACCCAGCCCAGAATCCAGTGCCATCGAGTCAATTCAATTTTGGCTTGGTATTTGCAAATTCCCTGAACTTCTGTTTATCTGGAAATGTCCTAATTTCACCTTCATATTTGAGAGACATTTTTGCTGGATACATGATTCTTCGCTGGCAATTTTTTTCCTTCAGTGCTTTATATAAGTTATCCCATTGCCTTCTTGCCTGCACGGTTTCTGCCGAGTAATCTGAGTTTGTTCTTATTGACTCTCCTTTGCAGGTAACTTTTTGTTTATCCCTAGCTGCTCTTAAAATTCTCTCCTATCTTTGGGTTTGGCAAGTTTGATTATAATATGTCTTGGTGACTTTATTTAGGGATCTACCTGGAGTGGGTCTTGATAAGTATTTTGGATAGATATTGTCCCATTTCTCACAATATCAGGAAAGCTTCCTGACAACAAATCTTCAACAAGTCTCTCTGTATTTCCTGTTATTCCTCCCTGTTCTGGTACTCCAATCACTTTAGGTTATTCCTCTTGATTGAATCCAACATAATTCTTAGAGTTTCTTCATTTTATTTAATTCCTTTATGTGATATTTCCTCAAATATGTTGGTGTCAAGTGCTTTATCTTCAATCTAATTCTGACTTCTGTTGCCCCAATTCTGCTCCTATGACTTTCCATTGAGTTGTCTAATTCTGAAATTTTATTGTTAATCTTCTGAATTTCTGTTTGCTGTCTCTCTATGGATTCTTGCAGCCTATTAATTTGTCATTATGCTCTAGTCTTCTAAAGTTCCTCTAAGGTTATGCCTGTGCATTCCTTGGCTTGTTCTGCATTTTGCCTGATTTCCTTCCTGATCTCTTGAAGAGTTCTGTATATATTAATCTTTTGTACTGTACATCTGGTAGTTCCATAAATTCTCTTCATTTGTAAGATTTCTTGAGCCTTTGCTGTGGGAGCTTACTGAAGCCATCATGGTCTACCTCTTTATGTGATTTCATGTTGACTGTTGTCTCCAAGCCATTAATAACTTATCATATTTATTTATGTTTGCTTACTGTGTCCTAGCTTCTTGTTTTTTTTTTTTTGTTTCAATATGCCCAAATAGGCTGCTCAAGTTAGCTAGTTTGATTATTGGTGCCTTTGAAGCTCTAACATCCTGCCACCAGGTGGTTAGAGCTGTTATTAGGTATATGAGCCTAGGAGTGCATTTACTTTTCTCATATGGATTCAGCTCAGGTGTCCAGGTAGTTGGTCACCAAGCATGTGGTGCAGGTTCCCACTTACAGTTTTAGACAAGCAGGGGTGATTGGTGTTGGCACAGGTATCTGGCTGCAGTAGGTGGTCATGTGCTGAGCAAGGCAGAGGACTGACAACTACCATTAAATGTCTGTGAGAAAAGTGTGTCCCTGTTCCCTAGAGCACCTATGTGGGTGGGTTTTGCAGCCAGGCTGTGGGCACCCAATGCTGTTGGTTGTAAGGACTGGGAGGCACCACTTATCCTTGGACCCCTGTCAAGGGTGGCTCAGTGGCATAGGTGAAGCCACCAGTCCTCAGGTCCCTGATGTGTTTAGGTGAGAAGGACCCTGCCTTATAGGCACAGCGGTGTCAAACATCACGAACCTACCTCTCCACCATATAGCTGAAATTGTTGAAGTTAGACTTGAGTTATATACCCTGTTGTGCAGTGATAATTAGGGCCTATGCTGTTGAAATGGGTCCACACAGGTCTGTGCAGGGGTGAAAAGCATTCAAGGTCTGTGGGCCATTTATGCCTGTGCTTACGCAAAGGGGCTGTTTCTGCCTTGAGCTCCCAGAGGGAACCAGCAGATTATTTTTCCTCCCTCTGTTCATTAATTTGTTCCTTCTCCAAGGTCGGAAAGATGGCTCAGGGCACATGACAGGTCTTACTTCCAGCCCAGGGCAAGTGACTATCACTGAAGCAGGCTCAGGACCTGGTGCAGAGCAGGGGAGGGGTCAGTTAAATGGGAGACAGTTTTTTCCAAAGGGGGGTTTTTTGGTCCACGAGGTAGATTAGATGCAAGTACTTATCTTATGCCAAGAGCTCCACACTTCACTGATCCTGGAGGCCTGAGTGAACTCTCCACCACGTGCTCTCTCCCAATGTGGAAAACACATCCCGAACGCCACTGCTTGTCTTACTGTGCTTGTACCATGCCAATGGATCCAGCCTGTGGGGTGCTGGTTTCTGCCAGGTCAGGTCCTGCAACTCCTCATTGCTTGTGAACTGTATCTCCCTCTCCCTGCCACTAAGTCTGGCTCCTCAAATTTGCCTAGATTGTCATACATAATCAATTCACTTATTTTTCTGGGTGTTTGTCGTAAGAGGACCACCGGAAGCATCTGACTACTCTGCCATCTTCGAAATAAAACATTTTTATAAGTTTTAAAATTGTATTTCTTTTGAGATTTTCCTGTTCCTGTCTTTCACCTGTTTTCTAGGGTTTTCTCCTATTGATTTGTATAAGCTTCTTATATAATAAAGCCACAGAACCCTTATCATAGTTATTACAAATAATTTCCCAGTTTGAATTTGACATTTAATTTTATTCATCATTTTTGACATACAGTTATATAACGGAATTTATCAATTTCAAACATTTAAGATTTCATCAATTTCTTTTGATAGTATTTACATTTTTAAAAGCTTTATGCACATACCCGTATGTATAATTTTACATTGGAGGTATAAATTATATTATAAATGCCCTGGAAGGTTTTTAGTACAGCCATTTTGTGTTTTGTTTTACTTTCCTTTCCTCTTCTCTATCTCTCTAATCTCTGCTTCCATCGACATCACTTTACCTCGACATCTTTCAAGGGTATAAATAGTTTCATATATAGCCCTCCTTTTACCCCCAAAAGCATTTTATTTTTAAATGTATGTTCCACCAGTATTGGAGCTGCTAAATTCCTAAGAATATGCAAATGAAAATATTCTTTTAAATATTATTAAACAGTACATATACAATCATTGAAATTTTGGGAGAATATTAACTTGCTGGGTTTTAAATTATGAATCAGCTTTACCTAACTCATATAGACAAGCTTCTTGCCTTGAATATTCCTTTCAAGACTTTAAAAGTCATCCTTGTACAACCAATATTTTCCTTCAAAATATGATGGGAAATAAATGTTAACTCAGTGGTCAAAAAGCTAATAGCTTCAGGAGATTACTTCTCCCCAGAATTGGGCATGCATCAAATCCAGGAGATACATGGAAGGACTATAGAACACGTTTCTTCCCCTTCTGGGCCAGACAGAGTTCAACAGTTGAACTGAGCATATTATACATCAACACATATTTCCCCCAACTTTTTTTCTCAACAGAGAAGTCAGGAATGGCTGATGAAAATCATACGATGAAAAACGAGTTTATCCTCACAGGATTTATGGATCACCCAGAGCTGAAGACCTTTCTGTTTGTGGTGTTCTTTGCCATCTACCTGATCACCATGGTGGAGAATCTTGGCCTGGTGATATTGATTTCAAAAGAGCATCATCTTCGCACACCAATGTACATCTTTCTGGGCAACCTGGCTTTTGTGGACTCTTGCTGTGCCTGTGCCATTACTCCTAAGATGTTAAAAAACTTCTTTTCTGAGGACAGAATGGTTTCCCTCTATGAATGCATGACACAATTCTATTTTCTTTGCACTGTTGAAACTGCAGACTGCTTTCTCCTGGCAGCAATGGCCTATGACCGCTATGTGGCAATATGTAGTCCACTGCACTACCACACCATGATGTCGAAGAAACTCTGCATTCAGATGACCACAGGGGCCTACATAGCTGGGAATCTGCAGTCCATGATTAATGTAGGGCTTTTATTTAGGTTAGCTTTCTGTGGATCTAATCAAATCAACCACTTTTATTGTGATATTCTTCCTTTATACAGACTCTCCTGTGTTGACCCTTATGTTAATGAACTGGTACTGTTTATCTCTTCAGGATCAATTCAGATCTTCACCATAGGCAGTGTCTTAATATCTTATCTCTACATTCTTTTGACTATTTTCAAAATGAAATCCAAAGAGGGAAGAGTCAAAGCTTTTTCCACCTGTGCCTCCCACTTTCTGTCTGTCTCATTGTTCTATGGATCTCTTTTCTTTATCTACATTAGACCAAATTTGCTTAAAGAAAGAGATCAGGATATACTAGCTGCTATTTTGTTTACAACAGTAGTTCCCTTACTAAATCCTTTTATTTATAGCCTGAGAAATAAAGAAGTACTAAGTGTCTTGAGAAAAATTCTGAAGATAAAATCTCAAGAAAGTTTGAAACAAATGACAGCTACTGTGGCTTAATGATTTAAAATGAGCAAAATCTTCCAAATGAAATTATACAGAGGAAATGAATAAGTTGTACATAAAATTTTAAAATACATCACAATGCAACCAAAATGAAGCAGCAATATATAAGGGTGAAAGATACAAGTACTAAATCTTAACTGGAAATAACAAAAATACAAACAGCACAAAACTTTGAATTCATTCAAGAAACAATTTAGCCTATTATCAATTTCCTGCATTGTGCCATCATCAGAGATTATCAACACCAAAAGGCAACAGCAAAACTAGCAGGTACAAATATAAAGGAAAATTCATTAAACACTGATAGCCAGCCCCTCTAATAGCTTGGAGCATGTTGTTGTTAGGTACCCAGCAGTTGGTTCCAAGTCATACCTACCCTACGTACAACAGAATGAAATACTGCTCTGTCCAGTGCCATCCTCACAATCTTTGTTATGCTTGACCCTACTGTTGTTGCCACTCTGTCAATCCACCTCATTGAGGGTCTTTTTTTTTTCACTGACCCTCCACTTTACCAAGCATAATGTCTTTCTCCAGGGACTAGTCCCTGCTGATACCATGGCTAAAGAGCATTCTGGCTTCACTTATTCCAACACAGATTTGTTCATTCTGGCAGTCCACAGTTTATTCAATATTCTTCACCAACACCATAATTCAAAAGCATCATGTCTTCTTCAGTTAAGATAAAAGGGTTTACTGCCATATGAAGTTTAAACCAATGAAATCACTTACAACTATAAGTGACAAAATTGTGGCAAGTGAATTTTAAGGAAACGGTTTTAATAGTGTTTTGGGGACATCGTTTTACTTAGAGCGGAAAGCGTCAGTGAGGAAATGAGGGTGTCAATAAAGTTAATATTATCTTTCCAAATTGAAATTCTTATTATATTGAATAATTAAACACAGAATGTAAACTTTCTGAGAAGCTAGCTTGTTCTGTAAACCTTCATCTAAAGTTCAATTAAAAAAAAAGAATGTCGACTTTCAAGAGACGTTACTTTTAGAGGTTTATTTACTCCAATAAGTAGCCCTGGTGGTGAGGCTGTTAGGCACTCAGTTGCTAACCAAAAGGTCAGTGGTTGGTACCCACCAGCAGCTCTGTCGGAGAAAGTTGTGGCAATCTGCTTCCCTAAAGATTACACTCTTGGAAACCCAATGGGTCAGTTCTACTTTATCCTATATGGTCTCTATGAGATGCAATTGACTCAACGGAAATGGGTTTGTTTACTCACATAGCTACATGGACAAAGATGCACAGAACAGTCAAAACTTGTGGAGGATTTGAAGAGCCTTCACTGTCAGCAAGTTAGGCTAAAGTTCTCTGTCCCACTTCCTTAGAGGTGAAGAGGGGGGTTCAACAATGGGGCACTACCTTGGGTATATTATTGTATACAGACATGACTTCATTAAGTGAAGAATAATTGTTGAACTATGGATACAGTGAATCTAAAAAAATTTTTTTTTATTTCACCACTGTAAAACTTGAAGTTGTGGAATGTCAGTAGAATATAAACTGTCTTAATGCAACCTGCTAAATGAACTACCATTCAATTATTCACTCAACATGTATTTATTGAGAGCCTACTATTTTTTTTTTTTTTTTGCTACGTGCAAGCCCTGCTCTAGGTGCCAGGATACATAAGTGAACAAAGTACTAGTGTTTCCATCCTCTTCAATGATAGAACATCAGCACGATTTTAATTAGTAACTTCTGGATCAAGAGGGACCCATATTAAGTTACAGAAAAATTCCCAGTTCCACCTCCTCTCTTGATACTTTGAGGTGGCTCAGTCACATCTAAATTCCTAGAAGGCAAAGGCCCAGAGGTGGACGTTACATGGAAAATCAGCATACTAAATCCTGTGTGTAGTCCCTGGGTGGTACAAATAGTTAACGTGCTAAGCTGCTAATCAGAAAGGTTGGAGGTTTGAGTTTACACAGAGGCATCTCAGAAAAGAGGCCCAGCAATCTATTTCCAAAAAATCAGCCTTTGAAAACTCAGAGGGGCACAGTTATACCCTGACACACATGGGGTCGCCGTGAGTCAGAATTGACTCAATGGGGCAACTGTTTCTTTTTAAAGTCGTGTTTACACAAGCAATGGGAACACAAATACAATGTTTTCAACTCTCTACCTAATGAATGCAAAAAATCTAACTAACTTGTTATTTGAAACTTCCAAGGAAATCTAATCTAGCTCATTCCAATTATACTAAACTATTTCAAGATATTCTTGCTTATTTCAAATTTGTTGTTAGCTGTCTTCAAGTTGACCCCCTACTCATTCATAGTGGTCCCTGCGCTATCCCGGTGATGGGTTGAGAATTTGACTGTTGTGTTCCACAGGGTTTTCATTGGCTAATTTTTGGAAATAGGTTACCAAGTTTTTCTTCCTAGTCTGCTTTAGTCTGGACAATCCACTAAAACTTGTTCAGCATCATAGCAACACACAAGCCTCCACTGACAAACTCACGGTGGCTACACATGAGGTGCATTGGCTGGGAACCAAGTCCAGGTTTGCTGTATGGAAGGCAGGAATTTTACCACTTAACCAACAATATCACTCTTTCGGATTAAACCCTATCAATTTAGGATCTGCCCAACCTCACCTTCGTCCTTCCTTAGTTGCATCTAAATTTATAGATATTTGCCTGATATCATCACACTGGGGGCAGAAGTCATGTTCTATATTGAACTCTGTCCATGCTGCCATCTTCTGACACGTCCAGTTCTCTCTGATCCTCTGGTTATCTCTTCAAGTCACCATCAGTTTCAATATCTACATCCATGTCTAGCACCCAGTCTACAGTGATCCTAAGAGTAAGGACAAGAAATCAAATAATTTCTGATAAATAAGTAATTATCGATAATAATGTCTTATCTATGTAGGATATCATGAAAAGTATTCACTGAACTAGCCAAGCCAAAGAAACCAAATCCATTGCTGTTGAGTCGATTCCGACTCATACAGACCCTATAAAAATAGGACAAAGCAGATTTGCCCCATATGGTTTCCAAGGAGCAACTGGTAGACTTGCACTGCCAACATTTTGGTTAGCAGCTGAGCTCTTAACCACTGCACCACCAGGGACAGCAACATGTCATTGAACTAAGGGTCTTACTAATTTCCCTTGTTTTCATTGTCAGCTCTAACTCATGGCCACCCCATGTGTGCAAAGTAGAACCACTCCATAGATTTTTCAGGGCTGTGACATAAAGAACAAGAAGCCAAAAGAATTTACTCAGAAATTTGCAGAGAGAGAGCAAGCAAGTAGACCTAACTCTAAAACTGGTTGCCATCAAGTTGATTCTGACTCATGGCAACCCCACGTTTGTCAGAGTAGAACTGTGATCCACAGGGTTTTCCATGGCTGGTTTTTTTAAAGTAGAACACCAAGCTTTTCTTCCAAGACACCGCAGGGTAGATTCCAACCTCCAACCTTTCAATTAGCAGCCAAACGTGTTAATTGCTTGCAACATCTAAAGACTTCTTCTTATACCCAGAATCTCACTAAACTCCATCACGAGCCAGTCCATAACCTTCTGGCCCTTAGCCCTGGCTCACAGTCTCAGTAGGTACTTCAGTTTTTGCCTCTCACAACACTAATTAGAGGTGCCCAAATCCAGTTTAAAAGCCAGACAAGGAATGAAAACTATACCATGTTCTCCCCTTCATGTGAAACCCATCTCTCTCAAAACTAATTATCATGGGTTGGATTCCCTAGGAAACAGACTCTGAGATGAAGTTTACTATACAGAACATTTATTATGGGAGGTACGTGGGATGAACTCTTATGGAACAGAAAGGAAAGAAGGATTGAGCAGAGGGTGAAATCAAGCGCCATACAGGACCCGCTTGGCACCCTGGTCCCACCCCACAAGAGCCCTAGAGGTAGAAGTGATCCAGAGTTGTGATGACAAAACAAGCAAAGGGGGGGGGGAAGAAACTCTAAAAAAGGGGAGCTATATCAGGTAACAAAAGAAAACTCCAAAAAGTTATAATTCATACTATCAGAGAAATAAAAAAAGATATTGCATCCAAAATACAAGAACAGAAGCTATAAATACAAACATTGAGAGTAGAAAAAGATTTTGAAAATTTAAATTAGACCAAAAAAAAAAAAAAAAAACTCGTTAGAAGAAAAAGTTGACCTAATAGTTTGGAAAGAATAAAAAAATTGAAAATTAAAGAAAAAGACAAGAAAGTTATATTCAGGAACTCCAAAATTCAAATAATAAGACTTTCAGAGAGAAAAAGTTGAGAATATGGAGAGGAAAAAATCATCAAAGAAGTGATACAAAAATATTTTCCACCTTGAAATATCCTTACCACGCCAACAGGGCTTATCAAATGCACGAAGAATGGAAAAACAATGGAAGGAAGGAAGGAAGGGAGGAAGGAAGAGAAGCAGGGAGGAAGGGAGAAAGGAAGCGGAGAAGGAGAGATCCACACAAGGACAAAGAAAAAAATCCTAAAATCTTCCATGGAGAGGACATTAAAAAAAAAAAAATCTCACACAAAAAAGGATTAGGAAATCAGAATGACGTCAGAGTCAGCTAAAAGACAAAGGAGTTTCTTTAAAATTATGAGAACTATTCCCAACATAAAATTCTACACACTGTCAAGCTATTGATAAAGCTTAAGAACATAAAAAGTATTTTTAGACAGGAAAGCACTCAAAAGGAAAAAGAAGTGGGTCCTGGAATGAGAGACTACAGCACAGGAGAGCTGTCAGGGGGCCCTCCAGGACAGTTATAAGTGAAATTTCAGGACAAATGAGCGCATAACTGAGGTTGAAGCAGATCAACCGAGGGCTGAAGAGAGGTGTCCCAATTTAAATATGTAATCTGATGCATTTACTATTCTGAGGAAAGATCTATAATTCTGGCAAACAATTTGGGATCAAAATGGTGAAAAATAAGCAAATGGAAAAAAAGCATGTATTAACCTAAGGAGAAAAAAAATCAATAAAAAAAGGAAATGGTAATACCTTATATGGCTCAGCTATGAACAATAAATACATATTTATATGAACAGAAATATTGAGTACCGATTTCATGAAAAGTGTCATATAACTCCACTGAGAGTAGAAGTGAAGAAAAAAGGTGTATCTTGAGCATGTACGTGGCATAGTGAGAGAGCTACACACTCCTTTTATGTGGGAGGCATTTAAAAGAAATATCTGTAACTGGGAAAAAAACTATGAAATAACAGTACATGCATATTATTTTAAAAGACGAAAGTAAGTCCAGAAGAAACATTTAAAAGAGTTAAAGGTGTTTGAGGGGTAGGGAGGGCAGAAATTGGGGTGAGGGTGTGTATGCTATTTTTCATTTGAAGCCTTGTAAAATTATCAGACTTCTAAATTACTTTGATAAAAACATAAAAGTTAAATTTAAAACCATTGGTGATTGTATGCTCTGTTAGACTAAGCTTGAATATTTTGCTCTTCTCTGCTGCAATGTTTATGGTAGAAAGCTAAGCATTTTTGAGGAAGAACATATCAGTTCTAAACACTAGAAACCCCAATCTTCTTTTCTCCTCTATGTCCAGCAAAAATAATGAGACACCTGGAGAAAAGAATACTATTACAAGACGTGACAAGAGGATATGTACACCATATGCCAAGGCAGGGCCTAAAAAAAAAGATAAATGACTGCACACAAGGAATAAGAGTATTGTTGGTAAAAGGTAGGAAATTAGGCTTCACGGAAAGATAGAAGGTAGGACTTTATCATGCCCATCCTTAAAAACACCAGAGCAAGCCTAGGCTGGAGGCAGACCAGGCCTGATCCAGCCACAGGTCCTAAAAGATATCTGCAACTACAGGGCATGCTGGGTCCCTGTGGAGAAAATGTCATTATTCTTCCACATGACTTATGATCCAATTATCTGTTGTTCCATGGCCCCAAAACAACCACTGTATCTCTCATGATTTTGGGAGTTCACTGTGCTCATCTAGTCTTTTCTCCCTAGGGATATCTCATCCAGTTGCAATCAGGTGGTGGAGTAATCTCAAAGGCTTCTTTGTGTCCATGACTGCCAGCTAATGGTGGCTTCCAGACAGAATCTCATCTGGGTCAAAGGGCAGCCTTTCCTTGTGGTCTGAGTTTCCTTACAGCATGCCTACTGTGTTCCAAGAGTGAATACCCCAAGGGAGCAAGGCAGAAGTGTGTGGCATTTTAATGGCATAGTATTGGAAGTCACATAACAGTGCTTCTGCCACACTCTATTGGTTGAGGCAGTCACAATGTTTCTAGGAGAGGGGACAAAGATCCACTGCTTGATGGAAGAGTGTCAACATCACACTGTAATAAGAGCATGTGGGATGAGATGCATCACATTGACAGTATTTGGTTAATAAAGTCTGTCACAACTTAAAAAAGTTTAGGAAGACTTGAGAAGGATACGGATGAGAGTGCATCAAGGGATAGAATAAGAGGAAAAATATTTGTAAAACAAAAATTAAAACAGTGAACTCTGAGTGAGTTTCTTCAGTTTCTGAGCTCTTCATATGTTCTTTTACTTCCATTCACCCCATTAAGACAGTAAGTCAACTCTCTTGGCTCATTTAAGTCATGGTAGACTCTAAAAGTTTCACCTTCACCATTGGTATCACCAACATTACTTGGATACTTACTCTCTGTCCTGTGCTAAGCTGTATATAAATGTTATAGTTAACTTATTAAACTCTCTCCATGATCCTATAAGAAAGGTACAATCCTGATCCACATGTTACAGGTGAGAAAACCGAAGTACAATGCAGTTGAGTCACTGGTTCAACACTGTACAGTAGAATGCTTGATCTGAACCCCAGGCTAACTGCAAAACCCATATTCTTAACTATCACAGCAGAAGTCACAAATGTTCACCCAGGGATTGCACAGAATTGTTTAGGTAAGTCCATGCAGTAGAGAAAAGCATTTTTTTCCCAACTAATTTCTAAGACTTAAAAATTAAGAGAATTTTTTTTTATAAAAACAAACAAGTTTTAACATCTCTTGAAAAGTTGAGAGATCTGGCAATAATTGGTTCTTTTATGCCACCTACCTGGTCCCTCTGCATCTTTGAATGTGTAACCTTGCATTACAAAATACTGCTTCTCATTGCACTTTACATTTTCAAGATTTATTTTCAGTAAAAATAGACCAGGTTGCTAATATAAATTATAAGATATGCTGATTTGAATAATATTTCACTGTCTCAGCTCACCTTTTATAGAGAAAAACATTAAAAAGGAGAGAAATGACCAACAAGGACCAGAAGGGGTAATTTATTAACTCATTGACAATCAGATATAGTGAGTGAGTTATGAATAAATAAAATAATTAAATAATAAGCTAATTAGAATAGTTTTTTACAGTAAACAGCAGACTGTGTGAGCCATATACATATATATACATATTTTTAGTTATTCCAGTTTTATTGGGGAGGGAGTATATAATGAACTTGATAGAAATGTGGCATAACAATAGTCGATACAAAACCCTTTTATTAACTATGTACTTATTATTTTACTTAGTTTTAATTACCTTCATCTCTTCATATTACTATAATTGTATGTTTTGTTTTTGTAGGTGAATAAATATCAACCCCAGGGAGCAAGGAGAACAAAAACTAGTCCGTCCTGTTTAATGTGTTGACAAGAAAAGCAACTCCCTTTTGTAAAGGGAAGAAAGCCAAATGACGATGTGGCGACGAGTATACTATCAAATTGGCGGTGGTGGCGTTAGTTGCCATTGAGTAGACTCCAACTCATGTATAATTTTGGAGAGGAGTTATGACATACTGATATAACTTACAAATATATTTTGTTCGTTTGATATTCCCTTTAGAAGATAAGGTTAAAAGAACATATACGCAATAAGGGAAAACAGAATCAGATAAAAATCCAAAGATTTCAAATAAGAGGAAAATGTAATGGAATTTTTTTTTTTTTAATTTTAACATGATTTCATACAGAGATATGCATCTGTGTGGAACTAGTTCTTCCTTAAATCAGAGTGTGAACATGAGAAATGTAAAGAACATCTTTTGGCTGTGACACCATGATAGGCACGTTAGGGTAGTCTAACTGCAGGAGCTCAAGCTTACCGGTATGTTATCTAAAAAAAAAAGGATTGTGGGTCTGGATATATTTTACATGCTTGCAATAAAACTGAAACATGGAAGCTCAATGAGGTACTTTAGTACCACAATTAGAAACAATGGAGCAGGGAAAATTCCCTTATTCATACCTGGAATGCAAGTAGGTACAGATTAGCTCTATGAGTAAGTAAAGTAATATAAATTGAGAAGCCTCCAAACTATTCTCCTAGTCAAAATGTTTTCCCATCTTTACAGCAATCACCTGTTTCCTCCATTAGAATGTTAAGTTGAAACAAACATGGCAAGTAGATTTCATCTTTCCTGCCACCTGAGCACGTAAGAGCACCGTTGACGGATTTGGGGTATTGCTCATGGACTCAAAAATGAAATGTGTTATGCTTCAAAATTAAAAAAAAAAAAATCATTTGTTTTATTTTGGTTTGGTTGTTAGTGGCAACTCATGTTTCACATTATTCCTTGAGGGCAAGGACCTCACCGGGGCCTAGTACAATATCTGGCACGAGCTTCCAGAACCCAAAAAACTCGTTGCTGTGGAGTTGACTCTGTGCTCATTAACTACTTTAGGAAAGGTAGGTAGGAAGGGAGAAAGCCAAGAAGCAAAACATAAAGATTAAGGCCTTCTAAGCTCAAGGGTTAAAATGGAAATAACTTACTGGAAGGTGCAACTTGTTATTTCAGTAGCACAAACCAATCTATTTTGCTAGCTATTCAGCAGAAAACAGCCCAGAGGAATGACGCACAGTTGAAGGAAGCCATTAAGTATCAGAGACCAAGGCCAGACCCTGTGCAAAATGGGAGGTTCCTGGAAGGCAGGGGACAGCCCGAGGACCCTGGGTGCACAGGAAGGAAGAGTCCTAAAAGTGGTTGGAAGGAGAGCCCTATAATAAGTTATCCTCTTCTCAGTTTTATGTTGAGTGAACTAGGGCTGTGACTCGTCTGTGAGAACACTCTAAAAATCTGAGGTGCTTGGCATAACTGACACAGGTCGGAATCACACTCCATTTTGCCTTTAACTTCCACTTCTGCTTTTAGACTGTGCATGGAATTTTCCACTCTTATAAAGTTTTTAGCTACCGCCCCCCCTTGACTAAGCAAGGAGGGAGCAAGAACGTGGTTAAACCTATGATGAAATTTTATCTAAGGAGGAGGTCTTATGATTCTACTTTGAAACGTTGCTTGTGCAGATTGTTCTTGGAAAGAATTTTAAAATAGATAAGCTGATGTGAAGAAAGGTGTGTTTGTTCTTCTAAACTGTATATAAAAATCCCTCTCTATCTAACCCTGGTAGCATAGTGGTTAAGAGCTATGGGTACTAACCAAAAGGTCAGCAGTTCAAATCCACCAGGCACTCCTTGGAAACCGTATGTGGCAATTCTACTCTGTCCTATAGGGTTGCTATGAGTCGGAATCGACTCGATGGCAATGGGTTTGGTTTCTACCTAACCATTTAGGAGGACTTTGCACTTATGCTTTGTACTGCCCATGTCAAACTGTTCTATTTCTCAAACTCTACTGTTCTCTATTTACAGAGTTTGTGCTTAATTTTGCACTTTGACATTTCTAGGGTCAGAAGTGGAATTTGAAGGCAAATTACCTTCGGTGACCCCTGAAACATTGAGAACTTGGGCTCTGGTACTGGGCAAGCCATTTGGGCTCTCCATTTCTGTAAATTCTCAGGACTCTCCTTAAGGTAAACAGTCTTGCATCTGAGCTCTGCTCCCTTATGTTTATAGCTCTTCGAGTTTTATTGTGGATTTGTTTTAGTTTTTGCATGTAAAAAGTTTGTTTTGCTGCAGTGGGAATTCCAATATTTATTGTGAGTTTTAGTGAATTGTAGTGCTTAGGACAGTCTTAGTATGGGGTATGCTAAATCCAAGAAAGAAACTGACTTTCCTAGCGGTACTCTGCTCGCTACATGACCAAGAACTATGGGTTCAGGTCCTGTTTGTATTTGGATTTTTGTTTGAGCTCCCTAACAAAAGTTTGTTATATCAGTGGCCACTTTAGGGTGCTTTAAACTCAGAGAAACTAGTAGACTAGGTCTCTAGCTGGCAGAATTAATTAAATTCAGAAAGAATTAAACCAGGTTTTCATGGTTGTTATGAAAGAATCCCAGAGTCTTCTAAGCTGCAAAAATATGTGAGCATGTGTTCCAGCACCTTAAAAGCCTCCGGGGCACTTGCCACCAACGGAAACACACCCATGAAAGGATAAACTGGGACATGAGATGGGCTAGAGCAGTAGGGTGCACACCAGCTGCAAGAAAATTCTGATGCAATAGAGGCACACTGTGAAACAAAACATGGCCAAACCCTGTGGCAGACTCTCTGCTAGGAATTTTATTTGCCTCTAGGAAACCAAAGTTTCAACCTATTCTTAACATTCTTGATAAATGATCTCACATTTCCCCCTACTGGGACACTGGTTTGGGGTTCATGATCAAAAATACTATAAGCTGAATATATTTGAAGTAATTTAAAATTTTAGTGATCATTTTGGGAAAATGTGTTCCATTTGCGTTTTCTCCTCTTTCCTCTGGAGAATTTTCATTTGATGCTCAGGTTTTTTGAGAGGATGTGATATCCCTCCATCTGAGACTCTGGAACATTAATGAGTTTATCTAGAACCTGTTTTTTTTGTTGAATTGAGTCGATCTTACCAAAGAATTGCTGTATACATTTTAAGAAACTGGGTTGTTTGTGTTGTGTGGTATTGTATAAGTCCAGCTTTTTGAGCTGGCTTCACAGACAAGTGAGTTTATGTGGTTTTTCTGTTTCATTTTGTTCTGAGAGCTCTCCTCTAGAGCTTTGTGTCTGAGTTTCTGTCTTGTATTAGGTTGAAGGCTGGTGCTTTTCATGGGGCTGCCTAAGATGCCAATTATTTTCTCTTCCAAACAAACAAAAAAATGCTTCTTGTGCCTGGGTTTTGGTAGCTTCTCTGAGCAGCTTTGATATAAATCAGTCTATTTGAAAAGTGCACTGAAAAAAAGGATAGATTGCTTATTTTGATTGGTATAAAACTCCTTAAAAGAAAAAATTATTCTAAATTGCTGTTTAAAGCATGTAGAAGATAGGGTTATGAAAATGGAATACCTTCCTACCCCCAGATGGTACTATTAAAACTAGATTATAATATTACTTCAAAAAAAATTATTCAGGCTGACTTGTGATAAATAAGCTTGTATATAAGGTTAATGGTCTGAATATTTCCAGGAATTAACAAAAGTGAATTGCTCTGAGAAAGGTTTTTTGTTCTGTACTGTGTTGATGTTAAAAGCAAAACCTTTCTAAGTAACTTAAGCTAGATATTATATGAAATGTCTTTTATTTAAGGAAAAGGGGTAATTTTGTCTTAAGGTAAAACTAGTAGTTCCACAATGGGAAAATGGAGGCAAAAGACAAGCCTAAAGGAAAAAAATGGCTGGCCACGGGTTGATGGGTTCATTTATAAAATTGTTAAAGTGTTTTGATATTTACTGGACAGAGAAAAGGTTATGATAAAGGCAAAATTGCTTACCAAGAGAATTAAAAAAAAAAAAAACCCGTTGCCTTCCAGTAGATTCTGACTTATAGCAACCCTATAGACAGAGCGTAACTACCCCATAGGGTTTCCAAGGAGTGGCTGCTGGATAGTAAAGGATAAAAGGGAAAGAATTTGGTTTTGTCCTTCAAAATACCTAGGCTAATTTAACCATATGTAAGTCAATAGAGATTAACCAATTTTTTTTTTTTTTTTTATAATGTGCCTCTGAGACCCACGTTGCTCCAGAGAAGGTTTTGGAAAGACCCCTCCCAATCAGATGAAAACTTTTTTAAGACAAAATAAAATAAGATAAACAATGTGGACATTACTAGGTCTAAAAAAAAAAAAAAATGCTGTCTTATTATAGTTACCAGAAATTAGGTGTATTCCTATCATAAAAGAACTGTAAACAAGTTTGCTCTATTGTAGAGGAATTCTAAAGTCAAAAGGTAGAAATCACAATAAGACACATCTGAAATGAAATGGTAAGGTGGAATGGAAACATTTTGATTCAAAAAAAAAAAGTCAATAAAATCTAAAGTTAAATTAAAAAATATAAGAAAAGGAAAACGGTTGAATAAAAAAATATAGACTATTTAAACAAACTTTATTTCAACTGTAATTATGTTTTGTGGTATACAGGCTTAAAATTATTTCCAAGATCTTTAGGTAACTTAACTAAGATTAAACATTCTTTATAATTTAAATTTATATATTTCTGTTTTTTATGTTACAGAGAAAGGGTATATACATATATTTGGGTCTACTAACAAATATGTTCATTATTGCCACTTAAAGTGTTGTACTATAAGAGATGTGCAACAGAGTTTAAAAGATTCATTAAAAAGGGAATTTATTTGATATAGTTTTTATCTGTCTGACTAAAGTTTGATGGGTTAATTTTTGAGATTTTAAAAGAAATCTTAGTGTCAAATAGCATATAAAGCAAAGAGTTGGGTTTCACACTGTTAAAATAACAAAATTTCTTTAATTACTGTGTTGAAGAATTAACTTGTTCTTTGTGTAATTTGCAAAGGCAACGATTCGACCTCTCATTTGAATAAATTTCTGAGTTAAAAAACCAAGCTGCATGTCTTTGGAAAATGCTAAAATTTTTTACCTATAAGATCTTTGGTAAAATAACTCAAGTATTGTTCCTCAGTGACCTATGATAAACTCCTGACAATCCTGTAACTTAATGGAAACCCACAAAAGATTTGTTTCTGTTTTATAAAGAGAAAATTACAAAGAAAGGTTTATTTAATATGTTATGAATTACATGAAACGTTGTCAAATCAGGAGAAGTACCAAATTTTCAAGTTAAATTTTATGTCAGTAATGTTGGCCTGATGTTAGGCAACAAGCTCATAATATTATGTCATAATTTTATTATTTCAATACAAAAGAACATTGTTTTAGAAACCATGACTGCATAACAAACAACCCCATAATCTACTAGCATAAAACAACAAATATATTATTCTTTCTCTCAGTTCTGTGTGTTGATTGGGTTTAACTAAGTGGTTCTTGTTTGGAGTCTTCCAGTGCTGCAATAAGATAGTGGCTGGGCCTGGAGTCACCTGAAGGCTCGGCAGGGCTGAACATTCAAGGTGATTCAGTCACATGGCTGGAAGATGATGTTGGCGGTCAATTGGGAGCTCAGCTTGGAATTTCAACTGGGTCAACTATATATTGTCTCTCCATGTGACCTGGAGTTCTCACCATATGACAGTTGTGCTCTGAAAAAGAGCATCCCACAAGTGACTGTTCTAAGACTAAGTGTTCCAAGAGAACTGTTCAAAGCCACATAGCATCACGTCAGCCTAACTCTATTGGTCAAAGCAATCACAAGCCAGCACAGGTTCAAGGAAAGGAGACTAGAACCTACCTTTCAATGGGAAGATGGTCAAAATATTTGAAGGGCATGTTTTAGACTGCCATAAGCATGGCCCACTAGAAAAAATAAATGTCAGTGTGACAGTCTTAGTTTGCTAGTGCTGCTGTGTCAAAAATACCACAAGTGGGTAACTTTAAGGAACAAAAATTTATTTTCTCACAGTTCAGGAGACTGGAAGTCTGAATTCAGGGCACCGGCTCTAGGGGAAAACTGTCTGCTTTGGGGGGAAACCCTTTTCTATTTTAGTTTCTGTTCCTCGGTTCTTTGGTAATCTCCATGTGGCATCTATCTTTCCCCCATTTGTGCTTGCTTGCCTCTGTGTCTAATCTGCAATTTTATATATCTCAGAAGTGATTAAGTTTACAGCACATCCTATGTTGATAGGGTCTCATTAACGTAACAAAATCCTATTCCCAAATGTGACTACATCCACAAGTATATAGGTATAGGGGTTAGGATTCCACACATATTTTGGGGTGACACAATGCAATGCATAACAGTGACTGAAGCAGGTGAGACTGTAAAATCATGTTTCAAAAGCTTTATCCTAAGAGTAATGCAAATAAATCAAATAATTTCTGGTAAATAAGTAATTATGGATAATGTCCTATGTATGTAAAAAAAAAAAATGGGGATCATAAAAAGTATTCATGGAACTAAGGATCTAATTTCCTTTGTTGTTGTTGTTGTCTTCCAGTCAGCTCTGACTCATGGGGACCCCATGTGTACAGAGTAAAACTGCTCCACAGGGTTTTCAAGGCTGTGGCCTTTTGGAAGCAGGTTGCCAGGCCTTTCTTCAGAGGCACCTCTGGGTAGATTTGAACCACCGGCCTTTCAGCTCGTAGTCTAGCACTTAATGGCTTGTGCCATCCAGGGACTCCCTAATTTCCATTGAAGAAAGAAAATATTGATTAAGAGTCTACTAACTCAAGATGCGCAATTTTGTATGTAATTCACATAATGTTGGAAAGAGTTTTTTGGTGATTGGAAATGCATGCTAAAGTTTCTGATTTTCTTAATGAATACATATTTAGAAAAAAGAGATACCTTCATTCTGAGATCCATTAAAGTAGTAGCAATGCCATAATTTCACTGTAGAGCTTCACTTCATTCATAGTTTAAATATAGACTAAAAAAAACCAAACCCATTGCCGTCGAGTCAATTCCAGCTCATAGCGACCCTATAGGACAGAGTAGAACTGCGCCATAGGATTTCCAAGGAGCGCCTGGCGGATTTGAACTGCCGACCTCTTGGTTAGCAGCTGTAGCTTAACCACTATGCCACATATGGAGATAAATTGACCTCATCAAATTTCTCCAACAATGTTATGTTTTGTTCTGAATTTTTGTCTCCTATTTTTTTTAACCAAGTCAACAAAATCCTTAAATATTTTTCTAGTACAAGTCCTTCATATAAAATGTGGAAAATCACAAAAGAAAGCCCCAGTGATTGACTTAAATTGTCCACATGGTGTCACAATTGCCTAAGAGTGAACCTATATCCTGTTCTAGTTGCGGGGGGTGGGGAGGCTATATCTATAAATCTCGAAGTTACCTTACAACAAAAAACCAAACCTGTTGCTGTCAAGCCGATTCTAACTCGTGGCAACCGCATAGGACAGAGTAGAACTGCCCTATCTGTTTTCCAAGGAGCTGCTGGTAGATTTGAACTGCCAACTTTTTGGTTAACAGTCTAGTTCTTAACCACTGCACCACCAGGTCTCCCAAAGTTACCTTAAAATACCTTTACATAGTTTCTCTCCAAAGTGTTAAACTTGAGATCTTGTTTATCAGTTCTAATTCTTTCCTAAATAATTTACCTTAGTGTACAGATTTAGACTGACACAGTGGCTGCAACAGTGTGCTCAAATATAGCAAGGATCATGAGGACAGTGCAGGACGGAGCAATATTTTGTTCTGTTGTACATAAGGTCGCTATGTGGCAGGGCCAACTTGATAGCACCTGACAGCGACATGTATAGATTTTACAATGAGGGATACTAATGATTTCAAAGATTACCACTCAGAAACCTCTCTCCCATAAATTGAGAAGATACTCTTTGCAAAGTAATGTGGAGATGGGAGGAGTGGCACATACAAAGATGAAGTAGGTAGTACAGTCTAGTAAGGAGGATGAAACACACATTAATTACTGTTATACAAAGTGTTAAAAGTCATGGGGAGGGGCAATGTTGCTCAACGAACTACAGTTGTTCAGAAGGATAAGACATTTGAGATGGGCCATCAGTTATTCTATTTAGTGAAAAAAAAAAGTCGTAGTGACTTTTGAAATTGGATTTATAGCAAAATGGTAAAAACAGAATTTAAATATGTGGAGAATAACATTATCCAGAAATAAAGAACAGAACAAAAGGCATGGATATAGAAAAGTGCAAACTGGATATGAAGGAGGGGCCGTGGTGGTGCAGCGGTTAAAGCACTTGGCTGCTAACTGAAAAGTCTGAGTTTCCAACCCACCAGCTGCTCCACAGGAGAAAGATCTTCCTAAAAGATTTACAGCTTTGGAAACCCTATGGGGCAGTTCTACTTTGTCCTTTATGGTCGTTGAGAGTCACTATGAGTTGGAATCAATTCAATAGCAACAGATTTTTTTTTTTTTTTTTTAATCTTTATGGGAGCAGATTGCCAGGTCTTTCTCCAGGGGAGTGGCTGGGTAAATTCAAACTGCCAACCTTTCGGTTAACAGCTAAGCACCAAACTGTTGTGCCGCTAGGGCTCCTTGCATAGAGGTTAAAGTCAATCACTCATGTCTCTTTTCTTCCGGGTTCTTACCAATATGGTATGAATACAATGAATGAGCAGTTGAGGATCAAAGTACCCACTTTCTTTATGCAGGCCCAGTGGTTAAGCCCTAAGCTGCCAAAGGAAAGGTTGGTGGTTCAGACCTACCAGCTGCACTGCAGGAGAAAGAAAGCAGCCTACTTCTGTAAAGATTACAGCCTTGGAAACCCTAGGGGGCATTTCTACTCTGTCCCACAGGGTCACTATGAGTCAGAATTGACTCAATGGCAACAGGTTTTGGTAATCACCCCAACCTAAAAAAAAATAAACAGTCCTTAAATTACATTGTTGTTGTTTTTACCTGCCATCAAGTTGGCCCCCAACTCATGGCAACCCCAAGCAAAACAGAACTAAGTGTTGCCTGGCCCTGCACCATCCCCATGATTGGTTGAGTACTGGTCTGTTGTAATCCATACATAGGGTTTTCCTTAGCTGATCATTGGAAGTAGATCACCAAGGCTTTCTTCCTAGTTGGTCTTAGTCTGTAAATTCCACTAACACCTGTTCAGCATCACAGAAGCACACACACCTCTACTGACAGACGAGTGGTGGCTGCATATGGGGTACATTGGCCAGGAATCAAACCTAGGTCTCTCGCATGGAAGGCAAGAATTCTACCACTGAACCACCACCCTCATTAAATTACATCAGAGATATACTTTAGAATCGAAGCCAAAACAAACGAGGCTTCGATTACCTCCTGACAAATCTGAACTTTAGGACCAGCCACTGGGGTGTACTGGGTGTGCAGGCAGACTACACACATCTAATTACACATCTCAATGTAATGAGGCCTGTCTCAAAGAGCTGGTCATCAGCAGAAGAGAGTGGTGGAAAGTACAGGAGAGAAGTGACTTCTAGAAAGCAACACTGCACAAGGCCTGTTTACACCATAGAGCAAAAAGTAAAAAGGAGAGCCCACTGTCTCTTTCTAACAATCTGCCTAGGAGAGAGAGAGCCCTACTTTTTGCTTAAGAGAGTTATTTTCAAACCTATCTGCCTACTAGAATCCCTGGGAGAGGTTTAGAAAATCTCAGGATCTGGCCATAGCCCAGACTAACTAAATTAGATTCTCTGAGAATGGAACCCAGGCATAAGTATTTGCTAAAGTTTTTCAGGAAATTCCAATGTGCAGCCTTTGTAGAGAACCACTACTTTATAACAATGCAGCCAGTAAAACTAGCACTTTTTGAGTGGCTGCTTTGTACTAGGAGCCCTGGTGGCACAATGGTTAAGAGCTGGGCTGCTAACCAAAAGGTCAGCAGTTCGAATCTACTAACCGCTCCTTGGGAACCCTTTGCGGGCAGTTCTGACTTGTCCTATAGGGTTGCTATGAGTCGGAAGCGACTCGATGGTACATGACAACAACAACAACTTTGTACTGAGCAATTTACAGAAGGCTCATCACCACTCTGTGAGGCCAGTACTATATCAGGGCTTGGAAAGACAAAGTGGCAGACAAATTTAGTATTCTGGCAACGACACTGCGCACTTAACCACCACACACTATGCTGCTGCTTCTGGGTGCCAGGATCCCAGCAATCTGTCCAATCAGATACTATATTCCTCCTTTTGTAGGAAGGAGCAAAGAAGGGTTGGGAAAACTTGAAGAGTTCATTCCAACATTCCCTCCTTAAAGAAAAGAACCTAAGTCCTTTTCATGGAAATTGAAGAGGAAGAATAAGAGTTTCCATGAACCCTTTTCTAGAAATTTAGAAAAGGTATGGTAGGGAGTAGGAAATTGAAAGTCAGAGATTATCAATAGTTAGAACTGTCAAGCAGTTGGGGTCAGATAGCATAATTTTTTATACAATCAGTTTCATAATTCTAAACACAATCTTTGGTATCCTGAGACTGAGAATAAGAAAACTGTAGAGCATAGTCTGTCAAGACAGAGCTAAGGATTGTAAAGGAAGATGTCATGGGAGATTTCAGGAGCAAGAGAATCAAAGGTGCTTGCGAACACCCCTGATGACTCATGCTGAGTAGAAAAACGAGAACAGAAGCCTGGATGACTGGGAGGGGCTGAAATTCTGTAGGACAGGTGAGCTAAAGTTCACATCCTGAGACGCTAAGGACTGAGTCAGTAGATGAAAGGTGACAGATTACCCAGGAACTCAGATATTTTAAAAGGTGAAGACAAAACATAAAGAGAATTATCTTTCTCTCCTTACTTCACATTTCTAAACCTATGCAAAGGTAGAAAGTAATATAAATTGGGTCTTGTTTTATACAAGTTTGCTAAAGTATATAAATGTCTACATGTCAAATAATGTATTATTTTCTGTAATAATAGATATTTCAGCACTGATGAGGATTTATGTGACTTATGGTAAATTCTTCTATAGAACAAATCCCAACACTAGTCATCCAAATTTATCCTTTATGCAATTCAGGATTTCACATATTAAATTTACAGGACATGGCATCTATCTAAGGAGCCCTGGTGCTGCAGTAGTGAAAGTGATTGACTGCTAACTGAAAGGTTGGCAGTTCGAAAACACCAGTGGGTCCTTGGGAGAAAGATGTGGCAATCTGCTTCTATAGAGATTTCCAGCCTTGGAAATCCTATGGGGTCACTATAAGTTGGAATCAACTCAATGGTAGTGGATTGGCATAGATCTATAATTTGACCCTAAGGAAAAATACATCTCATTAATTATAACAGAGTGTTGGAGGGCAGGGCCAAGATAGAGGAGCAGTGAGACATTTCCTGTGGTCCTTCTTAAAACAAAGACTCAATCAAACAAGTGAATCAATTATATATGACAATCTAGGAGCCCTGAACATCGAAGACACAGTTGAGGAATTGGACTGAGCAGCGGGGGAGGGAGAAATGGTTCAGAGGCAGCAAGGAGTTGCCAGGCCTGACGTGGCTGGCACTAGCACACTGCACACTGGATCAGTTGGCACATGCAGTGAGGCAAGCAATGGCACTCAGGACACATTTGACATCCGGAGAGACTGAGCAGTGGAGAGTCTGCTCAAGCCTCCAGAAGCAGCGAGAAACAGCACTCAATTGGGGAAATATAAGTACAACCACCTAACCTACCATGGGATCAAACCCCCACCCATTTTAGGAAGTACCTCTCTTCCATTTACCTGCCCCCTCCCTGCTCTGCTCCAGGTCCTGGTCCAACTTCAGCTCTTGCTGTGCTCCCTGGGCCAGAAGTAGGACCCATCACATGCCCTGAGCCGTTCTCCTGGCTTTGACAGGGAATAAATTGACAAACAGGAAAAAGTAATCTGCCAGCTCCCCTAAGCTGGGAACTCAGGGCAGTCACAGCCCCTTTGCCTAGGCAAAAGCATAAGGAGTTTCACTGACATTGAATGCCCTTCATCCCTGTATAGACCTATGTGGGCCCATTTCAACTGTGTAGGCACTCATTAGCACAGTACAACAGGGTATATATCTGAAGCCTATTTTCATCTGTATCTGCTATAAAGAGGAGCGGCAGGTTCATGACACTTGACACCACCCTGCCCATTAAGCAGGGTCCTCACCTATGCACATCCGGGGCCTGAACTAGTGGCTCCACCCACTCTACCGATCCACCCACGACAAGGGTCCAAGAATAAGTAGTGCTTCCCAGTCCTTACAGCCAACAACACTGAGTGTCCGTAATCCAGCTGCAAAACTCACCTACCTATGCACTCTAGGGAACAGGGACATGCCTTCCACCCAGACACTCAGGGGCAGCAGTCAGCCTTCTGCCTTGATCAGCACATGACCTTATACTGCAGCTAGATACCTGTGACTACTCCAATCACTCCTGCCAGTCTAGGACTGTAGGTGAGAGCCTGCATCACACACTTGGTGACCAATGACCTGGACACCTGAGCTGAATACACACAAGAAAAATAAGTGGACTCCTGGGCTCACATACTTAGTAACAGCTCTAGACACCTGGAGACAGGACGTGAGATCTTCAAAGATGCCAATATCAAACTAGCTCACATGACCAGCCTATTTGGGCATATCAAAACAAAACAAGAAGCTAGGACACAGTAAGAAAACATAAAATTAATAAATATAACATATTGATGGCTTGGAAACAACTGTCAATATGAAATCACATAAAGAGACAGACCATGATGGCTTCAGCAAGCCACCAAAACAAGGAACCAAACCTTCTGGAAAAAGAGAACTTCTTGGAATTACCAGAGGTAGAACTCAAAAGACTAATATACAGAACTCTTCAAAAGATCAGGAGATTAGGCAAAACACAGAAGAAGCCAAGGAACACACAGACAAGGCAATAGAAGAGCCTAAGAAGGTTATACAACAGCATAATGACAAATTTAACAGGCCACAAGAATCCATAGAAAGACAGCAAACAGAAATTCAAAACACTAACAATAAAATTTCAGAATTAGACAACTCAATAGAAAATCACAGGAGCAGAATTGAGACAATGGAAGTCAGAATTAGTGAGAATGAAGATAATGCACTTGACACCAACTTATTTGAGGAAAAGTCAGATAAAAGAATTTTAAAAAGTGAAGAAATCCTAAGAATTATGTTGGACTCTATCAAGAGGAATAACCTATGAGTGACTGGAATACCAGAACAGTGGTGGGGGTGGATAACAGAAAACACAGAGAGAATTGTTGAGGATTTGTTGGCAGAAAACTTCACTGATATTGTGAAAGATGAGATGATATCTAGCCAAGAAGCTCAACAAACCCCACACAAGGTAGATCTCAGAAGAAAGTCACCAAGATATTATAATCAAACTTGCCAAAACCAAAGATAAGGAGAGAATTTTAAGAGTGGCTAGGGATAAACGAAAAGTCATCTACAAAGGATAGCCAACAAGACTAAGCTCTGACTACTCAGCAGAAACCATGCAGGCAAGAAGGCAATGGGATGACATATATAAAGCCTTGAAGGAAAAAATTGCCTGCCAAGAATAATATATTCAGCAAAACTGTTTCTCAAATATGATGGCAAAATGAGGGCATTTCCAGATAAAATGAGTTTAGGAGATATGTAAAAACAAAACCAAAATTACAAGAAATACTAAAAGGAGTCCTCAAGTTAGAAAATTAATAACATCAGATAATAACCCAAGACTAGAACGCAGGACAAAACAACCAGATATCAACCAGATAGGGAAATCACAAAAATAAATCGAAGTTAAAACACTGAAAATAGGGAAACAGAGACATCAATATGTAAAAGATGACAACATTAAAATAAAAAACAAGGACTAAAAAATGTAGTCATATATCTTTCATATGGAGAGGAAGTCAAGGTGATATAATGAAATAAAAGATTGGTTTAACCTTAGAAAAATAGGGATCAATATTAAGGTAACCATAAAGAAAATAACAATCCTACGCATCAAAATAAAAAAACAGAAAAACGTAAAGACTCAGCAAATACAAAATCAACAACAATGAAAAACATGAAAAGAAAACTAATAATGAAAAATGACTCAGAACAGAAAATTAAGTGGAACAAAGAAACTGTCAACAACACACCAAAAAATACATGAAAATGACAGCACTAAGCTCATACCTATCAATAATTACACTGAATGTCAATGGAATAAATGCACTGATAAAGAGAAAGTGGCAGAATGGATTAAAAAAACATGATCCGTCTATATGCTACCTACAAGATACATACCTTAGACTTAAAGACACAAACATACTAAAACTCAATGGATGAAAAAAATATATCAAGCAAACAATGATCAAAAAAGAGCAGGAGTGGCAATATTAATCTCTGACAAAATAGACTTTAAAGCAAAATCCACCACAAAGTATAAGGAAGGACACAATATAATGATTAAAGGGTCAATATGCCAGGTGGGCATAACCATAATAAATAGTTAGGCACCCAACAACATGGCTCCAAAATACATAAAACAAACTCTAGCAACATTGAAAAGAGAAATAGACAACTGCACAATAATAGTAGGAGATTTCAATGTACCATTTTAGGTGAAGAACAGTACGTTCTGAATGAAGCTCAAAAAGACACAGAAGATATAAATGCCACAATCAACCAACTTGAAAAACATATACAGAACACTCCACCCAATATCAGCCAAGCATACTTTCTTTTCCAATGCACGTGGAACGTTCTCCTGAACAGACCACATACTAGGCCACAATGAAAGCTTTAATAGAATTCAAAACAGTGAAATATGACAAAGCATCTTTTCTGAACACAGAGCCATAAGAGTAGAAATCAATAACAGAAAAAGCAAGGAAAAAAAAAAATCAAATACATGGAAACTGCACAACACCTTGCTCAAAAACTATTGGGTTATAGAAGAAATTAAGGACGGAATAAAGAAATTCACAGCATCAAATAAGGATGAAAATACATCCTACCAGAACCTTTGGGACACAGCAAAAGCCGTGCTCAGAGGTCAACTTACAGCAATAAATGCACACACCCAAAAAGAAGAAAGGGCCAAAATCAAAACATTAACCCTACAACTCGAACAAGTAGAAAGAGAGCAGGAAAAGAAGCCCTCGGGCACCAGAAGAAAGGAAATAATAAAAATTAGAGCAGGAGTAAATGAAATAGAGAATAGAAAAACAATTGAAAGAGTTAACAAGACCAAAAGCTGGTTCTCTGAAAAGATCAATAAAATTGATAAACCATTGGCTGAACTGAAAAAAGAAAAATAGTAGAGGAAGCAGATAATCCAAATAAGAAATGAGATGGGTGATATCATAACAGACCCAACTGAAATTAAAAGAATCATAACAGAATACTATGAAAAATTGTACTCCAACAAATTTGAAAAACTGAAGGAAACGGACAAATTTCTAGAAACATACTATCTATCTAAACTAAGACAAAACAGGTACAACAGTAAATAAAACTATAACAAAAAAAGAGATTAAAAAGGTAATTTAAAAACTCCCAACAACAACAACAACAAAAAACCCTGACCCTGATGGCTTCACTGGAGAATTCTACAAAACTTTCAGAGAAGAGTTAACACCACTACTACTAAAAGTATTGCAGAGCACACAAAATGATGGAATACTCCCAAACTCATCCTATGAAACCAGCATAACCCTGAAACCAAAATCAGGTAGAGACACCACAAAAATTACAGACCAATATTCCTCATGAACATAGATGCAAAAATCCTCAACAAAACTCTAGCCAATAGAATTCAACTACATATCAAAAACATAATTCACCATGACTACGCAGGATTCATACCAAGGAATCAATGTAATTCATCACATAAATAAAACAAAAAACAAGAACCACATGATCTTATCAAGTGATCCAGAAAAGGCATTTGACAAAGTCCAACACCTATTCATGATAAAAACTCTCAGCAAAAGAGGAATAGAAGGAAAATTCCTCAACATAATAAAGGGCATTTACACAAAGCCAACAGCCAACACCATCCTAAATGGAAAGAGTCTGAAAGCATTCCCCCTGAGATCAGGAACCAGACAAGGATGCCCTTTATCACCGATCTTATTCAACATTGTCCTGGAGGTCCCAGCCAGAGCAATTAGGCTAGAAAAAGAAATAAAGGGCATCCAAATTGGTAAGGAAGAAGTAAAAGTATCCCTACATGTAGATGATGTGATCTTATGCACAGAAAACCCCAAAGAATTCACAAGAAAACTACTGGAGCTAATAGAAGAATTCAGCAAATTATCAGGGTACAAGATAAACATACAAAAATCAGTTGGATTCCTCTACACCAACAAAGAAAACTTCAAAGAGGAAGTCACCAAATCAATACCATTTACAATAGCCCCCAGGATGATAAAATACTTAGGAATAAATCTAAGCAGGTGCATAAAAGACATATACAAAGAAAACTGTAAGACACTACTGCAAGAAACCAAAAGAAGACTATATAAGTGGAAAAACATACCTTGCCAGTGGATAGGAAGTCTCAAGATTGTGAAAATGTCAGTTCTACCCAAAGTGATCTACAGATACAATGTAATCCAGATCCAAATTCCAATGATGTTTTTTAATGAGATGGAGAAAGAAATCATCAACTTCATATGGACAGGGAAGAGGCCCTGGATAAGTAAAGCATTACTGAAGAAGAACAAAGTGGAAAGCCTCACACTACCTGATTTAGAACCACAGCAATCAAAACAGCCAGGTACTGGTATGACACATACATAGACCAATGGAACAGAATTGAGAATTCAGACTTAAATTTATCCACCTATTAACAGCTGATATTTGACAAAGACCCAAAATCCGTTAAACAGGGAAAAGACAGTCTCTTTAACAAATGTGCTGGCATGACTGGATATCCATTTGTAAAAAAAAAAAAAAAAGAAACAAGACCCATAGCTCACACCATGCACAAAACCCATTTCAAAATGGATCAAAGACCTAAATATAAAATTTAAAATGATAAAGATCATGGAAAAAAAAATAAGGAAAATGGTAGGAGCCCTAACACATGGCATAGACAGAATATAAAACATAACTAACAATGCACAAACACCAGAAGAGAAACTAGATAACTGGGAGCTCTTAAAAATCAAACACTTATGCTCGTCAAAACACTTCACCAAAAGAGTAAAAAGATAACCTACGGACTGGGAAAATATTTTGGGCTATGACGTATCTGATCAGGGTCTAATCTCTAAAATCTACAAGATACTGCAAAACTTCAAACACAAAAAGACAAGTAAGCCAATTAAAAAGTGGACAAAGGATATGAACAGACATTTCACCAAAGAAGACGTTCAGGTGGCTAACAGATACACGAGTAAATGCTCACTATCATTATCCATTAGAGAAATGCAAGTCAAAACTACAATGAGATACCATCTCACCCCAACAAGGCTAGCATTCATCCAAATAACACAAAATAATAAATGTCGTAGAGGTTGTGGAGAGACTGGAACACTTACACACTGCTGATGGGAATGTAGAACCATACGACCACTTTGGAAATCCATTTGGCGCTTCCTTAAAAAACTAGAAGTACCAATCGATCCAGCAATCCCACTCCTTGGAATGTATCCTAGAGAAATAAGAGCTGTCACATGAATAGATATATGCACACCCATGTTCATTGCAGCACTGCTCACAATAGCAAAAAGATGGAAAAAACCTAGGTGCCCATCAACAAACGAATGGATAAACAAATTCACAGAATGGAATACTCCACAACGATAAAGAACAACAATGAATCTGTGAAACATCTCATAACATGGATGAATCTGGAAGGCATTATGCTGAGTGAAATCAGTCAGTCGCAAAAGGACAAATATTGTATGAGACCACTATTATAAGAACTCAAGAAAAGGCTTAAACACAGAAGAAAACAATCTTTGATGGTTACGAGGGTGGGGAGAGAGGGAGAAGGGAATTCACTAACTAGAGGTCGTTGTTGTTAGGTGCCGTGGAGTTGGCTCCGACCTATAGCAACCGTATGTACCACAGAAGGAAACACTGCCTGGTCCTCGCCATGCCCACGATCGCCATTATGCTCAAGCCCATTGTTGCAGCTACTGTGTCAACCCATATTTTTGAGGGTCTTCCTCTTTTTGGTGACCCTGTACTTTACCAAGAGTGATGTCCTTCTCCAGAGACTGATCTATCCTGACAACATGTCTGTCCAAAGTATGTAAGATGCAGTCTCACCATCCTTACTTCTAAGCAGCATTCTAGTTGTACTTCTTCGAAGACAGATTTGTTTGTTCTTTTGGCAGTCCATGGTGTATTCAATATTCTTTGCCAACAACATAATTCAAAGGTGTCAATTCTTCTCCGGTCTTCCTTATTCATTGTCCAGCTTTCGCATGCACATGATGCGATTGTGGAGCCCCGGTGGCTCTGTGGTTAGGTGCTCGGCTGCTAACCAAAAGGTCAGCAGCTTGAATCCACCAGTCACTCCTTGGAAATCCTGTGGAGCAGTTCTACTATCCTATAGGGTCTTTATGAGTCGGAATTGACTCGATGGCATCAGGTTTTTTCACTAACTAGATAGTAGACAAGAGTTATCTTAGGTGAAGGGAAGGACAACACAAATAAAGAGGAAGTCAGCACAACTGGACTAAACCAAAAACTAAGAAGTTTCCTGAACACAACCAAAGGCGTCAACGGACAGTGTAGCAGGGGCAGAGGTCCAGAGACCACGGTATCAGGGAACATCTAGGTCAACTAGCATAACAAAGTTTATTAAGAAAATGTTCTGCATCTCACTTTGGTGAGTGGTTTCTGGGGTTTTAAAAGCTAGCAAGCAGCCATCTAACATGCATCAATTATTCTTAACCCACCTGGAGCAAAGGTGAATGAAGAATACAAAGACACAAGGAAAATATTAGCCCAAGAGACAAAAGGGGCCACAGAAACCAGAAACTCCATCAGCCTGAGACCAGAACTAGATGCCCGGCTACCACCCATGGACCGCCCTGACAGGGAACACAACAGAGAGTCCCTGACAGAGCAGGAGAAAAGTGTGGTGCAGAACTCAGATTCTAGTAAAAAGACCAGACTTAATGATCTAAGACTGGAGGAACCCCAGAGGACATGGTTCCTGGACTCTCTGTTAAAACAAAACTAAAAGTATTCCCAAAGCCAACTCTTCAGACAAAGAATAGACCGGACTATAAGACATAAAATGATACTCATGAAGTGTGTGCTTCTTAGTTCAAGTAGATACATGAGACTAAATGGGCAGCTCCTGTCTGGAGGCAAGATGGAAAGGCAGAAAGGGACAGGAGCTGGTTGAATGGACCCGGGAAATCTGAGGTGACAAAGAGGAGTGTGCAGTCACATTATATGGGGAGCAACTGGAGTCACATAACAATGTGAGTATAATTTTTGTATGAGAAACTAACTTGAGCTGTAAACTTTGACCTAAAGCATATCAAAAAACAAAAAAAGCCAAAATGTGAAGCCATATGCCCTGAGGGGCCTTAACCAAGAGACCATCTGTACCCACCCTCGAGATACACATACTCAAGAAGAATGCTGTCTGGGCGCTGTTGCCAACAAGATATTTTTGCAAGATAGACAAAATAAATGTAAGCATCTTGTGACCATGATCCAAGGGTCCTGTGAAACTATCTGTAATCACTGTTAATAATCAGTAACCAATCAGAGTGTGATTACTACAATATTCATTGATTTTTCTGAAATTGCCCTTCCTATGGTTTGGTTCCTCTTTTTACCCCATAGGAATGTTTGTATAACAAACCTGCCCCTGGACTACATAGCTCCATAGTTCTCCAATTACAATTGTTTTAAACACTTAATCTGCTTTAACCTGAAAAAAACAATAGAGTGTTGGAACACCCGATGAGCAATAGAAAATGAATTCCTATGCATAGATGTGTTTCCTTCTTTTATTCCTCTCTTTTCAAGGTATGAATCATTAATCTCCCATCAGAAGAGGGCTGGGAAGACAATCCGTGCCAGGACAGAGCTGCTGCATCCAGCTTGTGAACTGGCAATTTGCACTCCAGAGCTGAGCCCATTAGCTTACTCTTTCAGCTGCTAAGAAACTTCAAGAGGAGTTGGAACAGGCAAAATCGTCAATAGGCTGCTTTCATTCTGGGTGAAGTGTACATGGGGATTAAATTTTAAACCCCCTCACACTATACATGTTATAATCAATTGAACGTGGCCAGATCTGTATTGTAAGGTTCGACCATGCTATTCTGCAATTTGGTGCTATTTCTGGAATGAGAAAACAATCCAAATTTAAATTGATTTGGCGGTCATCACATCCTTCTCGCATGTAACAACTCAGCTCATCTAAAGTGAGTCAGCTCTGTCCTCCCTCCCACACGTACCAGTAACCAAAAACAAAAACCCCATTGCCGTCGAGTTGATTCTGCCTCACAATGACCCGACAGGACAGAGTAGTATTCTCCCATAGGGTTTCCAAGGAGTGGCTGGTGGATTCAAACCGTTGACCTTTTGGTTAGCAGCCTGAGCTCTTAACCACTGCACCACCAGGACACAAAGCAGCTAAAACTTTTAACATCACGTTACTATTAAACTATTAAATTCTTGAGATCCTAGTGCATCATGATATACTAGAGTCTCGGCACTTAGTAGAACTGCCCCAAAGATGGGGCAGTTCCAATCGACTCGACGGCATTGGGTGGGGTTAGGCACTTAGTGTGTACTCAACAGTCTTCTGGAATTATTCTGCCTTTTTTGTTCTACCAACTTTTTGGTGTTTTTATGGCCATTCCTAAGAAATCCTGAAAAATGAGTATTTTGCTTAAAAGGATAGTAGGAATCCCTGGGTGGTACAAATAGTTAATGTACTTGGCTGCCAAGGCACTGGTTGGCAGGTTCCAGTCCACCCAGAAGCCCTGGTAATCTGTTTAATTAAATCGGGAACCATGACATTAAAATCTTAAAACACGCTCTTCAAGTTGTCACAAAATTCATGACGTGAAGAATCTGAAAATTAATCTCTTCATAGGATTGCTTTCAAAGGTTCAATGAAAAGAGATTAATAGGATTTACCTTGCTACTGATTTCATGTATTAGGTTGATCAAAACGGTTAACTATCACCAATTTCATGATTCCATCTAATGAGAGTCATGAGACAGTTGAAAATGGGTTTTCCCATCAAGTGAAACCATATAGCCCGGTATATCCCAAAGCAGAGTCTCTGCCGGAGAGGGTGACCTCGGCCGCTCTGCAGCGCGCTTCAATACCAACTACAACACAGACTCAGCACCAGTGCTTACGGGGCCATCTTTCCATATTTAAGATGTTACTGGTGATGCGGTAACTGAAAAGTCCAATTCTGACTGAGTTTTCACAGTGCATAGTGAAGACTGATGTTAGAGTGACAGTCACAAGTAACTGTGGGGTAACAGGCAGGAATAACTTTGTTAAAAAATAGTTTTAACATCCCCTGTGTTTTGTGCTTGTTCACTTTGCTTTTCTCCTGTCCACCTTCCACAAGGTACTAGAGGGCGATGAGACGTCAGGAGGGGGCAAGAAATAGAAGATTGAGTAACCAGCCACTTCACAGACAAAAACCAGCTAGAGTAATCCTGGCCTTGTTTTAAGCAGGCCAGGAGCTGATTCAATTAAAGACAGAACGCAAACATCCAGATCCATTAAATGACTTTATGGAAAACTGGCCACCTAAGTATATACAGACATCATCAGAATAGTCTGAAAATACGTTTTAAAATTCTAAGACGTAAAAGAGTATACTATTTTCTTACGAGGAAAAAGAGGTTCCCACATTTGCTGGAAGATAAAAGAGAGACCCATAACACTAGGCATAAAGACAGGCCTATAGAGCAACAATACATTTTCCAAAGAGAAAGCAAGAGATTCTCACTCGGAGTCCTGTGCTTCTTTATCTTAAAGGTGTTGAGATTTAAACAAACCCAGACACTCAACACAATTCTTTTAGTGTTTTCTCAAATTTTAT
Source organism: Elephas maximus indicus (assembly GCF_024166365.1). Classification (NCBI taxonomy): domain Eukaryota; kingdom Metazoa; phylum Chordata; class Mammalia; order Proboscidea; family Elephantidae; genus Elephas; species Elephas maximus. Next base: position 69,104,666 of record NC_064836.1, read on the forward strand.
TTTTTAAAAAAGATGGGTTTAGGATGCAGTAAGAAATTACTAAGTTACATTTTTTAAAATCTGCCAAGTGCTATAGTAATGGAATAAATAAATAAGATTTTTATTTTCAATGTTTATAGACATATTTATAAAAAAATGACTGAATGAGAACACATTAGACAATGCTGATACACACCAGGAAGGGATTTAGGCAAGGAAAGGCACATCATTTCACCACAAGAAATAAAGACAATTGGAGGTTAACAACCAGCCAAAGCTTTAGATCTTGTGGTTGTTTTCCTAGCTCTGGAAGTTCATTATGGTAGAACCTTCTTTATGGTAGTTAGCTGGAATAGATAACAGCTAGGGTATTTTACTCCGGGACCCTGATGTAATGTTAAAAAGAAAGCACTGTTTTAACAAATTGTGTGTGAAGAGTAAAGAACAAAAATCAGAAATGGTTTGGTGGTACTGAAGACCCTGACATATTTAGGAGCATTAAAACAAAATAAAATAAAGATTAACCCTCTTGTTCTGAATGAATTGCAATTATTTCAGTTACACAGTTAAAACTTCAAGTAAACACTGCATTTTTCGCTTTCTTTCTTATGACAGACACCCCGTAGATATAAACAGCTGCCATGTTTCCCCTCAGATGAAGCTGTATGCCACTGTTCAGGGAAATGCCATCTCAGATCATTTCCCTTCCTTATATAGCTTATGTGTTTGAAAACAGCACTACTACGTCTGGCTGACTGGTGATCTACAGCAGAGTGAATATGAAGTTATGACAATGTTAAGAGGTTTTCCAAAGAAACTAGAGTTTCTAGTTGAACAGATATACTTTACTTTTACTGAAAAGTCTAACAAACATTTGCAGAACTTGCTTTGGGTCAGTTTCTCACTACCAATTTTCTCTCACAAACATGTGCCCCGTCTCTAACCATTTTTTTTCTCTCTGGATTCTGAACCTAGATTGCTTTGTTTGAAAGATGGATTCCTTCAGAATCAATGATATAAATTTTGGTGGTATAAAAAAACAGCTGTGAGTAGATGTGCATGTGTGTGCATTTATGCGTATTTCTATATAAATAAAATGGATCTTCAGGATAAAATGCTATATCCAGAAAAAGACAAAATTAAAAACAATTAGGAGGGAGGCAAGGGACAATATTATCTAAAAGATAACAAAAATGGCAACTGTAGAGTAGGCAGGCTTCTGCTCATGCCACGCGATACGCCTTCATTAAGATGTACTCCTTCCGGTTGGTGTGAGCAGCCCAGATGAAGAGAGCAGAAGCCATAAACTGCAAGGGAGCTGAAACGCAAGCCAGGCAGAACGACCATCCAAATTCCCCGGACACATTCTCAGGCAGCCCTAGTTTCTGGTGGAGTAGTTCAATTCCAGCAACATAACAACTGACTGAGCCCAGCGTACACAGACCTTGGGGAGGAAATTTGGAAAACAAAACAAAACATAGCTCGGTAAGAACACAGTAAGAGCTTTGCAGGCAATGCACCAAGGCAGTAATATGTAGATGTTTAAAGATTATAACTCTTTGGTCCCTAAGGAGACAGGAGGAACCGAAAAGGTAAGTATGGTGAGAAGACCCACCTGCAAGGAGATGGAGAATGCCTGTGGCAATGGTAGGATACAAGCTTCGGCAGATACAAGCACAAAGTCCAATCAAAGCCCCAAAGCACATCAAACCTAGACTAACAAAAGGTAAAAGGAACTGGCAACGCCAAAGATCTGATTTTAAAAAAGGGAGAGAAAAAGAAATGTTACTGTGATTTCAGACAGTTTTTCCAAAATGGCAATTTCCTTTATGTTCTAATTAGATCTAGTCTCAAAAGGTAAGAAAGGAGTATTTTAATGCTGAGGCTTCTTTTCTAAAGTACACTGTTCAAAAGGATGCTTTGTCCTGATAAAAGCAAAAAGGACATGAACAGCTAATAATTACTGATGTCTTAATATGTATCAGGCACTGTTCTACACATTTTGTGTATGTATTAATCCTCCCAACAACCTCATGAACCAAAAACTAAAACCTATTGCCTTCGAGTCGATGCTGACTCACAGTGACCCTATGGGACAGAATAGAACTGCCCCACGGGGCTTCCAAGGAGCAGCTGGTGGATTCAAACTGCTAATCTTTTGGTTAGCAGCCACAGCTCTTAACCACTGTGCCACCAGGGCTCCAAACTTATGAGGTAGGTACTAGTATTATCTCCATTTTACAAATGAGGAAACTAAGGCAAGATGAATAAATTAAAGAGCCAGGATTAGAAGTACAACAGCCTGGCTCTACACACAAACAATAGCTAAATCCTTACAAAATCTCAAAATTGGGATAACAGGTAAATGTATGATGATTATACATTACTGCCTTGCAGGGCTGTGGAAAGACTAATATACATAAAGCACAAAGTGCAGGATCTGTCATCTATCAAGCACTCAGCAAACAGCAGTTTCAATTATCATAACTCCCTCAGCAACATACAAAGAAAGCTGATGATTTTGTAGAGCATACCATTCCATTTTCAGTTAATGATTAGCACTGTATTAATACCAATCCTAAACCAAATTCTACCTTTTGTTGCTGGTTTCACTTTCTGGGATGGCATAAAAGTCTTGTTTCTCAATAACTCTCCTTTAAACCCTGTTAGTAGTAAACGTCTTCCTATGCATTTACATTGCAAAACCGAATCCCTGCTGTTTATTCAATGAGTCCTCTCACGACAAGGCCATTCTTCCAGGCAAGTTCCGGTGAGTTTCTAGAGCTTGAAGACCAAGACTCAAAGCTGAGGACTTCATGGACAGCCTGGGCATCAAGGAATAGAGTGCTCCTACTAAATGTTTTCATTTGTTTTTGACATCTACACTTCAGTTACTACCCCCCAACTGGATTTTTGACAGGCCTGGAACTCAGCTGGCTCATAAAGAAATGGCAGTCGAGTGTTTCACACACTCCTATTGGGACTTACGTAGCTGAAGTGTTTAACTCAAATATAGTAATTCATTATTTATCCCAACTGAATTTTCTCTTAATAGGCCCATCAGTAACATCTTTTGGGGGGCTGAATTCTGTCATCCAATGTACTAGCTGCCTCCCTCAACTTCATTTAATGTGCAATTTGGTTAAGTTTGTATCCATAATTCTAACACAGATGCTATCAACAGGACAGAGTGCATTAGGATAATGTTAGAGATCTTATTTCAAGCTGACATAATCTACTCACTCATCTGGTTCCAAAAACAGAGTTCAATACAAGGCAAATGAAACTGTTTCCTTTTTCCCGCCAATTTTCCTGCTGAGATCAAAGTACTCACAGGTTCGAAGCAGATCTATCCCACTATTGTGGTTTCCAGGATCAACAAATTTCTCCATGAACTGCTCGTTTAGGGTGAAACTCATGCATTTTGTGACCACATCAAATGACTCTGCAACAAGAACAATGATTGCTTGTTGTTTTAATTATAAACACTTAACAATAATCTCCTTAATAGTTTACTTCTCTCAAGTAAAAAGTGACTGTTAAGAAAGATGTTCCCAGAAGAGTAAGCACGCTCCTTGGCCCAGAGTGACACACAGGACTCATCAATGCCCAACAGAAGCCATGGTTCTCAGTGGAGGCTGAAGACACAGGCACAACAGAGAAAAGAAAAGTACGAGTAGTAAAAGGATGGAGAGATTAGATCTGTAAGGAAGACTAGAAAGAAGGGGGAAAGGACAAAGGCTGGAATAAATAGGAACTCTGATCTCCCCCAAACTACTTCACCAGCGGTCTTCCTCGTATTAAAGAACAAAAAACCACCAAGTCGCCATCAAGTCGTTTCCGATTCATAGCGACCCTACAGAATAGAGAATTGCCCCATAGGGTTTCCAAGGTTGTAAATCTTTACAAATAGAGCAGAATTGCCCCATAGGGTTTCCAAGGTTGTAAATCTTTACAAATAGAGCAGAATTGCCCCATAGGGTTTCCAAGGGTGTAAATCTTTACAAGAGCAGACTGCCACATCTTCCTACAACAGAGTGGTTGACAGGTTCAAACCACTGACCTTTAGGTTAGCAACCGAGTGCTTTGACCACTGTGCCACCAGGGCTCCTTCTCCTCATATTAAAACCTGTTGAGTTGATTCTGACTCATAGCGACCCTATACTAGGTAATGGCAATTCTACCTCAGGTCAGGAACTTTAGAGTTATCCTTGCCCACATATATTTAATCAGGAAATCCTGGAGGCTCTACCTTCAAAACATATCCAGAATCCAACCTGAGTCACAATCACCTCTCACCTCAATTACGGCAATAGCCTCCTAACCAGTCTCCTGGCTTCCGTCCTTGCTTGCCACCTATATATTCTCAACACATCAGTCAGAGTGATCAGATGACACCTCTCCTCCGCTCAAAGCCTCCAACAGTTTTCCATCGCACTCAGGGTAAAAGCCAAAATCCTTGCCATGGCTACAGAGTCCTGTGATTTGCCCCACTCCCACCAGCACCCCACCCCAGAGTATATCTCTTTACAGCATATCTTACTCTCTCTCCATTTCAATCCAGTAGCTTCCTTGCTGATCCTTGAACATTTCAGGCATGCTTCCACCCCAGAGCCCTTGAAATAGCTGTTCCCTCCAACCTACATGGTTTCTCCCCCAGTTACCCATACAGCCAATTCCTTTACTACATGAAGTCTTTACCCAAATGGTGTCTTCTCAACAAGGCCTACCCTGACTATTCTATCTAAAATCATAACCTCAGCCAGCCAAGAAATCCCCTTTATTTGGCTCTACTTTTCCACAGCAAAGATCACCTTCTAACATATTATATAATTTAGTTATTCGTTCTGTTTATTCTGTCATCCCTTATTATAATGCTAGCTCCCCAAGAATAAGGATTTTGTTTGCCTTCCTCCCTGATGAACTCCTAGGTCCTAAGACCACGGAGGCATCCAATCCATTGTTGATTGAATGATGATGTTAAGATTCCAAAATCAAGTACCCCTGTGTTCTCATAACTAGAGGTGAACATTTTACAATAAATTTTAACCACCTTTTAGCCCTTTCCTCTCATACTAATGCCTTTTTTCCACATATAATCACAACTACCACCCTACTGATGTGTGTCAACTAAACTGTTCCCCTGTGAACACATTGCTTCTCCACTAAAAGGCCAACTGAGGTAGTCATAAATAAAAAAAAACTGTAAACTCACTCCTTACAGACATCTTTAAACCTTCCATTTTAATAACTGGAAGTTAAAAAACTTAAATGCTGATAAGAACGCTTGCAAAATAAACCCGAGATGGTATCTTAGATTTTTTTCCTTCCGCAAATGCATATTTTTTAACCTACACACTCTATCAAGATTGTTGCAAAATCGTCTCAAACATTCACAGATTTAAATACAGAGTTGGTGAAATTATATCTTCTAAGTCTTAGAAGGCAAATAATAGATATCTATTGTAACACAGCTAGCCTATAAAACCAAAAAAAAAAAACAAACCCTTTGCTGTCCAGTCGATTCCGACTCATGGCAACCCCACAGGGCAGAGTAGAACTGCCCCATAGTTTCCAAGGAGCACCTGGTGGATTCAAACTGCTGATCTTTTGGTTAGCAGCTGTAGCACTTAACCACTAAGCCACCTGGGTTTCAATTTGCATTTGTTGACTTGATTTTGGATAGTACTCCTTTTTCCAGTTACTTAATACTCTCTTCCAACGTATTTGTCTATTTCCCCATGACATGTGTAAAGTTAATAAAAATTATTTTAATGAGTGGATAAATAAACATAAAGGTTTAAAATGGCTTTCCCAAGATATGGAGACTTTCTCATCCAACCAATATTAATGGGTGCCACGGCGATTCATGAAAGTTGGGGAAGGAAGGTGGTAAGGAAAGAAGACACAATAAGAATTATTTTTCATGAAGGGAGCGAACCTCAAACCTGCTTATATGTAACTGGGCAATCGTCACATCACTTTGTCTTTTATGGAGTAGGTAAAGGAGAGAGAAGTTAAAATAAGAAGAATACCTGTCCTTTCTGGTGGGCTATACCAATGTGTGTTTTTGGGTATGGAAATACACCGTCTCCACAATCCCACTGTGCCATTATATCGAAAAAGTGCATCGTTATAAGTCTTTTCATCTGCCTCATCACTAACGAAGTCATCCCAGATGCTTTTGTTCAATTCACTGGCATTTTCTTGAATTGGACTTCGATATTCATACCAGAAGTCTGTGCCAATGGAGGCTGCCATGTAGATGGTGGAAATGAGGCTAAGCACACAAGCAATTACAAACGCTGTAGCAAAACGGTTATCCATTCTGGCATTCAGACTGCTCTGTTTAAAAAGTGAAGAAGAAAAATAACAAGAGTAAGACTTCAATGACAAATAAAGATTATTTCGAAAGGAATTTTCTCAAAATCCCCCTTTACCGTACTCCCCATCCCATGGCCACTAATGTAAAATCAAATCATTAAGGAATTAAAAAAAAAAAAGAAGTAAGCATGTTCTCAATTAAGTTGAACATAAAACTCATTATCATCAAAGTACTTATTGAATGCTCACATACCCAGGACGCTACGGAGACAGAGGTCTTGTTCTCTAGTCTATCACCTGCATGCTAAAACAGACAACACTGAAATGGACATACACGTTACAGATACAAACAACAGACAAGCCCAGAGTCAGCAGTGTACCGGGAATACATTATAAATTACAGACTGCATTTTTAAGAAGCTGTAGAGCAAGAACTGCTCTGGGTTTGGGTGCGAAAAAGACACAGGAAAAGGAAGCAATGGAAATCAACTCCTCCCGGTTACCCAGAAATTGAAAAGCCTTCTGAAACAAGGTTAAGAATCAGGAGCTAATTGTACGAGGGAGTTGCAGATGTTTGGTAAACCCGGAGGGAAAGGCTGTTCCAGAAACACGGAATAGCAAAGAGAACAATAACATATAATAATGCTAGATACCAACCTCCCCTAATCCATTGAAGCTAAGCCACGCTCCTTTACGCTACCAAATTCTTCACTCTTATCTAACTCTCCCCATTCCTTGTACTTCAGAGCCTCTTTTATCTGCAACTTTGCTCTTTAAATCCTGTAAGGGCAACACATGCCCAAAAAGCCAAATGATCCCTCCTCACCCACATAAAAAACTCTGACTTAGGCAAAATATGAACACTCCCAAGGCGTGGACAGGGCTCAACGGCAGTAGTAAATGGCCGCAGTGAAACGACTCAAGGCGGATCCAGCCGAGTCAAATACTGCAAGTACATACCGTGAGCGCACAACACCCCTACAAAGGCGCACGAAAACAGGTTCGCTAACTGAGGTGACTGAGTTTGCAAGATGGGAAGTGACTCAGAGGAGATCGGGGCAATTACAATAATTAGCAATAACTCCACAAGTGGAGTTTGTATTATTATTTTTACCCTCTTTCATCCTCGTGCTTTCAAATGACCTTAGAAGGTCTGGGCGCCAGGAGCGGCGGCTCGCCCAGGCTGAAGCTCGGCGGGCGGGCGGACGCGCTCGGCGCGGTCCCAGGCAGGGCGCACGCCGGCGCTGGGGTGGGGCAGCCGGGCGCGACCCCGGGTCAGAGGCCCCGAGTATCCCAGCAGGCCCCTCCTACACCGCCCGGCCGAGGGAAACCCCCGCCGCGATCCCGCCCGGCCGCGGCCGCGCGCGCGCGGGGGGACCCCTCATCAAACCGCCGGGAACGTCCAGTGGTTCCGCGACCCCCGCCGTCGCCGCCGCCGCCGCCGCCGCCGCCGGCCCCACTCACTCACCGCCCATCCTCCTGCTCCGCCAGCTTCACCCTCCAGCTCAGACCACAGAACCCTACTCTCCCCGCGCCTCCTCTGACGCACTTCCCTGCAGGGCCCGCCCCCTCCATAACTCCCGCGCCTCCGCCTCCACCCCGGGCCGGCCGGGCCCGGGGCCGAGGGGGCTTATGGGAGTTGTAGGAGGGAAGGGAGGAAAGCTGCGGGAGGCCCGAATGGCATTCCCAGTGCCGCGCGCGGCGCATTGTGGAGGATGTAGTTCAGCTCCGGAAGGCAAGCCAGTACGCCAAAGGGAGATGGCGGGCTGTCAGACTCTTGTTTTCCAAAGAAGAGACTAGGTCCAGAGAGTCAGGTGACCTGTCTCCCGTCACAGCTGGTTAGTGATTGTGACTTGTGTAACTCAGATCTGACTTTCAGTCCTGTACTCTCGCCATCACACGACCCTACTCCTAAATATGAGCGTAAATATGAGTGTAAATGAACAGCTATGCAAATAAACGTGGAGGTTATACTTTTGAAATATTAGCCTCCCTCCCCCCGCCCCCGCAGCTGCACTTCCATTGGAGCAGATAGTCTTTCTGGTCTCATTGCTTAAGTTTAGGCTAAGAGGAATGTTATCCCGCACGCAGAATGTAATGACATTGAGTTTCATACACTTTGTGTTTGTGGTTGCCTTCTTTTTATGGCAAGTGGTATTAGATTTCCAATTTCTGTAGTAATATAAAGTTTACTTTTAAAATACATTTCAATTAATTAAAGAAAAATGTCAAGTTAATGATAGTACTGAAGCGTATCAGCTATATCAAAATGGGAATAAAAATATGACTACAGTATGCAAAAGACTGAAGTTTGAGGAACATTGCAGACGAGGTCATGGACAGCCTCAGAGATTGCAGGTGACTAGTGCCATTAGCTAGAGTCAACTCCATGACTATTGGTTTTAGAGAGGGTAGGGGTAGTTCAAAGGTAGAATTTTCATGTTCCATGCAGGAGACCCTGGTTTCATCTGGGCCAACGCACCTCATGTGCAGCCCCCACCCATCGGTCAGCAGAAGCTGGTGTTGCTATGATGCTGAACGGGTTTCAGTGGAGCTTCCCAACTAAGACAGCTAGGAAGAAAGGCCTGGTGATCTATGAAAACCCATTGTGGGCCATGGGTTGAGGGTCTGATCCCATTGTGTGCCATGGGTTGGGGGCCAACTTGACAGCTAACACAAGAAATGAAACAGGAAACAAAATGATTCTAATCCTGCCAATACTGCACAAAAATTTGTGGACAGGAAGCTGAGGCATCTTAGCAGTAATGTGTGTGTGGAGTCATAAATCTGGCTCAGCAAGTGACAGGATTCTCAATAGATATTTAAAGAGACAGCTGACTCAAAAAACTAGAGCAGCTCCTCAGTGCCCACCTAACCTCCAACTGCCTTGGAATTTAGCCACTGCACAAGGGAAAAGTGGGAAATCTGAATTAACTAATATTAAATTTCTACCATCCTGACAGATTGAAGGTATAATATCTGTCAATTTTTCGATCTCTAGTTGTATTATTATTTTTTTTTTAGTTGTAGTTTTTCACTGGAGTTGGCGAATTGACTTTCATAGCCAGTACATAAATAAGGCAATAGCCAAGTATATCATAATATTCAAACATGACCCTGGATGTTCATCTATACAGTATCTAATCAAAGGGAACTTCGGTCAGAAGACCAACTAGAACCACACAGCAAACTGTTAATGTGAAATAATACTCCTGAATTCATTTATGCACCAGAGAATGCCTTCATCCATTGGTCTTCTTTGTGAGCTACCGTCGAATGGATTCTGACTCATAGTGACCCTATAGGACAGAGTAGAACTGCCCCACAGGGTTTCCAAGAAGTGGCTGATGGATTTGAACTACCAACCTTTTGGTTAGCAGCCGAGTTCTTAACACTGTGCCACCAGGGATCCAAGTGTAGACAAAGAGGGCACCCAGACTATCCCCTGTCTTTGGGTATACTTCTCCACCAAGATCAAATGGGCAAACAAACCTAACAAAGGGGAAGAGAAAAAAATCACTTCAGATAAGGGAACCAAGGCCTGTGGAGAATAACTGACCTGCTGAGCTTGAATATTGGGGTGAATTACCAGCTTTGTGACTCTTTAAGTCTCGATTTTCTTTTCTCCAATATATGGGCGTTGGCAATAGTGCTGATCCCAAGGGATCATTGTGAGTTATAAATGAGAAAATACATATAAAATGCCCACCATAGGGCCTGAGGCAGAGTAAATAGTCACTAAACTATTAGTATTTGCAAATATTTGTTGAATGCCTGTAATGGTTGAGTCAGGTTCCTGTGGGTAACGAACAGCTTTTCAACACTCGCTGATTCCTCTGGAGGCTAGAAATCAGCCATTTATTGGAATAGGTGTCTGTGATCATTTCAGCAGGTTCCCAAATCTCTGGAACAACTATCTCATTGGAGGAAAGACTTGCCAGCATCAGCATTTCAAGCGTCTCTCCTTAGCCCTGCTGGAGAGACTCCCAGACCTGGGTTCATATCATGTACAAGTCATCATGACTCAGGAGATGGATGTTCCTGGGAAGAGTTACGACCGCAGGTGGTGACTTTACCCATCAAGTTTGGAAAATGCCTAGCAAACCCTTAGGACACATTTCACTCACCAACTTAGTGTGGACCTAGAAGCGCTCCTCTGTGTGTTTGAGACCGCGACCATCCTGGCCCATTCAGCACAGAGGACCCAGCCTCATCACACCTGCTTCCATCAGCACACAGATGTATTTCTGATTTACCTCTGCCCTTCAGTGTCTTCTAATTTCTATTTATGCTTGCTTGCTGTTTGGGGCAGTTCTACTCTGTCCTATAGGGTCGCTATGAGTCAGAATCGACTCGACCGCAGTGAGTTTTTTTTTTTTTTTTTTTTTTTTGCTGTGCGGGTGGCTAAAATGAATCCTTAATAAATTCATAGAGCTAAATTTCTATTTCCATTTGTCATTATGTTGTTTGGGAAACAGTAGCTCCCCTGACATATTTTCACAAATGTTAAAGATGATTCAGTGTAATCTTATACAGATTAGGAAATTTAGGTTTAAAAGCAGAGCTGAACTAGCCCTCTGGTTTAATTTTTTAAGGATGGTTCTAGTTTCAGCAGGAAGGTGTCATAGTTACACCATACTTTAAACAAACCCAATAACTGGAAATTTAGATAATATAATTTGCTTATATTAGGTGCTTACAAAATAACTCTTCCTATGAGAATTCTCTTCAGTATCAAATATCCTAATACTGTACACTTAAGTGGAATTTTATTTTTTAATTGCATGTTTTTTAGGAACTAAAAATCCTGCTACCCTTACCCGTTGCTGTCAAGTCAATTCCGACTCATAGCGACCCTATAGGACAAAATAGAACTGCCCCATAGGGTTTCCAAGTAGCGGCTGTTGGATTCGAACTGCTGACCGTTTTGGTTAGCAGCCTGACTTGTTAACCACTGCTCCACCGTTAAGGAAGATATATTTATGTTCTCTTTTTCTCACATAGTTTTGTTCTGGTTGGCTTCCTTGCGAACTTTGGTGAGCAGAAAGGAGGAAAGGTGAAATTTATGCAAGCTCTCAGATCCAACCAACAGTCACCTTCAAAAAATATATCAGTCTTTGGATTTCCTTGCACCCATTCCCTACAGAGCAATCACAAAAAATCAGTCAAGGGCAAAGCAAATTAAAACATGCATCTAAAAATGGCTCTTGTCTTTTAGCAGTTCTTGGAAAGTACCACATAGATTAAAAGGCTATAGTTGATTAGATGAGTATGCTTCTGCCGAACTGAGAATGGTCCATACATAGATGAAAAGTTTAAATTTAAAATATCCTTTATTTTAAAATTTATTTATTTTAAAATCACTAAAAGACTTGAGGGCACCTGGTTTGGTTATTTGGTTTTAATGTCAGTGCTTTGGTAAGCCACCCCTTTCTGGGCTTCAGTCAACACCTTTATAAAATGGTTATACTGGATGATCACTAATATCATTTTAAACTCTAAAATTTTATGATTTGGAGTTCTATTGGAAAAAGAATAATGCAACTTTAAAATATGGTTAAGGAGCCCTGGCGGCGCAGTGGTTAAGCACTCAGCTGCGAACCGAAAGGTTGCCATTCAAACCCACCAGCCACTCTGCGGAAGAAAGATTTAACAGTGTGCTTCCGTAAAGATTCAAAAAAATCTCATAAAGATTACAGCCTTGAAAACCCTATGCGACAGTTCTAATCTGACCTATAAGGTCGCTATGAGTCGGAATCAGCTCAACGGCAACAGGTTTGGTTTGGGTTTTAAAATGTAGTTGTCATAGGTGCACAGGGTTAGAGTTTCCTATATTTCTACCCTAGACGGTGTACAAGAAGACAGGCATAGCACGCAATGCAGATGGATAAAGAAAAGGAAGAAGGTTACACACATTCTGATTAAAGAAGATGCAGCAACATAGCCCTTTCTTTTTCAAAGATGTGCAGTAATCACGGAGGAGATGAAAATTATGGAAGGGAATATTTTCTTGGTTTCTTCTAATCATCATTTATTGGTGTAGAATTATAGATACGAATTTTGGCCCTCCGAACAAAATCTTTTCAAAAGGAAATCTTTATCGCAGGTGAGGAACTACTATAATTTAATTTGCATCACAATCCACCATTTCTATTATGAGGCTTACGGTAGAGGCATTTTTACATTTAGTGGTTTCCAAAGTGTTTTTGATTCATCAAGAAGTGCTAAGTGAAAAGGTTCCTAAGGGTTAGCTAAAAAAAATGCGGTGCTATCTTAGAAAATCAAAACCAAACCAAACTCATTGCCCTTGAGTCGATTCTGACTCATAGCCGCCACAGAGTAGAACTGCCCCATGGGGTTTCCAAGCGGCGGCTGGGGGATTCGAACTGCCGACCTTTTGGTTAGCAGCCAAGCTCTTAACCGTGATGAAGATCCCAAGATTGAATAGAAAATGGAAACTGTCCAAGAAGTTTGTGAAATGTCCCTGTTTATTGGGAATGACTCAAAATTCAAGCATGATTCAGTCCAAGTATACGAACATTTATCGACCACCTATTGTATGCCAGACACTGTGCTGGGTGCCATGGATACGAAAATATACAGGAATATACAATTTCTGCTCTGCACAACCTAAATCCAGATAAAATCTACTATTACAAAGAAGCCAAAAGTATATACATATTCCTAGAATAGTTATGAGTCGACAGCAACAGGGTTTTAGAGCACTTAAGTCACTGTTCTCTAGATAGCTAGGGAGATGATCCAAAGAACAAGGTGAAAAAAAAAAAACCCCTGGTAACAGAAAATAATTAAAAAAAAAGTTGCTGTCAAGTCAATTTTGACTCATGGCGTCCCCCTGTGTTATAGAGTAGGACTGCTTCATAGGGTTTTCTTGGCTGTAATCTTTATGGAAGCAGTTTGCCAGGCCTTTCTCTATGGAGACTCTGGGTGGGTTTGAACCCCAACCTTTAGGTTAGCAGCTGATCACAAACTACAGTTTGGCATTATAAAGTAATGCATTATTCTGCACTAAACTCTCCAAGCAACTGTCAGACTAAAAAAATAAAAAATGATTAAACTCCTAGAGTGTAAACCAGGTCTCTTAAACTGGACTGTTTAAGTGAAATCCACTGCTGTCGAGTCAATGCCAACCCACGACAACTCCACGGGTCACAGAGTGGAAGTGCTCAGCACGGTTTTCCAGGCTACAGTCTTTATGGAAGGAGCCCACCAGGCCTTTCTTCTGTGGTGATGCTGGATGGGTTCCAACCACTAACCTTTAGATTAATACTGGAGAAACAGTTTGCATCATGCCTTTTGCCATTTATACGGAGGCCTTATCAGCAGGGCACATATGAACAGAAGGCCATACTCAGGGATTTCTCTTTGCTCCATAATCTGATGTACCCCCCACCTGACATGAGGTCAAGGTAGTTGATATCAAAGAAGCAGAGGTAATATATGATAATGGCAGGGTCACAATCTAATTGGGGTGACTCTATTCAAACAAAAGCTTTACCCAGCCTGTGAAGCAAAGATGCTGCAAGCCACAGCTACAGGCATACAATGGATGATAATGGATTCATTTGAGCAGATGTTTTAGTGGACCAAATCTCATTGTCTCCCCATCCTCAGCATCCAGTTCTGAAGGTATCTCAGGAATTGGAATACAGAATAGTGGCTTTTTGGGGGGGGTGGGGGGGAAGGGAGTATTTCTGAAGAGGTGGCATTTGGTCTGTAATTAGGTTTTTAATATCGATCTTTCTCCTTTTTTTGTTATCACCCTGTTTATACTGCCTTTTGATATGTGTAGTTGGTTGTTTTATTGATGGTATCTCCATGTTTATTTCAAGGAGATTTCAAAGTTCTAAAAATGACTGTTGAGCCCAGCTTAATTAGTGCTATGGCCTTTGCTACTTTTATCTAGTCAGCTTTTATTCTTCTGATAACATTGTGCCATTTGAGTTATTATAAGCCCAATACAGTAATATGTGCTATTTGTTCCTTTTCTTGGTGCAGGCATTTAATTGTATTTTTTCTAAGTTGTGTTCCAAGATGCTACTGATCTATGATGGGTAGTCTAATACTGCAGTATTATATTCCAAAGTGACCACACATGATAAAGCAAACCATTTTGTCTATAGTTGCTTCATTAGTTTGCTGAGGAAGTCAGATTTTTATTTGGGATAGTTTACATCACTGGCTTGCAACTTGAATGTTGAAAGAAAATTTGAGGCCTATATCATAAATATATGACCAAATGTTTTCCTCTAGAGTGTGAGCATAAATTATTTTCCATTTTATAATATTTTTATGGTCATATCTAAAGTTTTTTTTTTTTTAATATCTTAGACCCAGAATCAACCTTTTTTTCTCAAATGCCAAAAAAACTTCCAGTTTCTGGATAAAAAAATTTAATATTACTATTAAAATACCAATCGTGCATATATATACATGCATGTATATGTGCACACATAAATATATATATTTTTTAAATATATGGCATTTAAAATAGTCTGTTTACTTCATTAATCCTTTTCAAATAAGTATTGTCCAACTCCAAACTGTTTGGCAAAATGAATCATGCTATTAAATAGGTAAGGCTTACCCAGTGGGATAGATTTCTATCCCAGAAATGTCAAATCCGTTAATTAGTTTCTCTCACCTGCAGCCTGTATTGGAAACCCTGGTGGCGTAGTGGTTAAGAGTTCAGCTGCCAACCAAAAGGTCAGCAGTTCAAACCCACCAGGTGCTCCTTGGAAACCCTATGGAGCAGTTCTACTCTGTCCTATAGTGTCGCTCTGAGTTGGAATCGACTTGACGGCAACGGGTTTGGCAGCCTGTATTTACCGAAGTATATGTCACCCAAGAAAGTAAATGTCACCCAAGAAAGTAAATGAATAGCACAGAGCAGCGGTGCCCAGAGGAAGATAGACCTAGACCCCTAAATCAACCCCTGAAGTGACTTCCTGGAGCTGCCCAAGATCAGGGGAACCCTCATCCTTCCATGACCTGGACCCACATGCCTGAGACTAAGGTGACATCAGACCACAGAAAGAAGAAGGAGGAGTAGAGAAGGCAGGATCATTCTTCTTAATGTATTAATTACAGAAGAAATTAAAAATCAGCAGCAAGGACTTCATATGTTTAACAATTTTATTTTCATCTACCATCTTACACTGTTCTGTGCAACAGTAATATCTACTGAAACTACAATCTCAGAAATTAAATAAGAGGGAGGGAAGAAGAGGACAGAGTGAGAGAGCCTCGACCTACTTCTGCCAGCAAAGAATTGAAATAACTGAGGAAGTCAGTTTCAAAATTTGTCATATTTTACTATGGGCTTCCTACTCTAAAAAGGAAGCATATGAGAGAAAAATATAACAGAATTCTTTCTATTTTAGGCTGTTTCTTAGTGTTTTGGTTGAACCAAAAATCTTCCTTTTATAGTGCCTGATTGGCACCTTTGTTCTGACATCATTTAATACAGGCACGTTGGCTGCCAAATCAATAATTCCAAATGTGAAGTTCACAGATGGATGGAGATACTTAAACAAACAAACAAACAAACAAACAAAAACACCATGGATCAAAAGCTAAAAAGGAAGGTGTGAAGAAAGAGAGATCAGATGAGATTTAGAAGGATAGCTGTTTGGGGATTCACAGGGGGAATATCGCCTAATAACTCATTAACAACCTCTAATGTGCAGATGACACAACCTTGCTTGCTGAAAATGAAGCTGGCTTGAAGCACTTACTGATGAAGGTTAAAGGCTTTGGTCTTCAGTACGGATTACACCTGAATGTGAAGAAAACAAAACTCCTCACGAGTGGGCCCATAAATAACATCATGATAAATGGTGAAGACATTGAAATTATCAAGGATTTCATTCTACTTGTATAATCAACACCCATGGAAGCAGCAGTCAAGAAATCAAACGATGTTATTGCGTTAGGAAAATCTGCAGCAAAAGACCTCTTTTAAAAACATTTTTTTTTAGTTGTACTTTAGATGAAGGTTTACAGAACAAACTAGTTTCTCATTAAACAGTTAGTACACATATTGTTTTATGACATTGGTTAACAACCCCACGATGTGTCAACACTCTCCCTTCTCAACCTTGAGTTCCCTGTTACTGGCTTTTCTGTCCCCTCCTGCCTTCTAGTCCTTGCCGCTGGGCTGGTGTGCCCCTTTAGTCTCATTTTGTTTTATGGGGCTGTCCAATGTTTGGCTGAAGGGTGAACCTCAGGAGTGGCTTCATTACTGAGCTGAAAGGGTATCCAGGGGACCATACTCTCAGGGTTTCTCCAGTCTCTGTCAGGCCAGCAATCTGATCTTTCTTTTTGAGTTAGAATTTTATTCTACATTTTTCTCCAGCTCTGTCTGGGACCCTCTATTGTGATCCCTGTCAGAACAGTGAGTGATGGTAGCCAGGTACCATCTAGTTGTAGTGGACTCAGTCTGATGGAGGCCATGGTAGATGTGGTCCATTAGTCCTTTGGACTAATCTTTCCCTTGTATACTTAGTTTTCTTCATTCTTCCTTGCTCCTGAAGGGGTAAGACCAGTGGAGTATCCTGAATCACTGCTCACAGGCTTTTAAGACCCCAGACACTACTCACCAAAGTAGAATGTAGAACATTTTCTTTATAAACTCTTTTATGCTATAAGTTCCCCGAGACCATGGTCCCCACAGCCTTCGGCCCAGCAGTTCAGTCCCTCAGGGAGTTTGGATGCGTCTATGGAGCTTCCATGACCTTGCCTTGGACAAGTTGTGCTGGCTTCCCCAGTATTGTGTACTATCTTACCCTTCACCAAAGTTACTACTTATCTATTGCCTTTTTAGTGTTTTTCAATCCCCACCCCTGACCTCCTTCGTAACCATCAAAGATTGTTTCTTTTTGTGAGTAAACTTTTTCAGTACAGTATTTGTCCTTTTGTGATTGACTTATTTCACTCAGCATGATGCCCTCCAGATTCATCCATGTTATGAGATGCTTCACAGATTTATCTTTGTTCTTTATCATTGTGTAATACTCCATTGTGTGTATGTACCACAGTTTGTTTATCCATTCATCTGTTGATGGGCATTTAGGTTGTTTCCACTTTTTGCTATTGTGAACAATGCTGCAATGAACATGGGTGTGCATCTGTCTATTCATGTGATGACTCTTATTTCTCTAAGTTATATTCCTAGGAGTGGAATTACTGGATCATATGGTAATTCTATTTCTAGCTTTCTGAGGAAGTGCCATATTGTTTTCCAAAATGGTTGTATTATTTTGCATTCCCACCAGCACTGCATAAGAGTCCCAGTCTCCCCACAGCCTCTCCAATATTTGCTATATCCTGGTTTTTTTTTTTTTTTTTTTTTAATTCATGCCAGTAATGCTGGGATGAGATGGTCTCTCACTGTGGTTTCGATTTGTATTTCTCTAACTGCCAGCGATCGCAAGCATTTCCTCATGTGTCTGTTGGCCGAAGACCTTTTTAAAATCTTAAAAAAGCAAGATGTATCTTTGATGACTAAGGTGTACCTGACCCACGCCATGGTCTTTTCAATCTCATATGCATGTGAAAGCTGGACAAAAAAAAAAGACTGAAGAAGAAATGACGCATTTGAATTATGGTGTTGGTGAAGAATATTGAATACACCCTGGACTTCTAGAAAGAATGACCAAATCAGTTTGGAGGAAGTATAATCAGAATGCTCCTTAGAAGCAAGGATGGTGAGACTTCATCTCACTTACTTTGGACATGTCATCAGGAGGATCCAATTGCTGGAAAAGGACATCATGCTTGGTAAAGCAGAGGGTCAGTGAAAAAGGAGAATCTCAATGAGATTGATTGACACAGTGGCTGCAAGAATGGGCTCAAACATAGCAATGATTGTGAGGATGGTGGGAACATGTTATTCCATTGTACATAAGATCACTATGAGTCAGAGCCAGCTCTATGGCCCCTATTAACAACAATAATAACTGGGGAAAAATCTTCTAATCAAGGATGTCAACTCATATCAAAAGGAAAATTAATTGGCCGAATTGCAATAGAGAGTATGAGGGCAAAAATAGCAGTTTGTGATTTTTAAACCTGTTTGTAAGCTACAGAAATAACAAGGATACCTGCAGTTATACCCTACTGAATTCATCCCTGCTGAATTTCACTGGATCAGAAAAACAAAAGTTTTCTGGATCAAATCAAATAAGCTAGCATTTCCAAATAATTTACTACGTGCAAGGTACTGTACTAGGTATAATGAGAAGTCGAAAGAAATAAAAATAAAAGCACAAGATGTAGTCCCAGCCTCTTAGGGATCTTAAAAAATGTATTGAATGAGGCATGCTTGATTGTGTATGAGCAGAAAGAGCCAAATAAATGAGAAGAATCTCATGCCCTACTTGGAATAATTACATTTGTCATAGATGTGAACTGGTATGTTTTGGGAAGCTTTCCGCCCACTCTTTATGCAATGAAAGATCAGCTTTCTTTTTATTTTCACCAGAGATAAAAAGACTATGTTCATCACTATACCTTACAATTCTAAAAGTAAAACAGCACCCTAAATGTGAAACAGAAGGCTAGATCAAAGGAATTCTAGGTGTCAGAAAAACAAAGGGCGTCTTTAAAGTAGGTAAGAAAAAAAAGTCAATTTCTTAATTTCTGGACTTAGAGGAACAAATTGAATATCTTGAAGAAAGAAGTTGAAAAGCACCTCAGTTTCATGGGCAAATGCAAATAAAGAAAACCATAACCACAACCAACCTACACCAATCAGAGTGGTGTTCCTCGTGGGCACTTCCTGAGGATTGGTAGAAACTGCTTTTTTTTAATCTATGTTTTTGTGTTTGTGCTGAGAGAGTGAGAGAGAGGCACCGTATAAAAGAAGCTGCCTTGAGATTTCTAAAATCCATACAAAAACCTCATAGGTAAGGAAACTTACCAGATTCGGCCTTCGATCTTTAGTGATGGACCCAGATGCAACCTCAGCTTATTTGGACTACTCCTATGCAACAAGCCAAATTCCTGACAATGAGGAGACCCGCTCCCATGTTCCTTACACATCTGTCTTTCTTCCCATCTTTTACACGGTTGTGTTCCTGACTGGAGTGTTGGGGAACGTTGTCCTCATGGGTGCGTTGCATTTCAAACGGGGCAGCAGAAGACTGATTGACATCTTTATCATCAACCTGGCTGCCTCCGACTTCATTTTCCTTGTCACGCTGCCTCTCTGGGTGGATAAAGAAGCATCCTTAGGACTGTGGAGGACGGGCTCTTTCCTGTGCAAGGGCAGCTCCTACATGATCTCAGTCAACATGCACTGCAGTGTCTTCTTGCTCACCTGCATGAGCGTTGACCGCTACCTGGCCATCATGTACCCAACAGTATCCAGGAAATTTAGGAGGAGAGACTGTGCGTATGGAGTCTGTGCTGGCATCTGGTTTATCTCCTGCCTCCTGGGGTTGCCTACTCTGCTGTCCAGGGAGCTTATCCTGATTGATGATAAGCCATACTGTGCAGAAAAGAGGTCTACTTCAGTTAAACTGGCATGGGCCCTGGTGGTCTTAATTTTCACTTTTTTTGCCCCCTTGCTGAGCATCGTGACCTGCTACTGTTGCATTACAAGGAAACTGTGTGCCCATTACCATCAGTCAGGAAAGCATAACAAAAAGCTGAGGAAATCCATAAAGATCATCTTTATTGTAGTGGCAGCCTTTGTCTGCTCCTGGCTGCCCTTCAATATTTTCAAGCTCCTGGCCATTGTCTCTGGATTGCACCAAGAATTCTACATTTCCTCAGCTATTCTCCAGTTGGGCATGGAGGTGAGTGGGCCCCTGGCATTTACCAACAGCTGTGTCAACCCTTTCATTTACTATGTCTTTGACAGCTACATCCGCCGAGCCATTGTGCACTGCCTGTGTCCTTGTCTCAAGAACTATGACTTTGGGAGCAGCACTGAGACGTCAGATAGTCACCTCACTAAAGCTCTCTCCAACCTCATTCACACAGAGGATTTTGCCAGAAGAAGGAAGAGATCCGTGTCACTCTAAAAGGGGCTGTGTTGGTAGGTTGGGGAGTTACTTTTTTCACCAACAAAGAAAGAAAAAAAGTGTCGATAATGGGGTTCATATTGTTTCATAAATATAACACAAAGAGACAATTTTTTAAAAAGAGGACTTAAAAGCCCCTGTGTTTGTGGATATAATTCGGCCATGTGGAGTGCTTTCAGATGAGTGGCTTATTTGACCTTTGCCAATCAGGCTTGCCAAGCAGAATACAACTCATATCTGTCCTCGAACTCTTAAAGGTCCCTGCTTGGATCAGTTGCTTTCTTCATGATTGTCTGTACACATTCAGGCCTTTTTGTCTCTCAAGGACCTGGTACCTTGATCCACATCACCTTTCATACTGGGTTTCAAATTGAACACTTAAAGGATTCTGCTCACTTTCATCAAATGAGAAGTGTGGTATTAACACAGGCAGCAAAGAATATAATATACCTGTTCTCTATAATTGTTCCTGAGTAACTAAGAAAGGCCTGGCCTTAATCTTTAAAGCCTTGTATGGAGGTTCTTCATGATCTTCCAACATTGTCTTTCATCTCCTGCTCATTCACAATACTTTGGACTGGCAAAAAGCTCATAGGGATAAAATCATTTTGTACGGTGCTTATGATCTGGGACTTACTCTAACACCTGGTATTCTAGTCCAGACTATTTTAACCAGTAAGCAGAAGGCAAGGTTTGACCTTTATTTGCCTTTATAAGAAATGTTGGTTGAAATGTATTTTGTTTTAATAGTGTGCTAACTACTTTTTAATGGGGTTTTACTACGCTCTTTTGTTTTCACTGCTTTTATAAATTAGGATATGATTCACTTTAATTACATGTTTTTAATTACTCATTTGACTACTTATCAAATGAAAATGTTACTACTAACTTAATTGGAGGCCACCAAGTGTTTAACTCCACCCCCAGGCAGAATTATCATTGTGTATTTTAATTAAAATGCTAATGCTAAAATTCCCTATAATATCGTTTGTTCTATGTATGTAATTTCAAGACGTGATCCAGTGACATAGGAAAAGTTGATTACCTATATTTCAGCCCAAGACAAAACTATAATGAAAATATTACTGGGATTTCATAGACATTTTTCTAAGCCCAGAGACCTTTCTAAATTCATTCACCTACTAAATATTTATTGAGTTGACTTGTATCTGTATCTCTCTTAAAAACTTTAAAGTGAAAAACATATAATTAGCAACAACCACAAAATGCTTTGTATTACCCAACATGCTTTTATAAACATGTTTTGATTCAAGAGAAAATGGGTTATGTGTTTTTCCCCCCACTATTGACCAAAATGAATTATTGTTTTATTTCTAAATATTAGGTTTGAAAATCAGAGAAAACTTAGACTCTTTTCAGAGCTAGGTAATTAAATTTCATTAATTTCACAGTAAGTGAAATCTCAGATATTGAACATCTTCTTATATTATAACCTATTTAGAAGTTGAAAACACAGCTTTTGGTTTTATAAATTAGAAAATTTATCTTAATCCTTTGTTAAATAAAAATATAATTTTCTTATATATTGTAAGTATTCTTCTGTATTATAAAACATACCTAAGAACATATTGACACTAATACTTTAACAGCCTATTAATAAATTACTGTGGCTAGAGACTGTGTAAATTATAACAAATAATGTGTCTTAGAAAACTTTTAAACTAAATTCAAAACAATTGACTAGACTTCCAAGCATTAAAACAAAAAAACAGAAGATAGAAGACACGCACTTCTTTAAAACAAATCAACAAAAGCAACCTTTTAAAAAATAGCTAAATCAGCTAAGACATTTGTTGGGAAATGATAACACCAATGTTATTAATTCTAGCTTCATCCTTAATGTTGAGACATTGAGCAAGTCATTTTAATCTTTTCATAGCTTAAGGCGGCAATATCTGTGTCTATAGAATTCTCGAGGAGATTGTGAGATTAAAAAAAGAAAACAAATGTAAGTAGAAAAGTTACCAGATAAAGCAGTTGAATTTCAACTACTAGTTATTGACTTTGCTTAAAAACGCCCAAACTAGAATGTCAAATGATACTTAGCCACTCTCATTTAGTAAATAATTGACCTTACTTCTATTTTACCATTTTATCCCTTTCGTTTTTTCTGGGAAAATTTAAAATAACATATAAAAAATTATACTGTTGTACTTTGTAATATTTAAAATCAATATGGTAATTTTATACTTTAAGAAAATCTTAGTATATGTTATAATCTTCTAATAGATCGGCATACTTTCAGAGATGATAAAACTCTGATAGAAAAATATTTAGTAACTTGACTAAGTTGGTATGTTATGTCATATATTCTTCTGATATGAAATATAATTTACAATATAATATAAAAGGGTTTATCATCAATTATTTTTAAAACAGCAATAATTTCTCAATTTTTAATATGAACAATTTCTATTCATGTAGACACAGATATATGTAGAAACAGACATATATTTATAAATTTTCAAGATTTTTCATATCTACATTAACTACCCTGAGGGCTACTTTGTGGCAATTTAATGTCATTACAGAACAACTCATGGAGTCACCATGAGTCGGAATTGACTAGAAGACAACTGTTTTTTGTTTTTTATAGAATAAATTAACACATATTGCCAAGAATTTCCAGAAAATTAGTTTGGAATACAATCTGAATACAATCGTGCCTTGCTCATTGCAACCAAAGTTTGAAAAACAAAATAAAATTTAATAATCAAGAGTCAATATTTAAAGAAATCACTACAGATTTGTCATTTGCTCAAACAGGCTAAAGCTACTGCCAGAACCTTAATGGCCAATATAAAGGGATAGTAATCTCCCAAGCATTTTTCAAATAACTTTTCTTGAACTTACCACAGAAAAGCTCTCCCATTAAACCCAAGGTAAAACGTTGTCTGATAATTTATAACTAATTAATAAAATAGACATACCCAGGGCACACACAGTTGCAAACACGCTCACTCCATTTGGACCACACTGAGAAGATTAAAACTAACCCGACACTCCTGGGATTCCCTTAATGCGTCCACTGTAAAGAGTCAGAATCATCTCTGTGGTGAACTTAAGCGACAGTAACTGTCTTCAACGGAAGCTATGTGCGTGACTGAGGGTGGTGTATTACTAGGGTTCACAAGTTAATCTCTAAATAGATGCAGAAATGCACAGTATGATGGCAAAGCGAGTAAAATAAATCTTCCTCTATGATTCATCTTGACTCCTCAAATCTCTATTCTCCGTAGTGATCTCAGAAGTAAGAAATGACTTGTCAAGTATGTATGCCACAGAGAACAGTAAGATTTGGTTTTCCTATAGAGCTCATTCACAAAAGTCATGCTATACTAAAAGAATTACAAATTTACTTCTAAAAGAGCCACCGGTATAGACTGCTGACAAGATGGTGGCCCCCAGCTCCACTAGAGAGGGAAGTGCTATCAGGAGAAAAAGCAGGAGGGTGGAGTCCCTGGGTGCAGTTAATGTGCTCAGCTTCTAACTGAAAGGTTGGAGGTTTGAGTCCACTCAGATGCACCACAGAAGAAAGGCCTGGCAATATACTTCTGAAAAATTAGCCATTGAAAACCCCACGGGCACAGTTCTGCTCTGAGACATGTGGTCACCATGAGTCAGAAAAGACTCAGCGGCAACTGGTATTTTCATAAGTACTGCTATGCCGATTTTTGTCTTACATGTTGCTGAAAAGAAAAAATTAGCATAGCGCAATTACAAAAATGCCTTGTGGTGGTGTGTAGGGGGCATGGTTGGCAAACAAACTTAGAAGGTACACATTATTTGTGTAAAAATATGATACCTGTAGATTCCTTCAAAATAGTCAAAATCCCAAATATCAAACTGAATGCAAAGTGTCTGTATTATACAATGCATTATGACAGCCATACCAAAAAAAAAAGTTGCCATGGAGTCAATTCAGAAGAGAACTGACCCATTGGGTTCGGACCTCCAAACTTTCCGTTAGCAGCCTAGTGCTTAACCACTGTGCTGCCAGGGCTCCTCATGACGGCCATAAGTTGGTTAAATCTTATTGTAACTGATGGATTCTAAGGCAGGCATATTACTGTCATGCACTGACATAGCCTCTTTCTGCCACTCTTGTGCGCGCACATATGCAAATACACAAACACAAGATGTGCAAACAGCTTATAAGCATGTATTGATTCTTGTTGCTCACATTCAATCTGAAGTACTTGAATTAAATACGGCTATTTTACATCCATCAGAAAGAATCCAAGCAAGGAGGAAATAAAGCGGCTTAAAAACACAGTAAATAGAAAACACGAAAATAAAATGACACATAAGTATAACTATGTCAGCCATTACATTAGAAATAAAAATGGATTTGAATCCCTACTAAAAGGCTGAACAAATAGAAGGCTTACAGTCAGCTACTATATACATACGGCACTTTATCAGACTCTGGAGGATCCAGGTAGAGAAGTAAGACTTGTTTCCTCATGGAGTTTACAAGCCACACTGTTAACTGATGTTTTTGAGTCAAAGAATGAAGTCCTGGCATCCAGGAAGAAGTTAATATATTAAAAGGAAATCACAAGTCAAATAACTTTTCTTTGGTTTTTCCAATGTTTAGGGAAAAGCCCATACTATAGAAGTCGCTTCATTCATACAAGTGTCATGGCTGATACGGCTATTTCCTTAGTTATATACAGTAGAACTATAGTTCTGTGGAAAACTATATCAATAAGTGATCCAGTAATATAGGAAAAGTTGATTATCTGTATTCAGCCCAAGAGAAAACTATAATGAAGATATTACTGGGATTTCATATACATTTTTCTAAGCCCAGAAACCTTTCTAAATTCATTCACCTAATAAATATTTGTTGAGTTGACTTGTTCCTATATCTGTCTTAAAAACTTTGAAGTGAAAAACATGTAATTAGCAGCAACCACAAAATGCTTTGTATTATTTCCTAAATACAGTTATATATTTCAGAAATATATTCCTTAAAGAAATGTTTGCATTGGCATCCCCAAGTGACAATACTCTCAATGTCTTTAAAGATTTTTAAACTCAAGAGATTATTCAAACACAAGCACATCTGGAACAGTATTTCAGTTTAAATTTATTTTCAAATGGTATTTCAAAACTAAAAATTATTTTAAAATAACTAAAAGTTATTTTCAAAACCAAAAAGGTATGCAAAGCAAAGTCAATGACTCCACACCAACCTTGCCTAGAGACAGGGATTTCGTGAGATGCCCTGTCTTTTACCCTCAGTTTAGAAGCAAAACCAAAACTGACGATTCAGGTGCCGAAGTTGTAAACGAGAAATGAAACTTGGCCTGTGGTTTGATGTTTCAAGCAAACATACCGATTCAGAGAGGTTGTCTTTGAAGGTGGATGGAAACAACTAGTTTAGTTCTAATGAGAAAGGTGTTCATGCAATGTAGAGCCAACTTCTGTGCATTAATAAAAAGTCTAAAATTAGAAAATTAAAGAATTGGGAAGAAAGTCAATGCAGGACTGTACAACGCATGTAGTCATTAGGATTTCAAAGCACAATAATTTCAGGTCTATAATTCAAAAATAGGAAAAAAATACTCCCAATAAAGTCATTAGAAATTTCAACATTATAATCAACAATAACTAAATTTATTTTTTTCCTGTTAAATTAGCAAAGATTTAAACACTAATACTAAAGTTGACCAGAATTGGTGATATGGGGTATGGAGAAGCCTTCTTGGACTATTGATAGAGTATGATATCATTAAATATTTAAGAGGAAATTTAGAACATAGATAAAAAATAATTCCACTTCTAGGATTTTACCCTGTAAAAATGGCCATGTGTGAAGATATATGTACCTGCATTTTTATTACATCATTGTAAATATAGAAGAATGAAAATGACCTAAATATCCATTAGTAGAGAACTGACTGAATAAATCAAGGTTCATGTACATCCTTACAATGGAATACTATGCAGCCTTTAAAAATATTGTAAGTGTGCTGACATGGTAAGACCTTCATAATAGAGAGTAAATAAAATTAATGAAAAAAAACTCAAAACAATATCTACAGGATGATCACGATTGTAAACTATATCGCTTGAATAAAAAAATAGTAGGATGGTAACAACAATATGTTAAATTTATTACGAATGAGGTTACAGAGGATCTCTATTTATTTTTTACTCTTACCTGTGTTTTCCATAGAGAACAAGTGTTAATTCTGTAGTTTAAAACAAAAAAAACTAAAACTAAAATTTAATTTGATTTTTTTTAATGAAGTACACATTAAAAAAAAGCAACGGTGAATTTGTTGTTAAACATTAATTCTCAATCGTAGGCCCTCCAGTTCTTCATTGCCTTGTGAGTCTAGTCTCTTAAGTAAATATAATCCCTACCTTAGCCTTTTTACACCTCCCTAATAATCTTTTCACTCTTTTTAGAGTGTAGAACATAAGAGTGTGCAACATAGGAGGAACAGTTTGAAAACTGATTGTTGTTAGGTGCTCTCAAGTCGATTCCGACTCATAGCAACCCCCTGTACAACAGAAAGAAACACTCTCTGGTCCTGAACCATCCTCATAATCGCTGCTATGTTTGAGGCCATTGTTGCAGCCACTGTGTCTAATACATTTCATTGAGGGTCTTCCTCTTTCTCAATGATTGTCTACCAAGTATGATGTCCTTCTGCAGGGTCTAGTCCCTTCTGATAACATGCCCAAAGTACATGAGATGAAGTTTCCCCATCCTCACTTCTGAGGAGCATTCTGGCTGTACTTCTTCCAATACAGATTTGTTCACTCTTCTATTAGTCTATGGTATATTCAATATTCTTTGCCAACATCATAATTCAAAGGCATCAATTCTTCTTCAGTCTTCCTTATTCATTGTCCAGCTTTCACATGCATATTAGGCAACTGAAAATACTACGGCTTGTCGGGTGCACCTTAGCCCTCAAGATGACATCTTTGCTTTTTAATACTTTAAGGAGGTCTTTTGCAGCAGATTTGTCAAATGCGATGTGTTGATTTCTTGCCTGCTATGTTGACTGTGGATCCAAGTAACACGAAATCCTGGACAACTTCAGTATTTTTCTTCGTTTATCATGATGTTGCTTATGGGTCCAGTTGTGAGGATTTTTGTTTTATGTTGAAGTGTAATCCATACTGAAGGCTGTAGTCTTTGATATTCATCAGTATGTGCTTCAAGTCCTCTTCACTTTCAGCAAGCAAGGTTGTGACATCTGCATATTGCAGGTTGTTAATGAGTCTTCCTCCAATCCTGATGCCCTGTTCTTCTCCATATAGTCCAGTTTCTTAGATTATTTGTTCACATACAGATTGAATAAGTATGCTGAAAGGATACAACCCTGATGCACACCTTTCATGATTTTAAACTATGCAGTATTCCCTTGTTCTTTTTGAAGAACTGACTTTTGGTCTATGTACAGGTTCTGTATGAGCATAATGAATTGTTCTGGAATTCTTATTCTTTGAAATGTTATCCACAATTTTTTTTGATCCACACAGTTGAATGTCTTTGCATAGTCAATAAAACACAGGTAAATATCTTTCTGGTATTCTCTGCTTTCAGCCAGGCTCCATCACACATCAGATATCAGCGGTAATATCCCTCATTCCACATCCTCTTCTGAATCTGGCTTGAATTTCCGGCAGTTCTCTGTCATTGTACCGCTGCAATCATTTTTTATTTATCTTCAGCAAAATTTCACTTGTGTGTGATATTAATGATATTGTTTGATAATTTCCACATCCTGTTGGATCACCTTTTCTGTGGGGCAGTTCTACTCTTTCCTATAGGGCCGCTATGAGTCGGAATCGACTCGACGGCACTGAGTGGATTGGATCACCTTTATTTGGAATGGGCATAAATATGGATATCTTTTTTTTTTCTAGTTAGGTGGCCAGGTAGCTGTCTTCCAAATTTCTTGGCATAGACAAGTGAGAGCTTCCAGCGTTGCATACATTTGTTGAAACATCTCAACTGATATTCTGTCAATTCTGGAGCCTTGTTTTTCAGCAATGCCTTCATTGCAACTTGGACTTCCTCTTTCAGTACCATCAGGTCTTGTTCATATGCTACTTCCTGAAATGGCTGAATGTCAACCAATTTTTTTTTTTTGGTACAGTGACTCTGTGTATTCCTTCCATCTTCTTTTGATGCTTTCTGCATCATCGTTGATTTTTTTGCCCATAGAATGCTTCAATATTGCATCTCAAGGCTTGACTTTTTTCTTCAATTCTTTCAGCTTGAGAAATGCTGAGCATGTTCTTCCCTTTTCGTTTTCAAACTCCAGGTCTTTGCATATTTCATTATAATACTTTACTTTGTTTTCTCAAACTCATCTTTGAAATCTTCTGTTCAGCTCTTTTACTTCATCATTTCTTCCATTTGCTTTAGCGAGTCTACATTCAAGAGCAAGTTTCAGAGCCTCTTCTGACATCCATTTTGGTCTTTTTTTTCTTTTAATGAACTTTTGCTTTCTTCGTGTATGAGGCCTTGATGTCATTCTATGACCTGTCTGGTCTTCAAACACTAGTGTTCAGCGCATCAAATCTGTTCTTCAGATGGTCTCTAAATTCAGGGAAGGTATACTCAAGGTTGTATTTTGGCTCTTGTGGACTTGTTTTAATTTTCTTTAGCTTCAACTCAAATTTGCATGTAAGCAATTAATGATCTGTTCTGCAGTTGGCCTATGGCCTTGTTATGACTGATGATATTGAGCTTCTCCATCTCTTTCCACAGATGAAGTTGATTTGATTATCGTGTATTCCCTCCAAGTGAGGTCAATGTGTATAGTCACCATTTATGTTGTTGAAAAAAGGTATTTCCAATTAATAAGTTGTTGGCTTGCAAAATTCTATCATGCAATCTCTATCGTCATTTCTATCACCAAGGCCATATTTCCAACTACTGATCCCTCTTGTTTGTTTCCAACTTTCACATTCCAATCATCAGTAATTATTAATTCATCTTGATTGCATGTCTGATCAATTTCAGACTGCAGAAGTTGGTAAAAATCTTCAATTTTGTCACCTTTGGCATTAGTGGTTGATGCATAAAATTGAATAATAGTTGTATTAACTGGTCTTCCTTGCAGGTATATGGATATTATCCTATCACTGACAGTGTTGTATTTCAGGACCGATCTTGAAATGTTCTTTTTGATGATGAATGCGACACTATTCCTCTTCAAGTTGTCATCCCCGGCATAGTAGACCGTATGATTGCCTGATTCAAAATGGCGAATATCAGTCCATCTCGGCTCACTACTGCCTAGGATATTGGTCTTCAAGTGTTTTATTTCATTTTTGATAGGGTCAAAATGAAAGCAGTTTGAAAACTTTCAAAGCATTTTGAAAACTGTTACACATTTCAGATTTAAAACTGGCAGTGACAGGTTGATAATTCCAGCCTTATTGCTGTTTGTTGCCATCAAGTCAGCCCCCAACTCATGGTGATCCCATGCACAGTGGACCAAAAAGCTGCCTAGTACTGTTCCATCCCCCTGGTCATTTGTGGACTGGATTGTTGTGATCCATAGGGTTTTCATTGGCTGATTTTTGGAAGTAGATTGCCAGGCCTTTCTTCCTAGCCTGTCTTAGACTGGAAGCTCCACTGACATCTGGTCAGCATCATAGCAACACAAAAGCCTCCAATGACAGATGGTGGTGCTGTGCATGGGGTACATTGGCCAGCAATCAAACCCAGGACTCCCGCATGTTACGTGGGAATTCTACCACTGAACCACCACTGCCTCCATGGTAAATACGAAGAGCTTAATAAATGATAGTTGAGAAATATCTTCATTTTATAGATGAAGAAAATAGGACTTAAAGAAACCAGATTTCACATAATTATTAATGAACTGAACCAAGCTGAAGCCCTGATTTTAATTAAGTCGAAGCCTATGAGATTCCAAATCTCATACTTTTTCCACTTAACCATATTTTTTGTCTGATTCCTAGATTCTTTAATAGGTTGCATTAACACCACAGCTTTCCCTTAGTTTAGTTTTTTTTCTCTCTCTCACTTTCTCAATGATTACGATGCCTTTTAAAATTTAAGCTATGTTTCATATTTTTATGCAAGTGTCTGAAATAAACAAACCCTTTACCTATTTGTAAGTAATACAAAGGAGACATTGCTTGAGGGAGGATGAAGTCAATTTTGTTAAAATTTTTCCAAAAGAAAATGTTTCATTGTAACATGTTTCCTCACAACGTGATCTCTTAATTGTAATTTATCACAGATGGCATCTTCTATCTATTCCAGTAGTCACTGAAAGTCTTTATCTAGTCAATTCAAATATATGCTGGATGCATGAAATGGACAGTTATCTCTCACCCAAACCCACGTTAAAGGATAATAACACATATGGCAGTGACCCTCACAAGAAAACATTTTTTTTAAGAGTAGACATGTTTGAGAGCATATATGCTTTTTTTAACTTTAAAATAATGAATGCTGAAATAAATGTTATGCAGGATTTTTTTAAATATTAGCATTTCCATATATCTTTTGCCTCTTCCTCTAAAGTTAAAAGGAAGTTATTTTTGTTTGTTTTTAATTCTAAGTTCAATTTTAAAAATTTTAATAACCTTAACTTTGGGATTATTTAGGTTACAACAAAGCCAAATAAAATTAAAACTCAGTCAAATCATGTTTGCTTATATATCAAGTACAGCAAGTCATTGTTTTGGTTCAAAGCTTCCAATTTACTTTTACTAAATAGACTTGTCCGTTAAGTCAAAGTCGGTCTAGTTTGTGTATATAGACACAGTTTTTATTTATTTTTACATATTTTGACATTTCAATTAAGAGCAAAGTAGAATTAGTTGGACAGGATAATAATTTACAATGAGTTCTACTGTTTATTCCAACTACTCTATTCTTAAATATTTGCAAATAACATGATGTTTCTTAGGAAAGTGCAAATATTTCAAAGTGAAAAATTTCTAAAACAAAAGAAGTAGGTTTTCTCATTTGTGCAGTCATAAGAGGGAGAATGTTGACTTTTAAAGATCTCTTTCACTAAAAATTTTTTGGCTTTAAAGATATTCAAAGATTGCTTACTAAGCTCTCACACAAGGAGAACACTGGCATGAAAATACCGTTAAAATTTTCCGCTGTAACATTACAGCTCCTATACCAAGTAAAATACACAGGGGAAGATTATTTATGACAAACATCTACCATCCTCATTGTAATAATGCACACACACAAAATGAAGACTAAGAATAAAATCTATGTTTATGGAGTACTTATTCAGTACTAAAGAACTGTTAAGAGGTTCACATATTTTATCTAAGCCACCCAACAACTCACACACTTCCCAATCTTCCTTCGTTCTTTTTTCACAGGGGCCAGCCTTTGTCTAAAGGCTTTCCTTGCCTTTCCTGCTTACTCCCTCAGTAAATCTCTTGCCTAATGCCATTTCCATGTCTGCTTCTCTTCGAACATGACCAATGCACAAAGGGAGTATAAATTTACTGAGGGTTCAAGCATCCATTGGGGAAATGCCTTCTTTCACATATATCAAAGATGGCAGGTATTATACAATGGATTAGAAAGCTTTTTGTGCATTTTCATACAAAGAAGAGACTGCAAAAATTTGCCTGTGAGAAGACTCTTGGTTTAGGTGGTTTAAGAAAAGTCCTTAAAGACACTATAGGCTGTGTAGGTAATATTTTTTAGTACTATAATGATGACTATTATGATGTTTTACCTGCCTGCACGTTTTAACTATTTCCAACATTTCCAACATTTTTCTCACTTGCCTGGATAATTAAAATGGGGAATATTCGTGTCTTAAAATAATGGAGTCAAAAACCACAGTGTGATGTAGTAGAAATATAAAGGTTTTAAAATCAGAAAAATCTGAATTTGAATTCATAACCCACTACTAGGAAAGCCCATGTCATCTTAGACTATTTGTTTGACACTCCTTTACCCCAGTTTTCTCATTTGTAAAATGAGGATAACACTATTTGCTTTGGGAATATTTAAGTCTAAGTAAATGAGTTCATTTATGTAGGTCCTTTAATTGAGATTAATTTATTTTGTTTTTATATTCTTATTAACATTATATGCAAAAACACAAATTGGTATTTAAAAAAACAAATTTAAAAATAAGTTCACTGTGGTAACTTAAGATCTAATAAAATGTGCAAAGACCTGAAATTAGAAAACCAAAAGGCAAAAACATGCTCAGCATTTCTCAAGCTGAAAAAAATGAAGAAAAAAGTCAAGCCTCGAGTTGCAGTATTGAAGCAGGCTACGGGAAAATACTGAACAAAGGCAGAAAGATCAAAAGAAGGTGGAAGGAATACATAGAGTCACTGTACCAAAAAGAACTGGTTGATGTCCAACCATTTCAGGTGGTGGCATATGATCAAAAATTGACGGTACTGAAGGAAGAAGTCCAAACTGCACCGAAGGCATTGCCGAAAAACAAGGCTCCGGGAATTGAAAAGAACATCAATTGAGATGTTTCAACAAACAAATGCAATGCTGGAAGAGATCACTTGTCTATTTCAAGAAATTTGGAAGAGAGCTACCTGGCTAACTGACTGGACGAGATCCATATTTGTGCCCATTCCAAATAAAGGTGATCCAACAGAATCCGAAAATTATCAAACAGTACTGTTATTATCACACACAAGTAAAATTCTGCTGAAGATAATTCAGAAATGGTTGCACCTGTACTTCGTGACAGGGAACTACCAGAAATTCAAGCCAGAGTCAGAACAGGACTTGAAACAAGAGATATCATTGATGATGTCAGATTGATCTTGCCTGAAAGCAGAGAATACCAGAAAGATGTTTACCTGTGTTTTATTGACTACTCAAAGCCACTTGAATGTGCAGCTTATAACATTGTGAATTATGGATAACATTGTGAAAAATAGAAATTTCAGAACACTTAATTGTGCTCATGTAGGACCTGTACACAGACCAAGAGGAAGCCGTTTGAACAGAACAAGGGGATACTTCATGGATTAAAATTAGGAAAGCTGTGAGTCAGGTATGTATCCTTTCACTATACTCATTCAATCTGTATGCTGAGCAAATACAACAACAAATCAGACTATATGAAGAAGAATGGGGCAACAGGATTGGAGGAAAACTCATTAACAACCTGCATTATGCAGATGACAGAACCTTGCTTACTGAAAATGAAGAGGACTTGAAGCACTTACTAATGAAGATCAAAGACTTGGATTACACCTCAACATAAAGAAAACAAAAATCCTCACAACTGGACAAATAAGCAACATCATGATAAACGGAGAAAAGATCCAAGTTGTTAAGCATTTCATTTTACTTAGATCCACAATCAACGCCCTTGGAAGGAGGAGTCAAGAAATCAAAGGATCCATTGCATTGAATAAAACTGCTGCAAAAGAACTCTTTAAAGTGTTGAAAAGCAAAAATGTCACTTTGAGGACTAAGATGCACCTGACCCAAACCATGGTATTTTCAATCACCTCATATGCATGTGAAAGATAGACAATGAATAAGAAGAGCAAAAAAAATTGATGTATTTGAATTATGGTGGTGGCAAAGAATATTGAATATACCACAGACTGCCTGAAGAATGAACAAATCTGTCTTGAAAGAAGTACAGCCAGAATGCTCCTTAGAAGCTAGTATAGCAAGACTTTGTCTCACGTACTTTGGACATGTTATAAACAGGGACCA
Organism: Elephas maximus indicus; assembly: GCF_024166365.1. Classification (NCBI taxonomy): domain Eukaryota; kingdom Metazoa; phylum Chordata; class Mammalia; order Proboscidea; family Elephantidae; genus Elephas; species Elephas maximus. The sequence goes on from NC_064836.1 coordinate 69,138,746, forward strand.
GTGCCTGGAGAAAGACATCATGCTTGGTAAGGTAGAGGGTCAGCAAAAAAGAGGAAGAGCCTCAAAGAGATAGACTGACACGGTGGCTACAACAGTGGGCTCAAACATAGCAACTATCATGAGGATGGTGCAGGACTGGGCTGTCTTTCATTCTGTTGTACATAGGGGCTCTATGAGTTAGAACTGACTCGATGGCACCTAACAACAGCACAACAAGATTCATTAAGCTGTTGTTGGGGGAATATATATAACCTATGACATTTCGGAATCGACTTGACGGCAGTGGGTTTGGTTTTTTTGGTATGACATATTATGACATATTATGCATAAGGTACAGATATCCAAACATTCATACAGGTAAGAACCACTGTCCTTAATCATGATTAATAATTTATTTTATCCCTTGGGCAGCAAATTTATAAGCTATATTTGAGAACTATTTTTATTCAAAGCATTAAAACTGCATTTATTATTTATTTCTATCTGGTGCCATAACAGATAATACAACAGGGCAAGGTTATCAACCCCTATTTTATTCCTGTGACTCTGTGTCTTTTCTTAGAAGTTTCTGTAAGTAAAATTCTTCAGCTTGGTTGATTAACACAGATGTGTGTATACATATACATCTATCACAAATAATATTAAAAAGGAGGGAGAGGCCTAAGTATCTACTGAGCCATGGTTTTGATCAGAAGATGGAAGAAAATGCTAGTTATAGGCAAGAAGTTCTCTCCTCAAAGGCCTAAAACCTTTCTTGGCTTTGGAATTTTTAATGACTTAAAATGCAGAGGAAGCTACAAATGTTTGAAATGCTCTACCCGACAGACCAAAAATTCAAAATATTAAAAACATTTTATGCATGTTTCTATGTAGGAAACAAATAAAATGTAGATAAAATATTCTTCCTTCTTCTCTTTTCATTCTAGAGCCTATAACATGGTCTTCTAACTCTGGAGCCATGCCTAATTTGAATGGGGCACGGGTCAGGACAAGGAAGAGGTGGGAGGCAGGACACATCATCATAGCTGTTGCTGATTTTCCATTTACATTTAAGAGAGAAATTCCTCCCCTGTGGACTTTGTACCTAACATGAAAAAGAACCCATCTGCTCTAACAGCTCCCCAGCCTGCCATGTGCAGGTGCTGACCCAATGAGAGGAAGGACCTTGTGCCTGTGGCCCCTTCCCTATTCCTACACCCTTGGGTAACCCTGCCAAGGACAGCTGCCACAAGTAGATTACCTCAACCAATAAACCATCTTCAGGTGAATGAATCACCTCCATCTTTACCCCAATTTTTCTTCAGACATTTCAGTTTTTGCACCTATGTGCTTTCCTTCAAGGTCAAAAAAGCATTAGTGGTTTTTAATGTGTTAAACGGATTTTTTCCTTGTTTTACATTCAAAAGACAGGAAGTGAGAAATAAGAAGAACCCCTCATGGCCTCAGAGGCAATGCATTTAAAAATTTCAATGTAAAGATTTAGTTAAATTCAGACTAAAATTCAGTTAAATAGAGTGTGCCAAATTACAAATGCAACAGGTGCATCTTAGTCCTCAAAGTGACATTTTTGCTTTTCAACACTTTAAAGAGTTCTTTTGCAGCAGTTTTATTCAATGCAATGGATCCTTTGATTTCTTGACTCCTCCTTCCAAGGGCGTTGATTGTGGATCTAAGTAAAATGAAATGCTTAACAACTTGGATCTTTTCTCTGTTTATCATGATGTTGCTTATTTGTCCAGTTGTGAGGATTTTTGTTTTCTTTATGTTGAGGTGTAATCCAAGTCTTTGATCTTCATTAGTAAGTGCTTCAAGTCCTCTTCATTTTCAGTAAGCAAGGTTCTGTCATCTGCACAATGCAGGTTGTTAATGAGTTTTCCTCCAATCCTGTTGCCCCATTCTTCTTCATATAGTCTGATTTGTTGTTGTATTTGCTCAGCATACAGATTGAATGAGTATAGTGAAAGGATACATACCTGACTCACAGCTTTCCTGATTTTAATCCATGAAGTATCCCCTTGTTCTGTTCAAACGGCTTCCTCTTGGTCTGTGTACAGGTCCTACATGAGCACAATTAAGTGTTCTGAAATTTCTATTTTTCACAATGTTATCCATAATTCACAATGTTATAAGCTGCACATTCAAGTGGCTTTGAGTAGTCAATAAAACACAGGTAAACATCTTTCTGGTATTCTCTGCTTTCAGGCAAGATCAATCTGACATCATCAATGATATCTCTTGTTTCAAGTCCTGTTCTGACTCTGGCTTTGGTTCTCTGCATTTTTAAATTTGCAACAATAGTTTATAATATTCAACTTAATGTGCATGATTGCCTTAAAGACTCATTTATATAAACTATTATAGAATACAACACAAACGTTGCTCTCCAAGGAATTGTTTAAATCATCTAACTCAACCTACTCATTCTTCAAATAAGGAAACTAAGAAAAATGAAGAATCTTATTTAGAAGCAAAATTTCTTTGGGTTTTTTAAAATCATGCAGCTGGTACACATGGGTTAAAGAGTTGTTAAGATACTGATATATTCCTCTTTTAGTTGGTAAATAGTCACTGTCTTGAATCCTCCAAGTGTCCCCCCTCCCCCATCATGGCCTTTCGTTGCCTTCCCTGGAAGCTCCTGGATCTCTTCAATATCTAGCACTAAAGGGTTCACGCCTTGTCAAGCAGGAGGACTTCAGGAGCCAAGCTCCGGCACTGAGAACACTGTCCTTTCTGGTTCGTTGATGCCCAAGATGGAGCAGGTGGCTAAATATTTTTTGGTTTCACCCCAGATATAGTAGATCTTTACTGGTTGACCCAGCATGCGTTGTCAGTCTTTCCTTTTTCTGACCATGACTCAGGGCCCCCCAGGCAGTCATCTACCTACTCTTTTCCACAAGTGTTTTGGTAAAAGCTGAACCCATCTTCAGCCCTATGGCAAAACTGTTGCACTTACGGTCTTCAACACATTCCACTCCCCCGGCCATAGTCATTGGCTTGGGGTGAGCATGTGACCAAATAATCAAACAGTTTAGAATGCTGGGACAGAATTTCTCTCTTCCACTGGACCCCACTGAAAATTGCACTCACTTAATTAACATCAAGGGAGCCAGTCTTATAATAAAGTTGTTGACATGGTAGATAAAAGAGAAAAGGCAGAAAAACAAAACAACACAATACCAACAAAATAAAACACTAGATCCTTGCTGGCATCACTGAGCTGCTAGATCAACCAGCCCTGAAACTCTCCCTATATTTGGTTTTTCCAGTTACTTGAACCTGAAAATTTCTTTTGACTTGGATTTTTGATTACTTGAAATATTAAGGGGTCTAATTCATACACTGATTTCCCAGAGAAGTTTTGCTTAGATTCTGCAGTATAGCCCTTTAGTTAGGTATGCCACAAAGTTAAACCACAAACTATAATTTCCCAAAATGTGTTCTGAAGAACACAAACTCTAAGAGAAGTTAATAGTTATTATTTGCCTGTAGAGGAACAGATCAATAAACTTAAATAGGTACATCTGGGTCATTTAACAAAGAGGATCTGTGGTATAATAAAAATATAATTGTTGTTTTTAATTCTCATCCAGTCCTTTTAAAATATATTCAGTAGGATAATCTTCTACCTCTGCTTGCAAATCTTGGCAGGTCCACTGACTTTTCTACTTGCACTTTGGGAAAAGCTTTAAAACACTCACAAAAAAATGTCAACTCAGAAAATAAAGAACTTCTGTTCTTCTTTCTTTCTCCTAACTGTTCACCTACGCACCAACTGCCAGGGGATAGACGGGGTAGGGGTAGGGTTATCAGATTTAGTAAATAAAATACACATAAGTAAATCTGAATTTCAGAGAAGCAACAAATAATTATTTAGTGTAAATATGTCCTAAATATTGTATGGGATATGTTTAAAATAATAATAATAGTTGTTTTTCCAAAATTCAGATTTACCTGAGAGTCCCGCAATTTGTCTGGCAGTCCTGGCGCCGGGGGGGAGGGCAGAGAGCAGAGGTAAGGGTATCCATCGTCCTTATTTGCTAAGTGACTTCATGGTCTCTGGGCCTGACAGACAGTGAAGGTGACTCATGGAGGACAATTTTAAGGGTTCTTTGAACAGTCTCTTCATGGGGGACCTCTCCAGCATCAATTCTCAAGATTTGAGTGATGTTCCTCATTTCCCTAGGATGGCTGCTTCCCCATTTCAACTCTGGTCCACCGGCAAGGAAGCTCCACCCTGGTTCTCACCCCTATGGGCCACCCTTGGTCAATGAGAAACGAGGTATGTTTACCCTCATATGGCAGCAAGCTCTTGGCTTTGCCACCAAAGGTGCCGATGGACCCAACTTTACATTTCCCAAGAAAGAATCCACCTCAGCCACAGTGTCCCTCACACACTGGAAAACACATCAAGCTGTCCAAATGGTCCAACTAAAGCCCCCACTCACTGGGCTAGAAGGTAGCAATTTCCCATGTAGGATAGAGAGGGAACCCATAGCTACCAGTCTCTCCCAAGAAAATCTTACAAACCCCTCTCACTCTTTATTCCCTGAAAGGGGCTCAAGAATTTTGGGACAGGTTCCCAGATATTATCTTTGCACAGTCTATATACGGTGGCTTAGCAGCTCACTCGTGAATTTTGCATTTATTTTATTGTGGTGCCTAGTTGAAATTTCAATTTTAACATTCTGTGATATAGGTTTCTTTTCTGGGAAAATTCTCACAGCTGTTAATATAACATGTGTTATAAGTCTACGTGAAGGGTTAGTGTTTGCAGTATTTCCTAAATTTATTTAACTGGGTAGATGTTCTCTCTCTCTGTTTTTCAGGAGTGTTAATGGAATGGGTGTTCTGTGGAACATACTTTGAAACACACTGCCCTAGAACAGTGGTTAAGAGTAAGAGGTCTGAGTTCAGATCTGAATTCTGGCTCTTCCATTTATTGTTTAACTTTAGTCTCTCTCTTCCTCAGTTTATTTAATTCTAAAATATGGACACTAATGATATCTATATTGTTGGGTTGTTGTGGAAGTAAAATTGTTAATACATCGTAAAACATGTGGAACAGTGCCTGGCACAGAGTACTGCTCAATAAACGTTAAACTCATCGCTACTAGTAGTAGCATCAGAAGTGGTTGCAATAATAGTAGCAGTACTGGGAATCCCGGGGTGGTAATTGTAAAATAGCAAAGTTTTAATTCCACTGAGACGCTTGTGTCATTCTGCAAATCAAGGTGTTTCTGGTTTTACAGGTTTGAAGAAGCAAATATCACCATACATGTGCATATGGCTACATGGATCAAAATGCCTCCAGAGTCCTTTGAACAACACCGTGATTTTTGTATCATCTTGTATTTATTCATATAAAACATTTTTGGAAATGTCCAACATTATCTTCACAGAGGAAGAAGATGTATAATAAGAAATGACCTTTATTATTACAATTAGGTAATTTTTAGAGGAAGGCAGATGCTTAACCCCAAAGGAAAACATCATTAGCAACTTGAGGAAAACAAAACAAAACAAAAAACCAAACCCACTGCCGTCCAGTCGATTCCGACTCATAGCAACCCTATAGGAGAGAGTAGAACTGCCCCACATGGTTTCTCGGGAGCACCTGGTGGATTCTAACTGCTGAACTTTTGGTTAGCAGCCATAGCTCTTAACCAGTACGCCACCAGGGCTTCCAACTTGAGGAAAGTAGATAACAATTACGAAACAGAAAGTTGTCTATTTTGTAACCAAATGTCCAAAATTGAGCAGTCATTTCAGTTTGTGATTTTTCACCCTTCAAAATTCTGCCCAAAGTCACAGTCTTATGATTTAGAGAAGAAGACAAGGACACCATTGTCATAAATTTCCGAGTAGTGTCTCAATTACACCAGACTCGGAAAGGGTGGGGTGAAAACACCCAGCCCAACCAGTGCGCCTCTAGACCACTGATTCTACACACACAGCTGTAACCTAATTTGTGGGAAGTTGCATACCAAGCACAGGTTTGCCCCTGGATGAGCTGCTGAAAAGTCCTACTTAGAACATTTGATCCTGAGAAGCTCCAAAATTGAGTCACAATTCCACTCACAGATTTAATAGAGTGCTTGGAAGTCTGTCTCTCCAAATATCCAAATTATCAAAAGCAACTGTACTATACTTTTTTCTGCCTACTTCCAATAGCTTACAAATTCCCCTTTGAAGTCAGTAGAAATTTTTACATAGAAGAACCTCACACCATGAAGACACAAAGTGCATGAAATCAAACTAACAAGTAAGCCATTTTAGAGTCCTCAATTTTTATTTGAAATCATTAAAAAAAGCATCTCTCTTGACAAAAAGGGTCACAGATATATTCTGACTCTGAAGTGGTCACATTTAAAAATAAAAGATTAGTGTTAGAAACCAGCCATGTTCGATGAAGAATAAATTTTAGTTGCAATGAATAATCCTGAGAGTCAGGTAATAACATCAAATCTGTAACATGTGCTGACTCTGATTGGAGGATTATTCACAGGAATATCCGGTCCAAACCTAAGCCTAGCTCAGCCCTGCGCATAACCTCTGAGTTCCTCATTAAAAGAGCCAGCTCTGGTCCCTTCATTTCCTGGACATAACTAAACCAAACCCAGGAGAGGATCTGAATGCTTTCCTGGGTTGCCTGCCTCACATCTCACTTGTGGCCTCTATCCTGATGGGGGAGGTAGGGCAGAGCAGGGGGCGATTGGATTTTGGGTAGTTGGGTGGGTTTGTTGTAGGATTAATGGTAAAAACCACAGTCTTCAAATAACACCTCAGAAAATTCCTCCGGGAGTTAAAAACAATTTTTTTAAATAAATACTCTCCTTTTCTCCTAATTCCGTACATCACCAGGGAACTGCCAGAAATTCAAGCCGAATTCAGAATAGAACTTGAAATGAGGGATATCGTTGATGATGCCAAATAGATCTTGCCTGAAAGCTGAGAATACCAGGAGGATGTTTACCTGTGTTTTATTGACTATCCAAAGCCACTTGACTGTGTGGATTATAACATTGTGAATTATGGATAACATTGCGAAAAATAGAAACACTTAACTGTGCTCATGTGGAGCCTATACACAGACCAAGAGGCAGCTGTTTGAGCAGAACAAGGGGCTACTTCATGGTTTAAAATCAGGAAAGGTGTGTATCAGAGTTGTATCCTTTCACCATACTTATTCAATCTGTATGCTGAGCAAATAATCCAAGAAGCTGGACTATATGAAGAAGATCATGGTATCAGGATTGGAGGAAGACTTAGTAACAATCTTTGATATGCAGATGACATAAACTTGCTTGCTCAAAGTGAAAGGAACTTGAAGCACTTACTGATGAAGATCAAAGACTATAGCCTTCAGTGTGGATTATACCTTAACATAAAGAGAAAAAAAATCCTCACAACTGGACTAATAAGCAACATCATGATAAGTGGACAAAAGATTGAAGTTGTCAAGGATTTCATTTTACTTGGATACATAATCAAAGCAGTCCAGAAATCAAACAATGCATTGCTTTGGGCAAATCTGCTGCAAAAGACCACTTTAAAGTGTTAAAAAGCAAAGAAATCACTTTGAGGACTAAGATGGCCCTGATTCAAATCATGGTATTTTCAATCACCTCATATGGATCCAACTGCTAGACAGTGAATAAGGAAGACTGAAGAAGAATTGATGCCTTTGAATTATGGTGTTGGTGAAGAATATTGAATATACCATGGACTGCCAAAAGAACAAACAAATATGTCTTGGAAGAAGTACAGCCAGAATGCTCCTTAGAAGCGAGGTTGGTGAGACTTTGTCTCACATATCTTGGACATGTTATCAGGAGGGACCAGTGCCTGGAGAAGGACATCATGCTTGGTAAAGTAGAGGGTCAGCGAAAAAGAAGCCCCTCAATGAGATGGATTGACACAGTGGCTGTAACAATGGGCTCAAGCATGGCAACAATTGTAAGGATGGTGTAGGACCAGGCAGTGTTTTGTTCTGGGTTGTTTTGTTCTCATAAGGTTGCTATGAGTTAGAATCAACTTGACCACACCCAACAACAACAATTCAGCAAAACTCCCCAAAGAAGCAAAACTCCTCGGGCCTCTGATCTGAGTAGTGCTAAGTGCTTAGGTCTCCGGGCTGAAAGATTAGAGTGGGAAAACCAGGGCTGTGGGTTAATGACACCCACCATAACCACTAGCTATGGTTTTGGGATTTTGAGTGAGGAACTCTACCATCTAGTTTCAGAGATCCCAGCTTCGAATGTATAAAAGAAGAAAATTAGGCTACGTGGCCTCAAAAGTCCCTACTAACTTAAAAATTCTATGACTATGGCTCTAAATTCACGACGAAATAGGGCATGGATGCTGCCATGATCTTACACTTTAGGTTAATTTTTGGAAGAACCAAAAGAAGGGCTTTTCACTGAAAGGATGGTAGCATTACCAAGGGAGAGTCTAGGATTTTTCTGAGAGATTCCTAAGGAAAGTGTTACAGTATTAAAGGATCCTACTTCGAAATGATAAAAAAGCCTTCCAATTGTAGGCGATCAAGCCATTCCCAGGCAGTGGGTCCCACTGGGCAAGGAGAGACCTTAGTGTCTCTCACTCTGTCTAGCCCACTTTCTATACTCCATGCCTTACTGGGTTTGAGTCCAAAGCCTGTCACAATCTAGAGAAAGTCGGGGTGATGCACTAATGGAATCTCTCTCTCTCTATGGCATTACACAAAACTCTTACTTCACATTAAAACCCCCCAAAATTTTTTTTAAAACCCATTGCCACAAGTTGATTCTGGCTCATGGCGACCCTATAGGACAGAGTAGAACTGCCCCATAGGGTTTCCAGAGAGCAGCTGGTGGATTCAAACTGCCAACCTTTTGATTAGTAGCCATAGATCTTAACCACTGAGCCACCAGAGCTCCTACTTCACACTAAAGATACCTCTTATTTTCTTTCACGATACTAGAGTATGTGTCAGTCAGAATCCCTGGAGGAAACAGATGGTTCATCTAAATTATAATTGAAGGAGAGCTATAATAAAGAGATGATTTCAAGAGATGGTCCAGTAGCCTGGGATTGGTAACAATGGAGCTTTTATCTACGTCCAAATGGAAGAGAAGAGGGAGCACCCAGAAGAGAGTTGTTTCGTGTGTGTATAACTCTACAGGGAGTCCCTGGGTGGCACAAACAGTTAAGAGCTGGACTACTGGCTGAAGGGTGGCAATTCAAACACACCCAAATGGACCTTGGGAGATAAGCCAGGCAATCTGCTTCCAAAAGGTCACAGCCTTGAAAACTTTATGGAGCACAGTTCTATGCTGACACACATGGTTTTGTCATGAGTCAGAAAGGACCAACGACAACTAACAACATTAGTATACATGGGGGTGTAAGCTTGAATCAACCCCACAGAAAGAAGCCAGGGGGAAGAAAATAGCTTCAAGGCCAGTGCCAAGTATTATGAAAACATCTCAATCCTTGCTAGTTGAAGCAATTACCTCCTGAAGCAATTTTCTTACTGTCCCCAGTCTGGTGAAAGTATATTCTGACAGAAGAGCCAAAAGTAGAAATTTTTCTATCAATGTACTTCCAAAACAATACCAACTTTCTGGAATGGAATAGGTGTGAGTATAGAATGTAAAATGATTCCTTATTCCCAGAGTAGGTTTCTCTACCAGAGACTAAAAACACTGGCATTTTTTTTTTTTAATTTGCTACTTGCTTGTTTTTTCTTTTTTTTTAAATATACCAGAGATTGATTTTTCTCTCACTACACTCAGTGTGCATATACTTAACCTACAGCCAACCTCCTAGATTTAAAACTAAAAGTCAGCTCTAGAGCCCTCTCTCAAACACCCACCATTGTTTCAGAAGGCCGTTAATATCAAACTTTTACAGTCTTACAATAAAGCTGCTTCAGTCTGAGGACCTTATACTATATCCTTCTCTATTCAATATACTTCTTTGTTAACAAACCCCAGCTGGATCTATTTTCTTAATTGCATTCCTACCTGAATGAATGAGGCAAATCCTCTTCAAGGTATAACCTGGGGTAGCAAATACATGGCAGAATGCTTCCACTTTTCATTCCCATACTCAGCAGATGTGACTAATTAACCAAAGCACTCGTTGTCAAAACAGGATTCCAGGCAACCAATACCCATCAGAGTTCAAACTATAGTTCAGTCTCCTTTGCAGTTAGTTATGTTCTACAGAGTCATTGCAAACACCGAATCAGTGAACCAGCGCTCCTAGGGGAAACACTCGGTTAGGCTCCCACAAGCCTGTGTTCACATTTTTGTCAAGCGATCAACACATAACCTTGTTTTATGTGTGTTTCTGTTTAAAAATACCTTATTTAATACATACTGTTCATTCATGGACATCGAACTCACAGCCAACAACATTATAACTCATGCCTGAACAAGGCTCATCTAACACACTTATTTTCTGTTAGGCAGAAACTTTCTTAAGCTTAGACAGCACTAGACAGCACCCTGTTTGTGGGCTACTTTAAGCAACAAAATCAACAGAACGCAAAAAAATGAAAAAAAGAAACAACCAACCAGCCCTAAATAGACCAAAAAAAAAAAAAAAAGAATACTTGTTTATAGCATGAAAGTTGAAACAAGATGCATCTCCTTATACGACTTCAGTTAAGAACACGCAGGTCAAATTTCTCACCACTCTGAGCATGTCCACAAATGACTGCGGGAGTGCCATGATTATTGATTTGGGGGTTATAAGTAAATTTTAGCAAGTAAGCAGATTCACAAACAGGAATTCACAAATAATGAGAAGCAACTGTATTTTCTAAGCCACCGATCTAAAAACTTTCTTTTTTTCCCCAGATACAACCATTTCCATGTCTGTGTTTTTTAGATGAGTTCTCTAGCTCATCAGGCTCAATCTATGGCATTCTCAGGCAAATGAGGCACTCCTAGGCTTTCAGCCATTTTGTCTTGGTTTGAAGACCCCTCTCTCTTAGTCATCTTCACATGTTTAGCTGAAATGATCAGCTCCTTTGCCTTTGAGGTCTCTGTGACACTGTGGCCACATCTACGTTACTTGTCCAAGAGCTGAGTGAATACTAAAGCTACTATTAATAACAGAGACCATCCAGCTCTGTCCAGTTGAATTCTGCAAAACATCGTAGGCTAGAGGTCCATGTACTGGGGCTGCGTACTATGTACTACACAGTCTCGTTCCTGGAAATTGTACAATATGGTAGTGAGTTTCTCTGCCAACAAATGCTCTGTTAAACAAGGGGATTAGTGTCTGCTTCCTTTATCTTTTAGTCCCTCCAGGCCTTTGATAATGGTATTAATCTATCATATGAAAGTCTTGTTAGGGTCTATTGCATTAGTACGTGACCACATTATAATAGCTCATTCTCCTGTAATTAACCTTCTATCAGCATTAACTATAAATTGTGCTTCTCTTATCCGCGTCTGTTAATCTTCTAACATCCGTGGTGTTAAGGACTAGCCATAACTAACATTTATGTAGGCGGGCCTTGTTACTTACTACATAGATACTCAGTGAAATAGCTCGTCTTCTCACGAGTTTGCTGTTTATAACCTAAGCCAGAGTTCTTCCATTCCCAAGTGAAACTGGGTTTCATCTGGGGCAGGGGGTATATTAACTGGAAAGTGTATCATTCCTTCCCTGTCTTATGCTGTAAATCTGAGGATTTATTTATCAAATCAAATCCTGGGATGTCAATGTTGGCAAAGAACTTTCTTAATGCTTAAAATAGATAATTTTTTAAGACAATGCAAGATACTTAAAACAAAGAACTTGTCATATACGATAAACCCTGTTGCCGTTGAGTTGATTCCAACTCATAGCAACCTCACAGGACAGAGCAGAACTGCCCCATAGGGTTTCCAAGGACCCTTTGATGGATTTGAACTGCTGACCTCTTGGTTAGCAGCTGTAGCTCTTAATCATTGTACCATCAGGGCTCTGTCATATACAATAGGTAACATAAACTAAAATTTAACATAAACTAAAATTAGGTTCAAGAGAGTGTAGGTAAGTATATGATGGTAGACTTTATGGTTCATTCATTTGTTCAACAAATATTAATCATTCTCAAGTACAAACATTTGGCAGGCAATACTCTAGGTACTGTTTGTAGGTTACTTCTAAACTTTAGAAGTTGTGTGGAGGGCAACCACCAAGCCACCACACACATTCCCTTGGATGGGTAAGAAGTAGGTTGGATTAGGGCAGATGGATCATAGATCTGGCCCAGTTCAGCAGTTCTTACAGTCTTTTAACATTTTTATTGTGAATATTAGCTTATTCAAACATACAAGCAGGATACTATCTAATTCCAAACCTTTGATCTGAGTGAATCTAAAGAACTTGTATAAATAGAAGAAAATAAACACTCAGAACTGAAGTTCTACCTGCTTACATGATTAAAATCCTATTTCTTTAAAAAGATGAAAGTTTTGGCCAAATAGTTGACTTTTTCTGTGTAATGGGCTAAGCTGGCTTCCATAACTTCAAAGTTCTCTTTTCTATGACGTTTATTGACCCTCTTACAGCCCAAGGTTCCTGCCTTCAGAGTTTCACTTTACCCAGTCTTATATTAATACATTGAATTCTAGCAAACAAGAAAGAATGCTCATGGAATATGAAGATTAGTGACTAAACAATTCCAAGATATATTGGTTTGCTTTCTTCCTAGAGATACATATAACCAAAACCAGTTGGTGTAGAGTGGACTCCAATTCACGGCAACCCTATGTGTGTCAGGGTAGAATTGTGTGCTCCATAGGGTTTTCAATGACTGATCTTTTAGAAAGTGGATCACCAGGTTTTCTCTCAAGGCACCTCTGGGTAGACTTCAACTTCCAAACTTTCAGTTAGCAGTGGAGTATGTTAATCGTTTGCACCACCCACATAAAACCCAAACCCATCGCCATTGAGTGGATTCTGACTCCTAGCGAACCTATAACCTATAACCCTATAGAGGAACATTAATAAAAGTTCAAAGGAACCCAAATCCTTTCCTCCCTCCCATCACAGAAATTATCACCTACTTTACAAACAAGAGATTATTTACAAAGTGGGTTTAAAAAATAGTTTAGATTTGTGCTTCCTTTAGTATTCCTTGATCAAACATTTTGTATTTAAAATTATTTTATTGTAGATATCATTTCAAGTACTTAAAATAGAAAAACAACAAAGGAGAACACACAGCCCTGGTTGTAGAAACAGTCATTGAAACAACACTTAGGAAGAAAAGGAGATCAACAGTGCTGCATAAGCAAAAAGATCTTTTTACTGCTGTACTTGTTGACTAGACGGTGACTGATAACTAGGAGAATAAATACACCCACCCTCTTTATACTCTTCAAAAATACCTTGTCTTTACACAGAACTATGTAAAATCTTACCTTAAAGGGGAAGATCGCAGACTACTTACACGACTGTTTTTGTTTTTTTTTTTTTAGACAATTCAAGTAAAAAGGCATATTTTGAGGTTTTTAAAAAGTTAGGTGAAATCCAGAAAACGAGGTAGGAGACAGATAGAGAATAAAAGAAGGAAGCCAGGTGCATGCTGTATTCTGGAGAAAGCATTTCTGAAAGCTTTTTTTGAAAGCTCTTTAGCTACAGCTAAGATTGAGGTTAGAATGAGCATCGCGTGCCATTCTTGAAGGGTCCCAGGGCTGACTCATTTGCTTTATCATTTCTCATGAAAACAAGAGGTGGCAGCCACCACTGGAAGGGAGCGGGTGACTTGGTGACTGATCTCTTTACTGAGCTGAGGAGAGCAATCACACGCAAGGTTCAGAACCTCCCCACTCCCAGAGAAACCTGGCAGCTTTGTACAAAGGAAGTTCTGTCTATCCAAGAAGACAGGTGGTAACTGAAAACACAGATACAAAGAGAAGAAGAAACACTTTACACTTCAAAAATGTAAAACAGTAACAGTCAGGATTTTTCTAGTTCCCACCTGTACATGACGCTCTTAGCCGTACCTGGCAAATTAAGACAGACTTGATCACTGCTCTGTATTTTAAAAATTCTTTCCCTTTCTAAATGCATCGCTTCATTTTAACTGTCTAAAAAACCTTCTATAGTTCATTTCCTTTAAAACAGGTGCAATTTTAATAGAGTGAAAAAAAAAAAAAAACTATTGCTGTCCAGTCGATTCAAACTCATAGCAATCCTACAGTGACCCTATAGAACAGAGTACAACTGCCCCATTGGGTTCCCAAGGGGAGCCTGATGTATTCGAACTGCTGACCTTTTGGTTAGCAGCCGTAGCTCTTAACCACTATGACACTAGGGTTTCCTTTAATAGAATGGTGGGGGCAAAAACCACACACCCACCCAAGGGATTGAGGACTGAGTGATGGAAACAGTGAGACGAGGGAGGCAGAACATGATAAATGTCCTAAGAGAAGTAATGTGCTAGGGAATGTCAGTTTTCTTTTTTTTCCTGGGGCAGTAGGGCTGACTTTGGATTGAGCTGAACTGAAGAGATGGACATTAATGCCTTTCTATGTGGATTTTGGAAGGAATTAAGAGCAACAATAGCAGCTTTGTTGACCACTTAATGTGAAGTGAGTTGGGGGACTGGAGTGGACATTTTTCTCTAAACACTTTACAAGTATGTCTATATTAATCCTTAAAACAACCCAGAGAGGTAAATGTTGTTATGCCCGTTTTGTTGTTGTTGGGTGCTGTCTAGTCGATTCTGACTCATATCAACCACATGGGACAGAGTAGAACTACCCTATAGGGTTTTCTAGGCTGTAATCTTGATAGGAGCGGATTGCCAGGTCTTTCTCCCACAGAGCTGCTGGGTGGGCTCAAACCGCCAACCTTTCAGTTAGCACCCAAGTGCTTAAAATTGAGGCAGCAAGTCAACGGAAAGAGAAAGTAAAATTGATGGAATTCAGGTAAACCGACCCCATTGTCAGCCTGAAGCCTAAAAGTTCCCGAAGCACGCCTGCCTTCTTTGTGACTAAGATCCAATATTTTTTGCTTTACTTCCATTTATGAAGCATGTTCTCATAGATCATCTCAATTTACCCTCACAACAGCACTGACAGGACTATTATTATCTTATTGTTGAGCTTGGAAACCCTGGCGGCGTAGTGGTTAAATGCTAAGGCTGCTAACCAAAGAGTCGGCAGTTCGAATCCTATTGGGTCGCTATGAGTTGAAATTGACTTGATGGCACTGGGTTTGGTTTGGGTTTGGTTATTGTTAAGCTTGTTCCTCAGATGAGAAAAATGAGTCTCAAGGAGTTTTCAAGATCACTCATCCAGGAAGCAGAGAGCCACAACCAGAACCCAAATCTTCTGCCTTCAAATCCTCTGATTTCTCAGTTTTACCTCCTGCAGCTCATCACCACTGGCCTCCTCGGATTGCGATGCACAAGAAGGATGCACGAGAAGGCTGTGAGGTACCGCAGACTCTCACACTCACATGCCACCTGAACCACAGATTTAGCCCATTCGCTTTACAGCTTCTTCAGGAGAGGTAGCGCTTTAATCTTTCATCAGCCATTTACACTTTAGTGTGAAGAAGGGTGTGAGATCAGTGTTTGATGGAGAAAAAGGCAAACACTAGAACAGAAAAGAAATAAAATAAAAACAGAGGATGAGACTATTCAGTACCTAAGATAATTGGGGTGATGTGCGTGGGGGAATTGAAGACCTAAAGAGAAATTGACAATTGTATAGGTAAGTTAGAGACATACCTTTCTTTGACCCACCCGTTTTCACATCTTGCTGAGGACTCAACTCCCCTTGACCCATTGCCATAGAGTCGATTCTGACTCATAGTGACATTATAGAACAGAATAGAACTGCCCCATAAGGTTTCCAAGGCTGTAATCTTTATAGAAACAGATTGCCACATCTTTCTCCTGCAGAGCGGCTGCTGGGTTTGAACCGGCAACCTTTTGATTAGCAGCCAAGTGCTTAACCACTGTGCCAGTGGTTTCCAAACTTTATTAACAGTAAAAACCTGGTTTGAAGTAAAAGCTTGCATTTATAAAACCAAAAATGAAACCCAGTGCCGTCGAGTCGATTCCGACTCATAGCGACCCTATAGGGCAGAGTAGAACTGCCCCATAGAGTTTCCAAGGAGCACCTGGCGGATTCGAACTGCCGACCTTTTGGTTAGCAGCCGTAGCACTTAACCACTACACCACCAGGGTTTCCTGCTTGCATTTATATACATGATATATTAAATAAGAATGTAATCGATAAAATTTATGATGAATTTAGAATGAGAGTTTAGCTATTTTAATGAGAGTTACAGTCTTATATGCACCTTGGCATCCAATCTATTTTTTTTAGTTTTGATTTAGTTGCAAAGCTAAATTAACATGAAACAGAAACTACCCCCAAAAGTAGAAATCTCCTGTGGCAGATTTCTCCCACTTCTGAGGCCACAAGATCCTTCGGAGAATCTGGCAGCTAAGAATCTGCAGGAATGGTGTGGTTAGCAGCGGGCCCAGCTACACAGGGTCACACAACAATAGAAAGCCTCTCCTGTTCTCTCCTAGAGAACCTCACTGTAGAGGATGCCCAAAGCATCCCCTAGCAGGAAGGCTGGGGCAATGCGAACCTCCTGTTCAAGAAGATCTTCAGGGACTGCTACTGAAGGACACTGAATGATCACTCTTGATGGGCTGTTGTGAAGGGGATGTAGACCCAGTAAGCCCATGCTCAGTTTACCACAAGGTCAGGTTTGAGGTTTGAAACCTCAGAAGTCTTCCACTGGGTTGATGAAAAGAAGAGCTGACAATTGTCTGCAGCAAGCAACAGCAAAATACAGTCACAAAGCTTTAAGGAAGCCTCCTAAAGGCTGGTATCAAAATGCCAATATATACAATGGTAATGATTATAAAGCTAATAACTCAGCTAATATGGATTGAGTGATTACTACTCAGTTATTGATTATTCCTATTTTACATATGAAAAGCCTGAGGAATGGAGAAGTTAAGTAATCTTTCCAAGGATATGACACACCATCTTTTTTTTTTTCATTTTCAGTTTTAGCAAATAATTCAAAAATATGTTTTAAAAAAATGAAATTGGAATCCATAATTTTAGGAAATCCTGAAGTGCTCCTACCAAATACAATTGGAAAATCACTGCTTTACTGTTCCGCCACTAGAACCACTGGGTGGAAGGGCAGATTTTTATTCAATACAAAGTATGCATTTATTCATAATTCGACTGTTGGATCATGTAATAACATTTCTTGAGAGTTTTTGTTTTTTTTAATGGGAGAGGTAGTAAGCTCCCCATCACTGGAAATGTTGAAGCAGAAACAGAATTTTCACCTTTAGGTATATCATACCTGTACCCAACCAGGTGCTGCTGTCCAGTTGATTCCAATTCATGCTGACCTCATGTGTAGCAGAATACAACTGTGCTCCAGAGGGTTTTCAGTGGCTGATTTTTCAGACGTAGATCACCAGGCCTTTCTTCCATGCTGCCTCTGGGTGGACTAGAACCTCCAAACTTTTAGTTAGCCGCTGAAGTGTAACTAGCATACAGTTGGACCCCTTTTCAAATTTAAGATCAGACGTTCCTAGGAGAATAGAGTCTCCACTGAACTGAGTTGAAGCTTCTGGTTGTAGAAGGCTGGTATTGTGGGGTTTTAATAATAAGTAAACACTTATAAAGTGCTTATTATGTTTTAACTCCTTTACGTATGATTTCCACTACCCTATAGGGCTGCTATGAGTCAGAATCAACTCCATGAGTTTGGTTTGGTACTGAGGTACATATTATTTCAGAGGAGGAAACTGAGGCCTAGAGAGATTGAGCACTTTGCTCGAGATCACACAGGATTCTAACTGCACAATCTGGCTACTAAGTCCATGTTCTTCAACTCTGTGGTAGTTACGCTTCTCCTAGTGAGACAGTTGGAGCCCTAGTGGCATAGTGGTTAAGAGCTCGGCTGCTAACCAAAAAGTCAGCAGTTCAAGTCCACCAGTTGCCCCTTGAAAACCGTATGAGGCAGTTCTACTCCATCCTACAGAGTCACCATGAGTTGGAATTGACTCAACGGCAAGGGGTTTGGTTTTGGTTTAGTGAGAGAGTTACAGTTATACAAACTTACAAGTAGAGGAGGGTTTAGCTAAAACACTGCAGATAAATTAATAAACAGATGCAGGAAGTGGTTTGTTGCATAATAGGCAGTTTCTATCCACATTTCTATAGTTATGTCACCAAACCACAAGTTGACACTTCAACAAAAATCAGTGCCAGAGAAGGGTAAGACAGTACACAATACTGGGGAAGCCAGCACACCTTGTACAAGGCAAGGTCACGAAAGCTCCATAGACATATCCAAACTCCCTGAGGGACCGAATTGCTGGGCTGAGGGCTGTGGGGACCGTGGTCTCCGGAAACATCTAGCTCAACTGGCATAACATAGTTCACAAAGAAAATGTTCTACATTCTACTTTGGTGAGTAGCGTCTGGTGTCTTAACAGCCTGTGAGTGGCCATTCAAGATACTCCTCTGGTCTCACCCCTTCAGGAGCAAGGCAGAATGAAGAAAATTAAAGAGACAAGGGAAAGATTAGTCCAAAGGACTAATGGACCACAACTACCACGGCCTCCGCTAGACCGAGTCCATTACAACCAGATGGTGCCCAGCTACCACCACTGACTGCTCTGACAGGGATCACAATAGAGGGTCCCAGACAGAGCTGGAGAAAAATGTAAGACAAAATTCTAACTCACTAAAAAAGAACAGACTTACTGGCCTGACAGAGATTGGAGAAACCCTGAGAGTATGGCCCCTGGACACCCTTTTAGCTCAGTAAAGAAGTCACTCCCAAGGTTCCGCCTTCAGCCAAAGATTAGACAGGCCCATAGAACAAAACGAACATGAACAGGCACACCAGCCCAGCGGCAAGGACTAGAAGGCAGGAGGGAACAGGAAAGCTAATAATGGGGAACCCAAGGCTGAGAAGGGAGACTTTTGACATGTCGTGGGTTGTTAACCAATGTCATAAAACAGTATCTATACTAACTATTGAATAAGAAGCTAGTTTGTTCTGTAAACTTTCATCTAAAGTACAATAAAATTAATTAATTAAAAAGACGATGGAAGAAAAAAAAATCAGAGCCAGAAAAGCCTCGATAACATCAATATTCCTTGATTCTCAACTCAGTAAGTCAGCTTCATCTAATTTTAAATTTACTGTGGGGAAAAAAAAAAGATAAGGAGAAAACACTAAAACAGTATTATTAGAATATCAATTCTATAGCCTTTGTAAAAAAAAAATTTTTCCGTAACAATAGGACATTTTTTTGACAGAGAACAACCACAAGACATTTACAGTATATTAATTAAATAATTGGATGCAAAGCATGGCTATGTGCCGTAAGGCAAGCTCTTGATTCCTCTGGAGCTTTCAAAATTCAGTGGTTTTGAGAGCAACCTGGGAGCCAGATTACTTTGGCTCAATACTTCCAAGCTCTGTTGTCTTGGGCACAATACTTCACTCATATGGTTATTTCAAATATTAAATAGGTTATTCCATGTACTTTTAGAACAGTGCCAGGCACATAGTAAACCCCTTACTAGTCTTAGCTACTATTATTCACTGGCATGAGGGAAACAGAGCCTGGAGATACAAAGAGATAAATAATATTCTAGGGTGTTACGTGACAGACAGGAGAGAGTTACAGATACTAAATATGCCAGGGTTCAAAGTGAGATGAGATCGTTGTGGGTGGGAGCGGTTGGGGCAACGGAGGGCAGGCTCTCAGGGTGGGATGTTGTGAGCAGGGCCAGTCCACCTTTGATGTGGCACCTGCTCATCTGCTGTGGCAAGTGCACTGTTCTCAGCTGAACTCAGATGGTCTGACAAGTACGCTTGACCACAGAGGAGAAACAGTGAAGATAAGAATTAAGAAATTAAACAACAGATAGGAAGTCAATGCTGAACAACAAAAATTAAAATATGCAGAAGGCAAGATGTTATTCCTTTCCCAAATGAAAAATATATGCATATGACTACATAGGAAACCCTCGTGGCCTAACGGTTAAGAGCTACAGCTGCTAACCAAAAGGTCTGCAGTTTGAATCCACCAGGCACTCCTTGGAAACTCTGCAGGGCAGTTCTACTCTGTCCTATTGGGTCGCTATTAAAACACACAGAAGGCAATATGTTATTCCTTTCCCAAATGAAAAATATATGCATATAAATACACAAGGGTAATACTTTGATACATATGTATTTTTACAGAATTGCTTTTCACTTTTCTCGTTAAATTCCTTCATTAGATTATTCAAATTTCTTAGCTTAAAAACTGAATTATTATTACTGACGTTGACTAGGGGAAATGAACTATTTACCGATGTATCTATCTATAAAATGTAATCGTATATGCATGTATATACTTTCCACTGCAAGGGGAGCAAGAGCAATTCGGAGTGACTAAACTCTTCTGCTGACTAATCTCATCTACTCTTCTTGTTTCCTTCAAAGTGCCAACCAATCATTTGCCAAGTTTTCCTATTTATGAAATATCTCATCAATTGTTTTAACGTCCTCAATATGGCTTTAACTGATTTACTAAAGACCTGTGTCAGGGATCCCCGAGGCTGCCCTCAGGTTCAAAGATTCGCCAGAAGGACTCACAGAACTCCAGAGAGCTGTTGTACTTACAGTTGCAGTCCATTACAGCCAACGGATCCGGTTTAAAATCAAGTACACACGGCGCTCTCAGAGAAATCAGACCCAAGCCTCCATATGTCCTCTCCCAGGCCGGGTCTACTATGTTTGGCAGATTGATGGCTCTCTCTCTCTCTCTCTTTTTTTTTAATAAGCACTTATTTTAATTAGTGAGATAAAATACATTTGACAAAAGAAAGTCCTGGGATATTTATGTTATTATCATGCTGCCTATGTCTATTTTAATCCTAAAATTCAGAAAGAAGTTACCTAAAATCTGACACTTGAGTTTCCTCTGTGTAACGGCAAAATAATCCCCAAGACCAATGTGGAGGTGATAAAACATTAATGTTAACATGAAGATTTTACAGCAATTAAAAAAAAATACTTAAAAAACAAACGGCCCCTCTAAAACATTAGGTTGATTTGGCACTTAATACGATTTATAACAAATTAGGTATAATTGTATCTCAGAATTGTTAAGAGGAAAAGTAATGTACTAATTTTCTTGTTAAAATTCAGAGGCTCGATTGTGAGAGAGATATAGAGGAGGCAAGTTTAAACTAGAAATCTTGTGCTGGAAACATACTGGTGCCAGAGGAGTTGACAGACAGCACTTAATTCAGGAACTATGTGTGAAAACATGAGCAGTGCTGCCAATCAGGGAACCTCCCCTGAGCCTTGGTGTCCAGGGTTTTATTAGAGGTCAGTCATGTAGGTATACAGTGCCCTTGTGGCTGACCTAAGTGACCTTCACCTTCCACCCCCAGGAGGTCAAATTGATGCAGTGTGACCCAAAGCTTCAGCCGTACAAAAGAAGGTTTTCACCTTGAGATAGGGAAGAAAAAGGGACTAAGCCCCTAGGCAAGAAGCCGGACAACACCTGCAACTTGCAACTTCCGTGCAAAAATTGTGTGCTTGGCTAATGACGCAAAACCCCCATCCTGAAATGTGTGATAAGGAAAGAACAAACAATGTATTCCCTCGTAAGATGTTTTTCAGAAAGACTAACCCGATCTGGTCCCTGAAACATGTGCAGACAGCAGACATCCACAAAGTGACCTACTGATGACTTCCCCCTAATGCAAGTACCTGTGACAGGAATCAAAGCGGCATCACAGGAGGGACTGCGCAGGTGCAACACCCCATAATAAGTCCTGCCACCTGGTCCCAAAGAGCCTTTGCTATGGGTTCCATCTTGGATTCCAGATGCCCCCGCAAACTAATTTAGTATGCACTGCCATTCTGACAAGTACCCGCCCCTTGAAAGAAACGTACTAAATATTCATTACTCACCCTAGCCAGACCCATATAACCCATTGCCATTGCCATATAAGTCCCAGAAAAACCTTTGTTTGGGCCAACAGAGGCTAGTGTTGCCTGGTCCCTCTCTGTTCCCTGCTCCCGAGTCTCTGCTTTCTTTCTGCCATTAATATATCTTTGTTCATGTGGAACCTCTGAGCCTCTCCTGGCCATTCTTGGTCAGTAGAAGGCAAGAACCTAGGCAGGGCTTATTCCCAAGCTGGGAAGCCTTGCCCTGTAACCACCTTATATCACATCGTAAGCGTAAACCATCTGACATGGCCCAAGGCCTCAGGCATACAAAGACACTCTTATCAAGCAGGATACCCCAAAGCCTGAGAGGTCCTCTCCTCCAGCTGGGTGAAGGTCAGTTCTTGAGCAGCCCAGGCCTGCTATATTAACCGTTTACTGCACAATACCTAATGTCTGCACAGTGCTTAACAGTTTATGTAAATTTCCCATACATTAACCAAT
The DNA here is from genome assembly GCF_024166365.1 of Elephas maximus indicus. Taxonomy (NCBI): domain Eukaryota; kingdom Metazoa; phylum Chordata; class Mammalia; order Proboscidea; family Elephantidae; genus Elephas; species Elephas maximus. The sequence goes on from NC_064836.1 coordinate 69,161,201, forward strand.
TTACTTTCCACAGTCACTTTGTGAGCTAGATGTTACTCATTGTGTCTTACAGATGAGGTGGTAAGCGTCTGTATGTCTTCTTCCAGATCACACGGTCGAGAGAGGTCTAAGATCTGCTCTCAGGGCACCTGCTCCCAAGTCCTTTATGCGAATACTAAAGAAGGTTTCAGAAATTATCATTATGCCTTTAAGGCCTCTAGTGCCTGGTTGGAGCCCTGGTGGCACAGTGGTTAAGAACTTGGCTGCTGACCAAAACCTTGGCATTTCAAATCCACCAGTCACTCCTTGGAAACCCTATGGGATAGTTGTACTCTGTCCTATAGGGTCACTATGAGTTGGAATCTACTCAATGGCAACAGGTTTGGTTTTGGGCTTTTTAGTGCCTGGTTAAAAATGAAAGTGGGGGAGGTGTTGAAAGTACAGACTTGTATTTGAGCTTCTGCCTATAACTTTTTTGTGAGATATCATTTATTTGTTTTATTTTGTTTTTCTATTTGTTTTTCCTCTGGGGGGAAAAAAAAGAGCCAGGGAGTTATTTTTCCTCAGAAACTTCAGAACCCTGCCAGGTAGAGCAATTCATTTCTACAACCCCTAACTGATCTGGGCTGTGTATTTTTCAGGTGAGCAAGGGTGGAGAGTAGAACAAAACCCTCCTCTAGCAGCAGAGACACACTGAACCTTTTCCCAGGAACTGTCCTTATTGCTTCAGCTTCATTAGGGATTAAAGTTGTTAAGGCCACAACTTTGTGTATGAGCTTCCTCACGCCCAGAAATTGAGAACTTGGTCAGCAAAGCCAGTTCCTACTGTAAGATCTTTCAGCAGAACTGATGGTTTATGATGGGCCTGTAACAATCTAAGAAATTGTTATGAAGAGCTGGGGAAGGGAGCCATTGGAGGAGGTGTAAGCAGAAAGACCAAGATACCCTACCAGCGTATTCATAAGGCCAGCAGAAAGAGGAGGAGCTTAACCCAACCCTGTAAATATAAACTCATGGTCTGATGGCCTGTCTGGAAAACTGCATTTCTTTTGTGTCAGAAGAGCCTCTGGATGGTGCAAAAGGTTAATGGGCTTGACTGCTAACTGAAAGGTTGGAGGTTCAGGTTTACCCAGAGGTGCCTCAGAAGAAAGGCCTAGTGTCCTACTTCCAAAAATATCAACCACTGAAAACCCCAGGGAGCACAGCTCTACTCTGACACAGCTGGAGTCACTACAAATCAGAGCTGACTTGCGGACACTGGTTTTAATGCAAGGTTTGAGGAAACAGGATTAAGGTGGAGCACAAGTACAAGTTGATGGATTAAGGAAAATGGCAACGGGGCATGTAGGAAGGAAAAGGAAGGCAAGATCGAAGCTAAAGATGAGAAGTATGTTTTAGTGGGTTAGAATCCACAGCCACAAAGGAGGGAACTTGAAGCTGGTGAACAAAAAGCAGGGGCATAGGGAAACTGTGGTTGTATTTGGCGAGTATTTGAGTACTGACCTCACTCTTGACCTCATTTTAGTTTCTATTAGTTTCCTTTTGCTAACTTTTCTTATTTTTAATTGAATTTATCTTATTATATCTTATGCATTATTATGCTGTTAGTTTCTGTCAAGTTGGCTGCGAGTCATAGCGACCCTATGTGTGTTAGAGTAGAACTGTGCTTGTCTGACTTTTTGATAGCAGATCATCAGGACTTTCTTCCTGGTCTGTCTTGGTCTAGAAGCTCTGTTGAAACCTTTCACCATGGCTGACCCTGTTGGTATTTGAAATACCCTCCAGCATCATAGCAACATCCAAGCTACCACAGTATGACAAACTGACAGGTGGTAGATGTCATCTTAATTCCTTTTTGGGATAAATCAGACGTGTAAATTAATAACTAGGTTCTCAGAGAAAAACGTGGAACAGAGCCTTAAATTCCTAAAAAAAAAAAAAAGACCAACTAAACTGGTTGAGACTGGAGGGCTCTCTGAGACTACTGCCCTAAGATACTCTTCAAACTTGAACAGGAACTAACCCCAGACATCACCTTGTAGCTAAGCAACAAATTAGCTTAAAAAATGACTGTCATCTATAAGTACTGTGCTCCCTTTTTTTAAAAAAATCACCTATAAGAGATCAAATCTTTAAAACAAAGATGAAAATGTAAGGGGGCAGGGTAAATACATTAATGGAAATGGAACAACCAGAATGAAAATAACAAGAATATTCACACATTGTGAAGAAGGTAACCAATATTACTGAACAACTTGTGTAGAAATTATTGAATGGGAGCCTAAACTACTGTGTAAACATTCACCAAAAACACTATAAAATATTATTTAAAAAAAAAAAAAAACTAGGTTATCATCATCTGAAGCAACTATGTGAGGTTACATTTGGGTCTTGTTTTGTTTTTTAACATATAAGGAAAGGACATAAGAGCTTGGCTGCTACCAAAAGGTTAGCAGTTTGAATCTACCAGCCATTCCTTGGAAACCCTATGAGGCAGTCCCACTTTGTCCTATAGGGTTGCTGTGAGTTGGAATCAAGTTTGTTTTTTTAAGAGGAAAATGATAAGGAGATATGTATGATAAATTTGAAGGAATTAAAAAAGATGTGCAAAGCAAAAATAGTGCAATAGAAATTCCTTGTGCATGCAACACAGAGTATTTTAGTAATAGGACAGAAAGTATTGTGATTAATCCAGAAAAGAAACATCAAACCACAAAGATTCAAACAAGAACAAAACTTCAACATTAAAAAAATGAGTTACAGTTTTTGCAGCTGTATCAGTGGGACACCTGGGGGCTTTTCTTTTGTTTCTTTTTTTCTTCCAAATTTTTATCTAGTTATTTTTTTTCTTTTTCCCTTTTTTATTTCTTTTTGTTTTTCTCCATTTCTCAGTTTCTCACCTCTCCACTCCAACAGCAAGCTCCCTTAGCACTCTTTTTTGTTTGTTTGTTTATTTGTTTTTGGTTCCTGCTTCTCTCTAGTTTTCCCCATACCCATATTAGCTCCACACATTGCAAACTCCCCCCTAGTATGTGCCACAAACAACCCACCCCACCCCCTCCCCTTCAGCTGGACCTGCCCTGCTGCACCATAGCTGAGTTACTGGCCCTGCCTATTGTACAAGGAGGTGAAAAGTATCCTGACCACAGACAAATAAACAGCAAAGAACATACAGCCCACCTGTGCAGGTATAACCAAATAAAACAAGAAAGCAGAATGACACAAACAGATCTACAATCAATAAACAAAGAAAATAACTACTGAATGTCCCAATGACAGCTGAAAATGTCAAAACATATTTAAAAAACAACAAAGGATGGGATGGTTCCAGTAGGCATTTAAAATAAAACACCAGATGACTTTCCAATAGAGGCAAAGCCACTAGAACTACCTGATAGGGAATTCAGATCTCTAATTTTCAGCGCTATCCAAGAGTTGAAGCAAAAAGACAAAATTGAGGAAAGAATAGACAAATTCACGGAAAAAGCAGACAAATTCACAGAAAAAAAAAGATCAAAAAAAAAAGGAAGAATTCAGGAAAATAATACAGGAACAAAATGCCAAAATAAATTTACAGCTGCAAATCATATAAAAACAACAATTAGAAATCCAAAAGATAAACAACAAGGTTTTCAAAAATGAACATTGTCATAGAAAGGCTAAGGAGTAGGTTTGAAATGATGGAAGACAGGATCAGCTAAATTGAAGACAAACAATTGAATACAACTCTGTTTGAGGAAAAATCAGAAAAAAGAAGAAACCCTGAGAATTATGTGAGATACAATCAAAAGCAAAAACTTGAGAGTGATCGCAGTTCCAGAACAGGGGGAGAAAATGGAAAACACAGAGAGGATCATTGAAGAATTGCTGACAGAAAACTTCCCTAATATCCTGAATGATGAAAAGCTGACCATCCAAGAAGCTCAATGAACCTCATATGGGATAGACCCCAAAAGAAAAACACCAAGGTATATCATAATCACATTTGCTTAAACCAAAGACGAAGAGAAAATCCTACGAGCAGCTTGAGAAAAACAAAAAGTCACATACAGAGGAGAAACAATAAGACTAAGCTCTGATTATTTGGCAGAAACCATGCAGGCAAGAAGGCAATGGGATGACATATATAAAACTTTGAAAGAAAAAAAAATTGCCAACAAGAATAATATATCCTGCAAAACTCTCATTCAGATATGATGATGAAATTAGAATATTTCCAGATAAACAGAAATTAAGGGAATATGTAATAACCAAACTTACAAGAATTATTAATGAGAGTCCTTCAGTATGAGATCAAACAACATCAGACCACAGCCTGAATCCAGGACACAAGACTGTATCAGCTAGATTTCCAACCTAGGAAATGAAATCTCAAGGACTATCCAAAACCAAAAGAATTACAGCAGGGAACCAGAGAGGTTACTCTGTAAATGACAACAACATCAGAACAACAAAAGAGGGAATAAATGGTTTAGGTATAGAACTTTCTAATGTAAGGTGATACCAAGTAATACAGACTGGTTCAAACCTAGGAAGATAAGGGTAAATTTCAAGGTAACCATAAAGAAAGTTAACAAACCTATTCATCAAAATAAAGAAGAAAAACATAAAGGCTCAAAAAAAACAAAAGAAATGAAAAGGAAATCCAAAAACAAAAGAAATTTGGCACATGAGAGTGAGAGGAACAAAGAAAATGTCAGCACCGCAAAAAAAAGCACTACAAAATGGTAGCACTAAATTCACACCTATCAATAATTACACTGAATGTAAATGGCCTAAAAGCATCCATAAAGAGACAGAGAGTGACAGAACGGATTAAAAAAAAAGAAAGGATCCATCATTATGCTGTCTACAAGAGACACACATTAGAAACAAAGATATAAATTTATTAAAAATCAAAGGGTGGAAAAAATATATCAAGCAAATAACTACCAAAAAAGAGCAGGAGTGGCAATATTAATCTCAGATAAAATAGGCTTTTTAAAACAAAATCCACCAGAAAAGACAAAGAAGGGCACTATGTAATGATTAAAGGGATGATCCATCATGAAGATTTAACCATAGTAAACATCTATGCACCCGATGACAGGGCTCCAAAACACATAAAACAAACTCTAACAGCACCGAAAAGAGAAATCAACAGTTCCACAATAATAGTAGGAGACTTCAACACACCACTCTCAGTAAAGGACAGAACATCTAGAAAGCAACTCAACAAAGATACAGAAGAGCTAAAGGGCACAATCAGCCACCCTCAGCTCGTAGACATATACAGAACACTCCTCCCAAGAGCCGCAAAGTGCACATTCTTTCCCAAAGCACATGGAATGTTCTCCAGATTAGACCACATCTTAGGCCACAGAGCAACTCAACAAAATCCAAAACATTGAGATAATATAAAGTATATTCTCTGACCACAACACCATCAAAGTAGAAATTTACAACAGTAAGAACAAGGAAAAAAATCAATTACGTAGAAACTGAATAACACCCTGCTTAAAAACCACTGGGTAATAGAAGAAATCAGAGATGGAATTTTTAAAAATCCTAGAATCAAATGAGAATGAAAACACATTATACCAAAACCTTTGGGACACAGCAAAGGCAGTGCTTACATCAATTTATAGCAATAGGTGCACACATCAAAAAAGAAGAAAAGGACAAAATCAAAATATTAGCTACACAACTTCAACAAATAGAAAGAGAACAGCAAAAGAAGCCCACAGCCATCAAAAGAAAGGAAATAATAAAGATCAGAGCAGAAATAAATGAAATAGAGAATAGAAAAACAATAGAAAGAATCAACAAAACCAAAAGTTGGCTCTTGGAAAGGATCAACAAAATTGACAAACCACTGGCCAAACTGACAAAAGAAAAACAGGAGAGGACACAAATAACCCAAATAAGAAATGAAATGGGGGGCTTTACAACAGACCCACCTAAAATAAAAAGAAGCATAACAGAGTATTATGAAAAACTATGCTCCGACAAATTTGAAAACCTAGAAGAAATGGACAAATTTCTAGAAACACACTAACTACACAAACAAACACAAAATGATGTTGAAAATCTGAACAGACCCATAACAAGAGAAGAGATAGAGAAAATAATTTTTAAAAATGCCCCAAAACAACAACAAAAAACCCTGGCCCAGATGGCTTCGCTAGAGAATTCTACCAAACATTCAGAGAAGAGCTTACGCCAGTACTACTCAAACTATTTCAGAACATAGAAAAGAAAGCAATACCACCAAATTCATGAATTCTATGATACCAAAACCAGGCAAAGACACCAAAAATAAAAAAAAGGAAATTACAGACCAATATCTCTCATGAATATAGATGCAAAAATTCTCAACAAAATTCTAGCCAATAAAATTCAGCATCATATCAAAAAAATAATACACCACAACCAAGTAGGATTCATACCAGGTATGCAAGGATGATTCAACATTAGAAAATCTATCAATGTAATCCACCACACAAATAAAAGGAAAGAAAAGAGTCACATGATCATCTCAATCAATGCAGAAAAGGCATTCAACATAGTCCAACACCCATTCCTGATAAAAAACTCTCAATAAAATAGGTATAGAAAGGAAATTTCTCAACATAATAAAGGGTGTCTATGCAAAACCAACAGCCAACATCATTCTTAATGAAGAGAGGCTGAAAACATTCCCCCTTGAGAACAGGAACTAGACAAGTGTGCCTTTTATCACCACTCTTATACAACATTGTGCTGGAAGTCCTGGCTAGAGCAATAAGACAAGAAAAAGAAATGAACAGCATCCAAATTGGTAATGAAGAAGTTAAACTGTCCCTATCCCAGTAGTTAAAATGTCCCTATAGAAAACCCAAAAGACTCCACGAGAAAACTACTGGAACTAATAAAAAGATTCAGCAAAAATCAGTTGGATTCCTATACATCAATAAAGAGAATGATGAAAAGGAAATCAGGAAAACAATATCATTTATAACAGCCCCTAAAAAAAATAAAATGCTTAGGAATAAATCTAACCAGGGAAGTAAAGGACCTATACAAAGAAAACTACAAAACACTACTGCAAGAAACCAAAAGAGATCTACGTAAATGGAAAAACATACCAGGCTCATGGATAGGTAGACTCAACATTGTGAAAATGACAATTCTACCCAAAGCAATTTACAAATACAATGTAATCCCAATCCAAATACCAGCAACATTCTTTAAAGAGATGGAAAAACTTATCATTAACTTTATATGGAAAGGGAAGAAGCCCTGGATAAGTAAAACACTACTGAGGAAGAAAAATAAAGTAGGAGGACACGCACAACCCAACATCAGAACCTACTATACAGCTACGGTAGTCAAAACAGCCTGGTGCTGGTAAAACCACAGATACACTGGTCAATGGAACAGAATTAAGAGCCCAGTTGTAAATCTATCCACCTATGGTCGCCTGATCCTTGACAAGGGCCCAAAGTCCAACGAAAGGGGAAAAGACACTCTTTTCAACAAATGGTGCTGACAAAACTGGATATCCATCTACAAAAAAATGAAATAGGACCCATACCTCACACTGTATACAAAAACTAACTCAAAATGGGTCAAAGACCTAAATATAAAGCCAAAAAGTATGAAGTTCATAGAAGAAAAAATAGGATCAATGCTAGAGGCCCTAATACACAGCATGAACAAGATACAAACCACAACCAACAACACACAAACTCCAAAAGATAAGCTAGGTAACTGGGATCTTCTAAAAATTAAACACTTATGCTCATCAAAAGACTTCACCAAAAGAGTAAAAACAGGACCTACAGACTGGCAAAAAAAAATTGGCTATTACGAATCAGACAAAGGCCTAATCTCTAAAATCTATAAGAAAATCCATCACCTCTACAACAAAAAGACAAATAATCCAATTAAAAAATGGGCAAAGGAATGTACAGACACTTCACCAAAGAAGACAAGCAAGCAGCTAACAGACACATGAGAAAATGCTCCTGATCACTAGCCATTGAAGAAATGCAAATCAAAACCACAATGAGATACCATCTCACCCCAGCATTACTGGCATAAATCAAAAAAAACAGGAAATAACAAATGTTGGAGAGGCTGCAGGGAGACCGAAACTCTTATGCACTGCTGGTAGGAATGCAAAATGATACAACCATTTTGAAAACTGATATGGTGCTTCCTTAGAAAGCTAGAAATAGAAATACCATATGATCCAGCAATCCCACTCGTAGGAATATACCCTAGAGAAATAAGAGTTATCACACGAATAGATATTTGTACACCCATGTTCACTGCAGCATTGTTCACAATAGCAAAAAGGTGGAAACAACCTAGATGCTTATCAACAGACGAATGGATAATCAAACTGTGGTACATACACACAATGGAGTATTACACGATGATAAAGAACAAAGATGAATCTGTGAAGCATCTCATAACATGGAGGAATCTGGAGAGCATTATGCTGAGTGAAATAAATCAATCACAAAAGGACAAACATTGTATGATACCATTACTGTAAAAACTCATGAGAAGGTTTACACACAAAAAGAAACAATCATTGGTTTTTACGAGGGAGGGGAGGGGTAGGGATGGAAAAACACTTAATAGACAATAGATAAGTGGTAACTTTGGTGAAGGGTAAGACAGCACACAGTACTGGGGAAGCCAGCACAACCTTGCACAGGTCATGGAAGCTCCATAGACACATCCAAACTCCCTGAGGGACTGAGCTGTTGGGCTGAGGGCTATGGGGACCACAGTCTCAGGGAACATCTAGCTCAATAGGTATAATGTAGGTCATAAAGAAAATGTTCTACATTCTACTTTGATGAGTAGCATCTGGGGTCTTAAAAGCTTGTGAGTGGCCGTCTAGGAGACTTCACTTGTCTCACCCCTTCGGGGGCAAGGAAGAATGCAGAAAACTAAAGATACAAGGGAAAGATTAGTCCAAAGGACTAATGGACCACAACTAGCACAGCTTCCACCAGACTGAGTCCAGTACAACTAGATGCCACCCGGTTATCACCACTGACTGCTCTGACAAGTCATCACAATAGAAGGTCCTGGATAGAGCTGGAGTAAAATGTAAAACAAAATTCTAATTCAGAAAGAAAGACCAGACTTGCTGGCCTGACAGAGCCATGAGACACCCTTAGAATATGGCCCCTGGACACCCTTTTAGCTCAGTAATGAAGTCATTCCTGAGGCTCACCCTTCAACCAAAGATTGGATAGGTCCATAAAACAAAACATGACTAAAGGGGCACACCAGCCCAGGGGCAGGGACTTGGAGGCTGGAGGGAACAGGAAAGCTGGTAAGAGGGAAACAAAGTTGAAAAAGGAGAGTGTTGACGTGTCAGGGGGTTGTTAACCAATCTCATAGAACAATGTGTGTACTAACTGTTTAAGGAGAAACTGGTTTGTTCTGTAAACCTTCATCTAAAGTACAATAAAATTTTTTTTTAAATGAGCTACTGAAAATGAATTTTGTATTAATTTTTTATGAGCATTATATAATGAAAACATTTCTGATGAAAGAAAATTGAAGGGTTCAAGGATAAAAAAACATATAACTGAGGAAAAAAATATTCTGTATACATGTGTTTGTCAATATGTGCTTACTTCCAACTCTGAAATGTTTTTCTGAGCTAATAAAAGTTCAGATAAATTTTCTTACTATGTCAACGAGGTACAGTATGACACTAAAAATTATGAGAAATGAGAAACAGTGAACTCAGAGTGTCACACTACAAAAGTAGAATAAGAATGAGAGGACTCCCCTCCCCTCCTCACCTCAACCCTCCATCCACAGAAGAACTTGGTCAGGGTATACAACAAACCATGTAACAACATCGAGAGGAAGCCCAAAGATTTCAGGAAGAAACATTCTTCTTCTTGTGATCCAGCTTTCCTAAACAGCAAGTGTCCTTCGATCTTATTTCTTAGCTCACCTGTCTCATACCACTCAAACCGCAAAGCAATGAGGCTGTGGTGTCAGCGTGTAGATTGTGTGACAGGCCATGGAAGAAACTCAATGTTTTGTTCAAGTTCCTGGTTGACTCATTCCTTCCACTGATCTTCCTCTAATTTGGTGGGAGTCGTGGAGAAACAGGAAGTTATCTGGGTCCTTGTTTTTTAGTTAGGTCACTTTACATTCAGGTCCCTGTTCCAGTAATTGGCAAAACAAAAAAAACCATATGGAGGTTTTTCTGCCATGGCTAGTGTCCTTTTCAAATTGTCTATAACATATTGTTGTTGTTAGGTTGTTAGGTGCTGTGGAGTTGGTTCCAACTCACAGCAATGCTATGTACAATAGAAAAATAATGAAATAATAATAATAATAAAGAATAAAATATAATGTGAAGAAAATGAAGTAGAACTATAAAAACTGGAATATGTTTATTTACTTATTTTTTTTTTTTTTAGCTTTCTTCCTGTGTAAACACAGATATGCTCAAGTTCCTACGTAACTCATGAGGTATCTCTGTGATTGAGCCTGAGGACTACTGTGTCTAGAAAACATAACCTCAGAAACAGCAGTCAAATTGTTAAACGGTCATTGATGATTTATATGTAACTTCTAAACTCTTAGGCAAAAACTTCAGCGAGGTCACACATCTGGAACATTGTCCAACCCCTCACCCTCTGAAACACCTTCCCTATACATATACCTGGAAACCCTGGTGGCTTAGTGGTTAAGAGCTACGGCTGTTAACCAGAAGCTTGGCAGTTTGAATCCACCAGGCGCTCCTTGGAAACGCTACGGGGCAGTTCTACTCTGTCCTATAGGGCATATACCTTGTCGTTTCTGAAATTTGTGATGCTACAGTTTAAATTTCACGAACAGTAGTTTTCCTTTTTAGTATAAATAGAAAAGATACTTGAGTATCACACAAAAAATTCTACGACTCTTTAAGAACTAATTAGAACCTGTTAGATAATCCTTTTCTCTAAGCATGCCTGATTTCTCTAAGAGAGAACTAGTTAGAAGGTAATGTTTACTTAATTAATGTTAACGATGAGGTTAAAGACAGGAAGGAGGCCTTCAGAAAATACTGATAAAGTACTGGCAACTCGTGATAAAAATGAATGTAACAGAATGGAAAGTTAGTTCGGATAAGAAACACCTCTACGATGAAAGGTAATCCTGGTAGCTAGTGGTTGCAAGCTATGGCTACTAACCATAAAGGCTGGCAGTTCAGATCACCAGGCGCTCCTTGGAAACCCCATGGGGAAGTTCTACTCCGTCTTACAGGGCTGCTATGAGTCGGAATCAACTCAACAGCAATGGGGGTTTTTTTGTAGCTGTTGTTCTGTGATAAAAAATATGCATTATTCAAGTGATGTTCTGAGACTTTAAAAACATCCAGGACTTTTACTTTCTAATACTTTTATTAATCTAATAAATGCACTCAGTTTTTTAAAACCCAGATAGTACTAAAGGAGTTTTATAGGGAAGACCAGCAATGCCCTATCCATCCACGGTCCTGTTCTCCAGAAACAATCATTCTTAAATCCTTTAGCTGTTTCTTCTGTTATTTACCTCTGTGTTTCTAAATACAGCTTAATCTCTTATCTGTTTGAAGATATTAATAAGAAGTCTGCTGATCTTTCTTTCTCCTACTTGGAGACAGGCCTCAAATGTCTGATGATTCTTGGCCATCCATACCTACAATGAGGCGCCAACAACCTGCCTGGATGCTCTGGGTGTTCAGGTGGGAATACCAAAGTTTCCAAAGTAAAAAAAAATTTTTTTTTTTTGGAGAAACTACTCACTTAAAGAATCCTTGAATCTCCTGCCTGGCCTGGAGGCCCAGTTTGTACGGCGGAAGTGGGTGGTCACAGGTTAGAATACATCTCCACCCACCCTGACCCACTCCCCTCTCTTTCTACTTCCCCAGTCCCCGTCAGTATCTCACTTTCAAGAAATCCTTTATGTTCAACCCCAGCCTGTCCTCCGCCTTTGAAAGTTTTAAATAACGGGGAAATGCGTAAGGTATAAAATTAAAAGGAAAAGGTCAAGATACAAAACTATATGTGCAGTATGTGTGAACTATATTAAGACATGTATAAATAACGAAGAAGATACACAAAACTATTAACAGTGGTTATATCTGAGTGATGGAATAAAATGTGATGGTTATTTTTTCTCGATACTTTTGTTTATTCTCCAAAATCTCCACAAAGTAAATACATTAAATATTAGGGGAAAAAAATTTTTTACAGAAACACAACAAAACCCACAGAGGTACAAGTTGATATCAGAGCAAGAGAACTTTTCTGATCCAGATTTAAAAGGATTTTGATTAACTATTTAGCATATACATATTAATATTTAGAAAATAGGAGTACGATATTAAGAAATAGTCTATTGCAATGCTGAAATTTTGAAATAGCCACTTGTATACCAGAAAAAAAAAAATTTTTTTTTTTTTTTTTTTTTTATACCAGCACCCAGCTCAAGAAATACAACGCAACTAACCACTTCGAAACCCTGAGTGAGCCCTGCCTCAAGCCGATTCCCCACCCTTGAATTTGGTGTTTGTCATTGGCTTTTTATTAGAGTTTTGTCACCTGTGGCTATCTCTAAACAATCTATGGCCTAGCTTTGCATCTATTAAATTTTGTACAAATGGAATCGTACTGTCTATATTATTCTGCTGGTTGATTTTTTCACTCAATATTACATTTGTCAGATTTATACACATTAATGTCCATTGCTCTGTCATACATGAGGAGGCCTGGTGACACAGTGGTTAAGCGCTCGGCTGTTAACCAAAAGGTCAGCGGTTTCAAACCCACTAGCTGCTCTGTGGGAGAAAGGCGTGGCAGTCTGCTCCTGTAAAGATTAAAAAAAAAGACAAAAACCCACTGCCATCGAGTCGATTCCGACTCATAGCGACCCTATAGGACAGAGTAGAACAGCCCCATAGGACTTCCAAGGAGCACCTGGCGGATTGGAGCTGCCGACCTCTTGGTTAGCAGCAGTAGCACTTACCCACTAAGATTACAGCCTTGGGTGTGAGTTGAAATCAACTCGAGGGCACTGGGTTTGAGTTTTTGGTTTTTTATCACGCAATTCTACTCTGTCCTATAGGGTCGCTACGAGTCGGAATCAACTCGAGGGCTCCGGGTTTGGGTTTTGGTTTTTATATATAGATAGATAGATAGATAGATGATAGATAGATAGATAGATAGATAGATAGATAGATAGATAGATAGATAGATAGATAGATAGATAGATAGATAGATAGATAGATAGATAGATAGATAGATAGATAGATAGATAGATAGATAGATAGATAGATAGATAGATAGATAGATAGATAGATAGATAGATAGATAGATAGATAGATAGATAGATAGACATAAATTTATAAGTCTATAAATAAATTCTGGTATATTAATAAAATGGAATGCTATAGACTGTATGAGAGATACACATACGTGATATATTTATATATTCTTTCATTGATTAAAGTCGGGTTGTTTACTGATTTTTGTTTTTACAGTTTAACCTATTCTTTACTAACTCTTATACCTCTTCTTTTTTCTTTTTGCATAAACCACGAATTCTATTTTCTTGAGCACACCTGCTCCCCCTACTGGTTCTTGAGCACACCTGCTCCCCCTATTGGTTCTTGAGCACATCTGCTCCCCCTACTGGTTCTTTCGAGAATTTAATCTTTAAGCGCAACAAGAAACTAGAGATAGAAACTGGGATGTTAATGGAAATAATTTTTTTGTTTAAATTTCAGTGCATAAGAAGACCTTAGTAATTTATGGCCCAGGATTTTTTTTTAATTGCATTGAATTCCCAATTTATCAAACATGTTAACATAGAGCATGTATTATTTTAGCATCTTCTCTTATATTTAGAAACATAGCTATTGTAGCATTTTAACCCCTATTACGATCACATCCAACTTGTCCTTTTCTGTTTCCTTTTTCCTTATTCCATGTGTCCAGTGAGCTGCTTCTTATCAGCCTTCCCTGACGCCTCTTTTCATGCTCATTTCTCTGCCCTCAAATTCAGTCTTTTCTCATTACACAATAGCCACTTCCTTGGGTAGTACACCTCCTCCCACTTTTTCGGTTATCACCTCCACACAATTACAAAATTCGGGTTTCTAGTCTGAACTTCCCTCCCAAGCTCTAGACTCACATTTCCAAACACCTGCATAGATGGCTGGCAGGCGTGCCAAACTCATCGAAACAGCCACCTCCTTTCTTATTTCTGTTAAGGGCATCTAACCAGTTATCCATTGCTGTTTAACAAACTACCCCAAATTTAGAGATGTAAAACAGCAACCATTCAACTTTGCTCCCAGTTATGTGAGCCAGGAATGCAGAGGGCGCCTCAGCGATGGCTTGTCTGCTCCTCAAGGCCTGGGGCCTCAGCTGAGAAGACCCAGATGGCTGAGGGTGGAATCGTCTGGAGGTTTTTACTCACAGGTCTGCGCCTAGGCTAGAATGATGCAAGGGCAAGGCTCTGTTTGGACTGTGGACCAGAGCGCCTACATGTGCCTCACGACACGTGTCCAACAAACAGCTGTCTTAATCAGAGTTCTCTAGAGTAACAGAATCAGTAAGATAGGGAGAGAGAGAAAGAGAGAGAGACAGATGGGGTAGGGGTAGAGGGAGGAAGAGAGGGGGAGGAAATGAAAGAGAGAGGCTGATTAATTCAAGAAACTGGTTCATGCGATTGTTGAGGGCTGCCAGGATCTGTAGGTCAGGCAACAGGCTGGAGATTCCTATAGTCTTGCCTCCCAAAATTTGTAGGTCAGGTGAGTGGAAGAGTGAAGCCTCCCCACTGTCTATTTATAGTCCAGAGGCAGAATACACCCTAGGGAAAACTCCCTCTTTGCTCCTAAGGCCTTCAACTGATTGGTGAGACCTGCCCACGTTATGGAAGGTAACTGTTTTACTTAAGACCAACTGATTTCATCACGTGTAGCTATTTCACAACAGCACCTAGGCTAGTGTTTGACCAAACACTGGGGATTAGAGCCTAGCCAAGTTGACACATAAAATTTTCCATCACGATGTAGAAGCAACATGCTTTTTTCTGACCTTGCCTCAGAGGTTCTGTGGTGTCACTTCACCCACAGTCCATTGGTACAAGCGAGTCACTAAGGCCAGCCCCAGATTCAAGAAGAGGAACTTAGATCCCTACTCTCAATGGGAGAAGTGTCAAGAAATTTGTGGCCATCTTTAAAACTGCCACACTCCAAACCACAAAGTAGACTTGATTCTTTCCCTCATTGCTTTTTTCAAACCCTGTAGCATTTACCTTTGAACTGTCTCTTGGCTTCCTTCCTCTGCCCATTGACACAACCCTACTTTGATCCCTCATTCTCTCTCATCTGAACTTTTCCAATACTCTGCTTTCCTCTGGTCTTTCTCCCTCCCTTTAGAATCATTTCCCCAAGTCCTATTATCACTACCCTGATCAAATATTCTAACCTCCCCTTCTCCTACAGACAAGATTATAAACTCAGCCTTACATTCAAAGCAGTCCACCATTTGACTCCTACCTTTCTTTTTAGACTGTCTTCTTCTACATTCCTTCCATGCACCTCATCTTCCATCATACTCCCACCACTCACCCTTTTGCTGGCCATTCTCTGTCCAATCTGGTGTTTTGCCAACGCAGCTGCTAGCTCTCCTTGGGATCTCTATACTCCTGTCTATCCTTTCATGCCCAGTTTTCAAATCTCCTCTAAGAAATTTTGTTTGGAATCAACGTAGAGGGTCAGCGATAAAGAGGAAGACTCTCAGTGAGATGGACTGACACACTGGCTGCAACAATGGGCTCAAACATAGCAATGATCATGAGGAAGGCACAGGACCTGACAATGTTTCCTTCTGTTATACATAAGGTTGCTATGCGTCAGAGCCAATTCCACAGCACCCAACAACAATTACAACAACAGCAATTGCTCCTATCTGTATTCAATGCACACTCTATCTTGCAATATATTGTGGTTTCAAGCCTAATATTGTTTGGCTGTGTGTATAACTGTGTTATCTCTAGGTTGCAAAGACAGAAGTTCCCAGTTTACATCTCTTAAAAGCCCTTTTAGAAATTGTTTTCAAGGCTGTCTTGTATCATCTCTGGCACGAGTATCAATTATGTATGTAAAATCTCACGTTTTTAAATTTGGCCCTTCTTCCCAAAGAAATACACATATAAAATTATAATTTCATAGTAAACCCAAATTAACACATTTAAGTTAGTGAAGCTTAAACATGTACAAACAAATGGCTTGACTAAATTCCCTTGTATTGCTACTTGAAACCAAGTCATCGGTTATGCAATACAGAACCTCCAAAACTTGTTTCTACAGGTGGCTTTATGTTGCATATGCACTAACATACGCCAGCACAGTAACGTAATTAAAGCGCATTCCATCTTCCAATCCATGTACTGGGTTCTACCTAGAAGTTAAGCTCATTCAAACAATATTTTTAATAATTCTTCACCTGGCAATCCCCTTTCACTTTGAAAACCTGTTTGAACATAACACTTCACATAATTTAACTCATCATGGTTTCGACAAGTTGGCATAAATACAACCATTTAGGAAAGCAAATTGGCTTTGTAGTAAGAGTCGCAACATTGACTCTGCCATGGATGCGTTTATAAAATGTTTGGGGAGTTATTAAACTACATTCACAAATACAGCTGAACCAGCTGAGTGCCTCTATTACTTAACAGCAAGTGAATAATACATTTGTAAATAGAAGTCTTCATAGTAATTCATCTAGGATCAGGTCTAGTCACGATTGCTTCCATTTTCCAGTTTGTTGAGGCAACCATCCAGAGCCTGCACGGCGAGTCCTTGGTTCCAGCATGAGGCTTTTGGAATCCGCTCCACATCTATTGCTGGACATCCTTCTAGCCATGAGTATAACATGCAAATTCAATTCCATTTTATCAATCTCTTATAATTCAAGCTGTAGTTTTAACTATTAAAAATAACTAATCGAGTAGATATTCTCAAGGAACATTTAAATTAAAAATTATCTATATTAATACAAATAATTTCATTAACTTCTGCTCAAAGTTGTTTTTACTCTTTAATGTGTATTTGATCGTATATGTAATTTAACATTAGGGTGGTACTTAAAAATAATGTGAATATTTCCAGGAAACAAAGAATAAGGACCTACTTTTCATCTTTTAACACCCCCCACCCTGTGTTGGTAATGTGAGAGAGATATGGTATCACACTTCTAACCGAAAGACTCATGGGAGGATAAATCATAAAGAAACGGATTACCATATTTTTACACAAATAACACATGCCTTCTCCATTTGTTTGCCAAACACACCCTCCCTGCCATGAGGTATTATCACAAGCGTGTGATGCTATTTTTTTTTTTTAACATATTTGGCTTCTTTCTAATCTGGTACTCTGGAGCATGCAGAAGTGATTATCTCACTTAAACACTCAGTTGAGTAGGGGGTAAGAGGAGCATAGTAGTTAAACTGCGGTAGGTCTGGGTTCAAATCTTATTTCTACAAGTTACTAGCTATATAACTCGATGCAAGTTAGCTCACTTCTTCAAGTTGCAATAGTTTCCATCTGTAAAATAGGCATAATATAGAGCCTATCAGATGTTTATTTGTGAGAATTAAATAAGAAAATGATTGTGAGCACTTTGCACAGTGTTTAGCATATCATAAACCTGCCAAAAAAAAAAAAGCTATTTAAAATCCTGCAAATTTCTGATATACACAGTCTTTCTCTCATTACAGGCAGAGTCACGGCCCGTTCAGTAACCTAAGGCACATGAAATTGCTGTAAGCAGTTAGTTAGCTTAGAAGGTGAGATGCTTTAGGGCTTTTGTGATATGCGTGAAGCCAAAGATTACAGTATTTCTAAACATGCCTGGTCCCAAAACAGAAGCTATAAATCTAGTACAGATTACTCTGTCCCTGCTAATGTCTTGGCTTTGGAAAGAGAACATTCATCATTTGGTATGCCTGTTAGTTGGAAAGAACTAATGTTACAATAGAATATTAAACATATTAATATGTTCTAATTTTAGGCACAGGGTTTTTTTTTGTTTTTAAAACCACCCTACAAGGTAAATAATACCATCTCCATTTTACAGATACAGAAACTGATAAACTAGAGAGGTTTAATAACTTGTTCATCATCACTCAACTAATGAATGGTAGAACTGGGACCGGAACCCTGGTTTACCTGATCCCAAAGACCATGCTCTTGGCAACTATTTACTGCCAATTTACTTCAAATAAGGTAAGGCAACTCCATCCTAGAGGTAGGATGATCCTTTTTCCTCAACTCCGGCTCCCTCTGCCCCTTCCCCCGGTCCCTAACTCAAGGCTTGTGCTCTCCACTCAGACTCATGCTCCCTCTAGACCTAAAAAGCAAAGGACTTGTAGATGCAAAGGCTCTAAGCCATGCAGGCTGGGCTAAGCCAAACAATTTGCCACAGTTTCTCTGAGTTAGATGACTGGCCGACACACCCCTTCCATGGATCAAGAAAGACTATTATTTTGAATTCAAGTATACTCACTATCAATTCTTACTTAACAGCATGAACAAAGCTCAAGATTGGGTCAACTAAGTGTGTATTCATCCTGAAAACTAATAACAATGTATAATTTTCTGAGATCTAAAATAACTCTGGCCTATTGTTGGTAGAGGTCTTGTGTAAGTAGATTTTAAAGATGAGTTTTGTAATCAAATATAAATTATAGCTACAAAATACCTTCTGACTACCTCTCCTACACCTGATTGATCAGAGTATAACACTCATAAAAGTGATTATACACATAAAAGGATGTTCATTAAAGTGTTACTTATGATAGCATCTGGAATAGACTCAAATACTCATCAACTGGTGAGTGATAAACAAACTGTAGTACATCCGCACAATGTAATACTACTGAGCAATACAGAGAAATGGACTACCAATACATATAAAATGGATAATTTTCAAATGCGTTACGCTAAACGAAAGAAGCCAGACTCAAGAAGTTACATACTGTATGATTTCATCTACATGACATTCTGGAAAAGGCAAAACTACAGGGATAGAAAACAGATCAGTAGTTTGCAGAGTCTGAGCGTGAGGGTAGGGGATTGGCTACAAAGGGGCACGAAGGAATTTTGGGGGCTGATGAGAATATTCTCTATTTTCCTTACGGTGGTGATTGCATGACTGTGTGCATCTGCCAATATTCATAGAACTGATCACCTAAAGAGGGTGGATTTACTGTATGTAAACTATTCCTTAATAAACCTGACTTTAATAACAAAATGTTATTTATGATAGTGAAAAAATCAGAAACAAACCAGATGTCAGGAACAGTGCACAGGCTGACTAGATTGGGTAAAATGAAATGCTATAAAACCATCAAAATGACTTGGATGCATTTTATTGACATTAAAAAAATTCTGCATGTTAGTTTAAAACAGTTGTTTATAGTATGTTTAGTATGAGGCTGTGCATGATAAAAGTATCAGCAAGAAGTACATAATTAAATGTGTTAATAAGGACTGTCACTAAAAAAAAAAAAAATGTCACTAGGTGGTATGATTTTATCTGATTTTTAATTCTATTTTCTTTCTACTTATCTCTCTTTTTTTTTTAATTTTTCTATTACTTGCATTTTTTTTTCCCCCTCCTTTTAAATGGCAATAGGATTAGAAACACTAGTACGGTAGATAGAAAGTACTGGTTAGAAATTTGCTCCCAAACATTGCAACTCCTGCTTCCTACTCTTTACGATCACTAGTGTGCCTGTGTGAGGCAGCAGGAGTCAGGTGTTCAGTAATGTGCCCATGGAACAAAGAAATGCAGGCCAGGCCATTTGGAGGTACAGCCTGAGCCCCCAGTAAACGCAGAGTAGATGTCACCAAGAATTTGAAAGAAAAATTCACTTTGAATAAGCAGCAGAAGGATCTATTTTTCAGTAGTTACGCAGTTGTTATCTTTTTCCAGATACGGCCTCTTTCTTAGTAAAATTACATGATTATTAAAGAGCAAAAAAAGTTGCACACAAAAAAATTTCAAATTTTGCCTTAGTGTATTTCCCAGCACCTAACAACCTTAAACAAACCATGTAGGCTATCAGATCTACAATAAGAGACTACTTTTTATTTTAAAAGGAGAGATTTGTTCCTATACACTTCCCGCTTATTGACTATTGCATTATCCAACATTTTGCATTTATGACAATAGTAAAAAATCTACTATTTTGCACATTAACAATGTACATCTGGCAATAACTAATGTTGAATCGAAGGTGACTAACACTGGCTGTGATGGTTAAGGTTATGTGTCAACTTGGTTGGGCCATGACTCTCAGAGGTTTAACAGTTACGTAATGATGTAATATGGTGGTTATGTAATGATGTAGTCATCCTCCATTTTCATATAACACCAATCTTCACGTAACGACCTGGCTTTGAAGCCTAACCATGTCGATAAGTGAGGAGTGGGTGTATTTTTATATTAAACTTTTTTTCATCAGCCTCATTGTTTGATGAGTTTTGATAAATGCACAGTCCTGTAATCCCACCTCAATCAATACACAAAACATTTCTGTCAACTCAAAAGGTTCTCTTTGCCCTTTCATGGTACATTCCTTTCCTTCCTTCCCCACCCTCGGCAACCACACAACTGCTTTCTATAGCTAAAGTTTTGCCTTTTCTAAGTTTCCATATAATGGAGTCATATGGTAAGTATTCTTTTGTGTCTAGCTTCTTTCACTAGGTATAATGTTTTTGATATTCATCCATTTTCTTACATTTAACAAGTTTGTTCCCTTTTATTGAGCAGTATTCTCATGCATGGATATACCACAATGCCTCTATCCACTCACGGGCAGATGGACGTCTGGGTTATTTCAAATCTTGGCTAACATGAATAAAGATACTATGAAAAATTAAGTATAAAATTTGTTTTCATTTTTCTTGGGTAAATACCTAAAAAACCAAACCAGCTGCTGTTCAGCAGATTCCAACAAATGGTGGCCCCATGTGTGTCAGAGTGGAACTGTGCTCCATAGGCCTTCCAATAACTCTTTTTATACTGAAGAGTGAGGAAATACTGTTTTAGTACTAACAAATACTTGTGTCTTCTTTTTATTGATTATTTTGACAAAAAGAAAGGGTGCAAACATTTTTTACTCTTATTTGTAATAAGATTTATTAGTGGATCTGTTCTAAAACAGTTGAAGAATTAAAGTACATTGAGCTTCATACATTTTCTAGCCCTGAAGAGTCACACACAATAACATATATTCGACATATTCCAAGACATTCTTAACAATAAGATACTATTCCTTAGAAACTTCAATGTTTATGAATCATAACAATATACTCACATTATTGTATGAACAAAGAAGCCACACATTAGAAATTCTGTTGTGATTCTCTTAAGAGTAAAGATAAGAATCCCATTTTGCAGAAAGTATTTTGATAACGGATGGTAATTTCAATTCCAATTCATTCCAAAATGAGAAACTTTTCTAAATTTCACAACTTCCCCAGCATTATTAGTCTAAACTTCCATATAGAAATGTCTACAATAGAAAATTTTAAGTATCAGAATCCAGGGATATAAGTTTTCACATTCAACAGAACAGAGAATGCCAACATTAACACACTGCCATATTTTTACCCAAATAACACGTGTCTCCTATGTTTGTCTGCCAACCATGCCCTCCCCCTGCGAGGTATTTTCGTAAGTGCTGCCATGCCAATTTTTTTTAAATGTTAACATAGCATGCTTACAAAAACACCTCATTGGGGGAGGGTGTCGTTGGCAAACAAAATAGGAGGTGAACGTCATTTGCGTAAAAACACGGTGTAGTTCTACAAAAATCAAAATTACAACTCAAACATCCTTACTTAAATACCAATGATGTCACTTTGGAAGTTAACAGCTACAGGTAATCACGGAACTGTAGCACATGCATAGATAAGGAAAATATTAAGTTTTCCTAAGGATGTATAGTTTAAAAAAATGAATATTTTACAATATTATGGCCTCTGGGGGATACAAAATATAAACACGGATGATCCAAGAAACTTCAGTGTAGACAAAGTAAAACTTTTACATTAGTTTCAAGCTACTTTCTAAAATTACTAATAAGTCTCAATGTCACTGAATTAATGAAAATGAAAGTTATCCCAGGATGGAGATTTTTGTGGCCAAAACAAAAACTTTTAAAAATACATAAAACAAAAATAACATGAGAAGCTTCATGATATAAAATTATTACATTTAGATTCCCTTTATTCAGCACTTATAAATTCAATGACATATTTTATAAACTAGTCGTATAAAATGATTCTAAAAGTATAAACCAATTTTTGTACCAATTAAACGGCTCTAAAGAACAAACACTCCGCCATCTTACAGGCCGACACTGACAACATTCACCCAGAAGTTGTGGTGTGTAAAACACACTTTACCCCCAGAGAGGAGGGGGGCCCAGAGCGGAGAAGACCGGGAAACACGTAGGCACAGGAAACAAACTGCTAAGTAGTGGCCACATGCTGGCCAGGGGGAGGGTGCACACTCTGTGTCCCCCAAACCCCAGCATGGTGGCTCCGCCTGCATCAATGCACCCAATCTCTCGGGTGGCGTAGAACTTCCAGAATTTCAGCTTCTTTGGAATTCTCTGAGGGTGAATGCATGTACTCCCATCTGTGCAGGGCCCAAACAGAAGGGAAGAAATGTAATAATAATAGAAGTAGTAACTGACACACACACCTCTTTACTTTTTATATCAAAATAAATCAAAAGTTTCTAAATACATGAGAAATTCTAAAAGAGTAAAAAATGCCTTACACGTCTTTGTCTCTAATATGCCTAATGTGCCTTGCATGCACTAGGCTTTTAAAAACTATGAGAGTCCTGGTGGAGCAGTGGTTAAGTGCTTGGCTGCTAATCGAAAGGTTGGCAATTCGAACCCACCATCCATTCCACGGGAGAAGACCCAGTGACCTACTCCTGTAAACACTAAAGCCTTGAAAACGCTATGGGGCAGTTCTCCCCTGTCCTATAGGGTTGCTATGAGTCAGAATCAACTCAATGACACACAACAACAACAAAAGAAATTAAGTTTCTTAATAAAGAAGCTATGTAATTTTTTTCTGATCTTTCAGTCTGGACACACATCATTCTGACTTTGTTATAGCCAAGACGAAAACTGCAGATCTTAACACCATCAACCTAAGAGCACCAACCTAAATATACATGTGGCTTTAAAACTCCCCAAACAAATGCAACAAGCTTGTACGGACGGCTGCTAGAGCAGCTCGTAAAGCACAGGCAGAAAGCTGCGTGCCTGAAATATCCCTCATACTTTCAAATAGGTTTAACACCTCATCCTGGAAAGTAAGATGTTTCTACCAAGAATGTTAATTTCTAATAAAGTTTAAAAGCTGATGTACTAAATAAATTTGCTTTGCCCCTAGCTCTTCCCAGAAAATTATCAGGTAAGGAAGGTTAACTTGGCCTCCTTGGACACACCACGCTACCTTCTCACTCCTGTTCACCCCAGTCTTACACACAGTGCTATGCCATTCATCCTTCACCCTTAAAGAGCCAATTTGATTTTCCATAAGTATTTGACCCTGATTTTCCTATAAAATCAGAAAAATCAAGTCCAACTAAGTCTGAGGTAAGACATTTGTGGTGTTAACTTTCATATTCTGTTGGCGTTAGGGAATCAAGGAGAGGAGGAATAACTTCTGTAAGTTACCTCCTTACCTGGCAGTTAGAGGTAAAGACATCAAGATGCTTTCGATCCTGGATCCTGGAGTAAAGAGGCCAAACTTTGTGCCCCGATCATACAGCAAGTTAAATTCCACATACCTGCCATGAAGACATCAAATAACATTAAGGGTCAGCTAAATAAAATCTTAAAGATTAGTTGATAACAAATACATAAAGTAGAGAGGGTTTTTACCTTCTGCCCCCTCCCCAATCAGCTGGAACTGGCTCAGAGAACACCAGTCTTTGGCCAGTTGAGTTTTCTCCATCTGGATGAGCATGAACAAAAGGGTATTCTCCTCACCAAACAATAGGATATAGAGTCTGCCCCAGCACGGAACAGTTATAAGAAGGTTATGTTTTCCAGTAAACAAACCGAATGGACACAAAGCTGCCGACTTGAAGGCACAAGGACAATTCAGAAAAAGAGCTGTCATCCTTTCTCAGCATTACACACGTCCTGCTGGTCCTCCCCATAGTCTGAGATGTTTCAGGGTCAATATTTCATTTCTCTGTCTACAACTCACAAGTACTTGCACTAAGACAGTATAAAATGTTTATAATTGAAAAACCACGTATAGCTAACAGTAACATATTAATAATTACTAATATATTCTGAGACTCCCCTTTTCTTAAAGTAGCTAAATGCATCAGTAAGTTGTCACATAAGCCAATCTTCCTGCATATTCATAACAGCCATGCTCAAAAGGCAGTGTTTGCATTACAGTGCTCAGTTTTTGGTTTTTTAGAAAAATATCCTCAACATCAGTGAAAACTTGGTCCAACACATTAGTTTCCTATTAACTACCATAGAGTTTGATCTACAGAGACTCAATCTAGCCTAAAGGCTGTGTCTGCCTTTGACATCAGGGTATACTATGTGAATGGTCTGTCCTATCCAATTTCAAAAGGGTAATCTCTTGTACTACCTAGAATTCAGCACGATCCACGAATCTAAAATTTTCACTAAATACTTCCTCTTTCAGAGTTCATTCAGAAGCTACTCTCTTGGTCTAAGCTTTTCTTAGAGGTTAACATTTACTCCATCAGCTCCGGCCTTTAAGTCTAACCCACTGTCGTCGAGTCGATTCCAACTCATATCAACTGTACAGGACAAAGTAGAACTGCCCCATAGGGTTTTCAAGGCTGTAAATCTTTATGGAAGCAGACTGCCACTATCTTCTGTGGAGCAGCCGGTGGGTTTGAACCCCCAACCTTTGGGTTAGCGGCCACGCAAGCACCAGGGCTCCTTTCTTTAGGTTCACAAAATCAAAATATTCTCTAGAACCCCACAGCACTTCAATTTTTTTAAAGTACGCTTTTGTGTGGAAACTTGCAAAAGGACCTACAAAAATTTAAATAAAATGCATCCACGGATACCTTCTTAGTCTTCATCATTTACTTACTATTGACTGAATTTTGTGTACTACTATTTAACACCTTCCTCATGCCTGTTTCAAAGCATAATTTAAGAGGAGCTTTGAAACTTCATCCTCAGACTCTGGAAGGGCATTTCAGTCTCTTGGTCACCTTTCTGTCACCCCTGATCTTACCCTTCTGAAACATGATCTCTAAGGGAGGATCAGGACTCTGTAGTTTGTACTGATATATACAAAGACCTTCCTCAGAGACCCTTGTAAGGAGTTCCCTAAATTAACTTCCTCTGGCCCACTTAAGTTCTATACTGTGATCTACCTATAGCATCCCTGGCTCCTTTCGCTCCTTGAGTGAAATATGCCCCATTCCCTACATTAACCTCTCTGACTCCCACCAGGTTCCATTTAGATATGATCTTTCTGATCCTTCCCACACATTTATTCTCTGAGCTGCCTGTCAGTTATGGACTTTAACCATCCCCTTCAATGTAACTAATGCTCCAAATATTATCCTGTTTTTCTCCCCCTGCCAAAAAAAACCAAAAATGAGTCAACATCTTTAACTTCTATTCTCCTATGAAAAAAGTGACTATGAAAGAGAAGTTCAACGGCTTAGGGAGAGTAGTTGAGGGCCCGAGACTAGCTAAGACTGCCAGATAAGAGACTGAGAAGTCAAAAGGGAACCAGGCTACTCCCTGCAAGGGTAACTCGTATTTTATGGTGGGGGAAGTAGCAAAGAGTAACCTGTAAAGGATACAGATAAGGGGTTATGAATGTAATTTAAGAAAGTGAAGACAGTGCTGACAGCCCCAGTAAATAGCTGGGGGTCATCTTAAACCATAGAAAGTACTACCATCCTAAAGCTCAGAGATAAGGGAGACAGAAGGCTTACTTTGAAGACCAGTCACACACCACACCACAGAAAATTAACCTGACAGCCCACATTTCTGCCTCACTCAAAAGACACCAGACATGCAGTGATACACCCACAAATGAAACTTTCAGAATGCCTCGTATCCAAATAAATTGAAAACTTATGTCCACACCAAAACCTACACACAAATGTTTATAGCACCTTTGTTCATAATTGCCCCAAACTGGAAGCAACCAAGATACTCTCAGCAGGTTGAATGGATAAACAAACTGTGGTACTTTCATACAATGGAATGTTACTCAGCAACAAAAAGAAACAAACTACCAAGACACGAACACACATGGAGGAACCTTACATTTCACTTAACAATATTCATTTAGGTTAATTTCTGTCTTCCCCACTCAACTGTAAACTTCTTTTTGGCAAGATCCATCTCCTGCTCACCTCTGCAGCCAGCAGACTGCCTGACCACGGAGGTACACCATAACTGCAGGGGGAGGGAAGTGAGTGGAAGGAGTGATAAAAAATATCTCGGAATCATGGAAACAAATAAAAACCAAAGTGTCCCAAAAGAGATGCATTGTTTAAGAAATTTCTAAAAAGAAAACTTAATCAACTCTCATTAATCCAAGTTTATAATGGGGACCAGGTAGTATAGGCAAACACAAAAATCATTTATCTTTAGTTTTGGAGCATTATTTAAGTTGGCCTTTTCAGGGCAATAGTTTTACCTTCTTAAGTACCCAAAATTTCTTATGCCTGAGACAGAATTAACATTAAATGAGGACATCTATTTTATAGACCATTGACTAGTAATATAGATGCAGTGAAGGAGGCAGTAGGAAATGGATGTAGTCCCGCTGTGTGGAAAACTTGGGGCTGATTCACAAGTACGTATGGCTGAAGATGACCTAAGGTTGGTCACCCAGCTGAGCCTGCCAAGCTCAGCGCACAGAGCAGGCTGGCTAAAACGGGCATGATGGTGAGACACACAAACTGACTGAACTACTTAACTTCCTTCGTGTGCGGGAAAGGTTTTAAGTTTGGAGTCATGATATCCTAGTTCCTAAGTTAGTCGTGATATCTTAGATCCACTAGCTGTGTAATCCTGGGCAAGGGCTATACCTGAGAGTAACTTCTATCATCTGTAAAATGGTGATAATTACACCTATCTCATAAGTTTGTTGAGAAAATTAGATTCAAAATGTCTAAAATAGTATCTGGCACATAGTTAGGGCTCCATAATAAACATTATTTTTAAGTATAAATAAATTTTGAAATTATTACTTCAATTAAAACATTCATGAAACCTTTAAGATGAACGAAAAGAGGTGTGATTCCAAATTTACCAAGCAGCAAAAACATTAAATGATGACTACATCTTGGCCTAAGGCTGTAGGGTGTTGCTAGAAGACTGATTAAAAGAAATCAGCTGAATTCGATTCAGTCTAAGTATTTACTACACGGAGTCTCTAATGTACTGGATAGATGAATTAAATAAACTTTGCTATTCCTGGTGGCACAGCGGTTAAGAGCTTAGCTGCTAACCAAAAGGTCAGCAGTTAGAATCTACCAGGCGCTCTTTAGAAACTCTATGGGGCAGTTCTACTCTCTACTATAGGGTCGCTATGAGTCAGAATCGACTCAACGGCAATGGGTTTTTAATTCTTATAATACTATTGTATATAATGTCTTTTAATATTCATTTAATATATTCAAGATTCATCTACTTATGAAAAACAATTAGGGTGAGTATTAAGGAGACCATTAAAAAGTACCTAAGACAGCACGGCACCCAAAATTATTACTGCTGCTCCATTTCTCCCAATTATGCAAGGAAACCGTTTATTCTCGTGTCACTCACCGGCCTCTCCTGAGCTGCTGCCACAGCTTCTCCTGGGGAGTGAATGAGTCATTACAGTGCTTTTTCACAAGAGGAATGTAAGAAGGAACCACAGCCTGGGCACAGCTCTGCACAAAGCGAAACACCTCTTCCTTGGATGGAGAGTCAAGATCGTCAAAAAAGATCCCACCAACGCCCCTCCGCTCTCCACGATGGGCTATAAAAAAGTAATCATCGCACCTGGAAATGCAACAAGGCAAATCAGGGGTCAAAGGGAAAAAAAGGAAGACATGAAAAATCAATGTGAACACATCCATTTAGAGCACTGTCCTTGACTAATATCCTTGAGCAGTATCCTTGGCTCCCTTACTTTTAACTATGATAAAGAAACTAGGACTTTAAACAGACTTCTTGCAGACATCCTCAATGCAGAAAATGCTTATATTCTTATCTGCAAAGCAACAAGGCAATTTAACATAAGTCTAGCCAACCAAAGCCAAACCCACGCCCACTGCTATAGCATCGATTCTGACTCATGACTATGGGAAGAGCTGGTGGAAGGAAACATTCAGAGAATAAGAGTCTTCAGTCATATCCAGTGTGCCCATGTGAGTCAGCACATGAAATGATCCATCTCTCTTTGAGTCTTTGCCTACTACAGTGGGTTTCCTATGAAGCTATTCCCTAAGTGCTAAATTTGTAGAATAATTTACATCTTGGAAATAGTTCTTTCAATGATCTCTATACAATAAAAAAAAAAAAAAACCAGTGCCCTCGAGTCAATTCTGACTCAGTGACAAAGGGCTCCTAAATATAAAAACCTGTACAAACAAAAACTAAAAGCAGTTTCAAAGGTCACCTTAAAAACAGCCTTGATTGCTTAAATAAAACAAAAGGCAGCAAGCACATGCAAATTCCTAGAATTGATGCGTTGGTAAAATTCAACTCAATTTTGACTTGTTGGCTTTCGTTTACATACACATTTTATTAATTTAGTTAAGAAAGTATATCCTGAGCAAGCCGGTAAAGTCAGCTTTTAAACCAAATCATATTACTTCAAAATATCTCTTCACGAGATTATAAAATTAAGAGATTTACTAAACACTTACTAAAAACTTTTTAACTAGCCTAAAAAACAAAAACCCAGTGCCATCGCGTCGATTCCGCCTCATAGCGACCCTATAGGACAGAGTAGAACTGGCCCATAGAGTTTCCAAGGAGCGCCTGGTAGATTCGAACTGCCGACCCTTTGGTTAGCAGCCGAACTCTTAACCACTATGCAACCAGGATTTCCAATTTAAGTTATAGACATACACGTATTTCTAAATAAGTAATTTATTAAAACCTCTCATGTTAAGACTGGTATTCCAACTCTGGTGAGCAAAGCTCCATCTTCACAAGCTAAAGAAGGTATTTAGTGACAAAATAGTTACCTTTGGGACCCACAGAGAAAAATGGAATATACTTTTAGAATCACAGTAAGTTCAATACCTTTACCTACCATTTTTTAAATTTGGGGTATAGGTCTGGACCATGCTTGTCACAAGCCTCCTTTAGAGTTCTGTGAAAATGGACAGCATCATCTTGGTTCAAATATGTTGGAGTAAGGTCACATCCACCACCAAACCACCACTGCTTGTTACCTACCAAGTCAAGACACATGATTCTAACATGTACTTTGAAATTCAACACATTAGTAATCGTATCAGCAAACATAACTTATCAGCTTAATTTATTAAGCATGGAATGAGTGAAAAAAAACAAAAACCAGAACAATTTCTTTAGCCCTGGATGGCTAGTAAGGCCTAGGCAGGAAAGAAAGAGGTAGAGGCAGAAAGAAAAAGAGAAGAAATTAAAAACTGGAGAGAGCAGGAATGATATGCATGGTAGGGGAATGACATGCCCATGACTGCGAAGGATAAACACCACACGCTGGACCTGACAGTGGATCTCAATTCTGGCTGCTTCTACCTCTGCTAGACAAGATTAAAATCACATCTCTGGGTGTAAGACCCAGGCATCTATAGTTTACAAAAACTCCCCAGGAGATTCTGACACTCCCTGGAGGAAGAACCTCTGCTACCACTGCCCCCTTCCCACTAGAGCGTTTATGGAGGGAGGCGACTTAACTATTTGAGAACTATTTGATGCACTACTTAGGTCTACAAGTTGTCAGTACCAGTTTAAAAAGGAGTTGCCTTGATGTCAACTGTGACTCAAGACAAGCCCATGTGTCAGAACAGAACCGCCCCATAGGGTTTTCAATGGCTGTGACCTTTTGGAAGTAGATCGCTAGGCCTTTCTTCCGAGGCATCTCTGGATGGATTTGAACCACCAACCTTTCGGTTAGTAGCTGAGCTGAGCACTTAAACTGTCTGTTACCCAGGCACTCCTGTCAGGGCCAGTTACCAACTTCCAAACATGTAAAGGTTGAACAAACTGAATGACTTCAAAATGAAAAATTACAACAATGGCTTTAAATGCCACCATCTGCAGAGACATCAAGAGGCATAGGTGTGGCGTTGCACAGATGCTCTGGCGTGTGGTGACAGCTGGCCCTGCTGATAGGAAACCCAGGCTGGAACCACAGGGGCATGAGGCATGATCGACTGCACTCCCTTTAAACCACTGACAGTGCACTGGTGCCTGGCAATGCTATGCATCTAGAGGATACTTTCCAAAAGCAGGTTCTCAATTTCAACTTAATGTAATGAACTTATATTTGCAAAGAACTCAGTGTGTCCTACAATATTATTATATTATATTGCAGAAAATATGGGGAGGTCGGAATCCGGCCACTACCCTTCTCACTTCTCATGTCGCCTGCGTAATTCATCACATCTGCCAAGGAATAAACCTTCTTGTGCTATCTGAAAAACCTGGGAAGACTCTATTCTTTCTCACTTCAGATCCTATGCCCTCTTATCTATTTTAAAATACACATTTCACACGGTAAGTTTCCACAGCACCAGCGGCCCTTACCATCTGCTTCTTCAACTTCAAAGTATCTGTAGTTGAAATGGATAGTAGGTGCATGAGGGTTCTTGGGATGGATAACGGAGCTCACGCCCATAGCAGAAAATGGCAATTTACCTGGCAAGTAAAACACACAGTGAGTTGCAGGCAAACACCTGGACTCATATAAATTAACTCCAATGTGGTTTCTGGATCAATTTTCAAAAGAAGATTTTAAATTGGCTCTTAAAATATAATCTTTTAAAAGTAATTGTTGTTGTTGTTAGCTACCATCAAATCTGTCCCTGACTCATGATAACTCCATGCACAACTGAACAAAACGCTGCCCAGTCCCACAACCATCTGCATGACTGGTTATGTACCAGACCACTGTGACCCACAGAGTGTTCACTGGCTCACTGTTCAGATTACCAGGCCTTTCTTCCTGGTCTACACCAGTCTGGAAGCTCCACTGAAACCTGTTCAGCGTCACGGCAGCACGCAAGCCTCCTGTGACTGAAGGGTGATACAACCGTGGGTGAGCTGCACCGGCCAGGAACGGAACCTGGGTCTTCCACATGGAGCACGAGAATTCTACCACTGAACCATCCACTACTCCTCAAAAGTAATCACTAATACGTTACCTGGCATAGGTACTCAAACGGCATTTTTCAGAAGAGATGTTTATTTTATAGTAAGACTTGTGGGGGGAAAAGCTTTGCATGGACTGTTAAAGGCTGTTAAAATTGATTTACCATCTTTAGTCTTCAGGATTTTCCCTCTGCTTCTCATTTGTTTTGATGCTTCCTCAGAAAGATTTCCATGAACAACAGAAATGCTCACTCCAGCCTTCTCAAAGACATGACCATCTTGAAGCACGCAGCTTATGCCACCACCTCCTGTTTATATAAAGGTAAAATGAGAAAATGTAAGGGTATACACAAAATTGGAAACAGCGCTTGCATGAAGATGGTAGGATACAGCAGTTATTTTCTTCTAATTTCCAAATCTTCTAAAGTATCATTACATTTATGATTTTTAAATACAATGCAATTAGATAACTAATTTAACTTTATGGTATTAGCTACTGAT
The DNA here is from genome assembly GCF_024166365.1 of Elephas maximus indicus. Classification (NCBI taxonomy): domain Eukaryota; kingdom Metazoa; phylum Chordata; class Mammalia; order Proboscidea; family Elephantidae; genus Elephas; species Elephas maximus. The sequence continues at coordinate 69,193,094 of NC_064836.1, forward strand.
ATTGGGCAAAGCTTATGCCTCCTCACCGCTCTCAAGTGAAGATGTCTTCTACACTCTTACGCTGTCACCTACAATAAGGTCCTAGAATATTTTCCTTCAAATGCCACTGCTCAGAATGGCAACCACCAATTACGATATAATGAGAGAAAGCTAAGGTGAAAAACAAGAATGGGTATATTTGAAGGGAATTCCACTATTATTACTGAATTTAAGAACTCCATACTGTTTCAATTTTTTTTTTTTAATTAAATTTTAAAAATGTGCTTTCGGTTGAAGTTTACAGCACAAATTAGTTTCTCATTCAAAAATGTATACACAAATTGTTTCATGACATTGGTTGTAATCCCTGCAATGTGTCAGCACTCCCCCTTTCCACCGCGGGGTTCCCCATGTCCATTTGTCCAGTTTTCCTGTCCCTTCCTGCTTTCATGTCTTTTCTTTTGGGCAGGTGTTGCCCACGTGGTCTCCTATACTTGATTGAACTAAGCAGCACATTCCTCACATGTGTTGTTTGTTTTATAGGCTTGTCTAATCTTTGGCTGAAAGGCGGACTTTGAGAGCAGCTTCATGGTGTCCAGAGGCTACAGTCTCAGGGGTTCATCCAGTATCTGTCAGACCTGTATGCCAGATCCTTTTATTGTGAATCTGAATTTTGTTCTACATTTTTCTCCTGCTCTGTCCTGGACCCTCTATTGTGATCCCTGTCAGAGTGGTCGGTGGTGGTAGCCAGGCACCACCTAGTTCTTCTCAGGCTGGTGGAGGCTCTGGTTCATGTGGTCCATCAGTTCTCTGGACTAATATTTTCCTTGTGTCTTTGGTTTTTTTTTTTTTTTTTTTTTTTCATTCTCCTTTGCTCTGCATGGCCTGGGACCAAAACATGTATCTTAGATGGCCACTCACCACCTTTTAAGACCCCTGACACTACTCACCAAAGTAGAATGTAGAACATTTTCTTGATAAACTGTTATGCCAATTGACCTAGATGTTCCCCAAGACCAAGGTCCCCAGCCCTCAGCCCTAGTCCCTCACAGTGTTCTGATGTGTCTAGGAAATTTCTGTGACTTTGCCTTGGGAACCCTGGTGGCAGGGTTAAGTGCTACAGCTGCTAACCAAAAGGTCAGCAGTTCGAATCTACCAGGTGCTCCTTGGAAACTCTATGGGGCAGTTCAACTCTGTCCTGTAGGGTCACTATGAGTCAGAATTGACTTGATGGCAACGGGTTTGGTTTTTTGGTTTTTGCCTTGGTCAAGTTATGCTGACTTCCTCTATATTCTGTGTAGTCTCTTCCTTCACCAAAGTTAATACTTGTTTAATATAGTGATTTCCCCTTTCCACTCCTCCCTTTTCTTGTAACCATCAAAGATTATTTTTTCTGCGTGTAACCATTTTCTTGAGCTTTTATGATAGTTGTTCCATACATTTGTCCTTTTGTGATTGACTTATTTCACTCAGCATAATGCCCTCCAGATTCATCCATGTTGTGAGAGGGTTCACAGGTTCATCATTGTTCTTTATTGTTGCACAGTATTCCATTGTGTGTATGTATCATAATTTATCTATTCATCTGTTGACAGGCATTTAGGTTGTTTCCATCTTTCTGCTATTGTGAATAATGCTGCAATGAACATGGATATGTATATGTTTCTAGGATATATTCCCAGGAGTAGGATTACCAGATCGTATGATATTTCTATTTCTAGCTTTTTAAGGAGGTAACATATCATTTTCCATAGTGGTTGTACCATTTTACATTCCCACCCGCAATGCATAAGAGTTCCAATCTCCCCGCAACTTCTCCAACATAAGTTATTTTGTCTCTGCTTTATTTTTTCTTATTTTTTTAGTGCCAGTAATGTGGGGGTGAGATGGTATCTCATTGTAGTTTTGATTTGGATTTCTCTAATGGCTAATGGAAACCCTGGTGGTGTAGTGGTTAAGTGCTACAGCTGTGAACCAAAGGTTCGGCAGTTCGAATCCGCCAGGCACTCCTTGGAAACTCTATGGGGCAGTTCTACTCTGTCCTATAGGGTCGCTATGAGTCGGAATCAACTCCACAGCACTGGGTTAGGTTTTTTTTTTTTTGGGTAATGGCTAAAGATCACGAGCATTTTCTCCTGTGTTGGTGAAGTGTCTGCTCATATTCTTTGCCCATTTTTTAATTGGACAGTTTTTTTTTGTTGTTGTTGTTATTGAGGTACCGAAGTATCTTATAGATTTTAGAGATTAAACCCTTGTCGGATATGTGGTAGCCAAAAATTTTTTCCCAGCGTGTAGGCTGTCTTTTTACTCTCTTGGTGAAGTCTTTTGATGAGCGTAAGTGTTTAATTTTTAGGAGCTCCCAGTTGCCTAGTTTATCTCTTGGTGTTTGTGCATTGTTAGTTATGGTTTGTACTGTACTTATGCCACATATTAGGGCCCCAATGGGTTTCAATTTTTTTCTCAGTGTGCTGTCTGCCTTTTAATTTTCTTTAAAGGCAACTACAAAACAGTAAGTATGGAACTCTTAAGGACTCAGAACCTTACAATGAGTGAACCAACCAACTGCTTCCAAGTCAATTCTGACTCATGGAGACCCCACGTGTGTCAGAGTAAAACTGTGTTTCCAGCGGCTGATTTTTTGGAAGTAGATCACAAGGCCTTTCTTCCGAGGTTCCTCTGGGTAGACTCAAACCTCCAACCTTTCGGTTACCAGCTGAGCACATTAACCACCTGCATCACCCAGGGACTCCTACAGTGAGTAGGACACCCGTTAGTACTTAGCCATGCCGTTAGTAGCTGTTAGTAGTTGTTTGTTAAAAGCACTTGGGTTACCACAGGGGCAGTTGTTTCATGAGGATCCACGCTCGGTTTGTTTTATTTCTAAGGACTTTTGGAACTGGATGGAATATGAGACGATCCAGTACAACTCTTGAATATTCCAAATGAGAAAACTGAGGCCCAGAGAGGCAAAACATCTTATCCAAGGTCACACAGCTGGTAAGTGACTGGAACAATTTGTCTCAGTGCTTTCTGTATATCAGACAATATTACAATAGCTTTACACGTATCCATCCCATTTAATCATCGTTACACCCCTATATATTATTACCTCATTCTAAGATGGGGGAACAATGGCAAAACGAAAAAGGATAACTTCCCAGGGTCATACTGTTAGTCTAGGACCTGAGGTTGTGTCCTGCTTCAGTGGTCTTCATTTGAAAACATCTCAAGATTGAAAAACACGATGAAAGCCAGATTTAACGTCATTTAATATAGATGTGACAATATCACAGCTCAGAATCTGCTAGTGACAAACTGCTGTAGAATTCCAGGCTACAAAAAGCCAGGAATCCTTCAAAGAGTACAACCAAGATGTGGAGTTTCACTATAAAGACAATACGGTCAAGAATACACGACTCCGCAAGAACTGGTTTTTAATACTAAAATATTTTGGCACTGGAAGAAAAGTATTTCCCTAGCAGGAAATCTCAAGAGAGCATTTGGAAGTAATGACAAGCCAATGAAATTATTTCTTGTGCAAGGGGAAAAAGAAGTGGGAAGATTCTGAGGCAATGACACCCTCAGCTAGGGAAGTCTGGCTGTCACTTAAAAAAAAAAAAAAAAAAGGCTGTCACTTAGCATGGAGGAATTCCCCCGTCTACCTCCAAAGAAGTGAAAAAGGTAAAGAATGCAGAGAAGCAGATGAAATGTGGGGAAAATTTTCCTTCTATACAAACCGTGGATATGGCTACAAGTATTCCTAAAATATCTTTAATAATGCCGTTATATAACTGTAAAATTTTTTCAAATGCCCAGTACTAAAGTGACAGCAGATTTGAGTCCACACTTATAAGCAGAGGGTTGATGACCCTTACGGTTTCAATCTTTTTCACGGTGTTCCCCGCAAGCAGCCCCTCCGTCGGATTCCCCCCTCCAACTCCCATCTCTATTCTGGGCCCCTTTCTGCCTGCAACCGAGCTCCCGGCTGCTTTCCCCCAACTCCACCTCCCGCTAGAGGCCGAGCTCCTCACCTTCCTTCCTCTCCCACCGGTCCACAGAGAAGCTGGCGCCTCCGTCTACCTGTGCCAGCGCCTGGCACACCTGAGCCTGGGTCTCCATGATCAACAGCTCCATCTTGGTCTTCATGTCGTCTGGCCTCCTCCGCAGCTCGCGCAGGTCGGTCACAGGCGAGGCCATGAAGCAGCTGCAGCGGCGGGCCAGGTCGTCCTGCTCCTCCGGCCTCCCCGGCTGGGGGCTCCGCGCCCCCGTGCTCTTGGGCACCATCTCCGCCCGCTTCACATGTCCGAAGGCGGCGGCGGCCAGCCCCGCCAGCCCAGCTAGCGCCGCGGTCAGGCCGGCACCCAGCCTGGGGCCGCCGCCCGCTGCGGGGCCGTGTCCCAGCCCGCGGCTCTGCACCGCGCCAGCCGTGCCAGGCAGTCGGCAGATGCGCCCGGCGGCGCAGCGCGGGGGCCCAGCGCGCAGAGCTCCGCAGCCGCCCCGCGCCGCACGCCAGCAGGGGCCCGCGCTCAGCCTGCTCACGTGCAAGGCCATGCTCCCGGCGCTGTCACCCCGGGCAGTGCCCGCGCCGCCGAGTCGGGACCCCGAGCCCCCCCGGGGTGCCAGGCGGCGAGCTGCGAAGCGAGGAACCCGGAGCGGAGAGGAGCTACTACCGGGTCCGGGGGCTGGCAGGGGGCGAGGGATGCTGGGAGCTGTAGTTCCCGCCCTGTCGCCGCCTGCCGGCGCCGCGCCCGCCGGTTGCCCGCGATAAAGGATCCACCGCGCCAGGAGGGCTGGTCCGACGGGAGAGCTGGGCGCGGAGGGTGCAGGCGGGCTGTGCAAGCCAAGGTGGAGATAAAAGGGGTTCTTTGGGCCTGCTGTTTTTATCAGCCGCAGGGAGAAGACAAAGTAGGACCGGGGGGTTGAGGATGGGCGCGAGCAGAAATATAGCCAGAGACAGACTCCCTCCCTGACTTAAATTTTCAAAGTCAGTTCTGTAGCTATGAAATGCCCCTTGGCCTGCGCTCATGGAGTCTCCTAGACCTTCTGGAGCTTGCAGGGGCCAGAGCCTGGGAAACTCCTTACCTAAAGGCTAAACTTTCAAAGGAGTAGGAAAAATTAGTAAAGGGCTTTTAAGAGAATCCTGGGAACAGGCTTTGTGGAATCAATTCCACATCTCAGTTCTGAAACTAAAATCTTTCCAGGCCTTGATTATTTTAGAAATAGGAAAAGCAAAGTAACTGTTTCACTTAACCAGCATAAAACTCCTAATTGGATGTTTGGGTGATTCAGAAACCAGAGGTTTGAAAATACTTATTATCCTACAATTGTAGAGGTCTGCCACGTTTCTCACGTTTTATAATCCTGACGACTCCTGTAAACTGAGGCAGGGAAATACCTACACTCCCCGCCTGGCCCCCCACCCCGGTGCAGCTCTCCACCCACCTTCTCCCCCTCCAGCACGCACTTTAAACAAAGGGGAAAGAAGTTAGCAAGATACTCACGTTTTTTATTACTTAATCATCTCAGTGGGAGTCCCTAGGTGGCGCAAGTGGTTGAATGCTCCACTACTAACCAAAAGGTTGGCCGTGCAAACCCACCCAGATGGGCCCAGGAGACAGGCCTGGCACTCTGCTTCCAAATGGTCACAGCCTTGAAAATTCCATAAACCTTCTGTATCCATGGGGCTGCCATGAGTCAGAATCGATTCATGGCAAATAACAATAATCATCGCACAGCCTAGTGGCATTAGCACGTAAAAGTGTATGAACAATTGTCATAGGTTAATTTGTCCTTGAGCCTCCAGAATATTTTATTTTCTAGTCGTAAGAATGTCTTAGAAGTACAGCCAGAATGCTACTTAGAAACGAGGATGGGAAGACTTTTTCTTGCTTACTTTGACAGGTACTGGAGGGACCAATCCCTTGGTCAAGTAGAGGGTCAGCAAAAAAGAGGAAGACCCTCAGTGAGATGGATTGACACAGTGGCTGCAATAATGGGCTTAAACATAGCAACAATTGTGAGGATGGCACAGGACCCGTCTGGTTTCGTTCTGTTATGCCTGGGATTGTGATGGCACCTAACAACAGTACCGATAAAACCAAACCAAACCCCTTGCCATTGAGTCAGTTCTGACTCATAGTGACAGTAGTAAGTAACCTAAGCAGTGATGGAACTTTGGTAGCTATAGGTCAGACCAACTGCATCTGGTGGCTCTTACAGTGGGGACACGATTAATGATAAGTAGAAGAACCTGCCTGCCCAAGCCTAGCAGCTAAGATTCAATGGGAGGGAAAGGCCTGGACTGAGAAGGGAGTAACCTACTTTGAGGCAAGAAGAAAAACTACTGGCTTTTATCCACAGTGTAACTTGTGAGGAGGCTGAGTTGGAAGAGGAGGAAAGATAAGACTTATCACTCTAATAAGGGTTGTTTGTCTCTTCTGGGTACCTGTGATAGGGCTTGGCAGGACTGGTGGTGGTGATAAATGAACCTAGTTAATGAAAGGGAACCTCTTTGGCTCATTTTTCTATAAGAACCCTCTTCAGTATTGCCCTAATTCTGAGAATACCCATGAAGTTAGTAAAAAAAATAAGCAGGAACAGGCCATTTGAACATTTTCCCAGTCACGTAAGCTGGTCCTGAGCAAATTGGCTACTAGCTCCTGGGTTTCCATCCCTTCCATCAACATTACCTGCTCCATGCAATGGGCCTCCCTCCTTTCCTCCTCTGGCTCCAGCCCACTTCCTATTTTCATCCCTTAGGAAAGGCCTTAACAGTCTGGTTAGTGTGAATTTGAATCACCTTCATGGAGTTCAAATTATCTCCAAGTGGGTACTTACACTTGTCTTATTTGTTAGCATAGAAAAAAAAAAAAAGACATTCTCTATTCAAGCAATCTCCAGCATCAAAATGCTAAAAAAAGAAAAAAAAAACTATCAAAATGCTAGTGGGGATAAAATAAGTTGTAAAGCATGAGATATACAGTAGACGTTGTCTTTTTTTTTTTTTTTTTTAACCCAGGGTCCTGCACTGCTTTATAACTTTATCTTCTATACAGCCCTACCAGCCAAAAAAGATTCTGTCTAGCCTTATACAAACTCAGTATACAAACTCAGTAGGCATAAAAAAAAAAAAAAAAGGCATAGGTATATTAAATATCATTTTTTAAACTCTACATGCTTCTCCCAATCCTTATAAGCTTCACCCCTCCTCCGTCCCCCAAAGCCCTGTTGAACATCACAGCTTTTAGGCCTGCTGGTGGTATATTAGTCTGTCCTTTTCTGGAGAGAAGTAGACGGGTCTCTGACTTCATCCCTCTAGTAGCTTTACTGCCTTCTAACCACACACACACACAATATCATATAATTCCTTCCAAAAATAAACAAAACCCATTGCCGTCGAGTCAATTCTGACTCATAGCGACCCTATAGGACAGAGTAGAACCGCCCCATTGGATTTCCAAGGAGTGCCTGATGGATTCGAACTGCGGACCTTTTGGTTAGCAGCTGTAGCTCTTAACCACTGCGCCATCAACCAAAAAATAAAAATAAAACCAAACCCATTGCTGCCAAGTCAATTCCAATTCATAGCAGCCCTATAGGACAGAGTAGGACTGTCCCATAGAGTTTCCAAGGAGCACCTGGTGAATTCAAACTGCTGATCTTTTGGTTAGCAGCCATAGCTCTTAACCACTATGCCACCAGGGTTTCCACTACACTTGCAGGGTTTCCTAATTCCTTCTGGTTTTACCAAATTATACTGTTGTCGCCAATTCCCAAATTTTGAAAGCCAAACTTAAGAAATGTACTATCGAAGTGATTCACTTCTGTTACTTTAAGATAGGGCCAGAGATGCAGGCTAATTATTAAAAAGTATTGCTAAGCGGATGTGTTTGCCTTGTCACACTGCCATCTAACTTACCAGAAATTCTAATGAAGGTGATGGCATGATTGGCAAAGAAGTGAAATCTTTGAAAATTTTACCCATTTTAGTCCTAGAATTTATATTTAAAATTTTTAGGCACTAGCTTTCACAAATCATTAATGTGACCCCAATACCCCCCAGCATGTTTTCTCCTTTTTCCAAATGGGCAACTGAGAGCTTAACATAACTAAGGCCATGATAAACCTATAAGTTATTCTTCTTCTGCCTGGCTCCTTCACATACCTGCATTAATGACTTTGTTTTGACCAAATGTTAATGACTTTGTTCTTTGTTTTAAACTGAGGCAAATAACCTTTTGTTCTGTCCAGACTACCTGTGGCATACAACCCCAAAAGGAAAGTTGGAGCCCAGGTACCAGATATGTATATCTTTAGCCTAATAAAGAAATGTCTGGCAGGGGACTACAAAGACACCTGTAACCCTTGTGAGATTCTATGTAAGCTTTAATGTAAAATTGCTCTTTGGGGCTTCATAGAGACAGGCTGTGTTGCTGCTGGGTCCCCGATGATGTATACTTCTCCTTAATAAACTTTCTCACTCCTTCTGACTTGGAGTATGTTTCATTGGCTCGACTGCTCCAGGGCACGGACACTAATCGGGTAAAAAAATAACGTTAATATAAAACCCAGACCCAGTGCCGTCGAGTCGAGTGGTTCTTAAAACTAAGTGTAGACTAACTAGCCCATGCAATTTGGTGTTGCTGACTCACTTCTCACTTTAACAGAAGTAATTTTTTGTTCTTTTTTTTAATAACAATTTTTTTGTGTTTTCAGTGAACGTTTGCACAGCAAATTAGGTTCCCATTTGACGATATCTACACAAATTGTTTGGTGACATTAGTTACATTTTTCACAATGTGCCGACATTCTCTTTAATTGTGTTCTGGTTGTTCTGTTTCCAGCACTCTAGTTCCCATGCCCGCTTACCGTCTCATCTTTGCTTTAGAGTAATTGTTGACTTTTTGGTCTCATATCTATATAGATGGTTTTTTAATAGAGCACCATACTCACAGTTAATATCCTTTATTTTCTGTGCCAATCTGTTATTTTGTCTAAAAGTTGACCCCAGGGGATAGTTTGGGTTAAGTGAAGTAATTTTTAAATTAGTTTCTCACAGAGATATAGATACTAAAAAATAGATACTACCACCCAGATATTCTAGAAAGTTTTATAAAAGCGGATTAGACTCACCTGACCTATCTCTTCAACCTTTTACATATTCCCTTTAGCATCTCCTCAATTCTTCCCTCCTGTAATATGCATGTGATGCCTGGAGTTGCAGCAGCCATTTTGTGACCAAGATTACGAACTTGACATGAAAATTTTGCAAAGTAGGAAGATAGAAGAGTGTGGGTCCTGGTGATATCCTAAAGCAGATGGAGCAGCCCTGGGCTGCCTACCTTGGAATTTCCTGTTATGTCAGAAAAAATAATTTAAGGTATTGTTTGTCAGGTTTTCTGTTACAGACTCTAATTATTCCGCCTTGAGTCAGGTACCTGCCCTGGAACGGTGACCAGGAGCCAGGATTGGGATCATGTAAGACCACAGGGAGCTCCCACTGTAATTGTTTGATGGGGTGGTGGTGAGGGTGTGGGACATTTCTAGAAAATGTGATGAGTAGAAAGTACCATAGATGTCTCCTCTGGGGTGTACAGAGGTGTATCTGTAGAAAATAGCGCAGATGGCAAGCCACGAAATCGCATCCCTGCTGAGGCGTGGCCAGGAGTTGCACCCCACCCACCCCCGATTTCAAGATGAATAGATGTGGATAACAGGTTGCTTCAGCAGAAACACCTTACCCCTCTTGCCCAGCTGCCTCAGTCAGGTTCCTTTCGTATTTGTGGTGCTTTGGGATGTCGTTCTACGGGCCTCATCTGGCACCTCCTTGTAGTTGCACCCAGGGCCAAGTGCCCCCCCTGCCTCCCCCTTGCTGTGACTCTGCACCCCATTCAAACATCTGACACCCATCTCTTAGATAACTTTACCATAATAAACCATAATACCAACCCAAAAATACAAGTCAGGCTCGTTTAATCTTTTTTTTTTTTTTAAACATGTTATGGCACTACATGAAAATTACAACTGCCCCTTCCTTGCTTTCTTGATGAAAATTGGTCTATGATGTGCTCAAAGTAATTTTTTTTTTCCCCAGTATCTTCTCTTTCTGCCCTCAGCAGAGCAAGCTCACACAGTCTACCTTGACCCACGGAGGCTCTTAAATATGAAAATATTAGTCTTAGCTTGCTGGATAATCTTTCACAGCTGGTGATGGAAACAGAGATGGTTAATAGAAACTGCACGTCCCTCCCTCACCCCATTCAGGTGGCGCCCAGGGCACTGTCATACCTGCCATGCCTTAGCTACACCTCTGGCTAAGATTAACAAAAATAGACTTCAAAAAAGAACCAGCAGAGGCGGAGCCAAGATGGCGGACTAGGCAGACACTACCTCAGATCCCTCTTACAACAAAGACACGGAAAAACAAGTGAATCGATCACATATATAACAATCTACGAACCCTGAACAACAAACACAGATTTAGAGACGGAGAACGAACTAATACGGGGAAGCAGCGATTGTTTCCAGAGCCTGGAGCCAGCGTACCAGTCAGGTACGGCACAAGCACAGAGAGCGGCTCCACCCCCCTGAACTTACCCCGGGAGGGGGAACAGCCGGTTCCACGGGCGGCGTGGGACGCAGCCGGTAGGAGAAGTCCCCAGGAGGCAGTGACTGGTCTTGGAGCAGAAAGAGCAGCGTCCGAGCCGGGGAACCGTCCCGCAGGGATTTGGACTGGACGCAGCGGATTTTCTGGAAAAACTAGTTTCCCAGTGATGGCTCGGAGACAACAATCCATATCAAACCACTTAAAGAAGCAGACCATGACAGCTTCTCCAACCCCCCAAACAAAAGAATCAAAATCTTTCCCAAATGAAGATACAATCTTGGAATTATCAGATACAGAATATAAAAAACTAATTTACAGAATGCTTAATGATATCACAAATGAAATTAGGATAACTGCAGAAAAAGCCAAGGAACACACTGATAAAACTGTTGAAGAACTCAAAAAGATTATTCAAGAACGTACTGGAAAAATTAATAAGTTGCAAGAATCCATAGAGAGACAGCATGTAGAAATCCAAAAGATTAACAATAAAATAACAGAATTAGACAATGCACTAGGAACTCAGAGGAGCAGACTCGAGCAATTAGAATGCAGACTGGGACATCTGGAGGACCAGGGAATCGACACCAACATAGCTGAAAAAAAAATCAGATAAAAGAATTAAAAAAAATGAAGAAACCCTAAGAATTATGTGGGACTCTATCAAGAAGGATAACCTGCGGGTGATTGGAGTCCCAGAACAGGGAGGGGGGACAGAAAACACAGAGAAAATAGTTGAAGAACTCCTGACAGAAAACTTCCCTGACATTATGAAAGACGAAAGGATATCTATCCAAGATGCTCATCGAACCCCATTTAAGATTGATCCAAAAAGAAAAACACCAAGGCATATTATCATCAAACTCACCAAAACCAAAGATAAACAGAAAATTTTAAAAGCAGCCAGGGAGAAAAGAAAGGTTTCCTTCAAGGGAGAATCAGTAAGAATATGTTCTGACTACTCAGCAGAAACCATGCAGGCAAGAAGGGAATGGGACGACATATACAGAACACTGAAGGAGAAAAACTGCCAGCCAAGGATCATATATCCAGCAAAACTCTCTCTGAAATATTAAGGCGAAATTAAGATATTTACAGACAAACACAAGTTTAGAGAATTTGCAAAAACCAAACCAAAGCTACAAGAAATACTAAAGGATATTGTTTGGTCAGAGAACCAATAATATCAGATATCAGCACAACACAAGGTCACAAAACAGAACGTCCTGATATCAACTCAAACAGGGAAATCACAAAAACAAATTAAGGTTAATTAAAAAAAAAAAAAATACACATAACAGGGAATCATGGAAGTCAATAGGTAAAAGATCACAATAATCAAAAAGAGGGACTAAATACAGGAGGCATTGAACTGCCATATGGAGAGTGATACAAGGCGATATAGAACAATACAAGTTAGGTTTTTACTTAGAAAAATAGGGGCAAATAATAAGGTAACCACAAAAAGGTATAACAACTCTATAACTCAAGATAAAAACCAAGAAAAACGTAACGACTCAACTAACATAAAGTCAAACACTATGAAAATGAGAATCTCACAATTTACTAAGAAAAACGCCTCAGCACAAAAAAGTATGTGGAAGAATGAAATTGTCAACAACACACATAAAAAGGCATCAAAATGACAGCACTAAAAACTTATTTATCTATAATTACCCTGAATGTAAATGGACTAAACGCACCAATAAAGAGACAGAGAGTCACAGACTGGATAAAGAAACACGATCCATCTATATGCTGCCTACAAGAGACACACCTTAGACTTAGAGACACAAACAAACTAAAACTCAAAGGATGGAAAAAAGTATATCAAGCAAACAATAAGCAAAAAAGAAGAGGAGTAGCAATATTAATTTCTGACAAAATAGACTTTAGACTTAAATCCACCACAAAGGATAAAGAAGGACACTATATAATGATAAAAGGGACAATTGATCAGGAAGACATAACCATATTAAATATTTATGCACCCAATGACAGGGCTGCAAGATACATAAATCAAATTTTAACAGAATTGAAAAGCGAGATAGATACCTCCACAATTATAGTAGGAGACTTCAACACACCACTTTCGGAGAAGGACAGGACATCCAGTAAGAAGCTCAACAGAGACACGGAAGATCTAATTACAACAATCAACCAACTTGACCTCATTGACTTATACAGAACTCTCCACCCAACTGCTGCAAAGTATACTTTTTTTTCTAGCGCACATGGAACATTCTCTAGAATAGACCACATATTAGGTCATAAAACAAACCTTTGCAGAGTCCAAAACATTGAAATATTACAAAGCATCTTCTCAGACCACAAGGCAATAAAACTAGAGATCAATAACAGAAAAACTAGGGAAAAGAAATCAAATACTTGGAAAATGAACAACACCCTTCTGAAAAAAGACTGGGTTATAGAAGACATTAAGGAGGGAATAAGGAAATTCATAGAAAGCAACGAGAATGAAAATACTTCCTATCGAAACCTCTGGGACACAGCAAAAGCAGTGCTCAGAGGCCAATTTATATCAATAAATGCACACATACAAAAAGAAGAAAGAGCCAAAATCAGAGAACTGTCCCTACAACTTGAACAAATAGAAACTGAGCAACAAAAGAATCCATCAGGCACCAGAAGAAAACAAATAATAAAAATTAGAGCTGAACTAAATGAATTAGAGAACAGAAAAACAATTGAAAGAATTAACAAAGCCAAAAGCTGGTTCTTTGAAAAAATTAACAAAATTGATAAACCATTGGCTAGACTGACTAAAGAAATACAGGAAAGGAAACAAATAACCCGAATAAGAAATGAGAAGGACCACATCACAACAGAACCAAATGAAATTAAAAGAATCATTTCAGATTATTATGAAAAATTGTACTCAAACAAATTTGAAAACCTAGAAGAAATGGATGAATTCCTGGAAAAACACTACCTACCTAAACTAACACATTCAGAAGTAGAACAACTAAATAGACCCATAACAAAAAAAGAGATTGAAACGGTAATCAAAAAACTCCCAACAAAAAAAAAGCCCTGGCCCGGACGGCTTCACTGCAGAGTTCTACCAAACTTTCAGAGAAGAGTTAACACCACTACTACTAAAGGTATTCCAAAGCATAGAAAATGACGGAATACTACCCAACTCATTCTATGAAGCCACCATCTCCCTGATACCAAAACCAGGTAAAGACATTACAAAAAAAGAAAATTATAGACCTATATCCCTCATGAACATTGATGCAAAAATCCTCAACAAAATTCTAGCCAATAGAATCCAACAACACATCAAAAAAATAATTCACCCTGATCAAGTGGGATTTATACCAGGTATGCAAGGCTGGTTTAATATCAGAAAAACCATTAATGTAATCCATCACATAAATAAAACAAAAGACAAAAACCACATGATCTTATCAATTGATGCAGAAAAGGCATTTGACAAAGTCCAACACCCATTTATGATAAAAACTCTTACCAAAATAGGAATTGAAGGAAAATTCCTCAACATAATAAAGGGCATCTATGCAAAGCCAACAGCCAATATCACTCTAAATGGAGAGAACCTGAAAGCATTTCCCTTGAGAATGGGAACCAGACAAGGATGCCCTTTATCACCGCTCTTATTCAACATCGTGTTGGAAGTCTTAGCCAGGGCAATTAGGCTAGACAAAGAAATAAAAGGTATCCGGATTGGCAAGGAAGAAGTAAAGTTATCACTATTTGCAGATGACATGATTATATACACAGAAAACCCTAAGGAATCCTCCAGAAAACTACTGAAACTAATAGAAGAGTTTGGCAGAGTCTCAGGTTATAAAATAAACATACAAAAATCACTTGGATTCCTCTACATCAACAAAAAGAACACCGAAGAGGAAATAACCAAATCAATACCATTCACAGTAGCCCCCAAGAAGATAAGATACTTAGGAATAAATCTTACCAAGGATGTAAAAGACCTATACAAAGAAAACTACAAAGCTCTACTACAAGAAATTCAAAAGGACATGCTTAAGTGGAAAAACATACCCTGCTCATGGATAGGAAGACTTAACATAGTAAAAATGTCTATTCTACCAAAAGCCATCTATACATTTAACGCACTTCCGATCCAAATTCCAATGTCATATTTTAAGGGGATAGAGAAACAAATCAGCAATTTCATATGGAAGGGAAAGAAGCCCCGGATAAGCAAAGCACTACTGAAAAAGAAGAAGAAAGTGGGAGGCCTCACCTTACCTGACTTCAGAACCTACTATACAGCCACAGTAGTCAAAACAGCCTGGTATTGGTACAACAACAGACACATAGACCAATGGAACAGAATTGAGAACCCAGACATAGATCCATCCACGTATGAGCAGCTGATATTTGACAAAGGACCAGTGCCAATTAACTGGGGAAAAGATAGCCTTTTTAACCAATGGTGCTGGCATAACTGGATATCCATTTGCAAAAAAATGAAACAGGACCCATACCCCACACCATGTACAAAAACTAACTCCAAGTGGATCAAAGACCTAAACATAAAGACTAAAACGATAAAGATCATGGAAGAAAAAATTGGGACAACCCTAGGAGCCCTAATACAAGGTATAAACAGAATACAAAACATTACCAAAAATGATGAAGAGAAACCCGATAACTGGGAGCTCCTAAAAATCAAACAACTATGCTCATCTAAAGACTTCTCCAAAAGAGTAAAAAGACCACCTACAGACTGGGAAAGAATATTCAGCTATGACATCTCCAACCAGCGCAGGATCTCTAAAATCTACATGATTCTGTCAAAACTCAACCACAAAAAGACAAACAACCCAATCAAGAAGTGGGCAAAGGATATGAACACACATTTCACTAAAGAAGATATTCAGGCAGCCAACAGATACATGAGAAAATGCTCTCGATCATTAGCCATTAGAGAAATGCAAATTAAAACTACAATGAGATTCCATCTCACACCAGCAAGGCTGGCATTAATCCAAAAAACACAAAATAATAAATGTTGGAGAGGCTGCGGAGAGATTGGAACTCTCATACACTGCTGGTGGGAATGTAAAATGGTACAACCACTTTGGAAATCTATCTGGCGTTATCTTAAACAGTTAGAAATAGAACTACCATACAACCCAGAAATCCCACTCCTAGGAATATACCCTAGAGATACAAGAGCCTTCATACAAACAGATACATGCACACCCATGTTTATTGCAGCTCTGTTTACAATAGCAAAAAATTGGAAGCAACCAAGGTGTCCATCAACGGATGAATGGGTAAATAAATTGTGGTATATTCACACAATGGAATACTACGCATCGATAAAGAACAGTGACGAATCTCTGAAACATTTCATAACATGGAGGAACCTGGAAGGCATTATGCTGAGCGAAATGAGTCAGAGGCAAAAGGACAAATATTGTATAAGACCACTATTATAAGATCTTGAGAAATAGTAAACCTGAGAAGAACACATACTTTTGTGGTTAAGAGGGGGGGAGGGAGGGAGGATGGGAGAGGGTTTTTTATTGATTAATCAGTAGATAAGAACTGCTTTAGGTGAAGGGAAAGACAACACTCAATACATGGAAGGTCAGCTCAATTGGACTGGACCAAAAGCAAGGAAGTTTCTGGGATAAAATGAATGCTTCAAAGGTCAGCGGAGCAAGGGCGGGGGTCTGGGGAACATGGTTTGCGGGGACTTCTAAGTCAATTGGCAAAATAATTCTATTATGAAATCATTCTGCATCTCACTTTGAAATGTGGCGTCTGGGGACTTAAATGCTAACAAGCGGCCATCTAAGATGCAGCAATTGGTCTCAACCCACCTGGAGCAAAGGGAAATGAAGAACACCAAGGCCACACGACAACTAAGAGCCCAAGAGACAGAAAGGGCCACATGAACCAGAGACCTACATCATCCTGAGACCAGAAGAACTAGTTGGTGCCCGGCCACAATCGATGACTGCCCTGACAGGGAGCACAGCAGAGGACCCCTGAGGGAGCAGGAGATCAGTGGGATGCAGACCCCAAATTCTCATAAAAAGACCAAACTTAATGGTCTGACTGAGACTGGAGGAACCCCGGTGGCCATGCTCCCCAGACTTTTAGTTGACACAGGACAGGAACCATCCCCGAAGACAACTCATCAGAAATGAAAGGGACTGGTCAGCGGGTGGGAGAGAGACGCTGATGAAGAGTGAGCTAATTATATCAGGTGGACACTTGAGATTGTGTTGGCAACTCTTGTCTGGAGGGGGGATGTGAGGATAGAGAGAGAGGGAAGCCGGCAAAAGTGTCAAGAAAGGAGAGACTGAAAGGGCTGACTCAAGAGGGGGAGAGCAAGTGGGAGTAGGGAGTGAGATGTATGTAAACTTACATGTGACAGACTGATTGGATTTGTAAACGTTCACTTGAAGCTTAATAAAAGTTATTAAAAAAAAAAAAAGAACCAGCAGATATGGAGTGGGAGTTTACAGAGGAGACAGGAGGTAATCAATTTGATACAGACAGTTAACAAAAGGGTCGTTTCTACCAATTTAGTGGACACTCCCTATCTGTTCCACTTCCCCAGGTACAAGAGATGCTGTACCCGTCAGTGTACCGTGCTCTCACCCCTCTGGGAGGCTTAAGAGCGTCATGGGCTAACTGAAAGGATGGGTCATTTGCCTTGGCACAGAGGCTTCCAATATTGAATTTTCAGAAGCTGCTGAGGTCTGATAAGAGAGACAATTATCTGACAAATTCAGACAACATTCATATAATTCTTTTAGTGACAAAAATAAATTTATGGTAGTATTAACTTGTGAAATCTTTGATATCGAAGTAACTTATCCTGCTAGAGCCATTAAACATTGTATATCACGAAATTTGTCTCTCTTGTAAGACGCAGATAAAAAAAGATCAATACGTCATCAAAGAATGTGACACTCAAGCATGTACACTAGAGGGCGCTCACCTTCCACTCGTTCGTATTTGAACAAACGAACAGCAATGGTTCTCAAACCGCACTGGGAAGAATGACCTTGGGATCTTGTTAAAGCTGTGCCGCTGCTTGTGAATCCGCATTTTTAATGGGAGGAAATATAGGATCGTGGTTTAGAGTATACCTTGTAGAGCCTGACTGCCAGAGTTTGAATCCTGGCTTTGCCACTTGTGATCTTGGACAGTTATTTCTCTGTGTCTCAGTTTCCTCATCTATCAGATGAAATTAGAAATGTACTTGCCTCTTAGGGTTGTTGTGATGATTAATGAGTTAACTTAGAACGGAACCTAGTGCCTGATAATGAGTATTAGCTCTATTACTATAAGTATTATTTTTAATAGGAAGGACATCATGTTTGGTAAAGTGGAGGGTCACTGAAAAAGAGGAAGACCCTCAATGAGACAGACTGACACAGGGGCTGCAACAGTGAGTGGTGTTACCCCAAATTGTGGATTCCAGCCGCCTGCCGCAAGCCAATGTGAGACAAGAGGAGGTAAGCGGCAAGAGGGCTTTATTGAACACTGTGTTCAAGAGACAGAGGGGGCAAAGTTTCCCCCAGATTCTGTCTGCCCCAAGAGGGCTACAAAAGGGTTTTATAGGGAGAGGGTCAGGGTTTAGAAATTCCCAGGAATGTTGATTCTTCTCTGAGGGGGACGTAATGACGAAGTGACTTATTTTTGACGTCTTGCAGGCCTCTTTACACCATCCTGGCTTCGGTCACTGGATGGGTCCGGGGTGAGGGTCCGGGGTGCTGATGGTATCGCCCATTGTTTTTGTCACCTCAGAGAGAAACATGGTTTAATCAACAACAAAAATCTTGATTATCTTGTATTTCTACAATGGGATTTGTTTTTCTACAATGGAACAATCGTCAGACAGATTCTAGTGCAAATAATCAACGCTTTTAAAGACTAAAGATTTTAATCACAGCTTATACAGCTAAACTAGAAAATATATTCTCTTTTATTTTACTACTAAAACACTACAGAAAATGTATTTTCTCTACTTCAGTGGGCTCACACGTAATAATAATTGTGAGGATGGTGCAGGACTGGGCGGTGTTTCCTTTGTTGCACATAGGGTCGCTGTAAGTTGGAACCTACGGCACCTAACAACAGCAACATTTTTAATAAACGCTTTCATTGATTTTTGTTGCAGGAAGACCCAAGGACCGCCCTTGAGAAACACGGGACTACTTTAAAAAGAAAAACAAATAGGAGGATACTCTATCAGCTATCATTTTAGCTTATATGTATGTGTATATATATATATATATATATATATACACATGGTCACTATGAGTCAGAATTGACTCGATGGCAACGGGTTTGTTTTTGTTTGTTCTATCAGCTAAGCGAAGACCTCAGGTTCTGCCCTTCAGCTAGAGTTTTAATGGAATGGCAGGAACCAAAGAGTGGGATGGGAATGGAGCAAGATGCATCTGGTCCTTGTATGCTCTGCCAAAGAATTTATTCAGAGGTCAGTGGTAGTCCATCAAAGGTGCTGAGGCCGAAGAAGGCATGATCAGCTTTGCTTTTGGGTAGATCACTCTGGGAGCAGAATGGGGGTTAAAAGTGAGGGATGAGGCTAGAGGCAGTCAGACTGGGGGACTCAGGTAGAGCAATACCACTCCTTTCTCACCCTAATGAAGGGCCTCTAGAAACCATTAGATTATTCACATCAGTGATATTAAGAATACAAATTTGAGACTTATAAGTCCTTTCCTTTCAGGAGCTCAGAGACGTGTCCAATTTGTAATAAACCGCTTTGCCCCCACCCCACCCCCGTGGTTCACACACACCATATAGAATTCAGTGTCCAACAGGCAGCTCCCTAAGTTTGGGGACAGGGGGTGACAGTCCCGCAAAGAGGACTCCCGTGAGCTCTGCGGTCACCAAGGGAAAACTGACTGCTCCCCACAGCCCCAGAAGCTGTAGAGTATTCTACATCTCACCTGGGGATCTGGTAGATGTGGGGGTGCATTTCCAGGAACTGTGGCTGCTTTGAAGTGTCTGACCTAAGAGATGCTGGAATAAGCTTCAGTTCTGCTTTATCAGGCCCCGGGCATAATGGGAAGTACAACCAAGAGCCGAGCTGAAATCACTCTCCTTGGCTCCACCTAGAATTCGTCAACAAACACTCTTCTGTCACCTGCAAATTGGCAGGGTCAATGGTGCCTGGGAAAATAGCTAAACAAATCTTTTCTCTAAGATGGGAGGAATGACTGAATGGTTTCATAAGAAAGGAATTCCTCCATGGGTGCCTCTGCCAGGACCAATTCCTACATCTGCATTCAGCAAAGCCTTAAGTATAACCTACATACCTAGCCTCTAAGCTGAAATGTGCAAAATGTTAATAGAATAGTTGTGCCATCTGTTAGAGGTGGCAAGATTGCAGAATCATAGCATATTATCTTAAACTGTTTAGAGGTAGACGAAACCTTAATCCAATGGTTTTCCAACTTGTTTTAGTAGCAGATCCCTTCAAACAAAACCCTGCAAAGAATTAAATTAATATGTAAACAACACAGAGCTGCTTCTGTTGAAGGGAGTTCTGGCTGGCAGTGCTGTCCTATTTGCCACGCCTCCAACACCCTGTCCTATGAAGCACTTCTTTGAATCCCTAGGACAAAGAAGAACACAATCTGAAAGTCATGAATAAACCAATTCCTTCGATTTACAGAGGACAAAAGTGAGCTCCCAAGAGTTAAAAATTATTTGAGAAGAGCGTAACAAGAGTGGTTGCGGGGTACACAGTAATAAAATTGAAGGTTACCGTTCAAATTCATGGTAGAGAGTAGAGATTGGAAAGAATTTTTTAGTGGTTTATTTGGGGTTGGATAAATGAATCAAGAAGAAGACGAACTGAGCTGTGTGATGGGTGAGGGGAAGGTTTAACATAGATCCAGAGAAGAATTTCCAATAGAAATGGATGAAAATAGAACTTTGAAGTTTTTGCCCTAGAGTCTGTTGTGGCAAAGCTGCTCATCAGTCTAGAAAGACTTGAAGCTAGCCAGCTTTTAATTACAGTCAAGCACTGAGGTGGAGAAGTTCAGCTCTACCAGCCATCAGTTATCCTCATCATCTTTGACCTTAGCAAACATCCATTAAGGAAGGGTCTTTACAAGTTAAACACGGAGGCACTTTTCCCACTGGACACAATTTTTGCAGATGAATATTTTAGACAGACAACCACATAGCAATTTTCTGATGATGCATGGGAAAAATATTACCCAGTTCCAAACCTTTCCTACTTTCCTTTCTGCCTCCAAAATCTAATTCAAAACACACCTGGTCCAGGAAACGTCTACCCACCTGACTCTATTCGTCATTGTGCTCAGCAAGTTCTATTTTTAATCTGCTTCATTCAACTTCTGATCCTCACATGCAAAGTATGAATTATAAGAAAATTTTTTGGTGTCTTTACATGAGTATAAAGAAATAAGATACATGAGATATGTTAGGTATTTAACACAGTGCCTAGCACATAGCAGTTATTCAAAAACTATTAGTTTCTTCTCTAGAGTGGATCTCTAAATTAAGGATGCTAGTGGTTTTTTTTGTAATCATTTAAGGACGCATATTGTAATCTCCAGAACCACCACTTAAAAACAAAAAGAGGTACAGCTAAAAATATGGTAGAGAAGTTAAGATTAAATGCTAAAAAATACTTGAAAGAAGTGGGGGAAAGAGCAACTGAGGAACAAAAACAGAGAGGAAAAATACAAACCAAATAGGATGCTGGCTTTTCCTGATAAACTCAGAAGGGAACTGCTCCTTTTTCTGAACACTCTAACCATTCTCACAAAACTTTTTCATATTCTGCCTTGCTTAATAATTATTTGTTCCTATATTTTTTCTTATACTAGATAAAACTTGCTTGAGGATGAAGGCCGTGCTCAAATGGAAAAAGAGTAGAAACCAGGCAGACTTTCAAATGCACTACAGATTCAGTCTAGATTTCTTCGGGATGTCTTGTTTGCTTCCATTTAAATTAACAAAAGTGAGTAACAAAGGGTGTAGGTTTGAACAGTCTGTACATGTTCTTGTCATGTTTCAGATGAACTCTTTGCCCCACTGCCCATTGGCCTGACCATTTCTACACAGTGGTCGCCAACAATTACACCTAAACCAGATTAACAAAAAGCTTTCCTGTTGATGAGTGCCAGTTCCAACTGACTGGTTGTGAGACCACATCACACTCAGTAATTGAGGGTGTCACAAGTGCCTTAATGTCAACTATGGGTACACTAGGGAGAAATAGGAGCATACACGTATGATCCCAACCCAAAAAATAGACTGACCCAACTCAGAATATCATAATGCTAATGTTTACTATGACCACAATTCCTGTAAATTCCTACAAATACAATTCCTATAAATATATTCTTAGTTATTAGATAATGTGTCCATATTGGGAGTTCAGAGAATATGATTGCCATACTTAGGATAATATTATTCACTTGAATTAGCATGGAAGTTCCTAAAATCACCCTTCCTCAAAGGCTCATCAGTTCTTATTGTTCCCATAATCAGTCTGCAAGTGGTGAGATGAAGCTTGCTAACTGGACCAAGAGTACATGATCTCACTTCATTTTACTACAGCTCTCATCAAGGCTGCCAGAGTTGTGGTTTTCAAATAAACACTTCGGAAAAAATAACATTTTCATATGTGAAATATTTCCTGAACTTTGAGCATTTCATCAGTGGAAGTTGTTTTTCAGTCCTTCAGTTTCCATATCATATTCAAAAAGAAAAAAAAAAGTGAATTTTCCATTGACTATGTGAAAATTATTAGAATTGATTCTCCCTCAAGTTTAACAGAAAACCCTGTGGAGCAGCTAAGCAGTTTTACTGTGCGTACCTAGGGTCGCCATGAATCAGAATCAACTCAACGGCAACTATTTTCTTTTTTTAATGTAAAAAATAAGAAACTTTCCTCTGCTTCTCACCATACACAAAAATCAATTCCAGAGAGACCGTAACTCTAAATATGAGAGTAAAAAAATAAAAGTCATAAGAAAATATAAAAGAACATCTTCAAGGCATTGGAGTGGTGAAGGATTTCATAATCAGGACACAAAACTCTTAACATCAAGATTGCAAAATTGGCCTACATTAAAATTAAGAACTTCTTTTTATCCAAAGATAAATTAAATGTATGAAACGCAAACAAGTAGCACACATATCATCAACAAAGCGCTGTGCCTAAGTGTGGATTCTCCCAAAAGCAGAGCTTGAGAAAAGGCGTTGGGTACAAGGGCTCTGATGTGCTGTTATACTTCACAATAAAATAGCAACAACTAAAAAAAAAAAAAAATGAACATGGTCCTAAATGTAATAGCTAACATTTATTAAATGCTTTCTATATGTTAAGTCTTTTTCTGATCGAAGTGTTTTACATGTGTCAACTCAGTTAACACTCAAAGCACGCCCAAGAAATTAATATCATTATAATTTCCACTAAGGGGGAAACTGAGTTTCAGAATGGTTAATGAGCAAAAACTTAGGAAGTAGAGTTGCTGAAGCAGAAAAATTTTTTTGTCTGTTTTGTTAACTGCTACATCCCCAGTGCCCAGAAAAATGCTTCTTGATTGAATAAAGTGTCAAAACAAGATTCAAACCCAGGAAGTCCTTGGAAAAACCTGCATTCTTATCCATGGCACTATACAACTCATGATCTCACTCATTCATTTAAAATCTCCTATTCAGGTCCAGCCTGTAAAACAGAAGATAATAAAAGTCTAAGAAAACGAAAAGTAATTACAATGTTTCACCCATTAATCTAGATTTCTCAGAGGAAAGGGGGTGGGAGAAACCGAAGGCCTGAAGAATGTTTCAAAATACTTGTCCTCCTCACTAGGTTTGTTTAAGATCATATTCTTGCCACTTCCAGCCAGCATTTTAGCCCTCGTGAATGATTGTCACAGACTACAGGAACACACAGTCACCATCCTTCTTCCCAACGCCCGAGCCAAATCCCTGTGCAACCCTCTCTCTACCCGCTGAAGGCCAGTTAGCACTGGCCGCTAGCACAGCAGTTGTGTTTACAGTCATGGGGTCATATCATGCTGAAACCAAAACCAAGCACATGTTTTTCTAAGAAGCAGAGGGCTGGGGCTTTCACACTAAACACTGAGCATGTTTGTTTCCCAGTAGTCCAGCAGGTCAGGGATACTTCATTGTTTAGAAGTTGTTTGTTGGTGGTGGTGTGTGGGTGTGTGTGTTTGAAATAGTAGAAAATGCATGCAACATTCTGCTCTCACCTTAAGAGAAATGATTACCAATATAATTTCATATAACACAGACTCTAAAATATGCTGTGAGAGGATCACAATTTCCCTTCAGTTGGGTGACGGCTGGGTGTTTTGGGATTGGAAGTAAGATATTCAAAAGTATTCTTCATATTTTTTAATCGAAACATTTGCCAACTGAAGCTGTAGAAGTGGCTCTTACAGTGACTTTGGGTACAAGTTTTTGGCACTAGTGCCTATATCTGCAGGGAAACTATACAGTCTAAAATACTAATATATTCTCTGTGCGTCTTCTCTTCTATGAAAGTTTTATAGACACACATGCGTTCATTATTATAAGAAGTCAAAGTGACTTCTTATTGCTGTTTCCTTGAGCCCAATGAAAGTGGATGATTTATGTTTTTCTTAGAATCCATTAAGTTTATATTCAGTGATCTTTTATTCAGCCATAACTACTGTATTTATTTTGAAAGCTATAATTATGTATACTCCTTCTAGAATTATATGTAATAAGGTTTCAGGCTGTAGGGAACAACTTGGTGGGGGAGGAGGAATATCTGAAAGGCTAAAGAAAAAATTCAAATACCTAATATTATACACAGGATCTTTTTGCTATTTGTCACATTTTACGTATTTTGTTTATTATGATTTAATTTTTTTTTCAATATAAAAGAGTTCATAAGTATAGCTAAGTGTGTTTTAAGTGTTTGTATCCTATGACTTTTTATATTCTTACATCAATAAATCAGAAAAAGGAAGCGTTCACTTGAATGCAATGGGGTGAAGGGCTGATTAGAAAGAGTGTGAGATGCTGGAGTCAAACAGAGATGAGTGGTGCTCTGACTCTGCCACTACCAGTGTGATGGAAGTGCGTCACTTAACCTCTCTTAGACTTTGTTTTCCACTTTCAAAAAAAGCAATAATAACTCTTGCCTGGCAGGTTTGTTGTGAAGGATTTTTATCTATCAGTTTCTTCCATATTTAAGCATTTATAAATCCTACAACTTTATAGTGCAAATATTGAAACAATTGAAACAAATACCAAAAAACCAAACCCACAGCCATCAAGTTGGTTCTGACTCACAGCAACCCTATAGGGTTTCCAAGGCTGTAACATTTACGGAAGCAGATGGCGACATCTTTCTCCTGCGGTGTGGCTGGCGGGTTCAAACCACCCAACTTTCAGTTAGCAGCTGAGCACTTAACCACTGCGCTACCAGGGTTCCTAGCAATAGATAGGAAATAAACTTCCCTGTGTCCAGTTATGCGCCAGTTCGTTAATATCTCAAAAATGTGGAACCAGAATTAAATACAAATAATGATAAAACATTAGTCAAAAAGCTCCTCAGTGCTTGTCTATCTTTATTACCACGTAACACTCATCACCTACCTCTGGTCGGTACTTGGCAGGTGTGTGTTGGATGGGTGGACTCTGAGAAACCAGTGGGTGGTCACTGCAGAGGTACAGTAGAACCGCTATGTCCTGTGATCTGCTTACTAAAGTTGCTTATTCAAAACTAAATTACATTTGTGTTTCTGTCAATTCTTTGGTTATATTGAGTATTCGCCCAATTAAAAATCCAGGTCTTTTTCACATGAACTACTATTTTAAAAGTTCTCCCTCTTTCTGTTTATGAGCTATTTAGTGGACTGAAATTATAGGATTTTATATTCATTTTTAATTATAATTCATTGTATTAGTTTTAGCCAAATTGATTTAACCCGTTTAATTCTATAGATCTTTGGTGCTGTCATTGAGCCTACTAAATATCCCCTCCATACTTGCGGCATCTGTAATTTTGATTGTTGTTGACATTGCCATTGAACCTGCTCTGACTCATGGAGACCTTTAAGTGTAAAGGAGTGAAATACCGCACAGCTCCGTGACGCCTTCACAACGGTTGGTGTGTTGGAGCGCACTGCTGTAGCTGTTTTGTCGATCCATCCCATGGAGCGTTTTTTCTTGTTTTTGCTGACCCAGTACTTTACCAAACAGGATGTCCTTTTCTAGCAATGGGTCTTTCCTGATGGCATGTCCAAGGTAACTGAGACCAAGTCTTGCCATCCTCACTTCTAAGAACGTTGTAGCTGTTTTTACCATCATCCCTCCCCTATGATGACCTTATCTTTGTGGCTGGGCCAAACTTGGAGTGCTTGACTCCTTCTCTTAGGACGAGCTCTCCCTCAGGAGGCTCCCTCCCTCCTCACTGCCTCATAGAAACAGACTTTTGGGACCCACCACTTCTACTTCATTTCAACCAATATGGCTGAGGCTCAAACTAGGACTCCACCAGACTCATGGGAAATCTTACAGTGCTGCACATATAATACATATTTTTATTTAATAACTATTGATTCAGCATATGTTATTTAGAGATACTTCATGATAAGCTGCAGGAACACCAAAATAAATGAAACACTATCTCAAAAGGAGGCAAATGAAGAAGGTGTGTGTTGGGGCAGATAGGGACATTTGGGATATAATTTGAGGAAGGAAATAAAAGATTCCAAATGGTGCAGTGTTACTGTAGTTTGGAAAAACCACTACTAAATCTTGTACCTACAGCCTGTGTGTATCTGCTGTAGAATCCTCTTTCATTTCCATTTCTCTACATTCTTACGCACCTTCCATGGCTAATATATCAACAAACTCTGCCCTAATTTCCTTAGCTAAATATGATTTTTGACTCTTTAGCATGCTCATCATATTCTGCCTTAGGATCTGATATGCATGTTGAGGACTTATGGTTGGGGGCAGCGTAGTAAATCCTTTACAGGCAGAGAAAGTATTTTAGTCAGTCTTTTTAGATTCCCCATAGAAACTAGCATGATGTGCCATCAATGTTTTTGAAGCTAATGAACCCATTATGTTAATATTTCCCCATCAGCAAATTTAGGTCAGCCTTCACAAATCACAGTTAGATGACAGGGAGAGCAGAGAGACAGAGAAAACACTGACTGGGAGAGTTAGCAGAGTTACCCCTTATTTTATTTATATCATTTTCTCTAGTCAGATTGGTTCTTTCTTCTCATCTCAGCTGGATGTAATTTAGTCCTCTTTCCGTGGCAGCAAGGCTGGCTATCTGCCCATTAGCATTTAAGAAGAAGCCCCTACTGGGTAGCACCCTTTATGCCTGGACTTCCCTGATGTGAGATGGAACCCCACGTCCAGAGACCCCTCCCTGAAGAGTGTCAGACTGCTCTTAACCAAGTGGCATCTTATGAGCTCCATGTCAGCGATGCTTATTTATCCATGGTGAGTATGGGCTCTTAGGCCACTGTGAGGAAGGTCTGAGCTCTGGTCTAAGTGATGATATACCTTCAATTTTCTTAGTAATGGTGGTTGTGGTCTGATGCTCGATGAAATGGCAACTCGGTGGCTAGGATATTGATGCTCTGTGGTGCAATGATTTTGAGTTGTAATTGTGATCTATGGGCTACAATAGCGAGAATCCGTTGTCTCCACTGGGTTCCCAGAACTGTAAGGACATCAAATACTGATGGTGACTTAATTAACAATTTTATACACATATGCTTCTTGCAATTAATGTCCATGTGTTAGAAGTGGCAAAACAGATTCTATTAAAATGTCAGTTTATGCTAGACTTTTGTGATATGTCTATGTAATTACTGGATATAAGTGCTATCATATGGGGCTCACAAATCTGACCTTTTAAGAGGCTGTGACACTAGACTAAGACACTAGCATTTTGGAATCTGGGTAGCTACTCTTTGAGGTGACTTAGGTCCAGGGAGAAAGCTGGGCCTTCTGGAAGCTGAAGGACAAAGCATCTAAGACTGACCAAAGAGGAGTAGGCCTCTTTCTGGACAACTACTGAGTCAACAAATATGTTTGTGTGAGATTTCCGGCCTTAAATATCTGCTTCTCACCTCCAGCCTCTGCCTACTCTCACCTCTGTCCCAGGCCTGTTATTACAATGAAGAGATGGGAATACCTCCTTTTGCCAGATTCTTCAGGGAGCAGGCTGATATGAAGAGGGAGCATGCAAAGCAGTTCCTAAGATATCTAAGAAAACATGAAGGTATCGTCTGCCTTCCAGTTATTAAGGTGACTACATAACTTTGTTATGATGACCCCTTGGGGTCTTTTCCGGGTCTAGAGAACTAAATTACTAGCTGAGACCTAACTATTGTTTCTATGACATATCACATATTCAGAAACCACCGTGTTTCTCAATAGCCTCTGAGGGCAAGCATGTGTCTTCTTTGTAGCTCCTGAATGCATTATTTTGTCGAGTTTTAGCCACTACATGCTTATTTGGCTTTTCTCAATTAGTGCTACACAAAGTACAGTCTCTGGACCAGCAGTATCTGCATCACCTGGGAGTTCATTAGAAATGCAGATTCAGGGAGCCCACCCCAAACCTACTGAATCACATTCTTGGGGAAGGGGTCCAAGGATCTGTGCCTAAATAAACTCTACAGATTGTTCTAACGCCCTGTGAAGTTCGAGAAGCACTCCTCTAAAGGCTTCTTTCTAGAGCTGTTGGCATATTTTTCAAATCTTTAGTCTAATTCAGGCGTTTAACATGGCTGTCTCTTCGATGTAGTAGAACAAACTTGTTCACTGGGACAAACACTCCACAGAAACAGGCTGAACCTTAGTTGGGAGAATTACATCCAGGTACATTCCTACCTATAAAGAGAACTAAATGTCTGACAACTAGAAGTGAACCATCATCATGGAATTCCAAAGCCAATGGAGTAATTGTGTTAATGGTTCCCATTCTTTGCAGCACATTAAAATCACCTGGGAATTCCAGATAATTTTTCACACATGCTAAGAGCAAAACCAGCTAACTATCTAGAAAGTTATTGTTTCCTCTTCTGCTCTAGCTCCCATAGGCTAGATATTGCTGGATGTTAATGTCCATGTTGTAGCCCATACCAACTAAATCAGAGTGGCTGGGGCTGAGAGCCAGGCATCAGTATTTAAGATCCTCAGGTGATCCCTTTGGGCTACGAAGCTTGAAAGCCACTGGCCTATGCAAAACCAGTCATATAACCCTACACAGAAAACAGGAGGTGAATAACAAAGCTGTGCCTGATGTCTGAAACCAAGTGTCTATTCATCTCCAACAGAGGCCTGACATAGATAACTGGGGGAGCAGCATACAAGCCCTAGAGGCAGCTTTACAGTTGGAGAACATGTTAAGCAAGGCCCTGCAAAACTTGAAGATCCTGGTTTGTGAGAAAAGTGAAACTCATGTAAGTGGGTAACTGGGTCTCACAAGCAATGCCGTCTTTTACTTCTCATTATAACTGGCTCCTGGGAAATGGGCCGAAGGCAGTAGATCACCCAACATTTGCTTATTTTTCCCACAAGGAAGTACAGGAATTTATTCCTGGGGGTGGGTGTGGGGCAGAGATGCTGGTAAGGAATGCAACTGAACACAAGATGATGTCTTTCCAGGGGGCAACGTACTCTGGACAATTAAAATAACCATTCTGTTGCTGGCTTGTGAATCTCCTAGGCCAGTAGTGCTTAAACTTGAGTGGGCATCAGAATCACTTGGAGAATTTGTTAAACTGCCAGGCCTCACCCCCAGTGAGTCTGATTCTGTAGATTTGGGCTGGGGTCTCAGAATCTACAGTTCTAACAAGTCCTCAGGTGATGCTGATGCTGCTGGCTGGGACCACAGATTGAGAACCGCTGTCCTCAATTGTCTCTGCAAAGATGGACGTTAATGGTGACCTATTACCCTGTAGTCTTCTCTGCAGTCTTCCTGAAAACCCTACATTGCAGTGGTAACTCCTTTCTCACCAATGCCCTAGCTTCTCAGGAATTCAAAGAGAAGAAAATGCCCCACTACAAAAGTTCCCAATCCTAGATACATATTGGAAACTCTGAAGGGGTACTAATGCCTGAGCCTTTCACCAGACCACTTAAATGTAAATCTTTGGAAGTGTGATCTGGGCGTCTGCTCAAAAGCTCCACATGATTCAAATAAGAAGGGTTGAAAACCATTGCAGTAGTAAGTAGCTTGTTAATTAATCTCTAGTTTTGATGAGATGCCCTAACAGTCATATACACTGAAACTCTACAGGGCATTAGAATCATCTGGATACTTGTTTTCACCTGGAGGTCTTGAATGTCTTAGATCAGTACTTCTGAACTTCAATATGTGTATGAATCACCTAAAAACTTGTTTCCATGGAGTCAATTCTGGCTTGTAGAGATCCTATAGGACAGAGTGGAATTGCCTCATCGGGTTTCCAAGGAGTGGCTGGTGGATTCGAATTGCTGACATTTTGGTAATCAGCTGGAGCTCGTAACCACTGCACTACCAGGGCTCCATGAATCACCTAGTTCCTTTAAAATTCAAGCTTTGATTTAGGAGATCTGGGGTGGGACCTGAGATTCTGCATTTCTGACAAGCTCCCAAGACTGCTGGTCCATGGGTTACAATTTGAGAAGCAAGATCTTGGATAGCCTCTCATTGTTCCTTAATATGGACACTTCTCTGTCTTATTTCTGTAGCTCTCAGGCTTCGTGGAAGAGGTTTTGGATAAACAGGTGAAGAACATAGAGTACCTGGAATACCATCTTGTCTATCAGAAGGAATTAGAAGAGCTGGTCCAGCAGGAAGGCCTGTTTATGAAGCCTTCGGAACAGTCAGATGAAAAACTCTGCACTTCCCAACATGGCAGGAAGTCTGCTACTTAAATGCCCAGATCTTCTCCAATTGCCAGAAGACTGCTTTTTCTTTTTATCTACTACCTTACTCCTCACTGCTTTGCATGCAAATAAAACTGCTTTGCATTATAATTGTGTAAAGAGAATGATACAAGAAGAGTTAGTTTCACCAGTGTGAAATCAGTGAAAGCTTCCTGCGTGACAGTGGGTGCCTTAGACCTTGAAAAGGCTTTTCCTCAACAACATCCAGAAGGCAGAATCAGGATTTGGTCAATCCTATCAGTACAAGTAGATCTACTGGAAATTAAGTGGTAGAACCTCAGGTCTCACTGATGCCCCACACATGCATATACAATCGATGAAGCAATAGGGGGTTTCTTCAAAGCTAAGCTTGAAGACAAGAACCCTTGGTGACTCTTACCTGAAAGGTGTACAGTGGATGGACAGATGCATGCAGGTGTGCCTTTATAGCCAGAGGTAGGCACAGGGAGCAGGAGAGTACACAGAGGTAATTGAGGTACTGCAGCCAAGTGTGTGGGTGTTTCTGTCCCATCTGCTACAGGCCAGCTAGCAGTTACTGAAGCAATTGCTTTTAAGAGTAAAAAATGAGCATGCAAGTTTAGGTCAGACCCCTCAAGGCCTCACGTGACTAGTTGTTAGCTGCCATCAAGTCAACTCCAATACAACTTATGTTAAAAAAGGACAAAACATTGCCTGGTCCTGCATCATCCTCATAATCACCATCATGTTAGAGTTCATCGTTGTGGCTATTGTGCCAAGACATCTAACCAAGGGTCCCCCACACCCTTACTGGCCCTTCTTCACCAAACATTATGTTCTTCTCTAGCAATCGAACCCCCCATGACTTGTCCAAAGCAAGCAAATCAGACAATGCTCTGCTGTGATCCATAAGGTTTTAATTGGTAATTTTCAGAAGTAGATCACCAGGCCTTTCTTCCTAGTCTGTCTTAGTCTGAAAGCTCCACTGAAACCTGTCCACCATGCGTGACCCTGCTAGTACTTGAAGTACTAGTGGTATAGCTTCCAGCATCACAGCAACATGCAAGCCACCATAATACACCAAACTGATAGAATGGTGGTGGCATGTGGCTAGTATTACCTGTGAAGAACATGGGGGTTCTCTAGGATTATGTCCTACCTCCAAAAACTACTAGCTCCATAGCCTCGGGTGTTTGCCTCTTTATTGCCTCAGTTTACTTCTCTGTAAAGTGGGGCTAATAAAGCTTACGTCATAGAATTAATAGGATTAAGTAAATTAAGGCATGTAAAATACTTAGAACAGCAACTGCTCAGATTATGTATTCTGTTAGTTTGTATAATAGTGCCACCTCCTAAACTTGAGGAAATTCAGTGGCATTGAAAAGAGCATACTTAAATAGAAGTACTTACAACAAGAAAGCAGGTGACTGAAATTGGGACAAAAACTTCAAACATTTAACATCCTTAGACAGAAAGGAGTAACTTGTTTGAAACAAGGACAAGTGGTCATCAGAAAAAAACCAATGAGATATCTCAGAAACAATTCAAGTTAATAAAGGAAGTGAATATTCAAATAAATACAGCGAATCAAACAAGTGACCTAAAAGTAAGCTAACTAGGACCAGATGGCTGTACTGGAGAATTCTACCAAACATTCAGAGAAGGGCTGACACAAATCCTACTCAATCTCCTCAGAAACTTAGAAAAGGAAGGAGCACTAATGAACTCTTTGTATGAAGCCAGCATAACCCAGATACCTAAGCCAGGCAAAGATATCACAAAAAAAATTACAGACCAATATCCCTTGTGTACATAGATGCAAATATTTTCAACAAAATTCTAGCCAACAGACTTCAGCAATATATCAAGAAAAAAAAGTCATATGCCATGATCAAGTAGGATTCATACCAGGATTATAAGGTGGTTCAACATTAGAAACTCAGCCAGTGTAATCTACCACATAAATAAAACCGAAGAACCATATGATCATATCAATTGATGCAGAAAAGGCATTCAATAAAATTCAACATCCTTTCCTGATAAAAACCCTCAGCAAAATAGATATAGAAGGGAAATTTCTCAACATAATTAAGGGCATATATGCAAAACCAACAGCCAACATTATACTCAATAGAGAAAGGCTGAGAGCCTTTCCTTTGAGAACAGAAATGAGACAAGGGTGTCCTTTATCATCACTCTTATTCAACACTGTACTGGAAGTCCTAGCTGAAGCAATAAGACAAGAATGAGAAATAAAAGGTATCCAAATCAGAAAGGAAGAAGTAAAACTACCTCTATTTACAGATGACATGATTCAATATGTAGAAGATCCTAACGATTCCACAAGAAAACCATTGGAACTAATAGAAGAATTTAGCAACACTGCAGGGTACAGGATCAACACACAGAAATCAGTTGGGTTCCTCTACACTAGCAAAGAGTACTCTGATAAAGAAATCAAGACAGCAATACCATTTACAATAGCCTCTAAATCAATAAAATACCTAGGAATTAACCAGGGACATAAAAGACTAATACAATGAAATTATAAAACACCATTTAAAAAAAAAAAAAAAACACCATTACGAGAGATTAAAAGAGACCTACAAAAATAGAAAGACATTCCGTCCTCATGGATTGGAAGACTTAATATAGTAAAAACATCAATTCTACCTAAAGCGATCTATAGATAAAACACAATCCCGATACAAATCCCAACAACATTTTTTACCAAGATGGAAAAACTAATGACCAACTTCATATGAAAAGGAAACAGCCAAAGCAATACTGAAGAAAAAGAACTGAGCAGGAGGCCTCACACTCCCCAATATCAAAACATACTCTATAGCCACTGTAATCAAAACAGCCTCGCATTGGTTCAACGATAGACACAGACTAAAGGAACAGAATTGAGAACTCAGAATTAAACCCAGTGGTCTATGGACAACTGATTTTTGACAAGGGGTCAAGTCCATTCAGTGGTGCAGACACAGTCTCTTTAATAAATGGTGCTGGCAAACTGGATATCCACCTGCAGAAAAATAAAACAGGACGCACCCGTACCTTACACCACACTCAAAATGGATCAAAGACCTAAATGTTAAAACTAAAGCCATAAAATTCCTGAAAGAAACCATAGGGAGAAAACTATGGGAATTAATCTTGGATAACAAACATAACAACAAATGCAAAAATGCAAGAAGACAAAATAGATAGATGGGGCCTCATAAAAATTCAAAATTTATGCTCATCAAAAGACCTTATTAAAAGAGTAAATAGAAAACCTATAGATTGGGAAAAAATCTTCCAGAAATGACTTGCCTGAAAAGGGTCTAACCTCTAAAATTTATAGGAAACTGCAACAACTCAACAAGAAGACAACCCAATCAAAAAATGGACAAAGGATATGAAAAGAACCTTCACCAAAGAGGATATCCAAGCAGCCAGCAAACATATGAAAATACATTCACAATCATTAGCCATTAAAGAGATGCAAATCAAAAGTCCAATGAGATGATGCCATCTTGTTGTTGTTAGGTGCCATCGAGTTGGTTCCAACTCATAGCAACCTTATGTATAACAGAATGAAACACTGCCTGGTCCTGCACCATCCTCACAGTCATTGCTATGTCTGAGCCCATTGTTGCAGCCACTGTGTCAATCCATCTTGTTGAGGGTCTTCTTCTTCAATGATCCTCTACTTTAAAGGATGGTGTCCTTCTGCAGAGACTAGTCCCTCCTGATAACATGTTCAAAGTGTGTGAGACAAAGTCTTGCCATCCTCGCTTCCAAGGAGCATTCTGGCTGTACTTCTTCCAAGACAGGTTTGTTTGTTCTTCTGGAAGTCCATAGTATATTTAATATACTTCACGAATATCATAATTCAAATGCATCAGCTCTTCTTTGTTCTTCCTTATTCACTGCCCACCTTTCACATGCATGAGGTGATTGAAAACACCATGGCTAGGGTCAGGTACAACTTAGTTCTCAAAGTGACATCTTTGCTTTTTAATACTTTAAGGAGGTCTTTTGCAGCAGATTTGCCCAACGCAATGAGTTGTTTGGTTTCTTGACTGCTGCCTCCATGGGTGTTGCTTTTGGATCCAAGTAAAATGAAATCCTTGACAAGTTCAATATTTTCTGTTTATCATGATGTTGTTTATTGGTCCAGTTGTGAGGATTTTTTTCTTTATGTTGAGGTGTAATCCATACTGAAGGCTGTAGCCTTTGATCTTCATCAGTAAGTACTTCAAGTCCTCTTTGCTCTCAGCAAGCAAGGTTATGTCATCTGCATACTGCAGGTTGTTAATGAGTCTTCCTCCAATCCTAATGCTGCATTATTCTTCATATATGCCAACTAAAATGGCACTGAATTAAAAAAAATTAAATAAAAACAGATAACCACAAATGTTGGCAAGGACGTAAGGAGGTTAAAACTCTTATCCATTACTGGTGGGACTGTAAAATGGTACAACCACTATGGAAAAGAGTATGGTGCTTTCTCAAAAAAGTAAAAATAGAACTACCCCATGATATAGCAATCGCTCTCCTAAGTAAATACCCTAAAACCTGAAAAAAATCAAACCTGTTGCCTTTGAGTCAATTCCAACTCACAGTGACCCTATAGGACAGAGTAGAACTGCCCCATAGCGTTTCCAAGGAGCAGCTGGTGAATTTGAACTGCCTGTCTCAAGTTAGCAGCCAGAGATCTCAACTACTACACCACCAGGGCTCCAGGTATATACCCTAAAAAAAAAAACAAAAAACCTAGATACCTAAAAATGACACTAACAGACATGCACACCTATGTTCATTGCTGCTCAATGGTAACTGTTTTTTAAGCTCTGGTAATTCTAGTGGGAATAGGCATGCCCCAAACAGTAATCAGAAGCACGTGGTGGACTTCTTCACCTGCCTTTTCACCTGTTCTACAACTCACTCTTCTTGGAAATCGCTGCCATGGTGAGCTGCTTTCACCATTGGAGAATTACTAGTTTATAAAACACCCTTGGATAAGTGTCCTATTTTCATATTCAGTACTAGTTTAAATCCATTTTTTTTACTTAAAGAATATGACAGAGAGCTAGCTGAGTTCAGCAGACAAAACTACCAAGAACGCAGGCAACATGGATGCATGTACACAGAGAACATAAAAACAATAAATTCTATTGAATTCTTAAAATGTAGTAGGCTCAGGGAACACAATGGAGAACTCCCGAGGGAGCAGGAGAGCAGTGGGATGCAGACCTCAAATTCTTGTAAAAAAACTGGACTTAATGGTCTGACTGAGACTAGAAGGACGCTGTAGGTAATGGTCCCCTGACCTTCTGTTAGCCCAAAACAGGAACTGTTCCCAAAGCCAACTTTTCAGACAGGGATTCAACTGGACTGTGGGATAGAAAATGATACTGGTGAGAGGTGAGCTTCTCGGATCAAGAAGACACAGCTCCTGTCTGGAGAGGAGATGAGAGAGCAGGGGAGATCAGAAGCTGGCTGAATGGACACGAAAATAGAGTGGAAGGAAGGAGTGTGCTGTCTCATTACAGGGAGAGAAACTAGGAGTATATAGCAAGGTGTATAAGGTCGCTATGAGTCAGAATCGACTCGATGGGTTTTGGGATATAAATTTTTGTGTGAGAGACTGACTTGATTTGTAAACTTTCACTTAACCCAGTGCCATCACTTAAAGCACAATAAAAATTTACAAAAAAAAAAAAGTACCAGGCTGTGTTCAAAGTGATCTACATGCATTGATTCACTTAATAGTTGTAACAACCCCATGAGATAGTATATTATTATCTACATTTATAAATGAAGAACCAGAATCATACAGTTAGTAAATGGTAGAGCCAAATTAAAACCCAAGCATTGGGTCAGCCAGTAAGAGAAATGAAGTCTTGGTACATGCTACAATGTGGATGGAGATTGAAGACATTATCCTGAGTGATGTAAGTCAATCACAAAAGGACAAATACTGTAAGACAAGAACAGGCAAATGTATAGAGACAGAAGTTTATCAGTGGTTACCAGGGGTGGCAGGGAATGGGAAAGGGAAGATTATTGCTTATATATCACTGAGTTTCAGTTTGCAGTTATGGAAAAGTCACATTGGTTAAGGCTACGGCTACACAGCTGATGAATGTAATTGCTGTCACAAAGTTGTACACCTGTAAAAAGATAATAGATAAAAGTTGTGTGGTAGATATATTTATACCAATGGAAAAAAAAAAAGCTGCTGCTGAGCTGCTTATGTACAACCAAACACCTCATGGGATTTGGTCCTTTGTTTGGAGGTTTAGGGTCATGGTTTCTGGGACATCCCAGTTAATTAGCCTAATAATGTGTTTAGTGCTTCTGTTCTATCTACTAGTTCTTTGAGTAGTGCCTGGGGTCTTAAAACCTTGCAAGCAGTAATCCAAGGTACAAAAATTGGTCTCTATTCACCTGGAGAAACAGAAGGAGAGTCAGGAATAGGAGGAGGAAATGGGATGTGTAGCTAATTGCCTCTGTGAACAACTACCTTCCTTGCCATGAGACCAGAAGAACTGGATGGTGTCCAGTTACTATTACTGAACACTTGAGCAATGATTCTATAGAAGAATCCTGATGAAAAGGGGGAAAATCCAGAATGGAATTTCACATTCTCATGGACTCCAGACTTTCTGGAGCCATGCAGGCTGGATGAATACCTGAAACTATTGCCCTGAGATAATCTTTAAACTTTAAACCAAAAATATCTCCTGAAGTCTTCTTAAAACCAAACAACAGTTTAGCTTAACTAGTAAAAAAGTCTGCCTCCAGCACTGTGCTCTTTTAATATCTATCTATATGGGATCAAACTGACAATAGTAACTCAAAAGATTAGATAGGAACATTAAAGGGCACTGAGTTTATATTAATGGAGGAGGAACAACTCAGAAAAGGAGGGTGAGAATGGTTATACAACTCAAAAAACGTAATCAATGTCACTGAATTGTATAGGTAAAAATTGTTGAACTGCTCTAGGTTCTGCTGTATATATTCTCAATAACAACAAAAATAAAGTAAAAAAAAAAAACCAGGTAGTAGGAACCAGGATCAATATTTTTAGCCACTACAGTATACCGATATAGCATTTTGGGACCTTAAAAATTTTATTCTTAAAAAATTCGTGGCTTAAAGAGACCATCAGAAGATGTTACAAAATATTTAAAACTGAATGAGAATGAAAAAGCTATATATAAAAACTTGTAAGAAGCAGCTAACATAGTAATCAGAGGCAAATTTATAACCAGAATTTTTTTTAAGAAATTACACATTCACCATTAAATTTAGGAAAAAAATAAGTGAAGAATAATAAAGACAATAGCAGTGAGAAAGAAATAGGAGCTCTGCCATCCTGGAACCAATCTCCACTCAGTGTTGCTAGGAGCTGGCCTGGCTAGGCCATGTTATTGTCCTATTGGACATAAACAATCTCGGACAACACCAACATCAGTGAAAGTCACTCTGAGACCACCATAAAGTGAGAAAAAGCAAGACCACTTCATAATTTGTTTAAGCACAGTCCAAAACAAGGTCACTGTGCAACTCACAAAATACCAAACATCTTGGCTAACAGGAGTCCTTGTTGCTTCTTTACCAATGACAGCTTTATCATCACAGTAGTCTGCCCTCTATGGATATGAGTTATTGAACTACCCAATCATAGAATTGCCTCTCCTTCCTGAGAGCATCCAATCTAGAGCAAATCCCCACATCCTTAAACCCTCTCCCAAATCACCCAAACAAGCCTGAATCTTTAATAAATCTTTTCTAATACCCTCTTACTGAGCGTGGTGAGTAGTCTCCCTTGCTACAAGTAATAAACCCAACTTATTCAATTACAGGTGTGTTACTGGTCATCTTTGGCTGGACGGCATTGACAGCAGATACTAATGGAGTAGAATGCAAAGAAAAAAAAATAGAATACATCTACAAAGGTTAAAAAAAAGCTGGTTCTTAAAAAATGAGTTGAATAAACAAATCTTTAGTAAAACTAATCCTAAGAGAAAGAGAGTGAAGTTAGATATGAACAATATTAAGATAAAAAAAAAAAAGCATAACTACAGATATAGCAAGGAATTTTAATTATGAAAAATTTTAATGCCATTACAACTTTAATTTTTGAGTGAAATAAACAGCTTGTGTAATAATAACAATAACAATAAACAATTACCAAAATGAACTCAAGGAAAAATAGAAACCTAGACATACCCGTAAACATTAGAAAGACTGAACTGGTAGTCATAAAAATCTTTTCCTTTTGTTTACCTCTCCTATAAAAAGAAAGAGAGAGAGAGAATGGAAGGAGGAAGGCAGAGAAGGAAGAATAGGAAATATTCACAAAAGAAAACACAAGAATTAGGTGGATTTACAGACCAGTTTTATGAAATGTTATACAAATTAATTTAATGGCTTATGGGGGGGGGAAGCTATCTATGTATACATACCAATGTCTCATATATACAAAATCAAACTAAGTACTGAAAGAAATGTAACAGTGTATAAAAATCAGTCCATTATGTTAAAAAAAAGCTTTATCTCATGAATGGACAATATGTTGCAGCAATAGTGTTAATACATGATGCTGGGAGATTAAGGGAGAGAAAACATATATGTATTCATCTATGTCATGCAGAAAACACATTTGATGATCAACACTCATTCATGATTTAGAAATAGTTGGGAATTCTAACCCAATAACAGACATCTATCAAAAATCTACAGCACATATGGTGACATTTTAGAAGCATTCTCATTAAAATCAGGTGCAAGGCCAAATACTTGCTATTGCTACTTTGTTCAACTTTATCTTGGAAGTCTTGCCAATGCAATACAATTAAAAAAAAAAAAAAACTTTGATGAGTTTGTGGAAGCTGCTTGGTTCTGAATATTCCTACTTTACTCACCAAAATTACACTAGTAAGAAAAAACAATAATGACAACACACATATCTTCCATGAAAATGGAACACAGAAAAAAAACCTGCAAACAGAAATTACATGTGCACAAAAAAGTTGCTGCTATCAGCAGAACTGGGACAGGAAGCCACAAAAGCAGGGTGGGTGTGGTGAAGAACAGGAAGGTAATGTATCCAAAAGTGGCAGATGTCCAATGTTGGCACTGCTCACAGCTACCTGGGGCTATCACATACCTTCGCTGTGACTTGCAGCCTTTACCACCATAACGCTGAGCCTTCTTTAGGTAAGTACTTTCTTTGGTATAGAAATCCAAGTTATTAGAACCTCTATCTTTCATTTACATTTTTATCCTTTTCTTTTAGTTATGTCTCTTTTATACATAAGAGAGTTTCATCATACTTGCCGATATAATGTGCTATTTATAATTGGTAAGTAAAACACATTTATATTTATTAGCATATTTATTAGGCCTTAGTTTTTCTTATTACTCTATATTGTTTTTATTATGGATTTGTGTATATGTGTGTGCACAGTATGAATTTCAAGAATACAGAGCACATAGGTAAACATTAAGAAAAAACTAAAAAAAGATGATATTAAATAAAACTGGGTAGAGAAAGCAAGGGAAGAAATAGAAGAGGAAGAAGTTACAAGCTAATTCATTCAACGCTGATGTTGTCGTTGTTAGATGCTGTCCAGTCAGTTCTGACTCATAGTGACCCCGTGTACAACAGAACGA
Source organism: Elephas maximus indicus (assembly GCF_024166365.1). Taxonomy (NCBI): domain Eukaryota; kingdom Metazoa; phylum Chordata; class Mammalia; order Proboscidea; family Elephantidae; genus Elephas; species Elephas maximus. The sequence goes on from NC_064836.1 coordinate 69,233,274, forward strand.
TACACTGCCTGATCCTGTGCCATCCTCACAATTGTTGTTATGCTTGAGCCCACTGTTGCAGCCACTGTGTCAATCTGTCTCGTTGAGGGTCCTCCTCTTTTTTGCTGACCATCCCAACCCAGTTGAGTCGATGACCATAGTAGGAATCAATAGATACTATATGAAGAAAGAGGGTTCTAAGGGTATTATATAAACTTCTAATTTAAAGGCAGGCACTATAATAAAAAATATCATTAAGAACCTCAATTTTTAAAATAACGACTCCATGGTGACAGTCTATATAGATACCATGCTCATATCGTTTTATTTTGTAACCCTTACACTTGCCGTTGTTCTACTGTTAAACATACTCAATGTTCATCTCTTTTGTAGGGAAGCTTCCGTGATCATCTTTTAGTTAGGGAATCTATTTCCCTGAGAGATCCTTCAGTAGGGGCTCCGGTGGACAACAGTTCCCAAATCCTTGAATTTTCAGACATGTTTGCCCGTACACTTGACAACTAAAGGGCAACTTGGATGGATTTAAAAACCTTGGTTTTCTTTCTTTAAATAGCTGATAGGCCTTACTCCATTTCTGTTTACACTGACTGTCACTCTACAGACTTGGTTTTCTTTCCCTTAGAAATGACATGATATTTTTGCCTGGATACTCAAAGCTTGCCGTGTTAGTAGGATACGTCTTGGTATTATCGGTATGACAGATACACAGGCCTTGATTTTGTGATATTACTCTATATTGTTTTTTGTGTTTGCATGTGTGTGCACAGTATGAATTTCAAGATCACAGAACATATAGGTAAACATTCTGGGACAATTTTCTCAGATCTTGGATATGCCTTTTAATACACAGACCAAGTCTTATGTCAGGAATATTTCCTAATGTTTGTTCTGCTCCATTCTTTTACCTTATTTTGAAGAACTCTAATATTTTGGATCACTTTTACCTGTCTTTTGTAACTTAAATTTTTTTTTTTTTAAATCCTTTTGTCCAGCAAAGTTCTGGGGTCACCAACAAAGCACAGCATATGCACAGGCATTGACCAGGACAATGCTTTACTCACAGAGAAAAGAAACAAAGCAAAGGCAGCTTTAATGGTGGGCACTGGTCCACCATGACCAGCAAGTCACTCCCCGCTGCCGATGTAGGGCTGGTGGTCTGCACACTCCCCTCTCTCTCCTGTTGCAGTTGAAAGACCCCGTTCCCTTGCTACTGGGAAAAGACAGGCAGAAATGGGGTTGGCCAGGTGCCATGTGACACTCATGCATAAACAGAACATAGAGAGAGTTTTCTGTGTACCCAGAATATGGAAGAAGTTTCCCTGATAAGGAGAATGAACTGGGAGACAGGGACTGGCTCGGTTCCCAGCCTCCATTATCAGGGAATGCTCCAGGCCCAAGGCTTCTGATTTTAGGTGTCATGGGTGAGAGGTGCAGGGGCCATGAGACTATCATTCCAACATTTTTTGTTTCTCTTTTCCTTTCTTCACTTTCCTTTATACTCTGCCTTGCTGTGCTTTCTGTGTTGCCAGTTTTCCCTTCTAGTCCTTGTAATTTAGTCTTCACTAATAAAATGGTTCTGCATCTTTTTTTCCCTAAATTTTACTAGTTGCCATTTCATATTCTATTAACTAACACTATCACCTCCTGTTGACTGTTGATTATCTTCCTTTTTCTGACCATGTCGTCCCTGAATTTCTGTGTTCATATTTTTTAATGGTCTTCCTTCCTAGAAACAACTATATCATTTCTTTTTTCCCCTTCATTCATGTTGGAATGTTGTGCTGCAGTTTTCCTCTGCTTTGTGGCACTGTTTGTCTAGTTAGTGTTTTTACTCTGCAAGAAAGATTCGTGGCTTTTTTCAGTTCCTTTTTTGCCTTTTTATTAGAGTATCTTTGTTTGGATTTTCTAGTTACACAATTACTTTGTTACTTATTTCGAATGAGTTAGATTTGAATGAGCCTTTCCCAACGTCTCCAATCAAGAGTTCTCTTCTGTTGCTGCAATATATATCACTTCTGCTACTAGGCTTTTCCTGAATTTCAGATCTTCACTTGGTTCACAAAAGCTCCTACCACCAGTTTCCAGTTTCTTGCATTCCTCCCCACCCAAACATATTCTATACTTTCTGTCTCTTAACCTCCCATGGCACCAGGCATAGCAGTTCACACTGATGGTGGGGCCCAATCCCCCTGGGAGTAAATGTTTACCGTTGGTTTCCTACATCTGCCCCTTTAAAAACCCATCTGCACTTCCTATTCTTCTCAGTCATTCCGGATGCACTGTTGTGGCTTCCTCACCAAAACAGCTGATTCAGTTACCAAAAACAGTCATCACTCAAGATACACAAAGGAAGTGAGGTAGGGGAGAGCGAGCCCAGTAGTGATAGATAATCATAAAGCACACACACTAAAATGTACACTTCCTAAATGCAAGCAATATATTTTGAGGGCAAACTTTGTCTGCTAAAGCCAATGCAGGTACAGGGCTGTTGCTGTTGTTATTAGTTGTTGATGAGTCAGTTCTGACTCATAGCAACTCTATGTACAACAGAAGGAAACACTGCCTGGTCGTGCACCATCCTCACAATCGTTGCTATGTCTGAGCCCTTTGTTGCAGCCACTGTGTCAATCCATCCCATTGAGGGTCTTCCTCTTTTTCCCTGACCCTCTACTTTACCAAGAATGATGTCTCTCCAGGGACTGGTCCCATCTGATAGCATGTCCAGAAAGTATGTGAGACGAAGTCTTGTCATCCTCGCTTCTAAGAGGCATTCTGGCTGTACTTCTTCTAAAGTAGATTTGTTCGCTCTTCTGGCAGTCCGTGGTATATACAATATTCTTCGCCAACACCATAATTCGAAGGCATCAATTCTTCTTTGGTCTTATTTATTCATTGTCCAGCTTTTGCATGCATATGATGTGATTGAAAACACCAAGACTAAGGTGCACCTTAGTCTTCAAGGTGACATCTTTGCTTTTTAACACTTTAAAGAGGTCCTTTGAGGAAGATTTACCCAATGCAATTCATCGTTTGATTTCTTGACTGCTGGTTCCATGGCTGTTAATTGTGGATCCAAATACAATGAAACACTTCACAAATTCAACCTTTTCTCCATTTATCATAATGTCGCTTATTGGTCCAGCTGTGAGGATTTTTGTTTTCTTTATGTTGAAGTGCAATTCATACTGAAGGCTGTGATCTCTGATCTTCATTAGTAAGTGCTTCAAGTCCTCTTCACTTTCAGCAAGCAAGGTTGTGTCATCTGCATAACACAGGTTGTTAATGAGTCTTCCTCCAATCCTGATGCCCCATTCTTTTTCATATACTCCAGCTTCTTGGATTATTTGCTCAGCATATAGATTGAATAGGTATGGTGAAAGCATACAACCCTGGCGCACACCTTCCCTGACTTTAAACTAATCAGTATCCCCTTGTTCTGTCAGAACAGCTGCCTTTTGGTCTATGTAGAGGTTCCTCATGAGCACAATTAAGCGTTCTGGAATTTCCACCTCTCGCAATGTTATCCATAATTTATTATGATCCACACAATCAAATGCCTTTGCATGGTCAATAAAACACATGGTCAATAAAACATCCTTCTGGTATTCTCTTCTTTCAGCCAGGATCTATCTGACATCAGCAATAAAATCCCTGGTTCCACCTCCTTTTCCAAAACCAGCCTGATTTTTGGGCAGTTCCCTGTTGATATATTGCTGCAGCCATTTTTTTAATGATCTTCAGCAAAATTTTGCTTGTGTGTGATGTAAATGATATTGGTCTATAATTTCCACATTCAGTTGGATCACCTTTCTTGGGAATAGGCATAAATATGGATCTCTTCCAGTCAGTTGGCCAGGAAGCTGTCTCCCGTATTTCTTGGCATAGACGAGTGAGCACTTCCAGTGCTGCATCCGTTTGTTGAAACATCTCAGTTGATATTCTGTTAATTCCTGGAACCTTGTTTTTCGCCAATGCCTTCAAAGCAGCTTGGACTTCTTCCTTTAGTACCATTGATTCCTGATCATATGCTACCTCTTGAAATGGCTGAACATTGACTAATTCTTTTTAGTATAATGACTCTGTGTATTCCTTCCATCTTCTTTTGATGCTTCCTGCGTTGCTTAATATTTTCCTTATAGAATCCTTCCCTATTGCAACTCAAGGCTTGAATTTCTTCTTCAGTTCTTTCAGCTTGAGAAACGCTGAGCGTGTTCTTCCCTTTTGTTTTTGTATCTCCAGCTCTTTGCATGTCATTATAATACTTTACTTTGTCTTCTCAAGCTGCCCTTTGAAATCTTCTGTTCAGTTCTTTTACTTCATCATTTCTTCCTTTTGCTTTAGCTGTTTGACGTTCGTGATTAAGTTCCAGAGTCTCCTCTGACATCCATCTTGGTCTTTTCTTTCTTTCCTGTCTTTTCAATGGCCTCTCTCTTTCTTCACGTATGATGTCCTTGATGTCATTCTACAACTCGTCTGGCCTTCGGTCACCAGTGTTCAATGTGTCAAATCTATTCTTGAGATGGTCTCTAAATTCAGCTGGGATATACTCAAGGTCATATTTTGGCTCTCGTGGACTTGCTCTGATTTTCTTCAGTTTCAGCTTGAATTTGCACATGAGCAACTGATGGTCTGTTTCACAGTTGGCCCTTGGCCTTGTTCTGACTGATGATATTGAGCTTTTCCATCGTCTCTTTCCACAGATGTAGTCAATTTGATTTCTGTGTGTTCCCCCTGGTGAGGTCCATGTGTATAGTTACTGTTTATGTTGGTGAAAGAAGGTATTTGCCGTGAAGAAGTCGCTGGTCTTGCAAAATTCTATCATTTGATCTCTGGCATTGTTTCTATCACCAAGGCCATATTTTCCAACTACTGATCCTTCTTCTTTGTTTCCAACTTTTGCATTGCAATCCCCAGTAATTATCAATGCATCTTGATTGCATGTTCGATCAATTTCAGAGTGTAGCAACTGATAAAAATCTTCTGTTTCTTCATCTTTGGCCTTAGTGGTTGGTGCATAAATTTGAAGAGTAGTATTAACTGGTCTTCCCTGTAGGCGTATGGATATTATCCTATCACTGACAGTGTTGTACTTCAGGATAGATCTTGAAATGTTCTTTTGGACAATGAATGCAACACCATTCCTCGTCAAGTTGTCATTCCCAGCATAGTAGACTATATGATTATCCGATTCAAAATGGCCTTACCAGTCCATCTCAGCTCACTAATGCCTAGGATATCAATGTTTATGTGTTCCCTTTCATTTCTGATGATTTCCACTTTTCCCAGATTCATACTTTGTACATTCCAGGTTCCAATTATTAACGGATGTTTGCAGCTGTTTCTTCTCATTTTGAGTCGTGCCACATCAGCAAATGAAGGTCCCGAAAGCTTTACTCCATCTACATCATTAAGGCCGACTCTACTTTGAGGAGGCAGCTCTTCACCAGTCATCTTTTGAGTGCCTTCCATCCTGGGGGGCTCATCTTCCACACTATGTGAGACAATGTTCCGCTGCTATTCATACATAAGGTTTTCACTGGCTAATGCTTTTCAGAAGTAGCCTGCCAGGTCCTTCTTCCTAGTCTGTCTTAGTCTGGAAGCTCAACTGAAACCCTTCCTCCATGGGTGACCCTGCTGGTATCTGAATACCGGTGGCGTAGCTTCCAGCATCACAGCAACACACAAGCCCCCACAGTACGACAAACTGACAATTCATAGTTAGTGTTTCAAATGATCATCTTCAGGAAGAGCTTATAAAGTTCAGATGCACTGTATTATTTGTATGTTATTTAAATAGGCTCCCCCTGTATATATACAGTATTTCCTGTGTTACACAGACTCTCCTCTGACAATATGGACATTGTTATCTGTTACAGTTTGAATTGAGTCCTGCCAAAATATGTGTTGTAAATCCTAACCCCTATACCTAGGGTTATAATCCCATTTGGGAATGGGTTTTCTTTGTTATGTTAATGAAACAGTATTACTGTAGGGTATGTCTCGAGCCAATCTCTTTTGAGATATAAAAGGAGCAAATTAAACAAGTGAGGGGGGAGGGGGGAGGGGGGAGATAGATGCCATGCCACATGAAGATCATCTAGGAGCCAAGGAAGAGAAGCTGAAAAGAGACAATTATCTTCCCCCAGAGCAGACAGCAAAAGCCTTCCCCTAAAGCGGCCACCCTGATTTTGGACTGCTAGCCTCCTAAACTGAGAAAATAAACTTCTGTTTGTTAAAGCCACCCACTTTTGGTATTTCCGTTATAGCAGCACTAAACCGCACTAGATGACTAAAATACCATTCTGAGCAACAATAAAATCTAATGTGGTAAATACTGGCTATCTTAGGCTGGGTTCTCTAGAGAAGCAAAACCAGTAAAGCATCTATCTATCTGTCTGTCTATCTGTCTGTCTGTCTGTCTACACACACACACAGAGATAGAAAGGTTTATCTCAAGGAAATGGCTTAGCTGGTTGTAGGGGCTGGTAAGTCTCAAGTGCACGGGTCAGGTGGCGGGCTGGAGTCATCTCCAGATTTATGTAGCTGAAGGGGCTGACAAACTTGATTGGCAGTTGAGCTGGCAAGCCACTAGCTCATGTCCCAAGAGCCAGAGGTCAGATGATGATGAGCTGGATGCAGAATCCAGATCAGGCAAAAGCCAATGTGGGTTTTCCAGAACACCCACATATATTGGATGCAGGCCATAACCCTGAGGAAATGTCCGTTACAACTGATTGGCTGATCACATCATGGAGGTGATTACATTATATCACAAAATGGAGGATAACTACATCCTTATATAATTGCCAAGTTACATCATTACCATAACTGCCCAACCACTGAGAATCATGGCACAGCCAAGTTCACACAATCTTAACCATCACAGCTCATCCCTTGTCAATTTGGCACCTGTACACACCTCCTTAAATCATACACAACCTCTAAATAAAGACAATTACAGAGTCATACTTGAGGTTAACACGATACAATTAACATGCATACAACTGAAAATATCCTAGCTCTGTTTACATCTTATATGTTGTAAGTAAAGAAAACAAGAAATATTTGATGCACACATTCAAGGAAGATATACTCATAACAATTATAGTCCTCATTTCTACAACTGGTCAGGTAGTCATAACTGGTATTTAGGACTACCTTCTTTCACCACCCATTCTGTATTCCCTTTGCCCTCAGCAAGCAGCTCAGCGGGTCATGGTTCTTTGCCTGGTGGGGTGACCCAAACTTTTATTCCTGAAGGGTCTGGGTGATTAGCAGTCATGTTGGAATTGGGTTCCAACATGTAGTTTTCCAGTGACTTTAATCACAGGGCATGGTAGTACTAAGAGACATCCTAAGGGATCTCCTGTATTCCAGGCATACTCTTCTTTATCTCCATTCTGTAATACCAATCCTATTTCCCTTTGATAACCAGGATCAATCACAGCAGCCAATACAGTAACTCCCTTCTTTGCCTGTTACTCCAGAGGAATGAGAAACACAAAGTATCTGCGTGGGACTCTTAGGAAGAAGAACACAGCCACTGATAAGCCACAGCCCAGCAGGGAGAGAGATGGGGGTTAAGCACCACAACATCTCTCTCGTTCCACATTCTAATCTCCTACCAGTGCCATCCACTAGTTACCCAACCAGAAGCCAGAAGACAAGGGAGCCTGGATGATGCAGTCTGTACGAGGCAGTCACCCTGGGGAAGAGCAGAGAAGTGCTAGGGTGAGGCAAGTGAGGCACTCGCCTTAGTGCAAAAAATACTTAAGAGGGCACCCAAAACCTCAGCAATCAAGATAAATCATATTTTAGTGCAATGTTTTTAAAAATCAAAATTAACGCAACAAAATCCATGATGAATGAAGTATTAATACGTATTTTTTAAAAGACAGAATCTGGCCCTGTACTTTCACATCTCAACTAGTCTCATTCCTAAACAGATCTGAAGAGGAAATAAAGAAAACCCGAAATGTGGGAAACTTTATAGGACAAATATCCCAGGTTTTCAATAAATATATTGTACAGAAAAAAGAAAAAGAAGGGGGCTGTGGCCTTTGTTTGGATTTTAATTTAAACAAATAAACTAAAATAGTGTGTAAAAATACATCATGAGGCAATCTGGGACATTTGAACTTTGACAGAATATTCTATGATATTAACGAATGATTATTTTAGATGTGAAAATTGTATTACAGTTACATATAAAATAAAAACCTTTAACACTTAGTGATACTAAATATACTAATATACTTATGGATGAAATGATAAAAGTTAGAAGGGAGGAAGCCATAGATGCAATATAGTTGAAGCAAGATTAGTCATTGTTGAAGCTGGATGAGTGTCCTTGGGGTTTATTTTACTGTTCTATATACTTTTCAATAATGTTATTTATTTTTAAAGTTGATCTTAAATAACAATTTTATTCCCATAACTTCAGGCTCAGAGCAGGGAGAGGTCAATTTACTATAGCTTCAGACATTGATATGGGTACCCTACATTTCTTACTCAGGTCTCTCCACTTCTCCTTCATAGAGTTCATTGTAAGAGTCATCCCAATAATGTTCCCCCCATTGTACTTACAGAGATGGCAGAGTTTGTTGGTCACCAGCCATCTCTGAGGTGCTACAGTTCTCACTAGTCCCCAGGATGTCTGGTTTCTTATTCCGCTTAAGTAAAGCACAGTGCAGGCTGCCTGCAGTTAATGGCCTAGTGGGCTGTTTAAAACTTTTTTTTTTTTTCTTGCCTGTTTCTGCCTCGAACAAACAGGTTCCCAAAGGAGGCCTGAAAGACACCCATAGCACAGAAGTCTCCAGCTTTTAGCATCAAATAAAAAGGCTCCCATAAAACATCTGTCCAAGTTTGGTCCCTCAGCAGCCATAATTTCTTGTCTCTAACCAGCTCCACTGTGTCCCTCATGATGCATAACAGATTGTACTAAAGATTCAGGGTAATGGACAAGAATTACAGTAAAGCACGAAAAAGGCAACAGCTTTAAATAGAGTAATAGCAGTCTCTGTGCCTCAAAGCCCCTTGGCTATCCTGCCAGCCCTGACAATTTCTCCTCAGGGCTTGGTTTCATGCCTTCACTGTTCCAAGATTTCTCCGACATCTCAGTATCTGGATCTCCATTACTGATTCAGAAGAAAACAAAAAATCCTTGTTTTTTTTTTTAATATGCAAAGCATTAAACTCTTCTTTGTCTGAACCGGACAAAGAATGGGCCAAAATCGATTCACATGCTTCCCTAAACAGAGGTGTAACTGTCTTCCAAACAGGAATTCTACCTTCCTCCTAGGCCAACAAGCTCAAATTGTTGCTTCCCTCCAAGAATAACAAGTTTTCTAAATAACTTTTTTTTTCTCCTTACACAATAATTCTGTCTCAGCTGCCGTAGACACCACAATCTGTGGTACACATTTACGTAATAAAATGAGGTCAAGCTATGTGCATAGGAAGAGAGCAGCCAGATCTGAGCAAACATATTCACAATCAATATAAGCAGAAACTAAGTAGCTCTTTACAGTTACTTTGTTTTACTTTGTGCTTAGGATGCTTAAAATTGACTTAAAATACCTCTAAGTGGTAAGGAGTGGGTCCTCAAGGATCTTCAGTTATTTCAATCAGACATTAAGGAAGGTAATGTCTTGGCCCCTTGTTCTATATAGTCTTTTGTCCTGTTTCTATCCTTCTTTTTTTCTTTGTAGGTTCTTTACCTTGTTAGTGCAGTCAGTTGAGTCCTCTTGACTTAGTATGTCAATCAGCAAAAACTGATCAGTGGCTTTGAACCCCAGTTCCAAAGTACTGTGAGAAAGATTTCAGTTAGCCTAAGAAGCCAAGGTGTCCATCCTCAGAGAGAACACCTGTGGCCAGGGGAAGAAGGCAAGGTTACATATTACAGATATGGCTGCTGGAGTTCACGGAGGATAGTCTGCAGAGGAGTATATGGACTGACAGAAAACCCAGTATGTACCTATTATTAGACTATGTCTTCATTGCATTTGAAATCTTTTGTATAATAAACCTGTTTGAATTACAAAGAGTGCTGGTGGCTCCGTGATTAAGCGTTTGGCTGCTAACTGGAAAGCCAGCAGTTCAAACCCACCATGAGCTTTTCTTCAGAAAGAAGGTGCAGTCTGCTTTCATAAAGATACAGCCTTGGTAACCCTGTAGGGCAGTTCTAGTCTGTCCAATAGGGTCACTATGAGTCAGAATTGACTCAATGGCAAGAGGATTGGTTTGGTTTTGAGTCTGAATTACAGTCACAAAAGTAGACAGACACACTCTTTCAGCCTACCCTTCCAGAACAAAACTCTTTTGTTCTTCAGTGGCCTGACAAATACAGAATTTGTGTAGAATCAAGAGAGTGTCTTTTGCAGCCTTAACCCCTAAAATCTTGGCTCCTCTAAATAGATTTGTTTTATCAAATGCTGACTATGTGACAGGCACTGTTCTAAGCACTTCACAATTATTTTACCTAATAGTTGTAAAATGGTGTTGTTTTTCTTCTGGATCATTCTCACACGTGTGAAAGGCTGACAGTTCTTTCCCCCGGCAGCTGGTCCGCTGTTCCGGGCATGATGACCCTGATGTAGGCTGCCCCTCAACCTGATAAAGTCCATGTGGTCTCTAACTTAAAAAGTGAAATGTCACCTCCCAGAAAACTAGAGGAAGAGGTTCCAGAAAATTACAGGTGAGATTTAAGATTCCTGGTGCCAATATCTTCTGGGAAAATGGGCAGAAGGAAAGCTCCTTAAGGGAAGAAAAAAAGGGGCAAGAGCCAAGACTGACAAGCAGCCATAGCGGGAAGCAGAAGCTGGCTGTGCCCTGCCATGCGGAGTTCAGGGAGTTCAGGGATGTTCCCTGAACAGTCGTATAATAATCACCTCCAGATGAGATCTGATATAATGTGATCACCTCTATGATGAGATCTGCAGTGATTAGCCAATCAGTTAAAAGGACGTTTCCTTGGGGGTGTGGCCTGCATTCAGTATAGGTGGATTTTCTGACAAGGCTCTCAGGCTTTTGCTTGCTCTGGACCCTACAGCTGGCTCCTGTTCTACCGACATCCAGGTCTTGGGACTTGAGCTCTCAGCTACCTGCCTGAGGCAGATGCCTTAAAAGATAATACTGACTCTTCTAAATCTATAACCAGACTTGAGTTCCAGTGAGCCCCAAAAGGTGAAGTACAAAGTGACCCAGGAGGAGGTACGCTACACTTCAAAAGAACTGCGACTTCTCTAATATGTACAAACAGAAACCTGGGGGATATGTGTGGGAATGGCTATTAAAGGCGTGGTAGTATGGTGCAGGGAACATAAAAATTGATCAATCTGACTGATCCATAATAAACGCTGGAACTTAAGTCTATATCTGTATCTCAAGGAAATGACTCACATGGTTGTTAACACTGGAAAGTCTAAAGTCCGTGGGTCAGGCTGGAGGCTTCTCCTGACTCATATAGCTGCAGGGCTGGCAAACGTGAGATTGATGGGTCAGACAACAGGATTCTGGCTCACAGGCTGCAACCCTTTGCTGTCGAATCAGTTCCTACTCATAGCGAACCTATAGCACAGAGCAAAACTGCCCCATAGAGTTTTCAAGGAGTGCCTGGTGGATTTGAACTGCCGACCTTTTGTCTAGCAGATGTATCTCTTAACCACTACACCACCAGTTTCTTGATGGTGTCAGTAATCTCTGCAATCCCTCTAGGAATGCAGTATTGCTTTTGGTTTACTATTTTCCTAGGTTGGGGCAGTTCTAACGACTTCCAGTTGGATTTTCCTACCGTTATAGCCCTTACTCTACTTGCCAAGGATCCAATGTGGTGGTTCTGCCAGTTGCTAAGTATATCTATTCCAATTATGCATTCTGGAACTGGGGAAATCACTACAGGATGGGTTCAGGGACCCACTGGACCTACTGTGAAATGGACACGAACTAAGATTCCACTAATAACCTGACTTCCATATGCCCCCACTCTGACTAGTGGGCCACAGTGTCGTTTTGGGTCTCCTAGAATTAGTGTCAGTTCAGGGTCTGTCATGGATTGAATTGTGTCCCCTAAAAATATGTGTATCAATTTGGCAAGGCCATGATTCCCAGTATTGTGTGATTTTCCACCATTCTGGCATCTGGTGTGATTTTCCTGTGTGCTGTAAATCCTATCACAATGACGTTAACGAGATAGATTAGTGGTAGTTATGTTGATGAGATCTACAAGATAAAACTGTGTCTTAAGCCAATCTCTTTTGAGAGATAAAAGAGAAAACAGATCAGAGAGACAGGGGGATCTCATACCACCAAGAAAGCAGCACTGGGCGGAGAGCGCATCCTGCGGACCTGAGGTTCCTGTGCAGAGAAGCTCCTAGGCCAGGGGAAGATTGATGACAAGGACCTTCCTCCAGAGCCAACAGAAAGAGAAAGCCTTCCCTCAGAGCTAACACCCTGAATTCGGACTTCTAGCACACTAGACCATGAGAGAGAATAAACTCCCGTTTGTTGAAGCCATCCACTTGTGGTATTTCTGTTATAGCAGCCCTAGATAACTAAGACTGGGCCAGTATCCAGTAATCCCCCCAAAATCTAATTATTTCCTTTTCCCCAATGAACCATCACTCTCGTAAAAGGTTGTAGATCCCTTTAGGAAAGTCTGGGAGAAAGAGTAACGGTATAAATTTTTGATAGTGTAGTGGGGTCCTTCTTCAAGAGGACCCAGCCTCCCTTTCATTCAAAGGGTTGTGGGTGTTTAAACTTGCACAAGTCTGGGAGTTGATGGTGGGGCCGTGACACACTATTCTGGCAATTCAAGTTAGAGTGCTGTTCACTTGATCTAGAATTCTTCCACTTGTACAGGTTGAGTAAATATTTAGATTTCCTATCTATTTCACTTAGTTACACCATGACTAAGTAGCCAACACCATAAATCAATACAAGTCAGACTATTCTGATTACTGCTTGACTCCAGCTGTCCATTACAGTAACTGTGCCCACCTTGTCTCTGTCGTAGTTGGGTGTCTTAATTCAGTTAGGGCAGTTCCCATTATCAAACCCGATTTACATAAAACAGCAATCACAGCAGTCTTCAAGGATGCTAGGCCTTACTTCACAAATTTGTTCCTCACTGTTGTGGTAAAGGGTATCTGTCCTCTGGGCACTCCATGTGTAGGTTTGTGGGTCTAACCTGATAAACCCACTCTAACGTGCCAATTCCCGTAAGCCTTTGGATACCTGCTTCTACAGTATACCAGGGCAGGTCTGGTACTTCCACTTTACTTAGTGTAGGCCACCGTGTAGTCCATGCTGCAGTGAACCAACCATCTCCTCTCCTAACCTCTCAAGCTGAAACACTGAATGAAGGAGATCTAAACCTGATAGTTTTTGTAGTAAATTTTGCTTGTGAATTTCCAATTTCTAATTCTCTAACTTTAGAGAATTAAAATTGAAAATTTACAAACTAGTTTCAGGAGAAAGGCCAAATCTTAACACACCTCTACACTACTTAAGGAAAGCCTGGTGGTTAAGAGTTATGGCTGCTAACAAAAAGATCGGCAGTTTGAATCCGCCAGCCCCCCTTTGGAAATCCTACGGGGCAGTTCTGCTCTGTCCTGTAGGGTCGCTATGAGTTGAGGTTGACTCGGGAGCAAGAGTTTTTTTTTTTTTTTTTTTTAACAGTACTTAATGGAGTCCCTGGGTGGTGTAAATGGTTAAGTGTTCCCCACCACTAGCCGAAAAGTTGGCAGTTTATATCCACCCAGAGGCACGTTGCAAGACAGGCCTGGTGGTCTCCTTCTGAAAGATCACAGCTTTGAAAACCCTATGGAGCAGGTCTACTCTGCACACAGGTGATCTCCATGAATCGGAACCGACAGGACAGTACCTAACAACAACAGTTGTTATTATTGTTAGGTGCCCTCGAGTCGATTCCAACTTATACCAACCCTATAGGACAGAGTAGAACTGCCCCATAGTTTCCAACGCTGTAACGCTGCAGAAGCAGTTGGCCGGCGCTTTCTTGCATGGAGCCACTGGGTGGGTTCAAACCGCCAACCTTTCAGTTAGCAGCAGAGTGTTTAACTTTTTGCATCACCGAGATTCCTTAAAAGAACAGTACTTAATGGAATTAAAAACCCAGCAGAAACAAAGTACAACAAGGTTTAATGATCTTATATAACTGTGTTCTTTCAAAGTAGCTCTGAAGAGACAGGGAAGAATTTGCTCCCACCGTTTTACATTAGCAGCCTGTCCACCTACCCTTGCTTGTTTTCAGGCCCTTGCCAGTGAGGAGGGATGGCCTGCAGCTTTGGCTGGACAGAGGAGAAGGAAATGTAGCAATATGCAGTTCAGGGCTGGCCCTCCCAACATTTATCTTTCTGTGCCTCTCAGCAGCCTGTTTTCTTAAGAGGCGTTCATGTTTTCACTTCCTCTGAGAATCTGAATTTGTTCTTAATTTCAACTCTTGCCTGGACCAGATGAAAGCCTCCTTATAAGGTTCTAAAAATGATCACATGGGAACGAAAGAAGTGGTAAGAAGGCTGCCTTTTTAGGATCAGAGTTCTAACCCGTAAAATGATGGCCGGGTTGAGGGGGGCTGGCTCCTCAATTCTGAACCCCTTTTCTGCAGTGACACACATTACAGATGATCATCTCATGGACAGTAAACATCCACTGAGAAAGCCCCAAAACATTCCCAGAGATAGAAAGCAAAAAGCAAGTAGATCGTTTTTTGTTTGCTTGCTGTTGGTTTTAACATAACATGAAGGGCTATATAAAAGTCTACAGAGAGCCAAATAAGAAATGCATTTTATTTCTTTTTTTACTACTAGGACTGTAGGACTGTTGGTTTCTATCTGGTGTTCTTAAAAATATTGTACAAGCACATGAATCATGAAAAAAAATTGCCACTTATTTCACAAGGAAATTCTAAAGTCTTCATTTTTCTTTTTTTTAATGATTTTTTATTTTTTTAACTCCTCTAAGATAAACTAAATTGAACAGATTCTTCATGCCTCAGCATTTTTATTATTCTCATGTGGAGTGTGACTCTCCAAAGCGTACCAGAATAAACAGCATGTACTTCCTGCGGCAGTGTTCCCGGGACAACGGTTTTGGAAACGCTCGTGGGGTGATAACCTGATGTTCGGAGCTGGAGACCTGGGCCTTCATCCCAGTTCTGCCACTTGCTGATGTTTCAGCGTCAACATATGTAAAACCTTGGTAATCATGTAGGACCTCTAAGAACTACTGTTGTTAGCTGCCATTGAATCAGTCCCTGACTCATGGTGACTCCATGTACAACAAGATCAGACTTTTGTGATCAACATTTTCAAAGGCTGGTTTTTAAGAAGCTTATTGCCAGGCCTTTCTTCCTAGTCTGTCAGTCTTGAAGCTTTGCTGAAACCTGCTCAGCGTCATAGAACCATGTAAGCCTCCACTGACGGAAGGGTGGCTGCACTTGAGATGAACTGACTGGGAATCAGACCAGGGTCTCCCACATGGAAGATGAGAATTCTCCCACGGAACCACCACTGCCCCCTACAATTATAATGAATATCGAAGAAGCTAGTAATTGCTTAATGGATTATTGTTGTTGGGTGATAAATGCTATCATTTTCCTTTTCCTTCCAATTTACACCTTGGTGGCAGATGCTTATTTTTACTGTGTATAAAAAAAAAAAAAAATTCCATGCCTGAATTTTTTTTCCTCTGATCAGGAACCTGGGAATTTATCTAGAACTGAAAAGTTATTAATCACCTACTGCGTGCCATACAGAGTGTTGCAACTATGAAAAATGCAAAGATAAGAATAAGGCATAGCTTTGGCTTTCAAGTTTCTTATAATCTGATTGCCACAATTTACCTTTGTGCTTAAGGCAAAAGTCACATTCATTTTCTCCCTATTTTTCAGTTAATTCTTATTTAAATATATAAAATGAAGGTAGCAGCTG
Source organism: Elephas maximus indicus (assembly GCF_024166365.1). Classification (NCBI taxonomy): domain Eukaryota; kingdom Metazoa; phylum Chordata; class Mammalia; order Proboscidea; family Elephantidae; genus Elephas; species Elephas maximus. Next base: position 69,249,224 of record NC_064836.1, read on the forward strand.
ATTAACAAACATGGGTGAGCATTCGTACCAACATTCTACACCATTCATGCCCTTATTTAGGAAATGGGATAAACTTTTACCTCTAAAGGCTTTTAAAAGGCTGTAAAGGCTTCCGTATTGTTTTAACTGCCTGGAGAAGCTATAAACAACTTTATGAAGACAAAGAAAGAGAGAATTGTGCTACACACCAGGGAAAAAGTAAGAGAAAAGGTAAGAAAAGCAGCTCGTTATTATTTATATTATTTTTTAAGAGCTAAAAGGGCTATAAAATTGTGTTTTGTTTTAGTTTAGCTGAGAGTTAGCAATACTTCCTGTTTAAAACATTTACTTCCAGAAACCTTCTTCTTAGTATTCAGGGGAGAAACAAGGACTACTAACTGAACGTTTCGAAAAGTATAGACCACATCCTGGATCTTAGTCCCTCAAATACTTAGTCAAATCAATGAAGTGATTGGAAAGAGTAGCAAGATGTGTGTGAACTCATAGTTGTGGTTGTTAGGTGCCACGTAGTCGGTTCCAACTCCCAGCGACCCTATGTGCACCAGAACGAAACACTGCCCGGTCTTGTGCTATCCTCACGATTGCTGTTATGCTTGAGCCCATTGTTGCAGCCGCTGTGTCGATCCACCTAATTCAACGTCTTCCTCTTTTTCAATGACCCTCTACCAAGCATGATGTCCTTCTCCATGGACCAGCCCCTCCTGATAATATGTTCAAAGTATGTGAGACAAAATCTTACCATCCTCGCTTCTAAGGAGCATTCTTGCTGTACTTCTTCCAAGACAGATTTGTTCAATCTCCTGGCAGTCCATTCAACATTCTTTACCAACACCATAGCTCAAAGGTGGCATAGTTGTTAGTGGTATTCAAATTTCAACTATTTCCCAGTGGTTTTTAGCAAAGTGTTATTCAGTTTCCATGTTTTTTATTTTTTTTCTTGTTCTATTATTGATTTCTAATTTTATTGCATTGTGATCAGGGAAGATACTTTGTACTATTCCAGTGTTTTTTGATTTATTGAGACTTGCTTTATGGCCTAAAATATGGTCTATTCTGGAAAATGATTCATGTGCCTTGGAGAAGAATGTGTACTGTGTTGCTGTTGGGTTGAGTGTTCTGTATATGTCTGTGAGGTCAAGTTGGTTGATTGTGATGTTTAGATCTTCTGTGTCTTTGTGGAGTTTTTCTAGTTGTTCTGTCCTTTATCAAAAGTGGTGTGTTAAAGATACTACCCTTCCTTGTCTTTTGTGGTAGATTTTGCCTTAAAATCTATTTGGTCAGAAATTAACATTGCCACTCCTGTTCTTTTTTGGTTACTGTTTGCTTGATATATTTCTTCCATCCTTTGATTTTTAGCTTATTTATATCTTCGTGTCTAAAGTGTGTCTCTTGTAGACAATGTATCAATGGGTCATGCTTTTTTACTCATTCTATTACTCTCTGCCTCTTGACTGGTGCATTTAATCCATTTACATTCAGTGTGCTGTCATTTCGTGGTTACCCCTATTTTTCTAAGTTTAAAACAAACTTTTATCTCTCTATTTCGCCTTGACTTTCCTCTCCATATGAAAGATCTATGACTACATTTCTTAGTCCCTCTTTATTAATTTAATGTTGTCATCTTTTACATAATGACATCACTGTTTCCCTGTTTTGAGTATTTTTTTAATCTTGATTTTTGTGATTTCCCTATCTGGGTTGATATCTGCTTGCTCTGTCCTGTGTTCTAGTCTTAGGTTGTTATCTGATGTCATTGATTTTCTAACCAGAAGACTCTCTTTAGTATTATAGTTTTGGTTTGTTTTTTTGCAAATTCCCTAAACTTGTGTTTATCTGGAAATGTCCTAATTTCTCCTTCATATTTGAGAGACAGTTTTGCTGAATATACGATTCTCGGCTGGCAATTTTTTTTTCCTTCAAGGCTTTATACATGTCATCCCTTTGCCTTCTTGCCTGCATTCACTTTTCTTATATGGACTGAGCTCAGGTGTCCAGGTAGTCAGTCACCAAGCGTGTGGTACAGGCTCTCACCTACAGTCTTAGAGGAGCAGGGTGATTGGTGTAGGCACTGGTATTTAGTTGCAGCAGGGGGTCACACTCTAAGCAAGGCAGGGGGCTGACAAGCACCCCCCAGTTGTCTGTGAGGAAAGCATATCTCCGTTCCCTAGAGCACACAGGTGCGTGGGTTCTGCAGCTGGACCATGGGTACCCAATGCTTTTGTCTGTAAGGACTGGGAGGCACCAATTATCCTTGAACTCCTGTCATGGGTGGATAGGTGGTATATGTGGAGCCACCAGTCCTCAGGCCCCGATGTGGATAAGTGAGGACCCTGCTTAATAGGCAGAGTGGTGTCATATATCAAAAACCCACCTCTCCACTGTGCAGCTGAAACAGTTGAAGCCAGACCTCAGGCACACACACCCATTGCACCCCGCCAGCATGGGCCCGAGCTGCTGAAATGGGCCCGAGCTGCTGAAATGGGCCCACACAGGTCCAAGCCAGGGTGAGAGGACTTCAAAGTCTGTAGACTGTGCCTGGACAGCAGCTGCTTCTGCACTGAGTTCCCAGCTTAGGGGAGCTGGCAGATTATTTTTTCCCCGTTTGTTAATTTGTTCCTTTTCCAAGGCTGGGAGAATGGCTCGGGGCATGTGGCAGGACCTATCTCAGGCCCAGGGAAATCCACAGCCATTGAAGCCTGTCTGGAGGCTAGGACAGTGGGAGGAGGGATCAGATAAATGGGAGAGAGTTCTTACGCAGGGGTGCTTTTGATCCGCAAGCACTCATCTCTTGTCAAGAACGTGGTTCTTTGCTGATTCTGGAGGTGTGAGTAGTCTCTGTGCTGCTTGCTCAGTCTCTCTGGCTAAGGAAACCGTGTCTCGAACACTACCACCAGCACTGCCACAGTCGCATCAGGGGATCAGGTCTGAGGCATGCTGGTTCCCACTGAGTCAGGTCCAGCAACTCCTCACCGCTTCTGAACTGTCTCTCCCACCCCCTACCACTCAGTCTGATTTCTTAACTTTGCCTTTGATGTTCAGGGCTCCTAACTTGTCATATATAATAGTTTCGCTTGTTTTTTGGGGGTCTTTCTTATAAGAGGGGTCACCGGAAGCATTTGACTACCCCACCATCTTGGCCCCACCCCCTCCAATGTGCTGTCAATTTGTTGTGCTTTTGTGTGTGTGTGTGGTATTCGATGGTTTCTTTGGCTTACTTTTCTGTACTGAGTTCTTTTTGTTCACAGAGTTTCTTTTCATTTCCTTCATTGTCGATTTTGCATTTACTGAGTCTTTATGGTTTTCTTTTCTATTTTGGTAAAGTGGGTTTATTAATTTTCTTTGTGGTTACCTTGAAATATACTTTTACCTTCCTAACTTTAAAACAGTCTGTTGTATCTTGATATTACCTTGACTTCCTCTCCATATAAAAGTTCTATAACTACACCATTTATTCCCTTTTTTTATTTTGAAATTGTTTACAGATTGACATCCCTAGTTCCCTTTTTTCAGTCTTGTAGATTTTATTTTTTATAGCTTTTATTTTTTATAGAATTCTTTATCTTGGTTGGTATCTGGGTGATGCTGTCATGTGTCATAATCGCAGGTTGCTGTCTGCTGTTGCTGTTTGTCTGAAGGTGTCCCTTTAATATTTCTTGGAAGGTCGGTCTGGTTTTTACAAATCCCCTTAGTTTCTGTTTATCTGGATATGTCCTACTTCTGCCATTGTATTTGAGAGATAATTCTTCTGGGTATATAATTCCTGTTGGTGACTTTTTTCTCTCAGGGTTTTATATATGGTATCCCATTGCCTTCTTGCCAACATGGTTTCTGCTGAGAAATCCAAGCTTAGTCTTATTGGTGCCCCTTTGTAGGTGACAGTTCATTTTTCCTGAGCTACTCTCGGGATTCTTTCACTGTCTTTGGTTTTGGAAAGTTTCACTATGATATGTCTTGGTGACTTTCTTTTGGGATCTATCCTGTGCATGGCTCATTGAGCTTCTTGAATGGATACCTTCTCATCTTTCATGATACTAAGGAAGTTTTCTGCCAGTAAATCTTCAAAAATTTTCTCTGTACTTTTTTGTGTCTCCTCCTGTTCTGGGACTCCTATCACACGTAAGGTATTTCTCTTGGTAACATCCCACTTAATTCTTAGGTTTTCTTTGTTCTTTTTTTCTGAATGTTTCTCAAACAAGTTAGTATCAAGGAATTTGTCCTCTATTTCATTGATTCTCTCTCCCAGGGTTTCAATTCTACTCTCACATCCTTCCATAGAGTTATCTATTTCTGAATTTGTTTTATCTTCTGGATTTCTAGTTGTTTTGTATGGTTTATAGTTGTTTATATATTTTAAGCCTTTTGTTCTTGTATTATTTTCCCGAATTCTTCTAGGGTTTTTTCTATGTTTTCCTTATCGGTTTGAGGACTTTCTATATAAGTCTTTTGAATTCCTTGTCAGGTAGTTCCATTACCATTTCTTCCTCAGGAAAGTTTTCTGCCTCTTTATTTTGGTCACTTGCTTGAACCATCCTGTCCTATTTCCTTATATGATTTGATATTTTCTGCTGTCTCCAAGACATTAAGGTGTTATTTTATTTATTTATGCTATTTTGTTTTGATATATTGGTGCAGGTGGGGCAGGCATGCTTTGATAATAGCTTGTCTGGTGTCACGGGAGCATGCATCACCTATCTCCAGCTAAGCATAGCTGCAGCAGGTAGGGTGAGCACGTTACTGTTCACTGGCCATGTGAGACAGCTGAGGGCATGCTGGGCAGGTGCTGGCCACAGTCTGTCATTGGTCCAGTGGTGCAGGAATGCTCACAGTTGCAGAGGTGCTCTCCGCCTGCTTAGCGGGGGGGTAGGTGAGGTGCGGGGTGCGGTGGTGGTTGGAGAGCATGGCAGCACTCGCTCTGCCTGCTCAGTGGGGTGGCGGGTGAAGGCAGGGTGGGGCAGGCAGCCAGGGAGTGTTTTCTCTCCACCACTCACTGGGTGAACAGGGAGGGGGTGGTAGATGGGGCTTGCTTTACTCCAGGTATGTCTACACAGTTTCTTTGTGTCCTATTGGGAGTTCCATGAAGTTGCCTTCCTATGTTCCTCACCTGGGATTGCTGCTGGCTTTATCTCGAGATGGCCATGCTGTGCTGGGTCAGCTGGCAGGGCACCTCCACTCCATTTCTCTACTCTTTCATTGTTTTCATTCAGCTTCTTCTTCCAGTCAGTGTTTGATCTAATTCCTTATCCTTTCATTTGATGCTCAGGGTTCTGGGACTGTCAACTGTAACTATTGCACTTGGTTTCTCAGGTCTTTGCTGGAGAGGGACAGCGTGGTGTGTCTGACTAAGCCACCATGTTGACTCATTTTCACTGGCATTCAAATTATTGTGCTATTTCTCGCAATATATAACAAGAGCCCTAAAAGGGTATTAGCTTTTACTCTAGTAATCTCACCACTGTAAATTCATTTTAAGGAATAAAGCTAATCATACATACCTTTTTAAGACAGTAGTGTTTGTATCAGCAAAACCCTGGAAACAATGCAATTGTACAGCAGTTATATAAAGACTGATTAAAAAACCACAAGTGATGTGAGGGAATCTATACAATGATTAACAATACAGATAGAAGACTGCATTGTTGTTGTTAGTTGCCATCAAGTCAACTCCAGCTCATAGCAGCCTTATGTGTAACAGAACAAACGTTGCCTGATCTTCTACCATCTTCATGATTGTGGCTGTTTTTGAGAACATTGTCTCAGCTACTGTATCAAATCATCTCACCAAGGGCCTTCCTTGCTTTCAATAACTCTCTTCTTTACCAATCACGACGTCCTTTTCTAGCGATTGGTCTTTCCTGTTGCCATGTCCAAAGTAACTGAGGTACAATCTCACCATCCTCACTTCCAAGGTGCACCAACAATAAGTCTATAAGGCTATACAGAGCCATAGAAAAGTGAATGCAGAACCATACAAATAAACATAGACTATGTTATGAATGCACATATGTAACTGAAGAAGCTACACAGAGATATAAATAAATAATTCTTCAATATGGAAGGACTTTTTTTGGTTTGTTTTTACAGTGTTAAGGTATAATTTACATTTCGTGACATTAAACCATTTAAAATAAACAATTCAATGCTTTTCGATACATTTACAGAGTGCTTCTGTTTAAACATTTCCCTTTTTTTAAGAGATGAGGCAAAACCACAAATATAATTGACTGATACAAAGAGAAAAGAGAGAAAATTTAATTTGTTTGAGAAATATTGGCAAACTGTTGCTACTATACTCACCCAGTGATCATAATTTCTGCCTGTTATCCAAATAGATGTCCAAGAAGTCCAAAAAGGTTTTTAAAAATCTGAATCCATTGCTGGCAGTAAATTACTTCTATATTTCCCAGTTCACATAGGGTTTGTATTCTCTACAGCCAGCTGATCCTAGCAAGTTTAAATCCACCGTATCTAATGTCAGTTCCACGGTCTAGTCTCTAGTGCATTCCACGTGGTAAGGAGGGAATAACATCATGTGTATTGCCTGTATTGTTAAGAATAAAGGTGGAGTAATGGTAAACACACTGGCTTTGAATTTAAACTTGGATTTAAATTTTAGCTCTGTTATTTATGAACTGCTTTGACACTTATCCCAGTTACCTCATCTGTAAAATGGGACTAATGCCACTTACTTTCAGGATGATAATTGATATGATGAATATAAAGCACTTAGCCCAGTAGTTGGAATGTTGTTGAGGCTCATTCACTGGTATAATTACTACAATTATTAATCCTATTATATTAATATAGACCCAAATACACACAAGCCTTGTTTCCCAGGTTACACCAACCATAAGAAAACCAATTAAGGCTATGAATTACAATTGAATAATTGTTTCAGTGCCCAGCCCATTTTCCTGGAACTCCTATTGCACTGCCACTAAGCCTGTGTGCCATTCTGGAACTAAGGGGATACTCCGTCACCTCCTTCTTCTGTGTGTGTGTGTGTGTGTGTGTGTGTGAGTGTGTGACCATGCATGTCCATGGATGGACTCAAGGATCATTTCTGGTGCAGACTGAGCTGCCCTGGCACAAGCAGTACCTCCACTTCTGCTCTTCCTCTAACACTGATGGCCTGCCTCACCAAAGTGCCATCACCACCCCAAGTATGTAATTCTGCTTCTCCCCAACCACGGCTTTTGGGAAATCCCAAAGGATGGCCTTGTTCTTTAGAGGGATAATTTAACCACACCAATCTGTGACTATACATTAAGGTACAATTCTACTGCTTTGGCAGAAGACCTATGACCTAATTGCTGGAAATTTCCACACCCACACACATACACAAGTGCTTAAACAGTGCCCCAAACATGTTTGCAATTTCCCCAAAGTGTTTTGGTTACAAATCCCTCAGGTTCTTCCAACAGAGCTCCTATGTGTGTGCATGTATTTTCTTCAGATGTGGGCTTAGGAACTTTTTTTTAAAGAGGCTTGGCAAGGTTTTGAGTATTGAGAACTTGAGCTTCACTTTCACCAATAAAGAAGTTAAAGGGTTTGTTTTCGAAAACCTAGTATGGAGTCTAGGATTTGGGTTGTCTGCAAAGGTCAGGGTTCCCAGGATTAAAGGGGCATGGAGTGGCCTGGATTTGGGCAAAGGGGTGGTAGAAAAGGGTCTACAAACTGTACAGATGCTCAGACCTTACATAGGGGATGCCTGCATCACCACACCAGAGTTCCTGATTGTGCTGGCACGGAGTATGCTATTCTGGACAATGAACATCTTGACGGTGACCATGAGAGAGTAAATATCAGAGGTCTACCCTCAAAATACTGATAAAGCACCAGGATTTCTGTAGAATCCTGATATATAGAAAAGAAACCCCACCCACCCACGTAATAACTAAAATTGGATTTTCTGCCAGACAAAAACTGTATTTTCTTCTAACCTTGATGGGTAGTTGGAGCAATATAACACTCAAATGTAACATTCTTTGATTTTATTTCTAAATCAAACCAAAGAGTGTTACATTTCTTTTACTTGGCGTGAATGGAGCAATTCATGCTGATTACTCCCATTTCAGCTACATTAAATTCACAGGGCTGTAGCAGGGATTCTCAGGCTCATTACTGAGAAGTTCTATTAGGTTGAATAAGGAGCCCTGGTGGCACAGTGGTTAAGAGCTACGGCTGCTAACCAAAAGGTCAGCAGTTTGAATTCACCAGCTGCTCTTTGGAAACCCTATGGGGAAGTTTTACTCTGTCCTATAGGGTTGCTATGAGTCAGAATCAATTTGACAGCAACAAATTTTTTTTTTTTTTTTTGGTTAAAGAGCCCTGGTAGAGTAGTGGTTAAGAGATCAGCTGCTAATCTAAAGGTCAGGAGTTGGAATTCACCAGCTGCTCGGTGGAAGAAGGATATGGCAGTCTGCTTCTACAAAGATTACAGCCTTGGAAACCTTATGGGGCAGCTCCGTTCTGTCCTATATGATCACTATGAGTCAGACTTCAGGATATGGGTATTAAGTTGCATACTCAAAGGACCATCTGGAAAACAGAGACAGATTTATATTAACTGGATTATCTTTCTTTGGAGTTTACAAGATTGTTGTTGTTAGCTGCTACCAAGTCAGTTCCATCTCGTGGTGACCCCACATACAACAGAATGAAGCACTGTTGTTCCTTCACCATCTTCATGGTGGTTGGCATGCTCAAGTCCATTGTGGTGACCACTGTGTATTTGGAGTATCTTCCACCTGAGGGGCTCATCATCCAGCACTATGTGGAATAATATTCTGTTGTCATCCATAGGGTTTTCACTGGCTAATTTTTAGAAGTAGATCACCAGGCCTGTCTTCCTAGTCTGTCTGAGTCTGGAAGCTCTGATGAAGCCTGTCTACCCTAGGTAATCCTGTTGGTATTTGAAATACTAGTGGCATAGCTTCCAGAATCACAGCAACATGCAAGCCACCATACAACAGCAAACTGATGGGCAGCAGTTTACATGATTAGATTCAACCAAGTAGATTATTTAAATGAGATATTGCCCAACAAGACAATTTGTGAACTCTGAAGCAAACTACAGGAGCAACATAGTGCAGTGCAGAAAACAAAACCTTTGGAGACAGAAAAATGAGTTGTAAGTCCTGGGACAAGTTGCTTACCTCCTCACAGGCTCAATATTTTCATCTGTAAAATAAGGATATTAAGCATATTTTCATCGGGTTATGGTGAAGAAGAAAATAAATGCAGGCTTCCCAGACAGAGGGGGAGAAAAATGTAGAACAAAATTCAAATTTACAAAAAAAAAAAAAAGAGCAGACTTACTGGTCTGACAGAGACTGGAGGAACTGCCAAGACTACGGCCCCCAGACATCATTTTGACTCAGAACTGAAGCTACTCCCAAAGTTCGCCACCTTTCAGCCAAAAATTAGACAGGCCTAGAAAACAAACAATAACACACATGAGGAATGTGCTTCTTAGACCAATCAAGTATACCAGACCAAATGGGCTACACCTGCCCAAAAGCAAAGACAAGACAGTAAGAAGGGACAGGAAAACTGGACGAATGGAAACAGGGAACTGGGGGTGGAAAGGGGGAGAGTGCTGATATATTGTGGGGATTGCAACCAATGTCATGAAACAATCTGTGTATAAATTTTTAAATGAGAAACTAATTAGCTCTGAACTTGCACCTAAAGCCCAATAAAATAAAATTAAAAAAAAGAAATACATGCTTAAAGACACGTGACCTTCAAGAAATTCTCATCTTATCCTCTGTTATAGCCACAATTAGCTTCTTTGGATCTCCTTTATTTTTTTTAAGAAATTTTATTGATCTATAACATACAGAAAAGCACATCATAAGTGCAGAGTTTAGACAGATTATCACAGAATGAACACACCTTATAATCATCATGAGATCAAGAAGTAGAATATAACCAATGTCAGGGAAGCCCCTCCTGCGCTGGCATCTCCCGGTCATTACTTCCTCCCTATGTGTAATCACTATCCTGACTTCTAACACCATGATTTACTTTTGCCTGTTTTTTTTTTTTTTTTAACTTAATACAAATTGAATTACTCATTATGTATCATTTTGTATCTGCTTTCACTGGTCATTATGTTGATAAAATTCATTCATATTTTGCATGAAACAGGAGCTTGCTTGTGTTCACTGTTGAATAGTTTTCCATTGTTTAAATGTACCGCGTTATATTCATCCTTATGTCGGTGAACATTTGTGTTGTTTGCAGATCGAGGCTATTACGACTAATGTGATGATCTGTACTCATGGGTATGTGTTTCTGTTGAGAGTATGCCTAGGAATCAAATATATGATATGTACAACTTTAGTAAATACTGCCAGAAAGTTTTCTAAAGTGGCTGTGCCACTTTTCTCTCCCACAAAGAATGTAAAATTTCCTGTGGCTCCGTGTCTCCACACTTGGTATTAGCTTTGTCTTTTTTTTTCAAACGTTAGCCACTCTGGGGGGCATGTACTGTTATATCATTATGGTTTAATTTCCATTTCCCTGATACTAATGAGGTTGAACACATTTTCACACATTTGTTGGCCATTTGGTTAACGTCTTTTTGTGGAGTGCTTATGTAAACATCCTTTTGCCTATTTTTTATTTGGCTGTTCTCATATTGTGTTTATATATATATATATATATATAGTAGCACTATTTGTCAGTTTTGTTCTTTATGGTTAGTGTTTTCATCATAAAAAAAAAAAAAACCAAACCCACTGCCATCAAGTCGATTCCAGGACAGAGTAGAACTGCTCCACAGTGTTTCCAAGGAGCGCCTGGCAGATTCGAACTGCTGACCTCTTGGTTGGCAGCTGTAGTACTTACCACTATGCCACCAGGGTTTCCGTTTTCATCATATTAAGAAATAACTGCCTGCGCCAAGATCATGATGATATTCTTCTATATTTTCTTTTTGAAGCTATTTTTTTTAACACTTTGGTAAAAAGTCTAAAATCCACCTGGAACTTATTTTCTAATAAAACAACAACAACAAAAAAACCATTACCATTGAGTTGATTCTGACTCACAGAGACCCTCTAGAACACAGTAAAACTGCCCCATAGGGTTTCCAGGGAGCGGCTGGCGGATTTGAACTGTTGACCTTTGGTTAGTAGTTGAGCTCTTAACCAATGTGCCACCAGGGCTCCAAATATGATATTGAAAAGTAGTCAGAACTCACTTTTTTCCTCCTTGTGTATATCCAGTTAACACCACTGATTTGTAAAGAACATTCTTTCCTCACACCTCTGCAGAGCCACCTGTCTCATTAAGTCATCATACATGAGTGAGTCTGTTTTGATTCTCTGTTCTGTCCTAATGGTCAATTGTTTATTTGTAAGCCAATAATAGGCTGTCTAAAGTAATACTTACATTATGGTAAGTATTAATAATGGGTACTGTAAGTTCTCCAAGTTTTGTTTTTTTTTTTTTTTCCTGCAATCCATGATAATCCACCAGGCGCTCCTTGGAGACTCTATGGGGCAGTTCTACTCTGTCCTATAGGGTCGCTATGACTTGGAATCGACTTGACGGCAGTGGGTTTTATGGTTAATGACAGTGAGCATTTCCTTACGTGTCTGTTAGCTACCTGAATATGTTCTCTGGTGAAACGTCTGTTCATATCTTTGCCACTTTTTTAATTGGATTATTTGTCTTTTCGTTGCTGAGGTGTTGAAGTGTTCTATAGGTTTTAGCGATTAGACCCTTGTTGGATATGTCCTGGCCAAAATTTTTTCCAGTTTGTAGGTTCTCTTTTTACTCTTCTGGTGAAGTCTTTTGATGAGCATAAGTGTTTAACTTTTAGTAGCTCCCAGTTACCTTGTACCTGGTATTTGTGCATTACTGGTTATGGTTTGTATTGTTTTTATGCTATGTAAGGGTCCCTAACATTGTTCCTATTTTTTCTTCCATGATCTTTATCGTTTATGTTTTACTTTTAGGTCTATGATCCATTTTGAGTTAGTTTCTGTGTATGGTGTGAGGTATGGGTCCTGTTTCATTTTTTTTACAGATGGACATCCAGTTTTGCCAGCATCATTTGTTAAAAACAATGTCTTTTCCCCATTTAATGGATTTTGGTCCTCTATCAAAGATTTTTTTTTTTTTTTTAAAGATTAGCTCAATATAGGTGGATGAAATTACATCTGGGGTCTTGATTTTGTTCCACTGGTCTATGTGTCTGTAGTTGGGCCAGTACCAGGCTGTTTTGTCTACTGTGGCTGTATAGTAGGTTCTGAGGTCAGGTAGTGTGAGGCCTCCTACTTAGTTCTTTTTCTTCAATAATGCTTTGCATATCTGGGGCCTCTTTCCTTTCCATACAAATTTGCTGATTATTTTTTTCCATCTGCTTAAAGACTGCTATTGGTATTTGGATCAGGGATGCATTGTATCTATGTATCGCTTTGGGTAGAATTGTCATTTGCACAACGTTGAGTCTTTCTATCCACGAGAATTGTATGCTTTTCCATTTATGTAGGTCTCTTTTGGTTTCTTGCAATAGTGTTTTGTAGTTTTCTTTGTACAGGTCTTTTACATGCCTGGTTAAAAAAAGTATTTAATCTTTTTAGGTTATTATTTTCCTGATTTTCCTTTTTGAAGTTCTCTTTGTTGGTGTATAGGAATCCAACTGATTTTTGTATGTCGATCTTGTATCTTGCTACTCTGCTGAATCTTTCTATTTAGTTCCAGTGGTTTTATAGTGGAGTTTTTGGGAATCTTTGTGTGTAGTGTATCACCTGCATATAGAGATAGTTTTAATTTTCCTCTCCAATTTGAATGTCTTTTATTTCTTTGTCTTGCCTTATTGTTCTAACTAGGACTTCCAGCAAACATTAAATAGGAGTGGTGATAATGGGCATCTTTGCCTTGTTCCTGTCCTCAGGGGGAATGTTTTCAGCCTCTCTCCATTGAGAATGATGTTGGCTCTTGGTTTTATATAGATGCCCTTTATTATGTTGAGGAATTTCCCTTATGTTCCTATTTTATTGAGAGGTTTTTTTTTCTTTTAAATCAGGAATGGGTGTTAGACTTTATCATATGTTTTTTCTGTGTCAGTTGAGATGATCGTGTGATTTTTTTTTTTTTTTTAGGTAGTGGATTACATTGATTTTCTAATGCTGAACCATCCTTGCATACCTGGTATGAATCCTACTTGGTCGTGATATGTTATTTTTTTGATATGATCCTGAATTTAATAGGCTAGGATTGTGTTGAAAATTTTTGCATCTATATTCATGAGGTATTCATTTGTAATTTTTTTTTTTTTTTTTTTTTTGTGGTGTCTTTGCCTGGTTTGGTATCAGGGTTATGCTGGCTTCATAGAATGAATTTAGGTGTTAAGCCTTCCTTTTCCTTTCTCTGAAATAGTTTGTGTAGTACTGGTGTGAGCTCTTGTCTAAGGGTTTGGTAGAATTTTCCAGTGAAACAATCCAGGCCAAGGCATTTTTTTTTTTTTAACTCTTTTATTTCTTCTTTTGTTATAGGTCTGTTTATTTTATTTTTTACCTCAGTTTAGGTAAGTGTGTGTTTCTAGAAATTTGACCGTTTTCTCTAAGTTCTCATATTTTGTTGGAGTACAGTTTTTTGTAGTATTCTATTATTCTTTAAATTCAGTTGGGTCTGTCAGAATGATCGCCATCTCATTTCTTATTCAGGTTATTTGCTTCCTCTTCTGTTTTTCTTTTGTCAGTTTGGCCAATGGTTTGTCAATTTTGTTGATCTTTTCAAAGAACCAACTTTTTGTCTTGTTGATTCTATTTTTTTTTTTTTTTTCTGTTCTCTATTTCATTTATTTCTGCTCTACTCTTCTTCCGGTACCTTTGAGTTCCTTTTGCTGTTCTCCTTCTATTTGTTCAAGTTGTAGTACTAATGTTTTTATTTTGGTCTGTTCTTCTTTTTTGATGTGTGTGTTTATTGCTATAAACTGACATCTGAGCACTGCCTTTGCTGTATCCCAAAGGTTTTGGTACGTGTTTTCATTCTAATTTGATTTTATGCATTTTTTTATTGCCCCTCTTAGGTCTTCTATTACTCAGTTGTCTTCAAGCAAGGTGTTATTCAGTTTCTACATATTTGATTTTTTTCCCCTTGCTCTTCCTTTTATTGATTTCTATTTCTATGATGTCGTGATCAAAGAGGATGCTTTGCATTATTTCGATGTTTTGTATTTTATTGAGGGTTTCTTTGTGGTCTAAAATTTGGTCTATTCTGGAGTATTTCCATGTGTGTTGGAAAAGACTGTGTACTTTGTTGTCATTTGGTGGATTTTTCTATAATGTCAAGGTGGTCAGTTGTGGCCTTTAAATCTTCTGTATCTTTGTTGAGTTTCTTTCCAGATGTTCTGTTCTTTACCAAGTGTGGTGTGTTGAAATCTCCTACTATTATTGTGGAACTATTTCTCTTTTCAGTGATGTTAGAATTTGTTTTACATATTTTGGAGCTTTTTTGTTGGGTGTGTAGCTATTTATTAAAGTTATGTCTTCTTGGTGGATTGTCCCTTTAATCATTATATAATGTCCTTCCTTGTCTTTTATGCTGGATTTTGCTTTAAAGTCTGTTTTCTCTGAGATTAGTATTGCCACTCTTGCTCTTTTTTGGTTACTGTTTGCTTGATATATATTTTTTCCATGTTTGATTTTTAATATATTTACGTCTTTGTGTCTTAGGTGTGTCTCTTATAGACAGCATATTGATGGGTCATTTTTTTATCCATTTCACCACTCTCTGTCTCTTTTCAGGTGCAGTTAAGCCTTTTACATTTAGTGTGATTATCGATAGGTCTGAGTTTATTGCTGTCATATTGCTGTGATTTTTTTTTTCGTGGTGCTGGCATTTTCTTTGTTCCTCTTACTTTCCTATGCTCAGTTCCTTTCCTTTGTGGATTATGTTTTCTTTCATAATTACAGATTTTGTATGTACTGAGTCTTTACATTTTTCTTTTTTATTTTGTTGAGTAGGTTTATTACCTTTCTTTGTGGTTACCTTGAAATTTACGCTTATCTCCCTTAGTTTGAATTTGTGTTTTATTACTTGATATTATCCTGACTTCCTCTTCATTTGAAAGTTCTATTTCTAAACTATTTATTCCCCCTTTTATTGTTTTGATGTTGTTGTCATTTACAGATTGATGTCTCTGTTTCCCCATTTTAAGTCTTCTAGCTTTGTTTATTATGAGAGTTCTTTTCCTAGATTGGTATCTGGCTGATGCTGTCCTGTGGCTTCAACTCAGCTTGTTGTCTGATGTTGTTGGTTCTCTAATCAAAGGACTCCCTTTACTATTTCTTGTAATTTTGGTTTGGTTCTTATGAATTCCCTTAATTTCTGTTTATCTGGGAATGTCCTAATTTAGCCATTGTATTTGGGACAAAGTTTTGCAGGCCATATTATTCTTGGATGACATTTTTGTTTCTTTCAAGGATTTATGTATGTCATTCCATTGCCTTCCTGCCTGCATAGTTTCTGCCAAGTAATCAGTTTAGTCTTATTGTTTCCACTTTGTAAGTGGCTTTTCATTTTTCTCAAGCTGTTCT
This sequence comes from Elephas maximus indicus, assembly GCF_024166365.1. NCBI lineage: Eukaryota > Metazoa > Chordata > Mammalia > Proboscidea > Elephantidae > Elephas > Elephas maximus. The sequence goes on from NC_064836.1 coordinate 69,264,781, forward strand.
CAGGATTCTTTCTTTGTCTTTGGTTTTGGCAAGTGTGATTATGATATGTCTTGGGGACTTTCTTTTGGGGTCTATCCTATATAGGGTTCATTGAGCATCTTGGATGGTCAGCTTTTTGTCTTTCATGGTATTTGGAAAGTTTTCTGCCAGCAAATCTTCAACAATCTTCTCTGTGTTTTCCATTTTCTACCCCTGTTCTGGAGCTCCAGTCACGTGCAAATTTTTGCACTTGATTGTGTCCTACATAATTCTTAGATTTTCATCATTCTTTTCTCTGATTTTTCCTGAAATAAGGTAGTATCCATGGATTTGTTTTCAATCTCACTAATTCTGTCTTCTGTTGTTTCAATTTTTTTCCTAAAACCCTCTATTGACTTATCCTTTTCCAAAACTTTGTTTTTTTTTTAATATTTTTTATTTCCTGTTGCTGTTTTTGTACAATTTATAATTATTTATTTTGTTGTTTTGTTCTTGTATATTTTTCTGAATTCTTCTATTTTTTTGTGTTTTCCCTGGTTTTGGCTATGTTTTCCTTGATCTCCTATTTAAATCTCTTGGACAGCCCTAAATATTAGTCCTTTGAATTCCATATCAAGTAGTTCCACTGCCTTTTCTTCTACCAGAAGGTTATCTGATTCTTTATTTTGGTCACTTGCTGGAGCCACCTTGTCCTGCTTTTTTTTATATGTTTCAATATCTTCTGCTGTCTCTGAGACATTTAGGTATTATTTTCTTTACGTATTGATCGTTTGTTCATTTGTTTTATCCCCCTTTTTTGTTTTGTTTAGATATGTCAGGGTGGGCAGGCTGGCATGCTTTGCTGCTTGCTCATCTATGGGCATGATAGTTCTCATCACCTTGTCTGGGTGGGCAGGGCAGCAGCAGGCATGGTAAGACCGCTTTGCTATACACTTGTTTGGCAAAGTAGCTGAGGGTGAACTGGGCAGATGTTGTTTGCCTCCTGGTGTTGGTCCAGGGATGTGGGGGTGTTCACAGTCGCTCACAGATGAGTAGGGGTTTCAGAAGGGGAGTGGTATGGTCTCACGTCCCACTGTTCAGCAGCTGGTCGAGAGGCAAGAAGGGATAAGCAGTGGGCTCCCGGTGTGGCAGTGGGTATGAGTGCCAGCGACAGTCTAGCCGCGGCAGCACAGTGGGGCTCAGTATGATGGGGGAGGGCAGTAGTGTATTGGGATAGGTAGAAGGGAGAAAGAAAAGGAGGAAAGATATAAAAGAGAAAAAATGGCACTGCGGTGGGTAGGGATCATAGGTGACTTACAAGGCTAGTTAGGAGAAAGAAAAAAATGGCAACGTGGCCAGAGTTGGCAGGTGGGGGCAAGGTAGACCCAGGGAGGTGACAGGCCAGTGGCTCTCTAGCTATGCCAGTGTGGCAGTGTGACGGGGCTTGTGGGAAGGAGGGAGGTAGTATATAGGGCTAGGTGGGAGGCAGAAAAAAAGAAATAATTTAAAAAAATGGCAGCTTCATGGAAACCAACAATTGGGGGCAGGGTGGACCACAGTACCAGTGTGAAGAAGGGGAGGTGATGTACATGGCTAGGTGGGAGGGAGAAAGAAAAGACAGAAGAGAAAGGAAAAAAAGACAGAAAAACAATGGTGGCACAGCAGGAGCTGGCAGGTGGCAGTAGGGTGGACCCAGGCCAGTGGTGGGCCCATGTGGTTCTGTAGCCATGGTGTCTTTATCCCTTCATTTGATGCTTAGGATTCCAGGATTAATGTTTGTATCTGTTTTTACCTAGTTTTTTAGGTCTTTGCTGCAGAGAGATAGCATAGTGCATCTGTCTAGGACACCATGTTGGCTTTGCCTCCAGTCCTGTATTTTCTTCTGGAAGACTTACAGTTTTTTTTTTACCCTTTACATTTAGGCCTAAAATCCTTTCTAAGTTAATTTTTCTCTGTGGTGTGAGGTAACAGTTGAGTCTCCTTTTTTTATAAAAAAAAAAAAAAACCTTAATTGTTGTTTGATTACTGGTTTCTTGCTTAATTCCATTGTGGTTAGAGAACACATTCTGCATAATTTCAATATTTTCAAATTTGTTGAGACTTGCTTTGTGGCCCGTCATAATGTCAGTTTTTAAGTGTTTTATGAGCATGTGAAAATCATATTTTGTCAATTAAGTAAATCTTGTTAATTGGACTGTTCAAATCTGTATGTCTACTGATATTTTGTCTGCTTGCTCCATCAATTTTTGAGAAATTTGTATTAAAATTTTCAATTCTGAATGTGGATATACCTATACCTACTTGTCTTTTCAGTTCTGTCTAGTTTTGTTTTAAATATTTTGAAGATTTTGTTTTAAGTTTAATTGAATTTAGAATGTTGTATCTCCCTAGTAGACTAAAACTTTTATCATTTGAAATCTAAGTAAATATCTTTACCTACGTCTGATTTTAATATATCAGCTCCGTTTTGTTTAACGTGTGTGTGGTTTATATGTTTTCATATAAACAGATATGGAATATTCCTTTTAATCTTTGTAAATTAATCAAATAAATCTAAATTCTTATATTTAAGATTTGTCTCTTGTGACAGCATATCATTTTTTTTTATTACCCATTCTGACAATCATTGCCTTTTAACTGGAATATTCAGCCTGTTTACATTTAATGTACTTACTGATAGGAGTTTAGATTTGGCATTTGTCTCTCTCATTTTTTTAGCTTAATTAGACTTTATGATTATTTTATTTTTACCTCTATTAGCTGGTTAATCATGGATTTTTACTATTCTTTCTGTTTTTACTTTGTAGATTATTACATATATACTTGATTTGTTCAAATCTGATATAAATGATTACTTCTAACACTTCCCACACTATGCAAGAATCACGGAACACTTTAACACCATTTACTCTTTTACCTTTTGTGCTAGTGTTGTCATGGATTTTACTCTGGTATACGTTTTACATCTTCTCAGATATGATTATTGTTTTATACATTTCATATTTACCCATATATTTACTTTTTCTGTTACCCTTTATAGACGGAAACCCTGGTGGCTTAGTGGTTAAGTGCTACGGCTGCTACCCAAGAGATCGGCAGTTCAAATTTGCCAGGCGCTCCTTAGAAACTCTATGGGGCAGTTCTACTCTGTCCTGTAGGGTCGCTATGAGTTGGAATCAACTCGACGGCAATAGGCGGGTTATTCTTAATTTCATCCTGTTTCTTTGTGCTTCCTATCAGGGACCATTTACTTTTTGACTAAAGTACTCCCATTAGTATTTATGTACTGTGAGTCTGCTGATGAATAATTCTTTCGGTTTCTGTTCACCTAAAAACATCTTTATTTCTCTTTTACTTTAGAAAGATATTTTTACTGGGTATAATATTCTAAGGCAGTTATTTTCTTTTAGCTTTGACATTAGATAACATTTTGATGTTTGTGGCTTCCTTTCCTTTTGTTGAGAACCCAAGCGTCAGTTTAACTACAATTTGAAAGTCATATGCCCTTTTCCTCTATCTGGTCTTAATATTTTCTCTCTGTCTTTAATTTTTAGCATTTTCAATTTAATACATCTATATATTCTTCTCTTTGTATTTAATTTGCATAGAGTTTATTGTGCTTCCTGAATTTGAGGCTTGATGTCTTTCATTACCTTTTAAAAATTCTGTCATTTTTATCTTCAAATTTTGCCTCTGCTTCATACTATCTCTCATTTTTTGGAGGTTTTCATTTACATGTTAGATATTTTTACTAAATATCTCTTATGCTTCCTTTTTTTTTTTGTATTTTCCATTTTCTTTTCTTTCTGTGATTTGTACTGGCTATTTTCTTCCAATCTATGGTCCAATTTACTAATGTTGTCTTCATTTACTTCTAATATGTTTCTATTAAGTTTATAATTTTAGGTACTGTACTTCTTCATTTCTAGAATTTCCGTTTGAGGAGTTTTTATGTTTTCCAAATTTCTGCTGAGATTTTTCATTTTGTCATCTGATTTCCAGAATGTATAAATATTGGTTATGTAAAGCCCATGTTTAATAATTATGATATCTGAAACTCCTGTGAATACGTTTCTATAATATATTTTTACTCTTGGTTTTCAGTCCTGTGGTCTCATCTCCTGGCATCCATAGTAATTTTTCATTGACTGCCTTTCAGACAGTGTGTATGATAAAGTGTAGAGATATTTTAAGAATCTAGATAACATTATCTTCTTCCAATAAGGATTTACTTTTGTTTGCCAGTTAGGTAAGGGGAAATTCATTTTAGTTCAATCATGGATTAGTTGATTTGATGCCAGGCTTCATTATTTGTGTAGTTACAACTGAAAACTTGGTGTTTCCCAGTCCCCCTCCTCTTTGATGAGCCTGAATTCCAGTTTTTGCCCACCACTCGTATAAGACTGTTGGAAACTCTGCTCAGCCTCTCAGCTGCTTGGCTCCTGCTTACAAATAGGCAAATATATCAAGGAAGAAAATCATGCCAGATATTGGTCTCGTGTCTTTATACTTTCATTCTGTCTTGGCCTAAGTTCCTAGAAAAGAATATCTGAGGCAAAGTTTAAGTGTTAATTGGTTACTGGGAGCTGTAACCCCAGGACAGAAAGAGTAAGGGAAAAGGAAAGCGAGGCAGAAAAATAGAAGAAGTAAACAGGTTGGTGGATTACTACAGCTGACCACAGCTTCAAGAAGAGACACAGTTTACTGCTCAGTCACACAGGCTGTACAGAAACACCATGCCTTAGAATAGTCTGTCAGAGGAAGAAAATGAGAGGAAATTATCCAATGGCTCCCTCCTGACTTTCATGGGTCAAAATTTTGCCCCACAAGGCATTAACTTTCATGCATTTGCAGATTATGTCATTTGGACTTTTTAGACCCACAAGGGAAACCAGATCCCATAACTGGCACTATTTGATTTCGTACTTATGAGTATGGTGGGTCCTGGAGCCATAGCTGCAGCAGCTCAGCCTACATCAGGCACAATGGAGTCTCCATGCTGGGACTATAACTCAGCATGTTAGAAAGCTGAGGCAATACAGAGCTTGTTAATGGAGTAGTAAAGACCTCATGCCCGTGGCAAGAGTCTGAGAACCTATGACACAGATAGGGCCTGGATGATCTGAAGAAGTTCCAAAACTGTGTCCAATGCACCTTCTTTCAGAGATTTTGACTTCTCAAAGCTCTTGGTCCCTAGATAGTTCCATAGTACCTTCTAACAGATGGTTTTATACCTTGTCCAGTATTTCTAATTCTCAAAGGAAGGTTTGATCTGCAACAAACTGCTCCAAATTACTGGAAAAGACAAAACACTGCAATCTTTAAAAGATCTAATTACACTATTATAATATATTAATTCCATGTACCACCCACACCCAAACATAAATAGTTGACATCAGCCTCACAGTAAAATTAGTTCTCACCTGTAGCTATAAATAACCACTCACCATTATATCTACTTCTCGGATGACCTCATTAGATGTTTTCAATGTCTCATTTGCACATAATTTCCTCAGATTAGTCACTGACTCTATTACTCATAGAAATTCCACCATGACTAAAGCACTAATCATGGGTGGGGCCATTAAAGAAGGACACAAAATTTAGTAGGTAGATAATTTCTAAGGAAGAGAATTCACAACTGGTTTGTTATACAGTTACTATGTATTTAATCCTGATTGTTGAGAAAACTCAATTCAGACTGATGGTTATTTCCTCTTCCATTTTCCAGCTATAAATACCTCTGGCATATGAGTTCTATGGATTTCTCGTCTGTGACTCATGTCCTTGTGACATGCTCTGAGAATTTCAGAATCTTTCTCCTGTTGTTCCCAAACCAATATTAATCCTGCAGTTTTAGCCTCTTCTGGGCTAAACCAAAGATATTACTTCTTAATAATTAAAAAAAAAAAAAAACCCTCTTTATTAGAATTTTACCATTATATCTGTTCTATGTTTATGTAATATGGAACAGTAGGTATCAATGTCAGGAGCTCAGTTAGGAGTCCTAAATAAAGGTATTCTCTTGCATTTGCTACCTTCTCATAGCACCCCAGAATAGATTTGGCAACTCTGGATTCAGGTGCCTCTCTTAATATAAGTATCACCCTTTGGAGAACGTTGATAGATGCATGCTTAATGACACAGCTCACAGAAATCCAGAGATATTTTACACTGTTTTCCTCTGAATTAACAATAAATTCAGCACAAAGAGATTTTAGAACTTCCCAAACTAGATTTTCCACGTGTCACCAATACTGGTCATCCCTGTCACTCCAATCTGAAGATGTGTGGTCAGTAGAAAATGGTGACCTTTCCAACAGTAGGAAGACCTTTCTTCAATAAAAGGAATATGAGTGGTTGTGGGTCCCTGCTAGAAACCGACAGTATTTGTATTTTCCTCATTTTACTTACTAGGCATATCATTTTTTAATTTAAAAACTTAAAAAAAAAACTATTTTATTGGGTGTTCATACAGCTGTTGTGTTCTAGGTATTAGATGTTATATTCTTCTAGATATTTATATATTAAATGAATTAATAAACAAGAAATGTTTAGAACAGGGCCTGACACATTGTAATAAGTGCTCAATGGATGTTAGCCATTATGGTTACTACAGAGGAAATTAAATTCATTCTTTTCACCAACTGCAAATTTAAGACATCTATTTTTTTTTTATATTTAATGCCAGAGTCCCTGGTTGGTACAAATGGTTAATCGCTGGACTACTAAACGAAAGGTTTGTGGTTTAAACCCACCCAGGGGCACCTTGGAAGTAAGGCCTGGCAACCTGCTTCCAAAAGGTCACAGTCTTGAAAACACTATGGAACCGTTCCACTCTGCACACATGAGGTCCTCATCAGTCAAAACTGACTTGACAGCAACTAACGACGACAACAATAAAATTAATACCATGCCACCATTTTCCAAAGTAAAAATTCAATCATTCATTTCAACGTATTTGCAAATTTTATACATAAAACTTTGCTAAAGCATTAAAAAGAAAATCACACTGCAATATATTAAACAAAACTTTTTTTTGAAAAGCATATATATTTAAATAGTATTTATTTAATAAAAGGAGCTCAGCTGCTAACCAAAAGGTTGGCAGTTCGAATCCACCAGCCGCTCCTTGGAAATCCTATGGGGCAGTTCCACTCTGTCCTATAGAGTTGCTATGAGTCAAAATTAACTTGACTATAACTGGTCTTTTTGTTTGTTTTTTGGTTTTATTTAATAATAAAATCTTTTAGGAATTTTAGAATTTTAATATTGTCCCCATAAATACCTGATATCTGTGTTACCCTTATTTAATAAGAAAAAAATTTCAAAAAAGAATGCTAAACAGGAGAAGTGGCTATTGTAAAATTTTATACTTTCCTCGTATTTGGCTAAAAGAATTTCAGATTGGCAGTCTAGATTATACCTTAACCTCGACCCCTAACTTCTCTAGATCTTAGTCTCCAGACCTATAAAATGAAGATTTGGGTAATATAATTGCAAAGGTTCTATGACGGTAGAGATTATAAAAAATAAGTCAGGGAGCTCTTTTGTGCTAAAAATAGGTCACAAAGAACTTTAAAGTTAATATTTTAGGATTTCTGATACCTTTGCTAAAACAAACAAACCTTTGCTAAAAAAAAAAAAAAAAAAATCACGTCAGTCATGGTTTCGGATTTCTACTTGGTGTGATCAATCACACCAAACCAGTTAACATCAAATCGATTCCAATTCATGGTGACCCCATATGTATCAGGGTGGAACTGTGCTCCACAGGGTCTTCAATGACTGGTTTTTTGGAAGTAGATCACCAGACCTTTCTTCGAGGTGCCTCTAAATGGACTCAAGCCTCCAACCTTTTGGTTAGCTGCTAAGTGTGTTAACCATTTGCACCAACCAAAACCAAAACCAAGCCCATTGTCGTCGAGCCCATTTCAACTCATAGTGACCCTATAGGACTGAGTACAACTGCCCCATAGAGCTTCCAAGAAGCACCTGGTGGTTTCCAACTGCCAACCTTTTGGTTAGCAGTCTGTCACGGATTGAATTATGTCCCCCCGAAAATGTGTATCAATTTGGCTGGGCCATGATTCCCAGTATTGCATGGTTGTCCTCCATTTTGTGACTGTAATTTTATGTTAAGAGGATTAGGATGGGATTGTAACACTACCCTTACTCAGGTCTCCTCCCTTATCCAATGTAAAGGGAGTTTCCCTGGGGTGTGGCCTGTACCACCTTTTCTCTCTCAAGAGATGAAAAGGAAGCAAGCAGAGAGTTAGGGGCCTCATACCACCAAGAAAGCAGCACCAGGAGCAGAGAGTGTTCTTTGGACCTGGGGTTCCTGTTCCTGAGAAGCTCCTCGACCAGGGGAAGACTGATGACAAGGAATTTTCCTCCAGGGCTGACAGAGAGAAAGCCACTCCCTGGAGCTGACACCCTGAATTTGGACTCGTAGCCTACTAGACCATGAGAAAATAAATTTCTCTTTGTTAAAGCCATCCACTTGTGGTATTTCTGTTACAGCAGCACTAGGTGACTAAAACATAGCCATAGCACTTAACCACTATGCCACCAGGGTTTCCTGCACCGAACTAGGGACTCCATAACTCACAGAAGACCTATTAATGGTGGGTGCTCACACCAAGCAAAAGAAAACTGTCCATAAATGTCAAGTTAGTGGCTGTTCTTCGTCTTTCATTATTTTGTAATACATTTGTGTAAAATATACCACAGCAACAGTTCAGTCAAAATTGAGATTATCAAAAGTTAGTTGTGTGTATTTTGCTGATTGCATGGTAGCAATCATTCTGGCTAAAACACAGTTAACATATTTTCCAAGTGTAGGCCTCTCAGAGGGAGTTTTAAAAGTTGAATAGCTGGTGTCAATCAGAAAGGTGTGGAGGCAAGAGAGGAAATAATTACTCAATTGCTTTTGGAAACCATCTTGCAATTAACATCAAATTACATGAATAACTTACCATACTAAGATTCAATAACTTACTGTTTAAGATACATTTTCCAATTTTAAAGGTTTAGAAATTTTGAAATTGAAAAAAGGAAGAAAAATTTTAAATGGCTATATTTTTCAAACCAGTTAGTGTGTGTTTGCCATATGCCTCAGTGTGTGTTTAGTTTCGAGAAGCAGAATATACTATTAACAGTGGTTTAATATAGGGTAGCTATGAGTCAGAATTGACTCGACGGCACTGGGTTTTTTGGGTATCACTTTACAAGGTCCCTGGGTGGTGTGAATGGTTTGCACTCATCTACTAACTGAAAGGTTGGTGATTCTAACCCACCCAGGGACACAGTGAAAGAAAGGTCCAGTGATCTGCTTCCGTCAAGATTACAGCCAAGAAAACCCTATGACTCTCACCTCTACTCTGTAATACATGGGGTTGCCATGAGTTGAAATCGACCTAATAGCAATGGGTTTGGGTTTTCTGGGTTACTTTACAACCACAAAGTCTGGAGGACAACGGTTCCAGGTTTGTTAGAGTAAATCCACAATTTCATCAGGGGACAGTGCTTTCCATCCACCATCCTTGGTACATTGGCTTGGTACCTTCATACTTGTAAGATAGCTCTCCTTGTTCTAGGCACCACATGGAAATATGACAACATTTGGGGCCCTAACTGAGTGCTTTTTCCCATGTGTTACTATTTTTAGGGAAGAAATCCTTCCCAGACTTCTTCTTATGTTCCACTGGTGAGAATGCAATCTCATGCCTGTGCCTCAGCTACAAGAGGCCTCGCCACACAACTCCTGCCCCATCCAGTCTGTGTTAAAGGAGCCACGCTCAGCCAGCAAGAAAAACGGGGTATACAGCCAACACAGTCACTGCTTACATGTTGGTGTATGTTGCTATAAGGAGCCCTGGTGGTACTGTGGTTAAGTGCTTGGCTGCCGACCAAAAGGTTGGCAGTTTGAACCCACCAGCTGCTCCGTGTGAGAAAGATGGGGCAGTCTACTTCCATAAAGATTACAGCCTTGGAAACACTGTGGGGCAGTTCTACTCTGTCCCGCAGGGTCGCTATGAGTCAGAATCAACTCGATGGCAATGGGCCAGGTTTTCTGGATATACATTGCTATAATGTAAAAGCTATGCCACTAGTATTTCCTATATCAGCAGGGTCACCCATGGAGGATAGGTTTCAGTAGAGCTTCAGACTAAGATGAAAGGCCTGGTGAGCTACTTCTAAAAATTGGCCAATGAAAGCCTTATGAAATGCAACAGAACATTGTCCAACCTGCTTCCTCTGAACACATCATCAAAAGGACTCGAGAACTAGAGGAAGACATCGTGTTTGTGAAGTAGAGGACTAATGACATTTTGTTGTGTTAGATATAAAGGCGCCATGAGTCAGGAGCTGACTTGACAGCAGCTAACAACAACATGTGTCCTTCAAAACTTTTTTCTTGGTGAGGTTTTTTTTTTCTACATTGTTCAAATCATACTGTACATCAGATTTGTAACCTGCATTGATAATTTAACTTTTTACCATAAGCAACATTTCACCATAAGCATGTCTCATAATATTAGTCTTTGGAAATTTTATTTTAAACAGCTACACAATATTCCATGCAAGAAACACACCATAATTTACTTATCTTGTAATAAGCAGCATTCCTTTCATTTAGGAAATACCCACGAGGTATATCCCAGAGGCTTTATATAAGGACTTCTAATCTTTAGAACAATCCTGCAAGGTCCCTATTATTATTCCTGTTCCATAAATGAGAAAACTGAAACTCACAGAGGTTAACACTTACCCGATATTCCTGCTGGAAAATGGCAGAACAGGGAACTTGAGCCCAGGTTGATCTGCTTCCAAAACCAGCATGCATAATGATAGTTATCCAACACTGTTGGGAAAGAAAAGAAATTGAAATCCAAAGGAACAGGCCAATTTGGAATTATAGAATTAGTTTATTATTGAGCAAAACCAAAAAAACCCAAAGCTGTTGCCGTTGAGTCAATTCCAACTCATAGCAACCCTACAGGACAGGGTAGAACGGCCCCATAGGGTTTCCAAGGAAGACCTGGTGGATTTCAACTGCTGACATTTTGCTCAGCAGCCGAGCTCTTAACCACTATGCCACCAGGGCTCCATTGAGCAAAGACAAACAAAAGCAAATTCATGCAGACAGGCAGCAAGTGGCTACCAAGGTACTGCAGATATTCAATTCCATATACACAGAATTAAAGCCATAGCTGATCATCTAACGTTTGGTAAACAGACTGTAGTTATTCAGTTTGCATCAGTAGTTATATTGAGCTTACTTTGACATCTTGTTTCTCATAGTTCCTGATCAGGCTTATTACGGCTTTTTGTTCATCATAATTCTTTATCAGTACTTCCTACAGTTGCCCCAACAGCATATCTGTCTAGCACATATGGTTAGTCACATTCTTCAACATTCCTCAGTAAGCTTAGATTTAAGTTCAGTTTCCACAGCACCAAAACACCAAAAGCTTCCCAATTTGATTCTTTTTTAGCAAAATAAATTTTGTTAGCCAAAAAATTTATATGTGTATATACCAAACGAAAAAACCAAACCCATTGCCATCGGGTTGATTCCAACTCACAGTGACCCTACAGGATAGAGCAGAACTGCCCCATAGGGTTTCCAAGGAGCAGCTGGTAGATTTGAACTGCTGACCTTTTGATTAGCAGCGAATCTCTTAACCACCGCGTCACCAGGGCTCCATTATATATGTATAAACCCATTGCCATCAAGTTGATTCTGACCCATCGCGACCCTAGAGGTCAGAGTAGAACTGCTCCATAGGATTCCAAGGAGCAGCTGGTGGATTTGAACTGCTGACCTTTTGGTTAACAGCTATATCACTTAACCACTGCACCACTAGGGCCCCATTATATATATATATATATATATGTATACATATATATATATATATATATATATATATATATATATAAACTTCATACTTTCTCAAGTAGGCTTGATCCATATCCTCTAACAGGTGAAAACAGTCTTTTTGTTCTTAAAGACATTAAGAAGACCATACAGTGTCTATTGGCATCAGCAGTTAAATGCAATACATGAGTAAAAGAGGAAAAATAAAAAGGATTCAGGGGCAGGAAGAAAAATGCACATACAGGGCAAACGAAGGGAAGAATGGAAAGTGCTGTGATTATTGTCAGTTCTGCTGTGACAGAATAAATTCTAGAGCAGACTGGAAAACAGCATGGGCAAATATTTCTGGCCAGTAAGCAGGACAAGCAGAGACTAAGCCAAACTCAACTGCTGTCACTGGTTGTATCACTACAATTTGCCTTCTCCTCCTTCCCTCCCTACCCAAGGACTTGGGCTCTATTACAACTCCCTGTTCACTTTCAGGCAAGCTAGGCCTAGTCTAAATTATTTTCCTACTCCCCTTCCAGGATATGCTCCAATGAGCTTTTCCAGTATGCCACCTCCCTTCATTGTTCAGTCCTTGCCTCTGACTTCCCCTCTTGCCCCACATCCTCCCTGCCTGTGGCGTGGGTGGTTCTTGGAGAAAGGTGACATAAACAGCTTCCCTTTGGACTAGACACTGCAGAGCTAAAGTGGAAGCGCTGCTGGCATCGTTCCTTGTAAAGTCAGAACACTTAGTGAAAAGCGCTGATGGCCTGGCAGATGGAAAATGAGAGTCCCTTATGGAGTAGGCCATGTTCACAGAGCCTCCCAGCCTCCCTTCTTTGCCCTCTGTCACAGTTAGCAAGGGTCGCACTAAGTCAGTGAACACCCTCTCAATCTGTCTGACCAGCCTAGGCTAACGCGTAGGGCTAGGCTTTGTGTTGGTTCTTAGGAATGTTGCTTTGCCAAGTCCTGACAAGGGCCTCTGGAAGGGAGAGGGGAATGTAAATATTTGCCTTAGTCTGATCTTTGTGAATAACAAGAAAGAAGTGTTGGTTTTACCTTTCTCTATTCTAGACTACTAATATTATTACTTCCAGATGCTGTGGATTCAATAGTGACCTCATGTATGTCAAACAGAACTGTGTTCCACAGGGTTTTCAATGGCTGAGTTTTTGAAAGTAGATTGCCAGACCTTTCTTCCAAGGTGCCTCTGAGTGGGCTTGAACCACCCTTTCAGTTAGCGTTAACTGTTTACATCACTCAGGAACCGAGTATTCTCTCTCTCACACACATACACAAACAACAACGGCGATGAACCCCTCCACCAAAATAAAAACACACCCGTTGTTGTTGAATCAATTCTGACTCATAGGAACCCTATAGGACAAAGTAGAATTGTCCCATAGGTTTCCATGCTGTAATCTTTACAGAAGCAGACTGCCACATTTCTCTCCCACGAAGCAGCTGGAGGATTTGAACCACCAACCTTTTGGTTAACAGCTGACTGCTTAACCACTGTGCCACCAAACAAAAAAACCAAACCCATTGCCATCAAGTAGATTCTAACTTGTAGCTACCCTATAGGAATATTCTCACATAGCACCTTATTATGAATAAGAATGATAGAAAAAGAATTGATGAATTTGTAATATGGAGTTGGCAAAGAATGCTGAATATACCATGGACTGCCAGAAGAAGGAACAAACCTGTCTTGGAAGAAGTACAGCCAGAGTACTTCTTAGAAGCAAGGATGACAAGACTTCTTCTCACATAATTTGGGCATATTATCAGGAGGGACATCACGCTTGGTAGAGGGTCACCGAAAAAGAGGAAGACCCTCAATAAGATGAATTGACACAAAAATGGGCTCAAACGCAGCAACGATTACAAAGATGGGGCAGGACTGGGCAGTGTTTCATTCCGTTGTACACAGGGTCACCGTGAGCCGGTACTGGCTCAACCGCACCTAACAACAAGTTTGGGATTTACTTAAGGCAGGAGAAAGATGATGAGTGAAGATGCGATAAATAAATCTTATTATAATGTGCGTATATGATAATAAATGTTATAAAACAAGTATATTTTATAAATGTATAAATAGAAATAGAGTAGACTTTGAGAAATATAGATCTGGTTTTCATTCTGGCTCCCAATGTCCTAGCAGAGTGACACTGGACAAGCTGGTCAACTTCCTTAAGCATCACTTGATTTCTTCATTGCTGAAATGAAGGTGGTAATGTCTTCATCAAAGTGTTGTTAAGGTAAATGAGAATGTCTATCACACGTAAGGCATAAAGTGATTGCGTAGAAATACTAGTTCCCTTTTCCTTCTCTTTCACCTAGTAGCCCAAGAGGATGTAGACTTTTCAAAAATTTCAATTGATCAACCAATGCATTAAAGTATTGAAACATTATCACTACTCTCGAAGAGCTTATAATCTGGTTGAGGACATAATGATAAATCACATGGAGCAGTAAGAGAACAATATAAGAATATTTAGTTAAGTAATAAACTGTATGTGTGCTTCAGCTTATTTAAATATAATTGCTATGAAAAAAGAGAATTAAACGTGGGCTGGGATTTTGTGCCATGGAACTCTTCCCCCTTCTAGGGTCTTCTAGGTATCCTATGGAGTAAAAAATAAGACATGGCTGGAGTTAATTATATAAAAATATTGATTCATATATTTTTTCACATAAAAATAGACTAACAGGTATATTTGATGACATTTCTTTTAGGTGTGCTCTGGACAAAGTTCTACAAATCCCCTGAGGACTAGTCCAAACTCTACTTCTAAAACAAAAAAAATGCTCTTAAGATTCCATGTTAGAATTCACCTCTCCTTCCAACCTTTAGTTTTTTTTCCAACCTTTATACATCAACAGTAGTTTGCTCCACCTCGTGTCTATCATGGCAGTTATGAAAGTATTTTATATAGACAAATTTTCTCATCCTTATTCACATTCAGTAAAAGAATCCATCAAAAATGTGTGAAGAATCTCAAGCTCTTTCCAACTCCCACTCAGTAGAGAAGGAGATATCCTACTAAATACCAAAAATAATAAAAATATGCAAATCCCCCTTTGGAAGTCCTCATACTTCATGAGATTGACCTCTATAAGGGAAAAAAATAAGACTCTAATCAGACTTCTCATCTTTTTGTCTTAATTTTGAAGATGATAGAAAACATTCACATTTTTAAAAGTATTTTCATATGACTCACGGTCATGTTCCTTCTCAGCCGTCTAATACAAATTCAGGATGTTATTTATCATCTCCATAGAAACTATTCTTCCATATTCATCTGGCCAATTCTTGCGCCACATCCTAAGGAATTAAGATGTATTTCATCTCAAGAATCAAAGTAATAAACGTGGCAGGAAAGCAATACTTATTATGTGGACAAAATCCAAATAAGGTCAGTCAAAAGTAGAGAACAAAAGAACTTACATTTACTATCTTTTCTATGTGCCAGATACTGTCCAAAATATTTTATAATTAACAAATTTCATCTTCACAACAATCTTATGAGGTAAAATAAATAAATAAATATCCCCACTTCATAGATGAGAAAATTGTAGTGCAGTGAAATCACTTGTCCAAGGTCACAGAGCTACTAAATGATGGTCAAGACTCAAACAAGCAGTGAGACTCAAAACAAAATGAGAGTCCCAAAACAGAGGCTCATAAGCCCTGGTGAATTTTGAGCAAGGATAGTAAAATCTTCACCTAACGTGATTAAAGAATGGAGTATTCTGCTAATCCAGAAATTCCCTTAAATGTCAATACAGTAACAGCAAGACATTTGCAGTAATACTGAAAATCTCACTTTAAAATAAGTCTATTTCCTTTTCGTATAAGTTTTTTTCACCTATATATGTCTATAAATATGTGTATATATATTTAATTTTTTCATTAAGGGGGGAAGATACTCTTGTCCCACCTTGGGGATCATGAATAGAAACATTTGAAACCGCCATTCAAGAACTAAAGACGTAGAAAGTATTGGGCCAAATTGGGTTCTGATCACTGAACATGACTGGGAATTTGATATCATAAATAAATACTGACTGAGAGCATTTCTTATAATTCATCTCTGTTATGATTCATTCCTACTGTCTGAAGGCAAACAAAAGAAAAATCAGGTCAATCAAGATTTTCATGTAAAATGAATACATGTTGTGTATAAATATTTATCTATTCAGGACAAATTATCAGAATGTTATTTTAGATACCAATTTATATGCATTATCATTGTGATGTATGATTAATAAACAAAATAAAATGGAACTATTTTTAAAGTATTTTATTTTTATTTCATCTTTTACATTTCTATTTTTCTGAATTTTTATGATATATATAATTGGCACAGTGACACATACACATGTATGTGTGTAAATGGGGTCCCTGGGTGGCCCAAACAGTTAAGCTCTCAACTATTAGCCAAACGGTTGGTGATTCAACTTACCCAGAGGCACCTCAGAAGACAGGCCTGGTAATCTGCTCCCAAAAGGTCACAGCCTTGAAAACCCTATGGAGCAGTTCTACTCTGAACACATGGGGTCATCATGAGTTGGAACTGACCAGAAATCAACTAACAATAACATATATATGGAATTTATAACAGGATTTTAAAATACAACTCTGGAGTTGGGTGGAGGGGAGAATGTTGCCCCCATGACTTACACCCCCTGGTTCATGCCCAGGTTTGTTGTTACATAACACAAGGGGTTTTACAGATGTAATTAAGGAATTAATCGGTTGATTTTAAGATAAGGAGATCAGTCTGAATTTTCCATGTGGACCCAATGTAATCACATGAGTCCTTGTCTTAGGCTGGGTTCTCTAGAGGAACAAAACCAGCGAAGCGTATACACCCAATCCTTACTTATCAACATGGTTGGGTTCTAAAGAATAGGTCTTTATGAGAAAATTGGCATCATATAAAAGTGGAGGATGACCACATCAGATCACAAAATGGAGGACGACTACATCATTACATAACTACCAAATTACACCATTATATAACTGCCAAACCACTCAGAATCATGGCCCAGCCAAGTTGACACATAAACTTAACCATCACAGCCAACATTACTGTTGCCTTACCTGGGTATTTGTTACTGCCAGACATATGTCATTAATGTGCAAAATAGTAGGGTGGTAAATTTTTTACTATTACGGTAAATGAGAAATATTGGGTAATTAGACAGTCAATAAGTGAGGAGTAGGTGTATATGTAAGCATATATAGAGCTATTTCTCTCAAGAAAATGGCTCATGCAGTTGTGGAGGCTGGCAAGTCCCAAATCTGTGGGTCAAGCGTCAGGCTGGAGGCTTCTCCCAACTCATGTGGTTGCAGGGGATGATGAACTCAAAATTGTCAGGTCAGAGAAAAGGCTGCTGGCTCACAGGGTTGCAGGAGCTGGTGAATCCCAAGATCTGCAAGTCAGGTGGCAGGCTGCCGTCTTTCGTTCCAAGACCCAGAGTCACAGAATCATGAGTCAGCCGCAGGATCCAGAGCAAGGGTGAGTCTTGCTGGAACATCCATTTATGTATTGGAACCAGGCCTCAACCCCATGAACACTCCCTTTTCAACTGATTGGCTGCTCATAGCAGATCACATCACGGAGGTGGTTACATTATATTACGTTATGGAAGAGCAATCAGTCAAATGTCTGCCAAACCACTGAGAATCGTAGCCTGGCCAAGCTGACACACGTAACTTTAACCATCACAGTCCTTAAAAGCAGAGATACGAGGTGGAAGTAGAAGTCAGAAGCACAGCATGCAGTTCCTTGCTTGGAGACGAAGAGGACCACATGGAAAACAGGAGAAGGAAATGAATTGTGCCAACAACCAGTGAGCTTGGAAGAGAATCCTGAGTCCTAGATATGAACATAGCTTCAGCCATCTTGATTTAGCCCAGTGGCAATCTGAGCCAAGAATCCAGCCATGCCACACCAGCCTTCTGACCTATAAAGACTGTAAGATAATAAATTTGTGTTTAAGGAACTAAGTTTCTGGTAATTTCTTACAGTAGCAACACAAAACTAATACAGAATCTCATTTGTGACTAAGGCAAGAATAGATGATACACTGCAAGTGAGATATGAAACAAACCGTCATGACCCAGAACACATTAGATAAAGGAATAAAGGATTGAGAAGTTGGAGATTAGGAGGAAATTTTGGAGGAGAAAGTTTTCACAAAGAGATGTGCTCTGCGCAATCTCCTCATACTCTCCTTTCTTCCCCTCTCACCCCTTCCAAAGCACCTCCTACTAATCCCAACCTAATAAAATGGCTGTCAACAGGATTACTCAGAGACCTTAAAAAGCCTGAGTTCCTACAAGTGGACACAAAGTGAGCCAGAGCCCAAGTCCCCCCTGAGATGCTGAAGTAGCTGGTAGCAGCAGGGCAGAAGGCTACATATGGGGTGTTACCACTCTCCCCTTCTGTGATGGGTCAAAAATCCAAGAAGGTAGCCCGCCAAGGTGAGGGTACCCAAGTAATAAATGCTGTGGGCATATCCCTGGGAATAGAAGTGAGGCGAGATGGGCAGTGGCCAGGCTTGCTGACAACAGGGAGCTGTAGGGAGAAGGGCCGAGCAGGAGAGCCTTCAGAGGATCTCAGAGTAGAAAGCTAGCTTTAAACATCAGCCAGGCCCAGAGAGTGCAGGGACCAGCCAAGCAAGAACTTCTGGCCCCATTTAGCTCTCTCCCAATCCCTAACTCCCCTTCAACTTCTCCAGAATCAGAATTTCTTCAAAGTCAACAAGTGAGAAGTCACTGGGGGTGTGGTGAGCTAGTGAGAAAGATGAACTCCGTAAAGTCCTCTTTGCTGGGCCCAGGTTCTTACCTGCAGCAGGCTTCATCTGGAGGAAGAAATTTTAAGTTTGACTCAAGTTAGCAATTGTTGATAATTTTCTGTGACTGGACACTTTTGTTACTGACTTTTGACTCTGTGGCTTAAGATGACCACAGGCCTTTCTGTTAACCAGAAATGAGAAAAATATCATGGAAACTGCCCATATTTTCATCCAGGAACAAGAACAAATCCCACTAAAGAGACAGCGGGAGACAAAGCAAAGGACGCATTGGTGATTATACTTCACAAGGCTGGTCAGTATCCCCATTATAAAACTAAATAAAAGCAAGTACATTGGGGATCTGTAGTCAAATTATTTTATTGATGAGGTGAGAGATGAAGAAAGTCTGGAGACCACTGACATTATACAAAAGATCTCCTTTCTTCTCTCACTCATGTCATTGGAGCCAAACAGGATTGTCCTGTGAATGACCCTAGGTTGTCTGGCAATGAGCTAGCTGGGCCAGGGATGTCGCCATCCACCCAGCAGGAGGAGCTCAATTTCTCATGGACCGAAAGCCTCCAGAGTTCCCAGGCACTAGACAGCTGGCAGTTCCCGGCACTTCTGATGGAATTAAAGCTCAGTCTGGTTGGCACTGGAGCCCAAATTGCGTATTCCCTCCATGCGAGGCCCCTTCACATAAAAATGCCCTATAAAAAAGGAGTGTAAAACTAAGGCAGGAGTTGAATCACAGCCCCATGGTGCACCCAGCTGAGCTCTAGCCAAAGCACGCTTCTCTGAAGGATGCCAAGAGAAAAGGGGGCTTATGTCGCTGCTGAACCTTCCGTCTGCAACTATCTACCTGCGTAAGTGGCACTGCTGTCTTCTCCCTGAACAAAAACAAAGGCATGGGGACTGGCTCACTGGCTTTCTCCAACTGCCACCACTTACCTGATGATTCTGAGAAAAGTATCTGTTTCCTGCACCCCCATCTGTACCCACTCCACTTTGGAAGGATAAACCATCTCCCAGCACCTCCTGTGTTCTTTTGTCCAGATATCATGGCCATGCCCTTTTCCAGGATCTCTCTGTAGGCAACAACATAGGTATTTGCTGAATAACAGCAGCAGTAATGTTTCCAAAGCCTGCCTCCCATAAAAGAAAGAAAAAAAAATTATACCAACCATCAAAAGAAGATAGAAGGAACACACGGAGTCACTACACCAAAAAGAACTGGTCAACATTCAACCATCTCAAGAGGTAGTAGATGACCAAAAACCAACGGTACTGAAGGAGGAAGTCCAAGTTGCACTGAAGGCACTGGTGAAAAACAAGGCTCCAGGAATTGACAGAATACCAACTGAGATGTTTCAACAAATGAATACGATGCTGGAAGTGCTCACTAGTCCATGCGAAGAAATTTGAAAGACAGCTACCTGGCCGACTGACTGGAAGAGATCCATATTTGTACCCATCCCAAAGAAAGAAGGTCCAACAGAATGTGGAATATCGAACAATATCATTAATATCACACGCAAATAAAATTTTGCTGAATTCAAAAATGGTTACAGCACTACGGTGACAGGCAACTGCCAGGAACTCAAGCCAGATTCAGAAGAGGATGTGGAATGAGGGCTATTATTGCTGATGTCAGATGGACCTTCGCTGAAAGCAGAAAATACCAGAAAAGATGTTTGCTGGTGTTTTATGGACTGCACAAAAACAACTGCACAGTTGACTGTGTGGATTATAACAAATTATGGACAACATTACGAAGAAAGGGAATTCCAGAACACTTAATTGTGCTCATATGGAACCTACACATAGACCAAGATGTAGTCATTCAAACAGTATAAGGGGATACTGCATGATTTAAAGTCAGCAAAGATGTGCTTCAGGGTTGTATCCTTTCACCACTTATTTGATCTGTAGGCAGAGAAAATAAACCAAGAAACTGGATTATATGAAGAAGAATGTGGTATCAGGACTGGAGGAAGACTAACAACCTGTGATACGCAGATGATAGAACCTGTTTGCTGAAAGAAAAGAGGACTTGAAGCACTTCCTGATGAAGATCAAAGACCACCATCTTTGCTATGGATTGCACCTTCACAGAGAGAAAACAAAAATCCTCATAATTAGACCAATAAGCAACATCACGATAAACGGAGAAAAGACTGAAGTTGCCAAGGATTTCATTTTACTTGGATCCACAATCAACACCCATGGAAGCTGCAGTCAAGAAATCAAACGAAGCATTGGATTGGGCAAATCAGCTGCAAAAGACCTCTCTCAAGTGTAAAAAGCAAAGATGTCACACTGAGGGCTAAGATGCGCCTCACCCCAGCCATGATATTTTCAATTGTCTCATATGTATGCAAAAGCCAGACAATGAATAAGAAAGACCAAAGACGAATTGATGCCTTTGAATTATGGTGTTGGTGAAGAATACTGAACACACTACGGACTGTCAGAAGACCAAACAAGTCTGTCTTGGAAGAAGTATAGCCAGAATACTCCTTAGAAGGGAGGATGACGAGACTTCGTCTTATGTACTTTGGACATGCTATCAGGAGGGAACAGTCCCTGGAGAAGGACACCAGGCTTAATGAAAGCAGAGTAAACAAAAAAGAAGACCCTTAACGAGATGGATTGACACAGTGGCTGCAACGATGGGCTCACACATAGCAATGATCGTGAGGATGTCGAAGAACAGGGCAGCATTTCATTGTGTTGGGTGAGGACTGGCTCAATGGCACCTAAGAACAATATAACATACCAAGCAATATTTTCAGTTGAAATATGTGGCTACTATCATTTTTGCTCTCTACTTTTATAGGAGGATGTTGTTGTATGGACTAATCTATAAAGCCATGTTTATGGCCCCACATCCCTCTAAAAGCTTGTTTGACATGTTTATGCCCCACTGAGTCCTGGATAAATCCAATACACGTATTACATTCCCACGATAGGTTTTCTCTCCTTGACAAGGAACTCTCCCTTGTAAGCTCATCCCATGTATGCCTTATTTTAAAGACTATGTCCCCAGGTGGTCCTGTTTCAAAGAATTTCTTATAAAGGATCTTAAGCAAAGTAAGCACCAGGAGTTATGTTGCCAAGATCCTAGTCTACCCACTGATGCTGTATCCCTTTGTGTTAAGGCTTTAGTCCTTATGGAAATATGAATTGGACACTTAAACTCTGTGTGAATCAACATGATGAGACGTGTAAATAGTCTACTGAAAGTGCTAAATGTGGTAGGAGGTAAACAGAAAACTACTCTTTCTTCCTTTGTGCTTTTGAATCCAGTCTGTCAACTTCTTCGTCCTATCTGAGAGGAGAGCTCTATAGACTTTTAAACTTTTTAATTTTTTTTATTGTGAAGTGCATCATATCTGCCTATATTTTTAAAAAGCGCAATGGAAATATAAACTTTAAAAATATTTAAAATGGGTGCATACAGAGAACTGGGGAAACCCTGGTGGCATAGTGGTTAAGTGCTATGGCTGCTAATCAAAGGGTCAGCAGTTCAAATCCACCAGGCGCTCCTTGGAAACTCTATGGGGCAGTTCTACTCTGTCCTATAGGGTCTCTATGAGTCGGAGTCGACTCAACGGCAGTGGGTTTGGTTTTGGTTTACCTACGGAGAGAGGGAGGTGTCTGTAGGCCTGAACGTATTTGGTTTTACAGCTTTGACTTTGGAACCAGAGAAATACTTAAATAAAATATTAAAAAGAATGAATTTCTAAAAAGCAAAAACAAAATTAAGCAAATAGATTTGGGCTCTGGCAGGTAGGCTGTGGGAATTCTTGTTGAGATGTTGCCTTCTCCTGGGCTGGCCCGGTCCGCCAGGGCTCCCCAGTCTTCTGTGGCAGCAAGAACTCGCTCTAGAAATTTATCTTTAAAAAAAGAAAGAAAGAAAAGAAGATGAAGAAGGAAAAAGTTCTGGTATGAAAGTGTTTCTTTGGGATCTCGTCTGACTTACAAATTATCAAGTTAGAATTCCTAATGAAAAGCCCCTCAAAGAAAACCATGAAGGAAGAACACGAGTACCGAGAGTCCTCACTAGTCTTCTGGTAGAATGCTGCAGGCTTGCTGCTGTGCATCTCTGAAGTAAAGCCAGCAGTCTGTGATCTGGACATGGAGCTTTCCCCGTCTCTCCGTCAGAGCCCGCTTTGCTGCCTGGGAGTTAATGCCAACCCCAGTGGTATTCAACAAATGATAGGTGGGAATTGGGGCATAAATACCTCAGTCCTCTCACCCCTCAGTTAGGATAGCTCTAAGGTGTATGTTTCTACCCTGATACCCAGAGTTTCCCCAGCAGGTTTAAGCTCTAGTGGCCCACAGTGGTATCTGGCTTGATAAAATACATTCTGTTTATTGGTGGTCTCCTCGTCCTTATCTCATTTCCTTACTTCCCTTCTAAGTTTCTTTCACCTACCAAATAATCTATCTGCATTGGAACCCTTACCTTAAGGTTTGCTTCTGGGGAAGTCCAAACTACGAAGCATTCTAGTTAATAAATGAAGAAATGATAGAATTCAAATCCACCATTTTTCAAGTCCCTTTTTTTTTTTTTTTTTAATGAAATAATAGTATATCTAAGCAATGTTCACCAGCGACCACTGATGGCGCAAAAAATTTTAGACAACTGCATGTCATGTGCCTTCTGGGAGAGGTACACAACCCCATTCATGAAATATTCTTGTCACAAAAATCAAGCCTGTATCAGATCAAGCCTCTAGAGCTAATAAACAATTTATAGGAAATGTAAGGAAGAGGAATATGCAAAATTTGGAAAGTGAGAAATTTTGAGAAAATATATGGAAAAATACAGAGGGAAAACCCAAAAATTTTAAGAGAACTGAGAAATGTTATCAATCAGATACACAGCACAGACTTCACCTGGATCTGGGTTCAAACAAACGAATAGTTTAAAGTATTTATAAGATAACCTGGGGAAATCTGAACACTGACTGGATATCTGATAATACTAAGGGTTTATTTATTTATTTGCCATTTTTTTTTAGGTCTGCTAATGGACCTCTCTATCTTTTAAAGACATAGAGGTATCATCATTTAGAGACAGAGGCCATATGGTTTTGAGATAAATATTGAAATGTTTACAGAGGATGTTCTAGGATCTCTAAGATTTGCTTGAAAATAATTCAGTGGAGTAGGGGAGGGTTGAGTACAGGGTCACTGACGAAAGAACGTTGACTACGACTTGATAAATGTTGGAATTGGAACCTGAGAGTTCACCATACTATTACCTCTGCTTTTGTTTTATTGATATTTTCTATAACAATCTCTTTTTATATATGCCAGTTGAGAATTGCACTGTTCAACACATGGTAACCACTAGCCACACATTACTATTGACAACAAATGTGGCTAGTCCAAATTAAGATTTCCTAGTTGTCAGTTAGATGTATTATGAATATCTTCTCCCATATTCTAGTTGATCTTTTAACTCTGTGGTGTCTTTCAATGAAAAGAAAGTCTTGATTTTAAGGTAGCCAAATTTATCAATTTTTTTAAGGTTTGTATTTTTGTGTGTGTCTTATTTAAGAAAATCTTTCCTACCTTGAGGACATAAACATGTTTTCCTATTTTTGTCTTCTAAATGTTGTATAGTTTTGACTATCACCTTTACACTTTAATCTACCTGAAACTGAATTTTTTAAAAATGATGTACTGACATAGACACTGTGGTAGACTGCAAAAGTGACCACCACACATTCTATCCATCCCTATATGCATGTCCTTTTGCTATGTGACTTTGCAAATACTCCCACAAAGAGGCAAAGTCCATTCTACCCCTTGATACTGAGCTTGACCAGGTGAACAAAGGGATTGTTATTATTGTTAGTTGCCATCAAGTCAGTTCCAACTCATGGTGACCTCGTGTGGGCAGAATAGAATTGTTCTATCAGGTTTTCAACCTGTGACCATTCAGAAGGAGGTCATCAGGCCTATCTTCCGAGGTGCCTCTGGGTGGGTTCAAACCTCTAATCTTTCGGCTAGTATTCGAGCATTTAACCATTTGTACCACCCAGGAAGTCTGTTGTCATGTGCTATCAACTTGATTCCAACTCATAGCAACCCTATATGACAGAGTAGAACTTCCCCATAGGGTTTTCTAGGCTGTAATCTTTACAGAAGCAGATCACCAGGTCTTTTCTCCCATGGAGCACTGGTGGTTTCAAACCAATGACCTTTTGACCTTTTGGTTAGCAGCCAGATGCTTAACCATTGTGTCAACCAGGGACCTTACTTGTAGTCAAAGAGTAGTTGCAAACAGAGGCTTGAAAACTGGTTGCAAACTGGGGCTTGCTCCCTCCTGCCGTTGGGAATGCTGGCAACCACTGCCATGTTAACAAGCCTGGGTTAG
The DNA here is from genome assembly GCF_024166365.1 of Elephas maximus indicus. Lineage (NCBI taxonomy): Eukaryota > Metazoa > Chordata > Mammalia > Proboscidea > Elephantidae > Elephas > Elephas maximus. The sequence continues at coordinate 69,289,812 of NC_064836.1, forward strand.
CCTGCTGGACAATGATATGTGGCTGAGCACCTAGCCGAGAGCCAGACAACTGCCAGTTATACGAGGTTATTGAATGCCCTCTGACCAGGAGGCTGAGACCAAGAGTAGAACTGTGCAGCAGAGTCTAGACCAAACTGCCATCTGACAGGGTCATAAGCTGATAAATAAATGATTGTTATTATAAGCTACTAAGTTTTGGAGTGGTTTGTTCATAGTAAAAACTGAGAGAGGAACTGGTACCTTAAAGTGGGTTGCTGTTTTAACAAGCCTAAAACCTGTAGCTTTGGGTCTGTCAATTGGGCAGAAACTGAAAAAACATTAAGAACACTGGTAGCAAAAACTCAAAAAATGGTGAGCAAACTGTTAGTGGTGGCAGGAAAGATGGTGAGCAAACTGACATACCAGACTAGAAAAATGGCAGCATGTATTATGCAGTTAAAAACAACTGGCAAAACTGTTTTTGCCTGCAGTAAGTTCTAAGATTTAAACATATATATATATATATATATATAATGAACTTATTATATATCTTGGCAAGATGATTTCTTGGGAAAATACTAAAAGTGTCAACAGGCTTCTTGTAGCTGCATAACAAGAAAGAAATGAGCTAAAGAAAGGATTTAGAGGAATATGTAAGGATAGAGAATCATAGTATAGAAAATAAAACTGTTTCTCATAGCCATTCTCCTCAGCGTATAAAGATTCTCAAAGTGAAAGAAGTCAAAGAGCATATCAAGGGCATGGCTATTAAAACATTATTAAGATTTAAGGCAATATCTAGTAGGCTCTGTCATCTAAAAATGGGGGAGGGCATCTAGGAATTTTAAAGGTGTTATCCCACAGCAGCCAGACATAGTCAACAGAGTAGAGAGAGTCCTATTTAAAAGAATGGTGGATGTGGAATGGTGGGTGTGGCTTTTGTTGAGTCAGGTTGACTCAAGTCAGATTAGAAGGAAAAATGCAGTTTTAAGAGAGTTTTATCAAGGAAAGTACCAAACACTGAATTAAAAGAGACTGAAATTGCCTCTGGAATCCTTAGTTCCTATCAGCACAAAAGCAATCAAAAAAGGCTACTCTTCCGCAAACATGGACCTTTCCTGTGCGAAAGGAACAATGCTTCAGAAGACAGAGCCATGTGCTCAAAGTGTGGAGCAAAAAAATCCTTGGAGAACAACGGAGAAGGGAGATCAATTTAGGCATCGACTGCAGTAATACTGCCCCTGCCTCATCATTGTATATTGGGTGTGCTGGGGATGGATAAGTAATCTTTTTAGTTCATAGGTCCTTGGAACAATAGAAGCCACATTTGTAGAGCTTCATCTAATCCTATTCAGATCACAAGATCCCAGGCTTCAAGTCTGGTACCATAAGTAGATGAAACTTTTGGGGTCTTACACGTGGAAGCAATGGTACTTATAGGGGGCAAAGGGTAGACTGTGTTGGTTGCAAAAAATGGCTACAATACCTTGTAGCTTCTTCCATCAAGAGATGTAGTCTATTTTTCCACCCCTTGAGTCTTGGCTGATCTTGTAACTATTTGACCAGTGGTGCAACCATTAAGCACTCAGCTGCCAACTGAAAGGTCAGCAGTTCAAACCCACCCAGAGCTCCACAGGAGGAAGACCTGGTGGTCTGCTTCCATAAAAATTACAGCCTAGAAAACCCAATGGGGCAGTTCTACCCTGTCACATAGAGTCGCTATGAGTGGGAATTGACTTGATAGCACCTAACAACAACATGTGGCAGAAGTAACGCTGTACTCTTTCCAAGCCTAGACCTTGGAAAGCATTAGAGCTTCTGCTCTTGCTCTCTCTGAACACATCTACTGCCACCATGTGAACACACTGGGGCTAGCCTGCTGGATCATGAGAGATATGTGGCCCAGTCATTAATGTCACTCCAGCCAATAGCCAGCCAACACCCAGATGCAGAGCTGCCTGGCTGATTTTCAGCTGCCCACAGACATATGAATGAGCCAGTCCAGACCAGCTGAAGAACACCCAGTTGATCCCAGCCCAAACTGCCAACCTACAGAATTGTGAAGTTAAAAACAAACAAAGAAACATAGATTGTTTTGAGCAAATAAATTTTGGAGATGTTCGCTCTACAAATGTTTCTCTGAGATGGGAAGGAAAGTAAGGTCCCACAAAAGCCGAAACTGAAGTGAAAGTGGCTTTAGGGAAAGGTACCAAAGCCAGCATTTGCTTGATGGCATCTCCAGGCCTCAGGGGACTTTCAGTTTCTGTTTTCATGACTGCACAAGTATCCTTACTGAAGATAAAGTTCAGGGACCACTAAGGCTGGGAGACTAATAAGACCAATCCCTTCATAAAGCTGGCACCGTCATGGGCTAAATAAAGGCTCCCCAGTGATATCCAGAACAGCCTTGGAAACAGGCCTGGCGATCTGTTTCCAAAAGGTCACAGACTTGAAAGCTCTATGGAGCAGTTCTCTGCACAATGAGATTGCCATGAGTCTGAATCAATTCAGACAGCAACTAACAACCATGACAATAACTACAAACGGATAATAAAATCCTTTCTATAATAAATATTAAGATGAAACACACACAAACCCAACCAACTCACTCAGGGGTTCAGCACCCACAAACTCTTACTTGAATTACATTTAATTAAATGAAAAGCATCAACTGCCTCTGGGAAATGAGAGGTGAAGTTCATTAACAATTAAATTGACTGAGTAAGGAAGAGCTTAGTTACTATAAGCCTGAAGCATTAAAATAATTTCAGTCTTTCTGCAGAACTCAGAATCCTATAAACAGAAATAGATGCCCTTGTCTACAACTGGTTCCTTCCTTATCTTCAAGATACTGTGATCATTTACACCAAGCAGAAGGAATGAACTTTGTAAGTGAAGGAAATGATTTCAATTCCACTGCATTCAAAATGCAAATTATGAAGGTTGTTTAGGGAACATTTTAAACATAGGGAATGCAATAGGTCATCTAATTTCATAGAATGTTAGGGTCCAGTATTCTCTCTCCCTTTTTCTAAAGTGTTACTGCTTGCAGACATGAGAACTATTTTCATCTCCTTTTAGTTGGTGCCAGAGCTGTGACTTCATAGTTTATTATTTCCCTTTCTGAGCTTAAGAATGTCTATGTCCTGTGTTTCTGAACACTTTTGCTAAAGAAAAGATTTTGTGGTGGGTGGAGTAGTGACTTCAAAACTGAAAGAGGGGAAAATTCGTTTGCCAAAAGGTAGCTAGATTTAGAATGACTCAAATGGGTGGAAAGGAGCTAGAGATAAGGATGTTACCAAGAGAATGTAACGTTGGCTTTACTCAGTGTTATGAAACAGAAAATTTTATTCTCCTTTAGTACCCTTACTCCTACCCCTTACCTCTGCCCCTTGCCAAGTACTCAGGAACTAACACTGAACACAGGCAGCCTTATATCCTCCCCAGAGCTGCTCTGGGTAGTACCCTGTCTGGATATATTTTGTCTTTTCCATCTTCACATCCCATCAAAACTCAAATCTTAGCGTTATTTCTCTGCTCTCATTTCCGGCTAGCTATTGTTCTTGGAAAGGAGTTTATAAACTGATATATATATCATTTACATGTAAATGATCCTGGAATTTTCCTTTCCCCACAGAAGAGAATGATGACTCTGCCCACTCGGTTTCTTTTTTCAGTACCCATCCATCCAAGGACTGTCTTCTTTGTCATTGCCAAATTCGTTTCTGAAATTTATGTTGAAAGGTAGCCAAGAAGGTGTCCAGAAAGATGGGAAGAAAGGAGAATGATACCAAATTAATCTTCAAAATAAATGAGAGAATTTTGAAAATTTACAGCAAATAAAATGTACTGGAGTAGATAGGTATCAGATAACTGGGAAGAAGGGAAAAAGTAAAAGAGTTGTTGCTGGTGGGGTAAGGAATCCACTTTAATACATTTTTAAAAGCACAAAAATTAGAAAGTTATTTGATTTTTACTACTAATGAATATATGATCTGGGCTTCTTTGAATGAGACTCCGTACAGAGACTGGACCACATGAAACAGGGGTTAAAAGGGTTATACACTAAGTTTAGAGTGAACAACTCATCCCAGTTTGCCCAGGACTTTCCCAATTTTAACAATGAAATTTTCATGACCTAGGAATTCCTTCAGTCTCAAAATGAGATGGTTAGTTACCCTAAGCTGTTAGTAACTAATAATGGTAAACTCTCATTTTTCTTGAGAAGGGTTGCTGAGAATAAAGAAGCTACAATGGCATTTCCCCTTCAACAATCCCATAGAGATATTACCTTTACTATGTTGAAATACAAGTACTTATGGTCTCTGTCATATCTTTTATATACCCACTAGTGGCTCCGGGGAATCCAATTAAAAAAACTCAGTTTTCTGTCTCTCTTCCGCCTTCTAGAGGACCAAGATGTTACTAGACCTCCAGGTCTCGCTGGGTGCAACACTGAGGCATGAGTCCGCTGAAGGCGAAAAAAGAAAAACTTTATTTGGTTGGCCAAGCAAAGAAGCCCACCGGGACCTGTGTTGCCAAGATGGCTCCTAGATCAGTAGTCACAGGGTTTATATATGGAGAGGAAACAGAATAGGGGTGTGCTGTTCTTCAGGGCGTGTTCAGGGGCGTGGTCCATCAGGATTGGTGGACAGCTACTGTAATGATGTTGACGTCATGGGGTTGGCGCAGTCGCACTGGTGCCCTGATGGAGGGGAAATGGTGGCTTAGCTCTGCCCAGCTGCCATCTGGCAGTTTCCCGCCTCACTCCCCCTTTTATTTTCTGGATTTGGATCCCATATAAGGCCAAAATCCTGGGCCAGACAGGGACTTTCTTCTGTATCTATTTCATGCCAGCTAGGGGCACTGGCATAGAACTGGGCTCTGGCTATAACCAGTTCAGGAGAGACGGGGCAATATCCCTGTTGTAACATCATCTGCAAATGGAACTTTTGGAGTGTGAAAGACATAAACTTTATTAAAAGGTTAAGCAAACAAGGCCCAAATACAAGCAACAGGACAACCATGATCATGGGGCCATAGAAGGGGAAGAAACCATGTTAAGCTTGCAATTGCAGCCTTTAATGTATTGCAGAGATCCTATGACGCTGGGCCTTGGTTGTTGACAGTCAGTCTTTGAGCCCAGCCAGAAACAAGCACCAGGTCATACAAAACCAGGAAATAAAGACCAACAAGGCTAAAACGACTCGCACGGCCACCAGCCGATGACAATCAACTGACACAATTGTCTATGTTGCCTGTTTCTTCTTAAACGACTTTAAACCCTCTAAAGGCAACGTCTCCCAATTATCACTGTCTTGCCAGTTCTTACTTTTTTGCAGGGTTTGTTGGTTGATATCGGGAGTAGGGGCTGGTTTGATGCAAGAGTGGTGGATCCACGCTCGCTTTCTGGTGATCTTGACTGCATTGGGGGTTGACATCAACACCTCAAAAGGTCCCTTTCACTTTTCTGCCAGGTCTGTAGCATTTTAGGTCTTGACATATATCCAACCGCCAGGCTTCGAAACGTGGAGAGGGATCTGGGGTTGTGGAAGAATCTGCCATGTCACGTACCTGTGAAAAGAGTCAAGCACCCCCGCCACAGAATACAAATATTGTTTAATAGCTACCTGGCCTTGCTCATGCATGTTCTCAGCCTCAAAAGTGTCTTCAGGATCCAAAGTATTTAAGTCCTCCCAAAAGTTATGGCGGCTGGGACTCCTCTACATAAGCTCAAAGAGGCTTACCTTAAATTTGGTTCAGAGTGCAACCCTAATCCTGAACAGAGCCAAGGAAAAGGCCTTCACCCAAGTAACTTCAGTCTCCTGGCAAAGTTTGGTCAGTTGGGTTTTTTCAGTCTGGTTCATTCTTTCTACTTTTCTATCTGATTGGGGTCTTCACATACTGTGAAGACACCACTTAATCCCCAGCTGTTGGGCTACGAATTGTAAAACCTGAGCAGTAAAGTGTGTTCCATCGTCATTCTTGATGCTTTCTGGCAGGCCAAACCTGGGGATGATGTCTTCCAGCAGTCTTTTGACAACTTCTGTGGCCTTTTCAGTTCTGCAGAGGAATGCTTCAATCCAATTGGAAAAGATGTCTACAAACACCAGCAGATACCTGTAATCACCTGGAACCCAGGGTATCTCAGTGAAGTCTATCTGCCAATCTTCTCCCAGAACATATCCTTGGCACTGGGTCCCCTCTGGCACTGCCTAGAAGGTCTTGGAGTTGTTTTTCTGACAGGTGATACATTGTCTAGTAACGTCTCTGGTAATAATAGCCTGCAAATTCTGGCCAACAAAGTGTCTCTTTACCCAGTCATACCTCATTTCCCTCCTGTAGTAGATGGCTTCATGTAGGTGCTTTAAAAGGATGTTGGGGATCCTGGGTTGTGGAATGAATAGCCTTGTATCCCTTGTGCAGAAACACTTATCCTTTTTCTAGAGCTGCCACTGATCAGCCACAGAAAGGTCTTTATCACTGTTAACAGGGGTTTTCCATGGCTTGTGGCAAGGTAGGGTGTGGAAAGGGGGCAGAAACTACCACTAGGGTCATTGTTCTTGCCTCCTGCTTGGCCTCTAAGTCAGCCCTTTGGTTGCCCTGGGCCACTTCTGTATCTCCCTACTGATATCCCTTTCATTGTACCACAGCCACAGAGGTGGGAAGTGACACCACCTCAAAAAAAAAAAAAAAAAAAAAAAAAAATTTTTTTTTTTTCAAGAAGTTGTAAAATCTGTTGGCCGTGTTTGACTTCTTTACCAGCAGAATTCAAAAGTCCCTCTCCTTTCACAAAGCCCCGTGCACATGTAAAACTGAAAATATGTACTTCAAGTCTGTGTAAATGGTCACTCACTTGGACTTGACCAGCTGCAAAGTCTGGATCATCGCAACCAGGTCGGCTTTTGGGCCAAGGTTCCATTGGGGAGAGCGTTCACTTCAAGGACCTCAATGTGGCTGACAACTACATAGCCCACCCTCCGTTGGCCACCCTCTATGAAGCTACTCCTGTCTGTGAAGCTCTCTAAGTCCGCATCTGCTAGAGGTTGATCTTGTAGGTCTGGGCAGCTGGCATAGACCAGGTCCATCATTTGGACACAGTCATGGTGGATGGGGTATCCCAGGGGCAGAGTGGGGGAGAAGGGTGGCCAGATTTAGAGCAACAGCAGATTGGGGCAGCACGTTGGGATTATCAAAAAAGCCTGGTATTGAGTTATTTGACTCTGGGATAGCCAATGACTCCTCCTCTGTTCCAGTATAGTGAGTACCGAATGAGGGGCACGAACTCAAATACTTTGGCCCAAGTTTAGCTTCTTGGCTGCCTTCAGGATCTGTACAGTGGCAGCTACTGCTTTAAGGCATGCTGGCCACCCACGGGTGACTGGGTCCATAGTCTTAGAGAAGTAAGCTACTGGTTGCCTCCAGGGGCCCAGATTTTGAGTGAGGACCCTGCAGTTACACCCTGATGCTCATGCACAAAAAGATTATTGACCATCCGAACGTTTGCTGGGTCCTCTGGTTCCTGAGCAGTGTATTGTCTAAAGATTCTACAAATCCTTTCGAGGAAAGCTGAAGGATCCTCATCTTTATGCTGTTTAATCTCATATTCCTTACTCCTACCTAAAAGCTTAGGTATTCCATTGTTAAGGCTCACTAAGAGACAGCCCTGATAACAGGTGAGCAAATCATACTCTGCTGGGCAACTGTGATCCTAGCTGGGGTCTTGAAGAGGGAAGGCGTCATCAACTGCATCTCCGGTCAGCTGAGCATCATGTCATCTCTGGGCTTCCTCTCAGGCCCTGTCTAGGACAATTAGCCTCTCCTTCGAGGAGAGGGGTGTTTTTTAAGAGAGATTGACAGTCTGCCCATGTGGGATCAAAAGAGTTAAAGATGGTAGTAAACAGTTCATACATTTTTATCGGGTTCTTGGAATACCCTGGGTGGAATTCTTCCAGTTAATCAGGTCTGCTGTACTAAAGGGAACATGAACTTGAACCAGGCCCCCATCTGCTGCTGGAGTTTGGTGGAGGGAATACTGGCCAGAGGCTGGCCCTCCCTGTTGGCTCTGTCCTGGCTCCACAGCACCCTGGGCAGTATTTCTCCCCTGATAGGGTGCCCCCTCTCATATGGGGTGGCAACAAGGGAAAATCTCCAGGACAATTGGAGGGCTCTACTTTCCTGTTGGGTTCTCCACCCTCCCCCAGGCTCTGGGAAAGGACAGTGGAGGAGAGGGGGCAGTTCCCACCAGCCCACTCTCCCTTCCCCTGGCTGCCCTTCCCCGACCCAGCACAGGTCTGGAAGGAGAGCCATGTCCTGCTGGGGGACACCACAGCAGCTGGGGCACACCACAGCAGCTGGGGCAGGAGCAGAAAAAGAAGGATGAAGTGAAGGAAGCTGTGGTGTTTCCAGGGGGTCGAAAGGACCATCCGTGGTGGGCTTTTTCCTTTCCTTTTGTACACAGATTTTGCATACCATCTGAGTTTCCTCATCATTATACAATGACACGAAGGCTTCCACTTAATGTTTTTTATCCCACTTACCATTTCTTATGCAATATAAATCTAGCTGAAGGATGGTGTTGCAGTCCAGTGATCTGTTCAGTGACCACTTTCTTGGTCCCCTAGACAACACTGGGGCCAGGCAGTATTACATAAGAAAATTCATTTCTTCTTTTTCATACGATCATAGCCGAATTTATCCCAATTCTTTAAAATACACCCTAAGGGTGAACATTCGTAATGCTTTTAATATTACACACTTTCTTAATCCTATACACTTGCAGGAAGACAAAGAGACAGACAAAGGCCACTGGTTCCAGATACACTCAGACAGAAGGATGTTCCCTCAACCTAGAGGGGCACCCACCAGAAAGACATCCCCTCAACCCAGAGGGATGCCCACCAGATGGCAAGGGTCTAGTCCTATCTACCACTGACAACCTTATGGACCTGCCAGGATTCAAATCCACCAGAAACAGTGCTTACCTGATTATTGCAAATTTCTTCCCTTGCTTTCTGGAGTGGCCATTGGGTTCGGAGCACGTCTGCCCAGAGGGGCCCAGACGGAACAAGTGGTTCGGTTGCCAGCTGCTGAGGTCCTCCTAGGGCTGGGACTGGTGCACCCTGAACACTGAGCGGAGCTCCTGGCTGGCTCTCCAAGATATGTTACAGGACCTCCAGGTCTCGGTCAGCATGACACTGAGGCACTAGTGGATTGAAAGAGAAGGAAGAAAAACTTTATTTGGCTGGCCAAGCAAAACAGCTCCCTGGTAGCTGCATTGCCAAGATGGTCCCCTGATCAGCAGGCACAGGGATTTATATGTGGGGAGGAAACAAAGTAGGTGGGCTCTTCTTCAGGGCATGTTCAGGGGCATGGTCCATCAGGATTGGTGGACAGCTCCTGTAATGATGCCATCATCATGGGGTGGGCGCAGGCCCTCTGGGGGCGCGATGGCGGGAAAGTGGTGGCTTAGCTCTGCCCAGTGGCTATCTGGCAGCTTCCCACCTCAAAGAACATGAGGGATAGATTTTTTTAAGTGAGTACTGAAGGCCGTGTGTGTGTATGTGTGTGTGTGTGTGTGTGTGTTTATAAAGGAGAAGTTCTTGATTTAAAGCAGTAGTTCTCAAGTGGGGATAATTTTGATTTTATCTTCCAGGGGACATTTGGCAGGGTCAGGAGATACTTTGGGTTGTCACAACTGAAAAGTGGGGTGCTAATGGATTCCAGTTGGTGGAGTCCAAGGATGCTGCTAAACATCCTACAGTGCACAGAACAGACCCCCTCAGGAAAGAATTATCCTGCCCAAAAGGTCAATAATACCAAGATTGAGAAATCCTCACCTAAAGGCACACATCATTAATAATAGACCATCACACATCAGAAAAGTGCATGGGGGAGAGGGGCTGAGGCTGCAGCCTTCCTGTCTGTCCTTAAATCACCATATAGAGCGATGCTGAAAAACAGCTTTTCAAGCATCTAATGTGGTAATGTGTAGCATATAAATAGAATCCTAAAATAACATAAGCGAAAAGCAGGAAACAGGTGGTGTATGGTGTATTCTTTTATCAGCTGCCTAGGTCTAGAATAAAACACTTGACCTAAAAAATAATAATACCTTTATCCAAGGTTTTCTAAAGTCAGGATAATGGGGAGTATCCCAGTTCACTCAGAATCTGTAAAAGACACTGTCAATTGGAATTGAGTCAGCAGCTAGGAAAGTGAAGTTCACCTTATGAAGGTTAGAACCAGCCAATTTATTCACTCTACAACCAAAATATTCCTTTATGCCAAGACTCTTGAGGAAACTGGGGTGCAAAGATGAAGATGACACATCGAGGGTACAAAAATATAATTCTCTGTTAAAGGTGACTATTGTGCCATGGGAACATAGCAGGTCAGGGACTCATTCACCTTGAAGAAAGTATCTCAGAATAGGTAAAATATTGGATGAGCCTTGAAAGATAAGTAGTAAATAACAAATAGGAGTAAATAACCCACTAGGTAGAGAGGCAAGATAAGAACGATTTAGGCCAAGGCAGCAGTAAGTGTAAATCCTGGGGGCTTTAAAAAGGCCTTTGAACAGCTGACCTTAGCAGCAGGTAGACTTCATGGAGAAAAAGGAAGAAGTGATTTACATGTCAGAAGTTAAGGAAAAGACTACCTGGATGTCTACAAAAGATTCTCTCTAGTCAAACAGGGTATATATTCTCCCTACACCCAACACTATCTTCTCCCAACTCAGAGTCTTAGCCTACATATCTCTCCCTCTCTATTAAAACACCCTTCTTCAAAGTTTCTGCATATACCCCTCAGGCCAAAGAGATACTTCTGTCCTTGTAGTAAACCAATTGCCATTGAGTCGATTCTGACTCATGGCGAGTCCATATGTGTCCAAGTATGACTGTGCTCCACACAGTTCTCAGTGACTGTGATCTTTCAGAAGTAGAGAAGTATATCATCAGGCCTTTCTTCCAAAATGACTCTAGGTGGATTTCAACCACCAACCTTTCAGTCAGTAGCCTAGTGCTTAGCCATTTGTACCACCCAGGGACTTCTGTCCTGGTGATACTCAGGGCTAAAATCACTTACTATTCATTTACATCTTTGTTATGGGGATGCTTTTCCTCAGTATAAATCATATACTTGCCCATCTATATTGTAAGCTCCCTAAGAGATGGACCAGATTTATAGAGCTTGGTGCCTCCAAGGATTACTTACCACAGTACCTGGCAATCATATCTACAGAATAAATGCTGGTGAGTTAATATTATTAAAATAACTGTGGGGTATGAACGAAACAGGGCAAGCAAATTACAGTACTGGACACTTAATTCAGTGCTCTTTAAAGTGTTATTTTTCAGAAAGAAAAATTAAATCATTATTTTAGAGCTGTCGTTCCAAAAAAGACCAAACCTGTTGCCATAAAGTCAATTCCGCCTCACAGCAACCCTATAGCAACCCTATCAGCAGAGATTAAATATTGGGTGCCTGGCACATGTTGAACACTCGATAAGTATTTGTCAAACAAAATGTCACAAAAAGCGTATCCCAGATTGGTTGGCATTAATAGTTAGATTTCTTACTTCTGTGGGTCATCTCACCCTTTCCACCAACTTTCTTTTCCTGTGTTTCTGCTTTCAGTGCATAAAATACGTGATTAATTACGCTGTTACTCTCTCACATGCCAAAAAGGATGATGATGTCTGTACAGAGCTGCATTCTTTTTGTGCGCTCAGCAAATGGAGTTGACCTGGCTGGCGTGGCCCTGCCTTCTGTGGAGGCTTTGGGCAGCAGGTGGGAGGGAGAGGGAAGAAAGAAAGAGGGTTCAGCCCTCTTTGAGAAAAACATGAGTCAATTTATTGGACTTAACTTAGGCTTTTTTTAAATGGCTGTTATGGAATAAATGGTGTTCACAAAAATACGTATTGAAGTATTGGCCCCTGTGCCTGTAGATGTATCCTGTTTGGAAATATGGATTTTTGTTATGTTAATGAGACCATACCAGTGTAGACTGGGTCCTAAACCTAATCACTTATGAGTTATAAAAAGAGAATGGAGCCAACCTGGCACCTTAGACAGATGCATCATGCCAACCCTCTGCAGCAAAGACCCGAAAAACTGAGTAAAACAGATACAAATATCAATCCTGGAACCCTAAGCATCAAATGAGGGGATAAAGAACTGGATCAAACACTGAATGGAAGAAGAAACTGACAGATAACAGAAAACAAGGAGAGATACAGAATGCAGGTTTCCTGGCAACTAACATGGTATAGTGTCGCCATTTTGGAACACAGCCAGCATTGACCCTGGACGGGGAGTATGGGAAAGCAAATTTAAGAAGCTACCAACAGAAGACAGAGCACCTGGTAACCAAAGAAACACACTTTCCCACCCCTCATCCCTCCGTTCTATACACCACCTCCACCCCTTTACAACTGGCTACGGCATGTTGTTCTACTAGAGAACTACCAGCCTGCCACAACCCCAGGTCCACTTTGCACCCATCTGCTGGCTTCTACCATGCCATTTTTCCCCTTCTTCCTTTTCTTTCTCCCTTCCATCTAGCTCCATGCACCACTTCCAGCATGCTGTAACACCTTGGCTAGAGGGCCACCAGCCCACAGCTGCCCTGGGTCTGCCCCATCCCACCCACCTGCTTCTACCACACCACCATCTTTTTCCTTTCTTTTATTTCTTTCCATTCTCCCTCACACCTAGCCCTGTATGTCACCTCCTCTTCTTCTCAACTGGTGCTGAGGTTCACCATGCCCCTACCCAGTGGCCCCCATGGATTCATAGTTCTTATTTGTTTATTTTTTATTTCATTATTTTTTCTTTTCTTTTCACATTCTTCCTTTTCTTTTTCCCTCCCACTTAGCCCCATATGCCACTGCCACCCCTTCCTCTGCACTTTCCCATACCACCATGGCTACAGAGCCACCAGTCTGCCACCACCCAAAGACAACCCTGTCCTGCCCGACTCACCGACTCCCACTGAGTTGCCATTTTTTCTCTTTATTTTCTTTCTCCTTCTCACCTATCCCCATAAGCCAACTCCCCTCCCTCCAACCAGCTTTTGGCTCTGCCCTTCCCACATTCACCGGCCCTCACTGTGTAGCCAGTTTTTAAATTTTTTTTTAATTACTTTTTCTCTCTTTCTCTCTTTTTCTTCTTGCTTCCACCTAGCCCTGTACACCATCTCTCTCTCTTCCTGCTGGACCCCACTATACTGCTGCAACTAGAGATCTACTGGCACAGCAGCCTGCCACTACCCCAGGTTTGCCCAGTCCCCACCCACAAACCTGCTACATGGCAATATTTTTTCCTTTCATTTTTCATTTCTTTTCTTTCTCCCTCCTACCTAGCCCAGGATGTCACCTCCCCTCCTTCCCACAGGTAACTGGGTCCACCCTGCCCTCACTAGCCCACCAACACTGGATGCCATTTTTCCTTTTTCTTATTTTTTCTCTTCCTTCCCTTTTCTTCCCCTCCCCACCCTGCCACCTAGCCTCATACATCACCCTCCCTTCACTCAGACCCATGGCATGCCATGGCAGCTAAAGCATTCCTGGGCTCAGGCCTACTGCTGCTACAAGCCTGCATTGTCCAACCCTCTCGCCACTTGACCAGCTACTGAACGGTGGGAAGTGAGCCTGTACCACTCCCTGTTAAACACATCTGCCTGTCTGGCAAAGGGCTGTGATTGCTTCCACACTGCTGGGCCAACATCACGAGGCCAGTAGCACCCACCCAGTATGCCCTCAGCCACCTCACCAAACCAGTGTATAGCAAAGTCAGATCACACAGCCTGCTGCTACCCTGCCTGCTTGGACAAGGCAGTGAAAGCTATCATGCCCAAAGACAGACAGCAAGCAACAAAGCACGCCTGGCCTGCCTGGCCTTACTTACCAAAACAAAACAAAAGAGCAGGATGAAACAAATGAACATGCAATCAAAAATTAAAGAAAATAATACCATAATGTCTTGGAGACAGCAGACAATATCAAAACATAAAAATGAAGAACAAGAATGCTCTAGTAAGTGGCCAAAATAAAGAATCAGATGATCTTCTGCTAAAAGAAGAAGTAGTGGAACTACCTGACCCAGAATTCAAAAGACTAACATTAAGGAATTTCCAAGGAATTAGGAAAGAGATCAAGGAAAATGCAGACAAAGCCAAAGAAAAAAATAGAGACAGTCAAGGAAAACACAGACAAAGCAGTAGAAAAATTGAGGAAAATAATACAGGAAAAAATGTCAAAATAAATAATTAGAAATTATACAATAACAGCAACTAGAAATTCAAAAGATAAGCAACAAAATTTCAGAAATGGACGGCTCAATAGAAGGTCTTAGGAACAATTTTGAAACAATGGAAGACAGAATCAGGGGGATTGAAGACAAATCCATGGACAACACTTTGTTTGAGGAAAAATCAGAGAAAATAATGAAGAAAACCTAAGAATTATGTGGGACACAGTCAAGAGCAAACATTTGCCTGTGATCAGAGTTCCAGAACAGTGAACAAAACCAAAAACACAGAGAAGAGTGTTCAAGATTTGCTGGCAAAAAACTTCCCAAATATCATAAGAAGAGCTGACCATCCAAGAAGATCAATGAACCCCAAATAGTGTAGACTCCAAATGAAAGTCTCCAAGACAATTCATAATCACATTTACCAACACCAAAGACAAAGAAAGAATCCTGAGAGCAACTCGAGAAAAAGGAAAAGTTACTTACAAAGGGGAAAAAATAATGTTAAGGTCTGATTACTTGGCAGAAGCCATCCAGGCAAGAAAGCAAAGGGAGGACATATATAAACCTTGAAAGAAAAAAACTGCCAACCAAGAATAATACATCCTACAAAATTCTCTCTCAAATGTGGCAAAAGTAGGACATTTTCAAATAAAAAGAAATTAAGGGAATTCGCACAAACTAAACCAAACTTATAAGTACTACTAAAAGGAGTCCTTCGGTTAGAGAACCAACAACAGCAAACAACAACCAGAGTCCAGGACACAGGACAGCATCAGCCAGATACCAACCTAGGTAAAGAACTCTTAATAATAAAACAAAGCTAAAAGACATAAAATAGGGGCATAGAGACATCAGTCTATAAATGACGACAACTTCAAAACAATAAAAGGGAGCCTAAACAGTGTAAGTATAGAACTTTCAAATAGAGAGGAAGTTAAGGTGATATCAAGTAATAAAAGACTGGTTCAAATCAAACTCAGGGAGATAAGGGTAAATTTCCAAGTAACCACAAAGTAAGTTAACAAACCTACTCAACAGAAGAAAAAAATAAACATTCAGTAACACAAAATATAATAACAAAAGAAAAGAAAACGAAATCTGTAAACAAAAGGAACTCAGCACAGGAAGGAAACTAAGAGGAACAAAGAAAATGTTAGCATCACAAAAAAAAAAAAAGCACAATAATATGACAGCAATAAACTCATACCTATTGATAATCGCACTGAATGTAAGTGGCTTAAATGCACCCATAAAGAGACAGAGAGTGGTGAAATGGGAAAAAAAAAAAAAAAAATCAATATGCTGTCCTCAAGAGACACACCTTAGACACAAAGAAATAAATATATTAAAAACCAAAGGATGAAAAAAAAAATATATACATATATATATATCAGGCAAATGGTAATCAAAAAAGGGCAGAAGTGGTGATACTAATCTCAGATAAAATAGACTTTAAGGCAAAACTGACCATAAAATACTAGGAAGGACATTATATAATGATTAAAGTGACAATCCACCAAGAAGACATAACGCTGGTAAACATCTACACACCCAATGACAGGGTTCCAAAATACATAAATTCTAACACCACTGAAAAGAGAAATAAATAGTTCTACAATAAGAGTAGGAGACTTCAGCATGCCACTCTTGGTAAAGGATAGAACATTTATAAAGAAACTCAACAAAAATATAGAAGAAACAAGTTGACTTTATAGACATACATAGAACACTCCACCCAAGAGCAGAAAAGTATACATTCTTTTACAGTGCACATGCAGCATTCTCCAGAACAGACCATTTTCATAGATTGAATTATGTCCCCACAAAAATGTGTGTATCAACCTGGTTAGGCCATGATTCCCAGTACTGTGTGGTTGTCCTCCATTATGTGATTGTAGTTGTATGTTGAGACAATTAGGGTGGGACTAAAACACCACCCTTACTCCGTCACCTCCCTGATCCAAGGTAAAGGGGATTTCCCTGGGGTGTGGCCTGCACCACCTTTTATCTCTCAGGAGATAAAAGGAAAGGGAAGCAAGCAGAGAGTTGGTGACCTCATACCACCAAGAAAGCAGCACCAGGGGCACAGCGAATCCTTTGGACACAGGGTGCCTGCCCCCCAAAAAAGCTCCGTGACCAAGGGAAGATCAAGGACAAGGACCTTGCTCCAGAGCCAACAGTTAGAAAAAGCCTTCTTCTGGAGCTAATGCCCTGAATTTGGACTTGTAACTTACTAGACTGTGAGAAAATAAATTTCTCTTTGTTAAAGCCATCCACGTGTGGTTATTTTCTGTTATGGCAGCACTAGATGACTAAAACAACCACATTTTAGGCCACAAAGCAACCCAAAATAATATCCAAAACATGAAAATTATACAAAGCATTCTCTCTGATCACATTGTAAAAGTAGAAACCAATAACAGGAAGAGCAAGGAAACTGAATAACACCTTTCTTAAAAACAACTGGGTAACAGAAAAATAGCAAAGAGGCAATAAAAAAACTTCCTATAATCAAATGAGAATTAAAACACTTTATACCAAACCTTTGGGACAGAGCGAAAGTAATGCTCAGAGGTCAATTTATAGTCATAAACAAACATATCAAAAAAGAATAGGCCAAAATCAAAATGTTAGTGCTACAACTCTAACAGTTAGAAAGAGAACAACAAAAGAAGCCCACAGCCATCAGAAGAAAGGAAATAATAAAAATTAGAGCAGAAATAAATGAACTAGAGAACAGAAAAACAACAGAAAGAATCAACAAGACCAAAAGCTGGTCCTTTAAAAAGACCAACAAAATCCACAAACCACTGGCCAAACTGACAAAAGGAAAACAGGAGAGGAGTCAAATAACCCAAATAAGAAATGAGACAGGGGATCTTATAGCAGACCCAACCGAAATAAAAAGGGTCATAACAGAAAACTATGAAAAATTGTACTCCAATGAATTTGAAAACCTAGAGGAAATGGGCAAATTTCCAGAAAAACACTACCTACCTAAACTAACACAAACTGAGGTAGAAAATCTGAACAGACCCATGACAAAAGAGAGAGAGAGAGAGAGATTGAAGAGGTACAAAAAACAAAACAAAAAAAAGCTCTGTCCCAGATGGCATCACTGGAGAATTCTACCAAACATTCAGAGAAAAGCTCACACCAGTACTACTCAAACTATTTCAGAGCATAGAAAAGGAAGGAATATTCCTGAATTCATTCTATGAAGCCAGAATAACCCTGATACCTAAGCCAAGCAAAGACACTACAGAAAGGAAAATTACAGACCATTATAGATGCAAAAATTCTCAGCAAAATTCTAGGCAAAATAATTCAGCATGATATAAAAAAAAAAATACACCACTACCAAGTGCAATTCATAAGAGATATGCAAGGATGATTCAACATTAGAAAATCAATCAATGTAATCCACCACGTAAACAGAACAAAAGAAATGAATCACATGATCATCTCAATTGATGCAGAAAAGACATTTGGTAAAGTCCAACACCCATTCCTGATTTAAAAAAAAAAAAACTGTCAATAAAATAGAAATATAAGGGAAATTTCTCAACATAATAGAGGGCACCTATACAAAACCAACAGCCAGCATCATTCGCAATGAAGAGACGCTGAAAGCATTCCCCTGAGAACAGGAACAAAACAAGTATGCCCTTTATCACCACTCCTATTTACCATTGTCTGGAAGTCCTGTCTAGAGTAAGTCAAGAAGAAGAAATAAAGGGCATCCAAATTGGAAAGGAAGAAGTAAAACTATCCCCATTTGCAGGTGATATGATCCTATACATACAGAACCCCAAAGATTCCACTGGAAGACTACTGAAACTAATAGAAAGATTCAGCAAAGAAGTAGGATACAAGATAGACGTTACAAAAAGCAGTTGGATTCCTATATACAAAGAGAACTTCGAAAAGGAAATCAGGAAAACAATACCGTCTATAATATTCCTGAAAAAGACAAAATAGTTAGGAATAAATCTAACCAGGGACATAAAAGACCTATACAAAGAAAACTACAAAACACTACTGCAAGAAACCGAGAGAGACCTACTTAAATGGAAAACACATACCATGTTCATGGATAAGAAGACTCACATTACAAAAGTGTCAATTCCACCCAAACTGATATAGAGATATAAAGTAATTTTGATCCAAATACCAACAGCATTCCATAACAAGATGGAAAAAGTAATCACCAAGTTTATATGGAAAGCAAAGAGGCCCAGATAAGCAAAGCATTATTGATGAAAAAAAAAAGTAGAAGGCATCACACTACCTGATCTTGAAATCTACTATATGGTATATAGTAGTCAAAACAGCCTGGTACTGGTACAAGACAGAGACATAGACCAATGGGATGTAATCAAGAACCCAGATATAAATCCATACGCCTGTGTTCAGCTCACTATTGACAAAGAACCAAAGTCCATTAAATGGGGGGAAAGACAGTCTTTTTAACAAATGGTGCTGGGAAAACTGGATGTCCATCTTTAAAAAAATGAAACAGGACCCATACCTCACACCACACACAAAAACTAACTCAAAATGGATCAAAGACCTATATATAAAATCTAAAACGCTGAAGATCATGGAAGAAAAGATAGGGACATGGTTAGGAGCCCTAATGCATGGCATAAATACAATACAAACCACAACTAATGGTAGAAAAACACCTGAAGATAAACTAGATAACTGGGAACACGTTAAAATTAAATATTTATGCTCTTCAAAAGACTTCACCAAAAAAGTAACAAGAGAACCTACAGACTGGGGGAAAAAAATTGGCTATGAGATAGCCAGTAAGGATCTAATCTCTAAAATCTATGAAATACTTCAAGACCCCAATAACAAAAAGACAAATAACCCAATTAAAAAATGGGCAAAGGATATGAACAGGCACTTCACCAAAGATCATAATTCTCAGTACCTTGGCAGTTATGATGTAGTTTGGCAGGCCTATAATGAAGTAATCACATCCATGATAAGATTTAATATAGTGTGATCGCCTCCATTAAGGGGTCTGCTGTGAGTAGCCAATCAGTTGAAAGTAAATTTCCATCGGGTGTGGCCTGCATCAATTGTAGATGGATTTTCTGGCAAGGCTCCTGGGCTTTTGCTCACTCTGAATCTTGCAACTGGTTCCTGTTCGTCTGGCCTCCAGTTCTTGGGACTTGAGCTAGCAGCTTACCTGCCATCTTGCCGGCCAATCTTGGGATTTGTCAGTCCCCACAGCCTGTGAGCTATAGGTCTGCTGTCTGAGCTGCCAATCCTTGGGTTCGCCAGTCCCTGCAGCTACCTGAGTCAGGAGAAGCCTCCAGTCTGACCCGTGGATTTGGAGCCTTCCAGCCTCTACAACCGCGTGAGCCATTCCCTTGATATAAATCTCTCTTTTATTTATTTATATACATATTTATATGCTTTACTGATTTTGCTTCTCTAGAGAACCCAGCCTAAGACAGGCAGCTAACAGCTACATGGGAAAATGCTTGGAATCATTAGCCATTAGAAAAATGCAAATTAAAACTACAATGAGATACCATCTCACCCTGATACTACTTGCATTAATAAAAAAACAAAATAGAAAATAACAAATGTTGGAGAAGTTGCGGGGAGATTGGAACTCTTATGCACTCCTGGTAGAAATGTAAAATGGTACAACCACTGTGGAAAACAATATAGCACCTCTTTAAAAACCTAGAAATAGAAATATCATATGATCCAGCAATCGCACTCCTGGGAATATATCCTACAGTTCAATGCAGCATTATTCACAATTGCAAAAACGTGGAAACAACCTAAGTGCCAGTCAACAGAAGAATGAATAAACAAATTGCAGTACATACACACAATTGAATATGCAACAATAAAGCACAATGATGAATCCACAAAACAACTCACAACAGGGACGAATCTGGAGGGCACTATGCTAAGTGAGATAAGTCGATCACAAAAGGACAGATATTGTGTGAGACCACTATTATAAAAGCTCAAAAGATGGTTTACACACAGAAAAAAACAATCTTTGGTGGTTATGAGAGAGGGAAGAGGTGGGAGGGGAAATCACTAATTAGATGGTAGACAAGCGTTAACTTTGGTGAAGGGAAAGACAACACACAATTGAGGGTAAGTCAGTAAAACTTGACGAAGGCAAAGCCGTAGAAGCTTCCCAGACACATCCAAACATCCTGAGTGACTGAGTTACTGGGGCTGAGAGCTGGGGACCGTGGTCTTAGGGGACATCAAGGTCAATTGGCATAACATATTTCATGACGAAAACGTCCTACATCCTACTTTGGTGAGTAGCACCTAGGGTCTTAAAAGTTTGCAAGGGGCCATCTAAAATACATCTATTGTTCCCATCACGTTCGTAGCAAAGGATAATCTAGAAAACCAAAGACACAAGGAAGATATTAATCCAAAGCACTAATGGACAACATGAACCACAGCTTCCACCAGCCTGAGCCCAGAACAACTAGATGATGCCTGGCTACCACCAACGACTGCTCTGACAGGGATCTTAATAGAGGGTTCCCCACAGAGCAGGAGAAAAATGTAGAACAAAATTAAAATCCACAAAAAAAGACCAGACTTACTGGTCTGCAGAGAATGGAGGAACCCCAAGACTATGGCCCCCCAGACACCCTGCTAATTCAGAATTGAAGCCACACCTGAAGTCCAAAGCCTATAAAATAAGCAATAACAAAGGTGAGGAATGTGCTTCTTAGTTCTATCAAGTATACGAGACCAAATGGCAACAAAAAAAAAGCCAAACCCACTGCTGTCAAGTTGATTCCGACTCATAGCGACCCTATAGGACAGGGTAGAACTGCCCCATAGAGTTTCCAAGGAGCGCCTGGCATATTCAAACTGCCGACCTCTTGGTTAGCAGTCGTAGCACTTAACCACTACACCGCTCAATCAAGTATACAAGACCAGATGGCAACATCTGCCCAAAAGCAAAGACAAGAAGGCAGGAAAAGACAGGAAACCTGGACCAATGGACAGGGGGAACCCAGGGTGTAAAGGGAAAGGGGAGAATGCTGACACATTGCAGGGATTGCAACCAATGTCACAAAACAATTTGTGTATAAATTTTTGAATAAGAAACTAATTTGTGCTGTAAACTTTCACCTAAAACACACACACAAAGAGCAGAACAGACTCAGAGACACACACAGGGAGAGAACACATGCCAAGAAATGTCCAGGAATACTAACATCCTCCCCTTAGAGCCACACCTTGAATTTAGACTCCTATCCTCCTGAAATATTAGAAAATAAATTTCTGTTCTTTAAAGCCTCCCACTTGTGGTATTTCTGTTACAGCAGCACTAAGTATCTGAGATACCAACTATGACCCAAGTGGTCTCCATCGGGAGCTTGAAAGTGGTCAGTTGGAGCTGGTGGACATGCCCAAAAAGCTGCCTTCACTGTCCTCTCCTGTTTTTTTCTGAGCTTGGTGCTCTGGCACCTTCTCTTGTTGAAGGGGTTTATTCTTCTTTGTCTCAGACACTTCCTTCATCTTTGGGGCCTCTTCTATTTCATATTCTTCAGAACATAAAACTGTTTGCCACCTTTTATATCCTTATTTTACTAAAATCTGTGAACTGTTTTAAACTAATTAAATATGAAAGTGAAATTAAAAGCAATAAGGCAGAGTGAGTTGAAGCCATTTATGTCTGATTCATCCTATGAATGGCTGGCAAAATGAAAGCCTTCAAAATGCATTCTTAATTTTACTCGTAATTGCACTGCATAAAAAAATAAAACGGCAAGGGTGTTCAAATATACTTAGACTATTTCAATAAATTTTGGGATTTTCAAAATGGTAACTAGCTGAAAATATCAGCCGACTTCCCATTCTTCAAAAAAGAAAAGGCCTGAAGATGTACATAACCCCAGATCCGTCAGTTCCACCCTAGGCTTTGCCTAGAGAAATGAGCACAAGGTGATATGGACCAGAATGTTCATGGCTCACGATCCGTAATAGTAAAAACTTGGAAACAAACTCATACCCTTTAACTAGAAAATGAATAAGGACATTGTGGTTATTTATATAATGAAATACTCAAGTTAAAATTAATGAATGAGACCTGTGTATTTCATCACGGACAAATCTCAAAAGTAATGTTAAATGGACAAAGCCAGTCATAGAATGATTTGTAGCTATCACTGTTATTTCTTTTAAAAAAAAAAAAAAAGAATCTGAAGCAGATATGGCAAAGAGATACAGTTTTATTAAACTGGGTGGTGGGTACATAGGTATTCATTAGATATTTTTGTTAATTTGAAATATTCCATAATTTCAAAAAAGATCCTACCAAAAAAACTCTTACTAAACCAATGAAAGGGATACATCCGACTGTTTCTGTTTACCTAAAGATCACAGTACACTTACAGTGTAGCCCTGTTCCCATACATCTGTGGCATCTGAGCCTGAGAACTCTCTTGAAAGGAAAGCCCACCAGTTCTAAAAGGCACTAACTACCCTGCTGCAAAAATACCCAAAGAGTTAAAAGGAAATTGATATATACACCCAAGCAAAAATTACAAAGCAAATCTATTTTATAGCCTATTTTTTATTTACAGGAATCTTAAAATAATTATCAATGTAAATAAATATCTTTTTGAAAGAGCAGTTAAACACATCAGAATTTCTGTTCATTCAAACACTCTGTTACATGTAACGCTGGTATGGGCTCTCTGCTAGGACTTGAAAGAACCCTCACTAGAGAACCAGACGTTATAATTATACCAGTAAAAAGTGACTAAATGAATGAGTCAATGTGTGTGTATTAATAGAGAGGGGGTTTTTGTCCGTTATGATTGCTGAGGCCAAAATTGGTGTTGAATTTAACCCCTGCTCATCAGAGGAAGGTTAGATGGTTTGAATATGTGAAATAGTCTTAATAAAGACTCCGGAAATTCAATGCCAGACACTACCCAGGTGGATACGGCTTCAGATGTTGAGCACAGACCCAGATTTTATTAAAATGATTATAACTGAAACGCCGACTTTACAAATGAAAGCAAATCACAAAATCCAACTGTAGCACAATTATAAACTCTTCTAATTAAGCTCCGTGTGTCTTGACTCTTCCGCAAAGACGCGGGAGTGGGATAGAAGTATTTTGCTAAGATGCCGGTTTCCGTGTGTTCAGGTATGAAAGTACGCATTTATTAAAAAATGAATTTTTGTGGGGATTACAACTAATGTCACAGAGCAATTTGTGTATAAATTTTTTGAATGAAAAAGTAATTTGCACTACAAACTTTAAGCTAAAACACAATACAAGAAAAAGAATGAATTTTTGTCAAATGCTTTGGATCTAAAGAGTTAACAAAAAAGCAATTTGTTTATATTTTTGTTTAAGGAAACCTAAAAGTCTTCCTATTTATATCATCCACTTAATGTCTAACATAAAGAGCAAAGAAATTATATTCTCCTTTTCACGTCGCTATGGTTTTCAGATTTCTTAGACTGTAGAACATTTCGACTTAAAGTCAAAAGACTCTAACCTGCTACGTGATCTCAGGTAACTCATTTTTTCTAAATCTCAGCTTCCTTAGATGCAAAAGAGAGTTGACACGTGTTTGACATAATTGCATGTCCTAATATTTACTGTGCCCATAGAAAGGAAGACAGGATCAGGTGGGGGTTGGGGGCACACTGGGTTCATATCCTGGGTTCAACACTTTCTTGCTGTGTAATCTTGGCAAACTCTGAAAGGAGGCTTTATTTCTCAGAACCCTACTTTCTCCATTTACAAAATGGGAATATATAGGTCTGTTGTGAGGATTAAATCAGATGATATACGTAAAGAGTGTGGGACAGTGCTTGCTACTATTAAATACATGCAAGAGATTATAAAAATAGGTGACGGGGAACAAAAGATTACCAAATGTGAATGAAAACAGATACGCATTTGAAATAAATAATTAAAAAAGGATTATTCTTTCATATTAATGTACCTTGATTATTTCCCATTCTATTTCTTATTATACAAAATTTAAAAACAAGTAGATGAAGAAGTTGGAGACAAGGGAAAACATGGAGCCTAAAATCCAAGCCAGGATCAGATTAGCGTTCAGAAATACTTGCTGTAAATTCCTGTACAATCATTAGGAATTGAGCCATGATTTCGACTTTAAGGTTCCAAGAGACCAAGTCAGTGTCTGCTTAGTCTAACGTACAAAGTCCTTGCTGCTTTCTAGAATTCAAACTTTATTTACCAATCAATTTTTTTTCTAGCCTGATATATCCTGGTCCGCAGCTTCTTGTCTGTAATCCAAGAGAAACACATTGCCTCTACTCTGAACCAGCTGCAAGGTTTCTGAAATGATCTGGTCTTGCCAGTCTAACAATTGGGCGTCAGCCAGAGGAAATTTCATAACCTGGACACCAAAGATGGGCTTCAGGGAGTCCAACACATAAGAAAATGTGTCTGAAACAACGTATTTGAACATTCTTCTCAAGAGGGCATACAGAACTTTCTTCTCAGAGAAGTCTGTGACCTGCAAGCTCATGGTCTGTGTTGACAATGGCTTCTACCAGCAGTGAAGTCTTTGGCAGGAAGTGGATTAAAAGGAAGACCAAGCAAAGAAGACTTCGCAGGCCTCTGCTCTGCTTCCCTATGAATAGAATACTGGTGGCTGGCTGCCTGTGACTGTGCAAGCAGTTATTTTGTTTTCTTAATTTAAGAAAGAAAAAAAAAACTGACAAACGTGCACAGTTTTTT
The DNA here is from genome assembly GCF_024166365.1 of Elephas maximus indicus. Lineage (NCBI taxonomy): Eukaryota > Metazoa > Chordata > Mammalia > Proboscidea > Elephantidae > Elephas > Elephas maximus. The sequence continues at coordinate 69,314,803 of NC_064836.1, forward strand.
AAAAAGTTCGTACAGTACCAAAAATTAATACAGTGAAAATAGATCTCCCTCCCACTCTCGTCCCCTTGTCACACACTTCCCCTCCCTAGAGCAACCACTTTTATCAATTTCTTGTATCTCCTTCTAGAGAATGTCTCTCCAACAGGCATTAAATAGAAGTGTTTGCAAAATAACTTATCTGTCGCTAGATTCTGAGCTATGACACATGACTGTGAATCGCTGTAGAGTATGACTTTAGGCAGATGTCCTGGGATCGGAGTAGCCGCCGGTCTGGGTCCTGAGACAAGACTGGCAGGATGTCATAAGAACTCCTATTCCCAACAGGTGATATGGTCTAGAATTAATGTTCTTGGCTACGCTGCTTACCCACCAAGTTAAACTTCTCTCCTCCCCACCCCTACAACGAACCGTACATGTATCATACCCATTGCTTTCAAGTTGATTCCAACTTACAGCAACCCTAGCTGACAGAGTAAAACTGCCCCATAGGGTTTCCAAGGCTGAGATCTTTATGAAAGCAGACTGCCACATCCCTCCCCCACACAGCACCTGGTGGGTTTGAACCACCAACCTTCCAGTTAACAGTCAAGTGCCCAATGCGCCACCAGGGCTGCTTGCGTGTATCATGACTGATCCTATATAGAGTCTGGTGGACCACCTGACACTTACCAACCTCTCAACAACTTGGTCCTTCTCTCTACTCTTACGTCCTACTAACTGATCTATGGCTTCTTCTCTGGCTGTATCGCCCACAATCTTTCCACAGCACTTTAGAGTACTGCCCATCCCTTTTCGTGTTTCATGGAGCTCACTTCTCTCGCTTTGACTTCCTTTACACAGCAATGTTCTTGCTGAACTTCGTTTGCCTTCCCTCTCTCTTTCCTCCTACCTTTGAGCCTCATCCTTCCTTTCTCTATTCACTGTCTCTGGGTCATCTCCTCTACTCCTGTGGCTGTAATGATCAAGTCCTGTTATCTTGTATCTCTGCCCTCTAATCCCAATTCTAGACTCAAATTTCTAACTGCCTAAGAGCCTCCCTGCCACACAAAAAAAGCCCAAATCAGTTGCTGCTGAGTCAATTCCAACTCATGGCCACCCCAAGCCTTTTAGAAGAGACCTAATGCTTCATAGTTTTCAATGGTTGTGACCTTTTGGAAATAGATCACTGGGTCTTTCTTTCGAGCCACCTTTGGGTGAATTTGAACTGCCAGCCTTTCAGTTAGTAGCTAAGTGCTTAACCATATGTGCCACTCAGGGAATCCTAATAGATAAGTCCATCTAAATATCCCAAAGCCATTTGGGACATGCAAACATACCAGACACTGATGTAATGATCTCTTCTTTCCAAAGCCATTTCTCTCCTTCTATCCCCTGTCTTATAGTCTTTGAGGTAAACTCTTACTTTGAATGAACCATGCTTCTCAGCAGTTACACCCTTGTAAGTTCCCCTTCTACACTGATTCTGGGCTTAGCCAATTGGGCTTTAGCAAGCATGATGCAAGCAGAATCTTAATAAGCACTTACATATCACAGCTTTGTCTTTTTGGAATACTTGCTTTTGTGATCTAGCCACCACAAGAGAACTACATGGAGAGACACACGTGAAGAGAGAGAAGTCCCAGACTTCCAGCTGATGCTGCCAAGGCAGCATTATGTAAACGAATCTATATATAATGTTCCAGCCCCATTTACTATCTAATTATAACCACATGGTTTGGCGGGGCCCCCAAACCAGCCGAGGCCTGTCTTGTGACTGCCGGAAGAACCACCCAGCTAATCCCCAGCCAACCGTTAGAATCATGGGCAAAGAAAGTGGTTGCTATATTAAGCTACTAAGAAGTTTTGGGGTGGGTTGTTATGCAGCAACAGATAAGCAAAACAACATCATATGCTACCCAGGGATTGATGCTACAAGCTCAAGAGTTACCTTGAATTTTTCCTAACCTACTGACTTCTCACATCTCATTGTTCACCAAGCCACGTAGAGTTTACTTTCTAAATATATCTCAAATCTGCAGACATGTCGTCATTTTATGCTCTACTACCTTAGTTGAGGCCCTCATAACTGTACCTTTTAAAATATAAATCAGAGTGAGCCATTTCTACCCTTATTAAGCTCTTTAAAGACACCACATTGACAAGGAAGAACTTCCAAATTCCCTACATGTTACCCACGGTTCTTCATATTATCGGAATCCTATATTCTTCCTTCCTCTCCTTTCATTGACTCTTCCTCCATTCCCATGGGCCACATAAAGCTGTTTACCATTTCATCTTATGACCCTGCAGGGCACACCACCATGCTCTTTTCTTCGTTTTTCTCCCATTCCTACTTCCAGCCAATCTTGTCTATCTGGTGAATAAGACTCACTTCAAATGTACCTTGACCTCAGAAACCTTCTACAACCCCCTCTCCAACAAACCACCTTTCTCTCTCCTGCACTTATAGAGAAGTGTATTCATGCTTCTTTTATAGGATCAGACACTCTCCAGCGTGGTCATTTGCTTGGGAGTCAGGAGTGTGAGGTCTGCAAGGGCCTCACACTCCTGACTTTGGTTAGAAAGCTTCAGTTGTTAATAAACATTACTTACTTTAACAACTGGGTTTTTTTTGGGTTACTTTAACAATACAAAGAACTATCTGGGCCTCCAATAAGTTAGATGACTGGATAACTGGCCCCAGGTTAAGTCTCAAGGACAAGGGAATGACCATTTATTGGAGGCTACCAGACAGTGCACAGTGCCTGGCACATAACAGACAAGAAAATTCTAATGGGGAAGACGTCTTGCTCAAGGGCCTAGCTAGTACAGAGCCCCAAAGAAATTTGGGCCTAGGCCTGGCTGGCCCCAAAGCTCGTGGTCTTCCTCTCACCGCTCACTGTCTCTGCATGACTGAATGAACACTTCTTTAACATCATCCTGCTACCATCCCTCATATCACAAAGTACAAAATCTGAGACCCATTCTCCTTCTCACTACAATACCAGGAAACTAATTCTTTACCAGAACTATCTCTATGAAGAAGTAGAGCTGAAAAAAATCAGTACAAAAAGGAATTTTCAGCATTTCTTCTACATTGGGAATGAATTGGAGGCTAGACGGACAGGCCTTTTTTTTTTTTTTTTACAAATCTGCAAATAACCTTGACCACTTTCTGAAAATAACTTTTTTGGTGCTAATCCTAAAGTAAGTGGTTTTGTTTGGTGCCTTGTTGGTTTGTGGGTAGTTAGTTTAGAATAAGGTAAGCCATTTTATAGTTAGGGGAGGACATCACTCCCTTCTTTCCTCAAGGCTTGTCAGACTGCCAACCATGTGGAAAGGGCTCAGCTGTCAGCTGCAAGTGGCCGTTCTCAGGCTGTGTAGACTGTAGCAGAGGTTTCAGTCAATTCATCATTTCCCAGTCCTGACCCACCTCTTAGGGTCACACTGCCAAACCTGCCCAACTAACTCCCCAAATTCCCCAGAACTTCCCTCTCTCAACAAGATGACATTCTCTCTGGAGGCAGCTCTTAGAATTGGTCAAGGTTTAGCCTTGGGTACAGAGAGGGAAAATCCTTTAAATCAATTTGAATTTTAAAGGAGGAAGTAAAAATAGAAAAGAAAAACAACAGTGAGGCAATGCCAGCTGTTTCCTTCCTACAAACATTTGACAACTTTGCAGCTGTTCGCTGTCCTTTTGCCCTAGTGGAAACTGGCTTCCTCCCCAACTTTGGATGCTGCTTTTCCAGTCTCCCTTGCTTGTTTCCCACAGCTGTAACATTGCCATAGTCATTTCCTTTAAAAGGCAAGCTCCGAAGACATGTTCAGTGAGCTCGGGGACAACTTGGTCAGTTCTTTACTCAATTATGATCAAAGCTATGTTTTTCTAATAGTCCCATGAGATAAGACTTCACAAACACACCCTCAGGGAGAGAGCTGACTCAGCACTAGGGTTTCTCTGGGGCTAGGAGCGGTTCTAGGCTTATATCCAAGCCCAAGATTCCTTCAGGTTTGGCCTTTCCTGAGAGTAAATCTCCAGTTTTCTTTGAGGAGTTTAATTGCCTCTTTCGTAGACATTCAGCGAGTTCTCTGGTATCAGCTCTGCCTACAGTGGGCCCAGTGCCCTGTTTAATCCTCTTAGTTACCCAGTGAGGGAGATGGTATTATAATCTCCATTTCACAGATAAAATGAAGTTGAGAAGCACTTAGGTGTGTGCCCAAGTCATCTTTCTGCCTTCAATCTACTCTCTAAACCAGAGTGTTCCAAAATGTCTCACATCAGAATCGACAAAGGTGCTTGTTACAAACACAGCCCCCCAGGCAGCCAACTCAGAGTTCCTGATTCAGTGAATATGGAGTGCAGCCCAGCAATCTGTCTTAACAGACATCTCTGGTGAAGCCAGGGTTTAGGCCTTCACAGTGCTACTCTACATCTTTCCATACTCTGCTTGGCACAGCCCTTCCACAGTTCTCACTTAGCTCTGGTTAATCACCCTGCCCTGCTAGGCTCTCAGAATGCTCTGTTCTTAACAGCTAGGACAGCAGGAACCACACTGCATTTGTTAAAATTAGATCTCTACAGGTCTATCTCCCTGACTGGGGCAGGGGAGTCGCTTCTTGATGTCCCGGATCCTGTTTCTTCTGGAGTTCTTTCTATATTGCTCTTTCCCTTGCTCTTTGCAGGAAACCCTCGTGGTGTAGTGATTAAGAGCTATGGCTGCTAACCACAAGGTCAGCAGTTCAAATCCACCAGGTGCTCCTTGGAAACCCTGAGGCAGTTCTACTCTGTCCAATTAGGTCACTATGAGTTGGAGTCAACTCAACGGCAATGGGATTTTTTTTTTTTTTTTTTTTGGGTTGATCTTTGTACAGCTGGGGCCTCAACTTAAAAGCCCCAGCTTATCATTCAACTTAAACCCCATCCCCACCCTAGGAAACTTTTCTCACAACCTAATTAAGTAAATAGTTCACTACTCATTCTCTGTTAAATCACTCTATTTTGTAATTCAGCATAAAATACAGTGTCTGGCACATAGTAGGTACTCAATTAGAACTGATGATCCAAAAGGTATATTAAGTACATTATTAGATGAACAGAAAAACAGAAGCTCCAAATTGCTTTCGAAGAATTTGAATGCGATTATTTTTTGTTTAAACTATAGAAGAAGTCATAGGAAAAAATTAGGATCTTGTTGATTTTCCTTCCTCTTACATTATGGACTACTACTATTTTTATACAGGATTACATATTGGAAATGGACTCCATAATATGTTGGGGCTTTAAGCCTCTGAAGGTTTGAATTTGGTACTCTGCTTACTATATGTATGCTAATATCTTTGTTCTCTAAAGTATTAGGCTGGAAATAAATTGGACAGGTATTATTATCCAGACCCATGTTGAAGAAGAAATAAACAGAAGCATAAAATGGAGTAGATAGAACATTGAGCTGACCAAAAAAAAAAATCCTTTCTAGTCCCAAATTTCAAAATATTGTTTATTATGTATATGAGATTGATGAATTGCACATTAAACAATGAGTTTGTTGCCTGAAAGCAAAAAACCTCTGCAACAAAGAAGGATCTGAATACTCTCCAGAAGTTTAGCTTGGACGAGATCTTCATCAAGCTGAAGCTCACTTCAGTTTTCTTACCTATGGAACAAAGGAACCAAAGTAAATCCCCATAAGATTGGGAACACCTAAAAATTAAACAATTTTATGAATTGTCCAAGACACGCTGTGATACTGAGGATCCAAAAAACTGCATTCCTCAGAGCTTTTCACTGAGGTTTTCTTACCCTGATTAAAGTGACTGGTGATTCTATCTAATAAATAAGTTGTCTGGAGTAATTTATACTTCTCATAATGCTGCTTGTTATTCTATAAGGGCTTGAGTTTGTCTCATATTAGACTTACTGGTTGTCTTAGTTATCTAGTGCTACGGATTGAATTGTGTCCGCAAAAATGTGTGTCAACTTGGCTAAACCATGATCCCCAATGTTGTGTGATTGTCCACCATTTTGTCATCTGATGTGATTTTCCTGTGTTGTAAATTTCGCCTCTATGATGTTAATGAGGCAGGATCAGAGGCTGTTATGCTAGTGAGCAGGACTCGGTCTACTAGATTAGGTTGTGTCTAAAATCAAACTCTTTTGAGATAAAAGAGAGAAGTGAGCAAAGAGGGAGACCTCATACCACCAAGAAAGCAGTGCCAGGAGCAGAGCACGTCCTTTGGACCTGGGATTCATGCGGGGAGAAGCTCCTAGACCAAGAGAAGATTGATGACAAGGAAATTCCTCCAGAACTGACAGAGATAGAAAGTCTTCACTGGAGCTGGCACCCTGAATTCAGACTTCTAGCTTCCTAGGTTGTAAGACAATAAATTTCTCTTTGTTAAAGCCATCCACGTGTAGTATTATAGCAGCACTAGATGACTAAGACACTAGTGCTTCTGTAACTGAACTAGAACAAATTGTTGGTTTTAAAGAACAGAAATTTATTTTCTCACAATTTTGGAGGCTAAAAGTCTAAATCGGGGTCTTGTCCACGTCAATGCCTTCCGCAAGCCTCTCTCCTAGTTTCTGATGTCTGCATTCTTGGCATTCCTTTGCTTGTAGATGATCCTCACATGTCGTCTGCCTTCCCCTCCGTGTGTGCGCGCGCATGTGTGTGCATTCGTGTGCCTGTGTGTGTGTGTGTCTACTCTGGCCTTTTTATAACTCACAGTGGTTTATGATCTATCCTACACTGGTGTGACCTCAGCTGATTGATCAATTCCATTATATTAGATTGCTTTATAGAAAGCAATTATATCACATGTAAATAATTATATTGCATTATGGAAGGTAATCTACTCCACACAAAGCCAACTGATTTAATTACATGTAACTACTCCATGACAGCAACTAGACAAGCGTTTGGCCAAACAACTGTGAGCCATAACCTAACCAAGCCGAGTATACAGTTAACCAGCACACTGCTCTTTGATTTCTTAGATTATTTAAGAAAAATTTAGAAAAGCATAGGGCTCCATATCCATAGCTAGCCCCTTTATCCCAGCCACCACCATCTCGTATCTCAACCTCTGTAATGGACTCCTACTTGGTCTTTTTCCACTTTTGCTTCATTTTGCCTCCTTCTTTACATAGCCCCCAGGGTGATCTTTTAAAACAAGTTAGATTCCATCAGTCCTGGCTTAAAGTCTTTTAGTTACTTCTTTTCACATTTAGAGTAAAATCCAAACCCCTTACTCTTGTCTCTAAGGCCCCCACGATACCTGATCTAGTCCCTAACTTCTGTTCGATTTACTCACCTACCACCCTCCCTCTGATATGATATGCTCCAGCCAGACTGACCTGCTGCTTCTTCCTTGCATGTACCAAACTTATTCCCACCTTGAGTCTTTCACAAGCCATCCCCTCTGCCTGGACTGCTCTGCGTAGCAGGTACAGCAATTGTGTTTAAGTCTAGTAAACTCCATATACATCATTGACACAGCTGTAGGCTTCTGGAAACCGTCACCTTCTAACTGGAAGAGGGCCTGAGAAATGGGAACACCCCTTTTTCTAATCTCTTAGGCTTCATAATTAAAGTTTCACTTGACATTCTTCCCTAGACTTGGAGATAACAGATTAAATTTGTTTGCTTGGCCCAGTTCTTAAAGAGTCTTTGTAAATATTTTGTCCTTTTCTGATATTCCCAATAAACGCTGGCAAGGATGCTGTTTTTTTTTGTTGTTTGTTTTTTTTTTGATATAAATCCAGGCATAGATCCTGCAAATTCTTTAAAGAGAAGCAAATATGAAGAGAGAAAAGTCATGTTACTTACCGTTACCTCAGAACAGGTGTCCCTTTCTAGAAACTAATCTGAGCCAGCAAACTATTTCAACCCATTCTGATTCAAAAAGAGGATCAAATTAGAGAGGCTACAGGAGAAAATTGATGGGTGAGGAGTTCGAGAAGTTTGTAGGGAGCACTGGTGGTACAAACTATTAAGCTCTTGGCTGGTTGGCAGTTCAAACCCACCCAGCAGCTCTGAGGGAGAAAGACCTAATGATTTGCTTCCATGAAGTTTACAGCTAAGAAAACCCTCTGGGACAGTTCTACTCTGTTATATGGGGTCACTATGAGTCGAAAGCAACTCCAGGGCACCTAACAACAACAAAGGTATTTAGGAAAATGTGCCTAAAGGGATTTTTAGCAGAAACCAGGGGGATAGTTCTCTCTTCCACATAAATAAATTTTATCACATATTCTTTTGCTATTGTTGTTGTTGTTAGTTGCCAGCGAGTTGATTCTGACTAAGGGTGATCCCATGCATGTGGAGTAGAACTGGTCCATAGGGTCTTCAAGGCTATGACCTCTTGAAACACCAGGCCTGTCTTCCAAGGCGTCTCTGGGTAGGTTCAAACTGCCAACCCTTCAGCCAGTAGTCAAGCGTTTCACCATTTGTGCCACCCAGGGACCCCACTAACTTACTGTTGTTATTGGTGGCAAATTTTTGTAAATATCTCTTGACTGAATATTTTGCGATAGCAAGTAAACCAGTTTACCAATATATATTGAGAGTTTAATACACTGCTTAGGAAAATTTGATACCACAGAACCTTAGAGTTGTAGAAATTTTAGAGATTAGTCAATTAGACCTTACGCAGGAATTAATTCTGAAAAGTGGTTATATAGTTAATTCAGGCAACTTACCCCATCACCGGATGCTTTGTATTGTTAGCTGCAATGGCTGGATAAGTATGTAACCCTTTAATGATATGGTTTGATTCAAAGATAAAATTGATTCTACTTTAGTTACCCTCTCCCTGCTCCTCAGTGCCAGCACTTATTGAACTGTATATGCCAGACAGTGTGCTAAAGGCTTTTTCAAAAGTCTCATTTAATCTTCACAAGAACCCTATGAGATAGTTATTAATTTCATCCCAATTTCATAAGTGACAAAGTTGAAGCACAGATAGACTGAGTACTTTGCTTAGGCCATACAATGTATAAATTATGGAGCTGGCATTCAAAATCAGGTAATCAAAGTCCTAGCTCAGAAGCACTGTACTCTACAGCCTCATCACACTCTCACCTCTATACCCAGTGCTTCCTTGCTCAGTCCCTGGCACGTAGTGGACACTTCATGAATATTTATCAAGTGAATCAATGATTTGTGGTTATTTCCCTCTGTGTGACACCATTTATCAATTCCCACCTTAAAATGTGATGCCCAGTATTGAAAATGCTTTTCCAATCACGCAACAGTTAATTTTATGTGTCAACTTGACTAGGCTATGGTGCGCATTTGTTTGGTCAAACACTAGTCTAAATGTTGCAATGAGGTATTTACAGAAGTAATTCAATCACTAAAGGACAAGTATTGTACGATTCCACTTACGTGAAATACCTAGAGTAGGTGAGTATATACAGACCAAAGTTTATTGGTAGTTTCAGAGAAAGGAGGGAGGGGGAAATGGGAAGTCATTGTTTAGGAAGCAGTGAGTATCTGTTTACAGTGATGGATAACTTGGCAACAGATACTGGTGTTGACTGAGCAATACGATGTGATCGATGTCACTAAACTCTATGTGTAAAAAATGTTGAATTGGCAAATGTTATCTTTTGTATATATATATATAAAACAGCAATAAAAAAAGTGAGGAAAAAATGAAGTATTTACATGTGATTGGCATTTAAGTCAGTTGGCCCTAAGTAAAGCAGATTACTCTCCATAGAGTGGGTGTGTCTCATCCAATCAGTTGAAGGCCTTAAAAGTAAAACCAGAGGATTCCTCTAGAAAGGATTCTGCCTCTAGCCTACAAATACAGTAGAAATCTGCTAGAATCCCCCTTCTTCCTCACTGCCAGATCTACTGATCTGGCACACAAGACTGCTGAAAATTCCAGCTCATCAACAGATAAATAACATACAAAGTCGTTCTAGGGCAGAATCTTAAGGATGAGTTGTCAGAATTGGTTTTTGAGGTTTCTGGAATTGGTTTTCCAATCTAGTTTAGATTTAAAGACACTAATGACTCTATTTCCAGTAGAAGAGGACGCTGTCAGTCCCTGGCATGGTGTAGCAGTACGGAGAAGCAAAATATCACCACTGGATTCTCCTAATCAAATACTTGCAAGAGACAAGGTTCTGGGTGGTCATATATTTGAAACCTTAGAACATTTTTTAATAATGAAGAGTGTAATGACATTGGCTGGTTGCTCCTACTTTCCTGGGCAAAGTAGGGAAACAAAGGATGAGCTCCGGGCTTCAAATTCCCAGCTCAAGCACCACATAAATAACATGAAAGTTGTTATGTGTGCCCCGAAAGAAAGTCTTATATCCTGTAGGCACAGAGCTGAAATTGCTGAAAACCAAACCCAGAGTTTCAACCTATGAATGGCTGAATAATAATACAAACTGAATTCCCAGCCTCACAAGGTGTCTGATGTTGGGTGACATCGAGTGGGAAGGAAAGTGATCTTAAAAATTGGAATGTGGACATATGGGCAGATACTGATGAAGCTGAGGACATTGAACCTCTAAATTCTACTGACTCTTTTTTGCCAGTAGAAGCAATCTTCTACCCCTGACTAACGAAATTAACCCAGGTTTGCCTGAGGAACTTGTAATGATCTCCGCTGGTATATATGGAAGGCCGAATAGTAACCCTCAAAGATGTCCACATCCTATTTCCCTGAACCTTCAAAAATATTGCATTATGTAATAAGAAGCACTTTGCAGATACAGTTAAATTAAGGATTTTGAGATGAGGAGATTATCCAGGATTATCTAGGTAGGCCCAATATAATTGCTAGGATCCTTATAAGTGGGATATAGGAGGGTCACAGTCAGGCAAGGAGAAGTGATGACAGAAACAAAGGTCATAGGCAGAGAGAGAGAAAAATAGATTTAAGATGCTACATTACTAACCTTGAAGATAGAAGAAGGTAGCCATGAGCCAAGGAATGCCAGCAACCACTAGAAATGAGAAAAGACAAGAAAATGGGTTCTCCCCTAGAGGCTCAAGAAGGAATGCAGCCCTACTGACACCTTGATGCCAGACTTTTGACCTCCAGAACTGTAAGAAAATAAATCTGTATTGTTTTTAAACCATTAGGGTTGTGGTAAGCTGTTACAATAGCAGTAGGAGACTAATATAACATATGGCGTTTTCTACATCTGGTTATTATGTTTCTATTAATAACTCAGCCTCACAGTGTAGCTCTCACCCTATTAGGCATGTTGGGCTGCAGGCTGCTAGTACATATATTGGAAAATATAAATTCTCTCCACTCTCATTTTGGTTTTCTTTTTTAAAGCCTCTTATTTGACATCTGTCCGTTCAGGTTGCTAACTCCTTTTCTTGAATTTTCACCAACATCCTCCTCCTGTTGTTTGCTCTCATTGATGCTACATTAGAAGTTTGCCTCCCAAGATCAAGGAAGGCAGCAGCCTTGAGACCATTCATAAGAAATATCAAATTCTCCCACATCCTTGGAACTGCTTTCCCATCACAGTGGCTTACATTATACTGCTTGTAACAGACATTATTAGAACTTTTTTTTCAAATCTATATTTCCAAAACATCTGCTTTGAGGAGAGGTGGAAAAAAAGAGTTATTTCAAGTCAAATAATAAAACATCTCAACTCCAAAGTATTAAAAATCCTGATAATCAGTGATAGAAGGAGGTTCCTGCTTCAAGTTAATAGAATCCTGCATTTATAACCAAACCTCCCCCCCCCAAAAAAAACAAACACCAAAAACCAAAACTATTGCCATCAAGTTGATTCTGAATCATGACAACCCATGTGTTACAGAGTAGAACATAGCGTTTTCTTGGGTGTGATTATTATGGAAACAGATCGCCACACATTTCTTCTGGTGCCACTGGGTGGATTTGAACCACCAACCTTTCAGTTAGTAGTCAAGTGCAAACCATTTGTGTCACCCAGACACCTTGCATTTACAACATGATATGTATATTCTTTTATGTATTTTTGCCTATCTACTTGTATTGTTGCATGTTATTAAAAAAAACCTTGTGCCTTACTATTCCTCCTTGATAATTAACCAGAGAAAACGATCTGTCCCATGGTCATTTAATAATGATTTTAACTTGGGAAGTTGCCCTATTTAATCCCATAAGCTGTGGTTATTAGAGTGTGGGCCCTGGGCCAGCAAACCCTGAAAACGTTGGTGGGAATACAAACTCTCAAGCCACACCCTAGATCTACAGAATCAGAAACTCTGGCGTTGGGCTGTCTGTGTTTTACAATCACCAGGTGGTTCGGTGCACTTTAAAGGCCGAAGAAGACTTGACCTTTGAATTATGGTGTTGGCGAAGAATACTGAATATACATACCATGGACTGCCAGAAGAACGAACAAGTATGTCTTGGAAGAAGTAGAGCCAGAGTGCTCCCTGGAAGCAAGGATGGAGAGACTTCGTCTCCAATACTTTGAGCATGTTATCAGGAGGAACCACTCCCTAGAGAAGGATGTCATACTTGGTAAAGTGGAGGGTCAGAGAAAAAGAGGAAGGCCCTCGATGAGATGGATCGACACCGTGGCTGCAGCAATGAACTCAAACATAGCAACGATTGTGAGGATGATGGGCAGCGTTTTGGTCTGCCATTGTACACAGAGTTGCTCTGAGTTGGAACCAACTCCATGGCACCTAACAACAAGTAAACATGGGTTGGTGCCAAAGAAATTTCTGTTGCACTAAAACTTTGAAAAAATATTTGATGTTGCAACATTTCTATTGCCCAAGCTACTTCTGTGGAGATTTAAGAAAAGCCAGTTGGCAAAGAGCAAACTTTTCCAGAAATTAACCTGCATTTTGATGTCTGAACCAAAGCACATACATTTTAAAATAATGACTAATCATATTAACTAGCTATATAATAGAATATAAGGACATTCTGATAATCATATGGTTCCAAAAATAATACGGTGATTATTTTACATTAAGCCTGTCACTGCAAGTTGGCAGCGGCAATTTTTCGAAATATATTTCTAACGAAGAAAGTAATGTCCATTTCCAATCTTTTTGTGTGTGTGTGTGCTTTAGGTGAAAGCTTACAGCACAAATTAGTTTCTCCCATCTCCCGCCTTTTGTATTCATGGTCGATTTAATTAAAAAACAAAACAAAAAACACCAGACTTCAGCTCTTTAAGTAGATATATAGAGAATCAAATCTACAGTAATTTTGTTTTTTGTCTTAACAGATTTTGGAAGATAAAAAAAAAGAGGAGTACATTTTGATAGCATGTTGAGAAAAGACTTTCCCCCATAAAAATTAGCTTGTTTAACTTTGTTTAGGAGTCCCTGGATGATGCTCAGCTGCTAACCAAAAGGTTGGCGGCTGGGGTCCACCCAGAGGTACGTCAGAAGAAAGGCCTGATGATCTATTTTCAAAATCAGTCATTGAAAATCCTGTGGAACACCATTCCACTCTAATACACATGGGGTCTGTATGAGTCAGAACCCACTGGAAGGCAAGTAGTTCTAAATTTATCTAACCATACTCAATATTCTTCGCCAACACCACAGTTTGAACACATCAGTTCTTCTTCTGTCTTCCTTTTTTTTTTTTGACCAGCTTTTGCATGCATATAAGGCAACTGAGAAACCACGGATTGGGTCAAGCACATCTTAGTCATCAAAGAGATATATTTGCTTTTTAAAACATTAAAGGGATCTTTTGCAGCAGATTTGCCCAATGCAATATGTCGTTTGACTTCTTGACTGCTGCCTCCATGGATGTTGATTGTGGATCTAAGTGGAATGAAATCACTGACAATGTCCATTTCTTCTTCATTTATCATGATGCTGTTTATTGGTCTGGTTGTGAGGATTTTTGTTTTCTTCACATTCAGTTGGAATCCATACTGAAGGCTGTAGTCTTTGACCTTTACCAGTAACTGCTTAAAGACGCCTTCACTTTCAGCAAGCAAGGTTGTGTTATCTACATATTACAGGTTGTTAACGAGTCTCCAGTTCTGATGCTGTGTTCTTCTTCAAATAGTCCGGCTTCTCTGATTATTCGATCAGCATTACAGGCAATACAAAAACCAAAACCAAACCTATTGCCCTTGAGTCAAATTCTGACTCATAACAATGCTATAGGATAGAGTAGAACTGCCCCATAGGGTTTCCAAGTCTGTAAATCTTTAAGAAAGCAGACTGTCGCTTCTTACTCCCATGGAGTGTCTTGTGGGTTTGAACCACCGATCTTTCGGTTAGCAGCAGAGTGCTTAACCACTGCACCATCAGGGCTCCTGGTGCTAATAAATACATGTTGAACTGAATGCTCAGCAAGCAGTTGGAGGTACAAGACTGAGATTTAAGAAACAGAGCTAGAAATAGAAGACTCCCAAGACCCTCTATAAAAGCAGTGGGCGAATTCCTGAGAGATCTCAGAGATAGAAGGAATAAAGAGAGAGAGAGCTAAACTTTAGGGGACATGTACATTTTCTGAAACAATCTGCCAGTGATCCCAGAGTTAAGTAAAATTTAGGGAAAATCTTACAAATGTTTAGCATTGGGGTTTTATTGTTTTCCAGCCTATGAACTTGAATTTGTCTACCTGAGAGATTCTCAATGGCAGGACTCTTAGCTATAAAAGGTGCAGGAATATTCAGTTACAGTTAGTAAAAAAATTACAGCCAGTAAAAATTTTCATTAAACCCAAAAACCTAACTGATTGCCATCGAGTTGATTGTGACTCATGGCAACCCTATGGGACAGAGTAGAACTGTCCCCCAGGGTTTCTAAAGCTAGTGGTTAAGGGCTACGGATGCTAACCCAAAGGTCAGCAGTTTGAATCCCCCCAGGCACTCCTTGGAAACCCTATGGGGGCAGTCCTACTCTGTCCTTTAGGGTCGTTATGAGTCAGAATCAACTCGAAGGTAATGGGTTTGGTTTTGGGTAAATCTTCATGGAAGCAGTCTGCCACATCTTTTTCTTGTGAAGCAACTGGTAGGTTCAAACCACTGACCTTTCAGTTAGCAGCCGAGTGTTGAACCACTGCACTATCAGGGCTCCACTGAGAAGTTCCATTAGATACACAAAGTTTTGCGGAACTATTCAACTTGGTTAAATGAAGTGGTTAATGGATAAGCACAAAGTCATACAATTAAATCTTGCCAACTCACACCCCACTCTAAGCAAAAACAAAATTATTCATGTCTCCTTTTAGTCCCTGTTATGAATTGAGTTGCATCCAAAACTTTGTGCTTAAATCCTAACCCCTCCTTCTGAACTATGAGAAAATAAATTTCTGTTCTTTAAAGCCACCCACTTGTGATATTTCTGTTACAGCAGCACTAGACTAAGATAGTCCCTTAGGCAGGAATTTAGATGACCTTCCATTTTATGGGATAACAATAAAATCATGAAGATTGAGGATAACAGTATTTATCACTTTTGAAGCCCTGCAGAGCTGCTCGAATGGTCAGTATATCACCAGATAGTTAACACAATGGTCACGGTGAACAGTTACTGTCATGGAGTGCAAGATTTGGAAAAACTGCGGCCAATATGCCACTTGGGGCTTAAAAAAGGGGGGGGGAGGGACTTGTAAAAAGAGACAGTGAAAATAAAATAAAATAAGCTATAAAGCAGATTACAGTCATGCATTGCTTAACTTCCACAACATGTTCTGTGAAATAGGACATTATGTGATTTGGATGTTGTGCGAACACCATATTACATACAGGTAGTCCCCAGGTCATGAACGAGTTCCATTCCTAAATCTGTCTTTACGCCAAATTTGTACATAAGTTGAAACAGGTACGGCTAGTATCTAAGGAATGTTTGTCCTAGTATATAGTGTACATTTCTATGCATAAAAAGCATTAAAGAAACACTTCCAGATTCACTAAAACATCTTTAACATAATAATACAATTATAATAATGTTTTGACGTGCATCACAAAGCAGAACCCTTTTGCATGAATGAGGTATGAACCATTGTATGTACCTCAAATTTTTAATATAATAGGCTTTACGGGCATTAGTTCATTACGTAAGCTGGACATTTGTAACCTGGGGACTATGGACATATATGGACATGTATGCTGTTGGATGTTGTCCAGCCAAATGTTACACGGCACATGACTGTACTAGTTTAAATCATGGGACACAATTGCCAAATTTAATTATTAAATTTCCTTCTACTTCAGATATTCATAGGCAATGACTCTAATGAACCTGTTTCTAAGGCTCTTTATTACTGATGCTGGTTCTCTTGTATTTATAATACTCTGTAGTATAATTAACAGTTCCCAATGAGGAGCGGAAAAAAAAAAATTTGAAGGACTTACGTGCTCCTGGGAAGCTGTTGAACATAATGTTTTCTCTATGATGACTCTGATGTCATCATGGCTATTGCTTCTGCTACTATGGTAATACAAAAAATGAGTTCAAGTTTGAGAGAGAGAGAGAGAGCAGAATCACTGAAGGGGAATGATGACTGGGGTCCCTGGAGAAAGGTTTCACTAACCTGCATTCTATGCATCCCCCTAGAATACCCTTTGGTATACTCAATGAAGGCTAAAAGAGAGTAAGTTAACAATGGGAACCAGAAACAACTGCAGTTCCGTTTCAGTTGACAGCTTAGTAACCATGCCCAAAACGTTAATTAAGGCTCCACGAGATTCCCACTCAATTTACCGTGATTGTAAACATTTTCCTGAAATGTCACACTTGAGAATAATAGTCACTCATTTTTCTCACATCCTTCATTTCCTAAATTGAAAGGCACCATGTCATGGTTGTTCGAAGAGGGCTTTGGAGTTTAATCATCGTTCAAATTCCAGCTTTGACACGAATAATTGGGCTGTTGGGCAAATTAACTAGCTTCTTTCTGCCTTTGATTCCTCCTGGAGAAGTGGAGATAATCACATTTAGCACACAGTGTTGCTGGGTGTTATAAACAATGTAATCTGTGTAAAACCACTCAGCATCTGACAGGAGTGTAATAACCCTGAGCTCAGCTTGCAGTTCTGTTTTCCCTACCCTCTTGGTGCCCCTTTGCTTCTCTTCAGGTGTGCCGGCAGAAACCTGGAGAGAGCCCCAACTATGCATAAGCAGTGGTTCCTCGTGGACTGTCCAGCACCAACTTTGTATCCCATTGAATACATGTCACCTGCTTATAAATATCCTTATAGTGATGCAAGAAGTTCTTGCAAGTTCAGGAGTAGATGAATCCCTTTAACTCTGAGGCTGAGAATAATAGAAACCCCAAACACTATCACTGTCAACCTTCAGGTTATAATGGTGCAGAATCACTCCATTTACAATGTCAGCTTTTGTCGCTCCTTCTCAGAAAACCCATTGAATCTGACCCCTTGGAATGCCTAAGCCCGAACAACTAAAACTAAAGGCGATGTGTCTCAAAGCAATTGCACGTAAAAAACTCCTAGAGTATAAAATACTTGAAAATTCCATCTTTTTTTCAGTTACAAAGTTAACAGGTGCTTAGTGTGAAAGTCAAACATTTAGAAATGTGTAATTTAGAAAGTAACTCCTTCCCGTGAACACATCCTTCATATACTTTCTATTTGTGCACTAATATAAGTTGCATTATAACTATATTTCTATTATTTTTTATATTTAACAGTAACAGGATCTTACTAGGCCCCTTGTTTTATAATTTGTTTGTTTAAATTTAATTATACTTTGGACACCTTTTCAAGTCAATATATATAGGACCAACTCATGCATTTAGTGACTGTAAAGAATTCTAGCATATACATGTACCCTATAATTTCAATCCCTTACTAATGGCTACTTGTTCTAGTGTCTCTCCATTATAAGCAATATCTCAGACTATAATGCTTACCTACAGTTTTGTACAGCTGTGCAAGAATTTCTTAAAAGAAGTTCTCGATCAGAGGAATTTTTCATGAAAGTTATGTACGTGTTTAAAACAGTGAGAGTTTTTGCTAAAATATCCTCCAAGAAGGCTGTACCAGTTCACACTCCCACCAACAGCGTAGGAGGATGCCCTGAATCTCCATACTGTTTTATTAGTCACGATTTTTGCCAATAAATGAAAATTATACATAATTTTTACCTTCACTTGATTATAGAGGTTAAGCATCTTTCTAATTCAATGTGTTTGGAATGTAAGCTCCATGGGGGAAGGAAATCTTGTCTGTGTCTTTCACTGTTATATACCTAGCGCTTAGAACAGCGACTGGCATCAAGTAGACATTCCATACATATTTGTTTAATTAAGCAATGTTAGTTTTATTTTTCTTTTCAGAGAGCTGCCTTTCGTGGCCTTTTGCCTGTTTCTCTGTTGAGTTCTTGGTCTTTCCTAAGAGCTCATTTGCCCCGCGTTGCAAATATTTTTCCCCAGCTTGCCTTTTTAACTCCTTAGTGTGTTTTGCAAGTCAGATTCTACACGTTTTCATGAGGTCAAACATATTGATCTTTTTCTTCCGGCTTCCCTCAGGCCTAGATTTTTCCCACTACGAAAGAGTCACACAAGTTTTCTTTCTACAATGCGCCTCTAAGGTGCATTTGTTTTTTTTTTCATATAATGTTTGTATTTTGGTCTCTACTTTTTGGGAAAAAGAAAAAAAAAAAGGTTTATCGGATGAAGAGCCCACAAGTATTGGATCACCAAGATAGGGGTATTTATATGGGCTTAATTTACAAATTCATGCCAAAACACATGCATTTTCATTTTGGATTTTTACTCTCCTTTGCCAAGCATGTAAATAATACCTTTGTTTGTATCTTTTAAGAAAATGACCAATGTGAATCATGTGCATTGTAAAAAGTTCAAGCTATCAAAATTATTTAGAGTCAAAAGCAAAAAGTCTCCTTCTACTTTCTCACCCCGCCCCTATAATTCCACTCTCCAGAAGAAATCTCTGTCAACATTTTGGTATATAGCCTTCTAGATCTTTTCCTATGTATACACAACTATATACACACGTATTTGTGGTCCTTTGTTTTTCTTCTTGATATAAGTGAATCATACAATGCGAGTTACCTAAGTGTAGAACTTTTAAAACCAATATACTATAGCTATTATCACATTAGTGTATGCGTATATACATTTATATTTCTTTTCTTTATAATAGAACCAAACCAAACCCATTGCCATCGAGTCAATTCTGACTCAGAGTGACCCTATAGGACAGAGTAGAACTGCCCCATGGGATTTCCAAGGAGTGGCTGGTGGATTCAAACAGCCAACCTTTTGGTTAGCAGCCAAGCTCTTAATCACTGCACCATCAGGGCTCCTTTCTTTGTAATAGCTGCAGTTAATAGTCTGATACATGTACCCTAATTTAGCCGTTTTCTATTGCCAGACACTATGCCCTTGTTTTAAAAATGTTACAATTAATGTTGTTGTGACCATTCCAGATGTATTTTTTGTTCATATGTCAGTAGTTCTGTAGGTTGGAGTCCTAGAAAATGGAATTGTTGGGTTGAAAGATGCACACCTTCATGGTAGACTGGGGTTTGAGGAAGGAGTAGAAGCTGTTTGTACCACTCACACACAGCTCATTGGAATGACTCCACCTCTGCCCTGTGCTTCAGGAATGTTTTGAGTGGTTTTTTTGTGTTGTTGTTGGTTGGTTGATTTGTTTTTTTTATAGGATGAACTCCTAAAAATGGAATTTCTGGGACATAATATAAGGATATACACACTCAACTATGTTCCTATTTCATATCTTCATTCTCAGAAATACATGCTAAAAACAAAACAAAAACCACTTACTTGCAGTGAAATAGCATGAGTTCAGCTCTCTAAACCACCTAAGATGACAAAGGCGTTAGCTTAAAAATTCCAAGTATAATTAATGTGCTAAGTGCGTGCCCAAAGTTACCTAGTAATACTTAGAATTATAATTCAGAGACTGGAATAGAAATTAGGAGAGGATTCACCTACAGATGGGGTCCCATCAGCTGGGACAGTAGCCCGGGCTTCTAACACTTCTCATGATTGAATGAGAAAAAAAAAAAAAAAAACCCAAGCCCATTGTGTCAAGTCAATTCCAGCTCATAGTAACCCTATAGGGCAGAGTAGAACCATAGGGTTTCCAAAGAGCAGTTGGTGGATTCAAACTGCTGACCTTTTGGCTGACAACCAAGCTCTTAACCACCGCACCGGTAAGAGCCCTGTGCAAATTGATCTAAGAGGCAGCAGCTTGCTATCCTGCTTCACCACACAACTCTAGCAGGAGGCCCTGCTGGCTCTGCATCTGTTTCGGAAGCTGCTCAGCAACAGGAGTGGCTCCTCCCTGTGCTGACTAGAGCTAGGAGCCAGCTAAGAGATCTTGTGTCTTTTCCCTCCCCCTCTCTTTCCTAGGTCGGGTGCTCACTTAAGGCCAAAAGTCTTTTAAGGAGGAAAGCTGTTCTTTTATTAGTTGCTGTAAAGTCAGCCCTGACTCAAGGAGACCCCATATGTAATAGAACTAAACGTTGCACAGTCCTGCTCCATCTTCATGATTCTTGGTACAGTCGAGAGCATTGTTGGAGCCACTATGTGTTTTGAGTGCCTTCAATGTGGGCCTCATCTTCCAGCACTATATTGGACAATATCCTGTTGTGATCCACAGGGTTTTCATTGGTTAATTTTTTTTTTTTTTTTAAATTGTGCTTCAGGTGAATGTTTACAGAGCAAGTTAGTTTCTCATTCAACAATTTATACACAAATTGTTTTGTGACATTGGTTGCAATCCCTGCGATGTGTCAACACTCTCCTCTACACTGAGTTCCCCATTTCCATTTATCTTGTTTTCCTGCCCCTTTCTGCCTTTCTCTCCTTGCTTTTGGGCAGGTGTTGCCCTTTTGGTCTCATTTACATGAAGAACTAAAAAGCACGTTCCGCACGTGTGTTATCGTTTGTTTTATACACCTGTGTAATCTTTGGCTGAAGGGTGAACTTCAGAAGTGACTTCAGTTCTGAGTTACAAGGGTGTTCAGGGGCGTTAGTCTCAGGGTTTCTCCAGTCTCAGTCAGGCCAGTAAGTCTGGTCTTTGTGTGTGTGTGAGTGAGTTTGAATTTTTTCTACATTTTTTTCCGCTCTGTCAGGGACCCTCTATTGTGATCCCTGTCAGAAAGGTCGGTGGTGGTAACAGGGCACCATCTAGTTGTTCTGCGCTCAGGCTGGTGGAGGCTGTGGTACTCGTGATGCATTAGTTCTTTGGATTAACATTTCCTATCTTTGGTTTTCTTCACTCTCCCTTGCTCCAGACAGGATAGGACTAATAGATGTATCTTACTTGGCCACTCACAAGCTTTTAAGACTTCAGATGCTACTCACCAAAGTCAGACGTAGAACATTTTCTTCAAGAACTGTGTTATGCCTATTGACCTAGGTGTCCACCAAGACCATGGTCCCCAGACCCCAGCCCAGCAACTCGGTCCCTCAAGGTGTTTGGATGTGTCTGTGAAGCTTCTATGACTTTGCCTTGGTCACATTGTGTTATCTTCCCCTATAATATGCACTGTCATTTCCTTCACCAAAGCTACCACTTCTCTACTATCTAGTTAGTGATTTCCTCTCCCCACCCCACCCATCCCTCCTAACCATCAAATATTCTTTCTTTCTGTGTGTAAACTTTTACTTGAGCTTTTATAATAGTGGTCTCATACAGTATTTGTCCTTTTGTGATTGACTTATTTCAGTCAGCATAATGTCCTCCAGATTCCTCCACGTTGTGAGATACTCCAAGGATTCACCATTATTCTTTATCATTGCCTAGTATTCCACTGTGTGTATGTGCCATAATTTGTTCATCTACTCATCTGCTGATGGGCATTAGGTGGTTTCCATCTTTTTGGTATTGCGAATAATGTTGCAATGAACATGGGTAAGCATATGTCTATTTGCGTGACAGCACTTATTTCTCTAGGATATAGACCTAGGACTGGGGTTGCTGGGTCATATGGTATTTCTATTTCTAGCTTTTTAAGGAGGTGCCATATCATTTTCCATAGTGGTTGTACCATTTTACGTTCCACCAGAAGTCCATAAATATTTCAATCTCCCCACAGCCTCTCCAACATTTGTTATTTTCTGGTTTTTTTATTAGTGCCAGTAATGTTAAAGTGAGATGGTAACCCATCGTAGTTCCGATTTGATTTTTCTAATGGCTAATGATCGAGAGCATTTCCTCATGTGTCTATTAGCTGCCACAATGTCTTCTTTAGTGAAGTATCTGTTTATACCCATTCCCCATTTTTTAATTGGATTATTTGTCTTTTTATTGTTGTGATGTTACAGTATCTTATAGATTTTAGAAATTGGACCCTTGTTGGATATATTGTAGCCAAAATTTTTTTCCTAGTCTGTTGGTTCTCTTTTTACTCTTTTGGTAAAGTCTTTTGATGAGCATAAGTGTTTAATTTTAGGAGATCCTAGTAATCTAGTTTATCTTCTGGTGTTCGAGCATTGTTAGTTATGGTTTATGGGAAGAACACATTCAGCATTTCTCAAGCTGAAAGAAAAAATTCAACCCCTAAGCTACAATATCAAAGAATTCTATGGGCAAAATATTGAACAACCCAGGAAGCTTCAAAAGAAGATGGAAGGAGTACACGGAGTCGCTGTACCAAAGAGAATTGATTTATGTTCAACTATTTTTTTTTTCTTATTTCAGGATGCAGCATATAATCAAGAACTGATGGTACTCAGTGAAGAAGCCCAAGCTGCACTGAAGGCATTGGTGAAAACAAGGCTCCAGGAATTGAGAGAATACCAAATGGGTTGTTTCAACAAATGGATGCAGTGCTGGAGGTGCTCACTCATATGTGCCAAGAAATTTGGAAGACAGCTACCTGGCCACCAATTGGAAGAGATCCGTATTTGTGCCCATTTCAAAGAAAGGCGATCCAACAGAATGTGGGAATTATCGAGCAATGTCATTAATATCACGTGCAAGTAAAATTTTGCTGAAGATCATTCAAAAGTGGTCGAGCAGTACATCAATATGGAGCTATCAGAAATTCAAGCCAGATTCAGAAGAGGATGTGGAACAAAGGATATCGTTGCTGATGTCAAATGGATCTTGACTAAAAGCAGAGAATATCAGAAAGATGCTTATCTGTGTTTTATTGACTATGCAAAGGCATTAGACTGTGTGTATCATAACAAATTATGGATAATGTTGGGAAGAACAGAAATTCCAGAACACTTAATTGTGCTCATGAGGAAACTGTACAAAGACCAAGAAGCAGTCATTTGAACATAACAAGAGGGTACCGTGTGGTTTAAAATTAGGAAAGATGCCTGTCATAGTTCTATCTTTCACCATACTTACTCAACCTGTATGCTGAGCAAAAAATCCAAGAAGTTGGGCTATATGAAGCAGAACGCAGCTTCAGGATTGGAGGAAGACTCATAAATGACCTGCGATATACAGATGACACAACCTTGCTTGTGGAAAACAAAGAGGACTTGAAGCACTTACTGATGAAGATCAAACAGACCACAGCCTTCAGTATGGATTACACCTCAATATAAAGAAAACAAAAATCCTCACAACTGGACCAGTAAGCAACATCACGATAAATGGAGAAAATATTGAAGGTGTCAAAGATTTCATTTTACTTAGATCCACAATCAACACCCATGGAGGCAGCAGTCAAGAAATCAAACGACACATTGCATTGGGCAAATCTGCTGCAAAAGGCCTCTTTAAAGTGTTGAAAAGCAAAGATGTCCCTTTGAGGACTAAAGCGCACCTGACCCAAACCATGTTATTTTCATATGCATGTGAAAGCTGAACAATAAATAAGGAAGATCAAAGAAGAATTGATGTTTTTGAGTTATGGTGTTGGCAAAGAACACTGAATGTATCATTGACTGCCAAAAGAATAAACAAATCTGTTT
Source organism: Elephas maximus indicus (assembly GCF_024166365.1). NCBI lineage: Eukaryota > Metazoa > Chordata > Mammalia > Proboscidea > Elephantidae > Elephas > Elephas maximus. The sequence goes on from NC_064836.1 coordinate 69,338,638, forward strand.
TGGAAGAAGTATAGCCAGGGTGCTCCTTGGAAGTTGGGAGACTTCACCTCGCCAACTTTGGACATGCTATTAGGAGGGACCAAGCCCTTGAGAAGGACATCATGCTTGGTAAGGTAGACGGTCAGCAAAAAAGAGGTAGACCGTCAATGAGATGGATTGGCACAGTGGCTGCAACAATGGCATCAAACACAGCAAGGATTGTGAGTGTGGTGCAGGACCAGGCAGTGTTTTATTCTGTTGTACATGGGGTCACTATGAGTCAGAGTCAACTTCAGGGCACCTAACAACAGAAACAAGAAATTACGGTTTGTACCGTATTTATGCCATGTATTAGGTCCCCCAGTGTTGTTCCTATTTTTAATTCCATGATCTTTATCGTTTCAGGTTTTATATTTAAGTCTTTGATCCATTTTGAGTTAGTGGTTGTATATGGTGTGAGGTATGGGTCTTGCTTCATTTTTTTTACAGATGGACATCCAGTTTTGCCAGCACCATTTGTTAAATAGACTGTCTTTTTCCCATTTAATAGATTTTGGGCCTTTGTCAAAGGTCAGCAGACTGTAGGTAGATGAATTTTCATCTGGGTTCTCAATTCTATTCCATTGGTCTGTGTGTCTGTCATTATACCATATACATTATATGGTCTGTTTTGACTACCATCACTGTACAGTAGGTTCTGAGATCAGGTAGTGTGAGGCCACCTACTTCGTTCTTTTTCTTCAGTAATGCTTTACTTACCTGGTGCCTCTTTCCTTAGCATATAAAGCTGATTATTACTTTTTCCATCTTGTTAAAGAATGCTGTCAAATTTGGATGGGAATTACATTATATCTGTAGATTGCTGTGGAGTTGACATTTTTACAGTGTTGAGTCTTCCTATTCATTAGCATGGTATGTTTTTCCATTTTGTAGGTCTCTTTTGGTTTCTTGCAATAGTGTTTTGTAGTTTTCTTTGTACAGGTCTTTTATGTCCCTGGTTAGATTTATTTCTAAGTTTTTTGTCTTTTTTTTAGTGGCTATTATAAATGGCACTGGGTTTATAAATGGCATTGTTTTTCTGATTATCTTTTCATAGTTTTCTTTGTTGGTGTATAGGAATACAACTGAGTTTTGCATGTTGATTCTATTCTGCTACTCCGCTAAATCTTTCTATTAATTCCAGCAGTTTTCTTGTGGAATCTTTAGAGTTTTCTATTATAGTAACATATCATCTGCAAATAGTGATAGTTTTATTTCTTCCTTACCAATTTGGATGCCCTTTATTTCTTTTTCTTGCCTTATTGCTCTAGCTAGGGTTTCCAGCACAATGTTAAATAGGAGTGGTGATAAAAGACATCCTTGTCTTGTTCCCATTCTCAGGGGGAATGTTTTCGGCCTCTCTCCATCAAGAATGATGTTGGCTGTTGGTTTTGTATAGATGCCTTTTATTGTACTGAGGAATTTCCCTTCTATTCCTATTTTATTGAGAGTTTTTTTAATCAGGAATGGGTGTTGGACTTTATCAAATGCCTTTTCTGCATCGATTGAGAAGATCATGTGATTCTTTTCTTTTGTTCTGTTTATGAGGTGGACTATGTTGATTGATTTTCTAATGTTGAACCATTCTTGCATACATGGTATGAACCCCACTTGGTCATGGTGTTTTTTTTTTTTTTTACATAATGCTGAATTCTACGGGCTATAATTTGTTAAGAATTTTTGCACCTATATTCATGAGAGATAAAACCCACTGCCGTCGAGTTGATTCCGACTCATAGCGACCCTACAGGACAGAGAAGAACTGCCCAACAGAGTTTCCAAGAAGCGCCTGGAGGATTCAAACTGCCAACCTCTGGGTTAGCAGCCGTAGCACTTAACCACTATGCCACCAGGGTTTCCTTTGTGAGAGATACTGATCTGTAATTTTCTTTTTTTGCGGTGTCTTTGCCTGGATTGTTGGCTTCATAGAATGAATTCGGGCGTATCTCTTAATTTTCTATGGTTTGAAATAGTTTGATTAGTACTAGTGTGAGCTTCTCTCTGAATGTTTGTTAGAATTCCCCAGTGAAACCATCCAAACCATGGCTTTTTTCTATTTGGAGTTTTTTTATTATTACCTTTTCAAACTTTTGTTACAGGTGTGTCCAGATTTTCTGCTTCAGTTTGTGTTAGTTTAGGTAAGTAGTGTGTTTCTAGAAATTTGTCCATCTCCTCTAGGTTTTCAAATTTGTCGGAGTACAGTTTTTCCTAGTACACTGTTGTGATCCTTTTTATTTCAGTTGGGTCTGTTGTCACGTCCATCATCTCATTTCTTGTTTGGGTTATTTGCTTGCTCTCCTGTTTTTCTTTTGTCAGTTTGGCCAGTGGTTTGTCAATGTTTTTGATCTTTTCAAAGAACCAACTTTTGATTTCATTGATTCTTTCTATCATTTTTCTCTTCTCTAATTTATTTCTGCTCTGATCTTCACTATTTCCTTTCTTCTGGTGACTATAGGCTTCTGGTGATTGTGGGCTTCTCCTTCTATTTCTTTGAGTTGCAGGACTAATGTTTTGATTTTGTCCCTTTCTTCTTTTTTGATGTATGCATTTACTGCTATAAATTGACCTCTGAGCACTGCCTTTGCTGGTCCCAAAGGTTTTGATTTGATGTGTTCTCATTCTCATTTGATTCCAGAAGCTTTTATTCTATCTTTGATTTCTTCTATTACCCAGTGGTTTTTAAGCAAGTTGTGATTCGGTTTCCATGTTTTTGATTGCTTTTTTTCTTGCTCTTCCTTTTATTAGTTTTTTTTACTTTTATGGTGTTGTGATCAGAGAAAATGCTTTGTATTATTTCAATGTTTTGGATTTTACTGAGAGTTGTTTTGTGGTCTAAAATGTGGTCTATTCTGGAGAATGTTCGATGTGTGTTGGAAAAAAATGCATATTTTGCTGCTGTTGGGAGGAGTGTTGTATGTATGTCTATGAGGTCAAGTTGGTTGATTGTGGCCTTTAGATCTCCTCTATCTTTGTTGAGTTTGTTTCTAGATGTTCTGTCCTTTACTGAGAGGTAGTGTGTTGAAGTCTCCTACTATTATTATGGAACTGTTTCTCTTTTCAGTGTTGCTAGAGTTTGTTTTATGTATTTTGGAGCCCTGTCATTGGGTGCATAGATATTTATTAAGATTATGGCTTCTTGGTGGATTGTCCCTTTGATCATTATATAATGTTCTTCTTTGTCTTTTATAGTAGATTTTGCCTTAAAATCTATTTTATCTGAGATTAGTATTGCCACTCCTGCTCTTTTTTGTTTGCTATTTGCTTGATACATATTTTTTCCATCCTTCCGTTTTTAATGTGTTTATGTCTTTATGTCTTAGGTTATGTCTCTTGTAGACAGCATATTGATAAGTCGTGTTTTTTTATTCACTCTCTGCCTCTTTATGGATGAATTTAAGCTGTTTGCGTTCAGTGTGATTATTGATAGTTGTGAGTTTATTGCTGTCATTTTGCTGTGCTTCCTTTTGTGGTTTTGATGTTTTCTTTGTTCCTCTTACTTTCCTGTGCTACGTTCCTTTTGTTTATGGAATTTTTCATTTCTTTCATTATTATAGATACTGCCATTTATTGAGTCTTTATGTTTTTCTTCTTTTTTATTTTAATGAGTAGGTTTGTTACCTATCTTTGTGATCACCTTGAAATTTACACTTATCTTCCTACATTTAAACCAGTCTTTTATTACTTGATATCTCCATTTGAAAGTTCTACACCTACACCATTTGTTCCCCCTTTTCTTGTATTGTCGCTGTCATCATTTACAGATTGACGCCTCTGTTTCCCTGTTTCAAAACTTTTAGTTTTATTATTGAGAGTTCTTTACCTAGTGTTATCTGGTTGACTCATTCACTGTTTTCAAACAATTTCTTCTTTGTAGTGGCTTCCAATCTAGTATTCTATCCCTTCCTTTAAATTTCAGGGTTCCAGGATTGATGTCTACATCTGTTCTACTTGGTTTTCAGGTCTTTGTTGCAGAGGGATGGCTTGGCTTAGTTTGCCATCTTGGCTATGCCTGTTCATTGGCTAATTTTCAGAAGCAGATTACCAGGCCTTTTTTCCTAGTTGGTCTTAGTCTGGAAGCTCTGCTGAAACCTGTCTACCATGGATGAGTGACCCTGCTGGTATTTGAAAAACCAGTGGCATAGCTTCCAGCGTCATAACAACACTTAAGCCAGCACAGTATGACAAACTTACAGATGGGTGGTTGTCTTAGTTATCTAACACTGCTATAACAGAAATACCATAAGTGGATGGCTTCAACAAACAGAGATCTATTCTCTCATAGTCTAGGAGGCTAGAAGTCAGAATTCAAGGTGCTAGCTTCAAGGGCAGGCTTTGTCTGTCAGTTCTGGGGGAAGGTCTTTGTCATCAATCTTCTGCTGGTCTAGGAATTTCTCAGCACAGGGACCCCATGTCCAAAGGACGCATGTGCTCCTGGCTCTTCTTGTTTGGTGATAATGAGGTCCCTCTCCTCTCTGCTTAATTCTCTCTTTCATATCTCAAAAGAGATTGACTCAAGATACAACCTAATCCTATGGATTGAGTCCTGCTTTATTAACATAACTGCCTCTAATTTTGCCTCATTAACATTATAGTTGTTAGGATTTACAACACATAGGATAATTACACCAGATCACAAAATGGTGGACAACCACACAATTCTGGAAACATGGCCTAACTAAGTTGATACACATTTTGGGGGGATACAATGCAATTCATAACATTCTACCCTTTGGCTCCCCAAAATTCATGTCCTTGCCACATGTAAAACACTTTCACCCCATCATATCATTCCAAAAACCTTAAATCAACTCCAGTCTAAATTCCAAAAATTCTTCTTCATCTGTGAAATCTAGAATACAAGTTATCTGCTTCCAAAGTACAAAGGTGTAAGAGGCACAAGCTAGACATTTCTATTACGAATGGGAGAAATTGAAGGGAAAGGAGGGATAACAGGCTCCAAGTAGTCAGCAGAACACAGTACATTAGCTATCAGACCTTGAAAATAATCCTCTGTTCTCTGAGCCCTCCAGACTCTGGGCGTTGGCCACACTGTCTGGATTCTGGGTGGAGGCCCCTTGGCTCTGGACTTCAGCTCTGCCTTCCGGGCCCACTGGAACAACAACTCTGCTCCTTTGCCTTTGGACAGCCCCATTTTCCTAGTCCATCTGAGTGGTGACCCTACCCACTCAGCCCTGGCAGGCCCTGTTCTTCTGCCCCTTGTGCATGGCAGTCCCACCCCTTTAGCTTTGGATAGTGGATCTGGCCCCATCCTGGTGGCATTCATGAAAGGCATCCCCATACCCTGGAACCAAGTTGGTGAAGATCTGATTCTTTGAAAACCAGGAGGCTGTGGCCCCATCCTTTGAAACCCCAGAGGCCATGGCTCCACCCTTGGAGACCAGAGATGTCATGGCCACACGCTTTGAGACTGAGGGAGCTCTATTTCCTGTGTTCCTTGTCTCTTCAGTTTCTGCTTCCTGGTTCCTTGTCCTCTTGGTCCTCACCAACTGCATCTGCCCTGCTGGGGCAAATGTTCCAAAGCTTTTTAGCTTCAACGATAAGTGCCTAGGGGCATCCCACTCTGCCAGTAAGCTTCGGCTGGAAGGCACTCAACTCTTCTGCTCAATGGGTCAGCACGCCTAGCTCAACCGGTAAGTGCCTGGAGGTATTCCACTCTGCCAGGGAGCCTCCTGTGCAAATTCTTTATATTTTCAGAATATTAACCCATTTTATAATATATTGTAATTGTTTTCTGTCAGTTGTCTTAACTGTGGCTTTCTCCATATAGAGGTTTACAGGTTCATGTGCTTAGAACATGCTTACCACGACTGCTTCCTATCCTCCATGCAGTCCCTCCACTTGAAATCAAGCCACTAAGACCTCTGAACCTCTTCTGGATTGGTAGAATATGGAGACACTCTCATTTACAAGACCCTGTGGGGCAGTTCTACTCTGTGCTATAAGGTCACTAAGCGTCAGAATCGACTCAATGGCAGTGGGTTTCGTTTTGGTTTTTTAGTCATGTACAAAGTTGTAGCTTATCTTTCTGGTAGACTTGAATTCCCCTTTTGTGCAGTCACACTACTGGGAAAGTTGCCATATTGGTTATTATTTACATATGCAAATATATAGCCAGACCTTGCTCTGACTGGAGATGCTGGAGGATTTATGCCTCTGCCTAAAAGAACTAAACTGTTTTTTGCTAATACAGTAGTTTTCCACACTGTAGGCAGTTATAGCTGTAAGTTAGGATTTAAAATGCTTGGGCACTGTGGTTTACTCTTTTTGAGATGCACATGTTCTTTAAACAATTGTTTATAGGCGATAAAACCACAAGATAGCTAGACAACCTGCTGGCAGGATTTCTCCCTAGAGTTGGAGGAGGGATTGTATGCAAAAAGGTTTAGCTTGGTTAAATTCCATCTTGAGTCAGATTTTAAGAGTGAACAACTCAAACCTTGAGAAATATTACAAAAAGAAAACTTCTATTATTAACTTATAAGGGCATGTCATAAGAAAGTGGCCTCTTGCAACTTCATGAGTCTCTCAGTCCTGGTGTTCAACAATCTGATGTGACTGTCCTGCTGAGAACACACCCCTATGAATAAGCCTCCCCAGAAATGGCTATACTTGGGACAGGACATAAGAATTCAGAGACAGGCTCTACCTTGGGAGTGAGGAAGAAATACTACTTTCTTTGCCCTTACTCTTAGACTGTAGAGACTAAAAAAAACAGTTGCCACTGAGTCAGTTCAGACTCATGGTAACCACCTGTGTCAGAGTAGACCTGTGCTCCATAAAGTTTTTAATGGCTGACTTTTCAGAACTAGATCACCCGGCCTTTTTTCTAAGGTACTTCTGGGTACACTCAACCCTTCAACTTTTTAGTTAATAGCTGAGCACCTTATAGACGCTGAATGCACCCTACGGTAGTGCAGGAAGCCTGACTTCTGTATATTCCTGGGTACGCAGAAGCCCCATTGCCATGAAACGACATAATTTTAATTCAAAGAGATTGCACCATCCATAATTGAAAAACACACCAAGCAAACAGGGCCAGCCCTATATGTATAATGCCTTGATAGTATGACTTCAGGGCTTTTAAAAGGCCCTGCATGTCCTCAAAGCCCTTTCCTACTCCCTGGCCCCTTCCCTTTCATCTTATTAGAATAAATCTTCTACAAGACAGCTGAGTTACAAATCTTTACATTGTGAAGATGTTTTCCCCAAAACAAATACCAAAAACACTGATCCAGAGAGGGTTAAACACCTATAATCTCATCTCCCTGCTTAATACTTTGTCAACATCCACAGAAATCCTCAAATTTTCCACAGTGTCCAATGACGTGCCCATACAATGTGTCCTGCATTCAAAAAAACAAACATTAACACTGATCAAGTGCCTCCCCCCTCACATACTGACATATTGGTGTGGCATCCTGGAAAGAAAGCTGAGTTTGGTCACAGAAGACTTTCATTTGAATCACAGCACCAATAGGTGACATGACCTTGGGCACATTATTTAACCTTCTGAGTCTATTTCTTCATTTCTACCAATTTGCAGGGTGAACAAGAGGAAGAAATTTGATGCATGGAAAACAGCCGACCCATGGTGGGCAATGACTAGTACTTAACGTTTAGTTATTATTTTTACAGGCTGTATTAGACTTCTTTGAGTGGATAATTTTATGCCATCTACTGTGCTGCATTCTTTACGTCATCACTATTTTAATCCTTCTAACAACTCTTCAAGATAGGTAGTAAGATCTCATTTTAAGATGACAAAAAGGAAGTACACTGAGGTTAAGTTGCTCAAGTTCTTAAATAGGTCAGTGTAGGAGGTTGACTTTGAACCAGCTCAGGTGAAGAGTTGGCTTCATGGCCACTATTGAACTGAAGAAGTGCAGAGGTCACCTAACAACAGTGGAAGGCATTATCCGGCCATAGCCTCCCCTCTCAGCTTATGGTTTTGCAGGTTCAAAGAACCTGGGAAGGTCAGAGAGGATGAGGTGTAGCACAGATTTCATTTTGTAGATCACCAACAAGAGGTCAAAAACAAACTCAGGACAAATTAAAAGAGCAAAGTAAGCTTCAAGGAAACTTAGCTCATATAGGCAACTTCCCAAAATACCTTTCATTACCCTGATATCTCACGAGTCATCTAAAATTATGAAATTGGTGTGGGTTATGTCAAAGGCAAGCTGGGCTATATGAAGAAGAATGCAGTATCAGGATTGGAGGAAGATTCATTAACGACCTCTGATAGGCGGAGGACACAACCCTGCTTGCTGAAAGTGAAGAGGACTTGAAGCACTTACGGATGAAGTTCAAAGACTGCGGCCTTCAGTATGGATTATACCTTAACATAAAAAAAAAAATTGTCACAACTGGACCAATAAGCAACATCATGATAAATGGAGAAAATATTGAAGTTGTCAAGGATTTCATTTTACTTGGATCTACAGTCAACACTCATGGAAAAAAAAAATTTGCAGTAGTCAAAAAATCAAAAGACACTTTGCGTTGGGCAAATCTGCTCCAAAAGACCTCTTCAAAGTGCTATAAAGCAAAGATGCCACCTTGAGAGCTAAGGTGCACCTGACCCAAGCCATGGTGTTTTCAATCACCTTATATGCATGAGAAAGCTGGACAATGAATAAGGAAGACCAAAGAAGAATTGATGCATTTGAATTATAATGTTCGTGAAGAATATTGAATATACCATGGACTGCCAGAAGAATGAACAAACCTGTCTTGGAAAAGGTACAGCCAGAATGCTCCTTAGAAGCCGGGATGGCAAGACTTCACCTTACTTACTTTGGACATGTTATCAGGAGGGACTAGTCCCTGGAGAAGGACATCATGCTTAGTAAAGTGGAGGGTCACGGAAAAAAGGAAGACCCTCGACCAGACGGATTGACACAATGGCTGCAGCAATGAGCTCAAACATAGCCTCGATTCTGAGTATGGTACAGGACCGGGCAGTCTTTCCTTCTGTTGTGCATGAGGTGGCTATAAGTTGGAACTGGCTCTAGGGCAGGGCACCTAACAACAACAATGTCAACAGCAATTTGTAGAAAGAGCAAAGGATACAGATTTTCTGGCCTTCCCTCTTTTAGCTGAACCCTTTCAGTTTTTTGATTAGGAAAACTGGTAAAATAAAAAAAGTGCTACTTTCTAGGGCTGTTATTATAATTAAGGCAACTATCAGGAGGCCCATCACAGATAACGGACTTTATTCTAGTGATTGACACGTGGTGAGCTTTGAACTAGATCCCAGTCTGAGGCTCTCTGGGGTCATCTGATGGCATGTGATTATACTCCTCAGTGCCTACAGGCTGCAGCTATTAACTGAATCTGCTAGACAATGAATTATTTGAACAACTGAAATTGTACAAACTATTCAGAGCTGTCGAAGTATGAGGACACTATTAATGTTTTTTCCCCAGAGAGGGTTACTATTACCAGCGCTACTTTAAAAAGAAAAGAAAGAATGTACGTCCCACATTTGTTCTCCAAAAAACAAAAACACAAACCCATTGCGTGGTGTCGATTCCAATTCATAGCAACCCTGTGGGACTGCCCGATAGCATTTTCAAGGAGCGCCTGGTGGACTCGAACAACTGACCTCTTGGTTAGCAGCCCTAGCTCTTAACCACTACGCCACCAGGGTTACCGAAATGTATTGTTCTTGACGGGCAGAGCCGAGGAATTATGGATCACTCTGAGCACCCCTTTCTTCTGGTAGGAACCAATCGCCTCCTGTCGCACTCCGTCCCTGGTGCGCCAAACCTCTGCGTTTACTTCTGCCACCCGCCAGCCCAGGGGGAAGGGATGGTTGGGGCGGGGACTGGGAGCACCCGGGCCGCTTCTCACTTCGCTCCTGCAGCTTTCCAAACAAATCAGGGCGGGATGGCAGGGCAGTGTCTTTTTGGCTAAGCAAATCGATACTCCTACCTTGTCCGGAAGCCACCCGCCGCCTTCCTCGGCCCTCCCTCCCCAGTGATTTTCCTGTCCCGGACGCCCGGCGAGGGCGCGCGCTTGGTGTCCGCCCCCCCCCCCCCGAAAGGTAGGGGCTCAGCTGCGCTCCTGCCTTACGGCCCCGGCGGATGGGGATCCCAGCAGCCTCCCCCGGCATTGCACCTTCCTCCGCGAACTTGGGGCGGCCGCGACCACTGCGCATCTGGCGCCAGCCCCTGAGCAGGAGGAGCTTCCCCGTACTCCCGGGGCGCTCGGCGCAGTCGCCTCGGCTTTGGTCCCGGGTGCGGCGGGCAGCGCGCAGGCTAGTGGGCGCCTCGGGCTGCGGGCGGCGCTGCGCCCTTCCCGTCCCCCTCCCCGCCCTGCCCCGGGTGAATGAATCGTGCCCACGCCGCCCCTGACCCACGCCACCTTCCTCCGGTTCCCGCCAGACCCGGGCTTGGGCGGCCCGATGCGACAAGCGCCGCAGGAGAGGCAGCAGCCGGCTGGAGCGGGAGGGCGGAGAGCGGCGGGCTAGCAGCGCGCAGAAGGCGGCCGTCCTCGGCCGCGGACCCCGGGACGCCTCTGTGGTCTTCACGCCTGGGCCTCGGCGGGTAACTCCCAGCACTGGCTTCGCAACGGGTTTGCATCGCGAGGGTGGAAGGTTGGGGTTCCGGAGCCGGGCCAGGGAGGGTCGGGGTGGCCTGGGGTCTGTGTTGCCCAGACCCACGGGCTTTACCGCCTCCGAGGCTGCAGGCTGGCGGGCTGGCAGGGGGCCGCACTAAGCTGCCCGCCGCGCCGCACACCCTTGCAGCCTCAGGAATCGCCCTCTGCGCTCTGCCCCAGCGGCACCCCTGGGTTTAGGAGGTGGAGGGCAGAGGCGGGGGGCGGTGGGACCCTTGTGCCAGCCCGGGTGCGGTGGCTGGAGGTCCCGGAGCCGCCTGGAGGGCCAGAACGAGATGGGGAGCCCCAGTGGGAGCCGACAAGAGCCTGCTCGCGGACCCTCTTAAGTCAAAGAGAAGGCTGCGAGCTGGAGAAACCGACCAGGCTGACGAACTGCAGGCTCCCTCTTGTTTTCTTCTGGAAGGGTCTGTACGCAGGCGAGGGGTCGGGAATGTTCTTGGCTTTTACCGTAGAAAGTTTTCGGAGAACCCCTCTTCCCGCCACCGTAGAACTACACCTAACAAAACAGGCACCGACGCAGTTTGGGGGGAATGTAACGGGTGGCACTAAGAAAACTGCAATGTTTGGGTTGCAGTTAATTTTCAAGATAAAAAAGAAGAAACTTGTCGTTTTGTGGCCGCTGGCTCTGGAGATCAACTCCATTGCTGTGTGCTGTTATTTTAGCGTAAAACAACATCTAGAAAAAGCGGTGTCCAAGAACAAACTCAAAGCACTTTCTCTTAGGGTCTTCAGTAGATCACGGGGGTGGGGGTGAGGGGAGGGTAGGATGGTGGTGGAGATTGCTGTTCAAAGGTAATGTTTAAAAATAGTGAGTGAGAGGTGGAGGGGGGAGGATAACATCCTAAATACCAGAAACCAAACTCCCAAATTCTCAACTAAGCAGTCATATTTGCTTTACGAGGAGCGTCTGAGTACTGCGATTAGATAGGTGGTTAAGGAAACCTTGCAGATGGGCCTCTGTGGCCGAGGGCCCCGGCAGCCTCGTACATGTGCTGGCCACCTCCACCCTGACCTTCTGGTAGCATAATTCCTCTCCAGGTCTCTGATGGCCACCTCTATTACGCTATTGGGATATTTGACTTTGCCGTCTTCCAACTTCCTCTCCCAGCTACAAACCATGAAACTGTCTTTTTATTTACATGGAGGTGCTAAATATTTGGGACTATCTGGCCAGACTGCCAGGATATTTTCCATTGAAGTCATGCTGATTTGACATTTGTAGATTCATTCCTGTGGCTCCTTAATTGCTCTCACTGAAGATGGCTTTTCATACCAAGATCTCCAAAACAGATACCCTGAGGTAATGTTGGTTAGTTTGTCCTCTCTGACTAAGGCTGAGTTCCTCAGCAGCACTTTAAATAATGGCAACTTTGGTTTATAAGGACAACTTTTCTAGAAAGTGCTTGTATTACCTTGACCTGGCTTCTTAATGTGCTCTTGTTCGTTGGTGTGCTGGACTGTGACTTCGTTCACTGCGTGATGGCCCTTTCCTTGAACAGTTATTTTTACTGTAGCCCCTGAGTGTCCTAGTCTCAGATTGTACCATGTGTTGTTCTAATGGCTTGGTAAAATGGACATGCTGTTTTGATTACATTTCACTAGTTTTGTTGGAAATATCCTATTTGCACTTAGAACCCAAAATTAGTAGCAATCTTGGAAAAATCTTTCAGAAAGGGGCAGACAGTATTGCAGAAGAGTGCCATCCAGACACACAGCGTTAGAAAACATCAGTCGGTCAAGAAAACCCTATGGGGCCATTCTCAAGTTTTCTCACCCCAGAGCTCAGCGTCGTCACAGGACTGAATTTCGCAGCCATTCTCTCCCGTTGGAGATTTCTCAGTGTCTGCATCATGTGGGACCTTTTGGGAGGAGAAGTGAAATAACGCAGTGTTTCCCACATCTCCCTGATAGGCATCATCTGTTAACCATGCGGATTGCCAGATGGCTTTCATAGACTTTATGATTCCATCTGGGCTGGAACCCGGAGATCTAACATGCGTCCTAGGCAATGCTTAACAGGAAGGTGAGGGAACTACAACACATGTGTGGCACCCTTTATGAGCCCGGTGTGTTCACATATGCCATTTCATTTAATCTTCCCAGGGACCCTATGAGACAGATTTTTTTTTTTTTTTTTTTGCTCCATTTTATAGTTTAAAAAACTGAGACAGCCCTAGTTAGGTGATTTATGATAGATCGTATAATGGTCTGAATCGCCTCTGCTTTATACTATCCCAGGAAGCCTCCCTATCATGCTGTTGTTGGGTGCTGTCCAGTTGATTCTGACTCAGAACGACCCCATGTTACAAAGTCAAACTGCTCTGTAGGGTTTTCTTGGCTGTATTTTCTACAGAAGCAGATCACCAAGTTTTTCTCCCACGCAATGGTTTAACACTCCATAGCATACATTCTTTAAAAAGTCTTCAGTTCCTTATGCACCTCTTTCTCCTTTGCCTTGTGCACTCTCAGTTGATATATACATCTTAATCTGAATATACCTTCCTAATTACCCCTAAGACTGGGTTTTTAAACAGGTAATCAACATTCTTGCCTTTCTTTTCCTTTTCACCCCTTCTGACTTTCACCAATTAGGTGTCTTCTGTCCTCAGATCTTTCATGTAACCAATTACGTGTGCCGTGTCTGACCAAATCCAGGACGTTATGTTATTTCCGATGTTTTGTATTCCAAAAGTTCTTTTTATTCTGAATATATTTTCACTGAAGTTCTTATTCATCCTCCCAGCTGCACACCATGAAATTGTCTTTTTATTCACAATGGAGATGCTAAATAAGCTCATGTCTTGCCTGGAAGAAGACTTTTCAGGGCCACATCTCCACCCTCACAGTTGAAATTAACCTCTATCTCCTGTCTTTCCCAGCTATAATGTGTAACAGCACACATCACAGTTCCCAAGCTAACCCTTATGGGTTAAAAACATATATGATTTGCAGTGAGCTTAATGTATAGAATGGAATGTGTTCATAGGCCATGAGAGTGTTCAAGTAGGGAATTCTAAATATGGTTCCATATCAGGGAGTCAGAAGCATCATTCCTGCACCGTGGTGGGGTAGCAGAAGTCACCTGTATGGTGACTTCTCAGCAATGAATAAGCAGTAATGTCTCCGACTTGGTAAGGAACTCGGCTGTCATCCAGCTGGGCTAAGAAGGAATGAGATTCTGTGAGTAAGGTTATGAGGATAAGTGAGAGGAAGGAACAGTGGGAGCTAGGGTGCCTCCCTATGTCCATATTTCTTTTTTCCTGGAGAGTGTTTGGTTATCCAGGTGGGAATGGCCAGCTTCTGTTTCTGCTACCACAGCCTTCTGCATCTGACCAGGGACTTTCCCCTTCCTGGACCACTGCAAAAGGGAAGTGTCATGGATTGAATTATGTCCCTCCCCAAAAATGTGTGTATCAACTTGGTTAGGCCGTGATTCCCAGTATTGTGTGGTTGTCCTCCATTTTGTGATTGTAATTTTATGTCGAGAGGATTAGGGTGGGATTGTAATGCCACCCGCACACTCAGGTCACCTCCCTGATCCAAGGCAAAGGGAGTTTCCCTGGGGTGTGGCCCGTACCACCTTTTCTCTCTCAAGGGATGAAAGGGAAGCAAGCAGAGAGTTGGGGACCACATACCACCAAGAAAACAGCACCAGGAGCAGAGCGCCTCCTTTGGACCTGGGGTCCCTGCGCCTGAGAAGCTCCTCGACCATGGGAAAATTGAGGACAACGACCTTCTTCCAGAGCTGACAGAGAGAGAAAGTCTTCGCCGGGAGCTGATGCCTTGAATTTGGACTTTTAGGCTACTTTACTGTGAGGAAATAAATTTCTCTTTGTTAAAGCTGTCCACTTTTGGTATTTCTGTTTTGGCAGCACTAGATGACTAAGACAGCATTTGGTAGAGAATGGGTTGCTGCTGTAACAGATACCTAAAATGTGGAAGGGGTTTTGAAACTGAATGGATAGAGTTGCGACAGCGGCAGAGTGTCAGCACAGCAGAGAACCTGCAGCCACAGAGAAGTGGCAACAGTAGAGAACTAACAGCAGCAGAACCAGGTGACCAGCGTGAGATGGTGCTGGAGCAGACCCATGGAGCTAGAGAGCTGAGTGCCGCTGCGCAGGAGGCTTCCTAGCGGAGTAGGGTGCCTCTAGGCACTTATCGGTGGAGCTACAGAGCTTTGGAACACTTGCCCCAGTAGGGCAGATGTGGGCACGAGGCCCCAGGGGCCAAGAGGCCAAGAAACCAGGAAGCAGAATCTGAAGAGACAACACAAGGAGCCTAGCTACCTCAGTCTCAAAAAGGTATGGTCATGACCTCAGGGGTTTCAAAGGGTGGAGCCATGACCTCTGGTGTTTCTAAGGGTGGAGTTGCCACTCAGATGGACTGGGAGTATAGTGGGTCTAAAGCTGACGGAGCAGAGTTGCTGTCCCAGTGGGCCTGGAAGGCGGAGCTGAAGCCCAGGGCCCCAGGGGCAGGGGAGTGGGATGGGGCTCCACTCAAAATCCAGAGCGTGTGGCCAATACCTAGAGGCTGGAGAGCAGGGTTATTGTATAAATTGTCTCGGAGAACAAAGGATTATTTTCAAAGCTTGGAGGGCTACTATACAGTGTTCTGCTGACTTGCTTGATGCCTGTTTGGCCTCCTTTCCCTTCAGTTTCTCCCATTTGTAATGGAAATGTCTAGCTTGTGCCTCTTCTACCCTTATTCTAGACTTCACAGATGAGGAAGAATTTTTGGATTTTGGATTCAGAGTTAAGACTTTTGCTATGATATGATGGGGTGAATATATTTTGCATGTTGCAAGGATGTGACTTTTGGGGGGCCAAAGGGTGGAATGTCACGGATTGAATTATGTCCCCCCTAAAAATGTGTGTATCAACTTGGTTAGGCCATGATTCCTGGTATTGTGTGGTTGTCCTCCACTTTTTTTTTTTTTTATTGTTCTTTAAGTAGAAGTTTACAGATCAAGTCAGTCTTTCATACAAAAATTTATATACACCTTGCTATATACTCCTAGCTGTTCTCCCCCTCATGAGAGAGCACACTCCTTCTCTCTACCCTCTTTTTCAGTGTCCACTCAGCCAGCTTCTGTCCCCTTCTGCCTTCTCACCTCCCCTCCAGGCAGGAGCTGCCCACATACTCTCATGAGTCTACTTGATCCAAGAAGCCCACTCCTCACCAGTGTCTTTTCCTATCTTACAGTCCAGTCTAATCCCTGTCTGAGGAGTTGGCTTTGGGATTGGTTCCTGTCCTGGGCTAACAGAAGGTCTGGGGAACATACCTCTGGAGTACTTCTAGTCTCAGTCTGGTCTTTATACGAGAATTTGAGGTCTGCATCCCGCTGCTTTCCTGCTCCTTCAGGGGTTCTCTGTTGTGTACCCTGTCAAGACAGTCATTGGTTGTAGCTGGACACCATCTAGTTCTTCTGGTCTCAGGCTGATGTAGTCTCTGATTTATGTGGCCCTTTTTGTCTTTTGGGCTCATAATTACTTTGTGTCCTTGGTGGTCTTCATTTTCCTTTGCTCCAGGTGGCTTGAGACCAATTGATGCATCTTAGACGGCCGCTTGTTAGCATTTAGGCTAGGTTAGGTTGTTAGCATTTAAGACCCCAGATGCTACTTTCCAGAGCAGGATGCAGAATGTTTTATTAATAGATTTTATTATGCCAAAGGTCTAGCTGTCCCCTGAAACCATGGTCTCCAAACCCCCGCCCTTGGTACGCTGGCCTTCGAAGCGTTCAGTTAATTCAGGAAACTGCTTTTGGTTTAGTCCAGTTGTGCTGACCTCTCCTGTATTGTGTATCATCTTTCCCTTCACCTAAAATAGTTCTTGTCTACCATCTAATTCGTGAATACCCGACTCCCTCCCTACCTCCCTCCCACTCTCGTAACCATAAAAGAATATTTTCTTCTGCGTTTAAACTATTTCTTGAGTTCTTATAATAGTGGTCTCATACAATATTTGTCCTTTTGCAATTGACTAATTTCACTCAGTGTGATGCTTTCCAGATTCCTCCATGTTATCAAATGTTTCACGGATTCATCATTGTTCTTTATCGATGCATAGTATTCATTGTGTGAATATACCGTAATTTATTCATTCATCCATTGATGGGCACCTTGGTTGCTTCCATCTTTTTGCTATTGTAAACAGTGCTGCAGTGAACATGGGTGTGCATATATCTGTTAGTGTAAAGGCTCTTATTTCTCTAGGATATATTCTAAGGAGTGGGATTGCTGGATCTTATGGTAGTTCTATTTCTAACTTTTTAAGGAAGTGCCAAATCAATTTCCAAAGTGTTTGTACCATTTTACATTCCCGCCAGCAGTGTTTAAGTGTTCCAGTCTCTCCACAACCTCTCCACCATTTATTATTTTGTGTTTTTTGGATTAATGCCAGCCTTGTTGGAGTGAGATGGAATCTCATTATAGTTTTGATTTGCGTTTCTGTAATGGCTGATGATCGTGAGCATTTCCTCATGTACCTGTTAGCCACCTGAATGTCTTCTTTAGTGAAGTGCCTGTTCATATCCTTTGCCCATTTTTTAATTGGGTTATTTGTCTTTTTGTTGTTGAGCTTTTGCAGTATCACGTATCTTTTAGAGATCCGACGCTGATTGGAAATGTCATAGCTAAAAACTTTATCCCAGTCAGTAGGTAATCTTTTTACTCTTTTGGTGAAGTCTTTGGATGAGCATAGGTGTTTGATTTTTAGGAGCTCCCAGTTACCTAGTTTCCTCTCTGGTGTTTGAGCATTGTTAGTAATGTTTTGTATACTGTTTATGCCATGTGTTAGGGCTCCTAGCATTGTCTCTATTTTTTCTTCAATGACCTTTATTGTTTTAGATTTTATATTTAGATCTTTGATCCATTTTGAGTTAGTTTTTGTGCATGGTGTGAGGTATGGGTCTTGTTTCATTTTTTTGTAGATGGGTATCCAGTTATGCCAGCACCATTTGTTAAAGAGACTGTTTTTTCCCCATTTAACCGACTTTGGGCCTTTGTCAAATATCAGCTGCTCATATGTGGATGGCTTTACGTCTGAATTCTCAATTCTGTTCCATTGGTCTATGTATCTGTTGTACCAGTACCAGGCTCTTTTGACTACTGTGGCGATATAATAGGTTCTAAAATCGGGTAGTGTGAGGCTCCCCGCTCCGTGTTCTTTTTTTTCAGTAATGCTTTACTTATCCAGGGCCTCTCTCCCTTCCGTATGAAGTTGGTGATTTGTTTCTCTGTCTCATTAAAAAATGTCATTGGAGTTTGGATCGGAATTCCATTGTATCTATAGATCGTTTTGGGAAGAATAGACATTTTTACAATGTTGAGTCTTTCTATCCATGAGTGAGGTACGGTTTTCCACTTATGTGGGTCTCTTTTGGTTTCTTGCAGAAGTGTATTGTAGTTTTCTTTGTACAGGTTTTTTACGTCTCTGGTAAGATTTATTCCTATTTTACCTATTTTATCTTCTTGGGGGCTACCGTAAATGGTATTGATTTGGTGATTTCCTCTTCGATGTTCTTTTTGTTGGTGTAGAGGAATCCAACTGATTTTTGTATGTTTACCTTGTATTCTGATACTCTGCTGAACTTTTCTATTAGTTTCAGTGGTTTTCTTGAGGAGTCTTTAGGGTTTTCTGTGTATAAGATCATGTCATCTGCAAATAGAGATACTTTTATTTCTTCCTTGCCAATCTGGATGCCCTTTCTTTCTTTATCTAGCCTAATTACTCTGGCTAGGACCTCCAGCACAATGTTGAATAAGAGCAGTGATAAGGGGCATCCTTGTCTGGTTCCCGTTTTCAAGGGGAATGCTTTCAGACTCTCTCCATTTAGGATGATGTTGGCTTTGTATAAATGCCCTTTATTATGTTGAGGAATTTTCCTTCTATTCCTATTTTGCTGAGAGTTTTTATCATGAATTAGTGTTGGACTTTGTCAAATGCCTTTTCGCATCAATTGATATGATCATGTGGTTCTTGCCATTTGCTTTATTTATATGATAACCGCCCCCCCCAAAAAAAACCCCATTTTTCTAATGTTAAACCATTCCTGCATACCTGGTGTGAATCCCACTTGGTTATGGTGAATTATTTTTTTGATATGTTGTTGAATTCTGTTAGCTAGAATTTTGTTGAGGTATTTTGCATCTAAGTTTATGAGGGATATAGGTCTATAATTTTCTTTTTTTGTGGTGTCTTTACCTGGTTTTGGTATCATGGATATGCTAGCTTCGTAGAATGAGTTTGGGAGTATTCCAACTTTTCTATGCTCTGAAATGCCTTCAATAGTACTGGTGTTAACTCTTCTCTTAAAGTTTGATAGAAGCCTTCTGGGCCAGGGCTTTTTTTTCTTGGGAGTTTTTATATTACCTTTTCAGTCTCGTCTTTTGTTATGGGTTTATTTAGTTGTTCTGCCTCTGTTTGTGTTAGTTTAGGTAGGTAGCGTGTTTCTAGAAATTCATCCTTTTCTTCTGGGTTTTCAAATTTGTTAGAGTACAATTTTTCGTAGTAATTGGATATGATTCTTTTAATTTCATTGGGTCTGTTGTGACATTGCGCATCTCATTTCTTATTCAGGTTGTTTGCATCCTTCATGTTTTTCTTCTGTCAGTTTGTCCAATGGTTTATCAATTTTATTAATTTTTTCAAAGAACCAGCTTTTGGTCTTGTTAACTCTTTCAGTTTTTCTGTTCTCTATTTCATTTAATTTTGCTCTGATTTTTATTATTTACTTTCTTCACATGCCTAAGGTTTTCTTTTGTTGCTGTCTTTCTGTTTGTTCAAGTTATAGGGATAATTCTTTGATTTTGGCTCTTTCTTCATTTTGTACGTGTGTATTTATTGACTCGACGGCATTGGGATTTATTGATATAAATTGACCTGTGAGCACTGCTTTCACTGTGTCCCAAAGGTTCTGATAGGAAGTGTTTTCATTCTCATTGGGCTCTATGAATTTCTTTATTCCTTCCTTAATGTCTTCTATAACCCAGTCTTTTTTGAGCAGGGTGTTGTTCAGTTTCCAAGTGTTTGATTTCTTTTCCCTGCTTTTTCTGATATTGATTTCTACTTTTATGGCCTTATAGTCAGAGAAGATGCTTTGTAATATTTCAGTGTTTTGGATTCTGTTAAGGCTTGCCGTGTAACCTAATGTATGGCCTATTCTAGAGAATGTTTCATATGTGGTGGAAAAGAAAGTATACTTGGCTGCTGTTGGGTAGAATGTTCTATTTATGACTATGAGGTCAAGTTGTTTGATTGTGGCATGTAGATCTTCTGTGTCTTTATTGAGGTTCTTTCTGAATGTTCTGTCCTTCACTGAAAGTGGTGTGTTGAAGTCTCCTACTATTATTGTGGAGGTGTCTATCTCACTTTTCAATGCTGTCAGAGTTTGTTTTATGTATCTTGAAGCCCTATCATTGGGTACATAAATATTTAATATGTTTATATCCTCCTGGTATATTGTTCCTTTAATCACTATATAGTATCCTTTCCTGTCCTTTGTGGTGGATTTAACTTTAAAGTCTCTTTGGTCGGAGATTAATATTACCATTCCTCCTCTTTTTTGATTGTTGTTTGCTTGATATATTTTTTACATCCTTTGAGTTTTAGCTTGTTTTTGTCTAAGTCTAAGGTGTGCCTATTGTAGGCAGCATATAGACAGATCATTTTTTTTTTTTTAATCTATTCTGACCCGTCTGTGTCTTTCTTGGTGCATTTAGTCCATTTACATGCAGCATAATTATGGATAGGTATATTAGTGTACTGCTGTCATTTTGATGTCTTCTTTTGTGTGTTGTTGACAGTTTCTTTTCCCACTTAATTTTTTGTGCCGAGGAGTTTATATATTGTCTTTTCATCTCATTTGTTGTTGTTGATTTTGTTTTTACTGAGTCTTTATTTTTTTCTTGTATTTTATTTTGATAAGTAGGATTGTTAGTCTGCTTTGTGGTTACCTTAATATTTACCCCATTTTTCTACGTTTAAACCTAACTTTTATTTCTTTATATCGCCTTGACGTCCTCTGCATATGAAAGATTTGTGACTACTTAGTCCATCTTTATTGTTTAATTTTGTCTTCGTTTACATAATGACATCACTGTTTCCCTGTTTTGGGCGTTTTTTAAAATCTGGATTTATTTTTGTGATTTCCCTATCTGCGCTGACATCTGGTTGCTCTGTCCTGTGTTCTAGTCTTAGGTCGATATCTGATATTATTGATTTTCTAACCAAAGAACTCCCTTTAGTATTTCTTCTGGTTTTGGTTTGTTTTTTACGAATTCCTAAAATTCTGTTTATATGGAAATCTCCTAATTTCACCTTCATATTTGAGAGATAGTTTTTAAAAAAAAAATTTTATTGTGCTTTAAGTGAAAGTTTACAAATCAAGTCAGTCTCTCACACAAAAACTTATGTACACCTTGCTACATACTCCCAATTGCTCTCCCCCTAATGAGATAGCCTGCTCCCTCCCTCCACTCTCTCTTTTCGTGTCCATTTTGCCAGCTTCTAACCCCCTCTACCCTCTCATCTCCCCTCCAGGGAGGAGATGCTAACATACTGTCAAGTGTCCACCTGATCCAAGAAGCTCACGCCTCACCAGCATCCGTCTCCAACCCATTGTCCAGTCTAATCCCTGTCTGAAGAGTTGGCTTCGGGAATGGTTCCTGTCCTGGGCCAACAGAAGCTCAGGGGGGCATATGCTTCTAGCCTCAGTCAGACCATTAAGTCTGGTCTTTTTGTGAGAATTTGGGGTCTGCATCCCACTGCTCTCCTGCTCCCTCGGGGGTTCTCTGTTGCATTCCCTGTAGGGCAGTCACCAGTTGTAGCCAGGCACCATCTAGCTCTTCTGGTCTCAGGCTGATGTAGTCTCTCGTTTATGTGGCCCTTTCTGTCTCTTGGGCTCGC
The DNA here is from genome assembly GCF_024166365.1 of Elephas maximus indicus. Taxonomy (NCBI): domain Eukaryota; kingdom Metazoa; phylum Chordata; class Mammalia; order Proboscidea; family Elephantidae; genus Elephas; species Elephas maximus. The sequence goes on from NC_064836.1 coordinate 69,360,202, forward strand.
AGTTACCTTGTGTCCTTGGTGTTCTTCATTCTCCTTTGACCCAGGCGGGTTGAGACCAATTGATGCATCTTAGATGGCCCTTGCTAGCATTTAAGACCCCAGACGCCTATTGAGAGACAGTTTTGCTGGTTATATGATTCTTGGCTGGCAGTTTTTTCCTTCAGTGCTTTATATACGTCATCTCATTTCCTTCTTGCCTTCATGGTTTCTGCTGAGTAGTCCAAGCTTATTCTTACTGACTCTCCTTTGTAGGTGACTTTTTGTTTATTCCTAGCTGCTTTTAAAATTCTCACTTTGGTTTTGGCAGGTTTGATTATAATATTTCTTGTTGACTTTCTTTTGAGATCTACCTTATATGGAGTTCGATGAGCATCTTGGATAGATGTCTTCTCATCTTTCACAATATCAGGGAAATTTTCTGCCAACAAATCTTCAACATTTCTCTCTGTATTTCCTGTTATCCCTCCCTGTTGTGGTACTCCAATCACTTGTAAGTTATGTTTCTTGATAGAGTCCCACATGATTCTTAGGGTTTCTTCATTTTTTTTTTTAATTCTTTTATCTGATTTTTCTTCAAGTATATTGGTGCCAAGTGTTTTTTCTTCAGTCTCAGTAGCTTTGCTTTCCAGTTCCTCAGTTCTGCTCCTCTGACTTTCTGTTGAGTTATCTAATTCTGTTATTTTATTGTTAATCTTCTGGATTTCTGATTGGTGACTCTATGGAGCCTTACAGCTTATTGAATTTTTCTTTATGTTCTTGAATAACCTTTTTAAGTTCTTCAACTGCTTTATCTGTGTTTTCCTTGGCTTGTTCTGTGTTTTGCCTGATCTTGTTCCTGATGTCTTGAGGAGTTCTGTATCTTAATCTTTTGTATCCTACATCTGGTGTTTCCAGGAAGATACCTTCATCCAGAAGATTCCTTGATTCTTGGTTTTGAGAGCTTGTTGGAGCAATCGTGGTTTGCTTCTTTATGTGGTCTCATATTGACTGTTGTCTCCAACCCATCTATAAATTATTGTATTAGTTAATTTTATGTTTGCTCATTGTATCCTAGCTTCTTGTTTGTTTTGTTTTGATATACCCAAATAGGCTGCTTGAGTGAGCTAGCTTGATTATTTTTTGCATTTGAAGCTCTAACGTCCTGTCATGAGGTGGCTAGAGGTGTTACCTTGTATGGATTCAGCTCAGGTGTCTAGGTCGTTGGTCATCAAGTGTGTGTGGTACAGGCTCTGTCCTACACTCTTAGAGGGGGAGGGGTGATTGGTGTAGGTACAGGTGTCCGAATGCAGCAGGGTGGTCATGCTGTGAACAAGGCAGGGGGCTGACAACCATCCCCTGAATGTGAGACAAGCTTGTCCCTGTTCCCTAGAGTGCATGGGTGGGTTCTGAAGCTCTACTATAGGCATCCAATGCTTTTGGTTGTATGGACTGGGAGGCACCTCTTATCTTGGGACCCTGTTTTGGGTGGCTCTGTGACGCACGTAGAGCCACCAGTCCTTAGGCCTGCTATGTGGGTAGATGAGGACCCTGTTTAATAGGCAAAGTGGTGTCAAACTTCAGACATCCACCTCTACACTGCACGGCTGGAACAGTTGCAGTCTGCCAACAAGGGCCTGTTCTGTTCTCCTGAAATGGGCCTACACAGGTCCATCCAAGGGTGAAAGTACATGGACCGTTTGTGCCTGGAGAGGTGCTGCTTCTGTCCTGAGCACTCCAGCTTAGTGGAACTGGCAGATTATCTTTTCCCCCAGCTGTTAATTTATTCCTTCTCCAAGGCTGGGAGAATGGCTCAAGACATGCAGCAGGACCTATCTCAGGCCCAAGAAAATCGACAGCCACTGAAGACATCTTGGGGGCTGGGGGTGCAGTAAAATAAACCAAGTACTTAGTTTTTGCTGAAAGTGCCGTTCTCTCTGGTTCTGGAGTTGTGAGTAGGCTGTGGGGCTCGCTGTCTCTCCCTGAAGAAACTGTGTCCAGCATGCTACTGCCAGCTCCACCGTGGTTGCTCCACGGAATGGGCCCAGAAGGTTCCCGGTGATTCAGGTCTGGCAACCCCTCACCGCTTCTGAACCGTCTCTCCCTCCCCCTGTAGCTCAGTCTGTTTTCTAACTTTGCCTTTGATGTTCAGGGCTACTAGCTTGTCATACATATAATTATTTAACTCATTTTTTTCAGGTCTTTGTTGTAAGAGGGATAGCCGGAAGTGCCTGACTACTTCGTCGCCTTAGCCCTTCCTCCTGTCCTCCGTTTTGTGATTGTAATTTTATGTTTAGAGGATTAAGGTGGGATTATAACACCACCCTTACTCAGGTCACCTCTCTAATCCAAGGGAAAGGGAATTTCCCTGGAGTATGGCCTGTACCACCTTTTCTCTCTCAAGACATGAAAGAGAAGCAAGCAGAGACTTAGGGACCTCATACCATCAAGAGAGCAGCACCAGGAGCAGAACATGTCCTTTGACCCAGGGTCCCAGTGCCTGAGAAGCTCCTCAACCATGGGAAGATTGAGGACAAAGACCTTCCATAGCTGACAGAGCAAGAAAACCTTCCCCTGGAGCTAACACCTTGAATTTGAACTTTTAGCCTAATTTACCTTGAGGAAATAAATTTCTCTTTGTTAAAGCCATCCATTCATGGTATTTCTGTTATTGCAGCACTAGAAGACTAAGACAGGAAGAATGAATGTGTCCTCAGCTTGTTCCCACTCATTGGTTATTAGGAAAGCACCCAGCCCATGGGGAATTTTCTCATCATAAACACTGAGAAGCTGTTTATGTGAAAAGGTTCTCTTCCCCATCCCACCCCCACACCTGGATGCAGATGGCATCATTTTGTTCAGTTGCATCTAATGCTGGTCTTTGAAGGATTCTTTAAACATTATTTACTGTTTATTCATTAGGAACGAAAAGCTCTTTAGGAGATAAGAAGACTAAATGCTCTAGATGAGGAGATCGGAAAGAAGTTGAATGTTCCTCCAAAGGTGCTGGGGTCACTCTAACCTTCCACAGGTTGTAGGAGCAGACTTGGAGTTGCTGTGGCTGTGGGCCATGGGTCATTGTGCCCAGGGGACAGAGGCAACAAGGGAGCAGAGAATGATTTGGCAGTGAATGTTTGGTGAGTTCCTGCACGGTCACCCCTAAATTGAGACTTTCAAGTTCAACTAATATTTACTAAGTATCCACCATGTAACAGAAGGTGTTGCATTGAATAGGATGTAGCATTGAACAGGACAAACCCCCTACTGTTTGTTATAGAGCATATGTTTTTGAGGGCAAGACAGTCAATAAACAAGTAAGGACATTTCAGATAGAATAGGTGTTGCAAAGACAATACAACAGGGGGTGTGGCAGAGAGGGGAAGGGGGAGACTACTTTAGCTCAGTCAGAGAAAGCTTCTCTGAGGAAGGGATATTTGAACTAAGATATGTGAATGAAAAAGAGCCAGGCAAGTGAAGATCAGGAGGAAGAGTGAATTGAAGATTAGCCAGGAGAGGAAACAGCAGCTGTAAAGACCCTGAGGCAGGCATGAATGTGGAGTGTTTAAGACAATGAAGGAAACTCAATGTGAGAAGAGTGTGGTTAGTTGGAAAACTGGTAGTTGGAGAAGAGGGCACGGGGGAGTAGGAGGAGATGAAGTCAGGAGGTAGGCAGGAGGGAGATTATGTAAAGCCTTCAAGTTTTAGAAAGGAGTTTGGATTGCATTTCAATTAGAATGGGATGCCACAGGAGGTTTTTAAGCAAGGAGTAACTTGGTCTTCATGGGGGTAGTGGTAGTTCAGTGGTAGACTCTTCGCCTTCCATTCGGGAGACTGAGTTTGATTCCCAGCCAATGCACCTTATGTAGAGCCACCACCCATCTATCAGGGGAGGCTTGGGTGTTACTGTGATGCAGAACAGACTTAGATGGACTTCCAGACTAAGATGAACTAAGAAAGGCCTGGTGATCTGCTTTTGAAAATCAGCCTATGAAAACCCTATGGATCACAGTGGTCTAATATGCAACCATGAGTCGGGGAACAACTCCATGACAGCTAACAACTCAGCCTTCACTCAGCGGGCAGTAGGATTTCATTCTCTTGGGTGACTGGCCATCCCTGATTTCCCCCACTTTTCCTTAGGCTAGGACACCAACCAGGCCCCACAGAGAGGCAGAACGCAGAGGACCCTAGACAGTATCCCTTTTATTCTCTGAAATAAATCCATATTCTCCTTTATTTTCACCTTTATGAACAAACCTCTTTCCATCAGTAGTTCTGATTTCTCAACCTCTCTTCAGACTGGATATCTAGTGGTCTCTAAGAAGTTTATAAGTTGGCTGGTGATATCCGGAACCAGATATTAAAAGTTAAATTATCTAGTCAAATTAAATCTCAGTTGATAACCTTTTGCAAGGCAATTCTTGTTGTAAGAGGTAATATTCTAAAATAACCCAAAGGTGTTGCCTTTCCTTTCACTTAGCTTCTCGTGGCCTGCCATCTGTACCGTCTGCTAAGCGGGGGGCTCATGCTGTGTTAGAGTACAGTCTGAGTGAAAATGTACAGAATTCTTATAATGTTTGTCATGGGAATAGACCATGCCTGAGAAAATTCATTTTTATTTGTTTTATATATGATCTTGGAAGTCTTAGAGTAATGCTGAAATCATAAAAGTTTATGTCCAAGTTGATATTTCCTAGTTTAAAAGAAAAAAACAAAACAAAACTGTTGTATCAGACGTTAACAGAAGGTCCCAGCATTTTATCAGTTATCCTTTGATTCCAGAGTGTTTCATTGCCAGTATATGACTCTCTGTAACTTGACATAATTGTTAAGAGTTTCTTAGTTCCTAGTGCTCCTGTAACACAAATACCGGAAATGGATGGCTTTAAAGAACAGAAATTAATTTTTTCATAGTTCAGGAGGCTAGAAGTCAAAATTCAAGGCTTGGCTCTAGGGGGAGGTCCTTCCTTGTCTGTTTCAGCTTCTTGTAGCTGCCAGCAATCCATCTGTCTCTCTCCTCTGTCTTCCTCTTCTCCTTGTATGTGTGTGTCTCTGTCTGTTTTGCTCTTTCTTTAGCTCAGAAGTGAGTAGATTTAGAACTCAACTACTTGCGTATGATCTGGTTAACATAGCAAAGAAAACCCTATTTCCAAACAGGATTACATCCACGGGTATAGGGGTTAGGATTCCAACACATGTTTTGGGAGGATACAATTTAATCTGTAACAGAGAGAAAATTTTTTGAAATCCTTTAGCCAGATGCTGTGCTTATTTGGTAGTTTACATACTTAACTACAACTCACCCATTTCTCCTTTTGTCTGTTTCTTTATGGTTGATGTATTGGCCTAAAATCTAGAACATATTTCTATTTGCAGGGGCAGCAACTGTGTCTGTACCTGTTAACAGTGTCTAGCATATTATAGATGCATCAAAGATTTGACAAATGACTGTGCACTGATTAAGTCACAGTGTTAATATACTAGCTGAGTTTAAACATCTTTATAACTAATACGATTGATCTTTACAGTGTCATCAGTTTGCCATCTCAAAAGTTTTCCCCAGTGGATAGAATGGGCTAAAGGTGAATTCAACCGTGTGGAATGTTTGTATGTCGTTGTTATTGTGGTTCATTGCCATTGAGTTGGTTCTGACCCACGGTGACGCCATGTGTGCAGAGGAGAGCTGGTCTGTAAGGTTCTCACGAGTGACCTTTTGGAAGCAGATTGCCAGGTCCATCTTCCGAGGCACTACTGAGTGTGTCTGAACCCTGAACCTTTTGCCTGGTAGTTGAGTGCTTAACATGTGCGCCACCCAGGGACTCCTAATAAAAATGCCCCTGACTTTTTTTCTTTCTAAAAATAGCGTACCTATGCTAACAATGAAGGTACTTGTATACCACTAGATGGATATATTTCTTTTAAATATGTTTTCATTTATAGTAAAATGTTACTAGTGTTTCATAATTCATAATTTATGATAATTTGAGTTGGGCTAATCAGGCCTGTGGCTACATTACTGAGGAAATAAGCATGGCAAGGACTTAATAACAGAAAATCATTTTTCTTTTTAATAGTACAATGTCTTTAATTTTGTTAGTACATTTTTTCTTCTTTTTTTTCGATAGCATGTGTTTTCAGTATTGGAATGCATGTTTACTAATTTGAGTGTATTTAACTTTTGGGTTGGTAATATGGATATTGGAGCCCTGGTGATGAAGTGTTTAAGAGCCGTGACTGTTAACCAAAAGGTCGGCAGCTCAAATCCACCAGTTGCTCCTTGGAAACCCTTTGGAAATCCACCAGTTCTACTCTGTCCTGTAGGGTTGCTATGACTCAAAATCAACTTGCGGTAAAAGGTTTGTTTTGTTTTTTTGTTTGTTTTAATCTGGATCTTGAGAAATGTGATCTGGTAATACAAGCCAAAAATGAGGCCAGTGGCACTCTGGCACCACCGACCTGTGGTATGACAATGTAACAATAAGAGCTATATAAATAATTTATCACAGGTGCCTTTCCATTAGGTTACATGGGGAACCTCTGGTTTTCTAAATATGACACAGAAAAACCAAAACAAGCCCTTCAGGCCTCCCTAACTATCACACAGGAAAGCCAGAGTTATGCTTGCAGGCCTTATCTCACAGAAGTAAAGGAAAAAAAGGCAAAAGTTTATAAAACTAACATATCCAGGAATCACTACCTGATAGAATGCTCAACCTACAGGACGGTGAGGCTCCAGCTCCTCCGATGAGCTTTACACATTTCCAAAGGGACCCACCTGACGCTCGATGCCTTAGATCCTGAATAATACACTGCCTCTGAGGGCCAGAGGCATAAAATGTGAGTGGCATACTGTCTATGCCAATGGTAACAAAAGAGTTAAGTCCCCTACTTTAGAAGTAGTTTCAAACCCTTGAGTAAACAGAGATTTTAGTGCTTAAATTACACTACTTACTATGATTTTTTTTTAGATTTCCGTTAGGTATCACTTAACCTAGTTTGAGACACAAACAAGTATCCTGGGGGGAAATGCCCTCTTCCTCAAGATTGCCAGAGCTGGGAGGAGAGAGGGAGGAACTCCCAGCAGAGGGAACTGAGAAGGAGGCGTTGGCACAAGGTAGGTAACAGGGTGGGCTCCTAGTAACAAAGCTTCTCATAAAGAATGATGTCTACAGTGGGTAGCCCCTTGATTAATAGAGATATTCAGTATTGCAGTGTTTAAAATCTAAAGATATAAAAGTTCTGCCTTTTAGGTTTGTTTTCTCATTTTCCACGAGAACATGATGCTATGTACACACAGCCTTCCTGCCTTTGAGCTGATTTTATGGAGTCCCCTCTCCCCTACCCCCGACAGATTCCTGGGTAGTGCAAACAGTTAATGTGCTAGGCTGCCAAATCAGAGGTTGGAGGTTGAAGTCCACCAAGAGGTGTCTTGGAAGAAAGGCCTGGTGATCTGCTTCTGGGAAAAAAAAAATCAGCCATTGAAAACCCTATGGAGCACAGTTCTACTCTGACACACAGGAAGTCACCATGAGTCAGAATCAACCTGATGACAACTGGTCCTCCCCTCAGCCCTTTCAGATTCTAGTCCTTGGAAAGGTTATCAACCCAGTCTCTGAGAGCTTGGTGGAGTTTGCTTCTTAGGAAATATTGTGTTACAAATGTTTAGGCAAATATCATAACTGAAGGAAGTCACAGGCACATTATTAAAATCTTGTGCAATTCTTTGATATATAAAAGTCCTTGATGGGTTTTTTTTTTTTTTTTGATGGGTGGAGGGTGTAGAGATAAGGGCTGTGTACATTTTCTATGTTTGGCATAGAGTCAAAGGATAAAAAGAGATCAGAGTTTTTTGTTTTTTAATTCCCTGATTTCTTTTTAAGGATGATTTATGACTGCATCTAAAAATTGCATCTAAATGCATTTAGGTGTAATGAGATGCTAATCCAGGCATTGGAGTTAGTCTGTGAATGGATTTGTAACTCCTTTTCATCAACAGCAAATCATTTAACCTAGAATTTTATTTAATTGGTAGATTCTGAAAGTTAAACGATCCTATTTTTTAAAAACATAAATGATCTTTGTGAACCAATATTTCAGGTAAATGTCAAAGTAATTTACCTCATTACCCTCGTTTGACCCCAACTATGCTATAAATAAGGTAGCCCTGATAGCGAAAATGGTTTGCACTCATCGGTGGTTCAAACCCACCCAGTGGCTCTACAGAAAAAAGGCCTGACAATCTACTTCTGAAAAGTCACGCACTGAGAGTCCTATGGAGCACAATTCTACTCTGACATACAAGGGGTGGCCGTGGGTCACAGGTGACCCTGCAGCAAATAGTTAAACAGTGGGGGGGGTTCTTATGCTTCAATCACGCCCTGGTGACTTACGGAAATCTACCCAAGCTCTCCACCCTGACCACCAATATTCTTGTACGTGTACCTTTCATGAAAACATTCCTTAAGCATGGTCTTTGTTATGAAAATTTTCTTCTGCTTAAAAATCCAGGAAATTTCTTCGGATTGATGCTTCCCGCCACCTCATGGTGCTAACTTTTGGTCACTCTCTTATTTGAACCTTTAGCCAAGACGAGCCTCCTGGTGTTTTAGCTTGTGCTGTTCTTTTGGCACCCGCGGCCTTTCTTCTTCCATTCCACACTTCTGCATCCAACCGAGGTCATATAACCCGGGCTCATTTTCCAGCTTCATGGCCTGTATCCGTGTGGCTTTGAGCAAGTTGCCTTAACTTCTCTGAACCTCATTTTCCTTATCTATAAATATGAAATAATGTCTACATACAGTTTTTATAACAACAATAAAAACTCACAGATAAATAGTATAGCATGGTTTCTGCCAAATAGCAAACATTTCATAAAATGTTATCTGCCATTATTACAACCCTACGATTGTAGCTATTACTAAAACTCTATTCTTTAAATAGATAAAAATTAACTTTCTCTATTTTTTTTTTTTAGAAGGTCTTTCTGACTGATCTTATCTAGCTTTAGTATCTCCTCAAGGCTGTTTCTTACCTGTCTTTGTTTTGGACTGTTTTATTCTATCCATGTTGTTCTATTTCTTTATTTTTCATTGAAAAGGAACACATATTTGGGCATCTATGATGTGCCAGGTGCTGTGCTATTATATAGGGATCTATGGGTACACAATGGAGGGACCCAACCAGTGTGATTATCGGTGAGTGTGAGTGTCTGTGAGTGTGAGTATGCCCATGCACTTGTGTTTTTAGTTCAGTTGGGGCAAGACAGCCTGTTGGTTGAACAGGGCTATGAGTTTTTCAGGATAAACTAGGGCTAAGAGGTAAAATGGAGCCCTGGTGGTGCAGTGGTTAAGAGCATGGCTGCTAGCCAAAAGGTTGGCAGTTCGAATCCACCAACTACTCCTTGGAAACCCTTTGAGGCATTCTACTCTGTCCTACAGGGTCTCTATGAGTCAGAATCAGTTCAATGGAGGTGGATTAAGAAGTAAAAACTACTCTTTCTAGATGTTCATTTAAAAACTTTTAGTCTGGGTCTTTGTGGTTTTAAAATGCCTGTTCTTGAAACAACTTTACATACGCTTTTTTTCTTAGGCTTTCCTCTATCCTCGTCCAAATGCAGGGTGGGGGATAGAAAGGGAAGCTCTCCTTGAAGAGAGATGATTCCAGCTTATTGGGAGGAGGGGGAAAACGGGGAGAGGAAAAGCATTCCAGACAGTAAGAGCAGCGTGATCAAAGGCACCGAGGCATGGAACCGTGTCAGTATGATCGAGGCTGCACAAAGATTGGTGTTAGTAGAGCATAACGTTCAAAAGTCAGTTTGAGGAGATGAGGTGGGAGAGGCCGTAGAAGTCTGTTCCAATAGACTCAGAGGCTTACGGCCTATATAGTTTCATCTCCCTGCAAGGCTGTGCACTTAGGGAGGGAGGTTTGTGTAAATGAATTACAGCAAATACAATCTGCACATTGCTTCCAAGGCTGTGAATCTTTATGGAAGCAGACTGCCACATCTTTCTCCTGTGGGTCGGCTGGTGGGTTAGAACCACGGACCCTTCTAAAGTTAGACTTGGATCTTACATATGGTGTGTAGTACATCTCTTTGATTTGTTCTTTTCATAAGAAAATGATGAAAACATTAGTTAAAGTAATACATAAATGATTATAAGAGCTCTCATTTTTAATAACCCAAGTACCTAAAGGGTAAAAATGTTAAATATCATTTGTGACTTCTGAAGCATAAGATTCTGTATGAAATTTTATAATAGAGCTAGAATTCAGACAGAATGGAGACATCCAGTGGGAAGAGTCAAGAGGATCACTACAAATTCATGGCCGTGGAACTTTTAGTTTCTCCCGCATACATTTACCTACTGCCATAGAGTCAATTCTGACTCACAAGGACCCCATAGGGTTTCCAAGGCTGTAAATCTTTATAGAAGCAAACTCCCTCATCTTTCTCTCACAGAGCCACTGGTGATTTGCAACTGCTGACCTTTCCATAGAAAGTCAAGTGCTTCTTCTATTCACAGCTTCATTATCGTGCACTTACGTGTTTTATAATTTGTATGTAAAGTTAGATCACTATTTCATTTTCATTTCTTTGTTTGTATTGCTATTAAGTTTTGACTTCTCCTTTCCACTCACATTTCATACGTACCATTCAGTTCTTAATATATTAATGTTATTCATAGCTTATGTGATATCTGATAGTAGCTGTCTGAAGCACATTTAACTCTAGAAAACCTAATGTGTTTTTGCTCAAGAACTAGGTTTCCCACAAAGTCTAGGAGTTGGCCTGAGATTTTAACTCTGTTTTTTGGTGGTGATTTTCCTTGCTTGGAAACTAAGCAATTGGACCTAAAACATCCTGACCACAGGAGCTTAAAATTCTCAGAGAAGAATTCCATGTGAAAGAAAAAACACTGGAACTTGCTTGAACTGTAATTAGCCTGAAAATGGAATGTGCGGGAGAGGTCTGCAAGGAGGCTGGCAAAACAGAACGTAAAGAAAAGGGTGTCTTGGTGTCTTTGCTGCACTCTGCAGGGAAGAATGTGCCTTTATCACAGGGTCTGTGCTTATCAAACAACTTTTTAAATTATAACCTGTAGACTTGCTTATAGAAGTTGCCAATCTACTGGTTCAGACCTCCTGGCACTGACATTTTTCTAATTATAAATGAATTTCTTTGGCATCTCCATTTATATATCAGCCTTTAAGGAGCTGGGCTCCTGTGAGTCAGGGCTCCAGAGGCTGACCGTCTCAGGTGAACTGACAACTCAGGGCTGAGGCTCCGATTCCTGGCTGTGGGACTCCTCTGGATACTGCCCCTCTCTGGGCTGCTTCCTGAACTGGCAAGACCTCTGTTTCTTGGATAGTTGCATCTTCTCTACTCTTTCTTAAAGTTTCTGTGGAAATGTATCAGACATAGAAGAGTACACAAAGCATGAAAGTACAGCTTGATGTGTTTTCCCACACTGAACATACCCATATAGCCTGCCTTCAAGGATTATCAGACCCCTTAGAAGTACAGTTTGTGATCCTACCCAGTCACCACACCCTCCTCAGCTGTAATCACTAGTCTGCTGTTTACTACCATAGATGATTTTTGTTTCTCTTTAACCTTAATGAGTACCCAGGTATTCTAGATGGCTCTGCAGCATCCAGGTCCTTCTGACTGAGGTTAAGGACTGGGTATCTCAAGAAGGGTCTGTGATGGGACTGGCACTGACCCCCTCCTCTCTGCATACCCCAGAGCACTGTGGCCCTTGGCTCTGGAGTTGCCCAGGATGCTCCTTGCTGCACTGACTCATAGACTGCCCTCTCTTGCTCCTGGTTGCTCTGTCTTTGATGTGCCCCATAAAAAAAAAAAAAAAATAGGTAGACAAAAATTCCCTTACCCTTATGTGGCTTTTTATCGATTTCTTGACTGTGTTCTTCTCTTGCCCTTTCAGACTATGCCATTTTGGCTTCCTGATATGGCCCAACCCAAGCCTGGTGGGTCGGCCCTTCTGCACCTTGCCATTCTTGCTCATCTGGGTCTCTCCTGAAGTATCCTCACCCATCCTCCCAGACCCAGATGGGGGACACATCCTCTGTGCAGTTTTCCCCAGTTGCTGTGATCTGGAATCATCTTTGGTTAAGAAAAAAAAAAAATCAGCTTACTTTGATTTCTCTCTTTCTCAAATCACATAATATATTGCAAATAAATGCTTCATTTTTGCTGTACTTAGGCCCAGCAAAGGTCAGTTCTCACTTGAGAAATTAGAACAAAAAAGCCCTCAGATCGAAAAGCAGCCCAACAATTAGCCTTTAGTTAGTAATAAGGAACTACACACAGAGCATACTGGACAACAGAAATGTACTTTTGGCAGCAAACCATTGGTGTGTAAGCTACCTTACAACTTATCCATTTTCTATTCCGGGTTGAGTTTCTGGTGTTTGGGGAATCACAAGGACTGTACTGTTGTCAGGTCCCCAGGATGACTCCATGGACTCAGGCCACTTCCTGCACTCTGCTTTGCGCCCGTGTATCGGGACCTAGGGACTTCACTGGCTGTTTTCCTCTTAAATGCTCTCAGCATTCGGCTTCTGAAGTCCTTAGCCGAGAGTGACCACCGCAGAGTGAATGTACACTCCTCAACTGCTCTGCCTTTCTGTTCAGAAGCCAAGGGTTAACTGCTAGGAAAGTTAACTGCTAGGTTGACACAGAGAAATTTCAAATGTTTATGTAATCTTAGTTTTGTTTTTGTTTTTGTTTTTCTCTTTATGGTTCCTTACTCTCTGGCTAAGCCTATTTCAACTTCTGTTTTCTACTGGTTATGCAGCCTTTTATTTGGCAAGTATTTTGCCCTTTGAGGGGAGGGGAATGCAAAGAAGATGCATGTTTTAGGTTAATCGTATATGTTTAATATGCGTGTTATGTAACAGAAAAATAATAAAATAGTGTATGTTGAGCCGGCAGTTAAGAGGTTACCACCACCACCATGAGCTGCTATAGCGTTGCCTCTGACTCGTGGAGACCCCATGCGTGTCAGAAGTAGAAGTGGGCTCCGTAGGGGTTTCAATGGCTATGATCTTTTGGGAAGCCCTGGTGGTGCAGTGGTTAAGAAGAGCTCAGGCTGCTAACCAAAAGGTCGGCTGTTCAAATCCACCATCCGCTCCTTGGAAACCCTGTGGGGCAGTTCTACTCTGTCCTGTAGGATCGCTATGAGTCAGAATTAACTCGACAGCAACTTTTTTTTTTTTTTTAATGGTCTTTTAGAAGTAGTCCAACCTTTTAGTTAGCAGCCAAGCATGCTAAATGTTTGGACCACACAGTGCTCCATAGTTAAGTCGGAGTTGGACGAAAGTGACTGCTTATATAATGTTTAATTGTTTGTGCTTAAAGGTATGACTGTATGGACTTGCCTTTAGTATGTCCGTGTTCTCTCAACTCAGACAGCCCTCTCACCGTGAGACTCAGTGGAACATGATAAATAGGTAATAAATGTCTGTGTTGGATGGATGGAGAGTGGATGGATGGATGGGTGGATGGATGGAGGGAAAGATTCCATATGCTTGGCCAGTTAACGCACTGAACTACTACTGGGATGAGTTTCAGTTGAGTTTAGGGGTTACTTGTGAAGCGGGGGAGGGTTTTCCTAAGGGAGGATTCCTTGGGCTTGAACCAGGGATCTAGAAAGAAAAGTGATACCTCCTTTGTTTGCTGATGAAATGTGCTAAACCACTGGCTAGTTGTTTGAGAAAGTGGGGCCCCAGTGAGTTGGAGTTTCTTCTTTCATTGGGAACCCCGCTTTCTTTTTTATTTATCTTCTTGGGGATGGTTTACACTTCTAGGGAAATCTGTTAAGAGAAGAGATCCCCCGCCCCACTCCCCCAGAAGAAAAGGGCCCACTTCAATTTTCTTATTGCATTTTCTAGACTGGGTTATTTATAGTGTGAAGAATGCAGTCATTATTAAGTAGTTATCGATACATTTTTAGGATCTGCCTCCTAAGGTTTTCTCAGACACTCCTTTATAGAAAGAACACTCTAGGTAAAGGGTTCCAGTAGGTTGCCTTCACCATATTTGTGGACTTGACTTCATTTTACACTTGATAATAAACCTTGTTACTATGTCCTTGAGTTAAAAATTGCCTTTAATATAAATGGTCTATAAGTAGACCATTGTTTATAGTCACACTGTTCATGGGTATAACAGCTTCAAGATCAAAGACCAGGCATTTTATATCTTTGTTTAATCATCCATTTTGGCAAACATTGCCTCTGGAAAATAGGCTTTTCACAATCCCTGGATTCTAAAGAAAAATTTGGTTATCTTTCTGTAAGTTTGTACCTTGGATTATTTTCTGGCCAGGACATAGAACAAAGCATTCCAGAGAAAATTTAGGTTTATTTATCTAAGTACTTTCTCAAACGCCTTGATTTTTCTGCCCAGTCATTGTGGTTATCAGGAAGAGAGTGGTTGTAAGAAGACGGTTTTCTTTTTTTTTTTTCTCTTCTGTGAATTTTGTTTTTATTGGAAGATGGGTTGGGAAGTCACCTTGGGTTTACCCCCCAGGGAATATCCATTGTCCTTTCTAATCTTTCTGGGATGTTTCCTTGAATTTTGTCTCTTTCTTGGAGCTTCCGCTTTTGCTGCTAGTGGCCTCTTCAGGTCCACTGCTGACTGGCTCCTCCTTGGAAGAAGGTTTCTTCTTTTTCCTTGCAACACTCCTGCTGATACCTGCCTCTTCAGGATCACTAGCTGGTTCCTCTTTGGGAAAAGATTTCTGCCTCTTGGGGAAGCTTGTGCTGACAGCCATCTCTTCGAGATCACTACTAACCAACTCCTCCTTGGAAAAAAAGATTTATTTTTTTCTTGGGGTTCAGGAAAACAGAGCTAGATGGGTCTTCCATTCCATTTTCCTGTGGATCCTCCCGGGGTCTTTGCACTTTCTTCCTTTTGGGCCTTTCACCCATCCCTCACACTCTTCAGAGGAGTATACCTGCTGTTTTCTGAGAGGGCCGTTTTCTGCATCTGCTTTCTCTTCAGTGTGTTTATTCAGAATTGACTCGACAGCAAGTAACAACAACAAAAATATTATAAATTCACCTTAATTAGAAGTATTTTCTCATTGAAAATACTAATTACTTTCCTTTTTCAGAGATTGATAACATATGAAATATCTAGGTATTTTTCTATGATTTGAAGTATCAAAGATGTATGTCTTAGAGATAACATTATTTAAAAGTGAAATTTCGATATTAAAGTATTTTTACCAGTTTGTATGATTTGCTGATTTTGTAAACTGTTTTACTAGATTGGTAAAAAGAGGTTTGGCTCCAAAATTACATTTAGGTAACTAGTTCTCTGAAAACAATGTAAATGTCTAATAGGAGGGAACGGATGACGTTGGGACATATTTGGGTGATAGAATACTCTACAGCATTTAAAGGAAATGAACCAGACCTTTAGGCATCACTATGGATAGACCTCAAAACCAAAAGCATAGCATGAAAAACGCAAATTTCAGAATATTATGTAGGCTATGATAACGTTATGTAAATGTTAAAAAGCACATAAAATAATATCATATGCCATACAGTGTTTATAAATATATCTGTATCTGTGTGGGGGTGTTTATATTTGTGTATGAATAAAAAGTAGGCTGGCTACCTGTCAAATTTATGATAGTACTTGCCCCTAGGAAAAGAGGAGCAAGGGCAGGGAGGGGGAATATAATGCTATATATTAAAAAAAAAAATCCCTGGGGCAGATAATGACTATTTTGGTTAATGGGTTCATAGGCATTTGTTTTATTAACCTTTGTGCTTCTCTGTGCTAAAAATTTTTGTAGTAAAAAATTCTGTGTAATATTTCCTGAGGAAATAGACTTTCACTAGGAATCATACATTTATCAAACTGAAGCTCTTGTCTAACATGTTTTCATGATATATTCCATGAAAAATGAAAGTTGACAGAATGAATCTTGGACATGAGGAAAACTCCAAGTTGGCCTGGCCCCTGGGAAGCTGTAATAGTTTACAGGTTAAGAACAAAAACTCTGGCATTAGACTGCCTAGGCCCAAACCCTGGCTTCATAGCTACGAGCTTTGAGACCTTGAGCAAGTCACTTAATTTCTCTAAGCCTCACTTATCTGAAGAATGAGAACAAGAGCAGTGCCTATCTCAACACTGTTGTGAGAATTATAGGGGTTCATTCTTGGGATGCCTGGAAGGAACATAGTAGGTGTGCAAAAAAGATTGGGCTATTTTCATTATCACCAGCAGCCTCAGTACTTCCAGTGTGCCATTTCCATTCTCACCTCAGCGTCTTCGCCAATGCTGTTTCCTCTGCCTGTCACGTTCTTCCTCTCAACCCTTGCTTGGTCAGGCTAACTCGTCATCCTTCAGATGAGCTTCCCACTCCTCACAGATTAGGTTAAGTCCGAGTCACAGCACAATTCCAATTCAATAATTACTTGTGAACTACTTGCTGGTATCTACCTCTCCTGCAGGATTGTAAAACTGTTTTCTTTTTCACAACTGTATCTCCTGTACCTAAAACAGTATCTAATAAGAATAGGCACTGAGTAATTATTTACAGAGTAAATCCAGAAAGTAACCCTAGAGAGTGAAAATTTTCAGAAGCTAATTTTATCAGGAATTGAACTTGACTTAATGCACTTTGCCATAAGGATTAAGTAGGAAACCCTGGTGGTATAGTAGTTAATTGCTCCAGCTGCTTACCAAAAGGTCAACGGTTTGAAGCCACCAGGCACTCCTTGGAAACTCTGTGGGGCAGTTCTACTCTGTCCTATAAGGTCACTATGAGTCGGAATGACTCAATGGCAACAGGTTTGGTTTTTTTTTTTTTTTAATTAGGAAGTAAGAACCCTGGTGCCACAGTGGTTAAGAGCTCAGCTGCTAACCAAAAGGCCAGTGGTTGGAATTCACCAGCCGCACCTCAGAAACCCTGTGGGGCAGCAGTTCTACTCTGTTCTGTAGGGTTGCTGTGAGTCGGAATTGACTTGACGGCAACGGGTTTGGGTTGTTCTGTTTTGTTTTATTAGGTAGTAAGAGGCCTCTGGGTGACTGCTAACCTAAAGGCTGGTGGTTTGAGCCCACCCAGCGGCACCACGGAAAAAAAGCCTGGTGATCTGCCTCTGTAAAGATCACAGCCAAGAAAACCCTATGAGCAGCTCTACTCTGCAACACACAGGGTCTCTGTAAGTCAGAATCGACTCTGCAAAAATGGTTTTATTAGGAAGTAAATCCATTATTATGATTTCATTAAAAATATATATCGTATGTACTGGTTTATTTGTAATAATACATTATACAAACAAAAAAAATTATAATACACCCAAAATATTCTCATATTTCTCACTTGGCTTTAGGAAATCTACATTGTGAGGATTCTTGGGATGGATACCGTGATGTGTATTGCCACATGTTCATTTGCTGTAAAAGCAGGATGGTTTCCAACACTGTAATCTTTAATACGCTCACCTGATTGTTTGCCCTCAAACTAACTCGATTCTTTCTTTTAAAAACAGGAGAAGAAGTAAAGAAAAAAAAAAAACTAGCAAACAGGAGGTGATACTTCCCAAGGGCCAGAATAATATAGATTCATTCAGAGTAAGCTGATGTAATAAGTAGTTTGAAAAACGGCATTTGTAACTCAGATGGAATGTAACTTGTAACTTTTAAGCAAACTGGAACAGTCAATCCTTTGGGAAGGGAATTTTCAGAGGCACAGGAAAGGCAGGAAACGGGTTCCCCCTTAATTGCTGGTTTATTTATTCTAGGAGAGAAAACTTAAGAATGTTTTCAAATTTGAGGAAGAGTTAAGTATTACAATATCAGGACACTCGTCCAGGAGAGTCATCATCTAGGATTCTGAACTGATTGAAAGTCCCAATTTATTACATCAGTAGAGGAGCAGAGCAAAATGTGAGTAAGCAAGAAACGGAATTTCAAAGCATTGAAGGAATTCTTATGATCCAGATGTGGGTGGTCAGCCTAAACCAAATCCATTGCCATTGAGTTGATTCTCAGATGGGTGGTAAAAAAAAAAAAAAAAAAATAGGGAGGAGAAATTCCAGGGCTAGGAAGATACTGCAAACCCTGCATTGAAAACCAAAGACCAAATCTGTTGCCGTGGAGTCAGTTCTGACTCACAGTAACCCTACAGAACAGAGTAGAACTGTCCCATAGGGTTTTCAAGGAGTGGCTGGTGAATTTGAACTGCTGACCTTTTGGTTAGCAGTCGAACGCTTAACCACTGTGCCACCACAGATTAGTAGACTATAAATTGTGGTCTTGGAAGACTTTTGCCCCTTTGGAGACACATAATTTTATAATAAAAATTACTGGAGAAAATTGTTTTTTAGCCTTTTTTTTTTTTTTTGCATGCTACTTTTCCATTAACTGGAGTGTGCTGAAATCATAAAAACCTGCATTTTTTTAAATATTGAGCATATATTCACTCGTTCATTCATTTATTCACTCATCAGAGCACCATTTCTTTTCTGGAAGTGAAACATCTTTAATTATGCAAAATTAATTATTGCTCAAAAGTATGGCTTTGGGAGTGCTGCAAGATATCCCAGAGCCTTCTGCAATATAGAAGAAATAATGAACTGTGCTTGGTACCATTGGTGTTTCATGACTTCTTGATAATAGAGAATATGTGTATGCAAATCCGGTTAAATGAACATTCTGGTCAATACAGTCAAATATATATGAAAAAAAAAAAAACATATGGGATGAGAATATTTAAATATCCGGAATACCCTATTTCTTTTCCTGTTTTGTAGAAGAGTAATTATAAAATGTTTATTATGTACTGGCTACTGATAGACACTTTACATCTGTTTTCTCAGTCCCACCACGACTTTGCAAGGAAGGCTAACATATTTACAGAGAGTCATTGTTGGTTTTGTTGGTTACAAAGGGAATTAAATAACAGTGCGGGTAGTTCAGTGATAACATATCACTTGGAAACAAAAGTCAACTCTTCCTGGTATGGGGCCAATAGCATTTTCATATTTTTAAATGTTCTAGACAGCCATATTTCAATTTTTTTTTTTTTTGCATGTTTATATACTGTAGCCAACTTGCTTTCTTAAACAGTGGACAATTATCTTTGGGAGAATTTGTGCGTGTGTGTGTGTGTGTGTGTGTGAGAGAGAGAGAGAGATAGGTAGGCTGAAGGGTTATTTGAGCATATCTGCAGGAAATTATTAGTAGGAAATTTATGCCTAGTATTGTGAACTCAAATTTGACAGCAAGAGATCTAAAGAATCTTAAACTGGGCAGGTGCCCCTGGGTGGCTGCATGTGAGCACCTGGGGGATAGAAAGAATGTTGTCACCTGGGCTAAAGGGGTAATGGGAATAGTGTCTCTGGCGGGGACTTCGTCTTCACAAATAAATGCCAAAGCCTCTTTCACAGATTTTATTCTTCCAGTTTAAGTTGTGGGAGTCATCCTATAGTGTATTTTCTAAAAAGTATTATTGCATTTAATACTGATTTGTTCCTTACTCTAGACTCAATGGCACTGGGTTTTTTTTTTATACTAGGCTTTGGTTGGGCTGTGTTTGGAAAATGTCTTAGGTTGGTTCTTTTTTAAAAAGGGGATGGGAGATTGGGGTTTATGATGAGCTAGTGTATGTAAATGTTCCTAGCACGTCAGCATATGGCACGTGCCCCATCAGTGCTGGTGCCTGTAGGCATTGGAAAGCTACCAAAAAAAAAAGAAAAAAATCCGAATCTGGTACCATCAATTCTGACTCATAGCCACCCTGTAGGACAGAGTAGAACTGCCCCATAGAGCTTCCAAGGAACACCTGGTGGATTCAAACTGCCCACCTTTTAGTTAGCAGCCAAGCTCTTAACCAGTGCACCACCAGGGCTCTACTGGAAAGCTAAGGTCCTTTCTAACTTTAAGATTTCATGGTTCTTGAATAAGGAACATAAATTAAAAACAAACAACTTAATGGAATCAAATTAAATATATTGAATGTATGTAATTCTAATACATTGTGTTTTTATTTATTTCCTTATAGTCTTTGTCCACAAATACATGATGTAAAAACATATGGTTGAAATCACAGTGAGAAATTTTCATAAGGATTTATAAAAATTTTTATCAATCTCTTAAAAATCCTGCCCAAAGTAACTGTTATCAAATGCTTTGTTCTATAAATTATCATTAACAACGTTTTGGGGGTATACATAATAGAAATATGTGTATATATACATATATGTATATATGCATATGTGTGTATATATGTACACACATAATCATCAGAAGACCAAGATTGCTTTGCCAGAGCTCTGTGTTTTGACACAGCCTTTCAATATGTGTGTTACTCATTAGTATTTCTTCCTCTTACCCCCCACCACACACCCCCACTGCCCTGGCTTCGATTCTGACTCATAGCAACTCTACGGGGCTGAGCAGAACTTCCCCATAGTTTTGATGGCTGTATATCTTTACAGAAACATACTGCCACATCCTTTTCCCAGGGAGCTACTAGTGGGTTCGAACTGCTGACCTTTTTGGTTAGCAGCTGAGTGCTTTAACCACTGTGCCACCAGGGCTCTAAAGTTGGATTTTGAAAGCAGAAGACTTCTCTGGAAACTCCCCAACAGTCATAGGAGTTACAACACTTTTTTGGAAAGTTGAATGATGGATTTGCAAAACTCTGTTAAATACCACTCAACCTGTTTCTCAATCATCTGCTCCATCAGCAGAGCTGGAGAGATCTTTCGAGGTCATTTGGTTAGATGACTCTGAGGAGCGACCACACTTTGGGAAAAACTGGGTTAAATAACATTCTAAAGCTCTTATTTGTTCTACAGTTGCCACTCAAAGTGTGGTCCACTGTCAGGTGATTCCAATGGACAATAAAGTTTGTTAAGCACTGTGCTACAAAACCCTGTCAAGTGGTCTGTAGAACCCTGCTTGAATATCTGTGATAACAGTGACTCATTGTCTCAGTCATCTAGGGCTGCTATAACAGGAATACCATAAGTGGATGGCTTTAACAAACAGAAACTTATTTTCTCAGTCTGGGAGGTTAGAAGTCCGAATTTAGGGTGCCAGCTCCAGGGGAAGGCTTTCTCTCTCCATCTGCTCTGGGGAAAGGTCCTTGTAATCAATCTTCCCATGGTCTAGGAGCTTCTCAGTGCAGGGACCCTGGGTCCAAAGGATAAGTTCCCCTCCTGATTCTTCATTCTTGGTGGCCTGAGGTCCCCCTGTCTCTCTGCTGGCTTCTCTCTTTTATGTTTCAAAAGAGAAGGACTCAAGATACAACCTAATCTTATAGATTGAGTCCTGCCTCAATAACATCATAGAGGTAGGATTTATAACACAGGAAAATCACATTGAATGACAAAATGGTGGACAATCACATAATACTGGGAATCTTGGCCTAGCGAAGTTGACACACACTTTTGGGGGACACAATTTAATCCATAACACTCACTATCCAACAATCAACCTACATCACCTTTGTTGTTGTTCGTAGTTGCTGTTGAGTTGGCCCTGACACGTGGCAACCCATTACACAATGGAACAAAACACTGCCGGTGCTGAGTCATTCCCATGATCAGTTGAGGATCTGACTGTTGTGATCCATAGCGTTTTCACTGGCTGATTTTCAGAAGTATATCACAAGGCCAGTTTAGTCTGGAAGCTCCGCCGAAACCTGTTCAGCATCATAGCAACATGTAAGCCTCCACTGATGGAGGTGAGGCGGCTGTGCTTGAGGAGCATTGGCCAGGAAAACCTGGTCTCCCACGTGAAAGGCGAGAATTCTACCATTGAACCACACTGCTCCCATATTATCTTTAACCCACTGCCCATCGAGTCGATTCTGACCCATAGCAACCGCATAGGACAGAGTAGAACTGCCCCATAGAGTTCCAAGGAGCGCCTGGCAGATTCAAACTGCCGACCCTTTGGTTAGCAGCTGTGGCACTTAACCACTACGCCACCAGGGCTTCCGTATTATCTTTAGGTAGTTTAAATATTAGTGGGTTCTTCATAGCACTGAGCTCACACCTAACTCCTTGAGTTTTATATTCCCTGGCCTTGGCTGAATCCCCTGGTAGCCTTCAGAACCAGGTTACTTTATCTTTTTCATGAAGGCCCTTCAGACACGTGACTTGGATCTATTGTTTTGTCCCTTGACTGGAGCGTCTTCAGGTTTAACGTAGTCCCCATCCCCTCAGCTGTTCCTGGCATGACATTGGTGGAGCTTTCTTTACCATCCTGTTCAGACTAGACCTTTCCACAATCAACATTGTGATTGATCCTTTACTCCAGCTGGCAACACCTAGTAGTGAGTAGAAGAAGGTAGCAACCCATGACCTGTACTTTCCATGCACTTGGGGAGAATGATTCTGAGGAGCAAATTTATCATCATCTGTAACTTCTTTAGGTTCAAGCTTCTGCCTCGTTGTGGAGACCTCTCCTCTGTTACAACAGTGGCCTCTAACGAGCATCACTTTGCCTTTCTTCAAGTTTGTAAAGGGGTCAACTTCTTAGCATTTTGAAAGTGAGTGTACTTAAGAAGAAATGAAAAAAAGTTTTGTTTCTTTCCAAAACAAGAAAAGAAATTTTAAGACCCATGTACTTTTAGAAACAAATTCCCTGTAACCGACAGCTGAGCACATCAGCTGATTTCATTTTTCTCTGCTGCATTTCAGTAATAGGTTACACATGCGTTCATCCAACACTGAGAAATAACCTTAGCATACTCAACTTTCAAAAGCTTCCTTTCTTGGTAGAATCTAAATAGTTTTTCATGTTACTCCTTGATTCTCATAATTCTCATAATTGAGCGTAATTATTTACTTGTTAAAAGACATTGGAGTTCATAAGTGGCTTCTGAAATTAAATAGTCACTTTTTTTTGATAGTTTTTTTTTTTTTTTTGTTACCTAAGAAAACAGAGATCGTGGAGGATTCTTTTATTTTTGTGTCAGCATTTCTCTTACATATATAAAAAAAAGCCATAGCAGGAGCAGTTTGAGATCTTTTTCAGTATTCTTTTGTCAAAGTGGCCCACAACACATCGTTCAACTAGTTCCTCTTCTAGCTAATTTCCTTTGCATTTTCTTCTATTTTTATTCTTCTCTCTACCTCCTCATTCTCTTCTTCATCTCTTCACTTCCTCTTCTGAGAGTTTTGAGAGCCATAGCATCTTTTCTCACCTCTGCATTTAACAATAGCGCTGTGTGTGTGTGTGTGTGTGTGTGTGTGTGTGTGTGTGGAGGGAGAAAAGCTGAAAACTGAGACAGATGATTCTTTCATACCAGATTGCTTTGGGTTGAGCTGGATATGTTATTTTTTTCAAGGAGACTAAACTGGATCCTTTGGATAACCAGTCATGAACTACAGGAATGTAATAGGTGCTACTGGTTTTACTGTTGGATTTTTTTTGTTTTTGTTTTTGTAATTTAATCATCCAGCAGAGGATTTTATGAGGATCAGAACTAAGTTTACTAAAAAAGTGTGTTGGTTAAAATTTTTTAATTGGCTTTAAACTTTCCTTGGTTAGGAGAGCCATTCTTATGTGTGATATCTTTGTGTTTTATTTCAGTACTTGCAAGCAAAGAAGCCTCACAGCCCTCCATCTTGGATTAGTTCTAGTAGAGAGGCCCTAACAATTAAGCAGACAGTCTCCTGAGCCTCCAGTCTCCTGATCCTAATTTACTACATCCTTTCCCTTCAGGAACAGAGGGCCACTGGGAAACAGATCCCTAAAAGTGCAGGTAAGCCAAGGCAACACCCTGTCATCATTGTCTCTGACTCCTTAGATATATGTCTGAACACTTGAAGTTCTTGTACAATGTTTCTATCTCTAACTAGTAGCCTTAAAAATGCTGTCTTCTTCTATGTATAGAACTGTCAATTTCTCCCTTACTAGCCTTACAGGTAGCCATATACCAAAGTCAAGTTAAGGAAGTTTTTATTCTCATTTTGGACAGCCCTTGTTTGGAATGGTTCTAAGCCAATATGAAACCAAGAGTGAGAAAGTTCGCAAAGTTAAAGCCAGGATGTTGCACACATCAGACATATAGAGGTTCTACTGTTCGTTCTGATGTGCAACATCGTGGCTTTAACTTTGGGAACTTTCTCACTCTTAGTGTCATATTGGCTTAGAACCATTTCTACTGTTCAGGGAAACCCTGGTGGTGTAGTGGTTAAGTGCTACGGTTGCTAACCAAAGGGTCGGCAGTTCGAGTCCACCAGGCGCTCCTTGGAAACTATGGGGCAGTTCTACTCTGTCCTATAGGGTCGCTATGAGTCGGAATCGACTCGACAGCACTGGGTTTGGGTTTTTTTTGGTTACTGTTTGTTCAGCTGTGTCGCCCTAGGCAAGAGGCTTGCCCTCCCTGGGGCTTACTTCCTCAATAAAATTAATTCTATTTCTCTCTCTGTCTTAATAATATCATTAATAATAATATCATTAAATTACCTTAATATAATGTTTAGAGTAATTCTCTTACTATTCCTGGATCTGATGTACATATTTTAGACACCAACCTCTAACTTCCTTCTGAGAAAGCTCTAGAGATCAAATGTCCACCAGGAATCAGCTACATGTTTTACCCATGAATCCATACAATCTTTCTGATTGGTTAAGGTTTGTCAGAGAACAATTGTTCTGCTAGCACATTTCTTACATTACAGTTTTGTTCAGAGATCTTTTTGTGAAAAACACTTACTTAGAAAACTATTAAGGAACATTAAGGAAGACCTAAGAAGAATTGATGCATTTGAACTGTGGTGTTGGCAAAGAATATTGAATATACCATGGACTGCCAAAAGAACGAATGAATCTGTCTTGGAGGAAGTGCAACCAGGGTGCTCCTTAGAAGCTAGGATGGCGAGACTGTGTCTTTCATACTTTGGACATGTTGTCAGGAGGGATCAGTCCCTGGAGAAGGACATCATGCTTGGCAAAGTACAGAGTCAGCGGAAAAGAGGAAGACCTTCAATGAGGTGGATTGACACAGAGGCTACAACAATGAGCTCAAGCATAACGACGATTGTAAGGATGGCGCAGGACCGGGCAGTGTTTCATTCTGTTGTGCACAGGGTCACTGTGAGTTGGAACCAATGCCACGGCACCTAACAGCAACAACAACAACATTATGTTTTAGTGATCCTGGAAAATACGGACATTCACAATCGTTTTGGGATTTAGTCTTTGGGAGTCTCTTGATCCCTTGATTGTTCACACTAAGATTATTCATGGTGGTTAGAGAGCCTGTCATGAGTCCCCAGGTAGTGCAAAGGGTTAATGTTCTCAATTGCTAACCAAAGGTTGGAGGTTCAAGTCCACCCTAACGTGTTTTGGAAGAAAGGCCTGGTGATCTACTTTTGAAAAACAGCCGTTGAAAACCCTGTGGTTCTACACTGACACACGTGGGGTCACAGGAACTGAAATCAACTTGCCAATGCCTGGTTTTTTGGTCCCTGTCGTAGTCCTGAGCCACTGGGCTTGGAGAACTCTTAGGTGCTGTGACGCTAGCCTGAAGGTAGGACTAGACCCTCAGGTTTCTTACTGCCCGTAACATTTTAATATAATGTTATCCTCACTTGAATAATCTCGGTGGTTTTTGGCACTATCTTTCCTGGCAGCCTTTAACATTTCCTGGAATTAATAAGGCAGAAAAAATTTGAGAGTCCTTGTAGCGCAATGGTGAGGAGCACGGTGGATGCTGGTGTGTGCCTGGGGTCAAATCCCGGCTCTGTCACTTACTGCCTCGGTATCGTTGGGCAAGTTACTTCTCTGTGCTTTAGTGTCTTCACCTGTAATAATAGGATAACAGTAGTACCTATCTCAAAGGGTGGTTATGTATATTTAAGATAATTATACCTCTAGCGCGTTTAGAACATTTCTGCTACATAAATGTCCAGTAAGTATTAACCATCTTTATTGCCATCTGTCATGCGGTGTTTATTTTTCTGCAACCATTCTCTAGTTTAGGACTAACAAATATTCAAGTTTCCATCCTTACCTTGCTGGACATTGCTCATCGACCATAGTATTCTTTGCTTCTGAGCTTAGGACCCAATATCTGAATCCTTTTTCAACACCATAATGGATCCAAATTAGAGTGTAAGATGGAACCTATTTAACAACTCAGATTATCCTCCTGATTTTATTCCTTACCTCAAGACATAAATTTGATACGCTGATCATAAATCTTGTGGATTTTTTTGTTGTTGTTTGTTTTTACTAAGCCACAGTGCAGCTTTATTATGAAAAGCATAAAAAACTTTTGGTTTCTATAGCCAGAAATAGAGTCTCTTCTCAAATTCTAAGATGAATTTTGCTGACTGCTGTTTTGAATTCCTTTACTTTTACATTCGGAAGGAGATGAGTAAGGCTTCCTGTCACTTGTAACTGTGAAATGTTAAAATGAACATAAGGAGTAACTGCTAGCACAGGTTGTTATGAGTTCTTAGGATCTCTGCTGGTATGCTATGAAGTTAGTTCATTCGTGAGGGCTCAGCGTGTGGGCAGCTAATACTTCACTAGCTTTCAAGGAAAAATGACCATATGTCACACACTTCTAAGTGCTTTATATTTACTCCTCACAGTAGCGCTATTAGGTAGGTATCATTATGCCCCATTTTACAGATAAGGAAATTGAGGTATAAAGAGGTTAAACAACTGCCCAAGGACATACAGCTAGTAAAAGGTAGAGCAGAGATTCAAACCCAGGGAGTCTGGTTGCCAAGCAGGCCATCTTGACCCCTAATTATGCTGTCCTGCCACGCACAGAGAATAAATCGGGTAAAGTGAGACGCAGATAGGAAGGACCACATTATAAAAAGTCTCCAATGCCAAGCTAAGCAATTTCATTTTCATCTGTCAGATGATGGAGAGTTTTTTTGTGGAGTGAGTGACCGCATGAGACCTGGACTTTGAGAAGCTGATGTCAGGTACGGCAAATGGGTGGACTTCAAGGGACGGAAGATTAGAGATGCTGGTAGCTGAGGTGAGAAGTAGTGGGAATGTGGGCTTAGGAAACAGGATTAAGAGAAGAGCATGAGGACACCTAACTTAGGTGGCTAGAGGAGGAAGACAGTTGGAAGCGCAGGCAGAGAAGTTAGAGGAACTAAGGAAGCCTAGGACAGTGCAGTGCACACGGCAGGCAGAGGTTCAACAACTAAAAACCACAGAGGTCAGAGAGGATTGGAACCAAACAAAAACGAGTGGATTTAGAGATATTAACTCATTCATTCCTTTATTTACTTGGTCATCATTGAGTACGTTATGTTATTGTGTACCTGTGATGAGACAGGAATAGTGCTGGAGGGGGATTCACAGAAATGTTTTCCTCTGCTACTGACTCAGCTACTTGTTAGCTAGGTGGCCTTTGATAAGTGTTTTTTTTTTTTTTTTTACCGTTTTAAATCCTGGCTGCCTCTTCCATAATTTGATGACATAAGACCTTACTCTAAAAGTCCCAAACTCTTGCGATCTTTCCAGCTCTAAGATCTGGAATTCTTGGGTCCAAGGAAGGTGTGACGAGCAATAATTAGAATCATGGTTTGTCATGGATTGAATTATGTCCCCCTCAAAATGTGTATATCAACTTGATTAAGCCATGATTTCCAGTGCTGTGTGGTTCTCCATTTTGTGGTTGTAATTTTATGTTAGAGAGGATTAGGGTGGGATTGTAACACCCTTACCAGGTCACATCCCTGATCCAATAAAAAGGGAGTTTCCCTAGCGTATGGTCTGCACCACCTTTTCTCTCTCAAGAGATAAAAGGCAAGGGAAGTAAGAAGAGAGTTGGGGACCTCATACCACCAAGAAAGCAGCACTGAGAGCAGCGTGCGTCCTTTGGACCTGGGGTCCCTGCGCCTGAGAAGCTACTTGATCAGGGGAAGAGCTAACAGAGAGAGAAAGCCTTCCCCTGGAGCTGATGCCCTGAATTTGGACTTTTAGTGTACTTTACTGTGAGGAAATAATTTTTTCTTTGTTGAAGCCATCTGCTTGTGGTATTTCTGTTATAGCAGCACTAGATGACTAAGGCACCTTTGTAAGGTGTGGATGGTGATTCACTTGGCACTTTGAGGGGACCCAGGAGGTGATACAGAATGAAGTGTGTGTGTCCTATAGAAGTAATCTAAAGAGAGGAATTTTATATCCTTCCTCTCAAGAAGGTGGTAAATGGAAGGATAAGACTGAAAACAGTACAGGAGGGAAGGTGTCCAGGGAATTTACGTAGAAAAACACAAACATTCACCAGAATGGTAAGGGAGATTTTTCTCACAGACACTTATTCTCAGAGAAAGTTTTTGTTTATTTTCAAATCCTGTTGATTGGAAAATTTAAAAGATCAAGAGTAGAAGACTTTTAAAAGAGGCAGCAAGAAACTTAGGCTAAGCTTCAAGTTCCCCTCAAACACTGTTTTCTGGGAAGCTCTGATCCTCTCAGTGGGATATAATCCCTAAATCCCTTCTAGAGAAATAAAAAGTCATTTCTCTGCTTTTTACAGTTTTTGCAGTGAGCACACCCAGTGTTCAGGGGAGGCTTGCCATCTGCTTTGGTGGTTAGGACTTAGGTTTAATTTGGCGGAAAGATCCGTCCATGTATGCTAGGGGGAATGTCTGGAAGCCTCTGACCTTCTCCTGCAGTGCTTCTCACTCATATCGCTGGGGATCTTGTTAAAATGCAGATTCTGACTCAGTACAGGGAGGGGTGGGGACCAAGATTTTCCTTTTCTAAAGAGTTCCCAGTCCCTGGATGGCACAAACGGTAAGTGCTATCGACTATTGGCTGAAAGGTTGGTGGTTCGAACCCATCCAGAGACTTCTCAGAAGTAATGCCTGACAATCTGTTTTCGAAAGGTCACAGCTTTAAAAACGCTATGGAGCAGTCCTGCTCTGCGTACACCGGGTCGCCTGAGTCAGAACTGACACAACGGCAACTAACAACTACGAGTTCCCAAGTGTTTCAAAACTACTGGTCCATGGACCGCACTTTGAGGAGTAAACCTGTTCCTGTCAAGTCAATTCTGACTCATAGTGACCCTATAAGACAGAGTAGAACTGCCCGATAGTGTTGCCAAGGCCGTAAATCTTTATGGAAGCAGACTGCTACATCGTTCTCCTGCAAGTGGCTGGATTCCAACTGCCGACCTTTTGGTTAGCAGCCAAGTACTTAACCACAGTGCCACCAGGGCTCCTGATACGCGCAACCATGTGGGCAGATGTTTCAAAAGCATTATGCTAATGGGAAGCCAGAGATAAGGTACGTACTTTTTTATTCCATTTATATGAAATTTTAGAAAAAGCAAAACTATGGTAACAGAAAGCAGATTAGGTCGCTAGAGGTGGGGAGTGAGGGGTGTTGATTGCAAATGAAAATAAAGGAACTTTTTTGGGTTGGTGGTATTTGATATCATGATTTTGGTGGTTGTTACATGACTGTATACATTTTTGAAAATTCATCAAATTATACATTTAAAAGTATTGAGTTTTATTGCGTACAATTTTTATCTCAATAAATTTAAAGAATTAGCCATAAAGCCAATTTAAAGAATTAGCTACAATCATGAATCTGTTAACAGTATCGAATACTCCTTGGAGGCTGCAGTCTTATCAGTGGGATCTTAATATAAGGAAATAGAGAAAATTTCCACTCTGGGAAAAGAAATGGGCCCGGGAGAAAATATGAATAAACAGTAGATATATAAAAGGCGTCCTTGTGCTTTTGCAATGGACCCTAGTCTAAAGAAAGAGATCTTGAAAACAGGAACTCCAGCTCATTTATTTTTAGCATCCGGTATAGTATGCTGTTAGCTGAATGACTTCAGTGTGTCTTACTATTTGCTATTAAAAAGCAAAACCCTGCTGAAAAGTCTTTTTTCTCCTTTTTATATTCTTTGCAGTGAGTACACCCAATTTTCAGGGGAGGAATTGCCAGCTGCTTTGGCGCTTAGGCCTTAGCTTTAATTAAGTGAAAAGATCTGTCCACGTATGCTAAGCAGGAAGTCTGGAAAAAGCATCGGCTTCTCCAGGAGGCAGTCCTGAGGTTTTCCTCCGATGTGTTTCTTGAAAGACTAAAAGAGAAGGGTGTGTGTGTGTGTATGTGCGTGTGTGTCTAGGAACTAGTTACATATCAGAAGAATTGCGGGGTGGGGGAGAAAGATAAATGTAAATGTTCCCTTTCTGCTTTGCCGAAAGAAAAACCTATGCGTTTAGAAATCCACCAGAATTTACACAACTGGCCCAATTTGAAACTACAAGAATGGTTGTTTACTCTGCCCTTTTTTGGGGGGGCGCAGGGTGGGCATAATCGAATTATATTTTTCTACTGCTTTACTGAGTAATTTTTCAAAGCTTTTCTTTTTCTTAATTTGTATAAAGTGGCAAATACTCCTAACTTCATATTTAAATTTAATCTTTTCAGGGGTGATTTTGAATGTTGTTTTATTGTGCATGTGTTAGTCTATATTTCTTTAATTATGGCCTGTTGAGAATTGTTCAGGCCTTTCTAGCAGAAAACCCTATTATCCAGACAACTGATTCCTTAAGATTTACCTCTAATTGTGAAAGGAACAGCTTTGCACATTATAAAATTTCTAAATGTGAAGTGTGTAATAAATAAAAAAAAAATGTTTGTTGCTTATCATTCTTTTGCTTTACTATAAAAAACTAGTAAGTTCATATGTTAATAAGTTCACAATGTTATGGTTAAAAATACAGCAATTAGTGTTTTCCATAATGAACAACTTAAAAGGATGGGCCTTGAAATCACACAGATCTGGGTTTGCATCTCAGCCCCTGCTCTGCTTATTAAACATCTCTAACATGGGGGTGATTAATATCCCTGTTTTTATCACCATGTGTGAAAAGGGCTTACCTGTTGCTGTCAAGTTGATTACAACCCATAGTGACCCTATAGGACAGAGTAGAACTGCCCCCACAGAATTTTCAAGGAGTGTCTGGTGAATTCGAACTGCTGACCTTTTGGTTAACAGCCATAGCTGTTAAGCTCTACGCCACCAGGGTTTCTGAAAAGGGCTTAGGACAGAGCTAATCATTTAGTAAGTGCATAGTAAACTGTGCTGTTATTAACATGATCATCACCTTCAAAGGGTGGAGGTCCTTGGCATGTAAATGAGGATACCCAGACACACTTGGACTGTCCAATTAGCAGTGAGAACCGTACTTAAAAGAGAGTAGAAAAATGAGTTGAGAGGACTGAGGCCTTTACATCTGTCACTGCTGTGTCCTGTGTGTCTCCTGTCAAGGCCTGAGCTACATGGACATGGTCAGGTCTAAGAGTCTAAGGGACACACAGGGCTGGACCAGAAACTCTAGACATTAGCACATGGCTTGAGGTGGAGGGGAGTCCCTGTGAGGTGCAAACAGTTAACATGCTCAGCTGTTAACCAAAAGGTTGGTGGTTTAAATCTATCCAGAGGCACCTGGGAAGAAAGGCCTGATGGTCTGTGTCCAAAAATCAGCCACTGAAAACCCTATGGAGCACAACTCTACTCTAATACACATGGACATGGGGTTACCATGAGTCAGAATCCACTCGATGGCAGCTGGAGGGCCTGTTGTTCTTCTAGACTTGTTCATGTGGGCAAGTGATTGCAGAGAATGATCCCAAGCTGAGCAGTAAATACAAAGAGGAAGCAAGAACATGCAAGATCTTCTAGTCAATCCCAGACAGCCTCGGTGTGTGCCAGTGAGAGCTGGGGGTTGGTGGAGATCTGAATAGAGTGTCTTCTTGAGGGCTCAGCAGACGTGACTCTCAGCAGGGCCACCTGGTAAGGTCATGAAGGTGAGCCAGGGTGAACAAGAGCAGCTGGCTAAGGGGAAAGGTGTGCCTGAAGTCCAGCCACACCAAGCCTTGTGCCCACAAGATTTGCATCCATGGGTCTTTTTCTGATTTTCACAAAGGTACAAGTCATTGGGTATTATTATTGAGTGGTCACATGCTGCACATGAGAGGAGATCCAGTAGCAGAAGAGCAGGACATGTCACTGAGGAAGCAGGGAGCATAAGGGGACTTGGCTTAGGATCCTAGTTACTAGAAAACTGAAAGTTTGGCAGAGCTGCTGAGGTAGCTGAGAAAGAGAAGAATGTAGACACTGGAAAACTAGGGTATAATTCACCAGTGAGAACACTGGTCTGGTAGATGAGATGTCCAAGGTCAGCATGGGACCAGCAGGCACCTGAGCAAGCCGTTGAGCTGCTAGCAGAGTGCTCCTCAGGCCCCCTTCCCTTGGGCCAGGATTAGTCTCAGTGCTTGCGGTGGGGCTCAGTCTACACAGGAAGCATCTGCACCCAGGGCTAAGGGAAATGGGGTGGGGGCAGAGAGGTCAGGCAGGCTGGCTATGCCCATGCTGGAGAAATGAACAATGAAAGTGTTTCTTGGTGTTGAGGGATATTTGTTGAGTAACATATCCACAGAGTTGATGTACTTGGTGAATAGAAGATATTTCCAGAATTATTGCTGAAAATGCTGTTTATCTATCTAGCTGGTTGTGGAAAAACAAGCTCCTTTGGGCTTTAAAAAAAAAAAAAAAACCCACAGTCATCAAGTCGATTCTGACTCATAGCGACCTTATAGGACAGAGTGGAACTGCCCCATACGGTTTCCAAGGAACGCCTGGTAGATTCAAACTTTTGATTAGCAGCTGTAGCTCTTAACCACCATGCCACCAGGGTTTCCCCTTTAGGTTGAGAAAGCATTAAACCCAAAAAAAAACCCATTGCCGTCGCTTCACTTTTGACTTCCAGCGACCCTAAAGGACAGAACAGAACTGCTCCATAGAGTTTCCAAGGAGCACCTGGCGAATTCGAACTGCCAACCTTTTGGTTAGCAGCTGTGGCTCTTAACCACTACACCACCAGGGTTTCCAAGAAAACATTAGAAGAGTCTAAAAATAAAGATCTGACCATTTTCCAAGTGTCACCCCATAGGGTTGGTGTTATTATTATAAACAATGCTGGCATGCTTGGGAGGAACGGGGGGTGGGAGGAACAGGGTTTAATTCCAGCAGAGTCTGCATTGCAAAGACTGCAGACTTTCTCTCCAGTTCCCCAGTTTCTAGAACTGATACTGCTTAGGGAACTGGTGGGGCTGATAAGAGAAACAGTCGGTGATGTTCAGTCTCCCATCACGATGCTGGGCCTGTGGCCATTTGTAAGAGCTCATAACTGCAGAGAGACAGTACAAGGCCTTACTCTGGTCATAGATAAGCATTTGAGTGCTGGTT
This sequence comes from Elephas maximus indicus, assembly GCF_024166365.1. Taxonomy (NCBI): domain Eukaryota; kingdom Metazoa; phylum Chordata; class Mammalia; order Proboscidea; family Elephantidae; genus Elephas; species Elephas maximus. The sequence goes on from NC_064836.1 coordinate 69,393,435, forward strand.
CTGCTACTTATCTACCAGCTTGGGAAAGTCGCTGTGCCTCTCAGAGCCTCAGTTTCCCCCTCTGTAAAATAGGGATTGTAAATTTACTGTTCACCTCACATGGTGGTTGTGGGGTGACATGTGATAATGTACCTAAACTATTTATTATTACAGGCCTTGGCATGTACTAAGTACCCATATAGAGGGCAGTGGTGGTTCGTTGGTAGAATTCTTGCCTTTCGTATGGGAAACCCTGATTTGATTCTTGGCCAGTGCACCTCACATACAGCCACAGCCTGCCTGTCATTGGAGGCTTGTGTGTTGCTATGATACTGAACAGGTTTCAGTGGACCTTCTAGACTGAGACCAACTAGCTTAGAAAGAAAGGCCCAGTGATCTGCTCCTGGAAATCAGCCAGCGAAAACCCTATGGATCACAAAGGTCTGATCTGTAAGCAATCATGGGGATGGTGCAGAACAGGAAAGCCCATGGAAATTGGGCAGTATTTTGTTCAGTTTTGCATGGGGTCACCATGAGTCAGGGGCTGACTCAGCAGCAGCTTAACAAACAACAACAAGCATTCATACATGTTAATGATTATATTGTTTCTGTGTGCCTTCAAGTAGATTAGACTCGTAGAGACCCTACAGGACAGAGTAGAACTGCCCCACAGGGCTTCCTAGGCTCTACTCACTATAAAAGCAGACTTGCAGTTCTTTTCTGCCACAGAGCCACTGCTGGATTCGAACTGCCGACCTTTCGGTTAACAGCCAAGTGCTTAACCATTGTGCTACCAGGGCTCCGATGATTATAATCAACCATTATTCACTGGGCATTTACCTCGTGTTAAGCGTTTAGGAGGAGCCCTGGTGGTCCAGTGGTTAAGTGCTCAGCTGTGAACTGAAAGATTGACGGTTTGAACCTACCAGCACTCTGTGGGAGAAAGATGGGGCAGCCTGTAAAGATTACAGTCTTGGAAACCCTATGGGGCAGTTCTCCTCTGTCCTGTAGGTCACTATGAGTCGGTAGGCATTTGGTTTGGTAGGCATTTAGGACGGAGCCCTGGTGACACAACAGTTAAGCACTTGGCTGCTAACCAAAAGTTTGCAGGTTTGAACCCACCCAGCTGTTCCACGGGAAAAAGAACTGGCAGTCTGCTCCTATAAAGATTTACAGCCTACGAAAACTTATGGGGCAGTTCTGTTTGTCACATGGGGTTGCTATCAGTCAAAAATTGACACAACAGGACCCAACAACAACAGCAACAGGCATTTAGGGTAAAAAATTGACACAAAGCATCCAGTTATGGGATCTATACATTCAACAACTTCTTTGAGCATCTTCTCTGTGACAGGTATTGTTAGAAGTGGTGGAAATGAAGTGATAAGACAGAGGAGATCCCTGTTCTCGTGGAGCTTGCAGTCTAGTCAGGATATCTGCTGTGAAATCTGTTATGGTCAGTATTCAGTAAATCCTTTTTTTTTTTTTTCCCTCTGCGGTCTTATTGAGTACCCCTGGAATACCACCAGTTGTCACGAAGTTGGTTCCAACTCATGGCAACCCTGCGTATGTCAGGGTAGAATTGTGCTTCATAAGGTTTTCAATGGCTGATGTTTCTGGAAGTAGATTGCTACGCCTTTCTTCTGAGGCACTCCTGGGTAGACTTGAACTGCCAACCATTCGGTTAGCAGGTTAGCAGCTGAGCCCTTTGCTTTTGCACCACCCAGGGACTCGCATCCCTAGAATATAAAAAAAATAGCACTTGTTTAATATGTACCTTCGTAAGCCCAAGGGATTCAGGTCAAACGGGCTCAGGAATATGCTGGCTAACCAGCCTCCAGCTGATTCTCATCCTTGGACCTGCTGAGTCACTATGGGAAATGCTGCCCTAGAGCTACCTCCCCTTTCCGGAACTCTAAACTCCAAAGGAGCACCGAGGGGAAATTTCAGATTAGACTCTCTCTTTGGTGTTCCCCTCATGCCTTTTATCTTAAGAGGCAGGATGTTGCCAGGAATAGAGATCTGAGAAAGAAATGGTTAACCCAAAGTTTGTGACCTCGGGCGAGTCAGAAATCTTCAGTTCTCTTATTTATCAAAAGAAGAATAAGACCTTTGCACCCATTTAACGCGCTTGTTGTGAGCCTTAAACGAAGTGATGCATATACAAGCTTTTTATGGACTTTAAGGAAAAACGGTCAGCCCAGAGTCTATTTTTGCCAGAGGTTGAGCTCACTTTGGCATAAGTAGCTTACTCATACTGGGTTACATATATACTAGTAATTCAAAAATAAATGAACATTTGATCTCCACCAGTGAGTCCTGTTCTCCTTCACTGCTCTCTCCCCGTACTTTAAATGAATAATTGTTGTGTGTCTTAAGCTTTGTAAAGGATGTTTTAGGGATCCTGGTTTTAAGAGCAGCTATAGTCTGGTGTAGTGGTTAAGAGCTACGGCTGCTAACCAAAAGCTTGGCAGTTCGAATCCACCAGGCACTCCTCGGAACCTCTATAGGGCAGTTCTACTTTGTCCTATAGGGTCACCATGAGTCGAAATTGACTTGATGGCAACGGGTTATAGTCAAAAGGAGCCCTTGTGGTGCAGTGGTTAAACGTTTGGCTGCTAACCAAAAGGTCAGCAGTCCAAATTAACCAGCCAGCCAGCCACTCCTTGGAAACCCTATGGGGCAGTTCTACTCTGTCGTATAGGTTCACTAGGAGTCAGAATCCACTCAATAGCAACAGGTTTGTTTTTTTTTGTTTTGTTTTGTTTTTTGGCTAATAGTCAAGAAACTGGTGTCTGTTATGTTTAATGTTAAGATCTTGACATCTGTTTGTTTTGGTATTTGAAGCTGTTTTGCAGGCACAAAATGTTAAACACTTGACTACTAGCTGAAAAGTTGGTGGTTTGAACGCACCCAGAAGTTCCTCACAAGTAAAGCCATTAAAGATCTGCTTTCAAAAGGTCACAGCCCTTTCTTGAATCAAGTAGACACATGAGACTATGCGGGCAGCTCCTGTCTGGAGGGGAGATGAGAAGATAGAGGGGGTCAGAAGCTGGCTGAATGGACATGAAAATAGAGGGTGGAGAGAAGGAGTGTGCTGTCTCATTGGGGGGAGAGAAACTAGGAGTATATTGCAAGGTGTATATAAATTTTTGTATGAGAGACTGACTTGATTTGTAAACTTTCACTTAAAGCCCAATAAAAATTAAAAAAAAAAAAAATGCAAACGAAAAAGGTCGCAGCCTTGAAAACCCTATGGAGCAGTTCTACTCTGTACACATGGGGTTGCCTTGAGTCGGAATGGACTCAGTGACAACCAACAATAACAACATGATTTTTTTTTTACTGTGTTTAAGTGAAAGTTTACAGTTCAAGTTAGTTTCTCATACAAAAATTTATACACCCATTGTTACCCTAGTTACTCTCTCTATAATGTAACAAAACACTCCTCCTTTCCACCTGGGTTTTCCCGTGTCCATTCAACTCCCTCCTGTCCCTTTCTGCCTTCTCATCTTGCCTCTGGACAGGAGCTGCCCATTTAGTCTCAAGTATCTACTTGAATTAAGAAGCATACTCTTCACAAGTATCATTTTATATCTTATAGTCTAGTCTAATGTTTGTCTGAAGAGTCAGCTTCGGGGATGGTTTTAGTTTTGGGCTCATAGAGAGTCCAGGGGCCATGTCTTTTGGGGTCCCTCCAGTCTCAGTCAGACAATTAAGTCTGGTCTTTTTACATGAACTTGAATTCTGCACCCCGCTTTTCTCCTGCTCTGTCAGGGACTGTCTGTTGTGTTCTCTGTCAGGGTGGTCATTGGTGGTAGCCAGGCACCATCTAGTTCTTCTGATCTCAGGCTGATGGAGTCTCTGGTTTATATGGCCCTTTCTGTCTGTTGGGCTCATATATTCCTTGTATCTTTGGTTTCCTTCATTATTCCTTGTTCCGGGTGGGTTGGGACCAATTGATGCATCTTAGATGGCCGCTCGCTAGTTTTAAGACCCCAGACGCCACTCACCAAAGTGGGATGCAGAACATTTTCTTAATAAACTTTGTTGTGCCAGTTTACCTAGAAGTCCCCTGAAACCACAGTCCCCAGACCCCTGCCCCTGCTATTTTGTCCCTCAAAGTGTTTTGTTGTATCCAGGAAAACGTCTTAGCTTTTGGTTTAGTCCATTTGTGCTGACATCCCCTTATTGTATGTTGTCCTTCCTGTTACCTAAGATAATTCTTGTCTACTATCTAGTTAGTGAATACCCCTTCCTCCCTCCCCACCCTCATAACCAACAAATAATATTTTCTTCTGTGTTTAAACCTTTCCTTGAGTTCTTATAATAGTGGTCTCATACAATATTCATCCATTTGCTACTGGCTAATTTCACTCAGCATAATGCCTTCTAGATTCCTCCATGTTGTGGTTTGCGGATTTATCCTTGTTTTTTCTCGTTGCATGGTATTCCATTGACAACATGATTTTTAAAAGTTGGTGCCCCAGGGGTTTTCCTTTGAAGGCTTTTGCTCAACGCCTGCATGGTCATTCCATTTATAGAATTAATTAGAGAAATTTGTTTATTTGTGGAAACTTTTTCCTGTGACCAAGCAGAGAAACTCTTCATGTTTATCACAAAGATATTCTGGCTGACCCAGTGTACTTTGCAACTTGAATATGGAAGCTTTGGATTGCCGATGAAATACAAGACAGTGGATAAGCTTCCTGAGTTTGTCTCAGGTGGTGTATAAATTGGCTCTTCAAGAGTGGGTTCATTTTACTTTTTGAAGGGAAAAGAACGTTCTCTCACGCTTCTTTGTTTTCAGCTAAGCCACATATTAGTCAATGAAAAACAACAAAACAATAACAAAAATCTCACTGACGCACACTTCTTGATCTGTAAAATAATTCAGGCAGTCCCCAGGTTACTAATGTCTGATTTACCGTACAACCTGTTAGTTACGAACCATCTCTGTGAAGCCTATTATATTAAAAATTCAAGGTACATACAATGGTTCCTAAATAACAAATAGATGCTATTTTGTGGCTGGCACCAAAACATTATTATTATAATTGCTGTATTATTATATAAAGACCTTTTAGTATATCTGAAGGTGTTACTTTAATTTTTTATGCATAGAAAGGTACACATGTACTATATACTAAGACAAGCATTTGACTAACTGATGTTAGATATGAACCATACCTAACTGTTCCGATGTATGTACAAATTTGACTTAAAGACAGATTTAGGAATGGAACTCATTTGTAATCCGGGAACTGCCTTACGTAAATTTCTCCAAGAATATGTTCGGGGGATAGACAAGCAAATTGAATTGTAACACTGAGTTCTTTCTCTAGCCCTTCATACACTGTCTTAGCTGAGGTATAAATATATTAAAAAAAAAAAAAAAATGCTGCCCTGGGTAAGTTACATCCTCGCTGGGTGTTGTTTGCATGGATGATGTTAATTTTTAGTGGAATTTACCTTAAGTATTTAGCAGGTTGCTTCGTAACTGTTTTGGCCCATGACAAACCGCCTTCTAGGACAGTCTCAAACATGGTATCAGCAGTTTCTAAAACTGACTTGGCACAAAACTGACCTGGGATTCCCAGAGCTGCTGAACACTGCTGACGTCTGAGACTGTCAGCTTATAGACCAGAAAAGGCCTAATTACAATGTCTTTCAAAGGATTCACAGGGTATAGAAATAACGCCACTGTGTTTTTAGAGTCCTTTATATTTATCCTAAGGAGCTCTGGTGGCACAATGGTTAAGTGCTCATCCCCTAACTGAAAGGTCAACAGTTTTAGCTCACCAGCCACTCCACAGGAGAAAAGACCTGGCAATCTGCTCCCATAAGGATTACAGCCTAAGAAACCCTACAGGAAAGTTCTACTCTGCCCTGTAGGGTTGCTATGAGTCGAATCAGCTTGATGGCAATGGTTTTTTTTTTTTTTTTGATGCCTAACTTCGGCATCAAAACCCAAGCATTTTACTGTGTAGGAAAAAAAGTACAACTGGCTTTAGGTTAAAAAAAAAGCCAAAAACAAAATATGTAATAACAGAAAATAAAATACACAAGCTTATTCAGCCTATATTTTTTGCACACGCTGTGCCAGACTTCCATCATTTCGGTTAATCTTTCTAACACCCAATGAAGTAGGTTGTGTGCTCTTGCTTTTAAACACAAAAGGATACTCAGGCCAAAAGAGGTCTTTTGATGTACCCAAGATTCCCCAAAGGCAGGAATTAAGTGGAGCTGGCCTGTGAATCATGTCCTCTGGTATCCGACCAGTGTGACTCTTCGCAGGGATTCTGTATACGAAATTAGAAGTATGTATAAACTGACCTTTGCTCATTAACTCACTTGTTTATTTTCTTTCAAGTGACATAGCCTTCACTTCTAACTAATTTATAATGGTGGCCTGTAGAGGTGGTGACTGCTTTCACAGCAGTTAGACTGCTTTCACAGCTGACAGCTAATCCTTAGGTTTGAGCCACTGTATACAGTTCATCTGTGCACCAACCTTGCCTCTCTTTTGTACTAGTCTGTGCATCATTTCATTCTTTGTGTTTCAGGTGGGCCAGCCATGAGAGGGTACCTTGTGGCCATATTCCTGAGTGCTGTCTTCCTCTACTATGTGCTGCACTGTATCTTATGGGGAACAAATGTCTATTGGTAAGTTTTGTTTGTGTTATTTAAAAATAACTCCCCACGTCATCTTCCACACCCATAAAATACGATATTAGAGGAACCCCTAAAAAATCCTGAAACATTGTAACATTTTACCTTTTCTGGCTTTCAGTTATAAATTGAGGTTTTACCATTCCAGTATCCTGAAGATTGTATCTCTAACAGTTTAAAAAATAATAAACGACACCCTAGCCTAACCTCAGAGTGTTCTCCTCACTGTTCTTCGAATCACTTCTGGTTCACTAGTCACCTCAGCCTTTTCCCTTGCCTCACAACCATAAAACCTAAAGTGTGTGTAGGATTTGAAAAAAGTACTGTCAAATTTCAGGGGCTGATGACAGATTTTTATTCCCTGACTGTGAAGCTGCTCACTGGAGGCAGAGTCCATTGTCAGGGCATTTGTTTCCCTTCAGGTGCGCTACCCAGTTCTGGTTTCTGACTGATGCTATTTTTGTCTTATAGGGTACCACCTGTGGAAATGAAACGGAGGAATAAGATCCAGCCTTGTTTATCAAAGCCAGCTTTTGCCTCTCTCTTGAGGTAAAAAAAAAAAAAAAAAGTATATATATATAAGAAACTGTGATGTATGAATGTTCAAAATTTGTCTTGTAGCCATTTTCCACACTTGTTTACCTTTTTCATACAAATCTTAGCAGCATAAAGTACTGTATTTAAGGAAGAACTTGAATATCCTGTCTCTTTTTGTGGTTTTAGTCAGAGCCCTGCATATATTTTAAGAAAAGGCTTTGAAGAACTCAATCAAACCAGTGTTCTTTTCACACAGGTGAAATTCAAGAGATCTGTTTGTATCTGATCATAAAAAAGGGAACTGTTCTTTGGAGTTTTATTTTCCTTCTTGTTCCTGTGTTATTTTACGCTTTAATTTTGTAGCTTCTTCTCCCTTGCCTCTAAGTTAGACACTAGGGCTAGAAAATTTCCCCGACTTTCACTGAAATTCATAGAAGGCAAGTAATGATAAGCCTGCCCAAAGGCACCGACAGTGTCCGTTATGGTCTCAGGACTTGTAAAGAATTTACTCTCTCATCTACAGATGTCATTTTCCTCTTGTCACCTCGACTTTGACAGACTGTTGGTCAAGGTGCTTCTGGATACATAGAAATAAGTGAGGGTCTGGTCTGGGCATGTTTAATTGTAAAAAAAACAGGCACAAGCTTTTCAGTGTTTTATCCACGAAGGATCAAGAATTCATATTCTCTTTTATTACATTATTGCACCATTCTATTACTGGTTCTTAATGTTTTGGAGTTGGAGTCCTTTAAAAACAGTCCACTCTCTGGAAAACTGCAGATATATAAAACATTTTTACATGTGATTACAGGTATTTCACGGCCACTTGTAGCCTACCCATGGGTATGTGTCAAGTTAAGAACACTTGCAAAAACAGAAGAGTGTTTTTAAACTTTTTTGACCATATGACCCATGCTAAGAAACACATCTTACGTGAGGACCTAGGACACATGTGTATTTATAGTAAGAAGAAAATAATAATTTTTACGCTTACTATTCCAGATGCGTCATTTTCTGTTCTATGCGCTTTTTTAAGGTCTGCTGATCGTAACTCACAAAGCTGATTTTATGAGGCACCTATGAGTTGCAGACCGCAGGTTTAAAATGCTGTTCTGCAAGTTGAATTAAGGTCCTCTTCAACTTTAGCAAAAGAAATATTTTTGCCTTTCTGAGAAAACCCAAAAGGTTAAGGTGCTGAGGTCACGTGCTCAGAAATACAGGAGAGCCAGTAAGTAGTCAGGAGAAGTTCACTTTGCCACACTGGAGGTGTCATCTGTAGTATTGTGAAGAGGACACCTGCTTTAGAGTTGGGCCTAATTGTGGATTTAAGTTTGTCACTTGTGGGTTAGTAATCCTAGACAAGTTACTTCACTTCTTAAAGCTTCAGTTTCTTCATCTAAATTGAAGAATACACCTAGCTTACTTTTCCAGGCTTGTCTAAGAGTAGCAACAAGCAGAAATGCAACACAGTGTAATGTGATACAGTGTATTATAATACAATGTAATATAATAATTATTACAGATAGGAACTGATACTTATTGAGCACCTACTATGCGTGCGGCATGGTGCAAAATTTTAAACAATTATTTCATTTAGAACTAAAATGTAAGTCACGTAGCACAATGTCTGACTGGCAATGGGTGTTAGTCATGGTATTAATCGCCATCATTTTTATCCCTGCCAACTCCAAACAATAGAGCCCTTTATTGTCTTGCCCTTGGGGTGCAAAGTCAGCCATGGTTCAAACCCTCCAGGGGAGATGAGGAAGATCTTAAGTGTTCTTAAGGCAGCCAACGTGCTACTTTCTCTTCCCCATGGACTTAGGAATCAACCATGATCTAGAAATGACCCTTGTAGGTTGACTGGACCCTGAGGCTGCTGTCACTGTCACAGCCAAAGCTGAAACTGGGTCATACATGGTATCTCAGGCAGTCAGGGCCGGGCTCTCAAGTCCCTTCCTTAGTCAGAAGGAGGTGAGTTCTCAACTCAGCTCTGGAGATATTAAGCAACTATGACTTGCCCGAGTGCACATGGCTCCTGAGTTGCAAAGCCAGGCCAACGCTGCAGCTGTTTCACTCCTGTTCTACCGCTTTTTATTTCCATTTTGCCATGCAGCCTCAGAAACCCCCAGGGGCACTCTGGTCTCATTGTAGCTTTTAGGCTAAGGAAGTGCAAAGCTGATTTGGGTCTTCTTCAGAGGCAGGAAGGGCAGGCCACGTTTGGGGCTGAAGTGAGAATTAGTTCGGTTTGCCTGGCAGCGGGTGAACAGCAAGCAGTTCTTTGGGTGGCTGAAAATAGCCTTTTAAGATGGCCTTTAAGGCGTATTCCTTTAATAATAATAAAAACTTTTTTTTTTTTTTAACTTCATAATGGCCTTATAGAGATTTGGAGTTGAAATACATTGAATCATTTGTTAAATATGTATGGGCTGCCTGCTCTGTGTTACGTGCTGAAAGTGGGAAAAAACAAGAGGCTATTCCTACTGTTACGCAGCTCTCTTATTTTCCGGGCCTGAGGGTAGGGCAGGGCAGGCAGTAAAAACATAAATGCCTGTAGTGTAGTTTTTGTTCTTCAGTATATCTTTTTATTTTATTTTTGGTGGCAATATACACAACCAAAGGAGCTCTGGTGGCGCAGCAATTGAACACTTGGCTGCTATGCAAAAGGTTGGTGACTCAAACCCACCAGGCACTCCGCAGGAGAAAGATGTGCCTGTCTGCTTCCACAAAGCTTACCTTAGAAACCCTATGGGGCAGTGCTGCTCTGTCCTATAGAATTGCTATGAGCCAGAATCAACTTGATGGCAGTGGGTTTTGGGTTTGGTTGTCAGTTTACACCCATAAAGATAATTCTTTGCACGAGCGCTATGCTGGAGGCAAACATTCTTTATTAATTGAGCTAAACTGTAGTTCAACAATGGCTTTGTTTAAAATTTATTTAAAAGTTATTTCTGGGCATTGGATTGGGGGGTTCCCCAGTGTCAATGGATCCAGTAAATTTCTTCAGTAAGTCTTAATCTAAGAAAATAATTTAGTCCTACCTGCATCTAACTTTTAATATATTTTCATTTCTACAGCTAATACACTTTGATACATGGGTACTTTTTAATTTGGAAGTGGCTTAGCATCAACTTTTATTTTTCCGTATTACTTGCTTTGTTTCTTCCTATATATGGCTATCATTTTATCATCTGAGGTTTTATTGTTTTTAAATTTAAATTTTATTTTCACCTCCAAGCTGTAACTTAATTTCAGTTCCAGTACCTGGAAGTGTTTCCATTCTGGCTGTATAGTTCCATTCCATATCCGCTGTATTTCATATTCGAATACTATTTAGAACAACTTTTAAAGAATTTCAAAAATAATTATACAGTTATATATGGTCAGTATAGCAGTATGGATCCTATGCTGCAGTGACTTTCAATTGTGATTTTAAGAGCCTGAACATGTTACAGGCATTTGGCAAATAATTCTTTATCCTTTCCTTCCAGGTATCATCAGTTTCATCCTTTTCTGTGTGCATCGGACTTTAAAAAGATTGCTTCCTTGTATGGTAGCGATAAGTTTGATTTGCCCTATGGGATAAAAACATCAGGTCAGTAGTGCTATTCTATACTAAATTTGAGTGGTGTTTGAGGAGCAGTGCACTTTTATATTATTGTTAAGGCCTTTTAATTTTTCTGCTTCATAATGATCCCTGAAGGGTATGATTTTGTGGTGGGATGAGGGGGATTAATTTTCAGAAAGTGAATTTCCAACCCAGGAAATGGACTGTAGGTCTGAATACCTCCAGGAACTACGATGTCCTTTGCCATGCAACCAGAAGAGCAGGGTAGTGCCCAGCTACCTTACTGAATGTTTTGATCAAGGACCCAGTAGGTGGACCCTGATCAAAAAGAGAAAAATTATAGCACAGGATTTTAAATGCTTAAAGAAACCAGACTTACAGACCTATTGGGACTGGAGGAACCCCAAATCTATTGCCTTGAGATGATCTTTAAGCCTTGAACTGAAACTATCTCATAAAGTCATCTTTAAACAACAGTTTCTTTCAACTAGTAAAGAATGGTCGCCTTGAGCAGTGTACTCTTTCAAAGAATTATCTATAAGAAATCAGATTGACAACAGTAATTCTAAAATACAGAGGAGAAGTTTGGGGGACAGAGAGTCTAAGTCAATGGTGGCAAGACAGTATAGGTAGAGACGGAGAATGGTAACACAATGTGGAGAATGTAAGCAGTGTGACTGAACGGCACGTCTAGAAAATGTTGCACGTCTAGAAAATGTTGCATGGCTGTATGTTTTGTTATGTATATTTTCACACACACACAAAAGTAAATCCCCACCCCTTTTGAAGCAGTGTGAAATAAAAGAATAAAAACAGTAAATTTTTTTTGAGAAACTGCTTTTTACTTTTGTTCTGCCACTGTTGATGTAAATGAACTCTCATGACTTACTTTTTTTTTTGATTTAGAATTAACAGGATAACCCTCTGGGTTAACTTCCTCACTCTCTCCCCATTTCACCTTCATACCTGTTAGTTTTATTTCATCAGCAACTTCTAGATCCTTGATCTGTCTTAATTCAAACAATGCATATTTTAGTTTTGCTAAATTTAGAGAGAGTAACTCCATCTGTAATCACAAAACACTTTTGCCTCTGCTGGTTAACAGCAGATTGGCCTTACACCGCTTTCCAGTCTCGATTTTAGAGAGACCTTGAAAACCCAAGAGGTGACAGGTGCACAATATTCTGAATTAGAATTTGTTTGTTCAATTAATCAGTTTTTGTTTTTTCATTTTGAAAATATTTGACAGAAAATTTGGTAGTTTAAGAAGTTTAAACTCATGGAATATTGATTTCTGACTAACATATCAGCTTCAGAACCATCCGATATTGCTAACTTTGGGCTTACTTTTCTAAGATTGTTTTCAGATTAAGCATCCCATTTTCCTAGCATTTTTGGAAAGCGTTCTTGGAGAATTCACCATTTTGAGTTATACCTTTTTGGTAGTGTTGGCTAATTGTAGATATACAGTTAATTAATGTTTCACCTCAGAGTATATTCAGTGTGGCCATACCAGTTGGAAATGGAGGTGGGGAGGAGGGCAAGATGGCTTGCTATGTGTCTCAAAATCCATGATTAGCGTTTTATTCATAATGCTCCATTTGTCTTCTAGGGGAATATTTTCGAGTTGCTCTTTCAAAACTGCAGAGTTGTGATCTCTTTGATGAGTTTGACAAGTGAGTCTATTTCCTTGCTTCTGTCTGACTTTTACCTTTAGCTAAGATGGTTCAAAATATGCCCCCCAGGAAATGTAAAATGTATTTCACCAGGAAAATCCCATAGCATTTGTGTATAACTAAAACTTCTAGGAGTTATTTCTGTTACATTTGAAATAAATGAACTCAGAAATTAATGTAGTATAATTGGCTCCAAAGTTTGCAAAGCCTTGATGATGAGCAAAGCTGGTCCCAAGTTAGCCCATTCTTAACCCACATTCATCTTTTCTAAGTTGTTATCATTACAGTTTAATTACCCCCACTCCCATTAATCAGCTCACAGCCTCTCTTCAAGGGCCGTTTCCCATACCTCTAAACTACTCATGAGGATCCTTTCTGCTTCACTTGTTAAGGACGTTGAATGTTGCTTTTCTGAGGCAGCTCTCTTCATGTTATTTTAGATTTGAGGGAAGCAGCAGCTTGCTTAGATACAAATTTTCTGACTACAAAGGTAATTTAGTGTTTAGAAAATTTTGGTGTCGAGTTAACCCCCTGAGGAATTGAACTGTCAAAGGTAGACTTCTTGGGTCCTTATTTCACGAAGTTTAAGCTACCCTTTAGAATTTGGCCAGCGGTCCAACGGGATGATGTGGGTAGTCTACACACTTCAGGTCTCCATTAAAAAAGAAAATAGCAGAATTTCCCCTCTTGCCCAGTGCAACAGAGGTGCTATCTGGTGGGTATGGAAGGTAGCAGTTGTGGACAGAAGTGAGAAAGCGGAGATAGAGTTTACAGAATGGAGCCAGAGGAAAAGTGTCAAAGATTTTGTCTGAATTTTATCCCATTTCTTTGTCTGGAACCCAGCTTTTTGAAGTACAAACTCTGTAATGGTATGTTGATTCATCATTATAATTTAGAACTATGCCATCAACCTAATCAATTCCTATTTTGATTATATATCCACAGCGACCATATATTTTTTCTAACTTAAAAGTTTGTAGGGCTCTCATTCACAGAGTATTGTTGTATGCAGACATTTACCATATGTGTTTTACCTCAGTTTTCTCTCATTTTTACAACCACCCTGCAAGGTATGCTCGTTGATCTCAGTCTTACACATGGCGAAATCGAGGCTGGGCAAACATCTGCAGTTTGTTACAGCTGGTACTTGCAGCAAGTATCTGCAAGTATTTATAAAGATTCTTGACCCTGTAAATGTGAGCTACTGTTGGGATTGTTGAATATATTTTGCTAGAAGTTTCCTTTTGCCTAACTTTTATCTTAGAACTAGACTGTGCTTTATTTACCTCTATAACCCTTCCTCGTAGGTGTTCATCCATCTGTATGTGCCTTGGCCAGGCTGTTTCCTCTCTTCTTGCTGACTTAGACTTGCTGTTCCCTATCCTTTCCCGCTTAGAGTGTCGCCATCCCGCACCATCAATCTAGGACAGTTCTTAGCATCACCTGTATTGGGGGAGGCGTAGGGGGTGGCTGGTGAGGGAGGCTTGAAAATCATGCTGACCACACAAGAGTCCTTTAATCTGAAGGTAAAAAGAGACTGATGTAGAGTAAGTATAAATCAGAGACCCTATAGCTATAGAGTGAATGAAATTTTCTTTGTAGGGTCCCCGCAAAGTGAGTGCTGCGATGTGTAAGTTTAATAACATCACAGATGGCCAATCAGCATTGCTGAATTTCAAACCTGTTGCCAAGAGACTTCAGAAAGGGTATTAGATAAGAATGTGTACTTATAGCCCTGTTGGCACAGTGGTTAACAGATTGCCTGCTAACCAAAAGGTCGGCAGTTCAAATCCACCAGCCACTCCTTGGAAACCCTATGGGGCAGTTCTACTTTGTCTTTTAGGGTTGCTGGAGTCGACTAGACAGCAATGGGTTTGCTTTTTCGGTATGCTGATATGTACTTACGTCACTATTATCTTCTATTTGAATAGCGTTCAACTTTTGGGAGGGGTTCGTATGGAAAGTTTAACTTTATCTATATTCTAAGTAAGTTAGTCTATGTTTGCTGGGTACCCACTGTACAACACAAGGAAGAGGCCAGCCTACGCCTGAACAATGCATTTGAAATAAACTTCAGAAAGGCAGAATATGCTAAAATGCCTTATTGCGGCTCCTGAGTCAACTCAGTTTTTCTTCCAAGTGACCTTATGTGTCTCCCATTTGTTCTCTTGGCCTGGGAAAAATGCACTGGAAGAGAAAGGTCTGGAAATGATCTTTATTTTTCAAGCAGAGCATTTGGACTACCCTTGGCAGGAGAGTCCTCCCTGAGCCCTGGTCGTGGATTTGGGAGCTGCCCCCATGTACAAGGATCTAGGCTAACTACTTTGTCATGGGCCTGGAGGTCAGCGGGAAGGGACTGACATAGAGAGCAGCCAGCCCAACCCTTCAAGTCCCTTTCTCCCTTTTGCTGCTCTCCTCACTGATAAGTCGGAATCGACTCGACGGCAGTGGGTTTTGGGGGTTTTCACTGATGTTTACCTAGCTAGTTCTCTGCTTATTCTTTCCTCACCTGTATTCTGGAAGATAATTGACATATTTTGGGCCATTCATCTTCTCCCTACCTTTTATTCTTCTTCTGTCCTCTTTGTCCTTTCCAGAAAGGTTCAGGCATTTTCTCTTGCTTCCAACCTGAATCCTTTAAGATTCTACCAGATTTAAGTCCTAGTTTTGTTCAGATATCTTGTTTGGCATGAGTGTTACCATCAGTTGGGATGGATTCTGCTGTGAGGAGGAAAACTCAAAATCTTAGTTGCTTTTACAAGACAGAAGTTTTCCTCTTTTTCATAGACATCCTGTAAATGAAGTCTGCAGGCGAACATACCCATGCTGGCACAATGGTGCTGTGATCATAGGTACCAAGGCTGCTTCTTTGTTGCAACTCTGCCATTCCTCATTACGTGGCTTCCTCATTATCGTCCATCGTGTTTGCTTGAGTTCCAACAATCACATCTACTTTTCTGCCAGCAGAGAGGAAGAAGGGGAGAAGGGTCCCCACCGCTTAAGACTTGCCTTCTTCTTTAAGGACGTTCCCAGAAATCCCATATGGTACATCCATTATATCTAGTTATGTACTCGAGTGTGTTTGTGCCAACTTGCGAGAGCAGTAGCTCTTCCCAGCTCTTTGTTCAAGGCCATAAATGTGGCTTGAAATAGCCATGGTGGCAGTATTTATACCATGGAAATTGGCAAACACTATGAACCAGGGCTCCCCCAACCCCTGTCCACTCAGACCCAGTTGTTAAACATTTCCTAGCAACCACCGATACATCCCATTGGCTGGAACTCAGCCAGGGCACACCTTGCTGGAAGGTGGACTGGAAAATGTAGCCTTTATTCCAAATGGCTGTGTGCCCACCTTAAAAAAAAATGGGTCCTATTTTAAGGGACTAAGCAGCATGATTAAAAAAAAAATTTTTTTTCTTTTTTTTTTTTTTTTTACTGGGGGACAACTCTCTGTATGAGTATTCTCCATCATTTCCTTTGTCACCACCGGTTGTTTCTGTGTCTGGTAACTTCCAGGATTCTGAAGTTAGTTATGTAAGTCTGTTGTATGAGAACCTAGTTCAGTGCTTTACAACTTTAGCACCAACCATGGCTTCTCTTGTGAAAGATCAGTATGTGGAAGCTATTGAGGCCTATTGGTCTTATTTCTATCATCTTTTTAGTAATATTAGTAAAGTAATTCTGAAGCAGAGGGAGTCTTTTTCTAAAGTT
Source organism: Elephas maximus indicus (assembly GCF_024166365.1). Classification (NCBI taxonomy): domain Eukaryota; kingdom Metazoa; phylum Chordata; class Mammalia; order Proboscidea; family Elephantidae; genus Elephas; species Elephas maximus. Next base: position 69,409,581 of record NC_064836.1, read on the forward strand.
GCTTACCAACCACTAAATTTTATTCTTTAAAAGGTCTGGAGTGAGAGAGATCTAGACCCAACTGCATTTCTTGTTGGCTGCCTGACTTTGGGCAAATTATTTGACCTCCGTAAGCTTTCAGCGTATACCTTCGCCTCGCTCACTGGTATCTCTTTATCCAACATTTGACATTTACAACAACAGTAAAAAATCTACTATCTGACTAATTTGAGCATTAATGACATACGTATGGCAGTAACAAATGCTGAGGTGCAAGGCAGAGTAACGCTGGCTCTGATAATTAATGTTAGGTGTTAACTTCGCTGGGCCCTGATTCTCAGTGGTTTGAAGTTACATGATGTAAATTAGCAGTTATGTAATAATGTAATTTGACAGCTATGTAATGATGTAATTTGGAAACTATGTAATGATGTAGTCATTCTCCATTTTGTGATATGTGATCATCCTTCATTTTTGTATAACATGATTTTTGCATAACAACCTGGTCTTTGGAACCTAACCATGTTGATAAGTGAGGAGAGGGTGTAGTATCATCAATACCTGCCTTAGGGCTTGAGAAGATCTGGCAAGCTCACTAATGTAAGGTACCCATGGTTTGGTTTAAACCTCCATCAATTAGAGTGATTTGATCTTCCAAAAGAGCAGATAACTCTGGAGAACTGGGGACTGGTAGTCTTTCGCAGAAGAGTCTGATGGAGCTGAGCTGGATCATTGCTAACGAGAATGGGGGAAATGATGGAAGAGATGAACCGGATAGACACATGTCAAGGTAGGACTGGTAGGGTAGTTACCCAGAATAGGGGCTAAGGTGGCCAATGGGCAGAGGAAGGTAGAAAGGGCTATAGAAAGGACGTAAAAGGCTAAATAGTGTCCATATCCGGTCCTGCACCCAGGGTAATGAAAGGAAATGGCTTCCTTTTGGGATTAGCATTAGTTGGAATTTCTATTTTATCAACTCACCCCATGAATCTTTTTGCATCAGCTGCTCTTAATATACTGTTATCTGGTTTATAGGAAACAGACCCTTTCTACTCTTTAAGGGTATATAGTTGATCTTGTGTGTTGTTGAGTCGAGTCTGACTCATAGTGACCCATTGTGACAGAGCAGAACTGCTCTCACAGAGTTTCCTAGGATGTAGATATTTATGGAGGCAGATTGCCACATCTTTCTCCCATGAAATGTCTGGTGGGTTTGAACTGCCAACCTTTTGGTTAACAACTGAGCTCTTAACCATTGCACCACCAGGGCTTCTATCTTTAAGGCTATACTGACCTCAAATTGAAAGAACATTTTACACATTGCTATTGTTCTATGTAATTCATTGCAAGTTTAAAAAATTACAGTTGACTTGAAATGGACCCTTCCCCATCCTTCCCTAGCTCTCTATTCCTGCTCTCAGAATAAGCCCTGTGAGTCCTAGAGGCCAGAAGCTGTGGGCAAAGCAGGCTTTGTAGGGAAGGCCTGGAGATTCACCACCTTTTCAGCAGGTATTCCTGCTTAGATTTCCCTTAGTACCATTAACTATAGCCTAGGCCTTCCATCCTCTAGGAATGAAGTCTGGTGTCTTTATAAGGATATAATAAAATCCCCACTTACCCACTTCACTGTTCACTTCTGACACCAGCTGCCTTACAACACTATGCAGCACTTCTCTGAACCTAGGGAGCTGGGTCAGATCTCACACGTTAAAAGGACATCGTCCTTCAGGCTGCCAAATGCACACACAGATGCTAACTGCAAGTTTGGGAGTCCACACAACACCCTCACTTCTGACCTGCTGGCTACAAATTCAGGGGTTCCCTCTAACCCTTTAGGATACCAGTCATACACTCAGAGGTTCCCAACCCCTCTCACTGACCTACTGGCTCCCACAGGTTTGATAATTTCCTGGAATAATTCACAGAACTCATGGAAAAAGAATACAAAGAGACATATAAGCTGAGGTTTGGGAGGGTTCCCAGTGAGAAGCTTCTAAGTCCCAAAAAGGGACACGCTGCCCTCCCAGTACATGGATGTCTTTCACCAACCAAGAAGTCCATGGAGCGGCAGTGTCCAGAGCTAATATTGGGATCTCATTATGTAATGTGAACTCCAGCCCTTCTTTCCTGAAGTCAGGCAATATCATGAGGTAATCATGAGGTGGGTCTTTCTGGCCTGGCCAGCCCCAACCCCAGAGTTACTTTATCACCTTGCTGGCATAACCTGTTAGTTAGGTGTGGTCTGGAGCCCTTACTGAAGATACTTAAATTCCAAGGGTATTTTTGGTGGGATTCTCTCTCAGGAGGAGCCCTGGTGGTACAGTGGTTAAGAACTCAGGCTGCTAACCAAAAGATCAGCAGTTCGAATCCTCCAGCCACTCCTTGGAAATCCTATGGGGCCCTTCTACTCCTCTGTCCTATAGGGTTGCTCTGAGTTGGAATCAACTCGACAGCAGTGGGTTAGTTAATTTGTTTGTTTTGGTATATCTCTCAGGAACTGAAGACAAAGACCAAATTCCTTGGATAAAGTTATTGTAAACCCCAGAGGCTTCAAAAGTGTTTTGAGAAACCTGAGGGGACAAATCCACCCCAACTGCTGCCTGTCTTCTCTCAGGCTCCTTCCTTGGGCAACTCTAGCTCCTTTGCAATCCTCTCTATAGGCTGCTGCTATTGATTTCTCCTGGACTCTGGTTCCTCTCCTATTCTCGGCTGCCATGTTTAATAAACTTCATTAAATGATGAGGGTATTTTAAGGAAGTTCCATCAAAGAAAATCAAAAACCAAACCCGTTGCCGTTGAGTTAACCCCAACTCGAGGAATACTTAAAATATGCCCACATTCCAAGGCCCTAGCCCTTCTTGGGGGCCCCTGACTGTTCATGTAGCTCTGAACACTGGCCTGCCCCCTCGTCCTGGGACTTGCTCCTCTCTCCTTATTCTTCCACAGCCAGAAGGAGCAAGAATAATGTACAGACAAGCTGCTGGCTCCAACCACCAACGGCATTCCGAAAGCATGCCAGATTTTAGAAGATCATTTTAGTACTGCATGGATGGTTATATAGTTGTTGTTGTTAGTTGCTATCAAGTCAGCTCGGTTATATAGTGTTGTTGTTGTTGTTAGTTGCCATTGAGTTGGTTCCAACTCATAACGACCCTACGTGCAATATAACAAAACATTACCTGGTCCTGCACCATCCTCACAATCGCTGTTATGCTTGAGCCCATTGTTGCAGCTACTGTGTCCCTCCATCTTGTTGAGGGTCTTCCTCTTTTCTTCTGACCCTCTACTCTACCAAGCATAATGTCCTTCTCCAGGGACTGATCCCTTCTAATAGCATGTCCAAAGTATGTAAGACGAAGTCTCATCATCCTCGCTTCTAATGAGCATTCTGGCTATACTTCTTCCAAGACAGATTTGTTCGTTCTTCTGGCAGTCCATAGTATGTTCAATATTCTTCGCCAACACCATAATTCAAAGACATCAATTCTTATTCCATCTTTCTTAGTCACTTTCCAGCTTTCATATGCATTTGAGGTGATTGAAAACACCATGGCTTGGGTCAGGCATACTTTATTCCTTAAAGTGACATCTTTACTTTTTAACACTTTAAAGAGATCATTTACAGCAGATTTGTCCAATGCAATGCATCATTTGATTTCTTGACTGCTGCTTCGACGGGTGTTAATTGTGGATCCAAGTAAAGTGAAATCCTTGACAACTTCAATATTTTTTCCATTTATCATGATGTGTTGCTTATTGGTCAAATTGTGATGATTTTTGTTTTATATTGAGGTGTAATCTATTATGACAGCTGTGGTCTTTGATCTTCATCAGTAACCATCTCACATCCTCTTCACTTTCAGCAAGGAAGGTTGTATCATCTGCATTTCACGGGTTGTTAATGGGTATATAGTAGCTGCACATAAATATCTCACTCAAAGGAAACACCTGCATCAAGTCAGTTGCTTGCCAAATGGATAGAAATTTGTGAAAGCTGCCTCATTCAAGCAGAATCCATTATGTCAGCACCATCTGAGCTGGGTTAGATTGGCAACCAGTCAGGGCAGGTGCATGACCTAGAATACTTACAAAAAAAGGACTTTAGCAGCATATTTATTTAAAAAAAAAAAAAAACTCCTAACAAATAAGGGATATCAAGGTCTGCATCAGTGTTCTAGACAACCTGCTGTCAGGCAGGATTTCTCTACATTGCAGCCTTTTCAGCGGGGAGATCTTGAACATGAGGAGAAGTTATGACTCTGCATCAACAGATTGAGTCATGTGTGGTAAAGAGCAAGAGGAGTTATGATCTGTTTCATAGCAACTGCTAGGTTCAGATGTTGGGCAGAGATATGGAAATCATGGTAGACATGCCAGAGGAAATGGTCACATGCCACATAGAATAACGATGACATCTTAGCACCAGAGAAGACCTCAGTGATTCTCTCAGGGCTTCAAATGCTGAGAATTTGCATTTCTACCCCAGATAAACTGAGTCAGAATCTACAGTTTGAAAAGATCCCCAGGTGAGTCATGTATAATGAATTTTGAGAACCACTGCTCAGAATTCTCAGAATTGGTTCTCAGAATTGGTCCCTAATCAGTGGTATTAGCATCGCCTGGGAACTTGTTAGAAACGCAAGTTATCAGCAGGAGTTTGAATGGAATGCACTGATGGGAAGCCCTGGATTCTTTTTACCAGGGCTCATGTGCTAAATGGCGGAGTCAGAACTAGTAGTCAGGACCTCACTAACAGTCCATTGCACATGTTTTAGTATTTTCTGGTTGGAAATAACTACTCCTGTTGTTGCTGTTGGTTGCCGTCAGGTCGATGCCGACTCATGGCGACCCCATGTGTGCAGAGTAGAACTGCTCCATAGGATTTTGAAGGTTGTGATCTTTCAGACACAGATCACCAGGCCTGTCTCCCGAGGGTGATTGGGCTCAAACCACCAACCTTTTGGCTAGTAATTGGGCACTTAACCATTTTTTGCTACCAGGGAGTCCTAACAGTCCCTAAGAGTAGTTTAAGCAATGTGGACATTTATCTCTGTAACGACACATTTGTGGCGTCATCTGTAGGTTTGTGGTTCCAGTTTGCAGGGCTGGCTGCTTATGGCTGCACAGACTGTGAATTGAACAAATCCAGGTGTTGCCATTCATACACGTAGCTGTCTGATAGTGCTCCCTGAAGTTGGACAGTGGACAATTGCAGGATTGGATCAGTGGCTTGATGGTGTCAGACCCCTGGGCAGCTTCTCTGTGGATTTTTCTGCTTTTCTCTCTTAGTTGTAAGATGGCTGCAGCTGTTCTTTGTATCATCACATATAAGTGTCCAGTTTCTACACAAAAAGGAATAGGTGGGTGTCATGGATTCAATCATGTCCCCCCAAAGACGTGTGTAATAACTTGGTTTTAGGCCATGATTCCCGGTATTGTGTGACTTTCCTACATGTTGTAAATCCTGCCTCTGTGATGTTGTTGAGGGAGGATGGGTGGCAGTTGTGTTAGTGAAGTAGGACTCAATCTGCAAGATTGGATGGTGTCTTGAGGCAACCTCTTGAGATATAGGAGAGAAGTGAGCAGAGAGACGGGGAACCTCATACCATCAAGAAAGTGGTGCTGAGAGCAGAGCACGTCCTTTGGACCCGGGGTCCTTGTGCAAAGAAGCTCCTAGTCTGGGGGAACATTGTTGAGAATGCCGACAGAGAGAGAAAGCCTTCCCCTGGAGCTGACTTCCTGAACTTGGACTTTCAGCCTACTTTACAGTGAGAAAATAAACTTCTCTTTGTTGAAGCCATCTACTTGTGGTATTTCTGTTATAGCGACACTGGATAACTAGGACAGTGGGTAAAATATTTTTTTTTTTGAAAAAGAGGTGTTTTACTCACATTATTCTCTTGAAAAAAAAAAGTTGCCATTGAGTTGATTCTGACTGCTTGCAACCCCCTGTGTTCCTGAGTAGAACTGCTCCATGGGGTTTTCAAGGCTGTGACCATTCAGAAGCAGATTGCTAGGCTTTTCTTCTGAGGTACCTCTGGATGGGTTCAAACCACGGACCTTTCACTTAGTAGTTGAGCACTTAGCCATTTATACCACTATTCTCTTAAAAACCCATTGCCATCAAGTCGATTCCAACTCATAGTGACCCTGTCGGACAGAGTAGAACTGCCCCATAGAGTTGTAAATCTTTATGAAAGCAGACTGCCACATCTTTCTCCCATGGAGTGGCTCGTGGGTTCGAATCACTGACGTTTTGATTAGCAGCTTAGCACTTTAACCACTGTGCGACCAGGGTCCCTTACTATTCTCTTAAAAAAAAAAATTTTTTTTTTTTTTCTCTTACCAGGGGCAAAATCTTTTCCAGAATCGTTTTAACAGGTTTCTCCCAATATCTTTTTGTCCAAAGATGGGTCACAGGGCCCTCTCTAGACCAATCATCAGCTGAGGGAAATGGCTCAGTATTGTAGGCTTACTAAAGAAGGGCCCCACTAGCAAGGCACCCAGGGTAACAGGTGTTGGGAGTGTCACCAGGAGGGTCTGCCATAGATGGTTACATGGAAGATGGAGTAATATGTTTAAATGTGTATGATGCTGCTGAAGGGAAAAATGAGTGTCAAACAGCGCTCAGAAAAGAAGAAGACACATCACAGATTGTTTGAGAAGGTCAACTGAAGTTTCTTTTCTCTATGTTTATGATGTTGACATTTCCCTCTGCTTAGGGTGTCAACTCTTCTGGCTTTGCCTGGCTTTACAAAAAATATGCGTTTCACGTGGGGTGGTGTAATCTCTCACCACCACTGTTTCAGCAGCTTTCCAGATTTTCTGTTAACAGGTTCAGTCAGTCTGGAGTGGTTTTGTTTTCTGGGTGAGCAGCTGGAGGCATGTGCCTTTCCCTACCTTTTTCCAGAGTAGGGGAAGGAATAACAGGTACCTGTTTCTTCAGAAACAAAATAGGAAAATGACCTTCTCCACACTTAAGGCAAAACAGACCCAACTTCCAAAATGCACAGCCTCTGAATCAGGAAGCGTTTTAGAATGTGGGGATGTAAAATGGTACTTACTCCTGACCTCAAGGGACTCCCAATGACTGAAGCTGTTTATGCATCAAAATTGGGCTAATTAAAGATGGTGAAATTATGTAATCCCCCAAAGGACATTGGAAGCCATTGTTTCACACCTAAGGAAATAGGGGAAGCTGGGAGCCAAGGCCAAGTGGATGAAGCCAAGGCGAGGATGAATCACTCCTTCAGTAGTATGTGGGTGCCTGCTGAGGAGAGAGGAAACCAGTGTTACAAGGTGCTGCCAAGAGTCATGGGGGCACTGTGAGTACTAGCTGTAGATAAGAAGTTATTGCCAAAAAAATAGTCCTAGGAACTCCTCCAAAGAGTTTCTAGTGTTAGATATGATCCTCCAAAAAATGTGTGGACCTTAGCAATATATCTTACTAGGAAGAAAGGTGAATTTTCATTGACAAGATTTCCTTTCAAAAGCATTGATAATCTTTTCCTACGTAAAGCAACTTCCCTCCCTACACCCCCACCCCTACCCCAAACAGGAAGAGAAGAAAAATAGAAAGTGAAATTCTTAAAAATATGGTAACATTGAACTGCTGAATGTTTGAAATTGGCATTCTCTCTTTTTTAAAAAATAATATTGTGTTTTAGGTGAAAGTTTATACAGCAAATTAAGTTCCCATTTAACAAGTTTTATAAAATTTTTTCCGTGCCATTAGGTACAATTTTCGCAATGTGTCAGCATTCTCATTATCTCCATACTGTTTGTTCTGTTTCCATTGATCTATATTCTCTTCTGCTCCTTGCCTTCTCATCTTTGCTTTTGGGTAAATGTTGACTGTTTGGCCTCACAGTTGATTTGTTTAAGGGAGCCAGGGATGAATTACCCAATAAGCAAGGTAAGCATGTACTTAGGGTATCAACGAAACAGGGGCATCAGTTGTCCAAAGCAAAGTCCCATAGATGCCAAGCAGACAGGACACAAGGAAAAGTGAGTGCTGCAGTGGAAGGAAACTGGCAATGCACTAAATGAAATTGATACCAGCTCCAATGCTGGCCGGAAATAAAGGTCATGCAGGTCATATGGGCACCCATGTGCAAGGTTGTTTAAGCTATGAGGCCCCTACCACTTCAGCACCTTCATTGACATCTGTCTCCTACCATCCCCTCCTGTGCAATTGAAACTCCTTATCTTGGTGGGTCTCTTGGGAGCATACTATTTCTTTCTAATATACAAGAGGCTTGGGTGGGCTGTCAGGTTTAACTCTTGCTACATTCAGCCAAAATGCAGCTGGATCCAACATGAGCAGTTACTGAGCAGGGACTGACTATATTGGTAGATAACAGGTCTCTGATCCGTCTTGAGAGAACCGTCTTGTACATCCACATCTGCTGATCCAGCAACTCCAGCCAGGAGAGCCGGCAATGCTCTTTGCCATGATACAAACACAAGGGTATGCTGTTGTGCACATCCTGGTAAACAACCAATGGGAACTTCAGTCCCAGATGGTGTGCAAAAGTGAGGGAACTAAAATAAGTCAACCACTGCAATGAATTCAATCAAGTTACTTTTTAACTGTATAGCATATACATATGTCCTATGTTTTATAAACAATAATATTTACCACTTTAATTTTAAAATGTGCTTGGAATACATGCAGATGCAATCTACTATATGTTTAATATAATTTAACTTGGGTAATAATTTAATATAATACTAACATAGCAAACATCCAAAAAATACTGGAAACATTAATATTGATCTAACACAAAAGTTTTAATTTATATATCAAGTGAGTTTTGTTTTTTGTCTGTCCTGCAGAACCCAGTGCTTGATGTTACTCTATATATACTAATATGCAAAATTCAATATTTATTTATTGTGCAAAATATGTTTCTGTTTTGCAAGAATGAGTGTGTTTCTAAATTCATCCTCCAAGAAAGCAACAAAGGGCATTTATCAGAGCGTTACATTTATATTTTATCAGAATATGTATCTCTGTGTAAGGAAATTGAACAATTTCTCAAGGAAATGAATATTTAGATAAGAAAAGTTATATAAATGTATTTTATTTTCTATTTCCTTTCAGACTTTTTTTTTTAACTGTGCTTTAGGTGAAAGTTTACAGCTCAAGTTAATTTCTCATACAAAAATTGTTGCATCAATTATGTATGTATCACCAAATATGGGAGTTGAACAATTTCACAAAGAAATAAAATGTACGTTTTATAAATCTTGTATAGAATAACAATTATACTTTCCTTTTCATTTTGGACTGATTGGGTATAACCTCACATTCAGTTCTCTCCTGTCAACCTCATAAGAACGTACTGGTGACACTATAATCACGTGGCTCATGACGTATCTGATCCTGTACTGGGCAAAGTGCACCGAGGTGCAACTTCGGACTGATCATACCCTTGTATATGTATCATGCTCTTTGTAATCACTTTTCTCCTGTCGAGTGTCAGCAGTAGTCCAACAAACCATGAAGACACAGCATGAAAGGATGGAAAGTGAATGCACAAGTTCTTAAGTATTATTTCAAAATGAAAAACACTCGTGAAGATCTGCGAAAGTGTCTTACAACAAACGAATGAAATTGTTTCTACCATGCTCGTGGATATGTAGACTCAACATTGTGAAAATGACAATTCTACCCAAAGCAATTTACAAATACAATGTAATACCGATCCAAATACCAACAAAATTCTTTAAAGAGATGGAAAAACTTATCATTAACTTTATACGGAAAGGGAAGAAGCCCCGGATAAGTGATGTACTACCGAAGAAGAATAAAGTAGGAAGACTCAAGCTACCTGACCTCAGAACCTACTGCGCAGCTACGGTAGTCAAAACAGCCTGGTATTGGTACAAGGACAGATACAATGACCAACGGAACAGAATTGAGAACCCAGATATAGATTCATCCACCTATGGTCACCTGATCTTTGACAAGGGCCCAAAGTCCATCAAATGGGGAAAAGACAGTCTTTTTAACAAATGGTGCTGGAAAAACTGGATGTCCATCTGCAGAACAATGAAACAGGACCCATACATCACACCACATACAAAAACTAACTCAAAATGGATCAAAGACCTAAATATAAAGCCAAAAATTATGAAGTTCATAGAAGAAAAAATAAGATCAACACTAGAGGCCCTAATACGTGGCATTAACAGGATAGAAAACACAGCCAACAACACACAAGCTCCCAGAGGATAAACTAGATAACTGGGATCTTCTAAAAATTAAACACTTATGTTCATTAAAAGACTTCACCAAAAGAGTAAAAGGAGAACTTACAGACTGGGGGGGGGCGGGGAGGAATTTTGGCTATTACAAATCAAACAAAGGTCTAATCTCTAAAATCTACAAGAAAATCCAACACCTCTACAACAAAAAGACAATCCAGTTAAGAAATGGGCAAAGGAAATGAACAGACACTTCACCAGAGAAGACATTCAAGCAGCCAACAGACACGTGAGGAAATGCTCACAATCTCTAGCCGTTAGAGAAATGCAAATCAAAACCACAATGAGATACTGTCTCACCCTGGCATTACTGGCACGAATCAATAAAACAGGGGATAACAAATATTGGAGAGGCTTCGGGGAAATTGGAACTCTTATGCACTGCTGGTGGGAGTGCAAAATGATACAACCATTTTGGAAAACAATATGGCACTTCCTTAGAAAGCTAGAAATAGAAATACCATAGGATCCAGCAATCCCACTCCTAGGAATATATCCTACAGAAACAAGAGTTGTCATATGAATAGACATATGCACACCCATGTTCACTGCAGCATTGTTCACGATAGCAAAAGATGGAAAAACCTAGATGCCCATCAACAGATGAATAGATAACAAACTGTAGCACATATACACAATGGAGTATTACACAATGATAAAGAACAACGATAAATCTGTGAAGCATCTCATAACATGGATGCATCTGGAGGGCATTATGATGAGTGAAATATGTCATTCACAAAAGGACAAATATTGTATGAGGCCACTACTGTAAATATTCAAGAAAAGGTATATATACAAAAAGAAATAATTTTTGATGGTTACAAGGGAGGGGAGAGTGGGGATGGAAAAACACTTAATAGACAATAGATAAGTGGAAACTTTGGTGAAGGGTAAGACAGTACACAATACTGGGGGAGCCAGCACAACCTGTTCAAGGCAAGGCCATGGTAGCTCCATAGACACATCCAAACTCCCTGAGGGACCGGATTGCTGGGCTGAGGGCTTGTGGGGACCATGATCTCAGGGAATATCTAGCTGAATTGGTGTAACATAGTTTATAAAGAAAATGTTCTACATTCTACTTTGGTAGTGTCTGGGGTCTTAAAAGCCTGTGAGCAGCCACATAGGATACTCCACTGGTCTCACCCCTTCAGGAACAAGGAATAATGAAGAAAACTATACATACAGGGGAAAGATTACTTCACAGGACTAATGGACCACATCTACCACGGCCTCCACCAGACCGAGTCTAGTACAACTAGATGGTGCCTGGCCACCACCACTGACTGCTCTGACAGGGATCACAATAAGAGGGTCCCAGACAGAGCTGGAGAAAAAAGTAGAACAAAATTCTAACTAAAAAAAGAAAGACCAGACTTGCTGGCCTGACAGAGACTGGAGAAACCCTGAGAGTATGGCCCCCGGACACCCTCTCAGCTCAGTAATGAGGTCATTCCTGAGGTTCACCCTTCAGCGAAACATTGAATAGGCTCATGGAACAGAACAAGACTAAAGGGACACACCAGGCTTGGGGCAGGGACTGGAAGGCAGGAGGGAACAGGAAAGCTGGTAATAGGGAACCGAGGGTTGAGAAAGGATAGTGTTGACATGTTGTGGGGTTGTTAAGCAATGTTACAGGACAATGTTTGTAGTAACTGTCTGATGAGAAACTAGTTTGTTCTGTAAACCTTCATCTAAAGTACAATTAAAAAAAAATTTATTTCCGAAAAAAAAAATTTTTTTTTATAAGTACTATATCTTTTGACTATCTCAGACCTCAAGAAGAAAATTACATGTTCCAAATCAAGTTGTTTTACTTACTAATTTTCAAATATAAATTTTTGTGTTAACATCCAACTTTGAATGTAAAGTATATTTTATGAATTTTACTTGTTTATAAATTTTACTTTCAGTTACTCAAATTTATTTGCTACAGTAGAACCAAATTTAAAAAGTGACATAATTTTGTATCCAGGTAAAATGACATGGCAACAACTAAGTGGAGCACAAAAATGAAAGCTCACAGAAGACAAAAAGAAAAGGATTTGTGCGTCTCTAAGGAGAATTCCAAAATTAACTTTTTTTAAAATGTAATGAATCAGAAGAGACTTCTCCTGTTGAACACTTGAGTTGAATGAGTGCAAATTGTTCATTGTACTAGTACCACTAGTGCTGAAATTACTAATAGCAATACAAATATAAGAATTTGTTCCATATTCAGCATCCTTCCTTGCTGTAGTAAGAAAATTAATAGTGGTGTAGAAAGTGAAACTATTTTCGAATCTGAAATTGCTGCATCTGCAGACCACATAAATACCAGAAGTACAGATCCTGCATTGTGATATAATTTTTCTTCTGACGATGTAAATTACTGGGTTGAAAGAGGGCCAAGTGATTATCAGCATCACAGTGGACAATTTGAAATTCATGTCAAAAATTTCTGGGTGGTAAACAAACAAGGTTCTGTAGCCAAAATATGTTTTTATGATACAAAGCTAATTGTGAAAATTTTAAGAGGGAGTGACTACTGTATTCTCCATCAGTCCACTCTGTATATTGTTTTGTTTGAAAACTATCCAGTCCTAAATCATTTAATTCTTGATTTGCTATGAATGGGTTTAGTGATTGGCACAACTCAAATATGATTGGTAAACATCAAAACAGTTCAATTCACAGAGTTTGTATGTCATCATATTTAAACCAAAAACGTGGTTTTGGCTTAACTATGAACTGGAAACAGAAACTAATGAAGAACGTCAGTTTTGGAAAGCTATTTTGCAGCATATTGTTGCTCAACATGGACTATCTTTTTGAGGAAGAAATGAAGTGTTTGGGTTTACTTGAACTTGTTCAGTTTGATCCATTTTTAGCAGGGCACATCTCAAAATATGGTAAAACAGGAAAGGCCAACCCATTGGATATGTCTAAAAATTAGACATTAATTTATTATTATTGTTATAATTATTAATAAACTTAATAAGTGATAAAGTTCAATCAACTATTTTCAGTGAAATAAGTATAGCTCGATATTTTAGTTTGTCTGTAGATTCTACTCCTGAGCTTTCTCATACAGATCAGCTAAGTGTTGTTTTAAGAAACAGACCATCAAGAGGTTTATCACATTTACTAGCTTAAAAAGTCATACAGGGAAGAAATCACAGATCAAGAACTTCACTATGTGAAGTTTGCAAAATTGATTTTTTTGAATGCGGAGGCCAGTCCTATGACAATGCTGCCAATATGTCAGGGCATTATAAAGGCATGCAACAGAAGATTTTAGAACGGAATGAATATGCAGTCTTCATACCACGTGCTGCACATCCACTTAATCTTGTAGGACATTGCCCAGTAGATAGTTGTCTGGAAGCAGTTGATTTTTTTTCTAGTGCCCAGTTACTCTACACATTTTTTGCCACCTTTACTCACTAATGGGCAGTTCTAAAAACATACTTAGGCAATGATAAAGTATTAAAATGTCTCCCTAATAAACGTTGGGAAATGCATGCTGTAGCAAGGAGTGTAATCCTGAAATTGTACACTCAGGTTCTATATGCCTTAGAAAATATTGCTGAAGATCAGATACAAAAAGGAGGTACTGAAAGAGAAGCTGAAAACATCACCAAGAAAATGCAAATGCTCGAGTCTGGAACTATATTGGTTATGTGGAATAATATATTGCAGTGTTTTCATCGGATGAGTCAAGCGCTCCAAAATTCAGAAACAAATGTAAAGACATGCACAGATCTCTACCAGTCATTAATAATTTATTATTAATAATTTAGGAGAATATTTTGAAATTTTTGAAAACACAACAAAACAAGATACTGCCAAACACTGATTATCAAGCAGTTCGCCATCACAGAAGCATTAGAAAGAAACAAGTAAATGACAGAAGTGCTCCAGAACTGTTGAGTGCCAGAGATAAAACTTCGCGTAACGGCATAATACACCATCGTTGACACACTTCAATCTTGCATGAAAAGGAGGGTGAGAGTGTATGAAGTTCTTTCAAATGGATTTTCCTTCTTAAACAATGTGGATACACCTAATGAAGAAAGCATGAAGGTATCCAAGAAATTAGTGCAGGCTTATCCCAACGACTTAAATAGAAACCTTTCTGGAGAAGTGTGACAATTTCATTCTTTACTTGAGAATGAAGTTTACAGAATCAGAAAAGACAAATTTTATGCATGTAGATATGTCTGATTCCATAATAGAAAACAAAATACAATGCATATTTCCCAATGTTGAAATTGCTTTACGCATATTCCTGACTAATGATCACAAACTGTACAACAGAATGCTCATTTTTGTTCCCAAAGAGACTCAAAAACCTTCAGTGTACAATGATTCAAGATAGACTTGATTCATTATCCTTATTATGTATGGAAGTAGACATTGTTTGGCAACTTAATTGTGATGAAATCACTGAAGAATTTGTAAGAGCAAAGAGTAGAAAAATGTTTTTAATTATAACATGTTAGAGATGAAAGATCTATCTAAAAATAAAATATGGTAATTTGCTGTAGTATTTGTTTTCTGATCATTAAATTTTCTTTTATGACATCTTTTCATTGTTCATTTATAATTATAGTATTTATTATGAAACAAGCATCAAAATTGAAGTATGAGCCATTTAAAGCAAAATTGGAAATCATCAATTTTTTGTTGTGGGAGATTGACAGAATTTTACATTGATTGTTGAAACGACAGTTCACTGACTCATTTTCTTTATTGTAGGATATATTGGATGCTCTTTTTGTAGAAAATATGGTACACAGTAATAATCGTAGTACCCCGCATCCATGAGAAATTTGATAATTCAGTTCATCTCATTCCATTAAAATGGCATACACCACTTTTGTATTCAATCGCTAATATTATCAAAAAAAAAAAAAAAAAAAACCAAACCCAGTGCCGTTGAGTCAATTCCGACTCAGAGAGCCTGTAGGACAGAGTAGAACTGCCCTGTAGAGTTTCCAGGGAGCACCTGGCAGATTCGAACTGCCGACCCTTTGATTAGCAGCCGTAGCACTTAACCACTACACCACCAGGGTTTCTGCTAATATTATAGTTGCATTATAAAAATGTTACAACATGGATAGCTGAGACACACTCACACGTATACACACACACATAATACATATATCCTGTTCAAAGGCGTGAATAAGCAGAGGAGGGGGTACTACAGATTATCAGTGTTTAGGGCTCTCACATGCCTTAATGCAGCCCTGAAGGGAGCACATCACTCATGGGTGATATTGTTTATTCTATAAGCCAATCTATTATTTGGCTGAAAGGTGACCTCCAGAAATAGCTTCAGTTCCAAGTTCAAAGGGTACCAGTCCTAGGCTGGGTTCCTTAGAGGAGTAAAACCAGTGAAGCACATATACAATAGAGAGAGAGTGATTTACTTCAAGGAAATAGCTCATGCAGTTGTGGAGGCTGGCAAGTTCCAAATCTGTGGGTCAAGCATCAGGCTGGAGGTTTCTTCGGACTCACATGGTTGCAGGGGCTGATGAGCCCAAAATTGACGGGTCGGGCAGCAGGCTGCTGGTTCACGTCCCAAGAACTGGAGGTCAGAGGATGACACGTCAGATGTAGGATTGAGAGTGAGTGAGCTTTGCCAGAACATCCATATATATTGGATGCAGGCCACACCCCCAAGGAAACACCCCTTTCAACTGATTAGCTGCTTACATCAAATCACATAATGGAGCGTGATTTACATAATATCTACCAAACCAGTGAGAATCATGGCCTGCCCAACCTTAACCATCACAATATCTTAGGGAGATAGTCTAGGGGGTTCCTCTAGCCTCTGTTGGCCCAGTAGGCCTGACCTTTTTTAGGAATTTGTAATTTGTTCCACATTTTCTCCCATTCTGTCCTGGACCTTCTATTGTGTCCTTGGTCAGAATGGTCAGTATTGGTAGCCAGGCACCATCTAGTTCTTTTGGTCTCAGGTTAGAAGTGGCCATGGTTATTCGTGTGGGCTATTAGTCCTGTGGACTAGTTTCTTCTTTGAGCCTTTGCTTTCTTTCATTCTTTTTTGCTCCATATGACTAGAGACTAGAATTGGCATTCTTCTGAGTGAGGTAATGTCTATATTATTTATTTCCATTGTTTTCGATATGCTTGAACCTGCTGGAACCATAAACAGGAGTCACCTCAGGAGGAGGTTGGAGAGGCTGGGCTCAAGGAATGACTGTCTCTTTGTAGGTAATCCTTGAGGATACTATAGAAGAGATCTACCTGGAGCCTCCAAATGCCCCCTTTCTTCTTGGCTGGAAGGCTCA
Organism: Elephas maximus indicus; assembly: GCF_024166365.1. Lineage (NCBI taxonomy): Eukaryota > Metazoa > Chordata > Mammalia > Proboscidea > Elephantidae > Elephas > Elephas maximus. The sequence goes on from NC_064836.1 coordinate 69,426,134, forward strand.
GTAGGAAAAGCTTGCCAATGCCTTTGAAAGGAAATCTCATTAATGAAAATTTGCTTTTCTTCCTAGTAAGGTATATTGCAAAGGTCCACACATTTTTCTAAGGAGCATATATAATACTAGAAAGTCTTTTGGTGGTGTTCCTAGGAGTACTCTTGAGCTTGAATAGGGACCCCTGATATGACATATGTGTATGACACATGGTAGCTATTCTTACCGTGATGCCATTTTGGGTGGCACATGATCTAGGACTTGATGATCAACTGCAATCCAGCCTGATATAGATAACAGGAAATTCCATGAATACTAACTTGTCATTTCATTGCTAATGCTTTTCAGAAGTAGACTGCCAGGTCCTTCTTCCTAGTCTGTCTTAGTCTGGAAGCTCAGCTGAAACCTGTCCTGCATGGGTGACCCTGCTGGTATCTGAATACCGGTGGCATAGCTTACAGCATCACAGCAACACACAAGCCCCCACAGTATGACAAACTGACAGACGCGTGGGGGATGTTCTGCTGCTATTCATAAGGCTTTCACTGGCCAGTGAAAACCTTATGAATAGCAGCAGAATGTCGTCTGATATAGTGCTGGAAGATGAGCCCCCCAGGTTGGAAGGCACTCAAAAGATGACTGGGGAAGAGCTGCCTCCTCAAAGTAGAGTCGACCTTAATGACGTGGATGGAGTAAAGCTTCCGGGACCTTCATTGGCAGACGTGGCACGACTCAAAATGAGAAGAAACAGCTGCAAACATCCATTAATAATCGGAACCTGGAATGTACGAAGTATGAATCTAGGAAAATTGGAAATCATCAAAAATGAAATGGAACACATAAACATTGATATCCTAGGCATTAGTATAGGGTCGCTATGAGTCGGAATCGACTCGACGGCACTGGGTTTGGTTTTTGGTTAGTGAGCTGAAATGGACTGGTATTGGCCATTTTAAATTGGACAATCATGTAGTATACTATGCTGGGAATGACAACTTGAAGAGGAATGGTGTTGCAGTCATCATCAAAAAGAACGTTTCAAAATCTATCCTGAAGTACAACACTGTCAGTGATAGGATAATATCCATACGCCTACAAGGAAGACCAGTTAATACGACTATTATTCAAATTTACGCACCAACCACTATGGCCAAAGATGAAGAGACAGAAGATTTTTATCAGCTGCTACAGTCTGAAATTGATAGAACATGCAATCAAGATGCATTGATAATTACTGGTGATTGGAACGCGAAAGTTGGAAACGAAGAAGGATCAGTAGTTGGAAAATACGGCCTTAGTGATAGAAACAATGCCAGAGATCAAATGATAGAATTTTGCAAGACCAACAACTTCTTCATTGCAAATATCTTCTTTCACCAACATAAACAGTGACTATACACATGGACCTCGCCAGATGGAACACACAGAAATCAAATTGATTACATCTGTGGAAAGAGACGATGGAAAGGCTCAATATCATCAGTCAGAACAAGGCCAGGGACCGACTGTGGAACACACCATCAATTGCTCATATGTAAGTTCAAGCTGAAACTGAAGAAAATCAGAGTAAGTCCACGAGAGCCAAAATATGACCTTGAGTATATCCCACCTGAATTTAGAGACCATCTCAAGAATAGATTTGACACATTGAACACTAGTGACCGAAGACCAGACGAGTTGTGGAATGACATCAAGGACATCACCCATGAAGAAAGCAAGAGGTCACTGAAAAGACAGGAAAGAAAGAAAAGACCAAGATGGATGTCAGAGGAGACTCTGAAACTTGCTCTTGAGCGTCGAGCACCTAAAGCAAAAGGAAGAATTCATGAAGTAAAAGACCTGAACAGAAGATTTCAAAGGGCCTCTGGAGAAGACAAAAAGTTTATAAAGTATTATAATGACATGTGCAAAGAGCTGGAGATGGAAAACCAAAAGGGAACAACATGCTCGGCGTTTCTCAAGCTGAAAGAACTGAAGAAAAAATTAAAGCCTCGAGTTGCAATAGTGAAGGATTCATGGGGAAAATATTAAATGACGCAGGAAGCATCAAAAGAAGATGAAAGGAATACACAGAGTCATTATACCAAAAAGAATTAGTCGATATTCAACCATTTTAAGAGGTGGCATATGATCAGGAACCAATGGTACTGAAGGAAGAAGTCCAAGCTGCTCTGAAGGCATTGGCGAAAAACAAGGCTCCAGAAACTGATGAAATATGAATTGAGATGTTTCAACAAACAGATGCAGCACTGGAGGTGCTTACTCGTCTATGCCAAGAAATACGGAAGACAGCTTCCTGGTCAACTGACTGGAAGAGATCCATATTTATGCCTATTCCCAAGAAGGGTGATCCAACCGAATGTGGAAATTATAGAACAATATCATTAATATCACACACAAGCAAAATTTTGCTGAAGATCATTCAAAAACGGCTGCAGCAGTATATCGACGGGGAACTGCCAGAAATTCAGGCTGGTTTCAGAAGAGGACGTGGAACCAGGGATATCATTGCTGATGTCAGATGGATCCTGGCTGAAAGCAGAGAATACCAGAAGGATGTTTACCTGTGTTTTATTGACTATGCAAAGGCATTCAACTGTGTGGATCATAACGAACTATGGATAACACTGAGAAGAATGGGAATTCCAGAACACTTAATTGTGCTCATGAGGAACCTTTACATGGATCAAGAGGCAGTTGTTGGGACAGAACAAGGGGATACTGATTGGTTTAAAGTCAGGAAAGGTGTGCGTCAGGGTTGTATTCTTTCACCATACTTATTTAATCTGTATCCTGAACAAATATTACGAGAAGCTGGACTATATGAAGAAGAACGGGGCATCAGGATTGGAGCAAGACTCATTAACAACCTGTGTTATGCAGACGACACTACCTTGCTTGCTGAAAGTGAAGAGGACTTGAAGCACTTACTAATGAAGATCAAAGACCACAGTCTTCAGTATGGATTACACCTCAACATAAAGAAGACAAAAATCCTCACAACTGGACCAATGAGCAACATCATGATAAACGGAGAAAAGATTGACGTCAAGGATTTCATTTTACTTGGATCCACAATCAACACCCACGGAAGCAGCAGTCAAGAAATCAAAAGACGCATTGCATTGGGCAAATCTGCTGCAAAGGACCTCTTCAAAGTGTGGAAGAGCAAAGATGTCACCCTGAAGACTAAGGTGCGCCTGACCCAAGCCATGGTATTTGCAATCACACCATATGCATGTGAAAGCTGGACAATGAATAAGGAAGACCAAAGAGGAGTTGACACCTTTGAATTGCGGTGTTGGCGAAGAATATTGAATATACTATGGACTGCCAAAGGAATGAACAAATCTGTCTTGGAAGAATGCTCCTTAGAGGCAAGGATGGCGAAACTGCGTCTTACATATTTTGGACATGTTGTCAGGAGGGATCAGTCCCTGGAGAAGGACATCATGCTTGGTAGAGTAGGGTCATCGGAAAAGAAGAAGACCCTCAACGAGGTGGATTGACACAGTGGCTGCAACAATGAGCTCAAGCATAACAACGATTGTAAGGATGGCGCAGGACCGGGCAGTGTTTCGTTCTGTTGTGCACAGGGTTGCTGAGTCGGAACTGACTCGACAGCACCTAACAACAACAACAACATTTCATTGCTGAGCAGTGATTATGGAACTGGCTGTGCCTGGGACTGAGCTGAGTTACCTCTTTCTGGGATCCCTTCAGAGATTAGATTTGTGGGTCAGGAGTACTTCGTTGAGGTTCCAGGATGAGAACCTTGGGGACATGGTAGCCTGTCCTCATGGCTCTGCCCCTGCATGTTTTGTGTCCTTGGAGTCAGAGAGCATGGTGTCAGGCTGGGGATCCTGAGCCAGGATGAATGCTGTGGCCCCTGGGGTACCTGGGCTCAGGGCAAGACCACCCCTTCCCTTGACATGGGACTGGCCTCCAGCCTTCATTTGAGGAGGGGTTAGGCTAGGTGTGCTTAAACCAGTTATCATCAGGTACCATAATTATAGATATTCCTCCTTCACCCACATGCAGGTTACGTTGCAGGAGCTGTTATTTCAACTCTGTTTCTAGCCACCCTCTCCCCAGTGCCCAGGCTTGCTTCACGTTCCAGGTGAGGAGATGGAGGTTTAGCCTCTGATTTTTTCGTTAACCTGACCCTGAGGTTATGGAAAGGTCAGGCAAGCTGTGCATGTGGGTATTGTTCATGTTGTAGAGCATTCATGGGCTGGATCTGGTGAGGATAATGGTAATACATATACCCTGGGAGGAACAGGAAGGACTTTCAGGGTTTTGAATGTTCATCAAGGCACATATCTCGATCATGCTGCCTGGCCCTAAGCAAAGCACCTTTGATAAAGTTGGCTGTTTGGAATTGAGATTGAGGTCAGACTTCCATATAAAAACATCCAAAGATATGTTAGTTTCTTAGTTAAAAATGAAACAAAATAAAAAACAGATGTAAAGAAACCAGCGAAGCCCTTCTAGAACCCATGGTGACATGTCCATGATGTGAGGCTGGGGAGAACATCCTCAGGGAGCATGTGTTGGGCATGGTTCTACTCCAGTCCCTGCCACCCATGCAGCTCTGGTGCTTTTTGTTCTTGTAACACCATGGGCCTCGGTTTAGGTGAGCCTTTTTAATATCTGAGAGCTAAGAACCCCCAATTAAAAAATGTTTTTTTGAGGGTTAAAATGTTTTAAAAAAGTAAATTTCTGAGTACAGACATGTATACATGGTTTCTTCTTAACCTGATGGATGCAGTACTTGGCTTTTTTTTCAGTGCTTCTCATATTCCTGCAATCTCTCTGCTTAACTTTTCTACAGCATTTGCACAATTTTGCTGCTCATTAATTTCCTAAGGGAGTCCCTGGGTGGCGCAAACAGTTAAGTGCTTGACTACTAACCAAAAGGTTGGCGGTTCAAACCTACGCAGAGGCACCTCAGAAGACAGGCCTAGGGATCTGCTTTCAAAAGGTCAGTCTTGAAAACCCTATGGAGCAGTTCTACTCTGCACACACGGGGTCACCATGAGTTGGAATTGACCCCACAGCAACTATCAACAACAGAATTTCCTGAGAGCCTTAAGGTCTTAGTTCATCTGCCTGCTATTTTCTTGGTTCCTAGAGGAAAAACTTTTTCTTTAGACTTTCCATGTAATGAAGGCCCTGGTGGGACAGCCTACACTGCCTTCCTTTCTGAAGTTTTGTCTCCTAGAGTGGAAGGACACCATTCATTTTCTTACTTCTTCAGGCCTGGCCCAGTGCGTAAGAGCTGAGAGACCATGTTTGGTTCAGGGCCATGTTTGCTGAGAGGTGACTGTGCACGTTGTTCTAGGCTGATCACAGCCAGCTACAGGGAGTCCACTTTCATGTCCTACCCTAAAGCTCTTTGCTAGAAACAGAGTGAAATTTTTGTTTGTATTAGTTAAGCTCCAAGGACCAGTACATGTTTGTGGGCTTGAAGTAAGCACACCCACCGAATTCCAGCTATCCGGGTCTACACTGACAGAATGCGACAGAGACCCAGATGCAGAATCTCAGGGGAATGGATGACACTGATGAAAAATGTATACATATGTAATATAAAACATACTTGTATCAATATGAGCATGCAGAATTCTCTGTCGGAGGGCATTTTTGTAGTCCAAAGGTCTGGAACCAGATCATAGTTGCACTGTTTTTGGAGTAATGACTTTGAAATGTTACCTAACAGTTTTCTGAACCTCTCTTGTTATTTGTAAAATGTACAGTGAGGGTGATACAGGAGTACTTATCTCGGTGGGTGGCTATGAAAATCAAATGAGAGAATTTACATGGGCTTAAAGAGTTAATAGGCACTGACAATGATGATCTACTTTTACTATGGAATGGCATTTCTTGAATCTTGTATCTTTCTGATACATACCTAGACCCATAAATCACAGCTAGTTCTTTTTCTACTTGCGCAACAAATGAAATTTGGCATTGAGTTCCTGAAAGAATGAAGTTCTTGGAATGATCCAGTTTTGTAAAAGATAACTCAGTCTCTCACTTGTTTATTTATCCAACAGCGTGCCATGTAAAAGATGTGTGGTGGTTGGTAATGGAGGCATTTTAAAGAATAAGACGTTAGGGGAAAAAATCGACTCCTATGATGTAATAATAAGGTAAATGTATTTCTTACTTTCTAAACTAGAATTGTTTCAAAAGAACGTAGTTTCCTACTGTATTAGAGCTGTGTTTTAAAAGGAAGTTGCTTAGATTTGCTAATATACTTGATTACACAACATTTTCTCTCAGTTGTTGGCTATAGATTTCACGTCATTCATTCAGCAAATATCTTATTAAGCCCCCTTAATATGCCAGGCACAGTTCTAGGCACAGGAGATACAAGGCATAGTAAGAACAATGTTCTTGCTCTCTGTGGAGCTTACATTCTAATACAGGGAAGAAAAGTGATAAATAAGAAAATGTAGTAATAAATGCCATACGAACAATTTAAAAAATGGTATAGAATGATTGAGTGGCCACTTTAGAATGGATGACCACCTTGAAGAGGTATTTAAGCTGGGCCTAAGGGACCATACAGTGCCAGCCAAGTGAAGATTAGACTGAACAGTCCAGGCAGAGGGAACGTTCACTGCAGTTCCTAAGGAGGACATGATCCTTGGCTTGAGAGGAGCAGCAAGGACACCTGTGAGGTGGGAGGCGCAGGCTGGGAGAGTAGGGCAGCCTGAAGCTGAACAGGTAGGCAAGCAGCAGGCTGTGCAGTTCTTTGTAAGCCACACGAGAAGCTTGGATTTCATTTCAGGTACAACATGATTTGAAGATTTTTAAGCAAGAGGGGAATGAGATCTGCTTTATGTCTTTGAGATATTCTGGCTGAGGTGTGGAGAACGGAATATGAGGGGCAAAAGTGGGAATGCAGAGGCCAGTCAGGTTGCTGTATTCAGGTAGGAGATGATAGTGGCTTGAACAGGTTTGTCATGGCAGAGCAGGAGATACGTGGACAGACTAGAGATGATATTAGAAGGATCGTTAACAGGATTTAATTGATGTATTAGATGTGAGGAGTGTAGGGAATAACAAAACCAGGGTGCTTCTTCCTAGGATTTCAGCTAAAGGGATTGATGGGAGGGCAGTTTCATTTATTGAGTTGAGGAATACTGGGCTGGAGCAGGTTTAGAGGAAAATCATGAATTCTCTATGAACATGTTAAGTTTGAGATACTTATTACACTTGTAGTAGACATGTCAAGTAGGCAGTTGGATAAACAGGTAAAATCTTGATGGTCAACAGTCTATGTGGTATATTAAAGCCATAGAACTAGATCAGATTTCCTATGGAAAGACTCCAAGAGAGAAGAGGGCCCAGGACTAAGCCTTGGAGCCTTCAACACTCAGAGGTTGAGCAAAGAAAGAGGTGTAAGAGATGGAGAGGATCCATAAGTAAGGGAGGAAGGAAATCAGGAGGTGATCACAGAAACCAAGAGGACGAAACGTTATAGGACTGAGGAAGAGGTAACTATGTCCGGTGCTGCCGAGAAGTCATTGACGTTAAGGACAGAGCAGTCCCCTTTGGATTGGCAGCCTGAAATGCACTGACACTCTTGAAAAAAGTGGGCTGGGAGACATGCGGGGAGACGGCCAAGTGGAGTGAGTGGAGGGGAGAATGGCAGGAGAGGAAGTGGAGAAACTGGTAGAGGTTTCTCGGGAGGTTTTACTGTGAAGTGAAGTTGAGAAATGAGATGGTAGCTGGACATGGAACAAGGGAAAATTTTTTCTGTTTTGTTTAGTGAAGATAGGAAATGAGTAGAGACTGGTGTGGTATAGAGAGAAGGGGGTGAAGTCCAGAATCCAAGTGTGGTCCATCCCTCTAAAATGGAAGCAGGGATCGTGGGCACAACTAGAAGGAGTCCTGTAGGTGCAGTGGTGGGAAAATGAGGACATCTCTATCTCTGTTTTCTCAATACCAGTTCGAGGCAAGATCATCTCGGGTAAGTGCGTGTGTTGGGAGTGGTATAGATAACTTTTTTGAAGCATGGGAAAGCTAGCACACTGGGGCAATGCATTAGGATCACCTGACAAGTTTTTGGACTCACTAAGGAGAGGTCTTGCTGGGTTCCAAGCTGCGTAGCATCTCTGCAGAACAAGGCCATTTGCCAGGAATACAGAATTTTCTGTTTATTATCCATTTTGGGAAGGAGCTGTGATAATTTATCCACAAAAAAATTTTGAAGCGATCACAAATTTCTCTACCCATAATTGCCTAAAATCTGATCACTTAGAACCAAAGCAAACCCTTGTGGGAAAACGTCCCTGGTGTAACATTGGGAAAGCCATTTCAAGTATTACTAAGGCTGTCTTAAATTACACAGAGTCAGTGACAAAGGGTAAAACAGTATTTATCCTCCTAGGGGACACAGTTTTGGAAACAAAGCATCCCTTGTTTACAACAAGCCTCCTTGGTGTGTGTATAAATAGTGCATGTCTAACTTTGACTTTGAGCACAGACGAGCCCAACAGTAGATTCTTTGTGGTCCTTTAGTTCACTCTAGCAATAGGATTTCATTTGCTTGTGCTCGAGTCTAACACAGCAATTTTATATTGTTAGTTTATTTTAGAATACAACAATTTTGAATATGTCTGCAAAGCACCTCAAAGGTGATTCTTCTTGCCAGTCAGTCACTTAAACACACATCCGTGTGTTGGCAAATAATCCTCTCTCTGGACCTCAGGGCCCTTGCTTTAACTTTAGTATTCTGTGGTCCCATTTCTTTTATTTAGTCTTCAGTTTTCCTGGAAATAAGACTGAATTAGCTATCATGGGCTCCCCAATTAACTTTCTAATACAAATGAATGTTTCTCCCTTTGATCAAGCAGCTGTTTCATGAAACGGAATGATTTCACTGGCTAGTATTTGAGAAAGATTGCCCAGTCGCCTTATGGCTTTGAGCACAGGGCTGATACTGGAAAGTCCCACTCTAAACCCTTGAGAATTGTGACGGAAATGGTTCATACTGCACTTGCTCTACATTTCTTGTGTGTTTTACTACCCACAGAATGAATAATGGTCCTGTTTTAGGACACGAAGAGGAAGTTGGGAGAAGGACAACCCTCCGACTTTTTTATCCAGAATCCGTTTTTTCAGATCCCATTCACAATGACCCTAATACTACGGCGATTCTCACCACTTTTAAGCCACTTGATTTAAAATGGCTGTGGGAATTGTTGGCAGGTGGCAAAATAGTAAGTTGGCAAAATTGATCTGCCTTCGGAGTACCTTCAGGTTTTTTTTTTTCTTTCCCCCTTAAAAAACAAACCAACCACAATGTACTATTTTCTATATTGTTACTTTATTTCAGAACAGTCACGGTTTTTGGAAGAAACCAGCCTCAAACCTGATCTATAAACCGTATCAAATCAGGATATTAGATCCTTTCATTACCAGAACAGCAGCTTATGAACTGCTTCATTTCCCTAAAGTGTTCCCCAAAAATCAGGTATGTGTGTTTCTTTCCAGTTTCAATATAAAGATGTCATTAGGGGAGGATAGAGGGTCTCTGTCTGGGACTCAGACTGTAAGAAAACCACCACTCCTGAGGTGGCTTCTGAGGGCCACATCAGAGTTAGGGTAGCTAGTTATCTGTGGATATTATCATTGTTTTACAGGTTGCAAGGAAAAGCACCTCAAGTAGACAGGCTTTTTCTGCGTGCCCCCGTAGCCCGTCTTTATGAGCTGCATGAAGCTTGTACCTTTCGCGTTCTGTAGCCAGGAGAGCCTGGCTGGGCGGCTGGGCTGATGGGCAGACTTGTGCTCCCGGTAGAGGGCTGGGTTCAGGACAAATGCATGGCTCTTCAAGCTTAAAAGAACAGTCTGAGAAGCACTCTGTGTAACAAAAACATCAGAGGACAGCCAGAGGGAAAGGGAGGAAGGACACACATTTCTGGGGTTATAGAGTACTTTGGACTAATTTCTCAGGAAATGGTAGTTACAGCAATACTGAGAGTTCTTGAGACCCCACATTACTTAGTTAAAAGCAGTCTCCTTGACTTTGACCCTTGTAGCCTTGTGTGTGTATACTCCCTAGAAAAGAATACAATCTAGGTCCACAGTGGCATAGAGGTTTTCATTTAGAACTTGAGGAACTGTGTGACATGATCCCACAGCTGAAATAAGGTTTTCACTCGCTGTAATGCAGAGAAAATCCAAAGAAATAAACACACGACATGAGGCTTCTCTTCAGCATGACAAAAATTGTGATTAAAAAATGAGATAGTAGTACAGGCTTGAAATCACAGAACTTAAAAAGGAATGTTTAAGGTAAAGGAAATCCTCCTCCTGCTCTCCCTCCATAATCCATGTCACCTCCTGCCTCTGCTGTCCTCCCGGTCTGTTCTCTAGCCCTTTACAAACCCTTTTGTTTGGTCACTACAATTGGGATTATACCACAGGTGTTTTTCTATTTGCCTTTTCCCTCTGTTTAATGAATTCTTCCTCTATTTATGGATGTTCAGGTTTGTATCCAGCTTTTTCACATCTGTAAATAATTCAGCAATGCACACAAATGTAGATTCCTGAAGTGCAATTCCCAAGTCAAAACCCATAGATATTTTAAATTAAAATCCCCCTTCTTAGTGATTCTGAGGAGAAAGAACAGCTTTAGAACGCAGAGTTTATAACTTTGCAGCTTCTGGTGTTTTTTCCCCTAAGTACGAACAGGTATTTCCCTTGCTTTTTGTTTGGGATAGTATCTTTTATGTGCGTGCATAGGAAGACACTGATCATGCTTGGAGACGATACTAGGCCTGGTTGTAACTAAAGTCTGTAGAACATGGTGTCCCAGAAGCCAAGTGAGGACACTATTTCAGGAGACTCGGTCAGCCATGTTGTATGCTGTCCTGAGGTTGAGCACAAATAAGTAAACCCTGATTTTGGAAACCTGGAAGCCGTATTAGTAATATTGATGAGGACAGGAAAGAGAAAGAAAGCTGACTGAACTGGGTTAAAGAGAATGAGGGGACATGACCAAGCAGAGACAAATCTTTAATGGAGTTTTGCTGTAAACAGCAGAGAAATGGGGCAATAGTTGGAACATAGGATCAAGGAAGCAAGGAAGTTTTTTGTTTTTTTTTTTAAGAGAGATGATATGTGCATGCTGAAGAGAATGATTCAACAGAGGAAAATGTTGATAAGGGGGAGAAACTGGGTAATTGTAGAAGCAAAGTTGCTGAAAGTAGAGATGGGCTAAGATAGTACAACGGTGAAAGGCTTGGCTGTAGGTAGGAAGAGGGACATGCCACCCACTGCAAGGAGTGAACACTGAATATATGGGTGAAGATGCAGGCAGGAAGGTAGATTTGGAGTTGGGAAGATGATATTGTTTGTCTGTTTGCTCAGAAAAATAAGGGTTAATTTGTCAATTTCAGCTAGGAAGGAGGCTAGGGTTTTGGGAGATAGGAGACAAAATCATCATCTTGGCAGAGTGGGAATGGACATTCAGTAGGGGACTGTAATTGGATGGCTGGACATACTTAATGCCTATTTGAGACTGAACAGTCATTTAAAGTGCAACCAGGCAGCATGTTGTTCTCTTGCCATATCCTGCTGGTTGGTTATAGGTGCAGAGTAACTAGAGAATTGGGTTCAAGCAGGGTTACGATTCTGCCAGGTAGATATAGATGCTGTGGGTGACGGGTGAAGAAGGTTGAAGGCCTACGTAAGGGAAAGATTGCAGTGATGAATCTTGAAATCTAAGGCGTGAAGCAGTGGACACGATGCAGAGGAAGGACAGGAAAAAGTGACGGAATCAAAGATACTGAATGACTCCTAGGTTTTTAACTTAACCATTAACTTCCTTCTCTAGCAGACTGTAAAGACTTGTGGTGGTCATGATGGGGCATGGGATGAAGAAAAGCTTATGCTAAATGCTGTTATGCTTTCAGACAAGTTTGTACTCCTGGAGTACATTTTATTTTCCTAAAAATAATAACCGTATGTGATTTTCATAGGAGTCATAAGATACATTTAATTGAAAGGAAATTTCCTTGAATTGCTATTACGAAATGTTTTAGATAAATTTTGTGTTTGCCTTTGAAAGCTATCCTAGGGACAATTAAAACTCTGAATGCCAAGACCCTCCTGGCAAACATCTGTTAGAGTGGTTTTCAGGAGTGTATATATGACGAGTGTGTTTGGTTTTAACTAATGATCCTGTTGAGATTGTGACATTGCTGTCCATCTAGAATGTTTATTTTTGAGTCAGATACTATTACACTTTATCTCTGAAGATGGTTGATTAAAGATAGTCTTTCCCTGGAGCTACTTTAAATTCCCAGGATTATCATCAGGACAATGGAGCTATTTTAAGGCTGTTCATTTATATGAAGCTTTTTACCAGGATTCTATCCATTGGTGAATTGAGCTGTCTTTGTTTCATACACGTGTTCAAAATTCCTAGGCTTTGCTTTTTCCACAAGGAAGCCTGACTCTGCGTGTGTTTTTAAGCTAGCAAGCATCCTTTTCCTTGAGCCTCACAGTATCTGTTCATTTCATAGTTGTCCACAGGGCTGATCATCAGTACCAGCTGCTGTCGAGGTGACTTCAACTCATGGCGATGCCATGCATGTCAGAGTAGAACTGTGCTCCATAGGGTTTTCGAAGGCTGATCTTTTGGAAGTAGATCGCCAAGCCTTTCTTCCAAGGCACCTCTGGGCTGACTCGAACCTCCAACCTTTCGGTTAGCAGACGAGTGCTTAAATCTTTGTGCCACCCAAGGATTTCACAGGGCTAATTCCATAGCTAAATTCTATCTGAAAGACTTTCCCATATTTCAGTCACACTATATTCTCTTCAGAGTTGAGGGCATAAAATGTGTACCACGTATCTTGGGCTTGAGCCTTAGGCATGGTGAGGGTTTAATTACATATGATGATTCCACTCAAATATGCACTAGACACAAGTAGCTTGTTTGGAATTTTTTCAGTTTGTTAAAATTTTCTTTTAATTTTTCTTCCCAGAAACCCAAACATCCGACGACAGGAATTATTGCCATCACACTGGCATTTCATATATGTCATGAAGTTCACATAGCTGGTTTTAAATACAATTTTTCTGACCTCAGGAGTCCTTTGCACTATTATGGGAATGCCACCATGTCTTTGATGAATAAGGTAATATATATGTACGTTATATACATACATACATACACACACACACTTTGGAGTGACCTTTGATCTTTAGTGTTGGAAAGCTTATATTCTTTTTGCCCTCTTATTTTACTAAGGAAACAGATTGAGAGATTGATGGCTTGAAAGGGGTTACAGAGCTACTAAGTGCTGGATTAGGACTCAAGTCCAAGGGTCCTTTTACTACAGCAGCAAGTCCCAATCTGTGGGCCTCAGAACCCTAGGAGAACCCCACTGCCCTCCCACCCCAGAAAAAAAAGAAATGAACATTTGAGTAGTTCAAAAGGAAGATGCCTGGGACGGACTCTTGTTGCGTGCCATCAAGTTAATTCCAACTCATAGTGCCCCTCTAGGGCAGAGTAGAACTGTCCCATATGGGTTCCTAGGCTATAATCTTTATGGGAGCAGAACGCCAGGCCTTTTCTCCTGCAGAGCAGCTGGTGGTTTACAGTCATCAACCTTTTGGTTAGCCAGATGCTTAACCATTGTGCCACCAGGGCTCCTTCTGGGTAGACTCTAGACTGGGCTTATTTCTCCTCAGCCCTGACCTCTCCTTTAGCACTTGTGGTATTTCACATGTCATCGAAACAGAACATTAAAACAACCCTGGGCAGAGCAGTTCCTTTAAATAAGTTAGATGTTAAAGAAAAACAATAAGTGCCTGAGGAAAGTTAGGATAGCCATTGACAGAGCAGAATTATTTTTTTAAAGCACGTCTTAAACTGAATCATGCTTTAATAGTAGTTTCTTATCGCCAGGACTTTTTTTTTTTTTTTCCCCCTCCTAATATAAGAATTTCAGTTACTGCTTTTACAAAAGTGGTCAACCCACTCGGACTTGCAATTTTGGCCTCTAGACTTAGACCGTGATTGAGTAAATGTGATGTCAGGATGATGAGAGCGGTGAGCCTCACGCGCATGGTGGCTTAAGTGGGAAGAGTGGGCTTTAGGGAAAGCTCTGGCCTGAGACTAAGCAAAAGAAATTAGAAAGGTGACAAAAATTAAAAGTCTCATGCCACTTGTTACTTAACATCCTAGTGTTTTCTTGGTAAACTTTGAAGATGCAGCGTATTTTCTGTTGCTGGTCTGTCAATATCTTGAGATTGGGGACGATGGTTAATTTTGTTTGTTTTTTTCTTTTTTAGAATGCATATCACAATGTGACTGCAGAGCAGCTCTTTTTGAAGGACATTATAGAAAAGAATTATGTAATCAATTTGACTCAAGAATGACCCTGAAGACTTACGAGATGATGCTAACAGTATTGGTTTTATTTTTATACTCCAATTGTTAGTTTATTTTTAAATACGCTGGACACACTCGTCAAAGAGTATGTATATTGTTTGTTGCTACCTGGTGATTCATAACCAGCAGTTTAATGTCTGTGAATATATTTAATTTATGAAAACCAAGAAAAGTTTAGTTATCCGGGAAATAATTAAACTTTTGACTGCATCATTTTTAAAATAAGCTAGTTTTCTGAGGTATTTTTAAATGTCTTTTTCTAACTATTTTATGTCAGGCTTTTGAAGGGATGTAACTTCCATCATAGTAAGTATGGGGATTGGGTTTATTGCAACCAAGTCTTAGGAGAACCTGCCATTTTGAGATACACATTTGGCGACTATAAACCCGTCTCCGGGGGAACCGGCACGTGGTTGTGCCTTGATCAACAAACTGGAACCGCTTCAGGCTTGTGTTTAGAAAAATGTTTAATTCTTATTTGTTCTACCTGAAGAACCTGATTTGAATCTTAAATCAGCCCTGATTACATTAGGAATATAAAACTATGGAAATCTCAGTTCATACTGGTTTAATTAAGGCTCTTTTCTGTAATTAATTAAACCAAAAGGGTATAATGAGCAATCTGGTAGAATGAAGATAGCTTTTTTAAAATTTGAGTTACAGGACATAGGGTAAATGTGAAATTATCAGTAAACAACCAAATATTCCATTACTAAACTCCGGTTGGCTCTGCATTATTTTAAAGAAATAAAAGTTTAACTTTATACAAGTAAGTGGAACTAAGCTAGCTAAGCTCAAGAAGAAGAGAACCCTTATGCGTTATTTTTTTGTCTGGCTTAATTTATTCATTAAATTTTGGAAGCTGAATACCTGAAGTAAATTAGGAGAGACGAGGAAGACAGCCGAGTAAGTAACCCTTCAGTAGAGTCAGGCTCTGTTTTGGATTTTAAATGGTACTTTCATGAAACAAGTTTCAATTTTTCTTATGATTAAATCTAATCTTCAAATGGAAAGCTTAGTTGGCTGCCTTCCTTTAGAGTAGAAGTCGTCTTGGGATCTACCAGAAAGGAACTCTATGTTCCAAACAAGCCAGTTCTACAGATGTGGTGAGCTAGTCTCCCTTCCCAAATATTAAGAAATAAAAACAAAGGATATCTGGGAAGAGATGTGGGATAAAAGACGAAGGAAGAGAAGTGTAGGGTTATAAAAAGGATGGCACCCAAAGCTATCAGCAGCGGTAGGAGTCAAAGAATTAATATATTTCGAATAATAAGTATTATTGGGAGACATGGACGATGGTCCTGACAACCAACCTGCCTCCCTAAAGACAGCGTGTGAAAGGAGAAGCGTTAGGTCAGGGTCAGAAACAGGAATAGGTGAAATACTGGAAAGCAGTGTAAGGGCTATTTAACCTGGCCTACACTCATTCAGGGACGATGTTCTGTTAATACCAGCATACCTTTGCACTGCACTGTGGTTTCATTCGACTGTTTGATTACTCTGAGGTAAAAAGGCTGGTAGTGGACTAGAATGCACATGGGTTCAGTGTGATTGGTGGTTCCTTCACACCCTCAGGGCCACAGGCTGCAGCTGGGCTGCTGAAGTCCCGTTTGACCTAAAGCAAATCAGGCTTCAGAAAGGATAATGCTGACCACAGGAAAACGGAACGTCCAAGTCAAAATCCTTCAGGGACATTTTCAAGTGTTGCTGTAAGCAACTGTAACGTTGGTCATAAAACTTCTGACTGACGTTAAAATTGAGGAGGCTGGCATTTATATAGTATGAGAAAAGGCTACAAACCTCAAGGTTGTTTTATTTAAGCCAAATAATCTGAGCAAGACACTTATATACAATTAAACACATGAAACACATTAAAACTCTATTTATACAATCTAAATTCTAGCAACATATACAAATACTGAGTAACTACAGTACATGCCGAGGTAAGAAAAGTACATTCTGGGAGAATATCACTGACACGCAAGCCATTTTATTTCCAATATGTGTTTCAATGAACGTTTTTTTCCACCGTTCTCAGTGCCAAAAAAAAATAAAGAGGAAGAAGAGGGAAATACTAGTTATAAGTTGGACTAAATGAAAATTGGTGCCAGAGTGGACATAAAAAGCATTTTAATAACCATCAAACCCTTATTTATATTTTGCAGTTTAGGGACTTCAAGTTCAGAACTGAAAGGCAGCGCTAACAAGGTACTATTATTTTTTAGGTCGAGCTTCAGGGATTTAAGAGGGTTTGAAAAGCTTTCTATCCCCCCACATAATCTACTGGTTCTTTCTAATTGTATTTATCTGACATGGTGTTTCCATAACCCTCTTGCTCTCCAGGTTACAATGCAGAGTAGTCCAAGGCAAAGAAGTGCGGGCATTATCACTTTCTATAGCCTTGTGACCACGTTCGTATCAGATGAACTAGCATTGTACTCTCCCCTAGAAGGCGGGAGAGTAAGCATATCCATAATATCATAATTTCAATTCCTGTATAAATTCTCTACTCGAACCATTTTCATCAGTGAATAAACCCATTGTTAAATGCAAAGTGCAAATAGTGAAATGTGAACTTAAAAAACTGGACTAGACCCTGCACATATGATAGGATCGTTTTAGATTTACAGCCTTTGATAAAATATAAATCAGAATTCAAAATATCTTTAACTGTGCTGGTTTATAAGATCAAGTAACGGCAAAGTCAGTGTAATTTTATGAAACCTATAATGGCCACCCTTGCTGCAGCCATAGTCTGATTGTTTCTACAACTGTGTTAACAGGAAAAAAAAAAAAAAAAAAAAACACTCTGATAAACCACAGTGACTTAAGGCTTTTCAATGTTTCAAGCAAAGAATAAAAATTCAAGGGAATTTTGTCAAAAACGGTTACTTTCACATTTTCAGTTGTTACTCGATTGTCTCCAAAGCTGTATATGTAACAGATGTATAAACTTAGATCAAAAAAAGAACAACTAAGATGAAAACGAATGAATTAAAAGAAAATAGTACAAAACCAGAAAAACCCTTTGAATCAGGCTCAGCTAGTCATCGGGAAAGTAAAATATACCCAAGTGGTTAAAACTAGATATTTTATAAAAATCATTGGTAGGTCAAGGACAGCACAGAGCAGCGTGAATCAAGTCTTAAAGGATGCATCATTAAGACAACACTCGCCTCTAATCAGAAAGCAAAAAAGTTCCAGCAGAAAAAAACAATAAAAACAATCAGATGTGCACAATTACACAAAAAACAGCAAGCACCTTTGGGAAAATGAAGTCATTATCGACAACCTCTCTCTTAAAGCTTCAGACAGGTGTATGATTTGAGGAAAAGTATATTCTCCGTGTGGGAAGGATGATTAGAACAAATGATCTGTTTACTTTCTTCTCGCCTGAACAGAGATGCCTGCATTCACACATGTGCTTTACCTATTCACGAGTGCTTTAATAGAACGTTCACCATCTGTGCTTTTTGTTTCAAGCATTTTGAAACAAAACATGGATTGGCTCTCCCCTGAATAAAACTGTGCCTCAAAGTCTGTCTGAAAAGGAAAAGCAAATGAAAAGAAAAACAACTCAAGCTTACCACAGGAGGGCAAGGAGGCCATGGAAATAATTCTACTTGGGAAGCAGTGTTTTGGAATACAGATAGACTTGAGCAATCAAGCAAAATAAATACTGGTCATCTTTATTCAAATTCAGTAAATTTCTGACAGTATCATAATCTGGTGGCACAAGCCAGCAGAAGTGACGACAATGTGATGGGAAAGCTGACAAACTAAGGTGGTATGGAAGAGGGGTTGTCAAATTTATATGTGTCTATCATGATCAACTTCGCAGGTCATCTTGCCAGTCTCAAGGCTTTTAGAGATGTTTTTACACTATGTTGTTGTTGGGTGCAGTCAAGTTGATTTTCGACTCACAGCGACTCTGTGTGACAGAGTAGAACTGCCACATAGGGTTTTCTAGGCTGTAGTCTTTATGGAAGCAGATCACCATGGCTTTCTCCCGCAGAGCCTCTGGGTGGGTTCAAACCGTCAACCTTTCGGACAGCAGCTGAGTACTTAACCACTGCACCACCACTGTAGAGTAATAAATTACAGATGATTTCTATTTCACCCAATCTAAATCTAATTCAGGGGCCAGTCATGAACTGTGACAAAGCAGCCGCTAGGAGGTATCAAACACAAGCCACGACTACTAAAACAGGGTCCTTTTGCCCGGACGCTGTAATCTGTTCCCTTAAAGCATGATGTGACAGACTCCTCGTGCCTCTCGCCACACAGACGTAGGGCAGAATCAGGCAGAACTGAAGAATACATGTTTAATTTATATTCCTTGCAATAGTTTCTGTAGAAAACGGCAATTAAAAATTATTTTATTCAACTAAAAGTTAAAAAACACTCTGAGATTCAAAGAAAACTTTATATATAAAACCAAAGACAGCCAACTCTGGCTGTTATTTTTTCTATTATTTCTGAATGATCTTGGCTTTCATTGTGATAAACATGAATGGGTCATAGTCACAAGCAGTCACTTAATTCACTTTTCACAACTCTTCTAGGAAAAATCCCATTGCAAATAAATTTGGGGTGGGGTGGGGGGAAAATCCCCTTTATGGTGTTTCTAAATTAAATTTGTTCATGTTTTCACATAGAGAAGTATGCTTTAAGATATTACTCAAGACCACTGCCATCGAGTTGACTCCAACTCATAGCAACCCTGTAAGACAGAGTAGGACTGCCTCCCAGGAAGCAGATGGCCAGGTCTTCCTCCCACAAAGCCACTGGGTGGGTTCGAACCACCAACCTTTATTAAACCACCAAAAAACCAAACCTGTTGCCGTAGAGTCTATTCTGACTCAGAGCGGCCCTAAAAGACAGAGCAGAACTGCCCCATAAGGTTTCCAAGGAGCGCCTGGTGGATTCAAATTGCCGGCCTTTTGGTTAGCAGCTGTAGCTCTTAACCACTGCACCACCAGGGTTAGAGGATCTGAATTCATGAGACTGAGCAAGTTGATAAAATCAAGCATCAATTTCAAAACAAGTATTTTATAAACACATGAATGGTTCTTGCCACCGAGTGCCCCAGGCAGAATGAGCAGGGATGAAACCAGATCATGTACCATGAAGTGTTAAAGCTCTTAAGAGTGTCAAGAAGTAAAAAATCAATCACCCTGCTCATTATAAGCCAGAAGCTCCCAGCTTATTAATGAAAAATGGAGAATTCTATATGATTGCCGAGAAAACAATGATATCACAAATTCTAGTTCTTTAAAAAAATAAATCCAGAAAGCAATCTAGGAATAGAAAAGGAGAAAATCATGATAGTACCCACCTTTCACAAAGAGCAGAATTTCAAGCCTTTAGATAGTTCAAGAACAGTACCATGCATTACCACCAGACAGGCTTAGCGCCATCTCTGGAGTTCACAACGTACCTGCAGCACTGGTAATAAATACTTTCTCTCAGTGATTCTTAATTTCTTTGAAGTGCATTACAGAGAGCTTTTTCTGTATTAAAAATAATGTTTTACAGTAGTAACAAACATGATGTTTGGAATTTAACAGGCAAGCAGTAACTGTGCCACAGATATACCTTCAAAGCAAGATGGCAAGGTTAGTAGTTTCCTGTACCTCGGTTATCACACTTTCCTTAACCCCTTCAGTGACAGATAACGTGATACATTCTATATATTACTACCACTAATACAAAAAAGGCCATGTGCTTTAAAACGATGCTTTGTAAAAAGCAGCATCACCTTCAAAGGATTTCTTTAAAAACATCACATTCACCCTCCCTCCCTGCTCCTGATACTTCCTGCGTGCTCTGTGGCACCTGGTACACCAACTCATCTGGGGCACTTGGACCTGGCTTCCCACCTTTTGGGGTGTCATACTGGGCCCTGGCAGAGGAGCAGCTGTCCGTCCTGGAGAGAAGGGCGTTGTAAGTTCCCACTAAAGGAGGAGGCTGGTTCCCTGTAGCTTTGAAAGTGGACGTTGAAGGCAGACCAACTGAGGCTGCAGGGTGCCCGGACATATCCATGACAATTGGGGTTGCATACTCGGGCCCAGTAATGGGGAGAGGTTCAGCGTAGGCATGGTAAACCTCTTGCACTGGTGAGTTGTAAGGATCCAGGTCAGCATAGCCTGCTTCCTTCCCTTCTTCTGGTTTAAAGGTAGATCTCTGATGAAGTGTGCCAACTATTCCTCCCACAAGCGGTTGTGCATACTCTGCAGATATCACAAAACACGAGAGAAGGTTATCTTACTAACACACAGATCACACAACTAAGGTGGTAGCTGCAGGCTTACACCAAAAGCAAACACTTCTTTACAGCACTGTTCTTGCTATCAACACAGACACTATGGATTTCCTAACTGCAAGAACCAACTTCAGAAATTAAAATTATGTCATCTAGTATATGCCAGGAGCTCTGGTGGCACAGTGGCTAAGAGCTCAGCTGCTTACCAACAGGTCAGCAGTTCAAATCCACGGGGCACTCTTTGGAAACCCTATGAGGCAGTTCTACTCTGCCCTACAGGGTCACTCTGAGTCGGAATCGACTTGACAGCAACGGACAGTATATGCTAGAAAGCCTCAGTTGTGTAACTTTGCATAAAGACCTTGTATATGTTCTTCAGGTTTACAGACAGTTTTTCATTAGAGGAGAAATATTCTATTATTGGAATAATCTTAGTCTTGGAAAAATCAGTTTTTTTTTTTTTTTCAAATATTAGGAAATGTTTAAAATAAGTAAGTCCTAGGCTAATAAGGTAAATAGTAAGGAACAGCCACTGTATGTCTCTTCTGTTCTCTTCCTAACTTCCTCAAATAAAACTAAAACAGAAAAACACAGGTGAACATCAAAACGCTTGGAGTTTTCACAAACGAATGCTCCAACTTTGTGGACAGAACATCCAAGATGCAGAAATGACTCACTCAAGTTATCTTTTTAAAAAGTGCTTCCACTTTTAGAAATTAGCTCATCTCTTAAACATGAAAAGGAAAAAGTAAACTCCAACACACTTCACAGCAGGCACAGCCTCCTCGGCCCCGTGCCCGAGGTAGTGACGGCTCACCTGCAGCGTCAGTCTGCAGCACCGTGGTGACTTCTCTTGGGCTCAAGTGATTAACTTCGCTACTGCTGTAGTGAACTGGGGTTTCCTCGTGTTCCACTGATTTGGCAGGGAGAAACTGCTTCATTCCTTTCCACCATCCTTTATGGGGGTTGCAAGAACAAAAAGGCCAGGAACTAAAAACCTATGCCTCAGACAATAATAGTTAGCATCATCAAGGGAGAGAACCTGTTGCATTTAAGCCACTTCTCTAACGAACAAATATCTGGGACAAAGTAGCCTTCACGTTCAAGTTTATTTTCTGCTTTGATGGAAGAGTATCTAGTGCAAAGCAGAACATGGTAGAAATCTCTATCAAAAGGATAGGGAGAAGACAATCCTGCTATTAAACTGCAGCCAGATACACTTGTCTGTGTAGGGGTAGTTTCTAATAAGTTTTCCTCAAAACATACTGAGTTTCACACTGGGGGACTAGCAGCCCCCATGACCAAGACCACTGCCCATGTCTACCCTGGCCCCAGCAGAGAAGTCTCTTTGCTCCCGACCAGAGTTCCAGAAATGAGGCTGGGAAGTGGGAGGCCTGTGTTGGCTCTGCTGCATTTGTAGCAACTACCACCTGCCAGGGAGTAGGAATTCAGAAGATGCCAACCAGCCACGGAGAGATGGCAGCCCTCACGGATTCCAAACCTGCTGCCCTCCACCTGGTAAAGAACCACAGCAAAGGGGCCACAATCGTTGTTTCTCACGCAGTGTTCACCTACATCAGAACGCTGGTCTCCTTCGGAGAACCAGATACACAGGAGAAAACCAGACACATTTCCCAAAAGTAAAAAGAACAGAATGTGTGCAGTCAGAAATAAATTACTCTCCATTGCGTCACTTATTAACTAGGAGAGATTTTGCAGAAGGGTGAAAATGGTCAGAACAGAGGAGGAACGCCACTTTTCCAAAGGTGTTGGGAGTTCGAATGGGCCTAAGAATGACTTTCTTTCACTACTGCCACCTGGAGGGCAGGGTGACACTTCTCTCTGATGCAAAAAACATAGAAGTTACCTGCCCGGTCCCAGTAAGGTAAGTCATAGGTGCCTTCAGTTTTTTTCTTTCTGGAAAAATACAGGGGGGAGGGGGGGAGAGTTGGCAAATAGAGTGAATTCACTGGTAAGAGACCTCTAAAACTGCTGAATAAACTCCAAAGTTAATAATTAATCAAGAGTACACATTTCTACTTGCTAATCTACCCAGGGGAGACCTCTATTTCATTTGACTTTCAAAGTTGCCACTGCTTAGGTGCATAAACTCTGGGCTCTTGATAAATATTAAACAACTATCTCCTCAGAAAGTCACTTTACCCACTGACAAGGGATAATGGGGTAAAAAAGGCAAGGTCGATACACTGAAAAGATGGCATCAAACCAGAGACCCAGATCTGAGGTGTGGGTTATTATGGGCAAGCTGGTGAAAACTGTGTTAGGTCTGTTAGTTTTCAAATAAAATTATAAAAATCAATCAATTCACAAAGTTCACAGAACAAAAACAAAATAACACTTTTTCCTGGTTTTCTATTCTGGACTGTTCTTTTTCCAACTTCCTACCTTTCTGCTCTCCTCTGCCCCAGAGAAGATTAAAGTGTCACGTACTTTAACGGTACAGACTAGCTCTCCCAGCCATCCAGGATAAGGCGATGCTATCGCTAACAGTGACAAATAGCGGAGGGAGGGGAAAACATTATGTTCTAGGCTGAGAAGTGCACCGGAGACTCTGGTGAGGTGGGAGCCAAGTACGCAACCAAGAGGATTCTCCCCACCCCAATTTCTTAGAATTCTGATACAGCCTCCTCAGGAGAAGTTGCTCTCCCTTGGTGGCACAGTGGTTAAGCACTCGGTCAGCATTTCTAACCCAGCAGTGGCTCTGTTGGAGGAACGGCGGGGTGATCTGCTCCCACAAAGATCACCATAGGAAACCATGGGGGGAAGTTCTAGTCTGCCCCGTAGGTTGCTCTGAGTCAAATCGACTTGATGACAAGTTTGGTTTTGGTTGGTTTCTGTTAAGAATTACTGTCTAACAACTGCCTTTTACAAAGAAAAAACAAGCCAATGAAAGGACATTTTCCGATTCAAGAGTGTAAATCCAACCTAATTAAAATCAGTGGTTTTCAAAATAAACAGAAAGCAGGCGAATTATTCTCGTCTACCAATGAAGGCAAGATGGCTACGTGGTTTGCTGAAGATGACAAATGTGGCTTCCACAGATAACCCTTAGGAGAACATACTTCTTCAGCATTACAATATGTGTTTAATATCAGTATTAAATGCACCCTCATTTTAAAGTCTGTACATAAAAAATAACATTTCACTATTTCAAGGTAAAGTATAATGCAAAATCTGTGGAAGATATGGTAAGTTTCAAAGCTGTTAATTAAAAACTGGAATGGAAAAGAAACATAATAAAATGCTGGCTTATTAATTAATAACTACCTTTTCTCCTCCAAGATCTTCTAATTATCATAAGATTTAAAAGTAAAAGCAAATCAATAATCCTTTCAAAACAGAAGATGGATGCTCTATATTGCTAAGACGACAATTTGATGTTATATACTTAGTCTCAAGTGACCAAGCTTTAGGTTATGTATTCGTTACATGTCAAGTGCCTGGCATGGGTTAAGGACTCACCAAGTGGCCACTGTTTTTATGGTTATTCCCTTCCTCCCTACTTTCCACAACCTCTTAATGACATCTCCTCCTCCACTGCTCCTCCTGAAGCCATCGTCAGCAATTTCAACTGCATTCTTAGTGGGAATTCAATTCTCCAGCTCAGACCTTTTTTTCCTGAATGCCAGACACGTATTCCAGCTACCTCTTGGGAGTCTGAATGTCCACAAGGTCCCTGAAATATCAGCCCAAACTGATCTTGGGATGTTACTCCTGCTACCCTCCAACCCTATTCCCTGATCTCCCCCTCACATCCCCGTGCTTTACATGCACTGACTTGTACTTTCAGCTGTAGCAATGGTGGGAGCATGGGCCCTGAAGCCAGACTGCCTGGTCTAGCTCTCCACTCTGCCATTTACTGTTTGGAGCATTAAATGAGTTAATACACATAAAGCATTTAGAATAATGCCTAAAAGTAGCATTTAATTTTCACTCAAAAGTAGCTATTGCTGTTACTCTCATTATTACTATTGTTCAGTTCCCTGAATGCATCATGAACTTTCCTCTCGGGGACTTTCCTAAGGTACTTTTCCCCTCCTCCTTTCCCTATTGCCCTCCTTGGGTCTTTGCTCAGATAGCCAGGAGCCTCCCCCAATGCCATGAGTGTGGGATCCAGGTGCACCTCCAGCTTGCCCCATGGCATATATTCCGTGGTTGGTACCATGGCTTATAGTGCTCTGCTTTGTATCTTCTCCCAGTTTAAGCTTTGTGGTTCAGCAGTGGATTGCCCAGCATATGGCACAGTAGTTGACACCGGGTGGTTGTTGTTGTTAGGTGCCGTTGAGCCAGCTCCAAGTCATAGCTCCTTACCTATCATAGAACAAAACACTGTCTGGCCCTGTGCCATCCTCACAATCATTGCTATGTTTAAGCCCATTGTTGTAGCCAGGATAGGTGCTCAAATATTTGATGAATGGCTGAACAAATGAAATCATTCTTTGTCCACCAAATCTGTTCCTCCTTCTCTGTTATATCAACTCATGACATCTCTACTGGTCCCGTAGCACAAGCCACAACCTCACATCATCCCAGATCCCTCCTTCTCCTTCTTCCTTAGCAGATATCCTGTCGATGTTCTGAAACACCTCCCCCTCCAACTCTTCTCCTTCCACTGGTGTCAGGTGCGTTCAGTTCCTGCCTGGACCTAATATACTATTTCCCAGCTCCTCTCACAGCCTCTTCCTGTCTCTCTCCTCTCCAGTCCACCCTTCACACTCCTGCCACTACCTTTCCACAACTATCTGATAATATCACCCTTCTGTTTAACATTCTTCAATGATTTCCCCATCTACAGAATAAAATCTAAATTCTTTTGTCCCA
This sequence comes from Elephas maximus indicus, assembly GCF_024166365.1. Lineage (NCBI taxonomy): Eukaryota > Metazoa > Chordata > Mammalia > Proboscidea > Elephantidae > Elephas > Elephas maximus. Next base: position 69,451,648 of record NC_064836.1, read on the forward strand.
GAAAGCCTCTCCTGACCAGACCTAGACTGCATTTCTGTGGCTATCTCTGTCCCCCATCACGTCACGCCCACGTAGGGTGGGCTCACTAGTCTGCCTGCATTCCACGTCTCTGTGCCTTTGCTCACACAAGCCTCCCAGGTCCGGGCCATGCTTAACCTTCTGCTTTCTGGCCAAGTTCAACCTTGAAGATTGCCTTTTCCCTGAAGAAAAGGTCCCTGCATCTATGTTCACTTCATAAACAGCTCATCAAACCATATCACAGTTCTTTATTTTGAGTCAGTCTACTCCGCTAAACTACGAACACTTTGGAGACAGGGATTGTGTCTTTTATTCTTTTAGTAAATAATACTAAGCTCTCATTCTGTGCCAGAAATTTTTATTTATCTATATATACCAGTGCTTGGCACAGAATTTGATACTATAAAGGTACCCAGTAACTGACTGTCAAATTGAACTGACTTGCTTTTCATGGGAATAAAGGATAAATTTGTCATTTTTATTCTAATGACTACTTTAACTTTCCTCAAAAAGGTGAACTGTACTTCATCATCTACATTTAGTCTCTATTCCGCATCTGGTAGTTTTTGAACACGCCCCCTCTATGGCCACTCACGTGAATGAGCTCTGCACTAACCTGTTTCTCCAATGCCAAGCACACACTAGAATGAGAATGAGAGTGGTGAGCACCATGACTAACACAGGGACAAGGACTGCTGCCAACGCTACATCTGAAAGGATGAAAAAAAGGACGTTAACACCAAAGGCAGAAATCACGAGGAAACAGATTCAAAGCTCTTACCATATCATCTCATCATTCAAACTAGATAATATATTTTCTGGTCATATATATAAGCTGGGAAAATACATTTTCTGAGTATGTAATAAAGGATTAATATAACTAATATATCATACAGCTTTATCAGTTAAAAAAAAAAAACAACAGAAAAATCAGCAAAGTAGGTGAACCAACAATACATTAAAAAATACACATGAACATGAAACTTACTGGCCTCACTAGTAATATATATAAAAAAAAAACAGTTAAAACAAGAATAAGGTGCTGTTTTTGCTGATGAAATAGGTAAATATTAAAAAAGTAACAACAACTAACTGTTGAAGAGGATGTCAGAAAACAAGTGTTTTCATGGGAATACAAGTTGCTACTAATTTTCTGGTTGGCATCTTGGGGAAATATGTATAAAAACCTGTTACTTGGCAATTCCATATCTAAGATTTATTCTTAGGAAAAAATTAAGAAGACATGCAAAGATGTATCTTTAAAATGCTCATATCCTGTACCTGAGTAAATGTGAAAAACCAGAAGTAATCCAAATGCCCAACACTGAGAGGGACTAAATCAATCATGGTGTCCTCCTTACAGTGGAACACAATCTAGCAATGAAAAACGGTGTAGCAACAACTAGTGACAAAATATTTATAGAAATGGGAAGGTTAACAATGTAGGTGTTAAGCATAGAAAGCGGACTGCGAGTGTGTGCCTGCACTGTGTGTGAACAGGTCAGAGATCAACAGGATGCTAGAGCTGTCACAGTCTAAGAAATAATGTACTCCCTACATCTCACTCCACGGATAAGGAATCCTGGGCCCAGGTGTAGAATGTGTCTGCTGAGGTCAATCGTGACAAGAGCTTCTCCTTCATCCCTTCTTCCTACTTCACATTTACAGATAATATCCATGAGGATGGAAAGAGCAACGGCTGACATTCACTGGGGCTAAATGCCAGATGCTGCATGATAGGCCTGATCTGCCGCATCTTATTTACCTGCCTGATGATTTTATCGGAAAGACAGGATGACACTATAGCAGAGTAGAGGACAATCAATAACATCAGCCTTCTGAGAAGTTCAATGGGTCAGGAACCAAGCCTCAGGTAGGCAATCGGACTTGGGCAATACAAGGAACCTTCTTTTCCATTGCAGTGGACAAAATAGGAGCCCTGGGGGCACACTAGTTAAAGTGCTCAGTTGCTCACTGAAAGTTTGGCAATTTGAACCCAGTAGCTGCTCCGCAGGAGAAAAATGTGACAGTCTGCTTCCACAAAGATTACAGCCTTGGAAACCTGACAGGGCAGTTCTGCTCTGCCTTTAATAGGTCGCTATGAGTCAGAATCGACTCAACAGCAATGGGTTTGGTTTTGTGGGACAGAAGGATACAGGTAAGTTTGTAGGCTCCACAGAAATGGGGTTTCCTCCTAATGGTTTCTGCTTTCTTGGTCTGAGAGGTAACTGAGAGTGAGGGAAGGTCTCTGGGTCAAGGGTTTGAAAAATATGGATAAGATTTAAAATAGTTATTGTTGAAACCGCCAGGAGAGAGCCAACTAGGGAAACACAGAAAGACAGCCAGCCAGGGGTGAGGGCCCCACTGGGGGAGCACCTGGAAATTACAGACATACAAATTTGACCATTACGTGATTTTCACCTGCATCACTCTCAGCCTGGTTGTGAAAATGGAGCAAGAACTGCATAAAAACAAAAATAACAACTCAGGCTAGCACATACACAGAATTCCAAACAGTAAATGTGCTTTTCCCCTAGAATTTATGAGAGTGGAGAGAACAACCAGGTTCAGATGTATGCAGCAAAATTTAATCAGAGGCTTTTAGACAAATGCCTAAACAACTGTTCAGTTATGAAAAATAATAGTCTATACGCCACCATCCCAAAGAAAAGGGCACTGGAGGTTTTCAATCGAAAAGGCCCACATATTCTTTGTTACTCTCTTTTTAAACTTAGAGGAATCCAGCTCTGGAAGAAAAGACTTTAAGAAAATTTTTCAGTCCTGAGATTCTAAGATTCTACAGTCCAATTTTAAGATGAACAATACTTGTAAACGACTGTTCTTCCATCCAGGGATGTGGTCTGAGATTCCGCCCAAACACATGCCTTCTGGTAAGAAGCTTTTTATGGGACACCGAGCCTCCTGCCTCTGAGAACTCCTGCTTCTCTCTAGCTTCTGCTTCTAGCTTCTCCTGCGTCATGTGAAAGAAAGTAGTCTGTTTGGAAATACCTCACAACATAGCAAAGAAATTGATATGTGAAAACTTGGAGCAAGTTTCCTGAATCCAGGCAAATTTTCAGTTTTTAAAAGAAACGAAAAGAGCTAAGAGCTGAGAGCTCAGAAAATGAGAATGATTAAAGTTCTACGTGGCACAAGTTATGCTAAATGAATTGCTTTCTCTTCTTTGTGCTTTCCTGAAAGTGAGTGTGCTCTTTACCTGCCAGCATCGACACTAATCCACTGTGACATTGATGCTTTTTTCTGAAAGTAATTAAAATGTTTTTCAGTAACAAGCTGGATGGAAAAGCTACTACGTTTCATATAATTTTACAACTTACTAAACCCACTGCCATGGAGTCGACTGCGACTCCTGGCGACCCCACAGGGCAGAGTAGAACTGCCCCCACAGGATTTCCGGGGAGTGGCTGGCAGAATCGAACTGTCAACCTTTTGTTTACCAGTCTGAGCGCCTAACCCACTGTGCCACCAGGGCTTCAAGTTAACAACTTATTTACCATTAATAACAAAATCTGAAAATAAATTCTACTAATAAATTTGTATTTACAATCTGAAAAAATTATAATTGTAAACATTTAAAAAACAGAGACCAAAGTTTTTATGAGCATGTCAGAGTATTTTGAAAAAAATTCAGTTTCCACTAAAACTTGTTTTCATTTTTTTTCCTCTTCCCTTTTTGCTAACCATAAATTAATATTTATGTCTAGGGGGGAAAAAAAGTTCATTTCCTTCTATGGTTTTTAGTTATTTCTAGAAATAGTCTATTTCTAAGCCTGGGACATCACATGTTTAGCTCCAAGGGTTAAAAAAAAAAATCAGAAGAGGAAGCTTCCTGCAAACCAGTAAGAAGCTCTTTACGAGACACTGAGTCTCTTGCCTCTGAGAACTCTTGCTTCTGCTTCTAGCTTCTCCCGCTACGTGTGAAATATCTGAAGAAAAGCCATCTTTAAATATTAGAAGAAGAAAACTTAGATCAGTGAAGTCAGTCTTTTCCCTAAGAGAGTCAATTTTTTTGTTGTTGTTATAATTAAAGAATATAGCAGCACAATGGTTAAGCGCTTGGCTGCTAACCGAAAGGTCAGCTATTCGAACCCACCATCTGCTCCACAGGATAAAAGACCTGAAAATCTCCTCCCATAATTATTACATCTCGGGAAACCCTATAGGGCAGTTCTACTCTGTCCTATAGGATCTTTACGAGTCGGAATTGACTCGACAGCACCTAACAACAACAAACACGGTCTGAGGAAAAGAAACCGTAGGTCAAACTGGAAATACACCTGGAAACTCATGTTAGAAAAACCCAAAATACTCCCATGTGACAGGTGTGAGCCTGGGATGTGCATACCTTTGGTTACATTTGGAGTTACAGTAGTGTTTTTGATATCAGGAGTGGCAGTTGTTTGCTCCGTCTGTGCAGGGAATTCGTTGCTACTGCGAGGTTGTAGCGGTTCAGTAAATTTGGGGGCACGACCTTGAAAACAATTTTAAAAACTCTTTATTCTTTCCTCCTCACCAATTTGAGTAAGAAAAACTTAAGATATCGAATTCTCACATTTAAAGCAGGCCCACCTTTGGCTATTTTTGGAGGGGCTGTAGTATTTTTGAGGTCCTTGCTGTTCCGAGGAGGTGGAGCTTGAGTAAGTTTTGGTGGACGACCTTGAAAAATGGTTTAGGAAAGTTTACACATTTTGCTGATAAAATCGTAATTAAAAATGTAATTTTAAATGTCTTCAAAATTTCCTAGAGTTTTTAGTTCTGCAGAGTAATTTTAAATTTCAGAGAGAAATATACTGGAAGGATAAATATTATATTCTGTAGAAATATACTCAGATTCATTAGTTTTTAAATAATTATGTTGTCTAGAAAAATCTCAGGAAGGAGAACAAAGGGGTATGGGATGATGTGGGACTCTAAAGCTATAAAGGTGTTGCCACAATTTGATATATTATTCACTCATTTAGCAGGTATTTATGGAGGGTCCATTCTGTATCATGCATTGCGGTAGGCTTCAGTGATACAAGAGTGAACACAGTATTAAAATACTATACAATATTCAACGAAGTTATTCCCTTTTTAACTTATTCAAAATAAAAGGCGCTTAAGCTAAGTTTACTGCTATAATCATCAGTGCTTATATGACACAAACATTATACTAGACACAAACATTATACTAGAGCTGGGAAGCAATCTCATTACAATATCTCCTGAATGATGCTATCCTTTATTCCACTTGTAATTTTGGAAACCACCCTGATACCTGATAACTATTTTTTTTTAATCCCTTTAAGAAGATATTGTAACTAGAATTTACACACAAAAAATTCACATTATTCTTAATTATGTTCTCTGAGAACAAAACAATGTTTAATTAACAACCCAGTGAAAATAACATGTCTTAAAACACACAGTTGCTTTACCTTTAGGAATAAACTGACATCCAAGCAGTTCCATTTTCATGGCAATTTTCTGCTGCCATTGGGTAGGGTTCACTCTAATAAAACGTGCAATAATTGGTGGCAAAAAGTTATTACGCACATCCTGGTGATAATCTTTGTTTCCTTGAAATATCTTTAAAAAAAAAAAAATTGGTACTTTAAATCAACAGAGGTCAGGATTAAATTCTTTCACTTAATACATTTTTGGTGTTTTTTTTTTTTTTCTCGCTCTCGGCCTTAAATGAGATCTGCAAAGAATGCCGATAAGCAAGAAATAATTTTTAAGTAAATAAATTAATCGTAATTTGGAATAACTATTAAGAAGCTGCACATTCTTCATAAAAATTTATAAAAGAAAAATACTGAATATGGAAATAACTGAAGATAATTTAAGAATTTAACAAGAGTGCTAAGTTGGCAGTTTCAGAAGGTTTCAGTTGTAATGAGGCTTACTGTATTAACAAACTAGTAACTCTAGTCCTGTGGAATTACCAACGATTTAAACGTATTAATTTTTAAAGTACAGCATAACTGAACAGAAGCGGTCTCTAAAGGAAATGCTTTGCTTGCATACTTTTCATAATTTTTCTCTCAGTAAATAGACTGAAGGTGAACATACACTAATGAACACATAACAGGTATATACCGCCACCTACTGGATATAAACTACATAAAAACAGCTCCTATATTATAACTGGAAACCCTGGTGGCGCAGTGGCTAAGAGCTACGGCAGCTAAGCAAAAAGGTCAGCAGTTCGAATCCGCCAGACGCTCCTTGGAAGTCCGATGGGGCAGTTCTACTTTATCCTATAGAGTCACTACAGGAGCTATGAGTCAGAACGGACTCAAAAGCAATGTTTTGTTTTTTTTATAACTCCAATTTTATTTGACATTACCCCGCATACATACGACATATTTAACAAGTAATGTATTTCATTCATTGTCGATACGTGAACCAGGAAAGTGACTCTGAAACAGTGTTCTATGCCTAATTTAATGATTAAATAAGAAGCGCCCTATATAAATAATCCCAGGATCTCTGGTGGCACAGTGGTTAAGTGCTTAGCTGCTAACTGAAAGATTGGTCATTCAAACCCACCAAGCAATCCACAGGAGACAAGGGTGGCAGTCTGCTTCCATAAAGACTACAGCCTAGGGAACCCTATGGGGCAGTTCTACTCTGTCTTACAGGGTCACTGAGCCGGAGTTGACTCAAGGGCAATGGGTTTGGTTTGGGTATAAAGAATCCTTAGGTAACAATATTAAGTAACTATGTCATTCCCTCAACTACTTCAAACAAATACTGAACTGTTCTTCAAAATTTACAAACCATTTTCATGTAAGTTTTGCTCTTCCTAACAACCACATGACATAGCAGAGCACAGGGCTCAGGGAACGCAAGTGGAATGCACAGCGAGGTGATGACAGAGTGGGGACACGAATCTGGGTCTTCTGACTTAGTCTAGGGCTCCAGACTAAACCACCTAGGTGGTTTCCAAAGGCCATTAATAAGCAGACACCAGCCTACAATCAAAGTGAATTATTTTTTATCAGCTAAAGTGAGAGTAAGTAAATGTTTAATTTCTCAATCAAGTTACTTCAAATCATTACGGCCATTTTATTCCTGGATGATTCCCATGACGTTAGATTAGAAATTTCTAAAAACACGTTAATACTCTACATTTTCTAAAAGGCTTGTTTTGAAGTTATAATACTCTCCAAACTAGTAAGCTTCCCTTATTTCTTCAGATATTACACAGAAAATAAATGAAGACAATTTATTTATAATCTTCATTAGTAGAACAGGGAACAACGGCTAAACATCATTTTAGGACATGAAAATGGTCTCTGAGATCTTACTCCCTACTGCAGTCAAACTTTTATAAAAACTTAGCGAAAAAACAGTTTATAAAAACTGAGTAAAATGATCTGCTATCGTCGGCCTGTGAGCATCTGTGGAGAATCCCTGTGTCCTGGAGGGTCTGCAAGGTGTCAAGAGGACAAAATGAAAGTGGAAGTCAAAGTGCCACTCTCATGGAAGTTCATTTTATGGACATTACCACACAGAAATAAGACGTATTTAACAAGTAATATATAATGAAGCAAGTTGTGTCTGTCCATCCATCCATCCATCTAGCCTGCTTTTGGGCAACAAATCCAAAGCTGTCTCTTTGTGCGTGGGTGTGTGGTCAGTCAGGTATGCATGCTTAGAAATGGTGTGAAAATGGAGACATCAGAGTGTCAGTGGCAATTATCCTTGGGGAGCTGGGGATATATGAGGCACAGATGGGCAAGTATCAATGACGGAAAAGATGTCATTTCATATAATTCAATGCAAAGACTTCTGCTTCTGTCCATGACAGAGTAACTAGCAGGGACTGGACTTACCCTCCTGCCTCAAGCATATGAAAAATCAGATAAAATATATAAAACAATGGCTTTCAGATACTGAACAAAAGGCAGCACAGGACAATAATACCTGAGGGAAGGGAAACAAATGAAGCAAGCCGCATTACTGTCCCCATACTGTCTCTGGAGATAGCTTCCAAGCTGCCATGCAAGAAGATCCCAAACTGAGCTTGGTGACCTCCCTGAGTTAAGGAGATGGAGCTCAGAGATCAGGAATATAAGGCAGCTAGAACTTGCAGGACAGAGTGTAGGAGAAAGAGAGCTAAAGGGAGGGACAGACTGAAACTCTAGAGAGCTGCAGGGGGCTTCCCTTAAATCCTTGGCTGCGTTTAAGATAACTACCTGTGGCTAGAGAAAGAACCACTGGAAGGGAGTCAGTACAACAACTCTCGGAGTTCACACAGGGCTGCGATCAGCTCACAAGTCCAACAACCAGAGTGGAGGAGCCTCATAAAACATGGGACATAGGATTGAGAACTCAGAAGACCACGACTCAGTGGTGGAGGAAAATTAGCCCTATACTACAGGCTGTTCAGGTCCTGCCTAACAAAGCTTGAAAGCAAGCCTTAAAAAGAGTAAAACTGTTCCCAAGTAACTTAATTGCATCCCAGAATAAAAACTAAAATATTAAAGAAAAAAAAAAGCCAGCACCAAACAACTAACAATGTAAAGTTCACAATGTCTGGCATTCTACCAAAAATTACTAGGCTTGCAAAATATGACCCATAATGAGAACTATCAATCAACAGAAAACACCCAGATTTAACACATATGATAGAATTAGACTGGGACAGCAAAAGAGTTATTATAAACATAATGCATATGCTCCAGAAGATAGAGAAAAGCATGAATATGTGAAGGAGTGATATGGAAAAATTAAAAACAAAAAACCTTAAAACTGAAAATCTACAGGTGAAAAATAACAATATTTGAGACAAAAATACACTTCAAAAAAAAAACACAAACCTGTTGCCATTGAGTCAATTCCAACTCATGGCACCCCATGTATTATGGAGTAAAGCTGCTCCACAGAGTTTTGGCTGTAAATTTACAGAAACAGATTGCAGGACTTTTCCTCTATGGTGCCACTAGGTAGGTCTGAACTGCTACCTTTTAGGTGAATAGTCCAGTGTACACTGTTTGCACCACCCAGGGACTAGATAGTATTAATAGCAGATTAAACATTGCAGAATAGATTACTGAGCTTCAAGACAAAGGAACACAAATTCTAAAAAAAAAAAAACAGAGGAAAAAATTGATAAAAACAAAAACAGCATCAGTGAACTTTGGGACATTTTCAACGGTCATAATATTTGTGTAATTAGAATGGGGGGGATATCTGATGAATAAATGGCATAGTTTCCCAAATTGATGAAAACTATAACCCACAGACCCAAGAAGCCAGAAGAACCCCAAGTAGAAGAAACATGAAAGCTATACAAAGGCACATCATAACCGAATTGCTTAAAACAAATGATATAAAGAAAACTTTAAAAGTAGCCTAAGAAAAAAGACACAGTACACAGAAAGGAATGAAGAACAATAGCAGAATTCGTACTGAAAACAATGCAAGCCAGAAAACAATGCACTAACATATTTAAAGTACTGAAAGAAAAAAACCCATCAAGGTAGAATTCTTTATGCAGTGAAATTATCTTTCAAAAAAGGGAAGGAAAAGTTTTCTTCAGAAATACAACTCAATGCTGTTAGACGTTTTTACAATATAAGCATGGATAATTCTTGTAATTTCAAAAAACTAACTGCATTCCAAAAGTGTAACAGATATTATACGAATAAATATTGGTGCACTAAAAATAAAGAGTAGTCAAATTGGGGAGGGGGGATGAAGCAGAAGTAGGCTAGGTATGGAGACAGTATTGTTATTTGCTTCAATGGGTAGAGGCTCACCAAAGATGAAGTTCATGTGAAATCAAGAAGGAAGGAAAGAAGGCCTTGAATAACAGCAGAAGAGTTTAGATCCATATAAAAGATAACAGGGGGCCCCTGGAAAGTTTTGAACAGAGAGATGAAAAAAAGTGGTAACTGAAGATATATTAGCAAATCATACATAACAGAGAAATGACAGTATATTATTAAAACAAAGTTCACAGGGAATTTTCATTGAAAAAAACATGTCCATAATTACAATTCTACATATGAGGCATCTATCTTGGGGACAGGGACTTCCCTAGTTACAAGATCCTTTGTGGTGGCTCATGGGCCAGGACCTGGTGAAAGGAATAAAGATCAGGATGAGATCCTCCTCTGCCTATCCTCTATCCCTTATCATCCGGTCTGGCTTATTATAGCATCTTCATAATTTTTTGCTAAGTAAAACAATTTCATAATGACCACAGAAAAACAACAAAAAAAAAACCCACTGCCGTCGAGTCAATTCCGACTCATGGCGACCCTATAATAATGACCACAGAAATTAAGGAATTCTTTAGGTAGTAATTTTCTAAGATGGAAGCTGATAGAATAATCTTGAAATGGCATTCCAATTTCATAACATTCTATAACTTACTGTACACTTCAGCCTTTAGTGATTTTGTCCCCCCCCTCAACCCGCATTGCCTACAGAGTAAAAAACTGGGCAACAAATTAGGCTCTCTGTTATTCTGTGGGATAAGAAAAGCTTTATAAAGGCAAGAAATTACAAGTTCTGTTTTTAAACTTTAAACTTAATAGAGTGTCTGAACAATCCGTTAAAAATACAGTTAGCAAAAATCAGGAAAATACTACCCCTTAAAATTACCAAAAGGGACCTGTTATCATTGAGAATCTTCTAACTGTAGTTGGAAGGGACTAACACTACCTAAAATAACCAGAAGAGGGCAGAGTTAAGACAAAATGGTTTTTAACTTTTCTATTAGGAATTTTTTTTATTAGGAAACCCTGGTGGCATAATGGTTAAGAGCTACGGCTGCTAACCAAAACATCGGCAGTTTGAATTCACCAGGCGCTCCTTGGAAACTCTATGGGGCAGTTCTACTCTGTCCTATAGGGTTGCTATAAGTCAAAATCGACTCGACAGCAGTGGGTTTTTTTAATCTTCTACACAATCTGTGGAAACCCTGGTGGCATAATGGTTAAGAGCTACGGCTGCTAACCAAAACGTCGGCAGTTCGAATTCACCAGGTGCTCCTTGGAAACTCTACGGGGCAGTTCTACTCTGTCCTATAGGGTCACTGTAAGTTGGTATCGACTTGATGGCATCAGGGTAGGTTAGGTTTACTCAGTCTGTGACCTTTGGAAAAGGTCCATTTTCTGAAAGTTTTGTAAAATACCTTCGTAATCATTTTACCTTATCTTGCTCCACCCCAGGCTCTCTGTACACCGTCCATCTCTGCCCATCATCACTGTAGAGAATTCTGTAGGCAGACACATAGTAATTGTGCTCTACCATGGTGGATCCAGTGGTTATGATGCCTGGGGAAGGAAGAGTTGCTGTCATTAGCCCACAGAGGCCCATCTCCACAACGTGTTCAGCATCAAAGCCTAAATTCCTGAGATGCATTGTTCAAAAATTTCTCTTCATGACACATTTCCATATATAAGTACATGGTTTCATTATAATAGTTGCTAAATCCATGGCTTTCTTCCCTTTCAAAGACAGAAGGAATTACAGGCTCGTATAAGGAAACGGCTATTTCATTTTCGGCAGCCTGTGTTCATATCATTGTGAAATGTATTTCAACTACTAAGAATGGCTTCCCAGGAATTAGCAGATTAAAGGTGGTCACTGGTGTTACCTAAGTACTAAAGCAAAATAGATCTTTTAACAAAATCATCTAAGTGAGTACGAACCAATTATCCTAAAAAAAAAAACCAAACCCAGTGCCGTCGAGTCGATTCCAACTCATAGTGACCCTATAAGACAGAGTAGAACTGCCCCATAGTTTCCAAGGAGCGCCTGGCGGATTCGAACTGCCGACCCTTTGGTTAGCAGCCGTAGCTCTTAACCACTATGCCACCAGGGTTTCCAATCATTTGCTACGGTCCCCTAAACACGTTTATATTGAGCACATGTGGAATATGACTTATAGCACTTGAAATGACCTCCTCTGAAGATAGACGTCTCTCAATGACTGTTATAGGTGGTTATTTCAGATGTGTCAACACCACTTTACTGCGACACTGCCTTAAAAGACCTTGTTACTATGAAATAAAAAAGTTAGCAAGAATTAAATACCACCTCCGCCCCTTTGTCATGCTGTATCAAACTATCTCTAATAATGGGAATAACAGTGAAGAAAACCTAAAACAATTAAATTTGCAGTGATTTTCTATGGATATCTTAGATGTCACCAGGCTTCAAATAAAATTACAATTACAAATTGTTCTTAACCTGTTATCTTCTTTTCCTTATTCAGATCTATTTGCAGCCACTGATATTCGTCAGTGGCAAAAGAAGCCCAAGGGGGTCCAGGTTTTTTCAGCCTGGCTTTTTCGGGTTTCCAACTGTTCTCTTGCCCTGTGTGGTCAGTCCACTCCAGCACCGATGATGCAGTGATCTGAGAGTCGGCGATCACACCAGATTCCATCCCCAACGTTCCATAGCAACCTAAAATAAAGAATGTAATCTGGTTTCCAGATATAAATTCAAAATGCATATAAACCTGCCCACTGCAAACTTTCTATGCACTTTTATTTAGTATACCATACTAATAATGGGGCCCTGGCAGCGCAGTGGTTAAGAGCTACAGCTACTAACCAAAAGGTTGGCAATTTGAATCCACCAGCTGCTCCCTGGAAAGCCTATGGGGCAGTTCTACTGCCCTGTAGGGTCTCTATGAATCAGAACTGACCCGACAGCAACGGGTTTATGCTAATAATGTACTGTAACAGAAAAACTTCATAGCTAGGCAAGTGTTTCTTGGACAAGTGTCCATCTCTGTGTCTTGTTTAGGAACCTGCAAACATATTTACCCACAGGCAATATTCATCAGTCAAACGGAGACACACTGTCCTCTCCCGGGAACACACTCCTGCAGGTAAGCAGATGACTCAACTCGCTCCCTCACCTCGGTCACAGTTTTGTTCCCAGGCACACTTGCCATGAGGCCCTCCCTGACTATTTAAAATGTCAGAGCAGGGTCTCCTGCATTCCCTGCAGTTTTTTCCTACGTCTTTTATCCTACCGACCGACCCGCCCGACGTGAAGAGCACACTGTAAACAATTACTGACTTATTCATTTGGCTCTTGTCAACCTCTCACCACCAGGACACAAGCTCTAGGAGGGCACTATGGAATTTCTAGCACCAGCATGGTGCCTGGCAAATACAAGGCACTCAATGAATACTTTCTATTGAATGCATTAATTACTTCTGACAAATTGCTAAGGAACCTTCCTCCTTCCTGACATGATCATTGTTCGATTACTATAAAAACCTTCAATTTATTCTATTCATTGCATGATTAAGGACTTCCCTTACCTCACAGTGCTGTTGTGGTGGCTAAGTGAGTAAGTACAAAGAAAAAAAAAAAAAAGCAACTGGCATAGTGCCTGGCCTACAGTCAGTGTTCAAATAATATGAGCTATTAAACAAATTATATGTTAAAAAGTCTATGAAAGGCTTACCGCTTGTCTTAAACGTAAAAAGACTTGTAGATAAGTGTCCCCTGAAAGAGAGAGAGGATTTTTTGGTGACCTTCACATAATACATGACGTTCCCACAATTGTCTTACAACTCTTGCTTTTGTTTTTATTTTACTACTTAAAGAACTAAGAATATTCCATGGCTGAAAATTAGACAACTGAAATTGATTCTTCCTCAACCCCCCCTCAAAAAAGGTCTCATTTCTAGGCAGAACAACTTCTGAAATCAGCATGAACAACTTTCTCTTCAAGTATCTAGTACCCAGCTTCACACTTGACCATGTAAATGTGTCCACAACACCTTTAAAATAAACACTTCTTTTTCATGAAATAAATTAACTCTGTGGCAACTACGTTTGGTGAAAGCACATTAAAAGGTATAATTCTCAGAGAACAAGGCCCAGGTTTCTTGGGGTCGACAGACAAAAAGCTGTAACAGAGATTACATCTACTCACAGAGACTACATTCACGTAAAGAGACAACAGAGAAGCTCAGCATCATCAGTCAGAACAAGACCAGGGTCTCACTGCGGAAGAGACCATCAATTGCTCATATTCAAGTTCAAGTTGAAGCTGAAGAAAATTAAAACGAGCCCCGAGAGTCAAAATACAACCTTGAGAATATCCCACCTGAATTTAGAGACAGTCTCAAGAACAGATATCACACACTGAACATTAATGACCGAGAAAGAGCTGTGGCATGACATCAAGGACATCATACACAAAGAAAGCAAAAAGGTCATTAAAAAGACAGGAAAGAGAGCAAAGACTAAAATGCATGTCAGAAGAGACTCTGAAACTTGCTGTGGAACCCAGCACAGCTAAAGCAAATAGAAGAAATGATAGAGTAAAAGAGCTGAACAGATTTCAAAGGGCAACTCGGTAAGACAAAGCATTACAATGAAATGTGCAAATCCCTGGAGTTAGAAAACCAAAAGCTAAGAACACATTTGACATTTTTTAAGCTGAAAGAACTGAAGAAAAAATTCAAGCCTTGAGTTGCAATACTGAAGAATTCTATGGGCAAAATATTGAATGCTGCAGGAAGCATAAAAAGATGGAAGGAATACACACAGTCACTGGAGCAAAAAGAATTGGTTGACATTCATCCATTTCTGGAGGCAGCATATGATCAACAACCGATGGCACTGAAAGAAGAAGTCCAAGCTTCACTAACAGCATTGGCAAAAAACAAGGCTACAAGAATTGACAGAATAACAATTGAGATGTTTCAACAAATGGATGCAACACTGGAACCACTCACCTGTCTATGCCAAGAAATTCAGAAGGCAGCTACCTGGCCAACCAACTGGAAGAGATTCTTGTGTGCCCATTTCAAAGAAAGGTGACCCAACAGAATGCAGCAATTATCAAACACTAACATTAATATCACACGCAAGTAAAATTTTGCTTATTTCAAAAGCAGTTGCAGCAGTACATGGACAAGGAACTGCCAGAAATTCAATCCGGATTCAGAAGAAGATATGGAATGAGGAATACCATTGCTGATGTCAGAGGGATCTTGGCTGAAAGCAGAGAATGCCAGAAAGATGTTTACCTGTGTTTTATTGACTATGTAAAGCCATTCGACTGTGTGGATCAAAAACAAATAACATTAGGAAAAACGGGAATTCCGGAATACTTAATTGTGGTCATGAGGAACCTGTACACAGCCCAAGAGGCAATTGTTCAAATAGAACAAAGGGATACTAAAACCACACCAAACCCATTGCTGTCGTTGAGTTGACTTCAAGTTACAGCGAGCCATAGGACAGACGAGAACTTCGCCACAGGGTTTCCAAAGAGCAGCTGGCTGGTGGAATTGAACTGCCTACCTTTTGGTTAGCAGCCAAGCTCTTAACCACTGTGCCACCATGGCTCCAAGGAGATACTGCATGGTTTGAAATCAAAAAAGGTGTGTGTCAGGGTTGTATCCTTTCACCATTCTTATTCAATCAGTATGCTGAGCAAATAATTCCAGAAGCTGGACTATATGAAGAAGAATGTAGCAAATCAGGACTGGAGGAAGACTCATTCACAACCTGCAATGCAGATGACACAACTTTCCTTGCTTAAAGTGAAGAGGACTTGAAGCACTTACTGATGAAGATCAAAGACTACATCCTTCAGTATGGACTACACTTCAACATAAAGAAAACAAAAATCCTCACAACTGGACCAATAAGCAACATAATGATAAACAGAGAAAATATTAAAGTTGTCAAGGATTTCTTCTATTTGGATCCACAATCAACACCCAGGTAGGCAGAAGTCAGGAAATCAAATGATCTATTGCATTGGGCAAATCTGCCACAAAAGACTTCTTTAATGTGTTAAAAAGCAAGGATATCACTTGAGGACTAAGGTGCACCTGACCCAAGCCATGGTATTTTCACATGCATGTGAAAGCTGGACAATGAAGAAGGAACACCAAAGAAGAACTGATGCCTTTGAATTATGGTGGTGGCAAAGAATATTGAATATATCATGGACTGTAAGGAGAAGGAACAAATCTGTCTTGGAAAAAGTACAGCCAGAATGCTCCTTGGACGTGAGGATGGCAAAACTTCACCTCATTTATTTTTACATATTATCAGAAGGAACCAGTCCCTGGAGAAGAACATGATGCTTGATAAAGTAGAGGATCAGTGAAAAAGAGGAAGATCCTCAATGAGATGGATCCACACAGTGGCTGCAACAAGGGGCTCAAACACAGCAACAATCGTGAGGATGGCGCAGGACACCAGTGTTTCGTTCTATTGTACGTAGGGTCACTAGCAACAACAGAGATTGAATTTTTGAAAGGAAATGAATATTCTGAAAATAAGTCTCAGTATTAGAATGAAGCATTGGATTTAGATTTCAAAGTAATGGGTGCAGAGTGTAAGTTGGGCAGAGTGTAGGGGTGGGACGAGGCATAGGACTTCAGGAACTTGGACAGAGAATATCCTCAGTGTGTGCTCTTGTCCTTTAGTGCAACACTCACACCAACATAAGAGAATGCAATGTTTTTTTTTTTTGTTTTTGTTTTTTCTTTTTTAACCTGAAAGAGTGTCCCCTCAAAGTATTTTTTTCCTGAGGCAGAACAGGAGAAAGGAATAAAAGGATTTGCGTAAAATCATCTAGAAGAAACCACAAGAAGAAAAGGTAGTTGATTCTACACCAGGGGCAGGCAAACAGCCCACGCATGGCCTATTTTTCATGGTCAGGGAGTAAAGACTGGTTTTTACAACGCTTAATAGACTGTAAATAAAAAAAGCAGAATAAGTAACACAGACATACGTGGCCTGTAAAGCCTGAAATATTTACTGTCTAGCCCTTTACAGAGAAAGTGTGCTGAGTCCTGCTTTTCAATGTATAGATCATGTTCTTGTCTTCCCAATGAGAGCTATGAACTATAAACAGAAGCTGGTTTCAAGTAGGTTTAGTACTGTCTTCATGACTTAGCATAGCTAAGAGACAAGGTTTATCAAAAGAGATAGCTAATATCATATTTCTACTTAATGTTTAATGATCTATTATCATGTGTTAAAAAGCAAAGCTATTGCTGGAGGACTAAGGTGCACCTGCTGCTTTTGATGCTCAGTCTACACTTGTAAAACAGAAGGACACCACAGATGCAATAAAAATACATTCTTAAAGTATTCTCTGGGGATGAGAAGGAGATTCATAATACCATTTCTGATATATGTCAAAATTTAATTTATATTCAAAGTATTTCAATTATCCTCAATACATCTCGATCACATGGGCTATAATACAGAACATTTATCTTCTGATCTCTCTACAGGGAAGCATGGATTTAGCTAAAAACTTCTAGGCTCATTCCTCAGGCCTTTGCAACACTTAGAAAAGAAAGGAAAGACATACATTGTCCATCCAAATAACTAGCTTTTTGAAGTAGAACACGTTAAAGTTGTACCACACTGCCCATACTCAGAAAACTAACTCTCCAATGGACTCAGGCATTGAGCATACACAAATGTGAATATTTAGTATACACAGCCAGCCCTCTGTATCTGCAGGTTCTACATCTGCAGATTCAACCAACCACTGATCAAAAATATTTGGGGGTGGGGGGGGAGACTTTTCTTGTCATTATGCCTGGAACAATACCACTTAACTATTTACGTAGCATTTATATTGTATTAAGGCCCTAGTGGCACAACGGTTAAGAGCTCAGCTGCTAACTAAAAAGGTCAGCAGTTTGAATCCACCAGCCACTCCTTGGAAACCCCATGTGGCATTTCTACTCTGTCCTACAGGGTCGCTATGAGCTGAAATTGACTTGATGGCAACGAGTTTGATTTTTTGGTCAAAGATGATTTAAAGTATACAGAAGGATATATGTAGGTTATATGCAAATACTATGCTACTTTATATAAGGGACTTGAGGGTCTGCAGATTTTGGTATGGGGGGGTACCCTGGAACCAACCCCCACAGATACTGAGGGAGGACTGAGTCAGTGCTATTTCATGACCACCATGGACAGTGATATTGGTGATGCCTATCTAGTCCGTAGCCCACCTTTACCCAGCACGCATACTTACACCACAGATGTGACGTTGTTAGCTAAAGAACTTTCATAGTACGGGATGCCTTTACTAATTACAACACTGATCTGACCGCCCAAAACATTCGACACCACTCCTGCGTGCACACCAGCCATGCACAATGGCGATGACTTGAGGGAAGGAAAACAAAGAAAAGATTAGTATGTAATTTTCTTTTGATAATTCATTAAACAAGACACTTATGCTTCCTCTAGAAATTAGTTGATCTGGGCAGTTTTCTCAATGAACATGGGGCAGATTATTAATGCTTTAACATAGAACAGCTTTTTCACAAAAGAAAAAAATATTACATGTTGCTAAAAAGAAACAACTCCTGGAAAATAAAAACCAAGATAAAGATATACAATAGCTATATATATATATATATATATATATATATATATCTCCTATTCTGGAGCTGGAAACCCTGGTGGTGCAGTGGTTAAGTGCTACAGCTGCTAACCAAAAGGTCAACAGTTCGAATCCACTAGGTTAGGTGCTCCTTCGAAATTCTATGGGGCAGTTCTACTCTGTCCTATACGGTCACTATGAGTCAGAATTGACTCGATGGCGATGGGTTTAGGTTTTTTTGGGTTTATTCTGGAGTTAAAAAAGTTATATCACAACTTTAACATTAGTCTATATCCAACTTACATCTCTGTAGCCATGAGGAATTGTTCCAGATATCTCAGCAAAAGGAAGCAGACAACCAGCTGGGCAGTACTTACTGAAAGATGAAAACAAGTAAAAGGGGATATAACACTGCTTTCCAGGGAAAAAAGACCAAAAAACATCAGACATCCTTTTTTCAGTTCAAAGTAAATGGCATTTGTGGGCCTGTCTTAAATTTTCTTTGCTTCTATTTATAACCTCCTATATAACTCATGTCGTGACTTTTACTAAAAATGTGTAAGATAAAATTTAGACTTTTTATTTAGTGCTTTCTGCTGCCCTCCATTACAAAAGTAATCTTAGGAGTTTTTTCCTTCAAATCTCATTTATTGGCTTGTAATTTATAAAAATTCAGATACATTCAGGATACATGAAAAAGTATACATCACCCATAATCTTCACCACCCTAAGAACTACTGCTTCTAAAAAGCCCTTTCAGACCTTTTTCCATCTTTTTTCTTTCACAATAAATGGTAGATGCATTTCTACTGCAAGTTCTATTTCATCATTTTTAATAGCTGTATGACCACATGGAGTCTCCATGAATAAGAACCACCTTGATGATGACCAACAACAACCCTTTACTGATCACATTTAAGTTGTATTTAAAAATGTTCGGCATTCATTCATTCATTCATTTACTCACTCACCCACCTACCCACTCATTCATCCACTCAACGTATTTAGCTGGATGTCTATGTGGTGCGTGTTTAGTGCTGTGACAAGTATTGGGTTCACGAAGGTCCATTAAACAAATATGGCCCTTGTCCTCATTCAGCTTACATTCCAGACGTTAAACGGATACCCACACAAATCATTACCAGTTTAGATACTGTCGTGAAGAACAGGCACTCTATGAAATAACTGGGAGGAATTTAACTCAATAAAAGTAACATAAACCTTCAGTAAACATACTATGCACTAGGCAGTGTTCTAAGTGCTTCAGGTACCACTCACAAGAACTCTATGTGGTACGTACTATTTTTACCTCACTTTACAGATGAGGAAACTGATGCCCAGCTCACACTGATGGCAAGAGGCAGATGGGCACCAGTCTGTGCTCTTACACATGGCTCCACACTGCCTCAGTCAGGGAATAGGGCTGTGAGGAAGGGATGTCTCCATGGAGACCTAACTGCTGTCACTGGACCAAGTGGAGGGAAACACACGCCCATCAGGAAGAAGCGCACGCCCGTGAGGAAGGGTGGTCTGGTGTGAGTCTGGAACTGAAGACAACCGACCAGTGCAGGCAGAGTGCAGTGAGCAAAGAATAAGGTTAGTTTGAGAGGAAGATGGAGAGATGGGTGAGGGCTGGATCACGTAGAGGACTTGTGGGCTATTTCAAGGAGTCTGGATTATATTTCTAAGTGAAACAGGAGGTCACTAATTGATTCTGACAGCTTACACACATAATTTGATTTATATTTTTAAAAAGATTATTCTGGCTCCTGGGGAGGGAAGAGAGTGTAAGGAAACATGAGTAGATTCTGAGACACCATTAATCAGAGAGTAGAGCAGTCCAGCGAGAGGTGATTAACACTGGAGATGGGGAGTGGAGGGTACAAGACAGTGACCAGGATAGTCCTTCCTCTTGCAGGGCTGTCTGCCATGACCCAATGCCAGGGTTACCTCTGCTGACCTACAGCCACTGTGAGTTCTCCTTCAACCCAACACCTGTCTGAAGAAGGTGCCCTTCCCAGATAGAGAGACCATCCTTAAAGATAAAATTAAGGTTCTTTGTGGAGTGGAGGAAAGTAGGGGGGAGTCTTGAAAGATGAGAATAATTTTGTTAAGGAGAGAGGAGTAAAGGAGATGCCAAAGGTTCTGAAAGCTCAGAGCAGTGGAAATAATCCAGAGCTGCTTCAGCATGGAGCAAGTAAGGGAAAACGGCAAGGGATGAGACTGGAAAAATGGGCCAAGGGCTACCTGTGAAGGATCCTGGAGAGCAGGCTAAAGTATTTAGACTTCTTTTTGCTATAATACGTAGGGAAATGATCAGATACCTATTAAAAAAAAAACTTGACAGCAATGTGAAAGGTAGAATAAAGCCAGCAAAGGTTAGAAATGGAGGCTCAATTAGAAATTAATCCTGCTCTAGACAAGAGACAACGACATGAGGCCAGGAAATAATGGTATAAATGCTACTTGGGAAAGAACAATGAAGAATTCTGTAATAGCCTAAATTGGTCCCCTTTCCTTTTTTTAAGAAAAAATAAATAGCTCTCCTACCTTTACTAGCAGTTTTGCCAGATTTTGAAGAACAACTAGTTTTACTTTTAAAGCTCATTAAAATGATACTTCCATTGTGGAGATGATCCAAATGCTACAATTAAAGCAAACTTTAAACACGGAGACTAAATGGCTTTCAATGGGCTGTAATTTATGGAAGCCTTGGAACAACGATGCGCCACACGATATACACCGATCTTCAGTGAACACAGAATACAACGAGGAAGTAGATGAAAAGTGCGTTCGCTTCCTCAGGATGCTGCCGCAAACATGGCGGCGTAAGATAACAAATCTATTCTCTCACAGTTCTGGATGTTAGAAGTCTGAAATCAAGTTGTCGGCACGGCCATGCTCCCTCAGGAGGCTCTAGGGGAGACTCCTCCCTTGCTTCTTTCAGTTTCTGGGGCTCCTGGCAACCCTTGGCTTGTGGCAATATAACCAATCTCTGACTCTACCTTCGCATGGCCTTTTCCCCTGTGTCTGTCTCTCTCTCCTTTGTCTCATAGAGAAAACAGTCACTGGAGATAGGGACAGTCAATCCAGGAAAATCTCACCTCAAGGTCCTTAATTACATCTGCAAAGAGTCTATTTCCAAATAAGGTCATGTTTGTTCACAGGCACTGGAGGCTGGGACTTGGACAATCTTTTTGGGTAACATGATTCCATGCTACAGAGTTACATTTAAGCAAAAAAAAAAAAAAGCCACAAATATGGTCATACCTGAACTCAGGTTCCAAAAAATTGGATGCAGTGTCCAAACATGTAATTAGATCTAGAAAAACAAACATAAAAACCTGATTCAATATGCACAGATTTACTCTCACTAAAACAGTATTTGTGAATACCAAATCCTACTGTTCTACATTTAAAAATCTCAGTAGCAGATTAAGGCGGTAATCACACCTTTTGACAAATTTTTATTAATCATAATTGCTTCCTCGTTTCAAGTACGTTGATTTCTGGAGCTCTGTCTTCCCAATACTGTTTACCACCACGCCACTTCAGAGTCGGGTATCATATACACAGAAGACACGCAGACGAGCAAAATTTATAACCTTAAAACGCACTCTTGAAATATAGCTTCCAAAATGCAAAGAAAATATTTCTTAGTTATTATGTGAATAAAAATGATCTTTCATTGGTTACACACATGGAAGAAAAATGACACAAGAGAGCTGAGTTAATTCCGTGACTCTGAATAACCTACTCAAAATCTGGTCCACAGCCAGGACCAACACCTTCAGTATCTCCTGAAAACATATTAGAAATTCAAATTCGGCAGCCGCAATAACAACCAAAAAATATGCGCGTGGTTACACAGGTAGCTATGTATACTTATCTATGTACAGACAAGCACATGTATAGGTGTTTCTGTGGCAAATGCATAAACATTTCTGTGGGTGCTGCATGTATACTCATATATAAAATAAAGCTCACGGGCGAACAGTTACGGATACTTTCTAGATAGAACCAAATACCTCGTGGGGCTGGGTTACTGGGTTTGAGGCCTTAGGACCATTGTCTCGTGGGGGTAACTCAGTCAACTGGCATAACAGAGCCCATAAAGATAATGTTCTACATCCTTGTTTGCTAAGTAGCGTCTGGGGTCTTAAAAGCTTGCAAACAGCCACCTAAGATACAACTCTTGGTCTCCAGGAGTCTGGAGCAAAAGAGAAAGAAGAAAACCAAAGACTCAAAGGAGAAACTAGTCTACAGGACTAATAGCCTCATCTACCTTTAGACCGTAAGAACTAGATGATGCCCGGCTACAACTACCGACTGTTCAGACCTGAGACACAACAGATGGTCATTGACAGAATGAGAAAAAGGTAGGACAAAACTCAAATTCCTAAAAAGGCCAGACTTACTGGACCAGCAGAAACTAGAGGAAGCCCCGAGACTATCATCCTGGGATACTCTTTAAACCTGGAACTCAAACCACTCCCAGTGGTCACCTACCAGACAAAAGACAGAGTGGCTCATAAAATAAATAATATAACCCAAAAAGTACTGCGGTCCTCTGAACAATCATCTAAATGAGATGCAAAAGTCAACACTTACCCTAGACCAAAGATGACAGGTAAGGGGTACAAGAAAGCTGATCAATGGAAACAGAACCAGAATGGCAATAATGAGAATGCTGGCACTTCATGAAAAGGGTAACCAATGTCAGTGAATAATATGCACAGAAATTGTTCAATGAGAATCTAATTTGCTATGTAAATTTTGTTCAAAAACACAATAAAATATTTAAAAAAAGAAAGTCAAATCCTTACACCCCACCCAGGCTTTTCAGATCAGAATGTCTAAGGGTGGGGCCCAAACATCTGCTTTAATTAACAAGCCCTCCAAGTGATTCTAACGTACACTAAGTTGGAGAAGCACTGCTCTAGGTAAGACAGAACTGTTAAAATTTAATATCTTCTATGTAGAAATCAACAAATCTTAGTAAGAGATAACCTGCCTCACAGGCTGTGCACAAGATGGCTTTTGGTTAAAACATTTTAATGGCTTCCCTCTGCTCTTAGGTTGGAAATCGAATTCCTCAACATAGCCTACAAGGTCTTGAAGAGCCTGGTCCTGCCTTACTCTCTCACCTCATCCTGAACAGCTCTGGGCTTCCCGCCACACTGGCCTTCCTTCTGTTCCTCTGGCACATGCTGCTCTCTTGGCCTGGAAGCCTTCTGCACTACCTCTCAGCCTTGCTGACTCCTCTCTAGGATCTCAGCCAACCTGTTGCTTCCTCCAGGAGCTGTTCCTGAGCTTCCCAGGTCAAACCACCTTAGAACATAGCAGCCAATAAACTTTGTTTTCGTTTTTAATGAATGAATGACTATTACACATAGTTCCTGACTTACGACGTATTCAAGTTACAACTGACCACACTTAAGAACAATTGGGCTTTTTTTTTTTTTTTACATCTTATCATAGTAATATGTACTATATACAATGTTGTAGCATGTAATTTGCTGATGTTACCGTTCTCAGATGGACACTCACAGATATTCAAAGATCAGATTTATAAAGACACTGATAATAAAATGCAATAATAATGACAACTAAAAAAAAAAAAGAACTATTTGACTTATTTAAGAACAAACTTACAATTGAGGCCTCTGAATGGAACCCCGTCGTAAGTCGGAGACTAACTACCTGTATATGTTCTCACAGTACCATGTGTTATGCACGACTGCTCCGTTGTTGCAAGTATGGACTTATTAGTAGCATCATTTCATAATGTCCAGTCCATGGACAACCATTAGGCTGCTTGTCCTCACCTCTGTATTGCCAGCTGCTATCACAGCATGTGCACACAGTAGGCCCTCAAATGGACATTTACTGAATAAAATTTCCTAATGGTTAGCCCGCTTGGTGAAGTCAAGGCGATGAAAAAGATAACTGATTTCACATACAGATGCTTGGTTAAAAAACTGGGTTGAGGGAAACAGAGTGAAGGAGCTAGAACCCAGCATGTTCCTGGCACAATGAGTATGTTAAATCAGTGACCACCACAGCAAGCTCAGGATGATCAATCATGCCACTTTACAATTCTGAAGAAATTACATATTTATTATTCAAATGGCACATGCCCTGAACAAAATTAGAACTTAAAATAACTGTGGTATACCGACCAGAAAGTGGTATTTTGCGAGTGATTGTATGGATTAGTATTCTCCATACCATAGGTTCAGCTTTTCCATGCGTGCTGGACAACGAATAAGGAAGCCCTAAGAACTGACGAGAAAGGTGCACAATGAATAAGGAAGACCAAAGAAAAAGTGATGCATTTGAGTTATGGTGTTGGTGGAGCATACTGAATATACCGTGGACTGCCAGAAAAACAGAAAAATCTGTACTTGGAAGAAGTGCAGCCAGAATGCTCCTTAGAAGTGAGGATGTCAAGACTTCATCTCATGTACTTTAGACATGTTGTCAGGAAGGACCAGTCCCTGGAGAAGGGCATCATGCTTGGTAGAGAGTCAGTGAAAAAGAAGAAGACCCTCAACAAGATGGACTGACACAGTGGCTACAACAATGGGATCAAACACAGCCATGACTGTGAAGATGGCTCAGGACCAGGTAGCATTTCGTTCAGTCGTACACAGGGTTGCTATGAGTTGGAATTCACTCAAAAGCACCTAACAAACAACAACATATCACAGGTATTCAATATGTAGTTGAATAAAGATTAAGTTAAATCTCTGTTTTTGGAGTTTAAGAGAATATTTGCCTAGATCGGAGCTCACTCCTACCTGGTTTACTGACTGGGAAAAGGAAACAAAAAACTGAATTACCTACACTCTACTTATCCCTGACCATCTTTACACAGGATCAATAAAAAACTGATTTTCCACTTTCCCGCTGCACCAAAAGAATTTTCAACTTCTAAGACTAGAAGTTGAACTTCTGAGATTAGTAGCCTGGGATATAAAGAAAGGTACTTCTGTGGTCTACCACGGCATTCAAGCCACAGGAGACCACTAGTGACAGCTGGCCACATTATCTTTGGGTCACATGCCAGAAGGCTGCTCAGTTATAGACAGACTTGATCAGAACAAGGCTTTGGTTACAAGTCCACACTATGCTGAAAATCCAAATTACGCCAAGCAAAGGTGTAACTCATTGATCTTGTTCTCAAATTCCATGAGGGCTCAGAAGAGCTCCCTATGAGGAAAACAGAAAGTGAAAATGGACAGTCACAAACACAGCCAAGAAGACTGAAACCAGAGAAAGAAAGCAATGATTACAGACTTTGACCTTTATAATTGTATGGAAGCAAAGAAAATAAAAGATAAATTGAACAGGGAATTAAGCTTTAATATGTGTCTTTCTTGAAGGCTACTCCCAAGAAAACAGCCTCCCAGCTATTATTGCAAGGCTCTCAGATAAGACCATGAGCTCGGGCAGGATGAACAGTGGTCAGAAGTAACCACCTGCTTCAGACTTATACAGCAATGTATACGACGCTACCACAATAAATGGAATAGAATTGAGAGTCTACAAATAAACCTTCACATTTATAGTTAAGTGATTTTCAAAATTTAATGGAGGAAAGAATAGTCTTTTCAACAAATGTCATCAGGATAACTGGATAGTCACACGCAAAAGAATGAAGTTGCACCCCTACCTCACTTACTAAATACAAAAATGAACTCAAAATGGATCTAAATATAAGAGCTAAAACAGAAAACCTTTAGAAGAAAACATAAGAGTAAATCTCTGTGACCTTGGATTAGAGAAATGTTTCTTAGAGAGGACACTAAAAGTACAAGTAACCAAAGAAAAAATAAATTGAAATTTATCAAAATTAAAAAATTGTGCTTCAAAAGACAGTATCAAGAGAGTAAAAGATAACCCACAGAATAGGAGAAAATATTTACGATTAATTTATCTGATAAGAGTCTGTTGTTGTTAGGTGCTGTCAAGTTGGTTTCGACTCATAGCGACCCTATAGGACAGGGCAAAACTGCTCCACAGGGTTTCTAAGGTGCAGCTAGTGGATTTGAACTGCTGGCTTTTTGGTTAGCAGCCAAGCTCTTAATCACTACATTACCAAGGCTCTTGATAAGAGTCCGAATCCAACCCGTGAAACATTTCTTAACATGGAGGAACCTGGAAGACATTATGCTGAGTGAAATTAGTCCGTTGCAAAAGGACAAATATCGTATGAAACCACTATTATAAGAACTCAAAAAATAGTTTAAACAGAGAAGAAAATATTCTTTGACGGTTATGAGAGTGAGGAGGGAGGGAGGGAGTGGGGTATTCACCAATTAGATAGTAGGCAAGAACTATTTTAGGTGATGGTAAAGACAACACACAACACAGGAGGGGTCAGCACAACTGGACTAAGCCAAAAGCAAAGAAGTTTCCTGAATAAACTGAATGCTTCGAAGGCCAGTGTAGCAGAGGCAGGGGTTTGGGGACCATGGTTTCAGGGGACATCTAGATCAAATGGCATAATAAAATCTATTAAGAAAACATCTGCATCACACTTTAGAGAGGGACATCTGGGGTCTTAAACGCTAGCAAGCAGCCATCTAAAATTCATCAATTGGTCTCAACCCACTGGGAGCAAAGGAGAACGAAGAACACCAATGACACAAGATAATTATAAGCCCAAGAGACAGAAAAGGCCACATAAACCAGAGACTACATCAGCCTGAGACCAGAAGAACTAGATGGTGCCTGGCTACAACCGATGACTGCCCTGACAAGGAACACGACAGAGAACCCCTGAGAGAAAAGGGTAACAGTGGGATGCAAACTCAAATTCTTATAAAAAGACCAGACTTAATGGTCTGGCTGAGACTAGAAGGACCCCAGAGGTCATGGTCCCCAGACCTTCTGTTAGCCCAAGACAGGAACCATTCCCAAAACCAACTCTTCAGACAGGGATTGGACTGGACTATCGGATAGAAAATGATACTGGTGAGGAGTGAGCTTCTTCGATCAAGTAGACACATGAGCCTAGGTGGGCAGCTCCTGTCTGGAGGGGAGCTGAAAAGGCAGAGGGGGTCAGAAGCTGGCTGAGTGGACACAGAAATAGAGGGTGGAAAGAAGGAGTGTGCTGTCTCATTAGGGGGAGAACAGCTAGGAGTATATAGCAACGTATATATAAATTTTTGTCTGAGGGACTGACTTGATTTGTAAAGTTTCACTTAAAGCATAATAAAAATAAAGAGTCCAGAATCCAGAATACATAAAGAACTATTACAATTAACAATAAAAAGACAAACAATTCAATCAGAAATGGGCAAAGGATCTGAACATTTTTTTAAAAAAAAAAAATAAAGAAGATGAAAAAATGCTCAACATCATTAGCCATCAGGATAATGCAAATCAAAACCACAAAGAGCTACCCACTGGGTATCACTGTACCCAGTTCCTTTGTTTATTCATTTGTTCACTCATTCATTGGACAAATATTTAATAAGCATGTATTATGACCAGGTGTTCTCTAGGTGCTAGAGATAAAAGGACAAATCAGATACAAATCCCCGTGTATTGGGAGTGTACTTCCAGTTGGAAGAAAAAAGAAAATATGCATATTAGTAAAAAAAAAACACATATAGTATGTTAAAAGGTGACAGGTACAGGAAAATGAAGCAAGGAAGGAAGTTAGGAAAAGTTGGGGGGGGTTGCAATTTTAGATGCAGTGGCTAGCATAGGCCTTACTGAGATGGTGACAACTGATTAAAACTCTAAAATACGTACGGGAGCAGGGTACGAGGTGTATGGCACCAACAGTTAAGCGCTTGACTACTAACCGAAAGGCTGGCAGTTTGAACCCACCCAGAGGCACCTCAAAACACAGGCCTGGCAATCTGCTTCAGAAAGGTCACAGCTTTGAAAATCCTTCAAAGCAGTTCCATGCTGCACACATGGCGTCGCCATGAGTGGGAGACAAAGTGACGGCAACTAACAATACAATACCCGAAAATTGAAGATACACTCAAAGAGCAGGGCAATATTTAATTCACTACATACTTAACTGAGAAGCTACGCACAGGATTTAAAAATTTATTAATCAAACATTTAATACGTATCAAAGAATATTTGTAACACAGATGTTCCAAACCAAAAACTCGTTGCCGTGAAGTCGATTCCGACTCATAGCGACACTATAGGACAGAGTAGAACTGCCCCCATAGAGTTTCCAAGGAGTGCCTGGTGTATTCGAACTGCCAGCCTTCTTAGTTAGCAGCTGTAGCACTTAACCACTACGCCACCAGGGTTTCCAACACAGATGTTACTACCAAAAAACCCAAACCAAACCCACTGCCACTGAGTCGATTCTGACTCATAGCAACCCTAGAGGACAGAGTAGAATTGCCCCATAGTTTCCAAGGAGCACCTGGTGGATCTGAACTGCCGACCTGTTGGTTAGCAGCCGTAGCACTTAACCACTACATCACCAGGGTTTCCAGATGTTACTACACAAAATATTAAACACATGATGTACTTCCTCTGAGGCACTGGTGGTTCAGTGGTGGAACTGTCACACCCCATACATGAGGTCTGGGTTTGACTCCCGGCCAGTGCAGCTCATACACAGCCACCACCCGTCTGTCCGCGGTGGACTGCGTGTTCCTGTGATGCTGAACAGGTTTCGGCAGAGCTTCCAGGCTGGGATAATCTAGGAAGAAAGGCCTGGTGACCTACTTTCAAAAATCAGCCAAGGAAAACCCAGTGGATCACAACAATCTGATCCACAGCTGATCGTGGGGATGTCTTGTTCTGGTGTACGTGGGGTCGCCACAAATCAGGGGTGACTAACATTTACTGAACATGTACTAAGTGGCAGATACTATACTAGGTATTTTTACGTGATCTCCTCGTACATACCAAGAGTGGTGATTACATCTTATGTTTCTCTTAACAAATATGACAAGGTCGTTCATCCATGGAAGCAGCTAACAACAGCCACCAATAACATATGCCATTTGGTGCTGTAAGTAAGACTTACAGAGCAGCAGAGGGCAGCCTGACCAAGCATCCCCTCTTCCTTGTGCAGCCCAAGGTGGAGTCAGCATCTACAGTGTAGACTCTACACTCGTCTTAACAGTCAAGTCCAACTCAGAATGAGTGCAATCACAATCCTTACAAAGAGAACCTCTGTGTTTCTCCAATATCTACCTTCTGGAACCCGCTGGTTTGGTTTTAACCCTAGAAGGCTTTCTAGAGGAGGTAAGCCTCATGAAGGGCCCCGAAGGTAGGAATATACAGAACCCGACAGTGAGGAAAAGTATCAGAGAATACAAAAAGAAAGGTAAGCCAATCACTGACAACACGGTGAAAGATTTCACGATACTAATGCTGGATTTTCTGAGAGAGCTTAGTCAGCAGTATTACTAGGCACCATAATCGATATCCTATATATATTTTTTCTGTTTTTTAATTTAAGTATAATTTCAAACGTTTCCAGCATATAATAATTCCAAAGGTTGAAGAACTTTATAACTATTTCTCGGAGAATTTATTTAAACATGAAATGTTAGGTAGACCCATACACAATATCATACATAATATAATACTTCATAAGTTAACAAATCGATCAAAAAATATCAGCAAATTGGATGCTAAGATATATTTTCGATTGACAGCACTGGTTATTTCTGAGATCAAAGGAGTGTGAAATATATTATTTTACATGTTCCTCAATACCCTCAACTTTGTGTTTATGACTGAACTGAAGACTCTCACACAGCGATAGCACGCATCACTCATGACAGTGGGACACCACTGACTGAACTGAAGACTCTCACACAGCGATAGCACGCATCACTCACGACAGTGGGACACCACTGACTGAACTGAAGACTCTCACACAGCGATAGCACGCATCACTCACGACAGTGGGACACCACTGACTGAACTGAAGACTCTCACACAGCGATAGCACGCATCACTCACGACAGTGGGACACCACTGACTGAAGTGAAGACTCTCATACAGCGATAGCACGCATCACTCACGACAGTGGGACACCACTGACTGAACTGAAGACTCTCACACAGTGACAGCATGCATCACTCACGACAGTGGGACACCACTGACTGAAGTGAAGACTCTCACACAGTGACAGCACGCATCACTCACGACAGTGGGACACCACTGACTGAACTGAAGACTCTCACACAGTGACAGCACGCATCACTCACGACAGTGGGACACCACTGACTGAACTGAAGACTCTCACACAGTGACAGCACGCATCACTCACGACAGTGGAACACCACTGACTGAACTGAAGACTCTCACACAGTGACAGCACGCATCACTCACGACAGTGGGACACCACTGACTGAACTGAAGACTCTCACACAGCGATAGCACGCATCACTCACGACAGTGGGACACCACTGACTGAACTGAAGACTCTCACACAGTGACAGCACGCATCACTCACGACAGTGGGACACCACTGACTGAACTGAAGACTCTCACACAGCGATAGCACGCATCACTCACGACAGTGGGACACCACTGACTGAACTGAAGACTCTCACACAGCGATAGCACGCATCACTCACGACAGTGGGACACCACTGACTGAACTGAAGACTCTCACACAGTGACAGCACGCATCACTCACGACAGTGGGACACCACTGACTGAACTGAAGACTCTCACACAGTGACAGCACGCATCACTCACGACAGTGGGACACCACTGACTGAAGACTCTCACACAGTGACAGCACGCATCACTCACGACAGTGGGACACCACTGACTGAACTGAAGACTCTCACACAGTGATAGCACGCATCACTCACGACAGTGGGACACCACTGACTGAACTGAAGACTCTCACACAGTGACAGCACGCATCACTCATGACAGTGGGACACCACTGACTGAACTGAAGACTCTCACACAGTGACAGCACGCATCACTCACGACAGTGGGACACCACTGACTGAACTGAAGACTCTCACACAGTGACAGCACGCATCACTCATGACAGTGGGACACCACAGCAGCAGGGTGTAATTTTCACCCAGCTGAAGCCGCCCATTTACTTCTGCAGGAAGCAGAGCCTGAGTGCCTGCACTTATTCTAACTCAGGAAAGTACAAAGCACTACTTCTAAAGGTTACTGTATTTATTTACCAGAAAGAAAAAAACAGGAAGAAGCAAGACAATGGATACCTACAATAAACTCCCCTATTTGTTCTAAATTTCTTTAAATAACCAATTTCCCCGAGCCTAAAGGGGAATGAAGTCTTGTTTCCATAATTCACACCTTGTTTGTAATTTTATGACTGGGTGTGTGGAGAGCTACTCTGTTCAAGTGCTAGAGGATGTGGGATAAGGCTCGTCTTGCTGCCAAATTCTCCTGACAATATTTCTTTGTGACCTTGTTTCCAGGATAGGAACCCAGCATTGATTTATACAGTCAGCCATTTTGTTAAGGGAAATTTACATATATAATGTAATCTGCTGTGATTCAGAGTCAACTAACATTTATTGAACATATACTGACTGGCAGATACTATTCTAGGTATTTTTACATGATCTCCTTTTCCATACTAAGAGTGGATTATGTCTTACACTTCTGTTACTAAGATTACAATGTCATCCATGGAAGCTGAGTACACAGAAGGAGCTCAGGAAATTTCTTCTAAGTGAAAATAAACCAATGCTTTCTTAGGGATGGTATAGGTATGGCTCTGTAGCCCCAATAATAAGCTATGAAGTGTGATGGGCTATCAGGTACATGTGGTTAACTAGGTCAAATCAAACCCTCTCTAAGCCTAAATTCCTATATATTAAAATAATGGATATAAGACATAACAACAGATTGCATACTTTGTGACCTACTCAGTATCCAGGACACTAATAAATACATTCACATTAATAAGCAACTGTGAATAAATGAAGCCACTGAATAGCACAAGATAACACGAACACAAACCTAGTCCCTTCACAGTATTCCTGAAAACCGAAACCAAACCCGCTGCCACTGAGTCAATTCTGAGTCAACGACCCTATAGGACGGAGTAGAACTGCTCCATAGTTTCTAAGGAGTGCCTGGTGGATTTGAACTGCCAACCTTTCGGTTAACAGCTGTAGCACTTAACCACTACACCACCAGGATTTCCTAAGTAACTAAAAAATTAAACACGAAAATCATTAAGGTGCTCTTCAAGGTTGTTTATCTGCCACCTTGGAAGAAATGCTATCCCATAAAAGTTTAAATGTCTCTTGTGTCAGCCATCTTAACAAGTTAATTTTTTTTTAATACACACCTTCTCTGCAAAACCGGTAACACTCATTAGAACCTTTGTTCTACAAACTGACACCAAATACAGATATTTTTCTGTAGGTATATTATATCACATACACACACATATATATTCATTTTTGTGTGTAAACAAAGATACATCTAGAGATATTAATGTGAACTGAGAATTAATAAAATTCTACTAAATGGCTTAAGACTTGAAAAGTGTTTGCTAGATACAACAATAAGAAAAATCAGGAACACAATACAAAAACTTAAAAAAATCCAAACCTAGACAGTTAAGCACTCGGCTGCTAAACAAAAGGTTAGCGGTTTGAACCCACCGAGTGGCTCTGCAGGAGAAAGATCTGGGGTCTGCTTCTGTAAAGATGACAGCCAAGAAAACCTAATGGGACAGTTTTACTCCTTCACATGAGGTCATATGAGTTGGAATCAACACGATGGCACCCAGCAACAAGAACAACAACAAAAAAAAAAACGAAACCCGTTGCCATCAAATTGATTCCGACTCATAGTGATGCTACAAGATGGAGTAGAACTGGCCCACAGGGTATACAAGGAGCAGCTGGTGGATTTGAACTGCTGACCTTTTGGTTAGCAGCTGAGCTCTTAAGCACTGTGCCACCAGGGCTTCAAAAAGAACTAAGTGTAAAACAAAACAAAAAGGAGTCTATAAAATTATTGTACAATTTCGGTGGTAAACGATCTCAGGAATTCATGCCCTAATTTCAAAACCAAGAATATTCTCTAGAAAAAAACTAACCAGATACAGAAATTTGGACTTCATTAGAAATGAGTTCTTTATTTTGCCTTGTTTCATTGACAAGTTGATGTACTCTGTATAAACAGAAGCAATGCAAAATATTTACAAAAAATGTGGTTAAAGAATGTAGCAATCAGAAAAATTTTATACTATTGGTGTTCTCTAATTCCAAAAATAATCTATCATATAGCAATAAGAACCTGTCAAACAGGACTATTTTCCAGGTTCAGCTGTTCGCAGGCCTTAAGCACACTGTTATCAGAGTCTAAGGGGTCAATACGCAAGGAATGAACAAGTGCTTATGAATTTCAGTTAGAAAGCATGTTAACATACACATTTAGTGTTTTTATTTACATGGCATTTTTTTAAATATATTTTTGGTGAAAGCGTACACAGCAAAACAGGTTCCCATTCAACAATTTCTACACATACGTGGCTCGGTGACAATGGTTACAATCTTCACATTGTGTCAACATTCCCATTATTTCCCATCTAGATGTTCCATTCCCAGTAACTTAGCTTCACTGCCCTCCCCCCCAACCTACTCATCCATGTTTTAGAGTAACGACCATCTGGTCTCACAAGAATAATTTTTTACAAAAGCACAGTACTCAAGGGTGACCTTAACTTTTTGAGCTAACCTATTAAAAAAAAAAAAAAAAACCCTTTTTTTTTTTATTTAGTTAAAAGATGACTTCAAGGGATAGTTTCAGTTCAAGTTTCACATGATGTTTTATTTATTATTTTTTCTACACAAAAATAAAGGTAAACTTTAGATCAGGCTGACCATGACAGAATTCTGGATTGGTGAAATCTAAAGTAACGAAGCACAGTATTTCCTAGGAAACAATGATTTATTTTCTACAATATCAGGACAACCACTATCCAACTGCACAGGCACATATACGCACCAGCT
This sequence comes from Elephas maximus indicus, assembly GCF_024166365.1. Taxonomy (NCBI): domain Eukaryota; kingdom Metazoa; phylum Chordata; class Mammalia; order Proboscidea; family Elephantidae; genus Elephas; species Elephas maximus. The sequence continues at coordinate 69,486,019 of NC_064836.1, forward strand.
TAGGGTACACAGAAAACAGATGCTGCCTCGAAGGGCTGGAAGCTTTCAATGCAAATACAGGTATGGCTTCTGAGCTCAATGTTCTGTAATGAAACTTCCTTAATCAATCAATCAACGCTCAGAATCATCCCAGGAATCTAAGCTCTTCCTAGAAATCAGCCAATTTTTTTTTTTTTTAATGTTCAAGTAGAGACTCAAAACTAGGAATTTAGATTATTCATCTACTTTATTTTTCAGGTCCAAGGGTAAATACTACGGTTTTAATTTACTTTGTAGAATGAAAATATCAGGACCTCTGAATGGCTGGTGTTATGGACTGAACTGCGTCCCACCCCCCCCCAAAAATATGTGTTGTAAATCCCAACTTGTATGCCTGCGGTTATAGTCCCATTTGAGAATGGGTTGTCTTGTTATGCTAATGAGGCAGGATCAGTGTGGGGTGTTACCTTGAGTCAATCTCTTTTGAGATATAAGAGTTTAAACAAGCAATCAAAGTAGAGATGGGGGAAGAGGGATGGCAAGTCAGGTTAAGATCACCCAGGAACAGAAGCTCAGAGACAAGGACCTTCTTCCACATCTGACAGAGAGAGAAAGCCTTCCCCTGGAGCCAGCACCCTAAATTCAGACTTCTAGCCTCCTAAACTGTGAGAAAACAAATTTCTGTTTATTAAAGCTACCCACTTGTGGTATCTGTTACAGCAGCACTAGATAAGTAAGTCGGTTCTGCCTCTCTCAGTAAGACTAGCAGTAACTTGGGAGTTTCTCTCTGTAGAACTTCTAAACAGATGTTGCTAATATGATGTCCAGGATCCCTGTAGGGTTCACAAACATTTTTTAATTTTTCAGGAAGTCTGGTTGGAATTTACTGGAATTATGCCAGCTCAGAGTAGACTATCAGTCCTCTCACAATGACTGAAGTGTCAGTGTTTATTTATTACTACTCAACAGTAAACTTCTCCTTTCACTGGTAGACACAATCTTTCGAAAATGAGGTACATAGGTAAAAATTAAGAGAGATAGCTGGTAGTAAAAAAAAAAAAAAAAAGGTTGGAAATTACTACGCAAAATCATTAAAAATAACAGAGAGGGATAAAACCATAAAGGTCACAAAAACTAGAAACCACAATGGAAGAGGAACCCATGGGCAGTTCCCTAGATACAGCTGGGGGATTAGTAGTTTAGAGCTTCATCCAAGAGGATTTCCTCATGTCCACAGGCTCCTTGCTACAATTTAAACTCAGGCAGGACAAATCCTAACTTTTTGAAATATTTCCTTTTTGAAGAAATGTCTAATTCTTAAATCTTTAAAAACCGAGATAACTCTAGAACTGCATGTGTCAGACCTCATAATTCAATCATGTCTGATCTGGTCTCCTCTAATCGCCTCTCTACTGGTCTCCCTGCGTTTACTCCTACCTCTCCTCCACCCACTTTCCACAGATCAGGAAAGGGCATAAGCACAAACAAAAATGTAAATCCAGTCATATCACTACTCTCCTTTGACTGCTTCCACGCACGCACTCGTAGGAAAAAGCCCAACCTTCCTATTTTCTCTGAGGCCCTGACTACTGTCACCTACTCACCCACACTCACTCCACTTCAGCTCTGCTGGCTCTTTCTCTAGTTCCCCCGAACCTCCTTCCCACCAGAAGGCCTTTGCACCTGCCGTTCCCTTCCCTATAATGTCTCTCTTCCTTGTCTACTTGGAATCTCCATCTTATCCTTGAGTTCTCAGCTTAAAGGTGGCTTCCTCAGAAAGCCTTCACTCTTTCTTAATCTCCCATTCCTCATACCCCTCTGGCCTCCTGAACTCTTCCTTTACGGTGCAAATCATAGTTGTAATTAAGTAACCACTTGTTTAATGTCTTTTTTTTACCCCCAGCCCTGAACTATAAACCTCATGAAGTTGGGATTGTGTCTGTTTTATTACCAAATTCTCAGTGCCAGGCAGATAGCAGGAAATAAGGGATTGAAGAGAGTATAATTTTACAATGGGCTCTTTCACAAAGTAACAAAAATTAGTCTATCTCACAAAAAATCATAACTTTACCAGCCAGAGTTTTATAAGGTTAAGAAACTTTCATGAGAGTGTAACAAATAAAGAAGCTGTTGAAGTAAGATTTTTCAATCTTTTCATTCCCAAAATACTCTAAACCTTGAACTAGGTTGCTAAGCTGGTGACACGGAGTAATGTTCCTTGAAAATATTCAAGGAATTCAGTGTGGCAGCTAAGTTTTCTGGGTGGAACCAAACTGGGACTCTCAACCAAAGCCAACTTAGCCTTCAAATGAATGAATCAATCCAAGAAATTGTGACCGAAAGGCCACCCAAGAAGTAATAAGAAACCCAACCAGTGTTCTCTGGAATATAGTTTAGCCAAATCACTCCATGTCAAAACAAATGCTTGATGGATGAGGCAAAGCCATGCAACAAAGTAAGAACTCAAGAGACTCCTGGGTAACAACCTTGGAAGCTGTTACAACAATGAGGTTGCTGGTTAAAGTCTGGAAGCTACGATTTATCTGAAATAGTGACGTAGCTAATAGAAATTTGGCACAGAAGTATGTAAGTCTACAACATACTGATTCTGCTATCCGAGATCATTGTCAATTCTTAAGTAACTTTAATGCAGGCAATTCAGGCTTCTGTGGATTAGATAGCTCCATAACTTAAATACCCAAATTAGGACTTTTTTTTTTTTTTTAATAATTTTTGTTGTGCTTCAAGTGAAAGATTACAAATCAAGCCAGTCTCTCACATATAAGCTTATATACACCTTACTACATACTCCCATTTACTCTCCCCCTAATGAGTCAGCCCGCTCCCTTCTTCCAGTCTCTCCTTTCGTGACCATTTTGCCAGTTTCTAATCCTCTCTACCCTCCCATCTCCCCTCCAGACAGGAGATGCCAACACGGTCTCAAGTGTCCACCTGATACAAGTAGCTCACTCTTCATCAGCATCTCTCTCCAACCCATTGTCCACTCCCTTCCCATGTCTGATGAGTTGTCTTCGGGAATGGTTCTTGTCCTGGGCCAACAGAAGGTTTGGGGACCATGACTGCTGGGATTCTTCTAGTTTCAGTCAGACCATTAAGTCTGGTCTTTTTATGAGAATTTGGGGTCTGCATCCCACTGATCTCCTGCTCCCTCAGGGGTTCTCTGTTCGGCTCCCTGTCAGGGCAGTCATCAGTTGTGGCCAGGCACCATCTAGTTCTTCTAGTCTCAGGATGATGTAAGTCTCTAGTTCATGTGGCCCCTTCTGTCTCGGGCTCATAGTTATCATGTGACCTTGGTGTTCTTCATTCTCCTTTGATCCAGGTGGGTTGAGACCAGTTGATGCATATTAGATGGCCGCTTGTTGGCATTTAAGACCCCAAACGCCACAGTTCAAAGTGGGATGCAGAATGTTTTCATAATAGAGTTTATTATGCCAATTGACTTAGAAGTCCCCTTGAGCCATAGTCCCCAAACCCCCCGCCCTTGCACCACTGACCTTCGAAGCATTCAGTTTATCCCGGAAACTTCTCTGCTTTTGGCCCAGTAGGACTATTTTTTGAAGGGAGGAAAATACTTATTTTCCAGAAACCATGAACTCAATGATTAATAACAAAGACAAAAAGAGGAAAACTATCAATCAAAATAAGTAATTAAACTTGACATTAAGACAAAGAAACTTAAGCAGAGTAAGAAGCAAGTTGTTTATTTTTTACCCTTTCATCATTCAACCTAAGACTTTCAGGAAGTAAAACTGAAAGGATGGTAATCCATCATCATTTCACTTGTGTTCTTTACCTTACTGGTCTCTCCCCCTTTGAGGCTGAGGCTGGGGAAAAATGAGAACACATGCATATGTACCTGGTAATGTCATCTTTAACACAGTACTATGTGACAGTGAGCTGTGGACAATAAAGCTTTAAACTGAGATGATACATTTCAATAATTGACAGATATTTAAAAGTCACTATAAGTTTATATTCCAATCTTCTAAAAGTAAAGATTCAGTATTTCCACTCCTAAGGAAAGAGAAGTTTATAGATTTTATGTAAACGTTTATACACTTTTAACTTTTGGAATTGTGAAACTGATCTAATTTTGTCAAATTTATGTATGTGTTGTTAATTGGTCAGTCTTTCTGCTCTCTTCAAATCTCAGATAGACAGGTCTTTGGAGAAATATTTCGTTTTTGTTTTCAAAAATAAAAAATGTGGGAAACACTGTAAAATGTAAAAATTACCTTGTTTATCTATAACCGAGTATGAAGCCAAAAATCCTCGTCCAGAAACATGGATTCCACTCATGAATAGCACTGTAATTTCATTGCTTTTTGATTCAATTGTATGGTTCATTTGCAAGCCCAGACCACAATATTTGCCTAGGAAGGAAAGAAAAACAGGTATTTGATGTGATTCTCATGAAATCTATGATAATTAGAATGTAGATAATAACAGAATTAGAATAATATTCCAAATTGGGTATTAAATTCGTATAAAAAGATGGATAAAATTAGAAACCTAGTAACAATTAAAAATCACATTACTCTGGAGAAAAAAATTAAATGCTAAGTAATAGCTATCCAAGTAACTCAAACAAAAAAACCATACAGGTATCACTGACTTTATGAAGATTCAACTTCCTGTGAAAAATCCATGTAGTCTTTTAAACAAGAAATTTTTACAAAATTACCTTATAAAGCATTTCTAGCAGGCAGGTGACTCACAAGCAAACTGACAGACAACCAGCATTCTTAACATACTTGTCATTGGGCTCCCCTAGATCCCTGATCTCAGGAAGTCCTTTTTCAGAATTCTTGGACTTTTGGCCAACTCTTTTAGGTGACTGTCCAGTACCACAGCTTTAACTATGATCTGAAAACTCACACCTCTATCCAGAGCCTTTTCCTTGAACTTCAGATGCACATATCCACTGCCTATACCATTTCTACCCTATAATGTCTAGTCAAAACCAAACTCACTGCCGTTGATTCCGACTCAAAGCGGCCCTACAGGACAGAGTAGAACTGCCCCCACAGGGTTTTCCCACGGCTATGATCTTTATAAAAGCAGGCTGCCACATCTTTCTCCCACAGAGCAGCTGATGGGTTGAAACTGCTGAACTTTTTGGTTAGCAGCTAAACGCTTAGCCACTATGCCACCAGGGCTTCTTAATGTCTAGTAGGCATGTCAAAACTAACATGGCCCCAGTACAGATCTAAATTTAATAGGATAAAAGGGGAAGAAGAAAAATAGAGTAAGATATCCACTGATAAACAATAAAAATGGATTTTCTTATGTGATTGGTAACTTGTCTGACAAATTCTAAACACGGAATTTCAAAAATATTTTAAGCTGTGGCAGCATCACTTGAATTGTATTGTGGACATTCAGGGGTAATATTTTCAAGGACAATACTTGACCTTGTAAGTAGAAAATTCCAAGGCATGTACAAAAAAACTACCATAACTAGTAAGAGTCTCCATATACTACAAACAATATGAAATGAAACGCCATTTAAAATAGTACCAAAAAGATTAATATACTCAGAGATAAAATTTTAAAAACAAATTCAAAACCAGTACACTAAAAAAATACAAAATACTGCTTAGAAAAATTAAAGAACTAAATAAATTAAGAGATAAACCATGTTCATGGACTGGAAGACTCATTATTGTTAAGATGTCAGTTGTCCCAAATTGACCTATTGGTTAGATGCAATCACTTCCTACAAAAATCTTAGTGCTTTGTTTATAGAAATTGACAAGTTAATCATAAAATTTATAGAGAAATGCAAAGGACCTAGAACTGCCAAAACAATTTGAGTAAAGAAGAAAACTGAAGACTTAGATCACACCTGAGTTTGAAATTACTTAATAAAGCTACAGTAACAATCAAGATAGTATAATATTGTTACATACATGTATAAACATATATAGGAATATATATAAATAAACACAAATATATACATGTATCTCTCAATGGAGCAGGCTAAGGTCCAGAAATAAACCCATGTACACGGTCAACTGATTTTTGACAAAGGTGCCAGGGCTACTTACTCAGTAAGGAAAGGAGAGTCCTTTTCAACTAGACCAACCGGTTATAAGTATGCAAAAAAAAAAAAAAAAAAGAATCTACGACTTTACTTCATAACATACACAAAAATAAGGTCAAGACTGATCGCAGACCTAAAAGTAAGAGCTAAAATTATAAAACTCTTATAAGATAGGAAAAATTTTTGTGGCTTTGGGTTAAAACAGCAAGATTTCTGTGACTCAACACCAAAAGCAAAATCCATTAAAAAAAAAAAAAAAAAGCTGATAATCTGGATTTCACCAAAATTTTGCTCTTCAACAGATACCATTATGAAAATGAAAAGACAAGCCACAGACTGGGAGAAAGCATTTGCAAATAATATTACGGCTATTTTGGGAAAAGTTTAGCAGTTTCTTAAGCTTTTTAAGAAACTGCTAAACTTTTCCCACACGACTCAAAAGCAATGGAGTTAAGGATGCTTCCTACGGGGCTGCAAACAGAAGCGTTTAGTGACGGCAGGACCGTCTCTCCCGGTGAGCGGGAGATCCGTGGTAGCACCTGGGGGAGGGGTCCCACCGGTTAGCAGAAGTCTAGCTGCTCTCTTCCTTTCACAGCTCCAACTACCCTTCCAGTTTCTCTGCCATCATACCACGGGGTGTCTCATCCCCTAACTAAATTAGAAAATACTTCAGTTAGTATTTTGTATTTTGGTATAAATCATCTAGAACTCTTACAGCGCTACTTTTGCCCTCAAATGTTGCTTAAATCTCCGCCATCATCATTTTAAGATAACTATTTGCAGAGACTGACCTATATTTTTCCACCCACCCTCCAAAACAGGTATTTTTCTTTAAATAGCGAAACTATTTATAATTGAGTCACCATTTCCAAAACATAAAAAATAAATTTTTTTTAATTCAGTCAGAATTTTTTAAGATAAGTTACTCCCTAAAATTATTTTTTTCTTCCCACTGAAAAAGTACTGTATTTATTTTAAATGTATTTTATGTTTTAGGCAGATATATCTAAAACTAAGACTCCCCGGTGGCAGAGTGGTTAAGAGTTCAGCTGCTAATCATAAGGTCGGCAGTTTGCATCCACCAAGCACTCCCTGGAAACCCTATAAGGCAGTTATACTCTGTCCTATGGGGTCACTATGAGTATGAATCAACTCAACAGGAATACGTTTACACCTAAAATAGCTACTTCTTCCCCCCTCCCCAAATAATGAGAATAATTTAACCAGAGCCACAATGAAAGCTGTCAGTGAAAGCAAAATCCAGATTCTGAAATGTTCAACACTGTCCATAAGATTTCATACATAAAGCTTTTCTTCCAAGATGTAATTCTCTAAAGCATTATAATTTTCCATTATTAATCAAAAAAAAAAATTTTTTTTTAATCAATCTTAAGCATAAGTGACAATTCTGTCAGAAAGTTAAGAGTGAAGAAACTATTTCAGTTGAGAATAATTTCAGACCTACATTTCAATTAAATAACATATAGAGATAAAAATAGTGTTCTATTCTATGTAACACTGTGTTTGAAACCTTTCTGTTTTTCAAACTCCTCTCTTTAGTATTCTAAGTTCAGTATTTCTGTCTGCAGTCAGATTGATCTTACATAAATTGATGGAAAAAAGCCCTTCAAGTTAATTTTTATCCGTATAAGGCACAGAGAACAACTGTTATGCAGAGAACTATATCCATAATCTTAAAATTGACAGTATTACCCTTTGATCACTACAGAAAACTTTTAGGAAAATATTTAAAGAAAAATAATCTAAAAGGATCTTAAGAAACTGTAATGGGTTGTCTTTGTTATGTAAATGAGACAGAATTAGTGTAGAGTGTGTTTTAAGTCAATCTCTTTTGAGATAGAAAAGAGATTAAGCAGACAAGCAAGTGAAGCAGAGATGGGGGAGGAGAGATGCCAAAGCATGTGGAGATTGCTGAAGAAGAGACAGGGACCTTCCTCCAGAGCCCACAGAGAGGGTGTTCCCATGAGGCCAGCACCCTGAGTTTGGACTTCTAGCCTCCGAAGCTGTGAGAGGATAAATTTCTATTTGTTAAAGCCACCCTCTTATGGTATTTCTGTTACAGCAGCACCAGGTAATTAAAACAGCAATGTACAATTTTAGTGAAATAAAAATCTCAATGCAAAAGCAAAGAACTTATTGATTTATTTAGTATTTAATAAAGAAATACCAAACAAGGCACACACTTGACCTAGGTGCTCAATATAAACTATACGTCTTGCTCATCCTTTTCTTTTTAAAAAATATCTCATATGAAAAAAAGGCACCTTCTATTTCTAAATATTGAATGCAATTTAAATATAACTATCAATATTGTTAACATTCAAGCATACTATCAAAGAACCCTACAACAGCCATTATCTGAATATACAAGAAGAAAGATAATTAAATCCTCAGACTAGTTTCCTGATACTAAGTAACTCAGAAATAACTGGTAAACATAAGAGAAATATTATTCAATACTGTATTATTTACAAATACTAAATATTTAAAAATGGCCTAATATTAAAAACAAGTAATATTTCACGTTATTACAAATACTATTTCAAAGATTGAATATATTATTAGAAGCTAAGTAATTTATTAGTTTGTTGTTAGGTGCTGTCAAGTCAGTTCCGACTCACAGCAACCCCACGTACAACAGAATAAAACACTGCCCGGTCCTGCGCCATCCTCACAGTTGTTGTTATGGTTGAGCCCATTGTTACAGTCACTGTGTCCATCCATCTCATTGGGGGTCTTCCTCTTTTTCGCTGACCTTCTACTTTACCAAGCATGGTGTCCTTCTCCAGGGACTGGTCCCTCCCGATAATATGTCCAAAGTATGTGCGAAGCCCAAATATGTGCAGAGCCACTGTCTATTACATTAAATCTTCAGGCCATTGGGGATAGGTAATGGCAAGAGAAAATATATAAAGAAAATATTTACACGAGCCAGTTGACTTGAAAAAGTGAATAACAGTTTCATCTGGGTTCATCAGCACTAGCTGTTCTTTGCCATTTAAGGATCTATATGTGTGATTTTATTATAAGCCCAAATAAGGTGCTTAGTACAAATACTGTCTTTTCAGACACTTTTAGGTACAAATCGAAAAGATCATTTTTAAAGACTACTTACCATGCCATTCAAAGGGGTTTTTACTCTATAAATGTTCACCATGTGCACTGATACTAGGGAATTCCAAATTATTAGACTGAAAAGGTACTCTAACAAAATAAGTAATTTGACAAAAATACATTCTTGAAGTGAAACAAATCTCTAAGTTGGCTTTTTTTAATCTTTTCAATAGGTAAAGAAACAAAGTATTTTCTATTGGCATTGTAATTTCACTTCGTATTTATTGGCTTATTTGAAGTTACCTTGCCCTCTAAAATATGAATAAAACACAATCTATGGAAGAAACACCCCCCCCCCCAACACACACAACTACTCTTCTGTGAAACTAAAAAGGCAGTGCTAAAGCCTGGGTCATCTTTCAAAAGAGAGACAGAAAACAAGAAATGAACGAAAGGACCGAGTGAAGGGGAGAGAAGAAGGCAGGAAGGAAAGAAAAACAGTAAAGTGCAATACAGTTGACCTTTCCTAGGTGCTTGGGTGAATTCAATCTGTATTATATACGTATCTGTCCTCTGCCTTATTTCCAACCAAGATGACTGGCCTTCTCTCCTCCCCTGGTTCTTCTTTCAGCAAAGTTTCCCCTCCCCCCATTATATAAGTAATGAAGCACTTGGCAAAAAAAAAAAAAAAATGGGGGAAATAAAGGAAAAATAATCCTAATCTAGGCAACGCACTAATTTGTTAATCTCATTTCCCCAGTTTGGCCATTTAGAGGTACTAATAAATCAACATAAAGCATTTAATTGCCAACAACTACCAGTGCCACAGTGGTTAAAGGGATAGACTGTTAAATGAAAGGTCGGGAGTTCTATACCACCATTGGCTCCACCGAAGGAAGACGTGGCAGTCTGCTTCCATAGAGATTTACAGCCTTGGAAACCCTACGGGGTTGCTATGAGTCGGCATCAACTAGATGGCGGTGGGTTTGGCTTTTGGTCTTTTATATAGGCTCTGAGAGAAATCCTGGGTGATGCAAAGGGTTAAGCAATTGACTCCCAGCAAAAGGCTGCTGGTTAAACCCACCCAGCGGTCCTTAGAAGAAAGGCCTGATGATTTACTTCTGAAAGGTCACAGCCTCGAAAACCCTATGGAGCAGTTCTACTCTGTACACATGGGGTCATAAGTTGGAATCTACTCAAAAGCAACTAACAACAACAGGCTGTGATGCTGGCTCTCGAAGACAGCTAAAATCACTAACGGATTCTTATGAATAAACAAAAGAGCTTTCCAGAAAATAGCGTATGGGGAGACAGCCCGAGATGGTGGCTTAGTCACACACACCATTACCCAAAACCCAGTGCCGTCAAGTCGATTCCGACTCATAGCGACCCTATAGGACAGAGTAGAACTGCCCGATAGAGTTCCCACAGAGCGCCTGGCGGATTCGAACTTCTGACCCTTTGGTTTAGCAGTCGTAGCACTTAACCACTACGCCACCAGGGTTTCCACACACACCATTAAGTCCCCCTATAGCAAAGAGCCGAGAAACCAAGTGGAACAGATACAGATAATCTGGGAACCCAGAACAACAAATGGAAGGATGAAGAATTTCACTGAACACTGAAGAGAGGGAGAAACTGAATGAAAACAGTGAACAAGGAGACTTACGGACCATATATGCCCTGCCAGCAGGCCTGGTGCAGTGTGGCCATCTTGAGACAAAGTAAGCAGTGTTCCTGGGTCAGGAGCACAAGAAGGCAACTTCACAAAATCCCCAACAGGAGACAGGGAAACCGTGTAGACAAACCCGGAGCTAAGCAAGGTGAGCAGACTATGAACTGAGCCTAAGGAGAAAAAGTGCAGAAAGGCAGGCAAGAGCCCTAGGGATCCAAGCGATCATAGAGCAGGGATGGAGCTAGAAAACGGGGACAAAACTACTCACCAGCAGCAGTCCCTGATCATTTGGGCAGTGGCACTCGAGGAGTGGAGGCTACCTGGAGTGATGGCTAGAGACTCTCCAACCAACGAGACTCTGGACAGTCCCCCCTCTCATATTTGGTTGGAACCAGGTGCTGACTGTTGACTACACTCTGGGCAGTACCCTGGTACCCATGCCAGAGACTGGGGGTACATGCTCCCCCCTCCCCCCTTCACCTTCCAGGTGACCAGCAACATGCTCCCCTCACCCTTGCCCAATGATCCGCAGTGCATGCTCCCATGCCATCAAACCGGCGACTGAAGGTTTGTGCCCACCCCGCCCACCTCCATGCCACCCCACTCACTCATCAATTCATGGTGCGCCGCCCCACACCATTGGGACCTGTGGCCAGAGGCTCGTGCCTGCGCCACTCACCCCTGCCTGGTGATGGGTGACATGCACTCCCACCACCAGATCTGTGACTGGAGGTGCAAGACCTCCCCTCCTGCACCTACCTGGCGACCAGCAGTGCGAACTCCAATGTCACCCACTTTTCAGCAACCGGTGACTTGTGCACCCTCATCCCAATTACCCAGCAACTGGCAGTGCACACACAGCCTAACACAGTGACCAGCGAGAACACTCCCTGCACCCTCACCCAGACACTAGCTGGACAGACACATCACCTCATCAGCAACACCAGCCACATCCTGACAGGTGCCATCTGGACCTCTGCCAAAAGACAAGCACGAGATCCTAGTGCCCTCATGCAACCTCCACCAGGCTACGATGTTGTACACCCCACACCCAGACAGGTCCTGCAAGCCATCTACACATGCACCGAAACCCCGTGATACCCAACCCTTAATGAGATGCAAATTTGTGCACAGACAGCAGGCTTATTCCATCCTTTTGGGCAGCTCTCCCTCATAGCTGATATGAGGGTGCCCTGCCCTGACCTCCAGAGAACATACCAACTGCCAGCACCAACCTGGAAGGACCTCACGGTCCCACAGGTCTGAGAGGGACCCTGACCACCCAACACTTGTCACCCAATATCAGGGAAAGAACCTGCTCTCTCACCTCCAGGACATATGAGCCTAACCACAGAGGACTCATACATGGGTGTCACTCACCATACCCACTAGCTAGCGGGAATCACGCCCAGCCAAGAGACACCACCAAAGTGACACATAGACCAGAGCCACAAAACAATTAAAATAATACAAAGGAAGAAAGATATTCTAAGGACAAAAAGAAGAACCAAAGCTTCTGATACATTAAAACAAAACAAAAAAAACAGCCAACGTACACAAAATCAATAGATATATAAATGAATTAACACTTTAATGCCTCAGAGACAACAGACAATAACAAATCATGTGAAGAAACAGGATAAGATGGATGAAATAAGTGGTCAAAATGAGGCAGAAAACCTTCCTGAGGAAGAAATGGTAATAGAACTACCTGATACAGAATTCAAAAGGCATACATAGGGTCCTCAAAGAGATCAAGGAAAACACAGACAAAACCCTAGAAGAATTTAGGAAAACAATACAAGAACAAAATGATAAATTAAATAGACAATTAGAAATCACACAAAAAGAGCAACTACAAATCCAGAAGATTAACAATATCAGAAATAGATAGCTCAGTGGAAGGACACAGAAGAAGAACTGAATGAACAGAAGAAAGGAGCAAAATAGAAGACAAATTCCTTGATAATAATTTGTTTGAGGAGCAATCAGAAAAAAGAATTAAAAAAAAAAAAATGATGAAAGCCTAAGAGTTACATGGGACACTACACATAATAGGAATAATTCACACATACTAGGAATAATTTATGTGTAACAGTAATTCCGGAACATGAAGAGAAAAATTTTTTAAAAAGTACAGAGAGAATTTTTGAAGACTTACTGGCAGAAAACTTCCCTAATATCATGAAAGAAAAGGTTTCTATCCAAGAAGCTCAACAAATCCCATACAGGATAGATCCCAAAAGAAAGTCACCAAGACATATAATCAAATTATCCAAAACCAAAGACAAAGAATTCTAACAGCAGCTCCTGAAAAATGAAATATCACTTAAAAGGGGTAGCAGTAAGACTAACTACTGATTTCTTGGCAGAAAACATGCAGTTAAGAAAGCAATGGGATGGCATATAAAACACTATGAAAGAACTGCTAACCAAGAATCACATATCCAGCAAAATTGTCCTTCAAGTATAATAGCAAAACTAGGACATTCTCAAATAAACAGAAATTAAGGGAATTTGTAAAAACCACACCAACCTTACAAGAAAATATTAAAGGGAGCCCTTCGGAAAGAGAACCTATGACATCAGAGTTTAAGACATGTGACAGCATCTCCCAGATACTATCCCAGATAAAGAATGATCAAAAGTAAAATAAAGCCATCAAACTGAAGACAGGGAAACAGAGATGTCAATCTGTAAATGATGACAACTTCAAATCAAAAAGCAGGAATAAACATACTTACAGAACTTACATATGGAGAGGAAGTCAAAGCAATATCAAGATATAACAGACTGTTTTCAACAGGAAGATGAAGGTAAATTTCAGAGTAAACAGAAAGAAAATTAATAAATCTACTCACCAAAATGGAGCCCTGGTGGCACAGTGGTTAAGAGCTTGAATGCTAACGAAAAGGTCAGCAGTTTGAATCCACCAGCCACTCCTTGGAAACACTATGGGACAGTCCTATTCTGTCCTATAGAGTCGCTATGAGTCGGAATCAACTTAACGGCAACGGGTTTGGTTTGTGGTTTTTAGTCACCAAAATGAAGAAAAAATAAACTCAGTAAATACAAAATCAACAACGAATGATACAAAAAGAAATTCCAGGAAAAAAACTCTCAGCAACGAAAATTAAACAGAACAAAGAAATCATTAACACCACACACACACACACACACACACACAAAGTATAACAAAATGGCAGCAGTAAATTCGCGTCTACTGATAATCACACTGAACGTAAATGGTTTAATTACACCAGTCAAGAGGCAGAGAGTGGCAGAATGGATTAAAAAACATAACCCATCAAGATGTTGCATAAAGGAGATGCACTTTAGACACAGAAATATAAATAGGTTAAAAATCAAAGAATGAAAAAATATATAAATATCAATTAGTAACCAAAAGAGAACACGGTTGGCAAAAATAATCTCTGAAAACATACACTTTAAGTCAAAGTCCATTGTAAGAGACAAAGAAGGGCACTATATAACGATTAAAGGCTCAGCTCACCAAGAGGACATACCTGTGGCCATCAGGTCCACGCAGACTCACAGCAACCCTACAGGACAGAGAAGGGCTGCCCCATACAGCTTCCAAGGGGTACCTGGTGTATTTGAACTGCTGACCTTTTGGTTAGGAGCCAAAGCTCTTAACCACTACACTACCAGGGTTGCCAAAAGGGCATAACCATAATAAATATTTACACACCCAATGGCAGAGGTCCAAAGTACATAAAACGAACTCTATCAGAACTGAAAAAAAGAAAAAATTTCTACAATAATAATAATAGAAATCCTATAATAAAATAATAGTAATATAAAGCATTGGTGAAAAACAAGGCTCCAGGATTGATGAAATACAAATTGAGATGTTTCAACAAACGGATGCAGTGCTGGAAGTGCTCTCTCGTCTATGCCAAGAAATCTGGAAGACAGCTACCTGGCCAGTTGACTGGAACAGATCCATATCTGTACGCATCCCAAAGAAAGGTGATTCAACAGAATGTGGAAATTACTGAACAATATCATTAATATCACACACACGTAAAATTTGCTGAAGATCATTCAAAAGCGGTTGCAGCAGTACATCGAAAGGGAACTGCCGGGAATTCAGCTGGATTCAGAAGAGGACTCGAAACAAGGGAAATCGTTGCTGATGTCAGATGGATCCTGGGTGAAATTAGAGAATACCAGAGAGAGATTTACCTGTGTTTTGCTGACTGTGCAAAAGCATCCAACTATGTGAATCATAACAAATTACGGATAACATTGTGAAGAATGGGAATTTCAAAACACTTAATTTTGTTCATGAGGAACTTGTGCTTAGACCAAGAAGCAGTTGCAAGAATAGAACAAGGCGATACTGCATGGTTCAAAGTCAGGAAAGGTGTGTGTCAGGGTTGGCTCATTTCACCATACTCATTCAACGTGTATGCTGAGCAAATAGTCCAAGAAGCTGGACTATATGAACAAGAATGGAGCAATCAGGATTGGGGAAGACTCACTGACAACCTGCGATAAGCAGATGACACAACTTTGCTTGCTGGAAGTGAAGAGAGCTTGAAGCACTTACTGATGAAGATCAGAGACCACAGCCTTCCGTATGTATATATTCAGTATACCTCAATACAAAGAAAACAAAAATCCTCAAAACTGGACCAATTAGCAACATCATGATAAATAAAGAAAAAGTTTAAACTGTCAAGGATTTCATTTTACTTGGATCCACAATCAACACCCATGGAAGCAGGAGCCCAGAAATCAAAGACACATTGTATTGGGCAAATCTGATGTAAAAAAATCTCTTTAAAAGTATGAAAAAGCAAAGATGTCACTTTATGGACTAAGGTGCACCTGACCCAAGCCATGGTGTTTTCAATTGCCTCATATGCATGGGAAACCTGGACAATGAATAAGGAAGACAGAAAGAGATTTGATGCCTTTGAATTATGGTATTAGTGAAGAATATTGACTATATCATGGGCTGCGAGAAGAATGAACAAATCTATCTTGGAAGAAGCACAGCCAGAATGCTCCACTTCATCTCATGTACTCTGTACATGTTTTCAAGAGGTACCAGTCCCTGGATTGGAGGGCCAGTGAAAAAGAATAGGCCTTCAACCACATGGACTGACACAGTGACTGCAAAAATGGGCTCAAGCATAACAACAATTGTGAGGATGGCGCAGGACTGGGCAGTGTCTTGTTCTGTTGTACACAGGGTCACTATGAGTCAGAACTGATTCGATGTACCTAACAACAACAACATATTATAGTAGGAGACTTTAGCACACCATTTTCAATGCTAAACAGAACTAGAAAGAAACTCAAAAAATACAGAGAAGATCTAAATAACACAATCAACCAATTTGACCTCACAGAGCACGCCACCCAGTAGCAGCGCAGTACACCTTCTTCTCCAAGGCACATGGGTCATTCTCCAGAACAGACCATATTTTAGACCACAAAGCAAGCCTCATTTCAAAAATATTGAAATAATATAAGGCATGTTCTCTGATGATAATACTATAAAATTAAAAATCAGTAACAGAAAGGACAAGGAAAAAAATCAAGTACCTGGAAACTCAAAAAAAAAAACCTTATTTTAAAACTACTGGGTAAGAGAAGAAATTGAATATGAAATTTAAAAAAATTCTTAGAATCAAATAAGAATCGAAACACAACATACCAAAAGCTTTGTAATACGGCAAAAGCAGTGCTCAGGGGAGAATTTATAGCAATAAATGCACACATCTACAAAGAAAAAAAGGCCAAAATCAACAGCTTAACCCAACAGCAAACAGGAGAAAGGAAATAATAAAGATCAGAGCAGAAATACATGAAATAGAAAACAGAAAAATAATTCAAAGTATTAACAAGACTAGAAGTCAGCTCTTTGAGAGGATCAATAAAATTGACAAACCACTGGCCAAAGTGACAAAGGAAAAAAATGAGAAAATGCAAATAACCAAAATAAGAAATGAGATGGATGATATTACAACAGAATCGACTTACATAAAAGGATTATAATAGAATATTATGAAGAACTGTACTCTAACAAATTTGAAAACCCAGAAGAAATGGACAAATTTCAAGAAACACACTATCTACATAAACTAACACAAATAAAGGTAGAAAATGTGAACAGACCCATAACAAAAGAAGACAATGAAGAGGTCATTAAAAAAAAAAAAACTCCCAACAAAAAGAAGCCCAGGCCCAGGAGGCTTCACTGGAGAATTCTACCAAACATTCAGAGAACAGTTGACACCAATTCTACTCAAATTACTTTAGAACACAGAATAGGAAGGATTACTCCTTACCTCATTCTGTGAAGCCAGCATAACCCTGATACCAAAGCCAGGCAAAGATGCCACTAAAAAGAAAATTACAGACCAATATCCCTCATGAATACAGTCACAAAAATTCTAGCCGAAGCAGCATATCAAAAAAAAAAAAAAAAATAGTGCATCATGATCAAGTGAGATTCATTATCAGGGTTGCAAGGACGGTTCAACATTGGAAAATCAATCAACATAATTCACCACATAAATAAAACAAAGGAAAAGAATCACACCATCACCTCAAACAACACAGAAAAGGCATTTGATAAAATCCAACACTCTTTCCTGATAAAACCTCTCAAGAGAATAGGAATAGAAGGGAAATTCTCCAACATAATTAAGGGCATGCATGCAAAACCAACAGCCACGTCATTCCCAACACAGAAGGATTGAGAGCGATCCCCTTGAGAACAGGAATGAGACAAAGGTGCTCTTTCTCACCATCCTTATTCAATACTGTGCTGGAAGTCTCAGCTGGGACAATAAGGCAAGAAATGCAAATAAAAGGTGGGCAAATCTGCTGCAAAAGACCTCTTTAAAGTGTTGAAAAGCGAAGATCGTCATTTTGAGGACTAAAGTGTGCCTGACCCAAACCCACTGCCTTCGAGTGGGGTCCAACTCACAGCGACCCTATAGGACAGAGCAGAACTGCCCTTATAGGCTTTCCGAGCAGTGCCTGGTGTTCAAACTGCTGACTTTTTGGTTAATGGCTGTAGCACTTAACCATTGTACCACCAGGGCGCCACAGCGTCCAAATCAGGGGACCCGATTTTTGGCATAGTCTATCCAACAAAACTTCAGTTGCATAAACAACAGTAGATAAATTAAATAGCTGGGATCTCCTAAAAATTAAATACCTGTGCCCATCAAAAGACTCTACCAAGAGAATAAAAAGAGAACCTACAGACTGGGAAAAAAAAATTTAGCAATGACATAGCGGGTAAAAGGTCTAATCTCTAAAATATGTAGGAAAATTCAACAACTCAACAACAAAAAGACAAACAATCCATTCAAAAAATGGACAAAGGACATGAACAGTCACGTCACCAAAGAGGACATTCAGGAGGCCAACAAATAACTTGAAAAGATCCTCACAATTATTAGCCATTAGAGAGATGCAAATCAAAACTACAACAAGATACCATCTTACCCTGCAAAAATGGCAATGATCAAAAAAACAAAACAAAAAAAATGCTGGTGAGGCTGTTGGGGGATTGGAACTCTTACACATTGCTGGTTGGATTGTAAAATGGTACAACCACTATGGAAAATGATATGTCGCTTCCTAAAAAATCTAGAAATAGAAATATTTTATGATCTAACAATCCCATACCTATGTGTATATCCTAAAGATATGAATAGTGACACAAATAGACATATGCACACCTATGTTCACTGCAGCATTATTCATAATAGTAAAAAGATGGAAACAACCTAAATGCCCATCAACAGACGAATGGATAAACAAATTGTGGTACACACATACAATGGAATACTATGCAGCTAGAAAGAACAATGAGGAGTCTGAGGAACATCTTGTAACATAGATGAATCTGCAGGATATAATGCTGAGTGAAATAAGTCAATCACAAAAAGACAAATACTGCATAGCCCCACTACTATAAAAAGTCAAGACTAGATATACATACAGAAAGCAAAGTTCTTTGATGGTTACCAGGGATGGAAGGAAGAGGAATGGACAATCACTTTCTAGATGGCAGTCACTTGTTACTTTTGGTGATGGGAAAAGCAATCCGAAACATGGGTGAAGTCAGCACAACCTGACGAATATAAATAAAGACACTAAGAAGTACATGAAAAAAAGGGACAATTTTTATAAATATACCATTTTGCAACAAAAGTGAAAACAAGCAAAAACAAAAGTGAAAACAAGCAAAAAAAAATGGTTACATAAATGTGTAAAGAAAAGCATATGTGAGTAAATGTATGTGCACGTATTCGTCTATCTGTAGGCATATGTACATACACGTTTGTGTGAGCTGCATATATATTCACATATATAACAACTCACATGGGGGCACAGTTATGGAGGCTTCCGAGACATCCAAACAACTTGCAGGACTGGCTTACTGGGTTAAAAGGCTTGGGACTATAGTCTCGGGGGACAACTTAATTGGCATAACATAGTTTACAAAGATAATGTTTTACATCCTAGTTTAGTGAGTAGCATCCAGGTCTTAAAAGCTTGCGAGCGCCCATCTAAGATATAACTATTGGTCTTTACTCACATGGAGCAAAAGAGAATGAAGGAAATCGAAGGCTCAAAGAAAAACCAGTCCACGGGACTAATAGCCTAGAAGACCCAAAGCCTCTTCTAACCTGAGGCCAGAAGAGCTAGATGGTGCCCAACTACCACTACCAACCATTCTGACCAGGGACACAAGAGAAGGTGTTGGAGCCAAAACCAAAACCAAACTCGTCATCGAGTCAATTCTGACTCACATCGATTGTATAGGACAGAGTAGAACTGCCTCATAGGGTTTCCAAGGAGTGGATGGTGGATTTGAACTGCCAACCTTTTGATCAGCAACCGAGTTCTTAACCACTGTACCACCATGGGAGAAAAATGTAAAACAAAACTCAAATTCCTAAAAAAGGCCAGACCTACTGGACCAATAGAGACTAGAGGCGCCCGGAGAATACTGCCCTAAGATACCCTTTGAACTTGGAAGTGAAGCTATTTCTGCACGTCACATTTCAGCCAAATAATAGATCGGCATATAAAATAAACAATATCAACCATGATTAATGTACTTCCTTGAACAATGAACAACATTTACGGAAAAGCAAAGATGAGAAGGCAAGAAGGGGAAGTCAAAGTTCGATCAACAGAAAGGGAAGGAACAGAATGGAAACAGAATGCTGAGGTGTTGTAAAAACTGTAACCAATGGCATGAAACAATTTGTATAAAAATTGTTAAAGGGGAACCTCATTTGTTGTGTAAACTTTCACCTAAAGCACAATAAAACATTATTAAAATAAAAAATAGTGTATGGGTACAGGTAGAAATTTACAAATCAAGTATTGCAATTACCATGAAACCCATGAAACACTGGTTTAGAGTCTAAAAGAATCCATGCTCCAGGCAAATAACAATGTTTTAAAAAATCATTAGCTATCAGGGAAATGCAAATCAAAACCACCATGAGATACCACTTCACAGCCACTAGGATGGCTAGAATCAAAAAGATAACATGCATTGGCAAAGATGTGGAGAAACTGTAACTCTCACACACTGCTGGCGGGACTGTAAAATGGTGCAGCCGATTTAGAAAGCAGGCTGGCCTTCCTCAAAAGGTTTAAAATAGGATTACTATAAACCAGTTGCAGTCGAGTTGATTCTGACTCACAGCGACTCTATAGGGCAGAGTAGAAATGGTGGTTCGAACTGTCCACTTTTTTGGTTAGCAGTCAAAGGCTTAACCACTGTATCACTGGGAGACCCAGTAATTTCATTCCTCGATACACACTTTTTTTTTTTAGTCAAAGGCTTAACCACTGTATCACTGGGAGACCCAGTAATTTCATTCCTCGATACACACCCAAGAAGAATGAACACTAATGTCCACTGAAAAACTTGTATGTGAATGCTCACAGCAGCATTACTCATAATAGCCCAAGAGTGCAAAGAACCCAAAGGTCCATCAACTGACAAATGGATAAATAAAATATGGTAGGTATGTCCTTGCAAGGGAATATTATTTGTCCATAAAAAGCAATGAAGTACCAATAGATGCTACAATAGGGATGAACCTTGAAAACATGTTAAGCGGAAGAATCCAGGCACAAATGACCAGATATTGTATAATTCCATTTATATGAAAAGCCAAAAATAGGTAAATCTATAGACCAGAAAATAGGTCAGTGGTTGTCTGTGGCTGAGAGTGGCGGGTAGGGATGATGGGGAGTGGCTGATAACGGGTATGGAGTTTCTTAGCAGGGTGATGAAAACGTTTTCAAATTAGATCATGATCATCTGTGAATCGACTAAAAACCACTGAACTGTATGGTGAATTTCATGGTATATGAATTGTCTCAGTAAAGTCATTAAAAAAAATTCAGGACACGATAAAGAGGTAACTTGCACTTCCTGCTTTTCTAAGGAGCTAGGATCAACACGGCGCCTCATCTGCAAATGTTCTTCAGAAGCTCTGGGATGTCAAGTTGGCAGCCAGAGATCCCTAGGCGTCCCTGAGGAAACCTGAAAGAGGCTCACAGGCTCATGCTCGGTTTCCTGGACACCAGTAACAAGAGTTAAAGGAGGAAAATACAGCCTGTCATTCAACCACGGAAAAAACATGCCCCCATCCAGCAGGAAATCGACCTGCAAGTGAGGAATTCAATGCTCAGTACCCTGCTTCAGGAGAACGGCTGAAACGACCGTAGAAGGGTTCAAGCCTGCCATGGGGAGATGCCAGGCTAACAACTTACCAGCCTGCATCCTGGGGGACCAGGCGTACATGCCTACCAAGAAGGCGATAAACCTGAAAGTACAATACTATCTTCTGGAAACAGAGAAAGGAGTGAGAACCAAGAAGATGGCCTACTCATAGTCGGCTAAAAGAGGAAACACAAGTCTCTCGCCATTTGGGGAAGGAAAGACTGTAACTCTCCACGAGAAGCGATACAACATATAGCTGTGTCAACTGGAGGGGTGGTATGCAGGGTTGTCAATAACACAGGAGACTTGAAGAGTGTCTATCTCAAAGGCAGCCTTATCACCATTTTTGTTTGTTTATAAATAAATGCTTTTAAAAATCTATAACTTTTATAAAAACTATAACCCTTAGGAAAAAAATCTATAACCTTTACAAACAACTAGGGTCACATAACAATGTGTATATGTTTTTGGATGAGAAACTGATCTGAATTGTAAACTTTTACTTAGAACATAATACAAAATCTATTAACTTAAAAAAAATTTAGAAAACAATAATCATTTTTACGGAATTTCATAAGAGCCCTGGTGGCACAATGGTTAAAACATTCAGATGCTAACCAAAAGGTCAGTGGTTCAAATCCAACAGCTACTTCACAGGAGAAAGATGTGGCAGTCTGCTCCGGTAGAGATTTACAGCCTTGGAAACCATATGGGGCAGTTCTACTCTGTCCTGTAGGATTGCTATGAGTTGGAATCCACTCAACAGCAATGGGTTATAGGATTTCCATTACATGGAAATAACCACTATATGTCACTCATGGGGGAACCTCTCTGTGCTGAGCTCCTTTTAGCTGTAAAATGAGAATAACAGTATTTACCTAACGGGACTGCAGTCATCACTCAATGAATACACACACATACATACACATAAAGTGCTCAGAACAGGGTTAGACACCACCCACTGCCCACTGCCAGAGAGTCGATTCCAATTCATAGCGACCCTATGGGACAGAGTAGGACTGCCCCACAGAGTTTCTAAGGAGCACCTGGCGGATTCAAACCGCCGACCTCTTGGTTAACAGCCATAGCATTTAACCACTATGCCACCAGGGTTTCCAACACACAGTAGCGCTCATTATCTGATCATTCATCCACTCATACACACCCTCTCTCTGACTTGACATATAAACTACTAAACTGCTTAGAAAGGCTGCACCAATTTACCCTCTCCTGGCAGTAACCAAAAAAAAAAAAAAACCTGTTGCCGTCGAATCGATTCTGACTCATAGCGACCCTATAGGCCAGAGTAGAACTACCCCATAGAGTTTCCAAGGAGCACCCAGTGGATTTAAACTGCTGACCTTTTGGTTAGCAGCTGTAGCACTTAACCACTACGCCAGCAGGGCTGTCTCCCCCGCCCTCCCCAAGCAGTACTGGAGACACAAGAAGCCAGTAACTTGTTTTCTTAATTAGTGAAGTTGAACTTTTCTAAAGTGTGTTAACCTCCAAAATTCCCTCTGATATGGAATCTTCTTATGTCTTCTGAGTATTTCCTTCCCAGGACCTCCTGTTTTTTGTTTTGTTTTTTAAACTACTTGTATGTTACATATGAGGAGCCCTGGTGGCATGGTGATTAAGCACTTGGTTGCTAACCGAAAGGTCTGTGGTTCTAACCCACCAGCCGCTCTTCAGGAGAAAGACATGGCAATCTGCTTCTGTAAAGATTACAGCCTTGGAAACCCCATGGGGCAGTTCTACTCTGTCCTATAGGGTCGCTATGAGCCGGAACCAAGTCGACGGGCGACGGGTTTGGTTTTGGTTTTTTTGGATGTTACACATACGGCAAAGGGAGACCTCCTTGGATGATCCTGGGTTAATCAGGTGATCCTTTTAATTAAGACAGAGAGCTTTCTCCTATTTGTCCCCCCCCCGCCCCCCCCCCCCAAAAAAAGGAAATCGGAGAGACACTCGTTGCCCTGGGAGAATGCAAACACCGGTGTTGTGAAATGCCTATCAGGGCCACTGCAGGTAGCCTCTAGGAATGAACTAAGAGCAGTCCCAGGACAACAGTTAGTGGGAAAATGGGGCCCTCAGTCTTACAACAGCAAGGAAATGAATTCTGTCAACAATCAGTGAGCTCAGAAGAGAATCCTGAGTCTCAGAAGAGAATCCTGATTCTCTGACGAGAACCATAGTCAGTGCTGACACCTTGATTTCAGCCTGGTGAGACCTAGAGCAGAGAAGCCAACCGTGCTATGCCCAGATATCTGGTCTACAGAAAATGTGAGACAATAAATTTGTGTTGTTTTAAACTGCTAAGTTTGTGGTGGTCTGTTATGAAGCAACAGAAAACTAATACAACCAGAAATTTAGTGTATAATAAAAACACCCCATTTCTGGAAAATCGAATCTGATGTAAGTACAGAGCAGAAGTTGGAAACTATGGTTTAGGGCCTGCATCTACCCATAGATGCATTTTACCTGGCCCCTTGGCCCATACAGTTTAAGCTATATTCTATTTCAAAAATGTCTGAATTAGTGGCCATAATTTAAAAAATTTGGAAAGTTGACATAAATCCTGAATTTCTGGCTTCTCTTGAAAATCGTAAGATAATGAAAAATAGGCCAGTTTCCCATATGGTTCTAGGTAAGAAGTGGTTGGCTTCTTTAAAGGAGAAAGTCACACTTCAGTTTGCCACAAGCTCCACCACTCCCTAATGTCTCCAATTCTGAAAGTCAGTTACCATTCATCATCATGGTCACGCTCTTATTTTGTTTATGCTCAGTCCATTTCACTCATTTGTTTTACCTGTCTGGCCCCTGTTGACAGGGAGTTTGTAATCACTTATATAGAGCTCAGAGGCCTTAAAGTTATCATGCTTCTTCTCATGTCCCTATCAACCATAAATTTTTGCTAGATGAACAGCAATAAACTCTGGAAGATGTTAAATGGAAATACCGCATCTTTATGCAAATACCGCGTACCTTCTACGTTTGTTTGCAAACCTCGCCTTCTCCCCATGAGGTAGTTACATGATGATATAAAAAAAATTAGCATAGTGTGTTTACAAAAATACTTTGTGGGGGAAGGGCACAATTGGCAAACAAACGTAGAAACTGAGCATTATTTGCATAAAAAATGGTATTCTGTATTTTAAAGAGATGAGAGATCTGTCATTCAGATAAACAAGAAGTAATTTTAGTACTGTCATGAAATTGAAGAAACCTAATTTATGTTCTCAACTCAATGAAAGATCATTCCGCCTGTCGAGACATGAGCCATGGAACAATGCTTCTCTTAGAAATTTGTAACTTAACAAAGATAGGGTAGTGGTGGGGAGCTGGGTGCTGGAGTAAAAGCATACTGACTCTGTCCACCGCCAATAAATAGAGGTGGAGGTTGATTAGAAAGCATCGCTTTTAATTCATGCACACAAAAAATTAAGAGCAGTTTTTTAGAACCTAAGTACAGGAGCACTTCCGATCTCAAAAACAAAGCATGGAATTCTCAAAGGAATTTACACGCTGAACATACATTATGGAGCCCCTGGATATTCAGGCACTGAGCTAAACAGTTGCTGGGAATACAGTGATGAAGCAGACAGGCACAGTGTTGCCCTTAGGAAGCATGGTGTCATGCGACAGGGAAAAATCGTAACTGAAATGTCTAACGTACAGAATAGGCCATTATAGCGGCGGAAAAACTTCAGAGTAGATGCTTATCATAAAATAACCCACCAAAACCCACTGCCGTCGAGTCGATTCCGACTCATAGCGACCCTGTAGGACAGGGTGGAACTGCACCATAGAGTTTCCAAGGAGCGCCTGGTGGATGTGAACTGCTGACCTCTTGGTTAGCAGCTGTAGCTCTTAACCACTACGCCACCAGGGTTTCCAGCATAAAATAACATCCAGCAATACAGTTTCTTTAGAAAGTCAGGTTTTGAGGCTCATTGCCTTGTGCTTGGTGGGCCAGAGTGAGCTGCAGTTGTAAAATTTAACCTCCTGACTTGGAATGATTCAGCGCTCTCTTTCTGAATGACTAACATGTCTTTTCAGAATGATTAACAGGATGTCCATAGCAGGCTATTATAAAAGCCGTAAACTGGGTATATGGTGAATGTACCGTGATTTACTCACCCATGCCCTTACTGCTGGAAACTTAGATTGCTTCCAACTGCTCTCTATAGTGAATAATGTTTCATAAACATCGTCCTAACACAGCTTCTATCTTCTGAAACATTTCCTCAGGGGTCATTTTCTTTAACAGCATTAGGAGGTCAATTAAAATGAACATTCTCATGATTTTTAATACTTCCAGACTACCACCCAAGTGAGCTATACCAAGTCATGTATCCTAAATTTTTAAAAAGAACCAGTTTCACCATATCCATGCCAAGCCCCATCCCCATCCACTGCCATCGAGTCAGTTCTGACTCCTAGCCACCCTACAGGATAAAGCACAACTGCCCCATCGGGTTTCCCAGGCTGTAAATCTTTACAGAAGCAGACTGCTACAGGTTCTCTCACGGCGCGGCCGATGGGCTCCAACTGCCGACCTTCGGTTAGCAGCCAAGTGCTTTAACCACTGTACCACAAGGGCTCCTTCACACCAAGACAAAACATTACAAATTTTATATTTTTTTACTAATCGAAACATCAGGGAGGGAAAGTACTTAAGTTTTAAAAATTTACGTTTCTTTGGTATAATAAGCATAGTTCCCTTCTCCAATACCCTTTTTCAGGATAGCAGCTTGAACAAAATAGTACGTAAGCTCTTATCACTGTCCATGATGGTGACCAAAGAGTCTTGAATTAAAAATATTAAATAACATTCATATGGAGCAAAATACCTACAAAGTAATACAAACCCTTCCCATCAAATCTTTCTGAGTGGCCTTTCCTTCTCTCTGTCATAAGTGAAACTTCTTTTTTAATTGAGACTTATCTTCTGGAAAACCAGAAAATTTTCCGGGTAGAAGACAGCTTCATATTTTGCTCATATTTCTTAATAAAACCTCTTGAAAAGGTGGTGATTCAAGGTTCTGGCTCTTATTAACTTGACAGCTTCTTTCAGGACAGCTGGCAAGGTCTCGGATGCCAAGTATGCTGATGTAAAAAGCAATGAGTCACAACAGTACGTGTAGACTTCAGCAAAACAGTAAAACCAGATGTGTTGCCAAGCATCACAGGTGTGCCATACATAGCATACTAAGATCTTCCTTCCAAAGCTTTTGTGGAAAAAATAAACTTTTCACCATTTAGGAGATGCCAAAGGCTTTTAATACTTTCTATAACAGCTCACAAACAGGAATTCGTTGATGGTAGCTGGATCACGTAGTATAGAGAGTTTCAACAAGCTGCATGCTGATGAGAAGTAGGACAACTGTCAATTTCTCACTGACCTGCCTCAAAACATTCAGAGGAAACATTTTGGAGCAATGACATCATTCAACAGAGACAAAACTTCAATATTCTTTCTCTGTTCTGGCCACAAACCAGCCCGACCATTCCTGCTCAACCATTCCAAGACACAAAGATTCACCAAGGTCTATCAAATTGTGTGTGTTAAATTTTCATAATGAACAGGTTTCAGAGACTCCTTCAGCCTTCCCGGCTTCATGTTTTAATAACTAAGACCTTATCTCGCATCAAACTTTGGCTCTTGCATCCCATCACACAAGATACCTATCATCATTAAGATTAGGTAAAAAAATTAATTTTTTTTTTTACGTTTGTTTAATTCCTACCTAAGGAAAATTACTCTAAATGTAAAATGTTAACAATGATGATCATACTGTAATATCCTTTACTTCATTTAATGAAACAATAATTTTATATAAAATAATTATTTTACACAAAGATAAGTTTAAAACAAACAAGAAGAAATCTGAAGAACAAAAATCTAGTTTGTTTTTACCCAGTTCACAGATCCCTAAGACATATCGACAGAATTCATGGTGTCTAAGCATCACTTATGTGTTACAAGTTAATGAAAGACCCATTAGGCCGGAGACAGACGATCAAGATGTCCAGGGCACAGCCAGAAAATACAGAAAAAATCCACTGGTAGATGACAGCACTGACTATACGGGAGAATATAAAGGAGTACACAGGACCTGAGTGCAGCAATTTGGAAAGGAAACTCTTCAGTGAGAGAAAGGAATTAAAACTAATAGAGAGGCATACCTTAGAAACTGCAAGGTGAAAAAAAAAATAAGTAACATGGAAATTTAGAATTCTGCAAAGCAATAAAGAAAAAAAAAAGGACACACACACACACACAAACCCCAAACAGTAAAGATACCATACTTCACTGCACTGACAGGAGAACCATCACAAACTGCAACACTTGGAAAGTGCCGCTAATCGCCAGCCTTGTCCACAGAAATTCAGGAGTGTAATAGTCATCTGTTTTTAAAAAAGTATACAAAATACTCAAAATATGAGAATCCCAACCATTCAGTTTATGACCCACCTCCCCCCAACAAAAAAAACAAAAAACAGCAGCGCAGAAGAAAATTGTAGCACAACGCTCCAAACATAATGAAATATCCAAAAATAAGCATTTGGGAATATGCTAAAATACTTTAAATCAGAAATTCAAAAACTAAGAGTAGAAAAGGACAAAAAAGCAGAAAGAAATGAAATGAGAGTTGGTATATTTCAGAAACGAAACACAAGTAAAACACAAGATCACATCAGAAATGAAGACCCCATTACAAGGTCCCCAAGGAGTAATAAATCCTAATGAAAACGCAATAGGGAAAGCTGAAGAAAAAGATGAAAATGATCAAGAGAATGAAAAAGAAAGCAGAAAGCAAAAAGGATCGGACAAAGGTTGAACTGAAAGTGAGTGGAATGGCATAGAAGATCCAACTTACGTACAGGTTGCTATGAGTTGGAATCACCTTAACAGTGATGGGTTGAGTGGTCTGAAGGAGCCCTGGTGGTGCAGTGGTTAAAGCACTCAGCTGCTAAGCGAAAGGTCGGTGTTTCCAACCCACCAGCCACTCCGAGGGAGAAAGATGTGACTGTCTGCTTCTGTAAAGATATACCTTTAGCTTCAGAAATCCTATGGGGGCAGTTCTCCTCTGTCCTACAGGGTTACTACGAGTCAGAATCGACTCAACAGCAATGGGTTTGGTTTTATTTTTTTGGTTTAAGGAGTCTGAAAAGAATACGCAGAACAGTAAAACAGAAACAATATTTAAAACTATAATCTAAGAAAATTTTCTGGAATAAAGGCAGACCTGAATTTACAAAACTGGGAATCTACATACTAGGGAAAACTAACCCACAACTATCTCATAAAACTATTAGACTTTAAAAATAAAGAAAAAATCCTTACGGCCTCCACATAAGGATCAAATACCTTATAAGAGCAAGAGAATTCAATTAGCATCAGGCTTTTCAGAGACAACATAAAAAGCAAGGCAACACTGGAGAAGCATTAAAACAAAAACTCAAAGAACACGGGGACCAAGGATTTATATCCAATCAAGCTATCCCCCAAATATTAAGGCCAAAAAATAAAATAAAAAAACAGTTTTAAATGTGTAAGAAACTTTACACCCATAAGACCGTCTTAAGGAATTGATCTATTCAAAGATGAGCTTCATCCAATTGAGATATAACTTTTTATATATTTTATATAAGTTATGAGTTATTGCATATTTTTATATCTGATACTGGCTATAAGTTATAGGGAGCCCTGGTGGCACACTGGTTAAAAGCTTGGCTGCTAACCAAAAGGTCAGCAGTTCAAATTCACCAGTCACTCCTTGGAAACCCTATGGGGCAGTTGTACACTGTACAGGGTCACTATGACTTGGAATCAACTTGACGGTAACAGGTTTGCTTTTTGGTTTTGGTGTACTTTACGAGTTTATGTTCTAACAGTAGACATGAGAAAGAAAAGGAAGAGGAAAGTAAAGTAGTTCACTGACTCCTATGAAGGCAACAGATAGGAGTTAAAGGACACTATTAAACATGAACAAATAAGATAGGAAAAGATTAAACAATAGAGGATGACAGGCGTTAAAGCAAAATGGTATATCCCTTGTGGAAAACAGTGTCGCAGTACCTCAAAAAACTAAAAACAGAACCACCACAAATCCATTGCTGTCAAGCCGATTCCAACTCATAGTGACCCTATAGGACAGAGCAGAATGCCCCCCGGGGTTTCCAAGCAGTGGCTGATGGATCCAAAACGCTGACCCTTCAATTAGCTCTTAACCACTACACCGCCAGGGCTCCAGAACTACCCTATGATCCAGCAATTCCACTGGTAGGTGTATGCCAAAGCAGCAATGTGAACAGACATACATACACCAGCGTTCATTGCAGCACCATTTACAACAGCCCTAAGGTAGAAACAACCTAACTGCCCATCAATGAATGAAAGGACAAATAAAATGTGGTGGTACGTAAACACAATGGAATACTACTCAGTGAGAAAGTGTAATGAAGTCCTGATACATGCTTCAAAATGGATGCTGCTTAAAGACATTATGCTACATGAAATAAGTCAATCACAAAAAGCAAATATTCTATGGCCTCACATAAAAAAGACAAGAAAAGGCAGATGTATAGACACCAAGGTTTATTAGTGGTTACCAGGGGCAGGTGAGAGGTGGAAAGGGGAAGTTATTATTTATGGAACACTGACTTTTTGTTTACGGTGATGGAAAATCTGCATTGATTAAGAGGAATGGTTGCACAGCCAATTAATGTAATTAATTCACTAACTTATACACCTGTAAAAAGCTGAACTGGCAAATGCTGTGATATATATTTTTACAACAATAATAAGAACAACAAAAAAGAACATAAGGTTACTTATGTACAACTGAACACCTCAAGGGATTAGGTTTTTTGGTTTGGAGGTTTAGAGTTATGGTTTCGTGGGACACTCCAGTTAACTGGCCTAATAAAATTTTTAGTGCTTTTGTTCTACCTCCTAGTTCACTGTGTAATAGCTAGTGTCTTAAAAGCTTGGCAAAGCAGTCAATAAAGGTACAACAAATGGTCTCTACTCACCCAGAGCAGAAGAGGAAGGAGAGTTGGAAACAGGAGAAAATGGAAATGTGAGGCTAATCGCCTGCAGGAACAACTGTCTCCTTTGCCATGAGCTCAGAAGAACTAGATGGTGCCCAGCTACCAATACTGAAAGTCTGACTGACGATTCTATAGAAGAATCCTGATTAAAACAGGGAAACTGCAGAACAGAATTTCACATTTTCATGGAGTCCAGACTTTCTGGAGCAATTGAGGCTGTATGAACCCCTAAACTATTGCCCAGAGGTAATCTTTAAACCTTAAACCAAAATATCCCTTGAAGTCTTATTTAAATCAAACAATATTTTAGCTCAACTGGTTTTTTTTTTTTTTTTAGTAAAGAATATTTGCTTTGAGTATCATCCTCTTTTAAGAACTATCTATATGAGATCAAACTGACAACAGCAACTTCAATGTTTATTAAAATTGAACCCACTAGATGGAAAGACTAAACAGACCAATTTCCCTAGAATGAATAAAGTTTTTAAGGAACTGCCCTGTCAAAATAGCACCGGATCCACCAAAGCAAAGCAAAGCGAAAGCTAAGAAGTCTCCTGGACACATCCAAACACTCTGAGGGACAGAGTAGCTGGGGCTGGGGCTTGGGGACCATAGAAAAAAGAAAAAGAAAAAAAAGCACCAGACCCAGATGGTTTCACGGAGTGAAATCTTCAAAGTTCCAATGTTTCGTAAATTGTTCCGAAGAATTGAAAAGGAAGGAAAGCCTCCTAATTCTTTTTATAAATCGAGTATAATATCGTTTAAGTAAAACCTGCTAAAAGACAATGCAAGAAAACTTAGACTAGGAAACAGAACCAATGACACACATTGACAGAACGATCCAGTACGACCATGCAGTATTTGTTGCAGAAATGCAGAGTTGACGCAATATTAGAGAATCCACTAATATACCATACTACCAGATGTAAGGAGAAAAATCATTTATCTCCATAGATGCTCAAACAGTCTTCCAACAAAATTCAACACCCCTTCCTGATGAAATGACTCACGAATACAGAAGCCTTAGATTGTCTTCTAAGGAAGAAAGTAGATAACATTTCCACTAAGATCAGAAACAAGAAAAGGATGCCAATAACTATACTACTGGACTGGAAGTATTAGCCAACACAATTAGATTTTTTTTTAAAAAATCAACCACAGGCCTAACAATTGGAAAAGAAGAAAGTAAAACAACTTCTATTTGCAGATGTGATTGTGTATCTGGAAATCCCTAGAAAGTTAATGGCAAAACTAACTGAAATACTAATAAATTAAAAAGAACTCAGCAATGTAGCAATGTAAAGTCAACATACAGAAATCAATCATCTTCATTTTCAAACTAGTAACCAGCTAGAGGATATAAAGGTTAAAAAAAAAGTCTCCACTTCACTTAGCAACAACAGCAACAAAGAAGATACTTAGAAACAATCTGAATAACAATAAAAAAAAGTAAAACCTGTATGAGAAAAGTTAAAAAAGCTCCTGAAAGACATCAAAAATAGATTCGAATAAATTTTTGTTCTTGAACAGGATGACTCAATGTCATAAAATTAATTTATAAACTTAACACAATTACAATAGAAATACCAATAAGCTTTTTTATGACACTAAACAAGTCAATACTAAACTCCATATGGATAAATAAACAGGCACGAATAGCCAGAAAAGTACTAACAAACCTACAAGGGCAGACTGGCTCTATCAGACACTGAAACACTACACCCAATCCTCACTTATCAACATGGTTAGTTTCCAAAGACCAGGTTGTTACATGAAAATTAGCATTATGTGAAATGGAGAATGATTACATCAGATCACAAAAATGGAGGATGACTACATCATTACATAACCACTAAATTACATCATTACACAACTGCCAAACCACTGAGAATCATGGGCTAGTCAAGGTGACACACAACCTTAACCATCACAGCCAGCGTTATTCTCAACTTGCACCTTGGTGTTCCTTACTACCAGATGTGTACCATTAATGCACAAAACAAGAGGATAGTATATTTTTTTATTATTGTCATAAATGTGAAATGCCAGATAACGAGATAGTCAAGTAAGGAGTAGGTGTATAACCAAACCAAACCCTGCCGTCCAAGCAATCCCAACTCATAGCAACGCTGTAAGACAGAGTAGAGCTGCCTCATAGAGTTTCCAGGGCTATAATCTTTACAGAAACAGACTGCCACGCCTTTCTACTGTGGAGCAGACTGTGGTTTGAACTGCCGACTTTTTGGTTAGCAGCTGAGCACTTAACCACTGTACCATCAGCATACCCTAACATACTATAAAGCCTCCATAATTTAAACCATGTGGTTCTGATACATGAATAGCACTAATGCATGAAAAAAGCAACGGAATAAAATACAAGACCAAGAGATAGACCCAGGTACCATAAAGAGCTTTGGTGTATGATAAAGGCAGTAATTCAAATTACTGGGGCAAAAACAGGCTTTAAAATGCATAGTGCTGGGATACTATGCATTTTATTCTGCATGGTTTAAATGGGGATACACATAGGAGGATACAGCGTTGCCTAAAGTCAGAAAAGATGTATGTCAGGGTCATATCCTTTCACCAAACTTATTCGATCTGTATATTGAACAAATAATCGAGAAGCTGGACTATATGAAAAAGAAGGCAGCATCAGGACTGGAGGAAGACTCATTAATGACCTGCCACATGCAGATGACACAATCTTGCTTGCTGAAAGTAAAGACGACTTGAAGCACTTGCTGATGAAGATCAAAGACTTCAATATGGATTACACCTTAATAGAAAGAAAACAAAAATCCTCACAGCTGGATCAATAAGCAACATCATGCTGAACTGAGAAAAGACTGAAGTTGTCAAGGACTTCATTTTACTTGGATGCACAATCAATGCCCATGGAAGCAATACTCAAGAAATCAAACGACGTATCGAACTGGGCAAATCTACAGCAAAAGACCTCTTGGAAGTGTTACAAAGCAAAGATGCCACTTTGAGGACCAAGGTGCACCTGACTCAAGCCATGATAGTTTTAATCACGTCATATGCATGCAAAAGCTGAACAATGAATAAGGAAGAGCAAAGAAGAATTGATGCCTTTGAATTATGGTGTTGGAGAAGAATATTGAATATACCATGGACTGTCAGAAGAATCTATTAATCTGCCTTGGACAAAGTACAGCCAGAACGCTCCTTAGAAGTAAGGATGCTGAGACCTCATCTCACTTACTTTGGACATGTTATCTGGAGGGGCTGGTCCCTGCAGAAGAGCATCATGCTTGGCAAGTAGAAGGTCAGTGAAAGAGAGGAAGACCCTTAGAGGAGATGCACTGACACTGTGACTGCAACGGTGGGCTCAAGCATAACAACGATGGTGAGGATGGCACAGGACTGGCAGTGTTTCATTCTGTTGCACACAGGGTAGCTATATGGGTCAGGAGTGACTCGAGCACACCTAACAACAACAACAGTGCTGGAACAAGTGGTTATTCACCCAGGAAAGGTACAATCAGATTCACACTTCATGCCATACAAAAGAGTAAATCCCAAACGGACCAAGTACAGAAATGTAAAAAAAGAAATCACAAATATGTACTAAAAGAAAACATGGGCACAGAAAAAAAGCATTTTTCATGTTCACAAGGGTGGGGGAGGGGGCAGGGGAAATCATTAATCAGATAGTAGACAAGGGTCAACTTCAGTGGAGGGAAGGACAACACACAAGACAGGGAAAATCAGCACAACTGGACCAAAGCGAAAGCAAAGCAGTTTCCTAGACACATCCAAACACCTTGAAGGACAGAGTATCTGTAACTGGGGCCCAAGGACCACAGTTTCAGGGGACATCTAGGTCAATCGGCACAGCATAGGTTATCAAGTGTATGTTCTACATCCCACTCTGGTGAGTAGCGTCTGGGGTCTTAAAAGCTTGGGAGCAACCATCCAAGATACATCTGTTGGCCCCATCCCACTCGGAGCAAAGGAAAATGAAGAAAACCAAAGACACAAGGAAAATACTAGCCCAAAGGACTAAAAGGACCAAATGAACCAGAGACTCCACCAGTCTGAGACCAGAAGAACTAGATGGTGCCCACTACCACCAATGACTGCCCTGACAGGGAACACAACAGAGTCCCAGACAGAGCACAAAAAAATGTAGAACAGAACTCAAATTCATGTAAAAAGATCAGTCTTAATGGTCAGAGACTGGAGGAACCCCCGAAACTATGGCCCCCTGACACTCTGCTAAACTAGAACTAAAACCATTCCCAAAGCCCACTCTTCAGTCAAAGATTACACAGGCCTATAAAATAAACAAACAAATACATGTGAGGAATGATCAATCAAATATATGAAACCTGGAAGACACACCCTAGCCAAGAGATGAAAGTTAACATCACCTGTGATAGGACATCTGGTATCATGAGCCTCCTGAGACGACGCAATGAGAACTCAACATCACTTCTGTGGTGTTCCTGACTACAGTCCATAACCTGAATCTAATCACAAGGAAACAACGAACAAACCCAAATAAAGAGTTTTCTACAAAAATAACTGGCCCATCTTATATACCTCAAAAGGAAAAAAGTCTTGGTGATCTACTTCCAAAAATCAGCCAGTGAAAACCCTATGGATCATAATGGTCCAATCCACAACCGCGTAGGAGGATGGTGCAGGACTAACCGCAGTTGTGCATGAGGTCACCTTGAGTCAGGAACCGACTTGATGGCAGTGAACAAAAACGAGACACTTCCAAAATATCTCTACCGTGAAACAAAAAGACAGACCAAGGAACTGTCCTCTCTTTTACTTCCCAGAGTAATGGAACACTGGAGGAATTTGAAGAAGCTCCATAACTCAATGCTGTATCAACATGAATATCTTTTAGTTTGATAACTACTCTGTGGTCATGTAAAAAAGAATGTCCTTATTTTTAGGAAAAAATAAATCATGTCTGTAACTTACTTTTTAAAAGTTTAAGGAAAAAAACGTGTGTGTGTGTGTCATCTGCGTGAGAGGGGGAAGAAAAAAGGAGAAGGGATAAAACCAAGTGGTAAAATGTTAACACTGGGGAAATCCAGGTGAAATTTATATGGAAATTCTCTATACCATTCTTGCAAGTTTTTTACAAATCTGAAACTATGTCAAAATAAACAGCTAAAGTAAAAAAGTTAAGTTTACTAAAAAGTTGCCAGTTTCAACAGTTCGGGGTGGGGGCAGGGCCAGATTAAGGCACTTGAGGGCCCTAAACACTGATAAGTTGCGGTGCCCCCTCCTCTGCTTACTCACGCATTTGAACAGGATATGAGTTATACACATACACGTATACATATACGTATGTGTGTGTATTAGCTAGCCATGATGTAACTTCTTTTTAAATGACTATAATATTAGTCTTTGTCATGGACTGAATTATGTCCCCCAAAAAATATGTATATCAACTTGGTTAGGACATGATACCCAGTATTCTGTGATTGTCCTCCATTTTGTGACTGTAATTTTATGTTAGAGTGGGATTGTAACACCCTTACAAGGTCAAATCCCTGATCCAACGTACAGGGAGTTTCCCTAGGGTGTGGTCTGCACCACCTCTTATATCTCAAGAGATAAAAGATAATGAAGCAAGCAGAGACTTAGGGACCTCATACCACCAAGAAAGCAGCACCAGGAACAGAGCGCGTCCTTTAGGTCCCTGAGCCTGAGAAGCTCCTTGACCAGGGAAGACTTGAGGACAAGAACCTTCCTTCAGAGCTGACAGAGAAAGAAAGCCTTCTTCCCTGGAGTCAAGGCCCTGAATTTGAACTTGTAACCTCCTAGACTGTGAGAAAATAAATTTCTCTTTGTTAAAGCCATCTACTTGTGGTATTTCCGTTATGGTAGCTCTAGATAACCAAGACAGTCACTGAATGCAGAAGTATGCTATTGTAGCAGAATGAAATGAACTGAATTATAAATTTTGCGTGGATTCACGGTACTAAGATTTTTACTGTGTACCACATTTTCCACAAAAGGAATACTCCACATATTCTACAACTAAGAAAATGAGCCAGTGAATTTAGTTGTTTCATCAATGTAAAATTCTACTGTAAAACAGAAACATATTTTGCACCATAAATACTGAATTTTGAGTTCTCAATGTGTCTAAGGCATCGTTTATTAGCATATATAGAGTAATATCAAGCACTGTGTTCCCCACGCAACAAACGACCTTCCGCGTGGGTGTCTTTGTGACCCTGCGTGAACTTTACTTCCAGCCGGCACATTCTCACTCACTGGAGCTGGTATCAGTTCCACTTAGTGCCCTGCCAGTTCTCTTCTACTGTGGCGCTTGTTTTTCCTTGTATCCTGTCTCCTTAGCATCTACGGGTCTTTGCTTTGGACAACTGGTACTCCTGTTTTGTTGATGCCTTAAGCACGTGCTTACCTTGCTTACTGGGTAATCCATCCCTGGGTGGGGGAAACATATTGGAAGAGATTAAGAAATAAGGAGCTGTTCACCCAGTTGTCATTAAGTCAATCCTGAACCATGGCAGCCCCACGTCTGTCAGAGTAGAGCTGTGTTCCACAGGGTTTTCAATAGCTGATTTTTTGGAAGTAGATCGCTAGGCCTTTCTCCTGGGATGCTTCTAGCTGGACTAGAACTGCCAACCTTGCAGTGTTTGTACCACTCAGGGACTCCAAATAGCTAGTAATGTATTTATTACTCTATGAGGCCTGGTAGTTAAGATTATGAATTTTGCTATTGACCAGAGTTCAGTTCAAGTCCCAGCTTTGCCTACATGACTTTGGGCAATTGCTTATCTTCTCTGATCTTTTGTTTCTTTATCATTTTATGGAAATAATCTGTAGCATTCAATGAAATCAAGCACATCAAGGACTTAAACTGAGGGACACCAATTCTGGAGCTAGACTGCTTAGGTGTGAATCTCAGCTTAACCATTGTACTACCTGGGTGACCTTGGGCAAGCTACTTAACCTCTCTGTGCCTCAGTTTTCTCACCATTTCTCAGTGAATGGCAGTAATACGTCAAGGATTCTTAGAAGGACTAAATAAGGGATAAAAGTAGTTTCGATCGTACCTGGCACGTATGTAAGAAGCACTGCATGTGTATTAGTTGTTTTTATTATTAGCTAGAGCCTCTACAGGCTATCATCATTACTTATGAAATATTATTATCACTACAGCTTGTTCAAGAGATTTTCTGGTAGAGAAAAAAAATTTTTTTCTCTTAAAATAGGAAGATGATAAATTATTTAAAAGGGTACCGTGGACAATGGTACAAGACAATGTCTTTCTTTAACTGTAACTTTGAACATACATACACATACACACACGTACACACTACATTTTTCTCCTATAGAATGCATTTTCCTATAATAACTACTTGGCTTTAAAATACTTAGCTTCCTCTTTAGAAACTTACAGGTAACCTTCCTCCTCCTCCCAAAAAAGTTCATTTAAAATGGAAATTTTAAGTGAAAAGCAGGAAAAAAAGTATACAGAGTAGAAAAAACTACAAATAAGCAGTTTTTTTTTTTTTTTTCCTTTTAATTGTTTGCTTTTGCTTCAACTGAAATAATTAGCAATAATAGCCACAGGGGAAAGATGCTGGTGACTGTCTATGGATGAATATGGACAGATAACTAAATACTGAGAGAGAGAGAGAGGAAAAAACAGCAGCAACAAGAACCAAAAAAAAAAAAAAACAGCAGTAAAGTTAAGGTTAATAATAAACACATTTTTAACTTCAATTTCTACCTTTATATGCCTCAGGTACAAGGGATTAAACACTAACAAAAAGGTAGAGTAAAAGCCAAGTCACAAAGGGATGCTTTCATTCCAAGACTATCAGCCGGAAAAGGCAGAAGATTCAGAACTAGGGAGTCAACGTAACAGTATCGTCACACACATCCGCTGTCAGTGTCTCCAGGTGAAATGAGCACTGCTACACAGTTCTCTCACAAAAATTTCTGGGCAGTTTAGTAATTTAGAAAGCAAAGTTATATAAAACCATAATAAACTGATACTATTAATATATTATATGTTATTATCCCTTTCTAAAAATTTTTTTTTTTTTAAGAGAACAGGAAGTAACTGTCCTACTGCCAAGTAAACCAAGTGCCTCAATGGTTAAGACACATGCTAATAAGTTTATGAAAGACAAAGAAAATAGCTCTTTAGAAACGATTCTCCCTTTCATTTCCACTGATTATTCCATAATATCACTCAGGGAAAAAGTCCCTAATTATTACTAACACCTACATACATAAAACCAAAAAAGCTAAGATTTATAACAAAATAGGAATTATTTTTATACGGAAATGCAGGTCTATTTGGGTCGGGGTTTTTTTCTGAAGGGTAAAAGATGATCCAGGAAAAAGGGATTCTATACCTTTATCACTGAGATCCTGATGCCCGTACTCAGCTGGGACTAGAACCCAGTGAGTGATTTAAAACTTGAGCGCAAACATTGTCCCATGTTACTCTTGCTCTTTAGCAACACTGTCGTGATTTATTGAACTAACAAATAGTGCTTTTACCTTCTTTTATGAAAAAAAAACCTTTCATTATGGAAAATTTCAAAGACACATAAAAGT
The DNA here is from genome assembly GCF_024166365.1 of Elephas maximus indicus. Classification (NCBI taxonomy): domain Eukaryota; kingdom Metazoa; phylum Chordata; class Mammalia; order Proboscidea; family Elephantidae; genus Elephas; species Elephas maximus. The sequence continues at coordinate 69,525,223 of NC_064836.1, forward strand.
AGAGAGAAGACGGTGTAACAATTTCCACATGTCCATTACTCAACACCACTAATATGCCATTGGCAATCTGTCAATAAGCCATTTGCCTATCCCTCTCCTCACCTTTTTTTCCTGAAATATTTTAAAATATCTCCTAGACATCATTTAAATGAACTTCAGAATGAATAGCTAAAAAAATCAGCACTTACAAAAAAAATTAGAGTAACATTACCACACCTAAAACAATCATTCTTTACTATCACTGAATGCCCTATTTCTGTTAAAATTTCTCTGATTGTCCTGAAAAATCAGTCTTTTTTATAGTCAGTTAGTTTGAATTGAGATCTAAACAAGGTCCACACATTTCAAAATATATCTCTTAATCTGTAACAGTTCCCTCCTCCGCCTCCTTTTTTCTACCCAGCGCTATTTATATGTTGAAGAAACTAGGTCATTTGTTCTGTAGTTTCTCACATTCTTAACGTGGCTCACTGAGTCCTTCTGGCTCATGTAATGTGTTTATCGCCTTTACCTCCTGTGACTTGCTAGAGGCTTGATGTGACTGTGGGTCACCTTATTTTTGCTGTTGGGTGAACGCTCAACAGGTGGTGCTCTCTACTGCCTACTGCATCACTGCAGGGACCACTCAATACCCAGTTTCCTCTATCAGAGTAACAGTGATTCTACATCCTCAGGAGTTTTGAGTTCCTGTAAGTTTCTCTGGCACAATATATTCATGGCAGGATGCGCGTGGTGATCAAGCTACCACGTTAATCAAGAGCTAATTGAGAGACACCAATCAGCAGCCAGGACAGCAGGCCAGGGATCTGTCCTGTGGTAGATAAGGGGCCAAAAAGCAGAGACAGGGCAACGGTTTGGCTAAAGCATGGAGAGGAGACCAGAGGATGAAAAGAGTATGGTACTTAGTTAAATACAGGTAGTCCTCGACTTAAGATGGGGTTCCATTCTGAGGACTCCATTGTAAATCGGTTCTGACGTAAGTAGAATACCTCTTTTTTTTTTTTTTTTTAGTTTTTATTATTATTACCTTTTATTATCAGTATCATCATAAATCATAACATTGAACATCTGCAAGTGAACATCTGAGAATGATAACATCAGCAAATCACGTGCTGCAGCACTGCAGTACATATTACTAACGATGAGATGTACAAAAAAGAAAAAAACAGACGGTCGTTAAGTACAGTTCCACCTAACTCGAACACGTCCTAAGTCAAGGGCTGCCTTAACAGGATAATGGGTTCTGATTACAGTCCTGAAAGACGCTGTGTGCAGTAGTGCCAATAAATGTTTCCAAACGAATTCTGACAGAATTCCAGAGTTCTTCATTTTATGGCGTTAGCTCACCAAAACAGTCTTTTTCCCCCTAAGTTTTCCATCTTTCTTGTTTAACAGAAAGGTGCTGATTTCTAAAGGTTCTCAGCCTTCAGTGCGCTACAGATTCTCCTGCAAAGCTTTTAAATTAATGAGGCCTGCGTTATACCCAATCAAGCTTGATTCAACTGGTCCAGTACAGGGACCAGGTATAGCATTTTTTAAAACTCTTTCTAGGTAACTCTAATACACAGCCACAGTTGGGAACCACGGCTCTCTATAACCACCACCTATCTGTCAGTGTGTTGTACTATGGTGACTTTCATATTGCTATGATACTGGAAGCTATGCCACTGGTATTTCAGATGCCAGCAGGGTCACCCATCATGAACAGGTTTCATCAGAGCTTGCAGACTAAGACAGACTAGGAAGAAAGGCCTGGTGACCTGCTTCTAAAAATTAGCCAATGAACATCCTATGGATGACAACAGAATAACATCTGATATGGTGCTGGAAGATGAGCCCCTGGGTTGGAAGGCACCCAAAATACACAGTGGTTACAACAACGGACTCGAGTATATGATTCAGAAGATGGTGCAGGACCAGGTAACATTTTGTTCTGTTGTACATGGGGTCGCATGAATCGAGTCAACTCGACGGCCACTAACAATAAGCTCTTGCAAAGAGTAACTGCAGTAGCAGTTAACATTTACTGAACATACATCACGTGTCAGTATAGTTCTACACATCCTACCCATACCAGTTCATTCCCTATTTTACAAATGATGAGACATAAAACCTGATAACCTGCCCTAGGTCACACAGCAAGCTAACAGTAGAGCTGGGATTCAATCCGAGGCAGTATAAATCCAGAGCCTACGTTCTTACTCACCATGCTACACTGCCTCCTAAGCATAAATTATTCTTGTATTGTTCAAATGAAATACAATAAGCAAAGTACAAAAAATAAGATACTTAACTTCCTCCTCTTTAGAAGTTCAGTAGTACTATGACAAAACAGGTTTATTTGAAAAGTCAATAAAATAAACAGACAACATTCTCTTCCTGAGTCAAATTCGAAATTCTCACATTTTCAATAATTTCCCACATATCACTTTATACGGCAGAGTTATTAAATGTTAAGTATCAAAAACTGCTTTAGTTTTAAAATTCAGGGCAATGATGTATCACGTGTATTTATAAAGAAAGAAATCTCCTACCTATTTCAGTCCTGCCGACTCCGATTCCATTATAAATTCTTAAGTAATTAAAGTGACAAGAATCAGAATCTTCAATGTCAAAGTCACCGAATTTGATGCGCACTCTCTCTCCCACCTTTACGCGGATCTCCCATTCGCAAACGGTGCTGTTGGGATAGGTCTGCGGGTAGTTTATAGACGTAAGGGTTCCACTTTCCACGCCTAGTATGGTGTATCCACAGCCATCACCTTAAAAAAAGTTTAAAAAATGATAAACTGCTCTTATATCTTTAACTCATACTGTAAGTAATCAGGATGTTTTTCTGAAGGTTTTTAAATACATAGGACATCTGATATTTTAGGCCAGTATTTTCCCTACACGAGGTCAGACAGATGAAATAGTTCTTTTTGGTACATGTACTCACATGAGTCACGAAGCCAAGTTAAGTCAAAATAACCAATTATTACCTTTTTAAGTTCAAAGACCTTTCCAATCTGTATAAACAGAAGTAAACATACCTTAGCAGTACTTAATCATATATGCATATTCATAATAAATCCAATCTTTAAGAGTATTAATTTATAAAAATTTATTCAAAAGTAAATGTAAATTATAAAAATAAAAGTATGTGATCAGCTTCATTTATTTACTTATAAATGTCACAACTCCCTCCTAAAATCTCTGTAGGAATCTGAATGATTTCTACAAAACACTTAATAAGTCCTAGAGATCACACAGATTACCCCTGACCATATCACAGACCGGAAGGCAATCCTTCATGAAGGCGTTAAAGCAAGGCTCCTGAGGTTTAGCTTTACATCCTACTGCAATTTGACTTTTATCAGTCCCTCTCCAAAAGCCTCATTTTTTTCCCTATGGAATAAAGAGAAAAAAGGAACAGTTGAAAGGCTTATTAAAAATGACCTTAATATCTTGGTAGCAGCCTTATTTGCTCCAGAAATTTCTTCAGCAACAGGATATGGAAGCTCAGGTAACTTAACATAATGTGTGTAAAAATCAAACATTTGCTTCCTTCCCTTTATGATGAAGTTGGCTCTTTTACAGAAGGCGCCTCATCTAGGAGCTACAGCTGCTGCAATGCTACAGTTCAGCGTTCCATGATGATGGGTGGGATTCAAATGAACCTCTTTCCAATAGGATGATGAGAACATCCTTTTAAAATGATAGCATTTTCTCCTTCAAAAGAGAGATTTATAATCACTTTTGGGATAGTTCAGTACTTACACCAAAAAAAAAAAAAAACAACATTAAAAGTGACACTGTTAGATTCTAATACAGATGGCTGTATTAGAATTTTCTATTATCTTGATTTATTATTTTTATGAAAACGTCCTGCTGACATCATTTACTAGAACAGATGAAAGCTTTAAAAAGCCTGTAAGAACTTAACATAGTACCTAGCAAGTAGTAGCTACTAAATAAATGTTCATTAATTGAATGAGGAAGGAAACTGTGTATTAACCTTCGAAAAAGTAATTTCTTACTAGTCTCAGAAGTAACCAGTGAAGGAGACACCAATTCTGTACCTAGATTCTTATGACAGTGCTTAAAAATCATATTCTTTGCTGATAAATTTATTCTCAAATACAGACTGGTAGAGCCCTGGTGGCGCAGTGGTTAAGCGCTCAGTTGCCAGCTGAAGGGTGGGCCGTTGGAACCCACCAGCAGCTCTGCGGGACAAAGCTGTGGCAGGCTGCTCCCGTGAAGATCCCAGCCTTGGAAACCACGTGAGGCAGTTCTATTCTGTCCTATAGGGTTGCTATGAGTTGGAACTGACAGGATTTTTTTTTTTTAATTGCTTCTTAATCTACTTTTAAAAGTCAGTGCTAGAAATCTGGCTTTCTAAACAAATATCTTTCTTATAAAGGTCAGCTTTTAATTAACATTGAACTTTAGCTATCTTCCACACCTGCTTTCAGTCCATACCCAACGACTACGCACAGCAGTTTATCAACAGGATAATACATATGGGCAACATGAAAAAAACATGTGGGTTTTGTATAATGTACCCACTGATCTTTTACAAATATAAACCTTAGAATGTAACACAACTCAGAAAAAAAATAAATAACCACATAATTTTCCTGGAACTACCATGAAAATAACTTGACTGTCTCTGCTGGATATCATCTAAATTAAAAACATAGGGCTATAAAAACCCCCCACTGGGAAGATAAATCAATCAAAATCAAAAGAACTTTTGAATAATCTTTAATATTTTTCCTTAGAGAAAAAAAACAACTATCCTAATACAGAGTTTTTAACATGAAATGTTCTCTTACTAGTGAAAGGATGAAAACATGCTTTATGGAGGTGTTTCAATCTTTAAAAAAAGTAACCACTGAATAAATCAAATACTTAACTCAAAATATAAATTTATCTTCTTTAATAAATAGGAACTAAAGTAGCTTTTCAAATGACTGAAAGTGCTGATGGATTGCAGAAAGCCAAAAATGTCCTATAAACAGGCTGAATACACAACTTAGTAACAGATGGATTGTGACATTTAATATATTCCCCATAGGGTATTTTTTAACCTAAGTTCATTGTTTTAAAATGAATTTTACAAAAAGAGTACAAACAGAATGTTAGGAGTAATTTTTAGAAGTCTTTATGCTCATGTTTATGTTTGATTATCAATAAACACACAAAATGTTTCTTGTCCTTTCTTTCATAAGGCATAATTTCCACAAAAGTTAACAAAATAAACATTAACTGATGAAAAACAGGACTTTTGCATGCATGGTGATGAAGAAAACAATTAAAATGGAGCTGTCTTTTTCAGAATCTTGGCAGGGAGGGGGGAGGCGGGCATGAACAGCCCACAAGTAACATGCCAAGAATGTTCTAAAATATGTGATGGAGTTCAGAGCTTCCTCCTCTTGCAAACAAGATGATATATACCAGAACCCGAAGTAAGAAGAAAGTCTCAAATCTATTACAATGTACAAATTAGAATGCTTTGTATTTCAAAAAGTATTTGACAAAGTTTAACCTGAGCAGATAAAAGGCTTAACTGGCTGTTACAGATTGAACTGTGTCCCCCAAAAATGTGTGTTGTAAACCCTAACCTCTGTGCCTGTGGTTATAATCCTATTCGGGAATGGATTCATTTTGTTATGTTAATTAGATAGTATCAGGGTAGGGTATGTCTTAAGTCAATCTCTTTTGAGATATAAAAGAGATTAAACAAACAATTGAAAGAAGCAGAGATGGGGGAAGAGAGATGCCAAGCCACATGAAGCAGGAGCAGAAGCTCAAAGACAGAAAGACCTTCCTCCAGAGCGGACAGAGAGACAACTCCTTCCCCTAGAGCCAGCACTCTGAATTCAGACTTCTAGCCTTCTAAACTGTAAAAAAATAAACTTCTGTTTGTTAAAGCCACCCACTTGTATTATTTCTGTTACAGTAGCGCTAGATAACTGAGACACCGACAACCTAGCCAAGAATGAACTGCTATGCAGTATACGTTTGGGATATACACATACATATTACAGTCTGAAAGGAAAGGCTGTTATACACATTCAACGTCAGCAGCCTTCAATTTTTTTTTTTTGCTATACCAGAGTAAGAAATACATTTTACCCTGTGACCCTATACAGTCTTGCATGAATTTTCCTGGCCCACTAAGCTGATTTCATGACCTACTAATAGGTCCCCACCTGATGTCCAAAGGTCATAATGTTGAATTCTCAACTCAAGGAAAGACCCCGTCTTCACTTTCATCCCCAAATTAGTTAATGGGTTTCCAGATTATTTCACAGTTCTTAAAATTAAAGCATATTCTATACCAAGGTAATTAAAATGTGACAAAATACTTAAAAGTTAACTAAAATCTGAAAACTACTCTTTCTCCACAACGAATTACCTAGCATATTGAGAGCAGTGACTCTGAAAACATGCGCTGGAGCAATTTTATTTCCCACTTGGCAACGTCTAGAGACATTTTTAGTTGTCACAACTTGGGAGGGCGGGGGGTGCTACTGGCATCTACTGGGTAGAAGCCAGGGGTGCTGTTAAACTTCCTATGAAGAGCCAGACAGCCCAAAAGAACAAAGAGTGATCAGCCCAAAACGTGAACAGTGCTGAGGTTGAGAAACGCTGACTTACAGCTAAGGCTAGGAAATCTCATACTGCAGGTCTGCTTTAGTTCTTGGCTGGGTTTCACATGGCCCAAAGGCAATGCTCTCTAAGGGTACAAGCTCTCTAAGGGTACAAGCTCTCTAAGGGTACAAGCTCTCTAAGGGTACAAGCTCTCTAGGGGTACAAGCTCTCTAGGGGTACAAGCTCTCTAAGGGTACAAAAAGCAAGGGATAATTCTCCTGCAAAGGTTACCGGTTATACTGAAGAGTTGCATGTTTCCACTTCCCTACTTTTAAAGTAAATGAGAGGCTTTATTCTTCTGTAAATTAAATAATAAAGTGTCCTTTTTATTAGGTAGCACAAATGGTTCTTGCCACTGGGCTGCTAACCTACAGGTTGGCTGTTGGAACCCACTCAGCAGAAGCACAGAAGACAGGCTTGGGGATCTGCTTCCGTTAAGAATACAGTCACGAAAACCCCACGGGACAGTTCCACTCTGTAACACATGGGGTTGCCATGAGCACAATCGACTCGACGGCAATTAACAACAACAGACATCACATGATTTTCTTCCTGTGCGTTAAAAGCTGTTAACATTAGGAGGAAACAGGTCCTAACCGGATCAAGAGTGATGGTCCTCAAATTTTCTGTTCAGCTTTACACACTGGGATGAACGATCATCTGTAACCAGCTACACCACTAACTACACACTTTCACAAGGCAGAACTGACAAAGAGCCCAACACCTACTGGAATAATACCTGCAAGGTAGATCATATTCTATGATCAATCCATATACTCCCACTAACAACTTGAACCCTAATAATTCTTTCTCCTACTCCAATTCTATCACTGCCACCACCATCAACTTCTCCTCCTCTTCCAGATAGTCTCCACCAGGCTGTGACTGACCATAAAGGGTAGAAGCTTGTTGACGGAATTTTTTAATTTTAACTTTCTCTCAATAGAGAAAAAACATTGGAATTTGATCTTACTGCTCCTTCGTTTGGCTGCAGATTTATCTAGGGGTTTACTCAGAGGGCATGTGTTCACTTCCTCTGAAGAGTATAAGATCAGATGTGTTAAGTCAGATATAAATTCTAATATTTCTCCAGGGAAAGAACTGAGTAATTTTTTATTACTTATCCCTAGAGAACACAACAGAAAGAACATTAAACAGATTTAAATGACAATGAACTAATGCAAGAAGGAATGCATGCTTATTTTAGGCTGCTCCAAACTCCTAATCTGCGTTTTGGATAAGTATGTGCTCTTGATGTTGATTATATATGACCCTGCAGTCATCTCTAGATTTTAGTAGATTACCACTCATATAAATCATCTTATTACTTATTCTGAATAATATGAATACTCTGATGACCTCTAAAAAAGACTTCCTTTAACAATAATAAAGTCAAATGCAGGAAGCTTGCACAAGTGTGCCAAAAATGGAGAGCAATATAACTTTCATGACAGTCATTATAAAGCGTGAAAGGTTTATACTTTTCCAGTGACTTCCTCTGACTCACTGTCACTTCTGTCACATCTTATATCTGTTAGATCTAACAATAAGCTTAAAAAAAGGGTGGGGAATTTAGGGAGTCGAGAAGTGTTCAAAAAGGTTGCAACTGTTAACATAGTCTATTTTATTCGGATATGAAATGAAGATTTTTAATGTATTATTTAACACTGAATTTTAGGATCCGAAGTACTGTATCAGACATATTGCTTACTGTAAGGTTTCTTAAGTTGTACCACTACAAATCTCAAACAGATAATTCAAGGTAATGCTTTAATTTCACTGTTTATATATACATATATTTTTATATACACACACACTGAATAAAATGGATATGTATTTAGAGTCTAAAGAAAGTCAGTGTGGCAATTTTTAGAATAAGGAATTGCCCCAGTTTCTTTCATTTTTAGGATCCAACTCATCTCTGCTTAAATTTACAAAACTGAACTATATGAAGGCATGTGAAATGTATAAATCCTCTTCGGCCCCTCTCCCCCACCACCAAGTACTCACTCCGACTAGAACATTAAGCCAAAGAGCTCTGGAGTCAGACAATGAATTTAAGTGCCCTATCTTTTTTTTTTTTTTTTTTTATCTACCACTCAAGGAGCCCTGATGGTGCAGTGGTTAAGCACTCAACTGCCAACCAAAAAATTCACAGTTTGAATTCACCAGCCACTCCACCGGAAAAAAATGTGGCAGTTGGTTTCCATAAAGATTACAACCTTGGAAACCCTACGGGGCAGTTCTACTCTGTCCTACAGGGTCGCTATGAGTTGGAATGGACTCGATGGCACACAACAATAATCCACCACTCACTGTGACCTTGAAAAAGCTACTTATCTCTGCTGAACTTCAGTTCTGCCATTTGTAAATTTGTAAGAACAAAATAATGTGCAAAAACACCTACTACCGAGCGGCTAACCCATATAATATGTGCTCAATAAATGTTGGTGGGTGCTTCTACCCCTAAAAGATGAGAAAAGCATCTGCCCATCCAACCAGTGCATCTGACTACAACCGGGCTGAACAATGTCCAGTTTACTTTAGAAAATTCATAGCAGCTCTAAAGTTTCAAGTGCGGAGGCTTGTGAAAAGTATAAATTCCTGAGAAAGTAATTCTCACTTATCTCTTCTCCAGTGACATCTACTCCACATTAGTAACTCACGCTCTGAACCACAACTGGACTCTTTCTGCCATTATAGGAGACGATTCCCACCTGTGAGATCTTAAAATCTTTAATGTCTCACTGTTCTGGTCAGAGTCTCCTGACCTTTCAGCTCTCCTACACCCACTGCAGACTTTCTGTAAACTTGACTCCTCTCTTTTCCCCCAATCTATGAATCTCCTCCTGGCCTGATTTCTTTCCCTACTCATCTCCCACGCAATGCATTAACTACACTCTACCTGGCACCTTCACTTTCTAGCCCCCGTGGCCTTCCCAAGCATCTACCTGGTAACCTCCCCCGCCAACCTCCCCTGCATCAAATGATGTCTCTTTCTGAAGGATCTGAGTACTGCTGGCAAAAGGAAAAGTCATAAAACCCAGGGGACAGGTTTCATTAGAGCTAATTCCACCACTTGGCTGTCAGTTTATCACACTATGGTGGCTTGCATGTTGCTGTGATACAAGAAGCTATTCCACCGGTATTTCATACCAGCAGGGTCAACTACGAAGGACAGGTTTCAGTGGAGCTTCCAGACTAAGGTAGACTAGGAAGAAGGACCTGGCGGTCTACTGCTGAAAATATGGGCCAGTGAAAACTGCATGAACTGTAAAAGAACACTGTCTGACACAGTAACGGAAGACGAGCTCTTCAGCTTGGAAGGCACTCAAAATACGACTGGGGAGGAGCTGCCTCCTCAAAGTGGAGTAGATCTTAATGATGTGAATGGAGTGAAGCTTTTGGGACCTTCACCTGCTGATGTGGCATAACTCAAAATGAGAAGAAACAGCTGCAAACATCCACTAATAATCAGAACATGGAATGTAAGAAGTTATGAATCTAGGAAAATTGGAAGTTGTCAAAAATTAAATGGAATGCATAAAAATCAATATCCTAGACATCAACGAACTGAAATGGATCGGTATTGAGCATTCTGAATTGGACAATCATATGGTCTACTATGCCAGGTATGACAAATTGAAGACAAACAGTGTTGCATTCATAATCAGAAAGAATATTTCAAGATCTATCCTGAAGGACAACACTGTCAGCATAATATCCATATGCCTACAGGGAAGACCCCTTAATACAGCTATTATTCAAATTTACATACCAACCACTAAGGCCAAAGATGAAGAAACAAGATATTTATCAACTTCTGCAGTCTGAAACTGATCAAGCATGCAATCAAGAGGCATTGATAATTACTGGTCACTGGAACGTGAAAGGTGGAAACGAAGATCAGCAGTTGGAAAACATGGCCTTGGTGACAGAACTGATGCCAGAGATCGCATGACCAACAACTTATTCAGTACAAATACCTTTTTCAACAACATAAATGGTGACTATATTTTTTATACATGTGGACCTCACTGAATGGAATAAACAGGAATCAAATCGACTACATCTGTTAAGAGAGACAATGGAGAAGCCCTTTATCATCAGTCAGAACACCAGCAGGGGCCAACTGAGAAACAGGCCATCAACTACTCATACAGACATTCAAATTGGGAGCTGAAAAATTAAAACAAGTCCACAAGAGACAAAGTTAGACCTTGAATATATTCCTCCTGAACTTAGAGACCATCTCAAGAATGCCAACAAGGACATAATAATGAAAAAAACAAAAGGTCATTAAAAAGACAGGAAAAAAAGAAAAGACCAAAATGGATGTTAGAAGAGACTCTGAAACTTGCTCTTGAATGTAGAGCAGCTAAAATGAATGGAGGAAACGAGAAAGTAAAAGAGCTGATCAGAAGATTTCGAAGGGCAGCTTAAGAAGACAAAGTATCATGATGAAATGTGCAAAGACCTGGAGTTAGAAAACCAAAAGGTAAGAACGCACCCAGCATTTCTCAAGCTGAAACAACTGAAGAAAAAATTCAGGCCTCAAGTTCCAATACTGAGGATTCTATGGGCAAAAAACTGAATGATGCAGGAAGCATCAAAAGAAGATAAAAGGAATACACAGAATGACTATATCAAAAAGTACTGGTTGACATTCAACCATTTCAGGAGGTAGCATATGATCAAGAACCAATGGTGCTGAGGGAAGAAGTCCAAGCTACACTGAAGGCATTGGCAAAAAACAAGGCTACAGGAATTGACAGAATATTAACTGAGATATTTCAACAAACAGATTCAGCACTGCAGGTGCTCGCTCGTCTATGGGAAGAATTTGGAAGATGGCTACCTGGCCTACCAACTGGAAGAAATCCATATTTATGTCTATTCCAAAGAAACGTGATCCAACCGAATGCAAAAATTATCGAACAATATCATTAATATCACATACACCTAAAATTTTGCTGAAGACCACTCAAAAATGGTTGCAGTAGTACATTGACAAGGAACTACCAGAAATTCAAGCCAGAATCAAAAAAGGACATGGAAGAAGGGATACCACCGCTGATGTCAAATGGATCTTTGCTGAAAGCAGAGAATACTAGAAAGATGTTTATCTATGTTTTATTGACTATGTAAAGGCATTTGATTGTGTGGATCACAACAAATTATGGAGGACATAGGAATTCCAGAACACTTAATTGTGCTCATAAAGAACCTGTACGTGGACAAAAAGTCAGTCCTTCGAACAGAACAAGGGGATACTGTGTGGTTTAAAATCAGGAAAGGTGTGTGTTAGGGTTGCATCCTTCTACCACATTGGTTTAATCTGTATGATGACCAAATAATCAGAGAAACTGGACTATATGAAGAACACAGGATCAGGACTGGAGGAAGACTCAGCTGATACAACCTTACTTGCTGAGAGCTAAGACGACTCGACTACAGCCTTCAGTATGGATTACACCTCAACACGTAACAAAAATTTTCATGACTGGACCAATAAGCAACATGGTGATAAATGGAGAAAATATTGACGTTACTTAGAATCCACAACCAGATTCACAATCAACATACATGGAAGCAAAAAATCAAACGATATATTTCATTGGGCAAATCTGCTGCAAAAGACCTCTTCAAAGAGTTAAAAAGCACAGATGTCATCTTAAGGGCTCAGGCGCACCTGACCCAAGTCATGGTATTTTCAATTACCTCATATGCATGTGAAAGCTGGACAATAAATAAGGAAGGCCAAAAAGGAATTGATGCATTTGAATTACAGTGTTGGCAAAGAATACTGTAATATACCATGGACTGCCAGAAGAACAAAAAAAAAACTGTGTTGGAAGAAGTACAGCCAGAATGTTCCTTAAAAGAAAACGTGGTGAGACTTCATCTCACATTCTCTGGACACGTTATCAGGAAGGACCAGTCCCTGGAGAAAGACGTTATGCTTGGTAAAGCAAAGGGTCAGCAAAAAACAGGAAGACCCTCAATGAGATGTACTGACATGGTAGCTGCAACAATGGGCTCAAACACAGCAATGACTGTGAGGATGACACAGGACCGGGCAGTGTGTACGTTCTGTTGTAGACAGGGTCGCCATGAGTTGGAACTGACTAGAAGGCATCTAACAAAAACACCGGCGCTAATTAAAGGAAGGAGTCTCTGGCCCCATCTTCACAGATTCTAATAATGTCAGAAAAATTATACAAAATTTAGAAATAAGTTTTAAAAAAGTAAGCAGCATGTCCTTTAAAAGTAGTATGTCACAAAGCCACCCAAAGATAATAGAGCAAAATAGTTCAACTTGCCATTTTACTGATTAAAGGTGCCAGTGTTAGCGATACTGCAAGGTAATGTCTAGGTTTTTGTCTGGTAGAGACACAGATAATTTCTCTGTGGTTGAAGAGGTAGTCCCAAACGTTACAATTTACGACCCCGTGGGTCATGAACTAGTTTTGGCCCTCTGATCAAGCAATCATATCATATCACTTTCTATATAAACACCTAGTTCTCAAATACTTATTGGACCAGTTTTAACATCTTACTGGCTTTCTCGTTAATTAATTGAATAAAATCTTTGACATGTATTCATTTTATATTTGCATGAGAATCACGATTTTGCCTTTTTTGTAAAGCATAACCTATAAGGTACATCTCCAGTGGGGCTTCGGATCTATGCTTTAACAAATTTTACAACAATAAGCATTAACAACAACAAAAAACCACAAAAAACCTCCTTCCACTGGGTGTGCTCCTAAGTCTACCACCTTCTTTCTCACTTATTCTTTCTTTTATAGCAATGTTTCTTCAAAGAGTAGTCTATCCTAAATGTCTCTTATTCTAGCTTCAATGTACTGCAATTCTGTTTCCAGACCTACCTCCTTTCCAATGAAATGATTCACTAAAGCAGTTGGTTTCCAAGCTGCCAAAGTCAATGGATACTTTTCCACCCTTGTCTTTTGTGAACTTTCTATAGCATCTGGCATTGCTGGTCCTTCTCTCCTTGCCATCCTCCCTTTCTTCCTTTTTATCTTCTCTCTCTCCTTAAAACTCTCCTTTTGTCTTATTTCTTCCTTTAACCCTTAAGCTTCTACTTCTCAAGTACCTTATCTGGCTTACATTTCTACCACTTATTGTTAATACTGCTGCTCTTCAGAGATCTTTTCCTACTCTATGTACTTTACCTGGACAGTCTCACCTACTCCTGTAACATCAGTTACTGCCCAAATGGAGAAAGCTCCAAAGTGTAAGGCTTTAGCTCCAACCTCTCTCCTAATCCTCGAACCTAGTATCCAATTACATATTAAACACCTCTGCTCAGAGGTTCCACAGAATTTCAAACTCAATGTATCCCAAGCATTCTATGAACGTCTTCCATGGGTCATGTACTATACTAAGGCAACAGTAAAAATGACAGACATGGCCCCTGTCCTTACAGGGTTTAAGGGTTAAGACAGACACAGCAAGTAATTTCAGTGATGATAACTGCTACGGGGAAGTAACGGGTGCTTTATGGTTGTGTGTATGTGTCTGTGTGTCAAATAAAGAGCAGTAAGCTTGGCAGAAATCTTGGAGGATGAGAGGCGTAGAGCAGGAAGAAGAAAATTCCACAAAGAAAAAACAGAATTTAACTGACTCCTTGCTCTCTTTTTCAAGTAACAAATTTAATTGGTCATTAAGTTTTATATTTTCTATCTCCTTAATATCTCTAAATTTAGTCCCTCTGAACAAATACAGACCCTGACACTTACTGTCTAGGCTACTGCAGTAGTTCTCTAACAGGCTCCTATCTTTCTTCTAATTCACTGTCCACACTTATCTTATTCATTTAATGCTGCTGTAACAGAAAATCCACAAGTGGATGGCTTTAACAAAGAGAAATTTATTCTCTCACAGTTTAGGAGGCTAGAAGTCCAAATTTAGGGTGTCAGCTCCAGGCGAAGGCCCTCTCTCTCCATTGGCTCTGGGGGGAGGTCCTTGTTATCAATCTTCCCCGGGTGAGGGAGCTTCTCAGCACAGGAACCTCAGGTACAAAGGAAGCACTCTGCTCCTGGTGCTGCTTTCTTGGTGGCATAAGGTCCCCCTGTCTCTCTGTTTGATTCTCTCTTTTATATCTCAAAAGAGGTTGGCTTAAATCACAGCCTAATCTTGTAGGCTGAGTCTTACTTCATTAACATAACTGCTGCTAATCCCACCTCATTAACATAATAGAGATAGAATTTACAACACATAGGAAAATCATACCAGTTGACAAAATGCTGGACAGTCACACAATACTGGGAATCATGGACTAGCCAAGGTGACACCCCGTTTTGGGAGACACGATTCAATTCATAAGAACAATCTTGCCGGTGTCCTTCTTAAACACCAACTGGGTTATGCAGGTCCATTACTTAAAAATACTTCAGCTGTTCTCCACTGATGATACTTAAAGCTTAAACTCCTCAGCAAGGCATACAAAGTCCGTTATAATCTGGCCCCTGATTCCCCTTCCAGTCTCATCTCCTGACTTGCTCCCACAATCTCTTTGTTCCAGCTGTGGAAATATGGGTGAGTCCCCACATACTCCACGTTCTCTCACCTGTGCCACCGCACATGCTCTCTCACTCTGCCAATTCATGCTGCCTCCTTCATAAAACCTTTCTGAACCCCCTGATCTTCCTCCCCATTCCCACTACCATAATCTCTCTACTGTACCTAAAAAAAAAACTATTGTTGTCAACTCCAACTCATATGCACAGAAATGAAAAATACTAGCCTCTTAATGTGTACTGCTGAATTTAAAAAATAATAAACCCAAACAAACCTTACATTATGGTAAGCAAGTGAAACAGGAGAAAGTACAGAGGCTCTGGAGTCAGAAAGCCATGCCAGCTTTTGAGATTCTGGGCACCTAACTTCTATAAACCTCCATTTCTTCACCTGTACATGGAAATAATTCTACTCATCTTCCTAGGTAAAGATAAAGGTTCAACAAGAATTTATGTAAATTATAGCAGATACTTTATAAGTGTGAATACTCTTTTCCCTCGTAAAGGACACCTCTGTCTAGTGCCCCCCTCATTACTCTGCTGTTTCCCCACAGGTTTTATATTACCTCACACTCCTTGGCTAGTTGGCTGGTCCACAGTGGGTTTTTACTCACAGTGGGCCAATGAGTCCCTTCGATCCAATTTATGGACCTTGTACAATAGGGAAAATCCCAGAATCTCTCAGGTGTTGAAGCTGCAAACCTTAAGGTTTGCTGAGAGCAATGATTCCTAACATGTAGAAAAGGCCAGACTGAAGGAAGAGACAAAAATTAAGCAGAGCTTGTGGCGCCTGAGGTCCAGCTGCATTCATGCTCTCTCCTTGGCTTGGGTTAGTTCAGCTCTTAGGAAGACTCCACAAGTTATCTCACATTTTCATCTCTTTCCCTTCTGCCTTAGCACATCTGGATTTCTGTTTTCCACAACCTCAAGACCCACTGCCATCAAGTTGATTCCAAGTTACAGCGACCTTACAGGACAGGGTAAAACTGCCCCGTAGGGCTTCCGAGACTATAATCTCTAGGGAAGCAGAGTGCTACATCTTTTTCCCATGAAGTCACCGGCAGGTTTGAATTACTGGCCTTCCGGTTAGCACCCAAGTGCCACCAGAGCTCCGCACAACCTCAAGATTCCTAATTAAAACATTCTTCTCAATTATGAGCCTAAGAGACAGAAAGAGCCACATGAACCAGAGACTACATCATCCTGAGACCAGGAGAACTAGATGGTGCCCGGCTACAACCGATGACTGCCCTGACAGGGAACACAACAGAGAACCCGAGGGAGCAGGAGAGCAGTGGGATGCAGACCTCAAATTCTCATAAGATCAGACTTAATCGTCTGACTGAGACTAGAAGGACCCCGGTGGTCATGGCCCCCAGACCTTCTGTTGGCCCAGGATGGGAACCATTCCCAAAGCCAACTCTTCAGACATGGATTGGACTGGACAATGGGTTGGAGAGGGATGCTGGTGAGAAGTGAGCTTCTTGGATCAGGCGGACACTTGAGACTATGTTGGCATCTCCCGCCTGCAGGGGAGATGAGAGGGTGGAGGGGGTTAGAAGCTGGCGAAAAGGACATGAAAAGTGAGTGGAGGGAGAGAGTGGGCTGTCTCATTAGCAGGAGAGTAATTGCGAGTGTGTAGCAAGGTGTATATGGGTTTTTGTGTGAGAGACTGACTTGATTTGTAAACTTTCACTTAAAGCACAATAAAAATTACAAAAAAACAAAAAAAAATCCTTCTCTCCACCCATGCAACAGAATACCAACCTCACATCCAGACCTATGAATTAGCTTCCGAGACCTAAAGAAAACCAGAAACAAGAGCACGCCAGGAGAGAAGAGGTATGACCATGAACCTGAGAATGGTCTGAGACTGTGGAGAGCAAAGAAAGTAGAAACAATTGAAAAGGTATTAAGTTGGAGAGACAGAGTGGAGGTTAAAAGGGAGGTGAGAAAAGGCAACACTAAGGTTTGGGTGGGCTGAAGGCCAGCAAAGGACAAATAATGTGAAAATCAGCCTCCTACTGCATGGTCTGGTACCTCTCATGGAGCTAGGGGTAGGCCCTTAAAGCAGAGCTCCCCTAAACGATAAGTGGGATGAGGATAGGGCACAGAAAGATGGAAAGGAGATTTTAAATGCAAAGCAGGGGAAAGAGAAACAATTTTTATCAGTTAACATAACTGAGTCACTCATTTAAGAAAAATTCACTTACCACCCAAACAGATTTTTTCCCAGCCCTTACACATTCTAAAAAGAGAGGAGTTGTATATTTAAAAACATTTAGAGTGATTTAAGCACATCCCAAAAGTCAACATGGCTAGGATTTAAACACAGGTATGTCTGACTCCGTACTTTCAATGACCACTGGGACAGAAAAGAATAACAAGAGACAAAGTACCCCGATTTTGCAGAGTAAAAAACAAAAACAGAACTGACAGTAGAAAAAAACAGTTTCAGTAGAGCAGAACCTTGACTACAAGGGTTTAAAAATAAATTCATCATTTAACAAATATTTGCTGTGTGCCAGACACAAAGAAAATGTACGGCAGAGACGAAGGCTACTTTTTAGGAAGTATGTCACTGAACAAAAGCAGAAAAATATAATGTACCTGGGAAGCAAAGAGTTGAAAAGAAAGATGCATAAACCAGTGGCCTTCTGAGTGTGTTTCCAGATACAGGGTAAGAGGCACCATAGGAGCTAAAAGTATACTAAAGCAAAGCTCATATTCCCTGATGGAGCAAGCTCTGGACAAGGTGGAAGAGATGGCTTCAGGAAGTAGGGAAAGTGAGGCAGGAGGCAGTCATGTGATAAGGGGATGAGGAACAGGGCAGGAGTTCAGCTCTACAAATCAGCTCTATTAAAAAGGGATCGTCAAAATGCTGCTACTGAGCAGCCATCCTCCTTTCAGATCTGATTAACCAACGGCTAGTTGCCGTTGAGTCAATCCCAAGACATGACGCATGATCCCGTGCATGTCAGAGTACAGCTGTGCTCCATAGGGTTTTCAATGGCTAGTTTTTTGGAAGTAGATCACCAGGCTTTTCTTCAGAGGTGCCTCTGGGTGGAATTGAACCTCCGACCTCTTGCTTAGCAGTTGTGTACACCTAATTTGTAGTTGGAAACCCTGATGGCGTAGTGATTAAATGTTACGGCTGCTAACCAAGAGGTCAGCAGTTCGAATCTGCCAGGCACTCTTTGGAAACTCAATGGGGCAGTTCTGTTCTGAAAGTTTGCTATGAGTCGGAATCAACTTGAAGGCAATGGGTTTTGGGTTTGGGAAGCACAGTGGCCACGCGACTATCTCCAGTAACTGAGCTATCCAGAGCCAAAGAAAACAGACAATGAGGACTGGCACCTAGGCCCAGTTTGGAAACTGTCAGGGACCAGGGGAAGAACATCACTGAGATGATGGGCAAGGAAAGAAGACAAGGGCATTCCAAGTACAGAAAACCGCATATAAGTAAAGATCAGTAGGTGCAACAAGGCAAAAAGGCATGAAATGACAGTGTTATCAGAGGAACCAAAAGTACTGTAGCTCAGTCTAACATCTGAGGTATAAACTGTGAGGCGCCCTGACATAAGATTAGGTCAGAGAGGAAGGGAGGAACCAGATTGTGAAAAATAGCACATAAATTACATACAAAGAAGTTTGGACTGCATCTTTTAGGTACTGAGGGGCTGCTGGCCATACCATGGAAGTCATTAACACAGCCCCAAGAAAGCGGTTTTCCAGTGTCTAGAACCCTAGATGACCCACAATAACTAGTCAACAAATATCTGCCCAATGACTGGGCAGGGGTGCAGGGTGCAGGGCTGAAGGAGGATACAGGGGGCAGGAGCAGAGCCTGAAAGGCTTGCTGTCCCTGAAGTAAGACAGCATTCACGCTCTCCTGCTTCCTGACTCTCTGCCGCTCTCAGATTGTGCTCTTTACCCCTCGAATGTCTGCCCTCCCTGTGGTCTAGAAACCTGGCAATCTTTCAAAGCCCATCCACCTAAAACCAGTTTATCCACAAGGCTGCTCCTGCTTCTCTGGGTGTTGTGAGCTCGCCCTCCCTCACCAGCCCACAGCCCTGTGCACATTTCCTGGGTTATTTTTGCACACTGTATATATTCCAACTAGGAGGTAATTATTTCCCCAATTAGGCTGTAGGTTTTCTAAAGATAATGCCAACCAACATTCCACTCTTCTCCGAATGTTCCAGGACTTACTGACATATGTGCACACCCCTCTGGGAGCTTACAGTTGGTAGCCCTTTACACTGATAGTTCTTAACGAGAGAATGATACGGGTATCTTCTCTTTGCTCCCAAGCCGTTCAGCTCTGACTGCAAATGTGCACGCATCCTGCTCAACAAAAGCCCTGCACTGAACTTTGGGCCCACTCTCCTTAGGAAGCAGTTGATGGGAGCCTGCACCTTGGAGGCTTCCCCATAATTTCAGTAGCTAATCAAAGTTCTTCCAAATGCCTACCTTTCAGAGTGGAGAGGGAGATGATACACACTTGATGTTTTTAGCAGCCCTCAGAGATCAGCCTAGGATCCTGTCTGCTTGGTATGCAGTAAATACTACTTTATTTGAATATCTGCATTTGTCTTCATGGATTACAAGAATTTAACCTACATAATGATTTGCGGAATTAGAATGACTTAGGTCTCTAAGATAACATACGGAAGTGACACACTTTCTGAAAAGATTCTATGCAGAATGAAGAATTTAATCAAATGAAATAAAGAAAACAGTGCAACAGCAGCTCTGAATGATAAAGTAATTACTTCATAAATAACCAATGTCTTGCGACCAATTTTTACATTTTTGAAATTTCTGCCTTGCTGTATGTCACAGGGATGCTTGTATGTGCTGAACTGGCCTATAAACTGTTTAACATGATATGCCTACAGAATGTAACAAACCAGTACTAAAATTATGACTATGTGAAATCATATAGTTATGTGACTATGGAGTAGAAAAGAACATAAAAAAATTTAAGTTGACAGGTTATGGGGTAGAATTGTGGATAATTACCATCTAAGTTACTGCTTTTGGGTAACTGTCATTGTCATCGAACGATATTTTTAAAATAAATACAAAGTGCTATGGCCACAAGGTTGTTATAAATCAAATCCACGTGCCACACAAGAAAAATTGCCAAGCTGTCTCACATCATATGTCAACATTCACGTTTATCAAAATCACTATCTCTATGAAGCTTTTCCCAATCCTTTTAATCTTATGTCATCATTCCACGTTCTTCCAACTAATGAAGAAGTGGAAGTAGAAACTCTACCTGCATACATTCAATTAATGCCCAATATTACTATCTGAGGGGCCCTGGTGGCACAGTGGTTAAGCATTTGGCTGCTAACTAAAAACATCAGCAGTTCAAATCCAACAGCCGATCTTCGGAAACTTTGCAGGGCAGTTTCACTCTGTCCTATAGGGTTGCAATGAGCTGGAATCGACTCGACGGCAACAGGCTTGGTTTTTTTGGTTTATAACTACCTGAGTGTTCATACCTCAGCCCATTTTGTTAAGTATAGTCCTTAAACGGAAAATCTACCCCCATGTAAATCAACCTTTCCTCGTCCATCTTCACTTGAATTCTAGTACCGGTACTGTCACTTACAGCAATTTCACCACTTAAGTTTTTTTTCCCATGATGTTCTTCTAGACTAAAGCACAGATGTTCAAACAGAATTACTAACTATGTCCAGAGGAAAATAATGTTTTGTGTTTGCTTGTAACATAGGGGGATATACCCAAAAAAACAACTGACACATAACTTTACTATTAGTCTTTCATTTACATGTTTCAAAAATGTGGATTTTAAATTTCATCATTAGCACATGTGGAATGTGTGCTGTCTGTAATTTCCACTGGGCAAAATTAATCAGATATACAGCCAAAAAAGGATGCCTTGATTCCGCCTCTGAATAAAACTACAGGAAAGAGCTCTAATGTTTTATCAGACCAAGAAAAGACGATGGAAATTCTAAATTAACCAGTGTCAATATGAGATAAGCTCTTCATTTCTGACAGTTTACAACTATTGTTCAAAAAATATTCCCCTGCATCACAGGCAAATAAAGGCATTACTTCACAGAATCCAAACTTTTTTTCACACATTAGTTCCAAATTTTACTGCGGAAATGAATGATTATTTTAAAGTGAGAACCTACTTTGTTTCACATTTTTATTAAATTCACAAACAAAAATCAATGCCTTCACGAACACTTAATGAATGGATTTTTAAAATTAATTCTCTGTGTTTTATCATGTACAGGTCATATTCTAACCCAGAAGGTAGATAACCCCTTCTTGATACAAATGAGAAAGCTGAGTTTATGAGAGCTCAAACTCCTAGTCATAATGAAAACCAGAGACAGAAATTCATTCATAGTAGACTACTGACCTCGTATTAAGTAGACTTATTACAGTAGGAAATATGCCATCAGCGTAAGTTTCCACCATTTAAGGTTTTTAGAAAGACATCCATTTTATAGAATAAAAAAAAAGATTTTGAAGATAAACTTTTCTTGGTATCAAACTTAGAACTCAAAAGTGTATGATTATAAGCCATATTTAAAACATCAATATAATAAATGTGAATAAATAGAATCCATAAATTTATTAGCAAAATAAGATTGGTTAAAATACATCTTTGCTGTGAAAGGTCTTCAGGCCACAGATAAATTTTATTCTGAGCCAGATAAAGAGAAAAAGCTTGCTCAGGAATAGCAGAGCACGGCATTAATGAGAATGAGGCTAACATCTTTTGCTATCTATTTCAAAACGATATCTGCAACATCAAAAATCCCTGAGGCAGAGCTCTATCTCAAAATACCTATTAAATACATTTCTACCGAGGCTGGCTGGGGAAAAAAAAAGTCTACGTGTCAAAAACCATTTTTCCACATTTTTTATTCTATCTGCAAATTATACACGCAAATTATAGAAAAAATGGAAAAGTGTAAAGAAGAAATTACTCAAAATTCTACCACCAAAAGACAGTAACTGTTGACGTTTTATTACCATTTTCCTCCTAAGGCTTCTTACAGAAAAGAGTAAAAACCCCAGCTTATAACTTCACATTACAGTAAGTGTACACTCCCATTCATAAAAATTCTACAGGTCTTGAAATGCATTACTTCTCATACTCAAATGTGACCTGTTTTCAGGTCACGTGAGGGAATACCAGTGGTCACTGAAGCACGTGTCACGTTGCTAAGACCCTGGTTTAAAGGCCATCCTACCACAGACCGCACCAGGTTCTCTCGGGAGCAAATACAATTTTAAAGTTAGGGAATTCAAATCTCACACAAATCCTGAGCTTGCAGATGAGGTATACCTAATTGGCCCTCTATCAATTTAGAAGCTCAGGATTAATAGTAATCATTTATAAATATATTATGCTTTCCCCTTGACACTATTACAAAGCTCCTTGATACTATTATTTCATCTTCATTAAAGCTACGAGAAAGGTATGAGATAGGATACTTCTCAGATCACCAATACAGAAAACCGAGGTACAAAGAGATTAAATGACTTAAAATTTATCCAATCAGCTTAAAATATAAGAACTAGAAATCAGGCCTTTTAATGAACAGCATCATTTTCTATTTGTGTTAATCTACACTGAAATCTATGTAAGACGACACTATGAAGGAGAAAAAAATTGTTAAATATTAGACTGGGCTTGAGAAATTCTAAAATCAAGGCGTGATTCTGGGGGGAAGGCATGTAACTCATTCTATACCATAACAAGATTTTTAACAATAATACGAACACCTGCAGGTGTAAAATAAGCAAAAACATTTGGAACATTCTGCTTATAGAAACATTCCTTTCAGTATCAAGGTAACTTAAATTCTTTGTTTCAGTTTCCTTATCTTTGAAATGGGATGTTGTTGTTAGTTGCCACCGAGTCGATTCCAAATGGGGCTGGCGAGACTTATCTCACGGTTGCGGTGCAGACTGAGTTGGTGTACATAAACCTCTTAGAACTGTGCCTGGCACAAAGTAAAGCTTAAATAAGTGTTCGGCTACAAGAGGGAAGGCCAGAAAATTCACATCCCTTACCCCTTCTACGAATTGCCATTGGCGTTGTTGTCAGGTGCTGAGCTGCTGAGTTGGCTCCAACTTATAGGCACCTCATGAACAACAGAAGGAAACACTGCCCAGTCCTGCATGATCCTCACAATCGTTGTTCTGTTTGCTCCCACTGCTGCAGCCACTGTGTCAATCCATCTCGTTAACTGTCGTCTTCTTTTTCACTGACCCTCTGCTTTACCAAGCATGATGTCCTTCTCCAGGGACTAGTCCTTCCTGATAAGGTGTCCAAAGTAAGTGAGACGGAGTCTCGCCACGCTCTCTTCTAAGGCGCATTCTGGCTGTACTTCTTCTAAGACAGATTTGTTCGTTCTTCTGGCAGTCCTCCACGGTATATTCGATATTGTTCACCAATACCAAAATTCAAAGGCAGGAATTCTTCTTCGGTCTTCCTTATTCACTGTCCAGCTTTCACATGCATATGAGGTGCATGGCTTAGGTCACACGTGCCTTAGTCCTCAAGCAGACATCTTTACTTTTTAACATTTTAAAGAGGTCTTTTGTAGTAGATCTGCTCAATACATCCTTGAATTTCTTAACTGCTGCTTCCATGGGCAAATAAGTGTTAGTCATGTAAAACCTTGTGGGTTCCTTATTTGTTTGTTTTTTCAACCAGGAGCTAAACACAGAGGCTCTAAAACTTCAAGGAAGGAAAGCATTTCATACTCTCTTGAATTTATTAAGTACTGATGTTCACCAGGAGCCCTAAGTGGCCCAGTGGTTAAGAGCTTTGCTACTAACCAAAAGATCGGCAGTTCAAATCCAGCAGGTGCTCCTTGGAAACCCTATGGGGCAGTTCTACGCTGTCCACAGGGTCGCTGTGAGCTGGAATCAACTCGACAGCAACAAGTTTAGTTTAACGGGTTTGATGTTCAATAATTCATTTCAGAGGATAATACCACTAAAACCTGAATATGAGGCATTTAGATATATTTCTACCCACAAAATTTTAAACTATATTGCCTAGAAACGAGCCTACATCTAAAGAGGTCAGTTTACCAAATACGTTTTCTGGTCATAATCAGATAGATCACACTTCCACATGCCTGTCAAAGTTTCAGCACCTTCACAATGACAGGCTTATGGCCACGATTCCATGCCCGGCTGAAAACCATGTTAGAGCAACAGTAAGCTGGACTTAAAGCTGAAGATGAATTTGAAAAAGAAAAAATTCATCCCAGTCAATACATAACAATTATTATCCTTTTCATTCCAATTAAGTAGGTAACGCAGTGGGAAAGCGTGTTCTGTGTTACCAAAGTGATTTCAAAACTGTGGTAGTACTACAAGGGGGAAAAATTAGTCCTGCATTCTCTTTCCATTATGATGATTATTCAGTAAACAGTTCTACTTGCTTCCGGGATAGATTTTTCGAGGATTATAGGTGGAAAAAAAGTTTTGTCATTTTCTGGAAGGGTTTACCCTTTAACATGGAACACTCCATTGGGGCAACATAACACTTTAACTTGGCTCAGACCCAGTGACCCAGATAATCTAGACGACCATCCTGATGGACAGACAGGGACTATAAAGGACATGTTCTGAATTCAAGGCTTAAAGACTGCCAGAATCGATTTCATTCGCTTTAGAAGCTGAGCACTTTCACAAAGGATAACTATCACTACTTGTCTTTAATCCGTTCACGATGCCATTTAACTTTCTTGCCTTTTTACTCAGTCCATCCATTCACCTGGCCTAACTTTAAAAGTCACATCGCCACACATTCTCTCCTCCCAAAGGCTCTCCCCAGCAGCAGAATCCAACACTAAAGAAGTGGCCAAAACAGCAGGGTCCCATTTTCCTCTTTTGAGAGAAATGAATGGCCTTGTCAAAAAGTAAAGCCGCGCCGACTTGGGGAACAGGCGGACAGAGCCCACCTTTTCAACTCAAGCCCGCCGCTGCCCCGCCAGCCTGGCCGCGCACCCGGGCGCACGCACCTCCCCGGCGCCGCCTGCAGGTCCGGCTCCAGGCCGGGAGAGGTGCGCCCCGAGCTGCCCCGCACTCCCCCGGGACCACTCACCTTGCTGGGCACCGGCGTCCTCGAGCAGCAGGAGAATGAGTACGAGCAGGAGGAACAGGGGCATGGAGGAGGACGAGGAGGAGGAGTTGGAGCCGGGAGGAAGGGAGCGGGAGCTGGAGAGCGAGAGCGCGGCCCGGGCGGGGGCGGCGGCCGCGGCCCGAACTCCGGGGCGCTGCGGGCTGCGCCCGGCTCTCAGCACAGCCCGGCGCGCCATCGCCGCTGCCGGCAGTCCGCCTGCATAGTGGGCGCCCCGGGGCCACGGCAGCCAGCGACGCGGCGGCGGCGGCGGGAGAGCAAGGGGCAGCGCGCGCCTCGCCCCGCGCCGGGACCCCCTCCGCCCCTCACCCCGCTTTCGCCTCCTCGTTCGTCCCTTCCCTCCGCTCCCCGCCCCGAGAGCCCAGGCGGAGCGCAGGGGAGGGGAGGGAAGGAAGCCGGGAGGTTGAGCCGCTAAGGACCGCCGCGGCGGAGCTGGGGGACGCACCTCCCGGGCCGCACTCTCGCCCGAACCCCGGCTCGCCGCGCTCGCCCGCGGCTTTGGCTAGCAAGCTGGCAGGCGGGCTGCCAGCTCCCTCGCGCTCCCTCTCGCGCGCGCAGGCCACGCCTCCTCAGCCCGCCAAGGCCAATCCGCAGTCGGCTTTGGTCCGTCGGCCTCCGCGCCACCCAATCAACACGCTCCCTCTTCGGTCGGCCCGCTAGCTCCCCGACCCACCGTTGGAGCTCCACCGCCCCTCATCTCTCTCCTCCAATCCCCTTTGATCTTGGGAAGCGTCCCACCCTCCTACTCCAGCCCCGGTCCCGCCCCGCGCCCTGGCCCCCGCGGCCCCCGCAGGCTCGCGCGCCTGTTATTGTTGGGACCGCTGCCCAAGCTGGTCCCGCCGAGGCCGTCGCTCGCTCCGGTCAATGACTTCCGGGACTTCCCCTCATCCTGC
The DNA here is from genome assembly GCF_024166365.1 of Elephas maximus indicus. Lineage (NCBI taxonomy): Eukaryota > Metazoa > Chordata > Mammalia > Proboscidea > Elephantidae > Elephas > Elephas maximus. The sequence goes on from NC_064836.1 coordinate 69,551,466, forward strand.
TCTCCCTGCTCCTCCGGCCCAGCTTGCTCATCGCTCCACCCCGCTGCACATCAGGCCACTGGAGGGGGTGGGAAACCCGGATCCTGAATAGTTTTAGCTGGGAGCTGAGACTAAAAGACTTTTTTTTTTTTTTAAGCAGAACGTGTTTTTTATTGAAACTACAGTTGCACACATAATACAGAAATCTTGCAGGATCTACTGTGGGGACAGAGATGGAGATACATCATGCAAGTCAGAATGAACTAAGTGCTAGTTAGACCAAACCCAAACCCATTACCATCCAGTCGATTCCAACTCATGGGGACTCCATGTGTTTCAGAGCAGAACTGTGCCCCAGAGTGTTTTCAATGGCTGTGATCTTACGGAAGTAGATTGCCAGGCCTTTCTTCTGCAGTGCTCCAGATGGGTTCAAACTGCCAACCTTAAGTACTCCAGCATTTAGGAATTTGATGGAGATGTGTAAGGAGATCGAGTGACCAAATGAAAGGGTCTTTTGGGGAAGGAAAAACCCGAAGGACTAGGCAGTGATTTGTTTTAGAGGGGAGAGAGGTGTCATCCGGGATATTTTAACTTCAGCCCTTGGGAGGAGGATGGTGTCATTAACAAAGTCAGGAAACTGGAAGGGTGGATGGAGTAGGTAGTGTGAGAAAGTGAGTTAATTTTGGGCATGTTGAACTTTAGATGTCGGTTCGACTAATATGTGAAGCTGTAGGCAGGTGGACATTTTGGTCTAAAGCTCAATTTGATTAATGCACTGCAGTTACGGGTCTGGGAGTCATGGATAGATGTAATATTTAAAACCATGGAAGGGACTGACATCCTCAAATGAAAATCTGAGAGTTGGAAGGTACTTTGGAGGTCATGTTTTTCAACTTCCCTGCATACCTCTCATGCGATAAACCCTCCTACTAAGTTACTTTAATATGCATTTATTGGATGCTTTGTAAACCCTACAATGCTTCAGGTCTAGCAGGCATTAGGCATACAAAGTTAAATCCCAGCCAGTAACCCAGTGCCCTCAAGTTGATTCCAACTCATAGCAACCCTATATGACAGAGTAGAACTGCCCCATAGAGTTTCCAAGGAGCACCTAGCAGATTCAAACTGCCGACTCTTTGGTTAGCAGCCGTAGAAAGTTAAATCAGAGGAGCTTAAAGCCTGATGGGGAAGATGAACACATAAAGGAATTCATTATCAGTGCCATGGTGGAGGTATGGATTGTGAACCCACACTGGAGTGGAAGGAGTTCAAGGAACCTGTCATGGCAATTATGAAGCTCCAGCTGAGTCTTGAAGTGGACAAAGTGAGGAAAAACCATTGCTGTCGAGGCGATTCCAAGTCATAGTGACCCTATAGGACAGAGTAGAACTACCCCATAGGGTTTCCAAGGAGCGGCTGATGGATTCGAACTGCCAACCTCTTGGTTAGCAGTCTGAGCTCTTAACCACCGCACCACCAGGGCTCCAAAGTGAGGAAGGCCAGGAACAAGATAGGCTGGAGCAAAGACACAGCAGTAAATAGTGTTGGTGGAGTGGAATCATTTTGGCAGCTGCTGCCTTAATGACAGAACTAGAGATTAGTCTGGAAAAACTGGTAGGGGAAAGATCTAAGCCAGTCTTAGGACTAAGGAGTTAGTACTTCATTTTGGAACCTCGAGAAACAAATAAAGGGTTCTGAGCAAGAGAGTGGCATTATCAGATTTTTATTGTAGAAAATAGAATTGGACAGAAGGGAAAGCAATGGATTGAGCAAGAGCAAGACTGGAAACCAGGAAAAGCTAGTCCAAAGACTGTTCCAATAATCTGTATGCTTAGTCTCGGTTTAAGGGAGTGTAGGTGTGTCTGAACTGCTGGTAGCAGTGGGCTTGGGAAGGGGCAGGGGGGACTAGCTGGAGGAATATTTATGAACTTAATGATGAGTTGTGAAGTAAGGAGGAGTTGAGGAAGATGCTTAGGTTCTGGGTAGGAGGTCGTGCTATTCCCAGAGCAAGGGACTGCCAGAAGGGGAGCTGGTTTGGTTGAAAAAGGAAGAAGATGAGATCATGAGTTCCATATTGGACATAACCTTGAGGTCACAGAGGTGGGGTCAGAGGAAGGCCTTATGAATCTCAGGCTGGCGCTCTCTTGGCTTTGTAGAACTGTTCGAGAAGCAGAAACCTCACCTGTAAACTAGCACAGTTATGGAAGTTTTTCTGGAAGAGGCAAAACGTGGACTATAGCTACCCCTCCTCTTGCTAACCCAGCATGGAAAGGTTCAAATTTACATGTGCCTAGAGCAAGAGATGGGGGCACTTATATTTTCTTATCCCTGTTGTACTTACTGTCCAGTATTTTAAAGGGTTATTAAAAATGGAGAATAGAGAGGTGATGAGACTCTGAACGCAGTCAGTGGCAGGGAAGGGAGGAGGGAGGGAGGAGCAGATTGGAGTTATATATAAAGCGGTAAAATCAAAAAAATCTTAGTGATCAGTACTATTTTAACAAGTCCTTCTACCTATGTTTCAGTTTTTGGTTTTGCTTTGGAAATACAGTTTTGCTATGTGTAAAGAGAGAATTACAGGTGTGGCACCAATGTGGTTCTGCCCTGCTTTCTCCCCATATCTCCTGATCATTGTCACATTATTAAGTTGCAAAAAATGTTATTAGATGACTGCTCTGTGATGACCACAAACTCCTCATTTGACTCACACCAAAAAAACCTAACATGTGTTTGCTTCTAGGGCAGTGCCTGGACAGAGTAGAACTCTTTTGTATATTACCTCCCTCACTCCCTGCATGCTCTAGCCAACTTTGTCATCATCCTTGCCTCTGGGACTTGCATGTGTGGAGGTTGACATCTACCGAGGCAGCGGGAACAATACTTGTCCAGGACCATTTCACCCACATGACCCAGATGACAATGGCTGGATCAGAAGTGAGGATTCAAGGTGGGGCAAAGATGGCGAAGTAGTCAGATGCTTCCAGTGATCCCTCTTACAACAAAGAGCTGAAAAAAACAAGTGGAACAATTATACTTAGGACAAGTTAGGAACCCTGAACATCAAAGGCAAAGCTATAAAACAGACAGAGCAGCAGGGGGAGGGAGACGTGGTTCAGAAGCAACAAGGAGTTCTTGGACCTGAATAGCCAGGAACCTTCAGGCACCATTCCCTGGAGCAACTGCAGTGGGGGTGGCGGTAGCGTTCCAGACGCAGTTTCCTCAGGGAGAGACAATTAGCCAAACAGCCTACTCACAACCAGAGAAAAATAGTGCTCTCGGCAAAAGCTAAGTATTTGCATTTATTTTACCATGTCCCCAGCCCCCAAGCCAGCTTCAGCGGCTGGCAATATCCCTGGGACTGAGATAGGCTCTGCTGCAAGCCCTGAGCCATTCTCCGGGCCTTGGAGAAGGAATAAATTCATGATTGGGGGAAAAGATAATCTCCCAGCTCCACTAAGCTGCAGAGCTCAGGACAGAAGCAGCTCCTGTCCAGGTATAAATGGTCCATGGCCTTTGAATACCTTTCACCTCTGCATGGACTTGTGTGGGCCTATTTCAGGAGAATAGGCCCTTGTTGGCAGACTGCAACTGTTTCAGCTGTGCAGTGGAGAAGTGGGTGTTTGATGTTTGACACCACTTTGCCTATTAAACAGGGTCCTCACCGACCCACATCAGGGTCCTAAGGACTGGTGGCTCCACACATGTAACCTAGCCACCCACAACAGGGGTCCAAGGATAAGTGATACCTCCCAGTGCTTACAACCAAAATCACTGGGTGCCCATGGTCCATCTGCAGAGCTCATCCACCTGTGCACTGTAGGGAACAGGGATGCGCTCTCCTCACAGACACTTGGGGAACGGTTGTCAGCCCTCTGCCTTGTTAAGAGCATGACCCCCTGCTGCAACCAGATACTGGTACCTACACCTATCACCCTTGCCCCTCTAAGACTGTAGGACAGAGCCTGTACTGCACACTTGATGACCAACTACCTGGACACCTGAGCTGAATCCATACAAGAAAAGTGAATGGACTCCTAAGCTCATATACCTGATAACAGCTCTAGCTATCTGGTGACAGGACATTAGAGCTTCAAAGGTGAAAATAATTAAGCCAGCTCACTCAAACAACCTATTTGGGCATATCAAAACAAAACAAAACTAGAAGCTACAATGCAGTAAGCAAACGTAAACTAATACAATAACTTATAGATGGCTTGGAGACAACAGTTAATACCAAATCACACGGCTTCAACAAGCTTTCAAAACAAGGAATCTTCTGGATGAAGCTACATTCCTGGAATTACCAGATGCAGAAGACGAAAGATTAATATACAGAACTCTTCAAGACATCAGGAAGGAGATCAGCCAAAAAGCAGAACCACCCAAAGAACAAACAGATAAAACAGTTGAAGAAATTAAAAAGGTTATTCAAGAACATAATGAAAAATTTAATAAGCTGTAAGAATCCATAGAAAGACAGCCATCAGAAATTTAGAGCCTTAACCATAAAATTACAGAAGTAGACAACTCAGTGTAAGTCAGAGGAGCAGAATTGAGCAAGTGGAAGGCAGAATTAGAGAGATTGAAGATAAAACACTTGGCACCAAAATATTCAAAGAAAAAACAGATAGAAGAATTTAAAACAACGAAGAAACCCTAAGAATCATGTGGGACTCTACCAAGAGAAATAACCTAGGAGTGACTGGAGTACCAGAACAGGGAGGGAGAACAGAAAATACAAAGAAAGTTGTTGAACATTTGTTGGCAGAAATATCATAAAAGATGAGAAGATACCTATCCAAGATGCTCATTGAACTGCACATAAGGTAGATTTTAAAAGAAAGCCACCAAAACATATTATAATCAAACTTGTCAAAACCAAAGATAAGGAGAGAGTTTTAAGAGTGGCTAGGGATAAACGAAAAGTCACCTACAAAGGAGAGTCAATAAGAATAAGCTCGGACTACTCAGCAAAAACCATGCAGGCAAGAAGGTAATGGGATGACTTATATAAAGCATTGAAGGAAAAAAAAATGCCAACCAAGAATCATATATCCAGCAAAACTGTCTCTCAAATATGAAGGCAAAATTAGGACATTTGCAGATAAGCAGAAGTTTAGGGAATTCATAAAAACCAAACCAAAACTACAAGAAATACTAAAGGGAGGTCTCTGGTTAGAAAATCAATATCAGGTATCAACACAAGGCTAGAACACGGAACAGAGCAACCAGATGTCAACCTAGACAGGGAAGTCATCAAAATAAATCCAGATAAAAAAGAAATGCTCAAAACAGGGAAACAGCAATGTCGTCATGTAAAAGAAGACAACATTAAAACAATAAAGAGAGACTAAGAAATGTAGTCATAGATCTTTCATATGGAGAGGAAGTCAAAGCGATATAATGAAGTAAAAGCTGGGTTTAAACTTAGAAAAATAGGGGTAAATATTAAGGTGACCACAAAGGAAACTAACAATCCTATTCATCAAAATAAAATACAAGAAAAAAATACTCAGGAGAAAAAAATCAACAACAAATGAGAGGAAAAGACAGTATATGAGATAAACTCCTCAGCACAAAAAATTAAGTGGGGAAAAAGAACCTGTCAACAACACACAAAAAAAAAGACATCAAAATGACAGCACTAAACTCATACCTATCCATAATTATGCTAAATGTAAATGGACTAAATGCACCAATAAAGAGACAGAGAATGGCAGAATGGATAAAAAAACATGATCCATCTATATGCTGCCTACAAGAGACACACTTCAGACTTAAAGACACAGACAAACTAAAACTCAAAAGATGGAAAAAAAACATATCAAGCAAACAACAATCAAAAAAGAGCAGGAGTGGCAATATTTATTTCTGACAAAATAGACTTTGAATTGAAATCCACCACAAAGGATAAGGAAGGACGATGTATAATGATTAAAGGGACAATATACCAGGAGGATATAACCATATTAAATATTTATGCACCCAATGACAGGGCTGCAAGATACATAAAACAAACTCTAACAGCTTTGAAAAGTGCGATAGACAGCTTCACAATTATAGTAGGAGACTTCAACACACCACTGTCACTGAAGACAGAACATCCAAAAAGAAGCTCAGTAAAGACGCAGAAGATCTAAATGCCACAATCAACCAACTTGACCTCATAGACATATACAGGACAGTCCACCCAACAGCAGTCAAGCATATTTTCTTTTCTAGCACACACGGAACATCCTCTAGAATAGACCACATATTAGGTCATAAAGCAAACCTTAGCAGAATCCAAAACGTCGAAATATTACAAAGCATCTTCTCTGATCATAAGGCTATAAAAGTAGAAATCAATAACAGAAAAAGCAGGAAAAAAAATCAAACACTTGGAAACTGAACAATACCCTGCTCAAAAACGACTAGGTTATAGAAGACATTAAAGATGGAATAAAGAAATTCATAGAATCCAATGAGAATGAAAGCACTTCCTATCAGAACTTTTGGGACACAGCTAAAGCAGTGCTCAGAGGTCAATTTCTATAAATAAGTGCACACATACAAAAAGAAGAAAGGGCCAAAATCAAATAATTATCCCTACAACTTGAACAAATAGAAAGGGAGTGACAAACGAAACCCTCAGGCACCAGAAGAAAGCAAATAATAGAAATTAGGGCAGAATTAAATGAAATAGAGAACAGAAAAACAATTGAAAGAGTTAACAAGACGAAAAGCTGATTCTTTGAAAAAATTAACAAAGTTGATAAACCATTGGACAAACTAACAACAGAAAAACAGGAATGGAAGCAAATACCCTGAGTAAGAAATGAGATGGGTGATAATATAACAGACCCAAATTAAATTAAAAGAATCGTATCAAACTACTACGAAAATTGTACTCTAACAAATTTGAAAACCCCAGAAGAAATGGATGATTTCCTAGAAACACACTACCTACCTAAACTAACACAAGCAGAGGTAAAACCCATCTATAAAACAAGCAGAGGTAGAACAACTGAATAGACTCGTAACAAAAGAAGAGATCCAAAAAATAATTTAAAAACTCCCAACAAAAAATAAAAGCCCTAGCATGGACGGCTTCACTGCAGAGTTCTAGAAACTTTCAGAGAAGAGTTAACACCACTACTACTAAAGGTATTTCACAGCATAGAAAAGGACAGAATACTACCAAACTCATTCTATGAGGCCAGCATATCCCTGATACCAAAACCAGGTAAAGACAACACAAAAAAAGAAAATTACAGACCTATATCCCTCCTGATCTTAGATGCAAAAACCCTCAACAAAATTCTAGCCAATAGAATTCAACAACGTATCAAAAAAATAATTCACCATCACCAAGTGGGATTCATACCAGGTATGCATGGATGGAAAACCCTGGTGGTAAATTTTTTTTTTTTTTTTTTATCGTGGTTAAGTGCTATGGCTGGTAGTTTAAATCCACCAGGTGCTCCTTGGAAACTCTATGGGGCATTTCTGCTCTGTCCCATAGGGTCACTATGAGTTGGAATTGACTAGACGGCAATGGGTTTGGTTTTTTGGGTTCACACAGGGATGGTTCAACATTAGAAAAACAATTAATGTAATCCATCATATAAATAAAACAAAAGACAAGAAAGACATGATCTTATCAATTGATGCAGAAAAGGCATCTGACAAAGTTCGACACCCATTCATGATAAAAACCCTCAGCAGAATAGGAATAGAAGGAAAATTCCCCAACTTAATAAAGGACATTTACACAAAGCCAACAGCCAACATCATCCTAAATGGAGAGATTCTGAAAGCATCCCCCTTGAGATGGGGAACCAGACAAAGGTGCCCTTTATCACCACTCTTATTCAACATTGTGCTGGAGGTCCTTGTCAGAGCAATTAAGCTAGATAAAGAAATAAAGCACATCCAGATTGGTAAGAAAGAAGTAAAAGTATCTCTATCTGCAGATGACATGATCTTATACACAGAAAACCCTAAAGAATCCTCAAGAAAACTACTGAAACGTATAGGAGAGTTTGGCAGATTATCAGGATACTAGGTAAACATACAAAAATCAGTTGGATTCCTCTACAACAAAAAGAACATCAAAGAGGAAATCACCAAATCAATGCCATTTACAGTAGCCCCCAAGAGGATAAAATACTTAGGAATAAATCTTACCAGAGATGTAAAAAACCTATACAAAGAAAATTCCAAGAAACCAAAAGAGACCTACAGAAGTAGAAAAGCATACCTTGCTCATGAATAGGAAGACTCAACATTGTAAAAATGTCTGTACTACCCAAAGTGATCTATAGATACAATGCAATTCCAATGCAAATTCCAATGACATTTTTTAATGAGATGGAGAAACAAATCACCAACTTCATACGGAAGGGAGAGAGGCCTCAGATAAGTGAGCAGTAACAAAAAAAAAAGGACAAAATGGGAAGCCTCACATTACTATATTAGAACTTACTATACCACCACAGTAGTCAAGACAGCTTGGTACTGGTACATCAACAGATACGTGGGCCAATGGAACAGAATTGAGAATCTAGATGTAAATCCATCCACATATTAGGAGCTGATATTTGACAAAGGGCCAAAGTCAGTTAAATGGGGAAAAGACAGTCTCTTTAACAAAAGATGCTGGCATAACTGGATATCCATCTGCAAAAAGATGAAACAAGACCCATACCTCACACAATGCATAAAAACTAACTCAAAATGGATCAAAGACCTAAATACAAAATCTAAAACAATAAAGATAATGGAAGAAAAAATAGGGACAACATTAGGAGCCCTAATACATGGAATAAACAGTATAGAAAACATTACTAACAATGCACAAACACCAAAGAGAAACTAGATAGCTGGGATCTCCTAGAAATCAAACACCTATGCTCATCCAAATATTTCACCAAAAGGTTACCTACAGACTGGGAAAAAGTTTTTAGCTATGACATTTCCAATCAGCGTCTGAGCTCTAAAATCTACATGATACTGCGAAAACTCAACTACCAAAAGACAAATAACCCAGTTATGAATGGACAAAGAATATGAACAGCTACTTCACTAAAGATGACATGAGGATACATGAGGAAATGCTCACGATCATTAGCCATTAGAGAAATGCAGATCAAATCTAAAATGAGATTCCATCTCACTCCAACAAGGCTGGCATTAATCCAAAAAACAGATAATAATAAATGTTGGAGAAGCTGTGGAGAGATTGGAACACTTATACACTGCTGGTGGGGGTGTAAAATGGTACAACCACTTTGGAAATCGATTTGGTGCTTCCTTAAAAAGCTAGAAATCGTACTACCATACGATCCAGCAATCCCACTCCTTGGAATATATCCTAGAGAAATAAGAGCCTTTACAGGAACAGATATATGCACACCCATGTTCATTGCAGCATTGTTTACAATAGCAAAAAGATGGAAGCAACCAAGGTGCCCATCAACAGATGAATGGATAAATAAATTCACTCAATGGAATACTACGCATTGATAAAGAACAATGATGAATCTGTGAAACATTTCATAACATGGAGGAATCTGGAAGGCATTACGCTGAGTGAAATCAGCAGTTGCAAAAGGACAAATATTTTATGAGACCACTATTTTAAGAGCTTGAAAAATAGTTTTAACAAAGAAGAAAACATTCATTGATGGTTATGAGAGTGGGGAGGGAGGGAGGGAGAGGGGTATTCACTAATTCCATAGTAGACAAGATCTATTCTAGGTGAAGGGAAAGACAACACACAGTATAGGAGAGGTCAGCACAACTGGACTAAACCAAAAGCAAGGAAGTTCCCTGAATAAACTGAATAGTTCAAAGGCCAGCATAGCAGGGGCAGGGGTTTGGGGACCATGGTTTCAGTCTAGGCCAGTTGGCATAATAAAATCTATTAAGAAAACATCCTGCATCCCACTTTGGAAAGTGGCATCTGGGGTCTTAAATGCTATCAAGCAGCCATCTAAAATGCATCAATTGGTCTCAACCCACCTGGAGCAAAGGACAACGAAGAAGACCAAAGACACAAAGTAATTATGAGCCCATGAGACAGGAAGGGCCACATAAACCACAGACTACATCAGCCTGAGACCAGAAGAACTAGATGGTACCTGGCTACAACTGATGACTGCCCTGACAGGGAACGCAAGAGAGAACCTCTGAGGAAGCAGGAGAGCAGCGGGATGCAGATCTCAAATTCTTATAAAAAGACGAGACTTAATGGTCTGTCTGAGACTAGAAGGACCCTGGAGGTCATGGTCCCCAGACCTTCTGTCAGCCCAAGACAAGAACCATTCCCAAACCAACTCTTCAGACAGGGATTGGACTGGACTATAAGAAAGTGATATTGGTAAAGAGTGAGCTTCTTGGATCAAGTAGACACTTGAGACTCTGCGGGCAGCCCCTGTCTGGAGGGGAGATGAGAAGGCAGAGGGGGACAGAAGCTCACTGAATGGACACGGAAATAGAGGGTGGAGAGAAGGAGTGTGCTGTCTCATTGGTGGAGAGCAACTAGGAGTATATAGCAAGGTGTGTGTAAATTTTTGTATGAGAGACTGACTTGATCTGTTAACTTTCACTTAAAAAAGCACAGTAAAAATTTAAAAAAAAAAAAAAAAAAAGTGAGGATTCTGATCGGGTCCCCAAGTGGATAAGTTCATAGGAAGCCATTATCATAGCAGCCAGAGGCCCCAAGAAGCTAAAATGACTCTAAAAGCCAAGCCAGGTCCCACCTCCTTTTCCTAGAGTCTCAAATAAATAAGGCTCCCTTAGGGACAAGACCGAGAGAGTACCCTCAAACTGAGCAGTGTCTTCATTGTACCTGAGTTCATTGATGTGGCCTGGGACTTGTACATTCATAGTCAAGTCCATTCATTGACTGATAAATGAAATAATTCTTTAGATGAAGGTTCTGGGGAAGACCGGGGCCTCAGGAAAAGAACATGTGGATAATAACATATGAAATATCAGAAAATGAAAATATGCATCATTTTAATATAGTTATGACTTTTTACTTCATGTTAAGATATTTAAAATGAATATAGATCCTCCATCTAAATTTTAATTCACCAGACTTTCCTTGTCTTTTTTCTTCCCCCTTGCTCATTTTTCCCCCTTCTTTTAATGGATAAAAAGTAGAGACGTAGAGAAAATGAAATTGATCTATAGAGAAAAGGGAAAATACGAAAGGAATGATGACACTCTACTTTTTCTACTTATAAATGAATCCAGCGAAATCACTGCTAAGGAAATGCGAATAGGGGATAGAACCTGGGGATCAGTGCCTTTGCTCTGACGGTACAGAAACATCTGGGTTTTAATGATATGATACGTAATAATTATTGGCACCACCATTGCTATTAAATGTCTGGTAAGCATTAATAAAACAGAAGCGGCTCATTTAAAATGGCATTTATACAGGAGAGCTTGTGGATGATGGTATGTAGTGAATCACTGGTGGGGTTTCTCAGTGAGTGTGTATTTTTGGCAGGATAATAGAAAAAGGGAACAAAAGATAATTTATGTTTGTGATCTTTCAATAGAATGGGAGTGAAAGAAGACCATGGTAGTTCTGGAGAAATATTTCCGACTACAAAGACCAGGGCCATAAGGTCTGGTTGCTATTCTCCCAGGAGCATTTTCATGGTCCTGTTGATTGTTTGGACAAATGTTCACAGCCAAGTTTGTTTCTAAATGTCTGAATTCTGCTGAGGAGACTTTCTTCCTTTCCGTCAATGGAAGTGGTTTGGATACATTTTTCTTTATCTTATAAGCTTCTTTCTGTTAGTCTTTTCAGTCAAATCTAGGGTTATTTCCCAAATTTTATTAACATTTATGAACTATTTAGTTCTTACAGCATATTTGAGACAGAAGTGCTGCAAAGTGAATTTATTATTGAAGATATTTACTTTCCACTAGTTTACTGGATAATGACATTAAATATTTTTTATTGTAAGAGTCACATTGGCATTTTTCACTAGCACAACTGGCTTTGATTATTTTCTGTTTGCTTCTTCCTACACTACAACACACTCTCTTTCCCTTTCTCTCCCTGTTACACACACACAGACACACACAGACACACACTCACACACACACACACACTTGGTTTCCTAATAACAGAAGAAATTGAACCAATCCGCTACTATGGGTCACAACAAGATGGTTTAAGCCTAGCATTCTATTTCTGGCAGAATGTCTTTTTTTTTTTTTTTAATATTAGAACAAAATTTATTTTCAACTTGTGTAGCTTATTGCAAAATCTTGTGGAGGGAGAAGGACAAGCATTGTACTCTTCCTGATAGACATGTAAGAAAACAGGCTTGGAGAGATTACATGATTTTCTCAGTGTCACACAGCTATATGTTACTAGAGTCAAGATTCAAAGTACATGTGTGGAGAGGAAGGGTATGACTTTTATATCCATCAGTCTTTTTATATCTTTAGAGAATCTTCATTTAAATGAATTCTTTGGAAAGTTAGGAATTTCATATAACTGAACTCCCAGAAAATAAACTTTTATTCCTTTATACTACCTCCTTCAAATCTTTAATTTTGGTTCTTAGAAGAAAGTTTACTAAAAATGAATTTAATAGTTTCTTTACCTCTTCCTAGATGGCTTGGTGTCACTGTCATGAAGGTCAGTGGGCTGCAGTTCAATAATGTCTTCAGAATTACATGGCAAGTGGAGGTTGTTTGCCCCTACAATAAATAGTTGGCTTGAATTTTTGTTTGTATATTTCCACTGCTAGGGTTTTAGTTGTCCACTTTCCCATATGTCTATTTTAGAAAGTAACATTTCTCTTTTCTTTCATTTTTTTTTTATGGAGGTTACATTTTTTTTTTATTAACTTTTATTGAGGTTCAAGTGAACGTTTACAAATCAAGTCAGACTGTCACATATAAGTTTATATACACCTTACTCCGTACTCTCACTTGCTCTCCCCCTAATGAGTCAACCCTTCCAGTCTCTCCTTTTGTGACAATTTTGCCAGCTTCCAACTCTCTCTATCCTCCCAACCCCCCTCCAGACAGGAGATGCCAACACAGTCTCAAGTGTCCACCTGATATCATTAGCTCACTCTTCATCAGCATCTTTCTCCTACCCACTGTCCAGTCCCTTTCATGTCTGATGAGTTGTCTTCAGGAATGGTTCCTGTCCTGGGCCAACAGAAGGTTTGAGGACCATGACCGCCGGGATTCCTCTAGTCTCAGTCAGACCATTAAGTATGGTCTTTTTGTGAGAATTTGGGGTCTGCATCCCACTGATCTCCTGCTCCCTCAGGGGTTCTCTGTCGTGCTCCCTGACAGGGCAGTCATCGATTGAGGCCGGGCACCAACTAGTTCTTCTGGTCTCAGGATGATGTAGGTCTCTGGTTCATGTGGCCCTTTCTGTCTCTTGGGCTCTTAGTTATTGTGTGACCTTGGTGTTCTTCATTCTCCTTTGATCCAGGTGGTCTGAGACCAACTGATGCATCTTAGATGGCCGCTTGTTAGCATTTAAGACCCCAGACACTACATTTCAAAGTGGGATGCAGAATGTTTGCATAATAGAATTATTTTGTCTGGCAGAATTTTTAGTAAACTTTAGTAAAAGCATGCGAAAACTGCCCTCTGTAACATCAGTGTCATGACTAGAAATTAGAGAATTAACTCTACATGAATGGTTAACAGGGGACTAAAATACAGTGGACATACCTGACTCTGAGGTAATATGATCTAAGTGTGCCTCTCCAGCTATACACCTGTATCCTTTCCTGTGGACTTTTGCTGGCAGCACAGTGAAGAATTAAATGTACAGAGCTGAGATTCTGTTTGGCTTCTCAGAAACTGAGCTGTTTCATGGAACATGGAAACAGCCCTGAACCAGACTCGTGTATCCACCTTCCACAAGGAAGAGCTGTATAACCTACAGCAAGGGTCATAAGCTTTCTACGCCTTGGTTTCCTTGTCTAAAACAGTGGTTGATTGTGTTATGGTTGGGATGGTTGACAATTTTTCCAAATTCTCACTATCTGCTGCTCTCTTTTATCTCACAGCCAAATTCTAAGTCCTTAATCCCTAAATTGCTACCCAATGTAAAAACAAAAAATGCTGACTACAGAGTTCCTCTCTGGAAGAGAGCTGTCTTTGCTGAGCAGGAGCACACCATAAGTGTGTGTGGGGGGAGGCGTTGGTTTGGAAGAGAAACCCCATCTTTTCACCTCCACCCCAGCAGAGCCTTTGTGAGCCGGGACTAGATGAATAGCCCAGTTCTGTTCTGAGAAAAAATCGAACAGGACCTTGAAGTGGCAGGTGCGGGGCATAGCCCTATCAGGAAGGAGACTGGGGAGGAGGTGAAGGACTTCAGGAATGTGGCAGGAAATTGGAGTCAAGGACAGGTGAAAAATGGTGAAAACTCTCTAGTGGTTCAAATGACAAGATACTTTTAAAGATACCAAAACCCATTGCTGTCGAGTGGATCCCGACTCACAGCAACCTTAAACAAGAGAGTAGAACTGTCCCATTGGGTTTCCAAGGAGCACCTGGTGGATTCGAACTCTCAGCCTTTTTGTTAGCAGCTGTAGCTTTTAACCCCTAGCCACCAGGGTTTCCTTTAAAGAGGAAATATGTAATAAATAATTTCAAGTAGCTTTCCGTACAAGCCATATTGTAAACTTCCTTCTGCCTTCCTCGGAAACTCTCCATTTTCTACAGTCACAGTCTTGACTGGGTGGAATTTTGGGGAAGCAGGAGAGCAATCAGGTTGGCACCCACCTTATGGATTCTCTGTGGAAGGGACCAGCATACTCAGAAGATGAAAGAAAGTAGAGATCGGATTTCAGAGGAAGCAGGATACTACTAGTCACCAGAGAACCCTGAACCTCCATGCTACTCCCTGCCATCATGACAAAAACCTGTGGGAGCTCCGGGGGCAGAAACTAGGTTTCCATCCCTAAGTGAGTCTCGATGTTTGGGCAATTTTACGGGAATATTAGAGGACAAGGTGACCATAGCAGACTAGTGGATTTGGGATCCTCCTGGCAGCTGACATTGGTTATGCTAAGACAAGCAAATTGTAATAAACTAATTCTATTTTCTGAAAACCAAAAGAATGGGAATAAAAATTAGGACTTTTTATGTGCAAATTACTTCTTTCAACTCTTCCTTTTGAATCCTTTAATTAAAATTTAATTTATATCTTTTTAAATTTAAATAGGTCAACAAATAGGAAGTAATATTTTAAAATTATAGGAAGCCTTTGAAAATGTAGTGTTTAAGAAGAATACCTAAGGTTTTAAATCAAAGAAGTTAAAAAAATTTAAATTGAGCGAGAAATGCTATTCAACAAACAGCCTCATAATAAATCAGTGGCAATTTAGAAAAATTAAACACTAAATCCTCACTCTCACACCATTTCATGAAAAAGAAATTCTAAAAGATGATTAAAAGAAAAAGAAGTATATCATTTTCTTCATATCACATTCTCACACTAGCTAATATTAGGCTGCCTTTTAACACAATAAGGTATAAATGAGATGCAGAATACATTATACATTTTCATTTAAACAGAGCTTTTTAATTTTGGCATTCTATCAACCCTGGATTGTGAAATGACACATTGTGGACTAAAAGGAAATAATATATTATTCAAATTAACCTTACTTTCTAGGGGCTTCTGCATTAATAATCAGATTTTAATGCCAACATGAGTAATACTTTACATTTGACTGACACACACTATCATTTTGTTCGTAGTTAACATGCTGCACAAAAATGAATATGTGAGAGATGTCTTCTGAAGGGTTGATTGCAGACCAAGATAACTCCTAGGCCAGAAACAAAGCAGAATATGAATTCTCTGACCTAGCTTTTTTTTTTAAATATTGGAGGACTATACTTGCCTAAAAGTGCTCATAAAAAAAAAAAAGTGCTCATAGGATTTTGAATAAATAGGACTATTTTCTCATCACATATCCGGCATTATTTACTCATGATCCCTCTAAGGCAGTGCTTAGCTCTCATTTACAGACTGGATATATGTAGATATATTTTTGATGAATATAATCAGTGTATTTGATTCATATTGCTTATAATACTAACTCGACTAAGATAGAGGGTGAGAGTATGACCTTGGTAAAAGACATGATTATTTAGTAACAAAAAAGTCATGTAGTGACAAAAACCCATGGATTTCCCATTTGTTTAGGAATCATTTGGAAAACACCCTGGTATTAACAGCCTAATCAAATGACAAAATCTAACTTTTTGTTTAGCTATTTGATTTGAAACAGCAAAAGTGTTTTTTTTTTTTTTTCCCTGCCTGAAGAATCAATTACAGATGTAATCAATGTCACTGAATTGTATACGTAGAGACTGTTGAGATGGCATATGTTTTGTTATGTATATTTTTACCACAACAGAATTTTAAAGAATCAATTACGAGATGTAAGGTAATTCAGTAATTATTCTTTTTGTCATCTGCTATTATTCTCATATTTTTTTTTATTATTCTCATATTGGTAAGTAACTCATACTAAGTACATCACTATCACAACATAAAGATATTCACCCAAGCTAGGTACTGTTTGAGAGTCACATAGCATACATTTAATAAATCACCTATGAAATAACGTTCCCACCAGAAAGGCATGCTGAATCAGCCCCCAGATTTTATTTTAATAGTAACTGCAACAGTCTGCATAATTTGCTTAAAATTCTCTCCAAAGTGAACAAACTAATATGGCCATCCTTTTAGAGAAAATGGCGGCCATCCATTTAGAGATACTATGGTTATACATGGCCCAGAATGAAAATTTTAATACCATCTGTGGCCTAATGGAAAACAAAATGAAACAACAAGCCATGTTTGAAGATATGTTAAAATATTTTACTAAAATCCCATCTGTAGGGCATATATTTTCTTGTGAAAGTTATTTCCCAACTTTTATATCTATCTATTCTTCATGTAGAGAATTTAAGTTCTTCTTTACCAATCGAGATTTTTTGGTGGTCCTGGGATCATTTTTCATAATTGTCAGTCTAGTACCCCTTTGGAAGCTCTTGTGGTGCAGGGATTCAGAGCTCGGCTGCTAACTAAAAGGTCAGCAGTTCGAATCCACCAGCTGCCCCTTGGAAACTCTACGGAGCAGTTCTACTCTGAGTCGAACTATGAATCAGAATCAACTTGACAGCAGTGGGTTTAGTCTTTTCATTTGGTTTTGTTAATGCCCTTTTATCATATCCTCACCTTTGTTTTCCCAACCCAAATGGGTATGAGAAGTAGCTAATACTCATGAAAGGAGGAATGACTAGCCTCTAAACATCTTCTTTTAAAAATTGCCTTCACGGACTAATGTAGCTAATAAATGATACCAGTCCAGTTGCTGTCAAATCGATTCCAACATGGTGACCCCATGTATTTCAGAGTAGAACTGTGTGCCATAGGGTTTTCAATGACTGATTTTTTGGGGTAGATTAGCAGTCCTTTCTTCTGAAATGCCTCTAGATGGACTCCAATCTTCAACCTTTCGATTAGCAGACAAACATGTTAACTGCACCACGCAGGGATACCAATAAATGATAAGAAAACTGTATTTAGGAGAAAACAATATGAATTGCCACTGAAAATATCTTGAGAATGTAAAATGTTCTTGGAAAAAAAAAAATTCAAAGCTTAAAATCTACTCAATAAATGTTAAAATTTTTTCCATCAGGTTTCCAAATGTATTTAAAAACAAAAAAATATCTACCTATAAATTATGGCACTTGTTTTATGGGCTACGGACTAAAATGAACTACTCTACTGAAATGGTATATACTAATAGCGTTGCCTGGTAGGACCTTTGCAAGTCCTGAGAGCCCCAATGGTAACTTGTAGCCTCCTTTGAGTAGCAGTGAAAAAAATATGAGTCCTTCATTTAGAAGATTTAATTATGACAACCAGGACGTGTGAGTTCATTAGGCTTTGGCTTCTTAAGATTTACATGTAAAAATCCTTACGTGTCTGTGTCTACCAACTAAACTTGTGCTCATCCTTGGCTGTGTATCTTCTATAGCCCTTCTCTGTTGCTGGAAGATTCTAAATGAAACACTTTGATCCATTAATGGAATATAGTTGACCCAGTGCCTTCTCTGTCACAGTGATGATTCACAGCCACAAGGAGTAATGGGCAGCAAGCCAGGCTCCAGATCACATGAAACAGCCCCCCTCCCCACCACAGCAGGTCAAAATGGCGCTCGCTTAATGGGTCCCTCTGTCTTGGGCAAGCAGATCCCCTGTCATGGTAGGTTTGGCTTTCCAATTGTAGGAATTAGTTGCACACGATTTCCTGTCACCAAGCCTCCTCAGAAGGCTGTTTGTGACCAAGATGAGATATTTTTCTGTATCAGCTGAAGAATCATGTACTCTACTACTGGGTCACCTCCCAAGTTCAGTGATCTCTGCCACGGTGGGAGAAAGGGAAAGGGATTCATGTTCAGAGAGCATCTATCTCATCTCTGGCTCTCTGCTGGTCGTTTTACACGTTGTATTATTGATGTCTCGTAGCATCTCAGTGAGCTAAATATAATTATTCACAGATGTGGGCACACTGGTTCAGTCATGAGGCTACGACACTCCGCTGGGTTGAGAGTTGAGGCCCTCTAGTGTGAGCGCACTACCTCAACGTTGTCCTGGGACTCTTTCTTATATCACTCAGAAAGCAACATTCTTTCCAAAGCCTGCTACTAGCTGGCAATGAGGTAAGCATCTAATAAAAATCCATTTTTTGGTCACAAAATTTTTCTCACTACAAATGGCTATGTTGAAAACTGGGTTATTAAATATCCATTTTATTCTTTTGCATTTTCTAAAATGTTGTTGAAAAATCCAAGTCTTAAATATTTTAAAATGTGCATAAGCCCAGGTTTTGGAGTTGTATGGGGCTGAATTTCACGCTGGCAGAATGTATTTACGTTCCTTATCTTTACCTAATGGAATCTCACAAAGCCTTAAGAATCAAAGAGATTAAATTTCGGTTAAAAATAGTGGATTGGCCACAGACTTTTATTCCCCTCTTCCCTGAAAATGATGCTGAAATGACATTAGAAGAATTAAAAAGGTATTTAACAATAAGGACAAGGGTTACAGATTTATGAATTGATGAAATATCAGGCAGGAGGGCTAGAATTTGGAAATCACAGCTGGAAATAGGGTTGCCAGGAGTGGGCAAATAAATAAATGTCTACATATTGAACTACATGTCCTTCGATGCCTGTTATCCATTCTGTTCTCACAATTCCAAAGACCAGGCTACAATGTGTATCTCAACAATAAAAAGAAAGTTTTGAAATTCCACTGAGATTCTGGAACATTCTGCCATGCTGGTACTACCCATGCTGCTTAAATTATGTTTGGGCCTGCTGTGGGTCTCAGTATTCCAAGCTTGGTCAATGAATACTTCCATCCAGTATCCCTGGAGCCCCAAGGCTTTTTAGCTGCTACTTACTAGGCGGGGAAGACCTGGTAACACAGTAGCTAAGAATTCAGCTACTAACCAAAAGGTCAGCAATTTGAATCCACCAGCAGCTCCTTGAAAACCCTATGAGGCAGTTCTGCTCTGTCCTATAGGGTTGTTATGAGTTAGAATCGACTCATTGGCAATGGTTTTTTTTTTTTGGTTTTACTAGGTGAGCAATAGCATGTATACCTTGGTGCCAATCTGACAAGTGGTAGGCTAATTTTCTACTGAACCAGTTTAGCAACTTAAAAATGTGAAATTTTGTGATAAAACATACTAAAATTCTGTGTCAAAATTAGCATGATCTCAAAAGGGAGAATTACCCTGTCCAGAGTCACACGTGTGTCTCTACTTTGCCCCACTTCTTTCCTTTCTCTATGCTTTCAGCATAGTTTGCCACATCCAAACGCAGGAAGTCCACCTACAGGTCTCCATAGCGTGAGTGAAAGGCTTGGTACAAACTATGAAGAGTAGCTGGAAATCACAAGTATAGCCCTGTAGTATTGGATTCTCTTAGTATAGATACAACATTTTAGGACAGTCCATTTCAAGGTCTTGATTTTTTTTTTTTAATGTGAGATGATTTATAAACCGTTGCCTGAAGATTGAGGGACCAAGACTTATTTTTACTGTGAATGTCATCCTATTACATGCTTAAATTCTGAGTTACTGAATTGTTTACTGCTAGAGGAGCCCTGGTGGTGCAGTGGTTAAGTGCTCAACTGCTAACCAGAAGGTGGGCAGTTGGAATCCACCAGCTGCTCCTTGGAAGCCCTATGGGGCAGCTGTACTCTGGCTTATAGGTTCCTGTGAGCTGGAATTGACTTGACTGCAACAGGTTCGGTTTGGGTTGGTGTCTTAGTCATCTAGAGCTGCCACAACAGAAATACCACAAGTGGATGCCTTTGACAAAGAGAATTTTATTCTCTCACAGTCCAGGAGGCTACAAGTCCAAATTCAGGGACCTGCTCCAGGGGAAGGCCTTCTCTCTCTCTGTCGGCTCTGCAGGAAGGTCCTTGTCATGCATCAGTTTTCCCTTGGTCTGGGAGCATCTCAGCACAGGAACCTCAGGTCCAAAGGACGTGTTCTGCCCCCGGTGCTGCTTTCTTGGTGGTATGAGGCTCCCAACTGTCTGCTTACTTCCCTTTCCTTTTATCTCTTGAGAGATCAAAGGTGGTACAGGCCACACCCCAGGGAAACCCCCTTTACCTTGGATGAGGGAGGTGACCTGAGTAAGGTTGGTGTTACAATCCCACTCAAACCCTCTCAACATAAAATTACAATCACAAAATGGAGGTGAACCACATAATGCTGGGAATCATGCCCTAGCCAAGTTGATACACACATTTGCGGGGGGATATAATTCAATCCATGACTGTTGGTTTAGAGGAGCCCTGGTGGTACAATGGTTAAGCACTCAGCTGCTAACCAAAAGGTTGGTGGTTCAAACCCACCAGTGGCTCTGAGGGAGAAAAGACCTTGTGATCTGCTCCCATAAAGATTTCAGCCTAGAAAACTGCATTGGGCATTTCTACTCTGTCATATAGGGTCGCTTTGAGTTGGAATTGATGTGATGGCAAACAACAGAGAGAACAAGGACTATTTACATTAATTTTTGTCTCTTGCTTTTTTTTTTTGCCAATAGACAAAACATAGTAGGTTTTCAATAAAGGTTTGGTGAATGAATAATGTATGAATAAAAGAATCATGACCCTTTTGGACTCAGAAAAATTCTTGTTTTGATTTTAGGTATGACCATGTTTTATACGTCCATATTTTGCCACTATCTCCTGTTTTAATGCCTTGTTTTCTATTTCCTTTCTTGCCCTTAAACATGGGCAAGGTATTTTGGCCTAGGAGGTATTTTGGCCACCAGTCTAGATTGAAGCATTTTGAACGGTATTGCTTCTTTCAGCTTTCCTAATTTTTAAATATTTTACCATTTTCTCTGGTTAAGTGTACAGACCTTCAAGTCAGATAATCTGGGTCGACATCCAGGCTCTGCCACTTATTATGTGATCTTCGTTTCTTCTTTTCCTTAGTTTCTTCATCTGTAAAGTAGGGTTAGTAATAGGATTTCCTCATAGAGAAGTTGAAGATTAAATGAGAAACACACATAAAGGGTTCAGTGCAGTGCCGACCCTGTAAGACAGGTTAGAACTGCCCTATAGGGTTTCTGAGGAGCGGCTGGTGGATTTGAACTGCTGACCTTTTGGCTAGCAGCTGAGGTTTTTAACCACTGGACCACCAGGGCTCCATTATTATTCTAGGTACCATTTAACTCTGTATAACTCTATGCAGCAGAACATGACTCATTGTACACTTCTGTATCTTTCAGCCATTTCTTCGCTTAGTCCTGGAGGAGTCATCACTATTTTCAATAATAGCTTTATGAGTGGTTAAGATCACACATTTATATCTGGCATAGATACCTTCTCTTAAGCCCATCAGTCTTAAGCCACTCCCCTACTTTTTCTTACCGGTTAGTGAAGAGATGTGGCAATCACTTCTAGCTACCTGTCTAATATTTATTTTCCTCTGCTTCCATTCTAACAGAATTCTGATCTTGTTTGGTATGGCAACATGTCCAGTTAAATGTGTGTATGTATCCAAGGTCATTTACACATAGAGGTGGCCGTGTGACCCAGTTCTGGCAATGAAATGTAAGAAAAATCCACTAGCTAGGTGTCTGAGTTATCTAGTGCTGCTGTAACAGAAATACCACAAGCAGGTGGCTTTAATAGGCAGAAATTTATTTTCTCACAGTTTAGGAGCCTGGAAGACCAAATACAAGGTGGCAGTTCTAGGGGAAGGCTCTCTTTGTCCATTCTGGGGGAAGATCCTTGTCTCTTTTTACCTTCTGTTCTTAGATTCCTTGACAACCACGTGGCCTGTGTCTTCTCCTCCGTTTGTGCTTGCTTGCTTAATATGCTTTTTTATATTGCAAAAGAGATTGATTTAAGACACACTCTACACTACTACTCTCATTAACATAACAGAAAATCCCAGATGGGATTATAACCTCAGGTATACTCTCATTAACATAACAGAAAATCCCAAATGGGATTATAACCTCAGGTATAGGGATTAGGATTTACAACACATATTTTTGGTGGACACAATTCAATCCATAACGGGATTCCAGGAAGCCGTTTAAAAATGGAGCAGACTTGCCTGGCATTAGCCCTTTGCTCCTGGTCTTTCTTCCTGCCTAGCACATGGGTGTGATTTCTACAGGTGCAAGAGGTGTGTTTTGAACACAGAGACAGAAGCTACGTAATAAGGATGGTGGAAAGATAAAAGGAGCCTGGGTCCTGAGAGCATCCTAGACCTGCCACAGCGGCCCTACATTCATGTAACAGAGGAAAAATGGAAAAATAAACCCCTATTTGGTTAAGTCTACAATATTCAGGTTTCTGTTATTTGCAGGCAAATGCAATCCTAACTGTGTGTATTTGGGGGTAAAAGGGACTTGTGGGAGTTACCACAATCCCATTGTAACAAAGTATAAGGCAGGGTGCAATGAACACATTCTAATAGGGCTTTGTACTGAAAAAATTGTCATCTATTAGTACAACAGTCCCTTTCATGGATGTTGAGTATAGAATTATATGAAGACTGCCATATTCCTTAACGTAATTAAACAAATATTGACTAATATCTAACATCTCTAACATACTGTTCTTGATACTATAGTAAGGCATAAAGATAAATAAGGAATGGCCTCTGCACTCAAGAAGCTTATTAGAGATTAGATAAATATACAAATGAACATAATACGAAGTGGGGTCTGGTGAATATCATAAAACAGATGTAGATACAATGGATGTAGACATTCCATTTTATTGGAAAGCTCCAGTCATCTTCATAGAAGATGCCTTGAAGAATGGATAAGATTTCAGTAGGCTGACGGGTTGGGACACTATCAAGGAACAGAATGGCATGGGCAAAGGAATGAACGTAGGGACATGAAAGGCATGATCTCAAGAGTTAACCAGCTATATACTATATATAATACAGTATAATAATTTTGTCAGCTCCAGACCACTGTCAAAATATCAGTAAGACTCCTCATTTACATGTAATTCATTCACCTCTGACCCTCTTGTCAGAGAAAAAAAATTCTCCATTTAGTAGTCCTGTCGAAGAAGGTGAAGACTTGGAGACATTGCGAGTTGCCGGTATTAATGCAACTATGAATTCCTCATTTGTATCCACTGTCTGCCAAAGAGTCTAGAATATACTAGTACAATTTTATTTTCTATAATGACTTGAAAGATGGCCATTTTAATGATATCAGGATTATAATAAATGCAATCTCCTTGACTATCCTGCCCACTGTATAATGTGTAATAGCCTTTAATTACACTCATTATCAAACAAAAGAATATTATACAAAGGAAGTGATAGAGGCTGTAAGCCTGTAAGAGTGTGTACTTTGTGAACTGTTACAGTGTGGGAGAATCCCTAAGGAATCTTTGTTCACCAACTTTATCTCCCTTATTTCTTTAAATGCAGTCTACGAAATACCCTATTCCTTGAGAGTGAGGTTAGAGAGATTACTCATTCCCAAGGCTTCCAGTAATTAGTACCACAGAATTGTTTTTACATGAATACCACCACCACTACCCTGTTAGACAAATCATCTGATGACTGAACAGACTGTATACCAAAAACAAACCAGACCTGTTGCCATTGAGTCAATTCTGATTCATAGCAACTCTATAGGGATGGAATAGAACTGCCCCATAGAGTTTCCAAGGAGTGGTTAGTAAATTCGAACTGCCGACCTTTTGATTAGCGGCTGAGCTCTTTAACCACTGTGCCACTGTAAGGGTTACAGAAAAAAAATTTAACTTATGAAAATTGTATATACCAAACATAAGGTCAAAGTTTGGGCATACAGAAGCTGGAGCAACGCTACTGCTAAGACTGCCACATGTGCTAGGTGGATCGTGCATGGCCAGTTCAGGAGCATGCCATTCACATCATATTCTACAGAATAGCACCCTTGGTTTGGGGTGGTGTGCAACCTCCACAGCCACACAAGGCAGCCCATGCCAGTCTGTGGGTTGTCCTTTGTTTTGCTCGCTGTGGCTGAAGAGGCAGCTTCCCTGTGTTTGCCTACTGCCTTCCTTCTAGCTCTTACTTTTACTGAATTTTGGCAATGGAATACATTGGGAATTCTGTTATCTTGAGCTGTCTTTCACTGTGTCCTTGACTCTCTGAGTTACCCGGAAACTGGCATTCACATACTTGCAGTCTTTGTTGAGGGATTAGTGAGGAAGTTCTCCCTGTTACCATTTTTTTTTTTTAATTTTCTCCTTCCAGATGCCAAGATCTTCCTCTGCCTATCACTTTTTTGCTTCAAAGAGAATCATATGTTATCTTTGTGTCCCTGGATTAGGATGAATATATAATATATGGCCCAATCAGGACACTTTAAGATATATTATATGGTCACACTAGTACAAGGGCCTAAAAGACCAAACATGATTCTCTTAAAAGGAATCATTGACCACTGTTTTGGAAAAACAGGTATAAACCGGGATTGTCTGAGGTACGCTGGGGTGTCTGATGAACTACCCTTCACTTTCTTCAGCTGATATGCAGCAGATTCACACCTTTAAGGCCAGATGCTACAGTTTTGGAATACTTTCATTCAGTAAGTAAATAGCCATTTTCTTGATGCCCCTGAACGTATCCTCACCGTTGTGGCACTTCCTGCAGAATTTTCTAGACCTCCCTACTCTCCAGCATCTAAATTGTTAACCCGGGCATGGCTGGAGACCTCTAGGGCTAAGGTGGATGTCTGCTCTGATAGAGGCCTGTGCTAAAAAAAAATAGACCAGTTAAATACTTCTGATATTACCCAGCCCTTTCCCCATCTATCTGTGAAGTACGTTTTCTTTTGTTTTTTTTCTTTGTCATTTTTTTATAGTCCAGTCACAGGACTGTGAAGACCCAAGCATTAGTTTGGTATTTCATTCTTGTTTACATATGTGTTACATTCTATTTTACACGTGTCGTCAATAGCCAGGTATTTTTTGACTCAAGGAGAGGAAGGTACCTGATTTTGCTATCAATGTCGTCGAACTGCAGTGTGATCATGGTAACTTTAGACAGCGGCTTTAAAAGGAAAGCTCTCTTTCTCTTTGTAATAACAGCATTGTAGGAGGATTGTTTCTGTTTGTGACTCTACTACCCTCACTGGAATGCAAAAAAGAGGACTAGTGTATGTGAAGAAGATTAGGAAAAACTAGAAGATGGCTTCAAAGAGAGTTATGACTAAAAGCAAGGTCAAAAACTGCTGTGGATTTCACTTAAACATCGAATATTTCAGCTTATTAGGCTTAATTAAAAGCTTTCCAGAAACAGTAGAGAAAAAGAAAACACTCAAGAGTTTGTGATGGGTGAAAAAAAAAGCTATCCTCTTTTTGGGATGAAATGCTTCCATCTCATAGATTGTAAATTGAAGACTGATAGCTCCAGGTGCCAATATTTTTATGGTTTTATATAAGCGTGAGATCTAAAATATTTAAAATGCTGAAGGATATCCAAAGACGATCCCTGATGGCACAGTGGTTAAGTACTCAGCTGCTAACAAAAAGGTCAGCAGTTCAAAACTACCAGTAAAGATTACAGTAAACCCTCCATAAAGATTACAGCCTTGGCTAACAGTGTTGGTATGAGTGGGAATTGACTCAACGGCAGTGAGTTTGATTTTGGTTTGGTCTTTTGGAACTTGGTACTGTTTTTATCATGCACAGAACTGAGATGAGAGAGGCTTAAGGAGAATATGCAAAAATGTGGTGAAACTGTAGAAAGAGCATATGATCTGCAGTCTGGCAGCCCTGGGTTCAAATCCCAACTTCGCCCCTTGCTACCTAACCTTCCTATGCACTGGCTTCCTCATCTTAAAAAAGGCTGATAATACTTTTCCTATGAGGTTGTTGTCAAGATTTAACAAGTTAATGTGAACAAAATGCCTGCCAACATGCCTGCTTCATGGGAAGTGCTTAATCCATTTTTCTTTTGGAATCTCAGATATTTTGATGCATCATGCAGGAACTAAGGGAGTGAATTTTAAGAGCCTAAGGCAAGAGAGAAAACTGGTGGTATAGTAGCTAAGAGTTCAGCTGCTAACTGAAAGGTCAGCAGTTCAAATTCACCAGGTGCTCTTTGGAAACCCTATGGGGCGATTCTACTCTTTTCTACAGTGTCCTATGAGTTGGAATCAACTTGATGGCAAGGGGTTTGGTTTTTGGGTTTTTTTGAGGGAAAGAGAAAGGAAGGGTCAATATGACCTGAAAACTGGATGGATCTCTATAGAGGGGCTGCCAAAGGGGTGTGGAAAGCTGGTGAAAGACACACAATGAAGAATGGAGAAGGAATGAACTGGAGCTCCCGGAGGAGATGTCAGTGGTCAGCAGCTGACTTTATATATTCCGTAAAGATTACCCAATATATATTCTGTAAAGATTACAACCCTGGAAACCCTATAGGTAGTTTACTCTGTCCTATGAGTCAAAATCGGCTTGATGCCAAGGAGTTTGGTTTTTTTTTTTTTTTTGGTTTCTAATCTAATCATGGAAGCTGAGCTGCCACATCTTTCTCATGCAGAGCCGCTGGTGGGTTTGAACATTCAACCTTCAACCAGGGCTCCTTTGAACAGATATAGTGACTCCCAAAGTTTGAGAGCCACTGGTTTACACTAGATTAAAAGCAGGGGAATAATAGTGAATTTTTTTTTTTTTTTTTAGCTTTTATTTTTAACCCTGTATTGTGTACTGTCTTACCCTTCACCAAAGGGGAAGGTATTAATGAGCAGTTTAATGTGTCAAAACTGTTTTAGTATAACTTGATAGTAACTTGGTAGGTTTATGTACTTTACCTAACGATGGTTAAGTAATTTGCGCTTTTCACTCTAATGCAATTGTAGGAATGTGTTTGAACCACTTTTTAGTGACTACCAGACCTCTATCATATAAAAAGAGGCAGTGATGTGAAAATCAGCATGTTGGAGGGACTTTAATTGTGCAGTTTAAATCTTTAATAGAATCACAACTGTTCAGAAAAACTCAAGTATACAAGAAATGTAATTGGGAAGATCTCCAACGCAACTGCCTCAAAGCATCATTGGGAAGGAGCTGTCTGCTTTTAGGTCTTGGTCTACAGTAGTCGTTGTTAGCCTTTTGTTGTGGTGGTAACCCTTCTGGTTGGCAGTTTGGCACAGGTGATTTTGTGCTCCTGTTGTACTGGCATTTGGATGGTTGCGGGCACTAACCCAGCCCCTGCTCTGCCCCTGCCTTTGTAATCTAAACTTTGGAAGGACAATATCCACCCTGGATCTTTCTGCAGAACTGTGGAACTGCAGAACCGTGGATAGGCACATCTTGCTTTTTCCCTAGGACATTCTTACCTAATCCCCACATTCCACTCAGAGCCTGTGAGAACTTTCGAATGCCCTCTATGTCACTTTGAGTCATGGAAGATTTGGGAAGATCCTATGGCCCTCTGATGGGTATATCTTCTGCTATCTCTATAGCCCTCCCCATGACTTTGTGAAGCTGCTTCTTCCAGCATTCCAGACAGAAAGCTAGGCAAATGTCCAATCTGTTCTGGGAAATGAAACTTAGAAGGAAATCTGAGGGGAATACTCTGGGTCTGTCCTTGCTGCAGGAACCCTGCTGGCACAGTGTTTAAAGCAATTGCCTGCTAATCAAAAGGCCAGCAGTTCGGATCCAACAAGTTACTATGTAGGAGAAAGACGTGGCAATCTGCTTCCATAAAGACTTACGGCCTTGGAAACCCTGTGGGGCAGTTCTACTCTGTCCTACAGGGTCACTATGAGTCAGAATTGACTGGAAGACAGTGGGTTTAGTTTTGATTTGGTCCTTGCTGCTATCCTATTTGCATTTTTAGCAATGACTTGGGTTAACCCTTTCATGACCAAATTATTTTTTCTTTTCAAATTTTTGTTGATACTATGTTTGCCTGTGTTTTATTGACTGTGCAAAGGCATTCGACTGGTGGATCATAACAAGTTATGGGTAATGTTGCAAGGAATGGGAGTTCCAGAACACTTAATTATGCTCATGAGGAACCGGTACAGAGACCAAGAGGCAGTCATTCAAACAGAACGAGAGAATACTGTGTGGTTTAAAGTCAAGAGAGGTGTGTGTCAGGGTTGTATCCTTTCAAAATATTATTCAATCTGTATGCTGAGCAAAAAATCTGAGAAACTGGACCATATGATGAAGAACGCAGCGTCAGGACTGGAGGAAGACTCATTAACAACCTGAGACATGCAGATGACACAACCTTTCTTACTGAAAGTGAAGAGGACTTGAAGCACTTACTGGTGAAGCTCAAAGACTACAGCTTTCAGTATGGATTGCACCTTAACAGAATGAAAATGAAAATCCTCACGATTGGACCAATAAGCAACATCGTGATAAAGGGAGAAAGGATTGAAGGATTCAAGGATTTCGTTTTACTTGGATCCACAATCAACACCCATGGAAGCAGCAGTCGAGAAATAAAAAAAAAATGCATTGCATTGGGTAAATCTGCTGCAAAAGACCTCTTTAAAGTGTTAAAAAGCAAAGAAGACTAATGTATGCCTGACTGAAGCTATGGTGTTTTCAATCGCCTCATATGCATGCAAAAGCTGGACGATGAATAAGAAAGACTGAAGAAGAATTGATGCCTTTGAATTGTGGTGTGGGCAAAGAATACTGAATATACCATGGACTGCCAAAAGAACAAATGAATCTGTCTTGGAAGAAGTACAGCCAGAATGCTCCTTAGAAGCAAGCATGGTGAGACTTTGTCTCACTTACTTTCAACATGTTATCAGGAGGGACCAGTTCCTGGAGAGGGACACCGTGGTTGGTGAAGTAGAGGGTCAGTGAAAAAGAGGAAGACCTTCAATGAGATGAATTGACACAGTGGCTGCAACAATGGGCTGAAGCATAACAGTGATTGTGAGATGGCACAGGACTGGGCAGTGTTCCGTTCCGTTGTCCATAGGGTCACTATCCTTTGGAACCAACTCCACGGTACCTAGCAAGAACAATATGTCTGTTCAGTAATGGATGACATGCTGAATCATTGAGTGAGTCTGAATTTTTGGTAGGTAATATGTTTCTTGTTTTATGCCTCATTCCACAAATTGTACTCTCAGAGTCCAGAGGTACATACGTGTACCCCTTGTGAACATGAATCCTACCCCAAGAGCCCAGAGGTGCATCTATGTACCAAAGAAAAATTTTCAAAATTCATGTTTTTTCTACCAAAAATTCAATGATTCAGCACCACCTTATACAAAAACCAGACCCAAACCCAGTGCCGTTGAGTCGATTCTGACTCATAACGACCACCTCATACAACACCCTGTAAAAACAGTAATTGGAAGTACATGCCTCTTTGTTCCATTTCAAACTGTTATATAGGGCCCTGCCTGCAGGCAGCATGTACTGTCAGTTAGACAGTAGCTTCTCAGTGAACCCCAGAGGTACAAAAAGTAAGTAGCAGCTACATATACTGCCGTCCTGAAAGGGTTTAATGCGTAGATAACATGGTGATCTAGTTTGCAGATGCCCCAATCCTGGGAGAAGCAGCAAAACACAAAATAACAGCACAGACATTTTTATAGTGCTTACTATATCCGGGCACTCTTCCGTGTGCTTTACATATATTAACGCATTTAATTCTTGTGTCATAGAGGAGGAATTTGGGGCATGAAGACATCAAGTCATTTCCCCAAGACCAAAGAGCAAGAAAATGATAGAGCTAAGGTTTGAATCCAAGTAGCCTAGCTCTAGAGTATATGCTTTTAACAGTTATGTTTTGATACCCTCAGCATAGTGTAATAAAAAAAAAA
Source organism: Elephas maximus indicus (assembly GCF_024166365.1). NCBI lineage: Eukaryota > Metazoa > Chordata > Mammalia > Proboscidea > Elephantidae > Elephas > Elephas maximus. The sequence continues at coordinate 69,581,826 of NC_064836.1, forward strand.
ATAGTTAAGCCAAAAGAAAGGATTGTCTAAATTTGCTAAAACAAGGACCAGAAAACAACAGGTAGGGAAAGGACTGACATTACAAGAGTTCGTATGAAAAAGGCCAATGGTTTTTAGTTGGCCAGTATCTGGATTTGAATAGCAGTAAGCTGCTTCTAGAAAGGTTGCCATAACCCCAGGCTTCTGGCAAAGAAATATATGGTTTGGGAGAGAAAAGATAAAAGTCCTAATGTACACTAACCACTCTGAACCATACGATTATGCTAGAATGTTATATCCAAGTCTGGTGCCTTAGTTCATGAGCAATATTGTCAAACTAAAGATATCCAGGGTATTACTCAAAGTGATGTTCTGGTAACCATGTCATATGAGGTGGAACAGAAATATGGATAAGAGAGAATATAATTGTATCTTCAAATATTCCAAGAATTGTCATGAGGAAGCGGTATGAATTGTGAAGTTACAGGGTTAACATTTCAGCTCAGGACCAGGGAGAACCACCTAAATATTCAAGGTCTTCCACAGTATTAGGGCTGCTCATTTATCAGTGAGCTCCCAGACCATAGAAGTTTCAGGTATCTGGATGAGCATTTGTTGAACACCTCATTGGATGAAAAATAGTATCAACTAGAATGCCCTTCCAACAAACACTGGCCTTTCAAGGGTAGTTTTTAGCCAAAAATCAGTTTACCACACAGTTGTTAATGAGAAAGCATCAAATTAGAATAATAAGCTTCTCAAAACTCCTATTAGCACATCCTGATGGGCATATTACCAGTAAAATATGAAAGAATGACATTTCCAATGAAACTTCTGAAGTACTTATCGTGGGCTTTGCAAAAATGTTGAAAGCCCACTTTTAAATGGATGATTTCCTGCCACTTTCATGTTTTTAAGTGCTCTGTCTTTGAGAAGATGCTGCAATAAATAAAAGTGTGAAAGTTAAGTGGCTGAGCACTCAGCCAAGATGTCCTGAGTAGTGAGTGCATATGAGGTGAGTGAGGAAGGGAGAAAAGGTTAATGCAATTAGAGAAATGAATCCCGGGTAACCCCAGAGAACATGTCTTATGAGTCATCTATGTCCACATTTCTTTGAACTTTGTCTGTCCTAAGGGAAATGAAGCAATTACATAGACATAATGCCTTACCTTTCAGTTCAATGCATCCTACATTCCTCTACCATTCATCATCATCAGTGGTATTTGTGTTCAGCGCTGTCATGCAGAGCTAGTTGCCAACAATCATTAAAAAGAAAACCAAGAGGTTATACATTTAGGAGATGAAGCAAAACCAGTTTTCACGATGTGTACTGTGAAGGTGTCAATCCATTAAGTGAAAAAAAATCACTAAAGAACTCCCCAAAGATATGTTTGCATCGGAACTATCTCCAGAGACCCAAGAAGTAAATGAAGTTGATGATCTATCGTTCACGGTTTCTCCTCTCTGAAACGGACTCCACAGCGGCTGTGGCATCACTGCCTAGCTGTTTCTCCTTCCTGTTTTGTTCTCCATTTTACCTACATTCTTGTTCATTGACTGTGAAAGGCTTTTTCTCTGACTTTCCTCATTACCTGCTTTTTCCTTCAAAAATAAACAAAAATGCTCTAAGAATTCATTACCGAAGACATTTCGTGTAACAAGCATGCTGCCTGGCACAAGTTTTAGAATTTTCTCTTTCAACTTCTTAGAAAAAGAAGGGGAATGTTTGGAATATTTCCCTCCTCCTCTTCTTTCTCCTCTCCCCCTCCTATTTCTTCTCTTTCCTTTCCTCCCATTTCTCTATTCTCTTTGGAACTTACATTTTCCTTCAAAATGAATTTATCTCTATTTCTCTTGTATTTTCTTGTACTACTGTATTTTCTGATACTACTAATAAAATAGAACTTTTATAATGCTTGCTATGTGCCAGGAAGGAGCCCTGGTGGTGTAGTGGTTAAGCACTTGGCTGTTAACCCAAAGGCCGTCTTTGTGAGAGAAAGGTGTGGCAATCTGCTTCCATAAGCTTACAGCCCTGGAAACCCTATGCGGCAGTTCTACTCTGTCCTTTAGGGAAGCTATGAGTTGGAATCGACTTGATGGCAGTGGGTCCATGTGCCAGGTAGTACTCTAAGCACATTACATATATTGAGTCATTTTATCTTCTCAACAACCTTAGGAAGTAGGCAGTATTGTTACCCCATTTTATAGATCAGAAAGCCAAGGCATGAGGAGAGTTAGGTAATTTCTCAGTGGTCACATGGTTATTGAGGTTTGAATACAGGCACTGTGGTTCCAAAGTCCATGCCTGACATAGATCTCTTCTCTAACCCTAAGGTCTTCCAGAGCAGTCACTTCCTTAGAGACTTTCACTTCCTTCTCACTGCCACACAGGAGCCTAGCATGAGGAAGAAGGGAACTAACATTTATGTATAAATTAATAACAACAACAAAAAAAAGAAGTGTTGCCACTGAGTCAATTCCAACTTATAGTGACCCTATAGTACATAGTAGAACTGCCCCATAGGGTTGCAAAAGTGTGGCTAGTAGATTCGAACTGCCAACTTTTTGGTTAGCGGTTGAGCACTTAACCACTGCACGAGGGCTCCATATAAATTAATATATGTTTATATATTAAATAGACAATTTAAATACATATATAAAATATATGTTTCCCAAACCCAGCGCTGTCGAGTCGATTCCGACTCGTAGCAGCCCTATAGGACAGGGTAGAACTGCCCCATAGAGTTTTCGAGGAGCACCTGACAGATTAGAACTGCTGGCCTTTTGGTTAGCAGCCATAGCACTTAACCACTACGCCACCAGGGTTTCCAAAATATATGTTTATATATTATTAATTAGCTCCTAATCTGTGCCAAGCACTCTAGATAAGTTACCTAGTTAGGTCTCTGTAATGTGAAACAGAGTTTTAATTCTCATGTAATCCAGATTCATGGAGGTGGGGTGACCCAGCCAGGCCTTTGAGCTAAGATATTCTTTTGAACATCGAGCCTTGACAAAACTGGTTTCTAAAAGTCACCTTTAAGTCAGAAAATGATCTGGATAAATTAGTAAAGTCTGCGTTGTCTTAGGCATTGTGCTCTTTTGAAGGATTATTTATGTGCAGTCAGTTTTTCAAGAAACAGAAGCTCCAAAGTCAACTAGAAGCTGTGTTTAGAGTAAATTGTTATTATATAAACACTGTTCTCACCCTGTTTCCATGACAATGTTGATAAGATGGGGTATAACAATCTTTTAAGGAGCCCTGGTGGTGCAGTGGTTAAGCAACTGGCTGACAACCTAAAGGTCAATGTTTCGAATCCACCAGCCAATCCACAGGAGAAAGACGTGGCAGTCTGCTTCCAGAAAGATTACAGCTGTGGATCGGTATGAGTCAGAATTGACTTCACGGCAACAAGTTTGATTTAGTTAGAATGTTACCCCAATCTGCAAATCGTTTATTAAATAAGCTTCAATCAATTTTCTATTATTGGCTTAATATGATTTTTGGTTTAGCAGCAGCAACACTACAAGGTAGGCGTTTTATTCCTGCTTTACAGAAGAGGTAATCAAAGCTGCAGAGAGTTAAATGTCACACTGTAAGCCACAGAAACAAATTTCCATCTTTGTAAATTACCCTCTGTAGGACATACTAGATTGTCTCCTGTGACTGGAAATGGAGCAAGTAACTTATACCTCAATTTAGGAGTTAAAACTGGCACCATTCTTCCCTGTCCTTGAGTGTAAGGAATGTGGCTTAGCTGGAGCAACAGGGACTCACAAGGACACATCAACGGGCCCTGAGGTGTAAAAAACAATAGCTAGGACAATCTTGGAAAACATCTTTTAGGAAACCTTTTTTTTCAAATAGACAAGTATTTAGACAGAGCATAAAAGACTCACATATTTTCCATTCTTGTCTTTTTCTATTAAAAAAAAAATTTATTAGTGCATAGTAAATAGTAAGATTTGTTGGACTAATGAAGACTCTCTTGAAACTTGTACCAGTGATTATTAAGAAATACAAAATGTAGAATCAAGATGATTTACTGGTTTTTAGCCAATCTGTGAAAAGGTGAAACTTTTAATGATTTTACCCATTTGTAATGTCAATGTGTAGTGATGATCCGGTAACATTCCTTGGACCGGAGCAGACATGGCTCTAGCAGCATGCTTGTCCACTTCCCACTTTTGTCTCTTGGAACACATGCCAAATAAAATCTTTCTGCCTGCTTTACTATAAATTCGTGGTGATTTTATCCTAGGGCAACCTCAGGCCTCAGCATTGGCTTATCTTCTTACTCATTGTGATGCCCTGACTTCCTGGACACTGTAGACAACTTGAATTAGGCAGGTCAGGCTGAACTTGAACTTGTCAGCCTCTCCTTTTACCTGCTCCCAAAAACATATTCTCTTATCTTTTTTTTTTTCTTATCTAGAAAATTTATGGACCTACAAAACCTCATCTGGCCCTGATTCATGGTGTTCACTCTGATCGGCATCACACTTTTTTTTTGTTGTTGTTGTTGCCCCCCAAACTCTGAAACTGGATATTGAGAGGTAGTCAATACAGAAGAACCATACATGTAACATTATAAGAATTACTAGGTTGAACAATAAAATACTGATGTTTTTGTAGGTTCTCTCTCTTGTTGACTTCAAGTCGATTCTGACTCATAGTGACCCTGTTGTGTTACTGAGTGGAAACCCCAGACTCTTATTCGGCATGACTCCTATTGGTCCATAAATGAGAGACTGAGGTGGGAGAACAAGAAAAGCACCTTTATTTCATCATACAAGGAAATGGAGCAGTTGGAGCTACTGCTGTCAGAACTGCTTGCCGAGGGCGGGCAGGTGAGCTACTTTTAAAGGGGTTTGCAAGTAGGGAGTTCATACAAGGTATGTCAGCAACATTCTCAACCATATTATGCAGGTGCAATGGGATTTACATATAACTTCTAAGCAAAAGTAGGATTCAAATGCAAAGCTGAGGTGGTGGAGAGAGCCCAGCAAACAAAAGGATTTTGCAATACAATACTGTAGGGGAGGAAGCCAGGTAAAGAATACAGCACTCTGGGTCTTCTGTCTCACTTCTCTCATTTCTTTTTGGATGCTCATCATTCAAGACCAATGTCCATTTTGAACTATAGCCTAGCTTAGAATTGTTTGGCATATTTTGGGAAGTGGCCTAGGCCTTTCTTTGTGGCTACTGACCTCTTGTTGGTTTGTAACTGACTATTAAACATCAAAAGAAAAAGAGTGGGTTTTATGCCTCCTTTATGTGAATGTCTCCCTAAAAGATTCTCTCGCCTTTTTTTTTTTTCCAGATTGTCTTAGTTATTGCCTTTATACCTCAGGGCCCAGTTGATGTGTTTTAATGAGTCTTTGTGAGTCCAGCTCCAGCTAGGTCACATTTCTTATGCTAAAGGACTCTTTTGATCGGAGATTGGCGATAATACCTGGACTTAGTTGAGCCCTTAGATGGCAGCCATGGCAGGCTCTTTAAACTCAAGGTGCTGGTTTTCCACTGATACCATCTGGTTCTTCACCAGGATCTTAAGAGTGATGTCAATTGCATTGCCGAAGTGGGCAGACTCAATGTACATCAACATTTTAGCCCCAGGCCCTTCTTTGGCCCTTTTAGGTATTTAAGACAATCGAAGTTAAGTTTTATTATGCCTAATGTTATCAGGATGCAGACTGAGAACATTTCTATCTCTTGCAGTAGTGATCTAGCCCATGCACTTATTCCTGATGATAACCAAACAAATAAATCTGGTGTTTGTAAGGGTATTACAGAGGGTAACCAAGTACCTTGCTGTCTAATTCTACGTATATCCTGTTCTCCTTCTCCTGTGTTATTTATCCAAATGCAACAAGAGGTATTTGCTACAGCACCGCCTACACTTTCTAGAACTAGTAAAAAAAATCTTAAGGCTATTTTGTTATCGTACGTCACCTTGGCTAATGAGGTCAGAGATTACTGTTGTGTCTTTATCTCATTAGCAACTGTTATTTGTCCCATAGTGACTGATAAATTTCTTAAAGATTTATCTAATTCAACTATACCACAACTAGGAGCTACCAACCGTACCCTGAGTGTTGGACCAAAGGGCTTCTTTTTGACTCTCGTTTTATAGTGTGTGTCAATTTAACATTACCTTTTTAATATTTACTAGTTTTTTTTTTTTTTTTAGTACCATTACTATGAATATCTAAAGATAATCTTAAAATTCTCAAAATGTGTTGCCCTTGCACTCCCCAGGAATCTAAACAAGAGATTGCCCATGTAAACTCACTGACAGTTGGAAAGGCATCATTCAAAACCAGTATAGTTGGATCTACCACTCACAAAGTGTGTCTGGAGGAAACAGAAGGTATAGAAAAATTCACATGTGACAGCCAGATTTTCATTAGAGAATACATGATTAACCAGATGATACAGGATGGACCTCTCCTGTTGGAGGTCTTCAGTTAATCTGTTTAAAACACAGTAAGTGTTCTTCTCGAAGGCAAGCTGTTCCTCTTTGGTTTACCTATTAGTAGTCATGGTTCACTTTCTCAGAAGCAGAAGTGTCACAAAATTGTTTTTATGAGAGAAGAACTTCTAATTCAAGAGTTGTAATATCTAAACCCATTAGTTATTTTAGGAGAAAGGAAAATGGTTTCTTATATCTAGAAAGTAGAACCTTAATACATCAGCAATACTCCCACATAAAATTCATAGTTTGCTTTTGTTTACTCAGTCTTATGCAGTTAATTTCTCTTCCATGTGATTCTGGATCAGTCACAGGCAGCTTCTGTATACGAGTTCTGGAAATTTTATCCAGTCTAGTCACAGTCTTTTTCACAAGTCCAATATAGTCTGTCTTTTTGTTGAGATATTTTGGTCAAACATTTTCAGCAAACCAGCAAAGTAAAAACTTATCTGTGGATGACAAAACTTAATATGACCATGATTAACTTATAAAAATAATACTCTTATAGTGAAAGACATGATAGAAATTAATTACAAGCATAACATAAAGGTCAAATAAAATCAGTTAAAAAACAAAAACAAAATGAAAAACTTTAGGTAAAAATGTCTCTAAATATAACCATTAACTGTATTTTTAAAGAGCTTCAGATATAATACATAATAATCTTGGGACATAATACCAGGATATACCAAGTCAGGATGTACCAAGAATATACCAAGATTATTAAATCTTTAAATACCTGAATAGTAATAAAAGAAAACTTCATAGATAAATAATGTGAGTTCCCAATCAAATCATTGGCTTTGATAAAGTTGTGACCAAGTTAGCAATTAAGAAATAATAATAAAATTATGACATAATATTATGCATTTGCTGTCTAATATTAGATAAAAACACAAGAAGAAATACTAACATATAAATCTTAACCCGAAGGCAATCAGGCATTTTTCTTGATTTTGACTACACCTTTCCATGTAATTTACTAAATAAAACTCTTTAGCGCTTTTTCTTTATAAATTTTTTTTGTGCCTTTCCATGAAGTTTCAGAGTTGTCAGGAGTTTATTATAGGTCACCATGAAACAATAAGTTATTTAACCAAAGATCTTAGAGTAAAAACCTTGGCTTTTTTTTTTTTTTCCGAAAAGTCATGTGGCTTGATTTTTAGCTCAGGAATCTTTCCCTAATGAGACACTGAACCTCTCCCTTTGAGGCAGATTACACAAAGAATAAATTAACCTTTTGTGATGGTTAGGATTGTGTGTCAACTTAGTTGGGCCATGATTCTTAGTGTTTGTATGTGATCACTCCCATGATGCAATCTACTGTGAGTAGCCAATTAGTTTAAAAGGAGTTTCCTTGGAGGTGTGGCCTGCATCCGAACATAAGCAGACGTTCTGGCTTTTTGCTCACGCTGCATCCTGCAGCTGCCTCCTGTTCGTCTGACTTCTGGTTCTTGGTACTTGAACTATCAGCTCACCTGCTGATCTTGGATTCACCAGCCCCTGCAGCTAAGTGAATCAGGAGAATACTTGCAGTCTTGCCTGCCAGTCTTGGGATTCGTTGATCTTCACAGCCTTTGAGCAAGAGCTCTGCTCTCCAACTTACCCATCTTGGTTTACCAGCCCCTTTGGCTACGTGAATCGAGAGAAGCCTCTACCTTGATCCATGGACTTGGGACGTTCCAGCCTCTACAATTGAGTGAGCCATTTCCTTGATCTCTCTCTCTCTATATATATATATTTATATGCTTTATTGGTTTTGCTTCTCTAGAGAACCCAGCCTAAGACACCCTTCAACTCAGAAATCAAAGGAAATTTTGTTATTTTATCAGCAAGAAACCCAATTTTTTGTTTTATATTTTATTTAATGTTAAAGCTCCTAAAAACCTCATAAACTAAGCTATTAAGTTTTAGTCAGATAGATAAAGCTTTTCACCATATCAAATAAATTTCCTTTTAATAAACCTCTTAAACTTTGTCTTTGTTGCATGCCTCTTATTGTGCATCCCTTTAAATGGCAAAAATGAACATACTCGTTAGCAGACCCAAATATGCACACATATGTACCCTTACTCTTGTGGCATAAAAAGCAAAAATACATAAGCTTAAATTATGACAAATATCTATTAACTCAATTTAACATCAATAAGTTACCAAAAGGTCTTAGAAATTATTTTAAGCCTGTGTACCATAAAACATAGCTGTTTTTGAAAGAAAGCCTGTTTAAACATTCTAAGTTTTCATTCAACTTTTACTATTTCTCATATTTTTCCCCATTTAATTTAATTTTTTTTTTTTTAGCCCTTGCCAAAGATTTTATCAGCTGCCTTTGTAAATCACAAAGTCTCTGCTCAGCTGACTGATTCATTGATATGGATATAACCTTAAGTGTCTGGCTAGGGTTGGAAACATTTTCCCAGTCCATTTCAGGTGTGTCTCATTGTGATTTCTATTTGACCTTGGAGACTGGGGGCTGGGGACCCTGATGTTGCCCCACCCTCTCTATTTTCTGACTCTTGGTAGAAGACAAGATTAGGCCATCCTAATTCATTTACATATGTTTAAATTGATGGAGGCATTTTGAAAGGCTATCTACCCAGAAAATACCAAAACTCTAGCAATTTTGTAAATGAAGCCATCAATTCTTGGCTAGTGAGAATGTGTCTAAGGGGGGAGGGAGTCATCCCAATTCATTGACCTAGGCATTTTGAAAGGTAAAAGATAACTAATTTCTTTCTCTTTTATTATTCTCTCCAAAAGCAGTTTTGCTTTCTCTTTATCACAACCTTTTATTTTCCCGGTAAATACCAAAGCCCTTTAGCAATTTTTTTTCTAGGCTTGCATCCTTTTTCATGCTCTGGAACTATTCATTTTACTTTTAGACAAAATTATCCTTTTTCTTTAAATAAAACACATTTCATATAATATTTAGCTTAACTTACTTAGAAAGGCTTTGTTTTTATGATTGACTTAAACATAAAGTTTTTCAATATAGCTACTAAAAATATAAATCATATCACAGATGCAAGACACAGTTTCTCTTGGATGAGGAAAGAACTGAGGTTCTAAGACAGCCTTACAAAAAACAGCAATTCTCAGCCATAGCCTCCAACCTGATAAAAGACAGAAACTTAGACACGGTGCTCTAGACCGGAAGGAAGCTCTCAGAACAAAAGGAGACAGAGAGACCACATAAACTCATCAAACCATACCACACAAAATAAGGATATGGGAATTCTAGTTTCTTAAATTGTATATAGCAATTTTAGGTAAGGTCAACTCAACTCAATGGAAATAACAGATTTTAGATAAAGCTTATTAACTTGCCAGAGTGTCAGGTGGAGGAATACTATTGTGATCCTTTATTGAGAAACTCTATCATAAAAAGGTATGGGCTACCACTTCTCCCTGAGTATTTGGCAAAACAGAGCACTATTCTCCAGGCTCTCTCTGAGCCACAAAAAGAAACCTGACGAGGAACGCTGCTGGGTTTGGACAGTGTTTCACTTAGACCAACATATACCTTCATTGCACAACTGTTTGGTTGTGGGTGGCAGGCAGCCTAGTGCTCTAGCCTATCTTGAGACCACCTTATTCTGTCACAGGAGTCTTTAACGCTCATGATGAGCACTGGCGACCACCCTCATGGCTTCACTGATCAACTTTGCCTGAATTTTTGCAGCTAATAGTGGCTTAGAGTCTTTGAAAATAAAGTTAACTTTTTAATGTTTCAAATGCCTGAATCTAGACCTAAACTGCAGTTTACCAAGAGTTACTAGATATCACTCTTAAATGATAAAGCAAAAATCTAAGGAAGATTTTCCTTAATCAAACAACCGGTTTTTCAAACAAATATGCTGAACAAAACTTAAGAAAACAAGAGAAAAAGAACAAAAAGAAAAAACAAAGGCTCATTGTCCTCAACTGCTCACGCTGTCAGTGTCGAAGGGACGTGGAGTGCGAATGCTTGGGTGCAGAAGATAGGACCTTTCTTTTTGCTGGCTTCAGCTCCACAGTCCAGTTCTCCTCAAGGCCAACTGTATTCATGGTTTTAGAACCCCTGCAGCAACTAACTCTTGTAGGATGAAAACACCACAAAGATAAGTAAAGAAAGTTTTTTTTTGGCATATATTTAAAGAGATGAAAGTGAGAAAGGGACAAGCATGTTGCCAGAGCCATGTCTGTCCCAGTCTCTGCTCCCAGTTCTTAAGGGTGCACCTTAATGGGCTACATTTTGGTATCCCTTGAATGTTTTACATTCTGTAGATACACACACTTACACACTCGCACGATCTAATCTGTTGCACCAATTTAACAGGTACCGGAGCCTTTTATGCCCTTAGTAGTCAATTTCTCCCATTTCTTGGGACTCTTCTAAGGCCTTACCTAGGAATTACCTTGTTACTTCCCAAATAACCTCAGATCCCTTATGCTCTCAAAGGTCAATTTCTCCCGCTTCTTGGGACTCTTCTAAGGCCTTACGTAGACACGTACCAAACAACCCAGATACGTTTCATGTCTCTCACAGGGCCGTTGCTTGGGCCCAGGGGGAGGGGAGGAATTAACCTTCAGAGCTGCTCCAAAGTCTTCAGGAGAAATCCCCAGGTGGCACCAGACATTGGGGCTGTTTGGTTTTCTGATCCACCTCAGGAACTCAACAGGTGGCTCCTGGCTGGCTCGTCAGAAATATTTCTGGGTAGAAACCCCAGGTTCTTGCTCGGCATGACTTGTATCGGTCAATAAATGAGAGATCAAGTTGAGAGGACAAGAAAGGCACCTTTATTTCATCGTACAACGAAATGAAGCAGTCAGAACTACTGCTGCCAAGAATGCTCACCAAGGGTGGGCAGGTAAGTTACTTTTAAAGGGGTTTACGAATAGGGAGTTCATACAGGTTGTGTCAGCAGTATTTTTAATTATACTATGCCAGGCGCGGTGGAATTTACGTTTAACCTTCAAGCAAAAGCAGGATTCAAATGCAAACCTGAAGGGCAGAGGGGCCCAGCAAAGGAAAGGCTTATGCAATACAACACTGTAGAGGTGTAAGCCAGGTAAGGCACACAGCACTGTGAGGGTTCTATCTCAGCAGGACAGAGCAGAACTGCCCCACAGGGTTTCCAAGGATGAAAATCTTTCTGGAAGCCTGCTGCCGCATCTTTCTCCTGTGGAACAGTTGGTGGGTTTGAACCTCTGGTTTTTCAGTTAGTAGCAGAGAGCTTTAACCACTGCACCACCATGGCCCCTTCTGTTGATTAAGTATGTCATATGGTGCAATTTTCTTTTTAACAAGTTTATTGAAATATAATTCATACACCACACAATTTATCCATTTAAAGTGTACAATTCAGTGGTTTTTAGTATATTCACAGATATGCGCACCCGTCACAATTTTAGAACATTTTCATCACTTCAAAAAGAAACCCTATGCCCTTTGGTTATCTACTCCATCCCCACCCCCGCCTCAGCCCTACCATTAAACAGAGCAAACCTGTTGCTGTTGAGTCAATTCTGACTCATAGCCGCCATATAGGACAGAGTAGAACTGCCCCACAGGGTTTCCAAGAAGTGGCTGGTGGATTTGAACGGTGACGTTTTAGTTATCAGCCTGAGCTCTTAACCACTGTGTTACCAGAGCTCCAACCTCAGCTGCTAATCTATTTTCTGTCTCTATAGATGTCCCTGTTCTGGACATTTAATATAAATGGAATCATATAATATGTGGAACAAAGAACTAGGTTTGTCTTTTGTCTCTTTTTTAAATAACTCCAGCAATTAAGGTGCTCTTTGTCTTTCTAAAACAGCCAGGCAACATTTAAACATATGCAAATGAATTGGGAGCACTCAATTCATTTCCCTGGCAACAGGCCTCAGAAGTGAGGGGGGAATGGCCACCCCACCCGTGGTCCCTGAGGCCGGAAGTTTGTCCGTGTAGTGTGTTGTATGGGCTTTGGTGTATAAAAATGGCTGGGCAGAGTTCCTCAGGTACGGTGTTAGTCAGTGGAAGGCACACATAGCAGAAGTTGTTGGTCCACCTAATTCAACCTACCTGGCCAGGGGGACTGGCAGAGGGTAGGCCCCTTTTCGCGTCTTTCACCTACAATACCGAGTGGAGACATGCGTGGAAGAGTGCTCTATCTTTGGCTTCTAAAAGCCAAGGGGTCCAGCATGTCATGTAACTGTCCTTTTGATTCCCCTCATCTATGGCACAGTGGGTGAACATAGAAAAGTCATCATCTTTTCCCAGACAGCTTTTGAGCAGAGGGAGACTGCTCACCTGCTACGTGCTGTATGCTACTTTTCGTAAGTAATAAAAACTACTTTTCCTTGTGCTAACGTGTGTTCAGGCTCTGATTGCAAGGATGGGATATTGACGGCAGAATTGAGGCTGGCACCTAGCCTGCCATCTTCAGTAGAAAAGTGGCTGTGCCTGCCATTCCCTGTGATACAAGAACTGTATTCATACTCGTCTTTCAGCTACCTCCTTATTAGGTATGTTTCCGGTTTCCCTGCTCGGTTTGGAAAAACAGGAGACAGGTTGCAGGACTAGCTAAAACCGGCAAGACATGCCGCAGTACCAGCAACCGTGTCCTTTAGATGACCTAGTAACATCAGAGGCCGAAAAACACACCCCCATCTATGCCTTGGACTTGGGCAAAACGCCATCTTTGTGGCACCCCACTTTCAGACTCAGCAGGCCAGAAGGCTGAAGCACCCCAGAAATGCCTTTTTGGGCCAGGCCAATCAGCCAGCTGACCTCACCTTCAGGCGTTTTTGAAGACTGGAGACCTAATCTACTTTACCCATATAAACCCCCCAGCTATTGTTCAGGGAGCCATCTTGGCGACATGGGTCCCAGTGAGCTCTTTTACTTGGCCAACTAAATAAAGATTTTTCTTTCACTTTCATCTGCTTCAAGTCCATGTTGGCTCCGAGTTACCTGGAACAGTCTGGTTACAGAATCACATTTAGTGATTGGTGCCCTTTAACTGTGAGTGTCTCACATAATATGTGGCCTTTTGTGACTGGCTTCTTTTGTCTAACATAATGTTCTCAAGGTTCATTCCTATTGTAGCAGGTATCAGAGCTTTATTCCTTATTATTGAATTGATATTCCCTCATGACTAAGGATGGTGAACACATTTTCGTGTGCTTATTGGCCATTCGTATATCTTGCTTGAAAAAATTCCTTTGCCCGTTTTTTAATTGGGCTATTTATCTTTTTATTATTGAGTTGTAAGAATTCTTTATATATTCTGGATACAACTGCCTTGGTATGATCCTTGAGTGGCACAAATGGTTAAGAACTCTACTACTAGTCAAAAGATTGGCAGTTTGAACCCACCCAGAGGCACCTTGAAAGACAGGCCTGTAGATCTTCCTAAAGGTCACAGCCTTTAAAATTCTATGGAGCAATTCTACTCTGCACACATGGAGTTACCAGTAGTCGGAATGGACTCGATGGCAATTAACGACAATGTGTATTTTGTAGTGATACATATGATGCTTTTTGTTGTTGTTGTTAACACAACATTCTTAAAGTGTTGGGGTAACATTTTAAAGTGTTTGATGTATATTGACAGATTGCCCCTAGACATATTATACTAATATACATTCCTACCAAAAATGTTAAAAAAATAAATGAAAAAAGACAAAGCCATTTCCCCACACCTTTGGCAGCACTGCATATTTTCATTAGTGGCAGTGTATCAATAGCCGTTTTTCCTGTCTTCTTTTTTTTCAGCTGAATGCTGGCTTCCTGGAATGAAGATTTCTTTTTCCAGCATCTCTTGCAGATAGATATGGCGATATAAGTAAGTTTTAGCAGAGGGATCTAAAAAGGAGTGGCATGTACTATGTCTAGAATATTTTCTCCAAGTGAGGAGCATTCCCTGTTTTCCCTTGTCTTTATACCTGCTGCTCAGAAAGTAAGATGCGACTGATGCTTCAGCAGCCATTTTGGACCACAATTTCCATAGTTTGGAAGCTACACATGGCGGAACAACAAGATAAAAGGGCCCTGTGTCCCTGACACCCTGAAACTATGCAATGAACCCTGTACTGCCTGCATCAAGGATGTTACATGGATTACATAAACATTTCTATCTTGTTAGGTCTACTTGCAACTAATCCTTATTGCTACTGTGTTCTTTTTAGTCGTTGTCTATCATATAGGTGAAAAAAAATAATATTATTGTTTTACATAGCTCTTTTCACAGCTGTCTAAAAGTAATAATTTTTGGAGAATTTTTACTACTGTTAAAAAAAAAAAAAAAAAACTGTTAGGTGAGCAAAAAGGAGTACCCAGGGAATTTTTTCTTCCTTTCATATCTGGGATAGAATATTGATAGGACTCTCCTAAATATTGAAACGGCTCTCCTAAATATAAATTCATTATCATCATCTTTCTCTTTAATTAAGAGATCTCTTGAGAGGTAAGTTTACTAAGATCAAACTATATTTACTGAAATTTTTATTCAATTGATATTTGGAAAGAACGCTTAGATTTCAATAGTAATGATTTGTTATTGTGGTTAGGTGCCATTGAGTCAGTTCTGACTCACAGTGACACTATGTACAACAGAACAAAACACTGCCCAATCCTGTGCCATCCTCATAATCGTTGCTATTTTGAGCCCGTTGTTGCAACCACTGTGTCAATCCATCTTGTTGAGGGTCTTCCTCTTTTTCAATGACCCTCTTACCAAGCATGATGTCCTACTCCAGGTCCCGCCTGATACATGTGTAAAGTACGTGAGATGAAGTCTCGCCATCCTCGCTTCTAAAAAACTTTCTGGCTATACTTCTTCCAAGGCAGACTCATTTGTTTTTCTGGCAGTCCAACACCATAATTCAAGGCATCAATTTTTCTCCTGTCTTCCTTACTCATTGTCCACCTTTTGCATGCATAAGAGGTGATTGAAATTATCATGGCTAGGGTCAGGTGACTGATGACCTAGGGTCAGGTGCCACCACGTTTGTCAGTTTGTTGTACTGTGGTGGCTTGCGTGTTGCTGTGATATTGGAAGCTTTATCACTGGTATTTCAAATATCAGAGAGGTCACCCTTGGTGGATAGGTTTCAGTGGAGCTTCCAGACTAAGACAGACTAGGAAGAAGGATGTGGCAGCCTACTTCTGAAAAAATTGACCAATGAAAACCTTATAGACAGCAGCATTGTCCATAAGGAACATTGTCTAATATAGTGCTGGAAGATGAGCCCCTTAGGTTGGAAACCACTCAAAATGCGACTGGGGAAGAGCTGCCTCCTCAAGGTAGAGTCGACCTTAATGACATAGATGGAGTCAAGCTTTTGGGACCTTCATTTGTTGATGTGGCATGACTCAAAATGAAAAAAAGCAGCTGCAAACATCCATTAATAATTAATAATAATAATTGTACATTTGCAATGAATTGTGCAAAGTATGAATCTAGGAAAATTGGAAGTCATCAAAAATGAAATGGAATGCATAAAGATTGATATAGCAGGCCTTGTTGTTGTTGTTGTTGTTAGGTGCTGTAAAGTCAGTTCTGACTCAAAGCTACCCTAAAAAAAAAGTACGATAAAACAGAGCATTGCCCAGTCTTGCACCATCCTCACGATCGTTATGCTTTAGCCCACTGTTGTAGCCACTGTGTCAGTCCATCTTGTTGAGAGTCTTCCTCTTTTTTGATGACTCTCTACTTTACCAAGCATGATATCTTTCTCCAGGGACTGGTCCCTCCTGATGACATGTCCAAAACATGTGAGACAAAGTCTTGCCAACCTTGCATCTAAGGAGCATTCTGGCTGTACTTCTTCCAAGACAGACTTGTTTGCTCTTTTGGCAGTCAATGGTATGTTCAATATTCTTCACCAACACCATGATTCAATGGCATTAGTTCTTCTTCAGTCTCTCTTAGTCATTTTCCAGATTTCCCTTGCATATGAGGCAATTGAAAACACTATGGTTTGGGTCAGGTGCACCTTAGTGCTTAAGGTGACATCTTTGCTTTTTAACACTTTAAAGGGGACTTTTACAGCAGATTTGCCCAACGCAATGCGTCGTTTGATTTTTTGACTGCTGTTTCCATGGGTGTTGATTGTGCATTCAAGTAAAATGAAACCCTTTACAACTTTAATATTTTCTCCACCCATGGAAGCAGCAGTCAAGAAATCAAACAATGCATTGCATTGTGTCAGCACTCTCCTGCTTCCCCTTCTCACCCCAGGTTCACCATATACATTAACGCACTTTTCCTATCCTCTTCTGCCTTCTTGTCTTTGTTCCTAGGCAGGTTTGCCCATTTGATCTCTTATACTTGATTGGTCTAAGAAGCATGTTCCTTACACTTGTTATTGTCTTATAGGCCTGCCTAATCTTTGGCTGAAAGGTGAATTTTGAGAGTGGCTTCAAGTCTAACTTAGAAGGTATCTAGGGGCCATACTCTTAGGGGTTCCTCCAGTCTCTGTCAGACCAGTAAGTCTACTCTTTTTTGTGAATTGATCATCTGTTCTACATTTCTCTCCTGCTCAGCCTGGGACCCTCTGTTGTAAACCTAGTCAGAGCTGTCGGTAGTGATAGGCGGGCATCATCTAGTTCTTGTCTTGAGTCATCTAGGCTGTGGTTCTGTGGTATATTAGTCCTTTGGACTAATTGCTCCCTTGGGTCTTCAGTTTTTTCCCTCCCCTTTTGCTCCAGACTACAAGAGACCAATAATTGTATCTTAGATACCAGCATGAAAGCTTTGAAGATCCCAAATGCTACTCACCAGAGTAGGCTGTAGAACATTGTTTTTAAGAACTATGTTGTACCAATTGAAGTAGACGTTCCCTGAGTCTATGGTCCTTTGCCTTTGAGCCTGGGAACTTCATCCTGTGAGGTGTTTAGTCATGTCTGAAAGGTTTCTCTGACTGGACTTGTGTGCTCTACTGTCTGTATTAATATATGAGAAGCACCTATAGTCATGTATTTATAGTCATGTATTTCCAGCTCTTAACCTGTATTTGCCAGTGGATGTGTTCCCTCATCCCCTCCCTCACCTCTTGGCATATCTATCTATCAATTTGTAGATGATTATTTGTTGATTCTATTGTTTCAGGATTGTCTATATTATAGTAGTTACCATAGTTTTCCTTTGTTTTTTGTGTTCCTCTCAGTGTCCTCTCTTGCCTTGGTCATAGTATGCTGACTTCTCCCATATTGAGTATTGCTTTTCCCTTCACCAATATTAACTCATGTCTACTATCTCTTTGGTAATTTTTCTTCCCTCCCCCTCCCATCCTTGGTAACCATCAAAGAGTCTTTTCTTTCTTCTTGTGTGTAAATCTTTTCTTGTTGCTTTATAAACATGGTCTCATACAATATTTTTTTTGTGACTGACTTATTTCACTCAGTATAATGCCCTCCAGATGCATCCATGTTCTGAGATGTTTTGTGGATTCATCATTGTTCTTTATCGTTGCATGGTATGTCATTGTGTGTATGTACCATAGTTTGCTTATCCATTCATCTGTTGATGGGCACTTAGGTTGTTTACATTGTTTTGCTATTGTGAATAATGCTGCAATGAACATGCATTGAATGTTCACTGATCGAATTGTGTCCCACCTAAAATATGTGTCAACTTGGTTAGGGCATGATTCCCAGTATTGTGTGGTCGTCCTCCATTTTGTGAGTGATATAATTTTCCCATGTGTTGTAAAACCTAATCTCTGCCTGTGGTTAATGAGACAAGATTAGGTTATGTTAAAGAGGATTAGGATTAAGACGGGACCCAGGTCACATCCCTGATCCAATGTAAAGGAAGTTCCCCTGGGGTGTGGCCTGCACCACCTTTTATCTTACAAGAGATAAAAGGAAAGGGAAGCAAGCAGAGAGTTGAGGGACCTCATACCACGAAGAAAGCAGTGCTGGGAGCAGAGCGTGTCCTTTGGACCCTGGGTTCCTACTCGAAGAAACTCCTAGTCCAGGGGAAGATTAATGAGAAGGACCTTCATCCGGAGCCAACAGAGAGAGAAAGCCTTCCCCTGGAGCTGCCACCCTGAATTTGGACTTCTAACCTACTAGACTGTGAGAAAATAAATTTCTCTTTGTTAGAGTCATACACTAATGGTATTTCTGTTATAGCAGCACTAGATAACTAAGACAGTGTGCATATGTCTATTTGTGTCACAGCTCTTATTTATTTATTTTTTTTATACCAGGGCACTCCTTGGAAACTCTATGGGGCAGTTCTACTCTGTTGAGTCAGAATCGACTCAACGGCACTGGGTTTTTTGCCTGGGACCTAGGAGTGGGATTGCTGGATCATATCTTCCAAATACCTTGACATAGATGAGTGAGCACCTCCAGTGCTGCATCCATTTGTTGCAACATCTCAATTGGTATTCTGTCAATAGTAGTGCTTTAGAGGATTTTAATGATAATAATAAAGGTCAAAGTACCAGATCTTGCTAATTCTTTTAATAAAATGGAACCAACTGAAATTAGAAACTGAATCTAAATCTCTAGTCAATTTAAGCCTTGTTACTCTTGGGTGAGGTGAGGAAAGGATGGTGAACCTATGAAATCTCAGTGTTGGGGTTCTCAATGTTTAGTGTACATCACACCCACATGGAGAGCTTTTTAAAACACAGATTGTTGTGCCCCATGCTGCCAGATTTGACCAACCACATTCTCCTTGGACAGACAAAACAGCCAAATAACAGTTCTGGTGTACTACTTCCTGGTTGTTGTAGGCATGGGTCCACCCTTTTGGGAAAATTTTACCAACTCAATGAGCCAGGCAAAAGACTTAAAAGGGAGCAGAAATGTCAAAAAGCGGAGTGCATTGCACTTCTGCAAGGTGACTGCTTAGTTTTCTTTGGCCTCTTGGACTTATTTTCTCTAACCAGACTGCTGTCAAAATCAGACTTTTGTTTATTTCCATGGTATATTCATCATACTAGACCCAGTCTGTATTTCAGTGTATCCAGGGGATTCTCTCTTTTCAGCACTGAAGAGCCACATGTTCTCCTCAACTCCCCTGACAGATCCCGTGATGCAACTGAATTTATGCCACAGCGTTCCTGGAGAACTCTCAACCACTATTATAGATGTTCTTCTTGGCTACATTTCAGCTATGTGAGAATTGCTGTAACTTCTATTCTTGACTCCACCTATCTCTCCTCCTTTCCTGTATTTAGCATTAGTTCTGAATTAAAATGTAGGTGGTTGAAGATAAATTTTCTCACAGGATAAATTTATAAGTGAAGTTTATTAAAAATTTGCATTCATTTAAAGAAAAAAACAATGCAGCACACTGTCAATATTAAGCTTCAAGTTTACCCATTTCAGGTAGTTCAGTCTTAATTATCAAGTTCCTACATTGGTTGCCATTCCTATTAAGTACAACCCCTGCTCCCCCGCCCCCCCCAAAATCTGAGTGAAAATATCTCATTCTTCCACCTCAAACTCTGATGTCAGGGCCACCGCAAAAGGATAGATAAGGCATGATTACCATTTACAGATGTGATGTACTTTATTATGAGTTGACAATTTTAAATATCCTTTGAATAACTTGGAAACCCTGGTGGTATAGTGGTTAAGTGCTATGGCTCCTAACCAAAAGTTCGGCAGTTCCAATCCACCAGGCACTCCTTGGAAACCCTGTGGGGCAGTTCTACTCTGTCCTGTAGGGTCCCTACGAGTCAGAATTGACTCGATGGAGATGGATTTTGGATTTATGAATAACTTAGGGACATAAACTGAGAATTGAGTTTGAAATTGTTTGATTTCACCATCTTATTTTACAGATTAAAAAAAAAATTCGAGATTCAGAGAGGTTAGGTAACTTGCTCAAGTTCACCCAGGTAAGCTTATCACAGACCCAGTAGTCAAATCATCATTAAATAAAATGAATTGAATCTCAGTATTTCAAAGGATGTATAAATTAAAACTTTTTTAAGCCTACTTGACAGGGTTAAAAAATAACTTCTTATAATTCAGATGTTCATATTTTTCAGTGGGGTTAAAAAAAATAATCAAGTTGCTAAAACAAGAGAAATTTTGGATGAAATTTGATTAAATGACCATTTATCTTGACCATTTCTACAGCTATGATAATATATGGCTGAATAAACTCAGGGCAAAAGCAATCAGTCAGTTATGCCAAATTAATTAAATTCAGCTAACCAAATACCAGTTCAGTTAGATTAAACATCATCAAATTATAAAGCTGCAATGAGAAATATTGGTTTTTTATCTATGCAGTGCTTTATCTATAAGCTTGAACACATCACTGAGAAAGGAACCATCAAGAGAATGCCAGAAAACCATCTTAACTGCTCTTATCTTATATCTTGGTTTTGCCCATTTGTCTCCGTGCTTTGGAACCATGTGGATGAGGGGAATTCAATTTTTTCGCTTTCCATGACTAAGGGAAAAATCAGATTCATTATCTTTAACCTGCTCTAAAATCGCAGATCAGATCAGAACATGAAAAAATTGATAATATCTTAGTCTGTTCCAGAAAAATGCTTACATCAAAGCCTGTATGTTGTCTCCATGTTTAATTCTTACACTATAGAGAAATGATTGAAAATAGTAAGATCTAACATGTATGACAGAATGCCAGTTGAGATGTTTCGACAAACGAATGCGGCCCTGGAAGCGCTCGCTTGTCTATGCCAAGAAATTTAGAAGACAACTAGCTACCTGGCCAACCAACTGGAAGACATCCATATTTATGCATATTCCCAAGAAAGATGCTCCAACTGAATATGGAAATTTTTGAACAATATCGTTAATATCACACGCAAGTAAAATTTTGCTGAAGGTCACTCAAAAGCGGGTACAGCAGTATATCAACAGGGAACTACCAGAAATTCAAGCTGGTTTCAGAAGAGGACGTGGAATGAGGGATATGTTGCTGATGTTAGATATATCCTGGCCAAAAGCAAAGAACACCAAAAAGATGTTTACCTGTGTTTTATTGACTATGCAAAGGCATCCAAATGTGGGGATCATAACAAATTATGGATAACATTGGGAAGAATGGGAATTTCAGAGCACTTAATTGTACTCATGAGGAACCTGTACATAGGTCAAGAGGCAGTTGTTAGAACACAACAAGGGGACACTGCATGGTTTAAAGTCAGGAAAAGTGTACATCAGGGTTGTATCCTTTCACCATACCTATTCAGTCTGTATGCTGAGCAAACAGTCTGAGAAGCTGGACATTATGAAGAAGAACGGGGCATCAGGATTGGAGGAAGATTCATTGACAACCTGCATTACGCAGATTATACAAACTTGCTTGCTGAAAGTGAATAGGACTTGAAACACTGATGAAGATCAAAGACCACAGCCTTCAGTATGGATTACATCTCAATGTAAAGAAAACAAAAATCCTCACAACTGGACCAATAAAGCAACATCATGATAAACGGAGAAAAGATTGAAATTGTCAAGGATTTCATTTTACTTGGATCCACAATCAACGCCTATGGAAGCAGCAGTCAAGAAATCAAAAGACACACTGCATTGGGAAGTCAGCTACAAAAGACCTCTTTAAAGTGTTGAAAACTAGACGTCATCTTGAAGACTAAGGTGTGCCTGACCAAAGCCATGGTATTTTCAGTTGTCTCATATGTATGTAAAAGCTGGAGGAAGAATAATGAAGACCAAAGAAGAATTGATGCCTTTGAATTGTGATGTTGGCGAAGAATATTGAATATACCGTGGACTTCCAAAAGAACAAACAAATCTATCTTGGAAGAAGTACAATCAGAATTCTACTTAGAAGGAAGGATGGCAAGACTATGTCTCACATACTTTGGACATGTTATCAGGAGGGATCAGACCCTGGAGAAGGGCATCATGCTTGGTAAAGTAGAGGGTCAATGAAAAAGAGGAAGACCCTTTGCGAGATGTATTGACACAGTGGCTGCAAAAATGGACTCAAGCATAACAATGGCAAAGAACCTAGCAGTGTTTCGTTCTGCTGTACATAGGGTCCCTATGAGTTGGCATCGACTCGAAGGCACCTAACAACAATAAAAACATGTATTTTATTTTTAATACATGTAAGTACTCTTTAATGTGTATGCTATTTAAGTTTAGCACCACCCAATAAAGTAGTTCCACTTATTATTTTTTCCATTTTACACTTGAAGAAATAAAGGCAGAGTGGGGGATAAGCTATTTACCTAAGGTTGTTCTTTTTTTTTTTATTGTTTTGGTTTTTTTTTTTTTTTTAGATTTTATTTTGCTTTAGGTGAAATTTTACAGCTCAAGTTAATTTCTTATTCAAAAATTTATACATGTATTGTTTTGTGACATTGGTTGCAGTCCCAACAATGTGACAGCAGGTTCCCCATTATCATCCAGGGTTCCATGTGTCCATTTGTCAAGTTCCTGTCCCTTCCTGCCTTCTCATCTTGCACTTGGGCAGGAGTTGCCCAGTTGGTCTTGTATATTTGATTGAACTGAGAAACACTTTCTTCATGTGCGTTATTTTTTTTAGGCCTGTCTAATCTCGGAATCGACACAAAGGCAATGGGTTAATCTTTGTCTTAAAGTAGGCTTTGGGAGTGGTTTCAGTTCTGAGTTAGAGTATCTGGGGGCCATAGCCTCAGGGGTTCCTTGTCTCTCAGACCAGAAAATCTGACCTTTTTTTTGTGAATTTGAATTCTGTCGTACGTTTTTCTCCCATTCTGTCCAGGACTCCTTCAGAGCGGTCGGTGGTGGTAGCTGGATGCCATCTAGTTCTTCTGGGAGGTTGTTGTTCTTAGTTGCCATGAAGTCAGCTCCAATTCATGGTGGTCTTACATATAACAGAACAGACAGTACTCGGTCCTATACCTTCTCCATGATCCTTCATATCTTTGAGCTGATTGTTGAGGCTATTGTGTCAATCCATCTAGCTGAGGGTTTGCCTCATTTTCACTGACCCTCTACTTTATCAAATGTGATGTTCTTCTCTAATGATTTGTTTTTCTTGATGACACATTCAGAGTAAGCAAGACAAAGCCTCATCATCCTTGCTTCCAATTACTTCTAAGAAGGATTTATCCGTTCTTCTGCCAGTACGTTGCATATTCAATATTCTTCAATAACACTGCAATTCAAATTCATCAATTATTCTTCTGTCCTCTTTTTTCATTGTCCAGCATTTGCATGCATATGAGGCGGTTGAAAAGATTATGGCTTGGGTCAGTCGTATCTTAGTCATCAGAGTAGCATCTTTGTGTTCTGTGAGTCAGAATTGACTCAATGGCAATGGGTTTGGTTTTTGGTTTTGCAGAAGATTTGCCCAATGTAATATGTCATTTGGCTTCTTGAGTGCTGTTTCCATGGGTGTTGATTGGTGATCAAATGGAATGAAATTCTTGACAATTTCAATTTTCTCTTCATTTACCATGTTATTTATTGGTTCAATAGTGAGGATTTTTGTTTTCTTTATGTTCAGGTGTAATCCATACTGAAGACTATGGTCTTTTACCTTCATCAGTAAATGCTTCAAGCTGTCTTTATTTTTGGCAAGCAAGGTTGTGTCATCTGCATATTATAGGTTGTCAATGTTCCTCCACTCCTAATGCCATATTCTTTTTCATATAGTCCCACTTCTCAGATTATTTGTTCAGCATATATATTGAATAAGTAAGGTGACAGATACAACCCTGATGCACACCTTTTCCAATCCTTAACCATGCCTAAGTTTACACAGCTAATAATCGACAAAACTGGGATTTAAACTCAGGTAATCTTTTTTTTTTAATCAAACTCTTAATAATTCTGCTCTTCTGCCTCTTGATTACAGCTCAGGTTAAAAATACTTAAAAAGAAAACGGTTTGTGTGTATGAAAAAAATTAGTCATGGAAATTAAAAACCCATGCAAAACAAAAAACTTAACAGATGTATTGACATATTAGTTCATCTGATTCTTTGGAAACAAGAATTGTCCTTATAGCCTCTGTAAACAAAGAACTCAGGGTCTAGCAACTGAAAAATACAGGGATAGAAAGATTTTAAAAGATGATCTGGCCCATTATTTGTCTTCAAACAAGTGATGACCCGAACAAAAATCTTGAAAATCATTTGAAACATTGGGTTCTTTTTTTCAACAAGTATTTATCTGTTAGTATTTTGAAGAGTTTAAAGAATTTTAAAACATAGTTTTTACCTTCAAAGAGTCTAGTGTAGGGAAAACTGGTCATTCACATTATACATTAGACGACCATATATATAACAACGTAGGGTAATTACTTAAGTCCCACAGTGAATAGTACACACAGCATATCCTTAGAATCCCCAAATTTCGTTAAATGTATTCAAGTAGGGGGTAGAACAATGTGGACTATTCATGAGAAGTTTCATGAAAGAGGGAAGCTTGAGCTAGGGACCTGAAAGCTGGGTAAAATTAAGAGGGTGGTGAAGCATCATACTAAATGGAAGGTCGCATCAGCTTGGTATGGTCTGGAGGCAGTGAGGAGATAGGTATGACTAGAACAGAGGCGTTGTAGACAGCAGTTAGGTCAGTAGGATTAGATACTCCTAAGCTTATGAGTTTGAATTAGATCTTAGTCATCTAGTGGTACTATAACAGAAATATCAGAAGTGGGTGGCTTTAACAAAGAGAAATTTATTCTCTCACAGCCTAGTAGGCTTACAAGTCCAAATTCAGGGCATCAGCTCCAGAGGAAGGCATTTTCTCTCTGTTGGCTGTGGAGGAAGGTCCTTGTCCCTACATAGGCACTTTGGGTCCAAGGGATGTGCTCCACTCCCAGCATTGCTTTCTTGATGGTATGAGGTCCCCATGTCTCTTTGCTCACTTCGCTCTTTTATATCTCAAAAGAGATTGGCTGAAGACACTATCTAATCTTGAAGATCTCATCCATATAACTGCCACTAATCCATTTCATTAATATCATAGTGATAGGATTTATAACACATAGGGAAATTACATCAGATGACAAAATGGTAGACAGTCATACAATACTGGGAATCATGACCTAAAAAGTTGACACATATTTTGGGGGGACACAATTCAATCCATGACAAACAACATGAAATCATGAGATGTTAAAGTATTTCAGGAGTTAATAGCAAGGATATGGAGATGGGTTAGAAAGGACAGTCTCAAATTAGAAGAATGGTTAAGAGGCTGGTGCAAATACTGGTATGGAGCAGAAGGTATGAAATAGGATGGATTATTTCTTCCTCTTGCAGAGATGTCAGTCAAGCTGACTGATGTCACCACTATTCCCTGATGTGGTTAGGATAAGATAGAGCTAGAACAAACAGTATCTGACTGAGATAGAGTCCTAGTTTCAAGTCTTAAAACTTGAGAAGGCCAATCTATGCTCAGGTTCAAGGGACAAGCATGAGGCTAAGAACTAGAGATAAAGCTGAAAGTTCAGGAGCTGGGTAAAGAAGGCAAGACTTCACTAGAAGGTAAAGAGTTAGTATGAGAGCAAAGTGAGAAGGTTGTGAGAAAGCTCATAATTTCCATTTAGAAAAGGCTAGAATGCTTGGAGGTCCTAAATTCTTTTTCAGGGGTTCTAGTCCCATGGTCTATTGGTTACTCATCCTTAGCAGAGGATAGGCAGACAACCACCACTCTGGCTTATTAAATGTTAGGAAATCAATTGCAGTTGACAGTAGTCTTGTTAGGTATTGAGCAGTCATGATCTTGAGGATCTTAGGAAAGCTAGATTCCTTCTATAGGCTTTCTTAAGAATTACGTTTCTCTGAAACGATAGAAAATTTTGGATGACTACAGCTAGTTTTGAACGTCTGAGGAGATTACAAGATGGAAATGAATTCAAGAAGCCTGCAAAATTGTATTAGGAATTTTTAAAAATGGAATAAAAACTAAAATTAGAATAATACAATTTTGTAGCAGAGAGAGACTATATGTATTTTATATTTCTCCACCTAATGTCTAAGCTGTATTCTCAAAACTAACATTCATTATTGTTGTAAAAGGATTTTTATACCTTTAAGAATATTCTATATAGTGTTTTTAAAATTTGTTTATTTTTTTTACAACAATAGATTAGGCTCATAGACAAAAGTGAAAGTTTGTGAGAATAACATACCACACACTTTATTATAAATGCTAATGCTGTGATAACATTCATTTAGGGATAAAATAAATTGGGACATTGAGATGTATATGATGGTATTTTAAAATAATCTACACTTTCTCCATTGCTATTCAACATTGTACTCGAAGTTACAGCCAGAGCAATTAGGTAAGAAAAAGAAATAAAAACCTTCCAAACTGGACTATAAGAAGTAAAACTATTGCTATTCATAGATGACATGATCTTATGTGCCGAAAATACCAAGAATCCACAAGAAAGCTACTACAGCTAATAAATAAAGTCAGCAAAGTTGCACGGTACAAGGTCAACACAGAAAAATCACTTATGTTTCTACACACCAACAATGAAGAATGTGATAATAAATTAAGAAAATAATTTCATTATTAAAAAAAAAACTAGGAATAAATTTAATCATGGAGATGAAAAACTTGTACACTGAAAACTACAAATCATTGCAGAAAGAAGTTAAAGAGGACCTAAATAAATGGAAAGATATCCCATGTTCATGGATTGGAAAACAATATTATTAAGATGTCAATACTTAAAATACATCACCCAAAGTGGCCTACAGGTTCAATGCAATTCCTATCAAAATTTCAACAGCCTTTTTATAGAAATGGAAAAGCTTATACTCAAATTCTTATGGAATTGCAAGCAGCCTCAAATACCCAAAACAATCAATCATTAAAAAGAAGAACAAAGTAAGATGAGTCATACGTCCCAATTTCAAAACTTACTACAAAGCTACAATAATTAAAAGTGTGGGACTGGCTCTAAGGACAGACATATGGACCAATGGAATAAAATTGAGAGTCTATAAATAAACTCATACCGCTAGGCCAATTGCTTTTGACAAGAACAACAAGCTCAATGGGGGAAGACTAGTTTCTTTAACATAATGATGCTGGAACACTTGAATTTCCATATGCAAAAGAATGAAGTTGAATCCTTACTTCATACCATATATGAAAATTAGCTCAAAATGGATTAAGCACCTAAACAGAAGAACTAAAACCATATAACTCTTAGAAGAAAACATGGGGGTAAGTCTTTAGGACCTTGTTTTTGGTAATGGATTCTTAGATATGGCACCAAAAGCACAAGCAACAAAAGAGATAAATTGGACTTCATCAAAATAAAAAACTTTTGTGCATCAGAGGACATCATCAAGGAAGTGAAAAGACAACCTATAGAATGGGAGAAATTTGAAAGTCATATATCTGGTAAGGGTTTAATATCCAGAGTATATAAAGAGCTTACAACTCAACAACAAAAAGACAAGCAACCGAATTAAAAAATGGGCAAAGGGCCTGGATAGACATTTCTCCAAAGAAGGTATACTGTCCAATAAACATATGAAAAGGTGCTAAACATCATTAGCCACTAGAAAAATGAAAATCAAAACCACAATAAGGCATCGCTTCACATCTACTAGGATGGCTATTATTAAAACAAACAAACAAAAAACTCCCCAAAACAGAAAATAATAATTATCGATGAGTATGTGAAAAATTGGAACCCTCATGTATTGCTGGTGAGAAGGTAAAATCTTGTGGATTCTCTGGAAAACCGTTTGGTGGTTATTCAAGGAGTTCAACAGAGAATTACCATACGATTTCATATCAATTTCACTCCTAGATGTATACCCAAAAGAATTGAAAGCAGTGACTCAAACAGAGAGTCACATACCAAATGTTTATAGCAGAATGCTATTCATACTAGCCAAAAGCTGGAAATAACCCAGATGTCCTTTGACAGATGAGTAGATAAACAAAATATGGTATATACAGAATACGGAATATTATCCATCCATAAAAAGTAATCAAGTTCTGATACATGTTATGACATAGATGAACCTTGAAAACATTATGCTAAGTGAAATAAGCCAGACACAAAAAGGACATCTATTGTCTGATTAAACTTATATGAAATATCTACAAATTTATAGAGACAGAAAGAGTAAAGGTTATGGGGCGGGGGGCGGGGGGGGAGAGGAATACCAGAGGGTAGGGAGAGGGGGAGTGCTTAAAGGGTACTGAGTTTCTGTTTGAGGTGATGACAAGTGTTGGAAATAGTTACACAACATTTTGAATGTAATTAATGCCACTGGATTGTACACTTAAAATGATTAAAATGACAAATTTTATGTTATACATATTGCATTTTATGCCAGTAATGCACGTGCTCTGTGTTTTTTGTCACCGCCCCCCCCCGAAGCATTTTTGTTAAGTGCCCTGCTAATTTCTTTCACATGCTGCTATAAAAAACTAGGGTAGCACCCTCACAAAATTACCTCGCAGGGTAGTGGGGGGTGAGGTTGGCATAAAAAGTATGAAGTGTGTTATTTGCATAAAACACGGTATTTTACCATGATAAAAAATCTTTTAATGTAAAAAAACCTCTAGCTCTCTTGCCAAAATATACAAAAAGTTGTTTTAAATGATGGCTTTGGGCATTCTGATGTGAAATGTGTAGCCCAGTTTTACCCCATATGTAAGTAGGCGTGAACTAGAGTAATGCGCCTGTCTGTTGCTGCTGGAGAAAATGGCTGACAGCGCCACAGGAAGTCATGTAGAGCTAGTGATGTCTGCACGAGTTGGCAGATGTTTTCAGGAGGCGTAGAAAGAGAAAAATGTAATTAATATCTGAACATTGACCATGTACAAGAAGAACAGGAATATTTTGCTATTAGATTTTCAGTCTAGCATGAGAAAAATGAACAACCGTAAAAACTAAGATGATAAAATGGAGAGATCCATGAAGGATCGGGATATTTTCTTTAGCTACATCTGGCTAAGCTTTTTACCAAATCTCTAGAGGGGAAGTGGTATCAGCACAAGGAGCAGAGAAACCTATTGAATGTTATATGTAACTTGTAATATGTATATTTATATTTATGAATTAATAGAATCTTAATCTTATTATTCTATTTTCACTGTAATTGAGAGATGTAGAATTATGAGTTGGAGACACTGGGTTAATTTGTAACAGGCTTTTCGTGAGACGTTGAGCACATCTTGGCTCACTTGCCTTACTGTTTTTTCTCATTAATTTGAACATGAGGAATATTCTTAAAACCATATTACAGAATCAAAACAAAGATATAATCTGACATCAAATCAAATTTCTTCTCTACATAAAAAAGACCAAAACAATGCCAACAAAGCCTAACCTGTTTTCTCTGGAGAATAAATTTTCTGCTCACAAAATAACTTTACATCCCATCTTGTTCTTATTATGGCTTAAGTCATAATGAAGTGCGAAAAGAATGTTACATGCCAGTGTACCCCGTTCTCATACTAAACAGCTCTGGAGTGCACTGCAGTAAATGTCAGTTTGTCTTTCCTTGTTTAAAATGTGATTCTTGTGGTTCCTTTGGAAGTAGGCAACTACCACTTCAATGCATTAAATGATTCTTGTTTCCCCTTTTAGAGACTGTTGAATAACTTCAAATGTGAATCACTGTTCATTATAAACCCTCATTTATTGTAAACTTACAGTGGAATCGTGCTTTTAACTACAAAACATGGAAGTAAATGAATGAAACATCTGCTCAGTGCGCCAGGCAGCATGACACATTTAACTCATTTTTTTTTAACATCACTGATCAACTTGTCCAAGTTAGAAAGGTGCAAAGCTGATGCAAGAAAATCTCTCTGTCAAAGAAAATTCCAGATCTGGATGTGTCTGTCTTGATGAATTAGCTAATTTGGGGAAATGGCTCCAAAAAAGTCAGATGAGTAATGTGCATGCCCAAGGTGACAGAATTATGTGAATCATTTCTATAAAAGTGCAGCCCATCCTACTTGTTTTGCAAAGAGTCAGGACTGATTTTTTACGGGACGGATGAGAAAACTTGTGCCTTGCTGGCTCAGAGTGAGAGCTGCATGTCACAATGGAAGGTTTGCCACCACAAGGTTTTCTCATTAGAAATTCTCATTTTTTGAACAGTATAACTACACACCCAGCCTTGTGTTGGATGGACTCTTGGGGTGCGAGTTATGTGCAATGATGAGTCAAGGTGAGATCTCATTGGAAATGTCTTTGGACCATTTAGATTTATAGGAATAAGAGAAAATAATCCAGGCTAAAAGTCAATAGAATCAAGGGCTATGCAAGGAAGAGTGTGTGCTGGTGAATGAGAGGCACACAAGGGACGTTTGGTCCTCTTTCCTCTGAATTTTATTAAAATTGTTAGGAGGAGGTTCCTATTTACCTGCAATGTAAGTCAAATCCCTAAGAGGAAAATATATTAACCCTGAAAATAAATCATTCCCCACACCTAATAAGATAGGCTGAATTGTTGTTAGGTGCCATTGCGTCAATTCTGACTCACACTGACCCTATGTACAAAATAACACAACACTGCTTGTTCCTGCGCCATCTGCACAATCATTGCTATATTTGACCCCATTTTTGCAGCCACTGTGTCAATCCATCTCGTTAGGGGTCTTCCTCTTTTTTACCGACCCTCTACTTTACCAAGCATGATGTCCTTCTCCAGGGACTGATCCATCCTGTAACATGTCCAAAGTATGTGAAGTGTAGTTTTGCCATCCTTGCTTCTAAAGAGCATTCTGGTTATACTTCTTCCAGGATGTTCGTTCTTTTGGCGTCCATGGTGTATTCAATATTTTTCACAAACATCACAATTCAAAGGCGTAAATTCTTCTTTGGTCTTCCTCATTCATCCTCGAGCTTTCTCATGCAGATGAGGCGACTGAAAGCGCCATGGCTTGGATCAAGCGCACCTTAATCTTCAAGGTGACATATTTGCTTTTCAGTACTTTAAAGAGGTCTTTTGCAGCAGATTTGCCCAATGCAATTTGCGTCTTTTGATTTCTTGACTGCTGCTTCAATGGGTGTTGATTGTAGATCCAAGTAAAATGCAACTCTTGACAACTTCATTTTTTTCTCCGTTTATCACGATGTTGCTTATTGGTCCAGTTGTGAGGATTTTTGTTGTCTTTATTTTATTTTTTTATGTTGAGTTGTAATCCATACTGAAGGCTGTGGTCTTTGATCTTCATCAGTAAGTGCTTCAAGTCCTCTTCATTTTCAGCAAGCAAGGTTGTATTATCTGCATATTGCAGGTTGTCAATGAGTCTTCCTCCAGCCCTGATGCTGTGTTCTTCATATAGTCCAGTTTGTCAGATTATTTGCTCAGCATACAGATTGAATAGGTATAGTGAAAGGATACAACCCTGACACACACCTTTCCTGACCTTAAACCAAGCAGTATCACCTTGTTCCTTTCTAATGACTACCTCTTAATCTATGTAAAGGTTCCTCATGAGCACAATTAAAGTGTTCTGGAAATCTCATTCTTCCCAGTGTTACCCATAATTTGTTATGATCCACACAATGGAATACCTTTGCATAGTCAATAAAACACAAAGAAACATCTTCCTGGTATTCTCTGCTTTCAGCCAGAATCCATCTGACATCAGCTATGATTTTCCTGTTTCTACATCCTCTTCTGAATCCAGCTTGAATTTCTGGCAGTTTCCTGTTGATATACTGCTGCAGCCCCTTTTGAATGATCTTCAGCAAAATTTTACTTGCTTAGGTTATTCCTAGCAGCTCTTAAAATTCTCACTTTATCTTTGGTTTTGGCAAGTTTGATTATAATATGCCTTGGTGACTTTCTTTTCATATCTACCTTATATGGAGTTCGATGATCACCTTGGATAGATATCTTCTCATCTTTCACGATATCAGGGAAGTTTTCTGCCAATGAATCTTCAACTATTCTCTTTGTATTTTCTGTTCTCCCTCCCTGTTCTGGTACTCCAATGACTCGTATGTTATTTCTCTTGATAGAGTCCCACATGATTCTTAGGGTTTCCTCATGCTTTTAAAATTCTTTTATCTGATTTTTCTTAGACTATACTGGTGCCAAGTGTTTTATCTTCAATCTCAGCATTTCTGCCTTCCATTTCCTTAATTTTGCTCCTCTGAGTTTCTACTGAGTTATCTAATTCTGTAATTTTATTGTTAATCTTCTGAATTTCTGATTGCTGTCTTTCTATGGATTCTTGCAGCTTACCAAATTTTTCATTATGTTCTTGAAGAACCTTTTTAATTTCTTCAACTCTTTATCTGTGTGTTTCTTGGCTTGTTCTATGTTTTGCCTGATCTTGTTCCTGATGTTTTCAAAAGTTTTGTATATTAATCTTTGGTATTCTACATCTGGTAATTCCAGGAACACACCTTCACCCAGAAGATTCCTTGATTCTTTGTTTTGAGAACTTGTTGGAGCAATGGTGGTCTGCTTCTTTATGTGATTTGATATTGGCTGTTGTCTCCAAGCCATCTATAAGTTACTGTATTAGTTTATTTTATGTTTGCTTACTGTATCCTAGCTTCTTTCTTTGTTTTGTTTTGATATGCCTGAATAGGTTGTTTGAGTGAGCTAGGTTGATTATTTTTGCCTTTGAAGCTCTTACGTCCTGTCACCAGATGGCTAGAGCTGTTACCAGGTATATGAGCCTAGGAGTCCATTCATTTTTCTTGTATGGATTCAGCTCAGGTGTCCAGGTAGATGGTCATCAAGGTTGTGGTACAGGCTCTGTCTACAGTCTTAGAGGGTCAGGGGTGATTGATGTAGGTACAGGTATCTTGTTGCAGCAGGGGTTCATGCTGTGAGTAAGACAGGGGGCTGACAACTGTCTGCTGAGTCTATGTGAGGAAAGTGCATCCCTGTTCCCTAGACCGCACAGGTAGGTGGTTTCTGCACATGAACTATGGGCTCCCGATCCTTTTAGTTGTAAGGACTGAGAGGTACCAGTTATCCCTGGACCCCTGTCGCAGGTGGCTTGGTGACCTGAGTGGAGCCACCAGTCCTTAGGCCCCTGATGTGGGTACGTGAGGCAAAGTGGTGTCAAACATCAAACACCCACCTCTCCACTGCACAGCTGAAGCAGTTGCAGTCTGCCAACAAGGGCTTATTCTCCTGAAATAGGCCCACACAGGTCCTTGCAGGGATGAAAGGTAAAGTCCATGGACCGTTTATGCTTGGACAGGAGCCGCTTCTGTCCTGAGCTCCCTAGGTTAGTGGAGCTGGCAAATTATCTTTTTTCCCAATTGTTAATTTACTCCTTCTCCAGTGCTGGGAGGATGGCTCAGAATGCTTAGCAGAGCCTACCTCAGGCCCAGGGAAATTGACAGCCACTGAAGCCAGGTTGGACGCTGGGGGAACGGTAACATATACGCAAGTACTTAGCTTTTGCCGAGAGCACGGTTCTTTGTTTCCTGAGATGTGAGTAGGCTGTGTGGCTGGCTGATTTCCCTGAGGAAACTGCAGCCGAACGCTACCACTAGCCTGCTGCATTCGCTTCTGGGAATGGTGCCTGAGGGTTCCTAGCGATTCAGGTCCAGCAACTCCTCTCTGCTTCTGAACTGTCTCTCCTTCCTCCTGCCTCTCAGTCCATTTTCTAACTTTGCCTTTGATGTTCAGGGCTCCTAGCTTGTCCAAAATATAATCGTTTCACTTTTTGGGGGGTTTTTGTGGTAAGAAGGATCACAGGCAGCTTTTGACTACTCCGCCATCTTGTCCCCACCTTCTATTCCTGTCTTTTTAATGACCTCTTGCTTTCTTCATGTATGATGTTCGTGATCATATCAATAGTGCTCACACTTGTCTAAGAGTAAATCCTTGAACTTTTGTGTATCCATCTTATTTTAGTGATGGAGATGAGATAAATTGGTACTTGACACACAAATATTATCCACTGAAATGCACAGACAGTGAGCAAAGGCAGAGTTGAAACACTTCTATACAATGAATGGCACTTGATCCAGTGATTATTTTTTTCTAAAATCTTTTTGACTGCAAATACGTAGGTCCTGGAAACTACACCCTGTGTTGCCTACTGACTGTCCAGGAATGCAAAAATTCGGAGTTGATGGAAATTCTGTTTTTGATTTAATGCCATTTGGAGATTGGTCAGAAGAAAATATGATTCTGTTTTAAAAAATAAATAAGTAAATCTTTTGAAAACTGATCAATGATCAGCTAAATCTGGAAGAGAAGCGTGAGGCATCCGTTACTGGTTATATAGAGCATTGTATAAATAATTTATCCTGCAGTGGAAATAGTTCGGTAAAATAGTCCCACATGAGGCTGTGGTTTCATTATTGGAATTCCCCAATGAAAGGAGATGAAGTTTAGAAAGGAATGGCCTCCTGGGGAAAACCCAGGTGTGGCAGATAATTTTTTATTAACTTAAAAAAATGTAATAATGAACATCATTGATAAAGTGTTTGCTCTGGACCAGGCAGCGTGCTAGTGTTTCACATGCTATGTCCCAGGATCTGTGCTAAATACTCTCATTTAGTGATCACAGTGATACCATGAGGCAGGTGCACTTATTACTATGTTCATTTTTCAGGTGAGGAAGCTGAGACTATAAATGCTTAAATAACTTGCTTGAGATTACATAGCAATGATTTGCATCTGTATTTGCTTAGGTCCAAACATGTGTGTACATGCAATGTAGAAGTTGAAGCAACAAAACCTTTTGTTTATTAAGAGCAGACAAATCTTTTAAGCAGAATTATTCAAATTGAGCAAATTTTGGTTCCAGTTCAACGCTGCTGTGTAGCTGCTCAACATCACCTTTTTGGGAATCACATCTAGCATAGAGTATAACCAACCAACCAAACAAAAAAACCAAACCCATTGCTGTGTAATTGATTCCAACCCATGGAGGCCCCATATTACAGAGTAGAACTGCTCCATAGGGTTTTCTTGGCTGCAAGCTTTACAGAAGCAGATTGTCAGGCCTTTTTTTCCATGGTGCCACTGGGTGGGTTACTTATTAATAAGAATTACAAACTATTTCTTGTTCCTCTAATTCCTTCTCATTTTTCTCTTCTTTACATTCATGTCCTCATCCTCATAACCATTATATATTCTTGGCTTCAAGTAGCAATACTTTTTGAACTTTGAATTCTCTTTACAATGTTCCCACCCAGTGCATGAACACTTCACATAAAATAGAACTTTTCCCTATTGGTACCATCAATTCCATTTTTAGACTGCTTTGGTAATGAGAAAGTTTATCTAATAACAAACTAACATCTTTCTGCGAGCTTCACCCACTACTCCTCGTATGGCCCCACGGCCTCACAGAATAAGCCTCTCTCAAATGTAATTGTTAAGAGACTACATATACTTCACATCAAGTTAGGTGCTTGTTAAATCAATATGGTGAAGTCTCATTATTTTGTACTGTTGGTAGGTGGAGAGAGTATAGGAGGAGAGAATTAAAAAAAGGTTTTGTTATAGAATATTTTCAAATGAATGCAATGCTATTCTTTTATGAAGATTCAGTCAAGTGGTTAAAATAGAAGCCTGCAAAATTCCTCAGATGTAACAATAAAACTATTATATTCAACTACAGTAGTTTGTTTTTGTGAATGAGATCAGCATGTCCTTGCTTAAAGACAATTTTTTCAAGAGGCGATTTTCCTATGTTATATTCTTATCAATGTTAATTTACTTAGCAAACCTTTTTTCGTAGATGTTATACATGAAACACTGACCAACTCCAGGCTTGAATATTCCCAGTTCAGAATTAATGGAATCTGATGTCTTACAGAATAGTTAATAAGTGTTCCCATGCTCTTATTATTTGTTCTGAGGTCTACACAATTAAACTTCAGATCTATTGTTTCAGTTTTTAAAACTCAGTGATGATAATGCTAACAGGATGGTAACTACCTAATTCATAGTTAAGTCCACATTAAAAACTAAGCCAGTCGCCGTTGAGTCAGTTCTGACCGTAGAGACCACATGTGTGTTAGCGTAGAAGTGTGCTCCGTAGGGCTTTCAATTGCTATGATCTTTCATAAGAAGATTACCAGGCCTTTCTTCTGAAGTACCTCTGGGTAGACTTGAACCATCGACTTTTTGATTAGTAGCCAAGTGCTTAACCATTTGTACCATCCAGGGACTCTGAGTACGTATTAAGCATTCAATAAATACTTTACATTTAATTAAGTTGAACTAAATTGGGCAATAGATTAAATTATATACAGGCTACTCAACCTTATAAAGCTGAGTAAAAATGTTTCAAAATCTGAGTTATATTTTATTTTTAGCTAGACACCACATAAAAGAACACAGATGGAAAGAGTTCAGTGAATATCATGACTTCAGGAAGAAAGAAGCCATGCATAAAGGTAGTATGGAAGTAGCATTAACTTTTGTAACCAGGAAACGAACGATAGAAGGTGGGCTACTAAAAGTCACACGAGTAGTAAGGAACTTAATTTCTCTGAGCTCTCACTGTCTTCATCTATAAAATCATGATGAGAATATTTTAGCCCAACAATTAGTGGGCTAACTATTAGTGAAAAGTTGCCAAAAGTGTGCGTACTATCACCTTATTTTGTAGAATTAAAATAAATGCATTGAAAAGGTTCTGAAAAGGCCCACAGTACACCAGGGTGGATTAAGTGGGTTATAATGGAGGTCTTTGGTCAGGTGGGAATATTGGTTTATCTCTTCATTTAACAAATATTTGTTGGGTTTGTACTGTATGGCTCTGTGGACTTTAATGTTCCAACTTTCCACTGTTAAAAAAAAGTACAAAGCAGGAATAACAGTTTCAAAGGCAGATAAAAATTAAAAAGCAAGAGTGAGAACTCCGCTACTCCCTAATCTTGCCAAATTCTGAGATACAGAACAAAATAAGTAGACAATTACAAATTCATCAATCATTACAATGAGCAAGATACCAAACACTCAGAGTATCCTTTTCTTTTTAAAATAAATTATTACTATGATTAAATTATAATGTTGACCAACTTGTTTTTAATTAAATTGTTTGGACAAGAACTAAAGGTACCTTAGTGTTTATGTCTTTGTAAGACTTCCTTTGCTTGAAAGCTTAAAAATCAGAAAAAGGTCTTGACAAGACCCTATGGAAAAGATGGTTGTCGTAACTGTAGAGAATATGAGATCCCCCCTAGGGTTGATCTCTGAGGTCTTTTGAGTCAAAGGCAGCGTATTGCAGAAATATGCAGTGATATTTCATATTGCCCATATGAAACGCTGGGAAGGATCTTTACCTGAGGAAAATGGAGGCATACACCATCTTTTCTCTCTAAAAAGTATGGCACTTGGGTAAGTGATACTGTATGGTGTTATGTATACCTAGGCCTTTGGAAACCTCGGGCTTAAGGGCTGTTTTACCAGCAGACCTCTGGCACCTCATGACATCAGATATGTCACTATTGTCTGGTAGTTAATTTTGTTAGAGCTTTATTTTTATTTTTCTATAAAATTTTCAGCTCAACTATTTACATTTGGTAAGATTATTAGTTGATGCGACAGTTATAACAATGAGGTATTTGATAAACTAGTAGGTATTATTGGGAGTAGTCAGATAATATCAAGGAAAAAAGAGATTTTGTTGAGAAAAGGCAGGACCTATCAGAAGAGTTAACTGACCTCAGGATCCCACAATGAAATTAGAGAAGATGAGGTGCTTGTAAAGAGAGCAATGTACTGAGTCCCAGGAGCCCTGAGTATGAGGCTCGGTTTTTATTTATTAGTGTTGTGATCTCAGATAACACCCAAGGATTTGACTTCCTTGATCCCACATTTTCTTATTATTTAAGGATGAATAATAATAATTACATGCTTTTCTTACCCAAAGTTGGACTGAATTCAATAAGATAGGGGTTTTCCATTAAATAAATGCCACTCATCCTGAAACAGGAAATAAGATTGGTATTAGAACACAAAAAAGAGAGGGAATTTCTCCGCTTTCAGAGTTTGGGTATGGAGATGGAGAGAGTGTGGGTAGTTCTGGGCTATGTAGTGGAGACCCCTCTGGACCTAGACAAGCTGAACTACAGATGAGCATTAAGGGACATGTCTGTGAGTATTACGTAAAAGAGCTTCAAGAAGTAAGTTGTTGAAACACTGAGAGCTCCAAACTATATTGGCAGGATTATAACATTCAAAATGATTATGAAGCTCAAGAGTAAAGACTCCTTCCTCCACCCTGAACCTGAAGAATCTACCGCTGAGTCACCTGTGTACCAACAGCAACAGCAGAAAACAGGAAACTCCCCAGCTGTCCGAGTGCATTTTCTGTTTTCTCTCTTCGAGATGATAGAAGCATCCATCTCTTGGGGTTATCACAAGAAGGGAGACCCTGAGAAGAGGAAAAATATACTCTTGCAACAAGTGGGTTTGGAATTTAGAATCATTTTATTTGAATATTAAAGTGTGTGTGCTCCATTTTGTGTTCAAAGTAGTTACACATGTATGTGTGTGAGTGTGTATGTGTATTGGATGTCTCCGTGCGTGTGTGTGTGTGTGTGTATGCTTTGGAAACTCTGAAGCATTATGAAAACTTTTCAGACACTCCTTTGATTATATTGCTCCAACATTTGAGAAACTTGGAAGATGGGAGTAATAAAAGAAGAGGCAAATAATTAAGATGATAAAAAAGGATGTATATGCTCACATAAAGGGTAAGCCAGTAAAGCACTTGAAATAAAGGAATTTCATACCTTTCAGTAAAGGATATTTGGTATACATATGCCTTGCTACTTGGATGGCACAAAGACCGACTAATACGATCGTGAGCAAATGGGTAGTAGTACATCCAACAGTCCTTGATTAACATCAGAATGACTGATTGAGCCAAAGAAGCTGGTAATTAATGGATACAATGAATTGTACAATGAGGCAGAAACAGCAGCACTAGCAGCAAAGGTATCACGAGAGTAGAGAGGCCATCAAGCATAGTGGTTAAGTGTACGGTGTCTGGTACCAGACTGTCTGAATTCGAGCTTGCCTCCAATACATGCAACTGTATGACCTCGGGCAAGTGACTTAAATTCTCCATTTCTTTATCTGTAAGACTATGATAATTAAAATGCTACCTTTCTATGAAGTTTTGTTGCAAGGATCAACTGTACTAATATATATAAAGTGCTTAAATTAATGCTTAAGTGTTATCAGCATTAGCTATTATTAATAAGATAAAAATATTAGAGTGAACTGCACTTGTCAGAGGTAGGTGTTTTCCTCTTTTCTCTCAGAGCTCAGCCATTAGGGTAATAATCACTAACTACACCATTACACCATAGAAAGTACCCAGCCCCTAAATCACATAATTCTCATTTCTATTAAAAAAAAAAAAAATACAATGGAAACCCTACAACTAAGTTTTCATAAACCATACAGGCATTCACTTTTATTTTCAATGCAAACATTCAAAAGAGATAGAAACACATTGCCCTTTTGATAAGACACGAAATAGCAGATTTGATTCCTAGATGATCAACAAAAGAACTCCAGTGAAGAAAGATGTAATTATTTTTATATTCCCCATGAATTAACATCAAGTTCTATTGTTGACACCATCATATCCCAAATATCTATTCCAGTGGCACTTTTACTATTTGGTTACTTATAGTGCAATCTTACTTTTGGGAAATGTTATATGGTTATTGTTACTGTTTCGTTTTACATTTGAAAAAATATTTTCTCCAACTGTGTAGTATACCAGAAAAACCATCATTATGAATTTAAGGGAAGAAAAAATAACAAATGATTTTCTATAAATTCATTTTTATGTTAGAATAACACAAAGCAAAACAGAACTTTGACAGTCATGACCTTTAAATTTCAGATTCCCTAATCTTTTTTTCCTGAT
Source organism: Elephas maximus indicus (assembly GCF_024166365.1). Lineage (NCBI taxonomy): Eukaryota > Metazoa > Chordata > Mammalia > Proboscidea > Elephantidae > Elephas > Elephas maximus. The sequence goes on from NC_064836.1 coordinate 69,622,037, forward strand.
TTATTTTCAGATCCTTACTGACTCATTCCATTTTGTTACTCAGTATGTCCTGAGCAAAACTCACATCTCTCTGCTCCCACTTGCTGAATTGGAATTCTCTGTAGTTTTCAATGAACTATTACTCTCCTGGTCACCCCTGCTCGAAGCCTTAGCCTCATCTTTCATTCATTGCTCAATTTTTGTAGAAATTATCCATAAATTCAGTGATCCTAACTTACTCATTCTTTCAAATAACACATATCCATCCATCATGTATACTCCTGCCTTTTTATTCCTGTATAACCATCCTGGTCCAGGCTTCTATTATTCATATCTACCCAACTCTCTGCTGCTACGTTCCACTAGCCCCCGACAATCTTAAGTTGCCATACATTTTCCTTAAATAGTTCTTCTATTATATAATTTTTCCCTCAATGGCTTTCAGTGATACCACTCTTCTCTAAATTTCAAGCAAGCTCCTTAAGGGCAGGAATTAACCATATTTACTTGGCACAGTGGTTAAGCGCTCAGGCTGCTTATCAAAATTTGTTGGCAGTTTGAATCCACCAGCTGCTCCTTGGAAACCCTATGGGGCAGTTCTACTCTGTGTCAGAATCGACTTGACAGTAACGAGGCTTTTTTTTTTTTTTTTTTAAAGTGCTCAATTATTTAATAACATCTGCTAAGGAAGAAAAAAAAAAGAAATAACTGAAAAGTTAGGATGAATTTTAATTTCAGAAACGTTACAATAAGGGGGAGAACATACATCTAAGAAGCAAGCAAACATGGTACGTCCTTTGGCTCTGTGCCTCTAGAACCTTGCCCATTACTTGCTTCATGGTGGTCACCGTGTGTTAATATTTCAAACTGAATGCAAAGTTTTTGGTTCTCAGTTTTATTCTGCCCCATCTTTAAAACCATATGTTCTCTAGTGTCTTTAGTTTACTTTTCCAATCACGTGAATTCCTTCCTCTGAGCCTTTTTTTGTTTTAGTTGAACTGTGCCTGCCAGATTGAAAAAATGTCCCACTTATTCCTCTTCCTCCCAGTTCTGAACTCTTAAATTTGACTATCAATTGTTCAGCCCTGGTACCAATTATGAAGTTGTAACTGAATAAACAACAATAATTACCTTAACAACTGATACAAGAACTTAACTTATCAAAAACCAAAACCAAACTCACTGCCCCCGAGTAGATTCTGACTCAAAGTGACCCTACAGGACAGAGTAGAACCGCCCCATAGAGTTTCCAAGGAGGACCTGGTGGATTTGAACTGCCAACCTTTTGTTTAGCAGCCATAGCTCTTAACCAATATGCCACCAGGGTTTCCAAAAGTACAGGTAATCCCCAATTTATGACGGGGTTCTGTTCCCATGACTCTGTCACAAGTAGGTTCTAAGTTGAATGCCTCATTTTGTTTTTTTTTTTAGTTTTCATTACTATTGCCTTTTATTATCAATATCTTTATATATCTCATCTTTATTTGTCTTTAGGGGTTCGAATGTTACATATAAAATTATAGATATATTTTAAAATACATACATTCATACATAAAAATACACGAATCATAAAAATTTACTCTGACAATGGAGAAGAGCTGGACAACATTGGCATTTTGTGAGTTGCAGTAATAACTCCACTTGTGGAAGGTTCTGGATCATCTGGATTATCCCTGGGAATGGGAATGGGCATGGCGTTTCCAGTCAGAAAATTAGTAGGAGTTGTCTGTATGGTTCTTTTCTTCTTTTCTTCAAATATTTTGAGGACATCTCACTGCTTCCCAAATCTGCCTATCGACTTTAGCAAAACAAAGTTTTCAAGCAACTGAAGTCTCTGATTCAATTTAGAAAAAACTCCAGCTAATCCTTTCACTGTTTAAATTTTTTGATCAACTCCTCTTCTTCCTTTTCCTCATTTCTTTCTTCTTCAGCATTTCTTACCTCTTCAAAATCCATTAAGTCCTGATCTGTCAATTCCCCTTCTTTGTGATCTATGAAATATTCCATATCCCGATAAAGTTCTAAATTCAGTGTTCTTGCCATATGGATGATTTTTCTGCCGATCTCTTCCATCCTATTACCCTGATCAAATGCTTGCAGCATGTTCAAATAACTCAACAATTTTTTCCATATCCCTTGCATGCATTTTCCCGTTACTTCCTCCCAGGAAAACGCAATGTACCAGGTACACTGACGGTGGTAAGTGCGGTTCGTCGTAACTTGAATACATCCTACCTGTACTATCTGTGTTTAGGAAAATATCCTTATGGGCCATTTGAGCGTGAAAAGAGACTCCTGAGCAGAGTCTGGAAGAGAACGTGAAATAAAACGAAGGTGGAAATGCCCTGCGTAAGAAAATAGTAACAGTACGAATCTGACTTTTTGTTTGCTTTTCCCTTGAGAAAGTAAGAATGAGAGGGAAGTACAGAAACTTTAGCAGGAGGTTGGCTAGAGGTTGAAGACTGAAGCAAAGTTGATAGAAATGGTGACTTTTAAAACACTGATGTATCTAATATTTAATTGACATTTTTTAGCATCACTCTCTCCTTAACCCATTGGTATACTCTGCAACAAACACAAAGATGTTGTGTGAATAGAGTTAATTTTATGAAAATCATATACATGTAATATCTGAGTTATCTGGTGTGAAATAGAGACAATTTATGTAAAACCCCAAGATGGTTCCTAAGTTGAAATAGTAGAAAAAGGAGATAAAGAGGCTGAAGCAGAGGTAACCAGGAAAGCACTGCTGCTACCCCTCCTTCTCTTGCTGCCATTGATATCTGAGTTATCATTTCCTTTGTTTCCCCTGTAAGATCTTTATTAGCAAAGACTTGGACTTTTATTTTTTTTTTGCACTTTCTGCTTTGCCAATAGAGTATGACACTCATATTACAGGTTCAAAAAAAGTATGAATTTGAACAATTTGGCCATTTTGACTGACGTAGAAAGAGTTCAGATATACATAGAGTAGCTGAGGTCCAGTTTGACTTTTTTAATTAAAGAAATTATTTTGTTGCTGTCGAGAAACATACACCAATTCAACAGTTTCTACATATACAGTTTAGTGACATTGATTACACTCTTTGAGCTGTGCAGCAATTCTCACCCTCCCTTTTTGAATTGTTCCTCCCTTATTAACATAAACTCACTGCTGCTTAAAAAAAAAAAAAACTTCTTTTTTTTTAATTAATCTTTTGAGTTGTTGTCAATTTGATCCCATATAGATAGATCTTGAAAGAGCACAATGCTCAAGGCAGACATTCTTTACTTGTTAAGTTAAACTATTATTTGGTTTTAAGAAAACTTCAGGGGATATTTTTGGTTTAAGGCTTAAAGATTTGTCTCAAGGCAGTGATTTCAGAGGTTCATCCAGCCTCCAATGGCTCCAGAAAGACTGGAGTCCATGAATATTTGAAATTCTGTTCTACATTGTCCCCCCTTGGTCAGGATTCTTCTATAGAATCTTGGATCAAAATATTCAGTAATGGTAGTCAAGTACCATCTAGTTCTTCTGGTCTCATGGCAAAAAAAAAAAAGGCAAAGGAGGCAGTTATTCATGGAGGCAATTAGCCACACATTCCATACCCTCTTCCTATTCCTAACTCTCCTTCTTCCTCTGTTGCTTCAGGTGAATAGAGACCAATTGCTGTGCCTCGAGTGACTTGTAAGCTTTAAGACCTCGGGCACTATGCAGTGATCCAGGAGGTAGAACACAGGCACTAAAAATGTTATTAGGCCAATTAACTAACATATCCTGTGAAATCATGATCCTAAACCTCCAAACCAAGGTCAGTTTGATTTGTCACATTTGTCCCAGCCTCTGTCACTAAAGATATATCTCTAAAGTACCTCGTTTCCTAATATGTAATTGAAGCTTTGTTCACCATTAATATTTCCTGTGACTTGTGGGTAGAAACTAATGGGATTACTATGAGCTACTGAAGCAGAATATGGTTTAGGGAGTATAGTCAGTAATGGCCTTGGTGGTTTATGTGGGCAGGAAAAAGATTTATCTTGTGAAAAACCCAGATGAGTGTTTTTTGTTTAACGCTCAAGTATATCTTGCTTATCATTTTTTTATCATAGTTTGATATCCTTTTTTCACTAGTTTGATACCATCTAGCCCCCAGTTATTTGTGTGTATGTTTTTTATTTTTTTAAAGGGGGGTAGTGTTGGTATTATTTTGCTGAGTTTCTGCAAGAATCAGTTTATAAGAAAAGCTATAAGATTAAGGAATATGAACTTTCTCTAGTGATGTGAATAGATAGTAACTGTGGGAAACATTTATGAAGAATGTAGTCCTGGTTACATTGATCTTAGACTCTCCTCCGTCCCCAGTGGTTACGGCTGGGAGAATTCAAGGGACAGTTATTGGAGAATTTAGGCTGGAGTTCCATAATTCATTCAATTAATGGCATTCATTATCTGCTATATGGGAAGTGTAATATTAGGTAATGAGTGAAAAGCCAATGTGAGTAAATTATGGTCCTATACCTAAGAATTCTGTAATTTGGAATTAAAATCTAGTTTATAATCTAGGCATTGAATTAAAAACATCACAGTGCCCTAAGAGAAACTCAAGTAATGAGTTACGGGGTTCAGGTGAGAACATGTAATTTTGGGTGACTTGATTTAGGGACATGGGATTTGAGCTGAACTTTGACGTTGCATTGGATTTAATAACATGGGGAGGAACAGAGAGTGGAGGGGCATGAATGACATCTGTTTGCCTCCAAAATCTGTCTTCAATCTATCTCTTAACCTTCACAGTCACCATATTCATTAAAACCCTTGTTACTTCTGCTTGCTCCATGGCAATGGCCTCTTAACAGGTCTCCCTCTCTGCAGACTTGCCCCCTCTAATTTCTCGTCTGAAATGTATTGCCTCATATATTATCTACTAGTAAAAAACATTCAACAGTTTCTAGCTGCCTACCAAAAAAGTAAAGTCCATGTACAAGGCCCTTCATAATCTGGCTCAATTCTACTAGTGGTGATTTTGTCCCCCAGGGGACATTTGACAATATCTGGAGACACTCTTAGTTATCACAGCTTGGGAGAGAGTGCTCCTGGTATCTTGTGGATAGAGGACAGGGATGCCGCTAAAATTCTACAATGTACAGAACAATCTCGGACAACAAAGAATTGTCTGGTCCAACATGCCAGTAGTGCTGAGGGTGAGAAACCTTAATTTACATAATATTTAATTAAATTGCATAATTATAATAACAAGTACAACTGATTGAGGAAAAGCAAAACAAAACCACTGACTCCTACTTAAATGTAAAACTCAGCTAGTGGTGATTGAATTCCATGGATGATCAGGAGAGTAGCATATTCAACACAAGCATTTAGCATGTCCTATCCATCAGCTGGAGCCCTGGTGTGCAGTGGTTAAGAGCTTGGCTGCTAACCAAAAGGCTGGCAGCAAGAATCTACCAGTCACTCCGTGGAAACCCTATGGGGCAGCTTTTTTTTTTTTTTTTTTTTTTTTTATCCATCAGCTGGAGCCCTGGTGTGCAGTGGTTAAGAGCTTGGCTGCTAACCAAAAGGCTGGCAGCAAGAATCTACCAGTCACTCCGTGGAAACCCTATGGGGCAGCTCTACTCTGTCCTATAGGGTCGCCGTGAGTCGAAATCGACTCAATGGCAACTGGTTTGGTTTGTTTTTTTAATGCATCAGTTAGACTAAGATGGATGAGGGAGAAAATCCTGGCAGTCTGTTTCCTAAAGTCAGCCAGTGAAACTCTATGGATCACAATGATCCAATCATAGGGATAGCACAGGACTGGACAGTGTTTCCTTCAGTTGTGCCTCGGTTCGCGATGAGTTGGGAGCAACTCCAAGGCAGCTAAACACAACAATCCATCAGCCAGTATGTTTACACAGAGAATGAAGTGCATCATTTAATCTTGAATGTTGTTTTAATGAGCCTTGATTAAGGAAGCTTTTGTCAAACTCGTATTTTCCTAAACACGCTACTGCATATCTTCCTGTTGCTGGGCCCTTATATGCATTGTCTGCCTCCATCTGACAAACACTTATCTTTTAAGTCCCAGCTTAAATATTACATTCCTGGGGAAGTTTTCCAAAATCCTCCATATGGTCAGCTGGTCTAGAAATTTCTTTATACTTCATCTACAACATGGTTCGTGTAGAATTATAATTATTTATAACATATGTTTCTTCTATAGTTACAGTGAGCTTTCTGAAGACAAGGTTCGTGTTTTGCTCAACTTTAAATCTCAGGTACTTACAGATCACAGTACCTGGCATATAAAAAAGGAGCCAATACATGATGATTGAATAAATGAATGAGGAGGGATGAAAATATTTTAGTTATACCAGAAACAAGGAATAGTCTTTTTGGGGTGAATGGACAGCATGAATGAGAGATTAGAAAAAGACTAGACAGGAGAGATACTTCGAGACTAGATCATAGAGTGCTTTGAAGGCCTGGAGTCTGTGGTTTATCTGGAAGGATATAGAGAAAAATAGATTGTCTTTTATCAAGGGGTGACACAAAGGGGTGCATTAATCTGGTGGAGGTATTAGAAAAAAAAAAAAGCATGTGGTAATTACAAAGCACTTAATCATAACGTATATGAGCCTTATGTCAATATTGTGGGTTTTTGTGCTGAAAAGAGCATGTGAATTCACTCAGGGGTCACTCCCAAGCCTAGAAGAGTAATGAGAAGGAGGCAGTAGAACATCACTATAATCATACCACTTGTCCCAGGGGATCCATGCATTTTACTGAGGAATGGGAGTGGATCAAAGTGGGGAAACCACGACAGGGACACTGGTTTAACCATTAGAACTGATCAAAGTCAGGCATGCCCTGTATGGAAGCCCTGTGACTTAGGGCTTTTCTAAGGTACACCTTCCAGGTAGATTCCTTGGTGGGCACTGCCCTTGGTATCTAGGTTATCATAGAGGAATCCGGTAGCTCTTGTTTCTGCTCACCTATCTTATTCAATCTCCTTTTTTATAGTTAAAGAATTTTTTTTTCCCCTTTGGGAAATTCCTTTCCTCTTTCTATGGTCTTGGTACAGCTCTTAATTATTGTATTCTATCTTCTACCTTTCCAGCCGTACGTTTGGAAACATGACACTGTCTGAGCCGATCATAGTACCATATCCATTTGGATACAGTAATTATTTCACAGGAGTGCAGTTTGAACCAAACCCAAACCAAACCCACTGCTGTCAAGTAGATTCTGACTCACAGCAACCCCATAGGGTTTCCAAGGCTGTAAATCTCTGCTGAAACACACTACCACATCTTTCTGCCTCAGAGCTGCTGGTGGTTTCGAACTGCCGACCTTTCAGTTAGCAGTCGATCACTTTAATCACTGTGGCACCAGGGCTCTGAACCAAACCAGGCTAATCAGAGTTCTTTGTCAGAACTTTACAACTGGAGGTGGAGGGGACTGTAAGGATGTGGGTCTGGATTCTTTGCGGCCATCCTACCCGATGCATGGAAAGAGCCTGCTTGTATAAAAATAAAGAAGCCTACACACAAGAGAAGCAGAGACCAACAGAAATCAGAACTGGATGGAGACAAACATCCAGAGGGTCTTCCTCTTTTCCACTGACCCTGTACTCTACCAAGCATGATGTCCTTTTCCAGGGACTGATCCCTCCTGACAACATGTCCAAAGTATGTAAGACGCAACCTCGCCATCCTTGCCTCTAAGGAGCGTTCTGGCTGTGCTTCTTCTAAGACAGATTTGTTCGTTCTTTTGGCAGTCTACGGTATATTCAATATTCTTCACCAACACTGTAATTCAAAGGTAGCAATTTTTCTTCAGTCTTCCTTATTCATTGTCTAGCTTTGCATGCATATGAGGTTCACCTTAGTCCTCAAAGTGACATCTTTGCTTTTTAACACTTTAAAGAGGTCTTTTGCAGCAGATTTGCCCAAGGCAATATGTCATTTAATTTCTTGACTGCTCCTTCCATGGGAATTGATTGTGGATATAAGTAAAATGAAATCCTTGACAACTTCAATCTTTTCTCCATTTATCATGATGTATCTTATTGATCCAGCTGTGAAGATTTTTGTTTTCTTTATGTTGAGATGTAATCCATACTGAAGCTGTAGTCTTTGTTCTTCATCAGTAAGTGCTTCAAGTCCTCTTCACTTTCAGCAATCAAGGTTGTGTCATCTGAATAATGCAGGTTGTTAGTAAGTCTTCCTTCAACTCTGATGCCGTGTTCTTCCTCATATAATCCAGCTGCTCGAATTATTTGCTCAACACACAGATTGAATAACTATGGTGAAAGGATACAACCCTAATGCACACCTTTCCTGATTTTAAACCACGCAGCGTCCCTTTATTCTGTTCAAATGACTGCCTCTTGGTCTATGTACAGATTCCTCAGGAGCACAGCTAAATGTTATGGAATTTCCATTTTTGCAATGTTATCTATAATCGGTTATGATCCACACAGCCCAAACCTTATTTTTTGAAGAAAGAGCTGGTGTCTGTGAATCTCCAGCTATAGACTTAGAAAAGTAAATTCTATCTTAATCTTCTAAGGGGAGACTCAGCTTTTCATAAATAACAGAGTTGCCTCTTGCGATGTTTTATGCAAAAGCATACTAACAAGGGTGCACTCTGTGTATTTCCTTTCTATTTTTTATTTGACAAAACTTAGTAATTTAATTATAAATTATGTTGATTATGATGATTTAAACAATACAGAGTTAGACGGTAAAAGTTGGGACTTATATTCTGGCACTCCAAGTTCATATTCATAAGATAACCATTCTAAAACATTTGATATGCTTTCTCCTTCTTTTGTGTAATAGTTTGAACACGTTTGTTTTATATTTTAACCCAAATACATATACTACACATATCAATTTGCAGAATGTACATATTTCCAAGGCAATACTCTATACAGATCTACTTCATTTTGTAAGTATCTTCCAACGGTTACTATGGTAAGATCGAGAGGAGGAGAGGAAATAGCAACTCTCAATCAGAGGTGACAAGAGTGATTTGCACAATCGCTTTGGAGAGCCACTTGGCAGATGTATTGAAGCTGAAAATGCCCACAAATTCTGCTACTAGATGTGTCCCACATAGAAACTCTTGCAGGTACTCACCAGAGTGCAGAGCCACAAATAAGAACATCCTATAAAGCAATAAACTAGCACAGTTAAAAGACTAGGCCAGATCTACAGATATTATGAGAGAGTTATGGGACACAATGTTCAGTGAAAAAGAAAGTTGCCTAATCGATTTTATACTATGGTAATTAAAACCTCAAACCCACTGCCTTCGAGTCGATTCCGACTCACATGGTAACTATGAAAATGAAATGAGGTAAAATGCCTTTGCGTGGTCAATGAAACACGGTAAACATCTTTCTGATATTCTCTGCTTTCAGCCAAAATCTGTTTGATACCAGCAATGATATTCCTCATTCTATGTCCTCTGCTGAATCTGACTTGACTTTCTGGCAGTTCCCTGCCGATGTACTGCTGCAACCACTTTTGAATGATCTTAGCAAAACTTACTTGTGTGTGTTATTGATGATATTGTTCAATAGTTTCCGAATTTGGTTGGGTCACCTTTCTTTGGAATGGGTGCATATGTGGATCTCTTCCAGTTGGTTGGCCAGGTAGTTGTCTTCCAAATTTCTTGGCTTAGATGAATGAATGCTTCCAGCTTTGCTTCCATTTTTTGAAACGTCTTAACTGGTATTCCATTAATTTCTGGAGCCTTGTTTTTTGTCAGTGCCTTTAGTGCAGTTTGGACTTCAGTACCATCGGTTCTTGATTGTATGCTACCAACTGAAATGGTTGAACATCTACCAATTCTTTTTGGTACAGTGGCACTCTCTATTTCTTCCATCTTCTCTTGGTGCTTCCTGTATTGTTCAATATTTTTCCCATAGAATCCTTCAATATTGCAACTTGAGACTTGAATTTTTTATTCAATTATTTCAGCTTGAGAAATGCCAAGCATATCGTTCCTTATTGGTGTTTGTCATGGGTTGAATTATGTCCCCCCCAAAATGTGTGTATCAACTTGGTTAGGCCATGATTCCCAGTATTGTGTGGTTGTCTTCCATTTTGTGATTGTAATTTTATGTTGAGAGGATTAGGGTGGGATTGTAACACCACCTTTACTTAGGTCGCCTCCCTGATCCAAGGTAAAGGGAGTTTCCCTGTGGTGTGGCCTGCACCACATTTTATCTCTCAAGAGACAAAAGGAAAGAGAAGAAAGCAGAGAGTTAGGGACCTCATACCCCCAAGAAAGCAGCACCAGGAGCAGAGCGCATCCTTTGAACCCAGGGTCTCTGTGCCTGAGAAACTCCTCAACCATGGGAAGACTGAGGACGAGGATGTTTTTACAGAGCCAACAGAGAGAGAAAGCCTTCCCTTGGAGCTGATGCCTTGAATTTGGACTTTTAGCCTACTTTACTGTGAGGAGATAAATTTCTCTTTGTTAAAGCCATCCACTTGTGGTATTTCTGTTATAGCAGCACTAGATGACTAAGACAGTGTGCTAACTCCAAGTTTTTGTACATTTCATTATGATACTTGACTATGTCTTCTTGAGCTTCCCTTTGAAATCTTGTGTTAAGCTCTTTTACTTCATCACATTTCCTCCTCTTGCTTTAGCTGCTCTAAGTTCAATAGCAAGTTTCAGAGTCTCTTCTGTCATCCACTTTGGTCTATTCTTTCTTTCCTATCTTTTTAAATAACCTTTTGCTTTTTTCTTGTATCCCTAGAAGTCATCCTAAAACTCATCTAGTCTTTGGTCATTAGTGTTCAGTCTGTCAAGTCTACTCTTGAGTTAGTCTCTAAATTCATATAGGATATACTCAAGGTCATAGTTTCACTCTCATGGACTTGTTTCAATATTCTTCAGCTTCAATTTGAACTTACATATGAGCAATTGATGATCTATTTTGCAACTGGCCCCTGGCCTTGTTCTGACTGATGATATTGAGCTTCTCCATTGTCTCTTTCCACAGATGTAGTTGATTTCATTCCTGTGTATTCCTTCCAGCGAGATTCACGTGTATAGTCACCATTTATGTTGTTGAAAAATGTATTTGCAATGAATACCTCTTCAGTCTTACAAAATTCTATTGTGTAATGTCCGGTGTAATTTCTATCACTAAGGCCATATTTTCCAACTACTGATCCTTCTTCTTTGTTTCCAACTTTTGCACTGCAATCACCAGTTATTATTAATTCATCTTGATTGCATATTTCATGTATTTCAGTTGGTAAAGATCTTCAGTTCCTTCATCTTTCACATTAGTTTTCGGCATGTAAATTTGAGTAATAATCTTGTTAACTGGTGTTCCTTGTAGGCATATGGATATTATCCCATCACTGATAATGTACTTCAGGATAGAGCTTGAAATATTCTTTCTGACAGTGAATATGATGCCATTCCTCTTCAATTGGTCATTCCCAGCATAGCAGGCCATACGGTTGTCTTAATACAAAAAGGTTGACACCAGTACATTTCAACTCACTAATGCCTAGGATATTGATCTTTATGCATTCCATTTCATTTCTGATGACTTCCAATTTTCCTAGATTCATACTTCAGACATTTCACATTCTAACTATTGGTGTTTGCAGCTGTTTTTTCTCATTTTGAGTCATGCCACATCAGCAAATGAAAGTCCCAAAAGCTTGACTCCATCTGCATCATTAAGGCCTACTCTACTTTGAGGAGGCAGCTCTTTCCTTGTTGTGTTTTGTGTGCCTTCCACCCTGAGGGGCTCAAGTTCCGGCACTATATTAGACAATGTTCCGCTGCTATCCTTAAGGTTTTCACTGGCCAATTTTTTTTTAAGAAGTAGGCTGCCTGATCTTTCTTCCTAGTCTGTCTTTGTCTGGAAGCTCCACTGAAATCTGTCCATCATAAGTGGCCCTGCTGGTATTTGAAATACCAGTTGCATAGCTTCCAGCATCACAGCATCACACAAGCCACCACAGTATGACAAACTGACAGACGAGTGGTGGTACAATCCAATATAATTACTAAAAATCAAAACACTTAAGCTTTAAATTCTAAAAGCAAAACAGCTCAAAACATTTAAAACATGAAGCATTTTGCTCTTCATTTATATTAGCTCAGCAGTGAGTTCTAGTGTGTGCATCATGGCATAGTCAGCCAGCAAGCTCAGATGGGGCTCCTCTTGTCTGGAGGTTTAAAAACCACAAAGACGAGTTTCCTCTCCCCTCTTGCCACTCTTCTCTAGACAACAATGGAAAAGAGAGCAGGACAACAGCAGCGGACACTCTGATTTGGAGAGTCTAACAGAGACACATAGCAGTCTCCAGACCGCGGCAGTTCAGAAATCCCAGTGAGTAGCCTCTGGGCTGAGAGCTTCCTTAATTCACTAGGCTGTGATTCTATTCTCTGTCTGTAGGTCTTTGCAATATGTGTCCTTTTCCCTTTATTCTTTAGGACGAATCTGACATGGGCATTGGGTTCATATACCCTCCTCGGAGTGTACATTGCTTTTTTAGCACATTTTGATCCAAGAATTGTATTAAGTCAAATGCTTTTTTTTGGTCAAGGTTCCTGTTTGTCTATTCATTCCCCTAACAGTGTTCTAGGCTTTGGATCTATTTACTTTCAGTAAATTTCATATACCAGTAACCACACTCAAAGCTATTTTGAACACCTGGTTCTCAGATTGCTTTATTTTGTGCATCTTCATCCTTGTGCCTTGCTTTCTGTAGACAACCTTGGGGTTATTGAGTTTCAATTGGAAGATTATATACATAATCTGATTTTTGCATAAAAAAAGAATAGAAGCACATTAATCACCCAAGAGATTTTATTGTTTCTCACTCAAAGCCTTTGAAGTCTCATTTCTTACTTTTGGGGTGTAGAAACAATTGACTTTCCAGCCTAGAAGGCCCAACTTTCTGTTTTTCCCTTAAAATTCCTTTTCATCCTGTTTTGAAATGGTCAGTTTTTCCTAAATTCATTTCTTTTTTCTAGTATCCTGCTAAACGCAACAGTATGAAAGCTCTGTTTTCTGTCCTTTTCCTCTAAAGCTCCTGGTGTGATACCCACGTTAGCTGCCTTCCAAATCACTGCATGTGATAGTTGTATCAAGTATTTTACGACTGTGTAATACATATCATTATCTTTTCAGCCTTTGATATCAGTCTCCTTGCTGTTCAGTACCCACTAAGCAAATTCTCGTATTTTAGGTTTTTGTTATACCAACATCCCACCCTCAGGTACTAGTTTCCTTATTAGGGTAATTAATGTTGGCTGCCATACCATCGTTGTTGTTGTGTGCCATCCAGTTGATTCCAACTCGTAACAACAGAGTACAACTGCCCCGGAAGGTTTCCTAGGCTGTAATCTTCACTGGAGCAGATTGCCAGGTCTTTCTCCTGTGGACCTTCAGATGGGTTTGAACTACTGACCTTTCTGTTTGAAGCCAAGTGTTTAACTATTGCACCACCAGAGCTCCTTGGCTGCCACAATCAATATGCTGAAATCTCATTGCTTATAGGACAAAGGTTTAATCTTGCTCACGTTATATGCCCATAGAGAGTTGGTGGAAAAATGGGAGAAAGCGTGTGCTCTACACAGTCACTCAGGGAACCAGGCTGCTGGAAGCTTCACCATCTTGTAGTTACATCATCTGGAACACTTGGCCTTTGAGGTTTTTCTGGCCCAGGAAGAGAAGGATGGAGGAGGCACACCAACTCGTAACTACTGAGGTCCAGGAGTTAGACATTTCACTTCTACTCATGGTCCGTTTGCCTTAACTAATCACTGAGCTCTAACCTAACTCCAAGGAAAGATGGGAAACATAAGGGAGCACCAGGAGTAGTTGATGAACCCTAACGGTATCTGCCCCAGAAGCTACTGTAGGACTTTGCACTTGTGAGAGGATGACTAGACACTATACAGCTGTGTCCTGACAGGAAATCAGTTTTGTTCAAATATTTCCAGTTTTCCTTCCCAGCACATAACATGACTGTACTTCTGTATTTCCTTGAGTTAGAGCGAACATAGGCTTGACGGTTCATTGCTTGGACGATGAAATGTGGATAGAATATGTTTCTTCTAAGCATAATCTATAAGGGCAGTGTGCAGTTTTTTGCATACACTCTTTTCCTCTGCCTCGATGACCGGCAGTGTTCCAGATAGATGTTATTCATTAGCCCAGGTCCCAGAGTGAGGGTGACATGGAGCAGAGACCCAGCCAACTCACAACGGCCATGTAGTGAGAGCATGCCGTAAATCCCCGCTTTAAGTCACTGGTGTATAGGCGGTTGTTTATCAGTGAAATGTATTTCACTCCACTGACTGATATTGTGCTTTCTCATCTTTGTATCTCCAACACTGGGGACTCAACAAATGGCTGTTGAAGGAATTTAAAAATGACTCCTCTGCTTCTTTTACTAGTGTTTCCTTTGGTTGGTTGCCTTTGTGTTAGCAATGTTGTTCCAAACAGTAAAGCCACCTTTTCTAATAGTGCCCTGAATAGTATCCTAGGGCGTGGTCGTTCACAGCCTGGAGCTACAGGCAAAGAATAGGAGGGGAATGCGAGTGGCTCTTCTTAGCCGACTTTCACAGAAACATTCCTACCTCCCTGCAAGTGAATATTTGCAGGATGTCCTTAGACACATGGAACACATACATTCCTTTTCTTTCTCCCTCCCTCATTCCCTTTCCACTTTCCTCCCTTTCTCTCTTCTGCCTTTCCTCCATTTTGTTGGAGGAAAACACTTTCTTCACAATGATAACAGTGCAACGAATCTTAAAATATTCTTGGAAAATAGGTGAAATGACTTGGTTGTTCTTATGGGTTTAATTGAAGGTAGAATGATATAAAGGAAAATGCACTAGATTTGGATTTGAATTCAGGGAATTTGGGTTTGAGTTATCTCTGTTACTTACTAAAAAAAAAAAAAGGAACCCATTGCTATTGCGTCATTAAGCAACCCAATATGTAAAAAAAAAAAAAATATGTTACAGAGTAGAAAGTCTCCCTAGGGTTTTCTTGATGGTAATCTTTACTAAAGAAGAGTGCCAGGCATTTCTTGTGCAGTGCCACTGTGTGAGTTCAAGCCTCAACCTTTAGATTAGTAGCCGAGTGCAAGCCACTTCCGCCATGCAGGGACCTTCTGTTACTTACTAGTGATGGGAATTTCAGATAATTTCTTCATTTGTAAAATAGGGCTATATGTGCTAGGCCTTCCACAGTGCTGTTATGAAAATAAATTTTTTATATATATGTGAGTCGGAATTGCCTCAACAGCAGTGGGTTTTGGTTTTTGGCATATGTATATATAAAATAGAAATAGAAAATTATGTAATAAGCATGATACAAAATAAAAAATTAAAAATATTTTATAAAAATAATAAAGATGAAATATTTTAAAATCACCATAAAAACCAAAGGTACTATTTTGATAGTACTTTTCTACACCATTTACTTATTTGTATGAAATGCTTTTAAGTTTGAGGAAATCTATGAGACAGGTTTACCTGATTGCAGACTGTATTATACTTGTTTTGCCTGTATGCGATGTTTAGGAAAATCAGCTGGGAAGAAACACGAAGACAACATTCATTGAGAATAGCCCTTTACTCGCCAATTTGGAGTATGAAACAATTGGCTGCAGTTTAAATATGGAATTTACCCAATCCAGATTTATATCTTTAACTGTACTTGGAGAGGTTTTAACTTTTGAATTTTATATAAACAAAAAAGACCAAACCTGTTGCCGTTGAGTCGATTCTGACTCATAGCGACTCTATAGGACAGAATAGAACTGCCCCATACAGCTTCCAAAGAGTGCCTGGTGGATTCAAACTGCCAACCTTTTGGTTAGCAGCCATAGCTCATAACCACTATGCCACCAGGGTTTCCATGAATTTTATATAGCAACAAAAAAATTAAATGAAAAGGACTGAATCTACACAAATTTATGAGAACTCACTGCAGTCTGCCAAACAGATAACTTATTCAAAATTGTTTACAAATAATTTTAACATTTACTTTCAATTTTCCTCACTAGGGAACTGCTAAACCCGGTAGACTGTTGTGCCTAAAGAAAATGTGGCTAATAGTTCCCTCCTCTTGTTTCCAGGTTCTCGTCTCTTTCATTGTACAGTTTTCAATCAGCCAATGACTTCTGTGTTCCTTGCTGTTGATAAGCCACCTAACTGCACTGGAACGGTACAGTTTTTCTTGCAATGTATTGTTTTGTAACAATATACGTATTGCAAGATATTGTTATTTTTTTTTTAGCACTTGCAAAGAATTTTCAGTCTGTCTTTCTGAAAATCCCAAAGACTTTAAATAGACAGCTCTTATTAATGGTTATTTCTACAGAGCTAAACATTGCTGTTCTTAATTTCATGTAATTTTAGGTAGATACAGAGAGCCTGATGGTGCAGCGGTGAAGCGCTGGGCTGCTAATCCAAAGGTTAGTGGTTCAAACTCTCCCAGCGGCTCCGAGAGAGAAAGACCGGGTGATAATCTGCTCCTGTAAATATTACAGCCTAGAAAACCCCATGGGGGCAGTTCTACTCTGTCACATGAGGTCTCTATGAGTCAAAATCGACCGGACAGCATCTAACAAAAACAATGACAGGTAGATATGCCAGACTGTTCCACTGACTCTCAGTGCGACCCTCAATTCTTTCACGCCTTGCTTTCTGCTCAGACATGCTGACTCGGGCAGAACACATCAGTAGGCAATAGGGAGCCCTGGTAGGAGTGAAGGGAGGGAAGAAAATAAGGCCCTGGCACCCTCTGTCAAGGTCTCTTCCAGCTGGCTGTGTCTCTCCAACAGTCATTAATTCCTCAAGGCAGCAGGCAGGCCTCGCTCTGGTTTCCTGTAATTGTTCACTCCCTTCTTAATAGCTTGGCTAATAGGCTATTATTAACCCTTGGATGTATTGTTCCCAGAATCCAATCTTTGCAGATCGTCTCTTTGTAAACAAATTATTCTATTTTGATGACACCATCTGTTTCCTCTTGGGACACGAAGTAATTCAGTGGGTGTATCTGTTGGAGTCTACTCTCCATGTTCCTACTTTCTCTTTTGTGTTTGCTGCTGTTGCTGGCACTTGACCTGTGTGTCCTATCTGTTAGGCATGCTCTTTCTGGGTATTTTTTCTATTTAGCATTATGTGTTTCTCATCTGCCTTTATATTCTCTGCCAAATGAGGGCTGTGATTTTCAGATCTGTAGTATGTATTTCCTTATTTTTTTTTTCTGTTTATTTTCAAGCAATCTAACACAGGAAAAGGTAGCAAAAATAGTTTGAAGAGCCTTTTTGATTCTGAATTATTCGAGCAAGTCGTTGATTAAGATGTCCATAACCTCCAGATAGTTTAGTATCCATTTTCTGCAAATAACTACAGGCTCCTGCATAACTACAGTAGCACCATCAAAGTCAGGAAATTGACATTGACACTTTACTATCATCTACATCACAGATATCACTCAAGTGTTGCCAATTGTCTCAACAATATTCTTCGTAACAAAAAAAAAACTAATCCGGGTTCACATGTTGCATTTAGTTATGTCTCTGTAGTCTACTAGAACAGTTCTTGTCTTTTTTTTTTTTTAGCTTTCATGACCTTGACAAAAATTCTCTAAATTTGGGCTTATCTAACGTGGGCTTGTGGTTAGAATCAAGTTGTGCTCTTTTAGGACAGGAATGCCACAGTAGTGACTATGTATTCTTTTTATCACAGCTTATCAGGTGGTACGAACTTTTAATTTGTCCCATTACTGGTGATGTTAACTTTAATCGTTTGTTTAAGTGGTATTTGGCAGATTTCTCTACTGTAAATTTTCTCTTTACTTTTTTTTTTAATTAATAAGCAATTTGTAGGTAGATGATACTGTAAAAATAATCTTTTCTTCCACTAGTTTTAGCATCTATTGATGTTTCTTGGCTGAATTAATTCTTCTGATTATTTTTGCCAAGTGGTTATTTTCTAATTCCACCATCCCTTCTGTATTTATTAGTTGGCATTCTACTGTAAGACATTTATTTCTCCCAACTTATCTTTTCACTTATTTATTTACATCGGTATGGACTCATGCATTCCTGGTTTATCCTATGGTTTATAACCTCTTACTGTCATCACTGATTCTGATATTCAGATTGTCCCAGATTGGCCAGTGGGAGCCTTTTCAAACAAACTTCCATAATTCTCTAACCATTTTCTTTTACATTGAATAAGATATCCAGGCTCATTTTATATTCCCTACTGTAGCCTGGGGAAGCCCTGGTGGCATAGTGGTTAAGAGCTACAGCTGCTAACCAAAAGGTCAGCAGTTCAAATCCACCAGTCGCTCGTTGGAAACTCTATGGGGCAGTTCTACTCTGTCCTTCAGGGTCGCTATGAGTCGGAATTGACTTGATGTCAACAGAGTTTTTTTTTTTTTTTCCTTTTTCTTTTTTGGTACTCTAGCCTGGAAGACAGCCATTTTGACAAGGAACCCTGGTTCCTTTTAGTGGAGAATTGCATTTAGAAACCAAGATCTGGGCACTTGTATGCTCATTGCTTCTGAAGTATTGCTGCTCCCAGGACCTCTGAGTGAATAAAACCAAAAACCAAACCCAGCGCCATCGAGTCGATTCCAACTCATAGCGACCCTATAGGACAGAGTAGAACTGCCCCATAGAGTTTCCAAGGAGCTCCTGGTGGATTCGAACTGCTGACCCTTTGGTTAGCAGCCATACCACTTAACCACTATGCCACCAGGGTTTCCTCTGAGTAGATAGAGCTAAGGAATATATGTATGCATGCATTTCTATATATATCCATACTGATACCTCCAAATCCAACCCAACACTACAGGACTCATTCTAGCTTTTGCCCTTTCCGTGGTATAGAGAAAGTGGGTCCCATTGTTCTTATATATCCTCAGTAGATTTCTTAATTTGATCAACCCCCCTGTGCGTAGTTAACTTCTGGGCCCTATGCCCAGTTGCCACCACCCCTAGGCAGATGCTGTCCTCATCTCACTTGGGCCCTTACCCCTTGCCAGGCCACTGCAGCCTGTCCTCCTGCCCACACCAGATGGCCTCCCAGCTCCCAGAGACCCCACCTAATGCTTTCTGAACTGAGTCTTTCAGGAAGAAAGGTAAGTGGGTATGAGTGTTTTTGTTCTGAATGGTAATGCGGCAATAGAATGGATCTGTAATACTTAGGTTTGGGCTAGAAAAACAAGTCTCCAGACTGAGTCAGAACGGGTAGAGGTTTCTACATCTACACAGAGCTTCGTGAATTCTGTGGCACTTCCTGTGGACACCTTCCAGGCGCTCACTCCCTCTGAGCATTTCCTTGCTTAATTGGTCAAGAACACTTTTATATAGGCTGCATTTAGATCCATTTGCCTCTTCCTTTTTCTCTCTCCCCTCCTCTCCCCTTCCCTCCAATTCCCTTCCCTCCCTTCTCTTCTCCTTTACTTCCTTTCCTCTTCACTTCCTACAGCCTTCATCTCCCATTTTTTGTCATCTCTGCTTCAAGCTTAGCACTCATATCTATTGCCGCGTTCAAAGCATTGCTTATTATTATAACAGCCCTCAGATTATTAATTGTGTAGTGCTAAAACAAACAAACCTCCACTGATGCTTTCTTTCAAAAAAACTGACTACATTAGAATGACCTTTCACGTCTTTAGCCGTTTCAAATAAGAATGCTTACTCTGTGAACATGGCAGTACAGCTTTCAAAAAGTCACCGTTATTCCTGTGTTTCTGCTGAAGAGCTTACTAGTGACCCAACAACTTCAGTTTCTGAATAGGACGCATGAGGAGGCAAGGCCGAATTTCCAACCCATAATCAATGATTATTCTAGCCATTTATCTTCTCTAAATTACATGCTGATGAATCACACCACACATCATTCCTGCTCCGGCCTTTTCATTTTCCCAGAAAGGCAGAGTGATCTACTAGATGAGACTAGATGAGACATTTCCTGAGGGTGATGAGGCAGGAGTTCCAGACACGTAAGAGGGACAAAATCCGTGGATGAGCAAGCTGTTAAGCTATGATGTTCTTTTGCCAAAAAAATGGGCCCTTTTTTTTGCAAGATCTGGAATTGGAGGTCGGGCTTGATTAAATCATCCACAGAATTGCATGAGATTTGGCCAATTTGGATATGAGACTTTTTTTTTCTCTATTCATAAAATTATATCCATTTGTTATATGCTGCCTGTGCAAAGACGCATGGCAGGGGTGACAACATCCACGACATGTCAGAGCCAGGGGTGACAACATCCATGACACGTCAGAGCCAGGGGGCTGACATGTCTGAGCTGAGGAATTTTTATACCTCAGTTGAACGTGAGCTGTGGAGGAGGTTGGTGGAAGGACTGCCTGCAGAGTGCACTCAGGGGAAGCAGGCTCTGCAGGGAGCCGGGGAGATGGAAACAGATTAACGTTTAGTGTTCCGTGCGCTTCTCCGACTCTGAGGTTGCCATTGTGTAAGGCTAACGCGTCTTGTCAGTTTTGTGCTGTGAAGAATTCACCCTGGCTTGTAAAATGGCCTACCTTTTTTGGAAATAAGAGCAATGCCAAATTTTATCTACAGTAACTCTTTGGAAATATCATTCCAGCAAATTCAGAAGAGAAAGAAATAAACAACTTTAGAAGATAAACATTTTAAAATGCAAGAATTGACATTTTATTTGTTGTGGTGGTTGTGTGCCATCGTGTTGATTCCAGCAGAGGAAAACTGCCTCATAGAGTTTCCTAGGCTGAACTTTTTACAGAAGCGGATTACCAGGTCTTCTCTCCTGCAGAACAGCTGGTGGGTTCGAACGGCTGACCTTTCTGTTAGCAGCTAAGCGCTTAAGCACTGCCTCACCAGGGCTCCTTCTGAGCACAGAAGAATTCTTAGATCAGAACATATGACAGCATTAACTAACCACAGTATGAAATATAGGCAGTTTCCAAATACCACTTTTATCTTGTGTTTCTGTTTAACTATGTCAAGATTTCATGACATGAAACTAAAACTGGCATTTGATCACAGTTCCCTGTGATTTTAAAAAGATAACAAATATAGTAACGTTTCATCAGTATGAATTTCGTCATTAAAGTTTCTCTGTCTATTCACCCTAATTCTAGTTTTTCTGGCTGTATTCAGTGTGTTAATTTAACTGGAAGGAAGAACATTAATGTAAAGAAAATGCATGAGAACAGAACTAGCTATGACCTCACTCTGGGGAGGGAAGGGTTGGAAGGGAATGGAAATCCCAGTAGTTCTTTTCCAGGAGTCATCATGGAAAAATTAAAAAAAAAAAAAAAAATTAAACTTGGTTTTACTGTGCTTTCAACCACAAGTCAGCCAGTTGGTCTTTCTCCCTCTTTCCTTCAGTATTTGTTATTTTGTCTTTATAAGAGGCTGAAAAGGACAAGGTTGGTGGAGTTTTTAAATAAGATTTGCGAAATTAAAAGATTTAATAAAAAAAATTAAAAAGTAAAAAAAAAATTGTGTTTATGAAAAGCTTGGGGAAAACTCAGCAAGGGGGAACTCCACAGGAACAAAACCATTAGAGTTTCTTCAATTTAGCAAATGAGTTTGTCTTTATTTTTCAAAATATGTAAACAAAGTTTTCTATTTCCCAATATTTTTTTTTGGCACAGAAATATTATTGGTCATTATAACAAATAACAAACAAACCCGTTGCTGTAGAGTTGATTCCAACTCACAGTGACCCTGTAGGACTGAGTAGAGTACTCCACAGGGTTTTCAAGGAGCAGCTGGTGGAGTCCAACTGCCAACTTTTTGGTTAGCAGCCGAACTCTTAGCCACTGCGCCACCAGGGCTCTGTTTGGTCACTGGAGTAAAGATTTATTATTTTGTCTGTCTAGCATTGATTGTCCCTTCTGTTAACAGCATCTTCACTTTCCGGAGGGTATACTCCTTCTCCACCTCTCATTCCATTTGGTTGGGTGAGGCTGACTACCTCTCATTGACTGTGTGGCCTGGCCAATCATCGTATCCTATCCTGTGGCCAGAGGATTGCCTGAGGGTTGGCCTATGACCCAATAAGAGTTGGTTCTGAGACTTGGTTGTACGATTGGGCATAATAATCTTTTTCACTGGGATTTTTAGCTGTAGGATGATGAGGGTGGCCTTAGGTACCGGCAGCCACCACACAGCCTGAACCAGCCAAGGAATAGAGGCAACAGAGAAGCAAATGCTGTTGAGAGGAGGAGAAAGATTGAGTGTTAATGACCATGTTAAAGTTTTTTATATATTAAAGTTTTTAAGGATGAGTTTTATATACTAAAGTTTTAAGAACAAATTCAAATTCTGAATCAAAAAAATAGTGCAGTGTAAATTTGGACTTTAGAGGAAGTCAATATTGATCATAAGGCAGCAAGAAGACAAATCACACAGAAGTTTAGCCACTTTTTGCCTTAACGTATCCAGATATTAAACATTTCTTAACCAAAACATTTTAGTAGTATTATGAGCCAGCCACTGCTTCAATCCCCTTCTCAATACCAACTCATTTAATCCCCATAATAATCCCAAAATGGAGGGATTACTGACGTCCTCATTTTACTGGGGAGGAAGCTGAAGCACAGAGAGGTTATGTAGCTTGCTCAAGTCCACACAGCTTGCAAGGAGCAGACCTGGGAATTGGAACTCATCAGCTTGACTTCAGAATCTGTCCTAACCAGTATGTTACATTGTCTCTTCAAGAGCGGGGTCCTACCTTGTCCAAACTCAAAGAGAGTATTACTTTGCATTTTATTTAATAACAAATTGAGGCAGATGGATATTGTTACCCAACTTATCAGTGAGAAGTGTGAGACTTTGAGAGGAAATATGGTGTGTGTAAAAGTTTGGGCTCCGAATTCACACTACTAGAGTTTGAATCCCGGCTATACTAACTACAAGCTGTGTGGATAAATTACTTCACTTCTATGTCTCTGTTCCCTTATTTATAAAATGGAACCAATAATAGTATCTATCATTCCAGGTTATTGTGAAAATTAAAAGTGACAGTGCCTATATGACATTTAGCAAAGTAGGCTAATTTAACTATTGTTATTAATAAATCCCCAGCACCCACCAGTTTGTTGTCTGTGGTGGCTTGCATGTTCCTATGATGCTGGAAGCTATGCCATTGGTATTTCAAATACCAGCAGGGTCACCCATGGTGGACAGGTTTCAGTGGGGCTTCCAGACTCAGATAGGCTAGGAAGAAAAGCCTGGTGATCTACTTCCATTAGCCAATGAAAACTCTACGGATCACAACAGAATATTATCTGATGTAGTGCTGGAAGATGAGCCCCCTAGATTGGAAGGCACTCAAAATACCCAGTGGCCATAATAATGGACTTGAGCACACAAATGATTGTGAAGATGGTGCAGGACCCAGCAATGTTCCATTCTGTTATTTATGGGCTCACCATGAGTGAGAGCCTAACAACAACGATTAACAAATCCAGCCCTTTTTGTCATACCATTCTTATACATGATGCTTTTTCTCTCCTTTCCATTTATATTTTTCCTTTTAATACATATAACTATCCTGCTCTCATTAAACCAGTGCTTTTATTAGTTTCTCAAAAGTTCACTCTTCCAGTCTTTTAATCATCACTGGTCTTGTTCTGATTATTTCAGCTAGTTTTAATACACTTTTTTTTTGGAACAATGGGGAAACGGGTGGGATACAGAAAAAGTCCAATCCCCAACCCTACCTTTTTGCCTCTGTCCTTAGAGAACCAACAGGGCACTCAGTCATTTCCTGTTCCTGTAGAAGTAGAGAGATATTGGTGTCATTTGTTTGTTCAGCCCTTCAAACCATTTTCTTTGGAGAGAGACTATCAACCGACAGCTTCTTGTTAGGGAGTTGCCTCTGATCCCCGTGATTTCACACAGGAAGTCAGTGGGCATGTTAGCCCAATTTTCAAGGGTAAAAAGCCAAGGAGGAATTGCTAGGTGAATTGAAAAAAGTTGCTACTCTGAATGACCAATACGAAGGTATTTAAAATATATCATGATCTATACACTGTTGGAAAACCTGTACAGAAAGAAAGCGTTATACAGATTGCGGTTGTTTAGTTCCTTTGCCTAGTGAGTCCTGGGCAGCCACAAATAAGTGCTTCAGAATAACCGCTCTGACTCCAGTATGGCGATGGGTGCTTTGCTCACAGAGGGAAGGGCGGAACCCTTTCCCTCCTCCATGTCTGAGAAAATGATATGATCTGTTCCAGGAGGAAGCATCCTGGCAATTAAAAGCAATTAAATGACTATTCCCCTACGTCCATCATTCTCCTCATGACTTTTGATACTAATCAGCTATGAAGATCAATTTAAATGTAATTATCACTTTTTACCATAATTGCATGTGAACTCAGTGTCCTTCACCCACACTTTAAGTCAGACAGTGGCCAAGGCTGACTAAACTAAACTGACATGGTTCTAACATTTTGCGACCCGGTTAGATTTTAGAGAGCTGGAGAAAAGGAGCAAGCTGACCTAACATGATTCACTTTTACCCTTAAACATCAAATTTAATCTCTTACATTTTCTCATGTGGTGAAGAAATGTTAGAAATAGAAAACGTTTTCACTTGAGGGTTTCATCTCACTGTTAACAAGAAGCATTATGAAGTGAACTTTACCTTTTTCTCCAGGGCGTTCTCTATTTGGCCATTACTAGAGGCTTTTAGAGGCAGGATGGAAACCCTGGTGGCGTAGTGCTTAAGTGCTACAGCTGCTAACCAAAGGGTCCACCGTTCAAATCTGCCAGGCGCTCCTTGGAAACTCTATAGGGCAGTTCTACTCTGTCCTATAGGGTCGCTGTGAGTTGGAATCGACTCGATGGCACTGGGTTTGGTTTTTTTTTTGGTTTAGAGGCAGGATGTGCTGTTAGGTGGACAAACACGACCTAGTGATCCCGCTGCTCATGTGGACCTTTGAGGAATACTAAGCACATTTTCCAAACACCAGGTTTAAGGGTTAAGAGCAGTGAGATAGATAAAATGTGATCAGTGCCCTGCCTCACCTTGGCGTCAACTTGACTTTGAAACTGAGTCATCTTCCTGATAGCAAGTGAAAATGCTCTTAAAACAACTCATTATTTAGTGACTCAGAAAGAACTTTGAAACACTGATGTCAGTTATTTTGCGAAGGCAACAATTTTCTCTGATTTTCCTTAATTCTAAGGGGATTTTCCAAGTCTTTGCGCTTATTGTTTGCAGGCAGTAAGCTGGCATAGGTTGTTTTTGGTTGGAATGTTGTCTTGGAGGTGAGGGTCTAATGGTCATGGCTAAGACAGTTGGGTCTATCTTACGGATTCCTCAGTGAATTGAGCCATCCATGAGTTAAACTCAAGGCACTCCCACAACTGTGGTTTGCTCCAGCCCATTTTGTTGTTTGACTCTAGGGAAATAAAATGAAGCAGGTATCAAAATGAAAACTTTCAATATGAGATATTATGCTGACTAACTCAATGTCTAAATAGAAAGGGAAACTAGGAGGGAGATGCTCACTCAAATAAAACAGAAAACCTAAATAAAACATATCTTATTAAGAAAAAGGAGTTTCAGGGTGATTTAATTATTTTGTTTAGATAAGTAAATTTTACTTTCTTTTGCGGATCTCTTTTTCTTGCATTTGACAGATTACTTCATGGGACCCTGTATAGTTTGAATAATCACAGATTTTATAGGCGGATGGAATGGGAGTGTGGTAAGAGGTTAATCATTTTCTTTTTTTAATATAAAAAAAAAAAGCTATCCATGCCCCACAATAATTGGTAAGTAGAAGACATCTAGTAGTAGGCATTATACTCAAAAACCAAAATGACAGCCTTGCCAAACACAGCACTCAAGAGATCCTACTCAGGGTGATGTAGCTTCCTGGCAAGCCATCATGTCAGAGAAATGATGAAGCCAAGGAGAGATGACATTTGGAAATCCAAGAAGCTAGGCAAATTGTATCATTGCTAAAGGATGCTCAGGGGCAGGAATCAAGGCCTAGGAAGTGAATTTTCGGGATTAAGAGTCTCAAATCCTAGAAGGTTTAGAATATTAGGAAGGTAACCAAAACAAGAACCTAAACACAGATATCAGAACAGGGGTTGAGTCACCAAACTGGTGGACTTTGCATTTCATGAACAAAGAAGAAGCTCAATTCAGTCAGTCAGTATGCATTTATTGAGTGACTACTGTGTGCCACATTTTGGGGAGTATGAAGGAAAATAAGATACAGTCCCTGCACTCTAGCTGCTCACAGTTAGAGTCTGGGGTATAAGTTTAGGATGTAACTGGGAGAAAGTGTCACAGAATGATGTGATAAAATGGAGAGTTGGCATTATTTATATCTTTTCTACTAAAGGTCAGGACTGATCTGAGATTGGAGATAGTGGGTGGAGTCTGCAGTGGGGCTCAAGTTAGTCTATTTACCCAGAGAAGAAGGCTGTAGAGGCCAGGGAGTCAGCACCTGCATATACTGAAAGAGTGTCTGCAGGAGCAGGGAGATGGCACTTTCAAAGTCCTGGCAGGTATTTATTTCTTTGCTGTAGATCCCCCAATAGCTGGAAAAGAGCAAGTAAAGAATTAGAGCTCTTTTTCACTCTCAGTGAACAGTGACCTTCAGGCATTTTAGTTAATCTGAATATCAAAGAGTTTCATTGGGGAAAACATGTAGAAAGTAAGCTATTTTATTTGAGGTTGAGGGGGAGCCATTTAAGGACAGACAGACATGATAAACCATGTTCTTCCTCTATAGCTTATTTCTCCATAAAAGGAAGTCTATCTCGATGACTTACTTTACCACCCAAGCGAGTTGTTAATAATTAGCACTCATATATGATTTCTGTGCATATGTCTTTGTACTTTCTTGACATTTATTGTTATACTAACCCCCCCCCAAAAAAACCCCAAGGATATAACAAAAACAAGCTTGTTGTTTCACACTATATAGGACAGTATAACAAAACAACATAACACATATAAACACATTTTTTTATTTAGGTTTGCCAAATATTGAGCTTAGTCCATTGGCAGGAAGTCTGTCAGGTAGCATGGGTTGGTGGAAATAACCTCTGGCCTAGGAATCAGGAAATTGGCTTTAATCTGACCTTCCCCTTTCTTACTGTGTGACTGCTATAGATTGAATTGTATCCGCCAAAAAAATATATATTGAAGTACTAACCCCCAGTACCTGTGAATGTGATCTTGTTTGGAAGTAGGGTCTTTGGAGATGTTATCGGTTAACATGAGGTCATACAAGAGTAGGGTGGATCCTAATCCTTTCTCAGTGGTGTCCTTCTCTCTGAGAAGAGACACAGAGAGACATCCGAGGAGACGGTCATGCATCTACAAGCCAAGCAATGCCAAGAAATGATGGGGCTCTCCAAAGCCTAGAGAGACAAGAAAGGATCTTCCTCTAGGGCCTTTGAAGAGAACGTGACCCTGCCAACACCCTGGATTCAGACTACTAGCCTCCAGATCTGTGAAACAAGACATTTCTGGTCTTTTAATCCATGTGGTTTGTGGTATTTTGTTATGGCAGATCTAAGAAACTAAAAGAGTTACCTTGGCCCAGTTCCTTATGGTCATGTACTTTGGTTTCGTCGTCCCAAAAATGCTTAGGTCATGCAGATGTTAGAAGTTTTAAATAAAATGGTGTCATAAATACAAATGCTTCAGTTTGGAATTTACAACCAGCCTTCCATAAATGTTATACCAGATCAGTGGTGGTTCAGTGGTAGAATTCTCGCCTTCCATGAGGGAGACCTAGGTTTGATTCCTGGTCAACGCACTTCATAGGCGGCCACCATCCGTGGAGGCTTGCATGTTGCTATGATGCTAAATAGGTTTCAGCAGAGCTTCCAGACTAAGACAGCCTAGGAAAAGGACTAGTGGTCTACTTCCAAAAATCTGCTGATGAAAAAACCTAGGAATCACGACCGGCCATAGGGATGGCACGGGCTGGGCAGCATTTTGTTCCATTGTGCGTGAGATCACCATGGGTCGAGGGCTGACTCTATACCAACTAACGACAATAAACGTCATCCCACCTGTCACCCCCAGCCTCCTTTCCACATAATGCCTTCATGTACCTTCTGCTTCAGGAAAATGAAGTGACGTTCCATCTGGGGAACTCTGGTTGAGAATTGTTCCTTCCATTTTCATTCAGAAACACCTTACTTCCTACTGTCTGGAAAACAATGAATACAAAGTGACTCTTTTTTGTGTTTCTTTGGTAAAAAAAAAAAAAATTTTTTTTTTTTGGTGAGTCTCGTTGTCTCTCCCTGGCCCATTTGGCTTGGGCTTTGGCTTCAGCCAAAATTGTATAGTGTGTGCATTTGTGTTTCCTGGTAGTCTGGATTTATCAAGGAGTTGTAGTTCTAGTAGGGTAGCTTATTTCACAGTCAACAACTTATTTAGGGGACTTAAGCTTAAGCTGGGCTACAAACTGAAAGTTTGGCTGTTCGAGTCCACCAGCCACTCTTTGGAAACCCTATGGGCAGTTCTACTCTATAGAGGGTCACTAAGAGTCTGAATTGACTCGACAGCAATGGGCTTTTTGTTTTATGCTGAAATCAGTGCTTCTTTCAGAAATAAATGAAACAAATTTTAAAAGTCTAAAATCATTTCTGTTTATTACAAATGACTGAGTGAATAATGGGATATTGTTCATCAAGTTTCCTTGGGGGCATACTGCTCCAACCATATATATTGATTAATTTATTTTTCTGTATGTTTCTGAAATAATAATGGCTTTTTTCAGACTATGCCTTTATTAGGTTTAACTTCAGTAAATATGTTATTAAATATTTAAAATGTAATTTGAATGAACATGTTATTAAAATTTTTTTCAAGTAGATAATCTCTAATAAGAATCACAACTCTGTGTCAAGAATTTTAAATGTTATCAATATTATTATACCCATTGTATTGATAATTTAAGTCCAGAAAGGTTAAGTAAATAAACTAGATCAAGCCATTGATATTTTTTCCTGTCAGGATTAAAGCCCAGTTCATCTGACTCTAAAATGCAAGCTGTTTCTATAATGCCATGAAGCACACTGCAAATATGACCTCAAGAGATGGCTTTCTAGAGTTAGAGTCAAATTTGTTTGTTTTAAACTTACATGTTTTAAATGAGCAGATCTTTTTGTCTCTTGGGGTTGGCACGTAGTTGGTGCTCACTAAAAACAGAGTAAATGAAGGAATGGGCCATAGCTGCACTTGGAACGAGCTTTGTGTGTGTGTTCCGGAAAGACACTGGAGGCTCTTTTGGAGCACACACCCAGTTGTGCTGGCTGCCGAACGGACTGCCCACTGCTCGTGATGCCTCCGTGGGAGAGAGGGAAGTAGTCTTCTAGAGGAAGAAGGCTGAGTAATAAAGGTACAGAGGTTGAGCGATACATTCGACAGATAAACTGCTGGTCGTTTAGGAGCAGGAAATTCCGTGGCTCCATCAGTAAAGTATTTCCCAGCTGTGTCACTGCTGTCCCCTATCATCTCTTCCACTGGAGAGGGAGGTGTCCTGGAGTGTGGCAAGGACATTAATTCTCTCACCTCCACCCTGGCCTTCCTAATGGCTTGACTTCAGTAATGAACAGAGGAAATAATGGCTGGCAATCAAATTTTGATAGACTTGAGATATAACTAATCCTTTGATCCCGAAATGTTGTCAGTGTGTAAAATTATCTGAGCATTCTCAGGAATAACTGTCACTACTGTTTGCAGAATTAACAAATTGAAGTTAAAGTACTCTCCAGATGGAGGTCAGATATTTTCTTTCTTCTTTTATAAACAGTCAATTTTTTTTCTGATGATGAAATAATATATAGGTATTAAAGAATATTATAGCATAAAGAGGAAACCCTGGAGGCATAGTGGTTAAGTGCTACGGCTGCTAACCAAAGGGTCAGCAGTTCAAATCCTCCAGGTGCTCCTTGGAAACTCTGTGGGGCAGTTCTACTCTGTCCTATAGGGTCGCTATGAGTCAGAATCGACTTGACAGCACTGGGTATAGCATAAAGACAAGCTGAAAGAAGAGAAAAGCATCATGCACCATTCCACAACAAATAAGAAAATATTGCTAATATTTGGTACATTTCCAGCTAGTCTTGACATTTTTTGGCAGTTGAGGTCATATTTGGCATATAGTTTGTATCCTTTCTTTGCTGCTTCACTTAATATTCTGTAAATACTTCCCCAAGTTACTAAAAATGCAAAAAAAAAATTCCGAAAGGATTTTAAAGCTGATATTATAATCACTTCTCAGTGTTAGTACATTGAGAATACGTATCCCAAATATATATGCATAATGATTATATATATTTTCCTAGAGTCAGCCATTATTGTCCAAGGTCACATACCTGGTTAATCACAGAACAAGGACTAGAAACAAATTTCCCTTATTCAAATAAGGGCATAATCTAATAAATTTTTTTTTCCTTCACGTTTCTGCATGAAGGATAATATTAAAAGTAGAATTGAGATTTTGATTAAGGCTAAAATTATTCACTCTTAAAGAAGAGTTTCACGTTCTGTATATTCAGTCATTTTTTTCATGCTTCCTGCAAGACGGTTCTGTTTCGAAGGAGTTAAAAGAACGCAGGGAAAGAACAATGCCAGTAGTACATTCTAATGGGATTTATTTTGCCTGTTAAAGAATACATCACTTTTGTGCCTGTACCAGATGGAACATAAGCAGATTTTTAGTGACAAATGATATAATTTTATGGCATCTACTAGAGGTTCATGGGACTGGGTATGTTGTGGTTTTAATTATAACATTTTGATCTGTAGTTTGAGTATGAACATTGAGCTTTCCCCCACTTCCACCCCCAAACTTTCCATGTCATCTTTTATAGATGAAGAAGAAGGAATGTGGAAGTATAATCATTTGTCTGAGGTCACAGAGGGAGATGATTACATAGCTGGAATGGAGGCCTCAGTGGTTCACTGAGTCCTTGGCTTTGTCCAGGGGCCCAGCTAGAGGGATAAAGCTTTTCTCTTCCCCAGCAGTGACTTCGAGCACCAGCTTTCAGAGATTTATTTGATATTGAATCTAAGATTTGTGATCAGTACTCACTAGGAGAAAAAGGGGAGGAATTACTTATCCTTTGGCATACATCAGCATGCAAATAACTCCTTCCTCTGCCTTGTGGAAGGGTCTGAAATGATCACATATACAGTATATCTTTTATCAGTGGCCCTGAATACAAATGTTGCTTTGAAGAATTCACATCTAGAGGCCTTTCTCCAAACATTTTTGGTGCTTCTTGTTCTTAAGATTAGAACTTCTATGTACTGTCATCTTAACAAAAAGAGAATAATGAATTAATCAGTTAATTTTTTCATTATTTACACCCTTTAGTGTGTCCAAATGTTTTAACATGGCTTACATTGATATGCATGTATACAATAAAGCTTTAGATTTAAACAGAGAACTGTAATCACAAAAAGGGAATAGCATTGTAACTGTTATTCATTCTACTTACATGGTTATATGATTGAGCTTTACTTTTAATTCTAAGGGTTTTTTTTTTTTTTTGCTGTCCAGATTAAATCAGGATGGACTATTTAAATTTCACTTGATAAAATGAAGCATAACTTCAAGTGTGATGCACTTTTTCTGTACTAATGTTTAAAAGACATTTATTCAAGTGACCTTAGATGAAGGAGCATTGAAAACAAAAACCAAAACCCACTGCTGATTCCTACTCATAGCAACCCCATGTGTTACAGAGAAGAACTCCTCCATAGAGTTTTCTTGGCTGTAATTTTTATGGCAACAGATTGCCAGACCTTTCTTCTATACCACTGCTGGGTGGGCTCGAACCACCAACCTTTAGGTTAGTAGTCAAATGCAAACCATTTGCACCACTAGGGACCTTGATGAAGAATTGTTGTTATCTGTTGCCATCAAGTTGATTCCGGCTCATGGTGACAGCATATGTTACAGATTAGACCTGCTCCGTAGGGTTTCCTTGGGTGTCATCTTTAGGGAAGCAGGTTTCTGGGCCTTTTCTTTCATAGCATTCCTGGGTGGGTTCGGACTTCCAACCTTTAGGTTAGTAGTTGAGTGCAAACTGTTTACACCACCTAGGACATTGTTTAAAGACTACAGCCACTGTTATTTGAAGGCTAGGGTGAGATCCCAAGTTAGCTCACTGCGGGCAAAAAGTTGAAATTTAGATTACTTCCCAGCTTGGTCCTCCTTACTACTTCAAATGCCTGGCAATGTTTGGAGACGTTCTTGGTTGTCGCATCTGGGGGAAGGGTACTATCAGCATTTAGTAGGTAGAAGCCAGGAATGCTGCTAAACATCCTACAGTGCACAGGGTGCCCCCACAACAAAGAATTATCCAACCCAAAATGTCAATAATGCTGAGGCTGAGAAACTGATTTAAAGAATCTCCTGTTGTATTGATTTTTTATAGTCATTCCCCTACTCATAAAGGATAACATGAAGATTTTCCCAGAATTTTCCAAGATTATAATGCTTGTTTTATTTTCTGATCCTTTAAGACTCACATTCTAAGTACTCATAAGCTGGCTGAGGACAGCCAGGTGAAATCATTTATACATATGCCTATGTCTATGTACACGTATATACAGGTAGTCCCCAACTTACGACGTTTTCTGGCTATGATGAGCTGCACTTACGACCGTCTGGTTTTCTTCCACATCTTATAGTTAGTAGTATGTACTACATACAGTGTTGTAGCATGTAATTTGCTGATGTTGTCATTTTCTGTAAATTCATATGTAATGTTTTCAACCTCCAAAGATAGGATATATATACATACTGATAATAAAAAGCAATAATTATGAAAACTGAAAAAAAAAAAAAAGGTGTTCGATTTACAACATAAGTTAGGGATTACCCATATGTTGTCGTTAGGTGCCATTGAGCCCCTTCCGACTTGTAGAGACCATATGCACAACAGAACGAAACACTGCCTGGTCCTGCACCATCCTCACAATCGTTATGCTTGAGCCCATTGTTGCAGCCACTGTGTCAATCCATCTTGTTGAGGGACTTCCTCTTTTTTGCTGACCCTCTACTTTACCAAACATGATGTCCTTCTCCAGGGACTGGTCCTAAGA
Organism: Elephas maximus indicus; assembly: GCF_024166365.1. Taxonomy (NCBI): domain Eukaryota; kingdom Metazoa; phylum Chordata; class Mammalia; order Proboscidea; family Elephantidae; genus Elephas; species Elephas maximus. The sequence continues at coordinate 69,655,120 of NC_064836.1, forward strand.
CAGCTAGGGTTAACTGTGCTGATGGCTGAACAAAAGAGGTTTTAAAAGATTATCATCTAGAAGTTGGGTAAACAGGAACTATACCCTGTCATGAGATGGATAGGGTTAACTGTACTGGTGGAACAAAAGAGCTTTTAAAAAGATGACCATCTAGAAGCTGGGTAAACAGGAACCCACCCTGCAAACATGAAATAGGATTGGGGCAGCCCATGAATTACTATCTCCTTCTAAGTGTCTTTCTAGTCCCCTCCTCCTTTGCAGGCTCCGTATGCACAGAAGAGCAGAGTGTGACTGCTGTTTGACCTTCCTTAGCCCTCCGAAGATGGCGATGTAGCGCCGAAGATCAAGTGCACTTGCGCTATATCCCATAATAAGTGATGCCAAGGGCTGCTGTGAGGACTCCATCTTGAATATCAGCGGGTTCCATCTTAGATTCCCGATGCGTGTGCAACCCAGTTAACATACACCGCCATTCTGAGAAGTACCTGTCCCTTGAAAGAAGCCCACTAAATATTCACTACTCTGTTGTCTCCACCAAACCCATATAAGCCCTAGCTTTGCTTCCCTTTTTGAGTCAGTCTTTTCGAGAGGCTTAGATCCCCGCTGACTTCTTTTGCTTGACTCAAGCAAAATAAAGCTTGCTGAAGATAAAGTTTGTCTTTTGCGTGTATTCTTATTCGGGAAAAGACGAGGACCCTTTGTGTCAGATTGGCGATTGGTAACGGTCCCTTCCGATAACATGTCCGAAGTATGTGAGACTAAGTCTGGCCAGCCTTGCTCTTGAAGAGCATGCTGGCTGTACTTCCTTCAAGACAGATATTGTTTGTTCTTACGGCGGTCCATGGTATATTCAATATTCTTCACCAACACCATAATTCAAAGGTGTCAAATATATATATACATGTATATATATATTTTTTTCCCTTCTGATGAAACGAGTTTCACTGCTATGATCTTAGGTGGCTTGTAGAGACCAGGCTCTCACATTACATCACCAAAGCTAGTAATCCTCCCCCCAAAGACTTCCCTGTTGAAATATCCTTGACCTGTACCAACCCGAGTGCCTACTCCACAAACGACCTTCCTCAGTCAAAGAATTCACTCTAACTGGCAAACCTATCATTAAGCAGAATTATCCTATCTGTCCCTTGCTAGATTAGTGTCAGAGAGGCCTTCTCACAAGTCCCTGTTCCTCCAGTACCTAGCCCTCTGGCCTGGCCAGTTGCCCTTGAGTCCGTTCTCACTCACGGCTACCCTGTGAGCTGCAGAGTAGACCTGTTCCACAGGGTCTTCACGGCTGTGACCTTCTGAAAGTAGTTTGCCAGGCCTTTCTTCCAAGGTGCCTCTGGGCAGGCTTGAACAGTCGACCTTTTGTTTAGTAGTTGAGTGCTTAACTCTTTGTGCCACCCTAGCCCTCTGACCTCAGGCAAATTAAAATATGCTTTTTGCCTCCATGCTTAATTTCATTACAAATTTTAACAATTTCATTGAGGTATAATTGATGTACAAAAACTGCACTTATTTAAAGTGCACAATTTGATAAGTTTTGACACATATAGAAACCAAAAACCCATTGCCTTCGAATTGATTCTGACATGAAACCATCACTACAATCAAGATAATGAACATATCCATCACCTGGAAAAACTTCCTTTGCCCCTTCCTGATCTCTCTCTTTCGTTACTTCCTGCCTCCTCTCTTCCTCAGGCAACCATTGATCTGCTTTCTGTCACTATAGTTTACATTATTTAGAATTTCACAGAATATATTCTTTTTGGTCCGGTTTCTTTCACTCCACGTAGTCATTTTGAGATATATCCATTTTGTTGAGTGGCTCAATAGTTTAGTCCTTCTCGGGCTGAGTAGTATTACATTGTATACCACGACTTATTTACCCACTCACCTGGTGATAGACATTTGGGCACAACACATTTCTGAACTTCTTTTTATTTAATAAAGCTTTCTACTACCTCTTTACGCTTCTTGTTTTTGTTGTTAGGTGCCATCAAGTCGGTTCCGACTCATAGTGACCTTATAGGACAGAGCAGAACTGCCCCATACAGTTTCCAAGGAGTAGCGAATGGATTTGAACTGCTAACCAAACCAAACCTGCTGCTGTCGAGTCTGTTCCAACTCATAGCGATTGGACTCAGATCGTAAATGACAGTGACTACTTTTCCTGGTGTACAGAGGAATAACCAAAGAAAACTCTCTAAAAATCTAATCTCTGCTTATCAAAAATATTTCCAGAAAATATTTAAAGTTTGACCACTCACTGTAACATGCCTTTATCAAATAGAAATATGTTGGATAAGTATTAAAACTGCTAACAAAAACAATAAAAGTAGAGGAAACAATTACAATACTAACTGCCTTAATCATCAGCTGTTTTTCTCACATCTTTTAGAGCAATTACTCTTCTCAGATTCACAGCTTGAGGGAATAAGATTCCATTCTACCCAGAGACTGGGAAGCAGTAGGTTAAGATAAAAATCACTCAGGAAACATAAAGGACTTGGCCAGTTAAATTGGGTAACTGCCAGTTTATGTTTTGAATAATGAACAGCCTTTTTCACCTGGATGAAATATTTCTCATGTTTCAGATTTCAGCATTTTAGCACCCCTTTGGAAGGCTTCCATCTCTTCAATTAGAAGCAAGTGAGACACAAAAATTCTGCTTCCCACAAGCTGTTTCATTTGGAAGATACTGATTAACAATTACCAGCCAGGAGATGCAAACAATCTCTTTTAATCTCACCAGTTCACCCTTCCTAAAATGACTTTAAACGCTCCCAGGCATGGTGCCCATGAGTGCTCACTCCATCAAAGGATACATGTCAAAAACCCTAAAACACTGAGCGATTTCTGGTTACTAAGGAGTTTTTGCACGGAAGGGAACCTCTGTAACACTGGAAGCTTTTCCGTCTGAGTTGTACACTAGAAGCAAGCAGGACAGGGAAAGAATACTTAATAGGCAACTTTCCCCATTGAGCATCCACATGTTCCTGGATATGAGTGCATAGCCTGGACACTTACCATGGAATCTTCAAAATCCCTGCGACAGTTAAAAAATCCAGCTGACGAGCGTGCCATCTTTTTTTTTTTATTTATTTAAATAAATCAGGAACTGGTAGATCCAGTTGATCTGATTCTGAAAACCAGTCGCTGTTGAGTCTACCCTGATTCACGGCATCTCCATGTGTGTCAGAGTAGAACTATGCTCTATAGGGTCTTCACTGGTTGATATTTTGGAAGTGAATTGCCTGGTCTTTCTCTGGTGCACGTCTGGGTGGGCTTGAACCACCAACCTTTTGTTTTCACCAGCCAGGGACTCCAGTGGATTTGATTAGGTGTACGATATTCCCACAGAAACTGATTACAATAAGAATTGATGTTTTACCATCTATTTATAGAAAATTGGAGCCCTGGTGGTGCAGTGGTTAAACACTACAGCTGCCAACCAAAAGGTCGGCAGTTCGAATCCACCAGCCACTTTTTGAAAACCTGATGGGACAATTCTACTCTGCCCTATACGGTTGCCATGAGTAGGAATCGACTCAATGATAATGGGTTTAGTTTGGTGGGTTTTTTATGGAAAATTAGTACAAGCACCATTTTTTTTTAAAGGCTTCTTATCTTTTATTACTCATAAATGAAAAACATATTTTTCTAGTATTACCAAGAAGAGCCAAAGGACCCATCCAACCCCCAGGCTACTAACTGTTCTTTCCCTTAATTGATTTTATATCATGTCCTGGTCTGAACATTTGCACTTAACGTATACTTAATAAACCCTGCCAGGCCGAAGAAGGCTTGTCTGTTTTACATTCCTCAGCCTGTGAAGCTTTTTTCTTTCTGCTTCACGTGCCTAAAGGGGCAAAGGTCAACCCCCCCCCCCCAGCTGCAGATGAGGTCATCCTTGCTGATAGCCCACAGCAGATCACAATAAAAACAGGCTTTCCCATGTGACTGGTCCTCCCCATTAACAGCAGTGATGTCATCTTGGGTGAGACAGGATGAAACATGCACTTATTTTAAATTCAACGACATAAATTTTTCTTCTCTTTTCACTGCAGCCTTTCATTTATTTTAGCAGAAGGACTAGTTTGGTCATGGTTTCAAGAAAAAAAAAAAAAAGAGAAAGAAATGAAAGAAGGAGCTTATATCTTACAAGTAGTGTTCATATCTCTTAGGTTGAGTCATATAAAATTGCCTTATTTCTATGTTAAAATGATCAAATATTGGCAGTCTCCTGTGGGTCAACCTTATATTTCCAAAGCACCTTGACTCCAAAAATATCATATATTCTTTCATGAGTTCCAGAGTCAGGCAGATTGTAGTTTGAATTTCAGCTCCGCCATTTACTAGCTGGGTGACCGTAAAACTTCAGGGGAACTTTCTGAACTTTGCTGTACTCATTTTTTAAAATGAAGAACGTTGTAGATAAAGCACATACGTTAACATGTGTAAGATGCTTAGAAGATCACTTGCCTGTGGGAAGTGTTCAATACCTGGTGGTAATACTAGTAGCAGTAATACTGGAGTATAGTGGCATAGCAGAGCCCTGGTGGTGCGGTGCTCGAGGTCTCAGTGGGTAACCAAAAGGTTGGTAGTTTGAATCCATCAGCTGCTCCTTGGAAACCCTGTGGGACAGTTCTACTCTGTCCTGTAGGATTGCTACGAGTCAGAATCCACTTGAAGGCAATGGGTTTTTTATTTAGAAGCATTGGTCTCTTATCCAAATACCTGTGGCCAGCTGTATTTCAAAATTTCATATTTTAGAAAGGTAATATAGTATACTGAATGGAGCCCTGGTGGCGCAATGGTTAAGTACTTGGCTTTGTTTGGTGGTTTGAACCTACCCAGTGGCTTTGCAGAAGAAAGACCGGGCGACCTGCCTCTGTAAAAACTGCAGCCAAGAAAACTGTATGGGGCAGTTCTCTGTCACGTAGGGTCATTGTTGCTGTTGTTAGGTGCGCTGAGTCGGTTCCGACTCATAGCGACCCTATGCACAACAGAACGAATCACTGCCCGGTCCTGAGCCATCCTTACAATCGTTGTTATGCTTGAGCTCATTGTTGCAGCCACTGTGTCAATCCACCTTGTTGAGGGTCTTCCTCTTTTTTGCTGACCCTGTACTCTGCCAAGCATGATGTCCTCCTCCAGGGACTGATCCCTCCTGACAACATGTCCAAAGTATGTAAGATGCAGTCTCGCCATCCTTGCCTCTAAGAAGCATTCTGGCCACACTTCTTCCAAGATAGATATGTTCGTTCTTTTGGCAGTCGATGGTATATTCAATATTCTTCGCCAACACCAAAATTCAAAGGTGTCAATTCTTCTTTGGTCTTCCTTATTCATTGTCCAGCTTTCACATGCATATGATGTGACTGAAAATACCATGGCTTGGGTCAGGCGCACCTTAGTCTTCAAGGTGACATCTTTGCCCTTCAACACTTTAAAGAAGTCCTTAGCAGCAGATTTACCCAATGCAATGCGTCTTTTGATTTCTTGACTGCTGCTTCCATGGCTGTTGATTGTGGATCCAAGTAAAATGAAATCCTTGACAATTTCAGTCTTTTCTCTGTTTATCATGACGTTGCTCATTGGTCCAGTTGTGAGGATTTTTGTTTTCTTTATGTTGAGGTGTAATCCATACTGTAGGCCGTGGCCTTTGATCTTCATTAGTAAGTGCTTCAAGTCCTCTTCACTTTCAGCAAGCAAGGTTGTGTCATCTGCATAATGCAGGTTGTTAATGAGTCTTCCTCCAATCCTGATGCCCTGTTCTTCTTCATATAGTCCAGCTTCTCGGATTGTTTGCTCAGCATACAGATTGAATAGGTATGGTGAAAGAATACAACCCTGACACACACCTTTCCTGACTTTAAACCAATCAGCATCCCCTTGTTCTGTCCCAACAACTGCCTCTTGATCCATGTAAAGGTTCCTCATGAGCACAATTAAGTGTCCTGGAATTCCCATTCTTCGCAATGTTATCCGTAATTTGTTATGATTTGTTATGAGCCACACAGTCAAATGCCTTTGCATAGTCAATAAAACACAGGTAAACATTATGCATCGGAATCAACTTGATGGCACCCAGAAACAACGACATAGTATACTGAGTGCAGTATCCTCAGAATTGACTACATCATTTGTGGGGCTCAGTACAAAATGGAAATGTGAAGCCCCTTGTACAAAAATTATTAGGGATTTCATGATAGTAACAGCAGAGCTTTAAGCCAAGTGCCAGGCCCTTCTAAGTGGGAGGACCCTGTGTGACTGCCCTGCTTCAACAGTATCTCAACATAGAATCACAGCGAGGGTTGAGAACAGCAATCAAGTATATTAATTTTTTTTTTTTCCCCTGGTGAAATGTATAGCTACTACCACAAGCAGGATAAATAAAGACTTTAAATATCCTCATGTCTTTTCAAGCCAGATTTACCACTAAATGTGTGTGTCATAAACTTATGAGAAAAAAAACAAAACAAAACCCAAAATGGTTTTCACATTTTGGAATTCCAGATAAGGGATTGTACTGCTGTTAACTTAGAGGAATTTTGTATATTTCAGGCCAGCCCCTCACTGTGCTAGTTAGACAGCCTTGAAGCCGGGGGGAATTGGATTCCAATCTTGTTTTGTCACATACCAGGTTTGAGACTTCAGGCAAGACAGGGCGGAGGCAGAGCTGCAGCGCGGTTCTCACTTAAGCAGAAGGAGCCTCTGCCTGGGCTGAGGACGGAGGGAGGGAAACGAAACCTTAGTTGCTGGCTGGATGAGCAGGAAGCTTCCAAAAACAGCAACAACAAAACCACCCACAACCGGACTTTCCTACTGATGTTCACATGGTTTTCTCTGATGTCTTTTCATCACAGTGTTAACTGTCACACTGGTGTATGTTCTTCATGGAAGTGTTTAAAATGCAGAACGTGCTCAGGGAAAGGAAATGTGACCCCTGCCTGACCACTCATGTTAGCTCTGTCTTTGGCTAGAGTTTAAGGCTATGGAGTAGTGATGGTACCACACATAGATTGAAATGTACGATTTTGAACAAAAGGTAGTTGGATACGTGAATGGTGTAGGCTTGGATCTGGGCTTCCTATTTGTATCTACGGTTTATTTACAAGTTGCGTGCTATTGAGTGAAGGGCTACATATACATGTAATATCCTTTAATTATCCAATAGAATGATGCCTGAAGTATGTAAACAGTAAAACCAAATTAAATGTAAGTATATATTTTGATTTTCCTTACAGTGCGCAAAGAAAACGGATTATTTATACATATATATAATATATATTGTTTGGAAACCCCGGTAGCATAGCGGTTAAGAGCTACAGCTATTAACCAAAAGGTGGGCAGTCTGAATCCACCAGGTGCTCCTTGGAAACCGTATGGGGCAGTTCTACTCTGTCCTATTGGGTCTCTATGAGTTGAAATCGACTAGACGGCAACGGGTTTGATTTTTTGCTTTTTATATATTGTTAATCATACAATCTTATTAGGATATCACAAAATAAGTGGGCAGAATTTTAAAAAGTATAAGAGGATAGAATTTTAATAGCAAACTAAAAAATAAAAATGAACAAAGAGATGCACAGACATACATGAGAAAAAGGCTTTTTTTTTTATTTTTTAAAATATCCTTACAGAACAAAAATGAGACAGTTGATGGACTTGTCCTAAGAGAACACAAGACTGTGGAATCATTTCAAGCATGCTGCATAGAGAAATTAAAGGCAGGACCTATATTTCACTCATTTTCTTTCTAGAAAGTGAGCCTGCCTAAGAAAGAAAGCACGACCAACTCCAATTATTTTTCACAAGCAGCATGTGCAAACGTATAATGGCTTGACAGTACAGCATAGGAAAGTATCTTAATAGGGTTGGGGACATATCAAGAAATTTCCAGTTGAAACAATTGGTTTGTTACAGTGAAAGGAAATAACGAGTGTTTACCTTAAAATATCTAAATTCTAGATGCAAAATGTTTAAATGCAAGCCACCTATTTCATAAACAGAAATGAACAAGGGGGTCGGCCTATTTGATAAGAACCACAGACGGCTACTTTTGCCATGAGAGAAGCTCCGGGATGAATCATAGATTCTAAACCAACATTACCAGCCCCCAAAATAAGTCCGGTATAGTGAGTGTCAGCAGTAAAAGACAGGATTTTTAAACATACCCACTGACCTCATAAAATAGTAACATTTTATCACAAATGCCTACAGTTCAGGGCTGCAGGAGACTCTGCTTCTACCAGTGGCTCATTAAATTTTACCCTCTACCCCTCAAGACAGAGAGGCCTGTCTTTTTTTTTTTTCACCCCTCAAGACAGAGAGGCCTGAGTTGGTAAATTCCTGCGACTAGCTCCCCCTGGCCTCTGGCTGCACCTCTTCACTCCTTCTGACAGTTTTCTTCATTTCTTTTGTTCTTTAAAAATTAATTAATTCACTTTTTATTGTTGTAAAAATATAGATAACACAATGTTGATCAATTTAACATCTTTCACGTGTACAATTCAGTGGCACCAATTACATCCATCATGTGCAACCATCACCATTGCCAAATCTCCCCTCGCCACCAACAGAAACTCTGCTTCCTGAACAATGACTCCCCTTTTCCCTCCCTCCCTCCTCTGGTGACCATCATGAGGCTCTGATGTCTATACATTTGCCTATTCTAGGTATTTCATGTAAGTAAAATCCAACGGTATTTATCATTTTGTGGTTGACTTACTTCACTCAATATAATGTTTTCAAGGTTCATCCATTTTGTTTATCCAATTACCTGCTGACGGATATTTGGGTTGTTTTCACCTGTTAGCTGTCGTGATGAGTGTTACGATGAATATTGGTGTACTCATATCCGTTTACATGGCTGTTTTCAAGTCTCTTGGTATATATGACAAGGTGAGAGACTTTCAAAAGCCATTAAGAGCCTAGAAAGTAAAGCAAACCAAACAAAAATGCTAAACACCCATGAATATAAGGAATCTGTATCGTCAAGTTTCTTATCCAAACTTTACTGCACCTCACACCACGCTGCTGTGCCTTTCCGCGGACACCCACCCACCACCTCCAGTCCTAGCTTCCTGGGAGATTAGCAGAATTCCCACATTTGCTGAATCACTTCCTTATTTTGTGGGAGGTATGGGATGCCTGAATTTCCTTCAAAAATTTGCACTCATTAATTTATGGGAGGAACTTTGTGCTTCGTAATGTCTAGAGATGAGGGGTTTCTTCATGTTTTTCTTTTCTGTCACAGTCTTCCTCTTTCCAGCCTCTTTAAGATGGTTTTAGTTTTACTCTTCAAACTTCATCTCCCACTTTCGCCTGCTATTTTTCCTGTATAAAGTTAATAATAATAAGACTAGTTGCTGTCGAATCGATTCCAATTCATGGTGATCACACGTGTGTCAGAGTAGAGGTGTGCTCCACAGGGTTTTCAAGGGATGATTTTTCAGCAGCGCGGTGCCAGACATTTCTTCCAAGGTGACTCTGGGTAGACTTGAACCTCCAACCTTCTGTTAGCCACTGAGCACATTAACCATTTGCATCTGAGACTCTAATAATAAGAATAAAAAACCTGTTGCTGTCAAGTCGATTCCAACTCATAGTCTTCCCTATAGGACACAGTAGAACTGCCCCACGGGGTTTCCAAGGAGTGAGCGGATGGTGGATTTGAACTGCCGACCTTTTGGTTAGCAGCCAAACTCTTAACCACTGCATGACCAGGGCTCCAATAATAAGAATAGCCGCATTTATATAGTACTATGTGCCAGGCATTGTTCTGAGTGCTTTACTGGGTCAACACACTTGACTTCACAACGTCTGTATGAGAGGCAGTGGAAAAATCACCTCCATCGTAAATGGGAGAAAACAGAGTAAGAAAGAGGTTGAGCACCTTCCTCAAAGTTGCACCACCAGCAAGTGGGAGAGCCCTAATTTCAACCCAACCAGTCTCATCCCAAATCCCTGCTCCTAGTCGTTCACTACACTGCTCTCACCTTATCAGACTTTACCTCTGTACCGTGTGTGTGTGTGTGGCTGTGGGTGTGTGTGCGTGTGCGCTTTTGTTCCTGTCAGATTTCATCCCCCATGTTTAGGAACTCTTCAGTTCTTATAATAAACTCAAAATAAATGCTAAAAGTGTTTCTGAAGCCCTTTAACTTCTTGTAGAGAGACATTTTCTAGTCCCGTCACCACTGATTTAACTTGCCTTAAATCTCAGTAGCCTCCCTTACATGTAATATAGGAACTTTAATAACTGCAGAACTGTGTTACTATGAAATTAGATATTATAAAAGCACAACAGAACTCATCCATATAGATTTCTGTCATGGGGGCTCCTCATCAGGCACTCTCGACTCCAGAATCTGAATTTAACGATCAGAGCCCACCTAGTCCAAGAATCTATTTAACTACATGGAGGAATTCTTAATCTTACAACCTTAGAAATTAAAAAAAAAAAAAAGATTTTTTTTTTGAGAATTTTTAAACTCACATTCTGTATTGAATTATGGACAGTTTCTTACCTATTTGGAAGGTCATCAGTTTAATATCTCTCCAAATTTAACTTCTGAGACCCGCTCTGCGATAATGGATGGAAATCCTCATGCATTCGGTGAGAGGATACTAACATCTCAGTAGAGGGCGCTAGAAGGGCGTTGCAGGAGGAAGCAGCTCTTCGGCTGTGTCCCTCAGTGGCAAGGTCAGTCAGTGGTGTGGTTGTGAAGACATCTGGTTGTGTTCTGCCCCAGCCAAGAGTCCAGAATGCGTGGCTCGTCCATGACCTCGTAGCCCCAGCCTGGTTTGGTGATCACCTTTCCTTCTTCTTGCTTGCACGTTCCAGGTCTTCTGCCCTGACTGGGCCCCCACTCCCTTGGCTTACCCGTGTCTCTGGCCACTGACTGAGGCTCACCTCGCTTGTGCCTGGAGGGTGCCAGTGGTGCCCTCGCTTCCTCTGGACGCCAGCGCCTGGCCAACAGTGCCCTTGCCTCACAGCCACCATGGGTTCCAGGCCTCCCGTCTACACCGGGGCCCCACTCCCTCCGCACACTTGCACACCGCCACCAGCTGCACGGTGCAGATCTGGGCTAGGCAAGCCAGCAAACGACCCTACCATCCAGTGGCCTGCAACCACACCTTCTCCAAAGAGGCCTGAGTCTCAGCCTTGGGGAGGAGGCCTCCCTTCCAAGTCTGCCCACCCTTGGGTACACCTTCTCCATCCTAGGGTGCTGTATACAGTTTTAAATATCTTACAATTGCTCTTTTATCATAGTTAAATAATGTATTATACAAAACTTCCCTTGTCTAAATCATTGTGGTTTTTCTGTCTTGATTGGACCTGAACTAATTCATAATATTTATATGCAACAAAACATAAAGGATATACAATGGATTCTGGTGTCCGACCGTTTCCTTCCAATTAAGGGTTTTGAACTTCTTACTAGGGATGAAAGTTTTTGTTTTGATCAACTCCGAAGGTGCCTGTATAACATGACGCGTCGCCGTTTCTCACCAGCCTGAGGTTGCTGAACTGGTGTTTTGCTGAGGAGATTCCGCTTTCTTTTCCTGTGACAAACACGAAGCTCTGCCTTTTGTGACTATGAAAAAACAAACAAACCAACCAGTTGCCATGGAGTTGATTCGTTGACGCTGACTCACGGCGACACCATGTAGGTCAGAGTAGAACTGTGTTCCAAAGTGTTGTCAGTGGCTGACTTTTCAGAAGCAGACCACCAGGCCTTCCTTCCAAGACGCCTCTGCATGGTCTCCAACTTTTCGGTTAGCAGCCGAACGCATGAACCGCTTGTAGCACCCAGGGACTCTACTGTGACTATACCAAACCAAAAACCAAACCCATTCCCGTCAAGTCAATTGCGACTCATAGAGACCCTACAGGACAGCGTAGAACTGCCCCATAGAGTTTCCAAGGAGCGCCTGGTGGATTTGAATTGTCAACCTTTTGGTTAGCAGCCATAGCACTTAACCGCTACGCCACCAGGGTTCCCATTGTGACCATAGGAGGGGCTTTAAAGCCACTTTGGCAGAGAGTTTCTTCAGGCCTGGTTTATCTCACAGGAAACGAGATCCTTCCATTCTTTCAGTACCATGGCACTTCTTGTGTAGTTCTTCCGGAGGGTACAGCGTCCCTTCCAGAAATCAGTTTCTTGATATTTTGTCATGTTGGAAATGCTGGAAAAGAAAGCCACAGGCTATAGTGAGTTAAACGAGAAAGAGTTAGAAATTTAAAAATTCATAGTTCCTGAAGGACAGGATTTGAATTAAGAATGAGAGGTTTCTATTCATTGAGAACAGCTAATAATCTTCCATAGGGAGGGGGCAGTGAGGAACCACTGAGATTCAAGAATAATCTTTGGATCTCGGAGTTTGGGGGAGGAGTGAGTCGAGACTGTGTAAGGAAGGTTCGTGTGTGCTTTGCGCAGGGAGCCGTTCTGTGACAGCCTCCTATGTTCCTTCCTGATGCTGTAGGACTCCCAGCTCTCTGTTCTCACAGCTTCCACAATCCCCTTCCCGCTCCCTTGAAACCATTACGCTCTCGGCGTAGAACTGCAAATTCCCGGCTGATAAACATTATATAAACGAGAAAAACAAGGTAGAAACATTCATCCCTTGCTTACAGCACACAAGACTCATGATGAAAGAAACGGACATAAAGAGGGCTTGTTTGTTTTTTCTTCCCTGGGACAGCATTCCCCTCTGCTGGTCAAAGCCTGTAACTTTTTTTCCCCTTAAGGCGGCTTTTGAAAGAAGTAAGGAACCGGGATTGTTGTTTCTGTGTGCTAACAAAACGCTTGGAAACATTTGGTGTTTTCTTGCAAGTAAGGTGTTATTTTTGGAGCCTGGCAAAACCTCCAAGGAAATCAAGCACTGCATCCTCTTTCATTTTTTTCACATAGCCAATTCTAAAATTTCCTTCCCTAAACAATGTCTTAGAGCCTGGGGAGAGCCTGTATTTATGTTACCAAGTGTGCGCATTTCTCCCAGATTGTGGTTCATTTACTACAGAGCCCAACTAATTACAATTTAGAAGGAAGCTCTGCAATGTGTGTCCCTGGAGACCATCCCTTTTGTCCCCTGTCGTGCAGGTGTGCTCCACAGAGCTTGGCGATGACAGGTATCTTGTATCAAACTCAGTTGACACAATAAGATTCTCATGACCTAAACCTAGCTATCTTATAAATCTCTGTCCTCTGCTGAAGGTTCAGTCCTGGAAGAAGCCGGAATTTATAGTGACTCACCTGGGACAAGCCCAGACAGACACCTTATTGGGCTCAGAGGATAAGTGAACTTTATTACATTTATAAATTTTAAAAAAGTGTGATTTTGCATTGATTAATATAGAGTCGCTATCAACTCCACGGCAACCGGTTTGGTTTTTGGTTTGGTTGTTTAATACGTTGAGAAAGTAGGAAATAAAACTAAAAAGAGAGAAAGGAAATTGACTTTTGGATTAAATAAACCCATTGGTACCTTTTAATGAAGACAATAGGAAAAGTAATTAAAACAATGTATATACAGGTAGTCTTCAGAGTATTACCTAAATACTATTACCAACCCAGTGAGCTTGCATCATGCGTATGTACAGAAATGTTTCAATGCATCCTTTCAGCATTCTGATTAAATTATTACTAAATTATGATTAATGATATCAATATTGATAATGTTTATATAAGGTCCCTATATTATATATAATATAAATTATATATAAATATATAATATTGCATTATATTCTTTATAACACAGCAATATACATAATATATAATTAATATTATTAAATTATTCTAAATTCAAACTCCAATTTATTTTGAAAGTTTTAGTTTCCCCTTTTCACTCCCAGTTTTTTGATTTTTTTTCTCTCTGTGTTTTGAATTGAATAGTCAGTTTTTGCACAACTACCCAGTAATAAATTTCTGGACAGTATTACAAGATAGTTTTCAAAATAGATTAAAATCATGATTCTCCTAGAGATATAAAAACAAAAGATTGTTAAAGATTTTATTCTACTCCTTAATAGTGCAGATGTTTCCTGCTCATAGCTAAACAAATAATTCCTGTCCACGGCAAGACAAATTAATTTTGTCAGGTAAACAATACAAAACTCTGAAAGTCAAACTCCATTTCAACTGGTTGTTGTATCTTACTGGTTCCCTCATTAATTATTAAGTTAACAAAATCCTTGATATGTTTATTTTATATTTTTAAGAGAGTCATGATTTTATCCTCTTTTAAAATGCATCCTGTAACAGTCCCGCTAATATGGTCCCCATTGAAGCTCACCTGGTCCTTTGAAGTGGTTTGCTTACCAGAGATCCATAGTCTCAGGGCTGCTGAATGGTGTGCAGGGCTTGTCGTGCCACGCTTTAGGGACTGTCATTCACGTACATCAGGGCCCTGCAGAGGTGTAATTAGGGTATGGTAGGTAGGGCAGGTATTGCAATGGCTCTGGGCGTAAGGCACCACTGAGCAGTTTCTGTCAACACAGTAGGGCCAGCAGTGTATCTAGCCTATGGCAAGCACTGAAATTGTGCCCCTGTCCAAATACCTGACAGCCCTCTTTCAGATAATTTCCCTATAACATCAGCTCAAAAATACAAGTCAGGCTTGCTAATCATTTCATTACACATTACCATGCCTGAGGAAGGATGTTGGACCACACTGGGTTGATAGAAAGTGCTCAGTGGCGCCACATGCCCAGGGTCAGTACAGTACTCTAAATATACCACTGATTAGGGGTAAACTTTTTCTTAAAGGACAGATAGTAAACATGCCGCAGGCCATAGGTCTCTGTCACAACTACTCAGCTCTGTCATTGTAGCTCATATGCAGCCATAGATAGTATATTAAGCAGTGGATGTGACTGTGTTGGGGTGAGGGAGGGGAGTACTTTTTTTTCAAAACAAGCACTGGCCCTTGGGCTGTAGTTTGTCAGCCCCTGACATGTACCATGGTGGCTTGGCAATGATCTTGCAGGAGAGCTCTAACAGAATGAGAAGTGGAGCCTCACCATTTATATTGCTCTCTTCCTCTGTTCTCTTATCCACCTGTCAAATCAACTTGCCTTCCTTTCTCACTATCCTCTAGTATAATTTCCTCAATAACTTTAGTCTTTTGAAAACAAGAGCCAGAAGGAAAATTGCTGGTAAATTTCACTTTGGTTCCATAATGGCCTTGAATCAAAGGGCAAAAAGACTGGCTACCTTGATGGAAAGGAAGAAGGTAAATACAAAGAAATCAAAACATAAACTAAGACATCAGTAAGCTACCCTGTCACAGAGATAAGACCTAATTTTTTCTATAATGATAATTATTTTTATGTTCTTACATTTGAGAAACACTTTATAGTTTTTAAAAGTGCTTTTGAACATGCGCATAAACAGAGAAAGCAAAAAAGGAAGAGCTAAATCAGCGGGGCTCTGGTTTAACAACTACGACTTCCTAGGCTAGGTCAGAAAAGTCCATATGGCTTCTGCCTGCTGCTTTCCGGACACTTGTTCTGGGAGAAACCAGCCAGCACGTAAGAAATCTGACTACCCCAAGACCGCTGTACTGGAAAGGACACAGGTTCTTAGCTACGTAATCACCATCAACTGTCAGCTATGTGAGTGAGCGTCTTAGACGACCAAGTCAGTCAAGCCTTCTGATGACTGTGACACAAGCTGGTGTCTGACTACAACTGTGTGAGGGACCCCCAGTAAGAACTACCGAGCCGAACCCTTCCTGAACTTCTGAGCCGTGTAATTGTGAGCAAAATAAATGGCTATTGTTTTATGCCACCATGTTTTGAGGTAGTTTGTTGTGCAGCAGTAAGAACTGTAGCAAGAAATAAAAAAAAAAGTGATGAGTTTTATGTAGAGAGTGTCATGAATTGAATTGTGTCCCCCCAAAATATCTGCCAACTTGGCTAGGTCTTGATTCCCAGTATTGTATGATTGTCTATCATTTTGTTATTTCCCTATGTGTAGTAAATCCTGTCACTATGATGGAATGAGATGGATTAGTGGCAGTTGTATTTACGGGACCTACGTTAGATAGTGTCTCCCATTTCAAATCCTTTTCCATAGGTACCACCACCAACAGCCTTGTTTACCTGTCAATCTCTTTTGAGATATAAAAGAGATAAGGCGGCAGAGAGACCAGGGGACCTCATACCACCAGGAAAGCAGTGCTGGGAGCAGAGCTCGTCCTTTGGACCTGAGGTTCCTGTGCTGAGATGTTCTCAGACCAATGGAGAGTGATGACAAAGACCTTCCTCTAGAGCAGACAGAAAGAGAAAGCCTTCCCCTGAAGCTGGTGCCCTGAATTTGGACCTCTAGCTTACTGGACTGTGAGAGAATAAACTTCTCTTTGTTAAAGCCATCCACCTGTGGTATTTCTGTTATAGCAGCACTAGATGACTAAGGCAGAGAGTGAAGGAAAGAGAGGAGTAAAGAAAATTCTCAGAACTGAATCTTTTGGAAAAAATGACTTCATTCCTGGTAAACAGAAAAATGAATTGATAAAATGATGATCCAGATGGTCTTGGATATTTTAAATTTGGTATGTGTTAAAAAAAAAAAAAGTGTATGCCCACAAAAAGATTCGTGTAAGTATATTGATAGCAGCTTTAATCAGATTATCCTCAAACTAGAGAAAACTCAAATGTGTATTAACAGAAACATAGATAACTACTTATATATTAAAAGAAGTAATTTCCTTGAACTAATGCTAACATGAACAACGTTGTCATATTCTTCCCTTGTTTAATGTTAATTTTCTTTTTTTAAAAAAAGAATACATGAATAAAAAAATAGAATACTTGAGAATCAACAGGCTTTGTTAAAAAATTAAAATTCACTTACCATATATTTCAAAACACTTGCTTTTCCAAAAGAAGAGATGACCATGAGGAATACAGGGATTAGAAGGTGAGAAGATAACCTGCAAGGGACCATCTTTCATGTGAATGAGTGGATTACCGATTGGCACACGGTGGACCAGATTTCATTTAAAAATTTTGGTTGCTTTAATGTACAGTTTGACCTCTTGTTTCGTTTGAGCCAAGGATACTCAAATTAAATGTAACCATTACAAAATCACTGAATTTCATGCATTTTATTTGCTTAAAAAATTTCAGCAACTAGGCTTTTTCTTATATTGAAGAGGTGATACATGTTGGTGATAAATAAAAATGCAAACATTTCAAAAGGGTATATGGCAGCAAGAATAATTTGTCCTCTATCCCAGTTAATTGGCTTAATGTATTTAATGCTTCTGTTCTACCTCCTAGTTTGTTGCACAGTGATTGTGATTGGCCATCCAAGGGACAATTGGTCTCTATTCACTTGGAGCAACAGAGGAAGAAGAAGGGTCAGGAATGCTGTTGTTGTGTGCCATCCAATTGATTTGGACTCACAGTGACCCTATAGAACAGGGTGGAACAGCCCCACAGGGTTTCCTAGGCTTTTAATCTTTATAGGAGCAGATTGCCAAGTCTTTCTTCCTTGGAGCCACTGGTGGGGCTCGAACCGCCAACCTTTTGGTTAGCAGCCAAGTGCCAAACCATCGCACCACCAGGGCTCCTTGCAGAGTCAGGAATAGGAGGAGGAAATGGAAGTTCTGGCTAATTGCCTCCATGAACAACTGCCTATTTTGTCATGAGACCAGAAGAACTAGATGGTGCCCAGCTACCATTACTGAATGTTTTGATCAAAGATTCTACAGAAGAATCCTGACCAAAAGAGGGAACATGCAGTACAGAATTTCAAATTCTTATGGAATCCAGAATTTCTGGATACATTGAAGCTGGTTGAACCTCTGAAACTATTGCCCTGAGATAATCTTTAAACCTTCAACCTTCAACCAAAAATATCCCCTGAAGCCTTCTTTAAATCAAACAATTGCTTAGCTTAATTACTAAAGAATGCCTGCTTTGATCACGGTGTTCTTTTAAGAATTATCTATGTGGGATCAAATTGACAACAGCAACTTGGAAGATCAGATGGGAAATTTAGGGGGCAGTGAGTTTATGTTAATGGAGGGAACAATTCAGAAAAGGAGGGTAAGAATTGTTGCGTAACTGGAAGAATGTAATCAATGTCACTGAATTGTACGTGTAGGAATTGTTGAATATATATATGGAGCCCTGGTGGTGCAGTGGTTAAGAGCTCAGTTGCTAACTGAAAGGTCATCAGTTTGAATCCACCAGCCGCTCCTTGGAAACTCTATTGGGGCAGTTCTACTCTGTCCTAGGGTCACTATGGGTCAGAATTGACCACAACGGGTTTGAAGCCCTGGTGGCGTAGTGGTTAAGAGCTTGGCTACTAACCAAAAGGTCGGCAGTTTGAATCTACCAGCCGCTCCTTGGAAACTCTATGGGGCAGTTCTACTCTGTCCTATAGGGTCACTATGAGGTGGTATCAACTTGACAGCAAAGGGTTTAAATGTCTCTCTCTGTCTCTATAAACCCAACCCAGTGCCGTCGAGTCGATTCTGACTCATAGCGACCCTAGAGGACAGAGTAGAACTGCCCCATAGAGTTTCCAAGGAGCACCTGGTGGATTCGAACTGCCGACCCTTTGGTTAGCATCTGTAGCACTTGTCACTACGCCACCAGGGTTTCCACTCTCTATAAAAAAAAAAATTTTTTTTTTATATATAGATATCTATATGTATATATAGTGTAACGCTAAGTGAAATATATAGGTATCACTGTATGTGTATGAGAGTTTATAGGATGAATTTCTGAAAGTGGAAGGCCTAGGTCAAAGGGCATGTAGATTTTATATTTTAAAACACAGTAGCAAATTGTCCCTCAAAGAAATTTTGCCACCGCACATTTCCACTACCTGTTTTCTCACAGCCTTACCATTAGTGAATCTTAATGTTGAATCATTCTTTCTCCATTCTAATTGGTGAAAATGATATCGTTGCTCTAATTCGCATTTCTTTAGCTGTTAGGCTTAAACCCACTGACCACTGCCGTCGAGTCGATTCCGACTCATAGATTAGTTAGGCTTAGCACTCTTTATATACTTTTTGGCACATTAGATTTCCTTTTATCTGAATCCACCTATTTTTCTATTATGTTTCTCTCTCTTACTATTGTTATTATTTTTGGCTTGAATATACGACTAGAGTCTAGAAGATGTGGATTTGAATATCAGTTCTACCACTCTCTCACTGTGTGGCCTTGAACAAGTCCATTAAGCTTCTTTAAAAAAAAAAAAAACTATTATTGAGATTTTTTGGGGAACGTTTACACAGCAAGTTAGGTTCCCATTGAACAATTTCTCCACAAATTGTTCAGTGACTTTAGTTACATTTATCACGATGTGTCAACATTCTCTTTAATTGTGTTCTGTTTGTTCCATTTCCAGTACTCTCGTTTCCCTGCCCCCTTATCTTCTCATCTTTGCTTTTGAGTAATTGTTGACTACTGGCCTGTTACTGTTTTTTAAGTAGAGCACTGATCTTACAAGCAATACCCTTTATTTTATGTGTCACTCTGCGATTTTGCTAAAAAGTGATCTCAGGAGTTAGGCTCAGTTCTAGGTTTAAAGTGCGTCTCAGGGCGATAGTCTCAGGGAGTCCTCTGTTCTCTACTGTCCCAGTTTGTCTGGATTTTTCTTTTTTTTTAATAAGAACTTGAGTTGTGCTCTACGTGTTTCTCCCATTCTATCTGGGACCATCAATTGTGACTGTGGTTAGGACACTCAGTAGTGGTAGATGACTCGAGTTAGATGAGGTTGTGGCTGGTATAGACTTGTTTCTTCTCTGAGCTTTTGATTACCTTCTTACTGTTTTGCTTCTGGTGTAGAGGCTCATAATTGTATCTTAGATGACTGCTCAAAACCTTTTAAGACCCCAGATGCTACTCACTTCACTAGGATGCAGATCATGATTTTTGTGAACTTTGTTATGCCAATTGACTGAGTTGTCCCATGAGACTATGGTCCTAAGCTTTCAAATCCAGAAGACCAATCTTAGAATGTATTTTGTTATGTCTGTGGAGTATCCATACTTGTGTCTTCAGTGAATATATGTACCTGCACCCACATATTTGTATTTACACGTACCTATTCTACTCTGTTCTACAGGGTCACTGTGAGTCAGAATTGACTTGGCGGCAATGGGTATGGGTACAGATACTTCTGTTTTCACCTATGTACACACTGTATCCACCGTTACACCAACACGCGCTCAAATACTCGTTTTTACTTTGGTTGTTCTGTGCTTACTACATCCACATTCGGTGCCACTTTTCCCATCACCAAAAATAAAAAAGTCTCTACAATCTAAAGCATACTTTCCCTCCCTCCCTCCTCTCCCTGGTAACCACTAATGAACATTGGTCTCTATATATCTATTCTTGTCTTCTTATAAAAGAGGGCTCATGCAATATTTGTCCTTATATGTTTGGCTTATTTCACTTAGCGCTATGCCCTCCAGGCCCATCCATGTTATGATATGTTTCACGGGCTCATCATTGTTATTTATGGTTGTGTAGTATTCCATTGTATGTATGTAGCACAGTTTGCTTATCTATTCATTCATTGATGGGAACTTCAGTTATTTCCATTTATTTGCTCTTGTAAATAAAGTAGCAATGAACATAAGTGTGCAAATGTGTGTTCATGTCATCACTTTTTGGTCTTAGGGTATATACCTAGGAGTGGAATTGCTGGATCATAAGGTGGATTTATTTCTAGTTTCTAGAGAAAGTTCCATACTGTTTTCCATAGTGGTTATACCATTTTATAGTCCCACTGGCCATGGATAAGGGTTCCAATCTCCCTGTATCCTAGCCAACATTTTTTGTTATCTGTTTTTTTTATCAGTGCCATTTTAGCTCAGATAAGATGGTATCTCATTGCAGTTTTGTTGTGTGTCTCTCTAATGGCTAATGGTGGCACAGTGGTTAAGAACTGCAGACGCTAACCAAAAGGTCAGCAGTTCAAATCTACCAGCTCCTCCTGTTCTTCTTGAAAATTGTATGGGGGAGTTCTCCTCCATTCTATAGGGTGGCTATGAGTCAGAATCACCTCAATGGCAATGGCTTTGGTTTGGTTTTTGGTTTAACGGCTAATGATTGTGACTGTGATTGGCTGTTTGAATGTCCTCTTTGGTGAAGGTTTTGTTCATGCCCTTTGACCATCTTGTGATTGGGTTGTTTTTTTGTTGTTGAGTTGTTGCATTTTTCTATAGATTTTAGAGATTAGAACCTTATTGGATAAGTCATTTCCAAAGATTTTTTTTCCAGTCTGTAGATTGCCTATTTATTCTTTTAATAAAGTCTTTTGATGTGCATAATTTTTAAAATTTTTCTGAGGTCCTATTTATCTGCTTTTTCTTCTTCTATTCATGCATTTGTTATGTTTGTTATCCAGTTTTTATAAAAGATTAGATTCCATAGTTTTCTCCCAGGAATTTTATAGTTTTATGTTTAACATTTATGTCTTTGATCTATTTTGTGTATAGTGTGAGGTATGAGTTGTTTCATTTTTCTGAAAAGTGGAAATCCAGTTTTGCCAGCACCATTTATTGAAAAGACTCTTTCTGCCCTTTTGGATGGACTTTGACCCCTTGTCAAAAATCACTTGTCCATAGATGGCTGGATTTAATTCTGAGTTCTCAATTCTCTGCCACTAGTCTAGGCATCTATCACTAAACCAATACCAGGATGTTGTGATTATGGTGGCTATATGGTATGTTTGGAAACCCTGGTGGTGTAGTGGTTAAGTGCTGCAGCTGCGAACCAAAGGTTTGGCAGTTCAAATCTGCCAGGCGCTCCTTGGAAACTCCATGGGGGAGTTCTTCTCTGTCCTATAGTGTCGCTATGAGTCGGAATCGACTCGTCGGCACTGGGTTTGATATTTGGTTTGGTTATGGTATGTTTTGATATCAGGGAGCGTGAGGCCTCCTGCTTTGTTCTTTTTCTTCAATATTGCTTTGGCTATTTGGGGTTTCCTCCTTTTCCATGTGAAACTGGTCATTAGTTTTTCCACGTCAGTAAAAAATATTGTTGAGATTTATACGGGGATTGCATTGTATCTGTAGATTGCTTTAGGCAGACTTGACATTTTCACTATATTAAGTCTTCTAATCCATTGAGCACGGGGTGTCTTTTCATTTTTGTAGGTGTTTTTAGTCTCTTGTAGTAGTGTTTTATAATTTTCATTGTATAAATCTTTTTTTTTTTTGGAAATCCTGGTGGCGTAGTGGTTAAGTACTATGGCTGCTAACCAAAAGGTCGGCCGTTGGAATCCACCAGACACTCCTTGGAAACCCTGTGGGGCAGTTCTACTCTGCGCTATAGGGTCACTATGAGTTGATTTTGACTCGACGGCAACGGGTTTTTAAACGTTTTTTGTCTCTGGCTAGGTTAATTCCTAGGTATTTTACTGATTTGGGGCTGTTGTAAATGGTATGGACTTCTTGTTTTTTTTTGGAGCGTTCTTTGTTAGTATAAAAGGAACCCAATTTATTTTTGTGTTTTGATCTTGTTCCCTGCAACATTGCTAAATTCTTCTATTAGTTCCAGCAGTTTTCTCATGAAATCTTTAGGGTCTTCTATTTATATGGTCATGTTATGTGCAAATAGAGATAGTGTTATTTCTTCCTTTCTGATTTGAATACCTTTTATTTCTCTTTTTTTTCATTGTGCTATTTCTCTTTCTTGTCTTATTGCTCTGGCTAAGACTTCTGATACAATGTTGAATAAGAGTGGTGATAGTGGGGATCCTTGCCTCATTCCCATTCTCAGAGGGAAGGCTCTCAGCCTTTCTCCATTGAATATATGTTGGCTGTTGGTTGTACATATATGCTCTTAATTGTGTCGAGGTATTTCCCTTTTATTCCTATTTTGCTGAGATTTTTTTTATTAGGAAAGGGTTTAGAATTTTACTGAATGCCTTTTCTGCATCAATTGATATGACCATATGGTTCTTTTCCTTTGTTTTTATGTGGTGGATTACACTGATTGATATTCTAATGTTGAGCCACCCTTGTAATTCTGGTATGAATCTCACTTGATCATGGGGTATGATTTTTTTTTTTTTTTTTTTTTGGATATGTTGCTGAAGTCTGTTGGTTAAAAATTTTTCGAAAAATTTTGGGTCTATGTTCATAAGGGATGTTGTTTTTGTTGTTAGGTGCTTTCAAGTTGGTTCTGACTCATAGCAACCCTATGTACAACAGAACAAAACTCTACCTGGTCTTGTGCCATCTTCACAATCCTTGTTATGTTTGAGCTTACGTTGCAGCCACTGTGTCAGTCCATCTCATTCAGGGTCTTCCTTTTTTTCACTGACCCTCTACTTTACCAAGCATGATGTCTGTCATGGATTGAATTGTGTCTCCCCAAAATATGTGTCAACTTGGTTAGGCCATGATTCCCAGTATCATGTGGTTGTCCTCCATTTTGTGATTGTAATTTTATGTTAAAGGGGATTAGGGTGGGATTTTAACACACTTACCTAGGTCACATCCCTTGTCCAATGTAAAGGGAGTTTCCCTGGGGCGTGGCCTGCAGCAGTTTTTATCTCTCAAGAGATTAAAAAAGAAAGAGAAGCCAGCAAAGAGGACCTTATGCCACCAAGAAAGAAGTGCTAGGAGCAGAACTCATCCTTTGGACCTGGGGTCTCTGCATGGAGAAGCTCCCAGTCCAGGGGAAGACTGATGACAAGGACCTTCCTCCAGACCTGAGAGAGAGAGAAAGCCTTCCCCTGGAGCTGACATATTGGATTTGGACTCTTAACCTACTAGACTGTGAGAAAATAAATTTCTCTTTGTTTAAGCCGTCCACTTGTGGTATTTCTGTTCTAGCAGCACTAGATGACTAAGACAACGTCCTTTTCCAGGGACTAGTCCCTCCTGATAATATGTCCAAAGTACATGAAACGATGTCTTGTCATCCTTTTTTCTAAGGGGCATGCTGGCTATACTTCTTCCAAGACAGATTTGTTCAGTCTTCTGCCTGTTCCTGATATATTCAATACTCTTCACCAACACCATAATATAATTCAAAGGTGTCAGTTCTCCTTCAGCCTTCCTTATTCATTGTCCGGCTTTCACATGCATATGAGGCAATTGAAAAAGTGATATTGGTCTATAGTTTTCTCTTTTTTGTGATGTCTTTGTCTGGTTTAGGCATCAGTTATGCTGGCTTCATAGAGATAGTTTGGTAGTTCCTTCCTCATCTGTGTTTTTGAAGAGACTGAATAGGTTTTATGGATTGAATTGTGTCTTCTAAAAATGTGTGTCAGCTTAGCTAGACCATGATTCCCAGTATTGTGTGGTTGTCTCCCATTTTGTGATCTGACGTGATTATCCTATATGTTGTAAAGTCTAACCTCTATGATGGTAACTAGGCAGGATTAGAGGCAGTTATATTGATGAGGCAGGACTCAATCTACTACAGGATTAGGTTGTATCTTGAGTTAATCTTTTTTGAGGTATAAAAGAGAGAATTGAGCAAAGGGGAGAGGGACCTCATTACCACCAAGCAAGAAGAGCCAGGAGTGGAGCATGTCTTTTGGACTGGGGTACTTGTGCTGAGAAGCTTCCAGACAAGGGGAAGATTGATGACAAGGACCTTCCTCCAGAGCCAACAGAGAGAGAAAGCATTCCCCTGGAGCTGGAGCCTTGAAATTGGACTTCTAGTCTCCTAAACTGTGAGAGAATAAACTTCTGTTTGTTAAAACCATTCACTTGTGGTATTTCTGTTATTGTAGCACTAGGTAACTAAGACAGAATTTGGTAACAAGAGGGTGGGGTGCTTTGCTAACAGATAACTATAGCGTGGGAGTGGTTTTGGATTGAGCAATGGGTAGAAGCTGGAAGAGCTTTAAAGTGCCTAATAGTAAAAGCCTAGGTTGCCTTGAAGAGACTGTCAGTGGAATTATGGACATCAAAGACAATTCTGGTGAGGGCTCAGAAGGAAGCGAGCAGAGCTGTAACACTAGAGATGGTGCAAACTGAGAAGCAGCAACAGAGAAACAGCAGCAGCAGAACCATAAGACCAGCATGAGATGGCACGGGAGCTGACCCACAGAGCAAGAGAGCTGAGTGCCTTCAGGCAGGAGGCTTCCTGGTGAAGTGGGGTGCCTCTGGGTACTTAATGGTGGAGGTAGGCTTGCCGACCCATGCAGCTGAGAGACCCAAGAGAGCTGAGTGCCTTCCGGCTGAGCTTTACTGGCCGAGTGAAGTGCCTACAGGTACTTATTGGTAGAGTTAAAGAGATTTGGAATACTTGCCTAAGCAAGGTAGATGCCAGGCTGGCCCAAGAGTTCTGAGGGGCTGAAAGACAAAGAATCCAGAAAGCAGAGGCTGAAGAGACAAGGAGCACAGGAAGCAGAGTTGCCTCTGTCTCAAAGGGTAGGGTCACAGCCTCTGGGGTCTCGAAGGGTGGAACCATGGCCTGCTGGGTCTCAAAGGGTGAGGTCATGGCTGCCTAGGCTTCAAGGTGTCAGTTCTTCACCAATTCTGTTCTGGAGTGTGGGGCTGCCTTTCTTGTGTGCCACAGTATGGTGCCAGATTCTCCGTCAAAGCTGAGGTGGTGGGGCTGCCATGCCCAAGGGGCAGAAGAACGGGGACTTCTGGGGCTGAGGGAGTAGGGATGCCACTGAGACAGACTAGGAGAATGGGGCTGCCCAAATCCAAGGGAGCACAGTTGCTGTCCCAGTGGGCCTGGAAGATGAAGCTGAAGCCCAGGGCCGAGGGGCGTCCACTCAGAATCCGGAGAGTGTGGCCAACATCCAGAGTCTGATGGGCAGGGCCATTGCCTAAATGGTCTCAAAAAATAGAGGATTATTTTCAAGACTAGAGAGCTAATGTAATGTGTTCTGCTGACTTGCTTGTTGCCTGTTTTCTCTTCTTTCCCTCCGCTTTCACCGTGAGAGAATAAATTTCTGTTTGTTAAAGCCATCCACTTGTGGTATTTCTGTTATAGCAGCACTAGATAACTAAGACAGTAGGATTCATGCCAACTCTTCTTTGAACGTTTGGTAGAATTCTACACTGTAGCTATCTGGTTGGGCTTTTTTTTTTTGGCAGATTTTTGATGACATCTTTAATCTCTTCTTTTGTAGTGGATCTGTTTAAATTTTTTAAAAATTTGTGTTAGTTTTGGTAGGTAGTATGTTTCTAAGAATTTGTCAGTTTCATCTAGGTTTTCAAATTTGTTGGAGTACAATTTTGCATTGTAATCATTTATGATCTTCTTTATCTCTGATGGATCAGTTGTAATATTATCAATTTTATATCTTAATTTTGTTGTTTGCCTCTCCTGGCTTTTTTCTTTTGTCAATCTAGTCACTGGTTTTTCTATTTTATCGATCTTTTCAAAGAACTAATTTCTGTTTTTTTTTTTTTCCTATTGTTTTTCTATTTTATGTCTGCCCTCATCTTTATTATTCCTTTTTCTCTGGTAGCTTTTGGGTTCTTTTCTCTTCATTTTGTATTTGTTCAAGTTGTCAGGTTAAGTTAGTGATTTTACATCTTTCTTCTTTTGTAATGTAGGCATTTATTGGTATAAATTTTCCTCTGAGTACTGCTTTTGCTGTGTCCCAAAGGTTTTGATATGTTGTGCTTTCATTTTTGTTTGCTTCTGGAAATTCTTTAATTTCAATTTTGATTTCTTCTATGACCTAATAGTTTTTTTTTTTTTTTTTGCAGTGTATTTTTTATTACTTAGTTTCCATGTATTTATTTATTTTTCCTGTTGTTGATTTCTGGCTTCATATCATTATAGTCCGAGGAGATGCTTTGTGTGATTTCAATCCTTTTGAATTTGTTGAGAGTTGTTTTGTGTCCCAGCATATGGTCTATTCTGGAAAACGATATGTATGTGCTGGAGAAGAATGCGTATTATTCTGATGCTGGGTGGGGTATTCTATGTAAGTCCATTAGGTCCAATTGGCTTATAGTTTATTTAAGTTCTCAGTGTCCTTAGTGATTTTCTTTTAGATGTTCTGTCTAAAATTGAATGTGGTGTGTTGAAGTCCCCTATTATTATTGTGGAGTTGTCTATTTCTCCTTTCATATTAGTCAGTCTTTATTTCATGCATTTTGGTGCATTGCTGTTGGGTGCAAATATATTTACAATTGTTAGGTCTTCTTGCTGGATTGACATTTTTATTATTATGTAATGTCCTTCTTTATCTCTTGTAATAGATTCTGATTTAAAGCCTATTTTATCTGACATCGGTATAGCTATCCTTGCTCTTTTTTTGTTCACTGGTTGTGTGGAATATTTTTCCCATCTTTTTATTTTCAGTCTGTTTGTGTCCTTATGTCTAAGGTGTATTTCTTGTAGACAGCAAAAGGATGGATCATGTTTTTTTTAAATCCATTTTGGCACTCTCTGCCTTTTGATTGGGGCATTTAGACCACTGACTTTTAAGGTTATTACTGAAAATGAAGTGTCTACCTCACTTATTTTGCTATTGGTTTTTGGAGTGTTTCATATCTTCTCTGTTTTTTATTCTGATCTTTCTCTTTTTGTTTGTATTTGGCTGCTTTCTTGTGATGAGTCTTTTTGGTTTCTTCCTTCTTTTGAATGCCTTTTCATAGTGATTTCTTAGTGGTTACCACATATATTACACTACACAACTTACAACTGCAACGATGCTTAACATATGAACAACAGTTAACATCCAATCTTAACATAATAAACCTATTCCTGATATGCCACTCCTTTCCCCATTTCTATTCTTGTGTCTCCATTAATATCAATAAACCCAGTGCTTTCGAGTCAATTCCGACTCTATATTCAATACGTTTACTTTCCGCTCATTTCTTACAAACTCAATGTTGTATTGTTTGTGGGATTTAATTATTGAATTTATTCCCTGAAAATATCATATACTTGGTCTTTATGATTACCTGCATTGTTGTGTTTTTTTTTTTTGGAGAACTCTCTCTCTTATTATCTATTTATTTTCCTGTGTGTAGATACCAGTATTCATTTAATGCTATTGCCTGTCCATGTGGGGTACTCTCTTGAGTAACACTTGCAAAGCTAGCCTGGTAGTGGCAAATTCCCAGAGCTTCTGTTTGTTTGGGAATGTCTTGATTTTCCCCTCATTTTTGAATGACAACTTTGCTGGGTAAAGGATTCTTGATTGGCAATTGTTTTTGTTCAGTGTTTTATATATGTCACTCCATTGTCTTCTGGCCTCCAGAGTTTCTGAGGAGAAATCTACACTGATTCTTATGAAAGACCCTTGGTGTGGTATATTGCATTTTTCTCTGGTTACTTTCAGAATTCTCTCCTTTTCTTTGGTTTTCAAGAATTTCATTAGAATACGTTGTGGAGTTGATCTTTTTGGGTCTCTTCAGATTGAGGTTTGTGTAGCTTCCTGTATTTGCTGACTTGTTTCTCTCTTCAGGTCTGGAAAATTGTCTCAGGTTTTCTCTTAGAGAATTGTTTCTATGCCTTTATTGTTGTTATGGAGCTCTGGGGTTCTAATAATTCTAATCTTAGATTTCTTAATTGAATCCCATGTTTCCTTTTGGGTTTGTTTGCTTTTCTTTGTTCTTTTTTTTTTCTCTCGAGACTTGGTAAGATCAGTTATTTTGTCCTCTAGTTCTTTTATTCTGTCTTCTGTCTGTTTAATTCTATTGTTCAGTGTTTCTCTTGCTTTTCCTAATTTAGTTGCTTTATAATTCAGTTCCCATAGTTCTCTCTCTCTCTTTTTTTTTTTTTTGTGTTTTCAGTTTCCTTGTTGAGTCTCTGCTTTGTTCCTCCATTTGTTTCCTGATCTCAGTTTGTTTTCTGTGTGCTTTTTGCTTTCTTAAATATATTAGTACCATAATCTGAAAATTATCAATTCTTTGCATTAGCCTGGCTTCCATAGGAAAAATTCCCCCTTCTTCATGTTTGCTTTTGATTTGTCCTTCTTCTCCTGTGATTTTGTGTGCTTTACTGTTTTTTTGTTGAGCTTGGGCCATTTTATTATCTTTTTTTTTGTGCTTTTAATTTTGTATTCTGATTTTTGTGAGAAAATTTTCTGATATGGGTACCCTGGTGATGCAGCAGTGAAGTGCTCAGTTGCAACTGAAAAGCTAGGGCCTTCACTCAGCAGCCACTCCTCAGGAAAAAGATGCAGCAGCCCACTTCCACAAAGATTCACAGCCCTGGGAACCCCATGGGACAGCTACACTCTGCCCCATAGGGTTGCTATGAATCAGGATCAACCCAACAGTAGTGGGCTTGGTATCTTCTCCCGAGAACCACTAGAAGGCAGTCTTATCCTTAGCATTTTTTTCATTACTGATTCAGGAGCTCTGGATGCTTGATATCTGGGATTCAATTAGCATGCATGGGAAAGGGGGGGCGGTTAGCTGGTCACAGATGCTGATGTAAGTAGTGGGGCTCAACTTTTCTGAGGCAAAGTTGGGGGGTCCTCAACATCTTTCCCTCATGAGTACCCCTGCACAGGCTCTACCACAGTGTCCTGCTATGGGCAGGAAGCCAGCCATTTCCCACTCTGTTGCCTGTCAGTCTGAAGTATTCGCCTTGCCCTGCTGCCCTCGCAGTTCCTCCCGGACCTAGTACCCATCTGTTTTGAACCTCAGTGAGATTCAACAGCAGTCTCTTGCAGTATCACAATCTCACTTTGAACCCTCCTAATTGTGTGGCCTGCGCACTCCCATGGCTGATGTGTGCGGCCATAAAATAATCGGGCAATACCTTCCTCAGATTAACTCCCTTTTTTTGTTCCCTGCTTGGGATGTTGCCCAGCTCCATCCCAAAATGACTACAATGAGCGAGTGCTCCTGATGATAGCAGGTAGGTTCTCCCAGCTTCTGTGCCAACCTCTCTCCTCCTGTCTTCTTCTTCTGGACTCACCCTGACTCTCCAACACCTCAGCTGCCGTCTGGAGTTCTGAGATCTCAGTCTGCGCTTGTTTTTGTTTATTGTTCAGTGGGTTAGTTGCTGGGGGAGTAAATGGAAGCATCCAGTCACTTCTCCATCTTGCTCTGCCCCCTATTACCTTTGTTTAAAATTTATTTTCACAGTTTTTTTGTATGTTACCAAACCAACCAAATCCATTGTCGTAGATTTTATTATGACTCATAGCAACCCTATAGGACAGAGTAGAACTGCCCCATAGGGTTTCCAAGGAGCAGCTGGTGAATCCAAACTGCCAACCTTTTGGTCTGCAGCCGAATCACCACGCTACCAGGGATCCCTTTGTGTATTAGGGATTACTAATTATGATGCATTCAGTTGTAAATAAGTAAAATGCCCAGTAGCAAAGCATGGGCCAGTGGAAGCAGACTCCTCCCATTTCACCAGATGGGGACAAATGAATGAGGGAGGGTGACAGTGAAGTCAGGAGATCTCTTCCTATAATTTTGAAAGGATTGACTTTCCATTTCATGGACTTTCTAGCTCTGAAATGAATCTAAAGTAGAACATAATTATTATAGACATACCGTGCTGCATGGCTGAAAGTTAAGTAGTATACATTTCACTTAAAATAGAGTGACAATAAAACAGAGAGTTCTTAGATTTTAAATAAAACATTAGACCTAGCTCCTACAGTGGTGAGGCTCATGTGGATTAGCTGGATTCCATGGTAAAAGACTCAGCGTAGTTTTAGTGTTTGCTTCCATCCCCCCAAACCTAAAATGGATCAGCAGAGATGGAATGTTCACAGTGGTAGGTACGTTTCACAGCTTGAAAATCAAATGATATATTGTTCTGTTACAGCCTTTCCTCCATCAGGTGAGAACTCTTCTTTCCCATGTTGAGATCACCGTTCATACGTCTGCAGACTAGCCCAAAGAAAGAAGGTTTACTTTTCTCTTACTAGGGGCGTTAAAAGGAGAATTTGATGTTGCATGCTCAAATAAGGACAAACGGCTGAGAAACTGAGTGTCTAGCAACCCTTACAGAAGTCAGCAAGTATGCATGTGCCTCCCAAGGAACACAGTGAGGTTATGAATTGAATTCTCCTCTCGTCACAAGTGGCCAGTGCCCAGCCGGCCACGCAGTCCTGCAAGGGAAGAAACATTTCTTTTCTCTGTATTTGAGTGACTGCAGCTGCCACTGTCATTTTACACTGACCTCCAGGAGGCTGAGTTTCCTGAAAACCTTCTTTGCCATAGTAGGTGTGGAAACAGAGCCCAAGTCACGATTTTGGAGTCTCCAGGTGCTGCTTACACCATCTTATTTCAGAGGCTTAGTAGAATTATAATTTAGAGGTCACTTGCTAGATGAGTTCAGAGGCTGAAATGTCAGCCAGCAACTGAGTCACTGGCCACTGGCTGCCAGATGTTATTATCTTCTATCCGATGGAGGCTTTGTGCTTAACAGAGGCCTGCTGTTTTAAAAGATAGGAGATTAGCTTCCAGATAAAATCTTTAATTGATATTCATGTTGCTGTTTTTATCTAAATGTTGAGGCAGTAGGAAGTGCTATAATTAGAAAAATGTGCAGTATACCTAAAAATATAAAAACAATCTGTAAATAGAGTAAATGAGATGATGAATCAGAGACATCCTTAAAGTAGGAAGGAATTAGTAGTCCAATGATAATTACCTAATGCTGTGTTGTGGATATGGGACATCTGCTGACCAGGAGGAGACATCTGGGATCTTGCTGCAATTCTGTAAATACAAGTTGATGGGATGTGTATGATACTGTCTTCATCTTTATATCTATATACATATGATTCAAACTTATAGCCATAGCAACTCGATAGGACAGGGTAGGACTGCCCCATAAGGTTTCCAAGGAGTGGCTGGTAGATTTGAACTGCTGACCTTTTGGTTAGCAGCTGAACTCTTAGCCACTGCACAACTAAGGCTTTCTCTCTCTTTCTATATATATATATGAATAATATTAAAAATATATATTAAAAAAACTTCATTGAGTTCTTCTAAGTTGTAATTTAGTCTAACACTTATGAACAAGAAGATTCTTTTAGTAAATGTGATACTATTCTGTTTGAAGGAGCCTGGCGATGCAGTGGTTAAGAGCTTGGCTGCTAACCAAAAAGTCCACGGTTTGAACCCACCAGCCCCTCGGTGGGAAAAAGATGTGTCAGTCTGCTTCTGTAAAGATTTTCAGCCTTGGAAACCCTATGGGGCAGTTCTACTCTGTCCTATAGGGTCACTATGAGTCGGAATCAACTCAATGGCAACGGGTTTGAGGTTTTGTTTTGTTTTTGGTTTTGTTTGAAAAGCAGCCTTGGTGATACAGATGGTTATGTGCTCAGCTGCTAACCAAAAGTTCCATGGGAGAAAGATCTGGCGATTTGCTTTCATAAAGATTACAGCCAAGAAAACCCCCATGGGGCAGTTCTACTCTGTCACATGGGACCACCATGAGTTGAAATTGACTTGACTGCACCTACCAACAACAACAGCATCCTGTTTGATACGTGGAGTTATCTTTTAACCTTGAGCTAATATAAATTCTGCTTTGCTAGTGTGGATGTAATGAATGTTGATTGAGAAAGCATTATGTTTTAGGTAAAGTATACCAATATCTGACCCTGTCAACAAATCAATAAATGAAATTGTTTTCTGTTTGGCATGATATACAGTGTAAAATGCTGCTAAATTTTAGTAGTGTAACATCTTTCCTAAATAGCATTTTGAGAAGGTACATACTATTTTTTGATCATTGCAAAGGATACTGTAAATTATATTGGATAGGAAAAGAGAGTAGAATGGTCTCAAGCAGGTTTTATTAAAATTTTGGAAAAACGCATCGGAAGTCCCATTTTGACATGACAGTCCCAGATGTGATGGCATAAGATATACAAGTGATTTTAACTCTACAGATTCTTTTGACCTCAGATATTTTATAACATGAATCTGAGTTATAGCCCAAAGATTCTGGAACTAACCAGTGTCGTTTCATTGAATTATAAAGCATGTCTTGACTATATGGCCTCAGTTCTTTGAGTCTTTTTACCTGTCTTTCTTCCTCCTCTCTTTTTGGTAAACACCTAAGTTCATTTTCAAGGCTAAACTCAAGTATAATCTTTATGAAAGCTTCTTTTATGCTCAAAAACCTAGTTGCATATTCTACTATCTATATTCTTACAATACCCAATACGTAATTCTATGAGAGTTCTTGCAATATTGCAATTATATTCACTTACATGTTTACTTACTAGATTCTTTATCACCCTGAAGACAGGGCGTAGCTCTCATTAGTAATTTCATTCACCCGAAGCACGTAGCATGTAATAAGTGCTAAATAGGTAATTAATAGCTCAAGACATATTGTCTAGAATGGACAGCAGAATCTCCTGTGGAGTCCAGTGGATTGATGTTAAATAAAGACAAACTGTGGTAGCTAAGAATCAGTTCAGAGATAAGCAGGATGGTAATGAGAAGGCCAGTGTTAACAATGTGAATTTAGTAGACAAAGATTCCTGAATCTATACATATCAGATCATTGTTAGAGGGGACAAAAATGAGGTAGACTTAATCCCCTCTAAGATTCTCCTGAACTGCAATATTCTTTAAAGCTGAGAATCTACAAGTAATTATTAAACCAAATACAACTAGTTGTGAAAATCAGAACACAAGTACACCATTACGTGGCTGTTGATAAACCAGTGAAGGTTTTCAGGTTCTGGGCTACCTTAGCTAAAAGCGTTTATATGTGTGAGATGGACTAAGAGTTTTTGGTGGTTGAGAGGATCAGGAAAGGTGAAGTTATATATACGGCATGCATTCATATATATGCCACAATTGCATATACAATTCCTTACGGTAAATCTCTCTCTCTGTTTCTCTGGGGATCCCTGACAAAAGCCTGTTCTGAAGATAAAGGTTTAGATCTTGATCTTGATTTTGCCTCTTCCTTGAGGAAGAACATAAGAGGGTAAGCACTGAGTTCTCCGTGGACTCCAGAATTTGTTCCCTTCTAACTCACTCCATCTTGTTCTTTGGTTCCATCTGCTATTTCTGCTTGCTAAAAACAAGTGTTCCATAAGGTTCAGTCCTCTAACTTCTCTTCTTTTTCCATGCTGTCAGAAATCATATCCATCCTACACTTGCATGCAGATGATTCTAAAGTCAAAGAGGAATGGTAGAAGTGAGTGGGCTTTGGATCAAAGGCAATCATTGACTTTTTCACCTACAATGACTTATTTTCTGTGAAGGTTGTCTTGTGTCTTTATCTGAAAATTGCTTAAAAATACTGCAGGTTTCATATACATGTGAAAACTGGACAATGAAAACGGAAGATTGAAGAATTGGCACATTCGAATTATGGTGTTAGTGAAGAATAATGAATATACCATGGACTGCCAAAAGAACAATCTGTCTTGGAGAAAGTACAGCCAGAATGCCCTTAGAAGCAAGAATGGCAAGACTTTGTCTCACTTACTTTGGACATGTTATCTAGAGGGACCAATTCCTGGAGAAGAACATCATACTTTGGAAAGTAGAGGGTCAGTGAAAAAGAGGAAGATCTTCAGTGAGATGGATTGACACAGTGGCTGCAACAATGGAATCAAACATACTTACTTTTGTGAGAACGGTGCAGGACCAGGCAACATTTAGTTCTGTTACACATAAGGTCCCTATGAGTCCAAGGCGACTCAACAACACCTAACAGCAACAACAACAACGATGGCTCTTGTGAGATTAAAGGAAGGTCTGGTGTACAGTAAGTCATGAACTATAAAGGCCCTGAGATTTTACCTGCTTGTAAGCTAATAAGATAGCTTGTTACTATTTCATGGGAAGTTGGTAGAAGACATGAGACTCCTGAGTCAGAGACAAAGGACTTTATTACTCACAGCATATCATATTAACATCAGTGACACGGAAGACTCAGTGGGTTGCATTACAGAAGAGGAGCACTCACCTTGGAAGAGTTACCACTTTTATAGTGAGTGGAAGCAAGCCTGCTCTTTTTCTGTGTGGAGATATTACTTTATCCCTCGAGGTTGCTTGCTGCAAATGCAAATGTTAAATGGCCCAGGTAAAAGGCAATTGCAGTTGTTAGCTGCCGTGGAGTTGGCTCCCAACTCGTGACCACCCCACGCACGATGCAGTGAGGTGTTGCCTGGTCTGCACCATCCCCATGATCAGTTGCAGATTTGACCATTGTGTTCCATAGGGTTTTATTGGCTGATCTTCAGAAGTAGATCTTCAGGCCTCTCTTCCTAGTCCGTCTTAGTCTTGGAACCCTGTATTCTTTGCATACCCAGCAGGAACATGCAGAGATAATCAGGGCCTTTGGTGAATTGCCTCTCCCAACAGTAAATGTCAGATATTATTTTTGTTTTAATATTCATTTTTCTTTTAATATGCATATTAGCTTTTAGGGGTTCCCCTTTTGTGAATTGTCTATTCACATCCTTTGTCTTTGTTTCTTTTTTTTCTATTGGAGCCTTTATCCTTTGGTTGTTGATATTCAAGAGTTCCTTGTACAGTCTAAATATTAACTATCCATTTTTAGGGATTGTAAATATCTTTTCCCATCTTTCTATTAACTTTGCTTACGGTGTCCTTCAAGGCTAAGAAATCCTTGATTTTGATGGAATCGAATCCATCAGTGTTTCACCTTATGATTTGTGCTTTTCAGGTATAGTTAAAGAAGCCTGTCTTTACCACAGGGTCTACATTTTCTTCTTTAAGATTTATACTTTGTTATTTCATTCAGGACTTCCCACCTTGGTCTTCATCCTGATTGCTTTCTCTCTCCTCCTTTCCTTCTTAATGATTTTCTCTGAGCCCCATTTCTTAAGACCTAGCTCTCAGCTTCCTCTCAACGAACCTGTGAGTAAGGCAAGAGTTGACCTATACAGCACATATTAGAGATCTCATAAATAAAAAGGAGTTTAATTTACTTTAGTAATAAGAGATATTGAAGTGTCCTGTGTATTCATTCTATCAGTCAGTGCTAGGAACTATAAAGACTTATTCAACAATTATAACAAATAATAAAAAGTAATTTATACTAGTACAGGAAAATAGTTAACTTAGCAGGCTGGGCCACCCGAACCCTGCACATTTTAAAGTTCTTTAGAACAGATCTTTGACTGGTTCCTCTGAGACAACCTCTCAGTCCTTGACATATCCTACCTGATAAGAGTATCTTTGTACACCTAAGACTTTGGGTCTAGCCGGATAGTTTATGCTAACAATGTGATTTATGGCGATACCTGATTTTGTTCACCTGGGCACCTGAGTCACACTGTATCGTATTACCCTTAGGGGGTCCTGGAGACTGAGTAGCTAAGATCAGTTATGTGGGCGCTCCGGGCCTGTGTGACTGACCCCCAATAAAAACCCTGGACACCAAAGCTCAAATGAACTCCCCTAGTTGGCAAGATTTCACACACATTGTCACACATCATTGCTGGGAGAATATAGTGCTGTCTGTGCATCTCCAATGGAGGAGGATAACCGAAAGCTCACGCTTGGTTTCTTATGGACTGTTACCTATGTGCCTTTTCCCTTTGTTAATTTTAATCTGTTTCTTTTCACTGTAATAAACTGTGAGTATACCAGCTTTTCTGAGTTCTGTGGGTCCTAGTGAACCATTGAAACTGAAGGTACTCTTGGGGACCTTTGACACAATACCTCACTTCTGTTAATGGATGGCAAGAGGGCCTTTAAAAATGTCATAGATGTGTGTGTGTGTTCATGCAGACATATCTTTGAAACAATCTAGTTTTACAGAAAGATAGTAAAATATGGCAGAGGGCATTTCCAAAACACAAGGACATTCTCCTACATAACAATCTTACAACCAGTACAATCAGGACCTTAACATTTATACATTACAAGTTTCTAATCCTCAGACCCCATTCGAATTTCACTAGTTATCCTAATACTGTCTTTTATAGCAAAAGGATCAAGCTTAGGATCACATGTAACTGTTAGTTGTCATGTCTCTCTAATCTTCAATTTGATCTGTCCCTCCATCTTTTCTTGATGTTCGTGTCCTTGACATTTTTGAAGATTAAAACCAAAAACCAAACCAAATCTGTTGCCATTGAGTCTATTCCAACTCATGGTGACCCTATAGGACAGAGTAGAACTGCCCCATAGACTTTCCAAGGAGCAGCTGGTAGATTCAAACTGTGACCTTTTGGTTAGCAGCCTGAGCTCTTAAGCGCTGCTCCACCAGGTCTCTTTTTGAAGTTTACAGGCTAGTAATTTTGTAGAATGTACTTCAATTTGGGCTTTCTGGTTTTCCCCTCATGATTACTTTTAGATTATGTATTTTTAGCAGTAATATCGCAGAAGCAATGCTGCCTTCTCATGCAACCTGGTATGTAGCACGTGATTTCAACTTAATGCATTAACAATAATGTTTACTTTGATCATTTGATTCAAGTGATATCTGCCTTACTTTTCACTGTAATATTACATTTTTTCTCTTTGTAATTAAAAAGTATTTTGTGGGGGATATACTTTAAAACGATATTAATATCTCTTTTCCTGATTAAACTTTCAATGTACTCATTTATTTATCTATATTAGCATCAGATGAACTCATGCTGTTTTCCTTAATTTGATGAGTTATAATTTGTTACTATCATTTATGTATTTTGTTACTTAAATTCTCCCAGAAGTGGCCAGTGGGACTCCCTTTAAGCTGACTTCTGTGTCCTTTGACATGGCTCATCATTCTTTGAGCATTTCCTTAGTTTCTAGCACAACAAGATGTCCTAGGCTTATTTTGTATTTTCTCTTCCCCAACCTTGAAAAATGGAGAATTACATTTAAAAACATGATTGGGTACTAGGTGTGCTAATTGCTTTTGTGGTGATGCAATTCACAGGTCCTTCCAGTGGTTATGTGTGTGTGTGTGTGTGTGTATATATATATATATATGTAAACCAAACCAAACCCACTGCCGTCTAGTTGATTCTGACTCATAGTGACCCTATAGGACAGAGGAGAACTGCCCCATAGAGCTTACAAGGAGTACCTGGCGGATTCGAACTGACGACCTTTTGGTTAGCAGCCTTAGCACTTAACCACTACGCCACCAGGGTTTCCATATAAAAATATATATACACACACACACGTATCATATATATACACCTTCACACATTTACTTCTCTATATTCTAAATCAACTTTATTGAAGTATAATTTACATACAAAATGTATCCATTTAAAATGTATTGTTAATGGGTTTCAACAAATGTATACCACCTTGTAACTACCTCTCCAATCAAGATACAGTACATTTTCATCACTCTAGAAAGCTCTCCTGTGCTGCTTTCCAGTCCTTCCTCCCCAACCCCACCACAGGCAGAGAATGATCTTATTTCTATCATTATAAATTGGCTTTATCTGTCCTAAAATTTTATAATAAAAGAATCATCTGGTATATACTCTTTGTGTCTTGTTTTCTTCACTCAGCATGATGCCAATGGGATTCATTCATGTTTTTGCTTTCATCAGTAGTTAGTTCCCTTTTGTTGTTGAGTAGTATTCTATCGTATGAATAAAACATCTGTTGACGGACATTTGAGTTGTGTTGAATTTTGATATTATAAATCAAATTGTCAATAATACATTCATGTACAAGTGTTTATGTGGACATCTGTTTTTTATTTCTTTTGGACAAATACCTAAAAGTGAAAATGTTGGTCAAATGGTAAATGTATGCTTAACTTTGTGAGGAAGTATTGAACTCTTTTCCAAAATGATCATAATATTTTAAACTCCCACCAGCAATGTATGCCCACACTTGGTAATATCAGCCTTTTAAAATTCTTTTTTCACTATTTTAGTGAGTGTATTTTTTTTTTATAGTGGTATTTCATTATAGTTTTAATTTACATTTTGCTGAGGGCTAATGATGCTGCGAATTTTTTTGTGTTTATTAGTCATTAATGTATTTTCTTTTCTGATGTTCAAGTATTTTAGACATTTTTATTGGGTTGTTTACTTCTTAATGGGCCCTGGCGGAACAGTGGCTAAGTGCTTGGTTGCTAACCGAAATGTTGGTTGTCTGTTCAAATCCACCAGCTGCTCCATGGGAGAAAGATGTGGCAGTCTGCATCCGTAAACATTACAGCCTTGGAAACCTTATGGAGTAGTTCTATTCTGTCCTGTAGGGTCTCTGTGAGTTGGAATCATTCAATGGCAACCAGTTTGGTTTGGGTTTTTGTTTGCTTCTTATTACTGAGTTGCAAGGGTTCTTTTATATTCTGAATGCAAGTCCTTTGTCAGAAATATTTACTAAAAATCTTTTTTCCCAGCCTCAAGTGCTTCACCTTTTAATTTTCTGAAGAGTCTTTTAAAGATTAAAACTTTAAAATTTTGCTGAAGTTTAATTTTTATGGTTAATGCTTTTTGTGTTCCTGAATAAGAAATGTTTCCTGACTCAAGGTTCTCAAAATTTTCTGCCATGTATTTTTCTAGGCATTTTCTAGTTTTAGCTCTTAGGTGTAAGTTTATGACCCGTTTAGAGTTCAATTTTGTGCCAAGAAAGAGGACCACTACATTGTATCACACACCTGAACTTTCATGAAGGGGCTAATAAAGGTACTGCATCAAGGAATATGCCTTTCCCACTATGTAAACCAAGGGAAAGTCACTTTGGGGTTAAGCCCAAAGTTGGGATTGGGCTTCTTTAGTTTTCTGGGAGCAAATGCATTTAGGAATCAAACTCCAGGGTGTTCAAACCTGGTTTTATTGAAAAAGAACCATAGAAGTGAAAACTTACTTAACTCAAAATCAGACAAATTTTTTTTTTTTTTTAATTTCCTTTTAAGCAATTTTACAGACCAGGAGAGTGTTAACTGCACTGGTCCATCAGCACATAAAGCCCCAGGGAATGATTTTCTCTGCCAAATGCATATTTTTAATTTTTATGGAAAGAGAAATCTGTTTCCCCCTTTTCTTCTGTTCTCCATTTTAATGATGTGTATCAGCCAGGTTGCCTTTTATACCCATAGATGTTCTTCCCAAGGGTGTTTCTCTATATCATAGAGTTTCCAATCCATGGCACTATTAATATTTTGCCCTGAATTTTTCATTGTTGTTGTTGCGGGGCTGTTCTGTATATTGTAGGATATTTGGGAGCTTCTCTGGCCCCTACCCAGTGGATGCCAATAGCAACCCACCAGTTGAGACAACCAAAAATGTCTTCAGATATTGCCAATGGTCCCCTGATGGTCAAAATCACCCTCCACTGAGAACTACTATCATAAAGGAACATTTGCAGTGTTTTTTACTTTCTGCCCAATAGCTCTCACCAGGTTACATAAAATCACTCAATGGTTGAGACCAATTTTGAACCCAGATAGCACTTGAACCTGAATCTACAGATCGTATCCTTTCTACTCCATGTTCTCCTCACAAACCTAAACATTCAGTGATGAAAAAAGTTTAAGTGAATTTGGGGACTTAAATTACTGTGTACTTACTAAATGCTAAGTAGAATGCTATTTTCCTCCCTCTTTCTCTCCCTATCCATCTATCATCTATCTAATCTGTCTATCTAAAGCCATGAGTTCATACAAATACCTTTAATTCTAATCCAACCCCACAGAATTTACTGTATTTTTCACTTTTTTCGTGTCTATACTGCCCTTTTCTGACAGTGAGAAACCTGACTTCCGTTTGTTGTACTCTGGTGCCTGGTGTATTGCTATGACACCAGAAGCTATGCCACTAGTATTTCAAATACCAGCAAGGTCACCCAGGATCACCCACGGGTGGACCAGTTACAGTGAAGCTTCCGGACTAAGAGTAGAAAGAAAGGCTTGGTGATCTACTTCCAAAACTTAGCCTGTGAAAACCCCACAGATCACAACAGAATATCGTCTGATATAGTGCTGGAAGATGAACCCTCTAGGTTGGAAGACACTCAAATACCCAGTGACTGCAACATGTTGGCGATCACGAAGATTGCACAGGATCGGGCTGCATTTTTTTCAGTTGTCCATGGGGTCACCATGAGTCAGAGATGACACCATGGCAGCTAACAGCAATTTCTCGTTGCCATTGTCACCACTAATGCCTCTTCCCATCGTGATGGACGTGCCCTTCTCACCTTGCTGGGTTCCAACACCTCGAGACTGCTTTCACTGCACCGGTACTCTTCTTACCCTGCTCAAGCTTTGACATTCTGTGCTGGGGAGACCCCTGCCTGGATGCCCTCCTCACTCTGCTGGTGATAACATGAGCTGGGCTGCCTTCCTGCAAGGGTAACCTCCTCCTTCTGCTTTGGCTCTGACAACTCACTTTGGGTCCACACCTTGTGTGGACACCCTCTTTCCCCTCCTCAAGCTCTGATATTTTGCATCAGGCAGCCGTTTTCCATGAGTATCCCAACTCGGAAGCTGACACCCTGTGCCAGCCCCACCCCGTCTGACACGACCTTTCCTCACCTTGCTTGGGCTCTGAGAGTCCTCGCTGGGCTGACACCCTCTGTGGATGCCTTCATTGCCCAACTCAGACTGTTTCTGCCACTCACCCTCCAACTTGGACAGCTATCTTACTTGGGCTCATCTAATAGTTTTGGACTAAATTTCTGAGGAAAAAAAGAGAAAGGAAGTGAGCAAAAAGGCTTTTAAAGAGGTAAAATGGAACAAAAAGAAGTTGGTCGGTAAAGACCTTGTTCAAACCAAGAGTCACCCTCTTTCTCCCCAAGCTACTCTTTCTTCTGCTTCTGTCTGAGGTACCGTTCTCCTCTCCTAATCAGCAGTGAGCAATTAGGTAAAAAGAGAAAAGTACAGTCAGTGAGCATCTGCAAAATGCTGGTTAGAAGAAAATTGTTGTGCATGTTTTACCTAGCCATGGGGTTCTCTTCATTAACTTAAGCGCCCTGAAACCATTTTCTTTGGAGCTGTTAAGGCTTAGGATCATCTAATGAAAAAGAAAGACTGTTTGCTAAAATCTCAGAAAAATGCCAGCTTCTCCGGTGTCTTTGGCTGCTGGGGTGGCAGGGCTACCTTTCACGTCCGAAAGTGATCACAGCCTGGTACCCACAATCTGTTTAAACTCTGGAGATCGAATGTACTGATTCTTCTTCCAAGGCCTGTCGTTAATTCATTGCTTCATTAGATGAGCCCTGGACTTTGGTTTCTCTTTTGGTAAACTGAGAAGAGCACTTCCCGTTGGCCAAGATAAGCAGAGGTCAGTGCAATAAAAATTTAAACCAAGACATGTTGCAGTTGTCAGGTAAAAAAACTTTTCCGTAAGGACAAAGTATTGATTTTCTTTCTAAAACATCATTATCTTTATTAGAAACACTCCAGAGGACAAACTACCTTAATTGTTTTGGGAATTAAACCCAAGTACCAGCAAATATTGGCTTAAAAATGTAACTAACTGGCTCTTTTGAAGGCAATCTTTCATGTCAGTGACATTTGAAAATGAAATAGTCACGCAGAAAATGAATGTTTTGGTTATCTGTGATGGGAAAGTACAGAGGTTGACTTCTTAGTCATGGGGTTTCATAAAGTTACTAGGAATTTGTGGATGCTTGGAGAAAGACAGTTTGACCAAAATACCTCTGGAATACTTTTACTTCATATTTTTTCCATGTCTGTTTTATTCTCTTTTCCAGCAAACAAAATATTGGAGTTTAAAAAATTTTAAGTTTATGACCTGTAACTTTTATCATAAACCATTTGTTCTGTTCCTGACAAGTTGCTTGGCCAAGCTTCCTGAATTTTTTTATTGACTTGCATAACTATGGCTGGATTCTATTCAGATTAAATTATCAATTGTTATAGTTGGCCTGGAAACATACTGGGCAAGGGGTCCCACGGACTGAGTTCATGTTCTAGGCCTGTGGAATCTTAGCTAAGTTATTTTGCTCTTTGGGCCTCAGTTTCCTCAGCTGTCAAATG
Source organism: Elephas maximus indicus (assembly GCF_024166365.1). NCBI lineage: Eukaryota > Metazoa > Chordata > Mammalia > Proboscidea > Elephantidae > Elephas > Elephas maximus. The sequence continues at coordinate 69,697,943 of NC_064836.1, forward strand.
GGTGATAAATACGTTGCATCTAGTTGCCTGACGTTATTTTGTGTGAAGCAAAATGAATGTAAAGGAAATTTGAAAAATTTTACAATGCTGTGAAATATGATGTTAGTATTTATATTTAGTTTACTAATTTTTTTTTTTACTAATAGTGATGTGTTTGTCAAGCCCGTTAATATAAGTGAACTTATCTTCACTACCACATTGAATTTACTTTCCAACTTACCCTTTCCTCTCAGGGGTCCACTCTTCCTCTAATCATATCGTCTGGAGGTTTTGTCTACCCATTCTATTTTTCTGTGACCTTATTCTGCCTTCTCCAATTTGTCGTCAAGGCTCGTTATTTCTTCCTCCGTGTTGTAGTTCAGTTTTAGTGTTTCTCTGTATTGCTTGAACCTGCCTTCTCCGGGAATGAGTCAGGAGGTAGTGTAGCAACCATTCTCAACTTTATTTCCACTCAGGAGTTTTGCCTCCCCAGAGGGCCCTTAACTAGCCAGACACTGGCTAAAACACCTCAACAGAAAGTAGAACCTGACTTTGTATATACCAAATCCTATTTTGGTGCAGGCGTTTTGGGGAAGCTGAACTTGCATCAAAGGAGAACATGATATCCAGATGGTATAGCTTCAGACTGTATGTAGAAAGGACACAGGAAAAGAGCTGGTACTTAAGATTAGGGCGAGAGGTTCTCCAAAGAACTGAGATTGTCCTACTCATGAACAGAGCACAAGTTTAGAGAGTCTAGGAGCGGGTTATATTTGGAAATCTGGAGTGGGAAACAATGAGTATCTAGGAAATTTGTTATCAGGGAGTAGAAGCTCAGCCACTGGGTAAAAGCCTTGACCCTGGGAGAGGGGTTGTAAAGAGCTGGCAGCGTCTTTATCCAACGATGAGGAGCTGAGTGTACGGTAGCTTACCAGGTATTCAGAGCCAACTGGATTAGAGGAGGGGACAGGATGGTTCAATCAAAAAAGAAGCTAGGTCATCAGAACTGGAGAAAATAATCTGGTATCTTCTTGTTTTTCTTTTCTTTGCTGTGGTATGTATGTTTGAACAAAACACTTGCCAGTTCAATGCTCTGCGCATGAGTAATTTAGTGACATCAGTTGTGTTCGTCACGTTGTGCAACCATCATGATTATCCTCTTCTAATTCTTTCCATCACCTTTAACAGAGGTTCACTGACTCCTAAGAACTTAGTCCACTTATCTCTCTTTTGCCCAACCGCCAGTGCTAACCACTAATAACCTTAGGTCTGCATACATTTTCTGGCATTTTCTTTTAATTCAAAGTGAATGACGCTGAGAGCTTCAAGTTTGGGAAAAAGCTCATTAAACTCATTCTGCCTAAGGTCATATTTTTCTTAGGGACTGAGATGTTGCTGAGGCTAATTTTTCTCTGGATAAAGGAGTTCCTCGGGAGCTGGAAGTGAGGTTAGGATGGCTGATAGCTGAGTTGTCAGGGAAAGACAAGTGGTTTGGAAATCAAGATACCTGAATTCTAATCAAGTCTCTTACTACCTTGTGACTATGGGCAAGTTATTGACTTTTCGAGAATCAGTTTTGTCATCTGCTTTTGAAGTGGGGATGATATTGTCTATGTCTTAAGGGTATTGTAAGGTTTAAGTAAAATAATATTTATTTTTGAAAACTGTTGTTAGATTCTGTCAGGTTGGTTTTTGACTGATAGCAATCCTGTATGACAGAGTAGAACTGCTTCATGGGGTTTCCTAGGCTGTAATCTTTGCTGAAGCAGATCATCATGTCTTTCTCTTATGGAGCTGCTGGGTAGGTTATAATGGGCTATATATACGTTGGTATGGAGCCCTGGTGGTGCAGTGGTTAAGAAGTATGGCTACTAACCAAAAGGTGAGCAGTTCGAATCCACCAGCTGCTCCTTGGAAACTCTATGAAGCAGTTCTACTCTGTCCTACAGGGTCGCTATGAGTCAGAATTGACTTGACGGCAATGGGTAATGGGTATCCATTGATATACTTACTGATTTTAAAAATAGTGTTTCTATTTTTAAAATCAGTGAGTATAGATAGTATTTCATGTGAGAGAAAAGTAAAGAAGTTTATAAAATTTTTTGAAACTATGCGCGAGAGTGGCTTTGTTCCTTGGTTCAATGTACTCCCTTTGGAGTCGCTTCCTTAAATAAAATTATTTTTTTCTTTTGAGCAAATGCTAATTAATCATTATTTTACTCAATAATGCTTATTGAGCTTCTGCTATATGCCAAATATTGTCCTAAGTGCTGGGAATATTTCATAAAAAAATCAAGCAAAAATCTGTTTTCATGGAGTTTATATTCTGATGGGAAGAGATAGACTATAAACAATAACCATAAAATAAAGCAGAAGAAAGAGAGGGTTGTAATTTTAAATGGAGCAGTTAGGGTATTTTAGTTAGGGTAGGCCTCATTGAAAACGTGATATGTGCACAAGGACTTATGGGAGATGAGTGAGCCATGTGGGTATTTGGGGGAAGAGTGCTCCAGGCACAGAGATGGTCAGTGCAAAGGTCTTGAAGTGGGAGTGCCTGCCGTGTTCTAGGGTGGGTATTGGGAAACTATAGCCTGTAAGCCAAATCCAGCCCACTATCTGTTCTTGTAAATTAAGTTTTATTGGTACACGACCGTGCCTATTTGTTTATATATTATGTATGGCTTCTTTCTTGCTACAACAACAGAGTTTTGCTGCAATGACAGAAACTATATGGTCTTTAAAGTCTAAACAGTTTACTATCTGAAAACTTTACAAAAAAAATTTCTGACCCTGCTCTAGAGCCCAGTGCTGGAGTCGATGAAAAAATAATAATACATTCTTACTTTTTTTGTGTGAGGGAAGGGATTAAAAAAAATTATTTATAAACTTTTCCTTTACGATCGAAGTTTCTTTTTAACTTACTTAGGCTAAATCTAGAGAAGGCTTGCTATTAATGTGTGGATTCATTCTTTCAATAGGCCAGATAATTGACTCAGTTGCCTTTTATCATCTCTATTCCCCCAACAACTGAAATCATGCTTTTATTTTTCTTTAAATTTTGCTCATGAAAGAAAAATGCTCAGCTTTTTCCCTTTCAAAGAACATCAGAAAACAAAGGGTGAGCAGAAGTGTGATACCATTCCAAATCCAACAGGTGGCTGTATTTCTCAAAGTTTCAAGTCCAGCTCAATTGCCTGTTGCATTCAAAATTCCGTCTCGATTTGCAGTTATCCTACATTAATTCTATGAGTCCGGGATTATTAATTATATGACAAAGGGCTAAAGAGTGGGAAAAAAAGGGAGGCCAAACATAACCAGAAATTATTTCATGGCTTTGTCTATATCAGTGGTTCTATTGCTCATTCAACAGATTCATGACATGTATTTGTTTTTTTTTTTTTTTTTCCATTATCTTCAGTGTGTTTGGCGTTCTGTGGCATTAATGCTTGGCATTAATTTCTCAAGTTACATGGAAAATATACAGAAGAGTTGAAAATTTGTAGTTACAGACATTGAGTAGAGTTCTGGATACGCCATACAGTAACTGAGTGAATATGGAAGAAAATCAATCCCTTGAAGTATTTAATCAGTAAATAAAATTTAATAAAAATTCCTCGTTCATAGTATTTTAAGAGGTTTCAAATGGAATGTTGGTGAAAGTGCTTAATTTCTATTAAGGAGTTTTATATTAAATGTTGTTACTATTTTCTCTTTCAAATGTTTTTCACATTCTGTTTCTTCAGGAAATGTCTAGCTGTAGACGTCATCTTACCAAGTCAAATGCTGTCTACATGACTTCATTCACCTCATTGTTTAAAATAGTTTGAGTTCATTCTTATATCCTGAGCGCCGGTATTTGAGGTCTGAAGCCATATCATTCCAAAAATTTTTACAAGGTATTTTCTCCTGAATTCCTTTACGTGTGTCTGTCTTCCTACAAAGTTATGGTCCAGTATAAAAAAAAGTTTAACTTCAAATTATTGTTTTAAAATCTCTGGTTCAGATTAGTGTTTTTTTTTTTTTTTGTCAGCCCGCTCTTTCCAGTCCTTATAAAAGTACATGCAATCCCAAGGCCGTTACAATAAGTGAATGTGCAGAAAAATAAATTCAGCAGCTTTTTTTTTACTACGTACAAGACACAATGCTAGAAGTTTCAGCATATAAACCCTAACCTCAGGAATCTTACAATCAAAGCTAAGATATAAGAAGAGCAGACAATTCTTTATGATGCAAAGCAGAATAGTCCTTTTTTTCCCTAATCACCTCATTACCAGATGGCCACTTTCCGTATCACTCTCTCTGTGTCTCTTCAAAGGAGTGAGGGGCAGTTGGTGAGTTTGAAACACGTGGGCAGGCTCCCTATCTACCTCAGATACATGCCTGTAACTCCAGATTAGCCATGATAAGTCACTGTACAGCCTCCTCTCCCTCATGCCTCTGGGTCTGAAAGATCCATCCTGAAAAAGAATCCTATTATCCATCCTAGAATTTTTTTTTTTTTTAGAAGTGGAAGAGATTTCTACATTTTTTTAACCTTTGGAAAAAGCCACTGAGTGCTGTGGTCCACAGCGATCATTTTACTGAACGCAGAATTTGAAAGAGCTAAAGGCATCAAGAGCCTGTATTGATTATAGACCTGTTGCCGTTGAGTTAATTCTGACTCATGGTGACCTCATGTGTACCAGGGTAGGAATGTGCTCCGTAGGGTTTTCCATGGCTGACTTTTGGAAGCAGATCGCAAGGTCTTTCCTCCGATGTTCTTCTGAGTGAACTCGAACTTCCAAGCTTTCTGGTAGCAGCAGAGCAGTTTAGTCATTTGCACCACCCAGGGACTCTATTGATTATAAATGATAGATAGGAAAGATTATGATTTTTTTTCTCAGTGTTAAAGGACACTGGCTGAATTGGAACATAGTTTAAATTTCTATACTCATAGCGAATGCTATCCACAAATGGGACTTCAATTCTTCACTGAAAGTTTACTCATTAAAGCTTGAATAAATTAATTCACCAAACCTTTATTTAATGTGTTTTATGTGTCAGGCACTGTGGTAGGTGTTAAGAATACAGTCATAAACAATACAGACATAATACTTGTCCTCATTAAGTGTATTTGTTCTCTATAGCTGCTGTAACAAGTTACCACAAACTTATTGCCTTAAACAACACAAATTTATTACCTTACAGTTCTGTAGGAGAGAAGTCCAAAATAGATCTAGAGAGCTAAAATCAAGGTTTCAGCAAGGCTATATTCCTTTCTGGAAACTCTAGGGGAGAATCCTTTTCCTTGTCTTTTTCAGTTTCCAGAGACTTGCCTTGTGGGCCCCTCCCTACATTTTTAAAGCCAAAAATGTTGCATCCCTCTGACCCTTTGTCCTTCACATCCCTCTTTGACCACTACTGGGAAAGTCGTCCACTTTTAAGGACTTACATGATTAGACTGGGCCCACCCGTGTAATCCAGAATACTTCTTCCCATTTTAAGGTCTATATCCTTAATCAAAGATGCAAAGTCCCATTTATCTTGTAAGGTAACATATTCACAAATTCTGGGGATTGAGCCATGGACATCTTTGGGGACCATTACTCTATCTGTTACAGCCTAGTGCATGAGTAGCAAACTCAGATACCAATAGGGAAGGCAGGTGACATAAATGAGTGAGGTAGGCAGAGTGAAGACAGTGGTGAACTGGAACATTCACACTAACTGTTACCACATGAGAATACTGATTCCATGTTGGCAGTTCTTTCAATGTTTCAATAGAAGCTAGAAATCTGGACTATATGAAATCTCCCAGTTTTTAAAGTGTGAGTAACTGTTTTAGGTTGGTTCCCCAGAAGCAGATCCTGAATTGATGATTTGTGTACAAGTGGCTTATTTAGGAAGTCCTACAGGGAAACTATGAAAGAGAGTGGGGGAATCAGACCAGGAAAAAGGAAGAAACTCAGCAAGGACTCAATCTGAGGCAAAGTCCTACAGCCTGATTCCACAGAGAACTTGGAGTGTAAGTTATATATCATAGTTACCCTCATACTTGCATACTTATATACTAGTCAGCCCCTGGAGCATGGAAACTGCCCAGAATTACTTGGGTAACCATGAATGGCAGTGCCCATGCTATTTTCATACTTGGCTGGGTATATGCCCCTAGACATATGGGAAATTAAACACATCTGAGACAACAATTGGTTATGGTATCAGGGGACTATATCTGGAAATTGTAATTCTAAATGTCCTCCTAAAACTAAGAAAGCATACATGCGAGATTTTCGTAATATCTTATAGATCAGTAAAGGGCTTTATAGCTTGGCAAGTTGAGCTCACATATTTTAGAGAGGGCAAGAGAAGGAGAGTAAGTCAGTGAAGGTAAGAAAACTTTTTCCACTCTCATTGACTCCTTCTGGAAACCAACCTCCATTGCCTAAGACCATATATAACACTTGATCCTTGTTACTCAAAAGAATATCATCAGCATCTTTGCTACAATTTCAAGGTGTAATCTGGTGTCCTTTTAAATGATAGGTTTGCTGTGTCCTCTGGCAGTCACGACAGAGGTGCTAGTTTTTATCCTGTTTCTGCTAAGGCACTGGAAATACCCAGATGTGTTAAAAAATTGTTTTATTAATTCAGATATCTAGGAATATTAGCTACTTTTTCAGCTACCAAAGGAAACGAGTCAGTTGACTTAAAAAAAAAGGTTTGTGACTTTTTTTTTTTACCATTCCTTTCTTCAAGATTTTCATAGGAATTTTGACTATGAACACATTTAGTTACAAGCTAGCCTACTCATTCTGACTGCTCTAAAGAGGATGGGAATGGCATTAGGAAGTTTTAATAGGGCAACTGAAAATTTGGGAAGCCAACATTTTAATTTTGTTTTATTTACTGAGCTGAATGAATTTAGAGAAAGAGGGATATTTGACCCTTTATCATGCCCAAGGAGACATGCGGTGTTAGTCTGGGGAATAATCATGAGTTTTACTAAAGAAAGATTATATGGGTATGCATTGGAGGCTTTGATTCAATTACGATTGCCTATGATTAACCCAGTTACAATTCTATCCTCACATTGTCTATTCTAGATGTTGCAACCGTTATCAATTGCCAGCTAAACAACAGATTTCATATGGACATCTCTGTCTTACAGAGTTACGTACCATAATGTTTAATTTTTTTCAATCTCTTCTTTTAATTGGTATGAAGCACTAACACCATGTTCTGAAGCCTACTAATATGCTAACGTGAAGTCTGTCTCATAAAAAGAGAGTCAGAAATACTTGTATGCTAACTTTCCAAAAGTTTCCTATGAGGTCAACAACTTGGGTTTGTTTTTATAAAGTGTTGTTCAGTAAATTGTATATATAATTTTCTAATATTTCCTACTTTATGTCCCATCTTTGCACTGTAATGTGTTAGGTTTCAAATACTGTCAAACTTACAAAACAAACATGGTAGATACAGGGAGGTAACTAAGCCAAGAGTACATGGGTTGTTGGCTCTTTGTCCAAAAGTGGTAGTGGGGTCAAAAGGACGCTGGTTTGAAAGCTGGGTGGTTTGGGTATGACTTTTACTAGGGTGTGACGACACATGAGAGTCCTAGCCTCTGGCTGTCTAGTTCTCATCTCCACAATGAAGAGTTTGGATTTAGACAGCTTTTGAAGTCCCTTCCAACTTTGACATTCGGCCTCATTCTCTGTTCCTCCATTCAGACAGGCTGGAGACAGATCAGGATGACATCACTGTTTCCTCCCTTGCTCAACTGACTTATCCTACCCTTGCCTGGTTATTTTCCTTCTAATTGTGAAATTCAAGCTTAGAAAATCTTAGGCAGTGTCCAGGAGTAGATGGACCCATAAGGGAAGCATTGAGTTTCACCTTGTCAGTTACGCTGTTTGCTCCCTCCACTAACGTCATAAAAATCATCCTTCTTTTTCTGCTCCTGGATTTCTGCTTTTGACTCCTGGTCAGTGAAAGAAATTGCTCCCAAGGTATCAGCAAAGTTTTTTTCCCCCAACCCTACTGTCCACTTTCAACTGGTGTGGTCCTGGTAGGGAACAGGAAGGAATTGACAAGCTGGTCTCTGGAGGACATGGGCTGTATGCTTCTTTTCCCTCCAGCAGTATGACTGTAATAGACAGACCCGGCTGAAGCCTCTCCATTGTGGTCAGGGGTTAGGGCACATGCTTGCCCTTGGGAATATGGTTGTAATTATTTTCTAATTAAGTAAGCTTTATTTCCTGGGCTACAGGGTTTGTTTAAACAGTTGAACATGTGTTTATAGTAATTACATGTTCTATTCGTTTTATTTTCTTATCTCTTTGGCTCTTGTATTTTTGCTAGAACAATCTGTAAGCTTGTTTAGAGCCTGATATTCCTTTTCATGAAAGGAATTATGTACTCTGCAAAGGGAGAGAAAGGAAGAAAGAAAGGGGGAGGAGAGAGGAAAGAAGAGAAAATGAGCCACTTCCATTTCTCCATTTTCTCCTTAGGTCATTTTCCTGTTTTGGAGATTTATAGTGAGAACGGCACATGAGGTGGGGCCTGGAAAAATACCTAGATCCCTGTCAAACACAATAAAAACACGTATTTGGTGTCCAAAGTTCCAGTGCAATATATAGTCAGAAGGCACTGGTGGCATACCCCAGAGAATCCTGGTTTTCACGCCCTTGGTTCTGCCTTGAGGCCTGCTTCACTTGGGGGCCAGGTGTTCAAAAACTGCGTGAGACTGTCAACCCCAAGGAAATGATACAGCTGCTTAGTTAGCATCTATTTCCTGTGCATTCCTAGTGCCAAGGACTCCCTAGGCTCAAAACATAGTTAACTGAACTAAAATCGTCCTTATTTTTGGGGTGGTGTGAAGGGGTCACCCACGTTGGAGTGATGTAGAGACATGAGAGAAACAGACATATTATATGGAAGGAGATATCTTCTACCCTCTCAGGGTTTCCCAGCCTCAGCACTATTAGCATTTTGTATGGAGAATTCTTTGCTGTGGGGGGGCTATCCTGTGCACTGTATGATGTTTAGCAGCATCCCTGGGCTCTACCTACTAGATGCCAGTAGCGCCCAGTTATAGCAACCCAAAATGTTTCCAGACATTGTGAAATGTCCACTGAGGGGCATAATCATCTCCAGTTGAGGCCATTGCCCTAGCTTAAATAAATCTTGGTTTATACTATTCTATTTAACCAAATAGTTTCTGCTATACAGACGCAGGTTGGTCTACCCAAAATCAATTTAACAAAAGCCAATTTCATCAAAAACCCATTTGCCCGAGGATCATACGTGAAATGACGAATTCACCAAATTTACTCAATTCATAAATACTGGTTTTAAGGAATATTCCTCTTGAACATATTAAGTGAATTTCAGGAAGTATATATAATCAACATCCATGGAAGCAGCAGTCAAGAAATCAAATGATGTATAGTATTGGGCAAATCTGCAAGAGACTCGTCTAGAGTTTTAAAAGGCAAAGATGTCACAAAGATGAGTAAGGTGCACCTGACCCAAGCCATAGTCTTTTAAATTGCTTTATATATGCATTTGAAAGCTGGGCAATAAAAAAGGAAGACAGAAGAAAAGTTGATGCTTTTGAATTGTGGTTTTGGCAAAGAATATTGAATATAACATGGACTGTTTGTGCCAGCCAGAAGAATAAAGGAGTCCCTGGCTGGCACAAACAGTTAAATGACTACTAGCCAAAAAGTTTGTAATTCAAACACACCAAGAGGTGCCTCAGAAGACAGGCCTGGTGATCTGCTTCTGAAAGGTCACAGCCTTGAAAACCTCATGGGGCAGTTCTACTCTGCACACATCAAATCACCGTGAATCGGAATTGACTCAATGGCAACTAACAGCAGCAGCCAGAAGAATAAACAAATCTGTTTCAGGAGAAAACCAGAATGTACTGAGATGTGAGGATGGTGAGACTTCATCTTGCTTACTTTGGAAATACCAATTTCTAGAAAAGGACACCAGATTTGGTAAAGTAGAGGGTCAGGAAAAATGAGCAAAACCCTCAGCAAGACGGATTGACACAATAGCCATAACGATGGACTCAAACATACCAGTGATCATGAAGATGGCACAGGACCAGGCGATGTATAGGTCTAGTCTGTGTAAGGTTACCATGAGCAGGTGATGTGACAGCAGTAACAAAGCAATGTATATATACTCCTCACTTCTCCTCTAACTTGTTACCTGACATTTCACATTTATGACAATAATAAAAAATGTACCATCTGACTATTTTGCACATTAAAGATGTATGCCTGGTAGTAATGAATGCTGAGGTGTGATGGTTAAGTTTATGTATCAACTTGGATAAGTCATTAGTCTCTGATTTGGCAGTTATATAAAGATGTAATCTGACAGTTATGCAATGATGTAATTTGGCAATTTTGTAAGAATGTGATTTGGCAGCTATGTAATGATGTAGTCATCCTCCATTTTTTATATTAACTTTTATCGAGCTTCAAGTGAACGTTTACAAATCAAGTCAGACTGTCACATATAAGTTTACATACACCTTACTCCGTACTCCCACTTGCTCTCCCCCTAATGAGTCAGCCCTTCCAGTCTCTTCTTTCGTGACAATTTTGCCAGCTTCCAACTCTCTCTATCCTCCCATCCCCCCTCCAGACAGGAGATGCCAACACAGTCTCAAGTGTCCACCTGATATCATTAGCTCACTCTTCATCAGCATCTCTCTCCTACCTAGTGTCCAGTCCCTTTCATGTCTGATGAGTTGTCTTCGGGAATGGTTCCTGTCCTGTGCCAACAGAAGGTTTGGGGACCATGACCACCGGGATTCCTCTAGTCTCAGTCAGACCATTAAGTATGGTCTTTTTATGCAAATTTGTCATCCTCCATTTTTGATCTGATGTGGACATCCTCCACTTTAACATAACACTAGTTTTTGCATAATGACCTGGTCTTTGGAAGCTAACCGTGTTGATAAGTGAAGAGTGGGTGTGTATATATACACACACACACACATACACACACATTCATAAACACATTGCTATAAGGTTGATTCTGACTCATAGTGATCCTATTTGACAGAGTACAACTGCCCCATAGGATTTCCAAGGCTGTAAATCTTTATGCAAGCAGACTGCCACATCTTTCTCCCACTATATATATATATATATGTGTGTGTGTGTGTGTGTGTTGTTGTTAGGTGCCATCGAGTTTGTTACAACTCATAATACCTTGCCACAGAACAGAACAACTGCCCAGTCCTTCACCAAATTGTTGCTATACTTGAGCCCATTGTTGAGCCACTGTGTCAGTCCATCTTATTGAGGGTCTTCCTCTTTTTCACTGACCCTCTACTTTACCAAGTATGATGTCCTTTTCTAGCGACTGGTCCCTCCTGGTAAGGCAAAGTCTCATCACCCTTGCTTCTAAGGAGCATTCTGGCTGTACTTCTTCCAAGTCAGATTTTTTCGTTCTTCTGGCAGTCCATGGTATATTCAGTATTCTTTGGCAACACAATAATTTGAAGGTATAAATTCTACTTTGGTCTTCCTTATTCATTGTCCAGCTTTCGCTTGCATATGAGGTGATTAAATATACCATGGCTTCAGGCAGGTGCACCTTAGTCCTCAAGATGACATCTTTGCTTTTTAACACTTTAAAGAGATCTTTTGCAACAGATTTGCCCAATGCAATATGTCATTTGATTTCTTGACTGCTCCTCGAATTGTGGAGTAAAGTAAAATGAAATCCTTAACAACTTCAATAGTTTCTCTGCTTGTTATGTTGCTTATTGGTCCAGTTATGAGGATTTTTGTCTTCTTTCTGTTGAGGTGTAATCCATACTGAAGGCTGTGGTCTTTGATCTTTATCAGTAAATGCTTCAAGTCCTCTTCACTTTCAGTGAGCAAGGTTGTGCCATCTACATAAATCAGGTTATTAATGAGTCTTCTTCCAATCCTGATGCCCCATTCTTCTTCATAAAGTGTGGCTTCTTGGATTATTCACTGAGCATACAAACTGAGTAAGTATCATGAAAAGATACAACTCTGATTGCACATATTTCCTGCTTTTAAACCACACAGTGTGCCCTCATTCTGTTCAAACAACTGCTTCTTGGTCTATGTACAGGTTCCTCATGAAGACAATTAAGTGTCCTGGCATTCTTATTCTTCACAATGTTATCCATAATTTTTTATGATCCACATAGTCAAATGCCTTCGTGTAGTCAGTTTGTCATACTGTGGGGGCTTGTGTGTTGCTGTGATGCTGGAGGCTATGCCACGGTATTCAGATACCAGCAGGGTCACCCAAGGAGGTTTCAGCTGAGCTTCCAGACTAAGACAGACTAGGAAGAAGGACCTGGCAGTCTACTTAAGAAAAGCATTCGCCAGTGAACACCTTACGAATAGCAGTGGAACATTGCCTGAAATAGTGCTGGAAGATGAGCCCGCCAGGTTGGAAGGCACTCGAAAGATGACTGGGGAAGAGCTGCCTCCTCAAAGTAGAGTCGACTTTAATGGTGTGGATGGAATAAAGCTTTTGGGACCTTCATTTGCTGATGTGGCACAACTCAAAATGAGAAGAAATAGCTGCAAACATCCATTAATAATCGGAATCTGGAATGTATGAAGTATGAATCTAGGAAAATTGGAAATCATCAAAAATGAAATGGAATGCATAAACGTCAATATCCTAGGCATTAGTGAGCTAAAATGGATTGATATTGGCCTTTTTGAATTGGACAATCTTATAGTCTACCATGCTGGAAATGACAACTCGAAGAGGAATGGTGTTGCATTCATCGTCAAAAAGATCATTTCAAGATCTATCCTGAAGTACAACACTGTCAGTGACAGAATAATATCCATATGCCTACAAGGAAGACCACTTAATACGACTATTATTCAAATTTACGCACCAACCACTAGGGGCAAAGATGAAGAAATAGAAGATTTTTATCAGCTGCTGCAGTCTGAAATTGATTGAACATGCAATCAAGATGCATTGATAATTACTGGTGATTGGAATGCGAAAGTTGGAAACAAAGGAGAAGGATCAGTAGTTGGAAAATATGGCCTTGGTGATAGAAACAATGCTGGAGATAGAATGATAGAATTTTGCAATACCAATGACTTCTTCATTGTAAATACCTTCTTTCACCAACATAAATGGTGACTTAGTTTTTTTTATACACATGGACCTCGCCAGATGGAGCACACAGAAATCAAATTGACTACATCTGTGGAAAGAGATGATGGAAAAGCTCAATATCATCAGTTAGAACAAGGCCAGGGGCCGACTGTGGAACAGACCATCAATTGCTCATATGTAAGTTCAAGCTGAAATGGAAGAAAATCAGAGCAAGTCCACAAGAGCCAAAATATGACCTTGAGTATATCCCAGCTGAATTTAGAGACCATCTGAGGAATAGATTTGACGCCTTGAACACTAGTGACCAAAGACCAGACGAGTTGTGGAATGACATCAAGGACATCATCCATGAAGAAAGCAAGAGGTCACTGAAAAGACAGGAAAGAAAGAAAAGACCAAGATGGATGTCAAAGGAGACTCTGAAACTTCCTCTTGATTGTCGAGCAGGTAAAGCAAAAGGAAAGATTGAGGAAGTAAAAGAACTGGACAGAAGATTTCAAAGGGCAGCTTGAGAAGACAAAATAAAGTATTATTATGACATGCGCAAAGAGCTGGAGATGGAAAACCAAAAGGGAAGAACACACTCAACGTTTCTCAAGCTGAAAGAACTGAAGAAAAAATTCAAGCCTCGAGTTGCAATAGTGAAGGATTCCACGGGGGAAAATATTAAACGACGCAGGAAGCATCAAAAGAAGATGGAAGGAACACACAGAGTCATTATACCAGAAAGAATTAGCCAATATTCAACCATTTCAAGAGGTGGCATATGATCAGGAACCGATGGTACTGAAGGAAGAAGTCCAAGCTGCTCTAAAGGCATTGGTGAAAAACAAGGCTCCAGGAATTGAAGGAATATCAATTGAGATGTTTCAACAAACAGATGCAGTGCTGGAGGTGCTCACTAGTCTATGTGAAGAAATCTGGAATACAGCTTCCTTGCCAACTGACTGGAAGAGATCCATATTTATACCTATTCCCAAGAAAGGTGATCCAAGTGAATGTGGAAATTATAGATCAATATCATTAATATCACACGCAAACAAAATTTTGCTGAAGATCATTCAAAAACGGCTGCAGCAGTATATCGACAGGGAACTGCCAGAAATTCAGGCTGGTTTCAGAAGAGGACGTGGAACCAGGGATATCATTGCTGATGTCAGATGGATCCTGGCTGAAAGCGGAGAATACCAGAAGGATGTTTTTACCTGTGTTTTATTGATTATGCAAAGGCATTCAACTGTGTGGATCATAACAAACTGTGGATAACACTGCGAAGAATGGGAACTCCAGAACACTTAACTGTGCTCATGAGAAACCTTTACATAGATCAAGAGACAGTTGTTGGGACAGAACAAGGGGATACTGATTGGTTTAGAGTCAGGAAAGGTGTGTGTCAGGGTTGTATTCTTTCACCATACCTATTTAATCTGTATGCTGAACAAATCCGAGAAGCTGGACTATATGAAGAAGAATGGGGCATCAGGATTGGAAGAAGACTCATTAACAACCTGTGTTATGCAGATGACACAACCTTGCTTGCTGAAAGTGAAGAGGACTTGAAGCACTTACTAATGAAGATCAAAGACCATAGCTTTCAGTATGGATTACACCTCAACATAAAGAAAACAAAAATCCTCACAACTGGACCAATGAGCAACATTGTGACAAATGGAGAAAAGATTGAAGTTGTCAAGGATTTCATTTTACTTGGATCCACAATCAACAGCCATGGAAGCAGCAGTCAAGAAATACAAAAGATGCATTGCATTGGGCAAATCTGCTGCAAAGGACCTCTTCAAAGTGTTGAAGAGCAAAGATATTGCCCTGAAGACTAAGGTGCGCCTGACCCAAGCCATGGTATTTTCAATCACATCATATGCATGTGAAAGCTGGACAATGAATAGGGAAGACGGAAGAAGAGTTGACGCCTTTGAATTGTGGTGTTGATGAAGAATATTGAATATACCATGGACTGCCAAAAGAACGAACAAATCTTTCTTGGAAGAAGTGCAGCCAGAATGCTCCTTAGAGGCAAGGATGGCGAGACTGCATCTTACATACTTTGGACATGTCGTCAGGAGGGATCAGTCCCTGGAGAAGGACATCATGCTTGACAGAGTACAGGGTCAGCGGAAAAGAGGACGACCCTCAACAAGGTGGATTGACACAGTGGCTGCAACAATGAGCTCAAGCATAACAACGATTGTAAGGATAGCGCAGGACGGGGCAGTGTTTCATTGTATGGTTCATAGGGTCACTATGATTTGGAACTGACTCGATGGCACCTAATGGCAACAACAACAAAGTCAATAAGACAGAGGTAAGCATCTCCTGGTATTCTTTGCTTTCAGTCAAGATCCATCTGACATCAGAAATATTACCCCTCAATTTCAGGTTCTCTTCTGAACCTGGCTTAATTTTCTGGCAGTTCCCGTCTTTTACATATATATGGAATATGTTTCATACATATATATTCATAAGCAAGTTATACTCAAATTTTTTAATATGTTTACAAAGAATGACCCTAAACGTGCTTTTGGCAAATCAATAAAGTTGGCAAACATAACAAATTGTTTTTCAATGAATTGGTTCTCTAAAAAGTGGTTTCAGGGAATTGACTTAGAGTCCTGCTGTATCTGTTCCCATAGCAGATGGAATGGTGTCTATCACCACTTGTAGGGTCCCCAGTGACCATGAAGGTGAGTCAGTTGACATGCTAGGAAGGTGTGTCTCTTGAGGAAGATAAGTAAAGCAGGGATATTGGTTTCATTTCTCTTTGTGGTAAAGAAAACTGAAGGTACCTCATCCTCGGTTCATGTTTTATATATGAGGTTACGAAGCAAGCAAATGTATGCGAGGCATTTTGAGTTAATATCATGATTGTGGTGCCTACATTAGTTGCATGGCTTTTAAACTGAGGTAACATATAGTACCTTCTCACGTGGAACTCTCTTTGCTTGACCTCCTTAATAAACACAATATTTATAATTTTCCCATATTGGTTATAAGAGCAGCATTACAGCTAGGTAAGGGAAGCAATGCTATGATACACCTATTGCATTCCAGTTAATGAACAGGCATTTTATTGGGGAAATTTATGGTGACAGGATAAGTACAGTTAAAAAGATACATTGAGGGGAAAGGAAATATTCTAAGACACATCTTGCCCTGAAGTACCCCCAAACCCTCGCTATTAGATTGACTCCTTTAGGTTAAAGTGTAAGATTGGAAGGAGAGGATGGGGCGAAGCATGGTCTCTGAAAAAGCAGGGGTATTATGTGGAGGTAGAAAGGATACTGGAAATATCACTAACATGTATAGGATACCCGTTGTTGTTGAGTTGATTCTGAC
Source organism: Elephas maximus indicus (assembly GCF_024166365.1). Taxonomy (NCBI): domain Eukaryota; kingdom Metazoa; phylum Chordata; class Mammalia; order Proboscidea; family Elephantidae; genus Elephas; species Elephas maximus. The sequence goes on from NC_064836.1 coordinate 69,714,410, forward strand.
TCCTAGTCACCCTATAGGAGAGAGTAGAACTACCCAATAGGGTTTCCAAGGCTGTAATCTTTACGGAATCAGACTGCCACATCTTTCTCCGGTGGGGCAGCTGGTGGGTTTAAACCGCCAACCTTTCGGTTAGCAGCAGAGCGCTTAACCACTGTGCGAGCAGGGCTCATTCACTAAGACGTAAGGATCCTTTCAATTCAAATCAGGCTCAAGATGGTCATATAACCTCGCTAGCATTCTACAGAGCAATTTCAGGGAGGCGCTAGAGCATCCAAGATAGATCCATTTGAATGGAGGTTGGTGGGAAAACTCAGGAGCATAAAGCCCAGTCTAGAACTCCAGGTAGGTTACTCAAAGTCAGAGTGAGGAGTTCCAGCACACATGGGAAGGGAGGGAATGTTTAAGGAGAAAGTATTATAAATAGGAGCAAGTCAAATCCTTCCTCCTGGCTTTTATTTTTTTAAACTAGAGTTAGCCTGGTTGGGAAAATTTAAAGAAGATCTTACACTTTGATATTTCTTGATTTTATTACTTACTGGAATGTTTCATGTTTAGAACTGGCGTAGCAAATATGCTGTAGATGTCCCATCCACAACAGTCATGACTGACTGATAGTGGCACTCTTTTCTGATAAGCTGAGACTCTGCTTCAGAACCTTTCTCATCCCAGTGCTTTTAGCAGCCACTACCAACTGATCGGAGTTGGCACATGAGTTAAAGCTCATTCATCATTTCTGATGTTTGGAAGTCAGCATGTAGACCTCTTATTACTGATAAGTTATCCTCTAAGAAAGCTCAATTTTATAGCACTCACATGTTTTCTTTGAAACCCAGGTCCTTGTCTTTGTTAGTGCCACTTTTTGGCATACACTTTGCAGTACACTTGGCTAGAGATTAAATAGCTTAGAAGCTTTTCCCTGGTATAGCACATTGTCTCGTTCTTTCACAGCACTTTGAAAATCTCAAATCTTTTATTTGAAGACACAGAACTTCAAGCATCCAAAAAATACTTGTTCATTTGACTTGCTCCAATTTCTCACATCATCATCACTGATAAATGGTATTCAGAAAGTACAGTTCTGTACAACTCAGTCCTTACTTAATGAGAGACTCCACTGTTTTGCCCTGAGAGAGAGCTCAGGAACTCACCTTTAATGGAAAGTTGTAGAGGTCAATGCCAAGACATTACCCTTGTGCAGCCTTGGAGTATGTCTACCATGCTACATTATTTCATTATGTTTGACTTTATGAAGGGCAGGTTTTTGAAACCTGAAAAAATAGTCCTTATTACCTTCAACTGCATTAAAATCTCTTTTTCAGAATAAAATTTATAACCTTGGTCAAAATAGATAGACTCATGCGTTGTGTATTTTTATATTCCATGTTTTGGTAACTGCCATAGAATTTTTTCCCTAAACATGTCAATTGCACTTGTCTAATTTTATAATCCTTCTGTAAGACGATCAATGCCTTCTTTATTCTGTATGCATAGTCATTATAAACACACATACATGCAAATATTTAAATACAACTTCTGTGAGATATGTTAATGGTTTCCTCATTAGACTTAGGTCTGATACTATATTACCATCCGTTTGTTTGTTCAAACAACATGTATTGAACATCTACTAAGAGCCAGAAACTATGATAAGTACTTTGGGATAGTAAGAAATATAACACTGGGATATTGTGGATTTTGGCATTTTTCCTGTGCTGGTAGATGAAGAACTAACATCAGTGCTCTTCTGTTAGAATAACAAGCGGCTAGACATCATTTCACAAGTTAAGGTCCATCAATTATAGTTTTGTGTCTGGATACAGAAAAAAAGTACATTGCTGTTGGGTGCGGTCAACTTAATTCCAACTCATAGTGACCCCTTGTGACAGAGTAGAACTGTCCTGTAGGGTTGTCTTGGCTGTAATCTTAACGAAAGTAGATCACCAGGTCTTTCTCCCATGGAACCACTGGTAGGTTCGAACTGCCAGACTTTTTGGTTAGCAGTCAAGGACTTAACCAGTGAACCACCAGAACGTCTTAATTTTTCGTTAGGGTAGCCTTATATTCCATTATCTAGGCCATGCTGTTGGCTTATATTAATATTAGGGTCACTGTCAGATCAAATCATTCGTAGTCTCACATGAACTGCTGTTAGTCTACATTCCTTCTTCCCTGAACTTGGTACAATTCATTTCCTTTTTATTCTAAGTGGCATTTACTTCATCCTCATAAAATTTCATGTTAATTTTAGTGACATTTTAAAACCCAGAAAGAATGTTTTGAGTTCCTCTCCTGTTGATGCAGGTCTCTGAAATATTGGTCTTCTAAAGATTTTATAAACATGCTTTTGTCTTCACACAAATCACTGACAAAGATATGGAGTAGGGCAAGGCCAAACACAAGCCCTGAAACACACTCTCTTCAGTCAGGCACAAATTCCCCTTAACTCTGCCAGCACCTAGCTTACATTTCTTCTCCTTATCTATAGGCTTATTTTCAAAGATCCTTCCAAATATTTTAAGATATTCTCTCTTATCTACAAATTTTGTTCCTCAAAATTGTAAATGAAATAACTTTGGAACAGCTTCAATTTATACCCACGAATGGGCCATTTCCAATTCTTCAGGTGGAGCAAAATGTAACAAGGCTGTCTCTAAGAAAGAGTAGTCAGTGCATCCAAGGCTGGATTAGAGACAGGGAGATTGGAAAAGGAACACAAGAGAGGAAGCCATTGACACAATCAAAATAATAGATAATGAAAGCCCAAGCTAAGGTGCCAGGAATAAAAATGGAATGAATGGAAGAAATTCCGGGCATATTGAAAGAGTGATTATTTAATAGAGTTTCTTACTTTGATGGGGAGTCAAGAAAGACTCTGGGTGCCAGAAACGAAGATGGGGAAGAAATTATCTGAGTAGTTTTCATAATACTTCTTCGTGTCTTTTACGACATCATATCCATGTAGCATTTAATATAGAACTAAAAAACCAGTTGCCGTCTAGCTGATTCTGACTCATGGCAACTCCATGTGTGTCCGAGTAGAACTGTGCTCCATAGTGTTTTTGATGACTGATTTTTTTTAGAAGTAGTGCATCAAACTTTTCTTCTGAAGCACCTCTAAGTGGACCTGAACCACCTACCTTTAGGTTAACAGCTGAGCATGTTAACCATTTACACCACCCAAGGTGTCCTAATATAAAACAGGTGGACTTAAATGTCAATTCCATTTTAACTAACAACTATAAACACATAGACTACTCTTTCATTTACTTTACTCCTTTCCCTTAAGGCTCCCCCACCCCACCTCTTCCAAGGTCTAAAAAAGTGAGTCTACAACTCAAAATGAATGGTAACTGAAGCTTGGGCAAGAGATTAGAGATGTAGACAATGTCTAAAATCATACAGGAAGAGAAAAAAAGGCCTTAAGATCATTCTTTCATTTAAGAAATTAAAGGAAGAAGAGGACGGGAACAAAGATGAGTTTGTGAGGTAGAAAAAAACAAATGAAATGCAAGAAATGCCAAGGTGGTGACTTTTGGTAGATGAGAATAGTAAAAAATGTAAAATGCCATTCAAGTGAAGTGTTTGGATTTTTTAAGAATGGTATTATTAGTAACTTAATAGATTGGTTATGATAGATTTGAGGGGATAAACAATAGACTAATGGCTGGTAAGAAAGAACTGGATTAGAGAGATGGGTGGATTGGTAGGAGAGATAGCCACATCAAATTGCTTATACTTTTAGGTAAGGGAGATGTAAGAATGTTTGAAGGCAAACAGAGAATGGTTCAGAGGGGAGGCCTAAAGTGCTAACGAGTTTTCTTATAATTTTTCCAGTTTTATTGGAGTGTAAGCAAGAGGGTGATGTCGTTTGAAACAAGCAACATTATGTAAGGAGGGATGGCTTGGGAGGAGAGCCCTTGCAGGTAATCCTGGGTAGTCAGAGGGTGGCTGCAGTGAGGGAAAATGGAGGAGAGTTCAGATAGTAGGACATTAGAGCCATAGAGTATGCCCAGGTCTGTCCGGAACACAGGAACTTTGGGTAATGATCAGGTGTGCCATAAACCACATTGCCTAATTCTTTTGCTTCAATGTTTTTGTTGCCCACCATTGAGCAATTAGTGGACGGTACTACATGAATCCTGCCCAGGGTTGGAATGAAATGTTTCAATAGATTATGTCTCTACTATAAAACAATAGTATCATAAATTTGCCAAGATGATTTTGGAAGCCAGAGCAGCCTACATGAATCAATTTTATCTGGGAAGGTTTAGATTTAATCTCAATTAATAATGAACTTCAAATGGGATGTTGTCTTTCTTCAGCAGTTACACAAATAGATATGGATTATTTATATTTTGTCTGGTCCCCAAGGCTTTCACTGTGAGGACACTGAAATTATTGAAATGGGAAACGTGAAAGGGGAAAGGGAAAAATGGGACTGGGAAAATGAAGTTGAAATCCAGCTTTTTCTTACTAAACCTTCCTTTCTGTTCAATTTTATCATCATTTTCACAGAGCTATTAAATGTTGTGTTTGGAGTAAATGTCATTAAATATACAGAGGAAAATTAGAAAAATAACATCTGAGTTTAATAAGAAAATATGTGCTTAGAATTGCACAAGCTGGTGGAAAGAGATTCTCTGTACCATGACCCCCTCCACATGCTCCCAACCCATCCTACTTCAACCCTCTGTATTAATTCTCCAGCAGAATATCCAGTGACAATACACTTAACTGATGAAAGACAACTGTCTCATTGCCTTAGAATTTTATTAGGTGCTCCAGTTATGAAGGAAAAGTATTTTATTCTTTCAAAAATATTCTCCTTGGGACATGATGCAAACTCTCCCTCGAATTGGTGATATGAAAATTTATGCGTGATACTTAGTAGTTACATTCTTACTAAATGTCAGCAACATGCTGACCAATACTTAGATTGCAGAATGGAATATTTTAATTTGGAGACTTTTTAAGGGAAATTTTTTTTTTTTTTTTGTCCCAAACCGACATTAACCAATGGTAATAAATAATATTAGGTTGTTTGCAATTACTGCAATGCTCAGCAGGTGTGCTTAATGATAAAAATCAGATCAACACATCGTTGATGACCTTTTGCAAATGTTGATTTGATTGTGTCACATACAGTCATGATTTTAGAAATATCTAAGATACTTGTTTTGTTAGATCATAGCTTGATCTACAAATTCATTTTAATAATAATTCTACCTACTTGATTTAATTCCTTTTTCAAGGATTGTCACAAGCCTTTGGAGCAGTAGGGAAAGGGGACAAATATTCATTTAACACTTATCTTTTCCAGGGACTTAAAAAATAACTTATATGTTTATATGTTCACTTCATCATTTTTGGTAACAATAATAAAGTTGATTATCTACTATGTGATAGATCCTGTGCTGAGAATGTCGCTAAATGTCTCAACAGCCTTGCAAGTAAAAAAACAAACAAATCCATTGCCATCGAGTCGATTTTGACTCACAGCAACCCTATAGGACAGAGCAGAACTGTTCCATAGTGTCTCCAAGAAGCACCTGGTGGATTCGAACTACTGACCTTTTGGTTAGCAGCCAAACTCTTAACCACTACACCACCAGGGTTTCCACTGCAAGTTAGGTATTATTAATTCTCTGTTATAGGTGAAGTAGTTGAAAAATTGCAGAGATAGAATGTGAGTTCAGTCTTGCTGACTTCAAGTCCCTGCCTTGTCTTGAGCAAAATAGTATCTCCTATTTTTTTTGTACAAGAAAATGGTGACTCCGCTATTCTTCCCTTAGCACACAGTTTTTTTGCTCACATGTGTAACACTTTTCTATCAGTACCATCACCCTCTAGACTAAAGAGGGTCTAATAATTAGGAAGGCTGAGGACTGGTGCAGGAGGAAATCACCCTCCACCACTGCACACGTACCAGCAGCCCCTTAATCCCTGAGAATCACTGTTATATAAATATCTTCACTGAGTTATTTTCTCTTATGCAGTTCATTTTAATCATGAACCTATAGAAAACAGCTCACAGAAAGAATATTTATGCACCTTCGTAAAATTGCTACTGAAAACATTTTGCATTGTACCTTAATGTTTCTTAATCTTTTCAGGATTCTTGGGACAGAGGTTGTCCACAGATATTTTCAGGCTCTCATGTTTCTTGGGAGGCTACTTTTCCCACTAAAAGTATTTGTTGCCCTCCAGTGGGGACTTGTATAATGGTGAAAATAAAAGAACCATTCTTTGGTGAAAATTCACTAAGGTGGAAGGCTTATGTATGAGGCAGTGTATCCAAGAGGTGTGATTGAGTCAAAATTTTGTCTCTTTTGCCTTTCGTATGGCTAGATGAGCCTTGTAAACATATGTATGGTTTCCTGTGTGACAGTTAGGGGGCCCTAGTGGGTTTGGTTTTGCTTTTTGGTGTGTGTGTGTGTGATATTTGGAAAACCAGAGGTGCCCAATGTAACCAAATTGAAGACATCACCCAAAAATTCTGCCTTCCATGATGCTTGGGACAGACACAGCCCAGTAAACACAGTGCCAGACTACTGCCAGAATACTGCCAGTTTTTGCCGGCACATGTGTGCCCACATGATATTTCTCAAAATCCATATTACCAACCAAAAAATTTGAATGCACTCAATTAGTAAGCATGCATTTCACTACTGAAAATACATGCCATCATCAAAGAATTCAAATCACGAAAGAAGTTGGAGGATGGAAGGGTTATGAATCATTTTGATACATTTTTCTTAGAGTTTAGTTCCAAGAAAATCTGTCTTTCCTGGTGAAAAAATACAAGAATTAAGAATATTAATAACAAAATAAATTCTAAAGAGAATAGCATGAAGTGTGATAGAAAGCTTGTCAGGGATGGAGACCAAATATTTGTTATGTTTTTCTTTGTATGTTGGCTTTCAGAAAGCTCAGATTTATATCTCACATTAAATTGCAGCATTTATATTTATCTTAGGTTGCTAGTAAAAATGATCTACCTTCCTTTTGCTCTCATTATTTGACAGTTTATCTTTTGTTATTAATTTAATGTTCCATTTTTATGTGTCTTTAATTTTAAGATGTTCTAATAATTTTTACATTAAAAGGACCATAAATAATACAATTAAAAATGAAACAGCTTCTGTTATTTGTTCCATTTAAAATGCTCAGGTGTTAACTAAGAAAAAATGTTTAGATACTTCCTTTTCATTAATTACCCATGATTTTTTTTTAATCATTCATATTTTTTATTCCTTCTTAAAATATCTCTTTTCTTCCTCTCACCCTCACCATTTCCACTTTCAGCATTCTAGGCTAAACTTTTTTTGTTATTGAATTATTAGAATTTCCCCAATTGATATTCCCTTCTTGTATCTCTTTTCTTGCCTGCCAAGTCTTCTTTCCTGCCTCCTGCCTATAAATGGGTATTTATCACCACTATGTTTCAGTTGGAAACCCTGGTGGCATAGTGGTTAAGTGCTACGGCTGTGAACCAAAGGGTCAGCAGTTCAGATCCATCAGGCGCTCCTTGGAAACCCTATGGGGCAGTTCTACTCTGTCCTCTAGGGTCGCTATGAGTCAGAATCAACTCGACGGCACTGGATATGGTTTTTTGATTTTGGTTTTATGTTTCAGTTGCTGTGTACTCGTGATTTACTGATAAATAAGATAGACAGAGAGGACAAAAATTAAATGAATAATTGTATAAATATGATGAATACTGCAACTGAAAAGAACAAGGTGCTGCTCTGATCTAATGCAAGGTTTTTCAACTACTGCCATTATGTGGTACATGAGTCTCTGTTGGGATACTGTAGGATATCCCCTGTGCACTATAGGATATTTAGCAGCATCCTTGGCCTCTACCCACCACATTTCAGTAACACCTACCATTTGTGACAAACAAAAAGTGTCTCAAGACATTGTCAAATGTCCACTGGATGAGCAAAATTGGCCCCAGTTGAGAACCAATGGATTAGTGTAGTCTGGGTGGGGTGGGGGTGAGTTTAATGTGAAAACTTTTGCATGCAGATGGGCCATTTGGATAGAGAGCTGAGGGATTAACATGAATTAGCTGGTTAAGGGTTATGAAAGGAAGAGAGTAGGAGATTTTGGAAGAAGGGAAGGTTCTCAATGTTCCAGGAAGAGAACACAGTGTATGCAGACCCTGAGGTAGGAATGAACCTGGCATATTCTAAGAACTAAAAGAAGGCAAGTATGACTAAAACATAGAGCGTGCTGGGCGGGTGGCTAACATCAAGACTGAGAGGAGGACCCATTCTACCAGGCCACGTGGCCCATGATAAGAATCAGGAGCACTGGGAAATTAAAAGATAAGACATTCAACCAAGATAATGACAGGAGTTGGGAGGAAAGAGAAGGTTGAGCTAACAATATCTTCAGTAAAGGAGGGTGGGGGCTGGCAGGTCTGCTGCTGATGGCAACCAATAGTGTTGGTTGGCTAATTGGCTAATTCCATAAGCCTCAAGAGCAAGGTATGAATGTATGTATGTATTTTATTTATTTTAATAAGAGGGTCAATTTTGAAAGAATAATGATCTTGGAAGGTCTTTTTAGGATAATCCAGCTAACACTCCAACCTTGAAATCTTGTAGACGGGGAGGTGGGAATGGGGCAGAATGTACAGCTTCCACTGGAGAGGGTTGTAGAGAAAGCAGTTTTACAAGAGATGAAGAATGAGGGAACATCTGTTGGCGAGGTTGAGGATATAATGGCATTTTCTGTGCATGAAACTCCTGAGGATACTGTTGAAGGCAGGGAAAAGAGCAATGGAGTCCAGGGTTAGAGGGAAAAAGATAAAGATTGTTTTAGAGATGATGGCCTGGCATAGCTTAGATGTCTATAGGTCCTGTCCTTTTGGGGAATGAACAAAAAAGGGAATGAGGCCCATGGTGGATCAGTTCTTGTGGGAAGTAGGCACTTGGATCTAGCAGGGATCTAACCTAGAGATTTTGGCATAGTGAAAAGAATCTTCCCAAACCATACTTTTATAGTATCACTTTCTAACTTCTTTCTCCTCAACCTTTCCAGAAACCTGACAAACAAGAAGGAACTTCTACCACTCAGCTGGATTATCCTAAAAAGACCTTCCAAGATCATTATTCTTTTAAATTATACTTTTGCTCCACATGAACTTTGCTCCACCTCGCTTGGTCTTGTTGTTCTCATATCATGCCTTGTTTTCTTCCCTCTCTCGGATACCTCCAATCTGGTTTTTCCTCTTTAAATCCTACCATTCTTAAAGGCCCAGCTCATATCCTGCCTCCTCCATGGCACCTTCCCAGACCACTGCAGCCCACATGTGTTGTCTGAGCCTCTTAATTGGCATTTATGAAAAACTGCTTTGAGGCTTCTTTTGTATTGATTTCTTATATATTGTTAACTTTTCACGGGTGTGAATGTGTTGTTTCTCAAACTGAATTGTAAATTTCTTGAAAGTGGGGATCAGGCTCCATGCTTCATAATACACACTAAAAGGCCTAATATAGGTTTTTTGAGAGATGCAGAGGAGGATTGGCATGAGTTTTGTGTGGCATGTGGACTTAAGGTGGGAGTCTGCTTGTACATTCATTTTTTTCTCCTCTGCCTTTGGGAAACAGACATTTCTTGGGAAGATCCTTGGGAAGGATCTCACTCACTATTTTGCTCATTTTATAGAGGACACATTGTTCTTTGTCAGGTGGCTCTGGGATAGAGATAATAACTTTAAGTGTTCAGCTTAGCAACAGGGAGGCAAGATCAGCTCTGTGGATAGATGGAGTGGTTATGGAAACCTGGGAAGGACCTGACCCAACCAGACCATCCAAGAGGGTCTCCAAGTGTACTAGGACCTTGGGTGAGAACACGACATTGAGGCATGTTAAAAGCAGGTGATTATCACGCAACAACTTGCTTCCAGCTTTTGTCCTAAAGTTTAAGTTGTGAACTATTCATGGAAACATTACAGAAAGAGTGAGGAAACTTTCAGTTATCAATGGACAGACTTTTACCTTCTACAGTCACAATGAGAAGATGCACCTTCTTGCCAAAGTTGTATTTCCAGACCGTTACCTGAAATCAATGGCAGTGAGGAAAAAGCAGTTTGGTCTCAGCATGAAAGGAATAGTGGTGGTGTGTGCATATTTTTCTGACTGCTTTGAGCATTCTCCAACCAGACTTTTTTTTTTCTAATCATGGAAAATACATATTTTCATGGATTGAATTATGTCCCCCCCAAAATGTGTGTATCAATTGGGCTGGGCCATGATTCCTGGTATTGTGTGATTTTCCTGAATGTTGTAAATCCTGCCTCTATGCTGTTAATAAGGGAGGATGGACAGCAGTTGTGTTAGTGAGGCAGGACTCAATTTACAGGATTAGATTGTGTCTTGAGGCAATCTCTTGAGATATTAAAGATAGAAGCAAGCAGAGAGACAGGGGGACCTCATACCATGAAGAAAGCAGCATCAGGAGCAGAACAGGTCCTTTGGACTCGGGGTCCCTGGGCAGAGAAGCTCCTGCTATGGGGGAAGATTGACGAGAAGGCTGACAGAGAGAGAAAACCTTCGCCTGGAGCTGACACCCTGAATTTGGACTTTTAGCCTATTTTACTGTGAAGAAATAAATTTCTCTTTGATAAAGCCATCCACGTGTTATTTCTGTTATAGCAGCACATGACTAAGACGCATATGTAACAAATCATTTGTAATTTCAACATTATTCATGTATACAATTCAGTGGCATTAGTAATGTTTATCATGTTTCTGAACCATTTACCATCATTTACTGAAACTCAGTATTCCCCAAGCAGTGAATCCCCCTTTTCCCCTCATTTGCACCCACCTCTGATAACCAATAATAAAATTTGGTCTCTATATACTTGCCTATTCTCGATGTTTGATATAAATGGAATCATACAATATTTGTCCTTTTGTGACTGACTTATTTCACTCAGCAATAATGTCCACGTTGTAGCATGTATCAGGACTTCCCGTTAGTACAGATGGTAGGTCAACTCTCCCGCCTCGTCTTTGTTTGGATCCTCTTTGGCAACTGACAGATTTTCCATCTCCCTCTGGCTTGGGGGTGGGGTGGTGTGGTGAAGCTGTAAACGAGGTACAAGCAACACTCTGACAAGGGGCTGACTAATGCCAAGCATGGTGGGAGGGTTATTTCATGGCCTCTCCATATTACTCTTCTATTATTCCAGCTTAGGTTCATGTTCACCTTTAAAAACAACGTTGATGTATGCTGAGTCCCTCAGCAAGCCTGAATCTGAGAACACGCTTGTTTTTTGCCCCTGAGTTAGTTTTTCTATGCCTTATTGCCTCATTTGGGCTTAGCAGCCAAGACCCAAATCTGAACCTCTGGCCAGTTCAAACATTCCCACTTTTGTCATAATCTTATAAAAATGTGGCCTTCAATAGATTCCATTTTCTATGGATTTTATTAATATTTCCTGAGCCACTACTGTTAATATTCCCAAACCTTGTCTATATAAGCAAGTCGCAGAGGATCTGGATGAATATTTTATTATAATTCATATCAAGTTTAGCTCACCATGGAGGTAGCATTGTTATATTCTCTATAACTAGACCTTGAGGGCTTTGAGGAAGGAGGCAATGAATGGATGGATTGATTGTACCAAATGAGCGTGAACTCCTTTGGCAGTTCTGGCAGGAGAGTGAAGTTAGTATATGTTTTTGGCCAAATAGTACTCATCCTGTAGTTGAAAAGTTTATTTCCAATAGAGTGGGCAGCTTTGGGATGGATACATGTGAAGTGGTGAGAGAAGACAGAGACACTGGTTTAGTTAATGAGAGAAACTAGTTCAGTCCTCTAGTCATTTAGGCCTCCTTTAAAACATGTGCTGCCCTTCTGCTGTTGAATGTTTTTCTTTACATATAGAATCTATACGTTCTGGTCTTTCCTATCTGTCTCTAAACATTGAGGTCGTATCAAATTTAATCTCCATTCCTGTAATAGGACTTCATGGCCTCCTTGGATACACACCAATTATTTCTGAAAGTCCGCAAAGAGTATCTCTTATAAAACCAGCATGTCACTTACAGTTAACAGTGGCATATTATTGTTTTTCTTCTACTCTGGCTCCCACTTGCCTATATCTGCTGTCCACAAAGATTCTTAGTGAAACCTCACAGCTAATTTGGCTCATAGTGCCTAAGACTGGAACACCTATGGAATGCCAAGGGTTATATCTCTGGATTTTCCCATGGCTGCCAGCCTCGAGGTGCCAGAGGTAGGTTCCACGAAGAACAGGGAGAATCACCTTTGTCCTGCTTCTCTACTCACATTTTTCTGTCCCGCCCCACCCCATGCTTCTATAATCTCCTGTGGCTTTTGATTTTCATCCCTCTAGTCATGAAGGTTCATATCCAGTTCAAAGAACCAGATGGATAATAGATATCATGCCACCTACTCCATCTCTCTCTCCTCCCAGCTCTATCCCATTTCTCTCTTTACCAACCACCCTAATTTACTCCAGATGCAAAATAGTTTTTAAAATATTAGAGTTGTGGTCTCACCACATGCTTCTATTTCACCAGGGTGTGAAATACCTTTACCTTTATATAACTAAGAAGCTGCTGAAATGGTTTTCCAGAGCAAAGGAAGATTTACTCCAAAGGTGAATTTGAGTTCGCAATGGGAGAACAGCTCAAAGCTTTGAAATGACAGTTTTTCTTTTTTCTACTCCATCAAATTTTCAAAGATCTTAGGGATAATTTAAAGCTCAAGACCAAGAACTTCTTTCTCTTCAATTGTCTTTCCAGTAACCCAGCAGTTTGCAACTCTAGCTGCAGATTAAAATAACTTGGAGAGTTTTAAAAAATACTGGTGATTGGGCCCCACACAAGGCCAATTAAATCAAGATCCATGGTGGTGGGGCTCAGGCACTGAGATTATATATATATACACACACACACACACACACACACACATATATACACACACATATATATATACACACATATACATATACATACATACATATATACACATATATGGAAACACTGGTGGCATAGTTTTTAAGAGCTACAGCTGTTAACCAAAAGTTCGGCAGTTCAAATTCACCAGGACCTCCTTGGAAACTCTATGGGGCAGTTGTACTCTGTCCTAAGGGGTTGCTACGAGTTGGAATAGACTCAGTGGCAACTGATTTGTTTATAAGCTCCCCAGATGATTACAATGCAATGTGCAGCCAACATCATGGACCTCTATTGTAAGCACATAACCTAGGGATGGAGAGCTCTGATCAGAGATACTGACTGGGACACATGTACTCTTCTTTTCTCCTGGGAGTTCAGAAATCCTTATCTTTTCCCATGTTAGACAGGTAAAGGTTAATTCAACCTAGTTATTTTATTTTTTTTTTTTCCTGTGATATGTGCTGTTCCTTGAAAGGTTTAGGTTTGTAGGTCAACACTCTACACGTTATTTTCTCCCAGGCACTTTGAAGTTATTAGGAGACATTATTTTTGGATGGGTTATTAGTTGTGGTTTCCAGTCTGAACACCTTGGATTCCCATGTTGTTATGGTTGTTAGCTACTGTCAAGTCAGCTCCTAACTCATAGAGACCCCACGTGCAATGGCATGAAACGCCGCCGCATCCTGCGCCATCCCCATGATCAGTTGAGAACTAGACCATTGTAATCCATGGGGTTTTCATTGGCTGATTTTTGGAAGCAGATTGTGAGACCTTTCTTCCTAGTCTGTCTTAGTCTAGCAAATTTGCTAAAACCTATTCAGAAGGATCATAATAGAGTATTATGAAAAACTATACTCCAACAAATTTGAAAACCTAGAGGAAATGGACAAATTTCTAGAAACGTACTACCTACACAAACTAACAGAAAATGGTGTTGAAAATCTGAACAGACCCATAACAAGGGAAGAGATTGAAAAGGTAAAAACACAACACAACAAAACAAACAAACAAAAAACTCCCAACAAAAAAAAAGCCCTGGCCCAGGTGGCTTCACTGGAGAATTCTACCATTCAGAGAAGAGCTTACACCAGTACTACTCAAACTATTTCAGAATATAGAAAAGGAGGTGGTACTTCCAAATTCATTCTATGAACCCAGCATAACCCTGACACCAAAAGCAGGCAAAGACACCACAAAAAAAAAAAAAAAGAAAATTACAGACCAATATCTCTCATGAATATAGATGCAAAAATTCTCAACAAAATTCTAGCCAATAGAATTCAGCATCATATCAAAAAAATAATACACCATAACTAACTAGGATTCATACCAGGGATGCAAGGATGGTTCAACATTAGAAAATCAATCAATGCAATCCACCACATAAATAAAAAGAAAGAAATGAATCACATGATTATCTCGATCAGCACAGAAAAGACATTCGACAAAGTCCAACACCCATCCCAGATAAAAAAAACTCTCAATAAAATAGGTATAGAAGGAAAATTTCTCAACATAATAAAGGACATCTGTGCAAAACCAATTTTTTTATGCAAAACCAAAGGCGAACATCATTCTTTTTTTATTCCATCTTTTTTTTTAATAATTTTTATTGAGCTTCAAGTGAACGTTTACAAATCAAGTCAGACTGTCACATATAAGCTTATATACACCTTACTCCATACTCCCACTTAATCTCCCCCTAATGAGTCAGCCCTTCCAGTCTCTCCTTTCGTGACAATTTTGCCAGTTTCTAACCCTCTCTACCCTCCTATCTCCCCTCCAGACAGGAGATGCCAACACAGTCTTAATTGTCCACCTGATACAAGTAGCTCACTCTTCATCAGCATCTCTCTCTGACCCATTGTCCAGTCCCTTCCATGTCTGATCAGTTGTCTTCGGGAATGGTTCGTGTTCTGGGCCAACAGATGGTTTGGGGACCATGACCACCGGGATTCCTCTAGTCTCAGTCAGACCATTAAGTATGGTCTTTTTATGAGAATTTGGGGTCTGCATCCCACTGATGTCCTGCTCCCTCAGGGGTTCTCTGTTGTGCTCCCTGTCAGGGCAGTCATCGGTTGTGGCCGGGCACCATATAGTTCTTCTGGTCTCAGGACAATGTAAGTCTCTGGTTCATGTGGCCCTTTCTGTCTCTTGGGCTCACAGTTATCGTGTGATCTTGGTGTTCTTCATTCTCCTTTGATCCAGGTGGGTTGAGACCAATTGATGCATCTTAGATGGCTGCTTGTTAGCATTTAAGACCCCAGACGCCTCATTTTGAAGTGGGATGCAGAGTGTTTTCATAATAGAATTATTTTGCCAATTGACTTAGAAGTCCCCTTAAGCCATAGTCCCCAAACCGCCCTTGCTCCGCTGACCTTTGAAGCATTCAGTTTATCCCAGAAACTTCTTTGCTTTTGGTCTAGTCCAGTTGAGCTGACCTCCCGTGTATTGAGTATTGTTCTTCCCTTCACCTAAAGTAGTTCTTATCTACTAACTAATCAGTAAATAACCCTCTCCCACCCTCCCTCCCTCCCCCCCTCGGAACCACAAAAGTATGTGTTCTTCTCAGTTTATAGTATTTCTCAAGATCTTATCATAGTGGTCTTATACAATATTTGTCCTTTTGCCTCTGACTAATTTCACTCAGCATAATGCCTTCCAGGTTCCTCCATGTTATGAAATGTTTCACAGATTTGTCACTATTCTTTATCGATGCGTAGTATTCCATTGTGTGAATATACCACAATTTATTTAACCATTCATCTGTCGACGGACACCTTGGTTGCTTCCAGCTTTTTGCTATTGTAAACAGAGCTGCAATAAACATGGGTGTGCATGTATCTGTTTGTGTGAAGGCTCTTATTTCTCTAGGGTATATTCCGAGGAGTGGGACTTCTGGGTTGTACGGTGGTTCTATTTCTAACTTTTTAAGATAACGTCAGATAGATTTCCAAAGTGGTTGTACCATTTTACATTCCCACCAGCAGTGTATGAGAGTTCCAATCTCTCCGCAGCCTCTCCAACATTTATTATTTTGTGTCTTTTGGATTAATGCCAGCCTTGTTGGAGTAGAATGGAATCTCATGGTAGTTTTAATTTGCATTTCTCTAATGGCTAATGATCGAGAGCATTTTCTCATGTATCTGTTAGCTGCCTAAATATCTTCTTTAGTGAAGTGTGTGTTCATATCCTTTGCCCACTTCTTGATTGGGTTGTTTGTCTTTTTGTGGTTGGGTTTTAACAGAATCATATAGATTTTAGAGATCAGGCGCTGGTCGGCAATCTCATAGCTGAAAATTCTTTCCCAATCTGTAGGTGGTCTTTTTACTCTTTTGGTGAAGTCTTTAGATGAGCATAGGTTTTGATTTTTGGGAGCTCCCAGTTATCTGGTTTCTCTTCGTCATTTTTGGTAATGTTTTGTATTCTGTTTATGCCTTGTATTAGGGCTTCTAAGGTTGTCCCTATTTTTTCTTCCATGATCTTTATCGTTTTAGTCTTTATGTTTAGGTCTTTGATCCACGTGGAGTTAGTTTTTGTGCATGGTGTGAGGTATGGGTCCTGTTTCATTTTTTTGCAAATGGATATCCAATTATGCCAGCACCACTTGTTAAAAAGACTCTCTTTTCCCCAATTAACTGACACTGGGCCTTTGTCAAATATCAGCTGCTCATATGTGGATGGATTTATATCTGGGTTCTCAATTCCGTTCCATAGGTCTATGTGCCTGTTGTTGTACCAGTACCAGGCTGTTTTGACTATTGTGGCTGTATAATAGTTTCTAAAATCAGGTAGAGTGAGGCCTCCCACTTTCTTCTTCTTTTTTAGTAATGTTTTACTTATCTGGGGCTTCTTTCCCTTCCATATGAAGTTGGTGATTTGTTTCTCCATCACATTAAAATTGAACCTTTCTTGAAGTATATTTAGTAATGCTTTTATTGATATGATCTAGAAATTAATTAGATGTTCATAAAAGTTAATTTAATTGACAAAGAACATGTCGAGAACTTTCCGTGCTATTTTATCCTTAAGGATTGGTAGATGTCCATATTGGTAATGGAATATTACTCAATCTCTGCAGAAGAAAATATATCTTTCAAGAAAATATAAAGAGGCCCCACTGGAATTACACATGCAGTGAAGATAAATATAAAAGTCTTAAAACAAGGAATTAATATTACTCATCTTTCTCATTTTTCCATTTTTTTTTATAGGGCCTTCAAATAATGAATAAAAGAATCTTAAGTTTTACCTTGTGAATTTGTATCTTTACTCACTAAAACAGGATGATTGTTTATGTATTATAAAATTTGAAATGAAACAAAGGCTATGACTAACTATGCACTACACATGACGTACCAATCGTTTTTCCTTGCTTTTTCCCTATTCAGTTGTCTCAGCTATTGATTTCCATAAAAAAGATCAACTAGATCACATGGCTAATATAATTGAGCTTAAAACTACTGTTGTGAATATTCTTTTAAATAAATGAAATGTCATAAAAACCACCGTTTTCCAACAATTTCAGGGTATAACTAACCAACAGGAGAAGTCTCCTATATTTCTATCATGTCCCTCTTGTGTCTTTGATTTTTTTTTTTTGGCAATCATTCACATGTGCTTCTAAGAATTGTTTTTGAGGGACCTACTACACAGTTGTCAAGAGAAGAATGGTAGAGGATGATGCTGGAAAGGAAGTTGGGACTGGATCATATAGGACGTGTAGTCCACAGTAAAGGGCTTAAGATTTATTTTAATTGTAATGAGAACATATTGGAGAGTTTTAAACAGGGATATGACAGGATAATCAAGAGTAGAAACCAGAAATTCGCTGTGGAGTTTCTTGAAATATTCCAGGTGATGATGGTCACTTGATCTAGAGTGGTAATTATCTAGATGGAGTGAGGTGGACAGAGTCAGTATTGATTGGAAGGTAAAGTCAGTTGTATTTGTTGTTGAGTTAGAGTGGGAGATCAGGAAAAGACAGGAATTAAGAATAGGTCTCAGCACATGAGACTGTGTGGGCAGCTCCTGTCAGAGGTGAGATGAGAAGGCGGGGTGGGCAAGAGCTGGTTGAATGGACGCGGGAAATACAGGGTGGAGAGGGGGAGTGTTCTGTCACATTATAGGGAGAGCAACTAGGGTCATATTATAATATGTGTATAAGTTTTTGTATGAGAAACTGACTTAAATTGTAAACTTTCACTTAAAGTACAATAACAAAAAAGTATAGGTCTTAGACTTGTTTTACTTCAACAGCTGGCTGGATAGGGATAGCATTTTCTGAGGCTGTGAATAGGTAGGTAGATGCCTATGTGACATCCAAAAAAATGTTAATTAAGCAATTGGATACAGAAGCCAGAAGTCTTGAGGAGAGATCAGAGCTAGAGAAACAGTTTTAGGAGTTTTATGCACACAGACGAAAGTCATGAGACTGCTTATGGTCACCCAGGAAAAAAGTGTGGCTAAAAAAGGAGCCAGTATACATTCCTAGAGAGTCCAATGGTTAAAGGATTATCAAAGGAAAAACTAGCAAGGAATGAAGAGAAGGAAAGCCATTGCTCTAATTATCAATTATTATATTGGACTGCAATGTTGGGATATTCTCAGAATCTATTGCATTATAAAAGGGGTTTTCAGCCTTTTATGTCTCTCCCAGCTGACTCGAGACTATCTATATGTATATATATATATATGTTTTTTTTTTTTTTTTTTTCTGCATTGAGCAAATCTACTGCAAAAGAGCTCTTTAAAGTGTTAAAAAGCAAAGATGTCACTTTAAGGACTAAGGTGCACCTGACCCAAGTCATGGTGCTTTCAATCGCCTTTTATGCATGCAAAACTGAACAATGAATAATGAAGAAAAAAAAAATATGCCTTTGAATTACAGTGTTGGTGAAGAATATTGAATATACCATGGACTGCCAAAAGGATGAACAAATCTGTCTTAGAAGAAGTACAGCCAGAATGCTCCTTAGAAGCAAAGATGGCGAGACTTCATCTCACATACTTTGGACATGTTATCAGGAGGCAGCAGTCCCTGGAGAAGGACATCAAGCTTGGTAAAGTAGAAGACCAGTGAAAAAGAGGAATACCTTCAACAGGATGGATTGACACAGTGGCTGCAACAATGGGCTCAAGCATAACGATTGTGAGGATGGCACAGGACAGTGCAATGTTTCGTTCTGTTGTATGTAGGGTTGCTATGAGTGGAAACAGACTCAATGGCATCAAACAACAACAATTACTCATATGGGATGATAGTTCTTAATTTTCTGCTTCTAAATTATAGTGTATCGGTGGGTTAGATTTCTATGTCTGTTTAAACAATATGAAAGGGCTTAATAAGACAAATATGACCACTGTCATCTCTTCTATTCAACATCTTACAGTGAGGCCTAGGTATAGACAAAATTAAAAAAGGAAAAGAAGTAAAAGAAGATTTGGGTAAAAAAAAAAGTGTAAGAACTGAAAGGAAGCACACTTTTATGCAACAACACAAATTGAAGATGCATTTTTCAAAATAGAAATAACTTACAACAACAACAAAGTTAGTAACAGATCTAATAAAAGATTTTCAAGACTTTTATGGAAAAAACTGTAACGATATCAATTCTCAGATTGATCTGTAGGCTCTCTGCAGTTATTATACTTAAAAGCTCAATTGGTTGTTTTGAAGAGCTTGATTAGTTGGTTCTAAAATATGTAAGAAATATCAGATGCCCAATACAGCCAAGACATTTCTGAAGAAGCAGAATAAAGTGGAGAGATATATGCTGTAAGATGTTAGTCTTTATTACAGAGCCATAATAATTAAGATAGTGTATTTTTGGATATACTGGCCTGAAGTGACTAGAAAACTGAAAAACAGATTCAGACACATTTGAAAAATTGATACAACACAGAGGCAACATTATATGTCATTGGGAAAATGGTGAGCTATTACATATGGAAAAAATGTAATTAGATTCCACTTCACACAAAGTACAAAATTCAATTTTAAAGGGATTAAAAAGTTGAACGCGAAATGCAAAACTTTAAACTGTTTAGAAAAAGTATAAGAGAATATCTTTATGACATTGGTGTAGGGAAGGATTTCTAAAATATGGCACAAAACCACTAACCACAGAGAAAACAAAAAGTAGGAAACATTAAAATTAAGAACTTCTGTGCATCAGAAGGCACCATAAAGCTGGTAAAAAGATAGGCCACAAACTTGGAGAATACATTTGACATATAAGATGGATAAATGATTAGCACGCATGATTAGGGCTGTGGCAGTGCGCACCTTCAGGGTGGATAATCACGTTCTAGTCTTAGTAGATGGCAGCCTCTGGATTTGAGAATGTGCATCTCGGAATTCTGCAACATGGTGACATTGTCCAGTATGTAGAAAACAAAACTCTTAACTTAAAAAAGACAACACAATAGAATGAGGGTAGATGACTTTAACACATATTTCACAAGAGCAAATATTCATGGCCTATCTTTTTTTTTTTTTATCCACATATAACAAGGTACTTATCCTCATCAAAAATTAAGAAAATGTAAATTAAGACCATACAGAGATATTAATTTACCCCAATTGGATAATCAAGCGTGCAGACAATACTGGGGGCTGGTAAGAGTGCAAATTGACGGGAACTCTGAGGTTCCGCTCTAAGAGTAGAAATGGCACCTCTACTTTGGAAAATAACTTGTCACTTTCAGTAAAGATGAAGATGTGCTCATTCTACAAACCAGCAAATCCACGTATGTGTATCAATCTGTAGAGGAACTCCTGAATGTATGCCTCAAGAGACAAGAATT
This sequence comes from Elephas maximus indicus, assembly GCF_024166365.1. Classification (NCBI taxonomy): domain Eukaryota; kingdom Metazoa; phylum Chordata; class Mammalia; order Proboscidea; family Elephantidae; genus Elephas; species Elephas maximus. The sequence continues at coordinate 69,735,166 of NC_064836.1, forward strand.
TGGCAACAACTCAAGTGCCCATTGTGGTAGAATAGCTAAATTGTGGTATAGGAACAGCAGCGGAAAAATCACTGAATTACATTTATGTGCACCTTTGCATATTGAAGAGTCCTAATAAAGCTATTTTCCCTATTTAATAGTTTAGAGAGCTAAAACCTAGAAATCAACCAGCTGGAGAATGTTCCTTTATAGGATCTCCAACGTAAGGGCCCCTGTAGGTCATACATGTCCATGCCCAGCCCTAAAACAGCCACTCAACAATGCCTATTAAAGCTCAGTTCACGGAAATGAAAACTGTGGTGGGGGGACGGCAGGGTAGCTAAATATCCCCAACAAGTGCAACTAGTATTCATGCGTGTGTGGGATATGACCATAAAATACTATTAATGTGACTGGGCCTACGACAAAGACTGCTGCTACCACCACCACCATACGAGTGCATTTATGCCTAATAGCTCATTTAACCCTCATAACAACCTTATGAGGTAGGTACTTTTTATTATCTCTATTTTCCTGATGAGGAATCTTAGGCACCAAACCAACCCATTGCCATGGATTCGATTCTGACTCATAGCGACCCTATGGGACAGAGTAGAACTGCCCCATAGAGTTTCCAAGGAGAGACTGGTAGATTCAAACTGCTGACCTTTAGGTTAGCAGCTGTAGCACTTAACCATTACACCACCAGGGTTTCCTAAACTTAGGCACAGAGAGGTTAAATAATTTGACCTAGGTTACACTGCTGGTAAAAAAAAAGGAACTAGGGTTTAATCTGGATAACCTGATCCCAAAGCCTGATTAAACACTCTATCAGACTGCCCTTCGAAGTAGTAAGATTAATCCCATTTTCTTAAAATGACAGCAAATAGGTGAAAGGCAAATAAGTGTGCCAGACGTTTCTACTTCATTGAGATTGGCCTGTTCTGAAACGTGTGTGTTTGTGTGTGTATACACATGCAAAGATACATATAGTCATACACCGCATAATGTCTGTTCAGGCAACATTGAACCACACGTACGCCCATGGTCCCATAAGGTTATAACAGAGTTCAGGAATCCCAATCACAGGATGTAGCAGATGGAACGAGATCGAGACCCAGCTAACGAAACAGCTTCCTGCACGCAGCACATGTATCTCATGTCTCTTGTACACAAAGCGGTTTTGCTGCCAGGCGTATACTGGGACAGTATAACACATATGTCTTGATAGTCATAATAAATGCCTATGTTACTGGCTTATGCATGTACTGTACTGTGCCTTCTATCGTTATTTTAATGTGAACTTTCCCTACTTACAACTGAGAAGTTTACTCCATAACAGCGTAGGCTCCAACTCGTAGGCAGCAGCAGCCGATCTTGTGTATGGCCTGTCTTTTGAGTGTTGTAGCATTATCCCTCTGTTTAATTTTCTTTTGGAAATATTACCATGAAGTGCATCATGGCTCCCAAATGTAGCAAAATCAGTGCTAGTGACAGCAGCAGCAAGAGGCAAAGAGGAAGTACCGATTTGGAAATGAAGCAAAAAGTATCCCACATAGCTTTGCTAAGTACATAATATGGGGCTCACGCAACATTCAAATCATGCAACGTCCTCTTTCACAGAACATATTGCGGATGTTAAGGGAGGCATGACTGTACATATATATATATATATATATATAAAATATATATATAAAATATATATATATACATACACACACGTATACACATGTATATAAACATACACACCTATTAGAAAAATAGGTATGTATGTATATGTATATGTATGCATAGCTTCTCCTGAAATGAAAAGACTGAGAGTTTGTGCTATTGTAGGATACAGTCTCTTCAGGTGTGAAGCCCTCATGGAGGAGCCTCTAGAACAGCTCCCTTAGTATCTGTACAATGAATCTGAAAATAATTCTACTGATTTCAGCTGTCGCAAAGCTGCTTAGTTTAACCTTAGCTCTCCCAGTGAGACAGGTATGAAGCCGATAATTTTACCATCAGGAACAGGCAGAAGGAACTTCAGGAGGAGAGACTGGATCTTTTCTTCCAATCATGCACTCAGTTGTTCTTGCAGATTATCCTTTTATACATTATACCTTGGACCCTCCCTCCAGCCATCTTTTATATGCTGCCCCATATTCGACCTCTCATGTCCTCATCACCTACTGGTGATTTTTTTCCTATTGCAGATGGTGCTGCTAGGGAGAGACCTGGCCTGGAATGTCTGAAGGTGAGCACTTGTGGGAATGAGCCAAGCAGAAGCAAGGGCACCTCTGCTTCTCCAAGGGTGAACACAGGGTCAGAGTCATGATCTACAACCTCCCCTCTGCCAGGCTGAGGACCTGCTTCCCTCCCTGCTCCTCAAAGCCCCTGGACTGCCATGGGTCCGGAAACATTTTGCGTACATAGGGCTGTTAACCTGGACTAGTGTCCCTGGTCTACTCTCCTTCTCAGTCTACCACTCTTCTGGCCCTGCTTATTCCCTGCTTATGTGGGACCAAAAACGGGGAGAGAGTGAACGGTCAGGTCATACTGAGTTAAGCATCCAGGCTAGGCAAGATGTAACTTGAGCTTTCGACTGGCAGTTCAACCAGACCCTACCTGGTTCATTCTTCTGTGTCAGGGAAATAAGTTTTCTTCCATCCTTTCTGCTCCACATATTTAGCAAATTGAGTTTGAAAGGGCTAGCTGGTTATCGGTCATGGTCTCTGAGGAGGAATAAGGTGGGGTTCTTTGGAAAGGGAAATGCTTGGCTCAAAATCTCCAGGCCCCAGAACTACAGCATCCCTACCCCCTCCCCACCTCCATCCCCAGCACAGTCCCCACTCCCAGCCTCAGTAAGTGACATATCTCGGCTTAACAATTTGACATTCACCCACTGGGTTGCTTGTGTCAGAGGGAGGCAGCAAATGCAGGAACCATCATTTGTGGGTTTATAAAATTTCTTAGCTCTGAGGAAATGGAACCAGTGTAATAATGTGTATGTCTATTGACTGGACTTTAGATGTTTGGCTTTCAAACCCTGTTCAAAATATGTTATAATAGAAAAGTAGGGGTCTTCCTATAAAAGAAAATTTAAAATCAAATCCATGCGATCCAAGCAACTGAAAAAAAAATTCCTTATTTTACAGGACAAGATGAGAAATCTCTTGAGTAAACAGGATCTTATAAATGCATGAGCCTAACGAAGGAATAACTCTAAAAATATTTGCATTTTATTTGAAAGTAAAACAAATATGTATATACTCCGGGCATGCAAGTCGATGGTTTCCTAGCTTTCTCCTGCAGGACCTCATATAAACTGGCTCTCTGAAGTGTAAAATAACCCGTTTTCCTTAATTGTCTGTGGTGCCTTGGTAATCCACAACAAGACGCCTTCAGCTTCAGAGTAGAAACGTCTTCTGCACTGTCCAAACCTCTCCAGACGTTTGGCTGAGGTAGCAGCCTGTCACACGAAAGAAAGGTATTCCCCTTATTTGAGAGGAATTTAAATTTCAGTTGAAAAACAACAACAACAACAACAATGAATCCTTCCTAAAGAGCCTTGTGGTCTGAGCTTTTTGCTTGCGGTACATGCTGCTCTTAAAAGTTTCTCAGTTTTATTATACGTAAAAAACAATCTTCCAAGGAAAATAATAAATACATTTCTAATTTTGTACTTGTGGAATCATTCCACTGGAAAAAATTATGCGAAGTCGAGGGACAGGTATCCAAAAACAGCTGGAAGTTCAGAGAGTGGGGACGGCTCTCAGCCTGAATGTTTTGTCTGAAGAATCTGAACTTTCTTTAATTTTATTCCTTCTAAATTTTGTTAGAGACATCTCTGTTTTCCTCAGACTTTCCTTGGAGAAAATTATTACTTTAAGTTTGGCTACAGATTATTTTCAGAGCCCTGCTCTGGAGAAGCTTAATTGAGTAATTGAAATAGAAAAATGTTTTTGACATACTTATCCAGATATTTGCTTAATACTCCAGTTGACTACAAAAAAAAAAAAAAAAAAAAAAAAATTAGCGGTTCTTAATCCTTAAGGAGTTATAGCTTTCTTTGAGAATATGATAGAAGCTGCGATCTCCCCAGAAAATGTTTCACAGATGCATATATTTTGAAGGTTATTCTGGCCCCTAGATTGAGAGCTTCCAGGCTTACATGGGTGAGGCCAGTGGTGGTTCCGTGGTAGAATTCTTGCCTCCATGCTGGAGACTTGGGTTCAATTCCTGGCCAATGCATGTCCTGGGAGTCACCACCACCTGCCTGTCGGTGGAGGCTGTGGTGTTGCTATGATGCCGAATAGGTTTCAACAGAGCTTCCACACTAAAATAGGCTAGGAAGAAAGACTTGCAGAACTCCTTCTGAAAATCAGCCAATGAAAACCTTATGGATCACAATGGTCAGATTGCAATTGATCATGGGGACCGCATAGGACAGGGCACATTTCCTTCCTTTGCACGTGAGGTCGCCATGAGTTGGGGGCCGACTCCGTGGCAGCTAACAACAACTGCAACTGTCCTACATGAAGGGGTAAGTTGAGAAATAGACTGTGTGTCTGCAGTGCCTTTGTGGTTTCTCTCTCCGCAGCCCCTTCTCTCTCTTGGCGTTCCTTAGCTGTGCCAGTTAGCAATTTATTGTCTCTCAGCTTGAAGTCCACACTTCTTTGCTCTGCTTTGTGCTTTTACACTTGGATCCTGTAAAATTTCTCTTTGCCAGCTATCTCAATGTCAGGCTTCATCCATAGAGGAGGCTGGAGGGACCCTTCAAGGCACAGCAGAGGGAGGGCCTTCTCTTTCTCATTTTGGTGAGCTTTGTTTTTTGTTCCCATAGTATGGCTGATAGTGACGTTTGGGAGGCCCAGTGACATTCCTTCTCCAGTGAATTTTTCTGGCCCCCCAGCAGACAGTTTCCTACAGACCAGCTCCAGACTGCTGGCACCCCAGCAACTTCTGCTCCCTTCAGCAGCTCACAGCCACACGTTCTCCACTGACGTCTAATTTGCCGCCTTAGGCGTGGGTCTCTTCGGGGATTTTAGTTCCTTCCTTGAGTATTCTCCTTGGAAACCCTGGTGGTGTAGTGGTTAAGTGCTACGGCTGTTAACCAAGAGGTCAGCAGTTTGAATCTGCCGGGTGCTCCTTGGAAACTCTACGGGGCGGTTCCACTCTGTCATATAGGGTCACTATGAGTGAGAATCGACTTGACGGCAGTGGGGTTTTTTTTTTTTTTTGGCTTCCTTGGGTAATCTCCCTAAGTCCTGGAAGTACTAGCTGTTGCTGCATTTGTTCTTCTTGCATTTCTTAGAGCCTTTGTTTATAGCTTTTAGTAGTTAACCACTTTTATTAGTAAATAATTCATTATATTAAATTACCCTTGTTCAAGTGACTGTGTGCTATCTCCTGATGGGACCCGAACAATTACTTTCAACTTCAAGGGCTTTTCCATTTTTAAACAATAGTTTCTTAGGGTACGAGCATCATGACCCCTCCCTCTTTTTAAATAAACTTCAGTGGGAGTGTGTGGCAGACATTGCTATTGTGCCTTGATATCTAATTTCCTCTACATCAAGGTACCCGGAAGGATTCCTTGAAGTTAGGTATGTGACCAGAAGTGATGTACATCCTTTCTCTTGGGAGCTGTCTTAGTCATCTAGTGCTGCCATAACAGAAATACCAAAAGTGGATAGCTTTAACAAAAAGAAACTTATTTTCTCACAGTCTAGTAGGTTCCAAGTCCAAATTCAGGGTGTCGGCTCCAGGGGAAGGCTTTCTTTCTCTGTAGGCCCTGGGGGAAGGTCCTTGTCTTAATCTTCCCCTGGTCGAGGAGCTTCTCAGGCACAGGGACTCCATGTCCAAAGGATGCCTTCTGCTCCTGCTGCTTTCTTGGTGGTATGAGGTCTCCAACTCTCTGCTTGCTTGTCTTTCGTTTTTTGTCTCTTGAGAGATAAAAGCCGGTGCAGGCCATACCCCAGGGAAACTCCCTTTACATTGGATCAGGAATACGACCTGGGTAAGGGTGGTGTTACAATTCCACCCTAATCGTTTTTAACATAAAATTACAATCACAAAATGGAGGACAACCACCCAGTCCTGGGAATCATGGCCTAACCAAGTTGATACACATATTTTTTGGGAAACATAATTCAACCCATGACAGGAGCATTCAATTGTTAGTGCTCAACTCTCCAATCTCCTCTCCAGGGACCTAACTTTGTGTTCATTTGGCTATTAACTTATCTCTGCTAACTTGATTGCTAATATCTAAGACATGGGCCAGTGATTGCCAAAGAGGGTCCTAAGAAACAAGAAGCATTAGACAAGAAAAAGGTTGGGGTCAAATTGATTAATACGACTTTAAACAGGCTTAAAATTTTTTTTTTTTTTAACCCTGTAGGACTTCCAAAGTTGTTTAGTAAGCTAATGTGCAATGTCAATTTCTAAGAAAGAGACATTTTTTTTTCATGCTTTTTTGACCAAGTAGCTCATAATTGTGACAGGTAAAGAGTAGGTTGGAAATTGAGCATTATTAACTGAGTGCTTCCATGGAGAAATGACATGTATCACTTCTATTCATGTGCTTACCTTCAAAGGAATCTTCCCAGGTACTTGGAAGCAGAAGTGCCTATTGAATATCAGTGAACTGTAGCAATGCCAGGCATGAACTGCTATTAATTTATTAAAACAATCACAACCATAACCACAACAACAACAAACCAAAATGGGCTTTTGTGGTGCTGGTAGCCTGGAGAATATTGTTTAAAAATAGAAAAGTTCATTGAAGTTGAAATTAAATGGCTTTTAATTTTATTGACTTTGTCAGGTAGTTTGTGTTATTTGTGCATAAGATGCCCCAATAGGCATACATTAGTATGCTTGTGATAATGGTGGGGAAAAAAACAAACAAACAAAAAAACATGTAAAGAGATTCAATGCTTTGTCTCTGAAAGTTATCACTGAAAAAGATTCAATGCTTTGGTTAGCTAAGCATTTCTGTGGTTTTGCTAAAGGACTAACACGTACTATGGTAGTTCCTTTGCTATTGGAAAATGTCTCAAAACCTTAAAAATTAATCATAGCTAAGAGTTTTGAATGTTCTAAGTCAGGAGACCTAATGTTCAGAAAAGTCCTTGATTTCTTATGTTTGTTCTGTTTTATGGAATTCCTACTCTTTACATTTCCATCTTTGCATTATTATGGAGCTGTGGCAGTGCAATGGTTAAGTGTTTGGCTGCTAACCAAAAAGTTGGCAATTTGAATCCACCAGCCGTTCCCTGGAAACCCTATGGGGCAGTTCTACTCTGTCCTATAGAGTGACTATGAGTTGGAATTTACTTGATGGCAATGGGTTTTTATTATTATTATTATAACCATGTTTTTGCACTGATAAAAGTACATTGGGAATGGGCTGTTGGTTTCCGCACCTGAAATAGTCAAGGAGTCTAGGAAACTGAGATTCCAGTTCTGGTTAGTAAAAGTGTAGCCTAGGCCAAATGATTTAACATTTCTGGGCCTTATTTTTCACCTGGGAAAGCAGTAAATTTGAAATAGGTGATGTTTATGATGCCAGAATTTCTAAGAAAGAAATTTTATAATTTCAATTCCTCATCTTCTGCAGGAATGGTCTTATAACCAATGTAATAGTTCACATTTTATGTGATTTATCTATTCATTCATCAAAAATTTAATGAGCAACTACCATGTCAATCTATGGGGGCTCTGGAGATGAAGCAGATAAATTAAGCAGGGTCTATGGCATCAACTCACCTGCTAACCAAAAGGTTGGCAGTTTGAATGAATCCACCAACTGCTCCCTGGAAACCCTATGGGGCAGTTCTACTCTGTCCTATAGGGTTTCTATAAGTCAGAATTGACTCAACGGCAACAGGTTTTTTTTTTTCTTCCCATGGCATCAACAAGCTCATAGCCTAGTAGCTTCAAGAGTATTTGCTAATTAGATAGGTTCTAGTAGAACAGGTCATGACTATACCAAAAAATCTGTGCTTTTTTCATTGCAACGTGAAAGACTTTATCTACTAATCATACATATTTATGGAGAACTTGGAAGATTCCATTTAAGTTATTAGGACGCTTGAGAGCTTTTGCTTTCAATGACTTAAAAGGGCACTGTTGGTACCACATCTGAACAAAGAGAAATGGTATTGTGATTGCATAAACTGACAGGAATGTGGAGACAGGAATAACACAAGAAATAATAAAATACTTCGAATGTTCAAACACAGCTTGGCAGAATTCATTATAAAATACTAAACACTTGCAGAAATGTTTCTAAAGACACAGGATTAAGAAATTTATAATGGCAATGAGATGGCAATAGTTTGTTAATGGTTACCAAGAAAATATTTAAGCTTCACTTTTTAAAAGTCATCTATCGTTTTAACTATCTAATTGACTCTGATGATGAAAAGGAAAAAAAAAAAAAGAAATTCCCTGGCTGGACAGAATTGAGAGTGCTGGGCTTGGGAATTGGGGGAAGAGCATTTTCCTGAGGTAGGAATCGCCAAGTGCCTGGGATTTGTTTTCATGAATGAATGTGGAAGCAGCTACTGCACTGTTTTGAGGAACCCCCATGGTGTGCAGAGGTGGGATCCATGCCATCATCATAATCTGTTTCTAAAGTACATTTAGAAAGGCATTTCCAAAGTACTGCCTGAAAAAGGAGACTTGCTTACCCCAACCCATATTTTCTCCCTCCTGGAGGAGATAAAGTCAGACTAGAGAAGGCATGGTAGTAGTTGCTTCTTTCATGTATTTCAGTCCAAAAGTGAGGCACTTGGAGGCTCTTTAAAGCCAGGGCCCATAGTGGTAGATGTAGAGAAAAACTCAGGTGGACACCTAGCTCCCACACATGGGGCAGGGCTGTTCCACATCCGTGCAGAGAAAGTAATGTTCTTCAGCCACCCCAGGATCCACCTTTCTTAACTTCTACCAACTCAGTGTAGGGAATTATCCTCTCTCTACACATGAAGGATTTTGTGCCTATGGCATACATACCTTACTGGTGCTATGGAGAGAAAAACAGAACTGGCCCACCTCCATCCTGGGCTTACTAATTCATGCAACAAGTGTTTATTGACTGTCTGCTGTGTAGTAGACATTATGGTACGAACAGGGATGTCACACTACATGACAGATACACAGAAAAACAATCTAGCCTAACAGACAAGTTAAATAATCACAAATTTTGATAAGATCAGTAAAAGAAATAAACGAGGTGCTGCGATAAAAAACCATAGGCGAGAGAAGCAAGGATTTTGGTCAGACACAGGGAAAGCTAGTGATATTTGAGGTAATATTTTTTCTGAAATTACAAGAATGAGAAGGAGGTGACCATATGAAGACTAGGAAAGAGCTTGGCCTAAACTGAAGAGATCAATGGAACTGTAATACTGTGAGCAAGGGGAGAGTGGCAGGGAGAGATACTGGAGAGATGGGTGGGAGCTGGTCACATGAGGCCTTGCCTGTGGTACCGTTGCATATTATTCTAAACGTAACAGGAAATCACTAAGAGTTTTTAAGCTGGTGTTTAACATAATCCAATTTTTGTTTTAAGACTACTTTAGCTTCTGGTTGGGAATTAGATTGGAAGTGGACAAGAATGGAGAGAGAGAGAACAGTTAGAAAGCTGTCGCTGTCATCAAGGCCAGAAATGATACTGGCGTGGTGTAAGAGGAAGGAGAGGAGGCCTGGTGGTGCAAAGGTTAAGCACTTGGCTGCTGACCGAAAGGTTGGCAGTTCAAACCCACCCAATGGCTCCATGGGAGAAAGAACTGGAGATCTGCTTCTATAAAGATTACAGCCTAGGACACCCTATGTGGTAGTTTTATTCTGTCATATAAGGTAGCTGTCATGGATTGAATTGTGTCCCCTGAAAATATGGGTTGTAAATCCTAACCTCTATGCCTGTGGTGAGGAAGCCCTGGTGCCGTAGTGTTTAAGTGCTATGGCTGCTAACTAAAAGGTCTGCAGTTTGAATCCGCCAGGCGCTCCTTGGAAACTCCATGGGGCAGTTCTACTCTGTCCTATAGGGTTGCTGTGAGTCGGAATCGACTAGATGGCAATGGGTTTGGTTTGGGTTCTGATGCCTGTTGTTATAATCCCATTTGGGAATGAGTTTTCTGTTATATTAATGAGGCAGGGTTAGTGTAGGGTGTGTCTTGAGTTAATCTCTTACAAAAGTTAAAAAAGCAGATTAGGCAAACAGAGGTAGAGAGAGATGCCAAGCCCCGTAAAGATCATGTAGGAGCAGAAGCTCAGAAGAGACAAGGACCTTCCTCCAGGGTTGAGGGAGAGAGAAACTGGCTTCCCCTTGAGCCAGCACCCTGATTTTGGACTTCTAGCCTCCTAAACGATGAGAACATAAATTTCTGTTTGTTAAACCTACCCACTTACTGTATTTCTGTTAGAACAGCACTAGATAACTAAGATGCTTGCTATGAGTCAAAATTGAGTTGATGTTACCTAAAAAAAAGAGGGAGAAAGGAGAGGTGAACAGAAGTAAATAGGTATTTGTTAGGAAAAAGGCTAAATTATAAATATAAAGAGACTTCAAGATTGCATCATAAAGTATACATGCGTAACTGACGCCCATCAAATATTAATGAAGGTAACTTACAGGTCCTTTCCTTTACACAAGAAGAGTGTAAAGGCCAAAAGGAAAAGGCTAGTTAGTGAGAGACTCAGTATCTAAGCGTCTTTTCTGATTTCCTTTTTGGTGTTTTTTTTTTCCTTATAGAACATTGTGAATTGTAAGAATAAAGTTATGAGTATTAACCCATTTTCCTTTGAGCATATTTTGAAATTCTAAAATATGAATGGCGTTAGCACTCATCCTGGTGATCTACTTCCAAGAAATCAGCCATTGAAAACCCTGTGGAGCACTGTTCTACTCTGACACACATGGGGTCTGCGTGAGTTGGAATCGACTCCACAGCAACTCTTTTTTTTTTTTTTTCAATGAATAAGCAGAGAGAAAGGGGAGGCTGTTAGAAAGGAGTCCCTTATGGGACCCTAGTGATTTTGGGCTTTTCCTTGCTAACTAAAGCCAGGCCAGGGTAATTAACCATCAATGAGTGGAGGAAGCGGCTGAGGTAGAGACATAGTGAGTGCTTCATGGAATCTTAGAGACAAGGCTAACCTTCCTGGGCTAAGTAGCTAAATGGTTGTGATTTTGGTAGATTGCCCTCATTCTTCCAACACAACCATCTACCTCTACTGAACTGGAATGCTGTCCAATATTTTCAGAACACAAACTTTTCATATTGTTGTTGTTAGGTGCCGTTGAGTTGGTTCTGACTCCTAGCAACCCTATGTACAAGAGAACAAAACACTGCCCAGTTCTGCATTATCCTCACAATCATTGTTATCCTTGAGCCCATTGTTGCAGCCATTGTGTCGGTTCATCTCGTAGAGCGTCTTCCTCTTTTATACTGACCCTCTACTTTACCAAGCATGGTGTCCTTCTCCAGGGACTGAGCCCTTCTGATAACGTGTCCAAAGTGTGTGAGATGAAGTCTTGCCATCCTTACTTCTAAGGAACTTTCTGGCTGTACTTCTTCCAAGACAAATTTGTTCATTCTTCTGGAAGTCCATGATATATTCAATATTCTTTGCCAACACCATAATTCAAAAGCATCAATTCTTTGGTCTTCCTCATTCATTGTTCCTTTTCACATTAAACAACAACAACAACCAAAAACCCTACTGCCATCGAGTCAATTCATAGTGACCCTGTAGGACAGAGTAGACCTGCCCCATAGGGTTTCCAAGGAGCACCTGGTAGAATCAAACTGCCAACATTTTGGTTAGCTGCCAAACTCTTAACCACTATGCCACCAGGGTTTCCTTTTCAAATTAGTGGTATATTATGTTCTTAATCTCAGTGTCTCTGCGTGTCTTACCCCAATAATCTGCTTTCCAGTAAACACCTGATTTAGCTGAACTAATCTCTTCCTTTAACTGAGAATGGGAGTAAACTTAGTTAGGTGCACTTCGTGCCTGTCTTAAAAAACAATGTAATAGCCTGGATTTAGTATTATAGAATTTATTTTTGAAAGAATAGCTCATTTGGTTCTCATGCTGAACGGGAAACAAAAAGGAATTGTTCAAGCAAGGACATTAATATTCATTGAACAACTCTTTAGTACCAGAAGCTCTACATGCACTCTGAACAACCCAGCCAGGCAGGTATTATCATCTCCATTTTACAGAGGTAGGGGTATAGAGACTTTCCCAAGTGCGGATTAGTGAGTGGAATAGTTAGGACTGGAAATGACATCAGCCTGAGGCTCTTACACTCCCACATGCTTCCCTGTTATTCATCGTGGCGTACTGACAGCGTCTCCATATAAATCGTCTTAATGGCTCAGTATTCGTCAGTGAGTTCTTAGAACAGTGCCTACTAAAATATGGGGATAAGGAGGGGGCAAGTGAATGCCATACTTCACACAGATATGTTCTAAGAATCCATTGTGGAAAAATCACGTAAACCCTGAGGCTTGGGTTCCATGGTATTTGCAGGGCATAAATGAACTAGAGTTAGATAAATGGCAGCTTGTTAAAGAGAAAAAAGTAAAGAAAAATGGAAAAAAAAAAAAAAAAACCAAAACGCTGAATCTATGATTTGATTGTGGTCTTTATTGCCAATAGCCTTTTTTTGTCAAACCACCTTGTTCATCGTTTTTAGAAATTATGGATCCATACTTAGCTGCTGTCTATTCAACTCTGAGAAAAATAAGTGCAGGTATATTGCCATGATCATAGAGGAAAGCTGATGCTTAAGTTGAAAAAAATCTCAGGTCCTAGGTAGCTTGCAAAATAAAATGTACTTCACTTTTCCTATTTCCTTATCCTACCCCACACATTATATTTTACGCAATAAATAAGATCAGATAAGTAAAAAAAAAAAGGGGGGGAGGAATACTAAAACCAAAACCAAACCCATTGCCATCAAGTCGATTCTGACTCATAGCAACCCTATAGGGCAGAGTAGAACTGCCCCATATAGTCTCCAGGGAGCATCTGGTAGATTCAAACCTCCCGGCTGCCAGCGGTAACTCTTAACCACTATGCCACCAGGGTTTCCAGGAGGCATACTAGGTACAAGGAAATACATAGATAAGAAAATCCTCCTATTTCATTTTTTAGCTTGATGCAGGTTTATATAAATCTATCACTGTGTTTCAGATAAGTCTTTCAGGTTTGGTGTATACCTCTTGATTAAATGAATCAGATGCAGCTAGTTTGTCTCAGTTTACATTAAGTTCCTGGCAAGATTAATTCAATTTCTCTAATTTTTTTTTTGAAAAAAGACATAATGGTAGTCCCTGTAGATTGAAGCTGTTATGCATCAATCCCATCTATGTGTTATACCTACCAGAAAGATCGCTCTGTTCAAGCATGGGAAAAAGCACAAAGCTTAAGTTAAGACATTCAAGTCACGTATAATAACTTAAAACTAAGTCTAATGAATGGTCTAGTTCTAGAAATATGTGATCCTATGACAAATATCATAACTAGGCTCTGTCTCAATTGAGATAATTGTAGCAATTATGTGAAAATTTGATGTAGGTTGATTTGTAAAACATTTTGGTGCCCTGGTGAAGAGGTATTACACACTTGAAAACTAGTGAAAATAGGAGGAACTTAATTGTATTTGCAATGATTTATTTCTTTGGAAATAGAAAAAAAAATACCTAAGTGAAGCAAAGATGGTCAAAAATGACACCTATTTTATCTTGCTGGTGGCTACATAGAGGTCTATTCTAATATTTCTGTTTATTTAAACTATTCAGCTATTAAAATTATTGAGTGATGCCATTTTTTTTAACTTTTAGAGATGTATACTGACATATATTGGGATGAAATGATATATCGGGGATTTGCCTTAAATACTTCAGCATTAATAAGAAATTTAAAAAATTTAAAAGGGACGAATAAGGCAAGTGAGGTATAATCTTGATATATGTTGGATCCAGATGGTAGGTACGCACATGTAAATATGTCCAGATCATGGAGGGTACATTGTCTTAAAGCCACAGGGAGCAGAATGCTTAAAAAAGGGAATTGATGATAGATTAAATGACATGATTTTTTTTACGTCTATTCTGGGTTTCTAAAAATATCAATTATTTTGTTATAGCAAATGTTCAACAAGTCTGATAGGCCCATTTTACCAAGCACAAAATAAGAGTAACAAGTGAGATTCCTGGAAAATTCCAGCTCTTTGCTTGGTAGTCTATATTGGTTTTCTGTATAGTTTAAGCGTTGCTTAAGGCATCCTCCCAACCCGGAATCACCTGCTTGCTCCCTCCAAATGAAGACTTCAACTGTGAGAGCCACTTTACAGCTATGTTACAAAGGGGAAAAAAAAAGAGCAGGAGTTAATGAGGTTAAATGAGGAATGTTCTGAAAAGGGTATTTGAAGTCTCCAGAGCATGGGGGCATTTTTAACAGGATAGAGTCTCAGGACTGGCGGATATCAACATCTATGACTAACAGGTAGCTCAAATTCACTTATCAGAGCTCATCCAAATCACCACTCTTTTTGTGCTATTTCCTTGTTTCCTTTTGTAAACACACATCACATAAAAAGTCACTGTAATTTGAAGTTAGTTTAGTTCTTGCAATTTTTGCTGAGAAAATATTTGCACATAAAATGAAAAGGCCCCATTATTTGGAAATTAGCACACATCTTTTATCCTGCCTCAAAGGCAGGTTAAATCCTTTACCGTGTTTACTTATTTTTTCCTATGTCCTGTGTATTTTGGACTTGATAGCATTGCATTGTAGCGTGTTGGTGTTCTGTTTTGGTTAACCAGCCTATGATCAGGATTCAGGACTTTTAGCTCCTATCCCAACGCATGTTAAATCAATTATGGAAGCACAGGGTACAAGTGAAAGCACTTCTACCCAAAAGGCCCTGTTAAAGCTGTTAGATTCAATTAAGCGCAAATTCTGTCTTCAGGATTAGAGTTTTATATTCCAAGTCAGGACTCAATTCCCTTTGTTCTTCCTTATACCAATACATACAGTCTGCCACCAAGGCTGTGCATCCCCGCCATGCTATCTAGCCTAAAATAGATGCAGCAATCCACAGCTCTCCTTCTGAGAAGCTTATTGCATTTACCAGCTGGCTTTGGAAGAACACTGAAGTCTTCTTTTTTCGGGGGTGGTGGTGGTGCTGGCATTTTTTATTGGTTGCTACAGGAGGGATTTGGGTTTTGGGTTTTATTTTCATACCAGGGCTGAGTTGCCGATGCAGAAATCAAATTAAAACTGGCACATCTCTGTGACTTCGTTTGCTTTCATTCCTGCCATGGGACAAGCTGGCACCAAAGTCTTGTTTTGAAACCCTGAAATTCAAGCCCTAGAAAATCAGTGTAGGTAGTGTGAGTTGAAAATGCTTGGTCTAAATTTCCTCGGTCCCCCAATAGCTTCTTCAATTGAAAGACAACTGTGGGGTTGCCCAGATAGAAAGGTTGAGTGGTTTCCCAATAGCTTCTTCAATTGAAAGACAACTGTGGGGTTGCCCAGATAGAAAGGTTGAGTAGGAGTTTGTCTCAGTAGCCAGTAGACAATCTACGTCATTCAGGCTTAAGACTTCAGAGGGTTCATTTTCTTACAAGATGTTTAAAGGTTAAATTTGCATGAAGCATTCCTCTACTGTCTGCAGCTTCCTGTTAATGAGGGAAAAGGAAAGATGTGTCAAAGGGCATGAGAGAAAGCATGGATTGTTGTGTTTCGAAGGAGAATTCAGGGATACTTTGTAGAAGAGAGAGAGGAAATGAGGGCAGCCAAATTTGTTCAGTGTGGGACATTGGGCGATAAAGGGATAAAAAGAGTTTTAAAGACAGTTTTGTTGTATATTATGAGTGGAATTCTCTCTGGAAGAGCTTTAAGGAATTTAAGTAAAGATTCGAATTGCTTTAAAAAACAGTTGGACTCTTGTATTTAAATGTGCCGAAATGCTGACCGATGTGTTCAAGTACTACAGGGATTAAAAAGTGACATCAATTTGGGCTTGTTTTTGCATTTCAGTTGCACAATTCACCTGTCATCCTTGCGTTTATACTCAGAAAGAGTTTTAAATCTCTCTTTTCATTAGTTTTTCTCCAGTATTAGATTTTGAAATTGAAAATATTTCCAACCCCAGTCAATGTAGCAGGAGATTTAATTATCTCTCTTGATTAGTTTTTCTCCATTATTAGATTTCGAAATTGGAAATATTTCCAACTTCAGGCCGTGTAATATGTTATTGATTAATACAGGGATCAGACCATCTAGTCCTCATTGTAATTAGTGGACAACTATATTAACAACAACAACATAAAAGCTGAACATGTAAGAGGTAGTATAAAAAGAGTGGTAGCCATGAGACTCCTTATATTATTATTCTTTTCTCTTTTTTTCTGGGAAATACTACATGTTAGAAAGATCTTAAAAATAGCCCTGGATTTTGAGAAGTATAGAGAAGTGAATGCTACTGAATCTACCATGTAGAAATGGTAATCAACCATGTAGTTTGTTGAAAATGCCTTGAGGCAAGTTTGACTGCAGCAATGAAATGGAAATGCAGTTGATGTGCTTTTAAAAATTCCTTTCCAGATAAGCTGCCTCTGGCTTCAGTATTTAGTTTGATCCAGGTATGAATTTGAGAGGAGGAAAATTGCTTTTGGTATTTGCTATGGAATAATAGTTTCCCTCAGCCTTGGATGGACATATCTGGTCTACAAAGAATCATAGATGCTACAATTTAGAAGTGTTATAAAGTCATTTCTTTTTTTAAATGTGGAACTCTCAGTTTATGTACCAGACAATATAATCATATTGAAAAGCTTTTCATGAATGGTAGTCTTGATGTGAAATGTGAAGCTTCTGTTTGGTGTACCTTTGACTACATACTCTTTAACATGATGTCTTAGGAGATATATTTGAAAATACGCAAGACCAAAGGAACAATTGATAGGGGTGGGAGCTTTGGACCAATTACACCTCACATGATTTACCAAGGGGCTGGTGCCAGAAAACACCGCTCAAATAAAGGAAAATAAAACACACATACAACATTGTGGCAGATTTTAGAAGCATGAACTTTTGTAATCCCACATATGTATCTCATTTTATTAAAATTCTAGCCTGACCTGGTATAGACACTAGTTCTACTTCCATGCAAAGCATAGAGTTGTTGGTTTATTTTGTTGTTGTTGTTAGGTGCCTTCAAGTCAGTTGTGACTCCTATCAACCCTATGGACAACAGGTTTACTCTAGACTGGGTGTTTGGTTAATAGCTTTTGGAAGAAAAGAGCTTAACCAGGCACTGGAGAAGGTTTTTATTTTATTTGGGAAAAAATTAAAGGCATCGCTTTAAGGATGATTAAAATGTGTTTTTAATCAATACGTTATAAAAACTATGATGTTTAAAAGTGGAATGAAAGAAGAAAGTTTCTGTTTATTTAGGCATTAGCATAGTCTTACTTTCCACAGAAGTCCTCAGAGAGGAAATGGGAATGGAGCCTTCCGGAAGTTACCTTAATCATGCTTCTAGCAAGAGTCTCTGGTTAGGCCCAATTTAATTTCTGCACTTAAGAGAGAATGTCATGGCCAAACTAGTCAACTATTAGGTAAATTCAGACTTTAATGAATTTCAGAATCAAAAGATTTTGGCAGAAATATGAAGACTGAAAATAAAGACAAATCCACTGAACTGAAGAAAGTAAAGCCAATGAAACCTGATTTCCAGGAATGCAACAGCCTTTCAAGTACCAGACAGGCCTCCTCAGTAAGACCGTGCCTCACCTCTTGCCTACAGATGGGTATCTGCCCAACTTTCAAAATCTCTAGAGAAAACAATTCTATTTTGTTCTTTAATCAGTAAAAATGGAACCATTTTAAGGATTTTTCCATTCAAAACATGACTTCCCTTGGTTTAGCAAAGTACATGGCACAGAGAACTGGTTATCCATCCTGGTAATGATTCTGAAGCAGGACACAAATAAGAACACAGACTCTCTTGACATTATTACAAAGGAACTGACAAAATTGAGTTGAAAGCAACATTTTTCAGTTTTTGAAATTTCTTTTCCCTCCCATGTGATATATACTGTTTTGCTAAAAAAGGGCAGAAGTATAGAGAACCGATCTATTGACAGGTCTCTGCCACCATTCTTCAGGGAGCTAGTTGAGGATCAAATGAGCCATTAGATGAAAAAGTGTCCCCAGAATCTCAAAGTTCTATTCAAATATGAGAGATTATTTCAGAGACTCTGAACTTGATGAGCTATATTACCTTAGGCCAGTCATTAAACCTCACTGGGGCTCAGTGGCTTCAACGTGCCTTTGGCTTGATTCTGATTCACAATGATCCTGTAGGATGGAATAGAACTGCCCCATAGAGTTTCTAAAGCTATAAATCTTTACAGAAGCAGACTGCTATACTTTTTCTCCCACGGGTTCAAAGTAACAACAACAACAAGGTTACTTCCGGCTCTAACCCTCTATGATTTCAAGATCTTTGCTTTTTCAGTTAATTGGAGTCTGTTCTAAAAAAAAAAAAACAAATCATCCTAAAGGTAGGTATCCTTGAAAACGTATCTTGAAGCCATGGGTTTGAGGTATTTGTTCTTTTTAGTCAGTGGGTCTTTACTTCTTTTTAAATGTAATTCTTGTTCTCTTACAATCTGGCCTCTACAGGCTAGGTCTGAGGAGTCTTTCTTGTAAGCCTTCTTAACTTCAAAAGAGGCCCAACTTTTCTGGTGAAGAAGTCCCAATTAAACACCAAACATAATCAGAAGGATCTGGCAGAATATACTGCCCACAGTGCCCAGAACTTTCACATTCTCTGCTGGTTTGGGAGATTGTTTTTCGTTAAGTATTTTCCAGCATCTCATTGCTCTTAATTGAACCCCAAAGGCTTTTCTTGGCAACTGATTTCAGCCCTCACTGAAGCTGGGAAGGCTCCTGAGTGTGGGCAGAAGCAGTGTGTAAGGTCACTTCACTTCAGGCTACCTCTGATTTCTTTCTCAAAGTTCTACTTAGGCCAATAGGACCATCTCCCGCTGCTTGATTGATGCTCAGGAAGGCTTTTCCAATATAGAGATTGCTGGTGTGTACGGTTTAAAACAAACCCCACAATGGTTGCCAGGGACTGTGGTTTTGGGACTGTAGGGCATACATTCACATCTCCCTATTCCTCTTGGAGTCATTTCCTCTGCTTTCCAGAGGGTGAAAGGAGCTGGCTAACAAAATCGAGCACATTAATGACTGATGGTATTTTCCTTCTATTGAAGTTCATTAGTATTTCTCAAGGTCTGCAGATACATGCTTTGAAAGTTCTGAAAAAGTCTGAACGGTGACAAAATTTTTTCTTCTACTGTCTTTGTGCTTTTCTCTCACGAGGCCAGAAGTGGCTTTTAAAAAGTGAAAACATGTTCATGGGAAGATGAACAAGTTTCTTTTTGTATATTTGCTTAAATAGAGGCATAGCGAGACACTGATGAATTTGGACTGCATCACCTGCTAAACATCAGCACATAGCCGAGGTTATTTGGAAGGAGAAAATGGCCATAAAACTTTCCTTGAAGCCTTGTGGCATGAAGAGTGTGCGGTGTCTGGTAATGATTTCAGATTCCATCAGTAAGAATGGTATCCCTAACAAGTGACATGGTGTCAACGGGATGAGAGAAGAGGATTGGAGGAGTTTCTGGGTTCCCTGTGACAGGCTGGCCTGCCTCCCACCAGGAGCATTGCTGTACGAGTGTGATCAGCTCCGTGGGTGAGGTTTCTAGTGTGTGTTCACAGCTGCTGGGGCCGAGGCCTGCTTGTCTTCGCTCACCCAATCCTGGCTGCAACATCAAGTAGTTTAAGCACTTGGAAGAAAAAAACTTCCAAATACATTTAGGTGATCAAAAAATTATTTTATTTTTTATAAGGATAACATACTCATTTTAGAAAATTTGGAAATTTGAGCAACAGTAAAAAAGAAAAAAATACATATTCTTACCACTCATTGGCAACCAATATGAATAGTTTGTGTATTTCCAGCTGTGTATTTATGCATTTCCAATCACATGGTGATTATATTGTATATAATTTTATATTTGCCTTTTTTATTTAATATCATAATGCAAGCATCTTTCTGTTACATAACCTCTTCATGACCATAATGAAAAATTTAAATAATGACTAATAATGGTGTGTAATTTGGATGTACAATAGATTATTAAACATTTATTTTTTGATATTTAAGTCGATTTCAAATTCTCACTGTTAAAAATCACACTTCAATGAGCATCTTTGAAGTATAAATATATTTTCTAAAAGTGTTCTTTTTTTCCATCTTAGCAGGGATACCCAGAATTTTACTCATTATCGAAGGTCTTATTGAGCAATAGAAATGGAAAGAGCCTCAGAAATTAACTCAAGTAACCCTCTTCACTTTACAGATGAAACATAAGTGCTAGGGATGCTATGGATGAATTTTGAGAGCATATTTCCTATCCTTTCTTGCTTAGTTTCTTTTTGAGGTAACTGTATCTATGCTCCAAAGGCGGCAGAGGTGGGGTGTTAGGTACTTCCTACAGACAAAAAGGACACTTTCCAGGTAACTGTCTTTGGCTATCCATTCCCTGTGTGAGCCCATTTTGAGTGTCAGTATAAAAATGTATACTTAGGGTCGCTATGAGCTGGAACGACTGCAGGGCACCTCACAACAACAACAGTATCTTTAATAAAGGCACACCTGTGCTGCGCCTTTAGTGCACAGGTATAACTCCATTCCCTACTAGGCCTTGAGGTTCCTTGCACTCATTGCTTCTTTCCAACAGGGCGTGCTCCTCCCTCAGTCACTTTCTGCCTCCCGGCTTCTTGGAACCAAGATTCCACCTCGCGTGATAAACTAATGAGTCACCCAGCAGAGACAGGGCCAAGGTGTCCCTAGTCTTACTTCAGCGATGAAGCTTTATGGGCAAGCTGGAAATGCTGCTGTGGCGTTGACTAACCTGGCCAGCAAAACTCAGTTTTGAAAGGCTAAATCAGATTTTCTGTTTTTTCTTTTCAAATCTAAAGCTACTGATTTTGTTCTGCCTTCAGTTTTCATTGTCTTTCTGATCACAGTTAAAAAAAAATGATCACAGTTAAGAGCCTCCAAAATGAAAATTTTGGCTGATGGTTGGAACTCTTGCCTTTCTTTCTTTTTTGTCAGTATCCCCTTGATTTCACAGTTGTTTCTCCTGCTCTGAGGCCTTTTAGCATCAACGACTATTACATCTGTGGTGCAAATTGCTGGTCCACATTTTTCTGATTTGAGGGTAAGAGAGAACAAACATAAAAGGGAGATGGAAAATTGGAGCCAGAGTGCTTGCATTGCAATTCAAGTTCTGGTGCTTGTTACATGGATGAACGTGGGCATGGTACTCAACCTGCCTGTGCCTCAGGAATATTGGTCTAATGTTATACTTTCCCTCGTAGAGCGGCTTGAGGACTAAAAATAAGGTGTTATAGGTAAAATATAGCATGGCTTGCAAAAATCACAGAAGTATTTGTTGTGATGATTTTTTCCATCAATAAGCAACTAATTAGGCTAAAAGATTCCAATTTTAAAGCACAGGTACACTCTGAAAGTTTTAACCTGATCGATATTTCGTACTTACGGTTCAGTTAAATGATTTTAAACAATGCATTTAAAATTTTAGAAGACTTTTTATGTGCCAGCTGTGGAGCTAAGGAGCTTCCTTACAGTATCTCTTCTAATTTTCACAACTTCCTCCCTCACTCCCTCCCAAAAAATCCTCACTGCCGTCAAATCTATCCTGACTCATAGCGACCCTGTAAGACGGAATAGGAATAGAACTGCCCCACAGGGCTTCCAAGGCTGTGACCTTTTTGGAAGCAGATTGCCACATCTTTCTCATGTTGGGTGGCTGGTGGATTTGAACTGCCGACCTTTCAGTTAGTAGCCAAAGGGTTAATCCCTGCGCCGCTAGGGCTCCTTAAACAACCTTACTATATGAATAAATAATCCTTAGTGTACAGGTGAAGAAAATGAGTCCTCTAGAGATCACATACCTTGCCCAAGTTCTCTCACATTGCTAGGGAGTGCTGGGTGGGACTTCTAACCAGAGTTTGGGTTATACTTTTTCTCAGTAGTTAGCCTCCAGCAGTTATCTTGGAAGAAAAAAAAAAATATTATTTGAGCATGGGATGGAAGGTGGAATTAAAAGTCACAAATCTTAGAGAATGAAATTCTTAACACCCTGGATTTCTAAGAGTTGAGAGAGGGGTGCTTAGAACACCAAGAACAGCATGTCTGTTTTGCAGTTGTGACTAGGGTTACGATGTTAACTATGTGGTACGTGACTCCCAATCATCTTTCCATGTTAAGTGTCCACAGATTGGTAGTGTGGGGTCAAGTTTAATGTCACTGGGCAGTTTAAAAGGACAAATAATGGTAAATACAAGGAATGATAATTTAACTGGAAGTTTAAAAAATTACCTACAGCCACAGGCCTTATACTTTTTCTAATAATCCTCAAACATGCTTTTTTATTGTTGTAAAATATCAATAACATGACATTTGCCAATTCAACATTTTCCATGTGTACAATTCAGTAAAAACATTACAAAGATCATGGTGGCAACCACCACCAATATCTATTGCCACGTTTTCCATCACCGTAAGCAAAGGCTTAATTCTTCCTAAACAATCACTCCCCATTTAATCTTTAAGAAAGACAAACATTTTTCCTCAGTTAAACTGAAAATTTTCTGCTTTTAAGCGGATCCTATTTTCACACATTTGATATGAAATTCTTCTTTCTTACCTTCAAGAAATTGACAATGTAGGTATATTCTCTAGAAACGTAACGACACTTCCTATAATTTGCTTTTGACGCCTTATTATTGACAAGAGCTTGTAAAATTTGTATTTTTTTCTTGTACTTTTCTCCTCCTGTTCTTTCCCTCTCCACACCCCTCCCTTCCCTGAATGAGGGTATAGGTAAATATAGGGTGATAACTGCGTGAGAAATTAGTGGTATTTGGGCCAAAATATCGCTCAGCTCATATTCTTTCACTGCTGTATCAAATGAGCTGAGGCAAAATCCTAAAGATGTTTTTATGACCACCTGCATCTCCCAATTTTAAGATAAGAAAATTAACTCATGTTTAGCTGATATAGTCCTCTGGCTTTCAGTTTTTTTCTAAAGGCGGACTAGGTAAATGATTCCTGCCCTGAAGATCCTAGACTCGTCCCCTCCCACATGTTCTTGAAGAGTAAGGAGTGCATTTTATTGACAGTATGTTTAAAAATGCAGAAATTACATATCCTACAAAATTTAAATAAAAATTCAATGTTTTGTTATCAGTTTAATAGTTGTGTTAGCATTGGTTCCTAATCAGTAGCTCTTAGGAAAAAAATCAAATCCCACTTCTCACTTCTCTGACGCCAAATGTGTGTAGACCCACCAAATCATTACAATCTCAATTCTGTTTCCCTCTGTCTGATACCAGCTGTACATGTAGTACTTCTTTCTTTGTCTGATTCTAACCACCCAGAGCTAGGTTAGACTTCAAAAGTTAAAGGATATAGTCCTCCAGGCTGCCAAGTCTGCCCAAGACTTCAGACACCTGTATCAAGCTTGGAATCCTCATGACATCACTTCTGACCTGTTGACTACAAATTTGGGGTTTTCTCACTACCCTCTCGGGATGCTAGCCATAAGCCCTGGGGTCCTCAGGGCTTCTCTGTACTTCCGACCTGCTGGCTCTCACTACTCTCTCAGGTTTGATAATTTGCTAGAATGATTCATGGAACAAATGGAAAGCATTATATTTATGATTACCTTTTTGTAACAACAAAAAGCATACAAATAAAGAGACACATTAGGGTGAGTCTGGAAGAATTCCCAACGTAGAGCTTCCAAGTCCCAAAAAGGGATGTGCTACCCCCTCTCATGCATTGATGTCTTTTACCAACTAGGAAGCCCATGGAGCTTCCATGTCCAGAGCTTTTATTGGGGGGTCTCATTATGAACTTGAAGCTCCAGCCTCACTATCCTGAGGTTGGTTGATATTAGGAAGCTGGTATCACAAAGTTGATATCATAAGATAGGTCTTTCTGGCATAGTCAGCATCCACCCAACATGAGACATAAACCCTTAGGGTCCTCATCAAAAAAAATTTCAATCACTGGGGAAATCCCAACATTTTACCCTACAGTAATGCTGACTAGAACTTGTGTTTTTATATGCTAAAAGTGGAAGAACAATTATTAATACATGAAGTTTGTTTGATATATAGTCTCATGACTTCTGCTCTCATGACCATAAATCCTGTATTTTCAAGATCAATTTCTCAGTTCCAAAATCAAATATTCAACTACCTGAGGAACATCAACTACTAGGTGTGTTACGGTTGTTTCAAACTGAACTAATATCTCCCTTCATTCTCTCTGGCTATTCTTCTGACTTCCCTATTTTAATTAACTCATCACCATCTTCACATTTCCCTGGCATAGCATTATGAAATTGGCCTTCTTCATAGCTCTCTTTCTTCAAATGTAGCCATTTAATTCTGCCACTTCACTGTATTTCAAAATTTTCTCTTGTTTATATCTTTTCTTCTCCATATCCATGGCCACAACTTTGGTCTAAGTCCTCAACTCATAGTTAATAGTGTTGTAAAAATTTTTTGATATGATATTTTCTCCTTGACTCTTTCTTTTTCCCTATGAAGGACTTCCCTATGAAGTACATTCAGACCATGGTCCCCACAGATCTGATCATGGTATTTCTGTTTTTTTTTTGTTTTTTTTTTTTTAAATCTATTCCATATTACCTAGAGAGTAAGTCCAAACTCCTTAGCAAAGCGTACAAGGTTCTTTAATAAATGGTCTCAGTCTAGCAAACCGTCTCATTTCCTGCTACTTCTGATCCTCACCTTGTGTTCTAAGTACTCACTAAAAGATCCATACATGCTTTTACCTCTATGTTACTTTCCTTAGCCAGCACTGCTCCTCCCTACAAAATCTGTCTTGTTACTGCCTACTCATTTTTTTAAGACTCAGCTCATTGCCAGGTATACTTAGCTTTTCCTCTAGGAAGAATTAGCCAATCCTTTTCATTGTACCCTCACTGTACCATTTCATTCATCTATTCATTCATTCAATCAGCCATTGGTCTGTCTGTTCATCCATGTGTCCATCCATTCATTCATCCAAATATTTATTGAATGTCTACTATGTTTCATGACATGTTCTAAATAGCTGATGATACAGTATAGAATAATACAAAGCCCTTACTTATCCTCATGAAATTTTTATACATTCTTCTGTGACATAAATAATGAAAAAATAAATAAATGCTTAAATAATATAATTTCGGGTAGTGATACGTACCATGAAAAAAAATAAAGCATTTATTTTAGAAGATGACAGAGGTTGGGGAGGGTGGCTGTATTACATTGAACGGTCAGAGAAGGTCTTTCTAAGAAGGTGACGTTTCAGTGGAGACCCTAAGTTAAGTGCTGATAAACTTCTAATGAATTGGATGTGAACCATAAAAGAAAGAGAAGAATCAAGGGTGATACTTAGGCTTGAAACAATGAGTGAATGGTTGCCACCATTTATTTGACTGAAAAAGATTAAAAGAAAGTAAGATGGGGAGAAGATACTTTATTATACGCTTATTTGTTTACAGATTTATATCTCTCATTAGATTGTGAGTTCCCTGAGGAATGGAGACATATTTTCTTTATCTTTGAACCAAAGAAAATAAGCAAATTATTCAAGCATAGGATGGGCAGTGGGTGGAACTAATAAAAAGGCCTACTCAACTGCAATGGGTTTGTTTTTTTGGTTTGGATGGCCAAAATATTAGGGACCTCTTTACTATGTTATTTCTAGAGTACTTTATAGCTCGACAATTGTTATGTATTTAAGTCTTAAAATTTTAAGGTGGAAAATTTGTCAGTAGTTAAACTGGGTTTGAGGGCTTAGGACCATAGTTTTGTGGGTCAACTCAATCAATTGGCAGGACAATGTTCTATATCCTAGTTTGATGAGTAATGTCTGGGGTCTTAAAAGCCTGTGAGTGCCCACCTAAGATACAACTATTCATCTTTACTCATCGGAACTAAAGAAGAAGAAGAAAAAGAAAGACTTAAAAGAAGAAACTAGTCTATAGAACTGATAGTCTACATGAACAATGACATCACCTACCTTGAGACCAGAACTAGATGGTGCCCAGCTACCGCTCCCGACTATTCCAATCAGGGACTCAATAGACATTCCTGGGTAGAATAGGAGAAAAATATAGAACAAAACTCAAATTCCTGAAAAAAGCCCATACTTGCTGGACCAGTGGAGACTAGATGAACCCCTGAGACTATTGCCCGGAGATATTCTTTAAACTTGGAACTCAAAGACTCCCATACGTCATCTTTCAGCCAAATAATAGATTGGCCCATAAAATGAATAATATCACCCGCGAGTACTGTGTTCCTCAAAATAATCATCTAGATGAAACCAAATGGTTAACATTTACTCTAGACCGAAGATAAAAAGGCAAGGGGGGAAGGAGTGGGGGTGGATAGAGAAGCTAGATTAATGGAAACAGAACAACCAAAATGGAAATAACAAGGATGGTGATATATTGCGAAGAAGGTAATCAATGTCACCACACAGTATGTATAGAAATTGTTAAATGAGAACCTAATTTCCTGGGTAAATTTTCACTAAAAACACAACAAAATATTAAAAAAAAGAGGAGTAAACATCTGATTGCTTCACAGGTCTCATCTGCAGTCCTGTGTGAGCATGCACTTATTGAAATATTCATTATTTTATTATTAAAAAAAGAAAGAAAATTACCTGGTAGTTGAAAATCAAATACTTATTACTAACAGTTATTCAGTATAATATTCTCCATATATGAACAAATTATCTTGTTTTCTAGATGTTTTCAATTTAAAATAACATCTTCAATTTAATGCAGAAGAGTGAAATCAGAATTAAAGACAATGAAATGGCAAAAACTAAAACAACAGCAAACCTTAGATGAAATATAATTCATAACAGAGAAGTCCTGAAGTGAAAATTTCAATTCAAATGCCATCTTTTGCATGAAGCTTTTTTGATTGTTCATGTGATCTTCCCCTTTTCCATCATCCTTCACATTTACAGATCACTTATCACTTTGTAGGGAGGCAGCAAAGGGCCACAAGAAGAACAGAAGGAATGGGCAGGCAATGTTTACCATCATTTTACCATATTGGGAAACCAATTTAAACTCTCTAAACATCATTTTCATTGACTACGAAATGGAGGTAATGATACAGACCTTGCTGTATTACAGAGTCATGGCAGCTTTTAGCCAAGTGGCTTTATGAACATGTTTCACAAATTGTAAAGCTTTATTCATAGGTAATGTGTTTCCCTTTATCAAATATTTGCCTCTTTCTAGGCACTTCAAAGACCCCAAAACTCAATAAGACACAATTAACTTTTTTCCCAAGAACTCAGCCTCCAGTAGGAAAGATATGAGCATATCCAAGAAACTATAAATCAAGGCATAATAGAGATATGGTAGGTGTTACTATTAATATCCTTCTACACTGTAGTTATTAGTGTACTCATTAATCTCCCAAAAAGACAATAAATTCTTGAATGTGAGGGACCATGTTTTGAATACTATTCTTATATTCTCACTTTTGGTACAAGTTAAAAGTTCAATAACAATCAATTATATGAATAAGCCCAAATAGGGAAGCTGAGCTGAGGAACCATATCACAACATATATAAACACTCCATAAATCTCCCAGTTCATATATACTGTTGCCTTGCTCTCCCCTGTTCTCTTTGCTTTTGGACTTTGGAATGTTCATTTTATGGAACTAAATTAGTTTTCTTGGACTGTACTCCTTATCCCTGATATCAAGTTTACCCTCCCATAAATATTTCAAAAGACATTCCTGAAAGATACGGATACCTCAATTTTCCTAAGAGCTTTTCATAAATGTTTTGGCAAAGTTAGCCCAACTTCTTGAAGCTTGTAGAAAAGATGATTTAAAGTTATAGTTCTTCTTATTGACTGATCTTGGTACACCTTACAACAGCTTATTATAAGACTTCTAGTAGCTGCTTGTACTAAAATTCCCCCAGCGCTCCCAGAGGAGTCATTAAGAGGCATGCTCCTGGGGTATATCCTGACACTCTAGCTTAATCTGATTAACTGTAGTGAGATTGTCACAGATGCAGGAAACAGCTGCAAAGTGACACACTTTGCCTGGAAACTTGGTTCTATAGTTTTAAGCCAAACTTGCTATCTCTTCTGAATACATGTTTTTGTGCAATACCATCTCTCTCAAACGCATCCCAGATGAGTTGTGCCAGCTTTTAAGGATGACTCAGCACGAGTATTTCACTTGCCTGACACCACAGAACATGTAGCTCAGGCGTGACAGGTTATAGAACATAGAGAGAGACTACTTGATCGTTCATGGTATGTCATGATCTTTTCATGACCCTTTAAATCCTGGTGTCCAATGTTATATATCATCATATATGGGAAGCAGATGTATTCTCAGCATCTCAGGCACTTTTTTTGGCTCAAATAAATATCATTGACTCAGACAAATGGAAGCAATCAGGAAGTGATATGTTGCACATTGTATTTAGCTGTCAGATTTTAGTTCATGTGTATTTTGTTGTTGGGACAAGTTGGTTTGTGTGTGAGAAACAGTATGATGTATTGGGAAAAGGCTTCTCTCTCAGCAGTCAGGTGACTAGGATTCTGGTTCCATCTTTGCCACCAATGTATTATAATGTTGGATTAGTCACCGTGCCTTTTTAAAATCCACTAGTCTTGGCAGTAAATGGAGAGAATTGGACTGAGATCATGATGGTCCTCTCCAGTTGTAACATTCTTCAATGCTAATCACTTTTAGAATTAGACAGGATTAGGGTCACTATACTAAAAAAAAATTGGTTGATGTTCAAGCATTTCAGGAGGTAGCATATGATCAGGAACTGATGGTACTGAAGGAAGAGGTCCAAGCTGCACTGAAGGCATTAGTGAAAAGCAAGCCTCCAGGAGCTGACAGAATATCAACTGAGATGTTTCAACAAATAGATGTAACACTGGAAGTGTTCACTCATTTATGCCAAGAAGTTTGGAAGACAGCTATCTGGCTAACCGATTGGAAGAGGTCTATGTTTATGCCTGTTCCAAAGAAAGGTGATCCAACTGAACGCAGAAATTATCAAATGATATCATTAATATCACATGCAAGTAAAAGTTTGCTGAAGACCATTCAAAAGTGGCTGCAGCGGTACATCCACGGGGAACCGCCAGAAATTCAAGCTGGATTCAGAAGAGGATGTGGAATAAGGGATGTCATTGCTGATGTCAGATGGATCCTGGTTGAAAGCAGAGAATACCAGAAGGATGTTTACTGGTGTTTTATTGACTATGCAAAAGCATTTGACTATGTGGACCATAACAAATTATGGAAAACATTGCAAAGAATGGGAATTTCAGAACACTTAATTGTGCTCATGAGGAACCTGTACGGAGATCAAGAGGCAGTCATTTGAACAGAACAAGGGGATACTGTGTGGTTTAAAGTCAGGAAAGGTGTGCGTCAGGGCTGTACCCTTTCATCATATTTATTCGATCAGTATGTTGAGTAAATAATCTGAGAAACTGGACTATATGAAGAAGAATGTGGCATCAGGACTGGAAGAAGATTCATTAACAACCTTCGTTATGCAGATGATACAACCTTCCTTGCTGAAAGTGAAGAGGACTTGAAGCACTTACTGATGAAGATTAAAGACCACAGCCTGCCGTATAAATTACATCTCAACATAAAGGAAGCAAAAATCCTCACAACTGGACCAATAAGCAACATCATGATAAATGGGGAAAAGATTGAAGTTGTCAAGGATTTCATTTTCATTGGATGCACATTCAACGCCCATGGAAGCAGCAGTCAAGAAATCAAAAGATGCACTGCATTGGGCAAATCTACTGCAAAAGACCTCTTTATAGTGTTAAAAAGCAAAGGTGTCACCTTGAAGACTAAGATTCGCCTGACCCAAGCCATGGTGTTTTCAGTTGCCTCATATACATGTGAAAGCTGGACAATGTATAAGCAAGACTGAAGAAGAATTGATGCCTTTGAATTGTGGTGTTGGCAAAGAATGTCGAATATACAATGGACTGTCAAAAGAACGAACAAATCTGCCTTGGAAAAAGTACAGTCAGAATGCTCCACAGAAGCAAGGACAGAGAGACTATGTCTCACATACTTTGGACATGTCATCAGAAGACATCAGTCCCTAGAGAAGGACGTCATGCTTGGGAAAGTAGAGGGTCAAAGAAAAAAAAGAAGACCCTCAGTGAGATGGATTGACACAGTGAACTAGGGACTTTATATGCAATGTAACAATGTCTAAGACTAGAAATTCCAATATATGTAACAATTAGATGAACAAAAGGAAATCAGCATTTTGACGTACCTAACAAGTTGTCAAAAGAGAGACTTTCGCTGTTGTCTCAGAATTGGAAACAAGGAGCCATAGCTGGAAACAAAAGAGCTTTTAGAACACCCACATTCTAAGAAGGCTGTTCTGTTTAATGAGTTCTAACGGGGCCAGTCCTCTTTCGGTCTTAGGAAAAGGTGACCAAACTGCTTCTTTTACTCCAGACGCAACCTATGCTGTCCACATGTCTATCTAAGATGAGGAATAAAGAAATTTGAGAATAAGTGGGGTCTCAGCAGAGAGACCTGGAACTTTTTCTTTTCATGCCAAAGGAGAAAGGGATTCAGAAAGGGGAGTGGGAGGTGTTCAAAGAACACTCCGAGTCCTTTCCTCAGTCCACATTCTTCAGTCCAACGCTAAACCTGAGCTGGGGGAAGGGAAGCTAGGAGGTTAAAGTAGGAAGTGATTAAATTGGACTAGACTTCTTGATAACTGAAAGTGGTTGAAAAACTATAGAATCTGACTGAGATTTCACAAAAGGACAGGAAACAGATTTCTCCTGGTAGTGAAACCAGTGCTAGCAAAGTAGAAATCAGTGTCCATTTTTGTGTCCCACTGAATCCAGAAAGTTCTAAAGCCTTGATCCAGGATCTTAAGTGTAAGGAATTGGGCCTTGCTGCACATGTCACCATTGAATAGAAAAGTGATCACTTCTAGCTTAGCTTCCAGAATTTGTGGAAATGCATGAATTATCAACTTCAGCAAAAGGAATCGTTGGTCTAGTGTTCCACAGTATCTACAGAAAAAATATCTGTGTATGTTTTCATTGACAGACAATTCTCCATGAACATTTTCACATTTTTGCATAGTCCCAGCTTTTTGATAAAATAGCAAACATGACCTGAAAGTCAGAGACAGTGAACTGATCAAGAGAGATTTAGAGACTTATCTCCCCGGTGACATTTGGTTACATTCCAGGGTAGAGATCTTTCCCTCCATTTTTCAGAGAACATTTGGTTATACTCCAGAGTAAAGATCTTTCTCTCTCTCTCTCTGGAGAGGAGAAGGGGCAGAGCTGACTTATATAAGCTCCGAGTCATAGTCATGGTGCAAATCCTAGTCCATGCCAGGTGAACAATTGGCTCTCATCTCATCTCACCGCCCTGTGGAGAAAAGGGACTAAGATGCTGTTCTCTGATTCATAGATCTCATATTTTCTGCCAGAATATTTACCTTTACCATATTCAAGCTGACAAAGTGTGACATATACAACCATATCATCAGTTTTAAGTCCAGAAACTAGTATACGACATTTTATGTTTTATTTTTAATACAATTTTTTTTTTTTTACAAATTAGAGGTCCTGATAGCTTAATCTGTTTGTAGAATAAGAGTACTTGGTTTTGTCTTTCTTTGGTTAATTTGATCTTAACCCATTTGAACAACATCAATTCCATTAGAGAAATACACTGTGAAGACCTCTTATTGATAAAGAAACTTCTTTACTATTAGGTTTATGTAGTAGCAGGTTTCAGAGTCAGGGTCTAAACTAGGGGCACATTTTGAATCTTGACCCAGCTAGGTGTATCTATAAGGGCCAGCAGAACAAATTGAATTTTTATGACAGTCTTGCGAGGTTCCCAAGAGCAACTTTGGCTGGATGAATTGGGCTACTAGAGGCCAAGGACCATGGCCCTTAATCTCCTGCAAAATGTAGCATGTAAAGCTAGGGCAAGTAAGGATAGAAATAAGTGAGAAGGGATGGTTTTGAATGTAGAAAATTGCAGTATCACTTAATTTGCCCACCTGCCTTACTGCAGGAACTGAGGTAATCAGATGACATATTTTATTGTTTCTTGGGCTGAGACAGAAGTGATAACACAAGCTAGTATACTTCGTAAGCACATATGGTTAGTTCAACAAAAGCGTACTGAGCTTCTACTGTGTATGAGTTGTGGTAAGCACTGACGCTTAAAAGATGAATAAGACACAGTTCGAGGCTGTGTGTGTGCGTGTTGGGTAGGGGTTGAAAATCAGAAAAAGAGATTTAAATATAAAGTAGTAATTTCAGGGACAAAGGAGCAAAGAAGCAGGATAAAGTACCATGTCCAAGGGCAACCACAAGTAGTTTGGTAATACTGGAACGGTGGTTCTCAACCTTGTATACCCAGTATGACCATCTGGGGAACTTTTAAAATATGCATATGCTCAGGTCCCACACACACAAATAAAATTCAAATCTCTGGAGGTGGGGCCCAGGCATTTATAATTTTTTAAATCTTCCTAGATGATTTTAATTGCCATAATGGGTCATCAAGTGTGAAATAGGACTTGATAAGAGATGATGCAGCTTGCCCATCTGCAAAACATGGCTAATAACACCTACCCTGCCTCACTCATGGGGTTGTTATGAAGGTACAATATGAAGGCATTAGAAAATGCTTTGTAAACTATGAAGCCCTATAAAAATGCACGATAACATTAGCTCTACCACCAGACTGAGAGCTCTTTGGGCATAGAGATTATGTCTTGTTAATCTTTATATCTCCCCAGTTTCCAGCATAGAATCTGTCATATAGGAGATGCCCAATATGTGTTTGCCAAATGGTTGAATGAATGGATAAATCAACAGCACACATAAACACACACTGAACTCTTGAAACAGCACTGAAACAGAAAAAAGGATTAAAGGGGAAGTATATGCTTTTTTTTTTTTTTTTATATGCTTATGGTTTATATTCAAAAGGAGTTTATAGGGGCATGTGAGCTGATTCAAGTTAAGTCGATTTACTGCAACTGTCAAACTAAATGTAAATGAACCTTAAAAATATGTACAGAAACATGTCCTTGATTTTGAGTCTTCCAGCTGAGGATCCAGCGTGGTGCATAGACAATGTAAACAGCAAGAGATTTCCAGAAAAAAAAAAGTCAGTTTTTGAAATCAGAGCACAGTGGGCCTCTTGGAAAGTTATCACATTTTCTTTGGAGACTCCCACTTTAATATTTTAGATGGCATGACTTTGAACAAAATCATATGTGTATGTGTATAAAGTGATTTATAAGTTTTAAATTTAAAAGAAAAATGTTGCTTGCTTAGTCAATGGGTGAAAAGAGGCAAAGAACAATGTATTTGCACTATGTTCTTTGCAATTTTCAACCTTTGCTAGGTTGGAGTCTGTCAGTGCGTGGAAGGGCAAGTTAATCTACAGATGGTTAGGGGCTTGTTAGAAAAGCTGGGTCGGGACTGAAATGGATGGGAGTTAACATGTTGTCCATTAGCCTTGTCCATACCTTCATCGTCTCTTGTTGATACTATTATAATAGCCTCTACCCTGTGGAACAGGGGATAGCATTGCTGATGTCAAATGGACGTTGGCTGAAAGCAGAGAATACCAGAAAGACGTTTACCTGTGTATTACGAACTATGCAAAGGCATTTGACTGTGTGGATCATAAAACATTACGGATAACACCATGAAGAATGGGAATTCCAGAACACTTAATTGTGCTCATGTAGAACCTGTACTTAGACCAAGAAGCAGCTGTTCAAAGAGAACAAAGGGGTACTTTGTGGATTAAAATCAGGTAAGGTGTGTGTCAGGGTTGTATCCTTTCATCCTATTTATTCAATCTGTATGTGCAGAGCGAATAATCCGAGAAGCTGGACTATATGAAGAACATGGCATCAGGATTTGTGGAAGGCTCCTTAACAACCTGTGTTATGCAGATCACACAGCCTTGCTTGCTGAAAGCAAAGAGGGCTTGAAGCACTTACTGATGGAGATCAAAGACTGCATCTTTCAGTATGGATTATACCTCAACATAAAGAAAACAAAAATCCTCACAACTGGACAAATAAGCAACCCTGATAGATGGAGAAAAGATTGAAATTGTCAAGGATTTCATTTTCCTTGGGTTTACGATTAACACCCGTGGATGCAGCAGTCAAAAAATCAAAAGACGCATTGCCCTGGGCAAATCTACTGCAAAATAACTCTTTCAAGAGTTAAAAAGAAAAGATGCCACTGTGGAGTGTGCCTGACACAAGCTGTGGTATTTCCAATCACCTAATATGCATGAGAAAGCTGAACAATGAATACGGAAGGCTGAAGAAGAATTGACTCCTTTGAATTATGGTGTACCATCCTCACAAAGAATATTGAATATACCACGGACTGCCAGAAAAATAAACAAGTCTGTCTTGGAAGAAATATGGCCAGAATGCTCCTTAGAAGCAAGGGTGGCGAGACTTCGTTTCATATACTTTGGACATGTTATCAGGAGGATAACATGAGTCCCTGGAGAAGGACATCATGCTTGGTAAAGTGGTGTAGGTCAGTGAAAAAGAGGAAGACCTCAGTGAGATGGACTGACACAGTAGCTGCAACAGTGGGCTTAAGCAGAGCAGTGCTTGTGAGGATGGTGCAGGACCTGGCAGTGTTTCGTCCTATTGTATGTAGATAGGGTCACTGTGAGTCGGGACCGACTGGATGGCACCTAACAACAATAACAACCCAGTCGCCCTGCCATCAGTCTGCCTCACAATAATCTTCCTAAGATGTAAAACTAATGATATCACTCCTCTTTTAAAATAAGCTTCAATGCGTTCCATTCCCATGGATTAATTCCCAAAATATATATAAAAAAAAATATAAGCATGGCTTATTAGGCACTTGTCCCTATTTATTTTTCCAGCTTCTCTGTCTACCTCTTCCCACTGCTCTTTCCCTAATCACAGAAAACTGCCCACTGTTCAATGAACATTCCATGTTTTTCTGTGTCTCCATTCCTTAGCTCTCACTGCTTTCTACGTCTGGAATACACCAACCTTTTGTCTAAACTGTGTAAATTCCACTCATCCTTCAAGAATAAAATCTTATCTCTTGGTAATTTTCCCCAGTCTTTCAAAGTGAGCTTTCTTTTGGGTACTTTGTTCACTCTCTCCATTTGACCCTTATTAGCACTGAAAATGTAACTTATCTGTTTATGTTTGTCTCATTCGTAAACTCGTGAGCTTATCAAAGGCAGAGAGTCTATCTGATTTGTCTTGTTCTCCCCAGTTCTTAGCAGGATGCCTGGTATATAATAGATGCTCACATTTTTTGTTGACTCAATGGATGAATATATATTGTAAGAGTTAGGATTAGGTTGGTTTCAATACAGTAAAAAACTAGAAATATATGACTCAAAAAGGCAGAGAATGTTTTCATCTCATGTCAGAGAAACCCATACAGCCTGTTCAGGGCTGTATGGTAGCTTCATGACGGCATCAGTGTCCCAAAAATTTACTAAAATGCTGCTCCCCATCTTAGCTTTAAGAGCTCCCTGAAACCCTGGTGGCATAGTGATTAAGTGCTACGGTGGTTAACCAAGAGGTTGGCAGTTCGAATCCACCAGGTGCTTCTTGGAAACTCTATGGGGCAGCTCTACTCTGTCCTATAGGGTCACTATGAGTCAGAATCGACTCGATGGCAGTGGGTTTTTTTTGGTTTATGGCCCAAAATGGCTGCCGGTACACCAGTGATTACATCTGAGTTCCAGGCAATAGGAAGAAAGAAGTAGGAAAAGAAAAAAGGCCAGAAGCCCTCTCTCTTAGCTGACCAGGGCTCCTTTAAAAATATTTCTCAGGCATCCATATAAGTACTTCTGTTTACATCTCTTTTGCCACCCCTGGCTTCAAGGGAGGTTGGGAAATACAGTCCTTAAGATGTAGAATAAAATCAGGCTTCTGTTTGTGAGTGAGAAGGGCAGAATGGATATCAGGTCAGCACTTAGCAGTCCCTGGCACAAAGTTCTTTGTGATCCTTCCTGATAGCTGTGGCGTTTGGATAAAGAGTCTATGCCCTGGTTGAATGGGACTTCACCTGTGCTACTTGGAATTTGCAAATGATTTGCTATTTGGGTACCGTAGCCAAAGATCTTGTTGTTGTTAAATGCTCAAGTCATTTCCAACTCATAGTGACCCTGTATACAACAGAACGGAACATTACCCAGTCCTGTGCCATCCTCACAATCATTGCTATGTTTGAACCCATTGTTGCAGCCACTGTGTCAGTCCATCTTGTTGAAGGTCTTCCTGTTTTTTGCTGACACTCTACTTTACCAAGCATGATGCCCTTCTCCAGGGATTGATCTTTCCTGATAACATGGTCAAAGTAAATGAGATGAAGCCTTGACATCCTTGCTTCTAAGAAGCATTCTGGCTGTTCTGCCAGGACAGATTTGTTCATTCTTCTGGCAGTCCATGGTATTTTCAATATTCTTTGTGAACACCAGAATTCAAATTCTCGATTCTCCTTTCGTGTTTCTTTTTCAGTGTCTATGTTTGGAATGCACTGAAAATATCAAATGAGGAGATTGAAATTACCAAGGACCTAGATAATAAAAATGTTGAAGTACAGGATCTTTTAAATTCTACTGTCATTTGATTAAAGGATTCTGTGGCGCAACATTTTACAACATTCTTAGAATGAGCTTTGAGAGGATATTGTCTTTTCCTCCCAATCAGTAGAGAGAATCTCAGGTAGATATTCCTATAAAAATGAGAATCCATCTTGGATCTATGACTTCAGAAGGGTTGATTATACTGCACTCATCAGAATCCATTTAGATTCCAGGCTATAGCTCCCTGATCTCAAAGTGAGGCAGGCTATACATTCTTATCCTCTGGGGTTGGAAGGGTAGGGATGAGCCACGGGAAGGGCCAGGCTGGATGTGCAGTGTTAAGGTACCAATCTCCAGAACTGGACAAGTAGAGGACTCCAATCTTCTCCTGGAGCAGTTTTTCAGGTTTGGGCCCACAAAATTGGCACCAACTAATTGGGAGACTCCTGAAATGCTGTCACTATCCTGGAATTTCTGGTTAACCACAAAGGTCCCAAATCCTGTTCATGTTTAAGCTGGAGTGAATGGCCTCCATCAGGTGGTGCCGCATTTCAGTTGGACCTGAACAGGTTTGGACTGGGCAGCCTGTCTCTGGTATTTCCGACTAACCTACTGTCATTTTGGTAGCAATACCACAGTAACGTAAAAATGCAATTCCACATTTTACCCAGTTAAATTTTTGTGTCCCATTATGGCATTATGGCCAGATTCTACTGAAAGGAAGTAAGTTCCATTGATGATTGTTGTGGATCACATCTGGGTTTAGGGCCATTTTGCTCATCATATTGACTGGAATTCAGCCATTAGAAAACTTATTTTATTCAATAAGCATCTTATTTTAGACTGTAACAACCTGGAGGTTAAGGAATTTTGCCTGAGATAATCCAAAGTGTAAGTGGCTAAGAAGAGCTTGTGCCCCATACTGTGCACTTAGGGTAACAGCTACCATTTATTGAACGTTTCCACTCCACATCCCTCATCCCCACTGACTCCATAAAGCTTACCGAGCTCTCTATTTGCCCTATTTTTTAAAATAATTTTTATTGAGCTTTAAGTGAAAGTTTACAAATCAAGTCAGTCTGTCACATATAAGCTTATATACACCTTACTCCATACTCCCACTTATTCTCCCCCTAATGAGTCAGCCCTTCCAGTCTCTCCTTTCGTGACAATTTTGCCAGTTTCTAACCCTCTCTACTCTCCTATCTCCCCTCCAGACAGGAGATGCCAACACAGTCTCGTGTCCACCTGATACAAGTAGCTCACTCTTCGTCAGCATCTTTCTCCTACCCATTGTCCAGTCCCTTCCATGTCTGATGAGTTGTCTTTGGGAATGGTTCCTGTCCTGGGCCAACAGATGGTTTGGGGACCATGACCGTCGGGATTCCTCTGGTCTCAGTCAGACCATTAAGTCTGGTCTTTTTATGAGAATTTAGGGTCTGCATCCCACTGATCTCCTGCTCCCTCAGGGGTTCTCTGTTGTGCTCCCTGTCAGGGCAGTCATCGATTGTGGTCGGGCACCATCTAGTTCTTCTGGTCTCAGGATGATGTAAGTCTCTGGTTCATGTGGCCCTTTCTGTCTCTCGGGCTCACAGTTATCATGTGACCTTGGTGTTCTTCATTCTCCTTTGATCCAGGTGGGTTGAGACCAATTGATGCATCTTAGATGGCTGCTTGTTAGCATTTAAGACCCCAGACGCCTCATTTCAAAGTGGGACGCAGAATGTTTTCATAATAGAATTATTTTGCCAATTGACTTAGAAGTCCCCTTAAGCCATAGTCCCCAAACCCCCGCCCTTGCTCCGCTGACCTTTGAAGCACTCAGTTTATCCCGGAAACTTCTTTGCTTTTGGTCCAGTCCAGTTGAGCTGACCTTCTGTGTATTGAGTATTGTCCTTCCTTTCACCTAAAGTAACTCTTATCTACTAACTAATCAGTAAATAACCCTCTCCCACCCTCTCCCCTCCCCCCCCCGTAACCACAAAAGTATGTGTTCTTCTCAGTTTATTCTATTTCTGAAGATCTTATCATAGTGGTCTTATACAGTATTTGTCCTTTTGCTTCTGACTAATTTCGCTCAGCATAATGCCTTCCAGGTTCCTCCATGTTATGAAATGTTTCACAGATTTGTCACTGTTCTTTATCGATGCGTACTATTCCATTGTGTGATTATACCACAATTTATTTAACCATTCATCTGTTGATGGACACCTTGGTTGCTTCCAGCTTTTTGCTATTGTAAACAGAGCTGCAATAAACATGGGTGTTCTATTTGCCCTATTTTACAGATCAAGAAACACAGAGAGATTTTGCAATTTTGCAAATGGTCCAAGCAAGGGAGCAGAAATTCTTCCCAGTTTTGTTTGACTTCAAAGCTTGTATTCTTAACCATTTTCCAAATTCTATAAACAGAAGGAGGAAGCATATTGTAATAATTAATCCAGACCTTGGGGTCTGGAACACAGATTAAAGCCACGGCTCAACCTTTTACTAGCTCTGTAACATTGCATAAATTATTCAAACTCTCTGCATATTAGTATCTTTACCTGTAATACGGGAATATTAATAGTACTTACTTTCTATGGTTGGTGTGAATAATACCTGAGAGATATCTCATAGAGCTTCAAGATACTTGCCAGCATCACTTCCCCCAGTGACCTAATGCCCTGTCCACAGCTATTAGTTATTTGGAAAGATACATGCTAATTTCATTTATAATAAGTTGTTAATAAACAACAGCAACAACAAAAACCCAAACCCATCACTCTCGAGTCAACTCTGACTCATATTGGCCCTATAGGACAGAGTAGAACTGCCCCATAGATTTTCCAAGGCTGCAATCTTTCCAGAAGATTGCTACATCTTTCTCCCTTGGAGCAGCTGGTGAGTTTGAGCTGTTGACCTTGTGGTTAGCAGCCCAGTGCTTAACCACTGAGATACAAGGGCTCCTTAAGGTATTAATAACTAAAAAAAAAAAAACAAATGAATGCATCAAACCAAATCTCCTGTGAGTCAATATAAAATACAGACAAAAGCAAAAGGAGACATGTAATTAGGATGACTCTAACTAATCTAATTGCTGGACCTGGTTCAGCAAACAGGTACAGAGGATGGCTAAACTCAGAACAAATTACTGAGCTGAAGACACAGATATGGAAGTTACCAACGGTTGCAGAAGCCTGGCGTATGGTATAAGCCCTCAGAGAAAGTATGTAGAAGAAAAAGAGAACCAGGGACAGCTCTTGGGGAAACCCCCCATGAAGGACTGGATGGAAGAAGAGGAACTCATGGAAGAATCCAAGAAGAAAGGACTTGACTGGAGGCACAACGATAGAGAGGAGAGCCACAGAATCTGTTCTAGACATGCAAACCATGTATTACTGTCCCCTTGCTAGAGAACATGCCTACCCCTACCGTAATCCGAGAATGCTTCCTCAAAAGGCCCGAAACTACTGGCTAGAGGAGGCCAGGACTTCACACAAGATTCAACTGGGTCAAGCAGAAAAGGCCAGCTCTTTGATGTGTGTAACTGTAATTGGACCTGTAGTCATTTAACTGAGCTTTTGAACGGGAGGCTATGTAAATCCAGATCAGGATGGCCATATAATTACCAAAGCAGATAGACCACTAAAGTAGGTTGGAAGAGGAGTGATGTGAGTCTTAGTGGGCCTGGAGTGGTTGAGACAGAAACAGGTTTTCATCTTGACGCTATCTGGTTCCAGTCATTCAGAGGTCCAGAGGCATTCCTGCTATTTAGGCTACTTTGAGTGGTTTGGGGTCCTATGGCCAGTGATGCCAAATCTGAGGCAGAAATCAAGGGAGAAAAGCATTTTTAGGAGGTGTCTTCATCACCTAGTGCTGCTATAACAGAAATAGCACAAGTGGATGGTTTCAACAAACAGAAGTTTATTCTCTCACAGTCCAGTAGGCTAGAAGCCCAGATTCAGGGCGACTGCTCTGTCAGCTCTGGAGAAGGAGAAGGGTCCTTGTTATCAATCTTCCCCTGGCCTAGGAGATTCTCTGTGCAGGAACCCCGGGTCCAAAGGACATGCTCTGCTCCTGGTGCTGCTT
The DNA here is from genome assembly GCF_024166365.1 of Elephas maximus indicus. Taxonomy (NCBI): domain Eukaryota; kingdom Metazoa; phylum Chordata; class Mammalia; order Proboscidea; family Elephantidae; genus Elephas; species Elephas maximus. The sequence goes on from NC_064836.1 coordinate 69,776,090, forward strand.
TCTTGGTGGTATGATGTTCCCCTGTCTCTCTGCTTGATTCTCTCTTTTATATCTCAGAAAAGCTTGGCTTAAGACGTTATCTAATCTCGTAGGTCTCATCAACATAACTGCCGCAAACCTATCTCGTTAACGTCATAGTGATAGTATTTACAACACGTAGCGAAATCACGTCAGATGACAAAATGGTAGGTAATCATACCATACTGGAAATCATGACCTAGACAAGTTGACAGATACTTTTGGGGGACACAAGTCAATCCGTGACAGAGGAAAGTATAATTTTTTTTTTTTTAATAGGTGGTGGTGTGGTTTTTTTTTAATAGGTGGTGTTGTGGTTAAGTGCTACAGCTGCTAACAAAAGGATTGGCAGTTCGAATCCACCAGGCACTCCTTGGAAACTCTATGAGGCAGTTTTACTCTGTCCTATAGGGTCACTATGAGTCGAGATTGACTGGACGGCACTGAGGTTTTTTTTGTTTTTAAAACTATAGCATTATGCTACAATGGATTCTGATTCATTGCCACCCCGTGTGTGCTGAGTAGATCCCAAACCACTCAAGGTAGCCTAACTAGCAGAATCCGGGGCCAGGAACTGAGTTTCTGGGTGGTTCAAAGCTACCCAAAAGTGTCTTGGAAGACAGCCTGGGTGATATGCTTCGAACAGGTCACAGCCTTGAAAACCCTGTGGAGCAAAGTTCTACTCTGCACACCTGAGGTTCTCATAAGTCAGAACTGATTGATGGCAGCTAACAACAACGACAATGCTGTAGCAAGATTAAGGTTACAGACCGAAATTTATCTATTCATTTGGTGCAGAAATGAGGAATTGACCTTGCTTAGGATAGATTTAGAGTATTGGTGACAATGATGCATGCGGTGGCTGGAAGAATGAAATGGGGGAAATGGCTGTGCAGGGGAGAAGAAGGACAGTTTGGAAGATGCAGCTTTTTTTTAGATTAAAATTAACAGAAATTTGCTCGGAGCAAGTGGCGACAGAAAAGCAATCTCTAAAGCACTGGTCTCCAGAGTGGAGAGTATGGGGTACTGGGTATCCTGTGAGGTACAGGGGGATTCACTGAAGTGCAGGAAGAAAATAGTAGAACTTCTACTTGTATTTTCTCTTTTTTTTAATTTATTTTTTGTGTAGCTTTATGAAGTACATAATATAGTAAAAAATTGATACATTCACATAATCTGTAATTAAATACAATTTGTTGTGGGTGTGTACTCAACAATTTTATTGATAACAGTATGTAACCAAAAGTTTTTGAGGCCGAGGCAGTAAAATATCAAAGATACAAGATGTTCATTCTTTAAAAAGCAAATATTGTAATAGGCATCATGGAGCTACATGAAGGCAAATGTTTTGGCCAAGTAAAAATAAAATACTGGAAACAGGTGTGTCCTGGTCCTAAAGAAGTTTTACTTTCTCATACTTTTTTTCTTTGTGCTTTCTTGAAACCTTTGCTTCTTTCTTAATGAGGTGAGCTTTATAAAACTAGGATCAGGGTAGAGCTCAATAAGTATTTTTTATTTGATTACTTTTCCAGACCAAAGACTCTTGGTCATCAATGACTGAACCTAACATATCCAAAAACACCAGGTATGAAATGAAACATTTCTGTAAAGCGTGTGCCAGAAGAATCACTTTGCTTTTTTCTTAACTCAGTGGTCTTTGGATGTCTGAATGGCTCATTCCTAAATCAGTAACAGAAAGAAAAAAAAAAAAACTTTCTGGTGGCTAAAACTAAGGCAAGAGCTCTCTACTCTTTTTTTTTTTTTTCCTACTTAAGGTAGGCAAACAACATGGAAGATAGAAAACAGCTTGTTCCAAACATTGAGAAACCCTTGCTTTTGCTACAGCTTTATGATAAAAATAAGAAAATCCATTGAATAGTAACATCTGGTGTTGTTGATATTACTATTGATGTAACTATGATGTTACTACTATAGTTGTATACCTATAGTCCTCTAGAAGATAGTATTTATAGCTTCCTAAAAAGGGCAATCTTAGGCTAGATTATCTAGAGAAGCAAAACCAGTAAAGTGTATAAATATATATATAGAGAGAGATTTATATCAAGAAAACAGCACATGTGATTGTAGAGGTTGGAATGTCCCAAGTCCGTGGATCAGGATAGAAGCCTCTCCCAATTCATGCAGCCTCAGGTGCTGGTGAACCCAAGATCGGCAGGTCAGAGAACAGGGCTCCCACTCACAGGGTGTTAAAGTCGAGGAATCTCAAGATTGGTAGGCAAGACTGCAAAGTTTCTCCTGATTCACGTAGCTACAGAGGCTGGCGAACCCAAGATTGGCAGGTCAGGGAGCAGGACTCTTGCTCACAGGCTGTGAAGATCAATGAACCCCAAGATTGGCAGGGAAGCTGCTAGCTCAAGTTCCAAGAACTGAAGGTCAGACGACAAGAGGCAGCTGTAGGATCTAGAACAAGCCAAAACCTTGGCAACGCAAGCAGGAAGGAGGTAGGTGGCAGAGGGCAAAGAGACGAAGGCTGAGGGGGTGGTGAGCCACCATAGGCCCTGCCCCTGCCGGTACCACTCAGCAGATTCCATCATGAGGATGATCACATATCACATTTCAAAAGGGAAATGATCATAACGTTATACAACTGCCAAAACACTGAGAATCATGGCCCAGCCAAGTTGACAATCTTAACCATCACAGGCAACATTTTTTCTTTTGTTCTTCAATTGAGGTGAGAGTGGAGGTATTTAATTAAAAAGTACCAAAGGACAAATATTGTGTGATCTCACTAATATGAAGTACCTAGAATAGACAAATATAGAGAGATCAGGGTTTAATAGTGGTTACCGGAAGTGGAAGGAAGGGAAAATGGGGGGCGGGGGGCGGGGAGGGTGTTGCTGTTTAGGAAACATTGAATTTTTGTTTATGGGGATGGAAAATTTGGCAAAGGATGTTGGTAATGTCGTACAACATGATTGATGTAACTGATCTCACCAAATTGTATATGTGAAAAGTGTTAAATTGACGAATAAGTTAACTATATTTTTACAAACAATAAAAGAATGGAAAAAAAGGTAAAGAGACGTTTTTGGCATAATGTTATGTGTGACGAGTGTAACTCAGCAACACGGAAAAGGCCTTTCTTGTAGATGCTTCACTATGAAGGTAAATCGGGGATCCTGAGAAGAGGATAGAGTGGGAGAAAAGATCAGGAGAGCTGGGCTGAGAGTGAAGAGCTCACAGGAAAACCACAGAGTTAAGATAAACTGCTAGACAATCACCTGAAATGGATGCAACATGAACTAAGGGTTGTTGTTGTTGTTGGGTGCCACTGAGTTGATTTGGACACATAGCAACCACATGTGAGAGAGTAGAACTTTCCCACAGGGTTTTCTACACTGCAGTCTTTACGGGAGCAGATCACCAGATCTTTCTCCCAAGGAGATGCTGGTGGGTTTGAACCACCAACCTTTTGATTAGCAGCTGAGTGCTTAACAGTTGTGCCACAGTTATTGGGAAAAAGTTTTTTAAAAAGTTTCCAATTTGTGTCATCTTTTAAATTCTGTGAGTGTGAACAGCTGCAAAACATGAATTTCTTTCTGGTCAGAAACCTCCTGGAAGATATGTCATACCTAAAAGATTATATACTTAAATGGACTCCTAGGTTGCCATCTGATTGCAATATTTAACCCTTGCTGTTTTTCAGGGTTAATTCGGCATTTTCTGTTCACTAGGGGATGTCATCTTTAACTTAAGAAAAACTATTGCCAGAAAATTCCTATCAAAGAGTCTGAACTTTCCAGAGAGAGGTCATCATCTAACCTAAAAATCTGTAACTGAGTTTGTAGTGAGAGTTGATATCACTTTGATGCTGCACTTGGTTTTAGTGGAAATTTTAATTCTTTATTTCCTCATTATATTATTAGAAAATTTATTTATGGTATTGATTTAGCTTTCAAGTAGCTTTGCTCTATCTTAGCATACTTATAGGCTTAAGTGTGATAACATCAAGTAGTATTCCAGGTAAAGACTAGATGACTGTCAAATGACAACTAGATGTATGAGATTGAAATAATTTATGACAAGCCTATGGCTCATATCTCATATGTGTATAGGTTATAGTTTGCCACATATTAATCTGAGCACACTTAAGTGATTAAAATTTGAATTATGGGGTGAGATATGTTAGGATTTATTTTCTTTCTCAAGGTAATTGAATGCATTATGTTGGCATTATTTTGAAAAAGAATAAAACCTTGTGAGCAAATGCATTCACAACCATTTTTTCCAGAAAAGCATGGGATACGAAACACAGGTAGAAATGTATGTGTACCCAGACACCTGCATCTCACCAAGCAAACTCATGAGAATAGTGGAGCCATATGGAATTCGTTTTTAAATGTGCTCTTGATCATTGTTCCCTTGATTCTTTTGTTATAGTCAACACCTGTTGGTTGGGAGAAGCACTTCTAGGTCTTAAGTGAAGCTCCAATGATGCCAGCCTTACTAAGTCCCAAACATCCTTTGTGGAAGTACAGTCCAAACATTTCAATTGTTGTTGTTAGTCTACTGTTAAAAATTGAACCAAGATTTTGAAGATTATTAGAAGCATCCCAGATGCTGAGTCTATGCATGCATTCTATCTGAAAATCAGTCTGCTTAGATACTCAAAGGTTTACCAATCAGAAATGGATGTTTTGTTTGGGTGGTGCCCAATGTAAGCAACTCTTAGAGGTTCCAGTCATATCTTCCTTGATGGGCTGATAGTTAATATAGAAATGTCTGTGTTTCAGCAAACAGATTTTTAAGCCTCATCTTCTAAGTCATCTGTTCAGTTAAACTAGTATTATGGAATACCAGATGGTTGGATAAGTCTGCGTATTATTTAAATCTTTAGCTCCCAAGGTATTTTCTGAACTAAAGGATCAATTCCAAGACAGTTTCCTTTTTTGGGACTGCCCAATCTTAGTTTCCTGGTGCTGCCGTAACACAAATACTGCAAATGAGTGAGTTTAGGAGCAAAAATTTATTTTCTCACATTTCAGGTGGTCAGAAGTACAAATTCAGAGTGTGGCTCTTGGGAGAAGGCCTTCTTTGTCTATTTCAGCTTCTAATAGTCAGCAGTCCTTGGAGTCTCTGAGCTTGTAGATTCATCTGCCTCTGAGTTATCAGATACTGTCTGTCTTCCCCCATATATGCTAACTTGTCTCTGTGTCTATGTTGCTCTTAATATCACTCAGAAGTGATTAGGTTTAGGACACACCCTACACTGATATGGCCTCAAAAACATAACAAAGAAAACCTTATTTCCAAATAAGATTACATCCAGAGATATAAGGGTTAGGGCTCCAACACATATTTTGGGGGGATGCAACTCAATCCCTAACAGAACTTACCCTTGCCTTGAAGAACTGAACAAGTCTACCTGGCTGCCCTGATGGTTACACAGGGTCATATTGAGCCACTATATCAAAATGGCTACATCTTCATATTTCCCAGTTCTGCTGTACTTACTGAAGTGGAGCTGGGGCCGGGGGGGATACTTGCTCTATTTTGAACGTCATTTTTATCTTGCCTAATTCTGGAATAAATAAACCACAGTTTAAGAAGCAGCTCATCAAAGTACAGTGAGATATGCTGCAGAAATCTTCAGACCAGTTGTAGGTATTTCTTTCTCCACTTAGCTTTTACCATGTAGCTATTCCCTGTCATTCATGGATCACGGTGAGAAGGCTGGGGTTTGAGAGGGATGAGATTTTAGAATAAAACATGTGATCTGATGCCTATTTAATTACACTCATATCTCATGTAGTGTATTTTGAATGAGGGGTTTATATTTCTAAAAGTTACGATCACTCTACCAATTTCAATGTTCTAAGTTTCTCACAACTTCCATTCATGTTTGTATCAGAAAGGAGCCTTACTTTTCCCATGGCCAGGATAGAAAAATAGCCTGTACTTTATTTTGTTGAACCAAGTTAGACCAATGAACATAGGAGGGTGAGTTTAAGCTGTCAAAAGAAAGAAACACAGATAAAAAACACCTCAGACTAAACATTTACACACTGTCTATCTGGACTCATTCTGACCAGTCTGTTTTTAAGTCTCTGGCGATGTGTAACAGATGGCAGAACAAGTGGTCCTGAGGGCTGCCAGCCTCCCATCCAAGGACCTAGGTGGCCACAGCATATGACTATCATCGTCAAAATTCAAAAAGTCTGAATAAACATCAACATTTTCATAAGGAAGCTGAGGAATTTAAGATGCACCAATCTAGTGAGAGAAATGCTCTGGAAAGGAAACCAGGGCAAACGCCTCCACACCGCTTGGACAGACCTTCTCATTTCCTATTTGGGGGCATCCACTTATTCCCAAATGTGAGAACTGAACAAACATCAACTTCACAACGCGTCTCACTGAAGGCATATTTTGATTTCAGAAATGTAGGAAGCCAACCAACGTAAGAAGTCTACCTATGAAAATTCCTGGCTACTTTCCCCCAGACTCAGACAAAAATGACAAGAAATATTTTTTTCTCTCAGGAAAGAAAATTCTGCTGAGATTTAAACGCTCCATTCTAGCCAGGATCTGGCATCTAGAATATTAGGCAAGACTACAGTCTGTTTAAAAAATTATATATAGTAAAAACAAACACATAGAGGAATGTCATGAAGTCTTTGCATATTGTTATAACATGTTTTAGGGTATTTCTAACAGGAAAAGTTTAGAGGCCAGAATACTTTTCAAATAATTTTTTCTTTTAGGTTAACTGTTTTCCTTTTTCAAACTTGTTAAATGAGAAACTGTCTTACTTAAATGTAGTAGAGGGGGCTTCAAAATATTTTTAGTATGCTGTTGTTAGGTGCCATGAAGTCGTTTCTGACTCATAGCAACCCCTATGCACGACAGAATGAAACGCTGCTTGGTCCTGTGCCATCCTCACAACCGTTGCTATGTTTGAGCCCATTGTTGCAGCCACTGTGTCAATTCATCTCGTTGAGGGTCTTCCTCTTTTTTTTGCTGACCCTCTACTTTACCAAGCATAATGTCCTTCTCCAGAAACTGGCCCCTCTGAAAAACCAGGTATTAAAAATCCTGTGAAGCACAGTTCTACTCGGACACACAGGGAGTCGCCATGGGTCGGAATTGTCTTGATGGCAGCTGGCGATAGCGAGAGCAATGTGTTCATGTGCATTTTAAGTCTTTAATCCCTACTTATGAAGTGAAGGGTTTTGTTTTTCTAACAACGTTCAGGCTTCTGAGCACAGATGGAGAAATCTAAAAAGGAAGCAGCAGAAATAGGCCTAAACTTGGAGAACAGCGAGTCCAATGCCCCAACTAAAATCGCTGTTTTTCTTGATAGAGATATGAGAGAAAAGGAGATGCTGAGAAAGCAGTTTGTTATTATTGAAAATGTATCTGTTTCGTTTGAATGAGGATCAGATTTTACAAATGATAGAACTGCTAACTTGGTTATGTTCTGGCCTAAACAGTCAGGCAGGATTTTGTTTCTTTTTCTCCTTTTGATGTCTGTACTTTGTGAGGCTATCAATTAATCCCTTACAATCTAATTGACAGGCAGGCAATCTAACTGTGGCAGGAGAACAATGATAATAAAAGAAGCCAAAAAAACTATAGGAATGTTCCTTATGATTCAAAGTTTATGGTCTACACATTGGGTAATTTAGACTAGAGTCGCCCGAAAAATAAATTAGTAGCTGTTTAAGAGTTTAATAGACTCTGGTTGTTGGTTACTTTTGCTCCCTTCCACATTGAAAGGAGTATGACCTATTAACTCCAGCAGAATTCTTGCTAAAACTGCACCGTAGGATTGAGCCAGCCATTATATTAAAAGTGGGGCCCTTCTACACTTGGACTGAATGAATTCAAGACTGCCAACCATTGTCAGTTAGTAGCTGAATTGCAGTGATCTTGGCACAGAGGGTTTAAAAATATGCTGTTGCCAGTCTCAGAAGAATTATTTTGCTTTAAGAGTACTTTGAAAACACACCAAATAGTACAGCAAGGCCAAATGTGTGTTTGGCACAGGTTTATCTACTATATTCATTTGTCTATTTTCATGGTACCTATCTGTATGCCTGAGCTTTTTATACAGAAACATAATATCCTTGAATGGAAGTGATTGGAAGCAAATCCATTTCTTCTGTATACTGAGACTATCATATTGAAAAGTATTAAGGGTCAGGGGTGGGCCAGACTTGTCGAGTGACTTGTGTATTGTTTATCATATACACTTCACATGCATGAGTTATCCATTTCTAAACAGAAGAGTAGCAAGGCAAGGACGCTTGATTGACTTTACTTTGGACAAAATTATATATATGTAGATTCTTCCCTGGGGTGGCAGTATGATGTTATTTAAAGAAAGTTGAACTAGGAATCAAGAAAACTTTATATAGTTTAATTGCCTACAAACTCACTGTGTAACAATGGACAAGGTACAATCACTCTGGGTCTTGGTTTCCTTACTTGTAAATTGAGAGGGTTTCAATCTTTAAGGTATTTTTTTTACTCTATGATTCTTAATCTACCAAAAATGATGAGAGGAAAATGAAAAGGGTATAAATACGATTAACAACATGACAATTTCCTAATTTTTGTTCCTTCCCAAATGCCATCTCTGTTCTAGAAGCTTTCTTTGCTCAAGCTCACCATTCCCGTAATTGATTCAGGAAACAAAAAGAGTGCTACAAACTTTAGCTGGGTTCTAGAGTCAAGATAATTCAGTGGTTTATGAGGCCAGATCAAAGCTGCTGTGGGAATAGCTAGTTCCATAAACATTCTTGGCATGGTTAGCTTCAGGGACTATACTTTGAATATGCAAACTTTTGACAGCAAACAAGGTCTAGGGACCAAGGATCTGAGTTCAATCCAATGGCTTCCACTTCTTCTCAGTCTCTGTGACATAAGACACATGCCCCTGTCCTAGGCCAGCTTCATGACCTTGCATGGCCACTTACTCTTTCTTACTCTCAGTTTCCCATTTATAAGATGAGGTGCTGTCTAAAGTCATTGACTACTCTGACTCTGATAGCCTACAGGCCTTTTAAAAGACACAAAATATTTGATGCTTAAGATAGAGCAAAACAGTCAACTCATCTTCCTCCCCAGACAGGTTGTTTTTGGAAAATTAATTGCATGCGTTAATTTTGCTATGATATAAGCTGACTTCTTTTTACTTCTCTAAAATAAATCTAGCCCAACATCTCAGGTTCCTCCCGTTCTTTGAAGCCAAGCTTACAGGATGTAGGCAATTCCTTTGTGCATCACCTGCTTCCCAGCTTTATTGTTGTCGTTAGCTGCCACTGAGTTAGCCTCGGTTCACAGTGACCCCATGCACAACAGCAGGAAATGCCGCCCTATCCTGCACGATTCCCGTGATCGGTCCTCGACTGGACTATTGGGATCTGTATGTTCCTGTTGGCCGATTTGTCAGAGGTCGCTTACCAGATCTTTCTTCCTGTTCTGTTTTAGTCTAGAAGCTTCGCTGAAACTTGTTCAGCATCACTGCAACACACTGCTTCTACTGACAGACAGGTGGTTGCTGTGCACGAGTTGCTGGGAATCGAACCTACTACTATACCCCTGGCTTTATTGGGCCCCCTTTAGACCCAGGAAAACATCTGTTTTTAAACAGTGTTTAAGTTATTCTGGTTGCATCAATGGAGTCTTTTTAAGAAAAGAAACAAAGTCCTCTGCAGCAAGGAACAATGCTATTCAGCACTGGGATAGTGTCAGATAAAGCTAAGGCAGCTTCCAATATTTTATTGTGGGGGGAACCCCATTAATTGTATTAATTTTACATTTCGCACCTGAGCTCAGTTGCACTAATAATCAACTCCTGTGGAAGGCTCTTGGCAAAATTTTGAAGATGGTGAGTTTGCTTTCTAATATTCTGCTACTTCCTTTTGGTTCCTCTTGATTTTGGTGGGTCCCCCACCTTAGTCTTTTCACATATCTGCCCTTCAGGATGGACATGAAATTCATGATTAAATTTCTGCCACAGCCATTGTTGCTTTAAGGAACTCACTCTGATCTCACTTGCTGATCATTACAGAATTTTAGAGTCTGTTTCGCTTCTTGGGTGGCGGTTTTATCTGACATGCTCACCGAATAACAAGATATTAGATTCTAAAGTCATCCTCTTTATTTTTCACTTTACATTCTTTATCTAAACTAAATTCTTCCCTTTGTTCATCAAAAACGTACCATTTTGGCAACCTCCTCATTTCTGTGACCAGTTCCTTTTTTCTGGCCCAAGGAAAGCTTGGGGGGTCTCTCTACGTCTTCTTTCCCTCCACACTTAACATCTATTCTGTCACCAGTCACTATAACCTGTGTCTTTGACTTGTCTCTCTTTTCCACCCTACCTAGGGGACATTGCAGGCATCTGGTAAGTACTTTATTTCGGGAAAATATTCTTAGATTTGTCTGTTCACAGAACTATCTAGAATCTATTCTTTGTAATGGAGCAAGGCAAGAGATGAGGGCTAAGAGTTATTAAACACCAGTTACTGTCCTAGCCACAGTACACAGGTTATTTATCTACATCTTACCTTTTGAAAATTACCCTCTGAGGTATTTTTGACTGAATTTATGAGCAAAATAGAATTTAAAAAGCTAAGGGATTTGTCTGGGATCATATTAGTAAATAAGGAAGAGTTTCTGGAATTATTTCCATTTCAGGGAGTACTGCTGAACTTTAATAACATTTTGAATAATAATGATGATGATGATATCACATTATTGACCACTTACTATGTAATACTAGGCATTGGCCCAGAAGCGCTTTGCCTACTTTATGCCATTTTATCCTCACGACTGCTATCTGAGGAAGTTACAAGATGAGAAAACTGAGGCTTAAAAAAAAAAACTAGAGGCTTACAGAGGTTAAATAACTTGACCAAAGTGTCATAGCTAGGTGTTAACAAAACCTATACTGCATCCTGGTGGTGCAGTGGTTAAAGAGCTTCGCTGTTAACTAGAGTGTTGGCAGTTCAAATCCAGCAGCCGCTCATTGGAAATCCTATGGGGCAGTTCTGCTATGAGTTGGAATTGACTCAACAGCAACGGGTTTGGGTTTTTTTGTTTGTGTTATGTTGAATCCCAGTCATCTTGAGTTCAAAATCTCCACTTTTAACCACATTAACTGAACTCTCACCTTCCATGTGGAAAACCCAGGTTCAATTCCCGGCTAACGCAGCCCATGCTCCCCACTCCCTGTCTGTGAGTGGAGGCTTGTGTGTTGCTATGATGCTGAACAGGTTTCAGCGGCAGAGCTTCCAGGCTAAGAAAAACTAGAAAGAAAGGCCTGACAATCTACTTCCAAAAATCAGCCAATGAAAACCCTTTGTATCACAATGGTCTGATCCACAAACCAATTATGAGGAAGGAGAAAGACCAGACAGCATTTTGTTTCACTGTGTGTGGGTTTGCCATGAGCCGGGGTTGCCATGAGTTGGGGCTGACCCTAGGCAGCTAACAAAGACAACAAGAAAAATGAAAACCAAACCCACTTGCTGATTCTGACTCACGGCAACCCTAGGTGTTACTGAGTAGAACTTCTCTATCAGGTTTTCTTGGCTGTAATCTTTACAGAAGCAGATTGCCAGGCCTTTCTTCAACAACAGCAACTGTATTTGAAAGTCAAAATAGCACTTTTTTTTTTTTAGCTCAGCCATCATTTGCAAAACAATCCCCATCTCTCCGTATGAAAATTGTCACATATAAACATTGCATACCTTCCCGTAGTGGCTAGCCCAGTGCGAGGCACAAAGCTTATGGTCAATATGTACTTGTTAGTTATTTTTTTCACAGTTAAAAGCTGTTTCCTCATGAGCAGCTATATTAATATATCTCTTCAACTTATACTAAACACAACTGGAAAAGTCGTGACTGAACTCTGGGTTAGGAAAAATATTGTACTGTGAGTCAAAGGGCCTGCGTTCTAGTCCTGCTTTGACATTAACGCCTGTGAACCTCAGTTCCTTCATCTGTAACTTAAAATGCTTGGGAGACCAAGCATTGTTAGGACAAAGTTATGATTTTAAAATGCACTTGTTGGGCAAACCCACATTTGTAGTTCCAGTCGTATTTTAAAAAATTTTATTAGAAAATACTTTTACTTCCAGTCACAACAAGGAATATATGGAATGTCAAGTTCAGCACAGTGGTTTTGTTCAATGGTGTTTAACCCACTGCTGTTGAGTTGATTCTGACTCATAGCAACCTTTTAGGACAGAGTAGAACTGCCCCATAATGTTTCCAAGGTTGTAAATCTTTTTTTTTTTTATTAACTTTTACTGAGCTTCAAGTGAATGTTTACAAATCAAGTCAGACTGTCACATATAAGTTTATATACACCTTACTCCATACTCCCACTTGCTCTCCTCCTAATGAGTCAGCCCTTCCAGTCTCTCCTTTCGTGACAATTTTGCCAGCTTCCCACTCTCTCTATCCTCCCATCCCCCCTCCAGACAGGAGATGCCAACACAGTCTCAAGTGTCCACCTGATATCATTAGCTCACTCTTCATCAGCATCTCTCTCCTACCTAGTGTCCAGTCCCTTTCATGTCTGATGAGTTGTCTTCGGGAATGGTTCCTGTCCTGGGCCAACAGATGGCTTGGGGACCATGACTGCCGGGATTCCTCTAGTCTCAGTCAGACCATTAAGCCTGGTCTTTTTATGAGAATTTGGGGTCTGCATCCCACTGATCTCCTGCTCCCTCAGGGGTTCTCTGTTGTGCTCCCTGTCAGGGCAGTCATCGATTGTGGTCGGGCACCATCTAGTTCTTCTAGTCTCAGGATGATGTAAGTCTCCGGTTCATGTGGCCCTTTCTGTCTCTTGGGCTCTTAGTTATCGTGTGACCTTGGTGTTCTTCATTCTCCTTTGATCCAGGTGGGTTGAGACCAATTGATGCATCTTAGTTGGCCACTCGTTAGCATTTAAGACCCCAGATGCCACACTTCAAAGTGGGATGCAGAATGTTTTCATAATAGAATTATTTTGCCAATTGACTTAGAAGTCCCCTTAAACCATGGTCTCCAAACCCCTGCCATTGCTCCACTGACCTTTGAAGCATTCGGTTTATCCCGGAAACGTCTTTGCTTTTGGTCCAGTCCAGTTGAGCTGACCTTCCGTGTATTGAGTATTGTCCTTCCCTTCACCTAAAGCAGTTCTTATCTACTAATTAATCAGTAAAAAACCCTCTCCCACCCTCTCTCCCTCCCCCCCTCGGAACCACAAAAGTATGTGTTCTTCTCAGTTTATAGTATTTCTGAAGATCTTATCATAGTGGTCTTATACAATATTTGTCCTTTTGCCTCTGACTAATTTCGCTCAGCATAATGCCTTCCAGGTTCCTCCATGTTATGAAATGTTTCACTGATTCGTCACTGTTCTTTATCGATGCGTAGTATTCCATTGTGTGGATATACCACAATTTATTTAACCATTCATCTGTTGATGGGCACCTTGGTTGCTTCCAGCTTTTTGCTATTGTAAACAGAGCTGCAATAAACATGGGTGTGCATATATCTGTTCGTGTGAAGGCTCTTATTTCTCTAGGGTATATTCCGAGGAGTGGGATTTCGGGTTGTATGGTAGTTCTATTTCTAACTGTTTAAGATAACGCCAGATAGATTTCCAAAGTGGTTGTACCATTTTACATTCCCACCAGCACTGTATAAGAGTTCCAATCTCTCCGCAGCCTCTCCAACATTTATTGTTTTGTGTTTTTTGGATTAATGCCAGCCTTGTTGGAGTGAGATGGAATCTCATGGTAGTTTTAATTTGCATTTCTCTAATGGCTAATGATCGAGAGCATTTTCTCATGTATCTGTTAGCTGCCTGAATCTCTTCTTTAGTGAAGTGTGTGTTCATATCCTTTGCCCACTTCTTGATTGGGTTGTTTGTCTTTTTGTGGTTGAGTTTTGACAGAATCACATAGATTTTAGAGATCAGGTGCTGGTCGGAGATGTCATAGCTGAAAATTCTTTCCCAGTCTATAGGTGGTCTTTTTACTCTTTTGGTGAAGTCTTTAGATGAGCATAGGTGTTTGATTCTTAGGAGCTCCCAGTTATCGGGTTTCTCTTCGTCATTTTTGGTAATGTTTTGTATTCTGTTTATGCCTTGCATTAGGGCTCCTAATGTTGTCCCTATTTTTTCTTCCATGATCTTTATCGTTTTAGTCTTGATGTTTAGGTCTTTGATCCACTTGGAGTTAGTTTTTGTGCATGGTGTGAGGTATGGGTCCTGTTTCATTTTTTTGCAAATGGATATCCAATTATGCCAGCACCATTTGTTAAAAAGACTCTCTTTTCCCCAATTAACTGACACTGGGCCTTTGTCAAATATCAGCTGCTCATATGTGGATGGATTTATATCTGGGTTCTCAATTCTGTTCCACTGGTCTATGTGTCTGTTGTTGTACCAGTACCAGGCTGTTCTGACTACTGTGGCTGTATAATAGGTTCTGACATCAGGTAGAGTGAGGCCTCCCACTTTCTTCTTCTTTTTCAGTAATGCTTTGCTTATCCGGGGCTTCTTTGCCTTCCATATGAAGTTGGTGATTTGTTTCTCTATCACCTTAAAAAATGACATTGGAATTTGGATCGGAAGTGCATTGTATGTATAGATGGCTTTTGGTAGAATAGACATTTTTACTACGTTAAGTCTTCCTATCCATGAGCAAGGTATGTTTTTCCACTTAAGTATGTCCTTTTTAATTTCTTGTAGTAGAGCTTTGTAGTTTTCTTTGTATAGATCTTTTACATCCTTGGTAAGATTTATTCCTAGGTATTTTATCTTCTTGGGGGCTACTGTGAATGGTATTGATTTGGTGATTTCCTCTTTGATGTTCTTTTTGTTGATGTAGAGGAATCCAAGTGATTTTTGTATGTTTATTTTATAACCTGAGACTCTGCCAAACTCTTCTATTAGTTTCAGTAGTTTTCTGGAGGATTCTTTGGGGTTTTCTGTGTATAAGATCATGTCATCTGCAAATAGAGATAATTTCACTTCCTCTTTGCCAATCCGGATGCCTTTTATTTCTTTGTCTAGCCTAATTGCTCTGGCTAGGACTTCTAGCACAATGTTGAATAAGAGTGGTGATAAAGGGCATCCTTGTCTGGCTCCCGTTCTCAAGGGAAATGCTTTCAGGCTCTCTCCATTTAGAGTGATGTTGGCTGTTGGCTTTGCATAGATGCCCTTTATTATGTTGAGGAATTTTCCTTCAATTCCTATTTTGGTGAGAGTTTTTATCATAAATGGGTGTTGGACTTTGTCAAATGCCTTTTCTGCATCAATTGATAAGATCATGTGGTTTTTGTCTTTTGTTTTATTTATATGGTGGATTACATTAATGGTTTTTCTAATATTAAACCAGCCTTGCATACCTGGTATAAATCCCACTTGGTCGTGGTGAATTATTTTTTTGATATGTTGTTGAATTCTATTGGCTAGAATTTTGTTGAGGATTTTTGCATCTATGTTCATGAGGGATATAGGTCTGTAATTTTCTTTTTTTGTGATGTCTTTACCTGGTTTTGGTATCAGGGAGATGGTGGCTTCATAGAATGAGTTGGGTAGTATTCTGTCATTTTCTATGCTTTGAAATACCTTTAGTAGTAGTGGTGGTATCTCTTCTCTGAAAGTTTGGTAGAACTCTGCAGTATAGCCATCCGGGCCAGGGCTTTTTTTTGTTGGAAGTTTTTTGATTACCGTTTCAATCTCTTTTTTTGGTATGGGTCTATTTAGTTGTTCTACTTCTGATTGTGTTAGTTAAGGTAGGTAGTGTTTTTCTAGGAATTCATCCATTTCTTCTAGGTTTGCAAATTTGTGAGAGTACAATTTTTTGTAATAATCTGATATGATTCTTTTAATTTCAGTTGGGTCTGTTGTGATGTGACCCTTCTCGTTTCTTATTCGGCTTATTTGTTTCCTTTCCTGTATTTCTTTAGTCAGTCTAGCCAATGGTTTATCTATTTTGTTAATTTTTTCAAAGAACCAGCTTTTGGCTTTGTTAATTCTTTCAATTGTTTTTCTGTTCTCTAATTCATTTAGTTCAGCTCTAATTTTTATTATTTGTTTTCTTCTGGTGCCTGATGGATTCTTTTGTTGCTCAGTTTCTATTTGTTCAAGTTGTAGGGACAGTTCTCTGATTTTGGCTCTTTCTTCTTTTTGTATGTGTGCATTTATTGATATAAATTGGCCTCTGAGCACTGCTTTTGCTGTGTCCCAGAGGTTTTGATAGGAAGTATTTTCATTCTCGTTGCATTCTATGAATTTCCTTATTCCCTCCTTAATGTCTTCTATAACCCGGTCTTTTTTCAGGAGAGTATTGTTCAGTTTCCAAGTATTTGATTTCTTTTCCCTAGTTTTTCTGTTATTGATTTCTACTTTTATTGCCTTGTGGTCTGAGAAGATGCTTTGTAATATTTCGATGTTTTGGATTCTGCAAAGGTTTGTTTTATGACCTAATATGTGGTCTATTCTAGAGAATGTTCCACGTGCACTAGAAAAAAAGGTATACTTTGCAGCAGTTGGGTGGAGAGTTCTGTATAACTCAATGAGGTCAAGTTGGTTGATGGTTGTAATTAGGTCTTCTGTGTCTCTATTGAGCTACTTACTGGATGTCCTGTCCTTCTCCGAAAGTGGTGTGTTGAAGTCTCCTACTATAATTGTGGAGGTGTCTATCTCACTTTTCAGTTCTGTTAAAATTTGATTTATGTATCTTGCAGCCCTGTCATGGGGTGCATAAATATTTAATATGGTTATATCTTCCTGATCAATTGTCCCTTTTATCATTATGTAGTGTCCTTCTTTATCCTTTGTGGTGGATTTAAGTCTAAAATCTATTTTGTCAGAAATTAATATTGCTACTCCTCTTCTTTTTTGCTTATTGTTTGCTTGATATATTTTTTTCCATCCTTTGAGTTTTAGTTTGTTTGTGTCTCTAAGTCTAAGGTGTGTCTCTTGTAGGCAGCATATAGATGGATCGTGTTTCTTTATCCAGTCCGGGACTTTCTGTCTCTTTATTGGTGCATTTAGTCCATTTACATTCAGGGTAATTATAGATAAGTGTTTAGTGGTGTCATTTTGATGCCATTTTATGCGTGTTGTTGACAATTTCATTTTTCCACTTACTTTTTTGTGCTGAGACGTTTTTCTTAGTAAATTGTGAGATCCTCATTTTCATAGTATTTGACTTTACGTTTGTTGAGTCGTTACGTTTTTCTTGGCTTTTATTTTGAGTTATGGAGTTGTTATACCTCTTTGTGGTTACCTTAATATTTACCCCTATTTTTCTAAGTAAAAACCTAACTTGTATTGTCCTATATCGCCTAGTATCCCTTTCCATATGGCAGTTCTATGCCACCTGTATTTAGTCCCTCTTTTTGATTATTGTGATCTTTTACATATTGACTTCAATGGTTCCCTGTTTTGAACATTTTTTTTTGTAATTAATCTTAATTTGTTTTTGTGATTTCCCTATTTGAGTTGATATCAGGATGTTCTGTTCTGTGACCTTGTGTTGTGCTCGTATCTGATATTATTGGTTTTCTGACCAAACAATTTCCTTTAGTATTTCTTGTAGCTTTGGTTTGGTTTTTGCCAATTCTCTAAACTTGTGTTTATCTGTAAATATCTTAATTTCGCCTTCATATTTCAGAGAGAGTTTTGCTGGATATATGATCCTTGGCTGGCAGTTTTTCTCCTTCAGTGCTCTGTATATGTCATCCCATTGCCTTCTTGCCTGCATGGTTTCTGCTGAGTAGTCTGAACTTATTCTTATTGACTCTCCCTTGAAGGAGACCTTTCTTTTATCCCTGGCTGCTTTTAAAATTTTCTCTTTATCTTTGGTTTTGACAAGTTTGATGATAATATGTCTTGGTGTTTTTCTTTTTGGATCAATCTTAAATGGGGTTCGATGAGATCTTGGATAGATATCCTTTCGTCTTTCATGATGTCAGGGAAGTTTTCTGTCAGGAGATCTTCAACTATTTTCTCTATGTTTTCTGTCCTCCCTCCCTGTTCTGGGACTCCAGTCACACGCAAGTTATCCTTCTTGATAGAGTCCCACATGATTCTTAGGGTTTCTTCATTTTTTTTTAATTCTTTTATCTGATTTTTTTTCAGCTATGTTGGTGTTAATTCCCTGGTCCTCCAGATTTCCCACTCTGCATTCTAATTGTTCGAGTCTGCTCCTCTGACTTCCTATTGCGTTGTCTAATTCTGTAATTTTATTGTTAATCTTTTGGATTTCTGCATGCTGTTTCTCTATGGATTCTTGCAACTTATTAATTTTTCCAGTATGTTCTTGAATAATCTTTTTGAGTTCTTCAACTGTTTTATCAGTGTGTTCCTTGGCTTTTTCTGCAGTTTGCCTTATTTCATTTCTGATGTCATCCCTGATGTCTTGGAGCTTTCTGTAAATTAGTTTTTTATATTCTGTATCTGATAATTCCAGGATTGTATCTTCATTTGGGAAAGATTTTGATTCTTTTGTTTGGGGGGTTGTAGAAGCTGTCATGGTCTGCTTCTTTATGTGGTTTGATATCGACTGCTGTCTCCGAGCCATCACTAAGAAAAAAAAAAAAAGATATAGTAGTGATTTATTCTATGTTTGCTCACTGAGTCTTATCTTGTTTTGTTTTCTTTCAATATACGTCGATGGGCTACTAGATTGTGCTGTCTTGTTTGTTGTAGCCCTTGACTTACTTATGTCCTATTACCAGCTGGTTTGGGCTGTTGCCAGATATATATGCCTGAGTCTATTCACTATTCTTGAGTAGAATCTGATTTGGGGTCATCATGTGTGTGCTGCACCCTAACATCTATCCACCTCGAGCAGTAGTGGTGATAGTTGTGTGCACCAGATTCTAGTAGCAGCTGGGGTTCACACTCCAGGGGGGGCAGGATGCTGACAGGCTTCCCCCAAGTGTCAGTGAGGTAGGTGTGTCTCTATTCCTATAGCACCTTGGTGGGAGGGCTCTGCAGCTGTACCTTAGACCCCCAATGCAAGTACCTCTACTGATTGGTAGGTGTCACCCTCCTTAGACCCCTAAGGCAAGAGGCTAGGTGGTCTGGGGGGAGCTTCAGCCTTCAGTTCCCTGTTGTGGGTCAGTTAGGGCTCTGTTGAATAAGCAGAGATATCAGACCTGGGAAACTTGTTTTTCCAGTAAATCCACTAAAAAAAATGCAGTCAGATCTCTATCAGAACTGCCTTTGCATTATAACAGCCACCTTGTCCCCTGTAAGGATGAAAGCCCGAGATTTGGATCATATATGCTTGGCTGGAGCTGGTTCTGTGTTTTTAGTCCAATTAGGGAAGGATATTTGGTTCCTGGGTTTTTTGTGGTTGCTTCTCTCAGGCTGGAAGAATGGGTTAGGAAAAGGCCAAAAAAAAAAAAAAAAGGGAAAAGCAAAGCAGCAGAGCCAGAGCCGTTCTCCCTCTGGCTCAGGAAATTCCAATGTTAATGAAGCCACTTGGAAAGGGGAGGGGAGTGTTCAGAAAAACAGCAGAGAGTGGCACCCCGGAATATAGCCAAAGTTGCTTATCTTGCTTGGGATGACTATTTTATCTGAGATTCCCGAGGGGCGTGTCGCCTATGTGTGCTGGCTGTGTGGAGATTGTCCCCAAGGGTCTGGCCCGCTGAAGCCGCAGTCGGATCTTCTGCTGCCAGTCCAAAGCCCAGCGTCAAGGTTCCCCTGCTGGGACGCTGCACTCCCGGCTCCAAAATCAGTCGCTGCCTCCCAGGGACTTCTCATCCCGCCAGCCGCGTAGCTGCGTCGCCCCCGCGGACCGGCTGGACCCCCTCCCGGGGTTAGTTCAGGGGAGTGGGGCTGCACCCCGTGTTTGTGCCGTGACCAGAGGCCGTGTTCAGCTCCCCCGTGCCCAGTCCAAAGCCCAGCACCAAGGTTCCCTGGCTGGGATGCTGCACTCCCAGCTCCAAAACCAGTCACTGCTTCCCGGGGACTTCTCCTCCCACCAGCCGCGTCGCCACGCCTCCTGCGCGGAAGGCTGGGCCCCCTCCCGGGGTCAGTTCAGGGGGGTAGGGCTGCACCCTGTGTTTGCGCCATCACAGATGTCGTGTTCAGCTTCCCCTGTGCCCAGTCCTAAGCCCGGCGCCAAGGTTACCTGACTGGGACGCTGGCTCCAGGCTCCGAAAACAGTCGCTGCTTCCCCGTAGTTGTTTGTTCTTCGTCTCTGTCACTCAGGTCAACTCTTTAAATCTGAGTTTGTTGTTCAGGGTTCGTAGATTGTCATGTATGTGATCGATTCACTTGTTTTTCCGAGTCTTTGTTGCAAGAGGGATCTGAGGTAGCGTCTACCTAGTCAGCCATCTTGGCCCCGACCCGGTTGTAAATCTTTTACAGAAGCAGTTTGCTACATCTTTCTTCCATTGAACAGCTAGTGGGTTTATACTGCTAACCTTTTGGTTAGCAGGCAAGCACTTAAACACTGCGCCACCAGGGTTCCTTCTGTGGTATTTAGGAATGCAAATTGTTTAAACCCCGGTTTTGGTTGACCTGCGTGTTCGAGGTGTGTGTGTGTGTGTTTAGTATCAGTGGTCAGATCTAATCTAATCTGTGTAGTGCCTCAGAAGTAGACATGTGCTCAGAGTTCAGCCACATTAACTGTGAAATTTAGTTTAGTAACAAAAGTTATTTTCATTGATGTTTCCTATCATTCTCTTATTAATTAGGTTTTAATTCCAGTTTTTGAAAAAGAGATCAGTGAGTACTTTATGAGCGGTAAAATTCTTTAGATACGATATAAGAATTATAACTTTTATTCAGTGTTTAGTATTTTTCAGACACTATAAAAAAAAGTATCTTTAGTATATCCTTTAATCTTTACAATAACTTTCTGACGTAGGTGATATTAAAAAAAAAAAAAGAAAAAGTTATAGCCTGGACTAGACTCCGACATTCCGACTCATGGTGACCTACGTGTGGTAGAGTAGAACTGTGCTCCATAGGGTTTTCAGTGGCTGATTTTTCCGAGTAGATCTCTAGGCCTTTCTTCTGAGGCACCTCTGGGTGGACTTGAACTACTAACATTTTGGTTAGCAGTTGAACCCATTTACACCACCCATGGACTACAGCCGATATTAACAATTCCATTTTATAGGTAAGGCTATAATCTTTACAAGAGCATACTGCCACATCTTCCTCCCATGGAGCAGCTGGGGACTTCAAACCCCCAACAGTGAAGTATGTATATGTATATGTATATGTATATGTATATGTATATGTATATGTATATGTATATGTATATGTATATGTATATGTATATGTATATGTATATGTATATGTATATGTATAAGTATAAGTATATGTATAAGTATATGTATAAGTATATGTATATGTATAAGTATATGTATAAGTATATGTATATGTATATGTATATGTATATGTATATGTATATGTATATGTATATGTATATGTATATGTATATGTATATGTATAAGTATAAGTATATGTATAAGTATATGTATAAGTATATGTATAAGTATATGTATAAGTATATGTATATGTATAAGTATATGTATATGTATATGTATATGTATATGTATATGTATATGTATATGTATATGTATATGTATATGTATATGTATATGTATATGTATATGTATATGTATATGTATATGTATATGTATATGTATATGTATATGTATATGTATATGTATATGTATATGTATATGTATATGTATATGTATATGTATATGTATATGTATATGTATATGTATATGTATATGTATATGTATATGTATATATATAAAATGTGTGTGTGTGTTTCTCAAGGCTCTGGGAATTGACAGAATATCAAATGAGGTGTTTCAACAAATGAGATGTTTCAACAAACGAATGCAGTGCTGGAGGGGCTCACTTGTCTATGCCAAGAAATTTGGAAAACAGCTACCCAGCCAACTGACTGGAAGAGATCCATATTTATGCCTATTCCCAAGAAAGGTGATCTAGCTGAATGTGGAAATTATTGAACAATGTCATTAATATCACATGCAGGCAAAATTTTGCTGAAGATCATTCAAAAGGGGCTGCAGCAGTATATCGACAGGGAACTGCCAGAAATTCAAGCCAGATTTAGAAGAGGATGTGGAACCAGGGATATCGTTGCTGATGTCAGATGGATCTTGGCTGAAAGCAGAGAATACCAGAAAGATGTTGACCTGTGTTTTATTGACTATGCTCAGGCATTCAACTGTGTGGATCATAAAAAATTATGGATAACATTGCGAAGAATGGGAATCCTGAAACACTTAATTGTGCCCATGAAGAATCTGTACATGGATCAAGAGGCAGTCGTTTGAACAGAACAAGGGGATACTGCATGGTTTAAAGTCAGGAAAGGTGTGTGTCGGTGTTGTGTCCTTTCACCACATCTATTCAATCTGTATGCTGAGCAAATAATTCTAGAAGCTGAAGAAGAACAAGACATCAAGGTTGGAGGGAGACTCATTAACAACCTGTGTGATGCAGATGACACAACCTTGTTCGTTGAAAGTGAAGAGGATTTGAAGCACTTACTGATGAAGATCAAAGACCACAGCCTTCAGTATGGGTTACACCTCAACATAGAGAAAACAAAAATCCTCACAACTGGACCAGTAAGCAACATCATAATAAATGGAGAAAAGATTGAGGTTGTCAAGTATTTCATTTTACTTGTATCCACAATCAACACCCATGGAAGCAGCAGTCAAGAAATTAAAAGATGCATTGCATTGGGCAAATCTGCTGCAAAAGACCTCTTTAAAGTATTGAAAAGCAAAGATGGTACCTTGAGGACTAAGGTGCACCTGATCCAAGCTGTAGTGTTTTCAATCACTTCATATGCATGCGAAAGCTGGACAATGAATAAGGAAGACCAAAGAAGAATTGACTCCTTTGAATTGTGGTGTTGGCGAAGAATATTGACTAGACCATGGACTGCCAAAAGAACAAATAAATCTGTCTTGGAAGGAGTGCAACCAGAATGCTGCTTAGAAGCAAGGATGGCAAGACTATGTCTCATGTACTTTGGACATGTTATCAGGAGGAATCAGTCCTTGGAGAAGGATATCATGCTTGGTAAAGTAGAGGGTCAGAGAAAAAGAAAAAGACCCTCAACGAGATGGATTGACCCAGTGGCTGCAACAATGGGCTCAAGCATAGCAACAATCGTGAAGATGGTGTAGCAGGATGGGGCAGTGTTTTGTTCTGTTGCACATAGGCTTGCTATGAGTCAGAACCAACTTGACGGCACCTAACAACAGCACAACAATATATTTCTCATTTTCATATATTTTGGATGATTCAGGTTTGTTCTGTGACTCGACAGTTCATATCCTTTGTCCATTCTTCTGTTGAGTTGTTCATCATTTTCTTATTAATTTCTAAGAGTTCTGTGTGTATTTTAAATGCCAATTCTTTGTTGGTTATAGGCATGATAAATATTTATCCCAGTCCATGGTTTGTCATTTTACTTTATTTATGATATCTTTTGTCAAACAAAATAATTAAATTTAACAGTCAAATGTATTCTATCTTTTTTTATGGTTTTGCTCTGTGTATATTGTTTAAATAATCCTTTACTACTGCATGTCATAAAGATATTCTCTGATATTTTTCTTCAAAAAATTTTGAAATTTGGCTTTTCACATTTAGGTTTGAAATCACCTCTCTACCCACCATTCATCCATCCATCTGTCCACTTGTCTATCATTTATTTTTGTATGTGGCATGTTTTGAGATAAATATGTAACCTATTTTTTTCCTTCTAGGTAGCCAATTGTCTGACGCTTATGTTGGATAGCCCATTCTTTTCCTAACAATTAGTAATGTTGTCGTTGTGTGCTGTCAAGTCCATTCCCAATCATAGCAACACTAGAGGACAGAGTAGAACTGCCCCATAGGTTTTTCTAGGTTATAATCTTTGTGGGAGATACCCCCTGTCATTTTCCAAGATCCCTGTATATACAGAAGTAAGATTTTAGTCTTTACATTATCATCATTGCTCCTTTGGTCATTTCTTGGATCCATACCATATGGCTTTAATAATAGCAAGTCTTAATGGTGAATCAGATCCTTTTATTTTTCTTTTTCAAGAAGTTCTTTAATTATCTTGATTTATTATTTGTTTCACACATATTTTATGATCAGTTTCTCACATTAAAAATCTGTTCAGGAATTTGACCCAAATTACCTGAAATACATACACAGACAGACACATTCTGGGAAAATGGCATTCTTGTAATATGAAATCTTCCCTTTCAGTAATATATCTCTCCATTTTTTTAAGTCCTTCTATTATTTGCAATAATATTTTATATTTTTCTTCATAAAGTTTTTGCACATCTTTTAGTGTGTTTATTTATAAAACCCACTGCCGTCATGTCAATTCCAACTCATACTGACCCTGTAGGACAGAGTAGAACTGCCCCATAGGGTTTCCAAGGCTGCCACATCTTTCTTCCTCAGACTGGCTGGTGGGTTTGAACCCCCGAGCTCTTGTTTAGCAGCCAAGTGCTTAACTCCTGCACCACCAGGGCTCCTTCTTTATAGGTGCCTTATATTTATTGTAGATGTATCTTTTAAAAATTGTATTTCATAAATATTTGCTTCTGCTTTAGAGGAACAGATTTAAACTTTATGTAACTCTATATATTAATCTTATATCCAGCATAATCTTACTGAGCTTTCTTATTAGTTCTTATGGTTTGGCAGTAAAATCATCAGAATTTTTTTATGAAGATAATAAAATTATTTGCAAATACTCCAATGAATAAAATTATTCATTTTAGTGATATGAAGTGACAACACTATTAATTTGGGTCTTGTTCCTGACTTGAATAGCAATGTTATCATTCATCAATTAATGATGAAGTTAATTTTTATCATTCAGTAAGCTTTTGTTAGCCACCTTGTTATCAAAAGCTCTGGTTTCCTATAACCAGTGGTTCTGTGAAGGTTAAGAGAGCATCAGAATTTCCTGGAGGGCTTGTTAAAACAGATTGCTGAGCACCACCTCCGGAGTTTCTGATTCAGTAGCTCCGCAGAGGGGCCCAAGATTTGCATTTCTAATAAGTGCTGACATTGCTAGGCTGGGAGCCACTGCCATTGCTCCATGTTACACTTAAACTTCTGCCCGTATCAGCTGTGTTGTACACTTATGGCAAGATGGTTTTATTTGGTCCCAAACCTGCTTGTTCTTATTTTGCTTGGGTTCTATTCTGCCATCCTCAAAGAAGTAACTTCTGGGTGACCTTGAGGCTCACCTTGTGCCTCCTCTGGCTCACCTACTGCCTTCTGAGAAGCACTGTGAGCTTCGGAGTTGATGACTGTCCAATGCCTGCAAATAGTTTTTTTTTTTAAATATTTGCCCAGTTTTTGTAGCTGATTTTCCTAGGTGATTCTTTTTTTTTTTTTTTTTGTAATTAGCGATTCTTTTTTTCATACTGTATTTTTCCAATATTTTATTAAGAAAACTAAAAAACAAGAGTTGAAAGAATTTTACAGTGCACATCTGTATAAGCACAGCCTAAATTCTACTATAAACACTTTACTGCACTTGTCATACCATGTATCTACCCATACCTCTATCCGTCTACCAGCATATTTTATTTTTTGAATTAGGTGTCAACAATATAAAATAATGAAAGATATTCTCAAAAATTTAAAACTTATGCACCAAGATTAATTTACAAATGTGTTTAAATTCTAACTTTGCCCTGGTGGCATAGTGGTTAAGAGCTCTGCTGCTAACCAAAAGGTCGGCAATTCTAATCTACCAGCTGCTCCTTGGAAACCATACGAGGCAGTTCTACCCTGTCCTATAGGCTCACTATGGGTTGGAATTGCCTCAACAGCCATGGGTTACTCTAAAAAAGTCAAAATTGAAAATTACTGATGTCAAATTAGGGATGGTGGTCTTTATGCAACAAACACAGGCTAGTATAGGACATACCGATCAGAAGATATTTATATGTTTTCAGTAAAAATGTTATGTTTAAGCCATATATCATTTTAAAAACATTCATTACTTTAAATGACTTTTTGATTAACTAATTACTCATCTTGATTGCATAATATAAGAAGCCTTCTACTTTATTTGGTTTCATTATTATTATTAACCTATTTTCTTTCTGGATGAAATGTTGCTAAAATGTCTATCTGAGATTCTACCCAAGAGAGTAGACAGGAAGCAGTAATCCCAACTTCTCAAAATTCCGCAGATTCAGAATCCACTTGATGGCGACAGTTTTTTGTTTTCTTTTTAATAGAGCACTAGTGGAGCCACAAGCGGCCTCTGACTACCAGCCCTCCCCCATTTCCTTGAGAAGGATTCCTTTCCTGCTGTAACCATGGTTTGTATCATATGGCCTCACAACCCTTGTCAAAGGGATTGGATCAGGACTGGAAGTGGGAGCCTGACCCAAAGGCATAGGCAACAGACTGATGATAAAGCATGGACGGAGATGCAGCAAGCCTTCCCTGGTGACCTGAGCTTGTTGTTTGGTGCCATCTAGTCCATTTCAGCTCAGAATGACTCCATGTGACAGAGTAGAACTGCCCCATAGGGTTTTCTAGGCTGTAATCTTTAAAGGAAAAGGAGCCCTGGTGGCACCAGGCTGCTAACAGAAAAGTCAGGGGTTTGAACCCACCAGCCACTCCACGGGAGAAAGACGTGGCAGTGTGCTTCCATAAAGATTTACCTTTAACCCTATGGGGCTAGATACCCTATAGGGTCTCTATGAGTTGGAATCAACTCGAGAGCAACAGTTAATCTTTACAGGAGCAGATCACCAGGTCTTTCTCCAGTGGAGCTGCTGGGTGGGATTGAACCACCAACCTTTCAATTAGTAGCCAAGTGATTAACCATTGTGCTACCAGCCCAGGTGAGTAGCACTCCAAAACTGATCCTCTTAGGAGAGTTAGCAAACAATCAAATAGCTCAGAGGAAAACAAAATGAGGAGAAGGAAGTAATAAGTAGCTCTAAGTCAACAAAAGACATAAGACAGAGAAAAGCAGTGTTGAGATAGGATGAGTTACATGGAATGAAAAGAAACACCTAGAGAGAAAAAACAGGGAAAGAAGAGTGGAATCATGGACACAGGAGAAGTGGGTCATCCATGGCTTCCAGAGATGCTCTCTGGCTTCTCCAGCTTTTGTTGATCTTGAACTGCAATGATGCAGGTCTCAGTTCTCCTTAAGGCCTTAGGAGACTATGTCTGTCTTTTTTTACTTCTCCTTGTTTGTCAATTATAAACCCCATCCATCCAATGAAACCTGAGTGTATGTGCTCATTGCTTGTAGAAAGGGCCTAGGAAACTAATTTACAATTGTATTATCTTTAACTGCTAAGACTCCTGAAGGCAGAGACCATATGTCTCTCATATTTTGGCATTCTTACCAAGGCAACAGAATGAAAACAGTTTTGTTGAGTTTTATCTGCACAAATTTGTTCATTTAGAACATTTTTTAGCAGAGAGGTTTTCCAATGTGTTGGTATAACTTATCTCATATCTTTGCATGAGGTATTGTCTGAACTGAAGGCAGTAAAACATTGGATCAGGAATCAGGAAACCTTGATCATAATCAGAATTCAAACCTGACTAGGATTTGGCAATTTTGGGAAAATCATCCAAAATCTCTCAACCTCAGTTTCTTTATCTGTGGGGCTCATGTGTCTTGACTAATAGAAGGTTATTGGTTGTGGTAAAAATCAAATTAGAGAATTAGAAGTGAAAGGGCTTTGTAAATTTGATATGTTGTACAAATACGGTGATCAGGTTTTCAGAATCTCAGAGTTGGAAGGGAGTTTGTATACTTCATATCCAGTCCTTACCCTACATGTCATTAGCAGTTTTTAGAATAATTTAGATGCTTTTAATCTTGTGTAACTTTTTCCTGGCTCCCGGTTTCCATAACTGTTTGATTTAAGCACGATAGAGTCGAATCTACTCGTCGGCAACTAATAACAAGTAATTTCACATATCTTGTTCAAATGAATTTCCTGATATCCTTAAAAAGCAATTTGAAAACAAAGACTAGGTTTTTGTTGTTGTGTTGAGGTAACTACTAAATGCAGAGAAACAAGGGAAAGATTCACCTCCAAACTTCATAAAGTTATTAACAGAAAGCATAGGAATCAATTGCGTTTACTACCACACGTCTTAGTATCAAATTGGTCTTGGCCTGGGCAGAAACACAAGCCACTGAACACATGTCTTCTGCACTCCTCCCTCCTGGCCTCTCTCTTGGCTCCTAGGGCTTCCTCCCTTCTATGCTCTGTGGGAAGCAACACACCATAAACTGACCTTTCCTCCCCTCTTCCTGGGTTCAAAACATATTTGCCCTCTGGGTTTGCCTAAAATAACCAAAATGAGTGGTGAAAATGCCTGTTAAGAGCAGAATATGTTCCTTACTTAAATAATATTTGAGTGTTAAAAGCTGTCTCCAATAGCGGTAAGCCCTTGAATTGAAGGAATTTTCACTAACGGTGTGTCAATTCCTTCCTCGGGACCTCTGGTGACTCATCGCACTGGTGCTCCTGGCTAGGTTTTGTTTGCTTGTTCATTTGTTTCTTATTTTTGTGACTTGGAAAAGAAAGAAAGAAAAAAGAACAGCTAGATATTGGCTTTCTATCTTGTCATTGCTGTAAGTCATGAATGGAATTGCTTTCCAAAGTGATTAGATCGGTCCTATTTGGAGCAGATAGTTGGCCAATAGGTGTCTGAGATGATTTTTCTAATCATTGGTGGATGCTTTATTAATGCAGCCAGCAGCTAGCAGTTGGAGAAACAGTGTTTATGCACGGTCTAAATACATGCTGATATCTCGTTAAGTCCAGATGTTCGTATTCGTAGATATAATCTTGACACCAGAGCCCAAATCAACATTATGCTGGGAGACTGTGTTCCTCACATTCAGCCCTTACTGTTTCTACTGCACTGGGAAAATGTACATCTCCTCCTCCCGAACTCCGACACACACACACTCTCCACATTATAAAGTGAATGGTTTAGAAACAGAGTGGAAATGTATTTGGAGCAGCGGGATTTCAGGCCTCGGTAAGGCCCAGGAAGCCTAAGAATTCTGGTCCTATGCAGCTCTATCCCCAGCTGAGCTATGGTGGTAGCACAGAGAACTAACTTCTGAAGGACTCAGTTGGAAAGGATGCAGAATACCTGGAGACAATCTAGGAAATAGCACCAAGGATGAGTCATGGGATAAAGATTAGGTCAGATGAATAAGGGTTATAGGGCTAAAGCTTTTGTGCTGGAGAAAATGAGTCCCAGGGTTTATTTCACTAGTTGATTATTAATTATTGGCAGACCTTGATTTAGAGTTCTGAGACACAGTATTACAAAGAGTCTTTCTTTTCTTCCTTAGTAAGGATTTCAGGCAAAGCATGGACCATTCAGATG
The DNA here is from genome assembly GCF_024166365.1 of Elephas maximus indicus. Lineage (NCBI taxonomy): Eukaryota > Metazoa > Chordata > Mammalia > Proboscidea > Elephantidae > Elephas > Elephas maximus. Next base: position 69,805,530 of record NC_064836.1, read on the forward strand.
GAGCTATACCTGTGCTCTGCTTCGTGTTTGAAAAGTTATTTTAAACCCGATTCTGGCCTGTTGTCCTCTACTGAATAGGTCCCTGGGCGATGTAAGTATATCGAAAGGGAACTGCCAGAAATTTAAGCTGGGTTCAGAAGAGGGCATGGAAGAATGGATATCACTGCCGATGTCAGATGGATCTGGACTGAAAGCAGAGAATATCAGGAAGATATTCACTTGTTTTTTATTGACAAAGTGAAGGCATTTCACTGTGTTTATCATAACGACTTATGGATAACATTGTGAAGAATGGGAATTTCAGAATACTAAATTGTGCTCAGTTGGAACCTGTACATAGACCAGGAGGCAGTCATCTGAAGAAAACAAGGGAATACTGAGTGGTTAAATCAGGAAAGGTATAAGTCAGGCTTGTATCTTTTCATCATACTTATTCAATCTGTTTGCTGAGCAAACAATCCAAGAACCTGGACTATATGAAGAAGAATGTGGCATGAGGTTTGGTGGAAGACTCATTAACAGCCTGGGATATACAGACGACACAACCTTTACTTGCTGAAAGTGAAGAGGACTTGAAGCACTTGCTGATGAAGATCAAAGACTACAGACTTCAGTATTTATTACACCTCTAGAGAAAGAAAACAAAAATCCTCACAACTGGACCAGTAAACAACATTATGATAAATGGAGAAAACATTGACGTTGTCAAGCATTTCATTTTCCTTGGATTCACGGTCAATGCCCATGGAAGCAATAGTCATGAAATTAAACAATGTATTGTTTTGGGCAAATCTGCTGCAAAAGACCTCTTTAAAGTGTTCGAAAGCAAAGATGTCACTTTGAAGACTAAGGTTCCCCAGACCCCTAAAAACCCCAGACCCAAGCCATGGTATTTTCAATCACCTCATATGCATGCAGAAGCTGGACAATGCATAAGGAAGACCAAAGAAGAATTGATGCCTTTGAATTATTGTGTTGGGGAAGAATAGTGAATATACCATGGACTGCCAGAAGAACGAACCAGCCTGTCTTAGAAAAAATACAGCCAGACCGCTCCTTGCAAGTGAGGATGGTAAGATTTAGTCTCACATACTTCAGACATGCTATCCAGAGGGACCAGTGCCTGTAGAAGTACATCATGCTTGGTAAGGTAGAATGTCCAGTGAAAAAAAGGCAGACCTTCAAAAAGATGGATTGACACATCGGCTGCAATAATGGGCTCAAGCATAGCAATGACTGTAAGGATGGTGCAGGACCGGGAAGTGTTTCATTCTGTTGTACATAGAGTTGTTATGAGTTGGAACCAACTTGACAGCACCTAACAACAACCAGGTTTAGTGGGGTAAATGAGAAGTTACCAAAAGAAGAAGAGTTTGGCTTTAGCATAACACTATCTATCAAGTTTTTGACAATTTAAAAACGTGGGAAGAAACCTTGAGAAGATTATCAGTGTATCTCCTATTCCAGCAGCAGGTCATAGAGCCTCTTAAAGATGGAGGACTAACCTTCTTCTCGTTCAAAGAACATTTATCAGTAACTTACTTCATTGCTTGTTGTTGTTGTTAGGTGCTGTCAAGTCAGTTCCAACTCATAGCAACACTATGTACAACAGAACAAAATACTGCTATGCTATGCTTACAATCGTCGCTATGCTTGAGCCCAGCGTTGTAGCCACTGTTTCAATCCGTCTCGTTGAGGGTCTTCCTCTTTTCTGCTGACCCTGTGCTTTACCAGGCATGATGTCCTTCTCTAGGGACTGATCCTTCCTGACAATATGTCCAAAGTATGTAAGACACAGTCTCACCATCCTTGCTTCTAAGGAGCATTCTGGTTGTACTTCTTCCAAGACGACCTCAATGCTTATAGGAAATTATTCCAAAAGAATTAATTTCCTCATAATTTAGCTTAAGCCTGTTTTATCTTTTTCTGTGCTTATCAGAGTTTGAAAGCAACTGGTCACTAAAAACCAAACCAAACCTGTGGCCATCAAGTCCATTCCAACTCATAGGGACCCTACAGGGAAGAGTAGAACTGCACCATAGAGATTCCAAAGAGCACCTGGTGGATTCAAACTGCTGATCTTTTAGTTAGTAGCCATAGATCTTAACCACTATGCCACGAGGGTTTCCAACTGGTCACTACCAACTGTATAATGTCCCTTTGTGTATTGAAAGCTGGCATAAAATGACTCTTGGGTCTTTTCTTCAACAGGTTTTATAGTTCCAACCTTATTAACCACTCAATATCAGTCTTAGTTTCCAGTCCTTTTATCATCGTCTGGATCATATCTGAAGCTGTTCCATGGTCTTTTGTGAGTCAGTTTTATCTCAAAAAGCTCTTCAACTGCTAAGAAACACATCAGGACTTGGTTTAGTTGTGAAAGCGTTTTATGTTTCTTGATCTGTATTTCTTTTTAAACTCTGGGCAAAAGGACAAAGAGAAGATGGAAGCTTTCATAGATACTACTTTACTTTTTTCTGTTTATTTTTTTCATCATAAATGTTATGATAACTTCACCAGTGAGCCAGAGATTCTTTATCTAAGGGCATATTTTAATTTAGCTAGAACCAAAAACCAAATCAAACTAGTTGCCTCTTAAGTTGACTCTGACTCAGGACATCCTCATGCATGTCACAGTAGACCTGTGCACCACAGAGTTTTCAATGGCTGATTTTCCTCCAAGGTACCTCTGGGTGGACTTGAGCCTCCAGCCTTTTGGTTAGCAGCTGAGTATGTTAATTGTTTGTACCACCCAGGGATTACCAATTTAGTTAAAACCAGCATAAAACCTTAGATGTATAGAACCCCAGAGCTTCTCAGTATTCAGGGTTTCACTTTGCTGAGTTTATTCTTTAAGAACCTTAACTTTATTAACTACTATTTGAATGAAAAATTTACAAAAATATATATGTCTCCCACTGGCCTCCTGGTTCTGCTGTGGCCATTTCTCTGCTGTTGCCTGTTCTTTGCTACCCCTGCTTCTCCACCGCTGCCATTTCTCTGCTGCTGTTGTTTTCTGCTGCTGCTTCTTGCTGTCTGTACCATCTCTGGTTTAACAGCTCTCCTCATTTTCTTCTGAGTCCTCTATCCATTCACAGTTTCAAAACCACTTCTGTATTCTAGGTATCTGTTAGAACAGCACCCCACTTCTAGTACCAAATTCTGTCTTAGTTACCTAGGGCTGCTATGACAGAAATATCACAAGTCGATGGCTTTAACAAAGAGAAGTTTAGTCTCTTACAGTCTAGTTGACTAGAGGTCTGAATTCAGGGTGCTAGGTCTAGGGGAAGGCTTTCTCTGTTGGCTCTGGAGGAAGATCCTTGTCATCAATCTTCCCTTGGTCTAGGGGCTTCTCTGTGCAGGAACCCCAGGTCCAAAGGATGTGCTCTGCTCCCAGTGCTGCTTTCTTGGCGGTATGAGGTCCCCATGTCTCTCTGCTCCCTTCTCTTTTTTATATCTCAAAAGAAATTGGCTCAAGACACAATCTAATCTTGTAGATTGAGTCCTGCCTCATTAACATAACTGCCACTAATTCCATTTTATCACATCATAGCGATAGGATTTACAACACTAGGAAAATCACATCAGATGACAAAATGGTGGGCAATTCACACAATACTGGGAATCTTGGCCTAGCCAAGTCGACAGATATTTTGTGGGGGACACAATTCAATCCATAACCCCAGGAATTCAAGGACAGCTTAATATAAAAATTGTCTATGTAATTCATCATATTAATAGATGTAAGAAATAATTTAATAGATAAACAAAATTTGGAAAATTTAATACTAATTGACACTTTAAAAATATCTTAGTAAGGTAGTAATTAAACGGAACTTCCTTGAGTTGATAAAGGATATCTACCAAAAACCTATATAAAACATATCTAATGATAAAAATGTTTACAGGTGTTACCTTCAAACAAGAACAGATAACCACTAACTCCACTACTATTCAACAAAACACTAAATGTCATACTCAATAACTAAGACCAAAACAGCTAACCAACCAAAAACAACAAAACAAGACAAAAACAAACAGAAAGAGGTTTAAGAAATGTAAAGGATGATTTAAAATTCTCATTATTTTCAGCTAAAAATCCTAGAAAATCTAAAACCAAGGAGATTTTAGCTTGGCTATTCCTACAAGATCAATATATTTTACCTAAAACACAACAAATAAATTTAAAAAGGTAATTTTAAAAAAGACAAATATACCACTATATCACTTAAGTTCCTATATATCAGCTTAAAACTATCTAGAAAATGTAACAGTAAAATAATTCTATATTTAATAGCAATAAAATCTAAAGCTACTATGACTAAATCTAGCAAAAGATTTATGAAATATTTTGAAGAAAATTGTTTATTAAAGGGCATAAAAGGCAACCTAAGTAAATAGAGGCAAAAAACACTGTTTATGAGTCTTAACAAGAGTACTTGTGGTACAGTGGTTAAGTGCTCGACTGCTAACCGAAGGGTTGATGGTTCGAACTCACCACCACTATGCAAGAGAAAAAGGTGGCAGTCAGCTTCCGTAAAGATTGCAGCCCTGGAAACCCTATGGGGCAGTTCTACTCTGTCCTATAAGGTCGCTATAAGTTAGAATCGACAAGACGGCAATGGGTTGGTTTTGGTTTATAGGCTGTAGTATTTAATACTATTGTTGTTGTTAAATGTTGTAGAGTTGGTTTCCACCCAGAAAGACTCTATGTACAATAGAATGAAATGCTGCCTTAACCTAGCACCATCCTCACAATCACTGCTATGTCTGAGCTCCTTGTTGCAGCCACTGCGTTGATCCATCTCATTGAGGGTTTTCCTCTTTTTTGTTGACCCTCTACTTTACTAAGCATGATGTCCATCTCCAGGGACTGGTCCCTCCTGATAGCATGTCCAAAGTACTTGAGACTAAGTCTCACCATCCTCACTTCTAAGGAGCATTCTGGCTGTACTTCTTCCAAGACAGATTTGTCTGTTTTTCTGGCAGTCCATGGTATATTCAGTATTCTTTGCCAATACTATAATTCAAAGGCATCGATTCTTATTCATTGTCCAGCTTTTCCACGCATATGAGGTAAATGAAAAGGCCATAGCTCGGGTCAGGTGCACCTTTGTCCTCAAAGTAACATCTTTGGTTTTTAACACTTGAAACAGGTCTTTTGCAGCAGATTTGTCTAATGCAATATGTCATTAGATCTCTTGGCTGCTGCTCCCGTAGGCATTTATTGTGGATCCAAGTAAAATGAAATCCTTTAAAACTTCAATATTTTCTCCATTTATCATTGGTCCAGTTGTGAGGATTTTTGTTTTCCTTTTGTTGAGAGATAATCCATACTGAAGGCTGTAGTCCTTGATCTTCATCAGTAACTGCTTCAAGTTCTCTTCACTTTCAGCAAGCAAGGTTATGTCTTCCGCATATTATAATGATGTCATTTTATCAAAATAAATGAATAAATTAAGTTTTCAACACAATTCCAACAGTAATTAATGAATTAATCTTTTTTTTTTAACTCATACGTATGAAGGGTAGCAAAAACAGAAAAGCAGTATTAGAAAGATACACACCAAGTTGATGATAGTTGTTGCTTCTGAGCAGGGAGAGGGAGGAATGGTGCCGGCAAGGAGAACAAAAGATAATTTAAATCTCATTAGCCAAGCTTTGTGTTTCATAATAACACTATTTGAAGGACAAATTGTGAACATTTTGAAAATTCTCAGTTTAGAATTTGTAAGTTTTTGTTTTAGTCATACTTTGCTTTTTCTCTATTGTTTAAACTTTTCAAATAAAAAAGAAATAATATCGGTCTTTTATTTAACAGAGCCGCCTCTGACATTTGAGCGGCGATAGCAGAACCAATTTTCATTTTATTTTATTTCACCTGAAGTACCCGACATCTCCACACAGCTGAGTTACAAATAGGTGAGATTTTGTTATTAAACTAAGAAGGAACCATTATCCTCTGAAAAAGCAAGCTTAAGGTATCATTTATACTAGTTTCTACTATAGAGACTGGCACGCCGAGTGCTTCCTAAAGACAGCTAAAGGGCTCCGTTTACTTAGCTCCGTCATCTGTTTTCACAATCGCAAGGATGCCTAAAATCCTAAAAATTATTTCAGTTGTTTAGAAATTAATTTCAATTATTAAAAACCCATTGCCGTCGAGTCAATTCTGACTCATAGCGACCCTCTAGGACAGAGTAGAACTGCCTCATAGAGTTTCCAAGGAGCACCTGGTGGATTCAAACTGCCAACCTTCCGGTTAGCAGCTGTAGCTCTTAACCACTAAGCCACCAGGGTTTCCGTTTCAATTATTAGGAACTATATATATATATATATATATATATATATATATATATATATATATATATATATATATATATATATATATATATATATATATATATATATATATATATTTTATATAATGAAAGAGCTGCTTTTTATCTAAAGTATTACGAAAAAAGTCAAGCAAATGCCACTTATAAAACAGTCACTTAAGTACTAGCCTCACGTTAGTCACAATGTTATTATTCTAAGAAAGATTTTTAACTGACTTTTTTGGATATCATTTTCTAGAAGTACACCTGTAGCACAGTAGTTTATTTTAGAGAAACAGTTAATAACACTGATCTTGTATTTGTTGAAAAATGCTCATCTTCATTAAAGCTATGAACGAGATTCACCAAGAAGGAAATGATATCCCTAAAGCAAAGTCCTACTTGCTCAGTTCAGTATAAGGAAGGTTGGCAGTTCAAACCTGTCCAGCAATAGCGCAGAGGAAAAGCCTTGCAATCTGCCTCCATTAAGATTACAGCCAAGAAAATCCTATGGAGCAGTCCTATTCTGTAACACGTGGGTCGCCGTGAGTCAGAATTCACTCAGCGCTACCTAAGATATTCAGGGAAGGCTGTAACAACGTTTGGGGAAATCCTGAACTGGGGTTGTTTTATTCCATCCTTACTGAGGGGTGTTGCATAGACAATACATAATAGCCAGTTTCTTTACTTCCTTGAATGAGCTAGAATCTAGATAATAAGAAGAGGAACAGCTGGGTGCATGGCAGAATATCCCTCTGCCCTGTAGAAGAATTTATCTTATGTCACTAGGCATAGGAGACGTAGTTGTATTCCCTGCAGAAACTGGTTCTAATCAAAGTTAAAGGGGAATTGAAATCTCTGATCTAAACACATGGTTGAAACTATCTCATGTCTAGTTGTTGGGACTTAGAAAAGGCCCAGGAAACTCGATGCACTAAAAAAAAAAAAAAAAAATTTTTTTTTGATGCACCATTAAAGATTAAAAGAATTAGGATTATCTGGTTTGGAGAAGGCACGATTGGGAAGCAACTGACCATGAGTCTTCAAGGATGACATTTTTATTTGGATGTTATTAACCAGCTGTTCTCCATCCCCAGTATGTTTTGCATAAAAGAAAATTATTTAAAAACTCAACAAGCAAAATACAGACTAGATCAAATGAAGATCTTACAAACTCCAGTACAGAGAGTCTAGAAGAAGAGACTGTATAGATGGCTATAATAAAAGTTGAGGGAGTTCACATCCAGCCATATGCGTCCCAGAACATGCTGACTGCAAACATTCTGGTAACATATTCGTGGCATTCACTTGGATTAAAGTGAAGTATCTATTAATGTGATTACATGTCAATTCCTGGAGCCTTGTTTTTTGCCAATGCCTTCAGTGCAGCTTAGACTTCTTCCTTCAGTACCATCAGTTCTTGATCATATGCTGCCTCCTGAAATGGTTGAAAGTCGGCCAATTCTTTTTGGTACAGTGACTCTACATATTCCTTTTATCTTCTTTTGATGCTTCCTGCGTTGTTCAATATTTTGCCCATAGAATCCTTCCAATTGCAACTCCAGGCTTGAATTTTTTCTTCAGTTCTGTCAGCTTGAGAAATGCCGAGCATGTTCTTCCCTTTTTGTTTTCTAACTTTAGGTCTTTGTAGATTCTTCACTTTGTCTTCTTGAGCCACCCTTTGAAATCTTCTGTTCAGCCCTTTTACTTCATCATCAACTCCATTCACTTCAGCTACTCTGTGTTCAAGAGCAAGTTTCAGAGTCTCTTGTGACATCTGTTTTCGTCTTTTCTTTCTTTCCTGTCTTTTTAGTGACCTTTAACTTTCTTCATCTATGATGTCTTTGATGTCATCCCTCAGGTCCCCTGGGCATTGGTAATTAGTGTTCAATGCATTAAATGTATTCTTAAGATGATCTCCAAATTCAAGTGGGATATACTCATGGTCATATTTTGGCTAAGTATATGGTATATCTTTGTAAATGCTTAGTGTGTACTTAAAAAGAATGTGGCTTTACAGGAGAGAGAAACGTTCTATAATGTCAATAAGATCAAGTTTTTTGACAATGTTGTTCCATTCTTCTATATCCCTACTGTTTTTTTCAGGGCTTTGAACTGGCTCCTTCTAGTTTGAACCCCTGCCGAGAATTTGCATTTACAACAAATTCCTTGCTGAGCACTTGCATTTCTAACAAGTTTTCAGTAAGATATACAGAAAATCACCTAAGGATCATGTTAAAATGTAGATTCTGATTCAGTATATCTGGGGTAGAAATGCAAATTTTTAGCAAAGAACTTGTTAGAATGCAAATTCTTAGTAGGGGTTTGTACCTGAATTATTAAGTTTTTTTCGTCTGTTTATTACCGAGAGAAAACAAACCCAAACTGGATGCCATCGAGTTGACTCTGAGTCATAGTGACCCTATACCAAAAAAAACCAAACCCTTGTAGTCCAGTTGATTCCGACTCATAGAGACCCTATAGGACAGAGTAGAACTGCCCCCGTAGAGTTTTCCAAGGAACGCCTGGGGATTTCAAACTGCTGACCTTTTGATTAGCAGCTATAGCTTTTAACCACTACGTGACAGAGTAAAACTACCCCATGGGGTTTTCAAGGAGTTGTTGGTGGATTTGAACTGCTGACCTTTCGGTTCGCAGTCAAGCTCTTAGCCACTATCCACCAGGGCTCCTAAGAGTAGTGCTGAAATCTGCAACTATATTTGTGAATTTTTTAATTTTTTCTTCTCTTTTTTTGCTTCATACAATTTAAAGTTCTATTATAGAGTTCACAGATACTATATTACTTCATGAATTTACCCCTTTATCATTATTCTTAATGCATATAATTTCCCACCTTTTTATTTTAGCTCCTCTGTTTCCGTTTCTTTACAGTTAAGGAAAGTTTCTTCTAGATAGAATATAGAAGAATCTTCTTTGATCCACTCTAACAAGGCATGACTTTTAATTGGCTTTCTGCCTTTTATATTTAAGACAATTATTTATATGGTTGTGTTTAAATATCAATTGACTCCCCTCCACATTTGTCCTGCATATTCTTTGTTCCCTCTTCCCCTTTTTCTTCCCCCTTTTGAATTGCTTTGTTTTTAGTATTAATTTTAATACTATACCTATTCCTTTTATTGTTTAGTGGTTGCTCTGGGGTTAACAACATACAACTTTAAGTTATCACAGACTTGAAAGAATATTACTACTTCACTAACCACGCAAGTGCCTTACAGTATTTTACATTCATTTCTGTCCTCTCCTCCTGTCCTTTGTACTATTGTTGTCATGTATTTTACTTGTCAGTATAAACTCTATTGCAATTGTTATTATTTTTCCTTTAAACAGTCAAGGATATTTTAAATAAATTAATAAATGAAATATAGTCTTTCATGTCTATCTATACATTTACAATTTCTCCTTCCTTTCATTCTTCTGTGTTTATTCTAATATCCATTTGGTATCATTTTACTTCCACCTAATGTAGTTTTTTTTAATGTAGTGCAGGTCTGTTGGAGACAAGTTCTCTCAGCTTTTCTTTGTCTAAAAAGTTTTATTTCATCATTATTATTATTTTTTTTTTTTTACTGAATATGGAATTCTAGGTTGACAGAGTCCCTTTTTTTTTTCTCCTTTCAACACTTTACATATGTCATATTGTCTTCTGGCTTAAGTAATTATGAAAAGAAGACTGTGATAATTTTTATTCCTGAAACTCTGTATGGAATATATATAAAAAAATACTGTATGCAAATTATGTATATATATATACACACACGTATATAGTTTTCCAGCTGCTTGTACAATTTCTGCCTTATCACTTGTTTTCATCAATTCGACTATTATTTGTCTTGGTGTGAAGGTGTGTATGTATGTGTGTGCCTTCATCCTGCTTAGAGTTCCATGGTCACTTTTCACATTTTTTCTCTCTATAGTCCATCAGTATTGAACTAACCTCAATACCTTGACATATAGCATCAACTGGCTGATTTTTATATGTGCCATTACCTTTCTCTAGGTATCATTTTCTCCTCCTTTGCTTAAGTATCTTCTACCTTTTAATTGCTTTTCCGGTTTCAGCTTAAATTTTACTTCCTCCAGTGAGTGTGTAAGAGATTTTAGTATGGATAAAAAGGGAAATCATTGATAGAGAATGTAAAAATATAACTAGAAAGGCTAATAAAATCCCTAACGTAGGAGGATCTTGTATGCACGCTCCTTTGCTACGATTTTAGTACCAGTTCTATAGTAGATGGCCACACATTTTACCACAAACTCAGAAACCTTAACTAAGATTCACTAAAATTAGGTATCACCCAGTTACAAAAGCATTATAGCTATATTCTTGCATTTGAATGTGCTCGTTCAAAAGAATTATTTGAGCATTTATTTAAATATTGTCCCCTTGCTTGTTGCCATAGTTTTGGTGTCCTCAAATATGTTTTTTTTGTGACAAGCTAGTGAGACCGTCTATAATGTCTGTTCAATTAGCATTTTAAAAAGTGAAATCTACTGTGCCTGTCCTATTGTTCCCACATGGGAATGGGTAGTTTGGCCTGAGTATCTTGGCACAAATGTTGTATTTATTTTTAATCTGATTCATCTCCAATTCAACTTGAAAAATTGCCTGTGTCACTGACATTGCCAAAGACATTTCATGAAAGTCTGCACTTCAGCAGGTTTCCTAGGAAGGAGGGGGAGAGTTCTGATTTTTGTTAGGTGGTCCTGGCAATTTTGGTCCTGGAAGATTTCAGGAAAAAAAATTTTTTTTTTTTTTTTCATTTAGACCAATTCTCCTAGTAAAACACTCTCAATATAAAGATTGCATCCCACTTAGACCCATCAGCTGTTTTGGCCTTTACCATACTACTTTTTTATCCAGAATTCCTTTATATATATCTTTTATCTTCTACAGGATTGACTGATTCTACAACTTTCAATCACTCAACTAATTATTCCTTGAAGTAGAGGCCAAAGAATTTACATTTCACATAATTTGTAAGGCACTGCAGAGCACGTAGTAGGTGCTAGTAAATAACTGAGAACTAATAAGTTAATGGAAACCCTGGTGGCGTAATGATTAAGAGCTACTGTTGCTAACCAAAAGGACAACAGTTTGAATCCACCAGGTGCTCCTTGGAAACTCTGTGGGGCTGTTCTACCCTGCCCCGTAGGGTCACTCTGAGTCGGAATTGGTTTGGCTTTTTTAGGTTAATAAGTTAATAGACACTACTGACGTGACCAGCAGAGATGTTTCCCCTACTACTTGAGAGAAGATGTAAGAGGTATAAAATAGTGACACTTTACGTAAAGTACATTTCATTACACCCTCCCAAAGGGAGTCAATTCCTTCATATTTAAACAAATGAAATCTACTATGTGAATTAATTCCCACATATTCCTGATTTTGAGTAAATGCTAATAAAATTATTTACATGAAGGAGAACAAAATGGTCAAGAAACTAAACGTTGCTTATTGTGATTGCTCCTGTGAAATAAATTACCAAGGAATCTTTATAATGGGATTTTAAACCACTTGGTGATAGGCCAGCTGCTGTTTACTCCATCTGAATGTGTGGTGGCAAAGTGGGGAACAAAGTTTTCTACAAAAAAGTACAGTGAAAAATTGAAAGTGTAGTAATGAGTATATATCCTTTCAGGAGGGTATACAAGTGAGGAGGTAATAAAAGAGTTAAGTCGAGAGATGCTCCATGAAAACAGAAAAATGCTGGGTTACCCAGAAACTAAAGTCAGTAGGGGAAAGTAGGCAGAAGAGGGTGATGTGGAAAGAAGTCATGTGAAATTCTATGAAATTCAGTCTTCCTGCCCACTGAACATGTATGCCTGTTTTGACTCCAAATTATAATATGCAGGAGAACACAGAAGTAATTTTAATTCTATCATATTTCTAGTGATTTTATAATTAACTGAATTTCAAAAGCATGTAATATTTTTTTCCCTCCTTGCTTGGAAACCAGCAAGGAGAGAACTTATTGTCCCCCCCACAATACACACTGTTATGTATTCTGGCCCAAATCTCTAAGTGCCCCCAAAAGGGAAAATTGCTTATGCCAGTAATTTTAGGTGATGCGAGAGTTCACCAGTAATGGGAATCATCTGGGAGACGGGCTGTCACAAATGTGAACACCAGCTTCATAACTGACATATCATTTTTTTGTGTGCAAAAAAATGTCTCAAGTGCTTTACAAAAGAATGAAAATGAAGTGGCAAAGGCTGGAATTACATAAGATCCAGAAAGATGCTGGGATTTCCTATGTCATTCATCTCCCCAGAATTTTCCCAGTGTTATGGAGCTGAAGAAAAGGAATAGTGCAGACAAAGTTCACAGGCATGGTTTTAAATAAACTTGCATTAAAACCTGGGCGTTGTTGATTCTTGGCCTAAATAGCAAATAGTTTAAGAAGTGAACATCAGGGTATGAAAGAAGATCTGGGGTCAAGTCTATGCTGGCTCTGGGAATCTACTGTTACAGAGCCCTCTGGGTATCTATATTAACTTTTTTAAACATACCAAATTACAAACAGCAGTCACCTTTTGTTTTGAAAAATCTTTATATTAATTGGTGCCTTGGTGGCACAGTGGTTAAGAGGTACAGCTGCTAACCAAAATGTTGGCAGTGCAAATCCACCAGCTGCTTCTTAGAAACCCTATGGGACAGTTCTACTCTGTCTTATAGTGTCCCTATAAGTCAGAATTCACTCTAGGGCAACAGGTTTGTTTTTTTTTTTTTTTCCTTGTTTGTTCATACTAATTAAGTGACCAGAAGAGTCACTTTGTACTCTCACCCATGCTCTTCATCCTCACTCTACTACTCTGGCAGTTCCCAGATTTCTTTCATGCTACACCCAAGTTAGTAAGGAAAACCAGAGGACATGTCTCAGAGAAGCAAGCTGTGTTTGCCAAAAATATCTTTCTTCCAGTCCTTCAGGTTCTACCAACGTGGTCACCCAGTGCATATTAACTTTAAATATTCCCAGCATATTGGAATCTGATGGCGAGATATAGAAACTTTCTTGAGTTTCAGATCGTTTGGCTTTTTTTTTTTTTTCTTTCAAGTCAGAGGTTTTAGGTAAAACTAGTACTAGATTATAGTGAGGTAGTGGAAATTTTAGGAAGAACTATACATCTTTTCTAGGCCTGGTGATCTGGGGCATATTATAATTTCCAGGCTTAGAGGAGTTTTCCAGCAGAATCTATTATATAAGAATTGATAAAACACTGCTTATAATTATATTAAGTACACCAGGAAAAATCCATAAGACACCAACAATACAAATAGAAAATTTTAAAACATGCATGTATATGTGTGCTCGTTTACGTGCACACACACATGCAAACACAGACACAGGCCTTTAAAACTAAAAGAAAGTGATCTTTAGTAGGAGACTTCCAAACATCCTAAACTCTTCTGGGGGCTGAGGAGTATAAATTTTGCTTAAAAATTCACCATACTGTTTAAAAAAGACTTCATAGTTGACTTTGAGTGTCCTGATGGCCAGGGCAAAGAGGGAAACATGCTAAAAAGTTGTTTCAGAATGAGAAAGAGTAAAAATTTCTTAGAGGAGTTAGTGCCTTTATGATCTGGTTCCCTTGTAGCCCTGGCTCTCAGAATTTAGTTATGACCAACCACCTGTCCTCACAAGAAAAAGTCATCTTGGATATCAGTCTCCAGGAGGCAGGTCTAGGGGGCTTTGCAGCAGAAGGCCTTGGAAACACCGGCCCTAGAAGTTTCAAAGGAAGCTGAGAAAGATGCAATCATCTAAATTCCCTAAAATTTTTGCTGGAAACCTCATTAGGAAAATAGAAGGGGAAAATGTGTATTTTTCTCTATGGGGAAATACCAGCAAGTCCATGTAATCTGAAAATTTTGCAGTTACAGTTTTGCCACTGGATGATGCTCTTGCATTTTCAGTAAGGCAAAATTAAGCTTGAATTACATTTTACTCCCTTCCCAGGTCTGGTCAGAAAGTGCCAAGCATTAGGATTACAAAGGTAAATTTTGAAAATAGACATCTTTTAAAAAGAAGCATTTGAAGAACAGGACGATTAAGTGCAAGGTGGAAGGCAGGACTACCTCCATTTAATTCTAGACTTTAAAGGCTGTGTTGGAATAATATTTTGATCTCGTAATCACCTGGGTCTTTGTTGCCGTTATTCCCAGTAATGCTTTTTTATGGCCTTGTGTCCCTTAATATGAAAATAGGCCATGAGGCATCCATTTCCTCGAAGAAATGTTACGGCACAATCAGAGAATTTACAATTCATGTTCTCAGCTTTTTAACTGAAAATGCCAAGGTCCGTAAAAAAGAGGACAAAAGACTGGGAAGGATAGATGATCATGATCTGCCAAAGAGCGACTTGTCCCCAGGCCCGAGAAAGGTTATGCTGGGTAGCCCAGTGGCAGAATGATAGACAGAGGAGAATCACAGTGCTACCTATCTGGGTGCCTCTGAGATGGAGCCAGGCACCAGCCCCTTTGATCTCAGCCCCCATGTGGAGTACAAAGGAAATATTATACAGATCTGGAGGGAAGTGACAACTGACAGCGCATGTGCCTTGACTTTGAGGTAATATCTTGGCCTCCCTTGCCTTTTTGGTCTAGAAGTTGACAAGCTGTGTGTGGCATGTAGGCAAAGAAAGCCTAAGAGAAACTCAGGGATTCCCAGGAGCTCAGAATGGTATGGATAGGCCTGGAAAATGCTTTTTCCATATTCATGATAGAACAAACAGGTAGCTGGAATAGTGTCAGACCTTGGGAGGCCATGTAGTTGGAAATGAAGGATTGCATAGCGCTGCTTGTCAGTGGATTCCAAATAGTGCAGACCTCACAGTTTGTACCTCTTTTCCAACCTGGGTGGGGGGAGATGGCTATGTCTCTTCCTAAACAAGCTTGGCAGCATTTATCCCTGGGAAAAACAACAGAGGGCTCTTCTCTCAAGAAATTTAATAAAGTAGTTGGAAAAATTTAAGGTGTCAGTATCAGAGCCCTTGAGAATTCGAGGCCATACTCCAGCACATCACATACAGGAACAGTTCTGCACCAGTGCCCCAATCAGAGGAGTCACCTGATCAGCGGTGGTGCTTCTAGGGTATTGCATGGTGCTGGGCCTGTAGTGCCACCAATTATCCCAGTACACCCCAAAGTCCTTCCTCAAGCATGGTAATGAGTTAATTAAAAGATTAGCGAACTTGACTTGTCTTTTTGAGCTGATATTATGGCAAAGTTATCTAAAAGAGGGCTATCAGATGTTTGGACATGGGTGTAAATTTCAGTGGTTACCATAAGTGCAACTGGCTGTACTGGGTTAATAGAAAGTACTCAGAGATGCCATGAACCCAAGGCCGGTGCAATACCTGCCATGCCGTAGTTATACCTCTGCTAGTCAGAAAGTGGTCCTATTTATAAAACACCAATTTACCTAGTTTTTCCTTTATAAATACAAATGGACAATGAGACACTGCAGCTATATCAAAAAAGTAGTGCATGAAAGAGAAAGAAAAATGAAAAAACAAGGGTGAGGAAAGATAGACAGATAGGCTGTCTCCTAAAGAAACATATAAATGAGAGAGAGAAAGAAGAATGTTAAAAAAATTCAGCAAAAGGACTGGAGAATAAAGTTTAGAAAATCTAGAATGTAAGCAGAAGGGAAAATATGAAAGAAAATGAGGAATAGAAGTCTTCAGGCTGACAGGGATCACAAAACAGCACAGTTAATAAAAATTTTTAAAAAACGGTATTTGAAAATATTCTTCTGAATTTCAGAACACCAAGATAGGAGATTCAAAAAACGTTCAGAGAGAGAGAGAAAAGCAAAAATCATTTCTAAAGGAATATGGATCATATTGGCATCAGAGTTGTTATCAGCAAACTGGATGTTAGAAGGCTGTAAGTGGTATAAGCCCTTCAAAATGGGAGGGACAAGGTGATATTCAACCTCAAATTCTATATCCAGGCAAACTATCAATCAAATGAGAAGTCAGAATGAAGGTATTTCTATGATGACTCAGAAAGTTTATCTCCCACATACTCTTGCTTAGACAGTTATTTAAAAATTTACTCCAGCAAATCAAGAGGGTGAAAAAAGTGTCAAAGGAAAAGACCATTCTTCACAAATATCTGAAACAAAGAAGTACAATTTATTACTTGCTAAGGTAGTCAGAACTATCAGCATAGGCTGCAGCCTCTGACCAAAGCAAAGAGTAGACTTTATAGAGTGTCATGGATTGAATTGTGTCCCCTCAAAATATCTGTCAACTTGTCTAGGCCAAGATTCCTAGTGTTATGTAGTTGTTCTCCATTTTGTGATTGATGTAATTTTCCTATGTGTTGTAAATCCTAATCTCTGCCTGTGGATAATGAGCAAGATTAGATTATGTTAAAGAGGATTAGGGTGGGATGTAACACCCTTACTCAGGTCACATTCCTGATTAAATATAAGGACAGTTTCCCTGGGATGCAGCCTGCATCACTTTTTATCTTATAAGAGATAAAAGGAAAGGGAAGCTAGCAGAGAGTGGGGGACCTCGCACAGCTAAGAAAGTAGCACCAGGAGCAGAGCACATCCTTTGGACACAGGGCTCCTGCACCTAAGAAGCTCCTTGACCAGGGGAAGTTTGATGACAAGGACCTTCCTCCAGAGCCTACGAAGAGAGAAAGCCTTCCCCTGGAGATGATGCCCTGAATTTGGACTTCTAGCCTAGCAGACTGTGAGAATAAATTTCTTTTTGTTAAAGCCATCCACTTGTGGTGTTTCTGTTACAGCAGCACCAATAACTAAGACATAGAGGTTCTGAGAAAGTGATGTTTAGGGACTGGCTCAATATCCAAATTATTCTGAAGTGAAATAACAGCTGACTAGCTGATCACGGAAGGCCTGACTACTGAAATGCAGCTAGCATTGATTGACTGGGACAGGTTTAAAACTCATTCTGAGGCTTCTAGTTTATAAGTTGGACTTTGGGCAAAATAACAATCAGTATTTCCTTTTCATGACCTTGGTGGAGACGAAATTTTATTCCCAAAACAAAGAGGATGATGGTATAGGGCCCAAGAAAGGTAAATCCAACTGTCTTAAGCTAGGTTCTATAGAGAAGCAAAACCAGTGAATCATCTGTGTATATATAGAGAGAGAAATTTATCTCAAAGAAATGGCTCACATGGTTGTAGAGGCTGGCAAGTCCCAATTCTGTGGGTCAGGCATCAGGCTGGAAGGTTTTCCTGACTCACATAGCTGCAGGGGCTAAGAAACCCAAGACCAGCAGGTGAGATGGCAGGCCACCACTGACTCACAGGCTTCAGAGGTTGACAAACCCAAGATTGGCAGGTAAGACAGCAGGCTGCTGGCTCATAGGTTGCAGAGATGGATGAGTCCAAAATTGGCAGGCAATACAGCAGGCCACTGACTCGAGTCCCAAGAACCCACAGTCAGATGATGAAGAGCCAGGTGCAGGAGCAGAGCAAGAGCGAGTTTTGCCAGAGTGTTCATATATATTGGGTGCAGGCCACATCCCCAAGAAAATTCCCCTTTCAACTGATTGGCTGATCACATCAGATCACATCATGGAGGTGATTACATTATATTAATGAGAGATCACAAAATGGAGGATAATTACATCAGATTACAAACTGGAGGATAATTACCTAGTTGTCAAACCACATCATAAATGCCAAACCACTGAGAATCATGGCCAAGTCTAGTTGACACACAACCTTAACCATCACAGTCCGCCCCTTGTCAACTTGGCACATGTACACATCTCCTTAAACCATACATAATCTCTAAATAAAGACAGTTATAAAGTCATACTTGTACCTGACATGGTACAACTAACACACATATATCAAAATCACACTAGCCCATTTATATCTTATATTTAATAAGCAAAGGGATAATGGAAGAGGACAAAAATAATTGCTATATATACACCAGCCAAGAGAAAAGAGAAGTCCCAGACATCAGTGGCTCAGTAGTAGATCTAGAGAGTAACCTAGCCCTATTGGATCAAGAGTTTGGAAGTCTCCAGGAGAGAGGTATTTAGTACAAAACGGGATTGGATAAAATATAAAGTATGTTTGAAAGTCTGGAGAAAAAATGTGATGTAGTGTAGTATCGCCATTAAAAGCACAAGCTCTTAAATCTGACTGGCTGTGTTTGAGTCCCATCTCCAATTAGCTGTATGACTTTGAGCACACTACTTAATCTCTGTATGCTTCTCTTGCTTCATCTGTAAAACGACCATTTAATAGTATCTATCTCAAAAAAAAAAAATTTTTTTTTTTTTTATCTCATAGAGAAGGAGCCCTTGTGGCTAAATGGTTAAGCGCTTGGCTGCTAAACGAGAGGTCAGCAGTTTAAGCTCACCAGCTGCTCCGTGGGAAAGAGATGTGGCAGTCTGCTTCTGTAAAGATTTATAGACTTGGAAACCCTATGGGGCAGTTCTACTCTGTCCTATAGGGTTGCTATCAGTTGGAATTAACTCGATGGCAATGAATGTCTCATAGAAATGCTGTCAGGATCATACAATGTGTATTAGTTATCTATTGCTCTGTTACAAATTACCCCCAAACTTAGCGATTAAAACAATGATAAACATTTATTATTATCTCATGGTTTCTGTGGGTCAAGAATGTGGAAGAGGGTGGGACGGGCGTTCTAGCTCAGGGTCTGTCATGGTGTTCCATCAAGACTTTAGGACTATACTGGCTCATTTACTGGTTGGCAAGTTGGTGCTGGCTGTTGTCAGGAGGGCTCAGTTCCTTTTTATGTGGGCTTCTCCTAGAGATGCCTAAGTGTCTTTATGACTTAGTAGCTGACTTCCTTCAGAGCACAGGATCCAAGAAAGTTAAAGCCTAACAAAGCTCTCCTTTTTATGTCCTAACCTCAAAATCATGCAGCATCACTTCTTCACCATTTTAATCAATAGCATGAATCTGGCCTACAATTGAGGGAAGGGGTATGAAAAGTGAGGCAGGCCACCCAATGTGCCTACATATTTCAAAACCATTACATGTATAGAGTGCATGCAACAATTTTTGACACATAATGCTGTCGTTGTTAGGTGCCGTCGAGTCTGTTCCATTGTAGAGTGAGCCTATGTACAACAGAATAAAACACTGCTTGGTCCTGTGCCATCCTTACAATCCTTGCTATGTTTGAGCCCATCGTTGCAGCCACTGTGTCAATCCATCTCTTTGAGGGTGTTCCTCTTTTTAGCTGACTCTCTGCCAAGCATGATGTCCTTCTCCAGGGACTGGTCCCTCTTGATAACATGTCCAAAGCACGTAAGACAAAGTCTCGCTCTCCTCTCTTCGAAGGAGTATTCTGGCTGTACTTCCTCCAAAACAGATTTGTTTGTTCTACTGGCAGTCCATGCTATATATCAATACTCTTCACCAACATGGTAATTAAAAGGTAGCAATTCTTCTTTGGTCTTCCTTATCCATTGTCCAGGTTTCGCATGTATATGACCTGGCTTGGGTCAGGTGTACCTTAGTCCTTAAAGTGACATCTTTGCTTTTCAATGCTTTAAAGAGGTCTTTTGTGGCACATTCACTTAATGGAATATGTTGTTTGATTCCTTGACTGTTGCTTCCATGGGTGTTGATTGTGGATCCAAATGAACTGAAAGCCTTCACAACTTCAGTATTTTCTCCGTTTATCATGATATTGCTTATTGGTCCAGTTGTGAGAATTTTTGTTTTAGGTTGAGGTGTAATCCATACTGAAGGCTGCAGTCTTTGATATTCATCAGTAAGTGCTTCAAGTCCTCCTCACTTTCAGCAAGCAAAGTTGTGACATCTGCATATTGTAGGTTGTTAATGAGGCTTCCTCCAATCCTGATGCCCCGTTCTTCTCCATATAGTCCAGTTTCTCAGATTATTTGTTCACATACAGATTGAATAAGTATGGTGAAAGGATACAACCCTGACGCACACCTTTCATGATTTTAAACTGTGCTTTTCAAAGAACTGTGTTTTGGTCTATGTACAGTTCTACATGAGCACAGTGAAGTGTTCTGGAATTCTTATTCTTCACAGTGTTAGCCACAATTTGTTATGATCCACACAGTTGAATGTCTTTGCATAGTCAACAAAACACAGGTAAACATCTTCCTGGTATTCTCTGTTTCAGCCAAGGTCCTTCTGATATCAGCGATGATATCCCTCATTCCATGTCCTCTTTTGAATCTGGCTTGAATTTCTAGCAGTCCCTTGTCAATATACTTCTGCAACCATTTTTGAATTAGCTTTAGTAAAATTTTACTTGTATATGATATTAATGATATTGTTCAATAATTCCCATATTCTGTTGGATCACCTTTCTTTTGAATGGGCACAAATATAGAGCTCTTGCAGTCGGTTGGCCAGGTAGCTCTCTTCCGAATTTCTTAGCATAGATGAGTGAGCACTTCCAGCTCTCCATCTGTTTACTGAAATGTCTTGATTGGTATTCTGTCAACTCCTGGAGCTTTGTTTTTCACCAATGCCCTCAGTGCTGCTTGAACTTCTTCAGTACCATTGGTTCTTCATCATATACTGCCTCCTGAAATGATTGAATGTTGACCAGTTGTTTTTGGCACAGTGACTCTGTGTATTCCTTTATTCTTTTGAGGCTTCCTGCATCATTCAATATAATGCCGGTAGAGTCCTTCAATATTGCAATTCAAGACTTGAATCTTTTCTTCAGTTCTTTCAGCTTGTGAAATGCTGAGCGTGTTCTTTCCTTTCGGTTTTCAACAGCAGGCCTTTGACCGTTTCATTGTAATACTTTGTCTTTTTGAGCTACCCTTTGACATCTTCTGTTTAGCTCTTTTACTTTGTCATTTCTTCCATTCACTTTAGCTACTCTTTGTTGAAGAGCAAGTTTCAGAGTCTCTTCTGACCTCTGTTTGGTCTTTTCTTTCTTTTCTGTCTTTTAATGACCTTTTGCCTTCTTCATGTGTGATTTCCTTGGTGTCATGCCACAGCTCCTCTGGGGTTCAGTCATTTGTGTTCAGTGTATCAAGTCTGTTTTTGAGATGGTCACTAAATTCAGGTGGGATATACTCAAGGCCTTACTTTGGCTCTCATGGACTTGTTTTCATTTTCTTCAGCTTCAACTTGAATTTGCATATAAGTAATTGATGGCTTGTTCCACAGTTGGCCTCTGGCCTTATTCTGACTGTTGATATGGACCTTCCCCATCATTTCTTTTCACAGACATAGTCAATTTGATTCCCTTTTTTTCCATCCTTTGGGTCCACTTGTATAGTCACCGTCTATGTTGTTGAAGAAAAGTATTTGCAATAAATAAGTCATTGTTCTTGCAAAATTCTGTCATATGATCTCTGGAGTTTTTCTATCACCAAGGCCATATTTTCCATCTACAGACCCTTCTTTTTTGTTCCCAACTTTCACATTCCAATCACCAGTGAGTCTTGATTGCATGTTTGATCAGTTTCAGACTGCAGATTGGTAAAAATCTTCAACTTCCTCATCTTTGGCCCTAGTGGTTGGTGCATAAATTTGAATAACAGTCATATTAACTTGTCTTCCTTGTAGGCGTATAGATATTATCCTGTCACTGATGGCATTGTACTTCTAGATACTTGAAATGTGTTTTCTTTTTTTTTTTTGTCAATGAATGTGAAACCATTCCTTTTCGATTTGTTATTCCTGGCATAGTAGACTATATGACTGACAGATTCAAAATGGCCAATACCATTTCAAGCTCGCTAATACCTAGAATATTGATCTTCAAGTATTCCATTTCATTTCTGACAACTTTCATACATTCCATGCTCTAATTACTAGTGGATGTTTAAACTATTTCTTCTCTTTTTGAGTCGTGCCATACTAGCAAATGAAGGTCTTGAAAGCTTTATTCCTTCCATGTCATTAAGGTCTACTCTACTTTGTGGAGGTAGCTCTTCTCCAGTCATATTAACCTGAGGCACTCATCTTCGGGCACTATCTCAGACAATGTTCTACTGCTATTCATAAGGTTTTCACTGGCCAATTTTTTTCAGACGTAAATTGCCAGGATCTTTTTTCCAGTCTGTCTTAGTCTGGAAGCTCTGCTGAAATTTGCCCACCATGGGTGACTCTGCTGGCATTTGAAATAACAAAGGCATAGCTTCTAGCATCACAACAACACGCAACCCACCACAGTACAATAAACTGAAAGACATGAGTGGTGGTGACATATAATAAGGAAAATATAAATGTGGAATGTTGTTATCATCTTTATAAAAATTATATAATCACATTGTTGAACTCCATGATTTTTGGTATATAAAAATGCCATTGACTTTTGTATATTTATTTCGTATCCAGTATTTTGAAAAGAATCTCATTAATTCTAACAATTTGTTCATTGATTCTTTTGTGCCGTCTATGAATTCAGCCACACCTGCCAATACAGAACAATTTCTCTCTTAATTTTTAATCCTTCCGTATTTGTATTTCTTTCCCTGGTTTTACTGTACTGGTTAGAACCTCTAGTATAATGTTGAAAGAAGTGGTAATAATAGGCATTCTTAATTTGTCCCTGACATTCAAGGACATGCATTAAACATTTCAACTATAATGTTGGCTGGAGGATTTTTGCAGATACCCTTTTTCAGTTAAGAAAGTTTTCTTCTGGACCAAGTTTGCTAAAAGCTTTTATCATGCATTGATACTGAATTTTAATTTTGTTTTTGATGATTTTGAGATAAATGTATGGTTTTCTTTCCTTAGAATGTAAATGTGGTAATATATATCTTCACATTTCCTCTTTTCCACTGGGTCTTTCCAGACTTAAGTATGATTTCATCCTGAGATTTCCGCGTGAAGTGGATCAGGATTCATGCCAAGTCCACCCAGAAAGCAAACCTTTGGTTATGAATTAGTTTACAGTTTTGTCTCTAGCAAGTTACTTTGCAGGTGGGAAATCTTGATAAATCAGGATTTACGTTTATTTTAAGCATACTTTCCTGGCGTTAAAAGTTTTCAACTATATATTTGGTAAAAGTGTTCTCTCAGTTTAGGTGGAAAAGCTTATTAATAATAAGTCTTCTGCATTACACTTTCCATGCAAGGCAATGATAGGTAAATTAAGAAAGTAGAAAATACCCCAAAAAATACATACGGAAAAATTACATTTTCTTTTTAACTTATCTGAAATAATATAGTCAAACACGCACACACGTACACACACACACACACTCACACACTCACACATACACATTGCATACACTCAAACAAGTAGTGACTTCATTTAAGTATAGAAGCCAACCAGTTTTCTAAATTGACTTTACAGTTGGTTTATTTCACAATTATTAGTTGTTTTTCCTTAAGTGGGAAGGTATGATTATGGGAAAGCTTGAGTTCTGCCTTTCCTCAGGGCTCCCATGAACAAAACGGAACATCACAGAGCCACAGCCAGGCACTACAGTAGTCTGCATTCAGTAAAGCAGAAACAAAGCTTTATTTTACAAGTTTCCTCTTAAATTAAAAGAAAAAAGAAAGAAAGAAAAGAAACTTGTTTTTCCTTGGAGCTAAGCCCTATTGATCTTAAAGATTTTACCTTCTCCCTTATTATGCAATCCAGCAGGTAAGAATTGCTGGCAAGTAGCCAGCTGAAATCTCACTTTCCTTCTTCTCTCTTGACCATGCCAGAAGTGGCTGGATTTCCATTCAGCAGTTAGTGTTCCCTGAACATCAGGACTGCTGTTGCAAGCAGCTGCAGGTGTCAAATCCCAACAAATGTCAAACACCGTGTTGATTTCACTCATTTTGCACCCTGTGTCTCTCCTAGGAACATGGGGGTTAGTTTAAAGAAAAGGGTGTGTGGAAAAAGCTGGCAAAGTCCTTGTACAAGTTGGCAAGGAATAAAGAAAGGCAAAACTGGCGAGAGACAGAATAATTACTACCATGGTTGGAGTGCCTAGTATATGCCAGGCATTTATAAACATAATTTCACTTATTTTTTTACCACTCCAGGGAGCTGTTATCTCTAGTTTACAGATGAGGACCTGATGCTCAGAGAAGTTAAGTAAATTTCACTAAGTCATACAGCCAGGGAGTGGCTGAGCTGGGATATGAATGCAGTTCTTTCTAATTCCGAAGTCTGCACTGCTTCTTGCCTTAGTCATCTCAGACTATACATTTTTATTTAAACTTCCTATTGCTGGCATTGTCAATACAACATATTTAAAAGCCTGAGCATGTTTAACAGTCAAATATAATGGCCAGTCCTATGTGTTTTGAACAGCACTCTTCATCCAGGAGTATGCTGACAAGCTTCTGCCCTATTTGGAGTACTCTTGTAAGACAGTATCTTGCTAAGTGTTCCAAACCCAGTAAGTTGTGGATTTTAATAAACATTCCCTCTAGACAAACAAGCAGCACAAAAATATTTTTTATGGACCATCAAAAACCACATGCTGGTGTGGGAGAGCTTTCAGATTTAATAAGCTTGATGGGTTGTCACTGCTTTATGATCGCAAACAAATTACCAACCAGTAATAAGTGCCCCAGTTCCAACTCTTTTATTAACTTCAGATGATACCACCTGTATTAAAACTGCTGAAGCAGTGAAAGCCCTCCTTTCAATAGATACTTGGACAACCAGTCGTTCCATTTCCAAATTTATGTTTTTTGAAAAAAAAAAAAATCATTCTGCTTTTATTTCTGTAGGCAATTCTTTTCCTGTGAATAGCTGTGAATGAATACAGACCTTCTGGAATTCAGAGAATGACCTCTTTTACAAAAAGGGGACATCTAGATGAAATGCAACAGTCTAACTTCATGGATTTCCACCGTTTTCCTGGGAAAATTGTGAAAAGAGAGGAGGAACTGGGCCATGTCCAGAGGGATTCTTCCATAATGGTATATGGGTAAAGTGGAGCATGGTGTTTCTACCTTATTTGGGAAGTAAAAATTGTGAGTTAAATGAACCTTCAATTTGTAATAACTGTATAAGTAGCAGATAAAAGAAGAAAATGTGATTTTAATTAATGTAGCTCCTCCATGTCCATTTTATTCACTTATTCATTCATTCATATGTTATTTAGTTACTGAAAATTATTGTTGATAAAAGACTGTTTCCCAGAATAGAGTGCAAAGCGAGGTTCTTTTTGTTTTGCTTTGTTTTACTTTTCTGGAGTTTATGCTCTATATCAGGAAAGAAACATATTCAATGTATAGAACATTTAAGAAGAATAAGGTAGCACCCTGTAAGGGGACTCTGTAAGTCTTCTGCCTATTCTAGTTCTAAGAATCTACCTCTCTATTTTTTTGTATGTGAATTTCTCAATGCCCTGTAGTAGCCCATTCCCACTGCTGTTGAGTCGATTCTGACTCACAGTGACCCTATAGCACTGAGTACAACGGCCCCATAGAGTTTCCAAGGAGCTCCTGGTAGATTGGTTAGCAGCCATAGCACTTAACCACTACGCCACCAGGGTTTCCTGCCTGGTAATATGTACTTGGAAATCATTTAAACAATTGAAATATATGTAAAGAAAAAAGTCTTTAATGATTTTTATCCCACTCTAATAATTTTCATCAGGTGTATACCCTTTTAAACTTTTTCTGTGCTTAAAAATATGCATATGTTCGTGTAGATTTCACAAAAAAAGGCATCATATTGTATGTATCTTCATGATTATTTTATATTATTACATCACGGACCCCTTCTCTATCAATGCATTTAAATACACCTTATTTTTTTTTTTAACAGATGCAGAGTATTCCAGAACATAAATATATCCCATTAGTGTAAAAAGAAAAAAAAAAAAAAAAAAATTTTTTTTTTTTTTTTAGTGTACCTATTGCCCTATTCCTGGATAGTTAAAGTGTTTTTTGTTTTTCCCTTATTTGGGGAGCTTACTGTTCCTGTCAATATAGTAATTATCATGGGCTTGTAATTCTCTTCTCTAACTTCAATGCTGAAGAAACTATAGCGGAAAGGTTCCTGGATATTTAAAAATGTGAGGCAATTGGTGGAGTGAGAGCTATTTTGAATGTGTGTGGGGGGTATTGCTGTAGCCGGGGGTAAAAGGCAGCTGTCTTGAGTGTCAAAGTCTGTGTTACTGAGAAGTTTAAATTATTCTCTTGTCCTTTCCGTGATGTTGCATTGGAACAGTCTTGTTTGCCCCTTTTTTTTTCCAGGAACACACAGCAATTGTTTAGATTAGTACAGTACCAGAAAGAGCAAATCCACAGCCTTGATGAGGTGAGTGCTTGGGGAAATAGGTGAGCACTGATTGCTGTTGCTGTTGTTAGCTGCCTGGGGTTGGCCCCCGATTGTGGCCACCTCATGCACAACAGAATAAAAGGCTTCCTGGTCCGGCACCATCTCCATGATCAGTTGCAGATTAGACCATTGTGATTCATAGTTACCGCTGACTAATTTTCAGAGGTAGAGTGCCAGGCATTTCTCCCTAGTCTATCTCAGTCTGGAAGCTCCTCTGAAGCCTGTTCAGCAGGTTTCGTCATAGCAACACCCGAACCTCCACTGACCGATGGGTGATGGCAGTTTCATGATGTGCATTGGCTGGGAATTGAACCCGGGTCTCCCACAGGGAAGGCAAGAATTCTACCACTGAACCACCAGTGGCCTCTTGAGCACTGCTTAACCTTTGACATTGAACCTTTCACCTCCCCCCTTTTAAGTCCATAGGGCTGGTGAATTTTCATCAAATGACACTTCCTCCTACCAGTACTATTTTTTCCTGGGGGTTTAAAAATGAAGCAGCACCCTAAAGAGTTGCTTGGTGAGATAACAATAAACGAAATTAATTAGTTTTGATTTTTTGGGGCTTGGGATACTCTTCTTTAAGGCTCCCCTCCTCTCTTCCTAAATTCATAGAGCTGACAAACACTAGAGTATAGCTTTCTGCCCATCACGGTACACATTAGCAGAGAGAGTAGCTGATATCCTCAGGAGAATCACAGGTCAAAATAACAAGACATCTAAAAAGGACAACTACCTCAAAGGAAAACACCATACTCAAAACAAGCCAGCTAAAGTAGGAGTATAAAAACAGATAGACCACAAATTTAACATAAGATTAAAGATACTAAAATGAATAAGGGAAGATATTAGAAATATAAAACAAGAAAAAAAATCATAAAAAAGTACCAAGTGGAAATATTAGGTATGAACAATACAATAGTTAAAAGTGTAAGTTGTACCAACACCCTGATAATAAGAGATTAAGAGAGAAAAATGGAGCAGTTCAAGTGTTTTCCAAGATAAAAGATGAACAAACTCAGATTAAAAGGTTGTATTCATGCCAAAGAGGAGAGATAAGAAAAAACTCACACTTAAGTAAATATTAATAAAATCTAAGAATGTCAAAAGAAAAGGAAAAATTCTGAAAGCCTATAGAGCAAAAGTAGATTCCCTACAGAGATAAGAATCAGACTAATGTCAGTCTTCTATACAAAACTAAATACAAGAAGATAATAGAGTAATATTTTAAGATATTTTTAAAGTTCTGAAAAAAATAATTTAGAACATATTTTGTATTTATAAAAATTGTTATTCAAATATGCTTTTAAAATAAATATTTTAAGCATACAATGCCTCAAAAGTTTTGTATGTAATGACTTACATTGAAAACTCTTTCGAAAGAAGTTCTCAAATAGGGATAGGAGACAGTATGTAAGGCGCTCATTTGTCTTGGAAGAGTTGGTAGCTATTTTAAAAATGGTTAAGACAAAAGAAAATGAGGAAATATTTATATAATAACTCAATTAGTATCCTAGATAATATTGACAAGATGGTGGGTGGGTGGTGGATGTGAAAGGCACATGAGAATATGTGAAACCTCCTGTTAGGGGGAATTTATGAACATTAATTCAAGTTGGAATTTAAAAAGCAAGGAAAAAAATAGAAACAGTGGAGTAAATTGAAGTTAAAAAAAAGGAAGAAAATAGAGATAAGTCCAAAAATACCAGTAATCACAGCAAATGTAAATGAACTCACCTCTTAAAAGACAGAATTGGTTTTACTGGGTTAAAAAAAAAAGAAAGAAAAACAAAAAACTACGTGCTATTAACAAAGGCATAAGGGCACAAAAAAACCGAAAGTAAAGATGCTAAAAAAGATGTATCAGGCAAATTCTAATTACAAGAAAGTTGGAGTAGCTACATTATTATCAGACAGCCTAGACTTTTAGGCAAAAGGTAGACATCTTTAGGGATGTCGTTGTTAGCTGCTGTTGAGTCAGTTTCCACACATGGTGACCCTATGTGTGCAGAGTAGAACTGCTAATAGGATTTTCTAGACTGTGACTTTCAGAAGCAGATTGCCTGATCTGTGTTTCCAGGTGCCTCTGGGTGGGTTTGAACAGCCAACCTTTTACTAGTAGTGGGACAATTAACCATTTGTGCCTCCCAGGGACTCCTGTTTTAGAGATCCAAAAACCCACTCTCATATAGTAAATTCTGACTCATAGTGATCCTATATGACCGAGTAGAATTGCCCCATAGGTTTCCTAAGGTTGTAAATCTATAGAAGCAGACTGCCAGGTCTTTCTCCTGCAGAACTAGCTGATGAATTCGAACTGCTGACCTTTTAATTAGCAGCCCAGCCCAGCACTTTAACGACTGTACCACCAGGGCTGCTTCTATCTTT
This sequence comes from Elephas maximus indicus, assembly GCF_024166365.1. Classification (NCBI taxonomy): domain Eukaryota; kingdom Metazoa; phylum Chordata; class Mammalia; order Proboscidea; family Elephantidae; genus Elephas; species Elephas maximus. Next base: position 69,834,484 of record NC_064836.1, read on the forward strand.
ATAAAGGGATAAGAGGGTTGATTCATCAAGGAGATATCATATGGTAATGATATATATATATATATATATATATATATATATATATATATATATATATATATACCAGGATAAATTTACATTTGTGAATTAATTCATACAGCAAATGCCACAAATTTTCTAGAAGTCCACTTAGATTCATTTGTGGTAGAAAATGAATGGACCTGACTTCATAATTGTCCTTGCTCTTCTGCATCTGCTGGAAGATGGAAAAAAAAAATGTCAGAATGGAGCCACTAGTACAGATAGATTCAGGTCGAACAATAAATTTTCTTCCTGTGCTGGGTGCCAGGGTGGCGATTTCTTTCTTTTTCAGTCAGCAATACTAGAGTACATGGTAGTATCACTGGACAAAACTATTTTGACATAAGGTTCTTTTCCTGATCAACATCACTGTAAATCTAGGGTCTGAACTCATCTGTATCCACATGGGATGATGAGAATCAGGATTAGCACAAAGGTGGTTCCTATGAGCTGGAGGTCAGACATGCTTCCATTCTCCAAATTTTTCACCATTTCTGACAGCTGTCCCCCTCCATGGCCTCTCTTCTTCTCTGTTGGGTTTGATAATTTGTTGCAATGGCTACACAGAACACAGACCATAAAAAAAAATGTGGTTAATTAGGGAAGTAATAGGCTACAACTCCGGAGACTGGATCAACTTCATCAGTTAAGAGAGCTTCCAACCACGACAGCTCTCACCTTCTTCTCGGCCATGCCCACCAGCAGGTCCTTCTCTCAGTCATGCCCGTTGGCAGGTCCTTTTCTTGAGCGTTGGGCCTTCTTGGGCCTTGCCTCTGCTGCTGAGCCTTCCCTGCCCTCTGCCCTGCTTGGGCTCTGCCCTGTTACACTGCTTTTGGCTCCACTGACAAGTGCCTGGAGGTACTCTGCTCTGCCAGTAAGCCTCCTACCCAAAGCCGCTCAGCTCTCTCTCTCTCCAGGGCTGGCAAGCACCACTGCAGCCATCTGCCAGTCTCGTGGTACCTGGTGTTCATCCTGCTGCTGCTGTCTTGCACCATGGCATGCTGTCTCCAGTGTTACAGGTCTTGACCTATATTATATCTCTTTTAGGAGTTTCCCTCTCTCCCATTTCCTCTCTTCCTACCTCTGTTGGGTTGGCTGCTTATATACGCAAACTTCTTATCAATTTCAAGCTATGGCCTCCCATCTGGACCACAAACTGGCCGATGTCTCAAACTCACTGAATCCTTATTGAGTGGTTTTACACGCCCAATTTGCACAGTCAACTGACCAACCCCTTCAAGGTGTGTAAAATAGACCAATCTCAGGGGAGACTGTGGCCCAACCAATTATTTTTGGCAGAATTATAAACTGAAGGCCAGAAAGTTCATATATGAGAAACCTACTGTATTGCAGTCACATTTTATTATCAAGTTTAAAGAGGTTTCATGAATTCCACAGGGTTCCATATCCAGAAAGAATGGCTGGAAGAAAACTTTTGGAAACCTTAACTTCACACTACCAATGATGACCTCCTGATTATTAGGGAGGTTTTAGCTCTCCTTCAGGGCAGAGGAAGTAACAGCCATCTCCTGTTCAAAGTCCACAAAACTGTTGCATAGTTTCTTAACGTCATGTACAATTCCCTTGTCAGTGGTGGTTGTGAGGCTATAGCCTCTTTCTGCTTGAGATAGTCTGTCAAGCTATCGTCAGCCAAGTCCAGATGTAGGATGACAGGTGGCAAGGCATAACTTTCCTAGGTGGGCACAGTGTTAGTGACATCATCACCAGAGTTTATAGCAATACAGTTATATGACCAAAGTTATCCTGAAACATCAAATTCTGTGTAGCAATGTACATAGAGGAGCTACATATTGTGGTATCTCCATTTTGTTGGCCGTGGGGTTTAGAGGAATCTCAGTAAGTCTCATTGTAGAAGATAGATGCCAGGTTTTCTCCATGCCATGCTAGTTGGTGATGATGTCATAATTGGGGTACTTCAAAATAAGAATGTATTTCTTGCTTTTAGCCCTATCAGCCACAATGCTGCTCTTTAGTCCCATGCTCCATGGTGTCTTTGGCACCCAGCAAAAGAGGGAAGCATGACTCCTTCATCAATATTTGACTGACCACGAGCTGATAGACTTCCTCTTGAAGACCCTGATAGTTAGAGATTCAACTGCATTATCACAACTGAGATGAACATTGTGCCTGATATCACAAAGAAGCTAAACTATGGGGTGTGAGGGACATCCTACCCAGAAAAGTCATTTTTTGCCAGGATCAGAGCCATTGCTAATGATGAAGACAGGTCTTTCTTTCTCCGTTTTGATTTGAGGTGGTTACTGCATTGGGTGAGGAGAACCTGGTCAGACAGTATGCAAGTTCATGAAAATTTCAGATTAAGTTTTAATCATTGTAATTTAGAAATATTTCAAGCAAACTGTGGGTTGCTGCATTGAAAAAATTACTGCTGGAAATAATTATTGCCATATACTTTAGAGCTAATAGGCTTATGTGTGTTTGTTGTATCTCCCTCCAGTTGTATTAATGTCCTGGACACATGGTAATTCTTAGTATGGGTTTGTTAATTTACAGATAGATTAATCTTTGTCATAGTGAATAATTATTTTACACATTACCAGGCAATTTAAATGTATCATTAAACAGTGTTTCTTACCAAGTGAATTATTGAAATATATAATTAAAAAATGAGAATAAAGTCACAGAAGAATTCTCAAACTACTCGTGCTTTAGTGTGTGATGGATTTTAAATAATTAATGACAAAAGTATTTGGTTCTGACAAGTACCCTGGCATTAAGTGATTAACACGTTAACACAAATATTAGCATATGTAGATTTTAGAAATCTGCCAAATAGCAAAGCTGTTAAAACAAATTATATTTTTGTTGTTTTATTTTATCGTTTACTTTGAATGACAAATAACTACAATTCACACAATTAAAGAATAGCTTTAAATTGTAAACTGTAAGCAAGATGTAACCGATGAAAAAATGATTGTGCAGATGGGTATGACTTATTTTATGAGGCTGCAATCCAGCCATGAAAATAAGCCATGGTCCATGTGCCCAGTGTCTAAAGAGATCAGATCCCAGATCTCAAGAAAACTTAATACATTGCATGTCATCTTCTTACTCCTTTTCTTTTTGTTTAAATTTCTTAGGTGTTTGTATTTAAAGGCGAACTCTAGTGTATTTGTTAAAGACAAAAGCTTATATTCTTTTAGCCTTGTGAAAAACAAGCTCAAGAAAGGGGTGAAAAGAAAAGTGGTACAAGAGAAATCAGAGAATATGCTCAGATTTTTTCTAACCTAATCCTCATTGCATCTCTGACTCTGTCCAAACCACCGTTATCTTTTGTCTGGTCTGCCATAGTCTCCTAGCTGCTTTCACCACATCCATTCTTTCCCACCTTTACATGGCAGCCAAGGTGATATTTTAAAAAGAGAAACATGATCATGTTTCTTACCCATTGAAATTTCTCCTTTGGCTTCCACTCGTCCAGAGAATACAAGCCCAGTGCTGTGGCATAAGCTAAGAGACTTCCCATCGTCCTGTTCCTGCCCCTCTCTTCTACCTCATTGACTGCCATGTCTGCTCTGTCCACAACATTCCAGTCGCAAGGTCTGCTGGCCTGGCACGGGAGAAGCCAGGTCTCTTTTCTCTCTTAAGACTTATAGTTACTCTTTCCTCTGCCAACACAGCTCTATTGCTGTATCTTTACACAGCTGGCTTCTTCCAGGTTTTCAATTCTCATTGTAAATGCCATAGCCACAGAACTTCCCTGACCACATAAGATAAAGCATCTGTCTCCTGTTCCATTCCTCTCTGTTTCTTGCCCCAACTTCATGTTCGCCATATCAATACTCACTTCCCCAAATTATCTCACTCACATATTTATTTTGTCCTCCACCCAGCAAAAGCTGGAGTCTAGAATAATGCCACACACGTAGTAAGCGCTCAGTAATATCGACTGAAGGCATGATTCACAAATAATTCTGAAGGATGTTTAAAAGGCTGGCATGGTGCTCAAGTTTAAGTCTCTGAATGAGATTACTTAGAGCAACATTTTCTTGTCTTCTGTACAGGTGGTTTTAAAGTATTTGGAGTATGTGGCTTCCTTCTAGATTGTTTTGTTATGCCTATAATCCTATCTTCAAAGAGAAGTGTTGGAGTAGAATTCATAGTTGAGCAATCAGGTACTAAATCAAGTGTATTTGCAAAGACTACACTTTCAGGGAGTCCATACGGGTACCTCATAAAAGAGTGACTTAAAAAAGAACAACAAAAATAAAACAAGCCCGTTGTATACTTTCCCTCAGAGTAGAAATGCGTGCCATGGAGTTTTCAAAGACTGTGACCTTTTGGAAGTAGGTCACCAGGACTCTCTTCCTTCCAAGGTGCCTCTGGGTGAATTAGAGCCACCAATCTTTTGGTTAGTAGCCAAGTGCTTAACTGTTGACACCACCCATGAACTCCATAGAAGAGGGAGTAGGAATCATTTAAATTTATTTTTCCAGTTGTCTAACATGGTTCAAGAAGTCCCTGGGAGGCCCAAAAGGTTAAGCACTCAAATACCATCCAAAAGGTTGGACCCACCCAGAGGCAGCCCAGAAGACAGGCCTGGAGATCTGCTTCTGCAAGGTCACAGCCTTGAAAGCCCTATGGAACGGTTCGCTTCTGACACACATGGAGTCGCCATGAGTCAGAATTGACTGGACGGCAGCTAACAACCACAAAATGGTTCAGTGTTTTAAAAGTATCATGCTGATTTAACATTACAGTTTTCTATTTCTGAGAGTTGAAGAAAACAAAAATTTAATCCAAACAAATCTATCATGTTGTAGGTACTACGATAAAACCCAAACCAAACTCATTGTTATCGAGTCAATTCCCACTCATAGTGACCGTGTAGGACAGGGAAGAACTGCCCCATAGAGTTTCCAAGGAGCAACTGGTGGATTCAAACTGCTGACCTTTTGATTCACAGCTGAGCTCTTAACCACTACCTATTACAGAGAGATTAAAAGAACCAAATCTGACCATCTAAAATCTCACAGTCTACTGGGGTATATGCCACTTAAATAAATCACTGTAAGACACCTGGTGAAAAGTATACTAGAGGTATAAAAATTTATTAATTCCAATTTGGGGAGTTTAGGAAGGCCTCATGAAGAAGATAAAATTTGATGAAGTTCATAAACAACTGTATGACCTTGACAGAAAGGAGGTGGGGATCACAAACCTGGCATTTTATGACTAAGGACCGAGCTTGGCTGAATGCCTCATTTATAAGAAGTTTGACAAACAGAAGCCAGCACAGGAGATTAGAAAGAGAGACAAGAAACAGGTAAGTACAGTGTCACAAAGGCCAAGAAAAGAAAATTTAAAAGGAGGAGATATGGAGAAACATTGCAGTTATATTAATAGAGAAAAGTAAGAAGAATTTTTTGTAAAACGTATTACCCTAGTGAGGGTAAGGCAGTATATCATCATGGTTTTGATTTGCATTTCTCCAATGACTAATGATGTTGAACATTGTCTATGTTCTGATTGGTCATTTATATATCTTCTTTGGAGAAATGTCTATTCAAGTCCTTTGACTATTTTTTAATTGGGTTGTTTTTCTTCCTGTTGTTGAATTTGAAGAGTTCTTTATATTTCTGGATATTAGATCCTTATCTGATATACCATTTGCAAGTATTTTCTCCCATTTTGTGGATTGTCTTTTCACTTTCTTGTTAGTGTCCTCTGATGCACAAAAGTTTTTAATTTTGATGAAGTTCAATTTATTTTTTCTTTTGGGGCTTGTGCTTTTGACATCATGTTTAAGAATCCATTACCAAATCCAGTGTCATGAAGATTTACTCCCATGTTTTCCACTAAGAATTTTATAGTTTTAGCTTTTACATTCAGGTCTTTGCTCCATTTTGAGTTAAATTTCATTCTTTACTTGTGGCTATTCAGTTACCAAAGCACCATTTGTTGAATAGATTATTCTTCTACTACTGGAAACCCTGGTGGTGTACTGGTTAAGAGTGACAGCTGCTAACCAAAAGGTCAGCAGGTTTAAATACACCAGGTTCTCCTTGGAAACTCTATGGGGCAATTCTACTCTGTCCTATAGGGTCACTATGAGTCGGAATTGACTCAATGGCAACAGGTTTGATTTGGGTTTTTTTTTTTTTTTTAACTATTGAATGACCGTGGCACCCTTGTTGAAAAGGAATTGACCGTAGATGTATGTGTCTTGGTCATCTAGTGCTGCTGTAACAGAAATACCACAAGTGGATTACTTTAACAAAGAGAAATGTATTTTCTCACAGCCACTACTAGTAAGCTAGAAGTTCAAATATACTGTGTCAGCTCCAGAGGAAGGCTTGACTCTGGAGGAAGGTCCTTGTCATCAATCTTCCCTTGGACTAGGAGCTTCTTCGTGCAGGAACCCCTGATCCAAGGGACTTGTTCTGCTCCTAGCACTGCTTTCGTGGTGGTATGAGATCCCTACTCTTGACTTGCTTCCGTTTCCTTTTATCTCTTGTAAGATAAGAGGTGATGGTGGCCACACTCCAGGGAAACTCCCTTTACATTGGATCAGAGATGTGACCTTAGCAAGGGTGTTACAATCCCACCCTAATCCTCTTTAACATAAAATTACAGTTACAAAATGGAGGGTGACCACACAATACTGGAAATCATGGCCTAATCAAGTTGAAACATATTTTGGGGGGATGCAATTCAATCCATGACGTATGGGTTTATTTCTGGGCTTTCAATTCTAGTGCATTGATCTATGTGTCTACCCTTATGCCAGTATCGCAGTGTTTTGATTATTGTAGTTTTGTAGTAAGTTTTGAAATCAGGAAGTGTGAGTTCTCCAACTATGTTCTTTTAAAAGATTACTTTGTATTTTTAGGGTTCGTTTTGTGCAGTGGAAACCCTGGTGGGATAGTGGTTAAGTGCTACGGTTGCTAACCAAAAGGTAGGCAGTTTGAACCTACCAGGCGCTCCTTGGAAACTCTATGGGGCAGTTTTACTCTGTCCTACAGGGTCGCTATGACTCGGAATCGACTCGATGGCCACGGATTTGGTTTTTTTGATTCAGTAGTTAAGTGCTCAGCTGTTGACCTAAAGGTTGGGGGTTCAAACCCACCAGCCGCTCCTGGGGAGAAAGATGTGGCAGGCTGCTCTGTAAGGATTACAGCCTTGGAAACCCTGTGGGGCAGCGCTACTCTGTCCTGTAGAGTTGCTATGAGTAGGAATAGACTTGGATAATAATAGGGTGGATTTCTAATTCCATATGAACTTTAAAATCAGCGTGTCCCTTTTTGAAAAAACGGAGTTGTAATTTGAAGAGGAGTTGCATTAACTCTGTAGATAAATTTGGGGAACATTGCCATCTTACCAAGTCTAAGGCTTCCAATATATCAGACAGGATGGCTTTGCATTTATTTAGGTTTTCTTATTACCTAGCCTTTCCTTTCAAGCTTTTCAGTTTATCTATTCTATGCCCCAAATGTTACCCATTGCCCCAGGCAGCAGTTGCTAATGCATTACCTTTTAAATGGTTTCCCAATGCCCCCCACCCACAGCCATAATTCTTTTAGAATAAGGTCCAGTCTGCTCCCTTTGGCACTAGGAACCTGCACCTGAAATGTGGGCTATTGTCTTCAAGATGCCTGAGCTGGGGAGCAAGGTGATTTAAATAACAAAGCTCTTACTGAAACTCAATTTTTTTTCTTGATTAAGAATTCACCTGGTTGCGCTAAACCTTGATTAGTTTTTGGAGGTCCAGTAAAGTTCTTTCTGACAGTCCTTGCCAGTGTATTCAATGTTTTTGTGGCAGAACAGGTTTTTGGAGTTCCCCATTCTGCCATGTTCACTTATGTCACTCCTAGACTAAGTTTTTGTTAGGGTAACAAGCAAACCCCAAATCTCAGAGAATCAGTTCCACAAAGATTTGTTTCTTGTGCATGCTTCACGTCCATTGTGGGTAGGCTGGGGGCTTTGCTCTCCTTCTACTTCATTCCAAGGCTCAGCATAAGAGACTAGTCACAATCTGGAGAAGTGCCAAGAGCTATGGTCGAGGTAAAAGGAATGTGGGAAATCACACAGGACGCTCTTGAAGCGTCCATCTGGGAGTGACCACTTCATCGGCCAGAGCAGGTCACATGCAATGCCTAACTTCAAAGGGGGTGGGAAAGTGCACTCCTACCAGGTGAGTAGAAAGAGAAGGAACTAAATATTTGTGATCAGCATTAATGACTACCGCAGTCATTTCAGTAGATTCTTACTACGGTTATAGTTAAGAGTATTTATATTAGTAGCCTTGAATCTAACAGTAAAGTAGATGGTGAGGTAATTTGCTGTGAATGTAGAAGGTAAAGACTACAGGTGGCCCTAAGAGTATGTTAAACTTTTGGGAGAATTGCTATATGTACATAATTCAATAAGGCAGCAATTTAAAAATAAAGGAAGTTGCTGAGCAGTGTTGAAGACCCAGTGAAAGGTTAGCTATGCATTCAAAATTCATCTAATCATTTTGGGACTTTCTCCAGTAATGCCTAAGAGCTCAAGACAAACAAAATAGAGTAAGCATTACAGGGTGGTCACTAATACAATATATCACTGAAATACAAATAAAGGGAATGCTTGTATTAGGGTAATTGTGCTAATTTGAAACGCATTTTCTTCCCACTGGCTCATGTAACATTTTGGGGCAATTTTACCTCATTGGTTCTACTTTGAACAAATCCAAATGTAATGAGGTGAAACCTAGGGGGAAGACTTGCTTGTGGCTTGGCTGGGTGATCTACCCATGAAATGTTATTGACAAGATATAATTCTTGGCCTCCAACAAGAATATTTAAAATAGTTTTTATCTTAAAAAAAAGCATGTGACAGCTTCAACTGTTTTACTTTCAGAAATTTATAGGAGGTTTGGGAAACAAAAAGGAATGATAAAAGAAATGATTATTTGCGGGTTGAGAGAAAAACAGGAGACTTAAAAATTGGTGATCGGGTACTCTACTTGCACTGAAGATGGGGTGAGAAGAGACAATTTGATTATGTCCAAACAAAATAACTACTCCTTTCCAACGGTGGATGGAGTGGCAGAGTCAAGGTTGAGCCTGGACCCTGGGTAGCCTACTGTAGTGGTTGACAGCCCTGGGAAAATCTTGAAAGTTTGATGGTTGAATGTAGGAGGAGTATACTGACTAACAAATGGCAAAACAAAAGCCAAAATCTAGAGAACATAACCAGATAGCTGCTCAACATCTCACCTTGATGTAACCTACATAATGATATGCAGTGGGAGGAGGGTATATAATGTCCTAGTTCTATAACACCACTGGCTTTGTCCACCCATCTGCAAACCTCAGCCTCACCACTTTCCCCTGAATAAGGCCATGGTAATAAGATAGAATCAAATGAGAGAGTAAATGCTTTCGTAAAAGGCTTTTAAGATGGCTGCGTGGGAAGTTTCTAGTACCTCTAATGGTGGTAATTGAAAGAGGAGTTGACTGCTACCTGTCTTAACAACTTTAGATTCTGTTCTGAGATAGGCTGAGTTCATTAATTCAGTAAGTCTCTATCGAGTCCTGTTGGGGGCAAGAACCACATTACTCATGCACAGACAACACAAACCTGAATAACAAGTGATCTCTCCTTATGAACCTTGTAATATGCCATTAGGTAATGGAGCAGTTGTAGACCTCCGAAACTAGAAAAAATATAATTAAGGCCACAAATATGGCAGAAACAATGCCAGGGGAGTTTCAGGTAAAGAAATGCTCAGATTAGTTGGATAGATCAGCAAAAGGCCTAATGAAAAACCGAAAACTTTAACTGGGGCTCCAAGATGAGCAGAATTTCACCACACTGAAAAGAGGTGTTATTTCAGGCAGAAGAAATGATGTGAAGACACATGACGGTGTGTGCGCTATATTCTGGAAAAAGAATGTACTAATTTGGCCAGGGAAGGGAGTGCAATTGAACTACAGGAGGTAAGGCTAAGAATATTTAGAGAAGTTAGATTATGCAGAGGTGGCGCAGTGGTTAAGTGTTAGACTTCTAACCAAAAGGTTGGCAGTTTGAATCCACAAGCCACTCCTTGGACACCCTATGGGGGAAGTTCTACTCTGAGTCTGAACTGACTCAACAGCAATGGGTTTTTATAATGCTAAGATGTAGAGAATGTATTTTATTTGGCTGAAAGTGGGAAAGCACTCAAGGGTTTACAAATGTTTCGCGACATGATCAAAACTCTATTTAAGGAAAATCATCAATCTGCCATCTGGAGTAGCCTAGTGCGGGTGGAGACAGTAGGTCAAGGTAACCAGTTAGGAGGCTGTTTCAATAGCATCCAGGCAAGATCTGAGGGCTTGAATGACTTCAATGGCCCAGGGAATGAGAGCAGAGTCCAGCCACGAATAGCAAGACTTGGCAGGTGATTGGTTATGGGGAGAGAGGAGGAGCTGGCTTTGGCTTTGAAAGTTTGAGAACCGGTGACTAGGAATATATTGTGGTGCCATTAATAAAAAACAGAAGAATCAGAAGAATGAAGAGCCAGGAAGGAGGAGATACTGACCAGTGTATCCAGAAACATTATCCAGGGCAATCCCGGATACACTGGACAAGTCATCTGACTTTCCTGAATCTCCTTTATCTACTGTAAAGTTAGAGAGTTGGGGTTATGGAATAATTGGTCATGATCCATACATCTCTAGGAGTCTGGTTTTTCAGGAGGAGGGAGGGTGAGTTCATTTCAGAGCATGTCGAGTTTGAGACCGTTGTGGCCTAGCCATTGGTTATGCTCAGCACACAGGCAGAACCCAGAGCCTAGAATCAGACTCTATGAAGGTGCAGATGACTTAAAGCTTGTTCAAAATCATCCAGACCACATTTTAACTTGTATGAAAAGTTGTGGAAAACTATTCTTTTGGCAGAAATGGTGTACATCTGAGTCCCTCCAAAAGTGTATTTCTTTTGGAAAAAAATGATGCAAATGTGTTAAACTACATTTGAGTTAGAAGCAGATGAAAAAGTATCTTTTACTATTGTTAAAGGATCCAAAATTCCTTTTGGTGCCTTGCTTATGGCGAGAGTTTAAAAGTTGAAACTTCACAGGTGTCAAGTTCTCACTGAAGAATTTATTCCTTATTAATAAAGTCATTGTTACCAATGAAAACAATCTAGTTCAGAAAGCAAGGCCACTTTCATAAAACTGCCTCAAGTGGAACAATAGAAGCTCAATTTCTTTGAATTTTACTGAGGTGAGTGGATCAGCAGACAGGGAGGAGCAAAGGAAGGGACACGAATAAGGAAACACGATAAAACTGAGAAAATATCTTCTTCCTTCTCACTCGTCTCTATGTTTATTAAAGAGGAAATTAAAGGCAATCACATGAAATTGCTCAGCGTTTAGATTCCAGACATACATACAGAGAGGCCAAGAACTGTGAAGAATGAAGCCCCTTTTTCACTGTGGTGCACATTCTTCAGCAGCTGATTTAATAGTCTAATCAGGTGTTTAGAAAACCGTGTGAAACATGAGGATCTCAAGTCTGGTGCTTCTTTACTTCTTTGCACTTGCATTTAGAAGTGCAACTTGTTTGTATGTGTGTTTCTATAGGTGAGTACACAGGTTTAATTTGATAGCTCCATTCTTTCACGGATGGCGTGATGGAGAGACCAGCTTCCTCTCCAAACTACCGTGAATGCCAAAGGTTTAGATAATTCTCAGAGGTGGGGAAGGGAAGGGGAAACAGTCCATCCAGGTGGAGAGTTTTTGAGGGATTCACAAGGTCAGTTCATGTGGCACTTTAATGTGTTACAATGCCATTTAGATTTTACTTCAACCTCTTGCAATAAAAAGAAAAACCAGTTGCCATTGAGTGGATGCCGACCCATGGCGACCCCGTGAATGTAAGAGTAGAACTGTGCTCCATATTCAATGGTTAATTTTTTAGAAATAGATCTCCAGGCCTTTCTTCTGAGGTACGTCTGGGTGGACTTGAACCTCCAACCTTTTGGCTAGCAGCTGAGTGCCTTCAACGTTGTTTCTTTTGATAGGAAGACTAAAAATGGCATACAATTACCCACGTCTCCTGGAATTCATGACTTTGTGTAATCCCCTCTTCTTGAGTGTGGACTAGTTACTACAACAGAATACAGTGAAAGAGATGAAAGATTAGGCTACAGAAAGACCGTGACTTCAGCCATGGACAAACACTTGTCCCCTCAGACTCTCTCAGGGATATCACCTGCCATGTTGTGAGCTGTCCTATGGAGAGGCCTATGTGAAAAGGAACTGATGTCTCTAGCCAACAACAACAAAAAAAAACAGCCAGCAAGAACTTGATACCTGCCAACAGCCACGTGAATGAGCTTGGAAGTGGACGCTCTGCTGGTGGAGACATGAAAAGACTGCAGCTGCTACTGACACCTTGATTGTGGTCTTGTGAGAAACCTTGAGCCACAGGCACCCAGTTAAGGTAGGCCTTAAGTCCTGCCACCCAGAAACTGTAGGGTAATGAATGTGTTTGTTTCAAACAACTAAGTTTTGAGGTAGATTTTTACATAGAAATAGAAACTGAATACATTTTCTTATTGCAAAAAACTGGGGAGTTGACCAACAGTGAATTGGAAATTTATTTTTCAAAAGTCAGATATGCTTCTGGCATACCATGTGGTTTATCTCCAAAACAGCAAGGATTTGTAAAGACACTGTTTCAAAAGAGAAACAAGTTTAGTGATATGGATCTCTTTCTTATAACTTGATATTACTTCATGTCATACTAAGATTTGTTTTAGCTCCTGGAGAAAGGTGATTGTTAGGAGTCTTATAGGGTCAACAGAAATAGTACATACTGTGCCATTTCTTCTTCCGTTCCTCCTGTTGATTTAACTACCTAATGACGATACAAAGACGACAAGAGTTATACACTGCTGACACAGTACATATTATTTGTGTGCACCTGAATTCTCTTTGCTAATGTTAAGAAGTTGTTGCACTACTAGTCTAATATAAAAAAAAAACTAGTGTTTTTTTTTTTTTTTTTTTTGTATTTTCCTTGTCTCCCCTACCTTGATACCGGAATCTTGGCCCAAATTCATTACTTGGTAACATCAAATGCCCAAGACTTTGCCCAAGAATTTTACATTGACATTTTTTGGCATTATATTTATACCTCGAGTCTCTACCTGAAAGTAATTTTCTCAAAACTGCATACTAGGACTCTTCTATGATTCTGGGGCTTAGCACAGTGAACTATCTAGAGGACCAGGTGACCCAGGTCTCCTATTCCTGAAGACATTTGAAATCTGGACTTGTATGTATTCTTAAATACAATTACAAATACACTCATCACTGAACACTGAACTTGGGCTCATTGCTGGGCCACATTGTCTGGATGATACTATGAATAGATGCTTATAATAAATTCTGTAATTTCCATGTGAATGTTACAAGTTATGTTGCATAATTTTTTTTTTCATTCAAAGATTAGTTCATTAGATATTCAAAATATTCCACAATTTTTGGAACATTGTTTTGGTATTTTTTAAGAATTTTAATACGTGGTAAGTCATAAAAAGTGATAGTAGCCTGGACTACTTAATGTCTGGGTGTCTATAAAAAATAAAACAAAACAGAAAACAGTTGCCATCAAGTTGACTCTGACTCACGAAGGCCGTATGCGTTGCAGAGTAGAACTGTGCGGCGCAGCGTTTTCAACACTGTGGCCTTTCAGAAGCAGATCACCAGGACCCTGCCTGGGTTTGAACTGCAAGCCTTTGGTAGTCAAGTCCTTAATCATTCATGCCGCCTATGGATTCGTGACAAATTCCTGGGTGTGAGACAGCATGCTGACGTTCCTTACCCCCTTTGGCAACTTTAACAAACAAGATGGGGATTGAAGTTAGCGGAAAACGCAGAGTAGATAAAAGTGTGCTTGGTAGGTATGTACACATACTCTGTACCCTTTTAAGAGCTGTGTAAAGTAGCCTCTTCATGAAGACTTTCCCGTTTTCTTTGGATAAAGATTTTGCAGTCCTCAACATTTTCTTGGTATCTCTATGTTAGTCCTTGCTATACTGCACTATAATTGGTTAAGAGCTGGGCTGCTAACCATTAAAACATCAGTTTAGAATCACCACCCCCTCCTTGGAAACCCTGTGGGGCCCTTCTACTCTGTCCTATAGGGTAGCTATGAGTCAGAATCAACTCAGTGGCAACGGGTTTTTTAATATATTGTTTCTCCATCTCACTTCCCCATTCATTCCTATCCCACTTCAGACTTTAAACTCTTCAAGGCATAATATGTGTCATCCTTGCTCACATCCCAGCCCCTAGCCCAATCACGATGTCTGTCGTGGAGTTACACTTTTGTTGAAAAATGACAAAAAAATGAATGAAGCGGACCATTTTCCCTCCTTGTGGCTATCAATGCATCCAGTGAACTTCAGAACTTCAGATTTTGAGTATATTGATTTAGTATACCTACTAGGCAGTTTATTTTATGGACCATATACTGGGTGTATGGTATGTCCACGCATTGCTATAGGCAACTTGAGAGTCACTGAAAGTCAGAGATGAGTGCCCTGCCTTCAAGGGGCCTGCCATCTAGTTAGTAAGTCCAATATCCTAAATGAACAATCAGGGTTGTATTTGTCATGTACATTCCTCATGGGGTTGGTATGGCCAAGCAAACCAACACCATATTATCCCTTAATGAAAGAGGCCCCTGGTACCCTTTTTAACCAAAAAGTGCAGTGAATTTTCCATATGTGCTCCTTTTCATTTTCTCTTGGTACAAAGTTACAGTCAACATACAAAACATCTTTGAGGAAAAAAAAAAAATTGTGTAGAAATTTATTTAATCCTTAGTGATGGGAGACAAAAAACTCTTTCACCTAATTCAAACCACATAAAGGACTTTCAAAAACATTTGAGCATTCCTGGGCAGTGTTCCCTCCACAGATCCTACTAGCCAGACAAGCAAGTACCTCTTTCCCTATGTGAAATCTCTTCTGTTGAACAATTAGTTCCACGTCTTGGGATCTCATTTCCTAAGGTCCTGCCAGTGACCTTTTCTTAAAAACCATTAGTTCTTATGTGATTCTGGCCAGGTGAAGTTTGGTCTGGCTCCTGGACAAGGGTGATCCTGGGCAGTTCTGCAAAGCCTAAGGCAGAATTACACATCGCCTTGGAGTCAGAATGCTCTTGGCTCTACAGTGACTGGCTGAGGAAGGTAAAAACTACTGGATGAAGCCTTGCTGTGCAAGTCATAACCCCATAATCACAAGCATGTATTTTTTCATTAAAAAACAAAATAGGCTTTGGGGTGGCAGGCAGCAATGGTAAGCCCTTCCAGGGAATTCTCATGCTTCTTGCCACAGTTATTTATACTCGATGAAGTGGTGCCTTTAATTCTGCTTAAGCACTGCCCCCCCATACACCCACAATCCCCTCTAAAATAAAATTAAACTCCTCATACCTGTGTCCCCACCCTCTTTCCCCTGAACAGTTAGAGTTTTATAAGGTCACTTTGGAACTCTTCTGGCCTTTCCTTTGAACAGATCAACACTTGTTGACTAAGGCTTGCACTTTGTTCCAAGGGGAGAAAAGGTCAAGAGAAGTGAAGGACATATTCTTTTTGACTATCACCATCTTTTTTCAGTTAAGACATATTATCTTCCAATCTGATACACATTCTGAAAGGTGTGCATTGGCCGTGTAATGGGCTGCAGCCTTCTACTCTTCATTTGTGGAATGGGAATTTAAAAGAAGAGAGAGACCAAGATGGGAATGTGATGTTGATAAATGAATTAAAGGAGTGAGCCTTGACTTTTAGAGGGATCATGCATCCTTTTATCTTTGTGTATTTATTGGGAGGGAGCATTTCCTGACTACTATGGGTATATATGTCACAAAGCAACTATTTCATATGTGCAGACACTATATTCCATTTACTCGGTCAGTCAGCTCATGCTCACTGAGTGTAATCCAGGCTCTTGAGAGGCATTGACTGACTGGACAAGTTATCGCTCTCCCCAGTGATTTAGATTTTCTCCGTGGTAGAAAACTTCCAACTCTATCTTAGTCTGCTCTGGCATCACCCTGGGAATGAACTGGTCTCCTGGGAATTCTCTGGATAGGTGTTGTCTCAAGTGGGACTTACAGACTTCTCTGGAGTGAGGCTCATGTCTGCAGAGTTCTCAGGATTTCTGTGGACTCAGTGGTCTTGAGACTATGCTGTTCTTACCATCCCTATTTATTTTAGGTCTCATCCTTGGAGAGATTCTGGGGAAGCCCATTTAAGTTTCTTGCTAAAAATATCGTAATGTTTAACTCTCAGGAGAGAAGCTCCTGCTTATCTGTAGCTCAGGGTATTACCACTATTGCTACTTCTGCTGCTGCTAATGCCAAAAACCAAACCAAACCCAGTGCCGTTGAGTCAATTCCGATCCATAGCGACCCTATAGGACAGAGTAGAACTGCCCCATAGACTTTCCAAGGAGTGCCTGGCAGATTCAAACTGCTGACCCTTTGGTTAGCAGCCATAGCACTTAACCACTACGCCACCAGGGTGTCTGCTGCTGCTAATACTATCTCTTCAATGTCAATTTTAAATGAGTGTGGTTAATTTTTGCAACCAAGGTTGATATGCTCATCTGTTTTTACATGTTAGAAAAATAAGTGACTTACCACAGAAGCCAACTAGCTAGTAAGAGGTAGAGCCGAAATTGGAATCTGCTCTTCCTAGGTCAAAATATGATGTCAGCATTTTTTTACTCTACTGTCATAAAGTATTTAACATACGAATCACTAATCCCTAATCCCTAACAGAGTTTGGTTAATTATAGACTCAGAATTTTAAACTTTATCTTTATTTATAACTTGAGATTCCTTAAATAAAGATACATTTTTTATATGGTTCCATAATAATTTAATTATTCAAATATTTTTTGAGTGCCAGGGATGTGCCAGGTAGTGTTTTAACACTGGAGTTAGAGCAATGAACAAAACAGATTCAGTTCCTGATTTCATGATGTTGTATTGTTTATTTTCCATCTCCTAGCGAGAGAGAACAGGAAATAAATGAATAAAAAAAATCTATGCACAGATAATGATAAATTCAATAAAAAAATAATTAAAGCAAACTAAGGAGATAGGTGGTGAGAGAGATGGGGGAGATTTGTGCTACTTTTGAACACAGTAGAAAAGGACTGTCTCTCTAATCAGGTAACATTTGAAAAGAAACTTGAAGGAAGTGAGCCACTGAGCTATTTGGGAGAAGAACATTCCAGTGCAGGGAACCTCAGGTGCAAAGGCCTTAATGTGAACCTGTCTTGAAATGTTTCGGAAATAGCAAGGAAGCCAGTTGGCTTGGAGCAGAGGGAAAGGAGCTTGGGAACTGGGAGGGAGAGCAGCAGAATGTAATGGGAGATAGGTCAGAGAAGCAACAGAGAGCCTGATTGTGTTGGGCCCTGAAGGTCATGGCAAGGGATTTGGATTGCACCCTGCTGTTGGAGGCCGTCTGTTAGTGAGGTCTGAGCAGAGACGAACATGATCTGACCTGGTCTCTAAAATGTGTCACTTGGAAATTCTGTTAAAACCAGCATGAGGTAAGCATAGGGACAGGGAACCAGTACAAATACTATTAGGAAAATGCAGGTGAGGAATGGTGAGGGCTTGGGCCAGAGTGGGGGGAATCAAAGAGTGGCATTGACAGAATCTGATGATGGAATGAATGTGAATGTGAAAGAGGGGAGTCAAAGATGACTCTAAGTTTTTGTCTTTAATAAGTAGGGGAATGGAGTTGTATTTATTGAGGTA
Organism: Elephas maximus indicus; assembly: GCF_024166365.1. Classification (NCBI taxonomy): domain Eukaryota; kingdom Metazoa; phylum Chordata; class Mammalia; order Proboscidea; family Elephantidae; genus Elephas; species Elephas maximus. The sequence continues at coordinate 69,852,344 of NC_064836.1, forward strand.
AGGAAGCTGTGGGGAAGAACAGGTTAAAGAAGTGCATTGGGGGGACTGCAAGTCCAATTTTGGACTTGGTAAGTTTGAGATATATATTAGACTTCCAAGGTGATCTACTGAAGAGTCCATGGGATATTAGAATGTGAAGTTTAGGGGAGAGGCCAGGGATGTAGGTACAAATTTAGGAGACGTTGGAATATTACAAACTGTAAGATGGAAGCATACCACTTAAGGAGTGAAAGAAATAGAGAATAAGTGATGTCCAGGGACTGGACTCTGAGGTATTCTCATGATAATGGGCAGTAAGATGAGGAGGACCCAGCACCGGAGACCAAGAGGAAGTAGTCAGTAAATTAAGAAGAGGAAGAATAGAGAATGGCGCCTATGAAGCTCAGTGAAGGAAGTATATCAAGAATCAGGAGATAAACAACTGTGCCAACAGTTATTAGGTCAAGTATGGTGGGAACTGGTATTATTTCCATAGACTGAGCAGCATAAACATTATTTACAATGGTGTCTGGTGGCACTGCTGTGGAATAAATTAAAAAATTTGAATAGAATTATTTCCAATAACAAACCATTCCAGAAATTTACTGACTTGAAAACCTAAATTCCTCTTAAAAAAAAAAAAAAAATTTAGGTACGTATAAATATATTATCAGGAAGTAGGAACAAAAAGAATGATAATTCTTGTTCTTTTACTTTCCAGAACTTGCACCCTTCCTAGCTAAGTGCCTTTTGAATTACTGGGACCAGTCGTGAGCCTTCAAAGAAGGAAGACTTCTCTTGTCTCCCAAGCTTCTATCTCACATAGTGTAGGGTATACATAGCTGTTGATGCTTGACCTTTTCAAAGTTTAATCCTTTCATAGATAAATTATTATTTGGAGGTTTTTGATGATGTCTTGTTTTTTCACTAATGGAATGGATGCTGAATCATTGTTTGTTGGTAGTTTTTTATTTGAAAAAGTGGGATGCCAACTGCTAGCAGGACATACCAGTCCCATGTTCCATGAAGCATATCACACACATGGGACATATTGATCCCATGACTCGTCACACTTCCCGGTTACACTTGAGCCATAAAACATCTTACTCAACTTTCCAAAAGTACACCCGAAATACTAAATAAACATTGCACTTGCTGCACATAATTGTCAGCAGTTTGATTTAGAATGGGCCATATCGGTACCATGTTCCATGAAGCACACCACATGCACAGGATGTATTGGTCCCATGGCCCAGAAAGTGCATCACAAACTGTTTTCACCCTAAAAATAACTCATTTACTTGAATATTTATGAATGCCGGTAACCATACCTTCCCAATAACAGAAAGGAAATAGTAAACATACTTGCAAGCCTTATCTCATTGTATAGAAGCCAAAAGACACAAAAATTTTACATAATCACTCCACCATGAAGCATCCCCTCATAAGAATGTGGCAAAGACCAAATTCCTTGTTTTTTAGGCAGTAGCACCAGTAACCGCCATGATACCAGAACATACAGTGGCTCAAATGCCTACCAATAAACTTCCAGGGGTGGAAAATGTAACATTGGCATATATATCCCATGGTCCATGAAAGGAATACCAGTTACAGTAGCCTTCTTACAATCCTGGAAAATGTAATGACAATACCCAAAAAAAGAAGGGCTGGCCCGTTAGTGGACCTCAGTCTTGAGATGTCACCTGATAATTTTCACTACAGCAGAAAATGCAGTACTTAACCAGGTCCTCCCTACTTTCTTCACCTCACCTTCACAAATCTATGACTACTCTTTCCTCCATTCTTAACTTTTCCTCCACAAGGTATTAAAACAAGGTATTAGACAGTATTATTACAGGATGGTTATGCCAGTTAAAGTTAGGTAGTGACTGATTCACCTTGTGACACAGAAATAATGAAGATCAAATTCTGAAGAAGAAATAGTTTGGACAGGAACACACAGAATATCTCTTAAAAAATAATAGAGTTGGAGGGAGTGTTGGTTGGTCTTCATCTTGACTTTGGGTAATCCCAGTTTTCTCTCTTTCAGTAGGTAGACAAAAGGGGGAAAGAAATTGCAAAAGCAAGATAAGGCAACAATGAGCCAAACCAATTCACAGGTTTACAAAAGATTGGGAACATTTAGGGCCATTTGCATTATCTGACTCAAGCTTTCTGGAGGCAAGATAAGTGAAATTATTCCACAGTCACCTTTTTTTTGTCTAATTTCTTGAAAAAAAAATGGAGTTGTTAGTGAATTTTAAAACTCTCAAGGGTTCTGTTTAGCTATTTTCTATACATGAACTCTGGGGTCAATCGTGAATAGCACCACCAAGGCTCATAGACTGGGTTTCACTAGTGTTCGATGCTTGCACTTGTTTAACAAGGACCACCACGAAGTGGAACAAAACGCTTGTTATTTCTGTAAATTAAAAACAGGCATTTCAGAGCACCCAATTCAGTCACATTTCTTATAAAGCACATGGGATATTTTTGTAGAGGCTCAGGCCAAACACAGAAGTGGTGCTGCTCATACCTCATTCCAAGGGCTTTCAATAGTTCTGAACTTTAGTAATAGAATTGTTTTGTTTTTAACTCTTATTAAAGCACAGTAACTTATGTTTGTTTCCAGGGCTAATATTGAGTAAAAATGGGAAATTGTTTTTGAAAACCTTCTTCCCTCCTTTTTTTCTGAGTTTACCAGTTAAACCCATTGCTGTCGAGTTGATTCTGACTCATAGTGACCCTAGGAGACAGAGTAGAGCCTCCCCGAGAGTTTCCAAGGAGCACCTGGCAGATTCAAACTGCTGGCCTTTTGGTTAGTAGATGCAGCACTTAACCACTATGCCAGAGGGTTTCCTCTTCTTACTTTAGGCACCTGTTTGTCTAAACTCCTCACTTTTCTCTTCTTGCACATGTCCCAGCTCTTTACCTCCTCGCCTAAGCCTGTCATTTTCACATATAAGTGCATAAACACACCTGGAATTTTTTTCTTCCATTATTCATCCTTCACTAATTGATTCATTCATCAGTCGTTTAACAAATACTTCTGGAGAGCTTACTACATCCTCAGCAATATGCCAGGCACGGGGCATTCAGGAGTAAATAAGACATGCATTTCTGTGTCCGTGCATACTAGTGCAAAGAGTCAAAGAATAAAAGACAAAGGATAAAAAGCTAAAAAGGAAAGATATCAGAGAGTCATAACTGATATTAAAAGAATTAAATAAGGATTTTTTCAGTAAGTGAGTGGGTGGCTCCATTAAAATACTTATTTCTTTATGCGGTTCTCCTAGGACTTCACGCTTGGATTTCCAAAGCAGCAACTAATCTGAGAAATTAATCCATGTTTTTATGTTAATTACTTCCTTTTCTTCTTCTCTTTTAATTAATGTAATTTTTAACATTTGCACTCTGGAGGTAATTTCATCACCCAAATGAATGACTAATAGCAGACATTTCAAAGTCCAAGGCAATGGGGTGAGACATTTGGGAGCAGGCCATGGTTTATCACATAGGCCGCCACAGAGTTTGGCTCTTCTTCATATTTATTTTATAGCTTTCTCAGTCTAAATCTGTCTTCTGAGATCTTGGGGCCTCTGGCTTTTTCCACTGTATTGCACAGGAAAAGAGTTTTAGTCACTCCCCAGTGAGTTGTTTCTCTTTTGTCTTATTGGCCTTGTTCCCACTCAAACCTGTCTTCCCTCACAGTGGTTGTTGTTTGCCATTGCGTCCTAGCTGTGTCATTCTACCCCTGCCATGGATCAGTTTGTCTTATTTTTGCCCCTCTAAAGGCCATTTCATCAAATACACAGATGTCTTTTTGATTTTTTACTGGAGAGGGACGAGTTTTCTAACATTTCAAAGAATGAAAGCCTAAATAAAGGCATTTTCTTGTGTCTTAAAAATTCCACTTGGCTCTAGGCAACTTTGGGTTGCCACCTATCCAAAGAAAATGAAAAGCCTAGATCATTAGTTTACTAACTTTATGAGTCTCTAAAATTCCTATCGGGTGTTTTTTATGCCTCAGGCTCCAAACCCTCATTGCAGGATTGGGGCAGTGCCAACTGCTGGTGGAGCAGACAAAAAGTAAACATATCCCAAACAGCCATATTATGTTTTTTTTTTTTTTCCCAAGGAATCCTTAGGGGCATTGTTAGTCTGAGGAGAAAGACAGGAAGGAAGATCAGATCTATACCCTTCAAGTGGGTAAGCCTCAAAACCAGAGACACAATTTCAGGATGGTGGGGAAGACAGAAACTTGTTGACAAAATGGTCTGTAGATGAAGTCAATGGAAGCAAGTACAAATTGCAATACACAGGGCAGGTCTCAATGCTGCCTGACAAGATGGTGCCCTTAAAAAAACTACTTGTCCTCGAGTTGATTCTGACTCATGGTGACCACATGTGTGCTTCATAGGGTTTTCAGTGGCTGATTTTTCAGAAGTAGATTCCCAGGCTTTTCTTCTGAGGAGCCTCTGGGTGAACTACAGCCTCCAACATTTCTTTGCTCTAACTGTACCACCCAGGGGGGATTCTACCAGTTGCCATCGAGTTGGTTTGGACTCATGGTGACCCCATGTGTATCAGAGTAGAACTGTGCTCCACAGAGCTTTCAACGGCTGATTTTTTTGAAGTAGGGCTTTCTTCCAAGGTACCTCTGATTGGACTGGAAGAACCATCCTTTTGGTTAGCAGCTGAGTTCATTAACCCTTTATACTACTAAGGGATTCTGATGGTGTCTTTAGGCCACGGTTAAGCAATATTCTAAAACTAGGGGATGAACCTTATTCAGTTCCTCTCCTGCCCCCCAGAAGACATAACAGTGGTGAAATTTTGCTCCCAGTGTCATATTCACTGAACCAGAAAGAAACCTATGCATCTGTTGTAGGCCCTTTAACACCCTTGTTCCCACTGCCAGCCACTAAAACTCTGAAAGTCTTCTCATTGGAACTCAAAAATTTAATGAAATAATTTGAAAAGCCCTGTTTTATATAAATTTTCTATGTAATATTAATTTTTTTGCACAGATGAGAATATTTAGGACTAAATAGAGTGACTTGAGCATGTTTCCATAGCTAATTAGGGACAAATATGCAGTAAAGTAGAAAATGGTTGAAAATTTGAACTCTAATTCACACTTTACTAACAAATTGGAGTTTGATGTTTAGGGAGTTGCACAATCTTTGTGTATATATACATTCGTATATATATACTCACAGACACTCGCTGTCAGTTGTATTGTGGTGGCTTGTGTATTGCTGTGATGCTGAAAGCTGTATCACTGGTGTTTCAAATGCCGGCAGGGTCACCCATGGTGAGCAGGTTTTAGTGGAGTTTCCAGACTAAGACAGACTAGGAAGAAGGACCAGGCAATCCCGAAAAAAATTGGCCAGTGTAAACTTTATGAATAGCAGCAGAACATTGTCTGATATAATGCCAGAAGATAAGCCCCTCAGATTGGAAGTCACTCAAATTACAACTGGGGAAGAGTTCCCTCCTTAAAGTAGAGTCAACCTTAATGATGTCGATGGAGTAAAACTTTTAGGCCCTTCACTTGCTTATGTGGCATAACTCAAAATGAGAAGAAACAGCTACAAACATACATTAATAATCAGAATGTGGAATGGAAGAAGTATGAATTCAGGAAAAGTGGAAGTCATCAAAAATGAAATGGGACATATGAAAATTGATATCCTAGGCATTAGTGAGCTGAAATGGACTGATACTGGCCATTTTGAATCAGACAATCATACTGTATACTATGCCAGGAATGACAAATTGAAAAGGAATGGCATCACGTTCATCATCAAAAAGAACATTTCAAGATCTATCCTGAAGTATAACACTGTCGGTAATACGATAATATCCATACACCTACAAGGAACACCAGTTAATACTGATATTATTCAAAATTACCCAGGCAGCACTAATACCAAAAGTGAGGAAATTGAAGATTTTTACCAACTTCTGCTGTCTGAAATTGATTAAACACGCAATCAAGATGCATTGATAATTACTGGTGATTGAAATGCAAAAGCTGAAAACAAAAAAAGAAGGATCAATACTTGGAAAATATGGCCTTGGTGATAGAAATGACGCTGGAAATCACATGATAGGATTTTGCAAGACCAACGACTTCTTCATTGCAAATACTTTCTTTCACCAACATAAACGGCGACTATACACATGGACTTCACCAGATAGAGTACACAGGAATCAAATAGGCTACCTCTTTGGAAAGAGATGATGGAAAATCTCAATATCATCAGTCAGAACAGGGCCAGGGACCGAGTGCACAACAAATCAATTGCTCAAATGCAAATTCAAGTTGAAGCTTAAGAAAATTAGAGCAAATCCACAAGAGGCAAAATATGACCTTGAGTATACCGCTTATGATTTTAGAGACCATCTCAAGAATAGAGTTGATGCGTTGAACACTAATGACTGAAGACTAGAAGAGTTGTGGGATGACATCAAGGACATCATCCATGAAGAGATCAAAACATCATTAAAAAAAGAAAAGACCAAAAATGATGTCATAAGAGACTCTGAAACTTGCTCTTGAACATTGAGCAGCTAAAGCAAATGGAGGAAATGATGAAGTAAAAGAGCTGAACAGAAGATTTCAAAGGGCAGCTTGAGAAAACAAAGTAAAGTATTATAATGAAATGTGCGAAGACCTGGAGTTAGAAAACCAAAAGGGAAGAACACGCTCGGCATTTTTCAAGCTGAAAGAACTGAAGAAAAAATTCAAGCCTTGAGTTGCAATATTTAAGAATGCTGCGAGGAAAATATTGAAGGAAATAGGAAGCATCAAAAAAAGGATGGAAGGAATACACAGAGGTACTGTACCAAAAAGAACTGGTCAACATTCAACCATTTCAGGAGGTAGCATCTAGCCAAGAGCTGATAGTACTTAAGGAAGAAGTACAAATTGCACTGAAGGCACTGGTGAAAAACAGGCCTCCAGGAAATGACAGAATACCAACTGAGATGCTTCAGCAGACGGATGCAGAGCTGGAGTTCTCACTTGTCTATGCCAAGAAATTTGGAAGACTGGAAGAGATACATATTAGTGTCCCTTGCAAAGAAAGATGATCCAACAGAAAGTGCAAATTATCGAACAATGCCATTAATATCCCACACAAGTAAAATTTTGCTGAAGATCTTCCAAAAGTGGTTGCATTAGCATATCCACAGGGGGGCTGCCAATAAATCAAGCCAGATTCTGAAAAAGGACACGGAACAAGGGATATCATTTCTGATGTCAGGTGGATCTTGGCTGGAAGCAGAGAATACAAGAAAGATGTTTACTTGTCTTTTATTGACTATGCAAAAGCATTCAACTATGTAGGTCTTAACAAATTATGGATAACATTGGCAAGAATGAAAATTCCACTCAGTTGTGCTCACGAGGAACCTGCACATAGATCAAGAGGCAGTTGTTCAAACAGAACAAGGTGATACTGCCTAGTTTAAAGTCAGGAAAGGTGTGTGTCAGGGTTGTATCCTTTCACTATACCTATTCAATCTGTATGCTTTGCAAATAATCTGAGAAGCTGGACTATATGAAGAAGAATGGGGCATCAGGATTGGAGGAAGACTCATGAACAGCCTGTGACATGCAGATGAAACAGCCTTGGTTGCTGAAAGTGAAAAGGACTTGAACCATTTACTGATGAAGATCAAACGCTACAGCCTTCGGTATGGATTACACCTCAACATAAAGAAAACAGAAATCCTCACAACCGGACCAATAAGCAACATCATGATAAATGGAGAAAAGATTGAAGTTGTCGAACATTTCATTTTACTTGGATCAACAATCAATGCCCATGGAAGCAGTAGTCAAGAAATTAAACAATGTATTGCATTATGCAAGTTTGCTGCAAAAGACCTCTGTAAAGTCTTATAAAGCCATGATATTTTCAATGGCCTCATATGCACGTCAAAGCTGGAAAATGAATAAAGAAGACCAAAGAAGAAATGACACCTTTAAAGTATGATGCTGGTGAAAAATATTGAATATACCATGGGCTGCCAGAAGAATGAACAAATCTGTCTTGGAAGGAGTAAAGCCAGAGTGCTTGTTAGAAACGAGGATGGTGAGACTTTGTCACACATAATTTGGACATGTTATCAGGAGGGACCAGTCCCTGGAGAAGGACATCATGCTTGGTAAAGTAGAGGACATCAAAAAAGAGGAAGACCCTCAACAAGATGGATTGACATGATAGCTGCAACAAGGGTTTTGAAGATGGCACAGGGCAGGGCGGTTTTTCATTCTATTGTACTCAGGGCTGCTATGAGTCAAAACCAACTCAGTGGCACCTAAGAGCAACTACAGGATATCCAGAAAACCATATAGAAAATGGCTTACTTCCTAAAGGTTGCAGAACTAATGGTCAGAAATTAGTCATTTATTCAGCAAAGCGCTTGAAGCTGTAAAAACTTCTATAGTACTTAATTTTAAAATAATTGAAATATATGTTGTATGCTGTAATTTTTTTTTTTTTTTAGGAGAAGAAGCTTTCAAACACTTAAGTCTACATCTTTTGAGATATTCCTTGGGATATTACAAAATTTAGACTAAGAAATTAAAACAAATACAACGTCACAACTACTTTTTGATTGTACACCCCACTACACACCTCATTAAATGAAAAAAAAATAATAAGATTTATTCACACAGGCCCAGTATGGTATATTCAGTACTTCACAAATTATACTTACATATAACTTAACTAATACGCAATTTTAAGACATTTATGATATATATAAGAGAAATTAAAAATAAGACAAAAGTGAAATGAATAATGTTTATTTAGTAACTATACAAAAAATTTTTGTTTTCACTTAGATTGATACTTTTGCTGAAAGAAAATACTCATTATTTTAAAATTTTAGCTTAGCATTTTATTCTATAGTGATTCAAACATCTGGTTTTAGGTTCTGTTTATTTTATATTTGGTACTAACAAGTGCCTTAGTTTCCATAGGTCCAAATGGAAACCAGTATGTCATTGGTCGCATTTATTATATCTTGAGAATCATTTTCTTTAGTCTCATTCATGAATTACAAACAGTTTTGTCAAAATTCAGCTGGTAAAGTTCCATCTTCTCCAACATCAATCAGTGAGTGGGTCCTGCAAAATAACCAGAAGGTGGTGCATTTTTATATTTTTAGAAAATGTATTTGAAAGGCACTAGAATCTTCCATATGGAAAATACTTAGACTACGATATTATCATTTCAAGGTTTTTGTTTGTGCAGATGAGAATTTTGATAGCTAAGACTCATATCCTTTTTGTTAACAAAGTCACATAATAATAATGAAACACCCCCCTGAAGCATCTATTTTTTAAAATCTTCTTTATAGACAGGCTTCTTTAGAAAAGTTTTCTTTCTCACTATTGCTAAAATGTCACCTTTATCTTGAAGGGTCAGATTGTGTGTGTGTGTGTGTATGTGTGTGTGTTTTAAGAAGGTATCTTCCAGGTAAGGTAATACCCACAGTAACTTATTATCCTAGAAAAGGTCAAATCCCAGGTATCCCGCTTAGGACGGGGTTCATTCTGACTGCTTTGTCCTAAATCGGCTCTGATGTAATTGGAGGTATCTCTTCTTTTTTTCCAGTTTTACTATCAGTATCTTTTATAAATACAATCTTTATTTGTCTTTGGGGGGTTGGAAACATCACTTATAAACTTACAGATACGTGCTGCAACGTTGTATGTAGTGCATATTACTAACAACAAGATGTTCAAAAAACAAAAAAGGTCAATTGTAAGTTCGGTTCATTGTAACTTGAATATGTCATAAGTTGGGGACTACCTGTACATGTCTTTCAGTAAAAGGCTTTAATTTATCTTTAAGCTCAACAGCACTTACATAGATGGAGTGACCCATCAGTGTGAAAACTCCATGTCAAATGGTCTTGTTAAATATTAGCAACATTGAAAAAACTTTTTTCTTTAAATAAATTTAAAGGAGATCTAATATTTTCTTTCCCACCCAATGGATGGTGTTGCATGTCCCCACGAGTGCATACAGCCCACTGTGGAGGTCATCAACGGGCTGATTATTTACCTATGTTGTCTGTTGGAGTCAAGTCCATCTTTCTAAAATCTGTTTTCTAACCTTGTGGTCTGGAAAAAGCAATCTACATTTTCCAGATTCCTTTGCTAGCTGGTGTCCCTTTAGATTCTGCCAACAGGTGGTTAATAGGTATGATTGGAATGCAGGAAGAGGAGAGGTGTAACCGTTCTTTTCTCTTGATTTCCTCTTGCAAAAAACCCATTGCCATAGAGTCCATTCTGACTCCTAGCAACCCTATGGGACAGAGTAGAATTTCTCTATAGGTTTTCCCAGGAGCAGCCAGTGGATTTGAACTGTCAACCTTTTGATTAGTAGACGAGCTCTTAACCACTGCGCCACCAGGGCTCCTAATTTCCTATTAGTAGGAGCAATTCACCCAGGCGGCAGGAATCCACTCCAGTTTCCAGTTTGTTTCAGCACTTTCGGTACCAGCCTCACTGTGCCCGGCAGAGGGCCCAGCGGCAGCCAGGTGGTACCCGCTTCTTAAAGATCTTAGCACTACCTCTGCAGGGCTTCCAGAATCTGGCAGTCTTAACTCTTCCTTTGTGTTCTCCCAGCCTTTAGGCTGGTATCCACTTCCAATCTGTTATCTCTGGTTTAAAAAGTGTCCCTTTTTTGTTCTGTCACCCTTTCAACACCTGTGTAACTAATTGTCTATTTTCTGACTTAACTGATCCAAATGATTTAGACAATAAGAGACCTTAAAAGTCCTCACCTCATTAAAGACAGGAGCAAAACAATAAAATTGAGGCTCTGCTAACAAGGAATAAGGAGGGAATAGCTAATGGGTGAAGCCCCTAGGTGTTGCAAATGGATTACACACTTTGTTGCTATCCAGAACGTTGGAGGTTTGAGTCAACCCAGGGGTGCCTCAAAAGAAAGGTCTGGAGATCTACTTCTGAAAAATCAGCCATTCAATACCCTACGGACTAGTTCTACTCTGAGGTGCAAGGGGTCACCATGAGTCGGAACCAACTGGATGCCAATGGGCGGTAAAGCTAATGGATGGGCAACTACCCACTCTACTTCAAACAGTAACACAATAATGTAATAAAAATAATGCAGAATATGTGTAGAAAACAATGTAGAAGAATATATATGGTATTGTACTCTTGCGAACATTTTCAATGCATCAGAAAAAAATATTGTGTAAGGCTATAAACACACACTGACTGCTTAAACAAAGGTGGGCTCTTCATAGAGTGATTTTCTGAGCTGCCCCATTGCACAACTACAGCTTCAGAGTCCACAGCCTTTGCAGCAGTACGCCAGACTCAGTGCCCTCATGGTTTTCTCTAGGCAAAGAGTGAACACGGACAGAGGCATTAGCTACAGCTATACATTTTATTTCTTTCAATAAAGAAGCAAATATGGCACTATGCTAACATCTGTTCAGTCTGGGAGACAAAGTGATATTCATCTTTTTAAACCCCAAATAGTTTTGGAGCCAAAGCTCAGGGTACACTATGTTGTGTTGAAATTTCTGCGTGTTGATTATCTGGATTTTTGAAAACAGCATTTCAAAGTATATAATGGGTACATTTAAACCTGAAGCAAATATGTTTACTTGGGCAAAACCATTTGAGATTTATGAACGATGATTAAAATGTTAGCATTTCATTGTCACAATTCCGAAAAGGCCATCCCCCAACATGAATTCCCAAACAAATATGAATGTGGTTATGTTTTTTTGTTTTTTTGTTTCCTTTTAAATTGCTGGGTTGTTTTGGGTTATTCATTCATGAAAATCACTGGGGAACAGGTAAGCTCCTGTTTCCTTTAAACCAACCCTCTCTTCTCTATGTACACACCCTGAAAGGTTGTGTGCAGATAAGACCACTGCTTAAACCCTGAGAAATATATTCTATCTGATCATGAATGTAGTCCCTGTTCTCCCTTTCCTTTTTTTCTCAGATCATTCGCACTAGTGTGCACTCTGAAGTGTACAGGAAGAGCTGTCAGGGAGGTCAGCTTGCCATTTCTTAGTCCCTTCCCCTAAGGAACTTCTGTGTAAACTAGGAGAAGCGAGGTTTCTCATAGACTGTTGCACATGAGCCCCAGTGATACGTCTTTTACCCAGGTAGAGATCAAGAAGAAAATATCTGTTATTTCAGCAATTAAAGGCCCACGCTGGGGAAATGCCACGTGCTTTAATAAACGCCTACTGGCTGATTATGTTCCACCGTCAATATTCAGGAAGAACAACCACAGACTTTTCCAGGGATCTGCAGCTAGGCTGTTAACTCCTCATTTTAAGGTCTAGAGCAATGGCACCCAGGTGCCCCTTAACCACTGGGAACACTGTGGCCAGAGAGGGTTGGCACAGTTCCCAGGAGCCGACTTCTCATTGCACTACTGGCCCATCAGTCCACTGGCCAGAAGTAGAACCTGTATTGGAAGGGGAGGTTTGGCGTGATCTAAAGTGCGAGGGGTTTGTTTCCACCCTGCTCGCTGTCTCCATTTCCAGTTCCCAGAGAATAAGGAAGGGCCATATCAGGACACCCTATTCAAAGCTATAGGGAGACAACCCTCATCATAAAAGCTTCTGGCACGATCATCAATGCCTAAATATGAGATTAAAGTAGAAGTCAGCTCTGAGTCAGAGCATAGTTCTTCCTCAGTTGTTCTTACTGAAAAAATGAAGGGGTATCCTTTGTTGCTTGTGCTCTGTGCACTTAAAATCATCTTGTAGACATAACTTCTTACTGATTAAGACTTACCTTCTCTTTTGAAACTGTTTGTTTATGGATGTTATGTTATGGGTTTACATCATTAACCTTTACACAGGATTGCAATTTAATGGTTTAAAGAGCAATTTAGTGGTGGGTGTAACCCGAATGTTGCAGGAGAATGCTATTAGAGGTCATTCTGGAGATAAGTATAATAGCTGCTATTTTTCACTTAATTCAAAATGGATCAGAGCAGAGGAATTTTACCGTTGACTCACCTTAAGTGAACCTCTTAACCGCTGTCTCAGTTTTTGCCGTAATCAGCACAAGATCTGTATGCTTACCTGTCACCCCAGTGTTTTAGAGTACCTATAGCGGCATTTGCCTGATTGGGCTGAAGCTGATCAATTTCCAGACAGAATTAGCTATAAATTTCATGAAAAGGGAGTATATGTAACTTAAATGTAATTTTTAATTACAGAAGCACCTAGAGTGAGCATTCCTGTGCACAAAATCACCTGAAAAGACCACCCAGGTTTTATACCTTCATTCATTTCTTCAGCCATCACTTGGCATGTCTGCCAGCAATGCCTTCTTCAATAAGAACAAACCACTTATTCCTGATAACATGAATTCTTGAGTAGGACTCTGACTAGGACACACATTGCCTAAGGCAGCAGGCTGGGCTCATTGGCCCTTTTTTTTTTGAGCAATCCTACTTTCATCTCCCAGTTACTGAACTTCAAGCACAGCCAAAAATTATCTTGCGCCAAGTTCTTCTGGACAAAAAACACTCAGAAATCTTGCTTGCTTCAAGCCAGTAGAAGACTCCAGCCGGATATTGGACTCGTCAAGTCATTTTAATAACCAAAAGAAGAATATATTAGATTCTTGTTCTCATTCTCTCTAGTGCTGAAGCCACATTCTTGCAAGCCATGCCTATGTGAAATGTCCATATTTTACTTTAAATTCTGTGTTAGTTTTATTGCTTCTATGCATATGACAATATTTCAGAATATAGCTTGCAATCATATATGAGCTCCCAAAGCTCCACTGTTGTCATTTCTTAGTGTATATACCACAATTTTCTATCGTAGGGGAGAGTAGTACAGATGTTGTATAATCCTCTCACTTTCTTATCGCTGCATTCTACTCATTTCCAGTCATTTTCCCACAGAACACTTTCTTGAGACTTTGGCCCCAGGTTTATGGTTTTTTTCTCCAACGCATTGAGTGTTTATGTGGACAACTTGTCCAAGCCCAAGATATCTCAATTCCTTTATTTTTCCATCTCTAATCAGCAAATTTCTCCATGTGTCACATCCTGTAACATGTCACAACACAAATGGCTAAACTCTAAAACTCACTAATTCAAGTTCCTTACTCCCATCATAACTTCTAATATTTCTCATTGGCTTACTCATGGACATTCTTCCACTCTTTTGGGCTCTCTAGTGCCTCTTATATTCTTATCACCTTTTCCTGCTCCCTTGTCAGAAGAGGCTTCATGATCCAGAACGTCAATGAATGTCTTGAGACAACCATGAGTTTTTTGCCTTTATCTTTTTGTTAGAAAACTCCAAACCTGGATCAATTTAACTAGCTGCTTCAAAAACTAGATCCCACTATAAATTGGCTATCACAAACCTGTTTCTCAGGTCAATTTGCCCTCCCACTTTCTCCATATATTATTTCAAACTTGCTTTTCTATCTATAAACTACAACTTCTCTACTTCTCTCCCAACCTCATACCATGGCTATTTATTGTTTCTTAGCTGATGATGTTACCTCTGACTTCCCTGAGAAAATAAAATCCACCTGGAATAGTTAGCTAAATTCCTGTCTCCCAACCCACAAACCTACCAGAATTTGCATGCATCTTCTCCTCCATCTGTTCTGTTATAGAGAAAGAGGTACCCCTCTTACCTAAAGCTATTCCTTCCATCTGTGCTCCAAGCTCCCATGCTCTCCTCCTACCTTCTCTTAATCTTCCACTTGCCTTTCTTTCACCTGAATAATCAGTTTTCCACCTTTTCCATCATCATTGCAACCACCCTAACCTTCCTCATTTCAATAAGGTTGAACATTTGTATTTATAAGTTTATTAGTCATTTGTTTTTCTTTTCTATGAAAGTTCTATTCAAATATTTTGTCCACTTTCTATGGAATTGTCTTTTCTTTATTTGTCAGATTTACTTATAGATTCTAGATTTAAATCTCTTATTAGCTAAATATTGTAAACAGTGTTCTTAGTTTGTAGCTTGCCCTTTAGATTTGTTTATGGGTTTTTTGGTCATACAAAGATTTTCATTTTGCTGTAATGAAATTTAACAGGCTTTTTTTTTTTTTTTTTGTATAGGTTGGGCTTTTTGTGTCCTTTTAAAAGACCCCTTTGTAGTATAGCAGCTTAGAATAATTGGAGCCACAAACATCAGAACAGTTCACATGCACAAGCTCTTCTTAAGGACTTCCACTAGGTGCTCACAAGAACATCTGGGGTGGAGCAAGAGTCTGAAGTCTATGACCTGCCCATCTTCCGAACAGCTTGTCTCTCTTTAGCACTTGGTTTAGATGGTCGCCTTGCCACCCTGTATGGATTCAAGAAAAGTTATGATTTTGTACATTATCTGACTTCTCATTGTTAGGATGGGAGCAATATTCTCTTACAGCTTTTATATATCTTAAAAGTAGAAACTCTTCTAAATTTTGATTCTGATTGCATTATATCTGGTTTAAGCTGGGGAACATAGACATCTTAACAATATTGAGCATTCCAATCCATCAACATAGTATATTTTTAAATTTATTTAGGTCACTGTTAATTTCTCTGCAATGTTTTGTAGTTTTGGTGTAGAGGTCTTAAAAAAAGGTCTTACATGTCTTTTATTACTTTTTTCTAAAGTAACTTTTGATTTTTTTAAAGATTTGTTTTACAATTATTCATTGATAGTATCTAAAAACATAATAGGTTTTCGTATATTGACCTTCAATTTGCAAACTTGTTAACACCGCTTATTAGTTTTTTAGAGACTACTTGAAATTTTTCAGTGTAAGAATTCGGTTTTTTCAAATAAAGATGATTTATTTTTCAATAAACAAATTAAAAGGTGATTTATTTATTAAGTCTACTTTTTTATTTATAAAGACTTTTTTTTTTCCTTTTTCATGCCTTATTGTACTAGTAGGACTGCCAGTACAATGCTGAGTAGAAATGGTCAGAGTAGACATTTTTATATCATTAAAAATTATAGTAGGAAAGTGTGCAATATCATTAAGTATGTTGTTAGAGGCAGATTTTTTTCATAAATGCCCATTATCATAATGAGGAAGTTCTTTTCTATTCCTAGTTACTAGGAATTTCTATATGAATGGGCTTTTTCCGCATTTATTGAGATAGTCACGTGATTTTCTTCTTTATTCTGTTAATCTGACTTATTTTTAAATTTAAATCAACTTTGTATTCCTGGGTTAAATCCCCACTTGTTTGTGATGTATTATGTTTAATTTGTTAATATTTGTTGAACTCTGTTTATGTTCATAAGGGAACTTCGTTTGTAGTTTTATTTTCTTATAGTGTCTTTCTCAGATTTGGAATCAGTGTTATGTTGGCTTCATAACAGTTGGGAAGTATTCTGTTATTTTCTGTTTTATGAAAGAATATCGTGAGATTGGTACTATTTCTTTCTTAACTGTGTAATCAAGTTTATTAGTGAAACCATCTGGGCCTAGAGTTTTCCTTATGGAAAGATTTTTTTTATTATTAATTTAAATTCTTTAGTAGATATAAGGCTATTCAGATTTTCATTTCTTCTTGAGTAATTTTGGTAAGTTGGAATTTTCAAGGAATTTGTCAGTCTCAATTTAAATTATCATATTTATTGATGTGATGTTTTCTGTATTATCCCCTTATTATCTTTTCTAATGTCTGTAGTTGCTAAAATGATGACCCTTCATTTATTCCTGATGTTGGAAAATTTTGTTGCTCCTTTTCTTGTTATTTTTGGATTTTATTTTATGATTTCCTCTCATTTTTATTTTTGTTTCATTTACTTAAGGTTTAATTTGCTTCTCTTTTTCTAGTTCCTTAAGTGAGAAGCTTGAATCATTGATGGCTTTTTCTTGGACAATATACATATTTAAAATTATACATACATTTTTTAAATGACTGTTTTAGCTGCATTCCAAAATATTTGATGTGTGGTATTTTATTATCATTTAGTTCAAATTATATTTTATTTCCTTTGTGATATATTTTTCAACCATGATTTATTTATAATTATTTTGCTTAATTTCCATATATATTGGATTTTCTTGATATATTTTTGTTATTCATGTCTAATTTAAAACCACTATAGGACCTATGCTATAGGGTTTTAATCCTTTATAATCTATTGACACTTGTTTTATGGCCCAGTATATGGTAAATTTCTCACAAGCACTTGAAAAGAATGTGTATTCTGCTGGTGTTGTGTGTTGGTTTTATAAATATCAATTAAGTAAGACTGGTGTTGTTCAGACTTCCTTTATTCTTACTGATTTTTTCTCTACTTATTCTTTCATTTACTGAAAGAAGGATGTTGACGGGTCCATTTATTACTTCCTTTATTTCTTTTTCTATTTTATTTCTGTCAATTTTGCTTCATGTATTTTGAAGCTGTATAGTAACATTCATAAAGAACTAGGATTTAACATCTTCTTGAGGAATTTACCATTTTATTATTCTAAACTGCTCCTATTATCTCTAATCCTTGTCTGTCAGAAAAAAAGTCTACTTTTTTGTCTGATAACAATATAGCCACACTGGCACTTTTCTTATACAGTTTGAGTGGTATCTTTTCCCACCCTCTTACTTTCCACTTTTCTGTGTCTTTATTTTTAAAGTCTGTTTCTTATAAACAATAAGCTTTTTTATCCATCCTGACAATTTCTGACAGTTAATTGGAATGTTTCACCTATTTATATTTGATGTAATTATTTATAGAATTTGGTTTAATTCCATCATTAAAAAAAGCATCTCTTTTTCTTTTTTCTTCTGTTCCTCCTTTTCCCTCTTCTGCTGGGAAGTGTTTAGTGTTTCTTTTTATCTCCTCCACTAATTTTTTATCTTTGTGGTATATGTGTTTGTTTCTTGTAGTTTTTAATGGTAACCGTAGAGCTGCATTATCCAGTATGGTAGCTACATGTGGTTGTTTAAATTTAAATCCATTAAAATCAAGTAAAATCAAAATTTAGTTCCACAGTCCCAATAGCCACATTTCAAATGCTCAATAGCCACATGTAGCTGGGCCACCACAGTGGACAGTGCGAATGGAGAACATTTTCATTATTATAGGAAATCCTCTTTGACAGTGCTACTCTAGAGAATAGAATATGCATCTTTAACTTACCACAGTCTATCTTCAAATCATATGGTACTACTTAGAGTAAATCAAGAATGTTACAAAAAATATACTTCGATTTTGCTCCCCTTCCTCCTTTGGGCCCTTGTTATAAATTTTACACACACACACAAATGCACACACAAATATATGTTATAGCCTTTAGAATACATGATACATTATATATTTTTTGCATCATACATATATATATATATATACGCGTATTTCAGAATAATGGCACAGCAAAAATGTCCATGCCCTAATCTCGAGAATTTGTGAATATATTGTGTATATGGCAAAAGGGACTTTGAAACTGTAATTAAAGTTATGGACCTTAAAATAGGGGAATTACTTAGATCCAATCTAATCAAAGTAAAGAATTTTCTCTGACTGGAAGTAGTAGAGAGATGCAGTGAAAGAAGTAGAAGAGAGAGGTGGAATTAAAAATAAGTCAAAGACATTCCAAGCCTAAAAAGGATTCAACAAACTGTTGCAGTATCTGAAATGCAAGGGTTCACAAGCAAAGACTGGATAGAGGCACCTAAGAGATAAGGGCAGCCCCCAACTGACAGCTAGCAAGAAGATGGGAACCCGAGCACTACAACTGAAATGAACGGGATTCTACCAACAACCTGAATGGCTTAGAAGGGAAATATGCCCACAACCTCTCAGTAACAGCCCAGTCAACTGACACTTTGATTTTGGCCTTATGAAACCCAGAGCAGAGAAACCAACTGATTCAACAAAACTGTCAAATAGTAGGTATTGTTCTAAGCCACTAAGTTTGTAAATTTGTGGTAATTTGTTATGGCAGCAATACAAAACACGCACACATCTATTAAAGTGTTTTGTGTATATATATATATATATATTTTTTTTTCCACTGGCTAATGCTTTTCCAAAGTAGATTACTGGCTCCTTCTTCCTAGTCTGTCTTAGACTGTCTGGAAGCTCAGCTGAAACCTGTCCTCCATGAAAGACCCTGCTGGTATCTGAATACCGGTGGCATAGCTTCCAGCATCACAGCAACACACAAGCCCCCACAGTAAGACAAACTGACACTTAATTGTACTCATGAGGAAACTTTACATAGATCAAGAGGCAGTTGTTCAGACAGAACAAGGAGATACTGATTGGTTTAAAGTCAGGAAAGGTGTGCGTCAGGGTTGTATTCTTTCACCATACCTATTCATTCTGTATGCTGAGCAAAAAATACGAGAAGCTGGACTATATGAAGAAGAGCTGGGCATCAGGATTGGAGGAAGACTCATTAACAAACTGCGTTATGCAGATGACACAACCTTGCTTGCTGAAAGTGAAGAGGACTTGAAGCACTTACTAATGAAGATCAAAGACCACAGCCTTCAGTATGGATTACACTTCAACATAAAGAAAACAAAAATCCTCGACACTGGACCAATGAGCAATAGCACAGCAAATGGAGGAAAGATTGAAGTTATCAAGGATTTCATTTGACTTGGATCCACAATCAACAGCCATGGAAGCAGCAGTTCAAGAAATCAAAAGACGCATTGCATTGGGTAAATCTGCTACAAAGGACCTCTTTAAAGTGTTGAAGATCAAAGATATCACCTTGAAGACTACAGTGCACCTGACCCAAGCCATGGTATTTTCAATTGCATCATATGCATGTGAAAGCTGGACAATGATCAAGGAAGACCGAACAAGAATTGACGCCTTTGAATTGTGGTGTTGGCGAGGAATATTGAACATACCATGGACTGCCAAAAGAATGAATAAATCTGTCTTAGAAGAAGTACAGCCAGAATGCTCCTTAGAAGCAAGGATGGCAATACTGCGTCTTACATACTTTGGACATCTTGTCAGGAGGGATCAGTCCCTGGAGAAGGACATCATCCTTGGCAGAGTACAGGGTCAGTGGAAAAGAGGAAAACCCTCAACGAGTGGATTGACACAGTGGCTGCAACAATGAGCTCAAGCATAACAACGATTGTAAGGATGGCTCAGGACAGGGCAGTGTTTCATTCTGTTGTGCACAGGGTCACTATGAGTCGGAACCGATTCGACAGCACCTAACAACAGCAACGAACAACACATATATATTTACCCAAAGATATCTCCATTCTTGCGTGTTTTATTATTTCCTGAAGATCTGGGCTTCCTTTATTTTCACCTAATATAATTTAGTCTAAATAATTGATTTTATTCCATAATGCAGATCTGCTAGAGACAAATATTCTTGCTTTTATATTTTGTCTGTGAGTTTTTAAATTTGCCTTCATTTTTTAAGCGTATTTCATTAGAGATAGGATTCTAGATATTAGATGTAGAATTCTAGTCTGACCATTTTTTTTTGTTTCCTTCCAGCATTTTAAAGGTATTTTCTAAAAAAAAGCCATTGTTCTTACTGTTGTTTGCCTGTGTGTGTGATTCATCCTTTTTGTTTGTTTTTCTGACTGCTTTTAAGAATTCCATTTAATCCTTGTTGTTTAGCATTTTGACAATTGTTTGCTTAAGTGTGATTTACTTTGTGTTTGTTCTGTGGGATGTGATAAGCTTCCTTGACGTGTGGACTAATGTCTGTTATCAATTTTGGAGAATCGTAATAATAATCTCTTCAAGTATTTCTTCTATCCCATTCATTTTCTCTTGTGTCTCTGGGACTCCATTTGCATGAATGTTGAACAGCTTGATTTTGGTCCCACAGATCTTGAATGCTCTGTTTTTTCTTACTTTTTTTTCCCCTCTTTGTATTTCAGTTTGCATAAATTCTATTGTTTGCCTTCAATTCACTTATCCTTTCCACTGCATTGTACGATCTGCTGTTACTTTGTGCATGAAACAGCTATGGGATTCTTCTCTCAGGAAAATTTCATCACTGTCAATAATTTAGTTCATTTACGTATATATGCATTCTAAGCTCTCCAGTGGGTTTAGTAAACTGATTTGGTAACGTAATCAGCTTCTTTCATTATTAGATAGGTCAAGTTTTGTTTAAATAAAAATGACAGAGACTTTTTTTTCACTTGAAAAATCATGCAACAATTCATTCACTACCTGAATGTGCACTATACAAAAGAAACTGTACAGTTTTGGGGGGAAAAAATGTATTACACAATATAAACAAAATATACTTTTTTTTTCTTTTTGGATTTTCCTATTTATTTGGAACTTTAGGAAATCTTAAATTCAGCTGGCTTTAAGCAGTTAACTTTTGTTAACTCTGATTTGAAGGATCAAAGGCACTAAAATTTCAGAAATCTTTACAATTTCCTTCTAGCTCCAGTAACTAAAAACTGTAGTTTTTTGGTTCCTAATTTTGTGTTAGGTCAATTCCGTCAATTTTTTTGGTTATATTAACAGAATTTTAATTGGCATTTTGTTTTACTCAAGTCTTATTCTTGTAAAAAGCATTTTTATAATAAAGGAAAAATGAAATTTGGTTTCCATGGTGCATGAAAAAATTAATCAGTCACAAAGTCATAGGACAAAGGAGTTTCAGGGTCTTTTGAAAATATGTTTTCAGCAATCCCCAAATTCTTTCTACTTGTTTGTTTGTTTGGCTCCTTGATGAGATTATTCCACTCTATTTCACCATGCAGGCATTGTCCTCTTCCCTTCTATAATATGAACTTTTCTTGAATGGTCAATTCATGGCATTGGCATAGGAATTCTCACTGTATTGAATCCAGCAAGATGTGGATTGTATGAGTTTTATTAAAGGTGCATTCAGCTCTGTAGATTGATATTGCCCCAGAGTCACAGACTATGAATTCAAAATTTCAACTGTCTTCATCATGAAGAATTTTTGAACTTATAGCAGATTTACATTCATATGGTCAGTAGAGCTTCATCAAGTCAAACTAATTATAAAAAAAAAAAAAAAACCCAAACCCATTGCTGTTGAGTCAATTCTGGACTCATAGGGACCCTATAGGACAGGGTAGAGCTGCTCCACAGAGTTTCCAAGGGGCATCTGGTGGATTTGAACTGCCGACCTGTTGGTTAGCAGCCATAGCTCTTAACCACTATGGTACCAGGGTTTCTAGTATCAAATGGATTTTCTTTCTCTCTTGCCAAATCTGAAGATAAAACAAGAAAGTGGGCATCTAGGACAATTGAAAGATTGCTGCTTTTTCCAAGGTTAATCTTCAAGGTTGATTTCTCTGTTAATCTGTTGCTTATATTCAGCATCTAGTACCAATGGCAGATCTGCCAAATTAGCCATTGCCCACTTTCTGCCGCAAACCTTGTTTGGAGTGTGACCTCATCCTCTGAATCCATGGATTTTGCAACCTCCAAGCCCAGGCTGTCTTTGGGCTGTACCTCAGTGCTGTCCCACTCCAGGGAACGGCAGAGACCAATCCTGATTCCAATCCCAGTTTTCATCCCTTTCTTGGCCCTGGCATAGGCTTTGGATAGAATTTTAATGATCTTCCTTTCACTACAGTGGGAAGTCCCAAGGGTTCTATTTTTGAATTCCAGTCTTGTGTAGGTCCCAGCCATATCGCTCATAATCACAAGTGTTTTTAAATCCCAGCCTTTTGCAGTTAGGAATTTCTACAGGTTTGTTCATCCCGGGGCCGCGGCAGCAGCTCAAGAGTTTATTGCTGTAGGTTTCAGTTTCCTCTTCTTTTTTGGTTCCTGGGCATTTATTTTTACTTCTCTTGAGTTTGAGGATTTTTGTATTGCATTTTTATCTTTATCTTTGTTTTTAAGTATTTGTATCTGGAAAGGGGTCCAAAATAACTCAGTAGACTACTTTGCTAGTACTTGCTTGTCAACCCATTTCACTCTGCCTTCAGCCCTTTCCACTCCACCATCAAATGTCTTGCTAAGATCTCCATTGATATCTATGTCCTACTTTTTGTGATATCTTAGAGCAGTCTACCTTTGCCTCACTGGTCTTTTTCTTGAAAGACCCTTTCCTTTGACTTCAAGTAGAAGCCATATGATTCTGGTTTTCCCGTTACTTAATCTGACTTCATTTTCTGTAGGATAAGTAACAGGACGAATTTCATTTTGCTGACTCATGTCCTCAGCCCGGCTTTTGAAGGTGGAGTTCCTTCGCGCCCCTTCCTTGGTCCTCTTGTGCTCTCATGCTGTACTCTCTCTCCTGGATATCTTGTTTATTGTCTGATTATAATTACCATCCATTTGATATTGACATCCAAAATTTTAGTCTTTAGCCCGAGCCCCCTTCTCTGCGCTTACAACTGACACATCTAATTGCTTCTAAGTCCACCTCAAAGGCATTTAAAACGTAGCATCTTAGCTTAAATGACATTTTTAGAGATAACTTCCTTGTTGTTTTAGGTTAGTTCAGATCACGCTGTTAAATGCTGCCCTAGCAACATGCATTTTTTCTTCATAGCACTCATCCCAGTTTGATACAGATTTTTTTGTGATTGCTTGTTATATTGATTTTTCTCCTTGAGGGCAGAAATAGTGTCTGTTTTGTTTCTTATCGTATTTCCTCTGCTTAAAACAATTCCTAGAACATACGCTTAACACATATTTCATAACTAATTGAATTAATAATGTATTGAGTCAGATTTATTTTACTTTCCCTTTTGACATGTTTACCAACGTATTTTAAACTGAAATGAAAGCAAATCTTTTACATACTCAATGGAAATAGATCTATTCTATGAGATGAATCAGTAGAAAGAAATGACAGTTCTTGAATTGCAGTATGTCTCTAAGCAAAAAAACTTCAAAGTAATAAGCTATTGATGATATCTGAATATATAGCTGTGAGCAAATATTATTTTCCTGAAGTTTAAAAATAAGCAAAACATTACTTTAAAAACCTAATACATGTATTTATATTGAAGCAGTGGTTCTCTCGAATTTAACCCATTTCATTTAACTAACATTTAAATGCCTACCACGTTCCAGGTACTCTTAAAACAAAAACGAAAAACAAAACCCACTGCCATCAAGTCACTTCTGACTCATGGCAATCTCTTACATCTCTGGGTGGTGCGAGCGGTTTGCAATTGGCTACTAACCTAAATGTTGGTGGTTGAAACTCACTCAGCAGTGCTGTGGAAAAAAGGCCTGCAATCTGCTTCCATTAAGAGTATACGCAAAAAAAGCTCTATGGAGCAGTTCTATTCTGTAACACACAGGGGTGCCATGAGGACTGAGTTAGGCACCATTATTTACTCATTCTTGCTCATCTCTGTGTACTCAGCACTTAGAACAGGGCATGAGATATAGCAGGCACCAAATGAGCACTTTCAAAAAAGTCCTATAACCTGTTGCTGTCGAGTTGATTCTGACTCATAGTGACCCTACAGGACAGAGTAGAACTGCCCCCATAGGGTTGCCAAGGCCGTAAGTCTTCACGGAAGCAGGCTGCCATATCTTTCTCCCACAGAGCTGCTGCTGGGTTTCAACCACCAGCCTTTGGGTTAGCAGCTGAGTGCTTCACCCCTGAGCCACCAGAGCTCCTTAAAAAGTCCTATGCACAAGTCTTATATGGAAGTTAGGTATTACATTCTCAGTTTACAGATGAAGAAATTAAGATTCAGAGCATTTAACAAAGTATGCATGGTCACTCAGCCATTAAATGTTAAAAGTACAATTCAGACCTAGGTCTTTTGAATTAAGATCCAGTACATGACTCCGTAAGTGTCATATTTTATTTTATTTAGGTGATGATGCTATTAAATAGGATGATTCTGTAAATTATGCTACAGCAGAGTAGAGACATCACAAGGGTATTTCAAGACAATTTGAAGGTGGATTTAATAAACTCTTTTAGATAAGCAAGTACGTTAGTTTCTGGCAAATGGGTGACTGCAAGATCTAAATTCCTTTTTCCAATTTGCACTTCTTACAGATAGATACTCCATTCTCTTTAAGAGAAAAATTGTCTCGAAAGTATATCTTGTCCCCAAAACTTTTCATCCATTGCTAGTGTAAATACAATGTACCCAAAAATCCATAAAAGTTGAAAAATGTATATATTGAATTCTTTCAGATGTGGTAAGTGGACACCATTCACTAGAAAAAATTCTCAATTGCGTATGTAACTATCATCAGACTCAATAAATAAACTATGGCCTGGTATTCGTTACAAAAGCTTGTCGTCTTCGATAAAACAAGCCAGGGGTGGTGTAAACAGTTAAGCACTTGACTACCAGCCAAAAGATTCACGTCTCTCTCAAACTCACCTGGAGATGCCTGGAGATCTGCTTTTGGAAGGCCACAGCCTTGAAAACCCTATGAAGCACAGTTCTTACTCTGTACACATGGGGTCATCATGAGTCGAAATCAACTCCTCAGTGACTAACAACAACAACAAACACAAAGTACAGTGCATAGTAGAAAAAAATAGTAGATGCTTGGCTAATATTTGCTGATTTTATTTGAAATTAATTAAAATAATTCATGCATGAATTTCACTTCAGAGGCTTTCACAATCCTGGGCATGCAAATCCTTAATTCCATTCGATTAATTGATTGCTTGGAGAGCTGCAGACTATTCTTCAGCAAAGCTCTTCTGTAGAAGGCAAATAATTACAAACTGTTCACAATGAGACAGGCTGGAGAACATCTGGTTCCACAGTAGTTTGGGAAGGAAACACAAAGGATTTCCTCAGTGTAAGCACAGTGTTAGCCATCACGGAAAAAAAATATCCTCATGTGTTCTGTGGTCATCACAGTCCCGTTTACTCATTACAAGGCACACTCCACTCAAGTACTGGGTTCAGGCCTTGATATAACTTTTGCAAGGAGACATTTGCTAATTCAAATGCATCAGGAGGTAAGTGGCTAGGATGGTGATGTGAGTATAAATCACGTGCCCTGGAAAATACTTCAAGGTCACAGGCACAGCCTGGATGAGAGAAGAACCTGACACAACCATTTTTGTGGTTATGAAGAATTAGAAATTAGGAATGCAAAGTGTTACTTACAAGGGAAGATATTTCATCTCAAAGTAAGGAAAATGTTCTTATCGACCTCAGTTTTTTTAAAATAGGGACTATTTTGGAACGTTCTCCAAAATAAAAAAATATTGAAGTTCTGTGATGGCCTGAGATGTGTGTTGAACAGGGCTGTCTCCCGCTAAGTTATTACTTCACTTATACTGGATGACACCCAAGATCCCTTTCAACTCAAAGAGTATGTAAAATTTATCCAGATATTGAAATTGGAACTAGAGGTACAAAAACAAATAAAATATGCATTTTTCCCTCAAGAAGTTCATAAGTCTTATGGAAGGATAGCGAGATTTCTCAAATTCCTCTGGAACTGTTTCCCCTACTCTAGGCTCAATCTATAGCTACCTGGGTAAAGGGAACTAGAACAGGATAATTCCTCCTATCAGAAAAAACCCTGGAGCTGATTGCTATGCCCTCACAGTGAGTAACTAATCAAGTATGTGTGTGTGTTGTGTGTCTGTGCAACACCAGTCACTTATCTAAATGTCATTGCCATAGCCTGAAAGAAAATAATTTCCCAAATCCATTTAATCTGGTTGGATTCAAAAGAATAAATTATGCCTATGCCAATTAGATAGGTGGGATGCCGATTAGAATCTTGAGAGGCACAAGGAAAAAATGACAAGGGTTATCAAATAACCACATATCCAGAGCTTCATAGCGGAAAGAAATGAAATCCTGGTTATTTCTTACCTATAATTTCCCTCTGATACTGTCTAAAAATTTTCACTTGACTTTATAAAACTACCTGAAATTTTGTTAATCAGAGATTCATTTGGTTTAGCCACATACCCCTCTAGAGCAAATAGATGTTGAAAAGCTGACAGCTTTCCATGTCAGTACGAATTAGAGCTTTTTCCTTTCCACCCAACACCTAACTGAGATGAGCTCCATGAATAAACAAAATAAAACCTTTTGTTGTAAAGGAAACAAAGCTCTGAATAATAATTTCAGTGGGGTGTTGTGTCTCTGGACCAAATAAGATGCTTGATCTAGGGAGGTTAATAAAGAAAAGATGCAGTCAGTAGGGTAAGTCACAGAAAGGATCCTTAAATGTTGTCAAAGATAAATTTGATCAACTTAGCAATTCTGTCAAGATCAACCTTTGTACACATAAGAGGGATCTTCATAAATATTTGGAATAATTTTTCAACCTTCCCCTCAGGATTAAGGAAACGAATCTTTTTTGGGCCCAAAGTGTCAGAGGTCACAGAGAGGACACCTACTATTAAGTAATGGAAAGAATTTGGGGTGGGATCAGAAGAGGGTCCGACAGCTTTCAGGTGTACAGTGGACTGGTCCCTTATATTTTAGGAAAAAGTTGAGTCTAACACTGAAACTCTTGATATAATATCAAAAATTCAACTCATCAGACATGTATTGAGCACCTACTGTATGTGTGCTAGGTATAACTGTTAGGTCTGGATAAAGAAAACTGTCAAAAGAAGAACACAATGTTTTTTGGTGTTCACATTTAAAGATTGTATGAAAAATGGCTAAAGATAAATAGTTATGTCTTTTTGCGCAAAATAGCACAACAAAACCTGGGATGAACTGACTTTGGAAAAACCACACTTTATACTGTTCCAACTTCAAGCAAAATCATGTGCTATATGCCAAGAATTTGCAAGTGTGGAGACCTTTTTACTGAATCATATCCAAAAAAGGTTGGGTAAATTTTCTTTTACTGCCCATTTTTACATCTTGTCAAGATACACACGATAAATACTAATATTTTGACAGCTATAATACGTATTACCATAGACACGTAGACTGAAAGGATAGAAATCATTCTGAATTTATTTGCATTTCCATTTTCATTCTCTCCAGGTCAGAAAGATCTTAACTTAATTTTTAGAAACACCTGTGTTAAAACCTTTTTTTCTTATGCTTCCAAGAAATTTTCAGAAAATATTCAATGAATCAGTTAACAAATATTTCTGAACTTTCAACTTTGTGTCCAATTTAAAGTACTCAAATTCCAGCAGGGTTGCCTGTTATCATTCCTCTATTCCATGCATGACTGGCCTCACTAAATGATCTTGGTATATTTTCAGATTGATCTTGGATGTTCTTTTAGAATCTTTTCAAAACAGCTTCAGATATTTCTACCATTTGATTAGAATTGCAATACAAGATGAAATCTCATTGCCATTCCTGGTTTAGATTAAAGATATGTAGTAATCATGTTGTCACAGAAAAGAACATTGAGTAGGGTCTGGGTAAAGCTGGATCATATTATAATTCATTTTAACACATTTAAAGAATTCTTTGAAAAAATAGATAATGTCAACCAAAAAATAAAAAGTTTAGGGATAGGAGTCCAAAGGAAGGGAATTAAGACTGGTGAGAATGCCATAAAGGAAAAACCCTAGTAAATTCTGTTATTCTAAGACACAAAATTATGGATAATTGTTCTTTCAAAATGTAAAAAAATGTTTTTAAAAAAGATGAGTCCGAGTACCAGTAAAACCATATATTTTGTCCTTTGAAAATACACATTTTTTATTATTTCTGTTATCAGGATGTGTCTTATGACAGATTTCAAATGGAATTTGTCTTATATCAGTTATAAGAGTAGACTGTACTAAATTGTCATCACCTGTGCTTGTACAAATGGTTCATAATATTGATTGGGCTTTTTCCATTGACAGTGTCTTGCAAAATTATATTTTCACTCAGATTTGTATTCTTAAATGCTACTTAAAATATCTTGAGAAATATTACAGCATGATCTAGCTCATAATTTAAAGATAATATGTAGTCTATGAGGGGACACCTTACAACTTCTCCATATTTCTATTGAGGACAAACAGAATCATTGGATAAAATTTAAAATAACTCTTTAAAGGAATTAAGAAAGGGTTTGAAACAATGAGAATTAGAGTGACCAAAATTTCCAAGAGTAGACAACTGTAGAGAGATGAATTGACAATCTTCAGCAGATTTTTGAGAGGAAAACGACTGAATAAATACAGGGGAAAAAAAAAAACCCAAAACCAAAAGATGTATATAGACATAATGAAAAGGTATAACAATGTCAGTGTGGATGTGGGCAAGAGATTGAGAATCTGAGCTTTTCTCTGGGATAAACACACTGTTAGAGAACAGGGAATCCATCAGAGCCTTTATCATATCAAAGACTTAAGTGACAGTAATTAAACATTTGAAGGCTATGTTGCCATCAACAGGTTTTTTCTGCAAGAGATTTGCTGAATTCTAAAAATTTATGGGGAAGAAATCAAAGAAGCTAAAAAAAACCAAACAACAAACAAAAAACCCTGAAAAAAACATGGCAGAGATTTTGGCAAATTCATGGTTCCAAGAAGACAATGGTTGGCATTAAAAAACCACTGTGCAGAGGAATCTAGTGAACATACCAGGATCTCAGTTGAAAACGCAGGAGGACTATGCCCAATTAACAGAGCATACTTAATAGGATTATGTTCAGTTAACAGAAGCAGCTTTAATTTTGTCAAAACTATATTCAGCATCTAACAAGTTCAATTGCTGCCCAATCCCTATTCTATATGCCTAGCAAAGGAATGGTGAGCTTTGTCTGAAAGAAAAGAGCCCCATCTGAAACCTCCATAATTTAATATATATGATGTTTGGCACTGAATAAAAATTACTAAATATGTAAAGAGACAGACCATGTGACTAAAACCAAGATAACAAATACAGTGAAACCTGTGAAAGCCAGAACTCGATGGGACTGCCTTGTTTTTCCAGGTCTTGCAAGTTTTCCACTTTTAACAGAGTGCAGTCTTATCACTTTTCTATCACTCTCTCAGCGGAAAATATTTGAGTTTTCCATCTGTGACAGGTTTCTGCCTTACACAGGGTTTGGCTTTCACAGGTTTTACTGTAGATAATAAAAACAGAAATATATTAGATGTTACCATAGTCCAGATATTGGAGTATGGTAACAAGTACTTCAAAACACCTATGATTAATATGTTTGAAAATAGAGTAAAGAGAGATGGAGAACATAGATAAAGATATGGAGAATTTTATCACTGAAGTATATTAAAAAAAATTATAGAAATAAGAAATTTATCAAAATTAAGAACTCAATAGATGAGATTGACAGCAGATTCAACAAAGCACCATCAGGATTAGTAAACTGGAAAACAGGTGAATAGAAAATATACAAATTGAACTGAGAGGAAAAGAGCCGAGTAAATACAGGAAACAACAACAACAAAAAACTCAAAACAAAAAAATACACATGGACATAATGAAAAAGTATAACAATATATAAATTGGAGTTCCAGAAGGATAGAAAGGAACAGAGGCAGTGTTTGAAGAGATAATCACTGACAATTTTCTAAAACTGATGAAACCCATTAACCCACATATTTCACACATTCATTAAACTTCAAGAAAGAATTTAAAGTAAACAAAATTTAGGTGCATTATAGTAAAACCTTGGTGGTACAGTGGTTAAGAGCTCAGCTGCTAACCAAAAGGTCAGCAGTTCGAGTCTACCAGCCACTCCTTGGAAACCCCTATGTGGCAGTTCTACTCTGTAGGATCACTAGGAGTCGGAATCAACTAGACGGCAACAAGTTTGACAACGGATATATAGTAAAACTGCTGAACAGTCAAAGAAAATTTCTTTAAAAAAACACTCAAAGAAAAAGATAGTATGTTAAAAGGAGCAATGATATGTCTGGAAGAAGACTTCTCAACAGAAATAGAAGATATCAGAAGCCAATGAAATGAGATTTTTAAAAAGGGCTGAAAGAAAATATCCATAACTTAGAATTCTCTGTAAAAATAACTTTGAAAATTGAAGGCAATTGGAGAGTTTCATGATTATTTAAAGTATGAGAGAATATCACTTGTACCTAAAATGAAGAAAAAACTAGGTAATCTACAAAATACTATTTTTTTTGTCATTGTTGTTCATTAGAGAGCTGAAATCACTTGACATCCAGGGGAAATGTATCACCAAAGATGAAAAGCCTCTAAAGACGGGATACTTAAACTGTTTCACTTCTGGCTGAGAAGAGCAAAAAGAGGTATAATAAAAGTGGGTGAGAAGAAAACATCTAAAATTTTAACAAATTCTCGAAGACCAAAGGTGGGCTAGTGTGATGGTTTGGAATCTCCGAGATTCCCTAGAACCAAAGAGATCCTGCAAATAAGTGTCAGTTGTTTTACACAGGCCTTACTGTGTGCTCACAAAAGGATTGGGATCAAGGCGGAAGACCTGAGAGAGCCACATTTAGAGAAACAGGCATTCAAGGCCTGCCGCAATTTGAGGGTAGAGCAGGAGTGCCTGGAGAATCTCATCCACATTCCAGGATCTTCATCAGTACAAAGTAGTGATCAGCTTCCATGAGGGGACAGGCAAAAACTCAACCACATCCTGGACCCTTCTGTGATAAAAACAAAAATCATTTGCAAAAGGGGGGAAAAAAAAAAACCCACTCAAACCTCTAACTTGATCTGCTTTGAAATGCAGAAAAAGTTACTGTGGGGTGGAGCAAGTAACCCCTCCATTTACCCCATTTTTTTTTTTTTTTTTAAGTAAGGTCAACTACCACAGGAATACAAAATTTGTTCCTCACACCCTGCACTAATAATAAGAAAACATTATCTTCCCCCGGTGGAGAGTAAGGTACTCACTCCTGCCCAGAATCCTGCACAGATACAAAGCACAAGTCTGCTGCCATGGAGGAAGGAGCAGGAAACTCACTTGCACACAAGACTCCTTGCCAATAAAAGGTGGGTTTAGTGGCCAAGAGAAGCAAGAGCCGAAAATCCTGCTTGTGCTCTACTCCCTACAAAGAGTAAGAGGCAGAAGCTCTCTGCCATAACAGAGGGACAGAAGGACTGATAAATCTCACCCCTGAAGCTCAGGTACACCGGGGCCACTACAATGGAAGAACCGAGAAAACACACCACAAGCCTTGCTTGAAGTGACAAGCAACAGCAGTCTCATCTTAAGGGGAAAGCAAGATGCTGAAGAGAGGTCCTCTGTGGCACAGACAGGCAGAGTTTGCTGAAAGCTGAGAGTGGAGCAGGAACACTGAGAAAGATGTCTGGGACTCCAGCCTTAGACTAAGCACAGATAGTGGCAGTCCATTACTAAAGAAATTTGAAGCCTTTGGTACACTGAAGGTAACTATAGAAATAACAAAACCAAAACCCAAAATCCAACAGAATTGCATTTTAGATGGACTCAACCTCGGTACTAAAGTCCTGACAGAGAAGATGCTTACCTATTTCCTAGCATAAATGTTATTTACCTCAATTCCTACTTTTTTTATTTTTTAGAATGTCCAACATTCAATTAAAAATCACAAGATGCATAAACAAGCAAAAATTTGTTTTAAAAATTCCATTTCCAAGAGATAAAATTATCAATGGAACCAGACTCAGAAATGACCTGGATGTTGAAACTATGGGACAAGACTTTAAAAATAATCCTTTTGTATTTTAAGGGATATAGTAGAAGAGATAGACATTATGTATAAAAAAATGGAAAATATCAGCAGAGACTTGAAAAGACTAACAAAAGAGTAAATGAAAATGGTAAATATGAAGAGCACAATATTAGATATAAAGAATATTTTGATGGGTTAATTAGTAACAACTACAGTTTTCATGGTTATATCCTTTTACCACATTTACTTAATCTGTATCCTAAGTAAATAATCTGAGAACCTGGACTATATGAAGAAGAATGGGGCATCAGGATTGGAAGAAGACTCAGTAACAACTTTCAATATGCAGATGTCACAGCCTTGCTTGCTGAAAGTGAAGAGGACTTGAAGCACTTATTAATGAAGATCAAAAACTACAGCCTTCAGTATGGATTACACCCCAACATAAAAAAAAAAAAAAACACAAATTCTCACAACTGGACCAATAAGCAACAGCATGATAAATGGAGAAAACACTGAAGTTGTCAAGGATTTCATTTTGCTTGGACCTATAATCAACACCCACAGAAGCAGCAGTCAAGAAATCGAACGACTCATTGCATTGGGCAAATCTGCAGCAAAAAAAAAAAAAAACTCTTTAAAGTGTTAAAAAGCAAAGATGTCACCTTGAAGACTAAGGTGTGCCTGACCCAAGTCATGGTGTTTTCAATAACCTCATATGTATGCGAAAGCTGGACAATGAATAAGGAAGACTGGATAAGAATTGATGCCTTTGAATTACGGTGTTAGTGAAGAATATTGAATATACTATGGACTGCTAGAAGAACCAACAGATTTGTCTTGGAAGAAGTGCAGCCAAAATGCTCCTTATAAGTGAGGATGACAGGACTTTGTCTCATGTACTTTGAACATGTTATCAGGAGGGACCAGTCCCTGGAGAAGAATATCACGCTCAGTAGTAAAGGGTCAGCAAAAGAGAGGAAGACCCTCAAAGAGATGAACTGACACTGGCTACAACAAACAGCTCAAACATAGCAATGACTGTGAAGCGCAGGACCAGGCAGTGTTTCATTCTGTTCTACAAAGGGTCGCTATGAGTCAGAACCAGCTCAATGGCATCTAACGACAAAAACACAGCTTTCAGTTTGGATTACATCTGAACATGAAGAAAATGAAAATCATCACAACTGAACTGATTAGAAAATCATGATAAATGGAGAAGAAATTGAAATTGCCAAGAATCTCGTTCTACTTAGATCAACAGCCAAGGTCCATGGAAACGGCAGTCAAGAAAATCAAACAGCATACTGCATTGGGCATATCTGCTAAAGACCTGCTTAAAGTTTTAAAAAGCACGGATGTCACTTTGATAACTAAAAAGTCTGATTCAAGCCATGGTCTTTTAAATCATTTCATATGCATGCAAAAGTTGAATACTGAAAAAGGAAGGCATAAAAATTGATGTGTTTAAACTGCGGTGTTGGTGAAGCATGTTGAATACACTGTGGACTGCTAAAACAATGAGGAAATCATTCTTAGAAGAAATACAACCAGAATGTGACTTAGAAGCAAAGATGGTGAGGCTTTGACTGGCTTACTTTGGACGTGTCATCAGGAAGCACCAACAGCTAGAAAAGGATGTAACGTTTAGTAGAGGGCCAATGAAAATAAGGGAAACCCTCAATGAGATGAATTGACACAATGGCCACTACGAAGGATCAGGAAGATGGTGCATAACTGAATGACATTTTATTTTGTTACACATAAGGTCATCATGAGTCAGAGCTGATGTGATGGCAACTAAAAAGAACGACATCATAACGAAAGCAGTCTGGTACTGACAGTGAGATCAGTGAAACAGAATATACACTTTTTTTTTTTAAATAAACTGCCAAGGTAACTCAAGGGTGAAGATAGTCTTTTAAACAAATGGTACTGAAACAATTGGATATCTACGTGAGAATTATGAATTTCAACCTTTACCTTACAACATGCACAAAAATTATCTGAAAGTGGATCACTGGTATAAACGTAAGAACTGAAATTATAAAACTTCTGTAAGAAAATATAGAAGAAAATCTTCATAATCTTACATTAGACCATGATTTCTTAGCTAGTACACAGAAAGCATGAACTATAAAAAACTTTGATAAATTGATTATTATCAAAATTTAATACTTCAGCTCTTTGGAAAATGTTAAGAAAACGAAAAGACAAGTCACATATTTTCAAAGCACACATTTCATAAAATTTTGGACTTGTACAAAAAATATGTTTCTTAAAAAATAACTTGTACAGCTCATAATGAGAACACAACCCAATGAAATGGGCAAAATATTTGAACAGGTGCTTTACTAAAGGGTTTTAGCATTATTGGGGAAATGGTAAAATAATATTTTATATCAAACTCTAATTATATATATATATATATCAAGGGAAAATAAAGTAGTAAAAGTATTTCATAACCCAAAAGAATGAAAGGAATGAAGAAAAAAGAAGCCTAAATATTTGGAACAAATAAGAAGAAATAGAAAATTACAGATATAAAATCAAATTTGTTAATAACTGAAGTAAATGTAACAAATATAAAGTTGAATTAAGGTCCAAAATTGTCAGACTGAATAAAAACACAAATCCAACTCTATTCTTTTTACAGGGAACAATTAAATACACCAAAGCACAGAAAAAGATACCATGGAAACATAAATCAGGAACAAAGCAAAGTAGACTTTAAGGCAAGAAGCATTGTTAGAAATAAAAGGGACATTTTATAATAATAAAATTGTCAATCCAACAGGAAGATACAAAGATTCCAAATGTGAATGCCCTTAATAAATAGATTCAAAATACGTAAAATAAATGTCGGTGTCATAAAAGGAGAAAAAAAATTCAGAATAATAGTGGGAATTTTAACATGACTTCTTATTAACTAATAGAACAAGTCGACAAAAAGTGAAAAGGATATAGAAAACTTGAACAACACACTTATCAAATTTCACCCATCGAGCATATACAGAGCACTGTACCCGATACCAGCAGAATAAATATTCTTTTCATCAGTGCATAGAACATTTACCAAAATAGATAGTATGTTTCACTGTAAAGAAATTAGCAATAAATTTCGAAGATTTAATCTCATCTGTAGAATGTTCTCTGATCACATTTGTATTAAGCTTGTAATTGTCCACATAAGAGAACTAAGACCAAAAAGGAAAAAAGAAAAAAACAAACTCATCACTGTCAAGTCGATTCTGACTCATGGCGACCCTACAGGACAGAGTAGAACTGCCCCATAGGATTTCAAAGGTGCTCCTAGGGGACTCAAACTGCTGACATTTTTCTTAGCAGCCATAGCTCGTAACCACTATGCCGTCAGGACTTCCAGATAACTAAAAAAAAAAAAAAAAAAAAGACATGAAAAACATTAGAACTAAATTTAGTGAAGGAGAAAACAAACATACAAGAAAGTAAAATCATTTAGGCCAAAGCTGATTCTTTGGGACAATTAATACAATTATAAATCTTTGTCGAGACTCATCAAAAAATAAGAGAGGGAGTGACAGTGCTTAAATTGACAATACCAGCAATGGAAAATGAACTGTCATTACAGAGACTTCAGATAATAGAAAGGTCATCCAAAAGGATATTCTAAACAACATTATGCTAATATATTTAAAGATCTAGAGGATATGAAAAAATTTCTTGAAAAATACAGTGTGCGGAAGCTGATGCAAAAAGAGTTAGAAAATGTAAATACCCTGGTGGAATCCCTGAGTGGTGGAATTGTTTAGGTGCTCTACTACTGGCCAAAAGGTTGGTGGTTTGAACACACCCGTAGGCGCCTTGGAAGACACCTGCTTCTGAAAGGCCACAGGCTTGAAAACCTTATGCAGCGGTTCTACTCTGCACACATGGAGGTGGCCATGAATTAGAATTAACTCGACAACTAACAACAACAACAAATACTCTTATATCAAGTATAGAAATTAAATCTCTAGTTAGAAACCACTTATTAGCAAATAAAATGTTAAACTTAGTTGACTTTACTAATAAATCTAAACATACAAAGAAAATAAAACATTAACTTATACAAACTCACCCAAAGAATTAAAAATATTTAAAAAAAGAGAATACATTTTTTAACTCTTTCCATGAAAGCTGCATAACTTCATATAAAAACCTAAGAAAGATTACAAAAAAGGGAAAATTCTTAGCAAAGATATGGCTAGACTGTCAAAAATCCTAAATAAAATACTAGCAAATAATACTATACAATTTCAAAAGCATAATATGTTATGACCAAATAGAACTTATTCTAGGAATAAGATATTTTAACAATCAAAGATTAATCAGTGTAACTTTTTACATTAAAAGAATAATGGAGCAAAATTACGTGAGCCTGATAAAACATGCAGAAAAAGCATTTGATACAATTTGATACACATTCAACAACTTCTGACAATGTGGAAATAGTTGAGAACTTCCCCACTCTCACAAAGGATGACTACTAAAAACAAACAGTAAACATCCATCATAATTACATTACAACTTTATAGAAGTTATAAGAAGAAGGGCCCGGCGATCTACTTCTGAAAAGAATTACCAGTGAAAACCTCATGAATAGCAATGGAACATTGTCTGACACAGTGTCAGAAGATGAGCCTCTCAGGCTGGAAATCACTCAAAACACGACTAGGAAAGAGCTGTCTACTCAAAATAGAGTTGACCTTTATGACATGGACGGAGTCCAGCTTTTGGGACCTTCATTTACTGATGTGGCATGACTCAAAATGAGAAGAAACAGCTGCAAACATCCATTAATAATTGGAACCTGGAATGTATGAAGTATGAATCTAGGAAAATTGGAAATCGTCAAAAATGAAATGGAACTCATAAACATGGATATCCTAGGAATTAGTGAGCTGAAATGGACTGGTATTGGTTGTTTTGAATTGGACAATCATATGGTCTACTATGCCAAAAATGACAACTTGAAGAGGAATGGTGTTGCATTCATCATCAAAAAGAACATTTCAAGATCTATCCTGAAGTACAATGCTGTCAGTAATAGGATAATATCCATATGCCTACAAGAAAGACCACTTAATATGACTATTATTCAAATTTATGCACCAACCACTAAGGCCAAAGATGAAGAAATTGAAGATTTTTACCAACTTCTGCAGTCTGAAATTGATCGAGCATGCAATCAGGATGCACTGATAGTTACTGGTGATTGGAATGCAAAAGCTGGAAATAAAGAAGGATCAGTAGTTGGAAAATATGACCTTGGTGAGAGAAATGATGCCAGAGATTGCATGATTGAATTTTTCGAAACCAATGACTTACTTCCTGCAAATACCTTTTATCACCAACGTATACCGTGACTATACACATGGGCCTCGCCAGATGGAATATGCAGGAATCGAATCAACTGCATCTGTGGAAAGAGGTGATGGAAAAACTCAATAGCATCAGTCAGAACAAGGCCAGGGGCTGACTGTGGATCAGACCATCGACTACTCCTCTGCAGGTTCAAGCTGAAACTGAAGAAAATTAGAACAAGTTCACTAGAGCCAAAGTACGACCTTGAGTATATCCCACCTGAATTTAGAGACCATCTCAAGAATAGATTTGACGCGTTAAACTATAACAACCAAAGACCAGACAAATTGTAGCATGACATCAAGGGACATCATACATGAAGAAAGCAAAAGGTCATTAAAAAGACAGGAGAAAAAGAAAAGACCTAACTGGATGTCAGAAGAGACTCCGAAACTTGCTTTTGCCCATCAAGTAGCTAAAGCAAAAGGAAAAAATGATGAAGTTAAAGAGCTGAACAGAAGATTTCACAGGGGGTTTCAAGAACTATTATGATGACATGTACAAAGAGCTGGAGATAGAAAACCAAAGGGGAAGAACACACTCAGCATTTCTCAAGTTGAAAGAATTGAAGAAAAAATCCAAGCCTCGAGTTGCAATACTGAAGGATTCTACAGAGAAAATATTAAACGACGCAAGAAGCATCAAAAGAAGGTGGAAGGAATACACAGAGTCACTATACCAAAAAGAATTAGTCGATGTTCAACCATTTCAGGAGGTAACATATGATCAGGAACTGATGGCACTGAAGGAAGAAGTCCAAACTTCACTGAAGTCACTGTCGAAAAACAAGGCTCCAGGAATTGACGGAATACCAATTGAAATGTTTCAAGAAATGGATACGGCTCTGGAAGTGCTCACTTGTCCATGCCAAGATATTTGGAAGACAGCTGCCCTGCCAACCAACTAGAAGAGATCCATATCTATGCTTATTCCCAAGAAAGGTGATTTAACTGAATGCAGAAATTATCGAACAATATCGTTAATATCACATGCAAGCAAAATTTTGCTGAAGATCATTCAAAAACGGCTGCAGCAGTATATCAACAGGGAACTGCAAGAAATTCAAGCCATATTTAGAAGAGAAAGTGGAACCAGGGATATCATTGCAGATGTCAGATGGATCTGGCTGAAAGCAGAGAATACCAGAAAGATGTTTACCTGTGTTTTATTGACTATGCTAAGGCATATGGCTATGTGAATCATAACAAATTATGGATAACATTGCAGAGAATGGGAATTCCAGAACACCTAATTGCTTATGAAGAATCTGTACGTAGATCAAGAGACAGTTGCTCAAACAGAACAAGGGGATATTGCATGGTTGAAAGTCAGGAAATGTGTGTATCAGGGTTGTATTCTTTCACCATACCTATTCAATCTGTATGCTGTGCAAATAATCTGAGAAGCTGGGCTATATGAAGAAGAACGGGGCATCAGGATTGGAGGAAGACTCATTAAAAACCTGCCATATGCAGATAACATAACCTTCCTTGCTGAAAGTAAAGAGAACTTTGAAGCACTTACTAATAAAGATCAAAGTCCACAGCCTTCAGTATGGATTACACCTCAACATAAAACCAAAAAAAAAACCAAACCCAGTGCCGTCAAGTCGATTCTGACTCATAGCGACCCTATAGGACAGAGTAGAACTGCCCCATAGAGTTTACAAGGAGCACCTGGAGGATTTGAACTGCTGACCCTTTGGTTAGCAGCCGTAGCACTCAGCCACTACGCCACCTGGGTTTCCCCTCAACATAAAGAAAACAAAGATCCTCACAACTGGACCAATAAGCCACATCATGATAAATGGAGAAAAGATTGAAGTTGTCAAAAATTTCTTTTACTTGGATCCACAATCAACACCTATGGAAGTAGCAGTCAGGAAATCAAAAGACGCATTGCATTGGGCAAATCTGCTGCAAGAGATCTTTTTTAAAGTGTTGAAAGGCAAAGATGTCACCTTGAAGACTAAGGTGCGCCTGACCCAAGCCATGGTGTTTTCAATTGCCTCATTTCGCAGCTGGACAATGAATAAGGAAGAACGAAGAAGAATAAAAGCCTTTAAATTGTGGTTTTGGAAAAGAATATTGAATATACCATAGACTGCCAGAAGAACCAACAGTTTTGTCTTGGAAGAAGTACAGCCAAAATGCTCCTTAGAAGTGAGGATGACAAGATTTCATTTCACGTACTTTGGACATGTTATCAGGAGGGACCGGTCCCTGGAGAAGAACATCATGCTCGGTAAAGTAGAGGGTCAGTGAAACAGGAAGACCCTCAGTAAGATGGACTGACACAGTGACTGCAACAATGAGCTCAAGCATGGCAACAATTGTGAGGATGGTGCAGGACCTGGCAGTGTTTCATTCTGTTGTGCATAGGAGCACTATGAGTCCGAAGCGACTCGATAGCATCTAACGACAACTTTATAATGTAATTATGTTATATTTACAAACATTGTAACATGAGAATTGGAAAAGAAAAAAATAAAGTCATCATTATTTTCAGGTAACAATTATGATGGAGAAATCACAAAAGAGTCTATAGTTAAAAATGTGAATTTAGCAGAGTTGCTAGATACATGGTCATTATACAAATATTAGTTATGATTCTAAATGTCAGAAAAAACAATTAGAAAATAAAATTTACAGATCATAATACCATTTACTATAGCATAAAAAAAATCAAATACCTAGCTATGAATCTAATAAATGTGTGTTATACCTCATTATGAAAATTAATAAAATATTTTTGAGGAAGATCATAGAAGATCAAAATACATAGAGTCATATACCATATTGATGGATTGAAAGATGTCAATTTTTCCAAATTTTATTCATAGATTTAAGTCTATCCTAATAAAAAAAATCTCAACAGCTTTTTTTTTTTTTTTACTGGAAATCAACAGGACAATTCTAAAATTTACATGGAAATGCCAAGGGACAAGAATAGCGAAAATCAATTGGAAGAACAGAGTTGAGGTATTTATGCTAACAAATATGAGACCTTGTTATTCATTTGCATAATTTGGACTGCCTGATATGTCCATGAGCATCAACAATAGACCAAGAGAATAAAACAGTCCAGAAACAAACAGTCACATATGTCAGCAGTTGATATATGATAAAGTTGACACTGTAAGAGTAGTGGGGAAAGGACTGTCTTTTAAGAAATGGTGCTGGATCAACTCTATTTTCATATGGAAAATAAATGGACCTTGATCCTTCCCTTATATCACATATTAAAATCAAAGTCACCTTGATCAAAATGTAGAAGGAAAACATTAAAGTTGTCAAAGATAGTATGACCTGGAGCCGTCAACAAACTGATCATGGGCTAAAGCTGGCTGCCACCTGGTTTTGTAAATAAAGTTTTATGGGAACATGGTCACCCCGTTTTTTAAAGTACCGTTTATGGGTGCATTCACACTACAATGGCAGAATTGAGTAACTGTAACAGAGACCTTATGGTCCTAAAAACCTAAAATGTTTACTAACTGGCCCTTTATAGAAAAAGTTTTTCAATCTTAACCTAGAGGCAGGCAAAGCCTTATTAAGTGGGAACTAATAAGCATTACTCATGAAAAATAGACTACATTCAAATTAAGAACACCTGTTAATCAAAAAACACCCTGAAGAGAGTAGAGAGGCAAGCCATGTGGTGGAAGAAAATACGTGTAATATACATAAGTGACAAAAGATTCATGTACAAATATATATATATATATGTATGTATATATATATGCTTTTATAAATCATTAAGAAAACCTGACAACTCAGGAGAAAAATGAGCAAAAGACTCAAAAGAGAATGCCAAAAAAGAGGATATACAAAAGGCCAAAAAATGTAAAAAGGTATTTAATACATTAGTCATCAGAGTAATATACGTTATAATTATAATGAGATGCCACTGAACACTCACTGGGATGGCCAGAATTAAAGAAACTAATAATATCAAGTGCTATCCGTGATGTGGAGCAATAGGAATTGTCCCTTATTGCTGGTATGAAATGGAAATATAACATATAATGAAACTGACTATACACACATACTCTATGATCTGGCAATTCAACTCGCAAATAAATATGTAAATATGTGCATCTGAAGATATCTATATTTCTGTCTGTCTGTCTATCTGTCTACATTATTCATAATAGTTCAGATCTGGAGAGAGAGAAGAAAATGAAGAGAGGGAGGGAGAAAAAGAGAATGAAATGCCATACAAGCAATGAAAGTGATTAACTTATTGCTACACACAACAAAAACTCTGGGTGAATCTCATGAACATATTGTTGAGGAAAAGAGTTAAGAACAAAATATCGCATACTATATGAGTCCACTTACATGAAGTTCAAAAACTGGCGTAACTAACCAACGGCATCAGAAGCCAGAGTAGTGGTTATCTTTGGAGAAAATGGGGAATTGTAACTGGGGGGAGCTCTGAGGGAGTTTTGGGATCATGTTGGGATTTTTTTCTTTCTTTACGTAGTAGTTTCATTAAGTATCTTCACATGGGGCTGATTACTTGGATGTGTTGTTTGTGAAAACTGATGGAGTTATGACAGGCGTTTTTCTCAATGTATGTTATGCTTCAATAAAATTTATTCAAGTATGGTAATCTGAGACAAAATTTTATCTTCATTCATTTCATTTCCTTAAGATGTCTATTAAACATCAGACGATGCAGGTGATGGCAAACTCCCAAATCTCTCAAAATAATAGATCATAGATTCTTCAAACCTATGATCAACTGCTGTGTCTACGTCATTGTGTGACAAGATCAAATACTGTCACTCAGAAGCCTGACAAGTTCCTGACAGCCTGTTCCGCTGATGTTCATGAGAAGCTGTTTACCTTTAACTGAGCAATGTGCAGTTCAATTAAGTGGAAAAAAGGCAAATTAGAGCTTTCATCAAGTAGGAAATTTTGATCAAAATATTATTTGTCTCTAATAATCCAAGACCAAGATTAAAGACACCAGTTATGAAAAGCAAGATGTTACTGTGTTATATAATCGTTGATGGGCAAAAGTCATTCAAGGTAATCTTTAGGTTCTGAAAACAGAGATGTAAATGAAGGTTTACAAAAGCCCCTTTTTATTCACTAAGAATAAATTTGACCTTGGGTTAACTTTCTGGCTCTAGTACGTCGGAAACCTGATAAAGATGGAATGACAGGTATGTAACTGGGCAGTGTCGCTTATCGTAAAATTAGCTCCTGACTGGTACTCTGCATCTGGATGGGGACCTGGCAACTGTGAATGACTGTAAATGCCTTATGGGAAGCCATAGGTCTTGGCATCCCTGAGTACAGGAAACTTCATATCTGAGTATGTCTTTTGTAGTCACCAAAAGCTATGCTTATGGGACTGCTACGAGAGAGATTGGTTCCAATTTGGGATATGAGGCTTCTAAGCCAGAGTAACTATCACATCCATCCATGTGGGCCTCATTTCTTAATACCTCAGCTGCCAATTGGAGGGTCAAAAAAATAATAGCCCCTGGACTGCTGTGTCAACTGCTGTGTGGATTGCTGTGAACTATGATGGCTGGAAAATGCAGACAACGTTCTGCGGTTATGCGGTATTTCATTTCTGTGTATCCTCCTAAGGGAAGAGAAAGGCAAGTATGGCCTTTTGTAGTCATGTTAGTACAACTGTGTACTTAAGCCAAAGAAAACCTCCACAGTAGA
Organism: Elephas maximus indicus; assembly: GCF_024166365.1. NCBI lineage: Eukaryota > Metazoa > Chordata > Mammalia > Proboscidea > Elephantidae > Elephas > Elephas maximus. Next base: position 69,895,880 of record NC_064836.1, read on the forward strand.
TTTTTAGAAGGCTTAGACTTAGATATGTGATCCTGAAAAGAAAGTGGCATAAAATTATATGAGCGATACATATTTAATGTATCAAATTATATGAGAAATGGTGTATAAAACAATTTTGTTCATATGTGATATGTTTTTCTCCCTACCACCTCCCCGACTCTGCCCAAAGTTATTAGCAAATAAATTATGCATTTTAAAATCTTTAGGAGTCAACTGAAAGAGCTCCCAATGGCCAAAGCTGGGAATTTTTAGCAACAAAATAAGGTGGTGGATTATAACCGAAGTATTAACCATATATCCATGATTCTATACTGATATAAATACACCATACTAATATAAGATGTAAATAATAGGGCAGCTGGGTGTGGGATATATAGGAGCTCTCTGTGTTCTCTTTCCAATTTTTCTGTGAATTTAAAACTGCTCTAAAAAATAAACTGTATCGAAAAGAAGAAATGATTGAATTTAAAAATTTAAAGATCAGTTTATTTTCATATTGAAGAGTGGTATTTGTGATGCTTCTGAGCCTTTGGTGTCATAACATAAACTTCTGTACTAATGATGATTTCCTACTTTTTACTCACAGCTAGAAGACTGAAGAGTCAAATTTGTGACCCCCAAATAAACCACTGTTTGAGGTATTGCTTTAGTTACTATCTCCTTCTTAGATCAAGGTTATCTTCCAAATCTTATTTGCCCTTTGTCTAATTTTTTTTTCTATCTACTTTTAATTTATGTTCTCTTGCAGTAGCATATACATCTTTGCAACATGCCATATATATTTTGTAAGAAGGTAGAGAATGTATAAATGAACAAAGGTCTATCTACCTACCTAGCTACCTACCTAGCTACGTATCATCTATCTATCTATCTATCTATCTATCTATCTATCTATCTATCTATCTATCTATCTATCTATCTATCTATCTGTCTGTCTGTCTGTCTGTCTGTCTGTCTGTCTGTCTGTCTGTCTGTCTGTCTATCTATCATCTATCTAATCTATCTATCTATCTATCATCTATCTATCAATCATCTATCATCTATCTATCAATCATCTATCTATCATCTATCTATCTATCTATCATCTATCTATCTATCTATCTATCTATCTATCTATCTATCTATCTATCTATCTATCTATCTATCTATCTATCTATCTATCTATCTATCTATCATCTACCTACCTACCTATCTAGGTTTGATTTCTCTAGTTAAGTTCTCTGAAAAGTGTGTTCCAGGCTATACTTATCTTACTAGATGAATCCAGAAAATAAGGGCTAATAAATTCAGTAAATTCTGCATAATTTAGCCCATCTTATATTTTCACAATGAATAACAGCATACTAAAGGCTATGAAGAAGTTCTGCATTATCAACATGTTTACATGTATTCTAAACTTGTTTGGTCATGGAAATTTTTTCAATATAGCATTCATCGAAGTAGCTTAAAAATGTATTTTGTGGAGTTTGCTTTGGGGAATGTTTTTCTGTTTTTGCAGTTTTGAAATATATAGCGTTTTTTAAAGACCATAATCTCTCATTGGCGTTGACTTCTTAGAGAAGTCTGGGTTAACTTAATTATGTCACCTATTGTACAAATTATGGAAGAATTTATAAAATTTCATTCCTTTAAATTAACAAGTTATCAATTCAATTTTAGAGTAATTTAATTTGTAAAAACATTTATTTTCAGAAATAAATCTAGTACTGCAAAGAGTTTTTATTCTGTAAGTTGCAGATTTCTGGGCCAGAACACTCAGATTCTATGAATTACAATCAAATATATTCTCCTAACATATCTGAGTCAGTACTGTTATTGGGAACATTTTTTAAACTTAATCTTTGGGTTCTACTTCATGTACAGTCAAACGTTAAATAAAAATTACACATAAGAACTATGGAATTTATGCCATTTAAATTTTTACATAGCTTGTATATCATGTGAAGGTCACTAATAGACTTAGGCTATTTACTAAAAGCAATTATTATAAAACCTACGAACATTTATGAAAACTTTTCTAGCTTATAAAATTAATTGAATTATTTGTAAACAGCCTCTAAAAAGGATGTGTAATTCTCATCTTAATACTCTCATTTTACGTGTTAAGAAACTGAAATTCAATACCCCATACCTTTTGCCTGCACCATGTAATCTCAGTTTACACAACCACTTGAGTCTTCTCCTTACTTAATCTCTTGGCGATATATGGCATCGGTAGGTAACTATTCCCTGTTTTCCAAAACTCTCTCAAAGACATTGATGAATTTAACTATACAAAAGTAAAGATGTTTGCTTAATGATAAGACTATAAATACAATTAAAAGATAGGTGACCGAAAGAGACCCATAAGGGGTTAATATCTAGGCTATACAAGAAGCACCTATAAATCAGTAAGAAAAAAACTTCAATCCCAAGAGAAAAGTGGGCAAAGGATATGTTGTGCATTCTGTTCCTTGAAAATGCTCTGATGTCTTTAAGTCAATGCCTCTGCCTCGAATGCTCCTCTTAACCAATTTCTCCTCTCCTTACCAAACTTCTATTCACCTTCCACATCTCCTGTCAGAGCCCTCGCTCAACAACTGACTAGGTCCATTTTCTTAGTTATGCTCTCAAAGGACCCTGTAATTATTCTTCGTATCACAAATTACAGTGTATAATTATATATGGTAATTATTTAAATAATTTCTGTTTCTACCAATATTATTTAAGCTCTTGAGGGTAGGCACACTATCGGTTTTGCTCACCAGTATATATGAAGCACTTAGTGGAACGCCAAGCACAGAGTTGGCCTTCATAATGATCTGTTGAATGAGCAAATAAATGTAAGAATTCTTACTTTAAGGAAGATATTAGATGCCTGCTTTCAGTGCTTAAAAATGAGATATTTGAAGAATGAAGTTTAGAATGATAGTAATAATAAAAACATTATGAGTCAGAGAAAGAAATGAGGTTCAAAACGAGAAAATGTGAAATGAAGACAGACACATAGACATTTTATTTCTAGATTTAACCAGTAAATAATCACTTTATTATTCAACAACCCAACAAACCCATTGCCATCGAGTTGATTCCGACTCATAGCAACCCTACAGGACACAGTAGAACTGCCCCATAGGGCTTCCAAAGAGTGCCTGGTGGACTTGAACTGCTGACCTTTTTTTTTTGGTTTAGCAGCTGTAGTTTTTAACCACTACACCACCAGGGTTTCCAGTCACTTTATTATAGACGTACAAAAAAAAAAAAAAAAGAGATGAGCTTCATGTATCTATTTTATATTTCTCTGTTCAAAATCTGTATATAATTCTGTAGCTGTTGGAAATAAGTTTTTAAGTTGCATTCCAAATGACAGCCTTTGAACAATAATGTTATCCCTGTAACAAAGCCCAGGGATTTTACATCACGGCTCTCTACGTACCCAAAGACTCATTGTGCAGAAAGTAATTGCAGATTATGCTCCTTTAAGATTTCCTTACGCGTTTACTTACATAAAGTACAGTCTGACATAAGAGAGGAATGAGTGTTTTGCTGCATTTTTCAAGTATACAACATCTGCTTTTTAATTCTGTGGCATTCCAAGTAGCCTAAAGAAAACCTCAGGGAGACAACTATAAATGTTTTACCTCATGTACACACATTTAATAATGAGTAGCACACATGGAAGCTGTAAATTCGGGAAGAAAATCAGTGTTTCCCATTCAAATTTGTCTTGCCATAGGGAGGAAGCCTCAGAAAGAGGATATTTGTTATTAAGATGATAGGGTCAATCAGACTAGATAAGATTTCAAAGGAAAATAAAATTTAATCAGGGCTTCTTACATGCCAGGCATTTTACAAGCATTTTGTCACTTGATCTTTCCCCAAACCCTACATATATAATTGCCGCCATTTATAGAAAAAGAAATTGAGACTCAGAGAAGTTTAATAATTAACTAAAGGACACATAGCTAGTTAACTGTGGGGATGACTTGAACTCAGGTATAGCTCCAAAGTCTTTATGCTAAGGTCTGCTTTAAAAATTTCTTCCTCTCTTCTTTAAATTCCAGTCTTTCTCAGTCTGGCTATCTCTTTCTCTACGGCCCGTCTTAAAATTTTACCCCTATGCCAGTTTGCCTCTGCTCAGCCTTGAATATTTTTACTCTAGTTACTACTTGGTAAATTGCCGACTCATTACTTTGTAAGTATCCAGCAATTTGAGACTAATTTATATTTTGTATTCCATTTTCTTTCTCTTTTCATCTCCTTGGTCATGGAATGACCTGGGCCAGTATTTACTCATGAGTACTAAAAATTTGGAAACCCTGGTGGCACAGTGGTTAAGAGCAATGACTGCTAACCAAAAGGTCAATATTTGGAATCCACTAGGTGCTCCCTGGAAACCATGAGGGGCAGATCTACTCTATCCTATAGAGTAGCTATGAGCCGGAGCCGACTTGACAGCAATGGGTTTGGTCTTTTGGTTTTTATCAAAAATTCAAAGTATGAATACTTGAAAGAATAATATTTATAAACAACACCCTATCATTTCCAATTTTATGCTGTAAATATTAGCTTATTTAAGCATTCCTTTTAGGTCAAATTGACTTTAATGTTTTCTAAATGAATGTAAGCCTACAAAAGATTCTCCTCATCTGAAGTTTGCCTCATTAATTAAGGACCATGATGAAGCTACAAATCCCCAAGCCAGTCTCAGATGGAGCTTCCTATTCAGTACTTGTGTGTCTTATTTCTCTACTGACTGAAACTGAAGAAATTTCCCTTCTAAAAACCAAGTCCTTCTGATTGATGAACACTTATACACCAATGTTTGCTTGCTTAATCTACATAGTCTTTAGTAAATCATTTAACTTCATTAAGCTTCAGTGTGTTCACCCATGGAAAAGCATGTGCCAAAAAACAAACCTAATGCCATCAAGTCAATTCCAACTCATAGCGACCCTATAGGATGGAGTAGAACTGCCCCATAGGGTTTCCAATGCTGGATATCTTTGCAGAAGCAGACTGCCACATCTTTCTCCCACGTAGTGATGGGTGGGTTCAACTGCCGACCTTATGGTTAGCAGCCGACTGCTTTAACCACTGAGCCACCGGAGCCCTTTTGAAAAGGGATGTAGTAATGCATAATAAGATAGATTCATGGATTAAATGAGATAATACATTTAAAGCAGATATGACAAAATATGACCTTGAGTATATCCCACCTGAATTTAGAGACCATCTGAAGAATAGATCTGATGCATTGAACACTGGTGACTGAAGACCAGACAAGTTGTGCAATGACATCAAGGACATCATACATGAAGAAAGCAAGAGGTCATTGAAAAGACAGGAAATAAAGAAAAGGCCGAGATGGATGTCAGAGGCAACTCTGAAACTTGCTCTCAAACTTTGAGCAGCTAAAGCAAAAAGAAGAATTGATGAAGTAAAAGAACTGAACAGAAGATTTCAAAGGGTAGCTCGAGAGACAAAGTAAAGTATTATAATAACATGTGCAAAGAGCTGGAGATGGAAAACCAAAAGGGACAAACATACTCAGCATTTCTCAAGCTGAAAGAACTGAAAAAAAAAAAAAAATCAAGCCTCAAGTTGCAATAGTGAAGGGTTCTATGGGGAAGATATTAAAAGATGCAGGAAGCATCAAAAGAAGATGGAAGGAATACACAGAGTCACTATACCAAAAGGAATTCGTTGATGTTCAACCATTTCAAGAGGTAGCATATGATCAGGAACTGATGGCACTGAAGGAAGAAGTCCAAGCTGCCCTGAAGGCATTGGTGAAAAACAAGGCTCCAGGAATTGATGGAATATCAATTGAGATGTTTCAACAAACAGATGCAGTCGTGGAGGTGCTCACTCATCTATGCCAAGAAATATGGAAGACAGCTTCCTAGCCAACTGACTGAAAGAGATCCATATTTATGCCTATTACCAAGAAAGGTGATCCACCAAATGTCGAAATTATAGAACGATACCGTTAATATCACATGCAAGCAAAATTTTGCTGAAGATCATTCAAAAACAGCTGCAGCAGTATATGGACACGAAACTGCCAGAAATTCAGGCCGGTTTCAGAAGAGGACGTGGAACCAGGGATATCATTGCTGATGTCAGATGGATCCTGGCTGAAAGCAGAGAATAGCAGAAGGATGTTTACCTGTGTTTTATTGACTATGCAAAGGCATTTGACTGTGTGGATCATAACAAATTTTGGATAGCATTGTGAAGAATGGAAATTTCAGAACACTTAACTGTGCTCATGAGGCAGTTGTTCAGACAGAACAAGGGCATACTGATTGGTTTAAAGTCAGGAAAGGTGTGCCTCAGGGTTGTATTCTTTCACCATACCTATTCAAGCTGTATGCTGAGCAAATAATCCAAGAAGCTGGACTATATGAAGAAGAATGGAGCATCAGGATTGGAAGAAGACTCATTCACAACGTGCATTATGCAGATGACATAACCTTGCTTGCTGAAAGTGAAAAGGACTTGAAGCACTTACTAATGAAGATCAAAGACCACAGCCTTCAGTAAGGATTGCACTTCAACATAAAACAAAAATCCTCACAACCGGACCAATGAGCAACATTATGATAAACGGAGAAAAGATTGAAGTTGGCAAGTATATCATTTTACTTGGATCCACAGTCAACAGCCATGGAAGCAGCAGTCAAGAAAGCGAAAGACGCATTGCATTGGGTAAATCTGCTGCAAAGGACCTCTTTAAAGTGTTGAAGAGCAATGACGTCATCTTGAAGACTAAGGTACGCCTGACCCAAGCCATGGTATTTTCAATCGCATCATATGCATGTGAAAGCTGGACAATAAATAAGGAAGACCCAAGAAGAGTTGACACCTTTGACCTGCGGTGTTGGCGAGGAATATTGAATATACCATGGACTGCCAAAAGAATGAACAGATCTGTCTTAGAAGAAGTACAACCAGAATGCTCCTTGGAAGCAACGATGGCAAGACTGCATCTTACGTACTTTGGACATGTTGTCAGGTGGGATCAGTCTCTAGAGAAAGTTATCATGGTTGGCAAAGTACAGGGTCAGCGGAAAAGAGGAAGACCCTCAGTGAGGTGGGTTGACACAGTGGCTGCAACAATGAGCTCAAGCATAACAACGATTGTAAGGATGGCGCAGGACCAGGCAGTGTTTCATTCTGTTGTTCATAGGGTCGCTGTGAGTCGGAACTAACAACTAACTGACTAACTGACTAACAACAACAACCTGGTATAGAGAAAGTTCTCGACATTAATTTCTCTGTCTTTTCTTTTCTTACATTCCTTCTATTATATTCTCAGTTCTCATCAGCTCTTGTTCTGTTTCCCTGAGAGTGGGGGATTTTTTTTTCTTTTACTAGTTATCCCTTCACTAATACCACTGAATATTGATTTGCTTATCCTGAGCAAATTGACCTCAATCCTTAATGCCTTTCCTAATGGAAATCTCTACCAGCTCTTCATTTCTCCCACTTTTCATAGAAACTCTGGAATTCAAAATTTTCTATCAAAGATTAAATTTTTAAAATGGGTAGATGGTCATATGTAACTCATGTTGAACTTAAGCATGTCAAAAAACTTCATTAAATTCATATGTACTGCAGTTAGAGGGTAGAACATAGTTATCTTCCTTTCAATATTTCCATAGAAATACTGCATTTAATTAGAGTTCAGTGGGCCGACTCTAGCCAAGCTGAAAATATTTCCAAATCCACAATGACTTTTTGAGTGAAAGGATGGCTTTTTAAAAGACTCACTTCCAGTCAACTTGATATTTGGGTATATGCAAATTATCAGGAGCAACCAAATCTAGGAGGATAATTAAGAGAAAAATAATGCTCAGAAATGGTGAAAAGGAACAAATACTGCCATAGTCCATAGGGTAGAATGGCTTGATGCTCAGATTTATTGGTGATATCAATGGCATTTTGGTGGTTTTAAAACATGGTCCCAAAATTCTTTGATACTTCTCCGATCAAGAGATGGGGTCTTTATCTCTTACCCTTAAATCTGGGTTCTGTGACTTCATGAGCAATAGAATATGTCAGAAGTGATGTTGTGAGAATTTCTAGGTCCAGGTCACCAAAAATTGATAACTTCCATTTCTTGTTTCTTAGCAACCCAGCTACCATGATGTAAGGAAGCCCAATCAACTAGTGGGAAAGACTACAAGGAGATGAACCAAGGGCTCTGACCCACAGTCCTTTTGAATTACAAGCTAATAGTCAGGACCAACTTGTCAACTGTAAGAGTGAGTCATTTTGACAGTGGATCCTCCAGCCTCCAACTGATGCCTTGTAGAAGAAAGATGAATTGTGCCAATTAAATCCTGCTAAAATTACAAATTCATGAGCAAAATAATTTATATTGCTGTTTTGAGCTACTAAGTTTTGGGATCATTTGTTGTTGTTAGCTGCCATTTAATAGGCCCCTGACTCATGGCGACCTCATATGTTACTGAGTAGAACTGCTACATAAGGTTTTCTTGGCTGTGGTATTTATGGAAGCAGATTGCCAGGCTTTTTTTCCACAGAGCCACTGGGTGGGTTTGAACCTCCAACTTTTAGGTTAGCAGCCAGCCACAAACCACTTGTGCCACTCAGGCTTCTAGGGTCATTTGTTAGACATCAGTAAATAACTGAAACAGACACATATTGGAAAAAAAATCAGTCTTACTTGGCTAAAGTTGTGGGGAGTTAATGTGATAATGAAAGTCTGTGCCATCTACACTTTATATGTTCCAATAGTCTCCTAAATATTCCAACCTAACATCTCAATGATTCTGCCTAACGTCCAGATATGTTCATATTCAGCTATATCTATATCCGTACACACATACATACATAAATAGCAGGTATATGTGTTGCATGTGTACAAAAGGCAACATGACAGCATAGGAAATCGTAAACATAAAAATTCAGCCCTGTTTCTATTTGTACTATTACAGTGTAAAAATCACTAAAATATGAGAAAAACTCTGAGGACCTGCTAATACCATATCAACTGTTCTATCTCCCAACTATACAGACCACACTCAAATCATTTTATCCCCACTTCATCTTTAAAACAAGGCACCATTTTCCACGTAAGAAACAAGGAGAAATTGTGATTTTCTATGTATAATGTGAAATTAATGAAAATTATCTCACTTTGAAATATGTATGATCAGATAAGTGCCAGACAATATGGTTGGGGGGGGGGGGATCAAATGTAGGTACTATAAATAGACTGGTTAATACCACAAACTCTTAGGTGTGAGCAAAGCTTTGGCCCATCACTTATTTGGTCTTTTATTCTTCTCAATGATAAATTTCAGAGATCCACTTTCAGAAAGAAACAGCCCCCTTCTGAATCAATGAGGATTAAACCCTCCCTCCTCACACATTGAACCTTTGGATGCCTGACACCCTGGAGAGAGGATAGTATTTTGGCCAAACAGGAAAATAGAGCAAAACATGGAATAAGGGATCAAGTTGTAATTTTAGAAAAAGAGGCTCGGTAGAATCTGAGCTTTTCAGTTCACTCTGTTAGAGGTTCATCCTGCTAGAAAAAAAAAGGAAAAGAAAAAAAATACACACAGAATGGCTTTTATTATATTTTGTCTTAATGGCAAATTTTGATAAAGAAAAATGGAACTTTAGAATGGAAGGGACTTTGGGGTTCATTTTCTAAAGCAACATCTTTATTTTGCAAATGAGGGAACAAACCCACAGAGATAATGTGACTCACCCAATCCCTCACAGTTTGCTAGTGACAGAACATGAAACGGAAGTCACATCTCCTTACAACTCCTTTAGTGTTGTAGCCGAGCCAGGAAATAACAGAGAATACCCAGAAAGAAACAGTAACACTATACCAACATTCTTATTTCTTAAGCTATAATATTATTGGGTTCATGTAAATCACAAAGATTTTGGGCTATACCCGAAAAGATCATAACCCTTCTGTTTGGCACATATAAAATATGTGTGGTGATACAGTGCTACTAATTCTTTTATTGAAACAACACTGAGATGACTGTCTTAGAATTGTTTATTTTAAAGACAGGCAGATTTGGTGTGTGTCTGTGTTTTAATGTTATTGGCAACAGTACAGAATGCTTTCTTCTCTCCCCATTATAGCTGTGAAATTCCACCCAGTAAAACTGTCCCAGGCAGCTGGGAGAGTTACTATTTCCTTCATCTAGTAACAGAAGCAATAATCTCTGGTGAGAAATTAAAGCAATTGGTTGCAGGTGAGATTAACTGATGTGATGATCTTGGAGCCAGACACAGCAGAGGAAAGCAAACGAACGTGACCTCACTTGTGTTTTGACTGATCTCAGGAGTCATATAAGCATGAAGGGACTGTGATCCTCATGCAAGTCCAGTCTTATCCCATGGCAATGGAGAAATGGTGAATGAATCTGGAAACCTGTTTGGTGCTTACCGAATGTGTTCATAAAAAACCTAGTTGAGGCTAGTTCAAAGCAGTGACTCAAGCAAGTGCTATTGTCTAGTGGTTAGAGTTTCTTTACTAAAGTTGTATAATTCACTTGAAGCATTTTATCATGCCAAATTGATTTGCTAATTTGAATAAGGAACCCATATATGTTGTTTCTTCCCCAGACTTCTCTCAATAAAAGTTGCTTTCCTTTCTCCTATCTAAAACATAACTGTTAAAATGGGCACATCTTAATAATTTTGAGAAACTCAGGAGAGTCCCTTTAAAGTATAAGGTATGAATAGGATATGTTGTGTGACTCTTCACTGAAATATGTCTTTGCCAATGTTCAGGACCTCTGCATTGCACAACTCCAGGGACATCATTTATAACATGTTCTACATGACTGAAGCATCCAGATTACTAGTCTGGTTAAAAGAAAAAAAATCTGAGGGGGTAACGAAGTAGTATCCTAAGCCAAGAAAGAATTGACAATGTGAAAGTCCTAACTCAGATGATGGAAACATGGTGTCTTAGTCATCTAGTGCTGCTATAACAGAAATACCATAAATTGGTGGCTTTAACAAGCAAAAATTTATTTTCTCACAGTTTAGGACACTAGAAATCTGAATTCAGGGTGCCAGCTCTAGGGGAAAGCTTTCTCTCTCTGTTAGCTCTGAAGGAAGGTCCTTGTCTCTTCAGCTTCTGTTTCCTGGTTCCTAGGAGATCTCCATGTGTCTTGGCATCTACCTTACTCCATCTCTCTGCTCCCTTGTTTAATATCTTTTTATATCTCAAAAGAGATTGACTCAAGATACACACTACACTAATCCTGCCTCATTAACATAACAAAAGTAAACCCATTCACAAATGGGATTATAACCACAGACATAGAGGTTAGGATTTGCGACACATATTTTGTGCGGAACATAATTCAATCCATAACATTCCACCCTTTGGCCCCCCAAATGCATGTCCTTGTCACATGCAAAACACATTCACCCCATTATATCACCCCAAAAGTCTTAAATTAACTCCAAGTTCAAAATCCCATCTTCTCAATCATCTAAATCAAATACGGGTGAGGCTTTAGGAGTATTCTTATCTTCAGGCAAAATTCCCTTTCATTGGTGAACCTGTGAAATCTAGAATACAAATTATCTGTTTCCAAAGTACAGTGGTTGAACAGGCACAAGGTAGACATTTCCATTACAAATGAGAGAAACTGGAAGGAAAAAAGGAACAACAGGCACCAATCAAGTCCAAAACCCAGCAGGACAATTTACATTACCTCTCAAGGCTTGAAAATAATCCTCTGCTCTGAGGATTATTATTATCTATAGGGTCGCTATGAGTCGGAATCGACTCAACAGCACTGGTTTTGGTTTTGATCTGGGCAAAATTATTATTATTACCTGGGTAATGGCCCTGCCCTCCAGACTCTGGATGTTGGTCATACTCTCTGGATTCTGGGTGGTGACCTCTTGGCCCCGGGCTTCAGCTCCACCTTTCAGGCCCACTAGGACAGCAACTCTGCTCCCTTAGCTTTGGACGGCTCCATTCTCTTAGTCCATCTGAGTGGTGACCCTACACTCCCAGCCCTAGCAGTTCCCATTCTTCTGCCCCTTGAGCATGACATCCCTGCCCCTCAGCTTTGGGTGGCCATCCCATCCCCCGGCACAACTTAATGGCAACCCCACACTCCAGAAGCTAGTTGGAGAAGATCTGCCTCTCTAAAACCTAGGAAGCAATGACCCCACCCTTTGAAACCAAGAAGGTCCTGCTTCCTGTGCTCTTTCCAACAGTTCTGCTGATCTTTGAGCTGCTCCAGGAACGGTTATTTTCTTTTCTTGGAAGACAACAGATGTAGCTCCTTGGGTCTGTTTCCTGCCTGTAGAAATCCAAGAAGCAGGCAGCATTCTTTCCTTTTGCTCTGTCTCTGTCCCCTTTAGTCTAAGCTGGTGGATTTTCTGCTGCGATAGTTCATTAGATCCAAGTTCATTACTTACGAGTTCTACCTTCCACCAAACATTTGAACATAATTTAGACAAGTTCTTTGCCACTGCATAAAAAGCATCGACTTTCCTCCATTTTCTAATCACATGTTCATCATTTTAAATACTCACCAGAAGCACATTTTATGTCCACATTTCTAGCAGCTTTCTGTTGCTGGTGCCATATGTATTCTCTAAGACAATAGAGACTTTCTCTATAGCTGTCTTCACTTCCTTCTGAGCCCTCACAGGAATTGTATTTAATGTCCATAATTCTAACAACAGTCCCTTCACGCAATCTAAGCTTTTACTATTAGCTATCTTAAAACTCTTTCAGCCTCCACCCATTACCTAATTCCAAAACCGCTTCCACAATGTAGGTATCTGTTAGAGCAGCACCCCTCTCTGCTGTTAGCAATTTCTTAATTATCTAGTGCTGCTGTAACAGAAATACCATAAGTGGGTGATTTTAACAAACAGAAATATATTTTCTCACAATTTAGGAGGTTAGAAGTCCAAATTCAGGGTACCAGCTCTAGTGGAAGACTTTCTGTCTCTGTCAGCTCTGGAGGAAGGCCCTTGTCTCCTCAACTTCTGCTTCCTGGTTCCTTGGAGATCTCCATGTATCTTGACATCAATCTTACCCCATCTCTCTCTCTGCTAGCTTGTTTAATCTTGTTTTCTATCTCAAAAGAGATCGAGTTCAAGATACACCCTGCACTAATCCTGCCTCATTATCATAATAAAGACAACCCATTTCCGAATGAGATTATAACAGGCATAGAGATTAGGAGTTACAACATATATTGGGGGGGGGACAAAATTAAATCCATAACACATGGAGAAGAGCAGGTTAGTGAGGAATAAATGAGAGAGTTAAAAGAATAATTTAGTTTGAGGAGGTGTATGCCAAATGTTGTTTAATCAAGCAGAGGAGATGTATATTATATTCTTACCAAAGTTAACCAAAATGGCAAGGACTTGAGTTTTGGTAGTTGGGGGACCTCAGGTACCTATACTTGAAGTCTACAATAGTTCCTTTATTGGGCTCTTTACTTCCATCTTGCTCAATGATGCCCAAATCCAATTCCCCACCCTCGAGTCAGTTTTCTTTTAAAATATAAACAAGATCATGTCATACTCACCCCTATTGAAACCTTGTAGGGTCATTCCTATATGCCTTAGCTTGTCCACAAGGAGATAAGATCTGATTTCTGCATTTTTCTTCATCTCCTGCAGACATCTTACATATCTTTTTCTACCACTCCACACCCCTATTCCTTGTGTTCCAAGTCTTTGGTCTTCTTGTTCCTAAAATAGGCCAAGCTCATTCATACTTTAGTGCTTGTGAAGTCATTTTCCTTCAGTCTGGAATGCTCTTTCCCAAGATATTTTCATGCCTAGTTCATTGTTGCCATTTCTCAGCTCAAGTATTTGCACTTTAGTGATCCCTCTCCTGAGTATCTAGTTTAAATTAGCACACCCCCAGCCCACCACTTTCTATCTTGTTATGGTATTTTATTTTATTTATATAATCAATTATTAAATGAGATTATTTTAACGCTTTTTGTTTACTATCTCTCCTTTCTATTTTTTTCTCTGCTATTTTTCATCCAACAAGAACTTCGTGTGGTACATAGTAGGTATTTTTGTTGTTGTTAGGTATTGTTGAGTCAATTTCAATTCATAGCAACCCTATATGACAGAGTAGGACTGGCCTATAGGGTTTTCTAGGCTGTAATCTTTATGGATCAACTGACTGAAAGAGATCCATATTTGTGCCCATTCCAAAGAAAAGTGATCCAACAGAATGCAGAAATTATCAAACAATGTTATTAATATCACATGCAAGTAAAACTTTGCTGAAGATAATTCAAAAACGGTTGCAGCAATACAACCACAGGGAACTACCATAAATTCAAGCTGGATTTGGAAGAGAACATGGAACAGGAGATGTCATTGGTGATATCAGATGGATCTTGGCTGAAAGCAGAGAATACCAGAAAGATGTTTACCTGTATTTTACTGACTATGCAAAGACATTCTACTGTGTGGATCATAACAAATTTTGGATAAGATTGAGAAAAATAGGAATTCCAGAACATATAGTTGGGCTCATGTGTAACCCGTACATAAACAAAGAGCCAGTCATTCGAAAAGAACACGGGGATACTTCGTGGCTTAAAATCAGGAAAGATGTGCTGCCAGAGAAGCTGTAGTATGAAGAAGAACATGGCATCAGGATTGGAGGAATACTCATTAATATCCTGTGATATGCAGATGACACAATCTTGCTTGCTGAAAGTGAAGAGGACTTGAAGCACTTACTGATGAAGATCAAAGACCATAGTCTTCTGTATGGTTTACACCTCAACATAAAGAAAACAACTGGCTCAATAAGCAACATCAATAAGAAAATATTGAAGCTGTCAAGGATTTCACTTTGCTTTCATTCACAATCAACACCCAAGGAAGCAGCAGACAGGAAACCAAACAATGTATTGCACTGGGAAATCTGCTGCAAAAGATCTCTTTCAAGCGTTAAAAAGTAACGATGTCACTTTGAGGACTAATGTGCACTTGACCCAAGCCATGATATTTTCAGTCACCGCATATCCATGTGAAAGCTGGACAATGAATAAGGAAGACTGAAGAAAAATTGATACCTTTAAATTATGGTGCTGGCAAAGAATATTGGATATACCATGGACTGCCAGAAGAAGGAAAAAATCTCTCTTAGAAAAAGTACAGCCAGAATGCTCTTTAGAAGTGAAGATGGCGTGACTTCATCTTACATATTTTGGACATGTTATCAGGAAGGACCAGTCCATGGAGAACATCATGCTTCGTAAAGAAGAGGGTCATCAAAAAAGAAGAAGATCTTCAATGAGGTGAACTGACACAGTGGCTGCAGCAATGGGCTTAAACATTGCAACAATAGTAGGGATGGGGCAGGATACAACAGTGCTTTGTTCTGTGGTACATAGGGTCACTGTGAGTCAGAACCAACTCGACAGCATCTAACAACAACACAACTTTCAGTATGGTTTACATCTGAACATGAAGAAAATGAAAATCCTCACAATTGAACTGATAACAAAATCATAATGAATGGAGAAGAAACTGCAGTTGTCAATGATTTCATTTTACTTAGATAAACATCTAAGGTCCGTGAAAGCAGCAGTCAAGAAATCAAATGGTATACTACTTTGGACTATCTGCATTGGGCATATCTGTTGAAGACCTCTTTAAAGTTTTAAAAAGCAAAGATGTCACTTTGATGACAAAAACAGCAATCTTTATAGGAGAAGATCAGCAGGTCTTTCTCCTGCGGAGCCTCTGGGTAAGTTTGAACCACCAACGTTTCAGTTAGCAGCTCACCACCAGGGCTCCATACATAGTCCCCAGTAACCCAGTGCTGTCCCTCCATACACAGTAGATACTTGTTATATATTTGCTGAGGAAATAACTCTCACCTGATGTCTTAGTTACCTAATGCTGCCATAACAGAAATATAACAAATAGTTGGCTTTAAGGAACAGACATTTATTTTCTCACAGTTCAGGAGGCTAGAAGTCCAAATTCAGGGCGTGGATCTAGAGGGAGGTTCTTCCTTGTTTATTTCAGTTTCTAGTATCTGCCAGCAATGCTTGTGTATGCATCTGTCTCCGTAGTCTGTCTTCCTCTTCTCCATGTTGTATCTCTGTATTTATTCTGCTCTTTTTATAACTCAGAAGTGATTAGATTTAGAACCCCCTCCTTCCCCACGTGAGTGTGCCTTAACACAACAAAGAAAACCCTGTTTTCTAATACAGTCATATTTATAGGTTTAACCAAACCCAAGCTCACTGCTGCCAAGTCGATTCTGATTCATAGTGACCCTATAGGACAGAGCAGAACTGTCCCATAGACTTTTCAAGGCTGTAAATCTATGGAAGGAGACTGCCACATGTTTCTTCCATGGTGCAAGTGGTAGATTTGAACTGTTGACCTTTTGGTTAGCAACCTAGTGCTTTAATCACTGCACCACCAGGGCTCCATTTACAGTTATAAACCAAAAACAAAGCTGTTGCTACAGAGTCGATTTTGACTCATACTGACCCTATAAGACTGATTAGAACTGCCCCATAGCATTTCCAAGGAGCAACTGTTGCGTTTGAACTGCCGACCTTTTGGTTAGCAACCTGAACTCTTTACTGCTGTGGACCAGGGCTCCATTTATAGATACAGGGACCAGAATTTCAATACATATTTTTTGGTAGCACAATTCAATTCACAACTCCTGAAGTGTGTTTGAACAACTCTGATTGCTTGGCTAATTATTTCAGCTCTCAGTGAGTCCAAAAATAAGCAAGAGGAACTGCTACTTTGAACTTACTTCTTTACAACAAGGAAAAATTGATTGAGTCAATGGGAGTGATAGTAGCTTTGGAGAATGTGAACAATGTTCTTGGAATTAATAATAAAGCCGTGGAAAGGAATGCTGGGGGATAGCCAGGCGTTCATCCTGGACTTCAGGAAAGCAGATCTAAAAAAGTGTAAGACAAATTAGGTATGATTGCATGGCCAGGGACTTTAAAAGGGAAGACTGCTCCAGAGAGATGAAGAATAACATTCTGATAACACAGTCACTGATTATATTGAAAAAAGAAACGGGGACTTAGGTACCGTCTGGGATGAGATCATATTTTTAAAAGGCATGTACAAAAGGCAGAATAAACAGTGTATAAAAAAGAATGAAAGCAAGAGTGTCATAAACCTTTGAGAACCAAGTCAAAGTCCAAAACGGGCAGTGGAGTACAAAAAATAGAATTTAGATCTTAAATGACTTTAAAAAATATTATAACTAGATCTTCCCAGAGTAAGATGAATAGTGAAGAACAAAATCCATTGGAGTGAGACAGTTATATTTTTAGTGAAAGACTAAACTCTCAATTCTTGTTTTGATTCCAACTTTTTAACCAAGGGAAATGATTTTCAATCTCAGTAAGGAAGAAACATGGAGAAAAGGAAAATGGGGCAAAAAGTAGAATAAGACAAATCTGTTTATGGGAGATAAATATAATCCAGAGTATTGAAACAACTTGTGATCATCTTCTGATCATGGGAAACTTTTTTTCTTTTGTTTAAGAATCTCATGGGACTAATATTCTGAAGAATATATTTTGGGAAACAGTGTGCTGTAGCATACTGCAGGGCTTATACTCAGCTCTATTGTGTTCAACACTCTTACTAATGGCCTAATGAAGACAAGAGGTTCTGCTTATCATACCTATAGCCAACATAAAGCTAGGAAAGACAGTATGATGGATAACTGAATCAAGCTTTAAAAATATTATGACAGGCTGGAATATTGGGCTGAAACTAACAGGATAACATTGGATTCCAAGATCATCTCACATGTACAGGATGAGATACCTGGCTTAACAGAAATTTATATGAACAAAATCTAGAATTTTATTTTAATATAAACTCAATACAAGCCAACAGTGTGCTGTCCTTGCAAACAAAAACAACTTAGTAAAACTGTTATGCTAGGATGTTTTCTTAAAAGGAAAGAGACCAGACAGGAAGTTCTAACACCATTGTCTCCGGTACCAGTAAGACAACATGTGCAAGGTGGAGTTTATTTTTGGGCAATGGGAATGTGCACAGTTGAGGACCACAAGACAAGGGAGGTTTCTGGATGCCATATTATGACAGGAACACAAAACTGGAAATGTTTGATCTGAATAAGAATAGTTGGACTAGGCTCTATATATGAAAACACTTTGTGATCACTAGAATTTGAAAGGGTAAAAAAAAAGAATATGCTCACAAGATAATGAGCTTATTTATTGCTGGATATGTTCAAGCCAGGCTAGGCAACCACCTCTCCATGATGTTGTAGGTGGAATTCCTATACTAACTGCCATTTTTCTAGTTTAAATGTTCTCTAGGATTCTATTATACTGTGTATTTCATATAATATTGTTTTTGTGGCAACTATAATCATCCAATTTTCATATATAGGTGAGGAAACTGAGGCCCAGAAAAATTAACATCCTTTCATTTGCCAGATGTTTCCTGGGTGCTTGATATGTACAAGGCAATGAGTTATATAGTATAGAAAATACCAACATGAACAAGGCAAACTTGCCTGGCACAAGTTTATAATCTAGTTCAGAAGACTGACAGATAGCTAAACACAAGTCAGAGATATAAAACATATGTAGTTGAGGAAGAAGCAATTTATTCTTATTGGCAGATCAGAAAATGTGGAAGTTGGGAAGGTATTTCAGGCAAAGAAAACACGAGCAAACTCAGAAGGAGTAAAGTGTTTGGGAAGTGGCTTCCATGAATTTGGACTTCCTGAGAGTGGTCTCATGTAGGATCTACTCAAGGTTAAATAAACGGTGCAGTCCTTGGAAGTGGGCTCAGGGCCATTTGGACCAGGACTCATAGAACCCCAGATACCTGATATGTCTCAAAGAGGGCACAGGTTCTAGGTGGGCACATTGCTTTACTCCCACAAATTCTTTGCCCATAGGGAGAAGAATACGCTAAGGAGTACCAAAGTGAGGTCCTCTAAAGCTTAGAACCAGGGTCAGGGGCCCCTCTTGTCCTAGTGTATGAGATTGGATTTTACCCCAGGGCCATTTGGGAGCCATTTTTTGCAGAGGAGAGTGGAATTATTTGCCTAATTCAAGCTGCTCAGCCCATAATCCACATCTCCACATGCCTTGTCCAATTATGTTTTCCTTTACTTTGCACTATGCCTACTATTAGCTATTAAGATCAGTGGTCCACATTTATTGAACTCTACATTAACCTTCCTTGACACCTTTGAAAAAGAATGCCTTTTAGGTAAGTATCTAAAACATAAGCATTTCCAAGTGTAATCAATTCACACTACAAACTGGTTTTACTCAAGTGGAGAAGAAAACATGAATAAAATACAAGAAGTCGTTGTCGGTCCTAAAATAACACTGCTATTCAAGCACCCCAATGTATGTATATTGCTTCTAACCCTCACAGCAACTCTACAAGGTAGACATTATTAACCCCTGTCAAAAATGAGGAACCTGGGTTGTCAATGTAAGGCCAGCCTGTAAGCGACCAAATCTAAGTTCAAACTCAAATGTGTCTGACTCCAGTGTTTTTGATGTTGCCTCTACAATACTCAGTAAACTACTAGGGAAAGGAAGGCAGGCTTGTTCAGATTCTCCTTTTCTGTGTGCTAATCTCTATTAAAAAAATCACAGATGGTAAAATCTTCAAGGAAAATGATCCTACATTATGCTTTCCCTAGCCATTCCCCATATGGCCCAGATACTGCAATCAGTATAGCAATAGCATATATCAAGTTATTTCACCCAATTCAATAGCCATTGATTCATTCAGCAAATATTTATGAAGAGCCTAGTATGGTGTAATTGTTCAGTAATTTCCACATTCAGTTGGATCACCTTTCTTCTGAAGAAAGAGGACATGGAACCAGAAATATCATTGCAGATGTCAGACAGATCCTGGATGAAAGCAGAAAATACCAGAAAGATGTTTACCTGTGTTTTATCGACTAGACAAAGGCTTTTGACTGTGTGGATCATAACAAATTTTGGATAACATTGCAAAAAATGGGAATTCCAGAACACTTAAATGTGCTCATAAGGAACACGTATATAGATCAAGGGATAGTTCTTTTAACAGAACAAGGGGATACTGTGTGGTTTAAAGTCAGGAAAAATATGCATCAGGGTTGTATCCTTTCACCAGACTTATTCAATCTGTTTGCTGAGCAAAAAATAATCTGAGAAGCTGGACTATATGAAGAAGAACAGGGCATCAGGATTGGAGGAAGGCTTATTAACAACCTGTGATATGCAGATGACACAACCTTGCTTGTTGAAAGTGAAGAGGACTTGAAGCACTTACTGATGAAGATCAAAGACTACAGCCTTCAGTATGGATTACATCTCAACATAAAGAAAACAAAATCTTCACAACTAGATCGATAAGCAACATCATGATAAAAAAGACTGAAGCTGTCAAGGATTTCATTTTACTTGGATCCACAATCAACACCCATGGAAGCTGCAGTGAAGAAATCAACTGACATATTGCATTGGGCAAATTTGCTGCAAAAGTTCTCTTTAAAGTGTTAAAAAGCAAAGATGTCACCTTGAAGACTAAGGTGCATCTGACCCAAGCCATGGTGTTTTCAATTGCATCATATGCATGCAAAAGCTGGACAATGAATAAGGAAGACCAAATAAGAATTGATGCCTTTGAACTATGGTGTTGGTGAAGAATACTGAATATACCATGGACTGCCAGAGAATGAACAAATCTGTCTGAGAAGAAGTACAGTCAGAATGCTCCTTAGAAGTGAGGATGGTGAGACTACGTTTCACATATTTTGGGCATGTTATCCGGAGGCATCAGTGCCTGGAGAAGGACATCATGCTTGGTAAAGTAGAGGGTCAGTGAAGAAGGGGAATGCCTTCAACAAAATGGATTGACACAGTGGCTGCAACAATGGGCTCAAGCATAACAATGATTGTGAGGATGGCGCAGGACCGGGCAGTGTTTCATTCTGTGGTACATGGAGCCACTATCAGTTGGAACTGAAAACTAATGTGGTCTAGGCACTGTTCTTGGCCTGGGGGATACAGCAATAAACAAAACATGCAAATTACCAAACTTCATTAGGCTTATTCTGTAGTGGGAAGAATTAAAAAACCACTGAAGCAAATTAAAGGAATGTTTATTCTTGACCCCCCACCTAAGTATTATTTAAAAGTAGCCATTAAATGATCTCTTGTAGGACTGTGTATTAATTTCTATTGCTGTGTAACAAATACCACAAATGTAGAGGTTTAAAGCAGCGTTAATCATCACAATTTCCATGAGCCAGGAGTCCAGCGTGGTGCGGCTGGTTCTCTGCTCAGCATGTGACATGGCTAGAATTGGGGTTTGTCTGCTGCTGGTGTCTCTTCTGAAGCTCTGGTCCTCCTCAGGCTCATTCAGATTGTTTGCAGGATTCAGGTGCTTGTGATTGTAAGATGGATGTCCCCATTTTCTTGCTGGCTATCAAGGGAGCCATTCTCTGCTCTTCCAGGACACCACTGTGGAAATACATTTTAGTTTTGATACTCTCAATTTCAGGTGTTAATGGTATTTATCAGATGCCTATCATAGGCTATAAGGGAGCTCGAGAATTTATTTCTTCCAATCTTTGCCTTATATTTTCTCTCATTATTCCACTCATTTAATAAATATTTACCGAGCATTTCTTAATAGATTCTGTGCTAGGGGCTGCAATTAAGTAAATGAGTAAGACAGAAGACACTGTCCTCAAGGATTTAAACATCTAAAAAGACATTTCAATAAATAATAGCAATAATAAAACAGTATAATAACTGCAATGAAAGAATTATGCAGATTTAGCACAGAGGGAGTAATGTACCAGCTAGAAGGGCCAAAGAGCATGGTAAAAATGATGCAACATCTACTATACTAACAAACGGACTCAAACTCTTCTGAATAAATGGTCTTTATTTTGGGAGTTTCTTGAAAGGAGTTACCATAGGGACGTATTCTCCTTTACTAATATTAGCCTGTTTCTACTTTACAAATATCAACACTTAGTTTTCCCACCTCTACTGAGGCTCACCTTACAAGGTGTGGCTATACAATCACTGGGCTAATCAATTTTCAGTTAAGTCTGTAAAGTGGAATTGTTGAGTCTATGGAGAGGTCTTTCTACATCTATGGGTGGGATTGGAAATGTCCCAGCTTCTGTTAACAATAACAGGAACACTGGCTTTATTGCTTTCTTCTTCCAGGTGCAGGTTGAAAACATAGGTGAAGTCATACCACTAGTAACTCCGTAGCAAGATCCCGCGGGGCAATGAAAAACAGTGAACACATTCACTTCTTGGCTTACATTAGGGGGAAGTTCATGGATGCTTGGGCTCCAAAGGGATGGCTCTGTACAGTTCTGTTTGTACTTATATATGTTCTGTATAAACAGATGAAGAGTTCTTGGCTTCCTTTCAAACCGGGAAGGGTAGTGGGATTCTAGCAGCCAAAAGCAAAACACTGATTGTTGGCTACAAACAACTTCGATCAATGATCTGGGAACTTCAACTCACCATTTTATTTCCTTAGCAAGCACTTCATCTTATGCCAGCCACTGCCATGCTCCGCATTTGGTTTTGGAGTCTGGCTATTCATCATTCCTTGGTTTCCTCACCAAGCACGTGGATGACAACAAGGCTGCTTGTCACCTCAGGATAGCAGGTGCCAATGTTGGCAGTGTAACAGCAAGGTGTCAAGCTTACCTTTTTGTTTTGTTCCAGAAAAACACAGAACTGAATGAAATC
Source organism: Elephas maximus indicus (assembly GCF_024166365.1). Classification (NCBI taxonomy): domain Eukaryota; kingdom Metazoa; phylum Chordata; class Mammalia; order Proboscidea; family Elephantidae; genus Elephas; species Elephas maximus. The sequence continues at coordinate 69,918,664 of NC_064836.1, forward strand.
CCATTTCCTCACCTCTCAAGCTTGTTTTCAACTGCTAAATTGTATAAAAAAATCTTAGTAACTTAGTTCCTTAGAGTTGAAAAGAAAACCAACTAGTTGCCATTCAGTAGATTCCTATCCATAGTGACCCACGTGCTTCAGAGTAAAACTGTGCTCCAAAGGGTTTTCATGGCTCTGGCCTTTCAGAAACAGATCACCAGCCTTTGCTTCTGAGTAGCCTCTAGATGGATTCAAACCACCAACCTTTCAGTTAGTAGCTGAGCACTTAACTGAATGTGCTACCCAGGGACTCCTTCTTATATTTCAGGCACCATAATAATAATTGTTTCAAGAATAAATAAGTGAATAATTCATATAAAGAGACTTCCTAATTAACCAGGGATATTATTCTTTCTGTAGAATGAAATATGAGATATCTCTTTTGTAAAAAAAAATTTGAGTGTTTGATTGCTTCATTGATTGGTTCATTCATATCATCTGCAGGCTTTCTCAACCTCAGCACTATTGATATTTTGGACAGAAAAACATCCCAGACTAAAAAGGAAAATGATAAGTGCACTGTTGGTTCTCTGCTTAGACCTCCACTCCCCGCCCCCCGCCCCAGAACCCTTTTACAGATTCTTTCTGTGCACTCATCCCCCAGCTAATTCTGTGCTATGCTCCCAAAGGTTTACTCCCACACCTACTTCAGGGGACTGCCCTTGGGTGACTGGAGCTACTCTACCCTCAGGTACAAAAAGTGGGGATCGTCTGGGAGATATCAGCTCTGAGGGTAGCTCATAGCATGTGGGATGAGCTCTGTGACAGAATTTCTGTTTTAGAGCACTCAAGATCAGACGAAGCCTGGGACTTGGTTTCTTCTCTCTACTCCCTCATCGGCTTCTCCTGGAAGAACTTCCTCACACAAATGACCTGCACAAGAGTCCTCTCTTCAGGGTCTGCTTCTAGGGAATATGACCCACAACAATGAGGAAAATAACTTTCGGGTTATTTAAAAAAAAAAAAAGCCAATTTATCAAAAAGATTAAAGTCTTCTAGTATTAATTCTAAAAAAATTATTGCATAGCTCTTTATGTAAAAAATAGTGGATTTTAATGAACAATTTCAACAGCGATCTTAGTTTAATTGCAGGTACATTCTTCGTTTGGGATTCTGAATGACATAGAAATATTAAATTGTTATTCCGAGGAATACCCAAAAATCAAATTCATTGCATTCCAGTTGATTCTGACTCATAGCGGCCCTGTAGAACAGAGTAGAAATGCTGCATAGGGCTTCCAAGAAACGGCTGGTGGATTTGAACTGCCGACCTTTTAGTTAGCAGCTCAATGCTTAACCACTGTACCACCAGATGATTCTAATGTCTTTTAGCCATAGCTCTTTATGCTGCAGTTCTCAGATATCACTTGTTTCAATCAACTGTTGCCATTTCCATTCCCAGTGGAACTAGCTGAGAAGAACCTAGAGCATAGGCATTGTTTGAAGATTAACACATTTACTTCAGATATCAGGTTCGAGGATAGGGAGTTGACATTCGGTTATCTTTTTTTAAAAGAAAGCATACTTGTCTTTTTTCTTAAACAGAGGGCTATTCTGAAAGTAATACTTATAACCTATATCCAAAATATTTTTGTTTTGCCTCTTTATGTCATTTAGATTTGGGGGGACTAATCTCATATTTGTTAATTCGCTCCTGCTTCAACTTCCTTGTCTGGATAGCAAAGATAATATTCATTCCAGATTGCCTTTTCAGGATGTACTGAATAGCAGTTCTACATTTCTTTGATGGGGTAATCTTTAGTACTTTTTTACCAAGTATCTCCAATTTCTCCCCACTTTCAGGTACCTGGTGGGTTTGCCCTTTCTGACCCCCTTGTGGGTGGAGCAAGTGATTAGTTCTGGTCCTGGAGGTGGGAGGGGACGTGAAATGTTTTACTTCCAGAGCCTTTAATTACCAGGATAAGACTCTCCAGAGCTCTCTTTCCTCTGGCATAGTAACTTGTGGCTATAACTAGCAATGTTCAAGATGGTAGTTGATTCATCAACCTAGGTTCCTGGATGACTACTATGATCAGCATATCTGCTGACCAACAATGGACAAGTAGCATGAGCCAGAAACAAATCTTTATTGTTTTAAGTCATTGAAATGTTGGAGTTACTATAGTGTATCCCAGCTTATTCTTACTGATAGATTAGAGTACAACTTTGTTCATTCCTTCATCCAGGCACTTTGACAGAAACTGGGAATACATAGGAGCCCTGTTCGTGCTGTGGTTAAGAGCTCAGGCTGCTAATCAAAAGGCCGGCAGTTCAAATCTACCAGAAGTTCCTTGGAAACCCTATGGGACAGTTCTACTCTGTCTTATAGGGTCACTGTGAGTCAGAATTGACTGGATAGCAATGGGTTTCATTGTTTTTTTTTTGGTGGGGAGGAATATATAAAAATGAACAAAATAGCATTCCTACTTTTGAGCTTCTCACAATCTTATTTCCTCTATAGAAGTGATGGATAAGAACATTCTACTGAGTAGTCTTCTAAGAGACCAAGGATTAGAATAATGGAGAAGGGGTAAGTGGGAACATCTGTAGCTTTTCCCCCCTCATCTTTGGATCTACTGTCTCAACAAAATTCATTCATTCTTTCTATAAATAAATTGATATTGATTGTCTACCATGGGTAAGTCACTGCATTTGGCATTAGATGTACAAAGGTGAACTAGACAAATTCACCTCCGTCAGGCACATTATATTCCACCAGGAGAAATAGATATTAAATAATTGAAGTAAGTGTGGCACGATGCTATACAAGAGAAAACAAAGAGATTTCAATCTGGTCTTGGAGATCAGGGAGGGCTTGCCTTAGGAAGTGATATTTCTTCTAAGCGGTCAAGAACGAAGAGAAGCATGTGGATGGGTGTGTATGTGTATTGGGGGGTATGTGAGAATTTATTAAATTTAGGTTATAAGGTAACCAAGTTCTCGGTTACCTTATGGCTTTTGGGGCCATGTTAAATTTTTTGCTTTTCTTCCCAAGAACAATGGGAAACTATTGAAGGGTTTCAATGTGGGGTGATGAGGTGTAAGGGGAAAAAATCAGATACATATTTTTAAGAGATTCCTGTAGCTATGATATGAAGAGCAAAGGGTTGGTTGGGACTTGCTGACAATAAAACTGGCCCCTAAATATCCAGCATAATACAGTTTTTGGAGTAGAAGCAAGCTCAGGGAGCAAGTAGTGCAGCCTTCATTGGAAGCAAGAACCTCTTCTTAAGAATCCATTATAGATCATCACCCAGCTTCAGCTTGAAGAACTGTCCATTATTTTTCATGTGGAGCCCTGGTGGCACAGTAGTTAAGAGCTTGGCTCCTAACCGAAATGTTGGTGGTTCAAACCACCAGCCACGCCATGGAAGAAAGGTGTGGCAGTCTGCTTCCTTAAAGATCACAGCCTTGGAAACCCTATGAGGCAGTTCTACTCTGTCTTATAGGGTCACTGTGAGTCAGAATCAACTCAATGGCAGCAGGTTTGCTTTATCCAACTGTTATAAACTTCTTCCTTACGTTGTTAGGTGCTGTCGAGTCGGTTCCGACTCATAGCCACCCTATGCACAACAGAACAAAACACTGCCTGGTCCTGCACCACCCTTACAATCGTTGTTATGCTTGAGCTCATTGTTGCAGCCACAGTGTCAATCCACCTTATTGAGGGTCTTCCTCTTTTCCGCTGACCCTGTACTTTACCAAGCATGATGCCCTTCTCCAGGAATGGATCCCTCCTGACAACATGTCCAAAGTATGTAAGATGCAGTATCGCCATCCTTGCTTTTAAGGAGCATTCTGGTTGTACTTCTTCTAAGACAGATTTATTCATTCTTTCAGCAGTCCATGGTATATTCAATATTCCTCCCCAACACCACAATTCAAAGGTGTTAATTCTTCTTCGGTCTTCTTTAATCATTGTCCAGCTTTCCCATGCATATGATGCGATTGAAATTACCATGGCTTGGGTCAGGCGCACCTTAGTCTTCAAGGTGACATCTTTGCTCTTCAATACTTTAAAGAGGTCCTTTGCAGCAGATTTACCAAATGCAATGTGTCTTTTGATTTCTTGACTGCTGTTGATTGTGGATCCAAGTAAAATGAAATCCTTGACAACTTCGATCTTTTCTCCATTTATCATGATGTTGCTCACTGGTCTGGTTTTGAGGATTTTTGCTTTCTTTATGTTGAGGTGCAATCCATACTGAAGGTTGTGGTCTTTGATCTTCATTAGTAAGTGCTTCAAGTCCTCTTCACTTTCAGCAAGCAAGGTTGTGTCATCTGCATAACGCAGGTTGTTAATGAGTCTTCCTCCAATCCTGATGCCCCATTCTTCTTCATATAATCCAGCTTCTCAGATTATTTGCTCAGCATACAGATTGAATAGTATGGTGAAAGAATACAACCAAGCCGCACACCTTTCCTGACTTTTAACCAATCAGTATCTCCTTGTTCTGTCCAAACAACTGCCTCTTGATCTATGCAAAGGTTCCTGACGAGCACAATTAAGTGTTCTGTAATTCCCATTCTTCACAACGTTATCCAAAATTTGTTATGATCCACACAGTCGAATGCCTTTGCATAGTCAATAAAACACAGGTAAACATCCTTCTGCTATTCTCTGCTTTCAGCCAGGATCCATCTGACATCAGCAATGATATCCCTGGTTCTACGTCCTCTTCTGAAACCAGCCTGAATTTCTGGCAGTGTTGATACACTGCTGCAGCTGTTTTTGAATGATCTTCAGCAAAATTTTGCTTGCATGTGATATTAATGATATTGTTCTACAATTTCCGCATTCAGTTGGATCACCTTTCTTGGGAATAGGCATAAATATGGATCTCTTCCAGTCAGTTGGCCAGGAGGCTGTCTTCCATATTTCTTGGCACCTCTAGCACTGCATCTGTTTGTTGAAACATCTCAGTTGATATTGCATCAATTCCTGGAGTCTTGTTTTCCGCCAATGCCTTCAGAGCAGCTTGGACTTCTTCCTTCAGTACCATCGGTTCCTGATCATATGCCACCTCTTGAAATGGTTGAACATCAACTAATTCTTTTTGGTATAGTGACTCTGTGCATTCCTTCCATCTTCTTTTGATGCTTCCTACATCGTTTAATATTTTCCCTATGAAATCCTTCACTATTGTAACTCGAGGCTTGAATTTTTTCTTCGGTTCTTTCAGCTTGAGAAATGCCGAGTGTGTTCCTCACCTTTGGTTTTCCATCCCCAGTCCTTTGCACATGTCATTATAATACTTTACTTTGCCTTCTCGAGCTGCCCTTTGAAATCTTCTGTTCAGTTCTTTACTTCATCAATTCTTCCTTTCTCTTTAACTGCTCAACATTTGAGAGCAAGTTTCAGAGTCTCCTCTGACATCCGTCTTGGTCTTGTCTTTCTTTCCTGTCTTTTCAATGACCTCTTGCTTTCTTCATGTATGATGTCCTTGATGTCATTCCACAACTCATCTGGTCTTCGGTCACTAGTGTCCAATGCATCCAATCTATTCTTCAGGTGGTCTCTAAATTCAGGTGGAATATACTCAAGGGCATATTTTGGCTCTCACGGGCTTGCTCTGATTTTCTTCAGTTTCAGCTTGAACTTGCATATGAGCAATTGATGGTCTGTTCCACAGTCGGCCCCTGGCCTTGTTCTGACTGATGATATTGAGCCTTTCCATCATCTCTTTCCACAGATGTAGTGAATTTGATTTCTGTGTGTTCCATCTGGCGAGGTCCATGTGTATAGTCACCGTTTATGTTGGTGAAAGAAGGTATTTGCAATGAAGAAGTCGTTGGTCCTGCAAAATTTTATTATTTGATCTTCAGCATTGTTTCTATCACCAAGGCTATAGTTTCCAGCTACTGATCCTTCTTCTTTGTTTCCAACTTTCACATTCCAATCACCAGTAATTATCAATTCATCTTGATTGCATGTTCAATAAATGTCAGACTGCAGCAGCTGGTAAAAATCTTTTTCTTCATCTTTGGCCCTAGTGATTGGTGTGTAAATTTGAATAATAGTAGTATTAACTGATCTTCCTTGTAGGCTTATGGATATTATCCTATCACTGATAGCATTGTACTTCAGGATAGATCTTGAAATGTTCTTTTTGACGATGAATGAAACACCATTCCTCTTTAAGTTGTCATTCCCATCATAGTAGACTATATGCTTGTCTGATTCAAAATGGCCAATACCAGTCCATTTCAGCTCACTAATGCCTAGGATATTGATGTTTATGCATTCCATTTCATTTTTGATGATTTCCAATTTTCCTAGATTCATACTTTGTACATTCTAGGTTCCGATTATTAATGGACATTTGCAGCTGTTTCTTCTCATTTTGAGTCATGCCACATCAGCAAATGAAGGTCCCAAAAGCTTTACTCCATCCACATCATTGAGGTCGACTCTACTTTGAGAAGGCAGCTCTTCACCAATCATCTTTTGAGTGCCTTCCAACCTGGGGCCTCATCTTCCAGCACTATAACAGACAATGTTCTGCTGCTATTCATAAGGTTTTCACTGGCTAATGCTTTTCAGAAGTAGACTGCCAGGCCCTTCTTCCTAGTCTGTCTTAGTCTGGAAGCTCAGTTGAAACCTGTCCCCCATGGGTGACCCTGCTGGTATCTGAATACCGGTGGCATAGCTTCCAGCATCACAGCAACATGAAAGCCCACACAGTAGGACAAACTGACAAACACATGAGTGTTCGTCTGTATAATGAATCAAAATCAGCTTCCCATGAGTTTTTCTGTTGTTCCTAGTTCTGCTCTTTGGAACCTCACAGATTAAAACTAATCCTTTCTCCATATTAAATCTCTCAGATAGGAATTTCCCTATGCAGTCTGATTTAAGAGAGACTGATGTCCCAAGTATATATCATCTCTTTTGCCGTTTCAGAAGTCTTTGGCATTGAATATATTCCTTTGGGTTAAAGGATTGTAACTCCATGAAATCTTGGTCAAATACAAACAAGCTATATGAGAAAACAATACATTAATTCCAGAATAAATTTTATTGTGCCATCAGAGCTCTGAGTGGATGACATCCTGGGAAGTATATTTTGATGTGGGAAGTAGCAACTTTATAAGAGGAGCATTGCAGGAAGTAAGGCCCTGGTAGGTCTCTGTAATTCAGACTTCTGGAAATCCTGGGATAGCATGAGGTTTTTGAGATGGGGAAATGCACAAGAAGGGAGACAAAAGACTTTTAATTATCAATAATTCTTCAGACTGGCTCAGGATAAAAAGAAATTTCCACTGATTATTGTAATGGATGTCTAGTTTACAGATTCCTAAAACAAATTAGTACATTTAATATTTTTGCATACATTTTTTAAACATGAATTATTTCCTTTGTTCACCTTTTATGTGGTGAATCCAGCTGTTAAGAACAAAGTCAACAGTATTCCTTGGCTATAAAATAATTGTTAAGATGCACGCTAATATCCGATTTGGTTGGCAACTTTAGGATAAAATTTTCTAAGAGTTTAAGTCAAGGGGAAAAAACAAACAAAAAACCCTCATAGCTCTAAATAATGATAATCATCCACACAGCCTAGGCTTTTACCATTCTAGGGTAGAGAGATTCCACACGACTAAAACATGCAAAGAATTTTTGTGTTTGCAAGTATAATTATTTCCTGGGAAAAATTAATATTTTCATGAAAAGATTATTTTCATTTATTTTTATTCTTGGTTATTTCACTTTATATATTACTCAACAATTAACAATTTAATAATGAAAAGTATTTAGAAAACGATAATAGGCATGGAGCCATCTGAAGACCTAGACATCTTAACGGGATTCTTCTGCTTAACTTGCATCACTCCACATTTGATAGTAATTTCCCTTGGCAGGACACTGATAGCATTTCTCATTTCAATTGACTTTATTTATACTCGTACTCCCTGAAGAGAATGTGTGTCATTTCTAATTTATGGTCTGAAATTATTTTGAATAATGTTCTATCATATTAAATTATTAGTATTTATTTAAACCCTACTCTAAGTTTCTTCACCTATCAAAATAGGGATCACTGGTCTGAAGGTCAAAAAATCTGGGTTGAAGTCCAGAAATTAAACTAAGGCTGGGTGAATTTGAGGAAATCATAACAGCTCACTAGGCCTGTTGCTCTTTCCCAGATGTTAAAAGAAGGTAAAATCTCTGAACCCACTTTCAACTAGAAGATTCTACAATGCAAATAGTTCTTTCCATACTAGTTATTTCTATGCTCTTGTTTTAGCAATGTTTATTTTTAAAAAAATTCATGTGAATAAAAAAGTACATGCAATTTCAAGTGTCTATAGGAATGTCTAGGAAGATATCAAGCTATCTCTGGCATATTAGCTTTATGATCCTTAGCTTACAGAGTGATGGAGAATGTCAAAGTTGTGAACTAGGGGTAGGAAAGACATCGTCCTTTCATCGTACAATGCTTTATCTCTAAAACTCAGTAGATCCCATGACACACCCTCCTGAGATCTTAGAAGAGAGAAGAGCTTCTCTCACCACTCAGATTCCCTGCTGGTGCTGGGCTTACATCCTAGTTTGAGTGGGAAATTAACTTCTCACTGAATTTTAAGTTCAACCGTGTGGTTTCAACTGATAGGGAAGAAGCATGCCAGGCCTCTGGCAAATCCATGCAATGTGCAGGGTTTTGTTACATATTCGCAATAAAAGTAGCAAGAACTCTCCAGAGAAGTTTCCTGGAAATCACTTGGTGGTTTCCCTTCTCTTACTGACACCACACCCTAAGAGGACTCTACGGCCAGGCTTCCATTTGAGGTGTGTGCATGTGAAAAGATAGAGACGTGAGCATAAACTGAGAGGAAAAGGTGGTCAGGCTTGAATTGCTCACACTGACTCAGCTTCCTGTATTCTTATTTTGGTTTCTAACATTCTGAGAATAAATACCTACGGGTTATTTATTCATGAATAGCCCTATTCAGAGCAGCCACTGAGTCCACGTTAATGCAAGGGATGCAAAGACAGATGTTACAGATGTTACAGATGTCACCTTAAAAGGGATGATCTGATTTAAAGAGACAGACATGAAATTAAATAGGGCACAAACTGAAGCTTGCATTAAGTGCTGTGATAGTACAGAAGCTGGTGAGATTTCACTGAGTGGCAATGCTTGATCTGGTTCTGAGAAGATGAATGGCACTTCCCCAGGTCAACATGGGGTGGAGGGAGTGTGAGGCAGAACCAGGTAGCACATATAAAACCATGCAGGACTTAAAAAGACATGGTCTTTTTTGGCAGTTGAAGAAAGTGGTTTGGTATGTTTGGAGATCGAAGCATGAGGGAACTGGGAAAGGTAAGCTGGAGAGGTAGGCAGGTATCAACATGGCTATGACAGATTCCAGTTAAGTTATGATATAGAGACATACATTCTGTGATTGGGTGTCAACAACAAACAATAAATATCAACAAAGACATTTTTATTCTCTTTCAAACTGTTGGTTAAAATTTTGTCAATTTTATTGGTGAAGTTATATATTCAGATATTTAACTTATGCAAATTTAACCACACAGGCACTACCATACAAGCTCTGCGAGAAGCGAAAATAAGTAAAAATAACCAAAAGTCAAACTCATTAATTCCATCCATTCTTACACCAGTTAACAGGATTAGCATCTTATGAGAGTCTTAGCTTTGTTGTTTCCTTGGCTGGTCTCAATTCCACAACATCTCTCATAGCATGAATAGCTCTCCTTAATAGACTGACTGAAAAAAATGTGTATTCTCACTAGATTTAGATTTTGTAAAATACACATATTCTTAAAACACAATTTTTTTTTCACAATCTAAATGTAAGTCAACTGCCTTACCTGGCGCTCGACCAAAATATAAATGACCTATTCCAACATTGGAGGAAAAAACAAGTTCCATTAGACTATTTGAGAGACGCTGTGTTGATTTCCAATGTTCACCTTCCTACGAGACTCAGGATAATTTTGATTTTGTGGAAATTTCATCTTCTTCATCTTAGATCTTTTGTGTAGAAGGCAGAGCCTGAGTTTGGGGAAATTTTGGTAGAAAAAATATGAAGAATGGAACTTAGTAAGGAAATTTGTTGGGATATGTGAACAGATGGGTGATGCTGCTTCATGAAATGCGCCATGCTGGGCAATGGTCTTTCTAAAATCAGTTTTCCTAAATTGAAAGTAGTAAACCAGCACTCAGGCCAAGAACACAAGCTTCTCTAGAACAAAAATGTTGGCTCTCACTCTATGGTGGCGCATCTGGCTGTAACTTCTCACACTATGTGTGAAATAGCACTGATGTGGGAAAGAATAATAGATATTAATATTTGAATCTACTATCCACTGAGTACTGTGTAGTGATAGATATTAGGTGGAAGATATCCAATTACTGGAAGTTACTGGGTTTTTTTCTTTTTTTTTTTTCATTTTATTAATGTCTAAACCAATGTATATTCAAACAGGACTTTTTAATAAGATATAAATATGAACCATCGCTTTTCCATGGTATTAGGTTAAACACCACATAGCTAACAATGGAGGAATAAATTAAGTGAGGTGTGAGAAATCATGAGTTTCTACAATATATGAAGAAATAAAAGACCATGTAGAAAATCTCTAGATGCTGCACTTTTCCTTCATGACTAGTTCTTTTCTGCTACTGGAGACTGGTAAAGAAGAGGGTTGTTGTTAGTGGTATCTAGTCAATTCCAACCCATGGCAAACCTATGTGTTACAGAGTAGAACTGCTCCACTGTGTTTTCTTGGTTGTAATCTTAACAGAAGCAGATTGCCAGGCTTTTTTTCCCCAGTGTGGCTGGGTGGGTTCAAACCGCCAACTGTTATGTTAGTATTCAAGTGCAAGCCATTTGTATGACCAAGGGACCTCAGTAATAAGACAAATAAGTAAATAAGATTTTCATAAATTATTGACCAAGAGTGTTAACATTGTATCCACAGTCTAAAAAATATGAAAATGATCTTTAAAAAAAAGGAGGAAAGTCAGGGGAGGTCTCAAACAGGAAGTTGAACTTAGCTGCAGTTTAAAGGAGTAGAACTTAGACAAAGAAGTATAAGTGAATCTGTTACAAAACTCCTGCAAGATTAGCAAATGTTTTTATATGCCCATCTGATTTGAATAGCAGCTGACTAATAAGCTCTAACATAGCCTTTTCTGACAGTTTGTGAAAATCAAAGATAAAAACACCAAAAAGGTAAAACTTCCTGGCAACACAGTGACAATCTGGGCAGAATTTCTTCTGATTTTCAGACCAAAGAAATTGAGAGAAAAATTCCAATCTGTGGATTACTTTAAGCAAGTGAAACTAGAAGTAAAGCTTACTTATTCACCAGATAGTAATTTTAAAATCCCTTCAACTCTCCCTATGGTGTATTCATTGGTCCAGGGAAGGGACAAAGGATCTTACCAGACAGAACACTTGGCAGCCTCTATCTCCTCTACAGATTTGTTTTTATGTGATGGCCAAATGTGAGTTTTCCTTATACTTCCAGCCTTCAGTACTCTTTGGCCTACATTTAATCTATTGAGAGGTCACATTGAGTAAGAAGTAGGTATGGATAGGCAGTACCGAATTGCATTCTGGGTAGTGTAGGTCCCACAAGTAGAGCATCTTAGATGATTTCTAAGTGTGCACATTAATCATCTGAGAAACTTGTTCAAATGATGGTTTCCAGGCCTTTCCCCTCCCCACACTATAGATTATGATGCATAAGGTCTAGGATGAGGCCTGAGACTCTGCATTCTGCTGTTGATTCATTCATAACTATATTTTAGACACCACAGTGTAATCTAGGTCCTAATGACAAGAGTCTTGGTAACAATGTAAACTGGAAATTGTAAATCCACTGCCGTCGAGTCAATTCCAACTCATAGTGACCCTATAGGACAGAGTAGAACTTGCACAATAGAGTTTCCAAGGAGCGCCTGGCGGATTCAAACTGCCGACCTCTTGGTTAACAGCGATAGTACTTAACCATTACGTCACCAGGATTTGTAGAGTTTTGTTTTGTTTTTAATACACGTTATCCACTTAATCATGGATGTGTTGAAAAATAAAATCCCATTTCAGTCCAGCAAAACTGGAAGATATTGGGAATTGGACTGCAGTTTATACCCATTACCTACCTCCTGGCTGTAGATTTGAAAATAGAATTTGATCAACACCCAAGTAGAGGGAATGCAAAGCCAAAGGCAACTCAGTTACCTAGCCTGTTGAAAAACACTAGGTCCAGATGTTTTTCTCCTTGTTCAAGAAGTAAGCAAAAAGACAACACCGTGTAGCCCATGGAGAAATATAACAGCACAAGTGAAAGGGCAAATTTCCCTGGATACTGACGAGAAGAATGAACCCCTGAAAACAATACACTACAGAAGCAGAAAGAAAATTTTATTATAACATTAGTAGTTCTCCTCTTCAAAATATAAGGAGACAGGTTTTTTACAAAAGAGATGCAGAAAGTCATAGAAGAATAACCTGAGATGACTTAACTGAAGGATGAGATGAGAGGGATAGAAGGAAGATAAGAGAGAAATGAAAGAAAAGAATAGACTTAGAATGAAAATTAAAATATAGTATCAGAAGTAGGAAGGAATAAAATAAAAAGGGCAGAATATAAAAATCAGCAATTGAAGGAAAAAGATGAATTGCTCTTCCATATTTTGAATGCCAAACTACTCCAGGTGATTTCCGTCTCGTTGGATAAATTCTGCATCCCAGGGGAAAAGCTCACCTCTGCAATACTCTTTCTTAACCTTTTCTTTGGATTCTGCTCCTTTGCCAGGGCCAGGGACTGTGTTGTTAGTTGCCATGGAGTCAGTTCTGACTCACTGTGACCCCATGTGTGCAGAGTAGAACTGTTCCATAGGGTTTTCAAAACTGGGACCTTTTGGAAGAAGATTGTCAGGCCTGTCTTCTGAGGTGTCTGTTAGTGAATTGAATCATCATCCTTCCAACTAGTAGTTGAGAGCTTAACTGTTTGTATCACTCAGATGTTCCCCAGGTACCATGTAAACTACAAAATAGTTTATCTCAGGGCTGATCTTCAATCTCTTGTTATCCTTCATGATAACAGAATACAATATGTTCTACTATTTTTATTTAGCACTTGCAAAAAATTTGCATGGGCAATGTGCCAAGAGAAACTTTCCTCACCCATCTCCATAAGAATATACTCACACAGAGGAATACCAACTTCATTGCCAAGTATCTTGAGTAAGTGCTTTTCGTATGCCTAAAACTCATGGAAATGGTCTGAGGAATTTTGTTTAACTAAGAGAAACCAGCAAACCACCCAGGGACAAATATTAACTGCCAAAATACTCTGGATATAACTATATATCTTCTACCTAGGAACTGTGAATGATCCTTTATTAATTGGTTAAAATTGTATATATTATATAAATTACACACACACGTATTTATAATGTTAAAAAATTCTAGAAAAAACTACAATAACTTCACAAAAATACATGTATATGTTAACAGCAATTATCTGTTGGTGGTTATACTTTAGAGTGATTTTATTTTATTCTTTTCTATATTAGAGAATATTCAAGCTGGATTCATGGAATGAGGGATATCATTGCTGATGTCAGATGATTCCTGGCTGAAAGCAGAAAATACCAGAAAGATGTCATCATGGATTGAATTATGTCCCCCCAAAAATGTGTGTATGAATTTGGCTGAGCCATGATTCCCAGTATTATGTGACTGTCCTCCATTTTTTGACTGTAATTTTATGTTAAAGAGGATTTAGGTGGGATTGTAACACCCTTACTAAGGTCACATTCCTGATTCAATGTAAAGGGAGTTTCCCTGGGGTGTGACCTGCACCACCTTTTATCTCTCAAGAGATGAAAAGGAAAGGGACCCGCTCCTGTACTGAGAAGCTCCTAATCCGGGGGAAGACTGATGAGAAGGCTGACAGAGAAAGCCTTCCCCTGGAGCTGACACCCTGAATTTGGACTTTCAGCCTACTTTACTGTGAAGAAATAAATTTCTCTTTGTTAAAGCCATCCACTTGTGGTATTTCTGTTACAGCAGCACTAGATAACTAAGACAGATGTTTACCTGTGTTTTATTGACTATCCAAAGGCATTTGACAGTGTGGATCATAACAAATTATGCATAATATTTCAGAGAATGAGAATTCCAGGACACTTAATTATGCTCATGAGGAATCTGCACATAGACCAAGAGGCAATCATTTAAACAAAACAAGGGTATATATACTCCATGGTTTAAAATCAGGAAAGGTGTGCATCATGGTTGTATTCTTTCACCATACTTATTCAATCCACATGCTGAGCAATTAATCCGAGAAGATGGGCTATATAAAGAAGAATATGGAATCAGAACTGGTGGAAGACTCATTAACAACCTGTAATATGCAGATGACACAATCTTGTTTGCCGAAAGTGAAGAGAACTTGGAGCACTTACATGTGAAGATCGAAGACTACAGCCTTCAGTATGGATTACATTTCAACATAAAGAAAACAAACATCCTCACAACTGGACCAATAAGCCACATCATCAGAAATGGAGAAAATATTGAAGTTGTCAAGGATTTCATTTTAGTTGGGTCTATAATGAACACCTATGGAAGCAGCAGTCAAGAAATCAAACGATGCATTACATCGGGCAAATCTGCTGCAAAAAACCTCTTTAAAATGTTAAAAGGACTAAGGTGTGCCTGACCCAAGCCACGGTCTTTTCAATCACCTCATATGCATACAGAAGTTGGACAATAAAGAAGGAAGATCAAAGAAGAATCGATGCCTTCGAGTTATGGTTTTGGTGAAGAATATTGAATATGTCATGGACTGCCAGAAGAATGAACAAATCTGTCTTGGAAGAAGTACAGCTAGAATGCTCATTAGAGGCGTGGATGATGATGAGACTTTGCCTCACTCACTTTGGACATGTTATCAGGAGGGACCAGTCCCTGGAGAAGAACATCATACTTAGTAAAATAAAGAGTCAGCAAAAGAGAGGAAGACCCTCAAGAAATTGGATTGACATAGTGGCAGCAAAAATGGGCTCAAGGATAGCAATGATTGTGAGGATGGCACAGGATTGGGCAGTGTTTGTTCTGTTGTACATACTGTTGCTATGAGTCAGAACTGACTCGACAGCACCTAACAACAGCATATTTCAAAATATTCTATAATTAAAATGGATTTTTTAAGTAAGGAAAAATACTTTAAAATAAGTTCAAAGACATCTGTTTTATTATCTATCATATTACTGAAATTTTATTTTAATAATAAATCCATAGCCCCTATGTTTTGAGCCAAAATGAAAATAGCAAGGATTGAGCTTAACCTGTTGTAAACAACTAGAAAACTGGGAAAAATATATGAAACAAGTGCTTTCAGACTTGGGAAAGCAGGCAGTATAGGACCATGGTCCCTAAGAGAAGGGAAAAAAATGAGCGGAGATCTACACTTACGTTTTCTGCCTGGATCCAATTACCAAAACCTAAGTACTGGTTGGGAAACCCAGAGAGAATTCAGTTGGCCTCACTAAGCTGAGGATATGAGGACCAAATTTTGGGAGGCTGAGGCACCTGGAAGTTGTGGGGAAGAGTTCCTGAAAGGAGGAAGCTATGAATAAAGAGTCTGCGTAGGAGTCTCATTGAGTCTTCCCTGAGTACTAGGCCTGGCATCAATAGAAGTAGTTCTGCTTCTGATGTAGTCAAGTGAGGTCTTACTTGAGTAACCTTCCTGTACATAACAATGGTAAACTCTGGACAAAATACAAAAGAAATACCTGAAGACACTGGAAAGTGCAAAACAGCAGACAGATTCTGGAAAGGAGATGAAGATTTTGCACAGCTTTTAGCTGTTCTTGGCACCATGTGTGGAGTGGCTAAAACTTGTCTTTCAGGCCTGAAAACTCAGAAAACAGCTACTGGACAGTGAGGCAGAACCCAGAAGAGAGTCTAGAGGAGTGTTTTAGGCTGGGCTCTCTAGAGAAGCAAAACCAGTAAAACATATAAATGCATATAGGGAGAGATTTATACCAAGGAAATGGCTTATGCAGTTGTACAGACTGGGATGTTCCAAGTCCGTGGGTCAAGCTGGAGGCTTCTTCTGACTCACATGACTTCAGGGGCTGGCGAACCCAAGAATGGCAGGTCAGAGAGCAGGGGTCTTTCTCACAGGCTGTAAGGATTGACAAATCCCAAGATCAGCAGGCAAGACTGCAAGGAAGCTCCTAGCTTGAGTACCCAAAACCACAGGTCGGAAGAACAGGAGCCAGCTACAGGATTCAGAGTGAGCACAAGCCCACAAATCTTGCTAGAATGTCCACTTATATTCGATGCAGGCCACACCCCCAAGGAAACACCCTTTCAATGGATTGGCTACTCACAGCAGACCCCATCATGAAGTGATCACATTATATCAAATCTCATCATGGAAGTGATCACAACATTATACAACTGCCAAACCACTGAGAATCATGGCTCAGCCAAGTTGACACATAACCTTAACCATCACAAGGGGGAAAGCCACAGGTTCTGTGCATACACTGCGCCAAAACCTCTGGGTGACCAATGATCCATGAACGCATGAACCTGACTTCAAGCTACCCAGCTAAGGATAAAGTAATTGAACTGAGAGTTGAGTTACTACCCAAAAGACAGTTTGCAGTCTGAGTCCACACAAAGTAATTGAGTACTAAAACAAAATGAAGCAACCGTTTTTGAGAATGTCCAAGGTAATTGTCTGCTAAAACAAAATAAATTTTGAAGAAATATAGCAGAATACCACATCTTCACAGTATAAAATTAACGATACCAAGAATCTGATCTAAAATTACTAGATATATGGAGTAATAAGAAAATATGACTCATTTTCAAGAAAAAAACAATCAACAGAAACAGGCCCCAAGATGGAATTAGCAAACACTTTAGAGCAGCTGTTCTAACTATGCTAAATAAAATAGAAAAATTATGCTTGTAATGAAAGAAAAGATAAGAAATTCCAGCAGAGAAATGGAATCTATGGAAAAGAACCAAGGGAATACAACATTTTCAGCTATTTAATAAAATTATTATTATGAATATTAATTTTTTTATTATTTTAATAAAATTTTAGACATAAAGTACACATATATCTGAAATTTAAAAATTCACTGTGTTGGTTTAACAGCAGGATGGAGATGAGAGAGAAAAACATTACTGAACTTTAAAACCAATTGAATTATTACTATCTGACAAAAAGGAAAAAATTGAATAAAAAATAGAGTCTCAGGGATCTGTGGGTCACTATTGCTGTGTTTTTGGATGTCACTGAGTCAGGAGGGACCAATCCCTGGAGAAGGACATCATGCTTGGAAAAGTAGAATTTCAATGGAAAAGAGGAAGACCCTCAAAGAGATGGATTGACACAGTCGCTCAACAATGGGCTCAAGCATAGCAATGACTGTGAGGATGGTGCAGGACCGGGCAGTGTTTTGTTCTGTTGTATATAGCATCCCTACAAGTCAGAACCAACTCAATGGCACCTAACAACAATAACAACATCAATAACTACCTTAAATGCAAATAGTTTAAATACAAATTAACAGGAACAGATTGTGACACTTGATAAAAAAATTAATATCCAATTATATACTACCTACAAGAATTCACATTAAAAGAAAAAAATAGACTATAGAATGGGTAAAAACCTGCAAGCACTAACCAAGAGAAAATCGGAGATGCTATATAATGTCACACAGAGTAGAACTGAGTGTAATGGATATTACTAGGGATAAAGAGAAATGTTTCATAATGACAAAGGGGCCTATTCATCAAAAAGACATAACAATCCTAAATGTGTATGCACCTAATAACAAATCTTTAAATAGACAAAGCAAAAACTGAAAAATAGGAGAAATAGAGAAATCCCCAATTATAGTTGGAGGATTTGACACTCCTCTATTAGTAAATGATAGAAGTAGATGAAAAAATCAATAAAAATATTGAACAACACTGTCAGATGCCTTGATCTCATTGATATTTATAAAACATTCTACCCAATAACAGCATAATATGCATTTCTTTCAATTTTACACAAAGCGTTACCCACCCAAAAAAACCAAACCCACTGCTGTAGAGTAGATTCCGACTCATAGCCACCCTATTGGACAGAGTAGAAGTGCCCCATAGAGATTCCAAGGAGCGCCTGGTGAATTCAAACTGCTGACCTTTTAGTTAGCAGCTATAGCTCTTAACCACTATGCCACCAGGGTTTCTAAGCAACACCCAAATTAGATTATATGCTGGTCCATAGAATAAGTCTTAATAAACTGAAGAGGATTAAAAAAGTACAGGGTATATTATCTCACCAAAATGGAATTAATTAGAAATTAATAACAGAAAGCTACCAAGAAATCTTCAAATATTTGGAAATTAAACATTGTACTTCTAAATATTCCATAGATTGAAGAAGAAATCACAAAGGGAATTTGAAATGAGTAAAAATGAACACCCATTAAATCTGTGAGTTGCAGGTACAATGGTACTTCGTGGTTAATTTAAATGCTTATATTTATAAAATAATAAAGGTCTAAAATCAACAATCCACCATAAGAACTTATAAAAATGTATTTTAAAAGAACAAATTAATAGCATGTTAGTAGAAGAAAGAAAATACTAAAGGTACTCGCATAAATAAATGTGATAGAAAAACTAAACAATACAACCAAAAGCTGATTTTTTTTAAATCAGAAAAATTTATGAACCTAGCTTCAACAAAAAGAGAGAAGACACAAGTTGCCAGTATTAGGATTGAATGAGTGAACATCACTACTAATATTACAGATAATAAAAGAATAATTAGGGAATATTATGAACAATTCAATGCCAGAAATTCAACCACTTAGGTGAAATAGAAAATTTCTTGGTGGACACAAGTTAACAAAACCAAATCAAGAAGAAAAAAGTTGAACTTGCAATTCAAAACCTTCCCATGGGGAAAACTCTTGGAAAGATAGTTATACTGGTGAATTCTACCAAACTTTTAAGGAAGAAATAAATCAGTCCCACACAAACTAAGAAGATGGAGGAGAAGGGAATGCTTGACAATTCATTTTATGAGGCTAGCATCATCCAAAGTCATCTAAGAATTAAAAAAAAAAAATGAAGAGCAATATCTCTCATGAATATAGAATAAAAATTTCTTTAAACATCTTAAAATATCATATCCAGTAACATATAAAGAATAACATATCATGACCAAGTAGGGTTTACCCCAGGAAGCAAGACTGATTTCACATTTGGAAATTAATCAAATTAACTAACCATATTAACAGAATAAGGAGAAAATCATAAATCATTTCAATAGATCCAGAAAAGTCATTTGATAAAACTCAACACCCATTCATCATAAAATATTCAGCAAAGTAGGAAAAAAAAAAAAAAAAAGCTCCTTTTGTTTAAAAGCTGCACCAAGACTAGAATGTCTCCTATACAGTAGTCCTATATATATATATTTTATATAGTAGTTCCTATATATATATATATATATATATTTTTTTTTTTATAGTAGTCATAGGAGGCTGTTGTCCATGTTTAGGATTTCCCCTTCAGCTGATTGAAAAATACCACCGATACCTGAAACTGAGTGTACCAAAACTAAAACTTATTTCCGTATTAGCCTATTACGGTGATAATAAAAATTAACAGATATTATACTGACCACGTGTCTTCAATAATTTCAGTCTGAAGTTGTTTATTATCTCTCAGCTTCTATATTTTCTGATCCATCTTAGGGAGAATTCAAGAATCATTTTGGCTATATTTTCCTTCTCAGAAGCCTGTTCCAGATACCAATTACCATTCACATAAATAGTCCTAGAAATTAAACTTGAAGTCATCTACAAATTCTCTCTCTCTCTTTTTTTTTATTATTGTACTTTAGATGAAGGTTTACAGAACAAAGTAAACGCTCATTATACAATTAGTACATTGTTTACCAACACCACGACATGTCTACACTCTCCCTTCTCAACCTTGTGTTCCCAATCACCAGCTTTCCTGTCCCCTCTTGCCTTCTAGTCCTTGCCCTTGGACTGGTGTGCCCCTTTAGTCTCGTTTTGTTTTATGGGCCTGTCTAATCTTTGGTTGAAGGGTGAACCTCAGGAGTTACTTCATTCCTGAGCTAAAAGGGTATCCAGGGGCCATACTCTCAGGGTTTCTCCAATCTCTGTCAGGCTAGTAGGCCTGGTCTTTTTTTTTTTGTTGTTAGAATTTTGTACTATCTTTTTATCAAGCTCTGCCCAGGACTCTCTATTGTGATCCCTGTCAGAGCAGTCCATGGTGGTAGCCAGGCACCATCTAGTTGTACTGGACTCAGTCTGGTGGAGGCTGTGGAAGTTGTAGTCCATTAGTCCTTTGGACTAATCTTTCACTTGTGTCTTTGGTTTTCTTCATTCTCCTTTGCTCCAGATGGGGCGACACCAGTGGAGTATCTTAGATAGCCACTCACAAGCTTTTAAGACCCCAGACTCTAGTCACCAAAGTACAATGTAGAACGCTTTCTTTATAAACTATGTTATGCCAATCGAACTAGATGTTCCCTGAGACCGTGGTCTCCACAACACTCAACCTAGCAATTCAGTCCCTCAGGTAGTTTAGATATGTCTATGGAGCTTCCAAGGCCTTGTGTTGGACAAGTTGTGCTGGCTTCCCCAGTATCGTGTACTCTTACCCTTCATCAAAGTTACCACTTACCTTTTGTCTATTTAGTGTTTTTCCATCCCCATCACTTTCCTCCCCTATAAGCATCAAAGATCATTTCTTTTTGTGTGTAAACCTTTTCATACAATATTTGTCCTTTTGTGATTGATTTATTTCGTTCAGCATATGAGTCGGAATCAACTCGGCGGCAGTAGGAGTAGTAGGTAATGCCCTCTAGATTCAATCACATTGTGAGATACTTTGCAGATTCATCATCGTTCTTTATTGTTGCATAGTACTCCATTGTGTGTATGTACCGTAGTTTGTTTACCCCTTCATCTCTTGATGGGAACCTAGCTATTAGCTGTTGTGAACAATGCTGCAGTGAACATGGGTGTGCATATGTCTATTTGTGTGATGGCTCTTATTTCTCTAGGATATGTTCCTAGGAGTGGGATTGCTGGATCATATGGTATATCTACTTCTAGCTTTCTAAGGAAACGCCATATCATTTTCCAAAATGGTTACACCATTTTGCATTCCCACTAGCAGTGCATAAGAGTTCCAATCTCCCTGCAGCCTCTCGAACATTTGTTATTTTCTGTTTTTGTGATTCCTGCTAGTAATGTCAGGTTTTGATTTGCATTTCTCTAATGGCTAGTGATCTTGAGTATTTTCTCACGTGCCTGTTAGCTGCTTGAATGTCTTCTTTGAAGTGTCTGTTCATTTCCTTAGCCCATTTTTATATTGGATTGTCTTTTTCTTGTAGAGGTGTTGGATTTTTCTGTAGACTTTAGAGATTAGGCCTTTGTCAGATTTGTCATAGCCAATTTTTTTTTCCCAATCCGCAGGTTCTTTTTACTCTTTGGCGAAGTCTTTTGATGAGCATAAGTGTTTAATTTTTGGAAGATTCCAGTTATCTGCTTTATCTTCTGGAGTTTGTGTGCTGTTACTTATGGTTTGTATCCTGTTAATGCCATGTATTATGGCTTCTAGTGTCGGATACTATTTTTTCTCCTAAGATGTTTATAGTTTTGGGTTTTATATTTAGGTCTTTGATCCATTTTGAATTAGTTTTTGTGTATGGTGTGAGGTATGGGTCCTCTTTCATTTTTTTGCAGATGGAAATCCAGTTTTGCCAGCACCATTTGTTAAAAAAGACTATCTTTTCCCCATTTGATTGACTTTGGGCCCTTGTCGAAGATCAGGTGACCATAGGTGGATGGATTTACATCTGGGTTCTCAATTCTCTTCTGTTGGCCAGTGTATCTGTCATTTTACCAGTACCTGTCTGTTTTGACAACCAAGCTGTATAGCAGGTTCTGAGGTCAGGTAGTGTGGGTCCTCCTACTATATTCTTCTTCTTCAATAGTGCTTTACTTATCCAGGGACTCTTCCCTTTCCATATGAAGCTAATGATTAGTTTTTCCATCTCTGAAAATAATGTTGTTGGTATTTGGATCGAGACTGCAATGTATTTGTAGATTGTTTTGGGTAGAATTGACATTTTCACCAAGTTGAGTCTGCCTATCCATGAGCATAGTATGTTTTTCCATTTATGTAGATCTCTTTTGGTTTCTTGCAGTAGTGTTTTGTAGTTTTCTTTGCATAGGTGTCTTATGGCCCTGGTTAGATTTATTCCTAAGTATTTTATTTTTTCAGGGGCTATTATAAATGGTATTGTTTTCCTGATTTCCTTTTTGTTATTCTGTTTATTGTTGTATAGGAATCCAACTTATTTTTATATGTTTATCTTGTATCATGCTATTCAACTGAAAGTTTCTATTAGTTTCAGTAGGTTTCTGGTGGAGTCTTTTGTGTTTTCTATGTATAGTATATTATCTGCTAATAGGGGCTGTTTTACTTCTTCTTTACCAGTTTGCATGCCCTTTATTTTTTTTCTTGCCTTATTGCTCTAGCTAGGACTTCCAGCACAATGTTAAATAGGAGTGGTGATAAAAGGTATCCTTGCCTCGTTCCTGTTCTTAAAGGAAATGTCTTCAGCCTCTCTCCATTAAGAATGATGTTGGCTGTTGGTTTTGTCTCGATGCCCTTTATTTTGTTGAGGAATTTCCCCCTTTATACCTATTTTATTGAGAGTTTTTATCAAGAATGGGAGCTGGACTTTGTCAAATACCTTTTCTGCATTGATTGAGATGATCATGTGATTATTTTATTTTATTTAAGGGTGGATTACATTGATTGATTTTATAATGTTGAACCATCCTTGCATACCTGATACTATCCCACTTTTTCATCATATATTATTTTTTGATGTGATACTGAATTCTATTGGCTAGAATTTTGTTGCACCTATATTCATGAGAGATATCGGTTTGTAATTTTCTTTTTTTATGGTGTTGTGATGGTTAAGATTGTGCATCAACTTGGCCTGGGGCATGATTCTCAGTGTTTTGGCAGTTGTATAATGTTGTGATCACTTTCTTGTCAAAATTTGGTATGTGATTACGCCCATGATGGAATCTGCTGAGTGGTACCAGCAGGGACAGGGCCTGTGGCACTCACTGCCCTCTCAGCCTTCTTCTGGCCACTCTCTGCCAACTACTCCCTTCCTGTTCAGTTTTCCAAGGCTTTTGACTTTTTCTGGATCCTGCAGCTGCCTCTTGTTCATCTGACCTCCAGTTCTTAGGACTTGAGGTAGCAGCTTACCTGCCAATCTTCATATTCCTTGATTTTCACAGCCTGTGGGCAAGAGTCCTGCTCTCTGACCTTCAATCTTATGTTTGCCAGCCCCTGCAGCTATGTGAATCAGGAGAAGCCTTGTGGTCTTACCTGCCAGTCTTGGGATTCGTCAACCTTCACAGCCTGTGAGCAAGATCCCTGTTCTCTGACCTGCCAGACTTGGGTTCGTGAATCAGGAGAAAACTCTATCCTGATCCATGGACTTGGGATGTTCCAGCCTCTACAATGGGGCGCATTGTTTCCTAGATGTAAATCTCTCTATATATATTTATACACTTTACTTGTTTTGATGCTCTAGAGAACCTAGCCTAAGACGAGTGTCTTTGCCTGATTATGGTGTCAGGGTTATGCTGGCTTCATAAAATGAATTTGGAAATATTCCTTACTTTTCCATGTTCTGAAATAGTTTAATAGCACTGGTATAAGCTCTTCTCTGAATGTTTGGTAGGATTCTCCAGTGAAGCCTTCCGAACCAGGGCTCTTTTTTTATTGGGAATTTTTTTTTTAATTACCTTTTCAATTTCTTCTCTTGTTATGGGTCCGTTCAGATTTTGAACATCATTTTGTGCTAGTTAGTGTAGGTAGTGTGTCTCTAGAAATATGTCCATTTCCTCTAGGTTTTCAAATTTGTCACAGTATAGTTTTTCATAATAGTCTTTTATGATCATTTTTCTTTCAGTTGAGTCTGTCGTTATGTCCCCCATTTCATTTCTTATTTGGGTTATTTGTGTCCTCTCCTGTTTTTCTTTTGTCAGCTTGGCCAGTAGTTTGTTGATTTTGTTAACCCTTTCAAAGAACCTACTTTTGGTTTTATCAATTCTTTCTATTGTTTCTTTGTTCTCTATTTCATTTATTTCTGCTTTGATCTATATTATTATTTCCTTCTGGTAGTTGTGGGCTTCTTCTGCTGTTCTCTATTTGTTCAAGTTGTGTAGCTAATGTTTTGTTCTTGTCCCTTTCTTCTTTTTTGAGGTGTCCCTCTATTGCTATAAAATGACCTCTGAGGATTGCCTTTCCTGTGTCCCAAAGGTTTTGATAGGATGTGTTTTCATTCTCATTTGATTCCAGGAAATTTTTTATTGCATCTTTGATTTCTTCTATTACCCAGTGGTTTTTAAGCAGGATGTTATTCCATTTCCATGTATTCGATTTTTTTGCTTGCTCTTCCTGTTGTTAATTTCTACTTTGATGGCATTGTGATCAGAGAAGATGCTTTGTATTATCTCAATGCTCTGGATTTTGCTGAGGGTTGCTTTGTGGCCTAAGGTGTGGTCCATTCCGGAGAAAGTACCATATGCATTGGAAAAGAATGTATACTTTGCTGCTGTTGGGTGAAGTGTTCTGTATATGTCTGTGAGGTCAAGTTGGTTGATTGTGGCCTTTAGATCTTCTGTATCTTTGTTGAATTTCTTTCCAGATGTTCTGTCCTTTACTGAGAGTGGCATGTTGAAGTCTCCTACTATTATTATGGAATTGTCAATTTCTGTTTTCAGTGCTGTTAGAGCCTGTCTTATGTTTTTCGGGGCCCTGTCATTGGGAGTGTACATATTTTTTACGGTTATGTCTTCATGATGGATCATCCCATTAATCATTATATAATGCCTTTCTTTGCCTTTTATGGTGGATTTTATTTTAAAGTCTATTTTATCTGAGATTAATGTTGCCATTCCTGCACTTGTTTAGTAGCTATTTGCTTGATATATTTTTTTCCATCCTTTGATTTTTAATAAATTTATGTCTTTGTTTCTAAGGTATGAGTCTTGTAGACAGTATATTCATATGTCCTTTTTTTTAATCCATTCTGTCATTCTGTCTCTTTATGGGTGCATTTAGGCCATTTAGATTCAGTGTAATTATTGATAAGTGTGAGTTTACTGCTGTCATTTTGTAGTGCTTTTTTTTTTGTGATGGTGACATTTTCTTTGTTCCTCTTACTGTCTTGTGCTGATTTCCTTTTTTGTGAATTTTTTTCCATTTCTTTTGTTTTTGTAGATTTTGTGTTTACTGAGATTTTAATGTTTTTCTTCTTTATTTTGATGAGTAGGTTTGTTAACTTTCTTTGTGTTTACCTTGAAACTTACCCTTATTATCCTAAGTTTGAACCAGTCTGCTATTATTTGGTATTACCTTGCCTCCTTCTCCATTTGTGAGTTCTATACCACACCGTTTATTCCTTTTTTTATTGTTCTGACGTTGTTGTCATATACAGATTAACCTCTCTGGTTCCTTGTTGTAAATCTTTTAGTTTTGATTCACCTTGAGAGTTCATTACCTAGTATCTGGCTGATGTGGTCTTGCACCCTAGATTCAGGCTGTCATTTGATGTTGTTTGTCTTCAAACCAAAGGACTCCCTTTAATAATTCTTGTAAGTTTGATTTGGTTTTTACATATTCCCTTAACTTCTCTTTATCTCAAAATGTCTTGATTTCACTATCATATCTGAGTAGAGTTTTGCAGGATATATTTTTCTTGTTTGGCAATTTTTTTCTTTCATAGTTTTATATATGTCATTCTGTTGCCTTCTTGTCTGCGTGGCTTCTGCTGAGTAATCAGAGTTTAGTCTTATTGTTTGCCCTGTGTATGTGACTTTTCGCTTTTCTTGTGCTGCTCTCAGGATTCTTTCTTTGTCTTTGGTCTTGGTGAGTGTGATTATGTTATGCCTAGATGATTTTCGAAGAGAGATGATTTTCTTTTCAGATCTATCCTATATGGGATTCATTGAGCTTCTTGGATGGTCAGCTTTACATCTTTCATGATATTAGGGAATTTCCTGTCAGCAACTCTTCAATGATTCTGTGTTTTCCATTTCTCCCCCATTCTGGAACTCTGATCAGTCAAAAATTTTTGCTTTTGATTGTATCCCACATCATTCTCAGTGTTTCTTCATTCTTTTCTCTGATTTTTCCTCAAACAAAGTGGTATCCCTGTATTTGTCTTCAATTTCACTGATCCTATCTTCCATCATTTCAAACCTGCTCTACAGACCTTCTATGACTGCCCATTTCTGAAATTTTTTTTTTTGTCTTTTGGATTTCTAATTGCTGTTTTTGTGATTTCTGGTTGTGATTTTTTTTTTTTTTTGACATTTTGTTCCTGTGTTATTTTTCCTGAATTCTTCCACTGTTTTGTCTGTCTTTTCCATGATTTTGTCTATTCTTTCATTTTTGTATGCTTTTTCCTTCAACTCTTTGGTAGCTCTGAATATTAAAGAGTGAATTCCCTATCAGGTAGTCTCAGTTTCTTTTTCTCCTGCTGGAAGGTCATCTGGTGTTTTATTTTGGACACCTGCTGGAACCATCCTGTCCTGTTTTTCTTATATATTTTGATATTGTCTGCTGTCTTCGGGACATTCAGTAGTTATTTTCTTCATTTATTGATTGTGGATTTGTTTGTTTCTTCCTGATTTTTTGTTTTATTTGATTATGTCTGAGCAGGTGGGCTGGGCATTCTTTGTTGTTTGCTTGTCTGTGGGCACGATACTTCTTACCATCTTACGCAATGTGCAGAGCCAGTTGCTCAGCTATGGTGCTGTAGGTCAAGTCCAGCAGAAGGAGAGGGCTGGGATGGGTTGTTTGTGGCACATAGTGGGGCCTACAGAGCAGGGCCGGTGTTCAGTGCAAGGCAGGCTCTGGTAGACAGTATCTGTGCTGCTTGGGGATGCAGTGTTCAGCTCATGGTGCAGATAGGCAGGAGGGAGGAGTTGTGATGTGTGGAGCTAAGTGGACATGGGAAAGAAGAGAAAGAGGAGAGAGAAACATGTGCCAAAAAAAAAAAATCAGTGCTGAGGGAGCCTACCTTTGGAGTGGTGCAGACCCAGGAAAGCTGTGTGCCAGTGGCTTTCTAGCCAGGTGATGAGGCACAGTGTGTCAAGAAGGGACAGATACAGCACATGCAGCTAGCTGGGCAGAAGAAAGGAAAGGAGGCAAGGTAGAGATAAGAAACTATATTTTTTAAAAAAAGGAGATAGTAGGGCACACACACCTATGTGATCAGGAGAAAGGGATGAAAGGAATGTAGAGAAAGGCAAGAAACTGAGAAAAAAATATGACAGGCAGTTGGGAGGAAGGAAAGGAAGGGAGGTGGAGAGTGACAATACAGCAAGAAAAAAAAAGAGAAGAGAGGGAAAAAAAATGCCCAACGGAGCCCACCAGAAGTGGATTCCCAGCTGAGTGGTGCTGCATAGCTCATCAAGAAGGAGCAGAGATGCCACACATCACCCGGTGTTCAGGAGAAGTGTAAGGAAGGAAGGTAGAGGGAGACAAAGAATCAAAAAGAGAAAAGAAGAGGGAAAAAAAAAAGATGCCCTGAAGGAGCCCACTAATGTGGTGCCACGGACTGGGGACGTGACTCCCCAGCCAATCGGCACTGCACAGCCCATCTAGAAGGATCAGAGATGGCACACTGCACCAGGTGTTCAGGAGAAAAGAAGGGAAAAATGATAGAGAGAGACAAGAAATCTAGAAAAGAAAAAATCCCCAAGGGAGCCCACTGGCTTGGTGGCTCAGACTGTGAAAGTGGCTCCCCAGCCAAGTGGCACTGCACGGCCTGTTTAGAAGAAGGAGAGATGGCATACATTGCCACATGTTCAGGAGAAAAGACAGGAAAGATGGTAGAGAGAGACAAAATACAGAGAAAAGGAAAAAGAAAAAAAAAACCCCAAAGACCATTGGCTTGGCATTGCTGACTGGGGAAGTGGCTCCCAGCCCTCTAGGCATTGCTCAGCCTGTCCAGAAGGGGAAGGGACAGCACACAGAACCAGGTATTCAGGAGACAAGAAAAGAAGGAAAGTAGAGAGAGATGAGAAACTGAGAAATGGAGAAAAAGAAAAAGAATAAATAAATTAAAACAATGGCAAAAAAAATGCCTCCAGAGATTCCATCAATGTGCTGGTGCTGACCAGGAAAGCGGTTCCCCAGCTGAATGGTACTGGACAGCCTGCCAAGAAGTTGAGATGGTACACAGAGCCAGATGTTCCAGAGAAAGAAAGGGAAAATGGTGAGAGAGAGAGAAGAAACCAAAAGCAGGTGAAAAAAGCAACAGCATCAAAAAATGACACTGAAGGAGCTAGCCTGTGTAAGCAGGGTGAATCCAAGTGGTACAGAGCCAGCAGCTCCCGAGCCAAGTGCCCAAAGCCCACTGGGAGTGGAGCAGGCCAAGCAGGGGGTAGAAGGGTGGGGGGTTACCAGGTGCTCTGTTTCCTGCTGGGAGCTCTGTGAGACTGCCTTCCCATACTCTCTGTTCACTGATCTCAGTGGCTGAGACCTCCACTCTGTATCTCTTCTCATTCTCTGTTCTTTGTCAGTTTCTTATTCCATTTGTTGCTTGGTTGAACTCTTTATCTCTTCATTTAACACTTAGGTTTCCAGGATTGATGTTTGTCTCTGTTTTACTTAGTTTTTCAGGTCTTTGTGGAGGAGGAATGGCATGGATGCTTCTGTCTTTAGCACCATGTTGGCTCTGCTCCCTACAAATTGTCTCCTGATTATTTACATGTATTCACATTTGATGTATGTTGTTATTCTTGGGTGCTGTCGAGTTTGTTCAGACTCATAGCAATGCCATGTACAACAGGACGAAAGACTGCTCCTCACAATTGTTATGCTTGAGCCCTTTGTCGTAGTCACTGTGTCGACCCATCTTGGTGAGGGTCTTCCTCTTTTTTGTTGACGCCCTACCTTTCTCCAGGGACTAATTCTTCCTGATAGCATGTCTAAAATACATGAGATGAAATCTCACCATCTTGCTTCTAAGGAGCATTCTGGCTGTATTTCTTCCAAGACATATTTGTTCCTTCTTCCAGCAGTCTATGGAGTATTCAATATTCTTTGCCAACACCATAATTCAAAGCCATCAATTCTTCATTCCTTCTTATTCATTGTTCAACTTTCACATGAATATGAGGCAATTGAAACTTCTATGGTTTGGGTCAGGTGCACCTTAGTCCTCGAATGACATCTTTGCTTTTTAACACTTTAAAGAAATCTTTTGCACCAGATTTCCCCAATGCAATATACGTTGCTTGATTTCCTCACTGCTGTTTCCAAGGGTATTGCTTGTGGATCCAAGTAAAATGAAATCTTTACAACTTCAATATTTTTTCTGTTTATCTTGATGTTGCTTATTGGTTCTCATAAAAAAATGTGAGGATTTTTGTTTTATGTTGAGGTGCAATCTGTACTGAAGGCTATAACTTTTGATTTTTATCAGTAAGTGCTTCAAGTCCTCTTGGCTTACAGCAAACAAGGTTGTGCCATCTGCACATCGCAGATTGTTAATGAGCCTTCCTGCAATCTTGATGCCAAGTTCTTCTTTATATAGTCCAACTCCTCAGATTATTTGCTCAGCATACAGATGGAATAAGCATTGAGAAATAATATAACCCTGATGCACAACTTTTCCGATTTTAAAGCACTTAGTATTCCCTTTTTCTGTTTCAATGACTGCCTCTTGGCCTATGTACGGGTTCCTCATGAACACAATTAAGAGTTCTAGAATTCCCACCCATTCTTTGCAATGTTATCCATAATTTGTTATGATTCATACAGTTGAATGTCTCTGCATAGACAATAAAACACAGCTTAAACATCTTTTTGGTATTCTCTGCTTTCAGCCAAGATCTATCTGACATTAGCAATGATATCCTTCTTTCCAACTTCTTTACTGAATCCAGCTTGAAATTCTGGCAGTTTCCTGTCCATGTACTGCTGTCACCTCTTTTGAAGGATCTTCAGCAAAATTTTATTTTCGTGTGGTATTAATGATATCGTTCAATAATTTCTGCATTCGATTGGACCACTTTACTTTGGAATGGGCACAAATTTTCCAGTTGGTTTGCCAGGTAGCTGTCTTCCAAATTTCTTGGCATGGATGAATGAACACCTTCGGTGCTGCGGCCATTCATTGGAACTTCTCAATTGGTAGCCCATCAATTCCTGTAGCCTTGTTTTTTCACCAATGCCTTCAGTAAAGCTTGGACTTCTCCCTTCAGTACCATTGGTTCTTGACCATATGCTTCTTCTTGAAATGGCTGAACATTGACGAATTTCTTTTGGTACAGTGACTCTGTGTATTCCTTCCATCTTCTTTTGATGCTACCTGAGTCATTCAAAAATTTTCCTTGTAATATCCTTCAATATTGCAACTCCAGTCTTGAATTTTTTCAATTCTTTCAGCTTGAAAAATGCCCAGATTATTCTTTCCTTTTGGTTTTCTATCTCCAGGTCTTTGCACAGTTCATTATAATACTTTACCTTCCTGAGCAAGCCTTCAAACTCTTCTGTTCAGCTGTTTTACTTCATCATTTCTTCAGTTCTCTTTAGCCAGTCTACATTCAACAGCCAGTTTCAGATTCTTTTTTGACATCCATTTTGGTCTTTTCTGTCTTTTTAATGATCTCTTGCTTTCTTCATGTATGATGTCCTTGATGTCATTCCATCATTGCTCTGGTCTTTGGTCATTAGTGTTCAATGAGTTAAATCTATTCTCGAGGTCTCTAAATTCAGGAGGGATATACTCAAGATTGTATTTTGTCTGTCATGGACTTGCTCTAATTTTCTTCAGCTTCAGCTTGAACTTGCATATGAGCAATTGATGTCTGTTCTGTGGATGACCCCTGGCCTTGTTCTGACTGATGGTATTGAGCTTCTCCGTCATGTCTTTCCAAAGATGTAGTTGATTTAATTATTGTGTATTTCATCTGGCGAGGTCCCCATGTATAGTCACCATTTATGCAGTTGAAAAAAGGTATTTCCAATTAATACATCATTGGTCTTGCAAAATTCTGTCATGCAATCTCCAGCATCATTTCTATCACCAAGGCCGTATTTTTCAGCTACTGATCCTTCTTCTTTTTTCCCAACTTTCGCTTTCCAGTCACCTGTAATTATCAAAGCATCTGGATTGCATGTTTGATCAATTTCAGACTGTAGAAGTTGGTAAAAATCTTCAATTTCTTATTTTTTGGCCTCAGTGGTTGATGTGCAAATTTGAATAACAGTCGTCTTAATTGATCTTCCTTGTAGGCATATGGATATTATACTATCACTAATGGTGTTGTATTTCAGGATAGATCTTGAAATGTCCTTTTTGACAATGAATGAGATGACCTTCTTCAATTTGTCGTTTCTGGCATAGTAGACCATATGATTGATGTATACAGGGTTATAATCTCAATTGGAATGCCCTCTCTTCCTTTATTTATATACAGGAGTTGAAAAACCTTTTCTGTATAGGTCCAGATAGTAAATATTTTAGGCTTTGCAGAACAGAGAGTCTCTATTGAACATACCAAACCCTACTGTTTTGGTGTGAAAGCAGCTACAGACAATATATAAGTACATGAATGTGGCTATATTCCAATAAAACTTCAATTATGAAAATGTGGTGCAGCAGATTTGACCAGTGGGCTGGGTTTGGCCCATGGGCCGTAGTTTGAGGATCCTTGCTCTATAATATTTCTTTCCTTATTCAGAATATTGCTCAAAATGTATTTTACAGTTAGGGCTTTGAAGACCAATCTCATCTCACCTTCTTTCTCTAATACTTACAGTCATTCTAGAAAAATAAATGCATAAGAAATTTAAATGAATGTATTTTGTGGAAATGCTAAGAAATGTTATCTGTATATTTGCCTTCTTTCTGCTGCTAGATTATAAGTTATTCATAAGTCTTCCATTTCTATGCACACAATAGAAGAATAAAAATAGATCATGATCGTGATAATCAAGATGATATTAATGTAAACTTTTTAGGAAGTATTCAGTTGACTCCTGTAATGAAAAAAAATCTAAACAAAGAGAAGGCTATCCACCTTAAACATTTGTCTGATATATTTCTGGAGTGATCAGGTAGTTTGTATTGTAGCTAAGTGAAGAATAGGCATTCATTTGGTGTTAATATTCTATCTTTGATTCCTAAAACTGGATGACTGGACACAATGATACACAAAACCTCTCATATGGCATGTGCATGAGGGCTGTGTTTGGTACAGGTATATATTTACAATACTTAGTTGTACTACTTGCTTAGAATTTCAATAAAAACTTAATCCAAGAAAAAACACCAGTATTAAGACCCATCACAAGTGCTTTTAATTAAGAATGCTTTTTAAAATGCTAGTTACATACTTCCACAGCATTCCATTCTCCCCAATAATCCATTGACAGGCTCCCTTGATACAGGCCAAGTATATCTTTAGCAGTAAAACAAATGTTGTTCCAAACCCCAAAATGATCATATCATAGTTCCCTAGATGCTACATTTAGAGGACATAATGGGTTAGATGTCCCAATCCTGTTGGAGAGCTCTGGCGCAAATATGGTTTGTTGGATATGTCTAAGAGAGCTCTGGCTCAGTTAGTTTGTTTTCAAGCCCATTAGTCATGAGGGTTGAATCCTACTCCTTCATCCACATACTAATGCCTCCACACAGTGTGGGGCATTACCATCCCTTTGACCCGGTTTGAATTGAGGTACTGGGCGAACCCTCAAAGCAGCATCTTGTGCTCCTCCCTTCCATACGACATTGTCGAGTCTAGCATATCCTGAGCTAAATCAAATGACTTCCACAAAAGGAATCTATAAGGAAAATGAACTATCAAGATAGGGAGGCAGAAACCTGCATTTCTAGTGCTTCTAGCTCTCAACCCAATTCTCTTTTGGGTAGCATCTAGTTGGATGCATGTCTAAACCGGGGGTGTTCACCACTGTATTGTCAGTGCCTAGCACAGTGCCTGTCATAAGTCTGTTTAAGGGACAAGTGAACCATTGATCTTAAAATGAGAAATTAATAGTCCTTTACAAGAATTTGCATTCCATCTCTCAATTGTACTTGATTTTACCCTCTGTTACAACCAGATTAATTTAAAAAATTGAGACTAAACTTTCCGTAATTTCTTGTTTTCCCAATTGACCAATACTGTACGGAGGGAGTAGAAGTATCAATAAAGGAAGACAAAATTACTTTCTCTCTCCACACTAATAAGGAACAGAAAGGCCCAGAAGGGAAAATATATTTTCCATTTTAATTCTCAATCTCTTATTAATTCACTTATTTCATTCATGCAAAATCCCTTCCCTTTATGAAAAAACTAAGAAATCAAGGGGAATTTCCCCTAGCTTATTCGAAAGGAATTACCTTCAGACTTTCCTGTTTTATGTGTGAGTATATTTTTCTTTGCCACTCCACCTAGATTTCAGTACAGACATGGTGTGCCTGAAGGAAAAACATAGTCACTTAAGGAGTCGTTTTAATCCTAAATCCCACGTGAATTTATTCTTTTCCGTATATAGAATTAACATCTGGAGCAGTCAGACATCCGCAAGCAAAGCCTACTGGAATAATGATTAAGGTAAAGGGAGACCCCACGTAACCCACGCACTTGATTCTAAACGAATCCTGACACATGCTATCAGCAGCCTCCCTGTGGAATGATATCTGCGAGGTGGGGTGGGAGGGGACTCTTTATCATTCAGTATTTGACGCTCTTACATGTGAGAAAACACCCAGGCTTGACCAGACTGCTCTGCCTCCTATTTCTCTCCTGAGTAGTACAGTTCCTAAAGGCAGTTGATGTGTTCTCAGTTTCATCTGAAGAGAATGCTGCCCAAAGTGGTGGCTACAGAGGTGGGAGGGGTGCAGCAGAAATAATTCTTTACATTTTTACGTTCCCCCAAAATACTCTCAGCCCAAGGAGGAGATACGTATGAAAAGAAAAGCATGTGACTAAACTTATCAGTCAATGTTGCTTATGAGTGCCCACCATGTGCTCTGCATAATGGTGTATAAATGTACAAAAAAAGTCTATACATACAAAATCAAGGGCTGTGGTGGTTCAGCGGTAGAATTCTTGCCTTCCATACAGGAGACCTGGGTTTGATTCCCAGCCAATGCACCTCACGTGCAGCCACCACCTGTCTGTCAATGGAGGCTTGCATGTTACCATGATGCTGAACAAGTTTTAACCGAGCTTTTTTTTCAGACTAAGTGGGACTAGGAAGCAAGGCCTAGCAATCTACCTCTGTAAGTCAGCCAATGAAAACCATATGGATCACAATGGCCCGTTTTGTTCCATTTCACAAGGAGTTTCCATGAGTTTGGAGCCGACTCCAAGACAGCTAACAATAACAAATATAAAAAATCAATAGGTACAATGGAAGTTTAAGGTATAGACACCCTTCTCCGCTTACTTGAAATCTAGTGGAAAGGCAAAACTTGGCTACTTGACACAGCAAA
Source organism: Elephas maximus indicus (assembly GCF_024166365.1). Classification (NCBI taxonomy): domain Eukaryota; kingdom Metazoa; phylum Chordata; class Mammalia; order Proboscidea; family Elephantidae; genus Elephas; species Elephas maximus. Next base: position 69,953,324 of record NC_064836.1, read on the forward strand.
ATTGTGATGAACCCTGACTGGGTTGCATGGTTATATAGAGTCTATTTTGATTCTCTTATCAGTACCACTCAAAAGCAATCTTCATTGGCTACCTTAGCAATTACTAAGAAATTATCTCACTTTTCCAAACTGATAAAATTGAACCCTTCTCAGGAGAGTGAAAGCTGAAGTTATCACTTCATAGAATATAAGAGAGAGGCTAAGCACACAGACTACAAACTGCAGAGCTGGGTCAGATTGTGACCTTACAATATGTGCGCCATTGTGCAAGTTACTTGAGTACTCAGTAACTCAGTTTCCTTATTTGTAAAATTGGGTATTTCTAAAAGGTATCTCATGTGATTGTAGTTGGGTTAAATGAGTTCCTATCATTTCCAGGTACAGTGTCTGGTGGTGAGCGTTATATAACTGTTCACCCTTATCTCTGGTTTCTACCTCCACCAGGCTGACCTGGCCCAAGGTGTCAATACAATATGGCGATGATGGATCAACACAGAACCCTGCAATTAGAACATATTTCAGTCTAAGATTATGGAATGAATGAGTCCACACCAAGCAGGGTACACATAGGTTGAGCGTGCCCAGAAGGCATTGAGATCTATGATTTAAAATAATTGGTTTGATCCTCTTATTTCTTTGCCTGAGGAAACAGAGTTATCTTAGAGAGTTAAGACGCCTTCACAACCACAGGCTGACAACTTAGATCAAAATATTGTTGGTATGTCTCACTGTGCTATTATTATGGCTGGCTGCTTTTCTTTCTGAAGCCTTAACTAGCCAGGAAGCCCTGTGTGAGTCACCATTTCTTTCTCCCTGAAGGTGTTATGCAGATGAATTTTCTCCATAGCCTGAGTGCAGCACTGCCGGAAAGCGGTAGGAAACTAGACATGATACCCATGTTTCCTTAAGTCCCTGTCCTATTAGTTTCTCTTTACGGGAAAATTTTGTACTCCCTTCCAGATGAAAAGTCAGAAAGTTCACACCTACATTTGTAGCTGAGAGAGGAGCACCCAGTTAGACTTATAACAACCTCGAAGATAACAGTCTTAAGCCTAACGGTACTTCAAATTTCTGTTTTTTTTTTTTTTTTTTTTTTGCAGAAGTCACTTTTCCGTATATTATCCGCACGCATCCTCACAACATCTTCGTAAGGTAGAAAAAGCAGTTGTCTTTATTCCAATTTTTTTATAAGGAAACTGAAGGTTAAAGAGTTAAAAAGCTTTATTCAATCAGCTTTTTGCCACAAAAATGAGATTAACCTCAATTCTACCGACCCTCAATTACATTGTTTGTAATCTTCATAACTGAAAGTTTCAATTCCCACTTATTACTGGGAAAAGTGCAAAAACAGGGATTTAAACTTCCTCTCCTCTCCCTCATTTCCTTTTCCCAGGAGGGGAGCCTGTAGAAAAGGCCTTAAACTGACAGTCATTGAATTATATTTGAACCATTTATATTTTTATCCAAGAGGAATGAAAAGAATTATTTACTCTGTCTTTCTCCTAAGTCCCCTTGGCCCTTTCCCATAGGTCCTTGGGTCCAATCAAGGAACACACAATTTCAAGTTTTATATCGTCTGTCCCCATGAATTTTCTTTTCATTTTTTATGGACCCTTTAAACTAGTTTCACATGACTGATGGGCAACCAGAGTCTAGTCCTCTTCTCTTCCAGACAAGGAGGAATTCCCCATAATTGAGGCACAGAGAGGAGCAAGTGTAAAGAGTTTCTCTGAACTGGTAGAAAATGCTCAGACCTCATTCTTTTACTGATTAACGAATTCATTCATACATTGAACAAAATACTAAGAACCTACCATAAGCTAAGCTCTGGGATAGGTGCTGAGAAAATGGATGGAAAAAGTAGTAGAACAAAACAAAACAAAATAAAATCTGATCTCAAAGAGCTTAAATGCAGTGGGAGAAACCAATTTACTGCTGTATTATGATAAAAAAAAAAAAAAAACTGCGCGTTAAATGCTATCTGTGGTTGAGGAAGGCTTCCTGGGGGAGTGACACAGGTACAAAAACCCAGGTCTATAGCAATACTAAACATTTGAGAAAGAGGAAGTATCTGTCTTCTCTCAAATACCACCAGGACTCCTGGAGGTTGGCTAGGGGCACGGCGGGAATTAGTGGGGTGGGAAGAGTGGGTGGTCTCCTCCCTGCCATACTAAGATGTTTTTATATAGATGAAATCAACATTAAGGCAGCTTTGAAGGGGGAGAAATATCCAACAGGCAACCTGCAGGGAAACAAATACAGTAGAAAGGTACTTCATCCATCTTCCACCTTGATGGTGTGGGAAGAGGCACCTGAGATGCGTCTCTATACCGACTTCACCACTTCCTTCAGCTACTCAAATGTTTCCAGATTCAATGGAAAGGTCAGGCAAAAATCAGGAGCCCAAAGATGATAAGACAAGGTACACTAATAATACAAGAGAGAGAAGGGGTGAGGTGCTAACGGGAGGAGGCAGAGGAGAAGATAGATACAAACAGAAAAGAGGGGCAGAGCATTATTTTTGTTTGCCATTTTTCCCTGGGCTGAGCTTGTAAGGCATTTAGGATGCAAGAATGAATGTTAGAAATTTGGTGCAGAGGAGCAAGATTTTACCTCCATTGATAGGACTTTTCCTTTCCTTTTCTCTTCCTCCTTCACTTCTTCCTCCTTTTTCTTCCTCTTCCTCCTCCTCTTCCTCTCTCTCAATCTCTCTTTTCCTCTCTTTCCTTTGCTCTTTTTAGCATTCTGAAATTTTTCTGGAAGAAGGTTTAAAAAAAACAAAGATACAAAAGAAAGTCAAATATCTCTTAAACAGTCTCATTCAGTTCTGATACTCTCAATGACGCGAAATGATGGTTTTGAAACCACTTCAGTAATTTTAAATTACAATTATGAATAGGACACTATGCAAGATGGTGGTCTGGAGTGGGCTGTTGACAGGACTGATGAGAGGAAGGACAATAAATGGTAAAGGAAGGCGTTTTTTAGCGCTTAAATGTATATAAGGAGCACTGGTGGTGCGATAGTTAAGTGCACAGCTGCTAACCAAAAGGTTAGTGGTTCAAACCCTCCCAGTGGCTCCGAGGGAGAAAGACCTGGTGATCTGCTTCTATAAATATTACAGCCTAGAAAACCTAATGGGGCAGTTCTGCTATGTTGAATGGTGCCACTATGAGTTGGAACCAACTCGAAGGCGCCCAACAACAACAAAGTATGTAAAAGAGAAATTCCAAGGTGACTAAATATCAAGGTCAGGGAGCAGGGTTCAGAAGCCTAGGAGGACAGCAAAATGAGATCCTGTCCTAGGTTAAGGCCATACCTGTCGTTGTTATTGGGTGCTGTTGACCCCACGTGACGGAGTAGAACTGCCCCACAGGGTCTTCTAGGTCCTTGTCTTTACTGAAGCAGCTCGCCAGGTCTTTCGGCTGCAGAGACCCTCGGTGTGCTCAAACTGCCAACCTTTTGGTTACAGCCAAATGCTCAACCATTGTGCCAAGGGATTCCTACATACTGGTAAAAATAAATTAGTAACGAGAGGTACCCAAGATGTATATCTTTCCAAGAATAGTTGATCTTTAGTTAGAGCAGGTAAAGAGGTGAGAATAGGGAGTGAAAGCACTCAGTTTTCTATTCTCATCGACTTTTTAATGTAGAAGGACTTTAATGATGAAGCTCATCAAAGACTGTTGGACATGATGTGTTTGCAATTTCTGATCAGAGGCTGCTAATTATACAATAGTTACACAAAGGTAAGGAACCCTGGTGGTGCTGTGGTTAAAGCTATTTACTGCTAACCAAAAAGTCAGTCGCAACCAACAGCGGCTTGGCAGGAGAAAGATGTGGCAGTCAGCTTCCATAAAGATTTACAGCCTTGGAAACCCTAAGGGGTCGCTATGAGTCGGAATCCCCTTGATGGCAGTGGATTTTACATAAAGGTGGGGTTTCGGAGCTTAAGAGATGAGCCTGAGCTGCTTGTGGAGAATAAACAAAGTTGCTGTCCCCGCTGCCTTCCCTGGCATCCTACTATGACCCTCTGTTTTGTTTTGTTCGTTGGAGGAAGGTTGTTATTCTCACTGGTTAGACATTCATTTTGATTGGTTGGCCCCTCTTCCACACTGATTGTTAGATATTTTGAAAAGCGCCCCTGGAATCACCTCCATACCAGAAATGTAACCTCATAACAAGAAAGCCAGCCCTGGTCAAAAGGTGATGTTTTCTCTCAGCTGGACATTGCACAGAAGAGCGTTCCTGCTGGTACACAGGCTGTGCCTTCCTAGGGGTGGGATTTATCAGGGTGTAGGGTTTCCTTGGGAATTATCTAACTAAAATGAAGAACTACACGGAGCCAATATAGCATGCTCTATCAAGGGGATTGGCCCTGAGGGAAGCACACTTGTCTGTTGGCAGGTAAGAATCGTATGGGGACATCTAACCTTTCTCACATAAGGCTTCCTGCCTTAGGTGTGAGGAGAGGGTATGGTAGCCCTAGTCTTGTGGGACATCCCCAAGTTCAATAATGCTCAAGAGATCTGTAATCCAACTAAGAGGAATCCTGCATACACCTTTGGACACTTTCTAGTCTCTTCTGCTCTCCCCAGTACTCGAGTAAAAGTGTGGTCTGCTTTCAGCCCCAGGCCACTGTGGTGTAACAGGCTCCCCGGATCATGCACTGCAAACTCAGGAACGCTTTAGCTTCCATACCTGTCCTATAACGTGTAAGGAATTGCGGCCAGACATATCTTTAAATAAATAGGGCAATCAGCGTCGAAGGTAGCAGCCACTCCATCTGGGGACTGAACATCAGGGAGGAATGAAAACAGCTAGTTATGCTTAAACAGTAGATGTGTACTGGAGTAAATTTCCCAGCAGAGCAGAGGCTGGTGGCTCTACCCAGCTGCTTGCTGAATTCTATATGCCCTTCAGAGCATCAGCCTACATTAAAAAGTAAAAAAAATTTTTTTTTTTAGGCTGCGAAAATGGAGCTGTAGGGGAAAGTTGAGGATAGAGGGCAAAGAAAGTGTTTTTAGTGAAGGCATATTCTTCCCCCTTTGCAGAAAAACACTTTCTTGTTTAGGTTACTTGGAACCTGTTTTTGTACCTCCCTTACTTTTTACATTGAGACATGTCACAGAGCCTCATGGAATATGATGGGCATCTGTTCTTGCTCAGAAGGAAAAACTATCATGGATAAATAAAACCTGACATTTAGGTGTTCCTTGGCCACATCTCACCTCATGGAGTTTAAATTTTCTTGTTTCTTTCTTTTTTTTTTTAATTTAGGAACGAGTTTCATGGCACCAAAACCTTCTAACACACTTGGCTCCAGATGGCGGAAAGCCAAGCTCAGACAGTCGCAAGTTCTCAAAGCAGAACAGGTATTTACTTTGCTTCGCTTCCACAGCAGACTGCATGTGACAACATGGCTTTGATTTTCATTCGTGTTCTTTTGTCTGCACATGCCTGTCAAAAACTAGAAAAGAAAATACCCATGCTTTCACACATGAATTGTGCCTGCTATTTGCTTTGGTGGAAAAAGGAAATTGTATCACACACACTACATGTGTGTGGGGTGTGAATTTCAATTGCTCGCCACCAGAACATGAGCCTTAGGTGTTCACATGAGGTGTGAATAATAACTACACAGTTTGCAGATGGAGATGGAACTGGTGAAGCTCTACAATGAACAGGATTTGACCCTGGTAGTAAAACTTGGAGCCATAGATTCCATTTCTCAAAATCTAGGCCAGAGCAAAAATTTAAAGACATTCCACTTTCACAGAGATGTGGTTCTGTTCCATTTCTTTAAATGCATTAAGATTGACTATAGAATGCTTTGCTGCTTTAGTCCAAGCTGATATTTCTACAAAAATACTTTTTTTTTAGGCACAAGAATAGTTCCAGAAGCAGGGAGAAAAGTCAACAACTTATCATCTATTAGAGTCATTCATTCATCTGCCAAATATTTGCTGAGCTCCTGCTATATCCCAGGCAAAGTAGTGGACACTGAGGATATAGCAATGGACAGGGCAGCTGGACTCCTGCATTAAGAGAGCTCAAATTCTAAAAACAGGAAAAGAAAATAAAACTAATAAAAACATAAATATGTAATATAATGTCAGGCAGTGTAAATGCTTAAAGAAATAAAGCAGAGGAAGGAGCTACAAAGCAGGGTACTCTTTACAGGAGTTGTCATAGGAAGCCTCCCTGGTCTAGATGGGTAGGAGAAGTAGTTTGGACTAACAAATAAACATTGAGAGCATATATTGCACTTTTCTTTTACTATAAAACCAAAAACCAAACTATTTGCTGTCAAGTTGGTTCCAATTCATGGTGACCCCATGTGTGTCAGAGTAGAACCATGCTCCTTAGGGTTTTCACTGGCTGATTTTTCAGAAGTAGGCTGGCAGACATTTCTTCCAAGCCACCTCTGGGTATATATGAACGGTAAAACTTTTATTTAGCAGCTGAGCTTGTTAACCATTGCACTACCCAGGGACTCCTCTTTCATTATAGAAGATAGAATATATTAAAATACATGTGTAAAATGAAGAAAAACCAACCACCAAAACCAAACCCAGTGCCATCGATTCGATTCTGACTCATAGCGACCCTATAGACATTGTCTAAATTCATAAACTTATAAATTGTCTTTCACCTCTTCCTCACAACTATACTGTGAAATGAAAGAAAGTATTAATATTATAGTCTCCCCCTTGTATACGTGGCAAAACTGTAATAAGAAATAAAATAATAATAACTAATAAGAAATACACAAAGTTTGTAAGAATCACAATCTAGATTTTACATGTCACCGTAAGGAAAAAAAAAAAAGCATAGTATGCTTATAAAATACCTTACAGGGGAGGGAGGAGGGCAGAGTCGGCAAACAGATATACAATTCAGGCGTTATTTGTGTAAAAATACAGTAGATGAGCGGAACTGTAGTAGAAAGAGTTCTAATGAGCTGTTTGCCCAAGGGGAGAGGAATAAAGAGAGCTCACTGGGAGAGAGCAAATAAAGGAGGGAGGGAGATAAAGAAGGGAGTAAACTAACACTGACTAGTTGAGACAACTAAATTTATAAGAGACATCTGAAATACTGTTGCAAAGCCTCAACCAATGTACACACCAGCCATGGAGATTGCAGCATTGGTAGCTGGACTGAGAAGACCAGTGATTTTTATTCCAATCAATACTTACAGGAATAAAATCCCTACATTTGAGTGACTTTTATATTCAAGGATGAGATAGGAGCTGAAGAGAGGTCATCGCTTGTTTACTGGTATAAATAAAAACCATAGATCATCTTAAAAATCTCTTTTTGGCTCTCTTTTTCAACTTCTCCACCCACTGAAAAGAGCTATAGAATTTCAAAGCTGGAAGAAAACTTAGAGCTCATCAAACCCAAGTAGGTCAACATAATTTTATTTCATTTAGCCACATCATATCCTTATAAGATTGGGAGAGGCAGAGAATATGAATGGGGAAGCTAAAGGACCAAAAGTCATGGGGCTCAAATGTGAAAAGAAATTCCTGGCTTCCAGTCCTGTGTCTCTCCTTCAGCAACAATTACGCTACGGAACATACTGTATTCTCTTAGGGAAGTTCCAAAAGACACTCTGTCAAACTCAAAAAGAATACCCAGGCTTAAGACCTTTCACTTTAGCATAACCACAGGCCAGTGGGGCCACACTCCAGAAAGACCTTGAAAGAATGCCAATGAAATAAAAAATAGGGGCTGGGAGGGGGACCTACTTGAGGGTAAGTGGACTACACAACAGAAAGTGTTCCAAAGACTTCTAAGCTTGCTTCCTGGTCCTGACTCTATTTATTAGTATGAATCACCCAAGTCACATAATTACCCTAAGCCGAACTTTCATCTACCACACTGAAATACCAGTTCTTATCACCAGAATGTTATGGGGGATGCAAATGAGGAAAATAAAAGGAGTACTCTCTAGACATGAAGAACTATAAAGTCAAGGATTGATAGGGCTGAAAAGAAGCCTTGACAGGTAATTCATCTTTAAAATAAAGCATAAGGTGAATTATACTGCTCGGCCTTGGCAGCTAGTAGAGACTTGCAGACACATGTTTTTGCATTTCCAGAACACTTTGCAATGCAGATGGGAAGAGGACAGAATGGAGAAGGGTTCACCGCTCCCATCCGCTATGGGTCTCTGCTCAGTCCAAGATGGGCTGTAGTGGACTTTGATTGGACAAAATAAGTATCCCTGAAATACCTTCCACCCATTTCCTCCCTTCCCACCACTCTCTCCCCACTCCCCAGCTGTCCTCCTCACTATCTCTTTCCATATTCACTAAGAATCTTTATGCTATCCATGACTGTCCTAGGCTACACACTACTGAGTTATTCCAGGCAATGTCCTTCATCAAGAAACATGTTCCATTCCATTCTAGGCTTACAAAAGTAAGGGTTATCACAATAACTTGATGTACTTTTTCACAAACAGTTTTCAAGCCCTGTAATTTATTAGGCCTAACCTTCAGTTTATAGGCAGCCTTCTTACACCACAAAAATTCTTAACCAAATGAAGTGTAGCTAGGTTTCCAAAATACACTAATGCTGGAAATGTCAGATACACAGCAGACCAACAGAGTCTGGTACCTACATCCCTCCAGGGACTGCGAGGGCACCAATCACTGTGAGGCAAGTCTGGTGCTCATGTAGCCCAACAGAGGTAGGCTCTGACAGTGTTCCTGGCCTTCCTGTGCTCTGATCTGCTGCTGAGTCTGAGCTTCTATCAATGGACATGTGAGCATAAGGGAAGCTCAACTCTGAACAGGCGCTATACGGTTAGAGGATGGGAGGGACCAGCAGACACTGCTTTGGCTCTGAAAGGGAGAGTTATCTGTGAGGGCAGAGAAAAACTTGTTCCTTTGATGCCCCAGAGACAAACAGTTGTTTTCACCAAAAGCAAGATCAGGTCTAATGCACACATGTGACCTCATAGTGAAGAATGGCTAAGTGTTTACAGATTTCTCCACCGATGCCCAGAAAGAAGCCTCGTCTTTCTCCATTCAATTGAAGTGGCACATTTTCAGTTCTCACAGCACTTGTTATGAATAAACCAGACCGGCCCTGTTGCCATCTAAGATTCTATAACAAGTATTTTTCAGCCTTGGCCAGCATTCTAAGGAGACCAGCAGAATTCTCACCACTATGAGGTCCAAGGAAATCAGAATATAAACCCACCGTTGATATATTTTCTTTTAACAATTTTACTGAAATTGCTGACTTGGGATTTGAAACGCGAAAATGTTTTTATCTGAAAAGACTACAGGGACTTACAGCTTCAGGAAAGCCCATTATATACCCCTATTGTAGTAAGGTCATATTACATATTGGTTCTGAATTCAATCTGTTCTTACATCTAGAAACTGTTTCAAAAAGGCTCAAAGTATAATCTCAAACAGAAACTTTTTTTTTCTTTTATCATTCCGTTGTAATTGTGCACTGATGCTCAATATGAGAGATGCTTCATTTAGCAATTAAGCTCTGTATATCCATTCCCAGGTTCCTAAGACATTTGTCAAGATCGATGTTTGAGCAAAAAATATCATGGGCTCTGTGTAGATCCTCATTTTCTAAGGAGATACGTGAGATGGAAATTGGCAAATTACAATTACACTTTAGAGGGTCTGGTGAAATTATTTTGGATCCTTGATGTATGGGAAAGTGGTTTGGGTGGCTAGCTGGGCCAAACATTGTGCACACTCCTGCCAGGAGGCCAAAGCAATACCCTGGCCCATTCCAAACCATTAGGGGAAAAAGCTGCTTAATTAGGGAAGTCACTAGTTCTAAAGGTTGGGTGATTTAAATGTTCGGCGGGGGAAGTTATTGGTCAGTTGATAGGTCAGCCATGGTCTGAAGACTTTTTCTCTTAACATAACAATTTGTCTTCAGACTTTTTAAAACCTCCAGTAGACTCAATGCTAGCCAAATATTTAGCGGTTTTGTGAAGTTTTTTGGTATTCATGTCAACTGCAGTTCTTCAGAAACCCACTTAAAGTGTTGTTTCTTTTCCATATGGCATTCTGAAAGGGAACATGGGTTACAAATTGAAGATTGTGACAAAAAAGAATGCTCTCTGTAACTATTTCCGTACTTTGTAAGCTTCTTATACGAATTTGATTTATATTGTGCCAAGATCGAATACCATGTTTATCATTAAGATTGTGATTTTTTTTTTTAAAACAACATATATTCTCTTGGCAACAGGAATCACTGTATGTACGGTATGCTGCAAGCTTTTGGGTTTTTTCTTTTGCAATATTTTCCAGTTTTATTGACTGACTCCATAAAATGAGTCTTGAAGAAGAATAAGTCATCTGAGTTTCATCTCAACACCTTCAAAGCATGTTTAGCATAATTTTAATAGGACTCTGAGCACAGTTTGCAAAGTTGTTCTTCATCTACCTCATTGCCTCATTCTGTATGCTAGGGATACCACATTTTATTGGATTTTCAAACACTCTGGGGGCTGTAACTTTGCCCTTTCTCATGAATATGGCTCCACTGGACAGTCAGAATAATGTATCCTCTGAGAAGCCTTGGAGTCACTGTCAAGTTCATGGCTCTCTTCAGAGTGGCTCTCCATCCATCCTGTGATCCCCACCCCCTAAATCTGATTGCAGTTTTTCCAGGTGAGGAATGTGTACCCAAACAAAGGCTGCCATCCATTTGTTGGGTAAGGGCTAGAAAGGGGCCTAGCCAGAGAACTCTACTCAACAGAATGGTAGAATGACTAATTCTATCAGATCCTCTCAGCTAGAATCTTACAGTGTCTTAGTTACTTGGTGCTGCTGTAACACGAATACCACAAATAGGTAGTTTTAAAGAACAGGAATTTATTTTCTCATACTTCTAGAGGCTAAAATTCAAAATCAGGATCTCAGCTTTATAAATTTCTTTCTTGTTGGTAGTCTCAGGGGTTCCTTGGTTCCTTGGCTTGCAGACCATCCTCATATGGCATCTGTCTTTCACCCATGTGTGTGCATACCTTTGTGTCTAACCTCTTTTTATAACTCAGACGTGAATACATTTAGAACTTATCCTACTCAGATATGGCCAAACTAACATACCAAAGAAGACCTTATTTCCAAATAGGATTACATCTACAGGTACGGGGTCAGGATTCTAACACGTATTTTGAGGGGACAGAATTTAATCCCTAACACTGAATAACATACAATCAGTAGTGGGAAAAGAATGTGAAATAGAAATATAAAAAGGTAGAAGGTATAACCAGGGATAGAATTCTGAAAGCAGCACAATCCATAAGGCAGCAGATTCAGTTTTTAAGCAGACATTATGGCTTAGCAGGAAAGACAATAGAAAGATGTATTAGTTGGTGAAAGATTTGGGAGAAGAAAGAGGTAGAGAACAAGGCAGAGAGAGACCGAACCATAACCAGGGCAGAATATCATTACGGTTGCCCTGTGTCAGCAGTTACAGTCAGGTGGTTAGAGATACTGCAGCATCTTGCCTGGTTCCCCAGCTCTCCATCAGCTTGGCTGTGGAGTTGCTGAGGCTGTTCCTTTTCTCCTTATTTCCCTTTACAACACATCCCTGATAGCTAAGATACAAGAACTGGGCTTTTACCAATTTCTTACAAATGATACTGAGACCCTTAACTAAATAATTCATTTACTATGAAGTGCAATGCTTATTTTGGGGCTTGATGTTCAGACAGGTGCTATGAAGGTCATAAAGACAAAACCCTACAATTATACTCTCAAGGGGCTCATTGGTTTAAAGAAGTAAGACCGTGGAGAGTTGGTGGAAACAGTGATAGGTTAAATGCAGGTACTCTGGAGCCAGACTGACTGCTTTCAAATCCTTGCCCCAATGTCAACTAGCTGTATGACCTTAGGCCAGTTACTTAACTTCTGTTTCCCTAGTTTTGCTCATCTAAAAAATGGGGCAACACTTTAAAACCTACCTCATGGGTTTCTGGTAAGGATAATGAGTTAATGTGTGAAAAAGGCTCAGAACAGGGTTCAGAATAACCAGGCGGAAGCCCTGGGATTGCTCAGCCACTGCCCAGAAGTCGGAGATCCTTCTGGAAAAGGAAGGATTTGGGTGGATTAGAGGCAACTCTGCGTATGCCTGTTCCTCATAGGAAGATGATCTCCATGCCAAGCCAGGCAGCGTCGTTGAGTTACACCTGGATTCCGAAGCAACTATCCACAGAACAGACACCCACTCGGTGCTCCTGAGTCTTGGCACAGAAGATTCCTCCTCTAACTGGTCATTCGTATACCAGGGAAGGAATTTGGCTCCCCTGTCTCCCCGCCCAGCTCCTCTCTTTGCCAGACATCTGTTACATATGCTGCTGTTCTGTCTGCTTCACCTTTCCCCGCATGCTCTTGTTCTCTCCCCTTCTCTTCCCTCCACTTACTCTCTTACAGAAAAGAACCAGGGGCAATTTTCTTTACAACACATGTAACCACACAAAACATACATTTCCCACTTGGCTCTGACCTGTTCCTGAGTCGATCAAGACCATCTGTGCTTGCATATCCAATATTCCCCAGCTCGCCCCACCCCCTGAATCTAATCCTTTCTGTGTAATTTAACAGTGTCTTTGTGCTACAAAGCCCTTAATAATTTTTAAACAAAATTATAGAAATTGCTAAATGCAATACGGAAATATTTATTTCTTTTGCCAGGTGTGGATTCCAGAGTATGTAGCTGCCTTGCACAACTTGCAGAACTCTATGTGATGCAAACCATATAAGACATGTTTCCTAAAAGCCACTTCTGTGGGAAGTCTAGCAGCACATCACGTTCAATTCCCTTGGAAGTGAACATTGTCAATTATCAGCAAGTCAATTGCCAAGATCAGGAAACCAAGCTAACCCTAAAGTGTTTAATTTCCCCTTGACCCTTCCATGGCTGACATCTGATAGGCAATGCTGTCTTTCCCGTGCCACCTCGTTTCCAATTGTTCACTTATACTCATCATCACTGCAGAATATTGAGGTATGTGTTCTACCGGCAGGCGGGAATCCAGTTGGAAAATAAAACCATCAGAGCATTCCAAAGTATCCTCAAGTATGGTGACATAACTATAGTCATGTATAAGCACCGGAGATAAAAATAACTTTGGTAGTCCTCTACTCACAAAATCCTATACAGGCAGTCCCCAGGCTACAAATGTCCGACTTACATACAACCAGTAGTTACAACCCAGCGTAGCTACCAACCCCGTAAAGCCTATTATATTAAAAATTCGAGATTTATACCATGATTTGTAACAACAAATGGGAGATACTTTGAGCCGCACATCAAAATATTATTATTATTATTACCGTACTATTATGTTAAAGTTGTTTTAGTGTACCTGGAAGTGTTTCTTTAACTTTTTTGTGCATAGAAAGTGTGTAGTGTATACTATACACTAAGACAAACATTCGACTAACTGACGTTAGATACAAACTGTACCTAACTGTTCCGACTTACATACAAATTCAATTTAGAGACAGACTTGGAAATGGAACTCATTCGTAGCCCAGGTACTGCGTGTTCTCACATAAAAGTTTACGTGTTCATGAATTTTCCAGTTGATTTGGAAATTGCAATGGTGATTCCTTCAGGGATTCTTGAAGCCCAACTAGTCTTGGAAATTTCTTGGGTTCTGCTGGCTCATTCAAGAAATGCTGATTGAATGCTTTTTTTGTATACAGTACCCTTGAATAGATTCTCTGGAGAATACAGCAATAAATTAGATATAGATTTTGGTCACAAGGAGTTTACAGTCTAGTAGAAGAAATAAAACATGCATACACATAGTAGGCAGAAAAATGCCCCTTTCCCAAATGTCTACTCACTAATACTTGTTACCTTACACGGAAAAAAGAACTTTGCAGATGTGATTAAAGTTAAGGACCTTGTGATAAGAGATTATCTCAGATTATCCATGTGAGCCCAACCTAATCACAGTATTCCTTAAAACCAAGAACCTTTTCCAGCCATAGTCAGGTGGAGATACAAATGGTCAGAGAGATGCAACCTTGCTAGCTTTGAAGATGGAAGGGGGCCACGAGCCGAGGAATGTAGATAACAGCTTCTAGAAATTGGAAAAGACAAGGAAATGAATCCTCTCCTAGAGTCTCCAAAAAGGATCGCAGCCCTGCCGACATTTTAATCTTAGCCCAGTGAGACCTATGTCTCACTTACATTAAGAAATGTAAGCTAATAAATCTGTATTGTGTTAAGCCACTAAATTTGTGGGAATTTGTTATAACAGCAATAGAAAACTAACCTAATACATAATTTTAATATGTTAGAAAGTGCCAAGTGCTATAGAGGAGATATAAAGTGAATGAGATCTTAGATGAAGGTTGGCATGACAAACTTGACTATTGTTATCTTCTTTCTCATCCTTGTCTTCCTCATCTCCAGATTGTATTCCCTTTGGGTTTGTAACAAACAACATGTGTGTCAAAATGACACCACAACGTCCTCCATATCTTCCTGGGAGCTCTGCGGCACAAAACGAAGGAGACCATGCAAAAGAGGAGAGTGATTTGTACAAGATGGGAAGCTGGCAAAACTGGCTAACCCTGAAGTGAACATGATCCACACCCAGGAGGAAGTTTCCAAAAGTTTCGCTAATGTAGCCAAGTGTAAGTTTCTGGGATCACAATGAGAGATTCATGATAGAATCATAGTGATGCCAAATGCTATTGCCGTGTAAGACCTTGTTTTCATTTCAAAAATTATTCTTAAAGCATTCCTGGAGTATGATACCCACTTTCACAAGATAAATAAATTATGTTTAAATGTTAACTGTTTTGCTGGAATCTACACGGTGAGTCACAGTAGGTGTAGGGTATGCCCAGGGTGTCAGCATTTTTAAAAACTCCACCGGTGATTCAGGTATGTCCTATATATAGGTTTACTCAGTAAGATCGCTTAAAAGGTCTCTGACTCAATGGAAAAGATAATCAAAAAGAGGAAAGAAAAATAAAAGTCACGTGGGAGTCAATAGAAATAATGCATTCTATTTGTGTATGGATGTATGTTTGTAAACGATCACACTTAATACTTGTACAAAGCTGTGAACATTTTATAACTCTTGTTTTCTTTACTGATGAGGGAACTGAGGTTCCAGAGGTTCAATGACATGTTAGTAAGTATCAGAGCCCAGATTTAAGCCAACAAGTAAGCAGAAACCTGTACTTCTTTTTGCTAATACTATCCAAGAGGAAGGTACTAGACTGTGACCTCCTGAAGGGCAAGGGCTGTGAATATTAACAATAATACTGTGTGCCCAGCACTTAGTTTAGGCCTGGACATGGGAGGGGCTCAAAAAATAGCTATGATGGGAAGGAATTCACTCTGGGAATGGCAGTCTTCTCTGAACACTCCATCATAAGGCAGCCCTTGGCAGCCACACAGGACAGCACACCTTTTGACAATTTCCTTAAGTTATTCTTCATGAAGATTTTAAACCTTTGGTACGTATCTGAATCACTTATGGCTGACACCCTGCCCTTACCCTACATCTAATGTTGAAGGACCTAAATAAGAACCTCTTTGTTGTTGTTGGTTGCCATTGACTTGTCTCCAACTCATGATGACCTCATGTACAACAGAACAAAATATTGTCCCGTCCCCATCATCTCCGCAATCGTTGATAAGCTCGAGTCCATTGTTGTTGCCATTGTGTATTTTGAGTGCCTTCCAACCTAGGATGCCCATCTTCCAACACTGTATTGGTCAATACTCTGCTATAATCCATAGAGTTTTCACTGGTTAATTTTCAGAAGTAGAGTTCTAGGCCTTTTTTCCTAGTCCGTTTTACTCTGGAAACTACACTAAAACATGTCCACCATGAATGATTCTGCAGGTATTTGAAATACTGGTAACATAGCTTCCAGCATCATAGCAATATGCAAGCCACAACAGTATTACAAACTGACAGACAGGTGGTTTTAGAGCACTGCAAAGCAGTGTTTTGCTGTTTCTTTTTTTCGCAAGTAAACAAAATATTAAGTAATAAGCAGATGATACCTAGTTTTTCCAGTCTCCTGATATAGGCCTGGCTTCCCCAATAAAGGGGTGTACCCCAAATAGTTGTGCACACAGCCAACAACTAAACAGTTTTGGGAGAGAGAGTAATTGGCAAATTCTTTGTGTGTTGGAGAGGTCCATATGCTTGTACATATAGTTAGAAATTGAAAGCTTATTAGAATATTTATACCATAACCATCTTACCTCGTTCCTTATTCTGAGTGCTTTGTTTTACTTTATTTTCTAACAGAAACGTAAAACAATAAGTAATCATAATTTTGAAATAGAGCTGAAGCTTGAATGGGGAACTCTGCAAGCATTACATGTTCTTCCTTTTAACAGCATACAGTTTATTGTCAGCGTGGAGATCTGTGTGAGTTAAGAAAAATAGTCACAGTTTATTGAACCCATCTGTTTTCTTAAAAAAGAGAAATTGTTACCTGATAGTGTGCAGGGTTCTCTTAAGTCCATCTCAGGGGAATGGGCTAGACACACACATTCTTGAAAGAAGCCCATATGTTATTTGGGTACTCAGCAGGATTGATGACCAAAGGTCTGTGATCAAAACTCCAATTCCTGGAGTAGGCGAACTGTGTAGAATAGGTTTGATTCTTGACTCTACACATCCTCCATTGCCTCAATGGAACTGCCACTCTTCCGTGCTGTTAAATAAAGAGAAAGGGACTGGGGTGATCTAGAAAAAGTAGTGCTATAAAAAGGTTAATATGAAACGAACCTAAAAAAAAAAAAAAACTTTTGAAATTGTAGTTACAAAAGAATTGGAGGAATAACAAATTATTTTAAAAGGCCTAATGGCAGAATTTTCTCAAAAGGAGAAAAACAAATGTTCAAGTAGCCCTTTTGCAAGACAGTCCCAACAATGAGGTCAGTCAAGCAAAGTGGCATTTTTCCTTGGAATTCATTGAGGTATTCAGGTCATAATTGGCTGTGGCACTTGGGAAAATATGGGGGAAGAAACTTGGCTCTTGGAAAGGAGGGAAAAATTATCTCAACGCCCCAGAAGTTCTCTTTCAAACTCCAGATTGGCAGTGGGAAATTTAGAGTTAGAATTTCCAGTAAAGCGGAGAATATAATAAAGCCACAGATTTCAAACAAGGGTGGAAGGTCAAGGAAATTGTTAAAGAAAAAAAAAAGTAAAACTCTGGAATAAACAGTCTTAGATTGTTGGATAGTCAAATAATCTGAATCATAGGAAAAAATGATGTCGTGTCTAAATGTAAAACTGAGGACGGGGGTGAGTGTCTTGTGCTTATAATTCTCATTACAGATTACTGAACACAAGTACAATCAAAGGATGCCACAACACAGAAAGTTTCGTTTATCAAGTTTAACATGACACATTTTTTCTTAGTGTTATATTCCCTCCTTGGAATGTATCTTGCTAGCTTTTTATACTCCTTGTTTGAAAAAATTGAGGCTTATTTATATCTGTAATTCATCACTTGATCACATATTTCAGGAGTACCCACTGTGTCTGCCTGGCGCTATACCAAATAATATAAAGAATGCAAAGAAGTAAAACATAATATCTATTGTCATGAGATTTAAAATATACTTGTAGAAATAGAAGTCATACACATGGAGACATTAAGTAGCAAACTGCTTACATGAGACCAAATGGAAGTACAATGTGATTTCTGAAATTGGAGGGAAACAATGTGGGTAACAGTATTTTGGGGCGGATCTCAAAACGAGGCTGGGCTAGACCTTGATGAATGGTGGGGGGGTGGCAAGATTAGAGTGAGCAGAGGCTCAGAGGAAGGATAAAGCTCAGAAGGCACAAGGAAATGACTATATATGCTTGACCACTGCATTTGAAATGCATATGTACGTTTGAGATCTGGGCCACAGGAGTCATTGAAGATGACTGTAGTCTAGTGGAATGAACATAGGTGTTGAATTTGAATCCTGATTTAGCCACTGTAACCTCAGCTTCCATCTAAGATGTGTAAAAAAAAAAAAGCATGAATTTTAAATTCACCTCCTTGAAAAACAACTCCTGATATATCGCTAGCTGAATATTGTTCCTCAGCTTTCTGTGCTTCTCAAAACCACTTCCATCGCTGGGTAAGGACCACTTGATACAGGCCACTTCCCAGTGCTCATTGGTGCTGTCCATTTGTTAGGCCATTGCTCCTTCTCACCCAGTGAAAGTTACCTCAGGCAAGATAGTTTACTGCCTGACCGTTCTTTTTTTTTTTTTTACCAGTGTCATCAAAAGAGTCTGTACAGGCACCACAGGATTAAGGAAGTGATTCTCAACTGGGAAGTACATTAAACTCACCTGGAGCTTTTAAAATCCTGATAGTCAAACCATTAAACCAGAAGCTCTGGAGGGTGGGACTCAGACTTGCGCATTTTTAGAGCTCTTGGGGGTGATTCCAATGTGAAGCCAGGGTTGACAATCACAGCTCCAAAGCAATTATCTGGACAGCGATGACTGTCATATTCCAACTTCCACAAAAAGATCGGAGGGAGACAGACCTTTGATGCAAGAGGTTCCACAACCCAGCTCAGGGAGCGCACAGTCCGCTTTAGGTTCTCCTCATCATTGTGGGCTTCAGGCAAGCCTGTTCCTTCTGTTTGGCCACTGAATAACTGTTAAACCAAACCTATGCATGGCTGACAAGGATAAATATTTATTCTCAGAGACTGTACAGTTTACACCCACAAGGAGTAGGAATGGTTTCCTAACTGCCTCATATTTTCTCACGATTGACTTAGCACTTTACACAATTATGCTGAGCTATGTAAGTTTCTTCCCTTCCTTTTATCTTTCCTATCTCATGTCTTTTTTTTTCAGTAAGTGGCCTTTTTTGCCAGCTCGAAAGTAAGGAAAAAGCTCAATGTTGAACTGTATCCTTTGAATGGCACTCTTTTAGGCATATAAAAAGTAGATGAAGTTCAAGGATTTCTCGAAAGAATGAAGTGCTTAAACAATTTTGTTTCTTGTGAGAATTGGTAAGATGTAGTTGTATTCTTCCAAGCAATACTTGTATAGCCTTGACTGGGTTACTTAGCCTTTCTGAACCTCAGTTTCCCATTGTTAATATCAAACAATAAGATGCTTAGGGTAGTTATATTTCATTTATGACATAATGTATGTAAAACACAATGGATGGAATATGGGCATGTTCAAAAGCTGATCAATTATTCCAGCTGGAAAAAAAATAGGTCCACTTCTCATTTAAAGTAGGAAAAGAAAGCAGGAAGAGAGGAAGGGAAAAAAGGAGTGAAGAGAAGAAAGAACATATATATTATCTGAATGCCCACTATGTGCCAAAAACTGTGATATGCTTTTAACAAATATTATCTCATTAATACCTAAAAATTTTTTTTTTTTTTAATAAAACAAGTATTAAAAAGCCAATTTTTGTAGATGAGAAAACCGAGACCTAGAAGTGTAATTCATATGTAGTAGAGAGAGAGGTAAGTAAGCTGGAATTAGAAAACTAGATTTTTAGGCAACATTTGTTAGCAAGCTTTTTGGGACCACTTCCCTCATTTACCTCCTAAGACTATTCCAAAGATCCCTACCTCTTGCAGCTATCTCTAGGATGCCCAGAGCCTTAAGAGATT
Organism: Elephas maximus indicus; assembly: GCF_024166365.1. NCBI lineage: Eukaryota > Metazoa > Chordata > Mammalia > Proboscidea > Elephantidae > Elephas > Elephas maximus. Next base: position 69,972,968 of record NC_064836.1, read on the forward strand.
ATCAGAGTTCCTGTGTGTAAGCATGCATATGTATGTATGTATGGATGGATGCCACCACCCATCTGTCAGTTTGTCACACTATAGGGGCTTGCATGTTGTTATGATACGGAAAGCTATGCCAATGGTATTACAAACACCAGCAGGGTCACCCATGGTAGAGAGGTTTCAGCAGAGTTTCCAGACTAAGACAGACTAGGAATAAAGGTCTGGTGATGTCCTTCAAAAAATTAGCCAATGAAAACCTGTGTATCACAAGAGAATATTTTCTGATAGACTTCTGGAAGATTAGCCCTGTAGGTTGGCAGACACTACACAACAGCTGCAGCAATGGACTCAAAAATACCAAAAATCATGAAGATGGTGCAGAACCAGGCATTGTTTCATTCTGTTGTACGTAAGGTTACCATGAGTTAGAGCCGACCTGAATGCAACTAGTAGGAACATGTATATATGTACTGTTCAGGTGGAGTTCATTCTATTCCTCACTTCATTGCGTATTGTCTCCATTGTTTCATGTAAGATTCATCTCATTTCTCATTTTATTTATTTTTTATTATCATTTATCCCCATTCAGCACTTCTGTTACTCTCATTCTTCTATAGGCTCCCATCCTAATATATTTATAGTTTATCCTTTATTTACTTGTGTTCCTGTAATAGCAATCTATTGACTCTGTGTGTGTGTAAATACATGGTGTTTTTTCAATCAGCATTATTTTTTTAAAACTCCACGTGTGTTGCTTTGTATACAGCAAGTGTTTCTTCTATTGTTGCATATGTTCCCTGTTGTAGTTGTTGTCAGGTGCCATCAAATCAGTTCTGACTCATAGCGGCCCTATGTACAATAGAACCAAATACTGTCCGATCCTGTTCCATCTTCACAGTCGTTGTGCTTGAGCCCATTGTTAAAGCCACTGTGTCAATCCTTCTTGTTGAGGATCTTCCTCTTTTTTGCTGACCCTCTGCTTTACCAAGCATGATGTCCTTCTCCAGGAACTGACTGGTCTGGTCCTTCCTAATAACATGTCCAAAGCATTTGAGATGAAGTATCGCCATCCTTGCTTCTAAGGAGCATTCTGACTCTACTTCTTCCAAGACAGATTAGTTTGTTCTTCTAACAGTTCATGGTGTATTCAACATTCTCCACTAACACCATAAATCAAAGGCATCAATTCTTCTTTGCTCTTTCTTATTCATTGTCCAACTTTCACATGCATGTGAGACGACTGAAAACACCATGGCTTGGGTCAGGCACATCTTAGCCCTTAATGCGATATGTTAAGGAGAACTTTCGCAGCAGATTTGCCCAATGATATATTCCCTAGTGTGCGTTAAACCCCATATTCCAGTGACAAGCATCAAGTTTGGCTGCAACATTCCATTGCCACAAACAGCACTGTTCCCTTGTGGATTTGTATGGAAAGTTTTTGGGGAAAAATTAAAAATTTCTGGGGCATATGGTGAACCTATGCTTGTTGTAACCAAGTTTTGCTCACTAGAATGATGCACATGCTTTCTACTTGCACAGGAGGGTTCCTCCTATAGCCTTACATAGATTCCAGCACCTGGCATTACCTGAACAACACGTTATTTTAAAATAACACTGATCTCTATTAACATTAAGATCTCAAAACAGCTTTATAGCAATGCTTTATAAAAGGGAAAAAGAGAGACAATCTGAAGAAGGGCATTTCATAAATCAAATATACTCCATGTAATTCTTTAAAAAAAAATACAGTGTTCTTTATTATAAATGCTACAGAGCCAATTGTTGTATGGAATACTTCACTGATGTTTTTCAGCAATTTCTACATGTATATTTTAGTGACATTGATTACATTCTTTACTTTGTGTAGCCACTATTCCTATCCTTTTCCAAATTATCCCACCACCATTAACATAAGACCATCCGGTTCTTACAACAGAGTCTACAATCTCTCCACTGTGAGACTGAGAACAGCATGGAGGTATGGTTTGCATCTCCCACATTACATGCTTTCCATTTTGAGGACTAGTCAGTGCTTTAATTTCTTGTAAATATTTGAAACTTTTCTTTTGTAACCACCATGGATGGCAAAGAAGTTATTGTTAAATGAGACAGTGAGATGAGCAGGATGGCTTGAATCCCTGGCAGTCCTGCCGAGAACCAAATGAGGACACCAGAAACCCTTAGCAGCACATGGCCTGGTAAGGCTGGAAAGGTCACAATGGCAAGCAAAACTCAGACAGTACATGACCTCATGGAGCTTACAGCACACAAGGAAGGCAGAAAGCAAACAATTACAAAAGACCCTTGTGAGTCTGAGATGGATGTAGTCTCACTGAAATGAACCTTTTGATCATCCGGATGTGGGAGCCTGGCTACATGGGAACTTTGTTTCATGGGTTTTTATCCCCAAATTTAGACACCTTTCTCAGCCCATTTCTTTGCCCTGTCTGCAGGAAAGATGGGGTCCCTTGCTTTAACAAGCTACTTTCTGGCTCACAATATATCCAGGCCCTTGCTCATTTTTATTTAAGCAACCTTTACTTAATTTGAATTTGTCTGGCATCCAGACCCATCTTTTTGGCCAGAACATTACCCAAAGATGAATGGTCCTGAGAGAATAATGTTTTCACACTAGATTTGTGAGGAGATGTTCAATCTCTTTCCTAATTCAACAGTGCGAGTGATGAACTTGGAACAAAAGCAACCGTCACAGGAACTGTCCTCATCTATTCTTTTTCCTATATCTCAAGGGATCTGGCAGGCTCTTGAACTTGCTCCTTGAGCAAAGTAGTTGGAAAGTATTCTGACTCCTGGCAACTTACCCAGTAGTCTAATAAATGTGACTTAGCTACCTCAGTTCTGGTTTGCGGGAAATGACAGAATTTTCTATGGTTATTTCGTGTACGGTTACAAAAGAGAAATCTTTTCTTTTATATGTGTGGGCTTAGTAGACAGGAAGCATTGTGAAGAAAAAAAATGTATGGTAACAACAAATCTAATTCACTCCTGGGATTTCAAGTAAGACAAGCAGTGCTTTTCTCTCTGAGTTATCAATTTCATGGTGTTTAGAAGTAACTTCTAGGTTTTCTTTTAAGTCTAATAGAAAATATTTGTGTGTGACTTACTGTTGATATGACACATGGAACAAATTTTAACAAAAAGGCTGCTCACTTCCTACATCATATGTGGGTTATTATCTGTGTTAAATGAAAAATACTTTTGCTTTTTATTTTGTAAAATTCAAAGTCCATAACAAGGGGTATATTGAAATTAAATGGAACTTTGGCGTCCTGTTTTTTTTCTTTTTTATATAGCTATCTTTATGGTTGGAGCCCTGGTGGCACAGTAGTTGAGAGCTACAGTGAGCTACGGCTGCTAACAAAATGGTTGGCAGCTTGAATCAACCAGGAACTCCTTGGAAACCTTCTGAGGCAGTTCTACTCTGTCCTATAGGGTCACTATGAGTCAGAATCAACTTAATAGCAGTGGTTTTTTTTTTTTTTTTTTGGTTTTTTGGTACTAAATACTGGGGCTATAATGGCAAGACAGATTCAGAGAGGCCTTAAATTCATGGAGCTTATTTATAGTGAGCAAGAGAGCACCTAAACAGATACCAAGCAGATAATCACAAGAAAATGTCTTGGATGTTATAATAAGGAAAGGAGGGCATGAAGGGGAACTGGACTAAGGACATGAAGATGGAGAAATTTATGTTCAAGCTGAGACCTAAAGGATAAGCAGGAGTTATGCAGGAGAGGAGAGATTTATGGGCCACTGGAATGGCCTCTGGGGAGATTTCAAGCCAAAAGAAAGATTACAGCATATTTGAGAAACTGAAATGAGTCTTCCTTTCCTTGAGCTGGTATGTGTAATGAAGGAGGTTGTAAGCAGTGGGTATCACATGACAGACCTTATAAAGTGTGTTCAGGACTTTAGAATGTATCCTAAGACCACATAAAATAGGTAGGATTACCTTCACTTGAGAGATAAGAAAATCTGCTCTGAGAGGTTAAATAATATGTTCATATTTACCTAGCAAGTAATTGGTCAACCCAAGTTTTTAAACAAGCACTGCCCAGCTCCAAAAACTATAATTTTTACTCTATAATATATGACCTGTCTTCTAACCCACAGGAAACATAGTCAACGGGTGGCCTTGCCTTGGCTAAGTGTTATATTCAGAGAAACATTGATCCAACATTCAAATGTGATTTTTTAAAATTAAATCTTTAATACAGTCTCTCAAGAAAATTCTGAGGTAGAAATGTTTCTAATCATATTTCCAAGTAATGTTTTAAATGCCCTTTTCAACCTTTTTTGGTCTCAGTAACCCCATGCTATGTTTTTTCCCAAGCCTCCCCTCTTTCCAAACTCTAACCCTCATCCACAAAGACACTCATACACCTTCATCTCCTTACCCTCACAGTAAACTTCATTTTTTTTGCTTGTAACTCTCTGTCCTATACAGCTACCTTCTACAACTTTTCCAGTTCTTCCTTCTGTCTTTTCTCCAATAATAAAAGAAATATTAAGTTAGATGGGACTTTCCATGACTATTCCCTGTTGTGAGACATAACCATTAAAACAATCATAGCTGAGAGCTCGGACACAGCTGAAACCTTATATCCTCGTGAATGAGGTACATGTATGAGGTGTTACCGGGAATCTGGTGACTTAGAAAGAGGTTGCTTCTCTGGGAAAAGAAATCCACCAATTTCAAGTATCTTGAGATGTGAACCGTGTGGAGTATTTGGCCAAGCTGTGAGATAAATCCATTGGAGTGGGAAAAAAGACAGTTTCTTACATGCAGAAATATGCAGGCAACAGGTACCGAGAGAAATTGCAAACCATTCCCATTTTTCCCTAAGTAGAAAAAGGCTTCCTCTGATATGCCTCAACAAGAAGTTGCAGTTTGTCAAAACTATCACAGCCAATCCTCTGAAGAAAAACTCCTTATGGCATCATTCACTGTCCAACCAACATCAATTGATGACAGCAGGCCAATGGAGATATTTAAGGAGCCATAATTGCTTATGGGAGAATGATGGCATCAAATAATCAGAATAGTGAAGGTAGAACTAATAGAGGAAAAAGAAACAAACAAACAGAAAAAGCCAAACCCATTGCTGTTGAGTCTCTTCCAATTCATAGTGACCTTACAGGGCAGAGTAAAACTGCTCTATAGAGTTTCCAAGGAGTGGCTGCTGGATTTGAACTGTGACCTTTTGGTTAGCAGCTTGAGCTCTTAACCACTGTGCCACCAGGGCTCCAATGGAAGAAACAGAAGGAAATTTTAACCAAAGATATACTAAGGAGATAAAATTAGAGCATACACACTCAAAGAGCTTCCAGAAGGGGGAAAAACCCAAACTTAAAAAAAATAATAATTTCATATGGCTACCACTGAAAATTTGATTGTGAAATTTAAAATACAAATCACAGAGGAAAAGCACAAATGAAAGAAAATCATAAGTGAAAACATGAGGAATAAAGAAGAAAAAGAAATAGATGAAGTAGTGAAAGTAATAACCAGAGAAATATTAGAATTAAACTCCGTGAGGATAAGATATGCCTTTATCATTACCAGTCCCTAGAATGGTGCCAAGCCCACAGTAGGTGCTCAATGAATGAATGAATAAGTGAATAGAAGAAAACTAAGCTGAAGATTTAAAGGGTACACTACCAGCTTCTGGTGGCGTAGTGGTTGAGAGCTACATCTGCTAACCAAAAGGGCAGCAATTGGAATCCACCAGGTGTTCCTTGGAAACTCTATAGAGCAGTTCTACTCTGTCCTAGAGGGTCACTATGAATTGGGATTGACTCAATGGCAACGGGTTTGATTTTTTGTTTTTTACTTGCTTCTGGTACAGGGAAGATGGCGTAGACCCGTCTTTCTCCGCTTCTCCCTGACTAGCACAGCTATAAACCTTGGAAATGGTGCAAGACGCAATGAAAGGATAACTCCGAAAGATGGTAAAAAGAAGACAAGCAGTTTGGAATTTGCATTAGATTTGCATGGCTGCTATAATAAATTACTACACACTTGGTGGCTTTGAACAACAGAAATTTATTCTCTCACAGATCTGAAGGCCAAAAGTCTAAAATAAGTTTCGTTGAGCCAAAGTGAGAGCATCAGCCGGGCTGCACTCCCTCCTAACATTATTGGGGAAAATCCATTCTTTACCTCTTCCAGCTTCTGGTGGCTCCATGCATTTCTTGGCTTGTGGTTGCATCACTCCAGTCTCTACCTCCTTCTTCACCTCTCCATCTCTTTCTCTCTGTATGTGTCATCTCCTCTTCTGCCTGTATCAATTCTCCTTTTGCCTCTCTTAAAGACACTTGTTATTGTATTTAGGACCCACACGGATAATCCAGGATAATCTGCCTATCTCAAATCCTTTCACTTACATATGCAAAAACTTTTTTTTCCTTAAAGGTAACTGTCTTGGTCATCTAGTGCTGCTATAACAGAAATACCACAAGTGGATGGCTTTAACAAAGAGAAATTTATTTCTTCACAGTAAAGTAGGCTAAAAGTCCAAATTCAGGATGTTACCTCCAGGGGAAGGCTTTCTCTCTCTGTCGGCCTTCTCATCAATCTTTCCCCTGGACTAGGAGTTTCTCCACGTAGGGACCCTGGGTCCAAAGGACACACTCTGCTCCCAACACTGTTTTTTGGTGGTATGAGGTCCCCCTCTCTGCTTGCTTCCCTTCCTTTTATCTCTTGTAAGATAAAAGGTGGTGCAGTCTCTTAAAAAGACCAGACTTAATGGTCTGACTGAGACTAGAGGGACCCCAGAGGTCATGGTACCCATACACTTTGTTAGCCCAAGACTGGAACCATTCCTGAAGCCAACTCTTCAGACAGGGATTAGACTGGACTATAAGACAGAAAATGAGACTGGTGAGGAGTGAGCTTCCTGGCTCAAGTAGACATATGAGACTATGTGGGCAACTCCTGGCTGGAGGTAAGATGAGAAGGCAGAGGGGGACAGGAGTTGGTTGAATGGACACAGTGAATACAGGGTGGAGGGAAGGAGTGTGCTGTCTCGTTAGAGGGAGAGCAACTAGGAGTACATAGCAAGGTGTGTATAAGTTTTTGTATGAGAGGCTGACTTGATTTGTAAACTTTTGCTTAAAACACAATTAAAAAAAAAAAAAAGGTGGTGCAGGATGACCCAGGGAAACTCCCTTTACATTGAACAGGAATGTGACCTTAGTAAGGGTGTTACAATCCCACCCTAATCTTCTTTAACATAAAATTACAATCACAAAATGGAGGACAGCCACACAATACTGGGAATCGTGGCCCAGCCAAATTGATACACACATTTTTGGGAGGACATAATTCAATCCATGACAGTAACATTTACAGATTCCAGAGAGTAGGCTGAATATCAGCTTACTACAGGAGCCTAAGACTAGAAAAACAGCACAGCAGCAGAGGGGTTTTGTGTACTACGCTCAGTAGAAGAAGATAACACAGACCCGGAGTTTCCCAGCTGTCTACCTAGCAATAGATGGCAGCCCAAGTAGGCTCATTCCTTCCCAAACTTGAAGGGAATTCCCTCTGACAACATCAGGTAAGCCAGACCCCACTGACATGGAGGATGGATTGGGAAGCCCACCCAAAATAAGCAGACATGGGAAGCACTCTCATTCCCTGCAGAACCTGAGACTCTGCTTTTCCACCAATAAACACCGAGGTACATGGGTGGAACTGGTAAAGAGACCCACACCTAGCCAAAGCAAACAACCAGGTCTGGGAAGCCTCTTTTTCCTTGCAGCTCAAGACTCTCCTACCCCCCACCCCCCCCACCCCAGAGACACCAGGACAGCAAGAGGACACCAGTAGGGGGCTCCCACCACATAGCTTCCCCACCGAGAGACACTCAGCAGTCTTACCTAGGGAAACCCTTCTGTCCCCTCAGGCTGCAGCATCAGGGACCACTTGGAACCCAGCAGTACAAAATAAACCAAGCAGACCAAAATAAAACAATAAATGCTCTGAAAATAAAACCACCATTGGAACCACAACCCAGGAACTAGGCTAGAACCCATGTGTTAAACCTAAACAGGGTGACTGTCTACTACAATAAAAGATTTAAGACCCAGAGTATCCTAATAGATAAAATGTCAAGAATACAATAGAAAATCACCTGTCATCCCAAAACCCAGGAAAATCACAACTTGAGTAAGAAAAGACAACCAACTGATACCAACACAAAAACAAATCAGATGTTATAATCATCTGTCAAGGATTTTAAAGCAGCCATCATTAAAATGCTTCAGGAATCAATTACTAATTCTCTCAAAGCAAATGAGAAATAGAAAATATCAGCAAAGAAATAGAAGTTATAAAAGCAAAGGACCAAATGCAAATTGTAGAACCGAAAAGTAAAATAACAAAAAAACTCACTGGATGGGCTCAGTAGAGTAGACATTACAGAGTACACAGTCAGTGAACTTAAAGATGGAAAAATCAATTGATTGATCACTCAATGTGGACAACAAAAGGAAAAGAGACAAAAAAAAAAAAACAAAAAACCCAAAGCCTCAGAGAACTGTGAGACACAAACAAACAACAACAACACAACAAAAAAACAGCATGCATATCATTGTAGTCCCACGGGGAAAATAAAAATAAAAATACAGTGAGGCTGAAAGTGTCCTTGAGGAAATAATGGTGAGATACACAGACCTCCAGACCAAAGAAGCTGAGCCAGCCTCCAAAAAGTATAAACTCACGGAAATTCACACCAAGACACATCATAATTAAGTTTTTGAAAACCGAAGACAAAAAATGCTGCAAGCAGCCAGATAAAAATGACATGTTATCTCTAGGACAACTAGCTAGCTTTGAATGATAGTAGATTTCTCACTGACAACCATGAGGGCCATAAGGAAGCGGCACACTATTTTTCAAGTGCTGAAAGAAGAGAACTGCCCACCAGGAATTCTATATCTAGTAAAACTACCCATTCAGGAACAAAGAGGGGAAAACACACACACACATTTTGAGATGAAAGAAAATTAATTTGTTGCTAGCAAAAGTGGTATGATTAGAGACTGGCTGAAAGAAGTTCTTCAAACAGAAGGGAAGTAATAAAAGATAGAACCTTGGAGCATCGGGAAAGTAGAGGAACAAACTAAAAACCAGAAATATAGGTGCCTATAATAGACTATCCTTTTCTTCATAAGTTTTATAAACCACATTTGATACCCAAAACAAAACAAAAAAAAACACCATCTCCAGACAGTGATGTTTCAAAGTGGAGAAGGTGAGGGAACCAAATGAAAGTGAGGTTTCCATAATTTTCTTGAAGTAATAAAATGCTGATACCAGTAGACTATTAAAGGCCACCTATGTAACACCCAGAGCAACCACTACAAAAACTATACCAAGAAATAAACTCAAAAACACTCTAAATAAACCACAAGGAACATTGAAATATATTCAGATAACCCACAAGAAAGCAAGAAAAGAGAAACAGAGGAATGAGAGCAAAGGAAACAAATAATAAAAGAGCAGACATAAGTGCTAAAATATTAATATTTACCTTAAATGTAAATAGCCTAAATATACCAATCAAAAGAGAGAGATTAGACGAATGATCTAAAAATGTGTGGTTTACAAGACACGCATTTCAAATTCAACTGCATAATAAGATGAACGTTAAAGGTGGATGAAGATGCACCATGCAAACGTTAATTTTAAAAAGAGACATTACATAATGATCCGCTGAGAAAAAAATACCAATCCTAAATGTATATACACCAAATAATAGAGTCTCAGAATCCAGAAGCAAAAACTGGAAGAGTTTCTTACAAATTAAACGTGCAGCTACCATATAACCCAGCAATTGCACTCTTGGCCTTTTATCTCAGAGAAATGAAACTTAGGTTCATACAAACATCTGCACACAAATGTTCATGTCGTTGTTGCTGTGTGCCATCAAGTTGATTTTAACTCACAGTGATCCTAGAGAACAGAGTAGAACTGCTCCTATAGGGTTTCCTAGGCTGTAATCTTTATGGGAGCAGATCACCAGGTCTTATCTCCTGTGAATCAACTGGTGGGTTAAAACTACCAATCTTGCGGTTAGCAGCCAAACACTTAAACATTGTACCACCAGGGCTCCTTCAAATGTTCATAGCAGCTTATTTTTTGTAATAGCCCAAAACTGGAATCATCCCCAATAGCCGTCAACAGGTGAATGGTTAAACAAACTGAGGTACATGCATACCATGAGACGGTGTTGTGCCTTTGAGTCTGTTCCAACTCATAGTGATCTATGAACAACAAAATGAAACACTGCCCGGTCATGTGATGCCCTCACAACGGTGCTACATTTAAAACCATTGTTGCAGCCACTATGTCAACCCTTCTTGTCAAGGGTCTTCCTCTTTTTTGCTGAACCTCCACCTTACCCAGCATGATGACCTTCTCCAGGTACTGGTCCCTCCTGATAACATGTCCAAAGTGTCTGAGGTGAAGTCTCACCATTCTTGCTTCTACAAGCATTCTGACTCTACTTCTTCCAAGACAGATTTGTTTGTTCTTCCGGCAGTCCGTGGTATATTCAATATTCTTCACCAACACCATAATTCAAAGGCATCAGTTCTTCTTCAGTCTTCCTTATTCATTGTACAACTCTCGCATGCATATGAGGTGATTGAAAAGACTATGGCTTGAGTCAGGCATACATTAGTCCTCAAAACAAAACAAAACAAAAAGCCCATTGTGTCAATTCCAATGCATAGTGACCCTATAAGACAGAGTAGAACTGCCCCATACAGTTTTCCAAGGAGAGCTTGGTGAATTCGAACTGTCAGCCTTTTAGTTAGCAGCTGTAGAACTTAACCACTATGCCACCAGTGCTTCCTCAAAGTGACATCTTTTCTTTTCAACTATTTAAAGAGGTCTTTTGCAACAGATGAGATACTACTAAGAAATAAATACATAAATAAGTAAATATACAATAAATACACAAAACAACTTGAAATCTCCAGGGGATTATGCTGAGTGACAAAAATCAATCTCAGAAAGTTTCATACTGCGTGGTAATATTTTTATAACATTTTTGAAGTGGCGAAAGTCTAGAAATGGGTAACAGGCTAGTGATTACCATGAGTTAGGCTTGGGATGGGTGGGGCATGAGAGGGAAGAAGGTGTGGTTATAAAAACACAACATGAAGGATTTTTGTGGTATTAGAACTGTTCAGTTTCTTGGCTGAGGTTTTGGATACACAAATCAACGTATGTGGTGTAGTTGTATAGAACATAATCCATACACACACCACAGGAGTAGGAGTAAACCTGGAAGAACTTGAATAAGATCAATGGATTACAGCAATATCAAATTCTGGTTGCCACATTATACTATTGTTTTGCAAAATGTTACTATTGGAAGTAATTGGACAACGTGTGCACAGTATCTCTATGTATTATGTCTTAAACTACATATAAATCTACAATTATGTCGACAAAAATTTCAATTAAAAAATGCTGAACTACTCTGATAGCCAGCCTCCAAGATGGCATCCATTCATCCTGACTCCTGGAATTCAGCACTTGTATAGCTCATAAAAGATATCGTGGCTTCCATTTTAGTTTCCCTTGAATCATTCACTTTGGGGGCAGTCACCTGCCATGTTAAACGGACACTCAAAGAATCCTGTGGAGAGGCCCTGTGGTAAGAAACCAAGTCCTTCTGCCAGTAGTCATTAAGTAACTGAGACCTTCTACCTAGAGCCATGAGAGTGAGTGATCTTGGAAGCAGACACGCCACCCCTAGATAACTACAGCCCTGGTCGATATCTTGACTGAAATTTCATGACAGACCCCGAGTTAGAGTCATTCAGCTTAGTGGCTCCCACACTCTTGAATCACAAGAATTGAGAAATAGAAATTGTTGTTTTGAGCCACTAAAATATTGTGTAATTTGTTACACAATAAAAAATAACTAACATAACCACTAAGGTATTAAAGATAAAACTTCTAAATGGCAAAGACAAAGATATATCCTCTGGACAACTCCCTTTTTACGTACAAAGAAAAGGAAATCAATCTACCATCAGGTTTCTCATCCACACCATGGAAAATAACAGAGTGCTATAAGGTTTAATGATTAATAAGGAAAAAAAAAAGTACTGTCATTGAAGATTCTTATGCCTCCCCAAGCTAGTCTTCATTTTCTGATTTCAAAAGTATTAAAAGATTATATACTCCTTTGCCCATGTATTCTGGCTAAAGCAATTACCTGAAAAAGCTCTAGAATGTTTTATTTAATCAAGAAAAGTATATACAAAATCCCTAGATATGATGTGTTTATAGAATACGATTTGGAGCAATAAGCTTGCAATATTCATAGTAAGTTCTGAATAAATGAATATAAAGTGATCAAATATTACAGGCAATAAGTGAGAATTCATGTTATAGAACAGACATCCTGTCGGAAAAAAAATACATTTGCATGCAAATAAAACACAGAACTACTTAAGCAAAGCCCAGGAGTTGGAAGGCAGGTGAAGGACTTACTAGCAAAGTGTAACTGTCCTAAAGGTCTGGTTTCTGTGGGGATGATGGGCAACCAGGATAATGACATTTAATTTTGATACAATCTGCAAAGATAATTATTACAGTAAGATATTAAAGATAATCACTAGTAAAAAGGTGATGCGTAGCTGTACTTCCAAATTAAAAGGAAGAGAAAGAGGACTTTTTTTTCCCCTCTGTCCTGTATAGATGAGCAAATTGGCCATAGAGACTAAGGTGCTATAGGTTACACAGCAAGTACACGGCATAACTGTCTACACGGGGCCTATTTGGCTCCAAGCCCATGTATTTCTACGCTATTACATGGCCTTTACCTACTATCCCTTTGCCATCAACAGGTCTATATAGAAGACAGTCCATGTTAACAAGCATGTCTCTTACATCTTCATCATTTCCTGAATTAGAGAACAAAATCAACTGTTGTTCTTAACTATGGTTCTTAACTAGCCAGTATGGCAAATATTATTTGAACATAATATTCTATGAAATAGATAATGTCTTCAGACAGCCGTAGACATGCTAGATAAGAACAACTTAGCCTAGTGGCTTCATCTGGCACTGCAAAAATTCAAAAGTAAGTGGAAATGGGGATGATGAAAAAAGAAAGAAACAGGAGTTACATTTCATGATACTAGTCATTCATCACTGGGGGAAAAAAAATTAGTTAGATATAAGAAAAATACTTCTGACTCATTCATTGACCACCTGAGAAATCAAGAAGGAAGAGACTCAGGGAATTTGTGGTACCCCAGAAGACTCCAGACATTTGGCTCTTTGGTATTTTTATATATTTTTTCACACCTTCCCTATTTATGTTGCTAATAAAACAGCAGATCTATGGCAGTCTGAAGAAAGTATCTATTTTATAGAATATTATGTTCAAATAATATTTGCGGTACTGTCTAGTAAGAACCCCAGTAGCCTGCCAAAAGATTTAAGGGCATGTAAAAAAACAAAAACCAAACCCATTGCTGTCGAGTCAATTCCAACTCCTCATGACCCTATAGGACAGAGTAGAACTGACCCATAGAGTTTCCAAGGAGCGCCTGGTGGATTCGAACTGCCGACCCTTTGGTTAGCAGCTATAGCACTTAACCACTACACCACCAGGGTTTCCAAGGGCATGTAGGTAGTATAAATTAGATTTGCAAAGAAATTTGAAAACAAATTCTCTTTTTTTAATTAAAATTTCCTTTTTTTTTTTTTTTTTTGAAAAATCATTATATCCTTCTTTCGTGAGGAGGGTGCCTCTTGCAGGATGCGTCCTCCTTCCACCCACAGTGAAGCACTGGCCCTTTTCCTTACACTGCCAAGTGCAGTGAATGAGATTTCATGGAAGAGACAGGCCTTGAACCTGGAGAATTTGAATTAGGAAGAAGCACCATTGCTTCATGTTACAACTGAAGCTAAAGATATGCAAGTCCCTGGGATTTGTTTGTCCCACAGACACCTGAGAGAATTTCTGGGAGACAAGTCTCAGGGAGAGAGATGGACTTTTCCATTCCAAAGCCGTCAGAGCACTTTTAAAAGTGACAAGTTCTGAGCACAAATACCAAACGACTGAAAAAGCTAGCGCCACTGGATGACAGGAAAAGATGAAAGACCTAATTCAAATGCCTGGGCCAAATAGTGACTAAGGAGAAATAATAACCATCTGCAAATATTTGAAGGAAATATAGAGTAAGGAGGCAGAGGAATTTCTTTGAGTTATCCAAAAGGGGTATAACTAAGAGAAATAAGATTAAATTGAGCAAAGAAAAATGTAGGCAGAGTTCGAGGGGGAAAATGACCACGTAATGGGATCTGTCAGTCTGCAGAACAGTCATCTACAGGAAATGGTGGAAACCCCATCACCTGAATCATTTTCAACTAAGCTGGAAAAATTGCGCTATTAAAGAGGACTATCTGACCCTGGAATAAGGGGGACTTGATGACGAGCAATGTGTCTTTTCCATCTCTAATTTCTATAGTTCTGGAAAAGAAAGAAAGAAGAGGGAAACTAAATAAGGGAGCAACCCAGTGGAATATCTAGGAGAAAAATAACAAAAATCTAGAAACTTCAAAATAACAAGGGGTGGACAAAATGAAAAAATGAGAGAAAAAACACACTAAAATATACCAATTTCAATTAATATGTAAAACATAAAACAAAGCTATAGAAGGAATGGAGGCCTGGTGGCACAGTGGTTAAGAGCTCAGCAGTTAACCAAAAATCGGCAGTTCGAATCCACCAGCTGCTCTTTGGAAACCCTGTGGGGCAGCTCTACTGTGTCCTATAGGATCACTATGAATCGGAATTGACTCGATGGCAATGGCTTTGGTTTAGTTTAGGGAAGCAAAAATCAAAGCACAAAAATATTAATTTAAAAGTTAGGCCCCACTCAAACATCTTTCTCTATTTAATACTTGCACTAATCCTTTGCCCTTTCTATGAATCTGCCTGTTTATCTGTCATTGAATGATTATTCCATCTTGTAATTTAAAACAAACAAACAAAAAAACTCATTGCTATTGAGTCAATTTTGACTCATAGCAACCTTCTAGAACAGGCAGTTGCTAAGGGTTTCCAAGGCTGTAATCTTTATGGAAGCAGGTTGTCACATCTTTCTCCTGCAGAGTAGCTGGTAGGTTCAAACTGTCAACATTTCACTTAGCAGCTAAGCAGTTATACAAATACAGTACAAATTTGTCCCAACAAGAAATTTCAAACCTTGTAAAATACATAGAATTTTATGAAGATATGAAAGAGGTGTTGGAGAGTCACATGCAAACAAAATTACCTGGAAGAGTTAATCTAATTTAAAATTGATATAAATAGTGGCAAGGATGGTGCCAGAAAAAGAAAAATTCCTTTTTTGAAAAATAATTCTATCCCTCTTCCTAAAAAAGGAATCTATATCCCTCTTTCCACCCATTTTTCTAAAACAGAATGAATTGATATCAAATTATAAAAGACCTTTGGGAAAATTAACGATGCTTCAATGACCCTACATTTGATTGTGAAAGTCAAATATAAAATGAAGGATGTCATAATATTGTATCAAATTATTTTGTCTGATTTCCTCACAATAGTTTAATCCACACTTTATCTCTTCCAAATACTAGCACATAGCTGCAAGTGCAAGCATATTTTCATTAATAGCCTCATTATAATTAGTTTTTTGAATAAATACATTTTTATAATTTTTTTTCTTCAATAGAAAGTCAAAAAAACCTTTTGTTCAGTGTTAAATGTTCATGAAATTCTGGTCCCTGTTGACGTACATTCACTTTAAGTAGCCTCTTAGCAGAACCAAGTTATAAACCTTATACAACTCAGATAATAGTAGTTCTTTCCTATATAGTTCTCCATTTACTTCTTAGGCAAGAAATGAAAGCCACTTTACTCTACGGCCCTCTACTTTTATTTCTAAGCACCACAGTTAACAACCAGTCCCCATCTCCGCACTTCTGGCTTCTGTCACTACAGCAGTGACAATAGACAACAATAGACAATTTTGTTCTGGCTTAGCAGAGTGTCCAGGGCCATGGTCTCAGGGGTTCCTCCCGTCTCTGTCAGACCAGTAAATCTGGTCTTTTTTTTTTTAATTGAAACCACTCCTGAAGCCCAGTTTTCAGACAAAGATTAGACAGGCCTATAAAACAAAAAACAACACACACGAGGAACGTGCTTCTTAGTTCAATCAAATATACAAGACCAAATGGGCAACTCCTGTCCTAAAGCAAGATGAGAAGACAAGAAGGGACGGGAACTGGATGAGTGAACACAAGGAACCTGGGGTGGAAAGAGGGAGCATATTGTCACACTGAGGAGATTGCAACCAATGTCACAGAACAATATGTGTATAAATTTTTTGAAAGAGAAATCAACTTGACCTGGACATTTTCATCTAAAGCACAATAGAAAAAAATTTTTAATTATTTTGAGTTTAAGTCCTGAATTCAATTAACAAAACTGCGACTCTTTATTTTGGTTGTCTCTTTTGATTTAAAATCCAGACTACAAAGACATGCTCCATTTTCTCCAGTGGCAAAGTTTTGCAGGCGAAATCTGAGTTCATCAGGTACAGAGTAAGAGAAAAAGAGAACTTTATTTGGGAGTTTACAGCCATCATTACAAGAAAGCATGCCCTACATGGACATTTATGGAACAAATATATCCATGACAACAAATAGGAGAATAAAAGCTAATATCCTGGGAAAATGCTGCTTGGCAAGATTCCTGAATCAACTTGGTATTATGAGTTCTTAAAAATATCATCTAAGACGCCTCAAATCCATCTTTTCTGAGAAGGCATTGCCTTCAACCAGCAGTCTGAAGCAAGATGTGTAATAGCCCGAAATATCCTTTGCATTTTTGAAAGCTTCAAATATCTCCACACTAACAGATTTATTACTATTTCTGATACATTCAGTCATTTGCCCTGTATTTTTTTCCTGGCGCTATGTTGAAAGGGTGATTTAAACATTCAGACTTATGTGCCATTTGAAGTAAAAGTCAGTCAGTTTGTTCTCAAAGAGGTGTGATTTGGCTGCCATCTGGCAAAAGTAAGGACTTCTTTCCTGTTTAGCGTCAAGGCAAAAAGAAAAAAAAGCAAAGAGGACCAGAAAACAGCATTCCTAAACCAACTCTGAGCAACAGGTTTGAGGAACTATTTATGTATTTGTATGATAGCATAGAAGTTAAAAGTATTGGTTTTTCATGTCAGAAAGATCTGAGTTCTAGTTCTGAATCTATGTGCTAGCCAGTAAACCTTGACCCAGTTATATGACTACTCTGAGCTTCAGTTTCTTCATCAGTAAAGCAGGAAAAATAATAGGGTTGTTGTGAGAATTAAATAGGATAATAGACATGCAGAGTTGACATATGGTAAGTCAATGAAATTATAGACTATTATCATCATCATCAAAATATTTCATAAGAAATAAATGAAAGTTAATTTTTTTATCTGCCTAACCACTCAAAAGAGTCAACCAAGGTGTGGTCTCAGGACAATTTGCGTCAGTGTCACAATGTTGGGGTGCTTGTTAAAAATACTGATTTCTGGGTTCTACTCCAGATCTGCTTAATTTTCTAAATTAATTTACCTACTGAATGAATCAACACAAGCATTTTTTATTTTTTATAGCTACCACATGCCAATCATTGTCTGGCATTAGAAATACAATGGTGAAAACTCCTTGCCCTTATGGAAATCACATTTTAGTGGGGAAGACACAAACAAACACAATAACAGACCGTAATGATATAGATCATAACCTGGGAAGGCCACTTTTAGATAGAGTTTTCAGGGGAGGTGACATCTGAGGGGAGATATGAAGAAGGAAACTGAGATCACCATGACGAAATCTAGGGGAAGAGTATTCCAGGTGGAAAGAATAAAAAGTCCAATCGCCTGGAGACCTTAAAGACTTGGTGTATTAGTTTCCTTCGGATACTGCAACATATTGCCACAAACTGGGTGGCTTAAAACAATAGACATTTATCCTCTCCCACTTCTACTATCTAGAAGTCCAAAATCAACAAAATAGCAGGCCCATCCTCTCTCGAAAGTCTCTAGGAGAGAATGTGTTCAATACCTTTCTCTTAGCTTCTGGTGTTGTTGGTAATGCTTGGCATTGTGTTACTTAGAAAGGAAACCAGACTGAAATAAGCTAAAGAGAAAATGACAAATGAAGAAGCAGAGACAGTGAGTGTGGACAAATCTCTCAAGGTGTTTTACTGTGGCTGTGAAACGGGTAGTAGATGAAGGAGCTTGCAGTAATAAGTAGAATGTTTTTAAGATGAGAGATACTATTACCTTTTGTATAGTCATGGGAATGATCCAGAAAAAAAGAAAATGCTGGTGATTCAGGAATGAGAAGGATATCTGAAGAGACAATGGCTTTTAGAAGACAAGAGGTAATGTGACCCAGAGCACAGGTAGTGGGATTTTTCTTCATAGAAACAGGGACCCCACAGCAGCTGCAGTAGCTGCAGTTGGGTCCACCATTTTGTTCCGATTGCAGAAGTACACTACTACTACATCATCCAACAGAATCCAGAGATTCCCTATGAACCAGACTAAACTAAATGATAGGGACAACTATTTCTGATTCCTTCAGGGTTTTTCTCTCTGCTGTCCCTTTTGGAATACAATATACGTTACATATATTTGTTATCTTGGCTGAGGGTGGGCTGGGCAGTTTCAGTGGCCTCCACCTAACATTCTCTACTGTGATAGAACTTATTCCACAGGACAAGGAACCTAGGAACCTATGTGGCAGTTGTACCAACTACCAACTATTCTCATTCCAATTATGCATTTGGAGATTGGAGTAAGAATCCACTGTGAGTCATCCCTGGGCCAGAACTCCAATTATTAACTGACCCTCATAATCGCCATTCTAACAGCAGGACCACAATGATGCTTCAGGTTTCCTGGCATCAAAGTCAGCTCAGACCCTATGTCCCAGAGTCCTTGAAATGCCTGGAGCTTTCTCTTTCCCCAGAGCATGGTTGCCTGAATAAATGACTGTAGGTTCCTTTGGGAGAAATTATTATCATATACACTTACCATGGAGTTGTAGGGTCTTCCTGCTGTGGACCCAGCCTCTCCTTCAGTCAGTAGGTTCTAAGTCTAAGCTTGGTCCAGATATGGAAACTGGGCAAGTAAGCAATTGCCACATTTTATGAGCTGAATGCCCTCAGCCTCCTGATCATCCATCTTTCGTGCTTTTTTGTTGTATAAAAACCAAACCAAACCCAGTGCTGTTGAGTTGATTCTGACTCATAGCGACCCTATAGGACAGAGTAGAACTGCCCCATAGAGTTTCCAAGGAGCACCTGGTGGATTCGAACTGCCGACCCTTTGGTTAGCAGCTGTAGCACTCAACCACTACCACTATGCCACCAGTGTTTGTTGTATAGATTAAGTAATACCCTCATTGGCTGCCCATTCGTCTTCTCCCTAGGAAGAATGTGTTCTATTAATCATTTCATAGCTCTCTGCAGGTCAGACCAAGTTGCAACTTGAGTCTTGCCTCTCATGCCAATAGTTGTGCACAGCCTGTTGATGATGAAGGATCACCACCTGTTCCCATCCGCATTTGGAGTAGCATCTCCTACTTTCATTCCTGGCCTACAGCCACTGCTGAGCTTCTCAGTGATACCAGCGTCCCTGTCAACAACAAACCCTTGTTTCTTTGGCAAACAGAATGTCCTGTTAGCTTTCCTACAAAATATTTTGAAATGGTGGATTTTCCAACCTTACATAGTGTGTCATCTCTCGCATGTCTACTTCTCTGGGCCTCTTGATCCCTCTTTCCACTGTTCACCACAGTAGTTCTAGTGTTTCTACTTCATGTATGAAGGCTTTTGTTTTTTCCAAACTTGTAATATATCCTAGCCTATATATTAACACATTTTTCTAAAATCTTGCCAGGGACTTAAATCCCATACCTCAGGAGAGTAGCAAATAAACTCTCCCTTATCTAACTTTATGTTCTGCCTCCCTTGATCCAGCACTTCAAGAATGAATCCCGTGAAAACTCTCCTGGCTCCTGCCAGTACATGCTGACTAGGTCCTAGTGATCCCTTGGCATGTATTATTCCTTCTATTATAGGTTAGCAACTCCATGGCAATGGTTTTTTTTTTTTTTTTTAAATAGCAGGTTAGCACTTCCCTGACTCAATTATATTGTCAGTTGACCCTAGTCCTTGGTCTGGTGGCCTAGAGAGGAGGTGGAGACAGTTCCTGAGGGGAGTGCATATTGTCTTGCAAAGCAGAAGCCTTCATTATCTTCAAGCAAGCACTAGCCTTTGAAAGGAATAACCGGATCACTCCTGCAGGCTCAGAGGGATCCAGACATGGGACGATTCAAGATTCATGATACATTGATCCAGATGGCCCTATCTCTACACACAGGATCCCGTGTCTTCCCAAATGGCTCCTGATCTTGGCATATCAAATTTGCCACAGCTGAGAAATTAACTTTCTCTGGCGCTCTAAAAAAAAACTCGTCTTTAATTGAGTGCTCTTCTTGCCTTTCAGCTGTAGCCTGTAGGAACTGAGAGACATTTTTTGTGCTACCAAGGAGGCACTCTCACTTTCATAGCTCACACTTAATTGATGATTAATTATCCTCACTATTTTCTCTTTCTCTAATGTACCAATAGCACTAAACAAAAGCTGTCTGATTCAATAGTTCTTAAAATTACTATGTCCTTAAAAAAAAAAAAAAATGTCCTTAGACCTTCTCAAATGCCTAAGATACTCTTCTACTGGTTCATGTTCTTTGTACCACAACATGCTGGAGTCTATGAGTACTCTCCCTACCCTCACTGGTGGGGTCCTCGTTACCAGCTGGCCAGAGGACAAACTCCAGGATATCACTTTATAGCCTACTTCTTGGGACCACTCCTATCATCACTGTCATAAGACAGGCTCCCTATGAAACATACTCTGAAATGAAGATTTGCATTCAGGAGAATTTTTTGGGGAGAGAGCTCTTGGAAACAAAAACTGTGGAGGAAGTGAAAGAAGCAGTATTAGGCAGAAGGAGAACTTGAATTGCGATGCAGTCTTATCAGGGGCAGATTATCTGACAGGCAAGGTAAGCACGGTGCTGACCTTGCTTACCAGATCATCTGTAGTGAACAACTTCAGTTTTTTCCCCATATCAAACATTCTACTTCTAGGTGTGGCGACATCTGTCTCTCTCTCAGCCCCACAGCATCTTCCTACAGAATCAAATCCCTGACAGTGGCAGATGACCCAATACAAAAAGTAAGCAAAGGCTTACTTGTGCTTACTTACTAATCTGTAGTGAACATTCACATCTTTGATATGGTGAAACCCATGTGAAATTATTCACTACATATTAGTAGGTAGATACTAAGTAAACCATGCTTACCTTACTTACTGGGAATCCACCCCAGTCTAGTAGAGGACTCAGCCAATCCTCTGGGATGCTCAGAAGCTGAGATGGTCCTTCAGGCTGGTTCCAAATAGAGGCAATGAAGTTGGCCTTCGTACCCCAGCTCAACAATCAGTTACTGGAAGCAGGCTGACCCTGGGGAGAGAGTACAGCCTTGAATGAGACAGATCCTTGTAGCCCAGGGCAATTCCCAGAGAAAGCTATTAGCAATCAATACTTCTGGCACCTGAGGAAATGTGTGCCTTGGTCCTGGAAGCGTAGATGCACACCATAGCATCCACTACACCCTTACTAATAAATTAACTTTTCTGTCAGTCTAGAACTCTAGATGTCTTTCAAAGTCGCTTTGATGGCAAAGAAACTTGTATCCAGGAGAATTCTTGGATGTGTGATCAAGCAGACACTGAGTCAATGGGATCTGCACAAGATATGGCTCATCTCAAGTGTCTGAGAGTTTTGCATTACTGCAGCTGCCTTCAGTGTAATTCAGAATTGTTTCCAAAGATCCAAGACAATTACTCACTTATTTCTTCCCATGAAACTCTCTTCCAATTTTACAAGTGAGGAAGGAATGTCATAATATTTAGAAAAATAGAATGAATTGGTATGCTTCTAGCAAAGCCAACCCTACAATTGAACTTCTTATTAGATTGATCTCCCTCTCTTGATGAGTGGCCAGCAGAGCCAGAGACCTCTCACCTTCTTCTTAGTTTGATCTCTGAATCTTCACATATATAACTATTCAGAGCAGGAATTTATGTTAACACTTTGTAATCAAGACATCATCCAGTCAAGCAAAATATTTGTTAAACTACTGTATACCTTTGACAAAAACCATAAGATACTAGGCTGATGCAATACCAGTGACTCCCAAAAGTAAAGTGTGCAATTTCTTTTATTATCATTTAACACGTTAGATGTGACTTTTCTGTGTTTTCACTATGCATTTTTAAGTAGATAAAAGTTCTTAGAGTAATCTGCAACACCATGAATTTCCTAGAACTAAAGAATTACCAAGGTTCAGAAAAAAATTCCTTGGGCTAAGTTCAATATCTGTATTCAGTTCAACTTAGATCTAACCCCTAGAATGTTTAAAGAGAACCAGAAAGCCTCTGGTACTTAGAAACATCACATTCTACCTTCCTTCCTTGAGTTCTGATGATACTAGTGGGACAGCTTTACCAATGGAGGAAGACTAAAGCAATCATCCACTGCTGTCAGTCATTAAAATATGAGAGCTGGTCACAAGATTTAGCAGAGAACTAAACTTTTTAGTGGTCAACAATGTTTAGATGCTTTTCAGAATGCTAAATTTGAGGATCTAACCTAAATACTATTTAAATAAGCCAATTAATATAAAGCATACAAAACAAGTATGTATAATTATGTGAGTTCATGTTTTGTTGCTTATAAATAATGGACAGCCCAGGGAGACTGGTTTTATATACAGTGGATTCTTCCCTTGCTGCTTAACGCGTGTTTGGGAAAATGAAAATATATTACAGTTGGAAAGTCATTGAACCGATTTATGCCGATGCTCCAGACTTCTCTTCTGAAGCCCACATTCCTAGGAAAGACTTGAGACTATGCAGAAGCTTCAACCATTCCTGGACACAAAGCAACCTAGGGGTGGGACTACAGGACCACTTGGCTTCCAGAAGAATCAGAGAGAATTTTCCAGGCTCTAGTACCATGTTCCTCATTACTATGCAAGCCATATCACCACTTGTTAAAATTTTATAAGGGTGGTGCTATTATCTCCATTTCACAGATGAAGATTCTGAGATGTTAAATGTCTTGCCCCCAGTCACAAAGCTAGTAAGAGTGGAGCCATAATTCAAACTTGGACAGTTTGCTTGGAGAGCTTGTGGCGGTAATGACTTGGCAAAGCTGACATCTGCTCGCATTACTTATTAACAATATTCATAAAATCAGGAGTATATGAGGAGAAACAGGAATGTAAAATACATAAAACATCCAAATGAAGCTGATTACCCCATTTGATCCTGGTTTGTTACCCCACTCAGTCAGATATCTGCATTTGATTTGTAAATCTTCACAAGAATCATGACTTTTAATGGACCACAAACGTTTCAGACATGCCAGAGGAACTGGGTGGATAATTTTATTGGTGTTGGTGCTGAGAATTCTGTTACTCAGACCATTCCTTTCAAAGCTCTGAGTTATCCAGGTGGTATATTTGGTTGGCCAGCTAATTAATCTACTAAATGAATTACACATGTTATTATCAGACGCGCTTCTTGGGTTTCTTTCATTTTCTTTTCTAGGCTTTCTTTTTTTTTCTAAATGGAAATATAAAATAAAATACATATTATCATATTTTATCTTTTTCTGATTTTAAAAGCAATGCAGACTTAATGTAGAAAATGCAATAAATCATTAAATTATAAAATTTTAAAATAAAATTTATCTAGTCTCCTACATACCAAAGATGCTGGTAACATTTTAATAGATTTTCTTTCCCCCCACTCCTCCTTTCCCTTCCCTTCTTCTATTAGTGCCTGCACAATTAGGATATATTCTATAATTATGGCTCTCCATTAGGCTTTCTGTCATTGAGTATTTACCTAAGTCATTAAATATTCTTCAAAAGCAAATTTCAGTGCCTGATGGAATAATACCATATTACATGGATGCAGTTTAAAGGACATTTGGCCATTTATTACCTGAAAAACAAAATGATAACAGACTTTTCTGTTCATTTCCCTAGTCAAATGACCATCGCCAATTTCCCAGGCAACTGCAACAGCCTCTTCAATGAGGCCCTGCCGCCCCTCTTAATCTTCTCCAACCTGGTTCCACACTGCAGCCAACACAATTTGCAACACTAAAGTTTTGCTCTGGGTGAAAGACCAGAAGCTTTACTGTGGTTCACAAATCTATGAATGGTCTGGCTGCTGCCTCCACCAGGCTTGTTCTCAGCCACCCTCTTTTTCACCCCTCGGGCTCTCACCACAGAATCTTTGATAAGGCTGTCTCCTCTTCCCAGCAGTCACCTCCTTCACCAAGTTAATTGTTAACTATTCTTTAAGTTTTGGGCCAGTTATCACCTTCCAAGGGAAATCTCCCTTGATTGTCCAGAATTCAGATTCCTTTTTATATGCCCTCCTGGCATTGACTACATTTCATTCAGAGAAATGAATACACTTTGTAATTATATATTTCTTGAATATATGTAATTATTTGATTATTAACTTCCTCTTCCTTTGATGTTAAGGTGGATTAGGTCAGTAACTAAGTCTATCTTCCATTGTATTGCTAATGGCTTGCAGTAACTGACATGTAAAAGTCATACAATAAATATTGTTTGAATAAACAAACTGATTTCAAGAAGAATTAGAGTTTTAATTTTCAAGTGTAATATCATTTTGACAAACCGTTTTCTATGTCTGTCAAAATTTATACTTCCACCAGCAGTACAGTAGAGCACCGTTACCCCTGTGTTCCTTATAAAATTAAATGTTATCTTTTATAAGAAATCTTGAATTATTTGACAAGCATGGGCTATTATATCACGTCATTTTAGTTACATTCTTTCAAAGAAAACACATTTTTCAAATTCATATTGGCTATTTGTAGTTCTTCTCTGAAACCTTTATATATTCTTTGTTTACATTTCTATTGTGGTGCCTATATATTTGTTACTGATTCATAGGTGTTTTTAATATTTTAAGAGTTTTAACCATGTATCTTTTCATTTGCAAATATTTTCCTCAAAGTTGAGATTTGCTTTTAGACTGTGCCTACAGCAATTTTGATGTCGGGAAATACTAAATATTGTGCAGTAAAATTTACCATTTATTTCCTAATGATTTCTTAATACTGTCATGCTTTCAAAGGCATTTCTTAGCCTGAGATCAATTAAATAATAACGTATTTCTAGTTTTTCGTATGATTTTATTCTTATGTTTTCTTATTGTTACTTTTGTAACTTAGATAAAAAAAATTGAATTAATCATAATCCTTATCATGACACACTATCATCCTTGGTCCATAAATGGCTCACTTGTATGTATTTGTTCATGAATAAATAATACAGTGAATACTTTGATTATCTCTCAATAAATGTTCAAAAAACCTACTATTTTTATGTATTTATACTTTTCTTGCTTTTTGAAAATGATTTTACTTATTCCTATACAATATGTGTGTACATATATATAAACTTGATATATGTTTAGGCAATAATGTATAGGTGAAATTCTATGTATACAAATGCATAGCTGTGTAAACATCTGCACATAAAACATATATGTATTAACGTATGTGTGTATATAGGTATGGGCTTATAAATATATACGCACACATGCGTCTATATTGCTTGGTTTTGAACTTTATAAAAAAGGCATTAAAAAGGCATCATACTTCTATAGACCTCTATCACTTTGTTTTTTACTCAGCATATATTGAGATTTATCCATGTTATTGCATACAGCTGCCATTCATTTGTTTTTACTGTTGCATAATATCCCATTATAGGAATATGTCAGATTTTATTAATCAATTCTGTCAGTGAGCATTTGGCTTGTTTCAAATTTCTTTTATTATAAACACTTTTGCTATAAACCTTCTTATATATGTCTTCTGTACATTTTCAAGAGCTTCTCTTTAGTATACATAGAAATATTTTTAGTTGGAATTTCTGGGGTAAATAATATGCAAATGTTCATTTACTATTGCAGGAAATAAGCAAGCTCTATTATGATTTTTTAGTAACTTGCTGTGGGTTCAGGTTTTTATGTAGGCATTCTTGTTGCCTAAAATTGACAGTTACACTTCCTCTTTTCAAATGTTTATGCCTTTATTTTTTTTCTTATTTCTCATCTTACTACCTTGGACCTCAGGTACAATATTGCACAGAAATGGTGTAGCAAGTATTTTTACATGGCTGCTAATTCTGGAGGGAACACTTCCAACAATTTTGGATTATGTTAATTGAAGTTTTTTTTTTAATGGATTCCTTTATCAGATTAAGAAAATTTTCTCCCAACCTTAAAGTTGTGATTTTATTATGATTTCTTTTTCTACATCTGTTGAGATAATCTTATGTGTTTCTCTGTTTATCTATTAATGTGGTGAATGATGTTTAAACATTCTGTGAAATTAAATTTTCCTTATATTCCAGTGATAAAGCTTAACTTCATCACATATATATATACATATATATATGTTTTCAATTTCCAGTTGCCATAGAGTTCATTCCAACTCATGGAGACCCCATGTGGGTCAGAATAGATCCGTGTAATTAGAGTTTTCAAGGGCTGATTTTTCAGACGTAGATCACCAGGCCTTTCTTCCAAGCCTCTGGGTGAACTTTAACTTGCAAACTTTCAGTTAGATATCTCTCTAGATGGATGGATGGACGGATGGATGGATGGATAGATGGTAGATAGATAGACATAGCTGGCTTAAACAAAACAACTTTAGGGTCCCCAGCAATTTTTATAAGTATAAAAGATTTTGATGTCAAAAAGTTTGAGAGCCAGCGCTCTACCATGTAAGCCCTTTGAAAAAAACATAGTCATAAACCACTGTCTCAAGTAAAAACTAACAATCATACCATAATGTCATTAAATTCTCCAGTCAGTATTTCAATTTCCCCAATTTTGCATTCACTTTTTAAAAAGTAATATATTTGTTTAAATAAAAATTTAAATAAGGTCTATGTATCACAGTTTAAACCTCTTAATCCATAAGTTGCTTTTCTTTCAATTTATTTGGTGAAGAGAGAAGATTGTTTTTCCTGTATAGGTTTTGTAGTTTGGAATTGGCTGATTGTATTCACGCAGTATCATTTACCATGTTCCTCTGCGCTGTGCACTTCCCAAATACCATTAGTTAGATGTAGAGGCATGAACGGATTCCAATTTGATTTTTTGGCAAAACATTTCATAGGCGTTGCAATGTACAGTTGGTTTTTTTTTTGCTTTTTATGATGGTACTAGTCATTGATGATCATTGCCTAGGTTAATTTGCTAATTTGCTAGAGGCTGTAAAATGTGGTATTAGAAATCTCTTATTCCTTCTTTATTTATTAAACGGAGCATTTCCATTAAAATAAAATTTTTCCTCTTTGACTATTTAGTCTATTCAGGATTATTTTCTCTCAAAATCCAGAATACTTGCAGAAACCTTGCTAATTCTATTTTTGTCTCCGTACTGCCCCCAGACATTTGAGATGGTCATTAGAATGTTGTCTTCACACCCAGAACCAGTTAAAGTCATAAAGAGCTTGTCTCTCCTCTTTAGTTTGCTGAGAGCCAAGTTGATTCTTGCCTTTTGAGGGCCTGTGGATGGGGAGGCCATGTGAAGATACAACCTTCTCACCAAAATACTTGGGAAGCGCTTTACTTAATACACACTCAGAAAATCTGTAAACTGACAACCATGGTTTATTTGTACTTGTGGCTTTATTTTGTTGAAAGACCCTTTGTTTTTTATATACAAAAAGAAAAAATTTTTGATGGTTACGAGGGATGGGAGGGGTGGAAATGGAAAAACACTTAATAGACAATAAAAAACCCAAATAGATAAGTGGAAACTTTGATGAAGGGTAAGACAGTACACAATACTGGAGAAGCCAGCACAACCTGTACAAGGCAAGGTCATGGTAGCTCCATAGACACATCCAAACTCCCTGAAGGACTGAATTGCTGGGCTGAGGGCTGTGGGGACCGTGATCTCAGGGAATATCTAGCTCATTTGGCATAACATAGTTTATAAACAATATGTTCTACATTCTACTTTGGTGAGTAGCGTCTGGGGTCTTAAAAGCCTGTGAGCAGCCACCTAGCATACTCCACTGGTCTCACCCCATTAGGAGCAAGGAATAATGAAGAAAACTAAAGATACAAGGGAAAGATTAGTCCAAAGGACTAATGGACCACATCACCACAGCCTCCAGCAGACTGAGCCCAGAACAACAAGATAGTACCTAGCTACCACCATTGACTGCTCTGACAGGGATCACAACAGAGGGTCCCAGACAAAGCTGGAGAAAAATGTAGAACAAAATTCTAACTAAAAAAGAAAGACCAGACTTGTTGGCCTGACAGTGGCTGGAGAAACCCTGAGAATATGGCTCCTGGGCACCTTTTCAGCTCAGTAATGAGGTCACTTCTGAGGTTCACCCATCAACCAAAGATTGAACAGGCCCATGGAACAAAATAAGACTAAAGGGGTGCACCAGCCCTGGGGCAGGAACTGGAAGGCAGGAGGGAACAGCTGGTAATAGGGAACCCAGGGTTGAGAAGGGAGAGTGTTGACAAGTTGTGGGGTTATTAACCAGTGTCATAGAACAATGTATGCACTGTTTGATGAGAAACTAGTTTGTTCTGTAAACTTTCATCTAAAGTACAAAAAAAAAAAAAAAAAAAGTCCCTTTGTTCCTTAGGCATAGGACTGAAAACCTGAAACAGACTCTATTGCTGTGTATTGTAATGAATTAAAAAAAAAAAAAATTGGCCTTCACATTCACAATACCAGCGATCTTTCTGACAAATGTATAGAAAATCATTAACATTCAAGAGACTGTCAAGTGCCACAGGAGCCGAATGGCAGTGAAAGCCCTGGGAACAGTGGGTGGACCTGGCGCATCTGGCCGGACTGTCAAGCTCTGTCTGGCTCCACATCACCCTAGGACCAGAGCACATTCTTCACACGGATGCTGTATATTTTGCTTTTAGTCTGCATAAATTGTCAGCGTAACCTCAAGGCACCATGTATATATGTTATCTAAATTCTTAAGTGTTTCATTTCTTGTGGATAAATAACAAAGTATGAAATGTGATTTTTTTTTTTTTTTTTGCTGTCTCTGGGGTTCCTGATGAAAACGTCAAAGAGGCAGAGCTAACATGTGCCTTGCCTTGTCACGATTCATAGGTGTCACAGGTCAGTATTCTCTATCAGGCTTCTTCAAGTCTGTTCATTCCGAGAGTGGGCGAGAGTGTTTGGTGGATTGATTCAGAAAAGAGGGAGGAAGCACACTTGGGAGTCAACTGAACATCCTTGCTGCTAATCGACAGTGTTCCTCGTTTTTTCCATCAAAAAAGAGTGCACCAAACACTCCAAAGACATAGTATGAAACATTAAGAATGGTAAACTTCAGGTCTCTTATTTTAACGTTTGGGTTTGAAGTGAAAGGATTTCTGAGTCCAAGGACAATGTTCCACGAAGTCACAAAGGTATAAAAAAAAGGTATTGCCATTGAGTCGATACGACTCATAGCGACAATAGGCAAGTCATTATAATAATGAAGTCCCCCTTGTATAGATCAATAACCTCGTAGACTTGCCATTCCCCACTAGGCTTAAGGATGGGAAAATATGAGGGGAAATGTACCTCTTTTTCCTGCAAGTTTTGCTAGAGGTCCAGGGATTTCCTGCTCACCATGGAAAACTTACTGCCATGAAGGAAAACAAATGAAGGTTAAAATGTAAGAAATACTTGGAGATATTTGTGGACAGTTATCCTCCCCTTTCACAGGCTCTGTGGGCCTGTAAACAATCGGAAGAACACCCAGGACACAACCTGGATGTGAAGGGAGAACCAACCTTACCTGTGGCTCAGTGACAGCGGGACTGGTGGCTTGAGGGACAGCAGGATTTCTGCTTTCCTGTGTGACGAGCTTCCTTAGCCTCAGGTCCCAGAAGGCAGAGACCAGGGACCACATACCTGCCAGTGGCAGTGTTGTGACTCCTAGAGAATTTACAGGCCCCTGGGGTGAAGTAAGAGTTAGGCCTGGCAGATTGCGCATTGCCCCGGGATGAAGACAAACAGAGCAGGCATGGATGAGTGCCCGTGGGAAAAGAATGGTATCGGCTCTCACACAAGCCATTGTGCCCTGCGTGACTGGCTTCAGCAGAAATCTGGCAGCAAGAGAGGGAACTGAAGGAAGTTAAAAAAAAAAAAAAAAAAGGCAGACAATCCTCTCCCTCCTCATTCTTTAACTTTCTGATGAAAGAATGAAAAGTCACTACCAGATGTATCATGTGGAAGCTAATTATCTCATTCTTTCATCACCAAGAGAGAATCCATTCATATCGTCATGAGACCAAGCAGTATCCATGCAGAGCTGGACTCAAATAAATGTTTATCACTTAGAGCCACGAATCCTTTTACCAGGGAGATATTTTCTACTACTCTATAAGGTTTCATAAGGATGTGACAATTCATGTAACATGTTTAATTCAGCACCTGGAACATAGAGCTCAGAGTAAATAATAATAATAATAAATAAACAGGACCTAAAATTACTGTTTTACTATCTAATCTATGTTATTTTTTTCCAAAGAATAAAGCTAGTGGCCTAAATAAATATAAATTTTCTCTACAAAACAGTTATATTCTTAATTTGAAAGAAATTGGGAATCTAAAAAAATAAGTGTTCTATATTAATATATATGTAGGACTAGTAATGATTAGAAATCCATCCCCACAACTCAAACATGAGCTGCAGTATTTCATCAGTAAGAGCAGTAACCAGATATAAAATAGTGAATGAATAAATATAATTTTTGAATTAAAATAGAAACTTTTATTTTAATGCTATGAACAGTTATTTTCCACACACCAGTGACTAAAAATAAAAAGGTGAATAATGGCTTTTAATAATAGTAATAATGTAGAAGGACACTGTTGTTAGAAGCATAGGTCAATAAAAACTATCTTAAGGACAATATCTCAGTATGTGCCAAACACTTTAGAGTGCTTTCCTTTTGATCCGGTAATTTCATTTCCTAGGAGCCCTGGTGGCATGGTGGTTAAGAGCTTGGCTGCTAACCAAGAGGCTGGCAGTTTGAATCCACCAGCTGTTCCTTGAAAACGCTATGGGGCAGTTCTACTCTGTCTTACAGGGTCGCTATAAGTGGGAATCAACTCAACGGCAACTGGCTTTTTTTTAGGAGCTTACCCCAGGGAAATAACAGATAAATTCCACGAACATATATGCACAAGTATCTCACTGTGGGATTATTTCTACCAACCGCTCTCCCCCATCCCCTGAAAAACTTAATTGCCCATCATTTGAAACTTGGCTAAATAAATTATGGTAAATGTATTATATCCATTAAAAATGATGATGTAGATATACATTGGTATTAAAAGTGGTCATTATGTGTGATTTATTTAAAAATAAAGTTATAAAATAATTTAAAGTACGATCTTATTTTTATTAAAAACTTTGTTCTTCTTGTTGTTAATCAATTCCTACTCATGGCAACCCCATGTGTGCAGACTAGAACTCCTCCATAGGGTTTCAAGGCTGTGACCTTTCAGAAACAGATTGCCAGGCCTATCTTCTGAGGCATTTTGGGTGAGTTCAAACCACCAACCTTCTGTCTAGTAGTCGAGCACTTAGCTTTTTGGGCCACCCAGGGAACCTTATTAAAAATTACTACCTCTAATTATTGCTTGGTTAGGGAGTACATTTACCTTTATCTTCTTTATACTTTTGTATTTTAAAGACATTTTTTCAATATTCATCTATCATTTTTATGTAAACACTGAATCTATTTGCTAAAATACTTAATAGATTATGAAAAAATATTTTATAGAGAAATATTTATATTTCTCAGTATTTACAATATAAAGACCTTTCCCCAAGTTGTACTGGAGCCCTACGCAGGAATCTATTGTATAAAGTAATATTTTACAGTGTTCAGAAACATGATTTAGCAGTTCTTTGTTATATATATATTATTAAATGAAAAGAGGAGTGAAGAGAAGATGAAGGGCATCATAATGACATTAAATTAACATCCTAAAATAGTCAGTGGAATTAATTTTCATTATCCAATTTAGGGAACTATCAGCATTTGTTTGCTTAACCAAGTCATAGTCACTTCTTGCTTTTTGTCTTCTAAAGAAAATCAATGGTATGTCATTACATTAAATCATGTTCTTACACATCATCACTTAGCCAAAATATTGGCTTGACAAAATAATACCTTCGAGATTATGATGTTGAGACACCGACTGGGAATTTTGATTGCTATTCTCTTGTTGTGTTTTCAGAGCCTTTGTGAAGAAAGTTACCTAGTCTTCTGGAACTCTTTCTCCCCTTGTAAACGACAAAAAGAGATGCCAATGCCTTAGAAGGATCCAAGCGAGAAGTATGATGGTGGTGAGAGAACTTTGTAAACCTACAGCTTTAGTTATAAGGCTTAATTTAAAACAAAAGGAATGAGTAACAGTAGGTGGACTTGTAAATGAATATTTTTAAAGCAATATTTGAAAATCCATTTCTTCTTTTTTTAACCCACCAGAACCTTGGAAAGTGCTGTATCGTTTCCCACTACAATTCATGTCATCACTACCACCTAAAGTGTAAAAGATGCTTGCCTCTTGCCTGCCTTGGGTGTTACTGAGGTTGTAGCAGCCACTGCAAGAAAACTCAGATTTTGGCCAAAAAAAAAAAAAGCATTTTTCACTTGAGTTCTTTTTTCTTCCAAGTCAACGTGTATTTGGTTAATGATTTCAATGCTATTTTGGACCAAATATAATAAACTTTGAGCCAAATGTACAGCTTATTTCATGGTATGTTTAGAATCAAGCCTCTACTGCCAAAATAAGGAAGAAAGTTGGATAAAATCTGAGCAGTACAGACAGCTCCTCTGGAAACTTCTAAACATAAAATCTGTCTTGTCTGTCCAGAATTACCTGAATTATCAGAAACTGTACAAGTAGACAAATTAAAAAAATTTTTTATATTTTTATTTGTCTACTTGTACATAAAAAGCATTTCCTTTCTGACAAAATCTTTGTATTTCAGGAAACCAACTGAATTTTGGTTTCACTACCCACTAATCACTTGGAATGCATGGACCAAAACAACATATTAGAGAATATGGTGGCACACCTGGAAGAGTCTTTGCCATCCAACACTGTGTGAGCTTTCTATCTGTTGGAGGAAATATCTAGCAAGCGTTAAATACATTCTAAAACAATGCTGTAAAACCAAACCATAGTGGAGCATGTACAAGATCTATTCCACAAATACTTATTAATATTTCTATATTAATTATAGCATACTACTATTAATAACAATATAACATTTGCTCTACACTTATGCTGTATCAGACATAGTGCTAAGCACTTCTATCTCATTTAATCCTATAACAGTATGATCAGAGAGAGATCATTATTATCTCTATGTTGAGAGCACATAGACAAAATTAGCAGACTCATATAAGGTCATATAGTCTTGTACATGATTAAGCCAAAATATGATCCTACATAGTCTAACTTCCGAGCCTTGTTTTCAGCCATATACTACATTGCTGATAGCAGTAGTAGGTACTGAATGAACTACAAAGAAGTAAAAGGCGTGGCCACACCCCATGGATTTTTCTGTTTGGAATAAAGTAACCTTCTAGAGAGAATGGGCTGAGAACATGTCTGGTTCACTTTGGAAAAGACTTAAATTGTCTGTATTTCTGAAGTCAGGTTCCTAATGATAGAGGTGTCACACACTTGCCATTATTTCATCCAGCAACTCATGTGGACTTCCACTTTATGCCTCACTATAAAAGTGAAGCAGAGGTGGAGTCAAGATGGTGGAATAGACAGACGCTTCCAGTGAGCCCTCTTTACAACAAAGACCCCCCCGAAAAAAAACCAAGTGAAATGATCATATTTATGACAAGCTAGGAGCCCTGAACATCCAAGGCAAGCTTAGGAAATGAACTGAGGGGCACGGTGAGGAAGAGATGGTTCAGAAGTGAAAAGGAGTTACCGGACCTGAATCACGGGGAGCCCTTGGGCACCATTCTGGGAGTGGCAGCTGCGGGCGGAAGAATGGTGCTCTCGACATAAGCTAAGTACTTGAGTATATTTTACCATGCCCCCCCAGCCAGTTCCCAAGCTGGCTTCAGCGGCTGACTTCCCTGACCCTGAGATAGGCCCTGTTGAGTGCCTAGAGCCATCCTCCCAGCCTTGGAGAAGGGATAAATTTGCAATTAGGAGAAAAGATAATTTGCCAGCTTTACTAACCGGGGGAGCTCAGGACAGAAGCAGCTCCTGTCCAGGCATAAACAGTCCATGGACTTTGAGTACCTTTCCCCTCTGCATGGACCTGTGTGGGCCTATTTCAGGAGAATAGACCCTTGTTGGCAGACTCCAACCATTTCAGCTGTGTGACAGAGAGCTGGGTGTTTGATGCTTGACATTGCTTTGCCTATTAAACACGGTCCTCACCTACCCACATCAGGGGACTAAGGACTGGTGGCTCCACTCAGGTCACCCAGCCACCTGTGATAGAGGTCCAAGGATAACTGGTACCTCCCAGTCCTTACAACCAAAAACATTGGATGCCTATGGTCCGTCTGCAGAACCCACCCACCTGTACACTCCAGGGAACAGGAACATGCTTTCCTCAGAGACACCTGGGGGATGATTCACAGCCCCCTGCCTTGTTCAGAGTGTGACCCCCTGCTGCAACCAGATACTGGTACCTACATCAATTACCCCTGCCCATCTGTGACTGTAGGACAGAGCCTGTACCACACACTTGATGGTCGGCTACCTGGATATCTGAGCTGAATTCATACAAGAAAAGCAAATGGACTCCTAGACTGATATACCTGATAACATATCTAGCCATCTAGGGACAGGATGTCAGAGCTCCAAAGGTGAAAATAATCAAGCTAGCTCACTCAAGCAAACCATCTGGCATAACAAAACAAAGCAAGAAGCTACAACACGGTAAGCAAACATAAAGTAAACTAATACAATAACTTATAGATGGCTTGGAGACAACAGTCAATATCAAGTCACATAAAGAAACACAGCATGATCTCCTCAACAAGCTCTCAAAACAAAGAATCAAGGGATCTTCTAGAAGAAAGTGCCTTCCTGGGATTACCAGAGGCAGAATACAAAAGATTTATATACAGAACCCTTCAAGACATCAGGAAGGAAATGAGGCAATACGGAGAACAATCCAAGGAACACACAGATAAAGCAGTTGAAGAAATTGAAAACATTATTCAGGAACATAATGAAAAATTTAATAAGCTGGAAAAAATCCACAGACAGCAATCAAAGAAATTCAGAAGATTAACAATAAAATTACAGAAGTAGACAACTCAATAGAAAATCAAAGGAGCAGAACTGAGCAAATGGAAGGCAGGATTTGTGAACTTGAAGACAAAGCACTTGGCACCAATACATTTGAAGAAAAATTAGATAAAAGAATTTTTAAAAAAATGAAGAAAGCTTAAGAATCATGTGGGACTCCATCAAGAGAAATAACCTATGAGTGATTGCAGTACCAGAACAGGGAGGTATAACAGAAAATACAGAGAGAATTGCTGGAGATTTGTTGGCAGAAAACTTCCTTGGTATTGTGAAAGATGAGAAGCTATCTATCCAAGATGCTCATCGAATTCCATGTGAGATAGATTTTAAAAGAAAGTCACCAAGACATATTATAATCAAACTTGCCAAAACCAAAGAAAAAAGACAGAATTTTAAGAGCAGCTAGGGATAAATGAAAAGTCATCTACAAACCAGAGTCAATAAGAATAAGCTCGGACTACTCGGTAGAAACCATGCAGACAAGAAGGCAATGGGATGACTTATATAAAAATTTGAAGAAAAAAAATTGCAAGCCAAGAATCATATATCC
This sequence comes from Elephas maximus indicus, assembly GCF_024166365.1. Classification (NCBI taxonomy): domain Eukaryota; kingdom Metazoa; phylum Chordata; class Mammalia; order Proboscidea; family Elephantidae; genus Elephas; species Elephas maximus. The sequence continues at coordinate 70,009,081 of NC_064836.1, forward strand.
AGCAAAACTGTCTCTCACATATGAAGGTGAAATTAGGATATTTCCAGATAAACAGAAGTTTAGGGAATTCATAAACACCAAGCCAAAACTACAAGAAATACTAAAGGGAGTTCTTTGGTTAGAAAATCAACAATATCAGGTATCATCCCAAGACTAGAACAGTGGACAGAGCAATCAGATGTCAACCCAGACAGAGAAACCACAAAAATAAATCAAGATGAAAAAAAGTTCAAAACAGGGAACCAGAGACATTATTAAGTAAAAGATGACCACATTAAAACAATAAAGAGGGACTAAGAAATGTAGTCATAGATCTTTCATATGTAGAGGAAGTCAAGGCAATACAAAGAAATAAAAGTTATATTTAAATTTAGAAAAATAGGGGTAAATAATAAGGTAACCATAAAGGAGAAAAACTATCCTAAGCATCAAAATAAAATACGAGAAAAACATACAGACTCAGCAGAAACAAAATCAACAACAACGACTATCAGAAAAAGACAATATATAAAGATAATCTACTCAGCACATAAAATTAAGTGGGAAAAAGAAACTATCAACAATGCGCAAAAAAGGACATCAAAATGATAGCACTAAATTCATACCTATCCATAATTATACTGAATGTAAATGGACTAAATGCACCAATAAAGTGACAGAGAGTGGCAGAATGGATTAAAAAACACGATCCATCTATATGCTGCCAACAAAATACACCTTAGACTTAGAGACACAAACAAACTAAAACTCAAAAAAAAGGATGGAAAAAAACATATCAAGCGACCAACAATCAAAAAAGAACAAGAGTGGCAATATTAATTTCGGACAAAACAGACTTTAAATTTAAACCCATCATAAAGGATAAGGAAGGACACTATATAATGATTAAAAGGACAATATACCAAGAATATATAACCATATTAAATATTTACGTACCCAATAACAAGGCTGCAAGATACATAAAACAAACTCTATCAGCATTGAAAAGTGAGATAGACAGCTCCACAATAACAGTAGGAGACTTCAACACACCACTTTCGGTGAAGGACAGGACATCCAGAAAGAAGCTCAGTAAAGACACGGAAGATCTAAATGTCACAATCAACCAACTTGACCTCATAGACATATACGGAAAACTCCACCCAACAGCAACCAAGTATACTTTCTTTTCTAGTGCACATGGGACATTCTTTAGAATAGACCACATGTTAGGTCATAAAGCAACCCTTAGCAGAATCCAAAACATTGAAGTATTACAAAACATCTTCTCTGAACATAAGGCCCTAAAAGTGGAAATCAATAACAGAAAAAGCAGGGAAAAGAAATCAAACACTTGGAAACTGAACAATACCCTGCTCAAAAAAGACTGGATTATAGAAGACGTAAAGGATGGAATAAAGAAATCCATAGAATTCAATGAGGATGAAAACACTTCCTATCAGAACATTTGGGACACAGAGAAAGCAGTGCTCAGAGGTCAATTTATATCAATAAATGCACACATACAAAAAGAAGAAAGGGCCAAAGTCAAACAATTATCCCTACAACTTGAACAAATAGAAAGAGAGCAACAAAAGAAACCCTCAGGCACCAGAAGAAAACAAATAATAAAAATTAGAGCAGAACTAAATTAAATAGAAAATAGAAAAACAACTGAAAGAATTAATAAGACCAAATGCTGGTTCTTTGAAAAAAGTAACAAAATTGATAAACCATTGGCCAAACTGACAAAAGAAAAACAGGAGAGGAAGCAAATACCCCAAATAAGAAATTAGATTGGCGATATCACAACAGACGCAACTGAAATTAAAAGAATCATATCAGATTACTATGAAAAATTGTACTCTAAAAATTTGAAAACCTAGAAGAAATGGATGAATTCCTGGAAACACACTACCTACCTAAACTAACACAAACAGAGGTAGAACAACTAAAAATTGGTCTCAACCCACCTGGATCAAAGGAGAATAAAGAACACCAAGGACACAAAGTAATTGTAAGCCCAAGAGACAGAAAGGGCCACATAAACCAGAGACTACATCAGCCTGAGACTAGAAGAACTACATGGTGCCTGGCTACAACCGATGACTGCCCTGACAAGAAACACAACAGAGAACCCCTGAGGGAGCAGAAGAGCAGTGGGATGCAGACCCTAAATTCTCATAAAAAGACAAGACTTAATGGTCTGACTGAGAGTAGAAGGACCCCAGTGGTCATGGCCCCCAGACCTTCTGTTGGCCCAGGACAGGAATCATTCCCAAAGCCAACTCTTCAGACAGGGATTGGACTGGACAATGGGATGGAGAGGGATGCTGGTGAGAAGTCAGCTTCTTGGATCAGGTGGACACTTGAGACTATATTGGCATCTCCTGCCTGAAGGGGAGATGAGAGAATGGAGGGGTTTAGAAGCTGGCGAAATGGACATGAAAAGAGAGAGTAGAGGGAGGGAGCAGGCTGTCTCATTAGGAGGAGAGCAACTGGGAGTATGTAGTAAGGTGTATGTAAGTTTTTGTGTGACAGACTGACTTGATTTGTAAACTTTGTAAACAATAAAAAATTAAAAAAAAAAGTGAAGGAGCGGGATTTCTGCTTCCAGGATGATGGAGTAGGCATGTTCTTTCCTATTCCTCCCACTTAGTGCCACTGAAAATCCTGAACATTATATATAGAACAAACATAAGAAGATTGTGAACACTGGGGAGAAGAAGGAAGGCAACCAGGGTCAAAAAAAAAGAAGATTGTGAACATTGGGGAGAAGAAGGAAGGCCACCAGGGTCATTAGGACATGAGAAATAACACAGCAGTGAGTTCCTGGGTTTTCTTTTAACGTCTTACGTCCAAGATTTAGAGTTGAAGAAGCCAGCAATCTAGAAATGTCCACTGATTCAGAAAAAAAAAGGGTCCATTTAAAGTCTGCTCTCTCCAGCCAAAGGACAAGAAAGGAACAGCCTAGCAAGATAGAAAACTTTCACACAATAACCTCTTTGTTCCAGACAAATACTGCAGAAAAACCATACCTGCTCCCACCAATGTCATTGAAGACTGAATGATGAGACTAAACTTCTGTCTTCATCAGGCTGTGTAAAGATGCCATAGGGGCAGTCTCTGACCTCCTCTAACTGTACCAGGGGGAAGAGGAACCACGATCAACAGCCCAAGGCTGATTCCTAAGAGGTGGAGGTCAGACATGCCTCCTCTCTCCGCTGTCTTTACTAATTCTGACACCAACCATCTCTTACACAGCACTCTCCACTTCTCTGCTGGGTTGGATGATTTACTGCAGTGGCCACATAGAATTCACAGACCATACAATTATGGGGTTTATTAGGGAAGTTAACAGATTACAATTCAGGTTCAGGAACACTCAAGATACAAATCTTCCATCTGGACAGCCTCTTCCCAATTGTGCTTGCAGGCATGCCTCTTTCTGGCCCAAGGCCACTCCCCAGAGGCACTCAGCTTTCTCTTTCCCTAAGCCAGGAAGACCACCATGCCAGTCTACTGCTGCTGAGTCTCTGCTGCCATCACTTCCCAACATCTTTAGGGTTAAAACTTGCTCTCTTAGTCTCCTGTTTCTGGGAGCTTCTCAGTACAGGGATCCGGGCCCAAAGTTTGCACTCTCCACTCCTGGCTGTTCCTCCTTGATGATGGTAGGATCCTCCTTTCTGCTCTGGAGTTGGCTCTCTTTCAAGGCGAAACTGACCAATCCCCTTGGTGGGCCACAATTACCCTATCACAGACTTGCCCAATCACCTGGGTGAGAGTTACAAGATCATGGCTAGAAAGGCCACACAAAAGTAATCAATTACGCAGCAGCTTGTAATAAGGCATTCCAAACTCCCACATAGGTAGTATCAGAGAAAGTTAAGTAGGGAGCCAGGACTTTAATCCTTGCTGGCAAGTAACAAATCTTTTCCCCCAGGGGTGTAAGTAGAGGCCATGTGGGGAACCTGAACTTCTACTCCCACTTGGAAGCAGCAAGGTACCTCTCCCTGCTACAGCGATGCCAAAGGAGGCCTACCGGAGAGTCAGGACTTTCACCATCTCCTAGAAGTAATGAGGCCTCTCCTATCACAGTGTCTAAGACCAGGTTGGGGCCTAGAACTCCCACCCTACTCAGCAGTAATAAGGGGCTTCCCCTTCCAAAAGTCAACAGAGGCTGAGTGGAGAATGTGGACTTCCATCTCCGTCTGGTGGTAATGAAGCAGTGCCACCCTGTCCCTTACCAAGGCAGTGTAAATAATAATAAAGCCAGCTAAAACAGAAAGTCTAAATAAGATCCAGAGTCTCAGAACATAATACGAAAATGTACAGAGAATGGATTCAGCAAACCTGAGGGCAGAACAATGGAGTTCACCCAATATGGACAACAGAGAGAAACAAAACTAAAACAAACAAACAAATAAAGTGAACAGAGTCTCAGGAACCTATGGAACAATAAAAAAAAGATCCAATATTCATACCATTGAGGTACCAAAAGGAGAGGAAAAAGACAGTGGGGCTGAAAGAGTATTTAAGGAAATAATGGCTAAAAATTTTCCAAATTTGGCAAAAGACAAAGACTTAAAGATTCAAGAAGCTGAGAAAGCCCCAACAGGGTAAAACCAAATAATTCCAGGCCCAGACACATCATAAGTAAACTTTTGAGAACTAAAAATAGAGAAAATTTTGTGAAAGCACCTAAAGAAAATTGACACCTTACCTTTAGAGGAAACACAATTTGAATGACAGGGAATTTCTCATTGAAAACCATGGCAACTAGAAGGAGGTGGAGCAATATTTTTCAGGTGCTGAAAGTAAAGAATGGTTAAACCAGAATCCTACACCTAGTAAAATATCCCTCAGGAATGAAGGGGAAGTCAAGACATTCTCAGAAAAAAGAAAACTAAAAGAATTTGTTACAAGCGGACATCCTCTGAGATAATTCCCTGAACAGAAGGGAAACAATCAAAGAATTATCCCTGGAACATTAATGCACTGCTCGTGCAGGTTACCTCGGAGGCAGCCCCAACATCCCCAAGCAGCCACAAGACTACTAGAATAAGGACCCAACCAGTAATAATAATCCCAACACAGGTGTTACGTTCATCCAGTCCAATCGAGTCACACTCATGAGACACCTGCACAGTGTTGGCAGAATGAAAACAGTTTATAACTTACAGGAAGCAGACAGGAAACAACAGGAAGAGCTTCATGGAGAGTTGCTCCTTCCTGGGTTCAGAAGGCTGTCTGGGTGGAATGGAGACTCCTGTACATGTGCCCTACATTGCAACGTAAAAGAGGGACCCCAAAGTCTCATACTTACTGGGTTGTATACTCCAAGAGCCACATGACTTACTGAACTAAGCACAGTTGCAGATTTTCTGACTGGACAACCTAAGGAGGTTTATGGTCTTTGCAGCCAGACATATAGAAGCCAGCTGGAGCCCCACCCCCCCCCCAAAAAAAACCCATCGCTGTTGAGTCAATTTCGACTCATAGCGACCCTATAGGACAGAGTAGAACTGCCCCGTATGGTTTCCAAGGAGTGCCTGGTGGATTCGAACTGCTGACCTTTTGGCTAGTGGAAGTAGCTCTTAACCACTACGGGACCAGGGTTTCCCCACCCCTGGTAAAAAAAAAAAAAGTAGCCACTAATAATCTTTGGTTTCTGTATATTTGTTTATTTCTCTTAAGTGAGATCATATATTTGTCCTTTTGCAACTGCCTTTATTTTGTTCAGCATGATGTTTTCAAGATTCATCCATGTTGTGGTATGCATCAGAATTTCAAAGTAGCATAAACCACATTTTGTTTATCCATTCATCTGTTGCTGGGCGTTCTGGTTGTTCCCACCTTTTGGCTATCGTGAAAAGTGCTGCAGTGAACATTGGTGTATTATATAACATTCTTTAAATGACAAAACTATACTAATGGAGAACAGATTAAGCATCTGCCAGGCATTAAGGAAGTGTTGAAGAAAAGAGCGTAGTGGGCGAGGCTATAAAAGTGCAACATGAGGGATCCTTGTGGTGATGGAAATGTTCTATGCTTTGACTGTATCAATTTTAATATTTTGATTGTGATATTATACTGTTATCATTGAAGAAAACTAGGTGAAGGGTACATGAAATCTCTCTGTATTTTTTCTTGCAACTGTACGTGAATCTACAATTATCTTAAAATAAAAAGCTTAAAAAAATTTTTAAAACGTGGTTTTGTTTGTTTTAAAGGAGCACAACATTGGATTCAGAAGACTTAGATTTTGCCCAGTATCATCACTCAAGAACCCTATGACCTTGGGTTAGTTACTTCAGGGCTAATGGTTAAGCACTGGGCTACTGACTGAAAGTTTGGTGGTTTGAACCTGCCCAGAGGCATGTAAGAAGAAAGACCTATCAATCTACTTCTGAAATGTCACGGCAATGAAAATCCTATGGCGTGCAGCTCCACTCTGACACACATGGGGTCACCATGAGTTGGAACTGACTCATCAGCAACTGATGTGGTTTTTTGGTTTTCTGAATCACCTCAGCTTCAAAAAAGGAGCCCTAGTGACACAGTGGTTAAATGCTTGACCGCTAACTGAAAGGCCAGAGATTTGAACCTACCAGCTGCTATGTGGGAGAAAGATCTGGCAGTTTCCTAATTTGCAAGATTTGGAGACTTAAATGCATTGATTTCTGAAATAAAGTTTCAGTTCCAGAATCCTGTGAAGAGATTTAATTTGTTAAGAAAGACTCTCTCCATAAAATACAACATTTTCTCTACCACTGCAGTACAGTCCATGAGGATTACTTGAAATTCCAGCAAAAAGGCACACCCAAGTGTGAAGATCTTGAACTTGGGAAAGATCAATCTGCTTGTTCATTGATGGGAAAATCTCTAGAAAGAGTCCTCCACCCAGCACAAGACAGCGTGTTCCCATAATATTAGAGATGAGAAACTGGTTTAAGATTAACTCAGAAACCTCTACCATCTCAGCCTATCAGAGAACCAAAGAAATATTTCCTTTCTAGCTTTTTTTTTCTTCCCCAGAAAATGGACTTTTCCCAGGCCCTGTTTCCCAGGGAGAGAGGATAACCCACATATATGTGTGGCAGGTCCTTTAATTCACTTTAGCTTTGCAATGTTGGATTTGGCTTAGTTAATAGGCCTAACATGTTTACATGACATTTGGGGCACGCTTCTTCTGGTCTTTTGTCTGTCACCAACTAATGGACTCCAAGACCATCTGGATATGAATCCACTGCTCTTGCTGGAAGCTAGTCTGTAATATATTATATCCACACAATTTTTTATTTCCTCCATTAAAAATCCACGAGGCCTTCACAGAACTTTCAAGAAGCAAGGTTATTATTTAGAAACCCCATGACTTTTAAATTCACAAAGATTTTTCTTAAAACAGTAATACTCTCCTTCAGAGTTCACATTACATTGGTAGTGATACATATTCAAAACAATAGAGTGACATAATTTGTGTTGATGATGCACATGGTGCAAGATACACATAAAAACCGTGGGACAGGTGAAGCTTTGGGAGTGGCCACACTTTTTAATTTTTTTTTAACCAACTGTTTAACTATTGGAATAATCCTATAAATTTCAATCTAAAGCTGGGCTCTGTAGCCTGTTTTTGTTTGTTAGTTTATTTGTTTAAAACAAGTTAGGATTTTGAAGACTGTAAAATGGTTTCTGAAAATTGTCATGCCTGAGTTCTTGGGAGTTCAAAGAAGCTGGGATACAACTTTTAGTTCATGTATACACTCACAAATATTTTTGGAACCTGCTATGTTTATTTTTACGTGTCAAGCACTCTCTAGGTGCTGGGGATGGACATGGGCAAATAGGAACTGACCACAACACTGTGTGCTAAGCTCTGTAATAGACACAGGCACAGGTGCTAGTGGAGGACAAACGAAGTCGAATAACCTAACCTTGAGTTGAGTTTTCACATGTATGCTCTTGCTTTCTAAACTCAGAAACCTGTGGGAACAGGGATGTCCACTTCCCTACAGGAAGAATATCATATGGGCTCAGAGGTTTCCGGGTACCAGGCTACCGATAGTCCCAGAAATCTCCTGTAAGTATCTGACCCCAAAATCCGGACTTCCTGTGCCAAGCTGCCTAACTCACTGTCAAGGTTGCTCATGCCACCTTCACTGCTCCTGATCCCGGAGATGAAAATGAACCTACCGCTAAACAGCTGACATGCGTTGCAGGCTCGGCAGAACTCTGGCTCCACAGGCCTCCCTGCAAGACATTCCTCTATGTAACTTAGCTTTTCCTCCTAGTGACTCAGGCCTGGTGAGTTTTTCCTTCCTTCTACAATAAATCTATTCCTTATACTTGGCCATGTAACTTTTTCGAATGTATCCTGAGCCCTGTCGCAGGACAAGTGAAAACCCACCAAACCCTCTTTGAAAAACAGGCTTCCCTGGTGATGTCGAAATGGAAATCATAAGATGGTATGTTGAGGTTTTCCCCTAAACTTACGCAACACTAGAGGAGCAGGCTTGTTGGAGGGCAACTGAGTATCCTCATGGACGGGCTGACCTTAGGTTCCCCGTGTAAAACCAGCTTTCCCTACTCCAGACTGCTGGAAGGCGTTAGCGTCTGGTTTGTCTGATTTGATTATGAGCCCCCTGGGCAGGAACTTTGTCTAATTCCATGTTCTCTGCAGCACCCAGCCCATTGTTGGCACCACCGAAGGCCAAAGAACACTCAATCTCTTAACTAATAATAGGATTGACTTCCCAACTTAACGTGATGAGGTTGCTGACATTTTTAAGCCAGTGTTCCTTTTGACTTGTATTTCATATTTGTGTCTGGAGAGCAAGCTTCACGTGTTACTGAATCACCTCTGGGCTGATCTTTTCAGGAAATGTAGGCATGAGGTTGAGTGTTTTTCAACCGCGAGTTTTGGGAACACAGACTGCTGAAGTATGCTGGGGTACACAATGGGGAAATGTTTCTAACAGTTTCAGTTTTTTTCAGTAGTCATGGGGGTCTCTGTGAGCCAAGCATGCAGGCTGGTTAGCAGATGTGACCATAAAGCCAGCAGGTCCCTTCAACACAAATAATTCATTCCGGTTTTTCTGTTCCTAAGGAAAATGGTCAGCTTTTCTATGTATTGAGAAAGTCTTTTTAAATGTACTGAATTTATAGTTAAATTCCTCTCGATGTTACTTAAGCCACTATATTGATTTCTATAAGTAGACATTAGATATTCTGTATAGAATTTCACATCTCAAACTTAACAAAGCTTTTCTGTGCAAATCTATCTTAATTCAACTGGAAATGGTAAATGTCTTAATAAAAAGAGGACACTTTCATTATATGATTTTTTTTCTTGCCATTTAGCATGTCTTGTAGGTTGATATATTGGGTAACAGGAACTGGGGTAAATAGGCTCAATGTGAAGTTTTATGTTAATGTGGCTAGGAGCTGAGCTGTGTTTTAATAAAGCCACTATAGGGGTCACTCTGAGTCAGAATCGGAATAAACTCTACAACAATAAGTTTGGTTTTGGATTGGTAGTTGTGGGTGCCAGAGGCTATAAATTCCTCAAGTATCCTGTTTTGTGTCCCCTGTTGTCTTTTGAAACCATGGCGGAGTAGTGGTTAAGAGCTACTGCTAACCAAAAGGTTGGCAGTTGGATCCGCCAGGCACTCCTTGGAAATGCTCTGGGGCAGTTCTACTTTGTCCTACAGGATCGACTATGAGTCGGAATAAAGTCGACAGCAATGAGTTTTGTTTTGTTTTTTCCCCTTGGTTGTCTTTGAACTTCTCTAAGAACTCCTCGGAGACACTGCATTTTATCGTTCTTTCAACTATAATCTGCTGTTCCTATATTGGAGCCCCACTGATGTGGTGGTAAGGAACTTTGGTAAGGTGTAGAGGAGGGGAGCTCAGTCTTTTAGCTGGCCTATGTCCTTGGGAAGAAAACCTTGTGGGGCAGTTGTTAAAGCACTTGACTGCTAACCAAATGGCTGGCGGTTTAAACCCACCAGCAGCTCCACTGGAGAAAAGCCCGGCAATCTGTTCCAGTAAAGACTACCTATTGCCATCAAGTCAATTCCGACTCGCAGTGACCCTATAGGACAGAGTAGAATTGCCCCACAGGGTTTTCAAGGCCATAAATCTTTACAGAAGCAGACTGCCACATCTTCCTCCTGTGGAACGGCTGGTGGGTTCAAACTACCCACCTTTTGGTTACCAGCCAAACATTTTAACTACTGCGCCACCAGGGTTTTTGCCGTAAATATTGTTGTTATTGTTACTGTTGTTAGGTGCCATTGAGTCTGTTGTGACTCATAGTAACCTTATGTACAACAGAACGAAATAATGCCTGGCCCTACGCCATCCTCAGAATTGTTGCTATGCTTGAGCCCATTGTTGTAGCCACTGTGCCAATCTGTCTCGTTGAGGGTCTTCCTCTCTTTTGCTGACCGTCTAGCGTGATGTCTTCCTCCAAGAACAGCCTAAGAAACCCTATGGGGCAATTCTACTCCGTAAAATATGTCGCTATGAGTCAGAATCCACGACAAAGGGTTTGGTTTGGTTTTGGATGTCCTCGGGCTTTGATGGAAACCCTGGTGATGTAGTGGTTAAGAGTTTGCCTGCTAACCAAAGGTCAGCAGTTTGAATCCATCAGGCACTCCTTGGAAGCCCTATGGGGCAGTTCTACTCCGTGCTATAGGATTGCTGTGAGTCAGAATCCACTCAACTGGATGGCAAAGGGTTTGCTTTTTTTTTTTTTGGTTCGGGCTTTGATCTTCATGAGTGTTTCTTAGCCCTCTCACCCTTTACCAGACACAAAGAAGGTAAAGAAGGGCTGCAGCCAGGAAAATGCCCTTGCCCCAGGTTTGATAAGGTAAAGGTAAAGCTTTCTTTTTTTTTTGGGGGGGGGGGGTGCCTGGAGTATAGGTCTTTCTTATAGAGAACACTCTGGGTTTATTTCAAAATGGTTTCATTTTTCCTCCCTCTGCCAGAGCCTTGAGGGAGTCTTTCCTGATTCTTCTTATGAGGTCCTGGTGGGGTTTCTCGAAGAAAAACCCGAGAAAGTGTGGGGTTGCATCTAAGACTGCAGCCTCTAGGAGTTTCTCACTCCTAAGAAAGTCCATACTCAGGCTCCAGCGATTCATCAAAATTATCATTGGTGTGTTTCTACCAGTCTATGGCTCCAGCAGCTTCTGCTCCAGGTAAGCGGGTCTCAGCTGTGACTCTCTGGATTGACCTATCTCTCCTGGTTTCAGCGTGATGCTGTTCCCTGCCACCTCAGTCCTCTGTTGGATCCAAGAAAAGTTGTTGATTTTCAGTTTGTTTAGCTTTCTTCTTGCAACAATGGGATGACCTACAATCACTTTACGTGTCGGAGCTGAACCATTACGTGATTTTTCATAGGTAAAAATAAATTTGATAAAGGGGGGTTGAAGTGTTGCTGTTACCCAAAGCAGGTACTGCTCCTGGGGCTTTTCTTCAATAAAGACACACCAAGGTGAGGAGGGAGGAACTGCAGTTATTGCAAGCTTGCAGGCAAGGAGCAAGGAGGTGTATACTTCAAATCAAGCTCCCTAATTCAAGAGAGGTGGAACCTTTTATACCATCTGTCACAAGCAAATAAATACAAACATTCTGGACCACATAGGTTGTCACGGCATGCAGGTACAATAAGACAAATTACATTTTTTTCCTTCGGCATGTAGGCCACTGAACTCAGTTTGACTAGTTTGAGCCACACCTAGGGCTTTGATGACAGTGGGCTGGAGGGGAAGATTCCGCTTGGTCTGAGCAGCTGCTAACTGAGCCACAGAGAGCTATCATTTAACGTATTTGTTTGATAATGGCTAAGCAGCTCCTGGCTGAGTTGGCCATCATCGCTATAAATAGTTGGACTGAAAATTATTTTGAATTATGCTCAAAGCTTATTTCTAATAATGAAGTTAAGTGAATACCAAGATTAAAATGGTTGGCAGAGCTTGACAGGCTTTCCACTGGCCAAATTTGGGACAATAACATGCATTATAACAAATAATGAGTGGAATGAACTATAGTGTATTACATTTAAAAAAGGAATCCAGTAGTCCATAATGATATCCCCAAAATAATTACGTGTTGGGGAATGTAAAAATAGAAAACTCTCCTTTACAGAAAATTGGTAACTAATAAATGTAGAAGAAATGATAAGATTTTAAAATTACTATTTTGCCAACACCACAGCAATAATTGATTCAGGCAACATGTATTAATGGATGCCAAAATCATCAAGGAAAAGCTCACTGGAGGACAAGGTAATCACATAGTCTCACAGTAACACCTCACAGATTGCTTATTAATCACGAAAGGAAAAGAGTACCATTACAATGCAGAATTCTGGCAGATACTACCTTAACCAAGTGATCAACCTAACATCCCCCAAACTGGGATAAACTTACCATGTGCTGCCTGATATGGTGATCTATAACAGACGTAGCATCACATATTTTGTAGTTCTGCCAAAGATGTTTTACCTGAATCAAATTAAGAGAAAATATTTATTTTAGAATACTGTACAAAACAAAGTTTCAGTCTCTTAAAAAATGTCAATGTCATGAAAGAAAAAAAAACAGGGAAATGTTTTAGATTAAAGAACAATAAAAAAAAGACTTGAAAACTAAAGGCAATGCATGAATCTTCATTGGATACTGAACCAGGAAGGAGGGGCATTAATAGAAAGGATTTTATTGGGTTACATGGTAAATTTGAATATGAACTGTATTTAGATAACAGTATTATATTGATGTTAAAATTTCTTAGCAGTAATTATATTGTAATTTTAGGAGAATGCCCTTGTTTTAGAAGAGAAATGTGAAGTATTTGGGAGTGAGTATCATGTTGCCTGCAATTAATTAACTGTCAAGTGGCAGGATGTTAACTGCTCATAAGTCTAATTGAAGGGTTCTTTTTGCAACTTTTCTGCAAACTTGGCCTTTTTCAAAATTAAAAAAAGTGAAAAAATTAGTAAAATGAATGGCAGGAGTAATGATCATTATAAAATCAAATACTCTACCTTTTGCACGCTAGGCATCATACAGAGAAAAAATTCAGCTTGCCCATGATCAATAGGCATGATGAATATCACTCATAAGTACTGTGCTCCTTCAAAAAAAATCACCTATATAAGACCAAAAGGTCAACAATTACTTTAAAACAAAGATGAGAATGTAAGGGGCCAGGAAAACTAGATTATGAGAATGGAAATAATGAGAATGTTCATGAACTGTGAAGAATGTAACCAATGTCACTGAACAACTTGTGTAGAAATTGTTGAATGGGAACCTAAACTACTGTGTAAGGCGTCACCAAAAACACAGTAAAATATAATTTTTAAAATAAAGCATACTGGAAGTTCTTTTAACAAGCTATATTTGAATGAAGATTCTGTAAATGAGACGTTAGTTATAGTGAAATAGTCAGCCAAATATACAGAAGCATAAAGAATATAGTAGATAGTCCAAAAAATCCTTGAGTAGAAAACTCTTGCAAACGATGTAGAAATTTACAAGGACTTTAGCATACAGTGATAGGAAATTAAAAGTAAAGTTTTGGATGCAATCAACTCACACGTATTTTATTTATTGCTACCTAAACATGAAATTTTTTCCATTCCCTTTAGTTATTCTATGTTCGAGAGCAAGTCCCAGAGTCTCTTCTGACATTCGTTTCGGTCTTTCCTTTCTTTCCTGTTTTTTTTAATGACCATTTGCATTCTTCATGTATGATGTCCTGGATGTCATCCCACAACTTTTCTGATCTTAGGACATTGGTGTTCAATGCATCACATCTATTCTTGAGATGGTAGCTAAGTGGTTGGAAGAAATGATGAAGTAAAAGAACTGAATAGAAGATTTCGAAAGGTGGTTCAAGAAGATAAAGTATTATAATGAAATGTGCAAAGACCTGAAGTTAGAAAACCAAAAGGGAAGAACACGCTCGGCATTTCTCAAGCTCAAAGAACTGAAGAAAGAATTCAATCCTCAAGTTGAAATATTGAAGAATTCTAGGGGCAAAATATTGAACAACACAGAAAGCATCAAAAGAAGATGGAAGGAATACACAGAGTCACTGTACCAAAAAGAATTGGTTGACATTCAGCCATTTCAGGAGATAGTAGTTGATTAAGAACCAACGGTGTTGAAGGAAGAAGTGCAAGCTGCACTGAAGGCATTAGCAAAACAAAGCTCCAGGGATTGACAGAATGCCAGCTGAGATGTCTCAACAAACAGATGCAGCGCTGAAGGTGTTCACTCATCTATGCCAAGAAATTTGGAAGACAGCTATCTGGCCAATCAACTGGAGAAGATTCATATTTGTGCCCATTTCAAAGAAAGGTGGTCCAACAGAATGTGGAAATTATTGAACGATATCATTAATATCACACGGAAAGTTTTGCTGAAGATCATTCAAAAGCAGTTGTAGCAGTACATCAACAGGAAACTGCCAAAAATTCAAGCCAGATTCAGAAAGGACGTGGAATAAGGGATATTATTGCTAATGTCAGAGGAACCTTGGCTGAAAGCAGAGAATACCAGAAAGATATTTACCTGTGTTTTATTGACTATGCAAAGGCATTCGACTGTGTGGGTCATGACAAATTATGGATAACATTGCAAAGAATGGGAATTCCAGAACACTTAATTGTGCTCTTGAAGAACTTGTACACAGATCAAGAGGCAGTCATTGGAACAGAGCAAAGATATACTGAGCGTTTAAAATCAGGAAAGGTGTGCATCAGGGTTGTATCCTTTCACCATACCTATTCAATCTGTGTGCTGGGCAAATAATCCGAGAGGCTGGACTATATGGAGAAGAACACAGCATCAGGATTGGAGGAAGACTCATTAACAACCTGCAATATGCAGAGGACACAACCTTGCTTGCTGAAAGTGAAGAGGACTTGAAGCACTTACTGATGAAGATCAAAGACTAGAGCCTTCAGTATTATACCTCTAGAAAAAGAAAATAAAAATCCTCACAACTGGACCAATAAGCAACATCATGATAAACAGAGAATAGATTGAGTTGTCAAGGATTTCATTTTACTTGGATCCATAATCAATGCCCATGGAAGCAGCAGTCAAGAAATTGAAGGATGTATTGCACTGGGCAAATCTGCTGCAAAAAACCTCTTTAAACAGTTAAAAAGCAAAGATGTCACCTTGAGGACTGAAGCGCATGTGACCCAAGTCATGGTATTTTCAGTTGCCTCATAAAACCCCAAAAAACCCAACGCCGTCAAATCGATTCTGACTCATAGCCTCATATGCACACTAAATCTGGACAATGAACAAGGAAGACTGATGAAGAATCAATGCCTTTGAATTATGGTGTTGGCAAGGAATATTGAATATATCATGGACTGCCAGAAGAATGAACAAATCTGTCTTTGGAAGAAGTACAGACAGAATGCTCCTTAGACACTAGGCCTTCAGACATATTATCAGTCCCTGGAGAAGGACATCATGCTTGGTAAAGTACGGGGTCATTGAAAAAGTGGAAGACCCTCAAGGAGATGGATTGACATGATGGCCTCAACAATGGGCTCAAACATAGCAATGATTGTGAGGATGGTGCAGGCAGGGCAGTGTTTCATTGTGCTGTACGTAGGGTTGCTATGAGTAGGAACCGACCCTATGGCACCTAACAATAACAACAACAAACATGAAAATGCTAAGAAGAAGATTAACATCAAATATAAATGATTACAGTAAAATGTCCTCTTCCCTTAATTAAGAGCCTTGCTCAAACCCATTTTGGACAAAAAGGTGTCACTTTGCTGCACTGGTTACTTTGACGACACATGAAATAACAATAACCTGCACTTAGTCCTGGCTCTGCAGCTTTTTCTGACTAGGATACTTTTAAAGGTGCCTTCTTTCCTGCAAGACAGCAAGTGACAGTAAAGTGATTAAACCTACAGCAAAATCCAACATAAAGTTCAGACTGAGTGTTGCCACCTGCTAGGAACTTTCGTAAAGTGTGTCTGAGTAAGGTTTTTGTCCTTCCACGTCACCTTCTCTAGCCAAGACCCCAAAGAGAAGTTCGTAGCTGTTTCACAGACACGGAGGGAGAGTAATAAGGGAGAGGGGGGAGAGGGATTATCTTGCTATCTTATCTATCTGGGGTAAAAAAGCACTGGATGTGTCAGGAGAAAACAAAACCAAACCAAAAAATCCTTCATGTTGAGACGTGTTTTATTAAATAGTTCATTCCAATGAGTGTCATTGATAAACTAACTTTTTCTGAGGAATTTCAGAGGCCTGCTATAAATTGCAATTGCCACAAGGAGGACTGCAGTACAGACATCTTTACAGAATGACTCACCTGGGAAAGAAGCCTTGCCTTCTTCTTTGCCAAGCTCCAAGAATAAGAAGTTTGTTTTGTGTGTGTGTACTACAGTTTGTTTACCCATTCATCTGTTGACGGGCACTTAGGTTGTTTCCATCTTTTTGCTGTTGTGAATAACACAGCAATGAACATGGGTGTGCATGTCTATTCATGTGACGGCTTTTATTTCTCTAGGATACTATCTTAGGAGTGGGATTGCTGGATCATATGATATTTCTAACTGTGGACACATCACGGGGTTGGCCGCCAATATCACAAAACAATTTGCGTATTGCTTAATGAGAGTCTAATTTGCTCTGTAAACTTGCACCTGAAACAATTAAAAAAAAAAAATCTGTTTTGAAAGGGCTATGGTTACAGCTGGAGAAAAGGACAATGACTTTCAAGGGGAATTAGAGGACATGGAAGGAAACACAGCAGGAAGTGAAGACCCCTGACCCTCCAAAGGCAGCCCTTTCTCACTTGCTGTTTGATACTGGGAAATAGGAAGTGGGTGCGGGGCTAGGGAAATAAAGAAAGTGAAAGCAGGGGTGGGAATTTGTCCCCTGCTTCTCTGAAATTTACATTTTCCTTCCAACTCCCATTTTCTCCTTTTGGAGCAGGAGTAGGATATTTGCATCTCAGAATCTGATGAGGGAAAACAGAAGAGAATGACTTAAAATTGGCTGCATTGGAGTTTTCCCTCAGTTCGTGCTGTAGCTGGAGATGGCTACTGCTCTGGGCTGACTGCAAAGCCTGGACTTCAAACAAACCTCATTCATATTCTTCAGACATTTCTCTGATGCTGGTTTCTGTGTCTTAAGACCCTGGGATAAAGCATGGACTTTGGAGTCAGGCAGTTTAGGGTTCATTTAAGCTCTCAGTGTATATCTTGTAATAATAATAAGAAGAAGATAATATTAGCTGCCTGTTGTCTGAGAATTAAATGAGCTGGTATATTGAGGGTTCATCATCACGCATGAGAGTGGTAAAGGTTCAGGAAGCGACTGCTGGCCCTTCTCTTCAGCCACTAAGGAAGAACAAGCAGCAGCATCTTTCTTTTGAATCTGGTCATGGAACCAAAACGTGGGTTATGAAGGCAATGACATTCAATATATCCTGGCTTCCTATGATGTAAATATGGGCACTGTACAATGCTGGGCCTAGACAAATTTCTAAAGGAGACAATATTTGTCTTTAATGTTCTTTTTATGCTCCTTCCAAATTAGCTCTCATTTCCATGAATGTGTTTGTTCACGCCTCCTTTCTCATCTTGGCATTTCATGTGGCATGTCTTCACTCCCATGGAGAAACTACCTTACACTTTCCCCACGTTCTTTTTCGAAGATACCACTTATGACTCCTCGAAACCAACCAGAGCTCTGATGTAAAGTTCCATTTCCTTTACTTTTTTATTAACAAGTGGGCACAGACTTTGCGTCCAGGAAGTAAGCAGTTATGTTGCTGCTTGGAAATTGTATTATTTTAGGTATCGTCCAAAATAACACAATTTGGAAATACTTCCATTGTTTGAAATAACATACCAAACGCTGTTTAAACATTGGGCACATTCTAGCTTTTCCAGCTTAAAAAAAAAAAAAAAAAGGCAGAGAAAATACACAATAGGTTGAAACAGAAAAAAAAAAAATCAGTCTTAACTTACTATAATTTCTGATTTGCTTCTCAATCCCCACTCCCAATTCCTTCTCCTTAATCATAAATGGGGGTATGATATACTTTATGTAAGGACTTTGGAGTCCTTACATAAAAAAAGAAGTGCTTTGTATAAGCACACTATTGGTCCTCGTCAAGATATATACTTGCTTCATAGTTGTCTGAAAATATGTTTCAGTCACACATAACTGGGAATATGGTTTGGAAAATTCAAATGAAATCTCCCAGTATTTAGTCCATTACAGAATCCATGCTAACTGCCTTAGGGACACTGACTTTTCAATACCTTATGATGCTTGTCACATTCTTAAGCCGTGAGTTTCTCTTCACTAAAATCCATTAATTTTCTGAAAGTGTTGTTTTTACAATTAGTGAAGGCATGGGATTTCTTTCATGAAGCGCTCCCTGGTCACCATGGAACAATTTTGAAAGGTATTTGGAAGGATTATTATTGCCCTTTTCTCACTGGGCTTACATTTTTCTGATACATTTACTCCAAACCCAGGGGTGAGTCAGCTCACAGTAGTACTCTGTCTTCACTCCACACCAAGATATCCGGGCCCTTCATCCCCATGAACTTATCTGATTTTGAACCTGGTGCTCTCTTTTGTTACATACGATTGAACTTTAACCTCTAAGGCAGCAAACTTCAAAAAAAAAAAAAAAGAAAATCTCTAACATCCCCTAAAACCCCTTGGCGTCTAGTCAATTCCAACTCATGGCAATCACGTGTGTTACACAGAGTTTTCTTGGCTGTAATCTTCATGGAAGCAGATCACCAGGCCCTTTTTCCGTGGCACTGTTGGGTGGGTTTGAACCAATCTTACAGTTAGTTGCAAACCATTTGCATCATCCATCTACGCCAACAACAACAATGAAAAATGCATACAAATCTGTATTTTTTCCAAATTCTAAATAAAGAAAGAATACTCTGGTTTTCTAAAGCAGTTTACTAAGACTCTCCTAGAGAATATTTGCTGTCAAAGTGTTACTGAAACAGCAATGAAAACTCTGTCATCAGGACAACTGATAAACTCTCTCTACAGGATCTTAAAAGCCCATGATTTTCATCGTTTATCCTGAATTTCCTCCTAAAACCGTGTATTAAAGCAATAGAGGAAAGGGTAAAGTCTGTTTTTTCTTTCTCTGCCTATTATTGTTGTCAGTTCTGTTGAGTCAATTCCAACTCATGGCAACCCCAAGCGTGCAGAGTAGGGTTTTCAAGGCTGTGACCTTTTGGAAGCAGATCACCAGACCTGCCCTCCGAGACATTTCCCAGTGGGTTCATACTGACAACTTTTCAGCAAGTAGTTAACACACATTATCAAAATTTTCAAAGCAAGATATTAGGCTAGAAATAAATGCAGAAAATTTTCCTCTTGGCAGTACTTTACAGAGGCAAAGACTAAATGAGCAGCAGCAAAGGTGGAAAGAACATGCCAAATATTTTACATTTGCTGGAAAATCTAAATAGAAGGAAAGATGGTCCCATGGTGAACCTTGCCATATGGAGGTTCTGGAAGAAATCTGCCTGAACATTCCTTGGGCTGGCACCCCTGGAAGAGGGCTCCCTTCAGTTCTTTACAGCTGGGCTCTGGAGACAAGCAGCTGCCCCCTGTGCCAGGGCATAAAGCGGGAGGGAACTAACTACCAAGCTGATGTCTGAGGGAGCCGACTCCTAACCCAAATATGAAAATTGCTGCCAAGTCCCTGATTATTTGTCACTTTTCCCCGGCAATTTTGAATCAGCAATCATATTCCTCTGGAGACAGAAGTTCATGAAATTTTTGCCCAGTACAGTTTACTCAATCTTCAGTTACTAATTTGTTTAAATTTTGTGGTCTAAGAATATTTTAGTTAAAGTTCTGCTGATATTACACAGAAAATCCAATAGGACTAAGAGCACTGATCAATCCCCAGTCTGCTCTTTTTCTCTAATTATTCTTTTAGCTTTAAGATCAAGACCTGCTCTTTTCAGGGCATCTTTTCTTTTTTCTAGTGACCACTTGCACTCTCTCTAAATAAGCAATTTGTCTTCTCTTCCTCCCACTCCCTTTAATTACTCTGCTGTATGAATGAATTCATGATTACTAGATACCTGCTGTGTCTTTCTGACTGCTTTCTAAATTCCTCAAGACCAGGGAACACATTCCTCACTCTGAGCCCTAAGTGCCCAGGAACATATTAAACATTTTGTAAGTAATTAACCTTAAGTTCTCTCGGCTATTTAGCGGCTCTCTGTGAGGAAGATGAATCACTTTCTATTCATACCGAATTATGAAAGATTGTAATTAGTTCAATGCAAACGGTTATCTTCATTACGAAATCTTGTATTTGTAATATAAAAATTAATCGAGTTTGTTAACGGCCACAGCTTAATTTTATTATAAGAATTGGTGAGTGTGTTTTCTGACCATCTGTTATTTTGATGCTTGTGTCTGATTGTCCTCATTTTAATGCCTCCTTATCTGTGTTGGCTACTTTACTAAAGTATGTTTCTGTAAGAACAACTAGGCATCACCTACAAGCTACACGGAGACATTCTCTAGAATGATAAAGTTCTTAAACCACCCCCCGCCCCAATCTAAACACTAACTATGGTTAAAGATGGAATCGGAACATAAACACCTTTCACTCCTTGTTTTGCTGTACTGAATTAAAGGGATTCTGATATGGGTAAAGGAAAACAGGAATTGAAACTCATCAACTTGCATGCTTTCCAGCAACGCTGTCTATCAAACTCAGGAGCTATCATTTTGACACCTTCTCAGCAGAATTAAACTACAAACCCAATAAAAACTTAGCTAAGTAGGTCAGACTGCTGAGAGCCCTGGTACTTAGCTCTTTCTGACTGGGCAAGGATCCTCTGCCATGGAAGAACGAAAATGCCATAATATATCTACCTTGCTGCTTATAAAGATATGATTTGATAAGAAATGTAGAATATTTCTCTGATGATGTCAGTTTGTTTTTAACCTAAATCCTATAACTCTATTATAACACACACACACACACACACACACACACACACACACTTCAATCTTGTCAAGGAATGTGCCCATTCTTCACATAGCCAGGCATTGTCATTGTTACTATTAGCTCACGGTGACCCCATGCACAGTGGGATCAGAACTTTCTGACCCACAGAGTTGACATAGATTAGCCATGGTGGCCATTGGGCACAGTAGAAAGTGTTGACTACACTGATACTACGTGCTACGTTCTAGCCAGTTTAGAATGTGTGTTGTCCTATGTCTCTCCCACCTCCCTAAAGTTATCCTCTTTATTTCCTCTGCGGAGAATATTGGAATGTCCTCTCTTTTTCCTCTTCCACCTATTAAATCTTACCATCATTTAAGACCCAAATCAAATGCTACCCTTGAACCTACACTTACTGTGTGCTGCCGCCTTGACTTTGTGTCTGTTAGGCTCCTAGTACACACAGTCTGGACTGAACGAGAGTTAACTGCGTATCTCTCAGGCTTCTGTACCCTGAAGGTGAGGGCTATTTTTGCATGCACGTTTGTTTTCCCTATAGCACCTGGGAAGTGCTTGCAACTCATCAATAATGGTAGCAACCAAAATATACGGAACACTAACTACGTGCCAGGAAACCCTGGTGGTGTAGTGGTTAAGAACTGCAGCTGCTTAACCACAAGGTTGGCAGTTCAAATGCACCAGGTGCTCCTTGGGAACTCTGTGGGGCAGTTCTACCCTGTCCTATAGGTTACGAGCTGGAATTGACTAACAGCAAAGGATTTTTTTTTTTTTTTAGCTATGTGCCAAGAAGCCCTGGTGGCACAGTGGTTAAAGCGCTTGGCTGCTAACTGAAAGGTCAGCAGTTGGAACCCATCACTGCTCCATAGGAGAAAAATGTGGCAGTCTGCTTCTGTACATATTTACAGCCTTGGAAACCCCATGGGGCAGTTCTACTCTACCTTACAGGGTCTCTGAGTCAGAATCAACTTGCTGGCAGTGGGCGGAGTAACTACGTGCCAAGCCCTGTTGTAGGCACTTTTTACATATATTAATTCATTTAACCCCCGCAACAATGCTAGGTATTTAAATTACCCGTATTTAAAAGAGGAGAAAATCAAGGCATTAAAAAAAAAAAAATCCATTGTCCAAGGCCACAAAACTAGTTAGTAGCAGCCTGGCCTCTTGACCAATACATTGTACATCTTAAAATACACACCAAGTGTTTATTTAACTGAATTATCGGAAACATTTTTTTACTTGAATCACTGAAAATGTTATTGACGTTATTCACTTCATTTGAACATCCAGTATGTAGACTGAATGCGTGGTCAGTCACATTTTATGTGCTCACTTTACAGAAATGCTATTTCCACATATACAAAGGGGTGTTGAGTATAAACTTTGTGATAAGGGGTGTGTTTGCTGAAGCTAGACATCATCCATGTGGCATGTAGATTTCAGTTTAAGTTGCTTTTATTAGATTTTCTAAGAAATGTTTTACTTTATACTGACTTTTTTCCCTAAATATGTAAACAAAACAAGTTAAAAATTTCTAAAATATTTCACACATACAAAATTTAATGCTGAAAATTTCCACTATGAGATCATTGGAGCTTTCCAGAGAAGCAACAACGCTGAGAAAAGGAGTGGTGTTCGCATGTGCCAAATTAAGCCAGATGAAACCAGGGATGCCTTACGCCTTCTGTCATGCACGCAAATCCACAGTGGGAACCTAACTGGAAGAAGGGGTGTTATATTTAACTTGGATTTTGAAACAACTCTCCTTTTCCTAATATAGATGTTTTTTCTTCTGCTTGTCATGGGCCACATCTCAGCAGGAGGTCATGCCTTTACACTTTCCCCAGCAAAAACTGAATGGCCAAAGAAAGTTTTGCCATGCATCTCTGGTTCCCTGGAGTCAGCCATGATGGTCTCCAAAAGAGCCATATGCAGTTAGAGCTGGGAATATTCCTGAAAAGAGGAGAGATGTGAGATCGTGGACTTGCCTTGGTAGGGAGGCTGAACCAGAGTTCTCCTTAATCCACCTAGCTGACTAGCTTTTTTATTTTCCTAGAATCCCTACATGAGACTTCAAGAAAAGCTCAGACAAAGTAGATCAGCGGCCATGCTGATGAACACATCTTAGTTTTACATTACAGTCACCAATGTCTTGATGACCACTGGATTTCCCCATAACATGTATGTCTCCTAATTAAATTTACCTTTTTATTAGTAAATGTCAGTGCTTCACTTTCAGAAATGTCCTACCTTTGAAGAACACATATAGTCCTAAAGACCCACCTAAAATAATCATAAGACTTCAGAAAAGAAGCAAATGGAGACTGATTTAAATGAATTCACATCTATGTAAACTGGGTCATACATATTTTTTCCTACACTTGGGATAAAAACCAGTGATCCTTAAGGGTCTCCATGCACGATGGTTCTTGGAGCAGCACTGACTTGCTGTAGACTGCCTCATGCTGTCTCTCCAATCACACATTTTTCTCTTTGACCTATTACAGAAATGTTGGGCGTCTCTGTCTTCTCTAGTGCACTGACTCAGTAGGAAACAACTGCATAAGCTGAACTGAATTTGGCCTGATTTAGCACGGTTTTTCCACCTTAAAAAAAGTTTTATAACTAGACTTCTGACTTACTGTCTGCTCTCAGTCACTATCTCTCATCTGACTTTCTTTCCATCTCAGCATGTTCTCATGAAGCATTTGAAAAATCTGATGCTTTTTTAAAAATAGGAACTTTGAAGAATTCTTACAGCTGGGGTGCTCTCTGCTCTTGACGCCTAGAGCTCCATGCTTCCAGCTATTTTCTCATTTATCCAAGTGCCCTTTCCTGTCAGAAAAAAAAAAAAAAAGTGCATAAAAAAAGCCAAGTGGTATGTTTGCATTTATGTTTACAGTTCCAGACTCTACAAATTACTTGGAACTGGTCTAAAACTTCAGGCAGTCACTACAAATATGAAATAACTAGATGTAAGCCTGGTCATCCTGAAACCACTGTCTTGCGAATGTTTAACCTGTTGACAATTTTTTTTTGAAAGATTAAGAAATGTTAATGACTACAATGACTACACCAGGGAGTTATTTCCAATTGAAAATTGGACTACCTCTGGAAATGACCAACTGTTTGCTTTAAGAATATAAGCTTGCCAATTTGAAGCAAGATTTTGATGTAGGTGATAACTGGGAATGATATCCCAAGTACGCAGCTCTAATGGCCAGAAAGCATTTAATTAACAGTTATAGTCTATGAAGCAATTGGAGTGCCCGGATGGTGCAGTCAACACACTTGGCTGCCAACCAAAAGGTTGGTAATTCCAGTCCACCCAGAGGTACCACTGAAGAAAGGCCTGGTGATCTATTTCTGAAAAAATCAGCTATTGACAACCCTACGGAGCATGGCTGAACTCTGACACACTTGGGGTCACTATGAGTAGAACTGACTCAATGACAACTATTTATTTTTATTTGTATGAAGCAATTTTAACTAAAAGAGCTCTACTTTCTTTTCTTAATAACTCAGGCTTGCAAATGTACAGATTGAGCTCTTGTATGCAATAATAACTTGAAGATTCACTTTTTACAAATGTAATTACACTGGTGAATAGGGAGCTGAATCAAGAATTGCAAGATTTATGGAGTATTTCTCACATCCATTATGTCGTATTTAATCTCCATCATTTAATCTGTGCCGAGTATATAGAAAGTCCTTAGTGAGAACAGACTGCACGCTTAGTAAGCACTGAATAAACCATGGATTTATATGTTTAGATTGCAGTACAACCTATGTAATCATTTTAACCATACTTATTACAGATATGTGTGACTCTCATTCAATAATGACTGATTCATTCTGTTGGTAATGGTGTATTTTGGTGTCTGGGAAGTCTAAGGGGAAGTCATCCACTGTGCTCAAGTGAGGAGGTGGCAGGTACAAAAGTTTGAGAACAGGGCACATTTTTCACATGACTAGTTAGAAGTGTAGTTTTGGTTATTAAGACTCACATAAACCTTAGGAGGACGTCTTAAACAATGTTATGGCTTTTAGTATAAAATCAGGAGACAGAAGTATTATCCCAGGGAAAAAGTCAAGACTCATGTCTGGATTTTCAGGACAATTTGAAAACATTAGCTTTATGACTGCCTTGTTCTATTGTCAATAAAATGAGCTGGCTGGATTAAAATATCCCACTCTTACATTCATATACTCTTTTCCCAAATATTCCTATTGTTTTATTTTTTTAAAGTTACAGGGTATTACATTAGACTTCAGTTTTAAGAGGGCCAAGTAGAAACCATTCCATCCCTTTCTTCTGCTGAAAATCACAACAACAAAAAAGAAGTTAAAGAAACAGAAATACAGATCCCATGTTTGATGAAATTTAAAGACTACTATAATCCTAAATTATGAAATACAAAGAATGAAAGGAGGTAGAGGAATTATGGAAGTCTTAGCAATGAGAAGAAAGTCAAATTCAAGTACCTGGATGTACCGGAGGAGGTAGAGATGATAACTGATGAAAAATAAGCCAATTCACCTGATAGGATGTCAAAAAAGGCTCAACAATTGGGGATACGGGGCCCTGCAAAGGTGTAGATTAGACAGGAGACTGAAAATAGGAGTTTGAAAGCTTGTTTATGGAGTTTTTAGACCCTAAGTCCCCACCCCAAATTGAAGCCTCAGGTGACTGCCCCTCTTCCACAGTACCGGAAGTCGTGAAGAATCATTTCTACAGACAGCAAATCGGCCAGACTCCAGACACTGGAACACCAAGCACAAAGAAGAATAAGCATGAGGCATGGCATTGAGATGGAGGAACTAAGTGTAAGCCTGCATAGCAGCTGGTGAGACTCCAGGCACTTTCTCTAAGCTACCACTTGAGCCTCAGCATCAAGGCTTAGAGCTCCCAGGCAGAAGGTTACAGAAACCAGAAAAATGATATACAGACACTGACATTTGTGGCATCTGAAATGGAAATACGAGGTTTTTTTGTTTTGTTTCCAGTTGCCTTTCAAGGACGCTTGCCACCTGCCACACCCATAAACAAAGAACTCCAATCAGTTTTTTAGTTCCTGACTTTCATGAAGACAAAGATCAACACATGTTCAAGGAAAGCCTCCAACATGGAAAAGGAAGCCCGAAAGCAAAGCAAACAAATCCAACAAAAGTAGCTCAGAGAAAACAGAAATAATACACAGAAAAAAAAAAACTCTAAACAAATTAATATTCAATACTTTCAAATTGTTGAGACATTGTGTCTTTGAAATAAGGACAAAAGCTATAAAAAGGGGAAAAGATGTACAACCTACTGTCAGCAATTCCATCAATTGGCTGTGCAACCCTACCCTTCATCAATGAGATTTTTCTGTCACCTTTAGCCGACACTCAGGACTCCATAAGCTCCGTAGCATAACTCCCCCTGTTCCCCTCCCTCCCACCCCGGTAACCACTAATAAACTTTGGTCTCTATACATTTGCCTATTCTTTTTTTTTTTTTTTCATGTAAATAAGGTCGTACAACATTTGTCCTTTTGTGATCGACTTATTTCACTAAGCGTAATTCTCTGGCCGTGGAGACTGGGTGAACCTCCAAACTATTGCTCTGAGATAATCTTTAACTAAACCTTAACCCTTAAACCAAGAGTATACCCTGATGTCTTCTTAAAATCAAACAATAGTTTAGCTTAACTAATAAACAAAGTCTGCCTTGAGCATTGTGCCCTTTTAAGATCAATCTACATGGTTTAAATTGGCAATAGCAACTCGGAAGACTAGATCAGACACTTAGGGGGCAGTGAGTTTATGTTAATGGAAGAAGGAGCAACTTGGAAAAGGAGGGTCAAAATGGTTGTACAACTCAAGGAATATAATAAATGTCACTGAATTATACACGTAGAAATTATTGAATTGGCGTATGTTCTGCTGTGTAGAATCTCAACAGCAACAACAAAAATAAAATAAATTATTTTTTAAAAAGTAAATGAATAAGAAAAATCTCAGAAATTAAAGTCAAAACAACTAAAATTATTAAAAAAAAAAAAAAGCACTAAAATATTTAGAAGATAAAGTCAAGGGGACTACCCAGAAAGTAGGATTAAAAAGGAAGTTGGATTAAAATAAAATATATGAAAAGTAGAGGATCAGCATTCAACTAGTAGGAAGTGAGAAAAAGAGAAAATGATTAGTAAGTTATCAAGGAAACAACAGAAGAAAAATATCCACAAATGAAGAACCTACATGTTAAAGTATGTTCAGCACAATGAATATGGAAATAACCACCCCCCCCCAAAAAAAAACCTAGAAAAAATCTAGTGTAGGTAGTACTCTACTGGTGTTAGTTGTCATTGAATCAGCTCCAACTCATAGCAACCTGATATAAAACAGAATGAAACATTGACCAATCCTGTGCCGTCTCCATGATCTTGGGTATGTTTGAATCATTGTTGTAGCCCTTGTGTCAACCCATCTCATTGAGGGTTTTTCTCATTTTTGCTGACCTTCTGCTTTACCAAACATGATTTCCTTTTCTAGTGATTGGTCTTTGGTGATGATACATCCGAAGTAAGTGAGAAAAAGTCTTGCTATCCTCACTTCTAAGGGGCATTCTTGTTGCCTTTCTCCTAAGACTGATTTATCCTAACTAATGAAAACATCTCTTACTATAGTATACACTATTCAAAACTCTATTGATTTCAGCAAGAAGTTACTTTTGCAATTCTTTTTCCTGAAATAATTTCTTCATTGATTATGATTCCTTAAACAATCCTAAAGGTTAGTTCTTATTACCACTAGTTCTTATTCCATAATAAGTTGTATAAAGACTTCCCAGATAGTACTGGTCTCCCTGTCCAGTGTGCTGAATCTCATTCAAAATAAATACTAACATCTAGTCCCTTGATTTAGGTCTGACATCTATAACTCAGTCTAACACAAATTGGTTTTCAAATTTTAAAACTTCCTAATTCCTTGGTGCCATATTCAATACTGGGAAGTTATTATGATTCCCAAATTCATCAAAGTTGGGCTTCTCAAATAACTCAATTTCTTAAAAATCCCATTTCTTGAGAATAAGCTGATTTTTTTCTTTTTTTCAGATTTACTCTATATTTAGATTATGGGGAGAAGATGTCAAAAGATTTGACTCACCACTTTTTCTTATTATCTACAGGAATGGGGCTTTCAATAACATTTTAAATAACAAAAACCCATAGTCGTTTATAGATAAGCTCTTTCATCATCATATTTTTTAAATTATACTATTCAATAATGCATTTGCAACATTCAGAATTTTGTTCCAGCCTTGTTTGTTTTAAAATTAGGTATTTTCATTTACTTTCTATCGGCATCAGGTCAACATGCAAACCCTAGCCTCCAAAGAACGTGGAAAAGACATCCTTGATCTGACATCCACTTGAGGGCATGCTAAGATATTTAGCATACCAATTTAGTAAAATTTATTTCCCCCAAGTCTTTATGGGACTGTAAGATTCTGAGTTTTAATACCTATGTATGGAGTCCCTTGGTGGTACAAATAGCTAATGCTCTTGGCTGCTAACTGGAAGGTTGGAGGTTTGAACCCACCCAGAGGTGCTTCGGAAGAAAGACTTGAGGACCTGCTTCCAAAAAATCAGCCGTTGAAAACTCTGTGGAGCATGTTCGACTCCGACACACTTGGGGTTGCCATCAACTCGACAGCAGGAGCTAAAAATGCACCTGTCACATCGTGAGGTAATTGCCTTCCGTGAAGTCTCGAACCAGGCTTGATCCACTACTCGTTAGTGAATGGTGAAGATGCCAGGAAAATGCTGTGGCTTATAAGTGTCATCCTCTGATTTTCAGTGACTAGGAATGAAAGAACTTAAACTTTTTTGCTTGATAATAATAACATAAAGACAGTTTCTAGAAATTCTCAAATACATAAATATCTGTCCTACTTCTAGAGGAAACTACTAAAATTAAAAGTACCTGTAATTACTGAAAAACAGGAAGCACATGTGGTGGGCACTCATGCCATGTGGTAAGATTTCAATTTATTCTTGTGTAATGAATGACTGGAAGAAAGCAATGAATAAGTGGATACATTAATTATCCAAAGGGATTGTTTCCAGCTAATATGCAATGTAAGGAAAAAAAAAACAGGGTATAATGGTTTAAGACAGGAGATTATTAACAAATGCGACCTAAATGGTCAGTTTCACCATTTGTTGGTTATAAAGGATGTTTCATTCACATGCTTCTTAGTAGACCCCAATTTTTGAAGACAAGGCTTCAGCTCCATTCCCCAAAAGACCCTTGGAGATTTCAGGGTGTTTCCATTTTTTTCCACTGTGATGTTCTCTTCCGGCAGCCTCAGTACTGCCTCTGCTTGCAGTTCCCTCCTGCTAGCAACACTGCACAGTTGTTTGATGACTGATGGTAGTTATACTGAGCCCCAAGTCTACTGAGGTTGTCCTGTGGTCTGTGGCAGAGTGGCTGGGGGTAGGCGGAATGGAGATGTTCAGTCTTAGCCTGAAATTCTCTTTTATTAAGACTTCAAAAATATTTGCTCAGTATTAAGGATAGGCAAAAACAAACCCTATCTTTCCCTTGTATTCCTTTTATATCTACCTTTCTCATTGTTGAGCCCTGGAGGCACAGTGGTTAAGAACTCAGCTGCTAACCAAAATGTCGGCACTTTGAATCCACCAAGAGCTCTTGGAAACCCTATAGGGCAGTTCTACTCTGTCCTATGGGGTTGGTATGAGTCAGAATCAACTCGATGGCAGTGGGTTTGGTTTGGCTGGTGTTTCTCCTTGTTAGACACTCCTGTACATATATACTTTCTACTCCAGCACTCTCTGTGAAAATCCCTGTGCATATTATATTCAAACCAATTTTCTCAGGACTAGCCAACTTAACCATTTTTATAAACAGTATTCATTTTGGACTCAGCCAGAGCACAGTATGGTGAGTCCTAATCGTAATCCCTTCTCAGTGGTGTCTTATAAAAGGGGAGAACAGACAGACATTGCCATACACTCCATGTGAGGATACAGTTACAAACCAAGGAATGCCAGGAGATGCCTGGCACTACCAGAAGCTGGAAGAGATAAGGAAGGACCTTCCTCCAGAGCAGATAGAGAAAGCATTGCCCTACCAATACCGCGGATTTGGATTTCTAACCTCCAGACTGGGAAAAAATAAATTTCTGTTTTTTAAAGCCAACCACTTTGCAGTGTTTTGTTATGGAAGCCCTAGGAAACTAAGACATCATATAATCAATAAATGGCATAAAATTTAAAGCAGAAGGGAACAGGAGACAGAGATGTTAGCACTTAGCTGAGCAAGAAGACCGATGGTATGTATCTTGATCTACAGATGGAGGGCACAGAGCATTCAGGAGCGAGTTAAAAAGAAAGCAGTAATAACATTATCATTTACTGAATGCCCACTAAAGCAGAAAAAAATGACCTGGGACTTTACCTGCATTAACACTAATCCTCACAGCAACCTCACAGGGCAGGTATTACTCTCCTCACTTTGAAGATGAGGAAACTAAGGCCCAAAGAAACATAGTAACTTGCCCCAAATCACACAGCTTTTGAGTGTCAGGGTCTGAATTTGATGCCAGTTCTGTATAACTTCACTTTTGAAGATCCCAGCACCTCACACAATGCATGGTAGTTTATGAGAAATTATTAGGAAAGAAAAAAGGAAGAAAGAGGAGAGGGAATGAGGGAAGGAAGAAGGAAGGAAGAAATTAAGAAAGGAAAGAGGGATGAGGAAAAGAGGAAAGGGGAGGGAGGGAGGAAGGGAGGAAGGGAGGAAGGGAGGAAGGGAGGAAGGGAGGAAGGGAGGAAGGGAGGAAGGGAGGAAGGGAGGAAGGGAGGAAGGGAGGAAGGAAGGAAGGAAGGAAGGAAGGAAGGAAGGAAGGAAGGAAGGAAGGAAGGAAGGAAGGAAGGAAGGAAGGAAGGAAGGAAGGAAGGAAGGAAGGAAGGAAGGAAGGAAGGAAGGAAGGAAGGAAGGAAGGAAGGAAGGAAGGAAGGAAGGAAGGAAGGAAGGAAGGAAGGAAGGAAGGAAGGAAGGAAGGAAGGAAGGAAGGAAATATAAAGCTTGATCCCTTTCTTAATTATTTTTGTCCAGTGCCTGGAGATCTCAGTGTTAAGGATTGCAATTAAAATCTCACAGAGCGGGAAAAGACATGAGACATTTCTTCTATTCAGCCCATTTCACACAGATAAAGAAATGGAGGCTCAGAGAAGTGAAACTCCAAGTTATCTCAGTTTAAAAACGGAGACAAGTACCCAATCCCAAGTTACAAGGCCTGCATTTCAGACCCAGCATTAAAATGAACAAAGAGCCAGGCCAGGAAGAAGGTGGTCAGGTAGAGGGGAGGATAACTTCTTCAAATTTTCAGCATGTTTGTATAGAATAGAAAACCCTAGAACCCCAGTGCCATCGAGTCGATATATGTATAGAATAAAGCATGGTTAAAACTCAGAAGGGAAAGTCTTCCAAGGACCCAGCATATAAAAAGGCAGAATTGATAAGCACGGCACCATGAGGTCAGTAAAACGACCTCTCAGAGAGGATGCTGGTGCTCATACTTCTTTAAATCCTACAGTTTTGCCAACCAGCCAAACCCCTCTAACTCTCCTACTAGTTTCTTCCTTCCACTCACTTCCCCTTCATTCCAAACTTATGAAGAGGTTTATTTTTATTTATTTATTTATTTTCTGAAAAGAGAAGAGTCATGTGGGATAGCTTTGGGTTGCTGAACCCAAGGCAACCTAGTTACTCATTCTGGTTAGTACCCACCCGAGGTGGCAGATATCACGCTAAGAATGAACTCTCCAGAGGTGTTATTAGCTCTCTCAGATAATGCTGGAGCAACCATGGGTGAAGATTCCCCTCTAAGTTTCTCTATGGAGGGACATGTAGGGAAGGAAAATCGATATTTTTTAATACAAAAAAAGAAAAAACTTTCCAAGGACTCTCTTTCAAAGCTGAACATATAAGGCCACTGAAGCAAGGCCATTCGTGTCTGCTCTGCCCACTCTCTCAGTTCTAGATGCTTTTGGGTTTGATTCACAGAGGTAGTTGGGTTTGGGCTCTGAGAACAAAAAGCTTCTTTGTTTTCTGGGGAATTTGAGGCTGAGGTAATACAGCACATTTGTAGAACCCTCCCCAAGGGGAAAAATGGCAGGTTTTCCACTAAGAAATAACGGCTTCTGGAATGATAAGAAAGCAAGTTACTCTTGCATAAGCATGTCTGTCATGACTTGCTATAATTTTTGTTTTTAATTTGCTATTTCAGACCAGATGGTATAAATCATCATATTTCCAACAGTTTAACTTTGTTCAGCTATAGTTTGATTTTCCGGTGTACTAAATCTAACTTAAGTGTTAAAATAAATTGAAGCCAAGCTTTACATTCAAACAAATTTCTTCAAAGTCATAAAACTCTACCCTCTTTGAAAATGAGGTGGTTGTTTACTAGCTTGAAAAGATTCAGTATCGACTATATCATCCATTGTTTCCAAAAGGATAGCATTTCTATTAAAGCCAAACTTTAAAGAAATTAAATTAGTCTAATATGGACACTTAATACTTGAAAAATGTGTAGAGCTTGGTCACAAATATCTCTCATTCCTTGGACTTGCATACGTACTGTACACATTATTGTACAAGTATCAGGAAATGATAAACAGCCAATTTTCATGACTCACTTTGGTTTTTTTCTCTGTAGGTTTGTATTTAGTCTACCTAAATGAGCCCTGGTGGGACAACGGTAAAGTGCTCCGCAGCTAACTGAAAGGTCGGCAGTTTGAATCCATCAACCACTTGGTGGGAGAAAAGAACTGGCGATCTGCTCCCACAAAGATTAGTCAAAAAAGCAAAGCTCATTGCCGTGGAGTTGATTCCAACTCATAGCAACCCTATAGAACAGAGAGGAACTTCCCCATAGGGTTTCCAAGGCTGTAATCTTTAAGAAAGCAGATTGCCCCACCTTTCTCCTTTGGAACAGCTCATGGGTTCAAACCACTGACATTTTGGTTAGTAGCGGAGTGCTTAACCACTGCACCACCAGGGATCCTAGGGGGCAGTTCTACTCTGTCCTATGGGGTCACTACGAGTTGGAATCTACTCAAGGGCACCTAACAACAGTAACAACCAAAGTCGACTTCTGATCTCATCTCTCCTTACATTGCTTCTCTGATACGGGTAATGTTTCTTCCTTTCAAATCCAGGTCCCAGTTCTTAATTTTGTTGTCTTCTTTCAGATTTTATTTTCATTCCCAACAAATCATTCAAGTATGTGTTGAGAATCTACTCTGCACACTATCACATGTATGTAATTATATACACACACGTATATATGTGCATACACAAAGACAAAGGAAATATCCTATTCATGAGAACTCAGCTCATAAATTTCCAAACTTTGGCCAATTTCTTTGCATGGCATACAAGACCTTATGACCTGCCATCTGCCTACCTATTCATTCTCTTCTCTGCTTCTTACTCTCATATTTCGTACTCCAGAAACACTGAGCATAGCACTTCTCCCCTGCTTGTCTTTGGACGTGATCTACACCTCAACTGGAACAAACACAACTCTGCTTTATCCACGGGAAATACTCCGGTCATCCCTCAAATATGAGCTCAATAGCTGCTGCCTTTGAAAAGCCTTTTATGAGCACTCCTAAGAGACTCAGGAACTCCTCCTAAACTTTTATTCTTTGCATGTCTCTTTCATCTAGATTGTAACCTTCATGAAGGCAGTGACAATGAACAGGATCATTGTTAAAGCTTTCTTTTCTCAACCCCTAGCACACTGGAAGTCAGTAAATACCTAATTACAGTCTCTGGGTGGTACAAAACAGTTAACATGCTCAGCTGCACCTCAGAAGAAAGGTCTGGCAATCTACTTCTGAAAAATCAGCCATTGAAAACACTATCGAGCACTGTTCTACTCTGACACACATGGGATCACCATGAGTTGGAGTGGACTCAAAGGCAACTGGTTTAAACCCCTGATTAACAAATTATCAAGAGAATAAACGCTTCACATGAAAGTAATCTCCTCCTTTATTATCCAATTCAGAATTTCAAGACAACGTATCCACTACTGAAATCCTTTTTGCAACCAAAAGTTACTACCCCAACACACTTCTAACAGAGACCCTGTTCTCCAATGTCACTTTCAGAAAAACTGCTACACTTAAAGAGAGAAAGATGTATTGGAACTTGGGATGTATTTACTGACAGAAATAATAGTATATAGGACTGATGGGCATGGTTAAAACATGAGTGCTATATTTAAGGCATAAAACCAAAACCAAACCCATAGCCATCAAGTCAACTCCAGCTTGTAGCGACCTGATAGGCATACTACAGATTAAATGGAGGCTTTATGAGTTTGTCTAGGAACACAGACATTCATTAGGCCCTTTTTTCTGTGGTAAAAGGATGATGAATCCCAAGTAATTTATATAAAATTGAATTAAGGAACTCAACTAAGCTGAGTACCTTGGAAATGCTAATGAGTTGGTGTTTGTACTGGTTTTCTATTGCTGCCATAACACATTACCACAAATTTAGCAGCTTAAAACAGCATGATCTATTATCTCACAGTCTGTAGGTAAAAAGTCTAGATTGGCTCAGCTGGTTTCTTTGCTCCATGTTGCACAGGCCGAGTGAGATCAAGGTGTCGGTCAGCTAGGCTATTAAAGGAAAACTCTGGGAATAATCCCCTTCCAAGCTCATCCAGGTTGTTGGCAGAATTCAACTCCTTGCAGCTGTAGGGTTGAGGCCCTCATTTCTTCCCTGGCTGTCAGACGGGGATCTCCCTTAGCTCTCGTGGATCATGCTCTAGGCCTTCCACATGGTCCCTGTATCTTAAGTCCTGAAATAGCACATTGATTTCTCACTATTGGAATCTCTTCTAATTCTTCCTGCTACCCCTCTTCTGCCCCTTTGGCTGCATTCCTCTTCTGCTTTCAGTCAGAAAAAGTTCTCTGTTTTGAAGGGCTCACGTGATTAGGTTGGGGTTATTTGGATAATCCAGGATAATCTCCATATTTTAAGATCTGGGTGAGGACTCCACTGCTAACAGAAAGGTCATCATCAGTTCAAATCCACCAGCTACTACACAAGAGAAAAATGTGGCAGTCTGCTTCTGTAAAGACTGAAAAAAAACCAAACCAAACCAAACCCATTGTCTTCGAGTCCATTCTGACTCATTGTTACCCTATAGGACTAAGTAGACATGCCCCACAGGGTTTCAAAATAGCAGCTGGTGTATTCGAGCTGGCGATCTTTTGGTTAGCCGCCGAGCTCTTAACCACTGTACCACCAGAGCTCCTCTGTATAGATTAAGCCTAGGAAACCCTATGGGGCAGTTCAGTTCTACCCTGTCCTATAGGGCCACTATGAACCAGAATCAACTCCACAGCAACAAGCTTGATTTTTTGGTCTAACTACAAGGAGCCTTGACAGAGCAGTCATTAAGAGCTTGGATGCTAAACAAAACGTACATGGTTCTAACCCACCAGCTGCTCCACTGGAAAAAAAATGTGGCAGTCAGCTTCCTTAAAGATTATAGCCTAGGGAAACCCTATGGGGCAGGTCATTATGAGTCAGAATCTACGGGATGGCAACAAGTTTGGTTTTTTAATTGAATCTTAATCACATCTGCAAATCTCCATTTTCCATATAACAGATTCTGGGGATTAAGCTGTGAACTTATTGCAGCAGCCATTATTCCTCTTACCAGTGTCAATTAAAAATTATAGTTTTAAAATATTTCTTGTCCATTAATTTACAGGAGGCAGAGAAAATCTAAACAGAGGAAAGCTTCAATAAAATAGATCCTATATTTTTGTAGTTCTCTTTGTGTTTTTTGCTTGTTTGTTTGTTTGTAATTCTAGTTAGCCCATTTCTAGATTCAGATCTGAACAGAGTCTATTGGTAGTTGTGGAATTCTCTCTCTCTCTTGCTCGCTTTGTGTGTGTGTGTGTGAGTGTGTGTTTGCCTACACTCAACATAAATACAGAGGGATGAGGTTTGTTTAAAAATACATACTTCCACAGTTTACAGTCTGTGTATTTGTCTTTGTTGGTAATTTTAAAAATTGTCATCCATTAAAACAATAATACAAAATAAACAAGCTAAGCCTTATGTGTCCTATTTAAAACATCACTAGTCTCCCAGTCATGTTGGTCCCCACTCCTTTCAGGAATTTCGTTTGTACAAGTGACTGCATGCAGACATTCATTGCCAATGAATTTATAGAAAGGAATGTTTTTGTCCAGATGTGCGTCAACATCCCACGGCTTAGCAGTATTCCTTGAGTCTAGCACCATGACTGACCCACAGTCAGTACATATTTGGTGCTCATATATTTACGAAATGGAAAACGAGGAAGGAAGGAAGAGCATGGATGAGGTAACATGAAGCAGAAGAATAGCAAATACAAATTACATTCTCTCCATTGTCTTTGGAAAGACCTAAAATTTAATGCAAGACATCAACTCATAAACTTTAATATCATAAGGCAAAAAATAAGTTTTATTTTTACATTAATAGTTTCTCTTTAAAAGAATAAGATATTTGTTATGCCCAAGGTCTTTAAAACAATTTTTAAATGCTAATATTTTCACCTCTTGTGTCTTAATGTTGTTGTTGTTAGGGTTCATCAAGTTGGTTCTAATTCAGAGCAACACTACGTACAACAGAATGAAACACTGCCCAGTCCCACCCCATCCTCACAATTGTTGCCATGTTTGAGTATATTGCTGCAGCCAGTGTGTCAATCCACCTCATTGAGGGCCTTCCTCTTTTTCACTGACCCTCTAGTTTACCAAGCATGATGTTCTTTTCTAAGGATTGGTCCCTCCTGATAACATGTCCAAAGTATGTGAGACAAAGTCTCACCATTCTTGTTTCTAAGGAGCATTCTGGCTGTACTTCTTCCAGTACAGATTTGTTCATTCTTCTGGCAGTCCATGGTATACCTGAAGTTCTATTTTAGTTCACAAATCTTTAGTTTAGATATTAGGGTCATCATATCAATTTTATATGACAAATATTTACTTATTAAAAAATGTTTATTAATGGCTTATAATATACCAGGCTCATACATTCCAGTGGCAGGAAACAGGCAGTAAATATATCAAATAAGTATATTAGAGGACTGTAAGTGCTATGTAGAAAAGAAAGAATAAACCAGGGTAAGAAGTATCAAGGAAGCCAGAATGAAAAGGTGGCTGCAATTTTAAATAGGATGGTTAGGGCGGGCCTCCTTATTAAGATGACATTAAAGAAATGACTTAGCTACTCAGTACTTGGGAAATAAATATTCTTGGGGGAGAATATAGCCAGGACAAAGTTCCAATGATGGAAGTATGCTGGTACGTTGGAAGAAAATTATAAGGGCCAGCATGGCTGGTGTGGAGTGAACAAAGGAAAAGTAGTAGGAGATGAGATCAGAGAATTAATGGGGGTCCCAGATCATTAAAGTACTTCTAAGGCATTTTAAGGAATTTGGCTTTGTGAAGAGGGGATCCATGAGAGGATTTTTGAACAGAGCGCCGTGACCACACTTAAGCATTAAAAGGATAGCCTTGAATGTAGCTTTACTAATAGACTGCAAAGAGACAAACATAGAAGCAGAGAAACCAGTTAAGAGGCCATTACAGTTATCCAAGTGAGAGATGATGATAGCTCAAACTACAGAGGTAACAATGAAAGTGGTAATAAATGATTATACAGGATATATTTTGAGGGTCGTAACAATAGGACTTCCTGAGAGATGGCTATAGGGTGTGAGAGAAAGAACAGATTAAGGATGACTCAAAGGTTCTGATCTAAGCAACTTGAAAGATAAATTTGTTATTGACCAAAACGGGGAAGACTCCAAATAGAGCAGATTAGAGGAGAAAGAACAAGGGCTCAATTTTAAGCATGTTGAGAATAAGATGTCCATTACACATCCAAGTAGAGATGGCAGACAGTTGTGTAAATGAGTCTGGGGTTCAAGAGTGAGGTTTAATCTGGAGTTATAAATTTGGCAGCCTTCACCATACAAATGGTATTTCAAGACATGAATTGCATGAGATTACATGGGAGTCTATGCAGATGGAGAAGAGAAAAGGACTGAGGACACAAACTGAGGTTCTCCATTGTTACGAGATCAGGAGGAGGAAGAGGAGGAACCAGTGAGGGACTATCAGGGGAAACAACCAGTAAGGCAGAAACATCCAAAAATATATTGGGGCCTGGAAGGCAAGTAAAAAAAGTGCATCTAGAAGGACGGAGTGATCACTGTGATAGGTCAAGTAAGATGAGGATTGGAAATTGGCCATTGTATTTAGCAGCACAAAGGTCATTGGTGACATTGGCAAGAGCACTTTCAGAGTAATGGGAGCAGTGACAGCTTGACTAGAATAAGTTTAGAGAGAATGAGAAGCAAGCATTTGGAGACAGAATAAAGGACTTTTTCAAGAAGTGTTGCTGCAAGGGGAGCAAAAATGGGAAAGTAGTGAGGGGAGTGGGGAGATAACAGCTGAGCAAATAAGTGTTAGAGCTTTGTTGTTGTTGCTACTCAGTCTCTGACTCAAGGTGACTCCATGCACAAGACTGGACCATTGTAGTCCATAGGATTTTCATTGGCTGATTTTTGGAAGCAGATCACCAGTCCTTTCTTTCTGGTCTGTCTTAGTCTGGAAACTCTGCTGAAACCTGTTCAGCATCATAACACAAAAGGCGCAGCTGACAGATGAGTGGTATCTGTGCTTGAGATATATTGGCTGGGAATCAAACCCAGGTCTCCCCCATGGAAGGCGAGAACTCTACCCCTGAACCACCGCTGCCTTCATGCCATAGCTTTAGTATCCTTCCCCAAATGGTGGAAAATGCCTTTTCACTAGATCACACTGCTTTGTTGTTTAGGAAAAGTTTCAAAGGTCACTTGCTGTTCAAATATGCACTTAGAGTCATGTACTTTTGTATCAAGAATGAACCCTCATAATTCTGTAATCAACATTCCTTATTTCAAAAATGAGGAATCCAACACCGGAAAGGTTAAGTGACTTGTTCCAGATTGTAGTTTGTGACAAAACCAAAAACCAAAACCAAAATCTAAGTCTCTTCTCTCCCAGTATAGTATTTATTAGTCACAGTATTTTGTTTTATTTAAATAAAGCTGTAGTGGTATTTGTGGATTCATTTCTCCAAGGGTTATGTAATGTACACGTCTTATTTATATATTCCTCACCCTTAAAACCATACATTTCACTTGATATGTGGTCTATAAAGGGTTATGGTCTCTTTCTATATTGCTCACCCTTTTCCATCCTCTTCAACCATTCTAATATCTGGCCCTATGCAACTCTAAATTCTTTCTGGAACAAGATCCTGTAGAAACATGAAAAATAAGTAAAGTCATTTGGAGCTATTGAACTCTCTTTCCCTCTGTTCATTCCTGTGTTCTACCAACAAATATTTGCCAAATAATCATATGTTACAGGCACTGTACTATGCAATGGGCGTGGAGGCTTTTTTTTTTTTTTTTGGAAAAGGGGAGACAGTTACAGTTCCACTAAATTCAGTAGAGTGTAAGCTCAAGTTGATGCTATAATAAGAGCTAAACGCAAGAAGAGGTAAGCACAGGGTGCTGCACACCTGCACCTGTATATTCCTGGCTCTTCTCTTACATCTCAGATTTAGGCACTCTATATCTGTTCAGTTCTCTAAAACCAGAAATTCCTCCATTTCCTTCTCCTCGACTGGCATCACTGCTTCACCAGCATGCTTCAATGCCCAGTCCTATTCCATATCAGCTACCAAGCCAGTGAGAGTGGATTCCAACCTGCATTTTTAATGATTCTCTCTAATCTTTGAGTTTCAGTTTTAGGCATGATGTTTTCATGCAAATATTCCAGAATTCAGGAAATAGGAGGTGTCAATAATCACTTACTGTTATTGTCAACCACCTACATAAGTTTCCAAAATCAAGTTTTGAAATTTACTTGATTTCTCCGTTTTTCATAGTTTATCTTTAAGCCTTGATAATTATTTCTCTGCAATGCTTTTGAACTTGACTCTTCTTCACACACATTATCACAACCCACATTCATCACTTCATTGACCTATGACTAGATTAGCAAATAACGTCTTTAATGACTCCTCTGTGTCTAGCTTCTTTTTTCTCTAGCCTGGACACATATCTCACTAAGCACATCCATAATATCCCTTCTTAGCTAAAAAACAATATAATGAGTACCGATTTTATGCTCAGGATCATGCTAAGCCGACAAGCAATACGGATGGAAAAAATATTTGCAAGATATATAACAAAGGATTAATTTAGAAAGAGTGATGTTATGAGAAAGTGGAGTACCCACACACATACATACGAATAAAGCAAAGAAAATAATCTAACAAAAATATGAGCAAAGAATATCAATGAACAATTCACAGGACTCAAACTCCAAATTGACAATAAACATATGGGAAAAATGCTGATTTCAATTATAATGAGGGAAATGCAAACTAAGACAAGCAATGATTTCAAAACGAGCAATGACTTTCCAGAACAGCACCAACAACATTTTTAAAGTCTTACAATGTTCTATTGGGGAAAATATTGGGAATATGGTATACTCATATACCATGGATGAATGTAAATTTTTATTACCATTTTGGAGAGGACAGCTCATCATAAAATGGCAAGTATGCATACTCTACACCCCAGGTATTCTACTCCAAAGAATATAATTAATACTCTTGTACTTGTCTCTCTACACAGGGCAAGAGTACAAGACTATTAATTGTAGCGGTTGTAATAATAATAATAAAATAAAAACAACCTAAACGACAATTAAAGGGAAAGAAACATATTTTATTGGTATACTGAAATAGTATAATGAATTTAAAATTAATTATGCCAATAAGAATTAAATCTCAGAAACATAATATTAAATGTGAAAAGGCAGAATGCAAATCAGTAGAGTGTGGTATCATTTAAGTATATTTAAAAACAGAAAACAATGCTGTATTTCATTACGGATGCATATATATGTGGACTGGATGGATACAGACCAAACCCACGATAGTGGCTGCCTTTAGAAAAGGAGAAAAGAAATTGCCCCACCATCATGGTTTAAGCAAAGATTAGCTTTACCTGTAATGCTTGTGTTTAAAAAATTGGAAAAAAATATAATATTTAGTTGGGATCATGTCATGAAAGTAAGTTAATTTTTATACTTTTTTGTATGTTTAAATGTTAACTGAACTAATAATAACAATAAATGAGACTTCATTTATTTTTTAATTTTTTATTTTTATTGTGCTTTAAGTGAAAGTTTACAAATCAAGTCAGTCTCTCACACAAAAATTTATATACACCTTGCTATATACTCCTAATTGCTCTCCCCCAATGAGACAGCACATTCCTTCCCTCCACCCTGTATTCCCTGTGTCAGTTCAGCCAGCTTCTGTCCCCCTCTGCCTTCTTATCTCCCCTCCAGACAGGAGCTGCCCACATAGTCTCATGTGTCCATTTGAGCCAAGAAACTCACTCCTCACCAGTGTCATTTTCTATCCTACAATTGAGACTTCATTTAAGTGTAAGCTAATGCTTTGGAAAATCCTCTTACTCCAAATATATTAAATTAGAGATTTTTAAAAATATATATGTATTACACATATGTATAAATAATATTGTATATACACATTTTAAAAATAATATATCCGTATACATGAAGAACTAGATGGTGCCTGGCTACAACCGATGG
Organism: Elephas maximus indicus; assembly: GCF_024166365.1. Classification (NCBI taxonomy): domain Eukaryota; kingdom Metazoa; phylum Chordata; class Mammalia; order Proboscidea; family Elephantidae; genus Elephas; species Elephas maximus. The sequence continues at coordinate 70,050,882 of NC_064836.1, forward strand.
CTGCCTTGACAGGGAACACAACAGAGATTCCCAATGGAGCAGGAGAACACTGGGATGCAGACCTAAGTTCTCGTAAAAAGACCAGACTTAATGATCTGACTGAGACTAGAAGGACGCAGAGGGTCATGGTCCCCAGACCTTATGTTAGCTGAAGACTCGAACCAATCCCAAAGCCAACTCTTCAGACAGGGATTGGACTGGACTGTAAGACAGAAAATGATACTGGTGAGGAGTGAGCTTCTTGGATCAAGTAGACACATGAGACTATGTGGGCAGCTCCTGTCTGGAAGGGAGATGGTTGAATGGACATGGGGAACACAGGGCAGAGAGGAGGATGTGTGCTGTCTCATTACGGGGAGAGCAGCTAGTAGTACGTAGGAAGATGTGTAGACGTTTTTGTACGACAGACCGACTTGATTTGTAAACTTTCACTTAAAGCACAATAATATATATATATATACGCATACATGCAAATAAAAAATAAACATCCCTGTTGATCAGAAACAGAGCCCACCTGCAAAGCACTGAGGGGGTTCGAGCCAAAGGCCTATTGGATTCCGTGACTGGAAGCAAACATTGGGAATGAGACATTTGGCCATGCAAGGTACAGGAATAAAATGTGTTCCACACAAAATTCTAGGGGACCTGAGCCAGGTTTACTACTTGAAGCCAAGGACTAGGGTGGGGCTGCTCTGTTTCTAAAAGGAGGCTGAAAATAATGTTCAAAAGCAGCCTGGGGCAACAGCTTAAATGGAGTTACAGGTCTATGGATTGCTGGAGTCGCAGACACAACAAAATTGCAAATTAAGTACAATTGCAATCCTAACCATAGAAAATGAACCCAAAATGCCGTTATAAGACCTAGTTCTGAATAGAGGGTACAGGAAGCCAGCTGCAGGAAATTGCAAACGAGTAGAAATAGAAAAAATAAAAGACTCTCGTTAAAACAGTCTGCAAAACAAAATTGTAAAACACTTGAAGATAATTAATATAAAGAAAGATATAGGCCAAAAAAAATCAATATGAATTTACTTCAGGAAAAATAATATTATGAAACAGTCTGATTAATATGAACAGGTTAGGAAAAGAATGAATTAAACACCTAAGAAGTGAAAGTAAATCAATTATTTTTTTTAATCTCAATAAATAGGTTGAGTTCTAGACTGAACACAACCAAAGAAAAAATAATAAAATGGTAAGATTGAATTGAAGGATTCATCCACAATACATTACAGAAATAAAGATTTTATAAAAATATGAAAGAGTTGTTAAAATATGTGAGAAAAGAATGAGAGATTTAAACATATTTCCAACTGGACTGCCAGAAAATGTTATTTGGATTGACAATAAACAATAATAGATGCCAGAAGACAATAGAAAAAAAAAATACTAAGTATAGAATCAAAAGGCACAAACATTAATGTAGATGAGGAGAAATACTAAAATAATAATAAAAAGAATGTAACTAGAAGATATAACAATCACAAATATTAGCATAAACATATAGCCTGAAATTTTAGCAGGCAACAACTGTCAGAATTAAAGGTGAAATTTACAAATCCAAAAAAACCCTGGTGGCATAGTGGTTAAGAGCTATGGCTGCTAACCAAAAGGTTGGCAGTTTGAATCCACCAGGCTGCTTCTCAGAAACTGTATGGGGGCAGTTCTACTCTGTCCTACAGGGTCACTAAGGGTCAGAATCGACTCGACGGTGATGGGTTTTACAAATCTAAAATCAGTGAGATACTTTTAAACAACTGTCAAAAATTGATACACCAAGCATATACAAAAGTAATGAAACTAAAGATATTTTGAATGACAAAATATATTTCCTGTAATTGATATACTATAAAACTCTGCACCCAAACAATAAAGAATACGTAGTCTTTTTAACATTGAATGTGTTCCAAAATTAACTACAAACTAGGTCACAAAGATATTTCAACAACTATCATAGAAGTGACATTGCATAGACTATATTTTCTAAACCCAATGCAACTAAATTAGTAATCAACTGCAAAAAAAAAAAAAAAAACACTAAATATACCATAGATGAGTGGTAACTTTGGTGAAGGCTAAGGTAGTACACAATACTGGGGAAGCCAGCACAATATATACAAGGCAAGGCCATGCAAGCTCCATAGACACATCCAAACTCCCTGAGGGACCAAATTACTGGGCTGTGGGGACCATGGTCTTGGGGGAACACCTAGCTCAACTGGCGTAACACGGTTTATAAAGAAAATATTCTACATTCTACTTTGGTGAGTACAGTCTGGGGTCTTAAAAGCTTGTTAGCAGACATCTAAGGTACTCCACCGGTCTCACCCCCTCTGGAGCAAAGGAGTTTGAAGAAAACAAAGACACAAGGGAAAGACTAGTCTGAGTGACTGATGGGCCCCAAGCACTGTAGCCTCCACCAGACTGAGTCCAGCACAACTAGATGATGGCCAACCACTGCCATTAACCATTCTGACAGGGATCACAATAGAGGGTCCCGGACAGAGTGGGAGAAAAATGTAGAACAAAATTCTAACTCACACACACACACACACAAAAAAAACAGATTTACTGGTCTGACAGGGACTGGAGAAACTCCAAGAGTATGGCCGCCCGGACACAATTTTAGCTCAGTAATGAAGTAAGCACTTAAGTTCACCCTTCAGCCAAAGATTAGACAGTCCTCCCCCACCCAAAAAAAAAGAGACTAAATAGACACATCCAACTAGGGGTAAGGATCACAAGTCAGGAGGGGAAAGGAAAGCTGGTAATAGGGAAGCCAAAGTTGAGAATAGGAGAGTGTTGACAAGTTGTGGGATTGGCAACCAATGTCACAAAAACAATATGTGCACTAATTACTAATTGTTTAATGGCAGGCTAGTTTGTTCTGTAAACCTTCATTTGAAGTACAATTTTAAAAAAGTAGTTTTTAAAGCCCATATTTTCATAAACTAAAAACTACACTCTTAACTAATGAGCTAAAGGGGAAATCACATTAGACTGACAAAATATTTGGACTGAAACAATAAGAATACTACATATAAAAATTTCAGGATGCTGCTAAAACCTCAAAATATATTTATTATGAAACAAAAGTGTTTGAAAATAATGGATATTTTCAAGTATTAACATCAAGAGATTGAGAAAAAAAACACAAAGTACCTAAAGTAGAAGAAAAGAAATAAAATATAAGTACGAGCAGAGGATAATTAAATAGGAAATAAAGACATGATAGAGCAGATTTCTAAAATCGAGAGTACACTTGTTGTTATCAGGTGCCATTGAGTTGGTTCTGAATCATAGAGACACTATGTATAACAGAAAGAAACACTGTCCGGTCCTGCGCCATTCTCACAATTATTGTTATGCTAACAGTACACTAGTCAAGAAAAAATGCACAAATAAAAAATATGATAATGAAAAGATAGAGCAATCAAAAATTATGCAAGCCAAAAACAATGGTGTGACATCTTTAAATTGAAAAAGAAAAACTGTCAATGCAGAATTTTATACCCAAGGAAAATATCAACAAAATTTGCTCCTCGAAAGTCATGGTTAAGAGAATGAAAAGACTACCTACAGAATGGGAAAAAAAAATTGCAAATTACTTATCTGATACAGGCCTTGTGTCTAGATTATCTAAAAAACTCACAAAACTCAATAATATGAAAATGAACAACTCATTTTAAAAATGTATAAAATATTTGAACAGACACGTCACCGAAGAAATTATAACAAATAAGCACATGAAACTATGCCCATAAAAAAAAAAAAAAAAAAATTTTTTTTTTTTTTATGCTCATTGAGAAATGCAAATGAAAAACCAAAAACATAACAGTACACATCTATTAAGAGTCCCTGGGTGGTGCAAACGTTAAGTGCTTAACTACTAGCCAAAAGGTTGTTGCTTGTGACATACCCAGAGGCACCTCAGGAGACAGCCCTGATGATCTGCTTCTGAAAGGCCTTGAAAAACTTGCAAAATAGCTCTATTCTGCACGTGCTGGGCCACCATGAGTCAGAATTGACTCGATGACAACTAACAACGGCACATCTATTAGAATGGCTAAAATTTAAAAAGAAAAAAAAAACTGACAATACCAACTGCTAACAAGGATTCAAAGCAACCAGAAATCTCATACATTTTTGGTGAGAATGCAAAACACATTAAAAAACAGTTTGGGAGTTTGTTATAAAGTTAAATGTACAATTATCATGAGACTCAGCAAAATCCTTCTACATTAGCCCAAACACCTATACGTCAGAGATTTTCTTCATAATCACCACCAACTTCAAACAACCCAAATGTCCCTCAACTGGGAAGTGGATAAACTGTGGTATACTCATACAATGTAATACTACACGGCGATAAAAACTATTGAACTACTGATACACATAACAACATGTAATTTTAATGCAGACTTCTGCCAGGTTTTGAGAAGTTAATATGCCGACTCTTAGATCTAGAATAGTTCTGTTATTGTTGTTAGGCTCCGTCGAGTCAATTTCCACTCATAGCAACCCCTTGTGACAGTGTAAAACTGCCCTATAGGGTTTTCTTGGCTGTAGTCTTTATGGGAGCAGATTGCCAGGTCTTTCTCTGGTGGAGCTGCTGGTGGGTTCGAACCTCCAACATTTCAGTTAGCAGTTGAGTGCTTAACTGTTGCACCACCAGGGCCCCTAAAACCAAAAAACCAAACCCAGTGCCCAGACTCATGGTCTATCACCCCAAAAATGCCCCCTACCACTTTGTGGCAAACTCACCCCCATGCTCAGCCCCTGGCAACCACTCATCTGTTTTCTAACCCCGTGGTGTTGCCTTGGCAGGAATGTCAGATAAATGAAATTAAACAGGATTATAGCCTTTTGAGACTGGTTTCTTTCACTTAAACGAAACCAAACCAAACCCATTGCCCTGTAGTCAATTCTGACTCCTAGTGACCCTGTAGGACCGTGTGGAACTGCCTCATAGGGTTTCCAAGGAACAGCTGGTAGATTCAAACTAGTGACCTTTTGGTTAGCAGACAGACCCTTAGCCACTGCACCACCAGGGCTCCTCCTTTCACTTAGCAAAGTGAATTTGAGATTTATATACCTTTTTTACAGTATTAACATACAATTGATCACTTTTCCTTTTTTTTTTTTTTTTAAATAAACTCTCATTTGTCTTTGTTTCCATGATACACATCCCCTGATTTTCCTTTGATCTCTGTGGTAATTCTTTTCAGTCTCCTTTGCAAGAGCCTTCTCCTCCATTCTACCTCTACAATTTGACTTTCTCAGAGATCACTTCTGAGTCCATTTCTTCCATATATACTCTCTCTCATTAGGCTGATGATATTCATTCCCGTGATTTTAAATACTACTTATACACTAATGAATCATAAGATTATAACTCCAGACCAGAAGTTTCCCCTGAATCACACACTTTTTTACCCAACTGCATATTTGACATCTCCACTTGAATGTCTCAAAGGCATATAAACTTAACACCTCTGTTACCACTCAGGTTCCTCAGGAAGCAGATACTGAAATGGAATTTAGTGTTCAGGTGTTTATTGAAGTTGCCCTTTGGAACTAATACCTGTAAAAGAGAGAGGAAGGAAACAGGAGTAGACAGAGAAGTAAAACTGAGATGCAGGCCCAACAACAGCTCAGGGATACCTACAGGGAGCAGTAGAGCTAGTGGAGCTGAGAGGACCAGGCCTGTGTACTCCCATATGGATCAGCCTTTGGATGTGGACCTCCTGAGAAACGGTTGTGACCTTCGGCAGGGCAGCTCTGTCCAAATGAACTACTCAACATTTTAGATTCCTAGGGCTGCCATAACAAAATACTACAAAGTGGGTGACTTTAAAGACGAGAAATTTCTTTTCTCACATTTTTGGAATCTGGAAGTCCAAGTAACGGTCTTGGCCATGTTGGTTTCTTCTGGGAGCTTTGAGAGAGGAACCCTTAGTTCCATGCCTGTCTCCTATTGTCTAGTGTTTTTTGGATTGTAGATGAATTTTCACATGCCATCTTCCCCTTTTGTGTGACTTTTTTCCATGTCCCTCCTTCTTGTTCATAAAACACCACTCAGAAGGGATTAGGATCAGGACTCCACCTACTGTGGTATGACTTTATTAACTTAACTGATTACACCTACAAAGAATAACTCTATTTCCCCAAATAAAATCACAATTACTGCTGCAGGGGCTAGGATTTCAGCGTGTCTTTTTGGAAAACATAACGCAATCCACAACACTCACTCAAGAGGCTCAAAATTAAAGACAGTTTGCTGAAAGCACTTTCAGCAGCTGGAACAATGTTCCCTTCGCTGAAGGAAAGTCTGTGTGATATATCACTGAAGCCATCACAGTCAACCCCTCGGGCTGCTCACAGCTACTTTTTCACGTATGTTCTTGAAGTAGCTCCTCCAGGATTGCAGTGAAGCTCTCTTCCTGGGAGAAACAAAGTAGGTTACTGGGATAGGTAACAGCTTCACAGTCTCTGCCACTGCCTCTGGTCTCAGTGCTATAACTGAAGTCCATTGTCTCCCTCCCCTGCTATCAATTCTAGATTCCCCTCATCCTCAGCTACTCTGGCTCAGTGACTTACCTGGTGGCATGATTCAGACCTTCAGCAGTAGTTTGCATCACAGCCCCCATGCCTTTCCCTGGACAGGGTGCTTCACTTGTCCATTTACTGTTAAAATTGGGCAAGACGTACCAAGAGGTAGGCAAGTGGATCAACTCAGTGGCAAACATATTCCTGCCTGCACTGATTGCAAAAAAAAAAAAACAGCAATCCCTTCTCCTGATGATCAAAATGGATTATACTTTTCCATGCTTCTAAGAGCCATCCAGAGCCTTAGTAGCACAGCAATTAAACACTCAGCTGCTTACCGAAATGTTGATGATTTGAACCCACCAGCCACCCTACAGGAGAAAGATGTAGCAGTCTGCTTCCATAAAGATTTACAGCCTCAAAAACCCTGTGGGGTAGTTCTACTCTGTCCCGTAGGGTTGCTACGAGTCAAAATTGACTTGGTGGCAGTGAGTTTGGTTTGGTTGAGGAGTCATCCTAGTAGGAAGTTCTCACCATCTCCTGGAGTTCTTTCCAGGGTATTAAAGTTTGTATCCCAGGAGAGTACTCATAAAACAATAACTCTAATTTTCTTCTGGCATCCTTAATCAAGCTTCTCTCCTAGTTCCTTTAGGCACATGCTGGCTAAATATTGTAGTTCCTTTGGGGTATACATTTTCTCCCTATTACCATATTTTTACACAAATAATGCTCACCTCCTACATTAGTTTGCCAATTGCATCCTGCCCCCAAGAAGTATTTTCATAAACTCTATGCCATTTTTTTTACTGTAAAAAAAATTTTTTTTTGCTGTAAAAAAAAAAAAAACCAGCACAGTGTGCTCATGAAAATCCTTTTGTTATCTGTATTCAGAGCATCAACTGAGCTCTGCAATAAACACCAATTCCATATTTCTTCCACTTTCTACTTTATATTTCTCAAATGCCTGACATATGGGATGAACTAGCATATTCCCTTCCACTGATATACCATCCCAATGCACCGCCAGTGAATATTTCAACAATTGAGAAATTTTACCAGGTCTCTTTTTGCCCCATCTACCACCAGTGAGTCCTCATTGTCAGCAAGAGATCCAAATCCAAAACTCCATCTTAGTGCTTGCATTCTTGGACCACTCCCAGTACCAACTAGTTGGCTTCTCTGGGAAACAGATTCTAAGAATTCAGCACGCAGTATGTTTATCAAAGAGTATCCTTGGAGTCAATACGTGCAGAAAGATAGAGTGAGACAGAGAAGTGCAGCAAACAACAGCATTGTCTAAGCCAATGAGCAGCTCTGGAACTAGAATTTTCCTTTAAAGTTGCACCCTGTGGGACTAAGATGGCCAAATCTTTTTCAGACATTAAATTCTCCCCACCTCCAAAAGCACTGTGGCCTAGTGTGAGGGGATCTGAGGGAACCTTTGAAGGGGCTGACAGTTGAAGGTCGCCTAATGACAGTACTTTAGACAGCTGAAGAAACAAGTCCTTTATGGAAGAGGGATTAGAATGGCACATCTCAATCTCAATATCCACCACAATGTCCCAAATCGAACGCTTGAAATATATCCAACAACCCCACTCCCCCAAATATGACTACCCTTCAATTGTCCACATGTCAGTAATCTATTCACCAGTCATTAAATTAGAAATCTAGGAATCCTTTCCAATATCTCCTCCTTTTTTTTACCAGCGACCTACAATATGTGTTAGCATTAAGTCCAGATGCTTCTACCACCAAATCATATCTCAAATTTTGCCCACTTGTCTCTGTACCCACTGCCACTACCCCAGCCTAAGCCACAATCATCTCTTATCTGGACAACCCCCATAGCCACCTTACTAGTCTCCCTGTTCCCAGCCTTGCTCTTTTCCAATATGTTGTCCATATACAATTTGGGATAAACTTTGTAAAGCATAAACTGAATCGTCTTACCCTCTGTCTTCAGTCCTTTAAGGCCTTTCTATGCATTTGACAGATCTGTAGGTGGTAAAAATGGTTTGCACTTGACTGCTAACCTAAAGGTTGGAGGTTTGAACTCTCCAGAAGTACCACCTTCCTTTAAAAGGCCACTGTTAAGATTGTTGTTGTAGTTGTGTGAAGTTAAGTCAATTCCAACTCATAGTGACCCTATATGACAAAGTAGAACTGCTCCAGAGTGGTTTTCTGGCTGTAATATTTACAGGGGCAGATCACCAGGTCTTTTCTCCCACAGAGCTGCTGAGTGGGTTTGAACCACTGACCTTCTCGTTAGCAGCTGAGTGCTTAACCATTGTGTCACCAGGGCTCATAGCCAAGAAAAACCTATGCAGCTGTTCTGCTCTGTAACACATGACATGGACATGAGTCGGAATTGACTTGATGGCAACCAACAACAATGACATGGCATTGAAAATAAAATCCAAACTCCTTCACATGTCCTACAAGACTTTGAATAATGGGCACCCTCTCCAATCTCATCACCGGCCCATGTCTCCATCACTCACCCTTCTTTAGCCATGACGGAATTCGTTCAGATCCTGGAAGCTGCTAAGAATTTCCCTGCCATAAATAAAACATTCTCTATTTTCTTCTAACCACTCCTTTTTGCCTAGCTCATGCTTTCTCATCTTTCATGCCTCTAATGTTATCTTCTCAAAGAGTCCATCATGACCTAAGCTTTTTTTGTATTTGAGGCTATTTAGCATCTCATGAATATCCTTTCCATATTAATAGAAATTTCCCTCATTGTGGAAAGCCCCACATTGTGAATCTCACCTCTCTAAGGCAGATATCAGGACTCAATTCCCAGCTGTCATTGCAGCTGGAATGCAGGCTTGTGACCCAAGATCTGCAGTCGGTTGAAGCAGAGTTAGTCTGCACTGAGAAGGGATCAGCTTGAGAAATTGGTCTCACTGGAACTCATCTTTCAGAAAGCAGATGACAGAGGTGACAAGCTCTTCTGGGCAGTAGTAGTGGAGCTTCCGACACTCCATTCTGAGCATCATTGGTGGAGTGGGGGTTTGTGAAAGCTGTGGTATCTGTCAAATGACGGTGGTTTTGCTGCTCCTCATGGTGTGGTTGGACATTGTTCCCGGCTCCCCACTTTTCTGAGAGACTCTGTGCACCATCTTTTAAACTTTGGCAAATTCTTTTTCTCCAAGAATCAACCACAATGGATTCCATTTTTTTGTAACTGAAACCTGACATTTATAATCTCCCATCTAAAGCACATCTTCTCTATTATTCTCCATCTTAAAACTCTTTTTGTTTCCTTCATTGCTTTATAACACTATTTGTCATTATGTGTGTGTTTGTGTGTGTGTATTTGTTGTCTGTCTTCTCTACTAGATTATAAACTCCTTGAGGATGGGGTCTTTGTGTCTTTCCTTTGCCTCTATGTATCAGGAGCCATTACTTGTTCATTTGACAAACTCTCTGTAACCCTTACTATATGTCAGACACTGTGCTTGACACTAAGAAACAACATCATTAAAATATGATTCTTGCTGTCAAGGCACTCACATTTTAGGTGGAGAGATAGACATAGAAATAGACCACTAAAATCTAATATGGTAAGGAAAAAAAAAATTCCATCAAGTCAATTTTGACTCACGGTGACCCCATAAGTTACAGAGTAGAACTGAGGGTTTTCATGGCTGTAATCATTATGGAAGCAGATCTCCAGGTCTTCCTCTTGCAAACCCACTGGGTGGGTTCAAACCATCAACCCTTCAATTGGTAGTCAAGTGCAAGCCATTTGCACCACCCAGGGACCTTCAATCTACTGATATAAATTGCCAAGTGTTCTTACAATCTTACTGAAGAGGTGTGTCTAATGCAAACTGGGTGAGGAAAGAGTAAGGTAAGATTAAAAAGAGGCAGAGCAACAGAGAGGAGAGTTGAGGAGTAGGAAAATTTCCGGGAAAGCTTCTTAGCGAATGCATGTGATGCCAAAGCTTAAAAGTCTAAGCAGGAGTTTGACAGGTGAAAGGAGGGGAGTTGGGAATGGTGTGAAAAAAGAGACTTCTAAGCCAAGGCGAAGACCCCACAGTGATAAATAGCGTGGTGAATAGAGGGGGACTTTCACAAGAGTGAGACTTGAGGGAAGGAGCAAGGAGGAAGAGAGGCGGGAAAGGAAGGCAATGGCCAGATCACGGATGAACTCATATCCATTTTAAGATTCCCAGAATTATGCCTGCGTATGGAAAAGGCTTAGAAGAGAAAGTGAAAAATAATAAAACTAGGAGAGTTAGTGATTTTATTTTATTATCTCCATTGTTGATTTCAAGTATCCTTTGTACCATTATTTCATCAAATAACCAAATTTTATTAAAAAAAAAATCAAACTAACGTCAACATATACTGGCCATGCTTCTCTTATGTATTTCTTGGCACCTCTATGTCATTTATGTAATATTAATACTAATGGGCACACTTGTTTTTTGGGTTTTTTTTTTCTGTCTGTATAGACTCTACACTTCTCAAGTTGGCATTGTGTATTCTTTGCCTTTGGGTCCCCATGATTTTAAACACCTCAGCAAGCATGGAATAGCACTTCAATTTCGTGGGAGAAATATGCAAGATTATACTTAGAAAACGTGAACATAAGAGAAGCCCTTTCACCTCCTGTGGTTGTTTATGTGTAATAAATATCCACACAGAGCGTTCGGAATGCTTCACCACAATCTCCGCTGCTCTGTGTTCTAGGCCTACGAAGGATTTCTTAAAAAAATCAATTAATTATTCAGTTACGAAGTGATGCACACCAACTCATGCCTGAACACAAAAACCCAAACCTGTTGCTGTCGAGTTGATTTCAACTGAGGGTGACCCCAGGTGTTACAGAGTAGAACTGTTCCATAGGAATTTCTTGACTGTAATTTTTAAGGAAGCAGATTGCCAGGGCTTTATTCTTTGGCACCACTGGGTGGGTTCGAACCACCAGCCTTTACACTAGCAGCTGATCTCAGGTCGCTTGCACCACCCAGGCATCTAGTTTCTGCAAATGATGAGGCAGGCTTCAAAGACCGAAATTATCAAATCGTGATTCATAAGCCTACCAGGATTCACATAAATTTCCTCTCCAAAATCCAGACAAACCACTTATCTAAGTAACCTTTAACTTTTTATATTCCCAATGAAAATGTCCTCAAGACCTTGACTTAGAGTCCCTCTTTCACACTCCAGAACAAAGGGAGTTTCTCCCAAGATCCTTGGTCACGGTGGGCAGACAGGATGTGAGATGGGGATAGTAAAATGAAAAACACTATCGGCTGGTTAAGAAGAGAAGCATCTTCTTACCACACCGCATTCATTCTACATTTTTGTAGACTGAATCCAAAATGCTGAAATACAGACTAGTGAACAAACATTTATGAATGTATCCCCAACAATGCCACGTGTAGGCCAAATCTTCAGTGCCTGGCTTTCTCTAACTCCTCTCTCTCCGTGCTTCTCAGAGCCACGTGGGCTTGTTCTGCTTTCAATGGGTTAATTCCCAATGAAGCATTTTTCCTCTGTGGTCTAGACATAGAAATATCCAGATATTGTTTCCCTTGAAAGGCAGCCATCCTGCTGAACATACTTGATCACCGATTCCCATGTTTTTCTAAGGCCAAATGGGGCTAAACAGAATTTCTGAGGATTTTTTCCCTCCCTTTTTTTCATCGATTAACAGCTTGTTTGTTTCCTATTGAGGATGCTGCCAAGCAAACAAAGGGAAGGAGAAGAAAATTCCTTAATTTTTAAGGCGGGGAAACTAGAGAATGATAGATTTGTTGTTGCCAAGAGGAAGCAATCCTTGGACCTAACAAATAAGTGTGGAAAAAAAGGCTACTTCAGTATTATATAATTTCAGTAGTACTAGCGTATAATGGAGATTTTGAGAACAGAATAATTTTCTTTAACTGAAACCCGAATGTATATATATGTATGCGTGTGTGTATATATGTATATATATACTGATATATATATATATATAGAGAGAGAGTGTATGATTTTAGATAGGTAGGAAGTAAGTGTAAAAGATAAATTTGAACCCTAAATCTTAATCACGACGTGCTAACTAACTCTGTAGCCTTGGATAAGTCACTTAACTTGCCTGAGACTTTGTTCTTATGTAGGTACACTAAAAAATGTAGATGATTTTGTATCCAAGGTCCTCCCAAACCGTTAAAATTCTTTGACTTCTTATGATTGTCAGCCCCTGATTTTCTCCTGGAAAAGCACTATTTCTCCTCTGTTTTCACCAACCCCCCTCCATTTGCAGAAACTATTTGCTTGCTTCTGTGGAAGTTACATAATAAAGTGGGAAGTGAAGACAACTGAGCCCGCTCTGAAAACATGATAAATAGCCCCAACGTCCTGAGTGCGCCTTCATTGTTGGAGGCAGAGGAACTCCACAAAGACGTGGGAAGGATTAGCTGGCACTCCCACCCAGTGCAGACCGGCACAGGGGCCAGGCACATGTAGGCTACATGAGGTTACTCTGAAGCATCTCCTTTCTGGGAGGAGTTGGACTTCCCCTCTGCCTTCACACTCTCAGATTCCTGAGTACCAGAGGCCCCCTGTGTAGCCACGGAGATGAGTGTTGCCGGGAGCCAAGGCCTGACTGTATCAGGACTCACTCCAACTCTTAATGACTCGGGCAACTCACTTGGCCACCAGCACTGTTTTCTCCCAACTCTGCTAAAACTGCCAAGTCTGTGATTGCTGGTGCCCAGTAGTGACATTCCCATTCCAGGCCAGGGACTGTGAAAATAAAGTTGAAAAAATATAAAGCAGCCAGTATGATTAATGTTCTTAAAAACGGAATTTTTTTTTTTTTTTTTTTTTTTAGTATCAGAACACAAAGGCGCTGGAGTGACCGATCAGTCTGAGTCACTCTGGGTCTGTGAATCCTAGAGGGACACACCACCCGTGTCCTCCACTGACACAAGTCACCAAGGACACAATTCCCTGCTGATACAGGCCACACTCTGATCGGATACTGGTGAGCGAGTGAGAGGAACAAGGCTCAACTGGCAAATGATAGGAACATGACCTCTCACAGGCCAAAGCCCTCACTACAGAGAGCACGGTGCCCTCCGTGGAGTTAACCAGACTGGGCTTCTCACTTCTTTCTGAATGCATGTTCCAATGGAATTAGACACACTCTGGAAGCAACTACACATTTCTGAATGATGAGTTCTGAGGTGAAGGCTTGTCAGTAGTATAGTAATGTGGATAAAAGAAAAATATTTTATTTGGTGGTAGAATGGCCTGGCCCATAAAAAGATACTTCAAAATTTAGTTTGACGGCAAATGAAGTTAACCATCAAGGATTTGTGTTTAATTCATCATCAAGGAAAAAAATCAACCTCCTTTTTTTTCTCTTTCTTCTCATCGCATGTTAGATGCCACATTGTTGTTGTTGTTACATGCTGCTGAGTCCGTTTCAACTCATAGTGACCGTATGTACAACAGAACGAAACACTGCCCAGTCCTGCACCATCCTCATAATCGTAATTATGTTTGAGCCCATTGTTGCAGCCGCTATGTCAATCCATCTCGTTGAGGGTCTTCCTCTTTCTCACTGATCCTCTGCTTTACCAAGCATGATGCCCTTCTCCAGGGATGGGTCCCTCCTGATAACATGTACGAAGTATGTGAGATGAAGTCCTACCATCCTTGTTTCCAAGGACCACTCTGGCTGAATTTCTTCCAAGAGAGATTTGTTCATTTTCTGGCAGTAAATGGTATACTTAATGTTCTTCACCAACACCGTGATTCAAAGGTGTCAATTCTTCTGTTCCCCTTATTTGTTGCCCAGCTTTCACATACATATGAGGAGATTGAACATAACCTTAGTCCTCAAAGTGACATATTTGCTTTTTAACACCATAAAGAGATCTTTTGCAGCAGATCTGCCCAATGCAATACATCCTTTGCTTTCCTGACTGCTGCTTCTGTGGGCATTAATTTTGGATCCAAGTAAAATGAAATCCTTGACAACTTCAGTGTTTTCTTCATTTATTATGATGTTGCTTATTGGCCCAGTTGTGAGAACTTTTGTTTTCTTTCTGTAGAGGTATAATCCATACTGAAGGCTGCATTCTTTGATCTTCATCAATAAGTGCTTCAAGTCCTCTCGGCTTTCAGCAAACAAGGTTGTGTCATCTGCATAATGCAGGTTGCTAATGAGTCTTCCTCCAATCCGGCTGCCCCGTTCTTCTTCATATAGTCCAGCTTCTCAGACTATTTGCTCAGCATACAGATTGTTTAACTACGGTGAAAGGACACAACCCTGATGCACATCTTTCTTGATTTTAAACTTTGCAGTATCCTCTTGCTCTGATCGAGTGACTGCCTCTTTGTCTATGGACAGGTTCCACACAAGCACAATTAAGCGTTCTGAAATGCCCATTCTTCACAATGTTATCTATAATTTATTATGATGCACACAGTCAAATGCCTTTGCATAGTCAATAAAACACAGGTACACACCTTTCTGGTATTCTCTGCTTTCAGCCAAGACCCCTCTGACATCAGCAATGATATCCCTTGTTCCACGTCCTCTTCTGAATTCGACTTGAATTTCTGGCAGTTCCCTGTCGATGTATTTCTGCAGCGGCTTTTTGAATGATCTTCAGCAAAATTTTACTTGTGTGTGATACTAATGATGTCTGATAATGTCTGCATTCTGTTCGATCACTTTTCTTTGGAATGGACACAAGCACAGACTCTTTCAGTCGGTTGGCCAAGTAGCTGTCTTCCAAATGTCTGGGCATAGATGAGTGTACTTTCAGGGCTGCATCCATTTGTTGAAACATCTCAGTTGGTATTCCGTCAATTCCTGGAGGCTTGTTTTTTGTCAATGGCTTCAGTACACCTTGGACTTCATCCTTCAGTACCACCAGTTCTTGGCCATATGCTACCTCCTGAAATTGCTGATCACCGACCAATTCTTTTTGGTACAATGGCTCTGTGTGTTCTTTCCATCTGCTTTTGATGTTTCCTGCATCATTCAATATTTAGCCTATAGAAGCCTTCAAAATTGCAACTCGTTGCTTGAATTTTTTTCTCCAGTTCTTTCAGTATGAGAAGTGCTGAGCACGTTCTTTCCTTTTGGTTTTCTAACTCCCGATCTTTGCACATTTCATTATTATGTCTTTGTCTTTGAAATCTTCTGTTTGGCTCTTTCACTTCATCATTTCTTCCATTTGCTTTAGCTACTCTGTGTTAAAGAGCAAGTTTCAGCGTCTCCTCTGACATTCGTTTAGTCTTTTCTTTCTTTCCTGTCTTTTTAATGACCTTTTGCTTTCTTCATGTGTGATGTCCTTGATGTCTTACCACAACTCATCTGGTCTTTGTTCATTAGTGTTCAATGTAGTCAAATCTATTCTTGATTTCAGGTGGAATATACTCAAAGTTGTATTTTGGCTCTCTTGGACTTCTTTTAATTTTCTTCATCTTCAACTTGAACTTGTATATGAGCAATTGATGGCCTGTTCTGCAATTGGCCCTTGGTCTTACTCTGATGAATGATATTGAGCTTTTCCATCATTTCTTTCCACAGATGTAGTCTATTGGATTTCTGTGTTTTCCTTCCTCTGAGGTATAGTCACCGTTTACGTTGTTGAAAATAGGAATTTTGCAATGAAGAAGTCGTTAGCTTGCAAAATTCTATCATGCAATCTATTGTGTCATTTCTATCACCAAGGCCGTATTTTCCAATTACTGTTAATTCTTCTTTGTTTCCAACTTTTGCATTCCAATCACGAGTAATTATCAGTTCATCTCGATTACATGCTTGATCAATTTCAGACTGCAGAAGTTAGTAAAAATCTTCAATTTCTTCACCTCTGGCATTAGCTGTTGGCATGTAGATTTGAATAATAGTCATATTAACTGATCTTCCTTGTAGACATATAGATATTACGCTATCACTGACAGCATTCTACTTCAGGATAGATCTTGAAATGTTCTTTTTGACCATTAACGCAATGCCGTTTCTCTTTAATTTGTCATTTCCAGCCTAGTAGACCATATGATTGTCTAATTCAAAATGGTCAATTCCAGCCCATTTAAGCTTACTAATGCCTAGGATATCGATCTTTATATGTTATATCTCATTTTTAACGACTTTTAATTTTCCTAAATTTGTACCTCATTCATTCCACATTCCAGTTATGACTGGGTGCTTGCACTGTTTCTTCCAATTTTGAATCATGCCACATCAGCAAATGAAGGTCCCCAAAGCTTGACTCAACTCTACTTTGAGGAGGCAACTCTTCCCCAGCCTTATTTTGAGTGCCTTTAAATCTGAGGGACACATCTTCTGGCACTATTATCAGACAGTGTTCTGCTGCTATTCATTAGGATTTCACTGGCCTTTTTTTTTTTCAGAAGTAGACTGCCAGGTCCTTCTTCCTAGTTTCTGTTAGTCTGGAAGCACTGCTGAAACCTGTCCATCATGGGTGGCCCTCCTGGTGTTTGAAATACCTGTGGTAAAGCATCCTGTATTGCAGCAACTCACAAGCCACCACAGTATGACAAACTGACAGACACATGGTAGAGATGCCACATTAATGCATTCCAAAATAACTTCATGGACAAATTTTTAATGCAAGACTTCTCACACCAGATTGTCTTCTTCAAACACCTGGGGATACATTTTCCAACCCTATTTGCCCACACTCCCTCCATAAAAATTTTTGAACCTAAACATACTCTAATACTGTCCCATTGAATAAACACCATCAAAGTGGCTTGAGGAAATGATCACTTTTAGTCATCATATGTCTGGCTCAGGCATCCTGGAGCCACATACTATGTGGTAGATTGCTTTGATTGATTTTCTATTATTGAACCATCCTTGAATACCTAGTATGAATCCCACTTGGTGGTGGTGTATTATTTTTTTGATATGAGGCTAAATTCTATTGGCTGGAATTTTGTTGAGAATTTTTGCATCTATATTTGTGAGAGATATTGATCTGTAATTTCCTTTTTTTTTTTTTTTTTTTGGTGTCTTTTCCTGGTTTTGGTATCATGCTTATGTTGGCTTCATAGAATGAATTCAGAAATATCCCTTCCTTTTCTATACTCTGAAATAGTTTGAGAGTTTGAGTAGTACTGGTGCAAGCTTTTTTCTGAATATTTGGTAGAATTCTCCAGTGAAGCCATCTGGGCCAGGGCTTTTTTTGTTGTTGGGAGTATTTTTTATCATCTTTTAAATCTCTCCTCTTGTTATGGAACTGTTCAGATATTTGACTTCAGTGTGTGTTAATTTAGGTAGGTAGTATGTTTCTAGAAATTTGTTCATTTTCTCTAGGTTTTCAAATTTGTGGAAGTGTATTTTTTCATAGTACTCTGTTATCCTTTTTATTTCAGTTGGATCTGTTGTAATGGCCACCATTTCATTTCCTATTTGGGTTACTTGCATCCTCTCCTGTTTTTCTTTTGTCAGTTTGGCCAGTGGTTTGTCGATTTTGTTGATCCTTTCAAAATACTGACTTTTGGTTTTGTTGATTCTTTCTATTATTTTTCTATTTTCTATTTCACTTTTTTCTGCTCTGATCCTTCTGGTGGCTGTGGGCTTCTTTTGCTTTTCTCTCCCTGTTTGTTCTAGCTGTGTAGCTAATGCTTTGGTTTTGTCCCATTCTTCTTTTTTGATGTGTGCATCTGTTCCTGTAAATTGGCCTCTGACCACTGTATTTGCTGTATCCCAAAGGTATTTGTGTGATGTGTTTTCATTCTTGTTTGATTCTAGGAATTTTTTGATTCCATCTTTGATTTCTTCTATTACCCATTGGTTTTTAAACAGGGTGTTATTAGTTTCCATGTGTTTGATTTTTTTCCTTGCTCTTCTTGTTATTAATTTCTACTTGTATAGTGTTGTGATCAGAGAAGATACTTTGTATTACCTCAATATTTTGGATTTTGTTGAGGATGGCTTTGTAGTCTAAGATATGGTCTCTTCTAGAGAACGTTCCATGTGCATTGGAAAAGAATGTGTATTTTGAAGCTGTTGGGTTGAGTGTTCTGTACATGCCTATGAGGTCAAGTTGGTTGATTGTGACCTTTAGATCTTCTGTATCTTTGTTGAGTTCCTTTCTAGGTATTCCGTTCTTTACCAAGAGTGGTGTGTTCAAGCCTCCTACTCTTTTTGTGGAACTGTCAATTTCTCTTTTTCAGTGGTGTTAGAGTTTGTTTTATGTATTTTGAAGCCCTGTCATTGGGTGTAGATATTTATTTTGGTTATGTTCTCATGGTGGGTTGTCCCTTTAATCATTATATAATGTTCTTCCTTGTCTTTGAATGGTGGATTTTGTTTTAAAGTCTATTTTATCTGAGATTAGTATTGCCACTTTTTTGGTTGCTGTTTGCTTGACATATTTTTTTCTATCTTTTGATTTTTAATATATTTATGTCTGTTTCTAAGGGGTGTGTCTTGTAGAGAGGATATTGATGGGTCCTTTTTTTTAATCCATTCTGTCACTCTGTCTCTTTATGGGTGCATTTAAGCCATTTACGTTCAGTGTGATTATTGATAGGCGCAAGTTTATTGCTGTCATTTTGAATGCTGTGTGTGTGTGTGTGTGTGTGTGTGTGTGTGTGTGTGTGTGCGCTGATGTTTTCTTGGTTCCTTTTGCTTTCCTGTGCTGAATTTCTTTTGTTCGTGGGGTTTTTTTCTTCCCTTTTTGTAGATTTTGTTTACTGAGACTTTATGTTTTTCTTCTTTATTTTGATGAGTAGATTTGTTAACTTTCTTTGTGGTTACTTAAGTTTCAATTAGTCTTCTATTACTTGATATCACCTCAACTTCCTCTCCATTTGAAAGTTCTATATCTGTACCATTTATCTCCTCTTTTATTGTTCTGACATTGTTGTCATTTACAGATTGACCTCTCTGGTTCTCTGTTGTAAATATTTGTTTCATTTTGTCCTCAAGAGTTCATTATGTAGGTTGGTATCTGGCCAATGTTGCCTTGGGGCCTAGATTCAGTTTGTTGTCTGATGTTGTTGGTACTCTAACTGAAGGACTCCATTTAATAATTCTTGTAAGTTTGGTTTGGTTTTTAGACATTCCTTTAATTTCTGTTTATCTGAAAATATACTAATTTCACCATCATATTTGAGCAAGAGTTTTGCAGGATATATTTTTCTTGGTCAGCGATTATTTTCTTTCAAGGCTTTTTAAATGTCATCCCTTGGCCTTCTTGGCTGCATGGTTTCTGGAAGTAATCAGAGCTTAGTCTTATTGTTTCCCCTTTGTATGTGACTTTTCATTTTTCTTGAGCTGCTATCAGTGTTCTTTCTTTGTCTTTGGTTTTACTTAGTGTGATTATGCTATGTCTCGGTAATTTTCTTTTGGGATCTATCCTATATGGGGTTTGTTGAGCTTCTTGGGTGGTCACCTTTTCATCTTTCATGATATTAGGGAAATCCTGTGTCAGCAAATCTTCAGAGATGCTCTCTGTGTTTTCCATTTTCTCCCCCTGTTCTGGAACATGAATTACATGCAAATTTTTGCTTTTCCTTGTATCCCACGTTGTTCCCAGGATTTCTTCATTCTTTTCTCTGATTTTTCCTCAAAGTGGCATCCAAGTATTTCTCTTTGATTTCACTGGTCCTGTCTTCCATCATTTCAAATTTGTTCCCAAAACCTTCTATTGCACCATCCATTTCTAAAATCTTGTTTATCTTTTGAATTTATAATTGCTGTTTTGTATGATTTCTTTTGACATTATGTTCCTGTATTATTTTCCTGAAATTTTCCATTGTTTTATCTGTCTTTTCCATGATTTCATCTGCCTTGTATACCTCCCCCACCCCTTGCCAATGGGCCATGCCACACGGCTTGGCTAGAGAACTACCAGCCCACCAACAGCTCAACTATGCCTGCCCCCACCTACTGGCTCCTGACATGCCATTTTTTCCATTTCTTCCTTTTCTTTCTTCCTCCCACCTAGCTCCATTTGCCACCCCTACCCATTCCTGTTGGGCCAAGCTGCACCGCTCAGCTAAAGAGCTACCAGTCTACCATCACTCTGGGTCTGCCCCGCTCCCCACCAAGCTGGCTCCTCCTGTGCCATTTTCTTCCTCCTTCCCACCTAGCCCCATATAACACCTCCCCCATTTCCCACTGGCTCCCAGGTCTGCCTTGCCCCCACTGGCTACCTTCTTTTTTTTTTTTTCTCTTTCTTTTCTTTCTTCCCTCCCACCTACCCCATTTTCCACCCTTCCTTCCCGCTGGCCCTCCCCATGCTACCACCACTACAGTGTCCCTGACTCAGGCCCACTATTGCACTGGGCTTGCACTACCCCTACTCTCCCACCACTTAACCAGCTGCTGAATGATGGAAAACAAGTCCATAACACTCCTTGTCTGACATCACCACCTATCTGCTGAAGGGCAGTGAATGCTGCCACACCACTGGACCAACATCAGGAGGCAGGCAGTGCCCACCCAATCCACCCTCAGCCACCTCGCCAAGCCAGTGTGTATATAGTAAAGCAACTAGCCCTGCCTGCTGCTGCCCTGCCTACCTGGACAAAGTGGTGAGAGCTATTGTGTCCACAGATGAGCAAGCAGCCAAGCACATCTGGTCTAAACACCCTGATGTATCAGAACAAAACAAAGAAGCAGGATGAAACAAACCAAGATGCAATCAATAAATAGAAAAAATAATACTATAATGTCTCAGAGACTGCAGACAGTATCAAAGAAGGCAGGACAAGATGGCTCCAGCAAGTGATCAAAATAAAGAATCAGATGACTTTCCAGTAGAAGAAAAGGCAGTGGAACTACCTGATATGGAATTCAAAAGACTAATATTTAGTGCTCTCCAAGAGATTAGGAGAGATCAAGGAAAACACAGACAAAACCAAGGAAAAGATAGACAAAATCATGGAAAACATAGACAAAGCAATAGAAGAATTCAGGAAAATAATACAAAAACAAAACGTCAAAATAAATAAACAATTATAAATCATACAAAAA
Organism: Elephas maximus indicus; assembly: GCF_024166365.1. Taxonomy (NCBI): domain Eukaryota; kingdom Metazoa; phylum Chordata; class Mammalia; order Proboscidea; family Elephantidae; genus Elephas; species Elephas maximus. The sequence goes on from NC_064836.1 coordinate 70,072,417, forward strand.
CGCCAACTAGAAATCCTCAGAATGAACAAAATTTCTGAAGTGAACAACTTAATAAAAGGTTTTAGGAGCAAATTTGAAACAATGGAAGACCAGATCAGCAACATCGAAGACAAATCCGTGGATGACACTTTGAGGAAACATCAGAGAAAAGAAAGAAGAAAAATGAAGAAAACCCAAGAATTATGTGGGACACAATCACAAACAAAAATTTGCAAATGACCAGAGTTCCAGAACAGGGGGGAAAAAATGGAAAACACAGAGAAGATTGTCGAAGATTTACAGGCAGAAAACTCCCCAAACATCAAGAAAGATGAAAAGCTGCCCATACAAGAAACTCAATGAACCCAATATAGAATAGATTCCAAAAAGAAAGTCTCCAAGACATATCATAATCACACTTGCCAAAACCAAAGACAAAGAAAGAATCCTGAGGACAGCTCAAGAAAATGAAAGGTTACTCACAAAAGGAAAATAAGAAGACTAAGCTCTGATTACTCGCCAGAAACTATGCAAGCGAGAATGCAATGGATGACATATATAAAACCTTTATAGAAAAAAATGCCAACCACAAATAATATACACTACAAAACTCTATCTAAATATGATGGAGAAATTAGGACATTTCCAGATAAACAGAAGTTAAGGGAATTCATAAAAACCAAACAAAATTTTACAAGAAATATTTTAAAAGGATTCCTTCAGTTAGACAACCAACAACATCAGAAAACAAGCAGAGTCTCAGATACAGGAGAATATCAGCCATATACTAACCTAGGTAACAACTCTCAATAATAAAACAAAGCTAAATGGCTTAAAACAGGGAAACAGAGTCAAAACAATAAAAGGAGGAATAACAAAGTAGATCTATAATTTTCAAATAGAGAGGAATTCAAAGCAATATCAAGTAATAATAGACTGGTTTAGACATAGGATGATAAGGGTAAATTTTAAGGCAACCAAAAAGATAGTTAACAAACCTACTTATCAGAATAAAAAAGAAGAAAAATATAAAGTCTCAGTAAACACTAAATCTATCCTAATGAAAGAAAAGAAAATCCACAAACAAAAGGAACTCAGCACAGGAATGTAAAAAGAACAACGACCAAAAAAAAAAAAAAGCCAGCACCACCAAAAAAAAAAATGGCACAACAATATGACAGCAACAAACTCATACCCTATAGATAAAAAAATAGATAATCACACCAAATATAACTGGCTTAAATGCACCCGTAAAGAGACAGAGAATGGCAGAACAGATAAAAAAGCATGACCCATCAATATGCTGTCTACAGGAGACACAAAGACATAAATATATTAAAATCAAAGGTTGGAAAAATTATACCAAGCAAACAGTATTCAAAAAGGACAGAAGTGGCAGTAATAATCTCAGATAAAATAGACTTTAAGGCAAAATCAACCATAAAAGACAAGGAAGGACATTATGTAATAATTAAAGGGACTTCCACCAAGGAGACATAACCTTAATAAGTACAACAGGGCTCCAAAATACATAAAACAAACCCTAGCAGCATTGAAAAGAGAAATAAATAGTTCCACCATTATAGTAAGAGACTTCAACACACCATTCTTGGTAAAGGACAGAACATATAGTAAGAAACTCAACAAAAATACAGAAGATCTGAAGGCCAAATCAACCAATTTCACCTCATAGATATATGTATATACCACTACACCCAACAGCAGCAAAGTATACATTCTTTTCCAACTCACATGGACATTCCCCATAATAGACCACATTTTAGGCCACAAAGCAGCCCTCAATAAAATCCAAAATACTGAAATAATACATAACATTCTGAGCACAACTCCATAAAAGTAGAAATCGATAATAGAGCAAGGAAAGAAATCAAACCCATGGAAATTGAATAACACCTTGCTTAAAGTTTTTTTTTTTTAAAAAAAACCACTGGGTAATAGAAGAAATCAAAGAGGGAATAAAAGATTCTTCTAATCAAATGAGAATGAAAATACATCATAGCACAACCTCTGGGACACTTCAAAGGCAGTGATCAGAGATCAAACACACACATCAAAAAAGAAGAACAGCTTCAAAGGCCAGAGTAGCAGGGACAGGAATCTGTGGACCATGGTTTCAGGGGACATCTAGGTCAACTGCTATAACAAAATCTATTAAGAAAACATTCTGCATTCCACTATGATGAGAGGCATCTGGGGTCTTAAATGCCAGCAAGCAGCCATCTAAGATGCATAAATTGGTCTCAACCCACCTGGAGCAAAGGAGAATGAAGAACACCAAAGACACAAGGCAAATATGAACCCAAGAGACAGAAAGGACCACATAAACCAGAGTCTCCATCAGCCTGAGACCAAAAGAACTAGTTGGTGCCCGGCTACCACCAATCACTGCCCTGACAGAGAACACAACAGAGAATCCCTAATGGAGGAGGAGAACAGTGGGATGCAGATCTTAAATTCTCATAAAAAGACCAGGCTTAATGGTCTGACTCAGTCTGGAGGGACCCTGATGGTCGCGGTTCCCAGACCCTTTGATAACCCAAGATTGGAACCATTCCCAAAACCAACTCTACAGACAGGGATTGGCCTGGACTATAAGATAGAAAATGATGCTGGTCAGGCGTGAACTTCGTGGCTCAAGTAGACACATGAGACTATGTGGGCGATTCCTATCTGGTGGCGAGATGAGAAGGAAGAGGGGGATAGGAGCTGGCTGAATGGACAAGGGGAATACAGGGTGGAGAGGAGGAATGTGCAGTCTCGTTAAGGGGAGAGCAGCTGGGAAAGCATAGTGGGGTGGGTATAGCTTTTTGTATGACAGACTGACCTGATTTGTAAACTTTGACCTAAAGCACAATAAATAAATTAAAAAAAAGAATGGGACAAAATCAAAACATTAGCCCTACAACTCTAACAAAGAGAGAGAACAGCAAGAGAAGCCCACAGCCACCAGAAGAAAGGAAATAATAAAGATCAAACCAGAAAAAATGAAATAGAGAACAGAAAGAATCAACAAAACCAAAAGTTGGTTCTTTGAAAGGATCAACAAAATTGACGAACAACTAGCCAAACTGAAGAAAGAAAAACAGGAAAGAACACAAATAACCCAAATAGGAAATGAAATGGTAGACATTACAACAGACTCAACTGGGGAAAAAAAAAAAAAAGGATCATAACAGAGTACTATGAAAAAATACACTCCAACAAATTTGAAAACCTAGAGAAATTGGACAAGTTTCTAGAAACACACTACCTAAACTAACACAAACTGAAGTCGAAAATCTGAACAGACCCATAAAGAGAGATTGAAAAGGTTAAAAAAAAAAAAAAAAAAAAAAACTCCCCAAAACAACAACAACAAACCCTGGCCTGGGTGGCTTTACTGGAGAATTCTACCAAACATTCAGGGAAGAGCTCACACCCACACTACTCAAACTATTTCAGAGCATAGAAAAGGTGAGAATACCCCCAAATTCACTCTTGAAGCCAGCGTAACCCTGATACCAAAGCCAAGCAAAGATACTACAGAAAAAGGAAATTTCAGACAAATATCTTTCGTGACTATAACTGCAAAAATTCTCAAAAACATTCTTGCCAGTAGAATTCAGCATCATATAAAAAAATAATACACCATGACCAAGTGAGAACCATATCAGGTATGCAAGGGTGGTTCAACATTAGAAAATCAATCAATGTAACCCACCGTATAAATAGAACAAAAGAAAAGAATCACATGATCATCTCAATTGATGCAGAAAAGACATTTGATAAAGTCCAAGATCCATTCCTGATAAGAGCTCTCAATAAAATAGGAATAGAAGGGAAATTCCTCAACATAATGAAGGATATCTATACAAAACCAATGCTTAACATCATTCTCAATGGAGAAAGGCTGAAAGTACTCCACCCTGAGAACAGGAACAAAACAAGGACGCCCTTTATCACCACTTCTATTTAACATTGTGCCAGAAGTTCTAGCTAGAGCAATAAGGCAAGAAAAAGAAATAAAGAGTATTCAAATTGGAAAAGAAGAAGTAAAACAATCCCTATGTTCAATTGATATGATCCAATACATAAAGAACCCCAAAGACGCCACAAAAAAACAACTGAAACTAATAGAAAGACTCAGGAGAGTAGTAGGATACAAGCTCAACATAAAAATATCCCTTGGATTCCTATACACCAACAAAAAGAAATATGAAAAGGAAAACAATACCATATATAACAGCTGCTGCAAAGAGAAAATATTTAGGAATAAACTAACCAGGGACATAAAAGATCTATACAAAGAAAACTACAAAACACTATTGCAAGAAGCCAGCAGAGATCTACATGAATACAGAAATATACCATGCTCATGGATAGGAAGAGTCAACATTGTAAAAATATCAATCCTACCCAAATAGATCTACAGATATAATGTAAACCTGATCCAAATGCCAATAACACTCTTTAACGAGATGGAAAACCTAAATCACCAACTTTATGTGGAAAGGAAAGAGGCCCTGGACAAGCAAAGCATTACTGAAAAAAAAGAACGAAGTAGGAGGCCTCACACTACCCAATCTCAATCTACGATACAGCCACGGTAGTCAAAATAGCCTGGTACTGGTACAATGATGGACGTGTAGACCAATGAAATGGAATTGATAACCCAGATGTTAATTCATCTACCTATGGAGCCCTGGTGACGCAGTGGTTAAGTGTTTGGCTGCTAACCAAAAGGTTGGCAGTTCAGATCTACCAGCCACTCCTTGGAAACCCTATGGGGCAGTTCTACTCTGTCCTATAAGGTCGCAGTGAGTCAGAAACGACTCAACAGTAACGGGTTTGGTTTTACAGTCAGCTGCTCTTTGATAAAGGACCAAATCCACTAAATAGTGAAAAAACAGCCTTTTTAACAAATGGTGTTAACAAAACTGGATGTTCATGTGTCAAAAATGAAACAGGACCCATAGCTGACACCATACACAAAAACCAACTCAAAATGGATCAAAGACCTAAATATAAAATCTAAAATGATAAAGATCACAGAAGAAAAAAAGGACAGAGCTAGGGGCCCTAAGACACGGCACATATACAATACAAACCATAACTAACAATGCACAAACACCAGAAGAGAAAATAGATAACTGGGAGCTCCTAAAAATTATAGTTATTCTCATCAAGACTTCACCAAAAGAATAAAGAGAGAACCTACAGACTGGGAAAAAGTTTTTGGTTATGACATATCTGACAAGGCTCTCTCTCTACAATCTATAAACCAAACACCAAACCCAGTGCCATCCAGTTGATTCCGACTCATAGCAACCCTATAGGGCAGAGTAGAACTGAGCCATAGAGTTTCCAAAGAGCACCTGGTGGATTCGAACTGCAGGCCCTTTGGTTAGCAGCCATAGCACTTAACCACTAAGCCACCAGATTTTCTCTATAATCTATAGAATACATCAATACCTCAACAAGAAAAAGACAAATAATTTAATTAAAAAACAGGCAAAGCATATGAACAGATACTTGACAAAAGAAGACATTAAAGTGGCTAACAGACACATGAGGAAATCCTTGCAATCATTAGCCATTAGAGAAATGCAAATCAAAACTACAATAAGATACCATCTCACCCCAATATCACTGGCTCGAATCAAAAAAACAGAACGTAACAAATGTTGGAGAGGTTGCAGTGAGATTGGAACCCTTATGAACTACTGCTGGGAATGTAAAATGGTTTGACCACTATGGAAAACAATACACTGCCTCCTTAAAACCTAGAAATAGAAATACCATATGCTCCAGCAATCCCACTCCTAGAAATATATCCCAGAGAAATAAGAGCTGTCACACGAACAGACATATGCATACCCATGTTCATTGCAGCATTATTCACAATAGCAAAAAGAAGGAAACCACCTAAGTTCCCATCAACAGAAGAATGGAGAAAAAAATTATGGTTCATACACACAATGGAATAGTACGCAAGATAAAGAATAGTGATGAATTCAGGAGACATCTCACAACACGGATGAATCTGAAGGGCATTATGCTGAGTGAAGTAAGTCAATCACAAAAGAACAAATATTGTATGAGACCACTATTGTAAAAACTTAAGAAAAGGTTTACACAGAAAAAATTTTTGACGGTTACAAGGGAGGGTAGAGTTGGGGAGGGGAAATCACTAACTAGATAGTAGAAGGTGTTAACTTTGGCGAAGGGAAAAACAACACACAATATACGGAAAGTCAGCACAACTTGACCAAGGCAAAATCACAGAAGTTTCCTGGATATATCCAAATACCTTGAGGGACGGCATTATTGGGCCTGAGAGCTGGGGACCATGGTCCCAGGGGACATCTAAGTCAATTGGCATAACATAGTTCATAAAGAATATATTCTACATCCTACTTTGGTGAGTAGCACCTGTGGTCTTAAAAACTTGAAAACAGCCATTTAAAATACATCTACTGGCCCCATCACGTTTGGAGCAAAGGAGAATCAAGAAAACCAAAGACAAAAATGAAAATATTAGTCCAGAGGACTAAAGGACTGCATGAGCCACAGCCTCCACCATCCTGTGCCCAGAAAACTAGATGGTGCCTAGCTACCACCTCACCGACTGCTCTGACAGGGATTATAATAGAGGGCTCTGAACAGAGGGGGAGAAAAATATAGAACAAAATTCAAATTCACAAAAAAAGACCAGACTTACTGGTCTGACAGAGATTTGAGGAACCCCTGAGACTATGGCCCCCAGATACCCTGCTAACTCAGAACTGAAGCCACTCCCAAAGTCCACTTTTCAGTCAAGATTAGACTTACCTATAAAACAAGCAATAGCAATGTGAGGAATGTGCTTCTTAGTTTAATCAAATATAAAAGACCAAATGAGCAACACCTGCCCAAAAGCAAAGACAAGAAGACAGGAATGGACAGGAAAATTAGATGCAAGGGCACGGAGAGCTCGGGGTAGAAAGGGAAAGGTGGGGAGTGCTGACACATTGCAGGATTGCAGCCAATGCCACAAAATGATTTGTGTATAAATTTTTTAATGAAAAACTAATTTGCACTGTAAACCTTCACCTAAAACACAATAAAAAAATTTTTTTATTGCTAAAAATGCTAACCATCATCTGAGCCTTCAGCAAGTCATAATCTTTTTGCCTGTGGAGGGTCCTGTCTCAATGCTGATGGCTGCTGACTGATCAGAGGGATGGTTGCTGAAGGTTGGGGTGGCTTATGGCAATTTCTTAAAATAAGACAACAATGAAATTTGCTGTATCGATTGACCTTTCCTTTTTTTTGCACACAATTTCTCTGTAGCATGTTTGTTGTTTGACAGCATTTTAACCACAGCAGAACTTCTTTAAAAATTGAACCAATCCCCTCAAACCCTGCCACTGCTTTATCAACTATGTTTATGCGATATTCTAAATCTTTCGTTGTCATTTCAACAATGTTTACAACATCTTCACCAGGAATAGATTCCATCTCAAGAAACCACTTTCTTTGCTCATCTATAAGAAGCAACTCCTCATTCATTAGTTTTATCATGAGATTGCAGCAATTCAGTCATCTCTTCAGGCTCCACTTCTAGTTCTCTTGCTATTTCCACCACATCTACATTTACTTCCCCACTGAAGTCTTGAACCCCTCAAAGTCATTCATCAGGGTTGGAATCAACTTCTTCCAAACTCCTGTTAATGTTTTGCTTTTTGTTCGTTTTGTTTTTGGATTTTTTTTTTTTAATTGTACTTTAGATGAGCGTTAGATGTACTTTAGACGAAGGAGCCCTTGTGGTATAGTGGTTAAGAGCTCAGCTGCTAACCAAAAAGGTCCTCAGTTCAAATCCACCAGCCACTCCTTGGAAATCCTATGGGGCAACTCTACTCTGTTCTATAGGGTTGCTATGAGTCGAAACTGACTTGAAGGCACCTAATAACACAAAACAGCAACAACAGATGAAGGTTTACAGAGCAAACTAGCTTCTCATTAAAAAATACATATATTGTTTTGCGACATTCGTTGCCAACCCGATAACAGGTCAGCACTCTCCTTCTCGACTTTGGGTTCCCCATTACAAGCTTTCCTCTCCCCTCCTGCCTTCTCATCCTTGGCTCTGGGCTGCTGTGCCCATTTAGTCTCGTTTTGTGTTATGGGCCTGTCTAATCTTTGGCTGATGGGTGAGCTTCAGGAGTGGCTTCATTACTGAGCTAAAAGGCGTCAGGGGCCAGACTCTCAGGGTTTCTTCAATCTCTGTCAGTAAACCCTGTTGTAAACAAGTGTACTATCGTCCAGACTTTGTTCCACTTATAGAGCACAGGCAGAGTGTTTTTGTTAGGTGCGGGTTGAGTCGGTTCCAACTGATGGCAACCCTATGTACCACAGAATGAAACACTGCCTGCTCCTGCACCATCCTTACAATCGTTTTTATGATTGAGGCCATTGTTGCAGCCACCGTGTCAATCCATCTCATTGAGGGTCTTCTTGTTTTCCATTGGCCCTGCACTTTACCAAGCATGATGTCCTTCTCCTGGGACTGAGTCCTCCTGGCAACATGTCCCAAGTATGTTAGACACAGTCTTGCCATCCTTGCTTCTAAGGATCATTCTGGTTGTACTTCTTCCAAGACAGATTTTCTCATTCTTTTGGCAGTCCATGATATATTCAATATTCTTCATCAACACCGCAATTCAAAGGTGTTAATTCTTCTTCGGTCTTCCTTATTCATTGTCCAGCTTTCACATGCATACGACGTGATTGAAAATGCCACACGGCTTGGGTCAGGCCTTCAAGGTGACATCTTTGCTTTTCAACACTTTAAAGAGGTCCTTTCCAGCAGATTTACCCGATGCAGTGTGTCTTTTGATTTCTTGACTGCTGCCTCCATGGGTGTTGATTGTGGATCTAAGTAAAATGAAATGCTTCACAACTTCAATCTTTTCTCCGTTTATCATGATGCGGCTTATTGGTCCAGCCGTGAGGATTTTTGTTTTCTTTATGCTGAGGTGCAATCCATCCTGAAGGCTGTGGCCTTGATCTTCCTCAGTAAGTGCTTCAAGTCCTCTTCACTTTCAGCAAGCAAGGTTGTGTCATCTGCATAACGCAGGTTGTTAACGAGTCTTCCTCCAATCCTGATGCCCTGTTCTTCTTCATATACTCCAGCTTCCTGGATTATTTGCTCAGCATACAGATTGCACAGGTATGGTGAAAGGATACTACCCTGACGCACACATTTCCTGACTTTAAACCACTCAGTATCCCCTTGTTCTGTCCGAACAACTGCAGAGTAGATTTAGCAAATTCTCAAGGAGCCTAAGATTTTTGAAATGCTAATTAAGCATTGGTGTCAACTTAAAGTTACCAGCTACATAGCCCCTAACAAGAGGGTCAGCCTGTCCTTTAAAGTTTGAAGCCAGGCATTGACTTCTCCTCTCTAGCTATGAAAGTCCTACATGGCATCTTCTTCCAATGTAGGGCTATTTTGTTTACGTTGAAAATCTGTTGTCTAGTGTAGCCACCTTCATCAATTAGCTAAATATCCTGGACAGCTTGCTGTAGCTTCTCCACAGCACTTGCTGATTTACCTTGCACTTTTATGTTATCAAGATGGCTTCTTTCCTTAAATCTCATAAACCAACCCCTGCTAGCTTCAAACATTTCTTCTGTAGCTTCCCCACCTCTCTCAGCCTTCACAGAATTTAAAAGAATTAGGACCTTGCTCTGGATTAGGATTCAGTTTAAGGGAATGTTGTGGCTGATTTGATCTTCTATCCAGACCATTATAACTTTCTTCACATCAGCAATAAGGCTGTTTTAATTTCTTATCATTCGTGTGTTTACTGGAGTAGCACTTTTAATTTCCTTCGAGAATTTTTCCTTCGCATTCACAGCTTGTTAACTGTTTAGTGCAAGAAGCCTAGCCTTCGGCCTTTTCTTGCCTTTCAACATACCTTCCTCCCTAAGTTTAATCATTTCTAGCTTTTGATTTAAAGTGAGAGATATTCCACTCTTTCTTTCACTTGAACATTTAGATGCCATTATGGAGGTTGTTACTTGGCCTAATTTCAATATGGTTGTGTTTCAGGGAATAGTGAAGCTGGAGCAGAGGGAGAGAGACAGGGTAGTGGCCAGCTGGTGAAACAGTCAACACACACACATTTATCGATTAAGCTCACTGACTTATATAAATGTAGTTTGTGGTGCCCCAAAACAGTTACAATAGTAACATCAAAGATCACTTATCACAGATCACCATAACAGATAAAATAATAATGAAAAAGTTTGAAATATTATGAGAATTACCAAAATGTGAGACAGAGACATGAAGTGAGCACATACTGTTGAAAAGTGGCACCAATAGACTTGCTTAATGAGGTGTTGACATAAATCTTCAATTTGTAAAAAATGCAGTATCTGCGACACTCAATAAATTGAAGAGGAATAAAATGAGGTATGCCTGTATGCGTAATCTGTACAGACATTTCCATTTCCAAAAATTTGTGGATTTTTTTTCTTGACAATTCTTGTTAAAGGTTGATCAATTTTATTAATTTTATCAAAGTACTAACCTTTAACTATTGGTATTTCTCTTTATTCTTTTTCTTTTTTTCTGCTCTTTATTATTTTTTCCTTATACTTTTCTTAGTTTTAATGTGCCTTTTTGTTTTCTAGATAATTGAGTTGAAAGTTCAAATAATTGATTTTCATTCTGTCTTCTTTTCATGTACACACAGCGTATTCTCTAACCATAATGAAATTAACATAAGAATTAGAAACCATTTTGAACTGAATTATAATGGAAACTTGGTATATCAAAATTTGTGTTGCTACAGTTTGTTTCTAAGCACTGTATTAGCTGCAGCGATAAATTTTTTTTTGATATGTTTCCATTGTAATTCAGTTCACTCATTTCAGGGAAATGGTTTCTCATTTCCCTAGTTATTTATTCCTTGACCCAGGCTTACTTAGAAGTGTATTTACTCAACTTCCAAATATTTGGCAATTTTTTTATCCCTTCATTAATTTCTAACTTAATTCCATTGTCATAGACTTTACTATGACAGTTTTCAAATTTGTGCAAAAAGATACACTGTTTCAATATATTTGTGATTTTTTATGATCTGTTGAGGTTTTATTTATGACCCATCATATTGCTTTTCTGATATATGTTCCATATATGCTTAAAAAACATGTGAATTCTGTCATTTGGGGGCATAGTGTACAATGTATCATTTAGGTACAGTTTGATAGTTGTGTAATTCCTTATCGTCTACAGACATGCTGATTTTTTTCTTTGTTCTATTAGCTATTGAGAGAAGCATATTAAATCTCACACTATGATTGTATATCTATTTCTCCTTTGAATTATGTCTCTTATTGTTTTATGTAATTTAAAACTACTAATTTGTGAGTGCAGATTTGGAATCATATTGTTCTAGTAGATTGAGAACTTTGTCATTATTATTCCTCCAGTATGCTACTTGCCTTAAAGTCACCTTTATCTGATATTAGTATAGCTCAATGAATAAGAAAGACCAAAGAAGAATTGATGCCTTTGAATTATAGTGTTGGTGAAGAATATTGAATATATCATGGACTGCCAGAAGAGTGCACAAGTCTGTCTTGGAAGAAATACAGCCAAAGTGCTCCTTAGAAGGGAGGATGGTGAGACTTCAACTTACGTACTTTGGACGTGTTATCAGGAGAGGCCAGTCCCTGGAGAAGAACATCAAAGTGGGTAAAGTCAAGGGTCAGCAAAAAAAGAGGAAAGCCCTCAATGAGATGGATTGACACGGTGGCTGCAATAATGGGTTTAAACATAGCAACTATTGTGAAGATGGTACAGGACCAGGCAGTGTTTTGTTCTGTTGTTCTGTTGCTATGAGTCAGAGCCAACTCAATGGCATGTACAACAAAAACAACAGTATAGCTTTACCAGCTTTATTTCTTTTTACATTCTTTCACTTATAATCTCATTCCTATATTATATATATTTAAAGCATGTCTTTTGTAAGCAGTATAGTTGAGTTTTATATTTTCATTGAGTCTTATTCTTTTAGTTGAGTTATTTAGTCCATTTACATGTAATGCAATTTCTAAACTGGCTAGATTTATATCTAAAAACAGTTGCCATTCAGTTGTTTCTGCCCTTTGTGATCCCACATGTGTCAGAGTAAAACTGTGTTCCATAGAATTGTCAATGGTTAATTTTTCTAAAGTAGATTGCCAGGTATTTCTTCCCAGGTGCCCCTGCATGGACTCGAACCTCCAACTTTTCAGTCAGCTGCCAAGCACATTAGCTGTTTGCAATCGCTCAGTGACTCTGGATTTATATTTACCATGTTACTATGCATTTTTCATTTGATCCATTCTTTTTTCTCTTTCTTTCTTTTTCTTTTGCTTTTTTCACATTAATGACTTTTTTTATTCTACCATTTTCATCATTTTAGTTATACATTCATTTAATATTCTCTGAGTGGTTATTTTAATGAATATATGTATTCTTTATTTATTACAGTCTAATAAAGCTTATTACTTTTGCCACTCCATTGATACTGATGGAAATTTAGAATCTTTAAATTCTATTTAACTTTCCTCTTATCTTTTAATTATTGTTGCTATGCAATATATTTTCCAGCTGGAATCATTCTTCTACATGAAGGAATTGCATTTAATTTTACAAAGGTGCACCTGTTGTTGTTGTTGTTAGGTGCCCTCTAGTTGATTCTGACTCATAGCGACCCTACGCACAACAGGACACATTGTCCCATCCTGCACCATCCTCACAGTTGTTGCTATGTCTGGGTGCATTGTTGCAGCCACTGTGTCAGTCTGTCTTCTTAAGGGCCTTCCTCTTTTTTGCTGACCCCCTACTTTACCAAGCATGATGCCCTTCTGCAGGGATTAGTCCCTCCTGATAACATGTCTAAAATACATGAGATAACATCTCACCAAGGAGCATTCTGGCTGTGCTTCTTTCAAGAGAGATTTGTTCGTTCTTCTGGCAGTCAGTGGTATATTTAATATTCTTCTCCTGCACCATAATTCAAAGGCATCAATTCTTTTTCAGTCTTCCTTTTTCATTGTCCAGCTTTCATATGCGTATGAGGCAATTGAAAATATAATGGCTTGAGCCAGGCATCCCTTAGCCTTCAGTGTGATATTTTTGCTTTTTAATACTTTAAAGGTATCTTTTAGAGCAGATTTGCCCAATGCAATACCTCATTTGATTTCTTGACTGCTGCTTCCATGGGCAGTGATTGAGGATCCAAGTAAAATGAAATCTTTGACAACTTGAATATTTTCTCCATTTATCACGGTGTTACTTATTCATCCAGTTGTGAGGATATTTGTTTTCTTTCTGGTATTCTCTGCTTTCAGCCAGGATCTCATCTGACATCAGCAATGATATCCCTCATTCCACATCCTCTCCTGAATATGACTTGAACTTCTGGCAGCTCCCTATCAATGAACTACTGCAACCATAATTGAATTATCTTCAGCATAATTTTACTTGTATGTGATATTAATGATATTGTTCAATTATTTCTGCATTCCTTTGGCTCATCTTTCTTTGGAATAGACGTGTATATGGACACTTCCAGTTGGTTGGCCAGGTAGCTGTCTTCGAAATTTCTTAGCATAGACAAATAAGCACTTCCAGCATTGCATCCATGTGTTGAAACATCTCGATTGGTATTCTGTCAATTCCTGGAGACTTGTTTTTCTCAATGCCTTCATTGCACCTTGAACTTCTTCCTTCAATGCCATTGGTTCTTGATCATATACTACTTCCTGAAATAGTTGAATGTCAACCAATTATTTTTGGTATTCTGTGTATTCCTTCCATCTTCTTTTGATGCTTCCTGCATCATTCAATATTTTGCCCACAGAATCCTTCACTATTTGCAAATCAAGGCTTAAAATATTTTCTTCAGTTCTTTCAGCTCAAGAAATACAGAATATGTTCATCACTTTTGATTTTCTAACTCCAGATGGGCCTGATAGTTACAAATTCTCTCATTCTCTCTTTGACTAAAACTATACTTATTTTCATTTTCAAAGGCTATTTTTATTATAAAATTATAGGTTAACAGTTATTTTCTTTTAGCATTTTAAAGCTGCCATTTCTGTTGAGAATTTAGTTGTCAATCTTTGTGTTTTTCTTTTTAAGATATTATTTTTAGGTTTTTTTCTCTTCGTATTTGGTTTTCAGGAGATTCTATGATATATTTAGATGTGGTTTTCTCTGAGTATCTTTAACTTGGAGTTCCCAGAACTTGAATTTCCTGGTTGATACCATTAATCAATTTTTGGAAATTTAAATATGAACTCCACCAATTTTCTGTTTTTTCCTTCTGTGACTCCTTTTATATGCATGTTAGACATTTGTAACATCTTGTGCACATCTCAACGGTTTTTTTTCCAATTTTTTTTCCTATGTGCTTATTTTTGTGTTGTTTTAACTGACTTGTGTTTCAATCATCTAGTTCCTTGTACTCTCTTTAATCTGCTCTCAATCCCATCTGTTGAGTTCTTAATTTTAGATATTGTATTGTTCATTCCTACATTGTTCATTTGTCCCTTTTTTTTACAGAACATAACTCTCTAAAGAAATTCTCCATGCTTTCAACTATTCTTTCCACCTTTTTCTCTAATTAATTTACTATATAGTTATTTCAAATGTCTTGGCTGGTAACCTTGGTATGTGCTACTTTTTTTATATTTTTCCTGTTATAGTCAATCATACTTTCCTGTCCTTTGCATGGATAATAATATTTTAATTCATTTCACATATTGAGTATAAAATAAATGAAGACGTTCTGAATGATGTTATTTTTCACTAGGGGGATCCTCACTTTCCTCTGATATGCAGCTTGAATAAGAATCTGCACATGCTATCCAATCAAAAATTAAACTGGGTCAGAACTGGGTTGCAGACTGAGCAAAGTTCAGTAAATCCCTGTTTTAAAATAGCCTTTTCTTTGAAGATAACCCTCTCACGCTTTTGATTGAAAATCTGATCCCTCTCTTTATCCTCAGATCTGAAAGACTGCCGGATTTCCAGCTCCGCCATTCATAAATTTCCAGCCCAGCTCTTCAGCTTCCCACTCCAGGCATCTTAAAATCTGGCAAATGTCTTAACAGAACTGTGGAGTGCCTAAAACAGGCCCACTCCCCCAGGAATGTCTTTGTATTCTAAGCACTGCAATACTGTAGGTTTCACTTTGCCTTTTTGAAGCTTTGTACTAAGTTACAGTCTCCAGTGCTGCTACAGATATCTGGAATTCAGCCAGTGTCTAATCGGGGTAAATTAGCCATGCACTTCGAGTCTCCAAAGTTTCCAGTTTGTCTCGCTAGTCTACTACAACAGCATTTTTTTTTTAAAGTGCTGGTTCTCTTTCCCCTTGAAAGTGGCTTGATGCCTAGACTGAGCCCTATCCCTAGCTCATGACCTGAATTAGCTAAATTCTGTAGAGGGAAAAATTCCTAGTAGCCAGTAAATTTCTCAAGGGGGAAAATTCAGCTTACCTCAGAAGTGTTCACCTCTTATCCTACAGAGTCTTATTCCCTTTCCCCATAGATGACTAGGTGTTTGGGGTGGAGGAATGAAGAGGATGAGTAGATTGACTAGCCAAGTGTTTTTCAACTCTGTTAAGTAAAGCAGAATCCAAACCTTTTGAAATTCAAATGCTAAGGGTTAACCATTTTTCATTTCACCCATGGCCTGTAGAGACCAAAGTTTATATGATCAGAGTAAGGGTAAACAAAGTAAAAACAGGATTTACTGAGATAAGAAAAAAAAAAATAGGTTAATCTATTTAAAGTCTACTTTTCTCATCATACTACGACATTATGATCTGGCTTTTGCCTATACTCAACTAAAACTTTACTCTCAAGTGTTCCCTTTTTACTCACCAAAATTTTTTTCAAGTTTTCTTTTTATTTACTCTTCCACACAACCTGTAATATCCCAGAGGTATCAGAATCCAAGGACAATCATTAAATATTTCACTTAGAAGGCACTAACCATTTTATTTGTCTTCTTTATTTTTAATGAAAAAGTAGAGTATATATTACAATCTTAGTCATATGGTTAATCATGGTTACAGTTGTAAAATCCAGTAAAGTGCCCCAGTACTATAAAGTACGATAAATTTAAATCTATCATAAGCATATCCTAGCCTAGCAAAATCAGCATAAATGCATAATTATTACACTTACAGAAAAGAGAGCATGTATTACTGTTTCCTTTTAAAGCATTAGCTACCATGACCAAAATGTTTCCAGCTTGCTAACGCATTCTGGATCAAGTTTATACTTGCTTTTTTCCAGAGGTCTTTATTATCATAACATGCAACAGAATTAGACTCATGCTGAAAAGATAAGACCATAGAACTATTACCTTTGGCTTTTTGACTGTTGAAAATTAACTTGTTCATTAGTTAGGGTTGTTGGCAATACTGGGAACACATGAGAAAAGGAAGGAAATTTCATGCCTGCTCCATTCATTTTTAAAGTTTTCAGCACTGGGCTACACAATGGAAAAGTCTCAAAGGCATTCCCTGTGTTGATGTGTTTGTAATGCGTACACAAAAGTCAAGCACAAGCCCAGCAAATAAACAGTACTCAAACACTTTTTGTTTTTTTTTTTTACTTTTACCTATACGGTCTTATTTTATTGTGTTATCTCCATTTTTTTTTCTTTTTAATTATAGTTTAGATGAAGATTTGCAGAACAAACTAGTATTTCATTAAACACTTAGTACACACACTGTTTTATGACACGGGTTAACAACTCCGTAACATGCCAACACTCTCCTTTCTCAACCCTGGATTCCCTATTACCAGCTTTCCTGTCTCCTCCTGCCTTCTAGTCCTTGCCCCAGGGCTCTTGTGCCCCTTAGTCTCGTTTTGTTTTATGAGCCTGTCCAATCCTTGGCTGAAGAGTGAACCTCAAGAGTGAGTTCATTACTGAGCTGAAAGAGTGTCTGGGGGCCATACTCTCAGGGTTCCTCCAGTCTCTCTCAGACCATCAAGTCTAGTCTTTCTTTTTGAGTTAGAATTTTGTTCTATACTTTTCTCCAGCTCTGTCTGGGACCCTCTACTGTGATCCCTCTCAGAGCAGTCAGTGGTGGTAGCCAGGCACCATTTAGTTGTACTGGACTCAGTCTGGTGGAGGCCATGGTAGATGTGGTCCATTAGTCCTTTGGACTAATCTTTCCCTTATACGTTTAGTTTTCTTCATTCTTCCTTGCTTCCAAAGGGGTGAGATCAGTGGAGTAACCTAGAAGGCCACTCATAGTCTTTTAAGACCCCGCACACTATTCACCAAAGTAGAGTGTAGAACATTTTCTTTAAAAACTATGTTATGCCAGTTCAGCTAGATGTTCCTCAAGACCATGGTCCCCACAGCCCTCAGCCCAGCAATTTGGTTCCTCAGGGGCTTTGAATGTGTCTATGGAGCTTCCACGACCTTGCCTTGTACAAACTGTGCTGGCTTCCCCAGTATTATGTACCGTCTTACCCTTTACCAAACTTACCACTTATCTATTTAGTGTTTTTCCATTCCCACCTCTCCCCTCCCTCGTAACCATCAAAGATTGTTTTGTGCGTGTGTGTGTGTGTAAACGTTTTCATGAGTTTTTATGGTGGTGGTCTCATACAATATTTGCCCTTTTGTGATTGACTTATTTCACTCAGCATAATGCCCTCTAGATTCATCCATGTTATGAGATGCTTCACAGATTTATCATTGTTCTTTATCATTATGTGTATATACCACAGTTTGTTTATCCATTCATCTGTTGATGGGCATCTAGGTTGTTTCCATCTTTTTGTTACTGTGAACAATGCTGCAATGCACATGCATGTGCATGTCTATTCGGGTGACGACTCTTATTTCTCTAGGATATATTCTTAGGAGTGGGATTGCTAGATCATATGGTATTTCTATTTCTAGCTTTCTAAGGAAGCGCCATATCATTTCCCAAAAAGGTGGTATCATTTTGCATTCCCACCAGCAGTACATAAGAGTTCTCTTCTCCCCGCAGCCTCTCCAACATTTGTTATTTCCTGTGTTTTTGATTTGTGCCAGTAGTACCAGTGTGAGATGGTATCTCATCGTGGTTTTGATTTTTGTTTCTGTAATGGCTAGAGATCATGAGCATTTCCTCATGTGTCTGTTGGCCTCTTGAATGTCTTCTTTGGTGACGTGTCTGTTCATTTCCTTTGTGCATTTTTTAGTTGGATTATTTGTCTTTTTGTTGTAGAGGTGTTGGATTTTCCTGTAGATTTTATAGATTAGACATTCGTAGGATTTGTCATAGCCAGAAACTTTTTCCCTGTCTGTAGGTTCTCTTTTTACTCTTTTGGTGAAGTCTTTTGATGAGCATGTTTAATTTTTAGAAGATCCCAGTTATCTAGCTTATCTTCAGGAGTTTGTGTGTTGTTGGTTGTGGCTTGTATCTCTTCAATGCCGTGTATTAGGGCCTCTAGCATTGATCCTATTTTTTCTTCTATGAACTTCATAGTTTTTGGCTTTATATTCAGGTCTTTGATCCATTTTGAGTTAGTTTTTGTATATGGTGTGAGGTATGGGTACTGTTTCATTTTTTTGCAGATGGGCATCCAGTTTTGCCAGCACCATTTGTTAAAAAGACTGTCTTTTCCCCCTTTTGATGGACTTTGGGCCCTTGTCGAAGATCAGATGATCATAGGTGGATGGATTTACATCTGGGTTCTCAACGGATCAATGTATCTGCTGTCGTACCAGTACCAGGCTGTTTTGACTACCATAGCTGTATAGTAGGTTCTGAGGTCAGGTAGTGCAAGTCTTCCTGCTTTATTCTTCTTCTTCAAAAGTCTTTTACTTATTTGGGGCTTCTTCCCTTTCCATACAAAGCTAATGATAAGTTTTTCCATCTCTTTGAAGAATATTGTTGGTATTTTCAATCTGGATTGCATTGTATTTTTAAATTGCTTTAGGTAGAATTGTTATTTTCACAATCATGAATCTACCTATTCATAAGTATGGTATTTTTTCCATTAATGTAGATCTCTTTTGGTTTCTTGCAGTAGTGTTTTGTAGATTTCTTTGTATAGGCCTTTTATATCCCTGGTTAGATTTATTCCTAACTTTTTTTTTTTAGGCACTATTATAAATGGTATTGTTTCCGTGATTTCGTTTTCATCGTTCTCTTTATTGGTGTATAGGAATCCAACTGATTTTTGTATGTTTATCTTGTATCCTGCAACTCCGCTGAATCTATTAGTTCCAGCAGTTTTCTCGCAGAGTCTTTTGGGTTTTCTACGTGTACTGTAATATCATCCACAAATAGGAAGAGTTTAACTTCTTCATTACCAATTTGGATGCCCTTTATTTCTGTTTCTTGCCTTATTGCTCTAGCTAGGACTTCCAGCAAAATGTTAAATAGGAGTGGTGATAAAGGGCATCCTTGTCTTGTTCCTGTTCTCAAGGGGAATGTTTTTTAGCCTCTCTCCATTAAGAATGATGTTGGCCATTTGTTTTGCATAGATGCCCTTTATCATGTTTAGAAATTTCCCTGCTATTCCTATTTTATTGAGGGTTTTTATCTGGAATGGGTGTTGGACTTTGTCAAATCCTTTTCTGGGTCGATTGAGATGATCGTGTCATTCTTTTCTTTTTATTTCTGTGGTGGATTACTTTGATCGATTTTCTAATGTTGAACCATCTTTGCATACCTGACATGAATCCTACTTGGTCATGGTGTAGTATTTTTTTGATATGATGCTGAACTCTATTGGCTAGAATTTTGTTGAGGATTATTGCATCTATATTTATGAAAGATATTGGTCTGTAATTTTCTTTTTTTGTGGTGTCTTTGCCTGGTTTTCAGCAGGCGGGTTGCCTGGTTTTGGTATCAGAGTCGTGCTGGCTTCACAGAATGAATTCAGAAGTATCCCTTCCTTTTCTATGTTTTGAAATAGTTTCAGTGATACTGGCATAAGCTTTTCTCTGAATGCTTGGTAGAATTCTCCAGTGAAGCCATCTGGGTCAGGGCTTTTTTTTGTTGGGAGTTTATTATTATTATTATTATTATTATTGTCTTCTCAATCTCTTCTCTTGTTATGGGTCTGTTCAGATTTTGAACAACATTTCGTGTTAGTTTACATAGGTAGTGTGTTTTTAGAAATTTGTCCATTTCCTCTAGGATTTCAAATTTGTGGGAGTATAGTTTCTCATAATACTCAGTATGATCATTTTTATTTCAGTTGGGTCTGTTGTAATGTCCCCCATTTCATTTCTCAGTTGGGTTATTTGCATCCTCTCGTGTTTTTCTTTTGTCAGTTTGGCCAGTGGTTTGTCAATTTTCTTGATCCTTTCAATGAACCAACTTTTGATTTGTTGATTATTTCTATTGTTTTTCTATACTCTATTTCATTTATTTCTGCTCTGATCTTTATTATTTCCTTTTTCTGGTGGCTGTGTCTTTTGCTGTTCTCTTCCTATATGTTCAAGTTGTGCAGCTAATCTTTTGATTTTGTCCCTTTCTTCTTTTTTGATGTGTGTATCTAGTGCTATAAACTGACCTCTGAGCACTGCCTTTGATGTGTCCCAAAGGTTTGGGTATGATGTGTTTTCAGTCTCATTTGATTCCAGGAATTTCTTGATTCCATCTCTAATTTCTTCTATTACCCAGTGGTTTTTAAGCAGGGTGTTATTCAGTTTCCATGTAATTAATTTTTTTTCCCTTACTCTTCCTGTTTTTAATTTCTACTTTGATGTTGTTGTGGTCAGAGAAGATACTTTGTCTTATCTCAGTGTTTTAGATTTTGTTGAGGGTTGCTCTATGGCCTAAGATGTGGTCTATTCTAGAGAATGTTTCATGTGCTTTTGAAAAGAATGTGTACTTTGATGCTGTTGGGTGGAGTGTTTTATATATGTCTACGAGGTCAAGTTGGCTGATTGTGCCCTTTAGCTCTTCTGTATCTTTGTTGAGTTTCTTTCTACATGTTCTGTCCTTTACTGAGAGTGGTGTGTTGAAGTCTCCAACTATTTTTGTGGAACTGTCACTTTCTCTTTTCAGTGCTGTTAGAGTTTGTTTTATGTATTTTGGAGCCTGTCACTGGGTGTGTAAATGTTTATTATGGTTAAATCTTCATGATGGGTCGTCCTTTTAATCATTAAATAGTGCTCTTCTTTGTCTTTTATGGTGGATTTTCTTTCAAAGTCTATTTTGTCTGAGATTAGTATTTCCACTCCTGCTCTTTTATGGTAGCTATTTGCTTGATGTATTTTTTTCCATCCTTTGATTTATAATAATTTATATCTTTTTTTCTAAGGTGTGTTTCTTATAGACAGTGTACTGATGGATCCTATTTTTTTTTTTTTTATTAATCCATTCTGTCACTGTCTGTTTATGGGTGCATTTAGGCCATTTACATTCAGTGTAATTATTGATAGTTGTGAGTTTATTGCTGTCATTTTGTAGTGCTTTTTTTGTAGCACTGACAGTTTGTTCCTTTTACTCTCCTGTGTTGAATTCCTTTTGTTTGTGGATTTCTTTTTCATTTCTTTTGTTTTTATGGATTTTGTTTTTATTAGGACTTTATATTTTTTCTTTATTTTGTTGAGTAGGTTTGTAAACTTTCTTTATAGTTGCCTTGAAATTTATCCTTGTCTTTCTAAGTGTGAACCAGTCTATTATTACTTGATATTGCCTTGCCTTCATCTCCATTAGAAAGCTCTATACCTACACCATTTATTCCCTCTTTTATTGTTCTGATGTTGTTGTCATTTACAGATTTATCACCCTGGTTCCCTGTTGTAATTCTTTTGGTTTTTGATAGTCTTTGAGAGTTCATTTCCTAGGTGGGTATCTGGCTGGTACAATCTTGCATCCTAGATTCAGACTGTGGTCTGATGTTTGTTCTCAGCCTGAAGGACTTACTTTAATAATTCTTGTAAGTTTGGTTTGGTTTTTACATATTTCCTTCATTTCCATTTATCTAGAAGTGTCCTAATTTCACCATCATATTTGAACCAGAGTTTTGCAGGATGTATTATTCTTGGCAGGCAATTTTTTTTCCTTTCAAAGTTTTATATATGTCATCCCATTGCTCTCTTGCCTGCATGGTTTCTGCCAAATAATCAGAGCTTAGTCTTATTGTTTCTCGTCTGTATGTGATTTTTTGTTTTTCTAGAGCTGCTCTCAGGATGTTTTCTTTGTCTTTGGTTTTAGTGAGTGGGATTACAATATGCCTTGGTGATTTTCTTTTGGGATCTATCCTGTATGGGGTTTGTTGGGCTTGTTGGAAAGTCAGCTTTTCATCTTTCATTGCAATAGGGGTGTTTTCTGTCAGCAATTCTTCAGTGATCCTCTTTGTGTTTTCCCCTTCTTCCCCCGTTCTGAAACTCTGATTACTCACACATTTTTGCTTTTGGTTATATCCCACATAATTCTCAGGGTTTCTTCATTCTTTTTTCTGATTTTTCCTCGAACAGAGCTGTATCTAAGTGTTTGCCTTCAATTTTGCTGACCCTGTCTTCCACTATTTCAAACCTGCTCCTCAGCCCTTCTCTGACAGTGTCCATATCTGAAATCTTGTTGTTTATCTTTTGGGTTTCTAATTGTTGGTTTTGTATCATTTCTAGTTGTGGGTTTATTTTGGCATTTTGTTCCTGTATTATTTTCCTGGATTCTTCCTTTTTTTTTTTTTTTTTGGTCTGTACTGTCCATGATTTTTTCTGCCTTTTTCATGAATTTGCCTATTTTTTCCTCATTTTGTCTATGTTTTGCTTCAACTCTTGGATAGCTCTGAATATTAGAGATTCGAGTTCCCTGTCAGGTTGTTCTAGTGCTTTTTCTTCTACT
The DNA here is from genome assembly GCF_024166365.1 of Elephas maximus indicus. Lineage (NCBI taxonomy): Eukaryota > Metazoa > Chordata > Mammalia > Proboscidea > Elephantidae > Elephas > Elephas maximus. The sequence goes on from NC_064836.1 coordinate 70,095,267, forward strand.
GGAAAGTCATTTGCTGTTTTATTTTGGAAGCCTACTGGAACCTTCCTGTCCTGTTTCTTTATATGTTTTGATATTGTCTGCTGTCTTTGGGAAATTCAGTAGTTATTGATTGTAGGTCTGTTTGTCTCATCCTGATTTTTTGTTTTATTTGGTTATGTCTGAGCAGGCAGGCTGTGTGTCCTTTGTTGTTTGCTTGTCTGTGGTCATGATACTTTTTACCTCCTTGTCCAAAGGTCAGGTTCACTCACTCAGCTTTGGTGCAGCAGGGCAGGGCCAGCTGAAGGGGAAGCACTGGGATAGATTTTTTTGTGACATGTATTAGGGCCAACAAGCAGGCCAGGAATCAGTACTGGGCAGGTTCCAGTAGGTCATGCCTGTGCTGCTTGGGGGTGTGATGTTCAGTGAACAGTGCAGGTAGGCAGGAAGGTGGGGAGAGGTTGTGATGTGTGGAGCTAATATGGGTACGGCAACGAGAAGAGAGAAAGGAGAGGAAAATAGGAGCCAAAATCAAACAAACAAAAAAGTGTGCTAAGGGAGTTTGGCATCAGTGTGGAGAGGTGAGAAATTAAGAAATGGAGAAAAGCAAAAAGGAAAAAAAAAGAAAAATGGAAAAAGAAAAAAATAACTAGGTAAAAATTTGGGAAAGAAACAAACAAGAGAAAAGTCCTGAGGGGTCCCACCAGAGTGGCTATAAAACTGGGGAAGTGACTCCCAGGGTATGCAGTATAGCCTGGCTAGAGGGTGTATAGCTGTCACACAGCACCAGGTATTCAGGAGACAGGAAAAAAGGTAAGTATAGAGAGACAAGAACTGAAAAATGAAGAAAGACATAAAGGAAAAAGGAGGAAAAAAAAACAGAAAGAAAGAAAAAAGAAATGCCCCCAGGGATCCCACTGATGCGACTGCACAGACTGAGGAAGTGACTCCTAAGCCGTGCAGTGCAGCGTGGCTAGAAGGGTATTCCAAGCCACGAAAAGAAAAAGAAAACAAACACAACAACACAGAACAAAGCAAAACAAAACAAAGCAAAAAACAAAAAAAAAAAGCCCCAGGCTCCCACTAGCATGGTATTGCTGGCTGGGGGAGTGGTTCCCCAGTAGAGTGGCACTTCACAGACTTTCAAAAAGTAGCAAAGATGGCACATGGAACCAGGTGTTTGAGAGAAAGGAGGGGCAGGTGGTGGGAAGCATAGAAGAAACTAAAAGAAACAGGAAAAAGCAACAGACAAATGGCACTCAGGGAGACAGCCATTGTGGGTGGGGTGAATCCAAGCAGCCTGGGGCCAAAGCGGTTGCCTTCCAGCCAAGAGACTGCAGCCAGCAGGAAGCAGAGGAGTCCGAGGTGGGGAGGAAAATGGATGGGGGTTAGGAAAGCATATATCACTGGTCACCGAGTGTTCTGTCTCCTGCTGAGAATTTTGTGAAGCTGCTTTTCCTTACTCCCTGTCTGCCAAACTCCAATGTAGGCAGGGCAAATTCAAGCAGCACAGACACTGCTCTTCCCAGCCAGCTGAGCCACCACTGCCAGCCAGGAAGCGTGGAGGTAGAGGAGCAGGGAGAGGATGGGGGGTGGGAAAGAATGTATCACTGGTTACCAGGTTCTCTGTCTCCTGCTGGGTGCTCCGTAAAGCTGCTTTCCCATACTCCCCTTCCACAGATCTCCAGCAGGGGTCCAAGATGGTTAATCTGTGCTGCATTAGCTGATAGGGGATCTGTGCATGTATCTCTCCTTGCTCTCTGTTCTGTTTCAGTTTCTTAGTCCATTCTGTGATTTGCTGAGTGCTTTATCTCTTCATTTGACACTTTGGGTTCCAGGATTGACATTCGTCTCTGTTTTACTTTTTCAGGTCTTTGCTGTGGAGGGATGGCATGGTGCTTCTGTCCATGGCACCGTGTTGGCCCAGTACTCAAATACTTTTGAATTAAAATGCTGGGTGCGTGTTCTAAATTGCCAAATAGGTACCAGTGTTTTTATAACAGTCTGTCTTATTGTGTTGACTTGTGTGTTGCTATGATGCTGGAAGCTATGTCGCCTATATTTCAAATACCAGCTGGGTCACCCATGTTGGACAGGTTTCAGTAGAACTTCCAGACTAAGGTACACTAGGAAAAAAGGTCTGGAGATCTACTTTCAAAAATTAACCAATGAAAACCCAATGGATCACAGAGTATTGTCCAAGACTTCAACTTGCTTACTCTAGATGTGTCAACAGAAGAGATGGATCACTAGAGAAGAACATCATGATACAGTGACCACAACAATGGATTCAAACATAGCAATGATCATGAAGATTGTGCAAGACCAGACAATGTTTTATTCTGTTTTACATGAGGTCATCATGAGTCAGAGCTGACTCAACGGCAACTGACAATAACAATAACAACAATTTTTATGAAATTCTTTAAAAATCAGGACAGAAGATTTACTTTTTTATGAAGGCAATATTGATAATGTAGATGAGCCAAGGTGGAGGGTTAATTCTGGATATCAACACATAGATTAATAGAGTAATTCACAAATTTATAAACATGAGAGTTAGTATTTTTTTTTTTTATTTGCAGAAATGTGAACACCTAGTAAATAACAATATTAGTCATTTCTATCAATCTGTTTAAAGTCTACTTGGGATACAGTGTAAAATCCTTGGCCATGGCACACAAAGACCATCATGGTCGGGCTCCTGCCTATATTTCACCTCTTCACAAACCTCCTGTATTTTAGTTGTTTTCAATCACTTGATGTTAAAGATGCGAAACACTATTTCTCATCTCCATGCTTTTTCACAAGGTGTTTCCTCTACCTAGAATTTCTTTCCCCACTTTTCATACAGGTGAACACAATTCAAATCTCAATCTGTGAATACTTTCTTGACCTGCCTCAACAGAGCTAGATGCTTCCTTTGTCTTCCTCCTACAGTATCTTATCCACGCATGTATTAGAGCTTCCATCTCACTGCTGTGATTGTTGCCTGTTAGTCTCCCTCACTATCTAAGGCAGCTAAAATATTCTAAGCATTTTGATATCCCTAGTCCCCTGTACTAAACTTATCTTTAGCTAGTAAATGTAGAAGGGACAAAAGGAGGGAGGGAGAGAGAGAAAGAAGAAAGAAAGGCTTAAAGCTTGAAATCTCACCAGAAAAAAATTCCAGACCTAGATTTTCAATTAGTAACCCCCATTAAATGAGCAATGAGTTGCTAAATAATCAAAATGTTGTAGCTGTTGTTAGTTGCTGTCGAGTTGGTTCCAACTCGTGGTAACCTTACATATAACAGAAGGAAACGATGTTCTGCACCATCTTCATGATCTTTGGTATGTTTGAGCCCATAGTTGTGGCCATTGTGTCAATTCACTTCATTTTCACTGACCATCTACTTTATCAACCATGATGTCCTTTTCTAGTAGTTGGTCTTTCCTGATGACATGTCCAAAGTACCGTATTTTCATACAAATAATGCACATCTTCTGGATTTGTTCGCCTACCACGCCCTTGCCACGTGAGGCATCCTCGTGCTATGCTAGTTTGTCTTCACAGCAAGCAACCTGTAAAGGAAAACTGACATAGTGATGTCAATTAAAATACCTGGGAAAGGGGGGAGGAAGATTGTGACCAGCAAACAAATGCAGAAGGCATGAAGCACATTATTTTGGTAAAAATACAGTAAGGGAATCAAAGTTTGGCCATAATCACTTCTAAGGAGCATTCTGGTTTCTTCTAAGACTGATTTGTTCATTCTCCTAGCCACTCCTGATATAGCAAATATTCCACAATTAAAATATGATAATCCTGTTTTCATTTTTCATCTCCAGCTTTCCCATGAGTATGGGAATTGAAAAGAACATGCTTTTGGTTGCACACAATGTGTAGGCTTATAATGTTATGTCGGTTGTAAAAGACTTACATTTTACTCTCTTATTTTTTTGCTTTGTCTTCCTCCAATGAGGCTTCATTACCTTCTCAGATATACCCAAATGCCGGTCTACGCTGCTACTGTATTTATTATTCAACTGGTTTCTTAGGATCTTTTTCTCTGTTCAGTGATGGGAATTGATATGGGCTTTGGATTCCATGGTATGAAATTATCCTGTAGAGTATTATAAAGTGTCATCTTTATTAATATTATATTTTTTAGATTTAAAAGTAGAATTATAGAAAATTGGTATGGACTGGTGCTATGCCAAATGCCAATTCTATTTTCTGAGACAAAATCAAGGTTTCATTAAAATCTGGACGCAGTTCAGACATGCCCAGTGCTCTGAATAACCTACTCTTCCTTTCTATTGAGAGTTACACGGGGCATAAGACTCAGGAAGTACTTTCTCCTTTGATTCCTTATCAGCTGGGGAAACTAAAGCACCTAGAGTGTAAAATAATGAATCCATAATTACTCAGCCAGGAAGCTGCAAATTTAGAGCTCAACACTGGTCTTCTGACTTGAAATCCTGTCTTCTCTTTTTTGTATATCAGGAAAAAAAATCAGAGTTGTCTTTATATACTTGGTTATTCCCAGACCCCCTCTCAGTGTATCCCTCAAAAAAAGTGATACTGTGAGTGACTGGGTCCTCACCTGTTCCTTTAAACTTTGCTTCTACATCTAATCTCATTTTCACGCTTATACAAGAAAAGGAAGAAAAAAAAAAAACTGTTGCCATCAAGTTGCTTCTGACTCCTAGCAACCCCATGTGTTAGAGAGTAGAACTGCCCCATAGGGTTTTCTTGGCTGTAATCTTTACAGAAGCAGAGTACCAGGCCTTTGTTCCAGAGCATTGCTGGGTGGGTTCCCCACCTTTAGGGTGTTAGTTGAGTGCAAACCATGTGCACCACCCAGGGACCTTGCATGCCTATAAAGAGGACAATTTACAAGGAGTTCAAGTCTAAGTCTTGTCTCTGTGAGGCAAAATGACTTGATGGACAACTTCCTAATTAAAATACTCTTCAGCATTTACTGGGTTTAGGTGTGTTAACAGGAATTAAAAAGTCCAATGTTAATTAATTAGTTAGCTAATTAATGCTGTTCACCAAATATTTTCAGTTCTTCTGGAAAATTGGTAGGATTACACTTTCCTTCCCTTTAAAATTATGTGTAGCGATGAAATGTGAGCAGATGTGACAGGTGTCATTTCCAAGAAGAAGCTTTAAGAATCAGTTTGTGATCTGTCTTGTTCCTTTGTTCTTTTTTTCCCCTTGACAATATGGAAACATGGAGAGGTAGCCTTTCCTGTCCTGGTTCCTGACTGAAGACAATGTAGAATAGATTCACTGCCTCCCCTCCCTCCCCACCAGACAACCCTCAGAGGGTATGTAGTGTGAGTAAACATTTCAAACATCTCAAATTTTCGAGGTATTTCCAAGCATAACTTAGCCTATCTTAACCAATACACTTCTAACGCAGTAGTAATGCCCAATGTAATAGGTCGATGGAATATGTTTTCAAGTCTCTGAAATTTTAGTGTGGACTGCTCTTAATTAGGATTTTTCCTTAAGATTATTATTTAAATATTCAAAGGCTCATTGGCAGCTTATTGCTTATAAGCTTTTCAAATAAATATTTCAGTCTATGACACTGAAAAATAAACCAGGGGTAGAAACAATTTCATGGGTAGCCACCTATGTAAGAGGATAGAAGAGGAGGGATAGGAAAGGCTACATTAATGAGAGCCTTCTAATTTTCTTCTCCTCTCCCAGCCTCAATTGCTTACAAGGTCACAACTTCAAGACCCTCTACTGCTGAGATAAACCTGATTATCCTTCCTTTAGACACTTCAGACAAGTCCTAATCTCGGCAAACTCTGGAAGAGTAGGCAGAGGTTGATGTATACTCTATTATTGTACCTTGAATCTCATCCAGTGTAAGGAGTTGGGTACTCCCTTTCACAAATTTCAGAGTTCTTTCGGGCTTTCTTAGTCTCAACTGGCAGCCCCAGGCAAAATGTGCCCGCACTGAATAATTTGAGAACTCATATTGCAGTTTCCGATTCTGTGCGTGATTCGGCCACCCTACACCAAATCTTTTTCACACATGGGCACGCAAGATCTCCCATCAAAGCCATGAGGGCTGTGTAAGCACAGCTGAGGGAAGGGTTTGGCCTAAATCTGTGGTTTAATTTAATATCTGTGTTACAGTTTTCATCTGGAATTTACCCTGAAAATTCAGGATCGAATTTCCAAAGATGACATTTGAGTAAATGAGGAACTAGACACAGAGATGTGCATTTATGTGTCTGAGCTCAGCATAAAGGGGGATCCTGTTACCATGCACACCCTACCACAGTGCTTATGCTCATAACCGCAATCAATATTTGGTTGCCACACTTGACAGAAAACTTAATTGATTGAACTCAATTTGAGTTCAAAATGTTCTTTGTCCTTTGATTTCTAGTTGCATTTTTTGTTGTTGTTTTCTGGGTAAGAAATATGGACCGGGGATTTTAAACTAGAAATGAAGACATGCAATTTAATTAGTAGGCAGGAACAAAAGTCTTTACAACATTATTAAATGGAGTAAGTCCAAATTAAACAAACCTGACAAAAGATTTCCCATCTATTGGCTTAATATGAATATAAAGTTAAAAATTATTTCAGTAGATTCTGTTAACTTCCTATCCTTGACTGATTTAATGAATATCAACACTTCTTAACAAGCAGAGACTTAGATATTATGGCATATTCCAACACTTCTCTGCTATTCATTGCCCTGCTGTAAAGTTAAAGACACACACACAAAAAAGGAATAAGGAGCCAGAACTTTCCTGGGAAGGTATGTTTGGATAATATATTTTGCTTTATTTTAAGAATTGGACATAATTTTAAAAGGCTAGCATCTTGTAATCAATTTGCAAAATTTAATGATTACATTTTATAGTGTTTTTAAAAATATGGCAGTAGGTTTTGGAATGAGTGCTATGGAAAATTACATTAATCTTTGATTATACCTAATTAAATAAAATTCAAAATGATGCCCATGTTGGAATTGTGGTACAAATTCTAAAAGCCTCAAGGACAAAGTATACTCAGGAAAACTCAGAATGAAGAGCTGATAATATGCAAACCCACAGGGATAATTTAAACTACCTTCCAGGCACACTATCTTTTTCTAAGTCATTTGAGGTATACTATTTAAAAAAAAAAAAAAAAAAAAGCCCAAACCACATTCATCATCCCTTGCCAGAAAATAGTTCTGCCGATTCCCTTTGCTTATGGCTACGTCAGTTCTGCAACAGTTGGGCGTGTGGAGGCAAACTTCACATCTGTCTCTTTCCAGAGAGGAAGCTCTGCGCTCTGATGGGGTCCTGTCTGCACCACATCCTCTCCTTTCACTTCTGAGAGTCGGAGCTTTGGAATGCGGTGGGTGGGGAGGGTGTGCTGGATAGGGAAGTATCTGAGAACACACGTCTGGTATCCGTGGAGACCAGCAGTGTGTGAGCCACGAGCCACTTACGTGACAAGATGAATTCCAAAGGGAAGAGGAGAAATCATTTTCCCTCCTTCAATTCCAACAGCTGCTGCAACCCTTCACACACCTGCTACTCTGGTTGGGATAGAGGAAAATAAAAGCGCTCAACAGTGCTTTGGACTGCTTAGGAGCAGCAGTGCCAAGAAAACCACAAAAAGAAGAGCAGCCTTACCTCCTTGCACCCTGTACTGTCCCGCGTAGGCTGGATTATGCTGCTGCGGTTCTAAACCACTCCCTCACCACAAAGGCTTACTTCTCACTCGCACAAGAATCCCCCATGGTCCATGACACTCGCCAGGGCCAGTGTCCCCCCTGTAGCAACTCTGTCATCCAGGCTCACAGAATTTCTGCTCACCACTACCTGCACCATCTGCAACATGTGGCGTTCGTAGGCAGTGGGAAAGACAGCAGGACAGTCTCACGCCAGTGCTCAGGCCTGTAAGTGGTATGTGCTGTATTCCACTGGCCACCTAGTCACCTCTAGGTGATGCCTAACTCCAAGGGACAGGGAATTACAATTCCCTGTCACCATAAATCACAATGGACTTGGTGGCAACTGGTTTGTGTTTTTGGTTTGGTATGTCTGGAACTGGGTATTGGTGGACATTAGAGTTACATGCCCTTATCCTGTTATGAGCTGATCTGTATTCCCCCCAAAAGATATGTTTAAGTCCTAACCCCCAGTATCTAAACAGGGTCTTTGAAGATTTTATCAGTTAAATTAACATGAGGTAATACTTGAGAAGGGTGGATTCTAATCCAGCGTGAGGGGTACCTATAAAAGAGACACAGACAGACAGAGGAAGGATAGCCAAGGGAAGACATATTTACAAGCCAAAAGACGCCTGGGGCTACCAGAAGCTGTGAGAGATAAGAGAGGATCTTCCCCTAAAGCCTCCAGAGAGAGCACGGCCCTGCTGACACCCTGAATTCAGGCTCCTAGCCTCCAGAACTGTGAGGCAATAAATTTCTGTGGTTTTAAGCCACCTACTTTGTGATACTTTGTTACTGCTGCCCTAAGATCAAGTTCTAGTTACAAGTAGCATCAGCTATTCAAGAGCATTCACCTTCCCATTCCGTGAAGCCCAGTTGTCTCTATTCTTGTCTCTGGATTCTAGCTTCCCTTCCAGAAGAAAGACAGAGAGCTGGGAAGCATACAGAGTGTCTCTCCATGGTGAGTTCTGAAAGCAGAGAGTTGGTTCCTAAAAGCCTATAAAGACAAGGGTAATCAAAAATACATTACAGACGAACAGTTTTAAGCAGTTCTGCCCCCATCTCACCCCACCCCAAAGGCTAACAATGCTTGGAAGGAGGGTATTAACTTGGGCCTCTCTGGACTTTAGCCCTTACACCTCATTTTATGACTGACTTTTTTTATTTGGTGTTAGTGCCTAGATAGAGATTCTAGTGCATTTCACTTAAAAAAAAAAAAAAAGGCATAAATTGTGAGGAAGGATACAGATTATAAAGTTATTTCATAGCCATCAATTCATATGAACTTTAAAACAATCCTGTGAGGCTGTTAAAGAACAGCACGTATATTTATCCCCCAGTTAAACGCAAACGATATCTAAAACACTTGCCATTGAGTCAGTTCCAACTCATGGTGACCCCATGTGCGTGGAGTAGAACTACTCCAGAGGGTTTCCAAGACTGTGACTTTTCAAAAGCAGATCACCAGGCCTTTCTTCTAAGGTGACTCTGGGTGCACTCGAACTACCAATCTTTCGGCAAAGAGTTGAGTGCCGCCCAAGGACTCCATATTCCCAAATTACCAGTGAAAAAACGAAGACTCAGAAGGATGCATGACTTGCCCAAACTTTTAAAGCAAGTTTAAGGCAGAGGCAGGACTATGAGCCTGAGTCAAGGGCAGTTCCCACTTATTTTGGGACCTTTGGAAACCCAAAGACAAGACGATGCGTTAACACATGCCTAGTCTCTTCTGAATGTCAGATGCCCCTTGCCTTTTATCCCAGTGATTATTTTCATTTGTGATCAGCTTTCCCTAAGGGGATTGCTGAACATGTATCTGGGATCTGACTGTCCCTGCTCTCCTCAGCTGCCTCTAATCTGCCTAAACAAAACCTAGGAACTCAAACTGTGCTTGTCCTTATTTTGGGTCATAAACACAGCATTTTCATGATTCCCTCAAGGATTCTTTCCAGCCTTCAATGCCAATCTGTTCCCGATGGGCACCCAACTAGTCCTGCCTCACCTCCCTTGAATGGGCTCCAGTTCAAACCAGCTCACTCTGCAGCTGTTTGTTTTGCACCCTGAGCCACACCTCAGTGATTACAAGTCTGCAGGGGAGAAAGGGGCAGAAGGGCTCTCTCAGGTCTGTTGGTTTGTGGCACAAAGCTGAATGCTCCCTTCAGCACAGTAATTAAAAGCCAGGCTGCAGAACAGAGAGGCCAAGGCTCCTTTTTGCCAAGCTACTTAGGAGAAGAATGTAAAGGCTAGGAGCCCTGGCAGCCGGCAGCACTGAGAAGCCGAATGGGGACTTGCAGAGAAAGGCTGCAGCGTCACGATCTCCTGGAGACAAGACCCAGACAGGCCAGGACTGTGCAAGATGAAGGGAGGGAGCAAAATGTGTCTCCAAAGAGTATGTTTGAGAACAAGTAGTTGTTTTCCTCAAAGCCATCTGTGAGGCTCTCAACTTTTGCCTGAAAAAGAAAAGGGCGAGACAGAGACAGAAGTGAATTACTGGAAAAAGCAGGTATCTCTTTGGGAGTTACGAGGGCAGCAAAAAGACTGTCTACCAGTCTGTTAGTCTTGGCAGCTCCACATCTGTGAATCTGGCCCAGTCAGATTTCCAAGGCCCTGCTTCTGGAAAACACGGCAAGAGTTTACCCTGACGTGGATTAAGGATGGCTTCGGTTTGATCTAAGTCAGAGGGAACCATGAGTTCCCCACCGAGGTCCCTCAGCATGGGGCACTTAGGTACACAGATGGACGACTGTAGGGGATTGTTACAGATTGAATTGTGCCCTCCCCAAAATATGTGTTGGAATCCTAGCCCTTATATCTGTGAATGTAATCCCATTTGGGAATCAGGTTTGCTTTGTTATGCTAACAAGGCCTTATCAGTGCAGGGTGTGTCCTAAATCTGACTGCTTCTGAGTTATAAGGAGCAGCAGAGACATGACACAGAGACGAGCAACCAGAAGTGGGGGGAAGATTGGGGGGAAGATAGATGCCATGTGAAGATCACTGAGGAATTGAGGAGTACAGGGACCTTTGAAGCTGAAAGAGACAAGAACCTTCCCCCAAAGCCAACAGAGAGAGAGCCTTCCCCTAGGGCCTATGGCCTGAATCCAGACTTCTAGCCTCCTGATTTGTACAAAAATAAATTTCTGTTCTTTAAAGCCACCCACTTGTGGTATTTGGAAGCTAAACAGGGACCATCTCTCCAATTGGACTGTCATTTCCCAAAAGGCAGGTCCAAGCTTTTTGCCTCCCTGTATTGTAGAGATCTGAACTGTAGATGATGAATGAGAATTTCCTTATTGACAAATGAGAGGCTTTTCCCATCCAACTCTTCTCAACCAACGGTGGGTGGATTCTCTGCCTGGAGTACTAATGCTCTCTCTTAGCATTTTAGTGTTAGGCAAGAGATACAGCCTCTCTTCTTCACCCCCATAGGTGCTGTATCACTAAGCATTGTCTTTGCTTGCAAAGCAGACCACCTGTCTTCCAGAAGCTCATGCAAATACTCTGGCATTTTTGCCCCATGACAAGGTTTCATATCTAGGTAGCAGCTGGCATCAGTTCATCAGTTCAGGACATCAGGACTTAGATCTCTGAAATTCTGTCTTTTCCCTCATGCTTGTCTCTTTCTTAGTCACAAAATGGCTGCTGCACCTTTGAACATTATGTTCATGTTCAAGGAGGGAAAAAGAGGGAAAGAAGGTGTCCCCTGAGATAAGCTGCATATATCAGGACAGCAGCTGTATGGAGTCCCCATCAGACCTCTGCTCTGCGTCTTCCTGGTCAGAATTTTGTCACACAATCACACCCAGCCCTCAGGGAGCCTAGAGAGGTGAGAATTCAGCTGGACACCCTAAGAGTCTGCATAAACTCTGGGTTCTGTTAACCAAGAAAAGGGAAGAGTTGGTTACTGGGTCTGCCACCCTGTGCATAACACTGATTAAGTTGCTTTGAAATTTTCTGTTTCTCCTTTGCCACCTGAATTTATGGCACTTGGCAGACAGAGGCACTCAGCTATTCTTGTATTCCCAGCGCAGAGCACCCTGGCCGGCACAAAAGAGACTTAATAAGCATAATTTCAGCTCAAAAATGAATATTGACTGGTCTTCACTCTAAATAATAGAAAGGCAAAAAAAGTATTTGTATTCATTTTTGCACACACTTCTCTCTCTAAAGATAACACGAAGCATAGCTATGAAATGAACATCACTTATCCAAAAGATAGGTGCTCAAACGAATGAACATATATAAGGTTATCTGGGATTCTAAAGTTTCTAACACACACAAGTGGGGAGATAATAACAATAGCTGCTGCCTTATCATGTACCAAAAAATTTGTTGCACTCTGTATACTATACTACCTTTAAGGAGCTCTGGTGGCACCATGGTTAAGTGCTCAGCTGCTAACCAAAAGGTTGGCTGTTTGAACCCACCAGTGGCTGCACAGGGAAAAAGGCCTGGCAATCTGCTTCCAAAAAGACTACTGCCTAGGAAACCCTCCTCTGTCATATAGGGTCGCTATGAGTCAGAATCGACTTGATGGCACACAACGACATGAACCCTTTAATCCTAATATCCTTATAGCGTAAGTATAGTTTTCCTCATTTTAGAGATGAAGAAACTGAGACTGAGAAAACTGAGTATTTGCCCAAGGATCATTGTTGTTAGGTGCCACGGAGTCGATATCAACTCAGAGACCCCATGTAACAGAGTACAACTGCCCCATAGGGTTTCCTAGGTTGTAATCTTCATGGGAGCAGATCAACAGGTCTTTTCTCCTGCAGAGCTGCTGGGTGGTTCAAGCTACCAACCTTTTGGTTAGCAGTCGAGTGCTTATTCGTGCACCACCAGGGCTCCTTAGGGACTCCAAATGGTGAAACCAGAATATGAACCCAGTTGGATCTATCTTACCCCATGATTCACCCTGCCTCCTGCAATGAGGGTACCCAGTACCGTCATTTTACTCAAGGAAAATTCCAGTGCTGTGACATTATATAAGGACTCAACTAGATATGATGTTTCCTGTCTCCTAAGACAGCCTTCCGTCTTTACACTCTGCTACCCTTATTAAGCAGAGAAAGCGATGGCCTGCACTGTTGAAAACACCTGTGGTGTTGCTGAATATGTTGCTGTTGTTAGCTGTCATTGAGTCAGGTTCAACTCATGGCGACCCCTATGCCCTGCTGAACACTGCTGAACACTGTGAAACACTTCCTGGCCCTACACCATTCTCACGATCAGTTGAGGATCGGATGATTGTGATCCACAGGGCTTTCATTGGCTGATTTTCAGAATTAGATTGCCAGGCCTTTCTTCCTAGTCCATCTTAGTCTGGAAGCTTCACTGAAATCTGTTTGGCACCATAACAACACAAAGGCCTTCAGTGACAGACAGATGGTGGCTGCACTGAGGTGTATTGGTTGAAAATCAAATTTGAGTCTCCCACATGGAAAGTGAGAAGTCTGCCACTGCTGAGCATTAAAAAAAAAAAAAAAAAAAAAAAAAAAACCAGTTTTGGGGGAAGGTTTATTGCAGCCAGCTTTCTTTCTGGAATCCATGATCAACCTACACAGAAGAAGGAGGCAGAGAGGGGTAGGCCTCTCCTTCCTTTGAAGCCCACTTCATGCAGCAAAATATCCCAAATCTAGACCCATGTTCGGGAGCAGAAACTTCTATCGATGTCTCTTTCAAGCAGCATTCTAAAGCTATTAGGCTGAACATGAATAGTTGAGGCACGTGCATGTGATGTGTGATTCGGTGTAGCATGTAAGGAATTTCAGATAAACACAGATGAGAAACTGTGAACAAGGATGGAATGGTTGCATCTTGGCTAATGGCTTCCGGCTGCCCACAGTGGTTCACAAGTGGCTGCAGCCCACTGGCCACGCCTCTCCCTCTCTCTGATTAGTTGAATCCTGTTCCAGGAGCTTGGAGTCAAGCATGCCCCAATGGGAAAGTGATATTTCAACTCCAACTTACCTAAAGGCCAACATCACACAGGCTGTAGTTCGCACATGTGTCCAAAAGGCATCAGTTGCATTGCTTATGCAAATACAATAAGAAAAAGTTCTTCGTCTAGAAATCAGAAACTAATTCAATAAAACCCACTCATGCAATTCAAAAACAATCTTCTCTGAGGATTTCAGGATGCCCAGAGGCTGAGAGACAAGCCCATCCAAGTAGCTTTCATGGCTTTCGCACTCTCCTAAAACATTCACTTCTGAGAAGAATACATACAATATAAGGGTGGAGTTGGATGTAGTGAAAAACCTCGGGTAAGTCACAGCAACCCAAAACTGGCTTTTAAGGATCTCGAGCTCAGCAGCAAGATACACACTGAGGTCTTATAATCCTTTGTTTGAAACAAGGGAATTCTCTTTTATACCAAAAAAAAAAAAAAAAAAAAAACCCTACTCTGAGCTATTCAGGCACACAGACTGTACTTTTTGGCAGAGAACACAGATCTGGGATGTGACGCCAGAATTATATCCTCAAAATGAGAGGAATGATGAACCAGGATTGTCAGAAATAGAATAATTGTATTCTTTGTATTTTTGCCAAAGTAACAATTATACATTTCAACAATGATTTTTTTTTAATTGATATAAAATGGATTACACAGGACTTCTCATCTTGGTTTACAGAGAACAAATAGAACAATTATTCAAATAAGAGTATAGAGTTTACAACTGAGTAAACATTGGGAAGGAATCAAAGATCAACCTACTGGACCGGGCTGGGAGTCTGAGTACTGGTGTCACACACGTTCCTGGGGCCTCAGTCCCAAGTTAACACGGCAACGTCCATGAGGAAGATGAGGCCAGACACTCCATTCTGTGCGTGAGACCCACTGGCTGTGCCTTGTTGTGGTTCTGGACTTTGCTGTTGGTTTACATATCTCTCTCAACCATCTATAAGCCAGTAATAAATCCTGAAGTGGACTGTCTGGGAAATGAAGTGGGTGCCCCAAAATTCACCAGTCAAAGTGTATGCAATCTGGAGCTCTTGGTTGTGTCAAGGAAAGAACACGGTGGCAGGGAGGAGGGAGGAGAGACTGCTCTTGAACCCTGGCATAGATTACGATTTATAGGACCTACATCACATGGATACAAAATGACTGGGTTGGGATCCAGCATCCGATCCTGCGTGGGCTAGTAAAAAGCACCATTATTGTCCAAAAAAACATGGTGCATTGAAAGAGTAGAGGACAGGTGCTGAGCCAGGGGGGAATTTTCAGCCTACACCTTGGGAGACAATCTCATTCCCAGTGAAACTTGATACAGTCACTACAAATGCCACAACAGAAGGCGTGGGGTGCTGTAGTAGACTCTCTGGGGGAAAATTGGCATTCTAATTTCTTTTGGACTTTTTAATAAAAAATTATTTGCTACCACAATCATTAAATGAGAACATCTGGAAGAATAACTAGAATCAAGTTTTCTATCAGTACATGTAACAGCCAACATTCTTGTTTGTAGTAAGTTTGTTTTTTTCCTTGTGCATTTGTTGTTTTCCAATTAAGGGCTAAATTCTCAGCCTTTCCTGAACATAAGGGGAATTATCTGAGAACCCAGCTGACAATTACAATGAAGTATATACTTTTATGGAAACCCTGGTGGTGTAGTGGTTAAGCGCTACGGCTGCTAACCAAGGGATCAGCAGTTCGAATCCACCAGGAGCTTCTTGGAAACTCTATGGGCAGTTCTACTCTTTCCTGTAGGGTCGCTATGAGTCAGAATCGACTCAACAGCACTGGGTTTATATACTTTTATATATTAAATTCTGTTAGAAGTTAAATAATAAAAGCATATTGAATATTATGAAAAAAAGTATAACCTGATATCTCCATAGGACATACTCTACATCTAACCTTGGATAAACCAAACATCCCGGTTCTGTGTTCCTTGCTCTGAGAACTGTACTCTCCAGCCCAAGGGGTCACCAGACGAGCCAAAATATCAAAACAGGCTTAGAAATGGAAATAGAAACTTTCCATGCACCTTAAAGCTGAGAAAGAGAAATGTGTTTTGCAGGCCAGATTTCTCTTCCTCAACTCAAAATTATAGCAAAGGGAGTCAAATTGAGATAATAATAGTTCACGTTTCTATGGCTCCTAACGGTGTACAAACAGCCTTTCTTTACATGTGTGACCTCAGTGAAACAGCAAGATATTTACTCTCTAAACACTTTCTAGTATGAGAAAATGTACACATAAAGCAGAATATGGTTTGTTCTTAAATAAGCTCCATCTTTATTGATAGGAAGAAGCCCTGGTACCTCAGTGGTTAACAGCTCAGCTGCTAACTGAAAGGTCAGTAGTTGGAACTCACCAGCATCTCCACAGGAGAAAGATGTAGCAGTCTGCTTCCATAAAGATTACAGCCTTGGAGATCCTACGGGGCAGTTCTACTCTGTCCTGTAGAGCCTCTGTAAATCAAGAAATCGACTCAATGGCAATGGGTTTTGTTTTTTTCGGTTTATTGATAGTAGGCCACCAAAAGGATACCTGGGTGTCTTAAGCCTGGGGTTCCAGAAGCAGATCCTGAGAGGTGGATTCACTCACAAGCAAGTGGGAAAGCAAGACAAGGAAGAGGAAGTCTCCAAGCACAGGTGTAATTTCAGACAATATTCCAGCTGCAGCCTGATCCCAAAGGAAGCTCTGGAGTGTAAATTGTGCTTCAGAGTTGTCCTAATCAAAGCCATGGGATTGAATTTATGGTGTCCTGCACATATGGTCATTGGCTAACCCCCAAAAATCAAACCTGTTGCCATGCAGTCCATTCCTACTCATGGCAAGCTTACGTGTTACAGAGTAGAACTAAGCTCCATAAGGTTTTCTTGGCTGTAGTCTTTATGAAAGCAACTCGCCAGGCCTTCTTTCATGGCACCACTGGGTAGGTTCAAACCACCAACCTTTCAGTTAGTAGTCAAGCACAAACTGCGCCAGCCAGGAGCCCTTATTCGTTTAGAGAGCATAAATCCCCAGCACTGTGCTGACTGCATATGGGTAAAACACCTCCATGATAAGTATATGCATAATAAATATATCCAAAAAGCATAGCAAAGTGTCAGTGTGAAAAGCAGCCAACAAAATGAAACTGGAGGAGACCCAAATTTTTACAAATTGGGTGACCCCCAAAAATAAACTGGAATGGGGAACTTACAGGTGACGCCCTGGGATGAGAGACTCCGAGAGGCGTAGTGATCCATTTCAGGAGCCTGATGCAGGAGACTGGATTATTGGCAGGACTATGGAGAGCAATACACATTCAAAGCGGTGCAGGCAGCTGCCATCTTTGAGCAGGGCACACTGTTCCAGACTCTTCTCAAAATCTGACAGGCAAGAGATTTGGTCGCTATGCAGTGCATATGCTGCCTTTGTTTTCTAAGAGGGAGATTAAGTTTCTAGCAGGACTTTGACCTGTGATTTTTCCCATTCCGTTTATCATTCTGTTCACCCAAATTTTAAAAATTCAAATCTGTTCTGGTGTTGTTTCCTCAGCCATGTCTGAACCAGGAAGAATTGGTTCAAAGCCCTGGTGATAAGTAGTCAAAAGAGAAAGACCAGGATGCCAAATGAAGCCTTACTCTAGGGATGTTTAAAGGTGGCTTAAGAAAAAAATTCTGTTGAGCAAATCCCAGGGCTCTGGTAAGGTCACAGTTAAATTGATTTTGACTGTTACTTACTCGCTGTGAGAACTTAGACAAGACATTTCCAGTCTCTGAGTCCCAGCCTATCGTTTCAAATGTAGGAAATAGGAGATAAGATTATAATAATAATTTACGTTTTTTTTTTTTTTTTGGACATTTATACTGTGCCAAGTGCTAAACGGTTCTCATTCATGATCTCACAATCAGGTGTTATTATTTTCTCTATTTTATAAGTCACTTTTTGGATATGATTTTGTACCCCAAAAATATATGTTGTAAATCCTAACCTCTGCCTGTGGTTATAAACCAGTTTGTGAATGGGTTGTGTTTGTTATGTTAATGAGGAAGGATTAGGTAAAGTCACTGAGGATTAGGTAATGCTTATTACATTAATGAGGCAGGGTTAGGGTCTATCTTGAGTTAATCTTTTTGAGATATAAAAGAGATCAAACAAGCCAACAAGAGAAGCAGAGATGGGGGAAGAGAGATGCCAAGCCACATGAAGACTGCCCAGAAGCTGAAGCTCAAAGAGACAAAGATCTTCCTCCAAGCTGACAGAGACAGAAAGCCTTCCACTAGAGCCAGCACCCAGAATTCAGACTTTTAACCTCCTAAACTGTGAGAAAATAAATTTCTGTTAGTTAAAGTCACCCACTTGTATTTCTTCTATAGCAACACTAGATAACGAAGATAGAATTTGGTTCTGGAAGAGTGGGATGCTGCTCTGACAAATACCTATAATGTGGAGGTGGTTTGGGGATTGGCTAAGGGGTATAGGCTGGAAAAGTTTTAAAATGCCTAATAGTAAGAGCCTAAATTGACTTGAAGAGGCTATTGGTAGAATTATGGACATCGAAGGCAATTCTGGTGAGGGCTCAGAGGAAAGTGAGGAGAGAGCTACAGAGAAAGCCTATATCATCTTAGAAAATCTGTATGGCACCAGCAACAGCATGCTGCTGGAAATGTGGACATCAAACGTGCTTCCAGTGAGGTTTTAAAAGACAATGATAAACATGAGATTGAACAATGAAAGAAGGGGCTACTTTTTATGCAGTGGCAAAGAACTTGACTGAATTATGTTCAAATGTTTGGTGGAAGGTAGAAATTGTAAGTAATCAACTCAGATAGGGGGCTGGATGAGATTTGTAAGCAAGATCTTAAAGGGGCCACATGGCTTCTCCTTGCTGCTTATAGTAAAATGCAAAAAGGAAAGAGATGGGCTTAAAAATGAACCAAGCAAAATGAAAACAGAACTTGAAAATTCTGTTGTACAAACTAAGGACACATGTCTGAAAATGTTGAACAAGGACATATCTACACAATCTTTCGTTAAAGAAATTTGGCCTGTGACTGATGGATCTAATGAACTATCACAGCAGAAAACCCATCAGCTTAGACTGGAGGGGATAGAGAAAGAATGAAAGGAAGGAACACTGTCCGCCTCTTGGATTTCTACAGGCAGGAAACAGGCCAAAGAAGCTACATCTGTTGTCCTCCAAGAAGAGAAACAGGTCATCCCTGGAGCAGCTTGGAGATCAGCAGATCTGCTCCAAGGAGTTTGGGAAGTAGGACCTCCCAAATTTCAAAGGGTGGGACCATGGTATCCTGAATCTCAAAGGGTGGGCCCACATCTCCCTGGGTTTCAGAGAGTCAGGTCTTTGCCAACTCGGTTCCAGAGTGTGGGGCTGGTGTTTAAGTTGTGCCAGGTGGATGAGGTCACTGCCCAGAGATGAGGGAGCATGGCTGAAATACACAAGGGGCAGAAGAACAGGGCCTGCTGGGGTCAAAGGAGTGGGGTCACCACTCAGATGGACTAGGAGAATGGGCTGCCCAAAGCCAAGGGAGCAGAGTTACCACCCCAGTGGGCCCAGAAGGTGGAGCTGAAGCTCAGGGCTGAGGATCCCCTACCTAGAATCTAGAGGGCATAGCCAACACCCAGAGTCTGGAGGGCAGGGCCATTGCCCAGATGGTCTCAGAGAACAGAGGATTATTTTCAAGACTTGAGAGCTAATGTAAATTTTTCTGCTGGGTTTGGGACTTCCTTGGTGCCTGTTATCCCTTCTTTGCTTCCAATTTCTCCCATTTGTAATGGAAATGTCTGCCTTTTGCCTGCCCCACCATTGTACTTTGGAAACACGTAACTTGTAGTCTAGATTTCACAGGTTAATAGATGAGAAGGAATTCTGCCCAGGATGGAATATGTCTAAAGTTTCACCCATATTTGATTTAGATGATTCAGAAGATGAGAATTTGGACTTGGAGTTGATTTAAGATTTTTCGGATGATGTGATGAGGTGAATGTGCTTTGCATGTGGCAAGAACATGAATTTTAGGGGACCAAAGGGTGGAATGTTGTGGATTGTATTGTGGCACCCCAAAATATGTGTTATAAATCTTAACATCTGCCTGTGGTTATAATCCCATTTGTGAATGGGTTGTGTTTGTTATGTTAAACTCTCTCATGCCCGGCAGTACATACAGCTACCAGGAAATTTTTCAGCCTCTCAGGTTTATTGGGAAGTTGCTGTGCCATTGACAGTGCATCCTGCCACCAGGAAGGAACCTTTATGACTGTTTGAAACTGAAGAAATGAGCACGGGCTGTAAATTACTGTTTTTACATCGTGTTGTATGTGGTGACTCAATTTTTGGTAGGAAAAATAGCAATTTTGAAAATTTTTATTTTTTACTCTTATGTACCAATAGGCCCCAGTTGGGACTCTGAGGTATAATTAGTGGTGCTTCATATACTTCAAACTCTTAGGGAAGGCTTGTGGGAGCGGGCAAGGAAAAAATTCCAAACTACCTACCAAAAATCCAGACACACTTCATGATTCAGCATGCTTACATTAATGAAAACATGTGGTATCAACAAAAAAATTCCAGGCAGAAAAGAATTGAGTCACCAAAGGGTCAACGAGGCAGGACTAAGTTATGCCACCGATTAGGTTATGTTTATTGCGTTAATGAAGCAGGATTAGGGTGTATCTTGAGTCAATACCTTTTGAGATATAAAAGAGCTTAAACAAGCAAACAAGAGAAGCAGAGATGGGGGAAGAGAGATGCCAAGCCACATGATGATCACCCAAGAGCAGAAGCTCAAAGGGACAAGGATCTTCCTCTGAGCCGACAGAGGGAGAAAGACTTCCCCTAGAACCAGCACCATGAATTCAGACTTTTAGCCTCCTAAACTGTGAGAAAATAAATTTCTGTTTATTAAAGCCATCGGCTTGTGGTTTTTCTGTTATGGCAGCACCAGACAACTAAGACAGTCACACAAACAGTAAAAGATGGGCAACGGCTTAAACCCAGGTTTGTCAGATTCAGAAGCTGAGCATTAGACTGTTACACTCTCACTTTGCAAGGATGTCCACGTCATTTCTATCTCTAGACTTCTACCGTTTAACTTTATCCTTATGAGTTCATATGATGGCAGGTATAAGGAAAGAGGGACACAGAACAAACCAAGATGCTCCTAGACAGTACCACCACATTGCACAACTCCTGGGGATGCCACCATCCCACCAGCTGCCCCCAGAGTTTTGCGTTGCTGAGATACTCCACAGGGTCTCAGTGAAGAGAGTTAAGATACCTCCTTTTATTTCAGCTCTTCATGATGTACTTTCTTAATACTTTGATAACAGTTGCATGGATTAGTTTGTTGTTGTTGTTGTTAGGTGCCGTCGAGTCTGTTTCGACTCACAGCGACCCTATACACAACAGAACGAAACACTGCCCGGTCCTGTGCCATCCTTACAATCATTGTTATGCTTGAGTTCATTGTTGCAGCCACTGTGTCAATCCATCTCATTGAGGGCCTTCCTCTTTTCCGCTGACCCTGTACTCTCCCAAGCATGATGTCCTTCTCCAGGGACTGATCCTTCCTGACAACATGTCCAAAGTATGTAAGATGCAGTCTCGCCATCCTTGCCTCTAAGGTGCATTCTGGCCACACTTCTTCCAAGACAGATTTGTTCGTTCTTTTGGCAGTCCACGGTATATTCAATCAGCTTAAAATAGGATAATTAAGATGTCAAGGCCTAATGAGCTCATTATACCATATATTGACTAACATATATATGTATATATAGCTAATATATATGTTTGCTAATATTATTATATTTTTTCTTTCCTATTGCATATTACATAGAAGTTGCTAGCTGTCTAAATAATTTTTAATATTTTTGAAATCCTGTGCTACCTAGTATGTTAGCTCTCCCCCAAAACTAAATGCTTTAGACCAACCTGAATCCTAAATGAACATGTCACCTCAAAATCTTGTGCCATTTGTGATGCGCGAAGCAGGAGTCTTTCTCATTTCCCACACCACATCATGCAGGCAATTCATCTGTGTTTTAAGCACCACCCCTGACTTTGGCTTAGATGAAGGATCTAAAGAATACCACAAAACTTAACTTCTATAGACTCCCTTATCAGATATAAATGACTTGATCAAAGGAGCCCAATAAAACTAGGCATGAAGATCAACCCTGATCATAGCTGGTGCATAGCTCCATTACAGAAATTTTCAAGTCTTCATTGAATCCTGTGTACTCACGTGAATGTGTGAATGTCCCCTCTTGAAGATAAACTTTTTCAGGGCAAAAACTATGACTTCGGTCTATCTCTACTCCTCTGAGTCCTTGCCCCGAAACTGGTGGCATAGAGGTTAAGAACTCAGCTGCTAACCAAAAGGTCGACAGTTCGAATCCACCAGCTACTCCTTGGAAACCCTGAAGCAGTTCTACTCTGTCCTATAGGGTAGCTATGAGTCGGGTTTGGTTTTTTTTTGTTTTTTAACCCCTAACTTGGCACATAGCAGCTACTCAATGTTGTGGGATGAATGAATGTGTGGGACTAAGTGGCACTGCACATGCTCTTTCACTTCCTTGAACAATATAGAGCTGGGACCATGTGCAAAGAATCAAGTCACACCATTCCATAAGGACTCACCAAGGCTAGCCCATTCTGTGAAAAGAGGTGCCATCTTAGGCTGGGTTCTCTAGAGAAGCAAAACCAGTAAAGTGTATAAATATAGAGAGAGAAATATTTATATCAAGGAAATGGTTCATGAGGTTGTAGAGGCTGGACCATCCCAAGTCTGTGGATCAGGCTGGAGGCTTCTCCTGATTCGCATAGCTGCAGTGGCTGGTAAACCCAAGATCAGCAGGTGAGAGAGCAGGGCACTTGCTCACAGGTTTGGAAGACCAATGAATCCCAAGATAGGCAGGCAAGAACACAGGTAAGCTGCTAGCTCAAGTCCCAAGAGCCAGAGATCAGAAGGACAGAAACCAGCTACAGGATCCAGAATGAGAAAAAAGTCCCCAAGCCCTGCCAGAATATCCACTTGTATTTGATGCAGTCCAAAAGCCCAAGAAAACTCCCTTCCAAGTGATTGGCTATTCACAGCAGGTCCCATCATGGGGGTGATCACATACCAAATCTCAACAGGGAAGTGATCACAATGTTATAGAACTGTCAAAACACTGAGACTCATGGCCCAGCCAAGTTGACACACAGTCTTAACCATCACAGGTACTTTATCATAAATCTTAAAATAAAATGCCAGGACAAATGTATTCTATTAGGCAGGACTAGAAGTGTATATATTTGAATCCCACCTTATTCAAACATGAAGTAGGTATCTGTTTAGTGATAAGGTTTTCAGAATTAATGTACCCTTCTATAAATTTTTTTTTCTATAAATTCTCCTCACCTACTCACTTATCCTAAAATGTGCTCTCAGAGTGAACACTTTAACTGCAGTTATCAATCATTTACACTTTTGTATGAATAAAAGTCTGCTCCCATAAATATTTTAACCTAGGAAACCCTATGGGGCAGTTCTACCCTGCCTTATAGGGTCACTGTGAGTCTGAATCAACTTGACTGCACACCACAACCACAACAACAATATGAATAAAAGTATAAATAAGGGTAGATTTTTTTTATAAGAAGATACTGGTAATGTGAAGGGATTAAAAAATAAAATGAAAGAAGAGCACAGAACTTCTTAGAAGTCAGTCTTCAACTCGTCACCAACTTGCTTTGACAGCAGCCAGGCCTGACATTCACCTGTGGATAGCAGGACTCAACTGCCTCAGTTGCAGGAGGCCAAACACACTGCAGTTCTCAACGGTTCTTTCTGTGGGGCTCTGGGCCCAACACATAGACTGCAGTTGCCTCCTTCACAGTCTGGGGATTCATCAGAAGCTCATTAGATTCAAGAAAATGACTTGGCAAACCAAATCCTTAGAAAGCGCAGACCACAGGCATGTGGCCTGGTCACAGTTCCACAAGTCCTCAGTTGTGAGTCACAAAGGGCAGATTTTCACAAACCTTGGAGAGTTATGTAGTGACCAGGGCCTGAGAATCATGAGATCGGATTTGCCACCAGTTAGCTGTAACTTTAAGGCCATGGTTTCCTTAAGTGTTAAAAAAAAAAAAAAAAAAAAAAAAAGATGGGAAGGGTTCCATAATCAAATAAAATTGTTACATTAAGCAAAGCTAAACATATTTTTTTCCCACTTAGTAGTTCTCAGGCCCTATAATATGAAAATAAACAAAAAAAAAAACAAACCCAGTGCCATCGAGTCAATTCCGACTCGTACACACTGTAAATCTTCAGGAGGAAAAATAGTGTTCCATGTACCCCAAGCTTATTTGATCTTGGGACCCTATTTTCAAAGATCATTTCTCAAAACTAGTATTCTACCGAACACAATTTGAGAAATGCTAAACTACAAGATCTTTAATATCTTTTGAGCATTAAAATTTTACTTTATGATTCTTTTTTTTTCTCTCTCTCTAATCCTAGTAAAGACCTCCACTTGAGACTCTGCATAACCGAACTCTTTGCAAATTTTAAAATACCACGTAATTGTTAGTTATTGTAACAGAGGGGCAGGACCTAGCAGAGATGAAACATGTTCCTTCTGTCATCACTCTTTCTTTTAAGAAACCATGAGAGTGAGGGTAATATCAATTTCCATTAGAAAATCCCTGAACATTTTGGCTTTCAAGCTTTTTTTTTTAATAAATATGTTTAACTGCGCACTTAGAAAATAAATTCTGAGATTCTGCCACAATTTGTGTTTAAGAAAATAGCCAGCGTCTTTGGTTTGCAATAATGGTGTCGCAACTAATTAAGGGAGAAATTAGCTGCTAGGTTACACGAAAAGACATGATTCTGCTGACATCTTCTCTGCAGTCACAGGAGGCGAGCTGATGGTCTGCTGCCTGTGTGGGGTTCAGCTCTGCCTCACCAGACTGGGATTCATTAGCCAAGGGTTACAAAAATGTAACCAATGCTTTTTCCAGATATTCCACTGCAAACCAAGTACCATGGTGTCTGTCCCCTGCCTTGAAGACCTGGGTGTGAGCCACTTGAATGTTCCCTCCAGCTCAGTCTGGAGCATGAGATTTTCATTAGATGGAGTTCCTTGCATCCAAGCAAATACTGCTGGAGTATATTGCTCCTTTATTTTTGGAGAAGTGGTGAAGGAGATGAGTACACTAATAAGCAGTTACTTTTTAATAATTTTAACGTATAATAAACAACTTCATGTGCTACTTTTGTTTTTCGTAAGGAAAGGTCAACATAGACTTCAACTGGCTTTGAGAATTGAATCAACATTGCAAAAGCTTGTTCTTTTAATGGAAGTTCTTCCCATTTGGTGACTTGGGAGGCTGATTCACAAGCACCCGTAACCAGAAGAGCCCCAGAACTACTGATCCAAATGTAGATATTTCTAGTCCTGCTTATAATGAAATGTTGAGAACAGGCTGTAGAGGCCTGAGTGAACATGGAAATTCACATTGTCATGGATTGGATTGTGTCCCACAAAAACATGTATATCGATTTGGCTAGGCCATGATTCCCAGTATTGTGTGATTGTCCACCATTTTGTCATCTGATATTCTTTTCCTGTGTGTTGTAAATACCAGCTCTACGATGTTGATGAGGTGGGATTAGCAGCAGTTAACGTTAATGAGGCAGGACTCAATCTACAAGATTGGATTGTGTCTTGACCCCATCTCTTTTGAGATATAAAAGAGAGAAGCGAACAGAGAGACATGGGGACCTCAAACCACCAAGAAACCAGAGCCAAGAGTAAACACCCTTTGGACCTGAATTTCCTGGATGGAGAAGCTCCTAGGCAAGGGAAGATTGATGACAAGTACCTTCCTCCAGAGCCGACAGAGGGGAAAGCCATCCCTGCAGTTGGCACCATGAATGCAAACTTTAGCCTCCTAGACTGTGAGAAAATAAATTTCTCCTTGTTAAAGCCATCCTCTTGTGGTATTTCTGTTATGGCAGCACTAGATAACTAAGACACACATGCAGCCCAGTATCGTAGGCCAAGTATCACTGCTCTCGAACAGGCTACTGGCAGGGCCAAAGCCAGACTGATCAAGGAGGAAGACCTCCCTGATTCTTCCCCCTTCACCCTTGGAGACTCTCCTTCATGTCAGAGAAGCAATAGCAGGCCTGCTATCTCTAGACGACTGCTGTTAAAATGTGCACATGTTCCTTATTCATGTTTATTTATCAGGTTAAAATGTCTTCTTGGAAGAACTGAGAAAGTGAGATGAAGTCCAGGGAACATCATTGTGGAGGGTGAATTTGGGGTCTTGACAAGACCTGGGTGACAGAGAATGGTAAGGACCACACACAAGGGCAGCTGGCAGAACATTCATATTCAACAGGGGCTGATGAACCAGAGCAGAGAGGAGGAAGTAGAAGAGTATGTCAAAGACGAATTCCAAAAGGCAGGTCTGAAGGGAAATGTGGTCAGCTTCACAGACTGCTGATAAGAGCATCCCAGAGAAATATATATGCTCTCTCAGCAAGCTTAGCCATAGCACACACATACACACTCACACACACCTCACACCATCAGACACCCCACACATGCACACACACACTGCACAATCATGCACCCCACACACATACACACATGTGTGCACACTCACACACCACACATCGTGCACATACCACACACACAAACTCACACACCACATACACACCACACATACACACTCTCACACAATCACACAAAACACCAAACAAACACACACAGTCACAAACTCTAGTAAATGTTTTTTTCTAATCCAAACAAGTATATCTTTCTTAAAATAAGAAGCAAGAGAAAAAAAGGAATATATGTAGAATGTGCCAAAAGCAGTTGTTATGGATTGAACTGTGTCCACCAAAAAGATATGTCGAATTCCTAACCCCTGTACCTGTTAATGGAAACCCTGGTGGCATAGTGGTTAGGTGCTACAGCTGCTAACAAAAAGGTCAGCAGTTCAAATCCCCCAGGCGCTCCTTGGAAACTCTATGGAGAAGTTCTACTCTGTCCTATAGCGTCACTATGAGTCGGAATCGACTCAATGGCAGTGGGGTTTTGGGTACCTGTTAATGGAAAGGTTGGAGGCATAGTGGTTAAGAGCTACAGCTGCTAACCAAAAGGTCAGTAGTTCAAATCCACCAGGTGTTCCTTGGAAACCCTATGGGGCAGTTCTACTCTGTTCTATATGGTTGCTATGAGTCAGAATTGACTTGACAGCAACAGGATTTTTTGGTTTTGTACCTGTTAACATGACCTTGTTTGGGGATATAGAGCTTTTCTTCACAGATGTTATCAGTTGAATTAAGGCAGTTAAGCCGGAATAGAGTTGGTCTTAATCCCTTCTGAATGGTGTCTTATAATAGGGGAGAACAGGCAAGGAATCAGGAACACAGGGGGAAGACACAATGGGAGGATCCATCTACAAGCCAAAGAATGCCAAGAAATGCCAGGGGCTACAAGTTGAAAGAGGACACCCAACTGCACACTATAGACAGAAGCACCATGCTGTCCCTCTGCAGCAAAGACCTGAAAAACTAAGTAAAACAGATATACACATCAATCCTGGAATCCTAAGCACCAAATGAAGGAATAAAGAACTTAATGAAGCACCTAGTGGAATAAGAAACAGAGAACAGAAAATGAGGAGTGCTACAGAGTGGAGGTTCCCTGAGAGCTAACATGGCACAGATTCACCATCTTGGGCTATAGCCACCAAAGAACTCAGGAAGTATGGGAAGGCAATTTCAGGGAGCTCCCAACAAAAGACAGAGCACCTGGTAACCAGAGATACATGCTTTCCCAACCACCACCCTTCTTTCATGTACGGAGGCATCCACCGCTTCCCAACAGGCCACTGTTGCTTGGCCAGAGAGATACTGCTCACTGCCTCAGGGATTCACCAAGGTTAGTGGACAGAGAGTATGTGAAGGCAACTCCATGGAGTTCCCAGCAGGAGATAGAGCACCTGGTAACCAGAGATACACGCTTTCCCACCCACCACCCTTCTTCCTTCTACATAGCCTCTGCTACTTTCCAAATGGCCACAGTTGCTCAGCTGGAGAAACACCAGCTCACTGCTGTCAGGGTCCACCCTGCCCTCACTGGTCAGCCCCTTTGACTCCATTTTTGTTTGTGTTTTTATTTATTTATGTACTTTGCTTTTCTTGTTGCTTTTCTCTCTTCCTTTCCTGTCTCCTGTCCAGCTAGCCCCATGCGCTATCCCCTCCCCTTCTTGACAGGCTGTGATTTTTTGGTTTATTTCATTTGTTCTTTTTTTTTTTCTGTTTCTTCTGTCTCCTTCCCTTTCTTTCCTTTCTCCCACACACCCAGCCCTGTGCACCACTCCCACCCTTTCCAGAGGGGCCATGCTGCACAGCTCAGTTGGAAAGTCATTGCACGCAGCCCACCACATTTGATGTTGTTGTTTTTATTATTTTTTCATTTATTTGCTTGATTGTTTTTTCTCTCTCTTTCCCCTCTTTCCTATCTCACACCCAACTAGTCCCATGTGCCACCCACACGCCTTCTTGACAGGCTGAGCCACACCACTCAGCTAGAGAGCATCAGAACATGGCCTTGCTGTGTCTGCCCTGCCCACACACCTGCTGAATCCTACCACACCACCATTTTACTTACTTTTTTAACTTCATTTTGTGCTTTTATTTGCTTTTGTTTCTCTTCTTTCACCCACCCACATATCTCTTCACAGTACATCCTTTTTTTTACCTCCTGCCTGTCTGCACCATGAGCCAAGTGCCATGCCCCTAAACTGTACGGATGCAGTCCCATGGACGTCACCCTGCATTGCCCCCCAGCCCCATCCCATCGCCTGCACTTCATAGAACAAACTAACCATCCCTACCACTCCACCCCCACTGGACTTGCCCTGCTGCACCATAGCTGAGTGACCAGACCTGCCCACCTGGACAAGGTGGTGAGAAGTATCGTACCCACAGGTGAGCAAGCAACAAAACACTCCCAAACTGGCAGCCCATATATAACCAAATAAAACAAAAAATCAGGATGAAACAATCAAATCTATAGTCAATAAACAAAGAAAATAATTCCTGAATGTCCCAGAGACAGCAGAAAATATCAAAACATATATAAAAAAAAGAACAGGATGGCTCTAGAAAGTGACCAAAATAAAACGCCAGATGACTTTCTGCTAGAAGAAAAAGCACTGGAACGACCTGATAGGGAATTCAAAACTCTAATATTCAGGGTTCTCCAACAGATGAAGGAAAACATAAACAAAAATAAGGAAAGAAATTGACAAAATCAAAGAAAAACAGACAAAATCATGGAAAAGACAGACAAAACAATGGGAAAATTCTGGAAAATAATACATGAACAAAATGACAAAATAAACAAAAAATTAGAAATCATACAAAAACAGTAATTAGAAATCCAAAAGATAAACAACAAGATTTCAGAAAGGGACAGTGCAATAGAAAGTTATAAGAGAAAATTTGAAACAATGGAAGACAGGTTCAGCGAACTTGAAGACAAATCCTAGGATAACATTTTGATTGTGGAGAAATCAGAGAAAAGGACAAAGAAAAAGGAAGAAACCCTGAAAATGTTGAGAGATATAATCAAAAGCAAAAATTTGCATGTGATCAGAGTTCCAGAACAGGTAGAGAAAACAAAAAACACAGAGAGGATCATTGAAGATTTGCTGAAAGAAAACTTCCCTAAAATCATAAAAGATGAAAACTGTCCATCCAAGAAGCTCAACAAATCCCATATAGGATAGGCCCCAAATGGAAAACAACAAGACACATCATAATCACACTCACTAAAACCAAACACAAAGAAAGAATCCTGAGAGCAACTTGAGAAAAATGAGAAGTCATGTACAAAGGGGAAACAACAAGACAAAGCTCTGATTCCTCAGCAGAAACAATGCAGACAAGAAGGCAATGAGTGAAATATATAAAATCTTGAAAGAAAAAACTGCCAACCAAGAATAATATATCTTACAAAACCCTCACTCAAATATGCCAAAGTTAGGGTCTATCCAGATAAGTAGAAATTATTGAAATATGTTAAAAAAAAAAAAAAGCCAAACTTATAAAAAATTATTAAAGGGAGACCTTGGGTTAGAGAATCAACAACATCAGACAACAACTTGAATCTAGGACGTAATACAGCATCAGCCAGAACCTAACCAAGATAACAAACAAAGATAAAACAAAACTAAAAAATTTACAACAGGGCAAGAGAGAAGTTAATCTGTAAATGACAACATCAGAGCATTAAGAGAGGGAATAAACAGTGTAGGTACAGAACGTTCAAATGAAGAGGAAGTCAAGGTGATATTGAGTAATAAAAAAAACTGCTTTAAACTTAGGAAGACAGAGGTAAATGTCAAGGTAACCACAAAGAAAGTTAACAGTCCTACTCATCAAATAAAAATAAAGAAGGAAAACATAAAATCTTAGTAAATACAAAGGCTACAAAAATGAAAGGAAGAAACAAAAAAAATCTACAATTAAAAGGAATTCAGCACAGGAGAGTAAAAGGAATGAAGAAAACCTCACTACCACAAAAAAAAAAAAAAACACTACAAAATGACAGCAATAAACTCCAACCTATCAATAATCACACTGAATATAAATGGCTTAAATGCACCCATAAAGAGACAGAGTGTGACAGAATGAATTAAATATGCTATTTATGAGACACACTGTAGAAACAAAGACATAACTATATTAAAAATCAAAGGCTGGAAAAAATGTATCAAGCCAAAACCAAAAAAGAGCAGGAATGGCAATGCTAATCTAATCTCAGATAAATAGACTTTGAAACAAAACCCACCGTAAAAGACAAGGAAAGATGTTATATAATGACTAAAGGACAGTCCACTATGAAGACATAACTGTAATAAATATCTACACACCAAATGACAGGGCTCCAAAATACATAAAACAAACTTTAACAGCACTGAAAAGAGAAATTGACAGTTCCACAATAATCAGTAGTTAGAAAACATGGCCTTGGTGATAGAAACAACGCCGGAGAGCGAATGATAGAATTTTGCAAGACCAACGACTTCTTCATTACAAATACCTTCTTTCACCAACATAAACAACCACTATACACACGGACCTCACCAGATGGAACACACAGAAATCAAATTGACTACATCTCTGGAAAGAGACGATGGAAAAGCTCAATATCATCAGTCGGAACAAGGCCAGGGACCAACTGTGGAACAGACCATCAATTGCCCATGTGCAAGTTCAAGCTGAAACTGAAGAAAATCAGAGCAAGTCCTCGAGAGCCAAAATATGACCTTGAGTATATCCCACCTGAATTTAGAGACCATCTGAAGAATAGGTCTGACGCATTGAACACTAGTGACCAAAGACCAGACGAGTTGTGGAATAACATCAAGGACATCATCCATGAAGAAAGCAAGAGGTCACTGAAAAGACAAGAAAGAAAGAAAAGACCAAGACGGATGTCAGAGGAGATTCTGAAACTTGCTCTTGAGAGTCAAGCAGCTAAAGCAAAAGGAAGAATTGATAAGGTAAAAGAACTGAACAGAAGATTTCAAAGGGCCTCTCGAGAAGACAAAGTAAAGTATTACAATGACATGTGCAAAGAGCTGGAGATGGAAAACCAAAAGGGAAGAACACGCTCGGCGTTTCTCAAGCTGAAAGAACTGAAGAAAAAATTCAAGCCTTGAGTTGCAATAGTGAAGGATTCTATGGGGAAAATATTAAACAATGCAGGAAGCATCAAAAGAAGATGGAAGGAATACACAGTCATTATACCAAAAAGAATTAGTCAATATTCAACCATTTCAAGAGGTGGCATATGATCAGGAACTGATGGTACTGAAGGAAGAAGTCCAAGCTGCTCTGAAGGCATTGGCAAAAAGCAAGGCTCCAGGAATTGATGGAATATCAATTGAGATGTTTCAACAAACAGATGCAGCACTGGAGGTGCTCACTTATGTATGCCAAGAAATATGGAAGACAGCTTCCTGGCCAACTGACTGGAAGAGATCCATATTTATGCCTATTCCCAAGAAAGGTGATCCAACTGAATGTGAAATTTATAGAACAGTATCATTAATATCACACACAAACAAAATTTTGCTGAGGATCATTCAAAAACTGCTGCAGCAGTATATCGACAGGGAACTGCCAGAAATTCGGGCTGGTTTCAGAAGAGGACGTGGAACCAGGGATATCATTGTTGATGTCAGATGGATCCTGGCTGAAAGCAGAGAATACCAGAAGGATGTTTACCTGTGTTTTATTGACTATGCAAAGACACTCGACTGTGTGGATCATAACAAACTATGGATAACACTGGGAAGAATGGGAATTCCAGAACACTGAATTGTGCTCATGAGGAACCTTTACATAGATCAAGAGGCAGTTGTTTGGACAGAACAAGGGGATATTGATTGGTTTAAAGTCAGGAAATGTGTGTGCCAGGGTTGTATTCTTTCACCATACGTATTTAATCTGTATGCTGAACAAATAATATGAGAAGCTGGACTATATGAAGAAGAAAGGGGCATCAAGATTGGAGGAAGACTCATTAACAACCTGCATTATGCAGATGACACAACCTTGCTTGCTGAAAGTGAAGAGGACTTGAAGCACTTACTGATGAAGATCAAAGACCACAGCCTTCAGTATGGATTACACCTCAACATAAAGAAAACAAAAATCCTCACAACTGGACCAATGAGCAACATCATGATAAACGGAGAAAAGATTGAAGTTGTCAAGGATTTCATTTGACTTGGATCCACAATCAACAGCCATGGAAGCAGCAGTCAAGAAATCAAAAGACGCATCGCATTGGGTAAATCTGCTGCAAAGAACCTCTTCAAAGTGTTGAAGAGCAAAGATGTCACCTTGAAGACTAAGGTGCGCCTGACCCAACTTGACCTCATAGACATATATAGAACACTCCACCCAACAGCAGCAAAGTACACATTCTTTTCCAATGTGCATGGAATGTTCCCCAGAAAAGAACACATCCTAGGCCACAAAGCAACCCTCAAGAAAACCCAAAACATTGAGATAATACAAAGCATCATCTTTGATCATAATGCCATAAAAGTAGAAATTAATAGCAGGAAGATCAAGGAAAAAAAAATCAAATACCTGGAAATTGAATAACACCCTGCTTAAAAACCACTGGGCAGTAGAAGAAATCAAAAATGAGATAAAAAAAAAAAATCCTAGAATCAAACAAGGATGAAATCATATCATATTAAAACCTTTGGAACACAGCAAAGACAGTCCTCAGAGGTCAATTTATAGCAAAAGACGCACACATCAAAAAAGAAGAAACGGACAAAATGAAAACATTAGCTACACAACTCAATCAAATACAGAACATGAAAAGCAGCCTGCAGCCACCAGAAGAAAGGAAATTATAAAGATTCAGAGCAGAAATAAATGAAATAGAGAATAGAAAAACAATAGAAAGAATCAACAAAACCAAAAGTTGGTTCTTTGAAAGGATCAACAAAACTGACAAACCACTGTCCAAGCTGACAGAAGAAAAACAGG
Source organism: Elephas maximus indicus (assembly GCF_024166365.1). NCBI lineage: Eukaryota > Metazoa > Chordata > Mammalia > Proboscidea > Elephantidae > Elephas > Elephas maximus. Next base: position 70,128,479 of record NC_064836.1, read on the forward strand.
AGAGGATGAAAATAACCCAAATAAGAAATGAAATGGGGGAGATTACAACAGACGCAACTGAAATAAAAAGATCATTATAGAGTATTATGAAAAACTATACTCCAACAAATTTGAAAGCCTAGAAGAAATGGACAAATTTCTAGAAACATACTAGCTACTCAAACGAACACAAAAAGATGTTGAAAATCTGAACAGACCCATAACAAGAGAAGAGATTGAAAAGGTAATAGAAAAAAAATTCCCCCAAAATAAAAGCCCTGGCCCAGATTGCTTCACTGGAGAATTCTACCAAACATTCAGAGAGGAGCTTACGCCAGTACTATTCGAACTATTTCAGAACATAGAAAAAGAAGGGATACTTCCAAATTCCTTCTATGAAGCCAGCATAACCCTGTTATGAAAACCAGGCAAAGACACTACAAAAAAAAAGAAAATTACAGACCAATACATCTCATGAATATAGATGCAAAAATTTTTGACAAAATTCTAGCCACTAGAATTCAGTATCATATCAAAAAAAAAAAAAAACACACCACAACCAAGTAGGATTCATACCAGGTATGCACGGGTGGTTCAACATTAGAAAATCAATCAACATTATCCACCAAATACATAAAAGAAAAAAAATCACATGATCATCTCAATTGACCCAGAAAAGGCATTCGATAAAGTCCAACACCCATTCCTGATAAAAAATCTTCAATAAAATAGGTATAGAGGGGAAATTCCTCAATATAATTAAGGGCATCTATACAGCCCTGGTGGCATAGTGGTTAAGTGCTATGGCTGCTAACCAACAGGCTGGCAGTTCGAATCCACCAGGCGCTCCTTGGAAACTCCGTCGGGCAGTTCTGCTCTGTCCTATATGGTTGCTATGAGTCGGAATTGACTCGACGGCAGTGGGTTTGGTTTGGTTTATACAAAACCAAAGCCAACATCATTCTTAATGGAGAGTGGTTGAAAACATTCTCCTTGAAAATAGGAACAAGACAAGCATGCCCTTTATCACCACTCTTATTTAACATTTTGCTGGAAGTCCTAGCTTGAGCAATAAGGGAAGAAAAAGAAATAAGGGAATCCAAATTGGATAGGAAGAAGTAAAACTGTCCCTACTTGCATATGACATGACACTATACATAAAAAAATAGAGAACCCAAAAGACTCTAGGAGAAAAATCCTGGAACTAAAAGAAAGATTCACTAGAGTAGCAGGATACAAGATGAACACAAAAATCAGGTGGATTCCTATACATCAGTAAAGAGAACGATGAAAAGGAAATCAGGAAAACAATAGCATTTATAATAGCTCCCAAAAAAAAAAAAAAATACTTAGGAATAAATCTATCCAGGGTGTGAAAGATCTATACAAAGAAAACTACAAAGCTCTACTGCAAGAAACCAAATGAGACCTACATAAATGGAAAAACATACCATGCTCATGGATAGGTAGACTCAATATCGTGAAAATGTCAATTCTACCCAAAGTAATCTACAAGTACAATGCAATCCTGATCCAAACACCAACAGCATTCTTTAATTATATGGAAAAACTAATCATTAATTTTATTTGGAAAGGAAAGAGGCCCTGGATAAGTTAAGCACTACTGAAGAAGAAGAATAAAGTAGGAGGACTCACACTACCTGACCTCAGAACGTACTATACAGCCTGGTACTGGTACAACAACAGATAGACTGATCAATGGAACAGAACTGAGAAAAAAAAAAAAAACCTAGATGTAAATCCATCCACCTATGCTCACCTGATCTTTGACAAAAGTCCATCAAATGGGGTAAAGACAGTCTTTTTAAGAAATGGTGCTGACAGAACTGGATGCCCACCTGCAAAAAAATGAAACAGGATCCATACTTCACACCATACACAAAATTAACTTAAAAATGAATCAAAGACCTAAACATAAAACCAAAAACTATAAAGATCATAGAAGAAAAAATAGGGTCGATGCTAGAGGCCCTAATACATGACATTAACAGGATACGAACCATACCTAAGAACACACAAATACCAGGAGATAAGCTAGATAACTGGGATCTTCTAAAAATAAACATTTATGCTCATCAAATGATTTCACCAAAAGAGTAAAAAGAGAACCTACAGACTGGGAAAAAAAATTTGGCTATGTCAAATCTGACAAAGTTCTAAACTCTAAAACCTGTAGGCAAATCCAACACTTCTGTGACAAAAAGACAATCAATCCAATTAAAAAATGGGCAAAGGGTATGAATACACACTTCACCAAAGAAGACATTCAGGTAGCTAACGCACACATGAGGAAATGTTCACAATTACTAGGCATTGGAGAAATATAAATCAAAACCACAATGAGATACCTTCTCACCCCGATATTACTGGCACGAATAAAAGAAAAAAAACAGAAAATAACAAATGTTGGAGAGGCTGAGGGGAGGTCGGAACACATATATACTGCTGGTGCGAATGCAAAATTGTACAACCATTTTGGAAAACAATATGGCGCTTTTTTAAAAAGCTAGAAATAGAAATATATCATACAGCAATTTCACAAGACTTTTTTTTTTTTAATGGGTACACCAGCCCAGATGCAAGGACGAGAAGGCGGGAAGGGAGAGGAAAGCTGGTAATGGGGAACCCAAGGTCGAGAAGGAAAGAGTGTTGACATGTCATGGGGTTGGCAACCAATGTCACAAAACAATATAGGTATTAATTGCTTAATGGGAGACTTATGTGCTCTGTAAACCTTCATCTAAACCACAACTAAAAAAAAAGTTGAAAGAGGAAGGATCTTACCTTAGAATAGAGAACATTGCCTTGCCACCAATCTCAATTCATACTTCTACCCTCCAGAAACATGAGACAATTAATTCCTGTTCTTTGAAGGCACCCATTTTGCTGCATTTTGTCACAACAGCTCTAGGAAACGAAGGCGACAGTGACTACAAATCATGTTGACAGTTTAGCTCTTCCTTGTATCCAGAGACAAAAATGGGAAGGTTTTAGAAAGAATGATACAAAAACCGTTGTTCGTCCTCAGCAACCAGAGGTGCCATACACTTGAGTTTTACCCAGTTCAATCAGAGATTGAAGCCCTGCAATACGGACTTAGCTGGCCTCCAAAAGAGAGAGGCAGGGAAGCATAAGCAGACTGACTTCTTGCATTTGATTCTATTAAGAGAGAAATGAAAATTAAAAAGTAAGGATTTTGTGTTTGGGAGACACAACTGCAAGAAAATTAATCAAAAGGACAAATATACTGTGGACCAAGAAGCTTCTCATACTAAACCAGCCGAGAGAAGAGAAATAAACAACCAGGCTCAGTAGCCTTGCTTTCCTCCGGCTGAGAAGATCTTCTCAAATATCACCCACTCATTCTCAGTAGTGAGAACTCCAAACTTTGGCAGTTTTGTAGGTTCGCCATAAACTTTATTCTTGAAACTCCAAGAGCTGCAGCAAACTTAACTATAAGTTTACTTTTCTGAGAGCGCCTTGAACTTTCTTCACAGAAACTTTCTAAGGATAAAGTAAAGCAGCTTGAAAGATGGTGTATTTTTAATAAGCCAAACTTTCCTACACCCAGAATATTCAGCCTGAACTACAGTTGAATAAATAAATACATAAAATAAATCATCAAGAGCCTTTATCACTAAACGCCAGAAACCTTGAAGGAACCCGAATGCACATCCTTAGGGAAAGCCCAAGGGCTACCTAAATGAGCCTGATTGTACTGAACCATAGCCTAGTTGATCACTGGTGCAACTGCATATTTATACTCCTGTCTGCTGGTCGAATAGGTGGCTGGGCTTTTGTTTTGTTTTGCTTTTATCCAAGTGGAATGCATTTCTCTAGGAGCACAGCATATCTTAGACCTGGGTCTGGATGGGGCCCAAGGAATGTAAGATCAGAAAGTGCCTGAAGTTACCAGACAATGGCCAACACTCAAAGAAGCTTTTGATTCTGTAAAATAAAGGATTGGACTAGCTGAACTCTTTAGAGTTTTCCAGCTTGAACATTCTGTGATTCTATGATCCCACCCCACATTCCATATTCATCCACAAACAAGGAAAATATGATCTGGACTGGTGGTTTTTAAAACGTCACGGTTCCATAAAACACCAAGAAAATGGGGTCATAGCAGACATGTTTAATTTGTGTGTATTTCATCATTACTGAGCCCTGCCCAAGTGTTAAATTGGGGCTAGAGTTTAAGGGCTTTTGAAAAAAAAAAAGAAATTACAGAAAACTTTTCGATCATTGAGTTTTTGTGGGAAAGATTGAAAAGATTCTGACACTAACCATAGGTGATTGTAAACCTTAGGGCCAGAGTCAGATCTATCCTGGAGAACTCTAGGGAAAGAAGGAAGTCCTTGAGGGAAGAGCTTGGAAAGAGAGATCAGAATGGTGAGTCTGGAAGTTTTGTCCAGATATTAGAGATATTTGGGCTGAGGATCACTGTATGTTAAAGAAAATTAAAATGCCTTTTTTTAGAAAAAAATAAAGGCAAAATGTGTTTGGATCAGAAGAGCAAATAATCTATACACCCACTTTTTAGAATTGTTTTACTTTCAGTACAGTACAATTCACCCTTCTCAGCATACAGTTCTATGAGCTGATAAACTCATCCAATCGTGTATAACTGCCACCACAATTACGCTATGGAACAGTTCAGTCACCTAAGAAATTCCTCCAGATGTCTTTGCAGTCAATCCACCCTCCATGTCCAGCCCCTGGCAACCACCTACCCGTTCTCTGCCCCTATAGCTTTGCCTTGTCATATACAGGGAATTATACAGCATTCAGCCTTTTGAGCCTGGCTTCTTTCATTAGCAGAAGAGGAACAAATACAAGTAAGCAAAGGTTTTACATCTGAGATTCATCCATGTTATTACATGTATCAGCAGTTCCATCTTTTTTATTGCTGTGTACCAGTCCTTTGGCGCAGTGACTGAAAACCAAAAGGTCAGTTGTTTGAATCCACCAGCAGCTCCATTGGAGAAAGATGTGGCAATCTGCTTCCACAAAGATTTGCAACCTTGGAAGCCATATGGAGGCAATTCTACCCTGCCTTATAGGATGGCTATGAGTCGAAATCGACTTAACAATAGATTTTCGTTGTATGAAATCTACTGCAGTTGAGGGACATTGGTTCCAGGTTTTGGCATTTACAAATAAAGTCGTTATGAATATCTCCATAAAGGTTTTTGTATGAGCAGAAATTTTCATTTTATAGAGTAAATACCTAGAAGTAAGATTGCTGATTTCATATAGTTAGAGTGTTTAACTTCATAAGGAACTGTGGAATTTTCCAAAACGGCTGAACCATCTGGCACGCCCACCAGCAATGTGTGAGAATTCTAGTTTCTCCACATCCTTTCCCACACTTGGTATAATTAGTTGTTTTGTTTTGTTTTTTAACCATTCTAATAAGTGTTTAGGAATATCTCATGTGGCTTTAATTTGCATTTCTCTAATAACTAACGATGTTGAGCACCATTTCTTACATTTTCTTGCCATCTTTATATTTCTTTGGTAAAGTGTCTATTCAGATCTTTTGCTCATTTTTATTTTGTTATTTTCTTGTTATTGACTTTTGAGTGATCTTTATCAAATACGTGATTTGCAAATATTGTTTCCCAGCTTTTTCATCCTAACAGTGAATTTTCAACAGCACTTACTTAACTTCCATCTTCTCTGTTGAGGATGTTCTCCAGAATGGATAGTGGGCCACAAACACTGGCATGAGAGGATTGAAAACTCAGACATGCGAAGAGAATATCTAAATTTTCTCAACAAGCTCTTCTCTTCTGATTCTAGAATAGGGAAATATTGTGAGGACACAGTTCTACTAGGAAGTATTAGTATGAGTGCATTAATAGGTCACATCAGATTAATCTATCTGTGCTTCTTCTTTTGCAGGACAGGAAAATTTAGTAGATACAATACATGTACTGTCTGCATTTTACAAAGTCTCTCCAAATAGCTTAGTCAATTAAATGAGAAATAGGGGTGAAATGATCGTTCAGTTAGTTGCATTTTAATTTTTGAAGAAGCATGTACAATGAGTATTTATTCACAGATCAATGGCAACTGAGAGGTACCATGATTTTCTCCTACCAAATAATTTTATTAACTATTTATATAAAAATGTGGGAGGCAAGTATGCCAAAAGTGTAGATGATAGAAAGATGGAAATGGTTACAAATGATTTAGAATCCAATAAAGACACAAAACCATTTTTCAAAGTCAGGTTAAATATAATAAGACGAGATTTAAAAGACATAAATTTAAAGTCCCTCATTGAAGCCCAAGGCTCAGAATGAGGAGGTAGGAGGTGATGTATGGTTTAGGTCAACGGTAAGCTTGATATGAGTCAACAGTGTAATATGAAATCCAAAATTCTTAATACGCAATCTTGGGACACATTTATGAAAGTTTATCGTTCTAGACAAAGAAGGATGATAGTTCAACTTGGCTACACCTAGAGTTTTGTATCCAATTTGGAGCATACACTCTTGGAAGGCGACAAACTAGAGCATGTTCTGAAAGCAGTAGCTAGCCATATAAAGTAAGCAATGATAAAGCAAATTGGAAATGATTGGGGAAAACTGAATGGGCCAAAAAAAGACTTAGGCGACACAGTGAAAAGTTTGCGTGTGATTGAGGAACCAAACTTGTTCAAGATAATTCCAAACAGGTAGAACTAAGACCAAGGGGAGAAAGGCCATGGGAAGATAACATTTCTGACATAGCTGTTCAAATATGGAATGCATTGCTTTGAAAGTTAGTAATTCTCTTTTCTTAGGAGGAGTTCAAGAATAAGCCAGATTAGCTCTTAGAAATGGTTTACATAAAGGATATTAAAAAAAATGCAATAAGTAGATGAATGAAATAATGTCTTATCCAACCTAATGGGTATGTGATTCCATGATCCTATGGTACTTGTTTGATCTCTCACTTCTCTGAAACTTTAAAAAGAAAAAAGGAAAATTAACAAATACGTAGAAGGAAATGAGACCTCCAGCTATAAAAGCATACTTGGAATCAATTTGGAAATGTTTCCAAGAGGCTACATTTGGACAGTTTGGGTTGTTTTTGAATTTTGTGTCAGACTAAAAATTAGATTTTAAGATTTTATGAGTTGCAGAGATATTAAATTTTTTGCATGGTTTTTTTACTTGACATTCTTAAGAAATCATAAGCAACTGAAATGAAAGCAATAAGCAAGTACAATGTTAAATAGGGCAAGAATTTTTCATTAGATATAGTGAGAGCCAGTCTAGAGTTCTGGTGAAATTTAAAAGGAAAATAATAAAATCACATGCGGAAGGGAAAGGAAAGGAAAGTGTCCTGCATAGCTGGGGCTCGATATTGATCAATATAGTAATAATTGCCCAAAATAATCAATAAAAAATTAAGATGGACAGGAATTGTCTTAAGTGGTGCAACAAGCTGCCTATAATACAAGATAATAAGCTGAAATAATGAAGAAAAAATTATGGAGATAAACTGAGCAACAGAAACATGGATATGTCTGCATGGTAGGAAAACTGAAGACCATCAAAATGTTGTCAATAACAATTAATTGCATGCTTTCTCTAAAAAGGTCCTCAGTAAGTACTGTCAGGAAATCATTTAGAATCAGTTTGCTGTGGGTTAGAGCCCAGCTGACTAAATGGCTGGTGGATTCGAACTGCCAATCTTTTGGCTAACAGCCAAACACTTAACCACTTGTGCCACCAGGGCTCCAGTGACTAAATGGCTGCAAACAAACAAATGAGAAGCTGAAAAGTTTACATGCTCTGGGAGTGGAAAATGACAAGGCCAGTCACAAAGAAAAGATAACGATGAATTAAATTTTTCCTGACTTCTCTGTGATTCTTGCCAACACAATAAACGCTATATAGCACAATAACATATTCTGTGATATAACACAAGCGCACATACGTACCTAAGTATTATGTATATATGTATAAAATGTATGATACATATATTTCTTTTTCTGTCATTCCCTTTTTTTGTACCCAGCACCGTTTAAGTCTACCTTGGGATAAAAATATATGTTTAAGTCTCAAGTAATAGGATTCATTCATGAGTCTTTCGTATGAACTCTGTCTTTACAGCTCAACTAAAATCTCCCAGAATTTGTGTGTGTGCGTGTTGGGGGTGGGGGGAGAGGTGCAAGTCAAAGTTAACTCATGGCAGCTAACAAGAACAGCAATCGGTCTTGGCCTATAAAATCAATTCCAACTTATAGCAACCCTACAGGACAGAGTAGAACTGCCCCCATTGGGTTTCCAAGGCTATATAATCTTTATAGAGGCAGACTGCCACATCTTTCTCCCAAATATGCTGTTGGGTTCAAACAACTGATCTTTTGATGAGCATCCAAGCGCTTAACTGCTGCACCACCAGGAATCTTCAGTTAGTCTTACACATAGTCAAAGGATGTTGTTGCCTCAATGGAGGGACACTTGGTAAAAATATATAGCTCTACCACCTGAGTATCTTCATATCAGAAATTTTATCATTCTTTTCAGTTAAATATCATCTTCTTCCAGTAAATTTCTTTAAAAACCAAAATGCTTGGTTGTTAGTTGCTGTCAACTCAATTCTGACTCATGGTGACCCCATGTGTGCAGAGTAGAACTGCTCCATGGGGTTTTCAAGGCTGTGGTCTTTTGGAAGCAGATCACCAAGCCTGTCTCCCAAGGCATCTATTGTTGTGTTCAAACCACCAACCTCTGACTGGAAGTCAAGTGCTTAACCATTTGCCTGCCATACAGGGAGTCCTAAAGTGTCCACAGAAGAGGCAAATTGTTTAGTACTGAAATCCAAATGTCAATGAGTTTATCAGGTTTCTTTCCTTCCCAGCAAAGAAACTGAAGGATAGGTGAACCCCAGATAAAGGTCATAATGGTCAAAAGGAAGGGACCAAGAGAAGAAGGGTACCAGAAGGGGAAGTAGCTAGAAAACACCTCTGAGAAACTCTACTTTTCTTCACACCTTTGCTGTAGCAAAACCTGGTTTTCATAATGACTATTCGCCAAGTCATCTAGCTCAATGCAACATGACGATAGTCAAAATAAATCAAATAAGCCATTAAAAAATTACTTGATCTCATTTCGGGTTGTCTCAAGGAGCATACTAAAGAAGCATCCTCCTGCTTATCAATTCATTTGTTTTAAGAACAGATTGCATATTGCCTATTCATCAAAACACCTGCCATATTATACAGATGACTCCACGTGGCCTTGTAGGACAGATTCTCACAAATAACACCTCCTCCATGAAGCCTTCTCTGATTCTCCAACTTGGCTCCCCAATCATCAGTCTTTGTGTTCCTTTGGGGCTCTGAAAGCCCTTCTCTTATACTTTCATCACTATATTGCATCATTCAAATTTTTCACCCTAGTTAGATAGCAATCTCCTTGACATCGCTGGTACCTAGCCTAGTACTTGGCACAATGATAACATTTGATAACACTGTGATAAATGAATGACCCAATATCAAAATACTTATCACATTATAAGTGCATATTCCCTGACTGTCTCATTAGACTATGATGTCCTTGCCATATACATTTATTCACAGGACAAGGCTGCCCAGCAGTGACATTTCTCCAAGTATCTTTAAGTCATATGGAATCATTTTTCCCTCATAACTTGGAAAATATAAAATCTATTTAATAAATAGTAATTGGTGATCTTGCACCAGCAGGAAGATAGATTAGATAACTTATTTGGAATTTTCCTTCTTCACAGAACCATTTCAGAAGCATTAACAGGTAAATATTACACTAACTGGCAACTCAGGCAGCAGTTATAATGTCTACTTTGTCATCACTGCCTTCGTTTCATTCTTGTGAAAACATGAGTATGTTTGGGGAGGTCCCAGGGAAATGAACCAAACGTATTTAGTCAGAACAACTCAATCCTTTCTTTTGAGTCCACATCTGCTTAGTCTGCAGACCAACATAGAAATCATTTCACTCCTGCAAAGAAGCCTACCTTTGCCAAGCCAAACAGCAGGCACAAAAGCACACGGAGCGGGCACCCTGGCTTTGCCTTGTGACCATACCCTTGACTGGCAATGGACCTTTTCTCCCCCCTTCCTGCATCTTCCATTGCATGCTCACTCACCTCCGTGGAGCTTCCAAGTTCTTTGAAAAGTGTTTGTGGAAACCAGCTGGATTTCTCTAAGGGTTTAAGTTTCTCCACCTTATCACCTAGTCATGGAGAAATTCAGAAATTATGAAAGTTCTGGGATCAATGGCTTCCTTTTTAGAAAAGAAAATATCCGACTATGCAACAATTGATCAAAATAGCATAGTGGTGCAATGGATCACTTTTATATGGCCTTTCTTGCCATTGCCCTGTAACTCCCACAAAATGATTGGGTGGGACTATGCTAATAAGGTTCTTATGGCCCACCAAGGAAATTGCACAATTTGCTTATAATGCAAATAAGGAGCATAGCACCCTTGTAGGAGTGGGGCCATGCAAATAAGGTGTATGGAACCGTAACAGGGGAATTGGTCATTTTTGGCATCCCACTAAGCTTAAAATGAGCCATCCTACCACCAACAAAGAAGAGATGGGAGTAGAGTGCATCTTAAGGACCAGGGGTCACTGCACTGAGAACCTCCTACACACAGGAGACAGAGAGAGGGAGCTGTAACACCAGAGACTGCGCAAGATGACAAGTAGAAGTGGCAGAGAAACAGTGGCAGGAGAACCAGGAGACTGGTACAAGATAGCATGGTGGACTTAACAGGCCCACAGAGCAAGGCAGTTACAGTGGGTATGCTGATTCACAGAGTGAAAGAACTGAGTGCCTTTGGGCAGGAGGCTTCCTGGTGAAGTGGAGTGCCCCCAGACACTTATTGGTGGAGCTAAAGAGCTTTGTGACACTTGCCTAAGCAGGACAGAAGCTGGGCTGAAGAGCCATGGGGCTGAGGGGCTGAGAGACCTAAGGCCAAAGAAAGGCCTGCCTGCAGGCATGGCTGAGAAGGGTCTGTCCTGATTGAAGATCTGTATCCTGAGTTGTTCCTGATCCTGAATTATAACCTATTACTTCCCTAATAAACCTCATAACTGCAAGTATGGTCTGTGAGTTCTATGTAGCCATTGCAATGAATTATCAAATCCAGTCCAGGAGTAGAGAGTGCCACAGGAGGGACGGCCGGTGTCAAAATTGGTAAAAAGTTTGGAGGGTGGAGCTATGACTGAACTTCATCTCATAACAATTAGCCTGGGGCTGTTGATGCTAATAATGATTCTCCTTTCCCCATGTAAAGTTAGACAAGAAGGTCTGATGCTGCAGCCACACAATTTTTACAGTTGGTGTCAGAAGTGGGATTCGTTGCAATGGTATCAGACTCATGGAAGCATCGGACTTCGTAAGAGAAAGAACAAAGGGGCATCAGAAGTGAAAGTTTTGATTCACAGATGGTTACTTCTGTTGTTACTTGTAATGGCTGAAAGGAAATTAAGAGATGTTATACTGCAGCTGAGGGGAGAAAAGCTACATCAGGAATGGTTTGGGGCAAAACCCAGGCCAACCAAGATGATTGATAGGGGTCCAGGGTATTCTGGTTCCACCCAGCCAGAAGCCCAAGGCCATATGCATATGTAGGGGAAAATAGTCAAGGTGTAGAGGAAAGAAGATGAAACTGGAATGTTTTAAAAAGGGTTTTGCATTTATCTGAATGTACTATGGATAGTGAATGTTTCTCCTACCTAGTGTTGTAAAACAAACCTACATGTACGATAGAAATGAATATTGGGTATTATATAACTGTGTAATGCTGCCTTCAGCCAGTACTTGACTGGATATGCTAAAAGAGAACCTAAGGTTTGCCTGAAAGAAACACAGACTGTTCACTTCAGTGCAGTAGGCCTGTGTAAAGATTATTGGGGGTTTAGGTTAAAAACCTGAGCCCCACACAGAATCTTTCCAGTCAGGAAATTTTCATTTGAAAAGACACACAGACCCACACAAAACTGCTGAGAGAGCAAGTAATTTGCATTTGAAAGAAGGACCTGCAGGAAAAAAAAAAAATGACTGTTTTGCTTTTTTAATTTTGAGCAAGTAGTTTGCCATTGGATGCACTGAGGCAGGAAATGTCAGGGCCCATCAGAAGAACTTCCTTCCACCACTGGAATTTAAAGGGATACATCAAGTATACAGCCTAGTATGCTCTCTTGAAGTGACCACCTGGGGCCACAAGATGAGTGGAAGTGGGGGAAATGCAGCAATTAAAAGATGGGCTGAGTTTGAACATGTTCCACTTGTACCAATTGACCTAGCCCATGGGGGCTAGGGATGAGAGAGAGAGAGAGAAGGGACTGGCTAGCCAAAAGTACAGGTAGGTGTGGGGACTCCCAAGCCTAGAGTTGGGACCCACTGACCAAGCACACAGGAGATAGAGGTGAGACTAGAACCCGACTGAATGAAGAGAGAGAGAGATGTTTGATACCATGAGCTAGTGTAAATTGCTGTGATTTAATGGCTTGCTCTGAACTGGACTTTCCTTATGGATGAAGATGCTCAAAGTTCCAACCAGAGCAGAAGATTCTTCAGACCAAGGAACAAGCTTGTCTTCTCAGAGTACTGGTTTGATAAAAAAAAAAATTAGGGACAGGCAATTTAAACATTGGCTATCCAAAATGAGGGGAGGATGAAGGCATGAAGTGGCTGCCTTACATGTTTTTGTGAGTTTGCTTACAGTCAAAATGAGAGGATCCCACTGAATAGATTCCTCTTTTCCTGATGGGTCTGGAGAAGAGAGGGTGGGGAAGATGCTGATAGGATTATATAATTCAGTTGTAAATGTTGATTGTTAACAGGGTTAATTCTGATTGTAAAATTACACTATTGTAGAAGCGGCAACTGTAAAAGAGTAGACTAAGGGGGAGGCACTGCTGGACTGGGAGTACAGTCTCCAAACCTAAAGTCCCTTAAAGGTTTTGCTATGCTGATACCTCGTGAGGCTCAGAGAAAGGAAATAATCTTCTCTCAGTTAAATTTTATCAGACACCAGAAATGGCAAAGCCAAGATGACTTTTGGGGAACCTCAGCAGATCAGATGGATACCTGCTGCAGATTTAAATGGCTGGTACGCGAGTAATCTCACACCAAGGACCCTTTGCCCTACTGAAGGACTAATTGTAAAGACTCTTTTGGACTGGTAAAATGGGAGGGGAAAGTAATCCTCCAAATATGAAAGAACCATGGAAAGAAGAGCCATGCGGTGTCCTGTGGTGCAGTGAATTACTTAATATGGCCCTTCTAGTCTTTCTGACTCCCACAAAATGATTGGGTGGTACTATGCAAATATGATGTTTGTGGTCCACCAAGGGAATTGGACAGCCTGCTAAGAATGCAAATAAGATGCATAGAACCCCTGTGCAGGGTGGGACCATGCAAATAAGCTGTATGGAACCATAATGAGGGGATTGGTCAGTTTTGCCATCCTGTCAGGCTTAAAAGAGTGAGTCAATACTACAGTGATGGGGGACCTCACTACCATTAAGAAGGAGAGATGGGAGCAGAGTGTTTCCTTCAGACCTGGGGTCCCTATGCTGAGAACCTCCTAAACTCAGCAGACAGAGATAGCTGTAACACCAGAGACAGTGCAAGATGGCAAGAAGTGGTAGAAGAAAAACAGCAGCAACAGAACCAGGAGACTGGTGCAAGAGGGTGCAGTGGGCTTCCAAGCCCACAGGGTGAGAGAGCTGAGCACCTCTGGGTAGTCAGCTTCCTGGTGGAGTGGAGTGCCTCCAGGCACTTGTCAGCAGAGCTAGGCTTGCTGGCCCACAGAGCGAGAGAGCTGAGAAACTTTGGGAAGAAGGCTTGCTGGCAGAGTGAGGTGCTTCAGGACACTTGACAGGGCTAAAAAGCTTTGTAATCTGCCTGAGCAGATCAGAGGCAGGGCTGAGAGGCCAAAGGACCAAGGGTCAGAGAGAACCCTGCGTGCGGACACAGCTGAGAAGAAGATAAACTGATCCAAGAACTGTATCCTGAGTTGTTCCTGATTCTGAATTGTAACCTGTTACTTCCCTATTCCATCCGACATCTGAAACCATCTTGAATTTCTGGCAGCTCCCTGTTGATATACTGCTGCAGCCGCTTTTGAATATTTTCAGCAAAATTTTACTTGCATGTGATATCAATGATATTGTTCTCCAGAAATTCAAGTCATTTCAGAATAGGACATGGAAAGAGGGATGTGATTGCTGATGTCAAATGCATCCTGGCTGAAAGCAGAGAATACCAGAAAGATGTTTACCTGTGTTTTAATGACCATGCTAAAGCGTTCGACTGTGTGGGTCATAACAAATTATGGATAACATTGGGAAGAATGGAAAGTCAAGAACACTTAAATATGCTCGTGAGGAACTTGTACATACATCAAGAGGCAGTCATTTGAACATAACAAGGGGATACTGTGTGGTTTAAAGATGTGCATCAGGGTTGTATTCTTCTACCACACCTATTCAATCTGTATGCTGAACAAATAATCCAAGAAGCTGAACTATATGAAGAAGAACGGGGCATCAAGATTGGAGAAGGACTTGTTAACAACCTGCATTATGCAGATGACACAACCTTACTTGCTGAAAGTGAAGGTGACTTGAAGCATTTACTGATGAAGATCAAAGACCACAGCCTTCAGTATGGATTATACCTCAACATAAAGAAAACAAAAAACCTCACAACTGGGCCAATAAGCAACATCATGATAAATGGAGAAAAGATTGAAGTTGTCAAGGATTGCATTTTACTTGGTTCTACAATCAACACCCATGGGAACAGCAGTCAAGAAATCAAATGACACCTTTCGTTGGGTAAATCTGCTGCAAAAGACCTCTTTAAAGTGTTAAAAAGCAAAGATGTCACTTTGAAGACTACAACACATCTGACCCAAGCCATGGTATTTTCAATTGCCTCATGTGCATGTGAAAGCTGGACGGTGAATAAGGAAGACTGAAGAATTGACACCTTCGGATTGCAGTGTTGGCGAAGAATATGGAATATACCATGGACTGCCAAAACAACGAACATATCTGTCTCGGAAGTGCAATCTGAAAGCTCCTTAGAAGCAAAGGTTGCGAGACTACGTCTCACGTACTTTGGACAAGCTACAAGGAGGAACCAGTCCCTGGGGAAGGACATCATGCTTGGTAAAGTAGAGGGTCAGTGAAAAAGAGGAAGACCCTTACCAAGATGGATTGACACAGTGGCTGCAACAATGGGCTAAAGTACAACAATGGTTGTGAGGATGGCACAGGACCGAGCAGTATTTCCTTTGGTCGTACATAGGGTCACTATGAGACAGAACAACTCAACGGCACCTAACAACAACAACACTTCCCTAATAAACTCCTTAACTGTGACTACGGTCTGTGAGTTCTGTGTGGCCATTGCAATAAATTACCGAATCCAGCAGAGGAGTAAAGAGTGCCATGGGAAGGACAGATGGGGCAGGAATTGGTAAAGAGGTTGGAGAGAGGAACAATGTCTGACCTTTGTTTCATTGGAATCAGCCTTCGGCTGTTGATATTGATTTTCCTCCCCCTCTTGAAGTTAGAGGAGGTCAGACAATGCCATCCACAGGCCACTTTTATAAGCAAATACTTTAAGTGTCAATCAATATCAATGTTCACTTTGGGATATTTTAAGTACTTGTATTAGGGCTAAAATGTATACACAACAATCCAGATATATTCTACACCTTTTGCCTGCCATTGTCTATAACTTATATCATCTTTTTCTAGAACCCTTATTAAGTCAGGGAAAAAAAACCTCTCTACCAAATTAAAATGACTTCCTTTGGATTAATTCAATCAACTATAAGCTTCTCGACAGCACTGGGTTGGGTTTTTATAAGCTTCTCACTTTTTTCAAGGGGTTTTTCCTTTCTGTTCTGCCTTCCAAAGATGGTATTTAGATACAGAGGAGGCTTACATATCCTCCATTGTTCTTTTCTCCCCTCCCTCCTACACATTGGTTGATCTGCTCTTGCCTCTGTTAATCCCTCCATGATATCTTGGGCCAGTGTAGCAACTTCTGCTGCTTCTTTGCCCTGATTTAGTGCTTAGGTGTCTCCTCCTCGAGGTCTACAGAGATGTTTGAATCCTCTAAACGCCTCACTCAGCCTACAAGTTACCAGGGCATCAGGTCTAGCCTATCTGCCTTGACATAGAGCCATTCCAAGTACTCACCTGGGTGGTACCATATTGCTCCAAAATATGCTCAAAGAATCTGATTCTCTAAGGGACTGTCTTCAATAGTCCCCATCTGAAAAGTGAGGAGCAAGCCCCCTGCACTGGGAGTTTCCCAAAACTATCTGAATGTTTCTGCCTTTCACTTCCACTCCTTGGGGTTTTAGCTAGGAGAGGAAAACTAGGACAATAACACATGACCTCTTGCCTTTCTTCCCCCACCCATCCTTTCTCTGTGGGTAAACAGCAAAAAAACCCGGAACCCAGTGCCAGAACAAAATCTAAGAACCCTGATGGGACCTTTCTCTACACAACGACTTACAGTAAAACGCTATGAAGTAAGTCTCCCAGGCTTGTTTTTGGATATTCGTCATGGTGGGAGAGAGTCGAAAATTTAAGAAATTACTTCCCTTCTCAAAAAAAAAGCTAGATTTAAAACCATTTATTATGATCAACTCAATAAGTCATCTCTAAAACTCATTCCCTAGGCAAAACCCCTCATGGCTTAGTCTAATGGCAAGAGAGCTTATAGAAAAAGATGGTCTATCAATCTATCTACCTAGCTAAGATAGGAGAGAGAGAATGACAGAGAGAGGTATACAGTCTATACTAACAGCAAGGTAATGATAGTACCTTGCTGTTTTTTAATTCTTAAAACAAACATTGTGACAAGAAGAGGAAGTATTTATAACCGCATTTTCAGACAATAATATTGAGATGCAAAAAGTTCAGGCAATCTGCTCAGGGCTACCCAGTTTATAGCTGATGGTTAAGATTTAAATTCAACTCCCTTTATGCTTCTTCCAGTGTACTATCTTACACCTCCTTGTTGCCAGAATCTTCCCAGGTAAAGTTCTAATTTTTCTCCAAAGAGGCTACATCACATGTGTTTCAGGATCCTGGGTATATAAGCAGGTGCTGGGATAGTTAGGGTAGTTATAGGGACAAAGCCAGACACCCTTTTCTAGTATTTTAATATATTCTACACATTGCTATCAGCCAGGTTAATTATATTTGAGACTACTCCTTGTCCCTCAGTAGTGGTTTTATACTAATAAAACCCATGTATTTTATCTGGGCACCTGTCTCACAGGTCTTTACTGTAGCAGAGATGTGGAAGCAGTGGCAAGCCATCACAGACTGCATGAACAAGGGTAACTGCTAGGGATGTTGAAACAAGAAGATAGAAGGAGCTTCAATCTCTGACACTGTGGAGCACCCTACCAGCCTTGACTGCTTAAGTCTATACTGCCACTAGACTAAAAAATAAATGTTAATCTTTAAGCTGCTTTTATTTTTGGTCTCTGTTAGACCAGCTGAAACTATACTTTAACATAACTGGTTAGCATATGTTGGTATTTAGAAGCCATTGACAACAGCTATCCATTGCCTACAGAATGAAATCCAAGCCTGGCATTCAAAGGCTTTCAAAGTCTTCCCCCTACTCACTTCCCCTAGTTATTTCTAGTACTTCTTTTCATGCCAGCCAGACAGACTGATTCATTGTTTCCTGAAAATTCCTTCACTATCCCTGGTGGCGCAGTGGTTAAAGCAATTGACTGCTAGCCACCAGTGGTTCTGTGGGAGAAAAATGTGGCAGTCTGCTTCTGTAGAAATTTACAGGCTTAGAAACTCTATGGGGTCCCTATGAGTCAGAATCCACTCATAGATAGTGGTTTTTGTTTTTTTGTGGTTTGGTTTTTGGGTATCCTTTCCTGAAGACTCTACAAAATGAATTCCAACTTCTAAACCTTACTTTATTCTTTCAATGCATGGCCCACCTTTGAGTCCACCATATCCTATGCTCAGAAAATGCCTTATAAAGATTCCTTTGTTAAAAAAGAGACAGTAAAGGAAGAGAGGAGAAGAAAGAGGAAGGAAAGGAGGAGAGAAGGAGGATATAAGAAGAAAGAGTAGGAGGAGAAAACAATTGGGAACGGGTACTGCTGTTTTGTTAATCTTATAACCATGAACCAGTATATGTAATGACTTCAAAAAAGAGACTTAAAGGAATGAAACTGTGAGAGGAAGCTCTGTGACCTTAAGCATGCCCTGCATCTTTCATGAACATTCTGTTTGATTGTTTATTATTTATTCCTTGGGAAAGAAATTAGGCTAATGAGAAATATTAAGAAATTGGTTTCCCCAGATAACTGGGAGCTCCTAAAAATCAAACACCTATGCCCATCTAAAGATTTCACCAAAAGAGTAAAAAGACCACCTACAGACTGGGAAAGAATTTTCAGCTATGACATCTCAGACCAGCGCCTGATCTCTAAAATCTATGTGATTCTGTCAAAACTCAACCACAAAAAGACAAACAACCCAATCAAGAAGTGGGCAAAGGATATGAACACACACTTCACTAACGAAGAGATTCAGGCAGCTAACAGATACATGAGAAAATGCTCTCGATCATTAGCCGTTAGAGAGATGCAAATTAAAACTACCATGAGATTCCATCTCACTCCAACAAGGCTGGCATTAATCCAAAAAACACAAAAGAATAAATGTTGGAGAGGCTGCGGAGAGATTGGAACTCTTATACACTGCTGGTGGGAATGTAAAATGGTACAACCATTTTGGAAATCTATCTGGCGTTGTCTTAAACAGTTAAAAATAGAACTACCATACAACCCAGAAATCCCACTCCTCGGAATATACCCTAGAGAAATAAGAGCCTTCACACAAACAGATATATGCATACCCATGTTTATTGCAGCTCTGTTTACAATAGCAAAAAGCTGGAAGCAACCAAGGTGTCCATCAACGGATGAACGGTTAAATAAATTGTGGTACATTCACACAATGGAATACTATGCACCGATAAAGAAACAGTGATGAATCTGTGAAACATTTCATAACATGGAGGAACCTGGAAGGCATTATGCTGAGCGAAACTAGTCAGAGGCAAAAGGACAAATATTGTATAAGACCACTATTATAAGATCTTGAGAAATAGTATAAACTGAGAAGAACACATACTTTTGTGGTTACGAGGCGGGGAGGGAGAGAGGGTGGGAGAGGGTTTTTTACTGATTAATTAGTAGATAAGAACTGCTTTAGGTGAAGGGAAGGACAATACTCAAGACATGGAAGGTCAGCTCAACTGGACTGGACCAAAAGCAAAGAAGTTTCCGGGATAAACTGAATGCTTCAAAGGTCAGCAGAGCAAGGGCAGGGGTTTGGGGACCATGGTTTAAGGGGACTTCTAAGACAATTGGCAAAATAATTCTATTATGAAAACATTCTGCATCCCACTTTGAAATGTGGCGTCTGGGGTCTTAAATGCTAACAAGCGGCCATCTAAGATGCATCAATTGGTCTCAACCCACCTGGATCAAAGGAGAATGAAGAACACCAAGGCCACACGATAACTATGAGCCCAAGGACAGAAAGGGCCACATGAACCAGAGACCTACATCATCCTGAGACCAGAAGAACTAGTTGGTGCCCGGCCACAATCGATGACTGCCCTGACAGGGAGCACAGCAGAGAACCCCTGAGGGAGAAGGAGATCAGTGGGATGCAGACCCCAAATTCACACAAAAAGACCATACTTAATGGTCTGACTGAGACTAGAGGAATCCCGGTGGTCATGGTCCCCAAACCTTCTCTTGGCCCAGGACAGGAACCATCCCCGAAGACAACTCATCAGACATGAAAGGGACTGGACAGTAGGTAGGAGAAAGATGCTAATGAAGAGTGAGCTAATTATATCAGGTGGACACTTGAGACTGTGTTGGCAACTCCTGTCTGGAGGGGGATGGGAGGATAGAGAGAGTTGGAAGCAGGCAAAATAGTCACGAAAGGAGAGACTGGAAGGGCTGACTCATCAGGAGGAGAGCAAGTGGGAGTACGGAGTAAGGTGTATATAAACTTATATGTGACAGACTGATTGGATTTGTAAACGTTCACTTGAAGCTCAATAAAAGTTAATTAAAACACACACACACACACACACACAAAAAGAAATTGGTTTCCATTCATTTACTGAGCAATTTTCTCCTCATGTAGAATAATTTGAAGAAACCACAAATTAATTTTCTCTCAATGGTGCCAAAAAGTCTTTGAGTATTAAGGATATTCAGAGTGAGTATTTGAAACTGTATTTACTTTTCAGGGCAACCCTATTGAAAATAAAATTCTAGTGTATTGGTGTATTGAAAGGAACACCATTCTATTTTCACTTAAGACCTTATGTGTTGTTTTCCCCAACATAAAACAACAGCCGTGTCTAGGCAGTATATTAAATTATCCCCTGTTTTAAAAACTAGGGAGTGTTTATTTTGAATATTGAAAAAAGTGGAGAAAATTAGCAAAATGATCTTATGAAAAAATGTCAGTTCATTTAAAGGAGAATTTCACAAGGTAGTGGCTAACCAAATGTTATTAATTTCAACCTCACTGTAAATAAGTCTGAACCACTGGAGTTATTCTTCTGACTTGACATTTCCATGTCTTTATCTCCAACTTTCAAATCAACATTCCCAAGTGTTCAAACACCCTTAAGGAGTGTACCCTCCTGAGTGATTACACTACAAAAAGAAGTTTCCTCCAGTCTCCTTCCAAAAGGCAAACGGAACAGGTGTCCCTTGTGGTAGCTGAGATAAGGAAGTATTATATGTCAAACAAACAAATAAACAAACACAAAATCTTGTATACAAAGATTTTTTTTCCCTTCACACAAGTACTGGACTGAAGTCAACGTCAAGCACAGTCTCCTGGGCACCAGATTTATCCTGAGAATGTGGATAATGTGAGCCATACTGGAGGAGGGCCAGGATGGTCATCTTGGCCTCTGTGGTCAGGAAACAGGCAAGCCCTCTGGAGAGCAGGATGCAGTCTGTGTCTTGTGTAGATAATAGGGCCTCTCACAATGCCTTTAAATTAGGTTGTTTGCATTCCACCCCCATGTTGTATCATCCAAAGCAGGCTCAAGTCTGTTCAGGATTTGTATTTTCCAGACACACTACACAGTACCATGATTAACTGAGATGTAAATCAAAGATGCAAATACCTGACACTCCCCTCTTTATAAGATTAAAATTATGATTTATGATTTAATGCCAATAACTTCTGCTGTGTTACTCAAGGTACTTTGAGGATAAGAACAATATCTTACAATTGTATCACATTTTATAGTTTCACATTCATTATTTCATTTTATAGTGTGTTGTTTCTGTGTGATTGTCTTGTTAAATTTTTGGAGAACGCGTAATTTCATGTTGCCAATATTTTTTACTTAACCCACATTTAATTCAACCAAACACTATTTGAGCACCTACTGTTTTCCCATCTCATCTTACACTCTAAACATACTTACCAAAGTAAACCAAAATATTTTTCCATCACAAATTTAGCCGAGTAGATCCATTACATCACAAATCTCATGTCTATCACATTAATAAACTATACCTTCCTACATGACATTTTCAGGAAAAGAGAGGAGGTTAAGAACATATCTAAATCAATTACGTTTGGATGACTATCAAAAATTTTCCTTGGATATGGTTATAAACTGGGGTAAACTTACCAACTTTTTCTGCTTACAGCAGCTGCCCATTTCCAGTCACTAAATATGTCATAGAAGAGCTCTGTCATCATGTCAAATGTAGACTAGCAAAACTATGTAGCAACAAGGATTAGGCAACACTTCTTTCTTTTACACAAGGGAGTATTCTACCCTGATCCTGTGGGTTTACATTCCCACAGCCGGAAGCTATCCTATGTGCCCTCAGCTTTTGTAACTACTTGCTGCCCACTCTTCTTGTCCCACAGTCACGCCTAAGGTCTTTTAGCCAACTTTTACTTTTGTCTCCCATTTGACCCTTTCCCTGGAATACACCCTTGTCTCATCTTTTGTCCCAATCTGCTCTTCTCCATAGGCTGTATATCCAAACAGCTCCAATTTGTTTTCTATGACCTTTCCACCAACACACACACACCCTCTTAAATGGATGTTTTACTCATACACTCATGACGCTGTTCCGTTTCCCTAGTATTCCCTGTATTAGAGTTTAGAGAGCGGTGCTCCGTTTTGTAAATCATAGGCTCCTAAGCTAAGAGTTATTGCACACTGGCATTGTGCCAAGAACCGTAATAGGCATACATATGGATTCTCATTTAATCTCCACTACAATTTTTGGAAGTCAGTATTAACCCTACTATGTAGATGAGAGAACAGCCTGGAGAGTTGAAATGACTTGCCTAAATGGCTTACTCATGAGAGCTCAAGCGCACACTTTAACCTACTGTCTTGGTCATCTAGTGTTGCCATAACAAAAATAACGTAAGTGGATGGCTTTAACAAAGACAGATTTAGTCTCTCAGTTTAGTAGGCTACAAGTCCAAATTTAGGGCCTCAGCTCCAGGGGAAGGCTTTCTTTCTCTGTTGGCTCTGGAAAAAGGTTCTTGTCATCAATCTTTCCCTGGTCAAGGGATCCCAGGTCCAAAGGATGTGCTGTGCTCCAGGTGTTGCTTTCTTGGTGGCTCCCTCTCCTTTTATCTCTTGTAAGATAAAAGGTGGTGCAGGCCACACACCAGAGAAACACTCTTGACATTGGATTAGGAATGTGATCTTAGTAAGGGTGTTACAATCCCACTCTAATCCTCATTAACATAAAATTACAATCACAAAATGGAGGATAACCACACAATACTGGGAATCATGGCCTAATGAAATTGACACATATTTTGGGGGGACACAATTCAATCTGTGACACCTATATCTCTCAGACTCCATATCATTCATAGTGCAGCTAGGAAAACAAAGCTTGTACCTGGTAACTCTATAGAGGGAGTTTACCATGGGGTACTGGTCACAAAAGTGTTAAAAGAGAAACATCGTAAGGGAAGGCAACTCTTCCAACTGCAGAAGCCTGCTTACCATCCCCAGAGCTGAATAAACAAGGGGAGAAAGTAATGTCAGCAAACCCCAGGAGCTGAAGACACTGCAGGAGCTGGAACCCAGCAGACCCAGATAATGAGGATTGGGGCAATGGAAGATGAAGTTGCCTGGCAGGAGCTGGAGCTTCACAAGAGAGCAGTCACTACAAAAGGTGCCCCTGAAGCAGAGACACCTGGAGATATGTAACCAGGCTTCTTCCTTTCTCTCACCCTCCAGTCTCCTCCCAGTGCCTCCCAGTAGCAACTCCCAGCAAGAAGCTGGATGGTAAGAAAATCTTAGAAATAACCTGCACGAATACCTTCTCTGCAACAGAGAGAGGGGAGCAAGGGAAGGACAGAGAATGGATTTGAGAATAAACAGGCAATGGCTTACCTGATTCCAAAGCCCACACTAACTTCACTAAAGCCGTGACTCCTGCCCTCCATCACCTGCACCCAGTACTGAGAACCAGAGTAGAGCCTGTGGCTGTGACGGAAGCCAGCCAGCCATCTGTCAATTGAATAATGCCTTCTCTGCCTCCTAAGCACTGCTAAGCACCTCACAGAGCTATTAGAACATAGTGGGCGTTCAGTGATTATTAGTCTGATTTTCCTTTTCTCTCCAATGTTGACTAAGCCAATCAAATCACCTACAGCCAAGGAAAGTGTAACCATAAGGCATGAATCTCAAGTAACTACGTACTAGTAAGAAAGTCAGATTCTTCCCCATGACAAGAGGAAGATAAGAGAGTAGCACCATTGTTTTTTCAGCTTTTAGCCTTATGTGACACTATTTTATGAACTTTATTGCTAAATCAGTTCCATGACTCAAATGACTAGGAGTTCACTACACAAGCCAAAAAACTTTTTAGGTAGCTTGGAAGGCCTTCGGATATCTGACTGTTACTTACTGCCTAGCCCCAACTTCTCTCCTCCTGAAGAGAAGAAAATGTCGATACCACTTTAATGCTGCTGAAAAGTCACTTGCTCAGCCTCTTCATTACACCAGTTGATGTTATTGTTGGAATTCATTACTTCTCAAGTGTCCTCTATTTAAGCTATTTCACATTCGCAAGGCATATGAAATCCAAAACCAGCATAGACTCAATTACACTCATTACTTGATTTTAAAAGTAATTCCCTAAAATATGGCAGAGAAGAACATTTTGGGAAAATGTCAATGGGTCTGGAGCATCAGAGTGACAAAGTTCCCAATGTTGGATACTCATCTAAACATATTTAATCCCCTTCATTATAAAAATTACACAAGAAATTTCATAAGAGCCATCTTACTAGCAGAATTCTAGGTATTTCCTGTTCCCAAGGGCAGAGAAATACTGCAAAATCAACATTTTTTAATGACATTTCAGTACTGTCTCTCTCGGCTGAAAATAGAAAAAGCAAGAGGCACACAGAAATGAAAACAGAAAAAAAAGTTTAATTAAAAATTTTCAACTTTTAAGAAGTTGATTTTTATGTTAAACCTTTAAGTCCAATTTGTGTTTTATCCAAACAAGTTTGCCCACCTCTGGTGACACCATGAATAAATTTAAATAAACACATCTGCTTCCTCTAAGTTTAATTCTTCCACGATTACTATCATGGGAAATGAGCTTTACCACTTCAGTGTAAAGACTGGGCCTCACTTGAATTAACTGTTTGACTGTATCCACATTTTAGAATAAAATTCTATCTGCTGCTACTCATCTGGAAAACAGTCTTAGATAAGCTCATTTGAACTGGTAGCAGAGTCTAATGTTTATTAAAGTCTGTGAAATGAATCCATGTTGAATATGATCCTTTGGTCTGAAAGCTGAGTATCAAAATAGCATAAACCTTAACTCTTCTGACAGGAAAGTTTAGAATTTCTTTCAATTTCAGACCTCTCCCCAGCCTCCACTCCACAAGCGCACACCCACACACGCACACACACGCACACACATTTCTTCCATCCTATTGTCCCAAAGCTACTATAAGAAAAGAGCGGAATGATCCTTGCTCTGTTTGCTCTCAAATCTATTCCTCTCCTGCCCCCTAGTTTGCTCTGAAACAAGGAGTTGCTGACCCCTGCAGGCTGTACTTCCCAAGTTCCCTGCAGACTTCTGGGTGACTTCAGTTTAGGAACAGCTCAAGGGGAGATTGAAGAACAGGAGAAAAGGAAACGTCTGGGCATTTCAACCTCTCTTTCTGCCTCAGGTTACATCTGGAAAGGCCAGCCTCAGTCCCATATCCTACTGGATGATCCCAAGCCCTGGGATCACATATAATAGCTCCCTGTCTGTCTTGGTGTATGGAGTCCTTTGTTGTTACTCTCTGGGTTGCCTCTCTACACCTATTTGCTGCTTGGATCTTCCAACACATGTACAACCAATTCCCTCTATTAAATTCCTGCTATTTTAAATACTTTGAATGCTTTCAGTTTTCCTGGTTGGATATAAAAAAAAAAAAAAATTTTTTTTTTTATATAGACTAATATAAATAGTTTTAAAGAAAGCTGACATGACTTTAGCCCACTGTTTTCAAGTGCTTCTCACATAAGCTTCTTAAGAACCAAACTCCTGAGGGAAATGGAGAGAAGAGAAGAGACTACTGGAGACACACAAAAGAAAAGAACTCCTTTCTCATGTGCTTCCACAGTGCTCAGTCTTCTTCGCTGTAGAGATTACTATCTAGGTCCTTCTGTTTCTTCCTCAGTTACTCCATAATGGAAGCAGGACTGGCCAATATTGGCCATAACATCCCCTACTCTTGTCCCTACTTTGATCCTACAAAGAATACTCTTTGTCCTTCCTGCGATCAGAACAATCCATCCCATTACCCAGTCTCCACTAGAATGTCACTTCTCAAAGAGAAGAGAGAAACTGCTCAAGGCAGACTGATCCATCTGAGGTTCCATGTCAGAGGCTGTCTCTGCTCCCTCCTTCTCATGGAGATGCAAGATCCTGGGGTAGCCAAGAACTTCCCAGGAACATCAAGGCAAGTTCAATTGCTTAAAGTTGTAGCACTAAATCCTCAAAGGTATATGCCCAAGTCTGAGACTCTCACTCCTAGTTACATTCATCGTAAGGACTCCAGCATGTGCGCCAAGGGAGCTGCCTCCAGAAGCATCCAAAGCATCAGTCTGTAGGTACAAGAGCATACCTCCCCAACTCTGGGTACCTCACTGTCCACCCAGGCTCCAAGGCAACTCTGTCAGCCAGAATCTCCAAAACTCTCTTGAATAGTCAACTCTTTGCGACTTACTTCTCTAACATTAAAGATTGAAAACAGTTTCCTGGGTCAGATAGGAATAGACCCAACACCATCCCTCCAACTCCTCTACTTTCCCCTTCCCTTGCTCAGCCCTAGAGCTCCTGGGTGGTACAAACAGTTAACACATTCTGCAGCTAACCTAAAGAATGGAAGTTCAAGTCCATCCAGAGGCGCCTTGGAAGAAAAATCTAGCAATAAAAAAAAAAAGCAATATACTTCCCCCAAAATCAGCCATTGTAAACCCTTTGGAGCATAGTTCTATTCTGTCACTCATGGGGTAGAAATGAGTTGGAGTCAACGCTACCTCAACTAGTTTATTTAACCTTCCCCCCTCCAAAACAAAAGAAAACTACAGGGGATTTCAAGAGATGCAAAAAGTTTCTTAGAAGTAATGAATAAAATAACTGAGAGAAGGAAGACAATGTAGGAAGTTATATAAGATTCAGCCCCTGGCCTCCATAGAGTCCTACATAATAAGAGAGATGAACGTGTAAATACAAGTGGCAAATGCCAATACAGCTGTGTGTACAAAGTGTCATGGGATAACATGGAAGGGAGAAGCCAGGCCAGCTGGGAAGGCAGGGAGGATGTCCCTGGCCATGCCAATGCCCCACCAGACAGACACTGAGGACATACACTAAGGATTCAGATACCGTCAGTACCTGATATTCCCTTCAAAATCGTATTTACCTTAGTCATAGAACTTAAGAAAATTTAATTACTCTTTTATTTGCTCAGTTCCCTTTTGGGTTTTATTATTATTATTTCTGTTCATTTTTCATAAAATCTGAGCTTTATGGAAACATTCTAAGTATATCTATTGCAAACAACTGCTTCTGTTGCCAAAATATTTTGGCATAAATAGTAATACAAAGTTGAAGAAGGGTCTAGGAAAAGAGAAGATAATTCAAGGTTCATGGGACTAATAATGATTTATACTTTTATTTTTCAAGGCATTCATGAAATGCTTTGATTTCCTATTTCCTGATGGGGTTTTTCCACTTGTTTTTTTTAATGAAGACATCAATATTTATAACTAAATCCTGGATATGTTGATTGAATGCAGTAACATAGACATCCAGGCCATATAAAGCCAGTTTGTTCTCGTTTTTACTTAGTTGGTAAGCCTTGAGACTTAGCACTCCTAGACTAGTACTTGGATTTTGATTCAATGAATTCTGTTGTTTGTTTGTCCCCACTGATGCTATAAAATCTCAGTGCAGGCATAATCTTAGCAAATACATAGCTAGAATATTTTATTCCTTTGCTGCATGTACGTTTAGCTTATGAGAAACAATGAAACTCATAGTAATGTGAGGAACTTCCGGAGGGGTCTCCATGAGCCTAGAATTTCCATATTTGTCCTTTTGGGGGGAAAAACAAGTCTAGGTTGCATACTTGAAATGTTTCCAATCGGCAGCTTCACATGCCAAGCTAAATCCGCTTTCTACTTCCCTGATCAAATCTCCTAGCTTTGTAAGGACAGTGGGCTTTTTCAACTGGTCTGCCCTTTTGTGGAGTAAGATGTTCCTATTTTAAGCTCTAAGTAAGTTCACTTGTAAAAAAATTAGCCACCTAAACCGTGGACAGCTTTCCTTCAGTAGGGTTTATTTGAACTCAATCTCCATAATTCAGCTTGGGTTGGGGAGTTTGAAAAACCATACCAGTGCCTCTTTGGATCTCTGAGTCAATAAGTCTGGTCTTCATTCACTTCAGTCACTTGAAATTAATAAGTCAGCCTGTTACACCAGCCCCTGGGCCATAGACCACAGTATTGAATTAGAAATGCAAAGGAAGCTGATTTCTCTATTTTGACCATGGAAGAAAGTTAAGTACTATCATGGAGTGGTTTAGGGAGAAGACCATGGGTTTTGGATCTAGACAAACTTAATTTTGAATCCTAGTACCACCACTTACTAGTTGAAAGGCCCTGTCTCTAAATATTTGTTTCTTGTCTATAAAATGTGGATATTAATACCTGTACTATTAGTGCTGTTATAAAAATTTTAAATATTATGTAAAATAGTTGCTCTTAGTACTAACATTAACAGTATTGAGTTTTGAGTGAGAAATATAATCAAACCTCTCATTAGATAATGGCATAATTGAGAAAAGAAAACATGCATGTGGAACATAAAGCAGACAGGCCTTAATGCCCAGCGGCTTCAACCGAGTGCCAGCAGGAATTTTATGGCCATGCACTGGGAAGCCTATAGGTCATTCTGGAAATGCAACGACACACTTCTGCAGTTAAAGAAGGTGTGATTACCCCAGAACTGTGCACTTTCACCTTCAGTTTGGTCAAGTGAGAGCAATCACACAGCCTTTTACTAAATGAGAGAGACAAAAGTCTTTCCCATGTTAGTGAAGGAGTGTGTGACGGCTGTGGGGTGTGGAGAGAGTCAGTTGCAGGAAATGAACATCAGCATCCACACTCCAGATGGTATCCAAAACAAGGGCTCAGGCCTCACAAGAATAGCAGTATTTTGGAAAGCCTGACAGTTGTCATCTTGTTACAGTAAAACCTATGAAAGCCAGAACCTGAGTAAGGCAGAAACCTGTCAGAGAAGGAAAACTCAAATATTTTCCACTATTAGAGAGCAGTAGAAAAGTGGTAAAACTGTACCCTATCAACTGGAAAAACAAGGCAGTCCCGTTGAGTTCTGGTTCTCACAGTTTTCACTGTACTTAACCAACTTTTTTTTTTTTCCATTTGTTTTGGCTGATTTTTAAAGCAACTCTTCTACTTTATTCCTGATTCTTTTCTTCTTCATTGTAGTATTTCTATAAATCATTTATGATTATCTACACAGCTGTGGGCTGGGTATATTAGACAGGGATTCTAAAAAAAATGGGAAAGATTTGATAATACCATGGTTTTCTTACTCTTTGGCTCTTACAACAACTGTGCATATCTTCAAATAAGTTTCTAGGGCACATAACTCTGAACTCACTTTAAACTCAATAACTGCTGCTAAAAACTTTGGCTGAAATTAAGTACCTATCCCGCCCTCTCTAGTTGACAGCGTTTCATTTTTTCAAAGCGGATTATAATAATTTTCAGTCCTCTAAACTTCCCATGATTGCAAACAAGCATTTTTGGTGTAGATTAACAAATGCCAGAATTATCCTTCAGCTCTCAGCATAGGTTTGGGTTTGAACTCTGTATGTATAGACGCTCATAGTTGGTAGGCAGCAGAAACAATGTTGGAAGGAGGTGGCCACAGGCCACAGCAAAAGATTAAATTAATTCCCCAGTTGCACCTTCTGAATTTTCAAGTTTAAAATTGAGTCATTCACCCAATTAAGGCTTATTACTACTTGCAGAGGTTGCAGAGGTTTCGTTACTAATATGTAGTCAAAAAAAGTACTATCTCTGTGAAATCTTTTGTTTTCTCTAGATAAACCTGAGTCATAATTTCAGTGTCTCTGGGCTTTCTGCAATAGGAAACATGGTATTTACTGGGTCCAGCTCTGTCCAGTGTTGGAGAAAGGAGGGCCTTTGGGATTGGGATAAGAAAGCCATCCAAATGCCAAACCTGAAAATATATTGAACAGAGTGAAAGGCATTTTCATGGGTAATTGTGTCCCCCCAAAAATATGTGTCAACTTGGTTAGGCCATGAGTCCCAATATTGTGTGGTTGTCCTCCACTTTGTAATTGTAATTTTATGTTAAGAGGATTAGGGTGGGATTGTAACACTACCCTTACTCAGGTCTTCTCTCTGATCCAATATAAAGGGATTTTCCCTGGGGTGTGGCCTGCACCACCTTTTATCTCTCAAGAGATAAAAGGAAAGGGAAGCAAGGAGAGAGTTAGAGACCTCATACCACCAACAAAGCAGCACCAGGAGCAGAGCACGTCCTTTGGACCCAGGGTCCCTGCAGTTGAGAAGCTCCTTGACCAGAGGAAGATTGAGGACAAGGACCCTCCTCCAGAGCCAGCAGAGAGAGAAAGCCTTCCCCTGGAGCTGACACCTTGAATTTGGACTTTTAGCCTACTTTACTGTAAGGAAATAAATTTCTCTTTGTTAAAGCCATCCACTGTGGTAATTCTGTGATGGCAGCACTAGCTGACTAAGACAGGCATTAAAGGGGCATTTTATTAAGTTACATGATAAAGTTCAGTTTAGGATATCAGAGACCTATTGGGTAGTTCAGGACTAAAAACTATGGGTAGAAGTTCAGAGACGAGAAGTACCTGTTCTTGTGTAATGTGAGCACATATGACCACACATTAATTACATTTAGAAAACTCAAGGCCAACTGGAAAAACAGTTCAGTCTGGAGTAAAACTGATTGACTATTTGAGGAACAATGTCAACAAAAACTGTTCCACTGAGTCAAGAGCCACAAACATTTCCACTGAATTTTGGGGAAGACTTTTACACAACACTATCACCAAACATAGAAACCGTGGTGGCATAGTGGGTAAGAGCTACAGCTGCTAACCAAAAGATCAGCAGTTTGAATCCACCAGGAGCTCCTTGGAAACCCTAAGGGGCAGTTCTACTCTGTCCTTTAGGGTCCCTATGAGTCAGAATCAACTCGAGAGCAACAGGTTTTGTTTCTGTTTTATCACCAAACATATACCCATTTCTCTTTTTTTCTTGAAGAACTAAACAAAATTCCACCTGGCTTTAAAGACTTGGAATTTGAATCTGTCCACTATTAGGTAAACCCAGAGGTTGCTCTACTGTTAAATATATAGACTCAACCAGTAGCTTTGGAAGCGTGGTCCCTGGTCCAGCCATGTCAGCATCACCTGGGAACTTGTTAGAAATGCAGTTTCTTGAGCCCCACCCCAGAAACCCGAGGGGGGTGTCCAGTAATCTGTGTTACATCAAGTTTGAGAGCCACTGACCTAGAGACTTACAGTTAGAGATTACAAAGTAAAGGTGCCTGTACCTTTATTCTCTTCTCTGAAACTTCTGAAAAATAAGAATAAGGAACCAAAAGAAGGAAACTCCATCTTAAATAAAATTAGCTACTATAATTGGTGGGTACTATAATACTATACCCAAAATTATGAGGAATATAGTGAGATTTGGATTCAATTGAACATAATAGATGCATAACTTAACAGACCTCAGGCAGAGCATAGAATCCTACAAAGGAAGAACACACAGCCCAATGGGGCCTGCCCATGATTTCTTATTTGAAACAGCAAGTTGTGGGGACTGACATGCAATGTGGGACCAAGTAAAGACTGAGACAGATGCACCAGCTTTACAACTAGTAGCCTGGCTATATGGCAGGGAGAGATGGTGGGTAACAACCAGTTTTACAGTTGCTCAAAACTAGAAGAGTAGAGTTAATAAACTCTATGCCCAACATACAGGGCTACGGTGGTTC
Source organism: Elephas maximus indicus (assembly GCF_024166365.1). Taxonomy (NCBI): domain Eukaryota; kingdom Metazoa; phylum Chordata; class Mammalia; order Proboscidea; family Elephantidae; genus Elephas; species Elephas maximus. The sequence goes on from NC_064836.1 coordinate 70,160,191, forward strand.
AGTGGTAGAATTGTCACCTTCCATGCGAGAGACCCAAGTTTGATTCCAGACTGATGTACCTCATGTGCAGCCACCACCCAGGTGTCAATGGAGGCTTGCATGTTGCTATAATGCTGGACAGGTTTCAGCAAGCCTCCAGACTAAAGAACAGAAAAAAAAAAAAAAAAAAAAAAAGTCTGGCAACCTACTTCTGAAAATCAACCAGTGAAAACCCCATAGACTACAACAGTCCAATCTATAACCAATCACAGGGATAGCACAGGATTGGGCAATGTTTAATTCTGTTGTGCATGGGGTTTCCATAAGTCAGGGGCCAACTCGATGACAGCTAACAACTAATAATAATAATGCCTAAGACATTGCTCCATTGCAAGACCAGCAAACTGAAAGGTCACACCCATGAGGGAAAGGAGCAGAACTCTGTCATCTGCCAGAGATTTGAGAAGGAAGGCTGAGACAGTATAACTATAATGAAGCTATCTGTTGCCCCAGCTTACTCCCCTGGCACCGCCTCAGGTGACTGCTCAACAAATAGCCCTAAAAGAATGACCTTATTTAAAGATGAGAAAACTGTCAGAAAGAATCTTGCATAGAACGAATATATATAGATAAAAAACAAGAAAAAATGAAAAAAAGTAATCAAAAAGACATGCAAAAATCATATGTAATAATCACAAAAGAAATAGATGATTTCCTCAAATGCCTTTCAGTGATATTGAAAGAATTTAAAGAAAACAGAGCCTTTTGAAACAAGAGTTTAGAACAAGAGAGAATGGCTCAAAGAAGAAAAAACAAGTCAACAGAAGGATGTTAAAGTGAGTTGGCAGTAAATATAACTCATTCAGAAATAAAATTCACTTTAGAAGGAGAATTTTTACAATCGATACCACCTACAGACCAGGTTATAGAGGTCAGATTTGAGAAAATCAAATGAAATGAACAGAGCAAGAACAAAGAGAAATAATTAGAGAGAATAATTAGAGAAAAATGAAAATGAATATGGAAGAGAAACAAATAAGAATCTAACATGCACATAAATGATGCTTTGAATGAAAAGAATAAAAGAAACAAATTAGAAAAAACTCAAAGTTATAAGAAAATATTCCCAAGTCACATTATTAAGAATAAGTTTGAATTCAAGGCAAAAAGAATGAAATGAATCAAAAAAGAAAATTTTGTAATGATCAAGTATCCAGTCTATACTGAAGATCTAACTATCCTGAATAAGCACCAAATAATATACCACCAAAATATATAAAGCAAAAAACAGGAAAAAATAGAAGAAATAGACATAAATAATTACAGAAACTTTATACAGCTCACAGTCTTTAACATACGATGTAGGTTAAAAACAAATACCAATATAGTAAATTCTAAATGACATAATTAATCATGTGAATATTACATATACACAAGTGTAAAATCAAAGGAAGTAACTTTTAAGGGCACGTGGGAAATGATTTAAATTGGTTATGCAATAGTCCCTTAAGAAAATCTCAACAAACTTCCCAATGTGAAATAGCATAGATTATGTTTTCTAACCACAATGTCATGACACTAGAAATTCATACTAAAAATTAAGATCAACACACTCAGAATGGAAACATTCTCAAAGTACTTTTGAGTCAAACAGGAAATCAAAACTGAAATAGTGAGATCAGGAGACTGAGACTTTGAGGGTTTTTTCTTATAAGTCTCAGGCAAGGTCTCCCAGGTCAAGCCTTTACAAGTAGCTTCCAAAAGAAAATAAGGAAATAAATAAGATTACAAATAATAAAATTAATATACAAACCAATTATAATCCTGTATATAAATAACTAATTTGAAAATACAGGAGATAAAAAGATTTTATTTTCAGTAGTGACTGTATCAGCCAGGTCCTAGCTAGCAAAAAAGCCCTGGCATATAATTCATTACAGAGAATTGATTATAGGAACTATTACACGTATTGGAATAACAGACACAGAAAACAGGGGAAGGTAAAGCTACCTTAAACTTAGTAACATCCCTAAGACTGAAAGAACAAAGAGAGGGATTACTGGAGTCCATGGGTTGTGCTCATCAAGGAAACTGGACCCCTGACAGGCCTGCCTCTTGGAGGCTAGGACTGTGGATGGAGCTGGAGCAGAGAGGAGACTCAACCAGTAGCAGAGTGGTCGAGAGAAACGCCATGGCTTCTCCCATCCCTCTCTCCACCATTATTTTCCAGAGCCTCTCACTAACAGGAAGCAAATTGGCAAGAGAACCTACAAAGTGTAGTTTACATAATGTCGGCCCTGAAATTCAGAGAAAATTCAAGAAAAGCATAAAAAATGGGTCTGAAAGCAGTCAAAAGACTGTTAGCACAGTGACACAGAGAAAATTAAGAGAACCAGAGAGAAAATACTTAGGAATAAACTTAGCACAGTGTACCTGAGGAAAATTTTTATAAACAAAAAGATTTAAAAAAAATAGGATATACTTCCTTTTAGATAAGCAGTTTTAACATTAAAAATGTTAACTCACCTTAAAGTATGGTTTTAATTGAAATACTCCCCTCCTGCCAAAAAATACTAGTCTGATATCCTTAAAACTTTACAAGCTCATTCCAAAGTTTATATACACATATACTAAAAGAAAAAAAACAAAACTTTGACAATGTCGAGGCAATTCTGAAAAAGATGAGTAAGCAAAGGACATTATCCTACCCAGGTATAAAAAATGCACTATAAAACTATGAAATTAAAACCATTTGGCAGTGACAGAACAACCTGAACAGAAATAATGAGAATGTTCTATGAACTGTGAAGAATGTAGCCAATGTCACTGAGCAACTTGTATAGAAATTGTTGAAAGGGAACTTAAACTGCTGTGTAAACCTTCACCAAAAACACAATAAAATATTTAAAAAAAAAAATTGTTTTGGGCACTAGGGAAGGTCTACCATACAAATCAATAGAACAAATTAGAGCCTACAAGTGGAACCAAATAAACACAGTACGTTGTTTCAGTCTTCTGGGAAGCTGGCACCATATGGAATTAGAAATGTAAGAGATTTATTGGGGAAAATGCTTATGAAAGGTAAAGAGGACAATGAGCAGGAGGAGGCAGAATGAGCCTGCAGACTGTGATATAAGTCTGACACCTGTGAAGGAGAGGAGGAACAAAGGAGGCTTCAGTAGTAAAGAACCTCAGACTGGGCTGAGGTTCTGAGAAATTTTCAGCCAGCCCAGTGGGGAGCTCTGGCACAAAGATTACTCCTAGAGGAAGCCTACACCGGCCAAGAATGGCCAGGGCTTTGTACAACTATCATGTTCAGTCACTGGCTGAAGACCGGGCAAGACGCATATAGCCTTAGTTCAAAAGCTGAGGTGCTAGCTAACTGCACTCCCCACAAATAGGCCCTGTTTTGAAGAGAGATCTGAGCAGCATATCCCCATGACTGTCATACCTGGGAATTTAGCATATGATTAAGGTGGCATTTCAAATCAATGGGGAAAATATGTATTGTTCAATGAATAGTAGAAAAATGATTAATTAGTCATTTTAAAAAAAGTAAGCCTGTATCTCTATCACACTCTTATAACAAAAGAATTTTCAGGTAGATCAAAGATTTAAGCATAAGGCAAAAAAAAAAAAAAGAAAAGAAAACCCTAAATGTAGTAAAAAAAAAAAAAAAAAAGTGGGACATTTATTTTTTCTGCATATAAATAACCTTTATTTTATGAGTGGAACACATAACTGAATGGTACCTCAAGCCTACAGCCCCTGCTGAATCCTCAAATGGAAATTCAAACAAGATCAGAAGAATATCACACAAGAGCACAAGGGGAGTTAATGAATAAGGCATAACACAATAAGAATGAAGCTAATTTTTTAAATATATGCACAATAGCTTCTGTTATGCTTTCACTTGTTGCTGTCTTCAAAAAGAATAAATTATAATACAGTCTTAATATGAAAGGTCTACATACAGTCAACAGCCATTACGTGACGAGTTACGAAATTAAGATAGCAGAAATTGCCAAATTTCATTCTGTGTATAAATCTCTTTATGAGTTTTTATAATAGTGGTCCCATACAGTATTTGTCTTCTTGTGATGGACTTATTTAGCATAATGTCCTCCACATTCATTTGTGTTGTGACATGTTTCAAAGATTCGTCATCGTTCTTTATCGTAGTGTGGTATTCCATTGTGTGTGTGTACTACAGCTTGTTTAGCCCTTCATCTGTTGATGGACGCTTAGGTTGTTTCCATCTTTTTGCTATTGTGCATAATGCTGCAATGAACATGGGTGTGCATATGTCTATTCATGTGACGGTTCTTATTTCCCTAGGATATATTCCTAGGAGTGGGATTGCTGGGGACCGTGGTATTTCTATTTCTAGCTTTTTAAGGAAGCTTCATATCATTTTCCTAAACGATTTTACCATTTTGCATTCCCACCAGCAGTGCATAAGAGCTGGAATCTCATGTAGCCTGTCCAACATTGGTTGTTTTCTGTTTTTTTTGATTCATGCGAGTAATGTTGGAGTGAGATGGTATCTCACTGCAGAAGAGTTCATAGAATTTTCAAAGTTAAAAGGGTTTGGTGGGAATACAGAAGGACTATCAGGCAAATTCTGAACATTTGGCTATCTAAAGCTTTCAGACAATTTCTGAAGGAAGTTTTTAAATTCCCAGACCCCCCAAAAAAACAAACCTATTGCTGTCAAGTTGATACCTACACATAGCAACCCTATAGAACAAAATAGAACTGCCCCACAGGCAGTTCTATTCTGTAGACTATCATATCTTTCTCCCTTGAAGCGGCTGGTGGGTTCAAACTGCTGAGCTTTCTGTTAGCAGCTAAGTGCTTAACCACTGTCCCAGTGGCTTACAATTCAACAAAGGAAAAAAAAACCAAGAGCTTAATCAAAGAGTAAATGCAGATAAAATTCTGACATTCTTTAATACACCTCGAAACTATTCCATCAATTCTAAAGATGAAACTGTTTATATCACCAGCCTGGGTTATAAAAAGCAATGTGTCACCATGACCTTAAATACTACTTCCGAAGACTAAAAATATTCTGAAGAGTCTTTAGACTGGTAATATGAAAAAAGCAAAGATTGAACTTTGGGATACTAACTCAAAAAAACTCAGTGCCTTCGAGTTGATTCTGACTCATAGCGACCCTAGAGGACAGAGTAGAACTGCCTCATAGAGTTTTCAAGGAACTCAAAAGAAAATACATTTGCTTTTAAAGATAAACTACTCTCGCTTTTAAATCTCGCACATTAAATATAGTGTTTCTTTTTTCCTGAAAAAGTGACATTAATTAAATATTTGCATTGAGGAAATATGATAATTATCTGAGGTAAGTGCCAGTGACATATTATTGAGCTAGAAAAATTAGAACAAAGACTTTGAGGACCTGGCAATCCCAAGGGATTCATTAATTCAGCTCAAGAGAGTCAGGAAAGTTTCCACATAATAAACCACATTTTAAATAGATCTTGAAGGGTGAGACATAGACTCCCAGTCAGAGAGGAGGGGAAAGGCGTTCCAGGAACAGAGAATGGTAGGTACAAATGCACCAAGGCACGTGTGGAGAGAAAAGTGAAAAGTTCAATAGGATTTCTAATGCACTTGCAGAGTGGGAAAAGAGCAGGGAGCAATGTAGGGTGGGGTCAGAATGTGAGTAACTGTGTATGCTCCCCTGTGGAGCTTAAAGTATGCTTTAAACACACTAGCCCTTTAAGCAAGCAACCATGCTAAACTATAGAACCGTACGTTTTATCACAACGCACTAATGACCACATATTAACAGAGACCAAGCCCGTTGCCATCGAGTCGATTCCGACTCATAACGACCCTTTAGGACAGAGTAGAACTGCCCCATAGGGTTTCCAAGGAATGCCTGGTGAATTTGAACTGCTGACCTTTTGGTTAGCAGCTGTAGCTCTTAGCCACTACACCACGAGGGTTTCCTATTAACGGAGAAGAAACTGGAAAATAACCACCGGTATGGCAGTGACTCAAACATTCTCTCTTTTAGCATTCAGAGCACCAGCATGCAAGATGACACTGAGAGTACCCTTTCTTTGTATCATATTAAAAAAGCAGCAGGCTGGCTATCCCAACAATTAAAGAACACTAGATCTTGGATGAAAGCTAATGGAATAAAAGTGGTGGATCTAAATTTATATCTTGGAGAAGTTTACACTCTTCGCCATGGTTAATGGACGTGCACCCATGAAATGTGTAGATGTAGGGCTAGAGAACCACAGAGCTCTCAAAGTTCCAAGGCTTCGGAGCTTCTGAAATAAAAAAGCAGCTTTTACTTCTTATAGAACATGTATAGAAGGTAGGAGACCTGGTGGCACAGTGGTTAAGTGCTCGGACGCTAACCTAAATGTCTGTAGTTTGAACTCACCAGCCACTCCGCAGGAGAAGGAGTGGCAGTCCACTTCTGAAAAGATTTACAACCTTGGAAACCCTATAAGGCAGCTCTATTCTGTCCTATAGGGTTGCAATGAGGTTTGGTTTTCCATATAGAAGGTAATTGTCTTTTTCCCAGTTATATCTCCATTTTCCTGCCCTACTGGTATATTTACTGCTGCCCATATATATTCTGGTTTTTACTGCTGCCCACATATATTCTGGTTTTTGCCAAATGCTGTGTTCATGCCATTCTCAACACTTTCTTGATCCAATCCGTCCATTCAGATTCTACCCATCCCTTCTCTCCAATCCGACCATTATTGAGCATGTCCAAGAAGCAAGAAACATCTTCTATGGCATAATGTGGTACTAAAACAAGAGAAATGGAGTGAATACACATTGAGCACCTAGAACATACCGATCACTGGGCATAGTTTTAAATAATTAACTTTATGTAAATTGTGTCAACACTGTCAGTGATAATATCCATATGCCTACAAGGCAGAGTGGTTAATATGGCTATTGTTCAAATTTATGCACCAAACACTAATACCAAAGATGAATAAATTGAAGGTGTTTATCAACTTCTGCAGTCAGAAATTGATCAAACATGCAACCAAGATGCATTGATAGTTGCAGCTGATTGGAATGGGAAAGTTGAAAAAAAAGAAGAATTAGTAGTTGGAAAATATGGTGTTGGTGACAGAAATGACACCAGAGGTCGCATGATAGAATTTTGCAAAATCAACAACGTATTCATTGGAAATACCTTTTTACAACACCATAAACAGCAACCATACACATGGACATCACCAGATAGAATACACAGGAATTGAATTGAATTGACTACATCTGTGGAAAGAGACAATGGAGAAGCTCAATATCAGTCAAAAGAAGGCCAGGGGCTGACTGCTGAACAGACCATCAATTGCTCATACGCAAGTCCAAGCTGAAGCTGAAGAAAATTAAAACAAGTCCACAAGAACCAAAGTACGACCTAGAGTATATATCCTCCTTGATCATGTCAAGAATGACCAAAGACCAGATGAGTTGTGGGATGACATCAAGCCCATCATACATAAAGAAAGCAAAAGGTTATTAAAAAGTCAGAAAAAAAAAAAAGACCAAAATGGATGTTAAAAGAGACTCTGAATCTTGCTCTAGAATGTAGAGTAAAACATAGAAAAGCTAAAGCGAATGGAAATGATGAGATAAAAGAGCTGAACAGAAGATTTCAAAAGCAGCTCGAGAAGACAAAGTATTATGGTGAAATGTGCAAAGGCCTACAGTTAGAAAACTAAAAGGAGAGAACACACTCGGCACTTCTCAAGCTGAAAGAACCGAAGAAAAATTCAAGCCTCGATTTGCAATACTGAAGGATTCTATGGGCAAAATATTGAATGAAACAGGAAGCATCAAAAGAAGATGGAAGGAATACACAAAGTCTCTATGCCAAACGGAAGTGGTCAACATCAACCAGTTCAGGATGTAGCATATGATTAAGAACCAATGGTATTGAAGGAAGAAGCCCAAGCTGCACTGAAGGCATTGGTGAAAAACAAGGCTCCAGGAATTGACAGAATACCAGTTGTGCTGTTTCAACAAAAGAATGCAACACTGGAAGTTCTCATTTATCTATGCCAAGAAATCTGGAAGACAGCTACCTGGCCAACCCACTGGAAGAGATCTATGTATGTGCCTGTTCCAAAGAAAGGGGATCCAAAAGAATGTGGAAATTATCAAATGTAATATCATTAATACCACATGCAAGTAAAATTATGCTGAAGAGCATTCAAAGGCAGTAGCTGCAGTACACTAATAGGGAACTGCCAGGGATTCAAGCAGGATTCAGGAGAGAACATGGAACAAGGGATATTTTTGCTAATGTCAGATGAATCTTGGCTGAAAACAGAGAATCACAGAAAGGTGTTTACCTATGTTTTATTGACTATGCAAAGGCATTCATTCAATTGTGTGGATCATAACAAATTATGAAAAACATTGCAAAGAATGGGAATTCCAGAACTCTTAATTATGCTCATGTGGAACCTGTCCATAGACAAAGAGGTAGTCGTTTGAACAGAATGAGGGGATACTGCATGATTTAAAATCAGGAAAAATGTGTCAGGATTGTATCCTTTCACTATACTTATTCAATCCCTGTGCTGAGCAAATAATCCAAGATGTTGGACTATATAAAGAAGAATGCAGCATCAAGATTGGAAGAAGACTTATTAACAACCTGCAATATGCAGGTGACACAATCTTGCTTGCTTAAAGCGAAAAGGACTCGAAGCATTTACTGATGAAGATCAAAGACTACAGCCTTCAGTATGGATTACACCTCAACATAAAGACAACAAAAATCCTCACAACCGGACCAATAAGCAGCATCATGATAAACAGAGAAGATATTGAAGTTGTCATTTTACTTGCATCCACAGCTAAAACCCATGGAAGCAGCAGTCAAGAAATCAAAGGATGCATTGCATTGGACAAATCTGCTGCAAAACATCTCTTTCAAGTGTTAAAAAGCAAAGATGTTTCCTTGAGGACTATGGTGCACCTGACCCAAGACGTGGTATTTTCAGTCACCTCATATGTGTGCGAAAACTGGACAATGAATAAGGAAGACGGAAGAAGAATTGATGCATTTGAATTACAGTGTTGGAGAAAAATATTGAATATACCATGAACTGCCAGAAGAACAAGCAAATCTCTTTTTGAAAAAGTACAGCCAGAATGCTCCTTAGAAATGAGAATGTCAAGACTTCGTCTTACGTACTTTGGACACTTTGTAAGGAGGGACCAGTCCCTGGAGAAGGACATCACACTTGGTAAAGTATAATATCGGTGAAAAAGAGGAAGACCCTCAATCAGGTGGGTTGACACAGTGGCTGCAACAATGGTCTCAAACATAGCAATGATTGTGAAGATGGCACAGGACCAGGCGGTGTTTCACTCTATTGGACACAAGGTTGCTATGCATTGGAACTAACTCAAGGACACCTAACACAATCCTGTATCAAGAACTATCACTGCTTTTGAATCTAAACCCCATGCCTGCTCTCTTTCCTTTCCACTAATTTTCGACCTCATGTTGTCTTCTTCTATTCTTCCTCTTATTTCTATTATCTTTCCACCAGATCTGTTAAAATCCTTATTTTTGCCTCATTTTCCCTGTAAAAATTGTTTCTTCAAACCATTGTTATCCCTCACTGGAATCTAGCTTTCCCCTTTTAACCTCAAAGCTCTAAAAATTTTTAAATTAAGCAATTAAAAAAAATGCTTTGTCACTATTGTAAAAAGCTCCTCTAACTTTGTTTTCTCACCTATAAGAAGGAAAACTTTTCAAGATCATTTTTCTAGTCCTTTACAGGTATTTGGTAATAAGAAAAAAAACTAACTATGCCACCAGGGCCCCTTATTGATAAAAGAACTCCCCTAAAACTCAGTGTTATCAACATCTTATAGCTCTACCTTTTTAGAAGTGATAACTCAGTCACTCTTAATGAATTCAGGAAGAGAACACTAGGTACTCTAGAGGTGAGGATACACGAATCATGATACTGCACTCCCAAAGCCAAGACAATCATCAGCTCAAGTCTTTCAGACTCCAAGTCTTTCCCCTGCTGGGTAAGCTGACAGGCTATTGGGATCCATTCAATTGATGAATGGGACCCAAAAATATTAGAACTAACATCAAGGATCAGCTGGTTAGGGTCAAGGGCTTATTGAATATGAATGTCCAGATCTTGGAAAATGAAACAGGGCAATCCTGAACTTCAAAAATGTGGTGAGTTAAGTCTTCAGAATACCAGTGTTTGGCAGACTAAATGTATTTCAAGGGCTTGTTTACAAAATCCTGCCAGAAATCAGAATCTGGTCCTTAGAGAATTATTGTATTCTGTTTATTCTAGTCACTTGAAAGACATTTCAATGAAAGAAAGAAATTCATGTTAGTAAAATCAGATAATTAATGGTTCTTTGGAGAAAAAAAAAATTTTTTTTTTTTTTTTTTTTTGAGACTCTGGTTTGAGCCATGTGAGGATGCAGTGTTTCTGTAACAGGGCAGCTGGGTGAGGTCTCTTGCCTCATTTTGGACCCTGTCATCATGTCCCCTCCACTTTCTATCTCCTTTGAGATTGAAAGACAGCTATGAGCAATACCCCATACCAAGTCCCCAAAGAGATGAAATGTAGAAGTTTGACTTTAGTTTTATTCTGAAGTTTGAGTGTCATTGGGCAGCACAAAAGATAAAGCTGCTAAAAGCAAAGCATCAGAATGGAAGCAGAAATGAAAAGCAAAGTCGCTGCCACCCTCTCCACACAGCCTCAAGAAATGAAAGCAGCTGAAGTGGGAACAATTTGTCTTGCTTACCCTTCAGAGACAGGGCAGCAGGAAATTATGAGATTCCTCCCTGAGCCCCACTTGCGAGGAAGCCCATTTAGCAAGTGGTAGAGTTGTGGGATCTGTTGTTATTGGTTTCCTTCCCCGGGAACGCAGCACACTGGGGATTCAGCTGTACCACAGAATGGTCTTCTAAACCCTCAGACCTGTCAAGGGCAGACTGAGAACTGCTCCTTCTGGATTTGTAAAGAGCCATAACTCTCCTTCTTGGCCCATTCATTCTTGGCACTCTTGAATTGCTAGGGGAAAGATTTCAAACCCATCACTCAAAGTGCTTGATATCATGGCCACCATTAGCTCAGCCTCAAAACATCTGTCGTGTGTTTTTGTTGCATAGGGAAGCTGAAGCCCACGAGACAAAAGTGATAGGCCAGGAACAAAACCATGCGGAGTATTCAAAAAGAGAAGCCCCCAAAATACAGCCTCTATATTAGTATTTGTCAACATTAGGTCACAGTTTTCATCCTTAACAAACGTTCCGCTCAATACAAAAAAAAGAAAAAAGAAAAATCTATAATTTACTGTAACAGAAATATAAGTAGAATCATTCCCAGCTGCATGTCTTTGGGGAGGGTGGTTATTATGTATAATAGTAAAAAAAAAAAAAAAAAATAGTAGCTCGCATTTATTGAGTGCCCTCGTGTGCCATGAATTTTACACATATTGCGCTTTACATGTATTCATTCACGTGATCCCCACAATAAGCCATAATAAACCAGTTAGGCAGATACTAGTATCATCTCTATTTTTCATATGAGGGAACCAAGGTATTGAATAGTTATGTCCTATGTCCAAGATCCCAGAATTAGAAAATAGCAAAGCTAGGACTTGAACTATGTAAGCTGTTTCTAAGGAGCCGTGGTAGCGTGATGGGTAAGCACTCAGCTGCTAACAGGAATGTCTGCGGTTCAGACTCATCAGCAGCTTTGTGGGAGAAAAGACCTGGAAATCTTCTCCCAAAAAGATTACAACCTGAGAAACCTTGTGGGCAGTTCTACTCTGTCCTATGTGGCTTCTGTGAGTTGGAAACCACTCGAAGGCACACGACAACAACGACAGGCTGGTTCCAATGCTCAGCTTCTTAGCCATTATGTCGTATTGCCTTCCACGCTTACTAAAACATAGAAACTCAAACAGACAAGTGAAAGCTAGGTTTGGAGGTTTAAGAACCTCCTGAATTTACATACTGGTTATTACTTCCTTTGGAATCTATAATTATCCAGATTCTTATTCTGGGCTTCACGGGCAGGTGCACAGTCCTACGTAAAAGGTGCAAAAGGTGTCTTTGGTTCCTTCGCTTTCACAGACTTGGCATTGCTGTGACACAGCAGGCCATAGCAACGCTCTCTGTGCCTCCTAGACTCGTGCAGAGTGAAAGGCAGGAGTTAACGTGCTGAAGCAATCACTCTCCGGATAATAATACGCTGTGTGAGGCGGGAACTGTGTCTCTGACTCACCGTTGTTGCCCTCATGTCTAACACGGTGCCTGGCACACAGCAGGTATTCAATAAATACTGGGTGAGCAAATTCAGTCATGTTTGTGTGTGTCACATGCATACCATGTATGATTAGCTGTGACTGTATCGTGCACACATACCTTTATTTTTGTACGAAGAGGGTTTCCGATGATTATAAGTTCACAGAAAACACAAACCTGAAGCCTGATGAAATACCTAAATGAGAGCAAATAAGACATTGAACATGACATTTTTAAAGGAAAAAGGAAAGTCAGCTTAAACCTAATTGAAATGTGACATAGATTGTAGATTTAATTGAAAATGGTAAAAAGATATACAGATACCGTCTCTTTAGGCATTTTTAATAAATTAGGGGCTCAAAATAAATCAGAATTTCTCATAATTCATATCTGCCAACTATTTATTAGAAGGGTTTACTTTGGTGGATATCATTTTTATGATACTGTCTTTATTGCCAACCCGGTTCTGAAAAAATAGGCTATTAAAAAGGGTAATGATTCTTGTTGAAGACTACACCAAAATAGTAAAAAATATATCAGTTGTGTTTCATCCAGACTAAAGGGAGATTAAATTTACCTCATCCCTGGATGTGGTATTTGGCCCAAATTTCATTTTTATAGCAGGGTGGAGTTGGAGATCAAAAACACCAGAAAAATTATGCATTTAATGAAAGCCAATCTTCTGGCAACTATGCTAAGCCCTGTTTTGTCCTATTTCTGTGGAATTTTGGTCATATCCCAGATATCAAAGAATATTCTCTATTCCTACAGAGCTAAAGCCTGAAGAAGGATGGACACCATATCTGTGACAGTGCTTGATTTAAATGCCAATTGTATTTCCTCATTCATTGAAATAAAAGTACCTATGTGTAAATCAACAAGAACCATTAAACATCTAAACCCTACACTTTAAAAAATTAATGGTATGATGTACTTACAGCCTATCAAAAACAGTGAATCACTGACATTTTTAAACTGAAAGGGGACATTGGAAATAATCTAGTCCTATCTCCCAGTTTCAAAAATTAAAAAACTGAGATACTAAAAGGTACAATGATGAATCCATAATCCCACATCTAAAGAAGGACAATGCTGTGACTAAAACCCAGGTCTCCATGCTTAGTCCAGACATTTTCCATTGTGTTCCATGCTGTTTAGCTGCAAGGCTGCCTTGGCCCATCCTCAGGAGATCATGTTGCAATAGCTTGGTATACCCAGACTCTAGTTTTAACTTGAAGATACAATGCAGCCCCAAGAAACTTGTCACCAAGTGCCCTGGGTGTTTATAGTTGTTACTAGCAGCATCGCCTGGAGCTTGATGAAGTGTGTGGGGGGGGTTAATTTTCTTACATTTGTGTCATTTACTAGTGACAGGCTGCATCAGACATATTACACGATCATGTTGATTTTGTGGTTATTTAATGGGCAGCACTCCCTTGGAAACTTAACCAAAAGCCATCTTTAACATCCTCTCTGCAGCTGTTCTGAAGTTTTACCAGACAGGCTACTAGCAAGTGCCTGCTTGCTACTTGATCTCCTTCAGTCTGTGATAGCCTGGAGATTGACAGATGTTGAGCAATTCACAGTGACATATGTGATTATAGTGAGAAAAGACCCCGAAGAGTTAGAAGTGAAGCCATACACTGTTTTATTACTGTTCATTTTTCTAGAGTTGATGGATCTGCCACGCAGAGATGCCTGATACAGGGCAGCTGAGGCAATCATCAGCCTAATTGCCTGAACCCTTGGCTTTGTTTGAACTCCAGGGGTTCAATTCTGGGAACTGAGGGACTTAGATTATGATGCCAGCCTGGTTTCTTGCATGGTTTCACTCAACAAGCCCGTTCACGGTCACATGCATTTGATATCCACCAAGAGAACATAACATCTGCTTCCTTTCAAAAGTTTCATGTAAATTGTGGAGATAAATGGGAAATAGTCTCTGAAGCACAGAGCTATTAAGATTATTGCTGTAAATTCCTAGGTTTACCTATTGCACTTTAATAGAAATTCCAGTTTCATAAAATAAAAAATTATTGGTAAGAAAGACTAGACTGATATTTATAAGTCCTTTATGTAGCATGTTACAGTTTTGTGCATAATTCAGTAATAAGCAAAAAAAAGACACATTGCACATTTTCTCTCATAATACACAGAGTAGCATATTTTCTTAATAAAATTCTTAGGAGAAATTAGCCATTTCCATTTTTACAAAATGACCTTAGTCATGACCCATTCTCTAAAAAGTATAATTTGATTATATTATCTTTACCATGTTATTATAATTATTCACAAGAATATGAAATAATTCTCCCAGAATATAGTAGCTAAAAAATGTGGAACTTCCTTCCTTTTTCCACATACCCAGGTGTCATGGTTATCTAGTGCTGCTATAACAGAAATATTGCAAGGGGGTAGCTTTAACAAAGAGAAGTTTATTTTCTCACAGTCCAGTAGGCTAGAAGCCAGAGTTCAGGGCACCAGCTCCAGGGGAAGGTTTTCTCTCTCTGTCAGCTCTGGAGGAAGGTCTTTGTGATGCATCAGTCTCCCCTTGGTCTGGGAGCATCTCAGCACAGGAACCTCAGGTCCAAAGGACATGTTCTGCTTCCAGCACTGCTTTCTTGGTGGTATGAAGTCCCTCTGTCTGCTTGCTTCCTTTTCCTTTTCATCTCTTGAGAGATAAAAAGTGGTGCAAGCCACACCCCAGGGAAATGCCCTTTACATTGGATCATGGATGCAACCTGGGTAAGGGTGTTAAAATCCCACCCTAATTCTCTTTAACATAAAATTACAATCACAAAATGGAGGACAATCACACAATACTGGGAATCATGGCCCAGCAAACTGATACACACACTTTGAGGGGGACATAATTCAATACATGACATTCCACCCTTTGGCCCCCGCAAAGTCACATCCTTGCAACATGCAAAATGTATTCATCCCATTATATCATAGCAAAAGTCTTAACCCCAAGTATAGAATCCAAAAATTCCTCTTCATCTGTGAAGTGTAGAATACAAGTTATCTGCTTCCAAAGGTACAATGGCAGAACAGGCACAAGCTAGACATTTCCGTTACAAATGGGAGAAACTGGAGGAAAAGAAGGGATAACAGGCACCAATCAAGTCAGCAGAACGTATTACACTAACCCTCAAGGTTTTGAAAATAATCCTCTGTTATCTGAGACAATTTACACAATGGCCCTACCCTCCAGGCTGTATGTATTGGCCACACTCTCCAGATTCTGAGCGGAGGCCCCTTGGCCCTGGGCTTCAGCTCCGCCTTCCAGGCCCACTAGGACAGCAACTCTGCCCCCTAGGCTTTAGGGTGCACCATTCTCCTAGTCCACCTGAGTGTCATCTCCACCCTTAGAAACACCAGGGGCCATGGCTCCACCCTTTGAAACACCAGAGGTCCTGGTGATACCTTTCGAGACTGAGGCAGGTAGGCTTCTTGTGTTCATTGTCTCTTCAGCTTTTGCTTCCTGTGGTTTCTTGGCCCTTGGGCCTCATGCCCACTTCTGCCCTGCTGGTGGGATGAACCAAACTTTCATTCCTGAAGTGTATAGGCCCTTAGTAGTCATATCCGGAATGCAGGAGATCCCTTAGTGTGTCTCTTAGTGCTACCATGCCCTGTGATTAAACTCAATGGAAAACTACAGCAATCCAATTCCAACATGACTACTAATGACCCAGACCCTTCAGGAATGAAGGTTTGGGTCACCCCACCAGGCAAAGAAATACAGCCAGCTGAGGTGCTTACAGAGGGCAAAGGGAATACAGAATGGGTGCTGGAAGAAGATAGCTCTAAATACCAGTTACAGCCATGTGACCAGTTGCAGAAACAAGGACTGTAATTGTTATGAGTATTTCCACTTTGTATGTGTGCATCAGATATTTTCTTTTCTTCACTTATAAAATATAAGATGTAAACAGGCCTCGCACATTTTCAGTTGTATATGTGTTAGTTGTATCATGTTAGGTGGATGTATTACTTTGTAATTGTCTTTATTCAGAGATTATGTATGGTTTGGGAGATGTGTACAGGTGTCAAGTTGACAAGGGGTGGACTGTGATGGTTAAGATTGTGTGGCAACTTGGATAGGTCATGATCCTCAGTGTTTTGGCAGTTGTATAATGTTGTGATCACTTGCCTTTTGAACTCTGATATGTAATTACCCCCATGATGGAATCTGCTGAGTGATACTCATGGAGGTGGAGCCTGTGGTGGCTCACCACCCCCTCAGGTTTCATCTCTCCGTCATCCACCACCTACTTCCTTCCTGCTCAACTTGCCAAGGTTTTTGACTTGCTCTGGATCCAGCAGCTGTGTCTTGTCTGACTTCCAGTTGTTGGATCTTGAGCTAGCAGCTTACCTGTCAATCTTGGGAGTCATCAATCTTCACAGCCTATGAGCCAGAGTCCTGCTCCTCAACCTACTGATCTTGGGTTCACCAGCCCCTGCAGCTACACGAATCAGAAGAAACCTTGCAGTCTTGCCTGTGAGTCTTAGGATTATTTGACCTTCACAGCCTGTGAGCAGGAGCCCTGCTCTCCGACCTACTGATTTGGTCCACCATCTTCTGCAGCTGTGTGAATTTGGAGTGGCCTCTATCCTAATCCACAGACTTGGGATGTTTCAAACTCTACAATTGTGTGAACTGTTTCCTTGATATAAAATGTATATATATAAGCTTTACCAGTTTTGCTTCTCTAGAGAACCCAGCCTAAGACACCAAGTGTTCATTTCAATCATTATTCTCAAGCCAGAATAATTATTGCAATCCTGGTTGATTCTATACTTTGCTTCAACTAAGACCCCACATAGAAACAATTCCCCAAAATTTTAGCTTGGTAGTGTATTTTCAAATGTCTAAACTACTTGCAAGTGGCAATACATAGTGGCAAGGTGAACAGATGCTGTGTAGAATTATCTCAGAAGGAACTACAGTTAGTTCAAGCTAACTCAGAATAGAACCCCTAGAATATCTATCCATACCTAGCATGAAGTTGAAGGGGAAGAATCATACTGACTGGGGTGGAGGAGTAAGGTTGGTCTTTCTGGTTAACTATCTGGTACTCCTCGTATTAAATACAATCACTACCATTTATGTAATGTGCCACATTTTGTGTTAAGTAAGCCCTTTACATAAAATTTCCTCAATTAATTTTCACAACAACTCTATGGAATAGGTTTTAATGCTATTCCCATTTTACTGCTGATGTTGTTGAAGCTCTATGGGCTAACTTGTCTGAGGTCACTTAAGAAGTAGTGCAGCCAAGAGTTAAACCTAGGCTCTCTGAAAGCCAAGGTCATAACCATTCAGCATATTTAAATAGGTAGGTAAAGTCCAAGAAAAGTTGAATTCTATCCTTTGATAAAACTTAATTACCAGGAGCTGATGGCAAAAAAAAAAAAAAAAAATTTTTTATGGCTATGTGAAATCATAGAAAACTAAATAGGCAATTTCAAAAGTTCAAATGCTCCTGAGAAAAGATGTTCAATCTCTAATAATCAGGAAAATGCAAATTAAAACAACAAGGTAATGTCTTTGTGTGTGTGTGTGTGTGTGTGTGTGTCCATTTCATTTGCAAGAGTTATACGTGCAAGGAAGGGCCAAGATGGTGGAATAGACAGAGGCTTCCAGCAAGCCCTATAAAACAAAGGCCAAAAAAAAAAAAAGTGAAATCAGTATATTTATGACAACCTAGGAGCTCTGAACATCAAAGGCAAAGTTAGAAAATGAACTGAGGGGCAGGCGGAGGAAGAGATGGTTCAGAAGCAGAGAGGAGTTACCGGACTGAATTGCCGGGAGCTCTCATGCACCATTCCCAGGAGCAGCAGCAGCAGGCTGGTGGTAGCATTCTGCCACAGTTTCCTCAGGGAGAAGCAGCCAGCCACATGGCCTACTCAAGTCTCCAGAAGCAGAGAATAATAGCGCTCTCAGCGAAGGCTAAGTACTTGCATATATTTTACCACTCCCCCCAAGCCCAAGTCAGCTTCAGCAGCTGTTGATCTCTCTGGGCCTGAGATAGGCCCTATTAAGTGCCTAGAGCCATCGTCCCAGCCTTGAAGAAGGAATAAATTCACAGCTGGGAGAAGAGATAATTTGCTAGCTCCACTAACCAGGGGAGCTCAAGACAGAAGCGGCTCCTGCCCTGGCATAAACGGTCTGTGAACTTTGAGTACCTTCCACCCTGCATGGACCTGTGTGGGTCTATTTCAGGAGAACAGCCCCTTGTTAGCAGACTACAACTGTTTCAGCTGTACGGTGGATAGGTGGGTGTTCGATGTTTGACACTGCTTTGCCTATTAAACAGGGTCCTCACCTACCCACGACAGGGGCCTAAGGACTGATAGCTCCACTCAGGTCACCCAGCCACCCACGACAGGGGTCCAAGGATAACTGGTACCTCACAGTCATTACAACCAAAACCATTGGGTGCTCATGGTCTGTCTACAAAACCCACCCACCTGTACACTTTAGGGAACAGGGACACACTTTCCTTAGAGACACTTGGGGGATGATTCTCAGATCCCTGCCTTGTTCAGAGTGTGACCCCCTGCTACAACTAGATAACGGTGCCTGCACCATTCACCCCTGCCCCTCTAAGACTGTAGGACAGAGCCTGTACCACACACTTGATGATCAGCTACCTGGAAACCTGAGCTGAATTTGTACAAGAAAACTAAAGGGACTCCTAGACTGATATACCTGATAACAGCTCTACCCATTTGGGGATAGGACATCAGAGCTCTAAAGGTGAAAATAATCAAGCTAGCTCCCTCAAGCAACCCATAGAGGCATACCAAAACAAAACAAAGCAAGCTGCTATGACACAGTAAGCAAGCATAAACTAATACAATAACTTATAGATGGCTCAGAGACAACAGTCAATATCAAGTCACATAAAGAAACAGGCCATGATCACCTCAACAAGCTCTCAAATCAAAGAATCAAGGGATCTTCTAGATGAAAGTGCCTTTCTGGAATTACCAGAGGCAGAATACAAAAGATTAATATACAGAACCCTTCAAGACACCAGAAAGTAAATCAGGAAAAACACAGAACAAGCCAAGAAACACACAGATAAGGCAGTTGAAGAAATAAAAAGATTATTC
This sequence comes from Elephas maximus indicus, assembly GCF_024166365.1. Lineage (NCBI taxonomy): Eukaryota > Metazoa > Chordata > Mammalia > Proboscidea > Elephantidae > Elephas > Elephas maximus. The sequence continues at coordinate 70,179,611 of NC_064836.1, forward strand.
AGGAACATAATGAAAAATTCAATAAGCTAGGAAAATCCATAGTCAGACCCAAACAAAATTCAGAAGATTAACAATAAAATTACAGCAGTAGACAACTCAACAGAAAGTCAGAGTAGCAGAATTGAGCAAATGGAAGGCAGAATTTCTGACTTGAAGATAAAGCACTTGGCACCAATATATTTGAAGAAAAAAATCGAATAAAAGAATTTTAGAAAAATGAGGAAACCTTAAGAATCATGTGGGACTCTATCAAGAGAAATAACCTATGAATGATTGGAGTACCAGAACAGGGAGGGATAAGAGAAAACACAGAGAGAACTGTTGAAGATTTGTTGGCAGAAATCTTCCCTGATATCATGAAAAATGAGAAGATATCTATCCAAGATGCTCATCAAACTCCAAATAAAGTAGATTTTAAAAGAAAGTCACCAAGACATACTATAATCAAACTTGCCAAAACCAAAGATAAAAAGAGAATTTTAAGAGCAGCTAAGGATAAATGAAAAGTCACCTACAAAGCAGAGTCAATAAGAATAAGCTCGGACTACTCGGCAGAAACTATGCAGGCAAAAAGGCAGAGGGATGATTTATATAAAGCATTGATGAAAAAAAAAGGCCTGCCAAGAATCATATAGGCAGCAAAAATGTCTTTCAAATATGAAGGTGAAATTAGGAAATTTCCAGGTATAGAGAAGTTTAGGGAATTTGTAAAAAAAACCAAATAAAAACTACAAGGAATACTAAAGGGGTTCTTTGGTTAGAAAATCAATAACATCAGTTATCAACTCAAGACTACAACACTGGACAGAGTGATCAGTTGTCAACCCAGACAGGGAAATCAGAAAATTAAATTAAGATTCAAAAAAAAAAAAAACTCCAAACAGGGAAACAGCAATGTTATCATGTAAAAGATGACAACATTAAAACAATAAAAAGAGACAGAGAAATGTAATCATAGATCTTTCATATGGAGAGGAAGACAAGGCAATAGAAAGAAATAAAAGCTAGCTTTAAATTTAGAAAAACAGGTGTAAATAATGAGGTAACCACAAAGAAGACAAACTATCACACATATCAAAATAAAATACAAGAAAAAAATAGAAACTCAGCAGAAAAAACTCAACAACAACGAATATGAGAAAAAGACAATATATAAACTACTCATCACAAAGAATTAAGTGGGGAAAAGAAACTGTCAACAACACGAAAAAGGACATCAAAATGATAGCAATAATAAATTCATAGCCACACATAATTACAACAAATGTAAATGGACTAAATGCACCAATAAAGAGACAGAGAGTGGCAGAATGGATTAAAAAACATGATCTGTCTCTGCTGCCTACAAGCGAAACACACACAATTACAGACATAAACTAAAACTCAAGGATGAAAAAAATACATATCAAGCAAACAAAAAAAAAAAAACAGGAATGGCAATATTAATTTCTGACAAAATAGACTTTCAAGTCAAATCCATCACAAAGGGTAAGGAAGGACACTATATAATGATTAAAGGGACAATATACCAGGAGGATATAACCATATTAAATACGTATGCACTCAGTGATGGGGCTGCAAGATACATGAAACAAACTCTATCAGCATTGAAAAGTGAGATAGCTCCACAATAATAGTGGGAGACTTCAACACATCACTTTCAGTGAAGGACAGGACATCCAGAAAGAAGCTCAATAAAGACATGGAAGATCTAAATGTCACAATCAACCAACTCAACCTCATAGACATATACAGAGCACTCCACCCAACAGCAGACATGTATACTTTCTTTTCTAGTGCACATGGGATATTCTCTAGAACACATATTAGGTCATAAAGCAAGCCTTAGCAGAATCCAAAACATTGAAATATTACAAAGCACCTCCTCTGACTGTAAGGCCATAAAAGTAAAAATCAATAACAGAAAAAGCAGGGAAAAGAAATCATTTGTAAACTGAACAACACCCTGTTCAAAAAAGACTGGATTATAGACGACATTAAGGATGGAATAAAGAAATTCATACAATCCAATTAGAATGAAAACACTTCCTACCAGAGCCTTTGGGACACAGCAAAAGCAGTGCTGAGAGGTCAATTTTTATCAATAAATGCACACATCCAAAAAGAAGAAAGGGCCAAAATCAAAGAATTATCCCTACAACTTGAACAATAGAAAGAGAGCAACAAAAGAAATACTCAGGCACAAGAAGAAAGCAAATAATAAAAATTAGAGCAGAATTAAATGAAATAGAAAACAGAAAAATAATTGAAAGAATTAATAAGACCAAAAGCTGGTTCTTTGAAAAAATTAACAAAATTGAGAGAACATTGGCCAACCGGACAGAAGCAAAACAGGAGAGGAAGAAAATAATGCATATAAGAAATGAGATGTGAGATATTACAAGAGACCCAACTGAAGTTAAAAGAATCATATCAGATTACTATGAAAAATCGTACTCTAACAAATTTGAAAACCTAGAAGAAATGGATGAATTCCTAGAAACACACTACCTATGTAAACTAACACAAACAGAGGTAGACCCATAACAAAGGAAGAGATTGAAAAGGTAGTCAAAAAACTCCCAACAAAAAAAAGCCCTGGCCCGATGGCTTCACTGCAGAGTTCTACCAAACTTTCAGAGAAGAGTTAACACCACCACTACTGAAGGTATTTCAAAGCATAGAAAAGGACGGAATACTATCCAACTCATTCTATGAAGCCACCATCTCCCTGATACCAAAACCAGGTAAAGACATTACAAAAAAAGAAAATTACAGACCTATATCCCTCATGAACACAGATGCAAAAATCCTCAACAAAATTCTAGCCAATAGAATCCAACAACACATCAAAAAAATAATTCACCCTGATCAAGTGGGATTTATACCAGGTATGCAAGGCTGGTTTAATAGCAGAAAAACCATTAATGTAATCCATCACATAAATAAAACAAAAGATAAAAACCACATGATCTTATCAATCGATGCAGAAAAGGCATTTGACAAAGTCCAACACCCATTTATGATAAAAACTCTTACCGAAATAGGTCTTGAAGGAAAATTTCTCAACATAATAAAGGGCATCTATGCAAAGCCAACAGCCAATATCACTCTAAATGGAGAGAACCTGAAAGCATTTCCCTTGAGAACGGGAACCAGACAAGGATGCCCTTTATCACCGCTCTTATTTAACATCGTACTTGAAGTCCTAGCCAGGGCAATTAGGCTAGACAAAGAAATAAAGGGTATCCGGATTGGCAAGGAGGAAGTAAAGTTATCACTGTTTGCAGATGACATGATCTTATACACAGAAAACCCTAACGAATCCTCCAGAAAACTACTGAAACTAATAGAAGAGTTTGGCAGAGTCTCAGGTTATAAAATAAACATACAAAAATCACTTGGATTCCTCTACATCAACAAAAAGAACACCGAAGAGGAAATAACCAAATCAATACCATTCACAGTAGCCCCCAAGAAGATAAAATACTTACGAATAAATCTTACCAAGGATGTAAAAGACCTATACAAAGAAAACTACAAAGCTCTACTACAAGAAATTCAAAAGGACATACTTAAGTGGAAAAACATACCTTGCTCATGGATAGGAAGACTTAACATAGTAAAAATGTCTATTCTACCAAAAGCCATCTATACATATAACGCACTTCCGATCCAGATTCCAATGTCATATTTTAAGGGGATAGAGAAACAAATCACCAATTTCATATGGAAGGGAAAGAAGCCCCGGATAAGCAAAGCACTACTGAAAAAGAAGAAGAAAGTGGGCGGCCTCACTCTACCTGATTTCAGAAGCTATTATACAGCCACAGTAGTCAAAACAGCCTGGTACTGGTACAACAACAGGCACATAGACCAATGGAACAGAATTGAGAACCCAGATATAAATCCATCCACGTATGAGCAGCTGATATTTGACAAAGGCCCAGTGTCAGTTAATTGGGGAAAAGATAGTCTTTTTAACAAATGGTGCTGGCATAACTGGATATCCATTTGCAAAAGAATGAAACAGGACCCATACCTCACACCATGCACAAAAACTAACTCCAAGTGGATCAAAGACCTAAACATAAAGACTAAAACGATAAAGATTATGGAAGAAAAAATAGGGACAACCCTAGGAGCCCTAATACAAGGCATAAACAATACAAAACATTACCAAAAATGATGAAGAGAAACCAGATAACTGGGCACTCCTAAAAATCAAACATCTATGTTCATCTAAAGACTTCACCAAAAGAGTAAAAAGACCACCTACAGACTGGGAAAGAATTTTCAGCTATGACATCTCAGACCAGCGCCTGATCTCTAAAATCTATGTGATTCTGTCAAAACTCAACCACAAAAAGACAAACAACCCAATCAAGAAGTGGGCAAAGGATATGAACACACATTTCACTAAAGAAGATATTCAGGCAGCCAACAGATACATGAGAAAATGCTCTCGATCATTAGCCATTAGAGAAATGCAAATTAAAACTACGATGAGATTCCATCTCACACCAACAAGGCTGGCATTAATCCAAAAAACACAAAAGAATAAATGTTGGAGAGGCTGCGGAGAGATTGGAACTCTTATTCACTGCTGGTGGGAATGTAAAGTGGTACAACCACTTTGGAAATCTATCTGGCGTTATCTTAAACAGTTAGAAATAGAACTACCATACAACCCAGAAATCCCACTCCTCGGAATATACCCTAGAGATACAAGAGCCTTCATGCAAACAGATATATGCACACCCATGTTTATTGCAGCTCTGTTTACAATAGTAAAAAGCTGGAAGCAACCAAGGTATCCATCAACGGATGAACAGTTAAATAAATTGTGGTATATTCACACAATGGAATACTACGCATCGATAAAGAACAGTGATGAATCTGTGAAACATTTCATAACATGGAGGAACCTGGAAGGCATTATGCTGAGCGAAATTAGTCAGAGGCAAAAGGACAAATATTGTATAAGACCACTATTATAAGATCTTGAGAAATAGTATAAACTGAGAAGAACACATACTTTTGTGGTTACGAGGCGGGGAGGGAGAGAGGGTGGGAGAGGGTTTTTTACTGATTAATTAGTAGATAAGAACTGCTTTAGGTGAAGGGAAGGACAATACTCAAGACATGGAAGGTCAGCTCAACTGGACTGGACCAAAAGCAAAGAAGTTTCCGGGATAAACTGAATGCTTCAAAGGTCAGCGGAGCAAGCGCGGGGGTCTGGGGAACATGGTTTGCGGGGACTTCTAAGTCAATTGGCAAAATAATTCTATTATGAAATCATTCTGCATCCCACTTTGAAATGTGGCGTCTGGGGTCTTAAATGCTAACAAGCGGCCATCCAAGATGCATCGATTGGTCTCAACCCACCTGGAGCAAAGGAAAATGAAGAACACCAAGGCCACATGACAACTAAGAGCCCAAGAGACAGAAAGGGCCACATGAACCAGAGACCTACATCATCCTGAGACCAGAAGAACTAGTTGGTGCCCGGCCACAATCCATGACTGCCCTGACAGGGAGCACAGCAGAGGACCCCTGAGGGAGCAGGAGATCAGTGGGATACAGACCCCAAATTCTCATAAAAAGACCAAACTTAATGGTCTGACTGAGACTAGAGGAATCCCGGCGGCCATGCTCCCCAGACCTTCTGTTGGCACAGGACAGGAACCATCCCCGAAGACAACTCATCAGACATGAAAGGGACTGGTCAGCGGGTGGGAGAGTGACGCTGATGAAGAGTGAGCTAATTATATCAGGTGGACACTTGAGATTGTGTTGGCAACTCTTGTCTGAAGAGGGGATGGGAGGATAGAGAGAGAGGGAAGCAGGCAAAATTGTCAAGAAAGGAGAGACTGAAAGGGCTGACTCAAGAGGGGGAGAGCAAGTGGGAGTAGGGAGTGAGATGTATGTAAACTTATATGTGACAGACTGATTGGATTTGTAAACGTTCACTTGAAGCTCAATAAAAGTTATTAAAAAAAAAAAGTCAGTGGAGCAGGGGTGGGGATCCGGGGAAAATGGTTTGAGGGGACTTCTATGTCAATTGGCAAAATAATTCTATTATGAAAACATTCTGCATCCCACTTTGAAATGTGGCGTCTGGGGTCTTAAAGGCTAACAAGTGGCCATCTAAGATGCATCAATTGGTCTCAACCCACCTGGAGCAAAGGAAAATGAAGAACACCAAGGTCACACGACAACTAGGAGCCCAAGAGACAGAAAGGGCCACATGAACCAGAGACCTACATCACCCTGAGACCAGAAGAACTAGTTGGTGCCCGGCCACAATTGATGACTGCCCTGACAGGGAGCACAACAGAGAACTCCTGAGGGAACAGGAGATCAGTGGGATGCAGACCCCAAATTCTCATAAAAAGACCATACTTAATGGTCTGACTGAGACTAGAGGAATCCCGGCGGCCATGCTCCCCAGACCTTCCGTCGGCACAGGACAGGAACCATCCCCGAAGACAACTCATCAGACATGAAAGGGACTGGTCAGCGGGTGGGAGAGAAATGCTGATGAAGAGTGAGCTAATTATATCAGGTGGACACTTGAGAGTGTGTTGGCAGCTCTTGTCTGGGGGGGGGGATGGGAGGAGAGAGAGAGAGAGAAGCTGGCAAAATTGTCACGAAAGGAGAGACTGAAAGGGCTGACTCAATAGGGGAAGAGCAGGTGGGAGTACGGAGTAAGATGTATGTAAACTTATATGTGACAGACTGATTGGATTTGTAAACGTTCACTTGAAGCTTAATAAAAGTTAATAAAAAAAAAAAAAAAAAAAACAGAGAAAGATATCACAAGAAAAGAAAATCCTCAATAAAATGCTAGCTAACCAAAAAAAAAAAAAGAAGCCCTGGCCCGGACAGGTTCACTGCAGAGTTCTACCAAACTTTCAGAGAAGAGTTAACACCACTACTACTAAAGGTATTTCAGAGCATAGAAAAGGATGGAATACTACCAAATTCATTCTAGGAAGCTACCATATCCCTGATACCAAAACCAGGTAAAGGCACCACAAGAAAAGAAAATTACAGACCTCTATCCCTCATAAGCTTAGATGTAAAAATCCTCAGCAAAATTCTAGCCACTAGAATTCAACAACATATCAAAAAAATAATTCACCATGGCCAAGTGGGATTCATACCAGGTATGCAGAGATGGTTCAACATTAGAAAAACAATGAATGTAATCCATCATATAAATAAAACAAAAGACAAGAATCACATGATTTTATCAATTGATGCAGAAAAGGCATCTGACAAAGTTGAACACCCATTCACAATAAAAACTCTCAGCAAAATAGGAATAGAAGGAAAATTCCTCAACATAATAAAGGGGATTTGTATAAAGTCAATAGCCAATATCATCCTAAACAGAGAAAGTCTGAAAGCATTCCCCTTGAGACAGGGTACCAGACAAGGATGCCTTTTATCACCACTCTTATACAACATTGTGCTGGAGGTCCTAGCCAGAGCAATTAGGCTAGATAAAGAAATAAAGGGCATCCAGATTGGCAAGGAAGAAGTAAAAGTATCTCTATTTGCAGATGACATGATCTTATACACAGAAAACCCTAGGGACTCCTCAAGAAAACTACTGAAACTAATAAAAGAGTTCAGCAGAGTATCAAGATACAAGATAAACACACAAAAATCAGTTGGATTCCTCCATATTAACAAAAAGAACATCGAAGAGGAAATCACCAAATCAATACCGTTTACAGTAGCCTCCAAGAAGATGAAATACTTAGGAATAAATCTTACCAGAGATATAAAAGGCTTATACAAAGAATACTACAAAACACTTCTGCAAGAAAACAAAAAAGACCTACATAAGTGGAAAAACATACCTTTCTCATGGATAGGAAGACTTAACATTGTAAAAATGTTTTACCAAAATCGATCTATAGATTTAATGCAATTCTGATCTAAATGCCAATGACATTCTTTAATGAGATGGAGAAACAAATCATCAACTTCAAACAGAAGGGAAAGAGGCCCCAGACAAGCAAAGCATTACTGAAAAAGAAGAACAAAGTGGGAGGCCTCACTCTACCTGATTTTAGAACCTATTATACTGCCACAGTAGTCAAAACAGCCTGGTACTGGTACAACAACAGATACATGGACCAGTGGAACAGAATTGAGAATCCAGACATAACTCCAACCACATATGAGCAGTTGTTATTTGACAAAGGCCCCAAAGCAGTTAAATGGGGAAAAGACAGTCTTTTTAACAAATGGTGCTGGCATAATTGGATATCCACCTGCAAAAAAATGAAACAAGACCCATACCTCATACCATGCACAAAAACGAACTCAAAATGGATCAAAGACCTAAATATAAAATCTAAAATGATAAAGATCATGGAAGAAAAAATAGGGACAATGTTAGGAGCCCTAATACATGGCATAAACAGTATATAAAACATAACTAACAATGCAGAAGAAAAACTAGGTAACTGGGAGCTCCTAAAAGTCAGACACCTGTGCTCATCCAAAGACTTCCCCAAAACAGCAGAAAGATTACCTACAGACTGGGAAAAAATTTTTAACTACGACATTTCCAATCAACGCCTGATCTCTAAGATCTACATGATACTGCAAAAACTCAACTACAAAAAGACAAATAACCCAATTCAAAAATGGGCAAAAGATATGAACAGGCACTTCACTAAAGATTACATTCAGGTAGCTAACAGACATGTGAGGAAATGCTCACGATCATTAGCCATGAGAGAAATGCAGATCAAAACTACAATGAGATCCCATCTCACTCCAACAAGGCTGGCATTCATCCAAAAAACACAAAATAATCAATGGTGGAGAGGTTGTGGAGAGACTGGAACACTTATACACTGCTGGTGGGAATGTAGAATGGCACAACCACTTTGGAAATCGATTTGGAGCTTCCTTAAAAAGCTAGAGATAAAACTACCATACTATCCAGCAATCTCACTCCTTGGAATATATCCTAGAGAAATAAAAGCCTTTACAAGAACAGATATATGCACACCCATGTTCATTGCAGCACTGTTTACAATAGCAAAAAGGTGGAAGCAACCAAGGTGTCCATCAACAGATGAATGGATAAATAAATTATGGTATAGTCACACAATGGAATACTACGCACCGATAAAGAACAGTGATGAATCTGTGAAACATTTCATAACATGGAGGAACCTGGAAGGCATTATGCTGAGTGAAATTAGTTGCAAAAGGACAAATGTTGTATAAGACCACTATTATAAGAACTCGAGAAATATTTTAAACAGAGAAGAAAATATCCTTTGGCAGTTAAGAGAGGAGGGAGGGAAAGGTGGTGTATTCACTAATTAGATAGTAGATAAGAACTACTTTAGTTGCCGGGAGAGAACACACAATAAAGGCGAGGTCAGCACAAGTGGACTAAATCAAAAGCAAAGAAGTTTCCTGAATAAACTGAATGTTTCGAAGGCCAGTGTAGCAGGGGCTGGGGTTTGGGGACCATGGTTTCAGGGGACATCTAAGTCAATTGGCATAATAAAATCTATTAAGAAAATATTCTGCATCCCACTTTGGAGAGTGGCATCTGGGGTCTTAAACGCTAGCAAGCGGCCATCTAAGATGCAGCAGTTGGTCTCAATCCACTTGGATCAAAGGAGAATGAAGAACACCAAGGATACAAGGCGATTAAGAGCGCAAGAGACAGAAAGGGTCACATATACCTGAGACTACATCAGCCTGAGACTAGAAGAACTACATGGTGCCCGGCTATCAAGGCTGACAGGGAACTCAACAGACAACCCCTGAGGGAGCAGGAGAGCAGTGGGATTCAGACCCCAAATTCTCGTAAAAAGCCTAGACTTAATGGTCTGACTGAGGCTAGAAGGACCCTGGTGGTCATGGCCCCCAGACCTTCTGTTAGTCCAAGACAGAAACCATTCCCAAAGCAACTCTTCAGTCAGGGATTGGACTGGACAGTAGGACAGAAAAAGATCCTGGTGAGAAATGAACTTCTTGGATCAAATAGACACTTGAGATTATGTTGGCATGTCCTATATGGAGGGGACATGAGTGGGCAGAGAGGGTCAGAAGATGGCGGAATGGACATGAAAAGAGAGAGTGGAGGGAAGGAGTGGACTGTCTCATTAGGGTGAGAGCAATTAGGATTATACAGCAAGGTGTATATATATTTTTGTATGAGAGAGTGACTTGATTTGTAAACTTTCACTTAAAGCACAATAAAAATTAAAAAGAAAAAAGAATTATACTTGCCATTTAGAAGGAAGTTTCACATTTTGGACAGAAATAAAAATTTTAAATGAGTATGTGGAATAATATTTTCTAAATATTTACCTATTTTTCCTGTATTTTCTCTCACACTTTTACTCTCTCTACTTCTGTATTAGTTAAATCTTTTACAATGAGAATATAGTTATATTGTTCCTGTGTGATATAAAACATTTAGACAAAAAAGTAGCTCATAAGGGTCCAGTGAACTGAAATGGTACTTATTTCTGCTTTACCATATTTTCTAATCCTCCCGTTTTTGCTACTCTCAGGAGGTTTTGGAGAGATGCCTACTCCTCCTTGTTTTGGCATTCTGGGACGCTATTATCACCATTCCCTCCCTCTGCTAATACATGGAGCACCATGGGCAGCCCTTCATGTGTGCCTTAAGCAGAACGATGATACTGAGCTTGAATTCCTTTTCTACTAAAACATAGACTTGCCCATATCAAGAGCCTCTAATAGTACCCACTTCTCTGCCATTGTGACAATGCAGGAGTGGGATTTCAGGCTCTGACTGACATTGGCATCCACATAAAGTCCAGGACCGCCCACATACATCAGGGGAAAGAACTGTGCTCCCATATCAGCGTGTAATGGTGCTGTGACCCTGGTTCTACTAAAGTTGCTTCTTTTTTTATCTTCCATGCTCTGGATTTTTCAGGACCTGTTTCTTGATTCTTAATCTCACTTGCTCTGACTTAACTTCTTTCCTGTCTAGTACCTGCTTGCTCCTCCCTTCTTCTGGCACTTGATGCCCTTGTTTGCCTAATCTATCCTGTCTGGAAGGTCCTGCTTCTCCTCCAAGCTTTCCTGGCCACTCCTGCCTCTGGGGGCCAGCACACCATGCTTTCTGAACTTTGGGAGTTCAATGATCAGTAAATTGAAAAAAAAAAAAATGTGGAGAATTGGCAGAAGGCTGCAAGCGCTGATTTTGCCAAATTGGCCATCCAAAAAAAAAAAAAAAACAAGAAATACCAACTATTATCACCATCATTTTATGAAAGAAGGGCATTTCAATGGCAAAAATGAAAGAAGATCATAATCTCAATATAAATAAAAGTATTTCTCAAAGAATGGCAATTAGGCAACATTTCAAAGGCCTGAGGTAGGGGAGGGACAAACAGCTGGAAGGAGCTGCCATATTAGAAATCAGCTGAGCCTGTCTACTACAAGGGACCTTCTTGGAAACCAGAACAAAGCCGCTTCTTGTAGCCTAACTCCCCTTCCCTCCTACCTCAAGGCCTTTTGAGAGAATGCCCCATGCTGTGGAAGCTGAGAAATCACCTTAGCTCTTCTTCTGTCCCAGAAAACTGTGTCCATCAACAGTTGCAGACCACCCAAGAAACATCCAGCAAAGTGAAGCTCACTTTTGTCCGGAGTTCTCTATGCCCATCTAAAAGCTCTGTGTGTTGCTGTTGTTAGGTGCCTTCAAGTTGGTTCCCACTCATAATGACCCTATGTACGACAGAAGGAAACACGGCCTGGTCCTGCACCATCCCCACAATTGTTATGCTTAAGCCCATTGTTGCAGCCACCCCAAAAGAAGGTCTCCTGCTTTTTTGCTGACCCTGTACTTTACCAAGCATGATGTCCTTCTACAGGAACTGATCCCTCCTGATAACATGTCCAAAGTGTGTGAAACGTAGTTTCGCCGTCCTTGCTTCTAGGGAGCATTCTGGCTGTACTTCTTCCAAAACAGATTTGTTCGTTCTTTTGACAGTCCGTGGTATATTCAATATTCTTCACCAGCACCACAAGTCAAAGGCACCAACTCCTCTTCAGCCTTCCTTATTCATCGTCCAACTTCCACACGCATATGAGGCAATCGAAAACACCATGGCTTGGGTCAGGCGCACCTTAGTCTTCAAGGAAACATCTTTGCTTTTTGACATTTGAAAAATGTCTTTTGCAGTAAGCACATTTGCCCAACGCAATGTGTCATTTGATTTCTTGACTGCTGCTTCCATGGGTGTTGATTGTGGATCTAAGTAAAATGAAATCCTTGACAACTTCAATCTTTTGCCTGTTTATCATAATGTTGCTTATTGGTCCAGTCGTGAGGATTTTTTTTTGTTCATATTGAGACATGACCCATACTGAAAGCTGTGGTCTTTGATCTTCATCAGTAAGTGCTTCAAGTCCCCTTCACTTTCAGCAAGTAAGGCTGTGTCATCTGCATAAGGCAGGTTGTTAATGAGTCTTCCTCCAACCCTGATGCCCCCTTCTCCATATACTCTAGCTTCTTGGACTATTTGCTCAGCATAGATTGGATAAGTATGGTGAATGGATAAAACCCTGACACACACCTTTCCTGACTTTAAGCCACATAGCATCCCCTTGTTCTATTCGAACAACTGCCCCTTGATCCATGTACAGGTTCCACTCGAGCACAATTAAGTGTTCTGGAATTCCCATTCTTTGCAATGTTATCCGTAATTTTGTTATGATTCACACAGTCGAATGCCTGTGCATAGTCAATGAAACACATGTAAACATCTTTCTGGTATTCTCTGCTTTCAGCCAGGATCCGTCTGACATCAGAAATGATATTCCTGGTTCCATTTCCTCTTCTGAATTTGGCTTGAATTTCTGGCAGTTCCCTGTTGATGTACTGCTGCAGCCGCTTTTGAATGATCTTCAGCAAAATTTTACTTGCGTGTGATATTAATGACATTGTTCAATAATTTCCACATTCTATTAGATCAAATTTCTTTGGAATAGACATAAATATGGATCTCTTCAAGTCAGTTGGCCAGGTAGCTGCCTTCCAAATTTCTCGGCACGGACAAGTGAGTGCTTCTAGCACTGCATCTGTTTGTTGGAACATCTCCGTTGGTATTCCATCAGTTCCTGCAGCCTTGTTTTTTGCCAGTGCCTTCAGTGCAGCTTGGACCTCTTCTTTCAATACCATTACTTCCTGATCATAGGCTACCTCCTGAAATGGTTGAGTGCTGACCAATTCTTTTTGGTACAGTGACGCTGTATTCCTTCCACCTTCTTTCGGTGCTCCTGTGTCGTTTAGTATTTTCCCCACAGAATCCTTCAGTATCGCAACTAGAGCCTTGAATTTTTTCTTCACTCCTTTCAACTTGAGAAATGCTGAACATGTTCTTCCTGTTTTGATTTTTTAATTCCAGGTCTTTGCACATGCCATTATAATACTTTACTTTTTCTTCTTGAGCCACCCTTTGAAATCTTCTCTTTGGCTCCTTTACTTCATCATTTCTTCTGTTTGCTTTAGCTACTCGATGTTCAAGAGCAAGTTTCAGAGTCTGTGTAGACCTGTCTTTATGTTCTATAGCCTGGGATATTCGACAGCAACTAACAGCAGCAAAGTGTAGAGTTCTTGATTCGCAGAGAGGCTGTAGAGGTGTGGAAAAAGCCCTAGCATAGGTACTTGGGTGAGATTAGGCAGCGGAGCCCATATAGTGCTCATTTTTCACAGACCTGTACCTATCCACAGAAAGGCTTTTGGGGCAATCACTAACGTGCTCCAGTGTAAGATTCTAAAAGCCAAAAAGCACGTATGGATGATTTTTTTTTTTAAGTGATCAAAATTTTGAAATGGAGTCTGTCTTAGTTATCTAGTGCTGCTGCTGTCAACAGAAATCCCACAAGTGGGTGGCTTTGAAGAATAGAACTTCATTTCCTCACAGTTCAGGAGACTAGAAGGTCAAATTCAGCCTGTGGCTCTAGGTCATTTCTTTGTCTATATCACCTTCTAGTACCCAGCAGTCTTTGGAGTTCCTGGGCTTAGAGATTCATCTGCCTCTGTCACCATCAGATCTTCCCCCATATGTGCTTCCTTGTCTCTGTGTCTATTGCTGTTGTTCGTAGGTGTCATTGAGTTGATTCTGACTCATAGCGACTCCATGTGGCAGAACAGAACTGCCCCATAGGGTTTTCTTGGCTATAATCTTTATGGAGCCTTGGTGGCACAGTGGTGAAATCCTCAACTGCTAATTGAGAGGTCAGCAGTTCAAATCCACCAGCCACTCCATGGGAGAAAGATATGGCAGTCTGCTTCTGGAAAGATTACAGCCTTGGAAACTCTATGGGCCAAATCCACTCTGATCTATAGGGTCACTGTGAGTTGGAATAGACTCGAGGGCAGTGGGTTTGGTTTTTTTTGGGTTTTAATCTTTATGGGAGCAGATTGTCAGGTGTTTCTTTCATGGAGCAGCTGGGTGGGTTTGACTCATCAACCTTTTAGCTATCAGCTGAACGCTTAATCATTATGCTACCAGGGCTCCCTTGTGCCTATAAAACAAAAACCCAAACCTGTTCCTGTCAATTCCAACTCATAGTGACCCTATAGGACAGACTAGAACTACCCTATAGGGTTTCCAAGCAGTGGCTTGTGGATTCCAACTGCCAATCTTTTGGTTAGCAGTCATAGCTCTTAACCTCTGTGCACCAGGGTCCTGCGCTGCTCCTTCTATCACTCAGAAATGATTAGGTTTAGGGTGCAGCCTATGCTGACATGCCTTCATTAACATAACAAAGAAAACTCTATTCCCAAACAGAATTACACCCACAGGTATAGGGGTCAAGACTGCAGTGAGTATTTTTGGGGTACACAATTCAATCCGTAACAGAGACCTTTTGTTATATTTAATAAGGCCCATTTTATCACTTACCTTGATTCCAGTTTTAGTTGCCGTGGAGTTGATCCTGACTCATTGTGACCCTATGTATGTCAGAGTAGAACTGCTACGTTGGATTTTCAGTGACTGATTTTTTAGTATGCCACCAGGCCTTTCTTCCCAGGCACCTCTGGGTGGACTCAACCTCCAACCTTTTGGTTAGCAGCTGAGCACGTTGACTGTTTTCACCACCCGGGAACTCTTCACCTTAATCATTCCTCACAAACTTGTCCTGAAGCCAGAAGGCTAAATGGCGTATTATTATGAGGAAGGCAGCCTCAGAGCCCAACTCTTCTAAAAGATGCCTGCTCTGGCTTGTCCTCCTACACCTAGCAGAATAAGTCACGCTTTCTTCTGAAATTGTCCTTGACAAGATAACCACAGAACAGGCCGTAGATGACTCAACTAGCCTCTGGGTGGAGACTTAACCTCCTAATGAAAGAAAATCAACCTCTTCCTCCATCCCGGAGAATCGAACTCCTGTCTAAAGAAAATGCCTACTCATCCCCAAGACCTGCACCTGCATGGAGGTCAATCCTGAATATTCATAATGAATTTGCATTTCTTTGTCTGCTCTCTGTAAAAGCCCACCTTCCCAAGCTGTCTTTAAGCAGTCTTGGAGGCAACAGTCCCAATTGCTCCTTTTCTTGTACAACAAAATAAAGACATCTTTCTGATCTCCCCCCTTGGCCTTTTGTTTATTGGCTGTAACAAGTCACGCTGAGCAAAACTGGGGTTTTCACTTGGCAACAATAATTATTAGTAGTAGTAAATGCCTATGCTCCAACAAATATCCTAATCTTCTCTCTCAGGGCACCAAATCCCATAGTTTTTCATTAGAAAGTAGTGAAAGGAAAGGAGAGGTAATAAAGTCTGAGGAGCCTTCATTATGGAGGAAATTGGCCAATGCTGGCCTAGGCAAGGTGCCCATGAAGGGCAGACCACGGCATAGAAACCCTACTTCCCTATGCACCAAGGAAATTGTAATGATTATTTCTTACAGTGGCCTGGTTCATTTTCTCCAGAAGCTGAGATCTTCACACCCAGGCTTGTTGCTAAAGAACGTAGAAACCAGAAGGAAACATAGTAAGAAAGTTGGAACGTGAAACACGTGGTGAGGTCAAGACACACACCCACATGCCCACACAACACGTGATTTTGTGGTTTCTTTATCACTGTAAACATGATTGCCATTGCTATCGCCATCATTAATTAGAATAAACATTCTTAAAGCTTGCTGCACCATTCATCTGTAGGGCTAAGTAGGATTATTCCGGGCTTTCAGCCCAAGTTCTCTAAAAGCCTAACTGATTAAAAGGTATTAACATTTATATTTTGCCAACACTGATTACACTGATTGTTGGCAAGTGTTTATGTGATAACCAAGACCTAACAGGAGAGATGGAGAAAAGCAGAATGAGCATAACACTTGTGTGTAAGAGGTACCCGCCAGTGACTGAAGTACCCATTTCCTCTTCTGCAAAAGGAGGCTAACCACGATGGTCTGCAAGGAACCTTTTAGATTCAACATTTTATAACTTTGATTTACAGCAAATTTTCAGAAGGCATCTATTGAGTAACATGAGGTTCAAAGTCCTTCAAAGACTAATTATTACATTCTCAGTTTTTACCTTTTTCATCCCATCTCTCCCATCATGTACTCACTTTAACACTTCTAATCAAAACCCCAACCAACCCCTTTACCATCGAGTCGATTCTAACTCACAGCAGCCCTATAAGAGAAGTTCTTTTAAGTCAAGTTTGATGGAATAGAAAATTGAAAATAAATTTAAGTTCTGAGATTATCCATGGCATTTTTCCACATATTTAAATTCTCTGAAATATTTCTTTCTTCAGTGGCATGGAACAGAAAGAGTTCCCTTGAGGTTGGAACTCCAGCAAGCCCAAAATTTGATTACAAAACACCTCTGAAGGAAAATGCTGACAGGGAATACAATGAACTTCTCCTGCCAGAGGCTCCACCATCTCTGGGAACCTGGAAACTTGCTGTTTGTGATAAGAACTAAAGTAACCAACAGGCTTTTGTTGAAAAAAAAAAAAAGACAGAAAAAAAACCCAGAAGTAGTGACTTGCAAGTTTTCAGCAGGCTTATCTCCTCCAGTTCAGAGTACTTGTTTGCCAATTAAGTGTTACTTTTTACAAACGTAAAGTTAAATCAACAACTTTCTTGGCATTCATGCCAATATAAGTAAAAAAGCCTGTGAAATGTGGAATTAATTTTTCAGGTTTTGAAACTGATATACTAGGGTTAGGAAAATAAACCACTTGATGAGTGCTTTGCTGACTCATTTAAACTCCATTTCCAATCATAACCCTTGATTCCCCAACCAAGGAACAGAAAGAAAAAGAGGATGCCATGTGTTCAAAATAGAAATGAGCGGTACTTGGAATAGGGGTCAAATACACGCACTTTTATTTTCATCGTTACTTACTACCACTGGGGCTACTATCGTTGATATCACGTTTTAATAAAGTATCAGAATTCAGTAGTTTACAAAGTAATTGCATGTATTTTTCTCATTTTCCGTGGCCCTCACAGTCCTGCGGCCTAGATAAAAGAGGAAATATCCAGAGATAGTAGGTAATTTAGCATACGTCACCACCCCATCATAATCATCATTTTCATCATCGTCTAGTGAGCACTTATTATTTTCCAGCCCCTACCCCCCACCCCAAGTGCTTTACAGGAATCATCTCATTTAAATCTCACAACAGTTCTGTTCAGTTGGCAGTATTATGATCCCTGTTTAATAGATGAGAAAACATGGTTGATTGGGGAATAGGATCCAGGGCTTATGAGTCCAAGTCCAGTTTTCTTTCCACATTGTTTTAATAATAGTGTCAAAAAAGAGCAAAGAGAATGCTAAAGTTTCCAGTTTGTTTCATATCAGTTTCCTTCAGACAGAAATAAGGCAAGAAAGGGAGCATGAAAAGAAAGTTAAGTTTGCAACCTCTTCCCAAAATAAATACTTACAAAAATGCGGCAGGCAAAAATACTTGGCAAATTTTTTGGAGGTTTATAAATGGCAATGAGTTCACAATTCACCATACTTGCAGCTAAATCAAAAATTCTACTTTTAAATTGGTCACTGATCAAAAAAAGAAACAAACAAAAAAAAAGATTTAGTTAAAAAGCCTGACAGTGTGAGGTGGTCTACTATGACTGAGGAAGTTCTTGGTTTTCCAAACCACAGGGGTAGTTGGAGCTTGGTTGATCTTTGGCTCTATCACATTCAATTTCCACTCAGCAAGTACTTAAGGAGTACCTTTTCTGTGTTTGGTGTTGGGAGATACAGAGGTGAAAAGGACAATTATCGTTCCTGCCCTTGTGGCACTTATTATGATTTAGTGACAAGACAGATATAAACCCCTTAAAAAACCCCATTGCCATCAAGTTGATCCCAACTCATAGTGACTCTACAGGACAGAGTAGAACTGCCCCATATAGGGTTTCTAAGGAGCAGCTGGTGGATTCGAACTGCCAGACTTTTGGTTAGCAGCCATAGCTTGCTATAGCTCTTAACCACTGTTCCACCAGGGCTCCAAGTCAGACATAAGAGAAGTAATTATGAGAGTAATAGGTTTTACAAAAGGGGATTTGTGCTGGTATTAGGAATCAGAGGAGGCTTCCTTGAGGAACCTGAAAGAATGCCAGAGTTAGTCTGATGAAGAGGCAGCACGAGGACTCAGAGGAGAACCTGAGGGGCAGAAACCTAGAGTCCTGCCTACCCTTTGGGGGAAATCTTCAACCCCTTGATTTGACAAAATTTTCCATAATCTACTACAGGGTAGAGGTTTGGGGTGGAGGCCAGGTTATCAGACAGAAAGTCTGTCTTTAAAACGTTTCATTTATTTAGCCAAGAATTTCCACACTCTTAAGAAACCAGTCTCTAACTCCCTTACTCTGGAAGGAGAATGAAGAAAACGCAATGATAGTATATCAGAGTAAACTGTAATAGTGGTTTCATTGATGCTGGGGAAAAAAAAGTGGGGTATGATATTTAGCGTTCATGAGAATAGAAAATAGAAAAAAGAAGGTGATCAAGGTGAGGATGTGAATAGACAAAAGGAGGGAATACCCTAAATGAAATAGAACCATAGTAAGGAAAATCAAAAAATTTAATATGATGAGCTCTCAATTACATGTATCTGTCCTGAAGAATTCACAACACTTTATTCCAGGTGTATTTATTTTGTGCTTGGAGCCATAAGGGGAGACTGTATAGCACAGTAGGTTTACCTTCCTAGGTTCTCTTTAGAATTTTTGGTTCTTTTCCTACTTTGCATATCATTATCTAACTCATTTTAGCAAGTACACAGACATTAGCTTTGAATTGCTAAGAATATCAGTTGATAGGAAATGAAAGCAACCTAAAGGGTGGTAGGAAGAAAGGAAAATGACAGTTTTCTAGAATTAATCTGTGGGCTAAATATTCTTTATGTGCCCATCCAAATGCAGACATCAACCTTTTCCACCAACTTTGTGCTCCAGAGGCTGAACTGCATCAAGGAGTTGCCTCTGGCTTTTGATTGGGTGTGGTCAATGGGAGGCCAGTAGGAGAAGAGAGTTTGGGGGAAGAGGGAAATCGATCTGCTTTGTCATCCTTGATTGGTTTCCATTAACTCAGCCCACAGCTTTGAAAATAGCTTGTTCATCAATCTGGTTGTATGTGCCACCTCTTTCCTGTAGGGACCTAACGTCATAAACCTCTCACACTGAAATAGAAAAAGAAAGTTTGATCAAACAGAAGGGCAATGCAAGGGAAGAGCAAATGTATAGACAAAAAAACGGTATATTTATGAGATAATTTGTTAGAATAATAGACCTATTTGAAAACATCTTTGGCATAGGCCCATCTATTTTCTTGTCATACCAAGAAGAGAGAGAAATAACACCACATTGGGAAGAGCTGAGGAAAGAGACAGCCAGGATCCTTCTGGAAAATGATTCAGCCATGGGACATCAGGAGCAACTATTTGGGAAGAGTTGGTCATGAGCGTGTTACCCAAAGCAGGTCCTGCTCTGTGCAGCTTCTCATCAATAAAGACACACCGAGGTGAGGAGGGAGGAAGAGCATTTATTGCTCAAGTTCACAGGCAATGAGCAAGGAGGTATACATCTGAAATCAAGCTCCCCAAACAAAGGGAAGCAGAACATTTTATACCATCTCTCACAAGGGAGTACACCCAAACATTATGGACTACAGAGTTTATCATGACGTGCAGGCGCAGTAAGACAAATTGCATTTTTTTTCCTTTGGAATGTAGGCTAATAAACTGGGTTTGACTGACTTGAGCCACACCCAGCACTTTGAGAACAATGGACAAGAAGGGCAAGTTCCACTTGGTCTGAGAAGCTCCCAGTTGAGCCACACTCTGCTATCACTTACGGCTTTGTTTGATAATGGCTAAATGGCTACATTGGCTAACAATCCCTTCTTTTCTTTGGGGATATGGCAATATGCCATATTCCCTGGGTTGTGGTGAACATCTTCTAAATAGGGCAACCACTCCTTAATGTTGGGGATTATATTGTATAGAACAGCAGACAAAAATTCCCCTTACAATTAAAGAAAATAAAAATAGTAACAAATAGCCAATTATAGTTAGGCAACCAGGAGATGAGCCAGTCAAAGACATTTGACCTATCTTGGTTAGGAACATGAAGCCAAGTAGCTTTTCGACGTTTTGATAAATCCAACATTTAGTCATGTTGGTCACACTTGCTATGATTGTACTAATTTGACAAAAGCATTAGTATGCCAAAACCATGTGAGGGACAGAGTTAGGAAAAGAACGAAGGTGAGGTACCATAGCTTCATATTTTTATGAAACAGAGTCTAGCTTTAGAGACCTACTATCTTAAACAAGTGAAATGTGAGCAGGAAGGAAAAAAAAACACACTTATCAAACTCTATAGGTTAAAAATTCAGAGTCTCTTAAACAGATACTTCAGGGCTTGTAATGGCTCACAGTTCCAGTTGTCCTAAAGAGTTGTTGTTATAGGGCTGGGGTCTGGAGCAGGTGCTGCTTTCAGCTAGGTATGGTGAGTCCAGGGTTTGACTCCTTTCAGTTTGACCACCATATAGGTGCCAAGAAGCACCTAGAAGGGTCCTTTCCACTTGGGTTGGAGAGGGTCGTCTTTCCAGGCACGCAGCAGGACCCAATCTTCTGGTTGAAATGGGTGGACCGTCACCTCAGGAGGGTGTTCTTGCCTGGCGAGGGTGTATCCGTGGAGAGAATAAAGGACAGCAGACAAAGAACGCAAGTACTCTTGTACAGTTTTTTCACCTAATGCAATTAAATGGTCGTCATTCATCAGTCCATGATTTCTCAGGAGATGCTTCCCACAGACTAGCTCAAAAGGGTTTAATGGGAGCTTGCTTCTGGGAGCCATCTTAACCCTAAGCAAGGCTATAAGAAGAGCTCGTATCCATGTTACTTTTGCTTCTTGACAAACCTTTGCTGTTTCTTTTAAGTGTCTGGTTCATTCTTTCAAACTTTCCAGTGGTTTGTGATCTCCAGGCTGCATGTAGTCATCATTTGATGTTCCGGAAATGATTTTTTTGGTTACATCAGCTACAGAGTGAGGTCCATTATCACTTCCCGTGGAAGCAGGTAATCCAAACACTCCATGGGTTGGATAAAATTCTTAGTAACCTTTCTTCCCATAACTTTCACCACCGGTATTGATTTCTTTGATAAAGCTCTCTTTGGGTTGTTAGTAACTTAAAAGGTGGCTCCTGTGTCCAATAAAAAGTCTATCATTTCTTCCCTGACCTTTACTTTAACCAGGGGCTAATTGGGGTAAACTGGAGTAACACTGGCCCCGATCCCCCTCAGTCCACTCTTTCTCTTGTTGCATCACAACCTTTTTGGGTTCTTTCAGGGCCCTCTGCCTCTTAGGGCATTCTCCCTTCCAATGCCCTTCTTGTATATACCATGTGCATTGGCTTTTCCCTAGTCCCCAGGGGCTGGGTTAACAGGCACCAATGGAACATGTCCAAGCTCAGTCCGTCTTTCATTGCTACACGTCCCCCTCTCCTCCCATTAGTAGACCCGGGTATTCACCACCAGTGAGCAGACCAAGCTAGTCTACTCACCAGCTCCCTTTAACTTCCAGTCCTGGAAGGGGACGCTTTCTGATGGACACTGACTTTTCCTGCCTTCATGCATCCAACAGTAAACTGCTTGCTTGAAATTGAAAAAGCATAACAGTCACCTTTTTTTTACCTGCAAATCCTTGCTTCAAAAGCAAATCTTCTGTTCTCCCAGCAGTTCTGGGTGGTTCTATGTGTCTTTTCAAATGCAAATCTGGGTAGGGCTCAGGCTTTTGACCTAAGCCCCCACTCTATACACAGGGCTACCGGCTTGAAACAAAAAGCCTGTGTTTCTCCTGGGCAAATCCTAGCTCCCCTTTTACCTTATCCCATTACATATTGGCTGAAGGCAGAGTTACACACTCTCTGTAATCTATAATACCCAGTACTCATCTCTAGCATACATTTAGCTCTGCGTTACAGCACTGGGTCTGGGTTTACAGCACTAGGTAGGAGAAATATTCAACATCCATAGCACACTCAGATAAATGCATAATCCTAAATATATAACACTTTTTAAAACATTCAGGTTTAGTCTTCTCCACTTGACTATTTTCCCACTCATACGCATATGACCTTGGGCGTCTGGCTGGGTGGAACCAGTAGACCTTGGCCCTCCTCTCAATCATCCTGCTTACCTGGCCTGGCTTTTGCCCCAGGCCACTCCAGGTGCAGCTTTTCAGCCATTACAGGTAACAACAACCAAAGCAACCATTCAAGAATCAAAAGTTTCCCAAGAGTCTTTGTTCCTTCTCTTACAAAGTTCCATGCTTTCACGAACCTATAACCATTATGAAGAAGAGGACTAGAAAAAACGAGATTTAACCTTGGTTTGAACCATGGTTTTACATTGTTTCTGCTAATTCTTATTTTGCCACAATGACATAATAGCTTCGACATACATTTTCTCATCTCACTTTCTTTCTTCAGTATAGAAGAAACCTAACTGCATTATGGTGTTAGGATTTAAGGATCCATTCTCAAGCCAGGCGGTGTTGCAGAAAAATTTCATTTTAGACTTTTTCATTGAGTCATATCCAAAATAAGAACAATTCTTAAAATATACCCTAGAAGACAACATTCTGGAATGCTCAAATTATTTCCCATGGTACCAAAACCTAAAACTACAGAACACCTATTAAAAATGAAAATATTTGACCTGGCCTTCACTGGCTAAGCATTACCAGATCTATGGTTTATCTACTTTTTGAACAATAGGACTTATTTCTATACTCATCAAGGGAGTTTTTTCCCTTTCCCCAGGGCACCTGACACGGTTCATTCCTCTCATATAGTCCACCACTGAAGGGCCCAAGATCAGTTCCAACCTCAAGGGCCAAAACGAATCTTCCCCAAAGAAAGATTACTGGGGTGCATGTGGTAGAAGCAGTCATTTCCTGTTGGCTGGAGGTGATCTCAGGAATCGGGTAGTGCTGGTCCCAATTCTGGCAGCACCAGGATTTGCTACCCAAAGCAGGTCCTGCTCTGTGTGGCTTCTCATCAATAAAGACACACCAAGGTAAGAAGGGAGGAAGAGCATTTTTTGCAATCTTGCAGGCAAGGAGCAAGGAGGTATATACCTCGAATCAAGCTCACTGAATAAAGGTAGGCAGGACCTTTCATAGCATCTCTCACAAGGAAGTACACAAAAACATTATGGACTGATTTAGGAAATAGTGTTGAAATCATTATTCCCTGTCCTTGAGTGTACATTTGGGCTCACGAGAGCTCACAAGGACTCAAAATGACGCATTAATTGGGCCCTGAGCTAAAGACAATAGATAGAATAATCTTGGAAATATCTTTTAGGGAAACTTTCACATAAGCCAGAACCCAAAAGACTTTCCACTCTATCTTTTTCTATTAACATATAAAAATGAATAGAAATTTGTTGGACCAATGAAGACCCTCCTGACTGTCGTTACTGAAACCTGTACCAGTGATCTTTAAGAAAGACAATTTAAAATGTAGGATGACAGTTTCTAGCCAATCTGTGAAAAGGTGAAGCTTTCAATGGTTTTGCCCATTTGTAATTTTAATATATACCGATGACTCTGTAACCTTCCTTGGACTCGGGCAGGCATGGCTGTGGCAGCGTGCTTGTCCGTTTTCCCATTCTTGCCTATTCTGTAATATTTCCTTGGATTCGGACAGACATTAGCTCTGGCAGCATGCTTCTCTGCTTCTCAACTTTTGTCTTTTGGAGTATATGCCGAATAAAACTTTCTTTTTGCTTTACTAAACTTTGTGATGTTTTTTCCCCTACAACAGGACTACATAGTTTATCACGGCACGCAGGAGCAGTAAGACAAATTGCATTCTTTTTCTTTGGCACATAAACTAGTAAACTGGGTTTGACTGGCTTGAGCCACACTCGGTGCTTTGAGGAGGATAGACAGGAGGGGCCGGTTCCACTTGGTCTGAGCGGCTCCCATCTGAGCCACACCCAGCGCTATCGCTTAAGTTTTTATTTGATAATGACCAAGCAGCTCCTGGCTACACTGGCTGTCAAGCACAGTGAACTTTTCTGTAGCCTCTAAAACTAATAACCGGTTACCATTGAGTCAATTCTGACTCACGGCGCCACCATGTGTGTCAGAGTAGAACTGTGCTCCACAGAGTTTTTTCAAGGCTGATTTTTGGAAGTAGATAGCTAGGCCTTTCTTCTAAGGTACCTCTAGGTGGACTATCTCCAACCTTTCAGTTAGCAGTTGAGTGTGTTAACCATTTGTACTACCCAGGGACTCTTTCTTTCCAAATACTAACCAATGCAGACTGAATTACCAGAATGAGGGCTGTGGATATCATGGTCTTGTGGGACATCTAGCTCGATTAGCATAACAGTTTATAAAGAAAACGTTCTACATCCTACTTTGGTGAGTAGCATCTGGGGTCTTAAAAGCTTGTGAGAAGCCATCTAAGATATTCCACTACTTCCACCCCGTCTGGAACAGGGAGAATGAAGAAAACCTAAGACACAAGGGAAAGATTAGTCCAAAAGACTAATGGACCACAATTACCACAGCCTCCACCAGACTGAGTTCAGCTAGATGTTACCCTGCTACCACCACCAACTGCTCTGACAGGGATCACAATAGAGGGTCCCAGACAGAGCTGGAGAAAAATATAGAACAAAATTCTAACTCACAAAAAAAGATCAGAATTACTGGTCTGACTGGGACTGGAGAAACCCCGAGAGTATGGCCCCTGGACACCCTTTTAACACATTACTGAAATCACTCCTGAGGTTCACCTTTCTTCCAAAGATTAGAAAAAAAACAGGCCCATAAAACAAAATAAGGCTGAATGGGCATACCAGCCCAGGGGCAAGGACTAGAAGGCAGGAGGGGACAGGAAAGCTGGTAATGGGGAACTCAAGATGGAGAAGGGGAGAGTGTTGACATGTCATGCGGTTGGCAAAGAATATCACAAAACAATATATATTAATTATTTAATGAGAAACTAATTTGATCTGTAAACCTTCATCTAAAGTACAATCTTTTTTTTTTTTTTTAAATACTAGCCAATACAAATCTCCAGTGCCCTTTTTCCTCTCCAGGCTCAGGTAAGCCAGCTATAATGAACTCAGTGACCTTACTCTCTCCCTTCTTTCCAAAAGTGAATATTTTGTAAGAATACCCGCCAATTTGGTAACAATTTCATTAAATTACAAACCTCACTCTGGTAATAGTGTAGTAGGAAAAAAATGATTTCTTCTCTCTTTACTATCTCTGTGCTAAAGTTCTACCGGCTTCTTCCCAGTGATATGCATTGAAAAAAAAAAATAACTAAAAATATAAATATAACTAAAAGGCAAGTACTAATCAATAAACAAACTTTTTTCTGATATGTTTAAACCTATCAGCAAATATTTGTTAACTATCTCCATTTCTTAGATTAAAAAAATGATATATATTATACTCTTTCAGGTAAGGCCACTAATTTTAACTTCTGCCATCTTCCTGTGTGGCTCTTGAGTTAACAATGACAGCTAAATTATTTTTTCTCAGCCCAAGAGTAATGTGTTGGGCTTCTCTTTTAATGACAACAATCTTTTTGTTGCCAAATGCTTCACCTCTTAAGTAATGGCTTGAATCTTGGCTGCATTTATAAGATAAGCTTTTTCTCATAACTTTTCACAATGGATTTTCATCAGCCCCTTAATAAAGGAAATTAATATTTGCATCTAACTTCAAGCTCGTGTATCTGAAATTGGACACACCACTGGCATATTCAGACATGATATTTATAAAGGAAAAAAATTTGGCTTAGAGGATTTTTCCCCCCTCATATTTATCTCTACAGGAAAAGAGAAGGAAAATCTACTTGAAGTTAATGAAAAATCAACAGAGGTTGAATGGCAGAGTGGCAGAGTGACTCAAAAGTGAAGACAATAAATTTCTGTAAGTATAGTGTCCTAACTTTCCAAATATGGCCACAAAAATTTTATTTACCTTCTAACATTTCTCAGTAGCACCTAAGACCCAGACAACATGGTTATAAGTGGGTTTGATGTGTAACAGAATATAAACAGCCAAACAATAAAGGCCACAATATGGGTTCTATGGAGTAAATGACATTCGCATTGCTCAGGATATACCACAGGACGATAGCTATGGTCTAACAAAAGCAGGAGTGTCGCCAAGAATTAGCAAGAAACTCCTTTCGGGCAAAGCTGTCAGGTCATTTTTTCCAGAACACAAGCTGAGATTTTGCATAACCTGAGAGTAAACATCCCAGATGCCAGGACTTGAGAAATAGCAAGCTCCAAACTTGTGGAGAAGTGTCTATTCCTGGTCCTGCCTTCTAGCTCTCTGGCTGCCCCACAAGTCTTCTTCCTTCAGTGTTGGGCAAGTACTGCCACATTTGATTTGCCCATATTTTACAGTCTCATGTATTCAAAACTAAATGAGACAATTGCTAATTCAAAGGCAACATCTGTGAGAAATATGATTGCAAACTGAGAAAGCAAGTTGTCTATCAGGAGAGTCATTCATAAATGTTTCTGGCTGCGGCTCACACAGATGGAGTCGTGTACACATGAAATTTTTTCCCACTAGGATTTTCGCCTAACACACAATAAATAATTACAGACCTGAGTAAGTATGCATTGCTATCTGCAGCAAATGTAATGAACTCTCAGATCAAAGCACCATTCAACCTCTTCCCAAGTGCTATTCCCCACTTTGGCTCCTTCCACTTCTGTAGGCAACTTGGGAGGGTTTTTGACTGAAATGTTTGTGCGGATGCAAACACTGTGACTTCCCTCCTGGCGAGGATCTCAACCCTGACGGGATTTAGTGAAAAGAAAATCCTGTGTCTACTTCCCAGCAGCTCTAGAAAAAAGGCCATCAGTCCTGTTTGGGCCAAAGTCAGTGTGGGAGTTGGTCTCTGGTGTGAAGACACCACGTGCACAGAATTTCAGAGTGTTAAGAGTTGAAATCTTAAGGATCAGAGTCCAAAACTCTCACTGTACAGAAACTAAGACCCAAGAGGGTTAGAATGACTTGCCAAATGTCTCATAACTAGTCAATGATAAAACCAGGATTAGAACTCAATTCTCTTGATTCCAAGTTTAGAGAGATTCTTCGTCCCCATTCTGATGCAGAAAATATTTTTTGCATTCATTCACTAATTTATACAACAGATATTTATTCTAGACCTACCTTATGACAAGCAATGTTCTGAATTCTAGAAAAATAACAGGGAACAAGACAAAGTCTTTTACCTCAGTGAGCTTATATTCTAGTGGGAGAGATGAACAAAAAACAGAAAAACAAAGAAACGCATAATATCATGTCAGGTAGTGGTAAATGCTACAGAGAAAATAAGCAAAGGTCAGGGGATAGAGAGTGATGAGGGCTGAGTATTTAAGAGATGGTAATCGGAAAATTCTCTCTGGGGTGATATTTAAGCAGAGTATGAATGAAGTAAGGTTGAGATCTACACAAATAGCCAGGGAGAGAGCGCTCCAGGCAGAGAGAACAGTATGTACAAAGTCCAGGAAGCTGGAATGAGCTTAGCGTGTTTGTGTGTGTCTAGAGGGAAGTAAGTGAAAGAGAACAGTAGGACATGAGGTCAGAGAGGCCACTAGAGGGCTTTCAGCAGAGGAAAAACTTAATCTCAGGTTTTTAAAAGATTACTCTGGCCATTGTGTGGAGAGGGAAGAGAAAAAGAAGGGGTCAGGGAGTCCAATAAGACCATGTCTCTCTCCAGCAGAATTTAAGTTCCTTGAGGGCAGGGTTTTTTGTCTGGCTTATTTATCACTGCATCCCCAGCACCTAGAACAGTGCCTGGCACACAGTAGTTGCCCCATAGATGCTTGCCAAATGAATGGATGTCTGAGAAGCGTAGCCAAGGAGAGAGATGATAGAGCTTGGACTAGGGTAATAGCAGTAGAGATGGAGAGATATGCTTGCATTTGGGAGAAGTTTTGAAAGCAGAAGTGAAAAGACCATATTCAAAATTAAATGTGGATATAGTAAAGAACTCATGAATGATTTCCGGGTTTGGGGCCTAAGCATCTGGATGTGTATAGTGGTGACTTCTTAGAGGGAAACATATTTGGGGGGAAAATCAAGATTTCTGTCTTGATCCTGTTACTTTTGAGCTGCATATTGGTCTTTCAAATAAAAATATTGGGTAAGCAGTTAAATAGAAGTGTCTGGAGCTCAGAGTAGAGGTTAAGGCAAGAGACATAAGTGGATAGTGTTACCCAGAACACGATACGATCACTCCAAGAGTGAGTGTAGATGAAGAGAGTTGAGGAGCCCTAGGGCATTCCAACTTTTACAGATGGGGAGTGGAAAAAGAACCAGCAAAGGACTTTTGTCTAACAGAAAGTAACGCAGGCAAAGAAGCCTGAGAAGAGGAAATCAGGAAGTATGGTATCCTAGAAGCCAATGGATGAAAGTGTATTTCAAAAGAAAGGCATGATGAATGGTCAATTATTTCTGAAAGATTGAGATGGAGACTGAGAATCGACCGTGAGTTTTGGTAACAATGAGGTCACTGGTGACACTGACAAGCGCAGTTTCAGTGGAGTGATGGGGACAAAACCCTCACGGGAGTGGGCTCAAGAGGAAATGAGAGAAAAGAAAGGCAAGACAACAAGAATAGAACTCTTTCTAGGAAATTTGCCATAAAGGGAGTAAAGAAATGGGGAAGGAACAGGAACAGGATCAGGGCATCAAAGGAGGGTTTGGTTTGGTTTGGTTTTCAGCCACAGGCATGCTTGTATTGTGTTATGGATTGAAATGTGTCTTCCAAAAATATTTGTTGGAATCCTAATCCCTATACTTGTGGATGCAATCCCATTTGGGGATAGGACTTTCTTTGTTATGTTAATGAGGCCATATCAGTGTAGGCTATGTCTTAAATCTAACGAATTTTGAGATCTGAAAGGAGCACATTCGACTCAAAGAGAAAAAAAAAGCAAGCACAAATGAGGTAAAGATAGATGGCACATGGAGATCACCAAGGAACCAAGTAACATGGGAGTTACAGAAGATGGGACAAGCGTCTTCCCTCAGAGCCCACAAAGAGCCTTCCCTGAGAGGCAGCAACCAGAATTCAGACTTCTAGCCTCCTGAACTGCGAAAAAATAAATTTCTGTTCTTTAAAACCACTCACTTGTAGTATTTCTTTTATAGCAGCACCAGCAAACAAAGGCGGAATTACTTTGAGGCAAAGAATTCAATTTGGCCTTTGTCTTTGGTTCAGGAAAGAAAACCTGTGGAATTTCCTAAACAATCAAGGCGTCTTTGTTTTATATAACAGCCAGGTAACACTTAAAAACTTTTGCAAAAAACAGGTGGCTACAAAGACCACACATTGTCAGCTAATGTCAGGGAGGGAAGGAGCATGATTCAATCAAACATGCATCTTCAATTATTGAATCAATCATGACTATGCAACGAGACCCCAATAATGACAACGCAATGAAACCAATAAAAGGCTTTGAACTTAAAAGCCCTGGAGCTTCGTGGACTGGCAGGAGGGTAGCCACTCCCTGGGGACAATGGAAGCCTCCCACTAGGACCTCTTCCAGGCTTCACCCTGTGCATCTCTTTGTTTATATCCTTTCTGGTAGTAATAGATAGTTAACTGTAAGTATTGAGAAAATATTTTAATTATTCTGGAATCCAAATTTCTAGGTCAAGGGAGTTGGGGTGACCCACCCAAGCCATTTGCTCTTAAGTGTCTTTTTGAACCTTGAGGCTTGAAGAACCTGATTCTTAAAAGTCACCTTTGAGTCATGCAATGGTCTAGATAAACTAGTAAGGTTGTTTTGCCTTGGGTATTGTGCTCTTTTGACAAATTCAGTCAGTTTCAGGAAACAGACTCCAAAAGCCAGATTGGGAGCTATGATTAGGGTAAACTGGTAATTATTTTAATTGTTCTTTAAGACAATGCTCTATGACAATACTTCTGACCACAAATTTGTTTATCAGTTTTGTTTCGACACTTTTTTCCACAGCAATGCCAGTAAGATTTGGTATGAGAGTGTTTCAAGGTTTTCTCATCTTCAGAACATTTTTGACTTTCTAGTTGAGATGTTACCCCAATTTGCAAAACACATATTGAATAAACTTAAATCAATTTCTATTATTGGCTTAATATTATTTTTGTTTTAACAGTATAGATAAAAAAAAAAAAATGCTGTCGAGTCGATTCTGACTCATAGTGACCCTATAGGACAGAGTGGAACTGCCCCGTAGAGTTTCCAAGGAGCGCCTGGCAGATTCGAACTGCTGACCTCTTGGTTAGCAGCCGTAGCACTTAACCACTATGCCACCAGGGTTTCCACAGTATAGATACTCTTTTTGTAAATTCTGTGAGCTGTTCCAAAGAATTAATGAACCCACAGGGGCAGGGACAGCCAGCAAGTCTGAAGGACTGAGTCCTTCTAACTTGTGAATTCTGACCCAGCTCTGGATGGCTGGTGTCAGAGAAGGGCTTCACAGGCAGCCGGTCTGAAGGACACTGTCCTTTTAACCTCTGGAGCCTGAGAAAAAGTATCACTTGGGTGGTTGGTGATGAAAATGGAGACGTAGGAAAGTGAGGACTGGATCCATTTCCATGTGGGAATTGAGTTTTTGCTGATCCTTACCACACAGCAATAAAGATGGTGTCTCAGTTACCTAGCGCTGCTGTAACAGAAACACCACAAGTGGCTGGCTTTAACAAACAAATTTATTTTCTCCAAAGTTTAGGAGGCTAGAAGTCGAAACTCAGGCCACCAGCTATAGTGAAAGGCTTTGTCTATCAGCTCTGAGGAAAGGCCCTCGTCTCTTTTTAGCTTTTGTTCTTTGGTTCCTTGGTAGTTTGGCATCTATTTTCCCCCATCTTGGATTGCTTCTTTCCTTCCTTGCTTAATCTGTTCTTTTATGTCTCAAAATAGATTGATTTAAGACACACCCTACACTAATACTGCCTTGTTAACATAACAAAGAAAACCCATTCCCAAATGGTATTATAATCACAAGTATAAGGGTTAGGATTTACAACCGGTATTTTTGGTGGACACAGTATAATCCCTAACGAATGGAGTTTGCCCACTCAGCCCCTTGTTTATTAGTGTATAAATTGAAAGGAAGATCCAAGAGAAAGGGAAGAATTCTGTAAAAGAGAAATAGGATAATTGCAAAAGAAAATCTGGAGTAGAGAAGAAAATGGCATCCAATACACAAGTGGAGGGCTTTGCTTTAGAAAAGAGCAGGCACAGTTAATTTGGAAGGGAGGAAAGGCAGAACATACTAGTACAGCTATGATTTGGTGGTCGAAAAGAGAAGTCCTATTCTGATACCTATTTTTTCCCCAGTGAAATTACAAGAGAGTTAATCAGCTGAGAATAAGGAAAAGGAAGGAATGTCTGCGATTTAAAGAAATGGAAGGTGAGGACTGCTGTGGGAGATTAATGCTCAACAAAGTGTTCTATGCAGCACCAGTACACAGTGGAAGAGTTTCAGAGAATTTAAACACCAATTAGCCAAAATATGAGAGGCACTCTGCGGAGGCAGTTAATGGAGAAGGGGAAGGAGTGGCTTAAATAAGAAAAATGGTGCACAAAGGGGAGGCAGGAGATGTTCTAGACAATTTTCATTTGCTTCAAAAATTTAGAAGAGCACATCTGGATGGCATAGATCAATGTTTCTTTCCATAGGAATATAAACATTAAAAATATAAATAAAATATTTCTTCTGAATACAGGATGAAAACATTCGACACCTAGAAAGCATTTTAGTGTTTCATCTGAATAACTCAGAGTGAAACAATATGAACCAGAAACCAGAAAATTCAGGATCCATTGAATATGGCAACATTTAATTATATAACAATTCACCCTGTACAAGACAGAGGATTAACAACTTGTTAAGCTGAAGCAATTATCTAATAATGATAATAATAGTGATAACATGTTCCTTCAGAGGGCTTAAGAGGATAGGAATGAGGAAGACTCATTTAACCTGAAGAGTTTTATTGTTTATTCTCTATGAGGGTTTTTATTTTGAAATGCCTGCTTCCTTTTTTTAAAGAAGGTCTTAATTAATTCCTTTTACTGTTTTAGAAATCTTTCTCTTACTACAGTCTTAGATATCAGTGAGATTCGAGTCTTTGAGTAGTTTGAGGGTTTCCTTTTTCCTTAAACACTTGTAAAACATATAAATTACAATGCAGTAGATCCAAAAAAAGCAATATAAAAAAATAGCTTAGCAAGTTTGACCTTCTTTGGATTAAAGAAAGCATAGCATTGTGATTTTCAAACTGGCTTTACAGGGGCAGGGAGGGGAGGATGTAAAAAACAAAGACACAGCTGATTTTCATACGAAAGTGGATTTAAACAGGTATCTGCCTGGCCCTTATATTTCGCTGCAAGGAAATGTCCTCATAATTAAGTTTCTTTTGTTGTTATTCTGAATTAAAGACGAGCTTTTTATTTGAAACATCTTGCGTTTTGCTAACTCAGGTCTTAATAGAATGTTTTCAAAGTGGTTAATATATTGTACTAATTTAAAACTCTGCTGACTTTCAAAAGAAAGCTTTTCTTTCATTTCCCCTCCTAAATTTCTCTTACCTTTGTTGCTGATATCATCCTTACACGGGGTTTCTGGAGGGGGATCATTGCACACCCAAGATGATGACTACATCACCCATTTGAATTTCTTTTGGTGAAGTAGAAGCTCTTCTGGCCCACACTGTCAAGACCACAGCTAGGCGGCTACTTTTCTGAATGAGCTGAACTCAATGAAAAAGACAGACAAAAGGGTTAGTATTCTACAGTGCTCACTCCTGCTGTGGTCAGGAATGAGCACTGTAGAACAACACTTCTACTTACCCTGTCTGTTACCAAATAAACCGCTTAATCAGGAGTGGACCAGGAATCTGAGAAAGCCTGGCGTAAGTGTGATAAATGCTTGAGAGCCCAACTGAATTGCAGAAATGGGCCTGAGTTGGAACAATTAGCCAATCCAAGGTCATTGTCTTAGTCGTCTAGTGCTGCTATAACAGAAATACCACAGGTGGATGACTTTAACAAAGAGTATTCTCTCCAGTCCAGTAGGCTAGAAGTCCGAATTCAGGGCACCAACTCCAGGAGAAGGCTTTCTCTCTCTGTTGGCTCTAGAAGAAGGTCCTTGTCATCAGTCTTCCCCTGGTGTGGGAGCATCTCAGCACAGGAACCTCAGGTCCAAAGGATGCACTCTGCTCCTGGCATTGTTTTCTTGATGGTACAAGGTCCTCAATTCTCCGCTTGCTTCCCTTTTCTTTTTATGGCTCAAGAGATAAAAAGTGGTACAGGCCACACCCCAGGGAAACTCCTTTTACATTAAATCCGGACTGTGACCTGGTAATGGTATTACAATCCCACTCTAATCTTCTCTAATGTAAAATGGAGGACAACCATAGAATACTGGAAATCATGGCCTAACTAAGTTGATACATTTCTGGGGGCCATAATTCAACCCACAACAGTCATATAATACAATGTTAAAAATTTGGCCTTTGGAGTCCAGCTATACAATTTGTTATTGTTGTTGCTGTTGTTGACTGCTGTCGAGATAGCCCCTAACTCCTCGCAACCCCATGTACAACAGGATTGGGTCCTTGTGTTCCACAGGATTTTCACTGACTGATTTTTTGGAATTAGATCCCCCGGCTCTTCATCTTAGTCTGTCTTAACCACACAATTTAGTAAATATTGAGCATTTAAAGTAATGTCTTCTACTTTCTCTGAGCTGAACTACAAAATGGGGATAATAATATCTCTACCCAGAAAATTGTGAGGGTTATGATGTTGGTAAGGCAATTAGCATATAAGACACGTCCTACTCTATTGCTGGCCAAGGTTGTAGGCTAGGGAGTAGATCTCAGTTAATACTCAGAAGAATCCTATGAGGTAGACTCTATTATTCCCACCTCTGTTTTATAGACAAAGAAATGGAAGCATAGAGAGTTTGAGTGACTTGCTCAAGGTCACACAGCTGGTCATAGGTCTTCGTTCTGAAAGTTCTGTTGAAATGGGAGTTAAGGCTGTGATTGGAATTAGTCAGTGGGTGGAAAAAAGGAAGACATAGCAACAGTGATGCCAGGCAGCAGTCAACATTAGGATCCAACCAGGTAGTGCTAGCTGTTAAGGATGACATATCCATACAAAGATGGACATCAGACAGGCTAGAGCCCTGAAGCCTGGAAGACTGGAAGAATCCGGGGAGGGGGCGGGGATGGAGGGGAATTATTGGTCTCTGTACATAAAGTAAAGTTTCAAAACAAGATATATATATATATTTATATATGTTGTTGCTGTTGTTAGGTGCCGTCGAGTTGGTTCCGACTCATAGCGACCCTATGCACGACAGAACGAAACACTGCCTGGTCCTGAGCCACCCTTACAATCATTGTTGTGCTTGAGCTCATTGTTGCAGCCACTGTGTCAATCCCCCTCGTTGAGGGTCTTCCTCTTTTCCATTGACCCTGTACTCTGCCAAGCATGATGTCTTTCTCCAGAGACTGATCCCTCCTGACAACATGTCCAAAGTATGTAAGACGCAGTCTCGCCATCCTTGCTTCTAAAGAGCATTCTGGTTGAACTCCTTCCAAGACAGATTTGTTTGTTCTTTTGGCAGTCCATGGTATACTCAATATTCTTCACCAACACCACAACCCAAAGGCGTCAACTCTTCTTCAGTCTTCCTTATTCATTGTCCAGCTTTCACATGCATATGATGCGATTGAAAATAACATGGCTTCGGTCAGGTGCACCTTAGTCTTCAGGGTGACATCTTTGCTCTTCAGCACTTTAAAGAGGTCCTTTGCAGCAGATTTGCCCAATGCAATGCGTCTTTTTATTTCTCGATTGCTGCTTCCACGGCTGTTGATTGTGGATCCAAGTCAAATGAAATCCTTGACAACTTCAATCTTTTCTCCATTTATCATGCTGTTGCTTATTGGTCCAGTTGTGAGGATTTTTGTTTTCTTTATGTTGAGGTGTAATCCATACTGAAGGCTGTGGTCTTTGATCTTCATTAGTAAGTGCTTCAAGTCCTCTTCACTTTCAGCAAGCAAGGTTGTGTCATCTGCATAACACAGGTTGTTAATGAGTCTTCCTCCAATCCTGATGCCCCTTTCTTCTTCATGTAGTCCAGCTTCTGGTATTATTTGTTCAGCACACACATTAAATAGGTATGGTGAAAGAATACAACCCTGATGCACACCTTTCCTGACTTTAAACCAATCAGCATCCCCTTGTTTTGTCTGAACAACTGCCCCTTGGTCCATGTAAAGGTTCTTCATGAGCACAATTAAGTGTCCTGGAATTTCCATTCTTCCCAGTGTTATCCATAGTTTGTATGATCCACACAGTTGAATGTCTTTGCATAGTCAATAAAACACAGGTAAACATCCTTCTGGTATTCTCTGCTTTCAGCCAGGATCCACCTGGCATCAGCAATGATATCCCTGGTTCCACGTCCTCTTCTGAAACCAGCCTGAATTTCTGGCAGTTCCCTGTTGATATACTGCTGCAGCAATTTTTGAATGATCTTCAGCAAAATTTTGCTTGCATGTGATATTATTTGCCACATTCAGTTGGATCACCTTTCTTGGGAATAGGCATAAATATGGATCTCTTCCAGTCAGTTGGCAAGGAAGCTGACTTCCATATTTCTTGGCATAGACAAGTGAGCACCTCCAGCCCTAAATCTGTTTGTTGAAACATCTCAATTGATATTCCTTCAATTCCTGGAGCCTTGTTTTTCGCCAGTGCCTTCAGAGCAGCTTTGACTTTTTCCTTCAGTGCCATTGGTTCCTGATCATATGCCACCTCTTGAAATGGTTGAATATCGACTAATTCTTTTTGGTATAATGACTCTGTGTATTCCTTCCATCTTCTTTTGATGCTTCCTGCATCGCTTAATATTTTCCGCATAGAATCCTTCACTATTGCAACTCGAGGCTTGAATTTTTTCTTCAGTTCTTTCAGCTTGAGAAACACTGAGCATGTTCTTCCCTTTTGGTTTTCCATTTCCAGCTCTTTGCACATATCATTATAATATTTTACTTTGTCTTCTCGAGAGGCCCTTTGAAATCTTCTGTTCAGTTCTTTTCCTTTATCAATTCTTCCTTTTGCTTTAGCTGCTCGACATTTGAGAGCAAGTTTCAGAGTCTCCTCTGACATCCATCTTGTTCTTTTCTTTCTTTCCTGTCTTTTCAGTGACCTCTTGCTTTCTTCATGGATGATGTCATTCCACAACTCGTCTGGTCTGTGGTCACTAGTGTTCAATGTGTCAAATCTATTCTTCAGATGGTCTCTAAATTCAGGTGGGATATACTCAAGGTCATATTTTGGCTCTCGAGGACTTTCTCTGATTTTCTTCAGTTTCAGCTTGAACTTGCATATGAGCAATTGATGGTGTGTTCCACAGTCAGCCCCTGGCCTTGTTCTGGCTGACGATATTGAGTTTTTCCATCATCTCTGTCCACAGATGTAGTCAATTTGATTTCTGTGTGTTCTGTCTGGCAAGGTCCATGTGTATAGTCACTGTTTATGTTGGTGAAAGATTTGCAATGAAGAAGTCGTTGGTCTTGCAAAATTCTATCATTCAATTTCTGGCATTGTTTCTATCCCCAAGACCATATTTTCCAACTACTGATCCTTCTTCTTTGTTTCCAACTTTTGCATTCTGATCGCCAGTAATTATCAATGCATCTTGATTGCATGCTCGATCAATTTCAGACTGCAGCAGCTGATAAAAATCTTCTGTTTCTTCATCTTTGGCCCTAGTGGTTGGCACGTAAATTTGAATAATAGTCGTATTAACTAGTCTTCCTTGTAGGCGTATGGATATTATCCTATCACTGACGGGGTTGTACTTCAGGATAGATTTTGAAATGTTCTTTTTGACGATGAATGCAACACCATTCCTCTTCAAGTTGTCATTCCCAGCGTAGTAGACTATATGATTGTCCGATTCAAAATGGCCAATACCAGTCCATTTCAGCTCACTAATGCCTAGGATATCGATGTTTATGTATTCCATTTCATTTTTGACGATTTCCAATTTTCCTAGATTCATACTTTCTACATTCCAGGTTCCGATTATTAATGGATATTTGCAGCTGTTTATTCTCATTTTGAGTCGTACCACATCAGTAAATGAAGGTCCCGAAAGCTTTACTCCATCCACATCATTAAGGTTGACTCTACTTTGAGGAGGCAGCTCTTCCCCAGTCATCTTTTGAGTGCCTTCCAACCTGAGGGGCTCAGCTTCCAGCACTATATCAGAGAATGTTTAGCTGCTATTCATAAGGTTTTCACTGGCTAATGTTTTTCAGGAGTAAACTGCCGGGTCCTTCTTCCTAGTCTGTCTTAGTCTGGAGGCTCAGCTGAAACCTGTCCTCCATGGGTGACCCTGCTGGTATCTGAATACCGGTGGCATAGCTTCCAGCATCACAGCAACACACAAGCCCCCACAGTATGACAAACTGACAGACATGTGGGAGATATGTGTGTATATATATATACACACACACACACATATATGTGCAGGTAATGCTGCAACTATAGGGTATGGGGAATCAGGGCTCCCATTTATCACCTTGAATCCTAAGTCTGATTGGTGGGGAAAATGACTTGGGGAACATAAGGTGTACAAGAGCTTAGCAGTTGCAGCTGAGTCTCCAGTTACAACAAATATAAAGTGTGGCTTAACTCCAAGTTCCATGACATAATGATCATGGTTATGATGATGATGATTGATTGACTGATTGATAACAACAACAACAGCCTCAATAGCTAAGGCAGCGATTTGATGATTTTGATAATAATATGACTGTGATGATGCTAACAATGATGAAACAATGAAGTGGCTGATGCACAGATCTGGTGATTGGGGCAGTGCATACAAATTGGAAGAAGGGGAGTGCACAGTAAATGCACCTGTGAGGATCCAAAGACGATGAAGAAAGAAATCACAGCAAGGGCTGGTGCTATCCATTCTAAGGTACCATCAATTTCATAGACTGTCAGGAGTGTTTGAGGCCCCCCCCCCCCATCATCAGCAAAATTTTTTTGACTTTCTTTTCAGTGACCAGTACTTGATGATGGTTTCAGGTGTAGGAGGTCCTTTGCTGATTTTATTGAACAGAAGCTTGACTTGTGGCTCCTGACAGGGCACAAAACATTGTGCTGTTTGGGGCTTCTGTCTCCTAAACGTATGAGTGTTTGCATCCTTTTGCACAATCTCTACCCCCTTGTCTTAAACTGGATGGTAGCCTGAGGTTGTGGAATTGTGATTAAACTTGTTTTTACTTTTCTTACTTCTCTAAAGGTTATTTCCTTCATTGCTGAATATAGGGCCAGCAATCCTAGGAGCAGGTTCTATCTGGTTTCTCTCTTACTGCCAAATGAGTGTTGAGATTCTTCATTGCTTACCTCCAAAGAGCCTAGGAAATCAGCAGCCAGTTAAACTGGACAGCCTTGCTAGGTTCAAATTCATGTTTATGCTCTCCCTCTCTTTTCCTCTCCTTAGATGTCTCCAGATGGAATTCACCAAAAACACCGTCCTATTTACACGTCTTCCCGTTCCCTGTAGGGCAAACCAACTCTGGGTAGTCAGCACCAAAACTCAGGACAGCTCCTTTCCCTGGGGCTTCCCAGCCAGGTTCCCAGTTTTGGTTTTACAGCAGGGCTGACAGTGGTAGCTAGGAGGTTCTGAGAACTCTTATCTTCATCATGACTTTTAATGCCAGAGTCTGGCAGAATTGTTAAGTTTTATCTTCTGTAATATTTTCAGAGATCTCAAAAATCTGTCGCTGTTGTTAGGTGCCCCTCAAGTTGGTTCCAACTCACAGTGACCCTATCTACCACAGAACAAAACACTGCCCAGTCCTGCCCCATGCTCACAATCGTTGTTATGCTTGAGCTCATTGTTGCAGCCACTGTGTCAAACCATCTCTTGAGGGTCTTCCTCTTTTCCACTGACACTGTACCTTACCAAGCATGATGTCCTTCTCTAGGGACTGATCCCTCCTGACAACATGTCCAAAGGATATAAAATGTAGTCTCAAAATCCTTGCTTTAAAGGAGCATTCTGGCTGTACATCTTCCAAGATGGACCTATTTGTTCTTTTAGCAGTCCTTGGTATATTCAATATTCTTCACCAACACAATTCAAAGGCATCAGTTCTTCTTCAGTCTTCCTTATTCATTGTCCAGCTTTCACATGCATATGATGTGATCGAAAATACCATGGCTTGGGTCAGGTGCAGCTTAGTCTTCAAGGCAACATCCTTGCTTTTCAACACTTTAAAGTGGTCTTTTGCAGCACATTGGCCCAATGAAATACATCTTTTGGTTTCTTGACTGCTGCTTCCATGCTTGTTGATTGTGGATCCAAGTAAAATGAAATCCTTGACAACTTCAATCTTATCTCCATTTATCGTGCTGTTGCTTATTGGTCCAGTTGTGAGGATTTTTGTTTTCTTTATGTTGAGGTGTAATCCATACTGAAGGCTGTGGTCTTTGATCTTCATTAGTAAGTGCTTCAAGTCCTCTTCACTTTCAGCAAGCAAGGTTGTGTCATCTGCATAACGCAGGTTGTTAATGAGTCTTCCTCCAATCCTAATGCCCTGCTTTTCATATAGTCCAGCTTCTCGGATTATTTGCTCAGCATACAAACTGAATAGGTATGGTGAAAGGATACAACCCTAATGAGCACCTTCCTGACTTTAAGCCATGCACTACCCCCTTGTTCTGTCCGAACTGCCTCTTTACCTAAGTACAGTTTTCTCATGAGCACAATTTAGTGTGTGGAATTCCCATTCTTTGAAATGTTATCCATAATTTGTTATGATCCACACAGACAAACGCCTTTGCATAGTCAATAAAACATAAGTAAATGTTCTTCTGGTATTCTCTGCTTTCACCCAGGATCCATTTGACATCAGCAATGATATACCTGGTTCCATGTCCTCTTTTGAACCTGGCCTGAATTTCTGGCAGTTCCCTGCTGATATACTGCTGCAGCAATTTTTGAATGATCTTCAGCAAAATTTTGGTTGCATGTGATATTAATGACATTGTTTGATAATTTCTGCATTTGGTTGGATCATCTTTCTTGGGAATAGGCATAAATATAGATCTCTTCTAGTCAGTTGGCCAGGTAGCTGCCTTCAAAATTTCTTGGCATAGACGCTTTGGCGCTTTCAGCGCTGCATCTGTTTGTTGAAACATCTTAGCTGATGTTCCATCAGTTCCTGGAGGCTTGCTTTTCACCAATGATTTCAGTGCAGCTTGGGCCTCTTCCTTCAGTACCATCAGTTCTTGATCATACGCTACCTCTTAAAATGGTTGAACGTCGAGCAATTCTTTTTGGTATAACGACTCTGTATTTCTTCCATCTTCTTTTTATGCTTCCTGCATCGTTTAATATTTCCCCGATAGAATTCTTCACTATTGCAGCTCGAGGCTTGACTTTTTTCTTCAGTTCTTTCAGCTTGAGAAATGCCAAGCGTGTTCTTCCCCTTTGTTTTTCTGTCTTCAGCTCTTTGCACATGTCATTATAATACTTTACTTTGTCTTCTCGAGCCACCTGCTGAAATCTTCTGTTCAGTTCTTTTACTTCATCATTTCTTCCTTTTGCTTTAGCTGCTGAACGTTCAAGGGCAAGTTTCAGAGCCTCTTCTGACATTCATTTTGGTCTTTTCTTTCTTTCCAGTCTTTTTAACGGCCTCTTGCTTTCTTTATGTATGATGTCCTTGATGTCATTCCACAGCTCGTCTGGTCTTCTTCAGTCATTAGTATTCAATTCGTCAAATCTATTCTTGAGATGGTCTTTAAATTCAGGCAGGATATACTCAAGGTCGTATTTTGGCTCTCATGGACTTGCTCTGATTTTCTTCAGTTTCA
The DNA here is from genome assembly GCF_024166365.1 of Elephas maximus indicus. Lineage (NCBI taxonomy): Eukaryota > Metazoa > Chordata > Mammalia > Proboscidea > Elephantidae > Elephas > Elephas maximus. Next base: position 70,221,082 of record NC_064836.1, read on the forward strand.
TCTTGAACTTGTATATGAGCAATTGATGGTCTGTTACACAGTCTGCCCCTGGCATTGCTCTGGCTGATGATATTGAGCTTTCCATAGTCTCTTTCCACAGGTGTAGTTGATTTGTTTCCTGTGTGTTCCATCTGGTGAGGTCCATGTGTATAGTTGCCGTTTGTGAAAAAAATATTTTCAGTGAAGAAGTCTTTGGTCTTGCAAAATTCTATCATGCAATCTCTGGCATCAATTCTATCAACAAGGCCATATTTTCCAACTACTGATCCTTCTTCTTTGTTTCTAACTTTTGAATTCCAATCACCAGTAATTATCAATGCATCCTGATTGCACATTCAATCAATTTCAGACTGCAGAAGCTGGTAAAAATCTTCAGCTTCTTCACGTTTGGCCTTAGTGGTTGGCGTGTAAATATGAATAATCATCATATTAACTGGTCTTCCTTGTAGGTGTGTGAATATTACCCTATCACTGATAGTGTTATACTTCAGGATTGATCTTGAAATGTTCTTTTTGACAATGCATTCAACGCCATTCCTCTTCAAGTTGTCATTCCCAGCATAGTAGACCATATTATTGACTGATTCAGAATGGCCAATACCAGTCCATTTCAGCTCACTAATGCCTAGGATATCAATGTTTATGCATTCCATTTCATTTTTGACAATTTCCAATTTTTCTAGATTCATACTTCATATATTCCACATTCTGATTATTAGGGGATATTTGTAGCTGTTTCTTCTCATTTTGAGTCATGCCACATCAGTGAATGAAGGTCCCAAAAGCTTGACTCCATCCACATCATTAAGATTGACTCTGAGGCGACAGCTCTTCCCCAGTTGTCTTTTGAGTGCCTTCCAACCTGGGGGCTCATCTTCCAGCACTATATCAGACAATGTTTTGCTGCTATTCATAATTTTCACTGGCTAATTCTTTTCAGAAGTAGCCTTCTGGGTCCTTCTTCCTAGTCTGTCTTAGTCTGGAAGTTCAGCTGAAACCTGTCTGCCATGGGTGACCCTGCTTGTATCTGAATACCAGTGGCATAGCTTCCAGCATCACAGCAACATGGAAATCCCCACAGTAAGACAAACTGAGAGGCATGTGGGGCCTCTCAAAGCCTAAGTGGTAGATAAATGGGGTCAGTAGACACAAGAAGCATATTTGGCCAGTCTCCTTATAAGTCAGCATTCAGAGATCAAAGACTTTTTACTGGCATCTTACAGTCTAAAAAGTCTCAGATGGATGCTTTGGTACACTTAGAATCACAGGCAGGAGGTAAGGCCCCAATCTGGACTCAGTTGAACTTGCTAAATGTATCACTGCCTCTAGGTCCATAACAACATGTTCCTGGATGCTTCCACTAACTTTCAAGAGGACAGGCTGTTCCAGCATCGTTATGACAGATCTTGGAAGCTTTAATTGGCAATTCTAGATTTTACTGAAGCACATATCAGGATATACCCCATGTTCTCTGGGATTTTAAACAGTCTCTGGGATTCTCATCTCAGTTCATATGTACTTGTGGGCGTTCCCAAAGGACTGAGTTGAAATATGGTTCAGAGGCTAGGACTATTACATTTTGGGGGTCAGTGTTCCCTGGGAAGCTTAAGGACCCAGCTAAGTCTCTTCAGGTAGCTGCAAAATGTAAATTGAGAACTCTAGTTTCTCCAGGTTTAACAAAGAGTCATGAGTTGTTACAGAGCGGTCACTCGATTCTCCAGCCTAGCTGTTCTAGCTCACGGGGAAATTTGTGACCTATCTTAATGGAATTCCAAGTATATATTTTTCCATTTGTTACCAGAGCAATAAAACACTTGAAGATTCTTTTCAGATTTTTCATGTTGGGGTGGGACTTTTCTTTGTCTCTGTATGTTTTAGGCCGAAGAAAGCAAAAGCACAGCTGGTATGGGCTTCCTTGGCTAAAGTAACCTCTTACAACAAAGAGTTTTCTTAGATTCAATATGTTCAGTTGAGACTATGCCAGAAAGTGTTAAGTGGACAGATTGACATTTGCCCTCACGTAATAGATGAGTCAGTTAAGTGAGCATGTTTAGAGTAAGTCAGAGACTTAGAAGCCACGTGCATCATTTCAAGAGCATTGAGTGAATTCATAGTTATAAATTACAGGCTCAAGGACTCAGGGCCACCAGCGCTGAGTGCAGCTATAAGAGCAGGCCTTCTTTAGCCATCTGTAGGTTGAAAGAGGAAACACATTTTATCAACTTCTGAACCTCTAAAGGAACCTCTGGACCGGGATTATCCTAGCCAAGGTAAATCTTGATTTAGAAAGAATTGTTGCTGCTGGTGGATCAGGCATTTTGCAGGGGCCTTTCACTTTCAACTGTGAGCTCTGTGAGAATAGGACCTTGTCTCAGTTGTTCACTGTTGGGTCAATGTATCCTAGAACATGCTTGGTCCATAACAGATGCTCAGGAATGTTTGTTGACTGACCGGTATGGCACTCCAGAACACAATTCAAGGGCCCAGTAAGCTTGGCAGATATGGCTGCAGGAGGCTTCAGGCTTCAGGAGAGCCAGATGTGGCATGTTTCTCAGGGCATTGCCTATGAATTAAAATCATTCAGGAAGCTTGTTAAAATGAAGATTCTGAGGCCTTTCTCCCAATGATTCTGATTCAGTAGGTCTCCTACAGTGGGGCTCTAGAACTTCTTTTTATTAAGTACCTTCTGTGGTGAATCTAGGGTGGTCGGTAGTTAGAGAAATACTGTTCTAACACCTCCAGGGTTGTGGCTGAGCCGGTCTCTGGTGCTAGAACTGGGGGCATGATTGAATCAATTTCCCTGAGAAAAGGGGACAAGGTACTGCCTTCACTGTCTTCAGGACATCTCTAAAATACCTCTTCTCCTAAGAATACTCAGAAGCCTGCTGGACTCAATCAAAGGGCCTTAGAGAAACTATGTTCAAAGGTGTGTTTCATATTCAGATGGTGTGGATATCATCCATTTCTGGACATGCCGGTCTCAAGGAAGTCTTCTGAATGGTGGGTGTGATAGCACCTTATTCCATCCTGAGTCTCAAAGAAAAATTTCTCTAGAATTTCAGGCATCCATAATAATAAAATTGCTCTAGCTTCACAACTATACACTTCCTCAGTAACGACAGCCTGGTCTGAACTCCATTATATCAAATTAACTGAGTTGGGGTGTCTCACAAGTATTCAAAAGGTGTAATTGTTACCCTAGGACACATACAATTCCACCACTAAACTCTCCCATTTCTCCTTGATGGGAGAGCAGAAGTGAGGTTTGTTCTAGAAAATGTTAGGGGGCAGCCTGTTAGCCATAGAGATTCCAATGGATAGAGAAGAATTTCTTCCTTCCAGGAAAATTTACTGAAGCTCCGTACGTGTGTTAGACAAGATATAGCATATTCATATGTGAGTTTATGCGGTGAGAGATCATGAGCTTATTACAAGGTAGGGACTGTCCTGCACAACGATTGTGGCCCTAGATTTTTATTCAGAAAAAACCTCCAAATGATCCCAGAAAGATCACCTAAGAAGTTTCTCCTGCAGGAATTGTACTAAGTATTGTAACATTTTCCATGTATCCAGTGATAACCCCTACTTATGTCACAACTACGTGAGGAGTAACATGATGTTTCCCAATGCTCTTATAACACAGGGTTCCAACATGAAGCCTCCTGAGACCACAAGTCTGGAGAGGAAGGAAAAAGAACCAGTGAAGGTATGTTCTGTTGAAAGATAATTACAGACAGTCTTGGCCACAGCAGCTGAACACATATATTTTGCAATCATTGGGGTCTCTGTGTAGTGCAATAGCAGCCATTTGGCTGATTGCTGAAAGGTTGAAGGTTTGCTTCCACCCAGAGGCACTTGGAAAGAAAGTCCTGGCAATCTGCTTCTGAAAAATCAGTCATCGAAAACCCTATGGAGTACAGTTCTACTCTGACACGAATGGGATCTCCATGAGTCAAAACTGACTCAATGTCAACTGGTTTAGCATGTAGCTGACAAATGATAAGTGACACTCCACTAGACTTGGTCTCCATTTAGAGTTCCTGCAAGCCCCAGAAAGGGTAATTCCATGGAATGGGAGTTCAATAATTAAGTCAGAGTTCAAATTTAATTTCATATTTAATTCATAAGACACAGATCAGCTTCTAAAATCTGACAGGGCCAAAAAAATTCCTGAAAAACACAAGTAGATCTTGAGGGCCTGCCAGTCAACTATTGCTACATAACAAACACCCACAAAACCTCAATGGCAACTACGGTAAGCACTTACTTAGCTCACGCATTGTGCATTGGCTGCAGGTTAACTAATCCAGACTAAACTGGCTGGATGCTTCTGCTCCACATGTCTCTCAGCCTCCTCCTGAGACTAACAAGCTACCCTGAGTATGTTCTTCTCCCAGATAGAGCAGAAGTGCAACACATCAGGTGGATACACAAAGTCATTTAAGACCTAGGCTCAGAACTGACACACTGGACATCTGCTTTATTCTATTGGCCAAAACAAGTCTCATGACCAATCCCAAAGTCAAGGGGTGGGGACGTAAACTGTAACCCTTTAATGACAGAAATTGGTTGGTCATATGGCAAAGTAGATGAATAATAGAAAGATAGTGCGATCTACCACAAAGATGATCAACAAACATACCAAATGATCAGACAAACCATAATGGGCCCTCAGCACAGAAGTAAGATGGCCAACAGCCTGTTATTCTAGATCAGGGCTACTTCTTCAAAGAGTGTTCCCTTCATGTGATACCTGGTCTTTGTTAATATTAACTCCAGAGCAAGAAAATGAAATATGGAATCAAATCTCCTATGGTCAATGTATACCTTCTGAAATAGCTCCACAAGAATAAAACTGGTGTCTACTCTACACCTTACATATCATTATTTATTTAATTTCACTTACCATTTCACATTTACTAAGTAAAATATTCAAAATATCTTACACATTCTTTATTATTTGAGCACAGAGAGGTGCTCACTAGTTATTCTACAATAATTATCCAGATAATGAATAAACAACTTCTCATCATTTTTGCTAGGCTTTAACAATCTGACCATCTGGGCGTGGAAAGCATGAACTTCAACATTTCTCTTCAGAGATTTCCAAATCCATTAAATTCTCAGTAGGCTTGGCAGTAATTGTAGAAATAATTGTGTTATGACTACAAAGTAAGAAAGCTAGGTCTATCAGTTGACTTCTTAGAAATTACTATAAAATTTAAAGGAATTCAATGGATTCTTGGCAACTTAACTATGTCCTTGCATTTTCGACATGTCTAAGTCCATTCAAATCACATTTCCTTAGTAATGGTGAAAATATTTTGTAGCATCACAGAGGAATTAAAACAACACTTGGCCATTTCTTTGACTTTTGCGTCATATTTTCAAGATTGCCCTGTGTCTTGACAAGCTTTCTTTCTTGTTTTTCTGTTTTATGCATCTTTCCAGAGTATTTTATCTCAGAACATTTAAACAAGTGCAACTCCTCAGCTGTTCTCAGTTAATATCTTCTGGTTAAATTAGTACACACACTGCAAACGAAAGTTAGCAAGGCTTGTATGCTCCCCTCAGCAGTCTCCAAATCAGGAAGTTCCAAGGAGATCAGACAGGTCATTGCACTTGGAAATGTGGGCATATTTTTTCCAAGATAAAAACACTGTTAAGAAAAAATAAGATGTAGGCGGAGGCAACATGGCACTACAGACAGAAGCACCATGGCTTCCCTCTGCAGCAAAGACCCAAAAAACTAAGTAAAACAGATACAAAAGTCAATCCTAGAACTCTAAGCATCAAGTGAAGGAATAAAGAACTTGATCAAGCACCAAATAGAATAAGAAAGTGACAGAGAAGAGAGAATGAGGAGGGCTACGGAGTGGAGGTCCCCTACCAGCAAACGCAGCATGGATTCGCCCTCTTGGACTACAGCCACCAAGGAACACAGATGGGGAGTACAAGAAGGCAACTTCATGGAGCTCCCAACAAGAGACAGAAAAAAAAAAAAAAAAGAGCAGCCAGTAATTAGGGATACATTCATTCCCACCCCCCACCCTTCTTCCCTGTACAAGGCCTCCACCACTTTCCAATGGGCCACAGTCACTCCGCCAGAGAGACACCAACTCACTCCCACCCAGATTAGCCATCTTGGACCTCAGACACAACGGACTGCAGGCAGGGAGTACAGAGCTCCCAATGGGAGGCAGAGCACCCGGTAACCAGGGATATGTGGTCTCCCACGCCCCTCTTTTCTTCCCTCTACCTGGCCTCCACAACTTTCAAATGGGGCATGGTCACTCGGCTGGAGAGACACGTGATCACTGCAGGCCAGGTCCACCATGCCCCCACCAGCCAACCCCTTTGGTGCCTTTTTTTGTTTTTTCATTTTGTTGTTGTTGGTGTTGTTGTTGTTGTTGCTTCTGTCTCTCTCACTTCTTTCTTTCCTTTCTCCTGCCCAGCTAGCCTTTTGTGCCATCCTCTTCCCTTCTTGATGGGCTGTGATTTTTTTGTTTGTTTGCTTTGTTCTTTTTTTTTTTTTTTTTTCTGTTTCTTCTCCTCTCTCCTTTCCTTTCTCCTGCCCACTAGCCCTGTGCACTGCTCCTGACCTTCTCGAGGGGCCATGCTGCATCACTAGCCTGGAGAGTCACTGCACACAGCCTCCCCAGATCTGTGCCGCCATCACTGACCGGTTCCATGAGCAACATTTTGTTTATTTCTTTTTGTTTGTTTGTTTGTTTGTTTTTGTTGTTTCTTCTCTCTCTGTGTTTCTTCCTTTTCTTTCTTCCACCCACCTAGCCCCATGCACCCCCTACCACTTGGCAGGCAGTGCTGTACCGCTAGACTGGAAAGCCACTGGCACACAACCTTCTAGGTCTGCACCACACACATAGGCCGACTCCCTCAACACCATTTTTTTTTTCTTTATCTTTCCCCTTTTCCTTTTTACTTCACCCTCCCATCTAGGCCTTGTGCTGCTTCCACCCCTTCATGATGGGCCATGCCATGCCATCTGCTGCCAGAGACATCAGCAAGCCCCCACCCCAATTTCACCCAGCCCCCAACAGCTGCCTCCCCATCACTATATGTGTTTTTGTTTTTTTTCTTTTTGGTTCTTTATTTTGTTTGTTGGTGATTTGTTTCTTCTCTCTCTTTCCCCTCTTTCCTTTCCATTCTCCCACCCACCTAGCTCCACACACCACCCAAGCCCCTCCTCCACAGGTCAAGCCACACCACTTGGCTAGAGAGCCACTGGCACACAGCCTCACTGGGTCTGCCTTGCCCCCACTCACCAAATCTTACTGCACAGCTAATTTTTTTTTTTTACTTTTTATTTCTCTTTTCTTTTTCTGCTTTCATTTCTCTCTCTTCTTTCAACCACCCACTTAGTTCTGCATATTACATCTTCTCTTTTCTCCCCTGCCTATCTGCACTATGCACCTAGTGCCACACCCCACAAGTAGCACTGATGTGGTTCCCCATACCCTTCCATGCACTGCTCCAAGGCCTTCCCCATTGGCCCCAGTTCATCCTGTAAACTACTCATCCCCACCCCTCCAAGCTGGCTGGACCCATCCTGCTGCAACATAGCTGAGTGACAGTGCCTGATACCTGGACAAGGTGAAGAAGTATTGTGCCCACAGGCAAGAATGCAACAAAACATGCCCAATCCTTCTGCCCAGGTATAACCAAATTTTTAAAAAGCAGGACAAAACAATCAAATCTACAATCAATAAATAAAGAAAATAAACCCTGAATGGCCCAGAGACAGCAGGCAATATCAAAATATATTTTTAAAAAAGGATAGGATGGCTCCAGATAGTAACCAAAATAAAACACTGGATGACCTTCCATTAGAAGAAAAGGCACTGGAAATACCTGACAGGGAATTTAAAACCCTAATATTTAGGATTCTCCAAGAGATGAAGGAAAATGCAGATAAAAACAAGCAAAAAAATTGGTAAAATCATGGAATATACAGACAAAATGATGGAAGACTCAGAAAAAGCGATGGAATAATTCAGAAAAATAATAGAGGAACAAAATATTAAAATAAATAAACAACCAGAAATCATACAAAAACAGCAATTAGAAATCCAAGAGATAAACAACAAGACTTCAGAGATGGACAGTGCAATACAAGGTTTTAGGAGCAAATTTGAAACAATGGACAACAGGATAAGCAAAATGGGTGACAAAACCTTGGTTACAACTTTGAGAAAAAATCAGAGAAAAGAATGAAGAAAAAAGAAGAAACCCTGAGAACAATGTGGGATACTGTCGAAAGAAAAAATTTGCAAGTGATCAGAGTTCCAGAACAGGGGGAGAAAATGGAAAACAAAAACGGGGTCATTAAAGATTTGCTGACAGAAAACTTCCCTAATATTATGAAAGAGAAAAAGCCAACCACCTAAGAAGCTAAATGAACCCCACATAAGATAGACTCCAAAAGAAAATCACCAAGACATAACATAATCACACTTACTAAAACCAAAGACAAAGAAAGACTTCTGAGAACAGGAGAAGTCATATACAAGGGGAAACAGTAAGACTAAGCTCCGATCACTTGGCAGAAACCATACAGGCAAGAACACAATGGAATGACATATATAAAATCTTTAAAGAAAAAAATGACCAAACAAGAATAATACATGCTGCAAAACTCTCTGTCATAGATTGACTTGTGTCCCCCACAAAATATGTGTCAACTTGGTTGGGCCATGATTCCCAATGCTGTGTGGTTGTCCTCCAATTCATGATTGTAATTTTATGTTAAGAGGATTAGGATGGGATTGTAACACCACCTTATTCAGGACATCTCCCTGATCCAGTGTAAAGGGAGTTTCCCTAGTATGTGGCCTGCACCACCTTTTATCTCTCAAGAGATAAAAGGAAAGGGAAGCAAGCAGAGAGTTGGGGACTTCATACCACCAAGAAAGCAGCACCAGGAGCAGAGGGCATCATTTGGACATGGGTCCCTGTGTCTGAGAAGCTCCTCGACCACAGGAAGATTGCGGACAAGGACCTTCCTCAACAGCCAACACAGAAAGAAAGTCTTCCCCTGGCACCAAAGCCCTAAATTTGGACTTGTAGCCTACTAGACTGTGAGAAAATAAATTTCTCTTTGTTAAAGTCATTCACTTGTGGTATTTCTGTTATGGCAGCACTAGATGACTAAGACACTCTCACTCAAATATGATGACGAAATTAGGACATTTCCAGATAAGCAGATTAAAAGAATACATAAAAACCAAACCAAGCTTAGAAGAATTATTAACGGAGGTCCTTCAGTTAAAGAACCAACAACATCAGATGACAGCCTGAATATAGGACACAAGACACCATCATTCAGCTACCATCCTAGGTAATGAACTTTCAAGGATAAAACAAGACTGAAAGATTTACAACAGGGAACCAGAGATGTGAATCCGTAAATGACAACATCAGAACAATAAAAGTGGGAATAAATGTATGTATAGAACTTTGAAATGGAGAAGAAGTCAAGATGTTATCCAGTAATAAAAGACTGGTTCAAGCTTAAGAAGACAGGGATAAATTTCAAGGTAAACACAAAGAAAGTTAACAAACCTACTCATCAAAATAAAGAAGACAAGGTCTCAGTGAACACGAAATCTACAAAAATGAAAGAAATGAAAAAAAATCCACAAACAAAAGGAATCCAGCACAGAAGAGTAAGAGAAACAAAGGAAATGTCAGCACCATAAAAAAAGAAACAAAATGACAGCAATAAACTCACACCTATCAATAATCACACTGAATGTGAATGGCTTAAATGCACCCATACCGAGACAGAGAGTAATAGAATGGATTAAAAAAAAAAAAAAAAGTACCCATCCATATGCTGTCTACAAGAGACACACTTTAAAAATGAAGACATAAATATATTAAAAATTAAAGGATGGAAAAAAATATGAAGCAAATAGCAACCGTAAAAGAGCAGGAGTGGCAATACTAATTGCAGATAAAATAGACTTTAAACAAAATCTACCATAAAAGACAAGGAAGAACATTATATAATGATTAAAGGGACAACCCACCATGAGGACATAACCTTGATATAAAATCTACTCTTCCAATGACAGGGTCCCAAAATATATAAAACAAACTCTAACAGCATTGAAAAGAGAAAATGACAGTTCCACAATAATAGTAGGAGACTTCAACACACCACTCTCACTAAAGGACAGGATATCTAGAAAGAAACTCAACAAATATACAGAATATCTAAAGGCCACAATCAACCAGCTTGACCTCACAGACATATATAGAACACTTCGCTGAACAGCAGCAAAGTACACATTCTTTACCAACACACATGGAAAGTTCTCCAGGATAGGTCATATCTTAGTCCACAAAGCAACCCTCAACAAAATCTGAAACACTGAGACAATAAAAAGCATCTTCTCTGATCACAACACCATAAAAGTAGAAATTAATAACAGGAAGAGTAGGGAAAAAAAATCAAGTACATGGAAACTGAATAACACCTGGCTTAAAAACCACTGGGTTAATAGAAGAATCAAAGATGGGATCAAAAAATTCCTAGAATCAAGTGAGAATGAAAACACATCATATCAAAACCTTGGGACACAGCAAAGACAGTGTTCAGAGGTCAGTTTACAGAAATAGGCACATACATCAAAAAAGAAGAAAGGGACAAAATCAAAACATTAGCTATACAACTCAAACAAATAAAAAGAGAAAAACAAAAGTAGTCTATGCCAACAGAAGAAAGGAAATAATAAAGATCAGAGAAGAAATAAATGAAATAGAGAATAGAAAAACAACAGAAAGAATCAATAAAACCAAAAGTTGGTTCTTCAAAAGGATCAGCAAAATTGAAAAATGATTGTCCAAACTGAAAAAAGAAAAACAAGAAAGGATGCAAATAACCCAAATAAGGAATGAAATGGGGACGTTACAACAGACCCAATTGAAATAAAAAGGATTATAGCAGAGTACACTTGTTACCAGAGAATGGCCTCGGCTCTTGTTTTTGGTGTAGGAAAGAATTCAAGCACTGAAACAAATAGCGCCAAGCGAGCAGAGGTTTATTAGCAAGCAGAGGGTTAGTAGTAAAAGTACACTTGACTAGGAAGTGTCAAGTGTGCTACTCAGGTAGAGAAAGAATCTGAGTGCCCCCATAGTCGCTTTCTTAGGGTTTTATACTCCTTTTTCTCTTGATCTTCTCTATTAACATTTAAAAGCCAAGACAAGACCCCCCTACGAAGACTATTTCTTTGGCTTAAGGTTTAATCGCCAAGTTAGAGACCTTGTCAAGTTAGGGACTTTATCAAGTTAAGGGCTTTATCAATCAAAGGCCGCTGTAAAGATCATTTCCTTAGCTTAAAGTTTAACTATGTAGGGACCATCTTATTTAGGAATGTCACCACCTTCTGTCTCTTCCTTTGTTGGGATTGTCTTATTGAGAAATGTCACCACCCCCACCTCTTCCTCTTCCCAAGTGAAAGCTCTCCCCCTCCCCCTTACACAATGGAAAACTATAATCTGACAAATTTGAAAACCTGGAGGAAATGGACAAATTTCTAGAAACTACCTACCTAAACCAACACAAAATGATGTTGAAAATCTGAACAGACCCATAACAAGAGGAGAGATTGAAAAGGTATTTAAAATAAAAACTCTCCCCTCCCCTGCCAAAAAAAAACCCTGGCCCAGATGGCTTCACTGGAGAATTGTACCAAACATTCAGAGAAAAGCTTGTGCCAGTATTACTCAAACTATTTCAGAACAGAAAATGAAGGGCTACTTCTGAATTCATATTATGAAGACAGCACAACACTGATACCAAAGCCAGGCAAACTGCCACAAAAAAAAAAAAAAAAAAAAATTACAGATCAATATCTCTCATGAATATAGGCATAACAATTCTCAACAAAATTTAAGCCAAGAGAATTCACCATCATATATTAAATAAATAAATAAATAACATATTACTACCAAGTGGGATTCATACTAGGTATGCAAGGATGGTTCAACATTAGAAAATCAACCAATGTAATCCACCACACAAATAAAACAAAAGAAAAGAACCATATGATCATCTCAATAGACACAAAACAGGGGCGTTGGACAAAGTCCAACACCAATTCCTGATAAAAACTCTCAATAAAATAGGTATAGAAAGGAAATTCCTTAACAAAATAAAGGGTATCTACACCAACATCCAACATCATTCTTAATGGAGAGAGGCTGAAAACATTCCCCCTGAGATCAGGAAAAAGCCAGGATGTCCTTTATCACCACTACTATCTAACATTTTGCTGGAAGTCCTAGCTAGTGCAATAAGGCAAGAAAAAGAAATAAAGGGCATCCAAATTGGTAAGAAAGAAGTAAAATTATCTCTATTTATGGATAATATGATACTATACATAAAGAATCCAAAGGACTCCACAAGAAAATTACTGGAACTAATAGAAAGATTCAGGAGAATAGCAGAATACAAGATAAACATGCAAAAATCAGTTGGATTCCTATACGTCAATATACAGAACGATGAAAAGGAAATCTGAAAAGCTAGCCCCTAAAAAAAATAAAATACTTGGGAATAAATCTAACCAGGTGTCATGGATTGAATTGTGTCCCCCAAAAATATCTGTCAAGTTAGCTAGTATTATATGATTTTCCACCATTTTCAGTGATTTTCCTATGTGTCGTAAATCCTATCACTGTGATGAAATGAGTTGGATTAGTGACAGTTAAATTAATGAGATATACAAGATTAGAGAGTGTCTTAAGCCAATCTCTTTGAGATATAAATGACGGAAACGAGCAAAGAGGCATGGGGACCTCATACCACCAAGAAAGCAGTGCTGGGAGCAGAGCGCATACTCTGGACCTGAGGTTCCTGTGCTGAGATGCTCCCAGCCCAAGGGAAGACTGATGACAAGGACCTTCCTCCACAGCTGACAGAGAGAAAAAGCCTTCCCCTGGAGCCGGTGCCCTGAATTCAGGTTTCTAGCCTACTGGACCGTGAGAGAATAAACTTCTCTTTGTTAAAGCCATCTACTTATAGTATTTCTGTTATAGCAGCACTAGATGACTAAGACACCAGGGCTGTAAAAGACCTATACAAAGAAAATTACAAACCACTACTGCAAGAAACCAAACAAGGCCTAAATAAATAGAAAAATATACCATGCTCATGGATAGGTAAACTCAAAATATGAAAATGTCAATTCTGCCCAAAGCAATCTACCAGTACAATGCAATCATGACCCAAATACCAACAATGTTCTATAAAGAGATGGAAAAACTAATTATTAACTTTATATGGAAAGGAAAGAGGCCCTGAGTATGTAACGTACTATTGAAGAAAAAGAATAAAGTAGGAGACCTCTCACTACCTGACCTCAGAACCTACTACACAGCTATGGTAGTCAAAACAGCCTGGCACTGGCACATTGACCAACGGAATAGAATGGAGAAGCCAGATGTAAATCCATCCACCTACAGTCACCTGATCTTTGACAAAGGCCCCAAATACATCAAATAGGGGGAAGACAGCCTTTTTAACAAATGGTGCTGGCAAAACTGGATGCCCATCTGTAAAAAAAAAAGAAAATGAAGCAGGACCCATACCTCACACCATACCTGCAAACTAGTTCAAAATGGATCAAAGACCTAAATATAAAACCAAAAACTATAAAGACCATAGAAGAAAAAATAGGATCAATGTTTGAGGCCCTAATACACAGCATAAACAGCATACGAACCATAAGTAACAATACACAAACAACAGAAGTAAGCTAGATAACTGGGATCTTCTAAAAACTAAACACAAACTCATCAGAAGACTTCACCAAAAGAGTAAAGAACCTAAAGACTGGGAAAAAATTTTGGCTATGACAAATCTGACAAAGTTCTAATCTCTGAAATCTACACAAAAATCCAACACCTCTACAACAAAAAGACAAATAATCTAATTAAAAAATGGACCAAGAATGTAAACAGATACTTCACCAAAGAAGACATCCAGGCAGCTAACAGACACATGAGGAAATGCTCGAGATCACTAGCCATTAAAATATGCAAATCAAAACTACGAGAGAGGTCAAGGTGGAGCCAACATGGTGCTATAGACAGAAGCGCCATGCCGTCCCTCTACAATGAAGACCCAAAAACCTAAGTAAAACATATACAAAAGTCAATCCAGGGCCCTTAGTACCAAATGAAAGAATAAAAAACTGGATCAAACATCTAAATGAAATAAGAAACTGAGAGAGAACACAGAAGGAGGAGAGCTACAGAGCAGAGGTCCCATACCAGCTAATGTGGCTGGATTTGCCATCTTGGGCTACAGGCACCAAAGATCTCAGGCAGGGAGTATGGGAAGGCAACTCACAGAACTCCTAACAGGAGACAGAGCACTCAGTAACCAGAGACACATGCTTTCCCACCCTGCATCCTTCTTTCCTCTACACAGCCTCCACTGCTTCCCAAGTGACCATGATAGCTCACTGCTGCAGGGATCAGCTCTGCCCCCACTGGATGGCTCCCTCAGCACCATTTTTTTTGTTGGTTGGTTTTTTTTAGTTTGTATTTTTGTTTGCTTTTGATCTTTCTTTTTTTTTGGCTTTTGTTGTTGTTGTCATTGCTTCTCTCTCTCTCCCTTCCTTCCTTTCTTTTCTCCCTTCCACTCAGCCCTGTGCACTGCCCCTTCTGGAGGGGCTGTGCTGCACAGCCTCATTGAAAAGTCACTGTTCAAGGCCTCCACAGCTCTGTGCCACCATCTCTGACCAGCTCCCTCAGTGCCATTTTATTTATAGTTTATTTATTTGGTTGGTTGGTTTTGGTCTTTTTTTTCCTCCTGTTTTTTGTCTGTTTGTTTGCTGTTTTAATCATCTAGTGCTGCTATAACAGAAATGCCACAAGTGGATGGCTTTAACAAAGAGAAATTTATTTCCTCACAGAAAAGTAGGCTAAAAATCCAGATTTAGGGCATCAGCTCCAGGGGAAAGGCATTCTCTCTCTGTTGGCCTTCTCATCAATGTTCTCCTGGACTAGGAGCTTCTCTGCTCCGGAACTCTGGGTCCAAAGGACTCACTCTGCTCCCGGTGCTTCTTTCTTGGTGGTATGAGGTCCCCGTGTCTCTCTGCTTGCTTCTATCTTTTATGTCTCAAGAGATTGCCTCAAGACGCAATCCAATCCTGGGGGTTGAATCCTGCCTCACTAACACAACTGCCGCACATCCTCCCTCATTAACATTATAGAGGCAGGATTTACAACGTATAGGAAATTCACACAATACTGGGAATTATGGCCCAGCCCAACTGATACACGCATTTTTCGGGGGGACATAATTCAACCCATGACATTTGTTTGTTATTGTTTCTTCTCTCTCTCCCTTCCATCCTTTCTTTTCTCCCACCCATCCAGCCCCATACCCTGCTCCCACTTCTTGGTGGGTTGTGCTGTACTGCTCAAACAACCCATCCCTGCCCCTCCACCACTGGTGGGCCCACCCTGCTGCTCCATGGTTGAGTGACCACCCTGCCCACCTGAACGAAGTGGTGAGAAGTATTGTGCCCACAGGCAAGTAAGCAACAAAATACACCCAACCCACCTTCCCAGACACAACAAAATAAAACAAAAAAGCAGGAAGAAACAATCAAATCTACAACCAATAAATGAAGAAAATAATTCCTGAATGTCTTGGAGACAGCAGACAATATCAACACATATTTTAAAAAAAAAATGGAGAGGGTAGCTCCAGAAAGCAACCAAACTAAAACATCAGATGCCTTCCACTAAAAGAAAAGTCACTTGCACTACCTTACAGGGAATTCAGAATCTAATATTCAGAGTTCTCCAACAGATGAAGGAAAATGCAGACCAAAATAATGAAAAAAAAAATAGACAAAATCGTGGAAAATACAGAGAAAATCATGCAAAAGACAGAAAACACAATGGAAGAAATCAAGAAAATAATACAGGAACTAAGCATCAACATGAATAAGCAACTAGGGCAATTAGAGAAAGAGCAATTAGAAATCTAAAAAGAGCAATTAGAAATCCAAAACATAAGTAAGATTACAGAAATGGACACTGCAATAGAAGGTTTTAGGAGCAGATTTGAAACAATGGAAGGAAACAGGATCAGTGAAACTGAAGCCAAATACTTGGAAACCATTATGTTTGATGAAAACTCAGAAAAAAGAATGAAGAAACCCTGAGAACAATGGAGGATACAGTTAAAAGCAGAAATTTGTGTGTGATCAGAGTTCAAGACCGGGGGGAAATGGGAAACACAGAGAGGATCATTGAGGATTTGCTGACAGAAAACTTCCCTAAAATTATGAAAGATGAAAAGCCAACTACCTAAGAAGCTCTACGAATCCCATGTAGGACAGGCCTCAAAAGAAAAATGACAAGACATACCATAATCACACTCACTCACCAAAGACAAAGAATCTTGAGAACAGCTCAAGAAAAATGAAAAGTTACATATAAAAGGGAAACAATAAGACTAAGCTGTGATTACTTGGCAGAAGCCATGCACGCAAGTAGGCAATGGGATGACATATATAAAATATGGAAAGAAAAAAACTGTCAAGTAAGAATAATATATCCTACAAAACTCTCACTCAAATATGATGGCAAAGTTAAGACATTTCCAGATAAGCAGAAATTAAAGGCATACTTAAAAAACAACCCAAGCTTATAAGAATCATTGAAGGGAGCCCTTCAGTTAGAGAACAAACGACGTCAGACAACAACCTGAATATAGCACATAAGACAGCATCAGCCAGAAACCAACCTACATAATGAACTCTCAAGGATAAAAGAAAACTAAAAGACTTACAACAGGAAACCAGAGATGTCAATTTGTAAATGACAACAATGTCAGAACAATAAAAGAGGGAATAAATGGTGTAGGTATAGAACTTTCAAACAGAGAGGAAGTTAAGGCATTATCAAGTAATAAAAGACTAGTTTAAACTTAAGAAGGTAGGGAAAAATTTCAAGGTAATCATAAACAAAGTTAACAGACCTACTCATCTAAATAAGGAAGAAAAACACAAAGTCTCAGTAAATACAAAATCCATAAAAATGAAAGAAACTAACAAAAAATACAAAAAAAAAGGAATTCAGCACAGAAGAGTAAGAGGAACAAAGAAAATGTCAACATCATAAAAAAAAAAAAGCACTACAACATGACAGCAATAAACTCACACCTATCAATGATCACACTGAATGTAAATGGCTTAAATGCACCCATAAAGAGACAGACAGTGACAGAATGGATTAAAAAAAAAAAAAGACCCATCAATACGCTGTCAACAAAAGACACACCATAGTAACAAAGACATAAACATATTAAAAATCAAAGGTTGGAAAAAAAATATATCAAGCAGACAGCAACCAAAAAAGAGCTGTTATAACAATACTAATCTCAGATAAAATAGACATTAAAATAAAATTCACCATTAAAGACAAAAAGGACATTATATAATCATTAAAGGGAAAACCACCAAGAAGACATAACCATAATAAATACCTATGCACCCAAAGACAACGCTCCAAAACATAAAAACAAAAAAACTCTAACAGCACTGAAAAGACAAACTGATAGATCCACAACAGGAGATGTCAACGCACCACTCTCAGTAAAGGACAGAACACCTAGAAAGAAATTCAACAGAGATACAAAAGATCTAAAGGCTACAATCAACCAACTTGACCTCACAGACGTGTATAGAACACTCCATGCAACAACTGCAAAGTACACCTTCTTTTCCAGCACACATGGAACGTTTTCCAGAATGAACCACATCTTAGGCCACAAAGCAGCCCTCAACAAAATCCAAAACACAGACAATACAAAGCATCTTCTCTGATCAAAGTGCCATATAAGGAGAAACTAACAACAGGAAGAGCAAGGGAAAAAAATCAAATACATGGAAATGAAATAACACCCTGTTTAAACCACTGGGTAGTAGAAGAAAACAAAGATGGAATCAAGAAAACTTTAGAATCAAACATGAATGAAAACACGTCCTGCCAAAACCTTTGGAACACAGCAAAGGCGGTGCTCAGAGGTCAGTTTATAGCAATAGATGCACACATCAAAAAGAAGAAAGGAACAAAATCAAGGCATTAGCTACACAACTAGAACAAATAGAAAGAAAAAAGCAAAAGAAACACACAGCCACCAGAAGAAAGAACATGATAAAGATCAGAGTAGAAATAAATGAAATAAAGAATAGAAAAACAACAGAAAGAATCAACAAAACCAAAAGTTGGTTCTTCAAGAGCATCAACAAAATCGACAAACCATTGGCCAAACTGACAAAAGAAAAACAGGAGACTATGCAAATAACCCAAATAAGAAATAATATGGTGACATTACAACAGACCCATCTGAAATAAAAAGGATCATAACAGTACTATGAAAAGCTATACTCTAACAAATTTGAAACACTAGAGGAAACAGACAAATTTCTAGAAACACTCTACCTACCCAAACTAATATAAACTGAATTTGAAAAATCTGAACAGACCTATAACAAGAGATTGAACAGATAATTAAAAAAAAAAAAACTCCCAGGAAAAAAAGAACTGGCCCAGATGTCTTCACTAGAGAATTCTACCAAACATTCAGAGAAGAGTTAACACCAGTACTACTAAAGGTATGTCAGAGCATAGAGAAAGATGGAATACTCCCAAACTCATTCTATGAAGCCAGCATAACCCTAATAACAAAAGCAGGTAAAGACATCACACACGCAGAAAAATAAAATTACAGACCCATATCTCTCATGGACATAGACACAAAAATCTTCAACAAAATCTAGCCAATAGAATTTAACAACATAGCAACATAGCAAAAAATAATCCGCCATGACCAAGAAAACTACAAGACACTACTGCAAGAAACCAAAGGAGGCCTACATCAGTCAAAAAATACACCATGTTCGTGGATAGGAAGAATCAACATCGTGAAAACATCAGTCCTACCCAAAACGGCCTACAGATTCAATGCAATCCCGATTCAATTTCCAATGACATTTTTTAATGCGTTGGAGAAACAAATCACTAACTTCATATGGAAATGGAAGAGGATCCTGGTAAGTAAAGCATTACTGAAGAAGAACAAAATGGGAAGCGTCACACTTCCTGATTTTAGAACCTATTATACCACCACAGTAGTCAGAACAGACTGGTACTGGTCCAACAACAAGCACATAGACTAATGGAACAGAATTAAGATTCCAGACTTAAATTCATCCACCTATGAGCAACTGATATTTGACAAAGGCCCAAAGTCTGCTAAATGGGGAAAAGACAGTCTTTTTAACAAATGATGTTAGCACAACTGGATATCCATCTGTAAAAAAATGAAACAAGACCTACACCTCACACCATGTACAAAAACTAACTCAAAATGGATCAAAGACCTAAATTTAAAATCTAAAATGATAAAGATCATAGAAGAAAAAAATAGGAGCCCTAGTACATGGCATAAACAGAATACAAACCATAACTAACAATGCACAAACCCCAGAAGAGAAACTAGATAACTGGGAGCTCCTAAAAATCAAACACTCTCATCAAAAGACCACCAAAGCATAAAAAGATAACCCACAGACTGGGAAAAAAAAATTTGGCTATGACATATTTGATAAGGGTCAAATCTCTAAAATCTACAAGATACTGCAACACCTCAACAACAAAAAGACAACCCAATTTAAAAATGGGCAAGGGATTTGAACAGACACTTCACCAGAGAAGATATTCAGGCAGCTAACAGATATATGAGGAAATGCTCGCAATCATTAGCCATCAGAGAAATGCAAATCAAAACTACAATGAGATACCATCTCACCCTAATAAAGCTAGCACTAATCCAAAACACACAAAATAATAAATTTTGGAGAGGTTGTGGAGAAACTGGAACACTTATACACTGCTGCTGGGAATGTAAAATGGTACAAACACTTTGAGAATTGATTTGGCACTTCCTTTAGAAACAGAAGCACCATATGATCCAGCAATATCACTTCTAGGAATATATCCTAGAGAAACAAGAGCCATCACATGAATAGGTATATGCACACCCATGTTCATTGTAGCACTGTTCACAATAGCAAAAAAGATGTAAATTACCTAAGTGCCCATCAACAGGTGACTGGATAAACAAATTTATGGTACATACAATGGAATACTATGAAACTACAAAGAAAAATGATGCATCTGTGAAACATCTCACAACATGGACAAATCTAAAGACATTGTGCTGAGTGAAAATAATCAGTCACAAAAGGACAAATACTGTATGAGGCCACTATTATAAGAACTCAAGAAAAGGTACAAACACAGAAGAAAACATTCTTTGATGGTTATGAGGCAGGGAGGGAGGGAGGGGAATTCACTAGATAGTAGACAAGAATTATCTTAGGTGAAGGGAAGGACAACACACAGTATGGAGGAAGTCAGCACAACTGGACTAAACTAAAAGCTAAGAAGTTTCCTGAACACCGCCAAACACTTTGAGGGACAGAGTAACTGGGCCTGGGGTCTGGGGACCATGGTTTTGGGGGACATCTAGGTCAAGTGGCATAACAAAGTTTATTAAGAATATGTTCTGCATCCCTCTTTGGTGAGTGGTGTCTGGGGTCTTAAAAGCTTGCGGGCGGCCATCTAAGATGCATCCCAACATATTTGGAGCAAAGGAGAATGAAGAACACCAAAGACACAAGGAAAATATTAGGCCAAGAGACAAAAGCGCTGCATAAACCAGAGACTCCATCAGCATGAGACCAGAAGAACTAGGTGGTGCCTGGCTACCACCAATGACCCCCCTGACAGGGAACACAACAGACAGTCCCCGACAGAGCAGGAGAAAAGGGTGGAGTATAACTCAAATTCACCTAAAAAGACCAAACTTAATGGTCTGACTGATACTGGAGGAAGCCTCAAAGCCATGGCCCCTGGATGCTCTGTTTACCCAGAACTAAAACAGTCCCATAAGCCCACTCTTTAGACAAAGATTAGACTGTACTATAAAACATAAAATGACACTCTCGTACAGAGTCTTCTTAGTTCAAGCAGATAAATAGTGAAAAAATCAAAATCCAAGCAGATACAGGAGTCCAAACAGGCAGCTCCTGTCCAGAGGTGGGACGAGAAGGCAAGAAGGGACAGGAGCTGGGTGGATGGACACAGAAGAGGGGGAATGTGCTGTTACGTTATAAGGATTGCAACTAGTGTCACATAACAATATGTGTATAAACTTTGTATGAGAAATTAACTTGAGTTGTAAACTTTCGCCTAAAGCACAATTAAAAAAAAAAAAAAAGGTACTCCATTGTTCCCACCCCATCTGGTGCAAGAAAGAGTGAAGAAAACGAAAGACACAGGGGAAAGATTAGTCCAAAACACTAATGGACCACAGCTACCACAGCCTCCACCAGACTTGAGTTCAGCACAACTGGATGGTGCCCAGCTACCACCACTGACTGTTTTGACAGGGGTTACAATAGAGGGTTCCATACAGAGCTGGAGAAAAATGTAGAACAAAATTCTTACTCACAAAAAAAAGACCAGGCTTACTGGTCTGACAGAGACTGGAGAAACCCTGAAAATGGCCCCTGGACACTGTTTTAGCTCAGTAATGAAGTCAGTCCTGAGGTTCACCCTTCAGCCAAAGATTAGACAGGCCCATAACACAAAATGAGACTAAATGGACACACCAGCCCAGGGGCAAGGACGAGAAGGCAGGAGGCGACAGGAAAGCTGGTAACAGGAAACTCAAGGTGGAGAAGGGGAGAGTGTTAACACGTCGTGGGGTTGGCAACCAATGTCAAAAAACAATATGTGTGTTGTTTGATGAGCAAATAATTTGCTCTGTGAACCTTCATCTGAAGTAAAATAAAAAAAAATTTTAAAGAAGAAAATAAGATGTATGTCGTCTTGGTTGCCTGCATTATCAATAATTATCACTAGAAAAATATCTGTGCAGCCACAGTCTCACAGGGGCATGTAAGTAAAGTGAACAAAGATTTATTTAATGATGTCTAAATGTGTTTCATTAAATTGTAATGATGTCTATTTAATGAAACACATTTAGACATCATTAAATAAATCTTTGTTCATTAGGTAATCCCCTGTATTTTTCTAAATAAGCTTCCAAGGACAAACAGTAATACCATCATGGCAGCGAACAAGTGTAAGATGTCCCTGTACAGGGAAATCACATGAGGGCTCTTCAAACTTTTTAATATTGTTAAAGTAAAGAGTTAGGCCACCAAGAGTTTCCACAGAAAGGACTGTGACTGGACACCCCATGAGCTCATCTTCATTCTGTGTCACCACTGCTAGAACTGGGGCTTTTAAACTTTTGGCCACAACACACAGTGGGAAAAAAAAAAAAGTTAATATCACAACTCAGTACATACATCAAACACCCAGGCACACACAGGCACGAGCAACTGAATTAACATTTTCAGGAAATGGCATTTACCCTCACTACAGCCTTCAATACGGATTATACCTCAACGTAAAGAAAACAAAAATCCTCACAACTGGACCAATACGCAACATCATGATAAATGGAGAAAATCTTGAAGTTGTCAAGGACTTCATTTTACATGGATCCACAATCAACGCCCATGGAAAGAGCAGTTGAGAAATCAAACGATGTATTGCATTGGGCAAATCTACTGTAAAAGACCTCTTTAAAGTATTTAAAAAACAAAGATGTCCCTTTGAGAACCAAGGTGCATCCGACCAAAGCCGTAGCAGCTGCAACAATGAGTTCAAACATAGCAATGATTGTGCGGATGGAGCAAGACCAGGCAGTGTTTCATTTTGTTGAACATAGGGTCGCTATGAGTTGGAACCGACTCAACAGCACCTAACAATAGTAACAACACTTGTGATGCACTCTGATATTTTGATTCTCTTCTATTTCATTATTTTTTTCAAATGCTGATGGCAACGCAATGAAATTGATTTAATAACATACTGACAGGTTGGGACACACTGCATGTTGGAGAAACTGAGCTTTAGTGGATGTCAAATTTCAGGTTCCAGGATGGGTGTCAAAGAACAGGATGTTAAAGTCCTGGAAATCTGAGCCCAAGGCAATGCTTTGGTGCTTTAGCTCAGGAAAGCAAGAGTGAAGGGGAAAGGAAGTCAGGGTAAGAGAACAACGCATGTAACGTGGTGTATTACCGAGCTGATCACGGCTTCACAAGAAAACACGGCTAGTTGCTAGTCACAAGGGAGGGACGTGTCTAGAGTGGCTGCATGGAATCATTACACCTTAGGAGAGTCTTTTGTAGGAAGTAGAGGAGGAAGACAAGCTCTTGACTGCTAGCTCCTTCCTGTCTGCTGTCTCCCATTGGTCAAAATTTGCCCCATTTTAACCAGCACCAGTGCACTTCTGGATAATGTCACTCAGTTCCTTCAGGCAGAGTCTCCCCCAGTCAGGGTTAGACCTTGTGTTAAAGCTCCTAGGACACCTGCCCATGGAGGAGATGCCAATGCATGCTCTCATCCACAATGGAACCTGAGACAACCTGAGATGAGGTGGTGGTCATGGCAGCTAGGGCCTTAAAACCACGGGGATGACACAAGCTGTCACTGTGGCTGCTCTGACCAGGAAGCAGGGCAAGAAGCCAAGATCTATGAGTCAGGTAGAACCAAGCACATCTGGAGAGGCCCCAAAGTCAGGGCCATTATATCTGGGAAAGCACAGACCTTGAAATTGAACAGACCAAAGTTCGAACTCTTAGATCTCCACTTCCCAGCTGTGTGATATCTGTGGAAGTTGCTTTACCTTGAAGAACTGTTATAAAAACTAGAGATAACATATGATTTCTTCCACATAAGTCTTTCAGATCTCTTATTAGATATATTGGAATCCTCGCAGTGCAGTGGTTAAGAGCTCAGGCTGCTAACCAAAATCCACCAGCCAATGGGGCAGTTCTGCTCTGTCCTATAGGGTCGCTATGAGTCAGAATCAACTCGACAGCAATGGATTTTTTTTTTTTAATTAGCCATATTGCTAGATAGTTAATAATACTACTATAAATAATATTTACTTTTTTGTTTATTAATGTAACAAACTTGCTAAACTTGTGAATTCTAATAATTTATATGTGGTGTTTTTGTTTTATTCTCTATTTAAAGAATCATATCTGCTAATGATACTTTAGCTTCTTACTTTCTTATCCTACTGCTTTAAAAAATTTTTAAACTTCACTTTCTGTGCTGGCTAGAGTCCCCAGTAGAGTGCTGAATAGAAGCATAGAAATGGGCGTAATCTTGAAGGGGAAGTTTTCAGTGTTTCACCATTAAGTTTGATGTCTGCTGTAGGTTTTTTTTTTTGTTATAGTTTATCAGATTAACAAATTCCCTTTGATGTCTAGTTTGCTAAGTTCTTTTTTTTAACCAGAAATAGCTGCTTTATCAAACAATATTTCAGCATCTGTTGAAATGATAATATTTTTCTTTTGATCTGTTAATGTGGAGAATATCATAGATTTTTCTAATGTTTTTTTAAGAAATGCTTGTATTCCTAAAATAAACACAACTTGGGTGTGATATATTATTCTTTTTATAAATTGCTGAATTGGCTTTAGTAACATTTTATTTAAGATTACTGTGTCTACGTTTCCCGAGTGAGATTTACCTGCAATTTTCCTTTCTTGTATTGTCCACATTGGGTTTTTGGAATCAAGTTAACACTAAACCCGTTGCCCTCTAGTCACTTCCGACTGTCAGCAACCCTACAGACAGACTAGAACTGCCCCAAAGAGTTTCCGAGGAGTAGCTGATAGATTCGAACTGCCAACCTTTTGGTTAGCGGCCGAGCTCTTAACCACTGCTCCACTTGAGCTCCGAGGTAACACCGCCCTCATTAAGTGAGTTGAGAAATGTTCCCTTCTTTTACTCTGCTTTGGGACAGTGTCTGTAAAATTGGAATTTTTTTTTCTTAGCAGTTTGGTTGAACTCCGTGGTAAAAACACCTACCCATTAAAAAAAACGTTGCCATCTAGTATTAACCACTGTGCCACCAGAGCTCCAAAACCATCTAGGCCTGGCGTTTTCTCTGTGAAAAGATCTTTACTACTGATTCAATTTATTTAAAGTTTAGAGTTGAATCGTTTTCTGGTGAGTTACATTTTTCTAAGAAATTTTCCATTTCACATAAATTTTCAAAACAACTGCCATAAAGTAATTCAAACTATCCTTGCATTGCCTGTTTCATGCCAAAATTTATATTCCCTTTTTCATCTCTGATAGGTCTCTGGGTGGTGCAAACTGTTTGCACTCAACTACTAGTATAAAGGTCAATGGTTCAAACCCACCCAATGGTGATGCAGAAGACAGGCTTGGCAATCTGCTTCCATAAAGGTTATAGCCACAAAAACCCTATGGAGTAGTCCTACTCTGTAACATGTGGCTTCTCCATGAGTCAGAATCAATTTGGCAGCAACGGATTTGGTTTTTGGCTTTTTCATACCTAATATTGTTTACTTGGGATGGCTCTTTTTTTTTTTTCTTGAATGATCTTGCCAAAGATTTGTCAATTTTATTGGTCTTTCCAAAGAACTAAATTCTAGTTTTGTTTATCTTCTCTATTCTATGCTTATTTTCTATTGCATTAATTTCTATGTCTTTATTATTTCCTTTCTTTCAGGGTCTTTAGGTTTACTTTTCTGTTCTTTTCCTATACTTTTAAGATGGGTCTATGGCACACTAATTTCCAATCTTTGTTGTTAGCTTAATATAATCATTTAAATGTAAAATTTCTTTCTAATTACTGCATTACCTGCCTCCCACAAGTTTCAGTTGTAGTATTTTCACTATAATTCCATCTAAACATTTTCCAGTTTCACTATGATTTCTCCTGGTGGCACAGTGGTTAAGAGCTCAGCTGCCAACCAAAATGGCGTTCAAATCCACCAGTCGCTCCTCAGAAACTCTTTGGGCAGTTCTGCTCACTCCTACAGGGTCGATATGAGTTGGAATTGACTCAACAGCAATGGGTTTGGGGTTTGTTTACCGAGAAATGTTTCTTCATTTCCAGGCGTGTGGAGTTTCATTGATTATCTTTTGGTTATCGCTTTCTAGTTTAATTGCATCACGCTCAAAGAATGATACAGACTTTGAAAAATGTTACCGTTCTTTATGGCTTACTGTAATATGGCCAATTTTTGCAAACATTGCCTGCATGCTTATGAAGAATGTATATTCTGCATTAAGGGGCACATTCCTACATATGTCAGTTAGAAAAAATTTGTTAACCATATGGTTTACATCTCCATTTTCCTTACCGATGTCTTACCTGCTCCACCACTTAACTTCTATTTCTCTTTTAGTTCTGTAAGTTTTTGTTTTGTTCATTTTGAGATACATTATTAGGTATATACAAATTTCAAATTATTTTTTCTTCCTGCTGATTTAGGCAACCCTGGTGGCATAGTAGTTAAGAGCTACGGCTGTTAACCAAAAGGTCTGCAGTTCAAATCCATCAGGTGCTCCTTGAAAACTCTATCAGGCAGTTCTACTCTGTCCTATAGGGTCTCTACGAATCAGAATCGACCTGATGGCAGTGGGTTTTTTTTTTGTGTGTGTGTGAGTACTAAGAAGTACCTAATTATGCTTTTTGCCATAATTCATATTTTTCTGATATTACAATTGTTACAGCAGCTTTCTTTTGCCCAGAATTTGTCTAATATATTTTCCCATCCTTGTACTTTCAATCTTTCTGCCTTCCTATATTTTATGTTTGTCTTATAAAATTGACATAGCTAGATTTTGCTTTGTCATCCGGTCTAATAATCTTTATATTTTAGCTGGAGCATTTATCCCATATTTTTAAGACAAGAGTTTATTGTGTTTCAGTAAAATTTTACACAGCAAATTAGACTCCCATTTGACAATTTCTATACAGACTATTCATCGATATCCCATTTCCTTTTTTTTAAGTTCTTTACATTTTCATTTATATCCTCCATTTTAAATGGTGTTTTCTATTTGACTGTCTTTTTTACATTCCTTTTTCTCACATCTCTTGCCTTCTTTTAAACTGATTATTTTATCATACTTTTTTCCCTCTCTTTTTTTTCCTCTACTAGCTCTGAAGTTGTGCACTCTGTTTTTATTCTTTTAGTGGCCTTTCTAGAAATTATAAAATACATACCACAAAAGTCATTCTCTTTACCTTCTTCTCAGGCATCACAATTTTAACTTCAGCTATTCCCTTTCCAACTTAAATGCTACTGTTTTCTAATACTTTAGTTAAACCCTATACTTCATTCTCCAAACTTTATTTTAATTTACCAGTGTCTTTTTCTTATTCCATCTCAGAATTTATGTCTAGGGTCATTTTTACTCTTTCTGAAAGATATTCTCTAGAAACATATCCTTCAGAAAGTAGTTTAGTGACAATCTTTTGTCAGTAAACTCAGTTTTTAGGTTTGCCTGAAAATGTTGTAATTTTGCCCTTTTTTTCTTTTAATTTTTATTGTGTTTTAAGTGAAAGTTTACAAATCAAGTCAGTCTCTCACACAAAAACTTATATACACCTTGCTACATACTCCCAATTGCTCTCCCCCTAATGAGACAGCCCACTCCCTCCCTCCACTCTCTCTTGTCGAATCCGTTCCACCAGCTTCTAACCCCCTATACTCTCTCATCTCCCCTCCAGACAGGAGACGCCAACATAGTCTCAAGTGTTCACCCGATCCAAGAAGCTGACTCCTTACCAGCATCCCTCTCCATCCCATTGTCCAGTCCATTCCTTGTTTGAAGAGTTGGCTTTGGGAATGGTTCCTGTCCTGGGCCAAGAGAAGGTCTGGGGCCATGACCATGGGGGTCCTTCTAGTCTCAGTCAGACCATTAAGTCTGGTCTTTCTACAAGAATTTTGGGTCTGCATCCCACTGCTCTCCTGCTCCCTCAGGGGTTCTCTGTTGTATTTCCTGTCAGGGCAGCCATGGGTTGTAGCCGGGCACCATCTAGTTCTGGTCTCAGGCTGATGTAGTCTCTGGTTTATGTGGCCCTTTCTGTCTCTTGGGCTCGTAATTACCTTTTGTCCTTGGTGTTGTTCATTCTCCTTTGGTCCAGGTGGGTTGAGATCAATTGATGCATTTAGATGGCCGCTTGCTAGCGTTTAAGACCCCAGACACCACTCTCCAAAGTGGGATGCAGAATATTTCCTTATAGATTTTATTATGCCAATTGACTTAGATGTCCCCTGATACCATGGTCCCCAAACCCCCGCCCCTGCTACACTGGCCTTTGAAGCATTCAGTTTATTCAGGAAATTTCTTTGCTTTTGGTTTAGTCCAGTCCTGCTGACCTCTCCTTTATTGTGTGTTGTCTTGCCCTTCACCTAAAGTAGTTCTTATCTACTATCTACTTAGTGAATATCCCTTTCCCACCATCCTTCCCTCCCCCTTCTCATAACCATCAAAGAATATATTTTCTTCTCTTTTTAAACTATTTCTCGACTTCTTATAATAGTGGTCTTATACAATATTTGTTGTTTTGCAACTAATTTCACTCAGCATAATGCCTTCCAGATTCCTCCATGTTATGAAATGTTTCACAGATTCATCACTGTACCTCATCGATGGATAGTATTCCAATGTGTGAATATACCGTAATTTATTTAACCACTCATCCATTGATGGGCACCTTGGTTGCTTCCATCTTTTTGCTATCGTAAACAGTGATGCAGTGAACATGGGTGTGCATATTTCTTTCATGTAAAGGCTCTTCTTTCTCTAGGATATATTCCAAGAAGTGGAATTGCTGGATCATATGGTAGTTCTAGTTCTAGCTTTTTAAGGACGTGCCAAATCGATTTCCAAAGTGGTTGTACCATTTTACATTCCCACCAGCAGTGTATAAGTGTTCCAGTTTCTCCACAACCTCTCCAACATTTATTATTTTGTGTTTTTTGGTTTAATGCTAGCCTTGTTGGAGTGAGATGGAATCTCATTATAGTTTCGATTTGCATTTCTGTAATGGCTAACGATCCTGAGCATTTCCTCATGTATCTGTTAGCTACCTGAATATTGTCTTTAGTGAAGTGTCTGTTCATATCTTCTGCCCATTTTTGAATTGGGTTATTTGTCTTTTTGTAGTTGAGTTTTTGCAGTATCATGTAGATTTTAGAGATCAGGCACTGGTCGGAAATGTCATAGCTAAAAACTTTTTCCCAGTCTGTAGGTAATCTTTTACGCTTTTGGTGAAGTCTTTGGATAAGCATAGGTGTTTGGTTTTTAGAAGCTCCCAGTTATTTAGTTTTTCTTCTGCATTGTTAGTAAAGTTTTGTATACTGTTTATGCCATGTATTAGGGCTTCTAACATTGCCCCTATTTTTTCTTCCATGATCTTTATGATTTTAGATTTTATATTTAGGTCTTTGATCCATTTTGAGTTCGTTTTTGTACATGGTGTGAGGTGTGGGTCTTGTTTCATTTCTTTTGCAGATGGATATCCAGTTATGCCAGAACCATTTGCTAAAAAGACTGTCTTTTTCCCCGTTTAACTGCTTTGGGGCCTTTGTCAAATATCAACTGCTCATATGTGGATGGAGTTATGTCTGGATTCTCAATTCTGTTCCACTGGTCCTTGTATCTGTTGTTGTACCAGTACCAGGCTGTTTTGACTACTGTGGCAGTATAATAGGTTCTAAAATCAGGTAGAGTGAGGCCTCCCACTTTGTTCTTCTTTTTCAGTAATGCTTTACTTATCCAGGGCCTCTTTCTGTTCCATATGAAGTTGGTGATTTGTTTCTCCATCTCATTAAAGAATGTCATTGGAATTTGGATTAGAATTGCCTTAAATCTATAGATCACTTTTGGTAGAATAGACATTTTTGTGTTGTTAAGTTTTCCTATCCATGAGTAAGATATGTTTTTCCACTTATGTAGGTCTCTTTTGGTTTTTTGCAGAAGTGTTGTGTAGTTTTCTTTGTATAAATCTTTTACATCTCTGGTAAGATTTATTCCTAAGTATTTTATCTTCTTGGGGGCTACTGTGAATGGTATTGATTTGGTGATTTCCTCCTCGATGTTCTTGTTGTTGCTGTAGAGGGATCCAGCTGATTTTTGTATGTTTATCTTGTATCCCGATGCTCTGCTGAACTCTTCTATTAGTTTCCTTGAGGATTCCTTAGGGTTTTCTGTGTATAAGATCATGTCATCTGCAAATAGAGATACTTTTATTCCTTCCTTGCCAATCTGGATGCCCTTTATTTCTTTATCTAGCCTAATTGCTCTGGCTAGGACTTCCAGCACAATGTTGAATAAGAGTGGTGATAAAGGGCATCCTTGTCTGGTTCCCGATCTCAAGGGGAATGCTTTCAGACTCTCTCCATTTAGGATGATGTTGGCTGCTGCCTTTGTATAAATGCCATTTATTAGGTTGAAGAGTTTTCCTTCCATTCCTATTTTGCCGAGAGTTTTTATCATGAATGGGTGTTGGACTTCGTCAAATGCTTTTTCTGCATCCATTGATAAAATCATGTGATTCTTGTCTTTTGTTTTATTTGTATGATGGATTACACTAAATTGTTTTTCTAATGTTGAACCATCCCTGCATACCTGGTATGAATCCCACTTGGTCATGGTGAATTAATTTTTTGATATGTCGTTGAATTCTATTGGCTAGAATTTTGTTGAGAATTTTTACATCTAAGTTCATGAAGGATAGAGATCTGTAATTTTCTTTTTTTGTGGTGCCTTTTTAGCTGGTTTTAGTATCAGGGATATGCTGGCATCATAGAATGAGTTTGGGCGTATTCCGTCCTTTATATTTTATGCTCTGAAATACCTTTAATAGTACTGGCGTTAACTCTTCTCTGAAAGTTTGGCAGAACTCTGCAGTGAACTGTCCGGGCCAGGGCTTTTTTTGTTGGGAATTTTTTGATTACCTTTTCAACCTCTTCTTTTGTTATGGGTTTATTTAGTTTTTCTACCTCTGTTTGTGTTAGTTTAGGTAGGTAGTGTGTTTCTAGGAATTCATCCATTTCTTCCAGGTTTTCAAATTTGTTAGACTACAATTTTTTGTAGTAATCTGATATGATTCTTTTAACTTCAGTTGGATCTCTTGTAATATTGCCCATCTTATTTCTTATTTGGGTTATTTGCTTCCTCTCCTGTTTTTCTTTTGTCAGTTTGGCCAATGGTTTAAAATTTTTTCCAGAGAACCAACTTTTGGTCTCGTTAATTCTTTCAATTATTTTTCTGTTTTCTATTTCATTTAATTCTGCTCTAATTTTTATTATTTGCTTTCTTCTTGTGCCTGAGTGTTTCTTTTGTTGCTGTCTTTTTATTTGTTCAAGTCATTGGGATAATTCTTTGATTTTGGCCCTTTCTTCTTTTTGGATATAAATTGACCTCTGAGCACTGCTTTCGCTGTGTCCCAAAGGTTCTGACAGGAAGTGTTTTCATTCTCATTGGATTCTATGAATTTCTTTATTCCATCCTTAATGTCATCTATAATCCAGTCTTTTTTGAACAGGGTATTGTTCAGTTTCCAAGTGTTTGATTTCTTTTCCCTGCTTTTTCTGTTATTGATTGTTACTTTTATGGCCTTATGGTGTGAGAGGATGCTTTGTAATATTTCAATGTTTTGGATTCTGCTAAGGCTTGCTTTATGACCTAATATGTGGTCTATTCTAGAGAAATTCCATATGTACTAGAAAAGAAAGTATACTTGTCTGCTGTTGGGTGGAGCGTTCTGTGTATGTCTACAAGGTCAAGCTGGTTTATTGTGGCATTTAGATCTTCCGTGTCTTTACTGAGCTTTTTTCTGGATGTCCTGTCGTTCACTGAAAGTGGCATGTTAAAGTCTCCTACTATTTGTGGAGCTATCTCACTTTTCAATGCTGATAGAGTTTGTTTTATGTATCTTGCAGCCCTGTCATTGGGTGCATAAATATTTAATATGGTTATATCTTCTTGTTATATTGTCCTTTTAATCATTATATAATGTCCTTCCTTATCTTTTGTGATGGATTTAACTGTAAAGTCTATTTTGTCAGAAATTAGCATTGCCACTCCTGGTCTTTTTGATTATTGTTTGCTGGATATATTTTTTCTATCCTTTGAGTTTTAGTATGTTTGTGTCTCTAAGTCTAAGGTGTGTCTCTTGTAGGCAGCATATAGATGGATCATGTTTTTTAATCCATTCTGCCACTCTCTGTCTCTTTATTGGTGCAGTTAGTCCATTTATATTCGGCATAATTATGGATAGGTATGAATTTAGTGCTATCATTTTGATGTCCTTTTTCATGTGTTGTTGACAGTTTCTTTTTCCCACTTAATTTTATGTGCTGAGTGGATTACCTTTATGTACTGTCCTTTCCTCATATTCGTTTTTGTTGATTTTGTTTCTGGCGAGTCTCTATTTTTTTCTCGTATTTTATTTTGATGTGTGTGATAGTTTGTCTCCTTTGCGGTTACCTTATTACTTATCCCTATTCTCCTAAATTTAAACCTAACATTTATTCCTTTGTATCGCCTTGACTTCCTCCACATATGGAAGATCTATGACTACATTTCTTAGTCCCTCTTTATTGTTTTAATGCTGTCATCTTTTACATAATAACATTGCTGCTTCCCTGTCTTGAGCATTTTTTTTATGTTGGTTTATTTTTGCAATTTCCCTGTTTGGGTTGACTTCTGATTGCTCTGCCCAGGGTTCTAGTCTTGGGTTGATACCTGATATTATTGATTTTCTAGCCAAAGAACTCCGTTTAGTATTTCTTGTCGCTTTAGTTTGGTTTTTACAAATTCCCTAAACTTCTGTTTATCTGGAAATGTCCTAATTTCACCTTCATATTTGAGAGACAGTTTTATATATAATTCTTGCCTGGCAATTTTTTTCCTTCAATTTTTTATATAAGTCATCGCTTTGCCTTCTTGCCTGCATGGTTTCTGCTGAGTAGTCCAAGCTTATTCTTGTTGACTCTGCTTTGTAGGTGACTTTTCGTTTATCCCTAGGTGCTCTTAAAATTCTCTCTTTATCTTTGGTTTTGGCAAGTTTGACTATAATATGTCTTGGCGACTTTCTTTTAAAATCTGCCTTACATGGAGTTCGATAAACATCTTGGGTAGATATCTTCTCACCTTTCACGATAGCAGGGAAGTTTTCTGCCAACAAATCTTCAACAATTCTCTCTATTTTCTGTTATCCTTCCCTGTTCTGGTACTCTGATCATTCATAGGTTATTTCTCTTGATAGAGTCCCACATGATTCTTAAGGTTTCTTCATTTTTTTTTTTAATTCTTTTATCTGATTTTTCTTCAAATATATTGGTGCCAAGTGCTTTATCTTCAGGTTCACAAATTCTGCCTTCCACTTGCTGAATTCAGTGCTCCTCTGACTTTCTATTGAGTTGTCTAACTTTGTTAATCTTATGAATTTCTGATTGCTGTCTGTCTATGAATTTTCCTAGCTTATTAAATTTTTCATTATGTTACTGAATAATCTTTTTCATTTCTTCAACTGCTTTATCTGTATGTTCCTTGGCTTGTTCTGTGTATTGCCTGATCTCATTTCTGATGTCTTGAAGTGTTCTGTATATTAATCGTTTGTATTCTGCCTCTGGTAATTCCAGGAAGGCACTCTGGTCTAGAAGACCCTTTGATTCTTTTTTTTTTTTTTTTTTTTAGAGCTTGTTGAGGCTATCATGGTCTGTTTCTTTATGTGACTTTATATTGACTGTTGTCTCTGAGCCATCTATAAGTTATTGTATTAGTTTGTTTTATGCTTGCTTACTGTGCCATAGCTTCCTGCTTTGTTTTGTTTTGATATGTCCAAATGGGTTGCTTGTGTGAGCTAGCTTGATTATTTTCGCCTTTGGAGCTCTGACGTCCTGTCCCCAGATGGCTAGAGCTGTTATCAGGCATATCAGTCTAGGAGTCTATTAACTTTTCTTGTATGAATTCAGTTCAGGTGTCTAGGTAGCTGATCATCAAGTGCATGGTACAGGTTCTGTCCTATAGTCTTAGAGGGGCGGGGTGATTGGTGTAGGTACCAGTATCTGGTTGCAGCAGGGTGTCATGCTCTGAACAATGCAGGGGTCTGAGAATCATCCTCCCAGTGTCTCTGAAGAATGTGTGTCCCTGTTGCCTAGAGCATACAGGTGGGTGGGTTCTACAGACAGACCATGGGCACCCAATATTTTTGGTTGTAAGGGCTAGGAGGTACCAGTTATCCTTGGACCCCTGTTGTGGGTAGCTGGGTAACCTGAGTGGAGCCACCAGTCCTTAGGCCCCTGAAGTGAGTAGGTGAGGATCCTGTTTAATAGGCAAAGGAATGTCAAACATCAAACACCCACCTCTCCACCGTACAGGTGAAACAGTTGTAGTCTGCCAACAAGGGCCTATTCTCCTGAAATAGACCCACACAGGTCCATGTAGGGGGAAAGGTACTCAAAGTCCATGAACAGTTTATGCCTGGACAGGAGGCACTTCTGTCCTGAGCTCCCCCGGTTAGTGGAGCTGGCAAATTATCTTTTTCCCCAATTGCAAATTTATTCCTTCTCCAAGGCCAGGAGGACGGCTCTAGGTGCTCAACAGGGCCTATCTCAGGCCCAGGGAATCAACAGCCACTGAAGCTGGATTGGGGGTGGGGGGCGCAGTAAAATATATGCAAGTACTTAGCTTTTGTGGAGAGCACTGCTCTTCTCTGGTTCCAGAGGTTTCAGCAGGCTGAGTAACTGGCTGGTTCTCCCCAAGGAAACTGTGGCCGAACACTACCACCAGCCCGCCACAGCCACTCCTGGGAATGGTGCCTGAGGGCTCCTGGTAATTCAGGTCCCGTAACTCCTCTCCGCTTCTGAACTGTCTCTTCCTCTCCCTGCTCCTCAGTTTGTTTTCTAAGCTTGCCTTTGATATTCAGAGCTCCTAGCTTGTCATAAATATACTCATTTCACTTGTTTTTTCAGGTCTTTGTTGTAAGAGGGCTTGCTGGAACTGTCTGTCTATTCCTCCATCTTGGCCCAGCCCTTGCTTTTGTTTTTATAGAATAGTTTTTTGGGGTTAGGAAGTCTAACCCAGAAGTAAGCTGACAATTATTTTCTCTTAGCGTACTGAAGATATTATTTCACTGGCTTCTGGCTTTCCTTGTCATTATAAGAAACCAGGTGTCAATCATACCTTTGTAGAAGTCAGTGTATTCTTTCTGGGTGATTTTTAAATATTTTCTTGTCTTTGGTGTTCTGCAGTTACAAGCTAATGTGTTTTGGTGAGTTTTTTTTTTTTTTTAATCTGCTTTGGATTTCTTGGGAGTTATGTACCTAAGGGTTCATGTGTTTCAATAATTCTGGAACATTCTCAGCCATCATTTCTTAGAATGTTTTCTTTTCCCGTTCTCTTTATTATCTCCCTAGGTATTCATTCTCTTCCTTATGTCTCTTAATCTCTTTCCCATACTCCCCATTTACTCATCTCTCTGAGAAGAGGGGGCAGCGTTCACAGTTCACCTTAAATGCACTGGGATTAATGCTGAGGATAAAGTGCTTTTGTCCCCACTTTCTGGAGGGAGGCTGTTTTGTTACACTCTGCACCAGGGCTTTGTTTCCTGTCTCCTAACTCTATGAGGAAGCTGAAGGTAAAGGTTATTAGGTTCAGTAAATGGATTTCTGTTTTCATCTATCTATATTTTAGCCTGATAATTCCTTACTCTGTTGCCAGCTTATTGACACTTTCTGTGTTGTTGTTAGCTGCCCATGAGTTGACCCCTGACTCATGACTCTGTAAATCACACAGGATTGGATTGCTGTAATCCATATGGTTTTCATTGTCTGATTTTCAGAAGTAGAAATCGGGCCTTTCTTCCTAGTCTACCTTGACACTTTTAAGCACCATTATATAACGTTTTTACTGGGAGCATTTGTCTGAGTACCTGGCCCACAATATTATCAGAAATAAAAGGTGATATTGTTTATATAAGTTATCTGGTACAGATTGCTGTTGTTGTGTGCGGTCGTGTTGATCCTGACTCACAACAACCCTATAGAACAGAGTACAACTGCCCTATAGGGTTTCAGCAGGTCTTTTCTCCTGTAGAGCAGCTGGTGGATTTGAACCTTCAACCTTTTGGTTAGCAGCTGAGAGCTTTACCCATTGCACCACCAGGGCTCCTTTGGTATAAGCCAGATATTCGATAAACAGTAGATTTTATTATCTTAAGTTGTTCTTCTGGCCTAACCAACTTGTCTTTCTGTGAATTTCTTTAGTTCATGACAATGTTATACAATGAAAAAAAAACCAAATACAGAAATTTTTAAATCAGGTTACATGGTAAGGAACTAATTCTTCATTGGTTTTTCTATTAATAGAATGCCAAGGTTAAGTTCTGAATTCTAGTAATTTGAACCAGAAAAGTAAAATGCCATAGTCACACATGTATTCAAGGCTCTCTAATAATATGACAGGAAAAAAGAAACTGCTCTCTTTATTTTCGTTTCCGAAATAATAACCAGATCACGCAAAATGTTGTGAAGAGTCGGAAAAAAATAAAAATAAAAACAGACCAAATTATACAGCAAGCTTTGCCCAAAAAATGAAAATGAAAGACCAATTTTTCCACATAAATCATAAATATCAATTGGCTAATATAAAATAAGATATTTTTCACGGCTACGTGACTGCAGGATTTGGTGAGTGTTGCTGCTGCTGTCTTCAGGAATAGGAAGGAGGTCTGACACTGTAATTTCAGAACTTCTGAACCAGACAGGGTCACTGTAAGTATAACACTCATGAAAGTCGTCATAACTCTAAATCATAAAAGCAGAGTTGAACATGCCTAAAGGCCAATATCTCTCTACTGTTATCTCTTGCCAAGTTTTTACTAACAGAACTAATTAAAGGGAAAGTGACATTTTCCACATTTATCTCATCGGTAAAATATCAACTATGACTAGCTTTTGAACTGCCAAAATAATGGCAACATTTAACACTTCTCAAGGGAAAATGTCAAGAAGAGATTCAAGCTGTTTCTTAACACTGTTGCTCCTTTTCAGATGTGACATGATTCCAAGGACAGCGGTACTTCAACAACGGTACCTGTGTAGAGCAGTCAGTCCTGATAGAATAGTTGTTGCAGTGTTTTTTTTAATGTTTTCTTATTTTTGACTAGGTATTTTATATAGAACAAAGTTACTGGAACCTTAAAACTACCACAAATCTGAGATGCAAAGTAGTCATTAGCCATCCTGTGGAAGGATACAAAAATTTAAGAGTATTTAGGTATTTCCTCTCAAGCAAAGGAATCATAAGGGAGATGGAACTTGGGATCACTTAAGATGCATTGCCGTCCCACCAAGAGATAGGCAGTAAAAGAAGGAAAAGTAAGCCACCCAGGAGGCAGTTTGGTGTTAATGGAAAGTATACAGGCCCCAAAAGAGGAACTGGTACCTGAGACTGATAAGGATCAAAGGAGTGAAGCAGGAAGGCCGCAAGCACCTGGATGGCATAAAGGGGAACTCTACCGTCAAGTATAAAAATGCAAAGAAAGGACCAGGACACCCTGCACAATCTGAAACAGTTATATAGGGATTGGCATTAATAACTAGACTGGACATTAATACTAGTTACCAAGAGAAAAGCGAACATAATCACATTAAACTTTTGTGATACAGATATAAGGTAATTGCTAAATTTCCTCTGAAATTTCTGAATTTACTCCAGAACTTAGACCTTCAGTGTGCCGATGGCTGGGGCATTTGAATCACAAGCCATAACAGCTCATAATTAAATTTCTTTCCCGAGCCAAAACAGGGATCAAGCAGACCTAGATTTTAAGGTGGGGTAGGGGGGAATACTAAGCATTTAATGGATTTTTTTTTTTCCTTCTTCACCTATAAATTGAAGGCCAGGCCTGGAATCAGAAAGCATTCCCTAAAGCATCACCTCCAATCCACATGGAAGTCCTTGGCTTTTTAGTCCCTGGCACTGTATACTGTTGAGCCAACCATATTGTAAAGCTGTTCAGTTTAGTAGGACAAACAGGAGTTGAGCACCTACTGTGTGCAAGTCATGTGCCAGGAAGGAGAAGATGAATAAGACTTGGTCCTTGCCTTGAAGAGTAAACACTCTTTACAATGAGGCTATGAAGTTTCTGAGAAAAGCTTTGTATAATTTATTTTTAGATTATTTAGTATTTGTGTCTATGTGTCTCTGAACTAAATGCCCTGCCTTTCCTGATATTTCTGCAGTTTGCTGTGGTAGACCATTGGACACAAGGCAGGGACTCCATAAACGTTCATTGAATGAAAAAGTACCGCTTGTTTTGCTCACGCATTCATTTTTTATTGCTGCCAAAATAAGTTACCAAAGGACACCCATTTATTATCTCACAGTTCCATGGGTCAGAAGTCTGGGCATAGCTGGTCTCAGCTGGGTCCTCCGCTCAGGGCTCATAAGGCAGAAATCATGGTGCTGTCTGGACTGGGCTCTTATCTGTGTAATGGGGCTCTGGGGAAGATTCTACTGCCATGTACAACTGTGGTTTTAGGACTGAGGTCCATGTTTCCTTGACCATGTGGCCTTCTTCATCTTCAAGTCAACACTAGCAGCACAGTGAATCTCTGACGTCCCATCTGCTACCAGCTGGAGAAGCAGCTCTGCTTTTAAAGACTCATGTAATTAGATTAGGCACACTGGATAATCCTGGATAATTTCCCTATTTTAAAATCAGCAAATTAGTAACCTTAAGTATAACTACAAAGTCCTTTTTTCCATATAATACAACATATTCACAGGAGTAACACTGGCTGGTCAAAATCTGCCTACTACACTCCTTTGATTACAAGTGATATAAATCTATTCCAAGTAATTTAAGTCAAAAGGGGATTTTGTTGACTAATTGAGAAGTAAAGCAGTGGTGCTGCCTTCATCATGGATGGATGAAGAAATGCCTGGAAATATCACCAGACCTCAGCCTCCATCTTTCTATTCCATCTCTCAGCTCTGCTCCTCTCCTGTGTGTGGCCTTATTCTCTCCTACTGCAGATTGATTTTCTTCAACTTTAATTTTGTTTACTTCCAGATTAGTGATCCACTAAAAATTTAGGGAGCTTCTTTATTCCAATGTCCAATCAGAGCCCCTCTCTCTAGATTTTGAATTTTAAGCAGTGTTTTAGGAATAGGAAAATGGTTGGCGGTCATTCATTCTAGCACCACAAAAATTTATTTCTGCTACTGAGATCCACCATCCACCCCCCTAGAAGCACTCTAGTTCTTGACCTTTTCCTGAGATTTATCTCCTTTCCCTCTTTTAGTAGATGCTATTTATGCCTCTCGGCCTAGTGGTTAAGTGCTATGGCTGCTAACCAAAACATCGGCAGTTCGAATCTGCCAGGCGCTCCTTGGGATCTATACGGGGCAGTTCTACTCTGTCCTGTAGGGTCACTATGAGTCGGAATTGCCTTGACGGCAGTGGGTTTGGTTTTTTTGGTTTTATTTATGCCTCGGCCAGGTCCCCTTACCAGCCAGTGCACCCATTACACAGCTGCTCAGTGTACTACAACTAACAGCTTATACCTGCAATGTTCTCCAGGTTTAAGCTTTACTGATGGGGGACACTTGGCTCAAAGATACCTGGGATGTTTACCTATCTCTCACTCAAGGCAGCCAAAGACTAATTGATAGAGTGGTACAAAAGTCCAGTCCCATTGCCTTAAGATGCATACCTCCAAGCCAAGGATAGACTTTACTTAGCTCCTTATCGTTGCCTAGCTCCTTTCCATGACCTGTGCTGCATCCCTCACTTCCTTACAAGTTTTCCGGAAGAACACACCCTCAATAAACCATGTGGGCTCAATCCCTGCCTCAGGTTCTGCTTCTAGGGTACTTATTTAAGACACTTCCTGTTCATCTGCTAATTGCCTGATAACCTACCGAAGTCCCATTTATGACCAGCTTATTTTTTTTTTTAGCTATAATTCCTTTATTTTGCCTATAATCAAAGAGGCCTAACTGACATCCTGAACAGAGAAAGGGAGGGAAATAGAAAGAATTTCATGGTCCCAGCCCCACGAGGGCCAGGTGAAGTGAAGAAGAACACTAAGTGTGCTGGGAAAAGTGGTTAAAAAAAAAAAACAACTATGACAATCTACTTCACTAGTAGTTATTATTGAGCCTCTTAAATCTCTGACTAATTCTAGTATCCAAGAGAGCAGGACTCATGTGCTGTTCACCTCTGTGTCTTCCATAGCACTGAGCACGATGCTTTGCACAAAGGCGATACTTCATAAATATAAATGGATCAATTGCATAGAGGTAAATTCCCCAAAGTGATTGCCATCTATCAAAGGCAATATGGAAACAAACTAGTTGCAAAGTAATTAAAGTGTGTTTCTTATCTGGGTCATATCACTAACAATTAACTTCAATGTAGTAAATTAAAGTTTACAAAGCATGTCTACATCCACCATTTCATTTACTCATTGTAATAACCCTGCAAGGTAAGTTTTAGCCACAACCCCATTTTATAGATGAGGTAACCAAGCCTCAGGGAGGTAGAGGCTTGCCCAAAATCACCTAGCTAGTAGATATTGAATCAAAATAGCTGATCCAAACCCCTGGCAAAGGGAGCCCCAATCTTTGCAATCCCCCCTCCCTCCACTGTTCCACCCTACTTGGTCTTATATTTCTCCAGAAAGGACCATGTGCTCAGTGTTCTTGGCCCCTGAGATTAAAGAGAGCCACTGGAAAGTGTGTGCTGCTCTGAGGTCTGCCAGCTCTTTCATAAAGGAGATTAATAGGATCATGAAGGAAAGCCACCAAGGGTGTCTAAATGAAGCGTTAAAAATGGCAGGGGATGAAGCAGACCAGGGCTGTACAAGAACGAAAGGAAGGCCTCATCCAACTCAGGGCTCTCACTTAGGCTCCTCTAACTCCTGGCATGTATTGTTTCAGCTGCTGAACACTTTGAGCTTCTTCTCCAAGAAGAAAGCAAAGCCAATTCAATTTCTCTTCAATGATGTAGTTTCACTTACATCCTTTAAAACATAATCAATCAGGTTGGCGTGTGGCCACTTCCAAACCAGAAACCAAGACTTCTCCTTTAAACTTTAGGAAAACATCTCCCACCCAGGGAGAGAGCCCTCCTTGCTTGTTCTCACAGCCAAAAGGCAGAGAGTGAGAACAGGTCATCTGACTCGATTCTATAGGTATTACATAGGCCACTTGTCTGATTGCTGAGGTCCAAGAAAACACAGAATCTCATCTGAGTAGCTCTTGAAAAGTCCTCTACAAATCTGTTTGAAATTGTCTGCTGGCTGGAACTCTCAGTATTCACACTGATAGTGTCTGATTTTCCATTCTTTCCTTTAACAACTTTTTTCTACCTGGGACCAACCCTTTCAAACTGTTTTACTCCAGGAGTGTTAGGCTTCGTACCAGCTGGAAAAACAGGACAACCTTCCCTGGGCATCAGGCTTCCCCTCCCTGCTCTCCACCTCCTTCGGGGTCAGCAGGAGTCACTATTTTCTTGCCCCTAAATGTCCTCAATTTCAGCCAGAAAACCTTTCCAAGTGGAATCCAAATACACACCAAACTCCTCTGCCCTGATACATTTGTCTTTTGCTCAAGAATTTTTAAAACACCTGCCCAGGCACCAAAAAATGGAATTTCCTTCCATAAACAATGCTTCATCAATCAGTACTGTTACAGCCCGACAGACCAGGACTGGATTGGTCCCAGTCACACTTTGCCTACATTCCAATTCAAGGGACATGAATAAAATTATCCAGGATATCAGCAGTCCAGGGTGGAGTTTATTGTCCATACTACTTCCCCTCACTCTTAGCATGGTTATTCTCAAATATGTTCTTTGAAAGAGCTTGTGAGTTTTTCTTAAATCAATCCAGTTATCATGATGTTGAATTCCAAACAGCACCAATTCACCACTCTTTTAGTCTTCCGTCTTCTCTATTTAAAAGGTTATTATTTTTCATTAAAATAACATCTAATGCTCATTCGTTTCATGGAGAGAGAGTATGTGGTTGAGAAAAAGCGACCAAATCCATTCAGATCACAACAGGAAAATGAAGATATTCTCAAAATAGGATAACTCAGAAGGAGCATTTATTTCGGAGGAAAGATTCACAAATGGTGGGTGTTGGAGAATCACAAAGATCATTGCAGTAACATGAAGACAGCTGCAACTGAGTTTTTACCACCAGTGAGCCTGAAGAGAGAATAAGAGGAGCAGAATTCAGGAGAGAGAGTTGGGTGGAGTCTGCTGTCTTGTGAAAAGCAGTGACTCTTGGTAGAGGGACACAACCAGATGTTGCAGGGAAGGAGTCAAGGGAATATACCCTTGATCTTCCTCTCTTCCCCTTATTACAGCCTCCTGCAAGGAGCATCTGTCAAAATCCAAAAGGAAGCCCGAGGGCTTGGGGAGCCCTGTTCATGTAATCTATACAGGTCAGCCTCTCAGGATTGATCATTTTGCTGGGTTCTTTCCATGCTTAAAGATGATGGTAATTTTTGTTTAGAGGGCTGTGTGTGGTATTTCTGGTATGTTCCAGATGCTAGCACTTTACTTCTTCTGATCCCTCTACCACCCTCTATGATGGGCATTTTGTCTCTGTCTTACAGATGTGGAAACTGAGACTTGAAGACATTTATTATTAACTTGCCCAGTGTAGTCATATACCAGTGTAGTTCCCAATCCTGGCTTTGAACTCAGTTCTGTCTGCTACTAAAACTAGTGTCTTTCTAGTATGTCCCATTGCATATAGTATATAATGAGTTTAAATGCATGGAA
Organism: Elephas maximus indicus; assembly: GCF_024166365.1. Classification (NCBI taxonomy): domain Eukaryota; kingdom Metazoa; phylum Chordata; class Mammalia; order Proboscidea; family Elephantidae; genus Elephas; species Elephas maximus. The sequence goes on from NC_064836.1 coordinate 70,263,872, forward strand.
GCCCTGGTAGCACAGTGGTTAAGAGCTTGGCCGCTAACCCAAAAGACTGGCAGTTTGAATTCGCCAGCCACTCCTTGGAATCCCTGTGGGACAGTTCTACTCTGTCCTATAGGGTCACTATGAGTTGGAATTGACTCACTGGCAAAGTGTGTGCTTTTTTTGGTTTTTTTGACATCAATGTAATAACATTATTGACAACAAGAAAAGAGCTTCCTCTTATTAGGCAATGTCTGTGTGCTATGTATGTGCTTAGCACCTTATATACATAAGCTTCATAGCCATCTAATAGATCTTATCTAAGAAAGAAAATTTACTTGCCACTGGAAAGATGCTCAAACTTTGACCAAGGAGAGTGTGCTGGCATAAAAACATACCTCTCAGATTTCCCTCTACAGGAAGTATAAACCAACAGACCAGGGGCTGAGCTGTGGAATCTCATTACTGCCTTAACTCTGGTGGTCATGCTTCCACCAGCTACTCCCAGCCGATTACTGAATGCAACAGGGACACTAAGTCAGGCCTTTCCCTGGGAGATATGGGATTCTTTTGATGGGCACCCTTGGCTTGAGGACTGCTTAAAGGTCTTGTCAAGCTTTCTTTAGAACTGTCCTTCAATCTAAGATGTTTCCACTCACCCTTCTTTCCTTCTCTCCTTCACTTGGGGTCAGACCTACATTACAATCCGACAGCTTTCTCAGCCTTTTCTCACTCCCTCCCCATTTTCACTCGAAGGCATCCTCCTCCCCCAATAAATTTTTTGCAAGTTTTATCCTGTCTTGGTGTCTGCTTCTTGGTAGACCTGCACTAACATAGACCATAACAGTCTTGCTAAAGCTGTAATCTTTGAGTGTTCTGCAGATGATTACTGAGGATCTGTTATTTACCAAGTTGCTGTAAAAGAAAACAAGAGCAATCAATCAAGTATCTACCCTCAAGTATCTTACAACCTAGCAAGACAATTGGTGTGTACAAAAAATAAGCTATCAGATGTCTGTCTGATGTGCCAGAAGGAGTGACTACATTGGGAGGTCAGTCTCCATCCTTTTGTGTTTTATGCTATCATCAGTGGCAATTCCATGCATGCTCCCTGGCAATGAGTTTCTTGGAAATTTTGGTTCTAAACCCAATATCAAACTGTGGTTTTTTGAATCCTAAGTGAAAATGGCTTGGCAGGAAGAAAAAATGAGCCAGCTGTCTTTATCCAACTGTTTAAAATATGTATTTTCCAAGCTTCCCATTCTTTCCACTATTTTTTCAACAACGACCCCACTCTTTCCCACAAAATATGTTTGCACTCAGGAAGTCCTCCTCTCCTGTGAGGCAGATGAAGGCAGCCACAAAACCATTAGTCTAAAGCATTTCTTTTATTTATGTAACAAACTACTATATGTATATCCCCTCACCCAAAAGAAAGAAAAATATTTTTCCTGAAATTTTCTGATGTAGATATTTGACCAGGTTTCTTTTCTTTTCAAGTAAAGAATTCTTGGGACATATGTGAGCTACAGAGCAGAGAGAAACAGAGACTGCTACTTGCCATTGATGTCAGGCCTGAAACGTATCTTGCACAAGTTAAGAATTCAGCAATGAAAGACAGTTCCAATTTTCTACCATTTTCTTGTTTGAAGTCAGTCATGAGCTTTTTGTTTAAAATATAATGACCAAAAAGAAAATCCTAAAAATTAACAACCAGCTTTTGAACATTACAGGGTCTATAAACCAAAAACCAAACCCATTGCCGTCGAGTCAAGTCCAACTCATAGCAATCCTATAGGACAGAGTGGAACTGCCCCACAGAGTTTCCAAGGAGTAGCTGGTGGATTTAAACTGCCAATCGTTTGGTTAGCAGCAGTAGTACTTCACCACTATGCCACCAGGGTTTCCACAGAGCCTAGAGCCTATAGCAACTAATTAATCACTTTGGAAACAGGATGAAGAGTCTAGAGATAAATCATTTTAGTAACTTGCAGAACTGCTAAGTCAATCGCCTGAATGATTCAAGTGATTTCTTACTTTTGGTATGTTATTTTTAAAAACCTTCTGTCAAATTATTACCTGAAGGGCATAGGGAGCCCCCAAAGCTTTACAATGTCTTCCCAACTGGCAGGATGCCCCTGTTTGTACTGAAAACTGCCTATAAAATTTAGGCAAGAGGTTAAAAGAGAAAGCCTCTGCTTTTCTTGGGGTCTCTAAATTATGAGGCCAGATGTCTTCAGTTATTATACTAGTGGCATCTAGCTGATTCCAAGAATCCCAGCATGAATTCTGACAAGAACTCAATAAAACATCAGACTCAAGACATAGCCCCTCTGTTATTACTCCAAGTGATATCTCACCAAACATGACCTCTCAGAAGCCTCTATCTTCTGCCTGGCAGAAATTCCCACTGGAAGTGTTCAGGATACTTACTAAGCTGAAGGCACAGACTTTCTCTACTAGTACACTTCAGACACCTCAAGTAATTATCCTTATTTGAAAATAGTTCTTTACAAAAGTGGAAGAAAAATAGAGTTCAAAACTCAATAAAATGAGTAAGAGGACCATCTCTGGTCAATTTTACAAACTTTATTAGGGTTCAAGAAAAGCCTATCCTTTTTTCTTGAGAGAAATGTTCTACTGATTATATACCAGAATCTGTTTTAACACACTGTGTTGTTTTTGTTGAGTTGATTCTGGCCCGTGGCAAGCCCATGTGTGCAGCCAGAGCTGTTTTCCAAGGCACCTCTGGGTGGGTTTGAACCACCAATCTTTCACTAGTAGTAGAACACTTAGCTGTTGGTGCCATCCAGGGACTCCAAAGCCTTTCCTTTTTATAGAGCCTCATCTCCCTTCTCAACGGTCTTTAAAATTTCACAGTCTTAGCATGTAATTGAGTCTCAATTTGTTCTAAATGTGCTGTTCGGGTCTTCCTTTAACATATTGTTCCATGGGGATAAGAATCAGCGTGTATCCTCCGTCCCTTAGCCCGCCTTACCCAGTGATGTGCATGACGGTCTGCATTTAGTAGGCTATCAATAAATAAATAAATAAAAATTCTCCAGAAAGACAAATCAACTAATTTTGCCTTCAGGTATTATATTAATTTCTTAGAGTTGCTGTAACAAAGCACCACAAACTAGGTAGTTTTCAAACAACACAAATGTATTCTCTCATGACTCTGGAGGCTAGAAATCCACATTCAAGGTGTCAGCAGGGCCAGGCTCTCTCCAGAGACTCTAGTGGGAGAGATTCCTTTTTCTCCTTCAGCTTCCAGCAGCCCCAGGCCTTCCTTGGCTGGTGGCAGCGTAACTCCAGTCTCTGCCTCCGTTGTCATGTGGTGTCTTCCCTCTGCGTGTCTCTCTTCTCCTCTTTTTATAAGGACACCAGTCGTATTGGACTAGAACCTACCCCATTCCAGTATGACCTCATATTAACTCAACTAATTATATCTCCAAAGACTATTTCCAAACAAGTTCTCATTCACAGATGCCAGAGATTAGGATTTGAATAGTATCTTTTGGGGGGACACAAATCAACCCATAACAAGCACATTTTAACTTTCTGTACTACTAACTGATGGTCAAACTATTAAATGATGAAAATAACAAAAATTCAAAAAAAAATCCTTTCTATAAAAAATATACATAGCCATTTTCTAAATCAAATAATACTTGTTTTTCAATTTCCGTCATCAAAAGAATCTATGTGATCACAAAAAAGATTGTTAAGTGGTTACTTTTGCTCTGAGACCCTCTACAGTAATATTTATTTATTTATTTATTTTCTTTCTCTTTAAGCTTTCCTGGCTTACTGTCTTTCAGTAAGACTTTCTGGAAATTTCCCCTTTCACACTGGGTCAACCAAAAGAATACCAAACCAGTTGCCATCAAGTTGATTTCAACTCATGACAATTCCATGTGTGCACAGTAGAACTGCACTCCATAGGGTTTTCATGTTTATAACATTTTTTGGAAGAAGATTGCTAGGCTTTTCTTCTGAGGGACTTCTGGGTGGGCTCAAACCGATAACCTTTCAGTTAGTACCTGCATGCTCAACAATTTGTGCCACCCAGGGACTCCACCATTGAGTCAAAAGGCTGGGGATGTCCTGGTTTCAGTGAGACAGACAACCAAAACCCAAACCCACTGCCATCAAGTCAATTCACAGTCATAGCAACCCTATAGGACAAGAGTAGAACTGTCCCATAGAGTTTCCAAGGAGCACCTGGCAGATCTGAACTGCCAGCCTCTTGGTTAGTAGTGGTAGCACTTAACCACTACGCCACCAAGGTTTCTGAGACAGACAACAGGAGGAAAATATTAGCTGACTAGGAAGAGTAGAGATAGTATTCCTTTGGAAAACTAGTTGAGCTTCAAGAGGCAGTCCTTAAGCTTATGTGGAACAACACTGTGGGGTGGTTAAGTGAAAATTGTTATTGAAAGGAATCAAGATTATAGTAGAATGTTAAAGCATTCAAATATGAGGCAATGCTGATCGCTGATTCCTTCTGGGAAGCAATTCTGATGCCACAAGCAGTATTTGCCAGTGCACATATTTTGCTTCATGCTCAGAGGTTTTTGAAAGGAGTTGATAAGAGAAGAGGCAGGATAGGAGGAGAGAAGGTGCTGAAAGAAAGTTTGCCATTATCAACTATTTTTCTCTTCCTTTATAGGTTTCCATCATTAACCAAGAAACCATGGAAACCCTGGTGGTATAATGGTTAAGGGCTATAGCTGCTAACCAAAAGGCCAGCAGTTCAAATCCGTCAGGTGTTCCTTGGAAACCACATAGGGGAGCTCTACTCTCCTATTGGGTCACTATGAGTCAGAATTGATTTGACAGCAATGGGTTTGATTTTATTTTTTTTCAATAAGCAAGAAACCATAATCCTTATTAAAGACAAATCCAAAAGGGACCATTTTCACCTGAGAAGAATTGCATTCCGGGAGTTTAAGCCACCACAGGCTTTTTCTAACACATTTGATGTTAATAACGGCCTGTAATATTGAAAGGTTTTTCTACCATCAGACAAAAGTAGAAGTGGCCACATAAGTAGGCAACACTAAAGTGAATTTTTAGCACATGGATATTCCAGTAATTGAGGTGGCCCAGAGCACTTCAGTCCGTTACTAAGCACAGACTAGCACAGAAGGGGTTTCCACGATTTGCAGATTCGTTCTCTGCCTCATCTCACGTCTACTCCCTGGGGGAAGAACACCGGGCTCGAAGTTCCAAGACCGGAAATTGAATTCCAGCTAGCATTTACTATCGTGTAATTTGGCACAAATAACTTTGTTTCTCCAAGCCTGAATTCCCGTACTTATAAAATTGGAATATTTTACCTGCGTTACCAAGAAAGAGGGTTTTTGTGAGGCTCGAAGGAGAAAGTTGATGTGAAACCATTTCATAAATGACAAAGCACTGTACGAGAGATGTGTTAAATGGATTAGTTGTTGGTTGGGGGTGCTTTGATGATCTTTGCTTGAATTCCACTAACCATAAGGGAGTTGGGGGTTCCTGACCACACCATCATCCAGTCCTTGGACAGAGCTTCCATTGCTGAATCCAGAACTGGGTGGAGCATGAGTGAGGAAACAAAGTCAAATCTATGTTCTCCTGTTCCTGGCAAATCTCCTGGTAATTAGCATTCTAGAGTTGTTTTCAAAAATAAAAATTGGAAGATAAACTGCAATTTTATTTGTTTATGTCTTTAAGCTATAGGGAATTGTCTGTTTCATGTTTTGTAGGAATTGTTTATTAAATGATTTTTGGAGAACCCAAATTAAATGATATAATCATGGTGTGTGTGTTCTATAAGAAAGTATGTACATGTTAATGTTCCTTGCTCAAGTTCTAGAAAACTTTTGTGAAAATTATTCCTTTGCCCCTTGGATTTCAGTAAAGATGTTTTATTCTTCCTACTAAATCATTTCAAATTATGGGCTATGCCAGTGGTGTACATTAGATATCCTGCCAGTCAATAGCTAGATTGCAATGGCTTTCATCCAGATTCTCATTTTTAGCATAAAGGACATTAAAACACTTTCTCTATGTTACACCCTAATCTCATTCTGGCCCAGCAAAATACACGATTCAATATCACACAAATAATATTACGATGAGAAAAGTTACCAAGGAGTCAGAATGGTGTTATAAAGTCTTACTATAAAATCATATTGTTACTCCGAAAATGTTCCACGTAAGCGTGAGAAGCTATGACAGTTTAAAGTGGTACTGAAAAGGTCAAATCAAGTAGTAGGAAGGCTGGCGAAACCAAAGCATATGCAAAAAAAATAGCCAAAAGAGTATCATGACTCCTGTAAAGAATCCTATATAACATGAGGCCCAAATTTCTAGCTCCAAACTTAATATACTTCTTCTCATAGCAAAGGCCCAATATCCTTACTAGAAACATTGGAAAGCAAGGTAATGTCGGTATTGTGCGTCTGCACTAAGTCAAATCAAAGGAAATTTTAGCCACAAAATACCTTCCTTAGAATTAATAAATAGGAACACCTAAATTTTAGATCCCCCCACATACCAAGATTTTACAAGTCCATCCGCAATTTAAGTTAGTAACTGCAATGAGACTTCTCCATGTGTGTACTTGAATAGGTTTTCTATACAAGCTGGCTGCTGGCTGTCTTAGAACAATGTTCAGACCAGGTTATTGGTGTATATTCTCATGTGATACTTTGTGCAGGAAAAATCTCTTAAAATAAGTTTTGCTTAATTAACTGAAACTTTAAATGTGCAACTTTATAAAGGGGCCCTGAAGGGTTTGCCAAGGTCTTGTAACTATTTTAAATTTATGGTTTATCACAACATCATGCCTGTATTGTACCATGTGCCCATATTCTGGAAGGAAAAATTGAGGCAGAAAAGGAGGACTTCAATTGAGAGCATCCAGTGATTGACTCCAGCAACCGAACTCACGTTTCCAAATTCCTTACTCCTATGATGATAGTTTTCTGGAGCTGCCTTCGAAGACTTTGTTCCAGGCATGATCAGGACTCTGACAAACAATGAACTGCTTTTTTAAAAAAAAGAGATATTTGACTGCTGTACTCCCTCTAATTGGCATGAGTGAAATCAAAAGCCAGTAGAACCAAATAAGCTTGGCTTGGGCTGCATGAAAATTCTAACAGTAAAATTCTGAAACACAAACATTCAACCATCCAGCACAAAATAAATAAATAGATAAAAAGCTTTAACATGTCTCTCAACTCAACATAAATCAAAATAAACAATCAAAAAGCCATGAAATGCTTTCAAACTGGGCTGGATGAAGCCAATCACTAAGCTGCAGTGTAAAACAATTGAGAAGTCCTCTTCTTGCATCTGAACAGAGAATCTCAGGGTAACATGCCTTTCCCTCTTCAAAGTTTCCTCCCAGGAACGTGGCCACCTGACTGAGTCTGAAACAGGGCTACCGCCTTGTGTGCCGGGTCCAGCTGAAAGCTGTAGCCAACCTCCAACTTCCCTTTAAATGAGAATAGGAGTCAACAAAGTATTTAATCAGACATTTCTATCTTGAGGAAAAGGACAAGAAAAAAAAAAGGACTCAGAAATCATAGGCAGAATGTCGAATATCCTAGTATTTCCATACCGTAGAATGAGAAGCTGGAATAACGACAGGAAAAGATTGAATTTTGAGGATTCTTTGGTTTTGTGGTTACTGCTAAGTATCCTTATATTTCAATTCAAAGGTTATTTTATTCTTACAGCAACATTAGTAGCAATGAGTACAAAGGAATTGGCGTTTCTTTTTTTTTTTTCTTCCAAAATTGGGAGACTGTGTCTCAAAAATTACCCTATAAAGTAGAATTATAAAAAAGCATAAAAGAAAACAATGATTGTCTCAATGCTCAGTTGTAAGCCAACAAAAATAATAGCAATAGAAATAAAAATCCTAATTCAGAGACACTATTCTTTCCCTTCAGCAATATTTGTTACAGCATAGGTATAATTTTATGTTTACCTTGTAGTGATTTTCATAACAAGTTCTATTTCAGTGGAGGTGCCATTTTGAAAATATTTTGATTTATTCAAGAATTCATCATGAATTTAAAAATCTGAAAGCAAATTTTATATGGCTCTAAGTCTTAAATCTAAACTGAGAGTCATTCACAGAAATTGTCTGTTCATTTATATACAAGATTCTGTTAAAAATGCATGAGTCTTTTTAAAGAGAACTGTCCATAAAGATCACAGACTCATAAACCTGTTAAGCTAAAGGACTTCAAAGACCACCTATCACAATCCTCTCAATGGAAAATATGAGACTAGGTCAATGAGCCAAACATGATAGCTTCAAATAGGAAAAAAAAAAATCTATTAGCAAGTTGCTAATGACTTTTTGAAAATATATCACAGTTTCTTGCTCTTCTCTCAAAGCCACATTCCAATCCTTTCTCATTAACTTCAAAAGAGAAAAGAAATCAGGTCTGACATCCTGCAACTTGCCCCCTAAACTCCAGAAGCCATATGTACGCACAGTGAGTTCTTTTTAGGTAAGATTTTCATAAATTTTTATTTCTATTTTCTTAACCCTTAAGATGCCTTTTTTCAAGTTGTGTATGTGGGGTGTGTGTGTGTATGTGTTTCAGAAGTATCATGAGCACAGGGGAACCATAAGTAGATGCCTCTTGGTGGCCACTTGTAGAGAAAAAGAATTAGTATTTGTGGCTGCATGTAATGAATTTTTACTCTGGAAATCATTGTGGCATTTTAAGCAAAAAAAAGTCTCAAAATTTCTGAGTGATTATCATAAATGCATCAGAAACAATACCGACTTGTTGTACTTTCTTCCTGTGACGAGAATGTGCAGGATTGGTGGGCATGAGCGGATATACTAGAATGTGCCAGCTCATGGATACGCTTTCACTGAAAGAAGGGATTTCATTTGGTAACTATTCTTTTGTGTCATGTAAATCCAGACTTTGAAAGTCTGTATTTCAACAAAGTCAAAGGACAGACACAAAGCAGCATGACTCCTAAAAAAGCCTTGAAAATAAATTGGAAGCTTTTCAGTCAGAGAATTATAGAACCTTAGAACTTGGGGCCATCTCGTTCAGTATCCTCATTTCAAAAATGAGAATCCTCAGGACTAGAGAGGTGAAAGGGCTTGCTCAGTGTCACAGACGATGAAGCAGAGTTTACAGTTGAAACCCTGAAAGCCAATCTTCCTCTATGGTTCTTCTGGCTAATTGGCTGATTCAATGACAGAAGATAAGTGATATGGTTTACTGCAGTTTGTTCTGAAATCAGAATGCGAGCTAGTTGTTCACTCAAAATTCCTTTCTCAGATATGATTCTGGGTTTGTAGTCAACTGTTCCGGAATGCTTAATTGTGCTTATGTGCATCCTATACAGGATCAAGAGGCAGCTGTTTGAATAGAACAAGGGGATATTGCATGCGTGGTTTAAATTGGAAATGGAGAGCAGCAGGGTTGCATCCTTTCACCTTACTTATTCAGTCTGTATGCTGAAAAAATAATCTGAGAAGCTAGACTCTATGAAAAAGAACATGGCATCAGAATTAGAGAAAGACTCATTAACAACCTGCAGATGACACAACCTTGCTTATCAAAAGTAAAGACAACTGAAACACTTACTGACGAAGGTCAAAGACCACAGGCTTAAGTACGGATTACACCTGAACATAAAGAAAATGAAAATCCTCACAACTGTATCTGATAAACAGCATCATGATAAATGGTGAAGAAATAGAAGTTGTCAAGGATTTCATTCTACTTGGATCCACAATCAACGCCCAAGGAACCAGCAATAAAGAAATCAAATGGTGTAATGCAATGGGCAAATCTGTTGCAAAAGACCTCTTTAAAGTATTAAAAAGCAAAGATGTCACTTTGATGACTAAGGTGCACCTGACCCAAGCCATTTTCAGACACCTCATATGCATGTGAAAACTGGACAACAAAAAAAGAAGATCGAAGGAGAATTGACCCATTCGAATTGTGGCATTGGTAAAGAACATTGAATATACCACAGACTGCCAGAAGCATGAACAAATCTGTCTTGGAAGAAGTACTGCCAGAATGCTCTTCAGAAGGGAGGATGACAAGACTTTGTCTTGTTTATTTAGGACATAATATAGAAAAGCCCAATCTTCAGAAAAGGACATCACGTTTGGTAAAGCAGAGGGACAGCAAAGACAAGGGAAAACCTACAGGAGATGGATTGACAGGGTGAATGCAACAATGGGCTCAAACATACCAAAGATTGTGAGGATGGTGCAGGACTGGGCAGCGTTTGGTTATGTTATACGTAAGGTTGCCATGAATAGGAGCTGACTTGACGGTAACTAACAACAACAAAGTCCAGGAAACACAGCTGTTTATTTGATTGTCTGCCTCCAGCTTCTTGATCATTCATTCTTGATTTCTTTTATTTGTGTAAATTAAGTAACATCCTTGCTGCCTGCCCATCCCTCTTGTCTGCAGGAGCATAGAGTTCTGTTTACCATCTCTAGCTCTCTCTGCACGTCAGGTCCCCTGGCTGCCCCTCTGATCTTGTCACTCATCACAATAGTTACACCCACCTTCTTTCCGATGAAGAAACACTATCCTGATCTTTTTTTTTGGGGGGGGGGGATCCTGTAATTCCCATTGCTATCCTATAGTCCAGTTCTTTAACAGCATCTCCTGCCACTAAACCTGACCCAAAGAGGACAGCTATCACTGAGTTTTTTAGCCATAGTGGTACACCTTAGTAAATGGGATGTTGTCTGGACCCTCCTGTGGGACATAGTGTCATCTGGTGGGTATTCCAGCCTTGCTTATATATCTGTTCTAGCATGCCCTCTGGGGTCATAGGATCAACCTTTATATCCCTACCTCCACTGTCTGCCACAGGCATTCAGACATTTCTGCATCACTTAACGTGGGCTCTCATTGCTCCTAAGCTTCCAAGAGCCATCTTAGCAAGATTTTAGCTCCATCTCCTGTGATGCTTGATAGGGTTGTTAAATCCTATCCCCTGGAAGAGGGCTCTCATGGAGATAAATTCCCCCTCATCCAACTCTATGTTCCATCTCTATCCCTTGATACCGCAACCTCAGGATCAGGCCCATATACAACCTCCTGGCTCTAGCCAATACATATTACGATGATACAAATGGAGAAATCTATATGCTCAAATAAAAATGTAGAATATTAAAGCTATGAGAAATAAAAGTCAGTGTAATAAACAGACAGGTGACTATATTGTTACAATAAAAAAAACGTGGAAAAATTAATGCTGATACTAGTAAATAAAAACAAGGAGAAACCAACCAAGTGCTTTGGCTAAGTGATAGACTTTCTCATAGATATTCTGTCAACTGCACAACCTCCCCACCCCTGACTCTATCTCCAGCTTTAAGATGAAGTGTTGTGCCTGTATAAATTTTTATATTCCTACCTTCCATGCTACCACCAGCTGTTCCCAGCCTCATGGGCAGGAAACAGAAATAGTGGTGAAAGATTTGGGGCCCTAAAATGGATATCATATTGTACAATTCCACCAACTACTGTTCAGTCAGCGTTCTGCTTTAACTAGGAAAAAAAACCTAGTAAAGAGAAGGGGCTTAAATTACTTGAACCCTCCTCCCCCCAAGTCTGAGGGCTATTAATCAGCATAGATGATAGAAAATATGAATTTCAAAATTTTGTGGCCTAAGTGATCCTGACTGATGACCCAGATCAGTCTTCTACATTCAACCTGGTCTGTAAACTCCTCTAGTCAGAGACCATTGAGAGCCACTGGTCCCACAGCTCCTGTTTGCCACACCAGAGGAAATGCTTAACCCATTAATGGAGAGGATAGAACCATTTCCAATAAAGGGAGCAAAGTTAGGTAGTTTCTAAACTTTGGTAAAGTCATAGATAAATCATCATGCTATAAAAAGTATGTTATTATTATTAGCTTTCCATAATATTTTTTTTTTCCGTAAAGTCAGCTCCGACTCATATTGACCCCGTGTACAACAGAACAAAATATTCCCAAGCCAGCACCATCTTCACAATTGCTGGTATGCTTGAGTTCACTGTTGCAGCCAGTACGAATTTTAAATGTCTTCCAAGCTACAGGGGAAACCCTGGTGGTGTAACGATTAAGTTCTACGGCTGCTAACCAAAAGGTTGGCAGTTCGAATCCATCAGGCACTCCATGGAAACTCTGTGGGGCAATTCTACTCTGTCCTAGAGGGTCCCTATGAGTCGGAATCCACTCGATGGCAACAGGTTTGGTTTTTGTTTTTTTTTAAACTAGGGGACTCATCTTCCAGTACTAGATCAGACAATATTCCGTTGTGATCCATATGGTTTCCATTGGCTAATTTTCAGAAGCAGTTCACCAGGCCTTTCTTCTTTGCTGTAGACTGGAAGCTCTGCTGAAACCTGTGCACTGTGGGTGACTCTGCCAGTATCTGAAACACCAAAGGCATAGATTCCAGCATCATAGCAAAACACAAGCCACCACAGGAAGACAAACTGACAGATGGGTGGTAAATAAAAACTACAGAAATTATCATATTATAAATATAACTATTCCAGTAGCCCACCCAATAGCCAACTGTCAACCCATGATGAAAACTGTCAATGTGATCTTGTGTGGTCTTTGGATTTCAATAAACCTGAGTTCTCGCCCTGGCTCTGCTACTTATTAGCTTTGTTTTCATGGGCAAATTATTTAACTTCTCTAGGTCTCTGATGGAAACTCATAGTGGTTGAGAGCCACGGCTGCTGACCAAAAAGTCAGCAGTTCAAATCCACCAGGTGCTTCTTGGAAACCTTATGGGGCAGTTCTACTCTGTCCTATAGGGTCGCTATGAGTTGCAATTGACTTGACAGCAATGGGTCTGGTTTTTTTGTCATTGTTTAAGTCTCTGTTGCCACATTCATAAAGTGGACATATTTAATGCCACCTACTTTTTTTTTTTTTTTACTTCATAGAGTTGCAATAAGGATTATTTAACAATAACATAAACAATTAGCATAGCACCTGGTGTGGAGAAAATCTTTAGTAAATGATGCCTGAGTTAATTAAAGTTATTTTTAGCATAATGATTATTACTTGTATTTGTTTCAGTCACAGTGAAGTTCTTTTTTTAAAATGCTCTTGGGTTTAAGGACACAGACTAACAGAAGCAAGGGGTAGTTTTCAGTGTTTTAAATTGTGGATCTCCAGAGGACCAGCAACCCAGTTGTGCTTGTTTAATGTGGTTTGTTCTGTGCCATATGCGTGTGGGCTTTTAATAAATGCTGTTTGATTATGATGATGAGTTCCTGGAGACAAGGCTGTGTTCAGCAATCACTACGTTATGCTTGGCCTGGCTTTCTACTACTCAACTCCAGGAATGCTCTTGTGAGCAGCACAGAAACTTCTGAAATTTCCATTTGAGGTGAAGTACCACAGCCAGCAAGCCTCATGAAGAGAGTCATTAACCCTCCCCCTTTTTTCTTGTGGCTCCTTCCAAACTGACCCTCAGAAGGGCTCTCTCAGCGGGCTGCCCTGGGTTTCTCAGCAGCCCTGTGCATTCTACGGCAGCGCTATCTCAGTGCTCCCCAAGAAAAGGGCCAACAGCCTCTGAGCTCAGTGGGCTGACTCCCAAAGTCCAAGCTATGGAGAACAGTTTATTACCACTCCACCAAAAGGAAAAACAAAACCAAGGACTCCCAGCCTACAGTTCCTAATTGATACAAAATGAGCTTACCGCTCCGGGGACTCAAACAGGGCTTAAACATTTTTGAAATGTTTGTATTAAAAACAGTCCTAAATGAAAACACTAGGCCTGAAAACTAAGATCAAAAGCAAAGCAGTTTTCTCCACATATATTAAAGTGATGGAGAGGTATGAGGAACTTTCCTTCCAATGGGGATTGGGCTGTTTTTCAAAAAAGCCCAAACTTTTTCATAGGTAACTCATTTTCCAATCCAAGATGGGCCTTTTGGCTGACTTTTTCCTTGGTAAGTTCTACCCAATATTGACAAATATATTTATTAACAGCATTTAAGCTAAATGTTTCTTTCTTTCTTTCTTTCTTTTTTCAGATGTGGCCCTTCATTTTAAAGATAAATGATTTCTTCTTTGGGTGAAGAAGTCCCTGGGTGGTACAAATGGTTAACATGCTCAGCTGATACCCAAAAGTTTGGAACTTTGAGTCCACCAAGAGGTACCTCAGAAGACCAGAAAATAAGCCATTGAAAACTCCATGGAGCACAGTTTTACTCTGACACACATAGGGTTGCCATGAGTTGGAATTGACTCCATGGCGACTGGTTACTTGGGTAAAACCTTAACTTTCTTACCTATGAAATTTCCATCCTTCTCCTCAAGAGTTGTTGTAGTTGGAAAGGATCTAGTAACCTCTGGTAAAATCTTTCCAACTAGATGCTTTGGACAACGCGCTTTAAATGAACAGTGTTTCTTTTCAGACTGCCTGGGTTCTCCAAACACAGAGACAGCTGTGATGCTTTGCCAGATCAAGAGAGAGCGCCATGTTTAACAGTGATGACCTACACTTTCAGCAACATCGTGAGCTTTGCGGACAGTCTGTGCAGGTTTACACCTGGTTTCCAAGGTTCCTTGAGACTATTGCCTAAAATCACAGGGAAGAGTAAAAGAAGAGACTCAGGTCAGAAGGACATCAAATTGCATGTGAGGGCAGAGAGGGTACAAGGGGAGGCTTAAAAAACTGTTCCTTTACTTGGAAAATAACAACAATAAGACTAAGAGTTTAGTATTGCCAAAATCACTGAAATGAGAAATCTTTCCTTCCAGCACCCAAGTTTCTGTGTTTGCTGTTACACTCCAAGTCACTCTTCCATCCATTTAATCAAGTTTTACAGCCATTTGATCACTCATTTCATCGAGATTCTTAATTCATCCACAGAGACTTTGCAATAATATTCCAGGTTTTTTTTTTTTTTTGCTTGCTTGCTTGCTTTTTTGTATTGTGGACAAGTCTGTTGTTACTGGCAATGTGTGTAGGAACCAGTCCTAGTGAACTCTCTATGAACCTACCAAAAAGTCAAAATTTGCAATTTCTTGTTCAGTGTAAAAGTGAGCTTTGACCTTGAGGACTTTGTTGTGGTGACTTTCCCTAGGAAATCAAAGAGAACGGTCATTTCCCAAGCCCTCAGAAGCAGTTCTGTTGTGCGAATCTCTCAGGGACCTCTGAGTAAATCTTCCAACTTATGGTTCAAGTACAAGTTTTTATTGGTAAACAGGTTGTAGCCTAAATCTCAAGTCTTTCAAGAGGTGGCAGGAAGACAAAGAGAGAGAGAAAAGGAAACTCAGAGGTATAAACAAGTAGTGGGAAGAGTTCTGTTTGTGCTTCATGAGCCTATCAGTCTTTCCATCTTTTTGGAACATCTCATTTCTTTTGTCAGGTCCCCTTCCATTGTTCTTGCTGGTTCTTCTCATACAGACAGCAAACGCTTTCTCTGTCAATTCCAATTCAATCTCTTACACCTCTGCTGGGAGCATTCTGTAGGTTGGACTTTATTCCAATTGACTCAGATGCCCTTCCTGATGGCCTTATTTTCCTTGTGTCTCAGTCATAAGCCCTTCCTCAGAAGTTAGGTACAGCTACCTCACTTAGACGTTGACGTAACTTTTATCACCAGCAGCTCTTCTTGTTGAAAGGAATTATGTGTGCTCTCAGATACCCAGATCCCAGAAGATCATCTTGATGATATACTTTAGTGAAATGCTCAATTTGTAGATTTATTCACCCATATCCTTCTCTGTTAGTTTGCTCAACCTCTGGAACTACTTCTCTCCTTCAAAACACTTGGCTTTGTGAGGGCCAGGATCAGTCAGTAAGTATTTATTAAATGAGAACCCATTGTAGGCCAAAATTGTGTGAGAGAAACAAAATATAAATAAGCCACAATATTTTCAATCACCTCATATGCAAGTGAAAGCTGGACATTGAATAAGGAAAACTGAAGAAGAATTGATGCCTTTGAATTATGGTGCTGGTGGAGAATATTGACTATACCATGGACTGCCAGGAAAATGAACAAGCTTGTCTTGGAAGAAGTACAGCTAGAGCGCTCCTTGGAAGCGAGGATGGTGAGATTTCATATCATGTACTTTGGACATGTTATCAGGAGGGACCAGTTCCTGGAGAAGGACATCATGGTCGGTAAGGTAGAGAGACAGCAAATAAGAGGAAGACCCTCAATGAAATAGATTGACACAGTGGCTACAACAATGGGCTCAAACATAGCAATGGTTGTGAGGATGATGCAGGACTGGGCGCTGTTTCTTTCCTTTGTACGTGGGGTCACTATGAGTCAGAACTGACTCAATGGCACCTAACAACAACAACAACAAATAATGAACATTAGAGTGGGAAAGTCTCAGAGACATTTCACGTCTCAGACAATGAAATTGAGATCCAGAAATGTAAAGTGATTTTCTCAATCATCCTACAATACTGTGGCAGATATAGAAGAAGAAAATAGTCTTATCACAATTGCTGGGCTATCACATGTCCATGGGGCTTCCAGTTTAGTTGCAATGACAACTTAAATTCCCTAACATTATAACCCCAAAACATTTCCATATAAGTTTACATGGGCCTTCTAGTTAAAAATGTCTATCCTGTTTGAAAATGCTTATGGCTTCTTCATCTTCACTAAGCCTTCCCACAAAAAACAAACTCTAAAGAGAAAGCTGATGAGTTTGCCTCAATGAAAATTTTTTGTGGAATAACTACAATGTACAGAATATGCATTGCCATTGAGTCAATTCTGACTCATAGTGACCCTACAGAATAGAGTAGAACTGCCCCATAGTGCTTCCAAGGAGAGGCTGGTGGATTCGAACTGACGACCTTTTTAGGTAGCAGCTGAGCTTTTAAATGAGAGGCATGGTGCCTGTATTAGGAGTCATCTTGCTCAGCCCTCAAACCCACCTGCCTTCATCCAAATGTTCCACCTTTAGATTAGGGTCAGCATATCCCAGGTGTTAAGAAGGAGACATAAAGAGCAGCCCCTACTTCAAATTTCTTCTTTCAGTACTTATTCTATGCTGAGGTTTTATTCTTGCTTTTGGTGTGTGGTGCCACTATTTCAGATTGTTTGAGTCATATCTTTAATCTCTTGTACAAGCTGTTGGCTTGGGCTACTGAGCTATATTGCCTGATACTGTCTGGATGCTTGAGTCCTTCAAGGTTTCTCAGTTTCCTGGCTTTGGTCACCAGTCCCTACAGCCTCCATCACTTCTTTCCTCTAGCCAAAGACATCTGATTGCTGTCCCTGGACTTGGCCTATGGTGCCCTTGATACAGTAAGCAATAACCCCTTTCTGACTTTCTAACCAAATCTTCTATTCCTGATGTTTGAAAAGGAAATTCATCTTGACAAACAGAGGACATGTGGGTAGAATCGAAGGATATCAAGCTGTGGATAAAGTTCTCTGGGCACCTTTTGGTCATTAATAAATGATAATATGATGATCGTAATAAAGGATCAAAAGTAATTCATTAAGATTTAGAGAAGCTCTTAAATTAGCAGAACCTACTTAACTCTACCCTTTAAGTAACTCGGCTATTTTTAACATGTTTAGCTTTTTGTCAGAAAAATTAATAGTCATTAAAACAAACTAATATAAGAAACTTTGGCTAAAAATACCTTCCTAAGTGTATGTCCTGGGGTCAGTACACATTCAGAATTATCTCTTGCTTTCTATATGTACTATTTCCAGAGTCTCAGGCTAATGATCCTGGAGCAAGGACAGTCTCTAACTCACTGGTGAAACACAGCCTTGTGAAAACTAAAGTCAGAGCATGCATTGACATATATTAGGATAATTTTCAATACTAAAAGTTTGATCCCTTAATCAGCAAAAACTGATTAGCTAAGCAACACTAACTTCTAATAATCCAGTTAATGGAGAATTTAAAATTTTAGTACACTAGAGATCCATTATAACCTGCTTTATTAAGTGATATTTTTATATTGAGAACTGAGCATTAGTTCCCTAAAATACACCTACACTGAGACGACAGCACGAATCCTGATCCTACCAGTAACTGTACTTCACCAAGTCATTTAAAGTCTTTAAGCTTCAGTTTACATATGCGTAAAACAAGTGTGGGCAGGTGTTCCACTATGAAAAGTTATATGATTATGTGAATCCTATAACACTTTGCCTATCACCCAAATATTCATCATGTTTTCTGACAATGAAAAAAAAAAAACAACACATACACACACAAAATAAAGTTTCATCAGGCTTCTGCAGTGTGTTAAAAGCCTGTGAATCTCATTGACTCTAAAAGGAATTCTGTAGATGTGGGAGCAAGAACATAGCAGATCCCTGCCGGGGCAAAGCGAAGGTAATGAGTACCCAGGGGCAATCTCTAGGTATGCACCCCCCACAATTCTAGTGTCCAGAGTCAGACTCTAAGTTGCGCCCCCCCCACCTCCCGCCCAACTTCAAGATGAATAGACATTGATAGCAGGGACCCATCAGCAGAAACGCCTTCCCCCCTCTTGTCTGGCTGCCTCAGTCAGGTACCTTTAATATTTGTCGCACCTTGGAACACCATTCTGCATCTGGTTTGTGTCCCCCTTGGGCTTTTGCCCGGGTACAAGTGTTCCCTCAGCTTCCCCCTGTTACTATGCCTCTGGCGTCTGCAAAGACAAACTGAATGACTGGAAACCAGCCAGCTGCACCACGAGTAAGTTCGCTAGAGCTGGAATTTGATACCCGTTTTTTTTTTTTTTTAACTCAGTAAGCTATGCCACAATCTTTGATCCCACTTTATTCGTAACAAGAGTTTTGCAGACCCAAGGGAGAGTATTTATTTGCCTGTAAGACATGAGATTGAGAGGTACCACAAATAACTTCCAAATCATAGTAAATTTCTCAGAAAAGAAAGATTGGCTAGGTTTTTCTGTTTCGTTTTGTTTTAAACCAGTATCTAGTGGAGCATCTCAATAGGTACCAGACACAGACTCTGTGATGACAGAAGGATAAATAAGGCACAGGTCTTGCTCTCAATTCTGCAGAATAGATAAGACTACACACAAATAGGTACGGTACAATGCAGTATGGGTTGACCCACATGTAACTGTTCCAAGTTCTCTAAGAATTCCGGGGAGATTTTTGGGTAGACACCAACTCCCATTATCAAGTCATTATGACATATATCATGTAGATATAAATTATATATACACATATACATGTATTATTATAAACACATGTACATGTCATTATATACACATATATTATATTTATACCTATTTACACACACGAAACACATACCTATTTGTTGCAAGTCAGGAAATATGACCATGGTCATTAAAAATTTTAAGAAAAACTGGAATGAACAAGCTTGGTGAAAATTTAGTAAAGCATGAAATTATAAACCTAGTGACCTTGTTTGATTCCATTAATAAAAAGTGTTGACACTTGGTGTTGTAGCAGAGATTAGCAAATCTGATTAAAGTAAGTAGACATTTCATACATGCCACTCTATTAAATGAAATGTTTCTTTGAAACACTACATTAAAAGCAAAATGAATGATGCTGCCCCCAAATCTGTTTCCCGCAATTTTTTAACTATCTTGTTTAATATGGAAACCCTGGTGGTGTAGTGGTTAAGTGCTACAGCTGCTAACTAAAGGGTCGGCACTTTGAATCCGCCAGGCGCTCCTTGGAAACTCTGGGGCAGTTCTACTCTGTCCTACAGGGTCACTACGAGTTGGAATCGACTCAGTGGCACTGGGTTGGTTTGGTTTTGGTTGTTTAATACGTAAAGCATTACAATTTCTAAATCACATTGTCTTTTAATATAAATAATTTTTTCTTCCTTTCCTGTCTTTTTTTTTAATTGTACTCTAGATGAAGATTTACAGAGCAAATTAGTTTCTCGTTAAACAATTAATGCACATATTGTTTTATGACATTCGTTGCCAACCCCACGACGTGTCAACACTCTCCCCTTCTCAACCTTGAGTTCGCCTTTACCAGCTTTCCCTTCTCATCTTTCCCCAAAGATGCCTTCTCATATTTCCCCAAGGCTAATGTACCCATTTAGCCTTGTTTTTGTTTTATGGGCCTTTCTAATCTTTGACTGAAGAGTGAACCTCAGGAGTGACTTCAGTACTGAGTTAAAAGGGTATCTGAGGGGCCATATTCTCAGGGTTCCTCCAGTCTCTGCCAGAACAGTAAGTCTGGTCTTTTTGGTGAGTTAGAATTTTGTTCTGTATTTTTCTACAGCTATGTCCCAGACCCTCTATCATGATCCCTGTCAGAGCAAGTTGGTGGTGGTAGCCACGTACCATATGGTTGTGCTGGACTCAGTCTGATGGAGGCAACGATAGTTGTGGTCCATTAGCCCTTTGGACTAATCTTTCTCTTGTGTCTTTCATTTTCTTCCTTCTCCCTTGCTCCAGAAATGGTGGAATCAGTGGAGTATCTTAGCCAGTCCCAAGGTTTTAAGACCCCAGATGCTACTCACCAACGTAGGATGTAGAATATTTTCTTTATAAACTATGTTGTGGCAGTTGAGCTAGATGTCCCTTGGGAGCATGGTCCCCACAGCCCTCAGCCCAGTAATTCGGTCCCTTATGGAGTTTGGATGTGTCTATGAAGCTATAGGGTCACTATGAGTCAGAATCAACTTGACAGCACTGGGTTTGGTTTTGGTTTTTTTATGAAGCTTCCATGGCCTTGCCTTGGTCAAGTTGTACTGACCTTCCAAGTATTGTGTACTGTCTTACCCTTCACCAAAGTTACCAGTTATCTATGGTCTATTTAATGTTGTTCCGTCCTAACCCCTCCTTTCCCCACTGTCAACAATTGTTTCTTTCTGTGTAAACCTTTTCACGAGTTTTTATAATATTGGTCTCATACAGTATTTGTCATTTTGTGATTGACTTAGTTCACTTGGCATAATGTCCTACAGATTCATCCATGTTGTGAGATATTTCCCAGATTCATCATTGCTCTTTATTGTTACCTGGTACTCCATTGTGTGTTATGTACCATAGTTTGTTTACCCATTCATCTGTTGATGGGCACTGAGGTTATTTCCATCTTTTTGCTATTGTGAATAATGCTGCAATGAACATGGGTATGCGTATGTCTATTTGTATGATGGCACCTGTTTCTCTAGAACATGTTCCTAGGAGCAGGATTGCTGCATCATGTGGTATTTCTATTCCTAGGTTTTTTAAGGAACCGCTATATCGTTTTTCAAAATGATTGTACCATTTTACATTCCCACCAGAAGTGCGTAAGAGTTTCAATCGCCTTGCAGCCTCTCTAACATTTATTTTCTGTTTTCTTGATTCATGCCAGTAATGTCAGATTGAGATGGTATCTGATTGTAGTTTTAATTTGCATTTCTCTAATGGCTAGTGATCACTTACATTTCCTCATGTGTCTGCTGGCCACCTGAATGTCTTCTTTGGTGAAGTGTCTGTTCATATCCTTTGCCCATTTTTTTTATTGGATTATTTGTCTTTTTGTTGTAAAGGTGTTGGATTTTCCTATAGACTTAGATATTAGACCTTCCTCAGATTTATCACAGACAAATTTTTTTTCCTTGTCTGTGGGTTCTCTTTTTACTCTTTTGGTGAAGTCTTTAGATGAGCATAGGTGTGTAATTTTTAAGAAATCCCAGTTATCTAGCTTATCTAGCTGGGATTTCTTAAATACTGGTTTTTTTTTGTTTTTTTTTTTTTATGTATTGTTAGTTATGGTTTGTGTAATATTTATGCTGTGTATTAAGTCCTCAAGCATTCGTCCTATGTTTCCTCCTATAATCTTTATAGTTTGTGGGTTTATATTTAGGTCTTCAATCCATTTTGAATTAATTTTTGTGTATAGTGTGAGGTATGGGCCCTGTTTCATTTTTTTACAGATGGACTCCAGTTTTGCAGTATCATTGGTTAAAAAGACTGTCTTTTCCCTATTTAATGGACTTTGGACCTTTGTCAAAGATCAGGTGACTATAGGTGGATGGATTTACATCTGGGTAAACTTGTCTGTCATTGTACCAGTACCAGGCTATTTTGACTACCATAGCTGCATAGTAGGTTCTGAGGTCAGGTAGTTTTGTGGCTCTGCCCAAATTTTCAACCTCCGTGTTAGTTTAGGTAGGTAGTGTGTTTCTAGAAATTTGTCCGTTTCCTCTAGGTTTCCAAATTCATTTGAGTATAGTTTTTCATAGCACTCTGTTATGATCCTTTTTATTTCAGTTAGGTCTGTTGTAATGTCACTCATTTCATTTACTAGGTTTATTTGTGTACTCTCCTTTTTTTTCTTTTGTCAATTTGGCCATTAGTTTGTAGATTTTGTTGGTCTTTTCAAAGAACCAACTTTTGGTTTTGTTGATTCTTTTCTGTTGTTTTTCTGTTCTCTGTTTTGTTTATCTCTGCTCTGATCTTTATTATCTTTTCCTCTAGTGGCTGTAGGCTTCTTTTGCTCTTCTCTTTCTATTTGTTCAAGTTGGACAGCTGATGTTTCAGTTTTATCCCTTTCTTCATTTTTGATGTGTACATCTATTGCCTTTGCTGTGTTCCAATGGTTTTGATATGATATGTTTTCATTCTCGTTTGAGCCTAGGAATTTTTTTATTCCATCTTTGATTTCTTCTATTATGCACTGGTTTTTAAGCAAGGTGTTATTCAGTTTCCAAGTATTTTATTTTTTTCCTTGCTCTCCCTGTTATTAATTTCTTCTTTTACGGCATTGTGATCAGAGAACATGCTTTTTGTTATCTCAATGATTTGGGTTTGCTGACGTTGCCCTGTGGTCTAAGATGTGGTCTATTCTGGAGAACATTCCATGTGCCTTGGAAAAGAATGTGTACTTTGTTGCTGTTGGGTGGAGTGTTTATATATGTCTCTGAGGTCAAGTTGGTTGACTGTGACCTTTAGATCTTCTGTATCTTTGTTGAGTTTCTTTCTAGATGTTCTGTCCTTTACCAAAAATGGTATATTGAAGTCTCTTACTATTATTGTGGAACTATTAATTTCTCTTTTCGATGCTGTTAGAGTTTTTGTTTTATGTATTTTGGAGCCCTATCATTGGGTGTGTAGATACTTATCATGGCTATGTCCTCATGGTGGATTGTCTCTTTAATCATTATATAATGTCCTTCCTTGTCTTTTATTGTGGCTTTTGTTTTAAAGTCCATTTTATCTGAGATTCGTATTGCCACTCCTATTCGTTTTTGGTTGCTGTTTGCTTGATATATTTTTTCCATCCTTTGATTTTTAATGTGTTTATGTCTTTGTTTCTAAGGTGTATCTCATGTAGACAGAATAGTGATGGGTCATGTTTTTTATCCATTCTGTCACTCTCTCTTTATGGGCACATTTAAGCCACTTATGTTCAGTGTGATCATTGATAGGTGTAAGCTTATTGCTGTCATTTTGTAGTACTTTTGTGTGTGTGTGTGATGCCTGTGTTGAAATCCTTTTGTTTTTTGGATTTTTTGT
The DNA here is from genome assembly GCF_024166365.1 of Elephas maximus indicus. NCBI lineage: Eukaryota > Metazoa > Chordata > Mammalia > Proboscidea > Elephantidae > Elephas > Elephas maximus. The sequence goes on from NC_064836.1 coordinate 70,287,324, forward strand.
TGTTTGTTTCGTTTTATAGATCTTGTACTTACTGAGACTCTGTTTTTCTTCTTTATTTTGATTAGTTGGTTTATTAGCTTTCTTTGTGGTTACCTTGAAATTTACCCCTAATTTCCTAACTTTAAACCAGTCTTTTATTACCTGATATTGCCTTGACTCCCCCTCAGTTTGAAAGCTCTGCACCTATCCCATTTATTCCCGGTCTTATTTCTGACATTGTTGTCATTTACAGAGTGAACTCTCTGGTTCTCCACTGTAACTCTTTTAGTTGCTTTATCCCTGAGAGTTCCTTACCTAGGTTGGCATCTGGTTGATGATGTCCTGTATCCTTGATTCAGGTTTTTGTCTGATGTTGTTGATTCTCTAACTGAGGACTCCTTTTAATAATCCTTGTAAGTTTGCTTTGGTTTTTACATATTTCCTTAATTTCTGTTTATTTTGAAATATCCCAATTTTGCCATTATACTTAAGCAAGAGTTTTTCAGGATATATTATTCTTGGTTGGCAATTTTTTCTTTCAAGGTTTTATATATGTCATCCCATTGCCTTCTTGCCTGTGTTTTTTCTGCTGAGTAATCAGAGCTTAGTTTTATTGTTTCCCCTTTGTATGTGACTTTTTGTTTTTCTCAAGCTGCTCTCAGGATTCTTTCTTTGTCTTTGATTTTAGCTAGTGTGATCATGATACGTCTTATTGACTTCTTTTGGGGTCTTTCCTATATGGAGTTCATTGAGCTTCTTAGATGGTCAGCTGGTCATCTTTCATGATATTAGGGGAGCTTTCTGTCAGTAAATCTTCAATGATCCTATTTATGTTTTCCATTTTCTCCTCCTGTTTTAGAACTCCAATCATGTACAAATTTTTGCTTTTGATTGTACCCCACATGTTCTCAGATTTTCTTTATTTTTCTTCATTCTTTTCTCTGATTTTTCCTCAAAAAAAAGTGGTATCCAAAGATTTGTCTTCAATTTTGCTGATCCTCTCTTCCATTTGCTTGTTTCAGGTTGGCTCCTAAAACCTCTATTGCACTGTCCATTTCTGAAATCTTGTTATCTTTTGGATTTCTAATTGCTGTTTTTGTATGATTTCTAGTTGTTTATTTACTTTGACATTTTGTTCCTGTATTTTTTTTTTTTACTGAATTCTTCCATTGCTTTGTCTATGTGTTCCCTGATTTTGTCTCTACTTTCCATGATTTTGTCTATTTTTTTGTAATTTTTCATCTGTGTTTTCCTTCATCTCTTGGAGAGCCCTGAATATTCGAGTTTTGAGTTCCCTATCATGTAGTTCCAGTGACTTTTCTTCTACCAGAAGGTCATTTAGTGTTTCATTTTTGTTGCTTTCTGGAGCCATCCTGTCCTATTTTTTAATATGTTTTAATATTGACTGCTGTCTCCATGACACTCAAGAATTATTTTATTTATTTATTTATTGTAGCTTTATTTCTTCTTATTTTTTGTTGTGGGAAAGGAAAAAGGAGAAGGTGAAAGATAAAGAAAATAAAAAGTATAGCACTTAGGGAGCTGGCCTCTGGGGGTGGCACAGACCTGGGAGGCTGTGTGCCAAAGGCTCTCCAGCTGTATGGTACAGCACAACCTGCCAAGAATGGGAGCTGATGGCACACGGAGCTAGGTGGGTGGGAGAAAGGAAGGGGAGGAAGGGAGAGAGAGAGAGAGAATAAACAACAACAATAAAAAGAAAGCAAGCAAACAATAAATAAATAAAATGGGCTGAGGGAGCTGGTTGGTGATGGTGGTGTTGATCCAGGAAGACTGCACACCAGTGCCTCTCCAGCTGAGCAGTGCAGCATGTTGCCTTCAGAAGGGGTGCAAGCAGTACCCAGAGCTAGGTGGGTGTGAGAAAGGAAAAGGAGGAAAGGAGAGAGAGAAAAGAAACAGAAAAAAAAGAATAAAGCGAACAAACCAAAACCTATGGCACTGAGCTAACTGGTTGGTGGGGGTAGCACAGACCCAGGGAGGACATGTGCCAGTGCCCCCCCCAGCCATGCAATGTAGTAAGAACCTGTTGAGAATGGGGCAGAGAAAACATATGGGGCCAGGTGGATGATAGAAAAGAAAAGAAGTAAGGGATAGAGAAGAAACAAAAAGTACAAATGAAAACAATAACAACAAAGAAAATAATATGGCACCAAGGGAGCTCACCATCAAGGGTGCCCCAGACCCACAGAGTCCGGGTGCCAGTGGCTCTGTAGTCAAGTGATGCAACACTGCCCACTGAGAAGGGGCAGAAGAGCTATGGGCCTAGATGGACTGGAGAAAGGAAAGCAAAAAGGGAGAGAGAGAGAAGAAGCCAGAAAAGAAAAGAAAAAAAAAAAAAAAGGCAGTGAGGAAGCCTGACAGAGGCTCGTGGCACTGACCCATGGAGGCTTTGCATCAGTGGCTCTCTAGCAGAGTGATGTGGCACTGCCCACAAAGAAGGGGTAGGGATATCACACAGGGCTAGGTGGCTGGGAGAAAGGAAAGGAAGGAAGGAAGAGAGAGGTAAGAAACCGGGAAAAATAATAATAATAAAATAAAAAGTGGTGCTGAAGGGGCCTGCCAGTGGGGGTTGTGCAAACCCAGAGCAGCTGGGAAGGGAGAGAGAGAGAAGTAGCAACAACAACAAAAAAAGGCCAAAAGAAAAAACAAAAACAAAAAATGGTGCTGAAGGGGCCTGGCTATAGGGGCAGGGCAGACCCAGATGGCAGTGAGCTGGTGTCTCTTGGGCCGAGCCACTGTGGCCCACTGGAAAGGAGCCAAGGCCAAGTACAAGGAACAATGGTGGTTGGGGGGGAAGTGTATATCCCTGGTTACTCTGTCTCTTTCTTGGAAGTCCAGGGAGTTGCCTTCCCATATTCTATGTTGTCAGTCCTTGGTGGCTGAGGTTCAACATGGTGAACCTAGGTGACAATGAGCTGGCATCTCTCTGGCCAAGCGGCCTCAGCCTGTTGGAAAGCAGTGGAGGCCACATACAGGGAAGAAGGGTAGGGAGCAGGAAAGCATGTATCCCTGGTTACCAGGTGCTCTGTCTCCTGTTAGGAGTTCCGTGAAATTGCCTTCCTGTACTCCCTGTCTGCGTTCCTTGGTGGCTGTAGTAAAAGATAGTGAATCCATGCCACTTAACTAGTAGGGGACCTCCATGCCATAGCTCTCCCTGTTCTCTGTTCACTGTCCATTTCTTATTCCATTCAGTGCTTCATTGAGTTCTTTATTCCTTCATTTTATGTTTAGGGTTCCTGGATTTATGTTTGTATTGGTTTTACTTAGTTTTTTGGGTCTTTGCTGCAGTAGGATGGCATGATGCTTCTGTCTATAGTGCCAGGTTGGCTCAGCTTCCTAATCTAAATAATTCTTAATGTAATCTTCAGGATCTTTAGTGAAAACAGTATATGCTTCCTTACAAGCATGTCAGATTGACCACATGCATATATCTCCTCTCTCTCCAAAAATGTGACTACGATATCAGTAAAGGTATAAAAATATACCCGTCCTACAAAGAAAAAAAAAAGAGAGAGAGAAAGAAAACATCAGAGTACGAGAGACTTCACAACTTCTTGGAAAGCTGACAGAGTAGTGACAAGCAGCCTAGCTGATGGAGGAGTAGTAACTAAATTAACTATTATATGAAGTTCCTGAAGAGGAGTGCCCTAGATCCGGCTCCTTAAAAGCAGAGTCTGAAATGAGGGTTCATTTCCTTTACGTGTTTAAATGATGACAAGCTCGCAGGAGAAACTTTTAGGGAAATGGGCTAGAGCAGAAGAAAAAGCTAGGGAAAAATGTAATTTCAGAAAAAGTCTAACCTCAGCTTGATCCCATGAGGAGATCTGGAGGATAAATTGCACCAAAATGTGTCCCAAACACATGGAAGGGGATTGGGCTGTTATACCTCTGCTTCGGCCAGCCATTGGCCATGGGGCTGCCCAAGCAAAGAGAGAGGAGTGTAATCTCTCATGTATCTCTAAGCTAAGGGGCACCCATTAGCCAAGGACAGTCTGTCAAAGAAGTGTGCAAGTGTGAGCCATTAGTGGTCAGCATCTGCAGCATATGGGGGCTAGAGCATGCCCCCAGTAAAGATGATCTGGGCAAAACACCAACAGTATCTTCTATAGTTCATCCCTTGCACAGTTCAGTCTACTTACTTCCTTATTTCTCATACAAAATTTATCCCTCTGGTAACTGCTTTTTCCAAGATTCTACTTGGCAGAAATTTCCAATAAAACTTATAGGAGAGTTAGAGGGATGAGCTACTGTGCCATCACTGAAGTTGGTTCCAAGGCCATAACTGACACACAACATCTCCCTCCTCTTCTACTCTTCTACATTTCCCTCCTTGTTATGGATTGAGCAGTGTCCTTGGAAAACATGTATTAAAGTCTTGGCTCCTTACCTGTGGATGTGACCCTGTTTGGAAATAGGGTTTTCTTTGTTATGTTAATTAGGTAATGCCCAAGTAGGGTGGTCCTAAACAAATGCCAAGGAACACCAAGAAATTTCATGGAACTGCTAGGGTTATCAGGAAAAAAGGACCCTGCCCAGATGAAATCATGTGGATGGGTAGTAAAAATATTTGCATAATATTTGCAATAGCTAATGAGTTGGAATCATCTCGACGGCAATGGGTTTCCTAATATTATGATGATCCCTGTCTTCTAATTTAACTAATATCGGGATGATATATGGCTAATGTCATGTAAAAGATCTAAATTTTCACCTATTATAAGAGCAAGTCAATGGAAAAAGTCTAAAATGGATAACACCCTGATTTGGACTTCTTCAGAACTGTGAGAAAATAAATCTCTGTTCTTTAAAGTGACCTACTTGTGGCATTTCTGTCACAGCAGCTAGACAACTAAGAACTCCCCCTCTCCTAGCACTTCTGATACCTAAACAACTCATCTAGTGGGATGGCCCAGGCTCTTGTCCTTGAGGGGTCTGAATCCCTGATTATCATGCCTTTATTGCTTTCCTGGCCAATTTGCAGTTAAACTTGGACATTGGGAATATCAAGAGCTATCCCAAGTGGATTATCTGAGTGCCAAACGTATTCCTCCCTGCCCCTATTATATCAGTGACTTTACCACCTTGTGATTATCAGGGGCACAATTAACCCTGCAAACATGGCAATTCCTTTTTTTGCCTACTGGTCTGCTGGGATAGGAAGTTCAAAATGCCAGGTGGCTTCTTTAACATTAAGTTGAACTCCTATTGTGTTTCCAGATGGAATATTTGCTCTCCTGGGAACCAGGATCTGTATTCTCACAGAGCTAGAATTACATAGTGATGGTGAGTTGAGTCATCCTTATTTACACCATTAGTTCCCAGATCTATGTGGTTTCCTTACTGGGGACAATATAACATATAATAGTCATTGGTTTAGGGTATATACCGAATGATGGAGGAAAGGGTCAAAACTTGCAGGTGTCATCTTCAGCAGGTCCTTCAGTTGCACCATGAAGAGGTCATTCCAACACTTCATCAGGCCAGCAGCTTCCAGGGAAGAGGGCAGATATAAGCCATTTGCAGGCAACACCTACTGAAGCTGGGGAATATGTGCACCAGCCCTAGTAGTGGAATCTGGCAGGGCAACAACAGCATCTGCTACAGGAAAATCAACAAGAATTAAAAACTAAAGTGGTTCATATTGCAGAACCCTCTAAAGGCTAAGGACTCAGAGGAAACAGTGGTAATACAAAGAACAAAAAAAAAATCATCAAAAACTTAAAATTCTCAAAAAGGTGAATAAATAAATGACATTAATTAAACTATAAGGGGTGCTTTGAAAAAGAAACAATCCAAAAATAATAAACTTTAGAAAGTAGAAATGTAATAGACAAGATTTTTTAAAAGCCAATGGAAATCTAGAAGATAAACCAAAGATATATCTCAGAAAATGAACAAGATGATAACCCAAACCCAGTGCCGTCGATGATAAAAACCTGAAAAAAATATGATAGCTAGAATGATAAATTCAAGATATTCCAACACTTGACTAATTGGAGTTCCAGAAATACATAACAAAAGAAATAAGGAGAGAAAATTATGAATGAAATAATTAAAGAAGATTTCCCCAATCAGGACATGCCTCCACAGGTTGGGAGACTTCACTAAATTCTCATACAGCAAGGCCCACATCATTACAAACATCCAAAAGCATCCAGTATACATAGAAGAGTGCAGAATCTTCCATAGAGGGAAAAGACGGGTGAATAGAGTCACATACAAAAAAAAAAATTTATTAGAAATTCTCAAGAGCAAAATCAGATGGTAAAATACAGTGGAAAATTGCCTTCAAAATTCTGAGGAAATATTATTTTCTACGTAGGATTTCATATCTATCTACACCGTCAATCAAGAATAAGGGAACAATAAATTTTACTGTCCTTGCATTCTTTATTGGAAAGCTGCTAGAGAATATGCTCCAGCCAAAGAAGAAAAGCCAGAATCAAAGATATGAAACACCTAGGATAGGAAAACTAATATGTAGGTAAATACCAATATAGTAGTTGTACAGCAGGCTTAAATAGGAAGCAGCCTGGAAAGGGGCAAAAGAACAGAGAACTCAAGGAGAAAGCCTGCAAGGGAGGAAAAGTAATTAGCAGATTAACCAAAATAGTTGAGCATTTGGAGAAAAAAATCACTGATGGTATGTAATTAACCTGATGGAGCAACTGGAAAATAGTAAAAAATAGGCACAAAGAAAACTATGTAGGATGGAAGGTGCAAAGAAATGTTTAACTGCAGGAAAAACAGAAAAATGTACAAGAAAGGAAATAGAATCATAGAAATTACATAGACAGGAGAAATAGCTACATAATAATAAATATTTTCATGGTGATCCCTGTCTTCTAATTTAACTAATATTGGGATGATATATATGGAAGATGTTATATATGGAAGATGTCATGTAAAAGATCTAAATCTTCATCTATTATAAGAGCAAGTCAATGGATATAGTTTAAAATGGATAACCCTCTATAAGGACTATCATTTTAAAATATAGAGATAATTTACCAGAATAAGCACCAAAAAGAGTTGAAGTGATTGTTTCTGAGGGTGATGAGAGATGGGTCAGAGAATTACTGATTTTCTTTATAAGTCTTATCTATAAATACCGTATTATCTGTGTGTATGTATTACCTTGAAAAAATTTTCAATATTAAGACTCTGGGACAAACTACAGTAACAAAAATATGTTTCATATTTCTAACTGCCCTGTAGAAGTAAGACAGACAATTCTTGACATGTTAAGAAGGGATATATGTGCTAAGTGCTTAAAAAAAAAACCAAAGGTGATCCATATTAGGCCCTGAAAGCCTTGACTTGACCGCAATAATTTCTATGCTTGAGAGAGCACTGATCTTCATTTTTCTTCAGCATTATTGCTATAAGCTTGAGTTGAAGTACTATTATTTACTAGTAATTACTGCTATAATGTATTTTATAAGGTGCTTAGGACTATATCACATAACTTCACAAACCAAAGTGCACGGAAGAATATTTATAAAGCATATATATAATAAAGAACTTGTATGCAAAGTATACAAAAAAAAAACTCCCAAAACTCAGTAAGAAAGCAAACAACCAAATTAAAACATAGGCAAAAGATTTGAACAGACTCTTCACCAAAGAAGATGTATAAATGGAAAATAAGCACGTGAAAAGATGCTCAGTGTAATAAGTTTTTAAACCAAAACCAAACCAGCTGCTGTCAAGTCAATTCCAACTCGTGGTGACCCCCTGTGTGTCAGAGTAGAACTGTGCTTCATAGGATTTTCAATGGCTGTGATCTTTCAGAAGCAGGTAGCCAGGCTTTTCTTCTGAAGCACCTGTGGCTGGGTGCAAACCTTCAATCTTTAGGTTAGTAGCTGAGCACTTAACCATTTGCACCACCCAGGGGCTCCAACCGGTCTTTCCAAAACCCAAAGCCAAACCCGTTGCCATCAAGTCAATTCCCGCTCATAACGACCCTACAGGACAGAGTAGAATTGCCCCATAGAGTTTCCAAAGAGCTCCTGGTGCATTCGAGCGGCCAACCTTTTGGTTAGCAGTGTAGCTCTTAACCACTACGCCACCAAGTTTTCCCAATTGGTCTTTAGAGAAATGCAAATTAAAACCACAATAAGATACCACTATACACCTATTACAATGCCTAAAATTAAAAAAAAAAAAAAAACTACCCATACCAAGTGTTGATAAGGAAGTGGAAGAATTGGAAGGCTCAGAGACTGCTGGTAAAAATGTCAAATGATACAGTCACTTTGGGAAACAGTTTTTAATTTTAAGCATATACCATATTTAAGCATCATACTACATGATCCTGTCATTCTATTCCTACGTAATTACCCAGGAGAAAAGGAAGCGTATATCCGTACAGAAACTTTTACACGAATGTTCATAGCAGCTTTATGTGTAATTGCCCAAAATTAGAAGCAACCCAAATGTTCATCAACAGGTGAAAATGGATAAACAAATTGTGGTAGATCTGTTCAACGGAATACTACTCAGCAATGAAAATGAATGAACTTCAAAAAATAAGGCATGAACTATTGAGGCACATAACAGCACAAAAACATGCATGAATCTCAAGATACCCATGCCAGTGAAAGAAGCCGGATCTAAAAAATAATAATAAAAATACTACACGAGGTAGGATTTCTTTTCTCTAAAACTCTAGAAAATGAAAACGAATCAATAGTGACAGAAATATTAATGGTAGGAGCTACAGGGAGAGACAGGATGAAGGGACTATAGAGAGGCACAAGGAAGCGTTTTGGTATGATGTATATGTTCACTATCTTGATTGTGATGGTGGTTTCATGAGTGTATACACATGTATACAAAATGTACACTCTAAATACATGTAGGTTGTTTATAGTCCGTTTTAACTCAATAAAGCCCTTAAAATAAAAAAAAAAAGAAAAAGTTAAAAATAAATATAGGAAATAAGTAACCCATATTATTCAGATACAGTCGCTAATTCATTCACTCAACAGTTACTGTGTGGCTACTCTGCCAGCATTGTGCTAGATGCTGGGGGCAGAAAGATCTCTACAACGTGATGCCCCTTTCCCAGGAGTTCATAGGTTTTCTACCTTTTGGGAACTGTAAGCTATGATATTTGTTTCAAAAAAGATGATAGTTAATGTTACTTACACTATAAAAATATTGAATAAATATAATAAATGATGTCAGCAACCCCTGTTCATGAAAAGCCTTCTTTCATTAATAGCTTTCTCTTATTGTTTTCACTTTGTTACCCATATACTCTTTGGATCATAATAACATCTTTCCTTTTCGATACTAGTTCATTAATATTCCCAAATCATCATTACTTATTGACCATCACTAATATTACAGCCAACTCTCAATTTTGATAGTGGATTTTTCAGACACCTGGCTCTGGTCCTTGCATCCTCCTGCTACTTGCACTTGGGGGTATTTCATGGCTTGTTATCACCTCTATCAAGGGAGTTCAGTAGGAAAGAGGACGTAAAATTCAAACCCATCCAGTATTCTACTGAGAATCATAAAATCTTAAAGTTGGAAGCCACCTTCAAAGTTATTTATTCCAACTCCCACTCAATGCTGGAATCTCCGCTATCCTATCCCGGACAGATACTCAAGCCAGATTCTGCTTGAACACTTTGAACAATAACAGAGCCAATCCTCAGTCACTTCAATAGTACATTTTATTGTCTTCTGGTTTAAATTTTTTTCCATGTTAACAGTTCAAATAGGGAGCCCTGGTGGCACAGTGGTTAAAAGCTTGGCTGCTAACCAAAATGTCAGCAGTTTGAATCTATCAGCTGCTCCTTGGAAACTCTATGGGATAGTTCTACTCTGTCCTGTAGGGTCACTATGAGTTGGAATTGACTCGAAGGCAACAGATTTGGTTTTGGGGTTTTTTCTTTGTTCAGACAGAAGCTCTGAGAGGTGGTTAAAAACAATATTTAAACTCAGGCATTACGTATTTCAGTCATAAACACATAAGCACACATAATATTCCTTAGATAAAAAAAAAAAGGAACTCTTCTAAAATATTATGTTATAAATACCCTACCCCAGGTATTCCCTACAAGTGAGGCAGAAAAGGAAGGGAAGAGGAAAATGTTAAACTGAAGGACAAATGCGTTATCTTAGGAAGATTTTTTTAAAGCCTCTCGAGGAATTTGTTAGAACTCGAAATACTTTCTTGGCCACCGCAGGTCAATTCATTTCTGTTCAGACCAGTAGTTTAATCTTTTTAATTTTTATGAAAGAGATTTTTTTTTTAATGTGTAAGAGGCAGGAAAACAGTTAAATGGGAGACAGAATGCCCAGGTTTTGGATTTGTATTTGCCACGACCATTGGATATAAGTGATTCTCAGTTCCTCTTCTATAAACATGAATGGCTGGAATTTTAAATGACTCCCAAGCTCCCCCAGATCCAGAGAATTTTCCAAATCTTCAAATCTAAATGGACCTTGTGCTATTGTAGAAAAAGGAACAGATTTGTAATCAGTTTGGCAGAATGTGTAAAGAACCATTGAACTGGGGAATGATAAGTGCCTGCTAACTGAGAACATTACAGAACACTCCAAAAAGAAGCTGATTTTTTTTTTAGTTCAGGATTAAAGTGTTTTAGTAGTTTATATTCTTATTATTTGTGGCTCCAGCATGAAAGGAGAAATTACATTGGAGGCCTCTAAATTATAGTTTGTAATCTCCCCTTCTGTCTAACATCATTCGTTTATCCAGCATACATTAGGGACTGGGATACAAAGAAAAATAAAGCTTGGCCCCACTCCTGGAAGTTAAGAATTGAGGAGAACTCCATTAGGCAGAGTTTTTCTAATGAACTCGATAAACCTAAATAACTGCAGGGCTGCATTTCTTGATGAGCAAGATAATCTCCCCCATTTAATACAATTAAATGTTCACAGTGAGAAGACAGAATATCATAGACTCAGGGAATTAGGGAAGGCACTTCAGAGACCCTCTTCAAAGACCCTCTTCACTGAAGTCGCTTCAGAGGGCTCCAAGCACAGCAAGCTGCTCCCTTGTTGGGGCTTTCACAGTATTTGGTTCTCTTCCCTGTAACTGCATCTTGTTATATTTTAATGCTCATTTAAACATGTCTAGACTTCAATTGGGCATCAAGCAGACCAGCCAAGACCTATTTATCTATGTTCCAAGGGTTTTCGATACGTCTGGTACATAGCAGGTACATGGTACTGTTCCTAGATTAAGAAAATAAACCTGGTTGAATCTTTTCCATCACTGGATGTGGAGGCTAAGACTCACAGATACTCGTCCAAGGCCTCACAGATAAATCGTTGCAGAGCCAGGACAAGGCCCCAGATCTCAGGTTCACAGTTAGGATTTTTACAGTTATATCTTGTGATTAAGGGAGAGCGACTTCACTCGAACTCCAAGTGTGTGTCCCTTTGGGAGTGATCAGAAAGTCTATCACTATAATAAGAAAAGAAAAACTTAAAACAAGAGGAGATGGTGCAAAAAGAAAGGCAACTGATTTGAATAGACGTTTCTCCAAAGAATATATTCAAATGGCCAATGAGCACATGAAAAAAAAACTCAATATCATTAGTCATAAGGAAAATGCAGATCAAAACTACAGGATACCACTTCATTCCCACCACACCAAACAAAAAGCAAACTTGTTGCAGTTGAATAAATCCCACTAATAGTGACCCTATAGGGCAAGGTAGAACTGCCCCACAGGGTTCCCAAGGAGAGGCTGGTAGCTTTGAACTACCAAATTTTTGGCTAGCAGCCGAGCTCTTAACCACTGTGCCATCAGGTCTCCTTATACCCATCAGGGTGGTTGTAATAAAAAGATGGATAATAACAAGTGTGGAGAAATTAAAACCCTCATACATACACTGCTGGTGGGGATATAAAATGGTGCAGCCATGGTAGGAAACAGTTTCACACATTCTAAAAAGTTAAACATAGAATTACCGTATGACCCAGCAATCCCACTCCTAGGTATCCATCCATGAGAAATAAGAACATATGTCCACACAAAAACTTGCACATGAATGTTCATAGCAGCATTATTCATAATAGCCAAAAAGTACAAACGCAAATATCCATCGCCTGATTAACGGATAAACAGAATATGGTCTAGCCATACAGTAGAATGTTGTTGTTGTTGCTAGGTGCCATTGTGCTGGTTCCAACTCATAGCGTCCCCATGTACAACAGAACCAAACACTACCCAGTCCTGCACCATCCTCACAATAGTTGTTATGCTTGAGCCCGTTGTTAACAGTTGTGTCAACCCATCTCGTTGACGATCTTCCTCTTTTTCACTAACCCTCTACCAAGCATGATGTCCTTCTCCAGAGACAGAGAGATCCCTCCTGATAACATGTCCGAAGTATGTGATTCATAGAATATTATTTGGCAATAAAAATGGATGAACTACAAATACATGCTATAGCATGAGTTAACCCTGAGAACATTCTGTTAAGCAGGCAGAGCCATCATGATGCTATGGACAGAAGCACTATGCCTTCCCTCTGCAGCAAAGACCTGAAAAACTAAGTAAAACAGATACAAGCGTTTTGCCTGATCATCATGACGTGGTAAAGTGACTAAAGTAACAGGCGGGGAGTACTGCGTTTGGCCCTCAGATGATCCACTGGGACAGCTTTTGATATTCCCCTGTCCAAACTTAACTGCAAACTGGCAAGCAAAGTAATCATTGTTGCTGTTGTTGTTAGCTGCCGTCGCGTAGGTTCTGACTCATAGTGACCCCATGCACAACAGAAAGCAAAGCAATATAGGCCTGATAATCACGGATTCAGACCCCTCAAGGACCAGGGCCTGGGTCATCCCACTAGATGAGTTGTTCAGATATCAGAAGTGCCAGCAGAGGGGGAGTGTCTTTGATGCCTAGTGGTGCTGTAATAGAAATGCCGTAAGTAGGTGACTTTAAAGAATTGAAATTTATTTTCTCACGGTTCTGAAGAAGTCAAACTCAGGAGGTTATCCATTTTAGACTTTATGTATTGACCTGCTGTTATAAGAGATGAAGATTTAGATCTTTTACACAGCATCATCCACACATCATCCCAAAATTAGTTAAATTAGAAGACAGGGATCATCATAATATTTGCTATTGAAAATATTATGCAAATATTTTTACTACCCATGCACATGATTTCATCTGGGCCGGGTCCTTTTTTGCTGATAACCCTAGCAGTTCCATGAAGTTTCTTAGTGTTCCTTGGCATTTGTCTTCTCTCTGTATGTGTTTCTGTGTCTATTCTGCTCTTTTTGTAAGTCAGAAGTGATTAGGTTTAGGACCCACCCTACTTGGGCATTATCTAATTAACATAACAAAGAAAACCCTATTTCCAAACAGGATCACATCCACAGGTAAGGGGCCAAGACTTTAATACATGTTTTCCAGGGACACTGCTCAATCCATAACAGGGAGGGAACTGTAGAAGGGTAGAAGAGGAGGGAGATGTTGTGTGTCAGTTATGGCCTTGGAACCAACTTCAGTGATGGCACAGTAGCTCATCCCTCTAACTCTCCTATAAGTTTTATTGGAAATTTCTGCCAACTAGAATCTTGGAAAAAGCAGTTACCAGACGGAATAAATTGTATCTGAGAAATAAGGAAGTAAATAGACCAAACTGTGCAAGGGATGAACTATAGAAGATACTGTTGGTGTTTTGCCCAGATCATCTTTACTGGGGGCATGCTCTAGCCCCCATATGCTGCAGATGCTGACTGCTAATGGCTCACACTTGCACACTTCTTTGACAGATTGTCCTTGGCTAATGGGTGCCTCTTAGCTTAGAGATACATGAGAGATTACACTCCTCTCTCTTTGCTTGGGCAGCCCCATGGCCAATGGCTGGTTGAAGCAGAGGTATAACAACCCAATCCCCTTCCATGTGTTTGGGACACATTTTGGTGCAATTTATCCTCCAGGTCTCCTTGTGGGATCAAGCTGAGGTTAGACTTTCTCTGAAATCACATTTTCCCCTAGCTTTTTCTTTTTTTTCTTCTGCTCTTGCCCATTTCCCTAATTTTCCTATAAGTTTCTCCTGAAAGCTTATCATCAATTAAACACATAAAGGAAATGATTCTTCAGTTCAGACTCTGCTTTAAGGAGCCTGATCTAGGGCACTCCTCTTCAGGAACTTCATATAGTAGTTAATTTAGTTACTACTTCTCCATCAGCTAGGCTACTCGTCTCTGTTCTGTCAGCTTTCCAAGAAGTTGTTGAAGTTTCTCATACTCTAATGTTTTCTCTCTCATTTTTTTTCTTTGTAGGAAGGATATATTTTTATACCTTTACTGATATTTTAGTCACATTTTTGGAGAGAGAAGATTTATATGCATGCAGTCATTCTGACATGCTTGTAAGGATGGGTGTACTGTTTCCACTAAAGATCCTGAAGATTCCATTAAAAATTATTCAAATTAGGAAGTGGAGCCAACCTGGCACTATAGACAGAAGCCCTATGCTGTCCTTCTGCAGCAAAGGCCAGAAAGACTAAGTAAAATGGATACAAGGATCAATCCTGGAACCCTAAGCATCAAATGAAGGAATAAAAAACTCAATGAAGCACTGAATGGAATAAGAAACTGACAAAAGAAAGAGAGATACAGAGTGGAGGTCTCTACCAGTTAACCAGCATGGATTCGCCATCTTAGACGATAGCCACCAAGGAGTGCAGACAGGGAGTATGAGAAAGCATCTTCACGGAGCTTCCAACAGGGGATAGAAAAAAAGTACCCAATAACCAGGGATACACTATTTCCCACCCTCTATCCTTCTTTCCTGTATGAGGCTGCTGCAGTTTCTAAGGGTCCATGGTCACTTGGCTGGAGAGACACCAGCTCAGTGGCATCTTGGACCTCAGCCACCAAGGACTGCAGACAGCGAGTACAGGAAGGCAACTCCATGTAGCTCCCGATAGGAGACAGAGCGACTGTAACCAGGGATATATGCTTTCCACCACCCACCATTCTTTCCTGTACATGGCTTCTGCTACTTTCCAAGGGGCCACGGTTGCTTGGCCAGAGAGACACCAGTTCACTGCCACCTGGGTCTGCCCTGTCCCCACCAGCCAACTCCTTCAGCACCATTTTTGTTTGTTTGTTTGTTTGTTTTAACTTTTTGTGTTGTTTTCTCTCTCGCCCTTCCTGGCTGCCCTGGGTCTGTACCACCCCTGCTGGTAGGCTCCCTCAGTGCCATTTTTTATTTTATTTATCTGGTCTCTTTCCTCTCGCTTCCTCCCTTCTTTTCTCCCACCCACTTAGCCCTGTGTAACATCCCTACCCCTTCATGGTAGGCTGTGCCACATCACACAGTTAGAGAGCCACTGATGCAGAGCCTCCCTGGTTCCATGCCACAGGCCTCTGACAGTCTCTCTCAGGGCCTTTTTTTTTCTTTTTTTGCTTTTCTTTTCTGGTTTCTTCTCTCTCTCTTCCTTCCTTACTTTCCTTTCTCCAGCACAGCGAGGCCCATAGCTCCCCCGCCCATTCTCAATGGGCAGTGTTGAACCTCTCAACTACAGAGGCACTGGCACCCAGCCATTGCAGGTCTGGGCCACCCTTGAAGGTAAGCTACTTCAGTGCTGTATTTTTCTCTTTGCTGTTATTGTTTTTCTTTTTTCTCTTTGTTTCTTCTCTCTCTATTCCTTCCTTCCTTTCCTTTCTCCCATCCACTTAGCCCCATATGTCATCTCTGCCTCTTCTCAACAGGTCTTACTGCACTGCATGGCTGGGGGGCCACAAGCACACAGCCTCCCTAGGTCTGTTACCCCCACCAAATGGTTCACTCAGTACCATAGTTTTTTGTTTCATTTGCTTTCTTCTATTTTTTCTTTTTTTCTGTTTCTCCTCTCTCTCTCTTTTCCTTTCTCCCACCCACCTAGCCCTGTGTACCAACCCAGGCCCCATCTTGAGGGGACATGCTGCACTGCTCAGCTGAAGAGGCACTGGCATGCAGCCTCCCTGGGTCTGCAGTACCATGACCAACCAGTTCCCTCAGTGACATTTTATTTATTTTTTGTTTGTTTGTTTCTTGTTGTTGTTTCTTCTCTCTCCCTCCCTCCCTTCCCTTCTTTTCTCCCACCCATCTAGTCCCATGCACCTCCCACCCTTCTTGGCAGACTGTACTGTATCATGCAGCTGGAGAGCCTCTGGCATACTGCCTCCAGGGTTTGTGCCACCCCCACAGTCTGGCTCCCTCAGTGCTATATTTTTTATCTTTTCCCTTCTCCCTCCCACAAAAAAAGCAGGATGAAACAAACAAATACAATCAATAAATGAAGAAAATAATTCCTGAATGTCACAGAGACAGCAGTTAGTATCAAAACATATTTAAAAAAAAAAAAAAAAAAGGACAGGATGGCTCAAGAAAGCAACCAAAATAAAATGCCAGGTGACATTCTGGTAGAAAAAACGGCACTTGAACTACATGATAGGGAACTTAAAATGCTAATATTCAGGGCTTTCCAAGAAATGAAGGAAAATCCAGACAAAAAATAAGGAAAAAATAGGCAAAATTCTGGACAGTATAGACAAAAATCAGGGAAAACAGGAACACAGCAATGGAAGAATTCAGTAAAATAATACAGAAACAAAACGTCAAAATAAATAAACAAGTACAAATCATACAAAAACAGCAATTAGAAATTCAAACATAAAAAATAAGATTTAAGAAACAGGCAGTGCAATAGAGGGCTTTAGGAGCAAATTTGAAACAACCAAATGGAAGAAAGGATCAGCAAAACTGAAGACAAATCCTTGGATACCAATTTGTTTGAGAAAAAAATGAAGAAAAATAAAGAAAACTTGAGAACTATGTGGGATACAATCAAAAGCAAAAATTTGTGTATAATCAGAGTTCCAGAGCAGGCAGGAGAAAATGGAAAATATAAATAGGATCACGGAAGATTTATTGAAAGAAAGCTTCCCTAATATCATGAAAGATGAAAAGCTGACTATCTAAGAAGCTCAATGAACTCCATATAGGAAAGATCCCAAAAGAAAGTCATAAGACATCATTGTCACACTAGCCAAAACCAAAAACAAAGAAAGAATCCTAAGAGCAGCTCGAGAAAAACAAAAAGTCACATACAAAGGGGAAACAATAAGGCTATGCTCTGATTACTTGATAGAAACCACACAGGCAAGAAGGCAACCGGATGGCATATGTAAAACCTTGAAAGAAAAAAATTGCCAACCGAGAATAATATATCCTGAAAAACTCTCACTCAAGTATGATGGCAAAATTAGGATATTTCAAAATAAACAGAAATTAAGGAAATACGTAAAAACCAAAGCAAACTTACAAGAATTATTAAAGGGAGTCGTTCGGTTAGAAAACCAACAACATCAGACAACAACCTGAATCAAGGACACAGAACAGTATCAATCAGATACCAACCTAGGTAAGGATCTCTTGAGGATAAAACAAAACTAAAAGGTTTACGACAGGGAACCAGAGAGGTCAATCTGTAAATGACAAGTTCAGAAATAAGAGAGGGAATAAAAAGTATAGATACGAACTTTCAGAGTGAGAAGAAGTCAAGGCAATATCAAGTAATAAGACAGGTTTAAACTTAGGAAGACGGGTAAATTTCAAGGTAACCACAAAGAAACTTAACAAACCAAATTCATCAAAATAAAGAAGAAAAACAGAGAGTCTCAGTAAATACAAGATCTACAAAGACAAAAGAAACAAAAACCCACAAACAAAAGGATTCAGCACAGGAGAGTAAGAGAAACAAAGGAAATGTCAGCATCACAAAAAAAAAAAAAAGGCATTAAAAAATGACAGCAATAAACTTATACCTATCAATAATCACACTGAATGTAAGTGGCTTAAATGCACCCATAAAGAGATAGAAAGTGACAGAATGGATAAAAAACATGATCCATCTTTTATCAATATGCTGTCTACAGGAGACAACCCTAGAAACAAAGACATAAACACATTAAAAATCAAAGGATGGAAAAAAATATATCAAGCAAACAGCAACCAAAAAAGAGCAGGAGTGGCAATACTAATCTCAGATAAGATAGGCTTTAAAGCAAAATCCACCATAAAAGACAAGGAATGATTAAAAGGAAAATCCACTTTGAGGATATAACCATAATAAGTATCTATGCACCCGATGACAGGGCTTCAAAACTCATAAAACAAATTCTAACAGCACTGAAAAGAGAAATTTACATTTCCACAGCAATAATAGGAGACTTCAACCCACCACTTTCTCTAAAGGACAGAACATCTAGAAAGAAATTCAACAAAGATACAGAAGACCTAAAGGCCACGATCAACCAACTTGAACTCACAGACATATATAGAACACTCCACCCAACAGCAGCAAAGTACACATTATTTTCCAGCACACATGGAACATTCTCCAGAATGGACTACATCTTAGGCCACAAAGGAACCCTCAACAAAATCCAAAACACTAAGATAATAAAAAGCATCTTCTCTGATCACAATGCTGTAAATGTAGAAATTAATAACAGGGAGAGCAGGCAAAAAATCAAATACATGAAACTGAATAAAATCTTGCTTAAAAATCACTGAGTACTAGAAGAAATTAAAGATGGAATAAAAAAAAATTCCTAGAATCAAACAACAATGAAGACACATCATACCAAAACCTTTGGGACACAGCAAAGGCAGTGCTCAGAGGTCGATTTATAGCAATAGATGCACATTTTGAAAAAAAAGGGAAAAATCAAAACATTAGCTATACAACTCGAAGAAATAGAAAGAGAAAAGCAAAAGGAGTCTACAGGCACTAGAAGAAAAGAAATAATAAAGATCAGAGCAGAGATAACTGAAAAGACACTAGAAAGAATCAACAAAAGCAAAAGCTGGCTCTTTGAGAAGATCAACAAAATCTACAAACCACTGGCCAAAATGACAAAAGAAAAAGAGGAGAGGACACAAATAGTCCTAATAAGAAATTAAATGAGGAACATTATAACAGAAAAAAAAGGATCATGAAAAACTATACTCAAACAAATTTGGAAACCTAGAGGAAATGCACAAATTTCTAGAAACATGCTACCTACCTTAATTAACAGAGGATGAAAATCTGAACAGACCCACAAAACTTCCTGACCTCAGAACATGTTATGCAGTTATAGTAGTCAAAACACCCTGGTACTGGTTCAACGACAGACACATTTACCAATGGGACAGAATGGAGAACCCACATGTAAACCCATCCACCTACGGTCACCTGATCTTTGACAAAGGCCCGAAGTCCATTAAATAGGGAAAAGACAGTCTCTTTAAGAAATAGTACTGGCAAAACTGGATGTCCATCTGTAAGAAAATGAAAGAGGACCCATACCTCACACTATACACAAAAACTAATTCAAAATGATCGAATACCTAAATATAAAACCAACAAATATAAAGATCGTAGAAGAAAAAATAGGGTCAATGCTAGAGGCCTTAATACACGGCATAAATAGCATACAAACCATAACTAACAATACACAAACACCAGAAGATAAGTTAGATAACTGGGATCTTCTAAATATTACACACTTATGCTTACTTAAAGACTGCACCAAAAGAGTAAAAAGAGAACCTACAGACTGGGAAAAAAATTTGGGCTATGGCATATTCGACAATGATCCAATCTCTAAAATCTATTTAAAAAAAAAAAAATCTATAGGAAAATCCAATACCTCTACAATAAAAAGACAAGTGATCCAATTAAAAAATGTGCAAAGGATATAAACAGATACTTCACCAAAGAAGACATCCAGGTAGCTAACAGACACATGAGGAAATGCTAGTAATCACTAGCTATTAGAGAAATACAAATCAAAACTACAATGATGTACCATCTCACCTCAACATTACTGGCACAAATCAAAAACAACAAAAATACACAAATTTTGGAGAGGCTACAAGGAGATTGGAACTCCTACGCACTTCCAGTGGAAATGTAAAATACTACAATCATTTTAGGAAACAATACGGCACTTCCTTAAAAAGCTAGAAATAGAAATGATCCAGCAATCTCACTGCTAAGACTATATCCTAGATAAATAAGTGTCATCACGTGAATAGACATATGCACACCCATGTTCATTGCAGCATTATTCACAATAGTGAAAAGATGGAAACAACCTAAGGGACATGTCCATCGACAGATGACTAAACCATGGTATGTACACACAATGGAATACTATGAAACAGTAAAGAACAATGATGAATGTGGGAAATATCTCATAACACCGATGAATCTGGAGGGCATTAAAAAAAAAAATTTTTTTTTTTTTTTTTTTTGCTGAGTGAAATAAATCAATCACGAGAGGACAAATACTATATAAGACCTCTATCATAAAAACTCATGAAAAGGTTTATACACAAAAAAAACCAGTCTTTGATGGTTACAACAGAGGGGAGGGGTGGAAAGGGAAAAACACTAAATGGATAGTAGATAAGTGGTAACCTTGGTGAAGGGTAAGACAGTACACAATACTGGGGAAGTCAGGGCAACCTGACGAAGGCAAGGTCAGGAAGCTTCAGAGACACATCCAAACTCCCTGAGGGACCACATTACTGGGCTGAAGGCTATGGGGACCATGGTCTTGGGGAACACCTAGCTCAACTGGCATAACATAGTTTATAAAGAAAGTGTTCTACATCCTACTTTGGTGAGCAGTGTGTGGGGTCTTTAAAGCTTAGGAGTGGCCATCTAGGATGTTCCACTCGTCCCACCCTGTGTGGAGCAAGGGAGAATGAAGACAACCAAAGACACAAGGGAAAGTTTAGCCCAAAGGACTAATGGACCACAACTACCACAGCCTCCACCAGACTGAGTCCAGCACAACTAGATAGTGCCTGACTACCACCACCAACTGCTCTGACAGGAATCACAGTAGGGGGTCCCGGACAGAGCTGGAGAAAAATGTAGAACAAAATTCTAACTCACACACAAAAAAGACCAGACTTACTGGTCTGACAGAGACTGCAGAAACCCTGAGAGTATGGCCCATGGACACCCTTGTAACTCAGTACTGAAGTCACTCCTGAGGTTCACCCTTCAGCCAAAGATTAGACAGGTCCATAAAACAAACAATAATACATATAGCTCAACCGCATATATGAGACTAAATGGGCACACCAGCTCAGGGGCAAGGGCAAGTAGGCAAGATGGGACAGGAAAACTGGATGAATGGAAATGGGGAATCCAAGGTCGAGAAGGGGAGAATGTTGGTTGACACATGGCAAGTATGGCAACCAATGTCAGAAAACAATGTGTTTCTTAATTGTTTAATGAGAAATTAATTTCCTCTGTAAACCTTCATCTAAAGCATGATAAAAAAATAAAAATAAAACATTATGTTATATGAAACAGGCCAGATACAAAAGACATAGATTGGATGGCTTCACTTATGAAAATGCCCAGAATAGGCAAATTAATTGAGGCAGAAAGTAGACTAGTGATACCCCGGGGTTAGGGAGCAGGAGGAATGGGCAGTTACTGCTAATGGTTTTTGGGTGGTGAAAATATTATGGACTTAGTGGTCATGGTTGTACAACTTTGTGAATATACTAAAAGCCTCTGACTTACACACATTAAAAGGGTGAATATTACAGTGTATGAATATCTCAATAAAAAATACAAAAAAAAAGAGGAAACTACATAGAACAGCCAAACTTATGCAAAATAAATATCCTATAGAACATCTTCTAAAAATGGTTCTATGTAGAACTTGGTACAAAGCGAACTCTTAGTACCTATTGTGCCCCGTGAGGGACATTGAAGGAAAAGTGTTTATGCAGAGCCTACAACTCGATGGCAACAGGTTTGGTTTTTTTTAGTATATGTCAGGTCCCAGGCTAAGTTTATTTCCTGTTTTTTTTTCTTAAAATCTTTTGAGGAAGTTATCACTCATTTTACTGATGAGGAAACCAAGCCCCAGAGATGTTAAGTAATTTGCCCAAGATTACACAGTAATGTAGCGCAGGCCTGGAACTGAGTTCAGATGTGCCTAGTTCCGAAGTGTGTATTCATTCCTCTCTATAGTAATACTTCTTTAAACAGTTTTCAAATTCCATAAAATTCAGTTTCTTGTACATTCCTCCAGAATTTGTGAAGTAAACTAGACCGTTTGCTTCACCTTCAAAAGCCAAAAATTCAAATATTAGACAAAATTGATAAGCCCAGCACCCTCCATTACTCATTCCACTTATTTCCTGACGACCTCCTTCATGATTGCTGAAGTTGGAGAGAACAGTTTATATCAACGCCTTTGCCTGCACCTAATGGACACTGCATCCCTGCACGGTGTCTGATTCATCATTTTAGTCCTCAACGCATTTGTCTGTACTTTACATTTAGACTGTGGCTGTTGAACGAACAAGCACGTTCCTTCCCTTAAAGTTCTTGTAAGACGAGAAGATGGGGACACAGTAAAATAACCACTTTACTGTTACATGATCAGATGCATCCCAGGAAACCTCTTTTGCAGGACAGAGTAGCTATAAACAGTCGATAAATGTGAAGATACACCCCAATCTTTCTTGTAGAGAGTTATAGACTGATGGCAATAGCCATCTTTCAGGTAATGGTAGGCTTACACTTCATAGCTCTCCTGGGTGGGACCATGTGGCTAGTGCTAGACAATGTGTTGCCAGCCAAAGGGACAGGTGTTACTTCTGGGCTGAGCATAATTGGTGATCTCATACAGAGCTCTCTTCTGCTGGAGAGTCACCAGAAACTGCTGAGATGGTAGCTTCTCCATCAGGCACACGAGGACCTGTAGAGCAGAGCCCTCAGCTACCCCACTTGAATATTTCATAAACCATTAAAATGTTGAGGTCATTTTTGTTACCACGGTATAACTATCGTGTCCTGGGGGATAGGAGTCTCTACAATACAGATTGTGTGCAAGAGCAGTAAGAAGTGAAATTTCACAGGAACACGCTTGACAATGAGGAGAAGGAAAGGGTAGAATCAGGAATATAGTTTGGGGTGAGATAATATGAAGCCATGAAACCCAGGCTAGTGTCGAAGATATATTGGAGGAGGAAAGTTCTACAGGCAGGGAAAAGTTAGACGGGTAAGTCCAGAGAAATTGTGGCAGAAAAGAAACTAAAAGTGGGGCATACGCAGTGTTAGATACCAAGGCTGGATAATGTCTTCAATTTGAGATACAAGAGATAGGGTTGAAGGTAGGTAACAGAGGTCAGTATTCAGAGGCTACCAGGAAGGAGATGCCAAAAAATGAAGTAGTACCAAAAGCCCACGGCTAGGAAGGGAGCTGCATTAGTTTTCTATTGCTGCCATATCAAATTACCACAAATTTAGTGGCTTAAAAAAATACAAATTTATTATTTTACAGATCTATAAGTTAAAATCTGATAAGAATCTAGTTGGGTTCTAATCAAGGTGTCAGAAGGGCTCTATTCCTTTCTGGAGGCTCCAGAGGGTAATCCATTTCCTTGCCCTTTCTGGTTTTTAGAGGCTACCTGCATTACTTGGCTTGTAGGCGCTTCCTCCATTTCGAAAGCCAGTAATGTACCATCTCTCTGGTCTTTCTTCTGTGTCACACCTCTTTCTCACCCCAGCTAGGTCAGTCCTTTTAAGGACTCATGTGGTTGGATAGAGCTCACCTGAGTAATCTTGGATAATCTCCCCATCTCAAAATTCTTAATCATCTCTGCAAAGTACATTTTGCCACATACAGTAACATATTCACAGGTGCTGGGGATTAGGACTTGGCCATTGTTATGCATTGAATTGTGTCCCCTAAAAGTGTGCTTCAATTTGGCTAGGACATGATTCCCAGTATTGTGTGGTTGTCCAACATTTTGTCATCTGATGTGATTATCCTGTGTGTTGTAAATCCTACCTCTATGATGTTAATGAGGCAGGTTTACAGGCAGTTGTGTTAATGAGGCAGGACTCTATCTACAAGATTAGATTGTATCTGGAGTCAATCTCTTTTGGGATATAAATGAGAGAGAGAGTAGAGAGACAGGGGCACCTCATGCCAACAAGAATGAAGAACTAGGAGGGGAGTTCATCCTTTGGGCCCAGGGTCCCTGCACTGAGAGGCTCGTAGACTGGGGAAGATTGATGACAAGGACCTTCTTCCAGAGCTGAAAGAGAGAGAGAGCTTCCCCTGGAGCTGGAACCCTGAATTTAGACTTCTAGCCTCCTAGACTGAGAGGGAATAAATTTCTCATTGTTAAAGTCACCCACTTGTGATATTCCTGTTCGAGCAGTCCTAGATAACTAAGACAGCCATCTTTGGGAGGTTATCATTCTGTCTACCCCAGGAGCTGAGTATTAAGATTAAGGAAGATAGTTATGTACTAAGAAACAGGGATATGGTACTGGACAGGAGGATGGCTCCATTTTTATGTATTCTGAACTATAGCAGTCCAGCCCTGTATATAGCAGCTTTTGTTCTGATGCCTCTAAAGCCTGCTGATTGGCAGCTGCAAGGAAAGGGTAAATTCAATGACTCAAATGATTGGTGATTAGGCCTAAATTTGGCAAATGATTGGGAATGGAGCATTGCAGAGGGCCGCGCCGAAATGCTTTGAGATTATTCCTTTCTATCTCTCTGTCTTCCTAGTATATTCACAATGCCTGGCACAAAGTAGGGGCTCAATAAAAGTCTAACTGAATGGATGAGTGAGTGAGGTAGTCAAATAAACAGGGCTTGGCAACAGTCTGAATACAGAAGGCAAAGCAGAGAGATGAATAAAAATATTTTACAGTCAATAGAGTAGTTAGAAGAGGTTCAAAGATAGACATTGAAAAAAAAAAATAGAAGACTGGTTAGATGGAATATCTTCCCAACTATGCTCTGAAAAAGTCATTGTCAAGTACCAGAATTTAATCTTTTACAAAGCCAGAGGAATTAATATATTGGCAAATAGATATAAGCTAAAGAAATGCAAGAAATTATATTAATCATGTATTTAGAAAAAGATTGTTGGCCAGATGTTTTTCCGGAAATCAAAAACTAGACATAATATTTGTGAAACGGAATTGGAATTTCTTATTAGTAGAGTAGGATACCTTTTAAAGGAGATTTTATCATTAAAGAAACCAAAATAGGGAGAACCATGTCTGAATTATGAAACAATATTTTTGAAAGTGTATCCCTTAGGTCTCCACAGTGGAAGTATGTTGAATCTGAGGCCACTCGATCCGGTAAAATGTAGTAAAAACTGAAAACTGTAATAAATCACAACCTCTGTGAGCAACACCTGATAAAATTTCTTTCTGGCTTTTGCACAATGGTGGCAATGGCTGTAATCCAGAACATAAACAAAAACTCATATGGAAGCAACAAACACATTTAAAAAAAAACCATATTATTCCTTAGTCCAAAGAACTCTTTGTCGAGGACTATGTCTGTGATTTATTTATATTACTGAGTAATTCCACCCAGTGAACATGAAGCACAGATGATTACAAAAAGGCAGCATTTACATAGTCTAATGGTTCTCATATATGGATGATAGATGTGTATGCCAAGAAGTTTGGCAATTCCTTTTTGGAAATTGACTTAATGAGATGGTGACAAGTGAAGTGTGTACAATGTCAGTTCCATGATAACCCTGGCATTTATACTCTCATCTCTAGAAAGTCAAGCCACTCATTCTCCATTACCAATAAGCTTTAAGCCAACATGTAAAGAATGGGCAAACTGCCACAAGTTGAACTTGCTAAAAACAGTCCCATGACATAAATAGAAACCAGAGCTAGAACCACTACTAATGCAATATGATAGTTGCTGAGAACAGTGCAAGTCTTAAACCTCTTGCTTTTTGAAGATATTCTAGGGACTTGAAAAACAATGATAAACGAGGACCAGAAAAAATCAATTTGGTCTGCCACTTTAATAATGGGTTCTTCCAGATCTCCAAACTGATTATCCTACTAATATAGATTGTCTCTGCCTAGATTTTTAACTTTGGCTTTCCCTGCCTCCCACCACATCCTTGTTTACTGTGCATTTGTGCTACTCCTCTCATTTATTCAGATGGGAGATGAAACAAAATTTAACATCCCCTCGGGTCTCCCTATTTCAGACATCACTCTTTACCAATATCTAAAGGGATTTGCATAATTGGGGATTTTAAAAAGATGAGTCAAGAAGGGCTGATGCCATGCAATGAAAAAGTTAACAAGCACACAGTGGTCTACAATAAGTACTGGTATAACATAAAATCATAAGAGGATGTACCTGGAGATTACCACCAATCCTTTTATCCTTTTTAAGGGTGAGTATTTTTTTTTACAGTCATACTCTCAACATAGTCTTGGTCTTCTCCAGTTTCTGTTCTCCACTCACTAGGGCATTTTTTAGTCCAAATACAACCCAGCATTATGAAGTTTTAGCTCTCCACCCTTGGTCCCCTCTTTGACTCTTGGCACCATACCCTGATTTCCATCCTGCCTGTACCCTTCAGACTTAACATTTTTATTTTGGTCCCCCAGCCATTTTTATTCATGCATCCATTTTTCCGTAAATATTTATTGAGCATGACTTTGTGCCAGGCACAGTGGTAGGCACTAGAGATTTATTAGAGAACAAGACTCAGATGTATGACTCTCAACTTTCCCTGAGGGATCAAGTCTCAGCCTGATTCTTCTAGCTCCACCCTCTCCGTCATGAAGAATTCACTATTCAAAAGGACTATTGGATCACTGGAGCCCTGTTGGAGAAGTTGTTAAGAGCCAAGGCTGCTAATCAAGAGGTTGCCAGTTTGAATCCACCAGCCACTCCTTGGAAACCGTACAGGGCAGTTCTTCTCTGTCCTATAGGGTCACTATGAGTCAGAATAGGTTATTAGATGGCTACCCTGCTACTGATCACTAGCCAAGCTGATTGTGATCCTTCCATGAGGCGAGAAAGGAGATCTGTACAATGGGAGGATCTCGGCCTGAGTTGTCGTTTCAGTATCTTACACTCTAGTGTCTATTCTTGGTGTCAGGGTGAATTAGAGTGTTAATTTAAAAAAAAAAAAAAAATTGCAAAGCATTTTTAACCCCTCGGCCTGTAATTGCTCAAAGGTCAATGCCTAAACCAGGTTCAAGAACTCTATCTTACTTATTCTTCTACTTTCGTAGTTTTTGTTCCTGTCCTTAATGGCATTCCAAAAGTCTTTGCAAGGCAGGAACACCAGGAAATGAATCTCTTTGAAACCACTTGCTCCTTTTGCATAGTGCTAATGCTTCAAGGAAAGAAGGATATACAGGGAAAATGAATTTAAGTGGGGGAAAAAAATGCCTTCTTGGGTGAATTTTAGTCTGGAAGACTCACTCCCATTACTCACAAGTCCTTTTCTGTCTGTCTCTCTCCAAACGTCCCTTCTAGGAAAATGCTCGCACACACACACACACACACACACACACACACAAGTTACTAAACTAAGCTTATTGGACCCAGTGAATTGCTGTTTAACTTTTGTTCTACCACAATATTTTGTTTACACTCAACCAGAGAAAGTATCTTCAGGTTACTGTCAAATGAAGAAAAATCATAAGCAATAATGAGAATTTAGTACAAACTACACACACGCACACATCAAAAATAAATAAATTTCCAAATACAATTGGGAACTAAAGGAAGTTTCCAAACCACCCCTTCAGAGTTGTCTATATTCAGAATTTCTAACAAATCCAAACAAAATTATCTGCTATAAATGAGATCCTTTGGCTGGATATCAACAAAGACACCTTTTTCCTCAGTGTCATTATGGTCTAACATTGAGTCCATCTGTCTTACACAGGCAGATGCATTTGACACATTGACACCAAGTAAAGCCATCTGAACCATCTCCTTCTTCGCAGGAGTATCTGAAATAGTTCCCATATCACCACACACATTACAAAATCTTCCTCTGAATGGAGTGCTGAAAGGGTACAAAATGAATGCAAGACAGAAAACAGAGAAAAATTCTACTCTTTATAATTACAAGGGTCCTCCAACCATGGATCTATGTTCTCTTTACCTGAATGCAATTTAATAATTCTCTGACATCCTAAGACAGCAACTGTTGGGATTTTGTGTCTCATTTTTTCTCATCTAGTAAGTTTAAAAGTGGGGGCAATGGTGGTTCAGTGATAGAATTCCCTCCTTCCATGCAGAAGACCTGGGTTCAATTCCTAATCAATGCACGTCATGCACAGCTGTCGCCCATCTGTCAGTGGTGGATTGTCTGTTACTGTGATGATCCTGTAAAGATTATAGCCTAGAAAACCCTATGGGGCAGTTCTACTCTTCACATGAGGTAGCTGTGAGTCGAAATCGACTCTATGGCACCTAACAACAACCAATGATGCCGAACAAGTTTTAGCAGAGCTTCCAGACTAAGACAGACTAGGAAGAATGGCCTGGCAATACATTCCTAAAAAATCAGCCAACGAGTCACAATGGTTTGATCACAACAGATCATGGGGTTGGCACAGGACCAGGTGGCATTGTGTGTTGTTGTACATGGGGGTTGCCATGAGTCAAGGGCCAAGTCAATGGCAGGTAACAACAACATGTTAACATATATAATACTTACTCTGCTCTTATTAGAGTCAATGAAAATGAAATGCCTTGAAAAGCTCAAATGCTGTCCACTTGTAAGAGGGACTGGTAGTGTTAAGAGTGGATGTCGTCCTAGTGGTACAAGTATAGCAGTTGTTCTGACAGGATTTTCCAACTTAAGGTCCACAGAGCACTAGTTCTCTGAGAAATCCCTTAAAGTATGGGCAGAGTATGGGGTCAGTTCTGTAGTCAAATAATCTTAGACTCTGTGTAATATCTACTTTTTTTGAATTTTGAAAAGGCACATTACCTATTCAAGAATTGGAATGGCACTGTAATAGAGAAATCTACTTAATTTTAATAATTCAGAATTTCTGAAACATAAATAGATTTGTGACATTTATTATTATTATTCAGCAAGAAGAGAGGATTTGATGCTCACCTGGACCAAGTGTCCATTTAACAGGCCCCCTCTTTGCCTTCCTGCAACCCTACACTCTTGTCTATACTAACAACATAGAAAGGCAGGATTCCTCGTTTATGAACAAAACCAGTAAAATCAACATCCCCTTCAAAATTAAGACATGGATTTGAAATCTAAACAAGATGTCCCGAATACCTACCATTCACCACTTGTTTACATATATGCTTATAATACGTTTGCTACCAAGAGGAAAATACAGAAGAAAATATAATCATGGATTTTAATGACGTGTGTCCTCATTGTTTCTAAATAGAAATCAATCAACAAATGTTTATTAGTTTAGTCTTTTTGACTTCTCAATTTGAGAACATTGTGATCTAGAAGGCTAAAGGAGGAAAAGATGACACAAATTAAAATGCTAATTAATATACACCTGGGAGACAAGATAATGTATGAACAGGTTTTTTTTTTTTTTTTTTTTTTTCCAGAAATATCACCAATAGCAGGTCCAGTCAAGAGCTAAGCCAAGGTCTAAAAAACAAAAAACCACGTATGTCAGAGCAGAACTGTGCTCCCGAGGGTTTCCAATGGCTGACTTTTCAGAAGTGGATTCACTAGGCCTTTTTTCTGAGGTGCCTCTGGGTGGACTGGAACCTCTAACCTTTGGGTTAGCAGCCTAGCCCATTAACCATTTGCGCCACCCAGGGACTTCACAGTGAACTATTATTTCTTTAATATCCTTGAAGGCTTTTACTTTCCCCCTCCTTCTGAGTGAGAAAAAAATCCCTGGGCTATATTCATCCCCCCTCCATGGCACTGCTCCCATGAGAGAGGAATAGAAAAATGGTTAGGGTGAATTTGGGGGGTGGGTTATGGGGAGGGTGGGAACTGGAAAAATGTTCGGAGCCCCCAGTAAAAGTCTAATTTGGGAGAAAATTAGAAAGAGCTACAATAATTCAGTTGATAGCAAAAAGAGCAACCAAAGCTTTTCTAATTAAAGAAACAAAGAGTGATAGGGAGGAATTCACAGGAGTAGAGTAGAGAGCTTCTTCGGATTTCAAACCAATTTACTTGGACATCAAGTAAATCTGGCACAACAGAGAGGATTTTTGGAAACCAGAGATCCATGTGATATGGTTACAGTGTCATCAATCAAAAGGAGAATTACTACTTGATTCAGAAGAAGAGAGGTAAAAAATGTTGAGGTTCAGAGGCCGGTGGCTGGATCTGGGCAATTTCTTGGTTAGAGAACCAGTGGTTACAGCTAAGGGTTAGTTAAGAGACAGTAACTTAAGACACAATGGTACAACCCTACCTTTTTGAATTCTCTGTCTAGAACACAGACGAGGTTTAATGTTCGGTGTAATCCCCTTGCAGTAATCACCGAACTAATGTATTATGAGCACATATTCCCACGCCTAAAATTGTGCACACGTTCCACCGAATGTTGGATTGACTTCATGAGTCCGTTTAACAGAGCGTCCAATGACTGGCTCACAGCAGGCATCTGAAAGGTGCAAAGAACTTTAGTGTCTGGCTAAGCCACCTTAGTTTACAAATACGGACACTAAATCCAAAAAGTATAAAATATCTGCCCCAAGTTTCCACGGGTAGTTAGTTAGGGGCAGAGTCGTGCCTAGCCTCAGATTTCCTGACTCTGCATCCAGTGCTCTTTATAAAGCCAGCGGGAGCTGTGAAGCCGTCATCTGTGGGATCACCTGCGTCAGTCAGCTCTCTGCCATCTGGCCCAACAGGAAACAGTGACTCACAAAACCCAAAGTTCCTTCGGAATGCATTAGAGGTGTGCCTTTCTTCTGTGCTGTAAGTGTTTTAAATTTTTGTAAATAAAGACCTATTTTAAATGCCCTAGGAGAGCTGGCAAATTTTCAGTGCTTTGCAGGCCAAAGTCATGCTTGCCAATGTTTAACACAGTATTAAACTGACTGGCTGATGGGTCATTTGATAGATGGAGAGCGAAAATTTTACACCCATATTTCAAAGTGTCAGATTTACTTTAAGTGCGCACACCTGTCTGTGATCGTGCCTCAACCAAAAACTACAATAATTTGCATTTTGAAGTATTTAGGAGTGGCAGGAAGAATCAGAACTTGAAATATGCCAAGGGTAACACACAGAAAAATAATTGAAGGTTAGCTGTTTTGAGAAAATAGGTATGACTACATGGCTTTTAAGGCCAGGTTCCTTTGTTCTGTAATTCAGCAACCCTTGAAAACTCAAGGGTTTCACACATGAAGCATATTACCTGGTGATATGTATATATTGTGATAACCTTAAAACCTGTAACAGGCAAAGAAGCAGCAAGGCTCCTCCAACCCTCTAAGTAGATACCATTCTTCATATCAATCCCATCTGTCATCCTAGCCACACCCTGGGAGAGTCCTGCCTTCCTATCTTATAGTTACAGAGCAGGGACACTCCAGGTGAGACTCACCACTGTTCCTGCCAACTTCGCACAGGCCTCCAAGTCTACAGGACGCAGACACTCAGTCTTCTCTGTTTCCAAGTATGCGAACAGCCCTGGACATGCTGGGAAAGCTACTATAAAAACCCTATTCGAAGCAAAATGAAATCTTGACGATATGCTACTTCCATTATGCCATTCTACTGCTCAGAATTCCTCAATGGCTCCGTTTCGCCCAGAGAATACAGTTCCCACTCCCTGGGTGATATTTAAGGTCTTCTACAGGCTGACCCCACTTCTCCTGCCTTGTCTTTAGCCTCCTTTCTCTGCAACATGGACCCTCCCCTTGATTCCTGCTGGTCAACTCTCCCTGCTCTGAACAGTGCTGTGTTCACGGCTGGTTCAGTTCCACGCATTCCTTTTCTTGCCTGGAATACACTCCTGTTCTTCACCTTCTATCCAAATGCCACTTTCCATGGCTCAGCTCAAATGCCACCTCCTCCCTGAAGTCTCTTTACTACCCAACTCACAGGATTTCATGTGAACTTTGTTTTTTTTCATGAAAACAGCTCTACATCCCTGTTTTCCTCTGCTTTGCATACCTCACACTGCCTGGTGTCCATTCTCAATAAATATTGGTTAAATGATCAATTCTAAATAAGCAAAAATAAACAGGCATCATATGTTCAAAGCTCCTGAAAATAAGGTAATCATCTGCGTCGTCGTCGTTGTTAGGTGCCATCAAGTCAGTTCCGACCTACGTAGAGCAAAACGAAATGCCGCCCAGTCCTGCGCCATCCTCACAATCCTATGTTTGAGCCCATTGTTGCAGCCACTGTGTCAGTTATCTGTGGTTGTTATTATATCCACACAATGGAAACTTCAGAGCATCTAGTATGTTGTCATTAGATTCCTTTGTTTCCACAGAAGAGAAGCTGGGTCATTTTAAACCTCAATCACCTTCAGAGAGACTATAGGAAGGGTAAGCTAAGAGTCAGGAAAGAGATCACATTCCTGGATTCCTGACCTGTTGTCCAGATCTGCTACTGAATCAGATTCAGGCAAGTGTGAACTACTGGAGAAATGAACTAATCATTAGCAACATCCAAGATGAAATGAAAGGAGCTCTTTTGTTATGTTGGCTGGATATTCAAGTTTGAAAGGAGGCAGTGAAGAATGAGAAAGAAGAAAAATACAGATATCGAGTGCTTTCCCTTTGCAGGTGATTTTCTTACCTTTTCTGTTTCTGTCTTTCCCAACTGTGTGATGGAACTGGAATGTTTGGGAGGCGTGAATTCAGGATTGAAAAGTTGATTCGTTATAATAGGATGAGAATATTAAGTAACACGCTTTATCACCCAGACCCTCTTCTAAATGGGGCCTGTTTGGGGTGCCCAGACCACACTTCTTTACTAAGTTAAGAAGTGCTGGGAGTAGTACCCAACCTATAAAATCACATCTGATTTCAGGGTTCTGCCCCAGAATAGGTAATGCACTCCTATTTCTAGGCTCAGTAACAAGCTTTATTCATTTCACAGACTTCATGGGTTTGGCCACATCCTCAAAAAACAAACATACTATTTGGAAAGAGGAAAATTGAGTTATGGAGGGTAAATATAGAGTACAACCAATTAGAAAATGAGCAGAAAAAAATGATGTTGAAAGTTTCAGCTTTCTAAGGCATTCCTTAATTCTCTTATCCATTCATTCAGCTAGCAAGTACTGGCCATCCTCTCTCTTTCAATGCGCAGTAGCATCACTTATTTAGCCAGGCTATTTTTTATATGTATTTATTGAACACTTGTTTTCTGCAAGCTAACAAAGCACTATATATAACTTCACAGCCAAAAAGTTGCTGAATATAATTTGAATAGGGGAATATCTTAGTTTCTTAATCTTGCTATACCAGAAATACCACAAGTGGGTGGCTTTAACAAACAGAAATTTATTTTCTCACAGTTTAGGAGGCTATAATTCCGAATTCAGGGCACCAGCTGTAGGGGAAGGCTTTCTCTCTCTGTTGGCTTGGGGGGAAGGCTCTTGTTTCTCTTCAGCTTCTGTTTCTTGGAGATCTTCACATGGCATGGCATTTATCTTGCCCCATCTGCGCTTGCTGCTTTCTATGTCTCTCTGCTGCTGTATATCTCACAAATGAGTAGTTAAGACACAGCCTACACTGACATGGTCTCATTAACATAACAAAGAAAACCCTAGTCCAAATGGGATTACATACATAGGTATAGGGATTAAGATTTACAACACATAGTTTTGGGGGACACAATTCAATCCCTGAGAGGGGAGTAAAAATGGAAAATTATAAATATTAAGACAAAATAATCAAATGTCACAAAACATAATGAGTTACATTTGCATAGTTATTTTAATGTCAAATTTATGTTTATGACAAAGATCTTTAAATTTTCATTTCAGATGTCATTAATCTTCCTTCAGGCACATGGGTTTCTATTTTGCTGACTCCCAGGTGGTACACAATTGAGAATAAAATGAGTTACAAAAGAAGCAGTGGGTGCGAGTATTACTATTATCCAAATGGCACGACTGAGCATTTTCTTGATGGATTCCTTTAAAATGCTTTTGACAGTTTCAGACATTCTCTAAATCAGTGGTTCTCAGTGGGTGCGAGGGGTCAGTTTTGGCCCCCCAAAGGACATTTGGCAATGTCTAGAGACATTTTTGATTATCCCCATATGGGAGTGGGGGTGTAGGGAGTACTACCTGTGTCTACTGGGTAGGGATGGAGGATGCTGCCCAACATTCTACAAAGCACAGAGCAGTTCCCCATGGCCAGGAATTATCCGGTCCAAAATATCAACAGAGCCAAACCCAACCCAACTCAACCCATTGCTGTCGAGTAAATAGTAAAATGTTGGTCCCCTTATTCTTCCCAGCCCACCCACCCATCCGCAGCCCCTCCTTTCCCCTCTCACTACCCCCACTGCCAAGTCTCAAGTTCTATCTTTAAAAATGCTTTTTCTTTCCTTTGGTGGCAAAAATCAAACTTGGACTGGGAAGTGAGTCACCACCCGGCAGCGAAAGAAGCTTGTTATTATTTCTTAGGAATTTCAGCCTGCTCCTTCAGCCGCTGTTGGTTGAATCCTTTCTTAATGTTTAAGGCACCCTGAGAGAGGGAGGGCTGTGGCATCAAGACCTTTGCCAATTGTTAGGAACGAGAGTTTTTTCAATACTGAAAATCACCAGAAGGCAGAGAGCCCTGAAATCCTATGTTACATAAGCAGATGCTGGAGGACTCAGGCCGATTCTGGGGTTCCTTTTCCCACAAGCCCATCTCCGCTGATTCTCCCCAACTTTTGCGGGATTCCGTGAGTGCTACAGAAGTCTCAGAGGGGCCGCTGGATGCTGCACAGCCCAGGCTGCACAGGGAGAACTTTCCTGTCAGAGACGCACGGCCGGGAGTGACAGCGATGGGGACCGGTGGGACGCGGGCTCCGGGCGCAGGAGGGCTGCCGGGCTCCGGCCGCGTCCTTCTCCTCCGCGCTCCCGGCCGGCCTCCTGGGCCTCGCTTTTGGACCCTGCCGTTTGCCCGAACTGTGAGTTAGCTTTTCGCATTCACAGAAAACACCTTTAGTAATACCGGCACCCACAACTCCTCCTCCTCTAAAAAGTCACGCGAAAACCAAAATAATCCCGTTCCCCTTTCCTCCCAGGTCGTGCGTTTTTGAGTGTCTGTCTCCTGTTCGTTTTCACTCCAACCTTTTTCCCATCTGTGGTCTGGATCTCCTTCTCTGTTTCCTCTTCCTTATCTTCCTCCCCGCCCCCCCATCTCTCTTTTTCCCTTCCACTCCGGTAACCACTGCTTCCTCGGCTCCTACCGGCCCCCTGCCTTCTCTCTCTACTCTATTCTTCTCTCCCCTTCTTCCCTTTCCCTTCCTTCCTTCCCCTTCGCTTTCCTCCCCTCCTTCCCCTTCCCTCTCCTCCCTTCTTTCCCCTTCCCTTTCCTCCTTTCTCTTCCCTCCCCTCTCCTCCTTCCCTCACTTTCTTTTCCTTCCTTCCTTCCCTCCCCTCCTCGTTTCCTTCCTCTCCTTTCCCTTCCCTTCCCTCCCCTCCTTTTCCTCCCCTTCCCTACCCTCCTTTCCTTTCCCTTTCTTTCCTTCCCTCCCCTTCCCTCCCTTCCCTCCCTTCCTCCCCTCCTTTCCTCCCCCCATTTCTCTTCTCTTCCCAGTCCCTCCTCCCTTTTTGCCAGCTCCTTACTCTGCCCTCACCCGCCCCTCCCCAGAGGAGAGCGTCCAGCTCCTCTCGGGGGCTGCCTGCCCGCTGCTCCTTCTCTGCCCACCTACTATGAGGAGCAGCTCCTCCCACCTGCACATAAAAGCCAAGTGCATGTTACCAGCAGCAGATCAGAGCACTTTCCCGGTCCTCTCCTGTGGGAGCCCCTGAGCCTCTCTGCCCGGATCTTACGTGCTCAAGGTAAGATACCACCCTGCAGGCATCTGACCTACTAGGGGTTGCTTCGGGGAGTAAGTCCCGTCTGGGCAAAAGGCTGTTTGCTTAGAGCTGCCTTTTCAGGATGCCAGATCAGCTGCTCCTTTAACTAGCAACTGGTTTGAAAACAAACTTCTGTTTGAACGGTAAAATAAAAGCTCATTTTAGACAGAAGCAGCAGCATAAATATTGCAAAACCTTTTTTCATTTTTAAACTTCTTTTTCCCCCTGTTGCTGAGGTTAAAATGTATCCTTTTGGAGGTGTTTTACTAACGTTTTTAATTGTAAATATTTCACATATCAGTGGGGACAGGGAAAACTTTGTCCCATTGTCAAAAACATCCTTTAAAAGAACACAATTAGCTTCCTAAAATAGCACCGTCAAAAGTTCTGCTAACAACTTTGCAATGTTTTCCAAACCCCTAAGACAGCTTCTGTGAGTCCTTTAAAAAATATCTTTCCAGGTTTAAGCGTGTGGAAAAAATGATGAGAATGGGTGCCCTTTGCACCAGGACAGTAATCAGGTGGCTGGTAGATAGGAAAGAATAAATCCAAACTTACAAGCTGGAGCAGAATGTGTTCTCACAAAGCTATCTTTTCAATCCGTCCTAAAATGGGAATTGTGTTGGAACTAAGAAAGTATGTAAAAGAACTTCATGAATTCTATACACACACCTAAACATAAAGCGTTTCAATATGTTTCACAGTAAGAGAAGAATACAGGCCAGATTATATAGAACTTCTGTGTACACCAGACAGCTATAAAGATCAACTAGAAAGGCTTGTGGGAGTTTTAATCTGACTTGCCATCCTCTCTTCCCTCATCTAGTAAATTAAAATCTACCTGACTAGCCCTGGCTTCTCAGAGAGAGAGTTATCCGGGCTTTTTTTCTTTTTTAAAAGACTGACCTACCTACCTTCTTCATTCCGAGGTCCAGGAATGAATCTGGTGCACCTGTGGAAAGAAAAACACACTCTGCAGTTCGGTCTGTAAAAACAGACACTTGGTCCATGAAGTCTGGCATCGAATTCTGTGGGCTTTGTGGATGGAGCTCTCTCATGTGGGAGAAAAACCCTCTTCAAATGTTTCCTCTCGGGGAATTGAACAAGACCTCTTAGAGAAGGCAAACCAAAGCTGCCAGTCAGGAAACCAAACCACTATTTTAGCCCTTAAGGTTCTTAAAGCCAGTAGAAGGGAGAAAGTTTCACTTTTTTGGTTCGTTTATATTGTTTCATGGGAAAAGGAAAAACTCACAGAAGCTGTCAAAAACTCTCCCCTATTAAAGAAACTAAAATCATCAGAAGTTTAACTGAGGATCCTCCAAACCATTTCTCTTTACTCTACATATCAAAAAGGACATTTACAAAGACATTTTAAAATTCTGGAGGGAACTCAGCGCTATTATTCCAGTGAAAGAGTTGTATGGAAACCTTTCTGTCACTGGAAATGTTGCTTCATTGAAAAAAATGGTTGCAAGGAGTACAGTTTTCTTAAAGAAAATGATCTGAGATTACTATTGGCCAAAATAATATATGACCTGAGCATATTAAAGTATCTTTTATCTCACGCCACAGTGCAGACTGCTTGCTTCGTATCTGATGTAAGTGGGTAATCAACCATGACAAGAACACAGGTATGAGACAAAACCAAACCAAGTGTGTGGTATGTCCAAGTTCATTCTTCCTTTATGGCAGTGCCTGACTCATGCCGGTCATAAGGATGAAAATACACCATTTCATTCACCAGATCCCCTTGAGAGAAGTTGTCTTTTTTGGAGGGGGAAAAAAAGTTCCCAGTGTAAAAGAGCTCCCTGTTATTCCTAAATTTGAGAATAAAAAGTGTTCTCCGAGGATCTGCTTCTGCTTTTCCTGGCAGTTAATCCACTCTACAGCTATGAGCCATTTAACAGTGATTGCCTTCCCTACGTTCAACCAGCTAAGTAACTGGGTGACATCATCTTAGATTATCCATGATCTAATTCCCCTAGGGGTCTTTACCAGAGACTTAAAGTGATTCTTTTCCATAAGGCACATATCAGGCAAGATGACACTTCCCTTCTTAATTTTTAGAAAAATCAGTGGTGGGGTTTCATGTAATACCCTGTCTTCCACTCA
This sequence comes from Elephas maximus indicus, assembly GCF_024166365.1. Classification (NCBI taxonomy): domain Eukaryota; kingdom Metazoa; phylum Chordata; class Mammalia; order Proboscidea; family Elephantidae; genus Elephas; species Elephas maximus. The sequence continues at coordinate 70,325,277 of NC_064836.1, forward strand.
CTCACCTTTTGCACAGGCTATGGAAACCTACGGTGAATCTCCTCTTTATGCCAGTACATAGATGCCCTTGGACTGGGCTCATGGTCATACCTATGTAACACTATTCCAACAGGCTTTCAAAGACTGATGTTTCTTAAAAGAGAAAAGGTGAAGGGCTACGTCTTTCACTAGAGAGCTGGGGAGGGTGCTCTGCTGTTATAGAAGGCCTGTTCTACCCAGGGAAAAACACATTTAGATTTTCTATTATTCTCGAAATTACAAAGTGGTGTTCTTTCCAGGATCAGAAAGTGTATCCCACTTTATTCCCATTTGTGGAAAAAAAAAAAAAAAATCAAGGAGAGGAGGACAGAGATGAGTAGGGAATTGAGAAAAATCTAGGAGAAATCACAAATGTCTCCTAGTGGAGGCAAAAAATCAGGGTCTCTGAAACAAATTCTTATTAAAGTCATTTATGTGGCATATAGGGGGTTGGGGAAGGGAAATAAAAAATTCTGCTTTTTTTTTTTCTTTAATCAATGGGAGTGTTTCCACTAATAAGTTGAAATCCATCTCTTCTGCCTTCTCCTAGTGCCCCTTTTTTAATGGAAAGGAACAGCTGAGTTCGAAAAGCCAGACTGATTTCCCGTCCGCCCCTACATTAAAACCCACAGGGTTTTGGCAGTTATAATTTCAAAAAGTTATGTTATGGGTATAAAACCCTCAGAACTTAACTAATGGGTGGTTCATGTCAACAAAACCAATCCTAACTCTCTCGAAGGATGCAATGCAGAGTTAGAAGCAGCAGTTGACTCCCTCTCTGTAGTCACCCACCTTGATACAGCAACTTGCAGAGTCACTGAGACACAGCCACCTTTACCAGGGTCTAGTCCCCCAGGTAACCCTCTGAAAGTCAGGTCTCTCTTCCTGGACTTCCTTCTCTTCAACCAAACCAAAACCTGTTGCCATCGAGTCAACTCTGACTCATGGTGGTCCCATGTGTGTCAGAGTGGAACTGTGTTCCATAGGGTTTTTCAGTGGCTGATTTTTTGGAAGTAGATCGCCAGGCCTTTCTCCCAAGGCACTTCTGGGTTAACTCCAGCTGAGTGCATTCACCATTCGCACTTCTCACCCAGGGACTCCGTGTCTTCAAACAGCCCCCATAAACGGCCCCCATAAACATATACGTCTTAATAGAATGTAGTAGGGATGTGAGACTAGAGTGCAGCCTCAAAAGAGCTGCGCTGTTGTAGCTGTCGAGTGAAGAGAAACGTCAAAGGAGAATGCCCTTTGGCATTTAGAGAATCTTTCATTTTAGCACTGTATGAAAAGGACCTCTCACTATCTAAACCAAAAAAACCAAACCCAGTGCCGTCGAGTCCATTCTGACTCATAGCGACCCTATAGGACAGAGTAGAACTGCGCCATAGAGTCCCCAAGGAGCGCCTGGTGGATTCAAACTGCCGACCTCTTGGTTAGCAGCCGTAGCACTTAACCACTACACCACCAGGGTTTCCACACTAGCTAAATCATCGGGGAATAAATGAAGGACCTGTTTCCAGTAGTTACAAAAAGGTTAGGGATATAATGAAAAAGATCTTCCAGTGAACTGGCAGTCATAACATCAGTTTCAACCGCACCGCTCTAAATCACGGCTCTGCTGAACTTCCTGCTTTCTAGACAGACAGGGAGTGAAGAGTGGGAGAGAGAGTTAACTGCCTTTCAGCACCAACTGAGAGGAGCCGCTAACCCCAGATTCCACTATCACTTCAGTAACTGTCATTGCCCTCTGAGGAAGGACGTCCTTCATAGCCATTCCTCAAACACGTAGATTTGCAGTAAGGGGGCTACAGAGAGTCACTCAAGGTTGGAATGTTTATAATCTGGGGGCCCTGTGTACTCAAATCCACAAAGCCAGTGAAATTGCATCGAACCAAACTAAAGTGAATAAAATGAAAATGTTCCCCAAAAAACTCATCCTAGCATAGTCAACTAAAAAGATAATTCTTACTCCTAACTGCAGCGTAAAAGCAAAAGTAACTCACAGCAACGATAGCTGTTTATATAAAATATGAAGACACTCGTCATGTATCACCTTAGATCTCCTCTTTGATTTTGGGCTCTCTTCCATCGTCCTTCTTGAAAAACAAAAGTTGACCCTTCTCTCCCTCAGCACAACCTTTTAGGTACTTGCAGATACAGCCACAGCCCCTCTGTGCCATCTTTTTTTTTTTTTTTCCAGTGGAAGAAACCTAACTCTTTTCATTTCTTAAAGATCAAGTTTCCGGAGTACCACTCATACTTGTGGGTTTTCTCATTACCAGAAAGTCTCCTCATATTTCCCTTAAATAGTATGTAAATTTTCACTCCATCAAATAAAAAGGTTTCACATTTTTCTCAACCTTAATAACTCATATACCCAGAAGAAAGTTAATTTAAAATTGCTCCTTAACCTCCAACAGACTCTAAGGGAGGTTTTTAAGCACTTGCACTTTTCTCACTTATCTAGGCCCTATTCAAGCTTCTGGGGATTAAAAAAACTTATTTAGAGAATCACAAAATACAAATGCCAGAAAGGATCTTGAAGCAAATTTTAACTACATGTTAATTTTACAGATGAGAAAAGGCCAGAAGAGTTGATGTCTTGGCCAAGGTCATCCAGATGGGTTGTAGCGAATCAGGGCTGGAGTCTGTGTAGCCAGACTCTCTGATCAATGCTCTTGAATAACTCTAATGTGTCTGCCCGTGCGGGATGAATCTAAGACATCTCTGACTGTACTGAGCATTCTTTACGAACTTAACATAGGAGTGATGACATGTGTTTAGGGTTTTCAGAAACCACAGCCCGGTAGAGGTTTTGGGCTACAGCTGTACCTATACTATAGGATATGTGTACAACACGGACACAAAACCCTGTGAAGAGTGAAATCACTGACCTTCACCATCACAGGAACCTCGTCTGTTTTTTCCCACTCCAGGGCCTGGCACATAGTGACTGCTCAGTATATCTGTGTTGAGTGGGTGAGTGATGGGGGACAGGGACAGGGAAAACTTAAGTATAGCATATGTTATACTTCTATATAAGTCCCTATAAGGAGTCTATGTCCCTGAGTGGTGCAGATGGTTAAACGCTAGGCTACTGACTGAAAGTTTGACAGTCTGAATCCACCCATCTCGGGAGGAAGGTTTGGCAATCTACTTCTGAAAGGTCTTGAAAACACTGTGGAGTGCAGTTGTACTCTGCGCACATGGGGTCAACCATGAGTCAGAATGAACTCGACCGTAAGTGGTTTGGCTTTTATTTTATATATATATAAGGAGCCCTAGTTGTCCAGTGGTTAGTTCAGTTGCTAGGGGTTCAAAGCCACGCTGCAGGAAAAAAGACTCTGTCCTTTCTCAATTCTACTCTGTTCTGTAGGTCGGCTAAGAGTCAGAATCGACTCGATGGCAACAGATTTGGCTTTGTTTAGTACAGGGACTTTTAGGACTCGTCTGAAATGTATCAAACTTGAGATTCTCCCTTGCCTTAGGGAATACACCCACTGCCTTTGAGTTGATTCCGACTCATAGCAACCCAATAGGACAGAGTAGAACTGCCCCATAGAGTTTCCAAGGAGTGGCTCATGGATTCAAACTGCCAACGTTTTGGTTAGCAGCCATAGCTCTTAACCCACTGAACCACCAGGGCTCGTTAGGAAATATAGGAGGGTTCATTCCCTTTATCAGTGGCTAAAATGTTTCTCTGACTACAGTACTTTCACTCATTCTTCCCACATTTACCTGAGTTCTAGAAATTATTTATTATAGCAGGCTTGAAGTCAAGCTCCAGTATTTACGTGGCAGGACAAATGTATTAACACGTGATGGTTTACAGCATAACTTTCCTCTTCTCCCACCCAATAAACAGTGTGTTGCCAACGGGGTCGTTCATGAGAGAAGGAAAAAATATGCTAAATGGAAAACCATAGAGGACACTGAGGGTGGTTGGGGAGTATAGGCATGAGATGTGGTAGGACAGAGGGGAAGCGTGGTCAAAGGACTCCACCACGGTAGAGACAGGATAGTACAGCTATACAGTTCATTCTTCTGAGACAGAAGGAGAGACTCCGTAGAGTTTGGAGGTGCTAGGAAAGTGATTTTAATATGATTATCTGAATTCCATCAAAACTCATTGCTGTAGAATCAATTTCAACTCATAGGAACCCTGTAGGACAGAGTAGAGCTGCCCCAGAGGGTTTCCAAGGCTGTAAATCTTCACAGAAGCAGACGGCCACATCTTTCTCCCACAGAGTGGCTGGTGGGTTCGAATTGTTGACCTTCCAGTTAGCAACTGAGCACTTTAACTACTGTGCCACCAGGGCTCCTTTATCTGAACCCAACCCTCTCAAATGTTTGGGAGATGAATTTCTGTTTGTGTCAGGCTTAAGTACAGCACCACTTAGGGACTGGGTCACATTGGTCAAGGCTTAATAAGCATTACCTCGATTAAAATTCTTCTTAACCCCTGACTAGACTTCAACAGGGAAAAGCCTCTTTTGACCTCATTTTAGACTTGACTCTGGCCCAGGAGAGTAAGCCCATGGACGTCCAGTCGTCAAAATGTTTTTTGCTATGATCATTACAAAATTATGGGTGACACAAAAAGGTATTTCAATATAGAAAGTGATGAAGGCAAAAAAGAATATTCTTATATCATTTCTTGAAACAGTTTACCCCATATGAGAGTACAGAGGTTACCCCAGATGCTTCTTCGCTTTCTTATAAAGCATGCTGACAATTGTTTGCATATCTTTGAAACAGCAATTGTGTTTCTGAAATTGATTTATTCTGTGTTAAAAGTTAGTTGGTCTATGACTAAGCATCATTGTGAAAACATTCTTTTAAGTAAGTCTTCCTTGAAGACTGCCTCTCTTCAGCTCTGTTGATGTTGTTTACCTCACAGGATATTTAAGCATTGGCATCATTTGATGTGTTAAGGCTAAAGCTAATTAATCACTTCACCTGCTACTTTTCCAACTCTAACTGAATCAGCCTGGGTGTGGGTGTCAGCTGTTGGCTTCCCCAGGAAAGAAAATGTATCCAGCCTGTTGCAAAGCTTCTCCAGTCTCCTCTGTTAGCTAGTTAAAAGAGGGTGTGTGTGCATGTGTGTTTGTGTGTGTTTTTCCTGGAAGTATGAGCCAATGGCCTCCATAATAGAGACTTCATGGGCTAAGGCAACTATGGCTGCTGTATGCAGAAATTCCACCACCAGGCAGCAGAAGAGCTAAGCCACAGCTGCCTTTAGTTCAATAGGAGAACACTGAATCTTGAGCCTCTGCTGGAGAGCACTGCCGTGGAGCACAGGGGGAACATTTTACCAGCTATCGTCCCATTTAGTATGTTCCTCCAACTATCATGCCACGTGTAAACCAAATCAAACCCATTGCCGTTGAGTCAGTTCCGACTCATAGCGAGTCTGTAGGACAGAGTAGAAGTGCCCCATAGAGTTTCCAAGGAGCCCTTGGTGGATCTGAACTGCCAACCTTTTGGTTAGCAGCTGAACCTTTAACCACTACGCCGCCAGGGTTTCCATGCCGTGTGTACTCTAAAATAACCCTAAACTTGGTTGATAAATTCAAAGCGATGACTGTACATGATTATATTTCTTCAAAGATCTCTACTTAGGAATTGCCCATTCATGAAATCCAGGGGTCACAGAGATTATTCGTGTTTTAAACCCAAACAAGCAGCCTTTTGTTAAAAGGCGGACGTAAGACGTGGCCAAGAAGTACATGAAGGGCGACACTAGGTGGAGCTAAGAATTTGTGACTTAGGTGGCCAAGATTGTTGAGGTTAGAAGAATGAGGAAAGAAAAGGGATCTGCAGCACAAATAAGCTATTGAATCCACGGTTCAACTACGTTTCCAGTCCTGCTCCTGGCTCCCAGGTTACTCCAGTCCCCTGCTGACCAAATGAGTGGGGAGGGAGGTCGTTGACCAGTAGAGGGAGCCATGGGGCTGAGTGTATTAGTCTAGAAAGTTGTCCTGTTTCCAGACAGGGGTCAAATGCAGAGCAAGGTGCCCTTTGGAGCCAGTGGCTAACCTGACCATGGTGGTGCATCACTTTGCTCGTTCTTTTTTTTTTAAAAAAAAAAGATCATCATTTAAACCTCTACGAATGTTATTTTTAGGTTCCTTTGAGTAAAAAAAAAAAATTTTTTTGTTTTGAGTTGGTTCTGACCAGGGCTTGAACCAGTTTGTTCTGGTTCGAACCTCTGCTGAAAATTTGCATTTCTAACCAGTTCCCTGCTGAGAATTTGCATTTCTAACAAGTGCCCAGAAAGTTTATACATAAAAATCGCCTGGAAATCTTGTTAAAATTTACATTCTTATTCAATCAGGCAGCTTGTTAGAACTGAAAATTCTCAGCAGGGGTTCCAACTGGAACGAACCAGTTTGAAGACCTGGTTCTGACTCATAGCAACCCGATGTACAATAGAACGAAACACTGCCCAGTCCTGTACCATCCTCACAATCATTGCTATGTTTGAGCCCATTGTTGCAGTCACCATGTTAGTCCATCTCGTTGAGGGTCTTCTTTTTCGCTGACCCTCTGCCAAGCATGATGTCCTTTTCCAGGGACTGGTTCCTCCTGATAACACTTGCAAAGTAAGTGAGATGAAGTCTTGCCATCCTCATGTCTAAGGAGCATTCTGGCTGTACTTCTTCCAAGGCAGATTTATTTGTTCTTCTCAGTTCATGGTATATTCAAGATTTTTCATCAGTGCTGTAATTCAAATACATCAATTCTTCTTTGGTCTTCCTTGTTCGTTGTCCAGCTTTCGCATGCTGATGAGGTGATTGAAAATACCATGGCTTTGGTCAGGCGCACCTTAGTCCTCAAGGTAACATCTTTGCTTTTTCAACACTTTTAAGAGGTGTTTTGCAGCACATTTGCCCAATGCAGTACGTCATTTGATTTCTTGATGGCTGCTTCCATGGGTGTTGATTGCGAATCCAAGTAAAATGAAATCCTTGACAACTTCAGTCTTTTCTCTGTTTATCATAATGTTGCTTATTGGTCCAGTTGTGAGGATTTTTGCTTTATGTTGAGGTATAATCTATACTGAAGGCTGTAGGCTTTGACCTTCATCAGTAGGTGCTTCAGGTCCTTTTCACTCTCAGCAAGCAAGGTTGTGTCATCTGCGTATAACCACCCCCCCCCAAAAAAACCTGTTGCCGTCAAGTTGATTCCGACTCATAGCTACCCTATAGGACAGAGTAGAACTGCCCCATAGGGTTTCCAAGGAGCGACTGGTGGTTTTGAACTGCCTACCTTTGGCTTAGCAGCCAAACTCTTTACCACTGCACCAGCATGGTTCCTTGCAAGTTGTCAATGAGTCTTCCTCCAATCCTGATGCCCCATTCTTTTTCATATACTTCAGCTTCTTGGATTATTTGCTCATATAGATTGACTAAGAATGGAGAAAGGATACAACCCTGACACACACCTTTCCTGATTTTAAACCATGCAGCATTTTCTTGTTCTATTGTTCCGTTGAACGTTTCCATTGCACAGCTATGTGGGGATGGCTTGTTAAGACTTGAGACACTTGCATAATTCAGAGCCCTTTGGGGAACAGAGATCAATTAGGACCATAAAAAAAAAAAAAAAGAAAGAAAAGAAAAAGAAAATCTCTGGTACATCAGAGAAGGGCTGCTTGCTTTGTAAATTTTGTAAAATTATGACATTCACAGTAAAACAGAGCAATCCTCACTCTAAGGCTATTTCTGATGTCAATAGAGATGAAGCTATAGAGTTGGTGTGTGTGTGCCTGGGAACCCGCCGTTACAGAAAAACTTCAAGGTTCTAATCTCAATAATACCTTGACTCTCTGGGACCTGTGGAAGGTTACTGACCATCTCTGAGCCATTTTTTTTTTTTGTTTTGAATCTTAAGAGCATTTCTCAAATAGCCACACTCTTTACCATTTAGAGACATGTGAGGTCATAAAAGTATTTTAGAGAATGATGCTCTTTAAGCATACATTGTCACTGTTATTTAGTGTGCTGAATGGGTTATACAAATGGACACCTGGGAGTGGCTCATGGAATTTATACAGAACCAAGTCAAAATGGAATAAAATTCCAACAAGAAGCAAGAGCATTCTTGTTTCTTGGAAGACAGAGGGCAATCTCACACGTCTTCAAAAGGCCAGATAAGGTCAAGGGTAAGTGAGAAATGGAAAAATAGTAATTAAATAATGGCTTCAAAGGTCTCAAAGACCTCTGTGCTCACCTGTCCATATTTGGTATCAGCCAAAAGGGAATTCCTCACACTTAAAACAAGGTTTTGAGATCTAAAAATTCTATTTGAACCAAAGGAAGAGGACTTTTGTGATATTTTTAATATTGTGTAAAATCTCTGCATCCCCCTACTTCAGCATTTTCCAAAGCATGTTTTAATTTTAAAAGGTTGTTGTTACAATTATAGGGAGAGTAACTGGGGTCCCATAACAGTATGTGTATAAATGTTTGTATGAGAAACTAACTTGAACTGTAAACTTTCACTTAAAGCACAATAAAAAAAAAGTTAAAAAAATAAGAAGAGCAGATTAGACATAGAGAAGCAAGCACGAGTGGGGGAAGACAGATACCATGTCACTGGAACAGAACTTGAGAAGAGACAAGGACCTTCCCCTAGAACAGACAGAGAGAGATTTCCCCTAGGGAGGGTGCCCTGAATTCGGACTTCACACTGGGTGACTGGGTTAGCCTTCTAAAGTGGAAGAAAATTAATTTCTGTTCATTATAAAAAAAAAAAGTTGTTGTTAGTTGCCATCTAACCCACCAAAAATCTAGTCAGCTACAATTCATGGTGACTCCACATACCACAGAACAAAACAGTGCTCGCTCAGTCCTGCACCATCTTCACAATCATTTGTGTGCAGACACTGTGTGTGTTCAGTGCCTTCCAATGCAGGGGGCTCACCTTCCAGCACCAAACCAGACAGTATTCTGTTGTGATCCATAGGGTTTCCGTTGGCTAGTTTTCAGAAGTAGATCAGCAGACCTTTCTTCCTAGTCTGTCTAAGTCTGGAAGCTCTGCTAAAGCCTGTCCACCATAAGCCATCCTGCCAATATTTGAAATACTGGTAGCATAGCTTCCGGCATCATGACAACATACCACACAGTATAACAAACTGACAGACAGGTAGTGGCCAAGAACAGTACTACCTGGGATTTTAGTAGGTGTTTATGAGAAAAAAAAAAAAAAAAGTTCTGTGGTAAATTAAGTTTTAGAAACGTTCTGTGAAAAAAACGATGAAATAACTTTATTCACTGCAAGATTTCACAGAGACCTTAATGTGGTAAATATGTTTTCATTCTCCAAAGTAGTCACAGTAAAATGTTCTCTAAATTTATGTAATGACGGATCTCGCCTGTCTGAGAGCATCTCTTGGGACTGATATTAAAAGGGACAACTTGGGAACAGTGCAGAAATTATTGCCCTATTTCAAGATCTACTGCAACACAGTATTCTAGTAATGCTAATTAGTGTGTCATACACATTGAATCTCAGTATAGCTTGCGCGCTGTGTAGCCTGTAAAAGGAGAAACAATCACAGTGCGATAGATTTCCAAATCAAGGTGAAAAAGAAACAAAAGAAGCGGATGAACACGTCTTACTTCTCTGACTCGGTTCCTTATAATAATAGCAGAAAGGCTAGAATTATTTAAGTATTTCCCAATCCCTCCCGCCCTTTCCCTCTCCTTCTATCTCCTTCTCCATATCTTTGACCTCCATTTCTACCAAAAAAAAAAAAAATCATTAGAATATTGGACAGATCGAAATTATCTCTTCTTTCTCTCTTCTTTCCTACTCCCTGGATATTATGTTATAAACAGAGAAATGGCCAACGATGAGCAATAAGTTCAATAAACAAGGAGTTTAGATAATTCCATGAACTAGTTCATCAATCCTTGAACAGTTAATCCTGTTTATCTTCACCATCATTAATTAACCTAGATCATGAGCCACACATCTTCCTTTAGTATTTGCGTTCTCCCCATCAATAGGGAACTAATTCCTATAACAGTAATGCACCAACTGATTCCCTAGTGTGTCTTGCTACATCAGAGGACGCTTGGCGTCTATAACGCTCAGACCTCGCCCCTCAGTCAAATTTACCATTTCTCTTGAAGCCCTGCTCTGGGGAGTCCTGGTATTACAAAAGAGTCAGAGTTGACCATCCTCTCCTTTAAGAAAGTAGGGAGAAGGGGGAAACTCAACCATATCACTAATAGTTGTAATAACAGATATTATTTATGAAGTGTCTAATATGAACAGACGCTGTGCTGGTCCCATTACCTCTTGTCCTCATTTGAACCTTACAAGGTAAATATTATCATTCCTATTTTAAAGACAAAAAAAAGAAAAAGAAAAAAACAGCCTCTGTCTGGTCAAGCAGATTGCCTAGGGTCACAGAGCTAGTAGGTGTGGTGCTGGTACTCCCATCCAGATCACACTCCAAAGTCTGTAATCTTCCAGTCTCATCCTGTCATAACCAACCAACCCATTGCCTTTGAGTCGATTTCGACTCATAGCGACCCTGCAGGACAGAGGGTAGAACTGCCCCATAGGGTTTCCAAGGAGTGCCTGGTGGATTTGAACTGCTGACATTTTGGTTAGCAGCCGAGGTCAGTAGGCCTTCTGTCCTGTCATACGGAGAGTGAAAGCATCGACTCCTGATGACATTGCCTCTGACTCATAAAGAAAGTAAGAGAATCCCGGTGGCTCTGCTTCTAGACACTGCTGACTGGCTCTGTTTCTTGTTTCATACAGTGATTTTAATTTCTCTTTCTTTTTGTATTTTTTTCTAGAAGCATGCTGTCATTGCAGAGCCAAAAAAGTAAGGGCTGTGTAACCAGGAAAGTAAAAAAGCTATCATTTCTCTCAAGGGTAATTTTCAAGGGCTAAAGTTTCCCCCATAAACTCTCCCCAGGTGATCACAACTTGCTTGGCCCCAATCTAGCAAAGAGAGTGACAGCCTAGCCTGCCATTCCTTAGGCAGCAGAAATTACCATGATTCTTTAAGAAACAGCCTAGAACAAAGGCGCTACAGCACATTACACAAACTTGATCCTGGCTTCCCAGATTGTTCCCTTTGGCATGACTTTACTGTAATCCCCATCCAGATAAGGAGAGTCAAGACAGCTTACATGATTCCCCCAAGCCATGTGAGTCACCTAGACAAATGACTATGCTGTCTACATCAGCTGCTTAACCTGCAGTGAGGGTGTATATAGAAATAAGTAGATCTTCCTCTGTGCTTTGCCAAAGTCAAAAGAGGAAGCAAAATCCAGCTCCTTTCATATGCTCACATTCTGCCATACTTCTTTGCTTTTCTACTTGGTCTTCCCTCTCTGTGCATAGTATACCCCACTTCATTTACTAAATTAACCTGTGCTTGTCCTCCCAGCCTCAGATCGAGCATCTTCTGCCCTGAGCCAGCTCACCCCAGGCTGGATTGGGCACCTCCTGTATGCTCCCATAGTGCTGTGTGTACAGCCTGGTAATGGGCATTTCCACTCCGTAATGGCATTGGCTTGATTTGTCTTTCTGTCTCCTTACACGACTGTGAGTTCCTTGCAGAATGAATCGTGTCTCATTCATGTCTTCACCCACAATGCTTAGAACATAAGAAAACAAAAAATAGTTGTTGTTGAGTTGATTTCAACTCATGGTGACCCAATGTGTGTCAGAGTGGAACTCCATAGGGTTTCAGTGGCTGGTTTTTTGGAAGTACATTACCAAGCCTTTCTTCCAAGATACCTCTGGGTAGGCTCGAACCGCCAACCTTTCAGGTAACAGCTCAGCTCATTAACCATTTGCGTCACCCAGGAACTCCCTTAGCACATGAGAGGAGCTTAGTAAAAGTGAAAAGGAAGAAGAAAAAAAAAAAAATGGGGATAGGAGAATAAAATGGGGTTACAGTGAATGGGAAGGCTCTAAGTATGCTTTTCTCTATCCCCTCTGTCTCTACATTCTAAGACACAATTTGACATAAGTCCATTTTTGAAGCCTTTATATAATCAGGGTGTTTCCAAGCATGCTAGAAGTTCTTTCCATTCTGAAAACTTCTTTGTCCAAAATGAACACCCAGGGATGTCTAGGAAGGAGCAAAGTTCTGAATCAAACAGAATATCCTGACTTGTCTGTGAGTTCCTGAAGTGACTAACAGCTGAGCTCTGGATTTCCTGTGGCTTTCTGAGATGACCAAGAACTAAGCTTCCGGATCTCCCCTCCTTTAATAGAACTGCCACCCATAGCAAGCACATACACACGTGCACACACACAGTGTTAACAGGCTTTGACTAGACTCTGGAGCTAACCGTAGGCCACAGGGTGAACATCCATTGGGTGTTGATATTAAATAATGGCCTTTTCTACCAAATTACATAAAGAAAAATGATTTTCTGAGTCATACCACTGTCCCAGGACTGTCAATACCATGCTCAAAATATTTAGCAGCATCACAGAATACAGAACAACTGCCTCATCCTGACATTCAAGTCCTTCAACCTATCTTACCACCCATCTTTATCCCCCACTGGCCTTTAACAGGAATTTCACCTAAGCTTGACGAAATATTATTCCCCCAAATAGGCCTTTTTTCTTTTTTCTCCTGAAAACGTTCCCCACTCTCCTCTTCACCTGTCAAAATCTCCATAATCTAAGGTCCTATGGAAGCCTTCTGAAATCTTGAAGCCCACATCGATCCTCCCCTTTTTAACCACTACACAGTTACTGCCTTTGTTGGGAACGTGTTGTCTGTATGCTGTATTGAATAAATCAGGGCTGTCAGTTAGAACAGTCCACCATGATGCAAATGTTCTGAGCTGTTCAATATGGTGACCACCAGCCACATATGTCTACCAAGCCCTTTAAGCTTGGCTAGGGTGACAGAAGTATTGAAATTTTAACGTATTTAATTTTAATCTATTTAAATTTAAAATTAAATAGCCACCTGTGGCTTGTGGCTACTGTATGGGACAGCACTGACTAACTTGTCATGTGCTGTATTTTGCATCCCTGTGAAAATATAAACTGCCGAAAAAATTGAATGAGATATGCTTTTTTGTATTCCTGCGAATGCTATCACTGCAGTGTTGTTGTTAGGTGCCGTCGAGTCGGTAGTGTTCATTAAATGTTGTGTTCAATTCACTGCTTGACTACTGGGTCTGTCTCTAACCATTATGTCGCATTAGAGAAGCCCTCTCCCCTATGTCTGTAATTAGTTGTTATTAGTTGCTATTGAGTCAGCTCCAATTCACGGAAATTCCACGTACAATGGAAAGAAGCGTTGCCTAGTCATGCGTCGTTTTCACCATGGTTGGTGTGCTTGAGTTCATTGTTGCGGCCACTGGGTATTTTGAGTATCTTCCAACCTAGGGGGCTTATCCTCCAGCACTGTATGCTGTGATCCACGGTTTTCTTTGGCTAATTTTCAGAAGTAGATTGGCAGGCCTTTCTTCCTAATCTGTCTTATTCTGGAAGCTGCATTGAAACCTATCGACCATGGGTGACCCTGTTAGTATTTGAAATACCAGTACATTAAGCTTTCAGCTTCATAGCAACACACAAGCCACCACAGTATGACAAACTGACAGACAGGTGGTGGATATAATTATAAAGTAGCATAACTAGTATTTCCCAGAATGGCACTGTACCACTCCCTGGATCTTTTATTATTCTATACAAGCAAAGTGAAATGAGGGCTAGACCTCTGAGAGGCAGAATTACATTCTTCATTACTATCACTTCTCTTTTCCCTTTCCAGAAAAAAAGCATGTTTTAAATACTTCCTGAGACAGAGAATTGTTTCGATCTGCAGTATGACCATTTCTACAGAGAAATATTATCCCCAGGTATCTGAAACAAGTTCAGCTAAAAGATCCTTGCTTTTCTTTCCCCCTGAAACCTTGCTGTTTTCTGAATGATGATAGCCCTGAGTCATAGATTTTCCCTGAACAGCTTTGTCTCTGCTGATGTGTTCTGCATTGAACAACCCGAGGCACTTTGAAGGAGGCTAAACCCTCTGTAAGCAGGTCAGAGGAGGTAGCCTGGCTTTGGAATTTGACAATGATGTGCTTACCGACTTGCTGTCTTACCGACGGCCCTTTAGGAATCACTGTGCCAACGGGCCAACCATGCAATAAAACCCTGTGCCTGGCAAAGCCAAGTGCAAAGTAATCCAACAGCCAGGCCACAGTTTAGATCCTGACTTATTAATAAGCCTTTAGAAAATAAGCCAGAGTGAGTCTCTAACAGCAACAGTTTACAGGAGATGTTTAATGATTTCAGAGGCTGGCCGCCCCGCATGCCTTCCCTCTGACTCAGCAAAGAGCCCGACAAGGGCAAAAGAGCCGCTCGAGAAGCCAGGGCAATCAGCTGTATCTTTTCCATTCACAGCTAAGTTTATTCGGAATGACTGGAAAACCCTTCAATGAAAACTTCTTATAATAAAATAAAAGAATGTATTCTGCTATCATGAGCCAGACATCAAGAAATAATTATGGGTGTGTATTTTCCCTTGCCTTGTAAAATATTTACAAATTGTATCATAAGCAACGTCTAGGGTCCATGGTAAAGATAGCAATAACATTTAACTTGTGAATGTTTTATATTTACCCATAAAAGAATCACCATGTGTTTAAATTACATTTGAATGCATAAAAATAATATTCTCATCTGCAGACGTGAGCCGGTGGCTACAGAAAAATCTATGACTCCTTTTCAACAGAGCAGGCACACTGAAGATGTTTGGTATTTTGTTTTTATGTAATAGAATTCACGGTCACCAAATCAGCAAAGGAATATTAGCAAGGATCTTAACTTGAGAACTTTTAAACATGAACATAACCTGATTGTATAATAATTAGCCTTTGTACAGAAATTGACAGTCTACAACATGTATATTTTTATGCATTTGTTCGTTTGAATTAGGTAGGGAAGAATTTTATCTACATTTTACAAGTGAAAAACTGGAGGCTTAGCGAGATTAAGTAAATGGCTCAAAATTACGTAGTTGAGTGTTGGAGCTGGTTCATCCCATTCCTGAAGCCATGTTCTTTCCACTAATCCATGCTGAGCCTTAACAATGTCCCATCCAGGAATGGCTCACAGCATCTTGGAAGCATACATAAGCAACTGCAAATGAAGGAATCAGAATGACACACAAAGGTTACTTAGGGAGCCATATTCAGTGATCAAGAATATGCTTTTTAAGAATAGAATCCAAATTCTCAACGATAACAATACAGTAAAACCTGCAAAAACTGGAACCTCTAAGGCAGAAACCTGTCAGAGAAGGAAAACTCAAATATTTGTCACTGAAACAAGTGATAGAAAAGTGGTCAGACTGCACCTTGTCAAAGACGGAAAACTTGGGAGGCCTGGAAAAACCAGGCAGTCCCGTCGCATTCCGACTCTCGCAAGTTTCACTGTAGAAGCTAACGTGTATTGAAGCTTCACCCTGTACCAGGCAGAATGCTGAGAGCTTTTGTTTATAGCATTTATCCTGATGACTGAGACAGGAAACCTGTGAGCGAGGCTAAGTCACTTCACTACATCTCTTCCCAGAGAGGTTAAGTCACTTCCCCAAGATCACACGGCTTTACGCAAAGAACCTAGGAGGTGAGACCAGTAGATCATATTTCTCAGCTCTCCTCTCATTGACATTTTGTCCCCAAAGAATCGTTCACCTAGCTCTATAAAAATCTGTGGATGGATCTGCAGCAGCAGAATGGCTGGCGGCATAAGAAATGCCTGATAATTGGGCAGAAATAGTTTTGTAGGTTGTCCTCTGTGTAGTTTATGACTTTTGAGGACACCCAATCCATTTTATCTGCCTATAAGTATTGTTAAGGATATTTTTAAATCCTTCTTTTAATTAATGCCCAAATATATGCCGTTTATGGAAAAATAATAAGACACTTTAAATCATCTATGGGAAGTCACTATAGTGTCATAAATTGTTGTTAATGGCCATGGTGTTGATTTCACGTGTGCAGAGTGGAACTGCTCCATAGGGTTTTCAAGACTGTGGCCTTTTGGAAGCAGATCACCAGGCCTGTCTTCCGAGGAGCCTCTGTGTGCATTTGAACCGACAGTCTTTCAGCTAGTAGTCGAGTGCTTAACTGATGGCATCGCTCAGGGACTTCTAGTGTCATACATAAAAGCACTGAATTTAGTGTAAGCAGTTCATTTTTTTTTTTTTTTTAGTTGTGGGGTCCAGTGCCACTTCTACCATCTAGCAACACTGCCACCCTGAGCTACACAGTGAGCCTCACCGAATCTATTTCCTCTGCTCTAAAATAATTCTACACTCAGGGTTGTCATGAAAGTTAAATAAGGTATGAGAAAGTGGCTGGAACACAGAAGGTGCTCAGTAAAACTTATTTAGTAATAAAACCAAACCAGTTGCCATCAGGTTGATTTAGACAGCACCTGGTTTGGCTTTGGTTTTATCCTTAAATAAAAAATGATAAACAGACACACCCCAGGTGTGTCAGAGTAGAACAGGGCTCCACAGGGTTTTCAGTGGCTAATTTTTTGGAAGCAGATCACCAGACCTTTCTTCCAAGGCACCTCTGGGTGAACTCAAACCTCCCACCTTTCAGTTAGCATTCGAGCACAGTAACCATTTGCATCACCCAGTTGGTTTAATGGTAATGATTACCAGTGACTGAACGCTCACTTCAGTGCCAGCGCAGTGGGCACGTAGAAAGGAGAAGCTTCTAGCGTTGCTTTCTACACGTTACAAATGAGTGCGCTCAGGATCTCTTCGCCTCGGAGCTCATTTCGTGGACTCTCAACGCCCACTGCAGGGTACTGCTACGAGCTGGTCGTAGTGATAACCCCACTGCCGTCAAGTCAATTCTGACTCATAGGGACCCCATAGGGTTTCCAAGTCTGAAATCTCTACAGAAGCAGACTGCCACATTGTTCTCCCACGGAGTCACCGGTAGTTCCGAACCACTGACCTTTCAGTTAGCAGTAGATCGCTTTAACCACCGTGCCACCAGGGCTCCTTGGTCATAGTGATAGCATGGGCTATTTAGGACTGATTTATGTTTCCGGTCTCTTTGTTTATGTTTCTGATCTCTTTGTTTTTCCGTGGGGTTTTTGGAGGCGGACCGGGTGTTGTCGTTGTGTTTCTTAGTTTGCACTGGATGACACTACTTCAATTTCCCCACCAGTTCTCCAAAGGAGGGCATTTCCAAGATTGCACAATCCCCTCCCGGTGCAATGCCACCCCCCTCCCGGCACCATAGCAGTCTGCTCATGGCAGAAAGGCAGTTGTGGTATCATCATGAAAGAGCTGGCTGTCCCAGGTCTTAGCTAAGGTCATAGCTCATCCCACGGGCTCCTGGGATTTTATCCAGCTATGCTTTACAGCACTCTCATTGAGGTTGCCAATGTCCCAAATGCATCCTGGTCCCTATATTGGGTTGCAGTAATATCCCTTCTTCAGCCATCTGCCTACTCCCTACAACATTCAGTGTCAGCACAACAGAATCCTACCTTACAGAAATTCTACTTTTCTGTTAAAAAGGTTAAGACTTTTTTACTCCTATTCCTTAATTATCAAGACATCTGTAAAGCCAAGCTTCCCTGTAAAGCCTTATTCCCTCAAGAATAAGGAAAATCGTAAATGGTAGAGGAACCTATTTCAGTTCATAATGACAAAGGGAAAGGACCATGAGATTTTAAAAGACTACCTCTCAAGCTCAGTTATCCCAATTTTGTCTGGTTAGGGCTCCAATCTCAACTTCACTTATTTATTCATTCAGTGTATAGCTATGGGCAACCTACCATGTGGAACACCCTGTGCAAGATACCATCAAGGACTGTTCCACCTCTGCACCCATGGTATGTGGCTGAAAGGTATACCCACTGGCATGGAGTCGATTCCACCTCACAGTGACCCTACAGGACAGAGTAGAATTGCCCCATAGGGTTTCTGAGGCTGTAATCTTTACGGAAGCAGACTGTCAAATCTCCCTCCCTTGGAGCGGCTGGTGGGTTCGAACCACTGACCTTTCGGTTAGCAGCGGAGGGTTTAACCACTGCACCAGAAGGGCTCCTTTTTTGTTGAATAGAAACCAGTAAAAGCCACTTGGAGCATAAATGCATCAGGGAATGGAAGAATCCCCTTTTTTCTTCTTTTTCTTCAAGTAGGGGGGCACTTTTTGTGCATTTTCCACACCAGTGAAGGTATTGTCAGCTTTGCCTGGGGCAGTGTTCTCTCATAGCATGCCCGTCCCCACACAGCAAAAGGCTCCGCCTCAATGACCATCAAGGAGAATAAATCTCAGCCCATTTCGCCCCACCAAGCCAAAAAAAATAACAAGACGTCATGTTAATTGATGTCTTTTCAGACATTCGACACACGCATACATAAAAATGTATAAAACAGTAAACTATATTTCTTCTGGTATTCTTTCAACTAAAATTGTTATGAAGTCATCTTAATTTTGTTGTCAACAAGGTACAAAAACCACTGATGGTCTCAAGGATGACCCTAAAACCCTGAGAGATTTGAGATGCTGGCACAGAGCCAGGCACTTAGCATTCAACAAATGCTTGTTGGATGAATACTATCTGAATCACTGGAGAAAAGTTAAATAACTCCAAGTATAGTTTTTGAGGTAAAATATATTTAAGGTAACCTTTCGTTTATCTAGAAGTCCAATTGCTGAACATTTTAACTCTGCAAAACACAGCTGAGAACAGAAAGTTAGCCAGAAGTGCTTGGGGAATACGATAGTGCTCACTAAGGTTCGTATTCATAAGGAATTACATAAGTCCTCTCTTGAAGCCTATTTACTTCTATTTTACAAATAATTCTAACTAACATGGTTCTCTGGTTTCTAAGAGCATGGCCGACTTGAAGCACCTAACTAGAAAAGGGAAAGGAACTACAACTACTGTACTGATGGCAGGTGGAAATAGAAGTATGGAAGCCTGGCAATAAAGGAAGAGAAAAAGAAGTCATAGAAATATAACAATTTAAAAGTCATAATGACATTCATTGGGCAGACAAATAGTGGAAAAACTTTAGGAAGTTCCTGAGGGAATCATGAATCACAGCTAGTATAATTACTGGCATACCTGTTGTCAGTTGCCATCGAGCCAATTTTGACTTATGGCAATCCCTTTTGTGTCAGAATAGAGCTGCTCCGTAGAGTTTTCAAGGCTGTGACCTTTAGGAAACAGATCGCTAGGCCTGTCTTCTGAGGTACCTCTGGGTAGGTTCAAACCACCAATCTTTTGGCTAGTAGTCAAGCACTTAACCATACTACTTGATACCTCTAGTAGTATCTACTTAAAAATTAAGGAAACTATATTTACACATGTCAAAACAAACATATTTTGATTCTTAAGGATGCGAACTGTCAGCTATTGGGAAAATTTTAATTATCCAGTATGTCTCAATCTCTAAAGATTCTAGAAAATCAAGGTTATTCTAATATGTGTGTGTGCGTATGCACAACACACACACACACACATGCATATAAAGCATTTTAAGTAGACTTCCTGTTAAGTTAGAAAGCTTCTTTTCCCCTAACATGCAGTATAACAGGTGATTAACTTTTTGGTTGTCAGCTTCCAATAAAAGCATGATCAAAGTGGTTACCTGGAATCCAAACCCTTGAGTTCATTTCTTTTCATCTAATGCAATCGAGACCAAGGAAATTACCTCACTGTTCAGTGACTCAATTTATATATTTGTGTAATGAGAAAAACAAAAGCTTACCTCAGAAGGGGTCTGGTGGACTTTGTTCCTGTTTCAAAACTTGGAAATGCTTAATATAAATCCCGATAATAGTCTAGTTTGGGGTTATTATTTTTAAGCAAACATCCCCCAAGAAAAAGATGCAAAGGAAGGCAGTCTTTCTTTCCCTGCTTTTCTTTCCTTAAAGTCTTTCCTTTCCAAAGACACGAAGAGCCAAACACATTGACTCACGTCTTTTTCTAACGGTGTTGTGGTCAATTTGCTCCTGCATAAAAAAGTAGTAGTGAGGCTTTGAACTCTGGGTTTTGGAAGGCCAAGAGTGGAAAAACGTCTTTAGCAGAAAGAACGGCACATTCCAAATCTGTCTATTCCTAGGCATTTGTGAGAAAAGTCTACTTGGTTGTGCCACCCCCGTTGAAGCCCTTTTCTGTTGTCAGAACTTTCTGAGAAAAGAAGGGGCTGAACTTTGCCTCTCAATGAAAATCTTGAATATTTTTTCAGGCCTCACTCACCCAAACCTTAAGTTGGTTTCCCAGCTTGAACTTGGTTTTAGGACAAATAAGAAAATGCCGTAGCTTTGTGCCTGGAAAAGCTGGCTCCATCCCTCTTCAGGAAGAAAAGCTCTAAGTGGCTTGGAGAGCCTTCACTAAGGGATTTTCATACAAAAATCAGTCACGACATCCCCAGGGTTGTCAGATGTCATATTTTTTATTTTCTTAGATGTTGCTTTCTTCGAATCTACCATAATCGAACACGGTCATATAGCCTTATAGTTTACAGAGGGCTTTCACCCCGAATTCTTAATATTTCTTTAATTTATTGCTTTTTTTCCCCTCTTAAGCATTTTCTTTTATTTTTATTGTGATTTAAGTGAAAGTTACAGAGCAAATTAGTTTCTCATTAAACAGTTAATGCACAACTTGTTTTGCGACATTGATTGCCAACCCTGTGATGTGTAAAAACTCTCCTGTTCTCTGCCCCTGTCTCCGTTTGTCCGGTTTTCCTGTCCCTTCCTGCCGTCTCGTCTTTGCTTTGGGGCTGGTGTGCCCATTCGTCTCATACACACAATTGAACTATGAAGCATGTCCCTCATGTGTGTTATTGCTGGCCCTATATAGACCTGTCTAATCTTTGGCTAAAGGGTGAACCTCAGGAGTGACTTTAGTACTGAGTTAAAAGGGCGTCCTGAGGTTTATATATATATATAATAAAATAAAAATCATTGTACATTCTAGCCACAGTTCTCTTGAAAGTACCATAAACCCATTGCTGTCGAGTCAATTTTGACTCAAAGCAACTCTGTAAGACAGAGTAGAACTGCCTCATAGGGTTTCCAAGGATCAGGGGGTGGATTTAAACTGCCAGCCTTTCAGTTAGCAATTACTTTAACCAGTGCACCACCAGGCTTCCATGAAAGTACCATATCTCACATCTTTTAAGCGCTGTCATCTACACTCTTCATTCTGCCTGGAATACTCTGTCTTCCCAACTCCCCTGACTCATTAAGGAGATACTGCACCCAAATGTGATCCATTCTCCTGTTTGAGGTGTGGTCCAATGTAATCCATCTGCCCATTGTGTCTGAACAGATGACTATTTAACCAACATTCAGTAAAACAATATTCCCTTCCTTGACATCTGGGACTAGATTAAGTGGCTTGCTGTGTGATCTCACTTTGCACTAACCTCCCTCTATGACATCTAGCACACTCGTTGTAACTGTTTAATTAACTGACTGCCCCCTAACCCGTTGCCACTGAGTCAATTCCAACTCATAGCGGACCCAATAGGACAAAGTAGAACTGCCCCATAGAGTTTCCAAGGAGTGCCTAGTAGATTCAAACTGCAGACCTTTTGGCTAGTAGCTGTAGCTCTTAACCACTACACCACCAGGGTTTTCGACTGCCTCTTTAAAAAAAAAAAAAAAAAATTTAGTGGCCCATAAATCCCGTTGTGGCCTGAATTGAATCTGTTTTTCTAAGCTATGAGTCTCCAAGTGGAGGTACTCAATATTGGTTGATAAAAGAATGAATGAAGGACATTCAAATGGCAATCAGAGGAGCAAAGATATCAGAGACAAAGCATCAGTTTCAGGGGTCAACCAAGGTTCTAGAAGTAAAGCAAGTAAGTGGTCAAAAGTCTGGTCACAGAAGTCAGAAATCAAGAAGTCCTTAGCAACCAATAGTGCAAGACAGGTCTAGGGTAGGAACTTAGCAACTAGTAATTGCAACACCCCAGATTTAGCTGTTGTTATTCCCTCTGATCCCCATCCTGAGCAGAGTTTCCCGGAGTTTTTCGAAGTGTGGCCTGTATCATGATTCTGTATCTGCAACTAGCCTTCCTGGATAAGAATCTCAGGGGTGTAGGCCAGAAACATGTATTATGAACCAACATCCCAGGTGATTCTTATGCACCTTAAGGTCCTAGTGAGGAAGTACAGACAACCCCAATGGCTGGTTGAGTAGGGAGAACAAGAACAGGAGGCCACGTGCAGTGTATGACTCATGGGTAAGGATATCCTTCCCCTGTTTTATCTATGATGAGTTAATGCATAGCTTACTCAGAGTTGGCCCCCAAAAGCACCAACAAGGGTCATGTGTGGGGGGGGGTGGAGGTGCCTTCATGGCCCTTTAGTTTTCACCCCCACTGGCTTCTCACTGGTGCCTCCATTCTCCCGTGTGAGGCGTGGCCCAGTGTAATGCACCTGCCTCCATTCTCCTGCCTGAGGCCCAGCCCAGTGTAATCCATCTACCCATTGTGTCTGAACAAATGGACATTTAAACAGCATTCAATAAAAGAGCATTCCCTTGCCCAGGATCTGGACAAAGGACTGATAATAATAACTATGGATTCTTTGTATGTTATTATTCCTCTAAGGAAAACCAAAACGTCTCTGTTAGCCCCCACTGAGTCTGTGGTTTTCAAGCTCTTTCCAATCTTGCATTGTTGTCAAAGAAAAATAATTAGATATGGCTGACTGACAAAAGCATCTAGAAAGTTCTATCTGAGGAAAAGAGGTCCACCTCAAACCAGCATTTCCTGTTTTGATCTTGTGTTCCAAGCAGTCTCATTTTTTCCTTTGGGTTTTACATATAGTTGTGTCATTTATGGTCATGCTCATAATCTGTCATGCTCACAGTGAGTCCAGAATAAACATTCGATTTCTGTTACTCTTCAGCTATTTATAGTTTAAGATTATTCTTAACCTTTCTCCCAAGACTCTGTTTGGTCACTTGACTTCAGTGCACTGGACCTTAAGTCCACGATAAACTAGAACGTATGTAATGTGGGCAGGAAAAACAATGCATCTTGACTTTCCCAAAGTAGTTTGAATCAAATGTTATAAGTATAATTGAAAACATATTCTCACAAGCAAATACAGCCAATAAACTAGAAAAGCTGTATGGAAGCACCAGGCCCAACTTCTCTGCTTTTTAATAAACCGCAATGGAGAGGACCTTGGGAACAGTAAAACACTTGTGTTCCAACCCGGAATCATGCAGTGGGCTAAGCAAGCATGCTGCGTCACAAGCGCGCTGGACAAAAAGTTCCAGCAGGGAAAGAAGAGCAAGTATGTAAGGGCACCATGCTTTTTATAAGCTCCCTAATTTCAGTAGGGGTACTACATAGGACTTTACGCAGGTGGTGTGATTTAAGGGAGAGAACGTCGTTGCTCTTTCCCCCCTCGGGTCCCAAGGTTTAAAAGCATGATCATCTTCCTATAATTACTATTTTTTCAGTGTAACCACATAGGAAATATACTCCTGGGCCAGGTCCTTTTCTCAATCACAGTGACAACTACCAGCAAACTGTGGGGCATTGTCATCCTTCATCCCTGTGTCGGATTGTCTGGCCTTTCCAGTCCCTGAAACTAGGAGTCTCTGGTGGCTCTGTGGGGCTGGGAATGGAAAGAAGAATTTTGGGTCTATGAGACTGAATCCTTGGCATACACTGACTCCTTCTGGCATACTGGCTTCTCCTATAATTGCTCTCGCTATGAATAGGAGTCGATTTATTTACTCAATTTATAAAATGGCACCATTCATAAAGTAAATTACTTGAGGTAAAAGAACTAATTATAAAGCTTTTAGTTAAAAATAGAGTAAAAGCTTTTTACTCTATGGCAGGGGGCAGAACCAGTTTCTCAGTTAGACGCCATTATGTACGTGTTAAGTTTCAGGGAACACGATTTGACCCGAATTTGTTTAATAGGTAGCCATGGTGAAACAGGCTTTTACTGTTTCTACAACAGAGTGGCTATGTATAAAAATATTCTTTTCTATGTCAATTTTTAAAATACATCTCTTATGTAGTGCTGGCAAGGGAACAGAGATAGGCGTGGTCATACGCTGTTGGTAAAAGCTGTAGATTAAGCTAGTAATCCCACCTGGAGAATCTATCCTAAAGAAATACTTACATGTATGCCTTAGGATATAAAAATAGTTGTGTTTATTAGAATAATAGTGAAAAAATAGAGAAAACATTCAAGTCCTTCAAATGGGAAATAGCCATTGTAGAGAATTCCATACAACCATTAAAATGATGCTTTATATATGTATGTATTAACATGGAAAGATGTACAGGATATGTGTTTTTTAATTAAAAGCAATTTTCATAAAAATATACTTATAATGATCACATTTTTATTATTAGAAAAGCTGTGTACACAATACTGGGGAAGCCAGTACAACTTGTCCAAGGCAAGGTCATGGAAGCTCCACAGACATGTAGACACATCCAGACTCCCTGAGGGACTGAATTACTGGGCTAAGGGCTGTGGGGACCATGGTTTCAGGGGACACCTAGCTCAATTGGCATAACATAGTTCATAAAGAAAATGTTCTACACTCTAGTGAGTAGCGTCTGGGGTCTTAAGAGCTTGTGAGCAGCCATCTAAGATACTTCACTGGTCTCACCCCATCTGGAGCAAGAAAGAATGAAGAAAACCAAAGACACAAGGGAAAGATTAGTCCAAATGACTAATGGACCACAAGTACTACAGCCTCCACCAGACTGAGTCCAGAACACCCAGATGGTGCCCAGCTACTACCACCAACTGCTCTGACAGGAATCACAATAGGGGGTCCCGGACAGAGCTGGAGAAAAATGTAGAACAAAATTGTGACTCACAAAAAAAAAAAAAAGGAGACCAGACTTACTGGTCTGACAGAGACTGGAGAAACCCTGAGAACATGGCCCCTGGACACCTTTTTAACTCAGTAATGAAGTCACTCCTGAGGTTCACCCTCGAGCCAAAGATTAGACCAGACCGTAAAACAAAATGAGACTATATGGGAACACCGGCTCGAGACAAGGCCTAGAAGGCAGGAGGGGGCAGGAAAGCTGGTAACAGGGAACTCAAGATGGAAAAAGAGTGTTGACATATCGTGGGGCCGGCAACCAGTGTCACAAAACAATATGTGTACTGATTGTTTAATGAGAAGCTAGTTTGTTCTGTAAACCTTCATATAAAGTACAATTAAAAATACATATAAATCAATTAAAAAAAAAAGATTAGTGGAAGACTCATCAACAATCCGCGGCGTTATGCAGATGACGCAACCTTGCTTGTTAAAACCGAAGAGGAATTAAAACACTGGTGAAGATCAAAGACTACAGCCTTCAGTATAGATTACGCCTCAACATAAAGGAAACAAAGATCCTCACAACTGGACCAATAAGCAACATCATGATAAATGGAGAAAATACTGAAGTTGTCGGGGATTTCATTTTACTTGGATCCACAATCAATGCCCACAGAAGCAGCAGTAAGAAATCCAACAATGTATTGCATTAGGCAGATCTGTTGCAAAAGACCTCTTTAATGTGTTAAAAAGCAAAGGTGTCACTTTAAGGACTAAGGTGCAGCTGACGCTAGCCATGGTGTTTTCATTTGCCTCATATGCATACGAAAGTTGGGTAATGAATAAGGAAGACTGAAAGAAAAGCTGTGTACATATACACACACGTGTATATACGCGGGCGTGTGTGGATATGTGAAAGTCTGAAAATTACATGCAAAACTGCTAAGTGGGGTTACCCCTGGCAAATGGTGGGGATTAAGGAGGGCAACATGCAGTACTTACACCCTTTATTTCCATGCTTTTGAATTGATTGAAAAATGTTCAACAAGCGTGTATGCCTACTGCAAATTTAAAGAAGCCATTTAAAAGCTTTCTAATGACCTTATAGGAGTCCATCAAGGTAGATACTAGGCTGCCGTGGACATAAATGGTAACTACAACAATGAAGTGATCCAAAATTGTTGAAATACTTTTCAGATACCAATGTGCTGAACAGCAATATTTTATATGTGTCTTGAGAGTCAGTAGCAGAGTGGAAACAGCACTGAACTTGGAGTCTAGGCAGCCAGATGGAATCCATTTCAGGCACTGCTTGGCCATATAGCTTTCGGTTCTTAACCGCACTTGAATTTGCATTTTTATCTTCAAACATTTCTGTAAATTTGAGATATACAGTCTTTTGTTCTGTGTTTGTTCAGATATGGCTCACACATGTGTGCTGTGCATCACAATGAAATTTGACTAAGTTACCTAAAAGAGCCAACATCACTTCTCCCAAACAAAGATCTGAACACAGAGCCATTGGTCTGAATGGTGCACTTGAAGGCCAGCATAGCAGTGTTGTTTGTTGAGGCTGCCCAGTTCTTTCACTCCACCTCTGCTGGGTGCCTATAGCCCTGCAGGAAGGATAGCTGTGCACCCCAGACCCATATGCAGAGACAGAGCTCAACCCCCACAAGCCTTGTCACTCCACCAGGCCTCCCCGCGTTCCTTCGTTCAGTCAGGAAATAAATATTAAGTATTCACTATGAGCCAAGAGGAGTCCCTAGGTGCTGGAAACAGTTTATGTGCTCAGAGGTGCCTCTGAGGAAAGGC
This sequence comes from Elephas maximus indicus, assembly GCF_024166365.1. Classification (NCBI taxonomy): domain Eukaryota; kingdom Metazoa; phylum Chordata; class Mammalia; order Proboscidea; family Elephantidae; genus Elephas; species Elephas maximus. Next base: position 70,351,935 of record NC_064836.1, read on the forward strand.
CTGGCAATCTACTTATGAAAATTCAGCCATTGAAAATCCTATGGAATACAGTTCTACTGTGACACACATAGAGTTTTGTTTTTGTTAGTTTTATGAGCCAAGACTATACCAGGCCCTGGGGAGTCATTGATTAGCAAAATAAACAGTCCCGATTCAGTTCAGCAAGGTTAAGCTCTTAGATGAGGCAGGAGCCTAGCGAGGATAAGACGCACCCAGAGGCGATCTCTAAGCTGCACCCCCTCCCCAATTTCAGGATGAATAAATGTTGATGGCAGTGATGCAAAAACAGTTTCTCCCCCTCTTGTCCAGCTGCCTCAGTCAGGCGCCTTTCATATTTGTGGCGCTTCAGAGTGCCATTCTGCCGCTCGTCTGGTGTCCCCTTGAACTTGCACCCAGGGGCAAATGCCCCCCTCGGCTCCACCCACTACACCTCTGAGGTGAGGCGGACAAGAAAACAAGCAATTATAAGACAACGTAAACTATGCTTTGGTAAAAGAATTACGGGGTGCTGGGGGAGCCCATCTCCCTGCGTGAGGGATTCTTAACTCAAATTTGAAGGTTTTCCAGCGGCTTCTTCTCTTCACAGAATTGCATCAACTCAGCTTTGAAATTGTGAGTTAGGTAATTTAGCCCACTACCCACTGGCTTCCCGAGATGTTGGCCTTTCTGTCGTGTGTTTGGCTGCTGGGGAGGAACACGGCTCCAGCAGTGAGTAGTTAAACTCCTGTGGTGCAGCTGCTCAAAGCAGAGAAACAAAGGCATCTCTGACGGGGATGCTGCCCTGCAACTTCCTGGGTGGCGCCATGTTTTCACTCTGGCAGGAGAACCAACTCTATGGAGTTGTAAAAGGATTTCAGATATTTAATCACAAAGTCTGAGAATAACGAAGAATACTTATTCCTTCACCGTCAGTGGCAACACCTACCATGTTGTTGCTGCTAGTTGCTGTTGAGTTGGCTCCAACTCATGGTGACCACGTGTACAGTAAAAACGTTGCCTGGTCCTGCGCCATCTTCACGGTCGCTGGTATGCAGCAGTCCATCGTTGCGGCCACTGTGTATCTGGAGTGACTTTCAACCTCTAGGGCGCATCTTCCAGCACGTTATCAGATGATATTATGTTGTGATCCATAGTGTTTTCATTGACTAAGTAGATCACCAGGCCTCTCTTCCTAGTCTTAGTCTGGAAGCTTCATTGAAACTTGTACACCATGGGTGACCCTGCTGGTATTTGAAGTACCAGTGGCACAGCTTCCAGTATCCTAGCAACACAGAAACTGGACACCACAGTGGGACAAACTAACAGACGAGTGGTGGAAACACCTACCATAGCCCAGTCCTAGCTTTTACTAACCGTGTACATCAAACGCAGTGTCCCTCTCAAAGTTCTGCCTGTTTTAGTTCCTTCAGACAAAACACATGCTTGGTGACAGCTCACATCCCTTTGCTGGTTTCTCTAAATTCCCCTCGGAATTCTTATTTCCTTTCCCCATACTGTGTCATAATGTCAGACCATGAAACTCAAGCACGTAGTCAGTTAAAAAGAAGAAATTCTGACCAAAGTGGTGGTGGTGGTGTTTCATTTTGTTTTTTCACCACAATAAACTATAAATTTACCAAATCCCAATGCGTGCTGGTGTCTGGTTCTTTGACCTTTAAATCTTATTTTTTCAACAATGCCCAGTGTCATTTTTTTTTCTTAATTGACTTCTGAAATCATGAGAAATCTATCCCACAGGCAATTAACATGGTAAGAAAGTGATTAAAATGTTGAGTTTTTTGAGGTAACCCTGTCCCCCCAACAGAGATACACCTGAGGTCCTTATTGACACCAGATTCCTTTGGATTTTTTTAAAATCTAGAATGTTTTAAAACATTTCCACATGCGTCTAAGAAAAAAGTTTCGTTTGTTTCCTTATCCATGGCATTCTTGGTTCATTAAACTATGAATTTCAGCAAGTTTGTCCTGATCCAATTATATAAACTCTCCTTCTGCAACTCTGTGAATACAATGGACACTTGATAACAATTCACTGATTTTTGCGAGTACGGGGCACAGTTCCAAAGGATAAGCCTACCCCTGGTTACTGAATGCTCGGTGCATAATAGCAGCCTTAGAGCTGAGCCTATCCATGGGGCCTAAGTAGAATTCTGTTCTATTGAATTAATTTTATAAGTACATCCTCCTGCCATCAGAAAGACACAGTTATACAGGTTTCCATGTACAACTATACTGTTGGTTGGTTGCCATTCACCGTGTTTCCCCACTAGAATGTAAGCGTATAGAGCAGGGACTTTTGTTTTGTTGACTGCTCTCACCCCCAGGCCTGGAACAGTGCCAAGGACAAAGGAGGCCCTCAACTACTATTTGGTGAATGAATGAATGAAACAAAGTTATTTTTCTCTAATTCACGGCTTTCAAACTAACTCTCCTGAATCATTGTTCAATGTGCCTTTAATGACATCTTGGGTAAATTCTCTAACTTTCTGGTCACTTTCAGCAATTAAAGGCTCAATCCAGTTGAAAATTTCAGCCTCAAATCCAATCCAAATCCTTCTCCTCTCCGTCCAGCAGCTAGATTTGTCCTCTGCTTTTATGCCTCTTAGCAGCTTGCAGCTTGCTGTGGATGTTGGTGAGCAAAACTTCAGACAAGTGTGGGAAGTTATTTGGTGAGGGGAGATTAATCTAATTTTGTTGGTTTCAACTTCTCATGAAACTTGTACAAAGCAGTGTCCTCTTGTACTTTTCCTTGTTCCTCGATAATAAGGGACCGTATCTACCTTTCTCAAACCCTGTGAGAATGAAGTGTAAGACAAAATTTAAATTTATGGAGGAAATCACCTTCTTGCCATCACACGTTTGCCCTGTGGCAAATCCTAAACTCTAGTCTTCAGTTTCCTCATCTGTAACTTCAGGGCCAGACGAATTTATTGTCCATTTATTGTTCATTCTGTACCAGTTCTGTAAAGAGCATTCATCATATATTATTATTTTATTTTGTGCTCAAAATGACTCTATATGATTAAAAAAAATATATATATGATAGAAATCATAATTTCCATTTTGTAGATGAAGAAACCGGTTGAGGAAGATAAAGTAACTTGCACAGCTAGTGGCCTGGCTGGTAAATAGTAGAACCTGAATTCAAAGCTCATTTATTTAGTTCCAAAACCCTAGTTCTGAATTGGTGCAATATTCTGTCACCCTAAATGAGCTCTGAGTTTCCTAAACTATTCCTGTGAGTTCCATATGTTGACTGTTGAAACTATATCATTTCATTACAAGAGGCATAATTAAAAAAAAAAAGAGGCATAATTACAAGAGGCATAATTAGTAAGTTATTATTACTGGTTCTGTACTTAATAATAATAATATGCCTTAACTTTAGTAGCTACTTCTGTCTTGCAAACTATGAAGATAAAAAAAATTAGGAAAACGTATCTTCTTTGACCTTTTTCTTGAAAAAAATACTTAAACAAATGGTTTTCTTCTTATTTTAATGATTCCCCCACATAGAGATGATACAGCCTTTTTCAGAGGCACGTCTATTATTGCTTACAACTGGGGAGGGAGAGTTTTTCTCTGTCTGATGGGACTCCCTTCTAATTTATTTTCAGTACCTTCAGAATGAATTTGATCATTGTTTCCTATCCCTCTCTTGTTATGGGAAAAACTAGGACAGGATGAGCTTAAGGGGAGATTCAAAAAATATTGTACTGAGACACCACAAGGAATGTTAATTCCCTCTCGCAGTCAGTATTTCAGGGGTTGTCTGCACGGATTAAAAAGAGACAGTATAAAATGCCCAAAGATGGACAGATGAGCAGCCTAAGGCTTCTGTAAAAGAAAAAGGAAAGTATAATTCATCATCTACCCTTCTTTTGTAGAACAAAAATGCAGTACCGTTAGTGTCTGTATTTTCCCTTGGAGAAATAATGCATAAGGAACAGAGTGGAGAGGAAGGAAAGATAGCTCTAATGGATAGATAATATCGATTTCATCAAGAGTCGTCTAATATGCTTATTAAGAATTATCTTCTCCATATGTGCTGTTCCAAGAAATGAAAAATGTCAGTCTTTGAAGGAGTGAATCATGATTTTCCTATCAGCTAAACACTCAGTGAAAGGAAAGAAACATTTGAAAAGATGATAGAGCAAACTAAAAAAAAAAAAAATCAGAAATGAATGCGATTTGTAGACCTCTCTTTTTCTTTTCCACTTTGGCAAAGCTATTATAAATAGCTTTTTTTTTTTTTTTTAAAGTCTGGCTAAAACAAAACAAATGTTTCCTGTCAGCATGGAAAAATAAATTCTTGTCTAAAATTGTGTTATCTCATTTTTAGTCCACTTAATTAAGAAAGCTGTTAAATGTCATGCTACATGTCATCAAATGCCCTTTGTAAAACTGATTTCCATTTTTCATGAGCTCATTCCAGTTTTTGTGTTCTCATTATTTAATCCTTTAGAGATTTCTTTTAAGTAGAATCATTTTTAAAAATCAAAGATATACTATTGTGCCATAACTATTTTTTGTGCATCAGAGTTAAAGAGATATCAGAATATAAAAATACATTGAAGATCGGGTCATCTATTCAAATGTAACACGGTTTCACACATATCGTTAATGCTTGTTTTGAAAGAAAAAAACTGATACATGAAACTGCCCAAGCTAAGTTATATTAACTCCAATTTTCATATGAAAAAAACTGAGACTCAGAACTTGTGACTAGCTGAAGGTCATAAACCGAGTGATGGGTAGCTGATCTCCTATCTACAAATCCAATGAACTTGCTTCGCTACTACATTGTTAATTTTTTTTTTTTTTTTTAAGTAGCTACTATATGCCAGGTACAGTGTTAGGGTCTGGTGACAGAAAGATGAAATAAGATAAGACATGGTGTCAGGTCTGAAGAAGTTTACAATCTAATGGGAGGGTAGGATAAATACGTGGATAATAAGTAAATTTCTGTGTAGTAAATGGCTTACAAACTTAGCAACTTAAAACAACATAAATTTATTATCTTATAACTTCAGTGAGTCAGGGCTCTGTGCCTGGCTTAGCTGAGTCCTCTGCTCAGTCTCGCACAAGGCTGCAGTCAAGGTGTCCACCAGGGCTGCAGTCTCATCTGAAAGTTCAACTGGAGAAGGATGTGTTTCCAAGCTCACATGATTGTTGTCAGGATTCAGGTCCTTGCAGTCTTTTGGATTGAGGGCCTCAGTGTGTTTGCTAGCTGTTGGCTGGAGGCCACTCTCAGTTCCTTACCACAGGGACCTCCCCAAGGTGACTGCTAGCTTTATCAAAGCATGCAAGTCAAGAAGGCAATAGAGACAGTCTGCTAAGACGGAAGTTACAATCTTACATATCACGAAAGTGACATATCTTTAGCATACTCTATGATTAGATGGAAGTCACAGATCCCACCCACACTCAAAGGGAAGAGATCACACCAGGCATAAATAGAAGGAGGTGGGGATGATTGGGGGTCATTTTAGAGTTTATCCACCACAGTTGGTTATGGTAAAACTTAATAAATGCTGTGAAAGAAGAGGCTCAGGGGATAACCTCTAAACCAGACTAAGGAGACTGGGCTGTAATTGGAGTTGAATTTTCAAGGATGAGATTAATGAAGAAGGAAAGAAGGCCAGTCCAGGCAGGAGCAGGATCTATAAATGCACAGGGGAATTTAAACTTTAGCTTTGTTAATGTCCTCACAGTTGAGTTGGAATGGCACAAGGCCAGAGAATTGGAAAGAGCTCTGCTTAAGATCAGCAAATGGTAGATGAAGAAGCTAAGGCTCAGAGACAATTAGCCTGCTATGTGGTAGATACTCAATAAATGTCAAAAGAACGCACCCATGCATGAATGGAATGCTGGGGTAGCACTAGAAATGAGATTCCACTACTATATCCCCTGTAAAAAAAAAAAAATTGCCATCAAGTCAACTTCAACTCATAGAGACCCTGAGGACAGAGTAGAACTGTCCTATAGGGTTTCTAAAGCTGTAATTTTTATGGAAGCAGACTGCCACATCTTTCTTCCACAGAGCAGCTGGTGGGTTCGAACCACTGACCTTTCAGTTATTTCAGTATAAGAGATTACTTTGAACATGAGGTAAAAACTAGGTAATATCACTCTGACACTAGCAGTAATTTTTTAAGTCATAACAATTCTGGAAAGTTTTTTGGACAAAAATGAATTTTCATGGTAATGGCCGTATGTCCTCTTGCGTGTCAAGTCTGATTGCGTGAAACGTATTGAATGGAATTACACATTTATAATTCTTCCATTCATAGAAGGTCAAACCTAATATTAGCTAAATTTAGTCATCCTACTATCCTAAGGCGATGGGTAAACCCACTTGGAACCATCTTTTGCAGAGAAAGCAGGGGACTGTTAGAGCCTGCTAGTGAAAACAACCTATTTTTACTGCCGTAAGAGACAGTACATCGACCAATAGATTTGCTTCTTTAGGTATTGAATTGTTTGACTGCTTTTCTTTTCTAGTTGTGGCACTCAATCTCTTCTGGTGTGTGTGGGGATGGGGAGCAGTCTTTAAAAATTTGTAATTTCTTTCTGCTAATTCTCAATAAACCCACAACAGAACCAAAATCCTTGAGGGAAAAAAAAAATTGCTAAAAGACATGGAGCATGAACCTGTGGGAAGGAAGGTAATTTCAAAGGAATAGGGGTAAAATTATAAGAAGAAATATGAAAAAATAGAGGTAATAATTTGGAGCCCTGGTGGCAAAGTGGTTAAGAGCCCAGCCTCAGCTGCTAACCAAAAGGTCGGCATTTCAAATCCACCAGCCACTCCTTGGAAACCCTGTGGAGCAGTTCTACTGTGTCCTATCATAGGGTTACTATGGGTCAGACTCAATGGCAACAGGTTTGGTTTTTATATAACATACTTATTTTTAAGACTCTTCTAGAGAATTACATTATTAATTGGGTTGAGTCTACTGAATGTATAATTTTGAGTTATCCACTTTAAAGTCTGAGAGCTTTAAACAGAAAAGACAAAAGTAATTAAGAACTGATGAAACTTGTAGGACCCTACAGAGGTAAACACAAAACTAACCCATTGGGAGTTTCTATAGTTCAGAGTAGGAAAAATTGAATAACTTTCACGTTTTCAGAAAAACTACTGAAAAGTAGAAGTATAAAACCTATTCTGTATTTCATGGGGAGAGATGACACCTTTTTCCCTTCTATGTAAAAATATAACTGCTACTTTGATTCATAAGAAGGATTTTGGTATTTCTATTACATTTTTTTTTTTTATTACATGTATCTTGGAACTATTCATTTCTTTCCTATCTTCCTTTTTTTTTTTTTTTTGACATCTTTTATATTTTCCCTCTATTTCTTTGGAATACATTCTGAGTGCTTTCTCCTGTGTTTTCAGCTTATCTAATCCTTTTTTTAACCCACCTCTTGAGTTTTTAGTTTATAACACTTTCATTCTTAATATTTCATTTCTAGAATTTATATCTGGTTCTCGTTTTAAAACCTGTCCTTTTTTTTAATATACTCTCTTTTTTATTTTATGAACTTTATTCATCACATTATCTCTGATCATTCTTAATATACTTATTTTTAAGTCTCTTTTAGATAATTCTACTATCAATAGTTTAATTAATTTATCTAGAAGAATTCTTCCATTAGTTGCATCAGCCAACTCTCAGGTAGTGAGTTTGTATTTGTGCTTTGGAATTTTGGTCCATGAGCTCATCTTCAGAAATTTGCCTCTCACCTGTCTCCTGATTGTACCTTGAGGTGTGAAGCCTCTCTTTGGGGTGGTTTTGCATTTATATCTGCTCACGCTCTACAGGTTTTGCCAATTTTAGACTTATTTTACCTTAGGGTTGTGTTTCTGTACTGATTGAATTCTGTAAATTCAGGTTCCTCAAGCAGCCCAGATTTGGACTTCTAATTTCCACAGGAATTTTTCCACCCTGGGCCCAGGGCATATGGTCCATTTCCACACCACATCCTCATTGCTGTATCCCAGATCTGTCTCTGGACCAGAGTTTTCTATCTCCCTTCTTAAATAGGGTCGCTATGAGTCAGAGTCAGAATCAAATTGACGGCAATGGGTTTTCTTAAACTGGATGGACAATTTCCAGATATAGGCTCTCCACGTAGCACAAATGGCTAAGTGCTCAACTATTAGCTGAAAAAGTTGGCAGTTCAAAACCACCCAGAGGCGCCCCAGAAGGCAGGCCTGGTGATGTGCTTCCAAAAGGTCACGGCCTTGAAAACCCTGTAGAGCAGTTCTACTCTGCACACATGGAGCTGTCATGAGTTAGAATGGACTTGATGGCAACTAACAACAGCAACATTTCCAGATATATTTCTCCATTGTACAAACATCTTTAGACATTAGCTTCTAATGCATGTATTCACGCTGATACTCTTGGCATCAGCCACTACTCATTACGTTGACTTAAGTTCTGTCTGTTTCCTGCCACTTAAAGATTTCCCTTTCTGACTTTTGAACTCAACATCGTAGCTAAAAAATACCTTTTTCTTTATATTGTACCTGACATTACTATGTATTTCAAGTTAGAAGACATGCTTCCCACATCTTCTTAATCAGCTAAGCATCTTAGAAAACAAGAAACATGTGGGAAATGGAAAAGTTAAATTTGGGGATTTTTGTAGCTGAATACCTTGTTGAAGTAGTGTTTTACAAGTAAGTAGACTCACTTCTTTGAGTTATTGAACTTTCATTTTCATTGATTCATTTGTGTGTGTGTGTGGACTTTTTTTTTTTTTAACACTTAGGAAACTCTTTGTAGTGATAAATGATACTAGGCTATAAATCCATCAAAATTGCCACAGGTGATTTGGTGGATAGGCAACACACAGCATAGTATCACTTCCTTTGGCACCGAGAGATGAAAAGGAAGGGCTTGGCTGCCCTTTTTGAAGGGAGAATTCCTTAAATTTTCTAGCCAGAGAGTATCTTAATGACTTTCCAGCCTCAGATATTAGGGACATCCTGCTTCCCTTCAAAATCCATTCTGAGACTGCTATCCATAAATTTCTCTAAATCATTTTATGTCTCTTTATATATTAAAAGTTTCTTGCCTTTGGTATAAAGAACATGATCTTATTGTTCACTGTTTTAAACAGTATTTCCTATTATTAGTTATTAACTTTGACATAAAAGTAAATTTTTGAAGAACAATGGGGGGGATCCTTTTTCTTATTTTTTACTATTATTTTATCTTCCTGTCATTCTTTCACTCTGGTTGTGAGGCAGTTGTTGGCCTTCAGCTGTTTCTCTTAAAATCTCATTTTATCTATTCTTTTTAAAGAAGTAGCACAGCATAGATGGTAATATTCCTGGCTCTAGAGCCAGACTGTCTGAGTTTGAATTCAGCCTCCACCCATTTCTACTAATTGTTCAACCAAGGGCAAGTTTCTTAAAAAAGCGCTATCTCTTTGCCTCAATTTCCACATCCGGATAAAGGAGATAATGATGTTGACAACTGTACCTACCACATAGGGTTGTTACAAGGATAAAATGAGTTAATACAAATAGAGCACCCCTCAGTATATGTTAGTTATTATTGTTACAGTTTAAATTTCTACGGGGCTTTTTGCACAGGCATCTCTAAGAGAATGTTTCTAACCATAACTTAACTAATGGTTTCATGGTTTTATGGAAAAATCTCAAGGCACAATGTCTCAAGGCACAAATAAAATAATTTGATGCTATCACTTTTCATGATCTCTTGTATTTTTCATGAATGATTGCCTTGAAGGCAATAAACCCAAATAACACTTCCTTTTTTCTATCAAGAGCCTTTGTGGAGACTATTTAAGGATATCGCTTAGGAATAGAGTGAGTTTGGGCAAAAAAAGGACCTTGTAGCTTTATGGCCAGAGAGCGCTCTCACACCCCCTGTTGGTCCTGTGGGCCAAGACAAACACGTTTGGTAAAGAGCGCCTTGCTCACTCCACCCTATCGACTCTGAGGTGAAAGTTTTGGACTGCGGTATTACTACTCCACCCAACTCCTGTTCCATTTTCAATATACCTTTGTGATAAAATGTATGCATTAAAAAAAAAAGTCTTGAAGGTGGGGCTGACAAGAAGGAAAGCAATATCCTGCCACTGCCTCACACATGAAAGGCTCCCCGGCCCCAGATCATGGCCCACCTTCTCCATCCTGGCTGTACAGCACAGGCTTCACATTTTGTTCAGTAAAATCAAGGACATTCACATATCCCACCCCGGGGAAAATGCCAGAAATTGTCCCTAGCTGTGTGTACCCTGGCAAGCACCCAGGTATGTGGCTGAGCTCACAATGACCAGTCACAGAAAGAGTAGCAGCACACCTTGCTTTCCTCGACAGATGTGTTGCTGAAACTTTGCATGAAAATCAAATGTTTGCAAGTTGAGTCACATCTTCTACTTAATGAAAGCCGCGGAAAGTCACTTATTTAACAGTAAAATTCACTCGTAAAGTAATAATGAACACTTAATTTGTTTCTCAGGTTTGGAATTTTGAAATCTGGGTTCCCTTAAAGCAAAATATACCCATAGCATTAGTTTCTCCACTACAGGGGACACTTAACCTCTGGGTGCTTAGTTTTCTTTGGGAGAATATTAGGGCACCAGACTCAGTGGCTTCTGTTGTCCTTTCTGGATCAAAATTCACTGCCTTAATAAGGCGGTCTAGGAATAATCAGAGGCATGTTGTCTCGTCTGGTAATCGTTTCTGATTTTCTGGTTCCATCCGTAGCCTGATGGAGTGTGTGTTTCCATTATCAGTTTCTCACATGGCTTCATTTGAGATCTCACAGGCTTTGGTAGACATGGTGTAGAGAGCTACACCCATAGTAAATGGAGGTTTTGAAGGTCCCTCAGAGAACTCTTCCTATCGCAACTTTTCCTGCTTTATTTTTGGCCCTGAGAGAAATCATTATAAAAGATCTGGAGTGCCTCTAACAACTTCACAGATTAGAGGTCTACTCTCAAGATTTTCCCTGGAGTATAAGGCACTAAATCAAAACCAAACCCATTGCTGTCGATTCGACGCCAATTCATAGTGACCCTATAAGGCACTACGTGACAATATTTCATTATTCGTTATGAGCCCTAGTGATGCAACACAGAGAAAAATTGTATTAACTCCACTTCATATACTGAGAAAGAGCAATACAAGACAATCAGTTACTTGCCCAAGTCACCCAACAGGTTAGTAATTGTCTTAGTTATCTAGGGCTGCTATAACAGAAATACCACAAGTGGATGGCTATAACAAACAGAAATTTATTCTCTCACAGTCCAGGAGGCTAAAAGTTCAAAATCAGGGTGCCAGCTCCAGGGGAAGGCTCTGGGGGAAGGTCCTTGTCATCAATCTTCCCCTGGTCTAGGAGCTTTTCAGTGCAGGGACCCTGGGTCCATAGGGTCCTGGCTCTTCTTGCTTGGTGGTGATGAGATTCCCCTGTCTCTCTGCTAGCTTCTCTCTTTTATGTCTCAAAAGAGATTGATTTAAGACACAACCTAATCTTGTAGATTGAGTTTTGCCTCATGAGTTTAGCTGCCTCTAATCTTGCCTCAATTAATATCACAAAGGCAGGATTTACAACACAGAAGAAAATCATATCAGATCACAAAATTGTAGGTAGTCATGGCAATCGTGGTCTAGCCAAGTTGACACACACTTTGGGGGACACAATTCAATCCATAACAGTAATGAATCTAAAGATGCTTAATTCTGTGACAGAATTAACAGGCTAGCTATGCTGCTTAAAGACAGAATGCCTAACACCAGATATATTTTATTTAGTGGTATTTCTTTATCACCTCCACTGTAGGGCACACGCTTCATGCAGAGAGTTCACACATTCACCAACTCATCCTTGGGATAATCTTAAGAACAAAAAGCAGTTGAAATGTATTATTTTAAACATTAATGAGACATTAGCTTTGTGCCTCAGTTCACCCAGGCCACAAACCTGCAAACACAAATACAACTACTGTTTTGACTCCCTCTGTGGCTGGATAAGTACTGCCACATCAGTGTAAGCGCTTGAAGTCATAAAGATCAAAACAGTGTGTGGGTCACGTCAGTATGATTTTAATCTCATTTAATAGAATAAATAAATATAACATGAAATAGCTTGACAAAATTCAAATAACTGATAATAATATTTAGAATTGTTAGTGTTTGCAGAAATAGTAGCATTTGTAAACTATCAGCTGACATTAAAACGATGATTATAAGTTACTACAAAAAACTTTATGCAACAACTATGGCGATTTATATAAAATTATTAGTGAACTGAAACAAAAAAAAACAAAACATCTAAATAGCCCTATATTACTAAAGAAATTTAATCTGTTATTATAAATCTTCCACAAAGCTCTGCATCCAGATAGTTTCATGAGTGAATCCTTCCAGATTTAAAGATTTGAAAAAAAAAAAACAAAAGGAATCCACTGCTGTTGAGTCAATTCTAACTCATAGCAACCTCACAGGGTTTCCAAGGCCGTAAATCTTTACAGAAGCTGACTGCCACATCTTCCTCCCTTAGGGCAGCTGGTAGTTTCAAACCACCAACCTTTTGGTTAGTGGTTGATCACTTTAACCACTGAGCCATCAGGGCTTCTTAAAGAAGAAATAACACCAGTCTTATACAAACACTTCCAGAGAACAGAAAAAAAAGGGAGGGAAATGCCATTTCCTTCTGCTTTAACAGACCAGCAAAATCTCAATGCCAAAACCTGACAGGAACATTATAAGAAAGGAAACCAGCAAAATACATGGGTACAAAATCATAAACACCAATATTAGCATGACCAAGTGGGATTTTTTTTCTAAGAATGCAGGTGTGTTTTATATTTTTAAAAATCAGTCAATTTAATTTATTGCATTAACAGAAAAAAAAATACATAATAAATTTAATAGACTCAGAAAAAGCATTTGATGAAATTTAACATTCATTCATGACAAATAGTGCTCAGCAAACTAGGAGAACTTCCTTAGTCTCGCAGAGTACATACAGAAATTCTACAACAAGGACACTTTAGCGTGGCTTCTGGGACAAGAAGAGAAGGCCCACTATCACCACTTTTTTTCAGTTGATAGTGTTTCTTAAACCAAAACCAAACAAAACCCATTGCCATCGAGTTGATTCCAACTCATAGCATCCCTGTAGGACAGAGTAGAACTGCCCCACAGAGTTTCTAAGGAGCTCCTAGTGGATTCGAACTGCTGACCTTTTGGTTAGCAACTGTAGCACCTAACCACTACACCACCAGGGCTTCCATAGTGTTTCTTTAGCTAACGCAGTAAGTCAAGAAACAGAAATGAAAAGTATAAAGATTAGAAGTGAAAAAAATACCACCTTAATTATTAGAATTAGAATTAATAAATGCATTTATCAATTTTTTTTATGAATACAAGGTCAATATTCAAAAATTAATAGTATTTCTATATGTTGTTGTTGTTGTTAGGTGCCATTGAGTCACTTCTGACTCATAGCAGCCCCGTGCACAACAGAACGAAACACTGCCCGGTCCTGCACCATCTTCACAATTGTTTCTATGCTTGAGCCCCTTGTTGTAGCCACTGTGTCAGTCCATCTCATTGAGGGTCTTCCTCTTTTTCACTGACCCTCTACTTTACCATGGATGATGTTCTTCTCTGGGGACTGATCCTTCCTGATAACCTGTCCAAAGTATGTGAGGTGTAGTCTCACCATCCTTGCTTCTAATAAGCATTCTGGTTGTACTTCTTCTAACACAGATTTGTTTGTTCTTTTGGCAGCCTATGGTATTTTCAATATTCTTCGCCAACACCATAATTCAAAGGCCTCAATTCTTCGGTCTTCCTTATTCGTTGTCCAACTTTGCATGTATATGATGTGATTGAAAATACCATGGCATGGGTCAGGCGCACCTTAGTCTTCAAGGTGACATTTTTGCTTTTCAACAGTTTAAAGAGGTCTTTTGCAGCAGATTTACCCAATGCAATGCGTCTTGACTTCTTGACTGATGCTTCCATGGGTGTAGGAATTGAAACTTTTTTTTAATGCTGTTTGCAATAACATTAAAAACGTCAGTTTGAGCAGGCATGTTTAAAGTAATTTAAAGAATAAGCATCAAGAGAAATGACTGTTTTTAGAGTAATAATGGTGTGATGGAAAAAGTCCATAAAAATAGGCCCAAAATCCATGTAAACATAACTAGCTTTAATAATCATTTTCCAAAACCATTATCCATATTTTTCTTCCTCTTCCTCTCTTTTTTTTAGCTGCTACGTTTCTCAAAATTAAGATATCATAGCTATTTTCAAATACACTGGTGATTCCCTATTAACATCAGATGATTAGAATGGCCTTCAGAAAACTTTTCCTGGGAGCTACTGATTTTAAATAGTTTTATGTCGTAGAGGGAAAGTACCAAAAGAGAATAAATCAACATATTATAGTCAAAGGTCTTTCTTGCTCTTTTTTCTTTTTTTTTAATTTTTTTATTGTACTTTAGATGAAGGTTTGCAGAGCAAATTAGTTTCTCATTAAACAATTAATATACATATTATTTTATGATTTTGGCTGCCAACCCCATGATATGTCAACACTCTCCCCTTCTCCACCCTGGGTTCCCCATTACTAGATTTTCTGTCCCCTCCTGCCTTCACGTCTTTGCCCCTGGGCTGGTGCGCCCATTTAGTCCTGTCTTGTTTTATGGGCCTGTCTGATTTTTGGCTGAAGGGTGACCCTCAGGAGTGACTTCAGTACTGAGTTAAAAGGGTGTCCTGGGGCCATATCTTGGGGTTTCTCCATTCTCTGTCAGACCAATAAGTTGGTCTTTCTTTCTAGCCCTCTTAATTGCTTAATCCAACATGAAATCAGATAGCTCCTTAATGTAAAACATCTTACAGTGTACCACATGAAAATATACAAGACCTTTAGAGGAAAATTTTGTACTACTAGAGAACTTCTGAAAACTGCCTCAGGTAAAGTTCAGAGTTATGTGACTTAGTGATGAATTTGCTAGACCCCAAGGCCAACTTCAGATCTTCTTCCACACTCCTCCAGACTTCTCCAGGCAATAACGCACTCAGAAGAGCTCCAGCTGCCTATGGGAAGGCCCCGTAAGAAGAGAGCTAGGATTTGGCCATCTACACACAGACCACAAATGAATTACCCAGAGCATGCTGGCAGAGGGACTTGAACTTAAGGACGTGGGAAAATCGGCATAGGTTGCCAATGGTTTGTGAGAATTGTGAGAAAAGGGAAATTAAAAAAAAAATCTTATTCATGTTGGACAACACAAGCACATTCCAGCCAACCCACTTCATAGACATGATCTCACTGGGCTCCCCAACATCCCTACAAGGAAATGAGGGGGATGAGTATGACTATACCCTTTAGACCAAAACTCCAGCATTCACTCCCACTTGTGGCTAGAAGTGGGTGGAACACATTTATATGGGGGAACAAATTAGCATCTTTTTTTTGCTTTCTGACCCCTCAACATGTGAGTGAACAAGTTTGCCTTTCCCTCGTTGAGGCCACACAATTCCCCAAACAACTTGTCTGAAATGCTGGGGACTGAGTCATTGGCCAGTGATAACTCTTGAACAACTGCTCGTTTGTTTCTCAGCCATTGCTTGGTCATACTGACTTGGACACAATACACCACGTAATGTAGGTGTCTGAGATGGTATTTTCCAGGAGGAAACTTTTCAAGAAAAAGGTAAATATGGAAGGGGAAGCGTTTTGCACTTCTGTACTAGAAGGATATTTTGCCAACACTACGCTCATCTATCAAAACCAAACCAAGCCTGTTGCTGTCAAGTCGATTCTGACTCATAGAGACCCTATGAGACGGAGTAGAGCTGCCCCACAGGGTTTCCAGGGAGTGCCTGGCGGATTCAAACTGCCAACCTTTTGATTAGCATCTGAGCTCTTAACCACTACACCACCAGGTCTCCATGCTCATCTAGAAGAGAAGCTTTGAGACCAGAAAAAGGAAGCACAGTGAGCAGCCAGAAGTTCTCGCAGTTAACAAACTAGATCACTACTATTTTGTATTTTTTTCTGCAGCCTTATTGCCTCTCAAGACTGACTTCATTTCTCCCTTACGTGTGCTATGGAAAAAAAAAAAAAAAAAAAACCGCTGCAGCATAATTGCTTATCTCATCAAAACACAGTTACTAGTAATTAGAATGTTGGGGAGGGGTCATTACAAAAGATAACAAACAACAAAAATGTATTGGAGTTTTTAGTATTTTTTACATTAGGAAACAAGTCATTAAGGGGGATTTTCACCACCTCTCAAGGACAGATAGGATGCCAATATTGGTGGTGGTGTCAGCTGCTGTCAAGTCAAACTGCAAAGAGAAGCTGCCCGGTCCTGCACCACCCATGATTGGTTAAAGATAGACCATCGTGATCCATGGGGTTTTCATTGGCTGATTTTCAGAAGTAGATTGCTGGGCCTTTCTTCCTAGTCCATTTTAGTTTGAAAGCTCTGCTGAGATCTGTTCAGCATCATAGTCTCCATTGACAGGTGGTGGCTGTACACGAGGTGCATTGGTTAGGAATTGAACCCAGGTCTCCCATGTGGAAGGTGAGAATTATACCACTGAACCACTACTGCTAATATTAGCTCACATGTTCTGAAGGAGTCTGTATTCAGGCTAGGAGTTCCTGGGTGGTGCCAATAATTAACACTCTTGGCTGCTAAATGAAAGGTTGGAGGTTCTAGTCTTCCCCAAAGGCACCTCAGAAGAAAGGCCTGCCTGGTGATCTACCCCTGAAAAATCAGCCATTGAAACCCAGTGGAGCACGGTTCTACTCTGACACACATGGTGTCACCATGAGTCGGAATCAACTTGATGGCAACCAGTGATGGTGGCTGTGTACTCAGAATTTGTGCTCAGTTCTTTGTATTCGTTCTCTTCCTTCGCCTTCACAGCAGTCCCATGAGAAAAGTGGTACTGTTATTCTCATTTTATAGATGAGAAAACTAAAGTTTGGCCACTCAGCTAGCAAGCAGAGGAGAGCTGTGACTTAACGTCATTGGACTCAGAACCAGCATTCTTCACCATTAGCCTCTACTGCCTTTCTGCAATTGATTGATTCTTACCTAGCTAGGTACAGTTTTATTTGAAATAAGAAAGGGAAGTGATTGGATTTGACCTCCGAGTGTAGGAAGATCTTTTATACAGAGAAATATAATCTGACAATCTCCAGAATAATTGGAAATGGCTGAAGTGCTTTGGAGTTGTGTAAAGACCTCAGAACGTGTGAGAACTTTCTGGCTGTGTCACCTTGGGCATGTCACTTAACTTTTCTTAGCCCAATTTCCTCTTTTACCTATTAATTATGATTCATTGAGTACCTACATACATCATAAATTCAACAGTGAAAAAAATCTGAAAAATGGGAAAAATAAGTACCTCTAGTGTGCTTCCTCAGCGAGTGTGAACTCCCCCCCCACACACACACACTTTCCCAAGGGATTTAGGTTACAGAGGAAGAACTCTCTAAGTTTTATGAAATATGTTCCTACATGTACACAGGAGAAAAGAGGATTGTTATCTCATGAATACAAGTCCAGAGAGAAAAATCTCCAGGGTTTTTATTTGCTTTCTCCTTTGGACCCTCATAGAATTTTTTCATACCTCTCTTACAGTGCACGTATGAGTCAGAATCAACTCAACCACAATGGGTCTTATTACAGTACTGGTCATATTCTAATTATTCTTTTATGCATCTTTCACCCCCAAGAGACTCTGGATTCTAGAATACAAAGTCTCTTCTTTGCTCGTTTCTGTCTTTACATAAATTCAAGTCAAGCCCAGGGCCTGACATCTAGTAGACACTTTATATTTGTTGAATGAATGAAAGGATAAAAAATAAATGAATGAATGCTGCCAGTTGGGAAAGAAGAGGAGAAGAATCACTGGAGTGAAAATATTAATTAGAACTTTATTCACATTCTAAGACTGATAAACCATTCACTGAAAACGGAAATGACTTTTTGTTTTACTTAGATGTGGGCAGCGCTATAACTCGGCACAATATGTAACAGTCTTTGATGATTGTTTAAAACCTCCAGAACTCCCTTCTGGGCAGCTCTTGAGGGACAGGATGAATTCTTATTTTTGAAAGGGAGTGGGTGGTCCTGCTGGGAAGCAGGTGGAGAGGACCACATGATTTCTTCCAGCCTGAGCTTCAGTGACTCAGTGATTCCAGACAAAGCCTCGGGAATCCTTCCAATCAGATGATTCTTTCCAGTTAGCCTGAATGTGTGGCGAACAAGCTCACATTGAAAGAAGAGCCTAAATATTTAACCCGGTATTGTCACATTGCAAAGAGTCCATTTTTACATAAGCAGATGCTTGCAGCCAAGCAAGTGGGCTAGCAGGGACTGGAGCTTTGTCTCTTAAGTCCAAAAAACGTTTTGTGAAACCAAGTTTGGGGTCAAGGACTGGAATGGTCTTTTTTTTTTTTAAGTAAACTTTTCAGGAGAGTCAAACAAGTCCAGATCCCTGGACCTTACCTTGGTGTCATCAGGTCTGCAGTCACATGGGGTCCTGCATTCACTCAGGCCTTTCATGGACCCGGTGGTACAAGACGAATGTGCCGGGGGATCGCATTTAGAGCATGAATCCATAAGAAAGGCTGCCTTCTCAAGTTTACTCACTGCATACCAGAGCACCTCTGGGTATCTGAGACTGTAGTACACATTTTATGTACATTCCCTATAACCCTCAAAACAACCCTGGAAGGTAGGTATCATTGTTCTCAATTCATGTGTGGAAATTGGACTTAAGAGGCGTGAAGCAAATTGCCCAAGGCTGACCAGATACCAAGTTAGAGTCCAGATTCCGACTCAAATGTTTCTCTCTGCTTGCATTCCAAAAGTAGGAGGGCAGAGCTCATGTTTGATCATTTTCAGGCATCCAGGCCTGAAAGCCATGGAAAGACCGATGGGAAGACAGAAAGAAAGCATTATTGAATGAGCAGTTGCCATTCCTTAGTGAGAGTCTATCAGGTGGTTCAATCCAGTTGTACATCTTTTTCGTACTGAATGGAGAACTCTCAGATCTCAGTAACCATTTCCCATTGCTTTCTGCACATTTTCAGTATTACTTTCATGACAGAATCGTTTTTACGGGAAGATTGTGTTTTTTCTAATGTCTGAATTTGGCACCTTATAGAATAACTTTCTGAGCAGTAATTGTGCTTCCATTACCTAATTGCACAAAGTTGCCAAAATTTAGAAAGGCACTGGGATGGGGCAGCCAGGGCAAGAATTAAGGTGGATCTCAAGGTCCCGGCCTTAGAAGAACTGGAAATTTGGCGACTGGGCTGTCAGTCTACTTAAAATTGCAACCGAAGGGGAGACTATGAGGCAGGGCTTCCCCACTTTCTCCCTTAATACCTAAAACTCAAAGACAGTCCTTCTGAATATTTTGCAGATTTTACAACCTTTCAGAAAATAGTAATATACTACTAGTTCAGCACCCCATTCTGAGGAATAAATAAATGTATTCTTAGTGTCGTAAAGCCTCTAAGAAGAAAAATTACATCAACCAACTAAAGCAAAAGCTGAGTTGAGTCCAAAGGACTCAGGGACCACATCTACCAACGCCTCCACCAGACTGGGTCCAGTACAAGATGGTGCCTGGCTACCACCACTGCCTGCTCTGACAGGAATCACAATAGAGGGTCCCGGACAGAGCTGGAGAAAAATGGAGAACAAAATTCCAACTTAAAAAGGAAGACCAGACTTGCTGGCCTGACAGAGACTGGAGAAAGCCTGAGAGTATGGCACCCGGACACCCTTTCAGCTCAGTAATGAGGCCACTCCCCGGATATACTTCAGCCAAAGATTAAACAGGCCCATGGAATAAAACAAGACTAAAGGGGCACACCAGCCCTGGGACAGGGACTAGAAGGTAGGAGGGAAGAGGAAAGCTGGTGCTAGGGAATCCAGGGTTGAAAAGAGAGAGTGTTGGCATGTCATGGGGTTGTTAACCAATGTCATACAACAATATGTGTACTGTTTGATGAGAAACTAGTTTGTTTTGTAAACCTTCATCTAAAGTTCAATAAATAAATGAAAGCTTATGCAGTAGCAGGACAAATGCAAATGATACAGAATACAGCTCTGCACTCTAAGGGAAGGAATGCTGCGTAACACCGTCACACCGTCATCAAAAGTGTTGGGAAGAAGGAATAAGAACTTGTATGCCCTCTTTCTGCACAAAATATGAATACCTTCCAAATGTCAGACATTTTAACCTTCTATTTTGAATTTTATATATATATAATCATGAAAAATATTAAGTCACATTCTACTGCATAGAAAAATTAGCATGATATTATTTCCATCCTTCTTAATCTTTCAGTTTTCTTCCTAAACTTAAAAATTTGCGAAATAAAAATTTGTCATTGTGAAGGAGAGAGATTTGCCCTTTCATGCTGTCTATATATATTTTATGTCAATGTGCATTTTAATCCCTTTTCTATATGCCTTGTGTTATAGAATTTTTAAAGACTTTTTAAAAATTCTCCTATGTTTTTTCCATATATAATTCTCCTTCTGATGGTTTCTCACATAGAGCAGAATATTTGGTTTTCAATCCAAGCATGTAGAACTTACTTCTGAATACTGAAAGCCTGTGGCCAAGTTGGAAACCCTGGTGACATAGTGGTTATGAGCTTGGGTACTAACCAAAAGGTCAGCAGTTCAAATCCACCAGGC
This sequence comes from Elephas maximus indicus, assembly GCF_024166365.1. NCBI lineage: Eukaryota > Metazoa > Chordata > Mammalia > Proboscidea > Elephantidae > Elephas > Elephas maximus. The sequence continues at coordinate 70,372,683 of NC_064836.1, forward strand.
GCTCTTTGGAAACCCTATGGAGCAGTTTTACTCTGTACTGTAGGATCACTATGAGTCAGAATCAATCAGTGGCAATGGGTTATGGCCAAGGCATATTGACTTTATTCATTTAAGTCTGAAATTTGATAGTAAATAGAGAAATTTTTTTTAATAATTTATTTTGTGTTTGTTGTTGGAAATTTACACAGGCGAACATACAGCAATTCAACAATTTCTACATGTACAATTCAGTGACATTGATTACATTCTTCAAATTGTGCACCCATTCTTACCCTCCTTATCCAAATTGTTCTTCCTTCAGTAGCATAAATTCACTGCCCCCTAACCTTCCTATCTGACCTTGAGTTGCTGTTTGATCCCATATAGACAGTTCTTTACTATCCAGTAGAATATGAGCTTTAAAAATGCAATGCTCAAGGCAGACATTCTTTACTAATTTAAGTTAAACTATTATTTGGTTTAAAGAAGACTTCAAGAGATATTTTTGGTTTAAGGTCTAAAGATTACCTGAAGACAATAGCTTTGTGGGTTCATCTAGGCTCAATGGCTCCAGAAATTCTGGACTCCATGAGAATTTTAAATTCTTTTCCACATTTCCCCCCTTTTGATCAGGATTCTTTGATAGAATCTTTGATCAAAGGAGTCAGTAGTGGTAGCCAGGCACCATCCAGTTCTTCTGGTCTCATGGCAAAAGAGGCAGTTATTCATGGGAGCAATTAGCCATATATTCCATTTCCTCCTCTTATTCCTGACTCCTTCTTCCTCTGTTGTCCCAAGAATAAGTTCTTAATAAGAGTACTAGTGGCATGACTATTATATGGGTATAATAGTCGGGCTACCTTATTGTGTGAGGTGTACAGCTAGGAACTTGGCAGCTTCTTCAACCATACAATGGTTTTTATTTTTGTCTTTTTATTTTCAATATCACATACAGTAATTTTGGTTCTAATAAACACCGTAATATTATCATTCTTCTTCATCAAATGCTGGAACAGAAATACCCCCAAAGGTAGCTACTTTTTAAAAATTCATATGAAACTAAAATGATTGATTACAGGCATCAACCTCCCTTATTAGAACTAACTGTGTAGTCCTAAATCACTCCTAAAAACTTCCCAGATGAGGCAAAATAAATTAACACGATATGTTGACTCTTCAAAGCAATAATAGAATCAAAGGTTATGTTTTTAACCAAACTCTTAATAGACTTTATCACAATACCATATAATATTAATAAGACACCTCACTCTGTTTAATTTAAAGCTTTTTACTATGTCTGGAAATGAAGAAAAGAGAGCAATGAAGTAGCCAATCATTCATTTCCATTTATGTTGGTGTATTTAATAGATTTCAGAGAGAGTTAATCCATAGAAAGGTCTACAAAGTAACAACCAGAGGATTCTGGGGAGAAGACTATACCAAAGCCAAAAGCCAGAGAAATACCTTTTTTACTGTACTCGAAGGAGAAGAAACAGGGGCAGTGATGGTTCAGGGGTAGAATTCTCACCTTCCACGTGGGAGACCCAGCCAGTGTACCTCATGTGCAGCCACTACTTGTACCTTGGTGGAGGCTTGCAGTGGACGCTTGTACATTGTTATGATGCTGAACACGTTTCAGTGGAGCCTCTAGACTAAGATGGACTAGGACAAAAGGCCTGGAGATCTACTTCTGAAAACTAGCCAGTGAAACCTCTATGGATCACCACCACCCAACCTGCAACGGGTCATGGGTATTGGCATAGGACCGGGCAGTATTTAACTCTGTTGTGCATGAGGTTCCCGTGAGTTGGGGGCCAACTTGACAGCAGCTAACAACAACAACAAATGAGAACAGTGAAGTTCAAGAGGAGGTCCCCAAGGCCCAAGAGGAGTTTCTCTGAGGCAGAGAAATTAAGTCTTAAGAGCAGGAGAGCATCAGAAGCAAACTGACTGGTCCACATATTGGGCGCTCCTGCTGTAAGTGCTCAGTGTAATCACGATGCTGACCTTGGCCAAGCTCTTTAACAGTAAACCTCTGCAAGTCCAAAGGCCCTGTGGAGCCACCTATTAGCAGGAAGAGTAGTGGTTTTCAAGTCAGAGAAATAAAATTTGCGTCCTACCTCCATGGCTTACTGCCTTAGACAAGTCACTGAAACTCTTTTAGCTGCCACTTTCTAATCTGTAAACTATCGATAATAGCAGTGGTTGTGCTAAGGATTACAAGACAGTGAAGATAAAAAGCACTTCGTGTGCTGTTAGACACAATACGAATGATAGTTATCCTTATCTGGTTGTGTGTGTGTGTGTGTGTGTGTGTGTACCACTAACGTGAACTAAAAGATTCTGAAACTGTCATCACAAATGAAGAGGGGCAGATAAGAGAACCATACTCCATGTGATGAGTTTGGGTGTGGAGAGCTTTGCTGGACAGGAGGCTGCAGATGTGCACGCAGGTACACCATGAATACATACGCTGAATGTCGACAGTTGTAAGACTCCATGCTGCACGTTGGCTGGCATCTCATTGCTTCCAAACGTCCCAGATATGGACCAGAAAGAAACCTGTTTCTATCTTTATTTGGGGTTCAAACTGAAAGTGGTCCTGCCGGTGAGCCTTACATTTCTTGTCTTAGAACAATTAATTTAACATGCTCTTTGTGAAAATAATGAGACAGTCGATGTGAGAGCATCACAAATGTTCATAACTTTGGCGATTTGTATGAATACTTGGATAGCCACTGTCACAGTGGTTCCTTGTACTCTGCATCTTTCAACACTCTTACTGATGAATTACTTCACCATAAATTGCCTGTAAAAAAAGGCAGCATAGAAGTTGACTTACTTAATATTCTATCAACCAGTTGTTACACCCACCAGCACTTCACGATCATTGATGTTCATAATTGTGACTGAGGCTTGGCAAAACCCCAGGGTGTCTCGCATGCCCTCAGAAAAAGAATTGTTCCAAATGGCTATAGGTTTAAGTGTATTTTGTATTTTAATACAGTAAAAATCTGAAACCTAGTTATGCTATATATGGATATACATATCTATTCTCAAACTATGCCAAATGATAGTGTATTAGTTTCCTATTGTTGCTGTAACAAAAAATTACAAAGTTAGTGGCTTAAAAAGACACAAACGTATTATCTTACAGTTCCGAAAGAGGTCTTAAATGAGTCTTAAAAAAAAATATTGCCGTGGAGTTGATTTCGACTCATAGCCACCTTATATGAGTCTTACAGAGCTAAAATCAAGGTGTCAGCAAGACTATGTTCCTTCTGGAAGGCTCCAGGAGAAAATCTGTTTTCTTGCCTTTTCCACCTTCTAGAGGTTGCCTGCATTCCTTGTCTTATGACCCCTCCCCATTGTCAGGAAGAATTGACGCCTTTGAATTATGGTGTTGGTGAAGAATATTGAATATACCGTGGACTGCCAGAAGAGTGAACAAATCTGTCTTGGAAGAAGTACAACCAGAATGCTCCTTAGAAGCGAGGATGGTGAGACTTCATCTTATGTACTTTGGACATGTTATCAGAAGGGATCAGTCCCTGGAGTAGGACATCATGTGTGGTAAAGTTGAGAGAGTCAGTGAAAAGGAAGATGACACTCAACAAGATGGACTGACACAGTGGCTGCGACAATGGGCTGAAGCATAACAAAGATTGTGAGGATGGCACAGTACCGGGCAGTGTTTTGTTCTGTTGTACATAGGGTTGCTCTGAGTCGGAACCAACTTGACGGCACCTAGCAACAATAACCCATAATCGGTGTATATCGCTCCAACCTCTACTTTCTTTGTCACATCTCCATTTCTGACTCTGACCCTTCTGTCACCCTGTCATAGGGATCCTTATGATTACATTGGATCCACCTGGAAAAATCCAAGATAATCTCATCTCAAGAACCTTAACTTAATCACATCTGCAATTCCCTTTTGCCATGTAAGATAACACGTTCACAGTTTCCAGGGATTAGGACATAAACATTTGGGGTGCAGTTATTTAGTCTATGACAGATAGTTTACTGTACTATTGTTATTTCTTCCCTGAAAGAGAACATAAAAGCTTTTGTTCAAATATACCTAATGAGCCTGTGATACTGAGCTTTACAGTCATTATGTCTAATTCTTCCTCCCTAAGTCAGTGTAACGTAGAGTTTCTCAACCTCAGCACTGTTGACATTTTGGGCGCATATTTCTTTATTGTGGAGAGGTGTCCTGTGCATTGTAGAATTTGTAGAAACATCCTTAGCTCTACCCACTAGATGTCAGCAGCACCTCCTCCCAGTTGTGACAACCAAAAATGTCTCCACACATTGTCAAATATCCCCTTAGTGGCCAAGTTAGCCACAGTGGACAATCACTGGTATAACAGAAAGCACCTAAATTATTGCAGCGACCTTTCTAAAAGGAGCCCTGCTGATGTAGTGGTTAAGAGCTCGGCTGCTAATCAAAAGGTTGGCAGTTCGAATCTACCAGCTCCTTCTAGGAGAACCTATGGGGCAGTTCTCCTTTGTCCTATAGGGTTGCTATGAGTTGAAATCAACTCAACGGGCAATGGTTTTTTTTTTTTTAGGTAATAACTCATAGAAGGCAACCGATCCGGTGGTATCAATTGATGACTAATCTTAAGGCAGATGTGAGTGAGTCATCTATCTGCATTATAGGCTAAATTTACTACTAATTTTATTTGCCAAAAAAGAAACGCAAAAGAGTTGGATCTTATTCATTGACACTAACTCATCCATGTGACGCTTACAAGCCTAGGGTTGCGTATGAGGCTTCTAATTATGTGAGTATTAGGCTGAGAGTGTCGCCTGAATACCCAGTGTCTTCCAAAGACTTTGAGCCCTTCAGCAGCAGGAATCCTGTCTTCTTACCTGTTTCTCTAGACCATAATCTCCTCAATCTAAATCCAGCATCCTTTCCCTTATACTGTGATAGTTCTCAGACATAAGGATGATACCCCCAAAAAAACAAACCCGTTGAGGTCAAGTCGATTCCGACTCATAACGACCCTGTAGGACAGAGGTTAGAGTTTCCAAGGAGCAGCCGGTGGATTCAAACTGCCCACCTTTTGGTTAGCAGCTGAGCTCTTAACTACTGCGCCACCGGGGCTCCGTAGGGGTGATGGTGTTTCTGAAAGGAGACAGGCCGGGTCCTGGAAATCACACGCTGTGACATCACAGGACTCAGGCAGCGATTCCCACGCCTCAGCCATTGGTGCGCGCCTATCACAATTTTTTTTGCTATTATTTACTTCCTATTTGTCTTATTTTTTCAAACATAAATACTACTTTAGCAATAATATACATGAAACCATGTGTTTAGGATGCTACTATATCTTTTCAAAAGCACACTAAATTAAATCTGTAACTATGCCTTTTTTAATGTTTGTCCATGTGCCGTTTAAAAGTATTTCACCGTTAGATACACGTGCAGTACTTTGTGAAATGCTGCCCTGGAGGCAACCGCAGCAGCAAAAGGCTGATGTTTATTTTTAATTCTAATAATGCCTTTCTCATCTATTCAACTTTTTAGCAGCTTAGGGAACATCAAAGTAATAGCAAATTACACTGCTCACGGAGAGACGCTGCAAGCGCTCACGACCAGAGAAAACGGCAGGCTACTGTGTGTTTACACATGCTCTGAAAATCTTCATTTTGTTTTAAATAGACAATAGTTAAAATGTGTGCCATTAAAAACAGCATGGCCAGGAAGTTTGCATTTATTTGTTTCATGTAAGACACAAATCGGATAGCCACGGATAAAACAAATGGAAAAAACTGGGGCAAATAATCTGGACTGGCACTTCCAATGTGTCTTCCGCAGAACGTTCGCTTCATGGATCTTAAAAAATGTTACATGAAAACATGTGTGTGGTGGCGGAAGACTCAGAGTCACATAATTTGGGGAAATGCTGTTACACAAACCTGAATAAATTTCTCTACTGTAAAGACCTTAATGATCTATTGTGCTTTGTGAAACTTCAAGAGAGATGTATACTAAGCAGCCTGTCCTAAATTTATTTGATGACAGAATCTCCCCTGCCCCCCAAAAGCATGTTCTAAGGAACATATTTTGGGAAATGCTGATTTAGGTTGATGAGAGAAAATTTTATCTTCCTCAGGGGAAGGAGAACAAACTTGAGGTTAATGGATATTGTTAAATGTGTGCTATCTTATTTTTAAGAAGTATGCACCTAGAGGATTAGGTTTGTTAATCACTGCCTTGCACCCCCAGGGACTCAAGAAATATTATCGGGTGGGGATGGTAAATGAACGTAAGAGACAATGCGGAAATTATTTTACCAGCGATAGCGTGGTTTGTGATGGCTACCTACCTCTTTGCTTTGAGAAGTAGTTAACTTCTTTTTATTTTGACTCACAAAGCTCCAAAGAATGTGGGTCCTGAAAATCCAGCAATCTTTGCTGAAGCTGGTGTCACCTGACAAGCATTCGTGGACAGCTGTTAAAATTCATGGAATCAGCAAACAGGATACTGTCCCTGGCTGACTCTGACTTTCTCTCTGTGTGAGCTATATAAACATGCACTGGCAATTTTAAATGGAGAATAGAGTTATGAATTTAAAATTAGTTAATTTATCAAATTTAATTTTTCTAGAAACTATTGTATGTGGTTTGAGTTGAAGCCTGTGCTTACGTTGCTTACTGGGTCATCCATCCCTGTCAGGGATTGTAAATTTGACAAGAGGCTTTGATTTTGTAGGAGGGGGTTGTGGGGTTGGAAGAGAGATGGCAGGCATACCTAGGGGCAGAATCTTCCCTGTGGTAAAAAATTGTGAAATTGTTCACCGATTATCTGATAAGCAAAGTAAGCACTGTGCTTAGCTTGCCTATTGGTTAATCCTCCCCTGGAGATGAAATTGTGAGTGTGAGTGAGATAGTGTGGCCAAAACACTGAGCCCAGAGTGCCACCTGTGAAAAGGGAAGCCGCAAAATATAGAACAGAGGTTTTTGCATTGGAAGGGAGATGAAAGACTTATAACAGTGACACTCTATCAGACTGACAGCCGTGATACCAGAGTTCTTGAACGGAGTGTATACTCAATTGTTGCGTGAGCTGGGGCAAATCACTCTGCTTTTCTGGGGCCCAGTTTCATCCATTGAATGAGAAGACGGGAAAATCATGCAGCACTTTGTTACTCATTGTGTGGTCCATAGACCAACATCGTCAGCATCACCTGGGGGCTTGTTGGCAATACAGAAACTCAAGCTCCACTCCAAAGTGACCGGGTCAGAATCTGCATTTTAACAATTTTAAAGCTTATGTCCATTAGAGTTGTATGAAGAGCTGAGCACTAGTTTCTGACTACTGTTCCCAGTACCTCTAGTCCCAGACCTATTCCTCATCCAGCCCTACTCCAACCCAGTCGCCCTCATGGATGGGGGAATCTATGGGCGGAATTAGCAGTAAGGATTAATTTCTTTTTTTTTAATCCCTAGTAATCCAAACTCTCTCTTTTGACAGATAAAGAAACTGAGGCCCAGAGAGGTAAAGTGAATTTTCTGAAACCACACAGCTAATTAGTAGCAGAGCCCAGATTTCATTAGTTTTTCCAGTGCGGTTGATCTGTACTGTTTCAAGAGAGAATGCTACCAAAGTGGTGGGATTAAATTGCCAAGTGTTAATGTTACAACAAATGAACAGCAATGCCTTTCTTCTCGTGGAAAAGTCTTTTTTTTTTTTCTTTTGTAAGTTTAAAAATTACTGCTTTTTAATGAAATTGTGTTATTCCTGGAGGTACTTAGGGAAGAATCGGGTTACAGGGTGTCTCATTCTTCCAGGCGGTGGGAAAGCCTCTATACTCCGGCCAGATGCTTACTCTTTCCCCTTCCCTCCCTCTCTCACCAGCACATCTAATTCACATGAGTGCATGGGCCAGGATGCTCACAAGTCCAGTGTTAATCAATAACCCCTTCAGCAGCCAGCATTCCCCTTGTCCAAAACAACGGCAACCTTCTGTAGCTTGAAAGTCAAATACATCTCAGTCACTGAAAAATGAATGGATAAAAGCTTAAGAAATAAATTTTATGACCACATTTAAACAAAGTCTGCCAATACTTACCAAAATCACATATAGTGGATATTTGTAGATTTTCCTGGTGACAAGCCCTGCTTTTCACCTTGGACCAATCTTTTCTTTTTTCCCCATTTTCACTATCTTTATTGAGTGGTGTCCTGAAAACAAGGGACATTAGTACTAGCCGAATTGGGAAAAGTAAGAAAACCATTTGAAAGAACAATTGAGCGTACTGTATTTGGCTTTAACAAGTCAGATACATTCTTCAGTTTGTCTCAAGATTATTCTGGTTTTTGCTGGAATAAAAATATTTAAAACAAAGGAAAAAAATTGCATAGTGCCATGTTTAAAAAATAAAAATGTTTACCCTTTGAAAATTATTTTTTATTTTCCTTCTCCCTCATAGCATTTAATAGGATTATCATTTGACAATTGTCAAACCAAATGTGCCAAGCCAAAAGTTAATTTCAGTATTTCTTTTATGCCTCGTCGATTTCTAAAGTACCTTCCTAACTTTTTCTATTCTTGCTATCTGTAAACCTTTATTAATTTGAGGGGTTCTTAGTGTTTAATCTTTTTCATATACAAAGTGGTAGCGTTTTTGATAGATCAGCGGTCCTCACTGTGACAGGATTACGTGACTTTTCAATATTAAAGCTGCCAGACAACTAACAAGTATGAAACATCCAGTGTGTGGATAGGAAGCTAAGAGCAGAGCAAGACATTTTGGACTATTGGCAGAAGAAAAAACTGCTGTAAATTCTTATAAAAGGCAGAGGTTAAGGGATGTAATTAACATCCTCTCCAACCAAATTATATCTTTTTTTTTCCAGCAGTAGTTCTTAAGCGTTCACGTTTCGAACCACAATCCATCCAAATAATAAATAACCTTTCATACCAAGATTCTATAGCAGTGCCGTTCAACATAAATATGAGAGCCTCATATGTAATTACAAATTTTCTAGTAGCCACAATTTACAAAAAGTAAAATGAAACAGGTAAAATTAATGTAATAGTAGATCTTAATTTAACCTATTATATTTGAAATATTATAATTTCAACATGTGATCAATATTAAAAAATATTAATGGGATATTCTACATTCTTTTATTTTATTTTTGTACTAAGTCTTCAAAACCTGGTATGTATTTATCATTCTGGGCTAGCCACATTTCAGGTGTTCAGTAGCTCCATGTGACTAGTGACTACTGTATGGGGCAGCGCATGTCTATCACATTCCCAAAACTAACAAAAAAAGCAAACATTTACCTATGCAAATGTGGTTATAGAGAAATGTATGAAAAGCACGTATCCTAAGTAACCAGAGATAGAATTCAGTGATGGATGGGGAAGTCTAGTGAAAACAATTAGAAAACCTCTGCAGTCAGGAGAGGTTAGTCATTGTCGGCTCCCCAAAGCGTGTCAGTTTTAGGAGATGTGGAGGAGGGAATGGTTAGAATTTAGAGAAAAGCATAAAGGGTTTAAACAGTTTTAAAAAAGCCATTCTTTGTAATAAACAAGCCTAAGCCCTCAGATAATCTAATGGTACCGATGTCTTGTTTTTGTATCAATAAATCCCAAAAGAAAACTAAAAGTTTTTTTTATCACCAATTACTTATATTTATGTGAGTGAAATTTGCAGTTAGTGGTCAGATTTCTCCAAAAACATCAGAAGACCAACTAATGTCTGTCTCTGTCTTTCTGCCTTATTCTATCTCATTTTCTCTCTCTAACCTTTTAATTATATCCATCATATCACTACCATAATTTGTAATTGTTTTACTCATTCATTGGTTGCCTTCTTTTTCAAGTGTATCGCACCAGAATATAAGCTCCTCATGGGCAGGAACAGTATGTCCTGTTCACCGTTGTATCTGTAGTATCTGATACCCTGCCTGGTACATGGTAATCACTCAATATTTGTCAAAGGGATTAAAAACAAATGAAGGAACATTGGCTAGGAAAGAATAAAGTTTTTTATTTTTTTAAATTAAAAATAACCTGTTGCCATCCAGTCGATTCCGACTCATAGCAACCCCATATGACAGAGTAGAACTGCCCGGTTGGGTTTCCAAGGCTGTAATCTTTGTGGAAGCAGACTGCCACATCCTTCTCCCGAGGAGTGGCTGGTAGGTTACAACCACTGACCTTTTGGTTAGCTGGCAAGCGCTTACATGGCACCACCATGGCTCCTTTTCATTAGAAATACACACTAAAATTCTAAATATTGTTTATACTAACATCTGAATTTAAGAGAGCAGAGAGAGTAAACATGTTCACAGTTTGAACTTGTATAGCACTTTCTATTCCTAAAAGTTTAATAACTTCTTCCAAGTGTTCTCAAGATTAACAAGATTTAGAGTATATCCAGGTCCTCCCCTCGGGACTAGAAGGGATGTGGTGGGGGCACCTATCATGAGAAGCCTGAACCACGGAGGAAGTTTCTGGAAGTCAGGATATTTTCACCCAGAACAGGAAACAGCAGCTAAGCTGGGGAGAGTTTGAAACATGATCAAAGAGGGAAACTAAAGATGGAAGACCAGGGCTGAATATCCACTCTGAGAGGGCACACAAAGGACAGAGCACCAGGAGGACTTGGAGTCCCGTTTTCATGTGACTAATGGCGGGGTGGTTAAGAGCTATGGCTGCTAACCAAAAGGTCGGCAGTTTGAATCCACCAGCTGCTTCTTGGGAACCGAGTGGAGCAGTTCTTCTCTGTCCTATGGGGCTACTATGAGTTGGAATCGACTCTACGGCAACAGGTTTTTTAGTTTTTTTAATGGCTGTGGGAAGAAAAGCTCTGTCAGGACTCCCCTACACAGAGACACTGAGAAGCCTTTCATCGTTACCCAGAACACAACCGCTCGTACACTAGATTTTAACTATCAGATGTTAAGGTGGTAACTATCACAGAAGTTAAAAAACACCCATAGTTGCCAGAGAGTCACTTCTGACTCATGGCGACCCCATGTGTGACCACATGTGTGTCAGAGTAGAACTGTACTTAATAGGGTTTTCAATGGCTTTTTTGGAAGTAGATCTCCAGGCCTTTCTTTTGAAGCCTGATGAGGACTAAGGTCCACCTGACCTAAGCCATGGTATTTTCAGTTGTCTCATATGCATGCAGAAACTGGCCAATGAATAAGAAAAACCAGAGACGAACTGATAGTGTTCTTTGAATTATGGTGTTGGTGAAGAATTAGGGTGTTAGCAAAGAATATTGACTATACCGTGGACTGCCAGAAGAATGAACAAGTCTGACCTGGAAGAAGTATAGCCAGAATGCTCTTTAGAAGTGAGGTAGTGATATTTTGTCTCACATACTTTTGACATGCTATCAGTAGGGCCCAGTCCCTGGAGATGAACATCATGCTTGTAGAGAGTCATCAAAAAAGAGGAAGACCCTCAGTTAGATGGATTGACATAACGGCTGCAACAATGGGCTCAAACGCGGCAACAATTTTGAGGATGGCACAGGACTGGGCAGTGTTTATTTCTGTTGTACACAGGGTCGCTATGAGTCAGAACTGGCTCGATGGCACCTAACAACAACAACAACAACTAGGCAGACTTAAACCTCCAGTCTCTCAGTTAGCAACTGAGGGTGTTAACTATTTGCATCATCCAAGGATTCTACCGCAGAAACAGGGGTATTTGCTTTAGAATTCTTCTGACAGATTCAGTCATAACTGAGTCAGATCAATTTTGTTATATTTCCGCTACCCCCCTCTTAAGCCTACTTTTTTCTTTAGCTTTTGTATTAAATTTTTTAAAATATTTTAATATGTAGAAATTTAGCCCGTTTGCTATAAATCCATGACTGAAATATACAAAAATAAAGTAACACAAAAAAATGGGGATGCTTATTTGGGATGTGAAATGTTTCCTGTTGACTACATGAGACATTAACAGAGTAGCTGCTTGGGGGTGATTAGATCTGCTAATAAACTTTATAGGTTTATGACTCAGAATTAAATTAATCACATTAAGAACTTAAAAGAAAAACAAATGTTAAAAATGCTGGCCTCTCCTAAAAAGACTGGGGAAGCTGAGATAAAAGCATTTTTTAGGGAGTTAACTGAAAATGCTTTGGCACTAGAGAGGTGGTTTTTGAGAATCTTTCAGCACCTAGGAGTGACTCCAGCTTGAAAAGTACACAGTTCTAACAATGAAGGTTATAAATTCTCCCTGCAAACTGATAGTCAAAGGAGACTTGAGAGACTCAAGAGTCCATATGTTGCTTACATCTTGAAGGCTGATTTCTCTGGAGGGTTTGTGGATACAAGCCTGTGCATGTTCATCTCAACTTCCTAACATACAACCCTCTTCATACCAAATTGTATCTTTTTTTCCCTACGCTGATAGCTGCTGCTACATGACCAGCTCAGGATGCAGATATACGGGAAACACCAGAATTAATAATAGGAAAATATCTCAAATAAGCACTCAACAGCCATTTGTTTATTCAAAAAGAAATTTGATAAGACCTTACTTGGCCATTGGTAAACCACTCTGTGTTTTGAGGAATGCCAAAGTAACATAAGATGGGATGCCTACCCTGAAGGAACTTATAATCTAGTTGGGAAGATAGAGCACACACAATGAGAAGCTAAGCCACTCCATAAACTACAATTCAATAATAGCCCCCGGTTTCTATCATGTCATCCTACTTTATTTTACTTATAGCCCTTGTCATTAGCTGAAATTACTTTGTATGTTTATATATTGTTAATGGTAGGTCTTGTCCACTAGAATGTATGCTCCACGGAGGGACTCCATGCCTAGAGCAATGCCTCACCCATAGTCTGTTTAAAAATGGCTTGAGACCAGAAGAACTAGATGGTACCCAGCTACAACCAATGACTGCCCTGACAGGGAATACCACAGAGAACCCCCGAGAGAAGAGGAGAGCAGTGGGATGTGGACCTCAAATTCTCATAAAAAGACCAGACTTAATGGTCTGACTGAGACTAGAAGGACCCTGGAGGTCATGGTCCCCAGACCTTCTATTAGCCCAAGATAGGAACCATTCCCCAAACCAACTCTTCAGACAGGGATTGGACTGAACTATAGGATAGAAAATGATACTGGTGAGGAGTAAGCTTCTTCAATCAAGTAGACACATGAGACTATGTAGGCAGCTCCTGACTGGGGGTGAGATGACAAGGCAGAAAGGATTGGAAGCTGGCTGAATGGACACAAAAATAGAGGGTAGAGAGAAGAAGTGTGCCGTCTCATTTAGGGGGAGAGAAACTAGGAGTATATAGCAAGGTGTATATAAATTTTTATATGAGAGACTGACTTGATTTGTAAACTTTCACTTAAAGCACAATAAAAATTTTTTAAAAAATGGCTTGGGGGCAATGTCCGACCTCCACCAACCCCACCAGGGGTAAGGAGAGCCAAGATCAACAGCCCAAGGCTGACTCCTAGGTAGTGGAGGGTTGGGTACCAACTCCTCTCTTCACCATCCTTACCAATTCTAGCACCAACCGTCCCTTGCACAGCACTCTCTACTTCTCTGCTGGGTTTGATAATTCATTGCAGTGGCCACACAAAACTCACAATCCATACTCATGATTATGGGGTTTTTAGGGAGTTAATAGTTACAATTCAGGCTCAGGAACACTCAGGACACAGTCATTCCATCAGGACAGCCTCTCACCAGCTGTGTTCATAGGCATGCTTCTCCCTGGCCCTAGGCCTTTCCTCAAAGGCTCTCAATTTTCTGTCTCCGTGGGCTAGGAAGCCCACCATGCCATCTCCGCTGCCAGGACTCTGCTATTGGGTCTCTCCTACCACTGCTTCTCACCATCTTCAGGATTACAGCTTGTTCTCTCTCTCTCTCTCTGGGTCTTCTGCTTCCAGGAGCTTCTCAGCACAGGGATCCTGGGTCCAAAGGACAAGCTCTCTGCTCCCCAGCTGTTCTTCCTTGGTGGTGGTAGGATCCTCCTCTCTGCTCTGGAACTGACTCTCTTTTAAGGCAAAACTGACCGATCCCCTTGGTGAGCCATAATTACCTTATCACCCAATCACCTGGGTGGGTGTTACAAGACCATGGCTAGAAAGGCCACTCAGAAGTAATTGATTGCACTGCAGCAGGTTCTCAATCAACATTAGTAGAATGAGCGTATTAATAATGAATAAAATAGATCACTTAGAGTCGTATATTGTTAAGTACTTGAGTGATAGAGATAATATGAGCTCTAAGAATTAGGAGGAAGAGTAAAGTGAGCTTTTATAGCCAAGGAAGGCTCCGCAGAAGAGGTGAAGCCATGAAGATGACTAAAAAGAGGACCATTGCCAAAGTGAGGCAGAATGTGAAAAGCAGAAACAAGCACCGCTGGTAGAATAGTTATAGACTGGGTCCTGAATTTCTTCATGTGAGAAATGTTCAAAACTAAATTCTTCTGTCGCCATACCCTTCTCTTCCATTGAAAATACCATTCTCTCCATCATCACATGTGCCCCTAATTCTACAGCAATCTAAGAATCCTCTCCTTGTTTAACCATTACCTTACAAAGAGTGTCCAAGTTCTAAAGACTCTTCTTTTGCCATTTCTCTCATATCTATACCCTCTCTCTACCTAAACCGCCAATATTTTGGTTAAGCTCTTATTAACATTTGCTCGGACCATTGCGACAGCCTCCTAAGTGGTCTTTAAAGGCCTCAATCTTTTATCTTCTCAAATACATTTTTAGAGAACTGTGCCCTTTGGCAGTTTCACTACTAATAGAATATAACACATGCCAACAAGGATCTGAGCACAGAGCTTTTTCCATCCTGGGTTGTTGTTTGTTGAGTGTGTGTGTGTTTCTCTCTGTCTGAACACACACACACATTCTCTCATTTCTTTTAAGTGTAGATTAAATAGTCTATTCATAGTCAGTAAAGACTTATACATATAATATACATTGAAATTAATGATTATTGGAGAAATAATTAGATAAATAGACTATTAGAGCAATGTTTCTCAAATGTTAACGCGCATGTATCGTCTAGAGATCTTGTGAAAATACAGATTCTGATGCACTTAGTCTGGGGTGAGGTCTGAGACTCTGCATTTCTAACAAACTCGCAGGTGAGGTAGGTGGTGTTTCTCTGAGAGCCAAGGTTTTAAGCAGGAAGGTATGAAAGAACAAGGGAAGCTTAGCCACCATCCCATCAAACCACTTTGTTTTCACAGGTGAGAAAAGTTGAGGTCAGAGTGGTGAAATAGCCCGCTCTGGGTCCCACAGCTAGCATCAGAAGTAGGGCCAGCACAGATTCCAAGACCTCCCGCTCTGAACCGAGTGCGGCTCCAGCCCCACGCTGCCCTGGCGCAGTGTAGACGCCACCCGGACTCTCCCTTACCCCACAGGCTGTATCGAATAAGTTACACTTTTAGAAAAGCAGACTATTTCTCACAGCTTCTGTGAGAAGAGGTAAATCCTCAAATCCCATCCTTCTCGTTCAGCAACCTCAGAGAAAGAATTAGGTGGGATATTCTTAATCTGCTGAATCAGTTTGAGTTCCTTTTCCCATTTTTCCCCACAACTTTGACAAAATCTTGAGAGAAAGAATTTTTTTTTTTTAACTGTTCCGAGGCCAGCTGACTGTAAAACCTGAAGGTCCAAAGTTTAGACACATCATCACTACCAAACAGCATTGCTGAGGCCTCCTTTGAGTTGTGTTATATGAATACACATGTGTGCACACATGCACACCGAGCATGTGTGCTGGGCATCTGGATCACATTGTTTCCTTGGTGAAAGCTCCATGTCTACAGACATGTGAGCTGAGCCTGAGTTACATTTAGAAAGTTCCGGAAGTTTCCCATGTATAGGCCCTTCCACCCTTTTCTTCATAGCTCCACAATTTTGCGTTGGGCTCCTAAATTCAGAAGGGACTTATAAGAAGAAAGGCAAAACAAGAGGAATATTCATAAAATACTATGAATTTCTTTTCCTCTGCTAAGAACCAGAGGTCACAGCTCACTGAGAAAGTATCTAAAACCACCACAAGGCCTGGCCGAGGAAACTGGGAAGCAGAGCACTCACTTTTAGTCAAAATTTAGTCTGTTGAGCTTTGTTAAGAAAAATATCAGCTTTGACTTCATTTGGTTTCAATTTACCTTTCACAAAACCATATATAATGAAAGATCTTGGGTTTGTGTTTTCCTTTCTGCTTGCAAATTTCACCCCACTTAAAATGTAAAAGGAGAAAAATAATGGCGCTGACTAGGGCCAAACACAATATCAGTGGGCACAGCACAAACTTTCCCTTAGAATGCTCTACCTTTGGACTTAGTGGGTGAGATTATTTTCTTAATAGAAAAAGAAAGGCATGCCCTTTGGCAATAGACCATTATCTGTCGATAGAACAGGCACAGCACATGTCCAAGGATCTGTGTTCTCCTTAACTTTTTGGAATCCAGACTCTGTAGTACGGAAGAGAAAACTGGATACATGAGTAAGCAGAGGTTTCACTGACTGAGAAAAGTCTCATCCTAATTCTGTCCACTGGAAAACAAGTTTAATCGTTATTCTTGAATTTCTGGGCCCTTTTTCAGTCTGCTTTGGAGTCCTCTTGTACTGTAACCTGTGACATTTACAAAACTTGCGCCAACCCTCTCCTCCTGCCATAAAAGCAAAACAAAACAAAAACCTAGCTATTAAATTTCACTTAGTTATGGAACCCTAGAAGTCACAGACTTCAGAACTGGAAGAACATTGGAGATCCTTAACCATGTGTGTGTGACTGAGATTTTTTCCACCAAAAAAAAAAAAAAAAAAAACCCCAAACCCTTTGCCATCGAGTTGATTCCAATGCATATTGACCCTGTGATACAGAGGAGGACTGCCCCACAGAATTTCCAAGGAGCGCCTGGCAGATTCAAACTGCTGACCCTTGGGTTGGCAGCTGTAGTACTTAACCACCACACCACCTGGGTTTCCAAGATCCTTTCCAGTAAAATGTTAATATTAATCAGAGGCAGGGCCAGGGTTCCTAATTCACAATCCCATTTCACTACACCTGTTCTACATGAAAGAGCAAAAGCATTAATTTGAAAGCATTTTGATGTTACTGGAGCCTGTAATTGTCCCCTATCCTCTCATCCTTTGGTTCTGCAGAAAGAATGAGCCTGTGAGTGAAGAACGAGGTGACCTAAGCCACTAGCTATTCACTAACCACAGAAATTGTCTCCTTCATAATGTGATTGGCAGGGCACCAGCAAGGCCTCCCCTGGCTCCTCTCCAGCCCCACCACATACCCATGGGTTCATTAGAGGTTCTGAACTTCAGGCTGAGCACTCATGGCCTCTCCGTAGTGTCCTTTTCTAAAATTCAACACTCCTAAGAGCTCTGGTGGTGCAGTGGTTAAGAGCTTGGCTGCTAACCAAAAGGTTGGCAGTTTGAATCCACCATCTGCTCCTTGGAAACCCTATAGGGCAGTAACTCTATCCTATAGGATTGCTATGCCTCGAAATCGACTCAGCAGCAATATGTTGTTGTTTTGACAACAGATGGTATTTTAACAGCTGACTCTGAATCTGTTGATAAGATGACCTCTCTCCATGATGGGAGAAATAGGTCCTGGGCAGGAGTGACAGAGAACTCAGAAAAGAGGGACAAGTGCAGAAAAGAGAGATGAAGTGTGCCGAACTTAATCTGCATCAGTTTGCTTAGACCAGGGCTTGCCCGCATTAGAAACATCTGGACATTCCATAGTACACAGGGGCAAAATCAATGCAGAGCCTGGTCACCTCTAGTAAATGTAGCCGAGGAATGACCGATGCCCAAAGGGAATATAAATGAAGATTAGTTGTCTTTTCCAATTGAAGCAAGTGTTTATTTTTGTTACTAATATTTCAGAGACAATCCAGGAGAGGTTTCGATTCATATGAGGTGATGATGATAGCTAGTGTCTGGTGTACCAGGTTCTGTACCAAGTACTTCCACTCATTCATTCAGCAAACACTCCCTGAATACCTCCTATGCTGGGGATTTGTGGTGAAACAAAACAAAACAAAAAGGCCAGCTTGTATCTTCATGAAGCTTGCATTCTAGTGAGGTGGCAGGTAACAATCAAGTAGCTGCAACCGAATATGCCAGATGGTTTAAAGTGCTATAGAGAAAAGTGAAGTAGATAAGGGAACAGTGTTGTCAGATGAAGTTACTTTTTTGTAGATATCATCAGGGAAGACCTCGGTGTAAAGGTCACATTCGAGCTAAGACCTAAAGGAAAGGAGGAAGTGAGTTTGAAGATTTCTAGAGAAGCATTTTTCAAGCAGAGGGAATGACGGGTGCATATGTCCTGGCCGAGGGACATACCTGGTGTGTTTGAGAGAAAGCAAGGAAGCCAGAGGGACCAGGCGAGTCAGAGAGGTGTCAGGAGCCCTCAGCGTGCAGCCTTGCAGGCCATCGCCAGGACCTTGGCTTTGGCACTAACGGAGCTGGAGAACCACTGGGGGCTTGAGCAGAAGAGCCATGTGATCTGACAGGTGTTTTAAAAGGATCATTCCGGCTGCCCTGTTTAGATTAGGCTTTTTGGAGGCGTGGATACAAGCTCGTATTAACTCCTTTAAGCCCCAGGAGTAATGACACTTTACTATTGCTGTCCCCCTTTACAGGTGACAAAACTGAGACAGAGAAGCCTCACAGGTTAACAGCTCAGTAGCCTGGCCCCAGAGGTCATGCTTTTAACCTCTCTGCTCTACTACTTCTCAAGAAAGATGTCAAATGCTGAGATAAGGAAAACTGATACAAATATCATTGAATGGAGACTACTGGGGTGGTTCTAATGGGGGGAAGAAGGACCGTTTTCCCTCACGCCATCTCCATTATTTCACAACTGTAAAGCACATCGTAGACAGTGAGTCAGAAATACGTGGCTTTGTCACATTGTTAGAGAGAGTCTGGTACAAGTCAGGAATATAGGAGTCACTAGCAGAACCTAAAAATGACTTTATAGCAGTTACCAAACCTGTCAACTGCAGCCCGGGAAGGAGAACGTGTACCTTTGCCGCCCCACACAGCAGAGTTAGGAGAACATGAGAAGGACCAAGGTTCCCTTTCAGTGATCACCCCATTTATGTTCCTGGTCAATTATTCTCTATCCTCAGTCCCAGACAACCACATTTCATTAATTATTTAAAATTCTCCATAAAATATATGTTTTTAATCACTTCAGTTCTCCTCTACAATTTTAAAAATTAAATGCCTGGTTGCCAAAATTTCCAAGAGAAGATTATATCATTAAATATTGACAACACCATCTTTGAACAAAAAGTAATGAAACTAAATTAGCCTTTTTAAAAATAGGACCCTCAAAATTACAATGTGTAGTAAAAAGCTATCTTTTATTCCCAAGTAAGTAGTTATGTAATAAAGGTTTTACATCAGACATGGTATTTTTTCTCATTTTTTAGAGATTGTCAAGTTAATGAGTGAATTCCAGCAGGCAACCAAGAACCTTATTCAGCTCAGGAAGAATCTCTTGAATGCCTTAAGACTTAAAAGGCAAAGCTAAACAAGTACATAGAGGGTTTTCCTATACTCAGGGAATTTATAACCTTGTCAGAAGGCCAAGGCTTACGTATCTTATATCAAAAAGAAAAAATGTGCAAACATGGTAGTTATAAGAGGGAAGTCTTGGGGACAGCTTCCAGGCAGCCCTGGCCTGCCTCAGCACTCACTCCCTCCTGCCAGTCAGTTCTCATCCATTCTACCCCTCTGGCTGAAAACAACCTGGATCATTTTACCTTGTATTATCACATTTCCAAACTGCCGATTTGAATCTTGTAAAATACATACATACATGTTGTTATTAGCTGCCGTTGAGTTGGCCCCTGACTCATTGCAACCCCATGTACAAGGGGATTAGACCATTGTGCTCCATGGAGTTTTCATTGGCTGATTTTGGGGAGTAGGTTGCCAGGCCTTTCTTCCTAGTCTTAGTCTAGAAGTTCTGCTAACAGCCTATATAGGAGTGTTAAGGGGAGAGCCCCTAAACTGACAGAGCAGGAGTTTTCATGGATTTGAGAGGAACTGAACCAGGCAATTTTGAACATGGATCCCATGAGCAGGCTGGCAGTCCCAGGCAAGGTACCCAGTAGACACTTTAGGACAGCAAGAAGGTTACTAGATGTCTGGAAGTTTCAGAAAGAGAATATTAAGAGGCGGAAGAGGAGCCCAATAAGGAAGGTAGAAGGGTGGTATCTTTCAAATTTGATAGGCAGTGCTCTATATCTAGAAAATCGTGTCACGTGTTACTCTGCTTCCAGCCTCCGTAGTACAAGCTAACAGTAGCTATTTGGTTCCAAAATCTGGCTTCCCATTAGCAGCCCCAGGTAGTTCTGATGCACAGCCAGATTTGGGATTCACTTTGAGAGTTTATTTATCCATTTAACAAACTTATTTAGCTCCTGTTTTTTTTTTTTCTGAGGACTAGCCTGGAGCCCAACCTCCATCGTTTCTGTATCTGTGTACTGAGTTCCATATAACTGATTAATGCCATTGGAAAGAAACTCTTCTAGTGATAAAGAGTGTTTCTTGTGTTCTTTCTGTGTTAGAATTTACAGGACGCTTTCTCTTAATTTAAGGACAGCATGGAAGTCCTGAAGAAGGAACTGCAGACTGCTTGGTTTTATTCATTTCTCTCCCTTTCATTGCACTTAAATTATTTGCATGCTGGGAAAAGCTCGTGAGATGGCCTATTTATAAAGGTCCCGGGGTAGGTAACTATCACACCACCAGTTAAGAAAACGATTATACAAGGCAGATCATTTGATTTACATAACAGTTGGCACATAAAGAACATGTTTTATTTCCCCCCCTAAAATGAGAAGCTAAAAATTTACTTATTTGTAAGAAGCAGATGTTTTTGTTCCAATGTGGGGAATGAATAAACTCCTACCCCCAGGTTTAATCCTTCTGGGGGCATAATGAACAAAATAAAAAATGAATAATTACATAATTAATTCAGTTCACCCAATGTAAACATCTTTCCTGCAGAGAAAAAATATGATGATAAATAATTGACAATAGCTGTAAATAATTTTTTTTTAGCACATATTATATTCCTGCATGTCTTTCTAGTCTATATTTTGATAACTATCTTAGGCATTTTAGGGAAAAAATCCAAATTGCACTATCCTCAATCATAATGACAGTCAACTGAGTAATAGGTTAATAAATTATTGTTGGGTAAGGAAAAATATGTAGCCTATGTACACACTTTGGAAAGAAACAGTCAACATAGTCTTGTCCTCTCCACGACCCCACCCACCCCGCAGAAAGCCCCACACAGGTTTGTGCTGGTTCTTGCCCTCACAGTACTGGAAACACAGTGACAGTGTAAACTGTTGACGGGTGAAAAGGAGGTTAATCCCTAGTTCAGGTCTTCTGTTTTTCTAACATAAACCAGCTTTGTTTCCAGGGTAGTTTTTTTCTTTTTTTCCTTACCTAAAAAACCCAGCCAAAACCAGTTGCCATCTAGTTGATTCTGATTCAAGGCGATCCCGTGTTGTTTCAGAGTAGAACTGCTTCATAGGGTTTTCATGACTGACCTTTCAGAAGCAGATCACCAGGCCTGTCTTCCAGGACACCTCTGGGCGGGTTTGAACCACCAATCTTTTAGGTAGTGCTGATCACTTCACCGTTTGTGCCATCCAGAGACTCCTTTCCTCACCTAGACCCCACCTGAGGGGTGGTGGAAGTCCAGAGTCATTCTCTCAAGTTGTTGTTGTTAGTCACTGTTGACTCCTACTCATGGTGCCCCATGTGTGCCCGAGTAGAACTGTGAGCCTTAGGGTTTTCAAGGCTGTGACCTTTCAGGAGCAGATCACTGAAACACCTCTAGGTGGGTTTGAACCCTAACCTTTTGGCTACTAGTCAAGCGCTTAACCGTTTGCACCGCCCAGGGACTCCATTTTCTTAAATAGACGTTGCTAAACCAGACCTGAGAGAGTCATTCTTTCCCCCAAAGAAAAATTACTGAACCCTGTATAGAATTCCAGAGTTAGAAGCCCAAGGATACAATTCCAAAACTTTAAACACACTTTCAGGCTGATGGCTTCATGTTACCAGATGTCCTTTATGTTTGACTGTGATGAACAGCTCTGAATTATTGGCTGGTTAGGACTAGCAGGCTGAAGTTTGCCAGCTGTGTTCGCTATAGAACATAAGTTATACCGACTGAGTAATCTTGACGTGCATTTTTTCTTGTCATTCCTAGATAATTAATTCACACTTGACATTTATACCTCTGTGATGGTAGATTGCGTAACTACTTAAGAAAGGAATATAAACTATGTTGTTTTTGAGTAATATTGGGTTTTCTTGGAATCACTGCAAAAGGGATGCCCTCATATAAGCTATCAAGGAAGAGAACTAAGTATAAATAAGGGAGCTGCCAGGTCCACACCAATCTTGTTTGATGATCAGTGCCTCAGATTGATTTATATATGTGTTTTTTAAAACTTTAACTTCCCTTTTCCAAAAGGATTTGGACCACCTTAAAGTAATGCAGACAATGTTGTTGTTGTTAGTTGCCACTGAGCCAGCTCCAGCTCTGTGGCCTTGTGTATAGCAGAATGAAATGTTGTGCAGTCCCGCCCCGTCTTCATGCTTGTTGATATGTTTGAGACCATTGATGCAGCTATTGTGTCCATTAATCTCATTGAGGGCTTCCCCAGTTTTCCTTGGCCATTTATTTTGCCCAACGTGATCTCCTCTTCTAGTGGTTGATCTTTCTTGATGATGTGTCCAAATTAAGTGAGTTAAAGTCTCACCATCCTTGCTTCTAAGGAACATCCTGGTTGTGTTTCTTCTAAGACTTTGTTCGTTCTTCTGGGAGTCCACAGTATGTTCAACACTCTTCACCAACACCACCATTTGAATGCATTAAATCTTCTTCTGTCTTCCTTTTTCATTATCCAACTTTCACATAAGAGGTGATTGAAAAGATCATGGCTTTGGTCAGATGCAACTTAGTCATCAAAGTAACATCTTTGCTTCTCAAAACTTTAAAGAGGCCTTTTGCAGCAGATTTGCCCAATGCAATACATCATTTGACTTCTTGATTTCTGCTTCCATGGACATCAGGCAATAGTCTCTTGTGATTCATGGGGTTTTCGTTGGCTAATTTTCAGAAGCAGATCACCAGGCCTTTCTTCCTAGTCTGTTTGAGTCTGGAGGTTTCACTGAAACCTGTCCACCATGGGTGACCCTGCTGGTATTTGAAATACTAGTGGCATAGCTTCCAGCATCCTAAGAATGGGTAAGCCACCACAATCCAGCACACGAACAGATGGGTGGTGGACAATGCAATAAGATTTAAAAATAAATAAATAAACCCATTGCCATTGAGTTGAGTCCAACTCATAGCAACCCTATAGGATGGAGTAGAGCTGCCCCATAGAGTTTCGAAGGAGTACCTGGTGGATTTGAACTGCTGACCTTTTGGTTAGCAGCCCTAGCTCTTAACCACTACGCCACCAGCGTTTCCGCAGTAAGATAGAGTAGATTAAAAATAAGTGAAGAGGATATATCAAAGGAGAATGAAGGGTAGGAAAGCAAACTGCAGGATGGAGACAGGGGAAACAGCGGACATGTATCATGACACACTGCATTTTTACGAGGAGCAGACCACAGGGAGAGCCCGGACCTTTCTAGCAGGCCATGTGAAAAGGGAAACACCATCAGTGATAAAAACTCGCACACACGTAAAGTTAGCCAGCTGCTCACAAGAGGAACCACCATTGCTAACACTGCAGAGGTAGAACTGTGCTGGTCCAAGAAGGATGGCAATGCAGCACACCTGAGCAGAACAACCTGGCGCTCAGACAAACCGTCACACAGCATCAGGTGTTGGTTCAATTTTACAATCAACACGGAGACCACCGTCTGCTTTGTGTCGGTGGTGAAAGCTGGGCGCTTCAAACCTCGGTGAGCTGCACATGATCCTCCTTGCTTCTGCCTGGGACTGTCATCATTTCTCAGGGGGTGCACTTCCGCACCTGTCTCCCTGACAAGTCTGGAAAGTGTGTTTAGGAAGAGGTCACTGGGCTGCCCCTTGCTTCATTTTTATTTTGGTCCTGGTTCGAAACGTATGAGGTTAGGAAAGTCACAGGATCTGCATGATTGGGCTCCGGCCCTGTCTACCTTTGGGGTATTCTCAGGGAGGAAATTGGAGAAAGTCCCATCAAGTAAGAAAATAGAATAATAAATAAAAAGTCTGCTTGTCTATACCCATATATGTTTAGCAAAATTATACAACCAGTTGCCATCAAGTTGACACGGACTCATGGAGACCCCATTGTGTCAGAGTAGAACTGCACTCTATAGGGTTTTCAATGGCTTTTTTTTTTTTCAGATGTAGATCGCCAGTTCTTTCTTTCGATGCACCTCCAACGTTTTTTTTTTTTAGCAGGCAAAACCCTGGTGGCGTGGTGGTTAAGAGCTACAGCTGCTAACCAGAGGTTAGCAGTTGAATCCACCAGGTGCTCCTTGGAAACCCTATGGGGCAGCTCTGCTGTGTCTGATAGGGCTGCTATGGGTCGGAATCGACTTGACAGCGTCGGGTTTGTTTGTTTGTTTGTTAACCATTTGCACTACTCAGGGACTTAATAAAATATTTAAAAAAAAACTCAGTTGCCATTGAGTCCTTTCAGCTCATGGTGACCTCATATTTGTCCGAGTAGAACGTGCCCTATAGGATTTTCAGTGACTAATTTTTTGGAAGTAGATTGCCAGGTCTTTCTTCCTATGTGCTTCTGGGTGAATCTCAACCTAATAAAAATAATAGTTAACATTTACTGAGCACTTAGTATGTACAGAGCTTTACATTTAATTCATTGAATCCTCCCAACAACCCTATGTGGTAGATACTGTTACTTGTTTGGTAGAGAAAGAAACTGAGGCACAAAGGGATTAGGTGACCTCCTCTAAATCACACAGCCAGTAAGTGGCACAGTCAGAATTTGAACCGCAGGAGTCTTCTGCCAGAGCTGCTCTCTAGCTATAAACTCTAAAACCTCTCTTACCTCCACCTCCACCCTTTAACACACACCCCTGGAACTACCATTTCTGACTTTTTTTTTTCCTCCTCGTTTTAGCCTGATTTCCCCTCTACAAAAAAAAAAAAAATCTTCGGGGAAATTCCCAGAGCGTTATTTTTGCTGCCCTTACATTCTTGCCAGCCCTCTTCCCAGAGACACCCCTGCATGTGGTTCATGGTGAGCAGGTGCCTGAGGAGGCACTGAGCAAAGCCTGTTCTAAAACTGGAGACAAAAGAAGATGTCAAGTTCACGAAGACAGCCTGTGGTCCGAGGCATAAGTCAGGAGGAATGGTGGCTTCTCTCTTCTTCCCACCTCAAAACCAAACTCATTGCTGTCGAGTCAATTCCGACTCACAGCTACTCTAGAGGACAGAGTAGAACTGCCCCACAGGATTTCCAAGTCTGTAATCTTTACCGAAGCAGACTGCCACATCTTTCTCCCTCAGAATGGCTAGTGGGTTTGAATCCCTGACCTTTCAGTGAGCAGCCAAATGCTTAACCACTACACTACCAGGGCTGCTTTCCCGCCTCACAAATTCAGATAATTCACTTCTCAGACTAGGCCGGTTGGCTTGGCTTGCCAGAAAATCACCAGCTTGAATTATTCTGATGATAAAACCTTCCACCTGAGGTTGAAGCCCACTTCCTCTGCCCTTCTTTGGTCTCTGCAGACTTTTTCTTTTTTGGAAAAACCATACTGGCAAGCTGGCCAAACGCCTTCCACATACTTGAGATTTTACAGTGGCTTTTTTGGACCTCCAACGTATTTTACATGTCAGCCGATCTCTGCTGGATAGAGCCCCATGAGGACCTGTTGACACCTCACGGCAGAATTTCACAAAATGTTCTAGGAAGAGATAATTTTCTAATTATACCACCAAATTCTGCTTATGAAGGCATTTTCCAACCACTGGTTCCAGTGGTGGGAATAGTCTGAGAGTGAAATTAGACCCGGAGTGCATACTTTCCTTCACTTTCTCCCTGTTTAACTTTTTTTTTTTTTTTTGGTACTAGGAAGTAAAGCCTGGAAAACTAGGCCTTGGTTTCCAAGTGCTTACCTAACAATGCAACCTTAAAGAAATGTTATTTTTCTCAGACTAACACTTGGAAGCAGTGGAGCTAGGGCTCTTTCCCTGGACCACTGATTTAGGGCCTCAAAGGAGTCCATCCAATCATTGTGTGTGTGTCGTTCGCCTCCTCTCTACAACGTTTCTTTCTGCTCTCCTTCTGCCTCAACAGCTCTTCCTCCAGCCACTAGTTAGAAAGGCAACTTCTTCTCATCCTGTAGACCTTGGTTATGCCTCGCTTCTTAAGGCAGCCCTCGCTAATCCACTCTAACGGGTCTCCCGAAATTGGCCTGTAGACCACTTGCACTTAAGGCCCAGATACCTGAATTTTAACAAACCCCCAGGAGATTCTTATGTAAGTGAGAGTGTGAGAACCTCTGGCCTGTACGGAGTCAAATCCTGTGCTCCACCCTCCCATCCACCACCTGCCATCAGCTTGCCCTACTGTGGTGGCATGCGTGTTGCTGTGATGCTGGAAGCTATGGCACTAGCAGTTCAGATACCAGCAGGGTCACCTATGGCACACAGCTTTCAGTGGAGGTTCCAGATTAAGACAGATGGGAAAAAAGGTCTGGCAATCTACTTCCAAAAATAAGCCAGTGAAAACCCTATGGATCACAACAGAACACTGGCTGATATAGTGCTGGAAGATGAGCCCCCTAGATTGGAAGGCACTCAAAATACACACTGAATGTAGGCATACCAATGATTGTAAAAATGGTGCAGGGCTGAGCAGTGTTTTTTTCTGTTCTACATGGGCTCACCATGAATCAGAGTTAACTCGATAGCAACTACCTGCAACAACACCCTCCTCCCGTAGGCCCTACTGGAACTCCCCCTCCCACCCCCCAGACCGTTGTACTGGTAGCTAACCTATTTAACAACTGTCTTTTATACCAACCATAAGCTCCATCTATGCAGGTACCATTTTTATTGACATAGCTGAGTTTCCAGTTCAGTAAAGATTTATTACCCTTGATAAATATTTGCTGAACTGGATTGAATCAAATCAGTTTTTCATCACTGTTTAAAAAAACTCAATTTAAGGAATTACTTAAATTCCACTTTTAAAAGAAAGGGATAAAGCAATTGAAACAAGTTTATAATCAGAATTTAGTCAGAAAACAGTACTCACAGAATGCTTTGTGTCTTTCTATATTTAATTCAACCTCTACATGTTTTGTTTGACCTGTGTGGTCACCATCAACTTTCAGAATCACAGCAGAGATGCTGATGGTAAAAACTGATTTTTGCCCAAACGGTGAACCTTTGGTTGTGATGTTTTTTTGAAAGATTTTTAATAACGAAGCTTGAAACAAAGAATTCTCATATCAAAATTCAGTTAAAGAGAGACCATGATATATAAGGAAATTTCCTTTTTAATCACACACCCAACTCCCTTGCCATGTGTGAGAAGGGCCGGCTGTCAGGCTTTATTTTTTTCTTTTTTTTAGGGGGAGGGGAGGAGACACAGGACCCAATTATTAAATCACCCATTTATTAAACTGCCATTTAACTCAGTGTTTTGTGAGGAGTGTGCATATGTGTGTCTGTGTGTATATTTAACTCACTAAAAAATGACATTGCTGAAAGAAAATTCTGGATTGTAAAGCTAGAAAAACTGACCTAGGAACCCCAGAGCAAAGCAGCACCACTGTCGTCAGTGAACTGGAATATTTCCCAGACCTCAGGCTACTCCCCAACTATTCTCTGTCCTCACCCCTCCCCCACAAGAGAGGTGGCGTCCGTGGGGAGCAGCAGGCCGTGACACAGTGAAAGCCACAGTCCATAGAAAATAAGCCAGTACCACTGTCTCCATACATTTCCCTCCAGGCACCATATAATAATAAAAAAAAAAAAAAAAATCATTGTCTTTGAGTCGATTCTGACGCATAGCGACCCTGTAGGACAGAGTAGAACTGCCCCATTAGGTTTCCAAGGAGCAGCTAGTGGATTCGAACTGCCAACCTTTTGGTTAGCAGCCAAGCTCTTAACCACTGCGCCACCAGGGCTCCAAGCACCAATAGAAGGATTTAATACAGAAAAATAATAAAATTGCATCTCTCTTAAGGAATGCCACCTATGTCAGAATAAAAGGGAGATCTTCAAGCGAAGTTTCCTATGCTCCATAAACATAGTTCACTGAATGAACTGAAGCTGAGGATATAGTTCCATTAAAGAAAGAAGTTTTCACTGACCTTCGCGGAGTTCAAGCCACTTGATCAGGTGTCAGGAGGAATGGCTAGTCCGTTGACTTTTAATCATAATTTTTGTGCCAGCACAGCTATGCTAACATTTGTACCAGGTACAGGTATTTATTATTATCATTATCATCCCTATTTTGTAGTTGAGAAGATAGGCTTAGAGAAATTTTGTAACCAGCCCACAGTCACACAGATGGTAATGGTAGTAGAGTTAACATCCAGAATCAGGCTGTGTGAGTCCAAGGCCCGTGGTCTCTATGCTGTTAAAAACTGGAAACTTCTGCTGTTAAGTCATAATTCCTTGGTGAGCTGGGCAAGTGTGAGGTTAAAAAAAAAAAAAAATACTCTATTTTCTTGACATAATTGCTGGCTCCCCTCCCGGGCCTTATCTCTAAGGAGATGAAATTCACCATTTTGGAACTCTTCCTGCTTACTAAAAGGCAAAGTTGTCCTCTAACCATAAATGGCAGAGGGGAAGGTCCTGAGAAAGTTTGACCGCCCTGGGCAATTCATTGTGACAGTTCCGAAGGCTCTTTTCTAGACTTTTTTTTTCCTCAGTTGCAAATCAGTCTTTGCAGTGATCAGGTTCTGCCATTTCATCTTATCATCTCACACACAGTATCACTTCCTTTTCTGGATTAGGAGTAAGGAAGCAATTCGAAAAGCCTTCTGACTTGGAGAAACAACAACAAAAATCAGAAAGCAAAGAAAAAAACAATGTGATAGTTATTCAGTAGTTACATAAAAATTATAGTCTCAAAATGCAGGGAAAATGAGTCACTCTTTACAGGGACAAATGTAATAGTCACAATATGATTAATTGTTTTGTTTTCAGCCTTTATATTTTCTTCTCAAAAACCCACTCCCCCTTTACTTTTTTCCCCAAAGCTCTTGGGACTCTTTTGCACATCTGCAAACCCACTGTCAGTTCCAGGTTCCTCTTCTGCTGTTGAACCACTCTGGCTTCCAGCCTCTGAAAAGGAAGCCAGTTCTCACCAGACAAGCAAACAGAGGTGACCTAATACCTGGGGGAGGCAGGGTGGGGCCTCTGCCTGGTAAACGGTGAAGGATTTCAGGCCTGTCTGGTCCTTAAACCACTGACAAACTAAATCATTTCAGAGTTCGCAGGCAACCGGATGGGGTCATGGAAAAACAGGTGATTTTTACTTTCTGAGCAGAGGGCAAGAATATGGGATAGAGAGAATTATAGGATTAAGCTGAGCAGTGATGGTTCTTTTTTCTTTCTTTCTCTTTTTTTTAGTGATGGTTCTTTTAAACAGTATGTTTTTCAGGAAAAAAGATGAGCAAAGTGGGAATAATATTTTCTACCTATCTACCTACCTAACGACAATGATGATCTCCTGAGACTATTCAAAAAGAAAAAAAAAAAAGCATTTTGAGGCTACCAATAAATAGAAGGTATGCTCTCAGTTTGTGACTTTTCTTTTCACTGAATAAAAACACTTGAGCCTTTGGGCTTTTGTTAACCTCTGTTATATTCAGGTAAACTTGGAAGAGAGCAAAACAGAAAATCTATGCTCTTTGAAAAGGGATAAAGTCATACTTTGGGATGAGAAATTTTAAAAGGTTAGGAACGGATACATTTAAGGGCCATTTGGGGCAAAAACCAAAATCAGACCTTTCTATCCTCACCAAGGACTATGAAGAAAAATTGAGTTATTTGTCACTATTCAAGTGGTACTTTCTTTGAAAAGAAAGCTTCCAAACAATTCCTGGAAACCCTCCCTGTCTAAGATGATGGCATTTTTGTGAATTGAGGGCAAAAGCACCAGCAACATATGGAGTACATTTTCCCTTATAACACTGAGCTGTTTAAAATTGACGGGAAAACCACTTGGCAAGGTGCACTGGCCAAGCCAATGGCAAAAGTCATTTCAGTTTATCCTGATTCCTTTCCATGTCCACCTCCCAGCCTGCCGGACATCCATGCCCAGGATTTATTTCAAGCCCTGAATTGAAAACCAAGCAGCCTGGGATACCTGAAAGAAGCCACTTTCTCTTGGCATGGGAAAAATGGCGCTGCCTTTTGCCCCATGTCTGCTGAGATGACATACGGGGGAAAAGCTGGAGACTTTCCAGAAATGAGGTGCATTTCAAAAAGCCTCAGAAGTGACTGTTTTTGAATGAGTACCTAATATAAGGAAGACCTCATGGAACTGTCAATCAGACTTGTGACCTGACTCCAAAGGCAGAGGGACTAGATCACTCCAGGTTTTAGCACTGAAGTCCCTAGGTATTGGGCACCCAAATAGGTGACTTTGGATGCCTTTGTGGCTCAAATGTTGAGGAAAAAAAGTAACATTGAGAGCAACTTGTCTAACCTGAGTAAAGATGAAAAGAGTAATAAAATCTCTAATAATAGTAGCCAACATTTACCGAGTCCTTGTTTTGTGTCAGGCCTTTGCTAGGCATTATACAAACATTATTTTGGTTAATTCTGATTACAGCCCTGAGAGTTCCTTATTACTGTCCCCGTTCTACAGGTAAGGGGACTGAAGAACTGAGAAATTCAAGTAACTCGCCCAATTTCACACAAATAGTAAGGTTAGAGCTGAAATGAATATTCACGAAGTACATTGAAATCAACAAAGAGCCACTTCCAACACTCAAAAGTCTTCTGATAGCATGCCTGCAGCCTCCTCAGGTATTAAGACGGAATTAGAACAGGCCACATTTCTCCTTTGCTGCTGTCCCAGGAACTTACTAGATGCCAGATGTGCCCTCAGGAACTGACTAAGGAAGACAGAAACCGGTAAAGCTAAGGCTTGTTAAATGGCAATTGGTTTAGCACCTCCTAAAACAGAATCCACCAGCTTCCATGGAATAAAGCTGTAAGCTCCTACAGCAAGGCTGCTTGAAACCTGCATCAGTTAAGACCTTCAATAGTTTCTATCCAAAGCATTCTTTGAACCGCTGATCCCGAGCCCAGCTCAGCCTCTTGTGAGTTAAGCACCCTGCCAGACGGCTGCCAGAGCCCTGTTTAATCCCTCTCCCAAGGAACAGGCATAGTGTTTGAATAAAATTGCTGCTATAATTACTTGTCTTACCATTTAAGAGTATTACAGGCTCTGGGAGTGGATTGAGAAGAAAATACAATTAAAAGCAATTGTAACACTGTTCTATTGAGACACAGAGCCTGTGATTGCACAAGGGGCGACACCTGGCCCCCAGCCTAGCCTTCGGAGGGTTTATCTCCTGGAGAGAAGCAGTTTTACTTAATTTGGTTTCCTGTATGAAAACAGGATGCCTGGAGCTTGTGGCTCTGGTCAGAGGGGAGGAGAAAGGGAAGTCCGGACATAGCTCCAGATTAACATTGAAAACCAGGGCAAATGGAAAACACACCCAACTGGGAGGCTAACCATAGATATACTTGGATGACAAAATCAGACTTTCACTTTTTAAAGGCGAGCCCTGACCTGTCTATCCCTGGTCATGTCTAAAAGCACATGTATTTATAATTAATGGACCCAGAGACCACCACCACGCAATTGTGGCTGTCATGTAAGTAGCTCCGTCTTTTTTTTTTGTTGTTGTTATTAGTGCTAATTTTTTGAATTAGTGCTCTACTGGACTTCTTAAAACTTGACCCACCTCAAAGTCAGAACCAGAGTATTATATTCTATTTCCCCCACGGGCGCCTTCCACTCTGAAAGTAAAGCGTAAGCATTAGGAGCAGCTGTCTGAGGAAGCAATTTCTAAAGCCTACCCTTTTTTCTGGGTACCCCATAAAGTTTCCAGAAGTCTGAAGGAAACAAATGACTCAGGAAGTGCTTGATTTAACTATTTCTACTGCTTCCCAAAATTTCAACAAAAGTATTGACAAACTGGAATCTATCTGAAAACTGACCTCTGTTCTGGAGCTATTACGACTTAAACACGGTTCTGTATCCTACTGGCCACCTGTGAGCAGCTTTCTTTGTATTCCTTGGCAATAGTCCCAGGAATCCATTTCCATTCGTTCTTCCATCATTCACCCGTTCATTTATTCATTCAACAACTATATGCAGCTGTGGGCGTACAGCAAAGAACAAGGGAGACAATTTTTCACTCTAAAGGAGCTCACGCTGTAGTACGGGAGACAGACAATAGACGAGAAAGCAAATCATAAACAGAAGCTATTTGGATAGCAACAAGCGCCATCAAAAATAAGTAAGGAAATGTCATAGAAAGTGACATGGGGAAGAAGGAACCCCTTTACATAGGGAAGGCCCCTCTGAGAAAATGACATTGGAGCTGAGACTGCATGATGTAAAAATTGCAAGAAGCCTATTCCATGACAAAGGACCTATAAACACAAATTCCTTGGGGCCCCAATAAGCTTGGTATATTCCAGGAACAGCAAGGTTATTGTGGTTGTAGAAAAATAAGCACATTTTAGCTGGGTATACTTGGAGTTGGAGGTTCATATAGAGTTTTCTAGACTAAAG
Organism: Elephas maximus indicus; assembly: GCF_024166365.1. Taxonomy (NCBI): domain Eukaryota; kingdom Metazoa; phylum Chordata; class Mammalia; order Proboscidea; family Elephantidae; genus Elephas; species Elephas maximus. Next base: position 70,405,468 of record NC_064836.1, read on the forward strand.
GGAGTTTGTATTTTGTTTGACCAGAAAGCCATTGGAGGGGTAGGAGGTGGGAATGATGGTATGCTCTGATTTATCATTTTAATGAATCCATCAGACAGCTGGGTAGAGCATGAAATGTCAGGTGGAATGGGGGATACAAGAGTAGTAACAGAGAAGAACAATTAGGAGACTGTTGAAGTAAACAAATGAAAATAATGGTGGCTTGGAACTAGTAGAGGACATAGCGAGACGTGGCTATATTAGGGATATATTCTGAAGGTAGAGGAGACAGGTACGATAGATGGATTAGATGAGAGAATGAGGGAAGAGAAGAATCAGGAATAACTCTGAGATGTTGGGCTTAAACCACTGGATGGGTGTTTGTACCATTTCCTGAGACTTTAGTTGTTGTAGTCGGCTTTACCGCATGACGTACAACAGAATAAAACATTGTACAGGTCCTGCTCCATCTTCGTGATCACAGGCATGTTTGAGTCCATTGTTGTAGCTATTGTGCCAATCCATCTCACTGGGGGTTTCCCTCGATTTTGTTGGCCTTCTACTTTACCAAACATGAAGTCCTTTTCTAGCGATTGGTCTTTCCTGATAACTAACATGTCCCAAGTAAGGAAGCCTAAGTCTTACCATCCGTGCTTTTAAGGAGCATTCTAAGGTTGATTGTTTTTCTGGAAATTCATAGTAAATTCAATATTCTTTGCCAACACCACAATTTGAATACCTCAGTTCTTCTTTTGTCTTCCTTTTTCATTGTCCAGCTTTTGCACACATACCAAACCAAAAACCAAACCCAGTGCCATCGAGTCGATTCCGACTCCTAGCGACCCTATAGAACAGAGTAGAGCTGCCCCATAAGGTTTCTAAGGAGTGCCTGGCGGATTCGAACTGCTGACCCTTTGGTTAGCAGCCGTAGCACTTAATCACTATGCCACCGGGGTTTCCTTTGCACACATATGAGGTTTAAAAGACCATGGCTTAGGTCAGGAGCACCTTAGTCATCAAAGTGACATCTTTATTTTTTAAAACTTCAAAGAGGTCATTTGTAGCAGATTCGCCCAGTATAGTACGTTGTTTGATTTCTTGACTGCTGCTTGCATGAACTTGTATTATTAATCCAAGGAGAACTGATCCTCCCTAAATAATCTTAATCCAGGTAGCTAGAACAAGTCCTGCTCACTGTTCTCTATTTTATCCCATGTTTTCTTGAAATGGAAGAGGCTAATTGTGCTTCCAGAATTTGTGTCTGTAATGACAGCCCCCAGCCATTTAAAGTAACCGTCTTCTGCACATATCTCAGAACAAGCAGAAAATTGTTGGAGCCAGAGCTACCTAAATTGTCAGCAAAGAGAGAATAATCTCCCTAGTATCTGAGAAAACGAGAGAATAAACAAAGCCATGCATTTTAATTTTGCCATCCTTCTCTTGAAAGGAGCAACTTGATTGGGTCATTAGTATGTGGCAATGCTAAAGAGGGGGTGGGGTGAGGACCTGAACTGTTTATTCTCTAGACCAATCTGCAAAGCCTAGTGGACTCCTGGAGATTGCTTCTCTGAACAGTCTATTGTATTTTCATATTTCATGGAGTCTGTGAGAGAGAATTAAAAGTTCTTATGCTCACTGTTGAGCACTTTTCAGATTGCCTTTATTAAAATAATTACACTTTACACTAGTATAACTCCTTTCATCTAAAGGTGAAAGACTTTGCAATCAGCAAACTACTTGCTCTGTGGTACCCATCTGAGTTCAAATTAAACCCAGTTGTGGAACATCTCAGTTTGCCGTACTCTGGCATATATGGGTTGGTAATTATAGAACCAGAAATAACCCGGTATAGAGAAGGGTAATAGTTCTCTTAGTACATTTATGGACTACAGTTGGCTGGTGCATGAACATACACAAATAACTTTTTCTGAGCATTCTAGTTCTCATGTAAGTTGGGGAGCAGTTTATCTGAATTTTTACAGCGTGTGAAAGTCTGTCCAGCAGACCAGCATCTTGAACAAGCACCAGGGAGTTGCGCTGGATTAAATGACTTCTAAGGCAAACATTCCATCAGAATGGTTAGAAGCAAAATGCAAACTCATTGACTCCCTGAAGATAATGCATAGATCCATTTCATAACACTGATGGTGGAATCTTTATATGCATGCTTTAAAATGTGCTGCAAAAGAAAGCTTATTTAATAAGAATTTCAATCAGCGCACCTTATCGACAATGCTGAACAGAATAGAAGCCCAGACAGAAAGCATAGTAAGTGGCCTTCCTGTCATATCAGATGGTTCGTGACCCCCCAGAAGACCTATTAGTGGTATAAGCCACAATTGCAGTCCATCATCAACATTTCTTTGCATGGCATTTAAATTTAAGGAAAAAGGACTTGCTAACTCCCTGATGCTGAATGTTTGACCTTGAAGCTTGCTGTTTGCTCCTTTTTTGTCTCAATCCTCATGACTACAAATGCCATTATTAGTCATAAGATTATTCAGCCTCTTTTAAATTCCAGCCATGGTATTTGACTCTCTGGTTTAAACATATAAGGAATTCAAAAATCCTAATTATTTTCAATGTGCCTAATTCTTCAGCCTTTACGGTATACTGAGAATTTTGTTAGCTTCATACGGAATTAAGTTCTATGTAAGTTTTAGCAATTTTATGCCCCTGAATCCTTCATTGAGCAAGGAGATATCATTCATAGTGGGAATCATATAGGTTTGTGCTTGGAAAGACCTGGAACTGGATCCCAGCCCTGCCACTGGTGAGCTAGGAGAGCGTAGGGGAGCCATCGAACCTCTCTTTTGTGGGCTATAAATAGAATACAATATTTACATGCAGGACTATTATATAGATAACACATGATCCATGTAAAACTCCTGGCATGAAGTAAGCATGCAGTAAATCCAGACAGTATTCAGTATCGCCATCATCAACAACATCACTACATTTATGTGAAGATAACAACTGAGTCAGCACTGTTTTCCATTTTAGCCTACGTCTGGCAAGGCTTGTTTTAGCCTTAAAGTCTTTGATCTTATGATTTGACTGTTTATGGCCCCACAAAGGAATGACACATTGAACATATCATTTAGAACAATCCATTTAGGAGAAACCCAGACTGTTAGTTGAGTTTAGTCTGAAAATCCATCCTAGTTCATTTATCATAAAAGATCACCTGGGTGCAGAAAATTGCAAAAGGAATCATAAAGCTATAAATCTTAGAGCTCAGTGTCCTTTTAGAAACAAGATGTTTCAACCCCTATTATTTACAGATATGAAAACCAAGGCCCAACTGAGTCAAGCAACTTTAACAAGGTCATGCAATTTAGTGATGAGTTAATGTCAGGAAAAGGCCCAAGTCTCAATTAGGTTTAGAACTTAAAACCCTCCTGTTCTGAGGGAGGGAAGGGGTGGGAGGAAAAAAACACCAACTAGGTAATGGATAGGTGGTAACTTTGGTGAAGGGTAAGACTGTACACAATACCGGTATACTGTGAAGTCAGCACAACTTGACCAAGGCAAGGTCATGGAAGCTTCACAGGCACATCCAAACTCCCTGAGACACTAAATTTACTGGGCTGAGAGCTGTGGGGACCATAGTCTTGGGGAACATCTAGCTCAGTTGGCATAACATAGGTTATAAATACAATGTTCTACATCCTACTTTGGTGAGTAGCGTCTGGGGTCTTTAAAGCTTGTGGATGGCCATCTAAGATACTCCACAGGTCCCAACCTGTCTGGAGCAAAGGGGAATGAAGAAATCCAAACACACAAGGGAAAGATGAATGCAAAGTACTAATGGATCGCAACTACCACAGCCTCCACCAGATTAAGTCCAGCACAACTAGATGGTGCCCAGATACCACCACCAAGTGCTCTGACAGGGATCACAATAGAGGATCCTGGACAGAGCTAGAGAAAAATGAAGATTTTTCTAACTCGCAGAAAAAGACCAGACTTACTGGTCTGACAGAGACTGGAGAAACCCGGAGAGTATGGCCCCTGGACACCCTTTTAACTCAGTACTGAAGTCACTCCTGAGGTTCACCCTTCAGCCCAAAATTAGAAAGGCCCATAAAACAAAATGAGACTAAATGGGCACACCAACCCAAGGGCAAGGACAAGAAGGCAGGAGGGGTCAGGAAAGCTGGTAACAGGGAACCCAAGGTCAAGAAGGAGAGAGTGTTGACATGTCGTGGGTTTGGCAACAAATGTCACAAAACAATATGTATTAATTGTTTCATGAGGAACTAATTTGCTCTGTAAACCTTCATCTAAAGTACAATTAAAAAAAAAAAGAAAACTCCTATTCCAATGATGTTTCTTTTACTGTTTAAAAAAAAAAAAAGTTTAACTAGTGTTAATTCTTCCGAAAGATCGACATGCTCAGAATCAAAAACTAGTGATAGAGTCGGAGCTAGATCGTTTGTTGTTGACAGAATTTCCCAATTTAGATACTCTTGAAGGGACACATATTTAACTTCATGGACACTTTTTTTTGTTATTATTATTGTACTTTAGATGAAGGTTTACAGAACAAACTAGCTTCTCATTAAACAATTAGTACACATATTGTTTTGTGACATTGGCTACCAACCCCATGACATGTCAACACTCTCCCCTTCTCGACCTTGTGTTCCCCATTACCGGCTTTCCTGTTTGGACGTATATTGTTCAGTAGTCTGCAAAATGTTCCTTGTGTCCTAGCCAGACCAGCGTCCTTACCATCAAAACATCCGTTCAATTGCTAAATCTTTCCCCATATGTACAATGACTCCCATTTCTTCTCTGTTTATCCAACTCTTATTCACTCTGCAAGACCCAGTTTACTGCCCCTTTGTCTATGATATCTTCCCTCCCTCGCATCTCTGGCCTTCATGAATCTCCCTTTTTTTCCTGAACTCCTACAATCCCTAAGCCTAGTCCACACAACTGAGGAATCAATTACCTATTGTGTACGTTGTTTCCCTTTTGCTCTTTGTGCACATCTTGTCTTCTCAAGAGACTGACGGCCCTGTGATGCCAAGTACCATGTCTTAGGCTTATCTGATGCTGTGGAGTAGAACACCATGATGGACGAACTCATGGTAGATATTCAACTCATACGCAGTGCATGGGCGGGGGAGGAATAAAACGGGGAACAACTATTTTCTTGTTTCTCTAACCACTCTTTGTTAAACCCTGAGAGTCCACAAAAACTAATACAAAAACTGAAAATGGGCAAGATTGATTGTGTTCTTGAGCTAATTAGAATTAATCAGGAAGAGCAGGGAAGGAAAGCAGGTAGGCTACTTCTAATCCTATCCTACAATCGTCTCTTGGAAATGCAGAGAAAATCCACTTGAGACTGCCCAGTGACTGATATTTGTTTCTCAGTGAGGTTTCCATTTTCTGCAAAGTCGATTTCGGGCAATAACTCCTATCCTTTTTCCTGGAGTAAGAAAGACTTTATGGAAGCCATTTTTTTTTTTTATGTGATAGAAGATGAATGCTGTATTTTATGCAAATAACGCACATCTTCTGTTTGTTTGCCAGCTACTTCTTTCCCCTCCCACCAGGTATTTTTGTAAATGTGCTATGCTAATTTTTTTCAGCAACATGTAAAAAAACAAAAAAATTGGCATAGAGGCACTTATGAAAACACCTCACAAGGGGAGGGAGTAGTTGGCAAACAAACATAGAAGGTGTGTATTATTTGCATAAAAATACAGTAATATGGAGCTCTATAAGCAAAAATTAGTAAAGCTTCAATTGCATACTTACTTGTACCAGAATGCCGCACCTTCACTATATAAACGGGAAAGTGACGTTAGACACAGCTCAGGAAAAGAGTTCTTATTCTGACCTCGTTTTATTTAGCATATACTTACTGATTGCATCATGACAATAATAATGATGATAATACCAAAAACAAAAACAAACCCAGTTGCCAACTCACAGGAACCCCATGTGTGTCAGAGTAGAGCTGTGCTCCATACGGTTTTCAGTGAGTGATTTTGGGGGAATAGATTGCCAGGCCTCACCTCTAAGGCACCTTTGGGTGAACTCAAACCTCCAACCTTCTCGTTTGCAGTGAGAGCGTTAACCGTTTGCACCACCCAGAGACTCTATGATGATGATAATAGTAATAATTAAATTTTAAAGAAATATAGTAGAATGTTTAAGAGCCCAGGGTTAAGAGTCATACAGTCCAAGTTTGAATTCTGGGTCCATAGCTGAGTAACTGTGTGGGTAAGCTACTTAACATTCTGTGCCTCAGTTTCCTCACTTGTTAAGTAGGGATAGTAAGTACTAACTCAGGGATTTTTTTATAAAGATTCAGCGAGATAATTCATGAAGAGCACTGAAGTGTCTAGCACATAGTAAGCACTCAAATACTGACTTTATTACTGACTAATAATTTAAGGAGCCCTGGTGGCGCAGCAGTTAAAGCCATCAACTGCTAACCGAAAGGTTGCTGGTTTGAAACCACCAATGACTCCATGAAAGAAAGAGGTGACAGCCTGCCTCCATGGAGATTTACAGCCTCGGAAACCCGACGGGATCATTTTGAGTCAGAATCAACTCAATGGCAGTGGGTTTGGTTTTTGGTAATAATTTAATATTATTATTAAGTACTGACTAATAATTTATTATTATTATTAAGGACTTAATCACATGTCAGACACCTTGCTTGAGTAATTATCCATTTAGCAGATACAAATTTTAAGAATATACTTTTTATTCACTTCGGGCTTCAAACACCAAGACCAGTGCCTGACCTATATAGTAGGCACTCAATAAATGCTTTTGTTTTGAATGAGTGATACTTTATTTGCTCCTCACAACAGCCTCAGAATGAGGCTGGCACTGTGCTAGACTCTCAGGATATAACAGTGAACAAGACAAGAGTCCTAACCTGCAGGTCTGACGTGGAGGAATGAAGTTGTGCAGGGAGGAATGACAAGCCGACCAGCAGTTCTACACAGGGTGATTGCTACGCTGCAGGAGGACACGGCATTTGTGAATAAACACAAAAAGCACCTAATTTAAACTTAATGGAACAGGGGCTTTCTGGAGGAAGTGACATCCAGGCTGAGACGTGAAGGCTGAGTAGGAGTTAGCCTGGCAGAACCCTGAGGTGTATTCACTAGGTCCTGTCAGGTTAAACGTGGAGGGAGAAGAACAACCCAGAGGACTAGGCAGCCTGCTGCGAGATGAGGCAGGACCTGCTCACTGGCCCAACGGCACAGGAGGATGAGGCAGGCAGAAGCACCCTGACGGCAAAAGCAGGTGAAGAGAGCAGAGGAAACCACGTGGGCTCTGGAGCTAGCCTGCTCAGATTCAAACCGCAGGTCCTCCAAGTACTAGCTGTGTGACCCTGGATAAGGCATTGAGCTTCTGTGTGCCTCAGTTTCATCTCTGTGACATGGAGACAATTATAGTACTATATCTGTGCTGGATGTAAGGGTTGGATGGGTTAACACAGGCCAAGTACTTACAACGGTATCTGGCACAAAGTAAGAACATAATAAATGTTAGTTATAAAAAATAAAGAGAAAAAAAGAAAAGAGCCTGGCAAATTAGAGGTAACAGCACGTGGCAGGTCCAGGAGGCAGGAGAGCATAGTGAGCTCCTTTAACTGTGTGTAGTTCTATACAGCTGAAGTGAGAGAAGAGAGGAAGCTGAAGCCACCAATGCAGTACCGGGGGTCTGGACTTGGTCCTGATGGCAACGGGGCTGTGTAAATTACTTAAGCAGGTGAGTGACATGGGCTTCCTCCATCCCACTGGGTTCTCAGAGTTCTAATATCTGCTTTGAGCTAGATCAACTGTGATATTCCTTTGCATATTTGCACATGTGTGAATCTACATCGCTAGAATTATAATCATTTATGGTGTTCAGACCCAGGCTTGTCTTTGATCATCTTTGGAACAGTGAGTCAGTAATACCAAAGCTAGCCTGAACTTTATGGACCCAAAGTTTGTAGGTAGGAAGTTCTTACAGGAAGTAGGTCCACTTAAACCTGTGACTTGTGCCATGGAATTTCTCACTTGATCACACCCCTGATACCATATTGTGATTCAACCAGTAGATCCATCTCTGCTGAGGTTTTAGCAGAGGAGGCAAGTTAACTTTTTGTACATGGTTGCATCAGCCTCTGCATGAGTATATCTTATGTTATTTTCTAATAGTAAATGGCAGGTAGAAATTTTTAAGACAAGGAGGTAGAGCAAGAAAGCTTAAGATTTCTGTACATCTTTTAACATGTTCTCAATGCCAGTTTTTAATGCATATGTGTACTGTATTACTGTGGGCGAGTTTGTATATTCAGCTAACCCGAATTTTCTCTCTCGGAATTTAAGATGATAAACATTAAAAAAAAAAAAAAAAATTAGATAAGGATAATAATGATCTTCAGCAGGGGATTTCAAGGGAGTCATACTTACCAAAGCAGCCCTTGCACATAAACGTATCGTGTAATCTGGCGTATGCACCCAAGAGAACTTAAAACAATCTTCCCTCACTCTGAGCCATGTGTGAATTGGTTTATCCTCGCAGAATGAGCTACTTAGTACTTACTATGTTTGGAAAATGAAAAAACAGGCCAGGTGTTCAGAACATAGTGGAATGAAGCTGGGACCTAGTGCTGGACTATGAGCTAAGAAAAAGCAGTGTTTTGGGAATTAAAACCGAGGAAAACATCATTTAAGTTAAGAGTTGAAAAGAATGGGGAGAAGTTTCTGAGAACCAAAGCAAATGGGGGGAAAGACCCTCATAACGAGTCTCCTACCCCAGCTCTTCCCTGTCTGCTTTGTTCGCACTTTCTGCATAGTGGGAGGGATGAGGGGCAAACAAGGAGCACAAGAGAAATGGTGAACTGGAAGCGAGACAGAGAGAAGATAAAAGCAGTGGCAGAGAGCATTTTCTAAGCCATTCAGAATGTCAGGCTAGAATTAAAAATAATGAAAGAGCCAGAATGCCATCCCTCTCACTCACCACCAACTCCTACGCCGTGTTGGGCGACAGCCAGCAGGCACTGCTATTGGTGGAAAAGTGCAAATGTTACTCAGGGACATGTACAGTATGTGGTGTAAGAAGGGACCAAAGCTTACAAAAAGTGTTAAGAAATTTCAGCTGACCGATAAGCAGACAAGTCAGCCAGCCAGTGAGCCCAGCACGCTTGCTTTGTGTCCTGTCTGGAGGGGGCGGGCTGAGGAGACAGAAAGAGGGGCACGGTGATGCCCACAGGGCAATGGAAAGAACAAATCATGGTGGCCACAACCCAAAGGTGAACAGCGTATAAACCAGGTAGATGTGTTGTTTGAGATGGAAAATAAATTGCTGGACACCTGCTTGCAAAATAAGAGTGGCTCAAGTTTATACAAATATGTTTTGATATCTGGAGAATGACTAAATTCAGACTTCCCTTCTTTAATTAGCTATTAAGCTTGATGAAGTACTTTTTTCAAGTCAAGTAGAAAATGACTTTAAAGGTGTGTCTCCAAGAAAGGGGGCAAGGGAAGGCCAGGCTGATACATGAAAAGGCAGGAGAAAACAGCCACATTTATGGCAAAGCCTCTGAGAATGTTTCAGCAAGCACTGGGTTTTAAGTGATGCCGGTGATGTGGCTAAACCTGATGTGCCTGTCGAAGGTGCTTAATTTGGAGCAAAAGTTTAAAGGGAGTGAGGTGAAATTGGTCACTCCATAAATAATCACCTGAGAAAAATATCCACCTCCAAAGCTATTTCTGCCATGGGCTTTTTTCAAGGCCCTCCTTTTTTTGGACTTCTTTCAATTCAATATTAAGTTTTTTGAGTGAAGGAATTCTCTTTTCAAGGAAACTATGTCCCATCAGGAAACCCTGGTGGCGTACTGGTTAAGTGCTATGGCTGCTAACCAAAGGGTTGGCAGTTCAAATCCGCCAGGCGCTTCTTGGAAACTCCTTGGGCAGTTCTACTCTGTCCTACAGGGTCGCTATGAGTTGGAATCAACTCGACGGCACTGGGTTTGGTTTTTCTTTTGGTATGTGCCATCATATTTTGTTAGTATGTGTTTAAAAGGATCCCAGGGCGTGAAAGATGGAAAACATATCCATGTGGATAGAGGAGAGTGAGAATTGCCAGCTCTCTGCCAGTAGACTAAACGTTACTTAATAAAACTGCTCATATATGATATTAGGGGCCTGGCAAAACATACAGGCAATAATAAACTAAAACATGAGTCAGCTTGTGTAAAAACTCTGAGATCTAAGCTTAAGTCCCGTGATGTTAATGTATCATATTCACAAAAGTAGGTAATTGGGACAACTTATATTAAAATATGTAAGCTATACCTCAGTAAAAAAAAAAAAATTAAAAACATATACTCAAGATTCTTGCTTGAAAAATCAGTGGTAGCATGACACGGATTAATCACTGTGATAGACACGGTCGGTTAAAATATTGGTCGTTACATCAAGAGACCCCCCAATAAAAGCTCTGGACACAACCTCCATTAGCTTCCTGGTTGGTAAAAGACATTTGTTCTTGGGAGAATGACATGCCCTTTTTGACATGTGGAAGCTTCACGTTGGGGACCTCCCCAGACCTTGCCCTACGTGTCTCTTCTTGTATCCTTTGTTTAAAAACAAAACAAAACTATAATCGTATCACAAAATATATATCCAAGCCAGTGCTGTGGATATATATATATATAATCAGTAGTTGAGGGAAAATAGCTGCCCTTTTGGCCAAAGAACTAGTCAGAACATAGTCATAGAATTGTTGAATGTTAACGGTAGATAAAACCTTGAAATTACTTTGTCCATCTCATTTTATATTTGAGAAAAACAAGGCATTCATCTCACTGTGATATCTAGAGATAAATTGCTTGTCCAAGCTGTTAAGAGCTAGGAAGTGGCCATCAGCATCTTGAGACTACCACCTCATCAGCTCCAGAAAAGCATGAAGTATAAATTAGATTTTTTATGACCTAATAAATAAGGTCCAATTGGAAGCAGAGAAATGGGACATACCGACCTGTCAATATTCTTAGAATGAGACTCATGAAATCAATTACGGGAACTCACAATTTATAGAGATCCTAGCAGGCTATCTTATCTTGAGGAAAAGCGAGAGGCAAAAACAAACAAAAAAAAATTGTAAATAGATGACATCCTAAACGGAAGTTGTGTGTATCCAGGAAAGACGTCTGTGGTGTGTTTTTGACAGCTGTCTTTAGAGGAATGGCTATCATCAGGGGTAATACCCTCTTCTCTAATGAGGAAAGAAGAAGAGGAAATGAATTTAAACTACAACCAAAGAAATTTCAGTCAGATGGAAAGATCTTATTGGCAGTAAAGGTTTTATAAACCCTGGAAAAGATTCGTGGGGAGGTTTTCAAATTTCTTATCTGGATATATTTAAAAAGAAGAGAGATAACTATCAGCCCAGGGTGGCTGAGGTAGAGACCTGCCTGGAATTCCCTTTCAGCTGAATTCTACGATTCCAGATTAATTTCTGACAATGTTCAGGATGTCAAAGGCAGTAAATGCTAGACAATCGCAACAAAAATGTTGCCCCTTAAAAAAAAAATCACCCGAGGTAATCATTTCCTTGGAAAATAATTGGCATAGGCTAGTTGCTTATAAGTGGAACATACAATTATAATATATTCTGGTTTTTATTTTCTTTTTAGCCTGGTTTCCAGTGCAAAGACAGCTTATGAACTCTCTGGCAGGCTGTGTCCTGCATAATATTTTTTGTTTTCTTCCTCTAGGCTGGTTACAACAGAGTTTCTTAAAAGGAACCCTGAGCTGAGTAACAATACATGTGCCCTCAAAGTACATACCAGGGAAGGAAAAAAGTCCTCTCCTCCCACGCCAAAAGAAAGCTTCTTTCCCTTTTAACTGACAGAAGCAGAATGGTTCCACCAACTCCATCACCCTTTTCTTGCCCCTGGCACAGACTCCAGCGAGTTCTCCACAACCTGCAGAATTTCCCCTTTATTTCCAGCACACAAACAGCACATGCGCTAACCTCTTGTACCAAAATTCTATAATTGGTTGTACTTCTCTGTTTATACAGCTGTGTGTCTGTTTGCCCCATTCTGCTTGCCACGTCTATTGTCTAGTTTTTACTGAGAGTTCCCAGAGGGGAGGAACGAAGTACATCTCACTGGCCTTGCACAGCACTGCGCATGCACACACAGGTGGGCACCATGTGATTATGTTTGACAGTGATGGTCCTTGCATGACTGGATGCTAAAAAAAAAATCTCATGGGATTAATCAAAGCTGGAGAGAGAGTCTGTGTCATCCTATGAGCCTTCCATTCCCAGCACACCATAGCCATAATGGGGGGTTTCGGGAAAATGAGCAGTGTGGACAAGGGTCCACTCATCAACTGGACGATCAAATACACCAGGGCCTCAAGTGCACGGAAAACAAGGCTGTCTGGGAGCCTGCTCTCCACCGTGACCCTCCTTCCCCTTGTATGTGAGCTGGATCTTGCTGGGATCCTTAGCTCACAGCATCGCTGGGTCCATTCCCTTTGAAGTTGTTATAGCTCAGACACCCCAGGGAAGACTGTCAAATTCACAGTATCTTGGCTTTCTTATTTCTTTATTTTTTTTAACCCAAAGGCAACGAAAGTCATTTTCATCAGAATTAATTATTCTTCCTTCCCAGCAATCCACACACAGCCCCTTCTAATCTTCCTCCCTTTACCATAGCCTTCCTTACAGACCCAAGAACCCAGAGATGAGTCAATCCACATTTCTTAGTTGGGTTAAAAATTTGTAATACCTATTCATACCCGTGGGACGAGTCCCTTGTCTTCGTTAAGACTGAGTTTATTCATCCATAAAACAGAAATTCTAATCTATCCCACAAAGCTGTTTGTACCCACCAAACCAAACTAAACCCACTGCCACTGAGTCAATTCCACCTCATAGCAACCTACAGGACAGAGTAGAACTGCCCCATAGAGTTTCCAAAGCCATAATCTCTAAGAAGCAGACCACCACATCGTTCTCTCATGGATTGGCTGGTGGGTTTGAACTCGGGCTTGGAACCAGTTCATTTTGACTCAAACCTCTGCTGAGAATTTGCATTTCCATCCCAGGTATACTGAATCAAAATCTACGTTTTAACAAGTGCATTAAATTTTGAGAACCACTGTTCTACTAGTGGTTCTCAGAATTGGTCCATAACCAGCAGTATTAGCATCGCCTGGGGACTTGTTGGAAATGCAAATTCTCAGCAGGTGTTTGGACCACTGACCTTCCAGTTAGTAGCTGAGTGATTAACCTCTGCACCACCTATAGGTGTCTTCAAAGTTAGGTTTTCAAAGGACAAAATGATTGATGAAATCCTTTCCTCGGGAAAGCACAGAAAATGACATTTCATTTAATTCAACAAATATTTCCTAGGCACCGATTATTAGCCACTCACTGCGTAGTGGGGAGAGAGAAGCGAACCAGATATAAACTCTGTCTTTAAAATGTGCGTGTACATGTGTGTATATGTGTGTGTGTATACATGCACACACACACACACATATCTATAGAGAGAGTTAACTTAAGGTTTTCTTAAATATAAGAGGAATCCCTGAGTGGTACAAATGGTTAACATACTCAGCTGCTAACCAGAAAGTTGGAGGTTTGAGTTCACCCAGTGGTGCCTCAGAAGAAAGGCCTGGCAATCTACTGAAAAATCAGCCATTGAAAACCCTATGGAGCACAGTTTTACTCTGACACACATGAGGTTGCCATAAGTCAGAATCAACTCAATGGCAGCTGGGTCAAAAATAAGAAGAATGCTTTATTTTACGGTTGCGGTCAGGATTATATGAGATAATATATATAAAGTATACTTAACACAGAGCCTGTCATATAAGACATACTCAGTGAATAATAATTACTATTATTTATGTTATGGTTTAATTTAGAACATTTTTCCCCAAAGGGCTTTCTCTGGAAATCAAATTTTACCTTGGATTATAGGCAACATAGTTTGATTGTTTGGGGGCGGGGGGGTGGTAGGTAAGCATCACGCTCAAATGCAAAAAAAAAAAAAACCAAAACTAGTATCTGGAACATACTAGGTCTTGACGTGCTGAGACAATCTACTCCTGGTTCCCCATTCTGCTCGTCCCACCAAGGTTATGGACTGTTTTCAGAACCTCAGTCAATATCCCAGACACACCACAGCACAGTGCTTCCTCCTTTCGGCTTCCTCCTCCTTGGGCTACCCTTGTAGTTGTTCCACAGGACAAGTGACTGCAAAGACACTTGAAATTTCTCACTTTGTTTTGAGGGTACGTACAATGATTATTTCAGAGTATCACATTAGTGAGTTAACTGTACTGAACCAGTATCATTGACTAGTCTTAAACAGGAATAAACCAACTTTTAACAGGAGGGAAAACTGAGTTAAATTTACTTGCCCAAGGCATTTTTTAAAAAAATTGCCCAAACCAAGTTGCTTCCCAGGTCATCCAGTGATTACAGATCCATCAGCCCGTCAGCAACTTGAGAGTAAGAACTGAGCTTTGCTCATTTAATTCTGCCTTTTCATCTTTAGTGAGTTATAATGTTGGTTTAATCAATCAGTTATTCTACAAATTAATTGTATGGATGAACAAATTAATGAATTAGAATGCAAGTAAGAAGATGACTTGAATACAGGATGTCATAATGTAGCTAGCCCCAGCAAAGAAATCCACTTACCTCTGACTTTGGGGTTCAATCCGAGCATTTCTCATAAAATGCCAAATGTCTGTATAACTGAAATAAGATTTCATGTCAGGTTATCCGTGAACATTTACCACTATGAAGATTTAGCCTTAGACTCTTTAGTGAACTCTGTCATTTAGAAGGCCTCTGACAATGTGTTAAACCTGCATTATGTTCTCTATACTTTATCCCATCTGAAGTTTCATCTAATGGTTTCATTTAGAAAGGTCTATAATTTCACCTTCCATATTTCTTTAGCAAGGACAAGGAACTTCTGGGAAGCATTTGACTATTACTATCCGTTGTAAAAGCATCAAAAGGATGCACCTGGAATGAAAATCTCATAGACTATTTCCTGGTAAATATCATCTCTTAAGTTGTATGATGAGGGCCTAATTTTTAGATTCTTGAAGGTTCTTCTCTCCAGCTCTCTAAATTAAAGTAATTATTTCTCAAATATAATCACATAATGAAGTGCTAGTTTCTCACCCCACCTTTTGTATTCCAAACTAATGGAATCTAAGATATCCAGATAGACTTTAAATATTTAGGTCTTGTCAGTCCTTTCATTGACCAGATCACTTAGACTGAGCTTCTTTGAACTTTCTGACCATTAAATGTGGTCGTTAGACAATAATAATTTACTTTATTGCAAATAAAGGAAAATGAATGTCTCTCTAACCATAACGTAGAAGTCCCCAGGTGACACAAACAGTTAAGTGTTTCACTACTAACTGAAGGATTAGCGGTTCAAACCCACCTAGAGACTCCTTGGAAGAAAGACCGGGAAATCTGCTCCAAAAATTACAGCCTGAAAATGCTATGAAGAAATACTGCACACATGGGGTCACCATGGGTTGGAATCAACTCAATTGCAACAGATTTGGTTTTTTTTGTTTGTTTTGATTTAACCATAGTACACTGAAAAGAAGTTCAGTGATTTGGCAATGCAAATCCTCAATGTTGGCTTGGGACAATCTTAGGAATTTTTTTTCTTTTCTAATTTATCAGGATTGAGTTGTTAATTCAGAATTGATCCTGTTTTAGTAGAAATGAGTTTAACAGTCCTAGAGTTTTATCCGATAATGAACAATTTTGAGTTTTCATGAAAATCAGCTGGAAGACTAAAGAGCTCCTTCTGATGGATGGAGAAAGGGAAATGCCTCTCCCCCTTCTCCCTCCAGCTCTCAAGCATTATCCAGAAGTAATGGAACCGAATCACATGCTCTGCTCTGTGAGAACTAAGGATAGCTTCTAGGAACCTCAAGGTGCCTCACCCGGTTATCTTTTTCTAAGTCCTGGCCTCTCTAAAACCTCACATGTGCAGTTCCTGAGCAAATCTTAGGTCCAATTTAATAGTATTGTTGATCGATGAACATTTGTCATGCTCCAGGCAACTGCCATGAATCAGTAAAATACAGTATCCCTTAAAACTAACTCTGGGGTAATGTCAATGGGATATGAATAGTCAGTTCCTCCATTTTGCCAATCCCTGACTCACCCACCTTCTCCTTCAACAATGTGTGAAAGAATAAAATTTGTCTTCTCATTGCCTTTACTTGCTTATCGCACAATTGTAAAGATTAAATGAGACTGTGCAGATAACACCCTTAACAAGGAAACTGGCCCCAAGTACATGTTTAATAAACATGCATTTCCTTTTCCTTCAAGAATCAGGAAAATGTGTCCACCCTGTTTTGTAGAGGAAATTCAAACATGGCGGGGATAGGCTATGTGGAAAACAAAGCTTATGGCTGAGTGTCTGAGTGAATGTGAGCTATGTACTTTCTGAAATGTTATGGAGTATCTATAAGTAACAATTTAGATTTTCCCATGGGCTCTACAGAAATAGATCTCATTATGTAAAATCTTGAGATCATACCTGGCCATTAAGGCCCAACCACCAAGGTTCCAGCATCCCGCAGAGCGGATGATACCAAGAGGGACAGCTTTAACTCCCATCCAGTCAACAAGAGGTGATCAAGACATGTCCTCATTCTAGAGGTTTGTGCTAAGCCAGCCTACAAAGCTTTCAATGTTTTCAACGCTTTCAGTAATGAAGGGAGGAACCTTTTACTAAGACTCGTTCCTTAGCCAGTAAATAAATCACACGTTCAGCAGCAATAAAAATGTTGGTGGGAGGCGAACATTACTCATTTCAAAGCAACGAGCCTGTTGAGTAGTGGTCTGGTTTCAGAAGTATCTGGTTTGACAGGGAAGCTCTCATCGCGCTCCTGAGATCATTGTACATTTTGTGATTTTGTCTGTGGCTCTTCTTTTTCTTTTTTAAATTAAAGCAACGTAGTTAGCTCTAATCAGAACCATCAAAGCCTTTAAAGATGCCCATATAATTTACAAATTCTGTTTCTGAAAGAACGTCAGATGCTGTTTCTCCTGCAGTGCTGAGTTTCGTGTTTCAGAAGTACCAGAAGCGTTTGCAAGGCATCCAGCAAATATTTATTACCTACCGTGTGCCAGGCCTGGCTCTGGTTACAGAGGATATCACAGTAAACAAAACGAGTTCCTTGCTGTCAGGGAGGGGTTGGAGAGTGAGGAAGGCGTGATGATAAGGTGGACTATCAGTGAATAAAATGGAGGTATAACTGCTAAAAGAGGATTAGATTACGCAAATGTGAATATGAGTGGGCTGACTTTAGATAAGATGGTCAAGAAAGACCTCCCTGAGAAGGTGATGTTCAAGTTGGACTTCAGTGGTGAAAGGCCCAGCCATGCAATGCTCTGGGGGGAGAGTATTCCAGGCAGAAGAATAGCAAAGGCCCGAGGAGGGGACCAGCACGTGTTCCATGGAAAATTAAGAAGAAGTGTGGCTGGAGACCCAAGAGTGAGGAGAGAGGAGGTGAGGCCTGAAACAGACAAGTAGGAAGTCAGAAGAGAAGTTTAGGTTTGCTCTAAGTGCTATGGGGAGTGAGTGGAGAGGGGCAAGAATTAAGCAGGATGATGGCACCATCCAATTTACATTTCTGAAATTCACCTCATCTGCTGCTCGGAGGGTCGGGCAACAGCAGATGCAAGAGAACAGGCTAATTTATGATTTTTATCGTGGTAAAATGTGCATAACTTAAAATTTACCATTTTAACCGTCTTAAAGTGGACAATTTGGTGGCACATTCACAGTGTCGTACAACCATCCACCGCTATCTGGTTCTAGAACATTTTTTATCATCCCAAAAGAAAATCCCATGTCCGTGAAGCAGTCACTCCCCATCCGCCCCTCCTTTGCCCCCTACAGCCACCAGTCTGCTTTCTGTCCCCATGGATGTGCCTGTACTGGAGATTTCACGTAAATGGAATCATACACTCGGTGGCCTTCTGAGACTGTTTCTTTCACCGAGCATAACGTTTTCAAGGTTCATGCTTGTTGTGACGTGTCCGTCCTTTTTATGGCTGAATAATATTCCATTGTATGGTTATACCACAGTTTGTTTTTCCATTTATCAGAGCTAATTCATTTCTGTTGTCGTCTTTAAGAACACTCTGACTATGGCGGAGGGAACGGTGGGAAAGGTGCATAGAGGGGGCAAGAGTGGAAGAAATTTTAGTGAATTTGGAAAATGGTGTGGGATTGGATATGGAACTCAGATGGTAACTTGAGATCATGAGAAGGGAAACAATGTTTACTGAGGAACTGCATTTTTCCAGGTACTTACTACCATGTACATAATTTCCTCTAGTCATTACTACACCCAGTGGTATAGGCACTTAGCCCAATTTTCCTTATTAGGAAACTGAAAGAGAGTTAAACCAAATTTCCAAAGATTCAGCAAAAGTAAATAGCAAAGCAGGATTCAAGTCCGGTGTATTTGCCCATAAAGTCTCATCTCTTTCTACTCTGCTCTGGTGTCTGCAGAGCCCTGGTAGCAAAGTGGTTAAGAGCTTAGCAGTTTGAACCCACCAGCCACTCCTTGGAAACCCTGTGGAGCAGCTCTGCTCTGTCCTATAGGGTCACTACAAGTCGGAATCAACTCAACGGCAACAGGCTTGGGTTACCGTGTCAGCAGTTCAGAATGAACAAATGAAACGTTTTGAAAATTTCATTCGAAATAATGAAACAATGTTTTGCAATACAAAGTGCACAATTTAACTGTGTATTGATTGACACTTAGACTGTTTCTATATTTTTGCTCCTATTAATAGAATTGTGATAAACACTTTATATAGTACTTTACCTCCTTTCTAATTATTTTCTTAACTGAATTCCTAGATTCCTAGAAAAGTCAAAACATATGGATATTTTAAAAGCTCTTGATATACAATATGAACTTTTCTTTCAGAAAGTTTGTGCCATTTTCTACTCCCGTTTAACCCAAAATAAATATTATTTTTTAATCTTGCCAATTTGAGAACCAACTTTTCAATCCATTGTTTAACTAACATTCCTTAAATTACTAATGAGGTTGAAGATTCCTTTACATGTTTATTAGCCTTTTTTTTCATATTTTGTGAATTATCTGTTCATTTCCTTGTCCATCTTCCTATTACGGTGTTAGTATTTTTTTCTTGGAGCTTTTTATATAAGAAGGATATTAAGACTATAAATTTTTGCAAATAACTTTTCTCAGTGTGTCTTCTACATTCAATTTTTTTTTAATTTTATTATTGATGATTCATACATACAAGAAGATATATTTCAGATATCTATTCTACCTAAGAAACCACATCAAAACCAGTGAATTAAAACAACAAACATCTTATCTCACAATTGTATGGGTCAGGAATTCACATAGGTCTCACCTGGGAGGTTTTTCTGTTCTTCCTGGTGTACTCACCTGGCAGATGGGCTGGTCTGAAGGTGGCTTTACTTACCTGTCTAGTGCCTTGGCAGGAATGGAAGGAAGGCTGGACTCTGCTGGCACTGCCAACCGGAGCACCTACAAGTGGCCTCCCCAGCATGGTGGTCTCAGGTAGTCAGATTTCTTACTTGGCGGCTCAGGGCTCGGGAGAACAGGGTTCTTGCTCCAGCCACCAAGGCAGCAACTGTGTGGCCTTTTATGACCCACCTCAGAAGTTATATAGTACCACTTCCACTGTGCTCTGTTGGTCAAGGCAGTCATAAGCTGGTCCAGATGCAAGGAGAGGGAACACAGATGATTGTCAAAGAATTTTCATCCATATTTTGCAACCTCCATGTGTGGTGGTTGTTTTTAGGTGGAGTCAAGTCAATTCTGACTCATAGCAACCCCATGTGAGAAAGCAGAACTGCCCCATAGGGTTTTCTTAGCTGTAATCTTTACAGAAGCAGATTGCCAGGTCTTTCTCCCGAGGAGCTGCTGGATGGGTTCGAACTGTTAGCAGCCAAGAGCTTAGCCATTTGCACCACCTGGGCTCCTTAAAACCTCCATAGGGTATAAAAACTTTTAAAGAGTAAAGCAAACTCCCCTTCACTTTTTCATTTTGTTCAGTATAGAGTTCTTATATACAAATAGTTCTAAAGTATTTATATAAATAAATTTCTTTACAGTTTCTTTTATTGCTCTATAATTTATATATTTTTGATTATTTTCAAAGTGCCTGTCTACTAAATCAAGGGTAGTATCAATTTATATATTCAGAGAAATGACTTTATGGTCTTCAGGTCCTTTAAGCACTATGTGTTGTGGATGAATTAATTTAATTCTCTTCTTAAATTTCCATAGTGACACAACTGAGAATTTACCTAACCAGTTCAGGTTGGACCGTACATTTAATTAGGTAGTTTCTGTGTGGAGAAGAAAGAGAATCTGACTGTATAGTTCTAGTTTAGTACTTTGCCATATTTCTGGCTCATTCTTTCAAGATGAATTGAAATACAATGAGCTACGTATTGCCTGTGTAGCTAATAGTTCCCTTCATGTCTTGCTGTGGTGCTTGGATATTGAATAATTTGATGACTTCATAAATGGCAATTGTATCACTGTTTCTTACAAATGTTATGAATCGCAAAGTTTTTTAAAAAAAAAGTATCATCACACAAGACCAACAAAAAAATCTTTTAATTAATAATTACTTTAAAGAACATTCTTCTGGTTCATAGAGAAGAAAATAAATGTGAAATAAATGTAGAATGACAATACTCATATCATGTTCTAAAAATGTCAATTTTCTCTGCCTCAAATGTTGCATTTCAAAAAAAAGCTTGGCCATCTACCTGGGTATGGGTCTTCAGCATTTCTATTTTCTCTGTATACCTTTCCACCATCTTATTTCACCACATCCAGAAAAAAAAAAAAGAATTTTAGAAGACAACGTTGGAAAAAAATCTTACTGTCTAATACAGTAAAGCATCTTCAGAGGGCAGGGGTTGCATCCAGTTTTTTTCAACACTATATCCCTAGCACTAAGCATTGTGCCTTGCACATAGTAGGTGCTTGGTAAATATTTATGGAAGAATGATACGGAGAGAGGCACAAAAATATTTATTGGCCTGTTCGGTTGCTCAGTGAAATGTCAGCAATTCAAACCAACCAGTCACTCCATGGGAGAAAGATATGGCAGTCTCCTCCCATAAAAATTACAGCCCCGGAAACCCCATTGGGCAGTTCTGCTCTGTCCTATAGGGTCACTGTGAGTCAGAATCAACTCGACGACAGTGGGTTTGGTTTGAGTTTGGTCCGGCTATCCAGTCTGAATCTGAGTATCTTTTTCATGGAGGGAGCTCTGCTTATGGAGTGTCTCCTACCTGTCTGTCTCTATTACCTATCAGTCTTCTTCAAGGAGTCATACCACATGAGCAGTGGACTGGAAAAGCCAAGGTCTTGAGTCCATTTACCTTCACTGAACTTTATTGCTAAAGATAATTTGAGATCCCACAGCTTTCCAGGACAAAAGGTTCTCATATCGCCTAGGGTTAACTCAAACTTTGTTTATGTCTGAGTACCTACTAGCTGAGCCAAAGTTCAAGCATCGTGAGCTTCATAAGGAAGGCCACGTGCCTGAGCCTTATGTTTTAGTAGCATTCCTGTTTTATAGACATTCAGCAGCTGACGGGCATTCAAGTATTTCTTCATTTTATCGTTAACACTAGACACAGATAAACTGTAGAACAACGCTCTCCAGTAGGTAGCCACTAGCCACAAGTGGCTATTTAAATTCAAATTAATTAAAAGTAAACTAAAAATTCCGTTCTTCAATAGCACTAGCCACTAAATGCTCAATAGCAATGTGGCCAGTGGCCACTGTACTGAACAGTGCAAATACATTAGGACAGAAAGTTTGTTGAACAGTGCTATTCTAGAATATACCACTTGTATCACATTGCAGAAATTCCTAACTGAATACTCAATTCTTCACTTATTCTCTATTCAAGGAAACCCTGGTGGTGTGGTGAAGTGCTACAGCTGCTAACCAAGGTGTCAGCAGTTCAAATCCACCAGGCGCTCCTTGGAAAACCTATGGGGCAGTTCTACTCTGTCCTGTAGGTTCGCTCTGAGTTGGAATCGACTCCATGGCACTAGGTTTGTTTTTTTTTTTTTTCCTGGCTTTCAAATCTTTTTATTTACCTGAATGTCTGAAGTTGCTCGTGTTTAAATCTTTATTGAACAGCAAAGTAGATAATATTTCCAAAACAAGTCCCTGTGGAACACACCAAACAAAACAGTATTTAGTTCTCAAAACAGAGTTAAATTTCTGAAATTTGGTTCAGAGCTGGAAGAAGTCTCACGTGGTATTAATATCCCCATACAGATGTCTATAATTTAGAAATTAATGGAAGTTGAATTAATGAGATCTTAGCACATAATACAACCATGCAATAAAGATGTACCTGTTGCCATAGAGTCTATTCCAACTCATAGCAACCTTCTAGGACAGAGTAGAACTGCCCCATAAGGTTTCCAAGGAGCGGCTGGTGGATTCGAACTGCACCACCAGGGCTCCAATAAAGACATACAACAAATTATTTATTTGGACTAAAATTATATGTAGTATATGCATAAAAATAAGTAAATGCATACTTACAAATACAGAAACACACACAAAAAAATATTCTCTCTTCTAATCAGCCTACAATATCCCCTAAAGTCCACTTAAATTTTGATAAATAATAGCATGTCTTATAGAAGTGTGTTTTTGTACATTCTTAGGGTGTAATTTCTCCTGTGATCCAAAAACGAGACACTGGACAATAATTGGGCTTCTCCTTGTCTTTCCACCTGAGTGAGTGTCCCCTTTGTTCTTTTTCAGGAGCAGTTCTGCAGGTGGAGCAGCCTCTGCTGAGGAGACAGAGCCCAGCCCCGTTGTGTCACCAAAAGGCAGGAGCAGGGACCGTGGTCCTCAGTGCTGCAAGCCGGCCAGGTCTAACTGTGAGTGGGAGAAGCGAGGGAGGGCGGGGCAGTGGCAGCAGCCGCTGGGTGGTCCCCAGGTGAAGGGTTCAGTCGTTCAGATACCAGTCTCCAGGGCTCTCCCTGGCACAGTGGGAGCAGGGCAGTGGGTTGGCAGATACCCAGGGATTGGGCCTGCCTGTGCGTCTTACCTCCCATCCCCATCTCTGCCTCAGCAAAAGCCTGGAGACCGTCGCTGCTGAGTCCAGGCTGTCAAATCCCTGATAGTAAAATACATGTGCAGAGTGTGATCCTAGCTAATTTTTAAGCTCAGGCAAGCTGAATAGAATTTTAAAGTAATCATTTCCATAGGAGCTGACTGGGCGTCCAAGTGTTCACCAGATGGGAGTAGCTCGATTTTGCAGAGGAAATTTGCTAACTTAAGCTTCTTTTCATGATTCAGCAGAGGGTTTTAAGTAATACAAAATCTGGAGATTTGTAAAATAAATAATTCAAGTGCAAATGGGAAAATTAAAATAATCTTATCATCTCCCAGTCATGTCCATATGTGCTTTTGTACCATGATCAGATTTCTCTTAATTGGGCCAACTTTTTTTTTTTTTTTTCTGGCTCATATTTTATAGTTTTAAGTTATGAGCTGTAATGAAGAAATGATTCCTTTCATATGACTGAAGTGACGTGTACAAAATGTTCCTAAAGGTGATCTAGGATGTAAGAAACAGAGCGCCATGTAACAAATATGGTTTTATTCCCATGTGATATTGAATATATCCACAGTAAAATCTAATAATAATAACAGCATGCCAGAGACCTTTTTACGGCTTGATTGATCCCTCACTAGATGCAATAAAAATATAGAGTACATCATTAACTTTCGAACTTTGATGGAAAAAAAATCATACTATCCATTTCTGACAAGCAGACATTATCTCATAGTATCCACAGCCCTCCTATAGTTAAGACCGTTGCCTGGTCTTAAGTGTGACTTTTGGACAGGCAACTCAATATTTCCCAGTATGTGATAACACAATGACTCTTTATAGTCTATTTAGTTTGATTTCGTACTTGAAAGGATGAATAATTAAGATTCCTCAGATTTCTGAGTTCTTGATGAAGGCGCATCTGTACAAAAAGAAAAGCCCAGTGTGTAGCCCTATAGTGAAGGCCATGTGACCATTCTGTCTGGAATGAATGCACTCTGAGCTCCTGAAGACATGCAAATACATTAAGGATTTTCCTATGGTATATTTTTCCTGTAGGTACCACTAGTTATTTTGGGTGGATTCCATCAAAGCTAGATGTTATCCAAATGAAATGTTTGTACTGCAAAATCATTGAATGAAAAATATATGCTCAGCTAAGCAACAGGTTAGAGGACTCAAGCCGGTAAAGTATTTTGGAGAAGCTGGTGCAGGAGGCAAGGCTCGGGTTACATTCATAACGTCAGGGTAAGGCTCTGAACTCAATCCAGAGAAACTTTACAATTGTTACAACCAAGGACAGGCTCAGCTTCTGGAGTTCTTGTAACAAAATCTGGCTGCGAAGGGCCTCGATGGGCTCACCCAGTAAAAATTACAACAATAATGTTAAACTAAATCATTAAAAGGCAGAAGGTGGTTATGACAGGGCAGAGGAGAAGAACTGCTGGTAAAGTTATGGTGGAAATATGGAAAAGATACTTTATTGGGCTTTTAAAAAATTAAACTCTGTTTTTAAACTAGGGCGCAAAAGCGTTAAAATGTAAAGGTTACTCAATAAACTATTTCATTCAATGGTCAACAGCAGTGATTCAGCAAGTGAAAATAAAAATTGCTTTAATTCAACATGGCTGTCAATTCCAGCAGGACGGAAACTTACACAGGATAGTTTTCTAATAAAAATAACCAGCTGAAAGCCATTTTTAAGAAGGCATTCTTGTCAAAAAAGAAAAAAGAGCTTTTTGAATGTATGTCTTTTTCTCAGTAAAAATTTCACCTAGTATAAAACTCTAAATATTTTACGTGGTTTTAAAATTCTGTGAAGAAATTCACTTTAAACAAATGTATAAAATGACAAAAACCTTTTAAATACAAAAACCATGATACACATACAATTAAAACCTGTTGCTGCAGAGTCAATTCCGATTCATAGTGACCCTCTAGGACAGGGTAGAACTGTCCCATAGGGTTTCCAAGGAGTGCCTGGTGGATTTGAACTGCCGACCTTTTGGTTAGTAGCCATAGCTCTCAAGTATAGCACCATCAGGGCTCCACACAGACAATTAGGGAAATGGAAATAGATTATGATAACTAGTTCTGTGTGCCCTGCAAAAGGAGAGGTGTAACTTTTTTTTTAAATAATCTGGAGCTTCCTTTCTGATCATCTGTTTACCTTCTGGAAATAGAGTCCTGAATCAGATATCAGACATATTGTTAGATTCCATATTTTCCTCAAATTAATTAACATACATCTGTAAGGGAAGTTATCACAGAAACAAATTCCCTTTGTTCATTAAAATATCAAACGTGCCTTACACACAATAGGCACTAAGTACTGCAGATTGAACTGAACGATTCCACTTTCCGTTCAGAGATTCATGTGTCTCTTGGATTCACAGTGAAGAGGAGGTGTTTCACACATGGGCATTAATGAGCTACCTCTGTAACCAAAAATAGCCCTGGAAAACCGCCTGAACTGATTCATATATGTTTTATTAATCAGGCACGCTACAGAAGGACTTCCTTGTGGTTGTACCACATCTTGGAGATAAATAGACTGGGCAAACCACAGTTCAATTTAGAAGTTCTTTGAAACTTTGAAGAATATGAGTTTTTATATGACAGCAATAAAGTCCAATCCTTGCTGGCTGTAATTCTGAGTACATATATATTCTCTCTATATATTTTTACTGCAGAACATTATGACAGTGACCAAGAAGACGCTAATATTTAATCTGGAATTTACTACTCTTCTAGTCCCCAAATTTTACTTTTTTTTAATGAAAAGTTCTTTTTTTTTTAAAGCTAGCTTGGTATGAACAACCTTTAGTTGAAGCAGATGGCTGCAAGTCCAGAAGCCTCAGATTCTATCCTTGATTCTCCTACCAACTTGGAATGTGGCCTTGGGCAAGTCATGAGAGTAAATCTACATTAAAAAGAGTAATAATGCTTTACATGTGTATGGGCTTTATGATCTAACAGCACTTTCACATACAATATCTTAATCTTCCAGAGAGGAGTTATGGCAGTTATTAACAACCCCCATGATGAAGACTAGGAATTTGAGACTCAGAGAAATTAAATCACTTGCTCACAGTCACATTAATATCAAATGTCAGAGCCAGGAACATGATCCTGGGCTGGTCTTTGTCTTCTTTCCTCTACACCGACCTGCCTTCTCCGTTGCCTAAATAGAGGCAAATGGGGAATGACTAGAGCCATGCTGTCCAGTAGGGCAGCCATTAGCCACGGGTGATTATTGAGCACTGTCTAAGCCATCTAGGGCTACTATAACAGAAGTTCCACAAGTGGATGGTTTTAACAAACAGAAATTTATTCACGCACAGTCTAGTAGGCTAGAAGTCTGAATTCCGGGTGCCAGCTCCAGGGGAAGGCTTTCTCTCTCTGTTAGCTCTGGGGGAGTGTCCTTGTCATGAATATTTCCCTGGTCTAGCAGATTCTCAGTGCAGGGACCCTGGGTCCAAAGGACACACTCCTCCTGGCACTACTTACTTGGTGGTATGAGGTCCCTCTTCTCTCTGCTCAATTCTCTCTTTTATATCTCAAAAGTAATATACAACCTAATCCAGTAGATTGAGTCCTACCTCATTAACATAACTGTCTGTATTCCTGCCTCATTAACATCTAGAGGTTTTAGGATTTACAACACAGGATAATCACACCAGACCACGAAATGGCAGACAACCACACAATACTGGGAATCATTCTGGGGGGACACAATTCAATCTATAGCAAGCTCTTGAAACGTGACTAGTCCCAATTGAGATGTGTTGTGAGTGTAAAATACAAGCCAGATTTCTAAAACTTCGTATGAAAGAAGAATGTAAAATATCTCACTAGTACTTTTTCATATTTGTTGCATGTTGAAATGATAATGTTTTCAGTATATTGAGTTAAAAAATATATACTATTAAAATTTTTATCTGTTTTGTTTTACTTTTTTTAAATGTGGCTACTAGAAAATGTAAGGATCCCTGCTGGCACTATGATTAAGTGTTCGGCTGCTAACAGAAAGGTCAGTGGTTCGAACCTACCAGCAGCTCTGAGGCAGAAAAGACCTGGTGATTTGCTCCCATAGAGATTACAACCTAGGAAGCCATATGGGGCAGCTCTACTCTGTTCTACAGGATCACTATGAGGCAGAATGGGCTCAACAGCACACAACACAACAACAACTAGAAAATGTAGGGTTACATACGTGGCTCCCATTTTATATCTACTGGACAGTGATGGACTAGAGGATCCCATTGTGCTGTGTCCACAGTACTGATATCAGATGCCAGTGGTGGGCAATCTCTGTTGTTTGTGCACCTGTCTCCGTGTGGCTGAGAGCAATTTCCAAAGATACTGTGAAACATAGAGCAGCGTGGATTAGCAGCAATGACTCATTTGTTCTCACACATCTGCCACATGCAGAGAAAAAGTCAGACTTAACCGGTTGATGCCTCAAATCGCTCATTCATTAAATGGGTTCATTTTATACTTGCTCAAGTCTTGAAAGGCTTAGAGGAAAAGTGTCATAGAAAGAACAACTCTATATTTATGGCTCTGCAGTGAACCCTATTTTAAAAACATGCTCCCATTAATCATTATGAGCAAATATATCATTGGACTGTTAGGCAATGTAAGATAATAATTATGTGTAAGTGTCTCGTAATATATAGTTCTTGCCCCACCAAGTCTTCAAGGTATTTTATATATAACCCCTAAAGCAGCTCACTGCTCTTTTGAAAAAAATCTAACTGAAACTCCTCAGTAAAAATAGGTTCTTATTTAGAAAATATATATACATTAGTAAAAAAAAATAATTGGGCAAATTTGCTGCAAAAGACCTCCTTAAAATGTTAAAAAGCAAAGACGTCACTTTAAGGACTAAGGTGTGCCATGGTGTTTTCAGCCATCTCATGTGCATGCGAAAGCTGGATAATGTATAAAGAATACCAAAGAAGAATTGATGCCTTTGAATTACAGTGTTGACAAAGAATATTGAACATACCACAGACTGCTAGAAAAATGAACAAATCTGCCTTGGAAGAAGTACAGCCAGAATGCTCC
This sequence comes from Elephas maximus indicus, assembly GCF_024166365.1. Taxonomy (NCBI): domain Eukaryota; kingdom Metazoa; phylum Chordata; class Mammalia; order Proboscidea; family Elephantidae; genus Elephas; species Elephas maximus. The sequence goes on from NC_064836.1 coordinate 70,433,705, forward strand.
TTAGAAGCAAAGATGGCAAGACTTCGTCTCATGTACTTTGGACGTGTTAGCAGGAAGGACCAGTCCCTGTAGAAGGACATCATTTTGGTCAGCAAAAAAAAGGAAGACCCTCCATGAGACGGATTGGTACAGTGGCTGCAACAATGGGCTCAAGCAGAGCAACAATTGTGAGGATGGCACAGGACCAGGCAGTGTTTTGTTCTGTTGTGCCTAGGGTCGCTATGAGTCTGAATGGACTTCACAGTACCTAACAACAACAAAAAATAACCGTAATCAATAAACGGTAACACCTATTTAGAATTTAATATTTGGGTTAAGCACTCTGCTAAGAGGTGGACTAAAATTACCTCATTCATCAAAGGACTTTAAAAAGTTAGCAACCAGGAGTAGGACCAAAGCCCTCCACCATCACTACCTCTCAGTATGATGCTATTTAAATCACAATGCAACCTACTGTGGTAGAATTGGGGTTTTTGATATTGATTCCATATTATTCACTTCCCCTCAACAAGTATTTATCTAGCACATACAATGGACCAAGAAGAGTTCTAGATACAGAGAGAATACTGAGCAATGAAATAGGGGCTCTGCCCTCAAAGAGTGTACACATTGGTAGGCTTGTGAACATGCATTTGAAGATGCATACTTAAAAAAGATTATATTAAGAGGGAGTTCACTTTCTAAAGGGTTTCTTTATGTTGCAGTAAATATCTTTACAGCATCTTCCACCAGTGTGTTAAAATTTACTTATTGTTTATAAAACAAAGCTCTCGGGTAAAAACAAAAACTATGTAGTATAAATTTTAGAAGTTTGCTTCACTTTGTATATTATACCCACTTTGAATAAAAATGGAAACCATGGCGGCATAGTGGTTAAGTGCTATGGCTGCTAACCCAAAGGTCAGCAGTTCGAATCCACCAGGTGCTCCTTGGAAACTCTAGGGGGCAGTTCTACGGCAATGGGTTTTTGGTTGGGTTTTTGAATAAAGCGAGCTGAAATTACCTTAAATATTTTCAGGAACAAGGAGGGATGAAAACAAAGAGGACCTAAATCAAAATGGCACTAAAAATAACCAAACAGCTAAAATCAAAAGTTTTATAACTTTTTATACGATAGTCATAATACGTTTTCTTTGAAAGTTGTTGCTATTGCTGTTAGGTGCTGTCGAGTTGATTTTTGCGTCACAGAGACCCGATGAGACAGAGTAGAACTGCCCTATTGGGTTTTCTAGGTGGCACACAGCAACAACAATCTTCGTTGTTGTGGTTGTTAGGTGCCGTCAGTTCGGTTCTGACTCATAGCGACCCTATGCACAACAGAACGAAATACTGCCCGGTCCTGCGCCATCCTCACAATCAATGTTATGCTTAAGCCCATTGTTACAGCCACTGTGCCAATCCACCTCGTTGAGGGTCTTCCTCTTTTCCGCTGACCCTGTACTCTGCCAAGCATGATGTCCTTCTCCAGGGACTCATCCCTCCTGACGACATGTCCAAAGTATGTAACACGCAGTCTCGCCATCCTTGCCCCTAAGGAGCGTTCTGGCCGCACTTCGTCCAAGACAGATTTGTTCATTCTTTTGGCAGTCCATGGTATATTCAATATTCTTTGCCAACACCACAATTCAAAGGCGTCAACTCTTCTTCAGTCTTCCTTATTCATTGTCCAGCTTTCACATGCATATGATGCGATTGAAAATACCACGGCTTGGGTCAGGCGCACCTTAGTCTTCAAGGTGACACCTTTGCTCCCCGACACTTTAAAGAGGTCCTTTGCAGCAGATTTACCCAATGCAATGCGTCTTTTGATTTCCTGACTGCTGCTTCCATGGCTGTTGATTGTGGAGCCAAGTAAAATGAAATCCTTGACAACTTCAATCTTTTCTCCGTTCATCATGATGTTGCTCATTGGTCCAGTTGTGCATCAGTCTTCAGAGGAGCAGATTGCTAGGTCTTTCTCGCTCGGACCCACTGGGTGGGTTCTAAATGCCAACCTTTTGATTAGCAGCCAAGTACTTAACCACTGCACCACCAAGTCTCCTTATCTTTGAAAGTGGAGTTTAAAAGTTATCTAGATAAGCTAATTATATATTAATTTTAAGAAGACATTCTGAAATAAAATGTACAACTCATTGCCAAGTTCTTAATGTTCATGCTTACCTAGATGTGCAAACGTCATGTGTGAATGTATCATATAATCGTGTCTTTGAGCTGGTTAGGGGCAGAGTGATCCTAGAAAGTAGATGTAAAGCTGCTTCAGGAGTACCATTTTAAAAACCATGGAGAAATACTTGGTCTGATAACTTCTTTTATAAAAACAACACAAAAATTTTACTGTGTACAAAGAAAACTGAAATGAGTTCATGGTGCCACTTGATCATTAAGTCATAAATTCACAGATTGTCAGAGCTTCTACATTATCTCATCTGATACCAATATTTTGCAGATGACAAAACCAAAACTATTTACTCAGAAAGTGAAATCACTCAAAACTATCCCAAAGAATCCAATAACTTCCAGAAGGTTATCTAGGAAGGACTAGGTGTTTCAAATCCTAATAGACCTTTAATTATAACTTGAATTTTTAGTTTGGTTGTAGATGCTCCTATACTAGGAAGGAAAGGTGCTGATACTGACTGTGAAAAGTACAGTTACATTCACATGAATATACCAAAGGCAATGATTTCAGACCAGATCACTCACCCATTACTCAGCTTCCCTCCTTCAGTGAGTCAGATAATTGAAATGTACGTTCCTTGCCACTTTTCAGACACAAATCATCTATTGTCATGAGAAATTGACTATTTCCAAAGTTGCTAATAGACCAAAGAGTAATGCAACATTCCTTAAGTGAAAAAAGAAAGGATGTAAAACTTCTCCTGACTTTATGCATTAAAAAAAAATGCTTATAAAAAATTATATGTATTAAGGACATAGTCCTCGTCCCCACAAATACATACTTACTTCATATCATGGAGATGGTTCTGGCACAAGTAAATAATAAAGCTCTTTTTTCTAAGTTCAATGGCTATCTAAGAAATGGGAATAGTAACACTTGATTTTAAGGAAAATAGAATAGTATATCCATGTCTACTATCATCCGTGAAATAGAGATAGGAGTTCTTGTGTGCCCACCCTATAGGACAGAGTGGGGTTTCCAAGGCTGTAATCTTTATGGAAGCAGACTATCTTCCGTTATCTTTCTCCTGCAGAGTGGTTGGTGGGTTCAAACCACTGACCTTTCTGTCAGCAGCCGAGCGCTTAGCCACTGTACCACCAGGACTCCTAGGGATAAGAGTAGACTCTTGCAAACTTGTTTATGGATTAAATCAGTTAATAAACTAGTTGCCATCGAGTCAATTCCAGCTCACCCCATGTGTGTCGGAGTAGAGCTGTGTCCCACAGGGTTCTCAGTGGCTGTGGTCCTTCAGAAGCAAATCGCCAGGCCTTTTTTCCCCGGGAGATGCCTCTGGGTGGATTCGAACTGCCAACTTTTCAATTAGTAACCGAGAGCTTAACCACTTGCACCACCCACCCAGGGACTCCTAAATCAATGAATAATAGTAAAATGCTCAGTAAAGTGAGTGGTCCATAGTTAACATTCAATAGATGTCAGTTATTAGTTGTAGTAGTAATGCTATTGTTATTTATAATATGTTACCTCCTCCAGTACGCCTTCTCAACCAGACCAAACCCTTGTGGTGTCCCACTGTTCCATGGCTCCATGCCCTGGTACATGCTGCTCCCTCTTTCCAAATGTTCTGTGTCTCTTCTCCACCTGGAGACCTCCTACTCATCGCCTGAAGTTTAACCCTGAAGCTCCTTCCTCTTGGTTGTCTTTCCTAATCTCCACGTCTGACTTAGGTGGCTCACCCATTTCCCAGGTTAGGCCTGGGATGGGGCCCAAGAATTTGCATTTCTAACAAGTTCCCAGTTGATGCTGAGGCTACGGGGGGGTGGGACCCCACTTTGATTAATCTGACTGATTCAGGATCATGACACTACTGGCTGTCACCTGGCTGAGAGCACTCCTGATGTGAAAATTCACGGTAGGCTGGAGGCTGCCATCAGGAGAACTGGTCACCTGTGGGAGCCCCGGAGCAGCCTCAGAAAACAAATTTTGTTGATGCAATGCTTTTGTTAAAGGCCCACCTTGTGGGGAAGCCTGTGTTCATGATGCCACAGGGCACGGAAGACACTGATTCCTGGGTTTGACCCATCTGTTCTAACCTGCTGAAGCCGCAGTCACATGAATCATTGTCGCCATCTAGTGATGGGTTCAAATTACTGCATGGAGAGACTACAGAGCGAAATGATGCTTCCATTTGGAAATTGCCTTTTTATAAAACTATGTTCAAGATGGGAAACTCTAAGAATAAGCTCTAATGTCTTCTGGCCTTATCTGCATTGGTATCTCAGTACTGTGAAAATAAACACTTATATAGCACTTAATGCTTAGGCACTGTTCTAAAACACGATATATGTTAGGTTATTCACAGCAAGCAAATCATTGCCATGGAGTTGATTCTGACTCATGGAGACCACATCTGTTACAGAGCAGAACTGAGTTCTTTGCTATAATCTTTAGGAAACGGATCGCCAGGCCTTTCTTCTGCAGCATAGCTGGGTGGGCTTGAACCACCAACCTTTCTGTTAGTAGCTAAGAGGACACCATTTGCACCACCCAAGGACCTTCATACCATTTTACCGACAAGTTATATAACTGCAAAGGTACAAAACAATTACCTGGAATAACATAAAGAAACTCACCTGAGGTTGCAGAGCCGGGATTTGAACCTTGGAGGGATGTTACAGTAGCCAGCCTCTCTTATATCAGTGACTTAAAATATAGTTGCTGAAACAATTGGTACCCATAAGTCGTTATCAGTTCCTAGAGATGGGTCTGCAAAATTTTATAAAATACACACTGAAGCAATGCATACTTTTCTGATGCTTTCAAATGAAATATGCTCACGTGCAATAATAGAGGGAATGTTTTTACCTTCATGAAGCCACTGGAATACAATGGAAAGGGCGCCAGACTTGGATTCAAACAGACTTGGAATCAACTAAGCTTGGAAACAATTTCCAACTGGCCATGCAACCTTGAACAAGTCACTTAACCTCTCTGGGCTCCTCTTTTTCCATCTATAAAATAGAAAAAAAAAAAAGTAATTTACATAGTTTGGGAGTTCTTCAAGGCCATATTAAATTTTAGAGTAATTGCTTGAATTGGCCAGCGAATGTGATCCTGAGAGCAAACAGAGAAAGCAGGGGCAGTCGTCATCATGGGTTTCCCCAAATTGTCTGTCCAGTGCAAAGAGAGGTGACAAAGCCAGAGTGCAGCTTTGATCCTAGGTCCGTTGTCCAGAAGTGCTAGCAGTGAACAGTAACATGCTTGCATCTGCATGAGGAGTAAAAAGCTCTGCCTGGGAGATCCGTGTTTTGGTTCTCTTCCAGGATGTTGTCCTTGGCTTGTGCTCCTGAACCCTGCACCCCTGCCTCCCCTCTGCCTCCCAAGAGTCCTTACCAAAGGATCCCTGTGGGAAAGTCACATCTTTGTCACTTGGTTCCAGTTCCACTGCCTTCACTCCGGCCTTTTGTATCAGAGCTCTCTGGAGATTTAAAAAGTAGTTTCCTGATAATTCTTTTAGCCTCTTATCTAAAACTTCTCAGTTACCAACACACTTCTTACCTCAATAAGTGTGTTAAAAACCAATCAAACACTACAAGTTGGTTATCAGACCAAAGTACTAGTGGTTTCTTTGCATGTGTGCGTGTACAGTGTTGTGCTAAGAGCCAGTGGTATAAAAATTCATGGTAATGAAGGAAGATAAACACATAGAGCTAAAAGATTAAAGGGTAATAATTAAAATATAGTAGAGAAAAATATCGGTATCTCATTTTAATAGATTTCTTTATGTTATTCCAAGTATTTGCCTATATTTAATCATCACAGAAAACCCCAATTTAGGCTAGGTGAGTTTCATGATCAACTCTATTTGAGAAGTGAAGGAAATTCACGCACAGAAATTTTAACCGATTTGAACAAATAAGTGAATGACTGAAGCTCCACATGGCGCAGATATTAAGCCTCTACTTGCCCCACAATTATAATTTAACAGTAAAATCCTGATGCAAGATGATTGCCCTTGGTACTTGAGTTAGAAAGAAGGTGCAAATATGGTAGAAGTAAAAGATTAGTTAGACTAATCTTTTAAAAGATAATCAAAACTCTGTATGAATTCACTCAGCAAATACTTATCGAAAATCTGTTGTGTGCCTGGCACCATTTTAGGTGCTGGGAATTGTGCAGTGAACGAAGCCAAGAATGGCATGGTACACAGCGCGTGCATTCCATCTAGTTGGGGAGAAGACAGTAAACAAGAAAGCAAGCAAATGTGTAATAAAAGGTCTGATTATGAAGAAAAACAAAGTAAGGTAACATTTGAGAATGATGGGGGCTGCTCTAAATTGGATGGTCAAGGCAGACCTCTCTAAGAAGGTGCTGTTTGACCAGAGGCTGAAAGAGGCAAAGCTGTGCAAAGATCTAGAAGGCATTTCGGGCAGAGGGAACAGCCAATGTGAAGCCCCAGGGTTGGGTGTCAGCTTGGTTTGTTACTGGGATAATAAGACCACTGTGACCGGAGCACAGCTACTAAGGAGCTGGTGTCAAAGAAGAGGGCAGGGGCCAGATCAAGCTGGCCTTGAGGCTGTGGCCAGAAGTCCAGAGTTTACACTAACTGGGGCAGGGAGCCATGGAGCGTTTTGAGCAGAGGAGTGTTGGGGCCTCATCTGTACATCTTTAAGCCATCATGCTGGCTGCTCTGAGAGAATGGACTGGGGACAAGAGTGGAGGCAGGGACTCCATCCAGTTAAGTGACTATTGCGGTGGTGCAGGAGAAATTGATGGTGCCACAGTGATAGTGACTCAGGATACATTTTTATGGGAGAGACCACAAAACTTGCCAATGCGCTGGATGTGTGAGAAAGAGCCTGAGAAATGGATAAATACAGTAAGACCACTCGCCAAAACAGGAGAGCCCGTGGTACAATTAGTCTTCTGAAACTTATAACTGTATAACTGTACTAATTATTTTGATTTCAGAATCAATTTTTGAAATTGAAAAGAATGTTTAATTCGAGCATCCCTGTAATATGCCACCACCTCTTTGAGGAAAAGCCATGTCTAGCAGCAGCGATGTTCTGCTACCACATGGTACTTAATCGCATACAGAATCCTGAAGCCGACAGTCGCCCTGATCTGGTGGGGTATTTCTAAATGTGCTTATGTAAAATAGTCTCAAAGACCCAGGACTAAAGAATTAGAAAACCATGCCTTCTGGTTAGGACATGTTTATTAATATGAGTAATGGAAGCTTAAACCCTCTACTCTTCTAAGAAGTACAAGGTGAAAGTCCACGGTTCAGTTCAAACGAATGTTAAACATCTGCCTGAGATTTATACTCTCGAGAGGGAAATGTTACAGTGGAAATGGGGTAGAAATGTGCTTTCTTTATAATCCAGTGGCTCTTTTGTGGGGCTTGGAATCTCGAATGTCCAGAAAGCTGTGTAGTACTGAGCTATAATCCTTGGCCTCAAAGATACGGGGACAGTGCCATCACTACCCAAGCATGATTGATAAGAGCAAGGAGACACTGGGGCATAGTTAGCCCAAATCAGGCACAGAGCCAGAACTATATAAATGACAATGATGGACACAGAAACTATTTGACTCATATGCCGAGAAAACTGAAGGCAGAGTAAATTCCAAGAAAATGTGGTTCCTTTGTCAGTCCGTACTTTTACAGAGAAGGACTCCTTTTCAACATTTTAGCTTTGTCTGATGGATACTAATTAGCTATCATCATTTTTTGAGATGAAGAAGAGAGAAAGTTCTAATGGAATATAAACTCTGTAAGGTCAAGATCTTTCTGTCTCATTTTTTGCTGTGTCACCAGCACTTGGAACTGTGCCAAGCGCACATACTTAGCACTCAGTAAATGTTTGTTGAATGAATGAATAAAGGAAAGTTTGGTTAAATTGATAAATCTAAGGGAAAAATATAATATGGAAAGGAATCTTTTCCTTCTGTTTCTTTTTATACAAAAAGCTATGTTGTCAGTTGAAACCTAATAAAAAATTCAGAAGAAACTTTTTTTCTCAGAGGAGCAGCTTGCATCTAATACCACTCTCTTTCTCTGGTGTTTCATTTGAGGCTCTGTTGCCCTACATACTTCTGTCATTCACTGACTGAGCATTAGCAGATCTTCGTCTTGGGTTCCACCAGTTTTTATATGGTTTACATTTCTCATCCATTCTTCATACTCTTCATTGGGTGACACTGCCAACCAGAATGTTAAGCAAATAAATGAAAAGGTGGTAGGCTGTCAACCCCCAAAGCTGGCTTCTTTTGACCTCTCTGTCAATTCTAAGATTCTAAGATCTATGTTGAAGAATCCAACTTACATCAGCTCAATAATCTGTTCTGACCTCCTGTTCATCACCATCACTTTATCTGCCCATAGCTATTGGGTAGCTATGGATGGACACCAGCAAAGAGGGAAGAATGCGAAATGAAAAAGAAATGGGATGGAATACATTCTGTTCCCAGACCAAGCTCCCTTTAGGAAGGCATTTGGTGGGAAAACAAGCCTCACCCTTGCACTGCATAGGCTGGCCTGGAATCTGGTCTAGATCTTAGAAAATGTTATCACTCATCCTCAAGTAACAAGTAGCTCAGTATAAATCTGTCCTTGTTTCCAACATTCTTTGAGTTCTTTGGATTTAAGACCGTTTAGAATGTGTATAAAAAGTCATTCTAAAGTGAGAAAATGAATAGGATACATTCAAGTTGAAAGCCAAGGAGAGATAGTAAGTCTTTCTTATCTCCCTTTTCGGTGACATTACATTTTAAAAATAGGTATGGGGAGGACCCCAAGGGAGGAGTTTTGGTAAAGCTAATCTACTTACAAGTAGAACTTCTTCCAGAATGCAAGAGCCTTTGGTAAATAGTGGTTGGCACATTCTTCCTAAAAGGTAAAAACTTCCTCTCACCCTTTGGCAGGTTTTAAATGACACTTAAGAGAATCAGGCAAAACTTCAAGCCATTGCTAAAAGCTAGTTAATCCAAAACACACAACATCTCCAGCCAGCTGAGGACCAACAAAAAGTTAGGCCTAAGGATTGCAGGATGTTAACAAAAAGTTAGGCCTAAGGATTGCAGGATGTTAATTATGAGCCATAGTTCTGTGATATTTATGGCTTCATGAACCAGACAGAGCTACTCCTGAGTATCATGAAGTGTTCTTTGCAGTGGGGCAATTGCTTACATTTGATGCAAAACTATATACTGTAATGGAAAGAACAACAGTTTTAGTCACAGTGTATTAATTAGGACAGTGACTTTCAAACTTTAGTGCAGATAAAAATCAACTGGGGCAAGTTTGTAGGAAATGCAAATTTCTAGTCTCCACCCAAAGCCTACCCTAAACTCCCTGGGAAGGAAATTAACCCACTTATTTAACATGGAGGAAACCCTGGTGGCATAGTGGTTAAGTGCTACGGCTGCTAATCAAAGGGTCGACAGTTCAAATCCGCCAGGCGCTCCTTGGAAACTCTATGGGGCAGTTCTACTCTGTCCTATAGGGCCGCTATGAGTCGGAATTGACTTGAGGGCACTGGGTTTGGTTGTTGTTTTGATATTTAACATGGAAGACCAGTGAGTCCGTTGCAGATGGTCTGTAAACCACACATTGAGAAACTCTGAACTGGAGTCTGAAGTGAGCGCCTGAGGCCAGGACCCTACACTCAACTCTGAATTACCAGGACCAAGCACTGAGGCTGGAACATGGTAGATGCTCAGTGAATATTTGAGAAATGAAGAGCGGTGAGCATTTATGGTTGCTGGGCCCTGTTCTAAACACTCTACATATATTAATTTATTTAATTCTCACGATAAAATATATACATATATATGTGTGTATATTTATATATATAGCCATCAAGTCAATTCCAACTCATGGTGACCCCGTGTGTTACAGAATAGAACCGCTGTAATCTTTATGGAAGCAGATCAGGTCTCTTTTTCGCAGTGCTGCTGGGTGGGTTTGAACTGCCAACCTTTAGGTTAGAAATCAGGACTGTTATTAGGCTTGGCACTTGCTGGGTGCGCAGCCTGCACACTGTCCAGAAGTTTCACATGGCTGGCTCCTTTGTTACATTCAGCTGTCACCTCCTCAGGTGACCCTCCCTGACCACCTAGCTAAAGTAACATCAATCCTCGCCCCTTCCCATGACTCTGCTCCTTTTCTTTATAGCACTTTACTTTCTAAAATTATCTCGTTTAGCCTATCATCTGACTTCCACCACTAAGATACAAACCCAGGTGGTGTAGTGGTTAAGTGCTACAGCTGCTAACCAAAAGGTCAGCAGTTCGAATCCCCCAGGTGCTCCTAAGAAACCCTATGGGGCAGCTCTGCTGTTTCCTTTATGGTTGCCAAGGCACTGCCAGTGCCTGACTCTGGCAGACACTGCGGAAATGTTTGTTAAATGGATGCATTAACAAATGCATTAGTAAATGCAAACTAAAGGAGTTGTACTTGCTATAGCATTTTGTAGTTCTCTCAGAGCTTCCATAATGTATCATGATAAGAATAAAAAAAACAAAGACTTTTAACCCAAAAATGCCCTCAAAGTTATTTCCTTATCTACTCTGTCCCAAGTCATAACATAAACAGGAGGAAAGGGAGAACTAAATAAGGGTTAAAATGGGAACTCTGCATAGGGTTTTCACCCTATGGCTTCAATATTTTGTTTGAAATGAGCTTCAGGACATCAGATACACTCATGTTCAAACGTTAGTAAAAAACACATCCCCAAACCAAATGTACATGATTTTTAGATTAGCCAGCATTTTCGTTAGCCACACAGTGACTCTGCTTTACGAGTTCAAAAGGCTGTATCTGCACGACACCAAAAGAGCTAGTTAAATCAGTGAAAGTCAGTTGTTCCAAAGGCACGAAGATCAGATAGAATTTGGAGTTCACTCCAAATGACGGATGTGTCAGAATCATTGATTGTGTTGCCACTGCCAAAAAATCATAATCAAGAGCTGATGATCAGGGACTTCGAAAACCCATTGCTGTCGAGTTGGAAAAAGAGGGAAAAAAAAAATTTCCTATTAAATGGGTTTCTCATATGGTATTTTTTTTTTCTTTTCTTCATATGGTATGCCCTAAAACCGTGATTTCTGGAAAAAGGGCTGCTTGCCAGCTGAGGTCATAGCAATACAAACCAAACTCCCAGCGTCTTCCTACCCCTGGTGATCAGGTCACTCTCCTCCTCTTAATGACCGTGGGTTTCAGGCGAAGAAGGTCACTCTCCTCCTCTTAATGACCGTGGGTTTCAGGCGAAGAAGGTCACTCTCCTCCTCTTAATGACCGTGGGTTTCAGGCGAAGAAGGTCACTCTCCTCCTCTTAATGACCGTGGGTTTCAGGCGAAGAAGGTCACTCTCCTCCTCTTAATGACCGTGGGTTTCAGGCGAAGAAGGTCACTCTCCTCCTCTTAATGACCGTGGGTTTCAGGCGAAGAAGGTCACTCTCCTCCTCTTAATGACCGTGGGTTTCAGGCGAAGAAGGTCACTCTCCTCCTCTTAATGACTGTGGGTTTCAGGCAAAGAAGAACTAGGGCCTAGGAATCGCTGCTGAATGAAGCTTTCTGTTCCAAACAAGTTTTACCACTTCCACTGAGATGCCAGACAGTAAGTGTTGAGGTGATGTTGTTGGCTGGAAAATACTCAAAATCAACTAGAAGCTTAAAAAGAAAAAATCTTTCTAAGCTGTTTTCCTTGTTTTTATTCAAGAATGTCTTTTTGCTGTGATCATGCAAAGAGCTGGCCAGACCTGGGTTAGTGTCATTAGTCATCTCAGAGCGTGTGTGTGTGTGTGTGTGTGTGTGTGTAGATCATGGAAAATCCTTTCCACTTTTTGAGGAATTGCTGAGCACCAATCACATTCATTGCAGTCAGTCATGGAAGGGCCGTAGGAAACTTGGAAATGCCAAAGTGGACGAGGAGATGGCGTAGAGGAAGGGGTGTAAGCAGTCACGAGGTCATTCTTACTACAGGAAGGCAAAGATCTTTGCTGAGGCCTTTACCGTGGAAGAATTTTGCCATCCCCCACCCCTTGAGAAAGATTTAGTCAGGATATTTAAAAAAGACAGAGAGGAATTTGTTTTCATACTAAAAAATTCCAAGTGCAATCTGGTCAAAAACAAAGATAATTTCTATCCTCATCACCGAAGCCCTCAAAATCATCAGGGTTAACTCAAAGCCAGGTTTGGGTACTTTTTGTTCTCCCATTTATGAGCAAAACATGATTTGGATTACCAATTTCTCTATGAGGTTCATGTGTAAAGCTGAAAAGCTCTGTCATTTCTTTATCAGAAGCAATAGGAGAAATTCCAAATATGAAGACTCACAGAGATTTATTGCCTCAATTCCCAGCCTGACACTTGGCTCAGTGCAGAGGGTAAGCCGCCAAAAAGAAATCCTCCACAAGGATATGAAGGGAACTGGCCGCTTGCGAAGTCCAGACGTGGGAGTGACACAAACGGGTTTGGGCTTTTACACGGACAACAAAACCCAGTCTGTTTGAAGTCGTATCAATTGATTTCTTGGACATTTCAAATAAGCAAAATTCTGCAGAAAATGGGAGCCAGATGCATTTTTAACTCAGGAGTTCCTTGGAAAAGAGGCAGAAACCAGTCAAACAACATCCTCTACTCTCCTTCTAGCCATCCCCGTAGACTTCCTCTCCAAGCTAGACCCCCAACACGTCTGTGGAGACGATGCTTGAATGACTTTGCCGAGAGGGACAGGGAGAAATTTTTATTCAGATAAAAAGATGAAATGGTATATCTGACTTAAATGTACACCATTTCTTAAAAAAGACCGCATCGAGTTTGGAGAGGCTGCAAACATTTAGCAAGTATAATTTACCGTGAAGCAGGCCCTGTGCTGGCAATTTTTACGGTAACTCTGAGGCGGTGGTGGTTGTTAGCTGCTGTCGAGTCAGCTCCTGACTCATAGCGACCCCATGCACAACAGAAGGAAATGCTGCCTGGTCCTGCGCCATCCCCACGATCTGTTGCAGGTTGCGCTGTTGTGACCCGTAGGGTTTACATAGCTGATTTTCAGAACTAGATCACTGGGCCTTTCTTCTTAGTCTGTCTTGGTCTGGAAGCTCTGCTGAAACCTGTTCAGCATCATAACAACACACAAGCTCACACTAACAGACAGGTGCTCGCTGAGCATGAGATGCCTCGGCCAGGAATCGAACGAGGCCTCCACATGGAAAGCAAAAACTGTGTTGCTGAACCACCGATGCCCCCGTTTAGTGAGGTAGTCGTCGTTGGCTGCCATCAGGTCAGCCCTTGACTCATGAAGACTCCAGGTACAATGAGAAGAGACCATCGTGGTCCATAGGATTTCCTTTTTTTTTTTTTTTTATTGTGAGGCAGAGTGTTGTTATTCCCGTTGCACATCTGGAGAAGCGGAAGCTTATTGAGATTCAGTGATTTGTCAGAGGACACAATGATTGTAAATGGAGAGGATGGGGTTAACTTATCCCAAATTGATCCACGGGGGTTGGAATCCAAATGGAAAGAACCTGATTTCTAAAATTAAGTTTCTTCTACCCTAGCTGCAGTTCTCACCTCCTTGCAGGTGTACAGGAATAAACGGGCAGCCTACGTTCAACCAGGACAGGAGGGGTGTGCAGTTTGTGTGCGCGCTAAGCAGACGATGTAGCACAGAAGCAATCTTCCCCATGGCTCTAACGGGAGGAGAAAGAGGTTTCTCTCCTCTCCCCAATAAGCTTTAGCTTCAGAGATTTAGAATACAAGGAAGCTGTAAGGAAGAAAACAGACTCACCCTGTCATACCTAGCTGCCACCTCGTGAACACCTTGTCCTTTGTACTTGTGACTTTCACGGAAGAGGAAATATTTCTTTCCTCTTAATTGCACATCTGCTGCCCAGAAGCCCCCAAGTTTCCTGGAATTTTTATTAAGCATTCTAGATATTCCAGCATTAATTCTCAGACACCACAGCCTTGGCTGGCAGAGAGCAGGTACGTACCGCGTTCGGTAGAGTCAGTCTCTGGGGATTCTCCCCCTGCTTTCTTTTGCTTTTTCATCCAGTGAAACGGTGCCATTACCGGTTTTTTTTTTGTGTTTTTTTTGGCATGCCAGTACCACCAGAATGGTTTTATTTTGTTGTTGTTGCTGATAACATGCACAACATGGCAATTATATCATTACTTTGATTTACTTTACTATTTCTGAAGTATGCATTAAAAATATATGTTTACACTTTAGAAATGTAACACATTAGAGAAGTCCTCTGTAAACATAACTCTTTCTCAATACATTTTCCTGCTTTGTTCCATACATAAATAACTTAATCTACAAAGTCATAAATAAAACTATCAGCTCTTATGGCCTAAAACTATATATAAACTTTGCTTTATTTTATGAGCTTAATGAAAGTGATTTTTATTTTATAAATAACATGCAGTATTTGCAGTTTTTATTATGAATCAAATGATTTATCATCACAATTATTATTGTCTACCAGTTACGCCAATAATAGACTTTGCAGTGCACTTGATAAAGATGTCGTGTGTTTAAAAAGTCAGAATGACCAAATGATGCAATTCTTAAAACAACTGTAGAGAATATTGCTATTCAAATACTACTAAGGCTTATTAAAATCACTTCATCATGTCTAAAAGAACAAAAACTACAACTAAAGAGTGAAGGCTTGTCCCATCATTAACTACAGAAACACAAGCTTAAACAAATCTAAAACTTAAGAAACAATAATATCAGATTAAGACCATATTAGTTTCAGGAAAAATATGCCATTGAGATTCTGTTGCGGAAACAAAAACTTTTTCTAAAATTTATTTTTAATGCTCACTTTGGTTAGTTAAAACATTCAGGGTAAAAATAATGACACACGGAATTGATCTTAGAAAGACATAATTATGATTGCTCATATAGAACACTTGATTATTCAGTTTATGTTTAATGACTTAAAAAAAAAAAAACCTGTTGCCACTGAGTCGATTCTGACTCATAGCAACCCTTTAGGACAGAGCAGAACTGTCCCATAGAATTTTCAAGGAGAAGCTGGTGGATTCCAACGGCCAATCTTTTGGTTAGCAGCCAAGCTCTTAACCACTGTGCCACCAGGGCTCCAGTTTAATGACTAGAAACCCTTATTTCTTCAGGAAAAAAGGTAACATTTTTTTGGTCTGAAAGACACTTCCTACCTAATGATTTATGAGATAACCACTCAAGATTTATTAGGTAAGCACTCAAATTACTTTTATGTAATAAAAGTAAAAACGAATTTTGCAAGTTGGGTATGTTTCATTTTATACCTTTTTTTAGGCCTTTATTTATAGGGTATAAAACTTAGAGAAACATTCTCAACTAATATCTTCATTAGATTTAAATGATTCAAACTACAAGCAATACTAAGTTGAACACTGTCATTACTTTTAAAATCTAAGTCTCTAAAAGTTTTATTTTTCAATACAAAAGTGATCTGGTTCACATTAACTGCCAGCCAAACTTTATGTTTAAAAAACTAAACACTCTTTGTTAAAGGGCAGATTATAAGAAATGTTTTTCATGCTCACACAGAAAACAGGAATATGATATACATAATGAATCTAAATAAAAATTCACAAATGGTGGCTGAAATTCTGTCAACTTTCAGCTGAGTACAACATAAATCCACAGTTATTATTCATAAACAATTCAAAATTAAAGTTTATAATGGAAATGTCAACAAGTCATAACTACTTCATCACTACTGATGGGTTCTACCATGCTTTCAACCACACACTGCAGAAGTGCACATCTGATAGACAGACTGTTTAGAAAATTAAAGCTATCAGAGCTATAAATAAGGGATACATAAATGCGATATACGGCGATGCCAATGCATTAGGGCTGTTAAAAAAAAAAAAAAAAGAATAAGATGTGACGTGAACCCATCTGATAGTTCTCTCCATGAGCCACTTTCCACTCATTTATAAAGCTATGGTTCTGTAATTCTTTTAAAGAGGAAAATGTTTCTACACTGCTGCATGCGGTAATTTCATCCTACATTCTTGACTACAAGGCAATCTTCAAATACTCTTGCAAAGCTGGACATATATCAAGATTTCTTCAGAAAGTCAGCTTGTCATATTTTCAACAGCCGTCCATGGTCTCCCTCACCGCAGTCAGATTGGCTGCCGCTGAGGCCGCCCCAGGGCCACAACCACTCGCCATGGCTGAGGCCGATCAGGCCGACGGAGGCGAGGAAGGGCCTGACCCGGAACTGGAGCGCCTTCCTTTCTCCTGCCCATTACTGGTTTTGATGTATTAATTAGGATAGGATTTCCCATCCCAGAAATCTCATCTGCAAGATAAGGAAAGAATAAAAAATGCTAACAGATAGTCATCGCAGGTATTTGGTTATTTCTCTGCTCTTGATTTTGAATTCTCATCTCTATTTCTTGGGCACTTATGTGTCAGCAAAGAAAGTCATGGACATTTTGGCATGGTGTGTGTGTGTGTGTGTGTGTGTAATCAGACCTGCTCCTGACATTTGTGGTGCTAGCATGGTGTGTGTGTCTGTGTGTGTGTGTATAATCAGACCTGCTCCTGACATTTGTGGTGCTAGCTAGCATGATGTATGTCTGCGTGTGTGTGTGTGTGTATTCAGACCTGCTCCTGATATTGTGGCGCTAGCATGGTGTGTGTGTAATCAGACCTGCTCCTGACATTTGTGGTGCTAGCATGGTGTGTGTTTGTGTGTGTGTGTGTGTGTGTGTGTGTGTGTGTGTGTGTAATCAGACCTGCTCCTGACATTTGTGGTGCTTTGGGCAAAAGTACACCTGAAGGCCCACAAACCATATACCTAAATATTTAAAATTTATAAATCAAGAAAATAAACTGTTAAATAGAATATGCTGTATTTCTCCACCTTGGCAAATATGACTATACAGTGACCTGGAAAGCCAGGTTTGGGTTTAGAATTCTCAGATTCCTTGGAGTTCTGCACCAGAGTGCAGTGGTGCAGGGAGATCCGCCTGCCCCTCGTTCTTTTGTTCCCACCCTCAGCTCTGCAATGCATCACAACCAGCTCCACAGCCATGCCGACCACATGGTCCACACAGCCAAGTTCCATCCTCAATGCCTAGCAAACACCAGCTTTCTGGCCCACATTGAGCCCAGGGGTGCACATCCCACTGATGCAGTCCACCTCAGAATGTCAGACCCCGAGAAAAAGCCTTTGCAGGCTCCAAAAAAAAAGAGGCTCAAGGTCATTTGGGTAGGGAATTTCAGGGCCCTGTGTATCCAGAGGAGCCCTGATCGTGCAGTGGTTAAGAGCTCAGCTGCTAACCAAAAGATCGGCAGTTCAAATTCACCAGCTTTGAAATCCTGTGGGGCAGTTCTACTCTCTCCTGTAGGGTCATTATGAGTCGGGATCGACTTGACAGCAATTGGTTTATGTATCCAGAGCACGGTCTCAAAGGACGCAGGCTCTGAACGGCTTCTCATCCCACAGTGGTTGGGGGAGGCAGGCTAGAGGAAGGCCAGAGCGGAGCCCTCCACTGTGGAGTCCAGAGCAGAGGCACCTCTTGGCCTGATCTGGGTGGTACTTGGAATTAATGTCCCCTTTTGTTAACATGGTTAAGTGAGAATCGATCTTATTCACTGGACACCTTTCATCCATAGCTATCAGGGAGCAGTGAAAGGCATCTCAGAGGAAAATCTGGAACAAGAGGCACCAGATACGTAGCTTCACATAGGGCAGGACTGGATGTCAGTGAGGATTATGCAATTTGCTCTTAGAATTGCGTGTCTACTCCTCTGATTTCCTCTTCCAGTTTCAAATGATCCAAAGCCAATGAAGAAGCAGAGCCTGTTAAATATTCTGAAGGAGTCACCATTAACAATGCGTTATTATCTAACCTGGAAATAACTTTAATTAAGAGGAGGGAGTACAAGCACATATTTCACTGTCATAAATTTCTTTAGAGGATGAAACAGGCAGGAGGCAGAGAAATACGTTCTGAAAGATTTGAGGGAGGGAAGAGTTTCTTGGGATTACATTTGTTCCAAGTGAGGGTGGCTGTGAGCCCCTGCCTGTCTAAGCCCCTGAGATCCTTTCCTGCCTCTATCAGTGATAATAACAGCAATAATAATAAAAACCAAACCAAACCCGGTGCCATCGCGTAGATTCTGACTCACAGCTACCCTATAGGACAGAGTCGAACTGCCCCATAGAGTTTCCAAGGAGCGCCTGGCGGATTCAAACTGCCAGCCCTTTGGTTAGCAGCCGTGGCACTTAACCACTGCACCACCGGTGTTTCGCTAATACTTAAATGGTACTTACTCTTTGTCAGGCACTGTTCTAAAGGTTTTACATATATTTACTTTTTAATTTGCACAAAAGCCCTATAAAGTATTATTATTGTTCTCATTTTACAGAGGAGGAAAGTGAGGCACATAAAGGTTAAAAAAAAAAGAACTTCCCTAAGGTCACATAAGGAGTCCCTGGGTAGCATAAATAATAAAGCGCTTGACTACTAAATGAAAAGTTGGCTGTTCCACCCACCCAGAAGTACATCAGAGGAAAGGCCTAAAAGTCTGTTTCCAAAAGGTCTTGAAAACCCTGTGGAGTACAGTTCCACTCTACACACAAGGGGTTGCCATAAATCACAATCAGTCCAACAGCAACTGTTTTCTCGTTGTTGTTGTTGTTGTTGAGGTCACATAGACAATAAAGTCCAATGCTGGGATTTGAACCCAGTCAGCTTGGTTTTGTGCACCCAGCAACAGTTTCTACCGCTTCTTCAGAAAGTCTATCACCCAGGGACCAGCCAGCTCAGCCACTTGGTCACCCTCCACTCTGCCCTGCCTCCCCAGGTAACCATGCATTTACTCCTGACAGTTGGAGGTTTGGCCTGAAGAGTAGTTGTCTCTTTCGCTGACCTGGCACTTTCTTCTTCCTGCGGGATGAGTACACCTCCTCCTTCTCAGGTCCAATAGCCATGACCTACCAGAGCCAACGAAACCCTAACATTCCAAAATTCTCTCCACACCTAACTGGACTTAAGAGGAGCTTTGTGCAAGAGGATTTATTCAGTCTTTGGTCTTCTTTTTTTTTTTTTTGGTCTTTAAGGTTTTCAATAAATTAGGGACTGCGTCTTATTTTTCTTTATTCCAGCTCCTAGTAGAGTTCTTTGCACATAAGAGGTGTACAAAAATGATTAAATAAATGAAGTTTTACTGTATTCTCAAATAAGCCTGGGTTTTAATCTGGCAGTTGAATGGCTATAAAAAGCACAACAGCATTTGTATAAGAATTCCAAATTCAGTCCTCATGGATGGGCATGAATATGGAAAGTGTATATGTAACCCATTGCTGTCGAGTCGATTCTGACTCATAGCGACCCTATAGGACAGAGTAGGACTGTCTCATAGGGTTTCCAAGGAGTGCTTGGTGGATTCGAACTGCCGACCTTTTGGTTAGCATCCGTACCTCTTAACCACTACGCCACCAGGGTTTACAGAGTATATGTATGAGGGTCTATATTTAAAGTACCTATTCAAAGAGGTGATATTGTATACTAGTTAAGTGCCTAGACCCTAGAGACAAATTCCCTGCTACTTACTGGCTGTGATGGTTAAGATTGTGCGTCAGTTTGACTGGGCCTTGATTCTCAGTGGTTTGCAGTTATGTAATGATGTAGTTTGGCAGTTATGTAATGCTGCAATTTGGAAATTGTGTAATGATGTAGTCATCCTCCATTATGTGATCTGACGTGATCAGCCAATCATTTGTAAGAGGAGTCTCCTTATGGGTGTGGCCTGCATCCAATATATATATGGATGTTCTGGCAAAGCTTGCTTGCTTGCTCTGAATCCTATTTCTGGCTCATCATCACCTGATGTCCGGTTCTAGGGACTTGAACCAGCAGCCTATCACCTGATCTGCTGACCTTGGGATTCCTCAGCTTATGCAGCCCTGTGAGCCAGCAGCCTCTCATCTAACCTGCCAAATCTGGGTTCATCAGCCCCTGCAATCACGTGAGTCAGGAGAAGTCTCCAGCCAATGCCTGACCCATGGACCTTAGGACTTCCCAGCTGCCACAACAGCATGAGCCATTTCCTTGAGATAAGTCGATAGATAGATAGATGGATAGATGAGATAGATTAGATTAGATAGATAGACAGACAGACAGATAGATAGATGATGGGTAGGTAGGTAGGTAGATTAGATTAGATAAGATACATAACATACAGAGATAGATGCTTCTCTGGAGAACCCAGTCTAAGACACTGGCTGTGGGACTTTGGCATGTTATTTAAACACTTTGTGCCTTGGTTTCTTTGTCACAGTGATGATGATACTAGCTGCCACTCCAGGGGAATATTGCTGAGGATTAACTGAATTAATCAAAGGAAAGCACTTTGAACAGTACCTGGCAAATAGTAAGTCCTCTGTGAATGTTAGCTGTCATGCCAAACCATCCCATAATTTAAGCACAAATAGGGCATCTTTCAACATATAGAATAGTTGCATTTTTTAAGGGACTGGTAAAGTAGTTAACCATATTTTCTCTTTATGGTTATTAAGAGAACAATTAATAATAACAGTTAAAAGGATTTAACCAGAGATAAAAGAATGTAATAAATGCTGCATTAGCCACCAAGTGTTGCCAGTGTAACAGCTACATGGAGGAAACACAGCTTGCAGAGACAGGGTCTTGGCTATAGTAGTATTAGCTGACCCACTACTCTCCTTCCTCCTGTGAGCAGGCTTCACCCTTCTGAAAATAACAAGGAGCAAGGACATCAGTCTTAGCTCTAGTCTGCTACTGTTGCTCCAGGCTCACTCCAACAAACACCAAGAGAATAAACCCGACCCTTCCCAGACCAGTGTCTCATCCATTCAGCCAAGGCAATTGGCACAACAGGTGATACAATGGGAATCCACAAATGTATTTGTTCACATTTTCCACACTGAAGCCAGAGGGAATTGGGCAGGACTGCAATATCCAAGATGTCCTGAAATATAGAAGCCAGTTTAAACCCTTTTTGGAGTCCAGATTCCTTCCCTCGTTATCCTAACTTTTGCTGTGGGAACCCTTTCTCGGACATTCTCCAAGGCGAAGCTTGGAGCACCTTTAGTACATCTAGCCAGTTGCCATGGAGTCGATTCAGACTCATTGTGACCCCGTGTGTGTCAGAGTAGAACTGTGCTTCTTGGGGTTTTCAATGGCTGATTTTTTTGGAAGTAGGTCCCCAGGCCTTTCTTCCAAGGTGCCTCTGGGAGGACTCAAACTCCCAGTATATTGGTTAGCAGTCAAGCATGTTAACAATTTGTACCACCTAGTTACTGCTTAGAGCCCCAGTGGCACAGTGGTTCAGAGCTTGACCGCTGACCGAAATGTCGGCAGTTCTAACTCCCTAGCCACTCTGCGGGAGAAAGATTGGCAGTCCGCCTCTGTAAAGATTATAATTACCGCCTTGGAAACCCTACGGGGCAGCTCTACTCTGTCCTGTAGGGTCACTATGAGTTGCAATCAACTAAACAGCATACAACAGGAAGTTACTGCTTATTTCATTGACTTGTGGGTTTCTCATTATAATATCATTTCTGTTGGCACGGTAACCAGTGTAATGTCGAACTGGTCCTTTAACTCGTTTTAGGTCACATCCATGTTCTTGGCCTCCCATCTAAGAATGTTAACATTTCATTGTTTCCTCCTACTTCTTTTGTATGTTTCTCCACAAGGACTCATTGGCCTGATAATGTTTTTCCTAAATTTATTACCATTTTATCTTATTTCTACTAGATATATTTAATACCTTTCTCTTCCCCAACACAACAGACTACTCCTCTGATACCTATTCAAAAGCATCGAAGTCACATTTTTATTTCAGCGAAGTGTTCCAAACATCATTCAGTGCAAGGTGAGGTGACTGTTACCACGGGTAGTTTTTATACATCAGATGCTAGCTCAACAAATTCGGAACAGATTATTTCTTTTAAGAGCGATTTTGCTTACAGATGTGCCTAAGATACCAGAATTGGTTGGTAAAATGTATAGTATTATATTTTCACACAAATAATGTGCGTCTTCTATCTGTTTGCCAACTTCACCCTCCCTGCTTCAAGGTATTTTTTTACATGTTGCTGTAAAAAAAAAAAAAAAAATTAGCATGCCACACTTACAAAAATACCTCAGGAGGAAGGGCAAGGTGGGCAAACAAAAGGAGACGGTGCACTTATTTGTGTAAAAATACGGTAATACCCTATTGGATCCTGGAGGAATTCCTGGGTATAAATGATTAAGAGCTAGGCTGCTAATTGAAAGGTTGAAGGTTTGAGTTTACCCAGAGGTGCCTTGGAAAAAAGACCTGGTGACCTGCTTCTGAAAAATCAGCCATTGAAGACCCTCTGGAGCGCGGTTTTACTCTGACACACATGGGGTCACCATAAGTCGGAGTCAAATCCACGGCAACTGGTTGGTGTTTTGGATCCTGGAGCCATAGTGATAGCAAGAACGCAGAGCTTTATGACACTTATAAATTAAATTAAATTAAAAACACAAACCCATTGCCTTTGAGTCAATTCCGACTCATCTCCACCCTTTTTAGCTGTCCTTTATTGAGTTTCTGCTCATTGCCTGGCAACTATCAGACATTTGCTATCAAATTTGATCTCTGCAAGGACTACTGTTCCTATTCTCCAGGCTAAGAGATGGAGGTTCCTATGGTAACACAGCTGGTAAGTGAAAGCACCAGGGTCCAAAACCAGGTGGCTCAGACCACAGCTCACAGGCTCTTTCTACTCTGCAGCCAGCCTCTCAGCACGAGGTCCCTCATCCCTGCAGCACACTTGGGAAAGGAGAGCTGAAATTCAAAGAGCCCTTCCAATTTGTGCATTTAAGGTTGGGAAAAAAATGGTCACTGCAATGAACCGTGAAAGGGAAATGAAACTTTTAGATTGCTGGTTGATTGACTAATCCTTCAACAGTACTTCATTTACCCCCAGTGTTTTCCTCCAGAAAGAAAGTAATAAACTTCAAGGAAAAATGTAATGCTATTAAAATTTATACTCACTAAAACAATTGGACTTGACTTTCGGAAGTCAGTGATACTGATAAGATGTCCTCAAGGGGAGGGAGACTCTCGAGATAAATAGAAGCCTCGAAGATTTGTGTGAGGCATTACATGTTTTTGGCTTATTCACATCTTTTTTTTTTTTTGCACTGAAATCAGTTGCCATTGAGGCGATTCTGACACGTGGCTACCCCATGTGTGTCAGAGTTGACTTGTGCTCCACAGAGTTTTCAGTGGCTGATTTTTTAGGGTAGATGGCCAGGCCTTTTTTCCATGGTTGCTCTACATGGACTCAAAAGTCCAACCTTTCTGTAAACAGCCGAGCATGTTAACCATTTGTGGTATAATACTGTCATACCTTCCAAGAGACGATGTCTACCCTAAACCCAAAAACACCACGGTCCATCTTTCCCCTATGAGTTTTATCCCTCAGCTCAGACAGCGACACCTTTTACAATGTATAGAATCCCCCTTTAGCGATTCCTTTTTCTGATGATTTGAGATCTTACCTATTTTACCACGTTTTATTAATCCTGGAGCTCCTCAGACACAAGGTTTTCATTTAATATTTAACTTTGGCACAGAGTACATTTTTAAGTTTCTCCAGCCCAAAGCTTGGAAAAGAGCTAAGGAAAAGTAGCCAGGAGAACTCTACAACAATATTTTTTAAACCCTCATATGTCCAGATTTTAAAATGCATACATTTATCTTTTCTTCAGGAGCAGCAATAACTCTAAGCTGACAATATTTTTATTAATGCTCTTGGTAACAGCTGGTGGACCCAATGTGTTTTTAAAAAAAAAAAATGAAGAAAGAAAGAAACCTCAAATACTTCCCATTTACCCCTGATGACCTGGCTCAGTCTGTGAGAGGGTTAGGAGTCTTTCTTTCATAAAATCACATTTCATTAGGATGAAAGTTTTATTCCCACACAAATACATTGCCGCCCATCATCACCGCTTCAGTCGATTATCAAAAAGGCGGATCAATGTATGCTGCACCCTGCCACAGAGCCTCTGAATCACCTGGGCACGCCAAGCACGGAGGTCCGTGATGTTCAGAAGACAAGCAGATGTCCCAAAATAAAGAAGTGAGAAGTAAAGATAATAATAACAGTAACAAGTCCTACTTATCAGAATGAGTTAGCATGAGAAAGCAACATTAGAATTATTTCAAATTCTGAGATCTGTCAAAGGACTGTGTCTCCTCATCCTCCTTTTGATTGTGATATAGATTGTCACAAGCTAGCATACCTGCACGTAATGAAAATTTTATTGAGATTAGAATATAATTAACCCAATTTCAGATTCAAATCAAAAATATAATTTGGTGACGTGAATGCAGAGTTTTAGGGGCAAAATAAATGTTCCTTTTAGCCAAAAAGGCCCTACATTTCTGGATATGGGAACCCCATAAACCCAAACTCTAGAAAGCTAAAGAAAGCCACAAAAGAGACTATTGGTTTTTTGTTTCGTTTGCACAGTTCTCCCCACAATCAAGCACCAAGCCACCTGGGCTCATTTTACACATCCTAAAACGACCACAGGAGACTCATCTCCTGATTGCTGAGTGGGACCTTCAGGTGGTGTGGACAGACGCACACCAAGAGCTGATATTTATGAATCACTAGCTACCAGGCTTGTGGACACAGATAGCAGGCTGGATTGACACAGTGGCTGCAACAATGGGCTCGAACATACCAATGATTATAAGGATGGCACGGGACCAGGCAAAGTTTCGTTCTGTTATATGTAAGATATGAGTTGGAGCCAACTTGACAGCAGCTAACAACAACAAGTTATCAAGCATTGTATATGGAAAATATCACTCCTGACAACACTCAAGTGTAGTACATACTACTAGTTATCACTAGTTATACAAGAGTGTGAGGTGCAGGAGGTGAGGCACTTGGCCAAAGTCACAGACCGCGAACAGCAGAGGCAGCATTTAAACCTAAGGGGTTGGTCCAGATCCCACACACGTAACCCCCTCGCCATGCTGTTTCTCACCAGCGTGGCCTAGCCCTGAAACTCTCGCCCGACCCTACATCTTCTCGTCCCTGAGGTGTCACACCCTCAGAAACGCTCCACCTGCCCAGCCCTCAATTCCAGGTTGTCCCTTATTCCTTCTCACTGGAAGAGTTGTCTCTATTAGAGAATGCCACCACTCCCAGTTGCTGTCAAGTCAATCCCACTTATGGTGACCCCACGTGTGTCAGGGTAGAATTGTGCTCCTGATTTTTTCGAAAGTAGATCTCTAGGCCTTTCTTCTGAGATGCCTCTGGGCGAGCTCCATCTGCCAGCCTTTCAGTGGTCAACTGAGCTCTAATGGTTTGTACCACCCAGGAACCCCCTGTTAAAGAATAAAAATGAGAAAAAAACAAACCTGTTGCCATCAAGTCAATTCCAACTCAGTGACCCTATAGGACAGAGTAGAACTGCTCCATAGGGTTTCCAAGAAGCACCTGGTGGATTCAAACTATCAACCCATTGGTTTGCAGCTGTAGCTCTTAACCACTAAGCTACCAAGGTTTCTTGTTGAAGAAGAGGTAAAAGTTAATCTTATCAACAGTATCTCCAATGTGAGACTGACATAGTAGGTTAACCTTATCAAAAAGTATTTGCATGTCAAAAGAGGGTTTGGCTAACCCAAATTAACAGTACACAAGAGGATTTTGTTGTATCTTGGTTGTTTTTGTGGTGTCTTTAGTATTAAAAGCACAGCATTAGGCATAAGAAAGACGTTGAAATCCTAGCTCTGCCAATATCAGCTACATGAGGTGAGGCAAATAACATAATATTCTGAGTCTCTATTTCCTCGTCTGTTTAAAATTAAAAAAAAAAAGTGATAACACTTCACAGGACTGTTATCCTAATAGAATAAGATGCTGTAGGTCAAGCACCTAAAGCAGGGACTGGCATGTGGGAGGCATTCAGTTCATGTCAGTCCTTACCCTGTTCTCCCAGAACTTTCCAGAACACCAGAGCTTTGAGGTTAACATGACATAGACTGTCATCATTTTGCCAGGGAAACTGGATTGGCAATGTTTTTCCTTGTTAATACAAACGGGTCAGCCATTCTGCTATCTGCCTTCTTGGCAGCCTGCATTCCATTCATATGCTTGCTGGAAAAGGAGAACTGGTCAGCATAGACTTTGGAGGGGCACTGCAGCATCACTCAGGAGACCTGTATTCACAATCTTGGTGTGTTGCTAGATTATATGCCAAAATGGCATAGACTGCTTTTGAAAGAGATTCATCAGCATCACCTACAATCTTATCCATATTAACTACTATGTCCCAGGTGTTGGCTAAGGCCTGCAGAATGCAGAAATAAAAGCCAGTGACCTGAGTTCAGCGTCAGAAACGCATCAGAGCAACACTGGCGCCGGACGTCCCGGTTCTTCCCAGAATGGCCTGGAAGGACAATTGGCAGAATTGGCCTGGAAGGAGGAATGTAGGGGCAGTCTAAGCTCGGGGGCATTGAATAGAGTAACGGATGAAGTGCTTGACATGTATGGCCTTTTCCAGACCGCCACATCTTTCTCCTGATGACAGAAGCATCTCCAAGCAGCTGATGGGGTTGCTATAAGTTGGAATTGACTCGACTGACACCTAACAACAACAACAGCAACCTTAAGGAGCCCTGGTGGTACAAAGGTCAGCCGCTCACCTATTAACCCAAAGGCTAATAGCTGGAACCCACTGGCAGCTCTGAGGGAGAAAAGACCTGTAAAGATGACAGCCGAGAAAACCCTCTGGGGCACATGGGGTCGCTGCATCAAGTAGAGCATGGAATTCACTTTTTAAAAAGTAATTTTGTGGAGGCGGTGCCAAGATGGCGGACTAGGTGGACGCTACCGCGGATCCCTCTTTCAACAAAGACTCAGAAAAACAAGTGAATCGATCACATACATAACAATCTACGAACTCTGAACAACAAGCACAGACTTAGAGACGGAAAAACGAACAAATACGGGCAGACAGCGACTGTTTTCAGAACTAGGAGCCAGCGTACCAGGCAGGTGACCTTTGGAGCCCGATCTGGGGCAGAGCCCGGGGGGGCAGACGGCACAGACAAGGGGCCCAGCCCTACCCCCCCAAACCCATCCCAGGACGGAGTCTAGCTGGTTGGCACGGGCGGCGTAGCGGCGCAGCCGGAGGGAGAAGCACCCGGGAGGCAGTGACTGATCTTGGAGCGGGGAGAGCAGCGTCCCAGCTGGGGAGCCGTCCCGCCGGGAGTTTGGCGGGAAGCGGGCGGGGCACGAGTGGGGGGGTCAGCTATATTTCCCTAAAGCGACCCCGGGGCGGGGCCCACACGTTCGTGCGCGGGGACGCCCACCCAGTTCGCTTGTGTGGCGCGGCGCACTGGAGGGAGAAGTCCCCGGGAGGAAGTGACTGGTCTTGGAGAGGGGAGAGCAGTGTCCCAGCCGGGGAGCCGTCCCGCTGGGATTTTGGCGAAAGCGGGCGGGGTGTGAGTGCGGGGTCCAATTATATTCCCCCGAATTGATCCAGGGGGCGGCCAACCTGGTCGTGCGGGTGATGCCCACCCAGTTCGCGCGAGCGGTGCAGCGCACCGGAGGGAGAAGTCCCCGGGAGGAAGTGACTGGTCTCGGAGCGGGGAAAGCAGCGTCCGAGCCAGGGAGCCGTCCCGCTGGGATTTTGGCTAAAGCGGGCGGGGCGTGAGTGCGGGGTCCAATTATATTCTCCTGAATAGACCCTGGGGGCGGGCCCACCCGTTCGTGCGGGAGACGCCCACCCAGTTCGCGTGACCGGTGCCGCACACCGGAGGGAGAAGTCCCCGGGAGGAAGTGACTGGTCTCGGAGAGGGGAGAGTAGCGTCCCAACCGGGGAGCCGTCCCGCCCGGATTTTGGCGGACGGGGGCGGAGCGTGAACGCGGGGATCAGCTCTATATTCTGTGGTGCTACACTCGTAGCTCTCTGATCCCTCCCCCACCCTCCCCAGGCGGCTCCATTAACATCCGAATACCCGGAGCCAGAGGGAGAATTCAGATAGGGATCTGACTGCATTTTTTTTAGCTGATTACCTGGAAAATCTAGTTTCCCAGTGATGGCTCGGAGACAGCAGTCCATATCAAACCACATAAAGAAACAGACCATGACAGCTTCTCCAACCCCCCAAACAAAAGAATCAAAATCTTTCCCAAATGAAGATACAATCCTGGAATTATCAGATACAGAATATAAAAAACTAATTTACAGAATGCTTAAAGATATCACAAATGAAATTAGGATAAATGCAGAAAAAGCCAAGGAACACACTGATAAAACTGTTGAAGAACTCAAAAAGATTATTCAAGAACATAGTGGAAAAATTAGTAAGTTGCAAGAATGCATAGAGAGACAGCATGTAGAAATCCAAAAGATTAACAATAAAATTACAGAATTAGACAACGCAATAGAAAGTCAGAGGAGCAGACTCGAGCAATTAGAATGTAGACTGGGACTTCTGGAGGACCAGGGAAGCAACACCAACATAGCTGAAAAAAAATCAGATAAAAGAATTTAAAAAAATGAAGAAACCCTAAGAATCATGTGGGACTCTATCAAGAAGAATAACTTGCGAGTGATTGGAGTCCCAGAACAGGGAGGGGGGACAGAAAACACAGAGAAAATAGTTGAAGAACTCCTGACAGAAAACTTCCCTGACATCATGAAAGACGAAAGGATATCTATCCAAGATGCTCATCGAACCCCATTTAAGATTGATCCAAAAAGAAAAACACCAAGACATATTATCATCAAACTTGCCAAAACCAAAGACAAACAGAAAATTTTAAAAGCAGCCAGGGAGAAAAGAAAGGTTTCCTTCAAGGGAGAATCAATAAGAATAAGTTCAGACTACTCAGCAGAAACCATGCAGGCAAGAAGGGAATGGGACGACGTATACAGAGCACTGAAGGAGAAAAACTGCAAACCAAGGATCATATATCCAGCAAAACTCTCTCTGAAATATGAAGGAGAAATTAAGATATTTACAGATAAACACAAGTTTAGGGAATTTGCAAAAACTAAACCAAGACTGCAAAAAATGCTAAAGGAGATTGTTTGGCCTGATGACCAATAATATCAGGTACCAGCACAATACAACGTCACAAAACAGAACGTCCTGATATCAACGCAACTCAAATAGGGAAAGCACAAAAACAAACAAATTAAGATTAATTCTAAAAAATAAATAAATAAACAAAATAATACACATAACAGGAAATCATGGAAATCAATAGATAAACGATCACAATAATCAAAAAGAGGGACTAAATACAGGAGGCATTGAACTGCCAGATGGAGAGTGATACAAGGCGATATAGAAGGATACAAGTTAGGTTTTTACTTAGAAAAATAAATAATAAGGTAACCACAAAAAGGAATATCAATTCCATAACTCAAGAAAAAAGCCAAGAAAAACGTAACGACTCAACAAACACAAAATTAAACATTATGAAAATGAGGATCTCACAAGCTACTAAGAAAAACGTCTCTGCACAAAAAAGCATGTGGAAAAATGAAATGGCCAACAACACACATGAAAAGGCATCAAAATGACAGCACTAAAAACTTATTTATCTATAATTACGCTGAATGTAAATGGACTAAATGCACCAATAAAGAGACAGAGAGTCACGGACTGGATAAAGAAACACGATCCATCTATATGCTGCCTACAAGAGACACACCTTAGACTTAGAGACACAAACAAACTAAAACTCAAAGGATGGAAAAAAAATATATCAAGCAAACAATAAGCAAAAAAGAAGAGGAGTAGCAATATTAATTTCTGACAAAATAGACTTTAGACTTAAATCCGCCACAAAGGATAAAGAAGGACACTATATAATGATAAAAGGGACAATTGATCAGGAAGACATAACCATATTAAATATTTACGCACCCAATGACAGGGCTGCAAGATACATAAATCAAATTTTAACAGAATTGAAAAGTGAGATAGACACCTCCACATTTATAGTAGGAGACTTCAACACACCACTTACGGAGAAGGACAGGACATCCAGTAAGAAGCTCAATAGAGACACGGAAGACCTACTTACAACAATCAACCAACTTGACCTCATTGACTTATACAGAACTCTCCACCCAACTGCTGCAAAATATACTTTTTTTTCTAGTGTACATGGAACATTCTCTAGAATAGACCACATATTAGGTCATAAAACAAATCTTTGCAGAATCCAAAACATCGAAATATTACAAGGCATCTTCTCAGACCACAAGGCAATGAAGCTAGAAATCAATAACAGAAAAACTAGGGAAAAGAAATCACATACTTGGAAAATGAACAATACCCTCCTGAAAAAAGACTGGGTTATAGAAGACATCAAGGAGGGAATAAGGAAATTCTTAGAAAGCAACGAGAATGAAAATACTTCCTATCAAAACCTCTGGGACACAGCAAAAGCAGTGCTCAGAGGCCAATTTATATCAATAAATGCACACATACAAAAAGAAGAAAGAGCCAAAATCAGAGAATTGTCCCGACAACTTGAACAAATAGAAAGTGAGCAACAAAAGAACCCATCAGGCACCAGAAGAAAACAAATAATAAAAATTAGAGCTGAACTAAATGAATTAGAGAACAGAAAAACAATTGAAAGAATTAACAAAGCCAAAAGCTGGTTCTTTGAAAAAATTAACAAAATTGATAAACCATTGGCTAGACTGACTAAAGAAAAACAGGAAAGGAAACAAATAACCCAAATAAGAAACGAGAAGGACCACATCACAACAGAGCCAAATGAAATTAAAAGAATCATTTCAGATTACTATGTAAAATTGTACTCTAACAAATTTGAAAACCTAGAAGAAATGGATAAATTCTTGGAACGATACTACCTACCTAAACTAACACATTCAGAAGTAGAACAACTAAATAGACCCATAACAAAAAAAGAGATTGAAACGGTAATCAAAAAACTTCCAACAAAAAAAAGTCCTGGCCCAGACGGCTTCACTGCAGAGTTCTACCAAACCTTCAGAGAAGACTTAACACCACTACTACTGAAGGTATTTCAAAGCATAGAAAAGGACGGAATACTACCCAACTCATTCTATGAAGCTACCATCTCCCTGATACCAAAACCAGGTAAAGACATTACAAAAAAAGAAAATTTTAGACCTATATCCCTCATGAACATAGATGCAAAAATCCTCAACAAAATTCTAGCCAATAGAATGCAACAACACATCAAAAAAATAATTCACCCTGATCAAGTGGGATTTATACCAGGTATGCAAGGCTGGTTTAATATCAGAAAAACCATTAATGTAATCCATCACATAAATAAAACAAAAGATAAAAACCACATGATCTTATCAATAGATGCAGAAAGGCATTTGACAAAGTTCAACACCCATTTATGATAAAAACTCTTACCAAAATAGGAATCGAAGGAAAATTCCTCAACATAATAAAGGGCATCTATGCAAAGCCAACGGCCAATATCACTCTAAATGGAGAGAACCTGAAAGCATTTCCCTTGAGAACGGGAACCAGACAAGGATGCCCTTTATCACCGCTCTTATTCAACATCGTACTTGAAGTCCTAGCCAGGGCAATTAGGCTAGACAAAGAAATAAAGGGTATCCAGATTGGTAAGGAGGAAGTAAAGCTATCACTATTTGCAGATGACATGATCGTATACATGGAAAACCCTAAGGAATCCTCCAGAAAACTATTGAAACTAATAGAAGAGTTTGGAAGAGTCTCAGGTTATAAAATAAACATACAAAAATCACTTGGATTCCTCTACATCAACAAAAAGAACACCGAAGAGGAAATAACCAAATCAATACCATTCACAGTAGCCCCCAAGAAGATAAAATACTTAGGAATAAATTTTACCAAGGATGTAAAAGACCTATACAAAGAAAACTATAAAACTCTGCTACAAGAAATTCAAAAGGACATACTTAAGTGGAAAAACATACCCTGCTCATGGATAGGAAGACTTAACATAGTAAAAATGTCTATTCTACCAAAAGCCATCTATACATATAACGCACTTCCAATCCAAATACCAATGTCATATTTTAAGGGGTTGGAGAAACAAATCACTAATTTCATATGGAAGGGAAAGAACCCCCGGATAAGCAAAGCATTACTGAAAAAGAAGAAGAAAGTGAGAGGCCTCACTCTACCTGATTTCAGAACCTATTATACAGCCACAGTAGTCAAAACAGCCTGGTACTGGTACAACAACAGGCACATAGACCAATGGAACAGAATTGAGAACCCAGATATAAATCCATCCACGTATGAGCAGCTGATATTTGACAAAGGCCCAGTGTCAGTCAATTGGGGAAATGATAGTCTTTTTAACAAATGGTGCTGGCATAACTGGATATCCATTTGCAAAAAAAATGAAACAGGACCCATACCTCACACCATGCACAAAAACTAACTCCAAGTGGATCAAAGACCTAAACATAAAGACTAAAACGATAAAGATCATGGAAGAAAAAATAAGATCAACCCTAGGAGCCCTAATACAGGGCATAAACAGAATACAAAACATTACCAAAAATGATGACGAGAAACCAGATAACTGGGAGCTCCTAAAAATCAAACACCTATGCTCATCTAAAGACTTCACCAAAAGAGTAAAAAGACCACCTACAGACTGGGAAAGAATATTCAGCTATGACATCTCAGACCAGTGCCTGATCTCTAAAATCTACATGATTCTGTCAAAACTCAACCACAAAAAGACAAACGACCCAATCTAGAAGTGGGCAAAGGATATGAACACACATTTCACTAAAGAAGATATTCAGGTAGCCAACAGATACATGAGAAAATGCTCCCAATCATTAGCCATTAGAGAAATGCAAATTAAAACTACGATGAGATTCCATCTCACACCAACTAGACTGGCATTAATCCAAAAAAACACAAAATAATAAATGTTGGAGAGGCTGCGGAGAGATTGGAACTCTCATACACTGCTGGTGGGAATGTAAAATGGTACAACCACTTTGGAAATCCATCTGGCGTTATCTTAAACAGTTAGAAATAGAACTACCATACAACCCAGAAATCCCACTCCTCGGAATATACCCTAGAGATACAAGAGCCCTCACACAAACAGATATATGCACACCCATGTTTATTGCAGCTCTGTTTACAATAGCAAAAAGCTGGAAGCAACCAAGATGTCCGTCAACGGATGAATGGGTAAATAAATTGTGGTATATTCACACAATGGAATACTACGCATCGATAAAGAACAGTGACGAATCTCTGAAACATTTCATAACATTTCTGGAAGGCATTATGCTGAGCGAAATGAGTCAGTTGCAAAAGGACAAATATTGTATAAGACCACTATTATAAGATCTTGAGAAATAGAAAAAACGGAGAAGAACACATACTTTTGTGGTTACGAGGGGGGGAGGGAGGGAGGGAGGGAGAGGGCTTTTTATTGATCAATCAGTAGATAAGAACTGCTTTGGGTGAAGGGAAAGACAACACTCAATACAGGGAAGGTCAGCCTAATTGGACTGGACTAAAAGCAAAGAGGTTTCCGGGATAAAATGAAAGCTTCAAAGGTCAGCGGAGCAGGGGCTGGGGTCTGGGGAACTTGGTTTGAGGAGACTTCTAAGTCAATGGGCAAAATAATTCTATTATGAAAACATTCTGCATCCCACTTTGAATTGTGGCGCCTGGGGTCCTAAATGCCAACAAGCGGCCATCTAAGATACATCAATTGGTCTCAACCCACCTGGAGCAAAGGCAAAGGAAGAACACCAAGGTCACACGACAACTAAGAACCCAAGAGACAGAAAGGGCCACATGAACCAGAGACCTACAGTATCCTGAGACCAGAAGAACTAGTTGGTGCCTGGCCACAATCGATGTCTACCCTGTCAGGGAGCACAACAGACAACTCCTGAGGGAGCAGGAGACCAATGGGATACAGACCCCAAATTCTCATAAAAAGACCATACCTAATGGTATGACTGCGACGAGAGGAATCCCAGAGACAATGCTCCCCAGAACTTCTGATGGCACAGGACAGGAACCATCCCCGAAGACAAATCATCAGGCATGAAAAGGACTGGTCAGTTGGGGGGAGAGAGATGCTGATGAAGAGTGAGCTAATTAAATCAGGTGGACACTGGAGAGTGTGTTGACAAGTCTTGACTGGAGGGGGGATGGGAAGATAGAGAGGGAAGATGGCAAAATTGGCACGAAATGAGAGACTGAAAGGGCTGACTCAATAGGGGGAGAGCAAGTGGGAGAAGGGAGTAAGATGTATGTAAACCTACATGTGACAGACTGATTGGAATGGTAAATGTTCACTTGAAGCTTAATAAAAATTAATTAAAAAAAAAAAAAAAAGCCAGTGACCTGCCATGTGCCACCTGGTGACAGCAAAAGATAGAGAGAGGTGGTTCCCCCTAGAGCAGCTCAGATGCATGCACACCCGAGAAACGGCATTGTACTTAGACAACAGCGATTGCAGTCCCTGGTGTCATCCACTCAGTCATTCAACCCATTTTTTTGTGCCTACTGTGTGCCAGCCAGTGAGGGAACAGCACAGTGAATGAGACAGGCCAGGTCCCTTCTCTCACAGGGCTTAGAGACGTAGCAGGGGAGATGTTGTTGTTAGGTGCCGTGGAGTCGATTTCGACTCACGGCAACCCCATGTGACAGAGTAGAACTGCCCCCATAGGGTTTCGTAGGCTGTAGTCTTCGCAGAAGCAGATGGCCAGGTGTTTTTCCTGCAGAGGAGATAGGTAAGAATAACCTAAATAAGCAGGATCATTTCAGCTATTGAGAAGTGGTTGGATAGACAGTGAATGGGGTTGGGGACTGCCTTGGCAGAGTGTCCAGGGAAGGCTTCTCTGAGGGGATGGCATTTAGCTGAGACCTGCATAACACGAAAAGGAGCCAGCCATGTGCAGAGAGGGGAAAAGACCATGTGGACAGAAAGAAAATCATGGGCAAAGACGCTGTCAGGATCTAATTGGTGAATTCAAAGAACAGAGAGAAGATCAGTGTATCTGGAGCTTAGTCATTTGGTGGAGGTAGACTAAGAGACAGGCAAGGACCAGGTGACACAGAGACCTGTAAGCCGTGGAAGGGAATTTGGATTTTATTCAAAGAGTAATAGGAAGACATTGGAGGGTTTTAAGCTGAGGAGTGCCATGATTTGATTTACATTTTTTTTAAATCCTAAAGAATATTTGTTTAATTATACCCTAACAAAGCTAAGTAGGTTCAGGAAGAATAATTATTTTATCACATTGTACATACACTGATTACCAATTTTCAAATACTTGTTATAAAATGTACTAACTCTAACTAAAAGTATAGTTTTAGCATCACCACATTGATGTAATGATTCAGAAGTCATTTCCAGGAATATTTCGGTGTCTCAGGGGTTCATAATGACCTTTATTACTCAGGTGAGGCAAAGAAAGTATCCTTTAACAAACTCTGACCAAGAAGATGCCAAGCAGGGTAAACTTGATTTAAATACTCCTCAAGCCAAAAAAATTTTTTTTCTTTTCTTTCAAGCCTAGTGTTCTTTCTACAAAACAGGCAAGTTTGAGCTGGAGCCTTTCTAGCTCATCAGGCTAGGTTTGTGATTTGCGTTAATTGTGCACAGTGAGAGGAAAAGGAAGCCAGAGCCTCTTCTGAAGTTTCCATTTGTGAAAATCCCAGTGTTAACTGTGAGGATCCTAATACAGTACCACCAGGCAGATGGGCGAGGAACCTTAGCTTGTGTCCTCTCTGGCATTGAGGTGCCCATGTGGGGTGATCCAAGGGGTGTAAGGAGGCCACCTTCCCCAAAGACCTTCTGAGTGGTCCTCACATATCTGGGTTTCCTCATCGGTATTTCCTCCTCGGGGTGACTGGAAGTCTATTAAAACACAACACGTTTAATCCTGGAGGAGTAACCCATTAATACTACCAATACCCTCCAATAATTGTATTGTTAAATTACTTGGTTGTTACCTAGCAGATCCCACGTGCATTGTTTTTTAATCAGAGGAGAAGTTCAGGAAGTCCAAAATGTGGCTTTAGAAAGGGTACGTTTGTGTGGAGGGTCTCAGTGAGAAATCCTGGGTAGTGGGGTGTGCACGCCAAAGAGGATTCAGGGGTCACTGGAGAGAAGAGACCCCTGACTACATACACCATCTGTGATTTCCCCTGGACATTAGCTCTGTGTGGACCAGGCCTGAGGACATGGAGAGGAGCGTTGCCAGCTTTCCTGGCAATATTTATACTAAAGGGGACAAGCAACCCAAATATAACTAGGGTCTTAGTGATACTTTTTAAGGACTTAGTTGAACTACTTCTTGAGATACTGATGCCATAGACTCTTCTAGTGGCTTTAATCCAGAATAGTCTTGAAAGTGAGGCTTCTAGAAATAGACTGTCAGGTTCAAATCCTGCTGTGCTACCTCCTAGCTGTGTGACAGCCTTGGACAAGTTAACTTCTTTGGACCCTCATCTCCTCCCCTACAAAATGAATATAGTCCTAGTACCTGTCCCTCAGTGTTGTTGGGGTTTTAAATGAGATTATTTATGTAAAGCACCTAGCACAGTGTCTGATACTTGGTAAACATTCATTCAAAGTTTGTTGCTTTTAATATTGTTATTGCTAACAGAGCTTATTTTTGTTGTTGTTGTTAGTTGCCACTGAGTCAGCCCCCAACTCATGGTAAGCCCATGCACGATGGCATAAAATGCTTCCTGGTCTCCTGAGCCTACCCCATGATTGGTTATGGATTAGATCATTGTGATCCATAGGATTTTTACTGGCTGATTTTTGGAATGAGATTGCATTTCTTCTGGAATTAGGCCTTTCTTCCTAGTTCATCTTAGTCTGGAAGCTCCACTGAAACCCGTTCAGCATCAGAGCAACACACAGGTCTCCACTACAAACAGGTAGTGACTGCGTATGCAGTACATTGGCCAGGAATCAAACCAGGGTCTCCAGCATGGAAGGTGAGAATTTTACCCCTGAACCACCAATACCCCAACAGACTCTAGCAGTGCTTAAAACACTCTAAGCCCTTGTTGTA
The DNA here is from genome assembly GCF_024166365.1 of Elephas maximus indicus. Classification (NCBI taxonomy): domain Eukaryota; kingdom Metazoa; phylum Chordata; class Mammalia; order Proboscidea; family Elephantidae; genus Elephas; species Elephas maximus. Next base: position 70,470,984 of record NC_064836.1, read on the forward strand.
GTTATCTAGTGCTGCTATCACCGAAATACAAGTGGGTGACTTTAATGAATAGAAATTTTCTCACTGTTTAGCAGCTAGAAGTCTGAGTTCAGGGTGCCATCTCTGGGGAAAGGCTCTCTCTCTCTCTGTCTACTCTGGGGGAAGGTCCTTGTCTTTTTCAGTTTCTATTCCTTGGCTCTTTGGTGATCTTCATGTGGCATGACATCTGTCTTCCCCCATCTCCGCTTAATGTGCTCTTTTATATCTCAAAAGAGATTGACTCAAGACACACCCTACACTAATACTGTCTCGTTAACGTAACAAAGAAAACCCATTCCCAAAGAGGATTATAACCACAGATATCCCAACCAGAAGGAAACCCATTGCCGTTTAGTCTATTCCAACTCACAGCGACACTATAGGACAGAGTAGAGTAGCCCATAAAGTAGCTAAGGCTGTAATCTGGAAGCAGACTGCCACATCTTTCTCACAAGAAGCATGTGGTGAGTTTGAGCTGTCCACCTTTCGGTTAGCAGCCAAGTGCTTAAGCGTGTGCCATCGGGGTTCCTTACAACCACAGGTATAGGTGTTAGGATTTACAACACATATTTTGGGGAGATACAATTCAATCCATAACAGCCCTCACTAAATATTTCTTCAATGAATTGTTAAGAATAACAGGACTTCATGTGAGTGGCCCCCTAAGATACTTCACTGTTTCTCACCCCTTAAGGAGCAAGGAAGAATGAAGAAAATTAAACACACAAGGGAAAGATTAGTCCAAAGAACTAAAGGACCACATCTACCACGACCTCCACCAGACTGAGTCCAGTACAACTAGATGGTGCCCAGCTACCACCACTGACCGCTCTGGCAGGGATCACAATAGAGGGTCCCGGACAGAGCTGGAGAGAAACGTAGAACAAAATTCTGACTCACAAAAAAAAACCCAGATTCACTGGCCTGACAGAGACTGGAGAAACCCTGAGAATATGGCCCCTGGACACCCTTGTAGCTCAGTAATGAGGTCATTCCTGAGCTTCACCCTTCGGCAAAAGATTAGACAGGCTTATAAAGCAAAATGAGACTAAAGGGGTACAACAGCCCAGGGGCAAGGACTAGAAGGCAGTAGGGGACAGGAGAGCTGGTAGTATGGAACCCAAGGTTGAGAAGAGAGAGTGTTGACATTTCGTGGGGTTGTTAACCAATGTCATGAAACAATATGTGTACTAACTGTTTAATGAGACACTAGTTTGCTCTGTAAACCTTCATCTAAAGTATAATTTAAAATAATGACAATAATAACAGGACTTCAGTTAACCCCTAGTAGTACCAATACAGGGTTGCTGTGACTTGGAATCAACTCAACAGCAACGGGTAACCAGGTAGTGCCAGTATGGAGCCCTGGTGGCACAGTGGTTAAGAGCTTGGCTGCTAACCAGAAAGGTCACCAGTTTGACCAGCTGCTGCTTGGAAACCCCATGGGGCAATTCTACTCTGTCCTATAGGGTCGTATGAGTCCGAATCCACTGGACAGCAATGGGTTTGTTTTTTGTTTTTTTTTTTTGGTTTAGTGCCAGTATCAAGGAGCCCTGCTGGTGCCACAGTTAAGAGTTCAGCTGCTATCCAGAAGGTTGGTGGTTTGCACCCACTCAGCAGCTCCACAGGAGGAAGACCTGACAATCAGCTCTTGTAAAGATTACAGCCTGGGACACCATCCCGGGCAGTCTGACTCTGTCACGTGGAGTCAGTGCGAGTCGAGAATCGACAGCCCCTAGAAACAACAACAACAGTGCCAGTGTCAAGGGCTACAGAGGCTGCCTGGCTTCCATATCACAGTGAGCAGGAGGTTCCAGACCTTAAGGACAATGGTGGCCAGGAGTGACCCAAGCCCTCCTCTAACGAGATTCTACCACACGTTAGCATGATTTTTCTGCTCTGATGTTATTTACACCTATGTGTTCCAGGAATCTGACAAGACACAAAATAACTGAAAATTCAAGCTATTACGATTTCAATTTACATAGGATCTTTATTTTGAGCATGTTTTAAAAAGTAACTTTGTAGCAATTTGAGCTCTTTGAAGGAAAAGTCTCATGTAAATTGTAAAATGTAATTATATTTTATATGTTTGATTCCAAGGATCCTTTAACAGATGCTTAAATTCTCTTTTCTATACCCAAGTACATAACTAACCTTTGTGTCTCTGTGGAGTCCCTGGGTGATACAGTTAACGCAATCAGCTGCTAATCGAAAGGCTGGAGGTCCAGGCCCACCCAGAGGTGCCTTGGAAGAAAGACCTACTGACCTACTTCTGAAAAACCAGTCGTTGAAAACCCTGTGGAGCACAGTTCTGCTCTGACACACATGGGGTTGCCATGAGTCAGAACTGACTTTCAGAAAGTGGGGTGTGTGTGTGTGTGTGTGTGTGTGTGTGTCTGTACTGCTTTGCCCACATGGATAACTCTAGGTAGGTCAGGAGAAAAATAGTAGATTGGAAGATGAGTGAATAGGTGGGTAGGTAGGTAACTTAAAGTTAGGTGGATGATAGACATATATAAAGAGGAATTTTGTTCACCATTATGGAGTCATTTGATTTTGGTAGAAGCTAGAGGAAGTACAGCTGGGCCATAAGAACCTAGTATGATTCCTCTGGAAGTCCAGAATATCATTATATGCCAAATAGCATGCTGAGCTGGTGATTTTTTGCCAGCCTCAGAGTTTTTATAGCTATCCCATTCTTTTTTTCGATGTGCTTCTGTATAAGGCCAGATACTCATAGAGATCATTCGGAGGTCATTATATTTGCTATGCAATGTCTTCTGTTTGCATTCTTTGCAAGTGTTGTTCAGACTGATAGTAAAATAAGTTTGTTGTTTGTGGATACACATCAAGGCCTGGAGTGCAGAGGAAGCTTAATCGCACACTGGGAGGCGAAGGGAAGCCAGAGTGAGGGTGTAAAATGCTGGCAGCTATCATCCGAGTGAGCTGGTCAGCCCAAACAGTGACTGTTTCCCTATTACTAATTTCACAGAGATGGAAAATGACGCAGGGCGTGAGGCTGAGCAGTGAACTCCTCGGCCAGACAGCCCCTCTAGACTGTGAGTTATTCAAGGACAGGGACCTCATTCTCCACTCCTTGACACTGTTGTGTCTCCAACACCTGGCACAGTACTTGGCACTTGCTAAGTACTGAAGAGTGTTGAATGGATGGATCGATCAATTAGTTAATTGACAGGTGAGAGCATTTCTCTGAAGCCTTCATTTCTTAGAGTTCTCATCCCCGAGTAAAGCACTGGAGTAGAATCTGGAGTTTCCTGTGTAAAGGCAAGTGGCCAAACAGCGTTTATTGGAAAAATTTACAGAGAGGAGCAGTAGCAGGTGTGAGGGTCCCCTGTTGTCTTTGGCATACCCCAGGCTAGGGTTGTGCACAAAAATGGATCCAGGAGAAGGACCCTGCCCCTTGGCCTGGAAGGCTTTTAAACTGCATGACTAGGAAAGCATCAGCCTTTCCCCTGGTGTGATCAGAGGCTAAAATAAAATAGCAATGTGACCTGGCAGAACCTTGGCTCCAGCCCTCTTCTGGCCACTCATCAATCGTTGGGGTCCAAGCCTTGCAACTCCAGCTGTCTAATGTAGTAAGCTGGTGGCAGCATTTGCCCCTTGGTGTGCATGTTTGGGGAAGCTCCAGCCTTTCTCCTGGCATGATGAGGGGAGGGAGGGCTGGGTCCCAGCCTTGAAGATGACCATGATTGTTCATCTTAAGCACATCTTAGCCAGTTTCATTGAGCTTTGTGGGAGGTCAACTTTCCTGGGAGGCCAGCCTGTGGGGGATCCTTTATGAACATACTCAGTCTTGCCTCACTGTGGTGATGTGGTAGATGCAAATTAATCACACCTTTATGACCAGGCTTTCCCCCCAGGAGCTGCTAGAGAGGTTTCCTGGTGAGGCGCTTCAGGCCTTCATCTTACGCCTCTGCACTCCCTAAGATACCTGTTACTTTGAACCTTACTCTCTACCTATTCCCAACCAGGGCGACCCACTCAGGCCTCCTAGACTGCCTCAGGGCATATGTTCGTAAATCCCCTGAGTCCCAGTACCTGGGGCCCTGTTCTCCATATGGGTCTGTCATCTGTCGTAAAAACCTTCCAGTGTATTAGCTTTCCCAGATCCTGGTACTTTAATAGAAATTTCAAGCACATGGCAGACCTATTGTCATCATTATGTGTCATCAAGTCGGTTCCAACTCATAGCGTTGCTATGTTTGAGTCCATTGTTGCAGCCACTGTGTCAATCCATCATATTGAGGATCTTTTGGTTCTAGGTAGGGGTGGGTACTCTTAAATGCCACCTTAATCATACCACCATCATACCATATCAAAGATTATGAAGATGGTTCATGACCAGGCAACATTTCATTCTGTTACGCATAAGGTCACCAAGCATAAGAGCCAACTCACTGGTGACTAACAACAGCAATAGTCATACCATGTGGGTACTTTCTCCTTGCTTACAAGAAGTCTGCCTTTAAATTCAGTGAGGAGGAGGGATAATTTTGATTCATGGGTTCCACTTAAAAAAAAAACAAAGCACAAATAAATGAAAATATATAGTGTTTGTCTTAGTTATCTAGTACAGAAATACCACACATGGGTGGCTTTAACAAACAAATTTATTTTCTCACAGATTAGGAGGCTAGAAGTCTAAATTTAGGGTGCCGGCTCTAGGGGAAGGCTTTCTTTCTCTGTCATCTCTGGAAGAATGTCCTTGTGTCTTTAAGCTTGTGCTCCCGGGCAGTCTTCACATGGCTTGGCGTCTCTCTTCCCCCCATCTCTGCTTAATCTGCTCTTTCATATCTCAAAAGAGATCGACTCAAGATACACCCTGCACTATTCCTGCCTCATTAGCATAACAAAGACAACCCATTCCCAAATGGGATTGTATTCACAGGCCTAGAGGTTAGGATTTACAACACATGTTTTGGGGGGACATTATTCAACCCATAACATTCCACACTTTGGCCCCCCCAAAATCATGTCCTTGCTACATGCAACACATATTCACCCCATCACATTATCCCAAAAGTCTTAAATAAACTCCAAGTTCAGAATCTCATCTTCTGAATCATCTAAATCAAATATGGGTGAGACTTTAGGTATGTTCCATTTTGGGGCAAAATTCCTTTTCTTATGTGAACTTGTGAAATCGAGACTACAAGTTGTCTGTTTCCAAAGTACAATGGTGGAACAGACACAAGGTAGACATTTCCATTAAAAATGGGAGAAATTGGAGGAAAAGAAGGGATAACAGGCACCAAAAAAGCCAAACCCATTGCCGGCGACTCGATTCCGACTCAAAGCAACCCTATAGGACAGAGTAGAACTGCCCCACAGGGTTTCCAAGGAGTGCCTGGTGGATTCGAACTGCTGACCTTTTGGTTAGCAGCTGTAGCACTTAACCACTACACCACCAGAGTTTCCAAAACAGGCACCAAGCAAATCCAAAACCCAGAAGAACAAATTGCTTTAGCTCTCGAGGCTTGAAAATAATCCTCTATTGTCTGAGACCATCTGGGCAGTGGCCCTGCCCTCCAGATTCTGGGTGTTGGCCACGCCCTCTGCATTCTGAGTGGAGGCCCTTAGGCCCTGGGCTTCAACTCCGCCTTCCAGGCCTACTGGGATGACACCTCTGTTCCCTCCCTCAGCTTTAAGCAGTCCATTTTCCTACTTCATCTGAGGGGTGACCCCATCCCCTCAGCCCCAGTAGGCCCCATTCTTCTGTCCCTTGGGCATGGCAGCCCCACTCCCTCAACTTTGGGTGGCAGCCGCATCCCGCTGGCAGCCCCAGACTCCAGAACCAAGTTGTCGAACTTCCAACTCTTTGAGATATCAGAGACCATGGTCCCATCCTTTGAAATCCAGAAGGCTCTGCTTCCAATGCTCCTTCCAACAGTTCTGTTGATCTTCAGGCTGCTCCAGGGATGATACTTTTCTTTCCTTGGAAGACAACAGATGTAGCTCCTTTGGCCTGTTTCCTGTCTACAGCATTCCAAGAGGCAGACAGCATTCTTTCCTTTTGTTCTTTTTCTGTCCCCTTCTGTCTAAGCTGATGGATTTTCTGCTGGGGTAGTCAGATAGATCCATCAGTCACAGGCTTAATCTCTTTAGCAAAAGATTGTATAGCCATATCCTTGGTGCACATTCTAGGACACGTGTCCTGAGTTTATACAGCAGAATTTTTCAGATCTTTAAGTTCTGTTTCCATTTTGCACAGTTCATTTTTAAGTCCATCTCTTTCCTCCATATTTTACCATAAGTGGCAAGGAGAAACCACGTGGCCCTTTAAGAGCTTGCTTGGAAATCTTATCAGCCAGATAGCCAAGTTTATCTCTTACAAATTCCGTCTTCCACCAAACATTTGAACATAATTCAGACAAGTTCTCTGCCACTGCATAAAAAGCTTCACCTTTCGTCCATTGTCCAGTCACAGGTTCATCAGTTTCTTTTAAAGCCTCACCAGAAGCACATTCAATGTCTGCATTTCTAGAAATATTCTGTTGCTGGTGTCATATGTATCCTCTAAGACGACAGAGACTCTCTCTACAGCTCTCCTCACTTCCTTTTGAACCCTCATCAGAATCACATTTGATGTCCATAATTCTACAAACAGTCTCTTCAAGGCAATCTAGGATTTTACCGTTAGGCACCTTCATACACTTCCAGCCGCCACCCGTTACCCAGTTCTAAAACTGCTTCTACATTTTAGGTATCTGTTAGAACACCACCCCACTCTGCCAGTACCAAATTCTGTCTTAGTTATCCAGTGCTGCTATAAAAGAAACACCATGGATGGGTGGTTTTAACAAACAAATTTATTTTCTCATAGTTTAGGAGGCTAGAAGTTTAGAATTTAGGGTGCTGACTCTAGCGGAAGGCTTTTCTTTCTGTTAGCTCTGGAGGAAGATCTTTGTATCCTGGGCAATCCTCATGTGGCTTGGCATCTCTCTTGCCCTGTGTTGGCTTGCTCAGAAAAAAGCCAAACCCATTGCCATCGGGTCAATGCCGACTCATAGCAACCTTATAGGACAGAGTAGAACTGCCCCATAGAGTTTTCAAGGAGCGGCTGGTGGATTCAAACTGCCGACTACTACACCACCAGGGCTTCCAAACGTTGGCTTGCTAGTTTGCCTTTAATCTTTTTTATATCTCAAAAGAGATTGACTCATGGTACACCCTACACTAATCCTGCTTCATTAACATAACAAAGACAACCCCTTCCCAAATGAGATTATAACCATGGGCATAGAGGTTAAGATTTAAACACATACTTTCGGGAGATACAATTCAATCCATAATAGATTTATTGGAGCAGTTATCTCTGTGCATGTAGGGAGACCATTTGTTTCTAAAAAAAAAAAAAAAAAAACAGATGACTTAAAGCAGGCTAGCTATAATGAAGTTTTTAAGGACAAGAGAAGAAAATAAAATGGAAAATTAACCAAGATTGATTGATCCATGTCCCCCCTTACTGAGCTCAGCTGGTATCAAGTTACTAGGTGGTCTCTGGCCTGGCTGTCTCCCCCATTCATTTGCACAAATCTTCAGGTGTAACTGGAGGTTTTAAAATACTAAAGATAGCTTAATTGTTCAGGGAACTCCAAGGGTTATCTCTCAGTAAGCAAGGAGATCTAAGGTTAAATTCTTTGCATAAGATAAACGTCGAGCTAATTTATGATTAACAGATGTCTTTGTCACAAAGGGGAATCTGCTGAACTTAATGGTCACTGTGTCTCCACATTATTTCTTTTGTCTGTTTTGGGGTATATTTTATGATGGCCAGTGACTTTTGTGAATCTTCTATGCACTCAGGGGAATCTGTCAATTTAGGCCTCAGTTTCTCTCTTGAACACACTATAATTTTGAAGAACATTAGTCTTTATTCTGGCTCAGGTTTAAAATGGACTGGTTTGTACTAGGTGGAAATCAGAGACCTGGGAAAGAGCAAAGGAATTAGAGATGGAGATGAGAAAGGACAATGAAAGAAAAGAAGCAGGTAGAGAAGAAAGAGGAAAACTGAAAGCCTGATAGGAAAAGGAAGTAGGGCCAGGGTCTTTGTATTTTTTTCCTATATGCCTATCTTTGCCTGGGTATCTGGGTGGTGCAAACGGTTTAGCGATCAACTAGTAGCTGAAAGGTTAGTGGTTAAAACCCCCTCAGAAGTACCTTGGAAGCCTTGAAAACCCTATGGAGTAGTTCTCCTCTACATACTACCCTACACACATGACAAAGAGTCGGAATTGACTGAACAGCAACTAAAACAACCATCTTTGCCTTGGATTTCCACTGAAGCAGAAGCGGTATCCTAGTCATGCTTACATTCACCATAGTTCCTGGCACAGCAGTTCAAAATCTGTTTGTTGAATGAGATAAACAGGAAAACTAAAATGGAATGTGTTAATGAGCTCCATGAAACAGGTCATGGTGACACTACCCCAATCTAACTGCGTATCACTTGGTAAACTTCACTTTTTAAGCAAACAAAATAAAGAATGAAAGAAAATAGCCCATTCTAGTGGTTTGGGCTTCTGGAGTGGTTCTTTCCATGACAGTGTGCCTCTCTTTGGGAAAAAATTTCCTCAATATCCAGATTCTATTACTGTGTTACCGCAGAGAAGCCAGGAGCCTAGAGACTCTGAGCGACTTACCCAAGGCCACAGAGAGGTCAGTGTCAGGCTCAGGATTAAAAAAAAAAAACACCCTGCTCTCGAGTCGATGCTGACGCACGGCGACCCTAGAAGACAGTAGAACTGCCTCATAAGGTTTCCAAGAAGTAGCTGGTAGATTCAAACTGCCTACCTTTTGGTTAGCAGCCCAACGCTTAACCACTGCGCCACCAGGGCTCCGTGAGAAGAGGAAACTGAACCTCATAGAAAATTCTGTCCCAAAGGTGACCCAGATTAAATATGGGATTCCGATGAATAAATAAAGTATAAAGCGTGGGGAAGGTAAAAACAAATTGCAGACTATACAAAGTAGAAATGAGATCCTGGCAATGGATCCCTAATCTGTTTCCTCTTAGGGTGAGAAACAAGATGGTGTTCTGCTCTTTTGAAATTCAGACACACGTTTTGTTATTTAAGGGAGTACAAGGAAAGCTCACACAGGTGGGCCTGGGAAAAATATTACTGAAAAAATGGTGAATTTGTCTTCTGACAGTACTTTCCAGACGTATTTTTTTATTGTTAGCAAAGCTCTTTTGGAGTGTGTTGTGGATTGAATTATGTCCCCCAAAACTACATGTTGCAAATCCTAACCTCTAGGCCTGTGGTTATAATCCCAGTTGGGAATGAGTTGTCTTTGTTATGTTAATGAGGCAGGAGTAGTGTAGGGTGTATTTTGAGTTAATCTCTTTTGAGATATAAAAAAAGAGCAGATTAAGCAGAGATGCGGGAAGACAGATGCCAAGCCACAGGAGGCAGGAGCAGAAGCTCAAAGAGAGAAGGACCTTCCTCCAGAGCAGACAGAGAACGCCTTCCCCTAGAGCCGGCGCTCTGAATTCAGACTTCTAGCCTCCCAAACTGTGAGAAAATAAATTTCTGTTTGTCAAAACCACCCACTTGTAGTACTTTTGTTATAGCAGCACTAGGTGACTAAGACAGAGTGTAGCTAAGAGTGTCTGAGAAGCGGTAACTTTAAAGCAAAAAAACCCAAAACCAAACCCGGTGCCGTCGAGTCAATTCCGACTCATAGTGATCCTATAGGGCAGAGTAGAACTGCCCCACAGAGTTTCTAAGAAGCACCTGGTAGATTTGAACAGCTGACCTTTTGGTTAGCAGCCGTAGCACTTAACCACTACACCACCAGGGTTTCCTCTTTAAAGCAAAGAGAAGGAAAATTTCAATAAGAACCAAGCTGCCCCAGCTCCCTCTTTTGTTTTTAAACAGAACCATCAAAGGGCAGCTAACGGAAATATACTTAAGTGGCATTAATTCATTCCTAAGAGGATGCTCCAAGAGTTTTATTGCTACGTAAGGGAAAACCATAAACCAGCAGGAGGAGAAAGCAAAGAAAATAAGTCTGGGGAGTCGCCTTGTGTAAGAAAGTGAGCAGGTGGTCAGTGATGTATCTTGGCCAGTTTCTACAGGCAGGAGACAGAAATTCATGGCAAGGATGCGGCCCACAACACAGGCAGTCACAGGGAAAAGAATCCCAGAACTCTACAAAGTGCCGATGAAGGGTTCACATGAGTATGAAATAATTCAACGCTCATGTCTCCCCCTCCTTCTCACCACCACCCCCTGTCCTGTTAATCCTCGACTCCACAGCCTGATGCCTGACTCTTTCCAGTCCCTGGCACTATTAGAACAGAGCAACAATAGCAAAAAAGGACTGGGTGGGATAGAGTCAAGGACAGCGGAATTTTTAGACCTGAAAGTAACTCTAGAGATCCCTTAGTCCAACGCTTTCAGTTTTACAAACAAGGAAACGGAGACTCAGGTTACCATTGTAGAGGGAGAGAACTTCGGAGATTTACTTGAGGCATTGAGTGCTAGCCAAACTGAAGACTTAGAAAAGATGCCTCCATAGTTCTGTCACTCAGCTCCGGTCAAGCCCAATGAGAATAGCTATATAGAATCTTTCAATCATCCCACAAATTAATAAAAATTATCACCAATCTCATGATTATTTTACAGTCAGTCAAGCCTTTCCTGTTCTTTATAGGTTTTTTAAAACTATGTAGCACTCTTTATTAATTTCTAAGGAAAATTTTAATTCATTTCTTTATTAATTTTTAAGGAAATCTGAGACTTTTCATATTTGTGAGCCAGTAGCAGGCACCAAGATGCAAAATCAGGACAGTGAAAATGAAAGTAGTAGGCAGAGAAAAGAATGTCAATTCAGTGTTCAAGAGCCAGGGTGCTGCTGTCTTAGCCATCATACCTTCCAAGATCTTAATTTAACATTCAGAAAAGGGGAACAGACAGGATGAAAATACAGTGCCATTCATACACTCATTTGACAAGCACTTATAAGACCTATTTCATATACAGTTTTGAACTAGATGCAAAGAGAATTCCCAAAGATAAAAACCTGATCCTCCAGACACACGAAAGAACACTTACATGCAGTGTCCTTGCCCATGACCCTCTCCTAGAGTTTATGACCAGGAGTCCATTTTTCAAAATACACTACAGAATTGCTTCATTATTTGGAAATTAACATTTCATATTTAAATAAATGCTCATGACTAAAAACAGTTTGGGATTCATTTGATATTTTGGATTTGAGGTTACCAACTTGCACTGGAAACCCTGGTGGCATAGTGGTTAAGAGCTACAGCTGCTAACCAAAAAGTCAGCGGTTCTAACCCACCAGGCTTTTCTTGTAAACCCTATGGGGCAGTTCTACTCTGTCCTATAGGGTCTCTGTGAGTCGAAATCTATTCGACACCAATGGGTTTGGGTTTTTTGGTTTTTTGCCTTGCATTAGGAGCTCTGATGGCACAGTGGTTAAGAGCTCAGCTACTAACCAAGAAGTCAGTGGTTCGAATCCACCAGCCTCTCCTTGGAAACCCTATGGGACAGTTCTTCTCTGTCCTATAGGGTTGCTATGAGTCGAAATTGACTCGATGGCAATGGATTTACCTTGCATTAAGGAACCCTGGTGGCATAGTGGTTAAGTGCTTGGCTGCTAACCAGAATGTTAGTGGTTCCAACCCAACAGTCAGTATGTGGGAGAAAGATGTGGTAGTCTGCTTCCATAAAGATTTACAGCCTTGGAAACCCTATGGGACAATTCTACTCTGTCCTAAAGGGTTGCTATGAGTCAGAATCGACTACAGTGGGTTTTTTCATATGCATTTTTTCATATGCAAAACTTAATGTAGTTCTGAATTACACAGAGCCCTATGGAAGGACACATTCCTGCAACATACTAAATGCTAAACCAAAAAAACCCCAAACCCATTGCCGATGAATCAGTTTCAACTCATAGCAGCCCTACAGGATAGAGTGGACCTGCCTCATTGGGATCCCAAGGAGCAGCTGGTGGATTTGAACTGCTAACCTTCTGGTTAGCTGCCGAGCTCTTAACCACTGTGCCACCAGGGCTCCTACTAAACACTACACGAGTGTAAACTATCAATATTATTATTATTCAAGTCCTCGAAAATGACATGGAAGGTCAAGCATCTAAAAAGTGACTCTATGTTGATTATTGTCCTGACCTAGCAAGTTTATAGCTATTATTACTTGCTAATTTTACTTCTGTCAGTAGAATGTAGCCTAAGTCTCGCAGTTACTCCCACAAGGCCAACCTGTTGCTATCACCTCACAGAAATGTCCTCAGTTCTCTGAATTTCAAGGCCAAATCCTTTGCAGTCAGTACAACCAAGGCTGTGGAGTGACCAGGCCTCGCTGAGGGAAGTGAATCAGGAGGGATCCAGGATTTCAACTAGTGTTTGCATATGGCAAACAGGCTGGGGCTTGCTGCACCGGGAGGTGGAAAGCAGACACGGGACTTGTTCCCACTTATTAGGAACTATCTTAGTTTCCTAGTGCTACTGTAACAGAAATACTACAAGTAGGTGCCTTTACAGAACAGAAATTTATCTTCTCAGTTTGGAGGCTGAAAGTCCAAATTAGGGTCTTGGCCATGTCGATTCCTTCTTCATAGGTAGTACTAGGCGTTCCTTGGTTCCTTGGCTTGTTGACAACCCTCACATGGGTCTCCCCATTCCTTCTCCACACTGTGTCTAATCTGCTCCTTTTATAACTCAGAAGTGACTAGATTTGGAACCCACCATACTGGGGTATGATCTAATTAACGTAATTAAAAAAAAAATCCAAAGAGGATTACATCCACAGGTTAGGATTCTAACACATATTTTGGAGGACACAATTTAATCCATAACAGTAACTGTCTCTGCCTTGCCTGTCTGGAATCTCAGCCAAGTGGACAATTAGTCACCCTAGTTTTCATATTAGGTCTGGAGCAGAGTGAGAACAAAAATCATTATCTTTCAGATTCTTCAAAAACAAGAATGTAATAAAGCAAAGTGTTGTGGACTGTGTACTGGAGGTCCCCTCTTCTTTTAATTTAAGTATTGGAGTGCTTAGGAGCCCTGGTGGTGCAGTGGTTAAGAGCTCAGCTGCTAACCAAAAGGTCAGCAGTTTGAATCCACCAGCTGCTTTTTGGAAACCCTATGGAGCAGTTCTACTCTGTCCTACAGGGTTGCTATGAGTCGGAATCAACTTGATGGCAACGAGTTTGGTTGTTTTTTTTTTTTTTAATAGAGTGCTTACTATACCTGGGCACGTTCTAAGTACTTTACTTGTATTAATTACCTTAATCCCCTCAACAATCTCATAAGCCAGGGAGATATATCCTTATCTCAAATGTATGGAGAAGAAACTGAGGCACAGCGAAATCACAGAGCTAGTAAGTAATGGAATTAGGGTTTAATTCAGGCAGTTTAGCTCAGAATTGCTGCTCTTAACCATTACCCTATTTGGCCACTCTAATGCTTTCATATGATTTTGATGAAGGACAAGAAATACATTGCATTTCCCTCCCTCCTTTGCTGGACAACCTCATTTATCCTTCAAGCATTAGTCCTGGCACTGTCCCTCAGGACCTTGTCCCTGAATAAGGCCAGTCTCCCAACCCCATCCGGGTTAAAGTCTATCTTTATCGAAGCACTTATCATACTAGATTGAAATCTTACCTGCAACAGTTGACTGGAAGCTTCTTAAGAGTAGGTCGTTGTTTCACTTTCACTTGTTTTTGTGTATTTTCAGACACTAACATGGTGCCCAAAAATTCAATATGAGCTTGTTGAATTAGTTAACTAACAAATGGACATGGTAAAGAGAAACGACAGGACTTAGAAATTTAAGCAAATAAAGACATGTAAAATCCCCCATACATTTAGAAGGAGAGAGATGTTAAAAACCACCTGGTACAAAGATCTGCATCCTGCCCACAGAGGGATTTTTTTTTTTTCAACTAGACAGTATTAAAATGAAAAATTGAGCCAAAATTTAAAAATGAAGAGGTTTCCCAAAGTGTCCAGATTTTCGGCTTCTCTTGAAAGATTGGAAACCCTGCCCAAACTAGGCGCACATGGCCGAGATCAAGAGGCAGTGAGTTGTTCAGCAGCTACCCCCTCTGGATGGGGCAGTTGCTCACAGGTTCACCATTGACTAAGTTATCTAGTGCTGCTGTAACAGAAACACCACAAGTGGGTGGTTTTAAAGAGCAGACATTTCTTTTCTTACTGCTCAGGAGACTGGAAGTCCAAATTCAGCATGTGGCTCTAGGGGGAGGTCCTTTCTTTATCTATTTCCACTCCAAGTAGCCAATGCTCTTGGGATTTCAGATTCACCTGCCTCTGTCATTATAAGATAGAATGTGTCTTCCCCAGTAAGTGCTTCCTTTTCTCTGTCTATAAAACCAAAAACTAAACCCATTGCCGCCAAATTGATTACAACTCACAGAGACACTGTAGGACAGAGTACAACTGCCCCATAGAGTTTCCAAGGCTGTAATCTTTACAAAAGCAGCTGCTGGCGAACTCTTTATATAACTCAGAGGTGATTAGGTTTAGGACACACCCTACAACTGATACGGCCTCACTAACACAACAAAAAAGTCATATTCCCAAACGGGATTACATCAAAAGGTATTAAAAAATACAATCCAAACCCATTGCCCTTGAGTTGATTCTGACTCATAGCGACCCTGTAGGACAGAGTAGTACTGCCCCATATGTTTCCAAGGAGCGCCTGGTGAATTCAAACTGCTGACCTTTTAGTTAGCAGCTGTAGCTCTTAACCATTACGCCACCAGGGTTAGGATTCCAACACATAGCAACCCTATGGGACGGCGAGGGCACTGGGTTTTTTAGGAAGAGTAGAACTGCCCCATAGGGTTTCCAGGGAGTGCCTGGTGGATTTGAACTGCCAACCTTTTGGTTAGTAGAATAGCTCTTAACCACTACGCCACCAGCATTTCCAACACATATTTTAGGCGACCATAATTCCATCCTTAACAAACACAAACCTTGGTCCTCCAATTCCATTCACCCATGCTCCTCCTGCTTTCTCCAGGCTTTTGGACTTCCCACCCCAAACTAACTCATTCCTCTCATTTTATAGTTGAGGAAAAGGAGGCCCTGAAATGCACATAAGGACATAATGACTAAGAAGTGACTGCAACCCGAGTCTCTCATCTCCAATTCAGTTTTCCATTCACATTCTAAGTCCTAAGAAATAACATTTGGGAAGCATGTTTATCAGTGGAATTCCACAGGTTTTTATGAATACTTGTGCTTTGAAGCAAACTTTGCTCCTAAAAAGAAAACTCTCTTACACATTCCCAGCCTCCCTAACTGATGTCTCCACAGGAACTGGCATTTATTCCGTAATTCTTTGTCCTTGCCTTTCTCCACTTCCATTTTCCCTGAAAAATGTTCAGTGGCTTAACTGTGAAAATCTTATGATTTTTCCTCCCAGACAGCACATCCATCTCTCTCTCCCTCAAAATAAATTCCACCCGCTAAATAAATGAAACTTCCAATACCAAGATAACTGTGGTTTGGTTGCCTTCTGCGCGTTGCCTGTGTTCAAAGGGCAGGATGTTACCACGCAGGCTAATTATCTAGATGGAGCTGTGGCTGAAAGGAGGTAGATTGTAGAGACTGCCCTCTCTGTGGCTGAGAATTTATCAAAATGTGGTGTTTTAGGCTGAGCCCCAGCTCAAGAACTACATTTTTCAAAAATTTAAATTCATTTTTGGAAACAGTCCTGTGGAATGATCTCTGCTACTCTGGCACTAAGTATCAGAGAGAGAACAAATTGACATTTTCCCTGACCAAGAAATTGTCAGATTTTTTAAGTTCTTTTATTATTCAGAAATTTCCAGGACTGAGTACTGCAACTTTAGTAGGATTGCTGTTCTGACTGAAGGTTAGCTCAGTGGAAGGGTAGGTGGAGCCAAATTTGGTAGAAATTAATTATTTTCCAAGTGCTGTTGATTTCATTTTATATGTTTTGCTTATATGTGATAGAAACTCTAGGGCTTGATATTTAATATCGGGTAATTCAAGGTTATGTGGCTTAAGATAATCTTAGGTAAAATAAAACGGCAACAACTAGACCCCTAAACAACCAGCTCAAAAGTGAAAAAAAGGTCAGCGATTGGCTGTTTGATGCCCCCTACCTCCCACTTCTAAACCTATAAAAAGACACATGTGCCCACACAGTAATTTAATTAATTTTATTTTCAATGAACTGAAAGACTGGTGTAAATATTTTAGTATTTTGGAGAGATGGATTAGGCTAGGATTTATTTCTTGATTCAGGGAATTTTTATTTATTTTACAGTTTCCTATAAAAATACAAAAGTGAACAGTCTACTGCCTTAAGAGCCTGTTAATAGAAAGAGAATGCTAGCACAGGAAGTTGACTTGCTGGCTTCATCTTCTGAATATACTTACAGACTAAGTACAAGGTGCCAAACAGGACGGCGCAGAGAAAAGAGCATTTCTGGTGCTCTTCAGTCCTTCCTTGCCACGCTTCTAGGAAAGAAGTGGGAGAAACGTCCATAGTGGCAAAGGGCTCTCCGTCCTGCTTCTGGGACGTGCTGTGCCGGCCGAGAACTGAGCCTACTGTACTTTATATTTCAACTTTCTCAATTTTCAACACTTGTGCCAAAACTTCCAACATGAAGAAGCGCCATTAACTCATTTGAGTTTCAGCTAATCTCTCAATGTTCTTCAGTAAGGTGCTGATACATAGTGAAGTATCTAGAAGGCACACAGAATTACAGAAATGGACAAAAGCAAGAGCTTCTCATATGATGGCCTTGCTCAGGGAAAGTCTGAATCTGTGACCAAGCAGTCTCCCCTCCCTGACCCTCCCCCCACAGCTACGTGCTGCCTCAGGACCACCCACTCCCTAACGCTCAGGACCTAGACGGAGGTCGTTCAGAAAACCAGTTATCTGCTTTTATCATCTTGATTAACTTGCTTTAAACTTTCTCGTCTCTCAAACTTTAGATATTTTGAAAATGTGTGTAATTTTATCATTTTACTTTTTCAATTCATCCAGGTTATTTAAAAAGGACCACTTCAACAACTGAGTGTTAACTATGCATTAAACAAGGACGTTGCTGAGTTCTGTTTGGCTGAACTCACTTGTAACCCCATCGGCCAGCACCAGAGTTCAGGATGAGATAGAAGTGCTTGCAGTAAAGAAATGTTCCAAGAAATGGATACTTTTCCAATGTTCGGATCAATGGATTGCATTAGATGACATATCCCCACACACATCTCTCTCTCGTTGTTAGTTGTAAGTTGCCATCGAGTTAGCTCTGACTCATGGTGACCCATGTACAACAGAACGGAACATTGCCTGGTCCTGCACCATCTTCATGATTGTTGGTGTGCCTGAGTCCATTGTGGCCACTGTGTATTTTGAGTGACTTTCAACATAGGGGACTTATCTTCTGTAACAGAGAATATTCTGTTGTGATCCATAGGGTTTTTATTGGCTAATTTTCAGTAGATTGCCAGGCCTTTCTTCCTACTCTATCTTAGTCTGGAAGTTCTACCGAAACCTGTGCAGTATGGGTGACCCTGCTGGTATTTGAAATACTAGTGGCATAGCTTCCAGGACCATAGCAACATACGAGCCACCACAGTACGACAAACTGACAGACGGATGATGTTCTCTCTCCTTTACAAGGCCTGAAATCACTTTTATTTTACATTTTGTTGTTTACACAAACTACACTAGTGCAGAGAAGGTAGAAGGATGCTTATATGAGCAATAGAGAGCTCTACCATGATTCTTGGGTCAACCAGCAAGGAATTTACCTTTCTGCACATTGCTAGGTCCATGGAACTATGGAAAGGGGGGGCCTTATTCTTGGGCAGCCCTCACCATTGCCTACTTTGCTTTACTGTAGCACTGCCTCTGGATTTTGGATCTTCAGTTTTGTATTCAAAATGAAAATTATTGTAGCTCCTAAAACATGACTATGTCACACCCATTGACTACCCACTTCCCCTTCCCGAGATGCACACTTTGTATTCTGTTATCATTCTTATCACAGGAGGCACAGCACCAATACCTGCTGAATGGCCCCAGGGGACTTATGAACCCACATGCTGAAGGAAGCGTTTTATCATTTGTAGCCACTTTTTAAAGATTGCACAGTAGGCTTCACGTTTTTATTCAACCTTTAAATATGTTTTGAAAATGATTTTTTGCCCCTAAACTTTGTTTCTTATTTAGACTCTTTCTTTGACTTCTGGTCAGGTACACCTAAATATTTCACCGGAGGAGTAGGGGGTTCATTCAAGCTCTTCATGTTCCATCTCTAACTGTGAAGAAACCAAAACCAAAAACCAAACTTGCCATCGACTCATAGTGACCCTACAGGACAGAGTAGAACTGCCCCATAGAGTGTCCAAGGAGCGGCTGATGGATTCAAACTACCGACCTTTTGGTTAGCAGCCGAACTCTTAACCACTGTGCCACCAGGGCTCCAACTGTGAGAAACGAGAGTGAAATATTGAAAAGTAATTGGGAGTGTGAGATTAGTCTTTCTGATATCCAAAGGCTTGACTGTTTACTGTCATGAACTCATTTATCTATAAAGTGTGGTCATGCTCTTCATGTTCACAGTGACCAAGTGTCTTAGTCATCTAGTGCTGCTACAACAGAAATACCACAAATGGATGGTTTTAACAAAGAGAAGTTTATTCTCTCACAGTCCAGGAGGCTAGAAGTCCAAATCAGGGTGCTGGCTCCAAAGGAAGGCTTTCTCTCTGTCGGCTGCGGAGGAAGGTCCTTGTCATCAGTCTTCCCTCAGTCTGGGAGCATCTCACCACTGGAACCTCAGGTCCAAAGGGCACGCATTCTGCTCCCAGTGCTGCTTTCTCGGTGGTATGAGGTCCCCACTGTCTGCTAGCTTCCCTTTTATCTCTTGAGAGATAAAAGGCGGTGCAGGCCACACCCCAGGGAAAATTCCTTTACTTTGGATCAGGGATGTGTCCTTAGAAACGGTGTTACAATCCCACCCTGATCCTCTTTAACATAAAATTACAATCACAAAATGGAGGACAACCACGGAATACGGGGAATCATGGCCTAACCAGGTTAATACACAAATTTTGGGGGGGACATAATTCAATTCATGACACCAGGAAATGTTAGAAATGGAGGGGACCATGAAGTCATCTAGCCAATATCCCCATTCTGCAAATGTGGGAACTGATGCAGAGTTAGGACAGTGACTTGCTTAAGTCAAGCCTAGAACTCAGGCACTCTACACTCTGAGAACAGCGATATTTTCTTATTTTGGGAAATAAAAAAGATTTTATTTTAGAAGTTTCTCTTTTAGGGGTTCTCTCAAGTGTTTTATAGACTGTTTTAGCAGCTGACATTATTCCAGTTAGAGAAACAAAAGGAGTTAATTGCTGACTTCAAATATGTGAGCTATTATTTTAAGGAAAATGTTCTCCAGATGTTTCCCACCTCCTCTGAGAATGGAAATAAGCTTAAAGTTCAACA
Organism: Elephas maximus indicus; assembly: GCF_024166365.1. NCBI lineage: Eukaryota > Metazoa > Chordata > Mammalia > Proboscidea > Elephantidae > Elephas > Elephas maximus. Next base: position 70,490,543 of record NC_064836.1, read on the forward strand.
GGAGAGATTCAGATTAGATATTAGGGAATTTATGTCTGTGAAATCCTGCAACTGGTTACTGCAGAATGTGAAATCTCCTTCTCGAAAGAAGTTTTGGAATCTGGTGGTGGGCCATCAGCGTGTGTGTGGAGGGGAGGGGGCACATCTAACTGACATCTCAAGTTCCTATCGGTCCCAGAAGGTCATGCTGTCCCTATAACTATAGCTAGTAGGTGGGGCGGTTGGCCACTGTTAATTATAGGAGAATTCAAGATTCCTCAGGCAAGCATATAATTCAGATCCAGTTTTATATTTACATCAGTCTTGATAGATATAAATGGGAAAATCAACTAAAACTAAAGAAAGTTTACTGAATGGTCCTGCCCGTTGCCTCAATTGGATTGGTTGACCAACATCTGATCGGCTTATTTCTTTGTGCTCCATTTCAGCATATTCACCTTGCCAATGGCTTTCTGCCTTCATGAATGCCTTCTAAGCTTGTGTTCCTCCTTAGTCCAAAAAGAGTAAAGAACCTAGTCCAGGGTCTTATTCTATATATCAGAGAAATACTTCATTTTAACCAAAAAGACAGCCTTCATAATTGGTGGACAAGATGGAGAAAAACGACAATAAAGTTAGATCTAGTTTACTTTGCAAAACAAAGTAGAAAGATTTATTAATTAATGTATGAAATAACAGCTCCTAAAAGTAATCAAATAATAATTTTAAATTTCAAACTTGAAATGTAACAGAGATAAATATACAGTCTTGATTTCAGTAAAATAATTGATTATATAAATGTTTTTTTTTTAAATTGCTGTCGAGTAGATTTCCGCTCATAGCGACCCTATAGGACAGAGAAGAACTACCCCATAGGGTTTCCAAGGCTGTAAATCTTTACAGAAGCAGACTGCTACATCTTTCTCCCATGTAGTACCTGGTAGATTCAAACTGCTGACCTTTCTGTTAACAGCGGAGCACTTAACTGCTGCATCACTAGTGCTCAGGACTGATGATGTAACATATTTGAAGTATGTTCATGGTGCTGACTGACACAAAGTAAGCGCTCAAAAACGTAACTAACACTGTCATACTTAGATGTTCCCTATCTCCCAACCTGCTTTTCTACTGTAGCCATCCTTTGGCTCCAGTTTTCTCACATACAGTCACTGATTTTGCCCAATGCCAATCAACATGAACCACCCTTCCACCCTTCTAGCTACCCAAAAATAATTCATTCCCACAAAAGGATTAGGTTTTCTGAAGATTTTAATTTAGGGGAAATGAAGGAGGGAATTTGCAATACATTTTTTTTTTTTTTTTTATCCTGTAACAAACATAAAAAGCCCCATTTGAAATGAGGTCTTCCCTTCTGGACTGCTCCTTCACTGGGGATCTCCTTTTTTTCTGATTTTCCCCTCCCACCCCCCATGCAGCAGTCAACTCTGCTCACAGTTAACCTCCTCCGTATTCCCCCAAAAGGCCAATGTTCTGTGTCCTTTATTACTTCGAGTTGCTTTGATCTTCCTTGACTGCCCAGGTGCCAGTCCACCCAGGCTCGAAGACTCAGTTTCCACCCTAAAATAAGTTTCAGAGAGCATCATCTTAGCAAATGATAACCACCTTTTCTCCACCCTCCAATTTTGGGATACATTTTCTTAATTTCCCTTCCCCTTACTAAAATAAGCTACTTATGTACTGTCATATAGAAATCAAAAAAGGTGTGTCTTCCCTACAGGCTGCTCAGATAATAAAAATAGCAACACAAGTTTGTACAACAAGGTAATAAGTTGCCTTGTGAAAGTCAAGCAAGAAGTATGATGGCTTTCTGTGGGACTTCTAAATGGGGAGTGAGGTTGAATTAGATATTTTTAAAAGCCCCTGTCAACGCTAAAGTTTTTGATTGTGAAGACCCATTAGTAAACACTGAGAAAGACAAAAAAAAAAAAAAAAAAATCACACATTTCCCTTGCCCTCAGAAAGCTTATAATCATGTAGAGGCCTGAGGACAAAAACAAGCAACCAAACAAACATAAGCTTGATTAGAATGACATTCAATTGAGTCATTCTTTTAAGAGGACTAGAAGACAATAATGGTTGAGAAGGTGAGGAAGGCTTCATAGAAGAGGTAGGGATTGATTCAGTCTGGAGGAATGTTGGTGTAGTGGTTACGAGCTCGGCTGCTCACCAAAAGGTCGGCAGTTTGAATCCACCAGCTGCTCTCTGGAAACACTGTGGGGCAGTCCTACTCTGTCCTATAGGGTCACTATGAGTCAAAATCGACTGGACAGGATGACAACAGGTTTGGTTTTTTTGTTTTGGAGAAATGGTAGGATTTTAATCTGTAAAGGGATAAAAAATAATAATAATTCCCCAGGAAACTGAAGAACATATTTTGGAAACAGAATTTTATATTGTTGTTGTTAGGTGCCATCGAGTCAATTCCGACTCATAGTGACCCTATGGACAACAGAACGAAACACTGCCCGGTCCTGTGCCATCCTCACAATCGTGGTTTTGCCTAAGCCCACTGTTGCAGCCACTGTGTCAATCCACCTCATTGAGGGTCTTCCTCTTTTTCGCTGACCCTCTACTTTACCAAGCATGATGTCCTTCTCCAGGGACTGATTCCTCCTGACAACATGGCCAAAGGATATGAGACGTAGTCTCACCATCCTTGCTTCTAAGGAGCGTTCCGGTTGTAGTTCTGGTTATATATTAGTGAAAGGTATTTACAACTACCATTGTAAGACAATTGACTTTTTTTTTTTTAATTGTGTCTTAAGAGAGAGACATTAAAATGAAGCAACTTAAATGAGAATATTGTGCCTCAGCGATGGTAAATGCTTTTGTTTTGTTCCATTTAGCTACCAACAATCTTGAGTGGGGTCACCTCTCTTTGTGACAGACGTCTCACTGGAGATAAGTTATGCATCAATGAGGAGATGACAGTCTGACAGAACAAGACGCTTATCCATTGCTAGACAAAGGGTTCTACCAACAACCTCCCTCCTGGGTACACGGAAAAAGAAAAATTTCACACCTGATTCTCTAAAGCAAGCAGGCTTACACCATATGGAATATGCATCTAATAGCTTATCTCCCCCTGGACAGATTTTAATGGCCCCAGATGCCCAGCTGACTTCTTCTCAACAGTCTTACCTCTGTATACAATTCACTTCCTTCCTTTTCAAAATAGTTTCTTCTGCCTCAAGTCATTCTCTAGCCTTTTACCCTGGCTTGGTTTCTCCGTAGCACTCAAATCTGAAATTATAACATTTATTTTTAACTTGTTTATTGTCTGTCTCCTCTCATTAGAATGTGAGTTCAATAAGATCAGGGACCTCATCTCTCTCTCTTATTCACCACTGTAATTCTGGTACCCAGAACAGTTCCTAACACTTAGTAGGTACTTAATAAATATCTATATCTCGTGAGTGAATTGCCCTATGAAATGCAATCAGGAGAGATTTTCCTTGAGAGGCATGAAAAAGCCAGGAAGACAATTCTGGTGAATACTGCCGTGGGATTCTGCCTGTTTCCCTTGTTTCGGGGGGGGGGGGGGGGGGGGTAAGTCTGAGGCTCTGGAGAAATGACAGATCTTGTGCAGGGGGCAAATAAGGGGCACAGAGGAAGAGCAGCCCAGGAATATCAGAGAGATTTGTGCATACCACACATGTGCACGCACGCACACACACACGCACACAGACACAGACATGCTGTGTTAACCTTAAAAACGTGATAGAGAAATTTGGATTTAGGATATATTTGAAAGGATTGAAGGTTTACATACGTAAACATTCTTTTGGACAGCAAGCCAAATTCTCAAGAGGCTAAATGTGCAAATAGAATGGTAAGGAGCATCTAAAATAATGTAGCTCACATTACTCTGTTATATGCATTACAGGTCACGTAAGGAAACTTAAACCTTCTGCAGCCTTTCTCAAATGCAGGAAACCATTAGGGCTGTTCACAACGGTCAGCATGGGTGACTCTGACACCCAGGATAAATGATTGCCTTGGTTCAGCTGTTCTTTGTGCCATTTTTTACAAGTACATTTTAATGGCCATAATTGTTTTACTCATGTTAGCTTTGTCATTATTGCAGTTAACCTCACGTTTACTTTGGCTAGTAATCTTCTTTGAAAGTTTTTCACATTTCAGTTGATTTTGTCTTTTTGGTCAAACTCCATTAATAATAACTTAAATTTGAAGAGTGCTTTTCGGCTTATAAAGAACTCATGTTATCATTTGTACCCCTCTGTGGGTACGAAAAGGAGCCCTAGTGACTCAGTGCTTAAAGCACTTGGCTGCTAACCAAAAGGTCGGCAGTTTGAACCCACCAACTGCTCCAAGGAAGAAAGATATGGCAGTCTCCTTCCGCAAAGATTTACAGCCTTGGAAACCCTGTGGGGCAGTACTACTCTGTCCTCTAGGGTCGCTGTGAGTCAGGATTGACTTGATGGCGGTGGGTTAGGTTTGGCTTGGTGGGTACAAACAGCTCTGTGGGATCGGCAATGATTAGAATTTCTGTTTTATAAATGAGGAAACTGAGACTTAGCAAAGAAAAGAACTTGTCCAAGGTCTTAGACATGGAGAATGGCAGAGCTGAACCTAAAATCCAGGTCTTTCGCTTTTTCTGTGATGCTTTTTCCATATTACATGACACCCATCGCTAAGCCCCTGGCTGGCAAAGATCCAGTATCCGTACACTTCAGATGTTTGTGTTCACGTATACATTTATGCCTGTGCACCTATGCTTGCACACGCACACACGCACAGACACACACGCGCACACATCAGTTGCCAAACAAACGGAAACCCAAGAAAGCATCAGACAGAACCCAGAACATTATTGTGTGCTGTATCCTCAGGGAAAGAAAAAAAGACCAGAAAACCCATTACCACCATTCCTTTCCAACAGGAATTCCAAAGCTCCTTCTTCCCCCACCAGATGTCTGTAGAGTGTTCCCCAACTTTGACGTTCTTTGGAGTGATTTGGGAAGTACCACCACGCCACTGTGACCACCAGAAATATCCTCAGGTACAGGGGAAATGAGTCAGGATAAGCCAAGCAGTAAGTTCTAACCAGGGGCCCTACATAAATATTCAAGTGAAAGCAGAACAAAGTGTATTTAAACAAATAGCAGATGGCAGGCCTAGGGAGGTGATTCAGGGGAAAGAAAGGCCAAGTGCACGAGAGGAAATAATTGCAGTAAGGCAGAATCCCACCGGGCTTTTGGTACTCACCTGGTCTTCCCCCAGGCATTTCACCTCCCTCCAGGTTTCCAGTATTTCATTAGCTTGTCCTGCTTTAGAGATTATTAAGTATGATCTGTCCAGTGAGTTGATAGAAGGCTGAAGAGCTAACCACACTAGCTTATTATTAAAGATACCACCACAAGATTAGGGTTCAATGATTAAATTCATTCAACCCCAAAGGTAGAATTAAGTCCCAGCTTATACATTACCATGTATCATCACATATTTCTGGATTAACACTTTCAGCTCTCTAGTGACTACCTGAGAAACACTGAGCATTAGAGCTGGCTGGGATATTAGAGAGCAACTAGGCCTTTTTTTTTTTTAACAAATGAAGTTGAAGGGATTTTTCCAATACACATTCCTAAAATGAGAAATAAGGTCAGAAATGCTGGACTTCTGAGTGTAAAAAGCAAGGAAAAGAAGTGTGCATGGTATACTGTAATCGGTCTTTTTAAAGGAGTGTGTATTATAGTATGTTTGCATATTCATAGACTCTCTGGGAAAACATGGAGGAAAAACAAAAAAAGTGATTGCTTCAAAGGGAAGGGATTTTAGAACTGGAGATCGGAAGGAAGCAGGAGAGAAATTTACTTTTTTCTGGATATTCTTTGCTACTCATTAATGGTTTACACATCTGTCTCTTCTACTAAAAGTGTGCAAGCTCCTTGAGGGCAGGGCCTGCTGATCACATTTTATCCTTCTTTGTAAGCCCTGGCCTAGCACTGTTCCTGGTAAGCACTGAGCAGATTATTGTTGTGTGAATGTTTATGACACGTGTTCTTTTTCCATCTAAAAGTAACTTTACTCTAAATGAGCGTAAATCAATGTTAATTTTGTGGCTGTTTCCAAATGGTTTATAACAATCATTCTTAGAATGACAAAAAATAGTAGTTTTCTATCTTCTTCCACTTTACCGGAAAAGATTATTTAGAGTATCCTTAAAGTAAACAGTTCCTGAACTGTTCTGATTTATGAAACGGCGGAAGTGTTATCATTTTGCTGACAAATGCTTCTTCATTTTTCCCCGAAGTCGGGAAAAAAGTCTGTTTAGAAAAAGTTGCGAAGCAGTGAACTCTGTGGTAGGGATTTGTAATAAATATTTTCTCAGGTGCTTTTTATTAATCAATCGTTTTGCGGCCTGCTCACACTCCTGGCAGTATACTTGAATAGGATGTCACATAGTCAGTGCACATTTTCTAAAAAGTGGTGAACTGTGGTCTAGAATTAAGTAAGGCAGAAGCAAAAAAAAAAAAAAAAAACTCCCATGAGAATGGAAATTATTTAGAGTGTTGCGAGGATTTTCCAGAAGACAACGTTGAATGTTGTGAGGAACTTGCCATTTCTCTCTTTCTCTCTCTCTGAACAATGGGCATTATCGTGACACCCTACTTGGGATTCCGGTTCTCTCGAAGCCCCTTAGTAAGGGAGTAAGAGCGTGGCTCGTGCCTTCCCACCCTTAACGTCACGGAGGGGCCCCTGAGCAGACTTGCGTGTACTGCGCCTGCCCTCTAGTGGGTATTGGGGCTAACATTGCATTTCCCTGAGCTGCTAAGCCTTCCGCCTACGTTTCCCAAAAAAAAAAAAATAGAGGTCTTTTCAAGAGGCTTTTTACAAACAGATAAAAAGCAAAACCAAACGCATTGTCATAAAGTCGATTTCGACTCACAGCGACCCAAAATCGATAGGACAGAGTAGAACTGCCCCATAGGGTTTCCGAGGCTGTAAATCTTGAGAGAAGCCGATTGCCACATCTTTTTCCCTCAGAGCATGGGTGGGTGTGAACCATCACCTTTCAGTCAGCAGCTGAGCACTTAACCTCTGCGCCACCAGGGCTCCGTATAAACAGATAAGCCCTGTTTATATTTACTGTATTAACTGCTCATTTGCAAAGAGTACTATTACCGAGCTTAGAAACAATTTTTTTTTGAGGAAACAAACATCTCCCTCTATCACATTTATACAAATAACTTGTATTAAATAATAGTACATAATAGTTTCATGGAAACCCCGGTGGTTAAGTGCTACAGCTGCTAATCAAAAGGTCGGTGGTTCGAATCCACCAGGTGCTCCTTGAAACCCTGTGGGGCAGTTCTACTCTGTCCTATAGGGTTGCTATGAGTCAGAATGGACTGGATGGCAATGGGTTTGGTTTTGGGTTTAATACTTTCATAATACTATGAAGATAAACTTTAATCTACAGCAATCCCAGTTAGCCAAATTCTAAACTAATGACTTCATAATATTTAACCAGAAGAAAGAACTAGTATATATACATAATTGTGACAGTGATATTTAAATGACATTTTGGAACTGTCACGAAGCACCTTTTCTTTAATTCAGAAACCTGTAGTTTTTGTCGTTCTTGTTTAACTTTTACATTTATTTGTGACCACAAGGAAGCAACCAAAGGCATCTGACAGATGAAAATTTTCTGCTCCTGGGCTAAAGCCGATAAATTACTGACTGTCTCCAGTTAGAGTAGAATTTTGGCACTTATTAACAGAGCCTCACTTGCCAACAAGTTTGCCTTCTTTTAACAGAATCTAGCCTATCCATTAGGATTAGGTTTGGTGTACATGACAACACCCAAAATGATAGTGGCTTAAACAAGATAGAATTTTACTTCTCTCTTGAGTACACAAAGTCCAAAGTTCAGAATGAGGAGGAAGACTCCCTGTTCAGCCAGGGCTGAGGCCACTCCCAGCTTGTTACTCTGCCATCCTCGGTGCTCAGCTCTCACCTCGTAACCCAACATCTCTGGTCCCTTTCCAGGGAACACATCCACAGTCCGGCCAACAGGCAGGAGGAAACAGAGAACAGGAGCACTCCCTTTTAGGACCCTTCTTGGCAACCGCACACATTACTGTTACACCCAGTTGGCCCAGACTTGGTCACGTGGCCACACCGAGCTGTCGTCTTCATTCGGGCTGCTCTGTTGCCAGCTGAAAATCAGTGGTTATGATACTATGGAGGAAGGGCAGAATTGATATTTGGGGCAACTAGCCATTTCTCCTGTAGTCTGTGTTCTCACCAGTGGCCAGATCCTACTCATTTTTCTTGTGCATGTGTGTTTATTTGTTTGAATGGGTTTTGGTTTTTTTTCTTTTTTTGGTTTGGTTTTTTCCTATTGAAAAATAGCATTTTTATATTCATTAGCTTCCATCCATGAAGTTTTTATGATGAAGACTGTTTCCCTTTTTATGTTTTTCCCTCTGTCTCTAAATAAACCTTGGTCACTCAGCCTACAGGCTTTCACCATGTTGGTGCATTCCTCCCTTTGCAGGTGATGGCTGGGCCGCCCACCCCTCTGCAGCTGCTGGGAGTGCTGCTTACCATTGCCCTGGGCTACGTTAGGCTCATTCAGGCTGGTGCCTACTATGGAATCAAGCCACTGCCACCTCAAATTCCTCCTCAGATCCCACCGCAAATTCCGCAGTACCAGCCTCTGGGCCAGCAAGTACCTCACATGCCTTTGGGCAAAGACGGCCTCACCATGGGCAAAGAGTATCCACAACTACCCCAATATATGAAGGAAATTCCATCGGGGCCAAGAATGGGCAAGGAAGCAGCACCCAAGAAAGGCAAAGGTAACATTATCGAATGGTCATGTTCTAGTGATGTTTAAAACAGCAGTTGTTCAAAATCTTAAATTATGGGATAAAAAAAAACCAAACCAGTTGCCGTCAAGTTGATTCTGACTCATAGCAACCATACAGGCCACAGTAGAACTGCCCCATAGAGTTTCCAAGGAATGCCTGGTGGATTTGAACTGCTGACCTTCTGGTTAGCAGCCGTAGCTCTTAACTACTAGGCCACCAGGGTTTCCAAATAGGGTTGCTATGACTCAGAATCGATTTGACAGCTGTGGGTTAAATTATGGGACCGGGCGGCGGGGGAGGGGGGCTAGATTTGAGACACTTTTACTTTAGCGCTTGTTACTGACATTTATTAAACACCTTGCTATTGTTAACTGCCTTCAAGTCAGCCCCTTGGGGGCCCCAAGCACAGTGGGATTGGACCACTGTGCTGAAACCTGGTCAGTATCACAGCAACATGTGAGTCTCCACTGGCAAATGGGTGGCTGTGCATGGCCAGGAACTGAACCCGGGTCTCCTGCATGAAACACGAGAGTTCTACCATTGAACCACCACTGCCCTGTTCAAGTTCTAAGGAAAGATACGGATAAAATTATTATTTTATGTTTTGCCTGATTATTTCAACTAGTATCAAATGAAGCAAAATATCTTTGATAACAAATGATTGATGACCTTATTATTTATTTGTTCACACATTTAGCAGCTATTTAATGAGCATCTACTTTGTGGCCAGGCTGTGGGCCAGACTCTGAGGGATAAGGCAGTGAAAAAATAAACACAGAAAGTGACAAGTCAGTCTTCTGAATTAGGAGAAGAATGTAAGGATGTGCTGTGTTTAAAAAAAAGAGGGAGAAGAAGGAAGAAAAGAAAAACCATGTAAAAGCATTGTGTGAATAAGAAACAAAAAACCAAACCTGTTGTTAATATGAGATAATTCCCACTCATAGAGACCCCACAGGACAAAGTAGAACTGCCCCATAGGGTTTCCAAGGCTATGATCTTTACGGAAGGGGACTGCCACATCTTTTACCCACAGCGGCTGGTGGGTTCAAACCACCGATCTTTCAGTTAGCCGCCAAGCTCTTAACCACTGCACCGTCAGAGCTCCTTTTTTTGTGAGTTGGGTTCTATATGAATGCAAGTGTTTTTAATATTTCATAACTAAGCTACTACACATGTCAATCAATAAATGGACAGACAGAAACAAGAGGGTAGAGACTGCATCTAGAGATGACACCTGGAAGTATCTCCCATTCTAGGCATATTTATTAGTTATTCAGCACCTACAAAGTACCTGGCACTGACACTCTTCCTATAAATTCCTTGGTTTATCTGCAGTTCTAGGAAACCTAACATTTGTAGCCAAACAGCTGTCTCGGAGTAGCCATTCTCTTTGAGGAAATGGAGGCCATTCCCATTAGTGCCTGCACTCGCAGGAAGCTCTGTCTCTGGAGAACCACTGGACTTAGCAGTAAAAGTCAGTCCTAGATGCCAAAAATGAGGGAGACTTAGTCATTTAACCTCTCTGAGCCTCCTTTCTTCATGCATAAAATAAAGTTGTCGAAAAAATCAATGACATAAGGTGAGTAAAAGTGGTGAATAAATGCCAAAGCACCACAGGTCCTTCAACAGCTGGTGTTGAACAGCAGGTCTTTCAACAAATCCTCAGTAAGAGCAGAGAATATTCCAGGCACTATGCTAGACACCAGAAAATCATGACTAATAAGACGTGATCCTCCCCAGATGTTGTTCTGTTGTTGTTAGGTGCTGTCGAGCTTGTTGCGACTCCGAGAGACCCTACGTACAACAGAACAAACACTGCCCAGTTCTGTGTCATCCTCACAATCATTGCTATGCCTGGGCCCACTGTTGTATTCACTACGTCAGTCTATCTCGTTGAGGGTCTCCCTCTTTCTCACTGACCCTCTACTTTACCAAGCATGATGTCCTTCTCCAGGGACTGTTCCCTCCTGATAACATGTTCAAAGTACGTTAAGACAGAGACTCACCATCCTCCCTTCTAAGGAGCATTCTGGTTGTCCTTCTTCCAAGACAGATTTGTTTGTTCTTCTGGCAGTCCATGGTATATTCAACATTCTTCACCAAACCATAATTCAAAGGCATCAGTTCTTCGGTTTTCCTTACTCATAGTGCAGCTTTTCCATGCATATGAGGTGATTGAAAATAGCATAGTTTGGGTCAGGCAAGTGGTAGCTTCCCAGATGCTCCCTTGATATAGTAACAATGCAATTTGCTGCTTAGAAATAGCATTCTGTAATAACACTATAATAATATCTATTAGCATAAAGGAAGGAGCCTTGGTGGCAATGGTTAAGTGCTCGGCTGCTAGCCAAAAGGTCAGCAGTTTGAACCCACCCGGAGGCTCTGCAGGAGAAAAGACCTGGGATCTGCTCCCATAAAGATTATAGTCTAGGAAACCCTATGCGGTACTTCTCCTCTGTCATATAGGGTTGCTATGAGTCAGAATCAACTTGACAGCACACAACAACAACAGCATAAAAGAAGCATTCCCAATTTTCTTCTCTTTAGGAGCTGATATTCCACTTAGGGGATTGTTGAGGTCGTTTGTTTTTTCCTTCCTTTTGTGAATGGCTTGCCAGCCTTTTGGGACTTCCTGTACTTAGGCAGATGGGTACCAGAGAGCAAATCAGGGAATTTGAAAAGAATGTGAGTTCTATGGCTCTTTTGTTCCCTGCCAGTAGCTTAGTGAAAAATAAAGTGGTCAAAATTAAGATACTACTATTGGTTAACATAATACCTTGGGGCTATAAATTTCATTTCTTTGTGCTATCCATTACTGTCAGTAGCATGGAACATACAGAGTTGTGTCTCTTTGCAAGCTGATCATAATTGTTAATAACATGGGCTTTGTATTTCAGTGACAACTCCAGAAAGCACAACCCCTTTTACATCTGTTACCAGGTCCTGTAGTGTGGGTGTATTATTCTGGCTGTGCAGATAGGAACACAGAAGTGCTGACGGCTTAAGGGACAGGATCAAGGTCTCATGTCAAGGCCAGGAAGAGAAGCAGAGCTCCTTGCTCCCAAACCCAGCTCTCTCCCTTATCCCTACTGCTTGTCATCCCAAAATATCTCACTCACCCTTCCTGTTTAAAAACCAAATTTGAAAATGAGAAATAATTTATTAAAGAATGATACTTGAGGTTTATGAAATCCCACAGCACACTACAGAATTTAAGTAAATCTATTCGACTTTAGAGGACAGACATGGAAAGATATTATTAAACCATATGCAAAATAAAATACTTCTATTCTTCCCCAAGCCCCCCCGGTAATGACTTTCATCAAGCACATCATATCATATTTCAGCACAAGAGAAAATATCATTTAGCCAAAAATTACTATATAATAAAACTAAGGACATGAAAAAGTGCAGTATACCATTAAGTAGAAAAAATTAAAATGGAGAATGGCTCCAACATTGTTTAAGATACACATGCACACACACACACACACGAAAACATCTAGAACACACAAGACGGAAATACAAGCATGAGGTTGTTACCTCTGAATAGCGGAATTACAGGCAACTTTGATGTTTCTTTGAATTTTCCAAAATCCCTACAGTAAACATACCACAGTATCTCCAAGTTGTGTACTTGGAAAATGTTGCTTCATTATTTTTCAGCTTTTTACTTAACCAACACTGATAATAGCAGCTGCATATATCAGTTCTCAAAATAATGTCAAAGAAACTATGAGCTTGATTGTTCGTTAAGTGTTTACACTGCACAGTCCTGGAAGAGTTCATTAAGCGCTTACGCCATGCAGTCCTGGAAGATGAGCACATTAGTCTCCATCTTTCTTTCTGATAAGTAGGCAGATCTGTCAGAACTAAACCATGAATGTCATTACTTCATTCATTACTTCATTGATGTGAGAACTGATCAGCACTAATATTTCCCCGTCTCTCTCCTTCCTCTCCTTTTTCCCTGCAGAAATACCGTTAGCCAGTTTAAGAGGGGAACAAGGTCCCCGTGGAGAGCCTGGCCCCAGAGGACCCCCTGGGCCCCCTGGTTTACCAGGCCATGGGATACCTGGAATCAAAGGAAAGCCGGGGCCACAGGGATATCCAGGAATTGGAAAGCCAGGTATGCCTGGAATGCCAGGAAAACCAGGAGCCATGGGAATGCCTGGGGCAAAAGGCGAAATTGGACCCAAAGGGGAGATCGGTCCCATGGGGATCCCAGGACCACAAGGACCTCCGGGGCCTCATGGACTTCCTGGCATTGGGAAGCCAGGAGGGCCAGGGTTACCAGGGCAACCAGGAGCAAAGGGTGATCGAGGACCCAAAGGACCACCAGGACCTCCAGGCCTCCAGGGTCCTAAAGGAGAGAAGGGCTTTGGGATGCCAGGTTTGCCAGGGCTGAAAGGTCCTCCAGGGATGCACGGCCCTCCAGGCCCTGTTGGACTTCCAGGAGTGGGCAAACCAGGAGTGACAGGCTTCCCTGGGCCCCAGGGCCCTCTGGGAAAACCAGGCCCTCCAGGAGAACCTGGGCCACAGGGCCCTGTTGGAGTACCAGGGATTCAAGGACCTCCTGGGATACCTGGAGTTGGAAAACCAGGCCAGGACGGAATCCCTGGACAGCCAGGATTTCCAGGTGGCAAAGGGGAGCAAGGACTGCCAGGACTGCCAGGACCTCCAGGACTTCCAGGGATTGGGAAACCAGGCTTCCCTGGAGTCAAAGGTGACCGTGGCGTGGGGGGTATTCCTGGGCCTCTTGGGCCAAGAGGGGAGAAAGGACCAGTAGGTGCCCCTGGAATAGGAGGACCCCCAGGAGAACCAGGCCTGCCCGGAATCCCAGGTCCTATGGGCCCTCCAGGTGCTATTGGTTTTCCAGGACCCAAAGGAGAGGTTGGGGCTGGGGGGCCACAGGGACCGCCAGGTCCCAAGGGTGAGCCAGGACTTCAAGGCTTCCCAGGAAAGCCAGGTTTCCTTGGTGAAGTGGGGCCCCCTGGCGTAAGGGGTTTGCCAGGTCCCATAGGGCCCAAGGGGGAGGCTGGGCTCAAAGGTTTACCAGGGCTCCCTGGGGCTCCAGGGCTGCTTGGACCTAAGGGAGAACCTGGAATCCCAGGGGAGCAGGGTTTACAAGGCCCCCCAGGCATCCCAGGGATTACAGGCCCTAGTGGCCCCATTGGTCCACCTGGAATCCCAGGCCCCAAAGGGGAACCAGGCCTCCCAGGCCCCCCTGGGTTCCCTGGAGTAGGGAAACCGGGAGTGGCAGGACTTCATGGCCCCCCAGGGAAGCCTGGTGCCCTTGGTCCTCAAGGCCAGCCTGGTCTTCCGGGGCCCCCAGGCCCTCCAGGGCCCCCAGGCCCTCCAGCTGCAATGCCCCCTACACCACCACCCCATGGAGAGTATCTGCCAGATATGGGGCTGGGGATTGATGGCGTGAAAGCTCCCCATGCCTACGGGGTTAAGAAAGGCAAGGACGGAGGGCCAGCCTATGAGATGCCTGCATTTACTGCTGAGCTGACTGCACCTTTCCCCCCGGTGGGGGCCCCAGTGAAGTTTGACAAAGTTCTCTATAACGGCAGACAGAACTACAACCCACAGACAGGCGTCTTCACCTGTGAGGTCCCCGGTGTCTACTACTTTGCCTACCATGTTCACTGCAAGGGGGGCAACGTGTGGGTTGCTCTGTTCAAGAACAACGAGCCCATGATGTATACATATGACGAGTACAAAAAGGGCTTTCTGGACCAGGCGTCCGGGAGTGCGGTGCTGCTGCTCAGGCCCGGGGACCGGGTGTTCCTCCAGATGCCCTCAGAACAGGCTGCAGGACTCTACGCCGGGCAGTACATCCACTCCTCATTTTCAGGATATTTATTATATCCCATGTAAAAGAAAAGGAAGAGAGATTAAATAGAAGAAAAAAAGTGACAATGACGCACCAAAAAATCCAAATGAAAAACACACAACCGCTTCAAAATGTTTATACAGTTGGAAAGTTATATTGAAGTGAAAATTTGGACCATCATGTACAAATAAAAACTCAAATGCATGTTTAATGCTCTGCACAGCAGCTTGTAATTGAAAATAATGGGAAGAAATTTATGTATCAGATACTGACGTGTGTTGTACCCACTGGAATCGTATTTGCTGATGTATGTTATATGCTTCCATGGTAACCTGCTTACTCAGATCAGTCAAAATATTTCCGTATGAAGGATCATAGCTAATGAAAGTCACTCATATTGTTTATTTTCAAATATCTATAAGTACAGCTTAAAGACACAGAAATGAGAACAATTGCATACCGTATTTACTTGCATAATTTCCTCTGTATTTGTGCAGACACTTTGACATGGTTGGGGGGGAGCTGGGTATTACTGCCCCAGCAGGAGTGTATGGGATCGAGTGGTTGGGGGGCGGAGGGGGGAACCATGACACTGCTTTAGTCCAAAGGATACTTCTTTCTTGTCAGAGGCCGTGTCAATTAGCAATGGGAGTCCTACTCAAAATTGGGTCTCTCTAGAGACCCTGGGTGGTGCAAATCGTTAACCACTCAACTATTAGCTAAAAGGTTGACAGTTCAAGCCCACCCGGAGGCACCTCAGAAGACAGAGCTGGTGATCTGCTTCCAAAAACGTCAGAGCCTTGCAAACCCTATGGAGCAGTTCTACTCTGACACACATGGGGTCACCATGGGTTAGAATCACTTCAACAACCACCAGCAACAGGGTCTCTAAAAGGACAGGTGAACCAATCAACCATTGTGCATTTACTCAGTGCCCTCTGTGTGCCCAGCACTGCACGGGACACTTTTGTGGGGCATCAGACAGTGCCCCCCAAGGAGCTAGCAAGCCAGGTGGGAGACAGGAGCAGTGATTTACTCATCTGTTCCTCAAAGTCGGATTTTTTTCTTTCTGATTTTTTTTTTCTCTCCATGTAATTTCTACTGTGACCCAACTATTATAAACACTTGGAAGTTATTAGAAAAAAATAATAATAACCTCTCCCTCAATAACTTTCCAGTTTTGTGGAATGTTTACTATCAATAGAAGTTAGTAACTGTGTTTACGTGCATATAAAAATCCCTCCCCTGCTTGACTACACACGTAAATGACCACAATGAAGTTGCAACCGTGAAGGACATACCAATATTTCACAGTAGCTTTTAAGTTTCAAACGAATTTTCCTGTAGTATATATGTAAGTTGACTCATCCTCTGAGGTTCCGGAGTAGATTTTCAAAATCCACACCAGTCCTTATTTGGGAGAAAAAGTTTCAGGATTGCATAGCAAACTACATTTTTATTTGAAAAAACAATTTCGCAAGTTTAAAATCTGAAAATGGATGTGCTGCTTTCTGGTGTAGGTACTAAAATTGTAAGTGAAGAACTATTTTTTAGGAGCAATCTGTGTGGGAGCCATCTAGAATGTCAAAGGGCAAAGACCATCCACGCTTTTTAAGTTGCCTCGTATCCAGCCCATCGAGAGCCAGCTGGGCCCCATACATGTTTGTAAAAGAGAAATAAATATTTTTCCAGATTTTCACTTAGGCACATGCTAACTGCTTCAGGTATTCTAATCTGGCCTCAAAACACAGAAGCCATTTCAAGTCTGTTCTTCGCTTGCTGCTGACACGATGAGCTACTAGGGGAATTATGTGGGATTGTGGTGGTAGAATCTTGTTACCTTTTCCTCAAAATTAGATGGATACAGATGGGAAAATACACAAATAAATATGGTATAAATGCACGTGGAAATGTGTCTATGTCAAATCTGAATCATTTTTACCGTTAAGAAAATTCTCCTCTTGGCCTAATGTCTATCTTCTTATTCGGTATACAAGCACCATTTCGTCTCCATTTTTTAAAAAGACAAATGAGTTTATTATCACAGGATTTCTTATTCACTGTTAATTATATGACAAACTTTTCCCATTGAAAAGCTGTTCCAACCTTCATTTTCGAAGCCAACAGCATTTCTGTGGCCAAATGTCCTTTGGGTTGGTGGTGAAATAATTAATGAGGATGCTGGTGGGGGGCTGATAATCGAGGGGGCAACGTGGATTCACTGGGCTCCTGCTGAAGAGCTGCATTGAAATGGCTTGGAAGCAAATCAGATCAGCTCATTTGTGAAGCTGCATTTATCTGTACATGTGTGGGCTTGTAATTTCCCCAAGCAAGGGAGAAATTGTCTCTTTAGTTAAAACCAAATTTCACTTTTCAAAATATCTTCCAACTTATTTATTGGTTGTTGCTCAATTGCCTATCTATGTGTGTACATTATCAGGCATATGCTTCTAGTGTGTACATGGAAGAAAAGCAAAGTTTATGCCAGAGACTGTGTATTCTACAATGGTGCTAATCTAGAGCTAAATGAATTACTCCATTTAATTTAAAAAGAGTTTTAAGTAATTATCTATGTGTCTGTGTTTCCCTTTTGAGTATTGCACATCATGTTAACACATTAGTGTAAAAGCAGGTGAAACAGTCATGTGTTCTAAAGTCTAGGGATAGTGCTATACTCCCTATTTAATTCAAAATGAACTAGAACTTTTCCCTGTGAAATGGACTAAACTGGCATTATTGTTATTTAAATACAGAGTATTAATGCAGTGTGACATCCCACAGGGGAGAAGAATGTCTGTAAGGGGTGACTGTTCTCAAATATTTTACAGAACCCTATGAACGATGAACAGACTGGTAACTTTTTTTGAGTTTCCATGATAGATTTGAGACTTGTCAATAGCAAATCAATTTTGTATTTAAATTTTTGTACTGATTTGAAAAAAAAGTCTTATTAAATATCTTTAAAAGTATGTTTCTCATTTTGTTTATATCACTCAGCTGACATTGTTTGAACCTCATAACTTGTCTATCCCCTGTTGTATTAGCTGCTAAAATAAAACTCATTGCCATCCAGTCAATTCTGACTCACAAAGACCCTACAGGACAGAGTAGAACTGCCCCACAGGGTTTCCAAGGAGCCTGGTGGATTTGAACTGCTGACCTTTTGGTTAGCAGCCATAGCTCATAACCACTGTGCCACCAGGGCTCCTAAAATAGAAACCTAAAATAATTGTAGCTTAAATGGGACAATTTATTTCTCTTTGACATAATAGTTCTGAGCATAAGCAGCCCAGGACTCATACGGTGGCTCCAAGGAGGGCCCCAGGTTCCTTCTATTTTGTTGCTCTTCCACCTCATCTCTGTGGTCCATCACAGCTACACTCCAACCAGCAGCAGGTAAAAAGAGCAGGTGTGCTCTTTTTCATTAAAGACTCAACCCAGATTTGGCACAGAGCACTTCTTCCCACATCCCATTGCTCTGAATTTTATCACATTGCCACAACAAGCTGCAAGGAAGTATGGAAAACTGAATATGTTTTCTGGGTAGCTACTTGCCCAGCTAAAAATCAGGGTTGTTTTGTTTGTTTAATATGGAAAAAGGGGAGAGCAGATATTAGGGGGCAATTAGCTGCCTCTATCATATCCATCATAAAAGAAAAAACTGCTGCAGACCTCTCTTCTCCCACAAAAACCAATCTCCTAGTACTCCATTCTGTGTCACTCTAAAGCCAGATACTTTGAGGGCAGACAGCAGCAAGTGGCATCATAGAGCAGAAGTAGACCTGTTTCAAGAACCTAAAGGTCTAATAAGCATCACTGGCAAGGAAAGAATTCCTTTGTGATGAATTATCAAGCCCAGAATGATCATAACTTATCACATCAGGAATATTATAAATAGGATTGTTCATATAATTCAACAGGCACATATATAGTAACAGGCTGGAAGTTCACAACCACAGCTTGCATTCCCATATAGCCTATTATTCAGTTCTATTTCATTCCATGACCAAAGACTTTTCCACAACATAGACCAGTCATCTTGTTGGCATACGCTGTTGGTTACAAAAGTGGATGGAAGGATGGATACAAGAGACCAGGGCAGGGAGGGAAAGTGGTTGGAATTCAGAATGCTGGAGAAGCAAGGCAAATCCATCATCACTATGACTGAATAAAGAAACTCAAAATATATGTCTTACTTACAATGGGTCTCCTGTTGTTAGTTACTGTCGAGTCAGTTCCAACTCATGATGGCTCTATATGAAAAAGAATGAAACACTGCATACTCCATGCCATGAAGTCAGCATGCTTGAGTGCATTGTTGCCTTCAACCTAGAGGGCTCATCTTCTGGCACTATTTATGAGACAATATTCTCTTATGATCCATAGGGTTTTCATTGACTGATTTTCAGAAGTAGATGTCCAGCTCTTTCTTCCTAGTCTGTCCTGTCTGGAAGCTCCACTCTAACCTGTCTACCATCGTCACCCTGCTAGTAGTTAAAATACTGGTGGCTTCCAGCATCACAGCAACATGCACACTACCACAGTATGACAAACTGACAAAAAGGCAATGACAACGGGTCTATGGTAACCCTATAAACAAAACAAAAACAAAGTAACACTCTAGGTCTCTATACTGCGCTTGATCCTACTAGCCACTGTGAGGGATACAAAAGCAGCAGAAAACACAACCCTTCTCTTTAATGAATTCTCCTTGTGTGTGGTGAATACCAAGATGTTTGTTAAACGAGAAGTTGATTTCCAAGTGATATACGAACAAGTGCATGGTGGTGTGATGATGACTGGATTCATACATGCTAGAGAAATTCAGAAGAACTGTCCTGTGCAGCTTGCTTGCTGAGAAGGTCTTCCCTGACTTGTCTGCTGGGGAAATTCCTCCTCACCCCGCAGCACCAGCTGAAGTATCACCTTCTCTATTGCTCAGATTGCATCACTTTCTTCCCCTGCTTTGTGCAGTCTTCTGTCCCTCACTTTTTTGCTTTTCCATTTTTTTTGTTTTGTAACCTGACAGTTTGTCTGTCTCGCCTATTCAAGTGTAAACATCTTGAGAGTCGGCTTCTCATTCTTTCATCTTTGCATCTACAGCCCATCACAGAGTACTGGTCCAGTACCAGGTTTGATGGGGAATGAATCTCTCAAGGATGCTGTGGGAAATAGTCTAAACCGGATGTAAGGTTCAAGTGAATGATGGGAAACTCCCTTCCTGCTCCAGGGTTCCAAGATTACACAGAAGCTCACTGTGGGATGAAACTTAATTTCAGATAGTTTTTTAGAGAATGTGATTTTTAAAGAAATGTAGAATTTGAATGGATGAAGCATGAGGGGATGTAAGGAGGGTCATTCCAAGAGGGATAGCCTCTTCTCCTCCAATAGACAGAGGAAACTGATATGTGTGTGTGTGTGCGCGCGCATGCGCGCACGCTCCATCACACCCCACATGAGGGTTGGGATGGGAAGGAGGCTGAGATAAGGGGAATGTTTTGACTAATTGGAGGATCTATTCAAGCACTAGTAAAGGAAATGAATTTAATAACTAAAGGAGGGTCAAGTGATATAGGGTTTTACATATAGGGAAGAGACATTTAGATTTTATCTAATACGCAGTAAGAAGGTATTATAGGTCCTTCATCAGGGAAGTGGTATTAAAAATAAGTCTTTTAGAAAAATTCCTTTGATGACTGTATGAAAGATGTTGCACAATGGTTAAAGCACTCACTGCTAACCAAAAATTTGGTCATTCAAACCCACCCAAAGTGTCTCCTCACAAGAAAGATGTGGCAGTCTGCTTCTGTAAAGATTAAACCCATACCAAACTCATCATCAAGTTGATTCGGACTCATAGCGACCCTATAAGAGAGAGTAGAACTGGCCCACAGGGTTTTCAAGGAGCAGCTGGTGGATTCAAACTGCCAGCCTTTTGGTGAGCAGCCAAGCTCTTTAACCACTGTGTTGCCTTGGAAACACTACAGGGCAGTTCTACTCTGTCCTATAGGTTCGCTATGAGTCGGAATCGACTCGACAGCAACGGGCTTGGTTTTTTATTTATGAAGACGATGCTGGAGAAAGGAAGATACAAAGAGTAAAACCAAGGAGACCAGAAAAGCTTCAACCCAGGAATAGGATGATGGGTTGGCAGTGCAGTGTCCTAACCAAGTCTCACAAGTGGGCGCCAGATAGGTTCAAGTGTAAGGGTTAAGGGCTTCATAAGCATAAAGCTATTTCAGGGGCTAGGAATTGGAATAAAGAAGAATGAAAAATCGAAGAGACAACTGAAAGACTGAACTGAACTTGGGGACAATGCCTTAGGAGGATGAAGAAAGCGATGACTCAAAGGTAGCTTCCTCTCATTAATGATGCCACTGTCCACCATGGCTGGCAGTACACTAGCAGAGCTGGGCAAGGAAAAGGGGGAGATAACAGCTGATTACTGACTTGTTGAATTTGACCTGATGGTAGGAGACGCCTGTGCTCCAGTTTACTAGTGAGATGACAGGTGGGGCCGCAAGCCTGGAGTGAGGCCTTGGGGGCCTGTTATGATATGAGGGAGAGAAAAGGCTGGCTTCAAACTAGTAGGACCACTGGCAGACAAAAATGATCAAATTGCTTTAAAATTTCCTCTTCTACTTACTGCAGGACGTTGATTTTATTTAACAAATCCTTTCATTAAAGAGGAGTCCTCGTGGTGCAATGGTTAAGAGCTCATCTGCTGCCTAAAAGGTTGGCAGTTTGAATCCAACAGCCGCTCCTTGGAGACCCTGCGGGGCAGTTCTACTCTGTCCTATAGGGTCGCTACGAGTCAGAATTGACTTGATGGCACCGGGTTTGGCTTTGGTTTTCATCAAAGATACAGCAAAAGTCAACTTCATCCCAATCCATATGGACTTACAATGAATTCCAAATATCCATAGTCAACACAGTTAAAATCGAGCATATTTTACTACATTTTCAGAAAAGTAATTTCTCCTCATAGTCCTTGTGACTCTTAAAAATACAAATGTTTATGCTCAGTCCTTATCATGAAGAAGACAGATATCTACGGAGTAGAGTTGCACGGACTTCCTGATGTTTTCCTTCATTTTTAAAACCAGTATTTAGGCCAGGATAAATTTTAGTCTTAAACAAGCTGTTATTTAAGGTATTACATGAGCTGTTATTTATTTTATTTGATTGTTTGCTAATTCCTGGGGATAAATATAAAGAAATTTAAATCAAAAGTGAAGCACAACATCATGCTTTAACAAGTTATTCAGAAGCTTCTCATGAGTGTTACTGAAACACCAGGACCATCTAGTCATCAAAATTTCCTTTGAGGCATCCAGGACTTTTCCAGAGGTTTTTTTCTCTGCTATCTTACTCCAAGCAAAAAAATAGATTTTTATTAGAATCAAAAGCTTTTCTGAATTAAAGTTCTTAAAACCTGTGGAGACCTACATTTCACATGCCTTGTTAAAACCAAGACCTAAAAATTAATTTTGTAACGAGTGCAGCCAAGCCAGTTCTCATCTGACAGGAGGATGGACTGGCAGCAATTTTCACACCCACTCTTCATTCGTGTGTTGAGAGACACAATGGGGAGAGCTGATAGGATATCTGCAATTCTCTAATTGCCTACTAATAATAATAGCTGTCTTTCCTCGCCAAAGACTATGCTATCCTTGTCATTTCTTCAGCCACACTCAAGTCACCAATACAGATTAGGAAGGAGAAGCCTCTGCAGTCAGACTCCTAGAGAACAAATCTCTATTTACCAGTTACTTAACTTCTCCAAACTTCAGCTTTTACACCTATAAAACAGTAAATGATATTAATAATTATCTTCTACAGTTGTCTGGATGGGTGAAGTTGTGGGGTGTGGTATGAAAGAGTAACAATCGCTGCCATTTACTGAGTACCAACCATGTACCAGAAACTGCTTTGTTTTTATGTCCTAACTTATTTATTACTCCTTACAACTCCATAATTAGCTTCATTTTACAGACAATGAAACTGAGGCATAGCAACTTGTCCAAGAGTTAATAAACAACAAAGCCAGAATTTTAACCAAAGTATCTGGTGCGATGGTTAAGTGCTTGGCTGCTAACCAAAAGCTTGGTGGTTCAAAACCACCCAGCTGCTCCACAAGAGAAAGGCTGAGTGATCAGCTTCCATAAAGATTACAGCCTAGGAAACCCTATGGGGCATTTCTACTCACCCATGAGAGCACCATGAGTCAAAAATTGACAGCACCCAACAGCAACAAAAACGTTTGGATTCATAGTCCGCACTCTTAGCCATTACACCATACTGCTCCGAGGCAGGAGAAAAGACCTCTCTTCTGTCCCAGAAGCAAACAAACACTAGTGAGGGTACAGGATACTAACCTGTCAAGGAAGAAAGAGATGATAGAGCTCTCAGTTATTGACCTTACCAGAGACAACCAAAACATCCAGCCACTGGAAGACTATGTTGACAGTTGTCATAGTGATATCCCCACCCCCTTAAGGAGATAAGAAGCCTAGATTTTAAAAACTAAGGGGAAGACCACCTGCCAATAGGAATAACCACAGTGATGTAGGAAGTAATTAGAAGCGACCTCCAGCAGCTTCCCTTACCTCCTGTTGACCATGGTGTTCACTAAATGGGTAAGGGCTCTAAGCAGCACCCGTGGGGCAGGCAGGAAGCCACAAGTCCCAGACCTTCAGGAAGGCCCCTACAGACCCGCTGGGGGCAATGCTATGTACCGTGTCTCCTCTGCTTCAGTGGACACCACTTCTAGGGACCTAAAGGGTCCCTTCTAAGCTCATTCAGACACTCCACCTCACCCAGTGACCACAAAGCTCAAATGAATGACTGGGTTTCCTTTCTTTTTCAAGCTGAAATATGTAAACTCCCCGCCAATTTTCTAGTTCCAAACACGAAGTTAAAGATCAGGTTTTTCTTCCTCAAAATGAGTAGATCTTAACAGAGCACATACACAAGATATGAGATAAACAAAAGTAAGTTTGGCTTCAGCCTCCTGACTTCACCAGTCCCTGTGGGGAAAAAGGGAAAGTTCTTTGCCAGTCTAGGCAATGTACCTTGCCTTGGTTCAGAGGAGGGGAGTGAGCGTGGTTTCAACAATTTGCAGGTCCTCAAATCTCCCTCTTGTGGTTAGAGGAGAAACAGCAGCTCCTCGAGCAGGCTTCCTACCTAAACCCTGCGGCTCAGGAATTCAGAGATGGCTTCTCGCTGTTACATGGTGTCTGGGCCTCGTCTGGGGGCGAATCAACAGCTGGAGCCTGAAATCATCTGGAGGACTCTTCGTTCACATGTCTGGACATTAATGCTAGCTGTCAACGGGGGTCTCAGCTGAACCACTGGCAGAAATAAGTATCTTCCCCCCCTCCCCACGGCTTCTCTGGGCTAGTTTGTACTTTCTCACGGCATGACCCCTGGGCTTCAAGTGAGCGTCCCAAGGAAGCAAAATGGAAATGTACGGAATTTTTAAGACCTAGCCTCAGAAGTCACAGAGCATCATTTCTACCATACTCTGTCGGCTGAGGCAACAAAAGTCAGCCCAGATCTGGGAAAGGAAACATGGATGCCGCCACTCAATGGGAGGAGGGTCAAGACCACATTGTAAGAAGAGTATATGGGATGGGAGGGACTGGCAGCTTTCTTTGGAAAATGCAACCTGCCAGATTGTCCATCAGGCTGTTCTGCGCCTCCTCTGTGATGGATGCTTTCTGGTGGAGACAGACATGGGGCACAAAGGCCCACCCACTCCTTTGGGTCCATTAACATGACTCTCTCTCAGGTCTCTTTGTTACTGAACTTCTAACACCTTCTAGGCCTTGATCCAGTCAGACACATCATTTGCCATTGCTCAGGACTCTGTGTATCCTTATCTCAGACTGCTTCTGTCTCCATTCAAAGGAGATGATTAAATATATGTTTGGAAGCTCTACTCATTAGGAGCACTTGCCTTACTACTGTCCTTTAGTTTCCCTCCTTGGCAGTCCATTTTCACCTCCTGCCAACATACTAAATTTGAGCCAGTCTTGAGTATTTTCCTTCAGCTTCATGAACTGGTCATGGGGAACATCCCATGGGTGTAACCTGAAGGATCCGATAGACATGGAGATCTGGGCCACCTGTGCATGCAGCTTCTAATCCTACTTGGGTCTGTTGTTCAGTGGGCTGTTGCTGTGCTGACCTAACACTACCCAGGTTATTACATCTTGAGTCAGTTACTTAACAACTGGTCATAGCAACTCTGGTCATATGGTCATTTGATGTTCTATAGACAAATGCTCAGTTTCCACCAGGGCTCAGTAGCAAGCCAGTAGCTGCTTTTCAAATGACGAAAAAAAAACTCTCCGCTGCAGAAGATGTAGCCTTACTCTGGAACCCTAGGAGTGCGTTCCGTGACTCTCCTCTTAGGACGTATCAGAGATTCCACACAGCCTCATTATCTATCACCTGGCACCTTTTGGTCTGCTGAGTCATTGTGGCCTGAGTAGCAGGGCAGCTTGCATCACAGCCTGGACCTGCTGCAGAGCCCTCTCTTCTCTCGACCATACTGAAAACTGTAGCCTTCTGAGTCACCTGATAAATGGCTCAGAGCAGTATTTGCAAGCATGGCATATGCTACCTGCAAAATCCACAGAGGTGCACCAAACACTGTTTGTCTCGCTTAGCAGTTGAAGAAAAATGGCTAGATCACCAGAACCCTAAAACTGTGATCAACATTGTAGGACCCTGAACATTTGTAATTTGTCTCTTGCATTTTGGTATGCATATATTTTCCTAGGGCATCTACAGTACTCACCATTGCCTCGTCTCCAGATCCAATTAACCCTATGCCATCAACACACTGAATTAAATGGAATGTTCTGAGGAAGAATCAGACAAAGTCCTTCTAGACTATATTGTGACAAACAGCCCTAAGAGTGTTTTTAGGAAAAGTATTCACAGCCTTGAGTGAACGTGAACTCAGTCTTCCCAAGTGAATGCAAACTGCTCTTGATTATTTATTTTTGCCAGATGGAAATTCACTGTGTGGACTGGTTCTACTAAAGATCTAACACCTGATACAGCGTCGATGCTTGGGGGTGCCATTTGACTAGTTTACAGTACAAATACCAGTCCAGGGCTTCCAACCAGTTCGTTCTGGTTGGAACCCTGCTAAGAATTTGCATTTCCACCCCAGATATACTGAATCCAAATCTACACTTTAACAAGATCCTCAGGTGACTCTTATGTATAAAAATTTTGAGGACCACTGATGTACTAGTGGAGCCCTGGCAGCGCAGTGGTTAAGAGTTTGGCTACCAACCAAAGGTAGGCAGTTCAAATCCACCAGCCGCTCCTTGGAGACCCTATGGGGCAGTTCTACTCTGTCCTATAGGGTTGCTATGAGTCGGAATCGACTGGACAGCATCTAACAACAACAAAGCTGTACTAGTGGTTCTCAGAATTGATCCCTAACCGGTACCATTAGCATCATCTGGAGACTTGTTAGAAATGCAAATTCTCAGCAGCGGTTTGAACTGGAACGCGCTGGTCCAGTACTAGTTACCTTTGAGATTCTAACTCACGGTGACCACAGACATGTTAGAGTAGAATTGTGCTCCATAGGGCTTTCAGTGGCTGATTTTTCGGAAGTAGATCTCCAGGGCTTTCTTCCAAGAGACCTCTGGGTGGACTCAAACCTCCAACATTTTGGTTAGCAGCCAAGCACATTAAGTGTTTGCTCCACCCAAGGACTCCTAGTTTACAGTGACTATTGGCATCAAGTAGATTCCCACTCACAGTGACCCTATAGGACAGGATAGAACTGCCCCATAGGGTTTCCAAGGCTATAATCTTTGTGGAAGCAGACAGCCACATCTTTCTCCTGTGGAGCTGCTGGTAGGTTTGAACTGCTGACCTTTTGGTTAGCAGTTGAGCACTTAACCACTGTGCCACCAGGGCTCCTAGTTTACAGTAGCCCACCACAATTTGCCAAGTCCCAGCTGGCTTTGAGGGATCATACCGTTAAGCTGAACTGCCTGTATCCTTTAAGTCTTTTAGGTTTCCACCAATGAGATATTGCTTCTGAGTTACTATCTTTGCCAACGAATGGGGTGGGTGGAGGCAGTTTTAAGGGCATCCACTTGGCCTTTCCTACCATAAAGGTTCTTACTCTATATGCCAATGGACCAACATAATGATTTTACCTGCTGCTGAGTACAGTATAACCCACCCACTGCCGTCGAGTCAATCCCAATTCATAGCGACCCTATAGAACGGAGTAGAACTGCCCCATAGAGTTTCCAAGGAACGCCTGGCAGATTTGAATTGCTGAACTCTTGGTTAGCAGCTGTAGCACTTAACCACTACGCCACCAGGGTTTCTCGGTACAGTATATCCATCTCAATTACAGAGCCTGAGGAATTGACCATGAGTTAGGTTGATGAATCTATCCAGGCAACTGTGAAACAGATTCAGGCCAGGACTCTATCACCTGGCCCCTGTTTGCCCAGCTCTAATAAGGGGTTGTGGTGGCAGTTCAGAGTCCCTGGTATTAATGTCAGTCTGTACTGTACCTAAGAGTCCTTGAAAGAGGTGGGTATCGCCATCTCTCCAATGTACGATTACTCTGCTAAATGGCCACAGGTCCCTTTGAAAAATATTTGGGGAAATATTTATTGTATATACTTGTGATGTTGCAGGGAACTTCTTTAAAGGGATTTAGCTTCCCTTTAATCAATGGGGTCTAGGTTTGAGACCTAGCTCATATCGGACAGGCCTAGAATCATGCTTTTCCATTTTAACAGCTGACATCTGCCTTCTGCTCACCAGCTTTTGGGTTTTGTTTGTTTGTTATATAAGTTTAACAATTCCCTCATTAGCTTCCTCTCTACCTATGAAAAGTCTAATTAAGAGACTGTCATATTGGAATGAAGTCCCTGGGTGGTATAAACAATTAACATGTTGGCTGCTAACTGAAAGACTGGTGGTTCCAGTATACCGAGAGACACTTCAGAAGAAAGGCCTGGCAATAGACTTCCAAAAAAGCAGCCATTAAAAACCCTGCGAAACACAGTTCTACAATGACACACATGAGGTCTCAATGAGTTGGAATCGACTCGATGGCAACTAGTTTGGTTTTTTTACATTGGTATAAAAAGGAAATGACCAATATAACAGAATAGAGAGTCCTAAAATTGTCCCATAGACACATGGACAATTGTTTTATGGCAGAGTTACTACCGCAGATCGCCAGGCAAAGGAAATAATGTTTAAATAAATGGTGCTAGGACTACTGGTTACACATATGGAAAAAAGTAAAATTGGGTCCAACCGTAACATCACACACAAAAATCAATTCCAGATGGACTTATTATTATAGAATGAATTATATCCCCCCAAAATGTGTGTTGTAAATCCTAACCCCTATACCTGTGGATGTAATCCCATTTGGGAGTAGGGTTTTCTCTGTTACGCTAATGAGACCATATCAGTGTAGGGTGTAACTTAAACCAATTATTCTTGAGATATGAAAGATTAGGCACAGAAGAAAGGAAGCACAGATAGGGGAGACAGACGCATGAAGATAGCCAAGGAACTGAGGAACAGCACCTGAAGAGACAAGCACCTTTCCCAAGAGCTGGTGCCCTGAATTCGGACTTCTAGCCTCCTAAACTGTGGAAAATAAATTTGTTTATTAAAGCCACCCCCTTGTATTTCTGTTATAGCAGCATTAAGAAACTAAGACACTCCTATTACAATGTAAGTTCTAAGGCATTCCTTGGTTCTGTGCAGATGCAAAAGACGGTTTGTGTATGTTTTCAGTGGTTCTTCGTTGTGGGCAAAATCACTATAAAAATTCATTTGATGAATCCAGGAGGAAACACATTAATAAAATGTAGATTTCTTTTGCGGAGATATTTCACGTCAACCTACCTAATTTCTGTCATTTCTCTCTTTTGTTATTTCATCCAATCCCAGAAACCCATCATTTCCTAGACCAGCAGTACAACAGATCTGAGAATTCCTAAAGAAAACAGAATTCTTAGGCCCCACTCAGTACTTACTGAAAGTAAGTAGGACCTAGGGAGGTAGGACCTAGGAGTTCACATTTTTATCAAATCCTTCCAGAAAAATCCGCTATGCAGCCAGAACTGGGAACCACTCTTAGATCATTACTAGGTCTCAGACTTCATTGAGACAATAGAAGCTACAAGACAGAAATGCCTTCATGGCCTGCCATCAAATCCCATTTCAGTGAAGTGACCCTATTCCTGTCAAAGGGCATCTCCTCCACTTAGCTCTGGATCTCCATCTGTTTCTCCCTCCCAGGACATAACTCCTGCAAGATCCCCTCTCCTCCTTGCCTCTCAGCTGTGCTTCTTTTTTTGGGATCGCTCTTCCCTCTTGCTTCTGTGACTTCACATTTACCTGGCTTTCCTCTTCCCTCTCTGGCCCCTCCCTCCTAGTCTCTTTGGCCTCTCCGCCTCCACCTGACTTCTAAATAGTGAGGCCCAGGAACCCTTAACTCTTCTCCACACTAAGCAATCTCATCCAGTCCCACTTCTCTTCATGTTCATTTCTACCATCACTTTCCAAGCCACTGCAGTCTCGCTTGGAGCACTGCAATAGCCTCTAATCTGGTCTTCCAGTTTCTACTCTCACATTACTCTTTCTATGCAACAGCCAACAGTGAAAATATAAGCAGATCCGTGGCCTCAAAAGCTCCCCAAAAGTTTCCCAAGGCACACAGAAAACATGGCTAATAAGTCCTTTGAGGTCTGGCCCCTGCCTCCCTTTCCAATCTTGCCCTCCTTCACCAGTCCTCCTAGCCAATGATCATTACTGTTGTTTATTTTATAGCAGTTTTACTATCTAAAATGATGTTTATGTACGTATTTATTGTCTGTTTGTACCTGGTCTAAGAACAAACTATAATTTCTTCCCCAAAACTGTTCCCTCCTTCTGGCTTTGCTAGTTCTTACCGCCAGTTTTTAAGACTTGAAACTAGAAGTTTCTTTGACTTCTCTGTTCTCCACCACTCTATTTCCAAACGATTGTGACAAATAGTCATGCTCCTCACTTCAGGTCCTCCCTTTCTTCTGTAACGTCAGTACCCTCATCCACTGCGTGTATATCATGTGTGGGGGTCACAGACCCCTTTGGGAGTGTTAGGAAAGCCATGAACCCCCGGGGTAGATGGGAAACCCCTTAACAGATAGGTGACTCAAGTAAGTTACTAAATTCTCCGTGCCTTAGCTTCCCCGTTTATAAAATGGAGACAAATAATGGTACAAACCTTTTGTTGTTGTATGCTGTAGAGTCAATTCCAACTCAGAGAGACCCAACAGGACAGAGCAGAACTGCTTCATAGGGTTTCCTAAGCTGAAATCTTTACGGGAGTAGATTGAGAAGTCTTTTCTCCCATGGAGCCCTTTGCTTTTTGTGCCTCTCAGCTCACTTTGAAATCATCACGGCCGTGGAGGAGAATTCTGGGCATGCTGTCAGCATGTCACCTCAAGCATGCTGAGGGGTGTCACTCTGCTTTTCTGCTCAGGGCTTTCTCCAAAGGCTGACCAGCTTGGAAGTAGCCAGAGTTTATATCCCAGAGACAACCCTCAACCTACAGGGATGGAAGTCAGTGGTAAACACTCTAAACTCCCGCCCAGCATAGGGACAATTTGGAGGCATATTCTACATGCTTTCTTAGAGGGTCCCAGACAAGATTAAGCCTGTTACCGCCCATAGCAATAATCAGTTTAATATGTATCCTTCCTTCCTGTCTCACCCTCTCTGCCTTCACTCTTCTCCCCTGGTCTCATCTCTCAAATAAACTATCTGCACCCATGCCCCTGTCATAGGCTCTGCTTTCAAGGGAATGCAAATGAGGGCTACACTTGTATCAGTTAGGGTCCTGGTAGGGAACAAATGGCTCTCCCTTAAACTGGATAAGTGAAAAGAATTTAGTAAGGGGAATATTTATGAAGATGAGGTAAGGTTAGGGAAACAATGAGGAATGGTGTTGAACCCCAGAGCCAGTAACAATGAATAGCCACTACCACACCAAAGTCCAGTTACTAGACCCTGAAGAAAGAATTCTGTGGAGACGGCTGCCCGACTGGAGCTGTGAACCTTAGTAAAGGGAGCAAGGCCAGGACTGGAGTAGGCAAGCGGGTGGCTGAGGCACAAAATTTATGGAGGCAGTCACTCTTAGGTTTTTGCAAGTGCCACAATCAGGACAGCCTCCTTAAATTTTGTGACCTAGATGCCAACTTATTGATAACATTGAGAAGAATGGGAATTCCAGAACACTTAATTGTGCTCATGAGGAACCTGAACATAGACCAAGAAGCAGTTATTTCAACAGAACAAGAAATCAAGAAAGGTGTGTGTCACAGTTGTGTCCTTTCTCAATGGTTATCCCATCTGTGTGCTGAGCAAACTATATGAAGAAGAACAGGGCATCAGCATTGGAGGAAGACTCATTAACAACCTGCGATATGCAGATGACACAACCTTCCTAAAAGTGAAGAGGACTTAATGCACTTACTGATGAAGATCAAAGACCACAGCCTTCAGTATGGATTACACCTCAACATAAAGAAAACAAAAATCCTCACAACAGGACCAATGAGCAACATCATGGTAAGTGGTGAAAACACCGAAGTTGTCATGGATTTCATTTTACTTGGATCCACAATTCACGCCCACGGAAGCCGCAGTCAAGAAATCAAACGAAACATCGCATTGGGTGAATCTGCTGCAAAAGACCTCTTTAAAGTGTTAAAAAAGCAAAAACGTCACTTTGAGGACTAAGGTGAGCCTGATCCAAGCCATGGTATTTTCAATCGCCTCATATGCATGTGAAAGCTGGACAATGAATAAGAAGACTGAAGAAGAATTGATACATTTGAACCAGGTATGGTGTTAGCGAAGAATATTGAATACACCATGGACTGCCAGAAGAACGAACAAATCTGTTTTCAAAGAAGACAGCCAGAATGCTCCTTAGAAGTGAGGATGATGAAACTTCATTTTGTGTATTTTGAACATGTTATCAGAAGGGACTAGTCCCTGGAAAAGGACATCATGCTTGGTAAAGTAGAGGGTCAGTGAAAAAGAGGAAGACCCGCAACAGCATAGACTGACACAGTGGCTGCAACATGAGCTCAAACATAGCAAGGATTGTGAAGATGACACAGAACCAGGTAGTGTTTCATTCTGTTGTATGTAGGTCGCTACAAGTTGGCACCTAACAACAATAACAACAACAACAGATGCCCACTTAAGCTCTGGTGATGTAATGGTTAAGTGCTTGATTGCTAACTGAAAGGTCAGCCATTCGAACCCACCAGCCACTCCGCTGGAGAAACGACCTGGCAATCTGCTGCCATAAAAATTACAACATATGGGGTAGCTCTACTTTGTCATATATGGTCACTATGACTTGGAATCGACTCAATGGCACACAACAGCAGCAACAACAGGTGCCTACTTGCCTCAACCCAGTCCCAGTTTTGAATGGGAGACATGGCATGGTCTCTTTTTTCTCTCATCCTTTGATTTCTTATTTATGCCTTCAATTTCCTGAATCCAAATCTGAAACAAGAACTCAGCCTTCTAGCTTATGTCAGCCTTCTAGGACATAGAAGGCAGAGAGTGGCAATTAGCTTTTCTAAAATGATACTTCCGTCATGTCCTTTGCCTCTAATGAACAATAATACCCAGAATTCTTCATCTGATACTCAAAGTTGAGGCATAGATTTAGAAGGGAACTCAAAATTCATCTCATTCATTCCCTTTATTTTAGAGATAAGCAAAGTTACACTCAATCCCCCCCCCAAAAAAAAAAACAAAAAACCAAACCCATCACCATAAGATTGATTTTGACTTGTAGTGACCATGTAGTACAGAGTAGAACTGCTCCATAGGAATTTCAAAGCTGTAAATCTTTCACAGAAGCAGACTGCCATATCTCTCTCCTGTTGTGTAGCTGGTGGGTTTGAACTGCCAACCTTTCAGTTAGCAGCTGAGCACTTAACCACTGTACCATCAACCTTACTGATGGCCCACAACCCAAAACCCAAACCCACTGCCGTCAAGTCGATTCCAACTCACAGCGACCCAATAGGACAGAGTAGAACTGCCCTGTAGAGTTTCCAAGGAGTGCCTGGCAGATTCAAACTGCTGACCTTTTGGTTAGCAGCTGTAGCACTTCACCACCACACCACCAGGGTTTCCTACTGATGCCCAGTGAGGTTAAATGACCTGTCCAGAACAACATGCCAATCTTTCTGCCTGGGAGCTATTATTTATCTTATCAATTTTTGCCTAATGACAACCATTTGACAAGGTCAAGTTCAAGTATCACTTCTTTTATGAAGGCTTCCCAGTTCACCACACTGGGTACTGAATGCTTACTCCTCTGAACTTTCATAATATGTATCAGGTACTATACAGTAAGAGGGAGCAGATAAAGACCCACTAGCTATTTTAGTCTGAGTTTTCCTGTGTTAGGTGAGGTGATCAGATACTGAGGTACAGAATTTCACAACAGACTAATTTATAAACTAGGATTCCAATTCACTGATAAACAGAATAGCTAAATGGATGCTACTACTTAGATTCACTAGTCAATATAATCTAGGATGAGTAAACTTTTTTGTGCAAAGAACCAGACAGTAAATATATGAACCACATACAGTCTCTGTCACATATTCTTTTTCTATTATCCTTGTTGGTGGTGGTGATGGTGTGGAAGGGGGCAGTCCAAGCACTGCCACCTCTCCCTTGACCCACAAATGAACCTTGTACTTAGGACCATGTGCATTGGCCTGGTTTCTTGGATTGGATGTGAACGTGGGCTGACTTCCTTTCTGAAGCATCTTGAACCAAAAACACATCCTATAACAGAAGGTGGCCTAGCAGCACATCCTTCCCTTCTTGTTCTGAGCATGTCAACATTTCCAGGAACAACTTAGCTAAGTGCCTAAGTTACACCACACCTCATCAACCCCACTGTTATATCGGTGGGGTTCTTCTCCAGAATAAAAGGGGTGCAATGCAGACACTTCCCTGTGTTAGCTATGGAGCAAGATCTGTTGACCATGAGTGATCAACACCCACTATTGAAGCTAATCTTATTCTGCCTCTTCTCTATGAGAGTAAAGTGTTGTTCCATCTAGTGCCCGTGTATGAGTTATATCTTTCTTGGTGACTTCGACACCTGTAAACTATGGAGTGGGCTACTTATAGTCCAGTTGATGGGACGCCTCCCCTGGAGGTGGTAACACTAGAAGGTTGGTTTGTTTTGTTTTGTACAACACTTTAAAAATGTAAAAAAATTCTAGTTCACGGGTAAAAAACAGACCATGGGCAAATCAGGCCCACAACCTTAGTTTATTGACCCCTGATATCTGTTAAGGGGAGCCCTCATGGCACAGTGGTTAAGTGCTTGGCTGCTAACTGAAAGATCAGTGGTTCAAACACATCAGCCACTCCACAGAAAATGTGACAGTCTGCTTCTGTAAAAATTTGTAGCCTTGGAAATGCAATGGGGCAGTTCTATTCTATCCTATAGGGTCGCTGTTGTGAATTGAATTGTGTCCCCCAAAATTCTGTGTTGTAAATTCTAACCTCTATGCCTGCGCTTATAATGCCATTTGGGAATGGGTTGTCTTTGTTATGTTAATGAGGCAGGATTAGTGTAGTATATCTTATATCAATCTCTTTTGAGATATAAAACAAGTTAAATGCAAGCCAGCAAGCAGAGATGGGGGAAGATTGATGCAAAGCCACATGGAGATCTCCAAGGAACCAGGAAACAGAAGATGAAGAGACAACGACCTCCTCCGAGAACCAACAGAGAGAAAACGTCCTACCTTAGAGTCAGCGCCCTGAATTCGGACTTCTAGCCACCACACATCTGTCAGTTTGCTATACTGTGGTGGTTTGCACGTTGCTGTGATGCTGGAAGCTATGCCACTAGCTTTGAAATACCAGCTTTGAAACATCAGCAGGGTGACTGTTTTAGGCTGGGTTCTCTAGAGTAGCAAAACAAGTAACGTGTATAAACATATATAGAGAGATTTATACTAAGAAAACAGCTCACGTGATTGTAGGGGTTGGAACGTCCCAAGTCCTTGGATCAGGATAGAGTCCTTTTCCAGTTCACTGAGCCACAGAAGCTGGTGAGCCCAAGATGAGCAGGTTGGAGAGCACGGATCCAGCTTACAGGTTGTGACGGTCAAGGAATTCCCAAGGTTGGCAGGCAAGACCACAAGGTTTCTCCTGAGTCACTTAGCTGCAGGGGGTGGTGAACCCAAGATAGGCAGGTCAGGGAGCAGGACTCTTGCTTGCAGGCTGTGAAGATCACCAAATCCCAAGATGGACAGGTAAGCTGCTAGCTCAAGTCCCAAGAACCAGAGGTCAGACAAGGGACAGCTGCTGGATCCAGAACATGCCAACAACCTTTGCAAGGTGAGCAGGAAGGAAGCAGGCAGCAGAAGGCAGAGAGATGAAGGCTGAGGGGGTGGTGAGCCACCACAGGCCCCACCGATGCCAGTACTACTCAGCAGATTCCATCATGGGGATGATCACATATCAAATTTCAACAGGGAAGTGATCACAACATTATACAACTTCCAAAACACTGAGAACCATGGCTTGGCTAAATTGGCACACAATCTTAACCATCACAGTAAACCATGGTGGTTTCAGTGGAGCTTCCAGCAAGACAAAGAAAAAGGATCTGGCAATCTACTTCTAAAAAAATTGGCCAGTGAAATCCTTATGAACAGCAGTGGAACATTGTTTGACATAGTGCCAAAAACTGAGCCCCTCAGATTGGAAGGCTCTCAAAGTATAACCAGGGAAGAGCTGCCTCCTCAAAGTACAGTCAACTTAATGTCAGGGATGGAGTCAGGCTTTAGGAATCTTCATTTGCTGATGTGGCACAACTCAAAATAAGACGAAACAGCTGCAAACATCCACTAATAATTGGAATGTGGAATGTATGAAGTATGAATCTAGGAAAATTGGGAGTTGTCAAACATGAAATAGAATGCTTGAAGATAGATATCCTAGGCATTAGTGAGCTGAAATGGACTGGTATTGGCCATTTTGAATCAGACAATCATATGGTCTACGGTGCTGGGAATGACGAATTTAAGAGGAACGGCACTGCATTCATTGCCAAAAAGAACATTTCACCATCTATCCTGAAGTAAAACACTGTTAGTGATAGGATAATATCCATAAGCCTACAAGGAACACCAGTTTATACAACTACTACTCTAATTTATGGACCAACCACTAAAGCCAAAGATCAGGAAATTGAAGATTTTTACCAACTTCTAAAGTCTGAAATTGATCAAACATGCAACCAAGATGCATTGATAATTACTGGTGATTGGAATGCAAAAGGTGGAAACAAAGAACTTGTTGGAAAATACAAACACTGCCAGAGATTGCATGATAGAATTTGTAAGGCCAACAACCTATTCATTAGAAATGTCTTTTTTCAACAACATAAATGGTTACTATACACATGAATCTCACCAGAGGAAATACACAGGAATCAAATTGACTACATCTGCAGAAAGGGACAACAAAAAAGTTCAATATATCAGTCAGAAAAAGGCCAGGAGCTAACTGTGGAACAGACTATCAATTGCTCATATGCAAGCTCAAGTGGCAGCTGAAGAAGATTAAAACAAGTCTATGGGAACCAAAGCATGACCTTGAGTATATCTCATCTAAATTTAGAGACCATCTCAAGAACAGGCTTGACGCATTGAATGCTAATGAACAAAGACTAGATGAGTGGTGGGCTGACATCAAGGACATCATACGTGAAGAAGGCAAAGGCCATTAAAAAGACAGGAAAGAAAGAAAAGACCAAAATGGATGTCAGAAGAAACTCTGAAACTTGCTCTTGAACTTACAGGAGGTAAAGCAAATGGAAAAAAATGATGACGTAAAAGAGCTTGCCTTAGTCATCTAGTGCTGCTATAAAGAAATACCACAAGTGAATAGCCAACATCACCCTAAATGGAGAGAGTCTGAAAGCATTTCCCTTGAGGCTGGGAACCAGACAAGGATGCCCTTTATCACCACTCTTATTCAACATTGTGCTGGAGGTCCTAGCCAGAGCAATTAGGCTAGATAAAGAAATAAAGGGCATCCAGATTGGCAAGGAAGAAGTAAAAGTATCTCTATTTGCAAATGACATGATCTTATACACAGAAAACCCTAAGGACTCCTCAAGAAAACTACCGAAACTAATAGAAGAGTTCAGCAGACAATCAGGATACGAGATAAACACACAAAAATCAGCTGGATTCCTCTACACCAACAAAAAGAACATCAAAGAGGAAATCACCAAATCAATACCATTTACAGTAGCCCCCAAGAAGATAAATCACTTAGGAATAAATCTTACCAGAGATGTAAAAGACTTATACAATGAAAACTATAAAACACGACTGCAAGAAAACAAGAGACCTACATAAGTGGAAAAACATACCTTGCTCATGGATAGGAGGACTTAACATTGTAAAAATGTCTATTCTACCAAAAGGAGTCTATAGATACAGTACAATTCCGTTCCAAATTCCAAAGGCATTTGGAAAATCCCCAACTTCAAATGGAACGGAAAGAGGCCCCGGATAAGTAAAGTATTATTGAAAAGAAGAACAAAGTGGGAGGCCTCACTCTACCTGATTTTAGAACCCATTACACCACCACAGTAGTCAAAACAGCCTGATATTGGTATAACAACAGATACATAGACCAATGGAACAGAATTGAGAAACCAGACATAAAACCATCCATATACAAGCAGTTGATATTTGACAAAGGCCCAAAGTCAGTTAAATGGGGAAAAGACAGTCTTTTTAACAAATGGTGCTGGCATAACTGGATATCCATCTACAAAAAAATGAAACAAGACACGTATCTCACACCATGCACAAAAACTAACTCAAAATGAATCAAAGGCCTAAATATAAAATCTAAAACAATAAAGATCATGGAAGAAAAAATAGGGACGTTAGAAGCCTTAATATATGGCATAAACAGTATACAAAACATTACTAACAACGCAGAAGAGAAAGTAGATAACCGGGAGCTCCTAAAAATTGAACACCTATGTTCATCCAAAGACTTCACCAAAAGAGTAAAAAGATTACCTACAGATTGGAAAAAGTTTTTAGTTATGCCATTTCCGATCAGCACCTGATCTCTAAAATCTACATGGTACTGCAAAAACTCAACTGCAAAAAGACAACCCAATTAAAAAATGGGCAAAAGATAAGAACAGGCACTTCACTAAAGAAGGCATTCAAACAGCTAACAGATACATGAGGAAATGCTCACGATCATTAGCCATTAGAGAAATGCAAATTAAAACTACAATGAGATTCCATCTCACTCCAACAAGGCTGGCATTAATCAAAAAAACACAAAATAATAAATGTTGGAGAGGTTGTGGAGAGACTGAAACACTTACACACTGCTGGTGGGAATGTAAAATGGTGCTTCCTTAAAAAGCTAGAGATAGAACTACCATATGATTCAGCAATCCCACTCCTTGGAATATATCCTAGAGAAATAAGAGCCTTTACACAAACAGATATATGCACACCCATGTTCACTGCAGCACTGTTTACAATAGCAAAAAGATGGAAGCAACCAAGGTGCCCATCAACGGATGAATGGATAAATTATGGTATATTCACACAATGGAATATTATGCATAAAGTACAGTGATTAATCTGTGAAACATTTCATAACATGGAGGACTCTGGAAGGCATCATGCTGAGTGAAATTAGTCAGTTGCAAAAGGACAAATATTGTACAAGACCACTATTATAAGAACTGGAGAAATAGTTTAAACAGAGAAGAAAATATTTTCTGATGGTTATGAGAGGGGGAAGGGAGGGAGAAGAGTATCCACTAATTAGATAGTAGATAAGAACTATTTTAGGTGAAGGGAAAGACAGCACACATTACAGGAGAGGTCGGCACAACTGGGCTAAACCAAAAGCAAAGAAGTGTCCTGAATAAACTAAATGCTTCAAAAGGCAGCGTAAGATGGACAGGGGTCTGGGGACCATGGTTTCGGGACATCTAAGCCAATTGGCATAATAAAATCTATTAAGAAAATATCCTGCATCCCACTTTAGAGAGTGGCGTCTGGGGTCTTAAATGCTAGCAAGTGGCCATCTAAGATACATCAATTGGTCTCAACCCACCTGGAGCAAAGGGGAATGAAGAACACCAAAGACACGAGGTAATTATGAGACCAAGAGACAGAAAGGGCCACATAAATCAGAGACTACATTACCCTGAGACCAGAAGAACTAGATGGTGCCCAGCTACAACCAATGACTGCCCTGACTGGGAATACAACAGAGAACTCCTGAGGGAGCAGAACAGCAGTGGGATGCAGACCCCAAATTCTCATAAAAAGACCAGACTTAACCGTGTGACTGAGACTAGAAGCACCCTGGTGGTCATGGTCCCCAGACCTTCTGTTAGCCCAAGACAGGAACCGTTTCCAAAGCCAACTCTTCAGACAGGGATTGGACTGGACAATGGGATAGAAAATGATACTGGTGAAGAACGAGCTTCTTCGATCAAGTAGACATATGAGACTATGTTGGCATCTCCTGCCTGGAGAGGATATGAGAGGGCAGAGGGGGTCTGAAGCTAGCCGAATGGACACGAGAGAGTGGAGGGAAGGAGCGTGCTGTCTCATTAGGAGGAGGGCAATTAGGAGTATATAGCAAGGTGTATATAAATTTTTGTATGAGAGACCGACTTGATTTGTAAACTTCCACTTAAAGCACAATAAAAATAATATTAAAAAAAGAAAAAAGAATACTACAAACGAAGAGCTTTAACAAAGAGAAGTTTATTCTCTCACAGTGCAGTAGGCTGGAAGTCCAAATTCAGGACACCAGCTCCAGGGGAAGGCTTTCTCTCTCTGTCAGCTCTAAAGGAAGGTCCTTGTTTTGACTGATATATTGATATATATTCTTGCATATTTCCTTGGTCTTGGAGCATCTCAGCACAGGAACCTCAGGTCCATAGGATGTGCTCTGCTCCCGGCACTGCTTTCTTGGTGGTAATGAAGTCCCTCTGTCTCTCTGCTTTCATCTCTCTTTTATATCTCATAAGAGATTGGCTTAAGACGCTATCTAAACTTGGAGATCTTATCAATATAACTGCCACTAATCCATCTCATTACTTC
Source organism: Elephas maximus indicus (assembly GCF_024166365.1). Taxonomy (NCBI): domain Eukaryota; kingdom Metazoa; phylum Chordata; class Mammalia; order Proboscidea; family Elephantidae; genus Elephas; species Elephas maximus. The sequence goes on from NC_064836.1 coordinate 70,530,472, forward strand.
ATAGTGATAGGATTTACAACACATAGGGAAATCACATCAGATGACAAAATCGTAGACAATCATGCAATACTTGGAATAATGACCTAGCCATATTGCCAGATATATTTGGGGGGACAAAATTCAATCCATGACAGAGCTGAACAGAAGATTTCAAAGGGCGGCTTGAGAAGACAAAGTACAGTATTGTAATGAAATGTGCAAAGATCTGGAGTTAGAACGCCAAAAGGGAAGAGTACACTCAGCATTTCTCAAGCTGAAAGAACTGAAGGAAAAAATTCAACCCTCAAGTTGCAATCTGAAGGACTCTATGGGCAAAATATTGAATGACTCAGGAAGCATCAAAAGAATATGGAAGGAATACAGAGTCAAGGTATTAAAAAAAATTGCTTGACTTTCAACCACTTCAGGAGGCAGCCTCTGATCAAAGAAATCCAAGCTGCACTGAAGGCACTGGCAAAAAATATGGCTCCAGGAACTGATGGAATACCAGCGGATGTAACACTGAAGTGCTCACTTGTCTATGCCAAGAAATTTGGAAGACAGCTACCTGGCCAACCAACTGGAAGAGATTCACATTTGTGCCCATTCCAAAGAAAGGTCATCCAACACAATGAGGAAATTATCAAACAATATCATTAATATCACACGCAAGTAAAATTTTGCTGAAGATAATTAAAAAATGGTTCCAGCAGTACACTGACAGGGAACTGCCAGAAATTCAAGCCAAATTCAGAAGAGGACATGGAAAGAGAGATATCACCGCTGATGTCAGAGGGATCTTGGCTGAAAGCAGAGATTACCAGAAAGATGTTTACCTGTATTTTATTGACAATGCAAAGGCATTCAAATGTGTGGATCATAACAAATTATGGATAACATTGTGAAAATGGGAATTCCAGAACAGTTAATTGTGCTCACGCAGAACCTGTACATAGACCAAGAGGCAGTTGTTCATATAAAACGAGGAGACACTGCATGGTTTAAAATCAGTTAAGGAGTGTGTCAGGGTTGTATCCTTTTACCATCCTTATTCAATCTGTATGCTGAGCAAATAATTTAGGAAGACTTATTAACTTGTGATACGCAGATGACACAACATTGCTTGCTGAAAGTGAAGAGGATTCAAAGCACCTACTGATGAAGATCAGAGACCACAGCCTCGGTATGGATTGCACCTCAACATAAAGAAAACAAAAATCCTCACAACTGGACCAATAAGAAACATGATAAACAGAGAAAAGATTGAAGTTGTCAAGGATTTCATTTTACTTGGATCCACAATCAATGCCTATGAAAGCTGCAGTCAAGAAATCAAACAGCATATTTTATTGGGCAAATCTGCTGCGAAGACCCCTTTAAAGTGTTAAAAAGGAAAGGTGTCACTTTAAGGACTAAAGTGAGCCTGACCCAAGCCATGGTATTTTCAATTGCCTTGTATGTACGCGAACGCGAAGCTAGACAATGAACAAGTAAGACTGAGGAAAAAATGATGCATTTGAGCTACAGTGTTGGCGAAGAATATGAATATACCATGGACTGCCAGAAGAAAAACAAATCTGTCTTGAAAGGAGTACAGCCAGAATGCTCCCTAGAAAGAAGGATGGCGAGACTTTATCTCACATACTTTGGACTTGAAATCAGGAGGGACCAGTCTCTGGAGAAAGATATCATGCCTGGTAAAGTAGGGTGAAAAAGAAAAAGGCCCTCAACAAGATGGATTGACAGTGGCTGCAATGAGGGCTCAAACATGGCAAAGATTGTGAAGATGGCAGAGGTCTGGGTAGTCTTTTGTTCTGTTTATAAAATGTCGCTATGAGTTGGAACCGACTGGAAGGCACCTAACAACAACAAGCCTCCTAAATTGTGAGTAAATAAGTTTCTGCTTGTTAAAGCCATCCAGTTGTGGTATTTCTATTATAGCAGCACTGGACAACTAAGGCAGTTGCTATGAGTCGGAATTGACTTGACGACAATGGGTTTGGTTTGGTTTGGATATCTGCTGCCAGAAGAAAATTGAGCTTGGGAAACAGTATAATTATTAGGTTACTTGTGATGAAAACAATCAAAGGGAAAAAACCCCAAAACCAAACCCATTGCCACTGAATCAATTCCAACTCATAGCAACCCTATGAGTAAACGAGTTCTTTTCATTCATCTGTCAACAAACACACTGAGTAGCCACTATGTGCCAGGTATTCTCCTGAGGCCACAGTGGTGAATAAGAACAATGCAACCCCAGGCCACAAGACATAGTGAAGTGTGAGTGTAGTGAGACCGCTGAAGCATTATAGGGGAGTGACATGATGATTATGACTGCTTTATGGAAGCAAAAGTGAGGTCAGAGAAGAAAGGAAGCAGGGAGACCAATTAGAAGGCTATTACAGTGTCCCAGGAGAGACATGATGGTGTCTTAGACCAAGGCTGTGATGGTTAAATTTGGGGTATATTTCTGAGATTGATCCACTGGACTTACCAATGAATTGGATAAAAATGCAACCAGGTAAAGGTGCTGCCACTTGTTGAAGTGGAGGAGGCTAGGGAGGGACTGGATTTGGTGATTTGTTGGGGTTGGGAGGTGGGGGAGGGAGCAGTAACAATAGATCTGTCTTAGCTGCTAAATTTGAGATGTCTATTAGACATCCACCAGAAATCCTGGTGCCATTGTGGTTAAGAGCTATGGCTGCTAACCAAAAGGTCTGCAGTTCCAATCCAGCAGGCACTCCTTGGAAACCCTATGGGGCAGCTCTACTGTGTCCTGTAGAGTCGCCATGAGTCGGAATGGACTCCACGGCAAAGGTTTTTTTTTTTTTCATCATTAGTAGCATGTAGTACACAGTGCTGCAGTGCATAATCTGCTGACGTTATCATTGTCATGCCAACCTGCAAAGACAAATAAGATTGGATTTATAAAGATACTGATAAGAAAAGGCAATAACAGCCAAAACTAAAAAAAAAAAAAAAAGGTATTGGACTTACTTCAGAACCTGGTAACGACAGAGTCCTCTGAACCCAGATGGTATCTGGAAGGTGTGATCATATCCTACTAATCTCTAATCTTTAAACCACTCCAAGCACAGTGCCGGGCACATTGCATGGCTTTAATACATTTCATATGATTTTCACCCTGTGACTATAAGTGACATCCTAAAAATTATCGTCCACAGTTACTTGATAGCTGGCCCCAATACGGGCTGCGCAGCGGGTTTTCATTGTCTATTCTTGCCACTTCACATTGGAGGTGGAATAAGAGGCGTTGTAGGTTGAGCCTTGATGGTGCAGTGGTGAAGAGTTCTGCTGCTAACCAAAAAGGTCGGGTGGCGGCTCGTATGAGTCAGATGGACTCCACAGCAACGGGTTTTTTTTTATTATTATTTTTTGGTAGGCTTCTCTAAGAGTGCTCGGCTTGACAGGCATCCTCGGAACACACTAGCCTCTCCACAGAAGAAAGATGTTGCGGTCAGGCATCTGTAAAGGTGACAGCCTTGGGGACCCCCTGAGGCAGTTCTACTCTGTCCTGTACGGTCACTAGGAGTCTGAATCGACTGGAAGGTAACGGGTTTGGTTTTTGGTTTAGTAGGCTTCTTTCTGATAGACTGTAAGGCTCTCTTCTTCCTCCCTCCTTCCACAAATGGGGCCAGAAACACAACCTGGGCGACTCTATAAGCTCTCAGGACCACTTAGATGTCTCTGTGGACAAGCCTTTCGGGAAGAATAAACATTTTCTCTACTCATGCTGTATAAAAAGAGGACAACAAAGGCTGGCTATTCGTTGTCACGTAGCCGTGTGCACGTTTTTTAAGCGCAAACTGTACAAATCACAATTTCCCAAACACTGACCCACGCCAAACCACACGTGCTCGGTGCTCCTCCCGGGCACAGATTTTTTGAAACTTAAACAGAGAAAAAGTGTCTTGGCATTCCGTGTCACACTTTCTACAATATATTTTAAGAAAAAATAAAACCAAAACAAAAAGTTTTGAAAGAATTTATTTTAAAAACAGGTGCCAGTATATTTTTGTTTCTGTTTCTTTTTGTCTTCGTACTTTCGGGGGATTCATTTGCGTGTCCAGACTTCCCCTGCCCATCGGCTCCAGTGTGGAAAGTGCGGCGAACCTGAGCGCGAGCGCTGGAGAGGCGGAGCGGAGAGGTGACGTCACCGTCGCGGGACGAGGCGACGGCGTCCGGGTAGGGGCTACGCGTGCGGCAACGCCGGCGGCTGCCCCGAAAGCGCCTCGCGTGCCCAGCGGCGCTGCCTTCCCGCGCCGTCCGCCCCTGCGCGCCCCGAGCAGACATGGCAGACGACCTTGGAGACGAGTGGTGGGAGAAGCAGCCGGCAGGAGCAGCCAGCAGCCCAGGTACCCAGCCTGCCCGCGCTCCCGCAGGGCCCCTTCTCCCGCGCCGGACCGCGCGTCTCGGCCCCGGCCCGCGTCGGGGGGTCCCGCTCTCCCGCCCCGCGGTGGCGCGCCCCGCCGTGGGCGCGGGTGTGGGAGTGACGCTTTAGCACGTGGAACTGACGGGTGTGACGTTAACTCAGATCAACCTGTCAGTCAGAAAGGACCCTTTTCCAGAGTCTGTCCGTCTTTTGTTTCTTTCTTGAGAATGAATAAAACAGTTTTCGTGAAAGGAGGTCAAAGGCAGCCCCTGGACTAGATTCAGACTGCTTCAGATCGCTACTCCAGCACTCTGACAGTTTCGCCTCATCTGTAAAGTGCTTGCCGACATCTGCCTAGGTGGTTGTGAAGATAAAACGAAAATAATGTGTGATACACTTTAGCACAGTGCTTGAAACAATGTGTAAAAAAAAAGGTGTGCGCAGTATATATTAGCTATGGCTTTTTTTGTTGCTACTGTCATCATGTAATTTGGAATATTAGCTCCAGAAAGGGGTTTAGCAATCATCCGTGTGAACTCACCCATTTTACAAATTTGGCACATGAGACCTAAAGATGTCAAGCAACTTGACAGGTTCTCATAGCTAGTTAATGTCAGAAACAAGACTAGAATCCAGATAACAAGACAATTCAAACACTTATTTACTATGTGCACCCACTCCCAGTGCAGTGGGCATTTACCAGGAAAGACATTAAGTAACTGCCTCCCGCAGGCTGTCGTTGAACTGTTCTGTTCAAGTCCAGTAAGGCTGTATATGCAATCATGTTTATATTACTTTAAGGTTTGCCTCTCTTCTCTACCAGATTCTAAGGTATTTAAAAACAAAGCCAAAGTCTAATTCATGTTTGCATTATCTACAGGGCCCTGCACATAATAGACACTTGATACATACTAGCTGCAGACATTAATCTTGAAATATGAATTGTGAAATACTCATTAAAAACTACAAAATTCTACTTCAGTTATTGCATTGTTTCCAGAAGGCAGACGTCAGGTACAAACTGATCAGACATCATTTTTTAAAGTGTCGCTAATAAAATACATTCTTGATAAAACTTACAGACTCTTTTGCAGCCTTGCTCATAGCAAATGTATCTGTGTGTCTGAAGGCACAGCACTTTTTTTTTAATCTTTTTTTACACCACTGTAGTGATCCCCAGTTGCTTTAATACCCCCAACTCAGGTGTTAAAAGCTGTTTTTATGGTGTGCTTTATGGATAGACGTCATTTAAGAAATAGTTGAATTCCTCTTGAGTGATAGGGGAAACAGCATCAAATTAGGGACCCTAATTCTAATCCTTAAAAGGTAAGTGTTGCCTTCATTTTTACAGAGAAAGAACTGAGAGTTAAGTAATGTTCTTTGGAACATACAGCAAGGAAGAGGTCTCAAAAGAGGCTAGTTAAGTGTGACTAACTTTCAAAGCTGTATTTTTCCCACTGTTACCGTCTGGCTTCTCTATCAGCATATCTGTAAAATGAAGAGTCCTTAGAGATATTCTTTTTTTTTTTTTTAATAATTTTTTTGGTGCTTTAAGTGAAAGTTTACAAATCAAGTTAGTCTCTCACATATAAACTTACATACACCTTACTACATACTCCCACTTACTCTGCCCCTAATGAGTCACCCCGCATCCTCCTTCCAGTCTCTCTTTTCTTGACCATTTTGCCAGTTTCTAACCCCCTCTACCCTCCCGTCTCCCCTCCGGACAGGAGATGCTAACATAGTCTCAAGTGTCCACCTGATGCAAATAGCTCACTCCTCATCAGCATCTCTTTCCAACCCATTGTCCAGTCCAGTCCATGTCTGATGAGTTGGCTTCGGGAATAGTTCCTGTTCTGGGCCAACAGAAGGTTCGGGGACCATGACTGCCGGGATTTAGAGATATTCTTTTTTAAGAGTGTTACCAACCAACTGTTTAAACATTTCATCTAGTAGAACTTTAGGTCCTACAGCCTCCTTCATCCAAGTTTCCAGAATTCCTATAAAGCGATGTGTCAGAGTCCCCACTTATTTTGATACGAGCTAGATTCCTTCTAGTTTTAAGACTAATCTTTGAAAATTGCTGACATGCAATTTTATCAGAGACTTTTTTGCTTTTTAAATTACCTTTTAGGAAAGTGAGCATATAAATTTTGTTAAGACCCGCTTGCTTCATTATTTGTTGACAATTTGTCTGACTAATCTGTATAGCATTTCTAATTTGGAAGAAATCACAACTGAACCAATTTTTTCCCATATTAATGGGGAGAAATTAGCCTAAACTATGTAAGTTATGTTTGTCTTGAAAGTCAAGGAAGAAATAGTGCATTAAATTAGAGAACAGAAAGATAGTCGTAATGCTACTTTTATCCATGTTATGGATTATGCTACTTCCCTATAAAAATAACATTTTTCCCTATCACCTGTTCCCAGTTCACACTCATGGTGGCAAGGCAATGGAATATTTTTAGCCATGTATTCAGTATTTGTTGCTTATACACCGTGTGTAATAACTGTCTGATATATCTGTTTCCTTATTGCCTAAGAAAATGTACTGTGTTTTGCCATTCTCATGTTTTCATAGATGTGATACATAACTCAGAGGCTCTCAAGGACACTTTTGATCCACCCATGCCCCTTTTGCTTATTTCATGTAGGTCTTTAAGACCTGTTATTTTTATATGAGAATCTTGCATTGCACTGGAGGCCAACATGAGTCTTGGTATTTAGTTGGTGCCTGGTAGATGTTAGCTGAATGAATGAATGAATGCATACATGCTAGATGCTGCAGAACTCTCAGTGACCATAAACTTAAACATGTAATTTGTCACCTAATCCAGATGCTTTTGAAAGACTATGTTATTAGAATTTGCTGGGACTATTCTGGGCTGCTCGCGAAGGCTGACCATCCTATTGGTGACGTCATTGGTGGTGATTGTAGTCATGACCCAGGATAAGACAGCTGAGAGTCACCTTTGCTAAGGAGTGTGCAGCCCAGTCTACCTGAGACATTGGAGCCCAGGAGTCATCTAATAGCATCTAATATTTCGTTTCAATTATTTCCTTATTCCCTGCTTATCTTAAGAAATTATTTTAAGTGGCATAATAAACAATACATACAATAGAATCATGATTTTAAATATTGCAGCTAAAACGAGCTGATCCAATGTCCCAGGTTTTATGTAGTTGAAACTGGGCTGCTTCTCAATATAAAGCCAAAACCTGAGAGAATATCAGTCAAAACATGGACTTTGATGGTTGGATCAGAGCCAAGAGATTCTAAAGTTGGAGGTGGTCCCTTGATCATTCATTCACTGAAAGAGGCCTCCCTTTGCTTTCTCTTTTAAATCCATTATCAGGTAGAGTGTCCAGCAGGCAGCTGGATATGTGTGTCTGGCACCCCAGGGTCAGGCCAGGGCTGGAGATACAGATTTGGGAATGACTGACACATAGATGGTTTATTTTTAAAGAGGATGTTCTTAGCAATTTGCAAAACTCTTAGGCCTCATTTCTTTTGAGGAGGGTTTTTATATAGCCAGCTCGTTCTGAATCTTTGATGTCATCTCTTATCAAGTGTCTAACTAGAGAACTGAAATGTGTAGATACTTGTATGCCCAGTGATGAGAGACTGCAGACAATAATGCTAGCTTGCACTTGTCAAGTGCTTACTATGTGCCAGACACTATTTTGATTGCTTTCCATGAACTGACTCATTTAGTCTGCACAAGAACACCATGAGACAGTTACTGTTATTCCCATTTTATAGATGGGAAGATTAAAGCATTGAAAGGTTAAGTGACTTGTCCAGTGTTATTCACTTGGTAACTGGGGGAGCTGGGATTCATATGCAGGCAATCTGAAACCAGAGTCTGTGCACTTATATTTCTAATAAATAACTCTTCTGGGTGTCAGTGGTAAAAATGTCATCTCTAAAATAACAGTCCTTTATCCATCTAAAAAGGACCTCAGTTTATAAGCCTCTTCAAGAACTTGACTGCTAACCAAAGATTGGCAGTTCCTTGGAAACCCTGTGGGGCAGTTCTACTCTGTCCTATAGGGTTGCTATGAGTCGGAATCGACTCGATTGCACTGGGCTGGGGGATACAGCACTGTTATAAAACTTTATCTATTAAAGCTCTTGGTCTTCCAAAGTTTAGTTGTCCAAAGAGCACTGGTTACTTGGAGCTACAAATAAGCACCTTGTACCGTTGGGCTTTGAGAAGCGTTGTTTCCAGTAATTCACACCTAATCTTGGAGCACAAGACTCATGTACTGGCTGTCTTTTTAATGTCTTTATGAAGTTATTTAATAGGAACGTCAAAGGTAACGTGCCCAAGACCTAACTATCGAATCGCTCTCCAAACCTGCCTGTTGTCCAGACTCCCTCATCTTAGTAAATTAAACCACGGCCACTCAATTTCACAGAGGTCTAGCAGCATCCTGATACATTCATCCATTAATTTCCCTCACCCCTCACGTTTGATCTGTCAAGTCCTCTTGTCTCTTCTCCATAACATGTCAGGAATCTTCCCATTTTTCTTCTTTGTTATCTCCATTGATGTATGCTCTTATCATCCTTTTTTGCTTTAACCACTGTAGTGTAGTAAGCTCTTAACTGGACTCCCAGTTTCCATCTTGTTCCTCTGTGTTTAGCAGCCAGAATGACCCTTTTAAAGGGGAAATCAGAACACATGCCTGCTTAAACCCTCCAGTGGCTTCCCCTTGGCCCACACAGTAAAATTCAGATTACTTGCTGTGGCTGATCTCCGTCAGATCTTCTACTTACGGCCCTCTCGTGTTCTCTGTCCCAGCCTTACCAGCCTTTGTTCTGTTCCTCAGCAGGCCAAGCTCATGGCCCTCTACATATAGCTGTTTCTTTTCCTGCCTGTGCCGAACCTTGGAATTTTCAGTGGCTGGCTCTTCATCCAAGACCTTATTTCACATATCACCTGCTCTTTGAGGCACTTCCTGGTAAGCCAGTTTAGAGTAGTCATCCATTTGCTCCCTTATATTATCACCTTATTTTAGTTATCTGCAGAGCATTTATTACCAAGTATTATTTTCCTTGTTAAATTATTATGGTACCCCCCCTCAACTAGAATGTGAGTTCTATGTACGCAGGGACTTGTTCTTTGCTGTATCCTCATGGCCTAGACTAGTATCTGGGTACATAGAAGGCACTCATTAAGTATTCATTAATTAAATAATTGTTAATGTTTCATAGCCACATCTTGGAAACCTCAGCCTAGACGTTCCATGCCCAAAGAGTCTTGATCTGCTGAAAGAGTTGTTGAAATCCTGCCCAGGCTTTGCATATGATTTGGCAGACGTTGGTTTTCTCTTCTAGAAATACATTAGAAGTACTCATTGTACAACAGGGTCTATGAACATTTTATTCTAACCGTATTTGGATTTAATTTTATAAACTATGTTTTGAGAGGGGACAACAGACTGGCTTTGTAAATGAGCCGATAATTACTATTGTTGACAAAACCTAGAATCAATGTGATTGTTCTTTTTGCTTGAGACGGCTAAAATGGGCATTGTAAATATTATTTGTTGTTGTTGTGGTATAATTTTATGTTACTCCCTTCAAGTTTCATTGGTTTATCTATCCTGTACTAACCCCCACTAGAAATTATTAAAAGGGGGAACACCTGTATCTTTCCTTTAAACCTGAATAACTTAGTTTGTTGTTTTTTTCCTTTTCTCACACCAGAGTTGGGCTTTTATAGTACTACTTTTTATGTATAGGCAGCCATGCAGAGTAAATGTTGTAGAGTTGCCTCTACATATAAGATACAGACTAAACACAGAGGATGTTGATAACACACAACAGAGGATCAACTTCAGGGCAAGTATTTTTCAAAATCATTTATTGAGTTTACATGCTTGGCCCTGTTTTATATACCTTAAAGGAATTGGGGGGGAGGGAACATAATCTGCTTACATGATAAGATTTATGCATTGATGCGGTCATACACAAAGGTGTTCAATCAATTGCAAATAATATTCTTAAAACACGTTCAAAGGCAACAGTCAGGAGCAGGATGAATTTGAAGGGGAAGAAGGAAAGAGGAGAGAGAGAGAGCTACATTATCAGTCATTGTTCTGTTCTCAAAGACCGTGTAACAAATGGCCCAAAGAGAACCTTCGTGGGCCAGTTTATTCTATACAGTTTCCATGATTCTTGCAAATGACTAAATGAGTGCTTCTTGATAACAGTTACGAGATTCTTTACCCAAAGTAGGTCCTGATGTAATTTTGCTAAATGTCTGTGAATCTTGAGAAATACCGCTTAGGAATTTGGAAGGCCTAGAGATAATTCCATTCCCCCCTCAGAGCCAACAGTTACACATGGTATCATCTTGTAGCAGAAGTACTTTGAACTGTTCTTATCTGATATTTTTTAGTTGAACACAAATACATGCATAGAATTATACATTTTACAAAATATATCACAAATAGCTTGAAATATTTATTTTCATAGCGTTTGTAGAATTTTTAATATGATTCATAAATTGCTGGTATTACTTTAAAAAAAAGAGTTGATAAAGCCTTTTTTAAGCTCTTATTCCTGAGTTCTTTGCTAGTCTAGGTCAAACTAGGCCAGAGGTCAGCCAACCTTCTTTATAAAGGCCAGATGGTAAATGTTTTAGGTTTTGAGGGCTAGGCTGTCTCTTTAACAACTACTCAGCTCTACCATTGTAGCAGGAAAGCAGCATGTAAATGAATGAGTGTGGCTTTGTGCCAATAAAACTTTACTTATGAACAATGAAATTTGAATTTCATATAATTTTCATACGTCACAAAATATTCTTTTCAAAAAATGTCCCCCAACTATTTAACAATGTAAAAACCGTTCTTAACTTGCAGGCTACAAAAAAGAAATTGGGATGAATTTGACCTGTGGGCCATACTTTGCCAACCCCTGCCCCAGACTCAGGGTCAGACCCGGAGCTGGATATCGCATATCTCCAGAAGTAGAAGGAATTTGAAACGTACCCGAGAGAGAATTGTGTTTTTTATCAATTACTCTATTACTCAGTCCATACTTATTCATACATTAGACCATTTACTTTCCTGTTGAAGTCAGGTACTTTATTTCAAAAGTTTATAAAGAAATTACTTCGGGAACTATTGAAGTTAAATAAATGTAGGGTTGAGGAAAGAGTCTATCATAAAAGTATCAGGTTTTTAAAAAAAATTCGTTATAAATTGGATTTATTTTCATTCACTTGGATTTTTATCTGCTTACTGTAAAATTTTAACTAACTGAAGTTCTTGTGGCATTATTAGGATAGCATCTTTTATTTTCATCGTTCTTCAGATGGGCCACGTTCCTGCAGAAACAGGGTTATCCCCCGGAGGCAGGATTTTTGTATTTCACTCGTATCACAGGGCACATCCCATTGTGTTCAACATTAAATAGGATTCCTGGTTCTTAGTTGTGGTTGCATTTTTATCGCATTGTATATTGCTTTTAATAAGTATGTTTTTTGGTTTACAGTCCTTTTATTGGAAACCGTGGTGGCGTAGTGGTTAAGTGCTATGGCCCTTAACCAAAATGTCGGCAGTTTGAATCCTCCAGGAAACTCTACGGGGCAGTTCTACTCTGTCCTATAGGGTTCCTATGAGTCAGAATCGACTGGATGGCAGTGGGTTTCGGAATCCTTTTGTTAAAATAGAGCTTTGTTAAAGACTTTTATTTTAATGGGATTAGAACTATATTACCATTTAAAGGTAGGACTCCACTTTCTTCTAGTTGTCTTAGAAGTATTGTTATGTTCCTACTTTTTTTTTTTTTTTTTTTTTTTGACACTTCTCATCTTTTTTCCTCCTGCCCTCTTTTAAGCTTCCCTGGGTGGCACAAAAGGTTAAGCACTGGACTGTTAGCTGAAAGGCTGTTGGTTTGAACCCAGGAGGCACCTTGGGAGACAGTCCTGGCGATCGATCTGCTTCTAGACGGTTACCCTCACAGCCTTGAAAACCCTATGGAGCAGTTCAGGGCGTTGCCATAAGTCGGAATTGACTCTTTTTAGTGCTTTTTACAGTATTTTGTCTCTTTTCTTCCTTGCTGTTGAACACACACCAGCCTAAAAATATACTCCAGGGAGTCTCCTCTAGATTTCAGTAGTTTTGAAATCTCAAACATATAGCACGTTTTGTGCCCCTCTTCAAAGTAAAACTCTCCAAGGGTATTTTGCGTTTCTGGGAGCGTTGTTGGGACCACATGGCCCTTCTCTTCCTCACTCACCCATCCTCTATTCTCTGAGGATTTATTGAATACCTGCTTTATGTCAGTCACAGCGCTAAGCCCTCCACACGTACGTTCTCCCACCTGTTACTGTCCCACACTTCCCTCTGAATTGTCTTTCTCTCGAATTATCTTTGTGTCAGAGCTTCATCACTTTCTTTTGTAGTCCACTCCCTTCCGATGTTCTCTTCCTGCTGTCTTTAGCTTAGGCTTTTCCACCTCTGACTTTTAATTTACTCCATCTCCCTACCTTCTCCCTCTGCCATGTGCCTGCTCAGGCTGCTGCACATCCCCCTACTCTTTGGCTTGCATCGCTCTACCCAGGCCTCCAGCTCCTCCTCCTCCTCCTTTAAACTGGAGTGAGGCTGGGGTATCTGCTTAGTGGCATCAGTGCATTGAATTGGGCTCTGCTGGAAGGGTGTTGGGAACAGCATTTCCTTTGCTTCTGTTCTGCAGGCTCTTTCCCAGGACAGCCAGCTGCAGCACTGCCCTTAGCCTCTAGGATTTCTTCCACAGTCACGTATCCATGTCTCGGTACAGGATTGCTGGGTCATGCTCTTCTTTGAACTATATATATTTTATCTCTGACAGGTTTTGTGAAGTGTAACCGTCTCCCCATCATAAATGTCTTCTTTGTCTTAGAACATGATCATGTTATTCTGTCCACACTGAATTATACCTTTCACTTGCTTCAGTGAGAAAGGCTTTTCAGAGTGATAAAAAGAATTCGTATAGCTTACTCATGGGACTACGTCCAGCCTTGTAGAGAGCTGGTTGAATACAACATTCTGTAGTATGATAATTTTTTGTCTTTTTTTTTTTTTAATTTCCAAGGACAATGATTCCTATCTCTCTGAACAATCTCAATATCGGCAACCTTTGACTCAGATGCCTGATTGTTATAGAAAGCAGCAATACTGATCTAAAATGGTTTGCTGTACAAGGCTAGCAGTGTGATTCCATGGTCTGGTACATACAGGAGGGGCAACCTAATACAAAAGTGGGACAGAAAGTTGTGCCAACAGTCCAGTGTGCGTGTGGCACCAGTGATTATCAAGTAGGCCACATGAAGGATGTGTGCAGCTATTACGCATTTTGTTGTTTCTTTACTCCCTGTAACTAAGAGTTACCACCTTTTTTTCCCCTGCCTGGTCATAGAGAAATCATGATTTAAGAATGATTCTGAATGTTCTGTCATTTTGAAGGAAATAATCTGACTTTCTTAAAACAGATTAGGAATTCTCACTAGCACATTTTCTTATTGAAATATGATTACTCAATAAAATTCTGTGGAATGAAAGGTTACTTCTATCTGTGTTCATCAGAAAACCCACGTACTGGTCTAGTGAATTCAATCCTGTTTAAGGCCGATGGTATACAGTCCAATGTTGGGCTGGATTACAGCGGGTAGGATGAGGAATTGGGTGGATTTGGCGGGGTGGTGGTGTAAAGGTGTGCATGTGTCTGTACGCATACATAGATATGATAATTGTAGATGTGCTGCCCTTTCAGGATGATCTTCACCAGGTCCTGCAGCCTCTGAATGAACCATCTGTCAGTTTGCTGCTTCACCATTTCCTGGAGGCATGGCTGTTCCTCTTTTGGTCTTCCATAATGGCAATTTTAGCTTTCCAGATATTTCTGTAGATGAATGTATCCAGACAGTGCATTGGCATGACTTACCTTTTCCCTCCCATGTGGAGGAAAGTGTTGGAGGTGACAGTCCTTATGATGTGTAGTTTCCCACAGCCAGCCTGGTGAATAGGCTTATCCATAGGCCCTGTGGGAGCCTTAGTAGAGAGCTTAGTGATGCCTGTAGTTTTTGGTTTAGGGATCCGTGTTGGAATTCTCTGCTTGCATACCTCCTTGATCTTGAATTAAACAGAAGGACAAAAAGTAGTTAATGGTATAGTTCCGGACATGAAGTCAACTTGGAGGATCTGATTCTTTGAAAGTACTAGGTCCTCAGACACATTATATTAAAGATTGTAAACTGTAATAGGTTGAATAAAAAAAATTTCAGCAAAGCAGTTCTGCAAACGTGTTGAGTGTGTTCTGTTCAAGCTCTTAATAGTAGATGGTGAGAGATGCAGAAATAAATAAGATTTATTTCTTGTTTTTTGGCAACCACAGTGTAGCTGGAGACAAAACAAAAGCGCTGTCCCCAGTCTCAACAAAGAGCCGTGAGGTTGCCAAAAAGAGAGGTTAATTCCAACTGAGGGGTCTAAGAGAGCTTCATGAAGAAAGTAGCATTTGAGTTGGGTCTCCAAAAACTTTTTAGGATTTTAAACAGCAGGAATGAGGGAGGACATTCCAGAGTGAGGGGACACTTTTGGTAACAGAGTAAGAGAATACATTTGGCAATAGTCCTGAAGTAGGAATGTATCACACATGGCTTAGATATTGAGTTTCATAAAAATAAATTATATTTAAGAGGTGGAATGGGAACACAGACTAGGGCCAGATAGTGTGCGTTTGTGGGGAGAAATGGGAGAGTGGGTTGTGGAGAGACATATTGTAGAGGTAGAATTGTAGTAGTAAGATTTGTTCTGTGATTAACATATGAGGGAAAAGAGAGAAATCATAGATAGCTTGAATGATCTGGACTGGGAGATTGGGTTGGTAGAGTGTGAAAGAGCAAAGGCTTGATTGAGTTCATAGAAATATGCTCTTATTTTCATTTTTTAAAAATTTATTTTATTGTTGAGAATGTATGCAGCAAAAACACACACCAATTCAAGTTTCTACATGTACAGTTCAGTGATTTTGATGACATTGCTCGAGTTATGCAGTCATTCATACCTTCCTTTTCTGAGTTGTTCCCCCTCTATTAACATAAGCTCACTGCTCCATGAGGTTCCTGTGTAATTTTTTGTGTAGCAGTTATCAATTTGAGCCCACATAAATAGTTTTTAAAAGAGCATAATGCTTGAAGATGATTCAAAATGGCAGCCTAGTCATATGTACCACACTGTCCTTCTACAACAAAGACCCAAGAAACAAAGTGAAACACATATAGATGACAGCCCTGGAACCCTGAGAAACAAAGGAAAAGATATAGAATTAGATCAAACACCATTTGGAAAAAGAAACTGGACAGTGGCAGCAAACAGGGAGAGATATGGAGTAGAAGTGCCCTGTGAGACAGCCAAACAGTGGGGCCATTTTGAGACAAAGCCAGCAGTGACCCTGGGTGAGGAACACAGGAAGACAGCATTACAGAACTCCCAATAGCAAACAGTGAAACTGTGTTGACATACCTGGAGTGAAGCAAGGTGAGCAGGACATGAACTGGAGCTAAGGAGGGAAAGTACAGGAAGGAGGAAGAGAGTTTCAGGGATCCTGGCATACATATAGCAGAAAAGAAGACAGGATTCAGAGACAGAATGACTCTAGTGGCAGTCCCTAACCTGTAGGATGGGGGTGAGCGCAGAGCAGTAGACGAATTCCCCTCCTTTATTTCTTTTTTTCTCTCTCTCCCCCCATCCCCACCCACCAGTCCAGCCCCTCCCCTGCTGGAGAGAGTGCCTGTGTGACACTGGCTGCCTGTACCACCCCTCCCCTGCCAGAGAGAGCATCTACACTACTTCCAGTCACCTACCCTACCCCAGTTGCCTACTCCTTCTGATGGAGAGTGTCTGTGTGCCCACCAGCTGACCACCGTGCCCCCCCAATAAAGGGAGTACTTCAGCACTCCCCCAGACACCTGCCTTGCTCCTTGCCTGTTGTTCACCCAAATGGTGAGCAGCTGTGAGCATTCCCATACCATGGGATAGGGCCCGCCCAGTATATCCTAAGCCATCTCACACATACAGTGAACAGCAGTGAGGGCTTGTCCTGCCTGCTGTCCCCCCGTCCAACTGGGGGCAGGAAGTGAACACCCCTGTGCTGCCAGACAAGCAATCACTGAAGTACAACCAACCTGCCTGCACTGATGAATCAAAACAAAACAAAATCATAAATAAAACAACACCTTAATGACTTGGAGACAACAGACAATATCAAATTATATAAAGAAACAAGACGAGATGGTTCAACCAAATGACCAAAGGGGGCAGAAAACCTTCCTAAGAAAACGATGGTAATGGAACTGCCGATAAAGAATTCAGAAAGCTTATATATAGGGTCCTCAAAGAGATCAAAGAAAACACGGACAAAACCCTAAAAAATTTCAGGAAAACAATACAAGAACAAAACGACAAATTAAATAGACAATTAGAAATCATACAAAAACAGCAACTAGAAATCTAGAAGATTAACAATTAAATGTCAGAAATAGTTAACTCCATGGAAGAAAACAGAAGTAGAATTAAAACAGTGGAAGAAAGTATTAGCAAAATAGAAGACAAATCCCTTGATACCAATTTGTTTGAGGAACAATCAGGAAAAAAAATGAAACACAAAATGAAGAAATCCAAACAGTTATGTGGAACACTATGAAAAGGAATTAATTTATGTGTGATGGGAATCCCAGAAGACCCCCCCCCCACCAAAAAAAAAAAAAAGCACAGAGAGATTTTTTGAATATTTGCTGGAAGAAAAGTTCCCCAATATCATGAAAGATGAGAAGATTTTCATCCAAGAAGCTCAATGAATTCCATACAGGATAGACCCCAAAAGAAGGTCACCAAGACATCATAATCAAGTTTTGCAAGTCCAAAGATAAAGACAGAATTCTGAGAGTGGCTCAGGAAAAATAAAATATCACCTACAGATATCACGTACAATGGAACTCCAGTAAGACTAAGCTCTAATTTCTTGGCAGAGACCATACAGGCAAGATGGCAATGAAAGAAAAGATTTGCCAACCAAGAAAATCATACATGCAGCAAAATTGTCTCTCAAATACAATGGTGAAACTAGGACATTCTCAGATAAACAGAAATAAAGGGAATTTGTAAAAACAAGACCATCCTTACAAGAAATATTAAAGGGAGTTCTAGGACAGCAGACAACAACCTGTGAGCAAGCCACATGACGGCATCACCAAGATGCCAACCCAGACAGAGAAATTTAAAAAGTAAAATAAAGCTATAGAACTAAAAACAGGGAACCAGAGGTGCCAGTCTGAAACTGATGACAACTTCAAAACAAAAAGGGGGAACGAATGGTATAGTTACAGAACTTCCTTATGGAGAGGAAGTCAAGGCTATATCTACAAGTAACAGACTGTTTTACACATAGAATGATAAAGGTAAACCTCAGGGTAACCACAAAGAAAATTAACAAACCTACCTATGAAAATAAAGAAGAAAATCAAAAACACTCAGTAGACACAAAATTGACAAAAAAGGAAGGAAATGAAAAGACAATCCATGAACTAAAAGAACTCAGCACAGAAAATTAAGCAGAACAAAGAAATTGTCAGCACTACACACAAATAACAAAATGACAGCAGCAAATTCGTATCCATTGATAATCACGCTGAATATAAGTGGGTTAAATGCACCAGTCAAGAGACAGAGGGCAGGATGGATTTAAAAAAAAAAAAAAAGACCCATCAATATATTGTATACAAGAGACACACCTTAAACACAAAGATATAAAGAGGTTAAAAATCAAAAGATGGAAAAATATATCAAGCAAACAGTATCCAAAAAAAAGCAGGAGTGGCAATATTAATCTCTGATAAAATAGAATTTAAATCAAACTCCATCATAAGAGACAAGGAAGGACATTATATAATGATTAAGAGATCAATCCATTAAGAGGACATAGCCATAATAAATATCTATGCATCCAGTGACAAGGCTCCAAAACACATAAAACAAACCCTAACAGAAATGAAAAGAGGAATAGACAGTTACACATTAATAGTAGAATATTTTAACACACCACTTTTGACAATGGACAGATCAGCTAGAAACTCAAAGATACAGAAGTTCTCAATAACGCACAATCAACCAACTTGACCTTATAGACATATAGAGAGTACTCCACCCAACAGCAGCACAGTACACATTCTTCTCCAGTGCACATGGATTATTCTCTAGAGTAGACCATACCCTTGGCCACAAAGCAAGCCTCAATAAATTTAAAAAATGCTGAAATAATATAAAGCATCTTCTCAGATCACAGTGCTGTAAAATTAGAAATCAGTAACAGGAAGAAGGAAAAAAATCAAATACTTGGAAACTGAGTAACATCACGCTTAATAACCACTGGGTAATAGAAGAAATTAAAGACAAAGTAAAAAATATTCCTAGAATCAAATGAGAAGGAAAATACAACATACCAAAACCCTTGGGACACAGGAAAAGCAGTGCTCCGAGGCCAATTTATAGCAATAAATGCACACATCAAAAAAGAAGAAAGGGCCAAAATCAACACCTTTACCCTCCAACTCGGACAAATAGAAATAGAACAGCAAAAGAAATCCACAAGCGCCAGAAGAAAGGGAACAATAAAGATGAGAGCAGAAATAAACGAAACAGAAAAACTGTTGAAACTTATCAGCAAGACTAGAAGCTGATTCTTTGAAAGGACCAATAAAATTGACAAACCACTGGCCAAAGTGACAAAAGAAAAAAGGGAGAAGATGCAAATAACCCAAATAAGAAATGAGATGGGTGACATCACAATAGAATCAACTAAAATAAAAAGGATCATAATAGAATACTATGAAAAATTACACTCCAACAAATTTGAAGACCTAGGGGAAATGGACAAGTCTAGAAACACACTACCTACCTAAACTAGCACAAGCTGAGATAGAAAATCTGGACAGACCCATAACAAAAGAAGAAATTGAAGAGGTCATTTAAAAAAAAAAAAACTACTAACAGAAGAAAAGCCCTGGCCTGGATGGCTTCAATGGAGAATTCTACCAAACATTCAGAGAAGAGCTGACACCAGTACTACTCAAATTATTACAGAATATAGAAAAGGAAGGAATACACATGAATTTGTTCAGGGAAGCCAGCGTAGCCCTGATACCAAAGCCAAAAAAAGAAAATTATAGACCAATCTCTTTCATGAACATTGATGTAAAAATTCCCAACAAAATTTTAACCAATAAAATCCAACAGCATATCAAAAAATTAATACATCATGACCAAGTGGAATTCATACCAGATATGCAAGGATGGATCAACATTAGAAAATCCATCAAGGTAATACACAACATAAAACAAAGGAAAAGAATCACATGATCATCTCAGTCGATGCAGGAAAGGCATTTGATAAAGTCCAATACCCATACCTGATAAAAAGTCTCACCAAAATAGGAATAGAAGGGAAATTTTCTCACCATAATTAAGAGTATATGTACAAAATCAACAGCCAACATTATTCTCAATGGAAAGAGACTGAAGACATTCCTCTTGAGAACGGGAACCAGACAAGGATGCCCTTTGTCATCACTCTTATTCAGCATTGTACTGGAAATCCTAGCTGTAGCAATAAGAAAGGGGAAAAAAAGGGCATCCAAGTTGGTAAGAAAGAAGTAAGACTGTCCCTATTTGTAGATGATATGATCATATGCATAGAAAATCCCAGGGAATCCACAAGAAAGCTACGGGAACTAATAGAAGAATTCAGCAAAGTGGCAGCATACAAGATCAACATACAAAAATCAGTTGAATTCCTCTACACTAACAGAGAACTCTGAAAAGGAAATCAGGAAAATAATTCTATTTACAATAGTCCCCTAAAAGATACAATATTTAGGGATAAACCTAACAAAGAAAACTACAAAACACTACTGCAAGAAACCAAAAGAGACCTTCATAAATGGAAAAACATACCATGCTCATGGATAGGCAGGCTTAGCATTGTGAACATGTCAGTACTACCCAAAGCGATCTGTAGATACAATGCAATCCTGATCCAAATTCCAATAGTATTCCTTAATGAGATGGAAAAACTAATCACCAAGTTTATATGGAGAGCAAAGAGCCTCTAGATGAGTTAAACATTACTGAAGAAGAACAAAGTAGGAGGCCTCACACTCTCCAATCTCAGAACCTACTATACAGCTATGGTCGTCAAAACAGCCTGGTATTGGTACAATGACAGACACATAGATCAATGGAACAGAATTGAGAATCCAGAAATAAACCCATCCACCTGTGGACACCTGACCTTCAACAAAAGGTTGAAGTCTAATAAATGGAGAAGAGATAGTCTCTTGAACAAATGGTGCTGGCAAAACTGGATATCCATCCATTAAAAATGAAACAGGACCCATACCTCCCCCCATACACAAACACTAACTCAAAATGGATCAAAGACCTAAATGTAAGACCTAAAAACATACAGTTCATGATAGAAAACACAGGGACAATGCTGGGGGCCTTAATATATGGCATAAATAGAATGTCAAGCATAACTGAAAATGCACAAGCTCTGGAAGATAAACTAGATAACTGGGACCTCCTAAAAATTGAATACCTGTGCTTATCAATAGACTTTTCCAAGAGAGTAAAAAGAGAACCTGCATATTGGGGGAAAAAAAATGGCAATGACATCTGATAAACGTTTAAACTCTAAAATATGCAAAAAACTTCAAGAACTCAACAATAAAAAGACAAGCAACGCAGTCACAAAATGGGCAAAGGACATGAATAGACACTTCACCAGAGGCCAGTAAATATATGAAAAGATCCTTGCTATCATTGGCCATTATTAATATCACACGCAAGCAAAATTTAGCTGAAGACCATTCAAAAACGGCTGCAGCAGTATATTGCCAGAGAACTGCCAGAAATTCAGGCCGGTTTCAGAAGAGGGTGTGGAACCAGGGATATCATTGTTGATGTCAGGTGGATCCTGGCTGAAAGCAGAGAATACCAGGATGTTTACCTGTGTTTTATTGACTATGCAAAGGCATTCAACTGTGTGGATCATAACAAATTATGGATAACATTGCAAAGAATGGGAATTCCAGAACATTTAATTGTGCTCATGAGGAACCTTTACATAGATCAAGAGGCAGTTGTTGGGACAGAACAAGGGGATACTGACTGGTTGAAAGTCAGGAAAGGTGTGCGTCAGGGTTGTATTATGTCACCATACCTATTCAATCTGTATGCTGAGCAAATAATCCGAGAAGCTGGACTATATGAAGAAGAACGGGGCATCAGGATTGGAGGAAGACTCATTAACAACCTGCGTTATGCAAATGGCACAACCTTGCTTGCTGAAAGTGAAGTGGACTTGAAGCGCCTACTAATGAAGATCAAAGACCACAGCCCTCAGTATGGATACGCTGCAACATAAAGAAACAAAAATCCTCACAACTGGACCAATGAGCAACATCATGATAAATGGAGAAAAGATTGAAGCTGTCAAGGATTTCATTTTACTTGGATCCACAGTGAACACCCATGGAAGCAGCAGTGAGGAAATCAAAAGACGCATCGCATTGGGCAAATCTGCTGCAAAGGACCTCTTCAAAGTATTGAAGAGCAAAGATGTCACCTTGAAGACTAAGGTGCACCTGACCCAAGCCGTGGTATTTTCAGTCGCATCATATGCATGTGAAAGCTGGACAATGAATAGGGAAGACTGAAGAAGAATTGACGCCTTTGAATTGTGGTGTTGGCGAAGAATATTAAGTATACCATGGACTGCCAAAAGAACGGACAAATCTGTCTTGGAAGAAGTACAACCAGAATGCTCCTTAGAAGCAAAGGTGGCGAGACTGCGTCTTACATACTTTGGACATGTTGTCAGGAGGGATCAGTCCCTGGAGAAGGACATCATGCTTGGAAGAGTACAGGGTCAGTGGGAAAGAGGAAGACCCTCAGCGAGGTGGATTGACACAGTGGCTGCAACAATGAGCTCAAGCATAATGATTGTGAGGATGGCTCAGGACCGGGCAGTGTTTTGTTCTGTTGTGCATAGGGTCACTATGAGTTGGAACCGACTCAACCGCACCTAACAACAACAACAACATCATTAGCTATTGTTGTTGTGAAGTGTCATAGAGTCAGTTCTGACTCAAAGCGACCCTATAGGACAGAGCAGAACTGCCCTGTAGGGTTTCCAAGGAGCAGCTGGTGGATTTGAACTGCTGACCTTTTGGTTTAAGGGAGCCAGCTGGGCTCCATTAAACCAAAACCAAACCTGTTGACTGTGAGTCGATTCTGACTCATAGTGACCCTATAGGTTAGAGTAGAAGTGCCCCATAAGGTTTCCAAGGAGCGCCTGGTAGATTCAAACTGCCAGCCTTTTGGTTAGCAGCCATAGCTCTTAACCACTACTCCACCAGGGTTTCCAGGAATCCATTAGAGGGATACAAATCAAAGCCACCATGAGATACCATCTCACCCCTGCAGGAATGGCACTGATCAAAAATTCAGAAAACAATAAATGCTGGTAAGGTTGTGGGGAGATTGGAGCTCTCATACACTGCTGGTAGGAATGTAAAATGGTATAGCCACTATGGAAAAAGATATAACGCTTTCTTAAAAAGCTAGAAATAGAAATACCATATGATCCAGCAATGCCATTCTCTAGGAATATATCCTAGAGAAATAAGAGTTGTCACACAAATAGACATATGTCCACCATGTTCATTGCAGCATTATTCACAGTAACAGTACAGGAAAAAACCTAAGTGTCCATCAATAGATGATTGGATAAACAAATTATAGTAGACACACAACAGAGTACTACACAACAGTAAAGAACAATGATGAACCTCAAAACATCTCACAACGGGAATGAATCTGGAGGGCATTATGCTGAGCAAAATAAGTCAATCACCACAGGACAGATATTGTATGAGACCTCTATTATAAAAACTGAAGAAGAGGTTTACACACAGAAAGAAACAATCTATGATGGTTTCCCCTGAAGGGAGGGCTGGGAAGGGGAAATCACTAGATAGTAGACAAATGTTAACTTTGGTGAAGGTGAAGACAACACACAATATAGGAGAAGTCAGCACAACTTGACCAAGACAAGGGAAGACACTTAGAGGAACACAAGGAAAGGGGGGAAAAAAGGAGGCAACCATACCTCAACAGTAAAAATAAATAATAACTTACAAGTAGATACTTAGGCAGATAGGTATGCTGAATGGGGGGAGGAGAGCATATAGGGGTATAATCATAAAAAAAAATCTGTTGCCATCGGGTCAAATCCAACTTATAGCGATCCTGTAGGGCAGAGTAGAATTGTCCCACAAGGTTTCCAAGGCTGTAAATCTTTGCAGAAACAGACTGCCACATCTTTGTCCCTCAGAGTGACTGGTGGGTTCAACCTGCCAACCGATGGCTTAACCACTGTGCCACCAGGGCTCCTATAGGAGTACACCCATGTATATAGATAGATTAGGCTGTGGATATTTTAGCATACATATTTGTATGTACACCATGTAATTCATATAATAGAGCACAGAGTGGACTCAGTCATAGAAACTTCCTAGACACACCCGTACACCTTAAGGGATTGAGTTACTGGGGCTGAGTGCTGGGGAACCATGGTTTCAGGGACATCTAGGTCAGTTGACATAGCATAGGTCATAAAGAAAACGTTTTACATCCTACTTTGGTGAGTAGCGTCTGGGGTCTTAAAAGTTTGTGAGTGGCCATCCAAGATAAATCTATTGTTTCCATCACATCCGGAGCAAAGGAGAATGAAGAAAACCAAAGACACAAGGAAAATATTAATCCAGAGGACTAATGGCCCACAGCCTCTACCAGCTTGAGCTCAGAAGAACTAGATGGTGCCCAACTACCACCGTTGACCACTCTGATAGGGACCACAAGAGAGGGTCTCAGCCAGGGAGAAAAATGTAGAACAAATTCAAATTCACAAAAAAGACCAGAGTTATTGGTCTGACAGACTGGAGGATACCCCAATACTATGGTCCCTGGACACCCTTCAACTCAGAACTAAAGTCACTCCAGAAGTTCACCTTTCAGCCAAAGATTAGACAGACCTGTAAAACAAACAATAGCACATGTGAGGAATGTGCTTCTTAGATGAATCAAGTGACCAAATGGGCAACACCTGCCCAAAGGCATAGATGAGAAGGCAGGAAGGGACAGGAAAACTGGACGAATGGAAACGGGGAGCCAGGGGTAGAAATGGTGAGAGTCCTGACGCATTGTGGGGATTGCAACTAATGTCATAAAACAATCTGTATATGAATTTTTGAATGAGAAACTAATTTGCACTGTAAACTTTCACCTAAAGCACAATAAAATAATTATTAAAAAACTCTATGGATCCTAACAGTCTAATCCATAACTGATCATGTGGATGGCACAGGACTAGGCAGCATTTGCTTCTGTTGGCCATGGGTCGCCCTGTGTTGGGGGTCAACTAGATGGCAGCTAACAACAGTGGGCAGTGTAAACAATGAGATATATCATACAATAGAAAGGAACTTACGTATCGTTACTATGATGTGAATACATGATACGCTGTGAATCACTGCTAGAATTTCTGGGTTTTATAAAGTAACATCTGTATTTAAAAAAGGTGTAATGCTCGAGGCAGACATTTCTTATTAAGCTAAATTGTTGTTTGGCTTTAAGAAGACTTTAGGAGATATTTTTGTTTTAAGGTTTAAAGGTTATCTCAGGGCAATAGTTTCTGGGGTTCACACAGCCTTCGTGGCTGCAGAAAACCTGAAGTCCATAAGAGTTTGAAATTCTGTTCTGCATCTTTCCCATTTTGATCAGGATTCTTCTATAGATTCTTTGATCAAAGTGTTCAGTAGTGGTAGCCAGGCACCATCCAGTTCTTCTGGTCTCATGGCAAAAGAGGCAGTTGTTCATGGAGGCAATTAGCTACACATTCCATTTTCTCCTCCTGTTCCTGACTCTCTTTCCTTTGTTGCTTCAGGTAAATAGAGGCCAATTGTTGTGCCTCAGATGGCCCCTTGGAAGCTTTTAAGACCACAGGCACTACGCAGTGAAATAGGGGCAGAACAGAAGCACTAAACATTGTTATTAGGCCAGGTAACTGGATGTCCCGTGAAATCATAACCGAAAACCTCCAAACCAAGACCCATTGCCATCAAGTCAATTCCAACACATAGTGACCCTATGGGACAGAGTAGAACTGCCCCATATGGTTTCCAAGGAGTGGCTGGTGCATTCGAACTGCTGACCTTTTGGTTAGTAGCTGAATTTTTAACCACGGTGCCACCAGGGTTCTCTATTTGTTAAGGGGAAAAAAAAATACCCTTGGATAACAATACTTGTTGGTAAGGAGATGGAATGAGGCTTCTCAGCTAAGTATAACTCTCCCATTATATAATACAGAGTTGTTTATTATTATTTACACCCCCTTTGGTTGTATCATTCTTTCCTTGCTGTGGGCTCATAAATATAATCTTTAAACAGTGTGGTTTTCATCATAAGTTTGTAAACAGTTTTTATGAGAGTCCATCTTATATTGTTTTTCATTCTCTAGAAATTTTGTTTCCACATTTTTATTGTAATGATAAAGTATAGTGAAGTCCCTTTGTTTTTTTATGTACAATATCACGTATTTAAACTTCCCCCGAATTTATATAGCAACCTAGATATGACTTTGAAAGAGCCACTGCACAGACTTGGCTAAAAATGTGAGTCCTTCAATTAAAGATAAACTCTGTGGTAATATGCCTTGGTTTGGTTCATTTACTCAGCCTTTTCTGTGCGTAGGTGCCGGAAGAGTGTGTGGGCTTCAGTATTCTTACGGATATCTCTTTTCGTGCTGTATCCTGAACATAGCCAATGAGATGTTGATATCCTGAGAGGACTATTCTGTTTATAAGTCATGTTTTTATAAATGGCATTCCCACCTCTCACTTGACCTTCTGGTCTTATCTTCAGTGCTGAAGTGTTACTTCAACCTTTTTGCCTCTCAAATAGGCAGGGTGTTTTTTTTTTTGTTGTTGTTGCCAATCAGGACTTGGTGAGATGGGCAGCCTCAATGATGATTATGGGAGCGATTTGGTCGTGTACATCCAGAGCCTTAGAACTCAAAACTTGTGACTTAGTCGTTTCATTGCCAGGGATCTTGTTTAGGACATAATCAGAGATGCCCACAAGGATGTTAGTTTTAGCATTGTTTATAACCATGAAAAATGAACATAGTTCAAGTGTCCAACAATCAGGGATGGTTAAAATGAATTATGGTATAGCCACATGACAATTTCATGCTGTTTTTAAATACTGATACTTTTGCAGATATAGGGAAATGTTTAAGAAATGTTAAAAGCAGAATTTGTAAACTATAGACATGCTTTAAATATCTATGTGTGGAGAGAAAATACTAGAAAAAAGTTACACCGGTGCTACCAGCGGTTAACTTTGGTTAGTGGGGTTATAGATGCCTTTTATTTTTCTTACATTTTCTGTATTTTCTGTGATAAATATACAATCAGAAACAGCAACAACAAATTATGTTAAGAAAAAAAAAGGCGAGAGAGAGCAAAGGGAACACCTTAGAGATGAGGTCATTTCTGTGAACATAACCATGTTGCCCATGCAGTGAGCAGTGGCAGCTGCAGTTGAACTCAGGGATAGACTCATTTAAGCCTGTCGGTAATAACAGCCTTTACAAGATAGACTTCTGTGATGTCCTTTCACTTCGTCAAGATTTGGATTGGTTCTCTGTTTCAGCGTACAAAAAACTGTAGGGATCCTATTTAAATTGCAGGTTTCAGCTCCTTACCCCTAGAAATTGTGATGATTTTGACTGTAGAGGTGTCTGGGAACCCACATTTTAACTGACTCTCAGGGTGATTCATTGTGATGGCAGGTGGTCGGCCCACCACACTTTGAGGAGTTCTGCCATAGGAGCCCCTCCTTTAGATAGAAACTTCAGCTCTCCTTTCACCTGGAACACTGGCATAACTGGGCGGAGGTGGTTTTAGCACTGTAGAGGGCCAGGACTTCATGGCCCTGACGCCCAGCAGTTACCTGGAAGGATGCTTTACCTGGAAGGGGATTTTAAAACACTACCGATGTCCAGGTTGCATCTCAGTATCTACTGACTCCACTTACGTAGGAGTGGAGTATGCGCACGTGAATTTTCAGGGAGCTCCAAAGTTTTTTTTTTTTTTTTTCCAAAGTGGTTAATAACTCCTGAAATCTGTTGATAACCCCAGTGGCATGGAACGCAGTATTGGTGGGGCGGGTTTCTTTTAAGCAGTGTTGACATGTGTTGGTGAAGACAGTGTGGCTTAGGATGGTGGTTATTGGTAGGGCCAGCTGCCCAAAATTTGTTTTCTGGGTAACTCTAGCTTTCACTACATAGTTTTTACCTTTAGGTGGCAGCAAAGGCTGGTTATTTTACTAGGACACCCCTATATATCATTTCCAAATCTTTAAAAATTATGCTGTGTTTTTTTCTTATATGAATTTTATACTTGGGCATGTTTCAGTAAATGAGGTATGGAGCTTTAAAATGTGTCATCTCTTGGATCATTTTTATAGACCATTATGTCAAATAGCTCCAAGAAAGTTTTCCAAATTTGGAGTGCAGCTTGCAAGAGCAATCTCTGCCTATGGCTCTTTTAAGACCACACAGTGAATGTTCTAGTCAGAGTTGGAGGCTCCTGTGTTTTATCAGAAAGCAGATGTCCTGTAGAAAATTAAGCAAGTTGGAAAGCTCATTCACAGAAAAAAAAACATGAAAAAGTGTTTAACTCAGTTTAGCATGGCAATTGGGATTTGGAATGGAATACAAGTGTGTAAAGGACTGTACCTAACACAACACAGCACAAAGGATGCCAGGTTCACAGAGGCAGAGGCATAAGTTCTGTCTAGGGAGCTGTAGAAAGAAAAAGAAGTGTATTTGTGAAATGTATTTGTTAAATTCTATACCCATTGGCTCATTTGGTCCATTAAAAAAAAAAAAAAAAGTTGCTATTGTTTCAATTCTGACTCATAGGAACCCTACAGGACAGAGTAGAACTGCCCCATAGAGTTTCCAAG
This sequence comes from Elephas maximus indicus, assembly GCF_024166365.1. Classification (NCBI taxonomy): domain Eukaryota; kingdom Metazoa; phylum Chordata; class Mammalia; order Proboscidea; family Elephantidae; genus Elephas; species Elephas maximus. The sequence goes on from NC_064836.1 coordinate 70,558,988, forward strand.
GAGCAACTGGTGGATTCGAGCTGCTGACCTTTTGGTTAGCAGCCAAGCTCTTAACCACTGTGTCACCAGGGCTCAATTTTCGTCCATAAACCAAAACTAAATCCAAGCCCATTGCCTTCGAGTCTATTCCAACTCATAGCGACCCTATAGGACAGAGTAGAACTGCCCCACTGGGTTTCCAAGGAGTGGCTGGTAAATTCGAACTGCCAGTCTTTTTGGTTAACATGCAAATGCTTAACCACTGCGCCACCAGGGCCCATTTGGTTCATAGGTTCTTTAGAAAAAAAAAAAATCCTAGCAATCTGCAACATCCTCTAGTTGGAATGAGTCTTAAGATGGCAGTGAATTTAGTGACCAAAAGCAATAAAGAAAGGTTAAAATGTCTTCAGTTTTATTAGAAATCTTAGTTCTATAGCCCATTTTCTACTTGCCCCTTGTCCTGTTTTACATTACCATGAAGGGCAGACATCTGAAAATATACCAGAACAAAATCAGCATTTATGGGGAAGCTATCAGATCCTAGTGAGGCAGCTGGAGTTGGGATGTTTCCTTTTCTGTCAATGAAATGAATTTTTGAAGTCCTTTGAACTTTCTGGAGCTCTGTTGGCAGCATGTTGTGTAGGAAAGCAGTGTTCCCTTGGGAGCGCTCCTGACTCGAGAGTCTGTAGTGCTCCACTTCACACATTTCACTCTAGAGGTTGAGAGGATCTTGACTCCCAGATACCTTAGATCATTTTGATTTGTGGTAATTAAGTGGGTGTAGGGGCAATTCAGGCTGCCTAATTCCCTCAGGAACCCAGCTGTGGAATGCTTGGTCAAGGCCATGTATTATCAGAGTGACATTGTTTTTGTATTTTTATCTCAGTGTTTAATGGGAAAGTACATAAGTAATGATGATGGATTTGGTGATGAAAAGGAGGAAATGCTAAACTGAAGAAAAAAAATCTGAAATATTATTGCCTTTTCTTTTATATGGTTTGGCAAATCACTGCTAATTTGGGGGAAAAAAAGTGGAAATAACAGATCATGAATGTGGCAGGTGGCCCAAAGTTTCATATGCTGCTTTGGCTTTTTTCTCAGTACTTCCCTATTATACAATAAAACTTTATCACTGGAAGTCTTACAGTTTTATATGACAAGGGATTCTTCAAAAGGAAACTCTGTAGTTTGACTAGCTCATTCCCATTAACCTTCTGTGAGAGAACATTTGGTCTTAAATAGAATTCCAGTTGTAATGATTTATATTAGAGAGTTGTCCAGTTTCTGAGGTAAAGGTTAGAATAAATTGGTCCCTTTATTTTATAGTGTAACATAGTTTTTTGGTCATACCCAGTCACCTCCCAGCCTCTGTTGTGATTAGACCATGGGCAGTGGGGCAGTCCACGAGTAAACTTTGAAACACAGTTTTCAAAATTCTTCTTAACCCATTTGCTTCCATTTTGTGCCCAGACACACGTAATCACGTATAGCAATATGTTAAAACATGCTAACCTTGAACAGTTGTCTTCCTTGTTTATTTTCTTTATATTCATCTGTCAAGTTTTTCTTTCATCTCAGCTTTCTTTTTTTCCCTCATTCTTTCATTTCTTGAGCAAGCCATTTAGCCTGTGCAAACCTCAATTTCCTCATTTGTGAAGTGGGGATTGAAATACCTACTCGCAAAGCTTCTTTGGAGAGTAGAGATACTGTGTGGGAAAGTCCCGGGCATATCCAAAGCGCCAGATACATGTTAATTGTTATTATTGTCATCATCATTATCTGTCTTTTTTCCTTCTATCTGTTCTTAAGATACCTATTTTCATAGTCATAACATAGCTAATTTGATTGCTTTACCTCTTGTTTTCCTGCTTTATCCCTTGTCCTGCCCTCTCCCTAGTTAAGTGTTAGAGGTATGTTACCAAGTGTGGGAGCTGGAGCAGCCAAAGAAGCAGTGCTTGATTCCTGGGCTGCGTTTCTAACCATCTGTGCTCTGGAAAAGGACCCTTCACACATAATTTTCCTTCCTTGGCCTACTTGGTCTGCTGGTAATGGGTCTTTCTTTGTAGAGTTCACCTGAAAACATGAATAGAATAGTTCTACCAGATCACCTGTGAAGTCCCTTGACCCTGGCGTTCTGTGGTTCTAGGAAGAAAGCGCATGCCAGCTCTGGCTGCCAAGAGAGCCATTAGCCATGTGAAACCTTGTCAAACAAACAACAAACCCACTGCTGTCAAGCCATCCAACTCATAGTGACCCTGCAGCACGGTGTGAGCGCTGTGTAGTGTTGGACAGTGATTCCTTTACCTGCCTGAGATGACCAGGGAGCTTGTTGAAATGCAGATTGCCTGCATTGCACTTAATAGGTCTGGAAATCTGCAGAGTCCCAGGTGAATCTTATGAAGGTGGCCAGTGACTCCATCTTGAGAAACATTGCTGTAAGGGTTTCAAAAATAAATGATAGCTGATTCTCACCATCAAGAGATTTTAGTATTGGGGCGGGGGGAGGTGGTAAAAAGAGTTACAGCACAGGCAGAATGAAATACGGTAACAGAGGTACAAAGGTAAGTGTGTTGGAAATCCGGAGGAAGACTATGAAACTAACAAGGAAGGCTTTCCAGAAGAAGTGGCACTTGAGGGATGAGTAGGATTTCAGTGTGAGGAAACAGAGAACATCCCAGCCCTAGGAACAGCCTGAGCAAAGGTATGTGGGAAGATTGTCAGTACTGGTGAGGGCCCAGGGTATGTCCTGAGTTTCAAAGGGAGATAAGGCGAGGGATGGGGGCCATGTAGAAATGATGGACTTTGGGTACTAATTAATGGTAAGACAGTGATGATGTGGGGGGGAAGGGGGGCTGGAGAATTGCCATGATCAGAACTGTGTTTTAGGAAGATCACTAGCAATAGGATGAAGAGTAGATGAGAGAGGGGAGGGGTTAAATGTAGAGACATTAGTTATCTTACAGCACCATCTGTACTGAGGTCTGGACTTGGGGAACAATAGCACAAATAGAAAGGAGGAGGCTAACAGGGCAGAGGGGCTGATTGGATCTGGCAGATGAACGGAAAGTAGAGGACCATCACCAGAAGTGGAGCAAAGAGCAGTTGAAAGACAGTGCACTGAGTGATGGGCAAAAGCTAAGTCTGAAGTTCCACGAAGAACTGTTAGGTAGGCATTGGAAATTTGAAGCTATTGCCTTGAGAATCATCATAGACAAGTTATCGATACCATTCAAATGACTGAGAGACCCTCACGTCATAGGCACTTCTCCGCCCTCTTCCCAGAGCCTGCACAGTGAGGGTGAGTTTCATCAGGCCCTACCCTGTGCCCACATTTCTTGCACAAGGCCACCAGCCCTTACTAACTGATAAGAGTGTAACTAGTCCTGAGAACAGTTGCCTTAGGAGGCATTTTCTTCCCATTACGTGAACAATGCACAGTGATTAAGCCATTACCCAGGCTCTGGCTGGCCTGCCAGGGGAGAGGAAATCCTGCTGCTCTCCTCCAGTGACCTAGCTGGCCCCTCGGCCATTGTGTCTGGGCTTAGCAGACGATTACATAAGCCTGCACTCTGGGGAGGGGGAGTCTGCCATGCCTTGGCACAGAGGCACGCCTTAAGGACAGGATGGCCCCCCCATCGCATGTTTCCTTCCTCACTGGCAGTCTGAGAAAGCCTGGAATAGGGCTGTAGTTGATAGGTTCAGCCTAAAAAAAATAGTCATAATTGCCCATTGTTCTTCTAGTTCTGTCATTGCCCTTCTTTAAACTAAAATCAGCAGCCCCGACAGCCTTTCCTGTGGTAAATCCTGTGAAGCAGGCATAGGAGAGGTGTTTAAATTGAGCCTTAGTAAGATGGTTCGAGGGATCATGGGTGATTTTTATTTATTAATTTAACTTTTTTATATTTTCCAAAATTTCTCTAGTAAATATGTATCCCCTGGTGGCACATTAGTTAAAGCTCTCAGCTGTGAACCCGGAGAAAGGTTGGCCGTTTGAACCCACCAGCTGCTCTGCGGAAGAAAGATGTGACAGCCTGCTTCCCTAAAGATTACAGCCTCGGAAGCCCTGTGGGGCAGTTCTACTCTGTCCTAGAGGGCTGCTATGAGTCAGAATTAACTCAATGTCAACGGGTTTTGGGTTTTAAATATGTATTATTTTTATAATCACGAAAGAAGTTTACTATGAAAAACTTGGGCTGCTTATGGGTGTCATTGTGAGAGATGCCCTCCTTCTCGGAGTGATCCCTACCCACTGACCCCTCCTGTTGTCCCAGAGGGACTGTCAGATGTTTAGATGTCTCTTACATTATGGATCCTTTGGGGATCTGTTGTAGTTTTTAGTTAATGTCTCTTTCTATAAAACTGCAAACTGCAGTTTTCTGTGGCTTCAAAACTGACTGACAGCAATAAATCTAGGCAAGAACACCATTAAAGTCAGGAGAAAAGGAATATGGCTCTTTTTTTTTTTTTTTAAGAGAAGAAAAAAAAACAAAAACGAAACCAGCCAACCTACCAATAGTGGAGAATAGTAATGTGTTTTTGTGGGATTGCTTTGAGTTGTTTCAAGAGTGGCTGCATTGAAGCGGGTTTTTATATGCCTTTTAATTTTAGTGGGGGGACAGAGGTCAACTTAAAGACTTTCCTTTAAAACTGCAGTTTTTCTTTGGGATGCTTTCTTGGCTTACAATTGTTAATCCTGAATTGGAAGCAAAATTTGGAGAGGGACAAAGTTGAACTTTAACACTTCTCCCCCTGAGCTGGGAAAATGCACAGTGCTTATTTAAAAAAGAGAAAGATTTTGGAAGCATCAGCCTTTTTTAAATTAAGTTATGATGTTGCCTGAGAAATGGAACTCCTCAATTAGGGTATACCATGTAGAGAGACTTCCTAGGCTTCTGCAAAGGCTTAAGTTCTACCACCTCTGGGCTAGGTTGGTGGTGCTTGTTTCTAGGTGGCATTTCTCAAGCTGAAAGAACTAGAAAAATTCAAGCCTTGAGTTGCAGTACTGAAGGATTCTATGGGCAAAATATTGAACGATGTAGGAAACATCAAAAGAAGATGGAAGGAATACACAAAGTCACTGTACCACCATTTCAGGAGGTGGCATGTTGTCAAGAAGTCCAAGCTGCACTGAAGACACTGGTGAAAAAATCAAGGTTCCAAGAATTGATGGAATACCAACTGAGATGTTTCAACAAACAGATGTAATACTCGAGGTACTCACACGTCTATGCCAAGGAATTTGGAAGGCAGATACCTGGCCAACTGACTGGAAGAGATCCATATTTGTGCACATTCCAAAGAAAGGTGATCCAACAGAATGAAATTATCAGACAATATCATTAACATCACAAAAACCCAAAAAACCAAACCCAGTGCTGTCGAGTCGATTCTGACTCATAACGACCCTATAGGGTCTCTATTAATATCACACACATGTAGAATTTTGCTGAAGACAACTCAAAACTGGTTCCAGCAGTACATTGACAGGGAACTGTCAGAAATTGAAGCTGGGTTCAAAAGAGGGCATGGAATGAAGGATATCATTGCTGATGTCAGATGGATCTTGGTTGAAAGCAGAGAATACCAGAAAAATGTTTACCTGTGTTTTATTGACTATGCAAAAGCATTTGACTGTGTGGATCATAACAAATTATGGGTAACATTGAGAAGAATGAGAATTCCAGAACACCTAATTGTGCTCATGCAGAACCTGTACATAGATCAAGAGGCAGCCCTGTTAACAGAACAAGGGAATACTGATTGGTTTAAAATCACGAAAGGTGTGCATCAGGGTTGTATCCTTTTACCATATTTATTCAATTTGCATTGGGCATATCCACTGCTAAAGACCTCTTTAAAATATTAAAAAGCAAAAATGTCACCTTGAGGACTAAGGTATGCTTGACCCAAGCCTTGGTATTTTCAGTTGCCTCATGTGTACGCAAAAGCTGGACAATGAATAAGGAAGACTGAAGAATTACTGATGCCTTCGAATTATGGTGTTGCAAAGAATATTGAATATACAATGGACTGCCAGAAGAAGGAACAAATCTGTCTTGGAAGAAGTACAGCCTGAACGCACCTTAGAAGTGAGGATGGCAAGACTTTGTCTCACGTAATTTGATATGTTGTCAGGAGGGACCAGTCCCTGATGAAGGACATCATGCTTGGTAAAGTAGAGGGTGGCAAAAAAGAGGAAGACCCCCAACTAGAGGGATTACCACAGCGGCTGCAACAAAGGGTACAAACTTAGCAATGATTGTGATGATGGCGCAGGACCTGGTGGTGTTTTGTGTTGTACACAGGGTTGCTGTGAGTTGGAATTGACTTGACAGCACCTAACAACAACAACAGACCTTGATTCCTTGATTGCCTTTTCTGGAGGTCTTGGGTCATCATCTGGAGTCCCTAGGTGGTGTAAATGGTTAACACTCTCAGTTGCTAACCAAAAGGTCAGAGGTTCGAGTCTACCCAGAGGTGTCTCGAAGAAAGACCTGACAGTCTACTGAAAAATCAGCAATTAAAAATTCTATGTAGCACAGCTCTACTTTGCACCCATGGGGTTGCCATGAGTTGGAGTCGACTCAGTGGCAACTAGATTTTGTTCTGGGTTGTTAGGGCTGTCAAGGCAGCCACCTGTCATGAGCTTTGATGTGCATGGTTGCAGTGCTCCTTCCTATGGATCATTTCTACTCAAGCTTTCACTGTAGCTGCTTTTGAGGCCAATCAGTTACCTCCTGTTCCACATACATTGGTAGCCCGTCTAAGCTCATTCTTCATGCTTGGCATTTGCTCATAGCACCCTGCTTTGGGGTGAGGTGGGTTCTGACTGCCGCCCATTGTTCTCTGAGCACAGAGCTGTCTAATGAGGACTCCCACTTGTACTTGGTTCTGCTTTCTCCAGTTTGCTACCCTGGCACCATCACTGAGTCAGCCTTCCCCATGCTTGCTCATTTGTATGGGACTTAGCTTCTCACATTCACTATGTCTTGGAACCTGAACAGTGGCCTCAGGAAGTGGGAGCATTTGGAAGGAGAGGCAGGTCACTAGGCTGTGATGATGTGGAAGGTTTCAGAAGAGGTGAGGCTTGAACCAGATCTTTCAGAGTGGGTTGGATTTCACTTGATGAGAAGCGAGAATTCTACCCATGCAGAGGAGCGGGGAGGAAGAAGGGCAACACCCTGAGGATGTTTGGGAGGCATTCTGAGTGTCCTGCTGAAGTGGCAAATCTGTGAGGCGGAGCCTGGGGAGGTAATTTTAGGCAGCCTGTCTGGCCCCATAAGTAGTGGAGAGGAGTGAGTGCAATTTATTATGCTTCCCTCTTCCTGAGGTGGCTTCTCAGTATATTGTCATGGAAGGATAATGAGACAATGGGGAAAGACGTGTCTTCACATCTCAGTCTTGTCACATACTAATGGAATGACCTGGAGCAACTTTCTTTCTCAGGGTTTTACTTTTATTCATCTCTGAAGTTATGATAACATCCACTTTATAGTGTTGTTGTAAAGACTAAGTGAAATTATGTAAAGGGTTAGCTTTCTCCCCTCTGTGGTATTCCCTGACTGCCCAAAGGCTTCCTGTGAGGACCCAGAGCTCTCTCAGTATTTACAGCTCTTCCCAGTCCAGCTGGACTGTGCCCTTCTAGCCTTACCTCCACCTGGCCCTCTCAGGTTCAGCCATGCTGTGCTGCTCATGGGTTCTCAAGTGTTGGTTTTCTGCTCTCTTGCCTGTCCCCACATCTCTGCTCTTGTCTCCCTCTCTCCCAGTTCTTCCTCATCCCCCAGCCCCTGCTCAGATCTCATCTATTTCTGAAACCTTATCCCTTCCCTTCTCACCAGAGTAACCTGCTCCACCTCTAAACTCCTGTAGTACTTCCTGTCTATCCAATTTCTTCTCTAAGTTGTGTTCCTAATTACCTTTTAAGGTACTCCTCAACTCCTGCCTTAGATTCTAAATCTAACATCTGCTCAGTTTCTAGACAACAATGAGCAGTATCGGATGCTGGCCAATCAATATTTGTCCGTTAATTCTTGTAAGTGATTTGATCAGGAATGAAGTTTGTATTTTAAGAGAAGACATTCATGCCTCTGGTGGCTGTAAGTAATAACATACAGTGGGAATTGAAATTCCTCAGAGAGAACTCTTTAGAAAGGCCTGAACAGTGGAGGGACTTATCTCTTAAGTTCTTTTGAATCCTGCTGAAACCTTTTTTTTTCCTTATTAAGGCATAGGTGGTTGGTTGTCTAGACTTCTCTTTATATCTCTCAAAGGAATCTGAGACACAGAAGGCTCATCTGAAAGTCTAGTTTATAATAACATTTGTCTCCAACAAGGTACCTTATAAATAAGGTATTAACACAACTACAAATGTTCGAATATGCACATTCTTTGAGCCAGCCAGTGAATCGAGTGGAAAACTCTTCTAGGGCAGATATTTTAAATTGCTTTAAGGCTTATTTTTAGTCAGATTCAAGATTATTCTCTGCACACCAGACATAAGAGTTTTCAAGTAAGCCGTCTAATTTTCCCCAGAGAAGTTATGTGAAAGAGAAACTGGTTTATAGAGTAAATTGGTCCATGCCTCTCATGCATTGGTTGTCATCCAGTGGCGCTTTTGTCCCCCAGGGAGTATTTGGCAACGTCTGGACACATTTTTGTTAGTCACAATTGGGAGGATGCTACTTGGCATCTCGTTGTTAGAGGCCAAGGATGCTCTTAAACATCCTACAACGCACAGAACAGCCCCTACCACAAAGAACCATCCAGCCCAAATTGTCAATAATGCCAAAGCTGAGAAACCTTGCCCTAATGGAAAAAGATCTGATATGATGAAGGTCAAAAGGGTTTGATTCATGGACTCTTAGAGAAGGAGAGAAATCTTTCCAAGACTATCTGGTAGTTATGACAAGTGGGAATATGAGGAAAGAGAAATTTAATGTCTTTTAAGATTCTGAAGGGAAAGAAACTCATGCAGTAATTTGTTTGTCTATTTATATCCCAGCTGTATTTCTCCAAAATCCAAAACCAAATCCACTGCTGTCAGGTCAATTCCAACTCATAGCAACCCTCTAAGACAGGAGTAGAACTGCCCCGGGCTGTGAATCTTTACAGAAGCAGACTGCCACATCTTTCTCCCCTGGAGCAGCTGGTGGGCTTGAACCACTGACCTTGGTTAGTAGCCAAGCGCTTTAACCATTGCCCCACCAGGGCTCCAAAGGAATTTTAAATGATTAAAGGAGTGTGGCAAGACTTAGAATTAAAAGAATGGTTAGAAGTTAGAACTAGACATGATTTTATAGATTACCAGGCCGATTCTCTTATTTCACAGAGATTAAATGCTTTGTGCAAGGCCTCACAGCTGACTGGCAAAGGCATGGCCTCGAACCTGTTCTTCTGTCTGCCTGCCTCAAGTGCTCCTTCCCTGAAATCACTCCGCTTTTCTAAACCTTTCCTCTGGTCAGTTTCAAGCCTCGATTGCTCTGTGAAGCCTTGCTAGTCTTCCATAGCCCTCTTTAACCTCCAGTTTATTGGTAGACATTTAAAGTTTGTCACTTAATGAAATGTTGCCTAGCACCCTTGTTTCTTGTCTCATTTTCTTGCCCAATTAATAAGCTCTTCAAGGGCAGTGAATCTTTTTGGTTCCATAATGCCTGCCTTATTGTTGGATAGGTGATAATTCACTATGTCATGACCAATGGATTGATCTATTGTGATGCTGTGAAGAGAAGACACTGTGCGTGTCAGTGAGACACTGAGGGACGTGTCGACTGGTAAACCCACCTTCACTCTTCCGGGGGCCTCAGGAATGGCAGAGAGTAAGACAATCTTTGTCAATCTGTGGGGTCTACATTTATGTATCATTAGTTATCCAAACATGACTAGCCTTTATAAAACAAGACAGAATTCTGAAGCAAAAAAAAGGGAGCGGGGAGGTCTCACATAGGAGTCTCTGGGTTATACAAATAGTTATTAATGCACTTAGCTGCTAACTGAAAGGTTGGAGGTTTATGTCCACCCAGAAGCCTTGGAAGAAAGGTCTGATGATCTACTTTTGAAAAGTCAGGCATTGAAAACCCTATGGATTTCTGTCAATAAGTTGTACACCTGTAAAAAGCTAAATTGGCAAAAGTCGTGTGATAGATACATTTGCAACAATGACAAAAAAAAAAAAAGAGTAGCTGCTGAGGCTGCTTATGTACAACCAAACACCTCATGGGATTTGGTTCTTTGGTTTGGAGGTTTAGGGTCATGTTTTTATGGGATATCCAGTTAATTGGCCTCATAATGTATTTAGTGTTTCTGTTCTACCTCCTAGTTGGTTGCCTGGGTCTTAAAAGTTTGCAAGCGGCCATCCAAGGTACAACGATTGATCTCTATTTGCCTGGAGCAACAGAGGAAGAAGGAGAGTCAGGAATAGGGGAAGGAAGTGGAACATGTGGCTGCTTGCCTCCATGAACAACTGCCTCCTTTGCCATGAGACCAGAAGAACTGGGTGGTGCCCAGCTCCCATTACCAAACATTATGATAAAAGATTCTATAGAAGAATTCTGATCAAAAGGGGGAAAATGCACAACAGAGTTTAAAGTGCTCATGGAATTCAGCCTTTATGGAGCCAGGGAGGCCAGATAAACCCCTGAAACTACTGCCCTGAGATAATCTTTAAACCTTAAAACTTTAACCAAAAATGCCACCTGAAATCCTAAAACCAAACAATAGTTTAGCTTAACTAGTAAAGAATGTCTGCCTTGAGCATTGTGCTCTTTTAAGATCTATCTATATGGCATAAAATTGATAACAGCAACTTGAAAGGAAGATCAAGGAAACTTATGGGGCAGTGAGTTTATGTTAATGGGGGAAGAACAACTTGGAAAAGGAAAGTGAGAATGGTTGCACAACTCAGAGAGTATACTCAGTGTCACTGAATTGTACATGTAGAAATTGTTGAATTGGTATATGTTCTGCTGTGTATATTCTCAACAACAACAAAAATAAATTATTTTAAGAAAGAAAACCCTATTGGGCACAGTTCTACTCTGACACACATGGAGTCACCATGACTCGTAAGCAGTTGGTGGTTGGTCTCAGGTAACCTTACAAAAATTACATCATACAGGGCCATCATTTGGCTATGGGGGAAAAACTTACTAAAATAAGAGAACTAGTTTAAATCTTTAAAAAATTTGCCTCAGTTATTCAGATAAATTTTATTTATCTTGACCAAAATAACTTTGACGGTGAAATTTTAAAATGAGACAAGTAAAGAGATTATTCCTGGTGTAACTGAATGCAAGGCCAAAGGTTAGCCTGGAGTACATTTTTATGGCTGCGCTGTGGATATAAAACCTGGTGTCCTGATGGAATGCTGACGGATTTGTAAGTACCGCCATGTGAAGGGCGTTAATTCGTTATCAAATCATGAAGTACTTAGAGGTGTTGACCAGTTAACTGGCTGAACTCCCTCAGGATTCTTTACAGCGTTGCCTTTGGGGGAATGCCTGCTCAGATGTATTTGCACAAAAGGTTTACCCTTCTTGATTTAGCTCTAGGAGTAGAAAGCGTCCATGAATTGGAAAGAAAGTGTTTGGAGTTTAAATGAAAATGGATTCGAAGAGGGTTTAAGGTTTGGGTACTTGAGTAAACCACTTGTCTTCCTCATTCTTTCTTGCTTTTGCTTCACTGTGGCCCTAGGTGAATGGAGCCCTTTGTTTTGGTTCATCCAACTGCTCTCTTTAATGTGTGTTCTGGACCATTCCCAAGAAATGCTGTAGGGTTAAGTTGAGGGCTTGGGAATCTGGGAGAGAAAAAGAGCTTGTAGGTTTCAGAGCTGCAACAGCTCAGCTAAGGGTTCCAGCATCTATGCTTTGCTACGTTATAGAACTGGGAACCTTCCCACACAATAAAACGGTAGTTTCTATGGAGCTTTCCCTTTTGGATAGAAAGAAGACTTGGGGAATGAGCCTTCTGTTTGCCGTGCCAGCCGCTGGAGGACACAATAGTCACAATTCCTGGGACAGGTGTAATTCATTCCCATGGCATGGGACTATGTTTATCAATATAGGAACTTCCAAAACAGTCGGTGCATACTAATCAGCGGAGAAGCTTGTTTAAATGCAGATTCTGGGGGTCCTATCCCCCTGAGCTTCTAATTTCATAGCTCTGGACGGGGGCTTCATGTTAATAACGTCAGGGGATTCTCATACAGTTGTCTTGGACTTTACGTTGAGGAGCACTGATCTTAAACTTTTGGGCATGCATTTTTGCCTGATTATCTGTTCTCGAAATTGCAAAGCAAAATAATTATTTTGAAGGGAAAAAAACTTAGTTACCGAAACTAAGGTACAGGAAAACCAGAGTGTTGGTTAATTTAAAGGTCTTGGCAAGCTATGGCTGCTAACCAAAAGGTCAGCAGTTCAAACCCACCAGCTGCTCCTTGGAAACCCCATGGCGCAGTTCTACTCTGTCTTACAGGGTTGCTGTGAGTCATAATTGACTCAACAGCAACAGGTTTGGGTTTTTTGATTTTTTGGTTTTTTCCCTGCATTTGTCTAACGAGTTTCAAAGAAGACTGATTTTATAAAGATTCAGAGGAAAGAAGCTACTAAGAACACGTTTTTATTTGGAGTCATACTTCAATCAATAAAGATCATAGAAATCCTTAGGCTACAAGTGTCTAAATAGTTCAATCTATCCATTTTATGACCATCTTACAGTGCCCCTAAATTTATCCTTCTGGTGCCATGAAGATCCCACAAGATGTAATGTCTTTCCATTGTGAAATATAGTTGCGGAGATATTTTGAGTAGATTATGTAATCCTGTCATCATCCTGAACAAGTACAGAGACCTTCCTTTATATGCAAAGATCCAACCCTAGTAATGCATATTGCTCTTCCAGGAAGGATGATGATTTCATTTTTCCCAGTGCCCCTAGGGAGCAGTAGGCCCCTCTTGGGGAAAGTTTGGCCATTGCTTCTAGGTGGAAGGAAGAATGTGGTAAAAACCATTCAAATATGTGACAGGATCCTGCAACTCAAAGAGTTAGTGAGTAAAATGAAACTTGGTTCTGAAGCTGCAACTTTGACCAATGAGAGGAAGATATCATTGATGTATATAAAAAGATTTGTCTTCTATAGGTCTCTCATGGGCCTTCTTTCCTCTACTCCAAAGAGTGCAAGCCTTCAGCCCCACAGGCTGCTGCCTCTGTCTCATATGGAGATTTTCCAGCAGCACCTCCTCTCTCCTTCCTGGTTTTTCAAGGCTCTTCTGTGATTATATGTGAATGTAGAGGAAGTCCTGTAATCTCCCAAACACAGGCACATGCATGCCAAAAAAAGTATGTAAGAAGTGATTTTTAAGATTAAAGGGCAAAAATCTAGAGTGTATCACGTTATATGTCATTTCATTGAAAAGAAACAATGTTTTTCAGAAATGATGCTGTCTTTGCCCTGGACTTTAATTAGTGGCACTCATAATAACCTACATATAAATTGTTAATCTGACCTTGCTCCTGAAGTTTATTTTGATGCTGATATAAATTATTGTACTGAAGGAATCCTTCCAGTGGAGGAACCCCTAAAAGAGAAGTAATCTTTGAAGGTTCAGTAAATTTCCAGTAATGTTAGATTAACAACTTGGGAAGCTATTTATAGTTAAGATCCGAGGCTTTGTGCATTATAATCATGGAGCACAGGACTTGTGGTGCTGGCTTTATTGTGGAGAAAGGCTCTGGCTCACAGAAGAGTAGGAAATTGAATCCTTACAAAATGAGTAGCCCAGAGCGTCCCACCTCTATTAGTTACAGGAGTGCCAAGAAAGGAGTTTCCCCCAGCCCTTGGGGCAGCCAGGAGAGGCCTGGGTTGATGGGAGTCCATCAGCCAATCATCTCTGCCACTTTATCCCTTTTCCCCAATGCTGTGCAAATGTTTTCTGTTTGTGCCATTATGTGACAAAGGTTGGGAACCACCTAGAAGACTTTGTTCTTGAACACTTCCTAGTTTCTCTTGCTCATAATTTGATGCTGGGTTGTCACTGCCCTCCCGAACTTTACATGTAGCCTCTCTTGATTGTTAACTGGGAAAGATCTCATGCAACAGCATTATTAAGGTCTACTTTGAAAGACGTAAGATGAAGTGTGTAGCTCCTTCAAAAATTCCAGGCTAAGGTGAGTTGAAAATAAAAATAGTTCTGAAAAACACTTAGACTGTCATGTATTTTGTAATACAGTTGGGTCACTGCCGATTCCCAAGATAAATGTGTTTAAACGGAAGCTTTCTCATTCATCACCAACCCCAGCTTTCATCCAGATTTATTTAATGATGATGCAAGCCCACAGCGTTGGTGTTGCAGTTCATCACCATGGAAGTGTTTCTGTCAACAAGTCCTCGCTTTGCTATCATGAAATTGATTTTGCAGGGGAAAGAGCATAATTGTGAGAGATTGCTTTTACTTTGAAAGGTCTTCACAAGTTTGCCTGAGTATCTAAATGAACCGTGTTTAAAATCAATAATTGGCAATAGAATTTACTACACTAAATTAACAGTTAAGGGGTTGGAAAAGGGAAAATGGTGATGAGCTACTTTGTCTGAAATCATCTTTTTGGAATGTGACTTAGGGACCAGATTTGTAATTTAAAATGTTCCCCTGAGAGCTGGTGTTCTCTTACAGAAGTGTGTGTTATGCCAGGTGTAACAGTGTCTACAATTCTATGGCTGTATACCTTGTAAATTTATAGTACATACATAATAACAACAATAATTGAAGAAGAAATTTCACAGTACACTATTTCCTTCAACTAACAAACATACTGCGTGATTTTTTAAAAAACATGCTTGTCCATTGCTTGTGTTCATGACTATCTTTGGATTTTATTTGCTTGTTGAAAACTAAAAATAAACTACAATTAAGTTGATACCTTCTGAACACAGGCACTTACTAGCAGGGTAGATCGCACCTACATTAAGTAAGCCAGACTACTTTGGGAACCAAATAGGAAGACAGAAGAGGAACGATATTTTTGCTTTGTAAGAGGTTTGAGCATTCAAAAGCTTGCTATGTCACAGTGGCTGATACCAGGTTTGAATACAGACATAATGTTTTACGAGGGGCTTGGTCTGTGGCAGAAATACAGTCAACTCTTGATTGTCAGGGTAAGTTGTGTTGCCAGATGTGCGCACTCAGGCCGCCTATCACTTTTTCAAGCTTTTTACTTTCACCATCAGCTAATATGTTCTTTCTAGAAGCAAATTATTTAATATTATTTTAATCAGTAATTATCAGTAGTTATTTATTAAGTACCTGTTATGTGCCCGGCTCTGAGCTGGACACCATGGCTATTGAGATACATCCCAAGCATCAAGTTAAGTTTGCTCCTGAGATATTTCATACATCACATTGAAATCAGAGAAGTACACTTTGATTTATTTGAACCACTTCCTCCTCCTCTAGCATGTGATCAAAAGTTGACTGTTTATGGGAGGTAGGCCCTGTTTTTTTGTTTGTTTTTAAGGAAGGATTAATAGGCATTTTGAACAGGAAATAAAATTCTATTATACATGCAAAAATAAAAAACTAAATGACCAAAAGAAAATCCAGCAAGCAGTGGTAAAAATAACAAATTATTTACTGTTTTGTAATGTTAAAGTATTTCACCAAGACAAGTTGCAATCAAATGAATGTGAGTTATGGAAAATGAAATACGTAAAGATGTATTTATACAAGTGCAGACTAAATATTTTCCATACAGGTATGTAAATGCAAAGATAAACAGTCAGTGCACGCTTGATATGACTATGCAGGCAACACTTAGTTAGTTTCAGATACTCTTCTATAGTTCATGCACAAACCTTCCCAAAGTACAAGTTCGGTCAGTCTTTTTGGGGATTTGGAGGGATTATAAAAGGATTGAGTTCCTTGCAAGAATATCAGTATGGACTGGATGAGGGTGAGGATGGTCAGTTATATATATTACTTACTGTAATTTGTGATTGTCGAGGAAGAGGTGTGGCTGTTGGTGTAATAGTAATACTGCTGGTGACTTTATTGGTCGTTTTGTTTAGTGCCCCATTAGTTAAACTCTGAGTTCGGTTATCCTGCGGTGGTGTTGAAGGGCTGGCAGGTCTCATGGGGCTGGCCACAGCTTGCATGTAAGGATTTCCTAAGTGAATGTGGATTTTATTATCCTCAGTAGTTATCACACTTGAACTATTGCTATTTGAACGTTGAAACTGCCATGATGACTGCCGGTCTGGAGAGACTCTGAAAATTGCGTGCTTGGCGCTGATTTCTATGGGCTCTGGGGAGCGTCCCTGCTCAGGAGAGCTAGCTGAACCAGTCACAGCCAAAACCTGAATAGGTGACATTGTCCTTTCTGGAGTTATAGAGCCACAAGATTCTGGGGTCTGAGCTCTGGCAAAGGTTGCCATGGTAATTGGGGACATGCCTTGCTCTAAATTTGTGAGGCCTTCGGTAGAGGTTTTGGATTTCACTGGCGTTATGGAGGCATTTTGGAGGATGGTTATCCTTTGCTTTGAGGTGCCACAGTTCGGTATCACTGCTGTGCTTGTGTAGGAGTGAGGACTCTCCGTGGTCGGACTTGTGATTTCAAGAGTGGCTGTGTTTTGGACATGGTCTGGAGTAACCTTTATGTGAAGCGGCTGCCCAGGCGTATGGCTTAGGACCAGATCTCCAGGTTGCACAAAGTTGCCATTGGGTTTAGTTGGTATCCTTCCATTCTGAAGATGGCCCTCCTTGGATTTCATCCAAGGAATCCATAGCTTCCTGTTAACAGGACAAGGAGTTGATGAGTTGCATTTGAAAGACAGCACTGACTCCTCGTCATTAGGATCCTCATCCTGGTCCTCACTTTCCTCATATAACTGACCATTGATGACTGCTCGTTCCAGAGGAATGAGACTCTTGTAATCAGGTGGTTCATTGTCTACTGTTTCTGTTTGGACTTCTTTAGAAAACACTTGAGGGTCAGAGATTCTTCTTCCATTGAGACTAGGCCGGAGGCCCTTACTGAAATGCCGGTACCTCTCTAACTCTTTAGTGAGGTTTTCAATCTCTCTTCCTAAATCTCTGTTCCTGTTTTCTTGTTGACTGAGTTTCTTTTGCAGAATTGAGTGATCTCCCTGGAGGTGACATATTAGGTCCTCGGTTGCCATGTATTCATGAATTTTCTCTTTTAATGCATCCACTTCTCTTGAGAGGTGTCCTGACTTAGCTTCTTCTTCTTGAAGCCTTTTAAAAAGCCATTGTTCATGGCTGGATTCTGTCTTCTCTGCTAACTTGTACTTGGCAAGTTCCATTTTAACGTGTTCCAGTTCTTCAGATAAAAATTGAGCTTTGTCTCGCTCACTAGCATACCTTCGTTCTAGAGTCTCATATTCGTCTTCTGTTTTCATAAGATCATCCTCAATGGCTTTCATGTCCTTCAGCTTCAGTTTCAGTCTTTCCACTTCTTGAGAGAGCTCTTTAATCTTATTGTTTTCTTGGTGTACTATTGTTGTAGACTTAGCAGAATCTTGTTTCAATTTGTTTTTTAGGGAGTCTTTCTCAATTGCTTCCATTGACTGAAGCCTATTTTTCAACATACTAACTTTTGACAGGAGATCATTTCCTTTCTCTTCTTCTGCTTTCAGCTTGTTTTTTAGATCATCTCTCTCCTTGGTTACAGTGTACATCTTTTCTTCAACATCAGTTTTGGACTTGAGTGCCCTTTTTGTTTCCTCAATTAACTTCTCAGTAACTGTTGTCACTTTATTTTGCTCCACTTGAAGCTGAGAAGAAGCAGCTTGTAACTTATCTTCAGTTTGCTTTAATTTCTCACTCATTGTTTTCCTTTCATCTACAAGCATCACGGTTAATGTTTTCAATTTAGTTAAATCCTCTTTTAGGGTGAACTCTGTCTTCTCCAGCCGACTTTCAATGGTTTCTAGCTCTCTGATCCTCACTTTTAAGCTCTCCAGTTCTTGAGACAACTGCTTTGTGGTCATCCTTTCTTTTTCTAAATTGCATTTCAGAGAGTAACATTCTTCTTTGCTTTTGTTGAAAGCATCTTCTAATTTTTCTAGAGCCATAATCCTCTTACTGAGGTTTTCCACTTCTAGTTTAAAGTCTTTGCTCTGGGATGTTTCCTGTTCAAGCCTCTTCTTGAGATCTCTGCACTGCTCTTCCATTTTTACAAGCTCTTCATCCTTCCCTTCCATTTCTAGCACGCGTTTCCTGAGCTCCTCCACTTCAGCCACAATACCAGAGTTTCCATATTCTCCCTTGTTGATTTTTTCTTTAATATCTTGCAGCTCTTCTTCTGCTTTTCGTAAAGACCTGTTTGTCTCTTCTAACTCATCAATTTGCCGACTGAGCGCTGCCAGCTTTTGTCTGAGCTGACGATTCTGGCTGTCCTCATTGGTGAGCTTCGCCATAATTGCTTCTTGGTTCTGGTGAAACTTTGTGGTCTGCGTTTGCAGTTCTTCCTCTAGTCTGGTTGCCTTCTGCTCTTCTTCCTGAGCTCTGGCTTCAGCAAGGGCTAGTTTAGCATGTGTTTGCTTCGCACTTGTGGTCAGGTCTTGGATTTTCTGTCTTTGAAGGGTGAGCTGTGCCGTCAGCCTTTGTTGTTCATCCACTACCATCAAAGCAAAAGACTTCAGCTTGGTCAGCTCCTCCTTTAGGGCGGTTACCCTCTTCTCCTTTTCATGCTCCTTCTTTTCCTGGGACTTGGTTTCTTGGTCATTCAGCTTCTTTAATCTTAAATGAAAAATACAAGACTGCATTCAACTTTGTGATTGGTACTTTAGTAACTTATCAACTATGATTAAAGATTTACATAATTTAGAAAGATTATAGCAGCTCACACAGAATATGGAAAGGCGTTTCTGAATTTGATGAGGGAGGAAAATCTTGATAAACAGATACCTTGCATTTTTGCTTTTATAGTTATTGACTGGTAACCATTGCAGTTCACCAGGCACCTTAGTAGAAGATTAAGGGCAAGAATATTTGGTTTAAATTGCTTGTAATCAGTAGGCAGCCTAGCCAGAAGACTGTGAAAACAGGCACAAGCTTAAGATTCAGCTGGGCCTGACCCTACTCTTACCAGCTATCTAATTGGGCAGTTATTTAACCTCTCAGAGCCTCAACTTCCTCATACGAAAAATGGGGACAATAACTGTATTCACCTTGGTAACTTTTTATGAAAATTAAACAAGAATTTGCCTAAAACCCTTCTCACAGTCCTGGCACACAGTAAGCATTTGATAAGTGTCGGTTGTTCTTTTTTTTATTAATGTGGTTGTTATTATGTGTAATCAAACGGCTTGTTTGAACTGTTGTAATATGTGCTACGTTAATGTTTGATATTCAGCTTCCTGATTCTTAGTTAAAAGTTTATTCACATTTCTTTGAAGTTACCGGCATACATTTCACTGACAGACTTCTCTGCCAACTGAAACTTGGTTTGCACTAGCTTGACACTGTCCTAGGAACACAGCAAATGGCAGTTAAATGAGAGGAACTGAGAGGCAGCTGAGGGGTTTGGAGTTTTCATGATATGGGAAGAGCATGGGGTTTGCTAGGAAAGAGCTTATTGATGAGGGTCGGAGGGTCTATTACCAGGAACATAATGATTCCTTCTTAAATATGACTATAAATAGCATGCCATGTTTTTCTTTTACATTTTAAATTTGTGAGCATAACAGGAGGGCATTTTACACGCAGCATAAACTCTCCCTTCCACATACTTTCTCCTTTAGGAGTGAGGGCACAGTTTTAAATTTGTGGCCCTCTTAATTACACTAGGAATGGACTGATTATAGAGGCTGGAATTACAGTGTTGCAGTATTGTTATACAGAAGCTGAAATAGAATATGGAATGCCTGAAGAATTGAACTAAAAGACTTGTCCTGAATGCAGTTATAAATATTTGTTTTCTGGTAAAGCATAAAGAGCTCATAGTATTTTATTATATCTTTTCTATCAGGAATGAGTTAATTATCCAGTGCATGTCTTTAATCCTTACCATAGAATTTTCTTTTCGAAAATTGTTCATTTAAGGTTTTGAGGGAACATTTTGAAAAGAAACTAATCTGGAGCTGTCTCCTTAGAAATATACAGTCCTTATTTCTGAAATCCTTATCTCTTCTCTTACGTGATTACGCTACACAAGAGGGACATGTTTAAAGTCATTCTGTCACGCAAGAATTCCCAAACTTCTTCGTGGGGAGGACCCACTTTTAGTTTTTCCTGTTTTGAGAACGTGACAGGAGGCTGGTCTGAGGGTTGCAGCCTGAGAAGTTCAGAAGCAGCAGGGCAGGGTGCTCGGGGTGGGGTGGTGGTGATCTCACCCACGATCTTGGCAAGAGGCTTCCCATGGCTCTGGCTGTGAACCACTCCCTGTTTGAGACACCTGGGAGCCTGAGAAGAAAAACATGGCAGCTCCTTGGTGAATGGTCGTGGGACTTCACAATCATGTGGTAGAGTCCATGGAGAAGCTGCTTTGCTGGTGAAATAGTTACAGAAGCTTGGGCATAGCGCCTCTTTCTCCCACCTTAGCATTAGAATCGGACTGAGTGGTTTTAACAATGCATTGAGCGTAACTGCAGGGAAATATGTTCCTCTCTCTACACAATTCTTACACTTTTATTTGAGAACAGTTTCACAAAAACATTTCAGGATTTCAACTTACTAAATAATATCATGTGCTATTTCATTTTCATGAGAAGAGGGTGTGCTTTCTCAGGATATAAAGGAGGGAAGATTGTTTTGCAGCATAATGAAAAGAGCATTAAATGGAATGGTGGGTGAATCTTGGCAATGCAGTATGGGTAAAAAGGCTTTGAAAAGTTTCAGTTGTTTTCATTGTGTCCGATGCTTTCGGCAGCCTCAGTGCAAGTGAAATGCATCTTGTCATGGTTTCTGGAAATTGGCTGACATCCCCATCTGCTCTGAAGACCCATCTCACAAGGTAGGCAACTAAAGCTGATGATTTGAGTATGTTTGCTCTCAGCATTTCTTCTCAGTAACCTGTCATTTCCCTGGGACACTCACACAGGCACACCACAGCACAGTCAATAGCCTAGTCAGGTAAGGCCTTTCAGGGAGGGAAATGGGAGTTAATATGCAGAAATATATATATTAATGCGGTGCACTTTTTTTTCAAAGAAAACAAACTTCCTTCTTATGAAAATATGTCATATCTTTATCTGTCTCCTTCCCTATCTATATGAATGCTTTCAGAAAATATTTGCTGAGTGTTAACTGTATTTTAATCATTTGAGGTCCGTTATCTCTTTTTCAGAACTCTTGAAGCCAAATGTCTTCAGAATTCTAAGGTTTGTAAAATTTTAGAAAGGCAGTAAGGATCGTTCCCAGTGAGGCCTGGGCTATCACCTCTTAAGCAAACCCCTGAATACTGCTGCAGTGAACCATGTGAATAGTTACACTAAGTGGGATACTTAAAATTATAAATAACGTCACACCTGTTCAAGTTTTGCTGCCGAATGAGTTCATGTAAGGAGAGGTTTGATTGACACACACTTTGTTTCCAGAGTTTTTGAATTTTTGTAATTGCATATAAGGGATTTTAGATGTATACAATGAGAACATAGGCTGTGAGTGTTTTCAGGTTAGGCAGGTGTGGAGTTGAGGTGCCTAAGCCTGCTTTCTTCTTTCAGTAGGATTGACTTTAACTAAATTTTCTGTCTCTGTTAGTTTTCTTTGGATATTAACAGATTTTAGTGTTGATGCTGACTGACTTATACGCTAATAAGACAGACCATCATTGACTGTGGGTTTGCTAGCAAAAGCAGAGAAGTGATTTTCAGGCCTTTTAACCAGGGCACTTATAATCTTGAAAGCAACATAGATTTTTAAGATTCAGGAACTCTCCAGATCTGAAATTCATCTCCTCGGAGCTGCGTAGTAAAACTATTGCTTTTTTCCCCCCCCCATAAACAGTTTCAGTTAATAACACCTTCATGCAGGAATGCTGCATAATCTGTGCCAGGATTTCTCAGCCTCAGCACAGTTGACATTTTGGGCCAGAGCAGTCTTTGTTGTGGGGGACCAGCTGTGCATTGTAGGATGTTCAGCAGCATCCTTGTCCCCTACCAGTTAGATGCCAGTAGTAAAGCCCTTCCCCCCAATTGTGACAATCAAAAATGTCTCCAGACACTGACAAATGTCTTCTGGGAACAATACCAGCCCCAGTGAAAACCACTGATCTATATACGTGTTGGTATGTGTGTGCGTGTATGAACTTGGATGTCATTCCTCCTAAGGACCTGTTCTTTACCAGCTTCTGAAATTTTAGTGTGTATTCCAGTCACCCAGGGATCCTGTTAAAATGCAGATTCCAGTTCAGTAGGTCTGATGTGGGCTTAACTTGTGTGTTCCAACAAGTTCCCAGGTGATGCTGGGTCTGCTGCCTGTGGACTGACTGTGGGTAGCAAGGTTTTATTATTCACATGTCAGATGCTTTCTAGAAATGGAATTCTGGCAGAATATGAACTCAGTCAGTTGTTGTTTATCATGGATTATCTGTAAATATAGACTGTATTTCTGACCCACCTGGCTCTCTCTCTCTCTTTTTTTTTTTTAATAGAAGGCAGAGTGCGGTTAAATTAACTGAAATCCGTCTGCATTACTGGAAAAAAATAACTCAAGATACACATCTAAATGATGGATCAATAGCTAAATTTTCAGTTAAAAAGAGCAGTGAATAATTTTAGCTCCAGTTTGCGATTTTCCTAAAACAGTCCTAAGACTAAAATATAAAACTAAAAAAAAACAAACTCATTGCCATTGAGTTGATTCCAACTCATAGTGACCCTATAGGACAGAGTAGAACTGCCCTATAGGGTTTCCAAGGAGCGGCTGGATTTGAACTGCTGACCTTTTTATTAGCAGCTGAACAGTTAACCACTGTGCCACCAGGGCTCCATACTAAAATATAGGAGATATATAATAGCTGCCATTCTTTATTTAGTGCCACTGATGTGTTGCCAAGCACAGAAGTCTGTGCATCTCCAATTCTAATGTTCATGGTAAGCTTACAGGGTTTGCGATGATTGTCTCCATTTTACACCCGCGAAAACTGAGGCACAGAAAAGTTAGGATGGGGCAGAGCCTGCGCTGTTTCCCTACACCAATTGCCTCTCCAAGAAAGAACACTAAACATCACACGAAGTGGCCACATACAAGGTGCCTTTCTCAAGGTACTGTCTCTGCGTGGAGAAACGATGAACTTAAAAATTCTCATGGATCATTATGCTTACATTAAGACAGGTAGTCTGTATTTCTTAGACAGTGGTCTTCACATTTGCTCTATCTCCTAAAATAATTAAAAAAAAAAAATCCCTTCATACATCTTAGAGTTGGCATCTAGAGTTTTTTTATCCAAGGTTTAAATATTTGCAAAAGATAGGTTTTAACATCCGCCGTATAGCTTAACAGTCCTCATTGACGAACTAGCCAGCCGAATCAGACATTCTTTCAGAAAAAGCCTGTCTTCATTTTTCAACTTAAGTACACGTGGAAGTACACATCCCTCTGGGAACCATCTCACTTCTAAACGTGATAAAGCACAGGGGGTCGCCCTGAGTTCTTCCTGGAGGAAAAAAACGCGATGCTGCGCCATCCAGTGGTTCTTTCTGCAGCTACAGCTGCTGCTCTGCTCTCTGGTGCGAGGCTTTCTGTTCACTGTTGTTAGGTGCCTTACAGTCGTTTCAGACTCATAGTGACCCATAAGCTGTCCCTTTATCTGGTGTGAGGCTTTCTGTTCGCTGTTGTTAGGTGCCTTACGGTCGTTTCAGACTCATAGTGACCCTTAAGCTGTCCCTTTATCTGGTGCCCCAGAGAGCTCCCCCAACCCCCACCCCCTGGAGGCTGCATCTTTGTAAAATTTTGTCAAGTAAGAAGAAGGCTGTCTCAAAAGGGCTGTTGGGAAAGGAGAATTCACAGAACACAAACACTTTCTGGCAGATCAGTTTTGGGAAAATATACATATAGGAATTGAGGACGTGGAAATTGATCCCTCAAAGCTCTCCATGCTTGTGTAACCCTAGAAAACCTTCTTGGACCCTCAGGGATACATGTACCCCATTTCGAAGACCACTTTCTTACGGTACTCATTATCATGTTCAAGTACTGATACCTCAGGATTATAAGGAACATTCATTGACTCCTATCCAGTAAAAACAGGTTGTGGAAGCTGATTTTATGGACACAAATGTGAGGTAGTTAAATCCAAACTGGCTTAAAGCAGTATCTTGTTACAGCTTTTCTTTAGAGTTTCTATTATGGTTCGAAACGGCTGTAACTTAACTGTGGTTTATCACTATTATTATGTGTAATACCAGTTTCTTGTTTTTTCAAGAATATCACATCTGTCATCTTGAGTGTTCTTTGGTACTAACCATAATGCTGGTTCTTCACAACAAATTATATAGAGGGTCTTCTCAGTTTTTATTTACACACAAATATGTCAGCACACATGCGTTACTATATTTTATCTCCCTCTGTGAAATGCTCATGAGCGTTAGTAATATGCATCATATAATACACATACGAGACAGATGGTGTGTCTAAATGCTATAATGCCAGTTATACCCATAATAATTTATACGCAGGTCTCACCGCTTTTGATTTTGTCTTAGTTATGTATATTGCTATCAGCTCTACTAAAAACAAGGACCCACGTTTGACTGTCTGATTCCTTTGTGTCTTCTACAGTGCCTAGGACAAAGCTCTTACACATGGAGGGAATCAAGTGAATATTGGATGAATGAAAGGATGAACAAATAGGCCTTTCTGTGGAAAATACTGCCTATGTAGCATTGCCCAAAATAGTCGTGTTCATTTTTTAAGAGGTTGCTCTAGTGTTTACCATATGCATGGTTTTAGGCCTTTAAGAAAATGAGCTGTGAGTTTCTAATCAGGGTTCTCCAAGCACATCACTATATCTGTTTCATAGCTGCAGAGCTTCTGGAAATAATCACAACTGGTAGAACAGTTCCTTCTCTTCCTTCTTCAAGTCCCTGCATTAGAACTGCATGGACTTGCTTGCTTGAGAAGAACAGGGATGGGTGGGAAATGTCCATGTCCCAGCCCCTCACTCTCCTTTGCTTATTTCATCTCTGCAAACAAAGGAGTGATTCTTATTTTTTCCTCAGAGTCCAGAGTTCTAACTGGACAAATGTTTGTTTTATTACACAAGAAACATTACATCAACAGCGAATGGAACTGAAAAGAGAAATACTCATCTATAGTCCTACCTCCCTGACACATCAACGGCGTTTTTAGTTTCCCAGATTCTTAGACAGTTGGCCCATGTAAATTTAGGGTGATGATGACACAGTAAGATCAACTCCACAAGCCATCAATGGCATGGTTTTTTTCTTAGCTGCAAAATCAACCTGTAAGTAGGGACTAACTTCATAGTGTGCTTAACTTCTCATCAGTCATTTTAAGGGGACAAATTTCCACTGAATTTACTATGTGGATCTTGAATTTAAAACTTCTGATGTTACGAATGTGACAGGACTTTCCCTTTGTTCATTTAATTAACAAACATTGAGCACCGACTTTGCACAAAGGACTGTAGTTAGTGCTAGGGCTATATGGAGGGCAACAGAGGAGGGGCCCTGTTCTCAGAGTTCGCAGGCAGTTGCAAAAGAAGGAGCAGACCTAGCAGAATTCAGTAAAGGACCCAGAGCAGCAGTTCTCAGACGTTTTGGTCTCATGACCCTTTTACATTCTTAAAAATTATTCAGGACCCTCAAGAGCTTTTGATTGTGTGGATTATATCTGTTAATATTTACTGTATTAGAAATTAAAACTAAGATATTTTGAAAATATTTTTGAAAAATAATAAACCCGTTATGTTAACATAAATAACATTTTTATGAAAAACAACTTTTTCAAACAAATTTAGTGAGAAGAGTTGCGTTGTTTTACATTTCTGCAGATTCTTTAATGTCTAGCTTAATTAAGACAGCTGGATTCTCAGATCTGCTTCATACCTCCCATTAACTGTCAGAGCAATGACGTCATCCACGTCATGTAGCCTCTGGGAAAGGTCTTGTACGCTTGTGAGAGAGTAAGAGTGAAAAAGGCAAATAACATCTTAGTGTATTATAAGAATAGTTTTGAGCCCACAGGCCCCCTGGAAGGAGTCCATGCTTTGAGAACAACTGCTCTAGAGGATAGACAGTTGAAGTGTAAAATGGCAAATGTGTCTTTCTCTGGAAAAGCCTCAGGTTTGGGCTGTTACCCTTCAGCTGTTAGTGAGTCAGCTGCTGCTTCATCCTGATGAAGTCCCCAGAGTCACTGGCCTAGTCACTGGTTCGATGTTTCTGTCATTAATAAAGCCAGTTGTTTACTTGTCACCATGAATTGGAATCTACTTGATGGCAACTGGTTTGGTTTTCTTGGTTTGGTTTAGTGGCTACCATAGGCAAATGGAAGATTCTCCACCTTCTGATTTCCTCTTTCTCAGTCCTTAGCAAAATGTTAATGACAAAACCGTGTCTCTCTAAGACATTGTGTTTTGCTTGAAACCACAATTTCAAGTAAGGTCAGGGAAGCCAGAGTTGCCTGGTTTTTAAAATGGGTCCATCCACACTGCTGTGTAATTCAGCTGACATTTAGTTCATTAAACAAATCTTGATGGAAGCACTTAGAGTGAGCATCTACTATGTGCGAAGCACTATGCTTGCTATTTGTCAGCATTTCTTTTAAAACCCCTTTGTATGCTCATACAGATCAATCTGGTCATAACTTAAAATAGTCCCCCATCAGCAACCAAAGAGTGTCATGATGCCCTGTTCTAGTTGGTCTTTTCTTAAGATGCTTAAATAGTATAACTCTTTTCCTAGTTCTAAATTTGTGGACTTCACTTTGATGGGCCTCAATTCCTGTATAGGCTTTCATTCATTCTTCTAGAGCTAGCTTAATACTTGGTTTTTTTCTTCCTGATTTAACATGTTGTTTACTAAGCAGGAAACTGTTGCATACATCACACTGCTTTATTCATTTTTTTTTCCATCTACTCTCATGGCCAGACTTTGATAGTCTGGTTGTGATTAAATCCCATTGTATCTTTTAGCAATTCTTGTCTAATACGTAGTTTTCGTTGTTGGATTGCATTGATAGCAACTGTGTTCATGATTAACGACAGAGTTAGAGCAGTCTGCAGAGTAATTACAAAGAATTTATTGAAAAGCTTCCTTAAGTTGAAATAGGTTCCTGGTAATGAGGCCTATAATTTATGTTTCCTTGTTCTATTCCCTGCTTTTTCAATAGGACTTTTCACTGGCGGCTGTAATTTTTAGGAGCACTCATAAAAATAGCTATGACCAGTTCTTTCTTTCTTTTTTTTTTCCCTATGTATGCTGCTTCCTTTTATTTCTCTCATAAGTCAAAGGTTTTTTTCTTAAATTACAGCTACAGCATACCATCACCATAATGTAATGTTCAGTTCATTTAACTTGGTCAGCAAGATCTAGAAGAACAGTAACACTTTCTTTGGCATCTGCTACTCGAGTATGAGTGTGTGTCTGTGTCTGCTTTATGTCCTTGGTACTGAAGATCCTGTCATCGTCACTGAGATCATTGAGAGACACCATAGATGCGTCCAAATCCAGCAAGCTGGGTTACTTTTTTTTTCATTAGGAAACAAGAATTAGGTCATGAAGCGATGGAGGAAGCTTTAGGTTAGTGTCAGAGGAATAATAGGTTAGTGTCGGAGGAATAGGTGGTAAAAATGGTGCACCCGTGAGTCAGAACTCTTCATCATCTGAACAGTCTCGTTTGGCTTCCTGGGGCCAGGGAGTGAATTAATAAGATGCAAATAGTCAAATGACCTATTAATTATAGGGATCATGGGAGCTTTTAGCTGAGAAGTAGGATTCTGAGAAGAGCTTATGAAATTCTCAGTTGAACAGAGGGACTGGGATTGGGGCAAAGCTCACTCTTTTTTCTTTTTTTTTTTTAAGAGCAGAGAAACTGACTGAGACAAATGGGTCTCCTCAGAAAGAAAATTTGCTGAAAGGCAAGGTTCCAGAACCAGGAACAGGCCAGCCTGAGGGTCCATGGGCACAGGGCTTAGGGAGTCAGACAGCTACAACAATAATACTTTCATCTTGAGACCAAAAGAGGTGCCCATGGAGTCTGGACTAAGAAAGACACCCTCCCAGGCGATCAGAGGGCCAGGTGGAGACTTGGAAAGGTGCTTAGCCTAGGCCTGGGAGAGGAAATGGGAACTGATGGGGAGTGACAGGAAGGACACTAAGCTTCAGTCTGTACCAGGGTAATAATATATGTTGACTACTTCAGTGCCGTGTTGTCAGTTAGGGAGCCTCCTCTTAGGAACCACTGGACGGTGTTCATCTCACCATTCATCTCACACCTTCCCCATCCCCCATTTAATGTTTCATATTAAGAGTTATCTACTCAGGTTTTTTTTTTTTTTTTTTGCCATTTACTTGGATGGTTTTATTTTTACCTAGTTTTGAATTGAATATTAGTTTTTGAATTGAATTGAATATTAGTTTTGAATATCTTATAGCAATCAAGAATAAGCTTTTTCAAAACCTATTACTGTGAATACACAACCCTGAAGATCCTTTGGAGTACTCTGCACACTTGGGGTTGCCATGAGTCAGAATAGACTCGAAGGCCACTAGCAACAACACATCAAGAACACTAGCCCGTCTTTCAGCAGATGAAGGCTTTATGTCCTTGGCAGACTGAAAGTTTCAGGTAGAGGTCTCCTTGTTCCTACGTGTCCCACAACTGTGATGCCGCTGCCTGGCTGTTCTGTCCCTCCTTCCTGAGAGAGAAGCATCTAGCAGGGCAGCCAGCACGTGATGCCTTGTACTGTCACAGGAGGGTGCGCGCTCTGTATTTGTGATACTGCCTTGCCTGGTACATGGTGATGGTGATAATGGGCTTGACCCCAGGTTCCTCACACTTCCATTGTTTCTCACTCTCTCCATTCCTTCCCCTCCCTTTTCTGAACATGTTCAATAACATGCTCTTCAAGGCTGGTTTTGTTCTTTGTGATTTGTGTTCTTCTGTATCTTAACTGTTTGCCCCGAGGGTGTCCTTTAGGGTGGGGCTGATGTTCTCCCTTCTGCTCTGCTCATTCCCCAGCAGTAAGTGGCAGCAAACAGTGCAGGCAGCTGAGAGGCAAGGGGCAGGTGGGATTGTTGGCAGGGAGCACCCACACTCACCTGCACCAAAGCGTCAGCAGGAAAGAGGCAAAGGAATAACGTGGGGGGGCAAGGGAATGCAGAGTGAGAAGTTGACTCTGGAGTTCGACTTTTGGAGTTGAACCCTGGCTTCCCCATTTCTACCCAGTGTGACTTAACCTCTCCAAGTCTCGTATTCTTCATCTGTGGAATGGGGATAATATTAAAGCCTCCCTCCAAAAAAAAAAAAAAAATTTATTACACATAAGAGTCATTCTGAGGTTAAGTAAAACAGTCCATAGTAAGCATGCCTGGTACACAATAAATATCAGTCCCTATGTGGTACAAATTGCTAACACACTTGGCTGCTAACCAAAAGGTGGAGGTTTGAGTCCACCCAGAGGTGCCTCTGAAGAAAGGCCTGGTGATCTACTTCCCAAAAATCAGCCATTGAAAACCCCATGGAGCACAGCTCTGCTCAGACACACAGGTCTTCAGGAGTCGGAGTTGGCTCCGTGGCAGCCGGCTGCTCGGCTGGATCATCAGAAGTCGGCCACTGTACCAATGGCGAGTGACACGGAAGAGCACCGCGGCCACAAGGGACTGACTACAGTAGGGGTCACCTGGGGGGGACAGTCAGAACTCGTGCTAGAGTGGACGACGTGACTGTATAATCCATTTATTGTGATCTGCCTTCAGGCCACTCGGATTTTTTCAGCCCTGTACATCATGACTGTCATTTTAGGGCAGGGTTTCTCAGCCTCTGCGCTATGGACGTTTGGGGCTGAATAAGCCTTTGTCCTGTGCATTGTAGGATGATTAGCAGCACCCCTGGCCTCTACTTACTGACTGCCAGCAGTACCCCAATACCCCCAGATCACTTGTGACAACCAAAAAATGTCTCCAGACATTGCCAGATGTCCCCTGGGGGGCAGAGTTGCCCTAGCTGAGAACCATTGTTTTAGGGCATAGTTAATTTTTTGGAATTTAATGTTAGATTCTTGTGCGTTAGCTGTTTCTTCATTAACTCCTCATTTTCTGCTGCTCAAATGTACTCAGGACTAGCCACTATTTCCCATTTCTCTTTTGTTCACAGATCTGCCCTTCTGCTCATCTCTCTTCCTGGAAGAGAATGATGCTCTGAACGTACAGTATCCAGTGAGATGCCAGGATATCAGGATGGATCCCAAATCCTCTCTGACGTTCTTCTCATCTTAGCCCTGCTCTCCGTTCCTTGAGTGTGAACGTGCACTTTCTCTGCTGGGCCCAGATTCTCACAGACTCATCTGCTTGGGGACTTAGAGGCGGGTGGGCAGACCGATTTGGCACAGCCCCGAGAGAACAGCCCTTTTTAATATGTGCTGCATTCAAAATGTGGAGAAGACGGTTGAGAATATTTAATAGTGATTTTTGAGCTCTCCAGAAGAAAATGCTGAGGAAATACACAGGATACCTGAATTGTCTCAGATCATTTGGGGTTTTCAGCTCATTTTGCTGACTTCTGACTTTTTAAGCAAATCTGAATTTCAATCTTAGATTCTGGATCAATATTCCAAAGGAATTTTTTTTTTTTTTTATTTCCAATGTTTATTTCAAAATATTCCAATATTTCACTTTTTGGATTTTGATCCATGTTGATCCAAAATCCAAAAGTGAAATATTGGAATATTTTGAAATAAATGTTTGTTTCAAAACATGTATATTAAAAAGATGTACTTCAAAAAGTCTCCTTCCTACCCCATGTTTCATCTGTCTGTCTTCCTCCTCCCTGACCTAGAATCACTGATAGTAGTTTTTTATATGTAATTTCACAGTTTCTTTAAGAATAAACAAGCAAGTACAAGTAAAGATTCTTATTCTTCCCCTTTTTCACACAACAAGTAAATTACTGTAAACACTGTTCAACACCTTGCTTTTTGCAGTTAAACAGTTTTTTGGGATCTTTCCATTAGGTCAGTATTCTTAAGCAGGAGCAGGAAAAGGGAATAAAAATCAACATGACTGCTAAATAAATCTTTACAACTTTATGCTAAAAAAAATTAAAATTTACAGGGTGTTTTTTATGGAATAGTATGGAGAGGTATAGGAGTCATATACCATATGTTTACACAAATAACAGTTGTCTTCTATGCTTGTTTGCCAACCACACCCTCCCCCATGAAGTATTTTTGTAAGTGTGCCATGCTAATTTTTTTTTTACAACAACATGTAAAACAAAATTGTCATATCAGCACTTATGAAAATACCTCATGGGAGGAGGGCAAAGTTGGCAAACAAATGTAGAAGACACACATTATCTGTGTAAAAATACAGTACTTTTGCTGTTTTGATACATTTTAGTAGTAAAATGATTTAGATAGCACCTTGGTTGTTATACCTCTGTCTTTATAACGTCTGTGTGTAGCAGCTGCATTTGTTTCTCTACTTGAGAAACTAAGGCTCAGGCAGACAAAACACCATGCAAGGCTACTGTATGGCAGCCCTGGAACTAGAATGCAGACTCCAGTCCCCAGCTGCTGTCCAGTGCCAGGCTTGGCTTGTAGAGGGACGGAAACAAGCATAGTGAGAGGTCGCCTGCTCTGTGCCACTTGATTTACCTCTCATCCGTATACCAACTTTATGAGCGAAGTATCATCACTCCCATTTTACAGATGGGGGAGGGACAAAAAGAACTAAGATTTGCACACATTAAATAATTTACCAAACAGCACAAATAAATAACCAGACCAGAATAAAAATTCAGGGCCTATCTGACTGAACCCTGTTAGTACAATGGTTAAGTACTGGGCTGCTAATCAAAAGGTCGGCAGTTTGAACTCACCAGTGACTATGAAGGAGAAAAGACCTGGTGATCTTCTCCTGTAAAGGTTACAGCCTAGAAAACCCCATGGGGCAGTTCTACTCTCTCATATACGGTTGCTGTGAGTCGGAATTGACTTGCCAGCACACAACAGTGACAACATCTGAGAGTGAAGCTTCCTTTCTTTGCACTTCATCAGGCTACATGCTGGAAAGCCCAGACAGAGAGTGTTGACCTCAGAAGAGCTTCTCCTTTCTCCCGCTCCTGCTTTTGGTGTGTGTTTGTTCTTTCCTGCACTCTCCCCTCACCCCTGAAGCCTCAAGGCTCTCTTCCTCACCTCACCTAATACCATCTGGAATACTGTGTTTTATTTATTTATTGCTGTCTCTTTACTAGAATATAAACTCATGCAGGTTGGGGGAGGGTGTGTGTGCGGTATTCAATAATTGGTCTTTTTCATTCAGTGCTAGATTTCTAACTCAAGAACAGTACCTAGTACTTAACTGATATTCAGTAAATATTTGAGCAAGTACTTATTCTGCTTTTGAACTAGGTACCAGGCTAGGGGATAAAGGTGTAACTGTGAGCAACAGACACATAGTAGTCCCTCCACTCTACAGTCTGTGAATAACAGAGTTACCATTTGTTGAGCAATTATTACATGCCAGGATATCATGCTTGGTAAAGCAGAGCGTCAGCAAAAAAGAGGAAGACCCTTGATAAGATGGATTGACACGGTGGCTACAACAATGGACTTAAGCATAACAACAATTGTGAGGATAGCACAGGACCGGGCAGTGTTTCGTTCTGTGGTACACAGGGTCACTATGAGTTGGAAGCGAATTGACGGCACCTAACAGCAACAACAGGTACCATGCTAGTCATTTAATCTTGAAAACAGTCACATGAAACAAGATATAATTGTGCTTGGCAAAATAATTCTATTATGAAAACATTCTGCATCCCACTTTGAAATGTGGCGTCTGGGGTCTTAAATGCTAACAAGCGGCCATCTAAGATGCATCAATTGGTCTCAACCCACCTGGAGCAAAGGAGAATGAAGAACACCAAGGTCACACGACAACTAGGAGCCCAAGAGACAGAAAGGGCCACATGAACCAGAGACCTACACCATCCTGAGACCAGAAGAACTAGTTGGTGCCCGGCCACAATTGATGACTGCCCTGACAGGGAGCACAACAGAGAACCCCTGAGGGAGCAGGAGATCAGTGGGATGCAGACCCCAAATTCTCATAAAAAGACCATACTTAATGGTCTGACTGAGACTAGAGGAATCCCGGCGGCCATGGTCCCCAGACCTTCTGTTGGCACAGGACAGGAACCATCCCCGAAGACAACTCATCAGACATGAAAAGGGACTGGACAGTGGGTGGGAGAGAGATGCTGATGAAGAGTGAGCTAATTATATCAGGTGGACACTTGAGATTGTGTTGGCATCTCCTGTCTGGAGGGGGGATGGGAGGATAGAGAGAGTGGGAAGCTGGCAAAATTGTCACGAAAGGAGAGACTGGAAGGGCTGACTCATCAGGAGGAGAGCAAGTGGGAGTACGGAGTAAGATGTATGTAAACTTATATGTGACAGACTGACTTGATTTGTAAACTTTCACTTGAAGCTCAATAAAAGTTAAAAAAAAAAAAAGATATAATTGTGCTTATTTACAAATAAACAACTGAGACTCAGAGAAGTTAAATAATTTGCCAGAGGTCCTACTAGTAATTGGAGAATCAGAATATCAGTATACTTTTTACTCCAAATTCTGTTTCTCATCGCCATGACCTCCATACACATCTCCTGTCTCAGCTGCCTTATGTGCCATCCTCCTGTGAATTTGTGTGCCGGAACAGTCCGCCTGTCAAGGGCACAGAAAATCACCATCACTAGCAATCCACTGTTTCGCCAGAGTATTTGCTGTAGATTCATAGCTACTTGAGCCTTGATCATGAGACATTAGCAAATATTCTCTTCATGTGATAATATAGCAAGTTTAGTCATTTGGCATAAATTCATAATTATTTTTGGATGGTTTAAAAATTATGGCTTTGCCAGTAATAACATCTCATGTTCCCCAGAGGAGGTGAATTTGTCATAAATGCCATTTCCGCAGAACGTTTCAAGGAACTTAAAGTTCTCGGAAAATATTTTTAACAGGCAGCCCTTACTCAGGCAGACTTCAAGGGCATGATACTATATACTCCTAGAAGTGTGTATGTATGTGTTTTATCTTACTAAGTATATTTTTATATACTTCTTTTATTACTCAAAGTCTGTTTCTATTTAGGAGTTCCTTTTGTAGCTTGAGAAAAGCAGAAACGAATTCTTTAGAAAAGCGTTCTAATAGAGCTGCAGAATTTTTACTTTTAATCCCCATTAGTCCCCTCTCTCTCCCCGGGTCACAAGTTATTTTCATTCATATATTGCAAGTAAGTGTCTTGGAGGATTGGTGTAGTTCTTTTCTTTTAACGCTTACTCTTCGGTGGGTTGCTTTCCTTTCTTTTATTCTCTCCTTTAAAAAAAATTATAGTGTATCCTTTCCCAGATCTTTCTTAGCCAAAAAGAAAAAAAAAAAAAAAAAAATTTTTTTTAAGCCTCTGTTCCTGTAACTCTTTTTGAAAAGGCCTTCCTCCTTTATTTGGTTTTCATATATTAATCCACTGGGGATCGTTTTGTCAGCTTTAACATAAAAGGCCAAGGCAGAGACCAGTCCTGTGCTGGAGTGGATGAGTTAACAGGTTTTCACCTCCTTGTAGTCTGGCTGCCTGCACAGAGGCAGCGGCTAACCTGGTATGCTTGGGAAACCAAACATTTCCTAACTTGTTAGTGGGAAATTCAAACTTCAGAAATGTAGAAACCACAACGACAGAAGCTTGTATTTTACTGTGACTGCTGAAGTCATTTGGTTTGCCATGAGACACAGGGTAGATAGGAGCCCGAAATGTATTAAATGTGAAACATTTTGATCCTTAGAGGACTTATTTTTTTTTGTTTCTCTGTGTTCGCTTAATAAATCAGTAGACCAGGGGGGAAGGGGATAAGAAAATTTGGGTGCCCACGTCTAATGGCAGGTAGAGGTCAGGGCAGTGGGAGGATGAAGGTTGATGCTGGGTGGCATTCTGCCAGTCAGATCAATTAGCATCCTCTTTACACTTCCCCCCCTTTGACTTAGTTACTCAGTTATTGGTTTATGTCTCCTCCATAACGTTCTGGAGAGCTGTGAGTTTGGGCCATATGTAAAGTTTAATTACAGACAGGTGGACAAGTTTTATTTTAGAATCTTTTGGAATGTAAATGACTTTTTTTTCTTTTTGGTATGGTCTGTGTTTCACGTGTCCTCTTGCGTGCCTTGTAAACATTAAAATTGCCTTGGTCATCTGAACCTCGTTTGATCTTCCCTCGGCTGACAGTCCAGAGAGCATTTGGTTACATTTTCCTTTTCTGCCGCTTTCACGCGTTAAAAAGATAGAATGCGTGGGTACAGTGTTTGACCCTATCTCCTCTTCTCTACATTGGGTTTTTATGTTCTAGAGAATATTAAGCTTGCATAGTGAGGAGCATTTCCAACAGGCATTTCTACTGGCAGAGTGGTCAGCAAGAGGTGAGAGCAATGACTTAAACCCCACTTCCTTGGTGCCGGGTCTGCTGCTGGTTTTGTCCCTGAGCAGGATTTGACCCATTTAATTATTCTGATCTCTGTACGAAATGTTTATGGCAGAGTTAAAGAAAAGGCTATAGTGTACCTCACACACATCCTATTTGAATCACCACCATCTATTTTCATCCTGACCATAGCTTACTTTGTGATTTGAATTTTAAGAGAGGGCAAATGATTTCAGGTTTTCAGCAACTGAAAAAAATGTTTTTGAAAAAGGCA
Source organism: Elephas maximus indicus (assembly GCF_024166365.1). NCBI lineage: Eukaryota > Metazoa > Chordata > Mammalia > Proboscidea > Elephantidae > Elephas > Elephas maximus. The sequence continues at coordinate 70,594,845 of NC_064836.1, forward strand.
CTTTTAAAGCACTTTTGAAGTGTACCCATTTACAGCTAAAAACAAAGGAAAAAGCAAAACCCCAATTCTCAAATGAAAAGCTGCAAATGGAATACTGGACCAAAATCTGACTTAATCTGTGACCTTGCCTCATCTGCCGGTCACCTCAGCTGTAACGTGGGGGAAACAGTACTATTTCATCTTTAAAGCCTGCAAAGCCTTTGATGATCCTCAGTGTCAGTTCCACAAAATAACACCCCCCACTAGCCTTTAAAATAGACCCCCTTCCTCCCTCCATTCCTCTACGTTGTGTACAAATTCACATGTCAAAAATGTTTCATTCTATCAGAACAGATTTTATGACTTGTCTAGTCTCAGTGGTTCATAACTATATGGGAAACCTTAATTGGAATTTCATGGGATTCAGATTTATTTTTGATTCTTTATATGTCGAGCGTTTGTTGTAGTTCAAGTCTACAAATGTGCTATAAAATTAAGAAATAAATCTTTGTACTGTTCTGACACAATGTTATGCTAAATAGAAAATACAATTAAATTGAAAAACTAACACCTAGGGAGAAGTATTTTCAAGCAAGGAGCTAAGGTCTAAAGAGACTGTTAGTTTTCCAAAGGAAATCTTTTTTGTCTGTGGCTAGGAGCTGATCTACGCCGTTAAGTCCAAAGTTGTAAGATTTGTCTTACAGATTCGTTTTTCATTTTCACATGTGTGCCTCTGAGGCGTGTCAGAACTTGCAAGGTAAAGCTGGGAGATCCCAGGTCAGGGGCCTTTTGCAGTCACCTGCTCTCCTTGGTCCTTTAAGTGCTCATTAAGTTGTTTCTTACTTCAGGCGACTAAGAAAGACATCTTTGGGAAAGCTCACGTGGGTTTCTGACAGGTGGAGTCCCTTCAGCAGGGGAATCAGGATAAAGAAAAACCTATCTTTTCAGCGTGCCTGAGTTTGGGCACTAGAGATGTGGCATTTTCTCCAACAAGTTTAATCCTTTACTTCACTTTATGGCTGGGCAGAAGAGAATGAGAGCTCTTCGGGGCTGTGTGTCCAACAGAACACCTCCTCCCTGGCCCTGAGGCAACCCCCTGTACCTCGGAGCACCAGATGACAGGGGAGCTCCATCCTCGTGGGCTGACTGGCAGGACTAGAAGAGTTAATAGAACCAGTTATTGAGTGCTGTGGGTCTGGAACTGTGCTGACTGCTTTATCATCACATTTAATCTTTACCAAAGGACTGAAGTCAGCGAAGATGCCTTCCCTTCTGCGGAAGTCCGGGGAGTTCTGACCGACAAATAATGAATTTAAAAATTAGAGGTTGGGTGTTCAAACCTTTGTTCTCTTTGACCCCAAGCAATGCTTCTTTCTACGGCACCCTCTTTACGTTTCAGTTCCCATCTTTTCCGTGAATGTTTCTTAACATGTCTACCCTTGATGATTTCCCTTTTCTCTGGGCCCCCACACTCTTACAGTTTTATGACACACTCTATATTGTTTTGTACCACTTTCTAATTTTTTTTCTCTGTATTAGTCTTGCTTTCAAATCCACTGTAGGCTCCCTGAAGGATTTGATACCTCTGTATCCCCCACATGGAGCCTTTGTGGCCAAGTGGTTAAGAGCTCGGCAGTTCAAATCTACCAGGCGCTCTTTGGAAGCCCTATGGGGCAGGTCTACTCTGTCCTATAGGGTCGCTATGAGTCGGAACTGACTTGGCGGCAGTGGGTTTGGTATCCCCCACACGGGCTTGAATTTGGTATATTCTTGATTGATAGGTGAGAACTATTTCTTTGGAGAGTATAACCCCTTCTTAGCCTGACGGGTGCCTAAAGTTCTCAGAATTTACTCATGTTATTCAAGCAGAAGGACAAATAGAGTTTTGGAGGAAGAACCATTCACTGGAGTAGAGAAATTTGGCCAGAGAATCTTAACTTAGCCCATGATTCTTTGCTCAGCCTGATGAATCTTATGGGACTGTAAGAATAATCTTACTGGGTACACTCTCTACAGAGACGAGTGGAACTCCACATCACTGGACAAAGTTGTTCTTAGCCTTATGTGAAAAGTCTCTGTTTGCCCCCGTAGAGCCAGTTGTAGGAAAGCCTTAAGGATAATATGCAACCCCAAATACAGTGGTATTTTCTTTTAATAATATGAGTGTATAATCAAAACCAAACTAAACCCATTGCCATCGAGTGGATCCTGAATCATAGCAACCCTACAGGACAAAGTAGAAGTGCGCCATAGGGCTTCCAAGGCTGTAATCTTTATGGAAGCAGACTGTCACATCTTTCTCCTGAGGCACAGCTGGTGGGTTCAAACCGTCAACCTTCAGGTTAGCAGCTGAGCACTTTAACCGCTGTGTCACCAGAGCTCTTTTATGAGTGTATAACTATCTTGATAGTAAATGACTTGATATTACTTTTAAAGACAGTCTTCCGTTGAGCAGAAAATTCATTTTCACAAACTCCACAGAGTGGTTCCCCCCCTTCTGACATTCCCAATGAACAGACTAGCAAGCTGAGGCTAAGGGACTTGCCCAGCATCTCACTGGTAGCCCTCCATCTTCAGTGACAAGCCAAGAACTTTCTCATGTTCTCCTCAGACTCCTGGGCCCAGCAGCTCCTTCCTTGTCTTCCAGGGCAACAGCAGCTGACATTTAAGTCTTGTTGGCCCACATGTGATCTACATTCTTCTTATGATCTCTGCTCAGAGATTTGTTTTTGTTGTGATTAACTTTAAAAAGAATTTTAAAAGGGGAAAAACCTAGTTCACCTTGAAACTTCCGCTCCAGGACTGGTGGCCGTGAGACCTGATAATCGGGCAGATTTGCTGCTGTCAGAGCGGCCCATCTTGGAGCGTACAACGATTTGGAGCTCTCACAGCCTTAAGTGCTACAGTCTGTTAATCTTTCGTCTGTGCTTAAGACTTCTTTTCTCCCATTCCTCCATTTTCTTTAGCTGATTTGTCTCTATAATGATACGATCAGTAGCTTGCATTTTATTTATATAGTCTGCATGCTTCTTGATCAGAGCTTCCTCAGGGGCTACTGCCCACTATCTAATCCCTATCCAATATTGATACTTAGAGGTGGGTGACACTGTTTCCCTTTTTTAGGTTCGTGGAAGCCAAGGCTGATGAAGGCTCCCCCAGTGAGTGAGTGGCAGAGCCAAGAAGAACAAGAGCTTAGACTTATTGACCATTATTCCTCCTCCTTAGTCTCACCACCGAGTAACACTGTATGTCCATGTCAGTTCTGGATCACTATTAGCCAAGCTTGGAAATTGGCTGTATTCTGTTGTTGTTTTTTAAAATAATCCCACATTGTTTATCTTTACTTAGTTTTTATGTTCTGCTGACCTCTCTGGTCTACATTGCTTTATCAGCCCGTAAAGAAAGAATATTTTAAAAAAGCAGGGATGGGACCATGACCGCAGCCATGTGCAAGAGACTGGTAATCTTAGTCCTTGTCATTAACGCGGTGCCAGTCCACGGTAGTAGGTTCAGCTGGGTCGCTGACGTGGTGTGATGTGTGAAGAACTTAGTCACTGGGCATGTCATTCTGCTTTGTGCTTAGCACAGTGCTTGGTAGAAATGCTCAGTAAGTGTTGACTGCTGATGAGGAGAGGTGCCAGCTCTAGGCTGTCTTCACATGTTTGTGTCAGAGCTACCTAACTTGGTTATTATAGAAAAATCATTCCTTTTTCTGTAAAGCTGGCAGGTGCACTGGGCACAGAAACTCTGGAATCAAAGTGTGTGCTTGGGAAAAGGCAATCTGCTGGTTTCCAGTTCCTGCAAAGACAAGCTGGGCTGCATGTTCCAGGCCCTCAGCTGAAGCCTAGCGATTAGGGAGGTTCAGAGGAACCACCCTTCATTAAGGACAAAAACCACTGCCCTCTGTCCTTCATATTTTGCTTACAGACCCTTCCATGCCCCAGGGCGATTCACCTGGTACTCTTTCACCACCTTCACTTCATTACTTTGAGGAGGGAGTTTAAGTGAGGTGGGTGGTGGTGGGCAGATAACAGAGAAGCAGCTGCCTACACAACACATGCCTTATAGTACAAAGCAAAGTTACACCTGCCTTGACTTCATCGCTGTGAGTTGGAACCGACTCAGTGGCAGTGGGTTGACTTCATCTGGGCCTCAGTTGTTTTCTGGTTTTTGTGTTTTTAAGTCAATTCTATGCAGTTACTCCAAGTAGTGGCAGGGATATGTTTCGGCCTCTTGAAAAAAATGTGTAAGAAGGGACCATTTCCAGCCTACTGTTTCCAGAAATACTCATTTCTTACCAAATAAGAAGCTTTTAGGTTGTAATTCATTTGTTCACGTGTTTATCCTCTTGTCCTAGTGACACACCTACTAACTACAGCCAGGTACTCTAGGCTGGCTGCAAAACAGGCCAAGTACTGCCTTTAAGAAGTTTATAGTTCAGTCAAAAACAAAAACCAAACCCGTTGCCGTCAAGCTGATTCTGACTTGTAGCGACCCTACGGGACACAGTAGAACTGCCCCACAGATAGCCACATCTTTTTCCTGTGGAGTGGCTGGTGGGTTCGAACCACCAACTGTTTGGTTAGCAGCCGAGCACTTACACTACTGTACCACCAGGACTCCTTTATAGCTCAGTAGGCCCACAATAAACAAATCAGCAGTTAATGTGTAATTTAATGTCAGTTAGCAATGCATGGTCTGAAGGGGAATAAAGCAGGGTATCACCAACAGCTTACAGCTTTCATGAGTGACTTCCTCTGTAGTTTTGGGGGAGGCTGTTTTGAAGGCATTAAATTGCTTTGAATTTTGGAAGGGAGCTCGCTAGCTGGAGAGGGCTGGGAGTGCAGAATGTTTAGTTGGAAGATGCTAAGAAGAGGTGACTTGTCAAGGTAGTGATTCAGACCTAAATGTCTTTGATCACAGCACACACACACACACAAACACACAATTTCCAGGGCACCTCTCAGCTTCCAGTCAGGAGTAAGTTTTGCCACACAGAGACCTTAAGCACTTTTACTTTTTGTTTTCTTCGTCTCCCCTGTATCTTCCTCCTTCCATTGTTAAGATGTCCCTGGGTGGCACAGTGGTTTGTGTTCAGTAATCTGAAGGCTGGCAGTACAGTCTCACCCAGTGGCACCATGGAAGAAAGGCCAGTAATCCACCTCCCTAAAGATGACAGCCAAGACAACCCCACGGCCAGTTCTGCTCCGTAACACACAGAAGTTGGAATCGACTCCATGGCGGCAGGTTTGGTTTTGCATTGTTATAGGCTAGCTGAACCATATTTATTTTCACCTCCCTCCTTTCCCTTTGCCTCTTAACTGCTTGTACTTATTAAGAGAGCTTTGAGGCTTTCAACTTTCTTTTTTTTTAATGGGTTTTATATGCAGATAACCATCTACAAGGCCGAGGCTGCTTCTGGGAATTCTGTTCTCTCTTCCTACCACTAATTTAAGGAGAAGCAAAAGGTAGGCTGAGGCCCAAGAATGCAGCGGGCCCTGGCTCTGCCTCTGAGTAGCTCTGTGTCTCTGGGACAGTTACACTGTAGATATCAGTTCCTTCTCCTGTAAAGTGAGGCATGTGGATCAGATGACCTCCAAGGCCTCTTCCAGCTATAATGTTCCGTGGACAGTCCCTGCCAGGGGTGTGCACGCGAGTAGTGCGTACTCTCTGGGGTCTGGGGCATTACATTGTCCGTAGAGAAGAACTCAGCAAGGCACTTCTGAAACTCCTATCTGTGGAGATGGGTGTTTGCCACTCTGACGTAATGTAGGCTCTCTTTGGCTAATAATCACTAAGCTCTAGGCTAGACTCAGTAGCTGTCTTAAACAGAAACAAGGAATTGGTTGTATGTGTATCTGCACCTCTACCTATCCCAGGATACACTTACCCACTTACACACTCACATACCTGCCTATGCACCCCGCCCCCACACACATCTATTCGTTTAAAAAAAAAAAAAATGTTTCTTTAGGAGCTGATCTTACTTTGGAAACAGTAGGACACAGGAATGTTAGAATAGTCAGATAAATAAAAGAACACTACTGGAGTGTCATCCTCTGTGCTTGGACTGAGAATTAAAACTGCTGCTGGCCCAGCTCAAGCTGCTAAAGCGTCTGAGGGGACAAGCATGAAGGAGGAATGCTTCTCCCCTATCTGAAAAGAACCAAGGGACTTCCCTTGGCAAGCCTTCCCACTTTTGTTTGCCCAGCTTTCCCAGTCAGAGGCAATGTTAGTGCAGATGAAGGTGGGGGAAAGAACCTCAACTCTTTTTTTTAAGAGGGGTATGACAGGGCTTCCAGCCATGCTGGTGATGACCCAGGAGGAATCAGTGCGCCTAACAGAAAGGTTCAGGACGGGAAGGCCCTGCCTTACTTCAGGAGAAGAAACTGACCGGCCGGAGGAGTTTCAAAGCCTCTGCAGCACACACGAATTCCCAGCAAAGGAAACAGAGAAGTGGCTGGGTTGGTGGCTCAGACGTCCTCTGGTGATGGCAGAAGCAGCCACAGAAATATAAAGGTGTATGATGCCAGCTGCATGTGCAGTGTCTCTTCATCCTGAAATCCTTAACTCGCAGAAACTAAACAATCAGTTTAAACTGCAGTTAAATGGATATGGTCGAATCCAATTTAAATAAATCCTAAAACTCATTTAAGATTAATGATATGCCCAAGAGAATAAGGTAGGATGTGTTCGATTTTTCAAAGATGCTGACTCTGTAAGCAACAGATGGGGCATTTCAGCTCCTGAGATGGACTGAGACGAACTCTGCTTTACACCCTCTTACTCTTACACCACTATATCCAGTCTTTTCGAAGCAGTTCTCTTCCAGCCGCCCTTCCTCTTTCCCTTAAATAGGAGGGGCTGTGTTCTCTTTCCCTGTTCACCTTGCAGAGTTTTTGCTTTGCCCTGAAGCACTAGGTATAGACAGAACAGAATTAACTTCATTACATCAAAATCCATTTATTACCAACGGCACTTTTTTTCAGTGGAAGAGGCAGCAGAGAACTGTGAAACAGCCTTTTGAGGAGGCAAATTAATGGGAAAATTAAGAAAGCCCAGGCTTGATTCATATTGGCTATTATTATCGACTTCATTCCAGCATTAGGAAAACATCACAAAAATACCAGTGCTTAACAGTTAAGGTCAGTCGCCATAAAGGGCCAAAACATTTGCCATGAATTTCTTAAGCACAAAATTAATGTACTTTATTTGCAAGTGTAAAATGCACATTTATTCAATCAAAAAACACTTTTTCAATCATATAGATTGTCCTAAGAACCAAGAATGCTCACCCTGTGAGATATGTATCCGTTGATAAATCTTGTTTAACTTTCAGTTTTAAAAGGGGTCTTAATGAGTGATTGTTCTGTGAACCACGCTTTAAAGTTAATAAATGGGAAAAGGTGTGGAATACTGAAGTTTGTCATTTAAAATTAAAAAAAAAAAATTGATGCTTGCCTGCTTTAAAAAAATAAATTGCAGACTCTGGGAAACACAGCTGTTAGAGCTTTGATAGAGGTTATGATTTTCAACAGTTGAGCTATAGTTTATGGTACAGATGGTACTTTGGGTATAACTGAAACAATAATTAATGGTTTCTGTTTCCCTCCTCCTCTATTAGATTCAAAACAGCAGAATAACCTTTTTCCCAAGGCAGGGATTTTTCAGTTTCCAATTACAGCCTATATCAAATAAACAACTTTTCTAGTGCATATTCTGTACTTCTCCACAGTGACCTGGGTGTTGGCCCCTCTCTCTCTTCTCATTATGGTAGGCTTCCCTAGGTTTCAAATAATAGTTTTGGGAAAACCCTACTTCTCAGTGCTAGCTTGCAGTTTATATAGCCTAACTTCAGGCTAAATAATGTGTAGTTTTTTTTTTTTTTTTTAGAATACGAAAACCAAGCCTTGTATTGCACCCAACAAAATTAGCAAAAAAAAAAAAACACTCTTTTCGAAGCCAAAATGGTGGACACCAATGCCATATGTTTTGAAAATCTCAGCCACAGAAATTACTAGAAACATACAGATAGATCCCAAATTTTGAGCATGTAAAAGAAATGGTATGTTTCAAATGATAAATCCTTTAGGATATGATTTTTTTCTTCTGACAGTGAGATATAAACAAAATTTGAATTTATAACACTCACAACATCTCTGATAATTATGGTGCTCTGCTTTTCTGTTAAGGAGCCCTGGTGGTGCAGTGGTTAAGTGCTCCACTGCTAACTGAAAGGTTGGGAGTTCGAACCCATCAGCTGCTTGTGGGAGAAAGATGTGGCAATCCTGCCTCTGTAAAGTTTACATGGGGCAGCTCTACTCTGTCATATAGGGTCACTGAGTGGGAATCTACTCGATGACGATGGGTTTTTGGCTCTTCTATTAAACTTTATATCTAAACAGATCCTATGTGGTAATTCAAATGCCAACAATATTAAACATTTTTCAGTCTTAGAGTGACTCAACAAAAATGACAGTGTATGAATTCTGGCTTTGCACTGTGTATACTTACAAAACATAAAGAGGTTATTTTAAAAGGTAATTCTGTCACAGAGTTCTTAAGTTTTATTTTACAATATGTTCAGGCTGGATAAAGTCTGAACGATAAATCAAGTTTTATCTCCTAATGTTTTAAACTTGACATAACGTATCTTTCATTTTTAATTCCTCTGCTGATTTTTATTTTGAAAAGTAAAGTAAAATATTATGTAGGATTTCAGCATCTGCTGAGTATTAAGTTATCTTACTGTAAGGGTTAGTTTATAACAATAGCCTGCTCAAGGTTTAGATATAACTAGTAATGGTGCAAAGTTCTGTAAGTTTTTCCTTTTAAATTAGTATTTTCACATAATAAACGATCATCCAAAATACTACTCCAGAGAGGATAACTTTAATTTTTAGTGTGGTTGGTCATTTATCAGTGACTGGAGCTGAAGTAAAAAGAACTTAAAACTGTGACAGTTACTTCCTCTTACAAACTGGCATATACTTTCAAGACAGAAGAGCGTTGATAAGATTTTTTAAAGCTTAAAGTGTTTTTCATTTTTAAGCTAGATTCAGCCTAATCCTAAAATGTACTAACAGTTTTTCTGTTATATATATATATACATATACATTAAGATTCAGAAGGAAAAAAAAAGCACTAACGAATCCACTACCATGTCGCAGTGTTTCGCACTCTGTTCCTTAGACAGAAGCGAGTCTGCAGGAGGAGGGAAGATCCGAACGAGAACTGTGCCACAATATCCCCCCCACCCCTTTCCCCAAAGATTTCTTCATACGGGCAGGTTCAACGAGTAGCTCACTGGGAGAGCGTATGTAATACACAGTCTTGCCCAATCGCTCAACATTTAAAGTTAAATCCCATCTCTCTCTGCTCCGCCGCAGAAAACCTTGAAAGTTTTGTATGAACTGGAAAAAGTTTTGAAGCCAGAGTTCATTGAACGCCCTCAGCGAAGCATGTCTGCAGCCGGTGGCGCCGAGATAGTGGGGAGCCACCCGCGAGCACCGCAGCCTGGCTCCCCGACAGGACAGCAGCGCCCCGCGCTGCAGCAGAGCGGCCCCCGCTTACCTGAGCTGCCGGCGCGGGCCGGGCGCGGGCCGGGCCGGGGCCGCTGTCGAGCCGCGCTGCGCTGGAGCCGGCTGCGCGCGCTCCGGGAGCCGCCCGAACAATGCGAGCGGGGCGCCCAGCGCGCCCGGCTTTGGGCCTTACGTCAGCGCGCTGCCTTATAAGGCGCTCCGCGTGTGCGGCGCGGGGGCGCGGGCGGCGGGGGCGGCGGGGCAGCCAGACCCTCGGCGGCGGAGGAGGCCCGGCTCCTGCCGGCGCGCGGAGCGTGTGAACGGCCCGCGGGCCCCCGGCGCCCCGCGGAGAGGGCTGGGCGGTGGGCGGCGGGCGGTGGGCGGCGGGCGGGTGACGCCGGCGCCCTCCTGCCGGGCTCGCCGAGTCCGTGGGGGCCACGGGCCACCCGCCTCGGACTTTCTCCCTCTGGGTCCCTAAAGCCTCTGTTACGACTTTGTTTTCCTAAAACACGCACCCTGTTATTCTGATGTGAAGTTCTGTAAATTCATTTTTGTAACATTTGTTTTTTGGTTGCTGGGGGGAGGCGCGAGAGGAAGGGAGAAGTCGGTTTTTGGAGACGTTTCCGAGGGTAATTTAGACTTCAAACCTTCTCCTTCCTCTTTGTAAAGAGTAGGGGTCCTCAGAGGATAGTACTTTATTTCCTGATGATGTAACTACCAAACAATTCTTCAAGTGATGATGGGAAGGCCAGATGAAATCCGATTTTTTTCAGTGTTTTTCCTGAAAGAACCTCCCTGTTCCTCGTTTCTGCATGCCGGTGTTTTAACTAAAGAAGTTAAAACTAATCAGTTTACTTGGTAGGAAAAATATTTTTAAAGAAAGTTAATGTTTTGTGCTGTACTTTCAAGACAAAGTATAAAAATAGAATGATTTTAATCCATTGGTTTTACCAACAAACAAAAAAAAACACACACACAAGAAAAAAAACTAACCAAGTAAGATTGAATTAAGCCAGTTACCCTCTACAACAACCCTCAACCTCCCCCCTCCCCCCAAAAAAACCAAACCCGATGCCGTGGAGTCAGTTCTGACTGACAGCAACCCTGTGAGAGCCCTGGTGGCGCGGTGGTTAACAGCTCGGCCGCTAACCAAAGGTGGGTGTTTGGAACCCACCAGCTGCTCCCTGCAACCCTATGGGGCATTTCTGGTCTGTCCTGTAGGGTCGCTATTAGTTACCCTCTAGTGTGGGGCAAATTTACCTGTATAAAACCTGTATCTGGTAAATGAGATTTAGTCTCCTAATTATCTTGCCGGAGCCCTGGTGGTACAGTGGTTAAGAGCTCGACTGCTAACCAGAAGGTCGCAGTTCGAATCCACCAGCTTCTCCTTGGAAACCCTATGGGACAGTTCTACTCTGCTCTGTAGGATTGCTATGAGTCGGAATTGACTCAGCGGCAACGGGGTTTGGTTTTCAATTATCTTGCACATGATTAAGAGAGGCAATCTCTAAAGTCCTAACTCAACTGTATGAGTCTGCTAAATAAATTAGGGACCTGAGTGACTGCCACATTTGTAAGCTTCAGATGAATTGAGTAATTGTAATCGCTTGAGTCTATTTAAAACCTCGTTTTAAATTATGTTAAGATAGGATTGCTTCCTATTATGATGTACATATGTCTGTAGAATTATTGTTTCCATATGTTTTGTCAAACAAGAATAATGAAAATAAAGTGCTTGCTGGTTTTCCTTAGCGTGGGGTAGAGACAGACTAGTTGCAAAGGGAGTGTATAGTCAGTGAGAGTGGGGTGGGATAAAGACACAGGGCACAGAAATAAACACGTGTGTTTGCTAAGCTGTGAGCTCACTTTGACGGTTCTTCCAGGTCACTCAAAGTACCTACTGAGAAGCCAGCGTTAAACTAACTCCTGCTTTTCATAAATACTGTTTTGGAGAAGCCACATGGCCATACCCTTCAGCTGAACTTAAAATTTAATATTTGATTATGGTTTTCTATTAACATGTTAGATGTTGGTTTGTTAGTTTTGCTACCCTATCCTGTATTTGTGAAGTGCAATATAATCTTTTTAGTCTCCTGTGCTTGACTCATGAAAAAATCCTTTTTGAGACTTTTATACTAGATTTTTAAATTACAAATGAGACAAAACGACTATTAAGAAAGTTGCATGAGGCATAAACACCTCAAACTTGACTCCAAACTGATAACATAAAGTGCCTTTAACCCAAAGCTAATATTTTTGTAGCTTGTTTTGCCTCCCTTTCCTCTGATGGTCAAAGAGGTTTCCTTACATTGACACTGTGTTTTACTTCTTTCTCACATTTTTAAACTCACTCTATCTTTATTCTCCTTCTTTTGACTTCCCAGTTCCCTTGTGAAATATGTTAGTATTATTTCCTCCTTTTCTTTAGTTGGAGTAACTGAAGAATGGAGAAATGAAATGAACAAAACACTTGTCTGGGGTCATTCTTGAAGAAAGAGAGAAGAGGATTGGACTCCTAGGCCATCTGCGTCTTGCCTGGTACCATGTTACTCCCTCAGGGACTCTGATCTTGGCTTCAAAGTGAGACCATAGCATGTGATAATTCTCCTCAGGAACCAATAAATAACCAAAACCTGTTGCCATTGAGTCGATGCCAACTCATAGTGAGAGTCTGTAGGACAGAGTAGAAGTGCCCTGTAGGGTTTGCAAGGCTGTAATCTTTTATAGAAGCAGGCTGCCATATCTTTCTTCCAGGAGCAGCTGGTGGTTTCATACCACTGAGCTTTTGGTTAGCAGCTGCGGGCTTCACCACTGCGCCACCAGGCTTCCTTTAGGAACCAGTATTGACTCTCATTTATTGACCTCTTAGATTGTGCCAGGAGCCCGGGTGGTACAGTGGTTAAGCACTTGGCTGCTAACCAAAAAGTCAGCAGTTCAAAACCACCAGTCATTCCATGGGAGAAAGATGTGGCAGTCTGCCTTGGAAACCATATGGGGCAGGTCTACTCTACCCTATAGGGTTGCTACGAATCAGAATTGACTCCACGGCAATGGGTTTTGTTTTGGGGGGTTTAGACCATGCCAATCACTATGTTAAGTACTCTGTCTGCATTCTATCATTTAATCTTCACAACACATTTCTGAGGTGGTATTAGCTATATTTTGCAGATTGAAAAAAAAAAAACACATTTGGAAGGATAAAGTGGCTCGACCAAGGTCACACGGTAAAGTAATGGTGCAGGGATTTGACTCTATGAGTTTGAATGGCAATGGGTTTAGTGTCTGTTTTTTTCTTTTTTGTTGTTATACATACAGCCGTAATCAGCCTTCTCTTCTGGTTTGTTCTGAACCTGTCATGGATGTTGTTGATTAAGGACTGTTCTGATTTAATTGAGCAGTTTGTATCTTTAGCTTCCAGACTGAATGTTGGATTAGAAAAATGAAGACTTACCCTCTTCACAAGGCACGCGCCAGAGCCGCCCGAGCGGCTGTACTCCTTGTGCACTGAATAACCCTAGCAGATGTCGTTCACATTGTGGATTTGTGCGTTTACTGAGTTTTCTGGAGGATGGCACCGAAGTGTCTTGTTCTAATAAAACTGGATACAAAGACAATTTTCCTGCTGGTAAAAGTCAAGGGTCTTGAGGAAGGGTCTTGACGCAAGAGCACCCTAAGTTGGATATCAAAAACTCCAGCCCTTATTGGCCATATGAGTAGACGAATAGACTTATTTCCTTCCCTCTTCCTACCAACATTCTCTTTGAGAAGTAATTTTTGTTCTCTTGGCATCTGACATATATTTACTATGAATAGAACAAATAGAGTTATGACCATTTTTTCAGTCTTGGCTGAAAAAATTTTACTTCCTAGCCTAGTTCTGTGGAGTTACTATGACTTTTTTTTCATTTTATCATCAGGAAATTCCAGCATACCTACAAATTAAAGTTCTTTCTATAATTAGTAATCTGAATTTATGATCTATATCAGTAATCAGTAATAGCTTTAAGTTGTTGTTTGGAAATGGCACAAAGAATTTTTCCACCTAGCTAGTTGCCTTCTAATATGGAAGGAACGGGTTTATAGGCAACAAGTCTGGAGACTAGGAGATACTGACTAGACTGAACTGTATGAAGTTGTTCTTTTTATGTAAATCAAAAATGGCTGAATATCAGCAGTTTCCCAGGGTTCACACTAGTACCAAGAGATTATTACAATCGCCACAGCAACTGGTGTTACTAGTAGTGGGAGCCACTACTAACAACAATGACAATGTCATATTATTTAGCTGTTTGAAAATACTACTAACATGTTTCTAAGCATGTCAAGTCAGTTCTTTGTGAAGTGAGTACTCTTATTTTCTTTCACGTCCTTCTTCCCTGCCTTTGTTTCTTCTTGTGACTGGTAAAGTCTTTCGGTCAGCCAGTTAGGTGCCAGAGAATCAATATTCATAATTAATTGAACCTTTCTACCAGCCGCTCCTCGGAAACCCTAGGGGGCAGTTCTCCCCTGTCCTATAGGGTCACTATGAGTCAGAAGCAACTCTACAGGCAAGGAATTTTTTTGCAGCTGCCCATGAGGAGCGATGGGCTCTGGTCCCTGGTAGCTCTGCAAACTTAGAATGTCTGACACATTTGCCTCTTTGTCCCTATGAAATCGTATATGTGGAAACACTGTAACATGGAAAGAAAAAACAAAACAAAACAGTTCTTACTATGGGCAAGGTACTGCATGAGAAGCTGAGCAGATTGGAGACAGATCCAGGATGGCATAGGGAGGCAGAGTTCTGTGATCCTGCGTTCATTAGGCTACAGCTGGGGGGCCAGAGTGTAAGCCTTTGGCGCTAATGCATTCTGCTGGAGAATACCTTGTGACGCCCCACTGGCAGCCTTTGTGAAAAGCTGCTGTGCCTCTGAGCACCGGGCAAGCCTGCTAGGGGCTGAATACCTCCTCTGCTGCTCGATAACTTAGGGGCCAAAGGGGAAGTCTGAGGATGAAAGCTCCTTCTTCCTATGCCACAGAACAATCATTTTTCTAACCAACCTCTTCCCTTCAGCCTTCTTTCTGTTCCTCAGGTGCCACCTGCCTGGCTCTGTACACACAGATGCCCAGAGAAAATATACCCCATCCTCAGACAGTGAAGCATTTATACTGTACACCTTTAACCAGCAGTTAAGGGGCCACAGTGGACTTAGATTTACATGTAGACCCTTTCACGCCTACCTGCAGCCCATCTCCTGTTCCAGCCTCCATAGTCAATGAACCTTACAGAGACCCTTCAACCACTCCTACTCATATTTTAGCTGAGTTTGATTTTAGAACAATACCCCTGTAAATCAGACTGACGGTAGTAACAACGTCAGTGGCGAAATTAGGCAATGAGGAGCCCTTTACTAAAGCTAAAATGAATGATATTTTCTGGCTTTAAAAATTAATTTTAAAATAGTTTTTTTTTTTTTCCATTTTACAAGTAATAGGTGCCTATCATAATTTGGAAAACGCAAAAAAAGTGGAAAAGAAATTTTACACATAGCCCTACCACATGAATACTGCCACTCTTAACAATTCAATGCACTGTATATCCTTTCAGGCTTTTCTAAGCATTTGTGAACAATGGTTGTTTTCATACTGTGGGTCATTTGTGTGTGTATGGATTGTACATCTTAGTTTTTACCTTTATTATATATATTTTAATCACGTCTGTGGCTTTTCTGTAGACATTGGTTCTTTTTAAAAGTGTATATTTGCATAATCTCCCTGGAAATGGTGGTCTTAAAGCTAACCACTGCCTGCTAGCCTCCTAACTTTGCCTTGATTTTTGTTCTTCACCAAGTGAAGCAAGGAAGCCTTATTTAACACGGAATCTGCTGTTAACCAGAGACCCCCTGGTCTTGGTTTACACAGGATTTTTTCGGCTGACTATGGGATTCTAGTGGGTATACCAGTAGGTGAACAGAATGACTTGGAGAGAATGAAGAATTGATAATATGATGCTACCATAGAATATTAAATGAGGAGCAGGGAAAGCCTGCTATTTAGGTCCAGTCCATTTGCTTATTTATTCCTGCAAACATTTTGCGTTTCCTTGGTAACTAATAATAGTTTTGAGAAATTGTTGAACTCACAAGTATTACTGTAGGAGTAAAAAACCCTCGAATCACAGAAATTAGAGATGGAAAAGACCTATTAGGTCATCTTCTCAGTCTGTTGCCAGTACAGATTGTTCTTAAGACTTTGTCCAGTCTGTTTTTTAAAGGGACCCTGTCAAATAGTTTGTGCCCATATATTTTTAAAGTGGCGTATTTTTTAAAGAAACTACTCCGACAGAGATTTCTCCATATATATGTGGAGTTTTCTTGATTTCAGGGTAAATATTTGTGGAGAAAGATCTATCGGCACAAAGTACAATTGAACAGGTTTTATTAGTTGAAAGTCAGTGGAAACACTTTAGAATGCCTTTGGAATAGTTGACCACTAAGGGTAAAATTACGGCTGCTAACCAGAAGGTCGGAAACCCTGGTGGTGTAGTGGTTAAGTGCTATGGCTGCTAACCAAAAGGCTGGCAGTTCGAATCTATCAGGTGCTCCTTGGAAACTCTATAGGGCAGTTCTACTCTGTCCTATAGGGTCGCTATGAGTCGGAATCGACTCAACCGCAGTGGGTTTGGTGGGTTTAACCAGAAGGTTGGCAGTCCGAATCCACCAGGTGCTCCTTGGAAACCCTATGGGGCAGTTCTACTCTGTGCCATAGAGTCGCTATGAGCCGGAATCGACTCAATGGCAACGGGGCAACAAGAAGTGTAAAATGGATGGGTAAATTGAATTTATATAATTCCTTTCATCCTCTTAAATTGAATTTATATAATTCCTTTCATCCTCGTAAACTCAAATATAGCAACGCATGAGAATAAGCTTTTAATTATATGTAAACTCATTGAAATGGGTCTAGAGAGCCTGAGGAAAAAAATGCATTTAGGAAGTAAAAAAAAAAAAAAAGAGTAAAATGGTTCCTTCAAAGGTTGTTTTTATAAAGGAGACGTTTTAAAATGCCCACTCCTAACCCCAGTTCTGCTTTGTCCATTATTTACATAGTTGATTGCTTGATATGAAAACTGAAAACCAAGCCCATTGCCTTCGAGTCAATTCTGACTCATAGTGAACCTACAGAACAGCAAATAACTGCCCCATAGGGTTTCCAGGGGCAGCTAGTGGATTTGAACTGCCAGCCTTTTGTTAGCAGTCAAGTTCTTAACCACTGTGCCACCAGGGCTCTGCTTGATATGAAGGCGGATTCTAATTGTAAAACCCTTTCCTTTTTTCTAGCAACTTTTTCCAAATCCTGGGAGGACAGAATGAAACTGTCTCCTAGAAGCAGTCACCCCTACATTTTAAGGGTCTACATGTTTCTGTTGGGAAACATAAAAAATCAAAAGTGGCTTAACTAAGCAATGTGATTAAAACTGTGAACAAGAGTGTATCTGAAATCCTAATTAATGTTGGAGTAACTACCTAGGTTATACCAACTACAGAATTAATTCTTCAACAGTAATGAGCTAACAGTAACTACCTAACTCATGGATCCATCAAGCTTTCTGCTGAATTTCTTTTAAATTAGAGGTCTATATATTGCTGGTTATCAACTCAAACCTCTGAGATTGGCTGTGCCTTGGATACTCTGGCCGAAAATTTAATGGAGGGACCTGAATTTTTAATATTAATTCCTGTGTTATTTAACACCATTGTCTTGCATACTTGCCAACTGGTTATTTTGTACAGGAGAACTCCTCTTGTAACATGTCACTAGACATCCAAACTGCATGATAAAATACACGTTTGGAAGGTGTCTTAGTCATCTAGTGCTGCTATAACAGAAATACCACAAGTGGATGGCTTTAACAAAAAGAAATTTATTCTTTCACAGTCTAGTAGGCTAGAAGTTCGAATTCAAGGCAACAGCTCCAAGGGAAGGCTCTCTTTCTCTCTCAGCTCTGAAGGAAGGTCTTTGTCATCAATCTTCCCTTGGTCGAGGAACTTCTTCGCACAGGAACCCTGGGTCTAAAGGATTCACTCTACTCCCAGCACTGCTTTCTTGGCTATGAAGTCTCCATGTCTCTCTGCTCACTTCTCTCTTTTATATCTCAAAAGAGATTGGCTTAAAACACAACCTAATCTTGTAGATTGAGTCCAGCCTTGTTAACATAACTACCGCTAATCCTGCCTCTTTAATATCGTAGAGGTAGGATTTACAACACATTCAAAAATCACATCAGATGACAAAGTGGTAGACTGTCACACAATACTGTGAATCGTGGATTAGCCAAGTTGACACACATTATTTTGGGGGGGACACAATTCAGTCCATAACAGAAACACATGTCAAAAGCCTGTGGTCCAACAATCCATCCTTTGATTGAATTCTCTCTCAAGTGAGAACTTCAGCCTTTGTCCCAAGAGGAGGTGGTACATGCACACCTGAGTGGTCATTTCACCAGTGCTGACCAGCTTCAATGGCTTAGTACTTTCCCAAAGAGCCGGTTCCATTCCACACTGAAAACGGGCTCCCTCTAACCTCCATGCATTGTTCCTGGTCTTGCCACGGAGCCATGATGAACAAATGCATTGCCTTGACATAACAGTTTTTTAAACGTTTGAGGACAGTTTATCCTGAATCTTCAGTTGTTCCTGTTTGATATAATTTAAGTCCGCTCACATCCTGTGTCTAGTTATCTAGTGCTGCTATAACAAATACTATAAGTGGATGGCTTTAACAAACAGAAATTTATTCCCTTACGGTTTAGGAGGCTAGAAGTATGAATTCAGGGTGCCAGCTCCAGGGCAAGGCTTTCTCTCTCTGTTGGCTCTGGGGGAAGGTCCTTGTCATCAATCTTCCCCTGCTCTAGGAGCTTCTCTGTGCAGGGACCCTGGGTCCAAAGGATGTGCACACTCTGTGCTCTCCTTGCTTGCTGGTAATGAGGTCGGTCTATCTCTCTGCTAGCTTCTCTCTTTTATATCTCAAAAGAAATTGACTCAAGATACAACCTAATATTGTAGATTGAGTCCTGCCTCATTAACATAACTGTCTCTAATCCTGCCTCATTAACATCATAGAGGTAGGAGTTACGACACATAGGAAAATCACATCAGATGACAAAATGGTAGATAATTCTTCAGCCAAAGATTAGACAGGTCCATAAAAGAAAACGAGACTAAAGGGCACACCAGCAAAGGACAAGGACTAGAAGGCAGGAGGAGACAGGAAAGCTGGTGATTGGGAATTTAAGGTCGGGAAGGGAGGGTGTTGACATATTGTAGGGTTTGGAAACCCTGGTGGCGTAGTGGTTAAGTGCTATGGCTGCTAACCAAAGGGTCGGCTGTTCGAATCCGCCAGGCGCTCCTTGGAAACTCTATGGGGCAGTTCTACTCTGTCCTATAGGGTCGCTATGAGTCGGAATCGACTAGACGGCACTGGGTTTGGGTAACCAATGTCACGAAATATTATGTGTACTAATTGTTTAATGAGAAGGTAGTTTGGTAAACCTTCATCTAAAGTACAATTAAAAAAAATCAAGATTGAAAAAAAAAAGGTGGACAATACTGGGAATCATGGCGTAGCCAAGCTGACACACGTTTTTGGGGAACATAATTCAGTCTATAACATCCTTTGTCCAAAAGTTTGAACAAATTAGTGTATCTGTATTACCCACTTTTATAGACTCTATGTGTAAACAGAGGTTTTCTTAGCATTTTACACAGCTACATCACACCGTCGAGTCAGTCATTGAGCTTACTGATAACCAACCTGCTAATGAACAACCACACACCTAAGTACTTTAATCATGTACTGCTTCTAGGATAATCTATACTGGTTTTGTTTGTAGTAGATCTTTCTTATAACAACAATATCAATGATAGATAACACATTTAATGCTATGTGGATGTCAGGTGCTAGGTGCTATGCATGTAATATTGATTTTGAGCCACGTAATGACCCTGTGGAAACCCTGCTGGTGTAGTAGTTAAGAGTTACGGCTGCTAACCAAAAGGTCGGCAGTTTGAATCCACCAGGCACTCCTTGGAAACCGTATGGGGCAGTTCTACTCTGTCCGATAGGGTTGTTGTGAGTCCGGATTGACTCGACGGCAGTGGGTTTGGTTTGGTTTGGGATGACCCTGTGGGGTAAGTGTTTGAGGAGCAGAGAGATTAAGTAACTTGCGCACAGATCTTGTAAATAGTGGCACAAGGGTTTGAATTTCAGACTGATTTCAGCAACCTCTGGTAGAGATCATACTCACTTGTCTTGCAGTGGGGCCCTGGTGGTGCAGTGGTTAAGAGTTCAGGCTGTTAACCAAAAGGTCGGCAGTTCAAATCTACCAGCTGCTCCTTGAAAACCCTATAGGGCAGTTCTACTCTGCCCTATAGGGTTGCCATGAGTCAGAATCAACCTGACGACAATGGGTTTTTGTTATCTTGTAGAGGGATTTGGACTTGGGTGATAAAACAATACTAACGTTGAGTTAAGAACTTTGTACTTGTCTTATCTGCAGCCTAGTTCATTAGGCTCGTACTATGGAATGGTAGAGGGAATGGATCTGGGAGATATCTAGTCAGGGCCCTTCATCTTATTTATTTTTATTGTGCTTTAGGTGAAAGTTTATAGCCCAAGTTGATTTTTCATACAAAAATTTATACATATATTGTTATGTGACCTTAATAGTTCACCGAGCTGAGAGCCAGGTGGTGCAGCAGCCTGCTCAGGGACACAGATGCGGCAGAGCTCTGGCTAGAGTGCGGTGCCTTTTCTACTGCAGAACGCCAAACTGCTTCCGGGTTATGCAGTTTTCCCCACCGCTCCTCCTTCCTTCTCTCCCTTTGACTCTCTGTGATTATTTATGGTGCCATCAGCGTTAAAACAATAATAGAAATTACATTGAGAGGATCACTTAAAGTCCTATTGTACTGTGTTTCAAACTGTTTTCATTTATTCCCAACTTCTCAATCTGTAAGTTCTTTAACATTGTCTTTTTGGAGTAGGACACAGACGTAAGAATCTCATGAGATAGATTCTTAAAATCCCACTGATTTACGTTTCACAGATCAAATATTCCACTTCCATAAAGAATATCCGGGGGTGGAAGGAAGAGGAAGGAACTGCTGTCATTTACTGAGAGCCGACTGTGTGCCGATGGCTTTGCTCAGCCCTCTCCCTCTGCTGGCTCAAACCTCATTACTGCTTTATGGCATTCTGTACGACGCCTGGCACAACACCCAGCAGACCTGAGAAATGGGGAAATGAATGAAAAGAAGCATTTTAAATCTAGCAGGAGAAAGAGATGACGATTATGGACAGACTGCCCCCGCCTGTTGATTGTTAGCTGTTAGTTCATTTTATCTGCCATTTATTTCACAGCCATTTCTGAGGCAAACGTGTGTGCAGCATTTTTTGCAGTGATAGGATTTTGACTCTGGCATTTTTAAATCAGCTGAATATTGATAAGGCCTGGGCCAGGAAACTGTTCTTTCTTCTGTTTATTTAAGTTTCTTTACCTACCCTGACAACAAATATTATTTGCTAACGAAATTTCTCCCTTGGGGAAAATATTTAAGCATGAAAGCAGGGGAAGCTGTGTGGTGAATTTGTTCTAACTGCCTGAGGGCGTGAGGAGTAAAAAAACACAGGAGCAGAGCTACCCCTCAAAAGCCAACAGTGGTGTGACAGGGACTTCTGGGCAAAACATGATTTTAAATACTGCTGACTTCTAAAAAGCATAATCAAATTGAACAAAAACTGTGCCAGTTGAGTTTTGAAAAACGCAGAAGCAACTTCCAGCTACTGTGAGTGGCTACTGCCCTGGGGAAGCCAGAAGGACAGCCACCCAGCCTGCTCATCCTCACTAGGAGCCAGGAGGACCGTTTGGCCTGGTCCTGGCGTTGATTCTCAGTGACCTCAAATTTAGACTCTGAGATTTATCTCCAAGTGCTGGTGTCCGTGATAAAACTGACAGAGGAACAGCTTTATCATGTGGTTGCTAATTTATTACTAGACCATGCCATTTAGAGTCTGGTTCTATTTGTGCCACCTTTTTGTTTGTTTTAGTCTTATTTCTTGGCCTCTTTTGAACTTCCTTTTTATTCATTTTCCTCCATGCTGCTTTGGAAGTTATATACTCTCTTTCTTTCTATTAAGGGTTACTCTATCAAAGTCTAAAGCTAGTCGGTATCTTAATCCTCCAAACGTTAAGAACTTCAGCACACTTTAACTCTAAGCACACTCTTTCGATTTATACATCATTGATGTCATATCTTTTTTTTTTTTTTTAATTCTACAAGATCTTATTATCAACTATTATTTTTCCTTTTAGTCAGTGTTGGTTTAGATGTACCAACGTATTTACCAATTTCTTTGCTCATCATCTCTTCTTCTACCCCAGGCTTCCATCTGGGATCGCCTTCCTTCAGCCTCAATACAGCCTTTAGAAGTTCCATTAGTGCAAGTCTGTCCTTTGCACATTCTTTTCATTTATTCGAACATGTCTTTATTTTACCCTTGTTCTTGGGAAGATTTTTTTTCAGTATAGACTTCTAAGTTGGCAGTTGTTTTCTGTCAGTACACCGAAGATATTATTTCACTGATTTCTGGCTTCCCTTGTTAACTGTTGAAAAGTTAGTCATCAGTCTAATTGTCATTCCTTTTCTGTCTCTGGCCACTTTTACAATCGGAATTCCCTTTGTCTTTGATGTTCTAGAATTTCATTATGCTGTACCTAAGTATAGATTTTATTTTATCCTCCTGGGTTTCATTGAGATTCCTGTAGCTGTGTATTGGTGTTTTTCTTCAGATCTAGAAATTTCTCAGCCACTATTAACTTTTCAGATATTGCTTCTGGGCATTTCTTTTTCTTTTCTTTTTTTTTTCCCCCCTCTCTCCTTACCTTCTAAAGCTTAGATTAGACACATGGTAGACTTTCTTATTCTGTTCTTTACATCCCTTAATCGTTCTTCCAGCTGTTCGATCTCTGGTTCTTTGGGCTGTATGCAGTATAGTTTCTTCAGATATGTCTCTTCCAGTACATTAATTCTCATTGCTTGTTCTGCATTTGTTATATATTTCATTTATAAAAGCTTCTCTCTCTCTGTTTTTTTTTTTTAATATTTTGGTCATATAGTCTCTTTTAGCTGAAAATTTCAGTTTTTCTTTTAACACATTAAACATGTTTTACATGCTGTCTGGTAATTTAAATTTTTAAAGTCCTTATAGCTCTGATTCATCTGTTGTTTCTCTGGCTCTCAGTCATTGTGCGTTATTTTTTAGTTTTTGGGTTTTTTAATAAACTCATATATCTTACAACTTTATATGTGGAATTCTTTGAGCCCTGGGTTAAAAGTGACTTCCTTCCCTTTACTTTTTTTTTTTTGCTAGGTACATGGGGTGATTTCAGTTCAGGATCTCTTTATATTAAATTTTTGGGCCTGGGGTTTTTTTTTCCAGACCACCCTGTTAGTATGAATTTGGACTGCAAATTGTCATGTGAGCTGGCTTATTATTACAAATTCTCAATGGAGTTTATGTCCCTCCTTCCCTATTGGGTCGCTATGAGTAGGAATCGACTTGATGGCACTGGGTTTAGTTTTTTCATTCTACGGCATTGTTTAAAGAAAGCAGTTTTCCTCGAAGTCCCCTAAAGATTGGTTTTGTTTCTAAATCACCCTTCACTATGGTCTTGCTTTTTTTGTAGTAGTAGCTTTTTGTGGGGCCAGGAGTTAGGTGTTTCCTATAGACTCCCCATCTTGGGAGGATCTTGGGCTTTGTCCCCTGTCCTCTGTGCCCAGTGATGCCATGAAGACTACCAAAACTTACCTTTGGCCTCTGAATATCTGTTACCAACTTAATATCTTACAGATTTATTTTCAAAAATGTTTAGTATAGTCTATCATTTTAAGGTTGTATCGTTTTGTTTGGAAAGCGATAGCTTCGTGTAATTAAGCTGTGTCACTGTCAGAAATGAACATTAGAACATTATAATCTTATAAAAAAGAAATCAACCTGGAAACAACACAAGAAATATTTAAATATTTTAAATTAATATGTTGTTGTTGTTAAGTGCTGTCGAGTTGTTTCCTACTCATAGCGACCCTATGTACAACAGAACAAAAGACTGCCTAGTCCTGCACCATCCTCACAATCCTTGTTGTGCTTAAGCCCATTGTTGGAGCCACTGTGTCAGTCCATCTCCTTGAGGGTCTTCCTTTTTTTCATTGGGACCATCTACTTTCCCAAGCATGATGTCCTTCTACAGGAACCGATCCCTCCTGATAACATGTCCAAAGTATGTGAGACATAGTCTCGCTATCCTTGCTTCTAAGGAGCATTTTGGCTATACTTCTTCCAAGACAGATTGTTCATTCTTGGGGCAGTCCGTGGTGTATTCAATATTCCTCGCTAGCACCATAATTCAAAAGCATCAGTTCTTCTTTGGTCTCCTTATTCATTGTCCAACTTTTGCATGCATATGAGGCAATTGAAAACACTATGGCGTGGATCAGGAGCACCTTAGTCCTTAAAATGATGTCTTTGCTTTTTCACAATTTAAAGCGGCCTTTTGCAGCAGATTTGCCCAATGCAAAGCATTATTTGATTTCTTAACTGCTATTCCCATGGGTGTTGATTGTGGATCCAAGTAAAATGAAATCCTTTACAACTTCAATATTTCTCACATTTATCATGATGTTGCTTATTGGTCCAGTTGTGAGGATTTTTGTTTTCTTTATGTTGAGGTGTAATCCATACCGAAGGCTATAGTCTTTGATCGTCATCAGTAAGTGCTTCAAGTCCTCTTCACTTTCAACAAGCAAGGCTGTGTCATCTGCATATTGCAGGTTGTTAGTGAGTCTTCCTCCAATCCTGATGCTGTATTCTTCTTCATATTGTCCAGCTTCTGGGTTTATTGTTCAGCATACAAACTGAATAAGTATGGTAGAAGGGTATAACCCTGAAGCACACCTTTCCTGATTTTAAACTACACAGTTCTGTTTGAACAACTGCCTCTTGGTCTATGTACAGGCTCTTCGTGAGCACAATTAAGGGTTCTGGAATTCCCATTCTTCACAATGTTGTCTGTAATTTGTTATGATCCACACAGTAGAATGCCTTTGTACAGTCAGTAAAGAACAGATAAACGTCATTCTGGTGTTCTCTGCTTTCAGCCAAGATCCATCTGACATCAGCAGTGATATCCCTTGTTCCACGTCCTCTTCTGAATCGACTTGAATTTCTGGCAGCTTTCTGTAGATGTATTGCTGCAACTGCTTTTGAATGATCTTCAGCAAAATTTTACTTGTATGTGATATTAATGATATTGTTCGATAATTTCCACATTCTGTTGGATCACCTTTCTTTGGAATTGGCTCAAATATGGATCTCTTCCAGTCAGTTGGCCAGGTAGCTGTCTTCCAAATTTCTTGCATAGACAAGTGAGCATCTCCAGCTTCTGCATCCATTTGTTAAAACATCTTAATTGGTATTTTATCAATTCCTAGAGGCTTGTTTTTTGCCAATGTCTTCAGTGCAGTTTGGATTTCTTCCTTCAGTACCATCGGTTCTTGATAATATTCTATCTCCTAAATGGTTGAACGTCGACCAGTTCTTTTTATTATGGTGACTCTGTGTATTCCTTCCATCTTCTTTTGACACTTCCTACTTTGTTTAATATTTCACCTGTAATATCTTTCAGTATTGCAACTTGAGGGTTGAATTTTTTCTTCAGTTCTTGTAGCTTGAGAAATGCTGAACATGTTCTTCCCTTTTGGTTTTCTGTCTCCAGACCTTTGCATATGTCATTGTAATACTTTAGTTTGTCTTCTTGAGCCACCCTTTGAAATCTTCTGTTCAGCTCATACTTTATCATTTATTACTCTTGCTTTAGCTACTCTACTTTCAATAGAAAGTTTCACAGTCTCTTCTAACATCCATTTTGGTCTTTTCTTTCTTTTCTGTCTTTTTAATGACCTCTTGCTTTCTTCATGTATGATATCCTTGATGTCATTCCGCAACTCCCTTGGTCATTAGTGTTCAGTGTGTCAAATCCATTCTTGAGATGGTCTCTAAATTCAGGTGGGATATACTCAAGGTCGTCCTTTGGCTCTCATGGACTTGTTCAGCTTCATCTTGAACTCGCATGTGAGCAATTGATGGGTGGCCCCGGCCTTGTTCTGACTGATGATATGAAGCTTTTCCATTGTCTCTTTCCACAGATTAGTCGATTTGATTTGTGTGTCTTCCATCTGTCCAGGCCCACGTGTGTAGTTGACATTTATGTTGTTGAAAAAAGCTATTTGCAATGAAGAATTTGTTAGTCTTGCAAAATTCTATCATGCAATCTCCAGCATCATTTCTATCACCAAAGCCATATTTTCCAACTACCAATCCTTCTTCATTTCCAACTTCTGCGTTCCATTTACCAGTAACTATCAATGCATCTTGATTGCATGTTTGATCAATTTCAGACTGCAGAAGCTGGTAAAAACTTCAATTTCTGCATCTTTGGTATTAGCGGTTGGTGTATAAATTTGAATAATAGTTATAGTAACTGGCCTTCCTCGTGGCCTTCCTTGTAGGCGTATAGATATTATCCTATCACTGAGAGTGTTGTACTTCAGGATTGATCTTGAAATGTTCTTTTTAATCATGAATGCAATGCCATTCCTCTTCAGTTTGTCATTCCCAGCATAGTAGACCATATGATTGTCTGATTCAGTATGGCCAATACCAATACATTTCAATTCACTAACGCCGGGGATATCGATGTTTATGTATTCCATTTCATTTTTTACAATTTCTGATTTTCCTAGATTCATACTTTGTACACTCCACATTCCTATTATTAATGGATGTTTGCAGCTGTTTCTTCTCATTTTGAGTTGTGCCACCTCAGCAAATGAAGGTCCTAAAAACTTGACTCCATCATTAAGGTTGACTGTAATTTGAGGAGGCAGCCCTTCCCTGGTCATATTTTGAGTGCTTTCACCTTGAAGGGCTCATCTTCCAGCACTATTATCAGACAGTGTTCAGCTGCTATTCATAAGGTTTTCACTGGTTAATTTTTTCAGAACTAGATTGCCAGGTCCTTCTTTCTAGTTTGTCTTAGTCTGGAAGCTCAGCTGAAACCTGTCCACTATGGTGACCGTGCTAGTTTTTGAAATACCAGCAGCATAGCTTCCAGCATCACAGCAACACACAAGCCACCACAGTATGACAAACTGACAGATGTGTGGGAAAATTAATACATTAGAGCCAATTATTTGTTCCTTTATGGTAAGAAACAAAGTTTTAGCTTAATCTGTTACAGTTTTATGTCTCAGCATTTTAGTCATTGTTCAACGTACTAGTTGGCAACTATTGATTTTTCACCTGCCAAACAGCATAAAGATTGGCTCAAATCTAAGCTCAATTATCAGCACAACTTGAAATTTTTAAGTTTTAATCTTTCTTTGATCCACGTGTTAGTATGCATATGAGTCTGCTGCCTAAAAAAAAAAAAAAATGCCTAGGATAGCTAAAATTCACTGTCACTTAGATTAGTTAAATTCAAATCAAATTGAATTACGTTCCTGATTTTTCATAGTTGCTACTCCTTAGTTTAGGCAAAGACACATTAGTAGAGCACAGTGTTGAGGGAGCTAGTGCAAGAGAGGAAACTTCCTCCATACTTTTCAGAAGTTGAGTACCATTGAGGCCTCCTTGTAGGTGCTTCAGGGAGAAGTTATTCTCGTGGAAATGTTGTCACTTTTGAAGACGGTCACTCCATCTTGAATTAGAAAAGCTCAAATATGTCATAATGTCAAGAAAGGGAGCTTTTTCCACAGAGTACTCCGCAAGTCTCTTATTTTGTATAGAATACCATGTAATGTAAGATGGCTTCATATCTTGAAAGTCAGGATATGGCAACTTTAACCTGTTTGTCTTCACTGAGAACTGTCCTCAAAGTACTGCTTCGTTCTTCTACATGGTCCAGAATGTAAGGAAATGACATACTATCCAGGATGTCACTGGTGACAGTCAACAGAAAACCTGGACTCCCATTGACTCAAACAGTGGTGAAATGACTCATGGGGTAATACTGAACTTACACAGATCGTAGAACAATTTGCCTTTTTATAACCCAACCCAGTGCCGTCGAGTCGATTGCGACTCATAGCGACCCTGTAGGACAGAGTAGAACTGCCCCCATAGAGTTCCCAAGGAGCGCCTGGTGGTATCGAACTGCCGACCCTTTGGTTAGCAGCCGTAGCACTTCACCACTATGCCACCCTTCTTATAGTAAGGAGGAAAGTGAATAATTAATATTCAAAATGTAGGAAGTTCCCTATATTGCAAAAAGACTGTTTCAAAGATTCATTTGTAAAAGAAACGATGTTATTTCAGCAGAGAGTTGATTCCCAAACTAGCACAGGGAGCTTACAAAACCCATATTATAGCTGAAAACCTGTATTTAGGTAACTGTTATAGTACGGCAGTGTAGTAGCACAGTAGTATTGTAGCTCACAAGATTTATCCATAATGTGATTATTACAACATGAAGTGCTGAAAAATATCCTTGCAAATGTATAGGTGTTTTAGGTCAGCTAGCTTTTTGTGTACCAGCTGAGCACCTATGCATCACATAAAACATTATATTTATTAGCAAATGTGTTCCAGGTTCCTACTTTGGATTCCAGGTGAACACCTTCCGCTATGCCCTTGGCAACCCCTGGCCAAGCAGCCTGAAGAAAATTCGGTAGCTCTGGAACTACTTCTTGCTTTCCACGTGTCATCTTCTAGAGCAGAGTGCAGGCTACCTTTTTATATAGAGGGAATATTTGCAAGTCAGGTGTTCGTAACCCAGAGAATGAATGCCTGCCTATATGTATATTATGTGGTCGGGACAGTTAAACTTACTGTATTTTATTCTGAGCTGTCCCAGGTTCAAGCATGTTCTTTTAGGCAACTTGCAGTCACCCATGTTCACTGCTGAGAAAGCTGAAAACATCCCTCTCTAAAGGATGAATCATAATTCAGCTGGCTTTGCAGTTGGCTTCACGGATTTCAGAGCTGTCGCTCTGCAGGTCTGCCTTTTTTTTTTTTTTTAAACCATATCCCATAACATATGAATGATAATCTTTGTGGGTTATTCAAGGTACTGTATGTATTTCCTTTCTGCTAGGGACAAGGGTTTTTGTTTTTTTGTTTTTTTTGGCTGCTGTCCTTCTTCAGAAGATGCCAAGTTCCTGGTAGTGTCTGCTAATATAGTTTAAGGAATTTAGTTTAGTAATAGCATAACTATTAATCCAAGGCAGTGTTTCTTGAGCTATAGATTGGCTTCAGTAAACCAAAAGAGGATAATCAATACAGATGGAAATAAGCATTCATTTCTGTTACTCTACATATAAAATCAGACTTCCACATTTTATCTCCTTAAATCTTTGGTGGAAGGCCCCTTCCTCATGACTGATCTCCGTTCTGTTTTCTCCTCTTGACTCAGGGCAATCCCCTAGCAGCCTGAGCCCATGGAACAGGTGCCTCATTGAAAGTCTGCAGTTAAATGTTGGATAAACTCTAGCAGTGATTGCAAGAAAAGAATGTTGATGTTTGGTGACAAAGGAGCCCCCCACCCATGTCTGATTAAGCCTGGAGCTGTAAGATGGTTTTTTTGTGGAGGAAGGAACCATTTTCTTCTGTAGGGAATTGCTGCACTTCCATGTTCTAAAGCATCAGTCACGATGTCTTGATGATTATACACCCCTCCTAGCATTTGAGGAATAAACTTTAGTGAAAAGGAAGTTAAGAGAAAGCAGAAGTGTGAAGAACTGCTAATGGTGCTCTCTCTGGCTCCATTCCGTCTACCGTTTCATCGTACATAAAGGGGGTAGTTCAGAGATTCCTTTCCTGGCAAATAAGTGGCAACACATGTTTTAAACAGTGAATGGAAACTATAGGGGGAAAATGACAGGCATATGGCAATAGGAAGGCAAGGGAAAATTTGTTGCCCTAATGTTAGCCACATAATTGGTATGCTCTAAACCAGAGACGGGATGTTCTGCTTTAAAAAGTCTGCATGCCCCATTAGTGCAATGTTTCTGTGAGGAATGTATATATTTTCTAGATCCCCCCCCCACCCACCGCCCCATGAATGGCAGTCACCTTAAGCCACTGAGGCTCCACACAGAGCCTTGAGAGAAAAGTTCACAAAGGGGAAGGATAGAACCTGGTCAGGAAATAGAACCCTTTATTAAAGTAGTAAATACAAAAAATGGGGACGCATTTAAGAACAATCACTTTGATGAGCTGAGAACAGAAGAACAGGCCCCAAATTACTGTCTTCAGGAGTGTTCTCCATTTAAGTGAATGCTTGTAATTCTACAGTGACAATGTTTATGATTCATTTGTTGCCATAGCAACTAAACCTTTGCTCAGTAGTTTGAGATTCCACAATGTACCTTAAAGGGCAAGGGCGTGATGTCTTTGTTCCACAAAGTATTCATTAATCAATGTTTACATTCTAACAAATTGAAAGCACAATGATTAACGTTAAAAAAACAGTTTTCTCAACAGGAAAAACGTGGCATACAAAGGGCGCTGGAGCTCTTTTTCAATTGTTTGTCATACATGGCTAACACATAGGAAATGTGTTTTAAGTCTCAGAAACTCAATTATATCCCATTGTTATGTTGGGGAAAAGTGCTAGAGGGAAACATCATTCATTAGCACTCCTCAGAAACAACTGTGACAAGAAATATTATAAGCCTTTTTGTTCTAAGATTTCATTAACTTAACTTCATAATAAGACTAAACTCCAATTGTTCAGGTTGTGAAAAAATTCAGTTGGAGGTATTATTGATTAGGGCTTTGACAATGAATAATGATGATAGTAATAGCTAACACATACCTGGTGCTCACAGGCCCCTGGCGGCACAGTGTTTAAGA
Source organism: Elephas maximus indicus (assembly GCF_024166365.1). Classification (NCBI taxonomy): domain Eukaryota; kingdom Metazoa; phylum Chordata; class Mammalia; order Proboscidea; family Elephantidae; genus Elephas; species Elephas maximus. The sequence goes on from NC_064836.1 coordinate 70,625,297, forward strand.
GCTTGGCTGCTAACCAAAAGGTTAGCAGTTCAAATCTACCAGCCGCTCCTTGGAAACCCTATGGGGTGGTTCTGCCCTGTCCTATAGGGTTGCTATGAGTCAGAATCAACTTAAAGGCAATGGGTTTTTACCTGGTGCTCACTGTGTGCAAAACACTATTCTAAAAAATATATGTATGCATTTAATCTTTACAGGAACCCTTTAAGGTGGGTGCTATTATATCTTCATTGAAAAGATGAAGAAACAGAGGCTCTGAGAAGTTCTAAATAACCAGGATTTAAACTCAGGAATTTTGGCTCCAGAATTCATGTTCTCAATCCTATGCTGTACATCTAACTAAAAACCAAACTCAGCAACCCTGTAGGACAGAGCAGAACAAGGTTGTAGTCTTTACAGAAGCAGACTGCCACATCTCTCTCCCGTGAACAGATGGTGGGTTCAAAGCGCCCACCTTTCAGTTAGCAGCCGAGCCTTAACCACTGCACCACCAGGGCTCCTATACTATGTATAAGCTGTAATCATTTCATGACGGTTATTTAGTTCAACCTTTTCTTCCCCCACTTGATGTTTATTAGAACTTCCATGAAGTACCAAATGTGCTGCTCGTGCTGCTCGGGGTTTCCTCGCCTAACCCTGGTTTTCTGCTCTCCCATGCAAATCTAAAGTGTGGGTCTCAAACTTGGCTGCATGTTGGAATCACCTTGGAAGCTTTGACCATTATTGACGCCCAGGACTCAGATTCTGATTTAATTGGTGCAGCCTGGATAATCAGGAATTTTAAAAGCTCTTCTGGTGATTCTAATGTGTAGCAAAGTTTGAGAACCACTGGTCTAAAAGAAAATTACATTGGCCTGGGCCCTGGAATGTCCCGAAGCTGAAGCTGAAGCCAGTCTGCGTTGTTTCTCGTTGGGAATTGTGAGGAGATGGTAGAAATGAGATAGAAATACTGGGTGACAATGAGTTTGGAATTTACCAAAGTATTAGACTGTGCACGCTATTCTTTTAACTTGTTGTGGAAAAGGTAGTCAGACAAGCATTAGCACTGTTTTAGAGATGAGCCTTAGATAGCCATGAAAATGTTCAGAAAGTGTCGTCTGGAAGAAACAAAATGGCTTCATAGTTCCGAAATAAAAATGTTGTCTGGAAGAAACAAAATGGCTTCATAGTTCCGAAATAAAAATGTTGTTTGGAAAAAAACAAAGTGGCTACATAGATCCAGAATAGGATAGCACCTTCTTTTAGGGATACCAGTTCAGTGCTTCAGTGAGAGTGGCTTGATTTTATTGAACTGTTTAGGAAAATTGATATTTATTTCAATTGTTTATGGTTTATTGTCTCAGAAGATTAATGCCAAATCCTCAAAAATGTTGTGACGAGCGATGACTCATTTTAGCTCATGTCAAAACAATGCACTTTTGTAATTTTCCTGTCCCTAGAGAAGCTATTAAATACTAAACAAAATGCCTCAGAATGAAACTGATTGAGTGTTTTAAATTATGTACTTTTCCTTGGCTATTAGCCAGACGTTCCCTGGGAAAGCTCACTGCACATCCAGACCTGTGGTTTGTACTCACAGCAATACTACATGGTTTGCAATGCTTGAATATCAGTGGTGTGTGTGTATTCTAAAGGTAAATAGTCAAACAAAGCACAGTCTCTTTACATAAACAATTTGTGTAACTCCACTCTCAGCCAAATGATTTTTCCTTTGTTAAAGTCTGAATGGATGTCCCTAATGGATAAGGTATTTTTCTTTGTTTTATCTTACTGATAAATGGCACAGATTCCACCAAGCTTAGGGATAGACTTACATATGTGCGTGTGTGTGTACATACACACACACACACACACACACACACACACACATATATGTAGTTGAGTCGATTCTGACTCATAGTGACTCCATAGGGTTTCCAAGGCTGTAAATCTCTACGGAAGCAAACTGCCACATCTTTCTCTCACAGAGCCGCTGATGGTTTCCAACCGCCAGCCTCTTGGTTAGAGTCAATCATTTTAATCACTGCGCCACCAGGGCGCCATATATATGTACGTATATATATACATATATGTTTAAAGATTTGTATATGTTTCTTTTTAAGTAGTAGCACCTGTCTTGTCACTAGTAGAGATCCGCATGTTTTACACATAGTAGGTTCACAAAATATATGTACTGCTGATAATAACGGTGCCAACAAACAAAATAAAACAAAGAATGGCTCTTTCGTTAGTTTCCTATGTTCTGTCTGCCAGTTCTATGTGAAACCTCATAAGAATTAGTGTTAAGCCAACTACATTTTAAGAGTAAAATATTAAATGGTTGGTTTGCTTTTACCAGCCTCCTAAGCAATGGGGATATTTATAATGTTAGGTTAGATATTTCTAAGAAGTATTTTTATCTGTGTAATTGGCTTTTACTTGTAGTAGCCGAGACATTCTTAGTACCATGTGGTATATTTTGAAAAGCATTTGGGTTTGCTCATGACAGTTTGTATCACACCCCATACCTAGGAAAGAGTAGGTGCTCAATAAGTATTTCTCGAATTGAATTAGACGTTCTACTCATACTCATTTACTCAGTTCTTATAAAATAAGAATCCCTTTTTTTTTCAAATGCAGTTCTATGAGAGGGCATCAGAAAGGTAGTGAAAAACCTTCAGAGTAATTCTATGGTGCGGTTATAGGTTGTCATGCCTAAAGAACTTACCCTGAGCATAAAGCTGTCTCGCTATCAGCCCAACCTAAGATGAGAAATGGTGTGAAGGATAGTAATTGAAGCTGCATCTGAAAACTACAGCCTTGATCCAAGGAGGAAGCCTTGGTGTGCAGTCAGTTAATTGCTCCAGTAGACAATGGACTGATGTCTTACAGCCAAATGGGTAGTAAGTCAACAGAACGTTTTTGGGGAAGGCATTCACACTAACTATAGCATGATCTTATGTTTCATTAAAAATGTGACACATTGTCGTGTTATGTTTTCTACCATTCTAGTTACCTGTCCTGAAAAAGGTTTAAAAGGGTGGGAGAAGTTTTAGACAAGCACAAACAGAGCGGTAATGAGGTGACTTCCATGTGAAAAGTCTGAAACTTAGATTGCCAGTTGGAAAGACTAAAGTGAGTTAAAATCTATAAAATCATAAGCAGTGTGGGGCAGGACAGACACACTCTTGTTCACTCAATCTAGAACTGTTAGAATTGTAGGCTTGAAGGAATTGCCTTTACTCAAACAGCAGTGCACTGGAAGTGGCATAGCCTTGTGGTGAAGAATATGAGCAAACAGACTGCCATGCAATGGTTAAGGGCTCAGCTGCCAACCAAAAGGTTCAAACCCTGGTGATCTCCTGTAAAGATTACAGCCTTGGCAACCCTAGGGGCAGTTCTACTCTATGAGTTGGAATCAACTCAATGGCACACAACAACAACAACAACACCCATTTCTAACTTTGTGTTCCTGAGCACCTTATCTGCTCAGGCCTCAGTTTCTTCAACTGTAAAATGCTGCTAATAATAGTACCTTTTTCAGAGGGTTGTTTTGAGGATTAGGGGTTAAGTATAAAGCACTTAAAACCGTGGCTAGCATATAATAAGCACTCTGTGTGCTGGCCATATTGGCAAAGCAGGCTAAAACAGAAGAAGGTTTAAAAGAATTTTGATAATATGGATAAATCCTAAATTGGCTCTACATCTTCTAAGCTTACATCTCTATAACCCCTTACACAGCATCCTTGGCAGCTGCCACCGTCAGAAGACAGGGACCCCGAGCTGGTTAGACCAATGACCTGGCCCCCAAAAAGTGTTTGTTCTTACTAGGGCGCCTCATCCAGAAAAACAGCCTTTCCTGTTTCCCAGGCTAAAATGATGATAAAGCTGTCGTCCCTTGCAGCCTCATCTATTTGTCCTAATTTGTCCTAAATGAAAAACTCTTCATTTGGTAATGGAAAAGTATGGCTTCAAGTAATAGAAACAAGCCCAAGCTAATTGAGTTAAGCAAGAACTTTGCCCAGGAAAAGTAACAATTGAGATATATATCTTCTTTTTCTAAGCAAATACTCCCGCTTCAGAACCTGAGTGGGCCTTAATCTGCTTACCTGGCTTGGGCTGCCCCGTTTTCATGCAAGCACTTTACGTTTCTGGCAGCAGTGAGTGTGATGAGTGTTTTTGTTATTGTTGCTCTTAATGGTAAGTGTGTGGTTTTTCTTCTCACTCTAAGAACCATAGGCCAGATTGTTTCACCATTATATTGTGCTTATTTTGTTATTACCATCATTTGCTGGTATTTTTGTTCCTAATCTGGGAATAGATCTTTCAGTAGGGGGAGAAAAACGTTGCTTTCCAATCAAGTATTTATAACCACTTTACGTAACAGTAGTAGAACCTGCCTGGTAAACATTCGGCTCCTGTAGGGTCGCTATGAGTCAGAATCCCCTCGACAGCAACGGGCTTTTTTTTTTTTTTAATCAAGGCAGTGTTTTTGGCACTGACATTTTTGAATTACTAAACCAAAACGGAACTGTTTTAAAATACAGTAAGTATGTTTCTTTAAAATAGGACATTCCATTAAAATGAGGTTAAAGAGCCTTCCAAATAACCAGTTTTTGTTGGTTTGACATCTCCCGGGTCCAAAACTACCAAGCCTTGGATTTCCTCGCTTTTCTCTTGTATTTTTTCTCTGTGACTGCTGTTGCTTCTCTTATATAGTACCTCTTTCATAGAGTTGTTTTGCTAGGGTTGGATTCATGCTTACTTTGCCTCCATGTCACTGTCTGTAGTGGCTACCTCCGCATTGCCTCCCACGCCCCCTTGTCTTTTCCAGAACTTGGCTTCAGTCACCTTCTCTTGTTCCAGCATCTTCCATCTCACTTGGCTCCTTTCCCCCAATTTCTCTGTTTCTACAGTTACCAGCCTCTTTCTTCCCTCCCAGTTCCTGACAATCTTCTTGAAGGAATATTACCACATCCTCACCGCCACCTTTGGATCCTTGAAGCCTGGACCTGCCATTCTGATGAAATTCCTCTCTTAGAGGTCATTGGTAACTTATCATCAGATTCAACAGGCTTCACCCTGCTTTCATTCTGTGTTACTTCTCTACGCCAGTTAACACAGTCTTTCTATATCATAAAAAATAGATGGCTTCTTTTCTGCCTTCCTTGATTGCTTATCTGTTTTTCCTCAGCCATTTTCTTTCTACACTGTTGCCTGCTTGATACTTTCATATAAACCTATTGTTTCAACTTTCCCCGCTATGCTCTAACTCCCAAATCTTTATCTTTAGCCCCTACTTACCTGAGTTCTAGTCCTACATGTGCAGTTACTCCTATTGTCTCACCAGGTCCTCAACACAACATTCCAACACCAAACTCATCTACTTCTCCTTTCTTCCAACTGCCATTCTTAACACCATGCTTCTTGTTACCAAGACTCACAACTTCAGCTTTGATTTTGTCCTTCCTCCAATAAACAGTTGCTGATTCCAGCCAATTCTACCTTTTGCATCTTCAGAATGTGAAATATTGAATATACAGATTGGTGAATTTGCGCATATGTATATACCTGTGTAGCCTCCATCCAGATCAAGATATGGAATATTTCCAGCTCTGCAGCAGACCCCCCTTGTGCTGCCTTCCAGTAGATATCTGCCTCCTTCCTGGGAGGCAACCACAGTTTTTACTTCTATTACCATAGATTAATTCTTCATACAAATGGACTCTCATATTAATGGAAATGGAACTTGATATAAATAGAGCTGACATTCCCTCCAGAGACATATGCAAGTTCCAGTTGTTCTACTTTCTTGTCAACACTTGGTATTATCCTTTCAATTTTAGCCTTTTTGGTAGGGCTACACTGCAGTTTTAATTTGCATGTCCCAGATGAATAATAATGTTGAACTTTCATTTCCCATGCTCATTAGCCATTAGAATATTGTCATGGATTGATTCGTGTCCCCCCAAAATGTGTCAACTTGGCTAGGCCATGAATCCCCGTATTGTGTGATTGTTGACCATCTTGCCATCTGATGTGATTTTCCTATGTATTGTAAATTCTACCTCTATAATGTTAATGAGGCAGGAGTCTATAAGATTAGGTTGTATCTTAAGTCAATCTCTTTTGAGATATAAAAGAGAGAAGTGAGCAGAGAGATAGGGGGACCTCATACCACCAAGAAAGCAGAGCGAAGAGTGCGCATCCTTTGGACCTAGGATCTCTGTGCGGAAAAGCTTGTAGACCAGGGGAAGATTGATGACAACGACTTTCCCCCAGAGCTGACAGAGACAGAAAGCCTTCCCCTGGAGCTGGCACCCTGAATTTGGACTTCTGTCCTCCAAGACTGTGAGACAGTCCATTTCTCTTTGTTAAAGCCACCCATTTGTGGTATTTCTGTTGTAGCAGCACTAGACAACTAAGACAGATACCCTCTTTCATGAAACATCTCTTCAGATCTTTGCTTATATTTTAATTGGATTGTCATTTTTTTTTCCCCCTTTGCTTGGTAGAATTTCTTTATATATTCTGGGTGTGAGTCTTTCGTTGGCTGTTTGTATGTAGATAATGATTTTCGTCCTGTTATTATTGTATTGTGATTAACAGAATTTATTAAGTTTAACAAAGTCCAATTTACCAATTTTTTCTTCTATGATTAACGCTTTTTATGTCCTTTTCAAGAAATCTTTACCTTGTCTAAGGTCATGAAGATTAAACTGAGGCACAGATTGGTTCAGTGGTTTGTGTAAAGATTACGGCAGACAGCCAGTTCTCCCCAAAATATCAGTTGTCTCCTTCTTCCTGGGCATATGTCCGTCCAGCCAGACATTTCTAACTTTCCCTCCATTGAGAAGTAGCTATGTGAGTTTGGATCAATGGAGTGCAAAAAGAAGAGATAGTCATCTCCAACTTGAAAGCAAGACACGTTTCATGTATTTTGCCCTTCCCTCTCCCCTCCATGTGCCGGAACATAGACATGAGAGACCCTCAGCTTTGATCATGCAGGTGAAGCATGGCACCCTGAATGATTTCGTGGAGCAGAGCTTGTTTAAGTTGATTTAAATAATATTGAATTTTATTTAAATAACACTTCAATAACTTAGTTATTTAAATAATTAAAACTTATTTAAACACCCTATTTTGGATCTCTTTGTAATAGTTAGACTTCACTCTAACAGTTTCATAAGCACGGTTAGTATGTAGTAGAGATAGCCCGTCAACTCAGGTCTCCTGCCTTAGGCTCCTACTACTCTGCCACACTGTTACTGTGCTGCTGAAATGCTTCTAAATTTCCGTTCCCCCCTTCATTTGATATTCGCAGACCTGTTTTCTCTGATACCTAACGTTGCAACCACAGCTTCCACTATTTTTCCACTTGCCCTGTACTTAAGCCAAAGCATACACCTCACTCTTTCCTGAACTCAAGTCTGTTTTATCCTAATCACCTTACCTCATGCCATTATCTCCACCTGCAGTGCCCTCTGCTTTCCCTCCTTTTTGTTCACCCCTCTGAATTGTGCCTGTCTTTCAAGATGAAGCCCCAATGCCACCTGTTCCACGACGCCACTCCTGATCCCCTAATCACCTCTTTGTTGACCACCTGAATGTGTCTCTGCTCTTCAAAATTGGAATCTTATGTTTGCTCTAGTGCCTGGCACATGGTGGGCAGTCAGTAAGTATTTTCAAATGAATGAATCACACGGTAAGTGAATATCTCAGGAGCTAAAACCGTATAGTCACGCAATGAGCGTAACTGGAAATTTAAGCTCTCTCCACACTGGTTCTGTGCCTCCTTCAGGTGAGGGTCTGATTCAACAGTTCTGAACCAGCAGATTTGCTGTGCGGTATTACTTCCATCTTTTATAACACTGCCCACGTAGCTGAGTATCTTGATACGAAAAGCTAACATGGTATGACCATGACCTCATTTGACCTTTCAGCAAACAGGGCCTTTCTGATTGCTATACAATGAGGATAGGAGCCCTGGTGGCACAGTGGGTAAAGTGCTTGGCTGCTAACCAAAAGGTGAGCAGTTCGAACCCAGTAGCTGCTCTACAAGAGAGAGATGTGGTAGTCTGCTTCTGTAAGGATTTACAGCCTTGGAAACCCTATGGGGCCATCCTACTTAGTCCTGTAGGGTCGCTATGAGTCAGAACTGACTTGACGACAGTGGGTTTGGTTTTTAGTGGGTTATACGGTGAGGAGAGGTTCACATGGAAAAGGAGATGCTATTTTCTGTTTGAGGCAGGTGATTGACTCAGACAACTATGTGACAACTGGCTTCACTTGGGTTTTCCTGGCATCTGAAAAGAACATTTGACCCATATTTCAGATGCCGTTGTGTTCCTACCTCCAAATGCCACAGTTGGATATTCAGATTCAGTATGTTTGGGGCTGGGCCCAGAAAGCTGCACTTCTAAATAGCTCCCCTGGCAACTCTAATGACCACTTACTTAGGTGTGGGAGCCACTGGTAGAGAAGGGTTAGCAGCTCCCATCCACAAGTCCCATGGACTGGAGTCCTAATTCCTATCTACAGTTACTAGCAGTGTGACCTTGGGGAAGTTACCTAGTGTCTCTGAGCTTCAGCGTGGTCATCTTTAGAATGTGGGCAATTATAGTACCTACTTTACAAAAGTTTTGTGAGGACTAAATGAAACCATTCATCTCAGATGCACAGCACAGTGCTTGCCATTCAGTAAAACATTCAGTAAAATGTAATTATTGTTATTATTATTATCCCTGACTCTCAAGTTCTTTATAAGAGATCTCTTCATATTGTTTTTGTATAGAATGTACAAAACAGAATCTACCATCTCTACCCAAAAAAAAATAAAATTCATATCCTTCTCTGTGTATGTGTGTGTGGTCTTTCTCTTAATGGGGTTCTCAGCTTTAGGAGTGTAATTAAAATTCTGAGATTACTCTGACCTCAGTTCCTCTTGTGAATAATTTACCAATTAGCCACTATATACTTTTTTTTTAAAAAAAACCATTAAGGATTAGCACTGTGTGTGTGTGTAAGGGAATATTACAAAGAAGTGTTTAAGGGAAAAACTTAACAACCAAATGTTCTAACACAGTCTTTCTCAAATAAGTGGATGGTTCAAGTGTCATAATTTAGAGGAGGACATGGAAGTTGAGGCCGAGGATGTAAAAAATGCAGAGAGCCATTTTATGTGAAATTCTGGTCTCTCCTCACAAAATTAGCTCTCTTTTCTTCTTAACATCAAAGAGGGGATGGAAGAGAGGTACTCTGAGCTAGGGCTTGGTGGTGCTATCTACAGAATAAACTCCGGGTTTTGATGTGTGTGTTTCATATATTCAGGGAGGAGTGACATGGAACCCTTGGAGCAGGAGGGAGAGATGGGGTAGGCTGCGGAGAGTCACAGTATCAACAGGTTTTTTAGCCACTCCATTTTAGCTTCCTTATTTGTTGTGAATTTTATTCCCAAGGGTAACAGTGAATAAGGAAAAGTCAAATTTTGGAGCTGAAACATTCTTTCATGGCAGGGGCAAAATTTCTTTTGGGCAAAGAAGAAACTCTCCAAGGCAAGAGAATGAATAGGTAAATTCCCTCAAAGGGTCTTCTTTGCATAAAGAAGTAATATGTGGCTAACAATAGAGTGTCAAAAGCAGCATTTATGATATTTGGGTTCATGCCTCTTGCCCTTCATCTGCATGGATTGCAAATTCCACCCCACTGCAGATTTAAGTGAACTGGTAAGCACAGTTGCAATCAATTCTAGTTATCTTCAATAAAGTGGACTTATATTTTGTCACATTTTGATTCCACTTACACTCAGCTGGTTACTGAATTCGCAAATTGGCTGGAGAGTAGGTGATGAGAGTCATGGTCTACCACCCCTTTCCTGTTCTTTCACTTTGGTGAACCCTTCACAGTCAGAGTTCATTAATCATTGTCAACAAGAACTGTCGTCATCTGACCAGAATGGCGAGAACTTTCAGTTCTTGGGGTAAGAAGCATATTTAGAGCTGAAACTTTGATTAGGTTGATAATAGTTAAGTTAAAGGCTTCAGTTTGGGGTAAGTTACCCCCCTCCCCATTACTCTCTCAAGCATTGATAGCCTTAGTTATCTAGAACCCTTGGAATTTTTAATAGAGTTGGTTTATGTATAATTTCTACTCTTTGACTCATATGAACTTAAATGTTGTCTAAAAACTGGTATGGATTTCAGAGGCTTACGAAGGATTAAAAAGGCTATAAAAATTTAAATAACTTCATACAGTAAGCATGTTTACCTAAATGTGTCATCAAACTTCTCGGTTTTCTGGTAAGAAAACCAGTTTGGGTCAGACTGACTCACACTGTGGACTGATAGAATGCAAACACATTCAGAATTCTCCTGGTGAGACTAATGCAACAAAAACAGAGTTCTGTGAGCTTTTTGAGATGAAGTCTTTCATGTTTCCAGTAAATCTCCCTATCGCTAAGATGTTTTCAAAATAAGCAAACACATCTTCACAGTTGTTAGGTGCTAGGTGAGGTGGCTTTCACCACTATATCCAGTACCTCTTTGCCACTTTTTTAAAGGAAATAATTTTTAAAGGGAATGTGGAAAATACTAGTAGTTAGTCCTTAGACTGATAAAATAATGTTATGTTACTCTTAAATGTTTTCCCCAAACGTAAGTAAGCTTTTACTGGGTTTATATTTCACTGTTGATCTGCAGATTTCAAGTTCTTTGCAGAATAGTTACCTATGAGGGTTCTTCTCAGTTTACTCCTAGTGCAAGAAATTAGATAGCAAGCATATTTATGCCCATTTTGCAGACAGAAACATCAGCACAGAACTCATGTTATATTTTTTCTCAAGGTTGGCCAACAACTGATGGCAAAGGATGTTCAGTGATTTAAGTTAGGTTAGCTGAGTGACTCTGTTTAAGGATGAAGGGATGGAGATTGGAATGATTTTTGGCAGAGCTGAGGGTACAGTTAAAATAAATAGATGCTCCTATTCCTTTCTCTTTTCCAATTGGTTGTATCTCATTGCCATTTGTTCAATATGTTGCTGTAATTTGCAGATTTTAGACCAGGCAAAAGGGATTAAGTAGCATGTTACACGCTCACACCTCCCTTCTGAGGTTTAGGATGGAATGAGATCTATTTTTCCATTTGCCTCAGCTAAAGGAAAATGTATTCCTCCAATCCCATTTTGCTTCAAGTAAGTCTTCATCAAGAAGTTGTACAATAATGGGTAACATGGAATCCATTTCTAAAAACTTTGCCCTTTTTGATATTTTGCTGATAATAACCATTTCCTGGTGGAGGCTGTTGTTAAGTTCTATTCAGCCTGACTCTACACACACCTAACACAGGGCTTCGCATCTGCTGGGGAAGCTCTGACAAACTGTAATGGCAGACTGAGACTTTTTCAGCGTGACAGGTGTCTCATGGGCTGAGGATAAAGGGAAACCCTGGTCGTGGCACACAAGGCCTGTATGCTCTGGCCCTAACCTACTCATCCTCAGCAGAGACTCAATTCCACAAACTCATCTTTTTCATTCCTGTATACCTATGGGTGCAGTTCTCTGCTGGCATACCCTTTCCCCTCTTCTCTGCCTGCTAAGAGTCTACTCAGCCTTCAAGCTAATTGCTACCTGCTGAGAAGCGTTTCTAGCCCTTCCGTGCAGAACTACTCCATCCTTCTGGTCAGATTCTGAGCACTCTGTACACGTCTCTGTAACAACTCAGAGTTACTTATTTCATAATGTGCTTATGTTTTCTACCAGAACTTCAAAGACAGGGTCCATGTCTTATTCACTATTTTTTCCTAGTTCCATGCATAGTATTAGGTACAGAAGTCGATGAATGGTGCATGCCTGAGTAAATGTATGATAGATATCTCCCATTTTCCCTTTTTCCATGTAGAACCAAAACGTTCTTTCTCCTTTTTTTCCCCCAGCAAATAATCACTTGCCTTTGGTCCTTTCTTTCCCTTTGAGATTGCCCCATCTCTTATCCTTTAGTTCCTGAGAATGATCTGGTGTTCAGAACCCATTCTAGTAAAGTTTTACGATAACAGCTAACTTGTCTCTCCTGAGAAATATTCGTTATTGCTAATAGTTTTATATCTATTATGTGGATGATTCAGATGAAGTTATACCCTATGGGCCCTTTCAAGTTTGTGCAGTATAACTAAGCATTCCAGAGAGTATAAGAACATGCTTTCAGAGTTAATCCTCAAATCAGAAATTATTTTGAGATTAAAAATAGTAACGGTAGTAGTAGACAGGCAGCTGGGTAGCACAAACGGTTAAGTGGGCAACCTACCAGAGGCACCCGGCAAGACAGGCCTGGTGATCTGCTTCAGAAAGGTCACATGCGTGAATACCCTATGGAACAGTTGTGTTCTGCACACCTGGGGTTGCTGTGAGTTCGAATCTACTTGGCAGTAACTAACAACAGCAGTGGTAGTGGGTGACGTGGGCATCACGGTAGAAACAGTGTAATAAGAGTTCACATGTATTAAGCACTGACCATGTGTCAGACCCTGCTCTGATTGCTACTAATGTTAACGGATTTTTACCTTCTCAGTAGCGCAGTAAAGCTATTGTTTTTACCCTTAATTTACTGATGATAAGACCTAAGCACAGAAAAATAAGTTATTTGTCCAGGGTCATTCTGCTGGTAAGTGGTGAGTCTGGGTTTTGAACTCAACCAGTGTAGTTCTGGAGTACTCCTAACCCCTAGACATATCACCTCGTGATGGTATCTGAGTGATTCAGTTTCCGAATCCAAAGGTTTAGTCCTCTGTTTAACATGAGAGAAAGAGGCCAGGAAGCAATGAATTTCTAAAGATATAAATATTTTCTTTCATATCCAAGCCTAGAACAATGCCTGGCATGTAGTAGGCACTTAATAAACATTTATTGAATGAGTGAATGTTAGCTATCTGCTCATTCTGTGAGGGCTGACTTTGCCTTGGGCCATTCACTGTGCTCTGCACATACTCCATCACACACTGTGACTTTGGTGAAGGGGAAGGAGACAAGACTTTAGAGACGGTCTCATTGAAGGATGCAGGAGACAGCTTTACACTACACACTCTATAGCATCCAGCCTTTAAAGTCACTACCTATGTTTGTGGAAACCCTGGTGGCATAGTGGTTAAGAGTTCTGCCGCTAACTAAAAGGTTGACAGTTTGAATCCACCAGGTGCTACTTGGAAACCCTGCAGGGCAGTTCTACTGTGTCCTACAGGGTCGCTATGAGTTGGAATTAACTCGATGGCAATGGGTTTTTTGTTCTTTTTTCTTTCTTTTCATGGTAAAGCCCCTCAGAAGGAGGGAGGGTCATGTGCCCTGTGCTCTCTTCAGTGCTCACCTTCCACCCATTTCTTTCTCCTGAATTTATGTACGCACGCACATACCAATGGGCTTTTCTTTTTCTGAGACACTTTTATCCTGACAGTAGCCCTACCAGACTAAATCCCAACCTCATATATTTTAAAAGTTTTTTCTCTTTATTTAGGTATTTATTGTGTTTTAGGTGAAAGTTTACAGCTCAAGTTAATTTCCTCATACAAAAATTTAGACACATACTCTTATGCAACCCTAGTTGCTCTGCCTGTAATGTGTCAGCACACTCCTCCTTTCCACCCTGGGTTTCCTATGTCCATTCACCCAGCTCCTGTCCCTTTCTGCCTTCTCATCTCACCTCCAGACAGGAGCTGCCCGTTTAGTCTCGTGTATCTACTTGAACTAAGAAGCACACTCTTCACGAGTATTATTTATGTTTTATAGTCGGTCTAATCTTTTTCTCAAGAGTTGGCTTCAGGAATGGTTTTAGTTCTAGGCTAACAGAGAGTCCGGGGGCCATGTCTCAGTCAGACCATTAAGTCTGGTCTAAAAGCTGTTTCTTAACAAGGATACGTCCTTCCTTATAAAGGAGTTTCATACCAACTGTTAAAAGCCTACTATTCTCCAAGTTGTTGTGTGTTTCTATAGTGCTTTACTGTTTCATGATTTTTTTATCTACTTTATCTAATTTCAGATCTCAAAATAGATGTACAATTTTGTTTGTGCCAATGTGTTCCCAAAAAGGGATAAAAATTACTGTGATTTGAGAATTGCTCTTTGTTTTTGTTATTGTTATTATTGCTGTTATTGTTGCTCTGATATTTAGTTTCTAACAGCATTATTGATATAGAATTCACATATCACACAGTTCACTCCATGTACAATTCAGTGGCTTTTAGTATATTCACAGAGTACCCATCCCCACAGCGAACTTTAGAGCATTTTCATTGCCCCAAAACGAGAAATTGGAACCTTGTAATAGAACATTTTGGAATGCAGATTATCTTAATTATCTATGTTTATAGGTTTTTTTTTTTTTCCTATCCTTGTATGGTATATCTGAAATGCGAAGAAACTACCCAGCGTTCTTTGATTTCTTTGCATAAGTTAGCAGGTTATGAGAGCTCACCATGGTGCAACAAAAACTTGCTGTAGAATCACAAGTCTTCTTGGATTCTTTAATTTTCTTTCTGGAACTGGAAGTGGGAACTAAGTGATTGCCCACACTTCCCTAGTAAACAAAAGAAAAGCAGTCTGAAAGTATAAGCCTATTCTGAGGAGACAGGCAGGCATGTTTCAAGATTACACTCTTTGGGTCTAGAAAGAGGTGTTTGGGGTGACATTTTATCTGATTTGCTCTGCTTTGTTATTAATGAGGCATACCTCACTTAGAATTCCACACAGATGAAATTAAGGAGTTATTTTTCCCCCCTGCGTTTTTGTCGTGCTGTGCCTCTTACTGTGCAATTGATAAAAGTCTTGGCCCTCAAAGGAATGGTGAAAATAAGCCACTGAATTTTTCTGCATGAGGAGAGCACTGAGTTCTCCACCTGTATCTCCACAAAGAAACACATGACAAGGCCATTCAACCGGATCTAAATGCTGTCCTAGTGGCTGAATGCTGTCATGTCAGAAAGTACAGCTATCGGGCGGCCAGAATATTCCCGAGTGAATTGTTTGCTGGAATTTTGATTAATCAACAAATTTGTTTAGAGTAGAAAGTAATTTGCCGTAAAACAAATGGCAGATATACTCCACAGAAGAAATTTTTTTTTTTTAATTACCGCTTATATTTTGTCTCCACTATTGGCACTACCAGTAAATATTTAATTTTAGAATATGTCTGATATCTTTGAAGGAAATGTCTACTAAACAGTGTTATGACAGCCACGTGTAATGCTCTTTTTTCCGTATTTTTCTGTCACTTATATGTATTCCAATGTTATGGCATTGATGTCATGAATATCATATTTACTCAGAACAAACATGCAACACATAAAGTGGCAAAATTGAGTTGGAAATTACTTATTTTTAAGAAAAGAAAACATACAGGAAGCACATATTCAGCCCCATAAATCCTGTTAATGTGTTTCTTCTGAACATACTCTTCCGAAGATACAAACCGGGCATCTCAGATATTTCAGGCAGTTATTTGGAAGTTCGTAGAAATGAATTGGAAAATGGGATGACAAGTGTATGTGTATGATAAACAGAGAGGAAATCAGAGTTGGTGAGTAGAAATTGAGTTACAGAGGAGAAACCGATATGGATTCTCACACACTCCAAACCAACTGAGTTATTTGAGGGGAAATTCGACAAAGTGAACCTTGAATTCCACAGTGTCAAACAAATCAAACTTGTCAGGACCATATAAGGCAGTCCGATAAGTGCTGTGAAGTATTGCTGAATACGTTGTGTGGTGGGAAAGATGAGCCAGGATCCTGGAATTTGGACACCAAGGTTCGGTTACGGATTGTATGACAGGAAAGGGCTTCAGACCTTTCAGAGGAGGAGAAGCAGAAGTGGTATTTGGAAGACCAGTGAGCCTAGGCCGTGAGAACTGGAATTTACTGAGGAAAAGGAAATACACTGAAATTATACTGACAAGTGTCTAATACTCTTTCAAGGGAATGTTGTGATCTTTAAGGATGGTTTTGATTATATATTAGATTTTTTTTCTAAAAGTAACCAATCTCTAAAATCAAAACCCAAGTCAGCGGAAAAGTCTGATTCATGTTACTAACAGTCACTTTACACACTTTTTAACATCACATCATGTATAAGGAGCCCCTGGGTGGTGCAAATGGTTAGTACACTTGGCTGCTAACCGAAAGGTTGGAAATTCAAGCCCACTCCGAGGTACCTTGGAAGAAATGCCTGGTGATCTACTTCTGAAAAATCAGCCATTGAAAACCCTACAGAGCACAGTCCTACTCTGACACACATGGGATCACCATGATTCGGAATCAGCTTGATGGCAACTTTTTTTTTAATCATATATGAAGTGATTCAAGATTAGTCCTAGGCGAAGTTGTAAAGTAAGAAGGGTTTTGTTTGTTCTTTATTAGTTGCTCTGTAGTTAATGTTTCAGATACTGTTTTTTAATTTGAAAATTCCCTTTTAGGATCATTCTTTTCTCCAGTGCCTTAAGAAAGGACACACCTTCTCCTAGGTCCGCCCTCTCTGGGATGCGCCAAAGCTCTCAAGCTTATTCTGCTTCCCCTAATCCTCAGAACTGGGCTGAGTAAAGGGAACTGCCCATAATCTGAAGCTAATTTGTAAGATGTTAATGGAAAATAACAGATTAAAATGTAACGACTTTTCCTACATTTCATTTCTTCATTCAACAGATATTTCTTGTACTTCTCCCATGTGTTAGACCCTGCAGATGGGGCTGTGAACAGAACAGAACAAATAGGGTCGCTATGAGACTAGATGACAAGAGGTTTGGGTTTTTTTGGCATTATAGTGGGAATTTTTGAGTTTTAACAATAACTTTAGGCAGAAGATGTGACTAGTATGGGGACCTTGGGACAGTGGCAGGCCAGAAGAACAGTGGAGTTCTTTGGTGCACAGACATTCATTGCTTTGGGTGAGTCTTGATTTTGCACATCATATAGACTGTGCTCTTCACAGTACCATCACACCAGCCTTTCTGCTTATCTAAGTAGAATGGTTGCCAAAAAGAGGAAATAGGCCTCAATGCTTCAAAAAAACAAAAATAAAGAAAGTTCACTGGGCACTATTGTGTACCCAGCCCAGCATCACACAGGGTCAGATCATCAGGACATTCAAGGGTGCCCCTACTCTGAAGGAAGTAAGATACAAATGTGCCAGGGAACGACCCCTCATTTGTGACTCCTCTGTGTCCTCTGTTGTCATGGCACCTACAGTGAGGCACTGCACTCACTCTTTTTTGCTTCTGTTTCCCTCAGCCTAGAAAATATGCCGCTGAAAAGGAGGGGCTGGCTGTTATTCATTGTCACATCCTCAGCCCCCAGCATAGGACCTGGCTCCTATGAGTAAATTACATGCTTTCTGAGCAATTAGAAAGTGCCCAGTGGTGTGGCACAGAGTGTATAAATGAAGCAGCCCGAAGAGTGCCCGGTGGTATGGCACAGAGTGTGTAGATGAAACGGCCCGAAGGGTGCCCGGTGGTGTGGCACAGAGTGTGTAGATGAAGCAGCCCGAAGAGTGCCCGGTGGTGTGGCACAGAGTGTGTAGATGAAGCAGCCCGAAGAGTGCCCGGTGGTGTGGCACAGAGCGTGTAAATGAAGCAGCCCGAACAGTGCCCGGTGGTGTGGCACAGAGTGTGTAAATGAAGCAGCCTGAAGAAAGGCCAATATGAAGAAGAACCCTGATGCTCGCCAGGTGTTTTCTGTGTACCAGGTACTAAGCATTTTCTACGCGTTCTGTGATTTAGGGATCACAGGAACCTGTGAGAGCCATAGAATTGCTTTTCTTTTTTTTTCACAGGTGGTGACAATGAGACCTAAAAAGATAATATACTTTGCAACAGGTGAACGTGGTGGAACCCCAGTTCCTGGCCGTGTTGTCCTGCGCCAGGGTCTGTGCTGTTGACCCAGAGACCACACGCCCTTCCGAGGAAAGGCCTCCTGCACAGTGATTTTTGCTCCTCGTTTACTCATCTCTTGTGCCAGTCGTGTCCATCAGGATGGCTGGCCAAAGCTATGTGGCTCCATCTTTTCATCTGAAGGATTAATACACTTGCCCGGCAAGTTTACCTATAAGTTACAGATTCAAAATGGAGTTTAATTCTAATGTTTCACCTTGAAAAGAACCCCTGGTGGCCTAGTGGTTAAGTGCTACAGAGGCTAACCAGAGGGTCAGCAGTTCAAATCGGCCAGGCAGTCTTTGGAAACTCTGTGGGGCAGTTCTGCTCTATCCTGTAGGGTCACTATGAGTTGGAATTGACTTGATGGCAGTGGGTTTGGTTTTTTGTTTGGGGGCTTCACCTTGAGTTCCATTTTTGAGGTAAAAATTTCTATTTTGGTAGGGTTTGATGACTCTTCTTCCTCTTTATATTTTATAGTCCAGTGGCTTCCTGTTTTATTGGGCTGTTAAACTAGTAGCTATGAGCCAGTTAGTAGGTATATTTATCCAGTACTTGTATGTCCTTCGTTCTCCGAGAGCAGTTGGGTGATTACAGCCCTTCATCTCCTTTTCGTCTGACCTCGCACGGGGAGTACAGCAAACAGTGTTGGTGCCATACACTGAACATCTGAGCCCTCCCCGAATTGTCTACAGATTATTTTATGGGATGTCTTGTGTTTTCATCTGTATTATAATTGTGTTTTAAATTTCTTCTGGGCCTCCCAGAACACCAGCCACAAGACTTGAGCATCTAGCGATAATGAGTTTTCTAGGGAGAAGTGCATCAAATACGCTATCAGGAAAGCTGGCTTCTGGTCTGGCTCTGCTACTATTGAATAGTAAGATTTTGCAATTTCTTAGCTGGAACTCTGTGGGTCGCACTTTTCTCAATTCCAGAATCAGAAGTTTGGCTTAGATTGCTAGGTCACCTGTAGCTTAAATTCTTGGATTCAAAGAGTTCTGTAATATTCTATAGATTGATTCATGGTGGTGACACTAACAGGAATAGAAAATGTGTAAGTGGACCGGATTTGCAAAGATGTTATTCGGTTCAGTTTTGAATGTGTGACAACTGAAGAGCAATAACAATCAAACCAAATCCACTGCCACTGAGTCGATTCTGACTCGTAGTGACCCTATAGGGCAGAGTAGACCTGCCCCATAGAGTTTCCAAGGAGCGCTTGGCAGATTTGAACTGCTGACCGTTTGGTTAGCAGCTGTAGAACTTAGCCATTATGCCACCAGGGTTTCCCAAAGAGCAGTAGGGTGTACCTAAATCTAGGTGTCCTTGAAGAATAGAAATACAGACTTGAATTTGAAGTTGGTGGTAGAAGCACTGTTATTCACATTGACCTCTTATGATGGTGTGCGTTAGAATCACAGGCTTGAAGTAAAAAGTACTCATTCGCAAAGATCACATAATCACAGATTTTTTAGATCAGAAAGAAATGTACAAACTGTGTAGCCTGTTCCCTTTGTTTTCATACATGAGGAAACTAAAGATTGGAGAAATGGAATTTATTTGAAGTCACGGACCTCGCTGCTGATCTGAGACCGGAGCCCCCACAGCTCCAAGTTCCTGATGCAACCCTCACTGTGCTTGTTTTCTTTCAGACTGCATTTTAGAATATTTGTAATATTCTTTTGTGAGCAATAAATTCACTAATCATTATACATCCAGATACACACCCAAAATGATTTGTAAAATTTGACTCAACTTTCTGGGAACGGAAAGCAATCAACCAGCATCATCCCTGTATCCGAATTTTGACCTCTATAATTAAGTGGCACTACATGGAAACCACCAAATTGTGCAGTGATAAGGATATGGTTTTGTGACATCTGTTGAAAATTAAGCCATGGTGTGCAGCCCTAAATGGTTTTTTTTTTTTTTTTTTTTGTAATTGTATGAGGTAATTAATCTCTCGGTATCCCTGCCCAGATCCTCTGTTAGGTCTTTTAGGTTTGGGGTGTATGAACACTGAGCTGATCACATTGGTGTATAGAATTACAACACCGAAATATGTGTTTGTGGTGGGTCTCCATTTTATTCCTACAAAGAACTGGATACCCATGACAAAGGTCAGATGGAGATCTGGCATCCATTGCACTACTTGCAAGACATAGTCTTGAGGCTGTGTAATATGTATAACTCCTTGCCAGAGACCTGAAAGGAAGTGATTGCATTTAAGTACAATGTATGCTACAACAGTACTTTAGTGTGCATGAAATTTAAAACTGCTGGCTTTCCAAATATGATTTTAAAAAAGTAGACTTAGTTTATTTATTTTTTAAAGTATTATACCCACTGTTATGCTTTGTGGGATATTCTTAAAAACTGAGATTTAAGACCAAAGACCTTGAAAATCCTAATGGCAATACTTGTAAGACACTGAATTCTCTAGTAAAATACCCTAGTTTAATGTGTTTGTTGATTTGACCTAAATATTCTAACTTCACAAGCATTCCATGTTATTATGTTATTTTACCATACTGGTGCCTTTTTCCCTACACATCGTGACCTCACAGTGCCTTAAAACCATCTGTGTGAAGTCTTAACATCTGCAGTTGTGCCTCTGTTTTACACAACGAACAGACTAGTCAGGCTTTTATGTAGGTGGGGACCACGCCTACCTTCTTCACCCAGTAGCTAGCACAGGGCCTGCAGACATTTTTTAGTTTAGCTGCACTAAAGTGTGATAAATTTAGTAAAATAATACACTCATGCATTTATATATTTCAAGGAATATCCAAAACCTCTAGAGAGAAGATTTGATGTTTTTGAGAGAAGCCTTTAAAAGCAGCCCAGCAGACTCAGACAACATAGGGTCAAGTATGGCTCTGCGTAAGAGAAGAAAAGGAGTGTATCAAATCAGGCTTCAGTCACCTTGCCGGATACAATCTGGAAAATAGGCCTGTCATAGTAGAGAACAGTCAATGACAGAAATCTTTATTTATAAAGTGGCTTCAGCCAAATGGAGAGGTGGAGATGCTTCGTTCTTTACTAACATCTGAACAGCAAAGGACTCCTGGTGCTTTTCCTTCATAGGCCGCCATGTGCCTTGTGGCACTGTTCTGTCTAATCAGACATAGTCAAGACAGCAACCAGAAATTCACGCTACTCGTGACTCCCTCCTCACTCCATGGCTTTTGAGAAGCCACCATTCGGACTACTGCTTTGTAAAACTGAAGTATCAGGGCTAACCTACTTGGCCAAGATACTGTGAAAAGTAATTTAAGGTTAAAAAAAAAAAAGTCACGGTGGAAGCCACATTGTTTTACAGAGTTGCCATAGCAGCAACGTTTGTTTCCCACTGTATTGGCTCTTAGAAGGCCGGAAATGCAGTAAGATCTATGGTTAGTATACAAAGAATGCATGGTTTCAAAAAGAGGCAACTTTTCCTTTTGCTTCATAGCCTTTTCCCCCATTGAAAAAAAAGAAAATTATACAAGCTTTTTCGAAAGTACAGACAAAATTGGCATTTCGCTTATGGGAAAATTTTGCAAAGCTGCACTGACTAAAACTGATTTTTGTTTTGGCTTTCCTGCGAAGCCATCCAGGAAGGCCAAAACTTACTGGCATTGCTTTTTTGTAAAAACCTTTCGCATAGACTTCACTTGTAATTCAGCCAAATACGTAATTCAGGTCATGGATGACACATAGCCACACACTGGAGCTGGTCAGTGAACAGAAGGTTGTCAGGAAGTATGGATGTAGTGTAGCCTCATGGGCAGACCAGACCGCAGAGATTACAGCAGAAGGAGCTTTGCGTTAACATGCTTGGGAGTGGGGTTTCCTTCCCCTGCCCACCCTCCCTCAATAGGAAAGCCAATTGCTTACTGATTACGACAGCGACATCATTTGGCAAACATTTTGGCCTGAACTCAAAGAGTGACATCAGGCTCCTTTAGGGTTTTCCACATAAAACAAATTCTCCAAAGAAAACACAGAAATTGAGCCTTAATTTGAAATGCATTATTACATTCTCTAAAGTCTCATTAACCACCTTCATCACGTATTTCTTAATTTTTATTTTATTTCCAAGTAGGTATTGTTCAGTGCTTGAAATACAAGTGCTAAACCTTCACAGTGTTTTTCAGAGTTTCAGTCAGATAGTCCTTTATAGCTATGTTCACCCAACCCTCTTTTATGGGGGTTATGATATCTTTCTTTGTTTCTCTGTGCCCAGAGTCACTGATTGGGGAGTGGCTGACATTGCTTTGTTTTAGGAAGGAAGTAACATTATTCTTTGACCCTTTAGAACAAGTTAGTCTTGCTTCTGTGAGGGGTGCTGTTTGCTGGGGAGGAAGAACTCTAAAATGTGAAGGAATCAGTGATGGTGTGTTGTGTTTGCCATGTGTCAACTGAGAACACAGACATATGACTCGCATTTCACTCTTGTGTGAGACCCTTGCCCTTTGTGTGTGTTTACCTGAAATCATTATAGTTTCCTCCGCTTCCCCATTTTAAGTAGTGTTCATGTTAATACTTTGATGTGCGCACCTCAAAGCAGGGGGAAAGCAGTTATGTCTAAGTGAGACCCACAGACTCCCTAGGAAGGCAGGGGGCAGGAGGGTAGGCGCTTGTGGTGGTGGGCAGGCGAAGCAGGGGAAGCAGTATGTGAGTTGAGAATAGGTTTCACATTCTCACACCTAAAGAGTTCCGTCTGGCAGCCCTTCCTTGACAAATGGAAAGAAGTGAATATTCTCATACCTTCTGTAACAGCAAACAAAATGCGAGGCACTCTAGTCACTTTTTCCCATTTCTCAGTAATGGCATGTTCAGTGTAATTATTCTTCAAGACAAAGAAGCTTTTCTTATTAGTTTTTGTGTCCTAGAAAGCTAAGAATATGATTTTAATTCTTTCTTTTGAATGCCTTTGCTACATGTAGAAATAACATTCTTAAGATATCGATTCCATGTGTACACTTCACGTTCATCCCCGTATTTTTTGTTTCCTCAGCCCATAGTCTTTATCTCCACTAATCTTGTTTCCATTTTTCGCATTGTTCCTCTTTCCTCTCTTGGTTTAAATAATCTGTGCCATCTGCCTCCCAACATTACTGCCCTTTCCCTTGCAAGCCCATCCTCAAAATACTTCTGGATATCCCTCCCAGCTTTCTCCATAAGGTACTAGAGACAACAGTGACTACTAGAACTATCCCCCATCAGCCCTCCATGTTCCACCCTAAATCTGTATTGTCCTGACTTCTCCATTTAATGTGGTCAGTCCCCAGCAGGGACAGCCCGTACCTCTTTGTTGCCTGTGACAGCAGCACTCTGGCTGTGGTCAGTAAACATTCCTAATCGTGAGAGATGAAAGGAGTTGTCTGTCTTCAGCAAGTTACTGCCAAGGAAGAGTGGAGGCCAAACGAGGCCAGGGATGCCAAAGCACATGGGTTTGAAATAATATTTGATATAACATTGTCTCATTGAATAACAGATCTTATATTGTAATGTCTGAGTCAAATCTTTCCTTGGTGCTAGACTTCTTGTGTCCTCTAGTCTGCCCCTGTAGATATTTCAGAGTTCCTGAGGCGCAGGTTAACAAGACCGTCTTCCATGAAGTGAGTAGAACACAAACCTTCTAATGAATATGCGAAAAATAGACTGGATGTGAAAGCCGTGGGTTCTCTGGAACTCTGATCAGAACTCTGAGAAGAAAAAATAAAATCCTAGTGGCTACTTAGCCACTGCTAACCAAAAGGTCAGCAGTTCGAATCCACCAGGTGCTTCTTGGAAGCTCTGTGAGGCAGGTCTACTCTGTCCTACAGGGTGGCTATGAGTCAGAATTGACTTGACAGCAATGGATTTTTTTTTTTTTTTTTAATTAGCCTAGATATTGGTGCAACTTCAGTTTTCTAGCTAAAATATAAGTTAGATGTAGTTGAGTAAAGCAGCTGAGACTACTAGTATTTTTTAGAAAGGAGAGCTCACAAGTAATTATTTTTCCCTGCATTTTTCTGTGACTGTTAGAATCCAGCATTGTAACTCATAAAAGAAATACACATGGAAATAACAAAAGTAAAATGAATACCCAGTAGAAATGTGAAATAGCAGTGACTGGTTATTTTCTGTCTTTGCAGCGTTGATAGAGAGAGTTCATTGTCCTTCAGTTTGATCTAAATGGTCCTACTTTGTCAGGTGATTCAGAATAGAGGATCAGAATGAACAAAATGACCTGTCCTATTATAAAGTGTTTACCAACCAACCTCTCTTTCTTTGTAGCCAAGCTTTTCAAAAGAATGTTTTGAATTTTAAGCTTCTGTGTTCTCATTTCTTATTTATTCTTCAAGGCATTGCAGTTTGACTTTTTGCCCTACTGCATTATTGAAATGGCTCATTAAGGTTCCTGATGTCTTCCTTGTTGCTAAATCCTGGAATATTCCTCATTCCTTCTTGTGTTTTCTGTGTTATTTGCTGCCATTTGACTGTTCATCCTTTCTTCCAAGTCTTTCCTTGGTTGGTTTCTTCACCTTCTTTCTTTTCTGGGTTCTTCCAACTCTCC
The DNA here is from genome assembly GCF_024166365.1 of Elephas maximus indicus. Classification (NCBI taxonomy): domain Eukaryota; kingdom Metazoa; phylum Chordata; class Mammalia; order Proboscidea; family Elephantidae; genus Elephas; species Elephas maximus. Next base: position 70,649,721 of record NC_064836.1, read on the forward strand.
ACCATTCTTTTTGGCTTCCTTTCTTGACCTCTTTTCGTCCGGAAAACCACCGAGCACTGCTGTTTTCCAGGATTCCATTCTCAGCCTTCTTCTCTCCTCACTGCACCCACACCCACAGCTTCAGCTGTCACCTGCTGCAGAGGTATTCTAATCCACGTCACCAGCCCATCTTTTTCCCGACCTGTATGTCCAACTGTGGGTTGTCTTTATACATATCGTTCTCCGACACTAGACTTTGGAATGCACTCTAGGTACCTCATACTCAGGATGTCTAAAACAGGACTCATCTCCTACCCTCTTCCCTGCTAACTCTCTTTCTCCCAAAATTCTTACAACAGCAAAAAGCTGTGCCCGTTCCTGTACTCTGTATCTTGGTAAATAGCCAGGTGCACTTCTCAATAGCTCTGTTTTCCTCACCCCAGCCTCCAATATCTCATCAGTCACTAATTTATTTTGACTATAAGATAGACTTGGAAGAAAGGCCTGGTGATCCACTTAGGAAAATTCAGCCAATGTAAACCCTGTGGATCACAGACCCTGTGCTCTGCTCCATTGTGCTTGGGGTTGCCCTGAGTCAAGGGCCGACTCAATGGCAGCTAACACCAGCAACAAATATATCGCAAATATTTCTTATTTACACCCCCTCCTTTCTGACCCTAAAGCCATTGAAACACATACCATTACCTTTTCTCATCTGGGTATTTACCTCTTATATGGTCCTCCTGGCCCCAGTCTAAAGCTCCTCCAGTCTTTCTTCCATGTTGCCAAGATTTTTTTTTAAGAAAGCATACCTGATCATCTCATTTCCCTTCTTACAGTTTTTCATCTGCTCCTTCTTGCCATTTGTCTTCTTGTAATATAAAGTTCAGCTGCTTGTGGCTACCTTTTCCTTTCCTCAACCTATAATTACACCTTGAATTATAGCCATATGGAAACTCTTGAGTTCCCTCAGTACCTGTGGTTTTTTCTTACCTTTACACTATTACACTTGTTTCTGCCCCATCCCTGAATGTGGCTTCCTTTTTTTTTCTGCTTAGGGACTAGACCCTATCACCTGCTCTGTGCGCTCTCAGCTCAGCAGGGAAGCCCCTTGCAGAGTTAGGTGCATGGCATCCCAACATCTCATTGTGTTGAGGATTGCTGTTAAACATATCCTTTCCTCACCCTGCACTGTGAGAGCAGACGCTGTCATGTTCACCCTTTTATCCCTGACACCTGGTGCAGTGCCCAGCACATACTGAGGGGTTAGTAAGGGTTTGCAGAATGGGTCGCTGTCTCGTCCAGAGCAGCCTTACCTTTCACATTCCTGTTCCAGTAAGCTTATGAATTCATCACTCTTCTTTATATAGTCTCTGTGCTTTCTCTTTTCTTCCTCCAACTCCAACATGGTTTGCCTGTGGGATTTTTCTACCATTAAAAGCTGTTCCAGGATTCGTCTGTGAGATTCTTTATGTTTTTCCACAACTTTGTCCAGCTACAAAAGAAAATACATTTACAGTCTATTAACTACAAATTGTTCATAATACTGCCATCTTTCACTCTTTCAGAAATGGCCAAGTTTTCACTAATTAATTCAGGAGTAGGCTTTGACTTCCTCCTGTAGTTTTTATCATTACTTTTGTTAATTGATGCTTTTTGTGCATGTCAACACATTCAACACAAATCTAGTCTTTTTATTGTCATCAAGTATTTTCAGACAGAAAAACTAGCACCTGTGAATCAGAGTCAACTTGACAGCACACAGAAACAACTGTGGATATTAGGGTAATTTCCACATACCCATTTCCTGACACCCTTATTTCTTTTCCCAGAGAAACCATCCTAGAGGAATGATAGAAACCAAGAGAATCCTTGCACAGGGTTTGATTCTGCAGCTGCCCTAGCTGCAGTCCTCTCCCCCAGGTCCCCTAGAGTACTCTGCCAGTATGTGCCTTTGAATCCGTTGGTCTGCTTTACATTGTATGATGCATCAAGATGGTTGTGTTAAGGAAAAAAAAAATCTTGTTAATGAATTCTGTGTCGGTGTGTAGTGTGAATGTGATCATATGTAAGCACCAAGTCCTTTATGGTTTTCACAGCATGGTACTTTTATCTCTGTATTTTTATAAAATGATTACCCTATGCCTTATTTATGTGTTTGTCTCTCCTACTAGACTGTAAACTCCTCGAGGGCAGGACATGCATCTTGTTTTTCTTAAATTTCTAGTATTTAACAGAGTGCCTTGCTCATAATAGGTGCCCAGTGTATGTTTACAGGTTGAAAACAAACAGGCAAGAAATCAAGAAAGAAAAGAGGGAGCGAGGCTGAGTGGCTCCAATCTTTGACCAGTCAGTGATAAATGAAGATCCAATTAGGAACATGGTTTTGAAAGCATGTGAATTTCTGTTCTGTTGTTGTTAGGTGCCATCGAGTTGGTTCTGACTCATAGCAACTCTATGTACAACAGAATGAAACACTGCCCTGTCCTGCACCATCCTCACAACCTTTGCTATGCTTGAGCCCATTGTTGTCAGTCCATCTTTTTGAGGGTTGTTATGGATTGAATTGTATCCCCCCAAAAAGTTTGTCAACTTGGCTAGGCCATGATTCTCAGTATTGTGTGATTGTCCACCATTTTGTGATCTGATATGATTATCCTATGTGTTGTAAATCCTAACCTCTAAGATGTTAATGAGGCAGGATTAAAGGCATTTATGGTAATTTTTTTTTTTATGGTAATTGGGCAGGACTCAATCTACAGGATTAGGTTGTATCTTGAGTCAATCTCTTTTGAGATATAAAAGAGAATTGAGCCGAGAGGGGAGGGACCAGAGGAAGATTGATGACAAGGACCTTCCCCCAGAGCTGACAGAGAGAAAGCCTTCCCCTGGAGCTGGCACCCTGAATTTGGACCTCTAGCCTCCTAAATGTGAGTGACTAAATTTCTGTTTGTTAAAACCATCCACTTGTGGTATTTCTGTTATAGCAGCCCTGGATAACTAAGACAAAGGTCTTCATCTTTTTCACTGACCCTCTACTTTACAAAGCATTATGCCCTTCTCCAGGGACTGGCCCCTCCTGGTAACCTGTCCAAAGTATGTGAGATGAAATTTCACCATCCTTGCTTCTAAGAAGCGTTCTGGCTGTACTTCTTCCAAATAACCCAGTCCCAATGCCATCGAGTCGATAACTAGATTAGTTATATAACTATACTCTGTAACCGATAATATTGATTTTGCCCTTTGCCTTTATTATAAAAGATTGAAAATCTTCCTGACCTCAAAGAAAACATTCTTTTTAATTTGTCACAAGATCCACCCTAGAATTAATATAAATGAATAATCATATTAGGTACTCAGTAAAGTATAATCGAATGGCTGAAAGAACCTTTATAAAATACAAGAAGAAAAGCATTTCCTTAGCTTCTTGTAATTGTCAGTACATGGGTATTAAACTTTATTCACCTAAAGTAAAAAAAAAAGAAGACTTATTTAATCCACTCTTGCTTTCCGCTGTGTTTTTTCCCCCTTGTATGTCGATTGTGTTTGTTTGTATTGTGCTTATTTTAAGAGACTAAGAAGGAAGAAAGACTAGGAAGAATCAGTGCCCTCCATTTATTATATGACCTTCTGTTATGGATTGAGTTGTGTCCCCCCAACATGTGTGTCAGCTTGGCCAGGCTATGTGATTCCCAGTATCATGTGACTGGCCACCATTTTGTCATCTGATGTGATTTTCCTATGTGTTGTAAATCCTACCTCTATGGTGTTGATGAGGCAGGATTAGAGGCAGTTGTGTTAAGGAAGCAGGACTCAATCTACAAGATTAGGTTGTATCTTCAGCCATTCTCTTTTGAGATGTAAAAGAGAGAAGCGAGCAGAGAGACAGTGGGACCTCATACCATCAAGAAAGTAGTGCCAGGAGCAGAACATGTCCTCTGTACACAGGGTCCCTGTGCTGAGAAGCTCCTATACCAGGGGAAGATTGATGACAAGGACCTTTCCCCAGAACCGACAGAGAGAGAAAGCTTTCCCTTGGAGGTGGCACCCTGAATTCAGACTTCTAGCCTTCTAAACTGTGAGAGAATAAATTTCTGTTTGTTAAAACCATCCACTTGTGGTATTCCTGTTATAGCCCCACTAGATGACTAAGCCACTTTCTAAGTGGCCTCTCTTGCTCCAACCCTACCTCCTAATATTTTGTCATCATTACTGACAGTGTGATCTTCTACTAGTTGAATTAGTCCACTCTCTTTTTCAGGCCAAACGGCCCTTCACAATCTGTGTCTCCTGACATTTCAGCCCCATTCTCACTCCATACCTTTCTCACCTGACCTTCAGCCACACTGGGCTAAGTGCCTACGTGTAAGGTCTAGGAACCCTTTTCCCCATTCCTCCTCCTGATCCCTTCCAGGTAGAAGTTTTTGCTCTTTCACATCAGTAAAATGCCTAATTCTCTGGGTTTCCTTTCAGTCATATTCCATGACTATTGAAGGATGGCTTCAAATTTCCACCAGCTGTTCAGTGTAGCCACCAAGGAGCTCATGTTTGTCACAGCAGTAATTGGAAAGCTGTGGAATAGTGACCTTGCAGAGGGAAAAGCTTCCAAAGAAAGAGGTACTGATTCTAGAGATGTTTTAGCTTGTACGTGAAGTTTTACTTTGTGCCTACATTGCTCTATGCCCAGAATGCCTCTGTAGGCCAAGAGGGAGAGAGAGAACCTGTCAGGGTTAATAGTTCTCACTTCAGCTTTTTCTCATTCCTGACTGTGGACCTGATACTCCCTGACTCATTTCAGTTCTCACCACCTGCCCATGTGAGCATGGCCAACCCACTTAACCATTCTGTATTTGAAGTTCTTCATTTATAAATGAAGTGCATGGACTTGGTGATTTCTAAGATGACTTCCAGCTCCACAACTTTTACAAGTCAACAAGTATTTATTAAGTGCCCATTATGCTATGTACCTAGTAATATGATAGTTGCCATGAGAAATACAAGAGAAGTTTGAAGTCTAAGTGTTTATACTCTTGCTAGGAAGATAAGGACACATGAAACAATTTGGAGCAGTATAAGGTGGTGTATCATTAAGGATAAGGGCATATCAGAGAATAACTGCCCCTATTTAATCTCCCCCCACTTGCAGATTTAACAAAACAGGAAAATGTGTCAGTCATTTCAGGGGGCATCAGGGAGTAGAAAGATTGAAAAGATAGCTCCTTAATGTTTGCTGGGAAATGATAAACTTTCTGATTATCATTTCAGCCTCCCTGATATTATGTCTTACCCCAAACCCCTAATATAATCCAACTCCTTGGTTAGGGTGGAGGAAGCACAATGTGTTCTATGAGGTTGGATTTCTGGTGATCCTTTCATGGTTAGAGGGGATGAGAAACAGGTTTTCCACTATTTACTTTCGGTTGCTTAATATTTATTTAGAAAATAATGATAATTTTTGTTGCAATAGTCCCTGAATCAGAGGCCACCCTGATGTTTAATTTGATCTCTTTACACATGGCTTTGGTTCTTTTTGTTCCCTCGTGTTAGCTCTTTATAGCATTGACCCTGTTTTCTTTGATTACCCTGAACAGACAGGTCGGGATAAAGCTAATCTTGAGAACAGAGAAATTGACCTTTTCCGTAGATCAGTGGTAGCAAACTATGCTATTTATAGAATGCCCCTTCTTCTCCCTCTTTACTGAAACGTAGCTTTCCTTGATAACTGGAATCCTGAAACAGGCTGCTTGTTCTCTCATTGCCTCGTTATCCCAGATTCTGGAGATGGGTGCATGATTCTCACGGCCCTGCACCGCTACTGCCAGACCCTTCTGAAAGCCCTATCTCATTTGATCCTCATCCTGAATGATGATTCTGCTGTCCCATTCTTATCCTGGTCATCTGTGGAGCTTCAGGTCACTCCTCTACAATCGTCCTTTCCACCCTAAATCTTGATGTCATTTTGGGTGATTTCCAGATTTAACTGGGCCTTTTACATTTTTTTTACATTTAGCTGGACCTTTCCTATGCCTGGAGGCTTGGTAGCACAGTGTTTGAGAGCTATGGCTGCTAACCAAAAGGTTGGCAGTTCGAAACCACTAGCTATTCCTGGGAAACCCTGTCTTATAGGGCTGCTATGAGTTGTAATCGACTCGATCGCAACGGGTTTGGTGTTTTGGTTTTCTTATGCCTCTTCAGCATCCCTTCACCTTTTTCAAAGCAGCTATTTGAAACACATATTGTTTTCTCTGAGTCCTGGACCTAACATATCCTCACCTTCCTGCTCTTGTCAACTACTTGACTGAGAAGAGGATCCATTTGCATGAATACCCTAACATTTTTGTCTTCCGCTTCTGCTACTCCTAACTTACCTATATCCCTCTACATTCTGAACCTCTTGTATACACGTTTTTGCTCTATCCTTTTTGTCTCCTTCCCGACCTTGTTCCACTAGGGATTTTCTCTCATATCTTCAGTCTCATTTTTGACTCTTTAAACTGCCTACAAACATGGTCAAGTCTTCCCATTCAAAAAACGCAAACATTTTGCACATACAGAAAAAGAAAGAGAAAGGAAGAGGATCTACCGTGAAGTTAATGAAGTCTACATTTCAGGGCTCTTCACTTGCACAAATACCTTTGCTACCCTGTGAGGGCCCCAGCAATGTGTTTACCTAGTTGTATGTTTTATAAAATTTGTAAAAGTCGTACATTTTAATTGTAATCAGTTAAGACCTCTGTTTTATTTTTCCATTTTGAATTATCCTCCCTCATACTTCCTTTCATGGTAGGTAGTTTTGGAGTGACCATGAACATTTTTGGGTTCCTAGGAGCCCGAGTAGCCATAAGAGCTTGATAGCTAACAAAAAGTTCAGCAGTTTGAATCTACCAGCTACTCCTTGGAAACCCTATGGGGTAGTTCTACTCTGTCCTGTAGGGTCGCCATGAGTCGGAATCAACTCGACAGCAACAGGTTTGGTTTTTGGTTTGGTAAGGAGTCTTGGGGGTGCAGTGGTTAAGCACTGAGCTGCTAATCGAAAGATCAGAAGTTCGAACCTACTGGCCACTTCATGGGAGAAAGATGTGGCAGTCTGCTTCCATAAGGATTACAGACTTGGAAACTGTATGAGGCACTTGTATTCTGTCCTGTAGGGTTGCTTTGACTTGGAATCAATTCAGCAGCAATGGGTTTGGTTTTTTTCTCTTTTTTTGTAAGGAGTTCAGTTAAAGCTTAGAGTGATATACTTCTGTGTAAAGTTACATCTTGGTGTAAGAATGACTTCCAGGAATAATCTTACCAGCCACTGTGCTGACTCACTCACTTATTGTCAAATAAAGGTGAAAGGTCAGAGATTATATTGCAAAATGAATATGCCCTTCAGTACTGGAACTTTGAAGATTGTGGAGGAAAAACATGGTTCAAAATATATGAAGCAAGAAGCTAGTCTATGGAAATTTCCCTTTTACAGTAGCTCCTGGCTTCAGGATTTCTCTTGCTTCCATGCAAGGCTCATCCATACACTTAAGAGTATTTTTTATATTTTATCTAATGGTTTTATGTATTTTCTAGTGATATGATTTTATGATATATAGTCCACAATATGGAAACCCTGGTGGCATAGTGGTTAAGAACTACAGCTGCTAACCAAAAGGTTGGCAGTTCGAATCCACCAGGTGCTCCTTGGAAACTCTATGGGGCAGTTCTACTCTGTCCTGCAGGGTCGCTATGAGTCAGAATAGACTTGATGGAAATGGGTTTTTTTTTAGTCCATAATATCATTGGAAATGGAAATATTTTGTTCTCTACCTGACTAATCCCTCATCATCTGTATTTTTTACTTTCCTGACCCTTCTATCTAAATTTGATCCTTCAGTTATTTTCTCGCATAGCACTTCATAATTTTTTTCCATGGAAATTAACATAATGTATAATTATATACTTATTCATGTGATTATTTGTTGTCTGTCAGTCCCTTAGAATTAAACACCTTTGTCTTAGTTATCTAGTGCTGCTAGAACAGAAGTATCACAAGTTGATGGCTTTAACAAACAAATTTATTTTCTCATAGTTTAGGAGGTTAAAAGTCCAATACTGGAGTGCCGGTCACGGAAGCTAGAGAAATTGTAGGAAAAGCAAGGAGGTACTATAAAAGGGAAATTTCCATAGACTAGCTTCTTGCTTCATATATTTTGGACCTTGTTTTTCCTCCACAATCCTCAAAGTTCCAGTACTGAAGGACATATTCATTTTGCAATATAATCTCTGACCTTTCACCTTTATTTGACAGTTCTAGGGAAAGGCTGTCGTTCTCTGTTGGCTATGGAAGGAGGTCTTTGCCTCTTCAGCTTCTGCTTCCTGGTTCCTTGGAGATCTTTTGGCATCTATTTTACTCTCCCCTGCTCACTTGTTTCATCTCTTTTATATCTCAAAAGAGATTGACCAAAGACACACTCTACACTAATCCTGCCTCATCACATAACAAAGACAACCCATTCCCAAAAGAGATTATAACAACAGGCATAGAGGTTAGGATTTACAACACATAATTTCTGGGGACATGATTCAATCCATAGCATTCTACCCTTTGGCCCCCCAAAATTCATGTCCTTGCCACATGGAAAGCACATTCACCCCATTACATCATCCCAAAAGTCTTAAATCAACTCCAAGTCCAAAATCCATCTTCTGAAGCATCTAAATCAAATATGGGTGACACTTTAGGCATATTCCATCCTGGGGCAAGGTTCTTCTTCATCTCTTAACCTGCGAAATCTAGACTAGAAGTTATGTTTCCAAAGTACAATGGTGGAACAGACACAAGGTAGACATTTCTATTACAAATGGGAAAAATTGGAGGAAAAGAAGGGATAACAGGCACCAAGCAAGTCCAAAATCCAGCAGAACAAATTATATTAGCTCTCAAGGCCTGAAAATAATCTTCTGTTCTCTGAGACCATCTTGGCAATGGCCCTGCCCTCCAGACTCTGGGTGGAGCTCCCTCAGCCTTAGGCTTCAGCTCTGCCTTCTAGGCCTTCTGGGGTGGCAACTCTGCTCCCTCAGCTTTAGGCAGCTCCATTCTCCTAGTCCATCTGAGTGATGAACCCATCCCCTGGGCCCTCGCAGGCCCCATTATTCTGCCCCTTGGGCATGGCAGCCCCACCCCCTCAGTTTTGGCCGGTGACTTCATACCCCGGCACACCTTAACAGTAGCCCCATACTCCAGAAACAAGTTGGCGAAGATCTGACTTTTTGAAACCTAGGAGGCTGTGGTCCCACACTTTGAAATTCAGGAGACCATGGCCCCACCCTTAAAACCAAGAAGGCCCTGCTTCCTGTGCTCCTTCCAACACTTCTGCTGATCTCCAAGCTGTTCCTGGGATGATCCTTTTCTTTTCTTGGAGAACAACAGATGTACCTCCTTTGGTCTGTTTCCTGACTGTAGGACTCTAAGAGGCAGATAGAGTTCTTTCATTTTGTTCTTTCTCTGTCCCCTTCAGTCTAAGCTGATGGGTTTTCTGTGGTAGTTGGTTAGATCTATCAGTCACAGGCTTAATATCTTTAACAAAAGATTGTGTAGCTGCATCCTTGGTGAACATTCTAGAATACGTGTCCTTAGTTTGTACAATAGAATTTTCCAAATTTTTAAGTTCTGTTTTCATTTTGCACAGTTCATTTTTAAGTCCATCTCTTTCCTTTCACATTTTACTATAAGAGGCACAGAGAAACCACAAAGCCTCTTTGAGAACTTGCTTAGAAAACTCATCAGCCAGATATCCAAGTTCATCATGTAATAGTCCTACCTTCCACCAAACATTTGAACATAATTCAGACAAGGTCTTTGCCACCCCATGAAAAGCATCACCCTTCCTCCATTGTCCAGTCACATGGTCATCATTTTCTTTTCAAGCCTCACCAGAAGCACGTTTAACACCCACGTTTCGAGCAATGTTCTGTTGCTGGCGCCATATATATTCTCTAAGATGACAGAGACTTTCTCTATAGTTCTTCTCACTTCTGAGAATTGCTCTTGATATCCATAATTCTACCAACAGTCTCTTCAAGGCAAATTAGGCTTTTACTATTGTTGCTGTTAGGTGCCGTCAAGTCAGTTCTGAGTCATAGTAATCCTGTGTACGACAGAGTGAAACATTGCCCCGTCCTGCACTATCCTCACAATTGCTGCTGTGTTTGAGCCCATTGTTGCAGCCTCTGTGTCAATCCATCTCATTGAGGATCTTCTTCTTTTTCATTGACCCTCTACTTTACCACGCATGGTGTTCCTCTCCAGGGACTGATCCCTCCTGATAACATGTCCAAAGTACATGAGACAAAGTCTCACCATCCTTGCTTCTAAGGAGCATCCTGGCTATACTTCTTCCAAGACATTGTTCATTCTTCTAACAGTCTATGATATATTCAGTAATCTTCACCAAAACCATAGTTCGAAGCCATCAGTTCTTCTTTGATCTTCCTTATTCCTAGTCTTTCCTTATTCCTTTTACTATTGGACACCTTAAAAATCTTCAAGCCTCTACCCATTATCCAATTCCAAAACCTCTCCCACATTTTAGGTATCTGTTGGAGCAGCACGCCTTCTTCTCGGTACCAAATTCCATCTTAGTTATCTAGTGCTGCTGTAACAGAAATACCACAGGTTAATGGCTTTAACAAACAGAAATTTATTCTCTCACAGTTTAGGAGGCTGAAAGTCCGAATTCAGAGCACTGGCTCCAGGGGAAGGCTTTCTTTCTCTATTGGCTCTGGAGGAAAGTCCTTTTCTCTTCAGCTTATGCTTCCTCATTCCTTGGAGATCTCCATGTGTTTTGGTATCTCTCTTATCCCATCTGTCCTTGCTCACTTGTTTAAACTCTTTTATATCTCAAAAGAGACTGACTGAAGATAAACCCTACACTAATCCTGCATCATTACACAACAAAGACAACCCATTCCCAAATGGGATTATAACCACAGCCATAGAGGTTAGAATTTGCAACACATATTTTTGGGGGACATAATTCAATCCATAACAACTCTGAAGGCAGAAACCACACCTGTTTTTAAACATCAGCTCTTTGATTAAAAAAAAAAAAAAACTAATTTAATGAATAAAAATGAAATTTTGAAGCTAAATTATACAATTTCTTAAAATAAGTACTTTAAGAATTGCCCTAAAGTTAATCTAAGAAGGTACTCAGATTCTTTTATCATAGTATCTTGATAAGTCCAAAATTCCATTATATTTTCGGTGGCATCTGTTTTTTTGGAGAACTAAGAATATTTTAGGCCATTAATTCTGGCAATTTTTTTAAGGTAATTCACAATAAACTAAAAACCAAACCCATTGCCATCAAGTTGATTCTGCCTCATAGCGACTGTATAGGACAGAGTTTAACTGCCCCATATGGTATCCAAGGAGCACCTGGTGGATTTGAACTGACAACCCTTTGGTTAGCAACCATAGGTCTTAACCACTACGCCACCAGGGTTTCCAAACCAAAGGCCGTTGCCGTCAAGTCGATTCCAATTCATAGCGACCCTATTTATAATATAGAGCCGTAAAGTGAACTGAGTAGGAGGTGAAATCTGCTGTGGACTCTGAGCTCTCACTTCCTTCTGCCATCTTGACCACCTCGCTCTCCCCCTTCGCCATACCTGTCCTTTGTTCTAGATCACCGGCCTTCACCAGTTTTTCATCTTGTGTTGGTGTTTCTACCTCGTCGTGTAACTGAGAGCACTTTGTTCTTCTAAGTTATTTTGCCTTAAGAATAGATAAATCCTCTTCAGTTTACCTTAGACATGGCTGAGATTTTTTAGATTTTTCAAAAAGAACATTATTAGAAAAATAAAAGGAGGGAGGTGTTAACATGCCAGGGTGGGGAGTGAAAGCAAAGATAGGGTGACTGTTTAGTGCGAAAATTCTTTATTCTGATGGAATTAGGATAAAGCCACAGAAGGTCTTAGTGGGAGCATTGCCCTTTCTCCCTTTCTTTTCTTCAGCCCTGACTGGGGTATCTTAATCAGAATTTCCCTTACTGTTTATTGTCTGGGTATTTCCCTCTCATTCACTACTTCCTGTAGAAGTGGATGGTAGACAACTAGATTGCTGGATAGATGGAGTTATGTGGGCCTCAAGGAATTGGAAAGACTGTTGAATGGAGAGCGAATTCTAAAAGGGGAAAATGGAAAGCAAGAAAGGAAAAATCATAGAGGCTGGAATATGAGTCGTGTATGTGTGTAGGGTGTACAATTATCTGTTGGGAGAGTAATCAAAGAAAGCTGGATTTATAAGGCAGGGTCAGATTATGGATAATTTTCAGTGGTACTTTGCAGAGTTAGGATTCTAAGCATTGTGGAGAGTCAGGGTATTTCCAATTTTGCATGTGTGCAATAGAATTATTTTGCAACTCCAACTTTTTCCTACTGATTTCAACATAAGGTTGGAGTTTATTCTATTTTATTTCACATCAGGGTATTAAGGGTTTTACCGTTTGTGGAGTTTGTCCTGCGTATGTTCAGAGATCATTAATTTGCATTTAAGCTCCAACAGGTTGGGGAATTTGTGCTTGATGGTGTTTCAAAATCAGTATGTTTAGAGCCAGGATACATTTTTAACACTATTAACTAGAATACAGCTTCAACTCCTCCTTGTTTAAAAATTGGATTAAAGCGCAAGTCAACAGACCTTGGGTGGTCTCATCCTCACCCCTCAGAGAAGCAAATCCACATGACTGAACTCCTTCACAATTTGGCAAGACGGTAGCCTTCTCTCAGGAGACACCCAAGACGAGAATAGCAAGGACGTTAGAGGTCAGTTCTGAGGTAGGTTGCCAGAGAGCTTATGTGGGGGGAAATTGGTCCAAAACTGCTTTCACTCTCTCCAGCCTTAACTCTTGCTCCTAGTTGTTTCCTTTTTATAAAAATGAAAAATTACAAAATTTTCCATTGAGGTCTCAGAGGAAAAGAGAAGAATAAAATAAGGGTGCCAAAGAGTTTCAGAAATGTCAGCAAGTAAAAGAGCGAGCAGTGCCACATTTGTGGGCAGTGAGTGGTGTCAGCACCAAGACTGCTCACCCTGGCCATTGTAACTGCTGGGAACACTTGGTAGACAAGCTCTTTGCTGCATTAAAATTTAAGGAAAAAGGAGGTATGCACTCAGCTAAGCTCTAAGTTTTTTAAAACTCTGTTCCTTGGACAGTTCTTCAGACCATTTCCATTCATGCTCAAAATTTCTATGACATAATACCTCAGCATTTTCAAAGAAATTAACCTCAGTAGTTGAACTTGATCTGTTTTTTATTACACCCCAAATAACCTTCAAACCCCCCAAAGACATGCAGACCCTTCCCCCTACATTTGTGTATGTTTGCATGTGTATGGGGAGTCCCTGGGTGGTGCAAACAGCTAATGCGCTCAGCCGCTAACTGAAATGTTGAAGGTTTGAGTGCACCCAGAGGCACCTCAGAAGAAAAGCCTGGTCATCTACTGAAAAATCAGCCTTTGAAAAACTCTACGGAGCACAGGTCTACTGTGACATACATAGTTGCCATGAGTCAGGGTGGACTTGGTGACAACTGGTGACTGGGGTGTGTGTATGCGTGTGTGTGTGTGTGTTGAGGGGTGGTTTCAGCAGAGGAAGGAAAGAAAGGCAGGGAGAGAGGAAAATTCTCTTGCATTTAATAGATCTCCATCTGATGTTAAGAACCAAGCCTAGTGGAAGTATCCTGGCCGTAATTTATTCTCCTTTTTTTTCTTATAGAACATGTAGTATTTAATCAAGCGTATTGTTGTCTGGCATTATCTCTTTCCTACTTTGGGTAGTTCTTAAATGCCTTCAAAGGTAAAACTGTAAAGAGTCAAAAAGGTTACAGCTTGTGCCCACCTGCCGGCTTAGTGCTTGCCTGGCTGGCTGGCGCTTCTCCCTCTAAGTTACGCACCCCTGATGTGCGACGTACCTCATTCATTGGTTTCTCGTAGATGTCCTCCTGCCAGGGGGCAGATTTGGCTTGAAAAGCATCTCGCTGGAGAGCCTCTAGCACCTTTTTTGGAGTGACAAACCCATACTGAGCTTCCAGCAAAGCCAAATCCATTTTTTCAGCCTTTAAAATGCCTATGACTTCATCTCGAGCCTGTAGGAACAAAAGGTATTTCAGAAAGCCTGTTTTATCTACCAGCAGCCTCAGCAAGTGACTTCTTGTCGACAAATCATGCTTGGTTATAGAGCCTTTCGGAAAAGGTAGAAAAACTGCGCCCCTTCAGTCTTCTTTATAGTCTAAGTATACATTAATAATGTTCTGAAAAGGGATCACTGTACAACAATGAGAGACTTTCCGTTGTGTGTGTGTGTGTGTGTGTGTGTGTGTGGCAAGCAGATAACACGATACCCCTCAATGGACTGGCATTTGCGTTTTCAGGGACAGGAAATAAGATTCTTCTTCTTATAGCAGCTGTTTTTGGTTTTGTATGTAGATTAATAATACCAGGGCAAGTCTGGGAGCCAGTTCACATGGGGTACAAAAGCACCTATTGTGTTTAAACCCATCCAGAAGTCATCTGGGATTACGTTCCTGATACGTGCCTGTGCACTGACGCTCGTGAGCAACATGGGCAGAGGATGTGACCTTTCACAGCGTGCATTCCAATCCCATGTCCTAACGACAACCCCTGTAGATGGGATTAATTGCCTTTCAAGTTGGCAGAAGAGAATTCTGTGCGTGTCTACATACACTTTGACCCACGGATATCTATTTCTGTGGCAGCAGGCACACCAAGTGCACAATCGGCCTTCCCCTCGAAGCCTGATGGGAATGACTCCAACCCCACTGACCTGCAGTTCTCCTTCCAGAATGCTGAGGAGAAATAATAGGTCGTCTTTTGAGAGGTCTTCTCCTTGGTGGCCGTTATCACTGTGTGGCTTCTCTGACTTGGGACATGGAAGGATTGCATCCAACTCACTGGCAAGGCCTTTGCCTTGCTGTCTCTGCTTCATGTCTTTAGGACCTTGGAAACTGTGGTCTTTACTGTGTCTTGCAAGTTGCTTTTGGGGCGAGCCCTCCGTGTCACTGCTTTTGGAACGCATTCTTTAAGACCTGGAAAGAGGAAAAACAATTTGTAACTCTTAAGCCAGTGGAGTTTTAATAGGGGCACCAATTACTTTTTTAACAAGTCTGCATTCTTGTTGTATTTACCTCAGCCAAAGGCTTGATCTTTGTGATGTCTACAGCGGAGAAGGGCATTAGCTGATTCATAAATCACAGTCTTATTTACACTTCTGTTTTTAAAATCAACATTAAAAAAAATGTTTCTGCTTTGATTAAGGCCACTTGTGTGCGTGGGTAAACATTCTGTGTTTGAACTGTATCCCTCAAGCATTCCAACTCAGGAACCCAGGTCATACCTTCAACCACGGCGTAAGTGCTTACTTAAATTCAGACCTACTGAACGTAATTATAGAATGGTAAATTTGTTCATTGTTCTGACTTTCTGCAGCTTCACATTATAGCATTTCCTTCAGGAGTTTTTAGCTTATTTATTAATCTTTTAGCTTTGGTGTGTTAAGATAGAAGCATTCAAAATGACTGCTACGAAATACTTTGGGGTTTTTTTTGTGTGTGTAGTATTAAAGAAATTACAGAGACCAAGGCCGGCTTCCTGATTGTAATCTTGACATTCTGCTGAAATTCCAGGTCTGCCCTTGGAAAAGTCAAGAGTTGTATCTTTAGGACCCTCATCTCCAAAATAGGAGTACTACTACCTCCTATAGTAGTTAGCCATAAGGAAACAGTATAACAGAGATTAACGTTTGAGGGATACATTAGCACGACATCTGATTATGTAGTTATCCAAATTAACGTAAAACAGCAAGAAAAATTGTTCCACCTTTAAGGTTTCTAACGGAGAAAATACCAATTGAGCTTGGAGCCAGTTGCCATGAAGTGCTGTGAAGTGCAGCAAGTAATTAATTTTACTCATCCTTGCAAATCAGGACACTGTCATCACCACTGTTGCCTTACTTTGAGTTTTTTAAGTGTGAGCTATTGCTGTACAATATATAGTGTTACTTTGCATGTTTTCAGGCCTTATGTAAATGACATATCCAACATATCTTTCTGTAATTTGCTTTTGCATTCTGTATTATATTTTTGAGATTTATACCTATTTTCCATTTTGCTTTAGTGTATGTATTTTGATTACTATGCACTGCTTTATTATGTGAGTAGTTCATCATTTACTTATCCATTTTATTGTTGATGCACATTTAAATAGTTTACAAATTTTGCAGTATTACAAAAATGCTTCGATAAAAATTCTTGTACATTTTTTCCTGTATACATGCATTTCTCTAGGAAATACTCTCTAGGAATGAGGAGTGGAGTATGTATATTCTCCACACTCTCTCCTAAATGTACCAGTTTATAGCAGAGCATGAGAGTTCTCATTGCTCTACGTCTCCATCGGCAATTACTATTACTGGATTTTAAATTTCTCCAATTCAATGGGTTTGAAATGCCATCTTGCTTTTAAATTTAACATCCTGTATGGAATTATCTTTTCATATGTTTCTATTTTATTTTTATTGTACTTTAGGTGAAGGCTTACAGAACAAACTAGTTTCTCATCAAACAGTTAGTACACACATTGTTCTATGACACTGGTTATCAACCCCATGACATGTCAGCACTCTCCCTTCTCAACCCTGGGCTCCCTATTACCAGCTTTCCAGTTCCCTCCTGCCTTCCAATCCCTGCCCCAGGGCTGGTGCACCCCTCTAGTCTTGTTTTCTTCCATGGGCCTATTCAGCCTTTGGCTGAAGGGTGAACCTTAGGGGTGACCTCATTACTGAGCTGAAAGGGTATCCGGGGCCCATATTCCAGGGGTTTCTCCAGGCCAGCAAGTCTGGTCTTTCTTCTTAAGTTAGAATTTTGTTCTACATTTTTCTCCAGCTCTGTCCAGGACCCTCTATTGTGATCCCTGTCAGAGCAGTCAGTGCCAGCAGTACAACCATCTCGTTGTACTGGACTCAGTCTCGTGGAGGCCGTGGAGGATGTGGTCCATTAGTCCTTTGGACTAATCTTTCCCTTGTATCTTTAGTTTTCCTTGCTTCCGAAGGGGTGAGACCAGTGGAGTATCCTAGATGGCTGCTCACAGGCTTTTAAGACCCCAGGCACTACTCACCAAAGTAGAATTCTTTATAAACTACGTTATGCCGATTGAGCTTCATGGTCCCCACAGTCCTCAGCCGAGCAATTCAGTCCCTCAGGGAGTTTGGATGTGTCTCTGGATCTACCATGACTGCATTTGTGCAGGTTTTGCTGGCTTCCCCAGTATTGTGTACTGTCTTACCCTTCACCAAAGTTTCCACTTATCTGTTGTCTATTAAGTGTTTTTCATCCCCATCCCTCCCCTCCCTCGTAACCGTCAAAGATTGTTTCTTTTTGTATGTAAACTTTTTCATGAGGTCTTATATAATATTCGTCCTTTTGTAATTGACTTATTTTACTCAGCGTAAGGCCCTCCAGTTTCATCCATGTTATGAGATCCTTCGCACATTCATCATTGTTCTTTATCATTGCTTAATACTCCATTGTGTGTGTGTACCACAGTTTGATTATCCATTCATCTGTTGATGGGCATCTAGGTTGTTTCCATCTTTTTGCTTTTGTGAACAATGCTGCAATGAACATGGGTGTGCATATTTCTATTCATGTGACGACTCTTATTTCTCTAGGATATATTCCTAGGAGTGGGATTGCTGGAGCATATGGCATTTCTATTTCCAGCTTTCTAAGGAAGTGCCATATCGTTTTCCAAAATGGTTGTATCATTTTGCATTCCCACCAGCTGTGCGTAAGAGTTCCGATCTCCCTGCAGCCTGTCCAGTATTTTGCATTTCCTGTTTTATTGTTTCATGCCAGTAATGCCAGGGTGAGACAGTATCTCATTGTGGTTTTGATTTGCATTTCTCTAGAGAGCCTGAGCGTTTTCTCATGTGTCTGTTGGCTGCTTGAATGTCTTCTTTGGTGAAGTGTCTGTTCATTTTCTTTGCCCATTTTTTAGTTGGATTATTTCTTTTTTTGTAGAGGTGTTGGATTTTCTAGTGGATTTTAGAGACTTTTCATATGTTTATTGGTCATTTGAGTTTCTTCTTAAATTGCCTGCTTATCATCTGCCCATTTTTCTTTTGTATTTTTTGTCTTTTTTTCTTACAGATTTGTGGATTATGTGTTTTGCTTTTATGTTTTCCTGGTCTGTAGCTTATTTTTTCACCTTATGTATTGTGTCTTTGATGGTGCAAAAGTTTTAAATTTTAGTGTAGTCAAACTTATCAATTTTTAAACATTTTTTTCTTTATAATTAGTGCTGGAAACCAAAACATGAACAGTGGCAGTATAACAGAGCAGTTAACATCATAGACTCTGAAACCACACTATGTTATTGTTAGGTGCCATCGAGTCAGTTCCAACTCATAGTGACCTTATATATAACAGAACAAAATGTTGCCCAGTCCTGTACCATCCTTAAAATAGTAGGTATGTTTGAGCTCATTGTTGTAGCCGCAAAGTCGTTCCATCTTATTAAGGGTCTTCCTCTTTTTCGCTGACCTTTTACTTTACCAAACATGATGTCCTTCTCCAGGGACTGGTCCCTCCTAATAACATGTCCAAAGTAAACAAGACAAAGATTCACCATCCTTGCTTCTAAGGATCGTTCACACTATCCTTCTTCCAAGGCAGATTTGTTCATTCTATGCAGTCCATAAAAAAAAAATCCATAGCACATTCCATATTCTTCACCAACACTGTAATTCAGATGTGTCAGTTCTTCTTCATTCTTCTTTATTCATTGTTCAGCTTTCACATGTATATGGGGTGATTAAAAACACCATGGCTTGGTTCAGTGGCACCTTAGTCATCAAAGTAACATTTTTGTTTTTTTACGATTTTTAAAGAGGTCTGTTGCAGCAGGTTTGCCCAATGCAATACGTCATTTGATTTCTTGACTGCTGCTTCCATGGGCATTGATTATGAATCCATGTAAAATGAAATCCTTTACAACTTCAATATTTTCTCCATTTATCATGATGTTGCTTATTGGTCCAGTTGTGAGGATTTTTATTTTCTTTGTGTTGAGGCATAATCCATACTGAAGGCTGTAGCCTTTGATCTTCATCAGTGAGTGCTTCAAGTCCTCTTCACTTTCAGCAAGCAAGTTGTATCATCTGCACATCACAGGTTGTTAATGAGTCTTCCTCCAATCCTGATGCTGCATTCTTCTTCATATAGTCCAGTTTCTCAGATTATTTGCTCAACAAATAAAAGAGCTGAACAGGAGATTTCAAAGGGTGTCTCGAGAAGACAAAGTAAAGTATTATAATGAAATATGCAAAGACCTGGAGTTAGAAAACCAAAAAGGGAAGAACATGC
Source organism: Elephas maximus indicus (assembly GCF_024166365.1). Classification (NCBI taxonomy): domain Eukaryota; kingdom Metazoa; phylum Chordata; class Mammalia; order Proboscidea; family Elephantidae; genus Elephas; species Elephas maximus. The sequence continues at coordinate 70,669,118 of NC_064836.1, forward strand.
TCAGAACCAGGGTCCCTAAGTTCAAATCCTTACTCCATTACTGATTGCCTGTATCACATTCCTAAATGGTTCTTGGCTGAAAGCAGAGAATACCAGAAAGATGTTTACCTGTGTTTTATTGCCTACACAAAGGCATTCGACTGTAGATCGTAACAAATTACAGATAACATTGTGAAGAATGGGAATTCCAGAGCGCTTAATTGTGCTCATGAGGAACCTGTACATAGACCAAGAGGCAGTCATTCAAACAGAACAAGGAAATAGTGCATGGCTTAAAGTCAAGAAAGGTGTGCAACAGGGTTGTATCCTCTTACCATACTTATTCAGTCTGTATGCTGGGCAAATAATCCCAGAAGCTGAACCATATGAAGAAGAACATGGCATCAGGATTGGAAAGAGCAACCTGCAATATGCAGGTGACACAACCTTGCTTGCTGAAAGCAAAGAGGACTTGAAGCATTTACCGATGAAGATCAAAGACTACAGCCTTCAGTATGGATTATACCTGAACATAAGGAAAATAAAAGTCCTCACAACTGGACCAATAAGCAACATCATGATGAACGTCAGAAATATTAAAGTTGTCAAGGATTTCCTTTTACTTGGATCCACAATCAACACCCATGGAAGCAGCAGTCAAGAAATCAAATGACATGTTGCATTGGGCAAATCTGCTGCAAAAGACCTCTTTAAAAGTGTTCAAAAGCAACAATGTCATTTTAAGGACTAAGTTGTGCCTGACTCAAGCCATAGTGTTTTCAGTTGCCCCATATGCATACGAAAGCTGGACAATGAATAAGAAGACTGAAGAAGAATTGATGCATTTGAATTATGGTCCTGTTGAGGAATATTGAATATACCATGGACTGCCAGAAGAATGAACAAATCTACCATGGAAGAATTACAGCCAGAATGCTCCTTAAAAGCAAGGATGGAAAGACCTCATCTCACGTACTTTGGCCATGTTATCAGGAGGGCCCATTTCCTGGAGAAGGACTTCATGCCTGGTAACACAAAAAAGGGCCATTAAAAAAAGAGAAACACTCTTAAAGAGATGGATTGATACAGTGGCTGCAGCAATGGGCTCAAACATAACAATGATTGTGAGGATGACGCAGGACCAGGCAGTGTTTCACTCTATTGTATATAGGGCTGCTGTGATTCGGAACTGACTCAATGGCACCTAAGAACAACAACATACCACTTTGGGCAAGTTACTTCGTACCTCTGTGCCTCTGTTTTCTCATCTGTAAAATGGTGATGATAGTAATAGTATGCCTGTAACCTAAGGTTGCTGTAAGGATTAAATGAATTAGCACATGTCAAATGCATACAATGTGGCTGATACTAAACTGGCATTCAATAAACATTCACTTTAATGTTTAATGTTATTATAATTGACTTTTATTCCCTAAAATTTTAATGTAAGCCTGTATTACCTTTATAGTTAGAAAAAAGTATTAAGAGAAGGAAAAAAAGTTCTTTCGATCGTCTCTTTCATCTAATGAGATGTGAGCCCTGAGTATGGAAAAGGAAAAAAAAAGTTTGAAAGAATAGCTATATGGTATCTTAGCCTGGGTACTCCATTGAAGAAGTGATTCTCGCCAGCCCCAGCTCGTTGGCAGCACTTTTAAGATAACCTGAGTGTTGAGATAGTTTAGGAACCTGAGGTCTTCACCGGCAACCAGGCAGGCGTTCCATTCATCCATCCCTCTCTCCTCCCATTCTTCCATAAGCATTCATTGAAGGTCCACTGTGTGTCATGCCTGAGTCAGTTATTAATGGTGTGGCTTCACTACTTCTCTCAGTACATGTGATACATTTTACCCAGAAGTTTTATGTGACTCGTTCCTAAAACTGGGGTCATGAAAAGTACACTGAACTAGGCAGAAGTCAGGGGAGAAAGGAGTTCTGTCCCAGATCAGCCGTGGGACTTAGTTAACGACATTGACCCTCTCTGGGCCCAGTATCCTGATCTGTGAGGTGAAGGGCTGGGTAGGTGATCTCTAGGACTTCTTTCCCCCATGATTTATGATTCTTGCCACTGGGCCTTTCTTCTAGCATAGGTTGTCAGAAGTATACTTAAAAGAGATGGGTTCGTGGGTCTGCATCTTATTGGAAATCCACAGAACTCTAAATATGGATATGCAGTAAAGCTTTATTTGATGATTTCTACCAGAGGAGAGATTACAATTAGAAAAAGAATTTTTAAGAAAAGAACACCAGTATTAATTTTTAGCTAAGGATCATTTTATATCCTCACCTTAACAATCAGACTGTAAAAACAGAACTTGAACGTGATCATTGCCTTACATGTTTCTTATTTACATGTTTTATTTGTCAGTAACAGACCAACTGTCAATTGATACTAGTGAGACTTCACCTTGCTTTGAAGTTGCAGTAGTCTCTGGAAACATTTAAAATATTCAGTTTTAAAATGAACGAGTCATATAATGTGCTTTTTGTTATAACTCACACTCACTACTTCTGTTACACATTTATGTGCTCTGTTGGCTATCGGGGATAGAAGGACAATGGTGCCGGTGAAGGCGGTGGTGGTGCCGGTGAAGGCGGTGGTGGTGCCGGTAAAGGCGGGGTGGTCCCGGTGCTGGTGGTGGTGGTCACGATAATGGTGCGTTTGTCGTTAGTTGCTATCGAGTCAGTTCAGACTAACGGTGACCCTGTGTGTGCAGAGTAGAACTGCTCCATGGCGTTTTGAAGGCTGTAACCCTTCGGAAGCAGATTGCTAGGCCTGTGTTCCAAGGCACCCCTCAGTGGGTTTGAACCACCAATCTTTTGGCGAGGATTCGAGCACTTAACCATTTGCACCACCCAGGGCTATTTGTTGTTGAGCATTTACTATGTGCCATGCACTCTTCTAAGCATTTTTTATGTGTTAACTCACTCAACTGTCACGACAACCCTATGAGGTAAGGAGGTTAGGTAATTTGCTGAAGGTTGCACAGCTGGTAAGTGACAGAACTGGGATTTGAGTCCAGGCAACTGAGCTCCAAAGCCTGCAGTCTCAAAAATCAAGTCATCGTGCCCTTACGCTGCACTGCCTAAGACAGCTGCACGCTGATGATGTCCTGTGCCCTGTCTGAAAAATGGTTGTAGCCTGGCTGGAGAGACTATTTATAAATAATTACAGTAGGGATGGACGATGATCTGTGGCAGCAGTCATCACTGAGTCTTTTCTTGGTAGCCAGGGAAGCATTCACTTATTTGAGAAAGCAAAGGATAGAGAAAGGATATTTTTACTTGGGTATGGGAGGTTAGGGGTGTGTGCAGTATGACTGGGTAAAGCCCTATTACATGTTCATTTATTTCTTTAGTTATGAATTATGTCCATGTACTAGTGTATTAACATATTATGTACTTTATGAAAACGTATTTCAGAAATAAAAAAGGGAAAAAAGTATAACATTTCTAATTATTTTTCTACCACCCTTGAGGATTGTCTTGAACACCAGAGGGAGATGCTTGCTCTGGGCTGTAGGAATAATGGAAGGTTGTTAAGTAGATTAGATACAATCAAAATAGATAAATGTTACATGCTGCTTTATTTATAGATAAGTTGTACCTGAGGTCCAGGCCGTCCATGTCTTCTGTTATTATTAATCTCCCTCCACATCTACCCTGGGGTACCTGGCCTGGCGTTCCATGGGTGTTCAACAGGGTGACTGGTTTCCTGCTTCTACCTTGTGGCCTGCTGCCCCAGATGTATGCTGCTGCTTAACAAACCACCCCAAAGCTTAGGTAGTGGCTATACAATAATGGCTCAGAATTCTGTGGATCACTCCACGTTTTCATCTTGTAGCCGTGCTGAAGCTAGATGGACTAAGATGGGCTCATTCCTGTATCTGGCTGTCAGCTAGTTGGGCTAGGCAGCCTCAGCTAGGTTTTCCTATCTGTTCCATGTGGCCTCTCATCCTCCAGTAAGCTAGACTGGGCTTCCCCACTTGGTGACCTTAGGACGGATTCCCAAGAATATGAGGGCAGATGCTTCAAGGCCTCAGTTTATTGGTCAAATAAGTCATGAGGCCATTCCAGATTCAAGAAGTAGGGAGATAGATTCCACCTCTGAATGGAAGGAGCCGCAAGTTCAATTGCAAAGGAATGAAAGGAGTTACTGCAGCAGTCTACCATACCTACAGGTGAGGTTTCTGTGAAAATCTAATAAAAGTATAGTTTTAAAGAGAGGTAAGGTGTTTTGGAGCCCTGATGGTGCAGTGGTTGAGAGCTACAGCTGCTAAACAGAAGGTCAGCAGCTCGAATCCACCAGCCGCTCCTTGGAAACCCTACGGGGCAGTTACTCTTCCCTATAGAGTTGCTATGAGTCCGAATCAACTTGATGGCCACGGGTTCAGTTTGGTTTTGGTAAGGTATTTTTGACATTTCTTTTACCTTCCTGGAAGCATAAGGTTATTTTTTATTGTTTCTGTGATTCATTCCTGTGTTTTCCTTTTTCCCACATTTTCCCATGTGGAGCAATAGCCTTCTGGTAAGCATCAACTTCTATTCTAGTCAGTTGGATTCCTCTGCCACCATTAATTTTAACAAAACATGCCCCCTAGGATTCCAAGATAATGTAAGCTTCTGTTTAGCAGGGTGGTTTGCTAAGCATTGCTCATAAGTAGTGCTCTTTGAGTTTAAGGCAACCTTGAGCTGCAGCAGAAGACTGAGTGGAGCTCTGCACACTTTCTAACTCCTCTCACCTCACTCTGAAGGTAGGTTAGGTGAGACCTGCCAGGGGAGCAAAGGCCATTTGCAATTGATATTTACAAGTGGTAAAAAGGAATGACTTAAAGCATTTTTTTTACTGTGTTTGTTATTCTTTTTAAGTGATGAGGGTTTTTCTAAGACCACCAGTCCTCTTGGGGGACTAAGGGGTAGTAGCATCAACATTCTTGTGATTAATGAAGCGGCACTCATTTGGATTTGTGATCTGTTATCAGACCCATCGTGTGCAGGCCTCTGGTCAACTGAGGAGCGTGTGTCTCGCCTGTTGACAGTGGTGGAGTTCCTTACCCCTCTGCCAACAACCATGAAATGATCCAGTAGTGAGAAGTAATTACGTATTGAGAGGAAGAAGACAAAGACTTGAATTTGATGATACTCCCATGATTTACATTATCAGTGACTTCATTTTTTCTTTTGGCAAATTCTTAGTGCATCGGTGCTTTGCCCAGGGGTGCATACTGTGGAAAAGAAAAATTTTGTAATAGCAACAGTGGTTTGGGATTTTCAGGTTACCAAAAAAAAAAAAAAAAGGAGGGGAGAGGGGGTTGGTGTGAAAAGTTGCTTTTGTTTCTACTAAATAATAATGCAAGCCTTACTTCTTTCAAAAAGTTCTGGCAGTGACCTAATGCCTGATGCTTTTACAAGGAGGAAACCTGCGTAGTTGACAGTTTAACACAGTCTAACGTGTTGTTGTCTGTGACCATCATAGCCATACAGTGGTGGCCTTCAGGAGTGTAAAGAGCAGTGGACTGAGTATCAGGAAACCAGGGTTCTGATCCCAGTTCTGCCTTTAATTAACCAGGTCCTGGGTTGCTGCTTATAAAATAAGCGTGGTGGACTAGGTTGGCCCCACAAGGTTATTCAGCATGGACAAGGACCAGAAGTTCTTTCCCTTGACTGCTGCCCTCTTCCTCACCCCCTAACAGATCCTCTGACAACAGGGTTGGGGCTGAGACTAGATGATCTCCAAGGTCCTGGGACTTCCCGCTTTAGAATTCTGTAATTTTCTGTTGTCTTGTATCTATGGATACAAATACAGTGCATTTGGCAGTAAAAGTGAATTCTGCTTTGTTTTCCTATGTGGTGACCTCACTTGGTTTTTCTTGGGTTGAAGTTGGTTGAAATTATGGCGGGTCTTGGTGAGGATGCGTCCATACAGGAAGATGACAAGTAGAGAATTTGCAGTTATTTACTTAGTTACAGGAAATGGCTAATGTAAGTAGCGGCCTAGTCTACCCACCACCTCCCCCTTCATACACACACCTCTGGCCAGTTCCTTACTCTGAAAGTTAAGTTTTCTTATTCTTTATTAATTTTGTATCTCAAAAATTACCTGTTCTACATAATTAGGTGTCATTTTAAGAAAAAAAAAGTTAGTCTTCGTGTGCCTGTTGATTTTCATATTTGAATGGTGGAAAAGGTCAGAGGACAAGAGGATATTTTGCTTACATATGTTAACTTGGAAAAGCCTCAAGGAAAGAAATGGTTTTTCATCTTGAGCACCTACTGAGGTAGCCAATCAAAACTACTCCAATTTAGAGGGAAACAAAAAAAAACTACGACTATTAATAATAATAAAACGAAACCCATTGCCATTGAATCAATTCCAATTCATGGCAACCGCCATGTGTTACAGAGCAGCACTGCTATCTAGGGTTTTCTTGGCTGTAATCTCTATGGAAGCAGATTGCCAGGCCTTTCTTCCATGGTGCCACTAAATGGGTTCAAACTGCCCACCTTTAGGTTAGTTGATGAGAGCAAACCATTTGCACCACCCGGGGACCTACCGTAATAACAGTTAACGTTTATTTGTTGTTGTTTGCTGTCGAGTCGATTCCGACTTATAGTGACTGTATAGGACAGAGTAGAACTGCCCCATCGGGTTTCCTAGACTGTAATCTTTACAGGAGCAGATAGCCAGGTCTTTTCTCTCACCAAGTGGCTGGTGGGTTCAAACCACCTATCTTTATGTTAGCTGCCGAGCTTTTAACCACTGTGCCACCAGTACTTACCAAATATACTGGCCTTGTTCTAAATGCTTTCCTTGGATTAGCTGATTTAGTTGTTTCAGAAACTGTTATGCCCATTTTATAGAGGAGTAAATTAAGGTTTGGAGCTGTTAGATAGCTAGCTTCCTGAAGGTCACACTGATAGAAAGTGGCAGAGCCACTTGGCAGTCTGACTTGGGCAGTCTGACTGTAGAAGAACCCACCAAATCCCTGTGCTTCATGTACTTAGTCATGCTCTCCTAAGAAAGCACACTTACTAAAGCCTCGCTATCGTTTCACAATGGGCCCACGCATAACAATGATTGTGAGGATGGTGCAGGACCAGGCAGCGATTCATTCTGTTGTGTGTAGGGTTGCTGTGAGTCAGAACCTACTGGACTGCACCTAACAGCGCAACAGCAATGGCTTAACATTAATTTATTCAACAAACATATACTGAGCACCTACTATGTCAGGTACTATACTAGGCGATTTTGTTTTAACTAGCCTATTTTCATATCCTGACTTACATTCTATTTGCTTATTAGACACAATGAATGCTAGTTGTCATGGATTGAACTATGTCTCCCCAAAAATGCGTGTATTAACTTGCTTAGGCCATGATTTCCAGTATTCTGTGGTTATCTTCCATTTTGTGATTATAATTTTATGTTAAAGAGGATTAGGGCAGGATTATAACACCACCCTTACCCAGGTCACATCCCTGGTCCAAAGCAAAGGGAGTTTCCCTGGGGTGCGGCCTGCACTGCCTTTTATCTCGCAAAATATAAAAGGAAAGGAATGCAAGCAGAGAGTTGGGGACCTCACACCACCAAGATAGCAGCACTAGGAGCAGAGCGTGTCCTTTAAACATGGGGTGCCTGAACCTGAGAAGCTCCTCGACCAGGGGAAGATTGAGGACAAGGGTCTTCCTCCAGAGCTGACAGAGAAAGCCTTCTCCTGGAGCTGACGCCCTGAATTTGGACTTGTAACCTATTAGACTCTGAGAAAATAAATTTCTCTTTGCTAAAACCATCCACTTGTGGTATTACTGTTATGGCAGCAGTAGGTGACTAAGACATAAAGAACTACACAAAAATCTGAATGAAATAAATTCACAAACTCCTGGCGTTTTAGCAATTGGCCCATGCAGTTGAGATGTTTTATTTTCATAGTTATTTATGTGCATAAATTATATATAAATGCACTGTTACTCTTAAACTTTAATATGCTTTTTATGGTTTGTTGGCATTTTGGGGTGATAGGAGGCATGGCATAATGGAAGGTGCCTGGGAATGTGGAATAAATGGAACTGGGCTTCAGTCACTGCTCCACCATGTTAACTCTGTGACCTTGAACAAGTTACTAAATGTCTGTAAGCCTTCAAATGTAAAATGGTGATAATGGTACCTGCTAATAGCTTTGTTCATGCTTGGTGAGCACAGAGTCCCTGTTGTTCATATGAGTATCTCCAGTGTCCAGCAGAGTTGGACCTCAGCAAACATTTATGAATGACTGAATCATGCAGTCCTTAGCAGTGCTGGTTGGCTCTGAGTAGGAACTGCCTCGAGGTAAAGATGATTCACCTGTGAGCACATTGGCTAGACATTTGGAAAAAAGGTACTCAGAGTCTAATAGAAGGACCTGATGTGTATGGATCTCTTACCATGGGCATACCACTTTTTCTAAGTGCTTTGTGTGTATTATCTCATTGAATCTTACAAGAAGGAGGCCTGGTGGTGCATTGGTTAAAGCGCTCAGCTGCTAACCAAAGTCAAGCAATTCAAGATGTGATAGTCTGCTTCCCTAGAGATTTCACCCTTGGAAACCCTATGGGACAGTTCTACCCTGTCCTATAGGGTCACTGTGAGTTGGAATAGATTCGACAGCAATGGGATTTAATCTTAAAAAGAGTTTTAGCCTTCAGTAGATTAAAAGACTGCAGGAAAAGGCTTGATAAAGGTAAATTAATGGGAGAGATTCTCATAGGAGATATCAGAAACAAAGAAATAACTATTTCAGGGAAAAAATCCAAACTAAACCTGTTGCTGTTGAGTCGATTCTGATTCGTAGCGACCCTACAGGACAGTAGAACTGCCCTATAAAGTTTCCAAGGAGTGGCTGGTGGATTTGAACTGCCGACCTTTTGGTTAGCAGATGTAGCTCTTAACCACTATATCACCAGGTTTTCCATTTCAGGGTAGTTAGTCTGGTATATACACAAAGCTCATAGAATCTCTGTGGGTGAGTGTGTGCGTGTGCGCGTACACACATGCCTGTACTCACGTGCTAGATGAAGAAGTGAGGCTAGATCCCCAAGACTAACTAGAAATCTCTAGTTTATTTCAGTGGATTTTGAAAACCTTTAATCATATATACCCCCACTTTCTGCTGTCCCTCCCCCATTTTCCACGCACACCCTCACATGCATAAAATTTACTGAGCGTCCAGTAAAACAAAACCAAATCCATTGCCATCAAGCTGATTCCCACTCATAGCAGCCTTATAGGACAGAGTAGAACTGCTCCGTAGGGCTTCCACGGAGGTCATAGCAACCTTATGGGACAGAGTAGAACTGCTCCGTAGGGTTTCCACGGAGGTCATAGCGACCTTATGGGACAGAGTAGAACTGCTCCGTAGGGTTTCCACGGAGGTCATAGCGACCTTATGGGACAGAGTAGAACTGCTCCGTAGGGTTTCCACGGAGGTCATAGCGACCTTATGGGACAGAGTAGAACTGCTCCGTAGGGCTTCCACGGAGGTCATAGCGACCTTATGGGACAGAGTAGAACTGCCCTGCAGGGTTTCCACGGAGGTCATAGTGACCTTATTGGACAGAGTAGAACTGCCCTGCAGGGTTTCCAAGGAGTGGCTGGTGGATTCAAACTGCTGATCTTTTGGTTTAGCAGCTGTAGCGCTTAACCACTGTGCCACCAGGGCACCTTTTTTGGTTTAACCTTTATGGAAGCAGACTACCAAATCTTTCTCCCACAGAGAAACCCACTGTCCCAGAGAGTGCCCATAGCGATGAATTGTTTTGATGGCAAAAGTAAGTCTGTGCTAACTGCAGGTCACTCACAGCCAAGGGACAAAGCTGGAAGTGATCTAGAACCTTAAACTTGAATGTGTTTAATGTCCTTACTTTGCTGAGTTTAGGGAGCAGCGTGTCCTTTAGCTTTACATTCCTACTTGTATCTCCCCCCCCTTTCTGCATGGAATCATTAAGCTATGACCTCCTTCCCTTGACGGGAACTGGAAAGACATGTAGTAAGGTTACGGGGTTCTAAGCAGAGCTGGTTGACCCTTAATATTAACTGTGTCATGGTAAATATGATTCATCTATGACAATACTGGCTATAAATACACATTAATGATCCTCAGTGCAGAGCAGCCAGGTTGCGCTTGAATGGCCACATTAGGGAAAAAAGTCCTGTTGAGTATTTTGTTTGGTCTCTCTTGATATATACCCATTGCCATCGAATTGATTCCAACTTATAGCGACCCTATAAATTGTTTCCTTTTATTGCCCTAGTCAACCACATTTGAAGACACTAAGCCCAGCCAGCTGCAATAAAGCTATTCGATGGCTAAAAAAAGATGCATTGAAAACCAGATAACCTAATTTAGCGATTGGCCTCTTTATCTTTTTCTCCCATTTTCAGTAAAAATTACTGAAACATACCCTTAATAGTCTTTTCTCTTGTAGGGTACGGACAGGGCTTCAGAGAGGGGAATGGAAAGTGGGGTTGTCTGATTCAGGTCCATACGCCCAATGATTTTGAGTCCCAAGAAAAAGTCCAGTCACAGGAAGAGAAGAGTGAACTAGGTTTAGAAGACAGCTCTGAGCCATCCATCCATACAGTACCCAGCTCTCAGGATATCCCATTGTCATGGATTGAGTTATGTCCCCCCAAAAATGTGTGTATCAGTTTGGCTGGGCCATGATTCCCGGTATTGTGTGATTTTCCTATACGTTATAAATCCTTCCTCTATGATGTTAATGAGGCAGGATGGGTGGCAATTGTGTTAGTGAGGCAGGACTCAACCTACAAGATTGGATTGTGTTTTGAGGCAATCTCTTGAGATATAAAAGAAAGAAGCCAGCAGAGAGACAGGGGGACCATACCACTAAGGAAGCAGTGCCAGGAGCAGAGCACGTCCTTTGGAGTTGGGGTCTCTGCAAGGGAGAAGCTCCTAATCCAGGGGAAAATTGATGAGAAGGCCAATAGAGAGAGAAAGTCTTCTCCTGGAGCTGATGCCCTGTGTTTGGACTTTTAGTCTACTTTACTGTGAAGAAATAAATTTCTCTTTGTTAAAACCATCCACTGTGGTATTTCTGTTACAGCAGTGCTAGATGACTAAGACACCCATGATCACCTGCTCCGTTTTACACAGCGCTGCATGTCAGAAAGTGTTTCTTTGTTGTGATCTGAAATCCAGCCCCCAGGAACTTCAGTTTGTTTATCCCAGTTCTGCTTCCACAACTATATCAAGCAAAGCCATTCTTCTCGCTACACTATAGTCCGTCAACAAGAGTTGTATTCTCCTTTTTCCCAAAGCGTGCACCTGCTCAGTTTCTTCAGCCATTCCTCACACCACCTAGTTTCCATCCCCCTCGCCCAACACACTGGCTCTCACACACATTGTCCTCCTTTAGACACACACTTCACTAGGCTAGGGTTTTCCTTAGAGAAATGCATGAAATTAGGCATTTCCTAAATATTAAACACAATTAAAGCATTGGACTGGTGAGAGTAAATATTTAGGGAAGATCTCAGCAGTTCTGATTTTGGAATTTTAAGTAAACCCACTGCCATCGAGTCGATTCCGACTCACATTTTAAGTAAAAGATCCAGAAATTGGATAGGAGGCGTATAATGAAAGCTTCTTCCAGTTTAGGCTACCTGGTGAGTGCTTATAAAAATACCTTTCATGTATACATTGCTTGATACATCCATAGAACAGGTGATTGTCCCATTTTGTAGGTGAGGCATTTAAGATTCAGAAAGGGTAAATAATTTGAGCTAATAAATGTTGGACCAGAGATGAAAACATAGGTATTCTGAGCCCCCGTGTTCTCTCTGTGCGCCTTCTGGAGTCTTCAGCACTCACAGTCTTTTTTTAACTTGAATGTTGTTTTTGGTTGCTTTGTCCACTCACTAAGTGTTACAGTCAGAGCTGCTGGGCTGTAGATACAGAATAAACAGCCTGCCGATGAGGTCTAATAGAGCAGACTTACATCATGGCTTTTCTTAGCTGTGTGTTCTGAAGAAAGGACAAAAAGAAATATAAAAATCTCAGAGTATAAATAGTTGGTTTATCCGAGTTTTCCATTACAAACCAGTGGCTCTTTAAAGATTCTTTTTTCATTTACGGTTGAAACAGGGCTGGGAATGTTTTCCAGATCTTTGTGGAATGGAGCAGAAAAAGCAAATTATTTTCATATAGTCCAAGTTAACCTTTAAATACATTTTTAAACGCCATACTCCCAGTACTAGATCAGAACTCTTGAAAATCATACGATTCTTTTAACAGTTTTCAAACTACATCACTTTCCATATTTCTTCCAATTCCGCTCTCTGGTTTTTCTAAGAAATACAACAACATTGAGCTGGTCACTTAACCTTTCTCTTCTCTTTGGATTTTTGTCCATGGGGCCTTTGGAGCCAGTTTTGTCCCATCCCCTTATTCGCAGCTGAGGCCCAGTGACGTTAACTGAGGTGCCTGTGGTTACGCCCAGAACCAACACCGCCCAGAACCAACACCAGAGGCCAGATCTTTTTCCCCCAGCTCTTTAGCCCTTTCCATTTCAATACTCCTTGTTTGTAGGCCAAACCCTATTTCTTCAGCTCTAGAAATGCAAATCCTAAAAGACAAAATGCACCTTTGAGAATACCCAAAGTCTCTCGCATGTCTTTGGTATATTTCTCAACCCTTCCTCACCATTTAGGTAACAGTAGGTCACCTTGAATGCCTTTGGGCCTCCTCTTGGCTAGACCACCCCAGCGTAATAAAGAGCTCAGAGATGAACAAGAGATTCAGAGGAGGGCAAGAGTTCCTATGTGTGGATTCTAACGTGATATCTTCCCTTCGTCCTCTTTTGTCTCAAGACCGGTGACTAGAATAAAGAGATTGTGTGATGCAGAGGAAATGTTGCAAACCCGAAAAGCCCCTGGACCTTGCACACATTTTACTTCCCCTTCTTTCTCAGCATCTCAGGGATACAGTCAGCCCTCGATATCCACAGATTCCACATCTGCAGGTTCAACCAACCGCGAATTGAAAGTTTTTGGGAAAAAAAGAAAGTTGCATCAACCAAAACTTGAATTTGCCTGTGCGCAGAGCGCTAAGCTGAACAAGCAGTGATGTGCAGGCATCCCCTGCCGTAGCCTCCCACCCTCTCACAGATGCTGGATCTCTCTCCAGCATTCGCTGTTTGAGCAGCCTTCACCTCGCTTCTCCTTCATTTGCTATTCATGTTGGGTACACCCTTTGTTTCTGTGAAAAAAAAAAAAAAAAGCCTCCTTAAAAGCAATGAGGCATTAAAAGTAGAGCAATCCCTCAAATGCTAAGTGTGAGGGTTGAGGAGAGCAAGAGGAAGACATTTCAGGCTGGTAAGGAACAGCTGGCTAGCTCTTTAAAGCACTACATACAGCCTCCAGAACTGCAAGACCACGGGGAATCCGCGTCCTTCCAGAGCAAGTCTTCCGTTGTGATGAAACAACTCTTTACATAGCGTTTACACCGTTTACACCGTATTAGGTATTATAAGCAATATAGAGATGGTTTAAAGCATGCAGGAGGATATGCACAAGTAATATGCAAATGATACACCATTTTATATAAGGGACTTGAACATCCTTGGATTTTGGTATCTGCAGAAGGTCGGGGGTGGGGGTAGGGGGTCCTGGAACCAATTCCCTGCAGATACTGAGGGAGGACTGTACTCAGTATATCTTTCTGTAACTGGGAGGAAGTTTAACTTTTTGTCTCCTAGGCATGTAAATCTAGTCTGACACATTTACACTGTTTCCTCTTAGAGAAGAGAAGGAAACTTTTACAAGGCTCTTACTATGTGCTAGAAATATGATTGCCCCTTTCTATTCCTTGTGTCTTTTTAAAATTTAGACACATGGAATTGGTGTTATTCTCCTTATTTTACAGATAAAAAAAAAAAACTGAGTGTTGAGCAACTCACAGGTTAATGTGTTAAAAATATAGGTATATGACAATACAAAATATTCATAAATAATGTCCATAGTACAAAGTGCTTTGGGAGAATTTGGGAGGGAGAGACTAATGCTGCCAGAGGGACATAGTGAAGGCACCTCAGGTGAGCTGGGCTTTGGAGGATGAGAAAGAGTGTTCAGGTCACGAGTACAGGTAGAAGGTGGATGAAATACACAGTGTGGGGGGAATGTTCCATTGTCCCTGGGACTAAAGGAAAGGAGGTGTGCACTGGTGAAAGTCGAGGACAGAAAAAGGTAGACTGTGGGCACCTCATTACAGAGCTGCTTACCACAGTGAAAAGGAAACAACCAAGTGCCCAACAAATAATAAAATAAAAAACAAACCCATTGCCATTGAGTCAATTCCGACTCAAGGCAACCCTATAGAACAGAGCAGAACTGCCCCATAGGGCTTCCAAGGAGCAGCTGGTGGATTCCAACTGCTGACCTTTTGGTTAGCAGCCAGGCTCTTAACCACTGCACCACTAGGGCTTCCAACAAATAATAGGGACTAATTACCTGAATCATGTCAAGTTTTCAAAGAATATTTAATGATGTCAGGAAATATTTATAATATATAACGTTAGGTTAAAAAATTATAAAAAGAAGTTGATTCATCTGTTCAATCATATTACTTTCACATTTGTGGAGGCTTTTTCAGAACATGGAGAGATGAGTGAAATAAAGATTTGAAAGTCATCAAGAAGGCAATAGGGAGTGAGATTGCCCATGATTGTGAGAAAAGAAGACCAAAGAAAAATTTTCTTTTTCTTACAGAATTTTTTTTTATTATTATACTTCAGATGAAGGTTTCCAGAACAAAGTAGCTTCTTATTAAATAATTAGTACACGTATTGTTTTATGACATTGGTTAACAACCGCACAACATGTCAGTACTCTACCTTTTCAACCTTGGGTTCCCTATTAACAGCTTTCTTGCCCCCTCCTGCCTTCTAGTCCTTGCCCCTGGGCTGTTGTGCCCACTTAGTCTCGTTTTGTTTTATGGACTTGTCTAATCTTTAGATGAAGGGTGAACCTCAGGAGTGACTTCGTTACTGAGCTAAAAGGATATCCGGGGGCCATACTCTTGGGGTTTCTCCAGTCTCTGTCAGACCAGTAAGTCTGGTCTTTTTTTGTGAGTTAGAATTTTGTTCTACATTTTTCTCCAACTCTGTCCAGGACCCTCTATAGTGATCCCTGTCAGAACAGTCAGTGGTGGTAACCAGGCACCATCTAGTTGTACTGGACTCAGTCTGGTGGAGGCCATGATAGTTGTGGTCGATTAGTCCTTTGGACTAATCTTCCCCTTGTGCCTTTAGTTTTCTTCATTCTCCCTTGTTCCCGACGGGGCATTACTGCAAATCGCGGGTTCGAGCCACCTGTCGCAAAGCCAATTTTGAGGCAGGAAAAGGTAAGCAGTAAGAGGGCTTTATTGAATACTGGTATTCAAGAGACAGAGTGGGTCAAATTTTTCCCAAATTCTGTCTAATTCTAAAGAGCTAGCAGGAGAGTTTTATATGGGGAAGGTCAGGGTTACCTAATGTTTTGAGCACGTAGTCCACAGATGGTCTAATACATCACAAAACAACTACAAGAAACTCTTTATTAAACTAAAGATATGCCTGTCAGACATCTGGACTCTAATCAGTATGTTTGTAACAGGCTGAAAAAACTCACATAAGAATCTCTCAGCTAGTTCTGTCAAGTCTGCTCTAGCTGAGATAGGGAGCAAAAAAGAAAGTTGCAAATTAAAAATGTCAGGAGGCTTTTCTAGCTGCCATCTTATAGGCTGAAGGCCATTTCTCAAGAGAACAAAGAAGAGAAGAGAAACCAAGGCCGCAGGAGCTGAGAGAGCTCCGCACCCCTTTGGATGAGACCGGTGCAGCTGGTGTAGTAAAAAAATGTTTTTGGAGATTACTTAGAGCATCATTATGGCGTCAGTTATGTCAAGCTCTCAATCACCCATTGTGAATAGGAGAAAACATGTTGTAAGGTATTAGGGCATTTTTAAAAGTGAAACAGGCTGCTGCAGAACCTGTGCCATTTTCTAAAGACTAATCACAGCTTATACAACTATACTAAAACCAACGAGGAAATATATTCTCTCTAATATTAAAACACTGGAGAAAATGTATTTACTTCAGGGGTGAGACCAGTGGAGTATCTTAGATGGCCGCTCACAAGCTTTTAAGACCCCAGACGCTACTCGCTAAAGTAGAATGTAGAACATTTTCTTTATAAACTATGTTATGTCAGTTAAGCTAGATGTTCCCCGAGACCATGGTCCCCACAGCCCGCAGCCCAGTAATTCAGTCCCTCAGGGAGTCTAGATATGTTTATGGAGCTTCCATGACCTTGCCTTGTACAAGTTGTGCTGGCTTCCCCATGTACTGTCTTACCCTTCGCCAAAGTTACCACTTATCAAACACCAAAGAAATTTGAATATGGATTGTGTATCAGATGACATTAAGAAATTATTGTTAATTTTGTTAGATGTATTAATGGTACTGTGTTTGTGTGAAAGAATGTCCTTTTTATTTTTCTAGATGAATAATGAAGTATTTACACGTGAAATGGCAAGATGTCCTGCAATTTACTTTAGAATATTCTAGAGAAAATGAACACGGCAGTAGAAATAAGTACGGCTAAATATAAAAGGTTGTTGAAGATGGGTGATGGGGGTATGGATTTTGTTATATTCTTTCTACTTTTTGTATTTTTGGAAATATTCATAATGAAAGGTTTAAAAACAAAGCACCAGGGACATAGTATTTTTAGAAGTTGTGTCCCAAGAGCCAAGAGAGAAAATGATTTCAAGGAGCAAAGAGTTGCCGTGACCTCATTTTAACAACATTGCCACCACTCAGAACAATTTTGGAGCTTCACCTTTGGAGTTGTCTGCTTTGGGATATCCCTTACCCATGGTAAGGCCTAGTTCTTTGAAGATGGATTTGATTTCTGACAATAGGGAAAATAGTTCCTTGGAACCAAATGTGGTAAGTTATAGTTTGGGTTAGCTAATACTGGTTTTGGTCAAAAGAACCAATTGTGACCTTAAAATAATGGGATTGGCTTCAGCGTGTGGCTTTCGAAGGAGTTTTGAAGACATTTCAAAAAGTGAACTCCAGAAAGTGTCAGCCATGACACTTTTTCAGAATAAGGTTCGTAAGGTAAAACCTTTGACAAGAATCACACGTTTGGACTCAAGGATTTTGTTTTGCTTTTAGTATTCGGTCATCTTAGTTACATGTTAAATGTTTGGTGTCCTGGACCTTCTGGTTGTTTTCTGGAATCCAGATGTAAACTAAGCAGTAAGAAATGGCCTCGTATACAGCAGGAGAAAGAGCACAGGCTTTGGAGCCAGCCCAGAGGAGCTACAGTACTGCCTCCATCATGACATGCTGTCCAGTTTGGGGCAAATTATTTCATTTCTTTGGGGTTCAACGTCTTGCAGAATTTTGGGGAGGATTAGCGATCATGTATACCAAGTACTATGCCCACGGCATGGCATGTGACAGGAACTCAGTAACTCATCCTGGTGGAGATGGCATAATGATGCAACTTTATCTGTTTTGGTTCACCAACACACATGCCTTTCCTCTTAGAACATCCGGTAAGAAAATAACGAATGGGTCTTTGTTCTTCAGCATCATGGGGAGAGTATATTACTCAGCTCTATCTTACTGAAAGAGGGCAATGATGGTTCATTGGTAGAATTCTCACCTGCCATGCAGGAGAACTGGGTTCGATTCCTGGTCAGTGTAACTAAAGTGTAGGCACCACTTGTCCATCAGTGGAGTCTTGAGCATTGCTGTGATGCTGTAAAGGTTTAGCAGAGCTTCCAGACTAA
The DNA here is from genome assembly GCF_024166365.1 of Elephas maximus indicus. Classification (NCBI taxonomy): domain Eukaryota; kingdom Metazoa; phylum Chordata; class Mammalia; order Proboscidea; family Elephantidae; genus Elephas; species Elephas maximus. The sequence continues at coordinate 70,686,928 of NC_064836.1, forward strand.
GACAGACAAGGAAGAAAGACCTAATGATCTACTTGGAAAAATCAGCCAATGAAAACCTTATGGGTTTTACTGGTTCAATCCGGTTGTGCATGGGGTCACCATGAGTGAACCAATGGCAGCTAACAACTACAACACCCTCACTGAAAGGGGGCAGTGGTGGTTCAGTGGTACAATTTTCGCTGGAGACCTAGGTCCATTTTCCAGCCAGTATATCTCATCACGACAACCACCATCAGTGGAGGCTTGTGTGTTGCTATGATACTGAACAGGTTTCGGTGGAGCTTCCAGACTAAGACAGACTAGGAAGAAAGGCCTGGCTATCTGCTTCTGAAAAGCAGCTAGTGAAAACCCTATGGATTACAACAGCCTGACACTCCTTCCACCCTGGCCCCAGTATGATCATGGGGATGGTGCAGGACCAGGTAGCGTTTCATTTTGTTGTGCATGGGATAGCTGTGAATCAGGGGCTGACTCAGTGGCAGCTAACAAACAACAAGGCAGAGGCAGCCAGCTAAGAGGGGATCCCATACACAATGGAGTTCTTTCACAGTCATTGCTAAACCTGTATTTTTAGAGAGTGTATTATTTTGTGCTTAGCCGAGGTGGAGATTGGGAAGCTGAAGAAACTGGGATTTGGCCAGGAACTGATGCCTGTTGTTTAGCAGAGAAAAAATAGGGAATTATGGTCCTGCCAATTTGGAGGAACTTGACATGAAGTGACTGGCTTCGTGGTCCAAACTGGCTAGAACTGTTCGAACAAGATGACAAAGGCTGCTGATTCAAAGGAGAGCGCACACCCAGGTTCTTGTTGGCCAGCCTGTTCCACCAACCAACACTTTAAACCCTTCTCTAACACAGTAGTAACATAAAACTTACTGTCTGCCTGGCCAGGTACTGTGCTAAGGCACTTTACTGGCACTATTTCCTTTGATACTTAAAACAACCCTTTGAGGCAGGTACTCGTATTAACCTGCACTTTATAGAAAACTGATGTTTTAAAAGGTCAAGTCAATGTGCCCCAAGCCATAGAGCTGGTAAGTGGCAGAGCAGGAATTCCAGCTGGTTTCAGAGCCCACCCAGTCTTTGCAAGCCCATGTCGTACTGCCTGAATTCCCTCCCATTAGGAATAATGATGTATGTGAAGGTGGGAGAGACATTCCCTCAGCAATTACACTACATCTTTGACTATATCCGCAAAATTCAGAAGACCAGTGCCCTCTCACCTGCATCATGAAGTGGTGGGAGAAAAAGGACATAGAGAGCGCTGAGGAGAAAGAAAGAATGTCTAGGTTTGGTCAAATCTGAGATTAAGACACAATATGAGTTCAGGTCACGCTCCCTCCAGGCTCTGCCTTATTCAGCTCCTTCTAGTCAGTAGGGAGGGAGTCGTTATAAATTAGCTTAAGTCAAAAAAGTTTCCACGAAGGTGCTCTGGAAACCACGTGCAGCAAACTGAACACTTGCCCTACGTGTTGTGGCTGTCTAGACCTTAGCAGTTTGAGTCAAGTCCTGGATCTTAAATCCGGTATCAAGATTATCCTCCAGGAAGGGTCAACCAGGCCATTTCTGGAATCCCCACCCCCATTGAGGTCTACAAAGGAGTGCTTTCCCTTTGCTCTTTAGTGAGGGGAGTGGCTTACCCAGACCACTTCCCAACCCTCCTAAGTCTGCAGAACTGGGGAGAGATTGAGCTTGGGAGTTCTGCCCACTGTGTGTGGCTGCATGTAGCCCTTTGTTAGAATGCACAGGGCAGCCAAGAGTGCGTGTTGACCAAGGATGGTGGCTGCTGCTAGGAGCTATAAGTAAATAAATGGATGTCAGAAGCTTATAATTAAGGGGGGAGGGAGGGAGACAAAGAATCCTGACCCTCCTCCCCTGAGCATGTTGCTTTGGATGTTTTGGTAATGATTGCGAAGCGTTTATGTACAGACTAAACTATGCTCTTTGTGTTCTTTGCAAGGTGGAGAGCTTGCCAAGTCAGTTTCAGCATGCAAAGCCCAGCAATTATCCTTTTGGCATTTAGGGGCCGCCCCCATTTATGCTGGGGGTGGGGGCAGGCTGCCTGTTGACACAGGAAGGCTTTATAAGGAAAGAGAAGGCAACTTTACCCCCCCACCTTTTTTTTTTTTAAAAAAAAAAAAAAGGAACCCTCCAATCCTTACCTCCTGTGCTGGACCTCTGCCACAGAGCCCTGGGGCACAGAAGTGCCACACAGTTTGGTGTCCATAGTGTGTGGCTCATTCATCAATGTTTTTATTTCCTCTGCCTAGCAGGTTGCCCTGAAATTATGTATTATTTCTGTGTGTGCATGCAGTTGGTTGATAGCTGTATTTCTAATGGTAACCATTGAAAAGATAAAGTTCTTGAGATTATGGTGTTGGTGCCATTATACAATATATGCTTTGTGGTTAGTGGTTCTCAAGCTGTGAGCCCAGGACCCCTGAGAGCTTTCAAATTTGGGGCTCTACAGTCAAATAGGAGCCCTAGTGGCACAGTGGTTAAGAACTCCACTGCTAACTAAAAGGTCAGCAGTTCGAATCTACCAGCCACTCCTTGGAAACCCTGTGGGGCAGTTCTATCCTATAGGGTCACTTTGAGTTGGAATTGACTTGACGGCAAAGGATTTGGTCTTTTTTTTTTTTTTGCTGTTTATATACCAAAAGCACTGAATAAGCCGAGTACATAATGTGTCTCCAGGATGGCTATAGATAACTGTTGGAATTGACAGCATACAAGCCATTTAAAAGTTTTGGGAATCTGTGCTTACGTCTTTTCTCAATCAAAGGATAGGAAAATTACAACATTGGGGAATTATGAAATTTTTTGTTATGCAAAAGAAAAGGCTGGGTAGACAGTGTCTGCTGGTCTTTGTAGCAGCTAAACTTGACGTTCCTTTTTTCGTTGTTGTTATTGAACCTTTCTGTGGTGTGTTTTCTGATTCCCGTGGTTTCATGTCTGAATCAGAAATGCCCTGTAGGTTACAGTTGCAGCTGAAGAGTGGGCTGGTGGTATTTGGCTGTACAGATATAGTTGTTGATCTTAAAAAGTAAAGGATGCATTTTTTATTAGTGTCACTAGAGACTGCATGCATCCAACCCACTGTCTCCGGGACAAGTATTGTGCACATCATAAGTACTCTCAAATATGGGGAATGATTACACTCTAACTCGGTGGTGCCTACGTGCTGAGGCCTGGACCCAGAGTGTTATTTAATAGAGACTGTTTCTCCTGTGTGCTGGCTGTGGCGCTCAGACTAGAGGCTCCTGGCTCTATAATACAGAGCGCCATGTTGCCAAGCCCAGGCACAGTCTCCATCAGAGGCTGCAGCCCATTGCGCGGGTGCTACCACTTCCTCACCTTCTGCTGTGGGTGCTTTTTTGTTGTTGTTACTCTTAGCTTTTCTTCCTTCTCTTCTGTCCATAGGAGTCCTTGGGTGGTACAAAGGTTAACATGCTTAGCTGCTAACTGAAAGCTTAATGGTTTGAGTCCACTCAGAGGCACCTTGGAGGAAGGGCCTGGTGATCTATTTCTGAAAATCAGCCATTGAAAACCCCGCGGAGCGGCTGTATCTGACGCACATGGGGCTGCCATGAGTCAGAATTGACTGCAACTGATTTTTCCCTTTTTAAAATAATATTTTTCCTACTTAAATGATATATGCTCAGTGCTGACAATGGGAAAGCAAACACAAATAATAATAATAGCAATAAAAAATTTACCCATAATCCAACTATGTTGAAATTTCTGCTCTTTATCTTTTTGCATTGTTTCTCCCAGGCTTTCTTCTTTCTGTGTCTGTCTACCATGCATAGTGTTTTCTGATCAGCCCTTTGAACTTACTGCCCTATTGGGATCATCATCCACGGTTATTAAGTGTTCTTCCATACCATGGTTTTTATTGGCTACATAGTGCTTCATCGTATGGCAGTGCAGCTTTTTACTTAAGCAGTCTCCTGTTACAGGATATTTAGTTGGACATCCACTTTTGGGTCCTGCCTTTTTCTCCCCCCTCCCCCCCACCCCCTACTTTCACCTTAGAAGTCTATACCCTACAGAAAGTATTTAGAGCTAAAGAGGAGCATTACCCACTTGTCTGGACTTTATGAAGCAGGCCGGAGTCCACTGAGAACTTGACTCAGAAAAATACCTGTGTTGTTTTAAAATCATGATTACGGCCCCTGTAAGACTTAATCACAACTTGCGTTTTTCTGCCTAACCTCTAAATTCTTTCCCCCTTACCAAATTAAAAATACAAAATCATTCAGAACATTTTTGAGAAGGTAAAAAAAAAAACTAGAAACCTTTGGATGCTATTAGGGTAGACTACTATCCCCCCTTTTCAGACCCTGAAAGGTGAGAATTTGGAGATGAAGTACTGATGGAAATATTTGTCCAAGTGGCTCATCTCTAACAGTGGAAGGATATTTATTTTCACAATTTTTTTCCCTTCCTGGCAGTGGCTGCTGTTATATTTACAGATGACTTCATTATGTAGACTTGAATTCCCAAGATGAGAATCAGATAGGGAGTGTATTTCCAACAAAATTAAAAGCAAAACTATATAGACATTGGTGGTGTTAAGAAATATTTTTCCTTTTAAAGGAACAGCAGTCTATTTCTGATCTCTAGAGTGATTACACTCTATTGTTACCAAAAACAATACTCTTGTGTAAAAACATGGTTACCAGTGTGCCAAAAAGTACAATGTTGATGAAACCCGCACACAGGACCAAAGTTGGTTTAGAAAAGATAGTCTCAGAATCATAAAACATCATCAGCATTGGAAGAGCCTGGAGGTACTTTGCCCAGCTCCTACCTAGCAGGTCAGCCTCTCTGATGAGTGCACATCCGCTCTGTGAGGGCCCATTCTTCATAATGGTGTGAACTCAAAGACATGGCCAACTCTTTCAAGCTGGTGTCCAGAATTCTTTAAGCATTTTATTTCCCAGCACATTGCTGTTAGCTGAATGCCGTCTGATATTATAAATTTTAGCGAGTAAATTTCAAAAAATGTTGAGAGGAAGATTTCGGAAATGTGAAAGCAGGGAAAAGTTCCATTAAAGTGATCAAGTGGCCAGAGTGATTTACTCTTAAGGCTATAAATAAGGAAATGTTTGCCGTTTTTATTCCTGGTTCTGAAAGAGCTGAGACTAGGCCTAGGAAGGAACCTTAGACTGTTTCCCCAAGCTCTGTTTTAACATATTGGTAAGATTCAATTTGTTTTTAATAAGCTAGCTTTAAATCAAACCCTCTATCACTGGCAACTGGCTTCTTACTTAAATATTTAAATATGCTTTAGATTTTTGTCCTTTGCATGAATGTGCTTGTATATCATGGTTCAGTTCTTTATTTGGGGAAGCCAGGAATATGAGACTGTCCATGTTTCTACCTGTAATGCCATCTTGTATAGGATTCTGGTTCAAACCCCTGCTGATAATTTGCATTTCTAACTAGTTCCCTGCTGAGAATTTGCATTTCCACCCCAGATATACTGAGTCAGAACCCACATTTTAACAAGATCCCCAGGTGATTCTTACATGTAACTTACTGCGAACTCGTTAGAAATGCAGGTTCTCAACAGGGGTTCGAACCAGAACCAACCACTTGGAAGCTCTTTTATCAGCTGAAGAATGGAAAAATAAATGACCCAAATAGCAACCTTGGGTTACCTCTCAGAGTACTAACAAGGCTGCATTTCGAAGTACTTAATGTTTTCCTAAAAGGTACAAAGACATGCATGGTACTTTTTTTTTTTTTTACTATTTAGTGCTTCTGAGTTTTTATAATCAGACCAAGACTGATTTTATATCTAGAGAGAATTCTTTCCTTTGATGTTACTAATCCTTCCCTTAAAACCAATCAAAGTGATTGTCAGTGACATTCTTAGCACATTGTGTGTGTGTGTGTGTTTGGGAGAGGAGTGTCAGGTTACATGTGTTGTTGATATTTATTAATTTATAAATATTCTTGGATATTTCATTAAATATTATCCACAATAATTTCAATTCTACAATCAAAAGTACCTTTGGCTTTGCGTATTTTTGCTAGCTGTCTAGGAGGATTAGAGGTAAGGTCATTTGAAGAGTTAGTCACTTGGAGCCGTTAGATTAGAGAACATAAGTTGATATAAAGCACTATTAGCCAACAAGGAACCACCTAGTTAACTGCAAATAAGACTTTTTCCCACTTTACTGCCTTATCTGTACTTTCTACTGCTGTCTCCCTGTCTCGTGATGTACATCAGAAATAGACCGTGTTATTTTTGTGCGTGTGTGCTTTAGGTGCAAGTTTATAGCTCAAGTTAATTTCTCCTTTAAAAACGTATACACTATTGTTTCGTGACGTTGGTTGCAGTCCCCACGACGTGACAGCACAGTCCCCCTTTCCACCTCGAGTTTCCTGTGTCTGTTCATCTAGTACCTGACCCTTCCTGCCTTCTCATCCTGCGTTTGGATACGAGCTGCCCATTTGGTTTCGTATATTTGATTGAATCAAGAAGTACATTCCTCACGTGTGTTATTTTTTGTTTTATCCAAAACCCAAACCAAACCCAGTGCCAACGAGTCGATTCCGACTCGTAGTGACCCTATATGACAGGGTAGGACCGCCCCATAGAGTTTATAAGGAGCACCTGGCAGATTCAAACTGCTGACCCTTTGGTTAGCAGCCATAGCACTTAACCACTACGCCACCAGGGTTTCCTTTTTGTTTTGTAGGCCTGTCTAATCTTTGCAAATGGAAGAAAATACCAGAGCTCCCAATACATGTTAGAAACTTCTACATCATCTCATTTAATCCTTGTAACAACTCTGTTATAGATGCCTGAGTATATACATTTTACACACAGCGAAGCCAAAACTCAGAGAAGTTAAGTAACTTGCCCGAGGTCACATAGCTACTAAGTGGACAGGCCATGGATTCACATGCCCTGTTCCCAGGACTTTTTTCACTGCTCTGTATTACCTCTTGTTTTCACTAGCCTTTCCCACTCACTTTCCTTGCCTTTCAGCTATTAATAGTACAATTGAAGTTTAAAATTTTTCTTTTCTGAGGTCATTTGCTGTTCTACCCAGTCACCATTCCTGATATTCACCTCCCCAGACAGAAAAAGGGATGGAGACAGCTGTGTCCTTCTCTTCATACGTTATATTCTCTCAATACATTTACGAAATCTGCTTAGTAAATTCTTTGTTATTAGGCTTTGCTTTTTGCTCATTGAATATAGTGATGAAGACTTAGGTAAATATTCAAAACAGAGCGGTTTGGCTCAGGAATTAAAAAAAAAACTGATCACGAAGACAGTAGTGGTCTGAGGGATGCCAGAAGCACTGTCACCCAGGATTACTGGGTTCAACTTGGCTCTTAGAATAAACCAAAACTTGTGAGGGTCTCCAAAGCCCTGCTTGATTTGGCCCACAGCTTCCCCCTTTACCACACCCTCCTTAACTTTTTCTGCTCTGAATGTGCTGACCTTCTTCTAGTCACAGTTCTCCCTCCCACCCTACACCTTTGTCCACACTGTGCTGTCTGCCTTGACTTCTTCCTGCCGCTCTTCATCTGGTTAACTGCTCCCACTCAGCCCTCAGGCCTGCTGACACTTCCTCTGAGAAGTCCTCTCCAACCTTTTGACTGCGTCTTAATTCCCTGTTGTATACCCTTATAGTACCACGAACTCCTTGTTAACCCACTTATTACAGTAGTCATTTCAGTTACCTTTCCGTTATCTAAAGAATTTTTGTCTCCCTGCTGGACTCTCAGCTGCAGGAGTGTGGGCCGGGCTCTGTTTGCTCACTGTTACATGCCTGGTACCTAGCACATAGTGCATACTCAACCTGTTGAATGAGTGAATGAATGAGTTCATCTTGAATATTATCATCAGATGACCAGACTTTGTTTCAGCCCAGTCTCCCAGGTAAAACCCCCCACGGGCTGGAGCCAGCAGTGCTCATGTATTAACAAAGCCATTGGATGTGAGATTGAAAAAAAATGGGAAATAGCAAGGTAACAAGTGCTTGTATGGAACCATGGCTGCCTGACCCCATCTGCCCCCACGACTCTGTTGAGCTGGACTACGAGGCACTTCTTTCCTCATAAATCCAGTCACTAATTGGTTCAACAGGTGCCTAGATCAGGGGTCGGCAAACTTCTTCCATAAAGGCCCAGATAGTGAATATTTTAGGCTTTGCAAGCCAGATGGTTTCTGCAGCAACTTCTCAGCTCTGTCGTAGCCAGAAAGCAGCCATAGAACCAATACATAAATGAATGGACCTGGCCGTGTTCCAATAAAACTTTATTTACTCAAACAGCCATATTTTGCTGGTCCCTGACTTACATGTTGTTATGAAGCAATAGCGAGGGGACCAACATAACCAGTGAGGTATGTATAAGTGTGTACATAAGAGCTAGTGCTGACTTTGAAGCTATTCAATAGAATAAATAGATGTGACACAAGTATCACCAAAGGCTGTGGAAGTGATGGCGTTACATGGACTAGTCTTGTGGTTTCTTCATTGATTTAATAAGGGTAATGAGGAGCAAGTCCTATTTGACATCTGATGTAGTCTCTGATCACACAGACTATTTGTGTCCTAAGTCAAACTAGGGCACTGTCACTGGAGTTATTTTTGGCTTTAGCTAGATGTCCAAAGTATTTTCATAATGAGTAAATTATAGTATTGTACTGCAGAATTTGGACATTTTCCTCAGCTGTTCTTCAACAGTCATTTTGTCATTTCAAATACAGGAAACAAAAGAATTTTCTGACTGATTCTAACCCCCAGCCCAGAAATTTCCATCTCTTAAGAACCAGCATAAAGAATTCAGGATCCGTGTGGAACTCATTCATGGTTGGCTTAGTGATCGTAAGATAGGAACTGCATGGAATGGATCATTTACATTCTCGGTTTATTAAACTTATGGTGCTGGAAAACACTATTAACAGTTCTTATAGAAGCAGATTCACAGCTTTTAAACACCACGCACAGAGAGAGAAGGCTAGAAAGTACCACTTTCCTCTTTCCACCCCACGATTCCTTATGATAGCAGCTGTGCTTGCTAGCTTTGAGCAAAGAAGGGATAAAACAGAAACACTTAAGCTTATTATTAGATTGCTCATTAATATTCCTAAGAGAAAACACTACAAGCTTTTTCTTGTGGATTTTATTTGACTTGGTTGAGTTGGTTGAGGTTAATGTTAATTTGTATATTTTGAATTGTTCTTTTGCTGCATGGTGGCAAAGTGAATGCTATAGAATTGTATCCCCAGAATGGGCAATAGACTTGTAGGCAGTTTGGAGAGCATCCAGAATAACACCTTATTGATTTGGTTTTGAAGCAGATGGCCTGTGAAGGTGAATTTTCCAACTGCTGTTTTTCCCTGTCGAGTGCCAGAACTTTTTTTTAATAATTATTTTGATGGAAATATTTTTAAGGTAAGCCATACTTCCCTGCCAACTTAAAGTTCAGTGTTATTTATACGAGCAACATTTGAGGTATTAAATCATATCTTTTGGTATTTTGTTTTTCTAACTTCTTTGTATCAAGGCTAAAAGGTTATGACGAATCATTTATTCGCCCCTCTCGCCCGCCTCCACCTTCTGCCCTTTTCCTGGTTTTTGTTTCTAATCCGCCACGGACTAGGACATCGTGTAACAGTGCAGTGCTGAGCTGGGAAGTAGTGCTTTTGCTGCAGAGGTTTTGCGAAAGCTGTTAATGGGTACAGATGTCTTTACATCCTTTTTTGTAGACTGAGTTTCTACGAAAATTGTGTCCCAGAGAAATGGCAATTGACCGATCTCTATGTCATGACACAGTGGACAATTTTGTCTTCGAATATAGTCCTAAGTCTCTGCATTATAAAAAGTACATCACATGAGGGAAAGATGAGTCCAAAGGACTAATGGACCACATCTACCATGGCCTCCACCAGACTGAGTCCAGTACAACTAGATGGTGCCCGTCTACCACCACTGACTGCTCTGACAGGGATCACAATAGAGGGTCCTGGACAGAGCTGGAGAAAAATGTAGAACAAAATTCTAATTCAAAAAGAAAGACCAGACTTGCTGACCTGACAGAGACTGGAGAAACCCTGAAAATATGGTCCCCGGACACCCTTTCAGCTGAGTAATGAAGTCATGCCTGAGGTTCACCCTCAGCCAAAGATTGAACAGGCCCACAGAACAAAACAAGGCTGAAGGGGTGCACCAGCCCTGGGGCAGGGACTGGAAGGCAGGAGGGAACAGGAAAACTGGTAATAGGGAACCCAAGGTTGAGAAGGGAGAGTGTTAACATGTCATGGGGTTGTTAACCAATGTCGTACAACAATGTGTATACTAACTCTTTGATGAGAAACTAGTTTGTTCTGTAAACCTTCATCTAAAGTTCAATAAAAAAAAAAAAAAAAGTTCATCAAATCCAACTTATTTCTTCTAAGGTGACTTAGGTAGTGTCTTTGTAAGGGCTGTAAATATCTTAGGATGATGCCATAAATATGTTCAAAACACTTCTTTATCATGTCTACTGGAAAGTGCTTTTCTTAAACGCGAACCAGTGATAACCTTTCCTAGAAACTCAATGTATACTGGTAAAGAACTGCGTCAGCCCATCCACATGAGCAATTAGCTAGGTTGTTCAGTTGTAGCCTTTTAAGAGGGACCCCTGTCTTTTCCTTAATGCCCAAATAATCTTCCTACACCGAGCCAGAAGGTGGCAGGCACACCTCCCACCCTGACCTGCCTCGTGGTTGACCAATGAATGCCTCCTTCACTGCATAGCACATCTTTTAAACCTCCCCTGGAGTCTTAGAAGCCTCACTCCTTATGTGTTGGTGCAACTGTATCAGAGTTACCCAATTGTATATATACCCATCAAAGAGGAAAAGGAGAAGGAATCTCAGTTTGTAGCAAGCCCTCTCTATAATGGGGTCATTTCACTTAATCCTTCAGCAACTCCATGAGGTACAGATATTGCTCCTCATATTTTATAGGTGAGGAAGTTGAGGCTCAGAGAGGTGAAGCCCATGTCCAGGGTCACATAGCTAATAGAGTGGAGGCTGGGCTTTGAGCCAAGGTTGTTTAATTCCACAGCCCAGGTTTCTTTGTAGCATCCTTCTATTATACTGTCCCAGTAGAGAAAAACAGATATATGGCGGACACGCTTTGGGCCACTATGTCCCATAGTCCTCCCATCCACCCTGTGGGGCAGCTGTCATAATTGGACCAGATTACGCAGAGATAGGTGAGATTAGCTAACATGATGCTCACACATCAGGTAATGGCAAAATCAGAACAGGAGCCAAAACTCTACTAGGCTGTTAGTTCTCTAAGCCTCAGTTTCCTCTCTGTGAAATAAGAATAATAATAGACTCTAGACCATTGTAAGGACAGAATGAAGTAATCCTTATGAAGCGCTTAGCATAGAGCCTGGCCCTCGGTAAATGTTAGCTATAGTTACTACAGGAGTCCCTGGGCAGTGCAAACTGTTAAGTGCTTGGCTGTTAACTGAAAGGTTGGCAGTTTGAGTCCACCAAGAGGTGCTCAAAAGAAAGACCTGGCAATCTGCTTCCAAAAAATCAGCCACTGAAAACCCTGTGGAGCACAGCAATACTCTGACACACATGGGGCTGCCATGACTTGGAACTGGCATGACGGCAATGGGTTTTGGTTTTATTGTTACTACAGCACAACAAGGTAAAAGGTTTCAAGGCCCCTTCCAACTCTGCAACTGTACCATTTCAGTAACAGAGTGCTTTCTTTCCTGTTAAGAAATCTTGGGTTAGAACTCAAGTCCTCTCTGTAATCATGAAGTCATCTGCTCACACAGAGGATAGGAACAGAGCCCATTAGCAAAGCTGAGTGCAGACTTTGGTTTTCAGAATTGTAAAGGACAAGGAGGGTAAAGAGGGAGGCCTTTGGAGTATTTGTTTTCCAAGGAAAGATAAGATACCTACAGCATTTTTAAAAGACAGGAACAAAGCGAGGGTCATTGATTTTTTAGCAAAGGCATTTAAGGAAGTATTTGTTCTGTGCTTGGGGCCAGCGCACAATCAAATAAAAGTAATTATTAAACCGGAACTTAGTGGCCTGTGTTGCATCAGGAAGCCAGTTCACCACCATAGTTCTCAGTAATGCTTGGGACCCTAACAAGACACACGGCCTCAGCCAGACATTTTGTTGCTCATGAAAGTCTATGAAAACTTTTCCTTCTATCATATTCCCCTGGAGCTGTGTTACTCTTGCCTTTTCTGAATCATTGGTGATCATGAGAACTGATGGTCAAGATCTTTAGTACCAACATGTGGAATTATTTGATTTCAAGTAGGATATAGTCCGTAACTTCCTCATTAGTGTATCCTGGAGGTACTAAGATGGAGTTCCCTCCCAATGGCACGTTCTCCATTTTGTAAATGCCTGCAGATAATGACTATGCTAATTATTTAAGCAACTCCCCTCAGGATACTACACACATCTCCGCCTGGATTATATGCACCTTCTCTGTCTCCACATGCATCCAGCGTTGATCTCTAACATGGTGGTTGCCACATTGCATTATGATTTGTTTACTTGCCTGACTCCTGACTGGACTCTGGAGTCCCTTTGAGCAGGCGCTGCACAATGCCTAAAACAGCGCCTGGCACTTTAGAGTTGCTCAGTAAATGTTTGTTCACTGTCTGGCTGATTTAAAGAACATTGTCTTTAGGCTTCCAGCTACAAATGGGTCCTTACTGTCAACAATAGTTTCATTCATTCCTTGTTGCCTCTGACTCATTCCTAAACCATGATTCCAAACCTTTTCCACTCTTCACACACTCATAGGCTAACCACTCTCGCCTTTCACAAGTAACCATACCTCTTTGTTTCCCTCTCCCACCTCAAAGCCTTTCCTCTTCTTTATCGATTTTTTCTTCTTGCTTTCTCAAAAAAAAAAAAAAAAAAAATGTGTTCTTCTTACTTTCCAAGTCTGCCCCGTCCATATAAGCTTTGAATCGTAGGCATCTCCCCTGGAATCTCACCCCATCAAATACCTCTTTTCTCTTCTGTAGCTGTAGTTTCTTTCTCATGCTGGTTCTTTTTCCATAACTTTATAACGCGTCCAATTGTCCTGTTTTCTAATACAACCCTTGCCTTCACCGCTCCCTCCCTCCCCCAACTGCCAACTTCTTTCCTGCTTTCGCTTTGCCTGAACTCACTATGGTCCTCTCCTAACTTCCCACCCAGTATTTGTCGTCCAGCCTCTGCCCTCACCAGTGACTTCCTGTTTTCCAAATCCACGAACCTCTGCTTAGTCTTCATGTTCCTCCCCGCCTCTAACTGGACTTACTTATGCTTTCTTTTCCCAGCTGTCAAGGCGAGAAGTCTTGGTGCAGTTGACCATTCTCCCCCCTTAATCTTTTACATAAAGCCTTCTGTAAGAATAAAAGTGTTGTGTTTACATTTTATGTTTATTTTTTATGCAATACACAACAGAAGATATTATATGAAGCTGAAGAGTGACTCAGAAACACTCAGCAGGGGTCTGATTGGGCAGTGAGATGTCGGCACGAGCGAAAGGCCCAGCCAGCGAGAAAGTATGGAAAGTCGTGAACGCACCAGACGCACTGTATGCGTTGTGTGCATAGCAGCCTGTTCATAAAGTGCTGGTTTCCATGTATTCTAGGCACTTACACAAAGTATCTGGTTGAAGAAAGGCCAACCTAAGCAAGACTTGGAGCCGGAATGTTCCGGCTTTTCACAAATAGTTTTGACTTCTTTTTTTTTTTGAAATGTGAATGCAAAATTTATTTACATGTATAGACAAGGCGCTCGTTATGTTTCTGTGTGGTAGTGTCACCATAAGTCTTTTAAGGAACAAAAACATTGCTTTTAATAACTTCTTCCACGCTCTTTATAATTAGAATTCTTTCTCTCTGTGAACCTCAGAGAGCAGGCTCACCCTCAGACTGGAGTTAAGCTGCCTCTACTCGGTCTGCCTGTCACTCTCCACCCTCCTTTTACAAAACTGAGCCTTGATAATGCCCCTTGCCTGCCTTTACCTCTGCGCTCTATGAGTTTGGTTCTTGCTTTCGAGTAGAACGGAGAAGGTTTAGGTTGAATTTAAGGGAGTAGTAACAGAAGGGGCTATCACCCATCTGTCAGTTTGTCGTGTTGTGGTGGCTTGTGTGTTGCTACAGTGCTGGAAGCTATGCCGCTGGTATTTCAAACGCTAGTGGAGTCACCAGTGGTGGGCAAGCTTCAGTGGAGCTTCCAGGCTAAGATAGACCAGAACGAAAGGCCTGATAATCTGCTCCTGAAAATCAGCCAATGAAAACGGCATGGGTCACAACAGAGTATCGTCCAATACAATGATGATTAGATGGTCCCTTTAGGTTGGAAACCACTCCTGAGAATGCACAGGGTCAGGCAACATTTTGTTCTGTTATACATAAGGTTGCCCTGAGCCAAAGCCGAACTGATAGCAACAAACAACAACAGAAGGGAAATAAGAAGCCACCAGGTATCTGTTTTTGCTCCCGAATGAGCAGAGCCGTGAAAACTATAGAGCCAGGACTTGTTGGCACACCGACCACAAGGGGGCTGCTGCGGGGTGCAGGGTGTTACTGGGTACCAGCAAAAAAATTGCTTATATACGATTCAGACCTACCTCCATGGAATTCTTACAGAGAAAGGAGACATTAATGAGCCAGCAAGAACTATACCGTGTTGTATGCGCCATGGAAGGGTAGGAGGGGCCCCGAGGGGGAAGCAGCCATGGGAGTCTACAATTAGTAGAACTAGATAGCACTGCAGAAAATACTTCATCAGAAGTGAAGCTAGATTTTAATTTTGCTGTTCAAGCAGGGGAAGAAGAGAGGCAGGGACAGAGTGGGTAGTGTGTGTGAGGCTTAGATCATGAGACAGGGCTTGTTCAGGAAACTGCTGAGTGGATCATGGGGCTAGGGCTTGAGGCATGGGGAGGCTTGTGTGCTGGTTGAGTTGGGATGAGGGACCACAAGGAAGCTTCAGAATGAACTGAAGAGAGTGTTTCTGGGCACGTCAAAGAGCTTTGACTTTATGTTAGGCAGTGGGAAGCCATCAAATGTTTCTAAGCAAGTGTTTTTATCCTTCAGATGGTGATAATAAGCTCTGCATTACTGGGTAGTAATAGAATAGCAAATAGTCGTGCCTTGATAAACATGCATTCCTTTTTTTCATCACGTATGTTATTGAGATAGGTTATAAATCTAATAGTAGAATTAAAAAGCACATTAGAAAGTGCTCATAATTTTCAGAAAAATATCGTTGTATGAATGATCAGGTAATTCTCATTTCCCCCAAACTTTAAACATTCTGTGTTCTGTATAAATATTTAAAAAATGATGAAGAATTAGGGATTTTTACTTTTTGTCTAGTTCTAATTTATTGTACAGGTTGCATCAATTCTCGGCACTTTCCTCCATTTCTGATGTGTAAAATTTCATTTGCCGTCTGACAAATTGAATTTCCTAATATGCAGACCAAAATGCTACAGCCCATAGAAGGGCTTTAGAGACGGATGGAACAAAATCGGTTGTAATGAAGACACTTCCTTTTAAGAAGGAGAGTCAGGAATAGGAGGGGGCTATGGAACATGTGGCTGCTTGCCTTCATGAACAACTAACTGCCTCTTTGCCATGAGACCAGAAGAACTGGATGGAGCCCAGCTAGATCAAAGATTCCATAGCAGAATCCTGATCAAAAGCGGGGAAATGCACAACAGAATTTCAAATTCTCATGGACTCTAGACTTTCTGGAGCCATGGAGGTGGATGAACCCCTGAAACTATTGCGCTGAGACAATCTTTAAACTTTAAACCAAAAATATCCCCTAAAGTCATCTTACAAGCAGTGGTTTACCTTAGCTAGTTGAAAAAAGGTCTGCCTTGAGCATCATGCTTTCTTAAGAACTATCTATATGGGATCAAATTCACAACAGTAACTTGAAAGGTTAGATAGGAACCTTAGAGGGCAGTGAGTTTATGTTAATGAGGGAAAAACAACTCAGAAAAAGGAGGGTGAGGATGGTTGCACAACTCGAAGAATGTAATTAGCGTCACTAAATCATACATGTAGAAACTGTTGAATTGATGTCTATTTTGCTGTGTATATTCTCAAGGGCAACAACAAAATAAATAAAATTTAGGAAAAAAAAAAAAAGACACTTCCTTTCTAACAGACCTAAAGATAGAGCCATTTTGAGTTTCTAGTGAACCATCAAATTAGCTCCCAGAGGGCATGGGATAATTGCGTAGAGAACAATTTAAGGAAAGGATTGTAATTGTGTATGTATAATTCTAAACCAAATATATATATATATTTGGTTTAGAATTACGCAGCAGCAAGCTTATGAGTGTAATTCTCTGGCTGAAACCCCAAGCTCATATACTGTGGTAGTAATAAGACTCAGACCACCTCAAGGACATGCAGGGGGAAAGCGTTGAGGGATCATGTTTGTCCCTCTTGTAGAAAGAAACTTGGAGGTTATGCCTGGTTTAACTATGGGTTTTCTCTCACCTTTCTGCCCTTCCTGCCTCCTTCTTTCCTTTATAAATTGTCTTCGATGTGTACAGCATCTTGCCTCTCAAAATATTATAATAATGGACTCTACCACTACCTGGTTAAATTCAAGGTGGGAAAAATTGAGGTGCCTCAACCTGCTGGGAACTAGAGAAGAAAGTAGTTCTTTTCTCTCCAAACAAACGCGCAAAATCATTGAGGGTTTCTGTGTGTGTGTTTCGTTAGATTGCACACCTCTTTTTAGTTGTTCTTCTCAAAACCCTGTGGGGTAGGTTTTTGGATCCCTGTTTTATAGCTGATGCAACTAAGGCTCAGAGAAGTGTCAGAACCTGGATGTCAATCCAAAGACCATGACTCTCAGCCCAGTGCTCTTTCCGTAGCTGCTGATCAGTTAGACAGCCCACGTATTTGTCCCTGTATGAAGGGGAAAATGGAGGATTTCGAGCACTAGTAGAAGCGGCATTCCTGATGAGAAATAGAAAACCCCATGGGGCTACCCCAGGTTACGGTGTGTAATGAGTTCTCCCGCATCCCCCTCCCTACCAGCTCTCACCCGAGGAGTCGAGTCGTTCCTGAGCCCCTTCATTCATCCCTCCATCCTGCAGTTCTTTTGTCTGCTTCCTAATCACTAGATGCCCTCTCCGGATGGGGAAGTTTGGGGTACTGGGATAGGGTGGGGGAGGATCGCCTCCACTATCAGGGCCATTGTCCAGGCTTCCTTTGAAATGATGTGATAGTTTCTGTTACTCATTTATGTTTACTTACTGTGTGAATCCGTGTCAATTTATGTTCCCTTGGCTCTGAACTATTCGTTTATATATTTTCGTGTTGTTAATATTTTTAACTGGTGTTTTTAAAGTGGATGTACCCTGCGCGTTTGGCAGACCAACAAAGTGGAATGTAAAGAGTAGATTTTTCAAAGTAACCATATAAGGTGAAAAGTCAGTTTTTTGCGTGGGTGCACGTTTATGTGCAGATTGCAGGTTTTATCAGGAATGATATTCATTAATATTTATTGTAATAGTTTACAGGGTGGCCCCTTAGGCCCCTCTGAATTATGCACAGCCTGAGTGACGTAACCTCGGAAAATGCAATAAATCTGAAGTTGAAACCACTTGTTCTAATGGGAAGTTTCTTGAAAGTTGTAAAGTTAAATCACCTGCTCCAGGATGAGGGAGGTGGTGTGAAAAATGCCCCAGGAGACCTGGACTTGCCTCTCCTGTGTCTTGTCCCCTGGCTGGAATGCTGGGTTGTGGGATTACTTTTTTGTTTATCTTGTTTCCAATCCTTCTGAGTATTCTTTTGCTCCGGTATCCTATGGTGCAGCAGGTCCTGATGACATTAACATACAGCCTTGAGCTCTTCATGTATCCAGGGTGAGGCCCTTATCCTGCGTGTGCATATTATGATAATACAGTGTTATCATTTTTATGACTGTGGGAAAGTTTCGGTGACTTTCCAGCTGGGAGACAACAGTAATAACAGTGAATGCTTATCTAATATGGGCCTCACTCCATTATGCTAATGAATTTAGTGAATGAATCTACCTCACATTAAGCCTGTGAGCCAGGCATTAT
Source organism: Elephas maximus indicus (assembly GCF_024166365.1). Classification (NCBI taxonomy): domain Eukaryota; kingdom Metazoa; phylum Chordata; class Mammalia; order Proboscidea; family Elephantidae; genus Elephas; species Elephas maximus. The sequence goes on from NC_064836.1 coordinate 70,705,036, forward strand.
CCCCTTGTTACAGATGAGGAAACTGAGGAAGAGTTAAATTTACCAGAAGGTAGAAAGCTAAATAGCAGTGCTAGGATTTGAACCCAGACCCAAAGAACATATGAAGAAAAATTTAAGTTGTAGATGAAGGAACCATACTGAGCCTGCAAAATTAAGAACTTGTTTGGACATGGCCACTGCCCGCTGTTTGTGTTATGATCACACACTTGCTGTTGTGTGGTCATGACAAGCATAAATAAAGCAAGTATTCCTGAGTTCACGTTTCACGGTATTACCTACAGGCATCACCACATGGAGGACATCACTCTCCTGATGGCTTTCAGGAGGTTGGCTTGGGTTGCTAGCAGTTGTGGCTACTTGCAGCCTCTGTTGCTCTCCCTACCTCCTGCCAATGTCAAAGAGGTCGAGCCTGCCTAGAGAGGGTAGGATAATCTGAGAAGATTTGCAGTACCCCTACTTCTAGGGAAAGAATTCCTAGCAACATTGCCAGTCAGAGTTGGAAGCCATGAATGTGTAGTCCCAGTCTTCACACACGTGATTTCGCTCTAGCAGGGTTGACTGATCCTGAATTGGGTGCGTAAAGGCAAGTGCTCCTTGGGGACAGAAGGGACGAAGATAAATAAGAGAGGGATTGAAATGATAATCCATTGAGTCCGTGCTGGGAATCAAGGAAGTGAAAACAGGAATGGAATGATACAGAAGGGCCTAGCAGAGCAGTCCGGGAATGAAGGTCTCTGTGGGCCCGAAAAGAAGTGAGGTGGGAGCAACTGCTTGAAAGCATTGAAAGGATCGCAGGGGGTGCTGAGCAAGTAGGATGTTTGAATTTTGTTTGAGAGGAGGACACTTAGCACGCCTCCTTGCCATGGTCACTATTATCTGAATGAGTCAATTAAAATGTGTCACCAAAAGCAGAATCAAAATTTCAGCTGTGGTTCACCCTCCCCCCCCCAATCTGGGCACCTATCTCTGTGAAAGAACACCAAAATTATGTTAGCTCTTTTAACTCATTACAATGATGATTTGTATTGAGCTTGTTAGGTAGAATTGTGTGAAACGTGCTTGTACCGTTTGTTCTTTAAACTACCTGGCTTCACATTCATGTCTAGTAAATGGCATCTTGTTAATTGAAACTTACATTCATCCAGCCTGGAAAGATCTTTTGGGGCCCTATCCAGACAATGGAGCCCTGCTGGCATAGTGGTTAAGAGCTTGGCTGCTAACCAAAAGGTCTGCAGTTCAAATCCACCAGCCGCTTCTTGGAAACCCTAGGGGGCAGAGGGCAGTTCTACTGTGTCACATAGGGTCATTATGAGTCGAAATTAACTCAACGGTGATGGGTTTTATCCAGACAATAGACATAAGCTATTCTTCCCATCTTCCATCCATGTACATTTGATAAGCTTGTCTTCATCTAGGTCATCATGAAAATGTTAAATAGGCCATGCCAGAGCTCGTGAGTACAACCAGGGTGAAGCTGATCTGTTAATTTCACATGACTTGCAAAAATTCTAGCCTGTGTATGCATATTTGAACATGATAATTGTTCCTCTGCATGATTACATGAAAGCAGAGGCCATAGACTAGTTTTGTGATGCCAGTTTATGCTATAGATTTATATGCCCAGTAAGACGTGCCATTGAGGTATTTAAGCAATGATAATTCTCAGCCCTCTAAACCTGTTACGATTTAATTAGGTTTTATTTTTACTCATTAATATTTATCTTTATTAATATTTTTGTCTCTAGCTGGATTGCAGGTTCCTTGAGAACAGGGACTATCTTGTCTATCCCAGCATCCCCCACATCACCTAACCCAATAGAGGCAATGGTGCTCAGAGACAGGAGTGGACTTCAGTTGGATGTGTCCTTAAAGAGGATCAAAGCCAGTCCACTTACAGATGAGGGAATCCAGGTAAAATGGAAGTATCTGCACCATGGAAATCAGCCCCTCTAGAGTCACTCGTTAAATGTTTACCAGCACACCACTGGACGTCATAATTCTGTGCCGACCAGTGGGAAGGAGGGACGTAGTCTCTGTGGCAGTGAAACTCCGTCTGTAGTCTCTAGGTTACAAATCCTCATCCTAGACTGTGCTGCCCATCTAGTCTCAGGATAAGAAAGACAAGATGAAGGCCTGGTGACTTTTCCAATTCCTTCGTTTCCGTTGCACATATGCTTACGCTCAATTAAAGCTATAGTCTCGGTGAATTATGATTGTTTACATTTCTTATTTATCTTTGTGTCCCCAGTGCCTCGTATACAATCAGTCCTTAATCACTTGTTGAGTAAATGATGTGTTGTACTGTTATACAGAGCCTAAACACGTTAGTGCTCAGCCACAGCACCTTAACGGACTTTGCACCTCTCCTTGTTCTTGTTGTCATAGAGTCGAACATGTGTTATAGGTAGAACTGCTCCGTAGGAATTTCTTGGCTGTAAACTTAATGGAAGCAGATTGCCAGGCCTTTTCTTCCACAGTACCACTACTTGGGTTTGAACCACCAACCTTTAGGTTAGCTGTTTGCAGCACTTCTCTTTAAAGGTAGGACAATAAGTCACTGGTTTCTCTCAAAGAAAAATATTTATTCTCCCTCTTTTTCCTTCTCTTCTTTCTCCTTTTTTTCAGTTTTTTATTTTTCTTCCTTTACTCCTTATTGTTGTTCTCTTTTGCCTGAAGCCTGAATCCTTTCAGATAATCGTGTTTTTTTTTTCTTTTAATATATGTAAAGTTTTAAAGCTTGGAATTAGATATAATTCAGTCTAGCAGATTGCTACTTCTTCGTAAATGATTGCTGTTTTGCAGGACCCCATCAAAATAATTTGGAGACTTAGTCAGAATTGTTCTAATAAATGTACTGTGTCAGATTTGAAAACTATTTGGTGGGCGAGATTTCTGTAAAGTTATATGGGCCACCTGTACCAGACGTAACTGAAGAGAATGAATTCCGCGAAGCATGCCGTACTTGGACAACACAGCGATTTACTCAAACTGAATTAAGTTGGCAGAGATCTGAGCTGCCTTGATTGAGAGCCCTGGATGAAAGGTAGATGAAGTGTGCCTGACCGAACCTTGTAGTACCCCAGGTGCTGCTCAGGTGAGCCATTGGATGGCTGCTGGGTGACCATTGTCTTCTCCTTGGGTTTCCTTTTGGGAAGGAAAACGTGATAAGAGAGGGAAAGGTGGATGGGCAAGAACAGTCCAAAAAAAGAAAGAGTGACATTCTTAAGTTCTCTGTACACGCTAAGAAAGACTTTTTGAAAAGCTCGGATTAGGTCTGGCAATGGATACAGGCGCACGAGTCGTGCAGTCCATTCTTGGCTCTTACTACTGCCTCTGACTTTGAGCAAATCAGCTGACTTCTCTGCCTGTAAACTAATATTCCCTCTGACAGTAATACTTACCTCATGAGGTTATCTAAAGGGTAATGTTGGTAATAATGTCATGTGTTTGCATCATTTCTTACAGAGAACTCAAAGCAATTTATATACATTGAGCGTGAAGCATCTTCTCAGGAGGAGTGTTCACTTTTAGGAAATAAACTTGAGCCATAAGAGCTTGCATTTAATGCATTGCAGGAAGAAATATGATCCAATGGGTCAAATGAATTTTTATTCCACAGAGGGCCGCATCCTTTCTTCTTGTTTTATGAATTGAGCAAATATGGTGAGCCCATACGCTTGGATGGGAGATCCGGCATACGCTATCAGAGTAGTCTCTCGTGACAAATCCAGAACTTGAAAAACAGTAAGGACATCTTTGATACCACTCTTTGGCTGTGGCTGAAAGGCACGTGGGATATCCTGGCTCTGAATTACAGAACCTCACTAAAGGATCCCAGGGATAAAAGGTATAGGTATGGGATGTTTTCAATTCAATGAGTATTTCTTCAGTGCCTGTTATATACATGATTCTGAGGGATGTAGAGAATGAAAAAGGAGCCCTGGTGGTGCAATGGTTAAGCACTTGGCTGCTAACTGAAAGGTTCACGATTTGAACCCACCCAACCGTTTCATGGGAGAAAGATCTGGGAATCTGCTTCTGTAAAGCTTATTGCCTAGAAAACCCTACAGAGCAGTTGTACTCTGTCACTATGAGTCAAAATCGACTCAATGGCACCTGCAACAACAACAGAAAATGGAAAAGACACAGCATGCTCAAGAAGCTTACACCCCAAACGGTGGCGGGGGGGGCGGGGGTGGGATTTACAAGGAATATGTGCAGAAGTACTGGGAAGAGTTAGAAAAGTACCACAGTATTTCAGGTCTTTAAAGGAGAGATAGATTACATCTAGTTGGGCAGTCGCAAGCATTTATTACCTGTGTGTCAAGCATTATGCTGTTTATTGGAGAGACATATCCCTGTCCTGGAGATCCTGTGGGGAAGACATGTGCAAATAGAGAGTTTTAGCACATCCTAATAAATGCAGTGATCAAGAGCACTTAGCCATGTGTGGGAATTTAGGGAAGGCTTCTCGGAGGATAAGGTTTCTCTTAAAGTATTGAAATTTGAAGAGAATGCGGGAAAGGAATTCCAGGCTGGGAAATCAGTATGTTTAAGGCCCCAGTGTTTAGTCGTCTTTGAACAGATGATGGCAAGCTATATAAAGTTTGGTATTATCGTAGCCTAAAGTTTAATTAGGGAGAGTAGTATGAGTCAGGGCTTAAGATAGAGGGCCCATCTTGCTATCTTGTTCAATGCTGAATACTAGTATGAAGTGGGTCATCAATTTTTTTTTTTTTATTGACTGAATAAATTATATTTTGGGCTTAAGTCCCTGTAGGCTATCCAAGTAAATAAATGTAGTAGGCAACGGGAAAGAATCTGGGCTGGAAATACAGATTTGGGAATTAACCATATATCGGTGGTATTTAAAAACAAGATTAAATGAATTACACAAGAAGACTATATAGAATGAGCAGAGTGAAGGACCAAGGGCAAAGCCTTGAGGTATGCACACATTACTGGGCAATCAAAAGAAGAGGAATCCATGAAGGAGACTGGAAAGGAAAAGACAGAAATAAGAAAAAAGTAGAACAGAGGTTCCATAAGTACCCATTAGATAGGGCATTATGGAGTTCATTGGTGGTCTTGTCAGACAAGTTTCAGTGTAATGAACAGGGCAGGAGTCAGATTGTGGCTTGTTGTGCAGTAAATGGAAAGAGTGAGAGAGTTGAGGTAGTGAGTGCTTAGCTTAGAACAAAAGTAAGATGATCCTAGGGGAAACCCTGGTTCAAGAAGGAAAAAACTTATTGAATATGATAGAAGAAATTTAAGCAGGTTTCTGGGCTCAGTGGAAAGCACAAATAGGCAGTGAGAGGTTGAAGATATAGGAGATAAAGGGAATAGTTGATGAAACAAGATCGTGGGAGAGATGAAAGAGGACCAGGGCCATGTGTGAAGGGCAGGACCTTGAACTGGAAGAAGGATACTTCATCCTCTGAACTGAAAGAAAGGGCACAAGGATAGGTCCAGAGGTATCAGGAAAGGAAAAGAGCAGAAAGTTGAGATAATGTGTGTGTAATTGTCACATTAAAGTAGAAGATAATGTCATTTTATGAGAAGGATAAGGATTTGGTTGGGGTCTTGACCATGATGACGATTTGGAAAAAATGCTGCATGAAATAAGAGCAAGCTAAGGAAGGACAAGTAGGAGTCTGAGCAGAGTTGATGGCCTACTTGAGATTGAGAACTGCAGGTGTGTAGTGGTACTAATCTGAAAGCTGATTTTCTCCAACTGTGCTCAACAGCTGGGTCATAGAAATATACAAAGTGTAGTTTTGAGTTGATCTGATATTGGGGTTTTGTTCAGCAAGTGAAATAGAGGACAGAGTTCCAATGTAGTTGAAAGTATTGGTGAGAGAGTGGCTTGGGTGATGAGCAAGGCTGTCTCAGCTGGGTAAAGAAGTGAAGCCAGGAGAGGGGTTAAGGGTTCCCTGAGGTTGAAGAACAGAGGTTGTGAGAGTGAGGGCATGAGAGGACTGGAAGGTTGCAGATCATGGTCATGTTCAGATATTGAATGGGAAGCAGCCCCACCTGATGATGGATCCAGGGTATGACCTTGGATATGGGAGGCCATGGAGGTAAGGAATTTGTGAACTATTGTGTGGGCTGTCTGAATGGATAGTGACACCACCCAGGTGAAAGGACAAGGAATCTAGCCAAGGGCCCTAGTGTTGAATAAATATTATAGAGGGACCAGAAGATCAGTAAGGGGTTGTCAATAAGAAAGGATAATTGAGTGATATGAACCTCAATAAATGAGGTAGTGTTTCACCAAGGGGGTTAGAGAGTAATGGTTTAGAAGCATTTATGTGAAGAAATAATAATAACACTTTGAGTGCATGCTATCAGCTGCTATTTTAAATACTTCGTTGAGCAATATGAAATTGATGATATTTGACTATTTTGAGTTGTAAAAATGGCAATTTCATATGGTTTGACTTAATGCTTTACGTGTCTTAACTCATTCATTCTCACTACCTTCTGAAGTATGTTACCATTTTGTAGCAGAGGAGACAGGGGCACAGAAATAATAATGAACTTGCCCAAGGTCATCCGGTAAGTGGTAGAGCTCAGTTTCAGATCTAGGCAGTCTGGCTCCAGAGGCTGCAGGCTCTTACTGAAGAGGGAATGCCCACCCAACTCCCAGCCCCCTTGAGGCCTTGTGACATGTGAGATGGGTGAGACTAGACTCCTCTTGAGTATATAATAAACCGAGATAAAGGCTATAAGCGAAATGAACATGGTGTCCTAGTGTTTCCTGAAGTGTCATACCCACATGCTCTGTGCTTCCTCATCCCTTTTCTAGTTGTCTTCTCTGTCACTCCCAAGCTTCCACCTCCTAATCACAAAGTGCTGTCTCTGCCTTCTTGCCTAACTGAAACGTAGTGTGTCTCTAATTTCTCTGTGTACTTTTCCAAACAGATAAGTAGGGAAGAGAATTCTAGGCATTGCACATACAAAGTCACAGAAGCTTAGGAAAGGGCAAGTAATACAGTTCATTTAGAAAATGATAAGACGTTCTGTACGTGGAACGTGAATCGGGGATGGTGTTGATGGAAGAAGTAGAGTATGTAAGAGAGAGCAATAGAGGTAAAGCCAGAATCTAGAACTTTTTGAAGGGCTTTTCTACCATCGTACAGAACATAAACACTATCCTCTGTCCTGCCGCCAGCCATTGAATGATCTTAAGCAACAAAATGCCATGAGCACATTGTAGATAAATGTCAGTGAGGATGAAATTAAAGGGTAAAAAGTCTAGAGACAGGAAGATGAGTTAGGAAGCTGGTACAGTCATCCGTGTGAAGGAATAAGGCTTGGCAACGGTCCTAGCTGTGTGATGAAGAGGGAGGGGTGTATTCATGAGATATTTAATAGCAAGAATTGGCAGGGTTTAGTGTCTAAAGGGATGAGGGATGATGGCACCAGTAACTGAGATAGCCACACAAGGAAGGAAGCAGGTTTTGATGGAAAGATGAGGATTCCTCTCTTATATAGGATGAGTGTCTGGTGTCTGTAGAATCCAGGTAGAAATATAGGCCTGGGGTTATCGATACAGGCCTCACAGGAGATGCAGATGAAAATATTTTAGCATCACTCAACCTCTCTGAGCCTCATTTCCAAAGCTACCACTTCCCCGATCTATTTCTGTCCTGTGGCCACTCCCTGATCTAAGTTACTACCAGAGTGAGGGGACAGAGACCCAGGTGGGCCGTGGCTTTGGGCCAGGCTGCTTTCATCAGAGCCCCACCATTTGTAATTGTGGGAAAGCCTGGGGCAGAGCCTACAGTCGGAAACATCTCTCTCCCTGAGACAGCACTCCCAAAAAGAGGAGCAGTGTAGCTTCCTAGCATGAATGAATGAATGATTACACTGGGGCCTCTGGATTTCGGTCATCCTAAAAAGCTACCTGTACATCCTTTTGGTAGATACCAGTAGAATTATATAGACCTAGTTCCAGACTTAGCCATATGCAGTCTAGATGGAAATGTGGATTAGGCCTGTAATTAGCACACAAGCAGGGAGCATATTCAACAAATGGTTAAATGTCATTAATAGAACAAGCCCTGGTGGCAGAAACACTTAAGCACTCAGCTGCTAACTAAAAGGCTGGTGGTGGTTCAAACCCACCCGGCAACTCCGTGGGAGAAAGACCTGGCAACCTGCTTCTGTAAAGATTACAGCCAAGAAGACCCTGTGGAGCAGTTCTGCTCTGTCGTGTGAGATTGTTATGAGCCAGAATTGACTTGACAGCACCCAACATCAATGACATTGATCATGTAGCCTGGGCGAGTACTCAGTGTGACTATTAGAAGGACCAGGTTCCGACAGGAGTCCCTGCATGGTGCAAACAGTCAACACGCTCAGCTACGACTGAAAGGTTGGAGCCTCCAGTCCACTCAGAGGCACCTCAGTAGAAAGGGCCTCACGATCTACTTCTGAAAAATCAGCCACTGAAAACCCTGTGGAGAACAGTTGCACTCTGACACGCATGGGGTGGCCATGAGTCAGAACTGACTCCTCACTGCTGGTGATGGTAGTAGTAGCAATAGTAGGAACAGGCAGAGTAACATTGCAGAGACATAAAAAGTATAGAATAATATACAGACTGGGAAAAATGTTGCTGGAAACACGTTTTTTGTTTTTTATGGCCTTAATAAATCCCATGAGGGAATAGGAAGATAACCAGTCTTTGCTTTCCCTTAGGTTGAAAGAGACTTGACCTAGTGGGGTACCCTAGACTTGTTCATTTGCTGAGTTGACTTAGTTTCCAGGGATTTGCATGTGGAAAACTAATGCCATGGCAGGCTTACCAGCCTGTAAATTCATCAAGAAGCCCAATGATATCATAAACCGTGAGAGGCCAGCGTCCTGCAGCAGCATCAGAAACCTCCCAGTTTGATTTAGCACTGGTAATCCATTTTATCCCTCCCCATTAGTTATTACAATAATAACAGATTGGCGACACAGCCGCTTTCTGCCTCTAGTGCTGTCTACTGCTGGGCACAGCTGCTCCCAGTCATTCTTTCCAGTGTAAATAACAGTTCATGTTTCCACGGTTGTCGCAAGATCTTTCTGTGCTGTGAAATGAGCCCGTGTCACCACCCTACTGGGAAGGATTTAAGGTATGGGTGAAGCCAAGGAACTGCATAAGAAAGCCAGAGCGGCACCCCCACCCTAAGATGTGTTTTTTGCTCTTGAGGACATTTAGATTGACTGGGTGTTAATAAGACTTGAACTTCCATGAGTGTGGGGCAAGAAAATTCTATCACTTCCATCTGTCTGGTGCAAGCTTTTACTTTGGGGCTTTTGCTTTCATGTTAGATGTAAATACTGAACTTCTTTGTTGTGAGAGGATGTGTTACAAGGCAGTAAACACTCCAGTGAAGAACGTCTTTTGATCTTCACGCCTTTGGCAATAAAAGCTGAGAGGCGAAACAGGCCAGAGAATTGGGGGCAGAAACCACTAAAAACTTCTCTTTCATCCATTCACAAAATTAGGTGCAGAGCTACAGGAGTAATGGATGGAAAGGCAATTATTAAGAAAGATGAGGGGCAAAATGAGGCCACCTGATTGATATAAAGTGAAGTTTGGATCTCAAGATCTGTTTACAGACTTGTTGAATTCTGTCAGAAATTGGAAGGATTACGTAGAAATGGTATAAAGAAATGAAGAAAAATCAATCAGTCTCTCTCTTTCTCCCTGTGATCTCTATAAGAAATTATTGGATATGTTAGGATGTGTTAAAATTTTCTAAATGCTGGTTTGAGAATACGGTTTTTATATGCAGTCAGTAGGTAACCACTAATTTTTGTTTGTGTATGCAAAGTTAAAAAATTTTTTTTATGCAAAGTTATACATTTAAAAACTGTCCTGTTTTACTACCTTAATTCTGTTAATCCCATCTCAATATGTTCATTAATTCAGTCTCCTTCTAAGTATTAAACCATACATTGATATAAAAGAGAAATCTAGAATATACAGGTACCAGCCCGTATGAAATTTCCTTTTTTTCTTGCTTATTTTCACATTTTAGATTGTATTATTAGACTTTATTGGTAGACATTTAATGTGTGCTTTAGTACATGAAGAAACCCTGGTAGCGTAGTGGTTCAGAGCTACAGCTGCTAACCAAAGGGTCAGCAGCTCGAATCCACCAGGCACTCCTTGGGGAAACCCCATGGGGCAGTTCTACTCTGTCCTACCGGGTCGCTTTGAGTCAGAATGACTTGTCGGCAGCAGATGGATTTTTTAGTGCATGAAACTTAAGCCCATCTCGGGCCTCACAGAATTCATACAAGCTTTTTTTTTTTTTCCTGTAGGTCAGCAATAGACTGTGAAAAAACTGCCTTGATAAGACTAACGAACACACCTCACTCTTGTTGAGGGATAAGTAGTTTTGCACTTAAATTCTGTTTAAGCGCATTCTTTCCCAAGTCTGAGCAGCAGTGATGAAGGCAGAGATTTGACATGCAGGCATTCTGTCAGATGCTCATCACCTCTCTTCCTAGGCCTAGTGGTTTTAGTCTGGAAACAATTTTTTTTCTTGTACTATAAAGTAAAAAAAAAAAAAAAAAAGTTTTTTTTTTTTTTTTTTATAAAGTTTAGCTGGCTTTGACCGATAATATATAATTGATAAATAAGTTTTCAAAGACCCTGCATGGTTTTCGAGCTTACTTTGTCCCACTGTTTGTTGTAGGCTACCATGCCAAATAACTGGCAGAAGCTGCTCTGTGATAAAAGGGATCTGAGACTATGCATCATATTCCTTTCAAGCTCAAGACCAAAAAAGGTTCTTGCTGAATGTTTTTCAGAGACAGGTTGGAGGGCTTTGCTCCATTTTCATGGCTTTTTAATTTGAAAGTTAAACTCAATCCTCTATTTTCTTATAAGTATTGGACAATATGAATATTTCCATTGGATAATATGGAGAGGACAATCTATCATTGGAGGACTTGTCATTTTTATCTTAGCTGAATCAGGTGCCAGTATATACAATTTGTACTTTCAAACCCAGATTGATTTATTATGGTTTGGACCTGTAGTTTCTAAAGGGTTTCATAAAAGAGGTTTTTTTTTGTAACTTTAGTAAAGTTCATGTTTTACCCTGTTGACTTTTAAGGCTATCACTATCAGGTCAAATACATTAGAAACAAGAAAAAAAATTTTTGGAAGATAGAAGCTACTATTTTATAGCATGCAATTAAGATTCATTAAATTGTATTCAACTAAAGGTCATAACTTAGCCCTCAGAAAGCCAGATGAACTACTAAAGAGTGGGAGAAGCAAGCTTCAAGGAGATAAGACAATGAACATTTCAGTATTCTCCTTCCCATCTCTGGACTTGGGCTGTGGTGTCTGATATGCTTGGGTGGTTCAGCTCCACCACTTCCTAACTCTGATGGACGTGTTATTTACTCTGTATGAATTTGCAAAATAGGAAAATAATACCATCTTCACGTATTTATTAAAATGAGTTAATGACATAAGGATAACAATCCATAATTACAATCAATACTATTGTAATGCTAGTGTTCCAAAACTATGCTGAGCATCTTACATGATCTTGGTTAAGCCCAAAACCAAACCCACCGCCGACAAGCTGATTTCGACTCATAGCAACCCTATAGGGCAGAGTAGAACTGCTCCATAGGGTTTCCAAGGCTGTAAATCTTTAAGGAAGCAGACTGCCACATCTTTCTCCCATGGAGTGATTGGTGGGCTCAAACCACCAACCTTTCGATTAGAGATCGAGTGCTTTAACTACTGTGCCACCAGGGCTCCTTTGGTTAAATCCAAGTAGCTTTCAAATAGCAGGTATTCAACTCTGCTGTTCCTCACCCTAAGTTTACCAGATTCCTCAGGCAAAAGGCATTTCTCTGTAGAGGTATTCTCTTATTTCTTCGTGATCAATTCATGCGCTCATTTGTGCATCTCTTCAAAAATACGTAATGAACGCCTTCTAGTTGCAGGGACTATTCCAAGTACTGGGAATGAAGTAATGACCAAGAGAGAAAAAGTCCCTACCTTCATATATTCTAGTGCAGGAGGTTGACAACAGACTTGCAAACAAATAAGTAATGTGATACTTTATGTAGTAATCAGTGCTATGAAGAATATGAATTAGAATAAGCAGATAGAAAGTGATCACAGCACTGGGGGACATGGAGGAAGAGAAGGTTCTATCTCAGATAGGGTAGTCTGGGAGAGGGATCATCTCAGCAGAGTCCTGAGTATTGTCAAGGTCATTCAAACAGTTACATTCTTACTCAAATTTGTAAGTCAAATATACAGTGAGTTTAGAAAGAAAGTTTAGGAAAATTCAACAGCATTTGTTGTTGCCTATTTTCTTTGAGATTGGACTGGCAATCAGACACTAATACAGTATCTTTTAGTTGGTAAAAAGCACTTAGAAAATGGAGCCTAGTAAAGCTGTATCAGTGTATGGTATTATTAGTCTACTTGAAGAGAGTAAAAAGATACATACTACTTATTCTTGCATATAATTAAACAATCATAGAAAAATCTTACATAAAGAAAGAATAGAATTGGATGGTAATTTGGTGGCGTCTGTGTTTATTCGATGTTACAGGTAAGTTATTAAACCATGTCTAAAACAAATCTGTAGACAGTATAAATTTAGGAAGAGTAATACAGTAAGGGAACTATAAAAGCTGACACTGTAGTTCAGTGTGTTTTCGTTCATCACTTTAAAGATGTTACTTCATTGTCTTCTGGCATGCATAATTTCTCGTGAAAAGTTTACTATTATTCTTATCTTTGTTCCTCTGTATATGTCTTTTTTCCTTTGGCTGCTTTCCAGATTTTTTCTTTAGTTTTAGTGATTTGAATATTATATGCTTTTGTTGTTGTTGATGTTTATCCTACTCAGGGTTCTCTGGGTTTCTCAGACCTGTGGTTTGGTCATCTTTGATTATTTTTTGGAGTAGCTTTTACCACTATCCCTTCAAGTATTTCTTCTGTTCTGTTTTCTCCCTTCTGTTTCTGGAAAAAAAAAATTTTTTTTTTTTTTTAACTGATAATTGTCCCACAGCACTTGGGGGATACCCACTCTGGGTTTTTTTTTTTTTTTTTTCTCTATGTGTTTCAATTTGGATAATTCTACTTAATCTGTCTTCAAGTTCACTGATTCCTTAGTTGTGGAATTGATGGGTCTATCATTTTTGTTACCATGTTGTTTTTTTATTTTAACAATTCCATTTGACCTCTTTTATATTTTTCACATATCTGCTGAAATTTGCCATCTGTTTACACATGCTTTGTACCTTTTCCTATAGAATCTTAAACATAGTAATCATAGTATTTTAAATTCCCTCTCTAATAGTTTCAACATCTGGGTCTCTAAGCCTAGTTTAGTTGATTGCTTTGTATCTTAACAGTGATTTTTTTTCTTCCTTTTTCTTGTGTCTTGTGATTTTTCACTGAAAGCTAGGCATTTTGTGTAAGATAGCAGAGACTAAGTTGAATAGCACATTAATGCCTGGAGGTGGGCACATTGTTTCTCTGCTAGGTGGTTTAGTTTGGAGTATGAGTTAATCTTGTCAGGAATTGAGCTGGGTTTGGCTTTGGGTTTTTAATAGCTACCTTCAGTACACTACCAAACCAAAAACCAAATCCATTGTCGTTGAGTTGATAATCCAACTCATAGCAACCCTATAGGACAGAGTAGAACTAACCCATAGGCTTTCCAAGGCTTTAATCGTTACAGAACCAGACTGCCACATCTTTCTCTCGTGGAGTGGATGGTAGGTTCAAACTGCCGACCTTTCGGCTAGCAGCCAAGCACTTAATCACTGTGCCACCACAGCTCACTAGGTACAAATTCTTCTAGTGTTATCTTGTGGGGACTTATTTGCTGGAGAATCTTTCTCAGTGTTCCTATTCCACCCTCAGCTTTCAGCCTTCCCTATGTGGGGAAGGCTTCCCTTAGAGGGGGTCTCATTGCATGCTCTTTCTCCTCCCCCAGTAGTAGACTGCTATTGCTTGTTAATCAATGCTGGCTAATCTGGTGGTGAGGGACAGGGATAGTTCTCTGTTGTTCTAGTTCAGCATTAGTCTTAGTAAAGTCTTGTGTTCTCTGATCATGGAGGTAGGGCTTTCTCTGTGATTTGGCCCTTCTTCCCCATGGCCTTGTATCTTTGGTGGACCTTGTACAAGAGAAAATTTCCTTCCCTCCCAACAAAAGCACTGTTACTGTCAAGTAGATTCTGACTCATGATGACTTCCATGTGTGTCAGAGTAGAACTGTGCTCCATAGGGCTTTCAGTGACTGATTTTTCAGAAGTAGATCACTGAGTCTTTCTTTCAAGGTGCCTCTGGGTGGACTTGAACCTCTAACCTTGTGTTTAGCAGCCAAATGCATTAACCATTTGTACCACCCAGGGACGTCTCCAACAGGAGTGCTGTTAAGATGTTAAGTTGCCATCGAGTCTGCTCCAACTCACGGTAAACTATGTATAACAGAACAAAATGTTGTCCAGTCCTGTGCCATCCTCACAATCATTATCTGAACCCATTATTGCTGCCGCCATGTCAATTCATCTCATGGAGGGTTTCCCTCATTTTCACTGATTCTACACTTTACCAAACATGATGTCCTTTTCTTGTGATTGGTCTTTCTTGGTAATGTGTCCAAAATGAGCAAGAGGAAGATGAAGCCTTACCATCCTTGTTTCTAATCTAAGGAGCATTCTGGCCGTACTTCCTCCAACATAGATTCATTCCTTCTCCTGGCAGTTTATGGTATATTCATTATACTTCGTAAATCACAATTCAAACGTGTCAATTCTTCTTCTGTCTTCCTTTTTCATTGTCCAGCTTTCACATGCATATGAGGCAATTGAAAATACATGGCTTAGATCAGGCACACCTGAGCCACCAAAGTAATATCTTTGCTTTTTAAGATTTTAAAGAGGTCTTTTGCAGCATATTTTCCTATCGCAGTGAGTCATTTGATTTCTTGACTGCTGCTTCCATGGCCATTGATTGTACACGCAGCCAGTGCCCAACAGGCATAGGAGACTTCTAATGGTCTGGGTCCAGGATGGTTTCCTGCTCCTCTTTCGGGGATAGAGGGTATTTTCCTTTTTATTCTTCCCTCAGCTGCAAGGGGTCATTTCCTGGGCACTGGGAGCAAAGGGCTTGCTGTCCACTCCAAGAGCTTTAAGCTTTTTTTTGTTGGGGGGTAGGAGTTTCATGTTTTTCCCTCAGTGGTGTCCACAGCCCTCCTCCAGCCCTTTACCAGTGAAGAGGCTTTCTCTGGTTTCTCACCCTGCCCCCAGTTTTCTCATGAGCACCTGATGTAGGTCCCAGGAGAAGAGTCTATGAATGAGTTTGAACTCCCCTTGTGATTGCTCCCAGGAGTCCTGTACTTTCACACTAACTTACGGTTGTCCTTTAGCAATTTATTAAATACATAGCTGAATGCTTCTTAAGGGCTTACAGTGCCTGGTGTCTCTTTCTCAGTGTTATGTCACAGGTGAACCGGTGTGTGCATCCCATTCTCCCTTGGAGGAGTCTGTCCATCCTTGGGTTTTAGGCTGCTTGTTTGCCCTGTGACCTCAGCACTCTAGGCTCAAGAAAAATTTTCTTTTCCTTTTTTTTTTTAGGGTGGGAGTGACACTCTTTCCAACTTTTTACATACTACATGGAATCAAAATTCTAGTCTGGTTGTTTTTAAATTGTTCTTCAGATGTGCTGCAAAGGTTCCACAAAAATGTGATTCGACTTTTATTTTATAAATATTTTAACTGTTTCAAAATTGTAATAAAACTTGCTTTTTTTCAGACCTTTTGAAGTTTCCTGCCACTATGTCACATTGTCTTTGGATTTCTGATGCCCACGGCATTAATTAGGAAGGGTGTGGTCCCGGATGCCCGTACTCAGCCCTGTGCATGTCTACACGTGTAATATTGCCAAGGCAGGGGGTCACTATTGCAAGCCCACATGCACAGCAGCCAATTAAATGCCAGACAGTGTCAATAACACCTGCCTTCACTGTGCACCAGTTAGTTATGCAATAACGTGAATGAGTAGCAAGTAGTGTCATGACAATATGCTATTAGCACATTTTGTTCTGTTCCTGACTTAAGGAATGTAAGCAGTTTTAAAATATTTCTAATAATTCTACTTTGAGGTAAAAAAAAAAAATTCTTGCTACTGTTGTTTCAAACGTTTGGATCCATTTCATTAAAGGTTTTGTTTTTGTTTTGTTTTAACTTTTGCAACCACGTATCTTTATGAATGGAAGTTTTCTTGATACTGTGCAACAAAAATAAAATACAGGAATAGGTTAAATAGAGGTTGAGAATAATTGACACCTGCAACTGTCATTTCTCAAATTACAAATTTTTATGTAAATACCTCGTTATTAACACTGATTAATTTAAAACTACATTATGCATTTGAATTTATAAAATATATTTAAACAAATCAAAAGTGTTTTTATCTGTTAAATAATTGGTGTTTTGTATAACGTTTTATTTTTCAAGAAGCAATTCCACTGCCAAAATATACCCCCTCCCAACCAAAAAGAAATTTGATTTTTACTGGCCTGCTGGAAATAATAATAGTAACAAACACTTAAATAGAACTTACAATGGACTGTACTTTTCTAAGCATTTTACATATATATTATTTAATTTGATACTCATGTCAACCTTGGAAGTTAGATAATATTATCATCTTCAATATCAGATGAGAAAAACAGACATGAGATCACACAGCTAGAAAATTGCAGAGCCAGGAGTCAAACCTTGGCAGCGTGGTTCCACAGTACGAGTTCTACCATGAACTGTACTGGTTGATAGAATGTTAAAGTGAAAGTCTCAGTTCATTGTGAAATTTGATTTCTTTCCCCATATGGTGTCTCTTTCTGGTTCTTTTCTCTCTCTCTCTGTATTGCTATACTTCTGTTTTTCCACCTGTACATTAGGTGAAAAGTGTGTTAATTATCCTTAGGGATGCAGTGAAAATAAGTTACTTTTGAAAGTGCTTTAAGGATCTCAAAGGCCAAAATACTGCGTCGTAATTGTTGTAAGCAGGGTTTTGATCTGCTCCTATTTTCTTTTCTGAATGAATTTAAGATATTGTATACACCAACAGAGACTTGTTCATTCTACTTCCTCCACTTGCTGCTGTGGACGTTTTCATTCATTCTTCATTGTACAGACTTCGCTGAACACTCACTATTGCCTGAGGCACTAAGCGCAAGGGCTGGAAGAGTTAAGTACCTTATAATATGACACCTTCCTCGAGGAGTTTCCTGACAGGTCCACAGGTCTTGAAGCTCACAGTTGAGAAGTTTGTGTGTGCTTATTAGGTAGCAGCCAAAGTCTTTCCAGTGGAAGAAAAGTCCCTCAGTAATCATGTTGAATTTTAATGGGTATGGGTTTGAGTTAAGCTATGGAAAAATAACATTTCTAGAATAATGAAACTAGGCAAAGTGCTTTTTATTTTTTTTAAATGAAGCAGCGTTTCAGAAAAGTCAAGTCATTGAGAATCATATTAAATCAAATCTAGGATGAACGGAGCTTGGAAGGACCTTAAAATAATTCACGTTTGAAATATGTGTATTAGCTTTTTTTTTTTTGCTGACATGGTAGAGGGAAAATCATATTGTATCTAACAGCTGTCATGTATTTTCTCTGTAATTCCAGACATCTTCATTCAGACAGTGAACTGGTGGTTTATCCTAGATATAAAACATCGCAGACTAATCAAGAATGGACACTTTCCTAGAAAACTATTTTACATAAAACATTTGGAATTTTCGCATTAGGGGATGAGATTTATCAGCTTAAAGTTCATTAAGTTTAGGTTTAGATGGTGGTATTAAACATGAGTATATATTTTACGGAAATCAGATTTCTCTCAAAGATTGGCCCTCATTATTTGTTATATATAGCATAAATTGAAGAATTCTCTACACCTATTTAAGAAGCCACCCCTCATTCATAATTTGATCATTTCTTTCCCTTATAGAGTATGCCTCTTTATTAACTAACATTTTCCATAGGGAAATAATTTTGCTGAATTTTTTTTTCTCGAAGTAATGATGGAGCAACCATCTATTTTGTGTAACTATGTTAAATGAATATGGAAAAAAATAAATCAAGTATTTTGACGACAGTGTGATTTGTTACTGTACAGTGACTCAGACTCACTGGTGCTAAATACCAACACTGAAGTCTGTTTTAGGTACCAGCAGTGTGTATAAGACCTATTATTTCTAGTGGGGTTTTCCTGAAAGTCTTATTAAGTGTCTGGTTTGGAGGCACTAATGGAAGTGATTCTGATGAGTTTATGGATAGAGTAGGGACCAACAGGAGATTGCCGTGACCACCTGAGCCTGGGAGGGTCCAAGGCTCTACCTCTTGAAATTAAGTGTTTACCAGACGCTCCGCATTTTATCCCAATCAGCAAATGCCAGGAGAGATAGATAGTTAAACGTTGGGATTGGCTGCTGTCTCTTCTCTTCCGGATAGGGGGAGCATCCTGGAAATGGACATGGAGGGGTAAATCTACCTGGCATGAACAGCTTCATTGTGTGTTGTAAGGAGCAGAGGCTCGCGGGTCGGACGGGCAGGCAGCTTGCGTGGAAAGAAAGCCTGCCACACAAAAGAGCCAGTGAAGAGATTATACCAGGAAATAACATTGACTTTGTGTTTTTAAAAGGTTGTTCCAGCAGCTGGGGAGAAGGATCTGAGACGGGGAAGCAAATTAATGCCATTGCAATGGTTCTGCAGGATATGATCAGAGCCTGTATGCCACAGCAGCAGAGATGGAGGATAGTGGGATAGATTAGATATGAGAGATGTTAAGGAGAGAGTAAATATTCCTACATGCTTTGTTTTCATGGGATTTTGTCTCTAAAAGGAATAAAATTAAGTGTACACTTCTTTGGTGCCCCATGAAAGAAATTTCAACAACAAAAAAATATATGGTCGATTGTAGCATGTGTTGTAGAGACCCTAAAATATGCGGCACCAATAGTGCAGGGTCTTAACCAAACTTATTTCACCTCCAGATTTTATCAGAATAGTAATAGAATGGTATCTTTTGGATAGAGTATGGAGGTCAGGACTGTTGGGCAGGCTTCTTCATGGATCAGGTAGCTTACTTTGTTTGATAGCCTGATCCTAGCTAGTCATTTACAAATGTGGATGCAATAACAGGAATTCATTACCCTTGCTAGAAAGCCAGTAATATGCATATATACATCATTAACCGAAAAGAAAGTATTGCAAGAAAAATAGAAACAGGCCAAAATTTCCATGTGCAAATTATTATGCCAGCTGGTCCTCTTTAAGATTAATATTCTGTTTTGAAGTCCCTCATAATTCCACCTAAAGTCATCCTTTACATGAAACAAGAAATGAACATTTCAAAAGAAAACCCTTTTTTAAAGCCTCACCTCTGGAAAATATTAGAAATAAATTCTTAATAGGTAAGTAAAGCATTCAGAATTTATATACTACAAATAGTATATAAATATAATATGCCATCTTCAGTAATTCCTTTATAGAAACAAAATTTTAAAATCTCAAATCCAGTCATTTCCTAGAAACTACTTAAGATTAAAAAAAATCAGAGAGAGCACAGGAGAAAGTTGTGCTTAAAATTCCATCATGTCCTCTCATGACCATCTTTTTGAGCAATGGTAAAAAGATAAAATGTTTATCTGGGTATATGGCTAACCAAATTTATTAATGGAAAGATTCTGAAGGTGTCATATCGTGTTCACTTTTCTAGTAGGATAGTTTCTGTGTGGGAAGTAATTTCAAGGGTGACGATCCAGCATAGCGTTTGGTTGTTCATTAGTGGAAATGGTTTATTTTTCCTTCCCAGTTTTTTAAAAATTTTTTTCCTTGTTTTTTTTAAGACTCAACCTCATGAGAAATAAGAGAAAATCCTTTTTTTATGAAAATTCCGCTCGAAAGTGGTTATGGTTTAAGAAGGAAAAAATTAAACCTGTCATTCATTAGTGTTAAATATCATCTCCTCATATCAATACAAAAATTATTAATTAAAATATTGTTAGTTTTTTATTCTTGCAACCAACATTTATGCAACAACGACAGCATTCAAAGCACTGCCCTAGATGAATGGGACATGGTTCCCTCAGCCCTGAAGAAGGGAACGTTTTAGTGGAGGAGACAAGATGAGGGTACATGAAGCTATAATATGAGGTCGAATTTGTCTAGAGCGCTAAAAAGGGAGATTCAAAGAGTGAGGCAGAAGAACTTATCTGTGGTTGGGAGAATTAGGAACATTATCTTGAAGTAGATGGCATTTAAGTTGAGCTTTAAAGGATGGATACCAAAAAAAACCAAAGCGGTTGCCTTCTAAAAAAACCAAACCAAACCCGCTGCCGCTGAGTCGATTCTGACTCATAGCGACTCTACAGGACAGAGTAGAACTGCCCCATAGATTCAAACTGCTGACCTTTTGGTTAGCAGCCGTAGCACCTAACCACTACATCATCAGGGTTTCCGGTTGCCTTCTAGTGGATTCCCATTCATAGCAATCCAATAGAACAGAGTAGAATTGCCCCACAGAGTTTCCAAGGAGCGGCTGGTGGATTCAAACTGCCGACCATTTTTGGTTAGCAGCTGAGCTCTTAACCACTGCGCCACCAGAGCTCCTAAAGGATGGGTAGGAATTGTTAAAGCAGCGTTGGAGGAAAGGGAATTTTGAGCAAAGCTCACTTAGAAGTTGAAAAGCAGAGGCCGTGTCTTAGAAGTGATGAGAAGTCTGACGCAGTTGAAGTATTACTAAGTGCAGTGAGGGTAATACAGCAACACTAACAGTAGTACCTCAGAGCTGGGCAGGACTTTGGAGTTTATTGGACACTCGGAGCAAGTTTAGCTAACTGATTTACAGCCTAGGGACTAGAGCCAAATTGTCTGGGTTTGAGACCTGGGTCTGCTGTGTCTTAGCTGTATGATTTTAGACAAGTTACTTCCTAACCTCTTTGTGCCTCGGTTTGCTCATCCATGAAGTGGGGATAATGATATGTGAAACTCTTGTACCAGATGCTGTGAAATTCCAAATTTTTCAGTTTTTAGAGAGATAATGTAGCACCATATGTTACATAACTTCCCCTGCAAGGTCTGAGGCAGCACCTCGTAACCAACACAGTTGTATTTCCACAACGAGCTACATGGGAATTTACATTACACAGGATGAAAACTGTACGTAGCCTCGTATGCATTCAGTTCAGATTTTATCCAAATGAATTTGCTGCTAACTTTTGGGAAACTAATGGTTTTCGGTGCTGTTTTGCGTTTTGGAAATGTAGATAAGGGACTGGGGACTTGTGATACCATTCTCATAGGATGTCGTGTATTTGCAGGGCTTACACCCCCTGCCTGGCATTTAGCAAGCGCTCATTGGTATTCTTACTGCACTGTTACAAGTGACGTGTCTGGAAAGAGCCAGAGAGAGTGAGTGACTTGTCTAAGGTTTTCTAGCTATTCCTGTTGGAGCCAGGTAGTTGAGACCCTTCAATACTGGTGAAGTACTGTGTCTGCTGGACAGCCAGAATTCTTCAAAGATACCTATGCAGGGGCCATGACATCATCAGGTCTTACAGCAGGCTGAACAGGAGAAGTGAACAAATGGGGGTAGTGAGGCCAGATAGAAAGCTACTGGAGCAGCCCAACCAAATGAGGCGTAATGAAGGCATGAACTTTGGCGGTAGAGATATTGGGCCTGCTAATGATATATTGGGGTAAGGCAGGAGGCAGAAATGATCCAGGGTTTTGGGAACAAATGACCTCTTGTATTTGTGTGGAACTGCATACTCCCACACAGTCGAAACACTGGCCCATGTGTTATGTCAGTGAGCCTCCCAAGCACCCTGTGGTTGAATGTGGTGCCTGTAGTTCTCCTGACCCTAGTTCTTTCATCCTGCCATACATTCAACTGCGATGCCTCCTCTGTCAAAGCCTAACTTTGCCCCTGGCCTCCTGGCAAACTTCTACTTAGAACACTTCATACTTTATCAGAATTCGCAGGTGAGTGTTCAGGCCAATGGCATTTAAAAGCAATTCGTTCTTCACGTTATTCTAATACTAACTTGATACTTGTTGTTTCTTTGGAAAGTATCTATCGCGGAGAAGACATGTAGAAAATTGGGATAGAGCTCCATAGAAGTATTTTGAAATATGTACCTTAGTATATGGACTTCAATAATACTTTAAATGTACACATTTTCCCGTCTCTTTATCATACCATAATGCCTGTTCCTATGGCAGCCATGTTTACACATTCCACACCCACCAGTTTAACCTGAGGCCGTGCGTTGATGAGTGGGGCACACAATTTTCTTCAACTAATTTTTTTAAAACTATTTTGAATCATTGAAGTATTTATTCATGGAGGTAACGAAACCACCACATTTGCCTGACTCCGTTAATGCTGTTTGTAGTACTTCATAGAATGATCCTTCCTCATTTTTCAAAAATATGCTTTTAAATTTTGTGATGACAATTGAACAGCCCAACCTTATGAAATGGTAATTTATGGAGCAATAAAAAATAAATAAATCCAGGTACTGTGGGCTTACAGCTGAAGGCAGCTGTGTTAAGCATGTTTTTTTAGCCTCTTACATCAAAGTAATGCATAGAGTGCTGTAGGAGAATGTGTAGGGCGGCTGTCTTTGAAGTACCCACATATTTGCTGGCTTTTGCACCCCCTCTAGGAATGAGGCAAGTCATTGTTCTACTCCATCAGGAATGATAAGTACAATAATGAGCATATTAAAAACCCCTTTGTTTCAGGGCTGAAAGCCTTTTTACAACTATTATCTCACTTGCCTTCAGCGCCTTTTGAGACTTTCTCAGGAAACATCCTTCTCTAGGTCCCTGAATTATTGAAGTAGCACCGATGTGGAGAAAATGCAGCACCACGTTATTTACCTTAAGTCTCTGTTCCCAGTTATTCAAGCCAGTATTCCATATGACTCTGCTGTAGTTATGGGAAAAATAAAAGCAGAGGATGAAAGCAAAGGAGAAGAGGCCATCTGATGAAACGATTTCAAAATGTAGAATAACTTGCCAAAAGAAGTGGGAGCACTGATCTAGTCTTGAAAACAAGCTGGAGGAAAGCCAGGAAAGGAAAAATTCTTATGGCACATGATATATATCAGTTACCTAATAGATTTTATTTTTTTGTTTTGTTGATTAATCTCTTAAATTCTGTGATTTGTTCATCAGCAGGAGTAAAGCAATGTGTGTGTATGTGTGTGAGCATAGTTGTGTGTGTTCAGGTAGAAAGCACAGGGTAAAACAAACTGAGTTCTCCCAAACGCTCAAGTATGAAATAATTGATCCATAATTCTGCAAGTACAGCACACATTGGCTGCAGCAGATTTTTTAAAAATGAACTTGGAATGTGATTGTTTGGGAGCCAAAGGTGCATTCTTTGAGTATAATTTTACTAGTAGCAATTCATTTATTTATTATATAGGGTGAACTGTCAAGCCAAATTAAATGTTATGTTTTGTCTTCTCCAGTTGTAATCTAGAGCCAAGAATGAAAACCACATAATATATTTTTAGGATTAAACCATTTATTACTGATAGATAATGACAGAGTAGAAACAGAAGGCACCAGTTAGTCTGCATTAGCTCATGAGCCCCGGATAACTTTTTTATGAACTGTAAAGATTTGTGAAATTCTATCACTTCCATTAACTTTTTGATAAATTTCTGATGTGGGCAACTGTCCTCTATCCCTGATCACTGTAAGTCACTCTGCTAAGAGGCATCTACTCTCCAAGGATCCTTGCAAAAATTTCTTTCTTCAGGCACTTTTTAGAAAGAATGAGCACCTTTGCCAAATAAACTAAGCCTGTCCTCTGGTCATCCATGTTAGCCACTACGGGAGAGGGGATCCCAGCAAGCAAGATGGAAAGAATTGTGCAGCAAGAGTAGCAGACTAAGAATCAAGAAACTTCTTTTCTCCTCAATTCCACCTTTGTAGAGAAAGTAAGATAAATATGTTATAATGAAGAATCATTTATTTAGCTTATATTTATTGAGGACTTTCTGTATTGCCAAACACCAGTCCCAAAGAACAGGGTACAGAACAAAAGCTTAAAGAGTGCCATAATTCTATGCACATATGAAAAGTTGTATTTAGAACTGGGTACTATATTTTATGAAGGATATTAACAAATGAATGACCACAGTTTAAGGAATTTGAACAACTAGGACTCCAGGGTTAAATAAACTGAAGATACTGCACTTGGAAGAAAAGATTTAGTGGGAACAAGATAACTTTTGTTAAATATAAATATGTAAAGGGTTACCACAAGAAAGGTATAGGGCATATGTAGTTAAAAACAGCATATCCAATATATCTGTTTTCTTTATAAAACATAGATTTCCAAAAGGAAAGCTCAGTAGCACTTGGATTAGTTGGGATAGACAGAGTTGAATGAAAAAATATCCTCAGGGGCCACGGATTATAGAACACTGAGTGGCACTGCTTTAAAACATGTAGAGTATACAACAGGAATTCTCACTCATTGCTGTTGGGAATTCAAAATAATACAGCAACTTTGGAAGACTAGTAGTTTCTTATATAGATATAAAGTTAAACATAAGGTTAAAAATAGAGTTATAAAATTAGAAAGTTAATCACATTCCTAGGTATTTACGCAAATGATTTGAAAATGTATGGCCAGGCAAAAACCTGCACACAAATATTGATAGCAGCTTTATTCATGATTTCAAAAAATTGGAAGCAACTGAGATGTCCCTCAAGAGATCGATGGATAAACAAACTGCAGGACAACCATACAATTAAATGTTATTCAATGATAAAAAGAACTGAGCAATCAAGCAACGAAAAGGCATGGAGGAACCTTAAGTGCATATTGCTAACTGAAAGAACCAAAACCAAAAACCCAGTGCCGTCGAGTTGATTCCGACTCATAGCGACCCTATAGGTCAGAGTTACTGGACGGCACTGGGTAGGACAGAGCAGAACTACACCACAGTTTCCAAGGAGCGCCTGGCGGATTCAAACTGCTGACCTTTGGTTAGCAGCCATCTTATTGAAAGAAGCCAGTCTGAAAACATTACATACTGTATACCTCCAACTATATGACATTCTGGAAAAAAACACAACTAAAGAGACAGTAAGAAGATCATGAGTTGACTGGGGCTGGGGGAGGAAGGGCTCAATAGTGGAGAATGGCATGGTGAAGCTATTCTACGTGATACTGTACTATGGATACATTACATTATACATTTGTCAAAACCCAGGGAACTGTACCACACAAAGAGTGAGGCCTAATGCAAACTGTGGACTTTAGTTAATAATAATATATCAATAGTGGTGCGTCAGTTTTAACGAATCTGCCACACCAATGCAAGACATTAATAAATGGGGGGAAAATAGGGGTGTGGGCACAGAGGATATATGAACTTTCTCCTCAGTTTTTCTGTAAACCTAAAATTCTTCTAACAAATGAAGTCTATTAATTTATGAAACAAACAAAAAAAAATTAATCTTCTGTATAGCAAAAGGTGGAGCTCTGGTTGGTGCAGTGGTTAAGAGTTTGGCTGCTAACCCGAAGTTCAGCAGCTTGAATCCACCAGCAGCTCCTTGGAAACTCTATGGGGCAGTTCTACTCTGTCCTGTAGGGTCACTAGGAGTCAGAACTGACTCAATGGCCACAAGTTTTGGTATACAAACCAAAAAACCCAGTGCCGTTGAGTCGATTCCGACTCATAGTGACCCTATAGGACAGAGTCCTTGGTAGATTTGAACTGCTGACCTTTTGGTTAGCAGCTGTAGTTCTTAACTGCTATGCCACCAGGGTTTGCATACGGCAATACAAATAAAGTGTAAAAGAACGCCACATACGAGGAAAAGATATATATATATAAAATGTTCCAGTAAAACTTTTTTTGTTGCTTTTTTATTATTTTATTGTGCTTTCATTGAAAGTTTACAGTTCAAGATAGTTTCTCATACGAAAATTTAAATACACATTGTTATGTGACCCTAGTTGCTCTCCCTGTAATGTGACAGCACACTCCTTCCCACCCTGCATTTCCCCTGTCCATTCAACCAGCTCCTGTCCCTTTCTGCCTTCTCATCCAGGAGAAGATATTTGATACACTTATAACTAACAAAGAATTTGTGTCCAGAATGCATAAAGAAATACCTCAGGTGAATAAAACAACAACGAACATTTTTTTTTTTAATTGCACAGCATATAAATAAGCATTTAGCAGAAGATAAAACCCTGTTGTTGTTGTGGGGTGTCATCAAGTCAATTCTGACTCATCATGACCCTATGTGACAGAGTAAAGCAGCTCTATACGCCAGGTCTTTTCTCCCACAGAGCCTCTGGGTGGATTTGAACCAGCACCCTTTCAGATAGCAGCCAAGCACTTAACTGTTTGTACTACCAGGTACCACGTTGGAAAAGACACTCAATGTCATTAGTGACCAGGGAAATGCAAATTATATTAGCAATGAACTATGACTTCACACCTATTAGTTTGGCAAAAATAATGCCTCCTGATCATAAGCGTGGGAGATGGGGAGATTGGGAACTCTCAGATACTACTTGTGTATTGTAAATTGGCACAGCCCCCTGGATGGATATGCCAAACTGCTCCCAACTTGAAGATGCTCATACTCTACACCCCAGGTATGTGCTCTTGAGAAGTCACCCATATGCACAAGAATCCATCCATATACAAGGAACTTCACTGCTCATTGTGTAGTGACAAAAATCAGGAAGAAAAGTAAAAACTCATGGATGAGGCAAGGATAGAGCATGCTATATGCATGTAGAGACTTACTACACTCTGGTGAAAACAAGCATCCTAGAGCTACCTAGATCTTTTTTTAACCCTTTTGACGTTTTTGAAATGTAGACATTTCAAAAAAGCAAGCTGCAAAAGTACTAGATAATTTTGGTAATTTTTTTAAAAAAGAAAATAATTTTATATATTAAGTGTCAAAATATAAAACCATTGATGGGAAAGTTATGAAAACTTCAAGATTGTATCGAGTTCTAGAATAAATGGGAAAGGAATATATGGGGTATTTCAAATATATCTGCAATAGTGTCTTTCTTCAAACAAGCAAAGATCTGAAGGAAATATGTCCAAATCTCAACCGTTATTAAATCTTGGGTCTGATTATATACTTGGGAATCTGTATAATATTTTCAGCATGTTTAAAATAAAATTTTCATATTGGAAATATAACCAATATATGAATATTTAAAAATAAAATATTAGAAGGGAGAAGAATTTTAAAGTACTCCAAAAATGGAATTGGTTATCTAGTAAGGTAATAAATTATAAGGAAGTAAGCCGGCAGGTGGTAGCACATGGGAGGCTAAAGGCGCTGTGACCACAGAACACATTTGTATCACAATGCTTTGAAACTAACAGGAGCACGTGTGATACAATCTGCACATGTGGTTGTTGAGTGCCATTAAGTCAATAACAAGAAGTGTACTCACAGGTGAATTAATTGTATAAAAAGATATTAAAATTTGTTTTATATGTGTCTTAAATTTGTGTAACAGACAAAAGCTACAAATTTTAAGTACAAAATATCATAAATGTGCTGAAATTATAAGATGTTAAAAGCCAACCAGTGATTGTGAAATAGATAGCTTACACCAACAGGATGGCTGATAGATGCTGCCCATGAATCAGTACGTACACTGAATGTGACGTGACCTGGATCAGGTGGTCCTTCATGAAGCTTGCAGCGTTCAATAGATGGCCCTCCATTCCATAGACATAAAGGCATATCATTGTAAACAGAGTAATGACATATGGGTGCTTGGTAGTTTTTATATTAAAAATAAATAAATAAAGTAATAGTATATTCACCAGCATGGATTTTCTTTTTTCCACATTTACGTGGACCCATTTTATTTATTTATTTGTACTTTAGATGAAGGTTTACAGAGCAAACTAGCTTCTCATTAAACAATACATATATTAATTTGTGACATTGGTTGCCAACCCCATGACATGTCAACATTCTCCCCTTATGTACCTTGGATTCTGCATTACCAGCTTTCCTGTCCCCTCCTGCTTTCTCGTCCTTGCCCCTGGGCTGGTGTGCCCATTTCATCTCATTTTGTTTTATGGGCCTGTCTAATCTTTGGCTGAAGGGTGAATCTCAGGAGTGACTTCATTACTGAGCTGTAAGGGTGTTTGGGGGCCATATTCTTGGAGTTTCTTCAGTCTCTGTCAGACCCGTAAGTCTTGCCTTTTTTGTGTGTGTGTGAGTTAGAATTTTTTTCTACAATTTTCTCCAACTGTGTCCAAGAAACATGGATTATTTTTAACAACACAATTTGAGAAGCCAGGTTAGTCTCTCTAAAAGCTCCTAAGTGAAAGACAACAGAAGACAGTAGCTACATGAGTTGTGGGAATAACTTGAAGGTGGTTGGTTAGTATGTTTCCGTTTTCATATGGGTAGAATAGAAATGTTTGTCAAAGAGAAGCATATGGATTCAAAGAGAGGGAAAGATAATTAAATGAAGGGGCAGGACCCAGGAGGTTGCTGATGGATGTGGGCACAAGAGCTCAAGTAGAAACATTCTTCCTCTAGTTCAGTGGTTCTCAGCAGGGGTAGGGACAATTTAGGCCCACTGTGCCCCGGGTACATTTAGCAGTGTCTGGAGACATATAGGGTCGCTGTGAGTCAGAATCGACTTGATGGCACTGGGTTTGGTTTTGGTTTTTTGGAGACATTTTTGGTATTCACAACTGGAGGTTGGGAGTACTATAGCATCTAGTGGGTAGAGGCCCAGGGATTCTGCCAACATCCTACAACCCATTGGGTTGCCTCCCACAAAATATCTGTACTGCTTGAGATTGAGAAACCCTGGTCTAGTTAGAAGGGCAAGAAAATATTGAGGGACCGTACAAAGAAATGTTCAGGTGCAAAAGATTTAAACCGAGGAGGCTTGAACCCTATGGCCTTAGTCTTATTAAAACAGAAAGCCACATCAACCAACAGACTAACAGTTCTGTTATTAACATGAACCAAGAGTCAGAATTAGTTTAGCACAGTTATTTTCTTCATGGGTACATGTAATAAAATGAAAGTATTTTGAAATTCCATTTTAAATTGCATGCATATGTTCAATGAGCAAGTCAGCAAAAATGCTTTTTTGTTAACTTAAAAATAACACTCTAGCAGTAAACTTTTCATTAACTTGATCTGGCAAACAATAATCCACATAGTTTTAAAACATAGCTGCCAGTCTCTCATCCTGTTGGACTCTTTTGAGGATTGTATTCTTCCAGGCCATTATTCTGTTTCTGAGGAATAGTTGTATTTTCCTAATCAAAGTAAAGAAGGAGCTGGTACAGGAGAATGCAAGGATGAGCTGTGATTTCGTTGCATGTCCGTACCGGCTCCCTAAGAATCCTGACTTTACCATTGTTCTGTTGCAACAAACTTTCTCATCCTGTAACAAACATATAAAATCTAAAAGAACTGTGGGATCTTCCATTTTAATCCATACTATACTTTTTTTTTTTAACAGTCTGAAATTTCCCTTCAACCTTCTGAATTTCTCCTATTATCATAAGAAAAGCTTTGTTTCCTTTTGCAATTTTTTTAGCTTGAATTTAACCAGCAAGTAGATAGTGCAAACAAACAAGCAAAAAAAAATTAAACCTTTCTATTCCCTTCCTCTAGACATGGAAAAGTGTAATTGTCTGGACTGCCTTTGTAATTTTTATAGAAACACCTGTTATGATGACATTTTAACTTCCAATATTGGCCAGTTGTCCTTGGGACCAGTTCTTCCATTTTATAATTTATGCTTTTGGTCATAAATCTGGCAGGTGCCTTAATTTTCCTGCCTTCTACCTTGGTTTCTATTAAAATTTGTTTCAGAGTACTAAATAATTGGAAACGTTCTCTGTCTCCAAATTTCTGTATGGAATTTTTAGAAATGTGGTGTGATTATGTTTATACCTTTAGAGCAGGTACGTTTTTTTCATGGATTACAAAAGAAAATTTGGGAGTGATTTTTTTTCTCAACAATTTCTTAGGTCTAAAAGTGAGTAAACAAATTTAACATTTATCTATTGATTTATAATTCATAGAACATTTTCATATGTATTATCTCATTTGGACCCTGCAACAACTCTGTGAAGTGGGCATTATTGTAATTATTATACTCTCCTTGGAGATAGATAAACTAAGTTTACATGAGGCTCGTAACTCCAAAGCTCACCAAGTCTAACATGAACGTCCAGAAATTAACAGCCCAGTGTTCTGATTCCTGCCTTATCCACTCTAGTTTTGAGTTCTACTCTGCTTTGTTAGGAACTCCTGGCCACATGTCTAGGACTCTAGATAATTTATATGGGGAGGCAGAGTGGGGGACAGACAGAGGAGGCTCCCCCATACGAGGAGACCATCTCTTCCCATTCTACAAATCTGGCGCTGCTGCGCCCCACATTATTCTGGAGCCCTGATACTGCAGCACTTCCTGTGTGTTGGTTAATTCCCCCATTGGCCCCAGCCCCCTGACACCATTCCTCCGTCAGAGCTGTAACCCTGTGTTCTTAGTCTTGTGCCTGCATTTCATTGCCCCTGCAAGCTACTCTGCCTTCAGAGTGAAACATTTTTAAAGGATGGACATACTATGTTCAAGGCAGTTTTTAAAAAATAGTCATCTATTTAGTGTCCTCATCTTTTCCTGCAGAAAAACACCTAAGGTGCAAAGACTAAGGTAATCATATTTTAGTCTGTTTTAAATGAAAAGTTTGGCATTGATTTGATAGAAGGTGAAGTGGAAATAACAAACTTGTGTTTAAGCAGACCGGTTTTGCAAAAACTCCTTAACTATATATAGACAGTTAGACTTTAAGGTTGAAAAGAAACCGTAGTAGTTCTTCTCTTAGTTCTAAAGCATTTGGCACCTTCTTAATAGGGAAGCGTGAATTATATGCACCAAACGAGCAATAATGGCAGTGTTTTATTTCTGAATATAATATTAAGGAGGCTGAGTCTTAAACACCATAAAATGATTATTTTTGCAATACTGTATGTGCATTTGTACAGTTGTATGAGAGAAAGAGAAATATATTCGACTTATATTTGCTGAATAGCTATTTTATACCAGATACTACTTTAAGCCTAGAAGGAAAGGCCTGACAATCTACTTCCAAAAATCAGCCAGTGAAAACTCTATAGATCACAACGATCCAATCCTCAATCCGTCATTGGAATGGTGTAGGACTGGGCAGCGTTTCATTCTGTTTTGTATGTGGTCGCCATGATTCTGGGACCACTCATCGACAGCTAACAATTGCTTTAAGCCTACAGTGATGAATGAAACAGAAAATGCTAGTCCTAGAGGCATTTCCTTTGGGAGGTGGGAAGGGCGGCTAAGAGAAGTAAGACCAACATGCAAAGAGAGAGACATCCTGTTTCCATATCAGTCTTTGAACCGAGGACCATAGCTAACCGTCCAAACCATGGCACCCAGTCATCAGAGAACTTAGTATTGATTCATCCTCCCACCCAGTCAGCAATCCACCAGACTTACACCAAGAATGAGGCCCTGACCACAGGGCACTTGCTGAGTGCTGCGGAGACACCCAGGTGGGTGCTGATCCTCCTACCTTTACATTTAGTCAGTTCCCTAACCTTCTCTCAACTTAAAACCAAATCAACAAATATTTACTGAACATCTGTTATGTGCTTCAACAGCAATTTTCAGTCCTGGCCACAATTAGAATTACTGGAGCTCTTTAAAAACAACAATGCTTGCATGTCACTTAAAACCAATTGCATCAGAATCTTGGAGGTGATACTCTAGCATCAGTAGTTTCTGAAAGCCCTCCAGTGTGATTCTAACATGCAGCCAGACTTGAAAACCCATTTCCTGTCAGGTGCCTAACTAAGTGGCGGGGAGATAAAAAAGACAGCAATGTTTGTAAAAGATAGTACCTTTCCAGAATTCCATTAAGGAGGGAAACCACCTTCGTTGGCTCCTTCTGTGTACAGGGAGGAAATGGAAAAAAGTATAAAGGATACCCCTTCCCGTAACAAACTTAAATTTTGGTTGGAAATAAAAGGCAGAGAGCCCGAGAATTAAAATGTAAGAACACTCAAGAAATACTCCCAAATGGCAAATGATACACGTTGTCTGATCTGAATTCCCGTAAGGAAAAAGGGCCATAAGGGTCAGCAGCTTTTCTGATGCAAATCCGAGAAAATCTCACACTCCTACATTAACAATGAATAAAATTGCTCGTATGCTCATGAGTTTTGCAGCGGGAAATTCCCACTTACAGATAAGCAGCCCCTGTGTCTTATCTAAGGAGAGGATTTTCTCATTAAAAGTTAAGTATGGCCATTTCAAATGGCCGATGCACTCTATGTGAATTGGGGGATTTACTGCAGAGGCGCACACCTCTCCCAAGGCTTCAGAGCAGTCAGTGAATGTCCCCAAGGGAGGACTAATGGTAATAACTGTTCCAGGAGATATTCCTATTGTTGAAAATATGTGAAGTGATTTCATGTGTTGTTCTTTTTTCATCTTCACGAGTGTATTCTTGAGAAAATGTGGCCCATGTCACTCTAGATGGCGCAGGAATGGGCAACTTTGTGTTCTGTTACACATAAGGTCTCCATGAGTCAGAGCCAACTCAACAGCTACTAACCACAACATGCCGTTATTAAGTAACAAATTCAGGTTTTGAGTTTAAGACTTCCAAGCCCATTGCTCCTTTCAATACCCCCAATGATTCTCAATCTTAGCTGCATATCAGAATACGTAGGGAACTTTTTTTTTTTAATAATTTTTATTGTGCTTTAAGTGAAAGTCTACAAATCTAATCAGTCTGTCACATATAAGCTTATATACACCTTACTCCATACTCCCACTTACTCTCCCCCTAATGAGTCAGCCCCCTCCCTCCTTCCCTAGGGAACATTTAAAAAATTTGCCAGGACCCAACTAAGTCGAGTAGTTCTCCCAATAGGTGTGTGAGATGAGGAGGTAGAGTAGGTGCTTCCAAAAACAAGAGACTGTTCAGCGACCATTACTGTTACCACCACTGCAGGGAGTAATAGAGACTTGTTAATGGTTAAAAACTTTATACACAGAGCTATGGAACTAGAGAATATTTATGAAAAGATAAAATAAGGAAAGCATGAGGTAATAGAGTTTTGATTTCCCATAAATACCAAATATCTGACCACCTAACTCGTAAGTCACTGTCTTATTCCACAAACATATTAAAATGTAAGTTAAAATATAATGTATTCTGAAGATAATCAGTTTTAAAAAATGTGGCCTGGGGCCCTCTACATCGATAGTCAAGATCAAGTTGAATAAAATTTTTCAGAAGAATTATTGCAGGCTCTTGCTAGAGCATAGAGTTAAAATCAGTTAATCGTGTGTGGAAATTCAGAATCACACTGCACTACTGAAAGAGCATTTATTCTAAGCATTTGAAAAAGTATTTCGTTCCATGGAATAATAACATATTTTGGGGGGGTAATTCTATCCTATATATCCCTGTTTTAGGTCTGGAAGTGTTTTCCTAGTAATGTTTTCTAACTACCGAGTAGCCTATTAAAATCATCTTTAAGTAGGGTAAGTTTTAATCCATTTTGCATGTTTTTAAATGTACCTGTACCAACACATTTAATGAATGAAGGGCAGCAGAAGCTATATTGGTATACATATCCAAAGAATGCATGTTTTGGGGATTAGACATTTACCAAGCACGGTTACCAAGAGAGGTAGGACTTGTGGGTGGTATGACTTTCCTGGGAGAAAAATACAGCCTAATCATAGTTGTGTGTTACTTGGTTCTTCTGTAGCTTGTGTAGGCCTTTGGTCATCCTCTTCGTGTTTGCTGGCTATCTTTTGTGTGTGTGTGTTAGGTGAAAGTTTACAGCTCAAGTTAGTTTATCATACGGAGATTTATACACACATTGTTATGTGACCCTAGTTGCTCTCTCTATAACGTAACCGCACATTCCTCCTTTCCACCCCAGATTTCCTGTGTCCATTCAACCAGCTCCTGTCCCTTTCTGCCTTCTCATCTCACCTCCAGACAGGAGCCACCCATTTAGTCCCATGTGTTTACTTGAACTAAGAAGCACACTCTTCCTGAAGCTAACTTTCCAGACAGGGGTTGGACTGGACTATAAGATAGACAAAGATACTAGTGAGGAGTGAACTTCTTGGCTCAAGTAGACACATGAGACTATGTGGGCAACTCCTGTCTGAAGAAGAGATGAGAAGGCAGAGGGGGACAGAAGCTGGTTGGATGGACACGGGGAATACCGGGTGGAGAGGAGGAATGTGCTGTCTCATTAGGGGGAGAGCAGCTAGGAGTACATAGCAAGGTGTGTATAACTTTTGTATGAGAGACTGACTTGATTTGTATACTTCCACCTAAAGCACAATAAATTTAAAAGAAGAAAAAAAGCACACTCTTCATGAGTATCATTTTATGCCTTGTAGTCCAGTCTAACCTTTGTCTGAAGGATCGGCTTCAGGAACGTTTTTAGTTCTGGGTTAATGGGGGCCATGTCTTCTGGGGTTTGTCCAGTCTCAGTCAGACCACTAAGTCTGGTCTTTTTTACTGAATTTTGAGTTCTGCACCCCAATTTTCTCCTGCTCCAGCAGGGACTCTCTCTTGTGTACCCTGTCAGGGCAGTCATTGGTGGTAGCCAGGCCCCATCTAGTTCTTTTGGTCTCAGGCTGATGGAGTCTCTGGTTTACATGTCCACTTTTGTCTCTTGGGCTAATACTTCCCTGTGTCTTTGGTGTTCCTCATTCTTCTTTGCGCCAGGTGGGTTAGGACCAATTGATGTATCTTGGATGGCCACTTGCTAGCTTTTTAAGACCCCAGACGTGCTGGCTATCTTTTGATAACATGATTGCTTACTAAAATTTTTTTGGACCAATTAAAAAAAAAATAGTTGAAATTCAAAACTGTTAGTCACCCTAATAACCCTCTGGTATTGTGTTGCATTTTCTAGAAAAAAGAGCGGCTTCATCTACCTAGATCAAATTCACCTCATCTGCAATAAAAAGCAAAAACCAAACTTGTTGCCATCGAGTCAATTCTGACTCATAGTGACCCTATAGGACAGAATAGAACTGCCCCATAGAGTTTCCATGGAGCACCTGGTGGATCTGAACTGCCGACCTTTGGTTAGCAGCCATAGTACTTAACCACGATGCCACCGAGGTTTCCTCAGTTGCAATTAAAAAAAAAAATCTTAATTCCGTAACTACTGGTTTCCTCCAAGACGTGCACCTTCAGTTGGGCCCCAGTTTCTCTCTCGTTTTTATATTTAGCCTCCCCTTTTCTCTACACCATCTCCTTCGCTTCATCCTCAAAACACGCTCAAATTTTTCCATCTTATAAAGGGAAAGGGTGGAGAGGTAAGCTCCCTCAAACTTCCACCATCTGCCTCCACCTATTTCTCCCCCAGCCACTCCGCTGCATCTGCCCTTCCCTGTGTCTGCACCCAGTCTACCTCCCATTCATTCCTCAGCCACACTTGGGCTACCATCACTCCACTGCCCACAAAAGTCACCTCCAACATCTTCTTTTCCACACCCTGGGCACTTTCCTACCCTCGTGTTCCTTACATTACCTTTTAACAACATATAACACTACAGACCACTCTATCATCTTGAAATTCCCTTCATTCCTATGACGGCGTTTGTTCCTAGCTTCCTCCTTACCTGTAACCGTTCTTCATCCGGCCCCCTTTGCTGTCTCATCTTCTGTCCATCTTTTAAATATCCACTTCCCAGGGTTTTATTCCCAGCTGTCTTACTCTTTGTTCTGTCCCTAGGTCATTTTGTTCACCTGTGGCTTCCACCAGTTGTGCTCCTCTCTTCTGGAGTTTCTGAACCCCAACCATTGTATTCAGCCGGTTGTCGGTCAGCTCCTCTTGAATGACCAAATGAAACTCTTCATCTCCCAGTAACTGGCACTCTCCTGCACTAGTCTATGCTTTGGGTAAGGACTCTACCATTCTGCCCATATCGGAGCTGGACACCCAAAACTTCTCTCTCCTACACCTAATTTGATTGCTATGACTAAAAAAATATATCCCCTTTATTTCAC
This sequence comes from Elephas maximus indicus, assembly GCF_024166365.1. Lineage (NCBI taxonomy): Eukaryota > Metazoa > Chordata > Mammalia > Proboscidea > Elephantidae > Elephas > Elephas maximus. Next base: position 70,741,191 of record NC_064836.1, read on the forward strand.
AAAAGATTTAGGTTAGCTTGACCGTAAATTTAATGGGACAGGACAGAATAATTTGTCTCACAGTGTTGGAATCTGAGCAAAGGAGAAATAAACATAGGAAGAATAGGTGAAATCAGAGGTGAGATGGGTACAAAAAACACATGCCATGAAGTTCAGCCAGTGTAACCAGGATAGCTCAGAATCCATCTTTGCCTGCAACTGCAATATCACAACCTCCCTAATCTGTCTCCCTGCTCCCAGGCTCACTCCTTCCCCACCCATCGTTTGCTTTCCACAATGCTTCCAGAGAGATGGTTCTTAAATTCAAATCTGATCCTATCATTCCATCTTTCTCCCAGCTTAGAAACATTCAATAATTGAAAGTGTGATAAATTCAGCACAATAGGAGAGAGTGCAGGTACAGAGATAGCAGGAAGGAAGAAGAGAAACATTCTCTTGCAGTCTTATAGCACATGCAACACTGTTGTGATTGTTACTTATCTTTCTCTGCCACTGGAATGGGACATACGTACATCCCTTGCACAGTAGTGGGAAGTACAGAGAATATGTACAATAGTATATGTACAATAGTATGTGTATATTGGATGGATGGATGGATGGATCGATGGATGGGTGGGTGGGTGGGTGGATCGGTGGGTCGGTGGGTGGATCGGTGGGTCGGTGCGTGGATGGATGGATGGATGGATGGATGGATAGATGGTTGGATGGGTGTAAATTACAACAGCTGCCTGACATTATTTAGAAAATAATCAGCAAATTCCAGTGATCCTTGCTTTGTTTGTCATCTATGACCAAGTTTACTTAGAGCTGGGATATAGAGTGGGGGTGTATGAATATGTGAACGATATCTTTACACCGTATAGACTAAGCCCTTGCCTTGGGAACTTCTTGTGGTTCAGCAAGTCTTGAATCTGTTAGCTTTCAGGGAAGAGCTCAGGGCCTATTCAATCAGCTCTTTGCTAAACATATCAAAGAACTCTGTCACTTGATGGTTCATTTGCTTTACAGCTTGCCAGAGGCTCAAGCAAAAGATCCCAGTTAAAGGATCTGTGTCGATTGTGTGTTTCTCATGGTCTCTTGCTCAATAGTGAGGGGAGAATCCTTAGAGCTTCATCACACCCCCGAAAATTGAGTCCAGTTAATCTTCCTAGATTAAAAAAAAACCCACACGTTCTAAAATTTATAGTTTCAGTGCCACACAGTCTGATTCCTTCTGTTCTCTGAAAAAAAAAAAATGTTCTCTGAAGCCTTCTGTTTATGCTGATGGAAAGGTGGCCCTAGACTCCAGAACAGTGGGTTTCAGTTCTGGCTTTAAATTAGGGCTTCCAACAGGTTGGATCCAGTTTGAATCCCTGCTGAAATTTGCATTTCTAACAAGTTCCCAGGAAGTTATACAGGAGAATCACCTGGGGATCTTGTTAAACTGTAGATTCCAATTCATTATATCTGGGGTGGAAATGCAAATTGCTGCAGGAAACTTGTTAGAAATGCAAATTCTCAGCAGGGGTTCAAACTGGAAAAATTGGGTTAGAAGTCCTGCTTTTGAAAGTGCCCCAGTTGAGTCTAATGTGTAACCAGGATTGAGGACGCTGGCCTGGAGTCACAACCAGCAAACTTTACACTTTGCCTGGAGTTTGCTTCACACTGCTGCCTCCTTATCCTTCAGGTCCCTGCCTAAATGTCACCTTCTCAGAGGGGCCTCCCCCACCGTCCTACCCCCTCAGAGCATTTACCACAATCTGAAAATAACTTGTGTATTTATTTGTCGTCTTCTTTATTATCTGATTCTCCCACAAAGTCAGGAACATCAGAAAGGCAGGAACCATGTACCCCTCTGACCCTTCACAAGCTCTTACTGCCTCCTGCAATGCCTGGCGCATGCTAGATGCCAGTGAACATCGGTTGAGTGAATGCCAGCTATAGATCAAGTGATTTATGTGACTGTTTCTAGGCAGAGTTAAGGAGAGGAGAAGTAGCTGGAAGGGAGTAAAAGCAGGTGGAAGTCTGAAGGCAAACGAAGAGCTGCACTGAGAAGATATTTCCAGAACGCCTTCACTGAGTGATTCGTCAAGAGCGTTATAAAATGCAGTGCCAAAGATTGCCTACCCCTACTAATTCTTTACGAAAGAAAAGTAAAAAAACCTTTTTATCCACCAAGTAATACATGCTTCTTGTAAAAATATCAAACAATACTGAAAAAAATGCAAACAATACTGCTAAAAGTCCCCCCAACACACACACATAAACACGCTGTTCCCCAGGAGTAACCATTGTTTATAGTTTGCTGTTTATCATTTGAAGCATTTTATAATTTGTGATATTATTTGTGTGTATAATATACAGGCTGGTTAAAAAAGAACACTTTCAAAAATGTTTTACTAGGTAACTAGGTTGTATATAAACCAAAACCCATTGCCATTAAGTTGATTCCGACTCATAGCCACCCTATAGAACAGAGTAGAACTGCCCCATAGCATTTCCAACGGTCGTTGTGAGGCGGAATCGACTCGACAGCAATGGGTTTGGTTTTTGGTTTGGTTAGGTTGTTTATGAAAATGTAGTCAAAGCCTATAGTTGCCCTGTGGCAAGACACCTATAAGGGTAACCTGATTTAGTGCAAACTACACGTTCATAGTACAACCTAGTTACTGAGTGATAGATTTTGAATAGCCCTGTGTTTACATATACATGCACACACACACACAGAAACGGTATCTTGAAAATGGGATCTTCTTATACTTTCTATTAATGAAGGTTAGTTGTGTTAGAGGTTACTTCTCCCAAAATTGTAGGCTAGATTTAAATTGTGTGAAGTGTTGGTGAATTTGGTACTACTCAGGCCCTCTCAGCTGTTTGGAAACACACTAGTTCAGGGGTTAGCAACTATGGCATTTGGACTAAATCCGGCCCTCTACCTGTTTTTATAAAGTTTTATCAAAACACATTTATACTCATTCGTTTACATATTATCTATAGCTGTTTCTGTGTTGGAAACCCTGATGGCTTAGTGGTTAAGAGCTATGACTGCTGACCAAAAGGTTGGCAGTTCAAATCTACCAGGTGCTCCTTGGAAACCCTGTAGGACAATTCCGCTCTGTTCTATAGGGTCGCTATGAGTTGGAATCAACTCGACGGCAACGGGTTAGGTTTCTTGGTTGGTTTCTGTGTTATAATAGCAGGGGTGGGTAGTTAATGACAGGGATTATATACGTAGAAAAACCTAAAATATTTACTGGCCCTTTAGGGGAAAAGTTTCCTGACCCCTGCACTAGTTCATCAAAAAGATTAAACCATCAGTAAACAATCTTTTTTTTTTTTTAAAACAATCAGAACAAATCAACTGGGCCCAGTGTATGAGAACGTGGTGGTGGTTCTGGGGTTTTATATTTCTAGCTAAAGAAAGAGTGGGACTGTACATACCTGACTGTTTTTTGGAGGAGGAAATTCTGCCAGGACATTTGTCAGTGGTGAGGTGGAAAAAGAGTAGGGAGGCATGTTCTGTCTAGTTGGGTCCTGTCTTCTTGTGAGGCAGGTCACATCTTCTCCCTTCCTGTTCTATCGCTTCCCAAGGAGAACTGTGTTTGTGGCAAACTGGCCAAGGTTTTCAGAATTCCTATAGGTTGGATCCTCTGAATTTAAACCAGTCTGCCCTGTCTTTGCTGCCAAGCCTCATAAATCATTTGGCTCAACAATTAAAGGGTTGGGCGTCTTGTTGAATGCTGTTCCAGGTACAGTAGAGTAACCCTCCGCCCCCCAGTCTTTCAGCATGCAGAGTAGGGGGCCCCACACAGCTTCAGCTATGAAGGAACCACCACAATGCATTTGGTTTTCATCTCTACTGGGCTTGTCTATTTTCCCCTGATTTCAAGTTTTGTTGGAAGCACCCCTTTCTGGATATTTCTTTGCAAACCTTCCAGCGACTGATGTCTGAGTGTTTGCATTGGCCAGTTCTAGCGAGCTGTGGTGCTGTGGCAGGGCGAAAGCATTAAGGTGGGGGAGGCTCACCAGGGCTGACCACCTCCTCTGAGCTTTGTACTGGGCTTTGTCTCTAATGAGTGCCTCCTTTGTGTGGAGCAGGTAGTGTGTGTACTCACAAGCTCCTATCTCTTGGGTAAATCCTGCACAGACTGGACTTGGACTTGGTATAGTAAGGGTAGACCATTCCTTTTAATTCAAGAATTATTGGGAGGTGGGAGGCGCCCCCGCCCCCACCAACTTTTTACATTCTCTCTAACTACTTGTTGCTCAAAACATTGTCTCTACAATGCAGATCTCAGATTCTCATAAAAGATCAGACTTAATGGTCTGACTGAGACTAGAGGGACCCCAGAGGTTATGGTCCCCGGATCCTTTGTTAGCCCAAGACTGGAACCATTACCAAAGCCAACTCTTCAGACAGGGATTGGACTGGACTGTAAGACAGAAAATGATACTGGTGAGGAGTGAGCTTCTTGGCTTAAGCAGATACATGAGACTATGGCCAGCTCCTGTATGGAAGGGAGATGAGAAGGCAGAGGGGGTCCAAAGCTGGCTGAATGGACACGAAAATAGAGGGTGGAGAGAAGGAGTGTGCTGTCTCATTAGAGAGCAGCCAGCAGTACATAACAAGGTGTGTATAAATTTTTGTATGAGAGACTGACTTGATTTGTAAACTTTCACTTAAAGCACAATAAAAAAAAAAAAATTTGTCCCTGCAGAAAATAGGTATTAATACATTATATCCCCTGATGAGCATTTGCTGTTAAGCTTCTATAGTTTGGACTAGAGTATCCCTATAATCTCAGGTGTGAACACTTACACTTTCTAGAACCATCAGTTTCCACCTGCCATGTTTTTCTTGCTTTCGCAAGATTTGTACACAGCTAGACAGTGTGGAAGGAGGTGGCAAAAAATTCAAGTGACCTACATAGCTGAGAATGAGGAAAGCTGATTTTGTGCCTGACTTATACAACTGAATGTTTATCTGCCCATCGCAGGGGTGTAGTTGGCCTGGATTTTAAATGATGAAATTGCAGAGCTGGGAGGGACCTCAGAGATCACCTAATTGTACAGATGTGGAAACAAGGCCTATAGACCTGGAGCGACTTGTCCAAAATGATGATGACAGTTACTGAGTCCCTCGGGCCTTCGGACCAGATGGCTTAATGTATAGTTATACATCCCACCCATAAGCATTCTCCTCTAAAGCATAATTTAAACAAAAGGAAATACCAGAAACTTCAGTTCGGGTTCATACTGCTTTCTTTGATGAGCGTGCATGTGTTCTGAGGCTCTCACTGCTGTCTGCAGATCAGACATTCCTGTGGGGTTGCATCAGAGGCCAGGCGACGTGATCGATGAAAAAGGGGCAGAGGAAGAGTGACGTAATGGCTCGTGCAGCGTTTACCTGTGAATTTTCTCTGGCTGTGGACTGCTCGGGGTCTGTGACTCATGGGCCGAGGCACTGCCATCCCTGTTACTCAGCACTGTAGCCTCACACTTACCTCACCCTGTGTTTCTCTCCTTTTCTTGCCAAATCTGATTAGAAGCACTTTTGTTTAAGCCCGTGTTTATGAAGCCGTAAGTGGACTTTGTACCAAGGACCAATGACCATGTGGAGAAAGTAAGTGTTAGAACAAGCAGATTATATCCTGACTGGGTCAAATCAGATTGGTGTCTGCTTCAACTTCATTCAGTAAATACATAGCACCTACTATGTGCCCTGCACTATTGTGCTGGCAGTTTTCTGTCCTTAGGTGGCTAATTTTGTCTCTCAGCCTCAGTTCAACAAATTCCCATGGAGCAAACCTGTAGCAAGTATCTACTGTATGTCAATGACCCTGGTAGATGCATTCACATACATTTTTTTTTTTTTTTTCTTTTAAACCTCAATACAACTCTGTGAAGTAGTTGCTACTGGTATCCATTTCAGAGGTGAGGACACTGGCCCAGTGTAAGTGATTTACTGAAGCTCATTTAGCCGATATGTGTCACAGCCAACACTGGAATCCTGGACTCTTGACACTAAGTACAGTACTTTTTCTACTGCATCACAATCGTCTTTGTTTTATGTACTTGCCATGGATTGAATTGTGTCCGCCCAAAATATGTCTACTTGGTTAGGCCATGATTCCCAGTATTGTGTGGTTGTCCTCCATTTTGTGATTTTCCCGTGTGTTATAAATCATAATCTCTGCCTGTGGTTAAAGAGGATTAGGGTGGAGGTAACACCCTTGCTCTGGTCACATCCCTGACCCAATGTCAAGGGAGTTTCTCTGGAGTATGGCCTGTACCACCTTTTATCTTCCAAGAGATAAATGGAAAGGAAAGCAAGCAGCAAGTTGGGGACCTCATACCACTAAGAAAGCAGCCCCAGAAGCAGAGTGCATCCTTTGGACCTAAGGTTCCTGTGCTGAGATGCTCCCAGAACAAGGGAAAACTGATAACAAAGGACCTTCTCCAGAGCCTACAGAGAGAGAAAGAATTCTCCCGGATCTGGCACCCTGAATTTAGACTTCTACCTACTGTCTGTGAGAGAATAAACTTCTCTTTGTTAAAGCCATCCACTTGTGGTGTTTCTGTTAGAGCAGCACTGGATAAATAAGACAGTACCCAAGGAGTTTTTGCAAGAAAAATGTACAGTTCTCTCCAGCTGATCTTTATATTTGATCCCGTATCTGCCTATTCTTTATTTATCCTTGAGATGCTGGATGTCGAGAGAGTAGGCATAGGTATATTTATTGAACAATAGCTATTCAAGTTCTCTGGTGGAGTTGTACCATATAAACACTGAATTTGCATGAATTAAACATGCAAAAAATATTTTAAAATGATAATTTACATGTGCAGACAAGTCTACTCAAGTTCTAGTCGACAAGCCTATGCCCTGAAGTGAACCAGAGATGGGAGATGTGGATTTGATATTTTCTCAGTCTCTGTCAGTTTCCACATGTCTCTCTCACTGTGAGAATCTTGCCTTGCTCAGTGTGGTACTGGTTTGTACAACTTGCATCCTAAACACAAATCAGTAGCCCCATATTGTACTTCACCAAAGACAGTGATCTATGCCAATGCTGGGGGAATAAAAACCTGCCCGTTGGCTTCAGGGTGGTGCCTTCCTGGCAATTTTCAAAGTAATTTTGACTCAGCTTTGCCCCCACCACCCCCATATATTCTCTTAAAAACCTAAACTCCAAGTAAAATGCAACTCCTCTAGGATAATACTGGGTTGCATATAATCAGGTAGGTAGTTATTATATAGGGTGAACTGAAACTTTCTTGGGCTCAAGCACGTTGTGTATACTGATGGCTAAACATGTCTTCCATTTTCCATGTTTTGTGCCAGGCTGAAGGATTAAGGCCAAGCAGATCCAATATTAACTGTGCTCGTAAGAGAACTGTGTTGTCAGTGAAAGCAAAGGAGAGGAACAAACAGAAGGAAAAGATACTACTGTGTCACCAGCAACAGAGTAGCGGAGAAAGATAGAGGACTACGAAAACCCCATTGAATTTAGGTATTAGGAAGTCACTGGTGACCTTCGATAGAATGGTTGTAGTCAATCATTAGGATAGAAACCAGATACAAAAAAAATTATGAAACAGGTGGGTTGTTAGATGGTAAACATTATCAGAACAGAATAGTCGACAGGACATCATGAAACCAAGGAAGGTCTTGCAGGAAGAGAGGCTACTGGGGCGGGAGTAGGGGGTTAAGGGCCTGGGTTATGTGACAGTAGTACCTAAAATATAGCAGTTGGGGGTTTAAAATCAGAAGCACATGGTGTCATCGAGAAGAATTCTGACTTCTGACCTTCTCTAAACTTGCTCCTATGGTGCTAGTGGGGAAGACCTGGGCACAGAGAGCATAGAGACTGGAGAATATTTGGTGTCCGTTGGCAAGCAAATTCTCATAGCCTCCCGCCCATTCTTCTCAGATCATCTGAGAAGCTGGACTTTATGAAGAAGAGCAGGGCATCAAGATTGAAGGAAGGCTCATTAACAACCTGCATTATGCAGATGACATAACCTTGCTTGCTGAAAGTGAATAGGACTTGAAGCACTTACTGATAAAGATCAAAGGCCACAGCCTTCAGTATGGATTACACCTCAGCATAAAGAAAACAAAAATCCTCACAATTGGACCAATAAACAACATCATGATAAATGGAGAAAAGATTGAAGTTGTCAAGGATTTCATTTTACTCGGATCCACAATCAACAGCCATGGAAGTAGCAGTCAAGAAATCAAAAGATGCATTGTATTGGGTAAATCTGCTGCAAAGGACCTCTTTAAAGTGTTGAAGAGCAAAGATGCCACCTTGAAGGCTAAGGTGCACCTGACCCAAGCCATGGTGTTTTCAATCGCATCATCTGCATGTGAAAGCTGAACAATGAATAAGGAAGATCAAGAAGAATTGACACCTTTGAATTGTGGTGCTGGCGAAGAATATTGAATATACCACGGACTGCCAAAAGAGTGAACAAATCTTTCTCGGAATAAGTACAACCAGAATGCTCTTTAGAAGCAAGGATGGCGAGATTGTATCTTACATACTTAGGACATGTTGTCAGGAGGGATCAGTCCCTGGAGAAGGACATCATGCTTGGCAAAGTACAGGATCAGCGGAAAAGAGGAAGACCCTCAACGAGATGGATTAGCTGCAACAATGGGCTCAAGCATAACAACGATTGTAAGGATGGCACAGGACCGGGCAGTGTTTCACTGTGTTGTACGTAGGGTCGCTATGAGTTGGAACTGACTTGATAGCACTAAAAAGAACCTGCCCATTGTATATTGCATATCAGGGGTTACTACTTTTCTAGGTAAACAATAAATAAATAAATAAACCCGTTGCCATTAAGTTTATTCCAACTTATGGCAACCCCATGTGCCACAGAGTAGAATTGGCTCATAGGGTTTTCTTGGATGTAATCTTTATGGAAGCAGTTTGCCAGACCTTTCTTTCACAGAGGTTCAAACCACCAACCTTTAGGTTAGCAGCCAATTGCAAACCACTTACTCCACCAGGCTTTTCTAAGTTAGATTCTAATTTGCATGTAATTTGGGAGACTCAGGCTGGCTATGCAAGTCTGGTGTTGGGTTGGGGAATGGAGTTCCAGAATACATGTACAGGATGTAACCAGGGAACCGTGAGGGTTTAAATCTCATGAATAGAAATGACAATTCATTCATTATACTAAACCTTGGCATATTCAAGAAAGTGGGGTTACAACCAGGGCACCACCCCTTCTTTCCTGTGTTTGTGTAGCTAATAGCACCTTGCATTGTTAAAAGTGAAATCTTGTTAGCAATGTTTCTTTTTCCCACATTGCTCACTTTGGTTTTTGGCTACTATTCAGTGTGAGCTACAGGAGACTGCTTAACTATTGCCCCTAGGAAGCAGGCTCCCTTAGAGAAGTTGAAGCTGTGAAGCTAGGGGGCAGCGGGGCGGAAGGGGGTTCCGTTGAAGCTGGGAGGCATGGGAGTCAGTTTAGAACAGGGTCTCCCAGCGTGGGGCCCCTCTACTTCCAGTGTATAAGGATCCCCTTGGATGCTTGTGAAAAATGTGGATTCCAGGACCCCACCCTAAACCTACTAAATATGAATCCATGGGATGAGGTTCAGGAATATGCATAGTAATAAGCACCCCTGAGGATTTTATGAAGCCTAAAATTTAGAGCCACTGATCTAGGAAATGCGTCTGTGGTGTAATATACCACCTTATAGAAGAGAACCCTTTTAACAAATTGAATTCTCATCATTCTGAAGTTAAGTTTTATTAATACAAAATGTGGCCAGGAATATTTGTTTTAATGAAATTTTATCAACCTCTGAAACTGTTAGGACGATATGTGCAAAATGTTAGAAGTGGTAATACATTAAGCACATTTGGGTGTGAGGAAAAGGAGATTGCTATAAATTCAGAAAGGCCACGTGTTTTGCGAAATGTGTATCTGTTAAAGAAGAGGAAGTGGTGAAAGGAGGGAAGAACGCAGAGAGAAACTTTCCGTGGCTTTGAAGATCTTAATTCTTTGTTCTACTTATTTCCAATATGCAGCTGCTTTCTACCAACAGTCCCTTTGCCACAAGTCATCTGTCCCATTCGTTCCTGCATCCACTTCTGCTTTTTCACCCCTTGCACACCAAAGCCAGAATGGAGAATGGTGGCAAAGAGAAAAGCAATTGATAGGAAGTTTTATAGAAAAGAGAGAAGCAAGGTTGCTGGGTTCTAAAAAGTCTGAAAGCCTTAGATCAGAAAGCTGTTATGTTAGCCATGGATCTCTGGGTAAGACCATTTGTTGTGATTATAAGGCCCTGTGAGATGTAAGTGGTATTGGACACAGCAGGCAGGGGTAGGAAGAGAGCGTGGCTCAGTCCCCCTGCCCCTTTTAAAACAACCTCAGAAGCTAAGGCAAACTAGTCTCTCCCTAGCCTTATCTCATCTTAGGCTCTTTTTTAAAATTTGTTTTTGTTGTCTCTGAATTGCTTCCCTTTGTGTAAGTGATTTCCCTAAATAATCACTCAATTTCTTCTTGACAGGAACTGTTCTATACGTCTTTTGAATACTTTCCCCATTACCCTTCTTCCCTCCTTCCCCATAATTATCAGTACTACCCACAGATGGATAAATATGAGTCCCATCTTTCATCCCATTTCATGAGGTGATCATCTGTAGTTTTCTGTGCTCTACACTACAGGGGCCTTTAATTTTGGGTTTTTTTTTTTTTTCTTCTATATATAGTCCTGGATAGCCATCATTCAAATCCCAGAAGTTTTAATTTTATCCTTTTTTTTTTTTTATTGTGTATTATTGAAACTCAGCTCTGGAATGATGAGAATCCAGCTTGTTTATCTTATATCTTCTCTTCCCCCAAGGAAATTCCAGCTTCCACTCAGCCCTCAGCATAGTGACTCTAGAGTTTGCTACTTAAGTTAAGAAATTAAAGCTGAGAGCAAATGTTCCCAACTCTGTTTTGAATCAGATAATCAAACTGATAATTGCAGCAGCCAGCCAAAGTAAGCAAGCATTCTTGGTGGGTAGAACCATGATGCATTGTTTTAAGCTGTTTGATTACAAAACCACTGCAAGCTTTTGAAATTGAACTATCTGTAATGTGCATCGTGAGGGATAAAAATAACTTTTTCTTAACGTACTTTTGTTTGGTCTTGTTTTGTGTACTCTTTGTCCAAAACCTGAGCATATTCATCTTCATAATTCTTTCAGTATTTACTGGCTTTCTTAGCGTCTTAGCTGGTATTTTCCATGTGAGGTTTACACCATCTTGTGGCCTGTAATTTTCCCTGACTCGCTATATTTCTTGTGTTCTTGGCATTCATTGGCCTACTGGCAGATGTTTAAAATAGGTGGAAAAGGAGGAATCACCTGTCACTTTCTGCACTAAAGGCCTTTTTTACTTTTCCTCTTTTTTCTTTATGGTCATGGGGAGTCGTTGATTTTTAACTCAGATTTACCCTTTTTATCTGTTATTCACTGAGGTGAAGATATCTCATTGCCTGACATTTTCATTTGAATAGAAGACTGTCCTAAAGTAGAGCAGAGCCTCAGTGATGTGTCTACAAAATTGGTCTTTACTGATGTTTCACTGATCCATTTTATGAAATATCAAATTCAGGAAATCCATGCTAGAAGACAATTCATGAAGGATGCAAAAGTCCAGTCAGGAAAAACCAGTAAGAGGTCCAGGAAGAGACTTAAGGGCAAAATCCACTCCCGGTTGAATGGCTGAGGCACAGTGAGGCCCAGAATTGGCCTAGAAAGTGTACAAATTTTATTCTAATTGCAGTTCGAGGCCAACCTCCAAAGTGCTTTAAGTAAAAGAAGTGCTTCACTGATGTCAGCCATAGTGTTGTATGGGCAAAATGGACGTCTTTGCTTTGACCATCACTGCTATGAGTGGTAATATAGGACTGACAAGACTAGTTGAAAAAGGTATATCTGTCACCTGCTTTTACGTGGCTGGCGGTCACAGGGAAGTTGGCAAAACCTGGCCACGGAGGGAGTAGAGGCAGGTGTCTGATCTGTTGGCAAGCAGATGCACCTAACCTCCCCCCACTGGTTATGCATTGCCTGTGGTTATTAGCTTTCCAAGTAGCTAGGCTGTAATTTGCTTGCAATTTGGGAAACTGAGGCCTCCCTGGGAATTTGAGGTTGGGATTGGTTTCCGCAACACAGCCTTACCTGGGACCTATCGGCAGGGTGTTGCCCGTCTCGTCTACTAAGTTGGCACAACATCTCCCACCTTCCTGATGTTTGTATAACATAATTATAATAAATTGCTGTTGCTCTTGGAGATAATCTCTTTCCTCACATCTGGGTTTAAGTCTTTCAGTAGCGCTGCTAAAGCGGTGGGGCGGAAGGAGGCTTTCCATAAAGTTAGGGTCCTTCCTGATAAAGGTAACTGTTCCACCCCTCTCTCCCAATTAGATCCCCTGCCAGCAATAGCATAGGCTTGAGCCCGTGCCAAATGTTTTAACACCATAAGGACTCACTTGATAAAGGCTGTGCATGGCAAAGAAGAAAAAAATCAGTTGAGAGTTCCCAAACTAAAATTTTCCAAGATTGCCACATGAGACACAGCCAAGGCACCCTTCATCTAACTGTTACCATGTGTTTGCTGTAGTCATTGGTACCTTGCAATTCTCATTCTCCAGTGCTTCCAGAGATTAGAAATTACAGGAAGCGCTGGCCAAGTCAAGATGGAAGTCTGCTCTAGCTGGAGAGAATTTGGTCTCTGACACAAAAAGGACCATGGCAAAGACAGGGAACAACTGTGGGATTAATACTGTGGTCTTTCCAAATAATTACTAAGTAGTTATTGGTCTGTTAGTCAGCAGCATTCAGTGGTGTACTTCATTGTTCCGTTAATGTTTTGCATGTGTTTGCTAGCCTTGCTTCCTTTACTGGTATAAATTCTAGACCAGGAAAAGGATTTTTGTCTTGCCCTGGCTCTTATATTTTGCATAGACAACTAGCGTTAACAAAGCAAGAGCCGACACTAAATGGTTACCGGGTATCTGACTCGTTGAAGCAAAATGGTTTCATAGATCCCTGGGCATAAAGCATAGGAGACAATAATTACAAGGTACTTAGACAGTTCAGAAACCTGGACTACCCATAAATATAGGAAAGAGACATTTTTCTCTGTTTGGCTGGCAGTGGTTTTCGGATCTCATATGTAATGATAATTTTAGCCTCAACATTCACCAAACCTTTTCCTTGGTTGCTAATGAATAATAAAATTGACTGGTTTGAGGTAGAATCAAAAGGGAAGATTAAAAAAAAAAAAAAAAACCATGGACTTTAAATATTAGATCGACATCCCTGAATGATAATTTAAATTGAATGCAGATGACTAAATTTAGTGAGGCCTCTGTTTCAACCTGACCACTCAAAACTTAGCCTCCTATTCAAAGTACTTAATGGATTTTAACCAAACCTGCAGTACTACTGAAGAATCCAAAATTCATCTTCAGTTCAGTTTATTTTGCTGTTTTCCTGGAACAGAATGGTGGCTAGTTAGTGTGTTTCCACTTGGGTGCCTATTGGGTAATTTCACTGAGGGAGTTAGAGCTCATGGTGGTAGTAATAATAATGATAGCATTAAAAGCAGGAACAAGACTGCCTGTTAGCAACCTGAGCAGGCAAAGACATTAATGGACCATGAAAACTGGAGGGCCAGGGTGACTGTGGGTCAGAGCTAACACACATAGGCAAGCACAGTATAGAGGAAGCTTTCGTCACCTCTGCTGCACTGAGCCTTTACCCTTGATAGAGCAAGCTCTTAGTTTTCCCGGGTTGTTAATCTGGCACCTTTCATGAACATCAGCGTTCACTTTGGAAAATAAAAAAGCAAACACCCAAAGCATCTAAGTGTTAAAGGGGAGAGAAAATCAGCAGAGGAAATCACAGTAGCCCTTGATACAGTGGCACCTTTTTCTTGAGTCATATGAGCAGAAGATATTTGAGAGTTCGAAGCTTTGACAGTCCCCCTTGAAGTCAGTAACCAGAGGTCTTGGGAGGGAAGGTAGCGCTCCTCTGTTGCCACAGTTTTTAGCTCAGGCATTTATATGCATATATGTCCACATTTTCAAAATTGGCCTCTTAAAATGTATATGAGAGCCAAGTGATTTGAAAGTATCACTTCTTTTCCCCCATTGCTTTTGCTCTGTGTTTGCAGTTTCCTTTCTACCATTAATTACTGTTTCTAAAGGAATTGGTGTTTCCTGGCCTGGTACAGTTTCTGTTTGTTTTGGATTGTCCCTCAGTTGTTGAGATATCTGCCATATGTTTTAGAATCTAGTATTTGCTTGACTACGATACCAAGTTCTCACTCTTTTCTGTCGTTCTTATTTTTAGGTAAGTCAACTGACGGGAATGAGTTTTCATTCGATGGAATTTTCCATTTGGTAAAGTACTGCTATTTTTATCAAATGATGTAAACTTTTGTTTTTGTAATTTCTTGATCCATATTTTCCCACAACACTGACCTTGGTAGTGTACTGTGTCTAGAAGGAAAAAAAAAAAAAAAGCAGGGAGAGGACTTTGGTAAACAAGGTAAAGGCATGTAACTGAAGTATTTATATGTCAAAAAACATTCTTGAAAGAAATCTACCTCTTTTTAGTGGTTTTTACCAGTTTTGGCTTTTAGAACTTCAGGAAGTAGAAGAGATTTTCTATTTAAGTATGTTTAGAGAGGATTGGACTTATTTCCAGAGAATCCAACCAAGTTTAGAGCAGTGGCTTTCCAACTGTATTTGGTGAAAATCTGGTATTTCTCAAAATGTTACTAGATATTTTGGGAAAAGCATTCTGTATCCAGAGAGCTTATCTTTTGCATCATAGTTCGAACCTTCAGGTGTTTGTTCACTTTAAAACACAGTTATTAAATATTGTTGTTGGGTGCCATCAAGTTGATTCTGACTCATAGTAACTGTGTAGGACAGAGCAGAACTGTGCCCCTAGGGTTTCCTAGGCTGAAATCCTTATGGGAGCAGATCACTGGGTCTTTTCTTCCACAGAGTGACTGGTGGCTTTGAACCACTGACCTTTCAGTTGGCAGCCAAGCTTATAACCATTGCACCACCAGGGGTCCTTGAGTTATTAAATTGAAGAAACAAAATATACAATTTCAAAAGCATGAACTCAGGCTACTACGCGACAGAGATGGTACCAGGGCTTGTGGTCCATAATGGTAGAAGATCAAAGACTCTAAAAGTGAGCACAAAGAGAGGGGCAAAGGGATACATCATAACCACAATGGCTTTTCTTTGCTGGTTCTGGATCTTTTCACTAGCAATAATGACATCTGTATTTGGTACACTTTTTGCAAAGATGGTTCATAGATCCTAGCAGTTCTTTTTCCTTTGGGGAATGTTTCTGTTTCTGTAAAACTAGACACATATTACACTCCAGAAACTATTGTTGGTTATTGATCTGTTGAGTAACAGGCAACCAGAGCCTAAATCTTACACCCAACCACATGTCTTTCCCAAAATGTTTCTTGATTTGAATTGCATTGGATGTTTTCTTCTAGGGACTAAGTAGAAAAAAAGATATACCTTAAAATACCCATAGGACCAATTGAATTCCTTCAACTCTCCTATTCCATTATCTCTTCCCTCACCCCAGTTTTAATTTTTAAACTAAATCCCTGACATTTGTAGTTACAAACCCTGTTGAGACCAGGGAACGTTGGCGTAATTCTTAGATATTGGTTGAAACACTGATAGGATAAGATTGACATTCTTTTTTAAAAAAGTTTAGTGATTGAAGCAGAGTTTCTTCCTGGGCGCAAGGCTGCCCTATCTCTACCCACAGCTTGTCTCTACCCCATGGATCCAAGAGCACTTAGGTTGGGGACCCTTTCTATTCTATGAAGCACTGTGCTTTTGGTTGAAGGAATGAGTTGATGCATAAATGAATGCAATATTAGTCTTTTGAAAATTAAGAATTTCCATTTCTAGGCACATTTACCTTGTGTTTGGCAACATATGGTATGGTTGCCTTCTCATGTTGAGATTCTGCTAAATATAATTTCCATATCAATACTCATGTATCTAAATTAGATTTCCTTTGAAAACCTTTGTGAGAGGATGGTAGGTAGGGAGCAAGGGTTGAATAGTATCTTTTAACTCAAAGTATTCGTAAGAAACAATTCAAAAAATATAATCAAGACTTCAAGCCGAAGTCTTGATTGAGCCTACACTTGAGTTGGATTTTTAACATCTTCCTCAGGCATTTTTATTTAAGAATGATATCTAAAAATTCCTTCTGGTTCTTTTATATCTTTACACTAGAAGGGAGGTGAGTGAAATCAATGTCTTGTCAACCATTTGTAGAGCCTGCCAAGAATAAGTTGCATAAAAATAGATTAATGCTTTCTCCCTTGTGTTCTCATAATGTTATTAAAAGCCAAATCCAAAATCAAGCAAACATTCCCTGTAATTTCTGAGAAATTGGTGGTCCAGATGAAACTCCAGCATGCTTTCTAACTTCAAGAACGTCAGGAGTCCTTTGAGGAATACATGTCACTTAGTAAAGGGTAGGCACACCTAGGAGAAACCCACCGAGAGGATCCTCCCTAATACTGTGAAGACAGAGGTTCTGATGCTTAGGGAATGAATTCACATTCCCCCTTTCCATGCCTAATTAAGCATAACTCAGTTCAGTTTCAGCTCAGCTAAACCGCCATCAGAAAAGGCAGACACATGCCATTTCCCCAATTACAAAATGAGTTGATATCAAGTTTTCCAGACTAAATCACCAGTGATGGATTGGTTTCTGTTTCCACTAAGCAGATTCTGACAGCAGTCCATTTTGAGGCCAAAAAGTTGTATTAGATAAAGTATACTGAGAATGTTTGAAATTAAGTTTAACAGAAAATTGAATGACCGTATTCTTTTTGTTTCCTTTCTAAAATATGCTCCTTCCGAATATTTAAGCCGTTTTTTTTTTTTTAAGCATTTTTAGTGTCAAGTTCATTGCTTCTAGAATTCTGACAGTCCTTGAAAGTGAACAGCGAAGTTACTGAAGTAAAAGGTGCTACAGCTATGACTGAGAAGACAGAAGAGAGCTGGCTCTTCAGTCCTCTGCACCTCAATGCCCTCGTCTGTTTCCTTTCAATAGGCTAAAGCTCCATGAAGCCCCTTTTGTTCGTTGTTGTACCTGTAGCACTTGCCACAGTGCCTGGTACCTAGTAGGTGCTCACTGAATATCTGTTAAGTGAGTGGAAAGACTGTAGTGTATAAAATAATCTCAACCGCCTGTGACGGTTGTGAGGAATAAATCATAGCCCTTGACTTACGATGGGGTTCTGTTCCAACAACTCCATCGTAAGTTGGTGCTGAGGTGAGTCGAATACCTCATTTTCTTTTTTTAGTTTTCATTATTGTTGCTTTTTATTATCATTATCTTTATAAATCATAACATTGAATGTCTGCCAGTAAATGTCTGAGAATGATAACATCAGCAAATAGCATGCTGCAACATTGTGTGTAGTACATATTACTAACAATAAGATGTTCAAAAAAAACTGGCACCATAAGTTCGGTTCATGGTAACTCAATTATGTCGTAAGTCAGGACTAGCTGTGTACATGTGGAGGACCTGTCACGTAGTGATTTGCCGTGGATGACATCTTGTACCTGATTTGAGAGCTAGAATTGCTTGCATCCCTTTATTCCTCCCTGCTGTGGAGTAGATCTGCACCCAGAAATTTGATGAACATGGCATGAGAATAAACGGAATAAATAAAACAAGCTAAAGAATTCCTTTTCTGCATTCTAGGGATATTTCTATCTATGCCTCCCTTGGGCCCCTACTTGATAAACTGACAAGATCTCATAGCCCAGTTCCTTTGCTTTGTCTTAGCCTACAAGAACTCTGATGCCTCATGCTAGTCAATGGCTGATTTTTTTGAAGATATTTATTCTTCTCTAAAAATATCATACTTATCCCCTTCATTAGATTTGGAAAAACATCCTACTGTTATCTTTTTAATACACCCACAACCTCCTGACCAGCTTCAGGTTTGATTTATAAGCTTATTCTGATCTCGTCCTGTTTGCATCTTGAAACTCAAGTCACACTTTCTATTGGTGTGCCTTGTTTTATGCTTAGGAATCACCAATACAAGGGCTAATGTGATACTTTTTCAAATACTGGCCATTTTAGTAAATATGTTTTAAATGCGACCCTGTGTTGTGATTCAACAATGAATAACATGAATCATGACCGTTTATGAATTATAAAACTGGAGTCATATATTTTCCCTGTGTTCTACAACTCAATTCCCAGAACAAGAAGGATGAATGTGAGAGATACAGCCTTTGAGAACCCTGCCATAATGTCGATCAGCATTTCCCAAAGTGTTTTCTGTGGAACACTAATCCTCTGGGATGTCCTACCAAAAGTCAAATAAATTTAGGAAAAAGATCCATCTATATTCTTTAAAAATTCACAGTGCAAATAGAAAGCTTGATAAAGACTTTAAAATGTCCTCCATAAAGAAACAAGTTTAGTTTTGGTGAACTAATTTAATTGGAAACACACTTTGGAGAAACTAAGAACATTAATGCCACCTTTAAAATAAATAAAAAAAAAATTTTTTTTTTTTTACCTTTAGAAGCTTGTAATTCATTCACTCTATTGTTTTTTGTTCTGTTTTCATTTACTCTTTCTGACTTTGTGATTAGAAGTTCTTAGTCCCCTCTTCTCCTTTCATGCATATCCCCAACCTCTGATAACACGTGAGAGGGATGGAAAGAAAGAGCAAAGTGAGGAAGAAAAGAAGGGTGTGTGTGTCTGTGTGTATGTGTTTGTTGTTATCATCTATAAAAAACCCATTGCCATCAAGTGGATTCTGACTCATAGCGACCCTATAAGACAGAGCAGAACCCTGTCCCATAGGGTTTCCAAGGAGCGCCTGGTGGATTCGAACTGCTGACCTTTTTGTTAGCAGCCGAATGCTTAACCACTGTGCCACCAGGGCTCTGTTATCATCTGTACAGAGCCATTTTGTAGGCCCTTGTGTACTTTAAAACTTTATACTAATATGATAAAGTATATTCAAACTGGAAGTCAATTTTATTATGTTATGTGATTAAACATAATTTTTTTTTTTTAATTTTGGTTCTGTAACAAATGAAAAATGATTGCCTGAGAAGATAAGTTGTGTCCATTGGTTAATGAAGTTAAAAA
Organism: Elephas maximus indicus; assembly: GCF_024166365.1. Taxonomy (NCBI): domain Eukaryota; kingdom Metazoa; phylum Chordata; class Mammalia; order Proboscidea; family Elephantidae; genus Elephas; species Elephas maximus. Next base: position 70,760,390 of record NC_064836.1, read on the forward strand.
ATATATCAGGAAAAAATTTTTTATTTCAAATTATACATAGAAATTGCTATTATTTCTACCATATTTTCATCATAAGTTTTTAAGTTTAAAAGCTTAATGATTATAATCAAAAAATAAGTTATGACAGCATTTGTCTGTATTATAGGAAAACCTCCACTCTCTAATATCTTTGAATGGTGATTTTGGATAGTAGAATTTTCTCTGTACTTAGAGACCCCTGCCTCCCAATCTCTAACACCGCCATGAGCTCCAAAACTTTTTTGAAATATATTAACTGCTTTCAATGAAAAAATTTCTAAAATATTTTCATTTCTTTGCCTTCAGAAAACATATGCTAACCATAATTTAAACTTTTTCATGACCCGAGGTCATCATCATTCATTTCAGTGTTTATTTAACACCTGTAGGGTCGCTATGAGTTGGAATCAACTCGACGGCTATGAGTTTTTGTTTTTGGTGTTAAAACAGTAAGGAACCCTGGTGGCACAGCAGTTAAAGCAACTGACTACTAATCAAAAGGTCAGCAGTTCAAAACCACCAGTGGCGCTGCGGGAGAAAGATAGTAGTCTGCTTCCGGAGAGATTTACAACCTTGGAAACCGTATGGGGTTGCTATGAGTTGGAATCAATTCAGTGGCAGTGGGATTTTTTTTTTTTTTTTTTGAGGGGGATGCAGGAGGGTGCTAAAACAATAATAAAAACAATATTTCATGAAATGTGAACCTCATATAAAATTCAGATTTTTGTGTCCATAATTAAAGTTTAATTGGAATACATCCACACCCATTGTTTGCATGTCGTCTTGGCTGCTTTCCTCCTACAGCAACAGAGTTGACTAGTCACCGCAAAGGCCATCTAGCCCCAAAGCCTAAAACATTTACTAATCTAGCCCCTTACAAAGGAGCCCTGGTGGCACAGCGGTTAAGTGCTCTGCTGCTAGCTGAAAGGTAGGCAGTTGGAACCCACCAGCCATTCCATGGGAGAAAGATGGGGCAGTCAGTTTCCTGAAAGATTGCTCCATGAGGCGGTTTTGCTCTGTCCTGTAGGGTCACTATCCACTCTGCAGCAACAGGCTTGGTTTGGGGGCGGGTTGTGGATGATGGTCCTCTCAGGCCCTTGTGGAAACTTAGGTCTGTTTTCCAGTCTACTAGACGGCTTCTGACGGCTGTACTTTGGGATTATTGGGTCAGCCTTGTATACCTTTGCTCATTTTCGGGCTGTGAAGACTACAGACTCCCGTGAGTGTGCCTTGCAGAACTTCCCTCTCTAATGTGATGCTTCTAATCCTCTGTGCACCAGAAACTAAAATAACCATCATATGAATGTTGTGTATAAAATAAGAGCATTCTAAGAAGCATTTTCATATGGAAAGCCTATGAAATTCATAGATTTTTGGCTGTTCACGTCTTTTTTTTTATCCTTTTGCTTATTTCTTGAATCTCTAACTTGTTACAGTGTTTTAGATCGGTGAAATGTTGCTATAAATTTGTTAAACAGACCTTTCCCTTATCCCTAACCTTAACAGACTTCTAGGAACAGGTGCAGATGTTACGACATCTCCCTTTATGCTGTCAAGTGAGAAGCTGTGTCTAAAATATTAATCAAAACATTTCCATCTCATAGTTTACAGCCTCCTTATGGACTGTTTTAGATTTGATAAAGAGTTCTATAGTAGGCTCATTCTGATACTCTCTCTGGTCAAAATGACGAATCCTGAAAATGTCTATCGTTTAGGAAGATTATAGTTTATTTTCTTTTTTAAGTAAAGAAGATTCAAAATCAGCATCTACAAATATTTGTTTATGGTTCTGTTTAATTATCAAATAAGCTGAAAACGAATTGAGGGCTAGAGAGAGGGCCGACCCAAACTGTACATCCTACAGAGCTGGAAGAACTGAAGTGTTTGGTCAGCAAAGGTTTTCAGGGCTCTGATGGAGATTGGAGCAGTGAACCTAAACTGTGTTTTTAGCACCTCCTACTGACCGTGTTAATCACACCCTCCTGGCATTGCCTCTCCTGTGTTACGGTTAGTTAGCGCATCACATCGCTTTAACACGTTTTCATCCTCTTTAACCATCTGTCTTATTTACTTAAGTACACTTGGCACCCATGTGTGTCTGGTGCAAGAAGCACCGTAGTAATTCTTCTGTGTGTACTCTGAACTGTCAAGGGCAGATATTCTGAGATCTTTTTAGAAATGTCAGGCAGTGAAGAAATTTGACAGTTCTTGAATTATCTTGAGTTATCAGACACTTAAAGTTAAATCGTATTGTTTTGTTACACTTAGAAGACAGTAGCAGGTACCTTTTTTTCCTCAAAAAATATTTCTAGACATTTTGAGTTATTGACTATTTTTCTGTTGCTTTTCTCTTTGAAAGTCTCATCTTTTTAAACAGCATAAATACAAACTGATGCGTGTTTGTGTAAGAGTGTGATTCACATTCTAAGGACTGTAACCTTTCCTTCAAAGTGTTGTCACAACAACTAAGGAGTAAGAGAGTTTTTCATCATATTGTCATTCAACTTCCTGGCTTATTTTCATTTGATTTTTTTTTTTTTTTTTCATTTGGAATTTGTGGAAGAGAATTCTAGAAAGCTACAGTGGTTCTTCTTTTCAGCTAGAGGAAGTGGCTAGAGTGAGACTGAGTTACGGGAAGTGCAGTACAAGAACCTGGTTTGAGAGCTCTGCACATTGTATGCAGTCTTATTTTCTCAGTAATATCCCTGATTCAGTAATCACCCTGGGTAGTGGCCATACAAGTTTTCTTATTCCCTGGAAAGCCCCCCTATAATCGAGAACTTCGCTAGCATATCCTGTACCTTGTAATTTTATTTTCAAAAATTATGTGGCATTTAATGTCTTCATTTCTCCGTGTAGCCGTTTAAAAGCCTTGTATCTTCATTTATTTTATTACGCCCACACCCTTTTTCTAGTTCAGATAATTCTTTGCTATTCACATGTAAGAAGAAATAAATCGTTTGCAGATTTTCTGAAAGCTAGTCTGTCTCACTTGCAGTCTAGTGCTGTGGTTTCTTAGTAGAAGACAGAGCCCTCTTGGTTGAAGTATACAGCCGGAAGCTATAAGTTCCTTAGATTCAAAATTTGTACAAGTTTATACTAGAAAGCCAAAATATCCCCTCTGTAATCACTGAGCTTCCAAAAGAACACAGATTGAGACAGAGCTGACTCATTAGACTATAGGCATTTTAAAGGCCTGAGATAGGGCATGTGAGACCCAGCATTGCTTTCGCTGTGCTTTTTGGAGGGCTCCAGATGGTGAGGGGGTCTTTTTCCAAGGCCTACAGACAAGAAAATGTAAATTGACAGAAAGGTGGCCTCTCTCACCCTTGGTGGTTGTTCGTTGCTGTCTAGTTGGCTCCGACTCACAGCAATCCCATATACAAGAAAAGAAAACGTTGCTTGGTCCTGCATCATCTTCATGATTGTTGGTGTGCTTGAGTCCATTGTTTCGGTTACTGTGTATTTTGAGCCTCCCAACCTCATGGGCTCCTCTTCCAGCACCGTATCGGACAGTGTTCTGTTGTGATCCATAGTGCATTCATTAGCTGGTTTTTGGAAGTACATTGCCAGGCCTTTCTTCCTAATTTGTCTTAGTCTGGAAGCTCCGCTGAAACAAGTGTACCATTGGTGACCTTGCTGTTATTCGAAGCACCAGTGGCATAGCTTCCAGCCGCGTAGCAACCCACAAACTGTCACAGTCTCTCACTCTCCTCTCATCAAAAGGAATAGCAACAGGTTAAAAATTAATAGTCACTGATGACATTTTTTAAAATAGTCTTAAGCTTTTAAAAAAAGTGTTTATTTTCATGATTTAATTTTAAAACTGCCAAGCCAGTATACACGTTACTGTTCATTTACCAAGAGCTATTTTATTAGAAGGTAATGAAAAATTTTTAGTTTTCTCGGTGTCAATGTAATCTACGTTTCAAGATGAATGGATTGCCTAGAACTCAAATCCCAGTGCAGAATTCTCCAACTCACTGTTCTCACTTAAAACATTGGAGGTCACAGCGTCCTGATGTCATGCATTTCCAGGCTACAAACAAACTGTTGAACATACTTGAGTTTCTGGCAATACCCTAGAGCTCTCCTGATATGTACGAAGCTCATCCTTCTCTGGGGTTGGTAAGAAGTGAGATGTTATCGTGCCGTCAGTTGTATCCCTCTTGGTTCTTTGTTGCCTTCCAAGTTAGGCATCTTCAGCATCTTAACTCCAAAAACAAGCCGTGGTGCGCAAGAAGCAAGAAACTTCAAAAGAGAAAGAACCCTTCCCAGAATTTCAGAATTGCCTCATTGGAGAGAAAAATATTATAATATTTTGTTTTATTCAGAGAATCTAAGTGTCAGAAAGAATAAAGAGACAGAAGAGGAGCTTTTTTTGAGCAACTAGCTCTTGAATTTGAAGCAAGGTCTGCATCGTGACCCCACTTTAGGAAAGTAACTGGCCCTCTGTAAAGCAGTGCTTTCTAACAGACCAGTGAATTAGGTATCTCTCGTCTTGGTTGTTTGTATTTTAAAATTCTCAGTATAGATGTAAAGATCTAAATTCAATCTGCCAGGGAAAGCTTTGTAAAGGGAACCTACCCTTCATTAGTCAGCCCTTTCCATGTGTTCTAGAAGCTTCTGTGAGTTTTAGGAATTCCCTAAATGGCTAAAGCGGAGATTGGAATTTGATAGAAACAAGGATTTGCAGGTTAAAAAAGAAAAGAATGTCTGCTATGTTATGAAACTCTGCTCTTTTAAATGGAGAAAGAAGAATAGCTCAGATGCTAGTTCCCATTGTGTGTGTGTGTGTATCTCTCTGTGTGGGATCTGTGTGTGTTTGTATCTGTGTGTGTGTGTATGGACGCAGAGACAGACAGAGATACATTTTTAGTAGCTTGTAACCAAAACATGTAATAAAATTCACATAGGAATTTTTAATTTTAAATAAAAACAGAGAGGGAAGATCAGGGAAGACATGGTGTTAGAGTAACTGTGTGTCTCTCAGGAACCCTACAGGTCTTTTAATTTGGGTGCAGTCGTGCAGGTGAGCAGTAAGAAAGGAATCAAGGCACAGTTCTGTTCTGAAGAGAAGGAGCTGACCTTCCATTGGTCCTCCCCTCCATTGCCAGCCCAAACAGAACCAGTGCCAAGTCCACTCTCAGCTGGTGGGTTTCACCTGGCCTGTGCATTCGTTCTGGTTCCTCTGGCTCTGTGTGCATTCTTGTTATGGGGTGACTTTGCCAGAGTATTTGTTCTGTACCTTTGGAAAGGTCTGCAGTTTCAACAGTTGCATGTCTAGTTACAGAACGAACATGACCTTGGAAAAATCACATGTGCATCTTACATTGGACTTGAGCATTCGAGGGGGCATCGAAACGTCGTCATTGGTTCAGTATTCTTTTGACTTCGAGGGTCCTTCCACTGGATGGGCATAGGTGAGGGACAGCCAGAATCTGACCAAACCAAGGGGAAGGGCAAGCGAGGGAGACTGCCATTGACTCAGCTGTGATAGGTAGAAAACCTAAGAATTTTTTTATTCAGCGGTCACCATTTGTTTCCATCGTTTGTTCCCATGGTTATTTTCCACTGCCCAGTTGTTATTTGCACTTTTTTAAAAACATCAGTGAATGAGCCTCAAGAGGCAAAGAGAATTGAGGTGCTACACCAGAGTCTAAGAAAATTCAGAGTTTTGGCCTGAGGTCCCACTCTGAGCTCATGCTTTTTTATTACACCGTATTTGGCGGAAGATCTGACACTAGATGTACCGTAACCATTGCAAAGACAGCCATTCTCTTGCTTCCTAGATTTCCACTGGGATTTTTGCCTGTTGTTAGAGTAGCGACACCTTTGTATGAGTTTCAGGTGTTCTAGACATTTGGGGAAGGAGAGGGGGAGGAGAGAAGGAATTGATGGTAAAGAGGTGGCACCTGAAAAATGGCAAGGTCCAGGGTGAACGTGGAGTATGTGCTGTTTTCTGGCCCAGGCCACGTGGTTGGTATGAATGTTGTGTACGTCCCCAGTGCGGTCACCTTTGCGGTGGTAATTCTCCCAGTTTAGCCACCACGAGTATTGTTCCTTATTTTTCTATAGTGCTTGTCAAAATGCTATGACAACTGGCTGGTTTTATACAAACAGAGCCTGGCTCTCAAGAGACAGTGTGTCTGAAAGTCAAACGTGGATGGCAGCCATTGGCACGCAGAGGAGTCAGAAACCACAGATTGTTTTCTCGTTGGATGAACAGTTTAGAGCAACGTAAAGTTAATTGAAGAATTCCTTGAAAGTGAAGTCAGACTAAAAGAAATGCCCCGAGTCTATAATTTACTGAATGTGAAGGATCTGTAAGTGGTAGCGAGACTAAAAGAGTTTGGCGGGAAGAAAGAGCATTTTGTAAACAGATCTGGCTTATATTATTGGCGAGGCTGTTTTAATTATTTGCTCTAATAATGTAGATCTGCAGAAGTACCTCTAATTGGGTAAGGTTTGATTTATGGAGTTGGCCTCGTATAAACCATGATGTCATGGTATGCTGCAGAAGATTACAGGCCTGGTCTCGCCCTTGAAAACTGCTATTTCTACCTAAGACTACTCACACTCTGCATGTCTTACTTTTGCAAAGCCAAAGCACTCTGTGTTCTCTTTTGTAATGCCACTTGCCCAGGTAAAGTCAACTTATATTATTACTAATCAAGTCATTTATCAAACAGAAATGAACTGGAGGAGAAAGGGGTGGACAGAGGAAAAGCTCTAGTAAATGAAGAAACCTTTGCTTCTTGGGAACCAACTTGCGACTCTATGCAGCAGTGGATTTACTCTCTCTTCAGCAGATGACTGGCTAGGATATGCAAGACTGTCAAAAGTGGCGTCTGTCTGTCTGTCACGTCCTCCTACCACCCTGCCCTCATGCTCTGCTCTCCTTCTCCCTCCTGGAAAGCTGTTTCGGTGTCATCATTGCCTATTTCATCTGGTTTTGAATAAGAGCATGAGCGTCTCTGTAACATTTCACCGTGGCTCTTACTCCCTATTCCATTGCAACAGAAGCCTTGATGTAGGGCCAAGACCTTTTCTTTGATTATAGGTCTGCTGATTACAATTTCCTGACATTTTTCTTGCATTAATTATACCTTTAACGACTGTATTTTTATGGTTTCCAGTTTCAATTTTGTTAAAGTCAAGCAAGACTTTAGAAGGAATCCTTCTAGGTTTTAAAATTTTGTTTTCCATCTCCATAGACACATCCAAACTCCCTGAGGGACTGAATTGCTGGGCTGAGAGCTGTGGGGACCATGGTCTCAGGGAACATCTAGCTCAATTGGCATAACATAGTTTAGAAAGAAAATGTTCTACATTCTACTTTGGTGAGTAGCGTCTGGGGTCTTAAAAGTCTATGAACAGCCATCTAACATACTCCACTGGTCTCACCCCTTTGGAAGCAAGGAAGAATGAAGAAAACTAAAGATACAAGGGAAAGATTAGTCCAAAGGACTAATGGACCCCATCTACCGCGGCCTCCACCAGACTGAGTCCAGTACAGCTAGATGGTGCCCAGCTACCACCATGGACTTCTCTGACAGGGATCACTATAGAGGGTCCTGGTTAGCTGGAGAAAAATGCAGAACAAAATTCTAGCTCATAAAAAAAAAGACCAGACTTACTGGCCTGACAGAGGCTGGAGAAAGCCTAAGAGTATGGCCCCTGGACACCCTTTTAGCTCAGTAATGAAGTCACTCCTGAGGTTCACCCTTCAGCCAAAGATTAGACAGGGTCATAAAACAAAACAAGACTAAAGGGGCACAACAACCCAGGGGCAAGAACTAGAAGGCAGGAGGGAACAGGAAAGCTGGTAATAGGGAACCCAAGGTTGAGAAGGGAGAGTGTTGACATGTCGTGGGACTGTTAACCAATATCATATAACAATATGTGTACTAACTATTTAATGAGAGACTAGTTTGTTCTGTAAACCTTCATCTGAAGTACAATTAAGAAAATGTTTTCCAATCTTTTACAGTTGTCTAACCGTATCTGACTTGATGGCCATCATAAGTGATTTGCCTTTATCAGGCCTTTTCAAACTATTCAACTTTTCATGGAAAACAACTCTTGTCTTTCACCATCGTATTTCATTAGTTTACATAATATTTGGTTAAACTATGTAATAGCAAGTCCAACGAGCATAAACAGGTTTGGAAACAGACACACCTCTTTAAAAAGTTGGAAGAAGTTCGTGGGGGCATACAAGAGATCAGCCTGCTAGCCCCCAGTGTCCTCAGTGTTAAACAAAGGCACCGAATTGATTAAGTGGAGCTCAGTTCTGAGAACTTCTGAATCTGTGCTCCGCATACCCTCTTCCTTTTATAGTTGGATCCCAGGGATGCGGGACATGACTTACCCAAGGTTGTGAAACTAGTTCATAGCCCACCTGGGAGCCCTAACTCCCAAGTCATGGTTTTCCCACGGCACCATAGGAGACGTGGCATCCTGGACCTGTCTTTGCTTGTCTGACTGCTGAATGAATGTAAGGATGCCGGTTTATAGAGTATGCTTGACTTACTACCACAAAGTGTCTGTCTTGATCCTTCCTTTACCTGCAGTTCTAGTGTTACTACTTAACACACAATTTTCTTTGTATTCTTCCTGATATTAAAATTGGCCTTTCTTTATTATACAGAGTTAATCCAAGCATGAGATTTATCATTTTGCCTATAAATGACCATACTTAGATAAGAAAGAGAGAGAGAGTTCGTGGAAGAATTTTCCTATGCCTGTAGTAAGGCTTGTCCTCCTCGCCAGCCCACAGCCCCTACTGTTCGTGGCTGCTTTTGGCTGTTTAAAGGCAATTTTTTTAAAACGGCACAGGTCTCTGAGATAAAGTGGCTTTGGCGCTTGGTACTGAGGGCTGGAAGATGAGGCTTATATTTTCTCTCTTTCACAAATCATATATGCTGACTTTCCTAATAATACCAGGTTGCAAATTTTTTTTTTTTTTAAATCACTTCCTCCTCCCCTCCCTTCTTCCAGTCCTTCCCTCCTGCCCTACCCACCTTCGAAAAAGATTTGCCGTTGTCTAGAGTCGAAATGGAAACCCTGGTGGCATAGTGGTTAAGTGCTACGGCTGCTAACCAAGAGGTCAGCAGTTTGAATCTGCCTGGTGCTCCTTGGAAACTCTATGGGCAGTTCTACTGTGTTCTATAGGGTCGCTATGAGTGGGTTAGAGTTGAAATGTATACAGCTGGACCCAAACCCCAAACCCAGTGCTGTCGACTCGATTCTGACTCATAGCAACCCTATAGAACAGAGTAGAACTGCCCCCATAGGGTTTCCAAGAAGCGCCTGGCAGATTTGAACGGCTGATCCTTTTGGTTAGCAGCTGTAGCATGTAACCACTATGCCACCAGAGTTTTCTACAACTGGACAGTTGAAAATAAAACCATTAGAAGCAATATGAAGGAAGGTGGAAAGATGTACTCAAATTCCAGAGTGCGGTGCAATGGATCACTTTTGTGTGGCTATTCTTGTGGTGGTCTTGTAACTCCCACCAAATGACTGGGCAGGACCATGCTAATAAGACATATGGAGCCCTAACGAGGGGATTGGTCAGTTTTGCCATACCTCCAGGCTTAAAAGAGAGCCAATTCCAGAGCAGAAAGAGGACCTCGCTACCACCAAGGAAAAACGCCAAGAGCAGAGTGCAGCCTCCCGACCTGGGATCCATGCACTGAGAAGCTCTTGGAACCAGGAACTGCGAGAGAGAGAGAGAGCTGTAACACTGAAGACTGTGAGAAGTGGTAGTGGAGAAATGGTGGCAGGAGATAGGGCAATGGGCTTTGCAGCTCACAGAGTGAGAAAGTTGAGTGCCTTCAGACAGGAGGCTTGCTGGCCAAGCGGGGTGCCTCTGTGCACTTGGTGGAGCTAAGTTTGCCAACCTACAGAGCTAGAGCTAAGTCCCATAGGGCCGAGGCTTGCTGGCAGAGTGGGGTGCCTCGGGGCACTTATCGGGAATGCTAAAAGAGCTTTGTAACACTTGCCCAAGCAGAGCAGAGGCCAAGAGGCCAGAGAGCTGTGCCTGGGAGCACAGCTGTGAGGAGGCTGTCCTGATGGGAGAACTGTATCCTGAACATTCCTGATCCTGAATTATAACCTGTTACTTCCCTAATAACCCCCATAATCGTTAGTATTATTTGTGAGGTCTGTGTAGCCATTGCAATGAATTATTGAACCCAGCAGAGAAGTAGAGTGCCATGGGAGGGAAGGTTGCTGTCAGAACTGGTAAAGGTGATGGAGAGAGGAGGCATCTCTGACCTCGGCCTCATAGGAATCAGTCTTGGGCTATTGATCTTGGTTCTCCTTCACACTTGTGAAGTTAGAGGAGGTCAGACACCACCCCCACACCATTTTTACACTGATGAAAGAGTTTTGCTTTTATTGAACATTGCATTTAGCACTGAGCTGTCTTGTAGGGAAAGCAAAACAAAACATTTGAGTTTTTTTTAATTTGGTGAATAGGAACATAGTAGCTCTTACACAGAAACGTTGCTACCAGGTACCTTATTCTAAGACACTGGTCTTCATATAAGTGAAGCTGTACAGCCATCTAAAGCAAGGTTTGGCAAACTTTTCCTCTGAAGTGCCAGATAGTAAATATTTTTGTGGACCATAAGGTTTCTGTTGCAACTACTTAACTCTGCCATTATAGTACAAAAACAGCCATAAACATAGACAGTACATAAAGGAGTAGATGTGGCTGTGTGGCAGTAGAAGACAAGGTGGGCCGTAGTTTGCTGACCCTTAGTCTAGAAAAGTAATTCTCAAACTTTAATCTGCATGAGAATATCCTGGACTGCTGGGCCCCAGCCCCAGAGATTCTAATTTAGTAGGTATGGGGTGAGGTTCGAGAAGTTGCATTTCTAACAGTTCCCAGGTGATAGAATTGCTGCTGCTGGTCCGAGGTCCACAGTTTAAGAAGCTCTGCTCTAGAGATTATCTAGTCCCTTGTTACTCAGATGTGGTCCATGGACCAGCAACATCCCTGGGAGCATGTTAGAAATGCCGAGTCACAGGTCCCAGCTCAGATGTACTAAATCAGAGTCTGCATTTTAATAACATCCCAGGGTGTTCGTATGCATGTTAGGTTTTAGTAGTGCTGCTCCAGCCTGTCTCCTTTCTTTGTTGACGAAGAGCAGAAGTCCAGTCAAGATAAGTCATTTGCCATTCCACCCAACTGGTTGGCAAGAGGAGCAGTGGAGCCAGTGTCCCTCCGTGAACTAAAGGGCCGGTGTCAGGTCTCACCAGGCAGCTGCTTCTCAGCTCCAGCTGGATTTTGCCACGTGCAGTTGACCAGATCTTTCAGTGTTTTGAGAGAAACTGGAAATCTGCATTATTAAATTAAATCTCCTGATTTTAAATGTTGGCAACTCGTTCATCCATTTGCTCAAGCCAGAAACCTTAGAGTCATCCTTGACTCCTCTCTTCTTTTTAAAACCCACATCTAATCCATCAGGAAATCCTCCACTCTGAAGATGTATTCAGAATCCTATCATTTTTTTCCACTGTGGTACAATAGTCCAAACCACCACCATCTCTCTCCAGAAATATTGCAGTACCCTCCTCTCTGGTGTCCCTGCTTCCACGCGTTCTCTCCTACACTCCCATTGAAGCATAAGCCAGATCATGTGGCCCCTCTGCTCACAACACTCCAAAGGCTTCCCATACCACTCAGAGTGAAAGCCAAGTCTTCACGATGATCCAGAGGTCCTCTGACCTCAGCTCTGCAGCCACAGTGGCCTCCTTCCTGTTCCTCAAATACATAGCTCTCTCCCTCCTCAGGGCAGTTCCCCCTGCCTGCAGTGCTCTCTCCCCCTGGGTATCTCCATGGCTCATTCGCCCCTTCAGCACTTTGCTCAGATGTCACCTTCTTAGTGAGGCTTCCATGCCACACTATCTAAAATTATACATACACACACACCACCCCTCTCCTTCCTCTGCTTTACTTTTCCCTTTACTCCATGCGGTTATCTAGTATAATACATATTTTTCTTATTTGCTACCTATCTTCCTCATTAGAAGGTAGGTTACAAAAGGGCAGAGACTTTTGTATGTTTTTGTGTATATTGTTCACTGCTGGATAGTTTTTCAAGCAAGTCCTTTTACCATACTTATTCAATCTGTATGCTAAACAAATAATCCAAGAGGCTGGACTATTTATGAAGAAAAATGCCGCATCAGGATTGGAAGAAAACTTATTAACAATCTGCAATATGCAGATGCATAACCTTGCATGCTGAAAGCGAAAAGAACTTGAAGCACTTTCTGATGAAGATCAAAGCCTACAGCCTTCAGCATGGATTACACCTCAACATAAACAAAAATCCCCACGACTGGACCAGTGAGCAACATCATGATAAACAGAGAAAATGCTGAAGTTGCCAAGGTTTTCACTTTACTTGGTGCCCATGGAAGCAGCAGTCAAGAAATCAAATGACGCATTGCATTGGGCAAATCTGTTGCAAAAGACCTCTTTAAAGTATTAAAAAGCAAAGATGTCACTTTGAGGACTAAGGTGCACCTGACCCAAGCCTTGATATTTTCAGTTGCCTCATATGTATGTGAAAGCTGGAAAATAGATAAGGAAGACTGAAGAAGAATTGATGCCCTTGAATTATGGTGTTAGCAGAGAATATTGAATATACTGTGGACTGCCAGAAGAATGAACAAGTCTGTCCTGAAAAAAGTACAGCCAGAATGTTCCTTAGAAACAAGGATGGCGAGACTTTGTCTCACGTACTTTGGCCATGTTATCAGGAGGGACCGGTCTCAGGAGAAGGACACCATGCTTGGTAAGGCAGAGGCTCAGCGAAAAAGAGGAATACCCTCGATGAGATGGATTGACACAGTGGCTACAACATTGGGCTCAAACACAGTAACAACTGTGATGGCATAGGACTGGGCAGCGTTTCGATCTCTTGTACATAGGGTTACATGAGTCGGAACTGACTTGATGGCACCTAACAACAACAACAACCCAGTTTAGAAAATAATCTCTGGATCCTCGTCAATAATAAGCACATTTCTGAGAGTCAGTTCATGTATCCTAAAGAGTGGACTCTGACAAGCTGTCGCACCAGCCATAGTAGACTCAGAACTCAGTACCGTGAACTATTCAAGAAATACGTGTCTCCCGGTGATTTTTTTTAATAGACATTTTTACTGAAGAATAACGTGTATATATCCTGGTGGTATTTTTCAAGCAAGTCAGTCTGTTGCTATTATTTCAGCACCTAGACTCACTGATGACTTTGGAAATGTTAGCTCTGCTTCCTCTCTTGTCTTTCTTTGGAACAACTCGTCCTAATTAAAAAATTAGTTTGATATTTAATTTTTTCAATTTTTCATGATCTGAGAGAAAAGTTAGTCTAAAAATAGGGTTTTTTTTTTTTTAAATAGACTTACTTGGCCTAAAAAATTATCATTTATTTTCACATTTATAACTAAAATATTAAACTTAATTTAAAATATTTTAAAAATAGCTAAGTGTATTTATAAAAAAATAAGCTCTATTTTAGTTTTATAACAGTCTTTTGATTTTCGTTAATGATTGTTTAATAAAGTAAGTTTCCCCAGTCTTTTTGCCTATACCCACTTTCACTTAATAAATAAAATAGTAAATAGTCATTCACTTTACCCAAAACAAACAAACCTGTCGCCATCAAGTCAATTCCAACTTATGGCAATACTATAGGACAGAGCTGAACTGCTCCATAGAGTTTCCAAGGAGCACCTGCTGGATTTGAACTGCCAACCTTTTGGCTAACAGCGATTGCACTTAACCACTACGCCACCAGGGTTTCCAGGTTACTATCATGTTGAAATGTATAGTGTTTTTGCTTCTAAAAATATAATCTACATATACTTAGACTAAACCAAATGTGCGTTAATTGGAGTATGAAAGATAAAGCTTTTCCTTAAGCTCAAAGTTTATTGTAGTCTATGTGTTCTCATAGTAATAAAGAAATCAAATATTGAGCAATTTACTAACATTTTATAGGCGGTAAAACAAGACTTCTAGTTCAGTACGTGCAAACAGTAAACCATTTCTCGTTATTTAAAAAAAAAAAACTTCAGAATTCTGCAAGAAAAACTGAGTCACAGAGATGGATATTGTAACTTAGCCTTTCACTAGGCTATCTGGTGACAAAAGGGGCAGATTCCGAGTCATGATAACATTGGAGATATCAATAGGCAAAGCAAAATTAAGCTATAGATAACCTACAAAGCTGAGGTAGAGACCAATTATTAGGATGTTTAAAAAGCCTTGGAAAATGCAGAGACAGCCCAGGTGTGACATAAATGAGAAGTTTAAGAAGAAAAATTTCACAGCTCTTTGTAGCTTTCTCACAATTGATTTTCATTTCAGTAACATAGAATGGTAATTATAGAAATTCTGAACTGGAAAGGACCATAGAGATCCTATTTTACAGATGAGGAAACTGAGGTCTGAAGAAGGCCAAAGACTTGCTTAAAGTCACACACTAGACTTAGTTGTAGAACTGAGATTGTAATTTGCAATTTCGACTTTGTAGCTCAGTATTCTTCTTGATACTCTTCTTGGGCATTTTGACTGTAGAGTCATTGGACTTGTACCAAAATGGAATGAGCCGGCTTGGTTGAGGAAGGGAGCTCACTGTCCTGGAAGTGAGTGAAGAGGCAGAACCTGGACAATGGCTACCTGACATGCATGGTTGATTTTGCATGGTGATAACTTGGAGTCAAAGTCCTCTAAACCTTTTCTAATTGAGATAATTTTAATTAAATTTTCTTTATATTTATATATTTATATCATAAATTTATATTTATGATAAGGTGATTATTTGTCTCCCCGACTTACAAAAATTATTGTTCATTCACATCCATGCATGTCTCATCCACTCTAATCTTTTCTCAGAACCTGTTTTCCCATTGGAGCACTGGTTCCAAAGTCACTTAGGAATACAGTGTGACCAAAATTCAGGCCAAGACTCCAGCTCTTTTTACTAATTGAAATGAAAAATAATCACTGTACTCATAACTAATTTAACCTTCTCCATTAGACCAGCAAGGACTTGATGTGGCAAAAGTTTTGGTCAATTCATAGCCCAATGATGGAAAAATGATTTTTTTGAAGTAGACCATGGTAATGTTTCTTTACTGTGCAACTATACACCCTATTGATGGGCTTAGGAATGAGAATATATAGATTTGCATTAAAATATAAAATCCGTGAGTTGTAAAAACCTGATTAGAAATGTATTTAGCAGCTAATAACGTCTGTATAAATATAAAGATCTCTGCATACTGCTGTATTCTGAACAGAAAATGGTTTCTGCCAATCCCATCTCCACCTTTTTGTCCAGCTTTTAGATCCTTTTTTTTTTCTGCTATAATATAGAAGGGAATTTTCCCAGACATCAACATTTTTAGAGTATGTACTTAACAGTCGTATTTATAATAGAGAATTGCCAGAGAATAAGTGATTCAGCCTCATACGTATTCTCCAGTGGTGATCAGGGTAGATTATTCATTTTTTAGATAAGTAGTCACATTGAGGACCCATGTCTGTAAGTTTAAAGCAGTAGATTTCAAACTTGCATCCAACAGCCCTGTGGAAAGGTTTCCAAAACCCCTACTCCCCTTCCCTCCCCTTGGACTGATTTGGAAGGTGAGGTGTTGGAGGAGACGGAGGCAATGTTTCACATATTATCATGGTGATCCAATAAGACAATGAAGAGTTTTTCAAATGTAAAGGAATCTGAGAGCCCAACAAGGGAGAAGTCATTTTACAGGACTAGAGAAGTTGAGTATGTAGTTGTACAAAGTCACTGTACTGTTGTTGTCGTCGCTGGGTGCCGTGGAGTCGGTTCTGACTCATAGCGACCCTCTGCACAACAGAACGGAACACTACCCGGTCCTGAGCCATTCTTACAATCATCGTTATACTTGAGCTCATTGTTGCAGCCACTGTGTCAATCCACCTCGTTGAGGATCTTCCTCTTTTCTGCTGACCCTGTGCTTTGCCAGGCATGGTGTTCCTTTCCAGGGACTGATCCCTCCTCACAACATGTCCAAAGTATGTAAGACCCAGTCTCACCATTCTTGCTTATAAGGAGCATTCCGGTTGTACTTCTTCTAGGACACATTTGTTCATTCTTTTGGCAGTCCATGGTATATTCAATAGTCCTCACCAACACCACAATTCAAAGACGTCAATTCTTCTTCAGTCTTCTTTATTCATTGCCCAGCTTTCCCATGCATATGATGTGATTGAAAATACCATGGCTTGGGTCAGGCATACCTTAGTCTTCAAGGTGACATCTTTGCTCTTCAACACTTTGAAGAGGTCCTTTGCCCCAGATTTGCCCAACGCAATGCGTCTTTTGATTTCTTGACTGCTGCTTCCATGGGGGTTGATTGTGGATCCAAGTAAAATGAAATCCTTGACAACTTCAATCTTTTCTCTGTTTATCATGATGTTGCTCATTGGTCCAGTTGTGAGAATTTTTGTTTTCTTTATGTTGAGGTATAATCCATACTGAAGGCTGTGGTCTTTGATCTTCATTAATAAGTGCTTGAAGTCCATTTCACTTTCAGCAAGCAAGGTTTTGTCATCTGCATAATGCAGGTTGTTAATGAGTCTTCCTTGAATCCTGGTGCCCCGTTCTTCTTCATATAGTCCAGCTTCTCAGATTATTTGCTCAGCATACAGATTAAATAGGTATGGTGAAAGAATACAACCCTGATGCACACCTTTCCTGACTTTAAACCAATCAGTATCCCCTTGTTCTGTTCGAACAAATGCCTCTTGATCTATGTAAATGTTCCTTATGAGCACAGTTAAGTGTTCTGGAATTCCCATTCTTTGCAATGTTATCCATAATTTGTTATGTTCCACACAGTCGAATGCCTTTGCATAGTTAATAAAACACAGGCAAACATCCTTCTGGTATTCCCTGCTTTCAGCCAGGATCCATCTGACATCAGCCGTGATATCCCTGGTTCCACGTCCTCTTCTGAAACCTGCCTGAATTTCTGGCAGTTCCCGGTCGATATACTGCTGCAGCCATTTTTGAATGATCTTCAGCAAAATTTTGCTTGTGTGTGATTTTAATGATATTGTTCTATAATTTCCACATTCACTTGGATCACTTTTCTTGGGAGTAGGCATAAATATGGATCTCTTCCAGTCAGTTGGCCAGGAAGCTGTCTTCCAGATTTCATGGCATAGACGAGTGAGCACCTCCAGTGCTGCATCTGTTTGTTGAAACATCTCAATTGATATTCCATCAATTCCTGGAGCCTTGTTTTTTGCCAATGCCTTCAGAGCAGCTTGGACTTCTTCCTTCAGTACCATCGGTTCCTGATCATATGCCACCTCTTGAAATGGTTGAACATCGACTAATTCTTTTTGGTATAATGACTCTGTGTATTCCTTCCATCTTCTTTTGATGCTTCCTGCGTTGTTTAATATTTTCCTCATAGAATCCTTCACTATTGCAACTCGAGGGTTGAATTTTTTCTTCAGTTCTTTCAGCTTGAACAATGCCGAGCGTGTTCTTGCCTTTTAGTTTTCGATCTCCAGCTCTTTGCACATGTCATTATAATACTTTACTTTGTCTTTTCAAGACGCCCTTTGAAATCTTCTGTTCAGTTCTTTTACTTCATCAATTCTTCCTTTTGCTTTAGCTGCTCAGCATTCAAGAGCTAGTTTCAGAGTCTCCTCTGACATCCGTCTTGGTCTTTTTTTTCTTTCTTGTCTTTTCAATGACCTCTTGCTTTCTTCATGGATGATGTCCTTGACGACATTCCACAACTTGCCTGGTCTTCGGTCACTAGTGTTCAGTGTATCAAATCTGTTCTTCTGATGGTCTCTAAATTCAGGTGGGATATACTCAAGGTCATATTTTGGCTCTCGTGGACTTGCTCTGATTTTCTTCAGTTTCAGCTTGAACTTGCATATGAGCAATTGATGGTCTGTTCCACAGTCAGTCCCTGGCCTTGTTCTGACTGATGATATTGAGCTTTTCTATTGTCTCATTCCACTGATGTAGTCAATTTGATTTCTGTGTGCCATCTGGCGAGGTCCGTGTGTATAGTCGCTGTTTATGTTGGTGAAAGAAGGTATTTGCAATGAAGAAGTCATTGGTCTTGCAAAATTCTATCATTCGATTTCTGGCATTGTTTCTATCACCAAGGCCATATTTTCCAACTGCTGATCCTTCTTCTTTGTTTCCAACTTTCGCGTTCCAATCACCAGTAATTATCAACGCATCTTGATTGCATGTTTGATCAATTTCAGACTGCAGCAGCTGATAAAAATCTTCTATTTCTTCATCTTTGGCCCTAGTGGTTGGTGCATAAATTTGAATAATAGTCATATTAACTGGTCTTCCTTGTAGGCGTATGGATATTTGCCTATCACTGACGGCATTGTACTTCAGGATAGATCTCGAAATGTTCTTTTTGACGATGAATGCAACATCATTCCTCTTCAAGTTGTCATTCCCAGCATAGACTATATGCTTGTCGGATTCAAAATGGCCAATGCCAGTCCATTTCAGCTTACTAATGCCTACGATATCGATGTTTATGCGTTCCATTTCATTTTTGACGATTTCCAATTTTCCTAGATTCATACTTTGTACATTCCAGGTTCCGATTATTGATGGACGTTTGCAGCTGTTTCTTCTCATTTTGAGTCATGCCACATCAGCAAATGAAGGTCCCGAAAGCTTTACTCCATCCACGTCATTAAGGTCAACTCTACTTTGAGGAGGCAGCTCTTCCCCAGTCATCTTTTGACTGCTTTCCAACCTGGAGGGCTCATCTTCCAGCACTATTTCAGACAATATTCTGCTGCTATTCTTAAGGTTTTCACTGGCTAATGCTTTTCAGAAGTAGACTGCCAGGTCCTTCTTCCTAGTCTGTCTTAGCCTGGGAGCTCAGCTGAAACCTGTCCTCCATGGGTGACCCTGCTGGTATCTGAATAGTGGTGGCTTAGCTTCCACCATCACAGCAACACGCAAGCCCCCACAGTACGACAAACTCACAGACGTGTGGGGGAGTCACTGTACTGCTCAACATAAAAACAAGAACTGAAAGCCACATCTCCCAGCCCCTATGTTACTTCTTTTCCTATTATCTCATTCCACCCCCCCCCCCTTTTTTTTTCCTGTAAAGGACCAGATAGTAAATATTTTAGGCTTTGCCAGCCATGGGGTCTCTGTAGCAACTGCTCAACTATCATTGTTGTGCAAAAGCAGCTACAGACCATACATAAATGAATGAGCATGGCCGTGTTTTAATAAAGCTTTATTTATGCACACTGAAATTTGAGTTTCATGTATTTTTCACGTCATGAAAAAAATTGTTCAAACTTTGCTTTTTTCAGCCATTTAAAAATGTAAAAATCATTGTTACCTCTCAGGCTATAGAAAAGCAAGCTGCCAGCCAGATTTGGCCCGTGGTCCACAGTTTGCTAATGCCATGTGGGAATAAATAATGAAATGTGAGAGAAACTTTAGGTGTTCAAACATGGAGAAAGAAAATACAATACCTGCAGGATGGACGATTTCAATATGGCGGGGAAAATTACTGATGGATATACAGGGAGAATAGACGAATGTCCTGACCCTTGGTTCTACTTGAGGTACTATTGGTTAGTACTTTGTCAAATTCCAGATTGGTTATTTTGATTTACTCTCTTAAGATTTCCGAAAGGTAGGCTTTAGCTGGCTTGAGGGAGTAAAAGCAGAAATGAGAAGAGAACATATGACTTAGAGCTTGGCCTGAGGTCTGCAGAGCCAGCAGAACATTTGATCAGGAACGGCAGCTGGTGGTTTTGTTCTCAGTGAATTGTGTGAAGTCTGTCTGAGACAGGCAGGAGGCAGCTAGCAGCGTTCCTCTTCAGGCAAAGCTAGTTCATGGCATTGTAAAGCTCTCACAGAAAATGTCTTCTGCCTTCCTGAAAGAACCCATAAAAAATCTCTCTTTTGCTGACATAAAGGCTGTATTGATGATGATAATAGTAATAAACTCCAAACTCAGAACCATAAGGGAACACTTTTTTAAGTAGTGTGAATGGCTTACGGACAGTTGAATACAACCCTTGTTGTCTTGTAAGGCGACTCACCTGTAACAGTTCCATAAATGGTAGTGTGGTTTTTTATAACAAAGGAGCATTAATGATTATGACACTGATAATAATAACAGAGTTACCATTTTTTGAGCAGTACACAGACACTGTCTACCTCTACCTAACATACTACCTCATTTATTTCCTTCAACTAACCCTGCAACGTAGGCATTACTCTCTTGTTGAAGAAGAAACTGGGACCCAATCACACAACACAAAATAGCAGGACCAAATCCATGTCTGCCTGACATGAACGCGTAAGTTGTTTCCACTACCCTCACTGTTGACCAGAAGTGATGGTCCCAAACCAGAACTTGGAAAAAACATTCTCAACTATAATGCTGGATAACATTACTTTATATATGTTAATTTTACTTTATGTGGTTATTAGACAGTAGTAGAATGGTTTCAGCCCCTTAAAACCTTGAAAAAAACGAACCAATTGAGCCTTTTAACATCTGTGGCTTGAATGTCCACTCACTTCTAGCAGCTTCTAGGCAGCCTGCAGCCTTGAACTATTCACTGTCTGAACTCGCCCTCAAAGAATTCTCCCTCCCATCCTACCTCTATCAAGTGGCAGCCAATGAAAAACCCACAAGCTCGGCAGCTGCAGCCCTGGAAAGCTTCCATCAAAACCCTCATTCCCACATCCCCTTTGAAAATCCCAGTTCCTGGAGCTTGCTGTTATCTTCTTGAAGGTCATGACTAATATTTGTAACACTGTAAAACTTCCATAGCAGACACTGTCTGCAAGATTCTTTAGCTTGGGCTCTGTGTTAACTTGCTGACACTAAGACATTTACTGCCCCTGTGCTGATCTGCCCTAAAATCTTACCCAAATTTACCGGAATTTCTTGTTCTTACCTAAAATTTGGATGGGAGATTTTTAAACTGGGAAGTTTAATGAATTTCAGAAAGTACCTGTTTAACATATCAGTTGTTGTTAGGTGGCGTCGAGTTGGTTCTTAACCATAGTGACTCTACGTACAACAGAATGAAACACTGCCCAGCCCTGCGCCATCCTCACAACAATGTTCAACTGCTATTCATAAGGTTTTCACTGACCAATATTTTCAGAAGTAGACTGTCAGGTCCTTCTTCCTAGTCTGTCTTATCCTGGAAGCTCCGCTGAAACCTGTCCATCATGGGTGACCCGGCTGGTATTTGCAATACCGGCAGCATAGCTTCCAGCATCACAGAACAACATCGGAACTGACTAAAACATGCTAGTATACTAGGAATATACGGTGGCTCACTCTGTCCTGTCCCTCTAAATTTGATTCTTCCTATGAATTGTTTCTGGGATTCATAGCTCAAGAAGAAATAATTTCACTTTTCCTAAATGTGGCTATGGCTATACAGTGCAAAAAAAAAAAGTGACTGTTTTATGTATGACTGAGTGATACCCAAATTCAGTTTCGAACCAGTCTTTTCACATGTGAATCATGTTATTTAATCCAGATTTCTTTGAAACCACAGCCGGGCACGCAGTATGTATATTTGATTAAAGAAACATGGTTGCTATTATCCACCCCGCCATGCTTTATTTTACTTATATATATATTTTTTACATTAATGATCCATTAATACACTTAAGAAAAAAGTCAATCTGCATCATCATCTATTGAAAGTGGCAAGACTGGATGCAAGTGATAGACATATGACCCCATCGAGAGATGATTTCCTGACCTATGCGAATCACAATATTGGTTTTTTCAGACTGTCCCTCAAGTTTGTCCAAGAACTCAAGGGGAAAAAAAATAAGCTGCAGCCAGGAAACAAATATGTGCTAATGCACCACTTACTGTCTGGAGAAGAGATAGACTCGTGACAGCAGAAGGAATTATTTGGCCTGTATTTGTTTACAGTGTGGGGGCTGCAGAATGTTAGCATTCTGATTGCGCCCAGTCATAGTGGAAAGAATTCACTAGTATTTTCACACAACTTTCAGTAAGGAATGCACCTTTTGACTCAACATTGGCTGAAAGGTAGTCATTTAGTTCCATTAACCCCAAAAGGTCCTTTCTGTTGCCTAAATAAAAAAGGAAATGATTTTGGGCATCAAATCCCATCTGAACTGACTGCTCTTTGTCACTTAAGCATATTTCCTTATCAGGAAAACCTCCGTAGACACATCTTTTTAAGAATTTGACAGAAAATGTCTACTATTTAGGTCAGACAGTGAGCTCAGATTTATTGTAGGCAAACCCTCAGCATTTCAAACCGACTTCCTAGAAACGATGTTGATAAAGAATACCAGTGTCCATTTTCCAATGGGAGGAGGGGGCATGCATTATAATCTAAGACTTTCTGTTAAGTAGCCAGCCTTGGGGGAACATCCACTCTGTCAGTAAGCAGTGTATACACAAAAACATCTGTGTGAGGTGTTTTGTGCCTAGACTAGGGTGTCTGAATGACTTAGCATTTTTCTACTTTCCTGTTTTGACATTTTGACTCTCAGTTATTTAAGTATCTGAAAAAGCTTGGGATGTCCAGGTTTTTTCCTCCAAATAGTTTGTAAGGCCTATTTGTCTTATTTTATATTAATTTTTTCATGGTTGGTGTGATAACGAAGGTATATTCAAAATGATTATCCAAATTATTTGCGTTTCAAGGTTTTGTTTCCTAGGATGATTAGAAGGAGCCCAGGTGGTACAGTGGTTAAAGCGCTCAGCTGCTAGACCAAAAAAAGGTCAGTGATTCGAACCTACCAGCAGTTCCACAGGAGAAAGATGTGGCAGTCTGCTTTCGTAAAGATTTACAGACTTGAAAACCCTATGGGGCAGTTTTACTCTGTCCTACAGCGTTGCTTTGAGTAGGAATCAACTCAACAGCAGTGGGTTTTTTGGTTTAGGATGACTAGACTAATGCTTGATGGTGAAAACCATGAACATTTTCAAATCTCTTAAACCAAATGTATTCAAAAAATTAAATGTATAAATGAATGGCCATTCTACAATCAGTTTCTTTTTCCTGAAGTTAGTTTAGTTGAGGAGACATTCCCATGAACCTTGTACTGCCCTCTGGTTCCCAGTAAGCTGAACACCTTGATTTTTTTCTACCCCGCCAAACTGGTAAAGAAATTGAGCCACAGAGGAGGCTGGAACTTTTGTCATTCAGATTAAGAGAGTATTTGTTGATTGCCTGTAAAATATTTTTTATTTTTATGGAAAATTTCAAATATAGAGAAAAGTAGAAAAAAAGAAGCTGCACGTGCCCATTACCAGCTACAGTAGTCGTCAGCTCATGGCCACCTTTCTTACATCTACCCACCTTTCCCCCACACTGGATTCTGTGGAAACAAACCCAGACATCATATGATTTCTATTATGTGAATTCAACTTTTCCGGGCTTTGGGGATAAAATGATAAATGAGATATTGTCCTTGTTCTTAGAAATCTCACCAAATCCATCTGGGGTGATAATGCCTAGTAGTCATTGTAATTATACCATTGTAATGTAGAACCAAAGATCAAATTATATCCTCTGGACCACATCTACACGTACAAAAGCCTAATATAAAAGGAGTCATTTTATAAGATGAGCCCCTGAAGCTGATTTTATGAAGACCTTTTGAAGGACGAAAAATTTCCTAGTTCTGTCTGCTCAGAGGGCCTGGAAGCAACGAGGTCACTTAGCACCTAGATCTTGGCTTCTATGTCTCTCATGACCCACTAAAAGGAACTAGGACTCATCTTGACCTTTGGAGAAATGGCTGAGTCCAGGGCTAGAGCAGAGGAAAACAAGATAAGCCTGGGACATCTTTTCACACCCAGATGTTAGGAAGTGCCCAAAATAAGTAAATAAATGATGAGGACATATCAAAAGGACATAGGAGCCAACCTGAAAGGACTCCAACTTGCTCAATCTGGGATAACTTGAGTAACAAAATAATTACAATGATGGAATAGAATTCATTGAACAAGAATCCATGAGTGCATCCATAGTGATAATAAATAGAGACAATACACATGAGAAAGAAAAGCTCATTTTTACAGTAGCATGCCAACTAATAAATGTAGAAAGAGTGATACATTAGAAAATCACCGTTTGCAACTCTCACTCTGTATTGATTTAGGCAAGAAATGTCAATGCATGTTAAAACTAGTTTGTGAAAGTTTAGTGAGGAACAGTATATTTGTATATTTCAAAGCCTTTCTCCGCAAATAACTGATTAATTACCACGGAAGATAGTAACTTTATTGTGGAGAAGCCTGGTAGTGATATTTGAACCAAGTGATCCAAGTTCCATCACCAACATGGAACAAACTGACCTCCTGTGCCTCTTGATGTTATATACTGTTAAAGACACGTCAGTTCTGCGATATTCCTGCCAAAAATGCATAGTCAGCATAAGCACTTGGAAATCTCAGACAGACCCAAACTAAAAAATACTCCTTCAAAAAAGTTAGCATTCTGAAACACAAAATCTGAGGACCCATTTCAGATT
Organism: Elephas maximus indicus; assembly: GCF_024166365.1. Taxonomy (NCBI): domain Eukaryota; kingdom Metazoa; phylum Chordata; class Mammalia; order Proboscidea; family Elephantidae; genus Elephas; species Elephas maximus. Next base: position 70,785,004 of record NC_064836.1, read on the forward strand.
AAAAGAAATCATAGAGGCGTGAAAACTAAATGTATATATGATCCTGGATTAGATCCTAGGCCGGGGGTGGGGGGGGTGGAATTTGTATAAAGGGGGCAAGTGGTAAAATATGAATAAATATCTGTGGATTCAATAACATTGTGTCAATGTTAAGTTTCCTGATTTTGACCGTTGTACTGTCATTTAAAAAAAAAAAAAAAAAAAAAAACCCGTTCCCATCGAGTTGATTCCGACTCATAGCGACCCTCTAGATCAGAATCACTGCCCCATAGGATTTCCAAGACTGTAAATCTTTACAGAAACAGACTGCCACATCTTTTTCCTGTGGAGTGGCTGGTGGGTTCAAACCACCAACCTTTTGGTTAGCAACTGAGCGCTGTAACCGCTCCACCACCAGGACTCATCGGTATTGTCATTAAAAAAAAAAGTAGGTGATTATCCTTGTTCTTAGGAAATATGCATTGACATGTTTAGGATGGCAGGTGTGATGTCTGCCACTTCCTGAGCTGGTTTAGAGAAATCATAATGTGTGTACATGAAGAGAGAGAGAATCATAGAGCTAAAGTGGCAAAATCTGGACACTTGGTGAATCTGAGTGAAGCATATAAGGAAGCTCTTTGTTCTATTCCTGTAACTTCTCTGTAAGTTTTAAGTTATTTCAAAATTTAAAAATTTGAAAGGTTAAAATGAAAGCAAAAACGCACGCACGTGCACACGCCAACACACACGTACATGGTTATCTTAAAGCAAATTCGAAAGATTCAAATCTGAAGGTCATCACCAAAGAGAAACTGAAGAATGTAAAATTCTTTCCACCGACAAAGTCGCTACAGAAATCATTTACATAGTAATCCTCATGTTCAAAATATAAAATTTGAAGAATTTAGTAAACAAAACAGTTTCCTACATCCCCATCTGTGAAGTGAGGCATGCCTGCGTTAGTGTGACCTTTGTCCTGGTAACAGTTGCTGAATCCCCTTGGCTCGTTTTGTAAAGCTCCTTGCACAGAGCTGTGTGTAATTATGTGTTCAAATGTTTTTGAAGAAAATGATGGTGATGATAACTTATCCAAAATACAGATTGAGACCTTGGCAGAACTGAAGCTGTAGTTGAGATTTCTATCTTCCAGTTACCTGGCAGCTAGCTGTTCAGGCTGCTTGAAACCAGGTGTTGGGAGATCTGGTTTTCTACTAACTGGTTCTGTAACATCTTGGGTTTTCCCTTTTGTTTCTTTTCCTCTCATTAAAATATAACTTTTACAGGAGTGATAAGAATGCTAATGAACTAATTAGTCTGTTATTTTGAGCCTATCCAAAAAAATATTGCTCTACTAATCACAAAACCTAAACTCACTGCCGTCAAGTCATTTCCGACTCATAGCGACCCTATAGGACAGAGTAGAACTGGCCCATAGGGCTTCCAAAGAGCACCTGGGGGATTTGAACTGCAGACCTTTTGGTTAACAGCCGAGCTCTTAACCACTGTGCCACCAGGGCTCCATATTTAGTTTAGTACTCCATGGGGAGTAGGAGAGTAAAATGTATTTCAAATTAGATGATGTAAAATTCAGCCTTATGATACGTGGACTACCAGGGATATCTCAGGAATGTCAGAAACCAAACAGGACCCAGGAAGTTTTTAGGAATCCAATAGATCTGGAAGAACACCCTCCCTGGCCTTGATGTTTTACTGTATCACCAAATCACTTTTCAGCCAAGGCCTCATTACTTCCCTTAAACTGGATATTAAATGACATATGGTAATCACCCCTCCCCACAGCTTCATTGTTCTTTTGTAGTTAACAACTTCATCAGTCCACCAGTGTTTTAAATGTGGCTAGGTAGAGCTGCTCCAAGCTCTCTGAATACTCCTTTTTCTGTCCGCACGCACTAAGATCAGTGAGAAGTAAGAGCCTAAGAAAGTCTCTGGAACGGTAACCACCTGTTAGTCACTTAGAACATAAAATTAGAGAGAATGTTTTCTCTTGTGGATTATTTACATATTTCCTGGCTCTCCAATGTAACTTCCTCTGTATCCCTTTTTAAAAATTAGTATTATTCAAGTAAAAACTACTCAACCGGTTATAAAGAGAATTACAGAGAGAGAATTACATGTAAATTTCCAGTTAACAACACTGCATTTTAATATGGAAGAGTACTCAGATTGACAGTGGTTTTGGGAACAGCTTAGGTAGCATTAAGAAACATCTGCACATTTTTCAAGATGTCTGGGTAATTAGTGATTTCTACAGACTTCTCTGGATCTGTTCTTTCCACCCTTTTTTTTTTTTTTTTTTTACTGTGCTTTAGATGAAGATTTACAGAACAAATTAGTTGCTCATCGAACAATTAATACGCATATTGTTTTGTGACATTGGTTGCCATTCCCACGACCTGTTAACATTCTCCCCTTCTCGACCTTGGGTTCCCTATGACCAGCTTTCCTGTCCCTTCCTGCCTTCTGGTCCTTGCCCCGGGCTGGAGTGCCCATTTAGTCTCATTTTGTTTTATGGGCCTGTCTAATCTTTGGCTGAAGGGTTAACATCAGGAGTGACTACATTACTGAATTAAGAGGGTGACTGGGGGCCATACTCTCAGGGTTTCTCCAGTCTCTGCCAGACCAGCAAGCCTGGTTTTTTTCTGTGAGTTAGAATTTTGTTGTACGTTTTTCTCCAGCTCTGTCCAGGACCCTCCATTGTGATCCCTGTCAGAGCACTTGGTGGTGGTAGCCGGGCACAGTCTAGTTGTGCTGGACTCCGTCTAGTAGAGGCTGTAGTAGTTTTATTCCATTAGTCCTTTGGACTAATCTTTCCCTTGTATCTTTGGTTTTCTTCATTCTCCCTTGCTCCAGATGGGGTGGGACCAGTAGAGTATCTTAAATGGCTGCTCACAAGCTTTTAAGACCCCAGACGCTACTCACCAAAGTAGGATGTAGAACATTTTCTTTATAAACTATGTTATGCCAATTGAGCTAGATGTCCCCTGAGACCATGGTCTCCACAGCTATCAGCCCAGTAATTCAGTCTCCACCCTTCTTTTTTAAGGCACATATAGATGATTATGTATGTGCATTCTGGCAGCCATGGGGACTGTCTGGGTTGACAATACTTGTAACTCAATGTTATTATTATGAAACACCTCACTGAATGTCTGTTACAGGCTAAACAGGGTGCCCTGTAGCAGAGGCTCTAGCTTTTTGAGAGGGTGGTACTGGGAGCCATGTGGGACTCTTTTCCCATCACAGCCAAGGCAGTTGATGTTTCTCAGGTTGTAGGATCATTAGCTATGGAGAAAGAAACTTTGAGTCAGGTACTGGGCAGGTGTCTCCTCAAATCTGGGTTACACGTTCAGAGAAATGGTTTATTTGCCTTAGAGACTAATGTCTCATTATCTTAAAAAAAAAAAGTTTTTTTAATTCAGTCCACTATACTATGAATTTTACTGAAAGACCTGTCTCTCTGCTGTCAAAACCCAAGCTTCACAATTACCTAAGTTGACTTTGTGTGACCTGATAAGTTTTCTTTAGACAGTTTGATGTGGTCACAGTGCAATGATTGCCAAGGTTTTATTTGAATGCAGATATAACTAAATGCAAGAAATCACTTCCTGACACCTTTCTTCTCCTGCCCCACCCTAAATCTCCATTTTGGAAAAAGTTATGAGATCCACCAAATGGTCTGCCTGTGTTCCAAGCTCACTGAGAATGGCTTTTTATGGCTGGTTTACACTCCCTTTAGAAAAGTGGAATTATGATGGAAACACTGTGACATCCTAAGCTATAACAAACTAGCTGTTCTTGAAGATAAATGTAACTTCATGTCTACAAAGCCAAATATTTACTTTCCAGATTATTTAGTATATCTTTGTTCCTTTCCACACTGAGTTTTTTTCATTCTGGCCATCCCTTCATCTTCAAGCTACTTTTTGTAGCCCTGTTCTATCAGTGTTTTGTGATGTTACAAAAAAGCAAAGAGTGTGAGATCAAAATTTCCATTACATACCTCGACAGGAATGCCAGGGAACGCAGCCAAACTAAGGCTACAAAAAATAAAAATTACAGGAAAGATGATTCATTAATCAACAGTCGCCTTACCCAAAAAATAGAATTAGTAGTATGGTTTTGGGAGGGGCATGAGTGCAGACAGCCTGACTTGTCGGAGTGAGATGGGTGTTTTATGCCTATATGGTATGGCTTTAAACCACTGAAAAAAATAACCACTGAGGAGCTTTTAAACTGTACAGTTCAGAGAAAAGAATGACCCATCTTGTGCCTTGATTTCTCTTAACCTTTTCTTCTTTCAAAATGAAATTATCTCATATGCTGACTCCAACTACAGTTTGATTAAAAAAAAAAAATGAATAATAATCTCTGAAAGATTCAATAGAAAGGCTCAGGCTACAGCTCAGCAATGGTGAGAACAGGAGCTGTGACTTCCGCTCTTTTCTTTGTTCCCTGGTCTTTGTACTTCTCTACATGTACTGTCAGCCTCCTAATTCCCTTTCTGTTGCCATAAATTCAGCGTCTTGGTCCCTCCCTAGAACCTTGTCAAATCAATAGAAATGGTAGAATTTTATCTTTAAATATAATTATAGTTAAATGTTAAAGGAACTGAAAAAGGCAAAAATTATGACACTAGAAGAAAAAATTAGTCACTGAAATTAGAAAGAACCCCCAAGCTCCTAAAATTCCTTACAAACTAACAGTTATCTGATCACGGAACATCATACCATAAATGTCAGACTCAATGTGAAGCTTCATTTTTTGTGTTCTAATGAGAAAACCAGCCAGTAACAAATACAGTTGACTCTGTGACCAGCCAAAACATCAGATAACTCTGTTATCCGACAGCTCTGCTATCTGATGTTTCATTAGCCGGCCTATAAGCACCACTGGGTAATGAGATGTTCAAAGCGGTGACCCAGGGTGCTGCGGCATCCTCAAGGTACCACTGACTCCTCAAGGAGAGATGAAGCTAGGGTCTTGTATCATTTTGCTGCTAAGCCTATTTTATTTTAATCCTTTGGGAATTGGTGATCCATGTACAGTTCAGACACTATTAACCAGAATACGTAATTAATCAGAACAATTCCAGCTATGTTGGATGGTACTGAATTTTACTGAAAATTTTTATTGCCTTTTAAGGAGAATGTGGGGGAGAATTGGAGAACAGGTTTTTTCTTTTGCCAAGTAGCTAATAACCCAGTTGTTATTACCATTTCATCCACACAAAGGAACAACAAGGGAAATCAACTTTTTAAAGTTCCTAGTAATTCAGTGTTCCTTGTGAGAAGCTGGGACATTTCAAGAAAATAAATGGATTGAGAGAGATGAACAGAGCCAGAGTTCTCCAGCTTTGACAACTAGGGCAAGTGTAACACATCCACATTCATCGTGGAAAAATGTGAAATCCTGTACTTCTGTAGAAAAAAACTTGACTGCGTGAACGTAATCGGGGAGATAAGGGCCTAACATAGCCTGTGCTGGGCAGACCTCCACACCTCCATCTGGGGGTCATTGACAGACCACCCAACAGAGAATGTTTTTGAAATAATTCTGATGGAAGCAAGCTTCCTAGACCTCAGATGGGAAAAAAGTTACTCCCCGATCCTCAGAAAAGCTTTTTGCAGGAATTTCTAATAGTACATTTACACCATTCTGCCATATCTGCCCCCTATGCCAACACACACTTAGGAAGAAGGAAAGATACGTGCAGAAAACCAAGTCTGCTACAGAGTAAAAACCCAAAACCAAGCCCATTGCCATTGACCACTCATAACGACCCTATATCAACACTACAGAGTGCTGATGTAAAAATGTGTCATTTTAATGATATATTGAAGTTCTTCTCCCTTAAAAAAAAATATATATATATATACACATATGTGTATATATATATTAAAAAAAAAACCAAACCCATTGCCGTCAAGTCAATTTCAACTCATAGCAACCCTTTTGGACAGAGTAGAACTGCCCCATAGTGTTTCCAAGGAGCACCTGGTGGATTCAAACTGCCGACCTTTTGGTTAGCAGCCGTAGCACTTAACCACTATGCCATCAGGGTTTCCATGTGTATATATATAGTCTTTTCAAAATCTCTCTGCCTTTGCTCTTTTCAGCTATAATGAAGTTTTGTTTCATTGGTTCTTGAATGTCATTTTGCTCAGGCTTATAGCACCTTAGCAATTTCTAAGGTCTCCTTTCTCTCATCCATAATCTTGTTTCTCTTTTCTGACTACTCATGCAGGGCAATAGATATTTCTGATGTCATATATGCCATGAGAAAAAGATCCCTCTCCCCTGCCACTCGTAAGCCCCTAGACCCAATTCCTTTCAGCCGTTCAACTGTCTGTCTACCTACCTACATATCTGTTTATCTTTCTATCTATCTATCCATCCATCCCTCCTGGTCAGTAAGGAATTTGGGACTTGAGAAATTTATATCCCTGGTCCTGTTTATGATCTGTTGAATTTATAAAGAACTGTCTTCTGCTTTACAATATTTTAAAAGAGAATGTACTTTAGAAGAAGACAGATATGGGTTCAAATCCTGTGACCTTGAGCAAGTTACTTGCCTCATTTATTCATTTAACAAATATTGATTGGGTATCTTCTTTGCACCATGCATTGTGCTAAGCGTGAGGGATACAGTTGTTTGCAAGAAAGACATGGTCTCTGCCCTCATGAGGTTTATACCACAGTTGGGGAAACAAAAGAAAAACAAATATTTTAATTGTAGTAAGTACAAAGAAAAAGACACAGGAGGAATCTGAGTCAGAAGAGCAGGTAAGACAATTTTGTGAAAGGATATTTAAGCCAAGTCTCAAAGGACAGAATAGGTAGGAGTTAGCTAAACAAAGAGGGAGTGTAGGAGCGTCACAGGCCAAAGGACAGTCTGTTCTAAGACCCAAAGTCTGGAACGAACTTGGGATGAAAGAGGAACTAAGAGAAGATGAGCTGGGCTGGAGCCCAGGGAATGAGAAGAAAGTGGCAAGATACAGAGCTAGTGGAGCCAGATTTATGTAGGTCTTGTAGGTGCCGGCAGGAATTTCGGTCTTTTCTAATAGCAATGGGTAGCCACTGAAAGATTTTGCATGGAGGAAAAACATGGTCAGATCTGTGTTTAAATCACTCTGGTTGCTGTAGCTCATCACACAGTGGGTTAGAGGAAAGCGAAGGGGAAACCAGTGAGGAAGCTGGTGCCATTTTCCAGGTGAGAGATGATGGTGGCAGCCCATGGGGAAGTGGCTGGGTTCAAGGCAGATATAGGAGGTAGAGTTGACAGGAATTGTGGCTGCCTGGATGGTGGGAATTGCTGAAGAGGAGAGGGTCCGTGGTGACTCCAGTTTTTTGACATGAGATGCTGTTTATTGAGGTGAGAACTTTTGGAGGAGAGCCTGCCGGGGCTTGGGGTTGTGGTTAGATCCTAAGTTCAGTTTTGGACATGTTTGATCTGAGATACTTGTGATTCATCCAAGTGGAAATATTGCCCAGGCAATGGTAAAAATAGATCCAAAGCTCAGAAGAGATGCCTAGGATGGAGATATAAATTGGGTAACAGCTTATAGATAATATTTAAAGCCATAAACCTGGGTGAGATTGCCTAGGAAGAGAGCATGAATTCAAAACAGGGCCAGGATACCTCTCTAGGCTTCAGTTATCTCATCTATAACATGAAAGTGATGATCTATCCTGGCAGGAGGTTGAAAGGCACGTGCACATACCCCAGCGTCCAGGACATAACAAGCACTCAGTGATTGCTCTTATCCCCGTGTCTGGTAAAATAGCACAGCCTCATTTCTGGAATGAGTTGGTACTGGTTGACTGAGAGGAGAGTGGAGAAGAGTGAATCAGTGCTTGAGAAGGAATGAACATAAATCTGTAAGAATATGCCCGTAAAAACTGAAATTAAAGAATTAGTTTTTATGGTGCTAGTCTGTTCAGTTTTTTTTGTTTTTTTCTTAATTTCTTTTTTCCAGGCAGCCCTTCCCTTGCAAACAAGCTCCTATAATTCTCCCCCTGAAAATCAAGGATCTTCATTTTTCTTAAATGGGATGTTAGGACTTTTGAAGCTGCCACCAGGTTTATCTCTTGGCAGGTTCTCATCTTTGTTACTACAGTGACTGATTGATTTCTTGAGAAATGTCTGAATGTTCTTCTGGTAACGTTATTTTTAAGAAGGCATAGCCTTTACGTTTCCAGACAGCAGCTTCATTGTAAATGTGGGGAGACCACAGAGCTGTAACACACTGCACACGTCGACAACGCCATCTGGGCTTCTTGGCTTTACTAATGACTGTAATGATTCCGCTTGGTGGAGACAGACCCTCCCTGCAGCTGGTGTCCTTTCTGCACAGGGATGAGGTCACTGGGGGGCAGGGCTGGGAAGGATGAGACGAGAGAAGGGGAAGAAGCTGTCCGGTCTGCATGCTTGGTAGAAAAATAGAAACAAACTTGCCATATGTTTGCCTTATTATGAGATATATGTATATATACAAAAACCATTGCTGTAGAGTCGATTCCAACTCATAGTGACCCTATAGGACAGGGTAGAACTGCCCCATTGAGTTTCCAAGGAGCGCCTGGTGGATTTGAAGTGCCAACGTTTTGGTTAGCAGCCGAAGCCCTTAACCATTAGGCCACTGGGCTTCTTATGTGTGTATATATATATATATATATATGGAAACCCTGGTGACAGGAAGAATGCTCTCAGATTACAGCTCACTTGGCTATTCGTGGCGTAGTGGTTAAGTGTCACAGCTGCTAACCAAAGGGTCAGCAGTTCGAATCCACCAGGCGCTCCTTGGAAACTCTATGGGGCAGCTCTACTCTGTCCTATAGGGTCACAATGAGTTGGAATCGACTCGATGGCACTGGGTTTGGTTGGTTTTGGTAATACTTTTTTTTTTTTTAAGAAAATGGAATGGTGAGGCAAGGGACAAGGGGATGGTGAGGAACTGTAACATAGTGACAGCTTGGTTTTCCCCAGCTGGCTACGGGACTGTCGTTAGTCACAGTAACGGGCTAATCAGAATTTCAGCGGGCACTGAGAACCCTGGTATGTTTGAAATTGCTCCGAGCAGGATGTTACAGCAACCTAGCTCCCACTAACTAGTTAGAGTTGTATAAGAGCCTGATTCCCCTCCTCGCTTTGCCTCAGATGTGTCTCAAAGGGGGAAATTTAGAGCTATCATTCCTTTTGTAATTAAAGGTATCAGATCATTCTTCATCAGCGCTGTCACTGAAAACCAATGGCAGACTTTTTAGTTTACCAGTGGTAGTCCAACTGGTGCACTATAGCTTTATTTCTAGAGCTTGCATACACGAAGGCTATAAATCCAGATTTCCCTCTATGTCCCTAGGTTTGGGGTTGTTGTTACAGTTGGTTCTTTTTGAGGTTTTGTGAAGGGAAGAGGAGTCACTTTGGCATTAAAGGGAAAGACCTCAGCCTGAAGACAACCAGCCAGTCATAATTAACCATTTGACCATCTCTGTTCTAGGGAGGAGCCCTGGTAGCGCAGTGGTTAAGCATTTGGCTGCTAACCAAAAGGTTGGCAGTTCTAATGCACCAGCCGCTGCTTCGAAACTCTGTGGGGCAATTCTACTCTGTTCTCCAGGGTCACTATGAGTTGGAATTGAGTCAATGGCAACAGGTTTGTTTTTTTGTTTGTTTGTTTATTTGGTTCTAGATAATAGAAATGGGTCAGCACTGACAGAATTGAGGAAATACTAAAAATGCTCTCCAGGTGTTTTTGAACATCTCAAAGGCAAGGCTAGGTCCAATTAGCCTTTGCATGGTGAATGCCTTGGCTGAGACCCCCACATAATGAGCTCTCAGTGAGTAGCAAGTATGCAAGTGACCCAGTTTCCCCATTTTCCATGGTTCAGGACTACTGTTGTTACCAAGGGCAAATGACCATGAGTTAATTATGTGGAGGAAAAAATTGTTGTTGTGAGTTGTCAAGTTGATTCCAACTCCTCCTGAATCCCAGAGATTCAGGAGGAGTTGTATAAGTACTGAAGTATAGAGGTGGAGTCTCAAAAGTGCGCCTGGCTTGAGTTTTCATGATATAATATGTAAACAGTGTTGGACTGGAAGTCTGAAACCTGACCGTGGGCAAGCCACTGAAATTTCTTGACCTCAATTTCCCTATCAGTACAAAGAACAAGAATACTTTCTCTGCCTACCTCCTAGGGTTATTTTGAGGATTAAATCATATTAAATACGTGAAACTAATAAGAGATAAAGAAGGTGAAATATTATTATTAACTTCTTTAAGAATACTTTATCTTTTTACATATTTTTAGATGGAAAAAAAAGGTTTTGAATTCCTTGAAGAAGAGGAGCTTCAAAATTATTTTTATTTGTGAATTAATGACAGCCCTCCTCTTTCTCTAGAAAGCTTTTATGACTGAACTCCAAATTTTATGTGTTTACAAATATAGAGTATTGGGTCCTCCTTGAAAAATATCATTATTATTAACATCTGAAACCAGGAAGCATTATGAAGTTACATGATCATATGGTCACAAGTACAAGACTGTATTTAAAAAAAAAAAACAAAAAACACCCATACCCATTGCCATCAAATCGATTTCCACTCATAGCAACCCTATAGGACAGAGTAGAACTGCCCCATGGGGTTTTCAAAGAGCAGCTGGTGGATTTGAACTACCAATCTTTTGGTTAACAGGCAAGCTCTTAACCACTGCACCACCAGGGCTCCAAGACTTGTGTTAAAAAAAAAAAAAAAAAAAATTTTTTTTTTTTTTTAGTGTTACAACCTGTAAATTCTTAGCCAGAAATGTGTGCCCCTACAAACAGTGATTCAGCTACAAAACAGGAGTCTGTCATGAGCACAGTAGAGTTTTGTCCTTGAAAAAGCCCCAAATATGAGGTCAAGAAACAGTGGCTCGGCCATTTTCTAGCTATAGCCTTAATCAAATCATTTCACCTTTCACAGCCTCAGCTTCCCCATCTGTAACTGAGAGAGCGTTCAGTAGTTCTGCATCAGGGCCTTATTGCTCCTCCCAGGGGATATTCAAAAAAAGGAAGAGTATTTTTGGTTGTCAAAATTACAGGGTGGGGAGAAAATAATAGGTTCGAGGTATGTTGCTGGCATTTAATGGGCAGGGGTACGTCTGCTGAATTTTCTACAGTGAGCAGCAAGTCTTGTAAAAAGAAGAATTGTCCCATCTACAATGTAAATATATCCTGCTAAGAAACACTGGGCAATAGCTGGGGTAACCAGGAACTTCGGACAGTGAAAGGAGACAAAATTAATAATAAGAGACTGTCATAGGCAAACTGGAATATGTGGCCTACCTACCCACCATCCTGGTGACACAGTGGTTAAGAGCTAATGCTGCTAACCAAAAGGTCAGCAGTTTGAATTCATCAGCTGCTCCTGGGAAACCCTATGGGACAGTTCTACTCTGTCCTATAGGGTCGCTATGGGTCGGAATCGACTGAACAGCAACACGTAACCACAGTTCAGGTCCACTTTCGTTCACATCATCTTCTTACATTCTTGCCCTGTCCTCCCTACAAATGGCAAGATCCCAAGCTCTCCTGAATAACCCTCATGAAAGGGGAAAGACAGGTCCCAGCCACGTACTAGCAGTGGCGTTAAAGTTAGCTCACTTGTTCGTCCCTTAATTTGGCTATGCTTTAACCCCCAAACACCCGTCATTTTTCCCCTCCCTTTGCCCTTAGATCCTTGGGCATTGCCAGCCCCGCAGTGTGGCAGCTGCCTGGGGCATTTGTTGAGGGTGGGTGGGGAAGAGGAAAAAGGGAGAGCAGCTGCAGCTAAGCAAAAGCAAGCTGCAGACACCGACAGCTCCCTCCAATTCAGCCAGAGGCCACCCTGAAGCCATATTTGTGGGTGCAAAGTTATTGTGACACATCCCACCATGGGGTGAGAGGGGAGAAACTGCGCATGGGAACAGAGGTGCCAGACCATTCTTACACCACGTTTTTGGACTGCCATTTGGAGAGGGAAAACAAGAACCAAATCACAGTCCTTTCTATTCTGCTGACATCTCAGCTGAAGGAGGCAGTCAAGTCCAGGTGGATTGTATGTCTCGCAGCTCCCGTACATGGACAGACACTGGGACTGCAGACTTTCCTGTCTAGCCCCAGGTTTTTCTCCTAGTTAAATTGACTCTCAGTTTCTTAAGTTGTATTTTACTCTTTAAAGAAAATCTGTTGTGCAGAATTGTATAAGGCTTGACAGAATGGGCTAGACTAATTGCTTAAAGATGGAGTTGGACAATTGTAGAAAAGCACTTTTGTTTGTGTTAGGGAATGAAAATTACCACATACACAATAGTCTATTTTCAAACCTAAATGAATTACGTCTTAAAGGAAATAAAAGAGCATAGCAAAAAAAAAAAAAAAAATCAGGCATAAATTTGTTATGAACAAAACAAAGTTGATGTCTATATTGGAAAAAACTGCAGAAATTTGCCTCTGACACAGACAGACAGCTCTCTTTCCTGTTTTGTATCCTTTCCTTTCTCACGCTTCTATTTAAAGTTAAGCCTTTGGAAACGTGTGACTTCTCTCCATTATAGAAAAGTGGCAGCTATAAGCAAACACCGTTACATTTAGTGCTACCTGAACGGAAAATATATCTCCTCTTTTTTAAGAGACATGCAACCCCCCAAAGACTAGAAGCTAGGCCAGTGCTTTTCTAACTTTCCAATCAAACTCTAGGGTTTTCCAGAACTTACCAAAGGGGAGAGGGTTAATTTGGGGAAAGCTTTTTAAAAATACCACTCGTTGTTGAGGAGGTTATAGGGTACTAGAGTGTCATATTTTAAAGGGGATTCTCCTTTTTATTTATTATTTATACCTCGCTTTCAGAGTGTATGCAGTGCAGAAGAATAGAATACATAGGTGAGGGAGTCAGAGTGACTGAAACGTAAAGCTAGAGGCAGGAGTGGGAACTGTACATACTGTATGGACTTTTATCATTGGTTTATGACATAAAATTTAGCATTTTAGGGGCCTGAGTGAAAAAGGAAGATGCAATTTTAATTACCCAGATTCACCCTGTGAAATGAATTTATTAAGGGCATCATAGATCAGTGTTCAGGGGCGAATGGTTTTTTACTTGTTCATTCATTTACCAACATTTCTTGCACCTTCTAATGTGTCAGGAGCTTGCACTGACAGAGAACTGGGGTGATATTAGAGAAAGGCATGTTAGCAGATTTGTGTGAAATGCTCAGTATGAAAATATAAAACCTCTTAAATTGATTTTAACCCTGTCCTAATGCGAAAATGGATGTTTGTCTGATTATGGACAAATTTTAATTAGATCAGAGACATTATCACTATTTTCTTCTTTAATTGGTCTTTAAGAGGTCTCTGTAAATTCCCCCAGATCTTGTGAAATAATCACCACTGTCCCTGGAAGATGCCTCTGTGAGACACATTCCTGGGAAAACACAAGTGGATGGGAAGTCTTCTGACCGAGAATCTGGTCCAGAAGCAGCTCTGTAATGCCCGTTACCAACCTCACTGTTCTCAAAGGTTTTGGCAGTAGGATCCCTTCTTGCAAGCGGTTTCATACCCAACCTTCATATAAAAACCCCGCTGCCGTCGAGTCGATTCCGACTCATAGCGACCCTATAGAAAGCACATGTAAGTGATATTTTATTACTGTAAACTTATTTTTAAATTATCGCATGAGTAATATCTACTTCTTATAAAGAGACAATCATTGAACCAATGAAACCGCCTCCGTAAATCAGAAATTTGAATGGATAACAGTTGTTTTCTGTCAGCCTAGCATCTTACTTTTTTCCACATCCTGTTTTGTGGCAGTTTTTGAAAACTCATTTTAATAACTCAATTACTTTTGCTATGCAGTTACGGATCCAGAAGCTTGAAAAAAGAGTAGTAAACAATTTTATTTCAAAATTGAGTAATAAAAATTCACTTCGAATTGCTAAAAACTAAAGTATTTTATTATAAATATATAACTTAAGATAATACATTTTATATCATATACATTTATAAATATATTTTATTATCTACTATATAGAGAATATGAGGAGCCCTGCTGGTGCAGTGGTTAAGCACTCAGCTGCTAACCGAAAGGTTGGTAGTTCAAACCCACCAGCCGCTCTGTAGGAGAAAGATGTGACAGTCTGTTTCTGTAAAGATTACACCCTTGGAAACCCTATGGGGCAGTTCTGTAGAGTCACTATGAGTCCAAACTGACAGCAATGGGTTTGGGTTTTTGTTTTGGTATATATTGTAAGAATATATTTGATATGATTTTATATATATATATATATGTTATCAAAATATAATAGATATAAAATATATCAAACTGGAGGTGCACAAAACTTACCAGTATGCCCGTAAATGTTCTATGATATACTGTTACGACATATGTGTTATTTGTCACTTATTATTTAGGCTACCAGTTAGTGTAACTTGTGGTCTGGCTGTTCTGCCCTCACAGAACTGGCTGGGACCCCGTGATCCACGTTTATAGTGGACAGATGTGTTCAAGCTTTTCTTGACATGTAATTGAGTATGGCACACGTGTGCTGTAATAATATACTCCTCTGGAGTTTTACGTGACCAGACATGCACAGGCCAGAAATCAACCAAAGACTAGCACAGAGCAATATCTTTCCTAATGAATGGCACATTTATAAGAGATTCATTTACGTGCACCAAAATGGCAGAAGGAGCTTTTGGTCCAAGGTCTGGGTGGCCTATCCTGTGTGTTTGCGTCCTTGTTAGCACAAGTTAATGAGTTTGTTGTCTCCATTGTGCTAAAATTTGGCTTGTAGCATATTTGCATATTCATGTTGGTTCTTAAGATAGTTCTTAGGATATATAGTAATATATTTTTTAATAAAATTCAAATAAGATGTCAGTGTAACTCTTAAACTACTCTGAAGAAAATCTCTGTACTAGAACCAAGAGCATCCAGTTGGCAGATGGGTCTTATGGCACCCTTTGTGTTGTTATTGTGGCTCTATTAACTGCACCTTTAAGTGAGGCTAATGAAGTCTCTCCCCCGTCTCCTTGGGCTTAGATCAGAAATTCCAGGATGGTATGGGAAAGGGGTCTGAGACATGAAGACAGAAAACCAAAGAGAAAGTATTAACACTGAAGAGCAATGGATAAATAATTAATGCAATGTTTCTTTCCACAACTATATTTTTAAAATTTTATAAAGGTAAAATGGAAGATATCTCCCACCCCCATCCTCCAATAATCATGTAAACCTGTTGTTTGAGTATATTTTATATAAGGGAAACTTTCTGTATATGGCATGGGACAAAGTTATAAAGTCACGTTTAATCTTGTTCTTTAGATATATTAAAAAAAAACTGAAATGTAGTTATTTTCTAGGGCTTGATTTTACACAAAAAGAAAGCTAAGTTGGGCAAGAGTAGGATGACTGGAATTTTTAAAGCCTGCAGTGTGTTTTGGTGGGGCAATGTGTAATTTCCCTGAAATGAAATTACCTTTCCTTCAGCTCTGGGATAAATGCTATTTTTATAACACTGCTGGTGTTGGTGTTTTCCTGCTCTCCATTTGGTTACCACTCATTATTACTCACTTACATTCTTTCCGTGCTTTATTGACGGTATGCTCCCTGTGCCTTTGTCTGTTGAACCCTGCATATTGCTCCAATTGGAGGCATAACTCTAAGTTATTATATAATTCACCATAGCAAGCCTTCCACCCCAGAAGTGGCTGAAAGACATAGGTAGTAAGAGTGTTGTTACCTTCTCTCACTTCCCTGAGCATTTAGCTCACTGCACTTGAGGACTTCTACTTATCTGGTCTCAAACAAAGCATTCTGGAGTTTCCAGCCACTTGGGCTGTAGATGTTTGGTTTTACGATAATATCTTTCTTGCCTGGAAATCTATCCAAAGTCACAAAAACCCTAACTAATCAATTCTTTGGTCACTGCCATAGCACATGCTGAGTCTGTATCATTTTATAAAATTGCCTGTCAGGGTCAGGTTTAATTTTTCAGTATTCATATGCAATGCTCTACTAGAAACAAAGTGAATTGCATGCACGTATTTTTTAGCATTGACTCTGGCCCACACTTAACTTCTTTCCAAATTCTGTACTTTGGTCTTTGTACATCTGGGCATTAATTTTACATGGATGTGATATTAATGGTATTGTTTGATAATTTCCACATTCCATTAGATTGCCTTTCTTTGGATAAGCATGTATATAGATCTCTTCCAGTTGGTTGGCCAGGTAGCTATCTTCCAAATTTCTTAACATAGACAGTGAGCAATTTGAACCTTGTTATCCATTTGTTGAAACATCTCAGTTGGTATTCTGTCAGTTCCTGGAGACTTGTTTTTTGCCAATACCTTCAGTGCAGCTTGGACTTCTTCCGTTGGTTCTTGATCGTAGGCTACCTCCGGAAACGGTTGAGAGTCAACTAATTCTTTTTGGTACAGTGACTCTGTGTATTCCTTCCATCTTCTTTTGATGCTTTCTGCGTCATTCAATTTTTTGTCCATAGAATCCTTCAGTATTGCAACTCAAGGCTTGAATTGTTTCTTCAGTTCTTTCAGCTTGAGAAATGCCAAGTGTGTTCTTCTCTGTTGTTTTCTAACACCAGGTCTTTGCATATTTTGTTATAATGCTTTACTTTGCTTTCTTGAGCCGCCTTTTTGAAATCTTCTGTTCAGCTCTTTTACCTAATCATTTCTTCCATTAGCTTTAGCTACTCTACGTTCAAGAGAAAGGTTCAGAGTCTCTTCTGACATCCATTTTGGGCCTTTTTTTTTTTTTTTTTTTTCTGTCTTTTTAATGACCTTTTGCTTTCTTCATGTATGATGTCCTTGATGTCATCCTGCAACTTGTCGGGTCTTCGGTCATTACTGTTCAATGTGTCAAATCTATTCTTGAGGTGGTCTCTAAATTCAGGTGGGATATACTCAAGGTAATACAATGCCATTAATTATCATTATCTAACAATATCATTAATATCACACACAAGTAAAATTATGCTGAAGATAATTCAAAAACAGTTACACCAGTACATCAACAGAGAACTGCCGGAAATTCAAGCCAGATTCAGAAGAGGAGGCGGAATGAGACGTATATCAATGCTGATGTTACATGGATCTTAGCTAAAAGCAGAGAATACCAGAAAGATGTTTACCTGTGTTTTATTGACTACACAAAGACATTTGACTGTGTGATCATAACAAATTATGAATAACATTGCAAAGAATGGGAATTCCAGAACACTTAATTGTGTTCATGAGGAACCTGTACGTAGACCAAGAGGCAGTCGTTCGAACAGAACAAGGGGATACGGAGTAGTTTAAAATCAGGAAAGGTATGCATCAGGGTTGTATCTTTTCTCCATACTTATTCAATATATATTTGCTGAGCAAATAATCTGAGAAGCTGGATCTAGCTTACAGGATCGAAGGAAGACTGATTGACAACCTGCAATATGCAGATGACACAACCTTGCTTGCTCAAAGCGAAGTGAAACTTACTGATGAAGATCAAAGACTATAGCCTTCAGTATGGATTACACCTCAACATAAAGAAAACAAAATTCCCCACAGCTGGACCAGTAAGCAACACCATGATAAACAGAAAAAAGATTGAAGTAGCCAAGGAATGCATTTGGCTTGAATCCACAATCAATGCCCATGGAAGCAGCAGTCAAGAAATCAAACGACGTATTGCAATTGGGCAAATCTGCTGCAAAGAACACTTTTCAAGTGTTGAAAAGCAAAGTCACTTTGAGGATTAAGGTGTGCTTGACCCAAGCCATGGTGTTTTCAATCACCTTGTATGCAAGCGAAAGCTGGATAATGAATTAGAAAGACTGAAGAAGAATTGATGCATTTGAATTATGGTGTTGGCAAAGAATATTGAATATACCATGCACTTCCAGAAGAACGAACAAATCTGTCTCAGAAGAAGAACAGCCAGAATGCTCCTAGGATGGGAGAATGTCAGGTACTTTGGACATGTTATCAGAAAGAATCAGTCCCTGAAGAAGGACATCATGCTTGATAAAGTAGACGGTTAGTGAAAAAAAGGAAGACCCTCGGTGAGATGGATTGACACAGTGGCTACAACGATGGACTCAAACACGGCAGGAATTGTGAGGATGGCGCAGAAACTAGGCAGTGTTTCGTTCTGTTGTACGTAAGGTCACTATGAGTCGGAATTGACTCAACAGCAGCTAACTACCACACATCTAGGCATTATGCTTACTTAAACTTGTGTAATATTCTCTGCAAAGCATTAGCTGTGAAGAGCTACATTGTCCCACATTCTTTTACCTCTTGAGCTTTCCTACTCTTCTGATGGCTGGTGAAAGGTCAAATATTTGTGTGCTTTTGAGATGGCATAGAGTGATCTTTAAATCCTTCCTTAACTAAAGTTGCTGTTGTCCTGAGAAGATGATGGGCAAAGGTTACAAACTAGCCCAGGTACCACATTCCTCCCCAGATATGTTTACTTTGACCTGCATGGTGGTTTTTAAACAGTTGATTTCATTGTCAACAGTAGCAGATTTCACAAAGAAACCCCGATACATGGCTTTTCTTGAAAGCTTAAGAAGATCTAGCAGCCCTGAATCACCATTCCTGAAGCCAGCCAGAGTTGTGGAGTGGCTGACCCCTTAGACAGAGTGTGTGCTGCGCCGTGGCCCAGTCAGCCCCACTTCACTCATTTACATGCTCTGACTGGCCCCTGGGCCATTTGAGCTGATCAGCCTTGGCCCAGGGTTTGGAAATTTGACCTTAATGTGCCTGCTGGTATGGTTCTGTGAAACTCACTGAACACACGGGGGCAAAGCAGGGCAGATCACTGGCATCCCGCCCTTCTGGTTTATACTGTCCTTTGGCAGATTTCTACAATTGCCCCCAAGTTCGGAGATGAGATACACACCTTCGATTGCATGCCTGTGGATTCAAGCTCCCCCTCTCCCCTTTTCTCTCACCTTCTCTGGTGTTGCCCTTGAGTTCAAATGTAAGAACTGACATTTTCAAAAGTGTGAGGCAATTTCAGGCTCAGTCTCATATTACTCTCTTAAGCCTGGATTTTAATGAATCACAGCACAAGCCCTTCCAGCAGCATTTGATCCCCTTTTCCCAGTCTGTGGGGCCTCTTTGACTTCCTTGCTGGTCATCTCTGCCTCCATGCCACCCCTTTTACCTCTTGGCCCACAGTGTTTTGACTTCAGGTCAGAACTGACAAGCTGGCATCTTCGTGCTTCAGATTCTTGCCAGTTTCTTCATGGTCTTGCCCTTCAGAACATATCTGGGCAGCCCCTGACCCGGGTTCAGTGTCTCCAAGTTCTCCCTATTTTGTTCTCTTATATTAGGGTTTTTGTAGAGGGCTGCCATCTCAAGCGCTGACCTCAGGATCCTGAACAATACCTCTCTGGATTTCTTCAGTCTTCAGTGTCTCTAAAATACCCTCTTAGTTATTCACTGTCCCCAACACCACTGGCACACTCACTCCATCCAGCCCGTGGAGAGTCACGCTCATCCTATGACCGATGTTGCCACATGCTCCTCTCGGGAATTTGCGGGACATACTGTCATGTTATGGCAATCATCACCTGGTGCTAAAAAAAACCCCTAATTTGTCTTTCTCCAAATATTTTGAAATACTTAAGACACCACTCTATCTTTCTTTTAAATTTTATTGGAATTTCATTCTGATTATAACAATGTGTTCATTGTAGAGAACATGGAAAATACACAAAAGAGCAAAGATAAAAATAAGAATTACCTATAGCTGCACCACCTAGAGATTAGCACAGCTAGCATTTTGATGTGTTTGTTTTCACATTTACACTTTAATCTTTTTCCCAGTTCTTTAGTCCTCAGACACTCTGAAAGAAGGTAAGTTTTTGTGATCACCCCAATAATTCATTAAAAAGAGATGTTAATATGACTCAAGGAAATGCTAGACTTAACATTTCAGAATACTTTCAATATTGTACACATTCTTGCTTGTTTTATGTTAAATTATTTTATTCTTCCACAATGTGATGGCTACTAGTTTTTCATGACTACCCCCAAGGAGTCCAAGGAGTCTCTGAATAATCCCTTTATTTTCTCATAGGATGTCATAAACGATCCCTGTATACAGTCTTAGTATTCAAGGAAAGATCCCACAATCTGGTTGGATACGATAGATGGTACTGTGGATGACACCTATACAGAGCCCTGGCTTAGTCTTAGGTATTCAGGGAAGAAGTTTACAATCTGGTTGAGGATATAAGACAGATATAAGGAGATTCATACTTGCCAAAGGTAGCACGTAGCTGGCAACTAGGTAAGTTGTAGGTCATGAGCGCCAACTATGGTGGCTTCTAGGAGGGAATAGTCACTATGACTGGGAAGAATTCAGGCTGGACCAAGATCTTAAACTGGCTCTTGAAGGAAGGGAAAGTTAGGAGTGGAGAGGAAAGCTATTTAGGTACATTTTACAATAGAAAAATGTTAGGGTACCAAGAATTAATACCAACTGAGAGTGTGGCAAGACCCTGTCTACAAAACAGCTCTGAGATTTCCCCTCGACGTTTCCAACCATGAGCTAACAAATCACCCATGCATCCTTCCGTAACTGTTGTTAAATATTCCAAACCTCACATCTACTGAGAGGCTTTTTAGAAACATTTATTTTCTAACCTAGAAATATCAATTTTAAACAAAATAACTCAGTATTAGAAAATAAATCATGCTTACTAGCTGGTGGTTCAAATATAACAAATTATAGTGTATTCTAGTTGGGCCAAACAGAGATCTCATTCTGACATTTTAGCATCTAGGTGAGAAGTGTTTCTAGCCCTGCTGGTTTACATGCTGGCGGTTAACAAGCATTTAATACTATGATTAACACAGCTGTTATTGAGTTCTTTGCAGCTGTAAACAGTCGCACTGCTTTGGATAACCAAACAACCAGGTGGCAGCCCAAGACCCTTGAAAAAATGATAACGGACAAGTGGTAGTGGCTGTGCTCAAGGAGCTGATGATTGAGTAGCTCAGGGCAATGAGTTGTAATGGAACACTCTGGACCTGGAGTCAGGGAAGCTCTGGTGCTGGCAGAGCCGGCACGTAGCTGTACAATCTCAGCACATGGCTTCTCCACCCCGCCAGTGGACAGGTGAACTCTAAAGACCCTTCTAGTTCGACTGTTCTGTGACTCTGCATGCTCCAAGTAAGCATGTAATCCTTTTACAGGAAACCAAGAATATGATGAGATGTTACTTTAAGGGAAAATGACGTGATCTCTGCTTTCAAGCTCCTCATCCAGCCTTAGGCGTGGCCGGTTCAGAAATTCATTACATCATCAGGGCAAAAGGCCAATAAAAGCCCAGACCTCTCAGGCTGTAGAATCTGCCTATAAACCGGAGTGGACAGTGTAGCTGCAGTTTCTCCAAACTCTAAAGGTTACATGTTCTTGGGTATGACTGAAGTGCATTTTGTGTCCTGCATCTTGTTAAAGTTCTCGTGATGTGTCCCTGTAAAAGCCTGCTGGCCTCCTGCAAGCAGGGAACGTGCCTTCGGTTATCTGTTACCAGTTAGCTCAGTTGGTTCAAATCCAAGGCAGTGGAATCAGGCCCCATATGGACAGTGGACTTCCTGCAGAGCAGCCCCTGCCTGGCTGGCTGCTTCATAAATGCATGCATTTGATCATAGAGGGCACAGGCGTGAGCGTGCCTAGCTCAGCGTAACCTACCCCATGCTACTGGAAACACCACTCAGAGCCTGTGTTCTTCTGACAGGGGTCACTGACCTCCTCTTTGTTTAGAATTACCGACTGTGAGCACAATACCAGGCCGACTTTTCTGTATTCGTCCGTCGCAGATCCTGAAGACCGTTCACCCAGCCGACCATCTAAATCTTTCTACATCGTAAGAGACTCTGGGGAAAATAGCTAGTTACTGGCAGCTGACTGCAGCAAGGCGCGGTGCTGAGCGTTGTGCACACATTCCCTTACTCCGTGCTCATAATCATCCCTTGCAGTAGGTACTGTTTTTATTCTCCTTTTCCAGGGGAGCACACCCGGGCTGGGGGAGGTCACGTGACTGTCCTAGGGCCCACACCCAGTCACTGGCAGAGCCAGGACTCACATCCAAGTCTGCGGGACCCTAGAGCCCACGTTGTCACCTTTTTTAGGATATTCCATGGGACACTGAACAGAGTTTGGGATTTTAGAAGCTGATAAACCCCTCCTTATGAAATGAAACTTTGTACAATCAGGTACTTATGACTGGGTATGAGTTTCAAGTTTTAAATTTCTTGAAACTAAAAATTAGGTCACCTCTGCAGACAGAAAACTTGACAAATAGTTAAGTGGGGCAGATGACTGTACTTGGATGTTTCTGCAAGGTTCCCATTAGTGGCCTCCTCTCTGTCTGCACAGCTCCAGCTACTGCTGTTCCAAATTTCAAACTTCGTTCAGCTCTGGTTCCTCAAACGTCCACTTCAAGCACAAACTCACACAGTGGCCCAGTTGAAAAGTCTCTCTCCTCTTCTCTTATTCTCTGAATCTCGCCACCAACTCAATTCACTTTATACCCTCAGACCCAGAGGGCATGGACAGAACATGAGGCCAGTTTTTCCTGACTGGCTCAGCAGTAAAATGGCAGAGGTTTTCGGGAGAAGGAGGAAGCTGTAAACCCCCCCTCTGTTAGGATATTGAGTTAAGTCATTCCTCGTCCTCTGGCGCCACAGATTCATCTGTGAAGTTTAGTTTAATGTTTAGTTGTCGAGTGATGTGTTTAGTATCAGGAACCCTGTTCTTCCTGACCTTCTGAACTTGACTCGTACTTGAGTGGAAAGGGGCAGCTTGGATGGCACTGTGGAAGGGTTTAGCGCAAGTTCAGGAAAAGGTCCTTGGCAATGTGTGTCTCTTACAGGGTTTCTTTTGAGTTTTTGTAGATAGACTTGAAATGAAGGCTGCCTTTAGCGTAACTTTTTTTTTCTTTTTTTGCTAATCAGAGGTACAAAGTAAGGCTTAAAGCTTCATGGTCTTCTTAAGAAAAGGCAAGCCCGGCTCACTTCACTCTTGACCCCATAGAGCATAGTTGCAGTGAAGAGGTTGTTTCTGTCCAGCTTCTGGGAAACAATCATTTAAGAAATGAAACATCTCTTTTAATTTTCTCTTTTTCCTTGAAGGGCTTTACAAATCGCTGGCGTTTGAAGCTATAAGAGAGCAAGATCATATATTTCACATCTTTTGGGGGGCAAGGAAAAGCGCTTCACTCACAGCTTCCTTTCATCCTCATTTC
This sequence comes from Elephas maximus indicus, assembly GCF_024166365.1. Classification (NCBI taxonomy): domain Eukaryota; kingdom Metazoa; phylum Chordata; class Mammalia; order Proboscidea; family Elephantidae; genus Elephas; species Elephas maximus. Next base: position 70,808,293 of record NC_064836.1, read on the forward strand.
CCTTATCCATCACGTTTTTCATCTGCTTCTGCAGCTGTGGCCTTTATTCCAGCCCTTCAGGAAGTTTTGTTTTTGTTCCCGCCCCCTTCCAGCATCTCTTATGTAAATAACAGTGTGCTAGGCACTCACGGGAGCCCTGGTGGTGCAGTGGCTAAGTGCTATGGCTGCTAACCAAAAGGTTGGTAGTTCAAGTCCACCAGCCGCTGCTTAGGAACCCTATGGGGCAGTTCTACTCTGTCCTGTAGACTCACTATGAGTCGGAATTGGTTCAGTGGCAATGGGTTTGTTTTTTGTTTCATTTTGTTTTGGGGGGTGGGGTGGTTTAGGCACTGAGGAAGTAAAGAGACCAGTCAAAGATCTGTCCTCCAAGGACGAAGGGCACAGTTTAGTGGTCACAGTTTAAGTGGTTGCAGGAGCCAGGAAGATCGTGAGCGAGCTGGGAGGGGCAGGCACAGGGCAGAGGAGTGCTTCGGACTGTGCTGAAGTGGAAAGGACACGTCACTTCTGAAGGAGCCAGTCATTGCTCAGCCCCAGCTGATTGGAACTGGCCTGGAACGCTGACCCAGCATTGGCAGATCTTCCATTTGTCAAGAGAAGTCAGAAACCCAGATTTTTGTTTTTTTAATGTGACATCTCCTAATTTTTTAAATGCTGGCAACTAGTTCAGATTCTTCAAAAACTTCATGTGGGCCAAACAAAGCATGGATGTGTGCTGAATTCAACCCATGGGGCTCCAGTTTGGGGACTTATGGTCTGGTTAGTGAAGTAAATCACAACATGTATGAAATAATGAACTGAAAATGTGGCACACATGACTAAGAGGCCTAATGAGTAATATAGACCATTCCTGCTGGAAGAGTTCAGAGAAAGGAGGAGAACCAGGACTGAGGGGATGGGAGGAAGATGGGCTCCAGGTGCTGGGGGACTCAGCTGCGCAGAGCATGTTGGGGGAGCTGCTAGGAAACTGGCTCACTGGGTACAGGGTGTGCTTAGGAAAGGGTAGGGAAGCATTGAGGCCGCGTGATGGATGAGCCTGAATGCCAGACCCAAGAGGTTGAGCTTCTCCTTTTATGTCATCAAAGGAGCCACTAAGGATTTTTTGATCTGCAATTTTAGAAAATAAAATCTCTTGTAGGATGCAAGGAGAAACCATTAGAAGCTCCTTGTCTTAGCACTTTCTCCTGTTTTCCACTCCACTTCCTGTTCCACCCCTCTACACCACATCCCACAACCTTCCTCGTAATGCACTTCTGAAAAAGCCTCCCTGGCTTAGCAAGGTGGGGTTAAAGTAAGTCAATGCCCTAAGCCAGAGCAAACCAAACCCGTTGCCGTCAAGTTGATTCCAACTCATAGTGACCCTATAGGACATAAGGTTTCCAAGGCTGAAATCTTTACAGAAGGAGACTGCTGTATCTTTCTCCTGAGGAGTGGCTGGTGGGTTCGAACAGGCGAACTTTCGGCTAGTTGCTTTAACCACTGCACCACCAGGGCTCCTCAAACCAGAAGAGGAAAAAGCAGTCGGACCAAATTAGAAAACAAATACCCTTAGCTACCTCCTCCCTCTGAGTAAAAACCGCTGTTTAAGAAATAGAGAAGGAGCCCTTGTGGTGCAGTGGTTAAGTGTTTGGCTGCTAACTGAACGGTCAGTGGTTCAAATCCACCAGCAGCTCCACAGGAAAGATGTGGCAATCTGCTTCCCTAAAAATTATATGGCCTTGTGAAGGTGGGGTAGTTTTACTCTGTCCTATGCGGTCGCCTTGCATCAGAATCATCTCAGCTGCAACGGGTTTCAGAAATAGAACATCGATCTGAGCCGTACACACCTATCTACAGAGCGAGGCATGTGTGGCTGTAAAATGGGAACAGGAAGGTGGCAGAACGCCGTTCCCGTGAGCAGATGGGGTGACCAGGACCAGCTCAGCAATGGCCACGCTCACCCGTGAGCAGATGAGGTGACCAGGACCAGCTCAGCAATGGCCACGCTCACCCATGAGCAGATGGGGTGACCAGGACCAGCTCAGCAATGGCCACGCTCACCCGTGAGCAGATGGGGTGACCAGGACCAGCTCAGCAATGGCCACGCTCACCCGTGAGCAGATGGGGTGACCAGGAACAGCTCAGCAATGGCCACGCTCACCCGTGAGCAGATGAGGTGACCAGGACCAGCTCAGCAATGGCCACGCTCACCCATGAGCAGATGGGGTGACCAGGACCAGCTCAGCAATGGCCACGCTCAGGAACCACATAATCCCATTTATTAGCAAAACTCTCTCTGTGAAGTGGTCCGTGATGTGCACGTACAAAGTGGCCTTCACTTTCAATCAAAGGAGAAAGACACCAATTTCTAGATATTTGAATAGATAGCAATCTTCCCGATAAACCTAGAGCACCAAAAATGAGTCACAAAGCAATGCGCACAGCGAGTGTTTCTGAGACGGTGGGCTCTGGTCGCACTGCAGGGGAGGGCGGGAGCCCATTAATCTAAGGCGGCCTGGGCATGTGGTCTTTGGAAAATCCCCACAGGTGATTGAAGACCCTACACAATTTTCCCTAGAGATTGAAATTGAAATGTTTGGTTGATGTAGGCAACTCTTGGTTTTTCCAGACCTGATTATGCAGGGTGTTAATTTTCCAGGTCCCTTGTTTGACTTCAAGTTCCTCCGTTACCTGCCTGCATTTTAATCATTTTATTTCTTATTAGGACCTCCACCAGGGAATGAGAAGAAGAGGAGAAAGAAACTAACTTAAAACATCATTGCATTTTATAATAAGAGTAATAATAAGAATTAAGACACCAATAGCAACAGCTAACATGTCTTAGCCCCTTATCATGGGCCAGGCACTATTCTAAGCGCTTTATACATATTAACTCACTCCTCACCAACTCTGTGAGATAAAGTGAGATAGGTTCCATTGTTTTCCCCATTTTGAGGCACAGAGAGGTTAACACATTTACCCGAGGGCTAACTAAGAGAGGCAGGATATGAACCCAGGAAGACTGACTCCAGAGCATTCACTTTTGTTCTACATTTTATTCCCGCTCTGTCCTGGACCCTCTATTGTGATTCCCATCAGATCAGTCAGTGATGGTAGCCGGGCACCATCTAGTTCTTCTGGGCTCACACTGATGGAGGCTGTGGTTAATGTAGTACGCTAGTCCTTTGGACTAGTATTTTCCTCGTGTCTTTCACTTTCTTCAGTCTTCTCTGCTCTGGATGGATTGGGACCAATAGATGTTTTTTAGATGGCCACACATAAACTTTTAAGACCCCAGGTGCTAGTCAGCAAAGTGGGAAGTAGAACATTTTCTTTATGGACTATGTTATGATAATTGACCTAGATGTCTCCTGAGACCATGGTCCCCAGCCCTCAGCCCCAGTAAGTCAGTCCCTCAAGGTGTTTAGATGTGTCTAGGAAGCTTATATGACTGTGCTCTATTAAATATGTGAATATACATACTGTATATACAAATATTTTTTTTTTATATATATACAAATATGCATGTAAAAATATCCACAACATAACCTGTATGTGTACGTAGGTACCCTCCTCTATGCCCTCCTTCCCCTATTCAGCATATGTATCTGCCTGGATATTTGCTTGTAAGTTATTATTTGTTTTTATTGTTTCTGTAGAGTTTTATATAGTATAGTATTTACTGTGGTTGTCTCTTTGTATGTGTGTATGTTTCCTCTTTCTTTGCCTTGGTCAAGTTGTGTTGCCTTCGCCTATATTATGTATTTTTCCCTTCACCAGAGTTAACATTTGTCTACTATCTAGTTAGTGATTTCCCTTCCCCATCTCCTCCTTTCCCTTGTAACCATAAAAGAGTGTTTCTCTCTGTGTGTAAACCTTTTCTCCAGTTTTTATAATAGCGGTCCCATATACTATTTGCCTTTTTGTGATTCTTATTTCACTCAGCATAATGCCCTCCAGATTCATCCATGTTGTGAGGTGTTTCAAGGATTCATCATTATTCTTTATCGTTCCTCAGTATTCCATTATGTGTGTGTTCCCTAATTTGTTTATCCATTCATCTGTTGATGGGCACTTTAGGTTGTTTCCATCTTTTTGCTAATGCAAAGAATGCTGCAGTGAACATGGGTGTGCATATGTCTATTCATGTGATGACTCTTATTTCTCTAGGATATATTCCTAGGAGTGGAATTGCTAGATCAAGTGGTATTTCTACATCTGGCTTTTTAAAGAAGTGCCGTATCATTTTCCACAGGGGTTGTACAATTTTATATTCCCACCAACAGTGCATAAGAGTTCCAGTCTCCCCACAACCTCGCCAACATTTATTGTTTTCTGAATTTTTGATCAGTGCCATTCTTGCAGGGGTGAGATGACTCCTTTGCCCCTTTTGTGAATGGGTTCCTTATCTTTTTATTGTTGAGTTATTGAAGCTTTCTGTATATTTTAGAGATTAAACTTTTATCAGGTATGTCCTTGCAAAAGATTTTTTCCCAGTCTGTATGTTCTCTTTTAACCATCTCGGAAAAGTCTTTTGATGAGCAGAAATGTTTAATTTTTAGGAGGTCCCAGTTATCTACTTTATCTTCTGGAGTCTCTGCATTTTTGGTAATGCTTGATATTCTATTTATGCCATGAATTAGGGCACCTAGGGTTGTCCCTGTGTTTTCTTTCATGAACTTTATAGTTTTAGATTTTACATTTAGGTCTTTGGTTCATTTTGAGTTATTTTTTGTGTGTGAGGTAAGGTATGGATCCTCTTCCATTTTTCTGCAAATGGATATCCAGTTTTGCCAATATCATTTGTGGAAGAGAATATCTCTTCCTCTTTAATGGACTTCAACTCTTTGTTGAAGATCAGGTGTCCATAAAAAAAAAGGTGGATGAATTTATTTCTGAATTCTCAGTTCTGTTCCATTTGTCTGTTTGTCTGTCATTGCACCGGTACCAGACTGTTTTGACTACCATAGCTGTGTGATAGGTTCCGAGATCAGGTAATATGAGGCCTCCCACTTTGTTATTCTTTTTCAGTAATGTTTTATGTTTCGAGGGGCTCTTTCCATTCCATATTAAGTTGGTGATTAGTTTTTCCACCTTGTTAAAGAATGTTGTTGGAATTTAGATCGGGATTACATTGCATCTGTAGATTACTTTGGGGAATATTGACAGTTTCACGATGTTAAGTCTTCCTATCCATGAGCATGGTATGTTTTTCCATTTATGTAGGTTTCTTTTGGTTTCTTGCAATAGCGTTTTGTAGTTTTCTTTATATAGGTCTTTTACGTCTCTAGTTAGGTTTGTTCCTAAGTATTTTATCTTTTGGGGAGCTATTGTAAGTGGTATTGTTTTCCTGATTTCCTTTTCAGAGTTCTCTTTGTTCGTGTGGAGGAACCTGACTGATTTCTGTATGTTGATCTTGTACCCTGCCACTTTGCTGAATCCTTCTATATTAGTTCCAGTAGCTTTCTTGTGGACTCTCTGGGATTTTCTATGTATAGGGTCATAACATCTGGGAATAAGGATAGTTTTAGTTCTTCCTTACCAATTTGGATGCCTTTATTTCCCTTTCTTGTCTTGTTGCTCTAGTTAGGACTTCCAGTACAATGTCCAATAAGAGTGGTGAAAAAGGGCATCTTTGTCTGGCTCCTGTTCACAGGGGAAATGCTTCCAGTCTCTCTCCATTGAGAATAATGTTGGCTATTGGTTTTGTGTATATGACCTTAATTATGTTGAGAAATTTCCCTTCTATTCCTATTTTTTTATTTATTCCTATTTTGGTGGGTTTTTATCCAGAATTGGCGTTGGACTTTATCAAATGCCTTTTTGCAACAATTGAGATGATCATGTGATTCTTTTCCTTTGTTTTATTTGTGTGGTGATTACATTGATTGATTTTCTGATGTTGACTCATCCTTGCACACTTGGTGTGAATCCCACTTGGTCGTGATGCATTATTATTATTATTATTATTATTGATATGCCATTGGATTCTATTGGCTAGAATTTTGTTGAAAATTTTTGCATCAATTGTCATAAGAAATATGGGTCTATTTTCTTTGTTGGTGGTATCTTTGCCTGGCTTTGGTGTTAGAGTTACTTTTCTTTGTTCTGGAATAGTTTGAGTAGTATTGGTGTTGGCTCCTCTCTGTATGTTTCATAGAATTCTCCAGTGAAACCATCCAGGCCAGGGCCTGTTTTTGTTGGTAGTTTTTTGTTTTATTTTTTATGACCTCGTCAATTTCTTCATTTGTTATGGGTCTGTTCAGATTTTCTACTTCAGTTTATGTCAGTTTGTGTTAGTTTCTAGGAATTTTTCCATTTCCTCTAGCTTTTCAAATTTAACAGAGTATAATTTTTCGTAGTATTCTGTTATGGTCCTTTTTATTTCAGTTGATTCTGTTGTGATTTCACCGGTCTCATTTCTTATTTGGGTTATTCGCATCTTCTTTTTTTCTCTTGTCAATTTGGCCAGTCGTTTGTCAATTTTATTGATCCTTTCAAAGAACCAGCTTCTGGTCTTATCGATTGTTTCAATTGTTTTTCTGTTTTCTCTTTCATTTATTTCTGCTCTAGTCTTTATTATTTCTTTTCTTCTGATGGCTATGGGCTTCTTTTGCTGCTCTTTTTCTATTTGTTCAAGTAGTGGAGTTTAGGTATTGATTTTGGCACTTTTTTAATGTTTTCATATGTCCATTTATTGTTATAAATAGGCCCCTGAGCACTGCTTTTGTTATGCTCTAAAGGTTTTGGTATGTTGTATTCTCCTTCTTGTTTGATTCTAGGTGTTTTTTTTTTATTTCATTTTTGATTTCTTCTGTTATGCAGTGGTTTTTAAACATGGCATTGTTCAGTTTCCAAGTATTTGATTTTTTTCCTTGTTCTCCCTGTTATTGATTTTCTAATTTTATAGCATTGTAATCTCAGAAGATGCTTTGACTATTTCAGTATTTTTCAATTTATTGAGGCTTGTTTTGTGACCTAGGATATGGTCTCTTCTAGAGAATGATCCATGTGTGCTGGAGAAGAATAGGCACTGCGGTGCTGTTGGATAGAGTGCTCTGTATATGCCTGTGAGGTCAAATTGGTTGATTGTGTTACGTAAATCTGCTGTATCTTGGATGAATTTCTTTCTACTTGTTCTGTCCATCGTCGAGAATGATGTGTTAAAGTCTCCTACTGTTATTGTAGAACCGTCTGTTTCTCTTTTCGTTTCTGTTAGGGTTTGTTTTATATATTTTGGAGCTGTGTCATTGGATGCATAGATATTATGGTTATGTCCTCTTGGTGGATTTAGTCCTTAATTGTTATATAATGTCATTCCTTGTCTCATATTATGGAATTTGATTTAAAGCCTGTTTTATCAGAGATTAATATTGCTACTCCTGCTCTTTTTTTGGTTACTGTTGCTTGATATATTTTTTTTCATCCTTTGATTTTTGACCTATTTATGTCTTTGTGTCTAAGGTGTGTCTCTTGTAGGCAGCATATTGATTTTCTTTTTTTTAATCCATTCTGCCTCTCTCTGTCTCTTGATTGGTACATTTAACCCATTTAAATTCTGTGTGATTAGTGATAGATGTGAATTTACTGCTGTCATATTGTTATGCTTTTTTTTTGTGGTGTTAACAGTTTTTGTTCAACTTAGTTTTCTGGCCTGAGTTCTTTTTTTTTGTTCATAGATTGTCTCTTCATTTCCTTCATTTTTGTCGATTTTGTATGTGTTTATTGAGTCTTTTTGATTTTCTTTTTTTTTTGGTCAGTAAGTTTGTTATTTTTCATTGTGGTTACTCTGAGGTTTACCTGTGTCATCCGATGTTTAAAACTGTCTGTTATTTTTAGATATAGCTTTGACTTCCTCTCCATATGGAAGTTCTTCAACTACATCATTCTTTCCCCCTTTTTGTTCTGAGGCTGTCATCAATTTCAGATTGACATCTCTTGTTCCCTGTTTGTAGCTTTATTTTACTTTTGAGATTTCTCTATCTGGGTTCACATCTTGGTGATACCATCTCGTGGCTTGATCTCAGGTGTTGCATGCTGTCGTTGGTTCTGTATCCAAAGATCCCCCTTCAGTATTTCCTGTAAGGATGGTCTAGTTTTTATGAATTCCCTTAATTTCTGTTTATCTGGGAATGTCCTGATTTCACTGTCATATTTGAGAGACAGTTTTGCTGGGTATATGATTCTTGCTGGCAATTCTTTTTTTTTTTTTTCACATTTTGTATATGTCATCCCATTGCCAACTTTTCTGCATGGTCTCTGCTGAGAAGTTTTATTGAAGTCCCTTTCTAGGTGATATTTCATTTTTCCTGAGCTCCTCTCAGAATTCTTTCTTTATCTTTGGACTTAAAAAGTTTGATTATGCTATATCTTGGTGATTTTCTGTATGGGGTTCATTGGTCTTCTTGTGTGGAAATCTTCTCATCTTTCATGATATCGAAGAAATTTTCTTCCAGCAAATCTTCAAAAATTTACTCTGTGCTTTTTTTTTTTTTAATCTCCTCCTGTTCTGGGATTCCCATCATTGTAAATTATTCCTCTTTTTAGTGCCCCACATAACTCTTAGGCTTTCTTCTTCTTTTTTTTTAATTATTTTTTCTGATTGTTCTTCAAACAAATTGGTATCAAGGAATCTCTATTTCACTAATGCTTTCTTTCATTGTTTCAATTCTACTTCTGTGTCCTTGCACTGAGTTATCTATTTCTGATATTTTGTTGTTAATCTTCTAGATTTCTAGTTTCTGTTTTTGTATGATTTCTAATTGTCTATTTTATTGGTTATTTTGTTCCTGTATTATTTTCCTGAATTCTTTTAGAGTTTTGTCTGTTTTCCTTGATCTCTTTGAGGACCATATGTATAAGCCTTTTGAATTCCTTGTCAGGCAGTTCCATTAACATCTCTTTCTCAGGAAGGTTTTCTGCCCATTTATTTTGGTTGTTTGGTTGAGCCATCTTGTCTTGTTTCATTATATGATTTGATATTGTCTACAGTCTCCCAGGCATTAAGGTGTTGTTTTATTTATTTATGATTTGTTTTGTTTTGATTTGATTTATGAGCGTGGGCACGTCAGTAGTGCTTCAGAGATGACTCGTCTGGTGGCACAGGGGCATTCACTTCCTGCCCCCAGTTGGACGGGGCGATAACAGGTAAGGGACAAGTCCTCATTGCTGTTCATTGTATGTACGAGACAGTTGAGGGCATAATGGGTGGGGCACTATCCTGCATTACAGGAATGCTAACAGTTGCTCGCCAGGTGAGCAGACAACAGGCAATGAGCAAGGCTGGTGTCCAGGGGTTGTTGAAGCACTCCTTCCATCCGGGGGTCTTGACACTTGGCCACAGGGTATGCAGGTGCTCTCTCCAGCGGGGGAGGGGTAGGACAGGCAGCTAGGGGTTGTACAGGCACTGTCCCAGGCGGGGACAGGGTGGGCGTCCAGGGAGCATACAGGCAGTTTCTCTGATGGAAGAGGGGTAGTGCAGACTGCTGGGGGTCATACAAGTGCTCTCTTTGTCAGGGGAGGGGTGGGGTAGGTGGCTGGGGAGTGGAGGCAAAAGAGAGGGGAAAAAAAGAAAAAAAGCCGGGGGAGTGAAGATCGTGTATTGCTCTATGTTCGCCACCTGCCCTACCAGTCAGGTACTACCACTGGAGTGTCGCCCTGTCTCTGTGTATGCTGGGATCCTGGGAGAGTCGCCCTGTCTCTGTGTATGCTGGGATCCTGGGAGAGTCGCCCTGTCTCTGTGTATGCTGGGATCCTGGGAGAGTCGCCCTGTCTCTGTGTATGCTGGGATCCCTGAAGCTCTCATCCTTCTTCCTGTAGTTTCTCTCCTTAGCACCAGTTCATATCCTGTTCACCTTGCTTCACTCTGAGTATGTCAATACAGTTTCTCTGTCTCCCCTTGGGAGTTCCATGATGTTATCTTCCTGTGCTCCTCACCCAGGGTCGCTGCTGGCTTTGTCTCAAAATGGCCCCACTATGCTGGGCTGTCTCACGGGGCACCTCTACTCCATATCCGTTCCCGTTTGCTGCTGTCATTCAGTTTCTTTTTCCAGTCAGTGTTTGATCTAATTCTGTATCCTTTCATTTGATGCTCAGGGTTCCAGCGTTGTCATCTGTATCTGTTTCCCTTTGTATCTCGGGTCTTTGCTGTAGAGGAACTGTGTGGTATTTCTGACTAGGCTGCCATCTTGAATCTCTCACATTTTAAGGAAGTTTATAGCTTAAATTTAAAGGCTCTGAGCTTCTACCCTACCCTTAACAATTAACAAGTAATGTTTAATATGAATGCTTCCTTGTCCAGAGTTTGGCAGTGTTTTAGGAGTTATTTTAAGGATTACTTTAATTTGGGTGCTTGACTTTTTATTAAAAAAAAAACCTGATTTGCTAGTGTTTTCCAGTTTACAAGGTCACAAGAAAAGAGGTCAACTTCTATAAACTTCATCAAAAATCTGGACTTCAGGAAACTAGAGGAAAATTAATTTTTGAAAGCATCTCATTTCTTCTCTCTATAAAGAGGGTATAAGCAGAGAGAAAAACTAATATGGTCTGTTATTTGAAGTATAGAAAAGGAACCTTATCAAATGTTAAAATCTTTCCACACATTTCCCCCTTCCTCCCACCAAGAAGATTACTAATAAATATTGTCAACCAAAACCTTTAACAGCAATGCTGCTGCTACTAAACGCTTATGCCTAAGGCCAGAATGCTGCTTATAAGTGAGGATGGCGAGACTCTGTCGCTTGTACTTTGGACATGTTTTCAGGAGGGACCAGTCCCTGGAGAAGGATATCATGCTTGGTAAAGTAGAGGGTCAGTGAAAAAGAGGAAGACCCTCAGTGAGATGGATTGACACCGTGGCTGCAACTATGGGCTCAAATATAGCAATAATTGTGAGGATGGTGCAGGACCAGGCAGTGTTTCGTTCTGTTGTACATAGGGCCGCTATGAGTTGGAACTAACTTGATGGCAGCTAACAACAACAACAACAAGGTTAGAAAAGGTGCTTCTAGGCCTCCTCCCAAATTCAACTTTCTGACCCAGCGGAAGGAGGTATAAGAACCCTTGTATCGTATTGTTCTGTTTTTGTTTCATTGCCTTTGATTTCAGAGATCCTAGAAGAATAACAATTTGGAAAACGAATTTGAGGTCACAGAAATCTTCAAGTGCTCCTTTCCATTCTGGAGTTACTGGGTTGTTTTCTGCGAATGCATTTGGGGTGTGGCACATTGAGAAGGAGGAGGATGTATCAAAGTAAACATTTTGTGAACTTCGGCTGCAGTTTAATTTACTGAGTAGACAAAACTTCTGAGTATTTCCTGTGTATTTTAAAGGCCAAATTTGTCACCAGCTTCTCAGCCCCAATGCCTCTGTTTTCCAACTTAATCTCCCCCTCCCCGCTTTTTTTCTTTCTTCTTCTTTTTTTCACATTAAAGCCACTCATCAGGTGTGGGGCTGGTATGTGTGCTTGCCAGCACCGTGCTGGATTAAGTGCCCTGTGACTTACTGGCTTAATTTATAATATAAGCTGGTTTTCATTCTTTATGTTTGGACAAATGCAGCCGAATAGTAAATGTAGAGAGCATAGTTAAAGACCCTGGGCTCTCTTGGGGACTAGAAGGCCCCACAGTGAGGAAGGGAGACTCTGGCAGAAGGTTTGGAAAATGCTTACAGTTCAAATGGAACTTGTGATTTCCACTTGCTGATTTTCTAATTTAGCCTCAGAATCATTGAAGGCATGTTGGCAAATCATACTCATGGATAGGAACGCTTTTAATAAGTTCCGTGATGCCATCTACCATGTAAGACTGGTTTTGCCAAATAGCTAATTACTGAAGAAATTCAGCAGTTGGGGTTACACGTAGTGGACAAATTGATAGAGAGCAGAGATTTGTCCAAAAAGAAACATAAATAAACGAACATGTACTCTTGTTGCTGTCTGTGCAATCTATATATATCAATATGTATGTGTGTGTGCATGCGAACGTAAGTGCAAAACACTGTGATAGGCACTATGTGTGATATAAAAAGAAATAAGATACACGCCCTGCTCGAGTGGACCTGAAAACCCCTAACCTGAACAACTACAACAGTAGAGTCTGGAAAGTAATGTAATCAAGATATACACTGAGCAATCTACTTGGCATGAGGTTTTAGTGGCAACTGGATGTGAACTGCTGCCCTAGTGCTACTCAGAGTAACATGAGCTCCAGAAATGCAGATTCTCAGTCCCCACCCCAGACCTGAATCCGAGTCTCTGTGGGTGGGACCCAGCAATCTGAGTTGTAACAAGCTCTTTTTTTTCTTTTTACTTTAGGTGAACGTTTACAAAACAAACTAGCTTCTCATTAAACAATATGCATATTGTTTTATGACATTGGTTAACAACCCCATGACAGTCAACAATCTCCCTTCTTGACCCTGGGCTCCGCATTGCCAGCTTTTCTGTTCCCTCCTGCCTTCCAGTCCTTGCCCCTGGCCTGGTGTGCCCACTTAGTCTTATTTTGTTTTATGGGCCTGTCTAATCTTTGGCCGAAGGGTGAATCTCAGGAATAACTTCATTACTGAGCTAAAAGAGCGACTGGGGACCATACTCTCGGGGTTTCTCCAGTCTGTGTCAGGCCAGTAAGTCTGGTCTTTTTTTGTGAGTTAGAATTTTGTTCTGCATTTTTCCCCAGCTCTGTCTGGGACCCTCTATTGTGATCCCTGTCAGAGCAGTCAGTGGTGGCAGCAGGGCACCATCTAGTTGTACTGGACTCAGTCTGCTGGAGGCCACGGTAGTTGTGGTCCGTTAGTCTTTTGGACTAATCTTCCTCTTGTGTCTTTAGTTTTCTTCATTCTCCCTTGCTCCCGAAGTGGTGAGACCAGTGGAGTATCTTAGATGGCCTCTCACAAGCTTTTAAGACCCCAGACACTACTCAACAAAATAGAATGTAGAACATTTTCTTTATAAACTATGTTATACCAATTGAGCAAGATGTTCGTCAGCCCTCAGCCCAGCAATTCAGTCCCTCAGGGAGTTTGGATGTGTCTATGGAGCTTCCATGATGCTCATTTGTTTTAATAAGAATCTCCAGATAATTCTTATTCCTGCCAAAGTTTGAGAACCATTGCTCTAAACCGCACTTCCCAGGCCACTCCGATCCTCTTTTAGAGGGATGATTATAAAGTTCACAGGCAGGGAAATGGCAAGCTGGAGAAATTAAGTAATGTTGCCTAAGGTCATACTTCTAACGTTATGGCAGTCAAGATTCAGTCCCAGTTCCGTTAAACCACATAAAATCCATACTCCCCCCTTCTACTCCTGCTGCCTCATCCAAGAAATTATCATCATCCATGTAAGCCATTTTCCTTAGAAATTTCTTCTTGGTTTTCTGCTTTTCATCTTACTCTTTCTGCCTAGCTAAAAAAGGTCCTCACTGTGATCGCTTTAGCACTGCCACAGGGCCCCATAGTTGTCATTGTGATGTTGAGATGCAAGTAACACTCCTGTTGTGTTTTCCTTGCTATCTCATCGTCAGATAGTATCACCAACAACTGAGTTTTAAAGCCTGACCACCACGTCAGTGGGTATTCATGTTTGCAGTGGGAATTTTTTTTTTTTTAAGAGGAATTACATTTAAGCAATAAATGTATACTGCCCCGCTACCATTTGCTTAGTCCTGTGCTCAATGTTATAAGGCCAAAAACCTGCTGCCGTCAAGTCGATTCTGACTCATAGTGACCCTACAGGACAGATTAGAACTGCCCCACAGGGTTTCCAAGGAGCAGATGGTGGATTTGAACTGCTAATGTTTCGGTTTGTAGCCATAGCTCGCCATAACTCTTAGCCACTGCACTACCAGTGGTTCCTGGACGAATAACATCCTAGGAACTTGGTAATAAATGCCTGTTATCAGGCTCTACCCCAGAGCTGCAGAAGTAGAAACTCTGAGAGTGAGGTCCAGCAATCTTTGTTTTTAACGAGCTCTTTATATGATTCTGGAGCCCTGGTGGTGCAGTGGTTAAGAGCTACAGCTGCTAACCGAAAAGGTCAACAGTTTGAATCTACCAACTGCTCCTTGGAAACCCTATGGGGCAGTTCTATTCTATCCTATAAGGTCACTATGACTCGAAATCGACTCGACAGCAACAGGTTTTGGGTTCTAGAAGATTCTAAAGCACACTAAAGTTTGAGAACCACTGCTGAAAGGGTTATGAGAAGTTAAAGTCATGATCTTTACTCTTATAGAGATTATGATCTGTTTAACTTTGCCCACCTGTCAGTGCCTGAATCCAAGCAGTGGGTTTCTGATAGCCAAGAGCTGACAGGGTTATCATGATTTCCTTTCACTGTGTTGTAGCATTCAGGAATGCCTCCTGCAGCTCTTTGTGGGGGTCCTTTCCCCCTCCCCCCGCCAACTTTTAATGAGAGTCACTCATTTTTAAAACCACTTACAGAAATTTCAGATGGTAATTATACTTTTTTCTCTCTCCTGGGGTCTCAATTGCAAAGAATTCTTATGAAACTGAATTGTTTTATCTATGTAGGCAGTCATTTGCCATGTGGTAAGCTTGCAAACAGACTAAATAAATGGTTTGGGTGATGATGTCATGGATAGTGGTGATTAAAGCAAGGATAATGCGGAAGGCTGAGCTTTCTTCCAGACCAACTCCTGAAATCCTGGGTCACGGCTGCATAATTTTGTGTGACTGTATCTAGAGCCAGTTATCCCTTGTTTCCTTTCAGAATATTTCATTAACAGAAATCTGTCTTCTTCAGAGAGACACCTGGAATGTTTATTCCACACAGACTTCCTGCCCGTGTGTGCTTTGAGCAAGTATGGGCTGTGATGGGGTTACCTGTCACAGAACCACTGAGATGCACGCTCCCGGGACACAGTCATGTAGAATTAATGACCTGTGCAACTCAGTGGGCCTGATGACATTCTCCAACTCTTTTGTGAAATAGGAAAATTGTAAACCAAGGTCACGTTCCGAGTGGGCATAGTTGACTTTTCTTGTTAGCTGCGGTCGAGTTGGCCCCCGGGGCATGGCGCCTCCATGACCAAGGGACAGAACGCTGCCTGGTCCTGCACCATCCCCATGATTGGTTGTAAATCAGAGATGTTGTTGTGATACATAGTGCTTTCATTAGTTGATTCCTGGAAGTAGATCACGAGGCCTTTCTTCCTAGTCTATCTCAGTCTGGAAGCCCTGCTGAAACCTGTTCAGCATAGTAGCAACACGCAGGCCTCCACTGACAGATGAGTGGTGTTTGTGCATGAAGATTTTCACTCAGGAGATCCCTATTCAGACTGCGTTATCCTGACCCTTTCTCTCTCTCTCTTTCCCCTTTCTTACCATTTTATGAGTTATTTGGGCCTCTGCAGTGGGGCACAGAACAGTATAATGAGAATGTGAAACTCATATCTTGGAAAGATATTAACCCTGGTGAGGGTTTTATGTATAAGAAAAGTGAAGGCTTTAGAAAGTCTGTTGAATTCCTGGGTCAGATTTGTCCATTACCCCATTGATATGCATTACACGATGGAGAAAGTGAGTGATTTGAAGGTGAAGCCTGATCTAAAGTTACTTCATCTAAAATGCTGTCAAACCATCTGAAATTTGTAGATGTGGTATTCAGTTATAGGCTTATTAAATACTAATATGAGCCCTTAAGGGGAGACCAAACCAACCAAACCCACTACCGTCAAGTTGATTCCAACTCATAGGGACCTGATAGGACAGAATAGAATTGCCCCATAGTTTCCAAGGAGCACCTGGTGGATTCAAACTGCTGATCTTTTTTTGGTTAGCAGATGTAGCTCTTAACTGCTACACCACCAGGGTTTCCTCTAAGGGGAGACACACCTAGAATTCACAAGATTATCTGGACTATCCATGTTTCAGTAGGATACTGGTTTTCGTAATGTACTGATTAATGATTTACTAGTTTTAAAATTATTTACTGGGCACTGAGTAAGCAACAAATATATGCTGCACTAGTTTAAAATACAGTCTCTTTTTAGTCTCTGCCTAGGCCTTGAGCCAGTGAGTGGGCATTTCAAAGAGCATTTTAAGGGTGGCCACCAAGTAGGCCTCTGGCTCTGGTACAATAAAGAGTCACAGTATACAAGCACAATATAGTAAACAGATGCAACCCAAATTGCTCCCTCCCCCAACTCATTCATGCCCGGTGTTGCTCCATACCCCAAAGACCCAAGGCATTTCCAAAAACCCTTTCAAGGCCCCCTGTTCAATGCAATTCAAAACCCACGTGGGATCTACCACTAATGATGGGAATTTAGGGGGGTAACTTAAACCTCTCAGCCTCAGTTTCTGCATCTATAACAAGTGAATAAAAATGACTACTTCATAAAATTGTGGAAGATTACACGGAGTACACGTAAAAATCCAAGGCAGTGAAGGCATATGTAATTAAGGAAATACCTACCTTTTTCCACATACCAAATTCACAAATGTTGTTAATGATCATACCTGACACTGACAAAGGTGTAGGGAAATAGGTGCTCTTACACAGCGCCCTTAGAGGTATAAATAACTGTTAAGGCAACTTGTCAGTGCTATGGTAGATAGAGCGGCTACCAAAAGGTCAGCAGTTCAAATCCACCAGGCGCTCCTTGGAAACTATGAGGCAGTTCTACTCTGTCCTGTAGGGTAGCTATGAGTCGAAATCGACTCGACGGCAACGGGTTTTTTTTATGGTAGATAGATGGATAGATGGACAGGCGGACAGATGAACAGACATGGAGATAGGGAGATAAAGTGACTTTTGACCTAGCAATTCCATTTTAAGGTATTTATCTCGAAATCATAAGGGACATGTACAAAGATTTTGCTACTAGGCTTTTTATCACACTATTGTTCATAACGTTGAAAAATTAAAAGCACTTAGCATAGGGCTTGGAACTTCGTAGGCACTAGATAAAAACTAGTTGCCTTGCATTTACCCTGGAACCCCCACCCACAACTACTCCCATTCCCGTGCCCTCCCCGCTTAAGAAAAAAAGAAAAAAAAGAGAAAACGAGGGCTGAAATGTTTAAGTAAAGAGTTTTATGGAGCCCTGGTGGTGCAGTGGTTAAGAGCTACAACTGCTAACGAAAAAGGTCAGCAGTTCGAATCCTCCAGCTGCTCCTTGGAAACCCTATGGGGCAGTTCTACTCTGTCCTGTAGGGTCACTATGAGTCTAAATTGACTTGACGGCAGTGGGTTTTGGGCTTTGTTTGTCTTTTCATGCAGTCCACTGCATTGTTTCCTTTTCATTGAAATAAAGACCAGCTTGTACGGGCCCAAAATCCCTCATCCTGGGTTCTGAAATCCAAAAGGCCCTGAAAAGCACAAGCTTGTTAAGAAATTTTGTACAAACTCATTTGACAACAAAACCTGACCTGAACTGAGGCTACATAGAGTCTTTAAACCATTTAGTGTGAATATTCGTGTATTTCACTGCTTGATTAATGCTTGATAAGTGGGTGCTGCCCAAGAACGCACTAGGAGTCTGATGTAATACCTAATACATGCACCATTTTACCATTCTAAAATCTCAACATTTCTGAAACACATTTGGCCCAGAAGTTTCAGGTGAGACATTAGGGACCTATAGCTTCTGCTCTAGCAAGGAAAAAATCAGTGTATCTGTTAAAGGGCAAGAACCATTCTTAGGATATGGATTAATTTCTTTTTAACATTCTACATGTGGAACCTAGTGCTTTATATGACATAGAATTCTTCTTTAGCCACATTTCTTTTTTTAACTGACCCAGAGTTTGGGTGTTTATGGTGCGGGGACCAGATATTAAATGTTCTCCTGAAGGGTGCTAATTATGAGGATAGAATTAATTTCATCAACAAGAGACACTGTGCTTTCATAAAGATGATGAGAAAACCATCCTCTTTTAAAGGTCATGATTGAGAGGACGTAACTATTAAGAAGGATATGTCCCTAGTTAGCATGCAAACCCAAAACCGTTGCCATAGTGACCTTACAGGACAGAGTAGAACTGCCCCATAGGTTTTCCAAAGAGAGGCTAGTGGATTCAAACTGGTTAGCAGCCGAACACTTAGGCATTGTGCCACCAGAGCTCCAGTTAGCATGCAACACCATATATTATGCTCTTGGTTTTAATACTCCTGTTTCCTGTTTGGACATTTCAAAGGAAACACTCATCACTGGACTGTGGGTGGCTAGCAGAGATGGCCAGGGCTGTCTCCTTCCTTATGCACTTGCCACCACAGAGAGCACGGTTTCTCAGTGTCCTGTGTACAGTGGGAAGAATAAAAACATTTCTTTGTGGCTCAAGTTTCATAAAAAGAAAACTTCATCTCGCTCCTGCCCTCACCCAGCAGGTGGCACTGTGAAATAGAGGGATACCAGTACAGTGAGCAGCCTTCCTGCTCCACAAACCCAATTAAACATTAGCAAGTACCCCGTGATTTCCACACTTAATAATATATCGTTTGAAATGCATGAAAGTTTCCCATAGATCCAGTTCCTCAGACGGGTTTTGTTCAGTTCCCTTTCAAGTCTCCTGTAAAGCCGCTGCTTCCTTTAGGTTCAGCGATGTCATGCAGGTTCACACAGTGGAACTCTAGCTTTAGCAAAATCACTAACGTCCTTTAAAAAGGTCAATTTCTGTTTCTGCACCTGGATATTAGAATGTATCCTTTCTTCCACTTTTGGGGAAGATCACACTCTCCCCCTGTTCCAGGTGTGGGTTTTGTTACCCTTCCTGCTTGGGAAAGGATTCATTAACTAGTTGAATGAATTGGCTGGTTTGTGCTACAACCTTAACTGAGCCCACCATTAGCTGCCTGGGCAAGCAAACGATTAGGAGAAATGGAGGTAATGGCCTTTGTGTTTCTCAGACCTCTCTTTTCAGAAAGACACTCTTCTCTGACAGTGTGTTTGGAGTTCTGAGAGAACAGCCAAGTGGATCGGAGTGCCGTGGTTTACAGACCAGGGGTTCCGTCAAGCTGCAGCCTTCGGGGGCCCCAGACAGTTCATGCTCATAGGAACTTTCACTTCTTTTTCACAGACATTAATAGTTTCCTGGCACAGCCTTTCAGGAAATGTCGTCATGGTCTGGAGGAACCAATAAAAATACAAGTAACCTGTTTTGACAGATCTCTTTTCTGCCAGAAAATTTCAGAATTGGCTCTGGAAGGAATGATGGAGCCAGCCTCTTTGTAAGGGTGTAAGCAGAAATAATGGATGAGCCCCAAGGAAGGAGGTTGATAAGTGCCCTGGACGTGAGTTGTAGAGGGCTCTAAAGCTAAAACTCGTATCATCGCAACCATGTAGTATGAGTTTTAGCTTTAAAAAACCAAACGAAACCTATTGCCATCTAGTCAGTTCTGACAGCAATGGGCTTGGTTTTTTTTTTGTTGTTGTTTAAAGCAAAAACAGAAGGATCCCTGGTGGCGCAATGATTAAGAGGTCCCCTGCTAACCAGAAGGTCACTGGTTGGAACCCACCCAGCGGCTCTGCGGGAGAAAAGTCCTGGCTATCTGCTCCTGTAAAGATTCCAAAAAAACCAAAACCAAACCCACTGCTGTCGAGTTAGTTCCAACTCGTAGCAACTCTCTAGGGCAGAGGAGAACTACCTCACAGGGTGTTCAAGGCTGTAAATCTTCAGGAGGCTGACTGCCGCATCTTTCTCTGACAATGAGCTGAGTACTTAACCACTGCACCAAACAGCCTAGAAAACTCTATAGGGCAGTTCTACTCTGTTATATAGGGTCGCTAGGAGTCAGAATCAACTTGACAGCACACAACAAAGCTAAAAGTAATTTCAGCTCATTTTGACAAACTGAAAAAAAAAAATACTTCATCTGGTTTGATAGGGCAATTAAAGTCTATGATCCATTGTGAGAGTCTGCTAATCTTCCATTGTTTTCTTCTTAATTCAAACATAATTCTTAACTCTTTTGATCCTCACATAGAAGCTCACGTATTACACATTAACGGTATTTGATTATGGATATACATGTGGCATTGACATAAGACAGGCAGAAAAGAGGCCATGGATTTGGGTAATTATTACCAAATGGCAGATATTGGATGCTCTTTGCTCACCCTGCTATGGCCAGACCACAGACCTGAATCCCATTAGTGTGGGAAATAATTAATATCATCCCTACAGCCTTAATTGAAATGAGATTTTCCTTTCAGGTCAATCATTTCTCCTTTGCAAGTTTTTGGGGGAAGTTGGTCACCATGATACTAAAAGCATGAGATACGAGCAAAACCAATAGAGGCATTTGAAATGCATATGTGATTATTTGTTTTTTTCTAACACACTGGTGCCTTTTCTTAGGTTAAATTTATAAATAACATTTCCTTCACTCTACAAATCAGTTTAATCTTCAACCTAAGTACATTGCAAGATATGTAACTTACAGGTTAACTTCGTGCCAATTTGAGAGAATGTTTGGGCTTATAAACAGATGCTGTCCCAACCCCATTGAAAGCTGCCTATGCATAAAAGATTTTACATCGTGATATTTGTAGTTCTTGGTGTATAATTTTCCTTATTAAACTCCTCTGTACTGCCCCCTTTTTATTTTGCTTTTAAGCTGCTGTTACAAAAAAAAAATTATAAAAGAAACTTTTTTAAGTTTTATTTTTAAATTATTATTATTATTTTTAGAGAAGCTACTCTTTTCAATGAATGGACAACTGTTTCCAAACTTCTTTTTTATGTAAACTCCTAATCATTGTTCCCTATTTCAGATATACCACTATCAAGTCCATATTTTATGATGGTGAAATGGAGAGAAAAAAAATAGATTTTATTCTGATTTTCCCTCACCTAGTTAGTCCATCTTGTAATTAAGAGTTTGCATTTGCTAGACAACTAAGTGGGTATGATGGAGGCATATGTAGGGTACAGGGCCATGGTCTGTTCCTGGGGGAAAACTGCCCCAGGAGAAGCTGGTTGTTAACTGCCGTTGAGTCAGCCCCCGACTCATGGGGACCTGGTACACAATGGGATCAGACCATTTTGATCCATTGGGTTTTCATTGGCTGGTTTTTCAGTAGATTACCAGGCCTTTCTTCATAGTCCATTGTAGTCTGGAAGCTTGTCTGAAACCTATTCAGCACCACTGATGGGCAGGTGCATATGACGTGCATCGGCCAGTAGTCAAATCTGGATCTCCCCGCATGGAAGGAAAGAACTCCACCATTGAACAACCACTGCCTACTAGTTGATGCTTTGTTCTCTGCTAAAACCGTCGGCCTCTCCCATCTGGCTGCAGCCGGGCCCAAGCCTGAGAAGGCACGAGAGCATCTCGTCTCCCCTAGCATTCCAGGTTTCAAAGCGTTCACTAACACTTACATGGAAAAGGCAGAGCGGAAGTTCAGAGAAACTAAAGCGTCTTCCATACCCCTTGATCCGGCCAGAGCCAAGCTCCACTTTGATGTCCTGGGGCCAGAGCAGGAGGCTAACTGTGTGGGTCCACGCTCAGACCTTTCCCTGTTCCAGCGTTTTCCTTTGCTGGCCAATGCTGTTCCTCCCCAAATGACCCCTGGCTAGCTTTCCCTCCTGACTTAGCACTTCTCGTCCTCTCCTGGTCCCTTTTCCTGTCAGCCGTCACTGACTCTTGGTTTCCTCCTGAAGGGAGTCTCTTTCAACCTGGAGAACTGATTAAAGCTCTCAATGATTCATCTTCATTGGGTACCCTGCTACATTATTTCCAGCTGGCCTATCAACCAGGTGTTCACAGGGGGCTTTGCCATTTCAGCTAATTACATTTTTATAATTTGATATCCTGAGCCACAGACTGAAACTGAAACACAGAGAACTGTTATCTGCAGACATGGAGTCACTCTTCCCCAGTGGCAACTGTAGCACTTAACCACTACAACACTGGAGTTTCCAATCAACACATTCCAATCAATACCACCAGGATTTCCAATCAACACTTCAGTAGGAAAAATAATCCTCTCCTTCCCCCATAAACTATCTACCCTACTTCCTCTCACTTGTCAATGACAACCTTGCCAGAATGAGTAAACACTGGAGGCTGCTTTTGATGAAACAGGGTAAGAAAAATAACGATGATAGCATATATTTGAATAGCATTTTTTAGAAGTATTTTTACATCCATTTAATTAAAACCTAAACCTTGATTCATATCAGAGGCAAAAGCATAGCTATTTCATGTACATGTTTTTAATGACAGAAACCATCACGTTCCTTTGATCTGCCTACCAGCTTTTGAGAACCATGTTTTAGAAATGGGCGGAACTGATACCAGGAGTTGCAAATTATGGCCTGTGGGCCAAATTTGGCTCACTACCTGTTTTTGTAAATAAAGTTTTATTGTAATTCAACCATACTCCTTTGTTTAGGTATTTTCTATGGCTACCTTCATTTTTTTTTTTTTTTTTTTCACCTTCATACCACGGGGGCAGAGTTGGGTTCTGGCGGAAGAGAGTGCATGGCCCGCAGAGCCTAAAATAATTACTATCGGCCCTTTACAGAAAAGTTTGCTGACCCCTGACTGATAGCAAAATGAAGCAGCTTTCACATCACTACTGTGCACATCTCAATACAAATGAAGTAACTTTTGCCTGCAGCTTTGTGGACAGTGTTGTGGTAGAGGAGATGGGGGTGGTAGGGAGGTTTAGAGGCCTAGGCCAAGTAAACAGAAATCTTAAAGTTTTCCGTTCACATCTCTAGGCCAAAACCAACTAAGAAGCTTGAGCCCAGGGTGCTAGAGAGTGAGTTCTGTGAGTGAATATCTTCATTTTGGCACATTCTGTTAGGGCTTCTCAAAGAAGGCCAGGGAGTTCTCAGTGCCAAGCACTGTACCTCAAGGAATCCTGGGAAATAGCCTACTGCCCTCCTTTCTAAAGTCACTGCCAATATTCACTTAAAGGTTTGAAGTCGAGAGCAGGGCACATGCTGGGCAATTTCATACCTCTGTAGGTTTTGGCACCAGGAAGACTTCATTAAGAACCCCTTCAACCCACTTAATCTTCTTAAGTTTGTGTTCCTTTCCCTTTAAAACCTTGGAGTTCAGCGTTACCTTCCCCCCCTTTGACTGCCCACCAGAGTTCTCTCACACAGCAAAGGTCTTGGTTTCCCTCTTTCTTTTCTGGGGACATTTTGCTCACCGGGGTTCTCCTTTCCTTTTTTCAGTCTTGCACGTGAGTAAAAGCCAGGTCTTCCACAGTTAACTGCAGGAAAAGGTTTGCGGGGTTTTTTGGGGGGTTTTTCTTTCCCTCCTCTCCAACTGGAAAATATGAGGCAGATCCTGTTTATGTGTGCTGTAACCTCAAAAGTGGCTGATATGCTGTTGTCATGAAAGAAGAATCCAAGCTGTTCATCCCGCAGTGGAGCAGCAGAGCCTAAATCGGAAAGCCCTCAGGCCCTTCAGGCACAGGCTGTGGAGAGCCCTTTGCTGCTCCCCCAAGGCTACTGGGAAGCCCAAGACAAAGACGTCTGCCTGCTGCTGGGTCTGCTCCCTGCAGTCTGGGAAGAAAAAGGTGTCAGTGTTGTGACTTTATAAGAAATCAAGGACCTTCTTTCCTCATATTAACTCCTCCTCTAAAAATGTAGCCTTTCTCCACTGCTTTCTCTGTAATCTCTTATCTCTTCCAGAAATTCCTTGGAGAGTCTGTTCTACACATTTGGTAAATTGTAATAAAATGAGCTGTCCTTTTTCTGAAAACCAGTAAAAATTCTGCTTTGGGGAATGCATTTTTCTTTTGAGGTTTTGTCCTCAATTTCTTTTTTTTTTAATTGTCTCACTTTCAATGCATGTCAAACATTTAGCTTTCTTTTGAAATTATAGTTGTTTTTTTTTTTTTTTTAATGAAACTGTGTTTATATAAAGCTATTTTAGCCTTTTACATTTTTAGTGCCTTTTTTTTGACTGATCCATGTTAGTTCTGTTTTGTTTGGGTTTGCTTTGAAGGCAAAGCCAGATGACCCTTACAGGATTGGAAACTGTCAGAGGGGAAGTAACTGTGGCTGACCCAAGGTGAAGCACTCCCTGGCCAGCGTTTGCTAAGAGAGCTGATATCAATGCAACATGGTTCCTTTAAAATAACAGATTCACAACGAGACGGGAAGACTAGCCAGAACACACCAATCTCTGCCACGGAAACGGTGCAGAAGCAAGCCACAATCTGGTTCTCATCCCTGTATCCTTCGCCCTACAAAAGCGAAAGATTTATGATAACGAGGCAGAGATTTCACATTTTTTAAGAAGCTTAGATGTTAGGAAGAACCATAATTTGTTCTTCTTTGAACTTCTCTTCCTTTTATAAGTTTTCTTTCCAGGGAGCTCTATTATACTCTTGTAAACCTTTTTTTTTTTTTTTCAAGATAGTCAAAAGTGAAAGAAGACACAAGTTAGGAGAAGCCATTATAAATTAGGGAGTCTAGAAGGTGGTGGAATTCTAAAGCTGTCATGTGGATTATGGGGCTAGGAAAATGAACAGTTAGTTTTAATTTCTTTAAAACTCTGGCTGACAATTCTTGGGTTGTTGAAACAATAAATATTATAGTTCTCACAGAGTTAAAATATAAGAAAGACCTTTGAATACAGAGCAGTTCGTGGCTCTGCCCTCTGCTACACGTGATATGTTGTACTGAGAAATAATTTAGGATTTGGGGAGGGATCCTCATACCACCATCCTGGTGTGGTGGCCCAGAGGGGACATTTCCATTCACCCATCTCATGTCCATGTCTGCCAAGAGGGCAGATTCAGAATTAGGCCCCAGAGAGGCACCTGTTGCCATTACGTCGATTCCAACTCATAGCAACCCTATAGGACGGAGTGGAATTGCTCCATAGGGTTTCCAAGGAGCCGCTGTTGGATTCGAACTGTCAACCTTTTGGTTAGCAGTGGAGCTGTGCCACCACAGCCATCCTAAAACCACTCTGACCCTCTTTCAAGATGAGCATGGCCAAGACCCATGGGATTAAGCCAGACCCATTTGTAACCTCAGGTTCCTTTTAGGGCCAGCTGTTGTCAGCTTTTTTTCTGCTAAGTGTATATTTTAGGGGGTGGGAACAGTGGAATGGACTCAAGGGCTTTTCTGTTCATACTGATTTAATTTTATGCATGCAGATATTCTCATCTGAGTTGGAATCGACTCCACAGCACTGGGTTTGGTTTTTGGGTTATGCAGATATTATGTCATCCTAACCAGAGGCCAAAGGAGCCCTGGTGGTGCAGTGGTTAAAGCGCTCAGCTGCTAACCAAAAGGTTGGCAGTTTGAACCCACCAGTCGCTTCGTGGGAGAAAGATGTGGCAGCCTGCTTCGATAAAGATTTCAGCCTTGGAAACCCTATGGGGCAGTTCTACTCTGACCTATAAGGTCCCTGGGAGTCAGAATCAACTCCAAGGCAGCGGGTTTGGTTTGGTTGGGAACCAGAGGCCAGTCAGTCATTTCTTGCTCCTGCTCCTGGCTTCTCTGAGTTTTCTCCTTTCTGCTCCCTACCCAATTTTTGTTCTCTCTTTTATTCCCTTTTTTCTCCTTTATTACAGAAGAATTAAATGAAGCATCTGGAATATGAATTAACTTTTTCAGAACAATTGCATAGTATGGCAATAACTAATTATAAGGGCAATTTGTAGACTTGAGGGGTGTTTCATCCCAGGGCTTACTGGCGCCTGACCTTGGCAGTTTCTATCTCTGGACCTCACTTTTGTCATCTATAATACCAGGCCCTTGAACTCCACGTGGTTCTCAGGCTAATTCCCTTTGAGCGTTAGGATTCAGGAGGGCTGAGTCGGGGCTGAGGAATCTCTGTTTTTAATCAGCTCTTCTGGTGATTCTGAGTAGTCAGGTGGTCTTGAGACCTCATTTTGAAGACAGCAAGCTAGAAGATCTCTAAGATCCCTTCCTTCTCTAAAATTCTGTAATCCTGAATCTTCTGTCAACTCAGATGACTTTGTACAGGATTGATCCTTTCTGTAAGTTCATTTTTTCATCGGCCGTATTTATCTTGCCTGGAAAACCCTTAAAATGTAAACAGTAATTTTGACCAGAGTTAAATACCTCTTTCTGTCATTGCTCAGCTGACTTTTATTTCATTCCTTTAATCTCTCATCACATGCCTATCTCTGTACATTTCTTTTCCCTCTGAAGGCCTCTCAGGTGCTTTCATCTTTCTAAAAGAATGTTTGAATCCTGAGCAGAAGCCCAGGCGCTGACACTCGTGGGTACCAGAACTGTGTTGCTTTTTCTCACCTTTCCCACTCTTGTCAGCGTTTGCTGAGGGCCTCTGATGGGTGGCTTGACGGAGGCTTTGTGCCTTGTGGTTTCTGTCACATTGCAAAATCAGGCCTATGTTCTGTGAGTTCCAGTATCCATCCAGTTGCATTTGACTTGCTTTTGAGATTTCATCGACCCCTGAATGTCAGTCTTCTGAGTTACTTTTTCCTGGATGCCTGTACTTCATTGTCCTTTGCCCGTCTGAACTCATGGTACCTTACTTCCCACATTTCTGATCTCCACAGATTAATGTCACTTGGCCTCACCTCTGTCACTCCTACCATTTCCACATTAAAGTGCCATCTCAGGAACTTATTAATGTAATTTCTCCTCAAGGTTTCAGGTCATTAGCAAAGTGATTCAATGAGATCATGTATGTAGCCTGGGCCACATCTAGGCATAGTTGGTGTTTTATGGCTCTGTTTTCATTTCTTGCCTGGTATTGTGCCCTGTATAGTTAAGGATACAATACAGGCCAAGGCTAATTTTAAAATTACAGTTCAAACAGGATATGTTTCCCCTCAAAAGACCCTTTGCTGCTCCACATGAGAAATGAAAACTTTCATTTGGTTAAAGAGGCCTTTCAGTACAAGACTGGCCAGGATACACTTACATAAGGTTGTTTGCAGGTTCTGGTTAGGTCTCTTTAGGTCACAGAGAGAGCTGTGTTTTGACGTCTGCATTCTTGGAAAGAGAGTGGATGCTGAGACAGCTGTTTCTTGGGGTGCAAAGACCTTAAGAAAAGCAAACGTTCACCTTCTATTCATAGGTTCCAAGCACATGGCAATACACCATCATGCAGACTCCCTCAGCCGTCATCCACGTGAGCTCCCACACAGGGATACACTGTATTCTTAAGAAGTAGACTCAACAGGGGCAAGGACCAGAAGGCAGGAGGAGACAGGAAAGCTGGCAATGGGGAACCCAAGGTCGAGAAGGGGAGAGTGTGGACATGTCGTGGGGTTGGCAACCAGTGGCACAAAATAATATGTGTATTAATTGTTTAATGAGAAAACGAATTTGCTCTGTAAACCTTCATCTAAAGCATAATAAAATAAAAGAGAAGTAGACTCATTCATCTTCTCTATCTTACAAGCTGAGAAACAGAAATGTTTGCACTCAGAGTGTTCCAGGTCAGCAACCAGATTCAAAAAATAAAAGCAGTTAATCGTTTAGCTACTAAAGCATGCATGGCTGGATCCAGTCTTCCAGAAGCTTAAAGCACAAAAAGTTAACACACCAGGCAGCGTGTATTTAAGATAAGGAGGCTTTGGGTGATGGGAGAGGGAGAGAGAATAGCATTCCAGGTAGAAGAATTACAAGATAACTTTCCTCCGTAGAAAGGTAACTTAGTTATTAACTTAGAATGTAAATAACACAGAATGAGATAAGTTCGTTAAGAATCATAAGAAATTAAAAAAAAAAAAAAGAGGTTGGGGAAAATGGGTTTCATTTATTCAAACTCTAAAATAGAATGTCAATGGTATCACGGCCAAAGCTAAAAGGTTATTAATTGTACCACCATTATGGAGTTATGGTATTTATCCCTTAGAATTAGGCTTTTAAAAAAATAACGATACTGTTATCTGGTACTGGTTTGGCGACACTGTCCTTTCGAGTGCTTAATACTTGTTGACTATGAATATTACATTTGGAGTTCTTTATGTCCTTGGTTGCAGTGAAGTGATATTTATGTTATCACCTCATAGAAGAACTTATTTTGTAGCTCATGAAAACTCAAAAGAGAGATTTTATCATGCCAGCAAAAAAGCAGATGGGGGAGGGGCTAGATATAGGCAATATCACGTCTGGTTATTAAAATACTTTGTAAGGGTGTGGATTCAGAGCAGTCTTCCAGACCCTTCTGAGTCACTGCAGGGCTCTATTAGTTTATTTGGGGTTATGTAAATTCCTAAAACATTGGATACCTGTATTCACATTTCAGAACAAAAATAAGTTCCATGGTAAATCCCAGATTTGGAGACTTACCGCCGTCTTACATTTTCAGTGCCTCTTTATTCTTTTGGTACCCTAAAACAAAACCAAGGTTTGATAGCCCCAGTATTTAATAACTCACATAGAATAAAATAAACAAGGATATAGGGTGCTTTGTTTTTCTTTCTTTCTTTCCTTCTATTAAATTATAACGCATTCACATGTGGTATAATATCTCTATCAAATGTTCCCATGGCATGTTGAGCAACAGAGTAGAAGCTTGAAGGAGGCTGATGAAACAACTCAGAATTCACCATGGGAGAAATTAAATGCATCACAAAGTTAGCACTGTCTCAACTTTGGATCTTCTGCAACCACTTCTAACTTTCAAAAGCTGGCTTGTTGTTGTTTGGTGCCGTTGTGTTGCTTATGACTCATAGCAACCTTATGTACAACAGAGGGAAACACTGGCGGGTCCTGCACCATCCTCACAATCGTTGTTATGCTGGAACCCATAGTTGCAGCTACCATGACAGTCCACCTCTTTGAGGATCTTCCTCTCTTTCGCTGACCCTCTATTTTACCAAGCATGATGTCCTTCTCCAGAGATTGGTTCCTCCTGATAACATGTCCAAAGTATGTGAGATGAAGTCTAACCGTCCTTGCTTCTAATAAGCATTCCGGCTATACTTCTTTCAAGACGGATTTGTTCGTTCTTCTGGCAGTCCATGGTATATTCAGTAGTCTTCGCCAACACCACATTTCAAAGGCATCAGTTCTTCTTTGGCCTTCCTTATTCAATGTCCAGCGTTTACATGCATATGAGGCAATTGAAAACACCATGGCTTAGGTCAGGAGCACCTTAGTCCTTGAAGTGACATCTTTGCTTTTTAACACTTTAAAGAGATCTTTTGCAGTAGATTTGTCCAATGCAACGCATCATTTGATTTCTTGACAGCTGCTTCTATGGGCGTTGATTGTGGATCCAAGTAAAATGAAATCCTTAACAACTTCAATCTTTTCTCCATTTATCATGATGTTACTTACTGGTCCAGTTGTGAGAATTTTTGTTTTCTTTATGTTGACAAGCTAGCTTAGAGCTAAAAAAAGAAAAGAAAAAAAAAATCCCCTCTAAGCTAGCTTCTCTCTCTCTTTCTCTTTCTCCCAAAGCTAGCTTAGAGAGGATTTTTTTCTTTTAATAACTCTAGAGTTTTGACTATGACCCCTGGGCAGACTGTCTCTTTAGAGAATGTTGATCAAAATTTAGCGAACATCAGAATCACCTGAGGAATGTGTTAAAATGCAGATTCCCAAGTACCCTTGGACAATTCCAATTCTATAGGAAAGATGGAGCCCAGGAACCTACATTTTAACTAGTGCCCTTGGTGATACAGATATAGGTGATCTGTGCACCACATTTTGAGAAATCTAGGCTCATCTCCCCTCCTACCAATCCCAGAAAGGATGAAACTGGTAAGGCTTGAAGGATTGACACCTTGTCAAGGCACCACAATGGCAAGAAGCAGTTGAAGTGGCAGGGAGACAGTATTTGGGTTCATCAAATAATGACAGGTTGGTGACATTTTTTGGGCTAAACTAATTCTTTATTTAATTGAGCTGGAAGCTTTGCAAGGACAGATATGGGATGTTATCGTTTTTCACCAGTTAGTTATTACCCAAATAAGGCATGGACTGATTTTTCTGAGCTTGTTCCTAGTTGGGGATAGATGTATGTGTTTTCCTGCCATGGTTACCAAAACAGTCCATTTGGAATTGGCTCATACTGCTGCCCTAAAGTGTGAGTTTAGAATATAAATTGGTTTTACGTCTGTGTTTATAAGGACTCCTTTATAAAGGGAGTCACATATTTCTGTCATTCATCATTTATTTATTCAATAAATGTCTATTGAATATCTGGTGTGAGGAAGGCATTGTCCTAGGCACTGTCGACAGCCAATGTTATATCCATCAGTTTTGCTGATATTTCTCGCCCCTTTCGATAGGGTTAGGTGGTCCTTACATTTAGAAAAGAATTGCTGGAATCCAGACCATGGTCCATAACCCTTTCTCAAGATGAAGTTTTACCTAAGCCGCCCAAGAGCCCTTCTGCTCTTGGAATCTTCAAGAGATGATGATTCTCTAGTACAGTGTACAGCCTGACATATTTTTCTACATAATGTTAATCCATCTTGATATAATTAAAGAAAACATTCTCTTTTTTTTTTTTTGTCAGCAGTAAAGATGGAGAGCAATGGATAACCTTTCATATAAAACAGGTTGTATACCACAGTTTATTATTATCCAGCAGATATTCTAATGGTTAATTTGTGTCCTTGGAAACCTACCAGTATTCTTTGAAAGCCCAGTGTCATGCTCTTGGGCAGACTTTAATCTTGACTCTCAATGCCAGCTTCTTCAAAGAGTCTGATTGTACTTGGCACTTCTTATCTTCCACGTATATTTATGTAGAAAGATCTTTCTGTGCGTAATTTAGGGATTAACTGCTTGTTTATTTTCACAAGGATTCCTAGGTTTGGGGCTGAGATCTCCCTGGAGTTTGGCCTCTGCACTCTATTATTTGCCTGAAGTCCACGCCAGCTTAGTTGGATTTTATTAGTGTGACAGTCACAAAAAGCCCTCTAGGAAGCAAATTTTTTTTAGTATACATTATCACAAGCCAATAATAGAATGTCCTCCTGGATGGTCAAGCTGTTTCAGGATACCATGTTGCTGCATATAACACATCTTTTTTAATTATTAATGTCTCTTCTTGGTTGTTTTGGGCAAGGTTTCTCAGGGGATGCTGGTAACGTCTGAGGCCAGATAATTCTCTGTTGTGGAGGTAGGTAGTTCTGTGCATTGAAGGATGTTTAAGTAGCACCCCTGCCCTCTACCTGCTATATGCCAGTAGCACCTTCCAGCAGTGACAGTCAAAAATGTCTTCTGACATTGCCACATGTCCCCTGGGGACAAAATCACCTCCAATGGAGAACCACTCTTTCAGAGATTGAGCGTGGCCTGTTTAGACTAAGTGCTATCTGAAAGGGAATCGTGCCAATGTCTTATAATATTCCCTCCCTATCTTTCAGGAAGTGCTACATAATATTCTAAAAGTTAAGTGCACAGAGATGGTTTCAGTTCCAGTTAATCTTTAGAATGGAATTGCAAAATACAAAGGCTTTTGATTCTTCATTATGTTGTTTATAAAAAGCCAAGAACATTATTATTAAAGAGTCATAAAGTATGATGCATAGAATTTTTAGAATAAAATCTATTCTGTTTAATTAGTTGATATAAGCTGCACCTGTAAAAATAAATACCATTTAGTACTTCTACCACCTGTCTGTCATTTTGTAGTACTGTAGTGGCTTGTGTGTTGCTATGATGCTGGAAGCTATGCCACCAATATTTCAAATACCTAGCAGTGTCCCCCATGGTTGACAGATTTCAGAGGAACTTACAGACTAAGGCAGGCCTGGCTATCTCCTTCCAAAAATTAGCCAATGAAAACCTTATGGATCACAAAAGAACACTGTCTAACTCTTTGCTTTGCATTAGATTAATCTCTAGAGGAGGACATCACGTTTGGTGACATAGGGAGCCAACGTGGGCATAGGAGACCCTCAGTGAGATGGATTAGCACAATAGCCACAAATGATGGACTTGAACATGCTGGTGATTGTGAGGACGACACAGAATGCGGCAGTGTTTATTCCGTTGTAAGTAAGCTCACCATGAGTTAGAGTCGACTCGACAGCAGCTAATTACAGCAATAATTTAGTACTTATATGACTCATAGTCAAGAATTTACAAACACAGTATAGTAAAAACTTAAAGGAGCTCATTTCTACTGTTGGGGAAAAAGAAAGTCAAAACTAAATGAGAAAAATCACTTTCACTCTAACTTATAGCTTAAGATGTAACTAGGCTGGTATTTAGTTAATGGTTTTTATTCTCTTCTATCAGTGAGAAGTTATTAATTTCCAGGAATTTCTTGGAGAAGACAGCCTATAATATCTGAGTGAGGTATAACCCAGCTTTCAAGGCCCCAAGCAACAGCATGGTGTTCATATTTCTGGTCAAAAGAATGCAGCTGTGGGGAACGGGGTCCCACAAGGTAGCCATTTTTTGGATACAGTCAAGCTCCAGCAAATTTTCTTTAGGGAGACTTTATAGACACACTCAGACACACCCATTTTTTTTTTTTTTTTAATACCCTTGCTTAAATTTATCATTACATGTTTCTGTTTCTGTGAGGTCCATAAATGTCACAGAATCTGCTTGTCAGCATGATTGTCAAAGACTTACCCTTGTTGATTTAAGACACCACCTAGTTCAAAGAGATATAATTCACCCTCTGGGGTTCGTTTTGTGAGAATAACCTATTGTACATTCCAGAATCTGTAGAATTAACTTGCTCGTGGTTGCGAAAGAATAATAAATGGAGAGCTCTTGCTGTTGTGGTTTTCTTTAATGTTTAGTGAAGTTCGAGTTTAATCTAGTAATTTGGAATGTAAACTTTTCACTAGCTATACTTATGAAATTACAATGAAGTGTTCTTCCAGTCTTTAGCAGCAGTTAAAAACTCTAAAATATTGTGTATGGGATTTTACTGTTCAAAGTCAGACATGTTGGTAGTTGGTACAAGGTCAGAGTTGTCTAGAAAATGATTCAAAGACTTTACTTGATGCCTCAATGTAGACGCTCCAAGATATTTAACATAAGAATTAGCTAAGTAGTTTTCATTATCACAGGAGTGCTTGAACATATAGCTACTTTTTTTTTCTTTCTTTCTTGACCAACTAGTTAACTGCCAAAGGATTATTTTAGATGAGCAGCTCTCAAAATATGGTCCTGGAAAACCAGCATAAACATCATCTGGGACCTTGTTAGAAATGCAAATTCCCAGGCCTAATCCCAGGCCTTCAGAGTCAGAAACTCTGAGGCCCAGCAATTTGTATTTTAACAAGTTCTTTGGGTGATTCTGATGCCTGGCAAAATCCGAGAACCATTGCTTTAAACAACCACAATCACTGTGACTTTTTTTTTCCTCCCTGATTAGGTGTTTCCTGTCCCTAATGACAAGGACCCCTGGTGACACAGTGGTTAAAGCCACCAACTGCTAACAGTTGTTGGCGGTTCAAAACCACCAGTTGTTCCTGGGGAGAAAGATGTGTCAATCTGCTTCCATAGAGATTTACAGACTTGGAAACCCTACGGGGTCACTATGAGTCACTATCGATTCGACAGCAGTGGGTTTGGTTTGGTTAATGCCATTAAAAACAAATGCTTTTTTTTTTTTTTGCTAAGAAGCAAATATTATTTGCTTAGAAGCCTGCCTCTTTATTTACTTCGAAATATGATGTCTATATTTATTGTCACATTAAAAAAAGGTACCAGAATAATCAGTCTTAACCGAGTTGTGTTTGCAACTTCATACAAATTTTTGAAGATGACCATTTCTTTGGTTCTTGCCATAGAAGTTCTACAGTAGCTTTTGATCAAAAGTAATAAGGTTATGTACCTAATTATCAAAATAAAAATGATGGATCCTGAAGCTGACAACTGGTTTACAAAGAACAGTTCACCAGGTCATAGTTAAGTTGTGTTATTCCTTTCATAAAATAATGACAATGCTTGTGTTAAGACTCTAGTTACTCCGCTACCCTCATGCCAGCAGGAAGGGGCTCTGTTTTAAAGGCAAACCTTGGGCCTTGTGGCCCACCTCATTTGCATGCCTCGGCTTCTAGATTCTGCCTTTATACCAGAGTTAACCACAGCCTCCACAGCGTTATCTCATGTACATGTGTAAATAGCCTTAATGCCAACCTTTTGAATGGATCATTTCAAAAGGCCCCATTAGTTGCCCACCTGCTACTTTTTACTACCCCTTTGGGTAGAGATTTTTTTTCATGCTACACATTCAAAAGTAAGTAAATATTTGTAAGCTCAGGCCAACCAAATTGGTTAATTTGGGCCAAAATATGAAATTTAATCAAGGCTGTTTACAAATTTGCATTTTGGGCTCACTTTGAGATATACAGAGGAACTCAAAGAGAACAAGTAAAGCCTTTCAAGGACTCAGTGGTTCCTTTAAAGGGAACAATCACTAAAAATTGGAAGGCAGTGTGGCATTATGGGAAGTAGGAACCTTATGGTCACTGCGTCTTCACGAGAGCTTTATAAACAGGAATTTGTTTGGTTTTACACAACATATTTGACCATATAATCCTAAGTTAGAGAATCACCACCTACGTATAAACATAAGCATGTGCTTATACAGGTGGACCTCACTCCCCACTCACATGTGTTTCTAAAATGTCAGATGAAAACAGAACATTTATAAATCAAAATGTAGATTTTAGGTGGATCATATTATCATCTCAGAGGTGCATATCTTCCTTTTTGAATTTGGGAGCCTTAGAGGCACAGTTGGAAACCCTGGTGGCCTAGTGGTTAAGAGCTACAGCTGCTAACCAAAAGGTTGGCACTTTGAATCCAGCAGGCGCTCCTTGGAAACCATATGGGGCAGTTCTACTCTGTCCTACAGGGTCGCTATGAGTCAGAATCAACCTGACAGCAAACGGTTTGGGTTTTTTGGTTTTCAGGTATCTAAGGAGCCTTGGTGCTGCAGTAGTTAAAGCACTCAGCTGCTAACCAAAAGGTGAAAGATGTGGTAATCAGCTTCTGTAAAGATTTACAGCCTTGGAAATGCTATGGAGCAGTTCTGCTCTGCCCTATAGGGTTGATATGTGTTGGAATCGACTCTACGGTAGTGGGTTGGATTTGGTTTAGGTTTAAGTATCTAACATTGTAAAAAAACTCATTGCTGTTGAGTCGATTCTGACTTATAGTGACCCTACAGAACAGAGTAGAGCTGCCCCATAGAGTTTCCAAGGAGTGCAGTATGGTGAAAAAAAAAAAATTTTTTTTTTTTTGTCTCAGCTAATGCTTCTCGGCTAAATCCTATCCCCTAAAGCAACTGTTCACACCCCTGGCTACTCAATAGAATCACAAAAGGAAGTTGAAGACTATTGATGCCAGGACACAACCCCAATAGACTGAATTAGAATCACTGGGGATGCAGTTGTTTCAGAAGAGTTTGAAGTGATTTTACTGTGCAGCTAGGTTGATACCCGTGGTCAGCCTGAAGAGAACATTAATATTTTAGAAAAGTTGGTTGTAGTGCATAGTGTGACTATAAATTATTGAGACTATTTCACACCAAGATGGCTGGTGTTTTATGTCTCCTTCCTCTTAAGAATTCATTTCTCCTTTTGTCTCAGAAGCAAAACTTGTTCTTATGCCTCTCTCCGTGATCGCCTTTCATCCTTTATCTTAGCACATCCCTAAGGTGTGTGCAAATACATTCTCAAGCATAGGCTTTCCAATTCTCACGAGAGAACTAAGTGCCTTCCCTCCAACTGACAAGCTTCTGAAGCATTCTTCAGCCACCTCAGTGTTCTGTCATTTTTGTCTGTCCCCTGGGAATCAGAGGTATGCATGTTGACAACCTCTTCCTAAATGTTCAGATAAGTTACATATGTCTTTTATTCACTTGGTGTTTCCCTGGAGACCTCCACTAGCAGGAAAGAAGGAGGTTATTTTTTCATGAAGCTGGATTTTAATGGATAACTTAGCTCTGGGTTAGATTCTTTGACATATCCAAAACCCAAAAACCCGTTACTGTCAAGTCGATTCTGACTCAGAGTAGAACTGCCCCATAGAGTTTCCAAGGCTGTAAACCTTTTCGGAAGCAGACATCTTTCTCCCACAGAGCAGCCAGTGGGTTGGAACTGTCGACCTTTTGGTTAGCAGCCAGAGTGCTTAATCAGTGTGCCACCAGGGCTCCATTTGGCATATAGGTCTTCACTTTTAATATAGAGGGTCATGAGTTTAGTCACTGGACAAGTTAATCAAGTGGCTACTATTCTTTTTTTTTTTTTTTTAATTTTGTGCTTTAAGTGAAAATTTACAAATCAAGTCAGTCTCTCATACAAAAATTTATATACACCTTGCTATGTACTCCTAATTGCTCTCCCCCTAATGAGACAGCAACACTCCTTCCCTCCCCTCTCTCTTTTTGTGTCCATTCCACCAGCTTCTGACCCCCTCTGCCTTCTCATCTCCCCTCCAGCTAGGAGTTGCCAACATAGTCTCATGTATCTGCTTGATCCAAGAAGTTCATTCTTCACCAGCATCATTTTCTATCCCATTGTCCAGTCCCATCCCTGTCTGAAGAGTTGGGTTTGAGAAGGTCTGGGGGCCACGACCACCAGGGTCCCTCTAGTCCAACTCAGACCATGAAGTCTGGTCTTTTGATGAGAATTTGGGGCCTACATCCCACTGCTCTCCTGCTCCCTCAGGGGTCCTCTGTTGTGCTCC
Organism: Elephas maximus indicus; assembly: GCF_024166365.1. Lineage (NCBI taxonomy): Eukaryota > Metazoa > Chordata > Mammalia > Proboscidea > Elephantidae > Elephas > Elephas maximus. Next base: position 70,844,827 of record NC_064836.1, read on the forward strand.
CTGTCAGGGCAGTCGTCGGTTATAGTGGCTACTATACTTTAAAAGTACATCTGCGTTTGGATAGAATATGATTCGTGTTAGAGAACTAAGCTTGACGTTTGGTTTCCTCCAGGTAAGAAAAAAACTTTTAATGAAATGAACGTGTACTTTATGCAGCAAACTTGCATCAAGCATGTACCAAAGTTGCTTTTCCTTTCTGGCAGTAGTAGAGAATCTTGGACCTGCCACTTGGCTGCTTCATTTTATTCATCAAGTAGTTAACCTACTGAGCTGATTAGTGGAATGAATCAGTCATTGTCAGTACCACAGATGAAATGGATGGAATAGGCACAGAGTTAATTTTGCTTTTCTGAATATCAACATCATTGATTATACCATTTCTAGTGCTGCCACTGGAAAACACCTTAGACTCAGTCGCCTCTTCTTTCTCTAATACTGTGTGGAGCAAAAACCTGGTCCCACTCATCTCTATTTTTATCATTTATGTCTTAGTTATCTAGTGAGTTGTTTCCTGTTTTGGGCAATTAGGAATAAAGCCATTGTAAATGTTCATGTACAGGTTTTTAGGTGAATGTAAGTTTTTATTTCTTTTGGGTATTTCTCTAGGGGTGGGATTGCTGGGCTTTATGGTTAATGCCAACTTTATAAGGAAATGACAAACTGTTTTCCAAAGTACCTATACCATTTTAAATTTTCACCAGCAGCATATAAAAATTCCATTTGCTCCACATCTTCACCAGCAGTTCATATTGTCAGTGTTTTTGTTTGATTGCTTATTTGTTTGTTGGGGGGGGCAGCGGGGGGAGTGTTTTCTTTTCTCTTGTTTTTTAGCCATTCTAGAACAATAGTGGTATCTCCTTGTGGTTTTAATTTGCATTTCCCCAGTGACTAATGATGTGAAAAAAATGATGTACTTACTTGTAATCATGTATATTCTTCAGTGAAACATCTGTTCACATCTTTTGCTCATTTTTTAAAATGAATTGCTTGTTTTCTTATTATTGAATTTTGAGGTTTCCTTATATCCTGGATACAAATCTTTTGTTGAATACATGATTTGCAAAGTTTTTTTTCCAAGTCCGTGGCTTGCTTTTTCATTCTCTTAACAATGTCTTCTGCAGAGGAGAAGTTTTTAATTTTGATCAAATTCAATTTATCAATTTCTTTTATGGATTAAGCTTTTGGTATCATACCTAAAAAATCTTTGCCTAACCAAAGGTCACAGAGATTTACTCCTAGTTTTCAACTAGAAGTTTCAGGGTGTTTTTTTGTTTTGTTTTGTTTTGTTTGTTTGTTTTTCAGTATATCTATAGGTTTTGAAAGTGCACTTTGTCTTTTGCGTGGAGCTTGTTGGGATGGAGGAGGCCATGAAGGGGAGAGGTTCTCATTATGTGTGTTCCCTGACCATCCCTGAGCCAGATCAAAAGCCTGAGTTCATATGGAAAAAAAAGGTTCCTATCTGAAATGACTAGATTTCCAACGTAACCTTTAGACATTATGGAATGAAGGCATCGTGACCTGTCAAAAATAAAAGTATTGCAGTGGAGTAAGTTCTTACTGTCAAAGGAAATACATCAAAGCTTGGCTAATAAGTGGGCTGATACTTTTCTGGTTGCAAAATAAGTTTCTAAAACCTAAATCTTCCCCTTATACACTTGTGGAAAATAAATATTTTAAACATTGATGTTTCATAATAAATTGGCAAGAACACAGTCACATTTTTTAAAACATGTTGAAACTCAGTCATTTTCCCAAAGTCTTACATGGCCATCAAGTTTGGGGCTTCCTTTTCTCACGTCTTTACACTTTTCTCTCTCTTTCCCCGTTCATTCTCTCCCACTGGACGGCACTGGGTTTTTTTAGTCTCCTGTTGCTCTTTCTAGCCCTGACTTACATGTTCATGTCCTTTTTTTGCCTGAGAATTTTTTCTTCCTATTTTTCTTCTCCATCTGACCCACTTTTTATAAAATCTCTTAATTTACTACAATATGGAACCAGTTTCTTTTCCCCATGAAGTATTTATTAAATGAGGTCTTTTTTTCCCCTTTTGTGATTTAAACATTGCTTATTTGTTTTGCCCTCTGACTCAGAAATTTTTTTAAAAGCACCAATTAAGTCACTGTTCACATGCACATGAATCAATCATGGTTTACACTGTCCTGAGAGAAAGTAATTTTGGATGAAATAAGAAAGTTTCTCTAACTGTTGCTCCCTAAAGCATCAACGTTAGAAAGTATCACAACCAAACCAAACCCGTTGCCATCGAGTCAATCCTGACTCATAGAGACCCTATAGGACAGAGTAGAACTGCCCCATAGGGTTTCCAAGGAGCGGCTGGTGGATTCGAACTGCCAGCCTTTTGTTTAGCAGCCAAGCTCTTCCACTGCACCACCAAGGCTCCAGAAAGTACCATAGAGGATCATTTTATTCATTTCTCTGAGAGTAAAGTATCCCAGATTAAAAATGCATCTAACGTAGTTAACTTTAGAGCTGTAACCCAGAAAAGCCGGTGCCATGTAGACATGCCTATTTTGCTACTACATTCCAATGTCTAGGCCTTGTTTTCAATAGCTGAAAAAAATTTAGAAATTGTATTGATTTGCTTTCCAATTCTGTGAATATATTTGCCCTTAAAAGAATGATTATTTAGGATTCATTTACATTTTCCTAATGCTTCTATATGCATATGCACAAGCTAAACTATCCAGGAAATTTACTTGGTTCTCCAGTTTTTTTTCTACTCAATAATACTGGCTAATTTCCCCAAATTAAATTTCTTCTTCAGTTTCACTAACTTTATACAAGTAAGGGATTAACTTAACAAAAAGCCTTAAAGAGTAGACAGATGGAGATAGGTTTTTCTCCATTTTCTATAGGTTAGACCCTCATTTTGAGCAGAAAGTTTATCAAGCAGAAAACATTTCAGAAATAGTCATGCCTTAGTTTGATAGAGTGGAACCATTATTGTTGTGAGTTGCCATCAATCCTGCCAACAGTATATACAATAGAATGAAATGTTGTCCCGTCTTGTGCCATCTTCATGAATGTTGGTATGTTTGAGTCCATTGTTACAGTTATTGTGTCAAGCCATCTCATTGAGGGTTTCTCTGGTGTTCACAGACCGTTCACTTTACCAGCCATGATGTTCTTTTCTAGCAATTGGTTATTGTCGTTGATGTATCCAAAGTAAGCTAGGAATTGACTCCATGGCAACGGTTTGGTCAAGGAATTAAATAAAAAATACAATTGATTGCAAAGTAAGCTAGCCGAAGTCTTGCCATCCTTGCTTCTAAGGAGCATTCTGGTTGTATTTCTTCTGAGACTGGTTTGTTCATTCTTTTTGGCAGTCCAGGGTATATTCAATATTCTTCATCAACACCTCAGTTCAAACGCATCGATTCTTCATAATTGGCATTGGTTCTTTATATGGTATTCTATGACTAAATCGTTTTTGCTGATGCCTTACCTTTGAGGGAAAACATAACCTCTCTATGGAAGTAGTATAATATAAATACCAACCTCATTAGGCACTTGCATCATCACCCATTGTTCCTTAGTAATCTTGAAGAGAAGACCTCCCCCCCCCGCAATAAATAACTGAGGAAGATTACAGACTTTTTAAATAGCACGTTGCGATAGGAACAGCTATATTCTCGTCTCCATTTTGCCACCTCCTAGCGAGGTGACCTGGAGCAAGTCATCTCATCTTTCATTTCACATTTCCTTGGCTGTGAAATATAGGGATTAAGTTAGGTGATCTCTAAGATTCTGTTCAGTTCTAAACACATTTAGAGGTGGGAGGTGGAACTCACACACTTATCTTCCCTATCCCATAAAAAGCCACCCTAAAACCAGCCAGCTTTTCTCATAATAGAAGTAGCAGTGTATGTAGCCACATAAAGCCTTATTCACATTTTCTCAAAGTTCCTGGCTCAGCTATTCCATTTTTGTGGTTGCCTCCTGGAGCTTTCCATGGAGGGCTTGCTCCAGGGCAGCTCCTTGGACTGGGAGGCACTCCGTGAACCCCACTTCTAGAAAAGCCCAGGGCAGAGAGGCCTTTGTCTGCACTGGTCAGTTGTTGCAGATGTTTTGCTGTTGTTTCCTTCAAGCTTCACATGTAATTGTCCTACTCTTCTAAGTCTTTAATATAGTCAAGGGAACATTAGCTCACTGAAAATCATTGAAAACACCTTTTGGAAACATGTAGCTGGAAATACAAGCATGGGATTCAGTCATGCTGATCGTGGTTTTTCAAGGAAGAGGTTATTCCTCTACCTTGTAACATTTTCTAATAAATTTAGAGAAAGCAGTTCCACCTCAGATTTTCCAAGTCATAGACTTTTAGAGCAAGACGAGGCCATTAGATATGTGACTTGCCTAGATCCTCCCAGCTGGTAGGTTGTAAAGCTGTTCCTGGGTGCCCTGCCAGGGCTCTTTCTCTGCACCAGCCACCTCGGGCTTTCCAAAGCCACGCAGATGCCCTGGGTCTCGGTCATGATCTCACTAGCACTGCCCATTGCCTAGCCCCTGCCTCACTCTAAGCATGAGTTAAGTCAAAGGGAGGAATGAAAACCCATCCCTACCAAGTCAACTCTGACTCATGGTGACCCTATAAGACTGGGTAGAACTGCCCCACAGGGTTTCCAAGACTGTACGTAATCTTTCCGGAAGCAGACTGCCGCATCTTCGTCCTGAAGAGCCGCTCGTGGGTTTGAACCACCTACCTTTCAGTTAGCAGCCAAGCAGTTAATGGCTGCACCACCAGGGCTTCGTAGCCCACCAAATGATAAGGTAAACTCTTCTCCAGAGGAAGTTGCACAACTTCTCTGGCCGCCGCTCTCCAGGAGCTTTTGGTAGGCATGCCAGTGCTGACAAGGCAGGCCTGTCCCAGGGAGTGTGGTGTCTCCAGTCCTCCCCAGAGCTTGCCTGCTTCATTCCATTCCATGTAGTCTAAAGTATATTTTAAGAAAACTTGCACTAGGTCCAGAGGTTAAACATTTGCAAGGCAACATGGGATTACAATTAATTTTAACCCAAGGTGATTTGGAAAATGTCATTCCCGGAACCCTACCTTTGAGGTGTATGTGTGTGTATGTCCACCCTTCTCTCTCACAAGCCAAATGCTTTTATAAATCAGCTTTAGGAAATTTGACTGGGAAGAGCTCTTACTTTATGAGGGAGGGAGTATGGTGTGGGCAATGGTGTAACAACGCAAGAACATCCAGTTTTAAAGATAATATTTAAACGCTTGGCAGCACATGGCTCCTACCATATTCCCAAGTAGTCAGCATCATAAATTATTCTGTCACTAGAAGTATAAACATGTTCTGACTTAAGTGCCAACTTTAAAAAGCATACTGGCTACTCAATTTTCCAGATAACCCTTATATTTGAACCCACTTGATCGTCCTAAGTTCCTGTCTCTGGCATCACTGGTAGAGAAGAGAAAGACTATTGGAAAACTAACGTATCATTTGGCACAAGCTAAATCCTGCTTTCAGGCATTTTCCAGCATTTTTCATACAACAGAATTCTTTGTTCAATAATCCCTCTCCTAAGTTAGAGGTATGTTGTTGTGATTCCATGTCAGGCCTGAATAAATATTAATTGAAATTTTATACCATGGTGGTTAAGAGCTTTTGTTCTGAGGCCAGATTGCTCAGGTTAGAATCTTAATTTTGATTCGTACTAGCTGTGTACTAAGCAAATTGGTTAACCACTCTGGGCCTCAGTTGTGCGGCAGCTGTCAAATGAAGATGGAAATATTAATACCTACCTCATAGGATTATGAGTGGTGACCTTAAAAAGTGGACTTTCATGTACTCCTAAAGAATTTTGAAAAACTGTACACTTCTTCACACATTTTTAAGTTGGAATCTAAAAGTTTTCATTACAGGTTTCAAAGTTTATTTTTGTTAATAGGATATATAGAAGGATAAGTATTCCATAACATGAAATAAGATGAGGATTGATTATAATTGAAGTAGTTGATATGATTTGATAAAATAGGTTTTATGTACCTTGTTGAATAACACACACAGAATTGAAAAGAAACCATGAAAAAAAGTTATCTATATGTTTTAGCTATGTATTTTGAAAAAAATTAATATCCCCAGAAAACATAAAAATAGTATGTAAAATTCGGAATTCAGAACATCTCAGCACTGACCAGGCTTCACCCTTAACAAACATAGGTATAAGGCAGAAAAGACAGGACCCTTGCTGGTTTAAGGTACCCCGATTAAAGCACATGTCCCTGAAACCAGTCATTTTTTCAGCCATAATGTATTTTGGATTCCAAGAAGTTTGCGTGCCTCTAGACAATGAACCAGAGAGCCCTGCTGGTGCAATGGTTAAGAACTCAGCTGCTAACCAAAAGGGTGACAGTTCAAATCCACCAACTGCTACTTGGAAACCCTATGGGGCAGTTCTACTCTGTCCTACAGGGTCACTATGAGTTAGAACACCTGGACAGCAATGGGTTTGGTTTTGATTAGATAATGAACTATATTAAGATTTGTGCTGAGTGAGAAGTTTGCCTTTTGTTAGTAAAGTAGAAGGATTAATTTGGATGCAGGTGTGTTTTGGGGCAATTGAAGAAAAAAAAAGTGCAAATGAAATTTAAGATTAGAGTCTAAACACCAAAAAACCAAACCCATTGCTGTCAAGTTGATTTCTACTCATAGCGTCCCTGTAGGATGGAGCAGAACTGCCCTGTATGGTTTCCAAGGAGCGCCTGGTGGATTCGAACTGCCGACCTTTTAGTTAGCAGCCGTAACTCTTAACCACCATGCTACCAGGGTTTCCAAGTTAGAGGCCAATTTCCTTAAAACGCTCTCTCATGTGCACACCTTTCAAAGTCTTTACATACCCAGTACACGTACCCCTGTTTGAAGACCACTGGTTATGAAGGTCAAATGAGTCAATACATGTTAAGCTCTTAGAAGTCTCTCTTGGTACACAGTAAGCACTGAATGAATTGAAGTTATTACAGGTATTACTATCATTATTCTTCGGCTCATCCTTCAGAAAGAATTATTTGTAGCCACTCTGAGTTCCTACTTTGTCCTTAGGTCGTGTCTACCTGCATTTAGCGTCCTTTTAGAATTAAGTGACTAAGCATCAGAAAAATTCATTACCTCAGAGTTAGAATCATGATTCCATTTTTCTTGTAAGACAGTGTTCACGCCAGATGTAACTGCTGGGATTTTCTTGTCAGATATCATTCAGTTTGGCTATCCGTAAATGTCTTATTCTCCTGGAAAAATGTAACTTTCTCTTTGTATGGATTCAGCCTGGTGCTAAAAGTCCCCTAAATTGGGAATCCATGAGGTTTCCTAAGTACCTTAAGAGATTAGACGGCACTAGATAACTAAGAAATAAGAAGAACAGAAAAAACTGAAGTGTGAACTTGAAAAAGAAGGGATAGCGCTTTTTGAACAGAATCTCCACACTAGCCACCAGGCCACTTATAATCTCAAAGTCAAGACGGGGCCCTGGCCTAACACATAGCCGCGTGACAGGAGTTCAGTTTATGTCATTAGAGCTTAGTTCTGCGCTTAGAGATGACTTCTTCCTCCTCTTACATAAATAACTTTTAAATTACCCAAACACTACATGTTCTTTGTAGAAAAATTCCGATAATCCAAAAGAAGAAAATAGAAGGCACAGATTCTCTCTGCCAAAGGATAAACATATCTTCTTACTTCTTCCTTTTTTTAGTTAAATGTTTTATTTTGAGATAATTGTAGATTCATACACTAGTGAGAAATATTGCAACACTTATAGTACAATATCACAACTAGGATATGGACATCGCTGCAGTCAAGATACAGAATGTTTCCAACACCGCGGGGATCCCCCGTTTCCCTTTTACGCCATACCTAGTTCCCTTCCGTCCCCCCACCCCCTTCTTAACCTCTGGCAGCCACTGATCTGTTCTCCATTTCTATAATTTTGTCATTTTTAAAATGTGTAAATAGAATTAGACAGTATATAACCTTTAGGGATTGGCTTTTTTCATTCAGTATAATTCTCCAGATGTTGATCTAGACTGTTGAGTATATCAATCGTTTGTTATTTTTTATTCCATGGTATGGCTGTTCCACAGTTTGTTTAACCATTTACTTGCTGAAGGACATCTTGTGGAAGGATGGAAGGATTGTCATAGCTATGTCGTGTGTGTGTGTGTGTGTTTAGATGGACCCAGTGTTATTGCCTTATAAAAACAGACACCTAATGACTGTGTAATTATTCTGGCTTTGAATTTTCTTGGTTATTCAGTAAATGTCACAAAGACGTGGTTTTTACATTTTTACCAATGCAGGATTGGGCTTCAATAGCAACAAAACATTCAGCTAAGATACGGCCTTCCAAGCTGCAATGGATATATTACATTTTTTATGAGTAGTATCAACAGCCTATTAGTCCAGGTAATAATAATTTTTAATTTTTAGAAAGGCACACTACATTGCCACTGGAAGATTCTTGTAAAGCCAGCATAGCAGCAAAACCGTAAGTCGGTGACTACTTGACTCTTGGCTGTGCTGTAATTTGTTATTGTTAAGCCATTGACTTCTGCGCTGATTGCACATAGCTGGCTGAAAGCCCACCATGAGCCCATCAACAGGCAGCAGATTCACACTAACCATAGATGTGTTAGTGTCCTAGGACTGCCATAACTAAGTACCACAAATGCGGTGGCTTATAAGGGTGGAAATTTATTGTCTCAGTTCGGTAGGCTAGGTATCCCAAATCAAGGGGCTCTGGGGAGAACCTGTTTCATGCCTCTCTCCTGGCTTCTGGTGACGGCTAGTGATTCTGGGTGCTCCTTGGCTTTTAGATAAATAACTAACCTCCACCTCTGTCTTCACATGTCTGTCCTCCCTCTGTGTCTCTTCTCTTTTATATCAACACCACTCATATTGGATTAGGACACACCCAACTCCACTGAAAACATCTTCAAAGACCCGATTTCCAAGCAGGATCACAGTCACAGGTACCAGCAGTAGGACTTCCACTTATCTTTTTAGGGGACAGAGTTCAATCCATACAATAGTTAAGAAAAATAAAGTGGTACTTTTGTTTGTGATGATATGCTTGTGTGTGAAGGTGATAACTGAGGCATAATGGAACAAGCCTTGCACTTTAGGGTCAGAAATTCCAGCTCTACCACTTAACTAGCCCTTTGACCTTGGGCAAGTTACTGAGCCTCTCAGGCTTGGTGATTAAAATACCTACCTCATAGTATTTTAATAAGTTAATAGTTTTAAAGATCTAGCATAATATTTGGCATGTAGCAAGCGCTCAATAAATATTAGCAATCATTATCATCACTGTTATTTATTCTTATTAGCAATAACTTCACTTTGGCTCCAGTTACATAATCTCTTGCTGCCAGTTGATATCTATGCCTGCAAAGGAAGCTGTCCGATAGTATGGATTTTGTTGCTTAACTTTCTTCCCCGCTGGAGTATAGGCAGCTGCAACCTTGAAAGCATTGTATCCCTCAGTGACTGGCACATCTGGACCTTCCTAAACAAGGCTGAATTTCACAGAAACCATTGCCACATACAGAGATTGAAACTTACCGCGAAAACAAATCATTAGCTAGAATCTCTTTTTTAAAATGGCTTCCTTAAAGTCGGAAAACATTTCAATGGTCACAGATGACCCACATGAGAAAGACTTTTCATTTGTTGCCTGAAACTAGATACGGCTCGGTTGGGGATTGCAAATCAGATTCCAGGTAAGATCGTGCTGAATTCAGCTATGTATGGAACGTGCAGTGGAGTGGTTCAAAAGGCAGCTTCTGCTTTGGCAAATGCAGAACTCATCTTTATGTATTCAAAGGGCGTCTTCAAATTTCCGCCAGTGATCGTTTTTCATCGGTAACCCAGAGGAGTTTTGAGCTGTCATCCCATGGGCCTTATGAGGAAGCTTAAATGCAAGATTGAATTAATCAGAGAATGCACTATTGAGTTTCTGCATTTTCCAGTTTTGAAATCTCCGTAATGTGGGCAGGAGGCTGAGCATGTGTCATCTTAGCACTCACACCACAGGCGATCAAGTATTAAATTACATGGTTGTTTTACGAAGATCCTGAGAGTTTAATGTGCAGTCTTGAGGGCAGGAGACCCTGGGGAGCACAGAGGTGCGTAATCCTCTCAGAACTGTTCTTAAGTGCAGAAACTGAGTAAGCTGTGGTCTTTCAAAAAAAAGTTAAGTTTTCATGAGAACAAGGGTAAGGAGAGTAGGGAGGAGAGGGCTGGTCCTGCAGCTGCGATGATAGAAAACGCTCAGCCTGGCCTCAGGGTGATGTAACAGGTGAGTGTTTGCTCTCCTCTGCGCTTCTAACCCTTTAACTTTCAGTAAGTCACTTAACCTTTCTGACCCTCATTTCCATATTTACACAGGGAGATAGTAATAATGTTCCCACCTCCCCAAGGTGGTAATCAAATAAGATAATGGGTAGAAAAGCATATTGTCAGGCCCAAGAAACTGTACAAATGTACCTTGTTCGTCTTCATTCCATAAATGTTTGTTAAATACCCACTGTGTGCCAGACACTGTCTAGAGATGAGGATAAAAAAATTACATAAGATACGGTCGCTAGCGTCGGACAGCCAACAGCTCACCAAGGAGGGACCGACGCATGAGCCACTTAAGTAAAGTCTCAAAGATGTGCAGAGGTGGAAAGTTCTGGATTGCTGAGGTAGGAGGTCCATGAGGGTTTTGGAGCTGAGTAACTCTGGAACCAGATTGTCGTATAGGTCATCCACATGCAAGGTGAGACTGCCTACAACAGGGCGGGAATTAGCAAAAAAGAGAAATTTGACCTAGTTGCCAAAATCCTTATTAAATAAAGTGGCAGAACTGGGAACTAGTCAAGTGCGACGTGGGCAGATGATGGCACAAGCTTTAAGGGAGGAGGAGTTTTGCCAGGAGAATGGGAGGAAAGGCCTGGAAGCAGCCTGTGGGACGGGAGAATGATGGTGCTACCCCGGGCTTGGTGCCTGGGCTGTGGGAGCTTGAGCAGCCACCTCTTGGGAGGCTGAGAGGATGCAGGTCCTTTGACAACAAGAGGTGAAAGGATGAGGATGGAGGAGGCTCCAGTAAGAGCCTACGTCCTTTATTGAGCACCTACAATGTGCCAGGTACTGTACTTGACTGTATACATTTCATCCTCACAGGAGCCATTTGAAGCAATTACTATCAGAATTTTACAGATGAAGGCATAAGACACAGAGAGGCCACATACATTAATTAGGGTCACACTCATAAAAACCAAATTAAACTCATTGCCATTAAGTCAATTCCAATTCGTAGCGACCCTATAGGACAGAGTAGAACTGCACCATAGCGTTTCCAGGAGTGGCTGGTGGATTTGAACTGTCGACCTTTTGGTTAGCAGCCTGAGCTTTTAACCACTGAGCCACCAGGCTCCCATTAGGGTCACACAGTGAGTTAATATTATAATCATCTAACCCAGATCTGCCTGACTGTAAAGCCCTGTCTTTCCACTGTTCCCCATGTCTTCAGAGAGATTCATAGAGCACCATGGGGAAGATTTGGAGGGGGGTCAGAGAGGAAAGGAAGAATCCGAGGGAAAAAGCAAAGTTACATGCGAATGAAAATACAAGAGGTGAGAGGATGGTTGGCCAGAGACTCTTGCATTTTTGCTGGTGGCTGAGAATGACAAGGCTTTGAGGACTGCACTCATCACGGTCTCTGGTGGAGTCTCAGGCCGCGTGAGGTTAGCAACTGTCTTGCCCCAAGCTCAGCTGGAGCACTGTGAGAAGGTGTCCTGGTGTCTTCCAGAACATTCTCCTGGGCAGCTGACGTAGAAGCTCAGCTATTCCTGACTCTTCCATTCCTGGCAGAGGCTTAGCTTTCTGAGGTGTCAGTCGTCAGTCTTTTCACCCAGGAACATGGTGAGTAGAGAAGGAAGTATGGGGTGACACTGGCCTCTCACTTGCATTTAGGGTGGGAGCTAGGTTTGGGGGCATTTCAGTCTTTTTCTGGGGGGCCTTTGGAGCTGTGTGGTGCAGATTGGAATTCTCGTTAGACTGTGGTGAAAAGCAAACACAGGTATTAGCCTGTCCTGGGTGGCAGGCACTGGTTACTGTCCGAGACAGTGTTACAGAGAGACTGACTGGGAAAGGAAATATTTTTTTACTTCCCCATCATCCAGATACAGCTAATATCCTACTCGCCTTTCCTAAAAAAAAAAAAAAAAAAAGGGACTAAGAGACAGTTAAAGGTACAGCTGAAATAGCAGCCCGCAGGAGAGGCAGTGCTTGGCCAAGTGCACAGGCCAGACCGTGTGCTTCTCTAGGAGCAGGTTTGGGTGTCTCCAAGGAGCAGCCTAGCTCTGCAGCAGGGTGAGAGTAGCCTCAGGTGAGACAGGGTCAGGTGAGAAGCAAAGAAAAGGCAAAGGGTGAGCAACTGAAGTAAAATTGTGACAGCCACAGCCTAGCTTTCTGTGAAGTGCCGCCAATGGGCTTCTTGATTGTGGTAAAGATGAACAGGCCCTTCAGAGTGACACATGTGCTGTGTAACCCAGTCCATCACAGGAGGACTTGGGGTGGTGAGAGGATAAATGAATGTCCTCAGAAAGATGGTAAGGACGAGAAGCGGGAATAGCCTTAAGTCTTCCCTTAGCCTAGGAAGCTCAAGGGAAAAACAGGATCCTTGTAAATATGATTTCTGCTTCTCCACAGGTGTGAGCTTTCTTTTTTCTTTGAGTCATATCTGTACTACATCTGTACCTCTTTTGTGGCACTTCTCATATTCCATACCGTTTTCATAGTTTTTAGATTCTTTCTACCTCCTCTCCTAAACCGATAACCCCTCAAGGGCAAGGACAGTGCCGATTCCATTCTGTGTCCCCACCGTGCTGTCCTCGGTGACTGAATGATTCCTCTGGATTCCTCAGCAATTTATTTTTACTACCAAAGATGGCAACTTGGAAAAGCCAGCTTTCTCCTTCTGCTGAGATCAGGGACTATATTATGTTGAGAGTGTTCTATAGTGCTTTGAGTCTGTAGGAAAGAGATTTTCTGTTTGGGGAATGTTGCTAAGCCCTCTCATCAAAAATAGCCTTTCCACCTACCTCCAAGCCTTGCCAGGGCAGAGCGAATTGGCAAGGGCAGTTCAAAGGGAAAAGCAGTGTAATGCCACTCTGATCCTGGCCACACGGTGAGGAAGAAAATGTGCACGGCTGAGGCTTAGGATGCCGACTTCTGTAAAAAGGAAGCAGACCATCTAATTGTGGGCGCGTGGATCTAGACTTGGTAAAATACCTTCCTAGCTTATGCACATTCCTGTACATCCTGTGATCCTAGGCCACAAGTCTTTAAAAGGGAACTAACTGGTGATTTGATGTCTTACCACATAAGTGGCCCTTAAAGAGGAGCCTGCTCAGACCATGGAGTCCCCTGGGTAGTGCAAACAGAGGTGCTCGGCTGCTAACCAAAGGTTGGAGGTTTGAGTCCATCCAGAGATGCCTTGGAAGAAAGGCCTGGTGATCTGCTTCTGAAAAATTAGCCATTGAAAACCCTATGGACCCAATGGAATCCAGACCTTTTGGAGCTATGGAGATTGGATGAATCCCTTGAAACTGTTGCCCTGAGATAATGTTTAAACCTTAAATCAAAATATCCCCTGAAGTCTTGTCGGAACCAAACAATAGTTTAGCTTAACTAGTAAAAACTGTCTGCTTTGAGCATTGTGCTAAATTAAGAACTATCGATATGGGATGAAATTGACAACAGCAACTTGAAAGATTAGATAGGAACTTAGGGGCTGTGAGTTTATGTTAATGGGGAGGAACAATTCAGAAAAAGAGGGTGAGAATGGTTGCACCACTCGAAGAATGGAATCAGTGTCACTGAATCGTACATGTAGAAATTGTTGAATTGGTGTGTGTTCTACCATGCATATTCTCAACAACTACAAAAGATAAAATAAATTAAAAAAGAAAACCCTATCGAGCACAGTTGTACTCTGACCCACCTGGGGCCGCCGTGAATAGGAATCAACTTGACGGCAGCTGGTACTGTTAACTCAGACCATGGAGAAAGCTGCAGTTCAGAACGGCAGAGAGAAAGCCAGAAACACACGGAAGCACAGATCCTGAGCAGAGCAGGGGCTTTGGGCAAAGCTGCTCCGCTCTGAAGGCTTGCTGTTGGCATGGAACCAAACCAGTGACAAGATAGCCATTTTAATTTTTGCAAAATCTACTCTAAGCATGAGCCCCTCTGAATGAATGAAGATCCATGGTCTTTAGAGTTTGTTCCTCAGATCTTGAATCAGGCTTCCCATGAGGAAGTTGGAGGACTTCATTGGGCAGGTAACAGCACCCACTCTGAGGGTCGAGCAGGAAAGGAGGTATGAGAAGTAACTGGTCGGAGTTGAGGTGGGGCAGTGCGTGCTGGCTGCCACGTGCTCTGTATTAGAAGCCCTAGAGCAGTCACTGCCAGTAGCTATTACAAACTGCCCGCTGGGAATTCAAATGGGAAAACATTTACGTTTCGCCTGCCTGGCCTTGCAATGAGCATGTTTGTTCAGGTAACAAATTGCTGCGTTAAGGTGGATCTCTCTGTTCTAGCCCGAAGGGAAAGGCCTTTATACCCTGTATACTGGAGGCATTATTAATGAACAGCTGATTTTTATGTAAGGATCAACCCCTGTAAATAAGAACTATGAGCGCTGCTCTGCCAAGCAGGTCTTCTAATCGGTTTGAACCAGTTTAGTCAAAGCCGATGAAATGAAACGGGAACAAATCTGAATGTTTACGAGTGGGGTGATCTGGTACGATAACCAGGCCAGGAGAGATTACTAGCCGAAGCCCTGGAAGGGGGGACTCGGAAGGGGCATAACAAGCCCTTTCAGAACCTGGTGTGTGAGATTGGGTTATTGGTGGGACTGTGGAGAGTGACACACATTCAGAGCACAGCACTTGTGTCACTGTCGTTGAGTAGAACACCGTTGTTTTGACTCTGCTTAAAAGCTGAGAGGTAAGAGATTTGGTTGCTATGCAACGCATATGCTGCCCTTGTTTTCCAAGAGGGACATTAGGTTTCTAGCAGGGCTTCAACTGGTAATTTTTCCTGTTCTGGTTATTGTTTCAGTTGAACCAAATTTTAAAAATTCAGGTCTCTTCTGGTTTTGCTTCCTCAGCCATAACTGAGCTGGTTTGAAGAACTGGTTTGAAGCCCTGCTGCCAAGATTCTCAATAGCATCAGTGCAGAGGTTTCAGCCAGCAGAAGCATCCACTTGAACCCCTCATTTGCCCATAGGCCCAGAGACCACTTCACCAAGGTGGGGCTCCTAGCCTTTCTCTGAGGGGGAAGGGGTGGCTTCTCATTTTCCTGGAATGAAGATAACTGTCATCTATGTGTGTTTGGGTTGGTCAGTAGGAGGGAGAAGAAGGCAGGCTACAGGGAAGGTTGCCCTCCACAATCCCCCCTCCTCAGGAATTATGCCAAGTTGCAGAGTAGGAGCCATGTAGAAGCTTGTTCAGGCAAAGCATCTAGATGGCCAGAGGCCCCTTCACTGGAAAGCTCACCCTGACCACTGCCCAAAGCAAGAAACAGACTAAGATGACATAGCTGTGGTCACATAAAGCCCATTAATTGCATCAGTTGTCCTTATTTGTTTATCCAAGAACTCCAAGCTTCTTTAAAAAAAAAAAAGAAAGAAAGAAATTTGAACCACATTTTGTTTGAGATGCTCCAGAGAGATGTAACAATGTGGTTACCATTTTATAGACTTTTAAACAAAACTGTTAGCAGTTCACAATTTTGTTTAAAGAACAATGGCTTGGGGCACAAGCCAGAACACAGTGACCAAGGCAGAGAAGAACCCAGTAGACAGCCAGCTGATCAAGGCCTGCTTTGCGTGCCCAGGAATCCAAAAGTCAGGGTTCAGGGCCTCTTCCCGTTCTGCAGTCTCGGCAATGAATTTGGCCCTGTTGCCTTGGTGATTTGATTTGCACCATTGCCCTCAGCTTGTTAGTTCTCCTCAGGTGAAATGGAAGCTCAGGAGAAGTGGAGACGGAAACAGCCTTCTTCGTTGCTATCTTTTACCCCCAGAGACTGGCCAAGATCCACCATTTACAGCTTAGTAGGTTTAATATCCAGCCATTGCCATCCTTATTTCTTCCATTCCATATAAGCACTCAGCTGCTAACCAAAAGGTCGGCAGTTTGAACCCAACAGCCACTCTGCCAGAGAAAAGACCTGGTGATCTGCTGCCATAAAGATTACAATCCAGGAAACACTATGGCGGCAGTTCTAATCCATCACATAGGGTTGCTATGAATCGAAATCGACTTGCAGCACACAACAATAGTTATTTGTCTCTGTAACAGCCAAACCTCACCTGTACTACCATTCTAGTCTTCCTATTATAATAGTTGCCTTTATCTGACTTTCACTTCATGATATGATTTGTTTGTAGGAAGCTTCATCTGTGAATAGCTTCTTCTGGTGTAGTTGGCTGTTGCTGTTTTTTGTTTGGCCTTGTCTTGGAGAGAGTGTTCACAGGCGTGGTTTAAGTGTCATAAAAATTACTCTAAAATCGCACAAATATTGATGCCTCTATAGGTTTGTCTAGCCTTTTTGAAAACCTGATTTAGTAGATAATGGCTTCTCCACCAGAGTTTAAAATTGAAAATTTCTATTACTTAAGCTAATCAATAATATTGATTTGGGGAGTAACAACATTCAGTTCCCAAGTACATAAAACACATGCAAGCAATAGAAACTGAGACTAGTAACATCTCTTTTGACACACATTCTTGAAAGCTCAGTTTACTTTCCAGGAAGGTATTTCTTTTTGATCAATTATAATTCATAACTTACAATTTCATACTTTACAAGTAAGACTGTGATTAAAATGTTAATTAATTCTGCGGCAAAAGAGAATTCCAGGAAAGCTCAGTAATCACTGAACGGGGTAGTTAAAAAGCTATAAGATTAACCAGTTTTAACCTAAAACACGGCATTTCTCATGTACCGTTTAAGCACTACTGACAAGGTATTTCCTGGAGATTAATGACAGTCCGAGTTAATGGGTTGAGGAAAGGTCATTAATCCTTACACAAAGGTAGTTTGGAAAGCAGAGATGAAAAACAACTGCCAGATCAAGCTGACGCGATCCCAGGAGCTGCTTCAGAAGGTTAATTCCCTTCTCAGAAGCCCGTACTTACTACTGTTTTCACTCTCCCTTCCCCATGCAGCATACCTCAGCCTCTGTTTTCAATCTCCTGGGATGCAATTAGGTTTTTAAAAGTGGCTTGTAATCTCTCCTTTCATCAAATAAAACCCCTTTTATCAATGAGCTTCCTCTTCTCACTTACAAGCCAGAAATCTCATCATCTTGGAAGTCATTCATCTCGTATAACATCTCAGCATCAGACACATTTATTGGTGTGGGCAGAGAGTTGTGCCTGGGGGTCCAGAAACCAAGATTGTCAGAGTATACCTTTTAGCAGGTTAGGTCAGATGAAATATCACCCATGTGTGCTGTGCATTAGATATGCAGAAAAGAGGAAATTAATGTCAGTGGTAGGCTGGGGTTGATAGAACAATCAGACACAGATACCACTTCAGTACATCAGAGAGGCTGGTTTATCTAAAGGATACAGAGCCAAACAGGTACAGTCAGAATCTAGACAACCAGAGGTACGAGCTTCCAACTGCAAAATACTCTCCAGTGATAAACACTTGGAGGTGATAAGATGGCCTTTTTGGAAGTTCAGTCCTCCTCCAGGCCCAGCCTCGGCTGGACCAGTTCTGTGAATTGGCAGGCGAATCTGGATTTGTTCCAAAGACCCTCCCATTTGACTAGATTTTTTTAATTTTAGGATCGTGCCAAATACAGTATGACCTCTAGGGAAAGAAGGACACCTGGTAGACAGAAGAAAAATGGTGGCAGAGGTCCTCAACCCCCATGGAAGACTATACCAAGAAGAATTTGGTTCTTTACCCAAAAAACAGTCGAGAGCAGGAGAATGATCTATTTTTAATCGCCATATAATTCTGTTTTAGTTATCTAGTGCTGCTATGACAGAAGTACCACAAGTGGGTGGCTCTAGTGAGCAAAAATTTTATCTTCTCACAGTTTGGGGAGCTAGAAGCCCAAATTCAGAGCACGGGCTCTAAGGGAAGGCTTTGTCTTTCTGTCGGCCCTGAGGAAAGATCCTTGTTTCTTTTCAGTCTCTGTTCCTCGGTTCCTTGGCGTTCTTCATGTGGCATGGCATCTGTCTTCCCCCAACTGTGCTTTCTGGCTTCTGTGCCGGATCTGTTCCTTTTATATCTCAAAAATGATTGTTTTAAGATACACCCTACACAGATACCGCTTCATTAACATAATGAAGAAAAACCCATTCCAAAATGGGGTTACATCCACAGGTATATGAATTAGGATTTACAACATATATTTTGAGGGACACAATTCAATCCATAACAATATCTGTAGCCAATGACACAGGATGGTGTGGGAAGGATCCAGTGTTGAGCCAACAGAGCCATGTCTAAAGTCATGGACTACAAAAATTGGACCTACATGATATTCTAGGTTGACAATAATTAACGATTTCTTACTGAGATGCTTACACATTTGGACACAGCCTGACAGTTAATTTTTTAAGAAAATTATTGGCATAGTGGAACTGTGGGTTCATTCGTCATACAAATGGCACCAGGTGTAATGATGCTGTGATAATGATGGCATCCAGTGCAGACTATATTAGGAAATTAAATAATGGCTACCAGCTAATGTGGTGAGCAAGTAGAATAGAAAAAAAATTACAATTAACCCTGAATATTGGCACATTAATCCCACTGCTGTCAGGTCAATTCGATTCTGACTCATAGAAACTCTACAGGGCAGCACAGAACTGCCCCATAGGGTTTTCAAGGCTGTAAACTATACGGAAACAGACTGCCGCAACTTTCTCCCACAGAACAGAGTGGCTGGTGGGTTCTAACCAATGACCTTCGACCTCTCAGTTAGCAGCTGAGCTCCTAACCACTATGCCACCCGGGCTCCTAATTCAAACTTTAGAAGAGGAAAATAATAAATCAGTGAGACAGTATAATCAAACACACAGTGATATATGGGATATAGTTAGACATTTTTAGACTCTTTACCTTGTCGCTAGGCCGTTCAAATACATATCAAAAAAGGAATCATGTCATATAGTATCTCTTTTGTATATGGGAAAATAAAAATGTTTGCAAAGGATATCTAACTGTAGGGCCGAGGCTCAGCTTGGGTGAGGGGGGTCGGACTGCAGGATAGGCCAGTAGCGGCTGCAAGGACCTGTGGTCAGCACTCCACAGGGCATGTGCCTGACTGAATCTTGTTTAAGCTCCACAGCTCTGGGTCTAGGACCAGACCTCAGCTGGGGAGGTTGAGGCGGAAGAAGGGGACCTGTCTTCCTGCACTGCATCCTCTAATGCGACTGTGTGTCCCTGCGGGTTTTAAGGTGCAGAGCCCGCACCCTCACCTGTGTGTGCTGAACCATGCTGTTATGGTCCTGCTGTGAGTGCAGCTTCCTTTACTATCCAATTTCCTCAAGTGGTGTCTGCCACATTGCTCCAATCCCAGCCCAATACTCTGATCCCTGCAGTAGGTTTTTACATGTTTGGAAAGTTAAAGATGCCAGAGGTTATTTTGCAGCTAAAGAAAAAAAAAACTACTGAAAATTAGTAAGACAGAGTGATAAAGGAAAACTAAGAAACATATTTTCTGGTCAGGAGGGCAGAGACCCTGGATGGCACAGACGGTTAAGCTCTCAACTACTATCCGAAAGGTTGGCAGTTCGAACCTACCCGGAGACCCCTTGGAAGAAGGCCTGGCGAGCTGCTTCTGCGAGGTCACAGCCTTGTAAACCCTGTGGTGCGGCTCTACTCTGCACACATGGGGTCGCCATGAGTTAGAATCAGGTCGAGGGCAACTAGCAACAACAGGGCAAAGGGTAGGAATACAAATGCCCCGTTAAAATGGCCTTTTGACACTCCCATGAATCTGACCTAAGTGTGAAAGCATTAAGTCCTTGTGGGTCTTGTGAGGGAGACAGGAGATGTAAATGTGTAGTTACCAGCTCAAATTCAACTACTGTTTTAGAGCTGCAGGTCTTGGTGAAAATCTAGGTCTTCTTCCATTCTGCTCTAAAACATCCTTTTCTCATATGCAGATTGATTCCACTAGACCTGCGTAGACCTCGAGTTCCCTTTTCAGCCGAACTTGCCTTATACAAATATACAATCCAGATGTTGATGGGGCATAATAATAGAATTATATGACGAAATAACCAGCTTATCTAGGTCGTGATTGCAGTTTTACAATATCATCTGGAAAAATGACTTAAGTGCGCATGGATTTGAAATAAATGAGAATCTTTTCTCCCTTCAGCAGGGCTCTTCCTGGCACTTTGTTAGCAGTGGGATTTCCTGGTCGCTCTGCTTATTTTGAGAGTGATGGATACACACTGTGTCATAGTTTGAACTGGAGTTTTCCTTCCACACATTCGGCAGGTATTTAATGCATCGGTACCATCTTTCTGAAACCTGACCTAAGCACGTCACGATAGGATAGTAAAACCTGTTATTCTGCGTGTACAGACGCTGTCATTCCAAAGGAGCAAGGAACAAATAAAGCCTTGTTTTCAAAGGAGTAATCTTGTGCCTTAGCGTTAACATATCCCAAGGCAATGTGAGCCATCTCCGTTCTGGAATAGCTTGCAGTGTTCTGGAGTCTCACGTCTCCTCAGAGCCCTCCAGGCTATGGGACCATAAATTACCACTTTTTTTAGTGAGGAACCTCCACTCTACATGATTTAAATTTTACCGGTGAAGAGAGCAAGACATTGTATGAAACAGTCACTTTCTTAGAGAACCTGGGACATGAAAGACTATTTCTACTTCTTTAACCTCTGTCAGGGAAATTCCTGGTTTCCTTTTGATAATCACTTTGCCATTTTTGTATTAGGAAAACCACAAAGTTGGGCATTTTAAATTCATACCTGGCCATGGGCATGTAGTGTCTCGAACAGTGGTTCTTAACCTTTTTAGGGTCCCGAAGAAAACACATTCAAATACCAGTTCCCTTGATTTCTGAATAACGTTTCTAACCCAGGTGTTCTTCGTTTGGTCACAGGTTCCAGAGTTCTGTGTTTGTGTGAACCGTACCTATTTCTGAGACTTCCAGCTTTTATCAACTTCTCAGAAGGGCCAGGCATAGCTCATTTTCAAGACTGAATTGTGGAATATAGACCCAACCTATAACATGGTGGCGGGAGTTTTCTGTATTAATAATAGTTTCTGATGATTGTGTGCTTATTATGTGCCACTAACTGTGCTTAGCACCTTGTATTTTTTACTGACTGCTCCCAGCAAAGGTATTTTATGGTTGAGGGAACTTAAGACTTTGAGAAGACTTTGCCGAAGGCTACGTAGAACTGGAATTGGAACCCAGTGATACCATCGGGAAAATGCGTGCTCTTAACATTATGCCAGGCGTCCCTTAAAATTTCTTAGACATTATGGCGTGATGATGAACCCATTCATTTACTGGCTTACTCTGACCAAGATCCTGTTTGGATCTATCAGTTCAGTTCACACAACACCGTGCTCTAGTGGTTAGGCATTACTTCTTATCTAGGTGCTGCTGCTGCTGTTAGCTGCCTTGAGCCTGCCCCCAATTCTTGGTGACCCCGTGCAGAACTGAATAAAGGGCTACCCGGTCCCGCCCGTCCGGTAATGGGTTGGAAACTGGACCCTTGTGATCCATCGGGTTTTCAGTGACTGATTTTCAGAAGGAGATCGCCAGGCCTTTCTTCCTAGTACATCTTGTTCTGGAAGCTCCTCTGAAACCTGTTCAGCATCGTAGCAACACACAAGCTTCCACAGACAGACAGGTAGTGGCTGCACACAAGGTGCATTGGCCAGGAATGGAACCCAGGTCTTCCTGTGTGGAAGGCGAGAATTGTGCCACTGAACCAACACTGCCTCCATTTAAACCCACTAAAACCAAAAAGTATAATTCCTAGGACAACATTGAATAGTAGGACCCAGGAAAATGCCTGGCCCATCATTTGTTTGTTGAATAAAATAAATTAGCAATTGAACAAAGTGAATGACCCTTCAAAACACGGCCTGGGTTGTCCTCTTTTGTGATACTCCACCCTGCTGCACCTAGTGCACGCTGGCAGCAGTGGTGGCTGCAGTTTTTGACAAACAGTAGACACGCAGTAATGTCTGTCTGACTCTAAAGTCACATCTTATTCTCTTGTAGCTGTATAATTGTCAGTAGCCAGCAGCCTTTGGCCGATTTCTCAACATGACGTTTGGAAGGCTACTTGGGGTTTTTACATAGTTTTTTGCCTCATGGCGTTTTCATTAGACAATGCAATTTTGACAGTTAGTATTGTACAAGAATAAATGGAGAGTTAAATTTCCTGGGGTAGGTTGATCATTTTTAACTATCTCTAGAAAATGGGGCACATTTCTCTGCCACTAACTAGTTCTGAGATCTTGGGAGAACGTCCCCAGGCTTCAATTCTTCATCTGTAAAATGAGACAGGTAGACTGTATCAGTCATTTTTCAAGGTTTTTTTTTTTTTTCTTTGTTTGCTTTAGCATTCTAACTTTTTTTTCTTTAGTTTCCCTCCCCCGCCCCCCTTCCCCCAGTGAAAACCTATACCAGAACTTCAATACATAGACACCAAAGCAGAACATGCATGTTGAAGTTTAGGATGGGAGGCCTCCAATACAGCTGATGATATCTAACTCTTTTTTTAATTTTATTGTATTCAATAAATTTTTATTTTATTTCATACAGTAAAATTCACCCCTTTTAACGTACAGTTCTGCAAGTTTTACAATCATGCAACCACTGCCACAATCAAGGCAGTTCCATCACATTCCTTCACGCTTCTTTGTAGTCAACCTTGGCCCCTGGCAACCACAATCCCTATAGTTTTGCGTTTTCCAGAAAGTCATATAAATAGACTCATGTCACTTCTTTAGGCTGAGCTCTCTCACTCTGCTTGACGCATTCGAGGTGCATCCGTATCGTTGTGTGTCATTGGTATCGCTGAGTAATAATTCATTGTATGGATGTACTACAGTTTGCTTATGGCCTCAACAGTTGAATTTTGGATTGTTTACAGTTGTTGGCAACTTAGAATGAAGCCACTATAAATGCTGTTACTTGACATTTTAAGGTTAGTGACGCATTAGTTAGCTGTTGAATTAGATTAGAAAGCATCGAACTCAAGAGTCACTGCGAGAAGAATAGGCACAACGGTCTGTACCCACAGGGGTTTCCTTCTTTATCCCCCAAAATCCAGGATGGAGTCCTTAGTGACTTCTCTACCCATTCCCACCCTTCAAAATATTGGTGGCCAGGTTTGCTCTTACTTAAAGAAGAAAGATTAGATGTCATCTGAAATAGAGCCAACCCCAAGATAAATTAAATAAAACCATTAACAGGTAGCTTTGGAAACTAGAAGACTAGAACTACAGAATCACACACTCAGTACCCCCATTTCTCTGCCCTGCCACCACTCTCCCCAACAAAAAGAAAATAATTCCACTTTCCCTGTACCAACAAAGTATGCCCTCCTGACTTTCACAACTCAGTTTTATGCCCTGTCCATTCCCTACCTCCCACCAACACCAAACCAAAAACCAAACCCGTTGCCTTCGAGTCAATTCCGACTCATAATGACCCTATAGGACAGGGTAGAACTGCTCCATAGGGTTTCCAAGGAGGGCTTGGTGGATTCAAACTGTCGACCTTTTGGTTAGCAGCCAAACTCTTAACCACTCTGCCACCAGGGTTTCTCACCAACACCAGTATCTTTGATTAATATTTAGTGAGATTTTTGCCCATATTAAGATGTTTTGATGGGAAGGGCTCCCTGCAAAGTGTGGCTTTACTTCAGGAGCCACAGGATCTGGCTCTGCAATGCACTGAAGATCTTGAGCAAGTAAAGATGCACTCAGAGTGTTCGTTGGTCTCTCTTTCTAGGTGTTCCTCAGCAGTAGTGAGGCTGCTAGTATCACTGGTGCAGTGCTGCTCTGAGTGTGGTCTGCAGACCTGAGCTAGTCTGCAAACTGATCTGTCTGCTGCAAGATAAAGTATAGACGTTAAGAGTAAGCATTTAGAAACTTTTATAGCAGTTTGGGAGTCCCTGGGTGGCACAGTTGTTTAAGCACTCCACTACTAACCGAAAGGTTGATGGTTCAAACTCAGCCAGAGGCACCTCAGAAGAAAGGCCTGTTGATCTACTTCTGAAAAATCAACGATTGTAAACTCTATGGAGCACAGTTCTACTCTGACACACATAGGGTCGCCATGCGTTGGAGTCAACTCGACGGTGACTGGTTTGTGTGTGTATAGTAATTTGATACTGCTATAATAGCCAAGCACATGATTTCTAGTGATGCATCTTTATTGCATTTTACAAAAGTATCAGTCCATGATAGGTGGACAGTAACAGAATTTTGTCCTGTGCCACAGTTAGCTGGGAAGCACTGACGTAGTGTGCTACTTCTCAAACCCTAACGTATGCAGGACATCTCCTCGAAATGCGGATTGTGATTCTGGGGTGGGGACTGAGATTCTGCATGTCTGACACATGCCCTAGCCCTGCTGAGGCTGCTGGTCAGCTGCCCAGGCTTGGAGGAGGAAGGATCTGGTGGATTGGTATACTTTATGTACTGTTCCCTCTTGAGTAGCCCTTGTTAAAGTTTTAAATGAAAGATAAAACCATTGAGCATCTTGGAGTCTTGGATTTGATTATTTTCAGTAGGAGCTAGGCCAGTTCATTCTTCCTAAGCTTCAGGATGACACTTTGTTACTGTGCCCCTTGTGTTAGGGAGGGGGAAGTTCTGTAAATAGACGACTCTTGTGACCAAACCCCTCCTTAGCCCTCCTTATCTCCCTAAACAAGGAACCTGCCATGTGTGTAGTATACTGGGCTGGGAGCTAGGGCACTTGGGCTCTTATACTCCATTGCTGTATAGCAATAAATTTCTTTATCTTGATTATTTCTGATTTGTGACCTCCCCCCGCCACCAACCCTTATAGGGGAACTTAGGAAAGTCCTGATTTTGTCACTGAAAGTCCATGGCCTGGGAAACCTCTCAGCCCCTTGCAAACCTGGATGCTTGACTACCAGCAACCCTGCTTTGTTGAATTTCCTAAACATTACAAACTTATCTTTTGAACTGAAAGAATAGACAACTCTGGTTTGAATGCAAGTGTGTGTGTTGGACTATTAGAGACAGGGTTTCAACAGACCTGGGAAGGCCTAAATTTTAGAGGAATTTATAAATACTTGGCTTGAAGCAGGGAGGCCTGCTGGTGCAGTGGTTAAGAGCTCAACTGCTAACCAAAAGGTTGGCAGTTCAAATCCACCAGCTGCTCCATGGAAACTCTATGGAAAAGTTCTACTCTCTCCTATAGGGTCATTGTAAGTCGGAATCAACTCGACGGCAACGGGTTTTTGGTTGCTTGAAACATTTTTAAAAGACAGGGTTTTCATTCATTTGTTTTGTTTTCACTTTTGCTTCAGCTCTGTGCATCTTCAGGGAGTGAGGTGACCCTGATCTTTCTTTAATTGTCAAAGTTCAAGTGATAGATCACAGTTGGGTATTGTCAGACAATCCCAGATGTTGCTTATAGACAATGGTGTCCTTCTTAGCCACATCCCAAGCATAGTAAGTAGAATATAGGGTTAGAGCAATGGACATTAGCACAAATACTTACACTTTGTCCTCACGCTACCCAATGACTTTTATTCTTTCCTTACTTTTTTTTTGTTGGTGATTTAGGTGAAAGTTTACAGAGCAAATTAGTTTCTCATTAAACAGTTAGTACACAAATTGTTTTGTGACATTGATTGCCAACCCTGCGATGTGGCAACACTCTCCCCTTCTCCACCCCAGGTGCCCTATTTCCATTCGTCCAGTTTACCTATCCCTTCCTGCCTTCTCATCTTTCCTTTTGGGCAGGTGTGCCCATTAGTCTAGTGTACATGATTGAACTATGAAGCACGGCCCTCACACGTGTTATTGTTGTCCCTTTAAACCAAAAAACCAAACCCATTCCCACTGAGTCGATTCCAACTCATATCGACCCTATAGGACAGAGTAGAACTGCCCCATAGGGTTTCCAAGGAGTGCCTGGTGGATTCGAACTGCCAACCCTTTGGTTAGCAGCTGTAGCTCTTAACTACTGTGCCACCAGGGTTTCCGTTTGTCCTATACCATTAAACCCAATGCTGTCAAGTCAATTCTGACTCATAGCGACCGTGTAGACCTGTCTAATCTTTGGCTGAAGGGTGAACCTCAGGAGTGAATTCAATAATGAGTTACCTACTGGTCCCATTCCAGCTGGAGCAAAGGGGAATGAAGAAGACCAAAGACACAAGGGAAAGATTAGTCCAAAGGACAATGGACCACAACTACCACAGCCTCCGCCAGACTGAACCTAGAACAACTAGATGGTACCCGCCACCACTACCAACTGCTCTGGCAGGGATCACAAGCAGAGAGTCCCAAACAGAGCTGGAGAAAAAAATGTAGAACAGAATTTAAATTCACAAAAAAGAAAAGAAGACCAGGCTTGCGGGTCTGACAGAGACTGGAGAAATGCTAAGAGTATGGCTCCTGGGCACTCTTTCCTTGTTTTGCCAAACAAGAATTATGACTGAAAATTTGTGTAATTTTTTTTTAATCAAGTTTTAAATACTTTTAATTTCATTTGAAAAACCAGTCTTTATTTCAATCTCTTGCTTTTCTCCTCCAGTATAAAATTGTTTGCATTGGCTGGGAGGAAGTGCAGTGATAAGTTTTTAAATTTTGAACTGCGAACTGCACCTGCTTGGGATCTAAAACTGAAATGAAAAACACAAGGCTTAACCCCACATGCTCCCTGATCAAATGTGAAGGTTCTTAAAATAGCTTCCTGGGGAGAAGTTAGCAGCAGCTGAAACAAGAAACGGGTGTCCCTCGTCCCAACCTGGCAGTTTAATGCCGCAGCTTACGGGCAGCTGCCTCTGTCCCATTCTTTCGGGCCGGAACCAGCAGTCCTAGAGAAGCACAGAAACAGCCCTTGCTTTATCCACATTGCTATCTCCCCCTGAATTCCACTTTCCTAGGCGAGAGATTGCCCCCAGATCCATCATGAGGCCTATGGATCCATTCCAAACCAATATGAGAGAAAAGTAGCCGTAAGCCTCTGAAGAATTTTAAAATTAAGAGCAATTCAAAATAATATTCTAGGAAGAATGTAAGAAAGAAGTGAGTCTTGTGTATTTGCTTGGTCATAGCTAGTAATGGTCAGTACTGGCTTTGTTTGGACCCTGCGTAGTTACCTTCCGTGTTGTAGTTACCAGCGCATCAGTTTACTCTGTTAGAATCCATCAGAAAGGCCTTCATTCACTTACCACTGCTCCACCTGTCTGGATATAACTCTCTGCTAGCCACGCTTACTTTTTTTCCACGTGGAGAATGTTTTTCCTGTGATGGTCTCTCTCTTACCCATGATAAACTGCTTCTCCACAAAGGGTCCACTTATGCTTTTGCCAGAAGCAGCATCTGGATGGGGTGGACAGTCGGTCTGATGTGACCTGAAGATGTCTGCTTCTAGGCTGGTGGCACTCACCAGCAGTTTCAAGTGCCATTCCATTCGCATGTAGATGAATATACCATATTGTTTCTGTCTTAAAAAGTCACCAAACTTTTAAACAATCTTGAACGAGGTGGTAATGTTTTCTTTTTCATTCTTATCACTCAGAATGTTTGGTTTTGTGTTTTTTTTTTTAATTTTATTACAGTGGTGTTGGAAGTTGGTGCAGAGTTAACAGTCCAGTTCTTCCATATTCTACTTCAGTTTTCCACCCAAAAATAGAAGGAAAAGCCAGGCACCTGTATCTCTCTTAGCAACCAGACTGATTTTTCAAAAGTCAAAGGGAAGAACTATAAGGAGAATACCCAGAGAGGGAACAGAGGCAGGAAAATTGGGGTGGGGTGAAGAAAAAAATGGAAACTCTCTCCTAGGCATGGTGTTTCCACTTTGCTAATACCACCTTCGGAAACCCTGGTGGCGTACCAGTTAAGAGCTGTGGCTGCTAACCAAAAGGTCAGTAGTTCAAATGCATCAGGCGCTCCTTGGAAACCCCATGGGGCAGTTCTGCTCTGCCCTGTAGGCTCGCTATGAATTAGAATCAACTCAAGGGCAATGGGTTTTGGGTTTTGAATACCACCTTCAGACGGTAAGTCAGAGCTATGAGTACTCATGTTGAAAACTGAGAATTTTTTCTAGTCCTTCATTCAATAAAGTGCTTTGTGAGGTTATGCCTTAGAAAATTAGCTGGGGTGGTGGTCCTGGTTTGTGCTTCTCTTGAACAGGGAATGCCCATCCCTGCCTTTCCTGTTGCACAGGTCACTGTAAGGAGCAAATGAGCGGCTAACATGAGAGTTCTTTGAACACCGTAAGACACCCATGAGGTTGCTTTTGCTGTTGGGAATAATGCCGTCATAAAAAGACTCCACAGCTGAGGTGAGAAACAGAACTTCTGTTCTGTCTGTGTGGCCCCCAGCGCTAGACTGCCTGTCTCGCACAGATTAGACAGAAACAGCTTCAACTTCCATCAGGTTTGAAACCCAGGTGGCTTTGAAGCTATAACACAAATTTTGTCCTAATGTCTCCCTTTGGACTTCTGTCTGACCCGATTCTGAAGAAATAAACAGTATGTGTATGTGAACCTTTTGCTAACATTTGTAGCTTAAAAAAGATACATCAGCATCCATCACAGAAGGCTCAAGTATAGCACTAAATGTATATTCCAACACTACTGTTCAACGCTGAGTTGGTTTATGGAATTAGCTCCATACCTTGCAAATGCTAATAAGCCTTTTTAAAGTAGAAAAATATTTCTTTGGTCCTTAACTCTTGTTTTAATCGGAAGTGAGGGAGAAAATCCTTACCACGGGAGACACCACGCAAATTATACAGACTCAAACCCCTAGGAATTGGCCTCTCTGTGCAGACTCCTACACTCAGGAAGTGCGGAGACCATGTTTGCCTCATTCACTTCTGTGCCCCAGCAACCAGCACAGGGCCTGGCACATAGTAGGCACTCAAAAATATATGATGAGTGAATGAATAAACAATTGAGCAAGCAAAGTAAGCCCTTTGCTATGAAAATGTTTCCCCAAGTTATAACAAAACAAGGCTCTCTGAAGCATAAATAGTAAATGGTGCTAGTCATAGTTCTCTTCTAAGGAAAGCAGAGCGGCTACGGTTATTTCCTTGAGTGTTTTTAACATTCAAATATTAATGTTTTAACATCCAGACATTGGAGAGGTGAGGCATGTATTTCAGTGGCAATGAAAATGTTGCGTTAAGTTTGGCAAAGAATATCGTGAACTCTGTTCTGAAGAGTACAAACCTGTTGCCTTCGAGTCGATTCCAACTCATAGCGACCCTATAAGACAGAGTAGAGCTGCCTCATACAGTTTCCAAGGAGCACCTGTTGGATTCGAACTGCCAACCTTCTGGTTAACAGCCGTAGTTCTTAACCACTACCACTACAAGGGAAACCAGCGTTTCCCTTGAAGAGTACAAGGCCCTTTATTTTGGGTTTTTCCACATCCTTGGACTTGTCTAGCTCTTGGCAAGTTGCAATGTCAGCCTCCTACAACAGTGCTCTATCAAAAGCACCATCATTTTGAAGCCACAACTAAGTGTCTCCATCTCCAGTGACAACGCCACTACCTAAGGCCAACTCATGGCTAACTAATTCCTTATTTCAGTAACAGTTTAAGTAGGACTGACAATTACACATGAATTTTAACAGAAACTAAACTCTTTTTTAAAAAATTCATTCCCTTTCTTAATATTCAATGCTTTTCTCTGCCCCCAAATTGTCACAGAGTATTTATGCATTGGGTATCATAAATTGTCCATTGTTCCGGGAAATTACTTGGAAAGCTCTCACCAGAGTAGACCTGTCTTAATTACCCCACATGCTTGTTGTCAGGAAGTGGAGATAGCCCATGGAAATTATCGCTGCCTCTAGAAATTTCTAATAGCAAACAGCTCTTAAAGTATGCTGATTTTTAGTTAGGCGTAATGGGAATTTCTTAAATAGTTTCAAACTGATAACTATAGAAAATTATTTAATTTGAAATATTTGTTTCTGAGGGATAGCAGATTGATTAACTGCCAAGTGTCACTGTAGGAAAAACATATTTAGTTGCCCCTGGAGGAGCACTGCCATAGTTTGAATGTGTTCACCTCTGTAATACCCCCCACCCTTCCCGCCTTTATGCAAATCTAGTGCACACGTGGAATGTGGTGAGTGCAGGTAGGCAGTACCAGTATTGCACCCTTTCTGATCCTTCCTGAGACTTCGGGAGATCGTGGAAAAGGGGTCATCAGTTGTTACGAAGAGAAAAAAAGAATGATCGAGTATATCACAAGAATTTTAGCTAAACAGGTATCTGTTACATGGATCTCCCGTGTTTAAAACTATTTAGCTCTAAACATTGAATAATACTTTCACTGAGCAAATATAGTTAGCAGAACTTTCTCTGCTATCATCGGCAGCAGTCTGCCCACCATGGCATCATTTACCATTGACATTGAGGTGTGATGTGCCCATGGATATCAAGTCACACTCTTTAGGTCAGTTACAGAACAAGCTCTCGGTAGCTATCTCCCAAGACCTTCCAAAAACCCTGTTTCAGAAATCTGCGTCTGCTCTCTGGCCCCCATTCATCGAATTTTATCAAAGAAACGTGAACAGTGTAAAGAAACAAAAAACAAAAGGACTCTATTTGCTGTTTTAGGAAGCAGCTTCTTACCAATCTTTCTATGAAAAGAAAATCTCTCCTCTCCAATCCAGCTATGCAGTATACTTCTCCATTTTCATCGTACTGTGATAACTTTGAAATTATGTATTGGTTGTTCACATCTGCTTACAAAATCCAGCTATGAACAAGGAAAGTCCTTTGCCCAAAATTATTTTTAGCCATTTGTCTTTACTCTTAAGAGGAAGGGAATTTAAAATTTCGTTTTGGTTTTCTTTCTTGCCTGCCAATTTAGCAAAACTCAACTATCGTCAAGATCATTCCAGTGTACTGCTGGTGGCTTTTAACTCTTACTAACCTACAAGGCATCATCAGCCATAAGCTCTTCATCATACCTGAGATTTACTGCATGCCCTCATGTAATATCCGAAGATCCCTCTGGTGAGCAGTGTTGGCAATCCCCGACTGTTCAGTGACACAGAGTCACCACCCCCAGACCTGCTTCTCAGCAAGGATAGGGACGCTTACCTTATTGTGCAGGTACCTTTGCTTGATCGAACAGGGTAGTTCTCTCTTCTTATCCCCACCAAAGTCCAGTTGTGGAATCCGGGGACCAGCAATAATGTTTTCTTCTTTTCTTTTTGGGTACCCTCTCGGTTTTCGTTTTGTGGGCTTCAAAGCCACAGACAGTTTGCAACCGGGGGTCAGTAACAGTTCCGGCAGTTGTGCGAAGGATAGACAATGGGGAGCCCAGTACAGGCGGGGCCCAAACACTAAATATGACCCTCTTCCTTCTCCGGGCAGCGTCCTTCATACTCTGAAGACAAGTGACCTTGCTGAAACCCTCAGCCCACAGCTTGCCAGTCTCCACGGAAGAAAGATTCTGACTGGACTGGGCTGCAGAATGAGGCTACCCAAAAGCAAGGAACCATCTGCCCGGTGCAGACAAGTAGAGTCAGGTATAGGCTCTGCGAGTGTGTGTCTGTGTGAGTGTGTCTGTGTTTGCGTGCCTGTGCCCAGCAGCTGCTCTCCAGATTAGAAGACACCACTCTTTGGCAGGCCACTCTGAAACACCCTCTTGGGTAATTTCAGATTCATGCGCACATCTTGGCTGAGAGAAGACGCCTGCCAGGCACAACCTGGGCCCCCCTCTCTGCCTTGTTGATGTCCTAAATACACTATGAACCACAAACCAATAGCAGCCCCAGCATCTGAAGAACACATGCCCACATGGACATTACATTGCGCCTCACTTTGTACCTTGCAGCCATGAACTGGTGCAAGCCTTTTCTGAGATTTAAGTAACAAGGGCGTGACCTCTTCTTTGACAGCCGTAACCCAAGGCACCACAGAGATGCGCTATTATTAACGCTGTGTTGAACTTTAATTTGAATGCCTGTCTGTTCCATTCAGTATCATATGAGACTGAAGTGCAAAGTGCTGAAGCAACTCGAGAGTAATATCCAAATGGATAATGGATAGTCGTACTGTTATTGTTATTCCAGACTTTCATTGTTGTATTATTCAGGTATTAAAATAAATCTCATACCTTAGACGGCTAACATTTGAAGAATCTAATTTTCTTTAAGTGGCATCACTTGTTCCTTTTAGAGGGCGGAGTTCATTTATTCAACAAGTATGTATTGCATTGCCAGTTATGTATCAGGTTTTCTATTAGACAAACCCACCACCTGCCAGGTTTTCGGTGCATAAAAAAACAGTTGTCTTCGAGTCAAGTTTGACTTGTGGCGACCCCACATATGTCAGGGTAGAACTGTGCTCCATAGGGTTTTCAGTAACTGATTTTTCAGAAATAGATCACCAGGCTTTCTTCTGAGACAACTCTAGGTGGACTCAAACCTCGAACCTTTCAGTTAGCAGCCAAATGCGCTAACCATTTGTACCGCCCAGGGAGTCCTTTCAACTTATGTCATTGTTGTTAGGTGCTGTCTAGTCGGATCCAACTCCGAATGAAACCCTGCCCAGTCCTGCACCATCCTCACAATTGTTGCTATGTTGGAGCCCATCGTTGGAGCCACTGTGTAAATCCATCTCATTGAGGGTCTTCTCTGTTTTGATGACCCTCCATTTTACCAAGCATGGTGTCCTAATCCAGGGACTGGTTCCTCCTGACAACATGTCCCAAAGTACATGAGATGAAGTCTCACCATCCTTGCTTCTAAGGAGCATTCTGGCTATACTTCTTCCAGTGCATGGTATATTCAATATTCTTCTCCAACGCCATAATTCAAATGCATCAGTTCTTCTTTGGTTCTTTATTCATCATCCAGTTTTCACATACACAAGAGGCGATTGAAAATACCATGGTTTGGGTCAGGCACACCTTAGTCCTCAAGGTGACATCTTTGTTTTTTAACACTTTAAATAGGTCTTTTGGAGCAAATTTGCCCAATACGATACGTTGCTTGATTTTTTAACTGCTGCTTCCATGGGCGTTGATTGTGGATCCAAATAAAATGAAACCCTTGACAACTTCAATCTTTTCTCCCTTTATCGTACTATTGCTTACTGGTCCAGTTGTGAGGATTTTTGTTTTCTTTATTTTAAGGTATAATCCATTCTGAAGGCTATAGTCTTTGATCTTCATCAGTAAGTGTTTCAAGTTCTCTCCACTTTCAGCAAGCAAGGTTGTGTCACCTGCATATGGCAGTTTGTTAATGAGCCTTCCTCCAGTCCTGATGCCGCGTTCTTCTTCATATAGTCCAGCTTCTCAGATTAATCTATTTGCTCAGCATATATATTGAATAAGTATGGAGAAAAGATACAACCCCGATGCACACCTTTCCTCATTTTAAATCATGTAAATTTTAAACCCTTGGAGCCCTGGTAGTGCAGTGGTTAAGAGCTCAGGCTGCTAACCCAAAGGGCGTCAGTTCAAGTCCACCAACCGCTCCTTGGAAACCCTATGGGGTAGTTCTACTCTGTCCTCTAGGGTCACTATGAGTCAGAACCAACTCAATGGCACGTAACAACAACAGTATCCCCTTGTTCTGTTTGAACGACTGTCTCTTGGTCTATGTATAGTTTCTACATGAGCACAATTAAGTGTTCTAGAGTTCTCATTCCTCGCAATGTTATCCATAATTTGTTACAGCCAAATGCCTTTGCATAGTCAATAAAACACAAGAAAACATCTTTCTGGTATTCTCTGCTTTCAGCCAAGATCCACCTGACATCAGCTACGCTATCCCTGGTTCCACGTCCTCTTCTGAATCCAGCTTGAATCTCTGATCGTCCCCTGTCAATGTACAGCTACAACCGTTTTTGAATTATCTTTAGCAAAATTTTACTTACATGTGATATAAGTGATATTGTTCAATAATTTCCACATTCTGTTGGATCACATTTCTTTGGAATGGACACAAATATGAATCTCTACCAGTTTGTTGGCCAGGTAGCTGTTGTCCAAATTTCTTAGCATAGATGAGTGAGTACCTCCAGTGCTGCATCCATTTGTTGAAACATCTCAGTTGGTATTCCATCGATTCCTGGATCCTTGTTTCATGCCAGTGCCTTCAGCACAGCTTGGATTTCTTCCTTCAATACCATCACTTCTTGATCAGAAGCTACCTCCTGAAATGGTTGAATGTTGACCAATGTCCTTTGGTACAGTGACTCCATATATTTCTTCAGTTTTCTTTTGATGCCTTCTGCATCATTTAGTATTTTGCCCATAGAATCCTTCAAAACTGCAACTCGAGGCTTCAGTTTTTTTAGTTCTTTTAGCTTGAGGAATGCCAAGCGTGTTCTTCCATTTTGGTTTTCTAACTCCAGGTCTTTGCACATTTCATTATAAATATTTCATGATAAAATACTTTATGAAACAGTAGCCATTTATTATGTTATAGCTCTTAATTACCCATTTGCACAGGATAATTATTCCACTAGGCCTTTATTCAAGACCTAACATAATTGTCTACGCTTATATATAATCCTAAAATATAATTATCGAGTTTCATCTCAAGGAAAGCTTCCTCTAGCCCATTAATTAAACTTTAAAACTGAGCCCAAGACAGACAGCCTGTCAGTATCTACCAAAAGTGGCTATCTGTACAGGGAGGAAATAGAAGAATGTATTGGGCTGATTTGTAGGTCCCTTGCCAGATAACTGAAGTAATGCCTATGTCTACGTAAGTAGAACAGATTATCTAAAGATGTCATATTCCCACCTATTCACGGGTGACCAAGCAGTCAAGTAAAGATGGGAAGTATGAAGAAAAAATATTCCTAGTCTCTGATGGTCATTTTTCCATTGACTGTCTGAGCTTCACCTTCCTCCTCTATGAAGGTTTTGCGCTTAAAGTGATGATGTTTTAGTTCCATTTTAGCACAGACATTCTGTGTGTCTATGATTTGATGACTTGTAGGTGATCCAGGAAAGCATAGCCCTGTCTTTTTGCTAGACTCGCCCTAACGGTTATTATGGCAGTTATCTGCAAGGTGTCGAGAGAGGTATAAAGTGCTAGTTCTTGAAAATATGGTGTGGTTTAAACTAATTTGTCCATTTTTTTTTTGTTTGTATGAATTTTCAAAAGAAGTTCAGGGCTCTCAGGAGCAGAGCAGGATCAAAGGACATCAGACAGCATCCCCAGGTGTGCCTCTCCCTTTCTTGACTCAGATCCCAGTTCCCATTCTTCCCACTGTTCCCACCACCCTGGTGGATTCTGTTCCCAAGGCCCCCATTGCTTAGCCCCATCTTACCTGCAGTCTCACGATCTCACAGTGGCCGGCATACTTGTCTCCCCCACTAGACCAGTTGTTCCTGGAGGCCAGAGATCATCCCTTCTAACATTGTAGCCCCAGCCCCTAGCTCACACTAGGTGCACAATAAAGGACACACTGAATGAATGAAGAATCAAAGCCTCTTTGACCTAGCGAGCCAAGGATGGGAGAAGCAGCCTTAGAACAGCATGTCAGTTAGCTGGAAGGTAAAGAAATAAGACCCCCTCACACAAGGAAAAAAAAAAGCCACTGCCATTGAGTTGAATTCCACCTCATACCCTATACCAAAAAAACTAAACCCACTGCTGTCGAGTCAATTCCGACTCATAGCGACCCTATAGGACAGAGTAGAGCTGCCCGATAGAGTTTCCGAGTAGCACCTGGCAGATTTAACTGCCGACTTCTTGGTTAGCAGCCATAGCACTTAGCCACTACGCCACCATACCCTATAGGACAGAGTAAAATTGCCCTATAGGGTTCCAAGACTATAAATCCTTAGGGAAGCAGGCTACAAAATCTTCCTAGTACGTTTGAACTGCCAACCTTTTGGTTAGCAGCCAAATGCTTAACCACTGTGCCACCAGGGCTCCTTAAGACATAAGAAATGCATACATATTTAAACATATCAGTAATTTTTAAATTCCAGGTTTTAAACTTTTTTCCTAACAGATATTTTTGCCAGCAACCAAACTAATTAATTCAAATTTCAAATACTATCACCTCCTGAAAAAAAAAATTTTTTTTTTTTGAGGGTGGGATTAATGACCTATATATCGAAATAAATGTGCTGGATAATCCACAAAATAGAAAAGTATCTCCAAGTAAACCAGCCCATTTAGGAAAACCTGGTGTAATGAAAGGCACCTCTCCCTCCTCTCCCTTCCCTTAGAAGCCTACCTGTGGGCAGTGTTCTGGAATTATACATGGCTTGGGGTTTCACATTTCTCTAAAGTGATAATAATACTAAGGGGTTAACTTAAACAAACAAACAAAAAAAGATGTGGAAACATGTTCTCGACCTCTGAATCTGAATCTTGTTGTTGCAAATAAGCCGTAGTCTCCTGTTGCCGGGGGCTATTTCTTCATACACTTCAAGAATGCCAAAATACCAGGAGACAGCTGTTTTAGCTCTGAGATGCTCCTCAAGTGTCCTGTTTTGATGTCATTATGTAATGCTTTCTCTTGGCATACCTATCATCATCAGTATCCTTGTTGATGTATATCATTGCATAGCTCTCTTCACTTTTTCATCCATATCATATTTCCAAGTGGACACTGGTTATCAGAAAATTAGAGGAAAAAAAAAGGAATCAATTCCAGCCACAACTCATATTTGATCAATGTTTTCTCCTTGGCTAGAAAGTTCTTTATAAATAGGAAAATACATGAGTTAGAAGTCTTTCTCCCTTCCTAGCCCTTCTTCTCTTTATTTCATTCTCATCTCGTTTTCCTTATTAATTTCACCTCTTATAAAGAAGTGTGTGTTCACCGAATTGTACACATGAAAAACGTTGAACTGGCAAATGTCACATTATATATATATTTTACAAATAATTTAAAAAAATCAATTTAACACCTATACTAATCTTTCAGAAAGAAAGGATGGCATTACATTTTTGTTTATAATATCTTCAGTATGATATTAAGAGCTGAATATAAGTGCCACTTATAAAATTTTTTTTTTTTTTTTTTACTTATATTCAACTCTTAATTGCTCGCTTTAAAAAAAAAAAGTGCTTGTTTAATTTCTCTGCTCAAATCTTGCCTTAGCCACTGTTGTGTCTGATAGCCTAAAGGACAGGTGTACACAGCATAAGCCCAATTTTCAGTTCACTTCAATGGATATTTGCAGAGTGCCCACAATACACCATGACCTGTTCTAGGCCTTGGTGCTTGTTGTAGTTTCCTAGTGCCGCTATCACAGAAATACCACAAGTGGATGGCTTCAACAAACAGAAATTTATTCTCTCACAGTCTGGGAGGATAGAAGTCCTAATTCAAGGCACCAGCTCCAGGGGAAAGCTTTCTCTCTCTGTCACCTCTAGGGGAAGGTCCTGGTCATCAATCTTCCCCTAATCTAGGAGTTTCTCAGTGCACTCAGGAAACCAAGGGAAAAGTCTAGTCCTAAGGCCTGAGCAAAGCAGAGAAAGGCTGACATTCATCCAGTATACAAGTATCCAGGAACCACTCCAGAGTCTCCAGAGAGCATTTGTAGGCAATAAGACAATTCTAGAACTCCTTTCTGGTACAGCTGGGCTCCTGATGGCCTGCCAGATATGATCTTCCCTGGTCGAGAAACCAGACAGGGCACAGTCTGAAGACTCAAGACCATCATTTTAGCCCCTGGACAGGGCTGAGGAGTCAGGGACTGGCATCCAGGGTGCTTCTGAGTTTCCAGGCAACTCCGTGGTTCAGCAGCCCACATGAGAGCCAAGTGGCAGAGTGATGAGGGATCTTGCCCTCAGGCCAGCTTCACAGTAGCTTCCCAGGACTGTAGTGTGCTATCTGTTCTTAGTGGTCTGAGGCTTGACTTTATGGTTCTTTCGTAATTTTTCTTAGGTTAAGGAACACTGTGCTGCATACATAATAGCAACTCTGCTTTCAACCCCAAGTATCTTTAAATGAGAAAGAGCTAACCACCCCGACCCCGTGTTCAAAAATCCATAGTGTGTCAGACCTGGGGTTTTAAAGCAATCCTTTTGACACGTTCTAATTGTAGCCGTATTTTGGTCTCCATTCTCTCAGCCTCTCGAGCTCAGTCAGGGTGGTCCTGGTTGAAGTGAATACATGAAAAACCTCTAACAAAACGCCAAGATTTATGGGAGTATGATAGTATTTGTGGTAGTAAAAACATAAAAAGAAGGTGTCTCTTTTTTTTTTTTTCAATTTGGCATCTTCAATTATACTTACTTCATTCATCCATTTAACAAAAATTTGTTACATGCTTGCTGGGTCCAGGCACTATCCTAAACACTGGGGAACCCCATTCCCCATTGCCATTGAGTCGATTCCGACTTACAGCGACTCTGTAGGACAGCGTAGAACTGCCCCATGGAATTTCCAAGGAGCAGCTGGTGGATTCAAACTGCCAACCTTTTGGCTAGCAGCCGTAGCACTTAGCCACTACGCCACCAGGATTTCTGAACACAGGGGAGGTGACATTGAAACACAGATGTTATTGGTCCCTGCCATCTTAGAATTTCAAGTCTTCAGGGAGGAATCAGGAAAAACACGTTATAAAATGAACCCAATAATGATAGCTTGTGGTAAGTGCTTTGAAAGAAAATCGTGACAGAGGAATAGGTGGGCAGGGGAGGGCCTACTTCAGTATCAGGGGAGACCGCTCTGAAGAGGTGACATTTAAGCTGAGTCGTGTGAAGGAGCCAGGCAGGTTAGAGCAGAGCTGGTATAAGAACAATCAGCCTGAAGCCACGGAGGTGAGAAAGTAGCTGACAGGTTCTAGGAGCCCACAGAGGCCAGTGTGCCTGGCTGTAGTAGTCCAAGGGGGAGCGTGAGGGGAGATTGAAGGGGTAAGTGGAGGCCAAGTCAGGGGGTCTGTGGTTCCTGGTACAGAGTATTGGTGTTCTTCTAAATATGAAGGCAAACCACTGTGGAGTTTTAATCTGGAAAGTTACACGGTCCTGTTGAAGATTTTTAAAAGATCTTCCTGGTTATCATGTGGAGAATGGAGGGGGTCTGAGCAGATGCTGGGGGGCCAAACACTGCCTGAGCCAAGGTACTGCTAGGCCATACGCAGGGGTTGTCCAAGGGTGGTGCCCTGGAAATTCACTGCCTCTAGGCAGCCCATTATTAGTTTTTCCTCACACTGATTTTCTTCTAAATGCCCAACCCATCCCTCTCTTTGTCTGGTGGCTAATAGAAGAAAAGGTGCCAGAAGCACTGTCTTTCAGCTGAGCCCGACATCAGGTGAGCCATCCAGGCAGGGTCCTGACCCTAACACATCATTTGTATTTTACAGGCTGGTTAAATTCATGCCAATTTCCCCCTGTTCTTCAGCTTTGTTCCTACTACATAGAAGGTATTCGATAAATGTTAGTTAAATTGATTTTACTTGGATTTCACATATTCCAGTGGTCAGGGCTAGAGAGGCCCAGTGCCTTTACTTCCCTTCTGGAGATGGTGCGTGTCGGTGGGTCAGTGTCGTGGCTCTTAAAGGGTTGCTATTTTCAATCTACGGTGGATGCAGTTCAAGGGTAAATAAAATGACTTTCTGCTAGAATTAAAGGTGCTGTGTACATGCAAAAAGGTTTTTTAGAGCATCTGGTTAGAGTTTAATGTGACTGAAGAAAAATCACTATATTTTTCATGTGTCAATTACTCAAATGTGGCTAAAAGTGTGCTTTGGAGATTTTCCAAAATAAAAACTCTGAGGTGAGAGATATTTCAGCCCCAACAATAATTTGAAAATTGGATGTTGGAATAACAACTGTTTTTTCAACTGTCTTAACTCTGTCACCAGCACTGTGATGATTTGATTACATGTAACAGATGGGATTTCTGACCATTAAACTGCACACTTCAGCCACAGGCATCAGCCTTTCCCTTCTTTGCTGTCACTGTGAGTCAACCTGGGGGCAGAAGTGAGGATGTGGGAGAAAGTGGGAGGTGGGGGGTGGGTGATCCTGGGTGACTCAGGGGCCCAAGCAAACCAGCCATGGGGTGAACCCCGCCCTCCTCACCGTCCTCATCAGCTAGCATTGTCTTTCGGGCACCTTGCTTGACTATCAGGGACATCCCAGAAGAGGAAATACATCCCCAAAGGGCAAAGGGCCATCTGGGAGGCGTGTGGGAAGGAAGGGGACACCCTCAGTGAAGTGATGGGTGTAAGGCCTGTGATGCAGTGCCTGGCACAGAACAGTCACTCAACGCAAGGTGGCAGCTGCTGCTGTTGCTGCTGTTATTTTTATCGTTAATGGCAGTGGTTTATAAATTGATTAGATGTATATGAGTCTCGCATTGTTGAATACCAGTTTTCAGATCCACCTGTTTCCACTTTGTTCCCCTCCCCCGCCCGCCTCTCCCTGCAGAATCCCTCTGGAATGCTTGACCCTGCCCTTCAATAAGGGCCGTTGTCCTAGTTTACACCATTGTGGTTCTCTCATCATTCCAACATCTCCATCTGGCAGTTGCCATTCCTTTTCATCACTGCTCTAAATCTCTTTACTGGAGGAGGTAAGCCTGGAGCAAGGAGCCTGGGTGGCACAATGGTTAAGCACTCTGCTGCTAATTGAAAGGTCAGTGGTTTGAACCCACCCAGGGCCTTCGAGGGAGAAAGACCTGGTAATTTGCTTCCATAAAGATTACAGGCTAGGAAACAGTTCTCCTTGGTCACGTGGGGTAGCTATGAGTCGAAATTGACTCGGTGGTACAAACAACAACAAGCCTTCAGAAGTGGAAACAATTTATACCTGTCTGTTTTTAACCGTTCTCTACAAGGGAAATGGCGTGTGTCATGCCGCCTTTAGGGAGTCCCTATGTGGCACAACGGTTAAGCACTGAACTACTAACCAGAGACACCTCAGAAGAAAGGACTGGCAATCTGCTTCAGAAAGGTTGCAGCCTTGAACGCCCTACGGTCACAGGAGAACTGCCCTATGGAGTAAGGCAGTTCTACTCTGCACGCACAGTTGTCGCCAGGAGTCAGAATCAACTCAACAGCCATGGGTTTGGAATTTTTTAACGCTGCCTTTGATAAATGTAAATTCTCATCAGATTGAAAGCATGTCAGATAACTGTCGCTGAGGACATAGTGGGTTCCTGGTTCCTACTGGCTACACCATTCCAGCCATGCCACTCACCCCGGGCTTCCTGCTCTTTCCCGTATGCAGGGTGGTTGTGTTATCATCTCACCTCTGTGCTTCTCATGCCAGAACACAACTCGGTTAATTTCTTCAGTCATCTCCTGCCCTTTGCTCAGGAGCTCTGTGATCTCAGGTGCCTCGCTTTGCTGGAAGGGCAGAACACATCTGATCCCTCACTTAGAAAGGCAGGAAAGAATCGTTTCAGTTACGGGCCTGGGAGACACATCTAAGGGTAAAGAAAGGAGTTGCTATTTCCCTGGCCAGCTACTGCCTTCCGTCTGCCCCAAGCCCACCCTTGGAAGTCACCGGCTGGGCATCTCAGTGAAATACGTGCCGTAATGGGTCAAGTAATTCACAGGCAGGGTTCTGTTTGGGCTGTAACCTGACTCTAATTGCTGACCTCAGAGAGTGAATTTCATATGACATAGCACCTTAGCTGGGTGCTGGCTTAGAAGTTTCCACTCCCTGTCAGCCAGATTGCTTTTTCTATTTCTGGGCTTGTCGTGTTCCTGAGTCAGATGGACCCAGACTCTTCCTGTGGATGAAAGGGGCATCCTGCCTTGGATGTGTTTTCTGCATGTATAAATTATAAAGAGGAAAAATTCTCTGTCTGTTCTTTGGCAGAAAAGTTAAGGGAAACTGGAGGGTTGAGTGAGGAAGGTATGAAATAGCCAGTATAAACAAACCCTAGCCCTAGGGCCTGAATGCGGCAAGATGTATAACATAGAAAACTGGACTCGGGAATAATGCCTTTCTCTATTAAAAACAGTCATCATAAGGAACTTATGATGGAAAGGGCCATGTTAATATTTGCCACTCACCACCAAGTTAAAACAGTTTACAAAAATAAATAAAACATTTCTGAAGAGCTATTTATTCCTGTGTCCACCGTGGGTGGGTTTTTGTCTCTTCCCTGTGATGAGTGTGGAAGCAGACTCCTTGCCCATCTCCCTGAGCCCCGGACCTGTCTCAGCAACTGGTGAACTCACTGGGGCCTCACCTGCTCTGACTACTGTAAATGGAATTTGGTGCACTTTTCACGTTCTTTAAAATACAATGTGGTGAGTTCTTTTGGATACTGAAAAAACGATGTAAAAACCAAAATCACCTTTAAAGGCCTAGTT
Source organism: Elephas maximus indicus (assembly GCF_024166365.1). Taxonomy (NCBI): domain Eukaryota; kingdom Metazoa; phylum Chordata; class Mammalia; order Proboscidea; family Elephantidae; genus Elephas; species Elephas maximus. Next base: position 70,887,358 of record NC_064836.1, read on the forward strand.
CAAAGCTGTTAAATGATCAGAGGAAGTTGCTGTCAATTTTGACTTGTGTTGTAATTATGAAGGAGTCTCTTGGTGGCACAGATGATTGTGGATTAGACTACTAACCAAAAGATTGGCAGTTCAGTCCCACCCAGAGGTGCCTCGGAAGAAAGAAGTGTCAACCTGCTTCCAAAAGATCAGAGCCACGAGAACCCTATAGAGCTCAGTTCTACTCTGAAGCACATGAGGTCACTGTGAGTCGGAATCAACTTGACAGCAACTAGTTTGGGGTTTTTTTGGTTGTAATTATTATTGTTTTTGTTAGGTACTGTCGAGTCGATTCCGACTCATAGCAATCCTGTGTACAATGGAACGAAACACTGCCTAGTCCTGCACCATCCTCACAACTGTTGCTATGTTGGAGCCCATTGTCGTAGCCACCGTGTCGGTCATCTCATTGAGGGCCTTCCTCTTTTTTGCCGACCCTCTACTTTAGTTGTACCTTTCCAGAGGAGTTGATTTGTTGTTCGTAGTGGTGGTGGGGGTGGTACTGGTGATGGTGATGGTGGCCTTGGTCGTGGTGGTCTTGGTGGTGGCGTTGGTGGTAGTGCTGCTGTTGTTGGTGGTAGTGGTCTTGGTGGTGGCGTTGGCGGTGGTGGTGGTGCTGCTGCTGCTGCTGGTCTTGGTGGTGGCACTGGTGTTGGTGGTACTTCTGCTGGTGGTATTGGTGGTAGTGGTACTGCTGTTGGTGGTGGTGGTGGTGTCATCCCTGTTGTTGTTTTAGCCTCTACCCACCAAAAAACTTAGCCTCTGGGTACCCTAAATCACCAGGTTTCCTTTTGCACGTTGGCTCCTAGAAACTTAGAATAAAACCTTTTTTGCCCTGTCAGTAACAAATTTATAGGTCTTTCTAACATCTTTACTGCAACTCTTAGATTCATTTCAGGTCGAACCTTTATTTTTCTTTCATAGTCACTCACACTTTTAATTTATACTATCATATGTTTTTGTAACTGTGTAAGCTGCCTTAAATTCTTTCTAGAATAAGATAGTCCACAGTTAGCTAACAGCTAGATATTTAAAAAGTGAAATAAGAAAGTTGGGCCAAGAGGGAAGGAGGGAACCAAGGAAGGAAAGCCTGTAGGCAGTCTATGCATGACTCAGTAATTTAACCACCCCAAGTCTCAGTTTCCTCACCTGTAAAATGCTGGCCTCCAACATTTTTGTGGAGGTCAAAATCATTTTTAGATAATAAATGTGAGCACACTTTATAAATTAGAGAGTTTGATGCAATTTTGTTGTAATTATTTTAAGGAGATTTAATTGAGCTTGGGGCCGTGGTGGCACAGTGGTTAAGATCTCAGGCCGCTAACCAAAAGCCACTCCTTGGAGACACTATGGGGCAGTTCTGCTGTGTCCTTTAGGGTCTCTATTATGAGTCACAATTGATTCCATGGCAATGGATTTTGTTTTGTTTTATTTTAATTAATTGAGGCAATTCTCCATTGTCTCGCCCTTGGCCTAATCCTCATCTCTACCCAATAGAAAGAGCTTTCCTAAAGTGAATGCGTCTCTTCTGAGAGGGCCTGGGCCCTCTGAGAGCCTCCCTGGGATTCCCTCTAGCACGAAGCTTGACCTTAGAGCACCACAGAGCTTTGAAGGATGACTTTGAAATCTCTGAGCCTGGCAGAGCTTACTACCTGAACAGGTCAAGAGTACCCCGTCTCCCACTTAGAAATTTATAGGACCAGCATGTCATTGTTGACCCACTGTCAAAATTAAAACCTCTTGGAGAGGTTTCTGGGGGATGGGGGTGGGCATAGAGACAGCTGTTGGGGATCACCATTTCATCATTATTGCTAATGATCTTGTTAGAAATAGTTCTGCTCTGAGGTAAGATGAGGCAGAAAAAAGGCTCAGAACCTATCTGATCCATTCTTTTTTATTATTATAATTATATTTTTATTGTACTTTAGATGAAGATTTACAGAACAAACTAGTTTCTCATCAAACAGTTAGTACACATATTGTTTTATGACATTGGCTAACCACCCCACGATGTGTCAACACTCTCCCTTCTCAACCTTGGGTTCCCTATTGTCAGCTTTCTTGTCTCCTCCTGCCTTCTAGTCCTTGCCCCAGGGCTGGTTTGCTCCTTTAGTCTCGTTTTGATTTATGGACCTGTCCAATCTTTGGCTAAAGGGTGAACATCAGGAGTGACTTCTTTACTGAGCTGATAGGGTGTCTGGGGACCATACTCTCAGGGTTCCTGCAGTCTCTGTCAGGCCAACAAGTCTGGTCTTTCTTTTTGAGTTAGAATTTTGTTCTACATTTTTCTCCAACTCTGTCCGGGGCCCCCTATTGTAATCCCTATCAGAGCAGTCAGTGGTGGTAGCCACACAGCATCTAGTTGTACTGGACTCTGTCTGGTAGAGGCCATAGTAGATGTGGTCCATTAATCCTTTGGACTGATTTTCCCCTTGTGTCTTTAGTTTCTTCATTCTTCCTTGCTCCCAAAGGGATGAGACCAGTGGAGTGTCCTAGATGGCCACTTACAGGCTTTTAAGACCTCAGATGCTACTCACCAGAGTAGAATGTAGAACATTTTCTTTATCAACTATGTTATGCCAGTTGTATCTGATCCATTCTTGTCAGAGACCAGTTATCTTCTTAAAGCAGATGCTTGTCAGGTAAAAGCCTCTTCTGGGTCCAGGATCATGTTCAAGCCCAGACTCTGCAGCACAGCAAACAGGTAAAAAACAAAATCCAGGCGAGGGTGAGAGACTGCGCTATCTGTAATGGAGCGCTTGCCCTCTGTATAACCACCAAGGGACCTGTCACCTGGGCAGGGCTCTGCAGGTTCCCAAGTCTTGGTTCTGAAAAATGGAGATGATAATGAGGGTTAGACTGTCCATGTAAAATGCTTAGAATAGTGCCAGTTACTGGGGATGAGGGTAGGTTAGGTATCATGGACTGAATTGTGTCCCCCAAAATATCTGCCAACTTAGCTAGGCCATGATTCCCAGTACTGAGTGATTGTCCACCATTTTGGCACCTGAAGTGATTTTCCTATGCATTGTAAATCCTACCTCTATGATGTTAATGAGGCAGGATTAGAGGCTGTTGTGTTAAGGAGGCAGTAATCAATCTACAAGATTAGTTTGTGTCTTAAGTCAGTCTCTTTTGAGATATAAAAGAGAGAAGCAAGCAGAGAGACAGAGAGAGCCTCATACCACCAAGAAACAGGAGCCAGGAGAATAGCGCATCCCTTGGACCCAGGGTCCCTGCACTGAGAAGGTTCTCGACTGGGCAGGATTAATGACAAGGACTTTCCCCTAGAGCTGACAGAGAGAGAAAGCCTTCCCCCTGGAGCTGGCACCCTGAATTCGGACTTCTAGCCTATTAGACTGTGAGAGAATACATTTCTGTTTGTTAAAGCCATCCACTTGTGGTATTTCGGTTACAGCAGCACTAGGGAACTAAGACAGTAGGGAAGGAGGTGACCTCTACAATCTGGCCCAGCCCTCCCTTAGAGCTTATTTTCCACAGAATCCCCTTTGTGCATCTGGACAAAGGACTTCCCCTGGCTCTTCTCACATCTGTGACTTTGCATGTGTTGTTCTTTCTCTGGTCTGCGCACTGAACTCCTGCTCTTCCTCTGACATCCAGACCCTTTCCAGGTGCCTTCCTGACACTCACCCCCAGATGCTCACCCTACAGAATGCAGAGCTTGGCTACTAACCAAAAGGTCGGCAGTTCAAATCCACCAGCCACTCCTTAGAAACCCAATGGGGCAGTTCTGCTCTGTCCCATGGGGTCGCTATAAGTCAGAATCAACTTGACAGCAATGGGTTACAGCTTCTCCTTGTCCCCTCTTGCTGCACACTCTGCACATTGCATTGTAATTGTTTTTGTCATAAAACTGATTATTAGATATTATGTTTATTTCATTAAGTATCCAAGTGAAATTCTAATTTATCTTTTTTAAAAATTATAGCCAATGGGTAGAGAGGTTGTTAATGTTTTTTACAACTTTAAACATCATTAGAAATTCTATACTGTGAAAGACAAGCCAAGACAGCTAAATGCGTATTTTTTATTGAGGTATAATTTACATTTATGGGAATAGAACTTAGCTGTACTGCCCAGTCAGTTTTGATTAATGCGTACCAAGACACAGCACTTCCATCACACCTGGAAGTTCCCTAAGGAGCCTTCCCAGCCAATCCCCCCTACACACACACACACACACACACACACACACACACACACACACACACAGAAGCAACCACTGATCTGATTTCTATCACCACACCTTGTTACTGCTGTTAGTTGATGCCAAGTGACCAACTCATAATGGCCTTATGTACAACAGAATGAAACATTGCGTGATACTGTACTGTCTTCAGGATCCTTGGTATCCTCGAGTCCATTGCTGCAGCCACTGTGTATTTTGAGTGCCTTCCAACCTAGGGGACTCATCTTCCAGTGCTATACTGGACAGTGATCCATAAGGTTTTCCCTGACTGATTTTCAGAAGTAGATTGCCAGGCTGAAACTAGCCCACTATGAGTGACCCCACTGGTATTTGAAATACTGGTGGCATAGCTTCCAGTATCATAACAACACGTAAGCCACTATAGCACAGCAAATTGACAGGCAGACTGGTTGTGAATCATCATATCTTAGTGTTGCCTGTTCTAGAAGTTCATAGAAATTGAATTATACAGAATGTATTTGTATCCTGTTTCTTTCACTCAGTAATGCTTTTGAGATTCTTTCATGTTGTTGCATATATTAGTAGTCCATGCCTTTTTATTGCTCAGTAGTATTCCATTATATGAATATACCGTAGTTTATTTATCTGTTCTCTGGTTGATGGCATCTATCACATGGCTTTTCTTTTATTATTATATCATGCAGTAAAACTGACCCTTTTCTTATTTTAGGATACTGTTCTGTGAATTTTAACTTATGTATAGATTTGGGTAACCGCTGCCACAATCAGTATGCAGACAGTTTCATCACCCCAGAAAACTCCCTGGTCCACCCCTTTATAGTTCCATACTCCTGCCACCCCAGCCCCTGGTAACCTTAGAATTATTCTCTATCACTATCATATCACATTGCAGTTTAGTTGTTTATACACGTCTGCCTTTCTCACTATGTCGTCAGCTTCTCAGAGTAAGGACCACATCTCATTCACCTGGCCTCCTTGGGACTTTGTACATCACAGGTGCTCCTTGAATATTTAAAGGATGGATGAAGTAACGTCCATGTGGCCACATCATGAATCTGTTCATAATTCCCAGGAGGGGAAGCCAAGTAGAAGGTGAAGAAAGCCAACGTTCACTTAATTCTTTTCAAGAAAAACCTAGCTCCTTTTTTTTTCTCACAGCAGTACCGACTATGATTTTAAGAAATTCTGAAGAGTGCTGTCTGGTAATCTCCACTCAAGAGAATATGTGAAATCACACAAAATGAGTCATCTCCCCATAAAAGAGCCCAAAAAATGCTTAATTATACCAAAAATATTACAGTTAAGTCTGAACATGGAAAAATCAAGAAGGAAAAGTTAAACACGCTTCTTGGTCTACCTATTTCTAAGAATATTCTAGAAGTCTAAAATTCTCCCCCAGAGGCTGTAATATATTTTCCAGGTGTTCTTTGGTCTGTCAGGACCCTCTACGCCGTATTTAGAGAAACTCTGTATTCACACTGTTACTTTTGACTGAGGTTTTGTTTTCCATTCTTTCCTCTAGACAGTGTCATCTTTATCTGAAATTTGTTTCACTAAAGCCATTATTGCTGCAAGTGATACCTGGTTCCTGTAACTAGTACCTTCCCAAGAGCATAGGCTGTTCTTTTCAGTTTAAACTTTCTTTTTCTTTTCTTTCCCTCAGTGTTTATTGGTGTTTCCTTTTTCATTAATCACATTACTGAAATTACTCTATGTTCTTCTTAACCTCTTAATTTTACCCGCCAGGCCATTCTCTCTTAAGAATGGAGCCCTTTGCCAGCTTGTCATATTTCTTTAAGCAAATAAATTTTCCCCATATGCCTAGCATATATCCCTGAGCCCCCTTTTAAAGCTGGAATGGGGAAACAGCTGTTTCTGAATTCCTATAAAGTGTGTCCTGTGTTATAGTCCACCGTGGACAGCTGTATTTTGATGTCTGCAATATTACTTGGTGCTTGAAATGGTGAATTTCCAGGACCTGAATTTCCCTCTCACATATGGAAAACAGTAGAGTAATTCTACTAGATATTTCAGTGTGTTACACAGGCCATGAGGTCTACTCTATAGCTTGTTTTAGTAGCTGCCGAAGGAATCGTTGGGAAGAAATGCCTTCTTCAAGCACAAGGAAGTTTTTAACTGTCAAGATTGGAGTTAGGTGATCATCTCACTCAGTGTTTCCTCAAGCGTTTATTGAATATATCTGCTAGACTCTATTGCTACCGGCAGAGCAGACACGGTCTAGCAGGGAAGGCATGTACTTATGATGCGATACAGTGAGTGTCCTATTCGAAGGACACCTGAGCTACCAGCTGCCCGGAGCAGTAGGGTTTGGCAGACTTTGCCGGGGAGGACTGCCTGTTTCTGTATAGAAAGTTTCTTTGGAAAATAGCCACGCAGAGTTGTGTAGCTGTGACGGAGATCGTATAGGTCACAAGCCTAAAGTATTTTCTGTCTGACCCTTTAATAAAAAATTTGCTCACCCCTGCCTTAGAGGGGGAGTGCTAATGAAGTATAGGGTCACCAAAGGAAAGGGTAGTGGAGGACAGCCTGGAGGATGCCAGCATTTTAAGGGATGGGGCGTGAAGAGATGAGTGGAGAACCAGACTTTAGTGTACCAGAAAACAAAGGGGGGGAGAGCATCAAAAAGGTGAGGGGACATCAGGGACAAATGCCCCAGGGCAGTCATCAGAGGAGGATGATGACCACAACAAGTGTTGCCTGGGAATTTACTCTGTGCCAGACTGTGAGCTATGCAGTTATGTTCATCATGTCAGGACTCAATATGACAATCCTATGAGGTAAAAAAAAAAAAAAAAAATGAGGTAGGCACCGTCAAATATCCTCATTTTATAGACGAGCGAACTAAGGCACAGAAAAATCAAGTGGCTTGTCCCAAGCCACACAGCTTGTATATGGCAGAGATAGGGTTCTAATATGGGCAACCTGACTCCAGAGAACCTGTGATTTTAGTCTAGCCCCTGTTCCATATTGATTTGACAGGACAATTTGGTATCATTAGCAAGGGTACTTTCAGTGGTATAATACTTTCAATACCTTTTTTTTTTTTTTTTGATGGCATGTGTTTTCAGTATTGTAATGCCTACTTACTAATTGAGTATGTTTCAATTTTGGGTTGGTAATCTGGTAATACAAGCCACCAATACAGCAAGTGGCACTCTGGTGCCAGTGATCTGTGGTATGGCAATATACCACTAAGAACTAAGTAGAGAATTTATTGCGGGTGCCTTTCCATTAGGTTACATGGGGAACCTCTGGTTTTCCAAATATGACCCAGAAAAAACAAAACAAACCCATCAGGGCTCCCTAACTATCACACAGGAAAGCCATGATTATGCTTGCAAGCCTTACCTCACAGAAATAAAGGGGAAAAAGGCAAAAGTTTATAAAACTAACATATCACCTATTAGAATGCTCAACCTACACAACAATCAGGTTCCACCTTGGGTCTGCCAAGCTTCACGCATTTCAAAAGGGACTCATCTTGAGGCTAAATGCCTTAGAACAGAATAATGTACAACCTCTGAGGTCCAGAGGCATAAAAAGTGGGTGGTATACCATTAAACCCATCCTAAGTAAAGAGATAATGGAGGGAAAGGTAGCTTCAAACAAGTGATAATGATGTTTACCCTGAGCCCAGTAGTTGTACTGTTCTGAGTGTCTTACACCAACTCATTTAATTGTCTCAGCCTCCCTGTTTTATGTATAAGGAAACTGAAACACAGAAAGATGAAATAACTTGCCCAAATAGCTGGTGAGTGGCAGATCTGTGACATGAACCAAGGCAGTTGGCTGTGGATCCTCTGCTTGACCACAACTCTATGCTGAGCTTCAGTAGGATTTAAGGTTGGCCATGGATGGTGAGAAGCCCTGGTGATGCACTGGTTAAGAGCTATGGCTGCTATCCAAGAGGCCAGCAGTTCGAATTCACCAGCCACTCCCTGGAAGCTCTGTGAGGAAGTTCTGCCCTGTCCTGTAGGGTTACTGTGAGTCAGAATCGACTCGATGGTAACAGGTCTTGGTTTGGTAGATGGTGAACAAGATTTTTACAGAGGCTGGAGGCAGATAGGACACTGTAGGGGAAACAGCTTGGTGCCTGACTTAGCCTGACCTCTGTTCCTACATCCCTGCTGGCCTCCATCCATCCCCAGCCCTTTTTCTCAGCTGTCTCAGAGGTCTCGGCCTGAATCTGGCTCTTCTTTCCTTACTAGTCCCTGTGTCCCAATGTGGTAGCCATTTAGGAAAAAGGAGAAGGAGGAGCATATTATTTTTAAATAATATTACTACAGTAACTAAAACAATAAGGAGCCCTGGTGGCACAGTGGTTAAAGTGCTCTACTGCTAACCAAAAGGTCGGTGGTTCAAACCAGCCAGCCACTCAGTGGGAGAAAGATGTGGCAGTCTGCTTCCATAAAGATTACGGCCTTGGAACCCCTATGGGTCACTTCTAGTCTGTCCTATAGGGTCACTATGAGTCGAAATTGAATCGACTTGACGGCAATGGGTTTTTTAAAACTAAAACAGTATGATTCCAGGAAGATCGTACATAGTATATGTATGATTTGCATTTTAGTTACATGAAAGTACCCTCACAAGACAGTGAAGATGGGAAGGATCATTCAGCAAGTGATGCTAGGGCAACTTATTAAATATTTGAAAAGGTCATAAAGTTAGAGCTTCACCTCATACAATACAACAGCATCTACTCCATATGGATTTCCATTAGAAGTTAAAAAAAAAAAAAGATTAAACCATTAAAAAAAAATCTATAAAAATATCTATCTTGGGATGGGAAGAATTTTTGTAAGCGTAAAGCACTAAAAAAAAAAAACTGATACAGTTGGTTTCATTCTCATTTAAAACATCTGTAGATCAAAAATGAAATAACTAAAAAAAAATTATTTTAACATTAAAAGGCTCATACAAATTGATAAGGAAAACATTAAAACTATCACTGATAAGTGAACATGGTTTAAAAACATTCACACAATAAATACAGATGGCTAGTAAGAAGAGTAACGTGTTTAGCCTCACTCGCAGTCAAATGAAATAGTTAATATTCAGTGTTTGCTTGAGTGTGATGAAACGCTGTGTTGACGGCTTGTAAATTGACCCAAACCTTCTGAAAAGCAGTTTAGAAGTCATTAAGACTCTTTAAAAAAAGTGCATACCATTTTACAATGTGATTTTCCTTCTAGAAATCTATTCTAATTAGAAATACATAAAAGTTTATATATAAAGATGTTTATTACACTATATAAGGGCAAAATTTTGGAAATAATCTCCATAATGATTGAAGAACAAATAAAACATAGCGCAAGCAAACGATGGTTTGTTATATATCCGTTCCCATCAAGTCGATAGCGACCCTAGAGGACAGGTGGGGTTTCTAAGGAGCAGCTGGTGAATTTGAACTGCTGACCTTTTGGTTAGCAGCTCAGCTCCTGGTTTGTTATGTAGTCATGAAAAATGTTTTTCAAGGCTATTGAGTGACATGGGAAAATGCGTATGATATAATATTAAGGGATAAAGTATTTATATATGCTGTATAATTCCAGGTTAAGACCTATGAGCCAGAATTGAGGCAATGGATTTAGGGTTTTTTTGTTTTTGTTTTTGTTTTTTTGATATAAAGTTTTTGGTATAATTCCACATATATAAAAAACCAAACCCGTTGCCATCGAGTGGATTCCGACTTATAACGACCCTGTGGGACAGAGTAGAACTGCCCTGTAGTTTCCAAAGAGTGCCTGGTGGGTTCGAACTGCTGACCTTTTGATTAGCAGCCGTGGCACTTAACCATTACACCACCAGGCTTTGTGTGTGTGTGTGTGTGCATGTGTGTGTATGCACACGTGTGTGGCATAGTGGTAGCACTGGGCTGCTAACTGAAAGGTCAGCAGTTAGAACCTACCAGCCCAAGGGAGAAAGGTCTGTTGCTGTGAAGATTTACAGCCTTGGAAACCCTACGGGGCAGTTCTACTCTGTCCTATCTGGTTGCTGTGAGTTGGAATCGACTCCACAGCAGCAGGATTTGCCTATATACCCATACACACACAGAGGCAGAACGAAAATAAATGCATTCCTGCATCAAAATTATAACAGTAGGTTTTTTTTATAGTGGGACCATTAGTAATGTTTGTTTCTTTTTACTCTTTTATATTTTCTGACACCTCTGAAGTAAGTATGTATTATTTTTATGTCAAGAAAAAGGGTAAACAAATTCTCGTAAAAAGACCAGACTTAATGGTCTGACTGAGACTAGAAGGACCCTGGTGGTCGTGGCCCCCAGACCTTCTGTTGGCCCAGGACAGGAACCATTCCCAAAGGCAACTCTTCAGACAGGGATTTGCCTGGACAATGGGATGGAGAAGGATGCTGGTAAGGAGTGAGCTTCTTGGATCAGGTGGACACTTGAGACTATGTTGGCATCTCCTGTCTGGAGGGGAGATGAGAGGGTGGAGGGAGTTAGAAGCTAGCGAAATGGACACGAAAAGAGAGAGTGGAGCGAGGGAGCAGGCTGTCTCATTGGGGGAGAGCAATTGGGAGTATGTAGCAAGGTGTATATAAGTTGTTGTGTGAGAGACCAACTTGACTTGTAAACCTGCACTTAAAGCACAATAAAAATTAAAAGAAAAAGGGTAAAAAAAAAGTCTTGAAAAGTGATGGTTCCACCAAATTGATATAATCAGTATAGTATTGACAGAGTCCCTAGGTGGTGCAAATAGGTAATGCACTCAGCCGCTAACCAAAAGATTGGAGGTTCAAGTCCACCCAGATGTGCCTCAGAAGAAAGGCCTGGCAACCTGTTCCCAAAAAATCAGCCATTGAGAATCCTATGGCGTGCCGTTCTGGTCTGACGCACATGGAGTCACTCTGAGTTGAGTTGACTTGATGGCAACAGGTTCCCCCCTCCCCATAATTTTGACAAATCTTGTTTTAGTGTCTCTGATTTATTTGTTTCATTATGCCATCCTACCATGTAAGACCTCAGAGCTGTGGTTCTTAAAGATCATTCCAAAGACATACCCTCCTCTGTAACTTGCCATGTGACTGGTGATTAACTAATAGGCTGAAATCCTTACACCCATGTTTACCAGCAGGAGACTGTAAGGATGAAGCAATGAAGTTCATTGTCCTAAGCCTGTCAGAAAGGCAGTTAAGATCTGGCTTTTTCCACTGAGAGACAGGGTCAGGTTGAGCTTTGTGAAGCAGGGCAGAGAAACATTCCACCCACCTTTGACTGTTCACAGGATGTGCACCAGGGGCATAGGTGAAGTCCTCTACCAGGTGGGTGAAATCTCTGTGAAGGCCGTAGGGCATGCTTTCACAGAAACAGGTGCTTTTCCACTGTAACATCCCGCTTCTTGGATCACACTTTATAACAAGTGTGAGTGGATTACAGGTCTAGCTGCGGCTTCATGGGCTCTTTCCTCCTGAAATTTCTCTTCCAGGGATGTGATGAAACTCCCATATTCATGTAATAGGACTGTGTTCACCCATATTTTTCAAAAAAGTTACCTTATCCCTCTGTATTTCAACGTTCTGCCTCACTCTGGAAATTTTGACATGCCCAGGGTGGATAGCATTTTTAGTAGAAATTGGCCTGAACCAAAAAAAAAAAAAAAGAACCATAAATCACAGCAGTGTTACTTCATCATTCCCGCACAAGAAAACTATGGCATAATGGGATTTGCCCAAGATCACAAAAGATGGAACTAGAATCTTGGTCTCCTAGGACCTCAGCCATCACTCACTGCTCTATACCAGCATCTCCCAAACTGTGGACACAGAGCACCGTCCTGGAAGGTGTTAACAGGTGCACCTGAAAGAGCAGTGTTCAGGGGCCAAACATGCTTGAGGTGGACCTCATCCCCTACCCTCACTTGGAGGCTCATGATGCGTGTTAACGTATTAAAGAACTCCTGCAATAAGAAAACCTTTTTGCCTGTCATTTCCCAAATGTAACTGAACAGAGAAGACCGTTTTCAGCGCACGCTGCAAAGCAGAGTTCCACGGACGCTGTGTGAGAACTGCCTGGCCGCTCTGGTAGATTTGGTGGCATAGTATTTAAGAACCGACTCCAGATCCAAACTGCCTTGGTCTAAAATCCGGCACTCTTTCTCTCTGAGTATCCTTGAGGAAGTGCCTCAGTTTCTGCAGCTGCGAACAGGGGATATTTACAGTACACATCATAGAAGACTGCTAGGGGATTAAATGAGTTAATGGAGGTAGCCTTACTTTAGAACAGTGTTTGCACAAAGTAAGGCCTGTATAAGAATTATTACCAAAGTTCTTATTTTCCATTCCAAGAACAGAGATTTCGTGTGTCAAGTATTGTTGTTATGTGCCGTCAAGCCAAGCCCAACTCATATTAACCCTATAGGACAGAGGAGAACTGCCTCTAGGGTTTCCTAGGCTGTGATCTTTATGAGAGCAGACTGTCACATCTTTCTCCCAAAGAGAACCTGGTGGGTTCAAACCATTCAACCACAGCGCCACCAGGGTTCCTTGTATCAACTATGCTCAACCAATTAACATAACAATTATCTTAAGGCCCGGAATTCCACTGCCAGCATCCACAGTCCTAGTCACCTAACTCTAACTGCAATGGTTGACCAGAAAAGGTTGAATTTAAAGTATTCACTGGAAAACTCCCCCAAATCCGTAATTGTCCCAACATTTAAAGCAAGGTGGGAAGGAAGAAGGCTGGAGCTGTAACACAGAAGACTAAAGTCAGAGTCGTGTTGCCCAAGGTGATATATCTTCTTTTTTTTTTTTCTCCTTAATCTGAAAAGAAAGTAAAATAAGAGGGAGGGAAGTACCTATTGCAGGACAGCAGGGAGGCAGCTGTTCTGCCTGCGAACTTATCCTCTGGTACCCACATGGTCTCCACTGTACTCTGTAACCTACAGGCCAGGCAGCTCCTGCGGCACCTTTCCACGTCTGCTGCAGGTCAGGCTTCTGTGGTGCTGAGGGCCTTGCCCCAAGGGGGCTGCACTTCCTGAGGCCACACGGATCTTCATCTGTGAGTCTTGCAAAACCAGAGTGAAGGCCAGGGCCTTTCCTGTGCGGGTTGTTAAAAGTAAATAAATCATTACTAACCTGGAGCTGTCAAACTTTTGGAGAAATAACCTTCATGGTTCAGTTCTGCTGACGTGGAAGCGACAACAGAAATCTGTAGCAGTCAAGCTCCCTACAAAAAGAAGGTAAAATGTTTCTCTTCAATCATGTCTCTTTGAGACAATCGTCTTGGCCTTGGGAGTCCCTGGATGGTCCAAACAGTTAATGCACTTGGCTCTTAACTCAGTTTCAACTTTAGGGTCCTCCCAGAGGCGCCTCTGTCAGTTTTTGAAAACCCCACGGAGCACAACTCTGCTGTGATACACACGGGGTCATCATGACTCAGAATCAACTAGATGGCAACTAGTCTTGTTGGTCTTAGCGCTTTTTCTCAAATTTTCAGGACTCAAAGTGACTTCATTTCAGAGTTGCGCCATCTTATTGCAAAGTTTCTAATTTTTCTCTGTGGGAACTGGCGACTTACTTTGTAAATGAACTCTGGATTCATTGCTAGGGACGTCCTTAGCCCTGAAAATAGGAGCATTGTTGGAATGAGGATCAGGCTTTGCAGTTGCCACTAAACAAAAAACCCATCGCTGTAGAGTCGATTCTGGCTCATAGTGACCCGATAGGACAGAGTAGAACTCCCTCATGGGGTTTCCAAGGAGCGGCTGGTGGATTCGAACTGCCGACCTTTCGGTTAGCAGCCAACGCTTATCCACTGCGCCACCAGGGCTCCACACAGTCGCCGCTAGAAATGGCAAAATAAGAGAAAAAGAGATAACAATCCCACTCGTCATTTTGGTTCAGAATAACAAGAAAAGTCCTAAACCAACTCACAGAGACTTATGTTAGGAAGCATCTGTTGTGTGAAGTCTTTTGGAGAGGGGAAGAAGTGACAGGAAGGCTGAGAGACGGAGAAGGTAGACTATGCTCAGTTTCTTGCTGTAGTTAAGAGAGTGAAGAAGCAAAAAGGAAAAGGCCCTTGGTTTTCTTTTGTTCTGCTAGGAAAAGCAGAACAAAAGAAAACCAAGGGGCGTGATGCTGTGCTAATGTAAAGTTTGATAAACCACTAAGATGGCTCTGAGCCTGGAGAGGACTGAAAGGCTCTGAGCCTGGGGAGGACTCAGAAGCTCTGAGGCTGGGGAGGACTGAAAGGCTCTGAGCCTGGGGAGGACTCAGAAGCTCTGAGGCTGGGGAGGACTGCAAGGCTCTGAGCCTGGGGAGGACTGAGATGGCCCCGAGCCTGGGGAGGATTGAGATGGGCCTGTCCTGCCCCTTGGAGCCTCGGGCTGTGTGACCAGAAAGGGCCCAGCCTGTGCTGCTCTGAGTAAGTCCCTCAAGGCGACCGAGTCCCTCAAGGCGACCGGGTGCCTGGATTGTGCGTGACCATCTCAGGCTTGGGTTTGCTGCGCTCCCTGACGCCTCCTTCACTGAATCCTTCATTTTCATATTAGATTCATTTCCCATCTTCCCTCCCCATTTCCATTCTCAGTGAAAGTTGTAATTACTGGCTAATAACCTTTTAAACCCCTCACTGTCAGTCAATTCCAACTCATAGTGACCCTATAAAAAGTAAAACTGCCCGCCCCATAGGGTTTCCAAGGAGCACCTGGTGGATTCAAACTCTCGACATTTTGGTCAGCAGCCGGGCTCTTAACCACTGTGCCACCAGGGCCCCACTTGCTGATCATAACCCTAAAGTAGTCTTATTTCTTCTTTAGGGAAGGTCTTTATACGGGAGGTGAACTTGAGCTGGATTTTGGAAGATGGGGTTATGTTTTGATAGAAAAGGAGAGGACAAGTATAAAGGGAGAGTGGGCATTCCCAACAGTCAGTATAAATGAGGTGCACTCAGACAGGCTGCCTCTTTACTGGAGTATCCTAACTGGTGTAAGCCTTTGGGCTGTTGTGTTGTATTTTTTCAGGGTATATCTGCAGTATATCTGTATATCTGTAGTAGCTCTTGTGAGAAGCGTGGAGAAGCAACGAAGGATGGTGCTTCCTATTAGTGTAGATGGAGTCAGAATTGAGGGCACAGCTGGGCTTCTCTCTGCTTGTCTCCACCCCCCTTATTCCCCACCATTGCCTCCTCTCCCCTCCCCTCCTTTTCTCTGCTCTCCTCTACCCTGTGACCTGTATTGCTGGCTTGGTCTTAAGGCCTTCACTGGGTTTAGTCTCACGGTCCTGTCCTTTGGATGTGGGAATTGTGTTCTTTCCCAGTGATGCTGGTGGGAGTCTCTTAATGAGCTGGGAACATGGTTCTTGAAGAGTAGTTCCTGGCCCTGGTTTTCCTGGCCAAATAAAACATTCTGGCTCCTAGGGATGAGTAATTTTAGCAAAACACTTTAGGCTGTTTAAGTACAGCTGTGTCTCCAGCATTAGTTTTCAGTGTGTATAGCATCGATATCTCAGAAAACTGCTAACCACCTGTAGAAATATAGAAACCAAAAGCCATATCCGTTGCCATTGAGTCAATTCCAACTCATGATGACCCCATGTGTGCCAGAGTTGAACTGCACCCCAAATGGTTTTCCAGAAGACCCACATAAAAAAAAGTAAAATCGAACTAAATTAAACAGATTAAAAAAAAAATATAGGGTCACAGCATAATAATAATAATAATAAATAGAATAGAATAATTCAACAGGAAGCTATAACAGTTCTAAGTTGTACATATGCACCTAATATAGAACAAAATATGTAAATGAAAACTGATAGAATTACTAGAAAAAAGGGGCAAATTTAAAATAAGAGTAGGAGATGTTAAAACACACAAATATTCAAAAAGATGTAACAGATTTTCACAAGTTTATCTATGATCAGATACAGAACACTGCACCTAACAACTAGAAACTATCCATTCTTTTCACACACACACACACACACACAAATCCTGAAACATTTTTTAAAATTAACCATGTACTAGGGCAGAGGTTGGCAAACTATGGCCCGTGGGCCAAATCCTGCAGCGGCCTGTGTTTGTGAAGAGTTTGTTTGAACATAGCCATGCCCATTCATTTACATACTGTCTAGGCTGCTTTTGCTCACTACAAAGCAGAGTTGAGTAGTTGCAACCAAGACCAGATGGCTCACAAACCCTAAATTTATTTACTATATGGTCCTTTACCAAAAAAATTAAATTGAATTAAAAACATATATGTTTGGAAACGGAAAAATACATTCCTAAATAACTCATAGAGCCCTGTGGTGCAGTGGTTAAAGACCTTGGCTGCTAACCAAAAGGTTGGCAGTTCGAATCCACCAGCTGCTCCTTGGAAACCCTATGGGGAAGTTCTGCTCTGTCCTATAGGGTTACTATGAGTCGGAATCAAGTCAATGGCAATGGGTTTGTTTTTTTTTTAATAACTCATAGGTCAAAGAAAAATCATAATGGAAACTAAAAAAATATATAGAACTAAATGATAATGAAAATGCTATAATACTAAAATGTGGTATGCAGCTGAAGCTGTATTTTAGAGGGAATGTGTAGCCTTCATGTTTACATTAGAAAAGGAGAAAAAGACTAAATTACAAAATTAATCAAGTAAACATAAATGAAGTAAAGAACAGAAATTAGTATACGAGAAATCAAAGATACAACAGAACATATGAATAAATACAAAACCTAGTTCTTGAAAGTAGTGTCTAGAGTCTTAAAAGCTTGTGAGCAGCCATCTAAGATACTCCACTGGTCCCACCCCATCTGGAGCGAGGGAGAATGAAGAAAACCAAAGACACAAGGGAAAGATTAGTCCAAAGGACTAATGGACCACAAGTACTACAGCCTCGACTAGACTGAGTCAAGCACAACTAGATGGTGCCTGGCTACCACCACTGACTGCACTGACAGGGATCACAATAGAGGATGCCGGACAGAGCTGTAGAAAAATGTAGAATAAAATTCTAACTCACAAAAAAGACCAGACCTACTGGTCTGACAGAGACCGGAGAAACCCAGAGAGTATGGCCCCCAGACACCCTTTTAACTCAGTACTGAAGTCATTCCTGAGGTTTTCACTATGCAGCCAAAGATTAGACAGGACTGTAAAACAAAACAAGACTAAATGAGCACACCAGCTCAGGACGAGAAGGCAGGAGGGGACAGGAAAGCTGGTAACAGGGAAACCCAAGGTTGAAAAGGGGAGAGTGTTGACATGTCATGGGATTGGCAACCAATGTCACAAAGCAATATGTGTATTAATAGGTTAACGAGAAGCTAGTTTGCTCTGTAAACCTTCATCTAAAAAAAGTACAATTAAAAAAAAGAAAAGAGAAAGCCTAGTTCTTTAAAAAGAAAAACATCTAGCAAGGTTTACCAAAAGGAAAGTGCAAATAAACAACAGGAGAAGAGAAAAATCTGTTCTCACCAATAAATATGAAAAGTTAGACAAAATGACTAGTTGTCTAGAAAAATAACATGCCAAACCTGAGTTAAGGAGCAATAGACAAACCTGGACCGTATAACACTTAAAATCATATGACCATCAAACATTGAAACAGTACATTCAAACATGCTTATAAAGAGCATGCTAGACTCTGTGCTTTTACTGATAAATCTTACCAAACGTGAAAGAACAGGTAACCTCGACTGTATACAAACGATTTTAGAGGATAGAAAAAGAGATGTTTCCAACTCTTTTATGAGGTTAATATAACTGTAATACCTAAACCAGACAAAGACAGCCCAGGAAAGGAAAACTATATGTCAGTCTCAGTTTTGAACAGAGATGAAAACAATATTACATAGAATATTAACCAAAAAGCCAGCTATGTATAAAATATATATATACACATATATATGTAATGACCAATTGGGATTTATTTGAGGAGTAACATTTCCCATTTTCCCAGTGCCGTCCTATTTTTATAATTCACTACATTAACAGATTATAGAAGAAAACTCATATAATCATCTCCATAAATGTAAAAACAAAATGCACTATTTAAATGTAAATCAAATACCTATTCATGTTTAAATGTAAATCAAATACCTATTCATGTTTAAAAAATAAAAACAATAGACAAACCTCCTAGCAAATGAGGAATTGAAGGAAACTTCTTTAAGCTTACTGTGAGGAGCATCTTTTACTGCAAAAGTCATGTGGGGGTTAAAATCATGGTCCCTGCCACCATCTGGGGTTCAGGTCCCAACTCCTTTATTTTTCATTGTTATTGTTGAGAATATACACAGAAAACATCCACCAATTCACCAGTTTCTACATGAACCACCTGTTGACACTGATGACATTCTGCAGGTTGTGCAACCACTCTCACCTTCCTTTCCTGAGTTTTCCTCTCAACATAAATTCACTGCCCCCTGAGATTCCTGTCTAATTTTTTGAGTTGCTATTGTCAATTTGATCCCTTATAGGTAGTTCTTAAAAGAGTATCATGCTCAGAGCAGACATTTTTTACTAGTTAAGCTAAACTATTATTTGGTTTTAAGAAGACTTTAGGGGATGTCTTAGTCATCTAGTGCTCCTGTAACAGAAATACCACAAGTGGATGGCTTTAACAAAGAGAAATTAATTTTTCTAACAGTCTAGAGGCTAGAAGTCCAAATTCAGGGTGTGAGCTCCAGGGGAAGGCTTTCTTTTGTGTCGACTTTGGAGGAAGCTCCTTCTTATCGATCTTCCCCTGGACTTCCTTCTCATCAGTCTTCCTCTGGGCTACCAGCTTCTCCTCACAGGAACCCTGGGTCCAAAGGACACGCTCTGCTCCTGGTGCTCCTTTCTTGGTGGTATGAGGTCCTCCATTCTCTGTTTGCTTCCCCTTCATCTCTTGTAAGATAAAAAGGTAGTACAGGCCTACCCCAGGGAAACTCCCTTTACATTGTTCAGGTATGTGACCAGAGCAAGGGTGTTACATCCCACCCTAATCCTCTTTAACTGCAGGCAATGATTATGATTTATAACACATAGGAAAATCACAAAATGGAGGACAACCACACAATACTGGGAATCATGGCCTAACCAAGTTGACATGTATTTTGGGGGAATACAATTCAATCCATGACTAAATATTTTTGGCTTAAGGTTCAAATGTTATCTAAGGGCAATAGTTTCTGGGGTTCATCCAACCTTCTGACTCCAGGAAGTCTGGAGTCCATGAATATTTGAAATTCTGTTGTGCATTTCCCCGCTTTTGATCAGGCTTCTTCTATAGATTCTTTGACTAAAGTGTTTGATAATGGTAGCCAGACACCATCCACTTCTTCTGGTGTCATGGCAAAGGAGGCAGTTGTTCATGGAGGCAATTGGTCACACATTCCACATCCTCCTTCTATTCCTGACATTCCTTCTCCAGCTCTGCTATTTATTAGTTGTGTAATCTTGGGCAAATATTATAAATTAAAAAAAAAAAAAAAAACTTTCATCATTTTAGCTTTTATCATTACTTTTTTTGAAGTCAGATTTATTAAGGAATAATTTACATATAATAAAACTAACACTTTTAGTGCACAGTTCTATGAGTTTTGACTAATGCATATAGTTGTGTAACCACTACCACATCAAGAGATCAAACATTTCCATCACCCCAGAAAGTCCCTACCTCTAGCCCCTGGTAACCACTGATCTGTTTTCTGTCCCTATTATTTTACCTTTTCCAGAATGTCATATAAACGAAATCATACAGCATTAGCTTTTTTCAAAAGCCTAGCTTCTTTTCTTGTTGTTGTTGCTAGGTGCTGTTGAGTTGGTTCCAACTCATAGCAACCCTATATGTACAATGGAAGGAAACGCTGCCCAGTCCTGTGCCATCCTCATGATCATTGTTATGCTTGAGCCCATTGTTGCAATCACTGTGTCAGTCCATCTCATTGAGGGTCTTCCTTTTTTCACTTACCCTCCACGTTACCAAGCACAATGTTCTTCTCCAGGGATTGGTCCCTCCTGATAACATGTCCAAAGTATGTGAGACGAAGTCTCTTTATCCTTGCTTCTAAGGAGCACTCTGGTTGTACTTCTTCCAAGACAGATTTGTTAGTTCTTTTGGCAGTCCATGGTATATTCAATATTCTTGACCAATACCACAACTGAGAAATGTCAGTTCTTCTTCTGTCTTCCTTACTCAGCATCCAACTTTCACACGCGTATGAGGCGACTGAAAATACCATGCCTTGGTTCAGAAGCACTTTAGTCCTCAAAGCTTAGCATAACGCTTTTGAAATGGATCCATGTTGTATGTTTCAGTAGTTTGTCTTGTTCCTATTTTATTACGTAGTTGTACTACATTTTGTTTATCGATTCATCATTTGAATAACAATGAATTCTTTTCAGTTTTTGGTGATTATGAATAAAGGTGCTATAAACATTTGCATACAGGCTTTTGTTTTTTTTTTTTAATTGTACTTTAGGTGAACGGTTACAGCACAAATTAGTTTCTTCTTCAAAAATGTATACACAAATTGTTTGGTGACATTAGTTGCAATCCCTGTGATGTGTCAGCACTCACTCCTTTACATCCTGGGTTCCCCATGCCCATTCATCCAGGTTTCCTGTCTCTTCCTGCCTTTTCATCTTTGCTTTTGGGCAGGTGTTGCTCATTTTGGTCTCATATACTTGATTGAACTAAGAAGCACGTTCCTCACGTGTGTTATTGTTTATTTTATAGGTAAGTCTAATCTCTGGCTGAAAAGTGGACTTTGGGAGTGGTTTCAGTTCTGAATTAGCAGGGTATCCAGGGGCCATAGTCTCTGGGGTTCCTTCAGTCTCTGTCAGACCAGTAAGCCTGGTCTTTTTTTGTGAATTTGAATTTTGTTCTACATTTTTCTCCTGCTCTGTCTGGGACCCTCTACTGTGATCCCTGTCAGAACAGTCGATGGTGGTAGCTGGGCACCATCTAGTTCTTCTGGGCTCAGGCTGGTGGAGGCTGTGGTTCACATGGCCCATTAGTCCTTTGGACTAATCTTTCCCTTGTGTCTTTGGTTTTCTTCATTCTCCTTTGCTCTGGACAATAGGGGACAAATAGGTGTATCTTAGATGGCTACTCGCAAACTTTTTAGACCCCAGACACAACTCACCAAAGTAGGATGTAGAATATTTTCCTTATAAACTATGTTATGCCAATTGACCTAAGTGTCCCCCGAGACCATGGTCTCTAGCTCTCAGCCCCAGTAACTCAGTTCCTCATGGTGTTTGGGTCTGTCTAGGAAGCTTATATGACTTTGCCTTGGTCAAGTTATGCTGATTTCCCCTATATTATGCATTGTCTTTCCTGTCACCAAAGTTGACACTTGTCTACTATGTGGTTAGTGATTTCCCCTCCCCCCTCCTCGTAACCGTCAAGTGCATACCGGTTTTTATGTACATGTGTGTGCTTTTATTTTTCTTGGGTATATAGGTAGGAGTGGGTCATTGGTTCATATGGTAAATGTATGTCTAAAAATTTTTAAGAAATTATCAAACTTTTTGCAAAGTGATTGTATCATTCTGCATCTCAGAAATATATGAGGGTTCTAGGTGATCTGAATCCTCACCAAAACTTGCTATTTTGTTTGTTTGCTTGCTTGCTTATGTGGTTAGTCATTCAAGTAGGTGGGCAGTGGTATCTTATAAAGTACAGTATACGTTTCCCTAACAACTAATGATATTGAGCATCTTTTCACATATAATTTTTCATCTGTATATCTTCTGGATGATGTGTCTGTTCAGATCTTTTGTTCATTTTTTAAATGAGTTTTGAGAGTTCTTTATATATTCTGGATACAGTTCCTTTGTTGAATATGTGATTTGCCAATATTTCATCTCAGACTGTACCTTGTCTTTGTTTTTTATTTAACAGTATCATTAAAAGAGCCGAAGTTCTTAATTTTTTTCAGAAGCTCTTAATTTTTAATGAAGTCCAATTTATCTTTTTTTTTTTTCCCCTAGTGGTTGTGCTCTTGGTGTTGTATCTAAGAAATCGTTGCCTAGTGGGTTTTTAGCCCAAGGTTGCAAAGGTTTTCTTCTAAAAGTTTTATGATTTTTAAGTTTTACATTTAGGTCTGTGATCCATTTTTAGTTACTTATTTTTTTTTACTATTGTGTTTAGTGTGAGATATGAGTTAGCATACTTTTTATTTATTTGCTTGTTGGGTTTATTGGTTGTTTTTTTTTCCGTATGGATATGCAGCTGTTCTGTTGAAAACACTATTCTTTCTTCATTGAATTGCCTTTACACCTTTGTCAAAAATCAATTGACTATATATGTGTGCATCTACTTCTGGATTCTGTTCTGCTCACTGAACTATGTGTCAGTTCTTTGCAAATTCCACACTGGCTCGATTACTATTGTTGCTGTTGTTGTTGCTAGTTGCCATCCAATCGATTTGGACTTATAGCAACCCTGTGTGTGCAGAGTACAACTGCTCCATAACAAGGCTGTGACCTTTTAGAAGCAGATCACCAGGCCTGTCCTTTGAGGCACATCTGGGTGGTTTGAACTGCCAACCTTTCGGCTAGTAGTCGAGCACTTAGCCGTTTTTGCCACCCAGACACTCCTTTGATTACTGTGGTTGATTACTGTAGTCTGTATAAAATATTGAAGCCAGGTAATGTGAGTTCTCCTACTTTGTTCTTTTTCAGAATCTGTTCAGGCTATTCTAGTTCCATATAAATTTTAGAATTAATTTATTGATACCTACCACATATCTTGCTAAGATTTTGATTTGATTTATGCTGAATCTGTAGATCAATTTGGGGAGAATTATCATCTTAATTTTTCAATCCGTGAACAAAGTATAGCTCTCCACTTATGTAGATCTTTAATTTTCACTATCATGGCCTGTTTTGAAGTTTTCAGCATATGGGTATTTCACATATTTTATTAGATTTATATCTAAGTATTTAAGGGTTTTGCTGCTATATAAAAGGTAATGCTATTAAATTTAATTTCCAGTTGTTCATTGCTAGTACATAGAAATACAATTGATTTTTTTATATTGACCTGATATCCTATGACTTGTTAAATTCACGTATTAATTCTTTTGGCTTTTTGTAGATTCCACATAATTTTCTACTTAGGCAATCATGTCATTTGCTAGTACAGACAGTTTTATTTCTTCCTCCCCCATCAGTATGTCTTTTATTTCTTTTTCTTGCCTTATTGCACTGGATAAGATCTCCAGTATGTTGAATAGAAGTGGTAAGAGTAGACATCCTTGACTTGTTCCTTATTTCAGAGGGAAAGCACCCATACTTTCACTTTAAATATTATATCAGCTGTAGTTTTTTTGTAGGTGCCCTTAATCAGTTTGACAAAGTTTCATCTGTTTCTTATTTACTCAGAATTTTTCATTTTGAATATATTTTGTCAAATGTTTTTGTTACATCTTTTGATGATTAAATGATTTTTGTTCATTGGTCTGTTGATCATTATCATCTTTGCTGTTATTACTACTACATTTTAAAAACTATAAAACTCATATGCATACTACTAGATCTTTAACACTTTTTTAAAAAATAAAAAAGATACTTGTATTTACTCTTTCATTGTTTCTGTTCAATATTGTTCTAAAGGTCAAGTTTAGATAAGAGAAAGAAATGACATGTACAAATACCAGAAAAGACGAAATAATACTGTTCATGGTTGCAGGTGATAATATGGTACCTACATAGAAAATACAAAAGAATACACAGACCAACTGTGACAACTAATAAGCAATTTCAGCAAAGTACCTGGCCAGGGAAGAGCTAGGTTTTTGTGGAGCTTAAAGTTTATATGGAGCCCTCGTGGCATGGTGATTAACAGCTACAGCCACTAACCAAAAGGTTGGCAGTTCAAATCCACCAGCTGCTCCTTGAAAACTACTCCTTGGAAACCCTATGGGGCAGTTCTACTGTGTCCTATAGGGTCACTATGAGTTGGAATTGACTTGAAGGCAACGGGTTTGGTTTTTTGGTTTAAAAGCTTATATAATTTGGGGGCCCTCTCTTGGAAACAATGCAAAATTACATATTATAAATTAAGTACAAAAGAAGTTATTTTAAATGAGAAGGAAACAACAGTAAATTACAGCTGTAAAATAATTGATGACTATCTCAAAATCTAAACAAATAACATAATATTTTCATTAATGGACTGCCTGACAGAGCTCTAAAATATTCTTTTTATGCTGTGCTTTTGACTGCAGGCTCTTTGATTACTTCTTCAAATGATAACAATTTTGTAATAATTTCTATAAAATGCACAGAAAGATAAATTCATCTTTCCTTTAGCGTGGTTGATTGGAATTTTTTTTAATCAGTGGAACTGAGATGCATTTGACTCCACAGACACCTTGCTGCAAACATGGAAATTCTAATAAATTCTCTTTCACTCATTCCCATCAAATAAGAATTTTTAAAAAGTATGATTTCTTTATCAGCATATATAGCGTACTATCTACTATATTCCTGACAGGAAAAACCTTCCATTTTGAACAGGCAAAAATTAGCACCTACTTACAATTTTACATTTCTGATGATTGGAAGAATTTTCCACAGACTAGTTTCTGGTTTCATGCCTTGCAAACCTGGTTCTCCTCCACTTTGCACATAGTTCTAGTGGCGTAGTTGTCATGACCTCCAACCTCTGGCTGGCCCTTTGTATCAGAATGTCCAGCGATTTGGCACAGGGTAATTGGAGTGTGCCTGGAAGCATTCCTGCACTAGGACAGCTGGCATTAAGTTAACTATAGACCGAAGTGACTGCAAACCACACAAACATCTCGTTAAACTCAAACCAAATGTATGGCCAGCTCCCTCGAACTGGACCCCCAAGATGCTCACAGCCACTCCAGCACCACTCACTAGGGGATGTGTAATAGGAGGGAATTCTGAGTGGAAATAGATCTTGACATATCGTGGGTAAAATATCTTCCTTTTGCAAAACTTTTTTAAAAACATTTCTCTATATGATCCCATTGCCAGGGTCCTTCCCAGAGCCTATAAAGAACCCATACAAGTAAGGGTCCTGAAGCTTAAACTGGGAAATTGGACCCCCTCTACTTCTCAAAAAGAGGGAGAATGTAGGAATAGGAGAAAGAGAAGTTGCGCAACCTTCTGTTTTGGCTTGCTCTTTTTGCCGTGGGATGAAAAAAGACAGTATATTTGATTCCTCCGTTGGAAGAATTTAACCAAACCTATATCAAACCCAAAAAGTCTGATTTTTCTTATTGTTTTAATTTAAGTAGGCTTTTCAAGGAGTTGGAGAAGAGGAGGCACTGTCATGATGACTCCACTCCACAGCCCGCATCGGCCACTAGGACTGAGCGGCACAGGCCTGGCCCAGCCTCCTCAGTCCCCAGCAGTCCTAGAAGAACCTGTGTGCTGGAGCCGGGTTGGGTGGGCTAGGGGGTTTGGATCCCTGTACTTTTCTTTCAGTGATCTCTTAGTGGAAATACAGAAATAGCAGCCTTACTTCAGAAAAGCAGTTTTCTCTTTTGGAGCCAAAAGCCATCATAGTCTAAGGAAACAACTAATTGATTCAGCCTACAGTGATATGAGATGATCTCATATGTTAAAAGGTTTCAGGTGAAATAATTTTTTTTTTGGAACAAGAAATAACTCTATTTAGAACATTTGATTAACAAGATATTTTTAAAGTATTTCTCATGGGTTTTTGTTGCATAAGAGTCACGTGCCTTTAAAAAATGTTACTTATTTTTGACTAGATTGCTTAGACATAGACTGTGCTCTTCAGTTATCAGATTTTGGGAAATGGAAGAATATAGAGTTCAGAAGTTTTGGGTTTTTTTTTTTTTAAGAGTATTATGGAATTGATCTTGGCAATTCAGGTATTTTTAAAGCTAGTAAAAGGATATGAGGAAGCAAGAATTCTAAATTGGTTGTTCTTTTTGAAGAGAAGTTTATCAATTTCTAAATCATTCCACAAATATTTAATAGGAACCTACTATGTGCCGAGAGTATTCTAAGTGCCAAGGATAGATACATTAGTGAACCAAATTTTTAAAAATTCTTGCCCTTATGGTACATATATTCTACTAGAGAGAGTCAGAAAGAAACAATGAACTTATATACTACATGAAGGTGATAAATGCTGAGAAATAAATAGATCAGAATAAGGGAGATTGGAATGCGAAGTGAGTTATAACTTTCAGTAGGGTTGTCTAATAAAATTTAAGGTACATATACCCTTTAGGTCCAACAAATTCACTGCTAGGAGCTTAGCCTTAGAGGTAGATTTTCAAAAAGGACACAAAAGTATACGTACAAAAATATTCATATTACAGGGGAAAACAAAGAAAAAATCCAGGAGTCTATCGATAGGATATTGGGTGGATAAATTATATATAAATGCAGTGGAATGGTATGGGCCTATTAAAAGGAATAGGGTAGCTCTATATGTACTGATGGAAACCCTGGTGGCATAGTGGTTAAGAGCTACGGCTGCTAACCAAAAGGTCAGCATTTCGAATCCACCAGGTGCTCCTTGGAAACTCTATGGGGCAGTTCTACTCTGTCCTGTAGGGTCGCTATGAGTCGGAATCGACTCAAGGGCAATAGGTTTTATATGTACTGATATGGGACCATCCCCTGTATATGTTGCTAAATGACAAAAACAAGGTTTAGAACAATGCATATAGGCCTATTTTATGTATATTCACATGTGCTTTTTTTTTTTTTTTAAAGAAATATTCACAAAGACTTAACGATTTGTTTCAGACTGTTATTAATGTTGGGGGAGAGGATACTTGCTTTTTACATTTCATACCTTTATTTTATACCTTTTGGTAATATTTGAACTGTTTGTCAAATGCAGGTGTAACAATTATTTTACACAAATAAGTGATCTGGGAGAGAGGTAATTAATTAAGTAAATACTACTTCTAATGTGGTTAAAAAGCCTCTATTCTAGAACAGGTAAAGATTTAATATTCAGTAAGCACATGTCAAATAACTTGACAAAAATCAAAAACCAAACCAGCTGTTGCCAAGCTGAGTCTGCTCCGACTCACGGCAACCCCACGTGTGCCCGAGCAGAACCGTGGACCATAGGGTTTTCAGTGACTGGTGTTTTGGAATAGATCGTCAGGCTTTTCTTCCAAGGTGACTCTGAGTAGACTCGAACCTATAGGACTCTCTTTGCTAGATAGAGCAGGCTTTAGTTAGAGCTTTATTTTGTCTGCCCCCGCTGGCATTTTGGGGCTGCCAGCTTCTTCAGCTCCGAGTCTGGGATATATCAGACGAAAGAAGACCCAGGGAACTCACCACTGTGTTATTCTTTGGGCTCAGAGGTTCCTAACTGGTGCGCCTTCTTCTCTCTACTTTTTAGTTTTTCTGTGTTTGTTTTATGTATAATGTTCAGGGTTTGGGGTGTACTTAGGGAAAAGTATGTCTACTACCACTATTTTCCCAGGACAGAAAGTTCTGGCAACACTAATGAGTCCTTAAAAGAAAACAAAACAAAACAAAAAGGTTCTCTTAGTCTCATAGCTGCTATTTCTCATTACCTTATTGGTTAAAAAAAACACCTCTGTCATCAAGTCAGTTCTGACTCTTGGTGGTCCCATGTGTTACAGACTAGAACTGCTCCATAAGGTTTTCTTGGCTGTAATCTTTACAGAAGCAGATTGCCAGGCCTTTCTTCCATGGTACCACAGGATGGGTTCAACTGCCAACCTCTAGGATAGTAGTTACACAAACCATTTGTGCCACTCAGGGGCCCAGGGTCTACTGGGTAGAGACTTTTTTTTTTTCATGCTATGGATTTAAAAGTATGCTGACATTTATAAGCTCAGGCAACCAAACTGGTTAATTTGGACCAAAATATGAATTCTGATAAAAATTTCTTATAAATTTACATTTCGAACTCACTTTGAAATACATAAAGAAACTCAAAGGGAACAAGTAAAGCCTTTTCAAAGATTCAAAGATTTGTTTAAAGGGAGCAACCACTGAAAACTGGAAGGCAGTGTGGCATTCTGGGAAGTAAGAACCTTGTAGTTGCTGTGTCTCTTCACAAGGTCTTTATAAGCAGGAACGCTGTTAATAACTTTTACTTTTCCTGAGTCTTAAAATAAGAATTTATTTTTTCCATTGTGGAAAAATTCAATGTAAGAATTTATCATGACCTGTAATCGCTTTACCACAAGCAATTAACGTTTCCCCAGGGACCAGCGCCTGGGCTGGCTGGGGCTGCAAGCATTATAACTTACAGGCAAGTAAGTTAGAAGGCCATGGGCTCCCAGGTGGCAAACTGGGGCACATTACTTCACCTTTCTAAATGGCTGTTTTCTTATCTGAAAATCGAGGCTTAATGTCTATAAAGTCAGTAGTAATATTGTAATAATTAAATATGATAATGTATATAGGAAGGCCAATATGAAACACGTAGTGATGGCTCAGTAATGGCAGTTCTGATTGTTTATTAAGATGGCTTTTTGTCATTGTAAGATCTTAATAAACATTTTTTAAAGGCTGCCAAAAGTCTTATTATATTAGTATTCAAATTATGCAAGATTTCCTAGTGTTAGACACCTAGGCAAACTTTGGTTTTTCTGTTTTATAAATAAGGCTCCAATCTTGGTGCTTAAATCTCTGTATTCATTTGGGATCATTTCCATAAATTCAGCTTCCTAGAGGTAGAATTATTAAGTAAAGGGCTATATAGAACCTTCTAGAAAGGTTGCACCAGCAATAGAAGGGGAGAGAGAGATCCCTTTCTAATTTTTAAACTTTATTTTTCCTAGAAGCATCAGATGGTGAAGAAGGAAGAGGAGACACAGAAATGATGCAGCAGGAGACCGCTCCAACTCCTGCCCCGTCAAAGAAAACCAAACAGGTGACAGTCTGGGAGAGTCATAGTTGTTGGATTCTGAAGTCGCCGTCTTTCACCCATCTTGGTGTTGTTGGCTGTGAAGTCTATTCCAACTCGTAGAGACCTTACAGGACAGAGTGGAACCACCCCAAAGGGTCGCCTAGGCTGTAATCCTTACAGGAGCAGATGGACAGGTCTTTTCTCCCACAGAGCGGTTGATGGGTTCAAACTACTGACCTTGCGGTTAAAAGCCAGAGAGCTTAACCACTGGGCTACCAGAGCTCCTTCTTTCACCCCTCTGCAGCCTTAGATTTTTATTATAAATATACAAATATATTTTATTATAATGATACTTTAGATTCCTGTATTACGTTTTCCCTCAAACATCCAGCTGTATTCTTTTGGGTAGAGTTCCAAGAAGGAACAAAGAGCAGAAAGATATGCAAGATTATCTCCCACACAAAACATGGCCACAGCTTCCTGCCAGGCTGCCAGTGGGCTCCTGGTACCTTGTTTCTACCCATCATTGTGGTCTGTCATCTGCAGTCTTATCAGGAGATTTGTTGCCTCCATATTTCCATAAGTGACTGTTAGGATAAACTTTGCTTTCTTTTTTGATCTTCCTACGGACCTTTGAAATGCTCCACACATTCATTTGCATCTGATTGGTAAATCCATGCCGTCACTATTTTTTGCTTTTTAAAGAACGATTTACTGTCATCTTCTTCATTGTGCTGCCTTGTGGTCTTATTCTTGTTGTGAACCAAACCAAACCCATTACTGTGGAGTCAATTCAGACTCATAGCACCCTTATAGGACAGAATAGAACTGCCCTATAGGGTATGAGTCAGAATCAACTTGACAGCAATAGGTTTGTTTTGTTGTTGTTGTTGTTTATAGGGTTTCCAAAGAGCGATTGGTGGATTTGAACTGCCAACCTTTCGGTTAGCAGCCTGAGCTCTTAGCCACTTCACCACAACTAGAGGGTGACTGTACCCAAAGTTTATGGCCAGGCTAAGGATGATTGTGAGAAGCAGTTTAACATAGTGGTTGCTTACAAGCTGTGTGATCTTGGGCAAATTACTGAACTTCTCTGTACCTCAGCCCCTTTTGTCAAATGGTGGTAATAGTCTCCTCATGTCACTGCTGACATAAAGCCACTCCTGCTGCAGGGCCACGAGCGGTCCATTATACAAATCAAGTACACCACAAGAGAGACCTCCTCTTCACCGTGACCAAGGACCCTATCATCAATGTATGGTACTCCGTGAATGGGGAGAGGCTGGGCACCTACGTGGGCCACACTGGAACTATGTGTGTGGTGTGTGGATCCCAACTGGAACACCAAGCATGTCCTCACTGGCTCAGTTGACAACATCTGTCGTTTCTGGGACTGTGAAACAGGGAAGCAGCTGGCCCTACTCAAGACCTACTCAGCTGTCCGAACCTGTGGCCTTGACTGTGGGGACAATATCATCATGTTCTGTACGGACAACCGTATGGGATACCAGTGCTTTGTGAACTTCTTCAGCCTGAAGGACCCAAGCCAGATCACTAACAATAGTGAGCGCTACATGATGATCCCTTGCAATGACCCCAAGATCACCAGTGCAGTGTGGGGGCCCCTGAGAGAGTGTGTCTTCACAAGACCATGAGAGTGGAGAGCTCAACCAGTACAGCACCAAGTCTGGAGAGGTATTGGTGAATGTTAAGGAGCACTCCTGGCAGATCAGTGACATACAATTATCCAGGGATATGACCATGTTTATAACCACATCCAAGGACAACACAGCTAAGCTCTTTGACTCCACAACCCTTGAATACCAGAAGACTTTCCAGACAGAACGTCCTGTCAACTCAGCTGCCCTATTTCCCAACTATGACCATGTGGCTC
Source organism: Elephas maximus indicus (assembly GCF_024166365.1). Lineage (NCBI taxonomy): Eukaryota > Metazoa > Chordata > Mammalia > Proboscidea > Elephantidae > Elephas > Elephas maximus. The sequence goes on from NC_064836.1 coordinate 70,918,296, forward strand.
TAGGTAGTGGTCAAGAAGCCATGGATCTAACCACGACCTCCACCAGGACTGACAAATTGACTCTTCCACTTGGCCTTTGAAGAAGTGTTTGGAAGAGTCAGGGGTCACACTGGACCTATCAACCGTGTTGCCTTCCATCCTGATGGCAAGAGCTATAGCAGCAGTGGAGAAGATGGTTATGTGTGCCTCCACTACTTTGACCCACAGTATTTTGAGTTTGAGTTTGAGGCTTAAGAAGCTGGATCTCCATCTGGGCTACTCACAGAAAGTTTTGGACTCTGAGAAATACATTAGACTGGAAATAATTTTTTTTAAAAAGGGCAATAATAATTGTATCTTCTTCACAGAATTATACCAACCAACCTACCTGCTGCTGTCAAGTTGATTCTGATTCATAGCGACCCTATAGGACAGAATAGAACTGTCGGTAGGGTTTCCAACAAGTGGCTGGTGGATTTGAACTGCTGACCTTTTGGTTAGCAGCCAAATGCTTAACCACTGTGCCACCAAAGCCCCAATTATAGTGGGAAATTATAGCAGGGATTCAATGAGTGAATACTTGTTAAATGCTTCAAACAATGGTTGACAAAGAGTATGCACTCAAGTACTAATTACTATAGTGAAATGTACCTCATGTCTTTTTTATTTTGTTCATGATTTTTTCTTTGTGGGAAGGGAAATGCAGAAAGGTATACATATTTATTCTCTCTAGCCATCGAATATTTTGCTCAAAGGCTCTATACTAGTTGTAATTTTAACCATTCTTTCAAAGGCCTACAGGTTAACATCCTTAGCTTTTCAATTTATTTCCCTAAGATAGGGCTTAATTTATCTTAATTTATCCCACAACCATGCCAGTAGTCATGTCTTCTTTGACCTTTGCCCCTAACTGGTGCCTACATGCAGCACTCATTTCCAAATATTCTTCTTCATATAGAACTTTCTTTTTCCTTATTTCCTCCCTTGATTTTCTTCTTCCCTGCTCATCACTTTTTCTGGACCCATTAGTGAAAGAATAAATTTGCATTAACAGAATCGCCTGAGCCTGCATCTTTACTGTCTTTTTATTGGTGGAACCATCAGCTGTCCTAAATCTCCACCTGTTTTTTAGCTCCTTCCTTCTTGGCTTTTCTTTTCCCACAACCCTTAAGTTAGATAAATGGCAAAGAACATAGAGAGACAGAAAAAGTGGGAGAGGAAGGAGTGAAATCATCCTCCTTTCTCTGAGCACTCACCTATCTTTCAGCTGCCCAGATTTCAGCAATAATGGAGACCATTTATCAGACACTCACCATGGACCAGAGCCCTGGTAGCAGCAGTGGTTAAGAGCTTGGCTGCTAACCAAAAGGTTAGCAGTTCATATCCGCCAGCCACTCCTTGGAAACCCTGTGGGGCAGCTCTACTCTGTTCTATAGGGTTGCTATGAGTTGGAATCAACTCCATGGCAATGGGCTTTTAAAGGATTGGTTACCATGGACCAGGCACATCATAGCTAACAATCTTCACAGCAACCCTATGAGATAATTGTACTCCATTTTACAAAGAACCTGAGGCCCACAGAGATGGGTGCCAAAGTCAAGGCCGGCTGTGAACCAGGCTGCTGGAGGGTACTGCTGCTTCCGCTTCCCTTTGCACCTGTCCTTCCTCTTTCAACATGGGAAAATTGAATTAACCACGTCTTCATCTTTGTGTGCTTTGTTGGGCACATGTCATCACTATTTTCTGCTGAGGAAAAAAAAATGCAAAAGCTTAACCTTTTGCTGTCCACCTTCCTCTTGGCTCTAATTTCTCGCACTACCCAGTTGCTTTGACGAGTCCAAGTCCTAGCCAAAAAAAATGCCCTGGCCCCTTCCTCTGAGCCTAACCTCATTTCCTGGTCAGAGGGGGTCTCCTCATTCTCTGAACCTACGAGGGCATCTGTTTATGCCTCTCTGCCTCTGATGACATCCATCTAGATCTCGTCCCCCCACGAGGCTTCCACACCTTGGGGAGAGAGCTTTATCTGCACATCTCTGCAGAAACTTGCCCCTGATTGGCACTCATTACTTGTGAAATGGGAGCCCTGGTGGCGCAGTAGTTAAGAGCTCAGATGCCTACCAAAAGGTCAGCAGTTCGAATCCACCAGCTGCTCCTTAGAAACCCTATGGGGCAGTTCTCTGTCCTCTAGGGTCACTCTGAATTGGAATCGACTTGCGACAGCAATGGGTTTGTTTTATCTGTGAAATGAAGGAATGAATGACTATATCAGTTACTGCAGTTTTTTCACCCTCACCCCTTTATGTCCCTGACGCTGTACCTATGGAGCTCTCATGACCAGTGAGTGTCCTCTCTCCCCTCTCCAGTCCCACCCTTGATCTTACCTGCAGTTCCCTCCTTGAAAGGCTCCCCCACCTTGGCGTTCAGGATTGGGGTCTCACCTTGTTCATCCCTGACCACCCAGCCTGTCCTCCCATCCTCTCTCTCCTGCCACTCTTCTCCCTCTGGAATGCATCTCACCACCCCAAGGAAAAACTTCTTGTCAAACACTGACCTATCTTGAGTCTTTCTCTAGTTTATGCTTATAGAGCTTGTGTCTCCTGCTGGTTCATAAGTGCCTCAGGGCCAGGGTTTCTTCTATGTTCACTACAGTCCCTAGAAGGAGCCCTGGTTTTGCAGTGGTTAAACACTTGGCTATTAACCAAAAGATGGTTTGAACATAACCAGCCACTCCATGGGAGAAAAATGAGGCAGTCAGCCTCTGTAAAGTTTTACAGCCTTGGAATCCCTATGAGACAGTTCTACTCTGTCCTATAGGATTGCTATGAGTCGGAATCGACTGGACAGCAATGGTCTTGTGCCCCTAGCACAATGTTGGGCACTTATGTTATTTGACAGACGTGACTAGATATTCGTTTTTTAAAAAGCAATTACATTTTTTTTTCTTGGATCAAAGACAAGAAAAGGAGAAGGAAAATTATTTCATGCTAATTTAAATGTTTTAGTTGTTTTTCAGGTTTGCACAGTTTTCTGTTTTTTAAGTGCCTCTTTATGCCTGTGCAGGAACTGCCTGGCATCGTGCTCCCAGTTGTATTATACATGTAGGCCCCAGTATCATCAGGTTCGCATTGCTGTCCAGACAGACGGAGTCCCGTCCTTTGCCACAGCTGGGCCTCACATTTGTATTTCTGAGTCCATGCCTGTGATCTGTCCAGCATTTCAACCAGCAGGTTTATAACTTTATAAAAAAAACTTTTTTATCCATACAACTACATCATCTCTAGCAACCATTTCACATCTAAATAATCGTCCTTGGCCTACTTAATAATGTGAGTATAAAGGTTTGCCAACAGTTCTTTTTTTTCCCCAGATATTGCTTCCAAAATAAATGATGAATTCCCATACTCCTAGAGATTGCATCACCCTTTTCCCTCCTCGGCACCAGCCATTTCAGAGCCAGCCCTAGTGACTTTGTAATTATGGCTCCCAGAATAAAATCCCTTACGAGGGATTTTGTGATTTGTGTTGATGCCTCCATGATGTCAGTAACCTCTCAGTGATTCCATGACCCATCTCCTCTCCCTCGGGGATCACATTGGACTTCTTTTTTCTTCAGCTAGCCTTTTGTTTCTCTCCTTGGATCATAAAGGAATCTTCAGCAAGAGTACTTATCCCTTTTCCTCCTTACTTACTCACTACCGTTGTATTTTCTTGCTGTTTCCTTATTTCAGCATTAATTGTTCCATATCTCAGGCCTTCTTCCCACTCCCGCTCTCCAAGATTATTTTTGACTGTTGCCAAGAAAAACAAAACTAGCCACTCTCTGATTCACCTCCTTCCTTCCCATGCTGATCTCTCAATTCTCACTTGCTCTTTGTATTATCTATTGTTGCATAATAAATAACCACAAAAGTGAGCAGCTTAAAACAGCAAAAATTTATCTCAGAGTTTCTGCTATCTCACGGACATGGCTTAGGTGGGTGCCTCTATCTCTTCTTCTTATATCAGAAGTCAAGTCTTGGCCTGAGGCTGGGGGAGTTGACTGGGGAGAGTCTACTCATAAGCTCACCCATGGGAGCCTCTCCTCAGGGTTGTCTCACAACATGGCAGGTGGCATCCCCCTAGCTGAGTAATCCGAGAAAGAGCAAGCGAGAGTGCCCAAAACAGGGCCATGTCTTTTTATAGTGTAATCTCAGAAGTGAAATCTCCTCACTTTTGCCATATTCTACTTGTTAGAAGCAAGTCACTACATTCAGTCCACACTTAAGGGAAGGGGATTACATAAGAGCATGAATGTTACCAATTGCCGATCTGACACACAGGGTCCTTGTCTTTTCCCGAGTGAGAATACATGCGGAAGACAAACTTTATCTTCAGCAAGCTTTATTTGCTTGAGTCAAGCAAAAGGAGTCAGCGGCATACTAAGCCTCTCCAAAAGACTGACTTTTGTGGGTTCAGTGGAGACAATAGAGTAATGAATATTTAGTGGGCTTCTTTCAAGGGGCGGGTACTTCTCAGAATGGCAGTGCATGTTAATTAGGTTGTGCACACATCTGGAACCCAAGATGGAACCCGCTGATATTCAAGATAGAGTCCTCTCAGCAGCCCTTGGCATCACTTATGGGATATAGCACAAGCACACTGATCTTTGGCCCTACATCGCCATCTTCACAGGGCTAAGGAAGGTTAAACAGCGGTCACACTTTGTTGTGCACATGCAGGAACCTGTAAAGGGGGAAGGGACTAGAAAAACGCTAAGAAGGAGATAGTAATTCATGGGTTGTTTCAACCTTATGTCATGTTGACAGGGTGTGCTTCCTGTTTACCCAACTTCTAGATGGTAATCTTTTAACAGCTCTTTCGTTCTACCAGCACAGTTAACCCTATCTGGCTCATGTATACTAGGAGACAAGGACCATTGGGAACTATCTTGGAGTATGGCCACCTCAGCCTACCCTCTGGCATATGCAGAATATATTCACCCCACACCTCTCCCTCCCAAGGCTGCAAAACTCTCCTGTACAGTATCAACTCAGTGTCTAAAATCTTATCATCTAAACAAAGTTCTGATGCAGTTGAGGCTCCTCAGGTTTAGTTCCTTAAATACTGCTCTTTGAGTACATTGCTTCTCAACCTGTGAAACTAAGGAGGCAAGTTATGCCCCCCCTCCACCACCACATACCCAACATGCAGTGGTGGGGCTAACATCTGCAGACATTTCTATTAAAAAGGGGGAGAAATACAAGGCACGAAAGAGTCATTGGTCTATAGCAGTTCTGAAACCCAGCAGGACAAATGTTGGAAGTTTCTTTATTAAGTCTGAAGGCAAAAAAATAATTCTCCATGGTTCTTGGTTTTTTTGAAAGGTAGCACCAGTTTGCAACTGAGCAGCTCACTCAGCCTGATTCCTGCCAGTAGAATTCTGAGTGAGGGTTCAAAGGCCTCTCTTCGTGTTGTTTTGTCTCTAATGCCCTCAGCCCAAACTAGAGGTGTTTCTGCATATATAACTCCATTAAAAACTTTCTAAGTCTCCTAGGGTTCACTCCATTAGGCAAAAGTCATATTCACAAATTTTTCTAGACGAATCCTTCTATACCTTGGGTCCCTGCTGAGGCAACTGAAGGACACCTTTAAGCTTCCTAGAATTTTTATTGTTGACTGAGAGACTCTGTGAGGCCCACCCTTAGTTTTTAAAAAGATTGAATAGAACTCTGAGGTACCACTTTTGTTCTTTCTGAGATCTTAGCAAAAGGTTTTGTAGTCACACCTTCAACTTTATCTTTAACAATCCTTCATCGCAGCTTCATCTTTTACACTTTACTGTACTCCCCAAGAAGAAACCAGGTGGCATCTTTAACAGTGCCTGGCAATCTCCTTAGCTAGGTTACCCATTTCATTAGGCATATTTTCTACTTTGCACATAATTGCAGACAACAGTACTCCTAAACTTCCTACCATTACAAAACAAGGATCTCCTTTTCTCCAGTTTTCAGTAAGATTTTTCTCACTTTCTGCAAGCTTTCATTTACAGTGTCCACAAAGTCCAAACATTTTTATGAACAGTGTGTCCAGGACACACTATCTGTTTATCAATCCACCTTATTTTTGACACATTTCAAGGTAATTTGTAAAATCAGTACACTCCCCACAGACACTTTAGCATGCATACCATTAACTAAAGTTCAATGTTTGTTTTAAAGTTCTCTTTGTGTGTGTGTGCTAAAGTTAACATACAGTAAAATACACAAATGTTAAGTATACCATCAATGAGTTTTTAAAAATGAATACAACTCTATAACACTGTCTTAGTTATCTAGTGCTGCTATAACAGAAATACCACAAGTAGATAGCTTTAACAAAGAAAATTTTATTTTCTCATAGTCTAGTAGGCTAGAAGTCCATATTCAGGGTATTGGATCTAGGGGAAGGCTTTCTCTCTCTGTCAGCTCTGGAGGAAGTCCTTCTCAGCGATCCTCCTCTGGCCTAGGAGCTTCTCTGTACAGGAACCTCAGGTCCAAAGGACACACACTGCTCTCAGCAGTGCTTTCTTGGTGGTATGAGGTCCCCACTCTCTGCTTGCTTCCCTTTCCATTTATCTCTTGTAAGATAAAAGGTGGTGCAGACTACACCCCAGGGAAACTCCCTTTATATTGGATCAGGGATGTGACCTTAAAATCCCACCCTGATCCTCTTTAACATAATCCAATCTTACTTCATTAAGCACAGGCAGAGATTAGAATTTACAACATATAGGAAAATTACAATCACAAAATGGAGGACAACCACACAATAATAAAATTTTTTTTTTTTTTTTAATCATGGACTAGCCAAATTGACACATATATTTTGGGGGGACACAATTCAATCCATGACAAATACAAACCCATATCAAGATACAGAACATTATCATCACCTCAGAATCCTTTCATACCTCTCTCCAGTCATCACCATTCCAAGCCCCTCACCCCAGAGGCAACCACTTATTCTGATGCTTTTCCCAAAAATTGAGTTTTGCTGTTCCCAAATTTCATGTAAATGAAATCATACAGTATATGCTCTTTTAAGGTTCCTTTCACCATAATGTTACTTAGTGTCATCTATGTTTATGCATAGTGGTTCATCCCTTTTTATTAGTAAGATTCAATTGTATGAATATACCATGGCTTGTTTATCCATTCTTTTATTGGAGGACACATTGGGGTATTTCCAGTTTGGGGCTATTATAAATAAATCTACCATGTACATTCGTATACGAGTCTTTTTATGAACATATATTTTTATTTCCCATGGGTAAATACCAAAACCAAAAAACCCAGTGCCTTCGAGTTGATTGCGACTCATAGCGACCCTATAGGACAGAGTAGAACTGCCCCGTAGAGTTTCCAAGGAGCGCCCTGAGGATTTGAACTGCTGACCCTTTGGTTAGCAGTGGTAGCACTTAACCACTACACCACCAGGTTTTCCTATGGGTAAATACATACGGGTGGAATTGCTAAGTTATGTTTAGTTTTGTAAAAACTACAGACCTCTGTTTCAAAATGATTGTACTATGTTGTACTCCCACCATCAGTGTATGAGAGTTGCATTCCATGATATCCTTGCCGATATTTAGAGTTAATGATCATTTTAATTTTAGTCATTCTGATGGGTGTATATTCAAAAACCTTTGACCAAGTAGAAAAGAAACTAAAAACCCAGTTCTAATTTGTTTTCATTTTTACAATGAACATGCTCATCCTGTTATAAAATGGCAATTTAAATGTTTTTGTATTTTTACCAAAGTAATAACTGTACATCATTTTGTAAATCAGACACTGTTAAAAGTTTTAATCAAAAAAACAGCAGTACCCTTTTGCACTTCATCTCCGTACTAGTTCTTTCCTCAGAGGTAACCACCCTCAACTTTTGTAGCTGCTTTCATTTACTACTTTGTACTTCATATTGCTATTTCTTGATCTATTTCTGACATAATCTATTAGTTTCCTGACATGGTATATGAGGACATAAAAAAACCAAACCCAGTGCCGTGGAGTCGATTCTGACTCGTAGCGACCATATGAGGACATAGCTCTCCCTTTTATCCCCTGTTCCCTCTGCATCCTCTGCCTCCTCTGCCAACACCATGATATCATATTTTGGTTGAAACAGTTGTCACTATTACATTATTCTAAACAGGGAAATATTATTCAATGCCTGTAAAAGAAGAATCTGAGATCATCCATCTTCTCTTATACAATTCTTTATTTTCATGGCATGAATAATTGACTCATTTATTTGCCTGGCTTGCTGTATTCCTATTGTTAATTTTTTCCATATGTTCTCACTTCTCTTCAGCATGCCCATGAATAATATTTTCCATATGCTCAAATACGTCAATTATTTCTTTCCTATAGACCTCCAAAAGCAGCCTTGGTGGTGCAGTGGTTAAGCACTTGGCTGCTAACCAAAAAGTCAGCGGTTCAAACCCACCAGCCACTCCACAGTAGAAAGATGTGGTAGTCTGCTTCCATAAAGATTTACAGCCTCAGAAACCCTACGTGGCAGTTCTACTCTATCTTATTAGAGTCGCTATGAGCAAGAATTGACTCGGTGGCAGTGGGGTTTTTGTTTTTATAGATGTCCATACTATTGTTCCACTCTGAATTGTTTATTCTCTAGGCCTGTTAGGCAGTTGCGAGTTTTCTTACCTGTCATCGTGGGATGTCTCTTCATCTCTTCTGGGTTGGACTCCCTATTTGCTGAATCCCATATATTCCTCTTTCTTGATTTAGCTAGCCCCTTATTTTGCTATAACACGGCCTTCATATCTGTGGTCAGGAAGTAAAGTTTTTGAGACCATAAATATATGAAAATGCCTTTATTCTACTCTTACACTTGGTTGGCTGTTTGGCTGGGTATAAAATTTCAATATGCAAATAATTTTTTCTTAATTTTGAAGGCACAGTTACATTGAGTTCTAGAACTCATTATTGCTCGTGAGAACTGTGATGCCATTCTGTTTCCTGATCCTTCCTATTTTTTATGTTATTTGGTATTGGCTTTTTGGGGGGAAATTCTAAAATTCTTTATCCATGTGTTCTGAAATTTCACAGTGATACATACTGCTACAAATTTTTTCCTTATTCATTGTCCTGGATACCTGATGGGCTTTCAATTTGAAGCTCTATGTTCTGGAAAGTTTTCTTGGGTTTTTTTTTTTTTTTTTTTTTCTTTGATCATTACTTCCTGCACTGTTTTATAGGACCTGTTTTTCTGTAATACCTCTTATTGAAATGTTGAATCTCTTGGGCTGATTCTCTAATCTTCTTACCTGTTTTTATTCCCATTCTCTTCTCTTTATTTTTGTTCTTCTGTCTGGGAGATTTTCCTTACTTTATTTTCAAGCCTTCTCTTACATTTTATATTCCAACTGTCTTATTTGTTTTAATGTTTAAATGTTTTCTGGTTGTCTTTGTTTCATGGCTGCAAAATCTTTCATTATCTCTCTGAGAATATTAATTATAATTGGTTTGAAGTACTTTCCCTCTTTTCTCAAGGTTTTTTTTTTTTTTTTTTTTTGCTTGTCCTAAACTTTTTCTCTCATGTTACACTCTTTCCTTAGATGTCTGATGAGCCTTAGATGTCTATTCATATTGGAGATACACTAAAAAATTGTTGGAAAAGTTTTGTGCATAAGTGGGGCTTGTTAATCATTGGACTTCATGGGAAGGTGATAGAATAACAAGCTGGATATTTACTATGGGACCCCCAAGTTTCACTCTCTTGTGGCATTTATCTTAGACCATTCTATTTTTCCAGAGAAGAATTCACTAGTTTCCTGCCTACAATATATAAGTCTGGCTCCAGACATTATGGAACAAGGGCAGGAAATGGTGATGACCCTCAATCTCTACCCTACCTCGACTGTGCCAGATTTCTTGGTCCTCTTAGTCTTCTTAATCTCCCCAGAGAATAAACCTTCTGTTTGCTGCTGAGAAGGGCAAGGTGAGAGGAAGCAGTAATGGGATAGTTGCCTGGCTGCCTGGGCAGGAGATACAGTTCAGTGTGGGGGGCAAATTATTATAAACTTTCAACTAATCCCTTTCTTTTCAGCCCTTCACTGTCTGTAGTACCCTGTGCTTCCAAGTACTGAACCTTTTCAAAGTCTAGCAGGTCAAACAGACTCATTTATTGTTAGCATCTACCTCTCCAAAAACCCAAGTGCTAGCTTTCTCTCTCTGTTAAGTCATCCAGTTGTATTCTTCATTTTCAACAAAGTTGTTGAAATCTCTCCACTACTCTTTTCCGCTTTCTTGGTTTCTTGGTACTTATAGATCTCATACCTTTTCAGTTTTCTTTATTTTAAGTTTAGGGGGATTTTTGAGATTGATTTGTCATGTTTAACTAGGAGAATTATTCTCAAAAGATATAATTTTCGACACTTTAAAGACTTGAGAACTTTCCCCAATCACTTCATTTGAAAGCTTTATTTATTTATTTATTGGTATATTTTGGGGAAAGTGTGATTCTTCAGGCAATATACTTAAAATTGCTGCATTTCACATAAAGAGATGACATTACTTGTCAACTGTCAAAGTCACATACCATTGGAATTGGTTTCTAGAAATTCTTAGTGGCCTGACCTGAATCATCTACATCTTCTTACCCAATCTCTCTGAGGGTAATCATCAGCGTTCACAAGGCAGCTAAGTTTAGGAATTTTCAAAAACGTGGATTTTGCTTTCTCCATAAAGCCATCTTATCTCTATGGAAATTGGCCCCATGAACTTGCCTTCTTCATTAGTACCTTACCCCAACCAGATAAATTAACTGGTTCCATTAGGGTGATCTAAGAATTTGAACCTAACTTTTAAACCTGATGAAGCAGTTCATCAAGCAAGCTTCTTTTTTCTTGTATATGATTCAGAATTGCATTTTTATGTTTCTTCTAGAATTGGAGAGTTCATGTCCTTATAAATGAGCTCCTTTCCAAATTTAATTTGTGTAATATTTGAGTTAATTGGCTTTGTAAACCTAGCATAAATATAACCCAGCAAGTTGAACGTACTCCTAGAGAGCAACCCCATTTGCTAAATAAGAAAATAGAACAGATTTCTAAATCTGCTTCCCAAGACCTTGATACTGGTGATGAGATACTGCAGTTTGTCTTAGGGGATCTACTAATTGTATCCAGGCCTTCGCCTTAGGAGCTTGAGCTGAACACTGGCCTCATTTGTAATTGGACTCCTATGACTATCCGGCAGTTTCTGTGACATATTAGGGCCTTGGCCCAGTTTCTTATTGGCATGTACCAGTATCAAACTGGCATATCCGAATCCAAAAGGCAACTTAACTTTCTAAATCAGAAATAAGGGCATAATATCTTTCTTTTCTTTAGCTATGATGCAACTGCTCTTTGTAAGTTTTTTTGTTTTAACTGAGAAGAACCTAAATTTTCAAGATTCTCATGTTACTTTAATCCTGAACCTTTAGAATCTACTTCTTTTCTAACTAAAAGAGAATCTAGAAACTGCTGGTCCTGGCCCCAGGTCTTGAAGAAATTGTGTCATGTTATGTCTCTCTGGCTTCAGGCCATAGTCATTCCTAATCTACAGGCTGTCTGCAAGCTTCAGGAGAAAGATTCATCTGTAATCGTTTTAAACAGAGCCAGTGGAGACAAGATTGCTTTGGTTAGTAGCTCACCAGTTTAGACTCAGTACTGTCTACTTGGAGTGGAAATTTAATCAAAGGAAAACTCAAAGTGTTTTCACTTTACATTTTATATCTTACTTGACAACTTGTTTGAAGATGCTGCTTAAAAGGTCCAGCGCAGGAAACGTTTTATATTCCTGCTTATGATTAATAACTATGGAATCTGAGGCATTCTATTTTATAAATCAAGGTCTTAGTCCAAGTTTCCTGTTTTTCTACATTAAAAAAAAAAACAAAACCACAGGGTAAAAATAGCACTAAATTATATAGGGTACTCGGGGTCAAGGCAACAGGCAAAATAGTTTATTCCGGGCTATGGACTGAGACCATTAGCAAAAAGATTCACTTTATAGTCACTATAGATTTTTTTTTTTATAGATAAGGCTAGTTTTACAAAAATATAAGTAAATATATCCTACTTTAGATTCTCTATGCTTATTGAAAAGAGGAAAAGAATGGATAATACAAAGTTAAAAAAAAAAAACCAGTGACACGAAATGCAGGATCACACATAGCTAATTCATGGGAAACCCTGGTCACTCTAGTCAGACTGTCTTACCACAGCTTAATTTGAATCACATCTATTTCTGCCTGTATTTTATAAACCTGGCTACTGTCTTCACTCTTGAATATCCTATACTACCACCCCAAAGGCACATACACACTCACTCACACATATCAACATTTGTTTAAAGATTTTCTCGTCGTAAGTCATCTGCGCTTTCTGACTTTCTCATGTTCTCTCAGCCCTGCATACTAGTCTACAGTGGGTCTCTCGTTATCTATAGATGTTACCAAGGCACTCTCTGAAGAATACATGCATGGCAAAAGGCACTTAGGGATTTATACCATTCATTGACATCTCATCACGCTAAAGTAAAAGTTTTCTTATTTGTATTTCTTTATAGCCTAAAGAATGTTTCTTGATAAAACCAAAGGAAACAAAAGAGGAGGCCACGAAGACCAGGAGGAGGAAAAAGGTAATATTAATAATGCCTTACAACGTGTGGCCCCAGGTGATTTTCATCTCATATGTATATGTTGTACTTTCCTAAGGCAATTATTCAAATCTTCACTCTAGAGATGCAGAAATGTAAGGTTCAGTGAGGTTTGGTGACTTCCCTAAGGTCACTAGGAATAAGTGTTTCTGCTGGAGCTAAAAACAATTTTTTCCTGACTCCTATTTTAGTCTCATGGAGCACCAAACATCTCTGTTATCCACCCTGAGTTTTCACTGTGGTTAAGGATCAGACATGGGTGTCTAAGTCTAGAAGGGGCCCAGAGCTGTCCTACTCGTTGACCCCTCTGACTCTGGATGAGATGGAGTGCAACCATTATGGATTAGGTGTCCAAGAAAAGAAATTTAGCAACCTCCCTTTCCTACCCACTCCAGTCTTGAAGACCTTACACATTCAAGAATTAATGCAAAGAAAATAATAAGCAGGTGAAGGTACTGTAAGCATAAGGCATTTCTGACTCTAATTTGAAACCATAATTTAAGGCAAAAAGCTTCCTTTCCCTTTTAATACTCGCCTGTGAGCATAGGGAAGACTCTGCTGCTCCTATATAAACTTTCTTACATCTCAGGTTTGGAGAAAGAATCGTTAGCTTTGACCTTCCACCACAGTTGTGAAAACAGCAGTGTAATTCTCTCCCTGCCAAGAAGGGTCTACTGCTGAAATCAGCAGAGGAAATATGATTGGGATTAGAGGAAAGAAGATGGACTCAACCCAATTACTTAACAGTGAGCTTTTAGAGAACTAAGAGTGTGTGTGCGTATGTTTGCTTTTCTCACAAATGGCCAAATAGGAACACGAGAGATGCCAAATTGACTGAGGTTTGGCAAGTCCTTAAAGAAGTGACTTTAACTTCTCTTTGATAGTTTGTACACTAATGGCCTTCAGGAGTGTTAACTTCTTGGTGGCTCGAGGTCAGAACTCCTGCTAGATAGTTTAGCCTTGGCTGAGGTCACACTAAAATGTGTCTACTGGTGACATATTTTTAAAAGTTAATTCATTCAACAGACCTTGACTGTTCTTGACGGTGGTGTAGAAATGAGGATACTGTGGAAGGGGGGAAAAATGCTGGGGGTGGGAATGGGAGAATGACTCCTTCTGTATCTTTGGTGAAACATTAGAAGGAACTGAGAAGGGAAGTTTATGATGAAATTAAATGAATGATTTTGTGTACCTACATTGCAGGCATTCAATAAGTGCTATCCGAATTAAGTCTAAATCAAAATAGATGTTGGAAATTACTTCCTGTAGTATCTGTTCTACTTTCTGTAGACCACTTTAAGACTGTCAGTCTCCCAAAACTTGAGAAACGAGGGTCTAAGGCCTCTTTTCAGTGGGCTCCTATGCTCCGATTATTCCTGCAAGCTTTACTCTAATGCCAGAAATCCAGGCTGAGACTCAGCCCCTCAAAAACCAGGTTGGGCAAGAACTTCTCAAAATTCACTTTCCCAAAAATACAAATTGTCTAGGCCTTAAAGAGACCTTAGAGAAAGTTTTCAGTATCAACAAGATTTCTTGACTTTTAACAGAAAACAATATCCTATTATAGAGACTCCTTCAAGAACTTCAGTTCTCCTAGAAGTCATAGAACTAAGAATTACAAAAAGCCTGTAGGTCCTCTGTTTATTTTTCAAAGCCATAGTTATGTCCAGGAAATATTCATTATGTTTTCTCAAGTATATTTTTTAGAGCTCACATTCACACTCAACTATTACCAAAAGCTATGCTGCAGTTACATCAACCTATCCTAAGCCAAATCCCATTCTAAAATCTATCTTCCCATTTTTCTTCCTTCTCATATCTTAGAAGAAAATTACTGATGTTCTTGCAAAATCTGAACCAAAACCAGGGACACCTGAAGACCTACAGAAGCTGATGAAGGACTATTATAGCAGCAATCGCTCAGTGATTGAATTAGAAGAACTGAACCTACCAGGTGGGACCAGGCTTCTTTTCCCCAACCCCCCACCCCAACTGTTCTGAGATTAGTCATCTAGAGGACCTATTGTTAACTGCTAGCCATTTTGCTGATGATAAGGATCAAAACAGGTTCATCTTTCTTTACTATTTATTATGGTTATGTGTCTCAGCCAATAAATATATTAATATGCTTAACAATTAAACTGGTCTTCCTTGTAGGTGTATGGATATTATCCTATCACTGACAGCATTGTACTTCAGGATAGATCTTGAAACGTTCTTTTTAATGATGAATGCAACACCGTTCCTCTTCTAGTTGTCACTCCCAGCATAGTAAACCATATGATTGTCTGAGTCAAAATGGCCAATACTAGTCCATTTCAGTTCACTAATGCCTAGGATCTTGATGTTTATGCGTTCCATTTCATTTTTGATGATTTCCAATTTTCCTAGAATCATACTTATTACATTCCAGGTTCCGATTATTAATGGATGTTCACAGCTGTTTCTTCTCATTTACACACCAACTACTAGGGCCAAAGATGAAGGAATAGAAGACTTTTATCAGCTGCTGCAGTCTGAAATTGATCAAACATGCAATCAAGATCCGCTGATAATTACTGGTGATTAGAATGTGAAAGTTGGAAACAAAGAAGAAGGATCAGTACTTGGAAAATATGGCCTTGGTGATAGAAACAATGCTGGAGATCGAATGATAGAATTTTGCAAGACCAACGACTTCTTCATTGCAAATACCTTCTTTCACCGACATAAACGGTGACTATACACAAAAAAAAAAAAAAAAATTTTTTTTTTTTTTTTTTATACACATGGACCTCGCCAGATGGAACACACGGAAATCAAATTGACTACATCTGTGGAAAGAGACGATGGAAAAGCTCAATATCATCAGTCAGAACAAGGCCAGGGGCCGACTGTGGAACAGACCATCAATTGCTCACATGCAAGGTCAAGCTGAAACTGAAGAAAATCAGAGCAAGTCCACGAGAGCCAAAATATGACCTTGGGTATATCCCACCTGAATTTAGAGACCATCTCAAGAATAGATTGGACACATTGAACACTAGTGACCGAAGACCAGACGAGTCGTGGAATGACATCAAGGACATCATCCATGAAGAAAGCAAGAGGTCACTGAAAAGACAGGAAAGAAAGAAAAGACCAAGATGGATGTCAGAGGAGACTCTGAAACTTGCTCTTGAGCATCAAGCAGCTAAAGCAAAAGGAAGAATTGATGAAGTAAAAGAACTGAACAGAAGATTTCAAAGGGCGTCTTGAAAAGACAAAGTAAAGTATTATAATGACATGTGCAAACAGCTAGAGGTGGAAAACCAAAAGGGAAGAACACGCTCGGCATTTCTCAAGCTGAAAGAACTGAAGAAAAAATTCAAGCCTCGAGTTGCAATAGTGAAGGGTTCCATGGGGAAAATATTAAACAACGCAGGAAGCATCAAAAGAAGATGGAAGGAATACACAGAGTCATTATACCAAAAAGAACTAGTCGATATTCAACCATTTCAAGAGGTGGCATATGATCAGGAACTGATGGTAGTGAAGGAAGAAGTCCAAGCTGCTCTGAAGGCAGTGGCAAAAAACAAGGCTCCAGGAATTGATGGAATATCAGTTGAGATGTTTCAACAAACAGATGCAGGGCTGGAGGTGCTCACTCGTCTATGCCAAGAAATATGGAAGGCAGCTTCCTGGCCAACTGACTGGAAGAGATCCATATTTATGCCTATTCCCAAGAAAGGTGATCCAACTGAATGTGGAAATTATAGAACAATATCATTAATATCACACACAAGCAAAATTTTGCTGAAGATCATTCAAAAATGGCTGCAGCAGTATATCGACAGGGAACTGCCAGAAACTCAGGCTGGGTTCAGAAGAGGACGTGGAACCAGGGATATCATTGCTGATGTCAGATGGATCCTAGCTGAAAGCAGAGAATACCAGAAGGATGTTTACCTGTGTTTTATTGACTGCAAAGGCATTCGACTCTGTGGATCATAACAAACTATGGGTAACACTGCGAAGAATGGGAATTCCAAAACACTTAATTGTGCTCCTGAGGAACCTTTACATCGATCAAGAGGCAGTTGTTCAGACAGAACAAGGGGATACTGATTGATTCGTTTAAAGTTAGGAAAGGTGTGCATCAGGGTTGTATTCTTTCACCATACCTGTTTAATCTGTATGCTTAACAAATAATCCAAGAAGCTGGACTATATGAAGAAGAACGGGGCATCAGGATTCGAGGAAGACTCACTAACAACCTGCGTTATGCAGATGACACAACCTTGCTTGCTGAAAGTGAAGAGGACTCGAAGGACTTACTAATGAAGATCAAAGACCACAGCCTTCAGTATGGATTACACCTCAACATAAAGAAAACAAAAATCCTCACAACTGGACCAATGAACAACATCATGATAAACGGAGAAAAGACTGAAGTTGTCAAGGATTTCATTTTACTTGGATCCACAATCAACAGCCATGGAAGCAGCAGTCAAGAAATCAAAAGACTCATTGCATTGGGCAAATCTGCTTCAAAGGACCTCTTCAGAGTGTTGAAGAGCAAAGATGTCACCCTGAAGACTAAGGTGTGCCTGACCCAAGCCATGGTAATTTCAATTGCATCATATGCATGTGAAAGCTGGACAATGAATAAGGAGGACTAAAGAAGAGTTGGTGCCATTGAATTGTGGTGTTGGCGAAGAATATTGAATATACCATGGACTGCCAAAAAAACAAACAAATCTGTCTTGGAAGAAGGGCGGCCAGAATGCTCCTTAGAGGCGAGGATGGCGAGACTGCATCTTACATACTTTGGACATGTTGTCAGGAGGGATCAGTCCCTGGAGAAGGACATCATGCTTGGCAGAGTACAGGGTCAGCGGAAAAGAGGAAGACCCTCAACGAGGTGGATTGACACAGTGGCTGCAACAATGAGCTCAAGCATAACGATTGTAAGGATGGCGCAGGACCGGGCAGTATTTCGTTCTGCTGTGCATGGGGTCGCTATAAGTCGGAATCGACTCAACGGCACCTAACAACAACAACAACATATTTAACAGTTATAATTTAACAATTAGTACATTTTCCGTGTGCGAATACTCTTTTCCCCAACCTAATAGAATCCTTCATGGGGAGGACAGAAGTCAAGTGAAGATAAAGACAAAGCACACATTTAAAAGTATAGCTATGGAACATTGATTTACTCATCCTTTATAGACAAGACTTTAGCTTTAATAAGCATTTTAGTTTTATTGTTGTCGTCATTTTAATCACGATTTCTAGTCATGGTTTTGTTCTTAGGGTAGTGTTTCTGGTGCCAGCCTAGTCTTTTTCATGCAGGCTATCTACAGGTAGGGACAAAATTCTACCATATTAGCAAGACTGCCACCTCCCCCAGGTGATTCTTAAGCCCACTAGAGTTTGAGAACCATTGACTTCAAGTATTCATAATTAAGCTAAAGAATATCGCAAAATTCTTAAAACTACTAATTTTAATTAATTATGATACATCATGTTAACTCTTTTTGGGCAAGGATGGAAGAAAGGAGATGTTGCCATAAAATGAAACCACAGAAAGTTTGGGTACCACTGCTTGAGATGAGCCATTTCTAGGTTGCTAGGGCTATCTCATCCTGCCTTTAGAAAAAGTCAAGGGTAGCTTGATTTCCTTTTCTGTTACAACTTTATGCTTTCTAGAAGCCTGAGAAGCTGAAAAACAATCTGTTCCCTGAATTTTTATAATTCCTTTGTGATGTACTTTTTTAAAAAACACACACACACACACCGAATTTAGAGACACGAGTGCCCTTATCTGTTTCTTTTCCAAAAAGAATACACTTTAGGGAATTGCAGGAGTGTGTTTCCACATGAGCGAGATCTGGGGTTTTGGACTTACTGAACCCAGAGGCTCCAACAACAGCTCCAAACCACCCCCTCAGCAGGCCGTTCCTCTGGCCGAGCACTCTGTCCTAGCTATTCTATCACCGGAATCAAGTGTAATAACAAAACCTCTTCTCAACTTTAACTCAAGTTTGGGTTTTACTGTGGTTCAATTGTCAGTTTTCCCTTCTAATTCTTTGTAAGACTATACTTTCAACTTAACAAGAAGTTGTGAGGTAATGGGACCACCCCATGTGTGCAGAGTAGAACTGCTTCTCGGAATTTTCAAGGCCGTGACCTTTCAGAAGCAGATCGCCAGGCCTGTCTTCCAAGGTGTCTCTGGGTGGGTTCAAACTGCCAACCTTCTGGCTAGGAGTCGAGCGCTCAACCGTTTGTGCCACCAGGGACCATTACTACTCTGTAATTTCTTGGAACATCATAAACTCCTATCCTCTCTAGAACTGTAGAAAGTCAAAGGCCAGAAGAAATTTTTAAGATTTCATTTCAGTTCCATAGTGAGTCTATGTTATGGTATTGTGATATCAGAGTTCACTAGGCAAGAACGGTGTGGTCTTAAGTTGGTGTAAGGAGGAAGAAAATTATGTTAGAAATACTCATAGCCAAAAAGAATAGGCTAGCTTTTCCGTTTGGGAAATTCGGCCATTCTGAGATAATAATCGGAAGGTTTAGGAGAAGAGGCCTTGTCACTATACTGATGAGGCTGAGGACAGAGAGGAAGTCCATGCTAGCTGAGGGGAAGGAGATTCCACTGGTTGTTTGAAACAGGCTCAGGAAGGGACATAAATAAAAAGTGGATACAAATAATAAAATATTGTGCCTAGTTAGTTTGCTGAGTGTCTAACTTGGTTTTTTTTTTTTGAGGTTATTTGTGTCTTTAGGGCAGGAACATGTCTTCAATTAATATTGTGCACTGAACATTGCTGATGTCATGCACAGGGGCACTTAATTAGGGTTTCAAGGCAGGAGTTGCTTGGGGCTAATTCGATTCTCAGCTGTCCTCCTGATCAGTGATTCCTAAAGGCCTATAGGCTAGCTGCAACCCAATCACCAAGGAGCTTCATAAAAAAAAACATTCCCGGGCCCACCCCAAGGATTCTGACTCACTACTCAGAAGGTATTCCAGATTCTTAGGAATCTGTAGCTTTTGAAAAGTGTTCCAGATTATTCTGATCATATCCAGATTCGGGAAATTACAGTCTCAAAGCCTAGTGAAGGCTCCACAAAGTGTAGGCGGCAACCCCTTTGAAGTTACTCATACAATGACTTATATGTGCTGGGTCACAATGTGAATTTCATTTAATTTAGCAATAGTTTACCCCCTAGTACTCTGCTGCATTTATAGATACACTTTGTCTTGAAGAAGGAATTAGGATGATAAACATGGTGCTGCTTTTGTTTTGACATCTCAGATACCAAGTTAATCATACTATATGTGGCTGCTAGACCATGATCATCACTAGTCGGGGAAGGCCCCTATGCTTTATTGTAATATGTAGTGTTGTAGTTTTGTTGTATTATTCTCATTTGTCCACACTACACACTCCCATTTTCCATTTCCCATAGGCATTAACTCTAGAGTATTGATATTGATTTTTTTTTTTTGATATATGGTTTTAAATATGTATCCTTATAAAACAAGTCATGTTGTTGTATGTGTATGTTTTAAATTTATCTAAATGATTTGTGCTGGACCTCATTCTGTTTCTTTCCTCACAACACTTTTTTCAAGATACGCCCATGTTGCTTCCTATACATCTAGTTCATTGCTTCTACAGGCTACATAATATCCAATGTTTTCATCTACCACATGTTTCTTATCCATTTTCCCAGATATGGACACCTAGGGCTGCATCCAGCTCCTCAGTCACAAACCATTCCCGAATGAATACCTTTGTGTGTGACCCTTTACAGACCACACAAGAATTTCTTTGCATTATTTACCCAAGAATGAAATTCCTAGGTCATAGGATACATACATTTCAGTTTCATTAAATACCACCTAGAGTAGCTATACCAGTTTACACTTTCACCTACAGTTCACAGGAGTCCCCACCACCCTTTATTCTCAACAACACTTGGTATTAATCATCTAACGTTGGCCATTCTAATGAGCGTGTAAAGTGTTGTCTCATAGCTGTTTTAATTTGCATTTCTGTGATGACTAGTGATTTTTATCTTCGTAGATTTGTTTCAAAGATTTAAGCTTTGCCTTTGTATTTTTTTTTTTTTTGTATGTTGCCTAGTCCACGGATTTGAAAAATAAAGATGTATTGTTAGTCTACTGAGTGATACCACAAGCTTCTGTTCCACTACTCTAAGAAATTATGGGCAGCTCAGTGGAGGGCTATAAGTTTACTTTAAAATACTAGACAACACTTCAAAATATATAATGAGCCCCCATTTCAGTAATGTTTCAAAAACTTGACCAAGAATACATCATTCACATGTAATCTATTTCGATTATATGTGTGTTTGCAAAATTCTCAACAAAATATGTTTCTCGTATTTCTAGACTCGTGTTTCCTCAAAGCCAATGACTTGACTCACAGTCTTTCGTCCTACCTGAAAGAAAGTAAGTAAACACTGATTTTTAAAAATTATCCTCCAAGTTATTATCCTATTAAAAAATAAGATTTGTTTCTCTTTGAAATAAAAATTTTAAAACTGCATTTAAAATCAAAAGTTTCCATTTGAAATGGATTCTAAATGGAGGCTTTTTTAGGTCATCTTGATATTAATTTTTATATATAAATTTATTCTGGTTTTGCACTGGGCTTGGGAATCTGGTCTTTAGTCTCATTTTTTGTCTTAGCACACCAGAAGCACTGGACTAGAAATTCAGAGAACAATGTTCTCGTCACACATCCCCCACTCATTTGCTCTTTGACCTAGGACAAATCACTGGTTACTCCCTTGGGGCTTGATTTCATCTGAAAGATTAGGAAGTTGGACCATGTGATCTGTATTCCTGTTGTGATATTCTGAAATTCTATTCACTTATCCAGAACTCAGACCACGGCTGTTGGGTGCTCAATCAATTCTGTCTTTTCAATACATATTATTAGTGTAGCCAGGAATAACTAGATTATTCTAGTTATAAATAGTTTAGATGTATAGATTTAGCACTTTTATTTCAAACTCTAAGCAATTCAAACAACATCTGATTTGAGTTCATATAACAGTTCCACCATTTACAAGCTGGGGGTCATTGTCACTTAACATTTCTCAGCCCTAATTCAGCAAATGCAGATAATAATAGAATCAGCCTCACGGGGTTATGAGGACTAGAAAAGGTAATGCATGTAAATGCTTAGCACAGTGTCAGTGTTTAATGTTTGCTATTATTATTTAAAGGTCTGTTCCATGTTATATGTTATTCTGAGTGTCCATTTAACAGTATTGAATCAGTTTTTTTTCCTGTGTAATCAACATTGCCTTCAAGCCTCAAACATAAATTAAAATATCAAAAATGAATTATTCTAAACTGTTTTACTTAGTCCTAAAACTAATCATGGAGCCCTGGTGGCTCAGTGGTTAAGAGCTTGCCTGCTAACCAAAACGTTGGCAGTTAAAATTCACCAGCCGCTCCTTGGAAACCCTATAGGGCGGTTCTGTTCTGTCCTGTAGGGTCACTATGAGTTGGAACTGACTTGATAGCACCTAACAACAAAAAATCTAATAACATTTAGCTACTGGGTATATTATATGTGTTGTAGATTAATGATATTTCATTTTAATCTAATACCTAGTATAACCACAGAATAGAATCGAAATGACCCTTTTTTTTTTTTTTTTTTTGCATAAACCCTAACAAAGAAATATTTGGGGGATACTCAACTTTGAGGACCCTATTTTGCTGTATTTAGGGTAATTTTTTATGTGCGTGTGGTCTTTTTTTCCAGTCTGTCCTAAGTGGGTAAAACTTCAGAAAAACCACAGTGAGAAGAAATCGGTCCTGCTTCTAATTGTCTGCAGCTCTGCCATCCGAGCACTGGAGCTCATGAGGTGGGAAACTTCACCTCTTCTAGTTCCTAGATGTTTCCTGAGTAACCGACATGTGCCAAACTGGCGTGTTCTATGTGCTGGAGGTGTAGCAGTGAACAGACCAGACAGACTCCCCTGCCCTCATGGATCTTAGACTCCAGTTGGAGAGACAGACAAAAGAAAGCAATTGTATATTATAATGTTAGGAAGTGATAAGTTATGTAAAGAAAAAAATAAAGCATGGCAAAGGGATAGAAGGGACGGGGCTGTTTTTAAAAAGGATGGTCACGGACAGTTTCTCTAAGACAGTGACATTAGAGCAGAGACTTGAACAGAGCAGAGAGAGCCAAGCAGACACCTGGCAGGAGAGCGTTCCAGGCAGAGGGGACAGTAAGTGCAGAAGACCCTGCAGTGGGCCGCCCTTGGCGGATTTTGAGCAGAGCAGTCACATGATCTGATAATCATTTAAAGGCTCCCTTTGGCAGCTGTGTGAAGAGAACGCCACAGGAGACAAAGGTAAAAGCCAGGGATCCTATTAGCAGCAACCAGTTGCAGGAAGAGATAAATGTCTTCTGAGTAGTTGATATGTGCCAAACAGATATGATCTGATTTAAAATAGTGACAAGAAGGATAAAATATCAAGAAACAAACTTAACAAAATCTATATAAAGAAAAAATATATGAGGGACATAGAAAGTCTTAAACAAACAAAAAGGCATACCATACCGTATTCTGGAATGGGAAGACTCAACATTGTGAAAATGTCAGTTTTCTCTAGGATAATCTACGAAATTCACAGATTCCCAATAAAATTCCAGTAGAATTGTTTTTCAAACTAGATAAACTAATTTTAAATTCATATGGAAAAATACATCAGAAAAAATAGCCAGGGAAATTCTGAAAAAGAATACTAATGAGAGGATAGTATCTCTGTTAGAGTACCGAAAACAAATCAAAAACATTATAAGTTTTAATAGTTGAAGTAGTATGGAATTGGCACATACATTAGACAGTAGAACAGAAATGAAAGTTCAGGAGTAGATACAGACGCACATGAAAACACTGCACATGACTGAGGTGACAAATCAGTAGGGAACGATGGACTATTTAATAAACAGTGTTGGAACAACTGGGTGGCCATTTGGAAAAATAAATTTGGTCCATATCTCACTTCTTAAACCCAGATGAATCCCAGATAGACCAAAGATCTAGATATAACAATTATGTTTTAAAGATAATTTGGCAGTGCTTTATACTAAGTGCTTTCACATACCTCTTCATTTACTTTCGTTTTGGTTGAATAAACAAGAAGGCTTCCGCTGAATGTGTGCGAACATTCAGCTTTCAGAGAAAAGCCATCAGAGTAAGATAGGATTGACTGGGATCAGCCCTCTCCAGGAGCCAGGCTCTGGACCAGGCAGGCTTCCACAGAAAAATAAATAAAGGGTAAATCCAAGTCATGAAAAATAAGGAATGTGATCAAATAGACTAAGATGGAAATGTAGAGGCTCAGTACTTATTTAACATCTATTTTTCTAAATGAAAATCAAATTATGAATTTAGGAAAGTGGATATTAATCTTTATTAATAATGCTTCCAACCTCCTTTCCGCACCTAGGCAGATACATTGAATTATATCCCACACCTTCCCCGTAAAAGTATTTCTTTCAACTACTTCTGCTGTAACCATAACTTATCTTCAAGATCCCAAATGCTTCTGGTCCTAAAACCATAGTCCACACTGACTTTTCAGTGCTTTAAAAAGTACCACCACAGGGAGGCGGAGCCAAGATGGCGGACTAGGCAGACGCTACCTCGGATCCCTCTTACAACAAAGACACGGAAAAACAAGTGAATCGATCACATACATAACAATCTACGAACCCTGAACAACAAACACAGATTTAGAGACGGAGAACGAACTAATACGGGGAAGCAGCGATTGTTTCCAGAGCCTGGAGCCAGCATACCAGTCAGGTACGGCACAAGCACAGAGACCTGCTCCACCCCCCTGAACTAACCCCGGGAGGGGGACTAGCCGGTTCCACGGGCGGCGTGGGACGCAGCCGTTAGGAGAAGTCCCCGGGAGGCAGTGACTGATCTTGGAGCAGAAAGAGCAGCACCCGAGCCGGGGAACCGTCCCACAGGGATTTGGACTGCACGCAGGCGGCTTCATTAACATCTGAATAGCCTGAGCCAGAGGGAGAACTCTGATAGGGATCTGACTGCAGTTTTTTTTAGCGGATTTTCTGGAAAAACTAGTTTCCCAGTGATGGCTCGGAGACAACAATCCATATCAAACCACTTAAAGAAGCAGACCGTGACAGCTTCTCCAACTCCCCAAACAAAAGAATCAAAATCTTTCCCAAATGAAGATACAATTTTGGAATTATCAGATACAGAATATAAAAAACTAATTTACAGAATGCTTAATGATATCACAAATGAAATTAGGATATCTGCAGAAAAAGCCAAGGAACACACTGATAAAACTGTTGAAGAACTCAAAAAGATTATTCAAGAACATACTGGAAAAATTAATAAGTTGCAAGAATCCATAGAGAGACAACATGTAGAAATCCAAAAGATTAACAATAAAATAACAGAATTAGACAACACACTAGGAAGTCAGAGGAGCAGACTCGAGCAATTAGAATGCAGACTGGGACATCTGGAGGACCAGGGAATCAACACCAACATAGCTGAAAAAAAATCAGATAAAAGAATTAAAAAAAATGAAGAAACCCTAAGAATTATGTGGGACTCTATCAAGAAGGATAACCTGCGGGTGATTGGAGTCCCAGAACAGGGAGGGGGGACAGAAAACACAGAGAAAATAGTTGAAGAACTTCTGACAGAAAACTTCCCTGACATCATGAAAAACGAAAGGATATCTATCCAAGATGCTCATCAAACCCCATTTAAGATTGATCCAAAAAGAAAAACACCAAGACATATTATCATCAAACTCACCAAAACCAAAGATAAACAGAAAATTTTAAAAGCAGCCAGGGAGAAAAGAAAGGTTTCCTTCAAGGGAGAATCAATAAGAATATGTTCTGACTACTCAGCAGAAACCATGCAGGCAAGAAGGGAATGGGACGACATATACAGAACACTGAAGGAGAAGAACTGCCAACCAAGGATCATATATCCAGCAAAACTCTCTCTGAAATATGAAGGCGAAATTAAGATATTTACAGACAAACACAAGTTTAGAGAATTTGCAAAAACCAAACCAAAGCTACAAGAAATACTAAAGGATATTGTTTGGTCAGAGAACCAATAATATCAGATATCAGCACAACACAAGGTCACAAAACAGAACGTCCTGATATCAACTCAAATAGGGAAATCACAAAAACAAACAAATTAAGATTAATTAAAAAAAAAATACACATAACAGGGAATCATGGAAGTCAATAGGTAAAAGATCACAATAATCAAAAAGAGGGACTAAATACAGGAGGCATTGAACTGCCATATGGAGAGTGATACAAGGCGATATAGAACAATACAAGTTAGGTTTTTACTTAGAAAAATAGGGGTATATAATGAGGTAACCACAAAAAGGTATAACAACTCTATAACTCAAGACAAAAACCAAGAAAAACGTAACGACTCAACTAACATAAAGTCAAACACTATGAAAGTGAGGATCTCACAATTTACTAAGAAAAACGCCTCAGCACAAAAAAGTATGTGGAAAAATGAAATTGTCAACAACACACATAAAAAGGCATCAAAATGACAGCACTAAAAACTTATTTATCTATAAT
The DNA here is from genome assembly GCF_024166365.1 of Elephas maximus indicus. Classification (NCBI taxonomy): domain Eukaryota; kingdom Metazoa; phylum Chordata; class Mammalia; order Proboscidea; family Elephantidae; genus Elephas; species Elephas maximus. The sequence goes on from NC_064836.1 coordinate 70,944,601, forward strand.
TACCCTGAATGTAAATGGACTAAATGCACCAATAAAGAGACAGAGAGTCACAGACTGGATAAAGAAACACGATCCATCTATATGCTGCCTACAAGAGACACACCTTAGACTTAGAGACACAAACAAACTAAAACTCAAAGGATGGAAAAAAGTATATCAAGCAAACAATAAGCAAAAAAGAAGAGGAGTAGCAATATTAATTTCTGACAAAATAGACTTTAGACTTAAATCCACCACAAAGGATAAAGAAGGACACTATATAATGATAAAAGGGACAATTGATCAGGAAGACATAACCATATTAAATATTTACGCACCCAATGACAGGGCTGCAAGATATATAAATCAAATTTTAACAGAACTGAAAAGCGAGATAGATACCTCCACAATTATAGTAGGAGACTTCAACACACCCCTTTCGGAGAAGGACAGGACATCCAGTAAGAAGCTCAACAGAGACACGGAAGATCTAATTACAACAATCAACCAACTTGACCTCATTGACTTATACAGAACTCTCCACCCAACTGCTGCAAAATATACTTTTTTTTCTAGCGCACATGGAACAGTCTCTAGAATAGACCACATATTAGGTCATAAAACAAACCTTTGCAGAGTCCAAAACATCGAAATATTACAAAGCATCTTCTCAGACCACAAGGCAATAAAACTAGAGATCAATAACAGAAGAACGAGGGAAAAGAAATCAAATACTTGGAAAATGAACAATACCCTCCCGAAAAAAGACTGGGTTATAGAAGACATCAAGGAGGGAATAAGGAAATTCATAGACAGCAACGAGAATGAAAATACTTCCTATCAAAACCTCTGGGACACAGCAAAAGCAGTGCTCAGAGGTCAATTTATATCAATAAATGCACACATACAAAAAGAAGAAAGAGCCAAAATCAGAGAACTGTCCCTACAACTTGAACAAATAGAAAGTGAGCAACAAAAGAATCCATCAGGCACCAGAAGAAAACAAATAATAAAAATTAGAGCTGAACTAAATGAATTAGAGAACAGAAAAACAATTGAAAGAATTAACAAAGCCAAAAGCTGGTTCTTTGAAAAAATTAACAAAATTGATAAACCATTGGCTAGACTGACTAAAGAAATACAGGAAAGGAAACAAATAACCCGAATAAGAAATGAGAAGGACCACATCACAACAGAACCAAATGAAATTAAAAGAATCATTTCAGATTATTATGAAAAATTGTACTCTAACAAATTTGAAAACCTAGAAGAAATGGATGAATTCCTTGAAAAACACTACCTACCTAAACTAACACATTCAGAAGCAGAACAACTAAATAGACCCATAACAAAAAAAGAGATTGAAACGGTAATCAAAAAACTCCCAACAAAAAAAAGTCCTGGCCCGGACGGCTTCACTGCAGAGTTCTACCAAATTTTCAGAGAAGAGTTAACACCACTACTACTAAAGGTATTCCAAAGCATAGAAAATGACGGAATACTACCCAACTCATTCTATGAAGCCACCATCTCCCTGATACCAAAACCAGGTAAAGACATTACAAAAAAAGAAAATTATAGACCTATATCCCTCATGAACATTGATGCAAAAATCCTCAACAAAATTCTAGCCAATAGAATCCAACAACACATCAAAAAAATAATTCACCCTGATCAAGTGGGATTTATACCAGGTATGCAAGGCTGGTTTAATATCAGAAAAACCATTAATGTAATCCATCACATAAATAAAACAAAAGACAAAAACCACATGATCTTATCAATTGATGCAGAAAAGGCATTTGACAAAGTCCAACACCCATTTATGATAAAAACTCTTACCAAAATAGGAATTGAAGGAAAATTCCTCAACATAATAAAGGGCATCTATGCAAAGCCAACAGCCAATATCACTCTAAATGGAGAGAACCTGAAAGCATTTCCCTTGAGAACGGGAACCAGACAAGGATGCCCTTTATCACCGCTCTTATTCAACATCGTGCTGGAAGTCTTAGCCAGGGCAATCAGGCTAGACAAAGAAATAAAAGGTATCCGGATTGGCAAGGAAGAAGTAAAGTTATCACTATTTGCAGATGACATGATTATATACACAGAAAACCCTAAGGAATCCTCCAGAAAACTACTGAAACTAATAGAAGAGTTTGGCAGAGTCTCAGGTTATAAAATAAACATACAAAAATCACTTGGATTCCTCTACATCAACAAAAAGAACACCGAAGAGGAAATAACCAAATCAATACCATTCACGGTAGCCCCCAAGAAGATAAGATACTTAGGAATAAATCTTACCAAGGATGTAAAAGACCTATACAAAGAAAACTACAAAGCTCTACTACAAGAAATTCAAAAGGACATACTTAAGTGGAAAAACATACCTTGCTCATGGATAGGAAGACTTAACATAGTAAAAATGTCTATTCTACCAAAAGCCATCTATACATTTAACGCACTTCCGATCCAAATTCCAATGTCATATTTTAAGGGGATAGAGAAACAAATCACCAATTTCATATGGAAGGGAAAAAAGCCCCGGATAAGCAAAGCACTACTGAAAAAGAAGAAGAAAGTGGGAGGCCTCACCTTACCTGACTTCAGAACCTATTATACAGCCACAGTAGTCAAAACAGCCTGGTATTGGTACAACAACAGACACATAGACCAATGGAACAGAATTGAGAACCCAGACATAGATCCATCCACGTATGAGCAGCTGATATTTGACAAAGGACCAGTGTCAATTAACTGGGGAAAAGACAGCCTTTTTAACAAATGGTGCTGGCATAACTGGATATCCATTTGCAAAAAAATGAAACAGGACCCATACCTCACACCATGCACAAAAACTAACTCCAAGTGGATCAAAGACCTAAACATAAAGACTAAAACGATAAAGATCATGGAAGAAAAAATTGGGACAACCCTAGGAGCCCTAATACCAGGTATAAACAGAATACAAAACATTACCAAAAATGATGAAGAGAAACCCGATAACTGGGAGCTCCTAAAAATCAAACACCTATGCTCATCTAAAGACTTCACCAAAAGAGTAAAAAGACCACCTACAGATTGGGAAAGAATTTTCAGCTATGACATCTCCGACCAGCGCCTGATCTCTAAAATCTACATGATTCTGTCAAAACTCAACCACAAAAAGACAAACAACCCAATCAAGAAGTGGGCAAAGGATATGAACACACATTTCTCTAAAGAAGATATTCAGGCAGCCAACAGATACATGAGAAAATGCTCTCGATCATTAGCCATTAGAGAAATGCAAATTAAAACTACGATGAGATTCCATCTCACACCAGCAAGGCTGGCATTAATCCAAAAAACACAAAATAATAAATGTTGGAGAGGCTGCGGAGAGATTGGAACTCTTATACACTGCTGGTGGGAATGTAAAATGGTACAACCACTTTGGAAATCTATCTGGCATTATCTTAAACAGTTAGAAATAGAACTACCATACAACCCAGAAATCCCACTCCTGGGAATATACCCTAGAGATACGAGAGCCTTCATACAAACAGATATATGTACACCCATGTTTATTGCAGCTCTGTTTACAATAGCAAAAAGTTGGAAGCAACCAAGGTGTCCATCAACGGATGAATGGGTAAATAAATTGTGGTATATTCACACAATGGAATACTACGCATCGATAAAGAACAGTGACGAATCTGTGAAACATTTCATAACATGGAGGAACCTGGAAGGCATTATGCTGAGCGAAATTAGTCAGAGGCAAAAGGACAAATATTGTATAAGACCACTATTATAAGATCTTGAGTAATAGTAAACCTGAGAAGAACACATACTTTTGTGGTTACGAGGGGGGGAGGGAGGGAGGGAGGGTGGGAGAGGGTTTTTTATTGATTAATCAGTAGATAAGAAATGCTTTAGGTGAAGGGAAAGACAACACTCAATACATGGAAGGTCAGCTCAATTGGACTGGACCAAAAGCAAAGAAGTTTCCGGGATAAAATGAATGCTTCAAAGGTCAGCGGAGCAAGCGCGGGGGTCTGGGGAACATGGTTTGCGGGGACTTCTAAGTCAATTGGCAAAATAATTCTATTATGAAATCATTCTGCATCCCACTTTGAAATGTGGCGTCTGGGGTCTTAAATGCTAACAAGCAGCCATCTAAGATGCAGCAATTGGTCTCAACCCACCTGGAGCAAAGAAAAATGAAGAACACCAAGCCCACATGACAACTAAGAGCCCAAGAGACAGAAAGGGCCACATGAACCAGAGACCTACATCATCCTGAGACCAGAAGAACTAGTTGGTGCCCGGCCACAATCGATGACTGCCCTGACAGGGAGCTCAGCAGAGGACCCCTGAGGGAGCAGGAGAGCAGTGGGATGCAGACCCCAAATTCTCATAAGAAGACCAAACTTAATGGTCTGACTGAGACTGGAGGAATCCCGGCGGTCATGCTCTCCAGACCTTCTGTTGACACAGGACAGGAACCATCCCTGAAGACAACTCATCAGACATGAAAGGGACTGGTCAGCGGGTGGGAGAGAGACGCTGATGAAGAGTGAGCTAATTATATCAGGTGTACACTTGAGATTGTGTTGGCAACTCTTGTCTGGAGGGGGGATGGGAGGATAGAGAGAGAGGGAAGCCGGCAAAATTGTCAAGAAAGGAGAGACTGAAAGGGCTGACTCAAGACGGGGAGAGTAAGTGGGAGTAGGGAGTGAGATGTATGTAAACTTATATGTGACAGACTGATTGGATTTGTAAACGTTCACTTGAAGCTTAATAAAAGTTATTATAAAAAAAAAAAAAAAAGTACCACCACAAAGGAGAATGAAGAACACCAAAGACACAAGGTAAATATGAGCCCAAGAGACAGGGCCACATAAACCAGAGACTACATCAGCCTGAGACCAGAAGAACTACCACAGACAGGGAACACAACAGAGAGTCCCTGATGGAGCAGGAGAACAGTGCAATGCAGACCTCAGATTCTCATAAAAAAGACCAGACTTAATGGTCTGACTGAGACTAGAAGGACCCCAGAGGTCATGGTTTCCAGACCCTCTGTTAGCCCAAGACTGGAACCATTCCCAAAGCCAACTCTTCAGACAGGGATTGGACTGGACTGTAAGACAGATAATGATACTGGTGAGGAGTGAGCTTCTTGGCACAAGTAGACACATGAGACTATGTGGGCAGCTCCTGTCTGGAGGGGAGATGAGAAGGCAGAGGGGGACAGGAGGTGGTTGAATGGACACAGGGAATACAGAGTGGAGAGGTGGAGTGTGCTGTCTCGTTACAGGGAGAGCAGCTAGGAGTACATAGCAAGGCGTGTGTAAGTTTCAGTATGGGAGACTGACTTGATTTTGTAACCTTTCACTTAAAGCACAATAAATAAAAATATATATATTAAAAAAAAAAAAAGTAGCACCACAAATGTAGAACAAAATTCAAATTGATAAAAAAGACCAGACTTACTGGTCTGATAGATACTGATGGAACCCCCAGGACTATGGCCCTTAGACACCCTTCAAACTTGGAACTGAACCCACTCCCAAAGATCACCTTTCAGCCAAACAATAGACAGGCCTATAAAGTGAACAAAATCACCTGTGCGGGATGTACACCTCAGAACAATCAACTATACAAGACCAAAAGGGCAGCATTTGCCGAAAAGCAAAGTTCAAAAGGCAGGAAGGGGTAGGAAAAATGGGCAAATGGAAATTGGAAACCCAGGGAGGAAGGTTGGGGGGAGATTGTAACCAATGTCACAGAACAATTGTATATAAATTGTTGAATGGGAAACTAATTTGCTCTGTAAATTTTTACCTAAACCACAATAAAAATGTTCAAAAAAAAAAAGTATCACCAAAGAACACCTTTTAGATTTAAGGGCTAATGGCTAAGAGCTGTACCGGAGGCTGCTCTTTAAAAACAAGTTGTCAAATCGATTTCCACTTCTACTGTACATAAATTCCTTTCTGAGAGGCATTAAAGCACCATGTTGCTACACTTCATTTACCAATTTTCAGCATTTTTCTGTGTCCCCAGTAACACCATGATGCATTTCAAGGTTAGCTGATTTGCAAAAGGGGAGCAGGCATAATGAGCCATATTCATACACACAAATGCTGGATAATTCTAACTTGTAAGAACCTTTGTTCTCCTGAGAACCGTGAGTTACGTTAAATATGTCCCCTAAATTGTCTTTCTAATCGACCTTGCCATGGAGAAAGCTCATTTGTAAGTAAAAACTCAAGTGCAATAAAACTTGAATAGCACAATCCACTGTTTTGTAAACTCATATATTGCTACTGGTCAGTGATATTGCTCAAAATATAATAATAATAATATATAAAGGAAAATAGTATTTCCAGGCAATATTTTTATGTTAGATCTATCCCCAAACATCAATTACAAAGATATTATTTATTTGTTCATTTATACTTATTTCATCTCAAAACAATATTGAGGTGATATATAGAAATACATACTACAAATATAACATAGGTGGTGAAGACAGAGACTGGAGAAACCCTGAGAGGATGGCCCCCAGACACCCTTTTAACCCTCCTTTTAACTCAGTACTGAAGTTACTCCTGAAGTTCACTCTTCAGCCAAAGATTAGACAGCCCTAAAAAACAAACAATAACACACGGAGTTCAACCATGTATAAAAGACTAACTAGGCACACCAGACTAAATGGGCACACCAACCCAAAAGCAAAGATGAGAAGGCAGGAAGGGACAGCAAAACTGGACAAATGGAAGTGGGGAACCCAAGGTCGAGAAGGGGAGAGTGTTGACACATCATGGGGTTGGCAACCAATGTCACAAAACAATTTGTGTATTAATTGTTTAGTGAGAAACTAATTTGCTCTGTAAACTTTCACTTAAAGCATAATTAAAAAAAAAAAAAAAAGTGGTGAAAATGGAAGCAAAGAAAAAATAAAGGTCAGAAAATCAGGTGGACCCAGGTGGAATCATTTCTCTTAGGCCCTGATCACCTGCAGAGGTGACCCCCTGTACTTCCCAGCAGCCAGAACAAGTTGGGAAACATCATCAGCTGCCAGATCTGTGATATTCCCTGGGATTTAAAAGAAGGTTCCCCTGAGAAGCATGGTTTTTCCCCCTGTGGTGTACATAGTGGCAGCGTCCTCAAGGTCGCCCTACGATAAAGTGGTAGACAGTTGATGTGGTATGTCCACTTGTAGAGCTTCCCTCCACGCAGGCTGAGTTAGTAAAGGCAACCGTGCGAGGCACCACCCAGCATGATCTCAGCCCACAGAACTGACATTCTGGATTCATCTAGATAGATCCAGAATTTTGAATACCTAGAAGCTGAATGGAGTGCTTATCCTGTAGTCCAGAAGCTGTAAATCAACAGCCCGAGGACTAAACTCACCTAAGTATTTTATGTCTAAAACATTTGAATGAGTTGCTCCTGTTTAAAATCAGATTTTACATATAAAAATCTAGATTTGGGGCTTCTCAGAAAATCAGAAGGTCTTGTAACACTGGGCCCATAATCTCACATCATGGTTACTGGCTAAACTGAGCATAGGTTGGCACCTTTAACAGGGCACATATGCCCTAATTCTCCTCAGTCCACACCCCTGCCTCCTAAATCACCTGGCTCACTTACGCTACCCACCTGCTGGGCTATCTCTGATTTGGACAGTCCTTTGGAGCGCTGGTGGAGCAGTGGTTAAGAGATTGGCTGCTAACCAAAAGGTTGGCAGTTTGAGTCTACCAGCCGCTCCTTGGAAACCCTATGGGGCAGTTCTACTCTGTCCTATAGGGTTGCTATGAGTCAGAATCGACTCGACAGCAATGGGTTCGTTTTTTTGGTGACAATAGTTTTCTTCTTTCTTCCTTATTTTCTTCCTCCCTCCCTTCCTTCTTTCTTTTTTGGCAGAAGCCTTTCCATATATTAGATTTTACAGAGAAGTACTCTGCAAAGTAGATCAAAGTGAGGCTGCTCTGACCGAAGAAGGGTATAAGCCCTCCTTCTCCTCCCTGTCAGCTCCCCCACTAGGACCCCCTCACGGCAGCCATGGGCAGGCCTTTGTAGATGCCCTTGGGCTCCACAGAGCTCAAGCTGACATTACCTCTCCAAGATAGTTCTCACAACCAAATGAGAACTGTACTGCAGAGTTTTATGAAAACCACACTGCAGTTTGAAGACTAGTCTATGCCAGGGACCTGAAATACAAGAATTCTGTATTACAAGTGAAGGGTAAATGCAGATGTTTTGATAATCAAGGAAGTTAACCTCGTGTATGAATGTTACAGGCCAACCCATTACATGCCTGAATAAAGGCCACCCCGCTTTTCATTCCAGAGATGGGCTAACCTAAAAATCTCAAAAATATATACACACATATGTACGCACATCCTTTTGAATAAAGCAACCAGTAATACTTAAGTAGTCAACTTGCCAGTAATAAGTGAGCTTTCTCATGCATTGAGCTATTCCTTTTCATTAGGTCGATGACTGCGTTCAAAGGAGACAGCAAAGTTATGAAATTATTTGCAAAACATATAAAGGTAAGCAGGGCCTGTGGTTCCTCATGGGGCGCTCCTGTAATGATCCCTGAGGACCACTCCCACAGCCCAGCCTTTTCTTTTCTACCTCTTCTCCTTGTTCCTATAGGAAGCGATTTCTTTGGTGCCTTTGTATTTGGCAACCATCCTGGTTCTCTCTGAATTTCCCTGCCTCCGCATATCCACCTCTCCCCACGTGGTCCTCCATCCTCCGAGATTCCTGTAGAGAAGCTCAGGTCTGACTCCTGATTTCTTCAAGTTTTTACCAGTTTCCTAGGGAGATGCTCTTCTGTCTCAGGGTTCACCTTCTTTGTCCTGGGTGTTGACCCTAAACAAGCCCCCATTTTCTTTTTACTTTTTTAACGTTGAGATAAAATGCTCTAAATTGGCCTGTGATTGCCCTTTCTAATGATTCTCCTTTTCTACTTTCACTTCCATCTTTGAGTAGATCCAGGAGCAGGTAAAGCTGCTGGAGAAGCGTGTGGTTCATCTGGGTGTAGGAACTCCGGGAAGGATCAAAGAACTCGTTAAACAAGGTATGAAGAGCTGGGAGTTTGCCTTACCCCCAAGTGAGTTTTAGGAAACTGCATTTGTGATTAATGAAACCAGACTTCTGAGTTAATTCCAGGGCTGCTAACCAGTTCATCTGGTTCAAACCCCTGCTGAGAATTTATATTCCTAACAAGCTCCCCGCTGAGAATTTGCGGTTCCTCCCCAGATATACTGAATCAGAGTCTACATTTTAACAAGGTCCCCAAGTGATTCTTATGTATAACTTCCTGAGAACTTGCTAGAAATGCAAATTCTCAGCAGGGGTTCCAACCGGAGGAACCAGCTCCAAGCCCTGGCTGATTCAGGAGTTGGAAATTCAGCTGTTAGGCTCCAAAATCAGCCGGCAGGAATGGCAGGGACTAAGGCAAATTGAAGTACATATACCTACCTAAGTCAGATTCCAATTCCTTAAGCAGATTAGTGGATCCACACAGACTTCATTCTACCAGTTCGCAACCTCTGGATTTTGGAGCGCTGCATGTGGCCAGCACCTCCCTCTTGTTTCATCGAGTCTGGACTCCCCCAAGACTCCCTTATGGTTGAGGGCTGGTATATAAAACATGTTGGAACAAAAATGCAGTTCCTATGAATGAAAGGCAGGTATTTGGGACTACTTCTCCAGAATGCTTTCTCTTTTAATGCTTTACCCGAAAAGTATTCCAGACAACATCCACTAGTTAGCCTAACCTGCTAATCTGCTGATGGTCTTATTACCTCTTCTACCTACCAGAGAGATTTAAAGATTTCATTTTCAATACTCATTTCCAAATTACTTATTTAATACAGCAATAGAACTTTTATATAACTGTCTGAAGTTACACCTGGATTTTTTTATACACCTGAAACTAATGTGTTCATCAATATGGCAAATCAGTATATACAGTGGTCCTTTGCCTAGAAACAGACTAAAACTAAAAACACTGATGTTTCTCTCCAGATGAAAATCATCCAGAATTAATTGACCCCACTATCTGCACAGTCCATGCAAATGCGTGAAGTGACAGGCCTCCCAGACAAGGAAAGGAAACATTTTTTGAGTTGCTACCTGTACAGAGTGCTGTGGTAGACACCTTTCCATGTGTCACCTCATTTAGAACCCGCAGCAGCCTTGCAGCTTGACATTCTCATGAGAGAAAACGGAAGCTCAGAAGGGGAAAGTGGCCCCCCAGGTCTCTCAGGCTGGGCTGTCCTGCTCCAGAACCTTTTTTTTCCCTCAAGGAGCTCCTGATTCAGTTGAGGAGATAAATGCACATAAAATGAGAAGTGCAGCATGAGGCAGGAAATCCTGAGGGCTGAATGAGCACTTCTGATTATAAAACCTGTTGTTGTTAGTTGCCATCAAGTGGATGTCAACTCCTACAACCCCATATGTGCAGAGTAGAACTGTTCCATAGGGTTTTAGAGGCTGGGACCTTTCAGAAGCAGATTGCCAGGCCTGTCTTCCATGGAGCCTCCGGGTGGGTTCAAACCACCAACCTTTTGGCTAGTAGTCATGTACTTAAACATTTGTGACACCCAGGGACTCCTTATAAAACCTAAAGGAGTAGAAATGAGACAGGGGTTTTATAGGGGCTGGAATCTGCAGGGAAGGCTTTACAGAGTAAAAAGACCTTTAAATGACCTTTGACATGTGGGGAGGATTCAGAAAGGCAGGGCAATGGGGGGAAAGCATTCAGGAATAGGAGTACCACCCAGTCAGAAATAGGCAAACAGATCCACGTGGTTTATTGATACTAGACGATGAGTAAACATTATGGTGTTGAAGCTAGGAGCCCCTATTATGGATTCAAACTTAATGATTCAAATCCCAGATTCAGCAACTGACCAGCCAAAAAACAGGGGTCTGAAAAACAGGGATAATAATAGTTAGTACCTGGCTCATGGGATTGTTGTGCCAATAAAGAGCTTAGCACAATGAATAGCACTCAATAAATACTAGATATTATTTTTCTTAAAGAGACCACCTTTCTGGCGTGGAGATTCTGTGGGCTGTAACAGCAGGTGATTCAATTGGAAAGAAAGCCAGGTTGTCAAGGGGGGACCTTGAATAGTAAACTGAGGAGTTTGAATGGTGTCCCATGGGCATAGGAGGGCACTGAAAGGTATGGACCAGATAAAAGGAATTCTTCATCCTTCTGTGAGTCAGAGTTGGGGAGCCAGGGAGGGACTCTGAGCTTGGTCCTGCCTCCCCCGCAGCTTGTAGCCAAAGGAGTCACCTCTCCCTTTCCAGGAATCCAAATGATTTTTGTGTCACCAGCCCCTGGCCACAGGGCCACTCTTCTCTTTATTTAAAAAGAGAGCGAGAGAAAGAGAAAATGAAACTGTCTAGAATTTTGAAATTACATTTCCACAGAGTTGTGAGAACTCCATGTGAGGGCGTACTTGATGTGGGAAAATCACAGAAAGAGCTGCTGATTTTTTATGACACCAGTTAAGATAACTTTTACATTCTGATTTAGCTTGGATGGATGGTTTAATATTCATTAACCACGTCACAGGCATTAGGCTACATACCAAGAGAACAGCCCCAGCAGTCTAGAAACTGAAAAGCTGACAAAACGAGACCAACAGCACATCACTCCTTTTCTGTAGCTGTTTATTGCTTAACAAGATGTTTACATATTTGATGTAGGCCAGTGAAGGAGAGTTTACAGACGTGCAAAGATAGCCACGACACTGGGATCTGTACAATTATAGGCAGGCTTGTGTTGTTTTAATATAGTCATGAAGAGTATTCTGAGTATAAGAGCCTTTGAAAAATGCAAAAAATGTACAGAGAAGAAAATAAAAGTCACTTTAGACATAATGCCTTGTTAGTTAATATTCGAATATTTTTCCTTTAGTCTTTTTTCTGTGCATTTTTATGAAGTGGAGATCATACTGCATTTTAGAACTTTATAACCTACTTTTTTTTTCACTTAATATATCATGAGAACTTTCCTTGTCATGAAATGTAATTTTAATTTTTCATTTGTAATGGCTACATAATATTCTATTGTAAAGTATATACAATCCTGTGATAGTAGGATATTCAGGTTATTTCAATCTTTCCTATTATAAATGATCATCTTTGCATCTGATGTTTTTATTGGGATATATCATAGAAGGAAAATTATTTCATCAAATAATAAGCACTTTAAAGCTCTTGTTATATTATGTCCAGTTGCCTTCCAGAGAACAGGTCCTCTTTGCTCTCCACTAGCAGAACATTACTTTTAAGGGAAGACTCCAAACCCATGTCTTTCTCAATTTATCATTTTTTATTTTAATTTTGAAGACAGTTTAAAATAAGAGACATCATAATTTATAAAAAGCATGAAAAAGTATGTTGGGCCAAGAGGAAAATAGTGAAATAACCACAGAGAAAAGCGGAGGGAAATTTCTGCAGAAAAAAGGAAGACTTCGGCTACCATTTCTATGCGTGACATGGGGGTGATTGGGGCAAGGGAAGGAACACGGGGAATGGGAAAACTCGAGTCCTCTGAGGACTAGACACTCTCTGAGGTCCCCTCCAGCCCTCACGTTCCGCAATTGTTTGTCTTCTAGGTAGATGGGAAAATAGAGGAGACAGAGGCCTTAATTGATTGACCAGTCTCATCAAGGACTGCTGACTTTGAATGGAGCCCATTCATCCTAACTTCCTTTTCTGCCTAAAATTATCCTCTGAACCCTGTCCTCATCCTTCTGCCCACTCACCTCCTCAGAGTTATGCAGACTCCATTGGACTCCACTCCTCTGAAGGCCACCACCTAGAATGCAGGGTTCTCTTATCAAATCACTATCAGGAACAAGACTTCACCCTCTGGGGCTTCACGAAATGGAGTCTGGGGATTGAGTCTTTGCCAGCACATGAGTGTTTGAAGAGCTTAGCAAGAGCAATGTCTCTGCTTTCCTCAGAATCACTGATAAGATTATAAGGAGAGCAAGGCTTCCATCAGGCAAGGGCGGCACGTCACGTGCAGAGATTAGTTGCTGGAGGAGAGAACAGAAAGTGAGGGAGAAAGCAACCAGGAGAATAGGAAATCATTTTAATAAGCTTATGTCATGAGGTCTTTCCTGCAGCAGCTCGCTCCTTGTCTCTTTCAGGTGCCCTTGATTTGAACCCCTTAAAGTTTCTGGTTTTTGACTGGAACTGGAGAGATCAGAAGTTGAGGAGACTGATGGACATTCCCGAGGTACCGTGTAACCAGCAATTGCCTTTAATCATTTTTTTTTTTCCAATTTGATCTTGAGTTCAAACACAGTAATAAAGACTTTGACATTAAGAGCCAGCACATTCTGGCTTTTGAAATGATTTCTATCTTAACTCTGAGGTAACTACAATTATAGAGGCCACTTCAAGCCTTATACATAACTCTATATTCTTTCCATGTGTTTTTTAGGAATTGGCTTTGTTTCCTTACTAAATGACCAGTAGCCCCTGCCTCGCTATGGACCATGTCTCTACCTCTGAGAAGTAGGAGGATCTGGAGGCCCTGGCACACTTCCCTGTGCCTTTTTTACAGACACAGTCCTCTTTGCTTTTCATCCTTACATGTGCACTCTTTGGGAAGACACAAACTCACCTCATTAATGGCCCACCATCTCCACATCCCCGAAAACCTACTTACTTAATTTAGAGGGCTATTTTGGTTTTGTGGGATGGGGAAATTTTTTGGTGTCTCAGAGAATTAAAAGTGAATGATTGAATCCCTTTGTGGGCACAGTATTAGATCATATTATATATATGAGAGCAATCCATTATCGTATAATGTGAAAAACTGATTTGCCACCCACCATGCTGTGCTGTAGGGTTGCTAGGAGTCAGAATCGACTCGATGGCAATGGGTTTTGTTGGTCTGGTGTTATCATGAAGTTAATTTTCCAGTTTAGCTATTGCAGAGAAAAGAATTTGCACAGTAAATAAACATGGCTGCCAATCACTAACCAACCTGGAATAAATAATGGCAGTAACTATCAAAGAGGGTTGGAAATACTGCTTTAAACATGCTGAATGAATTAATTTGCCATATAAAACTATATATCCTCCCTTGATCAGGGAGGAATATCAGACATGAGTTCAGGTTAAAAAACAATTTGCTTAGTTCCCTACACACATGTATACAAACCCACCCTGTCTCCTGAATTGACTGGGTTTTTTAACTGGTGTAAACAATTTGATGTTAGGTAGATGAGGCTATACTTGGTGGTGTTAGTTATGCTGTTTAGTCTGAGTAATCTATCATTAGTTTTCCAATTACAATAATAGGTAGGAAAAAAAAAACCAAACCCATTGCCATCGAGTCAATTCTGACTCATAGCAACTCTGTAGGACAGAGTAGAACTGCCCCATAGAGTTTCCAAGGAGCACCTGGTGGATTTGAACTGCCGACCTTTTGATTAGCAGCCATAGTTCTTAACCACTATGCCACCAGGATTTCTAATAGGTAGAAACAGCCCCCCAAAAACCCGTGTAGAAACAGCCCCCAAAAAACCCGTTTGTTGCCCATAATTATTTTCTTTATTTTGATATTACCATTAGCACTCATCAAAAAGCTATAAAAGACTACATTGAAATATTGTGTATAATCTAGGTTATAGAAGGCACACTTTAGGTACCTTGAAGACACTTCTGCAGGGGTGTTATTTTTAATGACTGCAAACAAAAAGGCACTTTAATGAAACTGATGTTTTTTATAGTACCTCTTCCTTTTCTTGTGTAAATCCTTTACCTCTGAATCAAATGTAATTTGGGACTTTTGCCCCTCCCCCTTGATCCTGGCCATAATAGCTGCATAAATGCCAAGGAGTCCAAAGTGTTGAGTTTATTTGCCAAGACCATCTTTTCTTGATCTTAACCTTTTTTTTAATTATTATTATTAAATTTTTTTTTTTTTTCCCTCATTTAGATAAGAAAGGAGGTTTTTGAACTTCTGGAAATGGAAGTACTCAGTCTGTGCAAATCAGAATCTTTGAAGCTGGGCCTTTTCTAAGTCTGGGTCCAAATGAAGGTCCCGTTTTTAACGGTGGAAGTTCCGTCTCTATTTAATGACCCTGGCACATTGGGAGCACTCAGGAAATACCAGCTGTCGTTTCATTAACTGCATCACCGGGTGGACCATGGAGAATGTTTGACCTTGAGGAATCTTTGACTGAAATCCATCTTTTTGCCAACTCCCTTCTTTGCAGAATAAAGTATCAGTGATTTGCATGTGATTTTCGTTGAGCCGACTAAGTTTTCCTGTCACTGACTGGCCTCTGATGTGATTGTGCAGGAGAATGGAAAGGGCAGCAGGGCGACCTTAGACAAGTCCCGTACCTCTCTGAGCCTCAGTCTTATCAGCTGCAAGATGGGAGTGATCTCTCACGGGATTGCTGAGGGGTCCATGAGGTGGTAGGCGTGGTGGAACAGCTTTGGAAACGGGGAAGCATGGTCCTGGCCAAAAGGCAGGAGTCCCAGTGGTATAAAGAGCTGCAAGTGTATGCGGTACCTTGTAAATGTGTAAAAGACAACAATGTAACTACTGCTCTCTTACACATTTGCTTTTTTTTAACTGTTATATTTTGAAATGATTTTAGACTTGAAGGAAAGTTACAAAAATAGTACAAAAAAATTCCCATCCACCTTTCAGCCACTATCATCTTACATAACCGTAGTACAGTCATCAAAACTAAGAAATCAACACTGATACAAGACGATTAACTAAACTACAGACTTTACTTGTATTTCACCTGTTTTTCTACTGACATCCTTTTCTATTCATAGCCAATCCTGAATACCTCCCTCGTTTTCCCAAATCAGCGACAGTTCCTCAGTCCTTCCTTTTCTATCATGACCTTGATACTTTTTAAGGGTATTTTGTAGAATGTCTCTGAATTTGGGTGTGTCTTGTTTTCTCATGATAGACTGAGGTTATGCATATTTGGCCAGAGTACCACAGAAGGGCTGTATCCTTCTTGATGCATCACATCAGCGGGTAAAAATTAATGTTGTATCTTATGATTGGTTATGTCAACCTTGATGACTTGGTTAAGGTGGTATCTGCCAGGATTCTGCACTGCAAAGTTACTATTTTTCTATTTATAATAAGTAACTGTCATGGGGTATGTTATGGGTTGAATTGTGTCCCCCCCAAAAGATACTGAAGTCCTAATTTCCAGCCCCTGTGAATGTGGCTTTATTTGGAAATATGGTCTTTACAAATGTAAAGGTAAGATGAGGCCACTAGGAGACCCTAACCCAATGTGACTGGTGCCCTCCTAAGAAAACGATAAGAGACAGGCACACAGACACACCAGGCTCACAGACACACAGGGGTGACGCCGTGTGAAGAGAGAGGCAGAGGTTGGAGAGGTGCTTCCACAAGCCGCTGAGGAGTGCCTGAGGCTCTCAGAAGCTAGGAGAGAGGCACGAACAGATTCTCCCTCAGAGCCCCAGAGGAAGTGAACTCTGCTGACAGTGATTTCAGGCTTCTCTCCTTCAGAACTGTGACAGAATACATTCCTGTTGTTTTCCACCACCGGATTTGTGCTGCTTGTGACAACAGCCCTGGGAAACTCCTACGGGGAGACACCTCTAGGCTATGCAAAGAACCTGCTTCTCCTCAAGCCCTTGCCCACTGATTTTAGCGACCATGAGTAGATCCGCCCGCCGGCAGTAGTTATTGCTGTGGTGGTTTTTCTGTTTCTCTCATTCTTTGTACACTTGTTGGTTAGAATTCTTCTACAAGAAAGAGCTGTCCCTTTTCCCCACTTGTTTATTCAGTTATTTATTTATGTAAGCATGGACTCAGATATTTATATTATTCTATGTGTTACAATCTAACACTACTGGTTTTTATTTTATTGCTCAAATTTACTTACGTTTTTACTTGTTTAAATAACATTTGTCAGTTACTCACTATATGCCATTCACTGTGCTGAGGGCTCCCACTTCCATAGCCTATCGCCTTTCATCCTTGAAACAGTCCTGCAGGAAAAGTGTTGTTATCCACATTTTACAGACGATGAAACTGAATCTCGGAAAGGACACACACTAGTTTAGGTAGCAGGCCTCCTTCAAACCCAGGCCTCCCATGTTCCCTTCAGGGCCCCATGGTCACCTGTTTGGGGGCTCAAGCACACACACAGCAAACAAGAGGTTATAAAGCAAACATGTCAAAACTGATATATAGAATTCCGCATTCAAACCTCGACTGCAGAACTTTAAACGAGCCTGGCAGTCTAGCAAATCAAACTCCAGCCAAACACACGGTCCCGCACACCAGGGCCTTGCTTTGCTGCTGGTGCACTTGCCGAGGAAAGAGGAGTGGGTTCTGTTCTCCAGGACCCTGACTGGAACCCAGCAAGTTAGAGGAGGAAAACAACAAACCCACTTGTCTTAGTTACTTAGTGCTGCTGTAATGAAAGATAACCACAAAGGGATGGCTTTGAAGAACACAAATCTATTTTCTCAAAGCTCTAGAGTCTGCAAGTCCAAATCAGGGTCTCAGCCATGTCAAGTCCTTCTGGGGGTCCCTCTCCTAGTTTCTGGTACTGCTGGTGACCCTTGGTGTCTTAGTCATCTAGTGCTGCTATATCACAAGTGGATGGTTTTAACAAAGAGAGGTTTATTCTCTCAGTCCAGTAAGCTAGAAGTCTGAATTCAGGGCATCAGCTCCAGGGGAAGGCTTTCTCTGTCGGCCCTGGAGAAAGGTCCTTGTCACCAATCTTTCCTTGGTCTGGGAACATCTCAGTGCAGGAACCTCAGGTCCAAAGGATGCAGTCTGCTCCCAGCGCTGCTTTCTTGGTGATAATGAGCTCCCCATGTCTGTCTGCTCGCTTCTCTCTTTTATATTTCAAAAGAGATTGGCATAAGACACTACCTAATCTTGTAGAGCTCATCAATATAACCACCACTAATCCATCTTATTACATCATAGTGATAGGATTTACAACAGAAGATAAAATGGTAGAAAATCACACAATACTGGGACTCATGGCCCACCTAAGTTGACAGATATTTTGGGGGAACACAATTCAATCCATGACCCTTGGCTAACTTTGCTTATGTACAATCCTCACATGGCATCTGTCCTGCCCCTGTATGGGTCTGTCTCTGTGTCTGTTCTGCTCTTTTCATAAGACACCACTGAGAAATGATGTTTAGGACCCACCCTACTCTGGTGTGGCCTCATTAACATAGAAAAAGAAAACCCTATTTCCAAACAAGATCACGTTCCCAGATACAGGGGTTAGGATTTCAACATAAAATTTTTATGGGACACAATTCAATCCATAACACCACTACAAAATGAAATTTTATTCAAGGTATAGCCAGACTTTATCCCTAATATGTGAAATATCCTTGGCCAATGGTAAGAAAGAAAATGGGTTACAAACCAAAAAAACCAAACCCAGTGCCGTCAAGTCAATTCCAACTCATAGTGACCCTATAGGACAGAGTAGAACTGCCCCATAGAGTTTCCAAGGAGTGCCTGGTGGGTTCGAACTGCCGACCTTTTGGTTAGCAGCCCAAATACGGGCATTTAACTTTCTGTCAAGCAACATGTTTTAGGTTAATCTGGAAAACCATCTAACATGATTGTATAAGAGGCAGATTTCCAAATTGAGGCATTACAGTCAGTGCTGTCAGAATTAGACCCACCCACCAGGCTACTCTTGCCCTGCAAAACCAAAAAATGAGAACATCATAAACATTATATGTGTGTGGAGCTATGTATGTGTGTGAGTGTACCCACACATACATAACCACCCCCTCACTCTACACTCACATTCAGTGCTTGTGCACCCCAGCAGTTAATAGGAAAAGGTAATGAAATATGAGACAATCCCATATATCCAAAATGTCCGGTAATTCTGGAGGAGGCTGTCTACCCAGTGAGTAAAGAGAAATGAAGACAAGGACTTAAAATACTGCTCTCTGAAATTTCTACTGATACCATGACACAGCAGCTGCTAAATGCTGACAAAGAGTTGTATCAGCATCAGCCTGGAACAGTGGTCTCCATGGGAGGGGACACCCACAAGAAGCATAGAGGGGGGAATTGCTCTCCAAGGACTTTGCAATGCCTGGAGATGTGTTTGGATACGATACTGGGAGGCTACTACGGGCATTTAGTCAGCAGGTTGCTACTGGCAGCTAGCGGGTAGAGGCCAGGATGCTGCTAAATGTCTTACAATCCCATAGAACCACCCCCGGCGACAAAGAATTACCAAACCCAAAATGTCAATAGAGCTGAGGTTGAGAAACTCTGTTCCAGAAATACTGAAAAGCACAGTGTATGAAGTTGTATTTGGATATTTGAAGTAGATTTATTTAGAAGAGAAACAGGGTAAATGTAAAAACACCTGTAAAGTGTTCAGTATCTGGCTATCTCTAAAGAATGTTGCCCAGAAATGTGTTTTCTTACTACCCTTGAAGCTCCTTTTAGTTTGGAACTGTGGTTAGTTTGGCTTTATTGTTTTACAAAAGCCTAGGAAATACTGTTGCTCTTATCAGTATTATTGGAAAGACCCTTTTGCTAGGTGTGATCTGTCTGGTATTCAGTGACCTCACCCAATGTTGGAACAAATACCCAGATCACAAACACACCTGTATTTTGTAGGCCAATCCTGCACGTGTAATCTAATCTCTAGCCTGTTACTGCCTTTTATACCCAATATCTTTACGATATTTGTTTAGTAAAACAAATACTAGACGTGAACTAGAAGTGTTTGCTACGTTCTCATTCAAGGCTGCCTGATACTGGTCACCACCTCCAGGCCAGGTTCAAATGGCATGCTAAAAATTTCCCGTTGGTGTTTTGCTTTTGTTTCCATTTTTCAAGTGAGCATCTTTGACTTCGAATCAGAAACCTCCCAGTGTAAGTATTTGTATCTCTTTTCTATTTTTTAAAGTTAGGTGCATTTGCCGAAGTCATTGCCTTAGTTGAATAGTCCAACGTGGCTTCTCTACTTGATGTCAATAATAAGGGAGGCTTAGAAACCAACATGCTGCCTTATTCAAAAAGTCCTGATTCTACTTCCTAAATGTTGGTTTTTCACAAAGAGGAAGTAATTATGAGTAGCTTGATAAAAGTGATGTTAGTGGATTTCTAACACCTGAAAAACTCAAAATCAAACCAATATTACTGTATTTCATTGTGGACCATCTAATCAATCTTCCCCTGCCTGTTTCTTATCTCCTTTGGGATATTGCAAAACGTGCTCTCCCTTGGGGAAAGGTTAGGAAGAAATGCTTTTATTCTACAGGTTCTGCTAGTCTTCTGGATGACAAATAGACACGTGTGTCCTGCGGTTCCCTGTTTGCTTCTGCCGTCCTCGTCATCATGAATAGCCAAACCCAGAAAACCCAGTGCCGTCGAGTCGATGAATAGCCAAGTCAGCTGTAATCTGAGAGCATTCTTCCCGCTTAGCTTGTACTCACGTTAGGCTACAGCCGTATCAGAAAAAAAAAAAGCTAACGGCCCTTTTTTTTTTTTTTTTAATTAATCTTCAAGGATTTAGGCAAACTATTAAAGATATATCCACTCTCCCCCTCTCAGGAGGGGCTTGCCTTGATTAGTCACCACATCCCAGAAATAGTCCGCTGTAACTGCTTCCCAGTGCCTCCAGGCATAGGTTTTAACAGGCCTTGCTGGGGACTTTTCCTCCGTGGCATGGCATTTTTGCAAAACAGCCTTTTTGAGCTTAAGAAAAATGTACCTAAAAATGGCATATTGAAGAGGGCTGCACCCAAGCTGAACACCAAATCTGGTTAGTAAATAATTCCAGGAAGCAGAAGGCCTTGCCAACTGCAAAGGAAGGGTCACGTAACTTGTAACAATTTTAATATTACCATTACGTGGTATTACTATAAACGGTAATGCTCTACATGTCCCAAAAGTGTATCTTTTGAGTCACCTGCAGGACCAGAATGGAGGTGAGACCCCAGGATGGCCCGTCCAGGTTGCCAGACAACACTGCTACGAAGCCGCCACAGCTGTCCGCCTGCTGGCTGCACCCCTCGACCCCACGCCCCCGCCCCTGCGTCTTCTCTAGCTTTTTTGCTGTAGGATTAGCCTGCCGTGCCCTGAGCATCATCCTCACACTGTCTGCAAAGGATGTCCAGGAGATAGAGGTTTGTCCCCTCATACATTTTTAATGCAGTTTCTAAGAATATCCAGCTCTGGGACTGTAAATGGGAGTGGTCAGTTTGAGAACAAAGCCCCTCCACAGGGAACGAGATAAGACTGGATCATCCCTCTTCCAGCCGGCAGGCATGGCTGCAGAGAGTGACAGGGCCTGTGTGTGGTGGCTTTGTTCATCCTGACTCCTCTCCAGGACAGTCACTCTTCTGCTGGTCATAATTGTGTAAACAAAAATTGTGTACAAGGGCTGGCAAAGTCAGAAGTTTTTATGCTGGCAGAGGACTGAGCTAGCGACTGATAGAGGTGGGAGTAGGGGAGGCAAGGCTAAATGATTGCCACCACCCACGAATCATATTGCTAAAAAGACGTGAGGAGTGAAAGATACAGGTCTTCAAGGTTGCCTGCTTTCAAGTATTTGTCTTTCTTTTTGGAAATGAACTTCCTCTGACAACATTAACTTAGGAAAGGCAAGAACCCAAGTCTTTCTAGTATGGATACTTAGGAAGACTCACCAAGTTGTACTGCGAGTGAGAAAGGCTGAAATTAAGGGTGCACCCCTCACGCACAAGCCTTTTGCCAAGTTGATTAGCAAGCTGTGGGAGGATGAGAATTCCAGAAGCTGGTCTGGGGTGGGGAGGCGAGAACTAGATCAGCCACGCCCATATGCAATCTAATGAATTAGATACACTCTCCATCCAGATCAGCTCTGAGCAGATTACTGGGCATCCCAAACCACGCCTGAGCTCTTCTCTGAAGGCAGCCACAGAAAACTGATCTGATTCCTCTCCCCACAAGGTTAGTGGCAGAATTATGATGAACGCCAAGTTGTCGACATTGATGTAATAGTTATGAGTATCTGAATATGCTAAGAATTCTATGGGTAAGAGTCGGTTCCTGTCTTCAATAAATTAATGATAGAATTGGTTTAAGGTAGTGTGGGATAAGAGCAGAGAGCTTGTTCACCGGCTCCCCAACCCCTTCCTTGTACACTGCCCAGCACGTGCTTACTGAATGAATGGGTTAAGGCAAACAGGACCACTAAGAGTAAAATGTCATTTCAGCTCCCACCCCTCCCCACAATGCTCCCGGTGTACTATCTCTCCACTTATATTTTCTGCCACTTTCTGCTCCCCCCTCCCATTCCCTGGCAGCTTAGCGCTCCAGGTATTAAATGCTCCTAAGTCCGTGTGAGTCTCCCAGTCTGACATGTAAACCCTTCTCT
This sequence comes from Elephas maximus indicus, assembly GCF_024166365.1. Taxonomy (NCBI): domain Eukaryota; kingdom Metazoa; phylum Chordata; class Mammalia; order Proboscidea; family Elephantidae; genus Elephas; species Elephas maximus. Next base: position 70,967,019 of record NC_064836.1, read on the forward strand.
TCTCCATAATAGAACACCAGCCTCTTCTTCCTGCCGCTCATTTATTATACTCTGCTCTCAAAAGAATTCTGCTAATAAATTAACCGATTCACACTATAGTGTCAATGACGTTCCAGGTCAATATATTAATCCTTCCAGGGTCAGGTGAATGTGAAAGACCAAAGCAGTTGCCCTTGAGTCAATTCTGGCTCATGGCAACCCCGTGTGTTTCAGAGTAGAACTGCACTCCATAGGGTTTTCAATGGCTGTTATTTTTTGAAAGCAGATCTCCAGGCTTCCTACCGAGGTGCCTCTGGATGTATTCTATCTGCCAACCTTTCAGGAGTTTCCTAATTCCTAAGATTGAATCGTAATAGTTGAATTTCAGGGAGAATGTGAGCCACATTTTGGTCTTCAAGAAGCCTCTTCAAGCCTTGTTTATAGTGGCCAGGACTGCCTAGCTGATGACCTCTAGGATGACCTATACTCTGTTTTTTTTCTAAATATAGAGGAGAAAGAAAGGAATACAGAGGTCTTGCTACTATGGAAACTATCTACTTGGTGTTACCAAAATATATCTCTCTGCTTGCAGAGGAGTGGCTGGGGGAGATTTGAAGGAATTTCATGAAAATAAACAGGAAACTGATCCTGAAAAGTAAAATTTATGATGAGAGATTAAATATGAAGAAAGAAATGGGATTTTGCAGACGAAGGAGTGGTTTAAATGCTTCCGTTATATGAAGGACTGATGCTGCTGTCTCTCCCCACTGAAAAGAGAGCAAGAGGAAGCAGGCTTCTTGGGCAGGGCAGGGCCAGCGCAGCGGACATGTGAGGAGACATCTCCTGATGACAAAATGGCTGCCCTGCGGAAGGGCTTTCAGAATCGGAGACGCCATTTGCTTACCTTACCCAAAGATGAGCATGGCGCCTAATCAGCTCCCCAGCCTGCTCTGACACCAAAATTCTGCGTTATGTGTCTTTAGAGTGTATCACCTTCTTTGAAAGAAGAGCAAGAAGATAGTGGAATGGGTCAGCCAGAATTCCAGGATTGTGAGGCACTGAAGGACACGCTGGGACTGAGCTCCCTGCACTGGCCCCCATCAGCCTCCCCATAGCTGACTGGCCCCCATCAGCCTCCCCATAGCTGACTGGCCCCCATCAGCCTCCCCATAGCTGGCCTCCCACTGATTGGGACAAATGGAGATGTGGCTCGCCCCCACTGGTGGCCTGGAAAGTGGGTGTCTGTGCCAGCACCTGGTGGTCATGGGACAGCTGCCCCATTACCACAGAAGAAAGACTTTCTGGCTCCTCGTGTTTTGGTTTTTCCCCTGAGAGTACCTTTTCCACATGGAAATGTTTCACTGTGTTGAGTATAAGATGAAGTACACACTCCAGGCCAACCTGAGCAAGCACAGGCTAATAGAAAAGAATTCTGAGCTGGCCTTTCCTCATCTCACTTAGCCCTGGGCCACAACAAGGAAGTATCCTCTTTTCAGTTCACTTGAAGCAAGGATGCCAAAATGCTGTGATATTTGCCCTCATTTTATAGCTATGGGTTTGCAAGGCCATTCGAGCAGCGACCTGAAGCTTGTTTCTATAGATGTAGTAGGCAGTAGATCAAAAGTTGTGTTTTCCTCATCAGAATATTTAGAACTGGAAAGCACCTTAGATATCATCTAATCAAATATCATTTGATAATGCATTGAGAGAACCTCAACAGGATCCATGGAGTAGAATGTACACTTGGATTAAAGAAGCAAAACATAAACTTACTGATCAATTAATTGCTATATGACATGAAGCTGATAAACAAAATGTGGGCTCTGCAGGTTAAGCACTTAACTCAAGGTCAGAGTTTGGCTGAATGCACAACCAAGTCTAGAACCATGCCTCCCTCTCGGAAGCCTAGTGTGCTATCTCAATTAGGATACAACCCTGTTCTTTAATGCTCCGTAACAATTAAAATTTCCCTTCACAAACAGAAAAGAGCATAAATATTTCCTGTACTAGTTCAAGCCCTACTGTATATTTAAAGTATTTATGTAAATATAAGCATCTAAGAGCAGCTAAGTAGTCTTTTCATAGTTCTCTGACACACATGAGGTCACCATAAGTCAGAATCAACTCAACGTCAACTGGTTTGGCTTGGCTTTTGGTTCACTGAGCTAAAATTTAGTGTTCACACTTTACCTGTTTGGCTTTATTATCCTCAGTGGCTTCACAAGGATTCACAATTTCGTCTTTCTTGGTGATCTTCTTTCCCCCAAAACCCTAATCTATTGGCACCTTACCAAGGAGCAAGCCCCTCTTTCCTCCTCCCACCCCACCCCTCTCTCATCCATTCCTGTTGTCTTCTAATTACTCCCCAAAATATTAAAGAAAAAGCAGAAGAAGCCCATAGCAGCACCCCATGACAGCCTCCAAGACATCTGAGATGAGTGTTTCCTGTGAGGATAATGGGGGTGCACAGCCCCTCACTCCTCTTCTGGCTGTGCCTTTAATGTTCACATAACTGCGTCCCTCAGCCAGCACACACAGAATTAGCCCATTTGGGACACACGGCACACAACAACAACAATTAAAAAAATTAAGTCCACTAGGCTATTTTTCACAGAATTTTACTTTTCAAAACCAGAATGTAACAGCATTTTAAAATTAGAATTATTCCACATAAGTCTATACTTCTACATTTTGTAAACACTTCTTTCTATGTTTGGTCATTTTTAATAACTTCCTCTAGAAGCCATGTAGGATAATTCACTAGTCTATTTTCTTGCCGCACAGTAAAATGGAACAACAGTGAAATGATTGCTCATAAAGCTGATTAGACTCAGGCAGTAAGCCCAGTTCTCGTGAGCCATGGGCTAATACCTTCCTAGTGACACCTCTTTACCATCAAGGGCTAAGACGTCATCACAGGAGGTTACATAAGTATGCAATAGCAACACGGAACTCGAGGCCAGGGGCGGAGTGCTGCCAGGTTCCAAAATGAAATCCCATGAGAAGCCTGCCCCTCTCGAGCGTCCCCTCAAACACTCTCGCCCTGCGTGGCGGACACCTCTTTATTCATGTCCCAGGCCCCATGCCCCTGACTCAGGCAGTTGAGGACTTTGGTGCACTCGAGGATTGAATTTTAAAATATATGCGCACGTAACTTTTTAATTAATAACTTTTCCCTGCCTGGCAAATTATACAAAAATATGTGCAAATTGTGCAGACGTGCCAGAAAATGCCTCTAATTTTGACAAAGAATGCACCTGCACTGTTCCCTTTTACCTTCCAGAGAAAATGCCAGTAAATGAAATTCAAGAGATTTCAACTGGCTTTATGTTGATCTATTTATCTTTGGCAGAAAATTCACAATTTTCTCTACCAAATGCTTTCCAAAACTGAAAATACAAAATAGTAAGGAGAGAGGGGCAGGGGCTCTTGTAAAGGTGAAGTGTTGGCCTCATGCCTCCCCCTTTGGGGTGTTTTAGTCTTCCTTCCCCTTTGTTTCTTCTGTTTCAAAATTTTTTACTTACCCAACTTTGTAAACATAATTCTTATAATCACTCAAACAGGTTTTACTCCAAATGTCAGCATAGGACAGGACCATAGAGATCTCTTAATCTAATCACTTGTTTTTTAGTAAGAAAATTGAGGTGCTAAGAGGTTAAGTGACTTGGCCAAGGCCACACAGTGAGTTCACGTCAGGGGTCACACACCTGGTGGAACTTTCTTTGGTCTCTCAGATCATCCTACACATTCAGTTGCCTAATCCCTTACGCAGACTCTTGGCCTGGCTGCCAGGCACTGTGAGGAATGCCAAAGAAATATTAGGACAAGTCCCTACTCTTGGGCTGATTAAAGTCTTGCGTTAGTCCAGGACCTCAGAGAAGCGACGCCAAGACAGGATTAGAGATGTAAGAGATTTATTGGGGGAAATGCCTGTAAGGGGAAATGGAAAGGGAAGAGGTGGAGGCTGAGAGAGTTGTCAGAGCCCCTGACCCTGAAGGAGAGGGAAGGAGAGAGAAAGAAAGGAAGGGAAGGCAGGAGGGAGGAAGTAAGAAAGGGAAAAGGAAGAAGAGAAGAATGCAGAAAGAGAGGGTAGGACTGAGCGAGGAGGGTGGGAGAGAGGGAGGAAGGAAGGAAGGAAGGAAAGAAAGGAGGGAGGGAGGGAGAAAGGAAAGAAGATAAAAAGGGAGGGAGGGAGAAAAGTCTTAGGCTGCATTGCATTCTTCACGAATTTTCAGCAAAGCTGACAGGGAATCACCAAGACACCCATCAGGAGTCCCCTCTCCCAGGAAGAAGAATGCCACAGTATCCCTCCTGCGCTCAGCCACTGGATGGGAGCAGCTGTGGGAAGCCTGGCCTTGGTACAAACCCCTGAGACTATTTCAAAGCACAGCAGCTGGGGTTATCCTTCAGTTATGCTCTGTGCAGCAGGAGATTTGAGAAGTGCCTTTTCATGGCCTCCATAGTCTTACCTGGTAGTCAAGACTTAATCAAGTGAAAAATTTGCCTTTCAACTCTTCCAGTGTACTTCAGGGTCCTGTCCTCTGGATTCTGCACCTCTCCCTCCGCAGCGTCGGCCTCTCTGACCTGGCCATTCCCTCCTTTCCCTTCATGGATGACTCCACAGGGATGAATCTAGGTCCATGCAGGCCTTCTCTTGAGCAGCCCACTGAGCGTTCCACTTCAAGACTCTGCTTCTACTCAGAATCAAACTCTGGAAAACCAGACTTACTGTCACCTCCCGAAAAACCCTCCTCATTTCCCTTTCAGTGAAAGATCACATCAGCCAGATGCAAAATTCTCCTCCTTGACTCTACCTTGCTCTCTCCATTTACATCCAAGCCTCTGACATGCGGACACTGTTTTCACCCACCACCCTCTCCTCTCCATCTCTTGGTCATCACTCTGGTTCAGGCATCCTGGTCTAGTATCAGAGCTACCTGACTGCCCTCCTGACCCTTGCTTCCTCCTCACATTAAGCTAACAATTATTTGCAAAAGAAAGTTGAATCTTACCCCCCCCCCCAAAAAAAGTATAGCTCTTTCAAATTGCTCAAGTACTACTACCTCTGCGACCCTGCTACCTTTTCATCTTTATGTCCACCGAAAACCTTGTATTCCTGGCAATCTGGCCAACTTGCTTTTCCATGAACACATCTCGCTAGGTTCCTGCCTCTTCTGTTTAGAAAGTCTCCCCTCTTGCTGCCACTGATCAAGATGCCATCCTGTCTTAAAACCCTAATATCCCTAAGCCTTCCATGTACCTCCTTTCACTCATGTCTCCAGCAAGAATTTGCCCACATTTGAATCCTGGCAATGCTTTTTCCACTCTTCTTATGAGACTTACAATCATTTGTTGTGGTTTCCTGAAGACTCATTTCCTCTACTTATAGTAACCTCCCTGTGGGTAGGGACCAGGCTTTACACACCAAACCACAACTGCCCACCCACGAGTATCTGCACCACACACGCTCCCTTCCCTTTTGTTACCATAGGTGAACTCTCCAGGCCTCTAAGTGGAGCTTATCTTCACTTGTGTGGTAGATGCCATCCTTTCTCACCTGCACTAGAAATTAACATTTCTCTCCTCTCCTACATCATCAGATTTCCACACTATTGGATGATTCCCAGCTGCATACAAATGTGTTATTTTAGTCATCTTTAAAAAGACAAAAACCTTCTCATATTTTCTCCTATTAGCACGAAACTTCTGAAAAGGATCATCTATCTTGGCTGTTTCCAATTCCTCTCTTCCCATTTTCTCTTAAACCCACTCCAGTCAGTTCTTAGTGCCCCAGCAGCGTATTGGACATAGTTGATCTTCCTTCTACAAGGCATAACACAGTATATTTTACATGGTAGATGCTCAGAAAATGTTTGCTGAATGATTAAACAAATGGAGGAAAGATAAACCGTTAAATTATACGGCTTCACGTTATAGGAAGTTTTGGTTTTACTCCCCCCCCTTTCTTATTTCCCCCTTGATCCCAGATGAAAGCATGATAGTATCTGTCATATTCTAAATACATCTGTATTGATTATGACTAGCTCTAATTGTTTTTGTAAGTCAGATATAAATTATAATTGTATTTGGGTCATAAGTGAAATCTGTGTCAAGTCAGTGGGTGGTGTAAGTGGAGTTTTTCATGCTTTCTCTCAATAAGGGCCTAAACTTGAGTTCTCTACAGTTGGGCCTTTTCTTGCCTCCCTCACCCACCACCCTGCCCCTTAAAGTAAAAGTTAATGTTGCTTAAATTATTTGAAGAAAAAAAAAAATTAATGATAAAACCCTAAAGGTCTACAACTTCCATCTGTCTGTGTCCTTTGAAACTCCAGAGCCAAATGAAGTGTTTTACCAGCTGCTAACCATTCCTTTCAGACGGAGCTTTTCTTATAAAAACTCAATCAGACTACTTAGGGCAATCACTGGGCCTTCATTCGGCTCACCTATTATCACACATTACGAATGCTGGAGCCCAACCAATGACTCCACCCTAGACTGTCTTAAACAAAGCAATCCTGTACGAAATACTGCTGAATTCAGGGAGAGTCAGTACCATAGAGTACCTTGTGTCTCCAGAAGTAATTGAAAAGATGATGACCTTGGAGGCCTGGTTAAGGTAAATCTTTAGACAAAGAATCATTGAAAAGAAGTTAACACATGCCAGTAACTATCGTGGAGAGTATTCTCTGCCTGTTTATTTTGTCATTTATATAAGCATATAATTTTGGTTAAGTAGAATTCCCTTTTTAGCTTCCAAGAAAATGTATGGTACATTCCTTTCTGTGGATTTCATATTTTCTATAGTTATGGGTCAACAATAGAGGCTCCCTCTTTGGGTAAGGAAAAGTGATCAGTCATTCCCGCGCCACCAAAACAAGCCTGGCTGATTCACCTTTGCTCCCGAGCTTCTGTTTACTAGTTTGCAGCCCGCCTGCCTCTGTGGCCCAGCAGCTCCCCGCTCAGTGTTCAGAGATTTTCCTCCTACAATGACCAAGCTCTTCTGCCTCTCTTGTTCTCCGTAACCAGCCACTCTTACCATGACCTTTTTTCCCAGCCTACCGTGGGTACAAGCTCCCATTTTCCATACTCGTCCTCTTAGAGGGGCCCTGGTGGTACAGTGGTTAAAAGCCTCGGCTGCTAACCAAAAGGTCGGCACTTTGAATCCACTAGCTGCTCCTTGGAAACCCCGTGGCAGTTGTACTCTGTCCTATAGGGTCATTGTTTTGGAATTGAATTGACGGCAACAGGTTTGGTTTTATTCTCCTAGAGGTCCTTAGGCAGTAGGACCAAAAGCCTTTCCAAAATGCTATTTTTGCATAGGGCAAGAGAATCAGTTACTCAGGGGATTGTAAAGGAATGGTTTTGTATTTCTAGCACTGAATATAGCCCCTAACATATGGGAGGCATGTAATAAAAGTTAGGCTTTCATAAGTTTTGATGCAGGCCTTCATTATTTTGGTGGTAGCTAATTAATTATAAACAGCTACATTTTACATTTTTATTTGTGTCATATGTGCTGTTAGTAAAATCTGCATCAGGTCTGTCAAAGAAAGCTATTTGTGCCTGGAGGATTTCCAGAACCTTGACATGCAATCAGAAAGGCAGAACCTCCACAAAGACAGAACCATGGTGGTAACCTGTGATGCAGCAGGCTCACGTGACAACATACATGAAAAGGCATATCTCTCACAGGTAATAAGGCTACCTGTTGCTAAGGTGAAAATCACCTTCTTTCTTTTGGGTCAATGAATTATTTCATCTTTTTGTCCATAGCAAATGGTTCACCATTTCTTGACCAAGTACAATATGCCCGGTACTGTGCTAGGCCCTAGCGATAAAAAGACAAAAACACCTGGAGCAAGGAGCTTCTAGTCCCATGTGCTGCATAATCCCAGTATCCACACGCACATAAAGACGCTCAGTGCCTTCCATGTTAAGTCGTGTTTCATGGATTTGCTTGGAAGTCCCATGACCTGGAATGCCTACCACAAACCCTAAGCAAAGCATTTTTTCTAATATCAATGGGAAACACAATATTTGTAAAACCAGATGTTATGTATTGAAAATACAAAGTCTGTTTATAAAGAAATTTCAAAGCAGGAATGCAACAGCCTACAAAAACATCAAAAATGGGTTTTTTTTTAGCTATTTTAATACTTCTGTATAGACCAACACGGGTATTAAAAAACTATTTCCAGGAGTGGGGGGATTGGGAGGGTTCTATTTGACATGAAGAAATTTCAGATCCCATCAATTTTTTCTAGTTTTTAAAAAAATCTGTCCATGTTCATTAATAGTCCAGTTAATTTTTCTTATCTTCTCTTACTTTTTGCTTTTTTCCCATACAGGGTAATGTTTATATGTACTACAAACTGTATGGCTTCTATCAGAACCTCCATCGATACATTCTATCCAGAAGTGATAGCCAACTGCTGGGTAAGGATATAAGGGTAAGACTATTTAATTTAACATTCTTTTTTTTTTTTCTTTTTTTTTACCAGGTGGATATTTCAGTCCAAAAGAGGGGAGGGGCTGCCAAGGCAGTAGTATCACTAGGGTTGGTGTCACCCAGTGTGATAACTCATCACCACCACCCATGACACGCCAGTCAGGGTGCAGGTGGCCTGGCCATGAAGCCCGCCATTAGGTGGAGAAGAAGGTCTCTGCCTTGACCAATGGGAAAGGGGAGGAGCTGTAGGGAGCCATGGGGAACCGGGCCACAGCGCTGGGCACTGGAGAGATGCCTGCCCATGGGGGGCGGAGCATGACACCATGAGTTACTGCACTGGGTGACAGCAACCCTAGTGACGGCAGCTGCCTATAGGACAAAATATAACTGCCTCATAAGGTTTCTCAGCTGAAATCTTTACGGAAGCAGATTGCTAGGTCTTTTCTCCTTCGGAGTAGCTGGTGGGTTCAAACCCGCACCTTTCAGTTAGCAGTCTAACGCTTAACCATTGCACCACCAGGGCTCCTCAAATTTTTACTGTTGATAGATGTTATTCAGCATGCTAGAAGGAAACCTTTTCCACACTTCCATTATTAAGTGACAGTAATAACCAAACTATCTTTAGCTACCCTCTTTAAAAAGTGTTTTCTGGTGAGTGGCCTTCTAAGATATTCTACTGGTCCCACCCTGTCTGGAGCAAGGGAGAATGAAGAAAACCAAAGATACAAGGGAAAGATTAGTCCAAAGGACTGATGAACCACGAGTACTACAGCCTCCGCCAGCCTGAGTCCAGCACGATTAGATGGTGTCCAGCTACCACCACTGACTGCTCTGACAGGAATCACAATAGAGGGTCCCAGACAGAGCTGGAGAAAAACGCAGAACAAAATTCTAACTCACAAAAAAAGGCCAGAATTATTGATCTGACAGAGACTGGAGAAACCTCGATAGTATGGCCCCCAGACACCCTTTTAACTCAGTACTGAAGTCACTCCTGAGGTTCACCCTTCAGCCAAAGATTAGTCCAGCCCATAAAACAAAACGAGACTAAATGGGCACAGCAGCTCATGGGCAAGGATGGACGAGAAGACAGGAGGGAACAGGAAAGCTGGTAATGGGAACCCAAAGTCAAGAAGGGAAGAGGGCTGACATGTCGTGGGGTTGGCAACCGATGTCACAAAACAATATGTGCATTAATTGTTTAATGAGAAATTAATATGCTCTATAAACCTTCGTCTAAAAAACAAAAGAAAACCAAACCCAGTGCCGTCGAGTCGATTCCAACTCATAGTGACCCTATAGGACAGAGTAGAACTGCCCCACAGTTTCCAAGGAGGGCCTGGCGGATTCAAACTGCTGACCCTTTGGTTGGCAGCCATAGCACTTAACCACTACGCCACCAGGGTTTCCCTTCATCTAAAGGATAATAAAAAAATTAATTTTTGCAAAAGTGTCTTCTGGTAGTTACATGGATGGATTCACTGTGGTAAGTCATTTAGCTGTATACTCACAATTTGTGCACTTTCATGAATTTAAGTAATACTTTAATTAAAAAAAAGATTTTTAAAATGTGTTCCAGCATAACATGGTATAATATTTAGTACAGCCAGGCAAGGGTAAAGTCCTTTCCTACAGACATTTTTGGCATGCTGTATCTTGATTGTTGTTGTTTCTAGGTGCCATCAAGTCAATTTTGACTCATAGCACCCCATGGGGGGAAAACCACACACACACACACACACACACACACACACACACACACATCTTCAAAACCCAGAAATTTCCTATCCTAATTGAAGCAGAAGCCTGGGAAATGCAAGTAGCAATCGCAATCTTGTCCACGCCAATAAATCAGCATGGGTTGATTTACTTGCCAGTGTTCTCACTTTCAACATTCTAAGCGATCACAAAAACACTTGTCATTGCTGTGCCATCCTGCATGCAGGATGTTGAAAACTGCTCTCCATTTGAAAAATCCCACCGTTCCTTGCGGTGCGATGGCCAACGGCATGTTCAATGGTAGGTGACTTTTCCTCTCTCCTACGGTGCCCTCCTCTGAGAGTATGTCACCAGCCTAAAGGTCCAGATGATCACCTCTGCAGCTGAGCAGCATTGTTTTTGTTTCTTGCTGTTTTGTTTTCTCTCAGTATAGGCCTAAACCCCAGTTCACTGACATAAGGTATTTCATTTGCAGATAAATCCTCCCTTGCCAGAGACCTGAAGGAGTAGTCATGAGTTAAATGAAGCATAAAGATATTTTTCAATAATTGGATCGACCTTGGTAGGAAAAAGAATGTTGTCGTGATTTTAGCATCCATGGCATGTAGGTGTGTTGAGAGTCTGCTAAAACCCTGATTTATTTTTCTGCTGTGTCTGGTTCTGCTCTTCCAAGGATGGCAAAAATTGCTTGCATCTGTGACTGACACCATTTTTAATTTCCTTACAGACACCATTATTCTTTCATACAACCTTAATTCATCTATACATAACCAAGTCCCAATGCTAAGGAGTGGAATTATGTGGTGGACGGATAAATACGTCAAGTTCAAGAATCCAAGTTCCAGTAATCTTTCTAATGCATTTGCAGGTGGGAGCCATTCACTAGCTCGATATTCATATCTCCTCACAAGAACATTTTTTTTCTTTTTTTTTTTTTTTACTTTTTCATTTATTGAGCAGTTTCTACAGGCTGCCTGATAGTATTATTTAATTTTTATGCCTATAAGTCATCACAATTTTATCGAAAACTTTTTGAGGGCAGAGACACAATCATATACTTTGGTCGCTTTATGAAGTTTACTCATACTTTATTAGAAGCACTTTGCACATGATTTTACTTCCCCAGTATCAAAAACCATTAAAAATGTTTTCTAAAAGCTTTATGTTTTAAAAAGCTCTAAACACTCTAAGTTATTCCAAAAATTAGGATGAAAGAGTTCTCTCATTTCTCACATTAGTTTTAAATAAACTGAATTTGATACCCCATTTAAATTTAAAAAAAAAAAAACAACTTTTTTTTGACAAGAAGCCAGCTTTCAAAACCGCACAAATCAACCACCTGAGTTAGTGGTTAAAAAAAAAAAAAAAGCAAATAACTCATTTCAAGCCCATAAAAATATTTTTTTACTTCCCTTAGAGCAGATTTGCTTTTAAACGACAAGATGATTGTAACTCACCCTGGACTGTTCATCAACTGTGTTATACTGTTTCCCAAGAGGAGCTTTAAGAGGCATCTTGTGATTTACGTATTTGTGATCAAAATAAAGACAGCCTGATACACTTGCTGTGGGAACAATCTGCAGTCCATTTTATGTGCTTAGTCAGATGTTAGGTATACAACTGAGGTAAAGCAATAAAGACAAACAGTAATAGTAGGCCTTCGTACTGGCATTTACCTGGCTTTTTTAACATATATTATAAAATCGAAAAAGTGAATCATCCACTTGACAATTTCTATGTGTGTGCCCATCTTTCTTCCCCAGCTAGACTGGCTTACTTGAGGGCAGGAAATGTGCCTTTTCTATATCATTTTTCCATCTTCAATGCAGGATGCGCTCCCAGGCACGTAGCTGGAATGGAAGGAATACCATTCAAATGATTGACTGACACCTCGTCAACTGATAGCTTTTTTAGGAGAGTAAGCCCTTCCAGTGATTATTAAAGGCAGGATAGAGTGTCCTTGACTCCCAGTATTTGTAAAAAAGCACATATTTAATAAGGCAACTTCTCAAGGGCATTTTTTTCTGCTTTGAAAATCACCTATTTTTTCTTTTAATGTTTGGGGGGATATTTATGATTCCTCTTTCTTTATTCTTTTGTTGACCGCCTTTCTGCTCCAGCTTTCCCTATCCCCTATGGACACGTCCATCACATACCTATCAGAAACATATTATTGATGCCCTGGCTTCTTCCAATATACTATTAGGAAAAAGGTAATATTTTAATGAACTTATTGCTTGTAATTAGAATGACCTTGTAATTTATTGAATAAACTGATGCCCTTTTAATAGTGAAAAGGATATTTAACAACTATTGTATACTTTTTTGAAATCTTTATTTATTGACCAACAAGTTGTCATTATTATATGGGAGGACCTATGAAACAATTATATTAAAAATTACTTTCAGAAATGCAATTCCTTCAAAAATTAAAATAACGTGTATATTACATCAGCTTAAAGGAACTTCTTTAGTTATTATCTAAACATTAAAAGATAACATTGTTATTGTTAGGAGCCATCGAGTCAGTTCCAACTCTTAGCGACCTTATGTAAAAAAACATTACAAAACACTGCCCAGTGCTGTACCATCCTCACAATCGTTGATATGCTTGAGCCCATCCTTGCACCAACTGTGTCAGTCCATCTCATTGATGGTCTTCCTCTCTTTCACTGTTTCTGTACTTTACCAAGCATGACATCCTTCTCCAGGGACTGGTTCCTCCTGATAACATGTCCACAGTATATGAGACAAAGTCTTGCCATCCTCATTTCTAAGGCGCATTCTGGCTGTACTTCTTCCAAGACAGATTTCTGAAAGTCCATGGTGTATTCAGTATTCTTTGCCAAAACCGTAATTCAAAGTCATCAATTCTTCTTCAGTCTTCCTTACTCATAACCCAGCTTTCACATGTATATGAGGGAATCGAAAATACCGTGGCCGCATCAGGCACACCTTAGTCCTTAAAGTGACATCTTTGCTTTTTAACTCTTTAAAGAGGTTTTCTGCAGATTTGCCCAGTGCAATGTGTCAGTTGATGACTGCTGCTTCCATGGGCGTTGATTGTGGATCCAAGTAAAATGAAATCCTTGACAACTTCAATCTTTTCTCTGTTTATCATGATGTTGCTCATCGGTCCACTTGTGAGGATTTTTGTTTTATGTTGAGATGTAATCTATACTGAAGGCTTTAGCCTTTGAGCTTTATCAGGAAGTGCTTCAAGTCCTCTTCACTTTCAGCAAGCAGGTTGTGTCATCTGCATATCTCAGGTTGTTCAAGAGTCTTCCTCCAATCCTGATGCCTTATTCTTCTTCATATATTCCAGCTTCTCGGATTACTTATTCAGCAGACAGATTGAATAAGTATGGTAAAAGAATACAACGCTAATGTGCACCTTTTCTGATTTTAAACCACACAGTATTCCCTTGTTCTGTTTGAATGACTGCCTCTTGGTCTACGTACAGATTCCACGTAAGGACAATTAAGTGTTTTAGATTCCCATTCTTTGCAATGTTACCCATAATTTGTTATGATCCACATAGTAGAATGCTTTTGCATAGTCAATAAAACACAGGTAAACATCTTTCTGGTATTCTCTGTTTTCAGCCGGGATCCATATGATATTCTTCATTCCATGTCCTCTTCTGAATTCAGCTTGAATTTCCAGCAATTGCCTGCAGATGTACTGCTGCAACTGTTTTTGAATTATCTTCAGCAAAATTTTACTTCTGTGTGATATTAATGATATTGTTCAATAATTTCCACATTCTGTTGGATTGCCTTCTTTGGAATGGGTACAAATATGGATCTCTTCCAGTCAGTTGACCAGGTAGCTGTCTTCCAAATTTCTTGGCACAGACAAGTGAACACTTTCAGCATTGCATCGGTCATGAATTGAATTATGTCCCCCCAAAAATGTGTGTATCAACTTGGTTAGGCCATAGGTGGTTGTCCTCCATTTTATGATTTTAATTTGATGTTAAGAGGATTAAAAGAAAGAGGATTAGGGTAGGATTATAACACCACCCTTACTCAGGTCACCTCCCTGATCCAGGATAAAGGGAGTTTCCCTTGGGTGTGGCCTGTACCACCTTTTATCTCTCAAGAGATAAAAGGAAAAGAAAGCAATCAGAGAGTTGAGGACTTCATACCACCAAGAAAGCCACCAAGAAAGCAGCACCAGGAGCAGAGGACATCGTTTGGACATGGGTTCCCTGCGCCCAACAAGCTCCCCAACCAGAGGAAGATTGAGGACAAGGACCTTCCTCCAGAGCCAACAGAGAGAAAAAGCCTTCCACTGGAGCCGACGCCCTGAATTTGGACGTGTAACATACTACACTGTGAGAGAATAAACATCTCTTTGTTAAAGCCATCCTCTTGTGGTATTTCTGTTACAGCAGTACTAGATGACTAAGACAGCATCCATTTGATGAAACATCTCAGTTGGCATTCCATCAATTCCTGGAGCCTTGTTTTTCACCAATGTCTTTAGTGCAGCTTGGATTTCTTCCTTCAGTACCTTTGGTTCTTCTTTTTTTTTTTTTTTATTGTGCTTTAAGAGAAAGTTTACAAATCAAGTTAGTCTCTCAGACAAAAACTTATATACACCTTGCTACATACTCCCAGTTGCTCTCCCCCTAATGAGACAGCCCGCTCCCTCCCTCTACTCTCTCTTTTCATGTCCATTTCACCAACTTCTAACCCCCTCTACCCTCTCATCATCCCTCCAGACAGGAGATGCCAACATGGTCTCAAGTGTCCACCTGATTCAAGAAGCTCACTCCTCACCAGCATCTCTCTCCATCCCATTGTCCAGTCCAATCCCTGTCTGAAGAGTTCCATTGGTTCTGGATCACGTGCTACCTCCTGAAATGGTTGAATGTCGTCCAATTCTTTTTGGTGCAGTGGTTCTGTGTATTCTTTCCATCTTCTTTTGATGCTTCCTGCATCATTCAGTATTTTCCCCTTAGAATCCTGCAGTATTGCAACTCAAGGCTTGAATTTTTTTCTTCAGTTCTTTCAGCTTGAGAAATGCAGAGCATGTTCTTCCCTTTTGACTTTTTAAATCCAGGTCTTTGCACATTTCATTATATAATACTTTATCCCCTCAAGGTGCCCTTTGAAATCTTCTGCTCAGCTTTTTTACTTCCTCATTTCTTCCATTTGCTTCAGCTACTGTATGTTCAAGAGCAAGTTTCAGATTCTCTTCTGACATCCATTTTGGTCTTTTATTTCTTTCTTCTCCTTTTAATGACCTTTTGCTTTCTTCCTGTATGATGTTCTTGATGTCATCCCACAACTCGTCTAGTCTTCAGTCATTAATGTTCAATGCATCAAATCTATTCCTGAGATGGTCTCTAAATTCAGGTGGGATATACTTAAGGTTGTATTTTGACTCTGGTGGACTTGTTTTAATTTTCTTCAGCTTCAACTTAGACTTGCTTATGAGCAATTTATGGTCTGTTCCACGGTCAGCCCCTGCCCTTGTTCTGACTGATGATATTGAGCTTCTCCATCATCTCTTTCCATAGATGTAGTTGATTTCATTCCTGTGTATTCCATCCAGCAAGGCCTATAAAAAAAAAAAAAAATAGTCACTATTATTTTGTTGAAAAAAGGTATTTGCAGTGAAGAAGTCCTTGGTCTTTCAAGATTCTATCATGCAATCTCCGTCGTCGTTTCTACACCAAGGCCATATTTTCCAACTACTGATCCTTCTTCATTTCCACCTTTCACATTCCAATCACCAGTAATTATCAATGCATCCTGATTGCATGTTTGATCAACGTCAGACTGCAGAAGTTGGTAAAAATCTTGAGTTTCTTCATCTTTGGCCTTAGTGGTTGCTGTGTAGATTTGAATAGTAGTCGTATTAATTGGTCTTCCCTGTAGGTGTATGGATATTATCCTATCACTGATAGCAGTGTACTTCAGGATAGATCTTGAAATGTTCTTCGTGACAGCGAATATGATGTCATTCCTCTTCAAGTTGTCATTCCAAGCGTGGTAGACCATATGATTGTGTGATTCAAAATGGCCAATACCAATCCATTTCAGCTCACTAATGCCTAGGATATCAGTCTTTACGCGTTCCATTTCATTTTTGACAAATTCCAATTTTCCTAGATTTATATTTTGTACATTCCACCTGCCAATTATTAATGTATGTTTGCAGCTGTTTCTGTTCATGAGTCATGTCACATAGCAAAGGAAAGTTCCGAAAGCTTTACTACATCCACATCATTACGGTCGACTCTACTTTGAGGAGGCAGGTCTTCCCCAGTCTTATTCTGAGTGCCTTCCAACGTGGGGGGCTCATCTTCTGGCACTATATCAGACAACGTTCAGCTGCTATTCATGAGGTTTTCACTGGCCAGTTTTTTCAGAAATAGACTGCGGGGTCCTTCTTCCTAGTCTGTCTTAGTCTAGAAGCTCTGCTGAAACCTGTCTACCACGGATGACCCTGTTGGTATTTGAAATACTGGTGGCATAGCTTCCAGCATCACAGCAACATGCAAACCCCCACAGTACAACAAACTGACAGATAACATAAGGAGAATAATTATTCTGGTACACATTCACATACTTTTGTGGCTGTATCTCTCTTTGTTACATGTCCGTGTATTTTCCTAAAGAATTTACTCTTTTTACTATGATTTTATTATTTTTAATTTTTCACAAAATTGTCTACAGTCTTTTTCAAACTTGTATTTTAGGGTTAATGATTTTAAATTGCTGACTCCTTTAATTGATTCTTTTCTTTTGAGCTAATGTTTTTTTACTGAGAAAATACTCTGTAGGGGCTGAGGTATCTATTAGGCTCACAACCAATTTTACCAAATGAAAGATATTCTTAATATCAATTTTTTTGTATTGAAATATGCTAATATTTTATGTCAAATATTTTCATAGACACTTTCTTTTTTACTTCACAAAAACTCTCTATTTATAATTCTTCTGAGGGTATTACCAAATTTAGATGCTACAAAATCTTAGGTGTTCTCAATGTCACTTTATTCTAATAGAGAAGCAAATCTTATCCAGTTAAAAATTGGAGCTTCAACACGAGTCTTCACATAAGTCGAGATATTCCAAAGCACAATTATCAAATTTAAGAATTTGATTGTGTACAGGTTGTGAACTTTGATTATGCAATATGTTCAATTATTCCCTTACTTTTACAGGACAAATTTCAATATCTTCCTGTTTGGAAGCTTGATTTTCAGTCATCACAATTCACTCAATCTTAAAAAACTAAAATTTTTGGCATTATATATTTTGGAAACTTTTTTAAATAAAATGCAACCAAAAGTTATGGGGCTCATTTACAAAAAAAAAAGCTCAAGATCATTGTAGAACCCTTCAGATGATACACAAAGGATTATTTAAAGGCTTATTTATAAAATTTTGATCTATGATGAGCAACAAAGAGACTGCATATACTGCCATGCTGAACTATTTCTTTAATATCAGTGTTATTCTGAAAGTTTTGTACTTCTGCTTCTCTGTGAATATCGAAAAATATTTGTAAATTTGTACAACTACTATTTTGATTAACAGAATATTGATTTTGATTAATAAGAATTAATTGATTGATCTTATTTTGATTAAAAGACTATTATAGCTTTTTTGGATACAGTTGTGAATTACGTATATTCCACAATCAACTGTGAGTACATTTCTTCTCTATAAAATTCCACAGTTTACAAAGAATATTATCTTTAATGTTGTGCTCTGCCAAACTTGGGTGGCGTTATCACTATAAAACCAAACAATTTGAACTTGGTTGTTGAATTTTTAAACTGAATTTAAAGTAATATTTTTAATAATGTCAGAAGTTTAACTTTCAGAGATTGAACTTCCAAAAGCTTTGCTTTGATCCATGAGGTGGGGGGAAAATCAAGCCATTATTAGAATTAATTTATCTTATTTTTCTATTTGAAGCATCTGAAGACATTTAAAACTAGCCTCATTTGACTACTTACAAAGTTCTTTCTGTGCTAATGGGGCCAATAACTTGAAAGTTGTTCTTCGGTTACAAAAAAAAAAAAAAAAAACTGAAACTGAAAAATGAAACACTGATATAGGACACTCATTTGACCCATGAAAAGTCATGTTTACACAATGACATAAAAATCAGCTTTCTGCAGTGCCAGTGAAAGCATTTCTTTGGACATAATCTTTTTAAAAACAACTACAAATTTTAAAGTCAATTCTGATATTTTTAAACACATTTGTGTGTTTTGATTTTCATGTGGCTAGTTATATCACCATGGTTCCCATGTTAGGTGGTAAATGTCAACCAATGTTGCAAGTATCACATTCATCATCGACTTTCTCGAGAAACTATACTTAATTTTCCATTAAACATGCATGCTTCTTTTTTTTTTTTGTAACTACAAGGATTTATGAAAAATAAAAATCTGATAACAAAATCATTATATATTTACATCATATAATAAATAGCAAAACGACTGTTGCAAGAAAGTTCAAAATATTGTCAACAAGACTGGCCAGCATCTATTTCCAACACATTCACGTAGGCATAACCTCACCTATCATTTTCCGTGTTTCCCACTGACTTGCAGCCTGGCAGCTTTTCACATCTCACAGGCCAAAAACAGAAGCCAGAGCAGAACCGACTGGAATGTTAAATGCCCAGCAGCGATCGTAGCATCACTTCTTCCCCCAACCCCATCTAAGACAGCTAGGAGTCAGATGGGCCAAGCTGCTAGTGTCCAAGCATTCTTTGTTCTTATCAGTAAGAGTCCTGCATGCTATCTTACAGTGTTTTGTTTATGTTTGGTGGAAAGTGTTTTTGGTTGTCTTTCACATGTAAAAAAAAATATATCTATATATATATATGCACATGTTAATATGAGAGCTCCATTCACTGCACATGGGTGTCTCACACACTATTAACCGAGACCATGGCAGAAGCTGATAGGATGAAATTAAAATTACATGTACATTATTGGTCCGGGACAAATGCTAAATCAAATGGGCTACTGGGACATCAGACATAAACTGGGGCTATCCTGGGCAAGGAAACCCTGGTGGCGTAATGGTTAAGTGCTATGGGTGCTAACAAAAAGATCAGCAGTTTGAATCCACCAGTCACTCCTTGGAAACTCTATGGGGCAATTCTAATCTGTCCTATACACTTGCTATGAGTCAGAATTGACTTGACAGCAATGGTTTTTTTTTTTTTTTTTTTTTTTTTTTTATCCTGGGCAAACCGGGATATATGATCACTATAATTGAACTGCTAGTTTTTTAGATGAACTCAGCAACATTCTATTGTTTTGTCTTAACACACAACCATAAGGCCTGTATCACAGGAAGCTCTTGGCTGTCTCTCAGCTACTGTTGCCTTTCCTTCTTACCTTTATTGTAAGAATTACCACATTATACTGTAGCTGTCTGTTTGTATACCTTCATTTCAGACTGTAGATTCCTTGAGGAGAGGAACTGAATCTTATGCAATAGTGTATCCCTGGAGCTTGATACATAGGGAGCAATCAAGACATACGTATTGTTCAATGAGTGGATGAATATCAATGGCCCAACTGAACTTGGAAATGAAGGAAGCTGGTGCCTTTTAAAGCATGCTCCTCAAAGTCTCTGGGCTCACTGGGTGGGGTGAGATCAGGGGTTAGAATGGGAAGGCATGCTTGAACTGCAAGTTTTAACAAGCTTCCTGGGTGATTATCATGTCAGTGGCCCATAGGATACATTGCCTTGGGTCATGCACTCCAGGCAGAATAGAGAGAAGGTGAGGTTTGCAGTACAGGCACCAAAGGCAATTTCGATTTTGATCAAAGCAACAACGATCAAAGTCTTGGGAAAGGTGTTATTTTTACCAAAATAGGTGGCCCCACAATGTTTGCAGAGAAAATTTCTCCAGCAAAGGATTATTTCTCAAGGAAGTGTAAGTACACGCTTCAGCAGATTAATCCAGCTGGACTTGGCACAAGCACCACAGCCCACACTTAGAAATATGTCTGGATTTCTTTTAGGAGAAGTTTAGTCAGTAGTCAGAGTTGAGAAAGAGTTGCTCCCTGTTAGCGTTTTGGTATCCAACAAATAGTAGAACCAGCTTTAAGGAAATAAAAAGTTCACCAATAATACACTCTTGCTGACTAGCTCTTTAAAATTTAGTATGGTTTTTATTATGAACATCTCTCCATCAAAGTAATTGGAATCGTTTATTCCTTTATTAAACATTTATTAAATAACTCCTACGTGCCAGGCCCAATACTAACTGCTCGTGGAAAAAAGATGAGGAAGACACTGTTCTCAGGAGCCTCCTGCACAGTGAGAGACAGACATGCCCACTGCAGCAGTATGAGAATAGGGGTAAACGTTACAGGCTCCTCTCCTGGCACCACCCTCGGCCCTGTCTTCCAGCGTACCTGCAGCACGCAGACCTACCAGGCTTCCTGGCTTTGGAACAACTTTGGAACATCTTTGCTCTGCACCCCTCCTATTTACCAATTCCTACTCCCTGCTTCCAGCTTTGAGCCTTAGACATGGCACTATAGTCAACATTCATGGAACTAGGGCTTCATGCACATCCCCGCTCATTTCCTTACCGTACAGGTCCTGAAGTGGAATTTCTGGGACCGAATTGTGTGCCAAATAGTAAAGCTTTTGATGCCTGTTCCTAGGTTGCCCAGAAGTGTTGCCGATCCACACATCTACGCACTGTGAGTGAGCCTTCCCATCTCTCTGCTACCTCATCGATGGTTGTCACTCTTTTTTCTTTAAATAGTAACCTCTTTTAGAGGTTACAGTATCTTCTTTTAATTTCCTCTCTTTGGATTTCCAGTGAAGTTAAAGAAAATACTTTTCCCAAGATGTTATCACCCTAATACAACCACCATAATCACTTTGCCGTATCAGTTTTTTATATGGATTTTATATGGTTGAAAACATAATGTACATAAAATTTGACATTCTGCTTTTTTATTCTGATGAATTATATGATGAGCATTCCCCCCTAAGTTCCTTATAACTGTTATTTTTAATGGTTTCATGCTCAGGTAGCTCACACACACACAGAGTTTTTTTTAAGTCTAATTTCTGTCTTCCCTCAAGAATGCAGATGTTCTTTCATTCTTCACACTCTAAAGATAAACTGAAGGGTGCTGATGGTTGTTCTCAGCCACGTCCCTCATTTTCTTCCCACAGGAACCACAGAGCCCCCGTGCTGGCCCAAGCCTGTCTATGACCTGGATGCAGAGGGTCCGGGAACCCACAGCTTTGTCAACAGTGACTTCATCGTGTGGATGTGGGCAGCAGCCTTCCCCACTTTCAGAAAACTACCGTCACCTCAGTCGAATACAGTACTTTACGGAAGGTTTGCCTGCTGGGAATTACACTTTCAACATAACCTACAGTATCCTTTTATACCACTTTTCTTTCTGGGGATGAAGGAAAATTGGTGTCCTTCTGGCTAATGGTTGTTGAATTATTTTATTCCATTCATTTATATTCTCTGCATCAAATATGTATGCAAAAAAAAGAGAAGGGAGAAATGCATCATTCTTACAGATAATACTGTCATTCCATCACCAGATAGCTGCTTGTCTCTACTGTATGTACTTGAATATTAATAACGGTGCTGTTGTTAGGTGCCATCAAGTCAGTTCCGACTCATAGCAACCCCATAGGACAGAGTAGAACTGCCCTGTAGGGGTTCCAAGGAGCAGCTGGTAGATTTGAACTGCCGAGCTCTTAACCACTACACCACCAGGGCTCCATGTTAATAGTAGTATCAGGTAATTAGTTATGGATGAATAGGGAAGAACTATTTATGTCCCCCAAGAAAGATCATATAACACTGAGCCTGGAGATGGAAAAGTGAGAGGAAGCATGCTGTACAGAATGGGATGAGATGGAGTACCATGGAAATAAAGAGACAATGGATAAGAAGCGAATTTGGAATATGGACTGAAAATATCTAAAAACCATGAGAGATTATAGAAACTTTTAATTTTGGCAAAAATATCATAGACCAAGGAGTTCCTGGGTAGTGCAAATGTTTAACTCACTTGGCTGCTAACCGAAAGGTTAGAGGTTCAAGTTCACCCAGAGGCACCTTGGAAGAAAAGCCTGGTGATCTACTTCTGTAAAACCAGCCACTGAAACCCCTATGGAGCAGTTCTACTCTGACACGCGTGGGTCCGCACGAATCGGAATCAACTCAACAGCAACGGGTACCAGTATCACAGATCAAGGGAGTCCTGGACTCCAGGGGCCCATAAAAAAAAATCACCATCGAGCAGAACTGCCCCAGAGGGTGTCCAAGCTGTAATCTTCACAGAAGCGGACAGCAACGGCTTTTTCCCACCGAGCAGGGAGTGGGTTTGAACTGCCCACCTTTTAGTTAGCAGCTGAGCACTTAGCCACTGTGCCACCAGGGTTCCTCACATTCAAGGGGCTAGTCCGGTCAGTCCAACTTAGTGAGGAGGGCTCGGAGCTCTGCACTGGAGATGCTTTGGTCTGTCCCCTCCTAGTACGAAGCCGGTAAGTAGAAGTCAACACCTTGGTTATGGACATAGGGTCCAAGTTAGGGACATACGCTTTAACATGAGACTCTAAATTTATATATAGGAGCCCTGGTGGCACACTGGTTAAGCACTCGGCTGTTAACCAAAAGGTCAGCAGTTCGAACCCACCAGCTGCTCCATAAGAGGAAGATGTGGCAGTCTGTATCCGTGAAGATTACAGCCTTGGAAACCCTATGGGGCAGTTCCACTCTCTCCTGTAGGGGGCGCTGTGAGTCGGAATCAACTTAATGGCACTGGGTTTTGATGATGGTACTTCGAGTTGGAGCTCCTGATCCTTTTAACTGTGTTGTGAGTGGGTTACTAGTAAAGCAGTTATAGCTGTAATCAAGAAACAAAAAAAGCATCATGCTCTGCTGTCTCCCAACACAGCCCATGGAGCTGGGGTTGAGAGCAAGACGAAGGGAGGCCACGTTCCACACGAGGGATATTCTCTCTGGACATGCTGTCCTTGTGCGACCTCATTCACAGCCTTGTTTTAATGCTGATGACTCTCAGATCTAAATCTTTCACCCAGAACTTCAGTCCTGAGCTTCAGTCCTATACTTGCACTGCCTGTGTTGACCCTGGTGTGAGTAATATCCAACCAGCCCAAAGGACTGGCCAACGTACAAGTAGAAAGAAGAACTCAGTCTGGGCTGCAGAAAATGCCTACAGCTTCTAAGATGTTCTCTGTGTGGGGAAGAGACCCGGTAATGGAACTGAGGGCAGAAGAAAACAGCCAGGCAGATGAGGCGAGGTGGGACCCAAGGTCCTGGTGACAAGGAGGAGTTTTTATGTAACAGAAAAAGAGAGACTACTTTCCTAACAAGTTTCTTTCTGTCTTTAAATAGCACGTTGCCAAGTGATTTGAGGCCTTTTAAGAGCTTTGCTGGGAAAAGCCTCTGTCCTGTGCCGTTGCTATGAGAAGCCTTTGTTTGTTTATTAGTTTGGTTTACAAAAGACACCAGATGTTTAAAAATTTCAGACCACATGCATAATCAAAATGACATCATTAAAATGCTAACGATAGCAAACCCACTTCAAACACTTTCTCCCCAGCAATGGGGGATGCTGGGCTTTTCAGAGCCCAAAGGACGCACCTACCTTTGACTCTCCCACCAAAAATGTTTTGCCATCTATCTCATATTTTTGTTTTAAGAATTTTTTCCAGAGATAGGAACTCAGACCTTAGCCTGGTAAGGATTTTAGTCTATCCTGATTCATAAACAAAAATGTAAGTTTGCTGTGAAACCATTAGTATCCTTTTAATTTCTTTGAGTTTGTCCAAGGAAATTAAAATAATTTTTTCCCATTATTTAGTTGTCTTTAAGTCATTCAGATCTATCTGCATCAGAATTCTCTTTCATATATTATAACTACACACAAAGAAAGCTTGTTTTGACTTAATTCTATTCCAGCCAGATACCGAGTACTGCTCGGTAAAGGTCAGGTTGAACCACATGCAATCGAATATTCAGCCCTGTTTTACCTACAAAAGCAGCGGTGTCACATGCCTCAGCCTAAGGGATCAGCATATGCAATGGTGGAGATGAGAAGTGCTGGGACAAATCCTGACCAGGTCATCTGAGACTCACCAGGAACCAGGTTCCAAGGAGAAAAAGCAGTTGTTTTTCCCATCCTGACGTGGAGCAGAGGCAGCGGCCTTTTCTTGGGTCTTGCCTACACTGTGACAGGAACCATGACGTGGCTGGCCTTCTTTTCAATGATGGCAGTCCACCTAAGGATGAAGAAAAGGAAAACCTTCTTCCTCCAGCAGTAAAGTCAAGCTTTAAGAAGAAAAGTAGAAAACTGAAATGCATGGTGAAGGAACAGAACCTAAGGCCTCTGACAAGGCTTGAAATCACTGGGATATTTCAACAAGGGGACCTGAATTGACTGACCAAATGCAATCCCAGATAAACAATGAGAATTTCAGAGTTTAAAAAAAAGGAGATACAAAAGTGTAGTCAAGTGCCCATGGGATAAAAAAAAAGGAGGATAAATCATCCTTGAGCTCCAAACCAAGTCTTGGGTATTTATTTGAAGCTTTTGTGCCTGAAGGCAGATGAATGCCCAAGACTAGGTAAATGCTAGTCTTGATTGGCTGGCTGAAAATACTGTAGACTTCTCAACAATAATTAATGATGTGAATTGAATGTCAGCATGATTTTTGAAAACTAGCTTATTTAATGTTCTCCCCTTTCCATGGAATCAAAACTAAATTTTCTCTGCTAAGAATAAAACAAAGCATAGCCCCCAGACACCCTTTTAACTCAGTACTGAAGTCACTCCCGAGGTTCACTCTTCAGCTAAAGATTAGGCAGGCCCATAAAACAAAACAAGAGTGAATGGGCACACCAGCCTAGGGGCAAGGACGAGAAGGCAGGAAGGGACAAGAAAACTGGTAACAGGGAACCCAAGGTCGAGAAGGGGAGAGTGCTGACATGTCGTGGGGTTGGCAACCGATGCCACAAAACAATACGTGTATTGTTTAATGAGAAACTAAATTGCTCTGTAAACCTTCATCTAAAGTACACTTAAAAAAGTAATAATAGTTTAAAAAAAAAAAAAAAAGAAGAAAACAAAGATTATGGCAGTGTCATCAACACCCAGAGTACAGCAATGCACCAAAAAGAAAGGCCAGAATGTCCTCGGAAGTTATCCACATGGTCAACATGGAAGCAGTGGAGGTGACAGACTCTCAGAGACAGTGTTCAGCTTACTGAGGGCATGAAGCAGTTCTAGAACTTGGACTGGGACGTCGTAATCTAGTATGCAAATGATGACACGGATTTATGGGAGTCCCTGGGTGGTGCAAATGGTTAAGTGCTTGACTACTAGCCAAAAGATTGGCAGTTCAAACCCATGCAGAGGTGCCTTGGAAGACAGGCCTGTGATCTGCTTCTGAAAGCCCTATGCAGCAGTTCCAGTCTGCACACACGGGGTCACCACGATTCTGAAAGCCCTATGCAGCAGTTCTAGTCTGCACACATGGGGTCACCACGAGTTGGAGTCCACTCAACAGCAACTAGCAATGATGCGGGTTTATAATATTTGAATTACATGTTTTGAGGGTCCATCCTAAAAGGAATTAATTCCTGCCAAAAGTCACTTCCAGGAAACTGGAAGAAGCCCACAGTGAAGCTATCCAGACAAGAGCCCTCATAGATTTGTGTACCTAAATGCCCACAATACTATAAAAAAAAAAAAAACAGCTTTTTAAAATCATTTTTATTTTGTTTTTTGAGGTAGGGAAAGCTTTACTCCATGATGACTCTAGAAGCAGAATTTTCATTGTTAAATAAAAATATTGTACTAACAACACACGCTTGTCTCTTTAGGAGCCAAGAAAGCATGTCTTTGTTGCCGCTTCCTGCATTCACCAATTACTTTTCCAAAAAATAAAATGTTTTCAAATACCAAATCTGAAATCTTGAAATTCTTCCCTATCTTGCCTTCCATCTGTAACTGATGCCCTCTAGTGGCCAGGTCTGGTATTCTGAATAATGAGCCCCCCCACCCCACCCCCCATGTCCACATCCTAATCCCTGCAGCCTGTGAATGTTACCTTAGATGGCAAAAGAAACTTTGCAGATATGATTAAACTAAGGATTCTGAGGTGGGGAGATTATCCGGGATTACCTGGGTGGCCCTGATGTAACCACAAGGGTCATATATGAGAGGGAGGTCGGAGGTCAGTGGAGTAGCAGGAGGTGTGATCACAGAAGAAAAAGGTTGGAGTGATACGAGGAAGAGGCCACAATCCAAGGAATGCAGGTGCCTCTAGAATCTGAAAAAGGTGAGGAAACCAATTCTCCCTTCAAGCCTTCATAACCCTGCCAACACCTCGATTTTAGACCTCTGATCAGCAGAAGAAAATAAATCTGTGCTGTTTTAAGCCACTGAGCTTGTCATAATTTGCTACAGTGACAATAAAAAATGAATACACCAGGGGTTGGCTGTGCTCTACTATCTGAGCGGTTGTTGTTCCTCCAGCTTAGGTGACCTCTCCAGGCAAACGGACAGGTGAACCAGGCCCACTGACTGAGATCCTGGGCCCTCACCCCTCTAGTCCTCAGTCGTGGAACTGACTGGGAAGGGTGTGGACACAGTTGTTACATCTCAGCTTTGTCAGCTAGCAGGCTGCCAAGAGGACTCGGCCACCACTGCTCCTTACTTCACCGTGCACTAGGGTCAGCTTCTTGGTGGGAAGGACCTTTACGAAATCACAAGTTATATCCACGAGAAACTAAGCCATTCCAGAAAAATAAATGGACAGAATTTATGACAGAGTGGAGACGATGTGATTCACCTTTTCTGCTTCTTCACAACAGATCCAACGCAGTTCATCTTGGCGGGACTGTCCCAGGCTATAAAACCTGGATGCCGTCCTCCTCCTCCCCCCCGTTGGGGAAGAGCGTCATCACACACCTGACCTGACCCACAGTGGACTTCACTCTTCTGGTTTTCTTTCTCTCCTATTTTCTCCTCTCCCTGCTCCCATCATCTTGCTCTCGTCTTCCTCCTGCACTTTTCTAATTCTCCATCCTTCTGTTTTTTGTACATCGGTTGGTAAAGGCTTGAAAAAATCTGGGTGCTACTATCCTCTTTCTCCAGCTCCTGGCAACAGTACGAGAAAGAGAGCAGAAAAGGCAGGAATGAGAAGAAGAGAGAGAAGAAGCAAAAACGAGAATCAATGAGAGAGAGACTGCGTGTGTGTGACTGAAAGTGCCTGTCTAGAGACTGTATCAGGGTTTTGAGGTGCTTTTATTTAGATGTATATTCTAAATGTATGATCAGAGGTAGCAGGTATAAAACTGGGTAGGATGAAACTGTGGATGACTAAAGTGTCTACTGCCAGTCATCTGTCAGTTTATCGTACTATGGCAGGTTGCATGTTGCTATGAGGCTGGATGCTATGCCACCGGTATTCCAAATACCAGCAGGGTCACCCATGGTGGACAGGTTTCAGCAGAGCTTCCAGACTAAGACCAGGAAGAAAGGCCTGGCAATCTTCTTCCAAAAATTAGCCAGTGAAAACCCCCTGGATCACAACAGAAGACTGTCCAATATAGTGCTGGAAGATGAGCCTCCCAGGTTCCTCTCATTTCCCGTATGGCAGTCTGGCCTCCCCA
The DNA here is from genome assembly GCF_024166365.1 of Elephas maximus indicus. Classification (NCBI taxonomy): domain Eukaryota; kingdom Metazoa; phylum Chordata; class Mammalia; order Proboscidea; family Elephantidae; genus Elephas; species Elephas maximus. Next base: position 70,994,855 of record NC_064836.1, read on the forward strand.
AGGGAGGAGAGGCAATGCTGCCACAGAGCGGCACCAGGCTTCCGACTTCTCTGTATAATCCCAGAGCACCAGCTCCATGCCGGGCACAGAGATGTGTTCAAGTCAATTAAAACCTGCTGATTTGAACACAACATAATCCTTCCCAGCCTGCACTAAGGCCTTTCTAATGAAGGCTGGTTCTTCATCTGGTTTGTTTTATGGTAAAGGCTTTATTAACCTAATGTTAATAAAAGAAAACCAGCTTCAGGCAGCTGCTGGTGGTTTTCCTTTGCAATGTGTCCAACAGAATCCCACAGTCCCATGGCCTGTGGTTGTCAACATTTTTGTCTCTGGATGTTCATGATAGGCCTGCAGAGTAGATTCCTCCTGCTACTCCACCAGGTGAGCTCAGGGAAGCCTACTCCCCCTGCTCGCTGCCAGGGGCGTGTACAGCCCAGGGTCCCTCATTAAGACTGACTCATGATTCCATGGCTAAACGAGCCTGTACTTGGCAAACAGAGCACAGCCCTTTGAAGTTCCTGTCACTACTAACCAGGCTTCCAAAGACTTCATTCTCCTTTGACCTGTTCACAGTGACAATATTTCACTGGCCCTTCTTAGGAAAATGCATTCTCCTCACCCCCTTAAAATAGCTATCTGGTAAAATGATCAGAAGAGAGGTGAGATGAGATTTGGATTGCAGTAACTCAGAGCGCACCAAGAGCAGCTCATTTACAAAAAAAAAAAAAAAACTTTTCCTGCACAGGGTCAGCCTTGTGCAGTCTCCCCACTCAAATCCTGTGGCAGTCCCTGAAATGATTCAGAGCTACCCTGACAAATGTCTGAACTCTTCAAAGTCTAGGGGGTGAAATATTGTCTTACAACAAATCTTCCTTTTTTGATTAGTGTGGAGCCTGCATCCTGCTTCCAGAAGGCAGGTCCAGTTTTCTTATTCATTTTCACCACAGTTGGAACGGAAAAACTGAAGTCATTGCTCTGATGGCAAGAAACATCTTGTGGCGCTCACAGAGCCAGCAGTCACTACAGACAGGCGCGGGGGCGCCGTTTTCTCCTGTTCTGCGTGGAAATAGCTTCACTCCACTGAAACATAACTTTTAGTGTAGGCTAGCATTGTAAAAGTGACTTACATTCTGTTGATATCTTTTTTATTTATAAATATCTCTCAGTTTCTTGTTCATAATCGACATCTATAGACGGGCCATAGAACTGTACTTCTCAGTCTGAAGTCAAGGACTTTCTCAAGAGGTTGGGTTTTGGAAACTAGAGTTGCTAAACTCCAAAAAACAGGCTGAGGTGCAAGAGACAGGCAGGGGTCTTTACATAAAGAGGGAATGTACGAGACTTTTGGATTTCCACCTGATGGAGAGAAGGGGAAAATAAAACAAATTAATGAGGATTGAGCCCTTTATGTGTCCAGTCCAGTTACAGGTGCCTGGTCCATGTTACTGCGTTTAATCCTCACAACAGGGTGAGGCAGATGGGTTACCCTCCCAAGAAGCACTTCCCTCACCCTTCTTCCCTTCTGGCAAAGCCCACTTCCCACAATAAATGTTACAATGCCGGATAAATGCTTTGCCTTCTTCCCTTCAGGTAAGAATGATCAAGGAACCCAGTGCTGACTATGCGACACGAGAGAAAGTCTGCTCACAGGATTTTGGAAAAACTTTCCTCCAAGACAAAAAAAAAAAAGACACACATGAGAAGAGCTCTCCTGTCAGTTTAGCTGACCTTTGCTTCCTACACTTGAATGCAATTATGTGAGGACATGATGCCTGGAGCTGCAGCAGCCATCCTGCATCCAAGAGGTAAAAGTCAGAAGGTCAAAAGTCCTCCTACTGAGGATAATGGAAGAGATGGTGGAAAAAGCCTGGATTCTTCATGACATTATTGAGACCACTGATCCAGCCCTGGAATGACCTACCTCTAGAGATCTTTTTATGTAAAATAATAAATCCTTATTGTTTCAGCCATTTTTTCGCTGAGTATTCTGTTATTTGCAGCCAAACGCATTTTAAAAGACACAGTATGGCTATTTCCATTTTATGCTACAAGATGTTTCATCGAACAAACTGGAAAATTAATTCATTGGCCACTGCAGTGGAAACAAAACATAGTTGCTTTATCATCTGTCTGAAATCATCCTTTGTGAAGTCCTTAAATTTTCAGCTTAGTATGTTTTCTCCTCACTATCCTTCAAGTGTGGATGATAACATCCTACAGCTGTAGTGTATGTACAACAGATAGTAACCTTACTTCCTACTATTTTTTGGAGCCCAGCTGCTAAAAGATTGGTCCTGATTGTCAGCCATTAGTCTTACTATTTGGCCAACACCCTTCCAGACAACTGACGGAAGTTCAGAGGCTGGTGTTCTCAGGCTGATATAACATATGAATCTAGGAATATGGTCTCTGACCATGATGATGCTACCAAGTTCATGGTTTAGGCAAGTTATGCAGAAAATGAAGGGCGCTTCTCAAGAAGACAAAACTCTAGTAATGAAAATTAGTGGTTGCCATAGATTTGGGTAGGGGATGCTATGACTATAAAGGAGTAGCAAGAGGGAGTTTTTAGGGATCGTGGAACTGTTCTGTGTCCTGATGGTGGTGGTAGTTGTAGTTAGGGGCTGTCAGTTCCAGCTCACAGTGACCCTCCTGCACCATCCTCATAACTGCTGCTATGCTTGAGCCCGTTGTTATAGCCACTGCGTCACTCCATCTCACTGAGGGTCTTCTTCTCTTCTGCTGACCATCTACATTACCAAGAATGATGTCCTTCTCCAGGGACTGGTCCCTCCTGATAACGTGTCCAAAGTATGTGAGAAAAAAGTCTCACCATTCTCACTTCTAAGGAGCATTCTGGTCATACTTCTTTCAAGACAGATTTGTTCATTCTTCTGGCAGTCCATGGTATATCCAATACTCTTCGCCGACATCATAATTCAAAGGCATTAATCCTTCAGTCTTCCTTATTCATTGTCCAGCTTCCGCATGCACATGATGCAATTGAAAATACCATGGCGTGGATCAGGCACACCTTAGTCTTCAAGGTGACATCTTTGCTTTTCAACACTTTAAAGAGGTCTTTTGCAGCAGATTTGCCCAATGCAACGCATGTTTTGGTTTCTTGACTGCTGCTTCCATGGGTGTTGATTGTGGATCCAAGTAAAATGAAATCCTTGACAACTTCAACCTTTTCTCTGTTTATCATGGTGTTGCTCATTGGTCCAGTTGTGAGGATTTTTGTTTTATGTTGGGGTGTAATCCATACTGAAGACTGTAGTCTTTGATCTTCATCAATAAGTGCTTCAAGTCCTCTACGCTTTCAGCAAGCAAGGTTGTGTCATCTGCATATCTCAGGTTCTTAATGGGTCTTCCTCCAATCCTGATGCCACATTCTTCTTGATATAGTCCAGCTTCTCAGATTATTTGCTCAGCATAAAGATTGAGTAAGGATGATGAAAGAATAGAACCCTGCTGCACACCTGATTTTAAACCACAGTATCCCCTTGTTCTGTTTGAATGACTGCCTCTTGGTCTAGGTACAAGGTCCACATGAGCACAGTTAAGTCTTCTGGAATTCCCATTCTTCACAATGTTATCCATAATTTGTTATCATCCACACAGTTGAATGTCTTTTTATAGTCAATAAAACACAGGTAAACACCTTTCTGGTATTCTCTGTTTTCAGCCAAGATCCACCTGACATCAGCAATAATATAACTTGTGGTGGTTACATGAATCTATATATGTGCTTATTCATAGAACTATACACCAAAAAAAAAAAGGTCATTTTACTGTATGATAATTTTAAAATTACGTTTATCCTATTAGAAAATGGTCCCTAACCCTGGTCTCAGGGGACATCTAGCTCAATTGGCATAACATAGTCTATAATGTTCTACAACTGACTGTGGTGAGTAGCCACTGGAGTCTTAAAAGCCTGCGAGTGGCCATCTAAGATATATCTACTGGTCCCATCCTGGCTGGAGCAAAGGAGAATGAAGAAGACAAAAAACACAAGGGAAAGATTTGTCCAAAGTACTAGTGGACCACAACTACCACAATCACCACCAGACTAAGCCTGGAACAACTAGATGGTTCCCGGTTACCAGCAACGACTGCCCTGGCAAGGATCACAATAGAGGGTCCCGGACATAGAGAGGGAAAGATGTAGAACAGAATTCAAATTCGAAAAGGAAGAAAGACCAGGTTTGCTGGTCTGACGGACATTGAAGAAGCCCCGAGAGTACCGCCCCCAGACACCCTTTTAACTCAGAACTGAGGTCACTCCTGAAGTTCACCTTTCAGCTAAGATCAGACAGGTCTACAGGGCCAACAATACACGCATGAGGGACGTGCTTCATAGTTCATTCATGTATATGAGACTAATGGGCATACTAGCCCAAAAGGAAGGACGAAAAGGCAGGAAGGGACAGGAAAACTGGATGAATGGAAACAGGGAACCTGGGGTAGAGAAGGGGAGAGTGTTGACACTTCGTGGGGTTGTCAGCCAACATCACAAAACAATTTGTATATTAACTGTTTAATGAGAAACTAATTAGCTAGCCTTACCAAAACAGTTGTCAGGTTGGGGAAAGAGATTATCTAGGTCTGATTGCTGCAATTGACAACAGTTGTTGGCTTCACCGGTAGATACGGAAAAGAACAGGGTTTCATGGAACAAAACTGTTATTTCTTAATTGCTGAGGCTTCCTCCCCAGTATTTTTTTGGACTGAGAATCAGAACAATTTATCTGGTTACAACATCTCCGGGCCAATGTGCCATGCCTGGTATCTGGAACAGCAAATACCGAAAAGCCTTTTTGAGTGCTTTTTGAGTGCTTTGAATTAGAACAAGCCGAGATGGAGTGACGAAGCCTGAGCTCTCAACTGCAGCATCATCTAACAAGTTAGGACAGCATGCTTGTTTGCATGAGGCTCCTGTCTTGAGAGTTTCATTGGAAGTGAACAGTCTCCACATCAATGGGAAGTTTTATTAACTAGGGTTTATTGGGTTCACGAAAACAGCTCTATTAGTTGACCACTCAAAAAGTTCTGCGGCCACAGACATCTTAGGTCACTACATCACCGAACAGAGCTCTGTCTCGGATGCTCTGTGGATGGCTTCTTAGCACAAGGAATGCATTCTCCTGAGAGCACACTGCAGCCTCCACATGGCCCTTAAGACACTGACCTCTTTGAAACTAGGGCTGCAAGGTTCAGTGACCTGGGGCGACTCCCACGTTCACAAATCCTTCTGAACTCTGGTACTCAGGAAGACTAAACGAAGAATCGTCGGGAGACCCAAAATAGAATCTGTTACATTCCAATCCTGTGAGATAATGCAGAATCTTGGGGAGGCATTAAGCAGGAAGACAGATAATCTGGGGCTCTGCTTAAAGTGATTTATTGGCTCCTAAAGACTCACAGACCACGGAAACGATTCTCTACTGTAAGAATATATTAAAATATATATACCTATTGGACTCTCTCAAACTGAAAATAATGGTTAGATCCTAGGATCAGGACTATAACCAGCTGGAGGAAAAAAGACATTTCTGACTCCCCAGCCTTCTTCCAGCCGACTCAGGTGCCATCAGTCTTCCAGCCGATGGAGAGACAGAGCCTCTCCATTTCAAGGTTTTTGTCTTTGAACGGTTTCTGTCTAAAACATAAAATAGCATCGACGGGGGTTTTCAATGGCCTTTAGTTTCACCCAGCCTTCTTCAGTTCACAGCGGGGAGAGTTTCCCATCTGGTGAGAGTGCTTGACCTCTGGAATCCGCAATATGTTACCCTCAAGGCAGTTGCCTTCTTCATAGGCTCTTGGAAATTAGCGCTGCATCTTCTGGGATCAACCACATCCTTGGAAGGCTGGCTGCAGCTCATCCAAGAAGCTTGGCCCCCATTCTGCCCTCTCCAGAGACAGCTGTGTGAAGGCTTCAGGAGCGATGACTCAGGCAGAGAAGGTCCTCTGTGGTCAGCGGAGCCCCAAATTTGTATAAGGTTTCACTTGAATAGGCATTGGTTTTAGCAGTTTGGCAAAAGTAGGAAAGAAATTCTAATTCCATGGGGTCAAATATCCCCTCTGAAAGTAAAACGGAGACAATTAACTGACTCATGGAAAGGATTCTGTGATAAACCTAATGCACTGGGGACACTTTCATAATCGTACCTCCTCTTCTCACCACTCATCTCCCCTGCGTGTCTCTGGAAAAACATAGTTTTCAAGGATTTAATAAATATTTCTTTGTTAGTGGCCCAAGTCAAAGCCTCTAGAGAAACTAGAATATTGTTTGAAAAATCCAGGGCCCTCAGTCCCAATGAAGCGTAGGAATAAAGAGAACAAAGGGAACAGGAAGTCTACCGGGGACAGCCAAAAGGCAACAGCACCCTGCATTTAGAAAGGATTAAGAGACATCAGACCAACAGGGATATTTGTATAAACTGGGAGTTTGTCAATATTAGGAGTTATTGTTGATTTGGTGTGATGACAAGAGCATTGTGGTTATGATTTTTTATTCAAATCAGACTAAATTCTCAAGTTATTTATGGGTGAAATGATGTAGCAATTACTTTTACATACTCCAGCAGGAAAAAAAAATTAATTAACAATGAAAAGGTGGTGGGGTGATAGATGAAACAAAATTAGCAAAATATTGCTACTCGTGAAGGCCGGATTTTATTACCTGGAGGTTCATTATACTACTTTTTCTTTGTGTGTGTTTGAAATTTTTCAAAATAAAAAGTAGAAAGGAAAAAGGAGTAGAAGGAAGAGACGAAGCCAGGCCCAGAAATGCTAGAGTCAGCCGGGGCTTCACTTAAAAAGAGCAGCTGGACAGAAGACTGGTAACACCAGTCTGCACGAAGAGAAGAGGCAGGTAGAGATTTCCATCCTCTCAATTGTATAGACTATTTGTGTAAGTTTTAAATGAGAATACATTAAAGGCTTTATATCAAGATGAGGTTTCTCCATTCTGCATCCCACTTTGGTGAGTGGCATCTGGGGTCTTAAACACTAGCAAGCGGCCATCTAAGATGCATCAATTTGTCTCAACCTACCTGGAGCGAAGGAGAATGAAGAACAACAAAGACACAAGGTAAACATGAGCCCAAGAGACAGAAAGAGCCACATAAACCAGAGACTCCATCAGCCTGAGACCAGAAGAACTACATGGTGCCCAGCTACCACTGACGACTGCCATAACAGGGAACACAACAGGGAATCCCTGATGGAGCAGGAGAGCAGTAGGATGCAGATCTCAAATTCTCATAAAATGACCAGACTTAATGGTCTGAGACTGGGGAGACCCCAGAGGTCATGGCCCCCCCCGACCTTCTGTTAGCCCAGGACTGGAACCACTCCCAAAGCTAACTCTTCAGACAGGGATTGGTCTAGACTATAGGACAGAAATGATACTGGTGAGGAGTGAGCTTCTTGGCTCAATTAGACACATGAAACTATATGGGCAGCTCCTGCCTGGAGGCGAGATGAGAAGGCAGAGAGGGACAGGAGCTGGTTGAATGGACACGGGAAATACAAGGTGGAGAGGAGGAGTGCACCATCACATTAAGGGGAGAGCAGCTAGGGTCACATAGCAAGGTGTAAGTTTTTATATGCGAGACTGACTTGAATTGTAAACTTTCACTTAAAACACAATAAAAAAAAAAGAAAAAAATGAGGTTTCTCAAATGAAGTCCAAGAACTACCTCTGTTCAGAATCAAGTGGGTTGACTGTTAAATGCAGATTCCTGGGCCAGAGCTATTAAAATCTCCAGGAGTGGGGCCTGGAAATCTGGATTTAAAAGACTCTAGTTATTACCTACACACTTTAACGTTTGGGACTGTACCAGTCTGTCACACTGACAGTCTGTTACTTTTGCACATAGGGAGGGATAAGGAGAAAATGTCCACTAAATTCTTATCAAATGTATGCAATAAACCTACAGAGCAGAGGTGGAACGAGTGGGATGGACACGTGCAAGGCAAGGCTGATGGACAGCCTGTTTGGATAAACCTCTGAGTCTGGTGGAGAAAGGGGACCAGAAGCAAGGGTGAGCAGCTCCCCTCCATGCCATGTGAGGGCCAGGCTCATTTTAAACAGGAGTTAAGCAATAAGGAGGATCAGACAACATTAGCTAAGGCGGAAAAAATGTATACCTATGGAAGTCCTCCAGAAAATGAGTGCAAGGTCTTAGAAGGCAGCTAGACTGAAGACAGAAAAAGTGGCAACGCAGATCATTTCAACAGACGTTTGGGGAGGATGCTATGTAGAAACAAAACAAGACGATCAGACAAAAAAGAAGAAACAAAAAGATTAGAAGAAAACAAGGGGAGAAAATGACAAAATCTGAGCCTGATGGAAACGTGTCAATCAGAGGTGAGTCAGGGTGTCATAAAGTCATAAGCGATTTCCAGGAAGAACTGTAAAACAAAATAAAATAAAGAATATAAAAGATGAACATTTTCCTTCATAGATGCTAGATGCTACATTCAAACATTTACCTGGATCTGGTTCCCTTTCCACTTTAATAAGTTATTATAGAATGTAATGAGGTAAAGTAAAATGAAGCTGCAGTAGGAAGGAGAATATAGGATCTTTCTTTTTATTTGTCCTGCATCCATTTGTGTAACAAAGTAAAACCCTATTATATTTACATAATGCTCTGTTTAGTATTGTTATTTTAGCACTTATCTTTCATTATTATTATTATTGTGGTGAATGTATGGAGATAAGTCAAAAAGTTTTCTACAAAATCATAGAAACCCTTATTAAACAAAAATATCTGAAGCTAACGTTTCTCGGCATATCCTCCATCTAGGTCTACATGCTTCTGAAGGTGGTCTTTCCATCTCTCTAACCTTTCCTGAAAGAATTCTAATGTCTTCAATTTCCACCACCTCAAAACGGCAGTTTTGGCATCCTTGAGGGGCTCAAATTGTGTTCCTTTTAAATGTTTTTTGGGTTTGGGGAACAAAAAGAAGGCTGAAGGGGCAAGATCAGGGCTGTAGGGTAAATGGGGTATGGTTTCCCAACAAAATTTTTGCAGGCCAGCCGTTGCTACCCTCAAAGAATAACAGGTGCATTGTCGTGATGGGAAAAAACTCCTCAGCACAACTTTCCTGGCCTTTTCTCACCACTGCAGTTGTCAGTTTTCTTAAAGCTTCTTCATGATTAGCCCTGCTGACTGGCCTGTGTCCTTTGAGAAAATCTATCAAGATTACCCATTTGGAATCCCAAAAAACAATCGCCAGGAACTTCTCAGTGGTCTTCCCCACTTTGGCTCAACTTTGAGGTGTTCCTGACCTCCCTTAAAATGCTCAATCCATCTAAAAACTGTTGTTTGATGTGGGGCAGCAGTCCCATAAATTTGTTGCAAAGCTTCAACGATTTGGGAAGATGTCTACTTGAGTTTTGTTAAAAATTTGGTATTAGCCCTCACCTCAAAATCGTTTTTTTCCATGGTACAAAAAGTATCCTTTTCTTTTTTTTGAAGGCACCCTAACAGTACTAAGACAAGTGTATTACTGAGAGACCTTGTCTGCAGCCCCCCACTGACGGCAGAGACATGTTTACACACGTTTTGCTTGGAATAAACCCGTGCATGTACGAACTGGAACCATAGCAGCAATGCTTTTTGACTTACCCTTACATATAGGTAGCAAAACATTTGTCATTTCAACAATCTTTACATGTACAGTACAGAGACATAATTATGTCCATCATGTTGTTCAACCATCACCATTAACCATTCCCAAATTTTCCATCACCCTTAACGGAAGCTCAGTGTTCCCTAAGCATTGTTTAGCACTTATAGCCAGATATGTCTGTATGTGTGAGCTGCAGAGCCTGGCTCTTATTTGCCCCTGGTTTCTCAAGGTGTGGCATCCAGACGGGATTTTATAAACATGTTGTTGTTGTTGTTAGGTGCCGTCAAGTCGGTTCCGACTCATAGCGACCCTATGCACAACAGAACGGAACACTGCCCGGTCCTGCTCCATCCTTACAATCGTTGTTATGCTTGAGCTCATTGTTGCAGCCACTGTGTCAATCCACCTCACTGAGGGTCTTCCTCTTTTCCGCTGACCCTGTACTCTGCCAAGCATGATGTCCTTCTCAGGGACTGATCCCTCCTGACAACATGTCCAAAGTATGTAAGACGCAGTCTCGCCATCCTTGCCTCTAAGGAGCATTCTGGCCTCACTTCTTCCAAGACAGATTTGTTCATTCTTTTGGCAGTCCATGGTATATTCAATATTCTCTGCCGACACCACAATTCAAAGGCATCAACTCTTCTTCGGTCTTCCTTATTCACTGTCCAGCTTTCACATGCATATGATGTGACTGAAAATACCATGGCTTGGGTCAGGCGCACCTTAGTCTCCAGGGTGACATATTTGCTCTTCAACACTTTGAAGAAGTCCTTTGCAGTAGATTTACCCAATGTGTCTTTTGATTTCTTGACTACTGCTTCCATGGTGATTGGAATGAGAAAGTTGGAAACAAAGAAGAAGGATCAGTAGTTGGAAAATATGGCCTTGGTGATAGAAACAATGCTGGAGATAGAACGATAGAATTTTGCAAGACCAACAACTTCTTCATTGCAAATACCTTCTTTCACCAACGTAAACGGCGACTATACACATGGACCTCACCAGATGGAACACACTGAAATCAAATTGACTACATCTGTGGAAAGAGACGATGGAAAAGCTCAATATCATCAGTCAGAACAAGACCAGGGGCCGACTGTGGAACAGACCATCAATTGCTCACATGCAAGTTCAAGCTGAAACGGAAGAAAATCAGAGCAAGTCCACAAGAGCCAAAATATGACCTTGAGTGCATCCCACCTGAATTTAGAGACCATCTCAAGAATAGATTGGACGCATTGAACACTAGTGACCGAAGACAAGCCGACTTGTAGAATGACATCAAGGACATCATTCATGAAGAAAGCAAGAGGTCACCGAAAAGACAAGAAAGAAAGAAAAGACCAAGATGGATGTCAGAGGAGACTCTGAAACTTGCTCTTGAGCATCAAGCAGCTAAAGCAAAAGGAGGAATTGATGAAGTAAAAGAACTGAACTGAAGATTTCAAAGAGCCTCTCAAGAAGACAAAGTAAAGTATTATAATGACATGTGCAAACAGCTAGAGATGGAAAACCAAAAGGGAAGAACACACTCGGCGTTTCTCAAGCTGAAAGAACTGAAGAAAAAATTCAAACCTTGAGTTGCAATAGCGAACGATTCCATGGGGAAAATATTAGACGACGCAGGAAGCATCAAAGAAGATGGAAGGAATACACAGAGTCATTATACCAAAAAGAATTAGTCAATATTCAATCATTTCAAGAGGTGGCATATGATCAGGAACTGATGGTACTGAAGGAAGAAGTCCAAGCTGCTCTGAAGGCATTGGCAAAAAACAAGGTTCCAGGAATTGATGGAATATCAATTGAGATGTTTCAAGAAACAGATGCAGGGCTGGAGGTGCTCACTCGTCTATGCCAAGAAATATGGAAGGCAGCTTCCTGGCCAACTGACTGGAAGAGATCCATATTTATGCCTATTCCCAAGAAAGGTGATCCAACTGAATGTGGAAATTATAGAACAATATTATTAATATCACACGCAAGCAAAATTTTGCTGAAGATCATTCAAAAATGGCTGCAGGAGTATATCGACAGGGAACTGCCAGAAACTCAGGCTGGGTTCAGAAGAGGATGTGGAACCAGGGATATCATTGCTGATGTTAGATGGATCCTGGCTGAAAGCAGAGAATACCAGAAGGATGTTTACCTGTGTTTTATTGACTATGCAAAGGCATTCGACTATGTGGATCATAACAAACTATGGATAACACTGTGAAGAATGGGAATTCCAAAACACTTAATTGTTCTCATGAAGAACCTTTACATCGATCAAGAGGCAGCTGTTTGGACAGAACAAGGGGATACTGATTGATTTGTTTAAAGTCAGGAAAGGTGTGCATCAGGGTTGTATTCTTTCAGCATACCTATTTAATCTGTACGCTTAACAAATAATCCAAGAAACTGGACTATATGAAGAAGAATGGGGCATCAGGATTCGAGGAAGACTCATTAACAACCTGCGTTATGCGGATGACACAACCTTGCTTGCTGAAAGTGAAGAGGACTTGAAGCCTTGCTAATGAAGATCAAAGACCACAGCCTTCGATATGGATTACACCTCAACATAAAGAAAACAAAAATCCTCACAACTGGACCAATGAACAACATCATGATAAACAGAGAAAAGATTGAAGTTGTCAAGGATTTCATTTTACTTGGATCCACAATCAACAGCCATGGAAGCAGGAGTCAAGCAGTCAATTTTATAAACATACATTTTGTTAATTAATTAAATGGGATCTCAGGACCGTCATACTGCCTATGCAAGTGGGTTTGTATAAATGAGGGTAACATATCACAACACCATTGATTTAAAGCAAATGGAGGTGGAGACTGAGGCAATAAAGGAAGATTAGGGTAAAAAAAAAAAAAATTTTTTTTTTTTTAGGGTAAGTACTGCAGAGAGTGAGGAGGAAGATGACAGTAAATCATTAGAGTTCCCAGCCCTTGAGCACTTTTGTCAGATCACAGAATACACCCACATTTGTGTTCGATCTACTAATAACCACAACCATTGTTAGTATAGGCGTTTCCTTTCCTCTCTCCTCGGCAAAATTTCTCTTAGTCTCAAAAAGAAACCAGTAGAACTAGTCAAAAGAGGCCACCAAGTCAGATGTAGAGAAGTCAGGCAGTAGAGACAAAAGAATTAGGATCAATTCTGTTCTTGGTTTTTGGGTTACTAACTTTGCATAGAAAATTAGATTTGAATTTCAAGTGAGGGTATTTGCTCCTGGTGGAAATTCCGGGCCTATGGTAAAAGGCTGAGCTTCTCCAGGTTCTACAAATTGGGAGGAATTTGTTTCAGCTGTCTGTAGAACCAAATGGCACAATTAGCACTTCTGAGAAACACTCAAGTAAAATTAGGAAAATTTACTTAATTTTGTTTATTGGGCTTTTATTTGGATAAACAAAGACATAGCTTAATTAAGACTGCCCCAGAGGCAGCAACAGTCTGCAGAGATGCTGCAAACAGTGGAGTGGCATTCACAGTGTTACCTGCGAGTCACCTCAAATCACTCTGGGACAAAACAGACTGATAAAATTGGGAAGTGCATCTGATGTGATATATGGCTTATGAAATTATTTTATATATATTGAGTATCAGAGAAAACACCAAGCGCTGGAAAGGATGAGGAGCACCCACACGTCTCATACATTGCTGGTAGGAGTGTTAAACTATTTTGAGCAATTATTTGGCAGGATTTTGGGCAGGGTTTGCCAAGGCTAAACTAAGTACAAGCTATGGCTGAGCAATTCCACTTCTAGGTATAAAGAAAAAACAGTTGCTGTCAAGTCAACTCTGACTCACCTTGACCCCGTGTGTGTCAGAGCAGAACTGTGCTCCTTAGGGAATTCAATGGCTGATTCTGTGGAAGGAGATCACCAGGGCATTCTTCTGAGGTGCCTCTGGGTGGACTAGAACCTTCAACCTTTCAGTCAGCAGCCGAGTGCATTAACTGTTTACACCACCCAGGGACTCCTTGGCTGAAAACACCAGGGTTATATTTTTCTAGTCCTTCGTACTAGAAGCAAGAGGAGGTCTTTCCAACTAATTCTAACGCAAAGTACGAGGAAAGGACTTTTATTGGCTCATCCCTAAACCAATCACTGTGGCTAGCAGAGTTGAGACAATCTGATCGGTCGCCCTGGGTCATATGCCTACCCCTACACTTAGAAGGGATGAAGGAAGTGGTAGGGGAGAAACATACTAGATAGCCAAAAATAGTGTTTTTCACAGATACTAAGTCCTGCCCTTTGAGATTGTTTCAGTATTTTGATTGCAACAGATAATACTGAGAACATCCCAAGGGTGTACCATTTACTCCTATAGGATTAGTTTCTTATGAAAAATTCATTAGAGTAAAATTCCTGGATCAAAGTATATCACACAGACATCCCTATGGTTCTTGCTACGTGTTGCCTTATTCCTTTCCAAGAAGACTGTGCCAAAGAAATAGCTTATTAAAGAAGTGACCATATTAAAATTTGCAAGTCCATTTTTTCATTAAGTATGTATTCAGGTTTTACAGTATGCCAAGCACTATATCCATCCACACGTATCTCACAGCCAAGAAGTCAGCAGTGTCCAAATCCAAACCCACCTGAGTGATTTAGCTACATCAATCCCAGCAGGAAGAGTACATGTCAAAAGACATTAAGTCTCTTTGGAAATCATGTGGATCTTTGTGGGTGAGCAAACAGTCTTTGAAGTGAATCTTTTCTAAAATGATTTCAGTTATTTTCGGATACCCAAATGATTCCTTTTTATTAAAAAACATTCTTCAAATTAGCCATACAGATACAATCTAAGTAGTAATTTGAGGCATCACCACCCACCAGGTAGTTTCTTCATTTTTCTGAGCTTTCTCATCTTGGGATGAGAACACCTGCCAAACTCATGCCTCAGGGCCACTGAGGGGATCGAATGTGGTCACCAAGGGGACAAGGGAACTTAGGTGCTTAAAAAGTGATAGAAGCTTCAGAAGAGCCAGTGTGCTGAACATGATAGGGTGTCAAAACGCTGACAAATTTTAAACTGTAAGTCATGATATGAATGCAAGGTATTAACATGACCTGTAGTGTTACAATAGCCAGCTCTTTTTTTTTTCATATAAATATGGTACAAAATTATAACTGTGGAAAATACAGCTGGGTTTTGAAATTCTGTCACCACCTTTATGAAAACATAAGGAAAAAATTTCTGAAATACCTATTCCTTTAATTAGAAGCGCTTGTTAGATTGTCTTAGTCATCTAGTGCTGCTATAACAGAAATACCACAAGGGATGGCTTTAACAAAGAACAATTTATTTTCTCACCGTCTAGTAGGCCAGAAGTCCAAATTCAGGGCATCAGCTCCAGGGGAAGGCTTTCTCTCTCGGTCGGCTCTGGAGGAAGGTCCTTGTCATCAATCTTCCCCTGGACTAGGAGCTTCTCTGCACAGGAACCCTGGGTCCAAAGGATGCACTCTGCTCCCGGCACCGCTTTCTTGGTGGTATGAGGTCTCCAACTCTCTGCTTGCTTCCCTTTCATCTCTTGCAAGATAAAAGGTGGTGCAGGCCACACCCCAGGGAAACTCCCTTTACACTGATCAGGGATGTGACTTGAGCAAGGGTGTTATTACATCCCACCTTAATCCTATTTAACCACATGCAGAGATTATGAATTTCTAACACATGGGAAAATCACAAAGTGGAGGACAACAACACAATACTGGGACTCATGACCTAACCAAGTTAACACATATCTTGGGAGGACACAATTCAATCCATGATAGGTTATGACCACTTATATTTAACATATAGATGGAATGATGATTTAATTAAAAAAAAAAAAAGAGATGAATTCACAGAGTTGCTTACTTCCCTTCAGATTTGAGTTACATTAATGGGCAATAATTTACCATATGAGGTATGAATAACCGGGCATGTGAATTATATTCAGGTTTTAAAGCACTGGCTAAACATTTTCAGGCTTAGAATCATAGTCCCCCATCCCATGCCCCATAACTGAAAACAGATCATTTAGTTCAACTGCCTCATTTTACAGACCATTTCAGTTTCACTGCTTAGGCAGAAACTTTCAATATATGCTTCCAATTGGTTAATACGCATCTACTGCAAAAGAACATGTTTGTTTAATTCTCCTTGGCAATGTTGTGTTTTTCAAAGATGCATAAGTTGGGGAACCATTACAACTATTATGGAGCAATCCCAAGTGTTCAGGAATATATTTTCCTCATATAATCACAAGATGTAAAATACTTGGCATTGACACTGAAAGGTTCCTGAAATGCTTTATGAATGAAGGTCTCATTAACCTCTAAAATGCATTCACAGTTATTTGGTTGCATTACAAGTTGTGGTGGGAATGGAAATTCTGGGATCTCAATCCTATTGATCAATTAATTATCAACATATGGTTCAAATCTCTGCAGATTGTTGGGACCAGTGAGCTGTCTAGAAACTTCTTTCTGGTCCTTGCCACATCATTTACACTACTTTCAAATGGCTTCAGTTGACTAAGAGCCAAATTCTAGCAGAAAAGATTAATTAATAGCTTAATTACCATCTTCTGCTAAATGGCATTTTGTTTAACTCATGCTTTAGGATTTCAACACCAGTGTTGACATATGCAAATGTTGGCTAAGGTTGCTTTCCTGGTAAGAAATAGAAGGCTTAGGAAATTCAAATGGTATTGAAACGGTACCCAAACACAGTACCATTTTTTGTCACTGATGACCTCAAATCAAAGTAAAGAAACGATTACAATCGTACATTTGAAGAGGAGACAAAATTCATGACTTAGCTAATTGTTCTTCCTATGATATTAGATACGTTCTTCAGAAGTGAATAAAGCAAGTGACAAGTGACTCTAAGTTCTATCACCATTTTGATTAAAATACAGCTTGGAAGAACATTTTCTTCTAATGCAAATTTGATCACTAAATTGTTCTGAGGCCTTGAGCGGTTCACTACACTTAATTTAGAGGGGGCCACATGGCACGGCACAAAACGCAGAGGCTTTGGAGCTGGACTGAGCTGGGTTTGAGTCTTGATGTCATCTCTTCATTTGTTGACTCTGGTCACTTATTTGATCCTTCATTGAACATTTATTGAGCACCATCTATGTCAGACATTGCCTGGGAAGTAGAGATAGAAACCTACAGAAATAAATCAGACGTGATATTTGCCCTCAAGGAACTTATATTTAGTAGCAAGAGATAGTCAAGCAACAAGTAAACCTATAAAATGGGAGTTAATTAAACCTACAAAATGGAAGTGCTGTGAAGGTCAAGGATTAAGTGAGAACATGTATACAGTATTGACACTATCCCTAGCCTGAAACAGGCACTCAACAAATTTAATCTTTATTATTTACCTGTTCAAGGATTTCTGAGTGCCTAAAAAAAAAAAAAAAAAATTTTTTTTTTTAATAAGTTCATTCTTCTTACATATATGCACATTTTGGACATGTTATCAGGAGGGATCAGTCCCTGGAAAAGGACATCATGCTTGGTAAAGTATAGGATCAGTGAAAAAGAGGAAGACCCTCAACGACATGGGTTGACTCAGTGGCTGCAACAATGGGCTCAAGTATAAAAACGATCATGAGGATGGTGCAGGACTGGGCAGTGTTTCGTTCTGTTGTGCATGGAGTTGCTATGAGTCGGAACCCAGTCAACAGCACCTAACAACACAACAATAAGTTCATGGCACTATATTGGGTGTTGAACAGAAGTCAGAGTAGTGCAAACCATAGTCCAGCTTTCAAGAGTTACAATATAAAAAGTCGGAGAGGGAAGAGCAGAAACTAGTGTTTCAAGTACACAGATATCTCCAGCACAAAGTAGTATGGGATAAATGCCAGTTACATCCTACAAACTAAATGCCATGTAACTGGAGTAGGGAGTCAATAAGAACTAGATAAATGGATTGCAACAGTAATGGCCATGATGAAATCAGCTGCTATGCCAGTGAGCTTACCCTTCAACAGATGTACATGAATTTCTCCAGTAAGGCTCACTCACTCAAGTATCAGAGGAAAGAAAGCAGACCATGGGATGACCTAGAATTAGCAGTCAGTCCAACAAACATGAGAGACAGTCAAAGGCTCAAGAGGAGCAAGAGGGGTCAACTGGTGAGCCCTGCTAGGGAGACAAGAGAAATCAGAAGATTATGGACTATGAAGATAGGGAAGGGTGGGAGAATAGGGGTCATGGAGGGAGGGAGGAAGGGAGGAGTATGTTCAGTAGGAGAGAAGGAGTGGGCAAGATCAAAGAATAGAAGTTTGTGGTCACAGAGAGGAAACTCAGAATCTTGAAATATAACCTGTAACTGTCTCAAGTGGTAACCTCAAGTGTCTGCCCAGTTGTGGCAGACAAGAGATGTGTCACTCAGATCTTCCTTCAAGAAAGGACGAGACACCCAGCTTTGAGGAGTGTGGTTACCTGACAGCCTCCAACTGTTAGCTCCTTCCAGATCTGCTCAGCACTGGAGCCAAGGCCATGCTCTTCACAGGGCAGTCCCCGACCAATGACTGAGCAAGGTGATGGTACATGGTACTTACCATTCCCACCCAACGAAGACTCTCAAACTGGCTACCTCGCTCTGGTGCTCCCTGCTGGGCTAGCAGAGAAAGCACTGCAGTCAGATGACTTCCGTTGCTCAATCCTGCTTAATAACCCCACTCCCTTTTTTTCTTTACAGGTGTCACTCCCTCCAAAAAATTTTTGCATTCCCAACTCCATTTCAGTATCTGCTTCCTGGAGAACTCACCTATAGAGCGTTTATCTTCTCTCTTTTTTTAATTTTGTCACATACATTATCTCATTTTATCCTCATAGTAATCCAGTTGGTAGGGATAGAGACACCACCTATGTGCTTCATTTTGCAAACAGAAAAACCGAAATCCAGAACACTGTGCTTATAGCTGTTTTGTGCTAGAGCTATTTCCCCTTCCTCCAAATATCTTCTGAGCCCAGTGCGGTGCTCTTTACCTTATTGATATTAAGAGGAACGACTGACAACAAAAAGTGCTAAAACAAGCCCTAATTGTATATCTGCCAAGCTTTGAGGAATTGGCACAAAGCTGAAAAGTAGTAATGTTACAATAGAGAAAAGCAATCTCATACTTAAATTATTCCACCTTGATTAAAGAAGAGAATTATAAAGTGTAAAATTTTTTTATTTGTACCCACTCTCATTGTAAGACTTCCTTGTGTGTATGTTTAGGACAATCTTAATGCCAGTCAGAGAATTTCAGGTGTTCCTTTGCTATCATCAGATCAGAGCAGAATCAAGTAATTTCCACATCTAATGGAAACGCATAACCCTCTTTTGAAATCACCCTTGCTATTTTACAGAAATTATTTCTTTATGGTAATTGTTTCTTTGCTGAAAGTCTGCTAATCATTTTTTCTTTCCCTTCTTTATTTTCTGAAATAACTTTTGAACTAATAAAACACAAAACAAATTCATGTTTTAAATAAAATTTGAAAAATACGGAAAAGCATACAGACGGCAATAAGTCATTCATAATGCTATTGCTATGAGTATTCTGGTTTCGGATCATTCTAGTCTTTTACCTGTGTGTGCTCATATGTACAGTCATCCACTAGCCCTTACACCACATCCCACCCCTAGGTATGGAAGCTGTGAATGTACTTCAACCCAGGAAGATCATGCAATTCAAAGGCCCTTGAAATAGACCGGTGGTGAAGTCAGTGAAATCCACCTTTTACTCCCCAAGTGTTTAGCAATATAAAACCTTTTAAATCTCTTCTCAGATCTCAGAGTTAGAGTTTAAACTCAATTCTTTCATGTTTGCTTTTGTTGCCAAATTCTTAGATGCTGCTCCTGTGGTCCTTGATTGAAGGAAAAGCATCCGGCAGCTGACAGGTGCAACTTTGGCCTAACGAAGAAAGGGGCACTCCTGGGAATAGATCCTGATCATGGAGGACCCCACTCCCCTATCTCTGAGGTCTTGTTCTGAAGCCCAGGTTGAGCCAGACTGGATCCCTAAAATGAACCTGGACCAGAATGAATCCCCCTGGGAACTTCAGGCTCCAGAACAAACCAGCTGTGGGGAGCCAAGCTTTGAACAAGAACCATGCCTGGCTGACCCTGTCCAGTGATGATTCATTGAAGGGTAAAGTCCCATTTGCTTGAAATTCAGCAGTAGATGTCTCTCTTCCTGTATGTTACTCACACAATGGCATGTGACTGGAAAAGCTTTGTCCCATAATGTAATACACCACGTGCTTTTATGTCACACAAAGATGTGTGTCTGGACATTCCAAAGGTAGTTAAGTCATAAAAAAGTTCTTTCTTTACAATATTTTAAAATTTGATATAATAAAAAGAATATGAAATCAAATGTATGTAATTAGTGAAAGCAGCTGGTGAAATACAACAGAGCATCCATGGGTTCAAAAGCGCATGTTGATAAAAGGTGTCCCAAGTAGCCTTCCTAAAAGTGCATTATTTCCCAAGTTGCCCCTGGGAAGGGGACCTGGCCAGTCCCTGGGTTTTTTAAGGGACAGGAGGAGCCTGACAGCCAACTTGTTCCAACTGCTCCCCATTGGAGTTACATGAGTGCCACCTAGTGTCATTTGTTAAAGTTGAAGGGGTCTGGATAGACCATCTAGTTCATTTACCTCACCTGAGGAAGCTGACTGGTGCCCTAGTGGTGCGGTGGTTAAGAGCTGAGGCTGCTAGCCAAAAAGGTTGGAAGTTTGAATCCACCAGGTGCTCCTTGGAAACTCTATGCGGCAGTTGTACCCTGTCTTATAGGGTCACTATGAGTCGGAACTGACTCTGTGGCAATGGGTTTGGTTTTCTCCAGGAATTGTTCCCTCCTGATAACATGTCCAAAGTACACGAGACGAAGTCTTGCCATCCTTGCTTGTAAGGAGTACTCTGGCTGTACTTCTTCCAAGACAGATTCGTTCAATCTTACGGCAGTCAATATTCTTTGCGAACACCATAATTCAAAGGCATCAGCTCTTCTTTGGTCTACCTTATTCACTGTCCAGCTTTTGTAAGCATACGAAGGGACTGAAAATACCATGGCTCGGATCAGGTGCACCTTAGTCCTTAGAGTGACGTCTTTTCTTTTTAACATTTTAAAGAGGTATTTTGCAGCAGATTTCCCAGTGCAATATGTCATTTGACTTCTTGACTGCAGCTTTCATGGGCGTTAATTGCGGATCAAAGTAAAATGAAATCGTTGACAACTAATATTTGCTCCATTTATCATGATGTTTCTTATTGGTCCAGGTGTGAGGATTTCTGTTATCTTTATGCTGAGATGTAATCCACACCCAAGGCTACATCTCTGATCTTCATCAGTAAGCGCCTCAAGTCCTCTTTACTTTCAGCAAGCAAGATTGTGTCATCTGCATATTGCAGGTTATTAATGAGTCTTTCTCTAATCCTGATGCCATTCTTCATATATTCCAGTTTATCAGATAATTTGCTCAGCATACAGATTGAATAAGTATGGTGAAAGGATACAACCCTGATGCACACCTTTTGTGGCTTTAAACTATGCAGAGCTGCCTTGTTCTGTTCGAATGGCTGCCTCTTGGTCTACGTACAGGTTCTGCATGAGCACAATTAAGTGTTCTGGAATCACCGTTCTTCACAATATTATCCATAATTTGTTATAATCCACACAGCCAGATGCTTTTGCATAGTCAATAAAACACAGGTAACCATCTTTCTGGTAGTCTCTGTTTTCAGCCAAGATCCATTTGACATCAGCAATGATATCCCTTGTTTCACATCCTCTTCTAAATCCAGCTTAAATTTCTGGCAGTTCCCTGCTGATGAACTGCTACAACCATCTTTGAATGATCCTCAGCAAAACTTTACTTGTATGTGATATTGATGATATTGTTTGATAAGTTCTGCATTCTATTGGATCACCTTTCTTTAGAGTGGGCACAAATATGGATTTCTTCCAGTTAGTTGGTCAGGCAAGCCGTCTTCCAAATTTCTTGGCATAGGCCAGTGAGCACTTCCAGCATTGCATTCATTTGTTGAAACATCTCAATTGGTATTCTGTCAATTCTTAGAGCCGTTTTCCACCAATGCTTTCAGTGTAGCCTGGACTTTTTCCTTCAGTACCATCAGTTCTTGATCATATGCTATCTCCTGAAATGGTTGAACGTCGACCAATTGTTTTTGGTACAGTGACTCTGTGTATTTCTTCCACCTGCTTTGATGCTTCCTGCCTCATTCAATATCCCCCCCCCAAAAAAAAAAAACCCAAACCCATTGCTGTTGAGTCGACTCCAACTCATAGTGATCCTATAGAACACAGTAGAACTGCCCCATACGGTTATCAAGGAGCACTTGCTGAACTCAAACTGTCAACCTTTTGGTTAGCAGCCATAAATCTTAACCACTACACCACCAGGGTTTCCACAGAATCTTGCAAAATTGCAACTCAAGGTTTGAATTTTTTCTTCAGTTCTTTTAGGTTGAGAAATGCTGAATGCATTTTTCCTTTTTTATTTTCTAACTCCAGGTCTTCACATATTTCACTATAATACTTTACTCTGTCTTCTCGAGCTGCTCTTTGAAATCTTCTGTTCAGCTTTTTTACTTCTTCGTTTCTTCAATTTGGTTTAGATGCTCTACAATCAAGAGTAGGTTTCAGAGTCTCTTCTGACATCCATTTTGGTCTTTTCTTTCTTTCCTGTCCCGAATAACAGCAGAACATTGGATATAGTGCTGGAATATGGGCCCCTCAGGTCAGAAGGCACTCAAAATACAACTGTTGAATAGCTGCCTCCTCAAAGTAGAGTTGATTTTAATGAGGTGGATGGAGTAAAGCTTTTGGGACCAACATTTGCTGAGGTGGCACAGCTCAAAATGAGAAGAAACATCTGAAAACATCCATTAATAATCAGAATGTGGAATGTATGATGTATGAATCTAGGAAAATGGGAAGTCATCAAAAATGAAATGGAACAGTTGAATATCCTAGGCATTAGTGAGTGAAATGGACTGGTATTGGCCATTGTGAATCAGACAATCACATGGTCTACTATGCCGGGATGATAAATTGAAGAGGAATGGTATCACATTCATTGTCACAAAAAACATTTCAAGATCTATCCTGAAGTACAATGCTGTCAGTGATAGGATAATATCCATACAGTTACAAGGAAGACAAGTTAATGACTATTATTCAAATTTATGTACCAACCACTTACACCAAAGATGAAGAAATTGAAGTTTTTACCAACTTCTGCAGTCTGAAATTGATCAAACATGCTATCAAGATGTATTGATAATTACTGGTGATTACAATTTGAAAGTTAGAAACAAAGAAGGATCATAGTTGGAAAACATGGCCTTGGTGATAGAAATGATGCAGGAGATCACATAATAGAATTTTGCAAGACCAATGACTTATTCATCGCAAACACTTTTTCTCAACAACATATAGTCTCCATGGCGACTATACATGTGGACCTTGCCAGATGGAATACACAGGAATCAAATCAACTACATCTGTGGAAAGGGACGATGGAGAAGTTCAATAGCATCAGTCAGAATAAGCCCGGGGCCAGCTGCAGAAGAAACCATTAATTGCTCATACACAAGCTCAAGCTGAAGCTGAAGAAAATTAAAACAAGTCCACAAGAGCCAAAGCACGACCTTGAGTATACCCATTGCTGTAGAGTTGATTCTGACTCATGGTGACCATATAGGACAGAATGGAACTGCCCCATAGGGTTTCCAAGGAGCGGCTGGGAGATTCAAGCTGCCAACTTTTGGGTTAGCAGCCAAGCTCCCAACTACTACAGACCACCTCGAGAAAAGATTTGACGCATGAAACATTAATGACCAAAGACCTTGACATCGAGGACATCATGCATTCAAAAGCTATGCATATTTTAAATGTTGATAACTACTTCCAAATTCCCTTTCAGAAATGTTGTACCAATTCACTTCCTGTAAGCAGCATATGAGGGTACCCACTGCCATTCCCCAACTCCTGACTGGCCATCTCTCATCTTACAGAAATAACCAGAATCAGAACTTAACAGGATTCATATCCTTAGACCTAAGCCTTCTTCTAGGCTACAGCCCTATTTCCCTATTTGCATCAAGCCTCTATTCCCAACTTATCCTCCTCTTCAGGGCCCTGGCCACTTTTATCTGAACCACCTTCTCTAGACTCTCATATCTAATCAGGAACTGTGTTTGTCAATATTTATCCTTCCACAGTCTTTCTCACTTTCATTACTTTTCTTCCAGCTTTATGGCTAATATCCCAGTTTAGGATCTTACTGACTCTTACCTGATCTCCCTGCCTCTAGTCTTTTCCACCTTTAATCCACCCTGAACCTACATCCCCATTCATCTTTGTAAAACACTCCTTGGGTCATAGCTTTCTCCTATTCAAGAACCTGCAATGGCTTTCCATTCCCTGCCAAATTCTGAGTCATTTCTCCCAACACCCCTGTAAAGGAATTCTCCTCTCCAGCCAGACTAGTCTACTCTCCCAATCACCAACATGTCTTGTGGTTTTCTGCATTTGACTATATCATGGCATCCTGAAAGTTCTTTCCCATAGTCCCTATGTGAAGACTTATATCGAAGTAAGTCGTGAAGATACCTGGGGAAAGAGCTTTCCAGATGGAGGGAATGGTAGAAGTGTAGATTATGTAGGGCCTTGTAGAACATTGTAATGACTGTGACTGCGCAAAAATGAAGCACTATCACTATATAGGAAAATAGGCTTTGTCTCTGCTGACAGATTATCACCAAATACTTTGTACAAACCAATGGTTTTTTAAAATAATATTTTTACGGCAGGAAGAGATAACTTTGCTTCAGGCTAAAAACGATGGCATAAGATTTTGCTTCTTCAAGTAAGGATTTCATTAAGCAGAAGCACAATTTGGATTCTTGAGAAATTGCACTTACTCACGGTAATTAAATAAGAACCTGAAGTAATGCTCTGCCTTTTCCTCATAGTCCTTATATGTTGTTGTTAGGTGTCATTAAGTTGATTCAGACTCATAGAAACCCTATGTATAACAGAACAAAACACGGCCTGGTTCTGTGCCACCCTCACAACCATTGCTATGTTTGAGCCCATTGTTGCAGCCACTGTGTAAATCCATCTTGTTAAGGGTCCTCCTATTTTTTCACTGACCCTCTACTTTACCAAGTGTGATGTCCTTCTGCAGGGATTGGTTCCTCCTGATAACATGTCCAAAGTACACGAGACAAAGTCACACCACCCTTGCTTCTAAGGAGCATTCTTGCTGTACTTCTTCCAAGACAGATTAATTCATTCTTCTGACAATCCATAGTATATTTAACATACCAATATAACTATACATAACCATGAGAGTTACATAGACCTATATATATATGTATATATAAAAGCCCATTGCCATCAAGTCAATTCTGACTCATAGCAATCCTACAGGACAGAGCAGGAGTGTCCCACAGGGTTTCCAAGGAGTGGCTGGTGGATTCAAACTGCAGACCTTAACCACTAAGCTCTTAACCACTGTGCCACCAGGGCTCCGTATGTTTATATATGTGTGTACACATATATACAAAAAAACAAAAAAACAACCCATTGCCGTTGAGTGGATTCTGACTCATAGTGACCTTACAGGACAGAGCAGCACTGCCCCATAGGGTTTCCAAGGAGTAGCTGGTGGCTTTGAACTGCCGACCTTCTGGTTAGCAGCCAAACACTTAACCACTTTGCCACCAGGGCCCCCCCCCCCACATATATATACACATGTATATATGAATATAACTATATATAACTATGAAAATTATTTATAAACTATACAAAAAAACAAAACCAAAGCTGTCACTGTCGAGTCAATTCTGACTCATAGTGACCCTAAAGGACAGAGTAGAACTGTCCCACAGGGTTTCCAAGGAGTGCCTGGTGGATTCAAACTGCTGACCTTTTGGTTAGCAGCTGTAGCTCTTAACCACTATGCTACCACAGTTTCCATAGAACCATATAGATATATATTTATATGAAAAAGATTATATGAAAAAGAATGTGGCATCAGGATTGGCAGAAGACTCATTAATAACCTGCAATATGCAGATGACACAACCTTGCTTGCTGAAAGCAAAGAGGATTGAAGCACTTGCTGATGAAGATCAAAGACTACAGCCTTCAGTATGGATTATACCTCAACATAAAGAAAACAAAAATCCCCACAACTGGACCAATAAAAAACATCATGATAAATGGAGAAAAGCTGGACGTTGTTAACAATTGCATTTTACCTGGATCCACAATCAACGCCCATGGAAGCAGCAGTCAGAAAATCAAAAGACACATTGCACCGGGCAAATCTGCCGCAAAAGATCTCTTTAAAGTGTTAAATAAGCAAATATGTCACTTTGAGGACTAAGGTGCACTTGACCCAAGCCATGATATTTTCGATCACCTCATATGCATTTGGAAGTTGGCCAGTTAAGAAGGAAGACCGAAGAAGAACTGATGCCTTTGAATTATGGTGTTGGCAAAGAATATTGAATATACCACAGACTGTCTTAGAAGAAATACAGCCAGAGTGCTCCTTGGAAGTGAGGATGGCCGAGACTTCTTCTTACGTACTTTGGACATGTTATCAGGAGGGACCAGTCCCTGGAGAAGAACATCATGCTTGGTAAAGTACACAGTCAGCAAAAAAGAAGATTCTCAGTGAGATGGACTGATACAGTGGCTGTAACAGTGGGCTCAAACATAACAATGATTGTTCTGTTGTACATAGGATAGCTATGAGTCAGAACTGACTAGACGGCGCCTAACAACAATATATGTATTTATACATATAGAGAGAGAGAGAGAGAAAGAGTTCTATATATAACTCTCATGGTTACATATAATTAATAATCTGATATGTCTTCTTTGACTTATTTTTATCAGTAATACAAACATGACAATCATTTCTACCATTAAACAGGTGGTTCTTAAGTCACAAAAACAGAAAACTACTTGCATATTTGGTTCACTTTACGGATTCATGTATGTGGATTTCATATTCATTCATTGCTAATTTATAGGGTTGTTGGAAGATTAAATGAGTTAATGTGTTTAGAACAATGTATGGCACATAGTGCTATATAGGTATTTATACTAGTAATGTTATATTAAATGTATATTAGCCATTCATTTATTTATTTATACAATAAATTTTTCATGGACCATGACAAGCACTGGGAATTTAAAGACATATTAAGCTGTTTCCAAAGATCTCATAGTCTAGTGGAGAAAACAAATATATATAATCACATAATTAAAATACAGTGTGATAAATCCAATAATCAAGGTATATTTAAAGGGCAGTAATAGCAAGAAACAGAAGTGAATAATTATGCTTAGGAGAGAGGGTTACAGAGAAAATGATGCTCAAGCCATATGGCTAGGAGCAACCAGTTAAGGAAGATCAGTAAAACATAACAAAGCAGAATAAATAATTTTAGCTAAGACATAAAGTCATGGAGCATCAGGGCATATCTGGGGCCTCAGAATGGCTAAAGCATGTATTATTAAGAAAGAAGGTAAATGCTTTAAGATGAGCTGGAGCATGAAGTATTGTGTCAGTGGTAAGGAATTTGGACATTCTTTACAGAGCATGAAGAAACATTGAAGGATTTTAAGTAAAATTTCCATTTTAGAAAATGTAGAGCAAGAAGCACAAATTCAAATGCCTCCAATGACCAAGCAAGTAATAACTGTGTAAACTGGGTCTCCTCCAATGTGACAGAGAGTGTTGGAGGTGACAAACTAGAGTGTAAAGACATTAAAACGATTGAAAACAACAACAAAATAGAAAACTGCTTGGTGTATTCAGCCTGAGGGCTGCCAGTGTGAAACTCTGGTGTAGAGACTGTGTTGACTACATGGGGAAAAGAGTGGAAGGAGGTGGAGATTAATAAACAAATCCCTTCTATAAAAGATAATGAGGAACAGAAACATGAGAAAAGCTGTAAGGGTAGAAAAGAAAGAACTTCCTTGAAAATATTTAGGGAGGAAAAAAGTGATATGCTCTGATGACCAATTATACAGAAAGAAGCTAGAATAATTCCCACATTTCTGGCTTAGGTGACTGCGTATATGATGAAACCATTCACCTCTACAGAAACAGCAGGTAGAGACTGGAGTGCAGGTAGGGATAGTGAGTTCAGTTTGGAAAATGTTGAGTTGAGTGTTTGTGGGTCATCCAAGAGCAAGTCCCAGTCAGTAGCTGAATTTGTAGATCCAGGGCAAAAAAGAAAAGTGACGGTTAGAATACAGATATGGGAGTCTTCAGGATATAGGTGGGAATTAAAACCGGAGAAGAGAAGTAGTCAATATTGTCCAGAAAAAAATATACAAGCAAAATGCAGAGGAGAAATTTTTTATCTAAACTTTTGATGCTTTTGCATCTATCTTTATTTTTATATTCATAATTTCCTAAGAAATCCTCATAGCTGCACCAATAAGCAACATCATGATAAATGGAAAAAAGATTGAAGTTGTCAAGGATTTCATTTTTCTTGGATTAACAATCAAAGTCCATGGAAGCAAGAGTCAAGAAATCAAATGAAGCATTGCGTTGAGCAAATCTGCTGCAAAAGACCTCTTTAAAGTGTTAAAAACCAAAGATGTCACTTTAAAGACTGACATGTGCCTGACGCAAGCTATGGTGTTTTTAATCACCTCACATGCATGCGAAAGCTGGACAATAAATAAGGCACACTGAAGAATAGATGCCTTTGAATTAAGGTCTTGGTAAAAAATATTGAATATACCACGGACTGCCAGAAGAACGAACAAATCTGTCTTGGAAGAAGTTCAACCAGAATATTCCTTAGAAGTGAGGAAGGTGAGACTTCATCTCACATACTTTGGACAAGTTATCAGAAAGACCCAGTCCCTGGAGAAGAACATCATGCTCAGAAAAGTAGAGGGTCAGTGAAAAAGAGGAAGACCTTCAATGAGATGGACTGACACAGTGGCTGCAAACAATAGGCTCAAGCATAACAACGATTGTGAGAATGGTACAGAACCGGGTCGCTATGCATCGGAACTGACTCAATGGCACCTAACAACAGTATCCTAAGAATTTCTTTTACTTAATTTTGCATTGCTTTGATGTAATTTTGAAATGTAGAAATGACAGTGATAAGCCATAAAATTTAGCATAGGCATTACAGAAATCAAGGAGCCCTGGTGGCATGATAGTTAAGTGCCCATCTGCTAAATGAAAGAGTGACAGTTCTAACCCACCAGAGGCTCCACAGGAGAAAAGACCAGGCAATCTGATCTCATAATGAGTACAGCCTAGAAAACCCTATGGGGCAGTTCGACTCTGTCGTATGGGATCACTATGATTTGAAATTGACTTGATGACATGCAACAACATTAGAGAAATCAGCCTGTAAATGACATATTCATGGAAATTGTACACCTATATTTTCTACCATATTGTTAAAGCATATATCATGTAATTCCTTTGTAACCAATTACCTTAGATGATTATTTGCTTTTTGTTTGGCAAGACATATGCCTAAAAGGAAGGGTATATGGGACCAACGGAAGCAACTATACATAAAGAATAGCATTACCATTGTCTAAGGATACTGTGTTCAGATTGCATCTGTGTGTGTCCCCTCAATGGTGTTAATTCACAAAAGTAAGTTATGTTTGAAAAAAATTAAGCTTAGTTCCAGCTAACATTCTGTTTCCAACCAGGAGTGACTCAGCCCCAATAAGAGGCTTTTGCCTAGATCACTGAGGAACAAATCTGGGAAGAGGAAGGTGTAGAACAGGCTCCCATATTAAAGCATCACCATCCCAAACCCAAGAATGGGTCAATCCCTATGCCAACATTTACTTTGGGTCCATCTCCATAACCTATTAAGAGTTGACTTCAATTAGTAAAGACAACTACTAGAGGATAACGGGGAAATATAGTTTCCAGCTCTTTTTTAAAATCACTGTTTGCTCAACACTATTAAATGAATTAAAAGCAGATGTTAAAATTGCTGCCAACTGTTCACTTGTCATCTGTGAATGGAAATTAGCTTAGTTTGTTCGTCATTAAATTAAATGTTAGGCTTCAGTAGTTTAAAGAGTCTTGTAGTGCAGGTCCTGGTGGGGTATTAAAGTTACAAAATATTGAAGTAATTTCAGTAATTGTGAATACGTTTGTCCTTGAATGATAACAAGGAAAATTTCTGGGAAAGTTTAGAATTCTGAAACTCCCACAAGATATCTGAAAAAACAAAAGTAAGTATTTGCTATTCAATTCAATGAGAACTTTTGGGCACCATCTCTATTTTTTGTCCTCGCAGTTGCCATTCTCAGAGTTAATACAAGATGTTCTGCGGCTCAGTGGCCAGATGAGAGGACCTGACGATAAAGGCGTTACAAGTTCAGAGGAGGCAGAGCTCGAGGAAGGCTGAGATAATATGGGCAGGATCTCAGGGGTGAGTCGATTAGACATTGAAGAACGTGCAGATTTTGTCACATGTGTACCTCACGTGACAGCCAGCATCCAAACGGCCCCCTGTGATTCTCACTTTAGTTTATTCATACATTTGTGTGGCTCCCTCCCACACTGAATAAGGCGGACCTGTGTAACCAATAGGATATCACAGAAATGATACAAGTGTGACCTCTAAGGTCAGGTCATAGAAAACATTATGGCTTCTACCTTGGTTTCTCTTGGATGTTCATTCTGGAAGAAGCCAGTTGCCACGTCAAGAGGACATGTAAACAGCCCATGGAGAGGCTCATCTGGAGAGGAACTGAGGCCATCCACCAACAAACAGCACCAAATTGTCAGGCATGAGAGTGAGTCACTGTGGAAGTGAATCCTCCAGCCCCAGTGAAGCCTTCAGGTTGCATGACTGCAACCCTGCCCAATATCTGGACTATAACTTCATGAAACCCTGAGCCAGGACCATCCAGCTCTCTGACTTCTGAATTCCTGACCCACAGAAATTGGAGATAATAAATGTTAACTGT
The DNA here is from genome assembly GCF_024166365.1 of Elephas maximus indicus. Taxonomy (NCBI): domain Eukaryota; kingdom Metazoa; phylum Chordata; class Mammalia; order Proboscidea; family Elephantidae; genus Elephas; species Elephas maximus. Next base: position 71,025,538 of record NC_064836.1, read on the forward strand.
TTTAAGACACTGAGCTTTGGGACAATTTGTTATGCAGCATGAGATAATTAATACATCTTATCAAGTCTTCATCTTTATCTGAGAAAAAATGCTCCAAAGTCAAGAAAAGCCTGGTTGAATATGGAATGAAAGATCAAGAGCTATGACTATTTCTCTTTTTTTCAAATGCTATAATAATATTACAGTGAAAAATGAAGCAAACTCTACTACGCTAACATAACAACTCTGATCATACAGTTGAGATCATAAAGATGCCTCCCTGTCTCCTAATCCCAACCAGCCATGAATGGCTTCAGCCATTCCAAAATACTTTTTAAAAAATTCCATAGATCACTTAACAGATGTTTATTAAGAATCTACTATGTGGGAGCCAACATGGCATTACAGAAGCACCATGCCATCCCTCCACAGCAAAGACCCAAAAAACTAAGTAAAACAGAGACAAACGTCAATCCTGAAACCCTAAGCATGAAATAAAGAGATAAAGACTCAGTCAAGCATTGAATGGAATAAGAAACAGACAGAGAACAGAGAGCGAGGAGATGGGCGAAGGTCCCCTATCAGCTAATGCAGCACGGATTCACCGTCTTGGACTCCTGTTGGAGATCAGCAGACAGTGAGTATGGGAAAGCAGCTTCATGGAGTTCCTAGCAGCAAACAGAGCACCTGGTAACACTCTCCCACCCCCTATCCTTCTCCCCGCTGCTTGGCCTCCGCTGCTACCTAGCTGGCTGAGGTCACTCAGCCGGCCAAAAGGTGTGGGCTCCATGCTGCCTGGATTCACCCCTCCCACACTGAAGAGTGGCAGACAGAGTACAGGAGGGCAGCTTCTTGGAGCTCCCAGCAGGAGACAGAGCACATGGTAGCCAGTGATATACACTTTCTCACCCCCCACCCTTCTTCCCCCTGCTGGGCCACCACGGTTTCCTGCTAGCTGCAGTCTCTTGGCCAGGAGACATGGGCTCCGTCTCTGTGACACTTCGATTCACCACGCCCACACCAACTGGCTCCTTCAGTGCCGTTTCTTTGTTGCTGGTCTTGCTTTTTTCCGCTTCTTTTGGTTTCTCCCTGCATCTCACCTCTTCCCCCTCTTTTCTTTGGAATACATGGCTCCGTGTGCCACCTTTGCTACTTCTTAAAAGGCTATGAAGCACCACTCAGCTAGGGAGCTGATGCCCTGGTCTGCACTGCCACGCTGGTGGGATCCCCAGGGCCTTCTTTTGTTTTGTTCTGTTTGGCAATTTTTTTTTTTTTTTTTTGTGGTTTGGGAGCCCCTTCTAACCAGGTTGTACTGAGAGTCTTGGGAGCCATTTCCCTAGTCTGTGCAGCTGTGCTAGTGGGATCCCTGGGGGCATTTTTTTCCTTTTTTCCTTTCTTCATTTCTCAGTTTCTCATCTCTCTATACTTACCTTCTTTTCCTGTCTCCTTTTCCTGGTGCTACGTGACATCTCTGCGCCTTCTAGAAAGGCTGTACTTCATGGCCTCGGAGCCACTTCCCCAGTCTGTGCAGCTGTACTGGTAGGATCCCTGGGGGCTTCTCTTCCTTATTAAAATTTAGTTATTTATTTTGTCCTTTCCTTTTTTCCTTTTTGTTTTTCTCCATTTCTCGTCTCTCCACTCCAATGGCAAGCTCCCTTAGCAGTCTTTTTTTGCCTCCTGTTTCTCTTCTCTCTGTTCTTTCCCATACCCATCTTAGTACCACACATCACAACCTCCCCCTCCTTCCTGCCTACCTTTGCCATGCACTGAGCATCACACCCCTGAGCAGCACAGGAAAGGCCTACCAGGACCTGCCCTGCACTGACTCCTGGCCCACCCTGTTGGCCCTGGTATGTACCACAAACAACTTACCCCAGTCCCTCCTCTTCACATACAGAGATGAAACAGCAAGACTATTCTCTGATTACTCTGCAGAAACCATGCAGGCAAGAAGGCAATGGGATGACATGTATAAACCTTGAAAGAAAAAAAACTGACAACCAAGAATAATATATCCCACAAAACTCTCGTTCAAATATGATGGTGAAATTAGGACATTTCCAGATAAACAGAAATTAAGGGAATATGTAAAAACCAAACCAAACTTCCAAAAATTATTAAAGGGAGTCCTTCAGTTTGAGAACACACAACATCAGTCCACAGCCTGAATCTAGGACACAAGATCATACCAGCCACATACCAATGTAGGAAATGAACTCTCAAGGACTATGCAAAACCAAAACAACTGCAACAGGGAGCCAGAGAAGTGAATCTGTAAATGGCAACAATGTCAGAAAAATAAAAGAGGGAATAAGCAATGTAGATATAGAACTTTCTAATGGAGAGGAAGACAAGGGAGTACCAAGTAATAATAGACTGGTTCAAACCTAGGAAGATAAGGGCAAATTTCAAGGTAACCACAAAGAAAGTTAACATGTCTACTCATCAAAATAAAGAAGAAAAACATAAAGTCTCAATAAAACCAAAAGAAATGAATGAGAAATCCGCAAACAAAAGGAATTCAGGAGAGTTAGAGGAACAAAGAAAATGTCAGCCCCATAAAAGAAAAGCACTACAAAATGATGGCAATAAACTTACACTATCAATAACTACACTGAATGTAAATGGCCTAAATGCATCCATAAAGTGACACAGAGTGACAGGATGGATAAAAAAACAGGATCTATCAATTTCCTGTCTACAAGAGACAAACCTTAGAAACAAAGACATAAATTTATTAAAAATCAAAGGACAGAAAAAATATATATCAAGCAAATAACTACCCAAAAAAGAGCAGGAGTGGCAATACTAATCTCAGACAAGACAGACTTTAAAACAAAATCCACCATAAAAGACAAAGAAGGGCACTATATGATTAAATGCATTCCTCAGAGGTCAATTTGTAACGATAGATGCACACATAAAAAAGAAGAAAAGGATAAAATGAAAACATTTGCTACACAACTTGAACAAATAGAAGAACAGCAAAAGAAGCCCTCAGCCACCAGAAGAAAGAAAATAATAAAGACCAGAGCAGACATAAATGAAATAGAGAATAGATAAACAATAGAAAAAATTAACAAAACCAAAAGTTGGTTCTTTGAAAGGATCAACAAAATTGATAAACCACTGGCCAAACTGACAAAAGAAAAACAGGAGAGGATGCAAGTAACTCAAATAAGAAATGAAATGGGGGACGTTACAAGAGACCCAACTGAAATAAACACGATCATAACAGAGTACTATGAAAAACTAAACTCCAACAAATTTGAAAACCTAGAGGAAATGGACAAATTTCTAGAAACACACTACCTACCCAAACTAACACAAAATGATGTTGAAAATCTGAACAGACCCATAACAAACAGACTGAAAAGTTAAAAAAAAAAAAAGTCCCAACCAAAAAAAAGCCCTGGCCCAGATGGCTTCACTGGAGAATTCTACCAAACATTCAGTGAAGAGCTTACACCAGTACTACTCAAACTATTTCAGAACATAGAAAAGTAAGCTATACTACCAAATTCATTCTATGAAGCTAGCCTAACCCTGATACCAAACCCAGGCAAAGACATCAGAAAAAAAAGAAATTACAGACCAATACCTCTCACGAATAAAAAAAAAAAAAAAGATGCAAAAATTCTCAACAATATTCTAGCCAATAGAATTCAGCATCATCTCGAAAAAATAATACACCACGACCAAGTAGCATTAGGTATGCAAGGATGGTCCAACATTAGAAACTCAATCAGTGTAATCCACCACAAAAATGAAAGAAAAGAATCACGATTATCTCGATCAACCCAGAAAAGGCATTCAACAAAGTCCAACACCTATTTCTGATAAAAACTCTCAATAAGATAGGTATAGAAGGGAAATTTTTCAACGTAATTAAGGGCATCTATGCAAAACCAATGGCCAACTTTATTCTTTTTTTTAATTAATTTTTATTGTGCTTCAAGTGAAAGTTTACAAATCAAGTCTCTCATATAAAAATTTATACACACTTTACTATACACTCTCCTAATTGCTCTCCCCCAATGAGACAGCACACTCCTTCCCTCCACTCTCTCTCCTCCTGTCCATTCGGGCAACTTCTAGCCCCCTCTGCCCTCTCATCTCCCCTCCAAACAGGAGATGCCAACATAGGCTCGTGTGTCTACTTGATCCAAGAAGCTCATTCTTCACCAGTATCATTTTCCATCCCATATTCCAGTCCAAACCCTGTCTGAAGAGTTGGCTTTGGGAATGGTTCCTGTCTTGGGCTAACAGGAGGTCTGGTGGCCATGATCACCAGAGTCCTTCTAGTCCCAGTCTGACCATTAAGTCTGGTCTTTTTATGGGAATTTGGGGTCTGAATCCCACAGCTCTCCTGCTCCCTCAGGGGTTCTCTGTTGTGTTCCCTGTCAGGGCAGTCATCGGTTGTGGCCAGGCACCATCTAGTTCTTCCGGTCTCAGGCTGATGTAGTCCTTTCTGTTTCTTAGGCTCATAATTACCTTGTGTCTTTGGTGGTCTTCATTCTTCCTTGCTCCAGGTAGTTTGAGGCCAACTGATGCATCTTAGATGGCTGCTTGCTGATGTTTAAGATCCCAGACACCGCTCTCCAAAGTGGGATGCAGAATGTTTTCTTAATAGATTTTATTATGCCAATTGACTTAGATATATCCTGAAACCATGTTCCCCAAACTCCAGTCCCTGCTATGCTGGGCTTCAATGCATTCAGGTTACTCAGGAAACTTCTTTCCTTTAGGTTTAGTCCAGCTGTGCTGACCTCTCCTGTATTGTGTGTTGTCTTTCCCTTCACCTGAAGTAGCTCTTATCTACTATCTAATTAGTGAACACTCCTCCATCTCCCTCCACCCCTCCCCCCCATAACCATCAAAGAATATCTTCTTCTCTGTTTAAACTATTTCTCAAGTTCTTATAATAGTGGTCTTAAACAATATTTGTCCTTTTGCGACTGACTAATTTCACTCAGCATAATGTCTTCCAGATTTCTCCATGTTATGAAATGTTTCATGGATTCGTCATTGTCCTTTATCAACGCGTAGTATTCCACTGTGTGAATATACCATAATTTATCCATTCATCCATTGATGGGTACCTTGGTTGCTTCCATCTTTTTGCTATTGTAAACAGTGCTGCAATGAACATGGGCATGCATATATCTGTGTGTGTAAAGGCTCTTATTTCTCTAGGATATATTCCAAGGAGTCGAATTGCTGGATTGTATGGTAGTTCTATTTCTAGTTTTTTAAGGAAGCACCAAATAGATTTCCAAAGTGGTTGTACCATTTTACATTCCCACCAACAGTGTATAAGTGTTCCAGTCTCTCCACAACCTCTCCAACATTTATTATTTTGTGTTTTTTGGATTAATGCCAGCCTTGTTGGAGTGAGATGGAATCTCATCATAATTTTGATTTGCATTTCTCTAATGGCTAATGATTGTGAGCATTTCCTCATGTATCTGTTAGCCACCTGAATATCTTCTTTAGTGAAGTGCCTGTTCATATCCTTTGCCCATTTTTTCACTGGGTTATTTGTCTTTTTGTAGTTTTTACAGTATCATGTTAACTTTAGAGATCAGGCGCTGATTGGAAATGTCATAGCTCAAAACTTTTTCCCAGTCTGTAGGTAGTCTTTTTACTCTTTTGGTGAACTCTTTGGATGAGCATAGGTGTTTGATTTTTAGGAGCTCTCAGTTACCTGGTTTTGTTAGTAATGTTTTGTATACTGTTTATGCCATGTATTAGGGCTCCTAACGTTGTCCCTATTTTTTCTTCCATGATCTTAATCGTTTTAGAGTTTATATTCAGGTCTTTGATCCATTTTGAGTTTGTTTTTGTGCATGGTATGAGGTATGGGTCTTGTTTTATTTTTTTGCAGATGGATACCCAGTCATGCCAATACCATTTGTTAAAAAGACTTTCTTTTCCCCACTTAACTGACTTTGGGCCTTTGTCAAATATCAGCTGCTCATATGTGGATGGATTTATGTCTGGATTCTCAATTCTATTCCAATGGTTCGTGTATCTGTTCCAACATCATTCTTAGTGGAGAGAGGCTGAAAACATTCCCGCTGAGAACAGGAACAAGCCAAGGATGCCCTTTATCACCACTCCTATTTAACACTGTGTTGGAAGTCCTACCTAGAGTAATGAGGCAAGAAACAGAAATAAAGGGCATCCAAATTGGTAATGAAGACCTTAGTCTGTCCCTATTTGCAGATGATATGATATTATACACAGAAAGCACAAAAGACTCCATGAAAAAACTACTGGAACTAATAGAACAATTCAGCAGAGTAGCAGGACAGAAGATAAACATAAAAAATCAGTTGGATTCTTATACACCAATAAAAAGAACTATGAAAAGGAATCGACTCAATGGCACTGGGTGCTGGGTTGGATGAAAAGGAAATCAGGAAAACAATACCATTTATAATAGCCCCTAAAAATATAAAATACTTAGGAATAAATCTAACCACTGGCCAAAATGACAAAAGAAAAACAGGAGAGGACGCAAATAACCTGAATAAGAAATGAGATGGGTGATATTACTAGAGACCCAAACGAAATTAAAAGAATCATATCAGATTACTACAAAAAACTGTACTCTAACAAATTTGAAAACCTGGAAGAAATGGATGAATTCCTAGAAACACACTACCTACCTAAACTAACACAATCAGAGGTAGAACAACTAAATAGACCAATAACAAAAGAAAAGATTGAAAAGGTAATCAAAAAACTCCCAACAACAACAAAAAAACCCTGGCCTGGACAGCTTCACTGCAGAATTCTACCAAACTTTCAGAGAAGGGTTAACACCACTACTACTAAAGGTATTTCAGAGCATAGAAAAGGATGGAATACTACCTAACTCATTCTATGAAGCCACCATATCCCTGATACCAAAACCAGGTAAAGACACCACAAAAAAAGAAAATTACAGACCTATATCCCTCATGAACTTAGATGCAAAAATCCTCAACAAAATTCTAGCCAATAGAATTCAACGACATATCAAAAAAATAATTCACCATGACCAAGTGGGATTTATACCAGGTATGCAGCGATGGTTCAACATTAGAAAAATAATTAATGTAATCCACCATACAAACAAAACAAAAGACAAGAATCACATGATTTCATTAACTCATGCAGAAAAGACATTTGACAAAGTTCAACACCCATTCATGATAAAAACTCTCAGCAAAATAGGAATAGAAGGATAATTCCACAACATAATAAAGGGCATTTATGCAAAGCCAAGGAAACCCTGGGGGCGTAGTGGTTAAGTGCTACGGCTGCTAACCAAAGATTTGGCAATTCGAATCCACCAGACACTCCTTGGAAACTCTATGGGGCAGTTCTACTCTGTTCTATATGGTTGCTGTGAGTCAGAATAGACTCAATGGCACTGGGCTTGGTTTTTGGTTTGGATACAAAGCCAATAGCCAACTTTACCCTAAATGGAGAGAGTCTGAAAGCATTCCCCTTGAGATCAGGAATCAGACAAGGATGCCCTTTATCACCACTCTTACTCAACATTGTGCTTAAGGTCCTAGCCAGAGCAATTAGGCTAGATGAAGAGATAAAGGGCACCCAGGTTGGCAAGGAAGAAGTAAAATTATCTCTACTTGCAGATGACATCATCTTATACACAGAAGACCCTGAGGACTCCTCAAGAAAACTACTGAAACTAATAGAAGAATTCAGCAGAGTAACAGGATAAAAGACAAACATACAAAAATCAGTTGGATTCCTCTACATCAACAAAAAGAACATCAAGAAGGAAAACACCAAATCAATACCATTTACATTAGCCCCCAAGAAGATAAAATACTTAGGAATAAATCTTACCAGAGATGTAAACGACTTATACAAAGAAAACTACAAAACACTTCTGTAAGAAACCAAAAGACACCTACATAAGTGGAAAAACATATCTTGGTCATGGATAGGAAGACCTAATATTGTAAAAATGTCTATTCTATGAAAAGCCGTCTATACATTTAATGGAATTCCGATCCAAATTCCAACGATATTTTTTAATGAGATGGAGAAACAAATCACCCACTTCATAGGAAGGGAAAGAGGCCCTGGATAAGTAAAGCATTACTGAAAAAGAAGAACAAAGTGGGAGGTCTCACTCTACCTGATTTTAGAACCTACTAAACTGCCACAGTAGTTAAAACAGTCTGCTACTGGTACAACAACAGACACATAGACCAAAGGAACAGAATTGAGAATCCACACATAAATCCATTCGCATATAAGCAGTTGATATTTGACAAAGGCCCCAAATCAGTTAAAAGGGGAAAAGACAGTCTTTTTAACATTAGTGCTGGCATAATTGGATAACCATCTGCAAAAAAATGAAACAAGGCCCATACCTCACACCATGCACAAAAACAAACCCAAAATGGATCAAAGACCTAAATATAAACTCTAAAATGATAAAGATCATGGACAACATTAGGAACCCTAATACATGGCATAAACTGTATACAAAACATTACTAACAATGCAGAAGAAAAACTAGATAACTGGGAGCTCCTAAAAATCAAACACCTATGCTCATCCAAAGACTTCACCAAAAGAGTAAAAAGACCACCTACAGATTGGGAAAAAGTTTTGAGCTATGACATTTCCGATCAGCGCCTAATCTCTAAAATCAACATGATACTGCAAAAACTCAACTACAAAAAGACAAAAAATCCAATTTAAAAATGGGCAAAGGATATAAACAGGCACTTCACCAAAGAAGACATTCAGGTGGCTAACAGATACATGAGGAAATGCTCACGATCATTAGCCATTAAAGAAATGCAAATCAAAACCACAATGATATTCCATCTCACTCCATTAAGGCTGGCATTAATCCAAAAAACACAAAATAAGAAATGCTGGAGAGGTTCTAGAGAGACTGGAACACTTATACACTGCTGATGGGAATGTAAAATGGTACGACCACCTTGGAAAACGATTTGGTGCTTCCTTAAAAAACTAGAAATAGAACTACCATACAATCCAGCAATTCCACTCCTTGGAATATATCCTAGAGAAATAAGAGCCTTTACACACACAGATATATGCACACCCATGTTCACTGCGGTACTGTTTACAATAGCAAAAAGATGGAAGCAACCAAGATGCCCATCAACGGAGAAATGGATAAATAAATTATGGTATATTCACACAATGGAATACTATGCATCAATAAAGAACAGTGACGAAATCTGTGAAACATTTCATAACATGGAGGAATCTGGAAGGCATTATGCTGAGTGAAATTAGTCAGTTGCAGGACAAATATTTTATAAGACCACTATTACAAGAACTTGAGAAATAGTTTAAACAGAGAAGAAAATATTCTTTGATGGTTATGAGGCGGGGAGGAATAGAGGGAGAGAGAGAAGTATTCAGTAATTAGATAGTAGATAAGAACTACTTCAGGTGAAGGGAAAGACAACACACAATATAGGAGAGGTCAGCACCACTGGACTAAACCAAAAGCAAAGAATTTTCCTGAATAAACTGAATGCTTCAAAGGCCAGCGTAGCAGGGGCGAGAGTTTGGGGAACATGGTTTCAGGGCACATCTAAGTCAATTGGCATAATAAAATCTATTAAGAAAACATTCTGCACCCAACTTTGGAGAGTGGCATCTGAGGTCTTAAGCGCTAGCAAGCAGCCATCTAAGATGTATCAGTTGGTCTCAACCCACCAGGAGCAAAGGAGAATGAAGAATACCAAAGAGACATGGTAATTATGAGCCCAAGAGACAGAAAGGGGCACATAAACCTGAGACTACATCAGCCTGAGGCCAGAAGAACTAGATGGTGCCTGGCCACAACCGATGACTGCCCTGACAGGGAACACAATAGAGAATCCCTGAGGGAGCAGGACAGCAGTGGGATAGAGGTCCAAGATTCTCATAAAAAGACCAGACTTAATGGTCTGATTGAGACTAGAAGGACCCCGGTGGTCATGGCCCCCAGACCTGTTAGCTCAAGACAGGAACCATTCCCAAAGCCAACTCTTCAGACAGGGATTGGACTGGACAATGAGATAGAAAAAGATGCTGGTGAAGAATGCACTTTTTGGATCAAGTAGACACTTGAGACTATGTTGGCATCTCTTATCTGGAGGGGAAACGAGAGGGTAGAGGGGGTCAGAAGCTGGTGGAATGGACACGAAAAGAGAGAGTGGAGGGAAAGAGCGGGCTGTCTCACTAGAGGGAGAGCAATTAGGAGTATACAACAAGGTGTATATAAATTTCTGTACAAGAGACTGACTTGATTTGTAAACTTTCACTTAAAGCACATTAATAAAAAATAAACTTAAAAAAAAAGAAGAATTTCAAGATGGCCAACAAAAAGCATTAAACCAAGTACAGGTCCCTTCTGAGAAATGGAGTCTTGTGCCATTGCACATGTTGTGTGCCCATGACCCTGTTACGGGTTCGACTTTACTTTTACAGCATGACAAACTGATTGGAAAATGTCAAGTGATGTATTTTTAATGGAACATTATTTTTAACACAGACTATAAAAGTCACTGATTTAGTTATACGCAGAATGAATTACAATTGAGGATTGTTGCGTTGTTAGTTACTGCAGAGTCAGCTCCAACTCATGGTGACCTTATGCATAACAGACCGAAATGTTGCCTGGTCCTGCACCATCTTCATGATTATTGGTTTGAGTCCGTTGTTGTGGTTATTGTGTCAATTCATCTCATTGAGAGTCTCCTTCATTTTTGCTGACCCTCTTCTAGTGATTGTCCTTTTCTAGCGATTGGACTTTCCTGATGATGTGTCCAAAGTAAGCAAGATGAAGCTTCACCATCCTCCTCTCTAAGGAGCATTCTAATTGTATTTCTTCTATGACTGACTTGTTTGTTCTTTTGGCAGCTTATTCAAAATTCTTCGCCAACAAAACAATTGAAATATATCAATTCTTCCATCTTCTTTTTTCATTGTCCAGTTTTTGCATGCATATGAGGTGATTGAAAAGACCATGGCTTGGGTCAGGTACACCTTAGTCATCAAACTAACATCTTTGCTCTTTAGAACTTTGAAGAGGTCTTCTGTAGCAGATTTTCCCAATACAATGCATCAGTTGATTTCCTGACTGCTGTTTTTATGGCCTCTGATTGTTGATCCAAGTAGAATGAAATTATCCACAACTTCAATTTTTTTCTCCATTTATCATGATGTTGTTTATCAGCCCAGTTGTGAGGATTTTCCTCTTCTTTGCATTCAGGTCTAACCCATACTGAAGGCTGCGGTCTTTTATTTTCATCAGTAAGTGCTTCAAGTCATCTTCATTTTCAGCAAGCAAGGTTGTGTCATCTGCATATCACAGGTTGTTATTGAGTCTCCCTCCAATCCTGATGCTGTATTCTTCATATAGTACAGCTTCTCTGATTATTTTGTTTGGCACACAAATTGAATAAGTAAAGTGAAAGGATATAACCCTGCCACACACTTTTCCCAATTTTGAAACATGCAGTTCCCCTTGCTTTGTCCAGATGACTGTCTTTTGATCCATGTACAAATTCCTCATGAACACAATTAAGTATTCTGGAACTCTCATTCTTTGTAATGTTACCCACAACTTATTATAATCTACACAGTTGAAGGTCTTCACATAGTTGATAAAGAACAGGTAAATATCTTTCAATTATTCTCTGCTTTTGGCAAAGATCTATCCTGACATCACAGATATCCCTTGTTCCACATGCTCTTCTGAATCCACTTAAAACTTTTGACATTTCCTTGTCCATGTACACCTGCAGTCGTTTTTTAAAATTTTCCCAGTGGCTCAGTGGTTAAGCCCTTGGCTCCTAACTGAAAGGTAAGTGGTTCAAACCCAACAGCAGCTCCATGGGAGAAAGACGTGGCCATATGACTCAGTAAAGATTTACAGCATTGGAAACCCTATGAGGCAGTTCTACTCTATCCTATAGGTTGCTATGAGTCAGAATCAACTTGATGGCAATGAGTTTTTTTTAGGGGGGGGGGTCTTTAGCAAAATTTTGCTATTTTGAGACTGACAACCATATGGTCTACTATGCCAGGAACGATAATTTGAAGATGAACAGAATTGCATTCACCATTAAGAAGAGCATTTTGAGATCTATCCTGAAATACAATGCTGTCAGCAACAGGTTAATATCCATATGCCTACAACTAAGACCAGTTAATCAGAGTCTAAGGGTAAGCTATCTAGAGAAGCAAAACCAGTAATGCATGTAAACACCCATAGAGAGATTTATATCAAGGAAACGGCTCACGCAGTTGTACAGGCTGGAAAGTTCCAAATCCGTGGGTCAGGCTGGAGGTTCCTCCTGATTCACATGGGCACAGGGCTGGAAAACCCAAGATCGGCAGGTCAGAGTGCAGGGCTCTTGCTCACAGGCCACAAAGACTGATAAGTCCCAAGATCAGCAGGCAAGTTGGCAAGTAAGCTGCTAGCTCAAGTCCCAAGAACTGGAGGTCAGATGAACAGTAGTCGGCTGCAAAGTGGGCAAAAGCCCATGAGCCTTTGCAGAGAGTCCACTTATATTTGATGCAGGCCACACCCCCAGCTCCCTTTCAATTGATTGGTTACTCACAGCAGATCCCACCATGGAGGTGATCACATTATATCAAATCTCATCATGGAGGTGATCACGTCATTACATGACTGCCAAACTACGTCATAACTTCCAAACCACTGAGAATCATGGTCCAGCCAAGTTGACACACAACCTTAAAGATCACAATCGAGGATTAGAATGACTTTGAAGGAGCCCAGGTGGCACTGTTGTTAAGTGCTTGGCTGCTAATCGAAAGGTTAGAAGTTTGAACCCACCAGCCACTCTGCGGGAGAAAGATGTGGCAATCTGCTTTCATAAAGATTTCAGCATCGGGAACCCCTATGAGGCAGATCTACTCTGTCCTATAGAGTTGCTGAGTTGGAATAAATTTGTATGGGAGAATCGCCTTAACCAGTGAACAACTGCTTGCCATGTCACTGATGTGTTTTATAATTTTATAAAGCCATCTTAGGAAAGCTCCCAAATATCCAATGGCAACAACTGAAGGGAGCCAGCTGAGGTCCTGAATATAAGACTGGTAATTTGACCTGGATTCATGGCTGCTATTTTTTTTTTTGACACCCAGCATCTGTCTAGGCCTTTGTCTTAGGCTGGGTTCTCTAGAGAAACAAAACCAGTAAACCGTATAAATATATACATATATAGAGAGATTTATATCACGGATACAGCTCACACAATTGTAGAGTCTAGAACGTCCCAAGTCCGTGGATCAGGATAGAGGTTTCTCCTGACTCACAGAGCTGCTGGGGCTGGCACACCCAAAATTGGCAGGTTGGAGAGCAAGACTCTTGCTCGCAGGCTGTGAAGATCAATGATTCCCAAGATCTACAGGTAAGCTGATAGCTGGAGTCCTAAGAACAGGAGATCAGATGAACAAGAGGCAGCTGCAGGATCCAGAACAAGCCAAAAACCTTGGCAAGGCAAGCAGGAAGGAAGTAGGTGGTGGACGGTGGAGAGATGAAGGCTGAGGGGGCAGTGAAATTCCACAGGCCCCAAACCCGATGGTATCACTTAGCAGATTCCACCATGGGGGTGATCACATATCAAATTTCAACAGGAAAGTGATTACAACATTATACAACTGCTAAAACATTGAGAGTCATTGCCCAGCCAAGTTGACACACAATCTTAACTGCCACAGCCCTCTTACCATATTTAAAGAAATTTTCCCCCAGAGAAGGACTGAACATCACTCAGAGATCCTGGGCTTGGAAGAGGGTACAACAGCATAAGGCTTTTTGAAAAAAAGTAAACATATTTTTGGTTGTAAATGAGATAGCTGTAGTATGTTCTGTGTTTGTTTTATTCAAATAGATTTTTAAGTTACGAAACATTTTAGTCATCAACTATAGACTCCATAAAGGATACTGAATACCTACGTAGCCACATCTCAGCTCTTACAAAATATTAAAAATATAATGGAAACATGAATGAATAAGCAAAATGAGGTACGTACATACGATGGAATACTACTCAGCCGGTAAGAAAAACGAAGTCTTGATACACGCTACAATATGGATGGAGCTTGAAGACACTTTGCTGAGTGAAATAAGTCAATCACTAAAGGACAAATATTGTACCACCTCACTTATATACAACGACAAGAAGAGGCAAATGTATAGACCAAAGTTTCTCAGTGGTTACCAGGGGCAGGAGGGAGGCAGAAAGGGGGAAATTATTGCTTACGGAGTACTGAGTTTTGGTTTACCGTGACAGAAAGATTGCATCAATTAAGGGTAGGGTTGCACAGCCAATTTACACAATTGCTGTTAATAAGCTGTACACCTGTAAAAAGTTGAATTGGCAAAAGTTGTGTGATAGACATATTTACAACAATAACAAAAACAGTAGCTGCTGATGCTGCTTATGTACAACCAAACACCTCACGTGACTTGGGTCCTTGCTTTGGAAGTTTAGGGTCATGGTTTTATGGGACATCCCAGTTAATTGGCCTAATAATGTGTTCAGTGCTTTTGTTCTACCTTCCAGATCACTGCATAGTGCCTGGGGTCTTAAAAGCTTGCGAGTGGCCATTCATGGTACAATTGGTGTCTATTCACCTGGAACAATAGAGAAAAAAGGAGAATCAAGAATAAGAGGAGGAAATGGAATTCCCAGCTAATTATCTCCATGAACAAATACTTCCTTTGTCCATGAGACTGGAAGAACTGATTGGTGCCCAGCTACTACTACTGAACACTTTGATCAAAGATTCTATTGAAGAATCCTGATCAACAGGGGGAAAATGTAGAGTGAAATTTCAAATTCTCATGGAATCCATGAGAGGCTGGCTGAAGCCCTGAAACTACAGACCTGAGATAAGCTAAACCTTAAACCAAAAATATCCCCTGAAGTCTGCTCAAAACCGTACAATAGTTTAGCTTAACTAATAAAGAATGTTTGCCTTGACAGAGAGGGACAGGAGCTGGTTGACTGGACATGAGAAACATAAGGTGGAGAAAAGGAGTGTGTTGTCACATTGCACGGAGAGCAACTAGGGTCACATAACAAGGTGTATGTAAGTTTTTGTATGAGAAACTGACTTGAATTGGAAACTTTCACTTAAAGCACAATTTAAAAAAGAAATAGAATGTTTGCCTTGAGCAATTTGCTCCTCTAAGAACTATCTATATGGGACCAAACTGATGACAGCAAAAGCTTAGACAGGAAACTTAGTGGGCAGTGAGTTTATGTTAACAGGGGAGAAACAGTCTGGAAAAGGATGGTGAGAATGGTTGCACAACTTGAATGTAATCAATATTACTGAACTGTAGATATAGAAATTGTTGAAGTATATGTTCTGCTGTGTCTATTCTCAACAACAAAATAAATTATACAAAAAAATATATAATGGAAGCAATTTACTTTCCTTTCCTCCTCCAAATGTACCTGCTAGCCTGATTTTTCTATATGCATCTATTCATAAATGATACATTATCTTTCCTGTTTTTAACACCAAATACAATAGGCACCATACTTCACTGTCTGTCTACAATCTGTTTTGTTCATTTAACATCACGCGTTTCAAATTTATGCATACTGTTATGTAACTCTATCTCCTCACTGATGTTTCCAGGATTTGTCAAAGTTTTTGCCCTGGTCTATCCTCCTAGGGGTGTGCCCACTCGTAGGCCCTGGCCGAGGTGCAGGTGTTTTGTTGTTGGTGGTGTGTTTCTAGCTTGGATACAAAGGCTGAGATGTCCATCAATGTGAGATGAGGGGAGGGTGGGGATGGGAAAAAAAGGAACCTGGAGGCTCTCCCTGCCTGGAATTCCAGGAGTTTTAGAATTCTTAATTCGGACCCAAACTTCCAGGATGTTAGGAAGATATATTTATTAAGGTGGGAGGCTAGAACAAATTTCCTTTAATATTTAACTTGATTTACAAAACCCAAAACCACCTACCTGTTGCCATCAAGTAGTTTTCAACTCATGGCAACCCCAAGGATTACAGAACACTGCTCCATAGGGTTTCCTTGGCTGTAATCTTCAACCTTCAGGTTAGATGAGTTCAAACTCTTTGCACCACAAAGTGACCTGAATTTGATTTATAACTTTTAAATATTTAGACAAAGTATGTGGGCCTCCAATTATAAATGTGACCCGGCCCCACAAGTTGGGGTGGGCCTGCCCTTTCCTAATAGCCCATTCTTGCCTCAAACTCGGTTACCGTAAGAAAATGCTGAAATTTGGGTTCTTCTCCCACGTCCACCTTCTCTGTGAGCTGCTACCTCCCTTCCTCTCTCCCCTAGTTAGTACTTTCAATTCTGAGTTTGCTAAATTCCACACCGCGTTGGAACGATGACGCCAACGAGACACCAAAATGCCACGCTCGGGACACCCGGGGTCGCCCGAGTTAAAACAAGTCTGGAGCGAACAGGTACTGCCCCACCAAGCTCCGCCCACTCGCCCGGCCCCACGGCATGCTGGGACATATAGTCTTCGGACGCGCAGCGCCTCCATCGAGTCTCCTCCCCGAAGCGGCCGACGCTGTCTTTCGCCCTCGGGCCGTCGTGACGTACACTCCCCGGTCCCTTGCCTCCTCCCTAATTCTTCCTTTCTTGGGAAGCCGAGTCCCGGACTTCCGAGGTCCTTTTACGACACCCAGGTCTCAGAGTTGGTCCGCTTTTCGGCAAAGTGACGTGGACGTCAACAGCAATGGCGGCAGGAGAAGAGGTCCCGCCACTGCTGAAGTCGAGCGGCGACAGCTGGTGAGTGAGCCCGGGGCTGATTCCCACCGCCCTTCTGTGCTTCTTTCCGGCAGACGCCGACATGGAACGGGCAGCCCCGTCCTCGGCGAAGCTCCGGCGCCCTGCTCCGCGCCTCCGCCTCTCCGGGGCTGCCGAGGGGCCGCGGCCGGAAGGGAAGGGAGAAGGTTGTGGTCCAGCTGCCGGGCGACGTTCCTCCTTCCCGGCTCGTCCGCTCTTCTCCGAAGTGTGCGGGAGAGGGTGGCTCCGGGGCTAGGTTGGGGCGGAGTCCCTGGCCCCGGGAGTTGGAGGAGGCTGCCGAGGAAGTTTTTAAAATAGAATCAGTGGCGCTGGGATACAATTTGGAGGAAACACCGTACACCCAGGAGGACCCCTCCCACATAGTTGAGATATTTCCCATCCTGGATTTTAATCTCCTGTTTCGCGTTCCAACAGTTGCATCATTCGTCTCTTTGACACAAGTCTTTTCCTTCCTACTGTTCTCATATCTGGGTTTTCACAGCTTTGGATGCGATGTGTATAGTGCCCTTGCTGCTCCCAAGCCTTTGCATGCTTAGCTGATTTATACTCGGGGCTATGGGGAAGGACTTAAAACAGTTTGTTTTTGTTTCGTAGACTTTAGTGTTCCAGGGTCGTTAATCTTTGGGAAGGCCTCCAACTTTTGAAATAATTGGTTTTCACAATACACTTTTAGTGGCTACACCATTAAAAAAATGGAATCTTTGCAGGCTTGTGAATCTAAACGTATTGGTTTTCGATTTGCTTGTTCATCATATCATATCACTGGCACTCTGTTTACCTAAAAATAATACAGGACATTCGTAGATACCGACTTTAATCCCTGAGGAGACACTGGAAATCGTTGAAAGGGATATAGTAATTGAGAAGTTCCGCTCTAAATTAGCAGACATTAAACATCGCCTTAGTGCATGTTCTCTCCAAGGTGCAGGAGGAAAACAAGGTGACCTTTGCCTGAGGGTTCAGAGGTTGAGAGGTACACCCAGAGAGGATTCTAGATATGGTTTCTTTCCTCAATTTGCATATATTGGAATTGGGGAGCTGTGATAAATACACACATTAACAAGGTAAAATTGATCCAGTTCTTTGAGGTGTGAATTAAAGTGTTATGGGAGTCATTAGATCAATTGGAAAGTATCATGGAAGCAGTGATATTTAAAGTAGGTCTCGAAGAATGAGTAAGATTTAGACCAGCCCTGGCCAATAGAAATATAACATAAGCCACATATGACATTTAAAATTTGCTGGTAGCCACTATAAAAACTAAAAAGAAACAGGTGGAACTAATTTTAATAATCTGTTTTATTTACTCTTCCAGAATATCATTTCAACATATAACGTGTTTTAAAAAACTGTTAATTAGATGAGATAATTTTACATTTTGGTTTTTTTGTACCAAGTCTTCAAAATCTGGTGTGTATTTTTCGTTTACTCTACATCACAGTCTGATCTGACCATATTTCAGATGCTAAATAGACACATGGCTAGTGGCTAACATATTGGATAGTGCAGAATCAGGTTAAGAGATGGGAAGTCCTCTGAACACAGAAACGGCACAAGCAAGGACCTAGGCAAGAAAACCATTGCTTTATTTGGAGAGTAATGACTAAAACTGGATGGCTGAAGAGAAGTTGCAGACAAATAACTCTGGGAAAACAGTATAAATTTTTTCAACCCATTAAAAGGACCCTTTTGAAATCAGTGATCAAGACATTGCAAAACTTTTCAGAAAGTGACCTAATTGGTTATACTGTGAAGTTTGATGTTTCAGAGGAGCAAATTGTCGTATCATAAACTCACTGCAATGAGCTGACCTACTGAGCACCACGAGGGGAGATTTTTTTCTAGAGTTAAGTGTCTTTGGGAAGTTCTTAGGTTGGGAGCATTGTGAGCATCTGTGTAGTTCCCAGGGGCAAGGGACATGGTGTGAATGGTTGTTAGAGGTAGCATTTGTTCTCTTTCAGGTTTGCTGTGTCTTTGGTATGGCTTTCTATTTTTACTTTTTTTAATTTTCATGAATGGAGGAAACCTGAGGTATTCTGCTATGATTTCTTCTTTCTCTCTTTTTTTTGGTTTCATCCTCTTCTAAAATCTCTCCTTTTTTCTTCCCTCAACCCCGGTGCCCATCTCCCAGAAGTGAATTGGAGTAAAGCCAGGAGAGATCTTGGGATTGGGAGCCTTAGATAAGTAAAGCCTCTGCTTTTAGAGTGCTTGGTGAACGGGTTGTTATGGAATGGGGAGGATTTACTCTTAAAAAAAAAAAAAAAAAACTAGTACGTTTTTATTTTAACTTTTTTCACATGGAAAATTTTCAAAATGTGTGATACATCTCACTGCCTAACCTAAACTCCAGATGACTTAGGGTCGTTCCCGTTTGCAAACTATAAGCGTACTAAAATAAAACTAGGTCATTGTCCTCAAGGAACTTACGGTCTCGTTAGGAGAGGCAGATGTAAGAAAATTACCATTATGCTACTGTAGGGTGATTGTTGTTGTGTTAAATAGCCTCACCCAGCCATCCCTTTTTGAGATTGTGTTTCTCTCACTTACTTACCAGATTTCTGTAATGTAGATCAGTGCTTCTCGGAATCTGTGTGCGCTGGAATTACCCAGGGATCTTTTTAAAATGCAGTTTCTGATTCCGTAGCTCTGGGGTAGGAGCTGAGATTCTGTATATCCGACTAGCTTCTGGGTGACCCAGTGCTGCTGGCTCATGAACCACATTTTGGTTAGCAAGATTCTAGATGATGTGTTCTCTCAGAAGCAGTTGGTCATAGGAGTTACATTGTACGTTATCATATCATATTTCAGAAAGAGTTGGTCATAGGAGTTACATTGTATGTTATCATATCATATATTGTATCACCTAAAACACTATACTGTAATTTAACTGTGTGACTTGTCATTGCCCTTTTTAGATGATGAGGCTCTCAGGGGCAGTGGGTGATAACAGGTGGCTCAGTAAATATTTGTTGAATAAATTTATGTATGCCTGCATGAATACAGACTTGTAAAATCATGTGCAATAGCATACCAAACTGTCATTTCATATAAATTTCCTGACTCCAGTGTTTTTGTGAGCCATATAATTGTTTGCCTGTACAGTAATGCTCACTCTAATGAAAGTCAAGGCGATCAGAAACTGCCTCAGCTTTTAAGCTTTCTGGGATTTCAGCCATGTAAGCTCAGTGAATGTAGTGAAATCCTTATGAAAATGTTCAGTTAGTTTGAAATGATTTAAATTTAATTTAAATTATGAGAATCCAGGCTTGTAAAATCAAGCAATGTTACATTGTTACATTTCAAAGATTGGTAATCACGGTTCTTTATATTGAAGAAGCCTGTCTTGGATTTGAACATAAATTCTCATTTTCTGGAGCTTTCTGATCTAAAATAATTCCTAAAATTCTGAAGGCATAATTTCAAGAGTTTTTTTTTGTGCGTGTAGACATTAACTATACAATTGTTGGTATTCTGAGCTTGCCTAGTTTAAAACTTTTACACCCTATTGACTTTTAATTTGTGATTCTAATTTATTGTTAAACTTCTAAAATGATTACTAAGCTTTTCTTAGAATTATGAAAAGTATCGGTTCCATAAAGAAACTTCTATTGCTGTTAATTCGAGATGTGAATAGGAATTGTTTGGAGAATAATAGGTTCTTTTTCAAAATTTTGTGCACTTTGTGAATAGGACTACTGTTTCACAATCTCAAAGTTAAAATAGGAGGCAAGATTTAAAATGTCACTTCAGGAGGAGTAGATGATTGCCATTTCAGACATAATTAATCAGTGAAGAAATACAGGTAGTAATATGAAAGAGATAGAAACCCATCGTTGAAGAAGACTATGGACAGCCTGTGGGACTGAGAAGGCTAGATATTACTTTAGAGAAAATGAACTTTATTCTGTTGAACTAGGGAGTAAATGACAGGTGTTTGATTTTGTAAACTGAAGTTAGAAGGCAGGCAAAGATCAGAAATGAAGACTTATTTTGTTTCTAGTATACATCAATGTCTTTATTATAATTCAGATTTTATACCTTCTAGAGGTAATTCCTAAATAATAATAATTCACTTCAAGGATTTTATTTCTTCTAGATGTTTTAACAGTCATAAGCTAAATTAGTAATTTTTTTGATTCTCTGAAGAAATATATTTCAGTGAATTTATTTCCAACTATTTGTACAGGTAGTCCCTGGGTTACAAGTGTCCAAATTACGGACAACTCGTACATAGAACGGACTGCCATAAAGCCTATTATATTAAAATTTTGAGTTAAATACAGTGGTTTGCTCGCAGGCACTACTTTGTGATGCTCATAAAAACATTGTGTGGTTTGGCAGTGCTTCTTAAGTATTTTATGTGCATAAAAAGGTAAAATATATACTATATACTAAGACAAACATCTGACTAATTGAGGCTAAATAAGAACCATGTGGACCTGTTCTGACTTACCTACAAATTCGATTTAAAGACAGACTCGGGAAGAGATCTCGTTCATATCTTGGGGACTGCCTGTACTCACTGCAGAGAGCGGACAAGTGCATTTTTCTGTCTAAGAGTATTGAGGCAATCCCAGGTCATTCTGGAGCACCCAGTTAAGCATATTGCAATACACAGCCAATTTATGAGTAGGGGTCTTCTGAACGCAATTGATAAAATATGCTTGGCAAATCATTTCTACTGGATAATGCGGAAATGTGGATTCTGCTTGGTATAAAGCAGACAGCGCCCCCTCTCCTGTATGTCACTGAAACGTACATGTGAAGATTGTTGAAATGGCAAATATTGTTACTATATATGCAAAACACACAAACTTCATGGCACTGTACAATACAAATTGTGAACCCTAGTGTAAATGTTAAGGAGCCCTGGTGACGCAATGGTTAAGCTCTTGGTTGCTAGCCGAAAAGTTGATGGTTCGAACCCACCAGCAGATCTGCCAGAGAAGAGAGCAGGCAATCTGCTCCCATAAAGGTTTACAGCCTAGGAAACCGTACAGGGCCGGTTCTACTGTCCCACGTGGAAAGTGACTGGATGGCACACAGCAGTAACAGGGTCAGCTATGGACTTCAGTTAGTGTGTCAGTCTGGGTTTATCAGCTGTGACAAAGGTCCACAGGAATGCAGGATGTTAAGAAGGGAACTGCAGCGAGGAGGGGAGTACATGGGAACTCTCCTTTCTGTAAACCTGAAGCTGCTCAAAAAAATAAAGCCTATAATAGTAAATATTAAGAGGTTAAAAAAAGGCAAAACAGAGTTTAGCAAAGCATCCCTAGTTCATTTTGCAAACATTGGCTATATACTGATTGTATTCAAGCTGCTGTTTAGTGTTTTGGAAACCCTGGTGGCGTAGTGTTTAAGAACTACGGCTGCTGACCAAGAGATCTGACCAAAAGGTTGGCGGCTCAATCTCCCAGGCGCTCCTGGGAAACCCTGTGGGGCAGTTCCACTCTGTCCTATAGGGTCGCTATGAGTAGGAATCAACTCAATGGCAACAGGTTTGTTTTTTTGTTTTAGAGAGGAAAATTTTTGAAATAGATTTAAAATAGGAGCTGTGTGTTATTGTGCTTTGCTTGGGCACTTAAATTTTTTCATCAGTTTATCTCTAGGAATAAGTTGTGAAGATTTCTTCTGAAAATAAAAATATTAGTGTTTTTGGAAATTACCTGCTCTCACACAGGAAAGTAGGATTGTACAGCCTGAAAAGAGTGCTGGAAATGACTTATTTAGTTGTTGAGAATTACAAATGAAAGCACATCGGTTCCTTCTGTTCATCTCACAAGATCACATTGTTTCTTGTGAATATGAAAGAGCAGCAAATTCAAAGCCAATTAAAGGAAAAGCTAGTTCCTGAAATTTAATGTGTACTTGCTTTTAAGGTTTGCCTGATTTTTTTGACCCAAACTAAGAAAATTACTAATTAAATCATTTATTTCAAATCTTCATTCTCTTCCTTGAAGGTTAAAGTTTTTTAACCTTAAGCTGATACAGCATTTCATAGCTGGGTGAGAATGCTGTAGCATCTGCTTCCATTATTTTAAAGCAGTTGTGTTATAAAACTCACTGTTATGGAGGTATTTAGTTATTTTAGCATGGAGATATAAAAAAATACTGTTTATTTGTGGAGCGCTTTATTCTATATAATGTTTATTTTTTCTGTCTCTTTTGTATCTTACACCAGAGTGATGAGAAAGGGAGGTTATGAATTATCGTTATTGCTTCATTAGAGATGAGAGGACAAGCTTACAGTGGTCAGGTGACAAACCCATTAGTGAATGATCTGGAACTTAAACTCAGGTCTCCTTACTCTAAGTCCTGTGCTCTTTCCAAAGTTGATTGCACGTATGTCATATTTCATATATACTTTCATGGACACCTTTAGAGAGCCCATATAGAAATATGCTAATCTATTCTGGACATACACTTTGAAAGACACAATATTTAGAGCTGTGTGTTGTTGAACGTATGTGTATTTGTTGTCTGGCACATACAAGGGCATAAGGATATGTAATTCCAATACCAGCTAATTTATGAGTAGGTGTCTTCTAAACCTAATTAATAAAATGTGCTTGGCATATCATGCCACAGTGTCTCTCTTGTGCTTACAGAAAGAGGCTGCTAACCTAACGGTCGGCAGTTTGAATCCACCAGGCGCTCCTTGGAAACTATGGGGCAGTTCTGCTCTGTCCTATAGGGTCACCATGAGTCAGAATCGACTCGACGGCACTGGGTTTTTGGTATGGTGGCATATGATTCAGAGGTACCTTGTTTTCATAAAATGGTCTCATATGCCTTGCCAAGAATCATTTAGTTAGTTTTTTAACCTTCAGATGTCGTATGGTTAGATGATTTTTTTTTAGTATAAATTGTACATTGAACTAGATGTATTTATATAATAAATTATTACATATTGTATATGAGCATATGTAAATGTGTACTATATCGGGTAATATACATATGTATGTACTGTACATAGTATACATTAAAATTACAGTTTATTTAATGTGCAGTAATTAAGAACGTATTAGCAGTTACACAATTTTATTAAGTTTATCAGCTCAGTAATTTTCCTGTTGTTTTTATTCAGCGATGTTGGTGAAATAAGAAGCTTACTTTTGAAATAATTCCCATGTGGTTATTTTCCCTTTTGAAGTGTTCCTGGCCTTTGTTTTCAGGTATAAAAGTGTCACATAGAAGGGTGTATTCATTTTATATATGTGTGTAGTTGAATACCAGAAATTCTAGAGCTTTATTTTGGCAATTCCATTTAGGTTTAACCATGGACTTGTAAGTAAATGAGATCCTCTTTTATCAAATAAATCATCATTGATGGTTGGAATCCAGGTTAAAAAATAAAACCAATATTTACTTTTTGCCAAACTAAGATCCCCCCTTGCAAAAATTGCCCAAATGTTGCATAGTACTATCAACCTCTTTTGCAATAGTTGTTCCTTAATTTTTCAAAATCATGGTTTCAAGAAAAGGAATATTGGTGATTTTCTTTTCTCCCTACGCTTTGGATATAAGTGAAAATTTGTGATAAAAATCGTGTCTCTCTCTGACTTTCACTGTTTCCATCCTGTTCGTTTTCTTAGGTGAAGGATACACCCTGTTTTCAGTTTCCGCATAAACTACTACTTTGGTGGAAAGTATTAATGCATATTTCTTTGTGCATTAAAAGTGCTGGAATATCACCTCATGTATGGAAAAGATCAGTAGTTCAGGGACTTTTAATTTTGAGAAAGCATGGAAAAAGGAAAGGATTTAGAGCACTGTGTCTGAAGTTAATTACTCATTAGTTGAGAAAATGTTCTTGCAGCAGTCTAACATTTTAGCTAGTCCCCAGCTTATGATGGGGCTCTCTTCCCATGACTCCGTCATAAAGCAATTCTGATGTAAGTCAATTTCCTAATTTTTTTTTTTAGTTTTCATTATTGCCTTTTGTTATCAGTATCTTTATAAATCTGATCTTAATGTGGCTTTGGGGGTTGGAAACATTGCATATAAACTTACAGATATGTTTTAATACGTACAAACAAAAAATACACAAATCATAAAAATTTTCAGTGATGATGAAGAGTTGGACGGTGTTGGCGTTTTGTCAGTTGCGGTAACAGCTCCACTTGTGGAAGGTTTTGGATCATCTGGATTGTCCCTGCGAGTGAGAATGATGTTTCTCGTCGGAAAATTAGTGAGAGTTGTCTGTATGGTCCTTTTCTTTTTTTCTTCATATATTTTGTGGTAACATCTCACAGCTTCCCGAGTTTGCCTATCAACTTTAGCAAAGCAATCAGCATTTGGGTCCATGTTTCCAAGCAACCGAAGATCCTGATTTAGTTTAGAAAAACTTCAGTTAATCCTTTTGCTGTAAAATCTTTTTCCTCATTGTTTTCTTCTTTGGTATTTCTTTCTTCTTCAAAACCCATTAAGTCCTGATCTGTCAGTTACCCTTCCTTGTCATCTATGAGCTGTTCCACATTGACGATATCAAGTGCTGACTTCGGCGTTTTTGCCGTGTGGACGATTTTCCCACTGATCTCTTCCATTGCATTATCCTGATCATATGTTTGGACTGTGTTCACATCACTCAGCAATTTTACCATATCCCCTGCATACATTTTTCTGTAACTTCCTCCCAGGAAGATGCAGTGTTTTGGATATACTGAATAATGTTGTAATTCTTCCAGAGATCACATGATGTTACCATACCTCCATCTGTTGCAGCTATAGACAACGTAGTCCACAGATAGTATGCCATGAAGATGACAGTTGCATAGGCTAAGCCACAGCTGTCGTTCTGGGAGGTAGGCACCACTTTCACATCTTGATTTAGATCATCTATGTGAGAAGGAATGCTCTTTTCAAGGCAGTAGGCATGCGCTTCCGAGATCAAACAGTTTAAAAACCAGCGATTGAATAACACAGTCGTCATCTAGGCTTTGGAGTTGCTTTTGTAGATGGCAGTTTATTTTTGTCACTGTTTTCGAATGAGCGGGGATTTTTAGAACAGTAAACAAGAAAAGGTTGACAGAGACTGGAGAAGCCCTGGAGCATGGCTCCTGGACACCGTTTTAAGTCAGTAGTGAAGTCACCCCTGAGGTTCACCCTTCAGCCAAAGGTTACACAGGTCTGTAGGGCCAATAATAACACATGTGAGTGACATGCTTCATAGTTCAATCACATACATGAGTGTAATGGGCACAGCAGCCCAAAAGCAAAGACAAGAAGGCAGGAAGGGACAGGAAAACTGCATAAATGGAAACAGGGAACCTGGGGTGGAGAAGGGGAGCATGTTGGCACATTACAGGGTTGGCAACCAGTTGTTCTCACAAAACAATTTGTGTATGAACTATTTAATGAGAAACTAATTTGCTCTGTAAACCTTCACAGTAATCAAAATTAAAAAAAAAGAAAGAAAAGGTTTTAATTTAAATCCAGCAACATTTCCTCCATACAGCAGCTTTATTCTGTCTTCAGATCCTGTGAAACCAGGCATTGACTTCACCTCTTTGTGGAAACAGACAGTTGCAAGTGCAGTTTGTCATAACTCACATACATTGTAAGTCGGGAACTACCTGTACATATGTAGTTATGAGAAACTTTTTTTCCCTCTTTAGCTTATGTTTTTACTTAGGCAACAAGTCCTGAGTTTTTCCTTAACAGAGTATGGTGCAATTTGATCTACATGGATTATGTATCAAAAATAAGTCTATGGGAAGATTTAAAGCGTCTGTTCCATTCATAGTTAGTTTTAGTAGTTTACAGAGCAACACTTCTGTGGTCTCTATTTCCTTTGCCTAAGGGCTCAGTGCTGAGATACTGTAGCTATGAAGTTCATCTTGTCTGTCAACTTGCCTGTCAAGTTAAGAGAACTAGATTTAGCACCTTCTTTACTTGACACAAGATCCTGGTTAGAACACAAATTCTGGAGAGAACTGTGTTACTTCATAAGGGAATCTCCCAAAGCCGCTTCTGTAGATCTGATCCTAATACAAAGTTTCATTCATTTTTTAAGCTAGTGAACGGGGCTTTTTTCACCCTTGGCCTACAAATACATAACTTGTCAAATGCTTATAATAAGCATATCTATCTGTTGAAATAAAAAACCATGGGGTCGCTATGACTTGGAATCAACTCGACAGCAGTGGCATTGGCATCTGTTGAAATAATCAGAAAGTTTTGATGGTTTGAGACTGGTTTTTAAAAATAACAAGTTGTAGTATAATTAGTTGGAAAAGGACAAATACTGTATAAGACCACTGTTACAAGAACTCAAGAAATAGTTTAAACAGAGAAGAAAATATTCTTTGATGGTTTCCAGAGGGGGGAAGGAGGGAGGGTAGGAGGGGATATTCACTAATTAGATAGTAGATAAGAACTACTTTAGCTGACGGGAAAGACAGCACACAGTACAGGCGAGGTCAGTACAACTGGACTAAACCAAAAGCAAAGAAGTTCCCGAAATAGACTGAATGCTTCTAAGGCCAGCATAGCAGGGACGGGGGTTTGGGAACCATGGTTTCAGGGGACATCTAAGTCAATTGGCATAATAAAATCTATTAAGAAAACATTCTGCATCCCACCTTGGAGAGAGGCATCTGGAGTCTTAAACACTAGCAAGCGGCCATCTAAGATGCATCGATTGGTGTCAGCCCACCTGGATCAAAGGAAAATGAAGAACACCAAGGACACAAGGTGATTACAAGCCCAAGAGACAGAAAGGGTCACATAAATCAGAGACTACATCAGCCTGAGACCAGAAGAGCTAGGTGGTGCCCGGCTACAACTGATGACTGCCCAGACAGAGAATGCCTGAAGGAGCAGGAGAGCAGTGGGGTGCAGACCCCAAATTCACATAAAAAGACCAGACTTAATGGTCTGAGACTAGAAGGATCCTGGTGGTCCTGGCCCCCATACATTCTGTTGGCCCAGAACAGTAACCATTCCCAAAGCCAATTCTTAAGACAGGGATTGGACTGGACAGTGGGTTGGAGAGGGATGCTGGTGAGGAGTGAGCTTCTTGGATCAGGTGGACACTTGAGACTATGTTGGCATCTCCTGCCTGGAGGGGAGATGAGAGGGTAGAGGGGGTTAGAAGCTGAAGAAATGGACACAAAAAGAGAGTGGAGGGAGAGAGTGGGCTGTCTCATTAGGGGGAGAGCAATTGGGAGTATGTAGCAAGGTGTATATAAGTTTTTGTGTGAGAGACTGACTTGATTTGTAAACCTTCACTTAAAGCACAATAAAAGTTAAAAAAATAACAAGTTTTGTAGTACATATGGTGGTTGTTAAGCTCCATCCATATATATTGCTTATACAAGTTGCTCTAACAAATTGTCTCATTTCCAGTTCTACCAAAGGTCACAAAAATATTCAGAAACTAATTAAGGAGTTTAGGTGCGGTAGTAATTTGTAACCAGTGTGCTAATAACAGCAGCCACATAACCTCATACAAAGCTTTGGTGCTGACATCTCATGACATGGGCATTAAGAAATACTCAGAAATACAGCATCACAAAGTAAGCCACAACTTGACACATGAAACTTGCCACTGCTTACTCACCATTGCGTACTTTGCTGGTGCTTACAACTAGCTGGCTAGTCACTTTATACTTTCAAGTAGTTAGAGACTTGTGCCTGGTTGTGATGTATACATGGATTAGGAGTTTAATCAGCGCGCATTGTGATTTACTAAATACACCTGGATGAACTGCACCCCAGAAAGAGCTGCTCCCGCCTCTGGTGAACGGGGTTTATTGGGCTACTATCCTGGAATACCCAGCTGGGATGTAAGCTACACCTTAAGTAGCTTTTTGGTCACTGATGGATCCCCAGTGCCTCAAACAATGGCTCACATTATTCAGACCTTCAGTCAAAATACATACTTACTGAGGGTTTGAATAAAAGAAGGAAAGAATTCAGAGCACTGCTTAGAGAGGTAGAAGAGAATCACCAGAAGCCAAAGGAGAATGTTTTAAGAAGGGAGTCAGACTTTGCAAAGCACGTAAAGAGGATGAGAACTGAGAAGATGACTGATGACTTCTGGGAGCAGTTGATAGAGTGATGGAGGTTTTGGAGTGAACTGGAGAGAGTAACTGGAGATGAGTGGAGACTGCTGTTTTCAGGGAGTTGAAATGGAAAGATGACTTTTCTGAGGGGAGTGGGTTACATCTAGGACCTTTTGAATAAGGAAATGTGGAAATATTTGGGGAAAGGAGACTAATAACCACAGGCTATCTCGTTTTTCATATTTTCGAACCCTAGTAAAGGTTTTAGTGAAGATTTTTGACTCTGTTTTATCCCTTGGCTCTGTGTAATACTGCTAGCAGACTCAGAGATTTGAACAGTATCCCGTGCAGTAGAAATACCTTATTTATGATGTTTACATAACAAGCTTTGGGCTTTTATTTATTTCCCAGCAATGCAGTTTTTGTGTTTTTACAAAGCAATGCAATAATATACTTTATATTTTAGACTCTGACTATACTTTAAAACACAGAATTTTTTTGGTATTTTTTCTGTAGTTTCTGTGTACTCTGTGTGTAGGTTCAGGGTGATTACATATATTCTAGGTCCTAAACTTTCCTTTTGAACTATTTCAATCTTTCATTTTTTAAAAAATAATTCCAAAATGATTAGATTTTAAGAAATTTGAAAATAAGTGAAGTTAATTGCTAGTCTGAGAGGCTTCATAAGCTTTACAAAATTTTTTCAAATCCAGAAAGCATTGTACTGTATCAAGTGTGTTAGAAATCTGTCTCAGCTGGAGAAACCCCAAGAGTATGGCCCCCGGACACCCTTTCAGCTCAGTAATGAGGCCACTCCTGAGGTTTACTCTTCAGCCAAAGATTGAACAGTCCTGTCGAATTGAGGGCACTGGTTTTTTTTTATGGAACAAAACAAGACTAACCAGCCTGGAGCAGGGACTGGAAGGTAGGAGGGAACAGGACAGCTGGTATTAAGGAACCCAGAGTTGAGAAGGGAGAGTGGTGACATGTCGTGGGGTTGTTAACCAGTGTCATAGAACAATGTGTGTACTGTTTGATGAGAAACTAGTTTGGTCTGTAAACCTTCATCTAAAGTGCAATAAAAAAAAAAAAAGTCATTAAAAAAAATCTGTCTCAGTATACTCGGGGACAGAGTGCTATTTAAAGTTGAATGGACTATGGAAAATCGTACAACAAGCTGGCTAGTAAGTTGCTGGGAATAGTTGCTAATTATTGCTTACTTCTGTGGCTACTTTGTTATTTCATATAAAAGCCTTTTTTTTTTTTTGAAAAAAATTATTGAGCACTTATATAAAGATTTTTTCTGTAAGTTGTTTTATTTTCCCAAAAAGTCTTCACTGAAGAGAGTCAAGGAACCAAGAAGGCAGGGTTTAGTTAGACTAACCAGTGTTGGGAATTTGCAGCTTTCCAAATGTGGCAGAAATACAAGGGAGTAAAGAAGTTGGAAGCCTCTGGCTGGCGCAGATGGTTAACACACTTGGTGACTCACCAGAAGATTGCAGGTTCACATCTACCCAGAAGTTCCTTAGAAGACAGACCTGGTGATATGCTTCGGAAAAATCAGCCATTGAGACGGAGGGCCTAAACTAAAGCCACATGAGAGTCCTTCTGACCAACCTGTGCCGTCATTCCCGCTTCACCGTGAACCCGTCCACAGGGAGCACGGGGAGGACATCACCTCCCCAAGAGTAATGTTCTTCCATACTCGGAAATAGAATCAAATATTTTTACATATCTTAACTTCCTTACAAGTGTATAATATACGTAAACCTTTATAAAAAAGACAACTTGTTGTCAGCTGTGGGTTGAACTTGTTTATCCTGTTCGTACCTTAAGTACTCAGTGTGAGAACTCAAATATATAAAGTAGCACGTATGCTGTATTGTTTTCTTCTTGCTAATTATGGAAAGTATACTTTCTTAAGTAGTAGTTAATAGTTTTAATCAAAGGGATGTTTGAGATGAAAATTCTTATCATTCTTGATTTCTTCCTGCAAGTTTACTATATTTGCTCATTTCAGAAAATACAGATACTAAAAAAAAGGCAAGAAATTAAAACTTCTCTATAAGCATACCGCTATAAGTGAACTTTTTTTTTAATACTCTTTCCATTGTGCGTGGGAAAGAATGGGTAGGGATAGGGTTTTTTGTTTGGTATGTACAATATTTTTTAAACCATTTTTCATTTAATATATGCCCTTAATATCATAAATACCTTTCTGTGTCATTAATTGTTCTTCAGCATGTTTAATGGTTACCGGGTATTCCATCTGCTGATTTAAATCACTTTCTTATTTTAGGGCAGTTACATGGTTTGTAGTTTTTCATAGTCTAAAGGATCACTGCCTTGAACATCCCTGTAGCTGAATCTTTTTACTATTCTCAGTTATTGCTGGGTGAAAGGATATAAATGTTTAAAAGGAATCTGTAAATATTATTTAAATATTGTTTAAATTATTCAAAAAATACATTCAAATGTAACTTATTATAAATATTCCCAAGCTTATTGACTGATGCTACGTGAGAGGTGGAAGTCTTCTTCCTCTCTGATTTCCCTGATGTAACCACCTTTAACGATTTTGGTTTTTATTCTGATGGATACTGCCATAACTCTAACTAATATTTGATGCCTCCATTACTTATTAATAGTAGAGAATTTTATTGATTATTGAATAACTCTTAAAGGAATTTCTTTTAAGGAGAAAGGGGAAAAGAGTTATATAAAGAAAGTTTAGGAAATACCCAAATAACCATACAATAGAGAAACGATCTGTCATGGATTAAATTGTATCCCCCAAAAATATCTGTCAAAGAGACTGGAGAAACCCTGAGAGTATGACCCCTGGATACCCTTTCAGCTCAGTAATGATGTCACTCCTGAGGGTCACCCTTCAGCCAAAGATTGGACAGGCCCTTAAAACAAAATGAGACTAAAGGGGCACACCAGCCCGGGGGCAAGGATTATAAGGCAGGAGAGGACAAGAAAGCTGGTACTATGGAACCCAAGGCTGAGAAGGGAGAGTGTTGACACGTCATGGGGTTGTTAATCAATGTTATAAAACAATATGTGTACTAACTGTTTAATGAGAAACTAGTTCTGTAAACATTCATCTAAAGTACAGTTAAAAAAAAAAATCTGTCAACTTGGTTAGGTCATGATTCCCAGTATTGTATGATTGCCTACCATTTTGTAATCTGATATGATTTCCATATGTGTTGTAAATCCTATCACTATGATATAATAAAATGGATTATTGGCAGTTATATTGATGAGATCTACAGGATTAGATAGTATCTTAAGCCAATTTCTTTTGAGATATAAAAGAGAGAAGCAAGCAGAGAGACGGGGGACCTCATACCACCAAGAAAGCAGTGCCAGGAGCAGAGTACATCCTTTGAACCCAGGGTCCCTGTGCTGAGAAGCTCCTAGTCTGGGGGAAGATTGATGAGAAGGCCAACAGAAAGACTTCCCCTGGAGCTGATACCCTGATTGTGGACTTTTAGCCTACTTTACTATGAAGAAATAAATTTTTCTTTGTTAAAGCTATCCACTTGTGGCATTTTTGTTATAGCAGCACTAGATAACTAAGACATGACCCAATCAGTTATTCAGCCCTTAAAAATCATATTTTGTTAAGACTATTAAATGATTCAGAAAAAGATACATGATTTTTAAAATAAATATATAAACACTAGTGAAACCTGAGGAGTCCTGGTGGTGCGATGGTTAAGTGCTTCCCTGCCAACTGAAAGGTCAGCAGTTCAAACCCCTCAGCGGCTCTGTGGGAGAAAAGACCTGGTGATCTGCTCTCATAAAGATTACAACCTGAGTGTCCTGTAGGATTGCTGTGAGTTGGAAATGACATGCAGCAACAACATTGAAACCTGCAGGGTAAAAATTATTCAGTGTCATCCCAGTTTTGTGTGTGTGTGTGTGTGTGTGTGTGTGTGTCTGAAAAGCAGTTCACAGGATGTTAATAGTCATTATCTCATGATAGTAAAATTGTGGTTGGTTTTTTTTTTTCTTTATATGTTGGCCAGATTCTCTAAAATGATCATGTTATGCTAAGAAAAAGTCATTTTAAAAACTCAGCTATTGTCAGCACAGTAATAAAAACAATAATGTTAGTAGTATTCATGGCTTCACTTTATTGAAGGATTATCATGTGCCAAGTATTGCATTGAGTGCTTTGTGTTCAGTAACTTAAATACCAGCTGATCCTATCAGGCAGGTACTGTGTTTCTGTATTGTCACTTGACTAAGTGGCTTGTAATGACTGTTGAGTGGGCCAGTTCTCAGATCTGCCTGACTTTAAATCCCCAATTCATAAACTTTTATGATATGTTGGCTTAGAGTTGATTTTAAAATTTTTGTGTACCTTCTTAGGAAGAATAAATAACTAATAATACATATTCAGGTATCACACACTGAACCAGCTGAACTACTGATATTTATGTTGAAAATTAAGAGGGTCGTAATAGCGAAAAAGTGGAAACAGCTCAAATGTCCATCAGCCGATGAATGAATAAATAAAATGCGGCATGTCCTTACAATGGAATATTATTTGGCAGTAAAAAGGAATGATGTACTGATACATACTGCAACATGAATCAAACTTGAAAACATTATGCTGAGTTAAAGAAGCCAGACACAAAGGCCATGTATTCCATTTATATGAAATTTCCAGAATAGGCAGTCTGTGGAGACAGAAAGTAGGCCAGTGTTTGCCAGTGGGCTGGGGGAAGGGGAAATGGAGTATGACTACTTATGGGCATGGGCTTTCTTTTTAGGGTGATGCAGATATTCTAAACTTGGATCATAGTGATAATTACACAACTCTGAATATACTAAAGCCATTGAAATGTACACTTTAAATGGGAGAATTTTATGATATGTGAATTACATCTCAGTAGAGATAATACACACACATACATGGATATGTATATAGACAAAAATATATGGAAAAATATTAGGAGACAAACTAAGTCTTGTTTTCACCTCCTGTTTGGGGATAGAGTACATACGATTAAGCATTTTTTTAAAATAAATTTTGAAATTATGAGGAAAATAATTTTTAAGAACATAGGGTTGGAAGAGGAGACCAAAATTTAGGAAAAAGTGTAATGTAAAGTCATTTTTTCCTGGTGGAAGATTTTCTGTAACTTCTTTAGTTTTAGGAACACAGCATATATGATTCAGTTGCTTTTAAAATCCTAATTTTTTATCTGATTCAAAGTATGGTTTATTCAGAAAAGATTTACAAAATTTCTAATTGCATTTATCATCCAAGAAGCATCTGGAAATGCATATTTATTTAATTAGACTATGCTTGAAATTTCCTGCATTTCCCACTTAAATATAACTTGCACTGTGAAAATTCTTCCATATGCTAGAAGCTAGTCACCATTTGGCTGAAGGAGAAAAAATCCAATGCAGTCACTAGCTTAAATATAAACATTAACTCCATATAAATTTAGTCACAATATTGTCCTAGCCGGAATCCTAAAGCAACTTATATTACAATGCGTAAATTAGGTGATTTTACTACACAGCATGTGGGGATGGTTATATTTCATTTAGGTTTAGAAAATGTCATTGATAGATGATTGACAATAATAATAATACACAAACATATGTATGGTTTCAGAGTCATATGGCCAGGAAGAGGTGAATTTCTGCTTCCTTCAGCTCTCAAAGCTTTGAATTTCCTCTGTCCTGAGCCTTCTGAGCAAATGAGATAATTACTTATTTTTAATACACACTAGAATGAATGGATGAGGCCCATGCTTTTCTTTTTAAGACCACGTCTGAATGTCTAGTGTATTTCTAACAACCTTTATCTTGTAAGGTCAGTAGGACGCTGCCAGTAATCAAAGAAGACTCTTAAAAAAAAACTACAACCCACCCACTCATCCCCCTCTAGACATGCCTTTTGCTTTTGTTTGTTAAAATTGTATTGCTTCTTCAAAAGTAGCAAGAAACTTGAGTAAGGGGAAGAAAAATTCTTTTTGAGAGCTAACACCGTAAAAACACCATAGAGTTCTCTAATTCCTTTCTCTGCTTGATCTTTCTGTGAATTATTTAACTTCGATTTTTCCAGCTTTTTAATAGTTTTAGTAGTAGCTGTGGGCCTGATAACTGAACTATTTGAACGCCTTGTTCAGAAGATAACATTTTTAATGATTTATGCTTGTCAGGAGCGCCTTTTACTACTTAAGGCGTAGTAGCCTTTTCCCGTTTCCAGAGGCGCACCTGCTCACGGTTGTGCTGCCGCAGACTGTGTTCGCGGTTCACTGGGGCGGCTGCATCAACAGAGACGTGCTCGTATGTTATTGTGCTTTAAAAAGTACTTTGAGGATTGGGCTTTATGCCCCAAATATTGGCTTTGTTGTCTGGGTTAGTAAGGATTTGGCAAAGTTACATTAAGGAGAAACCAAGCATTTTGCTCTGAAAAATGGAAAAATTCTAGTTCTTAATTTATTTGGTAAAAGAATTTTTTCTCTTAAATAGTGTTTTCAGTGCCTCATTTCATTCACACATTTAATCATAAAAAAGATATGGTATTTATTCACCAAACATTGAGTTAATTTTGTTGTTGTTGTTTCATGGTCACAAACAGCCCTTCAAATCCTAATATGCCGTCTTGCACGTTTTGGCCAGAACAGAGTGGAAGAGAGAAACCTGCTTTATCAACTATAGGCCTGAACTGTATCTCAGCAGTAGACTGGAAGTCTCTTTCGTCCTTTCCCTTTTGACGCTTTGGTGATCATATGGCAAACAAACAAAATGTTTCTTTTGTAGTTACTAGTTATCTTCTAATTCATGTGACTTTGTACTAACTTTCTTAAGAAACCTTTCGGGTTTGATTAATGCTTTTCTGTTTGATATGATCCAAGTGATTACATTTCCTTAAGAGGGCAACACTTCATGAAATTAATACATTTAAACTAATAGTCTTAGAATCCTGTAAGTAGGAGAACTTAATATTATCTTACTGAGAAAATTAGGAATGGGAATAACTTTCTTCAAAACCACAAAAATGTGACAAAATCCTGGTTTCCTGATTCCTAGTGGGATGCTCTGTCTTTCAAATTTTTTCAAAGAATTTTTTAAATTGTCTGAGTTACGGATTTTTTATTTGTATAGAATGTCTATTTTTAGTATACTAAAATTATAAGCAATGAATGAAACCTCAGCTTTTGGGGAGGGGGATTCGTGAACATGTTTTTATTTTTTGTGCTTTAGATGAAGGTTTACAGAGCAAATTAGTTTCTCATTGAACAGTTAATACACGTTGTTTTGTGACACCAGTTGTCAACCCCATGACATGTCAAAGCTCTCCCCTTTTCAACCTTGGGTTCTCCATTACCAGCTTTCCTGTCCCCTCCTGCCTTCTCCATCCTTGACTGTGGGCTGGTGTGTCCCTTTAGTCTTGTTTTGTTTTATGGGCCTGCCTGATCTTTGGCTGAAGGGTAAACCTCAGGAGTGATTTCAGTACTGAGTTAAAGGGGTATCTGAGGGCCATACTCTTTGGGTTTCTTCAGTCTCTCAGACCAGTGAGTCTGGTGTTTTTTTGTGAGTTAGAATTTGCTCTACATTTTCCTCCAGCTCTGTCCAGGACCTTCTGTTGTGATCCCTGTCAGAGCAGGCGGTGATGGTAGCTTGGCACCACCTAGTTGTGCTGGATGGCCTCAGTCTGGTAGAGGCTGTGGTAGTTGTGGTCCATTAGTCCTTTGGAAACCTCAGCTTTTTAGAATTCTTAAAGAAATTAGTTATTTTAAGTGGTTATTTTCCAGTTAAGCAACAATTCATACCTTGTGAAAGGTTTTTTTTTTTAAGTATTATTTTTTAGCCTTAAGTAATTCATTTCATATTTCCTTTACTTCTTAGACATAGTAATCAGCATAATTACTTGATGACTTACTTGATAATGTGGTATCATTTTGCTTTAATATATAACACATTGATGCCTTTAGAGCTTTTTTTGTTCCTCTAACAGTTATTGAATACTTTAAGCCAGGTATAGGCATTATAATCTACGTTAGTTTACTCTGAGTATGTTATATGCTAAATAGTCCCAGACTGCAGTACTTTGAATTCTTCGCTGAGTTTTATGGTTTCTCCTTCTTGCTACAATCTGGCTTCATGTTAAGAACACATATAAGATGTTTTCAGTAGTGCCTGGCACACAGTGTTATATATAAAGTATTGGTCATTACTCCTACCACAGATACTAATATTATTGTGACTTCACAGTGCTATAGCCTGCTTGTCTCTGTCTTCTCTTTTTAAAGTTCTCTAATCTTGGAAAACAGATAGCCAAGCTTGTTATAACTAAATCTAAAATAAGAAAAAATCGATTATATGAAACCCAAGATTCCCCTCCAAGAAAACAAAATGTTCCAATAATGTGTATGCCTGGCAATACATTCTGGCTGCTGGGACTTTTTTTTTTTAGGCACAACCTTTAACAGGGTATGTATATAAATGAATCTTGAATAAGAAAAAAATATAAATTTTATCTCAATGAACAGGACTTGTTTTTTAGGGAAAAAGACCTTGAAGAAGCTTTGGAAGCTGGAGGTTGTGATCTTGAAACTTTGAGAAATATAATTCAAGGGAGACCACTGCCTGCTGACCTGAGAGCCAAAGTTTGGAAGGTAACTAGAACCTAAAATGAATAAAATATAATGACTTAAGAATAATGCGAAAGAAAGTTTTATTTCAGGTGAACTTAGTTGCAGAAAGCTTTATTATCTTACAAGTATACCACATCTACAAAATTCGTAAAACAAAGCAATTTACAAAAATATGTGTTTTTGTAGTGTTTGGTATATTTGATAATAGTGGTCTAATTTTTGGAAAGTAACGTTTTCTTTCATGGCCATTAAAGATGGTTTTTATGAAGGTCGCGTAATAATATGGGAGAATACAACCAATGAGTAAAATAGGATATACACAGGAATGATCTCAGCTACATTAAAAAGAAAAAAAAGGGATGCCTTTGAGTGTTGGGATTATGGAAGATTCTCCCTTCTTTATTTTTTTCTTTTCAAACATTTTCCAGTGCATATGTGTTATTTCTTGAATTTTAAAATTAAGATTTCTTTTTATGATTGCAAAAGAAATATCTTTATGAAGACATGTATAAGCACAAAGGGTAAAATAAAAATGATCTGTCGTCTTCCACCTACACGTAAAACACAGAGTAACACCTCAGCATATATCCTTTTACTTTTTCCCCGATGCAAACATGTATTTAACAGATGTGGAATTATAACCAAATGACAGCATTTTCTGAACTTTCTGTTAAGAAATTTAAAACACACAAAAACAGAATGGCTTAATGAGCCCCATGTACCCACCACCCAGCTTTAACTGTTACCAACATTTTGGCCAATGTCCTTCCCCACCCCACTCACTGGGTGATTTTGAAGCACATCCCTGGTAGCATGTTCATCTGAATACTGTAGCATGAAGGTTTAAAAGAGAGAAGAAGAAGAAAAAAAAAAAACTCTTAAAATAACCATAATATATTAAACATTTATAAGAAATTAACAGTAATTCCTTAAAATCATCAAATGATTTCCTCAATTGTCTCATAGATGTAGTTTTACATAAGAAATTAACAGTAATTCCTTGCAATCATCAAATGATTTCCTTGATTGTCTCATAAATATATTTTTACGCATTATTTATTTAAATGAGAACCCTTGAAGGCCCACACCTTGCATTTAATTGATATATCACTTCACATTCTTTTAATCATGGTAATGTTTTTTATATGTTTAAAAAAATGTCAACATAGTGTGAATATTTTCCCAGTTCATTAAGTATTCTTCTGTATAAATTTTAATTGTACATGGTATATCCAAAACCCAGTGCTGTCGATATAGATGTACTTTATTGTTGTCAATACCACATATTGTTTTTATATTTTTTTAAAAAACAATAGGATCATGTCTGTTTGAGACACATTTACATATTTGAAATACAAATACATATTACTGGATCAGAAGTAGTAAAAATAATATAGAAATATTTTAAATAACTGTTGGTTCGTTGGTGTGACTGAGCTCAGCATGTGGTAGAGTATAGATATATTACTTTCTAGTCTTTGAGGTATGCATTTATTAAATTCAGGCATTTCCATTATTCCAGCATATTTTCCAAGAGTGAGAAGTAACATATGAAGGTAGTTGCTTTTTTAATCTCTCTTCCAGATTGCTCTCAATGTTGCAGGAAAAGGTGATAGTTTGGCATCATGGGATGGTATTTTAGACCTGCCAGAGCAGAACACTGTTCATAACAACTGCCAAGAACTTATTGGTAAGTTTAGTAATTATTTCAAACTCTGGGAAATTTTGAAAATATTAATTTTTGGATTGGGAAGTCACAATTATCTGGTTGTAATTTGCGATATGTTGAATTTGTAAAGGGCTTGTAAATAGTTTTAGGACTTTGCTCTTAAAAATTCTTAGGACATAACGTCTAATAGCTCTAAGAAAGAGAGCCCAGTTCTTTATTATTTCTTTTGCATAGTATGTTCAGTTCTTCACATACATCTACAGATTTGTGGTAGTGTTAAACTTGGTTTTTCTGTAATTAAAGAGCTATATGATTTTATACAAGCCCTGGTGGTATGGTGGTTAAGCATTCAGCTGCTGACCAAAAGGTTGGCAGTTCAGATCCACCAGCCATTCTTTGGGAACCCTACAGGGCAGTTCTACTCTGTTCTGTAGGGTTGCTATGAGTTGGAATACTGTCTTCCAAAGGGGTGGTGTTCCAGAAGTTTATCTGTAAATCATAGATCATGATTTGCTGTAGAAAAACTTGTAAGTCATAGGTGAAAAGTTTCTAGCAAGCTCACAAGGGCTGCATCTCTTCACAACATCAATTAAATTATTTATATTTCTCTTTTTAGTTCATCTACTGCCCAAATGGTAATTTTTTGTTTCTTTTTCCATCATACTTTAAATTATTAGATAAATAGGCTTTTT
This sequence comes from Elephas maximus indicus, assembly GCF_024166365.1. Taxonomy (NCBI): domain Eukaryota; kingdom Metazoa; phylum Chordata; class Mammalia; order Proboscidea; family Elephantidae; genus Elephas; species Elephas maximus. The sequence continues at coordinate 71,065,364 of NC_064836.1, forward strand.
TGTATTAACCACAACAGAAAACATTATTCCCAGTGTGGGCAAAACCAAAAAAAAAAAAAAAACCAAACCCAGTGCTGTCGAGTCAATTCCGACTCATAGTGACCCTATAGGACAGAGTAGAACTGCCCCATGGAGTTTCCAGGGAGCGCCTGGCAGATTCGAACTGTCGACCCTTTGGTTAGTAGCCATAGCACTTAACTACTACACCACCAGGGTGTGGGCAAAGGAAGGGGAATTTGGTAAAGGAGAATGAATCTCTTTCCCTCCCCTTGCCGAAGCTGTGGTGGCAGCTGCCCATCATGGCGTAGACGATAATCTTGTTTAGAAAACACTTTTTGCTTTCCAGGAATATAGGTCATGCCTATCTTTGCCCACTTCTCTACTTCAGACTGGCCATTCTTACGTTTAATATGTAAAAAAAAATATATAGTTCAAGTATTGTTAAATGAAGTACTAGTAGTAAATACTGAATATGTAGGAATCTTCTGTCCCTTTCCCTTCTCTCTCTCAAGGGACTAAATAAGAAAAGGCAGACTTAAGTGAAACTAATTATTATTCTTAATTTTTTCTTTAAGCAACTGTCTTGCTTAAAATTAAAAACGAGAATATTCTAAAGAACTTTGAGGGTTTTTTCCTTGGTTTTTGGATCTGTGAACCAATGATTATTGAAATAAGTATAAGGAAACTGTGCTTTCACGTACCTTTCATTTCCCTTTGTCATGCTCTAAATGCATTCACATGATATTGTGTATTTGTAAACAAGTGTTATGCCCAATAACTAAACCTCTAAAAGGCCCTTGGTAACTTTATTTTGACACTTATTTTCTAGACCAGCTTTCAGTGCCAGAGGAGAAGTCAGCAGCATTACTTTTGGATATTGAATCTGTAATTACCTTTTATTGTAAATCGCGTAACATTAAATATAGCACGTCCCTTAGCTGGATACATCTACTCAAACCGTTGGTGCATCTTCAACTGCCGCGCAGCGATTTATACAACTGCTTTTATGCTATCATGAATAAGTACATTCCCAGGTAAAATATGATTTAGTTATTATAGTTTTTAAAGGAGAATAAAGTCCAGTTTGCTTTGACTACAGTTGGGTTTACTTTGGTGGTAAAGAATTCCAAATAAGGTTGTTTGGACCCTAATAGTTATTGGACCTTATTTTTGTGGTTATAAACATTTTTTAAAGGATTCTTTAGTTAGGAATTTATGCTTGTAGGATTTATATATGCATAATAACTCTTCATGTTTATTCAGTTGGTACCCTTATTTTAATTTCTTTACCTATAAAATAAAAACAACATCACAGTGTCTGAGTGAAGAATGAAATTTTTGTAATGCTACTTTATGCAGGGTGCTGGGGTTACAGTTTAGAACATACTCCTAGAATTGCAAGCATTGAACAAGTGACTCTAAGAGTCCTGAATGTTAGGAAGGTATGAGTTAGAATCGACTCGACAGCAACAGGTTTGGTTTTTTGGTTGGGAACATATAACGGGTCACCTAATCTACCCTGGAGGTCAGAGATGGCTTCCCTTGGTAGATCATGCTTAAGTTGAGACCAGACAGATGGTAGGTGCTTGTGGTGGTGGTGGGAAGGGGGGCAGTCATGAGACGGGAAAGAATTCTTGTAGCTCCCAGTGCTATGGATCAGATAATCAGAATTTTAGAGCTGTAAAAGGAACTTTAGGCATAATCTAGACCAGTGGCTTGGGTGCACATAGGAATCATTGGGAGAGCTTTTAAAAATTCTGATGCCTATTTCCACACCTAACTAATTAAATTAAAGTCTCTTGGGGATGGGGCCCAGGATTCGTTGTTTATTTAGAGCTTCCCAATTGATTCCAGAGTACAGCCAAGATGAAGACTGCATTCTGGACCTTGATAGTTACATGACTGTTTTTGACTACGTACTTTCTATGTGACAACACGCTATGCAAGGTGTAGGTGCTTTGTATATTTTCTCATTTAGATAGTTATGTTTGATGAGGTAGATTTACAACTAGGGAAACTGAGGCAAAAAAGAAAGACTATTAAATGGCTGATATGCTTCTGCTATGTGGCTGAGTCACGATTTGAACCTAAGTTGGGGTGAACACTTGTGCTTTACTAATGTGGTTCTCCACTCTGGTTGCTCATTAGAATCAACTGAAGGATTTTTAATAATATTCTTTCTTTTTCTTTTTTATAATAGCTTTGTTGAGATATAATTTACTTGTCATGGGATTTACCCTTTTGTTGTGTACAGTTCAGTGGTTTTTAGTGTATTTACCAACTTTAGAACATTGTATCATCACAAAAAGAAACCTCCTACCCAGTAGTGGCCACTCTCCATTTCTCCCCAACACTCCCAGCCCTAGGCAACCTCATCTACTCATCCGTCTCTATGGATTTGTCTATTCTGGACATTTCATGTAAATAGAATCATACAATAAGTGATCTTTTGTGACGGCCTTCTTTCACTTAGCATGTTTTCAAGGTTCATGCATGTTGCAGCATGTATCAGTGTTTCATTCCTTTTTATTGCTGAATAATATTCTGTGACCGTATTTTATTTATCCATTCTTCAGTTGATGGATATATGGATTGCTTTCACTTTTTGACTATTATAAACAATGCTGTTAAGAACATTTGTGTACAAGTTTTTGTGGGGATGTATATTTTCATTTCTCTTGGCTATATACTTGTGGCATTGCTGGGTCATATGGTAGTTGTTTAACCTTTTGAGGAATTGCCAGACTGTTCCACAGTGACTGCCCCATTTTACATTCCCACTAACAATGTATGAGGGTCCTAGTTTCTGCACGTCCTCATTCACCATTTATCTTTTTGATTGTAGCCATCCTCGAGGGTGTGAGGTGGTATCTCATTGTGGGTTTGATTTGCATTTCCCTGATGGCTAACGATGTGGAACATCTTTTTAGGTGTTTATTGGCAGTTTGTATGTCATCCTTGGAGAGATGTCTCTGCATCTAAAGAACTTTTAAAGCATACTGGTCCCTGAAGTTTCAGATATGAATAGATAGAACCTAGGTAGGCATAAGTAGTTTTAAAAGCCACTGAGGTGATTCTAGTGTGCACCAGGGATGAGAGCCTTTCTGCTGCCTGGAAGCCATACTGCTTCATGTAAGGAAAACCTGATCCAGAGATTCCAGAAGAAAAGGTGAAGGTCATGGCACAACCGAGACCAGAATCCATATTTAGAGTCATTCTGTTATACTGGGTCTCTCAACTGTCTATGTTTTAGCTCTTCTCATGACTTCCTTACTGCAACAGAGCCAGCAGTAGCGAGGGACATTGCATCCCTTTCTCCAGAGAATGTTGATAGTGGTGGCTGGGAGTATGGAGGGGGGCAGTTTACGGTGAGCTGTGTAACACACTGTCTTCTCTGGGTCCTCCAGTTACTACTGCCCTGAGTTCCACATGTAACACAGCACTCCAGCCACAATCAGCATCAATGCTCCCTGATAGAGAATGCAGCCCTACAACATGCTACTACAAGAACTCCATTGTGGCATATCTTCTCATGGCACAGATTCAGGCACAACGTGGGGAGGGCTCTGTCAAGCACAATACTCTCCAATAGAGAGTAACTTTGCAGTCCATAACTATTAAGTAAATAGATGCTGTTACAATAACCAACTCCCAGAGATGATCCCCTTTTTCCGAAAATAAACTAGATAACTGCACCTACCTACTACCCGTTTCTGTGTTCTGCCTTACCATTCTATTGCATTTGCATTTATACAACGGTGAAAGTATTCAGACTAAAGAGGAGGTATTCTTCCCAAAATAAAACCAGTTCTGTCCCTGGGCACCTGGGTTGCCAACCTGGGTCCTTTTCTACGAAACTCCTCTGCCATCTGCAATATCAAAAAGTGTCCTCTTGAGGGTTATCATACCAGACCCTGGTGGTGACCTCAGATCTCAGGTTCGTAGAATTTTTTTTTTATTCCCACCTGAATAGCATTTAAAAACATTCCTTATCAATACTCCCATGTTAAAACCTTGACGTGCACTTAATTTTTTACATGAAAACTTTTACCTTAGTTCATTTTTTTTACAGTTTGCTTTTTTAGAGTATGTACGCCTGCCAAAATATCACTTACTGAAATATCAGATTGTATATATGGTAGGGCGATATGGAATAATAATTTATGCCCAGTTTCTCTGTAAAAGTCTTAGCTCTGCCACTTCCTAACTATGTGACCTTGGCTGAGCTATTTGCCTTCAACTAAGCCTCAGTTTTTTCATTATAAAATGGAGATAAAAAATTGTATCTATTTCATAGGGTTCTTTATAAAGATAACTTTGTAAAGTGCTTATTAAGTGCCCAGCACATGGTATTCCCTCAATAGATACTTTCATTATGGTGACCTGTTGTAATTTTTTGCTGATTCATTAGACACGTTCTTGCTTCATTGCCTTGTGACTACTAGAATGTATCTCAGTACAAAAGCTGACTGATAAAGTTTACAACTAGAGGCAGATGAACTGGTGAGTCCTGCTGGTCCAAATGAAGATTGAGTTAGTTGTCACTTTGTCCACAGTTTAACACTGTACTTTTATCAACCAAACTGTCTGGAAATAACTTTGCTTATAATATTGATTTTTTTTTTTTAATGTAGTGATTAAAAAGTCAACTGTTATTTCCCTGTATCCAGTGAGATCATAGTACCAAAAATCTAATATCTTTTGAGAGATTCTTTTTTCATAAAGTCTCTCAGTTAAGATTTGAGGTGTTACAAATATGGACACGATAAAATGAATTCCTGTGAATATGATAGTACCTAACAACTCTTGTAGGCACAAAACATTTTCTAAGAGTGCTGCTTATGTGGGAGTGAAAAGATAAGCCTTCTGAGTTCAAGGTCAGGAACTGAGGGGTATGCAGCTGTGCTTCCCAAGGGGTGTGCCTAGTATGTGGACCAGGCCTGAACCTGCTGCAAGGGATTGTCCTCTTTGGTCTCAGGTGCTTGGGTACCTGGGTGTGTGAAAGGTACCATTCAGACCATGGCTGAGTGTGCCTTCCATGACCCAGGGAAGAGGAGCCTTCTTAAAGCCAAGCAGGCAGAGATACTCCCTAAGATATGATGGTGACTAGAAACTGCAGAGACTCTGTGTCCCAGAATGCATTCCTAGGCCTTTTGTAATTATTTCTACTTTTGAAAAAATAAAGTCTCTGCAGTGAAATGTGATCTTTGTTTAGAAAAAGAAAAAGGCATTGTGATAATAAAAATGGTAGAGTATATATTTGGTGTGTATTACTTTAAAGCACTGTTCACATGCCGCTTTCTCATTTTACTCCCGCAGTAACCCTTTGAAGTAAGACAGTTGTTCAGTAAGATGAGCGATTGCAAAGTTTGCCATCAGTGGTTGAGCACAGTGTTTGGCATCTCCTGGAATTTACTCTGACCACCTGGTACGAGGCCCCATAGGCAGGTTCTAAGGCTCCGGATCTGCTATTCTGAAATGTTCATCTGTGGCCATTTCACACTTGTACCTTTGTTGAAGTACATCCCTAATTGAGTACCTTAACTGTGGAGCTAACCTGAAGCCTTCCTAGGAGTTGCCTTGATTTGGCAGGGAAGGAGAAATCTAGAGTTTTAAGACTCTCTAGATTCCTCTTTGAGATTCCAAACTTAACACAGTGCCTGAGCGGTCCCGCAGTTTTCAGTGATTCGTGTAGTCCTCTCACTTGCATGCTGCCTCAGTTCACCTGGAGAGAATCCCCTAGAGGCAGTAGATCTGCTGTGTGCACGAACTTTCAAGTCAGGTGTATTACAGGTGTTAGCAGGAGTGCCCTGCCTGGTTCTATCAGGCAGGCTTGCTGAGAATGCTGTGGTGTTCAGATATTCAGGGGGTGGGGAGAGGAGGTGGGTATTGCCGGGGTTGGCTACTGAGGTGATAAATTTCTGACCTATTAATGCAAAAAAACCTTGCTTCTCTTGTCTTCTAGGGATTGTTCCCTGAAGGGGAGACCATTTCATCTCTTCCGTTTACTCATCCAGTACCATGAGCCTGAGCTTTGTTCTTTCCTTGATACAAAGAAAATTACTCCAGACTCCTATGCACTCAACTGGGTAATTAAATGAAAGTAGGAACATTTAATGAAAAATAGATTTCTATAACACTATAGTTAGGTGTCCCCCCCGCCCCAAAAAAGTACTAAATTATAAATCATTACTACTTAAACCAAGGGAGTGAAATTACTAACATTTCAAAATACCTTTTTTTGCTGTTCATTTAATGTTAGTTCAGATCAGGTTAATATGAAGGTTAGCCTGTTGCTGCTTTACATATATACGTGTGTGTATGTATATATACTACATATGTGTGTGCGTGTATGTATATATACTATGTGTGTGTGTATGTGTATATATAAATCAGTTCAATTTAAAACTTTTTGTGATTAAGTTGATGTGACTACAAATAGGCATATAGTCATGTGGGAAATTACCTAAGAATATAGAAATGACTAACGTAAAAGTACAAAGCATATCTCATTGCTCTGCCATTTATACTTGGATGTTCAGTGGGAAGCTTTATTATTTTAGGACAGTGGTTCTCAAACATTTTGGTCTCAGGACTCTATATATTCTTAAAAATTATTGAGAACCCATTATTTATATGGATTATATTGATATTTACTGTATTAGAAATTAAAACTAAGAAATTTAAAATATTCATTTAAAAATAATAAACTTATTACATGTTAACATAAATAGCCCAATTTTTCTGGAAAATAACTATTTTCTCAAAAAATTAGCAAAACTGGTGGCATTGTTTTATATTTTGTAAATCTCTTTAGCATTTGGCTAAGTCAAAGACAGATGGATTCTCATATCTGCTTTATTCAGTCTGTGATATTGTATGTCAGGTAGCCTTTGGAAAATTCTTTTGTTCACTTGTAAGAGAATGAGAATGAAAAAGACAAATAAAATCTTAAATATTATTATGAAAATAGTTTTTGGCATCATTGGCTCCTCCCCACCAGTAAAAATTCTTGGGGACGTTCAGGTTTCCTCAGACCATAATTTGAGAACTACTCTTTTAGCTTAATTTGAAGATGGTTCTAAAACAAGGATTGGATGCTGGAAGAAAATATATTCAAAAATTATATTCTTTGCTTATATCTCACCTAACTTTTCTTTAGGAAGAATCTGATTTCTGCCACTTATTAACTGTTTAATTTAAGACAAGTGACTTAGCCTCTTAGCTTCAGTTTTCTCCTCTGTAAAATGGAAATAATGTTAGTACCTCTCTCAGAGGGTAATGGAATAAGTTAGCAATCAGTAAATGGTAATTGGAAAAAAAAAAAAAAAACAAACGTTGTAGTCGAGTCACTTCTGACTCATGGCAACTCCAGGTGTGTTATGTTCTCCATAGGGTTTTCAGTGGCTGATTTTTCAGAAGTTGCCAGGTCTTTCTTTCTAGGTGGCTCTGGGTGGACTCCTTCCACCAACCTCTTGGTCAGCAGCCAAGTGTGTTAACTATTTGTAGCACCCAGGGACCCCACAGATGCAATTAGAGAATCCTAACTGGCTTCAATTTTGGGCACATTAAATTTCAAACCTAAGTAGCCTATTCTTTAGTTCTCTCTTAGTTATTTATAGTCTTGTCACTTTGAGTTAAAATAATAAAATACCTTGTAGCTTCTCTGAGATTTGTATATTTCCATTAAATCTACTTATTTATGTTAAAAAATGATTTTTCTTACTCATTCTGACACTTAACGGGGGTCTCCCTGGTCACATCGCTTGCTCTGCCTAGGAATACCGTTTCTATTGCCAGAACTTTGAAGTGGTACTCCAAGCTGGTAGCAGGAGGTTCTGACTGAGTATGTAAACAACTGGTTTGTCTTCAGCTTATGTTCCAAAAAGTTTATTCTTGCTACCAGTATTTTATCTGTCAGATGGGTCTTTTGTTTGTTTTTCTTTTTTAAATCATGGAATAAATAGCTGAAGTTACTTCCTAAACCTCAAGAACCCATAACTGTGAGCAATGCAGTTTAATTTAGTTAAGTGAGTTTAAGAATGGCCATATAATACTATTCTGTATTTGCAGTGGCTAGTTTTAAAACAGCAAAAAACATTAGTAGCATCATGTACTTTAAAAACCTTAAGGTCAAGTGTAGTGGTGGTTATACGGGCTGTGGAGTCACAACACTGCTACTCACCAGCTCTGTGAGCTTGGGAAAGTTATTTAACCCAAATCTGTTTCCTCACCTGTAAAATGGGGAGGTAAACGTGTACTTTGTAGGCCTGTTGTGAGAATTAAAGTAAGAGTTAGTTAAGGATATGTGAAAGTGGTTTAGTACCTAACACAAAATACTCGCTACGTGTGTGTGTGTGCCCATTAGTCCTCTTGAGCCATCAGAATTGTTCAGGTTTAAACCTCTAGACGGAGCTGTCTCTGTCTAAGGAAAGGTGAACGATCTAAAATATCACTGAGTTCATGCAATTGAAGCACAACTGGACTCTAAGGAAACTTAGAAATGAACAACTCTCACCTGAAGTGGGAAATCGTAGCGCTCCTGAGACTTGTGGAGGGATATGAGTGCCGTCTCACCTTTCTCAAAGGATGTGCAAGTAAGCCTTGGGAGCGGTTCGCATTTATACAGTCATTAAAGTTTATATGGCCCTCTTGATTTATCACGTTTGATCCTTACTCTGCCGTTATTAATAATAATTACACTATTTACCCTTTAAAAAGCTCTATGGGTAATTATGCTAATTATGCTATGGCAAATGTTTGCTAGTTACATTAGATATTTTAGGTGAATTATCTCTCTTTTCACAACAATGGTAGAAAGATGGGTAGTAGTATTCCTTTTTTATTGTATTTTTTTTTACAGAAGTAGAAATGGAAGCTTAAAGAGGTTAAGCGACAGGTCCCAAGTTACATAGCTAGTAAGTGGCTGCGTTTTGCCTTGCATCCCCATGTTCTACCTTGGGATTATACGTACACTAAAGGTACACACTAAATATGAGGTGCAGATAATTTGATATAATGTTACTTACGCATTTGTTTTAACATTTTAAAAGTACCAAATGGTTTATAGCTCTCATTTCATTTCCTGATTTCAGCTTGGAAGCCTTTTTGCATGTTACTGTTCCATTGAAGTCACTCAGGCAATATGGGATGGATATCTACAACAAGCAGACCCATTTTTTATTTATTTCTTAATGTTAATAATCCTTGTTAATGCAAAGTGAGTATCAAATTGGCTAGATTTTTCTCCTCACTTTTCTCAGGGTGCTTTCTTAATATCTAACTCCAATTCATTTCATTTACTTTTACAGAGAAGTTATTTTAGCACAGGAGTCAGACAGCAAAGAAGAAATTATCCGTAAGTATCATTTAATGCAGAGAACATTTCAAGTCACTTGGTCCTAAAACTCAGCTTCCTCATCCATAAATTTAAGAGATTAGCCTAGAAGAGCTCTGAGGGTCCACTCAGCTCTAAAATTTTATGAAAACACTCTACCGGTACAGAACCTGTTTCCCCTGAATTCGCCGTCCTCGTTCATTCCTTTATGTTTTTTCCACTCCTCCATTTCTTTCCATGTTTTTTCTTTGGTTTCAGTGTTCAAATAAAACCCTCCCGAATTTACCTCTCAATACTCAGCTTATATGATAGTTCCGTTGTGAAACCTTGGTCCTCCTTTGGGTTCTCCCCACCCTGGCTGCTACGCAGGGATAGTTACTGTCTGTGTTGCCTGGCACCTTGATCTATCCGTAATGCAGTGCTTATCTCACTGCGTCGTCATTATTTTTACGTCTCTTACACAAGACAAAGTTCCTGGTGTCAGGAACTCTTTCACAGCTATTTTTGATTTCCAGGGGTCCTAGCACTTAACATATGTTTCCTGCATAAATAAAGCAGAGTACTCTGATCAAGGCTAATGAATTTGATTTGATTACCTGCCGTTATTAGTCCCTGACAGCAGAATTGCATTAACAATTTTAGTTCTGATAGGGAAATCCACTTCTCCCCCAAGCAGCTTTAGAGGCATCACTCTTGAAATTCCATTTATATAGTGTGTGGTATGCTGAAGATATTTCAGCTTTGATCATAACTGATGCTCATTAATATATTCTTCACTGAACAATTTTTTAAATGTTGTCATATCTTATAATTATATTTCAGAGTTCTTGGAAAATACTCCATCCAGCTTGAATCTAGAAGATACAGAAGACCTTTTCTCTCTGGCTCAGTATTATTGCAGTAAAACACCTGCTTCATTTAGGAAGGTATAAGACAAATGAACAAGTATTCAGTGCTTCACATTTTGTACATTGTTTTATTGTTTACTTTGTATCCACTTCATTTGAAATACTCTTAAGTTGTCATTCTTTTCTGTCTTTTTATGTGTTGCAGTTTTGTGTGATTTTTTTTTTTTTCAGTGTAAATATCCTCCCTAGTGGATGAAAGGATAAATGAAAAAGATAGAATATAAATTTGCTAGGAACCATGGTACCCTTTCTCTGAAGACTAGTTATTTCTGATCATGAGAAAATTGTGAGATAGTTCCCAAATTAGTGTTTTCTTGACTTTAAAAATTGTATTACAAAAAACCAGTGGAAGGTGTATAGTTATGCATCCTTTATCTGGAGGTGGGGGCCCTGATGGTACAGTGGTTAAGCATTTGGCTGCTAACCAAAAGGTTAGCAGTTTGAATCCACCAGTCGCTCCTTGGAAACCCTGTGGGATGGTTCTACTCTGTCCTATAGGGTCACTATGAGTTGGAATCGACTCAATGGCAACGGATTACCTAGAGGTCAGCCTTGCGCAGCTTTAATGATTCAGAGCTGTCATATCAATAAAAGAGTCACTTACCCCATCCAAAAAAACTAAACCCATTGCTGTCCAGTCGATTCCGACTCATAGCGACCCTGTAGGACAGAATAGAAAGGCCCCATAGGGTTTCCAAGGCTGTAATCTTTACGGAAGCAAACTGCCACATCTTCCACAGAGCGGTGGGTTCAAACTGCCAGTTTTCTTGTTAGCAGCTGAATGCTTTAACTGCTGTGCCACCAAGGCTCCTCCTTAGCCCCGTAGAGACCTAGAATCTTCCTTAGACCGACAGGCGTTTTTAAGAAAGGACACCAGATTAGAAGCACAGTGGTGTGAGCATCTGTGAAATAAAACTCTTAAGAAGCAAACGGTGATAGTGGAGCAGGCATGGAAGCACCATTCATAAAGCAAACAGGTCGGTCTGTGACTTAAGGTCCCCAGGGGAGCTTCACTGCCCTTTTTTTTTTTTAGCATTCTGCCATGATAATTGCTAGTTGGTAGTCATGTTACTGAAACATCAAGATAAGGTTATGTCTGGTATAGTATGTTCCATGCAAAACCAAAAGCCAAACCCATTGCTGTCGAGCTGATTCTAACTCATAGCGACCCTATAGGACAGAGTAGAACCATCCCACAGGGTTTCCAAGGAGCGACTGGTGGATTCGAACTGCCCACCTTTTGGTTAGCAGCCATAGCTCTTAACCACTATGCCACCAGGGTTTCCGTGTTCAGGCAAGTAAGGAAAAACTTTGAAGAATATTTCCCTCAAAAAGAATTAATTAAAAACTGAGATTTGTTTCTGGGGACTAATTCCAGCTATTTTAATAATTGCCTTATGTGGAGCCCCTGACTTTCCAACAAGGTGGCGCAAAGTCAGATGGAAGAGTGGTGTGTCCAGTTACTCTGAAAAGAAGTCTTAACTCTGCTCTTTTCAGTCTTTATAGGAGGAACTTTTATTTTTCAGACATAGAAAATTTACACTAGTATTTGGTAGTTAAAACAGGCTATATAGTTCAGTGTATTATGTAATTTATGCAATTCATTGCTGCCACTTACTACATTAAACTGAAAGGTGAGCAACTCTTTTTAAAATGTAGTAGTTAACTATATATGCTAGTATAAAAAATAGCTATGTAGAATGTGTTATTTTCCTTAGTTTTCCATTTTGTGTAAACTCTGAAAGGGACTTTTTATGTGGCCTTTCTGTAGCTTTTAGTCTTCTAACTTGAGATTATATAATATTAAGTTTAAAAAATCGCAGGAGTCAAGGATGCTGTGTAATTATTTTACCTTTGATCATGGTTTAATAAGAATATTTTTAGGAAAAAAGATTTGATTTGATTTTTTCTCCATCATGTTTTAAAAATCTTCAAACAGGACAACCACCATCTCTTCGGCAGCACTTTGTTGGGAATTAAGGATGATGACGCAGACCTGAGTCAGGCTCTTTGTCTGGCCGTCTCGGTGTCAGAGATCCTTCAAGCAAACCAGCTGCAAGGGGTAAGTGAAAGAAACCCACAGTTGTCGCTGTCAAATTTATGTGAGGAAATATCATTAACTTACTGTTCATTGATTACCACAAAATTAATTTACTACAACAATGTGGCCATTTTGCTTTTTTGAATGATTAATGTGTTAAATCTTCTCTTCACATGGTCATTTCTAAACTTCCAGCTTGTGTGTGATTTTAGTTGTCAACAACTAATTATTTTTGTCGGTTGACACCAATTTTTGTAAACTGCCAAAAAAAATTTTTTTTCATGTTTCACAAAGCAATTAAATGTGGCATTGCGTAAAGTACTTCAAAGGGTGTATTTATCACTTAACAGTTAAATATTGGGTAGTTACATAGCTAACTGAATTGTGTAGTTTAATGCTGTAAAGTGCATAACAAAGGTGAACACAGAAAATATGCTGTACTTTGACTCTCTTCAGGTAAATCTAATGAGCCAGTTTGATCAATGCTATTTTTCACATGTATAATCTTTATTATAATTATTGTAACAGTTAACCATGGATGTGTGTATTTGGAAGGTTTGGGGGTGGAGAGGAATGGATGTGGGAAGACAGACCTTTTACAATAGATATTTCTCGGTTGGACTTCTTAATATCTGAACTGATTGTTGAGAATTTTCAAAAAACAAGCATCTAACATTTTTTTCTTATTAGAACTAGTAGCAAAAAACAAATGAAGACATGTAATGCAGTTTACAGAGACTCGTATAAACTTCTTCATTTCAAACTGGCATTGCAGAAAACCTTTTTCGCCCCACAAAAAGTGTTCTTATGTGAATTGAATTTTTGATAATGTTGTGGGTGTATTTGCAGAAATAGCACTATGTCTTACCAACCAAACCAAAGCCACTGCCTTCAAGTCGATACCGACTCATAGCGACCCTACAGGACAGGGTAGAACTGCCCCACAGAGTTTTCAAGGAATGCCTGGCAGGATTCAAACTCCCGACCTCTTGGTTAGCAGCTATAGCACTTAACCACTACGCCACCAGGGTTTCCGCAGTATGTCTTACACATATAAATATTGTGAAATTCTCATTTGAATAGTTTTTCCTGCTACGTATTTTAAGACTTTCCAGTCAAGAACACATGCAAAATGTTTTAACTGTTTAACATGATAAAACTATTTAGACCCTTGGGGATATATTTTGACTGGGTCCCCATAATTCTGAGATCTTTTTTTTTTTTTTTTTAACAATAACGTTCCCCCTCCTTTGGTTATTTGTTAATATTTTATTGTATGATGTGAGCCTCATGGCAAATCCCAGTATGTCAAATATTGCTTCTCTCTTAGGAAGGAGTCCGGTTCTTCGTGGTGGATTGCCGTCCTGCAGAACAGTATAATGCTGGGCATTTGTCAACTGCTTTCCACTTAGATTCAGATCTGGTTAGTACAGATGCTAATAAAAAAGGAAAAAAAAATTTTTTTTAATTAAGCCCATAAACAAACAGACTTGTCTCTGTTATAAGAAAAGTATTGGTCTCAGGTTTCTTTTTGACCTAGGACCCCCTTTTCACATCGTAAAGGATAGATGAAAATCCTGTTAACGGTGGTTCACTATTGCTTACCATATGTCAGTGAGTTCTAACTTTCTTACTGTGAGCTACCGGATGCAGCATTTAGCATAGTGCATTGCACCTAGTAAGTAGTCTATAAACATTAGTGCTTATTATTCATTGGATGAGGACTTTAAGCTACTATAAGCTACTTTTTTTTTTTCATCATGAGTATGTATATTTAATAAGGGTAATATCTGGCATGTTGGTGCTCAGAAAATGGTAATTATCATTATTGTCCTAGGGCTATTTTGATTGAAGGAGTAGATAAAGTAAATAATTAAAAGTTATCAAAGAACTTAGAACTGAGCCCTGAGCAGAACCGAGGCTGACATTTAGTTAAGCGGTTCTGGTGTCAGTTGGAGCCTCGGGGATGGGGAGAACAGAGGGTGGTGCAGTAACCCTTTTTGCTGAGTATGTAACCCATAAGTATTCCATCCTTCTCCTCCCCAACTTGTCTGAAAAAGTTGATGCTGAGGCTGAACGGGTGTAGAAGAGCCTAGCTTATGCTAAGAGGAAACTCATGGAAAATGGAGGTAGAAGAACCCAGAATTTCTGGGCACAGTAGGTCAGAAAGGCCATCCTAGCATGTTCACACACTGTAGCTGAACTCTTTGTGCCTTTTTCTTTATTGGCTCCTCTAGGAAGAACTTAAATGTTCCTTCTCTTATGCTTATTTTAAAAATTTACTCAAGTGAGTCAAGAATGTGTCCTTTTTTAAAAAATTGAAGGAATATCCACAGAATCAACCACTATTATCAACTTGTTTAATATTCCAGATCTTTATCGTTCTGTCATTTGCTTTTCCACTTAACAGTTTCTTAGAGATCTTTCCATTTAATTGCATTCTTTTTAATGGCTGTAGAGTGGTCCATAATGTGTTGCCCTATTGATGTACATTAAGATTGTTTTCAGTTTTCCTATAATAAACAGTGTTGCAGACCGCCATATTGTCTTTAAAAAGACTGAACTGGATTATGCTTTACAGCTGGAAATGAGAGTGATTATTTCATACAATCAGCATTATTGGACATTATTAATCTTTTTTTCTTTTTACTAGAATGATAGATGAAAAACAGTGGTAATTACCTGTGAGGTTGAGTATCTCTTTGCGAGTATGTTGTTTCTTTTGATTTTACAAATTGCTTTTCTACGTAGTTTGTCCCTTTTTCTATTGGATTTTCACTGTACTTTTTGGGTAGCCCCATTATAACCATTTTTAATTTTTTTTGTAGTTATTTGTGTATTTGTTTCACTTAGGGTAAGAAATGAATTTTTTCATTTATCTCCAATACCTAGAATAGTGCTGTTAAATAAATGGATAAATGAATGGCTTCTACTATTTCTGGCCATCCTCTAAGAAATACATGGTTTGTCATATAAGTGGAAACCTAAAAATATAGCTTGTTTCAATGTATTGTTTTTAGTTGTGAACCATTCCACTCTGTGTTAAACTCTTCCTCTGTTATAATACTTTAGGAAGCCATAGCTAGTTGTTAGAAAACAAAATACAGCCAAAAAACCCTTTTTTTATGGAAAATTATTTTATTTGCATGAATTAATCTTCCAGTGAATTTTCAGCTGTTCTTCTAGTCTTTATAGATACATTCATACACACGTCCTTTCTTCTACCCTAGGGATTTTATTATCCTTTTCGTGGTGTCTATTTAAATGTTAGTGTTTCTTCCTGAAAAAATACTTCAAATTTTGCAAGGTACATGTGAAACACAGGCTTGCTAAGATTTTTATTTTTAAAAAATTGTCTAGATGCTCCAGAACCCATCTGAATTTGCACAGTCAGTCAAATCCTTGCTCGAAGCACAGAAGCAGTCCATCGAGTCCGGCTCCATAGCTGGTGGGGAGCACCTCTGTTTCCTGGGCAGTGGCCGGGAGGAAGAAGACATGTACATGAACATGGTTCTGGCGCACTTTTTACAGGTATGCTTATGTAAATTATTTTAATTTTGCTTTGTTACTGCTATCATCTCTAAGAAACTCTCATAGGTGGTTTTATGGTTTTATGTACATTGTCCTATTTATCCATATTTTCCTTTACAGCTTCTGGGTTTTGTGTCTTGCCAAGAAAGGCCTTCCCCTTCCCTAGATTTTTATCAGATACTTTCTTTGGGTACTTAACCTGGTTTATTTTTTAGATTTAAGAAGGCCTAGTGGCGTTTTTTAGTGGCGCAGTGGTTAAGCACTCAGCTGCTAACTGAAAGCTCGGCAGTTCAAACCTACCAGCCACTCTGAGGGAGAAAGAATGTGGCAGTCTGTTTCCTTAAAGATATACAACCTTGGAAACCCTGTAAGGCAGTTCTGCCCTGTCCTATAGGATCTCCATGAGTTGGAAACAACTTGGCGGCAGACGGTTTGGTTTGATTTTTAGATTTAAGTCTTGAACTATCTAGAATTTATTTTGGTGTTAGAAGTGAGATTAAAGTCAAAAATATTTTTCCAGATAGCCAACCAGTTGTACCATCAATTTCTGATGCCACCTTTTTACTATATACCCAATCTCACTCCTTACTTATTGACATGGTTAGGTTCCAAAGACCAGGCTGTGATGCAAAACTCAGTGTTACACAAAAATGGAGGATGGTCATATCACAAAATGGAGGATGACTACATCATTACTTAACTGCCAAATTACATCATTACATAGCTGACAAATTACTGAGAATCATGGCCCAGCCAAGTTGGCACATGACCTTAACAATCATAGCCAGTTTTACTCTCACCTTGCACCTTGGCATTCATTACTGCTAGAGGTACATTGTTAACATGGAAAAGACAGTGGATTTTTTACTGTTGTTGTAAATGCAGAACATTGGATAACAAGATGGTAAGTGAAGAGTACATATACTGAATTCTTCTATGCATCAAAATCTATTTCTAGATTATTCTATGGCATTGATATTTATGTGTATTCATGCCCTGGTACTTTTTATAGTAGCTATATATACATTTGGACATGTGATCAGGAGGGACCAGCCCCCGGAGAAGGACATCACGCTTTCTAAAATAAAGGGTCAGCAATAAAGAGGAAGACCTACAATGAGATAGACTGACACAGTGGCTACAACAGTGGGCTCAAACATAGCAACAGTTGTGAGGATGTTGCAGGATCAGGCAGTGTTTCGTTGTGTATAGGGTTGCTATGAGTCGGAACCAACTCAGCAGCACCTAACAACAACACATACGCATTTTATTATCTTTACTGTGAAATTGAATATATGTGCATTTATTTATTCATGACATTTTGCCACCTTTCCTTTTTCTGTTCGAATGTTGACTTCAGCACACCTGATCTGTAGTAATTTTATGCAGCCTGTTCCTCTGCTGTCTGTACAAAGCCACACTCAGTGATGGCTTTGTCTTTATGTAAATAATTGTTTAATTAGGCATTCTTTGATAGTTTATATATGAAGCCTCTAACTTTGTGTGATCTTAAAGTACGGAATCAGGAAGACACTGGGAATGGTGTTGCACAAATCACTCAACTTGGATCCTTTTCTTTTTATGCTGTATTTTACTGGGAATCTTATTCGAGAAAATTAGTCTAAAGATTAGTATTCCTGAAAGAACAAAGTCAGAGAAGGAGCGATGTATTTTTGGTGTGGGATTTTAAGATAATTTTAAACCTTACTAAAGGCAAGATCTTAGAAACTTAAAGAATAACAAAAGTAGGGTCCCAACTTTATTTTACTCATAAATTTAACTGGTCTGTTCTAAAAATGCTCTGGCATGAATCATACTGTACAGATTATCATATGGTAAGACTTTGAAATATTGTGAATTTTTTTATGATTGAAGTTCTTGGTGTGGTTTTAGAAATATTTTGTCCAGTTTTTAACATGGAAAATTTTAAACAAATTCAAAAGTAGGGAGAATTGAACTACATCATCCTTATCATACTTTATTGTAAAAAATATAACTAGTGTTCAGGTTTCTCTGATTTACACCATGGTAACATTCTGTCATTTCCTCATTTATAAGCTGGGCTATTTCTGTAAAAGTGCACAAAGTATTTTGAAAGCTTTGAGAAATCACTCTAATTACATCCAAAAAACTCCATTTAACTGATTATGTTTGACTCTTTGTTGCACTAGTTGAGACTATGGCGAAAACATAATCAGTCTTGTTAATAGCCATGTCCCCTTCCTCCCACCACAACGCTAGAACTACCGTACACAAGGTACATATACATACCTTTCTGTTCCAAATTCCAAAATGTCAAGGAAAGAAGAAAGTTCAGACATTCAATATAACTATATATTGCAATTGTAAATGTTTATAGTGCTGTCAGAAGTTTTAATTAAATTGCATTTTGGATTAATTTTATTTTCCGTTACAGAAAAACAAAGAATATGTGAGCATTGCCAGTGGAGGATTTATGGGTAAGGTTATAACTTAGTAATTCCTTTGCCTCCCCTTTTTAGAGGAAATTATGTTGATTATCAGCAGAGCTGATTTGGCCAAATTAGTTAATGGGTAGACTCTGCTATTTTTGGTTATTTAGTATCTATAGAAAAAAGAAGGCCAGCCCATCAACAGATGAGTGGATAAACAGACTGTGGTACATGCACACAATGGAGTACTACACAGCAATAAAGAGCCATGATGAATCTGTGAGACATCTCACAACATGGATGAACCTAGAGGGCATTACACTGAGTGAAATAAGTCAATCACAAAAGGGCAAATACTGTGTGAGACCACTATTATAAAAACGCATGAAAGAGTTTTTATAAAAACACAAAAAGAGACAATCTTGGATGGTTATGAGGAAGAGAAGGGGGTGGAGAGGAAAATGCTAAACAGTCAATAGATAAGTGGTAACTTTGGTGAAGGGTAAGACAGTACACAAAACTGGGGAAGTTGGCACAGCTTAACCAAGGCAAAGTCATAAAAGCTTCATAGACATATCCAAACACCCTGAGGGACTGAATTACTGGGCTAAGGGCTGAGGACCATGGTCTCAGGAGACATCTGGTTCAATTGGCATAACAGAGTTTGTAAAGAAAATGTTCTACATCCTACTTTGGTGAGTAGCATCTGGGGTCTTAAAAGCTTATGAGCAGCCATCTAAGATACTTCATTGGTCCCACACCATCTGGAGCAAGGGAGAATGAAGAAAACCAAAGACACAAGGGAAAGATTAGTCCAAAGGACTAGTGGACCACCACTACCACCAGACTGAGTCTAGCACAGCTAGATGGTGCCCAGCTACCACCACCAACTGCTCTGACGGGGATCACACCTAACAACTACAACATTCAGTTCGCTTATGTTTGTGAAAAATATTTCTCTAAGGATACATGAAAAACTGCCCATATTATTTCCCTTTATGGAGAAGGAGGATTACATGGTGCTGGGAAACAAGAGTGGGAAAAATACTATTCACGGTATACCCTTTGTACTGTTTCAGTTTCTTGTTTTATTTTCCATTTTATTTTGAGCTACTTGAAGGTATTTCTGCAAAAAAAAAAAAAAGTTGATTCAATGGAATAAAGTAAATAAGCTGATGTTTTGAAATCTGAAGACTAATACCTGGTAATACAGGGTATTAAAATAATTGACAAGATCTCTGCAGGTACCTATTTGAGAATTTATGAAAGATTGGATCAGTTTAATAAGGTTAGAAAAGAGCCATTGTGAAAATACTGAACTGTAAATGCTGGGAAACATTAATGATAAATCAAAGCATCTTGAAAATAGCAGAATCTTAGGTTTTAATCATGGGAGTCTTGTAAGTAGTGTTAGGCCAGATGTTGGCCCAGTGTTATTTGTTAGTAATCCCGGTAAAGTGATACCAAGCCTGGTTATTAAGCTCGTTGTGCTCAAAAGTGTCTGAAAAGCATTCTTTTATAGTATAGTCTAGGTTTTAGAAACTTTTTTTTTTACTCTGAATCTTTTTTTTTTTTTTTTTACAGAGTAACCTCTAACCATAGTAGTTAATACCTAAGCCTCCTTCTTTACTCTGAGAAAGACTGATTGATATCTCCTGATGGTATAGCAAAGGTTGCCCTAGGTTTTCTGTTAATCCTTTGTGTCATAAAAATGTTGCTGAAATTATCTGTTAAAACTTGAAAGATTACAAGGGGGAAGATACCAAGCCTATACACTTATGATGGGAACATACTGACTCTTAGGGTCACTTAAGGTAAGTTAAAGTATCTGTGTAGGTCCCTGGTTGGTACAGATGGTTAAGTGCTTGACTACTAGCCGAAAGGTTGATGGTTTGAACCCATTACTGAGGTACCCTGAAAGATGGGTCTGGCGGCCTGCTTCTGAAAGGTCACAGCCTTTAGAATCCTATGGAGCAGTTCTGCCCTGCACACATGGGGTTGCCATGAGTCAGAATCAACTCCATGACAACTAACAGCAACAACAAGGTATCTGTGTACAGAGAGCTTTAGAAGGAAGGGAGGAAGGAGAAACAAAAGAGGAAGGCCTTCTGTAGCCTGGGTCCTTTATTCTTTTACAAAGGGACAGAAAGAAACACCTGTGATGATGTCCTTGGATCCTTTATCACTCAGCTATGACATGTTTGGAGACCTGATGATGCAGTGGCTAAGCTTTCAGCTGCTGACCAAAAGGTCGGCAGTTCGAATCCACCAGCCACTCCTTGGAAACCCTATGGGGCAGTTCTGCTCTGCCCTGTAGGGTCACTAGGAGTTGGAATCGACTCGACAGCAATGGGTTTTTTGTTTATTACGTGTTTATTATACTTCTCTGGTAATGAATGTTTTCAAAGGGGTTGGTATTTCAGATTTTTTTTCTTGTTTGTCTTAAGCACTGCAGCAGCATCTGGCAGACATTAATGTGGAAGGACCAGAAAATGGATATGGCCATTGGATTGCAAGTACCTCAGGCTCAAGGAGCAGTATCAGTTCTGTTGATGTAAGTGTGCGTGTAGAATGGGTCACCAGATTTGGATTAATACCCAGAAAAGGTGATTCACTACGAAACCCCCACCATAACAGAAATGGAGTAAAAATATTTCAAAAGCACACAATAAGAAGTCATATTATTGTGAGGTTAATGAAATGATGGGCCAAGCTTGCACAGCTAACTGGCCAGGAGTCCTGGAGGTCCAGCTGCTCAATTCATATTTCTCCCTGCCCATCTGCAATGTGATGTGCAGTGATGGTTTTCTGCTCCAGCTTAAATATCAGTGTGGATTATTCTGGGTCCTAGAACTAGCTGGAATTCTCGAGTGAGCCTATGCCAGGAATCCCGTTTAGTTGGAGCCAGGAGAATCCTGGGACTCATGGTCTCATCCCCCACTTGCCACGCCTGTGTCCTTCTCCACCACAAACTTACATAATTAGAACTTTAGTCCACCCACATTTATATCCGATTATATCTGATTTTGAGTTACTGAGATACTGCAGGGTTTTGCCCATTCATTTTTTTTGTTCTCCTTTGGAAATATTTCTGTCACGAGTGTTCTGTGCTTTTCAGTATTTCAGTTGAATTCGATGTCAGTTGAATTAAATATCATTAAATCAAATTCCTAACTTATGCTAGGCTTCTCTTAATGGCTATTCTTTACAACCAAAATAGAAGGGACATTGCAGGACAGGGTCATGGTTATGGACAGAGGCGTAGGAGTCTGGCCGACCTGGGTTCAAGTATTATCTCTACAGCTTACTGTCTTCACGATAGCCAGGAAGATGTGTGCAGTAGAGGTCCTAATGACAGAACCTTCCTCGGAAGGATGATGTGAGGATTAAATGTACAAGTACGTGGAAAGCATAGTATCTGTCACCTAGATATATAATCAAAAAAACAAAACAGTGATTATAAAATTGTAATTCACTAGATGTGTTAATTGAAACTCATCTTTAGCCAGATAAATCAAAGCAAAATGTAGTGAGTTTATCAGCAGGTAGGCTTCTCCTCTGAGAATTTTGTTTTCATCCTGATCCTCTTGGTTTCTAAGCTCTCTTCATGGGAAATTATCATTTATTTATTAAACATTTTGTTTTCCTTTTTAATAACTAGTATTCCATTGTATGGATGTATATAATTTATTCAGTTAGTCTCCTGTTATTGAATATTTATGTTGCTTCCAGTCTTCTTCTGTTACCAACACTACCACAATTAATTTTCATAGAAATATGTTTTCATGTGCCATGATTAGTCCTAGAAGTGGAATAACTTGGTCAAAAGAATACTTATCAAAATTCTTAGAACTCTACATTATTATCAAATTGCTCTCCAAAAATGTTACTTTAATTTATAGTCCCACCTGTAGCATTGGGTAGGTAGTCTTTCTATTGAAGCTTTTATCTTCAGATGTAGAAAACAAATGGAGGCCATTGTAGAAACTATTGTAAAGATGTGTTATATTTAAAAAGACCAGAGACATCCCACAATCAGTTTAAGTTGGTTATAGAAATAGTAATGTGATTTTTTGTGTTAGTGACTTAATTCTCCTAAAAATTAAAGTGATACGTATTCATTGCAGCACAATGTGTAAGTAAAATGTAAAAAAGAAAACAGAATCACCCATAATCCTACTAAACAGGTAACTGCTATTCATATTTTGAATTCTGAATGGAGTTAATGAATTTTGAGGAGCAGTTGATGGGCAAAAGATAGAAATACTTGTAAACGTTTGACATCTATCAAGAAATTGCCATCAAAGTACACGTGAGAAACCCCACAAACAATTTAAGAATCATATTCACAGATGTTAGGAACATCAGGGGAACTTTTCTTCAGAAATTAAAGGCCCGGGTGAGAATGTTTTAAGAAGCAAAAATATGTAAGGAAGAAAAGTTTGAAATTTTAACTATATGAGTGATATTTTGATGATACATTTGCTTATTTTTGTGGACTAGCCTGAGTTAAGAGCAGTCAGTAACTTTTTTTTTTTTTTTTTACTGAATGAGGAAGTTAATTTCAGACTTCATATATGTATATATGTTAAATGTATATCTTAATTTTTATTTTCTACAATCCATTCTTAAAATAGTTTCACCTAAGCCAGCACAGCTTGTACAAGGCAAGGTCATGGTAGCTCCACAGACACATTCAAACTCCCTGAGAGACCAAATTGCTGGGCTGAGGGCTGCGGGAACCGTGATCTCTGGGAACATCTAGCTCAACTGGTGTAACATAGTTCGTAAAAAATATGTTCTACGTTTTACTTTGGTGAGTAGCATCTGGGGTCTTAAAAGCCTGTGAGCAGCCACCTGGGATACTCACTGGTCTCACCCCTTTGGGAGCAAGGAAGAATGAAGAAGACTAAAGGTACAAGGGAAAGATCAGACCAAAGGACTAATGGACTACATTCTATCTTGGCCTCCACCAGACTGAGTCCAATAAAACTAGATGGTGCCCAGCTACCGCCACTGAGTGCTTTGACGGGGATCACAATAGAGGGTCCCCAACAGAGCTGGAGAAAAATGTAGAACAAAATTCTGACTCAGAAAGAAAGACCAGACTTGCTGGCCTGACAGAGACCGGAGAAACCCTGAGAATATGGCCCCCAACACCCTTTCAGCTCAGTAATGAGGTCACTCCTGAGGTTCACCCTTCAGCGAAAGACTGAACAGACCCATGGAAAAAAACAAGACTAAAGGGGCGCACCATCCCTGGGGCAGGGCCTGGAAGGCAGGAGGGAACAGGAAAGCTGGTAATAGGGAACCCAGGGTTGAGAAGGGAGAGTGTTGACATGTCATGGGGTTGATAACCAGTGTCATACAACAATGTGTGTACTGTTTGATGAGAAACTAGTTTGTTCTGTAAACCTTCATCTAAAGCACAGTTAAAAAAAATTTTTTTTTTCACCTAAGTAACTTTTTTTTTAAGTAACTTTTGCACTGGTATGCTTGCTAATGATTTGAAGAGGAGTTAATCCATCATTAAGTTCTTTTCTTTCAGGGTGAATCTTCTAATGGTGCAAATGATAGAGGAATGAAATCACTAGTAAATAAAATGACTGTTGCTTTGAAGACAAAATCCGTTAATGTCAGGGAAAAAGTTATCAGTTTTATTGAAAATACTTCAACTCCTGTGGACCGGTGAGTTGCTTATACAGCACGAGTTTATGATGAATAATTAAAACTAAAGAAAAGCATCTTGCAGTGAACAGTTGAATGTGTCCTAGAAGAGGATCATAAAGCATGTTTTTATTAAATGATTTCATCAGTATCGTTAATATTGCAAGGATATACTTTATTGCTGGAGAATTTGGCATGCAGAATCCTCTCTTCTTTGTGAATAACACATAAATAATGGCTCTGCCCCTTCATGCTGTTCATTAAAAAAAATCCACGTGTCAACGATACGTATTACATGTCGTAAAGTAGCTGCTTCCCAGTTGTCAGATGCATGGGGACTCATCATCTGCTGAATGCAGTAATCTCACAGCAGGACTTCTTCCTCTGCACTGGGAATGTAAAGCCTAGAGAATTGGGTCATGTTAAATAAAGCAGAAACCCACTTTCTCAAGATGAAGAGTTCAGGTCTTTTTAGAATTTTGTTCACAGAATGTAAGCAAACCCCATTTTCCTGTGAATTACAAATGAAGGACACAGTAATAATGGTAAGAAAGATTAAGAATATCTTCTCTATTTTTTTTTAACTGGAACTGTGAGTGTATAGTGTATTTTTTTTCCTCTGTGTGTTAGCTTAATTGACCTTTCTTGTTCATTGAGTTCAAAGCTAACCTTACC
This sequence comes from Elephas maximus indicus, assembly GCF_024166365.1. Lineage (NCBI taxonomy): Eukaryota > Metazoa > Chordata > Mammalia > Proboscidea > Elephantidae > Elephas > Elephas maximus. The sequence goes on from NC_064836.1 coordinate 71,089,934, forward strand.
GTTCCAAAGCAGAAACATTTGTTTTTAAGCAAGCCGATCTTGGAAATGTGTTAATAGTATTTAATCTCTCTCGTGTCTTACTTGCAGTATCCTGAAAAGTTGAAATGTTTGACTTCAAGAGCTGAATGAATGTCAGTAATTTGCTCTTTGTCACTTTGTTAAGTGTATTACTTATGCATATAAATGCACATTTTTTTCACTTAGCAAATAGCAAAGTTTGATGATAGGCCATTTTCACTAACCCAGAAAAATTTGCCTCACCTAAAATGACCAACTGATAAATAGCGTTTGCGTTTTATCAAGGCTGAAAGATTTGTTTGCACGTTAAAGTTATGCCTGCTCTGAAAAGCCTAACTGGTTGGTGCATTCTGAATTACGGTAGTATTTATTGCTACTATTTTGTAGCATGTACATTTAAATTTTTATTTTAAAATAAACTTGTCGTATTTTAAAAAGATTCTGGTGATAACTGAGTTCAAAAAACTGTTGTCGTGGTTAAATAATCACTTGACTCCAGCTTTTCTTCGTTTTTCTTTGTACTTGGGATAATTGAAACATTTTCTTTATGATGTTGTACGTTCTAGGTTAGAAAAACTGGTTATAGTATATTTTTGTGCTGAGGCTGTTTTATTTTTTATAATCATTTTGTTCTGTCCTCTGCCTTGATTTGCTGTAGAATGTCTTTCAGTCTTCCTTGGCCAGACAGAACATGTACAGAGCGGTAAGCCACCGAGTAGAGCAGCTCTGTCGAACCACCTGTTCCCATAGCATGCCTCCTACTGTCTGCGAGCCTGACGCTGGCTTGGCTGAAATTCCTTGCAGCTGCCTCAAATGCCAACATTTTCTCCTTCTGCTTTTAGAAGTGTCTGATGCTGATGTTTGATCTGTTTCCTCTTGGTGTTTTTTGCTTGGTCATTTTAATAGTTTTTTTTTTTTTTCTTGCACGATTCTTTATTATCCCCCATTCCACAGATGAAAATCAAGTTCATTGAAACTGAAGAACTTTATAAAACTTGCAGTTTTTATTCTGAGACAAGGGAAGGTGAAACAGAGAAAATATCTAGTCTTAGAAATGGCAGGGTCCTCTTTGGAGATCATTTACTTCCATCTGCTATCCCTGAGAGTAAAGAAAATTACAGCACCTAAAAATAGGCACAGTTCATGGCTCAAATTTTTAATTTATGCACCTTGTGTAATTTTATAATATTTTTAGATTTTTTCCTAATAAGATATATATATTTAGGTTGAAGAGTTAACACATGTAAAATTGATTCCAAAGAAGCACAGTTCTATATATATCCTATAGGGTCGCTATGAGTCAGAATCAACTTGATGGCAGTGGGGTGTTGGGTTACCTTTGGTTTTCCTAGAAAGAAATTAGGCCATGGGATCCATGATGTATAATCCATCTCTTTTCTACCCCTAACTCACATTAAGGCTTGGGGTACTTGTCACTGAAAGACAAAAAGATTCCACACATTTAAAGTTTAAAAACCTACTGGATCTACAATTAAGATGAGCAAAAGAACATTACTAACTTATTTCTATATGGCTTTACATTTTTCACACTCATAAAATTTTTCTAAATTTAAACTAGAATATCAATTAAACCAACATCTATGAACATCTAAAAAGAAATTCTAGTTATACTTTGAATGTAAGTTAAGCTTTGAAATAATAGGATCAACTTTTTCTCAGGTCATTTCATTATTTTTAGTATTAGGCGTAGTACTTTAAAAATAACAGTTTACTCTTTAATACCTACCTACTAAGGGTTTTTATTTACTATGACTGTTCCTGCACAATGCCAGTTACATGACTTTTATTATAATTAAGACTCTTTTAAAGGAAATAGCTTCTTTTAAAATTATAATCTATTGTGAATCATCTTTCTATTCTTTTTCCTTGTTATAAAAATTAGTCTAATTTTATTTAATTCCCAAGTTTTCTCCCAAATTCTTAATTTTTTATAGGCAGATACATTTATTTTGAAAATAGAATTTAGTGAAAAGTTAAAATGAGTTGGTTTCTTTCTGAGCTAAATAAGTTAATTTAAAACCTGCTGAACGTATTTTGTCGATGTTTCTGTTACTGCTTTGGCTTAAAAGTACTAAATAATGCTACCTTTTTTTAAAAGTCCAGCCATTAGATTTCATTAATTTTTAGCCAGTCTTTTCAACACTATCTCAGCAATCTTTAGCATTCTTGTTTATGAAAACTTTGCAGTATATAGTAAATGCAGATCAGTAATGAGTAACTTATTTTTTTGGATTGTCTCTTTATTTGTACTTTCTCGTTCAAGCATTTAATGTAAACAGTCTCTGTTACTTCTACATTATAGCACTTTAATTGTTTTAATATTAGGAGAGAACCAATAATTTGGTCTTATAAAGCATTTTTTAGATAAATTTATTACCTTGGTCTTTGCATTTTATAAGAAAGTTGGGCATAGTTTGATAAATTACATAATTTTACATTAAGATATGTTTTATGTATCATTTTAAAATCAAATGATCTTATGCTTTTTAAGTTATACCTTAAGCTATGTATTGATTAGCCTAACTTGTATTTCCCAAACAGTATCCATTAGATACAGAACTCTCATTGGTTTCTATTGAGGGATGGCATTTTGGGAGAAGTAACATTAGGTATACTCTGAGAAAATTATGTCACTAATATTTTTGTCAATGGTATATATAAAACAGTTATTTAAAATATAGATTTGATCTCTGTCTTTTGAAAAACTTGAATTCTAATACTAAGCAAAGACATGCTACTTGATTTTTTTCCACATTGGATTATCTCTTGAAAATAGAAGATTCTGAGTATCTTCATATGTGACATGTCTTCCTTCATAGCAGAGAACCTTAACCAAACCTTATCCTACAAATAATGCAATGCTTCTTCCTTAGAAATGTGGTATTTCACTGAAATATTTATTTGTACTTCTTGGTTTATCTGGGATTACCTGAAAAGTAATCAGGCATAAATTGTTATATTGAACAGAGAGATCATACTTACTGTAGAACTAATTGAGTTTTGCAGCCCTGGTGGCACAATGGTTAAGAGCTCAGGCTGCTAACCAAAAGGTCGGCAGTTCAAATCCACCAACCGCTCCTTGGAAACCCATGGGTCAGCTCTTCTTTGTCCTGTAGGGTCTCTGTGAGTTGAAATCAACTTGACAGCCGTGTTTTGTTTTGTTTTTTTTTAAATCAAGTTTTATTTATATGTTCTTTATGCTTTTGCCACTTGAAGAGGAAAGGCAGATACATTGTTTATTTCTGTTTATGCAAAAGAGAGCCTTAGTTTCAATTAAAACAAAAGTAACAGTAATAAAAAAATGCGAGGAAAAGCCTTAAGACATTTGCACCTATATTAGAAGTTTTAAACACTCCTAGAATTTGAATATTTGCTTCCCTAGTCTATTTTGTCTAACAAACATTTATGTAGCACTTGTCCTAAGAGCTTTACAAATATTAACTAATCCTCACAGTAGCCCTGAGGGATAGATAACTCTCGTTGTCCCTGTTTTACAGATGAGGAGAAAGAGGCACAGAGAAGTTAAATAACTTTCCTAAGGCCACACAGATCTAAGCATTCATTGACTTTAATATGAGCATTGGAATTGTTTAAAATTTAATTTTTACAGATTTGAGATCATCCAGTTTATCAACTCCTTATGCCCCTTTTGCTCACATGATTTCCTCATCTTTCAATTTCCTTGACATAGTTATTCTAAAACTATGGGTGGTGCGTGGGGGTGGGGGGTAAAGATCATACCTTTGTTCGAATATTCAAATATGCTTGATTAAAAATCTTCGATAACTTACGTGATGATTTTCCCTCCTAAAATTCTTTGAATATAGTCATGTGAGCAGCAGTGACAGAGTGGGCAAGCCTTACCGTGGTGTGAAGCCTGTTTTCAGCATTGGGGATGAAGAAGAGTATGACACAGGTAGAGTAATGCACTTACCTACAGACTGCTCTCCTTATTCACCATGAGTGATAACAGAGATCCTTCTGAAACTAGCCTCAAAACTGCATTAAAAAAGATTACAGCAAGATTATGTAGAGGAGAATGAGAGAGTCTGTGGCTTCCTACTAGAAGTTTGGTTTTAGACATACTAAGTTTGTGATGCCCTGGTAGCACAGTGGTTAAGAGCTCTGCTGCTAACCAAAAAGGTCAGCAATTCGAATCTACCAGCTGCTCCTTGGAAACCCTGTGGGGCAGTGGGACAGTTCTACTCTGTCCTGTAGGGTCACTATGAGTCGAAATCAACTCAACAGCAATGGGTTTTTTGGTTTTTATTAGAAATCCATAGGTCCCTGGGTGGCGAAAACAGTCTGCACTCGACTCTTAACCAAAACGTTGGTGCTTGAACCCACCTCATGGTTCCATGGAAGAAAGACCTGGCAATCTGCTTCCATAAGGTTACACTCAAGAAAACCCTATGGAGCTCAGTTCTACTCTGTAACACATGGGGTCACTATGAGTTGGAATCAACTTGACATCAGTGGGTTTGGTTTTCTGGTTTATTAGAAAGCAAAGCAGATATATTGAGCAGGCGGTGGCTTTGGGGATCTTCAGTTGAGGAGAGAGGTGGTAATTTGGAAGCTATCAGTGCAGAAATAGTATTTAAAACCATGGGATTGGATTTAAATCTCGATTACCCATAGAGGGGCATAAGATTTGTGGGTCTGAAGTCCTGGGACTTACAAAACTGAGACCACTGAAAAAAGCCTTTTGAAGCTGGAGGCAGTATCCTAAACGGCCGTGAGACGGAGATGCTGTGCCAGGACAGTTTATTCTCCTCTGTGTAGTTCTCTTTTTTTTTTTTTTTTTAAATAATGTATTACTTTGGTTCATAATCCTACTGCCCAAGTTTCTCTGAATGATTAATTAATCATAGTAATATTGGTTTAATATATATATTTTAGAAGAAAGTCAAGCAGTACATAAATGTACAAAATGAGAAAAAAATCTCCCACATCTCACCTTGCTTTTTCCACTCAGTAACAAATGTTGCATATTTTCTATTTCAGCCCATTCTCTATCATATGACTATACCGTAATGTATTTAGCCAGTCTCCTTCCAACCGACACTGGTGGCTTTCCAGCTTTTTTCTGTTGCAAATGGCAATGGGTATTTCTATACATGTATCTTGAGAAACTTTCCAAGTATGTCCATGCAATAAATTCTTAGCAGTCAGATTGCTAGATGAGAGGGTATCACATTTGGTGTTTTAATACATTATAAAATCACCTTCCAGAAAACTTGTGTTGATGTCATTGTGCTATTTCCAATTCTTTTTCTTTCTTTTCCTCTCTGTTGGCATCTTCCTGTTAGCTATCAGTTTGTCTCTTCTTGACTATCTCCTCGACTCCTTATGTTGTGTTACCCATTTCCCTTATCCTTTTATGTATACATTTCAAACTGTTAACAAAGGGAAGAGGAGAATGGATGAATAAAATGGAAAAATGCACGGTAGTGAAAATGAGAGAACTGTATATAGTTATGTGTAGCAAAATGGATAAATCTCACAAACATAATGTTGAGCCTTAGCAGAAGAATACAAATGAGTAATCTACTATTTACGTAATTTTTTAAATGCAAAACAAAACTATATTATTAGATGTATTCATATATGTTTAAAGTATATGGAACTGGTAGCACCAGACAGGTAGTCACTGCTCCTTGGTGGGAGAGGGAGGGGCACGTGACTGGGAGACTTATATGAGAGCTTCATTTTTATTTCTTAAGCTGGGGGGTAGCTGCATGGGATTTCCTTTTTATCTCTATATTTTGAAGTATTTATTAAAAAGCAAAGAACATTTATAATCATTAATTCTAGGAACTGTAATTGTTCTTTCTTAAATTAGGAACAAAAAATTAGAATGTTTTGTATTTCTGTCAAGGAAAAAAATTAAACAGCTAAATTGAGTTTTATTTATTTATCTCAGGATTGATTTGTTTTTTTCCCTTTCATTCAGAAACTAGTGATAGAAAAAGAGCTCTACCGTCTATAGGTGCTTATTATTGGACAATTTATCCATTTCTCTGTAGACTAACCACAGATCATATTTATGCTATATGTGTTGAAAAAGCTAAAATTCCCCCAAAACAGTTTAATTTTTAAAAAATTTATTCTCAGTATTTTCACCTTTCTTCTTATACATAATGATGTTTCATTGTAGTATTAGTATCTGTGGCAAAAGGATATGGTAGCAGAATTAGAATCCATTGTTTTTTTCCAGCCAGTACATTCAGAATACTACTGGTATGTTTTTCAGGATGTTAAGAAAGTATCATTGTAAAAGTTGGTTATATGAGAAACTATTCACTTTTAAAACTCTAAATTCTTTATAGATGAAATTGACAGTTCTTCAATGTCAGATGATGATAGAAAAGAGGTTGTGAACATTCAGACTTGGATAAACAAGCCAGACATCAAGCATCATTTTCCTTGTAAAGAAGTGAAAGAAAATGGACATATGTTTCCTAGGTACTTTTAAAAAATATTTTCTTCAGAAATGAAGCTAAACATGGGTTAGTTAATAGTATAAAACTGAACTGACTGCAGAAGAAATTTTAAAGTAGTAATTTCCTTCTATCAACGTGTATCATATGTCTTATTTTTTTTTAAATATTTCTTGTGTATTTTTTATTTTGAAATTTTTTTTTACCACCCAAAATTTGAAGAAACATGCTTTGAACACCTTTACGAGCCTCTCCTATTTTCACCAGCTATTAGCATCTTTTCATTCTCACCCCATTTCTCTATTTATGCATGTGTATACATACACTAGTTTTTTTTTTTTATACATACACACACATACACATAGCCTTCCCATTTGTCCAGCTGTTCAAAAGAAGGTTATAGTATGACACTTCACCCCTAAATTCTTCAGCATAAAGCACCCAAGAATAAGAGCATTCCCCTGCACAACCCCACTATCATTACCACACATTTCCAAATTAATTTTTTAGTTACCATTGAACATGCAGATCATACTCAAATATCCCAGAGTGTCCTCAAAGTCTCTTTTGTGGCCTTCATTTTTTCTTCCTGATTTCAGGACCCAGTCAAGGGTCAAACATTGCATTTGTCTGCTGTATCTCTTTAGTCTCACCCAGTCTGAGACAGTACTGCCCTCCCTTTTTTCTTCACAATGAATGAATCCTCAGTCCAGGCCAGTTGTACTGTAGAAAGTCCCACATTCTGAGATCTATCACTATATTAAAAGTAAGCTAAGACACAAGAGGATGATAATAACCCTATGCCTATTTTGCCTTCAGAATCCAGTTATAGGCTATTTTAAAATATGTAAGGAAGCCCAACTATTACCTAGTGATCTTTGATATTAGGTATATGCATGGTGTGTTGCATCCTAGTATATGCCTGACTGTAGCATCCTAGCATTTATATGATTTTACACAATTTACATCATTTTTATTTAGCATGGCTTCTAGTAGCATTTTTATACAGCCTATCAAACATATATTCTTTGACCTGAAGTATTATTAAGTAAATACTGCATATTTATTTTAGATGATAAATTTAGCCTTTTTTATAATGTAAGAGGGAAAAAGACATGGAGAAGGCATGTATTATTTTTGTCTATAAATATAGATAATACTGTTAAAAATCTGAAAGATAACTTTAAAAATCTATTAATGATTTTTATAATATATTGAATTTTTTATTATGGAATGTTACATCTTTGCTTTTAAACAATTGCAGCATTTGTCTTTGTTAATAAAACACTAATTTTGTATACAGTTAAAGGGCAATTACAAGCTTTTATTATGGAGCTTTTTTTTAATTGAAAAAAATCATCTAGAGTTGAACTTTTTTTATAATTGAGGTTGTTGAAAACAGCAGCTCTTTTGGATTTCATGTCTTTAAAGTTTTTTGTTTTTAATGCTTTTTTTTTTCCTCTCAAGTCATCTCTTAGTTACTGCAACACATATGTACTGTTTAAGGGAGATTCTTTCACGGAAAGGATTGGCTTATATACAGTCTCGACAAGCATTAAATTCTGTAGTTAAAATTACGTCCAAAAAAAAACATCCTGAGCTAATTACCTTCAAGTACGGAAACAGCAGTGCTTCAGGGATAGAAATCTTGGCAATTGAAAGGTAAGATATTTTTTAGGATGATATCATCTGAGTTACGGCAATTTATTATTAAACATAGTTTATTTCTTTGGGGAAATGGATGGTGGAATAGGACGCTTGAACCATTTTTATTAATATTCTTTGCTGTCTTTTTCTCCCAAATCCTTATTCATATGTCATTTAGCCATTAGTATATGTTCTTAGTGGGTACCATAGCTCATTCCATAAAACTTTTTGTCAAAAGTGTCCTTAGGAATAATTTATCCCAATGCTGTACTGAGTACTGGTTGCCGAGATAAAATGCTTGTCTCAGAATGTAAGTTAATGTTTTTTGTTGTTTTTTTAATCCCTCATCAAAAAAATTCTTGCTTTGAAAACTATCAGTGAACTAAACAGGGTGCTAAGTGATGTGTAGAGTCCTCCTTACCTCATTGTGGACCAGTAACAATGAGTGACGTGCAGAGTCCTCCTTACCTCATTGTGGACCAGTAACAAACAGCTCACAGACTGGCACGGGGGACGTGGACCATCTTATAGATAAAAATGTGAAGCCCAGAGAGGTTGAGTGACTTTGCAGACAATCACATCTAGCTGGTGACAGAACCCAGACTAGAGATAGCCCCTCTGACTCCTGATCCGTGGTTCGTTCCACCTTGCTTTATTTCAGGTTGTTCTCCTCGTTGAGACTTGTGATTACAGTTCTTCTTAACCCTAGAACTTTTATTTATCTACAGGAATGTCTGCATAAATAATAAGCTTAAGATAATCTCTGAGCACTTTTAAGATTTAAAATAATTGAAATGAAAAATTAATTCAACTTTTTACCTTATACTGACAACTAGGCAGCAGAAGTCATAAATCTACACTGTTACGTGTACCTCATTTCTCATTAAAAGACAGTATCTTTTAAAAATATAAAAACTGCTTTATTTATTAACAGTAAAAACGATATATTCACATTGCAAAAGCATTTCAATAGTAAAGGAAAATATAAAGAAATCACTGAAATCCCAGCCTGTTGACACTTTGATGAATAGCTTTTCATGCATATGTGTACATACGTTAAGAACTAGATAATGTGATAGATGCTTTTTTTGTGTTCTGGTATTTTTAAAAAGAGATTACTGTAGTGTGACAGTATTACTATTTTAATAAATATAAACTTACAACTTCTGTAGTAGATATTTTTCTGTTGTTTGGCTAGTCTCTGGCTTAACCAGTCTGCTGTTGATAAGCATTTAGGTTATTTTCCGTTTTTCACTTTTATTAACATTTTTTTAATGGACCTGCTTTTAGCACATATATACACACTTGCCCAATTTATCTTTCCAGGATAAATTTGCAGAAGTAGATGCGGTAGGCCAGAAGGTACACGCATTTTAACATCTGCTTGTAAATTATTCCTGATCAAAGCATATTGGACTTAGGACTCTCCCATGAATGGTAGTAAATGAGAATTATGTTTTAAAGCTTTTTCCATGAATTTTAGCTGAAGAAATCAAGGATTATTACACACACACACGTATATTTGCATATATCAGCACTTTATTTTAATCCAAACTTTTGGAAGGTAGTCATAATCATTGTAGATAAATTAGCTAGACTTGCCCCTCTTATTCTTAGATAACAGCTCTCTGTATCCACTTAACATTTGTAACACAGGTGATTTATACAGTGGAAATTTTTGTTACGTTTCATAGAAAATGTTACACACACCCATTCTTCGCTTACCAACGTGGTTAGGTTCCAGAGACCAGGTCATTATGCGAAAATCGGCATCGCGTGAAAATAGAGGATGACCAAATTAGATCACAAAATGGAAGATGACTGCATGTAACTGCCAGATTACATCATTACGTAACTGCCATATTACCTCATTATGTAACTGCCGTATCACATTACGTAACCGCTGTATCATATTACCCAACTGCCAAACCATGGAGAATCATGGCCCAGCCGAGTTGACATATAGCCTTAACTGTCACAGCCAGCGTACTTCGCCTGGCCTCTCAGCATGTGTTGCTGCCAGACATGTGTGGTTAATGTACAGAATAGTCAGGTGGTAGAGTTTTTACTATTGTCTACAATCCACAATGTCAGGTAAGGAGATAATAAAGGAGCAGTAGGTGTATATACATTCATACTTTTATGCTTCTGGAAAAGAAAATGGGTATTAGTGTGTGAGGTTGATAATTTGAAATGATTACCGTGGTGGTGAAGTGGTTAAGAGCTCAGGCTGCTAACCGAAAGCTTGGTAGTTCAAATCCACCAGCCACTCCCTGGAAACCTTATGGGGCAGTTCTGCTTTGTCCTGTAGGGTCGCTATGAGTCGGAATCGATTCAACGGCAAACCGCCACCACCACCACATATTTAGTTCTTTTTCATCTTTCAGACCCTGTATTATTTTATTTAATGCACATAACCCCTCTGTAAACTTGGGATAACTATACCTGTTTTATACATAGGAATCTGTGACTTATCAAAATTAAATTACTTGCTCAAGATCAAACTAGTAAGTGTCGGGAGTTGTCATTGTCTTTAGGATTAAATATCATCAAACATGACATTTTAACTGTTAAAGTTATGTTTATCTTGTGGTTTAGTATCTAGCCATGTGTGTACATGTTTAATGGTTCACAGAATTTTAGCTCTGCTAAAAATCACATACATGAAAAATCACATAGTCTTAAAATCTAGGTTGTCTCGTTCAAAATATATTTCTGAGTATATTTTGAGATATAAGGTAGTAGGGGGAATATAGGCTTTGTGGCTATTGTAAGTCAAGGAAAGATTCCCATCTCAGCTTGAGTCCTAAAGGGAAAGTTAAACTTGGCCTGGATTGCAAGTAATTCTGTGTTCCTGGAGATAAGGCAGCTTAGGTTGGGGAAAGGACAAGATAGAAAAATAAATGCCCTCATATACCCAAATTACCAGTGTGTACTTCGTCCTGAAGGTAGTAAGGGGCTTAACAGAAAGTGATCTGATCAGAGTACGTTTGAGAACAATCAACCCAGCTGCACTGAAAGATGGATTGGAGAGGAGCAAGACAACCAACCCTTTAGTGGGCTGTAGCAGTAGGGAAAGGAGCCCTAGTGACACAGCGGTTAAGCACTTGGCTATTAATTGAAAGATTGGTGGTTCAAACCCACCCAGCACCTCTGTGGGAGAAAGACCTGGAAATCTGCTCTTATAAAGATTACAGCCTAGAAAATCCTATGGGGTAGATCTAACTCTGTCACATGGGGTCATTGTGAGTTGGACTCGACAGCACACAATAGCAGCAGTTGGGAGGAGTCCTTGGGTGGTGCAAACAGTTTATATGCCAGGCTGCTAAACAAAAGGTTGGAGGTTCGAGTCCATCCAGGGGCACTTCAGGAGAAATGTCTGGTGATCCACTTCTGAAAAATTAGTCATTGAAAACCCTGAGGAGCACAGTTCTACTCTGGCACACGTGAGGTTGCCAAGGGTTGGAATTAGTCACTGAAAACCCTGTGGAGCACAGTTCTACTCTGGCACACGTGAGGTTGCCAAGAGTTGGAATCGACTTGATGGCAGCTCGTTGTCATCATCAGATACACAGAAAAGAGCTGAACAGCTGCTTGTTCAGGTACTGTTTCTGGTGTATTTCATCATCACAGGGGCTTTAATAGCGGTATGGTGAGAAGATAGTGATATTATAAATAGAAATAGGAAATGTGAACAATATGAAATTATTGTATATTATAAAGTAAATTTAGTATTTTAGATAAAATATTTAAAAGCTCACTGAGAACCTTAGAGTAGGTTATTAAAACCAAAATCCTCTGGTGGGGTCAGAAGAGTATGTCCTATTTGGGTCATTTTATTTGTCTCCTGAACATCAGGCTTGATACCAATAATAAACATTTTGAACGAAAATGAGAGATCAATCTTTCAGTGACCTGAGCAGGAATTTTCTCTGCTCCCAGTTTTGCTTTAAAAGAAAAAAGATTTAATCTGAATTTTTAATCATAGGAGTTTTATAAGGACTTTATATTACTTTAAAAGTACACTATTAATATGTGTGTATGTATGTGTGTGTATATATTCCCTCCCCCCTCCACAGGTATTTGATCCCAAATGCAGGGGATGCTACCAAAGCCATAAAACAACAGATCATGAAAGTTTTGGATGCTTTGGAAAGTTAATATAAAAGAAGATCATTTAAAAAGAAATGAAGGCAGCCAAGAGAAACATGGACATCTTTTCCTGACTGAATACTAACCGGAGGCCTTTCACGTGCTCTTGGGGGTGCTTGACTAACAGGTTTAAGAAAGTGTAAATTACTGTAATCAATCTCTGGACAGCTAAACATTTTTTTGAAATTTTCTTTTGCATTTTTGGTTTTGTAAAATGATTTACTGTAGAGGTCAGTTACTAAGTGAGTCTGAAGTAACTGACCCATGCCCTCATGGATCAGGGGCTCAGAAGGCGGTTCTGTTCTGAAGAGCTGTTTTACTGGGACATGCATCACTTTCAGGCTTAAAAACAACCATACGGAGGTACTTGCAGTGTCTTCACTGAAAATTCGAGATAGAATTAGATGAAGAGACCCCCTTATTGTTTAGTTTTACCCACTGAGCAATATCAGAAATGAAAAAGTACTACATAGGTTAATAATTACTCTCACTGTTTCTTTTCTTAGAAAGAGTGAAATCTTTTTAATGAAATAGATGAAAATTCCAGCTAACTCCGAAATGCAGTTCAGCTAGTGAAATGTTGAAACATGAGTTTCTAAATCACTCTTGCACCGTTAGCTAATAATTTGAACACAGTGCTTCAGAAATACTAAACCTGACCTTAATGGTTTCTAAGGAGCAGGTAAAAAGCTTTATAATAGGTAGGCATTTTAAAACTAAAATTAACACTTTAGGGACAGAATTATATCTGTAAAATATCATTGGTCTTTATTACAAGTGGAATATTTGGTTTAGGATGTTTGAGAACAAGTGTTGAGCACACATTTATCCTCACTGAGATCATGGGTTGTGGCCACACTGACTTTCACTTCAATAAAGCCAAATAATCAGACAGCTTTATACACTATAGTTGTTTTTATCACTTAAAGAAATTTATCTTCTTTTGCTTTTGTCATCTCTCATTAAAGTCTGAGTGGTTGAAAATATTTTTCTTCTTTTAATGTGACTGAACTGAAAAGTGACCTGCTTTATTTTGCAGCTTTCTCAATTTAATTTATTGGGGTGCGTATTAGACACATTTGGTGAGAAATCCGGGAATGCATCTGGGGCCATGTAATGACTTTTTGTAAAATCTATTTGGGAAATAGCAGATCCACACAGCCTGTCACACCCTGAATGTGATGGGTTATCTCTGAGGGTTGACAGGAGAAAGATTTAGATGCATCCTGCTAACAGTTATTTTAATTTACTTAACGCAAATCAAGCAAATAAAAAGCAACATGATTCAAGAAATTTTATTCTAACACCTAAGTAAAAACAATTTGAGTGGTTGAAGACATTTGCATGAAATTGCACCTGGTGGGATTCTTGTTATTTACAGCTCTCCCCTACAACTGTTGTATCGCATCTTTTCCTTTCTTAGCGCCCCCTTTAGAAATATCCTGAGGTCTGGTTTTTCACCCACTTCAGCCATAGAACTTTTTTCAAAATATTAATGTAAAGATGTTTGTGTTACTGTTTGTAAATTAAAATTGTAAATAAACAAGTACAGTTTGCTCAAAACTTTGTTCTTAATGAAAACGTCTCTCTGTCCCTTTACCCCCTCCCCATTTGTGGATGCCACAAACATCGGAAAATTGAAGGTTATCATTTTAGTAGAATTTTAAATGTTCCTGTTCCAGGTTTGTAAGCATTAGATTCCTGTTTCTGTTCATCCAGAAGGAGGAGGAAGGAGTAGTTTAAAATTAATGACATTAAATTCCAAATGTAAGTTAATTACTACCTTCAACTACTTAAACTCTCTGAACTTTAGTTTCCTCCTCTGAAATAACACGTCAATATTTAGTGAGAATGTTTCACTGGATGTATTACGCACTCATGCACTGGCCTACTGAACACAGCTACATTCGCTCTGAAATGCCCACGTCACATGGACTCTCAAGGGTTACAGAGGGGCCAGTAGTATGAGGCTGGCATTATTTTCTGTTTTCAGAATGAGAAGACAGGCTCAGAGAGGTTGGCTGTAATCTTTACGGAGCAGATCACCAGGCCTTTTTTTCATGGTGCCTCTGGATGGATTTGAACCACCAACCTTTCAATTTGTAGCCAAGGACAAACCATTTCCACAACCCAGAGGCTTAAATGTCCCTAGTTATTCCCCAAATGTTCTTATAGTATTATGTTTTAAACCAGGATCCATTTCAGTATAAGCTATTCCAGAGCATTAGGGAAGATAGCAGGCTTTTAAGTTCATTTTATTATTTTTGATACCAAACCCAAAAGCAAAAATCCTAAAGTGGACTATTCAGAAACCAGATTTCAGCATATTAGAGGACTGATTTGTGGTCGAGGGTTGGAATCCGCAGTATCCATATTCCTTTCCCCCATTATGGAGTCACTCACGTCCCACTGGCACTTTGCACGCCTAAGACAACCAGGATAATTCCATCCCCTTTGTTACAGTGGCTTGTTCAGAGAGCATAGCCAACCAGCCTGTGGTATTACCCAGCCCAGCGGGGTTCTTCTGCAGAGAAATCAGCAGATTCTACAAAACAAGGGATTTTTCAGCAGTGGTGTCACTAGGGGGGGCTGGGGCGATCTGCCTCCACCGGGTGATACTGTTAAAAGGGGGCGACACCAAAATGACTGTCTAAAAATATCCCTATAGTTAGTTATAACAAAACAGTTTTCGTAAGCCCAGCTGACACGTGTCAGTACACCTACAAGGCTAGAACTCTGTGCTAACACTTTTCAAACCTCCTAATGTGCTCCTGGCAGCGGTCATTACCCAGTTAAAATTATGCTCAGAACCACTTAGTTTTGTTGCACACGTTACAAGCACGTGCTGTTTTCGTTGCTGCTGATCTTTTTATAATCACCGATTTTGCCAAATTATCTGATTTAGCTATAATTAGTATTTGTGAACCTATATCAATAGCTTTTTTGAGAATGAAATAGTAATTAAAGGGAAAAAAAAGTGATAGATGGGAATTGGTGGACACATTGGAGTAACAGTCACATTAACTGGTTGTCTGTGTAGGGATATGAATATTATCCAATCAGTGACAGCATTGTACTTCAGTTGAAATGTTCTTTTTGATGATGAATGCGATGCCATTCCTCTTTTGTCATTGCCGGCATAGTAGGCCATATGATTGTCCAATTCAAAATGGTCAGTGCCTAGAATAGTAAGTAAAATGTTGCTGAAGATCATTCAAAAGCCGCTGCAGCAGTGTATCGACAGGCAACTGCCAGAAATTCGAGCCAGATTCAGAGGGGGCTGTGGGACAAGGGATGTCATTGTGATGTCAGGTGGATCTTGGCTTAAAGCAGGGAATACCAGAATATGTTTACTTACGTTTTAGCGATAACTGTGCAAAGGCATTCAACTGTGGATTATAACAAATTATAGATAACATTGTGAAGAATGGGAATGCCAAAACAATCGTGCTCCTGAGGAACCTGTACATAGATCAAGAGGCGGTTGTTCGCGCAGAACACGGGATACGTGGTTTAAGAAGAGGACTTGAAGCATTTACTAATGAAGATCAAAGACCACAGCCTTCAGTATGGATTACACCTCAGCATAAAACAATCCTCACAACTAGACCAATAAGCAACATCATGATAAACGGAGAAAAGGTTGAAGTTGTCAAGGATTTCGTTTTACTTGGACCCACAATCACCCATGGACACAGAAGTCAAGAAATCAAGAGGCACGTTGCATTGGGCAAATCGGCTGCATGAAATCTCTTTAAAGTGTTGAAAAGCAAAGATTTCACTTTGAGGACTAAGGTGCGCCTGACTCAAGCCATGGTGTTTTCAATTGCCTCATACGCATGCAAAAGCTGGACAATGAATAAGGAAGACAGAAGAAGAATTGTGTTGGCGAAGAATATTGAATATACCATGGGCTGTCAGAACAAACAAATCTGTCTTGGCAGTATGGCCAGAGTGCTCCTTACAAGAAAGGGTGGTGAGACTTCATCTCTATCAAGAGGCACCAGTCCCTGGAGAAGGACATCATGCTTGGTAAAGAAAGGGTCAGCGAAAAAGAGGAGATGGATTGACACAGTGGCTGCCACACGGACTCAAGCGTAACAGCGATTGTGAGAATGGTGCAGGCCCGGGAGTGTTTAGTTTTGTTATACATGAGTGGGAACCGACTCCAGGGACCAAACTACACAAGAGAATTACCATTTACGAGTAACATTAGTACAGAAAATATTAAGGATTCTATATGGCCTGGTAGGGTAAGAGGTCCATGGGGTGCGGGGTGACACCACCCCTAGCCACTGGTTTTCAGCGCCCCCACCCCGACCTGGGTTGTTGAACATATACTTGAACACTACCCCAACTTAGGCCACCCTCTCTTTGTCCCTTTGCTTTTCAGGGGCTTCTATTTTCCTGGCCGTGTTTCAATTAAGATTCCTGTTGGTAGGTCCTACTACAAACGGGTAGCAGGTGTTTGATGCGTGAACGAAGAACCTCTCCTCGCAGCCAACTGGCCCGGAGGCGGGCGGGGCGGGGCGTAGGCCGCCGAGGCTCCGCCCCCCGACGCGCAGGCTGCTCGCCCCGCCCCTCAGCCGCCGCCGCCTGTCGGTGGAGATGCGCGCAGAGCCCTCGGGGCCCATGGTGCTTCCCGGCAGAGCCATGGCCAGTAAGTGGCGCCGCTCGGCGGGCGGCCCGAGCGCCGGCGGGAGGGGCGGGTGCGGCGCCGGCTCAGCCCGTCGGCTCTGCCCGTGGCCCTGCCTCGCCCGTGGCCTTGCCGGAGCCGGGCGCCCACGGGGCTCCGGGCCCGGCGGCAGGGGCGGCCCGGCGCGGCGGGCGGGGAGCGGAGGAGGCCGGGCGGGCAGCGCGGAGCCCTCCCGGCGACTACGGACTTCCGGGAGCCCCGGCCTGCTGCCCGGCTGCGGCTGCGGGCTTCCGGGAGCCCCGGCCTGCTGCCCGGCGGCGCGGAGCCCTCCCGGCGGCTGCGGGCTGGGAGCCCCGGCCTGCTGCCCGGCTGCGGCTGCGGACTTCCGGGAGCCCCGGCCTGCTGCCCGGCTGCGGCTGCGGGCTTCCGGGAGCCCCGGCCTGCTGCACGGCGGCGCGGAGCCCTCCCGGCGGCTGCGGGCTGGGAGCCCCGGCCTGCTGCCCGGCTGCGGCTGCGGACTTCCGGGAGCCCCGGCCTGCTGCCCGGCTGCGGCTGCGGGCTTCCGGGAGCCCCGGCCTGCTGCACGGCGGCGCGGAGCCCTCCCGGCGTCTGCGGACTTCCGGGAGCCCCGGCCTGCTGCCCGGCTGCGGCTGCGGGCTTCCGGGAGCCCCGGCCTGCTGCACGGCGGCGCGGAGCCCTCCCGGCGTCTGCGGACTTCCGGGAGCCCCGGCCTGCTGCACGGCGGCGCGGAGCCCTCCCGGCGGCTGCGGACTTCCGGGAGCCCCGGCCTGCTGCCCGGCGGCGCTCGCACGCCCCCTGCGTCCCGTCGCGCAGGCTTTCCCGGCGCGCCCCGGGCCGCCTGCTGCAAGATCAGCTGCGCGGCGGGGCTGTGTGCTGGCTGGAAATGCGAGCGCCGCCCTGCGCCCCCGACCCACCCAGAGAGCCGAGTCCCTGGGAGCAGGCCCTAGACTGCGCTTCCAGTAAAACCAGGTAATTCTGGTGCTTCTTCAAGCGTGAGGACCTCTGCCGTGTGGGTCCTTGGAGAATTCCAGTGTTTTTGCGTTAGAAGCCAGCCTATCCAGCGAGGTTTCTTTCACCCTCTTCCCCACAGATGGGTGTTTGAGCTAGGACTTGGCCAGAGTGTCTGCCCTAGTTATTTGTGTTTTGAGCCCTGTCACGTGAAAACAAGGCGCCTGTTTTGTTTGATTTGGGCTGGATGGTAAGAACCACTTGCCCTGGGGTCCATTCTGACAGAAAGCGACCCCATGTGGTGAGAGGATTGGGTAATTTGCCCTGCCTTGCACCGCCCTCACCCCGACGGACAGCGGAATGCCCAGGTCTCCTGCGCAGAAGACTGGGAAGTTTGTTTCTGCGTCTGGACACTGAGCTTCCGGGTGGACTATTGCTTGATTTGTGCGCGTTCCCATCCTGGGCCAGACCGGTTCACTCCGAAGGCCCCTGGGATGAGTTTCTAGCTGTGTTTGACCCAGCGCCTTTGCAAAATTCTGTTGCCGGAGCCAGTGGAGCGCTCTTGACTCAGAGCCTGGAGACTCAGTCCTGGCTCAGCCAACAGCTTTCCTTAGGATGTCAACAAAGTCATTTTTTTCTGGACCTCAGTTTCCTGACCTGTAAAATGGACATAAACTGCCTTCACTGAGTGAGGACTTTTGAAGCTGCCATGAAATACTGAGTGTGGATGTGTTGTTATCCATTTCAAACCGCTGGCGCAGTGCATGTTGGTGGCTGAGTGTTCAGGATTGGAATGTGGAAGTCCTTCAACACACCTCCCTGGGCGGGAGGTGACTGGTAGGGCATGACAGAGGCAGATGGGCTGGAGAGCTGTGGTTCTCCATGGTGGGGGTTGAGGATGGGGGTAGATATGGCTCCCTGCGGACTGTTTTCAACTTAGGTGACCCCCGATCCCTCCAAAAAAGGTGCTGGGTGGCTCTGCCTCCCCATCCCACTGCACAGTTCCAGATTTTGGCTTTAATAACAGCTCACAGATGTTTATGTGTGTAAAGACCCTGGCACGGCCTTAAGTGCAGTTACTGTGTTGTTCCCTTCACTTAAGTTACTTTCTTCTTTCTTTTCCACTTGGTAAGTCTTCATTGTTAGATTGCAACGACTCATAGGGCAACCAGGGATCTTAAAAGTCATTTTATGTCCATTTTACGGATGAGAAGATGAAGTGACTCCTGTCGCATCCTCAGTATGAACTACCTCCCCCGTGGCGGAATTTCCCTACCGTGGCACCTCTGTGAAGTGTGGTGATTTGCGGAGCAACAGGCAGGCCCAAGCCTAGTTCGGGACTCCTGCCCTTCTGGGTGGGAGGGGAAGAGGAGAACCATCAACACAGCCATGGTGGGCTTCATCTTCCAGCCCTTCAGAAACAGGGACAAAGCCCAGCTTCTGAGTTACAGCGGAGACCTTTAGTGGGTCTGTGTGATGTTGAGATAGCTCGAGGTGCCTGTTTACCCAAAAGGAATCGCAGCTCTTGTTTCCTGTTTTAGGTTCCCTTGTTTTCATCCAGGTTCTGGAACGATTTAACGAGCTCCATTCTGGAGTATAGTGAGCTCTTCTCACTATGCTTAGGAAAGACCGAGGAATGGGACATCTGAGTTTTCTTACGTTTAGGGTCTGTGAGTGTTGCCTCTTCTGGGGATGTTTGCCCTGTTACAGGAGACACCAGAGAGGTGGTTCTCTAACGGTGGGGTTTTCAGACTCTGGAGCGGGGATGGTGTAGGTAATTTAGGGCAAAAACCTGTTGCCTTCAAATCGACACCAACTCATGGCCACCCATGTGTGCCTGATCAGCACTGTGTTCCATAGGGTTTTCGACGGCTGATGTTTTGGAAGGAGATCATCAGGCCCTTCTTCTGAGGTGCCTCAGGGGAACTCAAATCTCCAGCCTTTTGATTAGCAGCCAAGTGCATTAACCGTTTGTACCAGCCGGGGACCCCAAGTTAGGGCAGGCCACTGCTAAAACCTCCCAAAGTTTTGCAGACCTTTATAGGTTACCGTGTGCTTTGACTCCTTTCCTGCAGCCTCCTATCCGACCATGCACAAGGACTGTATCAGTCAGGACCAGGAAGGACACGGAACTGCACCAGTAATTTGAATGGGGGAAAGTTAATAGGAAGAATTATGGAAACCCTGGTGGCGTAGTGGTTAAGTGCTACAGCTGCTAACTAAAAGGTCGGCAGTTTGAATCCACCAGGTGCTCCTTGGAAACTCTCCTGGGCAGTTCTACTCTGTCCTATAGGGTCACTATGAGTCAGAATCAACTCAATGGCAACGGGGTTTTTTTTTTTTAAAGGTGATTACTATATGTCTTAGTTACCTAGTGCTACTATAACAGAAATACCATAAGTGGATGGCTTTAACAAGCAAAATTTTCTCTTACAGCCTAGGAGGCCAGAAGTCCAAATTCAGGGCACCAGCACCAGGGGAAGGCTTTCTCTCTTGGTTAGCTCTGGGAGAAGGCCCTTGTCATCAATCTCCCCCTGATCTAGGAGCCTCTCAGTGCAGGGATCCCGGGTCCAAAGAACATGCTCCACTCTTGCTCTTCTTGGTTGGTGGTAGTGAGGTCCCTCTCCTCTCTGCTCTGTTCTCTCTTTTATGTCTCAAAAGAGAATGACTCATGATACAACCTAACCCTGTAGATTGAGTCCTGCCTCATTAGCATAACTGCATCTAATCCTGCCTCATTAATGTCATAGAGGTTAGGATTTATAACACATAGGATAATCACATCAGATCACAAAATGGTGGACAACCACACAATACTGGGAATCATGGCCTAGCCAAGTTGATATACATTTTGGAAGGACACAATTCAATCTATAATACTATGAGAGCTAGAAGACCACACTAAAGAGTATGGGGAGAGCAAGTGTAGGGTCCTTCTGTCAAGGAAGGAATAAATTTCAAAGAGCCCCCAATCTGCTCAGCCCAAGGCTGAGATTTAGACCTTATAAGCAGGCTGGCTACATAATCTGCAGGACCTGTTCCAAGATGAAACTGGAACCTCTTGTTTAGAAAGCAAGAAAAAAATACTGTTAACTTGCCATGGTGTTTTTTGTCTGCTGCTTAACATTGTACTCTTTGGCTACAGGGTTATCTGCGGGGTTAGCGCAGACCCTCCCAGGTGCCTGGGGCCTACCCTGTGACTCAGGACATGAGCAGCCTGCCCACTGCCAGGCTCCCCCTCCTGTCAGCCGCTGGACCAACTCACTGTGTCCCAGCCACTGGCGGGGAAATAGAGGCAGGCATCTCCACTTCCCATGGGCCCACTGCCCCAATTCACAGCAGGTGGGCAGCTTGAAGGGTTTGCAGCTTCTTTGCTGGGACGAGCTCTGTACCTGGGTGGGAGTGGACGGGAGACCCAAGATCAAGTAGCCGGGGAGAGGATTCAAACCCAGCCTGCTTACTTCAAGCCTTGTTCTCACTTCATTCCCCATACTATGTGGTGAGAAGCCGGCTCTGCCTCCTTTACTTCCGATTCTTGGCCTGGCCTGGGGCTTTGTCTAGGGATCTTGCTCTATCTCAGGGTTTCTCAACCACAGCACTGTCAGTGTTTGGCACTGGCTGATTCTTTGTTGCCAGGAGGCTGTCCTGTGCACTTGCAGGATGTTTAGCAGAATCCCAGCCTTTATCCACAGATACTAGTAGCCCCCTGCCAGTCATGACAATCAAAAACATTTCCAGACATTGCCATATGTCCCCTGGGGGCAAATTTGCCCTCTGTTTGAGAACCATGATTCATTGGAATTTAGCAGTCAGGTCTGCTGACAACTATTTTTTATCTTTGCCCTCAGCTTTCCGCTTGGCCCTCATCCAGCTTCAAGTTTCTTCCATCAAATCAGATAACGTCACTCGAGCTTGTAGCCTTGTCCGGGAGGCAGCAACGCAAGGAGCCAAAATCGTGTCTCTGCCGGTAAGTGTAGAGGAAGCCTTCCCTTTCTGGGAACTGTAGATCCAACAGAATAGTGTTTGCCATCCCTGGGTGACCTTTTGTGTCCCAAGGTCCAGCAAGGCCACGTCGGGCCCTGGGAGTTTTCCACGTATATGGATGATGACCCTAGCAAGGGCCTTTGTGACAGGATGTGCCAACATGGTTGTAGGTCTCTAACTTTAGGATCATCTACTCTGTTCAGGAGAGGAAACCAAAATCCTAGTAAGTTGAAGAACTTACTTAAAGCTAAAATACTCAGTACCTTAGATACTTATCTTTGTTTCTTATGTAATTAAGTCTTTACAGGACCAGGACATATGGGTTTTAACACTCAGGTTCCAACATTAAAAAAGAATGAAAATGATTAGAAACGTTTAGGAAGTCTGTGGCACCGTAAAGCCAGTAGGACTCTCTCTCTCTTTCTGAGGTAGTTTCTTTGAGAACAGAACCAGCTGAAGGTTGGCCACATTTGTTTGTCAGCAAGTCCAGGGCAAGCCCTCAAGAGGCCTGCCACAGATGTCAGCCTATGCATCTACTCGCATCTTCTCCAAAGACCTGACGATGATTAGTGGGTGGAATTATTCCAGATGGCCCCTTGATACTGAATCCCCACTATGGGGAGGAGGCAACCCTTTGCACACCCTGTCTAGATTGACTGGAGAATTTTCAGGGCCACTTTGTATTTTATTTAGACCCCAGTTCATCACAAATGTGGCCATTGAGCTGAGATCTTCAACAAGGGAGCCAGAGATCTTACTGCTAAGCCAGTCTTCCTTATGGCTCCAGTCTTAGCACTTTCCTGTACTTGTGTCCTGATCATGGTCTCTTGTTGGTTTATGTTGCCAAGGTCAGGAGAAGAAGCCCAGAAGTCAAAGCACTTGAATTCTGCCCTTGCCCACCTCACTGTCTATCCAGCATGAGTCTTGTACAAGCAGCAGCCTCTGGGCTTGAGGTTCCAGGTACATAGGAGATCTCAGTAAATACAAAATCAGTGAGTGAGAGTCTTAAGTCTAGTAATTTTTGCCTTCTGTTTTCTGAAATACCCCAGAACTGTTGACGACAGTCATACCCTGGGTGGAATGAGAGACTGTGTAGGATCCAAATGATAGTGCCGGAAGGGAATTTAGAAACAGCTCATTTTACGGACGAGGAAGTGTCAGAGCCTCTCTGGCTTTCAAAGGTTCATGTATTTTCTTCAGAAACAGACTTACTGCTTTACATAGTTAATAATTATAATTTTGAACCTATGAGTTCATCCTAACACCCAAAGTCATATGAGTAAGCACAGTTACAGTAGGTCCTGTGTCCTAGTTTGTTAGTGCTGCTGTAACAGAAATACCACAAGTGGAGGCTTTACCAAGGATTTATTTTTTCAGCTTAGGGAACTAGAAGTCTGAATTCAGGGTACCACCTCTAGGGGAAGGCTCTGTCTGTCTGCTCTGGGGGACCTGGTCTCAGCTTCTCTGGCTTCCTTCTTGGTCTTCCTTGGAAATGTCCCTGCGACATCTGTCTTTCCCCTATTCGTGCTTGCTTGTTTCTGAGCCTGATTTGCTCTTTTTACATCCCCAAAGTGGCTTAAGACACAGTGTACACTTATATGGCCTCATTAACAGAACAAAGAAAACCCTATTCTCAAATGCAGTTACATCCATGGGTATAGGGGTTAGGATTTACATATTTTGGAGGCATGCAATTCATTCCATAACATCCTAGATACCCAAGGTTAGGGACCAGTTGTTCTGGCAAAGACAACTCTGGCCTCTGCTAAGCTGACCATGATCAGGCAGTGCACACATGACTTATCTCCTCTAGCTCCACTTAAGCCAGTTGTTGAGTCCTGCCTGTGGCTACGGGCTCTGTAGCCCTGAGGTATCAGGGTTGTCCTTAGCGGAGCTAAAAGAAGCATCTGTCTTCTTATAACAGAATATTAAAATGGGTTGAGTATTTTGGTGGTTCTTTGCCCCTCTTTTTTTCTGCCAACATTATTCTAGGAATGTTTTAATTCTCCATATGGCACGAAATATTTTCCTGAGTATGCAGAAAAAATTCCTGGTGAATCCACACAGAAGCTTTCTGAAGTAGCAAAGGAGTGCAGCATATATCTCATTGGAGGTAACTTCCCACCTGTAAGGTATAAAGGCCTAAACGTTCAAAACATCAGAATGACCTTTCTTGTTACATTTAAACTGGGGAATACAATTCAGCCATTGAAAAGAATGAGATAGAGCTATACGTAAGGTGGAGATATGCAAGGCCCATTGTTAAGTGAAAAAAAAGTGAGTTCTGCTTGATATGAACAAGTTATTCCCTTTCAGATTAATGCCACACACAGAAGAAGGCTATATAAATTTTATACGTAGGTATAATTTTTTTTTTATGTATGTAGAGTGGAGGCCTGGTAGTACAGTGGTTAAGCTCTCAGCCGCTAACCAAAAGGTCAGTGGTTCGAACTCACCAGCTGCTCTTCAGGAGAAAGATGTGGCAAGAGAAACCCTATAGGGCGGTTCTATTCTGTTCTGTAGGGTCAGTATGTGTCAGAATAGACTTGACGGCAATGGGTTTTTGTTTTGTTTTTTTAATGTATGTAAAGGCATAGTAAATGCTGTAGAAGGACACACACCAAACTGATAATGATGATTTTCTCTACAAAAGGACTGGGATTACAGAGACAGGTGTCAACAGAACTTTTGCTGTAGTAGTAGTGGAAACAGAAATCACATCTGAGTGTCTTTCGTTATACTAATAAAATATTGGGATTTTTTTTTCCATAAAGAGACCATATACGTAAACCAGCTAAACCAGACCCACTGCCATCCAGTCAGTTCCAACTCACAGTGACCGTATAGGACAGAGTAGAACTGCCCTGTTGGGTTTCCAAGACTGTAATCTACTTGGAAGCAGACTGCCACATTTTTGTCTTGAGGAGCAGCTGGTAGGTTCAAACCATCGACCTTTTGGTTAGCAGCCGAGTGCTTTAACCACTGTGCAACCAGGGCTCCTACATACATAAAGGTAACTTTTATTTATGTGGTTTAGAAATAAATTTTAAAATGTTCTCTTTGGTTAAATAAAGAATAAGCAAACTAAAACTCTGCTCAATAAATACAGGAAACAAAATTATTTCTATATTATATTAAGGATTAGAAATGAATTAAGAAAAAACCCATACTAGTTGCTGTCAAGTCAGTTTTGACTCTTGGTGACCGATTTTGTATCAGAGGAGAGCTTTGCTCCATGGGGTTTTCAGTGGCTGATTTTTAGAAGTAAATCACCAGGCTTTTCTTTCGAGGTACTTCTGGGTGGACTTGAACTTCCAACCTTTCAGTTAGCAGCCAAACACGTTAACCATTTGTACTACCCAGAAGTTCAGAAATGAAGGCAAAGCATGAAGCACAGAGATAGAACTGTAGGAACCATGTTCAGTGATGGGGAGACTTACGGCTTAACATCCCTATCTTGAGGCTTTTTGGGATGCTGTTCTGTTGCAGGACCTGGTGAATTTTAATTTGAGCAACAGGGAATTCCCACATTTTGGTCTAATGTTACAGATCAAGTGTTGGTCAAGAGAAAGGCTGAATTTCAGGAATGATTTGGGTATTTTTTAAATCCATTTTTGCATCAGATCCAATTATATTTTGTCTGCACTCTGGAGCTTATCTCTAAAAGATTATATTCAAGGAAAAAAAAAAAGCTCATGATTAAATAACCCTTAAAAGATAGTAAACTTTATTTTTAGACCCAAGTGACAATTTATCAAATCTTTATCAAGTTATCACAGAAGAATTGCTTTATTCAGAATGTTTTGTGTGCCTATGTGTTTCTCCCCTCAATGAAAGGTTCCATTCCTGAAGAAGATGCTGGGAAATTGTATAACACATGTGCCGTGTTTGGACCTGATGGAAATTTACTGGTAAAACACAGAAAGGTAAGTAGGAAATTTGGCAAGTCTTGTTGCCTCTAGAGAATTTGTTATGAAGTCCCTAGTTCCTCTCATCATATTGTACACACAGCAGGCATATGGTTTATTGGCAGAGGAGACTATTCTTGGTCGTTGGAATTTTTATATACATTTTAGACTTTTCCTTCTGCAAAGGAAAAACCAACAGGAATTTTGATTGGGTTTGCCTTGAATGTTTATAGATCAATTTGGCCAGAGTTGCCATCTTTGCAGGATTAAATGCATATACATTTAAGATTGTCAAGTCCTCCTAATGAATTCTTATATCTGTAGGAAATGTCCCTTTTATTTCTTATAATACTTTTTGTCTTGGAGTGTGTTTTATATCTGATATTCCTATAGCCACTCCAGGTTTCTTATGCTTACTGTTTGCATGGTACATTTTTGTGTAATCTTTTATTTTCAGTCTCTTTGTGTCTTTATATTTAAAATGGTTCTCTTGTAGACAGCATATAGTTGGGTCTTGCTTTTTTATTAATTTTCACAATCTCTGCCTTTTAATTGGAAGTTAGTCCATTTATATTTAATGTAATTATTAATATTGTTGAACTTAGGTCTATAGATATTGTAACATTTTTTTTTTTCTCCTTTCCTTTGGGTTAGTGGAAATTTTTTATAATTCCGTTTTAATTTATCTGTTGGCTTTTTAGTTGTAGATCTTTGCATTATTCTTTCAGTTGTTGCCCTAGGGATTATAATATGCATACTTGTTAAAGTCTATTTATAACTAATATTGTACTAAAATGTAAGAACCTTGCAATCGTATAGGTTCGTTTTCTATCTCCCCTACCCTGTTCTGTATGCTATAGTTGTCATACATATTGCATTTACACATACTATAAATTCCACAAAACTATTTAAGTAGCCATTTGTATTTTTAAAGAAATTAAGAGTAAAGTACAGTCTTTTATATTAACCCTAAAAGACTATTTTACTCTTAATTTCTATCATTTCTCCAAATATTTAACATTTCTGATTTTTCTTTTCTTCCCAAAGATCCTAGTTTCTATGCAGTCCTTCCCTTCAGACAGAAAGATCTCTCTTGCATTTCTTATAGTGAGAATCAGCAGTCTATGAATTCTCTTGGTTTTTGTTCATGAATGTATCTTTATTTTGCCTTCATTCTTAGAAGATAGTTTTTTCTAGATACAGAATTCTGGGTTGGTTGACAGTTTTCTTTTTTTCTCTCCAGTAGTTTAAAAGATACTTAGTTGCTTTCTAACCTCCATCTTTTTTTTTCCAAGAGTCAGTGGTAATTTGTATTGTTGTTTCCTTTTTTTATGTAATTTGTCGTTTTTCTGTTTTTCTATGCCTGCTTTCAAGATTGTCAGTTATCTTTGGTTCTCAGTATTTTGACTCTGATGTGCCTAGGTGTGGTTTTCTTTTCATTTATCTTTATGTCTTATATCTGTAAATTTAAGTGTTTCAACCACATTTGGGAAATTTGGGGTGTTATTTTGTTAAATATTTTTCTGTCCGATTCTCTCCTCCTTTGGGACTCCAATACTTGTATGGTAATGTTTTTTGATATTGTTCCACAGGTCACTAAGGCGCTGTTGGTTTTTTTTTTTTTTTTTTCAATTTTTCTCTCTGTTCTTCAGATTGGACAGCTTCTGTTATCTGTCTTCAAGTTCACTAATTCTTTCATTATCTCCAATTTCCTGTAAGCCAATTCACTGAAATTTTTTTTAAAATCTCATATATTTTTCAGTTTTAAAATTTCTGTTTGTTTATTTTTATAGTTTTCATTTCCTACTGAGATTTTCTATTTTGTTTATTCATCAGGATCTTGTTTTCTTTCTTTTTTAACACACCCTTGAGCTCAGTTTCAGTAGCAGCTTTAAATTTTTTGTCTGGTAGCTATCACATTGGGGTCATGTTGGAGTCTGTCTCCATTAATTACCTTTTCTTTGGAGTAGGGTGGGGTCACATTTTGCTGTTTCTTTGCGTGTCTAGTAATTTTGGATTGTATATTGGACTATATGTGGTATTCTTGATTTTATTACATTTCTCCAAAAAGTGTTGACATTTTTTGTTTTAGCAGTAAAGTAAGTTCACTTGGCTGTACTCAAACACCAAATTCTGCCTCCTTCGCAAGCTGGGCAGCAGCTTTAGCTGCTCTGTTAAGTTGCTTAGCCTTAGCTGGCTGCTTGAAGTCTTCCCTGCTCATTTAATTCAGTGATCAGCCAGAGATTTGGACAGATTTTATATCCAGAATTAAGGGCTCTCCGTCTTTAGCTTTCTCCTTTTTAGTTCCTATGTACTTTGTCTTCTGGTTCTACAAGCCAGTAAGAGTGTATGTACTTTTCCAACTGCTGGTAGCACCAACTGGAGCCTGCTTTCAGGCTAAAACCATAAACAAAAGGGAAACTCACCCAGTCCTATTCCTTTTTTCCAAATGTTGACTTCACTTCAGTTTTTGCCTGCTTGTGGTCACTCTGCAGTGCTTTTAAGTAGATGTGCTTTTTATTTTGTCTAGAGTTCATAATCATCTGTGAGAGAGTTGGTCTGACAGGAGCTACTGTGCCTTTACTGAATAAAGTACCCACATTGGGCTATTTAACTCAACTGTTTGAAGCACGTTTTTTCAGTATTAAGTTTTCCTGTCCATGAGTGTGGTATTTATCCCCCCATTTATGTAGGCTTTCTTTATTTTCTCTCAACTTTTTAAATATACTCTTGTATATCTTTTCTTAGATTTATTCCTAAGTAGTGTATTTTGGTGCTCTTTCATTTTCTGTTTCTTGCTCATATATAGAACAACTGATTTTTTAAATATTAACCTTGTATATAATGACCTTCCTAAACTCACTTATTGATTCTAATAATTAGTAGAATTTTTTGGAGCTTCTAGTTATACAATTATGTCACCTGAGAATAATAACAGTTTTCATTTTATTTCCAGTCCTTACAGTTTTTATTCCTTTCTTTTGCCTCATTGCTCTGTTTAGGAGTATAAATGTTGAATAGCAGATATCCTTGTCTTGTTCCCAATCTCAGAGGGAAGGCTTTCAATGTTTGACCGTTAATTATGATGTTTGTTGTAGGGTTTTTTTGCAGATACTCTTTGTCAGATTAAGGAAGTTTCCTTCCTAGAAGAGTTTTTTGATCTTGTGTTTTTAAAATCATGAATGGATGTAGAAGTTTACCAAATGCTGAGTATGCATCTCTAAGATGATCATATGGTTTTTCTCTCTTATTTTGTTCGTGTGAATCACATTGATTTTTCTAATGTTAAACAATGTTTGCTTTCCTTGAATAAACCCAATTTGGAAGCAATGCATTATTCTTTCTATACATTGCTGAATGTAGTTTGCAGATTTTCACCTATTTTTAATCCTTGCCCACTGTTCACCTTCCTGCCCACTTAGCAGTTTGAGAGATTAATTCAGGACACTTCTTAGACTATGAGAAGTCTTCATCTAGCAGTAAAAAAACGAGCACATTAGTTTCTTCCCAGAAGCACGGACATTGATTTGCACACCGCCTAGAAAAGAGGCATTGTAAAACCAACAGCATCCTTCTTCCAGTTTCCTGTAATAGATTTCATTTTTATGTCAGCCAGCTGGTGGGGTGGATCGTGGGGAGGTTGGGGGTGCTGTTTGTACAGGTGGTCCTAAGCACCCCACATGTCTGCCCATGGGAACATGTCTGTCGTTACTGCTGTGTACCCCACTTGAGAAGAGGTAACCAAGTTACTTATTTGTGATGCAGATCCATCTGTTTGACATTGATGTTCCTGGGAAAATTACATTTCAAGAATCTACAACACTGAGTCCTGGCGATAGTTTCTCCACATTTGATACACGTATGTACCAGATAAGTTAGCCGCTTTTAGCAGTCCCAGTAGGAGAGAATCAGATATTCCTTTCTTTTTCTCTTAAGTTTCTCCCCAATTTCTTCACATAACCTGACTGAAAGGCCAGAAGTGAGAAGAGCAGGGAATGGTTACTTATCTGGAAAGGTCAGGCTGAATGGAGAATAAGGGCTTGACATGATTTTGCTCTTCCATTTGGCCACAGCCTCCTATTAGTAGGACAGCTTCCCCAGTGTATGTTAGGCTAGATTGAACACCTCCCACTTAGATAAGCATTCAGTTAGAATGAACTTCTCATCTCTACTCTGCTAACATAAATGATGTCTTTATGGGGTGAAGTCCAAGCATGAGTGAGCTTACATATTGTCCAACAACTGTGGGTCCTGTGTTAATTTACGCCTGTCAGTGTTTTGTGATCATTAGCTCAAGGAGGCGTTGCCAAACCATTTCGTAGGAGTTTAACTTTTTACTTGTGTCTCCTCTGTCTGAAAAACAGCTTACTGCAAAGTGGGCCTGGGCATCTGCTATGACATCCGCTTTGCAGAGCTTGCACAAATCTATGCACAGAAAGGTGAGGCGGCGCCATAGCTATGATACATCGGTGCGTGGTGGGCTGGTCTCTGTGGGCTGGAGAGAGCCCTTAGTCAGAAAGGCGGGAGGGGGGTTCTTAATCTCTTTACCCCCCAACCCCCCCACCCCCACATTGCTTCTCACACTTTCCCTGCAAACGGATGATAGCGTTTTGGGGGGTTGTGATTTAACACATCATATGCTAAGGCAGGAGCCATGTCTGCTGTACCTTTTGAGCCCTTCCTGCAACTGTGTTTGGAAAGAGTGACTTGGACCCCAGTAGAAATAAATAACTGGTCTGCACGCTCATGGATTTCACCACTTAGTAGCTCCAGACCTTGAGTAGCAGTAGAAATGTGGTCCAGACAAATAGAGGTGACCTGTTGTCTTGGCAGAGCACTGGGCCAAGTCAGAAGATCTGGGTTCTGGTTCCAACTCTTCCCCTTAATTGGCACAATAACTTTGGGTAAAATGATTTAATGTCTAAAGCGGTGGCTCTCAAGTTGCCTCATAGGAATAGTCTGAGGACTAAGGAGAAAGAACTTAAAAAGCTCCTCCTGTGGTGTTCAGCAAATATTAGCATCCCTGCTAGACCAGCGAGGCTACTTCCAATTCAGTTCTCACTTAAAAAAGAGAAGCGGTGGCAGATGGTGTGACTGCCTGGGCAACAGAGTTGGAGGTGCACAGGATCCAGGGCTGAGGGTCTCTGTTGAGTCTCATCAACATGCATTACAGCACCTACTCTGCCCGTAATTTCAGTTGAAAAGAAATACAGAACATGGTCCTTGTCTACGTGGAGCTGATCATATGGTGCCGAGAGAAATTCGGATGACAGTTCTGCTCTACGTTTTTTAGGCAAATTCGTGTGTTGCGACTTCTGTCATTGATACCACTTTTCTTGGGTGTCTGTGTTTTATGTGTGTATCTGTAAAGGAATTCAGTGCCATATCTTAATGCTGCTACCATTGTCTGACTTGGCTAACATTTTTATGCCTGAGAAAGCTTTGAGTTTATTCCCAATTGGGTAAGGAACAAAGGGAAGGACAAGTGTGGTTGAGTGTTCACCTGCATCCACTGTTCTTTGGCCTCTTTCTCTCCAAGGCTGCCAGCTGTTGGTATATCCTGCTGCTTTTAATTTGACCACTGGGCCAGCCCACTGGGAGTTGCTTCAGAGAGGCCGGTAAGAAAGGAATCATATCTTCAAGCATCTCAGTGTCTCCTCTTTGAGGAAAAATCTCCACTTTGGTAGAAGTACCAGCCTCCCCAGTACCGAATGCTGCCCCTGACTCAGGATGCCACTGCACCCAAATGCAATTAGGAAGGATGAATCTCCTGAGAGGGCTTCTACTTTTGGGCACCTTCTCCTCAGATGCCACAACACTAACCTCATGGATTTTGGGCTGCAGTTCCAAGATCATTCAGTGCATCAAGTGGACAGTGGTTTCATCTTCTGTAATTAGAAAGGGCCTGGTATGTCTGGGACAGTTGCCAGCAACTTTTACATAGAAATTGAAATCCATGGAGCTTACTTGCTCAGAGCCTAGAAGCCAAGGAAAAGGCAGGGGTTGTTTTAGCCTGACAGCCCTAGGGAAAGATTTGTGGTCTCTACCCAAGACTCTGTGCTGTTCAGATTAGAGTGTTTATCTTGCCCCATTCTTCACACCATTCTGCTAGTCTTGGAGTTATTCTGCCAATGAACTCATTGTAAGCTTTTGTTGTTCTAACCTATAAATCCAGGACATTGCACAGGTAACTTTGGCCTTATCACCACAGTGATTTCCTAAGTCCCTGTAGACAGAGGGGTGGTGAAGAGCAGATAGCGGAGGGGGATGTAACGTGGAAGAAAAGAAGTGTGACTGTGCATGAAATGCTCCATAAACCATGATATGCTGGTAAGAAATGATGGTTTTCTTCATTTAAAATACCTGTTTAACCCACCTGGAGCAAAGGAGAAAGAAGAACACCAAAGACATAAGGTAATTATGAGCCCAAGAGACAGAAAAGACCACATAAACCAGAGACTGCAAAAGCCTGAGACCAGAAGAACTGGGTGGTGTCTGGGTACAACCAGTGACTACCCTGACAGGGAACACAACAGAGAACCCCTGAGGCAGCAGGAGAGCAGTGGCATGCAGATCCCAAATTCTTGTAAAAGGACCAGACTTATTGGTCTGACTGAGACTATAAGGACCCTGGAGGTCATGGTCCCCAGACTTTCTGTTAGCCCAAGACAGGAACCATTCCCAAAGCCAACTCTTCAGACAGGGATTGGACTGGACAATGGGATAGAAAATAATACTGGTGAAGAGTGAGCTTTTTGGATCAAGTAGACACATAAGACCATGTTGGCATCTCCTGTCTGGAGAGGAGATGAGAGGGCAGAGGGGGCCAGAAGCTGACCAAATAGACTCAAAAATGGAGAGTGGAGGGAAGGCATGTACTGTCTCATTGGGGGAGAGCAATTAGGAGTATATAGCAAGGTTTGTTGTGGTTTTTTTTTAAATAAATTTTTGTATGAGAAACTGACTTGATTTATAAACTTTCACTTAAAGCACAATAAAAATTAGTTAAAATAAATAAAAACCTGTTTAAAAAAATAGAAGTGTCATATACTAACAGAAAAGTGTACTAATTTTAAGTATACAGCTCAGTGAATTTTTAAGTATGTATTCACCTGCCATGGTGATAACATATAGAATGTTTCCATTCTCCCCAGAATGCTCCAATTTACCCCTTCCGAGCCAATGCCATCTTCTTTCTTCCCAGAGGTAGTCACCATTCTCACTTCTAGAAATGACAGCAATTTTTATTGGAGGGAGAGCAGAGGTGGTTGGCCAGCTGCAGGGTGGAAGATGGGGCAGGGGAATGGGATTCCATGAGTATTAATAAATGCGGCCTTGTCAAAAGCAAGAAAAGCTTCAGAGGTTGTGGGATGACCTGACAGGGGTTATTAACTGGGCCTAGAGGGCTCCTGGGGATGAGGTGGGTTGGTGTACCCGGGCTGCTCCCTGCAATTCTTGTCTGATTTGAGTTGGTGGGACAGCCCCAGTGGTGTGGAGGTATCTTGTGGCCCTGCAAGGTGTGTTGCCGCAACATGGCCAGCCTGTTTTCTCTTTCCACCTGACTTGCTTTAACCAGAGAACCTCTGCTCATTTGCCTGTGACAGGTTAGCTTATACCAGGGTTTCTCAACAGTGGCCTGTTGACATTTCAAGCTGGACAGTTCTTTGTCGTGGGAGCTGTGCTGCACATTGTGGGATGTTTAGCAGCATCCTGGCCTGTACCCACTAGGTACCAGTAGCAACCCCCTAGTTGTGACAGTCAGAATGGTCTCCAGACATTGTCAGATCTCCCTGCTGGACAAAATTGTCCCCGACTGAGAACCACTTGCTTTTGCATAAGGTGCTGTTTGAAGAGGGGGTCCGTGGCTTTGCGGTTTCCCTCCACGTCGGGGCCAGCCTGGCCTGCCCTGTTTGTTTCTAAAAGAAGGACCTGTACACTTAGAATTGAGACCCGTGTAACGTATGTTTACCTTTCTTCTGTCTGTCGGCCACAGCGCTGTTGATAACCAGGTGTATGTGGCCACCGCATCTCCTGCCCGGGACGACGGAGCCTCCTATGTTGCGTGGGGACACAGCACCGTTGTGAATCCCTGGTGAGTGGCTGCCTGAGGACAGGCTTTCTGGGTGCTTGGGAGAGACGGCAGGTGAGCAGGTGGGCTGTCCGATTCCTGACCAGCCCTGCCTCTACCCCCTACTCCCATTTCCCCACATCCCCGGCCAGTTTTCTGCCTCTCTCTGTGACAGCCTATTAACCCTTCTGCTTAAAAATATGTGAGAATGAAATTGTCCTGTTCTCCAGCCGAGTGCTCAGTCTCTGCCCTCTCCTGAACGTCTTGAGTGGCTTCCACTGTCGGTCAGATTTGGATCATATGGCATGACAGACGGTTGGTTTTAGTCAGAGAGGCTCCCTGGCCCTGGGCTTTTTTTTGGTTAACATTTAAGCTGGGTGACTGGTTCTAGGGCAGGAATGAGTTCAGGGTGAGGACTTTGCTCCCAGCATGATGATTGGAAAAGGGAGTTCAATTCAGGGAAACCATGAAACCATGAACCTGTCCCCTGTGAAAGGTAAAGCATCTTACTACTCAGTGAGACCAGCACGTAAGTCTGCTGAGATTGGTGTACAGTTACAGACATACATTACGGTCTGCCCTTGTATACCCGACAAAGAAGAGTCCCTCAGGGTGCAGTCGGTTCACATGCTTGGCTGCTGACCAAAAGGTTGAAGGTTCAGATCCACTCAGAGGTGCCTTGGAAGAAAGGCCTGGACATCTGTGTCTGAAAAACCAGCCACTGAAAACCCTAAGGAGCACAGTTTTACTCTGACACCCATAGGGTTGCCACGAGTCGGGATCATCTTGACGGCAACTGGCATATT
This sequence comes from Elephas maximus indicus, assembly GCF_024166365.1. Taxonomy (NCBI): domain Eukaryota; kingdom Metazoa; phylum Chordata; class Mammalia; order Proboscidea; family Elephantidae; genus Elephas; species Elephas maximus. Next base: position 71,124,583 of record NC_064836.1, read on the forward strand.
TTAACTTCTCATACATCTGCGTGAACACACACAGATTGATACGTATTTTTACAGTTTCAGGATCTCACAGTGGGGTCCCTGAAGGCCCTCTTGTCTGGCTTTATGTGTGTGACAGGGGAAGACCTTGGAGGGTATGACTGGGGAGGAGTCTTGGTGACCCCCTGCACATCAGGCATTAGGGGTATTGGAGGAGTGGGAGGATCAAGTTGGCTTGAAAATTTTCTTAAACTTGATCCAAGTCTCTCTGTCCAGACGTCAGTGTTAGGCTTCCAGGCTTCTGCCTCTGGGGCCGCCATGCTCATTTCCCCAACGAATTCTGTTAGTGACCACACTGGCTGCTTCTCACACACGGTAGCTGTATCAGATTTACCTTTATTTATTCCTTTTCAGAACTCCATCTTTAGGATTTTGAGGCCCCATGGCCTATATTGATGTTGGAGTGGGTGCCTGGGGTTGATAAATTGGTCTTTGAATGCCAGGAAAGAAATAGAAAATAATCAGAAAGGAGTGTGTTAAATGGCGTTAATGATAGTGTTTGTAGCTCATATGTGCCAAATACCTGCTCGTGGCTGTCTGGTAAACTGAACCAGTTATTATGTCAGATGGTTTGTTACGTCAGATTACTTTGTTTTGTGCTTTGGAGAAATTTCCTTTTACCATATCTGTATTTGGACCCCTGCTCTGGGCCTTGTCGGTCTGTCGCTGTTTCCCCTGTGTGATCCAAGTCTGACTGACAGTGAAACCCGCTCAGTGGCTTTGCAGACCAGCCTTTCCTTGGGCTTACGAAGGAGAGTTTCCTGATGTGGGGCTCCTGCCGGGGTCCGGTTCCTCACCACTTCGACCCAGACCCCCAGGTTGAAATCTTCCCCTCAAATCTTTTTCTTTAACTGTGCTTTAGGTGAAAGTTTATAGCTCAGGTTAATTTCTCCTACACAAATTTATATACCTGATGTTTTGTGACATTAGATGCATTCCCTCAAATCTTAAACAGAAACCAGTTGACACAGGAATCGTGGGATTACAGGCACAAAGCCAGAGATCCCAGCAGATCTGAGCCCTGTCCAGGCCCAGCCTCACCATTCCCAGGGCGGGGAGCAGCCCTGGAGGCAAGAAGGAGGTCCAGACTGCCCTGTTAAAAGGATTTCCCTGAGATGCACTCCAGTGGGAACAGGATGGAGTTCCTGTCGGTCATAGGGTAGCTCTCTTCCCAGATACTTATAATCATACAGTGTGACTCCTAGCAGTTTACAGCTTGCGAAATGAACTCCTTAATTTTTTCACTAAATTCTCACAGAGCTCTTCTGTCCAGTTTATGGATTAGGAAATGGAGACTCCAAACGACTTGCAACAAGGTCACCGGCTAGTTAAGTGGTAGAACAGGGATTTATACCTCTACCTTATAGTTTTAAATCTCAGATTTTTTCCCCTTTGCCCTGTGAGATGGGGAGGAAAAACAGCGAGATTGTGAATATCAACAAACACCAGTGAGTCCCTCATTCTTCCCTGATTTTTTTTTAGGGGGGAGGTCCTAGCCAAAGCCGGCACCGAAGAAACAATTGTGTATTCAGACATAGGTAAGGTGCGCCCCAGCACAATTCAGGCCTTTGGTGTCCCATTGCGCTGAGGCCAGTATCTGTGGCTACAAAGCTCCTGTCATCTAGTGGGGCTCCCTCAGGTCCCTCCTCATTCATCCTCCAGGGCGCTGGAGACCCTGGTCCTCTGGCCAAGCCCTGGGGGCTGTAGCTCAGCTTGAGTTTTCTTGCTTTGAGTTGAAATGACTCCAGAGCCAGTGCTAGGCTCTCTGTGCTTACAGACAAGGCCTGTGTCCCTGAGTCACTCGGCCAGACCCTGGTCGCTAGTGCGGTGTGTAGGAGGAAGCCTCCCTAGTTAGTGCAGAGTCGCGTCTTACTAACAGTGCATTTGCCTGCTTTTGCAGATCTGAAGAAGTGGGCTGAGATACGCCAGCAAATCCCCATTTTTAGCCAGAAACGATCAGACCTCTATGCAGTGGAGGTGAAAAAGCTCTAAAGTTTAGTTTCCAACATGTCACGGCACAAGAAGATACGATTCTGCAACATAACTCCCTACTGAATTTTTTAATGGAGACCCCCCCCACTGCTTTTTTATTTTTAGTTTTCACCCTTTCCTCGCTGGGAACTTTCTGTTGAGCTGATAGAGTATCAAACCCAAAACCCATTGCCGTCAAGTCAGCTCCGACTCATTACCACCCTACAGGACAGAGTAGAACCGCCCCGTAGGGTTTCCAAGGCTGTAATCTTTCAGGGAGCAGACTGCCGCATCTTTCTCCCGCAGAATGGCCAGTGGGTTTGAACCAGTGACCTTTCGGTTAGCAGCTGAGCGCTTAACCACTGTGTCACCAGGGCTCCGTTGTTAGAGTATCAACACATTAAATAGTTAAAATTATGTGGGTCACTTACGAAGAGTCAGGCTGGCACTGAAGAGCCAAAGGAGGGGGGCTGGCTCTAAAGTTTGCAGACTTAAGTTGCCTCAAAGCATTTGGTAAAAGTATCAGATCGTGGTATCCTGGTGTTCGATTCACCTAATACAGATATCTTTGTGTCATGAATCTCTCCCCTCACTTGCTGGAGTTGGAACCCATTTTCTGGAAAACTTGGTCTGATGCTACCCTTCTCCAGGTGGCACCTTCAAAGTTGCATTTCTGTCTGTGAGTTAACTATGGGAACCAAGATGGCAGGTCCTTGGTGCTGGCCAGAGGGAGTGGCAGCCCCACTCTTCCTAGCAGCCCCTGGCGATCGCAGATTGAAGAAGGAGCTGATGATTCAGTCCCAGGCCCTCCTGGTCTTGAGGGAGAGACTGTCAACGATGAGCCCGTGGGAGAATGGCAGTACTGGCATTTGGGGATGGCAACTAAAGTATGAATCCCTGCAAAAGGTTTTCTGGATAGCGCTGAGGGTCTCACAGAATCTTTTTCTTTCTGCTTTTCTCCCTGGTAACATTTTCTAGCTGCATAGATAAAGGCACCTTTTCTGCCTTATTATCAATTCCATACTTCAGCAGTTCTTAGAAACTTTTTAGTTTAAGGATGCTTTTGTGCTGTTAAAAAGTAAGGACTTCAGTGAGCTTTTGTTTACGCAGGTTATAGCTAGCGGTGAACTGGTAAATGTTTTACAGCCAGGTAGGGACTTCAGTGAGCTTTTGTTTATGCAGGTTATAGCTAGCGGTGGACTGGTAAATGTTTTACAGCCAGCTATCCAAGAAAATATCCTGATTTATACTAACATTTGCCAATTTCCATGGTTTAATTAATGCGCAGTATGGCCAAGTTCAAGTTATCAACATGCATCTCCAAACACGGAGATAGGAACAGATGCACACAGGCAGCCCTTTTGTGCTGGTGCAGTCCTGCTCTGCTAGAACACCACTGGTTATCTTTATAGATATTTGCCATATTGGAAAATAAAACAGAATTTTAAAAGAAAAGAATGTATGAGCATGCATCCTATTAGCTTTAAGACTGACGATAACATTGTATGTCATTAATCTCTGGAGAACAGCACTGTGTGCTCTAAGAGAATGAGTAAAAAAAGGCAAATGAATTTTTCCTTTCTTTTAGTTAAATGTACAGTTTGGTAAAGCTTGACATACGTATATACCCATGAATCCAGTACAGTCAAGATAATGAACATATCCACTACCCCCGAAAGGTGGTTGTGTTTTTTTGTAATCCCTGGAGCCACTCCTTCATCCCAGGCAACCAATGATCTGTTTTGTCACTATAGATTAGTCCGCATTTTCTAGAATTATATGTACATGGAATCGTACAGTATGTATACTTTTTTGTCGTCTTTTAGCATAATAACTTGGAAATTCATCCATGTTGTGTGCATTGGAGCCCTGGTGGCGTAATGGTTAAGCATTCGGCTGCTAACCAAAAGGTTGGCAGTTTGAATCCAGGCACACTTTGGAAACCCTATGGGGCAGTTCTACTCTATGCTATAGGATCACTATGAGTCGGAATCTACGTGACAGCAGTGGGTTTGTTTTGGGGTTTTTTTTTTGGGTGTGCATTGGTAATTCATGCCTTTTTTATTATTAAGTAGTATTCCATCATATGAACATACCACGGTCTGTTTAGCAGTTCACATTTGAGTTGTTTCCACTTTTTGGCTTTTTGGCTATTACAAATAAAGCTACTAGAAACAATTGTGTACAAGTCTTTCATTTCTCTTGAGTAAATATCTAGGCGAAATGATGGGGTCATATGGTATGTGCAGGTTTAACTGCCAAACTGTTTCCCGAGGCTGTTGTGCTATTTTCCATGGCTACCAGCTGTCTACCAGAGTCCAAGTTGCTCAGCAACATTTGGTATAGTCTTTTTAATGTTAGCCATTTTAATGGGAATGTAATGTTATTTCATTGTGGCTTTAATTTGTATTTCCCTAATGACTAATGATGTTGAACATCTTTTCATGTGCATCTTTGGTAAAGTGCCTGTTCATACCTTTTGCCCACATTTTTATTGGGGTATTTATCCTCTTATGAGTAGTAAGAGTTCTTTATATATTTTAGTTATATAAATCTCTGTCAGGTATATGTTTTGCAAATATTCTAGCCTGAGAAATATTGCCATTTCATTTTCTTAAAGGTATTGTTGGAAGAGCAAAAGTTTTAATTTTGGTGAAGACAAATTTATTTTTTTTCTTCTGAATTTTGCACTTTTATGTTACATTCAAGTATAGGTAGTCCCAACTTAAGATGTATTTATGTTACGGCAAACTGTACTTAGGATCATCTGTTTTTTATTTTTTGGTACATGTTATCATTCGTAATATGTACTACATACAGTGTTACAGTATGTAATTTGCTGATGTTATTCTCAGATGTTCACTCACAGATGTTCAAAAATTGAATTTTTAAAGATACTGATAAAAAAGTAGTAATAATGCAAACTAAAAAGCAAAGGTGTTGACTTACTTCAGAACTGACTTATGACAGAGTCATTGGAACAGAACGCCATCATAAACCTGGAACTACCTGTAATCATTTCTAAACCGAAGGTTTACAAAACTTCAAACCTATGTTTAAACATACAATAAATAAGACTTTATTCTGTATTTTCTTTTAGAAGTTTTATAGTTTTAGCTCTTACGTTTAGGCCTGTGATCCATTTTGAGTTGTTAATTTTTTGTATATGCCGTAAGAGTCAAGATTCCCCCCCCCCGCCGCCCTTTTTTCTGGCATTTGGCCATCCAATTGTTCCAGCACCAGTTGTTGGAAAGATGATCCTGTCCCCATTGACCCTAAGTGGCACAAACAGTTTGTGCTCAACTACCAACCTAAAGGTTGGCAGCTCGAACCCACCAGGGATGTCTTGGAAGAAAGGACTGGCTGTCTGCTTCAGAGAAACTTGCAGCCAAGAAAACCCTATGGAGAGGTCCTACTCCATAACTTGTAGGGGTTCCATGAGTCAGAATTGACAGCAACGAGCTTAGTTTTTTGTTTTGGTATCCCCATTGAATTGCCCTGATGCTTTTATAAGAAATGAGTTGGCCATGTAAATAGTCCACGACTTACAGAGGCGTTCTGTTCCAGCAACTCTTGTCAGTTCTGACGTAAGTTGAATAGCTAATTTTCGTTATTATTCTCTTTTATTATCAGTATCTTTACAGATCTGAGCTTTGTCTTTAAGGGTTGGAAACGTGACAAATAAACTTAGATATATTTTAGTACATACATAAAAAATACACAACCATAAAAATTTACTCCAACAATGAAGGGTTGGACAAGATTGGCATTTTGTCAGTTGTGGTAATAATTCCACTTGTGGAAAGTTCTGGATCATCTGGGTTATCCCTGGGAATGGGGATGGCGTTTCTAGGCAGAAAATTACTGAGAATTGCCTTTTCTTTTTTTCTTCATGTATTTCACAGTAACATGTCACTGCTTCTTGAATCGACCTATTGCCTTTAGCAAAACAATCAGGGTTTGGATCCATGTTTTCAAGCAACTGAAGCCGCTGACTTAGTTTAGAAAAAAATTCAGCCAGTCCTTTCACCATAAAAAATTTTGACAACTTCTTCCTGTTCCTTATTATTTCTTCTTCAGCATTTCTTTCCTCTGCTCTACAGCAGTTTTAAACAGTAAATCATAAAATCGAACGTTTGCGAGTGAAGTCTGAGAGTGATAACATCAAATTATGCAGGACAACACTGTGTGGCACATATCACTAATGACAAGGTGTACAAAGAAAACAAAAACAAAAGATGGACGATTGTAAGCAGTTCGTCGTAACTTGAATACGTTGTAAGTGAGGGTCTACCTGTATATATGTGGGTCTGCTTCTGTACCCTCTTCCTTTTCATTGATCTGTTTGTCTGCCTTTACATCAGTAACTTACTATGTTTATTACTGTAGCTTTATAATAAGTCTTGAAATCAGGTAGTGTTAGTCCTCCAACCTTTTTTCCAAAATTGTTTGACTATTCTAAGTCCTTTGTATTTCCATGTGAATTTCAGAATCAGCTGTAAAATAAATTTCTACCCAAAAAAGTCTGTTGAAATTTTCATTGGGATTGCGTTGAATCTATAGAGCAGTTTGGCAGAAAACGGACATCTTAACGATATCAAACCTTCTGATTCATGAGCATGAGCTCTCTCTTAAGTTATTTAGGCCTTTAATTTCTCTGAGCAATGTTTGGTAGTTTTAGTATAAAGGTATTGCTAATCTTATTTTTCAGTTTTATCCTAAGGAATACAGTTTTTTTTTTTGATGCTATGATATTGTTTCTAAACGTCAATTTCCGATTGTTCTTTTTTTTTTTTTAGTATATAGAATACAATTTATTTTTGTATATTGTTCTTGCATCCTGAAACCTTGCCAAACTCAGTCTAACAATTTCTTTTTTTGTCTATTTTACATGGTTTTTCTGATATGATTATGTATGAAAATAAAGACAATTTATAAAATAAAGTTTCTTCCTTTCCAGCCTGGTTCCCTTTTATTTTTTTCTGGCCAGTCCCATTGGATAGAACCTCCAGTATAATGCTTGAATAGAGGTAGTGTTGGACATATTTGCCTTGGTCCTGATTTTCGAGAAAGCAGTCTTCCACCATTTAGTATGGTCTTAGGTAGGCTTTTCATAAATGCCCTTATCAGGTTTAGTAAATTACCTTCTATTCCTAGTGTTACGAGAGTTTTTATCAGGAGCAAATGCTGGATTTTGTCAAATGGCTTTTCTGTAATTATTAAGATGATCATGTATTTTTTCTTCTTTAGTTTGATTGATTTTACATTGATTGATCTTTGAGTGGTAAAGCAAGCTTGCACTCCTGGGATAAACCTCACTTGACCAGAATGTAGCAAGGCCCTCTTATATATGCTATTGGACTTGATTTGCTGACATTTTAAGGATATTGGTGTGTAGTATTCATTTCTTGTAATGCCTATCCGGTTTAGGCATCCAGGTCTGCTGGCCTCATAAAATGGCTTGAGAAGTATTCCCTCTTCAGTGGCCCGAAAGAATTGTGTGGGAGCTTGGCAGGTTGTCTCTTTTTTAATCTTGTCCTTTCTGGCTAGAGATCAGTTTTATTAATCTTTTTATTGCCTTTGGTTCCATAGATTTTCTGTATTGTTTTGCAGATTTTTATTTAATTGATTTCTGCTTTTATTTTTTTTTTTTTTCTGCTTATTTTGGGGCTTCATTTGCTCTTCTTTTTCTAGTTCATAAAGTGAACACTGAGGTCATTGATTGGAGACCTTTCTTTTAAAATACAGGTGTTTAGTGCTATACGCTTCCCTCTAGCTACTTGGTTTAGTTGCAGCCCCAGCTTTGATACCTTGTTTTCATTTTTGTTCAGTTTAAAATGCATCTTTTTTTTCTTTGTTCTAAGAGTTTTTAAAATAAATCTGTTAGTTTCTGAATAAATATTTGAGGATTTCTCATATTTTTCTGTTATTGATTTTCTTATTTGATTCCATTTTAGTCAGATAATTTACCTTCTATTATCTGAATACTTTTACATTTATTGAGACTTAAGGTTCAGAATGTAGTCTATCTTAGTAAATGTTCTGTGTGCAGTTTTTGCTAATGTGTAGTCTGTTATTAACTGGAATGTTCTATAAATAGCAATTAAGTCATGCTGGTTGATGGTGTTCTTAAGGCTTCTGTATCTGTATTGATTTTCTGTTTATTTTTCTATTAGTTATTAACAGAGGAGTATTGAAACCTGACTCTGGATTTGTCTATTTCTCATTGTAGTTCTATCAGGATTTGCTTCGTGTATTTTGAAGCTCAGTTATTAGGCGCATAAGCACTTAGGATTGTTATGTCATCTTGATGAATTGATACCTTTTTCCTTATGAAATAGCCCTCTTTATCTCTGCTATGATAATAATCCTAATCCAGCTTTCTTTTGATTAGTATTCTCATGGTATATCAGTTTCCATCCTTTTAATTTTCACATATTTGTATCTTTCTATTTAGTTTCTTCTAGGGTACATACATTTGGGTCATGCATTTTGATCCAATCTGACACTGTCTGTTTTTTAAATTAGAGTGTTTAGACTGTTCACATTTAATGTGATTGAAATGGTTGGGTTTCAGTCTGCTGTCTACTTTCACATCAGTTCCTTGTTCCCCTTTTCCTCCTCTTCTCCCTTCTTTTGGATTGAATATTGTCTTATGATTTCACTTTATCTGTTTGTTGGGTTGTAAACTGTAATTTTTTGTTGTGTTATTTTAATCATTGCTTTAGGGTTTATAGTATCAACCTTAACATATCACAGTATACCTTCAAGTAATGTACCACTTCACAAATAAGAATCTTATATCCCTGCCTTCGTGCTATTACTTTCATACATTTTAACATATGTAAAAACCTTTTTTATAAACTCCATGATACAGTGGTGGCTCAGTGGTGGAATTCTTGCTTTCTGGTGGGAGTTCCGGGTTTGATACCTGGCCATTGCACCTCAAGCACAGCCACCACCCATCTGTAATTGGAGGATTCCATGTTGCTATGATGTTAGACAGGTTTCAGTGGTGCTTCCAGACTAAGACGAGGAAGAAAGGCCTGGCAATCTACGTCCCAAAAAATCAATCACTGAAAACTCTATTGATCACAATGGTTTGATCGCATGGTGCATAGGGTTGCCATGAGTTGGGGGGCAATGCAAAGGCAGCCAACAACAAGATTTAAATTATTTTTGTTTTAAACAGCCAGTAATCTTTAAAAAAAAAAAAAGTCTTTTATATTTACTAGTATATTTTCCATTTCCAGGGCTCTTCATTTTGTGTAGATCCATTTTCTTTGTGTTTGAAGAATTTCCTTTAGCGTTTCTATGCTCTGAAATATGTTTAGTAGTAGTGGTGTTAACTCTTCTCTGAAAGTTTGATAGAATTCTCCAGTGAAGCCGTCAGGGCCAGGGATTTTTCTTTATTGGGAGTTTTAATTTTTTCAATCTCTTCTTTTGTTATACATTTATTTGGCTGTTCTTTCTCTGTGTTAGTTTAGGTAGGTAATATGTTTCTAGAAATTTGTCCATTTCCTCCTCTAGGTTTTCAAATGTGTTAGAGTACAATTTTTCATAGTATTCTGTTATGACTCTTTTAATTTCAGTTGGGTCTGTTGTGATACCACCCATCTCATTTCTTATTTGGGTTATTTGCTTCGTCTCCTGTTTCTCTTTTGTCACTTTGGCCAGTGGTTTATTGATTTTGTTGATCTTTTCAAAGAACCAGCTTTTGGTCTTGTTAACTCTTTCAATTGTTTTGTTCTCCATTTCATTTAATTCTGCCCTAATTTTTATTATTTGCTTTCTTCTGGTGCCTGAGGGTTTCTTTTGTTGCTTTCTATTTGTTCAAGTTGTAGTGATAATTCTTTGATTTGGGCCCTTTCTTCTTTTTGAATGTGTGCGTTTATTGATATAAATTGACCTCTGGGCACTACTTTAGCTGTGTCCCAAAGGTTCTGATTGGAAGTGTTTTCATTCTCATTGTATTCTATGAATTTCTTTATCCCATCCATAATTTGTTCTGTAACCCAGTTGTTTTTGAGCAAACTGTTCATGCTTTTCTTTTCCCTGATTTTTCTGTTATTGACTTCTAGTTTTATGGCTTTATGGTCTGAGAAGATGCTTGGTAATATTTCAGTGTTTTGGATTCTGTTAAGGCTTGCTTTATGGCCTAATATGTGGTCTATTCTAGAGCCTGTTCCATGTGCCTTGGAAGAGAAAGTATACTTGGATGCTGTCAGGTGGAGTGTTCTGTATATGTCTATGAGGTCGAGTTGGTTGACTGTGGAATTTAGCTCTTCCATGTCTTTATGTCTTTATTGAACTTTCTGGATGTTCTGTTTTTCACCGAAAGTGGTGTGTTGAAGTCTCCTACTGTTACTGTGGAGCTGTCTATCTCACTTTTCAATGCTGTTAGAGTTTGTTTTACGTATCTTGAAGCACTGTCATTGGGTGCATAAATATTTAATATGGTAATATCCTCCTGGTATATTGTCCCTTTAATCATTTATATAGTGTCTTTCTTTATCCTTTGTGGTGGGTTTAAGTTTCAAGTCTGTTTTGTCAGAAATTAGTATAGCCATTCCTGCTGTTTTTTGATTGTTGTTTGCTTGATATATTTTTTTTCCATCCTGTGAGTTTGTCTGTGTCTTTAAGGCATGTCTCTTGTAGGCAGCATGTAGATGGACCATGTTTTTTTAATCCATTCTGCAACTCTGTCTCTTTATTGATGCATTTAGTCCATTTAAATTAAGTGTGATTATAGATAGGCATGTTCAGTGCTGTCATTTTGATGTCTTTTTTTGTGTGTTTTTGATGGTTTCATTTTTTCCACTTCTTTGTGCTGAGTAGTTTTTCTTTGTAAATTGTGTGTTTCCGCTTCTTCATTGTTGATTTTGTTGTTGCTGAATCTTTATATTTTTCTTGTATTTTATTTTGATGTGCAGGATTGTTAGTCTCCTTTATGGTTACCTTAATATTTACCCCTGTATTTCTAAATTTAAACCTAACTTGTATCTCTGTATATCGCCTGGATTTCCTCTCCATATGGAAGATCAATGACTACTTTATTTCGTCCCTCTTTATTGATTTAATGCCATCATCTTTTATATAATGACATCGCTAATTGCCTGTTTTGAGAGTTTTTATATCCTGATTTATTTTTGTGATTTCTGTATCTAGGTTGATATGTGGTTGCTCTGTCCTGAGTTCTAGTGTTGGGTTGATATCTGATACTACTGATTTTCTAACCAGGAAGTTCCCTTTAGTATTTCTTGTAGTTTTGTTTTGGTTTTTGCAAATTCCCTAAGCTTCTGTTTATCTGGAAATGTCCTAATTTCGCCTTCATATTTGAGAGACAGTTTTGCTGGATATGTGATTCTTGGCTAGCAATTTTTCTCCTTCAGTGCTTTATGTCTGTCATTCCATTGTCTTCTTGCCTGCATGGTTTCTGCTAAGTAGTCCAAGCTTATTCTTATTGATTCTTCTTTTTAGGTAACTTTTTGCTTATCCCTGGCCACTCCTAAAATTTTATCTTTATCTTTGGTTTTGGCACGTTTGATTATAATATGTCTTGGTGACTTTCTTTTGGGATCTACCTTGTATGGGGTTCAATAAGCATCTTGGATAGATATCCTTTCATTTTTCATGATGTCAGGGAGATTTTCTGCCAACAAATCTTCAACAATTCTCTCTGTATTTTCTGTTATCCCTCCCTGTTCTGGTACTCCAATCAATCATAGGTTATTCTTCTTGATAGAGTCCCACATGATTCATTTTTTTTTTAATTCTTTTATCTGATTTTTCTTCAAATATATTGTTGCCAAGTATTTTATCTTCCATCTCGCTAATTCTGACTTCCAGATCCTCAGTTCTGTTCCTCTGACTTTCTAGTGTGTTGTCTAATTCTGAAATTTTATTGTTAATCTTCTGAATTTTTGATTGCTGTCTCTCTTTGGATTCTTGCAACCTATTAAATTTTTCATTATGTTCTTGAATGATCGTCTTAATTTCCTCAACTGCTTTATCTGTGTGCTCCTTGGCTTGTTCTGCGTTTTGCCTGATCTCCTTCCTGATGTCTTGAAGAGTTCTGTATATTAATCTTTTGTATTCTGTATCTTGCAATTCCAGGAATACTTCTTCATCCAGAAGAGTCCTTGATTCATTGTTTTTAGAGTTTGTTGAAGCAATCATGGTCTGCTTTATGTGATTTGATATGGACTGTTGTCTCTGAGCCACCTATAAGTTATTGTATTAATTTATGTTTGCTCACTATGTTCTAGCTTCTTGCTTTGTTCTGATATATCCAAACAGGCTACTAGAGCGAGCTAACGATTGTTGGAGCTGTTGAAGCACTGATGTCCTCTTACCAGATGGCTAGGGAAGTTACCAGGTATATGAGCCTAGGCGTCCATTCACTATTCTTGTATAGATTCAGCTCAGGCATCCCAGTAGTCAGTAACCTAGTGTGTGGCATAGGCTCTCACCTGCAGTCCTAGAGGAGCAGTGGTGATTGGTGTATGCACAGGTTTCTTGTAGCAGCAGGGGGTCACACTCTGAGGAAGGTAGGAGGCTGATGACCTTCCCCAGAATGTCTGAGGAAGGCATGTCCCTGTTCTCTAGAGCGCTCTGGTGGGTGGGCTCTGCAGCCGTACCATAGGCATCCAATGCTTTTAACTATAAGGACTGGTAGGCACTACTTAGAGCCCTGTTGCAGGTGGCTAGGTGGTATGGGTGGAGCCTCCAGTCCTCAGGCCCCAGCTGTGGGTAGGTGAGGGCCCTGTTTAATAGGCAGAGCAGTATCAAATGTCAGAAACCTGCCTCTCCACCACACAGGTGAAACAGTTACAGTCAGACTTCAAACAGATTTGCCCTTGCAATATAACTGCCAGATCCTATCTGCTGTAACGGGGCTACCTGGATCTATGTAGGGGTGAAGACAAAGTCTGTGGACAGCTTGTGCCTGGACTGGAGCTGCTTCTGCTCTGAGTTTCCAGATTAGGGGAGTCAGCAGAGTATTTTTCCCCCGTTTGTTAATTTGTTCCTTCTCCAAGGCCAGGGGAATGGCTCAGGGAACGCAGTGGGACCTACCTGAGGCCCAGGGAAATCAACTGTGGGCAGAGGGAGGAGGGATCAGATAGGAAAGAGTTCTTTCAAAAGGATGAGCTATTACAGCCACATGGTAAATTAGACAAAATCACTTATCTTGTGCCGAGAGCGTTGTCTTATCTCAGATTCCGGAGGTGTGTGTTGCCTCTGCGGTTGCACCAGGGGGTGGGGCTGTGGCAACTCACTTGCCTTCTTTCGCTGAAGTAGGCGCATCCTAAATGCCACCGCCAGCCCCACAGCAGTCACACCAGGGAGTCGGGTTGCGCCACTTCGCTTTCCTTCTTTTGCTGAAGCAGTGGCATCCTGGAACACTACTGCCAGCCTCCCCGCAGGGGGATAGGGGTTGAGGTGCTGCTGCTGACTCAGCAGCTCCTTGCTGCTTCTGCACCGTCTCTCCCTCCCCGTCACTCAGTCCAATTTCTTAACTTTGCCTTTGATGCTCAGGGTTCACAGCTTGTCATATATAATTCTCTTGTTTTGGGGGGGTTTTTGTTGCACGAGGGACCACCGTCTTGGCCCCGCCCTCCTTACAGGGTTTTAAATAGCTAGATACTAATTAGATTATGACATCAAGTGGGTTTAGGGGGAAGGGCTTGTTGTTACCAAAAGTTTGGTCTGTGCATGGTACACCACCTGAAAAAATATTCAGACAAGAGTTTGTTTTTCAAGAGGAATGTTCCGCTCTATTGACACTAGTTTTAAGATTTTCTTTTACACTACTTTTTAAGCATTGCTGGGTAGGTTTTGGTAGTGAATGGGTACACTGAAGCCAGGCGATGGAAACAGATGTGTTCTGTGATGTCTACACTCACCAAACATATTGTCGGTGCAGCAGGGTTAATAAGGGCTTCTGCGTTATGTCTTGTAAGGGAGTTGCTATGTGTTGTAATTTTATATTTCTTATCAAATTAACATCTTCATTCATCTCTAGTTCTTCTTGAGTGAAGGTTGGAGGATAAGTAAAAATTGTCCAAATAGAATGCATTTCAGAATAAACGATCTTATTAAAATCAGGAATTAACAAGTTATGCCCTAAATCTGCAGTCAAATAACTAAAACACATACAAGGACACCACTTCTTATTCAATGATTACTTTGTAGTTGGTTTGCCAAGTGAACAAGAGTCTGCAAGAATACAGCATGGTGGGCAAAAAAACAAACCCATTGCCGTTGAGTCGACTGCAACTCCTAGTGACCCTATAGGACACAGCAGAACTGCCCCAACAAGTTTCCAAGGAGCAGCTGGTGGATTCAAACTGCTGACCTTTTGGTTAGCAGCAAAGCTCTTAACCACTGCACCACCAGAGTTCCATGGTGGGCAAAGTGCAGTAATATTCTAAGTGGTGTGGTCCTAGCCATTCTTGAAATATTTCAGTTCACCAAATGCATGTCTTTTTAACTTTGTGTTGATAGATTGATTCTCAAAGTTTCTCCCTAAAAAAAAAAGCACGTCATCTTGTAAACTACTTTAACTGCTTTCTCTCTTTTTATAAGCAAATTATTTAAAGAAGTCATTCTGCTCACTAGTTAATGCTTGTCTTTGGGTTACTTTTCAGGCCCTTGCAGCCAGATTCTACCCTCACCACTCCAGTGACCTTGCTCTGGCAGATTACTAATTATGTGTTTGCAAATATCTCCCTTTGACCTTTCTCAGTCATTAACACCCTGACCACTTTTTCATTGCCATCTTTATTGTTGTTGCCCAGAGTTTTATTTAGTTCCTTTTTATTTTACATTTTGAGTTTTCTAACCTAAATAACTTCTACACATTCTGGAATAATTTTCTTACCCATCTAAGATCTCAGGACATGGTGTGGCTTTAGAGCTGGATGGGCCCTTCATGTACCTAAGATCACACACCCAGTGGAAATCAGTGTGTAGTTAGAACTATGGTCACCTGATGCTCAGGCCAGTAATACTTTTCCCTGAACTACGGTGTTGTCCAAAAATAGTTGCTATAATCCTCTAAACTGGTGGAAGATTAAGCTCGAGGTGAATTTTTAAAAGGCAAGACCAGGTAGAGCATGGGGAGTCAATTCTCCAATGGTCTCCTGCATTTCTGCATGTCTCTGAGGAAATGATCTCTGTATAGTGAACAGCTTTCGAAGACAGAGCTAGTGTCTCCCACTGGGGCAAAAGACAGCTTTATCGTCCAGTATAATAAAAACGTCTCCCTCTGATGCAAATGTCAGGTAGGTTTGCTTGCTGCCTGTCATGGATTGAATTATGTCCCCCCAAAAATGTGCGTATCAACTTCATTAGGCCATGATTCCCTGTATTCTGTCGTTGTCCTCCATTTTGTGATTGTAATTTATGCTGAGGATGAGGGTGGGATTGTAACACCACCCATACTCAGGTCACCTCCCTGATCCAATGTAAAGGGAGTTCCCCTGGGGTGTGGCCTGCACCACCCTTTATCTCGTAAGAGATAAAATGGAAGCAAGCGGAAAGTTGGGGACCTCATACCACCAAGAAGGCAGCACCAGGAGCAGAGTGCATCCTTTGGACACAGGGTCTCTGCGCCTGAGAAGCTCCTCAGCCAGGGGAAGATTGAAGACAAGGACCTTCCTCCAGAGCTGACAGAGAGAAAGCCTTCCCCGGAGCTGACACCCTGAATTTGGACTTGTAACCTACTAAGCTGAGAGAAAATAAATTTCTCTTTGTTAAAGCCACCCATTTGTGGCATTTCTGTTACAGCAGCACTAGATAACTAAGACACTGCTCATTAAGATTTGTTTCCTAAGCTCCATGTCACCCCTGTGAGACCTGCGGGGGCAAGGGGAACTAAGGTGAACATGACTTCATGTGGCATGCTGTGCTCTAATTACGTCCACTGTCTCTGACCCAAGAGTCTCATGTCTTTACCAGCATGTTAAGTTGCAAGAAAGGTAAAATCTCAGACCTTTCACAGTTCTTGACACAGATCAGATATTCTGAGATATGAAATTGGGTAAAAGCAGCAATTCACAGATACTTAGGCCATGGGTCATCTCTGCTGAGAATCCCACCAGGCTCCACTCTAGTCCCCCTTGCTTTAAACTCCACCCTGCAAAATGATGACCAGAAGTCAGTTTTAGTCATGGTCTTCCTATCTTTGCTCTATAAGTTCTATCTAGCTGCTAAACCCTCCCATAGCCTCTAGTATACCTGCAGTTAGGTATCTTCAAATGCTAACAAATAAACTGGAGACAGTGGGCCATGTGTCCCAGAGCTCGGAAAGGCAGCAGTCATGTCAGCCCTTAGTCTATCCCCACCATCAACTCCCCTCCCTTCTTTAGTTGGGGCCAGGTATCACAGCTGCCACTATTCCAGTGATCAGCAGGGCGTTGAGTCCCCTTAGCATGAAGACTATCTAGAAGAGTCTAAGAGTACAAGTCATAAACCCCAATATGGGTTTTACTATCTTAAGTCAGGCTGTAGTTACTTTCATGCTGCCTAATTTTAAGTGTTTGAAAACATTTGAAAATAACTTGTTCTTTTGATGCCTCTTCTAGGGTACTGGCAGAAGGGATCTCAACTTGATCTCAAAGCTGAAGGGTAGCCTTTCAGTCTGGTGATTACACCATGATCACATGTATTTTATATCAGATACTGCAGAGCTATTGGTTAAATCTCCATTCACTATCTAAACTACCTTTCACCAAAATTTCAGTGAACATTTGAGACACTCAAAACAATTCCTTTAAACCGTAAGCCTGCTTGTACACAATAGCGAGTGGAGTATATATTACTTTGCTATGGCTGGTGTAACAAATTACAAGCTCAGTGGCTGTCTTGATTATCTAGTGCAGCTGTAAGAGAAATACCATTAAGTGCATGGCTTTAACAAAGAGAAATTTATTTTCTCACAGTCAAGTTGGCTGGAAGTACAAATTCAGGGTGTCAGCTCCAGGGGAAGACTTTCTCTTCTGTCGGCTCTGGTGGAAGGTCCTAGTCAGCAGTCTTTCCCCAGACTAGAACCTCTTCATGCAGGGACCCCAGGTCCAAAGGACAGGCTCTGCTCCCAGCACTGCTTTCTTGGTGGTATGAGGTCCATCTACTCTCTGTTGGCTTCCCTTTCATCTCTTGTAAGATAAAAGGTGGTGCAGGCCACACCCCAGGGAAGGTGCCTTTGTATTGGATCAGGAATGTGACCTGAGTGAGGGTGTTAAAATCCCACCCTAATCTCCTTTAACATAAAATTACAATCATCAAATGGAGAACCACCACATAATACTGGGAATTATGGCCTAACCGAGTCGACACATATTTTGGGAGACACAATTTAATCCTTGACAGTGGCTTAAAATAACAAATGTATTCTATCACAGTTGTGAAGCCAGAAGCCCAAAATCCATTTAACCAGGCCAAATTCAGGGTATCAGCAGGGACACGCTCCCTTCTTGAGGCTCAAGCACAGAATACACCCCTTGCCTCTTCCAGCTTCTGGAGACTCCTAGCATTTCTTAGCTTGCAGCTACATTACTCCAATTTCTGCCTTCAGTCACACTGTCTCTTCTGAAATGCTCCTCTGCCTCCCTTTTAAGGAAGGACACTTGTGATTGTATTTAGGGCCTACCCAGATAATCCAGGATGATCTCCCCATCTCAAGATATAATCACACCTGTACAGTCTGTTTATGCCATGTAAGGTTAACACTCAGATTCCAGAGATCAGGATGGGGATATATTTATTTTTATTGTGCTTTAAGTGAAAGTTTACAGTTCAAGTTAATTTCCCATACAAAAATTTATACACACAATTGTCGTTACCCTAGTTGCTCTCCCTATGTGACAGAACACTCCTCCTTTCCACTCTAGATTTCCCGTGTCCATTCAGCCAGCTCCTGTCCCTTTTTGCCTTCTCATCTCACTTCCGGACAGGAGCTGCCCATTTAGTCTCATATATCTACCTGAGCTAAGCATCACTCTCTTCACGAGTATCATTTTATGTCTTATAGTCCAGTCTTTGCCTGAAGAGTTGGCTTCGGGAATGGTTTCGATTTTGGGCTAACAGACCGGCAGCCATGTCTCCCAGGGTCCCTCCAGTCTCAGACCATTAAGTCTGGTCTTTTTACTAGAATTTGAGTTCTGCACCCTACTTTTTTCCTGCTCCATCAGGGACTCTCTGTTTTCCCTGTCAGGGCAGTCATTGGTGGTAGTCGGGTACCATCTAGTTCTGGTCTCAGGCTGATTGGAGTCTCTGGTTTATGTCGCCCTTTCTGTCGCCTGGGCTGATATTTTCCTTTTGTCTTTTGTGTTCTTCTCCTTTGCTTCAGGTGGATTGGGACCAATTGATGTATGTTAGATGGCTGTTACTAGCTTGTAAGACCCCAGACACCACTCACCAAAATGGAGAACATTTTCTTAACGAATTTTGTTATGCCAATTGACCACCAATTGACCTAGATGTCCCCTGAAACCATGGTCCCCAGACCAGGATGGGAGTATCTTGGCGGGGGGGGGGGGCATTATTTGTCCTATCACAGTGTTAAGGCCTGGCAAAAATAATTCAAGTTATCACTTTGTTCCCAAATCAATTTAACAGAGGACTGATGATAGGACTTAAATATATTATTACCCCTCCACCACCACCCTTAACCTATTTCCTTATGAATACAAAGGCCGTACAATGCAGTTTACCCAGCACTGCCTTGGGTAATTATGGTATTACTTTTACATGCAAAAGTTTTTTTTAAATTTTATATTCAAAAGTTAAAGTATATGGATCTCCTGTTTATAAAAACCCTTAAAAAATACAATACTTGGTTGAGTTCCACAGGGACAAAGTGCCTTTTAAGCAACAATTTGAGTCCCCAGAGGCCAGAAAGTTCCCTCTGAATTGTGTTTTAAAACCAAAACTTCTTACCATTGTTTTGGGACCTAACCCTATCATACCACAGTTACTCAAGGGTAAAGACCAAGCCCAGTTGTCCAGTTGATTCCAACTCATGTGTTTCAGCACAACTGTGCTCTGTAGGATTTTTAATGGCTGATCTTTAGAAGCAGATCACCAGCCCTTTCTTCTGAGGCCGCTCTGGGCAGACCTGAACCTCCTGTCTTTCAGCTAGCAGCCAAGCACGTTAACTGTGTGCGCCACCCAGGGACTCCCGCTCGAGCGCAGCAGTCCAGGCAACCCGGCCAGTCACGCCAGCACATTCTCTGCTTCATATGTGCCTGTTGCTGTGGAGTCGATACATAGAATATTTTCAGTGTTAGTTTGAGCCAAGAGAATAATTGTAAATTTATCCAATTCCACCTTTACCCAACACTACCTACCTCCATTAAAAAAAAAAATAGAAAACCTTGAATGTAATATTTATTTGATGAATTTACATATGATGTCATTTACAAAAGAAAAGATACAGACAGATGCGGCTTTCAGTGCAGTTTCAAAATTGTTCAGAATAAGCAGTAAAGTCCATGAGGATTTGGAATGATAGCATTGAATGGCACATGCTTCAGTTTCCTTTGGGTGTTTTTTTTCTACCCAACTCCAAGAAGTCAGAAGGGAGAAGAGTAGAAGAAAATGTCAGTGTTAATGTAAATACAGCCATGCAAATAAAAACTTTTTTTTTTTTTTAAGTCAGAGGTCATTTGGAGATGTAGAACATTTCTGTATTCAGGGCTTACCACAGTCGGTATGTAATTTACGAACTAAAATGCAAAGCTCTCCAACTTTCCATTACTCAGATCATCTTAAATTATGTTAACGTCCCCCACCAACTAGTCAGAGGCTCCCTTCCCAAAGACTCTGACTTTGGAAGGGAGTCATTTCTAATAGTTTCTAAAAAGATAGTCTATTTGTAGATAAAATCTTTTTGGTTTCGATAGGATAAAGCACTCTTTTAAAGAGAAGTAAAATGCTCCTTTACACCCAGCACTGTAACCTATAATTAGATTTCATTTCCAGAAAAATGTAACTGAAAGTTTGCTTTTTTAAAAAATTATACTCACACTCAAATACTCCCACCCTAATGTGGAATATCCTAAAACACCGGCCCCCCCCCCAGAACACAATTGCACCCGTCAAAAAAAAACCAGCATACAAGCAAAAGGATGGCCTATAAAAGTGACAACTGGAAATAAATCAGAAAGTGATTTCTAAGTAAGGGGGTGGGGTAAAGATAAAATGAAAGCAAAAAACAAACAAACAAAAAAACCCAAAAAACCTGCTGCCTGTATCCCTAGTGAAGACCTGGAGATGGCAATTAGGCCTTAGAGATCAAGCTTACCTCCAGACTGAAAAGCACTCCACACATCTTCAACAGCTTTGGAAGTACTGGCTCAAGTTCCTTAAGCACATGCAGCCACAGCTGAAGCACTAAGCTTGTAATTTCAGGAAATACTATGCTTTTGGCCCTAAGATTTACTTAGATCCTTTTTAGATGTGAACCTTTAACCAAATTTTCTTCATTAGAAATTTTAGGCTAATTAAATACTTCCATCTGTCACACACCATCTTTATTTAGGTTATACGCACAACCGACCTGCATTTTCTTTACAAAGTACACTATTACCACATGCAGTAGACACAGCGACAGACAGTTATAAACACACCCCCATTCACTCTCGCCTGGCCCACTCTCCCGTTGATCCTCAGGTTTCCGCCACACACGTCAATCGGAGTACTTTGCTTCTGCATAATTTACTGTATAAAAACTGGCTACTGTGGACTTTAAGAACAATGTACATTATCCATTAGGGCTGAAGGGGGATCAAAGGGTTAACAGTTGTCACTGAGTCTAAAGTCCTGCAGAGTCAGAGGAAGTGTGCATGCTGACAGTGTTTGAAAAGACCTCTCAATTTTGCTGTCTTTGAAACAAAATCCCCATTTAAACTTTGTTTCCTTCAAAAAACAAAATCTACTAAAAGGGATTAATTGAACATAAGAAATCTATTTTCCAGCACTTACTATGTTAATTTAAACACGAACATACTGTAAAATTCTCACATATTATTCACACATACATGTACACACAGACAAAATCATCTAGAACATAATCACCCCCCACCCCTTCCCTTGGGGGAGGGGAAAAAAAAACCCAGATCGACAAATCAAAGTTTTTATTTGCATGGCCAGTTGTCGCTGGTGCTCTGCAACTTTAATACCCTTTCCCAGGCTTTAAGCTTTAACTGCACAGGGACTCAAAGCTGCAGCACTGCAAACTCCCTTCGACAGCCACTCCCACAACACCTACACATGAAACGGATGTAACAAATGACAACACCACAATTGGAGTTACTAAGTTCCACCATTCAACACAGTTCAGGACAGTGTCTGTAGGGTTCAGTTGAAGAGGGGGTAAATGTCTTCTAAAAAGAGGGTCATTTTCCTCCCCACCGTTTTATAATGTTGGTGGCTTTAATCCATATTTCTTTGCAACTTCTGTCTGGGCGTGGGCGGCATCACAAAGGGAATACAGATGAGCCATCTCCATTTCCGATTTGGCCAGGTTGATAGCTTTGTTGAACATGTCAATGGCTTTCTCCATGTTTCCTCTAAAAGAACAACATTCCAGTCTCAGATTCAACAAACACTTCACAGTATCCAGTGATGTTGTCAGTGATGCTACATGGAGTCTGACCACTAAGTTTCCCCTATGATTCTAATGCTCCTTTATAATCAACAAAATAGGGCCTAGCACACACAAAGCACTCACTGAATGCTAGCTACTATTACTACTACTATGTGCGTACTAATACCTCCTTTTATATTCTTTGTTTATAGATACCAACAAGTTTAGAGAAATGATTTATTTAACATCATAATTCTATTTGGTTCCAAAGTTTTGCTTCTTTCTGCTGTATCAAGAGGCTTCTTAGAGAACAATGACGTAACATCAGAGAACCAAGGAGCACTCAAGGACCTTACCTGCACAGATCTGTGCCAGTTCACCTTCTTTTCAGTCTCATCTCTTACCACCATCTCCTCACCCCATGTCTGTCTATCTGTAGTTCCTTGACTGTGCTGTACGCCCACACCTGCACATACTTAGTACCCTTCTGCATGGCCTGGTCAAATCTTCACCATTCTAAAGCTCAGTTCAAATGTAATCTCATGAAATTATACTTTCCCCTTTGCTATACTGGGCAGAATTAGCTGCTCCCTGTCCAGTGTTCCCATAGTTCTACTGTCATTCTATGCATGGTCAGAGAGATACACATTTGTCTCCAGCACAGTCTTACTAGCTCCGTGGTGAACACCTCTCAATTCCCAGAACCTGGCGCAATGCCTGGTGATAAGCATCTGTTTTATTTTTCTATTTATTTATTTATATATATGTTTGGTCAGTAAGATACAATCTATCTCTTATGGTCTATATCTGGTTAGGCTTTATACATCTGCCAAGAACCAAAAGCTTTTTAAAGTAACCATATATGCATGTATTTATGTGACCATACAACAAATATTTAAGTGTCTACCTTATATTCCAGTTAGATTCTAAGACATAAGAGGTGCCTCAGGAGTGACTTTCTTTGATCTCCTACTGTAATGTATGGCTACATGCTAGACATTTAAAAAACTGTAACTTTTTAAAGAATATATGGGCAGACAGGTAGCAGATCTGCTAAATCCTAGGACAATCAGGAGTTCTGTCTTTCCATCCATTCATCCACCCACCCATTTGTAAAGTGAGATTTGGAATGGATTCCTTAAAGTACAATTAACACGTGAACAAACATCCATCTATTCATCCAACCATCTATCCAAACCACACCAACCCTCTGCCAGCGAGTCCATTCCCACTCTTAGCGAACCTATAGGACAGAGCAAAACTGCCCCATAGGTTTCAAGGCTGTAATCTTTATGCAAGCAGACTACCACGCCACATCTTTTATCTTTCTCCCATGAGGCAGCTGGTGGGTTCAAACTTAGGACATTTCAGTTGGCAGCCGAGCACTTAACCACTGCACCACCAGGGGTCCTTATCTATCTGGTATGGTTTAGAATGAATTCTTTAAAGTACAATTAACACATAAAATTCCATCCAATTCCCTAAATCTGGGTCCATAACCAAGGATATTTGAACACCTTGAATTAAATGTAGTGTTTTTATGTGCATTATTCTAAGAAAAGTCCACAGCTTTGCTTAAAAAAGATTAAGAACTACCCTATCTTAGTCTAGTATGAAAATATTTTTTTCAAATTAACAAATCAGCAACTAAGAAATAATTTACATGGAAATATCAGTAAAGAACCACAGTAATTTTCATAACCCTACATATATCCTGCCTACTCCATACCAGGGATAGGACACAGGAAAGACTGAAAGAGAGAATTAACTCATGCCAGTTCCTGAGAAGTGACAGTGGCAAGAACAGTTAATTTGACATCAGTGAGACAGGGGCTCAAATCCTATTTCCACTGCTGGCCTGCTGTGTAACCTTGTTAGCTTAGCCAATCTGGGTATCAGGGTCTGCACTCTTCGATTAAACTGGGAACCATATAACCTCTATCTTTATGAAGATGAGGGGTAAAGCCTAATTGAAATATTTGGAAAGCGCCTAAAAGGTTTAGTACCTGGCCTAGAGCAGGTACACAAATGAATGGCAACAATAATATTAAGTTGGTATATGATAATAAATTCCATGGTGTAAACAGTTTTCACCTGTTTAATGGTGATCTCAAGTGCAACTCTGAATCATATTTATACTAAACAAGAAATTATAGAACTCAGAGTTACAAAACAATCATCTTATTGAACCCCGATGTTAAGGAAAATGAACAGGTGTCAGAGAAGATGTTGCAACTTGCCCAAAGTAACCTGGCTGGATGCTTCTTTGGACCAGGAGACAGATCTTCCATCAGCCTGGCTAGCCTTCTACTCTAATTCATCTGCTTGGCTGAAACAATTTTTATGAGTGTGACTTCTCCACTGGAAAATAAAACTAGAAAAATCAATGTAATATAGCTTCTCGAAGCTTGCCTCAAAAGGCACACTGTATCAAGATCTTAAAATTTTAATGGCTATTGACACGAACATGTCTGTAATGAGAAGAAAGAAAAGTCTACGGAGCTGTCAAAAATTTCCCAGGGACAGACTCTAGAAGTTACCTTTGCACTTCAATAGTTCCCATGGTCTCATATGCAAAGTCACATTTGTTGTCAATTTCAATCGCCTTGCTGATAAGCTCCAAACCTTTATCCAGATCTTGCTTCCACTGAAGCTGAAGTAAACTGCAAATGCAAAAAGGCAGTTAGATGTGACTTTCCATGGCCCAGTATCAGTAGGAATACAAGTGTGTGATTCAATTTCTGCCCCTAATCAATTTATAATCTAACTTACAAGGGGGAAAAAAACAGCACACTCATTTGTTGCTGACTGTCCACACTACACTTTGTAAAACAGGACGTTCTATGATTTGGATGCTGCGTGAACACCATATCGTATACAAGCAGTCCCTAGGCTATGCAAATCCAACTGTTGTACAACTCTAGTTATGAATCAACACCAGTAAAGCCTATTATATGAAAAATTTGTAGTACATACAGTGGCTCATGGTAGCAAATGGGCGCTACTTTGCAATGCGCATCAAAACATTACTACTGTACTGTGATGTCCAAAATGTTTTAGTGTATCTGGAAGTGTTTTTCGTGCATAGAAAGGTACAATATATAACCTCATGGGGCCCTCGATGTGTTAAGTGGTCAGAAATCACCTGGATGGATGTCATGCAGCGCCTGAGTGTATATATAATTAGCATAAAATGGTGTTTTCTTCTCAATTTATAGTGGCTCTGCAGTATTAGATCCTTAATAGGAAAAAAAAAAAAAAAGTCCAGCAGTCTAGACATTATTACTAACTCACCTAGCAATCACTGAATACTTTACTTTGTATAAATTTCAGTGAATTTTCTCATAATTCCAGTCCATTGGACAGGGAAAAATTATACACGTTTCCTATTTTTGATACAAGTAACATCTGACAGGATGTTCAAAGTTGAAATTAAAACCCTTTACCTAAAGGGAAAATAGTACATTTACCAATATCTGTATAAGAATGAAACACAAGTAAAATTAAGAAAAAAAAAAAGAACAGTGAAACTTCCACAAGCATTAAGAAATCTATCAATTAATTTCAGTGATAGCTTCTCTGCCACAGTTCGCTTCCTCAATGGCCAAAGACAATCCATTTTATTACTATTTAATTTCTTATTGGATCAAACAGTCACAAAAATACATACCCTTTATGAACATATGTTGTGGCATTATCTGGCTCCAAATCAATACATTTATCATACATTTCATCAGCTTTACCAAACTGCTGTTGATCTGTTAATGCCTATGTGAGGAGATACTTCAGTTATATTAAGGTAATTGTCAACCTAAGCAGTTACAGTATACTGCTTATTAAAATTTACTTCGTTTATCCATTCATTACCAAATTACTATGTTTGGGAGATACAAACTGGTATAAAATGCTACATCTTAGTTATTTTATTGGGGTTTTAAGGTGGCATCGTTATAAATCTCTATATATGTGTATATATGTATAAAGTTACATTATATGTAACAATATATATACAATGTAGAAAAAATTAGAAGCGGGATCAAAGGAGAGAAATTGTAGTGCAAAGAGACTATACTAAGGCTAGTGCTGATTGGAAGACAGCTCAAGCGAGCCCAGACCAGGTTTAAGGAAGCACAGTGACAGGGACAGGTGCAATCAGGAAAGTTCCACAGAACAGCTGTTCCTGCTTGGCTTCTTCAAAAGCTATTAGGTGACGTTCACTCTTGGTTCCTCATAAAAATCTGCACCAAAAACGTCTTTCTGAATTCCATGACAATGATATGTGCCGTCACCTTCTGGTTTGTTACTAATTAGTGCAAGGCACAAAGCCAAGAGTATCCCCTATTTAATACAAATGTCATGACTATAATGTGCATGTGTCCTAACTTCCATACATTCTATAAAATTACTATACAGTACATGCTTTTAATAAATAATTCAATAGAGCATGTAGTCACCAACCAACACGTAGTTTTTTATTATCACCACCTTGTCTAGGAATTGTAAGAACAAAGACTGAATAGATAAGATTATTTCAAACTAAGGTTAAAGACCTTCTAGGTTATTTCATACCCCAGATTTCAAACCCTAATGCACTGATGTGTAAACCTAAAAATAACAGATTGAACACAAATCAGTCTTCTCATAGTAAACCTTCAAAGTCTTTGCAAAAGTTTTCTGATGTCTAAAGACAGCATAAAGGAAATTAAAATCCAAACAAACTTAACAGTGGTTTAGGGAGAGGTTTGTGAGGGGAAAAAAACCCATTTCTTTTGTAATAAAAAAATGAGATATAAGATATACTATAAAGTACTGACGTGGCTGATTTATGTAGACACCAAAAGCAACTTTCAACTTTAAAAGCTAAGGGAGAAAACAGAATCATTCAGACATAATTTATTTTAAGGGAAAAAAATGTAACTGTGGCTCTAAGAAGCTAATCAGTTTCATTTAAATGGATGATTTAAAATTAATAACTTTTCAAGGACTTCAGACTACAATTAAAAAGTTAAAATAATTCAAACTTAAATCCTATTTCCCACAGCTTCAATTCTAAACCAAGGAATACTTCCAGAATAATTTTAACTATTTTAAAAGACCAAAGAAAAAATAAAACAGGCTGTTACACAGCCTATTCACCACTTAAAAGAACAGTGATAAAGCAGGGGACAAAAACCCTTTCCATGGACATTTCCACTGCCAATTACATACAGGAAGTTTTCTTAAAGTAATGGTTTTTTTTTTTTTTTTTGCAAACCAATCCAAAAGCAGTCATGATGGAAATGCTTTGTTTAAGCTTTCTCAAATTATGAATTTAGGTCATAGTTTTCAAACTGTGTAACAGAAGACCCTCATGGGGTAATTCAGGACCACCCTAGAGCCAGGAGAATCAAAGCAGGAACAAAGCCATCTGCTTCCACTGTAGCTGCAAGTAGGGAAGCAGTGTTTTCACACCAGGATCTGGCATGTGAGTGCATTTCTTTAAAAAAGGACCTGCAACTGAAAAAATTTTGAAAAATCACAATTACCTGGGCATATAGTGCGTAGCCTTCAGCACACCTTGGAAATTTCTTTATGACTTCTTCAAAACCTTTCATAGCCGCTTGGATTTGTGAAGAATTGTTTCCTGTATATGCCTGGCGATACTATTTAAAAAATCAAAACAGGCCTTTCAAATCAAGAACTCAAAACTCGTGGAACGTTAACACGTTACGGGAATAATGATCAGAATTGCAGATCAATATACAATAAACCCACCATCTTTGCACTGCAATTCTGATCACTATGGGGCAGCTCTACTCCATCCTTAGGGTCGTTATGAGTTGGAATCAACTCAGTGGCAGTAGGTTTCATTTTATTTTAATCACACAATATTACATAAATATTTCCAGAAAATCAGGTGATTTGCTAATATAATTTGCTGCATCTCAAAGGGTTATGAAGAAATATCTCAAGAGGAGGGGGCAAAAGGTTATATACAATTAGGACTTCACTTCCACTGTACAGATTCAAGATGCTCTAGAGGGCATATTAACTTGTAAGAAGTTAAACCCTCAACTTTGAGTGAAAACAGCAAATAGGGGGATTTAAATCTGATATAATTTACTATCACTTTACGAATAGTGCTACAAACCACACTTATCTAACAACTTTTTTTCATTTCTAATATAATTCTTAACTGTTTGTGACCCAATTTCTTTCTTTAAAAGCAAAATTCTTACAGTACTCAAGGCTATGGGGCTAACTGGAAGTATCTCATTTCATTAGAAATGGACTTGTCTTTTCCTTTTCAGCTTTGTGTTTCTGAATATTGTTAAGAAGTGGCATTCTAAAGGAGAGATGGGAGGACAGGCATGTGGTGTCAGGACTGCAGAGTGTTTCCTCAACAAGCTTTTGTCTTTGTACTGGTTTATGGTGAGAAGCAGGAGAGCTGTGCTGGTGCTGGGTAGGGGGTGTAAAATCAGGGACAAACACCCATTCAGATTAACTCACAGAAAACATCCAGAGAACTAAAGGAGCTGTATCTCAATCAACATACACACTTTTCCCCTAAACTAACATGTACCTCCCGCTGTAGTCATCCTTTAGGGAAAAAAGGGAATGATTTCGTAGACAATGAATTCTCATTTTTGTTAACACGGAGACATAAAAATGATATTTAGAAAACAGAGAAGAAAGTATTACCTACCAATGCGAAACACTTCTGAGCTTGTGCCAGAGCAGACTCAGGTCTTAACCTGATACATTCATCAAAATCTGCCACTGCTTCTTCAACTTGATCAAGAAGTATTTTCAGCTAAGAATAAAAAAATATATATAAATTAATGTAATTCCAAATAATATGTGCACCAAGTAAGCACTCATTGTGCTCTTCTCTATTCCCATAGCTTAGCACAATGCTAGGCATGTAGTAATTATTCAGTATAGAGTTACTTTCTAGAAACAGTGAGCTTGAATATCCTGTAATTTGAAAGGAAAGATTCTAAAACTTAAAACTGGTATCCAATTTTTTAAAAAGTACAATAAACCCACCATCTTTTCACTGCAATTCTGATCACTATGGGGCAGCTCTACTCCATCCTTAGGGTCGTTATGAGTTGGAATCAACTCAGTGGCAGTAGGTTTCATTTTATTTTTTCTATAAGCAAGAAACTCCTTCTAGAAAACTAAACATTTCTGTACTTTTCTAGTTTCAAAGCCTATTAGACATGAGATAGTTATCTTACTTAAGACATTACCACTAAGGATCCAAATGTCAAGAATTTTAAGATATTATACCGATACTTCTTAATTATCCTTCAGACAAATATATTCAGTAAAATTTCCCATTAAAAAGAACCTCAGCTTTTCTGAGTAGACAGACCGCCCATGTATCCCACCATAATGCATTCCAAGAAGCCATGATAATCAGGCAGGTTATAAAGTCAGGCTTCCCCAGGTAAGGCTGTAATTGGGAACTGTTCTTCATGATATATTTTTACTAAAAAAAAAAACGAGTATGTTTGTTACAAAACTCCATTCCTAGGACTGAGAAGATTTTTTGGGAGTTCTGTTTGGACAGTCCAGGGTAATATTTCTTTAGCAAGACGCTCATACATATCCTGCTATTGATTCTAGCATTCACATAAAATGCTCAGTAGATGTTACTTATGTTTTACTCATTAAAAACCTGAGTTAAAAACACCTGAAAAAAAACTTGAATGGAAAGCCAACATTTTTAGCCTTCTTTTCTCTTTCTTTATAAGTAAATACCAAAATTGTAAGGTAAAATGTTCAAGATGGGACTAAATAAAGGCCAACCCAGACTGTAAACCACTGTGACACTTCATGTACAGATACCAGAAGTGATACAAGGCAACTGGAAGAAATTCTCAAAAATGGTATCAAATTCCTGGACCCAGAGGCCAGAGCTCCAGCTAAGAGAAGGGGTTCACCTGCCCTAAAATGGTATCAAATTCCCAGACCCAGAGCTCACAGCTCCAGCTAAGAGAAGGGGTTCACCTGTCCTAAAATGGTATCAAATTCCCGGACCCAGAGGCCAGAGCTCCAGCTAAGAGAACGGGTTCACCTGTCCTATAATGGTACCAAATTCCCAGACCCAGAGGCCAGAACTCCAGCTAAGAGAATGGGTTCACCTGTCCTATAATGGTACCAAATTCCCAAACCCAGAGGCCAGAGCTCCAGCTAAGAGAATGAGCTCACCTGTCCTAAAATGGTATCAAATTCCCGGACCCAGAGGCCAGAGCTCCAGCTAAGAGAATGGGTTCACCTGTCCTAAAATGGTATCAAATTCCTGTACCCAGAGGCCAGAGCTCTAGCTAAGAGAAGGGGTTCACCTGTCCTAAAATGGTATCAAATTCCTGGACCCAGAGGCCAGAGCTCCAGCTAAGAGAAGGGGTTCACCTGTCCTAAAGTGGTATCAAATTCCTGGACCCAGAGGCCAGAGCTGCAGCTAAGAGAAGGGGCTCACCTGCCCTAAAGTGGTATCAAATTCCTGGACCCAGAGGCCAGAGCTCCAGCTAAGAGAGCGGGCTCACCTGTCCTCGGTGATGGTAAACATCAGCGTTCTGAGGATCAATGTCGGCAGCCATGTTAAAATCCTGAGTGGACAGCAAAGGCTCCTGCTGCTGCATGTACATGCTGCCTCTTTTGATGAGAGCATTTGCTCGAAGCTACACACCCAGAATGAGAAAAGACCCCTCATTACTTCTTTTTTCCAATTTAGTTTTTTTAAATAACAGCTTTATTGAGATACATTTACATACCATAAAGCTCAAACTTTTAAAATAAACAAGTGGTTTTTAGTATACTCACAAAATTGTGCACTGATCACCACTAATTCCAGAACATTCTCCCCATTCCAAAAAGAAACCCCATAGACATTAGCAATTACCTTGCATGCCCTCTCTCGCCGACTCCTGGCCCTGGAAACCACATCCTACTTTCAGTCTATGAATTTGTCTATTTTGGACCTTTTATGCAAGCAGAATCGTATATGACCTTTTGTGTCTGCTTTCTTTAACTTAATATTTTCTACGTTCATTCATGATGTTACATATATCAGAGCTTCATTCTTTCTGGCCAAATAATATCCCACTGTATAGATATATCACATTTTATTTATCCATTTATCTATCATTTGATGTTGACATTTAGGATGCTTCCACTTTTTGGCTATTATGAGTAATGCTGCTGTGAACATTCATTATACATTTCTGTGCTGACACGTATATACTGAATTCTCTTGGGTATATACCTAGGTGCAATTCTTGGGTCATATGTTAACTCTATGTATAACTCTTCAAGGAGCTGCCAAATTGTTTTCCAAAAGGGCTTCACCATTTTACGTTCTCATCAGCAACGTATGAGCGTTCCAGTTTCCCCACATCCTCACCAACACCTAACGTTGAACATCTTTCCATGTTCTCGCCAACCATTTGTATACCTTCTTTGGAGAAATGTCTATTCAGGTTCTTTGTTCATTTTTTACTTGGGTCATTTGTCTTTTTATTATTGAGCCGTAAGAGCTCTTTATATATTCTGGGTGTATATGTGGTTTGCAAACAGTCTCTCCACTTCTGTGGGTTGTTTTTTCACTTTCTTGCTGGTGTCCTTTGAAGCACATTTTTAATTTTGAAGTCCAATTTATCTATTGTTTTTTGTTGTTGTTTCAACTTTTGGTGTCATACCTAAGGAACCCAACGCAAGCAAGGCCATAAAGATTTCCTCCTATGTTTTCTTCTCAGAGTTTTTAAGTTTCAGCTTTTACATTTAGGTCTCTGATACATTTTGAGTTAATTTTTGTACATGGTGTATGATAGGCACATTACTAACTTCCCGTTAAAAATAAAACTCCTTCTTGAGGCACATTTTTTTGTAGATGAATATTTATAAAAAGTGGTTAGGCTGGACCTAGTAATGATTGTGAAATATTTTAATACTGTTTCCCTCATTAATTTACTTTTTATGAACCACTTGGTAACGTGTAACCATTTGTATGGAATGATTTCATTAATGGGCGTGGTACATGCAACCATTTTTCATGTGTTTGAATGTCACTTGAGTAAAATGGTACCTCACATTATACTATATAATAAAGTACATTTCTTGAAACATGAAAAAAGTAAAATAAAACTCATGATCACACAACAAAAAATGTGCTTCGTCTCCAAAATTTTGTTCATAGCAATACTACATATAAATGTCTTCCTTAATAAAACAAACAAGAATGCTCCCCACAGTTAGAACAAAAACACACAAGAACAGAGTATGATGTTTGTAGTCATCTGGAAAATCAGCATAAAACATTAAATATATTACTAGAGTATCTTCAATCTGACAATATTATTTTGAAAGGAACTTTTAACAAATACCCAGTTCAAATTACATTTGTTTACAAGATGCTAAAATAATTTGTTAACAAATACTTAGGCTTTGAAGACAACCTTTACATTCACCAAAATATCTGAATGATTCATTTGGAGATGGAAGAGGCTACAGGGTTCACTTAATTCAATGAGGAAACAGGCCACAGAAATGCTAACAAACTAGTAAGGAATATAACTGAGTGGTTAAGCTCACATAATTCAACAGACTGCCTAAATCTTCATTACAAAAATAACTACATATACATTAAGAACACTTGGAAAACAGAAAGCTGTTCTAACCGCGACAACTGCAAAACCTTTTCGTATATACATTTCAGATATCTCTAGAACCTGGGCTTTTTTCCTTCGTGTAATATAAAATCTTTCAGAATATATTATAAACATTTCTATTCTTATTAAAGTTTTTATAAGCTGGTACTACATATTGCAGGCTACTTACAGCCTTACCTACGTTGTTGTTAGGTGCCATCCAGTTGGTTCCAACTTAGGGCGACCCTGTGCCCAAAGAACGAAACAGTGCCTGGTCCTGTGCCACCCTCACGATCGCTGTTATGCCTGAACCCACTGTTGCAGCCACTGTGTCAATCCATCTCCTTGAAGGTCTTCCTCTTTTTTGCTGACCCTCTACTTTACCACGCATGATGTCCTTCTCCAGGGACTGATCCCTCCTGATAACATGTCCGAAGTATGTGAGATGTGGTCTTGCCATCCTTGCTTCTATGGAGCATTTGGTTGTATTTCTTCCAAGACAGATTTGTTCGTTCCTTTGGCAGTCCGTGGTATATTCAATATTCTTCGCCGACACCACAATTCAAAGGCTTCAATTCTTCTTTAGTCTTCCTTATTCATGGTCCAGCTTTCGCATGCGTGTGACGTGATTGAAAATACCATGGCTTGGGTCAGGTGCACCTTAGTCTTCAAGATGACATCTTTGCTTTTTAACAACTGAAAGAGGTCTTTTGCAGCAGATTTGCCCGATGCAATGTGTCGTTTGATTTCTTGACTACTGCTTCCATGGGTGTTGTCCCAAATAAAATCAACGCCTTGACAACTTCCATCTCTTTGCATTACTTGTAGCACTGCTGTATCACATTTACCATTACCCAAATATAGCCCAATACCAAATACAGCAGGCAGTGGCTAGGAAAAGAAGCTGGTGCTATCAGGTGCCATAGAAAAAAAAATCTTTTTTCATTTCCTAGCGAAACACAAATATCAGTGATATTTATGTTTCAGTTTCACTGCACCCACAGCCTTTTGGAGAATGACAACTGAATGCTGAACATTTTTGCAAACCACATCCAAAAACGTTTTTATGTACTCATTTTCACAGCCACACTCACTCGTACACGTTCACGCACACACCCACACTCATACACGTTCACCCACACTCATACACGTTCACGCACACACCCACACTCACTCATACACGTTCACGCACACACCCACACTCACTCATACACGTTCACGCACACACCCACACTCACTCATACACGTTCACGCACACACCCACACTCACTCATACTCGTTGATGCCATCTTGAAAGGTACCTTGACGTCCGCCCCCTTCAGGCTGATGACCTGGTCCAGGTCCGGCTTGGCCGCGCTGGCGTTGCCGACGAGCAGGTAGAAGGTGGCCCGCAGCAGCAACGCTTCCGCCCTGTGTCTGCCGCCTTCGGCATCTATTTCTTTTGAACATTCACTTATGATTTTATCATAGTTTTCTTCCTCCATGTACTGTTTGGCCTTTAAATACCCAGAACTGGAAATAAAAACAAACACAGGGAGCTACTTCTAAGAGGACTGAACTCTAAATTCTCCAGTTTTAAACTCTAAAACCGGAGTGCGCCTGATATACGTAGCTGCCCACTCTCCCTCCCCGGTTACCGGCCTGGGTGGAGCAGAGTCTGGGGCAGGTGAAGACCTCTGCTGCAGACCGAGGTTTCCTCGATGCCTTGGGGAGAAAGTTTTAACAAGGGAACAGCAGAGTCAGTGATGGAAACTGGGGTTCACATCTAGGCTCAGGTGTTCAGCTGCATGAGAAGAGGAGCCCGTCAAACCAACAGACTGATCTGCTCCAGGAGTAAGAACCCTGCCTGATCCACCTTCGCGTCTGTGGCACACCAGCGGCCCTCGACAATTGTAGGATTGTTCAACGACTAACAGCAGAACAAAGAAGCAGGAAACAATCAGGCGGTAGGGTCACAGAAACAAGGGAGGAGGTGCGACCCAGCCGCGCCTTGTAAAGATCCCTCGGCTCTGTTGTGGAGCATGGCCTGTAAGGGACCACGAATGGAAGGGGGAAGTGTCTCCACGGCTCTTATAAGGAAGGTTTATCAGTTCTTGTTTCACCTAAAAGAACAGACCTAGGATGCACCAAACAAGCAAATTTAAAGGAAGACTCTTCCATCAAATAGGACTTTAAAAAACACTCTTCTCTATTTTTTACATAATTATGAGCACATTATCACATCTTATTCTTCCAGGATGATGACTTTTATTGGGATACTTGTAGAAGGGATATGTTTATGATGGATAGAAATTTAGACTAGATGACCTTTAAGTGGTCTTCTAAATATAAGGCATTATAATTTAAAGCACACTGTCTCACTTCAGTTGTTATACCATGAGTAGAAAAAACTGGCAAGTAACTTAAGGGAAAAGTTATGTTGGTCAAAATCTTATACCCTGCACCAGCCTTTCCTATAATTACATTCTGACGTTCCCTGCACCCTAGTTTTGTTCCTGAGGTCGCAGGATGAGAAAATAAAAGCAGTTATTAAATCAGACTGGAGGTAATCATAGTTCCTAGCTATCGAGAGCATAAAAAAGAAAAGCTAGTGCCGCTGAGTCGAATCGAGAGCATAAGTGCTGGGTATTTGCATACATATTCTCTAACCTCACAATACCCTGTAAGGTAAGTATTGTTACCCCTATTTTAAAGATGACGACACTAAGGCTCAGACAAAAATGGAATTAAAAAACTTTGGTCCAATCCAGTTAGTATTCTGGTGAGAGGTAGCTATGTCGTGCCACTTCTCAGTATGTTGTTGTTGTTCGTTGCCTTCAAATAGATTTTTAGACTCATGGTGATCCCTTTTAGAATAATGGTATTAACTATGTTACAGTTTTTCTGGGATGAGGACTATTTATTTCCTAACCAGAAGAGGAAATTACTGACATTACTGTCACAAAAGCTATGACATCTTAAATATTTACTTCCCAACTACAATGTTCTGAAAGATTATGTATCAACTGAGTATATTTTTAGCATCTTGGCACAATTACACATAGTATCCTTAACTAAAAGATGGCCAATGATGGAAGAAAG
Organism: Elephas maximus indicus; assembly: GCF_024166365.1. NCBI lineage: Eukaryota > Metazoa > Chordata > Mammalia > Proboscidea > Elephantidae > Elephas > Elephas maximus. The sequence continues at coordinate 71,159,896 of NC_064836.1, forward strand.
TTGGGAGATAGAGCAATCAAAAGCAATTCATTTCCCCAAATCCTCCAATAAGCTACGGATGCAAAACCAGTTACGCTTTGCTATAGGAACAATATTGTCCTATCTTCCAAATTCATGAAAAATAGTCATGTTGGTAATAATATTGTACCATCTTTTAAACAGAGCTAACTTTAACAGCCAAGCACAAGTATGGCTACATATAAATGGGTAAGCGGGCTGGATGGTTTATATTACATTACATCACTTGATCACTGCAGCTATAAACACAGCATCTGTACTTTGGTTTCAGCTCTCTACAGGACCAAACACAAGAAGCCCAAAGACTATCATTTTTCAAGGCAAACAGAAAAAACCTTGAAGAAATTCACTCTTTTGAGCATGCCTAAGCACATCTGACAGTTTATAAATTAAAACTTCCCTCCACTAAAACACTGGGACGTTAAGCTACACAATAATTTTCAACTCAATGCCACTTATTCAAATGCAGTTAACAACTTGACTCGCTAGGAAGGAGTCCTCTTGAAAACAGCAATGTAGGACTATTAAAGCAGGGCAGGCTTGGCTGTAAAGCTTAAAGCCAGCAAAGAAGTAACTCTGAAGTTCTAACAGACACATGCTAGAAAGTATTTTTATTAATATCATACATATAGGGTTGTTGTGAGTCCGAATCGACTCAGTAGCAATGGGTTTGGTTTTTGTTTTTTTCGTATACTCCGGGTTTGCTGTTGCTAGGTACCATCGCCTCGGACTCAGCAACCCCACGTGACAGAGCAGAGCTGCCCCATCACAAGGTTTTCTTTCTTTAGAGCAGCAGATCGCCTGGTCTTTCTCCTGTGGAGCCACTGGATGGGTTCAAACCGGCAGCCTTTCCGTTAGCAGCCCAGTGCGCAACCTTTCTTTTTCTTTTTTTTTTTTAGAGATGATTCAGAGGCCACTTGGGCTCTAGGGGAATTTCATGGTAGCAAAAAAACAGAACATTAAGCTGACATCATGCTTGACATACTTACTTTTCTTTCACTTCCAGAGCCTCCCCTTCTTTGTCTTTATCTTCATCAGACTTCTCTCCTTTAAGTGTGGGCTGAGAAATGATGTCATCCGTGAAAGAACTGAAGTAAGATTTGATAAACTGTGGAGATGGCATCAGAGGTTCACGATTCTGAAATTTAATCCCACGTAACAATGTGAAAATGAGAAAACACTAACCAAAGCAACAGGTACATTTGTACAACACTTAAAATAACTATTGCTATAAAACCTGAAATCTCATTTTGAAGTAAGTGAAGACTATTAAACTCCAAGCCATAAGACAAGAGACAGTGGAAATGGTGAAGCTGCCAGTCTTAGCTGTTCCAAGCAGGTTTTAAATGAGAATCTTTCTTCTCTCCGAAGATATAAAATACCAAGAACTCTTAGAATCACTATCAAAAGTAAAATAAGGCAAAATCTGCAATGCAGGAGGCAAATAACTACATCATTGAACTATCTCCTTCTCCTGGTCTATCCTAGAGGATTAGCATCTCGATTTACCACTCAAGATCACGTCTTAAAGAGATGCTGAAAGTGCTAAGGCCATTACCACAGACTTAAATCTGTCCTCCAGTCTTACTGAGAAGACTGCATTTGAAGATACCCATTACAGGTAAGCACCATTGAATATCAGACTGAAATTACATTTCCTGTTTTAATTATTTCTTTTTGGCATGGTGACCTGACTCATAGTATTTTGTTTCTCCTTAAGTAGCACAATTAGGATGATAAGAGTTTTAAAGGAAGAGGGAATAACAGCCATAGGGCTCTCATGATACATTTTGGATCCTTTACTACAAAGTTCAACCCAAAGAGTTAATAAAAATATGGCATATAAAATTGTATGTATACAGCATAACCCTGATACCAAAGCCAGGCAAAGACACCACAAAAAAAGAAAACTACAGGCCATTATTTCTCATGAATACAGATGCAAAAATTCTCAACAAAATTCTAGGCAACAGAATTCAGGATCACAAAAAAAAAAAACCACCACCAGAATCAAGTGAAATTCACACCAGATATGCAAGGACGGTTCAACATGAGAATATCAATGCAATCCACAAAATAATCACATGGTCATCTCAATTGACACAGAAAAGGCATTCGATAAAAACTCCAACATCCATTCCTGATAAAAAAAAATCTCCATGAAACAGGAATAGAAGGGAAATTCCTCAACACAATAAAGAACATCTCTATAAAAGCAAGGAGCCCTGCTGGTACACTGGTTAAGAGCTCAGCTGCTAACCAAAAAGTCGGCAGTTCGAATCCACCACAGCTACTTCTTGGAAACACTGTGGGGCAGTTCTACTCTGTCCTCTAGGATCACTAAGAGTTGGAACTGACATAACAACAATGAGAATGGAATAAAAAAGGATGCCCCTCATCACCACTCCTATTTAACATTGTGCTGGAAGACCTAGCTACAGCAATAACCCAAGAAAGAGAAAGGTTATTGTTGTTAGGTGCCATTGAGTGGCTTCCAACTCGTAGTGGCCCTACGTACCACAGAACGGAACACTGCCCGCTCCTGCACCACCCTTAGCCATCGACTGGCTTCCACCTCACAGTGACCCTATGTACCACAGAACGAAACACTGCCCGCTCCTGCATCACCCTTAGCCATCGACTGGCTTCCACCTCACAGTGACCCTATGTACCACAGAACGAAACACTGTCCGCTCCTGCACCACCCTTAGCCATCGAGTGGCTTCCACCTCGCAGTGACCCTACATACCACAGAAAGAAACACTGCCCGCTCCTGCACCACCCTTAGCCATCGAGTGGCTTCCACCTCACAGTGACCCTACGTACCACAGAACGAAACACTGCCCGCTCCTGCACCACCCTTAGCCATCGACTGGCTTCCACCTCACAGTGACCCTATGTACCACAGAACGAAACACTGCCCGCTCCTGCACCACCCTTAGCCATCGAGTGGCTTCCACCTCGCAGTGACCCTACATACCACAGAAAGAAACACTGCCCGCTCCTGCACCACCCTTAGCCATCGACTGGCTTCCACCTCACAGTGACCCTATGTACCACAGAATGAAACACTGCCCGCTCCTGCACCACCCTTAGCCATCGAGTGGCTTCCACCTCGCAGTGACCCTAGGTACCACAGAAAGAAACACTGCCCACTCCTGCACCACCCTTAGCCATCGAGTGGCTTCCACCTCACAGTGACCCTACGTACCACAGAACGAAACACTGCCCGCTCCTGCACCACCCTTAGCCATCGACTGGCTTCCACCTCACAGTGACCCTATGTACCACAGAATGAAACACTGCCCGCTCCTGCACCACCCTTAGCCATCGAGTGGCTTCCACCTCGCAGTGACCCTACGTACCACAGAAAGAAACACTGCCCGCTACTGCACCACCCTTAGCCATCGAGTGGCTTCCACCTCACAGTGACCCTACGTACCACAGAACGAAACACTGCCCGCTCCTGCACCACCCTTAGCCATCGACTGGCTTCCACCTCTTCCACCTCACAGTGACCCTATGTACCACAGAACGAAACACTGCCCGCTCCTGCACCACCCTTACGCTTGCTATGCTTGAGCCACTGTTGCAGCCACTGCATCAGTCCACCTCATTGAAGGTCTTCCTCTTTTCTGCTGATCCTGTACTTTACCAAGTATGATGTCCTTCTCCAGAGACTGATCCCTCCTGACAACATGTCCAAAGTATGTAAGACGCAGTCCCACAATCCTTGCTTTTAGGGAGCATTCTGGTTGTACTTCTTCCAAGACAGATTTTTCGTTCTTTTGGCAGTCCATGGTATATTCTTCACCAACACAACTCAAAGGCGTCAACTCTTCTTCAGTCTTCTTTATTCATTGTCCAGCTTTCACATGCATATGAAGCGAAAGAAAACACCATGGCTTGGGTCAGGTGCACCTTAGTCTTCAAGGCGACATCCTTGCTTTTCAACACTTTAAAGAGGTCTTTTGCAGCAGATTTGCCCAATGCAATGCATCTTTTGATTTTTTGGTTGCTGCCTCCATGGGTGTTGATTGTGGATCCAAGTAAAATGAAATCCTTGACAACTTCAATTTTTTCTCCCTTCATCATGATGTTGCTTATTGGTCCAGTTGTAAGGATTTTTGTTGTCTTTATGTTGAGGTGTAATCCATTCAAAAGGCTGCAGTCTTTGATCTTCATCAGTAAGTGCTTCAAGTCTTTACTTGCAGCAAGCAAGGTTGTGTCATCTGCATAACGTGGGTTGTTAATGACTCTTCCTCCAATCCTAATGCCCCGTTCCTCTTCATACGGTCCAGCTTCTCAGATTATTTGCTCAGCATACACAGTGAATACATATGGTGAAAGGATACAACTCTGACATACACCTTTCCTGACTTTAAGCCATACAGTATCCCCTTGTTCTGTCCGAAAAACTGCCTCTTGATCCATGTACAGATTCCTCATGAACACAATTAAGTGTTCCAGAATTCCCATTCTCCACAATGTTGTCCATAATTTGTTATGATCCACACAGTCAAATGTATTAGCAGAGTCAATAAAACACAGGGAAACATCGTTCTGGTATGTTCTTTCAGCCAGTATCCATCTGACATCAGCAATGATAGATCTCCCTGGTTCTGTACCCTCTGCCTAAATCCAGCTTGAATTTTTGGCAGTTCCCTATTGATACACTGCTGCGGCGGCTTTTGAATGATCTTCAGCAAAATTTTGCTTGCATGTGATATTGATATTGTTTGATAATTTCCACATTTGGTTGGATCGTCTTTCTTGGGAATAGGCATAAATATGGATCTCTTTCAGTCGGTTGGACAGATAGCTGTCTTCCAAATTTCTTGGCAAAGGTCAGCGAGCACTTCCAGCACTGCATCTGTTTGTTGAAACATCTCAGTTGGTATTCCGTCAATTTCCAGAGCCTTGTTTTTCACCAATACCTTCAGTGCAGCTTGGACTTCTTCCTTCAGCACCATCAATTCCTGATCATATGTGACCTCCTGAAATGGTTGTACATTGACCAATTCTTTTTGGTACAGTGACTATGTATGCCTTCCATCTTCTTTGGATGCTTCCTGGGTTGTTTAATATTTTTTCCTGTAGAATCCTTCAGTATTTGAACTAGAGGTTCGAAATTTTTTTCAGTTCTTTCAGCCTGAGAAATACTGAGCATGTTCTTCCCTTTTGGTTTTGCATATATCATCATAATACTTTGTCTTCTCAAGCCACCCTTTGAAATCTTCTGTTCAGCTCTTTTACTTCATCATTTTTACCTTTTGCTTTAGCTACTCAACGTTTAAGAGCAAGTTTCAGACATTCATTTAGGTCTTTTCTTTCTCTCTTGTCTTTTTAATGGCCTCTTGTTTTCTTCATGTATGATGTCCTTGATGCCATTCTACAATTCATCTGGTCTTCAGTCATTGTGTTCAACACGTCAAATCTATTCTTTATTGTTAATCTCCTGAATTTCTGATTGCTGTCTCTCTATGGATTCTTGCAGCTTATTAAATTTTTCATTATGTTCTTGAAGAACATTTTTAACTGTTTTATCTGTGTGTTCCTTGGCTTGTTCTACGTATTGCCTGATACGTCTTGAAGAGTTCTGTATATTAATTTTTTGAATTCTGCATCCAGTAATTCCAAGGTGGCACCTTCATCCAGAAGATCCTTTGATTCTCTGTTTTGAGAGCTTGTTGAAGTGATCATGGTCTGTGTCTTTATGTTATTTGATATTGACTGTTGTCTCCGACCCATCTGTAAGTTATTGTATAAGTTTATTTTATCTTTGCTTACCGTATCCTAGTTTCTTGCTTTGTTTTGTTTTGATATGCCCAAATGGATTGCTTGAGTGATCTAGCTTGATTATTTTCACCTTTGGGGTTCTGACGCCCTGTCACCAGATGGCTAGAGCTGTTATCAGGTATGTGAGCTTATGAGTCCATTCACTCTTTTTGTGGATTCAGCACAGGTGTCTAGGTAGCTGGTCAAGTGTGTGGTACAGGCTCTGTCCTACAGTCTTAGATGGACAGGGGTGTTTGGTGTAGGTACCGGTATCTGGTTGCAGCAGGGGGTCAAGCTATGAGCAAGGGCAAGGGGCTAAGAATCATCCCCCAAGTTATCTCTGAGGAAAGCGCGTCCCTGTTCCCTAGAGTGTACAGGCGGGTGGGTTCTGCAGATGGACTATGGGCATCCGATGCTTTTGGTTGTAAGGACTGGGAGGTACCAGTTACCCTTGGACCCCTGTCGCGGATGGCTGCGTGACCTGAGTGGAACCACCAGTCCTTAGGCCCCTGATGTGGGCAGGTGAGGACCCTAATTAATAGGCCAAGCCATGTCAAATATCAAACACCCACCTCTCCACAGCACAGCTTAAACGGTCGCAGTCTGCCAGCAAGTGCCTATTCTCCTGAAATAGACCTACACAGGTCCATGCAGGGGAGAAAGGTATTCAAAGTCCACGCACCATTTATGCCTGGACAGGGGCCACTTCTGTTCTGATCTCCCCAGGTTAGTGGAGCTGACAAATTATCTCTTCCCCCTGTTGTGAATTTATTCCTTCTCCAAGGCTGGGAGGATGGCTCCAGGTCCTCAACAGGGCCTATCTCAGGCCCAGGGAAATGAACAGCCACTGAAGCCGACTTGGAGGCGGGCAGCGTGGTAAAACATACGCCAAGTACTTAGCTTTTGCCGAGAGCGCCATTCTTCTCTGGCTCTGGAGGTATGAGTAGGCTGTGTGGCTGGCTGCTTCTCCCTGAGAAAACTATGGCTAAATGCTACCACCAGCCTGTCACAGCCGCTTCTGGGAATGGTGCCTGAGGGATCCCAGCGATTCAGGCCCAGCAACTCCTCTCCACTTCTGAACGGTCTCTCTCTCCCCCGGCCACTCAGTCCATTTTCTAACTTTGCCTTTGATGTTCAGGGCTCCTAGCTTGTCATAATCATTTCATTTGATTTTTCGGGTCTTTGTTGTAAGAGGGATCGCCAGAAGCATCTGTCTTTTCTGCCATCTTGGCCCCGCCTCAAATCTATTCTATAGATGGTCTCAAAATTCAGGTGGGATATACTCAAGGCCATACTTTGACTCTCGTGGACTTGTTCTAATTTTCTTCAGTTTCAACTTGAACTTGCATATGAGTAATTGATGGTCTGATCTGCAGTCAGCCCCTGGTCTTGTTCTAACTGATAATATTGAGCTTTTGCAACATCTCTTTCCACAGGGTAGTCGATTTGATTCCTGTGTATTCCTTCTGGCAAGGTCCATGTGTATAGTTGCCATTTATGTTGGTGAAAAAAGGTATATGCAATGAAGAAGTCATTGGTCTTGAAAAATTCAATCATGCGATCTCTGACATTGTTTCTGTTACCAAGGCCGTATTTTCCAACTAGTAATCCTTCTTTATTTCCAACTTTTGCATTCCAATTACCAGTAATTATCAGTGCATCCTGATTGCATGTATGATCAATTTCAGATGGGAGAAACTGGTAAAAATCTTTAGCCTTAGTGGTTGGTACGTAAGTTTGATTAAGTCGTATTAACCAGTATTCCTTATGGGCATATGGATATTATCCTATCACTGACAGTGCTGTACTTCAGGACAGATCTTGAAATAGTCTTTTTGATGATGAACGCAAGGCCATTCTTCTCAAGCTGTCGTTCCCAGCACAGTAGGCCATACGACTGTCCAATTCAAAATGACCAATACCAGCCCATTTCAGCTCACTAATGCCTAGGATATCGATGTTTATGCGTTCCATTTCATTTTTGTTGATTTCCAATTTCCCTAGATTCATGCTTCATACATTCCAGGTTCTGATTACTAATGGATGTTTGTAGGTGTTTCTTCTCATTTTGAGAAACATAAACATAGGACATCTAAATTGGAAAGGAAGAAGTAAAACTACCTGTACTCACAGATGGTATGATCCCATACCTAGAGGGCCCCAAAGATTCCACAACAAAACTGCTGGAACTAACAGATTCAGCAGAGTAGCAGGATGCAAGATCAACATACAAAAATCAGCTGGAGTCCTATACACCAACAAAGAGAACTTCGAAAAGAAAATCAGGAAAATAATACCATTTATAACCCAGTAGCCTTAAAAAGATAAAATAATTAGGAATAAATATAACCAGGGGCGTAAAAGACTTATACAATGAAAACTACAAAACATTATTGCAAGAAACCAAAGGTGACCTACATAAATGGAAAAACATACCATGCTTATGGATAGGAAGATCCAACATTGTGAAAATGTCAGTTCTACCCAAAGCAAACTACAGATGTAATGCAATCCTGATCCAAATACCAACAGCATTCTTCAATGAGATGGAAAAAGTACTTACCAGCTTTAAATGGAAAGGAAAGAGGCCCCAATTAAGTAAAACATTATTGAAGAAAAGGAACAAGTAGGAGGCCTCACACTATTTGATCTCAGAACTTACTGTACAGCCACAGTAGTCAAAACAGCCTAGTATTGGTACAACGACAGACACATTGACCAATGGAACAGAATCGAGAACCGAGATGTAAATCCATTTACCTATGATGAGCTGATTTTTGACAAAGTACCGAAGTCCATTAAATGGGGAAAAGACAGACTTTTTAACAAATGGTGCTGGAAAAACTGAATGTCCATCTATTAAAAAATGAACCAGGACCCATACTTCACACCATACACAAAAACTAACTCAAAATGCATCAAAGACCTAAACATAAAACCTAAAACTATAAAAATCATGGAAGAAAAGGTAGAGACAACACTAGAGGCTCTAATACATGGCATAAAGGGAATACAAACCATAACTAACAATGCACAAACACCAGAAGATAAACTAGATAACTGGGAGCTCCTAAAATTTAAACACTTGGGCTCATCAAAAGACTTCACCAAAAGAATAAAAAGAGAACCTACAGACTGGAAAAAATTTTTTTGCTGTGACATATCCAACAAGAGTCCAATCTCTATAATTTACAGAATACTTCAACACCTCAATAACAAAAGATAAATAATATCATCTCACCCCAACATTACTGGCACTAATCAAAAAAGCAGAAAATAAAAAATGCTGGAGAGGTTATGGGGAGACTGGAACTCTTATGCACTGTTGATGGGAATGTAAAATGGTAAAACCACTATGGAAAATGATATGGCGCTTCCTTTAAAAAGTAGAAATAGAAATACTACACGATCCGGGAATCCCACTCCTAGGAATATATTCTAGACAAATAACAGCTGTCACATAAATAGACATATGCACACCCATGTTCACTGCAGCATTATTCACAATAGCAAAAAAGATGGAAACAACCTAAGTGCCCATCAACAGATAAACAAATATGGACTACTACGCAAGGATAAAGAACAGTGATGAACCTGCAAAATACCTCACCACAAGGATGGATCTAGAGGGCATCATACTGACAGAAATAAGTCAATCACAAAAGGATAAATATTGTATGAGATCACTATTAAAAAAAATCAAGTAAAGGTTTACACGCAGGAAAAAAACACTCTTTGATGGTTAAGAGGGAGAGAAGGGGTGGGAAGGGGAAATTACTAACTAGATAATAGACAAGCATTAACTTTGGTGAAGGGAAAGACCACACACAATACAGGGGAAGTCTGTACAACTTGACCAAGGCAGTCATAGAAGCTTCCTAGACACATCCAAACACCTTGAAGAACTGAGTTACTGGGGCTGAGGGCTAGGGATCATGGTCTCAGGGGACATCTGGGTCAACTGGCCTAGTTCCTAGTTTATAAAGAAAACATTCTACCTCCTACTTGGGTGAGTAGTGTCTGGGGTCTTAAAAGCCTACGAGTGGCCATCTAAGATACATTTATTGGTCCCATTATGCTAGGAGCAAAGGAGAAGGAAGAAAACCAAAGACTCCAAGAAAATATTAGTCCAAAGGACTAATGGAGCACATGAGCCACAGCCTCCACCAGCCTGAGCCTGGAAGAACTAGATGGCACCCAGCTACCACCACCAACCACTCAACAGGGATCACAACACAGGGTTTCTGCCATAGCAGGAGGAAAATGTAGAACAAAATTCAAATTCACACAGAAAAAGGCCAGACTTACTGCTCTGACACAAACTTGAGGAGCCCTTGAAACTATGGCCCCCAACACCCTGCTAACTCAGAACTGAAGCCACTCCCTAAGTCCACCTTGCAGCCAAAGATTAGACAGGCCTATAAATGAGTAACATATGTGAGGAATGTGCTTCTTAGTTCAATCAAGTATACGAGACTAAATGAGCAACACCTACCCAAAAGCAAAGACAAGAGGTCAAGAAGGGAGAGGAAAATTGGATGAATGGACAGGAAGAACCCAGGGTGTAAAGGGACTAGGGGAGATTGCTGACACATTGCAGGTATTGCAACCAACATCACAAAATAATTTGTGTGTAAATTTTTGAATAAGAAACTGATTTGTGCTGTGACCTTTCACCTAAACACAATAAAACTGAAAAAATAAAATTGCATATATAACAAATGTCCTTACCGTGACTTTGGTAGATTTAATGTTTCCATATTTGACGGAGGAAAAAAAGGAATCTAGCTTGGTAAGTAAATGATTTAATGTTTTATTGTATTTTTGGTGAAAGTGTAGAGAGCAAAACAAGTTCCCATTCAATACTTTCTAGACATATTGTTCAGTGACATTGACAGCATTCTTCACATTGTGTCAACATTCTCATTATTTTCATTCTAGTTGTTCCATTCCCGCTGCCCCCGACATTCTCGTTTATGCTTTACAGTAATTGTTAACCATTTGGTCTCATATAGATGATTTCTTAAAGGTGAGCAGTATACAAATGTGATATTTATTATTTTATAAGCTAACTTGCTTTTCAGTTAAAAGGTGGTTTCAGGGGATAGATTCGGTTCCCAGTTTAAAGACTATCTCAGGGCAGTTGTCTTGGAGATTCCTCCAGTCTCAATGGGTTCAGTAAGTGTAAATTTTTAAGAATTTGAGGTTCTGTTCCACGTTTTTATCCCTTTCTATCAGGACCCACCCATTGTGACTGTGATCAGAACGTTTGGTACTGGTAGCAGGGTACCATCCAGTTCTTCTGGTCTCAAGGTAGATGAGGCTGGTTCATGGAGACAGTGAAGCCTACATTTTGGTTCCTTCTCTGAGTAAGTAAATGATTTAATCTAAGAGTGGGACAGAAAACTGAAGAAATCTAAGGGAAAACCCCATACTTATCTTTGTGCTCTCTCTGGAGAGAGACTTAGTTACTCCTAATTTTAAGATTATACAAATAAATATTTTAAATCAAATGGCCACCCCCTATACAAGCTACGTGGGCAAGGGCCTGGCTTCCTCTTTGGGGTACTTTCGACAGTATGGATGGCTGTTCTCAGGTATCATCTGGACAGTTTCTAATGCAACTCGTATACAGTGTGAGGGCTTCTGATACACCATGCTTCTGCTCTCTCTCTGGCTCCTGGAAAGAGATGGGACAGCCTACACACAATTGGGTGCTTACTCCAAAGAGCAGAACCAGACAGGGCAGGACAAGAACTGACAGCTGAGAGTTAAGCACCAAGCTTCATGAGCAGACAACTACATGAAGTCTAAGCTTCCATAATCAAATAAATCAGTCACACATTTTAGCACCACATGACTATTGTTATGCTATGTGGTAATTAGGCGTAAAAAGCAAGCAGTCAGAATCTGTATTTATCAAACCAAATCAAGTATTTCTTTTTCTCACTTTGCTAGTTTTCTGATCTCTGTAAGGAGTATCACAATAAATTTTCCCCACCTCCATATACAATTTAATCCCTTCGTAACCTTTGTTTTGTTTAAAAAGTTACATCTGGGGTGCAGGGCACTAAGTTAATCCTATTCCTCACTTCCTGGCACACTGACCACTGAATCCTTAGGCTGTGCAAGGTTCCTCTCATTTTATTCTGTTTTATATTTTTCCCCTTCTTCCCCTCTCACTGCCTTCCCTCTCCACAGGTTCCTTCTCTAATGTATTTGATGTATGTTAGTAAATATGTGGGAAACCTCGTAAAACATAAAGTATGATTTTCTGTGTTTTTAATTTTCATGACTGGCACTGTATTAAAAATCATTTTCTGTTTCCAAAAAAAAAAAAAAAAAGGCCACCCATAAGTGACAAATATGCTCAACTTTAGTATTTCACTAAAGATAATAAATAGGAATGTATGTTGGTGATTATTTACCACTTTAGGAAAAAGCATAAACTAGAAATTTAAACAGCACTCACTTGAAGCTGGGTAAATCATTAATGTCTTTTCGTTTCCCATTTCAGCTTAGAAATGAAGCCATCGCCTCCCTGCCTTCCACACAGGGATACAAATTTAAAATGAAAACAAAATGTTACAAGTAGCAGACTTAACTACCTGAGGAGTCGGATACAAATTCTAGCTCTGCCACTCATTAGCTATGTAACTTTATGCATAACATCATTACCCCTCTACTCTCAGTTTCTCCATTTCTAAATGGTAGTAAAAATGTTAACCATACTTACCTTACAGGGTTGATGTAAATAACAAAATGATAACGTGAAAAGTATTCTGTGATATACAAAGGCATGTAGAAAAAATTATAAAATACATGGTGACTATGATTTGGGACCTACGTAAACATATATGGTCTTATATTTTCTTACCACTTTGCAAACTCGTCAGTCTAATGACTCAACAATAAATCAGCTACCATCAAGTTCATTCTAACGCAGGGCAACCCGGTGTGTGTCAAAAGAGAACTGTGCTCCATAGCCGATTTTCTGAAAGTAGACCACTAGACCTTTCTTCTAAGGTGCCTCTGTGTGGATGTGAATCTCCAGTCTTTCAACTAGCGGCTGGTATGTTAACTGTCTGCACCACCCATAACATTACATAAATACACAAGAAAACTAGGCCCTTCTGAAGTTCAATTTTTGAGTCTAGCACTATGTTTAACAAAGTGTTTTTAGGGATCACCAATCATATGAGATGCTCATGGGAATTTAAAAAAAAAGGGCTCCAAAAAAGGAACCGCTATAGCTGTATACCTCCTGGAGGTTCGGTCAACAACACATCTTAGTCCATTGAAGTCCTGCAGTAAAGAAACCTGTTTAACTCAGCTAACACTCACAGATGTAAAATAAAAACTACAGCCCACTCATTAAAATGAATTTAAAAGTTAAAGAAAAAAACAATTGCCTTGATATTACTGAAACTTAGCAGAGAATCTCCAGCGACATCTGTTGTTGTTGTGTGCCACTGAGTCCATCCTGACTCACAGCAACCCCATGTGACAGAGCAGACTTGCTCCATAGGGTTTTCTAGGCTGTTATCTTTATAGAAGCAGATTGCCAGGCCTTTCTCCTGTGGAGCCACTGGGGGGGTTTGAACCTCCAAACTTTTGGTTAGCAGCTGAGAACTTAACTGTTATATCATCAGGGTTCCTTCCAGTGATGCCTAGCCTACTCCCATGACATGCTACTTATATCTCTCCTTGGACACTTAATTGTATCACACTTTTTACAGTTATTAACTAAGTTATTTGTAGTTATTAACTATCTCTCTCACTAAATTCTAACTCTCTAAGGGCAAGGACCATGTCTGTGTACCTGCTCCCCTAAAATGCATACCACGGAACCTTGTTCAATAAATGTTGAATTAAACCATCTATTGGAACTAACTCCTTAAACCTCAATATAAAAAAAAAACAAAAATCTTCACAACTGGACCAATAAGCAACATTGTGATAAACGAAGAAAAGACAAAAGTTGCCAAGGATTTCATTTTACTTGGATCCACAATCAACGCCCACGGAAAGAGCAGTCAAGAAATCAAATGACGCATTGCATTGGGCAAATCTGCTGCAAAAGAACTCTTTAAAAGTGTTCAAAAGCAAGATGTCACTAGGTGTGCCTGACACAAGTCAAGGTGTTTTCAGTCATCTCAAATGCATGTGAAAGCTGGACAATGAATACAGAAGACCAAAGAAGAATTGACGCCTTTGAATTAGGGTATTGGCGAAGAATGCTGAATATACTATAGGCTGCCAGAAGAAAGTGCAAATCTGTCTTGGAAGAAGTACAGCCAGAGTGCTCCTTAGAAGCAAGTGTTTTGTTCTGTTGTACACAGGGTCGCTGTTGAGTCTGAATTGACTCGACAGCACCTAACAACAGAACTAATTCCTATTTATATAGTGTATCTTTAAAAACCTTATGATATAGAACAGGGGCCAACAAATTTTTTCTCTTAAGGGCCAGGTGGTAAATATTTCAGGCTTTGAGGACCATATGAAGACCGTGTGGCTGACTTCCCCTAAAACTTTATTCATAAAAACAGGTAGCAGGTGCATTTGGCCCATGGACCATACTTTGGTGACACCTAATGTCAATAAATTCTTCCAATATTCTCCAGATACAGCACTGGACACAGCCTACACTCTTATGGAAAAAAGGCAAGTCACAAAAGCCCATTATTAGAGGACAAAGAAATATAATCCAGTTCTAATTTCAGTTCTTACTGTCACCACTATGGCCAGGTTTATGCGGTATAATTTAGAAATGAAATGACCCTTTAAAATGTACATTCCATTATCCAACTCAGATTAATTTACCTTGTATTTCTCTTTGGCTTTCTCTTTGCCGAGAAGTTTAAGAACTTTATCAGCTAACAGCATGCTTTGTTGGTTTTGGAACCCTTCTAATATACAGACAGCAGTCACATCTAGAAATGATGGAAAAAAACAGGAGTAAGTAGGAAATTATTGTAAAGATTATTCGTAGCATCAAATGGGCACGATGTGACCACAGAAAGCCCCTGGTATTAAATTCATGGCCTAATGTGGCAAACAACTTCACTGCCAATAAACTGACTCCTTAGTACCTTGATTTCATATACTCTGCAACCAAGCTCAAAGCTTAGACAGTTACTCCACTTCTCTGGAATTCACTTTCCTCGTCTGTGCAATGAAGGGCTATACTTGATGACTTCTGATGCTCCTCACTGCTCTAATAGTCTCCAAATGGCAAACAAATAAGGAATCCAGGAATATGCAGTGAGTGCAGGCTGATGAACACAGTGTGGCTCTCTCATGTCTGGTCTTTTCTACAGGCCCCAGAGCTACTCCTTGCCTCCAAAGCCATCTAACCATCGTGCTACAGCCCTCTCAAATAAATCTGCCTTAAAATGCCATTTTCATCTGGTTACGCCACAGCTCAAAATATAGTGGTTTGAAATTTCAAAGATTAGCGGTCCCTTAACCTCTCCACCTTTCATTCAAAGCACTCAAACAACATCAATGTCTTTTCCCATCCCATTTCTCCTATCAAAAATTCCATTCAACTTCCTTTCTACAAATTATTATCTGTCAGTAACTTCAAAACCTGGCTCAAAATTCAGGATTTCCTTTTCCAAATCACCCCTTCTACCCACTACCAAGTAGGTGACACCACAAAACCTCAATTTTTCTGAAGTGGTCTTTAAGTCATACTCATTTTGCAACACAGATCTTTTTTTAAAGGAGCTTTTTCCTTTAAAAAAATGTTATTTTTGAAAGCAGTAATTATGGTTACATCTTACGTTTATTGATGCTCAAATTTAAATTTGTAGTGGAAGCACTTTTAGACTGTAGAAATTACATTCTGGTTTAGCTTCACATCGTTAAGTACATTAACCTACAGTAAGGTACTTAAAAGTCAGTGGCTTATATACTAATTACAGTTTTCGCAGCAGATATGGCCAATCAGAAGCTGCAGAATATTTATAGCACTTACCGAGAATGACAAATTCACTTTGATGCTTGTACCATATAAAACAATGTTTGAGAATACCCAGGGTAAAAAAACAAATGTTTTCCTTAATGATACATCTTAAAGTTACTTTGTATTTATACAGGATATTAACTGATAATAATGTAGAATCTAAGAAACATCACTGGCTAAAAGTTCTTTTTGGATTTTCTTATTCATGGAATTACACTAATGCTCATTAAATTCCAAGTTTAAAATGTGTGGTATATAAATTCCAAATATTAATTGGAATATTAATTCCACAGAGGGAACAAAGACAATACTTAAATATCAGCAATCTCAATTTAAACCGGAAAACAAAGTCTCCATTGGAGAAGAGTCTAACACTTAAATATAATCGATTACTCACAAGGCAGAGATTCATATAAATTTACCAATCACTACAAAGCCTTTGGTAATTTTTATATGTAAACATAAAAATACCCTCACCTTCTAAACATTCCTTCTTATTGTCTAGCTTCTCGTGGGCTTTTGCACGTCTGAAGAGTGCCTTCACATATTTGGGATTAAGTTCAACAGCTTTTGTACAATCTTGTGCCACTTCTTTCCATTTTTGCTGTAATTGAAAGTATTAAAAAAAAAAAAGTCATACTAAAGGAAGAGCTGTTTGACAGAAACCATGTTTCCAAGCTTGACAGGCTGAGAATTGAGTCCTGCAGTAGAAAAAAAATATTCGCAACACATACAGAGTCAATATCTAATATCTAAAATTATGAAAGCTCATATAAATATCCATAACAAGACAATCAACCTGAGTTTTACGATCAGGCAAAGGACGTACACAGGCCACCTGCCCACCATGAACCTACATGGATCTATGTGCTCACGTCACCACTTTCTTCCCTCCTGCTATGACTGAGGAAGTGCCCTCTTCATCAAAGGCCAGCCCTCCACTGTGATGTGGACTCTCTTCAAGGGCTTCGTGCTTTCCTGTATCCCTTCTCTGCACTAATAGTCTTCTCTACTGAATCATTCCCAGAAGCATAAAAACACTTGCTTTAGTAGTTTTCATCTTTTAAAAACCCTCCCTTGATTCTATTCCCTACGGTTATTGTCCCATTTCTCAGCTCCTCTTTATTGCCAAACTTCAAAGAGTTGCCACTCTACTTGTTTTCCATCTACCTCAATGCCTACTCCTCAATTTCCTTTGCTAAATTCTCCCTTCTACCTGATCTCTACATGCTGGATTCCTCAAGGCTTCATCTCTCTCCCTAGGTGATCACATCTACTGTCTTGGTTTTATAAACATCTAAAATTAGACAACTCTGTGACCCTAATACCTCGCACCGTTTTCTCCCTTTCAAAAAGGGTGATAGAGAGCTTGACATCACTAACGGGATAATGATACTCTAAGTAACCTATGAGTTTTTTTTTTCTTGGCATTTTGTACACTCTCACTTTCAATGTCCTTTTTCTATTACACCAACTGCACTGGTCTCTTTCCAAAGGGGTGCGGGGCCTTCTCGGCTCTTGCGGCCTTGGTCTCCCTCCTCTTTGTTCTCTTGGGAGATGGCCTTCAACCTGCAAGGCAGCAGCTAGGAAGGCTGCCTGGTGCTTTTGATCTGTAACTTTCTTCTTGCTCCTTATCTCTGTTAGAATAAACTTGGCAGGCCAGTCCCGCTAGCTGTGTTCAGAAGTCCAGCATGCATACTTTTAGCCTAATAAAGTTTCTTCTAGTTGTTGTGTGATGTTTACTCATCCGACCACCTGTGGGCTATGTGCTTGAAGACACTATACCTTGCAAAAATGATATATAAGCTCTGATGCAGAAATTACTTTTCAGGACTCCATAAAGACAGCCTGCGTTGCTGCCGGACTGCCTGTTGGTGTCACCTCCTAGTAAACTTTCTGAGTTGGAGTACGCTTCATTGGCTTGACTGCTCTGGGGCACAGAACCTAATCAGGCACCAACTCCCAAATTTATCTCTTTAGACCAGGCCATTCCCTTAAAATATAGATGTTCATCAGTTCAATTGCCTACCAGACAGCTGTACTTAGCTATCTCCTTTACCGCTTGTCACCTTGACTCCCACTGTTATTAAAATTACTTCTTCTCTTTCACTCTTCACATCCGAAGTTATTGGTCTTCAGCTTTCCTGCACGCCTCACCAGGCTACTGCAACATCATTACTTGGGTCCCCCTGTTTGCCCTCGTGCACCCTTCCAATATGTTCTTAACAGAGCAGTGAGAGCAACCTTAGATGATGCTCCTGCCCCACTTAAAATCTTTAAGTATTTCCCATCATATTCAGAATCAAGTCCAAACTCCTTAGCACTGCTTACAAGGCCTTGCCAGATCTGGCCCCCAGCTACCTCCAATTTCACCTGTCTACACTCCAGGAACTTTTACACTTCTTTAAATATACCAAACTCTGTAATGTCTTGGTGGAATTACACACGCTGTCCCCTCTATTTGTAACACTCTCTTCTCTGCTCTCCCTGGTGTATCAGTCCCACCCCCCAGCACTGCAGAACCTGTGTTTCTTCAAAGCATTTATCAAAATTTGTCATTTAATAGTTCATTGCTTAGCTAACCTTGAGTTTTATGCTCATAGTGACCAGTTTTATACACTCAGCTCCTATCATGGTAACCTCCTGTATATGAGACAGGCAACAGAGACTGTCAATAAAATTTGATTGAACAAGTAAATGCAGCAAATACAAAAGCCCAATAAACATAGAAAAGAATGCTCAACTTCAACACTGCAAAAAGTAAAAATTAAAATGATGAGATAGTATTTTTCTCCTACGAGAGTGGCAAAAATTATTAAGACTGATCACAAAGTCAGTAAGAATATAGGAACAGAGGCGTGCTCATATATTACTGTTGGACGTAGGTGTTGGTGTGCTCTCTTTATATTTCTATTTCTAGAATTTTACCCTATAGTTATAATCCCAAAAGTATGCTCCCTCCCTTACCCCTACTCCAAAAAAAAAACCCTACAAAAATATTTACTGCAACACTGAATGCAACAGAGAAAACTGGAAGCAATTCAAATGTCTATCAATAGGGTGGTGTTTTCTACTACACAACCATAAAATGGTTACTACATACAGCTTATAAAAAGAATTAAACAGATCTCCATGTGCTGATAGGGAAATTTTATAAGACATACTAGCAAATGGAAAATACACCACAAATAATATGTATAGTAAGATTTCATCGTTGCTGTTTTTTTTTTTCCCGGCATATGCAACTATCATATAGGGAAACAAAAAGTAAGAAACAGCCTCAAACTGTTGAGAGGATGTAGTCACCAGAAATTTTCATTTTCTGTGTATTTTTAATTCTGTAGAATCTGAAAACTATATAACTTTGAATTAAATTTGTAACCAGCAAAATGAAAATTTGTTCTTAAAAAAGTTATGTAAGGAAACAAAAACAAAAATCCTGTAATTTCCAAACAACTTCAAAAAACAGAAACAAAAGGAACAGAATAAAACAATCTAGGCTGCATACCAGCTGTTCAAAGGCCGCAGCTCTGTTCTGATAAAACGTGGAAAGGTCGACATTCTTCTCTGTAGGACACAAACTGATCGCCTCAGTATAGCACTGAATAGCTTGTTCATATTTTCCCGCTTTAAAATACTTGTTGCCTTTGTTCTTGGCTGCTTGTGCTCTATCAAGGGAGTTCTAAAAAGAGATGAAACAGTTATTAGTTACCGATACTCAGGAACAGGCTCAAATCAGCAATTAAATGGTCAGCTGCTAGAAAGAAAAGGGAGGTTCTGTACAATGGCTGTTTACAGTACAAGCTGTTTCATGTAAGTATCTTCATAAGATAGATTCTCAAAAGCAGGATTGCTGAGTCAAAAGGTTCATGTATTTCTAACAATACTCAGACTTTTCCAAAAGGCTGGAATGCTTAAAAGTACCATTTTCCCCATTCCTGCCAACATTAGGAGTTGTGCTTAGCTGTTAAAGATTGGCATTTCCAACCCACCCAGTGGCCCCACAGTATAAAGACCTGGTGATCTGCTCCCATAAAAGATTACCACCTAGAAAACCCCGTTAACAAGGGGCTGCTGAGTTAAAATCAACTGGAGGGCACCTAACAACAATGGGTATAAAGCAGTGATTCTCAACAAGGGGTGATTTTACCCCCCAGGGCACATTCAACAACGTCTGGAGACATTTTTGATGGTCACACTGGAAGGGAGGTGCTACTGTCATCTACTGGGTAGAGGCCAGGGATGCTGCTAAACATCCTACAAAGCGTAGGGTGGCCCAGCATGATAAAGAATTACTAGATCCAAAATATCAAAAGCCAAGGTTGAGAAACCCTGGAATAGATACAGAAACACCTTGCCATCTTCACTACAATTTTTATCCCAAATCTACCGTTGCCCATTAACTTCATTTATGATATTTTTCGCCATGTAAGTTTTAATTTTTTAGAAACTAGTCTTAAGTTATCCTTATCCCTAAATTATACACGTGACTGCCTAGATTTTCTGAAATGTTGTAATTAAAAAAAAAAAAAAACTAATTCAGTATATGAGATAAGGCAGAAGTATATTTTTTTCCTTACAGTCAGTTGCAATTCCTTTAAAAATCTATTCTTTGCCTACTTTTTGTCATGTATTACAAGCCCTGGATATGCTGGTAAGGATCCCTGGTGGCACAGTGGTTAAATGCCTAGATGCTAACTGAAAGGTAAGTGGTTTGAACCCACCAGTAGCTGTATGGGAGAAAAGACCTGGTGATCTGCTCCTGTAAAGATTACAGCCTTGGAAGCCCTGTGGAGCAGTTCTACTCTGTCATACAGGGTCACTATGAGTTGGAATTGATTTGACAGCACACAACATATATGCTGGTATATATTCCTGAAAGATCCATTGTCTTATTTATCTGTTCCTACAACAAGAAGCTATAAATCTGATTAGTAGTGACATAATATGCCTTAGGATCTGAAAAAGCAAGCTCCCCGATGTTGTTTTCTGTGCTTCCACATAAACTTCAAGTTCAGTTTATTCAACCAAAATGCAAAATAAAATCTGTTTGGGAGTCTAACAGGAAATGAACTAAATGTATGTACTCATTATAAGGAGAACTAATATTTTCATACTAAGTCAACCAAGAATAGGCAATATCCATTTTATATATAAAATTATCTTGTTTTATGACTCTTTAAATAACTTCTAGAAAACTTCTAGGATTTCCATAGAACACAAAACCAGAAGTTTTATAGTTATAGAAGCCAGTATAAAACTAAACTCTCAAAACTAATGAAAACTTGGGGAAAATAGAAATG
The DNA here is from genome assembly GCF_024166365.1 of Elephas maximus indicus. Taxonomy (NCBI): domain Eukaryota; kingdom Metazoa; phylum Chordata; class Mammalia; order Proboscidea; family Elephantidae; genus Elephas; species Elephas maximus. Next base: position 71,180,965 of record NC_064836.1, read on the forward strand.
GATATGCTTTCCTGAACATTAAATCAGTAGTCCATGAAAAAAGGAAATTACTGTGAAATACCTTTCATTATGTTTGAGGTCTTTTATAACAATGCCCCAGAATAGTACCTATTACAAAAAGATCGTTATGTAAGTGTGCCACCTCAAGCTGTTCAGAACAGAGCAGCTCATCTCTGCCAGGGTAAAAGACCATTAGAAAATATTCTTGATCTCTTACTCCTGTTGGAGCTTAGTTAACTTCTCTTGTTTGGCACCTTCTTCTCATTCTAAGGCATCAATTAGGTATCACCTTTCACAAACCATTCTGTCTTCAAGGATCAAGATGAATATACATCTACAGGTAGTCCTCAAATGACAACATCTTCTAGTTACGACCAACCGCACTTAACGACTATCTTTTTTTAAAAACAATCTTATCGTTAGTAATATACACTACATATAATGCTTCAGTGTGTAATTTGCTGATGTCATCATATCTGTAAGTTTACATGTAATGTTTCCAGCCCCTAAAGACAAATAAAGGTTGGATTTATAAAGATACTGATAAAAGAAGGCAGTAATAATGAAAACTTAAAAAAAAAAAAAAAGAGGCATTCGACTTATGCCAGAACCAACCTACAATGGAGTGGTCACAACAGAACCCTGCTGTAAGTCAGGGACTACATGGAATCTGGAATATTCAGAAATATATTCATCAGCAATACCAGCAATAAAAGAAAAAGACGGGATTATTTTAAAAATTACTACTAAAAAGACCAGACTTAATGGTCTGACAGAGACTGGAGGAACCCCTGAAACTATGGCCCCCGAACACTATTATCCTAGAACTAAAACCATTCTGAAGGCAACTCCTCAGACAAAGATTAAACAGGCCTATAAAACAAAAAACAGTACATGTGAGGAGGACGCTTCTTAGTTCAGTCAGATACATGGGACCAAATGGGTGGCTCCTGCCCTGAGGCAGGATGAAAAGGCAGGAAGGGACAGGAACTGGTTGAATAGACACAGGGAACCTGGGCTAGGAAGGGGGAATATGCTGTCACACTGTAGGGACTGCAACTAATGTCACAAAACAATATGTGTATAAACTTTTGTATGAGAAATTGAGCTATAAGCCTTCACTTAAAACACAGTAAAAAATACAAAAATAAAATATTACTAGTATCCTACAAGAGAGACAAAAGGATATTATATCCATAATAAAAGAACAGGGAATGACAGAAGAGAAGCAAACAAGGAAAAGTTCTTAAAGATTAAAAATAACTGCCAAGATAAAATTTTTAAAAATTCTTAAAGTCTGAATCACAAAATGGAGAAAGCCATGTTGCAGATTAGAAGGCTGATTTTTTATCCCTTTGTAGGTGAACTGAGCATGATTACTCTCCAGGTGCTTTTAGGGTTCTTTCTTTGTCCTCAGAGTTCAGGATTTACATAACTATGTGGTTAGACTTATAAAAATGTTGCTCAGCACTCATTAGGCATTCTTAAGCATGAATTTTGCTGAAAAATGGCGACCAGCAAGAGTGCTGGTGATGCTCATTACTTGGCTTTAAAAGTTGTGAAAATATTTGAAGGAAAGCAGCATCATTTCTTTTTCTCCTTTTCCTATATAAAATAACTTACCACGTGATCCCATGTTTGCTGCCAACTATTGATGTGAAAATTATTCCAATAAGATACTTAAGGATTCCAATTAAGAGGTTAAATTGGTGAACTGACTCAATATGCAAGCCATATAATATAGTTCTTTCACAGTGTATGTTCTACCTCCCAGTATGGTGAATAGCATCTGGGATCTTTAAACACCTGTAGTTGGTCATCTAAGATACAACTATTGGTCTCTATTCATCTGGAACAAAAGAGAAAGAAGAAAATATAATAATCAGAGAAGGAACCAGACGACCGGACTAACTGTCTCCATGAGCCACTGCCTCCTCTACCCTGAGACTGGAAGAACTAGATGGTGCCCGGCTACCACAGCAAACATTGTGATCAGGGACACAATACATGGATCTTTGAAGCACTTACTGATGAAGGTCAAAGACTATACCATTCAGTATGGATTACCCCTCAAAATAAAGAAAACAAAAATCTTCACAACTAGACCAATAAACAACATCATCATAAATGGTAAAAATATCGAAGTTGTCAGGGATTTCATTTTACTTGGATCCACGATCAATGCCCATGGAAAAGAGTCAAGAAATCAAAAGGCACATTCACTGGGCAAATCTGCTGCAAAAGACCTCTTTAAAGAATCTAAAAGCAAAGATGTCACTTTGAGGACTTAGGTACACCTGACCTAAGCCATGGTATCTTCAATTGCCTCATGTGCATGTGAAAGCTGAAAATGAATAAGGAAGACTGAAGAATTGATGCCTGTCAATTATGGTGTTGGTGAAAAATATTGAATATATCATAGACTGCAAGAACAACAAATCTGTCTTAGAAGAAGTACAGACAGAATGCTCCTTAAATCAAGGATGGCAAGACTTTGTCTCATGTACTCTGGACATGCTATCAGGAAGGACTAGTCCTTAGAGAAAGACATCACGCTTGGTAAAGTAGGTCAGCAAAAGAGGAAAACTCTCAACAAGACGGACTGACAGCGGCTGCAACAATGGGCTCAAGCATAGCAACAATTGTGGGGATGGCAAAGAACCAGGCGATGTTTAATTCTATTGTACACAGGGTCACTGTGAATTGGAACCAACCCAATTGCACCAAACAACAACAAATAGAAAGGGAGAAAAATGTGGAACAGAGCTTCAGATTCTTGAAGGTGGAAGAGTCCCTGAGACTATTGCCCTGAGTTGCTCTTTAATCCCTGAACTGAAACTATCCCGTAATGTCGCTTTTAAATGAAGTAGTTCAGTGCACTCTTTTAAACAATTATCTATATAAGACCAAGTGAAAAATAGCTATTCTAAAAGCATGGACGAGAAGGTTAGGGGACAGGGAGTTAAAGTCAATGGGAGTGAAACTAGAACAAAAATAATGAGAATGTTAATACAATGTGAAGAATGTAAACCAATATCACTTTCACAGATCATTACATCTAGAAGCTATTGAATCAAAACAGGTTTTGCTGTATATATTTTCACCAAAAACAAAACATTTTTAAAAACATGCAAGCCATGTGCATTGGGGAAAAAAAGTTTAAGGAACCATACACTTCACAGCTTTCAGCACATTTCACAAATCAGCCTATAAATTACTGTTTTACAGATAAGTTTCAATTAGTTATGCCTTAATGTTGATATTCATTAAGAACACGAAATTATTCTCTTATATACACAAGCATCTAGAATTAGGTCAAGTAATGACCATGAGAGGGGGAAAAAAAAAAAGTTAATACTTTAAACACTACTTAAAAGAACTAGTAGTAAAAACTGAAGATGTGAGGATGGCAACCTCCCATCAATCAGTCAGCCAATCCCTTGAGGACAAGAACTACTCCCTTTTAATAAGACACGTTTTTCACATTTTAATATCTTTAAAATTGTGATGGGCCTTATAATTGGTCTTAAAATTGTAACCAATGGCATTTTTCTTTCTTACAGGTACATAAACTACTGTTTCTTATAATCGAGGAGTGCAATATGGTATATTATCCAACATTATTGGCCAAGAGAGTATGTTCAATAAATGCTGCATTCAGATAAAGTTTTATCGAAGCGAAAAATTTCACTGCCAAGAAGCCAAGATATGCAGATAAAATTTATTATAATGTAACATATGGATAAATTCTAAGACTTGGCAAAATGTACAAACGGTACAATAAAGTTCTATTTTAAATTCTTAGTGACAAATTCCCAAAGGAACAGGTGAAAAAGACTATGTCAAGTCTCAAGAACCGGACCCAAAACACCGAATTTAGTGACTTAATCCCTCAATTCCCCTTCAAGAAAAAATCCTCCATTCAGCTGTATGGAGCGCAATAACTGACAACCATCAGCTATTGGCACCCTTAGGTTCTACCTCAGCTTTCAGGCTGAGGCCGTATTTCTCCCAGGCAGCCCCCAAGGCTCCTCTAACGGGTAATCTTTGCTCTAGAGCTGCCTCGTTGGGGAGAGCCTACTGGGGAGGGCACCAGAGTAAAGGCCTTCCTCCCCAATCCTGTAGCCATCCCTCTTAGGGCCACGGCTGTTACTTTCCAAACAAGCCTCTTAGCCTCTTATACTCCTACCTCCCTCTCAGGGTCTGGTTCCTGGAAGACCCAGCTTACACACTAGATGTGAATCCCATTGAAGACAGTAATGAATGCTTCAATCAACATTTGGGAAGCATTTTTGCAGAAAAATCCAGTTACTCAGGCTCTAGCCACTAGGTCCAAAAGTTCTGTGGCATGTCTGCCCAAACTTGATTATTGCTTGTCAACATCATCCAACTTTAACAAACATATGAATAAGGAAGAATTTACGTATCTCCAGCAGGTAAGTATTAACAAGGCAAAAGAAGTAGCTGCCCCTACAAATAATTCAAAGGGGCTGTGTGCTAAGCCCAAGTGGCTCAGGGCACAGGGTATCTCTTAGGCACAAAGAGAAAGATACCAACCCTTTCTTGCATCTGCTCTTTTCTTCCCTACTCCTGCTTCATTTTTCTTTCCTGCTTTTTTTTCTCCATTTACTTTTTGCTTACTTCCTCTTCTAATCTGACTACAGCTACAGTTAATTTTTAAATGTATAGTGTACAAAAGAGAGATTTGTAGGACACTCTCTATGATCAAGTTCAGAACATTACAGTTAGCCTGGGATGGCCAGTGTCAACAAGGGACATGTACATTTTAAAACTGGGATGTGGGAGGATGAAAGGAATCGAGAAAAGAATAAGTCCTGGAGGAATGTAAAATCTTCCACTTGTCAACAGCTTTAATCTTCCTCCAAAATTCTGAAATATAAACTAAATTGCAACTTTGAAACATATTTTAAGGATAAAGTCAGTCAGGACTAAATTGACAAAAACCTTGGAAGAAAACCCCTATAAGACAACTGGAAGCCCTTATACAGCTGTGGGCTCTGGGGAGCAACACGTAACTACTAGAAAACTGCATTTGAAACAATGGTCTTCCCATTCCACTAGAGAGAGAGAAGCCAGAGTCTGCAGGCATGTCTGCTCTCAAACTCCTGTGATTTCAAACAGGCAGTGTCATCCAGAAGTGAGGTTCCTCTACACCCAAGAGAACAGTGACAGACATACCTTGCCTCTATCTTCCAAGAGTGCAAACATTAAGAACTGTTAACACTAAATGAAAATCAATACCGTAAGAGAGGCACCCAAAATAAACAGAAAATTAATATCTAAGAAAGCAGGGTAAACAAAGCAACCAAGATTTAATATCAGAGGGATAAGAGGTTATCACAGTCATGAAAAAGAGAATAGGCTATGCTTAAAGAGCATCAATTAGAGATCTTGAAAAAAAGATTATTAAAATTAACCAATGGATGTATATTAGAATGGGCTCAGGTGAGGAGCAAATTAACAAGTATAAAGTGGAGCCAAGGAATTCTCCCAGAATGCAATGAAAATGGAGGAAAGAGAGGTGGGAAGTTTGAGGAAAAAGTTAAATGGTATGGAGCACAAATTCAGAAGTTCCAACACTATCTAACTGGAGTTCTAGAAGGAAAAGCATAGAAAAGATGCCATAAGGAACTATTCCTGAAGTTGAAGAAAAGTAACACACTTTTTTATGTACATTATGATAAAATTTCACAAAAAAATCCTGGAGGTTTTGAAGTAAAAAAACAGATTAATTACAAAGGAAAAAAGGAACCAAACAGAGTAACAACTTGAAAGTTCTGAAGAAAAATCATCTTAAAAATTTATACCTACCCAAACCAGCATTTAAAGCTGAACAAAATAATAAACTGAAGGCTTCGAAGGCTGGTGTAGCAGGGGCAGGGGTTTGGGGACCATAGTTTCAGGGGACATCTAAGTCAACTGGCGTAACAAAATCTATTAAGAAAACATTCTGCATCCCATTTTGGAGAGTGGCGTCTGGGGTCTTAAACGCTAGCAAGCAGCCATCTAAAACCAAAAAAACCAAACCCTGTGCCATCGAGTCGATTCTGACTCACAGCAACCCTATAGGACAGAGTAGAACTGCCCCATAGAGTTTCCAAGGAGCGCCTGGCGGATCTGAACTGCCGACCCTTTGGTTAGCAGCTGTAGCACTTAACCACTATGCCACCAGCATTTCCAAGCAGCCATCTAAGATCCATCAATTGGTCTCAACCCACCTGGAGCAAAGGCGAATGAAGAACACCAAAGACAAGGTAATTATGAGCCCAAGAGACAGAAGGGACCACAAAAACCAGAGACTGCATCAGCCTGAAACCAGAAGAACTAGATGGTGCCCGGCTACTATCAATGACTGCCCTGACAGGGAACACAACAGAGAACCCCTGCGGGAGGAGGAGAGCAGTGGGATGCAGACTTCAAATTCTCGTAAAAAGACCAGACTTAATGGTCTGACTGAGACTAGAAGGACCCCAGAGGTCATGGTCTGCAGACCTTCTGTTAGCCCAAGACAGGAACCATTCCCAAAGCCAACTCTTCAGATAGGGATTGGACTGGACTATGGGATAGAAAATGATACTGGTGAAGAGTGAGCTTCTTGGATCAAGTAGACACATGAGACTATGTGGGTGGCTCCTGTCTAGAGGGGAGATAAGAGGATAGAGGGGGTTAGAAGCTGGAAAAATGGACACGAAAAGAGAGAATGGAGGGAGGGAGCGGGCTGTCTCATTAGGGGGAGAGCAATTGGGAGTATGTAGCAAGGTGTACATAAGTTTTTGTGTGAGAGACTGACTTGATTTGTAAACTTTCATTTAAAGCACAATAAAAAATTTTTAAAAAGTTACAGAAGGCAAATACAACAACAACAAAGGCAGTATCAAACAAAATTTTGTTCAAAAGCATTAGATGGAGCAAAGAAGGATAGCTTATTCTTTGATAAAAAGTACAATCTGCCAAGATGACATACAAATCATACCTGTCTTAGGCATCTAGTGCTGCTATAACAGAAGTACCACAAGTAGATGGCTTTAACAAAGAGAAATTTATTCTCTCACAGCCTAGGGGACTAAAAGTTCAAATTCAGGGTGCCAGCTACAGGGGAAGGCTCTCGGGGAAGGTCCTTGGCATCAATCTTCCCCTGGTCTAGGAGCTTCTCAGTGCAGGGACCCCAGGTCCAAAAGACGCACTCTTCTCCTGGTTCTTCATCCTTGGTGGTAGGAGACTTCCCCCAGAGCTGGCACCCTGAATTCAGGCTTTTAGCCTCCTAGACTGTTAAAGAATATATTTTCCTTTTCAAAGCCATCCACTTGTGGTAGTTCTGTTATAGCAGCACTAGATAACCAAGACAAACCTTTATGTATAAAACAAAGTTTAAAAACAACTCAACTGTGACATTAAAGAAAATGAAAATATGGTTTCAGTTTTTTCCAATAAATTTATAATGTTATTAAACCATTAAGAACCACCTGAAAGATTTATAAAACATTAGAAACTATTTTTTTATGTAGACAATAAGGTAGCATATAAAATGTCTGTGAGAAGTGTCTGCCTATAAATATACTGAAGATTTAGTATATTTACTAAAGATTAACAAATTAAATAAAAACAGCATTCTCTGGGCAGAATAAATAACCTTGCTTAATTAGCACAAACAGGCAGTACAGAACACAAGGAGAGGCAGTCAACTTATATCGATTGCCAAGTTAAAAAAAAAAAAAAAAAAAGAAATCCAGAAAGACAGGTACACCAAGGCTCTCCTTAGAAAGACAGATATTCCCTATCTGTATTCAGCAAAGTCTAAATCAACCTAAAGTCGACCAACTGGATCACTCAATTAGCTATTCCTCTCCATTTGGTAGGTTTTATGATAACAGCTTCCTTTCAAGAAATGTGCCTTTATCACAAATTCATTAACCTTAAAGCCAAATGCAGAGCTTGCTTAATTTCCTTCCCTTATACTGTAGAAAAATGGTGCTCTAAAGGATCCTGAGTCAGAAAAAGGTCAAATTACGTAGACAAAGCACCAAATTGCAAGTTTTCTTCCTCCTCACTGCCACTACAGAAAGTAAGCAAACTACATTTGGCAGGTAGCACAACCTGGGACAGGGAACTAAGATTACCTATCACTTTCTGCTCACACTTCTCCCCATTACTTTCTGTCCAGCTGTTCCCCTTCATTAATAAAAATGCAGAGAAAGAACAGCAACACAACAGCGACAGAAACAACAACACAAAAACGTAATTAATTCAGCCCATAGATGGAACTTAGGACAAAAAGCTGGTTAGTACAATGCCAGTTTATCAATCAACATCAGTCTTCTGCTGTTCAGGAACTAGACACTGTTTTTACAAGTACTGGGGCCCAAACCTGCAGAAGTAAACGTACTGGAGGCAAAGGTCTGAATTAGATAACACACAACTACCAATTCTTTATAACAGAAGAGATTTTCATTGCATCCTACAGAAATCCTTCATACTACCTTCAAGTCGCCTTCCCCCCTCAGTTTACCTTGTCAAGCTATTCTACAAATTTTCAGAATTAAAGGGTGAGGGTGGAAAATAAACTCAGTGACAATTTTGAAAACGTATTTTTATAAATGAGAAACGAAGACGTATAGATCTAAAACGTAACACAAACAACCTGAAATACTGGTATCTTTTCATGTGATCGTTCTGCACCTCCAAAAGCTACTAAGAAGATTTAGAAGACTACAGATCACTTTTGGTTTTGGTAGTCTTTCCAACATTCCAAACATTTTTTAACACTTCACACTAAAATTCTAATAGTGAAAATGGATTTTCCCCTGCATCTCTTACCAATAAATTAGTTTCTAATTGGTATTAATTGATATGGCAGATCTTTTTAAAAGGCTGTGTACAATGTCATTCCCCTGCTCAAAATCCTCCAATAAAAATTTTCTAAATTTTATTGTTTTTGTTTACAGTTCACACAGCAGTTTAGGTTCCCATCCAGCAATTTCTACCCAAGTTGTTCAGTGACATTGGTTACATTCTTCACAACGCCTAGCCATTCTCACTATTTCCATTCAGGTTCTTCTGTTCCCATTAGTCTGCCCCTTACATTCTCAACTTTGTTTTAAGGTAGCTGTTGACCGTTCAGTCTCATATAGGTGATCTGTAAAACAGCACAGAACTTATGGGTGATATTCATTATTTTTGAGCCAATTTGTTATTTAGCTTTAAGAAGACCTCAGAGGTTAGTACTGCTCCAAGGTTTCAAGAGTCTATATCAAGGGCAGTAGTCTTAGGGAGTCTTACAGCCTCGACCAGTCCAGTAGATCTGGTTTTTTTTTTTTTTAAGGAATGTGAGGTTCTGTTTCATATTTTTCTCCCATTCTATCAGAATCCATCTATTGTGGCTCAGATTAGAACGGTTGGAAGTGGTAGCCGGGCACCATTTAATTATTCTGGTCTCAGGTAGATGAGGCCGTGGTTCATGGAGACTATTTGTCCTACAGACTAGCTTCTTCTTTGAACCTTTGGTTTCCATCTTTCTCTTTTGCTCCTGACGAATACAGACCAATAGCTGTATCTTTGACGGCCACTTGTAAGCTTTTAAGACCCCAGACAGTACTCATCAAACTAGGATGTAGAGCTTTGACTAAGACGTCCCACAGCTCCAGTAACTTTTCATTATGATAGCTTAGATATAAGACTATACTCCCGATACTCCAATTCCACCTCCCAGATACAACTTTAGCAAGTTTAAAAAATATTATCTTCCTAAAAGCACTTTGACCATTTCTATAATCATCACATGTACAGTTCAGTAATTATGTTCATCATTTTATTCAACCATCACCGTTAACTGTTCCTCAATTTTTCCATCACCCTTAACAGAAGCTCAGTGTCCCCTAAGCACTGTTTCTTCCTTTCCCCCTCCCTTCCACCCACTCCTGGTAACCACTAATAAAGTTTGATCTCAAAAAAAGAAAGAAAACAGTTTAAAAAGATTAGGTACAATGCATTCAATTTCCATGAGCAAGGTAATACATGGGCATAAATTTAAACTTTGTTAACACTGGTGAGGATATAGATGAATTATGAAAAAGATGTCTATGATACCACACAAAGAGTTATTTAAAATAACCTTCTACAAAACTCAGCTTTTTCCATTCAAGATTTGAATAGGTTCCATCTCTTCATAAAGAATGATTGTCTAGCAAAGTCAACTCCATGGCTCTGTTAAGTGTGATTCCGCTAAATGAAATCAACAAATATTTGAAGTCAAATCTTACGGGTCCTGAAATTAATGCATAAGGCAGAAATCATTACCAGTCCAAATTACTTCTGAAAATTGTTTAGAAAAACACCATACTGACAATATGAGGTAGGTGCTATTATCTCCATAAAGTAACTGAAGCCCAGAGAGATTGAGAAACTTCCCCAAGGCAGGATTCAAACCCAAGTATTCTGATTATAAACTGCCTAAGGCTTTACTTCTATCCTGCATGGATGACATAGTTGGCTTATATTTAAGAACCATGTTTTATGAACAATGTGAATCTTTATCACTAGACTCACACAGATTCACACTCTAGGACTGAAACAAAGGAAAAAGAGTCAGGGTTCGCATTGTATTTTGGAAATTACTGACTCCAGGTTATAAAACCCTTAAGTGAAAAGACAGAATCATCAGCATAATTAGATATTTGTCTTTCTTTTTGCCAAAACCAAACCCACTGCCATCGAGTCAATTCTAACTCAGAGCGACTCTATAGGACAGAGCAGAACTGCCCTATAGGGTTTCCAAGGAGCGGCTGGTAGATTCAAACTGCCAATCTTTTCGTTAGCAGCCTGAGCTCTTAACCACTGCACCACAGGGCTTCAAGCATGTATAATTTAATTCATTTTAGTTAAAAGCACATTTGATGTGGCTCCACGTACAACAACCAATGTGACAGTATTTACCCTGAAGGAACATACTAGAGGCCAATGCAGGAAACAAACAAGTACACTGGCAGCCTCTCAAAAGAATTACCACTGATCAAAACACTGAAACTCTAATCCATATGAAGAAAATACATATTAGATGATTAGTAAACTGTACAGTCAGCAATCAGAAAATTATAAGTCTGAGGAGTAGCAACTACATACACACACACATATCCAAAGCTATATGGCTAAAATACAAGGATTAAAAGCAAATAACTCAGGTAATAAATCTAAAAAGAAAATGAGAAACACATTAGATGCTTCACATCCCTCTTCAACAAACACGAAGTGTACTAAAATTTGTCAAACACGAGGCAAAACCAAAGAACCTGACTCCATCTCTTGAAGAGGCAAATCTATTCTGAACATTAAAAATCAAAGCTACAGATATTAAGATATACCAGTAATCCAGATAAACTTAGTCAAACAAAAGAAAACAATCAGGGTTTGCTTAAGACACGGGTTACAAGAATTTGCACTGAAAAGAAAATGACTGAAAAAGGACAGTAAGGAAGGTGCTCCAGGGAGGAAAAATAACTCTAAAAATATTAGGACACACATAAAAATTCAGCAGTCAAGAAAGGGACCAGCCTCTAAAAACAAGCCATGCAATGGTAACAAGATTCCATTACAAAAAGCTTGCAGTGTTACACATTTGGTAATAAGGAACCACTATAAATTCTTAGCAAGTGATTATAAAATGTTATACTGATTATCACATACAATCGCTGTAAAAGAAAATAAGCTAGAATTTGGAGACATTAATCTAAGTGTGAGAAAATAAAATGGGTATTAACTTGTCACCATAATTACACATTTACATACAGTTAAAATATAAGAGGTGGTTCTGCAATTTTTCTCTTAAATGGTTTTATTCCCTTAATTTACCAAATTCCAAGAGCATATTTATTAAATATGAATCTGGCTTTACAGAAGTAGCAGTAAAGTAGCAATCAACTCTGGAACATTTACTGTATGAAAAACAATCTTTCAATAACTTATTGATGAATTGTTACTTTTATAAGAATCAAACCTAATAAGAAAATACCCAATAAGAAAGGCCCTTTCCATCTTTGTCCTGAAATTTTAAAAATCTACAACGAACTCCACTTCCTAAGCCAGAATAGAGAACATCCTTTACCTAAGAAGAACCAGTTTTTAAGAATGCTGCTTCTGTGGGATCATGGTTGTAGGTTAAACAAAGTCAAGTGATTTGTAAGAACGCCTAAATGCTGTTTAATACTTTTAAATTTCCAGGATTGATTGGCAGAATAATAATGAGGAGCTGGAAAATTTGAAAAATATGCAATTTGTGAAATTAAATATATACACATGTGGAGCCCTGGTGGTGCAGTGGTTAAGAGCTCAGGCTGCTAACCAAAAGTTGGCAGTTTGAATCCACCAGCTGCTCCTGGGAAACCCTGTGGGACAGTCCTACTCTGTCCTATAGAGTCATTATGAGTTGGTATCGACTTGATGGCAACAGGTTTGGGTTTTTTTTTTTTAATATACGTATATAAACTTACAGATGTCAAAGGAGCCATTAATTATTACTCAAAGAACAATGCTTCATTCATGCATTCATTCAACACCTGCTATGTGCCAGGCACTGTATTAAGTTCTGAGAATACAACTGTAAGATAGAGCCTTCCCAGATAACACATATAGTAGGAAAGACATCTAAGTAAGCAACTCCAGTACCATGTGATACATGTTATGGAAAGGAAAATCCAAGGTGTTATGGAATCACAGAGTGGTGTGCTTACGTGAAGAGGAGTTTCAGCAAAGATGAGACGGTAGGAGGAACGGCAGTGTTCACAGAACATCCAAAGGCCAGAATCAAGAGCAAGTGGCAAGAGATGAAGAGGTAGGCAGGATCAAGATCATGAAGGGTCTTAAATCTTGATAAGAAGTTTGAACTTTTCCTTGGAGGCAATGAAATGGAAAACCACTTAACGGTTTTAAGCATGATACCGATGAGATTTTCTCTGGCAGCGCACAAAGTGGATTGGAGGCAGGCAATACTTAGAAGACAGCAGCAGTTATTCAGTCAAGAAATAACAGTATCCTGCACTGGGAAACCCTGGTGGTGCAGCGGTTATGTGCTACGGCTGCTAACCAAAAGGTCAGCGGTTCGAACTCACCAGGTGCTCCTTGGAAACTCTATGAAGCAGTTCTACTCCGTCCTATAGGGTCACTACGAGTCGGATCGACTAGACGGCAACGGCTTTGGTTTTGGTTTCGGCACTGGGGTAGTGGCAGTGGGAATGGAGTTGTTCTTGGTAGCTGCTGTGGGGTCAGCCCCCAGCTCACAGCAACCCCATGCACAATGGAACTAAATGCTGCCCAGTCCTGAACCATCCCCAGGATCAACTGCTGATCAACTGGTTGTGATCCACTGAACCATGCCCAGGATCAACTGCTGATCGACTGGTTGTGATCCACTGAACCATGCCCAGGATCAACTGCTGATCGACTGGTTGTGATCCACTGAACCATGCCCAGGATCAACTGCTGATCGACTGGTTGTGATCCACAGGGTTTTCACTGGCTGATTTTTTGGAAGTAGATTGCCAGGCCTTTCTTCCTAGCCCACCTTGGTCTGGAAGCTCTGCTGAAACCTGATCAGCATCATAACGACACACAAGCCCCCCGTGACAGATGGGTGGTGGCTGCTCACTGGTGAAGAACTGAATCCAGGTCTCCTGCATGGAAGCGAAGAATTCTCTGCCCCCAGGAATGCAGTAACAGTCGTGTATTTAAAATATATTTACAATGTAGAATTTTCTGGATGTGTTTATAGATTACGTGTGGAAAATATGGGAAGAGTAAGAAGCTTCTGGCAAGGGAAAATAGTTGTTTCCCACTAGTTAATGTTGATCAACATTAACCAACGAGGGGTATTCTCAGGAAAAAACAGAGTCTGAGTGTGAAATACTTATGAGGTAATGAAGATTCCCCTTAAGTTTGGGACACATCTGAGGTCTGGGTTGGAGACAAGAAATTACTGCTGGAGGGCAGGCAAGCACCCAGGGAGTATATGTGGCATAAGAGAACAGTGCCTATGACAGAGAAGTGAGGGTTACCAAAATTTATGGAAGAGGCAGAGGAAAAGCCTAGAAATGAGACTGAGAAGAATCAGAGAGAGAGGTAATCAGGAAGTTAAAAAAAAAAAGAAACAAAAAACGAGAATGTGGTATCCCAGAAACCACTGTATTAAGAGAGGACAATGTGAAATATTGGCAAGAATCAAGTAAGATAAAGATTGAAAGGTGTTTGCCGTGTTCCTGTTATACAGAAATGTCATTGGTAACCCTGACTGATTTTTAAAATGATTAGATACAGATCACTTGGAGAAAAGAATGATTGCGCTTCAAATAAAATGACTAAGAACAGCAAGTTACTCAGTCTTTGGTCCCTCTGTAAAATCTTGAGGTATTTTCCCCTTCCCATTGTAGAGGGCTAGCTTAGATTAGTGGCTTCTAACCATTTCATGTAGGATGAACCCTGTGGAACATTAGAAAACTTTAACACTAGAAAAACTACTTTTTTTATCATCAGATTTTAAAAAATTAAAGAATTACTATGAAGTCAATAATACTTTCAAATAAATACACATATTTTTCAAAAAGCACCTGGAACGCACTGCCAGAGTCAATTCCAACTCATACTGACCCTATAAGACAGAGTAGAACTGCCCCATAGAGTTTCCAAGGAGCACCTGGGGGATTCAAACTGCTGACCTTTTGGTTAACAGCAATAGCTCTTAACCATTGTGCCACCAGCATTTCCTTTAAAAAGCACAGGTGGTCTAAAAAACAGAAATATCTAAGACGTTTGTACAGCCTGGAGTTCAGGCTTGGTGTGTATACGGGTGTAGCTGTCCCTTGGGATAACTCAGGCTCAGAGATGAAAAAGCCCTGTGGATAAGATTATCTTCGAAGAATCCTTCCAACTTTAAAAACGTATAATTCTTTAAGTTTAAAAAAAAAATTACTGAAGCAAAATGGCATATCATGGTAGACTTTACAATGACTCAAAATGGAATATGGTTTAATACTCTAAGCACCTCAATCTCAGAAGCTATCAACTGTGATTAGATGCTTTTCTTTACTAATATCCTAAAATCTCCATTAATTAAAAACAAAACTGAATATCCTTGCTTTTGCTTTAAGAGTTTCTGCTATCCCAGAAGGTATCTGGATATAATTTACACTGCACATGACAATCTCAAACCAGACAAAAGTCCAGTACTACTAATTTATTTGACATTAAGGCAAACATGAACCAACAGAAAAAAGCGACCGAATTTTCATTGTATTCTGATATTAAACCCTGAACAGAAAACATCTCTCCATTCCTCATTGCCTTAAAACTTATAACTACTGTTCAAATGAAGAAAGAACAGTTATAGCATCAGGACTCTCTGCCAATTTTGCCATCAGGTGAAACAGATGCTTCCCTACCTACTAAACCCACTGGGATTGCCAATTTATAGGAGCCCTGGTGGTACAGTGGTTATGCACTCGGCTACTCACTGAAAGGTCACTGTTCGAATCCACCAGATGCTCTGTGAGAAAAATGTGGCAGTCTGCTTCCGTAAAATTAAACAGCCTTAAAAACCATACGGGGCAGTTCTACTCTGTCCTATACTGTTGCTATGAGTCAGAGATGACTCAGCAAAGGGTTATTCAATACAAAGGAGTTTCTCCGACCACAGATACCATATTACAATTAGTGATCAGTTGTATTTACATATTTAGTCTTTTAATAACTCTAGACTATTAAAAAAGAGACAGTCTTTAAGTAATTATTGGCCACCAACAATTAAGATGTAAATTTTCATTTAAAAAAAAGCATTCTTATTCTTGCTTTACTGAAGAATCACCTAGTAATTCAAAGCCAGGTTTCAGCCCTTTTAGGGCTGAAGAAATATGAGAGATCCAGTATTTTAATCCTCTTATTCTACAGGGATGATATTAAGATCAGGAAGATAAACTGACTTTCCCAAAGTAAGGACGCTGGAGAGTCCAACCTAAATTACACATCTTCTAGTCTGCACAGTCTATAGGTCTTTGTGCCAGACTGTAACGCATCTTTTCTGCTGCACTTAAAAAAAAGGCAATGTTTTACTCTTCCATACGAAAGGTTACCAGGATCTCACGGGCCAGCATGATGCCTGACACACTGTAGGTGCTAAACTATGTTAGTTCCCTACCACATCAAAACTTCCTTTAAAGCTAATGTGATAACTTAGTAATGACATGTCTTCAACCTGAATGGTGTAAAGTGGAAATGACTTGTGTATGTATATAAACGAGTGACTCTGAAACTGGCACTTATTTGATCGAAGGTTCCTCTGAACTTTGATTTACTCTGGAACACTGTACTCTGCACAATCCCAGGCACAGATAAAATCCCCCATCCAACACCAGGATTGTTAAATGCAACCAGGCCATACCCCGCACAGCTGCGGGATACCCCCACACAGCTGCGAGATACTCCCCCACAGCTGTCAGATATCCCCCACAGCTGTCAGATACCCCCCACAGCTGTCAGATACCCCCCACAGCTGTCAGATACCCCCACAGCTGTCAGATGCCCCCACGCAGCTGTCAGATGCCCCCACGCAGCTGTCAGATGCCCCCACACAGCTGTCAGATGGCCCCCGCACAGCTGTCAGATGGCCCCTGCACAGCTGTCAGATGCTCCCCGCACAGCTGACAGATGCCCCCCACAGCTGTCAGATGCCCCCCTGCACAGCTGTCAGATACCCCCCCGGCACAGCTGTCAGATACCCCCCCCGGCACAGCTGTCAGATACTCCCCCACACAGCTGTCAAATACCAAAAGGGTTTAATAGCATCATTTCAAAGGCAGTTCAACAAAAGCATACAAAGCAACTCACCACATACTGCAAGAAACCCTGCAAAAAAGTCACGTGTAGATAGCTGGCCTAACATCAGACATTCCAAATAACGCATATCAGGCCTGGTCATGTATATTTCCAGGTAAAATAAAAATAAATTTAAGCAAGATGGCGGACTAGGCAGACGCTACCTCGGATCCCTCTTACAACAAAGACACGGAAAAACAAGTGAATCGATCACATACATAACAATCTACGAACCCTGAACAACAAACACAGATTTAGAGACGGAGAACGAACTAATACGGGGAAGCAGCGATTGTTTCCAGAGCCTGGAGCCAGCATACCAGTCAGGTACGGCACAAGCACAGAGACCTGCTCCACCCCCCTGAACTAACCCCGGGAGGGGGACTAGCCGGTTCCACGGGCGGCGTGGGATGCAGCCATTAGGAGAAGTCCCCGGGAGGCAGTGACTGATCTTGGAGCAGAAAGAGCAGCATCCGAGCCGGGGAACCGTCCCACAGGGATTTGGACTGCACGCAGGTACGCCATAAACACGGAGAGTTACTCCACCCCCTGAACTAACCCCGGGAAGGTGACCATCCGGGTCGCGCGGGCGGCGTGGGACGCAGCCGGTAGGAGAAGTCCCCGGGAGGCAGCGACTGGTATTGGAGCGGGGAGAACAGCGTTCCAGCCGGGACACTCGGTCGCGGCACAAGCACGGGGAGCTACTCCACCAATCTGAACTAACCCCGGGAGGGGGCCCACCTGGTTCACGGGGGCGGCACGGCCACGCGGCTGGAGGGACGAGAAGTCCCCGGGAGGCAGCGACTGATTTTGGAGTCGAGAGTGCACCGTCCCAGTAGGGGAGCCTTGACGCTGGGCGTGGGGCTGGAAGCGGAGGATCTGACCGTGACTCCAGCGGGCCAGACCCCCCGGGGGCAATCTCCACACAGACAGCACACATAGGCGACGCGCCCGCGGGAATCTCAGATATAATAGTCATTCCAAGCAAGACAAGCAACTCTGGCTATATTCTGAGGTGCTACTCTCCTATCTCTCTGTTCCCTCCCCCACCCTCCCCAGGCGGCTTCATTAACATCTGAATAGCCTGAGCCAGAGGGAGAACTCTGATAGGGATCTGACTGCAGTTTTTTTTTTAGCGGATTTTCTGGAAAAACTAGTTTCCCAGTGATGGCTCGGAGACAACAATCCATATCAAACCACTTAAAGAAGCAGACCGTGACAGCTTCTCCAACTCCCCAAACAAAAGAATCAAAATCTTTCCCAAATGAAGATACAATTTTGGAATTATCAGATACAGAATATAAAAAACTAATTTACAGAATGCTTAATGATATCACAAATGAAATTAGGATATCTGCAGAAAAAGCCAAGGAACACACTGATAAAACTGTTGAAGAACTCAAAAAGATTATTCAAGAACATACTGGAAAAATTAATAAGTTGCAAGAATCCATAGAGAGACAACATGTAGAAATCCAAAAGATTAACAATAAAATAACAGAATTAGACAACACACTAGGAAGTCAGAGGAGCAGACTCGAGCAATTAGAATGCAGACTGGGACATCTGGAGGACCAGGGAATCAACACCAACATAGCTGAAAAAAAATCAGATAAAAGAATTAAAAAAAATGAAGAAACCCTAAGAATTATGTGGGACTCTATCAAGAAGGATAACCTGCGGGTGATTGGAGTCCCAGAACAGGGAGGGGGGACAGAAAACACAGAGAAAATAGTTGAAGAACTTCTGACAGAAAACTTCCCTGACATCATGAAAGACGAAAGGATATCTATCCAAGATGCTCATCGAACCCCATTTAAGATTGATCCAAAAAGAAAAACACCAAGACATATTATCATCAAACTCACCAAAACCAAAGATAAACAGAAAATTTTAAAAGCAGCCAGGGAGAAAAGAAAGGTTTCCTTCAAGGGAGAATCAATAAGAATATGTTCTGACTACTCAGCAGAAACCATGCAGGCAAGAAGGGAATGGGACGACATATACAGAACACTGAAGGAGAAAAACTGCCAACCAAGGATCATATATCCAGCAAAACTCTCTCTGAAATATGAAGGCGAAATTAAGATATTTACAGACAAACACAAGTTTAGAGAATTTGCAAAAACCAAACCAAAGCTACAAGAAATACTAAAGGATATTGTTTGGTCAGAGAACCAATAATATCAGATATCAGCACAACACAAGGTCACAAAACAGAACGTCCTGATATCAACTCAAATAGGGAAATCACAAAAACAAACAAATTAAGATTAATTAAAAAAAAAATACACATAACAGGGAATCATGGAAGTCAATAGGTAAAAGATCACAATAATCAAAAAGAGGGACTAAATACAGGAGGCATGAACTTCCATATGGAGAGTGATACAAGGCGATATAGAACAATACAAGTTAGGTTTTTACTTAGAAAAATAGGGGTATATAATGAGGTAACCACAAAAAGGTATAACAACTCTATAACTCAAGACAAAAACCAAGAAAAACGTAACGACTCAACTAACATAAAGTCAAACACTATGAAAGTGAGGATCTCACAATTTACTAAGAAAAACGCCTCAGCACAAAAAAGTATGTGGAAAAATGAAATTGTCAACAACACACATAAAAAGGCATCAAAATGACAGCACTAAAAACTTATTTATCTATAATTACCCTGAATGTAAATGGACTAAATGCACCAATAAAGAGACAGAGAGTCACAGACTGGATAAAGAAACACGATCCATCTATATGCTGTCTACAAGAGACACACCTTAGACTTAGAGACACAAACAAACTAAAACTCAAAGGATGGAAAAAAGTATATCAAGCAAACAATAAGCAAAAAAGAAGAGGAGTAGCAATATTAATTTCTGACAAAATAGACTTTAGACTTAAATCCACCACAAAGGATAAAGAAGGACACTATATAATGATAAAAGGGACAATTGATCAGGAAGACATAACCATATTAAATATTTACGCACCCAATGACAGGGCTGCAAGATATATAAATCAAATTTTAACAGAACTGAAAAGCGAGATAGACACCTCCACAATTATAGTAGGAGACTTCAACACACCACTTTCGGAGAAGGACAGGACATCCAGTAAGAAGCTCAACAGAGACACGGAAGATCTAATTACAACAATCAACCAACTTGACCTCATTGACTTATACAGAACTCTCCACCCAACTGCTGCAAAATATACTTTTTTTTCTAGCGCACATGGAACATTCTCTAGAATAGACCACATATTAGGTCATAAAACAAACCTTTGCAGAGTCCAAAACATCGAAATATTACAAAGCATCTTCTCAGACCACAAGGCAATAAAACTAGAGATCAATAACAGAAGAACAAGGGAAAAGAAATCAAATACTTGGAAAATGAACAATACCCTCCTGAAAAAAGACTGGGTTATAGAAGACATCAAGGAGGGAATAAGGAAATTCATAGAAAGCAACGAGAATGAAAATACTTCCTATCAAAACCTCTGGGACACAGCAAAAGCAGTGCTCAGAGGTCAATTTATATCAATAAATGCACACACACAAAAAGAAGAAAGAGCCAAAATCAGAGAACTGTCCCTACAACTTGAACAAATAGAAAGTGAGCAACAAAAGAATCCATCAGGCACCAGAAGAAAACAAATAATAAAAATTAGAGCTGAACTAAATGAATTAGAGAACAGAAAAACAATTGAAAGAATTAACAAAGCCAAAAGCTGGTTCTTTGAAAAAATTAACAAAATTGATAAACCATTGGCTAGACTGACTAAAGAAATACAGGAAAGGAAACAAATAACCCGAATAAGAAATGAGAAGGACCACATCACAACAGAACCAAATGAAATTAAAAGAATCATTTCAGATTATTATGAAAAATTGTACTCTAACAAATTTGAAAACCTAGAAGAAATGGATGAATTCCTTGAAAAACACTACCTACCTAAACTAACACATTCAGAAGCAGAACAACTAAATAGACCCATAACAAAAAAAGAGATTGAAACAGTAATCAAAAAACTCCCAACAAAAAAAAGTCCTGGCCCGGACGGCTTCACTGCAGAGTTCTACCAAATTTTCAGAGAAGAGTTAACACCACTACTACTAAAGGTATTCCAAAGCATAGAAAATGACGGAATACTACCCAACTCATTCTATGAAGCCACCATCTCCCTGATACCAAAACCAGGTAAAGACATTACAAAAAAAGAAAATTATAGACCTATATCCCTCATGAACATTGATGCAAAAATCCTCAACAAAATTCTAGCCAATAGAATCCAACAACACATCAAAAAAATAATTCACCCTGATCAAGTGGGATTTATACCAGGTATGCAAGGCTGGTTTAATATCAGAAAAACCATTAATGTAATCCATCACATAAATAAAACAAAAGACAAAAACCACATGATCTTATCAATTGATGCAGAAAAGGCATTTGACAAAGTCCAACACCCATTTATGATAAAAACTCTTACCAAAATAGGAATTGAAGGAAAATTCCTCAACATAATAAAGGGCATCTATGCAAAGCCAACAGCCAATATCACTCTAAATGGAGAGAACCTGAAAGCATTTCCCTTGAGAACGGGAACCAGACAAGGATGCCCTTTATCACCGCTCTTATTCAACATCGTGTTGGAAGTCTTAGCCAGGGCAATCAGGCTAGACAAAGAAATAAAAGGTATCCGGATTGGCAAGGAAGAAGTAAAGTTATCACTATTTGCAGATGACATGATTATATACACAGAAAACCCTAAGGAATCCTCCAGAAAACTACTGAAACTAATAGAAGAGTTTGGCAGAGTCTCAGGTTATAAAATAAACATACAAAAATCACTTGGATTCCTCTACATCAACAAAAAGAACACCGAAGAGGAAATAACCAAATCAATACCATTCACAGTAGCCCCCAAGAAGATAAGATACTTAGGAATAAATCTTACCAAGGATGTAAAAGACCTATACAAAGAAAACTACAAAGCTCTACTACAAGAAATTCAAAAGGACATACTTAAGTGGAAAAACATACCTTGCTCATGGATAGGAAGACTTAACATAGTAAAAATGTCTATTCTACCAAAAGCCATCTATACATTTAACGCACTTCCGATCCAAATTCCAATGTCATATTTTAAGGGGATAGAGAAACAAATCACCAATTTCATATGGAAGGGAAAGAAGCCCCGGATAAGCAAAGCACTACTGAAAAAGAAGAAGAAAGTGGGAGGCCTCACCTTACCTGACTTCAGAACCTATTATACAGCCACAGTAGTCAAAACAGCCTGGTATTGGTACAACAACAGACACATAGACCAATGGAACAGAATTGAGAACCCAGACATAGATCCATCCACGTATGAGCAGCTGATATTTGACAAAGGACCAGTGTCAATTAACTGGGGAAAAGACAGCCTTTTTAACAAATGGTGCTGGCATAACTGGATATCCATTTGCAAAAAAATGAAACAGGACCCATACCTCACACCATGCACAAAAACTAACTCCAAGTGGATCAAAGACCTAAACATAAAGACTAAAACGATAAAGATCATGGAAGAAAAAATTGGGACAACCCTAGGAGCCCTAATACAAGGTATAAACAGAATACAAAACATTACCAAAAATGATGAAGAGAAACCCGATAACTGGGAGCTCCTAAAAATCAAACACCTATGCTCATCTAAAGACTTCACCAAAAGAGTAAAAAGACCACCTACAGATTGGGAAAGAATTTTCAGCTATGACATCTCCGACCAGCGCCTGATCTCTAAAATCTACATGATTCTGCCAAAACTCAACCACAAAAAGACAAACAACCCAATCAAGAAGTGGGCAAAGGATATGAACACACATTTCTCTAAAGAAGATATTCAGGCAGCCAACAGATACATGAGAAAATGCTCTCGATCATTAGCCATTAGAGAAATGCAAATTAAAACTACGATGAGATTCCATCTCACACCAGCAAGGCTGGCATTAATCCAAAAAACACAAAATAATAAATGTTGGAGAGGCTGCGGAGAGATTGGAACTCTCATACACTGCTGGTGGGAATGTAAAATGGTACAACCACTTTGGAAATCTATCTGGCGTTATCTTAAACAGTTAGAAATAGAACTACCATACAACCCAGAAATCCCACTCCTCGGAATATACCCTAGAGATACAAGAGCCTTCATACAAACAGATATATGCACACCCATGTTTATTGCAGCTCTGTTTACAATAGCAAAAAGTTGGAAGCAACCAAGGTGTCCATCAACGGATGAATGGGTAAATAAATTGTGGTATATTCACACAATGGAATACTACGCATCGATAAAGAACAGTGACGAATCTCTGAAACATTTCATAACATGGAGGAACCTGGAAGGCATTATGCTGAGCGAAATGAGTCAGAGGCAAAAGGACAAATACTGTATAAGACCACTATTATAAGATCTTGAGAAATAGTAAACCTGAGAAGAACACATACTTTTGTGGTTACGAGGGGGGGAGGGAGGGAGGGTGGGAGAGGGTTTTTTTATTGATTAATCAGTAGATAAGAACTGCTTTAGGTGAAGGGAAAGACAACACTCAATACATGGAAGGTCAGCTCAATTGGACTGGACCAAAAGCAAAGAAGTTTCCGGGATAAAATGAATGCTTCAAAGCTCAGCGGAGCAAGCGCGGGGGTCTGGGGAACATGGTTTGCGGGGACTTCTAAGTCAATTGGCAAAATAATTCTATTATGAAATCATTCTGCATCCCACTTTGAAATGTGGCGTCTGGGGTCTTAAATGCTAACAAGCAGCCATCTAAGATGCAACAATTGGTCTCAACCCACCTGGAGCAAAGGAAAATGAAGAACACCAAGCCCACATGACAACTAAGAGCCCAAGAGACAGAAAGGGCCACATGAACCAGAGACCTACATCATCCTGAGACCAGAAGAACTAGTTGGTGCCCGGCCACAATCGATGACTGCCCTGACAGGGAGCTCAGCAGAGGACCCCTGAGGGAGCAGGAGAGCAGTGGGATGCAGACCCCAAATTCTCATAAGAAGACCAAACTTAATGGTCTGACTGAGACTGGAGGAATCCCGGCGGTCATGCTCTCCAGACCTTCTGTTGACACAGGACAGGAACCATCCCTGAAGACAACTCATCAGACATGAAAGGGACTGGTCAGCGGGTGGGAGAGAGACGCTGATGAAGAGTGAGCTAATTATATCAGGTGTACACTTGAGATTGTGTTGGCAACTCTTGTCTGGAGGGGGGATGGGAGGATAGAGAGAGAGGGAAGCCGGCAAAATTGTCAAGAAAGGAGAGACTGAAAGGGCTGACTCAAGACGGGGAGAGTAAGTGGGAGTAGGGAGTGAGATGTATGTAAACTTATATGTGACAGACTGATTGGATTTGTAAACGTTCACTTGAAGCTTAATAAAAGTTATTATAAAAAAAAAAAAAAAAATCAAAGTCATCAGTAGATACTTTACTTCCCAATTGGAGGAACTAGTATGTTTAAGGGTCTCTATGAGTCAGAGTCTACTTGAGGGCAACAGTTTTGTTTTGTTTTAACAAAGGCAACGTTTAAGAGGTTTATTAAAAAGAAATTTATTTGATATTGTCAAAAGTTTTATCCGTCTGACTAAAGTTTAATGGTTTAATTTATGAGATTTTTAAGAGCTTTAAGGTTGAATAAAATATAAAACAAAAAAATTGGGTTTCTTGCTGTTAAAATAAAATTTTCTTTGATTTCAGAAAAAAAAAAAAAAAATAAAATAAAAAAAAAATAAATTTAAGATGCTTTCAGCTAAAAAAAGGTTTAAGGACTCACTTCCATAAGTGATAAATGTCGTTTTCCCCTTTAGAACCTTTTTTTTTTGTATACAGAAAGCCATCCAATCAGTACTTTGGCTTCTGTCAACCAACGGTCACTGTATCTGTCTATATCCCCCCCCCCACGCACACACAAAAAAACTCTTTAAAATGTGGAATGCTTCATTATTACAAGGTTCTTACCGATTAAGTTTTAAGCCTTGGAAATTACCAAAGTAATTCATATCACAACGTACCAATCGTTAAGGCTTCCTTCACTAGTTAACACAATTATCTCATGTCAATGTCCCCGTACCTACAACATTGGGGATAAATGCTGTGTCACGGAGAAGCAAAGATTTTTCTGAAACCAAAACAAGGCTGTCAAAGAACGCCGCTAACCTATGTCCTCGGTCTATCCCACTCTCCATAAAGGCAGCCAGACGTGAGTACCCCCAAACCCATGTGCTGCTGCCCGACGGCTTCCGACTGTGCGAAGCCCCGTCACCAGCATAAGCCGTCACCGAAAGGCTGCACCCGCCAGGTTTCACCTCCACGGCCCAAGACTGCTTCTCACCATTTCCAGGTGAGCACCGGGGCCTTCCGGGTGTCCGCTGCCCGGGGCCGGACTGGCCCTGCCCTCTGGGGTCTTCCGTTCACTGTTGCGCTTCAGGCCACTGGCATCACCCCGGCCCCCGGTGTCCCGGCGCCGCCGCTGCCGGCTCCACAGGTACATGGCACCGGCACCCAGCAACAGGGGCGCCCCGACCGCCAGCGCCAGCTGCCATCGCGGTAGGCCCCCGGTGCCCGGGCCTGCGGTTCCACCGCCGCCGCCCACCCCGCTCCCGGACCCCGGCGCAGCTGCTGCGGCCACCGCCGCCTCCACAGGCTTAGAGGCGGCCATGACGAGTGTCCTCCGCCACCGCCTCCCTGCTACTCGCGGGCGCCAGAGTCACCAGGCAGGGTGCGAAGATGACGGGGTGGAAGACAGTGTGCGAACGAGCACGCTAGGCTGCGAAAGCGGACGACAGAAAAGGGCCAGAGGTCACCGGAAGCCCAGGGCATGCCGGGCCGGACCTGGCCCTCCTTCTCCCTGCCCAGCGGCAAAGGCGGAGGGGGAGGCGAGAATTACTTCCGGGTTAATGGAAACCACCGGCTTTGAGGAGGTCGTTGTGAGGACCCCTTCTTCTTTCCTTTCGCCTCGCTGCCGCTTGGGAGGATCAGAATTACTTCTGGGGTTTTGGACCTCCAGTGGTAGCCGCCGTCTACTTCTCCGCCTTCAGGAGAGGGCAGAAAGCCCTCCTGCCTACCCGAGCAGAGAAGGAGAGCAGATACGGAATGCTTGACGCGCGCAGGCGATTCGGGCAGAGGAAGCCTGGCAGCAGCCCGGTGAACGGCCGGAGCGCCGTTAGACTTTGGAGCTTATTGGCTGGCAGGCATCGTGGGCGGGGCGTAGGCCGAGCCGCGCAGCTTATTGGTGGGTTTCCCACGCTGCGCTTACTGTTCCCGACACGCTGGCGCCGCTTTGATCCCGGCGGCAGTTGGTTCTGTTCGTGCGCGCGTCGGGGAAACTAACGGAAAGGAAGAACGTTGAAACGTGCGAGGCAGGAGCCCAGAGCGGAAGACAGCCTGCTGTATCGCCGATCCTATCTCCACCATAGTCAGTGTTTATGTGGGATGACTCCGAAGTTATTTGAGGTTAAAGGAGAGGCCAGAAAACCGACTGGGTGGAGACGGGCAAATCTAGGTTGACCCCAGTCCAAACGGCTTCAATCAACGGTGTCTGCGTTCACTGTCTGCGCCAGTTACGAAAGCAGTGACGTGTGTGTGCTGTCAGGGTCTGGAGCTGAGTGGGTGCAGATGCAGAGCTGTGCAGCGCCTAGCTGCCTTAGGTCCCCGCTGACACTTCGTAGCCTTCGGGTGCGCCTTTGTCTTCAGCTGGGTCCCGCCAGACACACCAGCCCGGAGCACCGCGCCCTCCCTAGTGCTCTCCGGCTTGCGTGTTTTGCGTTAGTCCTCTCTGACCTCTTCTCGCTCTCTAATCGTAATTTCAATTCATAGCTTTCAGATATCTAATCGCTTTGTCAAGTATAGGGTTACACATCTTTTAAATCCCACTTTTAGATTTATTTAAGAATTAAAATCGCCACTTTGGTTACATTGTTCTCATGCCTAACTACTAATTCACAGCTGTGAACTTAAATTTTTGTCTCCTGGATGATGTAAATAGTTAATGCGCTGGGCTGCTAACCGAAAGGTTGGGGGTGCCAGTCCCCTACCGAAAGGTTGGGGGTGCCAGTCCACCCAGAGGGGCCTCAGAAGAAAGGCCTAGGGATCTATATCCAAAAAAGTCAGCCATTGAAAACCCTGTGGAACATAGTTCTCTGACCCACATGGGGTTGCCATGAGTTATATTAACTACATAGCAATTGGTGGTAGTGGAAACTTGGATTAAAGGTGGTGATGTTAAATCCAGGGGTTTGAGGATAAGCCAGGGGAAGAGTCTCAGATGGTTACTGCCAATTAAAGTTGAACGTAGGATTCTGTTAAGGGTGATGGAAAATTTTGGAAGTGGATAATGGTGATAGTTGTAGATCATGAAAAAGAGAATGTCGCTGAATTGTACAGGTAGAGAATGTTGAAATGGCAAACGCTTTGTTACATACCTATTTACAACAATAAAAAAATGCACCCCACCCCCCAAAAAAAAACCCACACAGATAGTTTTAAAGGCAACTAAGTAGAAACATCCCTCTTGTTCTGTACTTCTTAATTTAAAAAGTTTGCCTTACAAGGCATTGTTTAGAATTCACAGTATTTTCAAGAAAACCAGTATTAATAAGGGAGTCAGAATGCAGAACTTATGGTTCATTTCAGGTATCTTGGATTGCATACCATTACGTTAAAATGTTTTATCGGGCTACTTTTGTGTACAACACGATTTTCAGTATCACAGTAGCACTTCATAAAGATTGAGAGGAAATACTTAACTAAGGCATCAAAATTGATTAAGTTAGAATGGCCCAATTTGAAAGAGTTTCAGCATCATTGCATGTAAACCCATTGCTGTAGGGTTGATTTCCGACTCATAGTGACTATAGGATAGAATAGAACTGCCCCATAGAGTTTCCAAGGAGCAACTGGTGAATTCGAACTGCCAGCCTTTTTGGTTAGCAGCCAAAGCTTAACCACTGTGCCACCAGGGCTGTAGGTTTCTTTTAATACATTGCTTTCAGGAGATAGGATCCTTTAGCAACCACGCTAAAAATAATAGCAATGGAATTGAGTTCATCAAATATTGATTTTGCAGGCAGTGGGCCTGATACCCCAATCCCAAAAGCCACATCTTATGCCCCCTAACGTGTCTGCCTAATCTTTTCAGGAGAAAAAGAATTTTCCTTTCCTGAAATTACAGTTTTTCTTGAGACTCTTGAAGGATGGTAAAATGTTAGTAATTCCAAACTATTGTTAGGAGCTACAATATACATATTTTTCAAGTTTTTATATTTTTTTAAATTGTACTTCAGTTGAAATTTCACAGAGCAAATTAGTTTCTCATTAAACAATTACTACACATATTGTTTTGTGACATTGACTTCCAATCCCACAACATTTCAACACTCTCCCCTTCTCGACCTTGGGTTCCCCATCACCAGCTTTCCTGCCCCTTCCTGCCTTCTAGTCCTTGCCCCTAGGCTGCTGTGCCCGTTTAGACCCGTTTTATGGGCCTGTCTAATCTTTGCCTGAAGAATGAACCTCAGGAGAGACTTCATTACTGAGTTAAAACGGTATCCTGAGGCTCTACTCTCCAGGTTTCTCCAGTCGCTGTCAGACTGGTGAACCTGGTCTGTTTTTGTGAGTTAGAATTTTGTTCTCCATTTATCTCCAGCTCTGTCCTGGACCCTCTGTTGTAATCCCTGTGGTACCAGTCAGTGGTGGTAGCTGGGTACCATCTAGTTGTGCTGGTCTTAGTGTGGTGGAGGCTGTGGTAGTTGTAGTCCATTAGTCCTTTGGACTAATCTTTCCCTTGTGTTTTTGGTTTTCTTTGTTCTCGCTTGCTCCAGATGGGGTGGGACCAGTGGAGTATCTTAGATGGCTGCTCACAAGCTTTTAAGACCCCAGATGCTACTCACCAAAGTAAGATCTAGAACATTTTATTTATAAACTATGTTATGCCAACTGAGCTTGATCACCCCCTGAAACCCTCGTCCCTGGCCCTCAGCCCAGTAATTTGGTACCTCAGAGAGTTTGGATGTGTCTATGAAGCTTCCATGTATTTTTAAAGTCTTTTAACTTTTATGAAATTGTTGGAATAGGTAATAGATTGTTATGGTTAAAATCCAAAGGCTACACAAGGTTTACTTTGGAGAGTCTCCCTCCAACCCCTGTCCCCAGCTACCCAGGCCCCCACTCTAAAGGCAATCATTCTTAGAATTTTGTGAAACATTTTTTTAAATTAATACTTCTTTATTTAAAGTCCTTTTATCGTGATGTTTGTTACAAAATAGACAATGCTTTGTTTCCTGTTTTTTTCTAAATTTTCAAGGAGAGAAAGACTTTTCTTTCAAAAAAAAGTTTTGTTATGTGAATACAGACTTTTTTTTCTTAGTAGATGGATGGAACTCAATAGAAGAAGCTTTCTCTACCTCATCTTCATATTTTAGGAGGTAGTTGAATCAGATAGAAAGCCTAATGGACTTAGCTGTGGAAGACCTAAGCTCTTATTCTAGATTTTAATACCACTGAGCTGTGTGTGTGACTGTGGGCACTTGTGCTTTCTATATGATGTGAGGGGTGGATTAGATGATTTCTAAGGTTCCTTTTAGCTTTAAAATTGTATGATTTTATTCCCTCAATTGTCATTGCTACATGGAAGGCTTTGTCAAAAAGTAAGAAAGCATGCTCTTTTAAAGTAAAAGTGAAGGTTCAAAACAATTTGAACCAGGGTACCTGTGATCTCATAAAGTGAAACCAAATGCCCAGTGGTGGGGAGGTTTTGGAGGCGTATTTATAGGGCAAAAGCAGGAACTAAAGGTACAGTATTTTGATTGGAAGTTACGATGTCAGGGAAGCAGGAGGTGTGACAAGTTGAAGTGGGTGGAACTTTAAAATGATTGGTTTAAAGTGTATATGTGGGCTTCTTAGATTAGTTAATCTTCTAAATTACAGAAGTTGTGAGGAAAGAGGGTTTACAGAGTGGTCACAACAGAATCACAAGACATTCTTTCCAAGACCATCCTGTTAAGATAACATCTTTAGCAAACATTCCCTGAGAATTGTTTACAAAGGAGGTTTCTGATAAGGGGCTCACTTTGAGACCCTCCCCCTCAGGGACATTCTTCTTAGTTACAGGATTAAGTCTGCACAAAAGTTCAATGGTTGCTGAGGAAGCAGGCACAGTCTTAAGAAGAAGTGGGGCTCAGACTCAGGCCAGTCCCTTGATAGAGTCAAGTGACTCAATTTTGGGGCTCTCAGACGAAAGTTAGGGTTGGCAGATAGCTGGCATTCTCTGACACATTTCCACCTTACACAGGTTCTGGCTTTTGCAGATTTTACTATGTAATGTACAGTACCTAACATACAATGTCTCATCTAACCCTGTATGTCAGAGAAGAGTAATGTTTGCTGTTTTTGCATTGCACCATAAGCAATTTATACTTCCTCCTCACAGTTACCATGTTGCCACAATTATTTGTTCTCCTGTGTGCTACCATGCTCAATTCTGAGTTCCTGAAAAGTGGTGTCCAAAGCTTCCATGAGTCCACACACATGCTTCTATTAAACACAAACACACTCTTTAAACTCCATTCTCTTTAAATTGCCCCTTAGGTTTACATCCTCTTTGGTTTTCTTCATTGAGAAATTACTGGAAAGAAAGAGTCTACTCCAGTTGCTTCTGTTTCTCACCTATTTCATCCAAAATCTCTTGTAGTCTACTTTCTATTTTTTGTTAGTCTGAAACTGCTTCAGAAGTCATTAAATTCATGGTTTGTTTTGACTGTAATACTCTTTTATGAAAGTTCTTGATACCGTTGGTCATTCCCTCTTTGAAATGTTGTTTTCCCTGACTTTCAGGAGACTAGGTTCTCTGATTCCTCTACGCTCTGAACAATCAATGCTGTTCAATAGAACTTTCTGTGATGTTGGATATGTTCTATATCTGCGCTACCTAATATGGTAGCCAGTAGCCACATGTGGCTCCTGGGCACTTGAAATGTAACTAGAGCAGTTGATAACTAAATCATGTGGCTTAGGCTACCATATTGGGCAGTACAGCTCTAGATCTTTCTCAAGTACAAGAATTCATAGGAACCTGTCTTCTTTGTCTGCATTCTCTCCATTAGCAACCAAAGTAAATCTCATTGCTTTAAGTACGGTTCTCTGCAGATAATCTCTATTTACGTATCTCTTGGCATGACCTCTCTCTTGGCCTCCAGCCCTATATCTCCATCTACCTGCCGAGCAACTTTGCTTCGATGCCTCATTTTGTCAAAAATATAGTTCATCATCTTCCCTATTTTCATCTCTTTATGTAATCCTTTTTTCCCCGCCTCATAATACCACCGTCACCTTACTGGTTACTAATATTTGAAACCTTAGTCCCTTCAGACCTTTCTTCCACTCCTGCCTACCCACGCACCAATGACTGTCCTGAGAGATACGTACATAAACACTCACAAAATCAGGTGTTCAGTCTTATTATTTATAATATCTTTTGTATATTTTTTTCCTTTTCATGTCCTTGCCAACTTCCCTGGTTTAGACATGTGACAACATCCAAAAGTATGTCTGACACTCAAAAAGTGATCAATAAATAGTCGTTTCTTCCCTTCTTTTCTCTGTTTCTCCTTTCCCTTCATCTTTCTGGAAACCTGTATTAGCCCCTCAGATAACGCTCTGTCGCTAGCACCTCTCTTCAATGTGTCATCCTGTACCTCGATACTAGGTTACCCTTTCTAATGCGTAACTCCAATTTTAATCTTGAGCTCAAAGACTGTAGACCTCTCTCCACTTCTTATAAGATTAAGCGTCACTGCCCACCCTCACCTCCCCACACACCTTTCCTCTATCTCCCTGCTCCACATTCTTAGCGCTTAGAGTGATTAAATGATTTATGTGGCCCTTAAATAGGGCATAAGTCTGTGAAGACAGAAACTTTGTTCATCTTGTACCCTAGAGCCCAGAAGATGGCTGGCATACAGGAGGCACTCAATAAATATATTTTTAAGTAATTAAATATTCTACTGAAGGTATCAAAGGAAAAACTGGCATTGAAGATGGCATAGGTAGAATATTGATTTACATAAAAATATTTATTGTGTGCTCTCCATATAGGAAAAAAAATGCCATTCAAGATGGGTTAGGTACAAAATTCGTTTACTTAAAAATATTTATTGAGTGCCCACTATATAGGAAAAATAGCATTCAAGATGGACTGGGTACAATATTGACAAAAAATATTTATTTAATGCCTAGTGTATACTGGCCTTCTTGTGAACTCCCAAAATACCTTTTCTGTAACTTCCTAAAAATATATCACTTTCCTATCTGGTTTTATAGAATTACACTTTTTCTAACTCATGTAGTAGAACGTAAGCTCCTCAGGATCAGGAGCTATCTCTGATTTATCTTTACAGTGAAACCTGTGAAAGCCGGAGCTCTACAAGGCTGCCTTGTTTTTCCGAGTCTTCCAAGTTTTTGGCCTCTGACAGGGGACAGTCTTACCACTTTTCTATTATTTGTTTTAGTGGAAAATATTCGAGCTTTCAGTTTCTAAGAGATTTCCACCTTACACAGGTTCTGGCTTTCACAGGTTTTACTGTGTATTGTTACAGTACCTAACATACAATGTCTCCTCTAACCCTGTATGTCAGAGAAAAGTAATGTTTGCTCTTTTTGCATTGCACCATACAGCAGTTTATACTTCCTCCTCGCAGTTACCATGTCTCATAATTATTTGTTCTCATGTCCCAAAGAGTGGGACTAGTCATCTTTGTATTCCTGCATCTATTATGGTGCTGGGCATAGGATGGTTCTTGTTAAATGTCTTATTTATTCACCCAACGTAATACCTGAAACAGTGCTCAATAAAGAGTTGATGAAGTGTTTGTTGAATAAGTTCCTGACTGCTGCTTCATTTCCATTACTGTTGCCAACATTCATAGTTTGGTACCATGTACCACTATGGCTGTCCCTGGTGGCATAGTGGCTAAGTGCTCTATGGCTGCTAACCAAAGGGTCAGCAGTTCGAATCCTCCAGGTGCTCCTTGGAAACTCTATGGGACAGTTCTGCTTTGCCCTGTGGGGTCACTATGGGTCAGAATCGACTCAATGGCAACAGGTAAGGTATGGGTATGACTGTCCAACACCACCAGTATCAGCTGGAAAACCAATCCAAATGTTATTGGTGCTGCCGCTGCCACCAGAAACAGTCTGCTTCGGTAACCACCACCATCATAGCTGCTGGTTCCCAGTCTCAAGCAAGCTGTGGTCACTGCTACCACCTCCACCACTGTGGCTGCTTCCAGTGGGCGCTACTTGGTTTGTGCTTTGTACCTCACTTATAATATACAGAAGCCGGTTTCCTCTGAGCCTTCATGCTGTTAACTTCTCCAACCTTTCTCCTGATTTTTTTTTTTTTCCATATTCAACTGCCATCAAAGCATCAATTGAGTGGGTGGTACTTGTTTGCTTCTTTGATTCAATCAATTCGCTACTTTTTCTGTCAGAGGGGCCTCTGCATTTGTCTTCAGGGAACAATCTACAGCAATCCTAGCTCCCTCTTAGCTGTGACTGATAGCTCATAGGTATACTTTATGCACTTACCATTTTTCTGCCCACTCATACAGGTTTATAAGATCTTTCTATCCTCATCAACTTAGTGCATTGCCACCCACAGGAGGCTGTGTCATTTGCAAATTGTGGGGCAAAGATTTAAGTCTGGCTTTTTGTAACTGGTTCTTGAAAATAGCCTGAACAATTAAGGTAAATTTTTGTCTTTCTGAAATAGCCAGGCCACACTTCTTGTTGTTATTAGATGCCCTCCAGTCATTTTTGATTCAAAGTGACCCCATATGACAGAGTGGAACGGTCCTATAGAGTGTCCAAGGCTGTAATCTTTACGGAAGTGGATTGGCACATCTTTCTCCAGAACAGCGGCTGGTGGATTCCAACCATCAACCTTTTGGTTAGCAGCTAAGTGTTTAACCATGTGAAATTTAAATATATAAATAAGTTGGGAGTCACCCAGTCATCTTGGCAACAAGCCTCAGAAGGGGAGGGGCATGAGGAAAGCCTCCACTGCCCCATCGTCTGAGGCCTGAGTCTTGGCCATGCAGCACCGTGGACTTTGGAGTACAAAAATGGCCAACTGGGGGACCTCCTGGTCTCCTCAGCTATGGTGCTAATGGGCAGCACTCATAGCATTATGCTTATAGCCCACCTAAGTGCACCTACCTGGCCAGCGGAAGACCAGCAGAAGGTAGACTCCCATTGTGTCAGCCGTGATGCCAGGTAGAGGACGGTGGACGAATCTATATCAACTGGGACAGTCTGTAGAAGCCAAGGGGAATTGGTGAGTCCCGTGACTGTCCCATTTGAGTTACTCACCCACAACACAAAATGGGGCCTATAGAAGAGTCGTCATCTCTGCTTGGACAGCCCTTGAGTGGGCGAGGGGGCTGCTTGCCTGTTGTATACTGTCTACTTATTTTAAGTAATACACGTTGCTTTCCATGGGCAAACTTGTGTTCATCAGCATTAAAAACTTGTGCATCAAAGGACTTTATCAATAAAATGAAGAGACAACCTAAAAAATTGGAGAAAATATTTACCAACTGTCTTAGTCATCTAGTGGTGCTATAACAGTGTCATGGATTCAACTGTGTCCCCCCAAAATACCTGTCAACTTGGCTAGGTCATGATTCCCTTGCATGATTGTATGATTGTCTACCATTTTATCTTCTGATGTGATTTCCCTATGTGTTGTAAATCCTATCACTATGATGTCATAAGATGGGTTAATAAAAAAAAAAACAACTATAGGATTAGGTAATCTGTAGGTAATTTAGCCAATCTCTTTTGAGATATAAAAGACATGGGGACCTCATACCACCAAAAAAGTAGTGCCAGAAGCAGAGCGTATCCTTCGGACCTGAGGTTCCTGCTCTGAGTTGCTCCGGGACCAAGGGAACACTGATGACAAGGACCTTCCTTCAGAGCCAACAGAGAGAGAGAGCCTTCCCCTGGAGCCAGCACTCTGAATTCAGACTTCTAGCCTACTGGACTATGAGAGAATAAACTTCTCTTTGTTAAAGCCATCCATTTGTGGTATTTCTAGTATAGCAGCACACGGTGGCTAAGACAAACAGAAACATAAACGGGTGGGATGAGCGGCAGTTATGTCAATGAAACTAGACTGCAGTTGAGGAGCCCTGGTGGTGGAGTGGTAAAGAGCTCAGACTGCTAACCAAAAGGTCGGCAGTTCAAATCTACCAGCTGCTCCATGGAAACCCTATGGAGCAGTTCAACTCGGTCGCTAGGAGTTGTAATCAACTCGACGGCATACAGCAACAACAGGCTATGAGATAACAAACTTCTGTTCGTTAAAGCCATCCACTTGGGGTATTTCTGTTATAGCAGCACTAGATGACTAAGACAACACCACCTAGTGGTGAAATGTTAATAATTTTCTCTTTCAAGTCAGAAATAAGTCATGGATGCCAGATAACACCACTTCTATTTATATAGTATTGAATATATTAGCAAAAATGATGAGACAAAAACAAAGTTAAAGAAGACTGGAAAGAAAAATAGCTTTTCATTATTTATGGAAAATATGGTTGCCCTACAGAAAATCCACAATCTATTTTATATTATATATATATATAATCTATTAGAACCTCTAAAATAGTTCAGCCATGTATCTGGATAATAGATTAACATAAAATAAGTAGTGTTCCTATATACCATCAAACACTAAAGTAAAACCGTAATGAGTTTTCATTCACAAAGAGCTATACTTAGTAAAAGTTAAAGACTTATATTGAGAAAATGAAGGATAGGAAAGAACAACTCATTGTATTCATGGATGGGTTCAATATTCTAAATACATCAATTCCTTAAATTAATCTCTAAATTCAATAGAATTTCAGTCAAACCCCAACATGGTTTTCCAAAAAATTTGACAAGCTATAGGGTCGCTGTGAGTCAGAATCGACTCGACGGCACTGGGTTCACTGGGTTAATCCTAAATTTCATCTTTAAAAGTGAAGGACCAAAGAACAAAACTCGACGGCACTGGGTTCACTGGGTTAATCCTAAATTTCATCTTTAAAAGTGAAGGACCAAAGAACAAAACTCGACGGCACTGGGTTCACTGGGTTAATCCTAAATTTCATCTTTAAAAGTGAAGGACCAAAGAACAAAACGGGGGAATGCTTTGGGACCTAGGTTTTGACAATGGATTCTTAGATACGGAACTAAAAGCACAAGCAACAAAAGACAAAATCAATAAATTAGACTTCACCAAAATTTAAAACTTGTGTATCCAAAGATTTTATCAACAAAGTAAAGAGACTACAGAATGGGACAAATATTTGGGGGCCATATATCTGAAAAAGGTTTAATACTCAGAATATATAAGGAACTCCTACAACTCAACAACCAAAAACCAAACAACCTAATTTAAAAAAAAAAAATGGACAAAAGGCCTGAATGGACATTCTATCAAAGAAGATATACAAATGTCCAATAAGCACATGAAAAGATGCGCTCGACATCATTAATCATCAGGGAAATGCAAATCAAGACCACAATAAGGTACTACTTCACCCCCACTAGGATGACTATTATTAGAAAAACAACTATTATTATTAGGAAAAAAAACCAAGTCCTTTCTTGAAGGGGATATCTGAGTCACGTGTCTCCATGTCTGCCACAGTCAGATTTGCTGAATACAAAATTCTTTTCTCACACTTTCTTTCCTTTCCTATCTGAAATAAGTTAGTCCATTTTCTTCTGACATAAAGCATTGCTGCTGAAAAGTCTGATGATAATCTAATTCTCTTTCTTTTGTGATTTATGATCCCTCCCCTCCCCCCCCCCCCGCCAGATTCTTCGAAGGAAGTTTTCTTTTTCTTTAAAATCCAGTAAATATACTAGAAATACATTCTGGTTTTGATTGTTTTGGGTTGAATTCTCTAGTACATGGTATGCTTTTTCGATACTAGTTTTAAATATTTTTTTTAGGAAAGTTTTCTTATAGTTTTAAGTATTTGGTCTGTTCCCTTGCTTTTATTTTATTTATTTATTTTTCAATCAGGGAGTCAGTTATCTGAATCCTCTTTGCCTACCTTCAGTGTTTGTCAGTTTGTGTTGAATTCTTTTTATCTCTTTCCTCATTTCTTTTTTATAAAAACAAAATTCTTCTTTTTTGTTACCTATTTTTTATTTTCCATAAGGCATTTTCAGTTGGGCTTACTTACTCTTGTGTTCCTTTAAGTTTAATCTTCATTCCTGAAGAGAATCTTTTTTCTTTATTCCTAATTCTTTCCTCAGTTTTGTCACATCATTTCTGAGTTTTTTTAAATAATTTTTTTATGTTCTTTCATATCTTGTATCACTGTTAAGATTGTTTAGTTTTAAAACTGTAGGTAACAACACTGGTCTGTTGTGTGGGCACATCATTCTGGCACGCTTTCATTGTCAGAAGGAATCTTATTAATTCCATATTCTCATTTTTCTTATAAAAGCTTTGTTTTGCATTGAATTGTGTTTCCTCAAAATTATGTGTTGTAAATCCTAACCCCTGTATCTGTGGTTATAACCCCATTTGAGAGCCCTCGTAGCAAAGCGGTTAAGAGCTCAGGCTGCTAACCAAAAAGGTCAGCAGTTCGAATCCATCAGGTGCTCCTCGGAAACCCTATGGGGTAGTGCTACTCTGTCCTATAGTGTCACTGTGAGTCAGAATCGACTCAATAGCACGCAACAAAGACAATTTCATTTCGGAATGGATTTTATTCACTATATTAATGAGACAGGATCAGGGTAGGGGTGTCTTAAGTCAATCTCTTTTGAGACATAAAAGAGATTGAATAAGCAAGGGAGAGAAACACGATGGGGGATTATAGATGGCAAGACACATGGAGATATCCAAGGAACCAGGAAACTGAAGTTGAAGAGCCAAGGACCTTGCCCCCAGAGCTGAGAGAGAAAGCCTTCCCCTAGAGCCAGCGCCCTGAATTCAAACTTCTAGCCTCCTAAACTGTGAGAAAATACATTTCTCTTCGTTAAAGCCGTCCACTTGTGGTATTTCTCTTCCAGCAGCGGTAGGTAACTAAAGCAAACATTGTGCAAAATTTTACCTTAACATTTTCATGCAAAAAATTTGAACTTATAGAATGAGGCTAAGTTCAGGAATTTTTTTTTTTTTTTTTTAATTTCACAAAGCTCCCTCTTTTGTTACCAGTGTAGTGTTTAAAAATATGGCAGCTTGCTTTTTAAGACTTGTTGGCCCTGTTCCTCTGCTGTGCTGTTGTCTAGTCCTCCCCTTGTCTTACCTCTGTCGTGCCTGTTCACTTCAGTTTTGATCTCACTCCCAGCAGTTTCTCTTCCGTGTGGGGTCTTCTCCTAGAGGAGCTCCTGCAGGTCAGTTCTGAGAGTTTGTGCTGGGCAGTTGCAGCCTTTTAGTCCTTACCACAGGCCCAGTGTTCGAGAGAATTAACCCTTCCCCGTTTCCCTGTGCTTCCCAGCCTATTAGCTGTCCTGTGGTTGCCCTGCTCTCAGGTCTGTGAGATGCCGTGTTGCTTCCTTCTTCTTTCTCCTGCGTGGACTATACCAGGTCTTCAGCCGTTGTTGGCTGAGCCTCATACTCTCCACTTACATGCTGGGTTTTATGGAGACAGCTTGTCACTTAGTTTTATTGTAAGAGTTGTCCATAATTTTTCCTCCCATTTTTTATTGTGATAAAATATGTATATATAAAAAACATTTGCCAGTTCAGCATTTTTTATATATACAGTTGAGTGGTGTTAATTACCTTCATTATGTTGTGCAACCATTACCACTATTCGTTTCCAAATTTTTCCATGCCCTTAAAAGAAACTTAGTGCCCTCCAAGGAATGACTCCCCCTTCTCTCTCCTACCACTAATAACCATATGTTTTTATTTTTCTCTACAATTGCTCTGTTGGTTTTTATGTGGGGATTCAGAGAGATTGAAACCCTATATGTTGTCATTGCTATCTTCCCAGACTACCTCTATGTAGCACAATACTATTTTGATCCTGCAGTTGCCTATTTAGGGAATTTTCGTTTTCTTGGCACCAGTCATGTTTCTTTTTACAGAATCTTTATAGATGCACAGAAAGTTGCAAATAAATGTATAGGGAGATCCCATGCACCCTTCACCCCACCTCTCCCAATGTTGACAACTTACATAACTATAGTACAGTATCAAAATTAAGAAATTGATGTTAGTGCAATCCACAGAACTTAATCAGATTTCATCAGTTATACATTTACTCATTTGTGTATGGTATATAGTTTTGTGCACTTTTATCATATGTGTAGCTTTAACTACCACCAAATCAAAATACAAAGCTATTCCATCATTGCAAAACTCTGTTATGCTAACATTTTATAATCACACACACACACCTTCGCAGTCTATAACCCCTGCCGAGCACTAATCTGTTCTTCAGTTCTATGACTGTGCTATTTTAAGAATGTTATATAAATGAAATCATGCGGTATGTGGCCTTTTGAGACTGGATTTTTTCACTCAGCATAATTCTCTTGAGGTCCATCCAAACGGTTGTGTGTTTCAAACCCGTATATTCCTGTACAGCTTTCTGCATGAACGTAGGTTTTCATTTCTCTGGAATAAATGCCCAGGAGTGCAATTGCTGGGTCATATAGTAGTTACATTTTTAGTTTTAGAAATCACCAAACTAATTCCCAAAGTGATTCTCCCATTTTTCATTCCCACCATCAATGTATGAGTGATCCAGCTTGTCTGCTTCCTCTCCGGCATTTGGTGGTAGCATTATTTTTTTTTTAATTGAGCCATTCTGACAGGTGTATAGTGATATCTCATTGTGGTTTTAATTTGCATTAAAAAAAATTTTTTTTTTAATGGCTAATGAAGGAGCCCTGGTGGTATAGTGGTCAATGTGCTCAGCTACTAACCAAAAGATTGGTGGTTCGACCCCACCAGCCTCTCCATGGGAGGAAGATGTGGCAGTTTGCTTCTGTGATGATTTACAGCCTTGGCCACCTATGAGCAGCTGATATTTGACAAAGGCCCAAAGTCCATTAAATGGGGAAAAGACCATCTCTTTAACAAATGGTGCTGGCATAACAGGATATCCATCTGTAAAAAAATGAAACAGGACCCATATCTCACATCATACGAAAAACTAACTCAAAATGGACCCAAATATAAAATCTAAAATGATAAAGATCATGGAAGAAAAAATAGTGACAGCACTCCTAGGTATATACTCCAAACAAATACTTGTACACCAATGTTCATTGTAGCACTTTTCACAACAGCCAAAATGTGAAAACAACTTAAATGTCCATCAACAGAGAATGGATACAAAATGCAGTATATACATACAATGGACTATTACTCAGCCATAAGAGAAATGAAGTTCAGATACATGGTACAACATGCATGAGCCTTGAAAATATGCTGAGAGAAATAAAAACCAAACCAAACCAAACCCATTGCCATTGAGCCAATTCGGATTCATAGTGCCCCTACAGGACAGAGTAGAACTGCCCTATAGGGCTTCCAGGGAGAGGCTGGTGGATTTGAACTGCTGACCTTTTGGTTAGCAGTCCTAGCTCTTAATCACTGTGCCGCCAGCACTCCAAGTGAGATAAGTCAGTCCCAAAAAGACAAATATTTTATGACTCCATTTACATGTAGTATCTAGAATAAGGAAATGTATAGAGACCAAAGTTTACTAGTGGTTACCAGGGGCAGGAGGAAAGGGAAAAGGGTGAGTTATTACCTAAGGGGCACTGACTTTCTGTTAATAGGGATGGAAAAATTTGAAAACAGATATTGGTGGTGGTTGCACAACACGATGAACATAAATGTGACTAATTGTACATGTAAAAAATGTTGACATAGCAAATGCTTTGTTATAAATTGTTTTAATTCAGTTAAAAAGAATAGATGTCATGGATTGAATTGTGTCCCCTAAAAATACGTGCATCAATTTGGCTATGCCACGATTCCCATTGTTGTGTCATTGTCCACCATTTTGTCATTCAGTGTGATTTTCCTGTGTTGTAAATCCTATGGCTATGATGTTAATGAGATGGATTAGTGGCAGTTACTATGTTGATGAGATCTACAAGATTAGATTGTGTCTTGAAGCAATCTCTTTTGAGATAGAAAAGAGTGAAGCAAGCAGAGAGACAGGGGGACCTCATACCACTAAGAAAACAGCTCTGGCAGTAGAGCACATCCTTTGGATCTGGGGTTGCTGTGTGGAGAAGTTCCTAGTCCAAGAGAAGACTGATGACGAGGACTTTCTCCAGAGTCAACAGAGAAAGCCTTCCTCTGGAGGTAACACCCTGAATTTGGACTTCTAGTCTAATAAAAAAAAAATAGACTGTGGAAAAACAAATTTTTCTTTGTTAAAGCCATCCACTTGTAGTATTTCTGTTACAGAGATAGTAAATAAAGACATAGTTTGTTACTAAGTATAGATAGCTTTGAAGACCTTGATCAATTAGGAAAGAAAGTTTTTAAGCAGCTTATAATAGAGTCTAAAAATATACCTTTGCTATATATACAAAATAATAATATAGTCTAGTTGGTAAACAGACATATGGGAGGTGTTTCTTTTTCTTATCAAAGACTTATAATTAAAATAAAATGAAGTTAGTCTACAAAGCTAATAGCCTACATCCACCCTCCATGGCTCCGGAAAGTCTAGGATCCATAAGAATTTTAAATTCTGTTGTGCATTTTTCCCCTTTTGATCAGGATTCTTCTATGGAATCTTTGATCAAAATGTTTAGTAATGGTAGCCAGGCACCATCCAGTTCTTCTGGTCTCATGGCAAAAAAAGCAATTGTTCATGGAGGCAATTAGGCACACATTCCATCCATAAATTTTGGAATAAATTTGTTTATGTCTACAAAAAACCTTGCTGAGCTATTACATTAATTGTCCTAAGCCTATAGATCAATACGGGGAGAACTGACATCTTTATTCTGCTGGGTCTTCTGATTCACGAACATGATAAGCCTTTCCATATTGAGTGTTTTCTAAACAAATTTCTTTCATCAGCACTTTGTCATTTTCAGCATTCAAATCCTGCATACGTTCTACTGGTTTCATACCTAAGTATTTATTTTCTTTGGAGGAATTGCAAATGGTATTGTGCTTTTAAT
Source organism: Elephas maximus indicus (assembly GCF_024166365.1). Taxonomy (NCBI): domain Eukaryota; kingdom Metazoa; phylum Chordata; class Mammalia; order Proboscidea; family Elephantidae; genus Elephas; species Elephas maximus. Next base: position 71,223,070 of record NC_064836.1, read on the forward strand.
TCTATTTTCTAGGTGTTCACTGTTAGTATATAGAAATGCAATTAATATTTTTTTTGTCTCGATCTTGTATCCTGTAATCTTGCTGAACTCTCTGACAGGTTCTAGGTGTGTTTGTCTGGGGTTCCCTTGGGGTTTTATACATAGATTATCATGCCATCTGCAAATAGAGACAGTTTTATTTATTTCCAATCTGTAGGTTTTTTCTTTCTTTCTTTCTTCCCTGATTGCACAGGATAGAACTTTGAGGAGTACATTGAATAAGAGTGCTGAGAACAGACATTCTTGTCTTGTTTCTGATCTCAGAGGCAAAGCTTTCAGTCTTTCACCATTAAGTAAGGCATACACTGTTGTTGTTAGGTGCCACTGGGTCAGTTCCAACTCATAGTGACCCTTTGTACAACAGAAAAAAAAATACCTCATGGTCCTCCACCATCTTCACAATCATTGTTATGCTTGAGCCCATTGTTGCAGACACTATGTCAATCTGTCTCATTGAGAGTCTTGCTCTTCTTTGTGTACCCTCCACTTTACCAAGCATGATGTTCTTCTCCGGAAACTGATCCCTCCTGGTAACATGTCCAAAGTATGTGAGATGTAGCCTCACCATTATTGCTTCTAAGGAACATTCTGGTTGTACTTCTTCAAAGACAGATTTGTTCATTCTTTTGGCAGTCCAGTATTCTTCACCAACACACAATTCGAAGGCATCGATTCTTCTTCAGTCTTCCTTATTCATTGTCCAGCTTTTGCATGCGTATGAGACAACTGAAAACACCTTTGCTTGGGCCAGGCCCACCTTAGTCTTCAAGGTGACATCTTTGCTTTTTAACACTTTAAGGTGGTCTTTTGCACGGGATTTGTCCAATGCATGCGTCTTTTGATTTCTTGGCTGCTGCTTGCATGGGTGTTGATCATGGATCCAAGTAAAATGAAATCCTTGACAACATCAATCTTTTTTTCATTTATCACAATGTTGCTTATTGGTCCAGTTGTGAGGATTTTTGTTTTCTTTATGTTGAGGTATAATCCATACCGAAGGCTGTGGTCTTTGATCTTCATCAGTAAGTGCTTCAAGTCCTCTTCACTTTCAGCAAGCAAGGTTGTGTCATCTGCATGTTGCAGGTTGTTAATGAGTCTTTCTTCAACCCAGATGCCTCTTTCTTCTTCATATAGTCCAGCTTCTCGGATTAGCATACAGATTGAATAGGTATGGTGAAAGGATACAGCCCTGATGCACACCTTTCCTGACTTTAAACCATGCAATATCCCCTTGTTCTGTTGGAAGGACTGCCTCTTGATCTATGTACAGGTTCCTCATGAACACAATTAAGAGTTCTAGAATTTCCATTCTTCACAATGTTATCCATAATTTATTATGATCCGCACAGTTGAATGACTTTAGATTGTCAATAAAACACAGGTAAACATCTTTCTGGTATTCTCCACTTTTGGCCAGGATCCATCTGACCCTGGTTCCACGTCCTCTTCTCAGTCTGGCTTGAATTTCTGGCAAGTCCCTGTCGATGTACTGCTGCAGCTGTTTTTGTATGATCTTTAGCAAAATTTTACTGGCGTATGATATTAATGCTATTGTTTGATAATTCGTGTATTCTGTTGGATCACCTTTCTTGGGAATAGTCATAAATACGGATCTCCTTCAGTCATTTGGCCAGGTAGCAGTATTCCAAATTTCTTGCCGTAGATGAGTGAGCACTCCCAGTGCTGCATCCGATTGTTGAAACGTCTAAATTGGTATTCCGTCAATTCCTGGAGCCTTGTTTTTCACCAGTGCTTTCAGTGCAGCTGGTACTTCTTTCTTCAGTACCGTTGGCTCCTGATCATATGCTGCCTTTTGAGGTGGTTGAACGTCCACCAATTCTTTTTGGTATAATAACTCTGTGCATTCCCTCCATCTGCTTCTGACGCTTCCTGCGTCATTCAATATTTTGTCTGTAAATTTCTCAGTATTACAGCTCGAGGCTTGAACTTTTTTCTTCAGTTCTTTCAGCTTGAGAAATTCAGAGCGTGTTCTTCTCTTCTGGTTTTCTATCTCCAGGTCTTTGCACATGTCATTGTAATACTTTAGTTTGTCTTCTCGAGCCACCCTTTGAAATCTTCGTTCAGCTCTTTTACTTTATCATTTCTTCCATTCACCTTAGCTACTACTCAACGTTCAAGAGCAAGTTTCAGAGTCTCTTCTGACATCCGTTTTGGTCTTTTCTTTCTTTCCTATCTTTTTAATGACCTCTTGCTTTCTTCATGTATGATGTCCTTGATGTCATTTCACAACTTGTCTGGTCTTCGGCCACTAGTGTTCAACGTGTCAAATCTATTCTTGAGATGGTCTCTAAATTCAGGTGGGATATACCCAAGGTCATACTTTGGCTTTCATAGACTTGCTCTAATTTTCTTCGTTTCAACTTGAACTTGCATAGGAGCAATTGATGGTCTGTTCCACAGTTGGCCCCTAGCCTTGTTCTGATTGATGATATTGAGCTTTTCCATCGTCTTGTTTCCACACATGTAGTCGATTTGATTCCTGTGTATTCCATCTGGTGAGGTCCACACGTATAGTCACCATTTATGTACGTGAAAAAAAGTGTTTGCAATGAAGAAATCTTTGGTTTTGCAAAATTCTATCATTCGATCTCCCTCATCGTTTCTACCACCAAGGCTGTATTTTCCAAATACCGATCCTTATCCTTTGTTTCCAACTTTCAAATTCCAATCACCAGTAATTATCAATGCATCCTGATTGCATGTTTGATCAATTTCAGACTGCAGAAGTTGGTAAAAGTCTTCAATTTCTTCACCTTTGGCCTTAGTGGTTGGTGCATAAATTTGAATAATAGTCGTATTAACTGATCTTCCTCATAGGTGTATGGATATTATCTTATCACTGACAGCATTGTACTTCAGGATAGGTCTTGAAGTGTTCTTTTTGATGATGAATGCAACACCATTCCTCTTCAAGTTGTCATTTCCGGCATAGTTGATCATATGATTGTCTGATTCAAAATGGCCAGTACCAGTCTGTTTCAGCTCACTAATGCCTAGGATGTTGATGCTTACGCATTCCATTTCATTTTTGATGATTTCCAATTTTCCTAGATTCATACTTTGTACCTTCCATGTTCCAATTATTAATGGATGTTTGCAGCTGTTTCTTTTGAGTCATGCCACATCATTTTGAGTCGTGCCGTATCAGCAAATAAAGGCCCTGAAAGCTTGACTCCAACCATGTCATTGAGGCCAACTCTACTTTGAGAAGGCAGCTCTTCCCCAGTCATATTTTGAGTGCCTTCCAACTCATCTTCTGGCACTATATCAGACAACATTCCTCTGCTATTCATAAGGTTTTCACTTTCTTATTCTATTCAGAACTTGACTGCTGTGTTCTTTTCTCTAGCCTGTCTTAGTCTGGAAGCTCAGCTGAAACCTGTCCACCATGGGTGGCCCTGCTGGTATTTGCATACTGGTGACATAGCTTCCAGCATCACAGCAACACACAAGCCCCCACAATACGACTAACTAACAGATGCGTGGGGGAGACATACGCTAGTCATTTTTAAAAAACATTTTCATGATTACAGATGTGATACATGATCATTTATAGAATTTAGGGAAAAATATAAAGAAGAAAATAAAATTGTCTGAAATTCCACCATTCGTGATTGACATTTGGAATCATACTGTATAAACTATTTTATAGTTTCGTTTTTGTCACCTAGTATTTTATTTTCAGAAGTTCCCTGTGTCATTAAATTCCATGATTTTTTGATGACTGCATAGAATTCCATTGCATGAATGTCTCATAATATGTTAGCTTGATCTCCAATTTTTGAACTTTTAAGATTTCTTCACATTTTTGCTATTTTAAATAATACTATAGTGAACAAGTATTCTTTGTGTGTACCTCTGATTATCTACTTTGAAAAATATTCAGAAGAGGAGCTTCTGGGTCAAAAAGACTATAGATATATATTTTTTAATTTTCATAATATTGCCACATATCTCTCCAGAAAAAGTATATTTCCACTAATAGTATATGACATTTGATACTTTAAAAAGATTATTCCGGAACTTCATTTAAATATTTTAAAAATAGTCCGAAGACTTTCCATTGCTTATTGACTCAAATTTTGATCTTTTTAATTCTTTTCCTAAATATCATAAATATTTTTGTCATAGTTTCCTTTAAATTCTTAGCGATCCACTCCTTTATTGTAAATTGCGACCTTTTGCTCCAATACTAGGTAAGACTCACAGGACCCTGATTCCTTCAGTTTTTCTCTGGAGTATACAGAAAATTATAGAGAGTCATATGGACTCAAAGAAAAAGAAAGTGCTAGGACATTACCTCTAGAGTCTGTGAATTTGCTGATTGTTAATAACTGGGAGAAATCCTGAAGTATAATAACACAGTAATGAACTGGACTGATAATGTTTTCATTTTTTTGCATAGTAGTAGATTTTAACAAAGAGTACTTCAATCTGTTATAGAATCAGAGGCTATAAGGATGGAAGAGACCTTGAGAGGTCATCCAATTCATAACATTCCCGGAGGCAAAGTTGAACAGATTCCATCTCTGGCAGATGAAAATCAATGCTATTTGAAGGTCTCCTGTGAATGAGATTATACATTGTCTCACAATAACCTATTTTAACATCTAACAACTATGACTATCATGAAGCCCACCATTAGCCAAAATCCTGCAGAATTTAAAGATGCTTAGTACCAAGGTAACTGGATACTTACATAACCAACATTTCTGTAGGCAGATATCTCCAAAAACACATCTTCTCCTCATATTTTTTGAGGTAGTAGAAATGAGTTTAAGCAGAAAGTTGAGAGTTTAATTTTCTAAAATGTAGAACAAATTGTTTTTCTTTTTGGAATAAATTTGTAACTTGTTGCTTGGGAAGAATGTTTGGCCAAAGGTTTGAAGAGTTCTCTTTTCCTGATGTATTATTGGGAGTCTCTAAATCCATCCCCAGGTTGGGTGATTCACTAGAAGGACTCATCAGGCTCAGCATGTAGTTGTACTTGAGGTTAAGATTTATTATGGTGAAAGGATACAAAGTAAAATTAGTGAAGAGAAAAGGCACATGGAGTGCTTCCCAGGCTCCTCTCCCTGTGGAATTGCACAGTCTATGCTGAATTCCCCCAGCAGCAAGTTGTCACAACACACGTGAAGCGTCATGTCCAGGGAAGCTCACTGGACACTCGGTACTCAAGGCTCTTGCTGGGTGATGGTCATGTATGCACCCCCTGCCTCGCACTTACCAAAATTCCAGACTCTCAGAAGGAAAGCAGCTGCTCAGCATAAACTACATCATGTGTACAAACAGTTTAGACCACTTTTACCATTTAGGAAAGTTTTATGTTAGTGTAGGGAACTGTTTATCAGCCAAGTGCCCAGTGCCAGCCAACAGCCAACCTTGCAAGCAGGACTTTCTAAGGACAGGCAGTCTCAGGCCTACTACGTTGACTCTTTTCTGCACAGCCCACCCCCTTAGCCCCTGGCCAAGACATATTTATAGCAAAATTATTATCATGAGTGCTCCTTGCGACAGGTTGAAACCAACCTGCAGTACTGACTTCAGTTATGCCTTCTGGGGTTCCTGGAGTTAGCAAATCACAACAAAATTTACTTTTAGAAAGCCCAAGTGGCTTTCTCTTTAAGTTTTTATATTAACTTTTTTTACCCAGCCCAAGCAATTCAGGGACAGTAACAACTCTGTCCAGTAATGTGAAGCTGAGCTGAATGTCTTCCAGGGCTGAGGCAGTCCACGATAATCGGGTGTATACACACACTGGAAGTTCAATCCCAGAGGGTACCCCTGGAAACAAAGAGTTTCTAATTGCTAAGTCACCCCAATTAGAAACTACATTACTCAGGGAGTACAGGTTACCAGGGTCCCCAGTGACTTCCTACCGTGAGACCTTCTGCCCTAAGGTTCCCAGTCCAGTCCAAATAACTCAGTTTAGTCCTTGGTTTTAGAGGCTGAGCACAGTCAGTCAGTTTCAATCTGTTTTGCTTGTCTATGACATCAGTTCATTTGCGTCACAAGGACCGACATCCGGAGGTGTTCTGCGTGGAAAGTGCAGGAGCTGGGCCACCTCCTGCTGTCTCATTGTCAAAGCTGTCAGTATGAGCAGGGACTCAGCAGCCTGAACTCAGATTGCTCACAGCACCTAGGAAAGACAGCGCTGAGGTTTTTCTTAGGGAGGAGGGGAGAGCTTTCAGGAGCAGTTCTGAAAGCAAAGATGTTAATGCCCTTCTCCTTCTGCATTTCCCCAGGGCTAGAGTTTTGGTTTTTCTCAGTTGTTACAATTTCAGTGTGTCTTATTCGGCAATCATGAATTTACAGTTGTTTCCTCCAGTCATTTTTTATTCTCACGTCATCAACATTTCACCTGGAAGAATTTGGTGCAAAAGGCTTAAAAAAAAAAAAAAAATTAACTCCAAGGTCTATTTTATCGGCAACTTAAAATGCAAAGCATTTTATTTTTAAACTTGAAAACAAGATAGCCTAGCTTAAGTAATATAGTTTTCCAAAGCTGAATGTACTCATTTGGAGCTCAAGTTTGCTGCTCGAAATACAAAAATAACTTCGTAAAACTCCTAGGTGGGAACACTGCTGTTGTGATGAACTGTGATTAGATGAAGTGGTCAGTCTTAGTTGGTAACATCCCTTTTCTTTCCCCCTTGGTAAGGGTTAAAAAAATTCTAGATTAGATGCATTTTGCTAGTGTTACATGGGTTATTTCATTCCCAACGTCTCCTGAGAGGCATAGACCATATACGGGAATCCATGTTCGTCCTTCTCACTTTCATGAACGTCAGAAATTGGCATGGAGATGCTCATTATGCTGCGTTGGTTCCCCAATAGGAAGGAGGCTTGGTTAGCATTCACTTGTAAGTGCCTTCCAATTATTTTGACCAGTGCATGATCTAGCACATGGAACTTGGTTTTATCCAGTACAGGGAGCTGTTTCTCAGCCTTGCATCTCTCTATTATCACTGTAATTTTGGTAGAGGGAGTTCTTGGAGAAGTGAGACCTCTTCCACTCTTTGTTTCAATGTGCGTCGCTGCTTGAAGGTTTTCTCCCACTGCATGGAGCCAGACGGAGCTCCTGATGGAAGCATTTTTACACATAAGTGTTCTTTATATAACTTAACCAGAAACACACATTATGTTCAGTAATTTGTTAGAATAAAATCTTAAGTTTTAAAAAAATTTCAGAACGAGTTTACATAACTCCTCAGTTCTTTCATTCTTATCATTTTTTTTTCCAGTGAGCAGACTAGAAAAGATAAATTCCTGTATGACAGCTTCATTTAATTATCAAATTGCCTTACTAAGGCATGTATGTACCAGGAGAAGGGCAAGGGAAGTAGACTCAGGCTGTATCAGTCCATTGTTAAAAATTTCAACTAATCTGGAAAGCCGAATACAAATCAGTAGCAATGAGACGTCCCTGAGAGGAGGTCAAGAGACCCATCTGTCCTGAGTGGGTAGAAAGGTCCCACTCCCTGTGACGTGCCCTCCTTGGAGTCCACTTGCAAGCTTTTAAGACCCCAGGCACTACACAACAAACTAGGATGTAGGACAGAATCACTAAACAGGTTATTAGGCCAATTAACTGGAATGTCCCGTGAAACCATGACACTAAACCTTCAAGAGGACTTGCTGATGAAGCATTTACTGAGGAAGATTAAAAGACACAGCCTTCATTATGGGTTACACCTCAACATAAAGAAAACAAAAATCCTCACAACTAGACCAATAAGCAGTGTCATGATAAACAGAGAAAAGATTGAAGTTGTCAAGGATTTCATTTTACTTGGATCCACAATCAGCACTCATGGAAGCAGCAGTCAAGAAATCAAAAGACACATTGCACTGTACAAATCTGCTGCAAAAGACCTCTTTAAAGTGTTGAAAAGCAAAGATGTCACCTTGAAGACTACAGTGCACCTGACCCAAGCCACGGTGTTTTCAATCGCCTCCTATGCATGTGAAAGGTGGACAATGAATAAGGAAGACCAAAGAAGAATAGACATCTTTGAATTGTGGTGTTGGTGAAGAATATTGAATATGCCATGGACTGCCAAAAGAATGAACAAATCTGTCTTGGAAGAAGTACAACCAGGATGCTCCTTGGAAGCAAGGATGGTGAGATTGCGTTTCACATATTTTGGACATGTTGTCAGGAGGGATCAGTTCCTGGAGAAGGACATCATGCTTGGTGAAGTACAGGGTCAGTGAGAAAGAGGAAGACCCTCAATGAGATGGATTGACGCAGTGGCTGTAACAATGGGCTCAAGCATAGCAACAGTTGTGAGGATGGCGCAGGACCAGGCAGTGTTTCATTCGGTAGTATTCCATTGCATGTGCCGCATTTTGTTTATTCATTCATCTGTTGCTGGGCATTTAGGCAGTTTCCACCTTTTGGCTATTGTGACTAGTGCTGTAGTGAACATTGTTGTACAAGTATCTGTCTGAGTCTCTGCTTCCAAGTCTTTTGGATATATTCCTAGGAGTGGAATTTCTGGCTCATATGGTGGTTCTGGAACTCTGGTGGCGCAGTGGTTAAGAGTTTAGGCTGCTAACCAAAAGGTCAGCAGCTCAAATGTACCAGTTGCTCCTTCGAAGCCCTATGGGGGCAGTTCTACTATGTCGTGTGGGGCTGCTTTGAGTTGGAATTGACTCAATAGCAATGGGCTTGGTTTTTGTTCTGTGGTTTTTAGTGTTTTTGAGAACTGCCACATTGTTTTCCGTAATGGCTTTACCATTTTGCTTTCATACCAGCAGTGGATAAGGGTTCCAGTTCCCCAATATCCTTATCAACATGTGTTATTTCCTGGGTTTTGTTTGTTTGTTTGTTTGTTTTAAACCTTAGCCATTGTACCTACCTGTTGCTGTCGAGCTGATTCAGACTCATAGCAACCCTATAGGACGGAGTAGAACTGCCTCATGGGGTTTCCAGGGAGAGCCTGGTGGATTCGAACTGCCGACCTTTTGTTTAGCACCTGTAGCTCTTAACCACTATGCCACGAGGGTTTCCTAGCTATTGTTGTGGGAGTGAAATGGTAGCTCATTAAGGTTTTGATTTGCATCTCTAATGACATTGAGCATCTTTTCATGTATTTGATGGCCTTTTGAATGCTCTTTTTGGTGAAATGTCATTTAAGTCCTTTGCCTATTTTATGTTTGGGTTGTCTTTTTGTCGTTGAGTTGTCGAAGTTTTATATATATTTTGGTTATTAGATTTTTATCAGATATGTGGTTTCTGAAGATATTCTCCCAGTTGGTAGCTTGTCTTTTCACTTTTTTGGTAAAGTCTTTTGATGAACAAAAGTTTTTAATTTTTATGCAGTCCCACTTGTTTAGTTTGTCTTTTGCTGTTTGTGCTTTTGTTATTATATTAGGTAATCCAAAGCTAGGCCTGACAGCATTGCCCCAGTATTTTCTTCTAAGAATTTTATTGTTTTAGTTTGCACATTTAGGTCTTTATTCCATTTCGAATTTGTTTTTGTGTATGGTGTGAGGCATGGAGAGAACAAGACTTACACATGGGCATCTGCAAGTGTTCCATAGAATCCAAGTAACATTCATGATGTTTTCATAGTTTATGGCCCCACAGAAAACCAAACAGCAAACAAACAAAACCAAGCCGTAGCTGTTGAGTTTCATGTGACTCTATGTGTTACAAAGTAGAATGGCTCCCTAGGGTTTTCTTGGCTGTAATCTTTTTTTTTTTTTTTGAAGGGCACCGACTTTATTGATTTAAAAAACTTTGCAAGGACGGTGACTGTTCAGCAAAAAAGGAGCAAAATGGCGTAAAAGCAGACCAGAGGTGAGGTGAGGCTGAGAGTAAAGGAAGGGGCCAGGAGCCTACTCGGGAAAGCTGGTAACTATCACCACAGAACTGGCAGGGGAAGGAGGAGTAAGGGGTATTCATGCAGGAGTGAGAATTCCAAAAAAGTTGAAATGGTGAGGGGAGAGAACTCCTAAGAAACCCTGGAGTATGTTGGAGGTGAGCATGACAATAGCAATTTTTTGTTGTAGGGGAGAGGTGAGGTGGTTGGACTTTCTAAGGATAGGCAACCTCAGGCCTTCTATGTTACCTTGTTTTTGTACATTTGCCAGTACTTAAATTGATTAATTGGTCTGTCTATTAGGCATTAAGGGAAGAGTTCAGAATTCTAGAAGACAGATATCACTCGAATAGTTTATAAAGTTTCTTTTATTTTCCTCAAATTTTTTAGCAGTAATATTAGATATTATCTGCTATTTTCTCCACCCTGCCCATAAAATTGCTTTCTTTTTTTTTCTGTTTGGTTGTCTGTTTTGTTTTGTTTCAGATGTTGGAAGAAAGGATGCTCCTGTTTGGGGGAATAGAAAAGAAATTCATCCATAATCAAGTTTAATGGGCAGGACCTGGTCCTACTCCATCAAGAGAAGTTATCTGATTTCTTTCTTTAATAACAGAGGAAACTGACAGTGATGACATCCAGTTATAACTTCTCCTTTCTCATCTGGGTCATTGACAAGCAAGCTTCCTCCATTCTCTCAACAGAAATATTACAAAGTAGCAAGCATGCATTTTTTCATGATGTAAAGCAAGAAATAAAAATGTTGCAAGTTAGTTTATGTTTGGTTACATTTTTTTAGTAACATGTGAGTTATGGTATCATGCTTGAGGAACAATGGTCACAGGCACCAAGCCCATCTTTTTGCAGCTGAAGGAGGAATTTTCATATGGCAAATGGCCAGGAATCCCTCTGTTTAAAAATGCAGAATTTGTCAAAAGCCTTTTGGACTACTGGTAGAAAGATGGAAAGAGACTGGACTTTGTTATTCTGCTCTTTGCTTCAAACTCGGTTGTGCTGTTTAGTAGTCATTTCACCTTGGGCAGGGGACAGTCTATTTGAATCCGAATTTTCTCATGTCTAAAATGTTGGTAGAATCCCTGGTGGCACAAATTGTTAAGCGCTCAGCAGCAAATCAAAACATTGGCAAACTGAAGCCACCCAGCAGCTCTGCAGGAGAAAGACCTGACAATCTGCTTCTGTAAAGATTACAGCTAAGAAAACCCTATAACCAAAAAAAAAAAAAAAACCCAAAAAACCCAACAACAAAAACCCATTATCATTGAGTCCATTCCTACTCATAGTGACCCTATAGGAGAGAGTAGAACTGGCCCATAGGGTTTCCAAGGAGTGCCTGGTGGATTTGAACTGCTGACCTTTTGGTTAGCAGCTATAGCACTTAACCAGTATGCCACCAGGGTTTCCAAGAAAACCCTATAGGGAAGATCTACTCTGTCACATGGGTTCACCATCGGTCAAAATCAACTTGACATCATCCAACAACAACAATTACTGATATAAATCTGTTAGTCACAGGGTTGCTATAAGGATTAAATGAAAAAAGTCATGTATAAAATTCACAAAGTAGGCACTGAATAAAGGTAATATTCTCCTTTTCCTTGAGAAACATGCTCACTAAAAGACAGGGACTGTAATAGTTATGGAAGCTTTATTTACAATAGCCCCTACTGGAAGCAACAAAAGACAGGCCAAAATGACCATCAGTAGTAGACTGAATTAAAAAAGAAATCATGGTATGTTCACATAGCATGAACAACTGCAGCTACAAAGACAAGGATAAATTTCAACGGCATAATGTTGAGTAACAGAAAATAATATGTATTATAGAGTTCTATTAACAGGAAACTTTAAAACAGGGAAAACTAATCTGTGGTGATGGAAGTCAGAAAGGGCTATCTTTTGGAGGGAATGTGGACTGGAAGGGGAAAGAGGGTTTCTCCTGGGATGCTGAAATGTTCTATATCTTCATCTGGGTGGTGGTTACACAGGGATATACCCTTTGCCGTTGACTCTATTCCAACTCATAATGACCCTATAAGACAGAATACAACTGCCCCATAGAGTTTCCGAGGAGTGCTTGGTGGATTCAAACTGCCGACCTTTTGGTTAGCAGCCATAACTTTTAACCACCATGCCACCACAGTTTCCCACCCAGGGATATACACAGATAAAAATTCATCAACGTATACGTTTTGCTTGGATTTGGGAAATAATATTGGAATCATTATCCTGTGTCCATGAGGATAGTGGACGTGACCCAGCTGGAGCTGGGCTCACAAGGACTCACAAGGACACATCAACTGGGCCCTGAGGTGTAAAGACAGTAGCTAAGACAATCCTGGAAAATATCTTTTAGGGAAGCTTTCACATAAGCAGATTATCAAAGAGAACACAAAAGACTTCCCACTTTTATCTTTTTCTATTAACATTTAGTGAATAAAAAATAAAAATAAAAAATTTGTTGGGCCAGTGAAGACCTCCTGTCTATGTTACTGAAACCTGTACCAATGATTTTTAAGAAAGGTAATTCAAAATGCAGGATTACAGTTTCTAGCCAATCTGTGAAAAGGTAAAGCTTTCAATGGTTTTGTACATTCGTAATGGTAATATATACTGATGACTCTGTAATGTTCCTTGGACTCAGGCAGACAAGGCAGTGGCAGCGTGCTTGTCCGCTTCCCACTTTTACCTTTTTGAATATATGCTGAACAAAACTTTCTTTTTGCTTTGCTAAACTTTATGATGTTTGTGACCCTACAACAGTTTTATGTAACTAATACTTCAATAAAAAAAGAAAAACTGCTTTCTTTGCTCTAGGAGCTGGATTTTACATAGCCATCAATTTAATTAGGAGGCCTGGTGGCAGGATGGTTAAGTGCTTGGCTGCTAACCAAATGGTGAGCAGTTGCACCTCCAAGAGAGAAAAGACCTGGTGATCTGCTCCCGTAAAGCTTATAGCCTAGGAAACCCTATGAGGCGGTTCTACTCTGTCCTATAGGGTCACTATGAATAGGAATCAACTCGACACACAGCAGCAACAATGTCAATTTTATATGTTAGGGAGGTTTCTAATTTGTATACCCTTTCCTGTGCATAGAATGTGCCAATAGCTGTCCACCTTACAGGCCACACAGTCAGTCTGACCCTGGTATGCCACCCCGCTTCAGAGTTGGCCTCGAGCTGACAGGCAGATTGTGAGGGTCATGCTCCATCCTCATTGACATTGACAGCTGGAGATGGCACAGCAGCAAAGCACTGAGAAAACGAGGCAGTGGACTGTGCTTCCCACCCTTAGGCTGCGAGGCACAAGCCCCGGCAACGGAGAGATTAAAAAGCCTCTCAATTTAAAGAGACAAGAGGGAGGGGAATGTGGGCTGCACAATTTATAAATAGACATTGCCCGAGGCTGCCTGATGGAGAAGTGATTGTTTAGTAAATCTTTCTCCTTTAGGGATCCCATTATCAGAGACCGTTTGAAAATACCACTTTTATTTTGTCTTCTGGAGGAGATCCTGGGTTTTATCAAGTCAGCCCTGTTGGATGCTATCTCTCCCTGACAGGTTTAGGGACAGGCCTTCAGCATTTTGAATCACCTTGACATGGAGCACAAAGATGATGATGATGATGATGATGAATCTTTTGCCAAATGGATGAGCAGCTTCTGGGGTCACAGCTGGACGGAGGAGGATGAGAGAAGACTCCGACTCCGGGAACGCCACCGATCACAAGCTGCTGGTTACAGGAAAACCTCCCTGCCCTGCCCTGTGAGTTCCTACCCCAAGGCCAGGGGAGAGGTGGGGGAGGGGAGGGGGTTTCTCAGAGATCGTTTTTTTTGGAAGAGTCCTTGGATACAAAGTTTTCTTTGGCTTAAAATCAGTGCTTCCAAACCTTTTTTTTTTTTTTTTTAATACCCTCAAAAGTCCCTTTTATCATTTTCTCTTATCCTTAAAGGGGCTTGATTTTCATCTATTAGGTAATGGTTTCTTTATTTTTAGTAACCTAAGATATCTTTGCAGCCCTGGTGGCCTAGTAATTAAGAGCTCAGGCTGCTAACCAAAAGGTCGGCAGGTCGAATCCATCAGCCACTCCTTGGAAACCCTATGGGTCGCTATGAGTTGGTATTGACTTGAAGGCAACGAGTTTTTTTTTCTTGTTGTTTTTTTTTGGGGGTTTAAGATACCTTTAACTGCCCCTCATAAGCCTGAGGTATGCTGTTAGCTGCTGTTAAGTCGGCCCGACTCATGGCGACCCCCTGTGTTACAGGGTGAAGCTGCTCTGTAGGGTTTTCTTGGCTGTGACCTTTACGGAGGGTGTTTGTCGGGCCTTTCTTCTGTGGACCCACTGGGTAGGTTTGAACTGCCAACCTTTGGGTTAGCCACTGATGGCAAACTGCTTGCACCACCTGGGTGATATAATTCAAACCAAAAGAAAAAAACTTGATATTATCATTAGTCTGTGAAAATGATTGCTGTGAATAAATGTGTGATTTCCATTAGACTTTTTGAAACACTGAAATTAGCACAACTATTTGGTGGACCTCTAGGGAAGCAGGGATCCTACCTAACAAATTACTACCTTTGATAAATTTAATATACTTTTTCTTCTCTGTTGCTATTTGGTTTCCTGAGTGGGGAGGGATGCAAAATTCTTTTGCCTTCAGCACTATTTTCCTATGGCTAGGCAGAGGACCCAGTGTCTAGGGAGCAAGGTGCTAGCAGGAAAGCTCTTGAGAGGGGAATGCGTGGGCCTGACCAGGTGTGGACTCGGCCGCAGGAACAGACAGCAGTTCTCGCTGCTCAACTGCAGCAGCTAGAAGGCTCCACAGTACATACTTAGGTCCTCTGCTTCAGAGTTACGCAGTGATAAGACAGCCTTTCTTTTTCTCAAGTCACCACTTAGAATTCCAGGCACTGGAAAGCAGTTCCCTAGCCCCCTGTATCTGCCGGCCTTGGAACGCTTACGTAAGTTTTGCTGTTGCTGTTAGGTTCCATACGGTCGGCTCAGACTCATGGTGACCTTGGATATAACAGAACAAAATGATGCCAGCCCAGTGCAATCTTCTTGATCGGTGAAATGTTTGAGTCCATTGTCGCAACTATTGTGTCAGTCCATCTCATTGAGGGTTTCCCTCATTTTCCCTGACCTACTTTACAAATAAGTTTTAGGGAAGTGTTAATTTCTTTCTTTCTCTCTGTCTCTCTTTTTTTTTTTTTTTTAGCTCCCGGGTCCCATAGTACAAAACATCTGTTAGACACATTTAAGTATGTAACCAAAACCAAACTCATTGCTGTTGAGTCAATTTGGACTCATAGAGACCCTACAGGACAGAGTAGAACTGCCCCATAAGGTTTTCAAGGAGCGGCTGCTGGATTTGAACTGCCAACCTCTTGGTTAGCAGCCAAACGCTTAACCACTGTGCCACCAGGGCCCCAAAGTATGTAAGGCAACCTCTTTTACTCCCAGAGATCAGCAAGTTTGAGGAATGAGACCTCTTTGAGACACAAATATTTGAAAATAGACCTCTTCCCAAATACACATTCAAGGACAAAGGGCAAGTTTCACCATCTCTTTAAGCTTTTATTTCCTGAAATGAAACATGAAGGGATTGGCCTGGATGCTCTCAGAGGGCCCTTCTAGCTCTAGCTTTCCATGGTTCTGTACAAAATAGACCAGTTCCGCTCTGTAACACCTGGGGTTGCCATGAGTTGGAATCAACTCAACAGCAATGGGCTTTTTTTATTAGTATAAAATAAAGACCAGATTATTGCAGTCTCATTTTAATCTTTTATGTTCCATCGAGTGAGGTGTCCATAGTGTGTGAACCAGTGTGACTAGTTTTATCACCCCAGTTTTCATATAATGAGAACCAGGCAGAAACAAAGAGAAAAACCATGATATTCTTCTATCTCCACAGCTCTTTGGAGTCACAGAAAATATGAAAACAAAAAAAGAAACATCATTTGCAATATACTGTTTCTTGAATAAATTTTAGCATCAACCAGATTTTTAAAAGTGAGATAATTCACCCAATTTAGAGACATCCACTTTTAGGTTGTAATGTTCTTCTTAAAATACTGAGAAATAGCAGACTTTGCTTTGGATAGCATTCCTAAGTGATGTCCACGTGACATCTCTTCTGCTCCTCCTTGCTGTAGAGCCTGTTCAGATTTCTCTGAGTCAACAATGAATTCCATAAGTATCAGAAAAAAATGCAGAAAGCATTTGTTTATTTAGGGAGACAAAACATGAGATAAAAATTACAACCTGACTGAATAGTGCAGAAAAAGAACCAGCACAGAACACCGATCAGAAGGCCCAGAGGAGGCATTAAGCAGAGTCCTGGAGGGTAGTTAGGGCGTCTGATTCTTCATTCTCTACTTACACAATGCTACATAATTATAAAGTAAATCTATACTCAATACTTAATTTTTCCTATTTCTAAAACATGCTCAAATTTTTCTCACTATAGAGATATGAGAACAATTAGGTTTCAGTTTTTCTGTGTTTTGGTTTAAGCTCAATGAAAAGAACTTCAAAAGAAAAGCATGTGCTTGTCTTTTTTTCTTCTCTCTCCCCTGCTCCAGTCCAAGGCTCTTTCCTCTCAACTCTTAGTAACCTACATCCATCACTACTACATGCCCCAGGACAGACCACTTCCTCCTTCTTGCCTATTTTGAATGCAGTTTCCAATACGGCTTTCTCAGCCTCATGATTCATGTGAAATCGTAGTAATGGAGCATTGACTCATTTAACATATTTGTTGAACACCTACTGTGTGCCAGTCACTGTTCAAGGTACTAGGAAACAGGGGAAAGGAGGACATACATGGCCCCCGCACTCACAGAACTTTCAGTATTAGTGGAAAAGACAAATTGGGCAGGAAAGAGCAAGTTATGACAAGAGGTACAACCTAGTCTTTCACAGAGAACCCTACTATTTGGCCAGACTCATTGTAATCTGAGGTTGCTGGTTTTAAGTGAATGAAGAAATCAGATTTTACTGTCCTGATGTCCTTGATGGAAAAATAATAAAGTAATATGAGTCTCTCTCATTATTGAGCTGGTGTGCCTTCTCTCCGCCATCACATGACTAGTGAATTTAAAGGTACAAAACCAAAGTAAAACGGCTTCCATTTCACTCATTTATTCTCCTTAGTGGAAGTTAATTTTTAATTCTGTTCAGCTTTCTAGTCATCTTCTCCTTCAGCATAACATGGCTGTCTTAGTGTTCTATGTAGAGCAGGCCTGGCAAACTTTCTGAGGAAGAATTTGAGTTCACTGACTAGGACTTTCCAGCTCTAAGGGGTCTTCTTCCATGCTCCGTGGTAACACAGTATGTCCTGCCTACATGGTATGATTTCAGAGGATAAAAAGTAAGCCTCTACACTTAAGGCTATTAAAAAAAAAAAAAAAAATTACCTTTTTCTCTTTATATTCTTCCTCTGTATTCTCAATATAAAGCAGTGCAAGACATTTTTGATTTTTATTCTTATCCTTGATTGACCTGAGGGTGGCTGCACACTCTCATTATTATAGTGCTCACTACAAGGGTGGGTGGGTGGGGCATAGCCCCCCAGGGGAGATCTCACAAACCTGGAGAGAGAGGGGATGTCCCTGCTTTGGGACTTGTTGCCCTAAAGTTTCATGAATCGCAGTAGCTTCTCGTATTTCAGATTATATTTGTGTTTAATTTCAGTAAGGGACAATGCCTTAATCCAAAAGAATAAAAGTAATGATAGAATTTAAGTCATCAGTAACAACTCTATAGGGAAACTTTTAGCATAACAGAGGCGTTGCTAGTAAAGGCAGCAAAGTGAAGAGGGTACGAGTGAGGGCTCTGGAGGTAGACTCCAGTGTCCTTCATTTACTAGTTGCAGAACTCTTGAGCTAGTTACTTCACCTCTCTGCCTCAGTGCTCCATGAGTACACGGGACTGAGGGTAATAGTGCCTCAGATGGGTATTGTGAAGATTCAATGAGTAGAGTGTATGAAGTGCTTAGGACAGCACCTGGTACCTAGTAAGTGCTCTCAATATCATTATTATTATTTTAGAAACACTGAAACTTGATTTTTTTTTTTCTGAATGCTTTCAGTTAATTCCTGCAAAGCTTCCAGAGTCTCTCATTTTCCCTTTTTTTCATTGTTTCTAGTTTCCCCTTCTCTTTTATGTTACAATGAGAAGATAGTTGGTTATTGTAATTTATATTGAAGATTGGCAAAAGGCATATCTTCATACCAAGAATAACCATCACTGGCAGTGGAGAACTAGTGGAGAAAATATTACTATAGAAGATGGAATTTAATGTCATTTGGGGTTATGATCTCTGAGGCATGTGGTTTAGATGGGCTTGGGTTGGCTACCTCAGCTTCTGTATGCATGAAACAAGCCCTTGAATTGCCCCCTAGGAGAAGGATCCTAGTGCCCTAGGCATGGAGTGTTGTAGGCTCCAAGGAGTTTCTTCTTATCGCTCTCCTCTGTTTATCTAGTTTATGATTCTGGTCTTGACAGTTCACAGTTCTGGAGGCTAGAATTCTGAAATGAAGGTTTCAGCAAGGCCATACTCTCTCTGACGGCTCTAGGGGAAGATTCTTCCTTTCCTCTTCCTAGTTCCTGATGGCTCCTGAAAATCCCTGGTGTTCTTTGCCTTGTAGATTTATCACTCCAGTTTCTACCTCTGTCTTCACATGGACTTCTTCCATCTATATCTGTCTCTGTCTCTTCTCCTCTTTGTGTAAGAACACCGCTCATATCAGGACACATTCTACTCCAGGATGACCTAATGGTAAACTGATAACATCTTTAAAGACCCTATTTCCAAACAAAGTCTCATTCACACATACCACCTGGGGGATAGGACTTCAGCATATCTTTTTTAAGAGACATAGTTCAATCTATAACACTACTGAATAAGCAAGATAAAAACCAAAAAGCATCCACAGAATTTGGTAAGATGGACACCAATATCTTAATCGTAAGTATTTGTGGGTACAAAAGCTAGAACGGAGTAGGTTGGGGTGTGGCGGAAATTGAGAGAGCAAGTGTCACAATTCTTTCAGGAAGTTTGGCTCCTCTGAACTCTTTGCCCTTTGATCATTTTCCAATTGAGATTTTAGCATTGGTGTCATTGCATTCCATGACTTCTATGTCTGTCTGTATGTGTGTAACATACACTTGTTTATTTTCAGAATATTTATTAAATATTAGTAATATGTAGCACACATATTTTTAGGTTTTTTGCCTACCTTTTAATTTTGTGTTGCTTTTGGTGACATCAGCTTTATTTTTATATAGTCAAATTAATTTTTTTCCACATGACTTATTCCATTTGCTTAGAAATTCCATCTCTTTACAAGAACCACATAAGTATTTACTTTGTATTATTTCTTAAATATTTATGGTTTCTTTTTTATTCAGAAATTTTAAAATTACTTTGGAATTTATTTTCAGATATCAATTTGAGGTTTAGAAAGCTTCATATATTGCTGTAATGATGGAGTAACACACTTTAGGAGAAAGGCCTTACTGATTACAAAGATAAACTTTCAGTTCAATATAAGATTTGTTTAGTCAGTAGCTTATGGACATTCTGTTTCTGTGCTAGTATTATACAATCTCTTTATATTGAATTTTTTTTCACTCTTTATTACCAGTTTCCTGAGCTTCCCAAAATTACATCATCTGACCACCATCCTAGGAGGCATTCTCATGAGGACCAGGAATTCTGGTGCCGTGCCCACATGAGGAATTCCAGGAAATGCTCGGGAGATGGGTCATTCAAGGAGCCACTGGAATCAAAAGGAAGATCTTATTCAAAAATTCAGGGAGTTTCGGAGTCCTTTGAACAGCAACTATGCTTTAGAACCAAACGCTCTGTCTCTTTGGTATGTAATAGAACTATTAAACATTTAAACCATTTGAGAAAAGAAAATCCAAAGATTCACGCTGCCCAAGTTTGAGGAGAACAAATCTAAATTCTCCTCATTTACCACTTCCTGGTGATGAGATCTTTGAAAAATGATACCCTGTTTAGGATAGCCCAGATACACATGGATTCTTTTTTTTTTTTTTAAATTGAAGACATCTGGTGCAGGAAGAATTCCTGGAGGACTTTACGAGTAATGTTTTTGTTACTGAGGTCTTCTAGTTCTTTGACCTAATTTCTTCACTCTCACTGTAATAATTGTGTCTAATTCTTTTTTGACCACTTGAAGAAGAGAAAAATTGCCGCTACTGCTCCTGTCCTTTGATATTTAGTTAATGATTGGGTTTTGTTTCCCTGCACCTTTAAAAAGCGTACAGAAGGAACTCTCTGGACATTATCTAATGAGTGTCCAGGAGTAGGTGTGGTCCATTTGTTCACGGTGACCTTGTGGAAGTCTAAGTAAAGCATGAAGTGAGATAGCATGAATGGAGAAGGAAGACTAGAAACTCCCTGATAATAAACTTGATACATAAAGTAATAAATTAGAGATAAAATAATCTGTGGGTGGCTTTTCAACTCCGCAAAGTGCTCACTGTGTGCCCTTGAGCAAGATACTTTTTTTTTTTGGTAAGTCTCTGGGTTTTTTGTTTTGTTTTGTTTTGCAAAATAGGAATAATAATATCCTGCTGCCTTGTAGTAGGAAGAGCAAATAATTAAACCTGGGTGTATTGACTGCTGGTCCTTGAGCTTTACTCTGTGACTGCACAGATAAAGACACTCAGGTGTTACCTGCATACCTGTCCATCTGGGCACAATGCCTTACCTAGAAACGGTGGCTGTTGGCACTACCACTATGCATCTTTGCCTCACAGGTGGTATCTCATTTTTCCTCAGAGTGACCCTGTGTGCATATGATTTCTCTTCAGTAGGATGCTGCTCTCTCCACCTGATCATAGGAGGAATAGGGAAGGAAGAGTTAGCGAACAGTTGTCACTGCTATCCCGAGTTCTTGTTTTGTCTTTTCTTTTTGCTGCTTGTTTTGACACGGTTCAGATTTAGAGAATTGTTGTAAGAATAGTGCAAAGAATTCCCATACACCATTCACCTGGATTCCCCCAAATGTTAACACATGTCTTAGCTACCTAGTGCTACTGTAACACAAATGCCTCAAATAAGTGGTTTTAAAGAACAGAAATTTGTTTTCTCACAGCTCTGGAAGCTAGAAGTCCAAATCAGGGTTTTGGCTGTGTCAACTCTTCCCTGCCTATAGCTCAGGCCATCCTGGTTCCTTGGTTTGTAGATGATCTTCACGTGTCATCTCTCTTCTGCAGTCTGTACTTGCTTCTGCGTCCAATCTGCTTGTTTTCTAACTCAGAAGTGATTAGGTTTAGGATACGCTCTGCACTTACATGGCCCCATTAATATAACAAAGAAAACCCTATTCCCAAATGGGATTACATCCACAGGTATAAGGATTAGGATTCTTACCTATATTTTGGGGGACAAAATTCAGTCCATTCAACGTGCTATCACATCTGCATGTGTTCTCTCTCCTCCTTTCCCTCTGTCTCTCTCTCCCATCTCCAAACAAGGACACAAGACATTCTCTTACATAACCACAGTACGATCATTAAACTCAGGAAATTAACATTGATACAACACTATTATCTAACCCATAGACCTTATTCATATTTGGTCACTTGTCCCAATAATATTCTTTTATAGAGAAATTCCAGATCAGGTATCATATCCAGTTTTCATGTCCCTTTAATCTATTTTAACCTGGAGCAATTCCTCGGACTTGCCTTATCTTTCACTGACTTTGTTTTTGAAGAGATTATTTGAGTTTGTCTGATATTTCCTCATGATTCAAATTATGAACATTTGGCAGGATTAAAACAGAAGAGAAAGAATTGCTGTTTTAAAACTGACATGTTGAAGTAAGTATATACCAATTTAGGAGACTAAACCCTGGTGGTGTAGTGGTTAAGAGCTACTGCTGCTAACCAAAAGGTCAGCAGTTCAAATCCACCAACTGCTTCTTGGAAACCCTATGGGGCAGTTCTACTCTGTCCTTTAGGGTCGCTATGAGTCGGAATCAACTCGACGGCAATGGGCTTGGCTTGGCTTGGGCTAAATCCTTCTAGAGTATAAATACATTAAAAAAAATTTTATTCTGAAAAATTTGCTAATGATTCTGGTGGCTTCACAATTCATAATCATATGTAACTTGCTTATATGACTTTAACCAATGGACCATTATGGATAGAAAAGAAACATTCTAGTTGTGAAAACACCTTAATACTCTGGAGTACCTAAATTTATCCCGGTAGCCAGAATCTTTCATAACTCCACTTGTAGGGCTGAGTTATGACCTTGATCCCCACTCACTGTTGTATATGCCCACTTGATAGACACACAGGTTCTCTCATGTTTAAGTGGGGAAAACATAATGATTTTACTTATTTGTCAGAGGCAAAGAGTCATGTGCAGGTTGGGTTTCCTCACACCGACTGTCTGCTGATACTCAATGTTTGAGTGGTGAAAAAATAGTGATTTTACTTATTTATTTTAAAAATATAGAAGCATAAATGGATACCATCACCACATTTATCAAGGCCATTCTTTTGTTGGCACTTAAATGATTCCTGAGAAAGACACTCCTTGACTATTGAAACTAAAGCAGCACCTGTTGCTCCCCAAATTATTCCCTATTATATCACCCTGTTTGTAGTTATCATGGATACTGTGGGTGATGCAAACACTGCCCAAAATTTGGCAGTTGAACACACACAGGGGAGCATTGGGAGGCAGGCTTGGTGATCTTTCTAAAGGTCACAGTCTTCACAACCCTCTGGAGCAGTTCTATTCTGCACACGTGAGGTCCCCATGAATTGGAACTGACTCAACAGCAAATAACAACAATAGTTATCATAGCACCTATCACTCTGTTATTTCCGTGTTTCTTTTTAGGTTTATTTATTGATTGTTTCCCTCCAGCAAGGTGTCAGATCTCAAAAGTAGAGTTTCTGTTCTTTAGCGCTGTGTCGTCCGGCCCTGGAATAGTACGTGCTCCATAAATAAATGAAAAATGTGACTGTCTCGGCAACCCATTGAGGAATGTAAATTTGGTTAGTGGCACAGTGGTTAAGCCACTCAGCTGCTGACAGGTTGGTGATTTGAACTCACCAGCCATTCTTAGGGAGAAAGATGTGGCAGCCTGCTTCTGCAAAAGACTACAGCTTTGGGAACCCTATGGGGCAGTTCTGCTCTGTCCTATAGGATCGCTATGAGTCGGAATCAACTCAATGGCAATGGGTTTGGTTTTGTTGGTTTTGGTCATTCCTCAAAGTCATTCTTTACACAGTCCAAACCCAAAAAACCAAACCCAGTGCCGTCGAGTCAATTCCAACTCATAGCAACACTATAGGACAGAGTAGAACTGCCCCATAGAGTTTCCACGGAGCACCCGGTGGACTCGAACAGCCACAGCTCTTAAACACTGTGCCACCAGGGTTTCCACAGTCCTTGTACTAAAATTTAGTGTACACCCTATTATGAATGCAATTTCAGGGAGTGGATATCAGCGAGGTTAGGTTCATTCCATATGTGATCTCACTTGCCGCTTTTCGAAAAGCACCAGGAGGCTATGAATGTTACCATGCTGTGAAATCACGTTCGTCAGCGAGTTTCCTTACATAGGCTGCTGATGCTTAAGCACCTTCCTTCCTCGTCTTTATGACTAAAACCTTTAGCAACACCCTTCGATTTAATGCTAATTTATTACCAGAAACTAAGAAGTGGGATCTACTGAGCAACCAGAGCTTTCTTCTTCTATGAATATTCAGAGAAATGTGGAGCTTTGTTAGCTGTCGGTGTGTTTCTGCATATGGGGTAAAGAATTTAGCTTTACCCGAAGTAAGATGGTGGTAAAGTGGTTAAGAGCTTGGCTGCTAACCAAAAGGTCAGCAGCTCGAATCCACCAGCTGCTCCTTGGAAACCCTATGGGGCAGTTCTACCCTGCCCTATAGGGTCACTACGAGTTGGAATTGACTTGATGCGAAGGGTAAAGTAAGATGAACTTTGCCCTTGGTTCCTAGGAAAAAACCCTGGGAGTAACTGGGTGCCTTGGTCTGAGGCTTCCAGGCCACACCTGAGGATTTGTGCTGGCAAGTAGGGGCTGGCCAGACCAGAAAAGACTTATTTGTGAGGCCGATATCAGCTAGCCTCAGGAACATGATATAGGCTCTCATGTAGCACTGGCTGATAGAAGTTCGGAACACAAAGGCTCATGGAGCTTCCTGGTTGGTGAAAGATATTCATGTATCTGAGAGGACAGCGCATTCTTTGAGACACGGAAGCTTCATGTTGGAAGCCCTCCTAGACCTTGCCTGTGTGTCTCTTCCTTATCATGACCCTGAATTCTGTCCTTTTGCTATATTAACCTATAATAGTAAGTATAGTACTGTCCGTGAATCTGTGAGTCATTCCAGTGGGTTATCAAATCCAAAGTAGAAGGACAAGCCAGCCAATGAAAGTGAAGGTGTCATGTGGACTCCCAAACTTGTGGCTAGTGGCAGTCTGAAGGATGGTGTCCTTTTAACCTGCCTTAGCTCTGGGTGGCTAGGGTCAGAGAGAGAGAGTACTGTAGGGGTGGCTGGTGTCAGAAATGACTGAGATGCGGGAAAGTGGGGACTAGATCAACCTCCACATTTTGGGGATTGGATACATGCTGATTCTTATCCATGAAGTTACTCACGAACTATCCTTTTTTGATCCTTCTCTTTCAGGGACCTGAAAGTAGAAAGGAGAGAGATGAAAGAGAGTGCCTGAGGATGGAGATAAGAGCCTGTAAGAAAGTGGAGGAAAGAAGAGGCTCTAAGAAGGAAGATCACGGAGAGGCATACATGCCCCCGCTGGTTGAAAAAGGGCCTGAATAGTACTTTGTTTCCACATCATGACTACAGATGCCATCTTGTGTTTTGAGCCCTACCACACAATGCTGGGAGCTAGGGATGGTAGCTGTACAAGGGTGTCTGCAGGTGCTGACTGACAGAAGTGGGTGGTTGGTATGATTACTGCTCATGATGACTTACGTCATACTCCAACTGCTCTGACATCTTAGTCAAGAGTCTAATCTGCTTTGTTGCCCTTTTATGGGAATACAAAGAATCAGAAGTATTTTAATAGAATAAAATTATTCTTGAGAACGTAAAGAAAAATATTTAAAGAGCCAACCCACACATCTTCGCCAACCTTTCTTCCACGTCAACCTCCCAGATAATCTTAAATAAACGTCATTGGTATGACTCTAAGTTTACTTCCTTATTAGAAATAATTATGTGAGTATATGTAATGGCCAGTATTTAATGAGAACTAGCAATTAACATGCCAAGTACTATGCTGAGTGTTTGAATGCATTATCTGAAATAATCCTCACCACTTTGAGGTGGGCCCTATTATTCTCTTCGCTTTCTAGATGAGGAAACTGAAGTTTAGAAAGGTTTAGTAATTCACACGCGTGTAGTGGCAGAGTTTAGGGACCAAGCCCAGTTTGTTCTGACTCCAGGGCTCATGCTCCTAACCTGAGGCAGGACCCTAGTTTCCTTTTAGAAATGGGTCCTAAGTATGTGTGTGATGTGCATGTGAGTGAGAAGTGCAGAGTTGAGGTAGGTTATGATTTTGATTCCATGTGTGAAAACTAATTTTCTGAGGTCAGCTTTAAGCTCTGGGGCTTTGATTTATGAGGCCATACTGTATCTGTTTTTTTCTCCCTGGAAGAAAAGGCACTAGCACTCTGTAATACTCTCCCTATTTATTATGTTTCTCTTTTTCGGGTCTTCAAATGCCCAATGGCAGCTAGATTCTCCATTTTGTGATGAAGACTATTCCCCCCAAACTACTACTCATAACTAATACTGAAATTTACTGCTTATACAAGACACAAACTCATTTTCATATAATAATAGAAAGAAGAAGGAAAGGGGAAAGAAAAAAGGAAGAGGAAAACAATGAAAGAAAAGTAAAATTTTGATGATCATTGATTGACTTGCATTCTTTCAATTTTTGTACAACTTTGCCTTCATCTGCTACACATTGACACTTTCTTGTAGCCTTTTTTTTTTTTTATTGTGCTTTAGGTGAAAGTTTACAGTGAAAATTAGTTTCTTATTCAAACATTTATACACGAATTGTTCTGTGACATTGTTCGCAATCCGCACAATGTGTCAGCACTCTCCTTCTTTCCACCCTGGGTTCCCGTTTTCATTCGTCCAGCTTACCTGTCCCTTCCTGACTTCTCACCTTTGTTTGCGGGCAGGTGTTACCCATTTGGTGTCGTATGCTTGATTGAGCTGAGATGCATGTTCCTCACATGTATTATTGTTTGCTTTATAGGCCTGTCTAACCTTTGGCTGAAAGGTGGACTATGGGGTTGGTTTCAGTTCTGAGTTAGCAGGGTGTCAGGTGGCCATGGATTTGGGGGTTCCTCTAGTCTCTGACCAGTAAGCCTGGTCTTTTTTTGGGAATTTGAATTTTGTTCTACACTTTTCTTTCCAGACCCACTATTGTGATCCCTATCAGTGATTGGTGGTGGTAGCCTGGCACCATCTAGTTCTTCTGGGCTCAGGCTGGTGGAGGCTGTGGTTCATGTGGGCTATTAGTCTTTTGAACTAATATTTTCCTTATGTCTTTGGTTTTCTTCATTCCCCTTTGCTCTGGATGTAACGGGACCAATAGATGTATCTTAGATGGCCTCTTGCAAGCTTTTAAGACCCCATACGATACTCACCAAAGTAGGATATAGAATATTTTCTTTATGAACTAGGTTATACCAATTGACCTAGATGTTTCCCCAGACACACAGCATTTTTTATGCAGCATGATGTTTTTTCGTACATGTCAAGGAAGGTGACATTTGCTTGTTAGTTGCCATCATTGTAGGGGAGGGCTGGGCCTAACCTGCATTCTAGGTTTCCATCTGGCTGCAGTAGTGGGGAAAACAGTCATTTCCCCACCCCTGCTTTGAATACTTTACAGTTCTGGCAACAAAGTCTCAGATTTGGGGCAGTTCGCTCACTCGTGCTGGTCCCTACAGAAAGGTGAGAAGTAGAGGTAGGAGGTTAGTGGCCCACCCATAGGAAGGGGAGAAATCTAGACTGATTTCGCTCAGCCCAGTGATAGCTTGGTGGTTAAGAGTTCAGGCTGTTAACCAAAAATGTCAGCCGTTTAAATCCACCAGCCACTTCTTGGAAACCCTATAGGGCAGTTCTACTCTGTCCTATAGGGCCGCTATGAGTTGGAATTGACTGGAAGGCAATGGGTTTGGTTTGGTTTTTTGTTTAGTGGATGGATGGCTGAGCCAGTAGCCATCTCCTACTCCTGCAAAGGTTCTTCCCCTCCCTAAACCCCAGAATGGGAGCACCTGGAAAAACACTGATTAGGAATTTTGTAATATATTTATCAAACTGGAAGTAAGTCTATTTTCAACACACTTTCAGGGCCACAGTACATAGGAGGGTGGGAGTCTAAGCTGCATGAAAATGAAGCCACAAAACAGAGTTGCTCCTGTACTTTAGAATCAGGGATTAATATGGACATAATGCCACTGTTATGAAACTATCCTTCGTTAACACTTCAACTTCAAAAACAATGATTTGAACTTTCTTTAGCTAAACCTGGACTAGTTTCTCTACCTTTTATTATTTTTATCATATATTTCTTTTTCACTGTTTAAAGGGCTATTTATTGTCTTTTTTCATATCACAAAACAATGCTTGCTCGTAGTAAAAAACACAGACAAAGAGTAAAAGTTAAAAGCCTATTATTTTACCTATTCAGAGGTAAATATGGTTAGTACTTTGGTGTTTGTCCTCCTAAAATATTATCTGTGTGCATGCACACATACTTAACACATAAAACACTTTATTTTTAGATGTGAGCTCATTTCACTTAACAACATATCATTAACATCTTTCCAAGTCAATAAAATAGTCTATTGCATAATTTTAATGCCTCCTTTCCAACAGCCTTTAAACATGGTTGAGTCCCTTCCACCTTAAAAACTTTCCTCCCTCAGAATATACCGGTAGGTGCCATGCTCGATACCCAATAGCTGTAATTGCCTAGCTTTCCTTTCACAGAAAACTTCTTGAAGAGTTTCCTACAGTTCCTCCTCAATTTTCAGTCTACTGCAATTTGACTTCTATCCCTAATCTCTATGGGAATTGTTCTCACCAACGTAACTGTTGTGGGTTCAATTTTGTCCCCTGCCCCCTCACACTCCCCCCCCCAAAATTATGTCAAAGTCCCAACTCCTGTACCTGTAAATATGACCCTGCTTGAAAAATGTGGATTTTCTTGTTATGTTAATGAGGTCATGCCCTAGTAGGAAGGGTTGTAAACTTAATTCCTCCTGAGTGGTGTCTTATAGAAAGAGCAGAAGAGACACACACACGAAAGGGAAGACATCATGTGAAGACAAAGGCAATGAATCTACAAGCCCTGGAACACCAACAATCGCTAGCAACTACTAGGAGCTGAAAGAAATAAAGAAGGATATTTCCCTAGAGCCCAATGCCCTGAATGTGGACTTCAGGACTGTAAAGAAAAATAAATTTCTGTTCTTTAAAGCCACCCACTTGGATTTTTTGATACAGCAGCATTAGCAAACTAAGGCAGTCACCCATGACCTTCTTATGGTCAAACTCTATAAAAATATCTACTTACTTGACTTAAGGCTCATACACGAGACTGTCCCTGGATGTATAACCACTTGCAGTTTCACAGACACCTTAAACTCATAAAAGTAAACTATTATATTCTGCCCTGCCCGCTCCTAACCTAGATATCCTTCATCCTGTGTTCCCACCTTCAGTGAGTGGTAGCATCACTTACCAGTTGCTCAAGCAAGAGCCTGGTTGGGCGTCATGTCATCTTGAACTTGTCTCATTCTCCTCAACCAAGCACCATATTTATAAGCTTCACTATGCCAATTTCTTTTACATATTGTGAAAAATAAAAAAAATAGCATAGCATGCTTGCAGAAAATACTTCATGCAAGGAGGGAGTGGTTGGTAACCAAAAGAAGAAGGGACCTGTTGTTTGCCTAAAAATATGGTAACTATCAACTTCTGCCCCTATGTGTCTGTCAGTTTGTCATACTGTGGGGGCTAGCGCATTGGTGTGATGCTGGAAGCTATGCCACCAGTATTCAGATACCAGCAGGGTCACCCATGGAGGACAGGTTTCAGCTGAGCTTCCAGACTAAGACAGACTAAGAAGAAGGACCTGGCAGTCTACTTCTGAAAAGCATTAGCCAGTGAAAACCTTATGAGTAGCAGTGGACCATTGTCTGATATAATGCTGGAAGACGAGTCCCCTGGGTTGGAAGGCACTCGAAAGATGACTGGGGAAGAGCTGCCTCCTCAAAGTAGAGTCGACCTTAATGACATGGATGGACTAAAGCTTTTGGGAACTTCACTGGCCGATATGGCACAACTCAAAATGAGAAGAAATGGTTGCAAACATCCATTAATAATTGGAACCTGGAATGTATGAAGTACGAATCTAGAAAAATTGGAAATTGTCAAAAATGAAATGGAATGCATAGGCATCAATATCCTAGGCATTAGTGTGCAGAAATGGACTGGTATTGGCCATTTTGAATCGGACAATCATATAGTCTACTATATTGGGAATGACTACTTGAAGAGGAATGGTGTTGCATTCATCGTCAAAAAGAACGTTTCAAGATCTATCTTGAAGTATAGCACTGTCAGTGATAGGATAATATCCATACGCCTACAAGGAAGACCAGTTAATATGACTATTATTCAAATTTACGCACCAACCACTAGGGCCAAAGATTAAGAAATAGAAGATTTTTATCAGCTGCTGCAGTCTGAAATTGATCAAACATGCAATCAAGATGCATTGATAATTACTGCTGATTGGAATGTGAAAATTGGAAACGAAGAAGGATCTGTAGTTGGAAAATATGGCCTTGGTGATAGAAACAATGCTGGAGATAGAATGATAGAATTTTGCAAGAACAATGACTTCTTCATTGCAAATACCTTTTTTTACCCAGCATAAACAGCGACTATACACATGGACCTCGCCAGATGGAACACACAGAAATCAAATTGACTACATCTGTGGAAAGAGACGATGGAAAAGCTCAATATCATCAGTTAGAACAAGGCCAGGGGCTGACTGGGAACAGACCATCAATTGCTCATATGCAAGTTCAAGCTGAAACGGAAGAAAATCAGAGCAAGTCCACAAGAGCCAAAATATGACCTTGAGTACATCCCACTTGAATTTAGAGACCATCTGAAGAACAGATTTGACACCTAGAACACTGATGACCGAAGACAAGACAAGTTGTGGAATGACATCAAGAACATTATACATGAAGAAAGCAAGAGGTCATTAAAAAGATAGGAAAGAAAGAAAAGACCAAGATGGATGTCAGAGGAGGCTCTGAAACTTGCTCTCAAACGTCGAACAGCTACAGTAAAAGGAAGAATTGATGAAGTAAAAGAACTGAACAGAAGTTTTCAAAGGGCGTCTTGAAAAGACAAAGTAAAGTATTATAATGACATGTGCAAAGAGCTGGAGATGGAAAACCAAAAGGCAAGAACACGCTTGGTGTTTCTCAAGCTGAAAGAACTGAAGAAAAAATTCAAGCCTTGAGTTACAATAGTGAAGGATTCTATGGGGAAAATATTAAACGACTCAGGAAGCATCAAAAGAAGATGGAAGGAATACATGGAGTCATTATACCAAAAAGAATTAGTCAGTGTTCAACCATTTCAAGAGGTGGCATATGATCAGGAACCAATGGTACAGAGGGAAGAAGCCCAAGCTGCTCTGAAGGCGTTGGTGAAAAACAAGGCTCCAGGAATTGATGGAATATCATTTGAGATGTTTCAACAAATAGACGCAGCACTGCAGGTGCTCACTCGTCTATGCCAAGAAATATGGAAGACAGCTCCCTTGCCAACTGAGTGGAAGAGATCCATATTTATGCCTATTCCCAAGAAAGGTGATCCAACAGAATGTGGAAATTATAGAACAATATCATTAATATCTCACACAAGCAAAATTTTGCTGAGGATCACTCAAAAACGGCTTCAGCAGTATATTGACAGGGAACTGCCAGAAATTCAGGCCAGTTTCAGAAGAGGACGTGGAACTAGAGATATCATTGCTGATGTCAGATGGATCCTGGCTGAAAGCAGAGAATACCAGAAGGATGTTTATCTGTGTTTTATTGACTATGCAAAGGCATTCGACTGTGTGGATCATAACAAATTATGGATAACATTGTGAAGAAAGGGAATTCCAGAACACTTAATTGTGCTCATGAGGAACCTTTACATCAATCAAGAGGCAGTTGTTCGGACAGAGCAAGGGGATACTGATTGGTTTAAAGTCAGGAAAGGTGTGCGTCAGGGTTGTATTCTTTCACCATACCTATTCAAGCTGTATTCTGAGCAAATAATATAAGAAGCTGGACTAGATGAAGAAGAGCAGGGCATCAGGATGGGAGGAAGACTCATTAACAACCTGTGTTATGCAAATGACACAACCTTGCTTGCTGAAAGTGAAGTGGACTTGAAGCACTTACTAATGAAAATCAAAGACCACAGCCTTCAGTATGGACTGCACCTGAACATAAAGAAAACAAAAATCCTCACAACTGGACCAATGAGCAACATCATGATAAAGGGAGAAAAGATTGAAGTTGTGAAAGATTTCATTTTACTTGGTTCCACAATCAACAGCCATGGAAGCAGCAGTCAAGAAATCAAAAGACACATTGCATTGGGTAAATCTGCTGTAAAGAATCTCTTTAAAGTGTTGAAAAGCAAAGATGTCACCTTGAAGACTAAGGTGCACCTGACCCAAGCCATGTTATTTTCAATTGCATCATATGCATGTGAAAGCTGGACAATGAATAAGGAAGACCAAAGAAAAATTGCGATGTTGGCGAAGAATATTGAATATACCATGGACTGCCAAAAGAACGAACAAATCTCTCTTAGAAGAGGTACAACCAAAATGCTCCTTAGAAGCAAGAATGGTGAGACGGCGTCTTACATACTTTGGACATGTTGTCAGGAGGGATTGGTCCCTGAAGAAGTACATCATACTTGGCAGAGTACAAGGTCAGCGGAAAAGAGGAAGACCCTCAACGAGGTGGATTGACACAGTGGCTGCAACAATGAGCTCAAGCATAACAACGATTGTAAGGGTGGCTCAGGACCGGGCAGTATTTTGTTCTGTTGTGCATAGGGTAGCTATGAGTTGGAGCTGACTTGAAGGCACCTAACAATAACAACAATCAACTTCTGCCTGTTTTGGCGTGGAGCCTTGATGGCCCAGTGGTTTAAGAGCTTAGCTGCTAACAAAGAGGTTGTCAGTTCAAATCCACCAGCCACTCCTTGGAAACCCTGTAAGGCAGTTCTACCCTGACCTATAGGGTTGCTATGAGTCGCAGTGGACTCCTTGACAATGGGTTTGGTTTGGGCCTATTCTGGCATCTAACAAATTCTCTCATTCTCAGTACTGCTACCCAGTTTCATACCACCTTTATGTCTCAATTTGATTCCATCAACGACAATAAAAAACCATTGCCATTCAATTGATTCTGACTCACAGTGACCCTGTAGGACAGAGTAGGACTGCACCATATAGTTTCCAAGGCTGTAATATTTATGGAAGCAGACCGCCACATCTTTCTCCCTTAGTGTGGCTGTTGGGTTCAAGCCACCAACCTTTTCTTTGGCAGCTGATTGATTGCTTAACCGGGGCTATTAGTTTAACCACATTGCTGCTAGAAGGATTATGGTAAAACGCAAATCTCATGATTTTATTCCTTGCTTAAAGCCTTCAGTGATTCCTTGTTGATTTGAGGAAAATTTTCTTGGTCCTTATGGTGGCTTTTAAGACCTTACATGATCTGGAGCTGTGCTGTCCAATATGGTAGCCATGTGGCCACTGAACACTTGAAATATAGCCACTTCAAATTGAGATGTGCTTCAGATGTAAAATGCATGCTAGGTTTCAAAGACTTAGTACAAAAAAATTATAAAATATTTAGTTAACAATTTTTTATGTTGACTACATGTTGAAACGATAACATTTTGGATATACTACATTAAATAAAATATTATTAAAATTTATTTCAACTATTTCTTTTTCCTTTTTTTTTTTAATTAATTTTTATTAAGCTTCAAGTGAACATTTACCATTCCAATCAGTCTGTCACATGTAGGTTTACATACATCTTACTCCCTTCTCCCATTTGCTCTCCCCCTATTGAGTCAGCCCTTACAGTCTCTCGTTTCGTGCCAATTTTGCCATCTTCCCTCTCTCTCTATCTTCCCATCCCCCCTCCAGTCAAGAGTTGCCAACACACTCTCCAGTGTCCACCTGATTTAATTAGCTCTCTCTTCATCGGCATCTCTCTCCCCCCCACTGACCAGTCCTTTTCAGGCCTGATGATTTGTCTTCGGGGATGGTTCCTGTCCTGTGTCATCAGACGTTCTGGGGAGCATTGTCTCTGGGATTCCTCTAGTCTCAATCATACCATTAGGTATGTTCTTTTCATGAGAATTTGGGGTCTGTATCCCATTGGTCTCCTGCTCCCTCAGGAGTTGTCTGTTGTGTTCCCTGACAGGGCGGACATCGATTGTGGCCGGGCACCAACTAGTTCTTCTGGTCTCAGGATAATGTAGGTCTCTGGTTCATGTGGCCCTTTCTGTCTCTTGGGTTCTTAGTTGTCGTGTGACCTTGGTGTTCTTCCTTTGCCTTTGCTCCAGGTGGGTTGAGACCAATTGATGTATCTTAGATGGCCGCTTGTTGGCATTTAGGACCCCAGGCGCCACAATTCAAAGTGGGATGCAGAATGTTTTCATAATAGAATTATTTTGCCCGTTGACTTAGAAGTCCCCTCAAACCAAGTTCCCCAGACCCCAGCCCCTGCTCCGCTGACCTTTGAAGCTTTCATTTTATCCCGGAAACCTCTTTGCTTTTAGTCCAGTCCAATTAGGCTGACCTTCCTTGTATTGAGTGTTGTCTTTCCCTTCACCCAAAGCAGTTCTTATCTACAGATTGATCAATAAAAAGCCCTCTCCCTCCCTCCCTCCCTCCCTCCCCCCTTTGTAACCACAAAAGTACGTATTCTTCTCTGTTTTTTCTATTTCTCAAGATCTTATAATAGTGGTCTTATACAATATTTGTCCTTTTGCAACTGACTCATTTCCCTCAGCATAATGCCTTCCAGATTCCTCCATGTTATGAAATGTTTCAGAGATTCGTCACTGTTCTTTATCGATGCGTAGTATTCCATTGTGTGAATATACCACAATTTTTTACCCATTCATCCGTTGACGGACATCTTGGTTGCTTCCAGCTTTTTGCTATTGTAAACAGAGCTGCAATGAACATGGGTGTGCATATATCTGTTTGTGTGAAGGCTCTTGTATTTCTAGGGTATATTCCGAGGAGTGGGATTTCTGGGTTGTATGGTAGTTCTGTTTCTAACTGTTTAAGATAACGCCAGATGGATTTCCAAAGTGGTTGTAGCATTTTACAATCCCACCAGCAGTGTATGAGAGTTCCAATCTCTCCGCAGCCTCTCCAAAATTTATTATTTTGTGTTTTTTGGATTAATGCCAGTCTAGTTGGTGTGAGATGGAATCTCATCGTAGTTTTAATTTGCATTTCTCTAATGGCTAATGATCGGGAGCATTTTCTCATGTATCTGTTGGCTGCCTGAATATCTTCTTTAGTGAAATGTGTGTTCATCTCCTTTGCCCACTTCTTGATTGGGTTGTTTGTCTTTTTGTGGTTGAGTTTTGACAGAATCATGTAGATTTTAGAGATCAGACGCTGGTCTGAGATGTTATAGCTGAATATTCTTTCCCAGTCTGTAGGTGGTCTTTTTACTCTTTTGGTGAAGTCTTTAGATGAGCATAGGTGTTTGATTTTTAGGAGCTCCCAGTTATCTGGTTTCTCGTCATCATTTTTGGTAATGTTTTGTATTCTGTTTATGCCCTGTATTAGGGCTCCTAGGGTTGATCCTATTTTTTTTTCCATGATCTTTATCGTTTTAGCCTTTATGTTTAGGTCTTTAATCCACTTGGAGTTAGTTTTTGTGCATGGTGTGAGGTATGGGTCCTGTTTCATTCTTTTGCAAATGGATATCCAGGTATGCCAGCACCATTTGTTAAAAAGGCTATCATTTCCCCAATTGACTGACACTGGTCCTTTGTCAAAGATCAGCTGCTCATACGTGGATGGATTTATATCTGGGTTCTCAATTCTGTTCCATTGGTCTATGTGCCTGTTGTTGTACCAGTACCAGGCTGTTTTGACTACTGTAGCTGTATAATAGGTTCTGAAATCAGGTAGAGTGAGGCCTCCCACTTTCTTCTTCTTTTTCAGTAATATTTTGCTTATCTGGGGGTTCTTTCCCTTCCATATGAAATTAGTAATTTGTTTCTCTATCCCCTTAAAGTATGACATTGGTATTTGGATTGGAAGTGCGTTATATGTATAGATGGCTTTTGGTAGAATAGACATTTTTACTATGTTAAGTCTTCCTATCCATGAGCAGGGTATGTTCTTCCACTTAAGTATGTCCTTTTGAATTTCTTGTAGCAGAGTTTTATAGTTTTCTTTGTACAGGTCTTTTACATCCTTGGTAGGATTTATTCCTAAGTATTTTATCTTCTTGGGGGCTACTGTGAATGGTATTGCTTTGGTTATTTCCTCTTCAGTGTTCTTTTTGTTGATGTAGAGGAATCCAAGTGATTTTTGTATGTTTATTTTATATCCTGAGACACTTCCAAACTCTTCTATTAGTTTCAGTAGTTTTCTGGAGGATTCCTTAGGGTTTTCCGTGTATACGATCATGTCATCTGCAAATAGTGATAGCTTTACTTCCTCCTTACCAATCTGGATACCCTTTATTTCTTTGTCTAGCCTAATTGCCCTGGCTAGGACTTCAAGTACGATGTTGAATAAGAGCGGTGATAAAGGGCATCCTTGTCTGGTTCCCGTTCTCAAGGGAAATGCTTTCAGGTTCTCTCCATTTAGAGTGATACTGGCTGTTGGCTTTGCATAGATGTCCTTTATTATGTTGAGGAATTTTCCTTCAATTCCTATTTTGGTAAGAGTTTTTATCATAAATGGGTGTTGAACTTTGTCAAATGCCTTTTCTGCATCTCTTGATAAGATCATGTGGTTTTTATCTTTTGTTTTATTTATGTGATGGATTACATTAATGGTTTTTCTGATATTAAACCAGCCTTGCATACCTGGTATAAATCCCACTTGATCAGGGTGAATTATTTTTTTGATGTGTTGTTGGATTCTATTGGCTAGAATTTTGTTGAGGATTTTTGCATCTATGTTCATGAGGGATATAGGTCTAAAATTTTCTTTTTTTGTAATGTCTTTACCTGGTTTTGGTATCAGGGAGATGGTAGCTTCATAAAATGAGTTGGGTAGTATTCCATCTTTTTCTATGCTTTGAAATACCTTCAATAGTAATGGTGTTAAGTCTTCTCTGAAGGTTTGGTAGAACTCTGCAGTGTAGCCGTCTGGGCCAGGACTTTTTTTTGTTGGAAGTTTTTTGATTACTGTTTCAATCTCTTTTTTTGTTATGGGTCTATTTAGTTGTTCTACTTCTGAATGTGTTAGTTTAGGTAGGTAGTATCGTTCCAAGAATTTATCCATTTCTTCTAGGTTTTCAAATTTGTTAGAGTACAATTTTACGTAGTAATCTGAAATGATTCTTTTAATTTCATTTGGTTCTGTTGTGATGTGGTCCTTCTCGTTTCTTATTCGGGTTATTTGTTTCCTTTCCTGTTTTTCTTTAGTCAGTCCAGCCAACGGTTTATCAATTTTGTTAATTTTTTCAAAGAACCAGCTTTTGGCTTTGTTAATTCTTTCAATTGTTTTTCTGTTCTCTAATTCATTTAGTTCAGCTCTAATTTTTATTATTTGTTTTCTTCTGGTGCCTGATGGGTTCTTTTGTTGCTCACTTTCTATTTGTTCAAGTTGTTGGGACAGTTCTCTGATTTTGGTTCTTTCTTCTTTTTGTATGTGTGCATTTATCGATACAAACTGGCCTCTGAGCACTGCTTTTGCTGTGTCCCAGAGGTTTTGATAGGAAGTATTTTCATTCTCGTTGCTTTCTAAGAATTTCCTTATTCCCTCCTTGATGTCTTCTATAACCCAGTCTTTTTTCAGCAGGGTATTGTTCATTTTCCAAGTATTTGATTTCTTTTTCCTAGTTTTTCTGTTATTGATTTCTAGCTTCATTGCCTTGTGGTCTGAGAAGATGCTTTGTAATATTTCAATGTTTTGGATTCTGCAAAAATTTGTTTTATGACCTAATATGTGGTCTATTCTAGAGAATGTTCCATGTGCACTAGAAAAAAAAGTATATTTTGCAGCAGTTGGGTGGAGAGTTCTGTATAAGTCAATGAGGTCAAGTTGGTTGATTGTTGTAAGTAGGTCTTCTGTGTCTCTATTGAGCTTCTTACTGGATGTCCTGTCCTTCTCTGAAAGTGGTGTGTTGAAATCTCCTACTATAAATGTGGAGGTGTCTATCTCACTTTTCAATTCTGTTAAAATTTGATTTATGTATCTTGCAGCCCTGTCATTGGGTGCTTAAATATTTAATATGGTTATGTCTTCCTGATCAATTGTCCCTTTTATCATTATATAGTGTCCTTCTTTATCTTTTGTGGCGGATTTAAGTCTAAAGTCTATTTTGTCAGAAATTAATATTGCTACTCCTCTTCTTTTTTGCTTATTGTTTGCTTGATATATTTTTTTCCATCCTTTGAGTTTTAGTTTGTTTGTGTCTCTAAGTCTAAGGTGTGTCTCTTGTAGGCAGCATATAGATGGATCGTTTTTCTTTATCCAGTCTGTGACTCTCTGTCTCTATATTGGTGCATTTAGTCCATTTACATTCAGCGTAATTATAGATAAATAAGTTTTTAGTGCTGTCATTTTGATGCCTTTTCATGTGTGTTGTTGGCCATTTCATTTTTCCACATGCTTTTTTGTGCAGAGACGTTTTTCTTAGTAGCTTGTGAGATCCTCATTTTCATAATGTTTAACTTTGTGTTTGTTGAGTCGTTACGTTTTTCTTGGTTTTTCTTGAGTTATGGAATTGATATTCCTTTTTGTGGTTACCTTGTTATTTACCCCTATTTTTCTAATTAAAAACCTAACTTTTATCCTTCTATATCGCCTTGTATCCCTCTCCATCTGGCAGTTCAATGCCTCCTATATTTAGTCCCTCTTTTTGATTATTGTGATCGTTTATCTATTGATTTCCAGTTATGTGTATTAATTTGTTTATTTATTTATTTATTAGAATTAGTCTTAATTTGTTTGTTTTTGTGCTTTCCCTATTTGAGTTGCGTTGATATCAGGACGTTCTGTTTTGTGACCTTGTATTGTGCTGGTACCTGATATTATTGGTCATCAGGCCAAACAATCTCCTTTAGCACTTCTTGCAGTCTTGGTTTAGTTTTTGCAAATTCTCTAAACTTGTGTTTATCTGTAAATATCTTAATTTCTCCTTCATATTTCATAGAGAGTTTTGCTGGATATATAATCCTTGGTTGGCAGTTTTTCTCGTTCAGTGCTCTGTATACGTCGTCCCATTCCCTTCTTGCCTGCATGGTTTCTGCTGAGTAGTCTGAACTTATTCTTATTGATTCTCCCTTGAAGGATACCTTTCTTTTCTCCCTGGCTGCTTTTAAAATTTTCTGTTTATCTTTGGTTTTGGCGAGTTTGATGATAATATGTCTTGGTGTTTTTCTTTTTGGATCAATCTTAAATGGGGTTCGATGAGCATCTTGGATAGATATCCTTTCGTCTTTCATGATATCGGGGAAGTTTTGTGTCAGGAGTTCTTCAACTATTTTCTCTGTGTTTTCTGTCCCCCCTCCCTGTTCTGGGACTCCAATCACTCGCAAGTTATCCTTCTTGATAGAGTCCCACATGATTCTTAGGGTTTCTTCATTTTTTCTAATTCTTTTATCTGATTTTTTTTTCAGCTATGTTGGTGTTGATTCCCTGGTCCTCCAGTAGTCCCAGTCTACATTCTAATTGCTCGAGTCTGCTCCTCTGACTTTCTATTGCGTTGTCAAATTCTGTAATTTTATTGTTAATCTTTTGGATTTCTACATGCTGTCTCTCTATGGATTCTTGCAACTTATTAATTTTTCCACTATGTTCTTGAATAATCTTTTTGAGTTCTTCAACAGTTTTATCAGTGTGTTCCTTGGCTTTTTCTGCATTTATCCTAATTTCATTTGTGATATCTTTAAACATTCTGTAAATTAGTTTTTTATATTCTGTATCTGATAATTCCAGGATTGTATCTTCATTTGGGAAGGATTTTGATTCTTTTGTTTGGGGGGTTGGAGAAGCTGTCATGGTCTGTTTCTTTATGTGGTTTGATATGGACTGCTGTCTCCGAGCCATCACTGGGAAACTAGATTTTCCAGGTAATCAGCTAAAAAAAAATGCAGTCAGATCCCTATCTGAATTCTCCCTCTGGCTCCGGGTATTCGGATGTTAATGGAGCCGCCTGGGGAGGGTGGGGGAGGGATCAGAGAGCTGGGAGTGTAGCACCACAGAATATAGAGCTGAACACCGCGTTCACAGTCCGCCCCCGTCCGCCAAAATCCGGGCGGGACGGCTTCCCGGCTAGGACACTGCTTTCCCTGCTCGGAGACCAGTCACTTCCTCCCGGGGACTACTCCCTCCGGTGCGCGGCACCGCTTGCATGCACTGGGTGGGCGTCTCCCGCATGAACGGGTGGGCCCGCCCCCAGAGTCTATTCAGGAGAATATAATTGGACCCCGCGCTCGCGCCCCGCCCGTGCGCACGTGCGCGTGCGCAAATCCCAGCGGGGTGGCTCGCCGGGTGGGACACTGCTTTCCCGGTCGGAGACCAGTCACTTCCGGGGGTTTCTCCCTCCCATGCGCCGAGCCACACGCGCGATCTGGGTGGGCGTCACACGCACGACCAGGTGGGCCCGCCCCCTGGGTCAATTCAGGGGAATATAATTGGACCCTGCACTCACGCCCCGCCGGCGCGTGCGCCCAAATCCCAGCGAATGGCTCTCCGTCTGGGACGCTGTTTTCCCCGCTCTGAGACCAGTCACTTCCGGGGATTTCTCCCTCCGGTTCGCGGCGCCGCACGCGCAGACTGGGTGGGCGTCCTCCCGCAGGAATGTGTGGGCCCCGCCCCGGGGTCGCTTTGGGGAAATATAGCTGACCTCCCCACCCGCTCGCGCCCCGCCCGCTTCCTGCCAAACTCCCGGCGGGATGGGTCCCTAGCTGGGACGCTGTTCTCCCTGCTCCAATATCAGTCACTACCTCCCAGGTGCTTCTCCCTCCGGCTGCTCCACTACGCTGCCCGCGCCAACCAGCTAGACTTCCTCCCGGGATGGGTTCGGGGGGAAGGGCTGGGCCCCCCGTCTGTGCCATCTGCCCCCCTGGGCTCTGCCCCAGATCGGGCTCCGAAGGTCACCTGCCTGGTACGCTGGCTCCTAGTTCTGAAAACGGTCGCTGTCTGCCCGTATTTGCTCGTTTTCTGTCTCTAAGTCTGTGCTTGTTGTTCAGAGTTCATAGATTGTTATGTATGTGATCGATTCCCTTGTTTTTCCGAGTCTTTGTTGCAAGAGAGATCTGCGGCAGTGTCCACCTAGTCTGCCATCTTGGCCCCGCCTCCTCTTTTTCCTTTTTTAAATATTAAAAAAATATAATTTTAAAATTACCTATGTGGCTTATGTGGCTTATATTTCTACTGGACATCAGTTATCTATATACATTGTCTAAGCCTCTAGTCTCATTTTGTATTACTTGAAATTTTTTTTTTTAAGATCTGTGTTTAAAAAGTATTAGAATTTAATTCACCTTTGGTGTTATTTTGGCTTAACTGGCCTAATACGAGTTACCACATTTTAAGAAGCTTATTGTAGGTCAATCTTCCTACCTTCCCTCGTTTCCAAATAAAAATGTCCCTATTCATTCATATTCTCTTCTGTGTTATAGTATACTTCATGTAGGTTTGAGCAGGTGACATAGTTATTTCCCTACACAGCTACATCTTCCCATCTAGATTGTGACCTCTTGGTGGCAAGAACCATGTCTTAATCATCTTTGCATTCCCCAAAACTAACAGAAGCCCATCACATAGTAGTGGCTCAATATATATAGTTTGAAGTTGCGACTCTAAAATAATGGGGCCAGTAAAATTTGAATTAATTTTGTCTATTTTATGCAAAAGGAGCCCCAATGGCAGTGGTTAAGCACTCTGCTACTAACCAAAACTTCAGTGATTCGAACCCACTAGCTCTGCTCCTCAGATGTGGCAGTCAGCTTCCGTAAAGATTATAGCTTTGGAAACCCTATGGGGTGATTCTACTCTGTCCTATAGGTTTGCTTATGAGTTGGAATTAATTCGCTGGCAACAGGTTTGGTTTGATTTCTTATTTTAGGCAAGACACTGTTGTATATTATTCACTCAGATGAAAAATTGAATTTGTATTTAATCTTTTTTTCCAACCAAATAGGAATTTTTAACTTAAAGAGTAATATATGACACACTTTTAAACAATACAGAAACATATAAAATAGAAAGTGACAGTCCCCCAGAAAAGTCCAAGGTCAGAATTATGAGCGTAGCACAGTTCATTACTGTCAAGGCATTCTGGTGACTCTACTCTAGAGGGCAGACTTCAAGCGACATTTGGACAGGCAGTACTTGGCTCAGAGAAGTCTCAGTGTTTGCCAAAGACAAAACCACCACCACTGCTTCTAAGAGAAGGAGGTGAATTGTGGCATTTCGCATCAAAGTCCTCAGGGTTTGGATTAAACACATTAAATGAATAATTTCTATGACTTATTAATGTATTAAATGTACACACGAAGGAGGATGACAGCTCTCATCTCCGTGGGCACAAAAGAAGAAAGAGGGCTTAAAATACTGTGTGGGTGATTTACGTCTGGTACAACGGGGAGTTTTGGACTCACCGGTGAGAGATTATAAATTCTACTTTTCTCTGTCTTTGGAATTTTTTAACATTCTATTCTAAACTTGTATTATGTAATTCTCTTTTGGCTGAATTCCTGCTGAAATTCAAACATTAAAAAAAATGTTTTATTGTGGTAAAAATATATATAACAAGACATATGCTAATTTGACATCCCTTACATGTACAAGTCAATGACATTGATTATGTTCATCATGCTGGGCAATCATCAGCTCTATCCATTTTCCATACTATTCCATTGCCCTTAACACAAACGTGTGTTCCCTTTCTCCCGCGCCTGTTAACCACTAATAAATTTTGGTCTTTATACTTTTGTCTATTTCAGATATTTCATATGAGTGGGATCATACAATATTTGTATTTTTGTGACTGACATTTCACTCATCATAATGTTTTCAAGGTTCATCCACGTTGTAGCATGTACTAGGACTTCATGTCTCCTACTGGCTGAGTAGTATCCCACTGTATGTATATACCACATGTTGTTTATCCATTCATCTGTTGATGGACATTTAGGCTGTTTCCATCTTTTGGCTATTGTGAATAGTGCTGCAATGAACATTAAAAAAAAAAAAAAAGTCGTTAGTATACAAATAATCTGTTGTCATCCCAGTCTCTGAGTCTTGCGTATATACCTAGGGGTGGAATTGCTGGTTCATGTGGTAATTTTGGAGCCCTGGTGGTGTAGTGGTTAACAAAAAGGTAGGCAGCTCGAATCCACCAGTCACTCCTTGGAAACCCCATGGGGCAGTTCTACTCTGTCCTGTAGGGTTGCTATGGGTCAGGATCAACTTGACCACAATGGGTGTTTTTTTTTTTTCCTTCTTTTTTAAAAAATTTTGCTTAGGTGAAAGTTTACAGCTCAAGTTAATTTCTCATTCAAAAATTTATACACATATTGTTTTGTGACATGAGTTGCAATCACCACAATGTGACAGCCTGCTCCTCCTTTCCACCCAGGGTTCCCTGTGTCCATTTGACCAGTTCCTGTCCCTTTCTGCCTTCTACTCCTGCTTTTGGACAGGAGCTGCTGATTTGCTCTCATATATCTGATTGAAATAAGAAGCACATTCCTCATAAGTATTATTTTTGTTTTATAGTCCTGCATAATCTTTGTCTAAAGAGCGGTCTTCGAGAATGCTTTCTGTTCTGGTTTTTTTTTTTTAATGGTAATTTTGTTTAACTTTTTAAGGAACCACCAAACTGTTTTCCATAGTGATCGCACCATTTTGCAATCCCACCAGCAATGGATGAGGATTCCAAGTTCTGCACATCCTAAAACCAACACTTGTTTATTTCCCCTACCGGTACTTTTGAAGCTAGTTATCACACTAATTGAGCATGACTCTGTCCTTTCTGCATGTAGGGAGACGTGAGAAAAATAAACCAACAGTGATCTATGGAAAGTTTCCATTTTACGCAGGCTTCTTTCTGCTAATTTGTGTGCACATGTACATACTGGGGACCCAGCAGCTCTTGAGTGGCTTAGATGCCAAACAGCCTGGCCACACCTTGACGGAACAGAACCTGCCTTGGCTCCTTATCTCTGAGCCTCTCCACTGCTTTCTAATTACCAGTATTCATTTGTTCACTTGACAAAGAATTTTTGACTTGTCGTCATGCGCTGGAGATACAGCAGTGTATGAAACAGACAGAAACCCTTGTCTTCAAGGAGCTACCATTCCGTTGAGGAAGATAGATAGTAAAGAAAAATCACGGAAACATAGCACAGTGTCATGAAGAATGAAAAGCAGGTTAGGAGAATAGAGATGCTGGAAACTGCTCTTTTAGAAAGAATGTCAAAGAAGTCCTCTCTGATAAGGAGATATTTGAACTGAGATTTGAAATGAGGGAAAAAGGTCCTAGGCCAAGGTGCAGCAGCGCAAAGGCATTGAGGTGAGAGCTTGCTTGGCTTTCTTTACAAACAA
This sequence comes from Elephas maximus indicus, assembly GCF_024166365.1. Lineage (NCBI taxonomy): Eukaryota > Metazoa > Chordata > Mammalia > Proboscidea > Elephantidae > Elephas > Elephas maximus. Next base: position 71,266,930 of record NC_064836.1, read on the forward strand.
TAAGCAAATGAGTGTGGCTGGAATGGAGTGAACGGAAGGGGAGTGGTGAGAATTGAGGTTGGAGAGGGCCAAGGCCAGATGATGTCTGACCTAGTTGCATTTGACTACTAACCTAAAGGTTGGCAGTTCAATCCCCCCAGTGGTACCATGGAAGAAAGCCCTGAAGATCTGCTTTCATAAAGATTACAGCCAAGAAAACCCTGTGGAGCACAGTTCTACTCCGTAACACGTGGGGTTGCCATGAGTTGAAATCAACTCAATGACAACGGGTTTGGTTTGGTTTAGTTGACTACTACCCTAAGTGTTATGGGAAGCTATAGGAAGGTTTTGAGCAGCTGACTCACATGGTCTGACTTAATTTCGTAGGAGAATATGTCACAGGAGATAAGATTACTATTATGCCACTTCAGATATATCATCATGCTGCGTTTCCGAGTTCCTTCATCGGTCGCTCTGTAGCTGGGAGTTAAAGGAGAGTTTCTTAAAGTGGGACTGAATGAAGGCACTCTCCTTCTAAGATGAAAAGATTCTCTTGGCAAACAGCATGGTGCATGAGTAGGCTTGCTGAATGAAAGAAAGAAAGAAGGGACAGATGGATCACTAAGTAGGAAATGAAAAAGCAGACTCAGTGAGTTTATGTGAAGCCAATACACGTCCTCATCAGTGGGCACTGAAGCCCTTTCCTTAGTATTATAAGCACCTTGAACCACCCTTGTGTTTGATGGAACCATAGGTGGTTATATAAGCTCTCTGTGCTTCAGTTTTCCTCTCTGTTTCACAAGTCCATGATATTTACCAAAAGCCACAGTGACTGCTGCATTATAACAGGTGCTGTGGGGGACACCAAGGTGTGTGATACTTGGTCCTTGGTCTCAAGGAGCTTCAATTTTAATGGGGAAAACAGACACATACACATAATAAGATGTTTAGCTTGAAGTTTTGAGTGAGGCAGCAAGATACAATTGATGCTACATACCAAAATTAGTGTCTAAAAAAATGCAGAATTTACTGAAAAAAAAAAAAAGTGAGAACCAGAGCCATGAGTCTTGGGCCCCTTTGTCAGTGAAAGAAGAGAAAAGTGGATGGGGTGGGTAGAGGCTCATAGAAGGAGTCTGTGTGAGGAGAATTTCTTTGAAGAAAGGTGTGCTGACCCCCCACCCCTGCACCCAAGGTCAGATGTCACTGACTATTCTGCCAACAGGGCCACCATCCATGTGTGGAGTGTCTTGCTTAACTCAGTACTAACCTTAGTGCAGAATCCAGCATCAATTCTATTTCACTAATGCACCAAAGCATTGGTGAAAAATGAACTTTTACTTAAGAATTTGTGGAGAAGTGAGACAAGGGAATTTAAACCACACCCTTTAAAGCAAACTACATTAAAAAAAATTCTCACTTGATATGCCTTTCCTCCCAAGTTCTTTTTCCAGGCATGTGGTTACTAGGTTCCAACCTCACCTGCATACTTTTTTTAGCCTTTCTCTATATAGTAACCTACTACCTTGTTTCTCCTTTCTTATAATATTTAGAGCACTTCTCTCTGTCCTCATACTTTAATACTCTTAATTTTGTTTCTCAGCAAAATAAAGAGCCCTGAGAGAGGCAGAGTCAAGATGGTGGAATAGACAGACGCTTCCATTGAGCCCTCTTTACAACAAAGACCTGAAAAAATAAGTGAAATGAGTATATTTGTGACAAGCTGGGAGCCCTGAGCATCAAAGGCAAGCTTAGACAACGAACTGAGGGGCAGGGGAAGGAAGAGGCCATTCAGAAGCGGAGAGGAGTTGCCAGACCTGAATCGCGGGGAGCCCTCAGGCACCATTCCCAGAGTGGCAGCGGAAGCGGGCTGGTCCTAGTGTTCAGCCGCAGTTTCCTTAGGGAGAAGCAGCAGCCACACAGCCCACTCACACCTCCGGAGCCTGAGCAGAAGGGCGCTCTCGGCAAAAGCTAAGTAGTTGCGTATATTTTACCGCAGTGCCCCCCCCCCCAAGCCAGATTCAGTGGATGAATCCCTAGGCCTGAGATAGACCCTGGTGAGCACCTAGAGCTGTTCTCCTGGCCTTGGGGAAGGAAAAAATTTGCAACTGGGGGGAAAAGATAATTTGCTAGCTCCATTTACTGTGGGAGCTCAGGACAGAGGTGGCTCCTGTCCAGGCATAAGCCGTCTGTGGACCTTGAGCACCTTTCCCTTCTGCATGGGCCTGTGTGGGCCTATTTTGGGAGAATAGGCCCTTGTTGGCAAACTCCAACCATTTCAGTGGTGTGGTGGAGAGGTGGGTGTTTGATGTTTGACATTGCTTTGCCTATTAAACAAGGTCCTCACCTACCCACGACAGGGACCTAAGGACTGGTGGCTCCACTTGGGTCACCCAACCACCTGAGACAAGGGTTCAGGGATAACTGGTCCCTCCCAGTCCTTACAACAAAAACTTTGGGTGCCCATGGTCCCTCTGCAGAGCCCACCCACCAGCACGCTTTATGGAACAGACACACGTTTTCCTCAGAGACACGTGGGGGTCGGTTCTCAGCCCCCTGCCTTGTTCAGAGTGTGACCCTCTGCTGCAATCAGATACGGGTATATACGCCAATCACCCCAGCCCCCCTAAGACTGTAGGACAGAGCCTGTACCACACACTTGATATCAGCTGCCTGGAAACCTGAGCTGAATTCATACAAGAAAACTAAATGGACTCCTAGACTGATATACCTGATAACAGCTCTAGCCAGCTGGGGACAGGACACCAGAGCTCCAAAGGTGAAAATAATCAAGCTAGCTCACTCAAGCAACCCATAGGGGTATATCAAAACAAAACAAAGTAAACAGCTATGACACAGTAAGCAAGCATAAACTAATACAATAACTTACGTAGATGGCTCGGAGACAACAGTCAATATCAAGTCACATAAAGAAACAGGCCATGATTACCTCAACAGTCTCTCAAAACAAAGAATCCAGGGATCTTTTAGATGAAAGTGCATTCCTGGAATTACCAGATACAGAATACAAAAGTTTAATATACAGAACCCTTCAAGACATCAGGAAGGAAATGAGGCAATATGCAGAACAAGCCAAGGAACACACAGACAAAGCAACTGAAGAAATCAGAAAGATTATTCAGGAACATAATGAAAAGTTTAATAAGCTGGAAAAATCCATAGACAGACAGCGATCAGAAATTCAGAAGTTTAACAATAAAATTACAGAATTAGATAACTCAATACAAAGTCAGAGGAGCAGAATTGAGCAAGTAGAAACTAGTATTTCTGAACTCAAAGATAAATCACTTGGCATTAATACATTTGAAGAAAAATCAGATAAAAGAATTGAAAAAAATGAAGAAAACTTAAGAATCATGTGGGACTCTATCAAAAGAAATAACCTACGAGTGATTGGAGTACCAGAACAGGGAGGGATAACAGACAATACAGAGAAAATTGTTGAAGATTTGTTGGCAGAAAACTTCCCTGATATTGTGAAAGATGAGTAGATATCTATCCAAGATGCTCATCGAACTCCACATAAGGTAGATCTTAAAAGAAAGTCACCAAGACACGTTACGTTCAAGCTTGCCAAAACCAAAGATAAAGAGACAATTATAAGAGCAGCGAGGGATAAAAGAAAAGTCACCTACAAGGGAGAGCCAATAAGAACAAGCTTGGACTACTCGGCAGAAACCATGCAGGCAAGAAGGCAATGGGATGAAATATTTTAAAAATTGAAGGAAAAAATTGCCTGCCGAGAATCATATATGCATCAAAACTGCATCTTAAATATGCAGGTGAAATTAAGACATTTCCAGATAAACACAAGTTCAGGGAATTCGTGAAAACCAAACCAAAACTACAAGAAATACTAAAGGGAGTTCTTTGGTTACAAAATCAATAATATCAGGTATCGACCCAAGACTATAACACTGGGCAGAGCAACCAGAAGTCAACCCAGATGGGGAAATCCAAAAAAAAAAAAAAAAAACAAAGCAAGATTAAAAAAAAGCCCAACACAGGGTAACAGCGATGTCATTATATAAAAGAAGACAACATTAAAATAATAAAGAGGGACTAGGAAATGTAATGATACACCTTCCATATGGAGAGGAAGATATGGCGATACAAAGAAATAAATGTTAGTTATAAATTTAGAAAAATAGGGGTAAATAATAAGGTAACCACAAAGGAGACAAACTATCCTAATCATCAAAATAAAATACAAGGGAAAAATACAGACTCAGCAGAAGCAAAATCAACAACAACAAATACGAGGAAAGGACAATATACAAAGAAAATCTACTCAGCACATAAAATCAAGTGGGAAAAAGAAGCTGTCAATGCAGAAAAAAAGACATCAAAATGACTGCACTAAATTCATACCTATCCATAATTACCCTGAATGTAAATGGACTAAATGCACCAATAAAGAGACAGAGAGTGGCAGAATGGATTAAAAAACAAGATCCATCTATATGCTACCTACAAGAAACACACCTTAGACTTAGAGATAGAAACAAACTAAAACTCAAAGGATGGAAAAATATATATCAAGCAAACAACAATCAAAAAAGAGCAGGAGTGGCAATATTAATTTCTGACAAGATAGACTTTAAAGTTAAATCCATCAGAAAGGATAAGGAAGGACACTATATAATGATTAAAGGGACAATACACCAAGAAGATATAACCATATTAAATACTTATGCACCCAATGACAGGGCTGCAAGATACATAAAACAAACTCTATCAGCATTGAAAAGTGAGATAGACAGCTCCACAATAATAGTAGGAGATTTCAACACACTACTTTCGGTGAAGGACAGGACATCCAGAAAGAAGCTCAATAAAGACATGGAAGATCTAAATGCCACAATCAACCAACTTGACCTCATAGACATATACAGAACACTCCACCCAACAGCAAACAACTATACTTTCTTTTCCAGTGCACATGGAACATTCTCTAGAATAGACCACATGTTAGGTCATAAAGCAAGCCTTAGCAGAATCCAAGACATCGAAATATTACAAAGCATCTTCTCTGACCACAAGGCCATAAAAGTGGAAATCAATAACAGGAAAAACAGGGAAAAGAAATCAAACACTTGGAAACTGAATAATACCCTGCTCAAAAAAGACTGGATTATAGAAGACATTAAGGAGGGAATAAAGAAATTCATAGAATCCAATGAGAATGAAAACACTTCCTATCAAAACCTTTGGGACACAGCAAAAGCGGTGCTCAGAGGCCAATTTATATCAATAAATGCACACATCCAAAAAGAAGAAAGGGCCAAAATCAAAGAACTATCCCTACTACTTGAACAAATAGAAAGAGAGTAACAAAAGAAACCCACGGGCACCAGAAGAAAACAAATAATAAAAATTAGAGCTGAACTAAATGAAATAGAAAACAGAAAAACAATTGAAAGAATTAACAAGACCAAAAGCTGGGTTTTTGAAAAACTCAACAAAATTGATAAACCATTGGCCAAACTGACAAAAGAAAAACAGGAGAGGAAGCAAATAACCCGAATAAGAAATGAGATAGATGATATTACAACAGACCCAACTGAAATTAAAAGAATCATATCAGATTACTATGAAAAACTATACTCGAACAAGTTTGAAAACCTAGAAGAAATGGATGAATTCCTAGAAACACACTACCTACCTAAACTAACACAAACGAAGGCAGAACAACAAAACAGACCCATAACAAAAGAAGAGATTGAAAAGGTAATCAAAAAACTTCCAACAAAAAAAAAAGCCCTGGTCCAGACAGCTTCACTGCAGAGTTCTACCAAACTTTCAGAGAAGAGTTAACACCACTACTACTAAAGGTATTTCAGAGCATAAAAAAGGATGGAATACTACCAAACTCATTCTATGAAGCCACCATATCCCTGATACCAAAACCAGGTAAAGACGGCACAAGAAAAGAAAATTATAGACCTATACTCCTCATGAATGTAGATACAAAAATCCTCAACAAAATTCTAGCCAATAGAATTCAACAACATATCAAAAAAATAATTCACCATGGCCAAGTGGGATTCATACCAGGTATGCAGGGATGGTTCAACATTAGAAAAACAATTTTTTCCACCACATAAATAAAACAAAAGACAAGAATCACATGATTTTATTAATTGACGCAGAAAAGGCATTTGACAAAGTTCAACACTCATTCATGATAAAAACTCTCAGCAAAATAGGAATAGAAGGAAAATTTCTCAACATAATAAAGGGTATTTACACAAAGCCAACAGCCAACATCATCCTAAATGGAAAGAGCCTGAAAACATTCCCATTGAGATCGGGAGCCAGACAAGGATGCCCTTTATCACCATTCTTATTCAACATTGTGCTGGAAGTCCTAGCCAGAGAATTAGGCTAGATAAAGAAATAAAGGGCATCCAGATGGGCAAGAAGAAGTAAAAGTATCTCTATTTGCAGATGACATGATCTTATATACAGAAAACCCTAAGGGATCCTCCAGAAAACTATTGAAACTAATAGAAGAGTTCAGCAGAGTATCGGGATACAAGATAAACATACAAAAATCAGTTGGATTCCTCTGCACCAACAAAAAGAACATCGAAGAGGAAATCACCAAATCAATGCCATTTACAGTAGCCCCCAAGAAGATAAAATACTTAGGAATAAATCTTACCGGATATGTAAAAGACTTATACAAAGAAAACTACAGTACACTTCTGCAAGAAACCAAAAGAGACTTACATAAGTGGAAGAACATACCTTGCTCATGGATCGGAAGACTTAACATTATAAAAATGTCTATTCTACCAAACGTGATCTATACATTTAATGCAATTCTGATCCAAATCCCAAGGACATTCTTTAATGAGATGGAGAAAGAAATCACCAATTTCATATGGAGGGGGAAGAGGCCCCGGATAAATAAGGCATTATTGAAAAAGAAGAACAAAGTGGGAGGCCTTACTTTTCCTGATTTTAGAACCTATTATACCGCCACAGTAGTCAAAACAGCCTGGTACTGGTACAACAACAGATACATGGACCAATGGAACAGAATTGAGAATCCAAACATAAATCCATCCACATATGAGCAGTTGATATTTGACAAAGGCCCCAAAACAGTTAAATGGGGAAAAGACAGTCTTTTAACAAATGGTGCTGGCATAACTGGATATCCATCTGCAAAAAAATGAAACAAGACCCATACCCCACTCCATGCAGAAAAACTAACTCAAAATGGATCAAAGACCTAAATATAAAATCTAAAACGATAAAGATCATGGAAGAAAAAATAGGGACAATGTTAGGAGCCCTAATACATGGGATAAACAGTATAGAAAACATTATAAAGAATGTAGAAGAAAAACTAGATAACTGGGAGCTCCTAAAAATCAAACACTTATGTTCATCCAAAGACTTCACCAAAAGAGTAAAAAGACTACTTACAGAATGGGAAAAAGTTTTTAGCTATGACATTTCTGGTCAGTGCCTGATCTCTAAAATCTACATGATACTGCAAAAACTCAACTGCAAAAAAACAAATAACCCAATTGAAAAATAGGCAAAAGATATGAATAGACACTTCACTAAAGAAGACATTCAGGTAGCTAACAGATATATGAGGAAGTGTTCACAATCATTAGCCATTAGAGAAATGCAGATCAAAACTACAATGAGATTTCATCTCACTCCAACAAGGCTGGCATTAATCCAAAAAACACAAAATAATAAATGTTGGAGAGGTTGTGGAGAGATTGGAACATTTCTACACTGCTGGTGGGAATGTCAAATGGTACAACCACTTTGGAAATCAATTTGGCGCTCCCGTAAAAAGCTAGAAATAGAACTACCATACGATCCAGCAATCCCACTCCTTGGGATATATCCTAGAGAAATAAGAGCCTTTACACGAACAGACATATGCACACCCACGTTCATTGGAGCACTGTTTACAATAGGAAAAAGATGGAAGCAATCAAGGTGCCATCAATGGATGAATGGATAAATAAATTATGTTATATTCACACAATGGAATACTACGCATTGATAAAGAACAGTGAGGAATCTGTGAAACATTTCATAACACTGAGGAACCTGGAAGGCATTATTCTGAGTAAAGTTAGTCAGTTGCAAAAGGACAAATATTGTAGAAGACCACTATTATAAGAACTTGAGAAATAGTTTAAACTGAGAGGAAAACATTTTTTTGTGGTTATGAGAGGGGGGAGGGAGGGAGGGTGGGAGAGGTGTACTCACTAATTAGATAGTAGATAAGAACTACTTTAGGTGAAGGGAAAGACAGCACACAATACAGGGGAGGTCAGCACAATTGGACTAAACCAAAAGCAAAGAAGTTTCCTGAATAAACTGAATACTTTGAAGGCCAGTGTAGCAGGGGCAGGGGTCTGGGGACCATGGTTTCAGGGGACATCTAATTGGCATAATAAAATCTATTAACAAAACATTCTGCATCCTACTTTGAAGAGTGGCATCTGGGGTCTTAAACACTAGCAAACCGCCGTCTAAGATGCATCAATTGGTCTCAGCCCACCTGGATCAAAGGAGAATGAAGAACACCAAGGACGCAAGGTGACTACGAGCCCAAGAGACAGAAAGGGCCACATGAACCAGCGACTACATCATCCTGAGACCAGAAGAACTAGATGGTGCCCGGCTATAACTGATGATGGCCCTGACAGGGAACACAACAGAGAACCCCTGAGAGAGCAGGAGAGCAGTGGGATGCAGACCCCAAATTCACATAAGACCAGGCTTAATGGTCTGACTGAGACTGGAAGGACCCTGGTGGTCATGGCCCCCAGACCTTCTGTTGGCCCAGGACAAGAACCATTCCCGAAGCCAACTCTTCAGATGTGGATTGGACTGGACAATGGGTTAGGGAGGGATGCTGGTGAGGAGTGAGCTTCTTGGATCAGGTGGACACTTGAGGCTATGTTGGCATCTCCTGCCTGGAGGGGAGATGAGAGGGTGGAGGGGGTTAGAAGCTGGCGAAAAGGGCATGAAAAGAGAGAGTGGAGGGAGAGAGCAGGCTGTTCCATTAGGGGGAGAGTAATTGGGAGTGTGTAGCAAGGTGTATATGGGTTTTTGTGTGAGAGACTGGTTTGATTTGTAAACTTTCACTTAAAGCACAATAAAAATTATTTAAAAAAAAAAAAGTCCTATAACTAACAACCATCATTTGTCTGTCAGTTTGTTGTACTGCGGTGACTTGCATATTGCTGGGATGGTAGAAGCTATGCCACCAGTATTTCAAATATCAGCAGGGTCACCCAGGGCGGACAGGCTTCAGTGGAGCTTCCAGACTAAGATAGGCTAGGAAGAAGGACCTGGCAGTCTACTTCTGGAAAAATCAGCTAGTGAAAACCTTATGAATAGCAGCAGAACATTGTCTGATATAGTGCCAGAAGATGAGCCCTTCAGGTTGGGAGGCACTCAAAATATGACTGGGGAAGGGCTGCTTCCTCTATGTAGAGTCAACCTTAATGACCTGGATGGAGTAAAACTTTCTGGACCTTCCTTTGCTGATGTGGCACCACTCAAAATGAGAAGAAACAGCTGCACACATCCGTTAATAATTGGAATGTGGAATGTATGAAGTATGAATCTAGGAAAACTGGAAGTTGTCAAAAATGAAATGGAGTGTATTAAGTTCAATATCCTAGGCATCAGTGAACAAAAATGGACTAGTACTGGCCATTTTGAATCAAACAGTCATATGGTCTACTATGCTGGGAATGGCAAAATGAAGAGGAATGGCATTTCATTCTTTGTTAAAAAGAATATTTCAAGGTCGATCCTGAACTACAATGCTATCAGTGATAGGATAATAGCCATAAGTGTTGTCTTAATTATCTAGTGCTTCTATAACAGAAATACCACAAGTGGATAGCTTTAGCAAACAGAAATTTATTCTCTCACAGTGTAGGAGGTTAGAAGTCCGAATTCAAGGTGCCAGCTCCAGGGGAAGGCCTTCTCTCTCTGTTAGCTTTAGGGGAAGGTCCTTGTCATCAATCTCCCCCAGGTGAGGAGCTTCTCAGTGCAGGAATCCTGGGTGCTGAGAACGCACTATTCTCCTGGCTCTTGTTTCTTGGTGGTATGAGGTCCCTTTGTATCTCTGTTTGCTTCTCTCTTTTATATCTCAAAAGAGATTGGGTTAAGACACAACCTAATCTTGTGGATTGAGTCTTGCCTTATTAACATAACTGCCACTAATACCACCTCATTAACATCACAGGGGTAGGATTTTCAACACCTAGGAAAATCACATCAGATGACAAAATGGTGGACAATCAAAAAATACTGGGAATCATGACCTAGCCAAGTTGATGCACATTTTGGGGGGACACAATTCAATCCATGATACGCCTACAAGGAAGACCAATTAATGCTACTATTATTCAAATTTATGCACCAACCACCAAGGCCAAAGATGAAAAAATTGAAGATTTTGACCACCTTCTGCAGTCTGCAATTGATAAAACATGCAATCAAGATGTATTGATAATTACTGGTGATAGGAATGTGAAAGGTGGAAGCAAAGAAGGATCGGTAATTGGAAGTTATGGCTTTGGTGATAGAAGCGATGCTGGATATGGCATGATAGAATTTTGTAAGACCAATAACTTATTCATTGCAAATATCTTTTTTCAACAACATACACAGTGACTATACACATGAACCTTGCTAGAGGGAATACACAGGAATCAAATTGACTACATCTGTGGAAAGAGACAATGGAGAAGCTCAACATCATCAGAACAGGTCAGGGGCCGACTGCGAAACAGATCATCAGTTGCTTATATGCAAGTTCAAGTTGAAGCTGAAGAAAATTAGAACAAGTCCATGAGAGCCAAAATAGGACCTTAAGTATATATCACCTGAATTTAGAGACCATCTGAAGAATAGATTTTACTCACTGAATTTTAACAACCAAAGATTGGACGAATTGTGGGATGACATCAAGGACATCATACACGAAGAAAGCAAAAGGTCATTAAAAAGACAAGAAAGAAAGAAAAGACCAATGAATGCCTGAAGAGACTCTGAAACTTGCTCTTGAACATAGAGCAGCTAAAGTGAATGGAAAAAATGATGGAGTAAAAGAGCTGAACAGAAGATTTCAAAAAAGCAGCTTGAGAAGACAAAGTGAAGTATTATAATAAAATGTGCAAAGACCTGGAGTTAGAAAACCAAAAGGGAAGAACATGCTCTGCATTTCTCAAGCTAAAAGAACTGAAGTAGATATTCAAGCTTTGAGTTGCAATATTGAATGACTCTATGGGCAAAATATTGAATGACACAGGAAGCATCAAAAGAAGATGGAAGGAATACACAGAATCACTGTACCAAAAAGAACTTGTCAACATTCAACCATTTCAGGAGGGAACATACGATCAAGAACTGATGGTATTGAAGGAAGAAGTCCAAGCTGCACTGAAGTCACTGGTGAAAAACAAGGCTCCAGGAATCAACGGAACACATATTGAGGTGTTTCAAGAAACAGATGCAGCACTGGAAGTGCTCACTTGTCTATGCTAAGAGTTTGGAAGACAACTACCTGGCCAACTGACTGGAAGAGATCCATATTGCTGCCCATTCCAAAGAAAGGTGATCCAACAGAACGTGGAACTGTCAAACAATATCATTAATATCACACACAAGTATAATTTTGCTGACCATCATTCAAAAGTGGTTGCAGCAGTATATCAACAGGGAACTGCCAGAAATTTAAGCCGGATTCAGTAGAGGATGTGGAACAAGGGATATCGTTGCTGATGTCAGAAGGATCCCGGCTGAAAGCAGAGAATGCCAGAAAGATGTTTACCTGTGTGTTATTGACTATGCAGAGGCATTCGACTGTGTGGATTATAACAAATTATGGATAACATTGTGAAGATGGGAATTCCAGAACACTTAATTGTGCTCATAAGGAACCTGTACATAAACCAAGAGGCAGTCTTTGGAGCAGAACAAGTGGATATTACATGATTTAAAGTCAGGAAAGGTGTGCGTCAGGGTTGTATCTTTCACCATACTTAGTCTGTATGCTGAGCAAATAATCCAAGAAGCTGGAATATATGAAGCAGCATGTGGCATCAGGATTGGAGGAAGACTCTTTAACAACCTTTGATATGCCGATGACACAACCTTGCTTGCTGAAAGTAAAGAGGACTTGAAGCACTTACTGATGAAACTCAAAGACCACAGCCTTCAGTATGGATTACACCTGAACATAAAGAAAACAAAAATCTTCAGAACTGGACCAATAAGCAACATCATGATAAAGGGAGAAAAGGTTGAAGTTGTCAAGGATTACATTTTACTTGAGTCCACAATTAACACCCATGGAAGCAGCAGTAAAGAAATCAAACAAAGTATTGCATTGGGCAAATCTGCAGCAAAAGACCTTTTTAAAGTGTTGAAAACCAAAGATATCACTTTAAAGACTAAGGTGTGCCTGATCCAAGCTATGGAATTTTCAGTTGCCTCATATGCATGCAAAAGCTGGACAATGAATAAGAAAGACTGAAGGAGAATTGACGCCTTTGATTTGTGGTGTTGGGGAAGAATATTGAACATACCATGGACTGACAGAAGTATGAACAAATCTGTCTTGAAAGAAGTACAGCCAGAACACTCCTTAGAAGAGAGGATGGCGAGCCTAATCTCACTTACTTTGAACATGTTATCCAGAAGGACCAATCCCTGAAGCAAGATATCATGGTTGGTCTGGTAGTGGGTCATTGAAAGAGAGGAATACCACAATGAGGTAGACCGACACAGGAGCTGCGACAATGGGCTCGAGCATGGCTACTATTGTGAGAATGGCGCAGGGCCTGACAGTGTTTCGTTCTGTTTTACATAGGGTTTTTTTTTTTTTTTTTTTACATAGGGTTACTATGAGTCACAACCAACTCAATGGTGCCTAACAATAACAACAACATAACTGACAAGGAGTCCCTGGGTGGTGCAAACAGGTAATGTGCCAAGGTGCTAATCGAGAAGAAATGCCTGGTGATCTACTTTTGAAAAATCGGTTATTGAAAACCCTAGGGAACACGGTTCTATTCTGATACACACGGAATTGCTGTGAGTTGGAATCGACTTACTGGCAACTTTTTTTGTAACTAAGAGAATTATAACATAAGATACGTGCCAAAGGGAACTTTGTATTTCTTATCCATCTTTGTATGCCAATGCCTGGTGCCCAGTAGTCAGTCAATCCTTAGTTATTGAATAAATGAATGAACAGAAGGAATCTGGTGACTTTCTATTGTTATGTCCCTTGAGTGGCTTATTAAAGCATTTCTTTCAAAGTCACACAATATTTTATCCCCCAAAAGAAATTCTGGTAAATGCAATTTCTTCATCTTTTTCCCTAAGCTTAAGTGAGAAAAGAGGAGTGTGGGTCAGGATGAAGCAGGAGGGAAAGATTTTAAGGGAAGAATAGGGGTTCCAGAGACTTACGCTAACATTTGTGAAGTGATTTAAGCTTGTGGTTTCAACCCATTTTTGACAATTGTCAAAATCACCAGGTACGTTAATGTTATTATCTCTTCTTTCAGCCATTTCAACATCCACTTAACTTGCCTTCCCATCATTAGTTTTTCTCTACTCCATTTGTTTCTCTACACACCACTTCCTCAGAGATAACTCATTAAAAAAAAAAAAAATTGATTGTGTCAGCCTCTAGTTTAAAGACTTTAGGTAGTATCTCATTACTTATAGAAGGAAATAAAAACCTTTTAGCATGGCACAAAATACATCACCTATTTGGTTTTTTAAAATTTTCTTTTATAATTTATTTTGTTGTTGAGAATATACACAGCTGAATATGCACCTATCCAACAATTTCTACATGTACAGCTCAGTGACATTGATTACCTTCTTTCAGTTGTACAACCATTCTTACCTTCCTTTTCTGAATTGTCCCCCCATTAACATAAACTCACTGCCCCCTAAATTTCCTATATAATCTTCTGAGTTGCTGTTGTCAATTTGATCCCACACAGATAGTTCTTAAATGAGAATAATTCCCAAGGCAGACATTCTTTGCTAGTTAAGCTAAACTATTGTTTGATTTTAAGAAGACTTCAGGGGATGTTTTCTGTTTAAATTTTAAGGTTTAAGATTATCTCAGGGCAATAGCTTTGGGGGTTCATCCAGCCTCCACAGCTCCAGAAAGTCTGGATTCCATGATAATTTGAAATTGGTTTTAAAATCATAATGAAGAAGACACTGTGTCAAACTTTTTGTACCTCCTTTCCTCCCTTCTCAGTGTTCTGTGAACTGTGTGTATTTCTTCATTGTACATGTTTTCACTGCATGGTGTAAATTTCCTTCAAGTGCTTTGGTACAGGGATAAGTGCAAACAAATGAAATTTTCTAATGAGTAATGTGTGGAAACCCTGGTGGTGTAGTGATTAAGTGCTACGGCTGCTAACCAAAAGGTCAGCAGTTTGAATCCGCCAGGCACTCCTTGGAAACTCTATGGGCCAGTTCTACTTTGTCCTATAGGGTCACTTTGAGTCGGAATCGACTTGATGACACCAGGTAATGAGTAATGTGTCTATTAATTTGTTCAGGCTTTCCAGTTGTGATGGACACTGGTCAGCCATTCATTAAGAGGTAATAATAATTCTTGCACTGGTCATGAACATTTTAACACAATTAAGGCGGCAACCAAGTACTCTCCCAGAAATTTCTCTGCTCATCTCTGAAATACATCCATCATCCGTGATTAGTTATGTGTGTTTTAAGGCTGCTCACTATGTTCTTATAAACAAGCGGTTTTATTTCTCACCTCTCAACTTGCAAACAAAGTGAGAGAATGACAAGTTAAGTCACTATTCCCAGAGGCTGGCAGGAACAAATAGGAAAAATAAAATGTAAAGGAGGGTTGACGAGAGAAATGAAACCAGAGGGCCTTAACTTTAGAAGGACCTTTAAAGATCATGTGATTCAAGACTGTCTAGTCCAAACTTGAGGCAGAGCTTCCTCTACAACTTACCTGCCAGGTGTGTTCCAGGCTTTTCTTGATTATTTATAGGAATGGGAGAGCAGCCTATCTCACTGGGTTGAAGTTCTAGTAGTTGGCATTGCTGTTATCTTACCATACCCCTCTGCCCAAACAAAAAGGTCCTTTCTCATACTGAGCTGAAAGTTCTTTCTTGGAAGAGTTCCATCTACCATGGAACTTGGTCTTTGTTCTTGCCCTTTGGTTCAGAACAACAAAGGTCTGGTTCTTCTTCTACATGATGTAACTACAGTTCCTTGAGGAGAGCTCTCATGTCTTTCCCACCTCTCTTGTCTCACAGGTTTCTCCTCAGGTGAACATCCTGTGCCCTACATCATTCCTCACGAATTTAGTTGTTCCACAGCTCCCATCACCCCAAATGCCTTCATTTGAGCCTCCTCTAGTTTGTCATTTTCTGTTTAAAATATGGTGCCCACAAGAAAAATGATGTAAATGAAAATAAGGGGCCATTTTAATCTATCAAATTTGTAAATATTTAAAAAATTAATTCTCAGAGCTTATGAGGCTGAGACGACATATTGAAAGTACAAATTTCAGTGAACTTTCTGGAAAGTAATTTACATCTCAAGAATGTTAAAAATATTATTACTTTTGGTCCAGTCAATTTCCTTATAGGAATAATTGTAGAAAGGACAAATATTGTATGAGACCACTACTATAAAAATTCACAAAAAGGTTCACACACACAAAAAAACAATCTTTTGCAAGGGAAAGATTAGTCCAAAGGACTAACGGACCACAGCTACCACAGCCTCCACCAGACTGAGTCCAGTACAACTAGACGGTGCCCGGCTACCATGACTGACTGCTCTGACAGGATCACAATACAGAGTCCTGGACAGAGCTGGGGAAAAATGTAGAACAAAATTGTAACTCACAAAAGAAGACCAGAATTACTGGCCTGACACAGACTGGAGAAACCCTGAGAGTATGGCCCCTGGACACTGTTTTAGCTCAGTAATGAAGTCACTCTTGAAGTTCACCTTTTATTCAAAGATTAGACAGGCCCATAAAATAAAACGAGACTGAAGGGGCACACCAGTCCAGGCGCAAGGACAAGAAGGCAGGAGGGGACAGGAAAGCTGGTAATAGGGAACCCAAGGTTGAGAAGGGGAGAGTGTTGACATGTTGTGGGGTTGTTATAAATGTTATAAAACAGTATGTGTACTGTTTAGTGAAAAGCTAGTTTGTTCTGTAAACCTTCATCTACAGTTCAATTAAAAAAAAAAATATCACTACAAAAAAAAAAAAAAAGAAACAGTCTTTGATGGTTACAAGGAAATGGAGGGATATGGATGGAAAAACACTAAACAGAAAATAGATAAGTGGTAACTTTGATGAAGGGTAAGACAGTACACAATACTGGGGAAGCCAGCACAACTTGTCCAAGGCAAGGTCATGGAGGTGCCATAGACACATCCAAACTCCCTGAGGGACTGAATTGCTAGGCTGAGGCCCTGGGGATCATGGTCTCTGGGAACATCTTGCTCAATTGGCGTAACATAGTTTATAAAGAAAATGTTCTACATTCTACTTTGGTGAGTAGCGTTAGGGGTCTTAAATGCTTGTGAGCAGCCATCTAAGATACTCCACTGGCCCGACCCCATCTGGAGCAAGGGAGAATGAAGAAAACCAAAGACTCAAGGGAAAGATTAGTCCAAATGGCTAATGGACCACAAGTACTACAGCCTTCACCAGACTGAGTCCAGCACATTTAGGTGGTACCTAGCTATCACCACTGACTGCTCTGACAGGGATAATACAGGGTCCCAGACAAAGCCAGAGAAAAACATAGAACAAAATTCTAACTCATTAAAAAAAAAAACAAAAACAGACTTACTGGTCTGAGAGAGACTGGCGAAACCCTGAGATTATGACCCCTGGACACCCTTTCAGCTCAGTAATGAAGTCACTCCAGAGGTTCACCCTTTAGCCAATGATTAGACAGACCCATAAAACAAAACAAGATTAAAGGGGCACACCAGCCCAGGGGCAAGGACAAGAAGGCAGGAGGGCACAGGAAAGCTGGTAATAGGGAACCCAAGGTCAGGAAGGGGGAGTGTAGACATGTTGTGGGGTTGCCAACCAATGTGACAAAACAATATGCATACTAATTATTTAATGAGAAGCTAGTTTGTTCTGTAAACCTTCATCTAAAGTACAATAATAATTAAAAAAAAAGATTAAAATAACATGCTTTGGAGAGCATAGGTCAGCACCTCCCCTGAACCAGGGGCCACAGACATGGACTTCCTTAGTGGCCTGGAGTTTCCATATAAATGGAGAATGTGTTTGATCTAGGAGGGTTTCTCAGAGTAGAGATGGGCCAGCTGGGAGACCGAGGGAATTCAGCCGCCATTTACACCTGCCCTGACTCCACTATCTCCAGTGCCCTGAAGCAAAGAGGTAGTGCACTCTTAGCAGTTCCTCCTGAGAACAGACACCACACTCCATTGTTTTGGTCAGAATGTTACCAATGTTAAAACAGAGAAGCTGAGGAACAGGAATTGACAGATTCCTCTGAATGTATACAAACATTCGCAAAGGTCAACAACCAATGTGAAATGCGACCAAGAAAAGAGAAAAAGAAATTATGTGGAGACCGGTAGTCATAAAATCTCAAACACCCTCTGGGACAAGACAACTGTGATAACTAGGAAACCATTTAAAGTCTATCTTGTGCAAAGAATTTAACCTTAGAGAAATTCAAATGAATGGGGGTCACAGAAACCATCTAGTAGCCTGATATCAACTGGTATTAGAAAGAGAGGCATGATTTCAGCCAATCACGTTGAGCAGTCGCGTCACTTGGGGGGCCCTGGGGGTGCAGACAGCACCAGGTGACACCAAAATGACTATAATGCTTTTGTGCATTGTATCAGCAGAAATTTATTATTTTTTTAATAAAATATCTCTGTAGTTAGTTATAACAACAGAAATATTTTTCATAAGCCCAGCTTACATGTATCAATATACATACAAAGCTAAAATAGTATGCTAGTTTGCTTTTTGAAACTCCTAATGCATCCCAGTCAGAACTGTCCTTGTTACCCATTTACAGTGATGATACAAATCACGTGCCTTTGTCTGCATGTGCTACAATCATCTTCTGTTATTTTTGTTGCTGCCAGTGTTTTTGTAGTTGCTGATTTTGTCAAATTTTCTGGTGTTTTAGCTACAATATTGTGATAATTAGCATGCGGAGGTGACACCTTGAGCTACCACGCTGGGTGACACCAACCCTAGTGACGCCACTGATGTTGAGACTAGCCAATAATTAATTTTCTATTCTGTTTTCTCCTCTTCTTAAAAGCCTCATTGTAACTACCTGCATTGAGCCATTTGCTCTTTAGAAACAAAATGTTCTCCCTGTAGGGATGCAGAATAACTGCTCAAATAAGCCATATCCATTTTAATTTGTCCAAACCAAGGATGTGAGGGGAGTGTCTACGTGCAGACCCTGTGTGTGAGACAAAGGAACTTAGACAAAATCTTCTTAACTAGAGGCATGGAGAAACTAAAATCAAGAGAACGAGAGACAGTTCTAATTTAAGTTACTCAAGTATTGTGGTCTCTTTGGATTCCAACTTTTCTCTGCAGTGTTATTAATTCAAACATAACACCAGAGACCAGTACGTGAAGGTAATGATCAGGAGGCAGGCACTGACGTTACTCGAGCAGCTATTCCATTCTGCAGTCTTATATTTGGTCTCCTTTAATCCTTTTTGTCATATTGTGGTGGCTTGTGTGTTGCTGTGATGTTAGAAGCTAAGCCACCAGTATTTCAAATACCAGCAAGGTCACCTCTCCCCACATGCACCCCCCCATAAATAAATGAAAGAGATAATTGTGGGATCAAAGTTTTACATAATGATGTTCTTTACTGCATTATTTTATTTAAAAATGCTATTCTAAAACAAATTTTTGAGGTATAATTGGCATAGAATCAAATGGGCAATTTGATAAATAAGTCTGTCTTGGAAGAAGTACAGCCAGAGTCCTCCTTGGAAGCGAGTTTGGCAAGACCTTCTCTCATGTACTGTGGACATGTTATCAGAAGAGATCAGTCCCTGGGGAATGACATAATGCTTGGTAGGGTAGAGAGTCATCGAAAAAGAGGAAGACCTTCTATGAGATGGTCTATCGACATAGTGGCTGCAACACTCGGTTCAAATGTGAGGATGGCCAGGACTGAGTAGTGTTTGTTCTTTTTTTTTTTTTTTAATAATTTTTATTGAGCTTTAAGTGAACGTTTACAAATCAAGTCAGTCTGTCACATAAAAGCTATATCCACCTTACTCCATACTCCCACTTACTCTCTCCCTAATGAGTCAGCCCTTCCAGTCTCTCCTTTCGGGACAACTTTGTCAGTTTCTAACCCTCTCTACCCTCCTATCTCCCCTCCAGACAGGAGATGCCAACACAGTCTCAAGTGTCCACCTGATACAAGTAGCTCACTCTTCATCAGCATCTCTCTCCAACCCATTGTCCAGTCCCTTCCGTGTCTGATGAGTTGTCTTCAGGAATGGTTCCTGTCCTAGGCCAACAGAAGGTTTGGGGACCATGACTGCCGGGATTCCTCTAGTCTCAGTCAGGCCATTAAGTCTGGTCTTTTTATGAGAATTTGGGGTCTGCATCCCACTGTTCTCCTGCTCCCTCAGGGGTTCTCTGTTGTGCTCCCTGTCAGGGCAGTCATCGGTTGTGGCCGGGCACCATCTAGTTCTTCTGGTCTCAGGATGATGTAAGTCTCTGGTTCATGTGGCCCTTTCTGTCTCTTGGGCTCATAGTTGTCATGTGACCTTGGTGTTCTTCATTCTCCTTTGATCCAGGTGGGTTGAGACCAATTGATGCATTTTGATGGCCGCTTGTTAGCATTTAAGACCCCAGACACCATATTTCAAAGTGGGATGCAGAATGTTTTCATGATAGAATTATTTTGCCAATTGACTTAGAAGTCCCCTTAAGCCATAGTCCCCAAACCCCCTGCCCTTGCTCCACTGACCTTTGAAGCATTCATTTTATCCCAGAAACTTCTTTGCTTTTGGTCCAGCCCAGTTGAGCTGACCTTTCATGTATTGAGTATTGTCCTTCCCTTCACCTAAAGTAGTTCTTATTTACTAACTAATCAGTAAATAACCCTCTCCCACCCTCCGCCCGTCGTAACCACAAAAGTATGTGTTCTTCTCAGTTTATACTATTTCTCAAGATCTTATAATAGTGGTCTTATACAATATTTGTCCTTTTGCCTCTGACTCATTTCGCTCAGCATAATGCCTTCCAGGTTCCTCCATGTTATGAAATGTTTCACAGATTTGTCACTGTTCTTTACTGATGCGTAGTATTCCGTTGTGTGAATATACCACAATTTATATAACCATTCATCCATTGATGGACACCTTGGTTGCTTCCAGCTTTTTGCTGTTGTAAACAGAGCTGCAATAAACATGGGTGTGCATACATCTGTTCGTGTGAAGGCTCTTATTTCTCTAGGGTATATTCCGAGGAGTGGGATTTCTGGGTTGTATGGTAGTTCTATTTCTAACTTTTTAAGAAAACGCCAGATAGATTTCTAAAGTGGTTGTACCATTTTATATTCCCACCAGCAGTGTTCCAATCTCTCTGCAGCCTCTCCAACATTTATTATTTTGTGTTTTTTGGATTAATGCCAGCCTTGTTGGAGTGAGATGGAATCTCATCGTAGTTTTAATTTGCATTTCTCTAACGGCTGATGATCAAGAGCATTTTCTCACGTATCTGTTAGCTGCCCGAATATCTTCTTTAGTGAAGTGCGTGTTCATATCCTTTGCCCACTTCTTGATTGGGCTGTTTGTCTTTTTGTGGTTGAGTTTTGACAGAATCATATAGATTTTAGAGATCAGGCGCTGGTCAGAGGTGTCATAGCTGAAAATTCTTTCCCAATCTGTAGGTGGTCTTTTCACTCTTTTGGTGAAGTCTTTAGATGAGCATAGGTGTTTGATTTTTAGGAGCTCCCAGTTATCTGGTTTCTCGTCATCATTTTTGGTAATGTTTTGTATTCTGTTTATGCCTTGTATTAGGGCTCCTAATGTTGTCCCTATTTTTTCTTCCATGATCTTTATCCTTTTAGTCTTTATGTTTAGGTCTTTGATCCACTTGGAGTTAGTTTTTGTGCATGGTGTGAGGTATGGGTCCTGTTTCATTTTTTTGCAAAGGGATATCCAGTTATGCCAGCACCATTTGTTAAAAAGACTATCTTTTCCCCAAGTGACTGACACTGGGTCTTTGTCAAAGATCAGCTGCTCATATGTGTATGGATTTATATCTGGGTTCTCAATTCTGTGCCATTGGTCTATCTGCCTGTTGTTGTACCAGTACCAGGCTGTTTTGACTACTGTGGCTGTATAATAGGTTCTGAAATCAGGTAGAGTGAGGCCTCCCACTTTCTTCTTCTTTTTCAGTAATGCTTTGCTTATCCGAGGCTTCTTTCCCTTCCATATGAAGTTGATGATTTGTTTCTCCATCACGTTAAAAAATGTCATTGGAATTTGGATCGGAAGTGCATTGTATGTATAGATGGCTTTTGGTAGAATAGACATTTTTACTATGTTAAGTCTTCCTATCCATGAGCAAGGTATGTTTTTCCACTTAAGTAGGTCCTTTTTAGTTTCTTGTAGTAGTACTTTGTAGTTTTCTTTGTATAGGTCTTTTACATGCTTGGTAAGATTTATTCCTAAGTATTTTATCTTCTTGGGGGCTACTGTGAATGGCATTGATTTGGTTATTTCCTCTTTGATGTTCCTTTTTGTTGATGAGAGGAATCCAAGTGATTTTTGTATGTTTATCGTATAACCTGAGACTCTGCCAAACTCTTCTATTAGTTTCAGTAGTTTTCTGGAGGATTCCTTAGGGTTTTCTGTGTATAAGATCTTGTCATCTGCAAATAGAGATAATTTTACTTCCTCCTTGCCAATCTGGATGCCCTTTATTTCTTTGTCTAGCCTAATTGTTTTGGCTAGGACCTCTAGCACAATGTTGAATAAGAGCGGTGATAAAGGGCATCCTTGTCTGGTTCCCGTTCTCAAGGGAAATGCCTTCAGGTTCTCTCCATTTAGAGTGATGTTGGCTGTTGGCTTTGTATTAAAAAAAAAAAAATTGTATAGATTATGCCCTTTATTATGTTGAGGAATTTTCCTTCTATTCCTATTTTGCTGAGAGTTTTTATCATGAATGGGTGTTGAACTTTGTCAAATGACTTTTCTGCATCAATTGATAAGATCATGTGGTTTTTGTCTTTTGTTTTATTTATATGGTGGATTACATTAATGGTTTTTCTAATATTAAACCAGCTTGCATACCTGGTATAAATCCCACTTGGTCGTGGTGGATTATTTTTTTGATATGTTGTTGAATTCTATTGGCTAGAATTTTGTTGAGGATTTTTGCATCTATGTTCATGAGGGATATAGGTCTATAATTTTCTTTTTTTGTGATGTCTTTTTCTGATTTTGGTATCAGGGATGTGGTGGCTTCATAGAATGAGTTAGGCAGTATTCCGTCATTTTGTATGCTTTGAAATACTTTTAGTAGTAGTGGTGTTAACTCTTCTCTGAAAGTTTGGTAGAACTCTGCAGTAAAGCCATCCGGGCCAGGGCTTTTTTTTGTTGGGAGTTTTTTGATTACCGTTTCAATCTCTTTTTTTGTTATGGGTCTATTTAGTTGTTCTACTTCTGATTGTGGTAGTTTAGGTAGGTAGTGTTTTTCTAGGAATTCATCCATTTCTTCTAGGTTTGCAAATTTGTTAGAGTACAATTTTTTGTAATAATCTGATATGATCCTTTTAATTCCAGTTGGGTCTGTTGTGATGTGGCCCATCTCGTTTCTTATTCAGGTTATTTGTTTCCTTTCCTGTATTTCTTTAGTCAGTCTGGCCAATGGTTTATCAATTTTGTTATTTTTTTTCAAAGAACCAGCTTTTGGCTTTGTTAATTCTTTCAATTGTTTTTCTGTTTTCTAATTCATTTAGTTCAGCTCTAATTTTTATTATTTGTTTTCTTCTGGTGCCTGATGGATTCTTTTGTTGCTCACTTTCTATTTGTTCAAGTTGTAGGGACAGTTCTCTGATTTTGGCTCTTTCTTCTTTTTGTATGTGTGCATTTATCGATATAAATTGGCCTCTGAGCACTGCTTTTGCTGTGTCCCAGAGGTTTTGATAGGAAGTATTTTCATTCTCGTTGCATTCTATGAATTTCTTTATTCCCTCCTTAATGTCTTCTATAACCCAGTCTTTTTTCAGCAGGGTATTGTTCAGTTTCCAAGTATTTGATTTCTTTTCCCTAATTTTTCTGTTATTGATTTCCACTTTTATGGCCTTGTGGTCTGAGAAGATGCTTTGTAATATTTCGATGTTTTGGATTCTGCAAAGGTTTGTTTTATGATCTAATATGTGATCTATTCTAGAGAATGTTCCATGTGTGCTAGAAAAAAAAGTATACTTTGCAGCAGTTGGCTGGAGTGTTCTGTATAAGTCAATGAGGTCAAGTTGGTTGATTGTAGCAATTAGGTCTTTCGTGTCTCTATTGAGCTTCTTACTGGATGTCCTGTCCTTCTCCGAAAGTGGTGTGTTGAAGTCTCCTGCTATAATTGTGGAGGTGTCTATCTCACTTTTCAGTTCGTTAAAGTTTGTTTTATGTATCTTGCAGCCCTGTCATTGGGTGCATAAATATTTAATATGGTTATGTCTTCCTGGTCAGTTGTCCCTTTTATCATTATGTAGTGTCCTTCTTTATCCTTTGTGGTGGATTTAACTTTAAAGTCTATTTTGTCAGAAATTAATATTGCTACTCCTCTTCTTTTTTGCTTATTGTTTGCTTGATATATTTTTTTCCATCCTTTGAGTTTTAGTTTGTTTGTGTCTCTAAGTCTAAGGTGTGTCTCTTGTAAGCAGCATATATACGGATCGTGTTTCTTTATCCAGTCTGAGACTCTCTGTCTCTTTATTGGTGCGTTTAGTCCATTTACATTCAGCGTAATTATAGATAAGTGTGTGTTCAGTGCTGTCGTTTTGATGCCTTTTTATGTGTGTTGTTGACAATTTCATTTTTCCACTTATTTTTTTGTGCTGAGACGTTTTTCTTTGTAAATTGTGTGTTCCTCATTTTCACAGTATTTGACTTTATGTTTGCTGAGTCGTTACGTTTTTCTTGGTTTTTATTTTGAGTTATGGAGTTGTTATACCTCTTTGTGGTTACCTTAATATTTACCCCTATTTTTCTAAGTAAAAACCTAACTTGTAATGTCCTATATTGCCTTGTATCCCTCTCCATATGGCAGTTCTATGCCACCTGTATTTAGTCCCTCTTTTTGATTATTGTGATCTTTTACATATTGACTTCAATGGTTCCCTGTTTTGAGTGTTTTTTTTTTTAATTAATCTTAATTTGTTTTTGTGATTTCCCTATTTGAGTTGAAATCAGGATGCTCTGTTCTGTGATCTTGTGTTGTGCTGGTATCTGATATTATTGGTTTTCTGACCAATTTCCTTTAGTATTTCTTGTAGCTTTGGTTTGGTTTTTGCAAATTCTCTAAGCTTGTGTTTATCTGTAAATGTCTTAATTTCGCCTTCATATTTCAGAGAGAGTTTTGCTGGATATATGATCCTTGGCTGGTAGTTTTTCTCCTTCAGTGCTCTGTATATGTCATCCCATTGCCTTCTCGCCTGCATGGTTTCTGCTGAGTAGTCTGAACTTATTCTTATTGTCCTTTATAGGAGATCTTTCTTTTATCCCTGGCTGCTTTTAAAATTTTCTCTTTATCTTTGGTTTTGGCAAGTTTGATGATAATATGTCTTGGTGATTTTCTTTTTGGATCAATCTTAAATGGGGTTCTATGAGCATCTTGGATAGATATCCTTTCATCTTTCATGACGTCAGGGAAGTTTTCTGCCAACAGATCTTCAACTATTCTCTCTGTGTTTTCTGTTCTCCCTCCCTGTTCTGGGACTCCAATCACACGCAAGTTATTCTTCTTGATAGAGTCCCACATGATTCTTAGGGTTTCTTCATTTTTTTTAATTCTTTTATCTGATTTTTTTTTTCAGCTATATTTGTGTCAATTCCCTGGTCCTCCAGATGTCCCAGTCTGCATTCTAATTGCTCAAGTCTGCTCCTCTGACTTCCTATTGCGTTGTTTAATTCTGTAATTTTATTGTTAATCTTTTGGATTTCTGAATGCTGTCTCTCTATGGATTCTTACAACTTGTTAATTTTTCCACTATGTTCTTGAATAATCTTTTTGAGTCCTTCAACTGCTTTATCAGTGTGTTCCTTGGCTTTTTCTGTAGATTGCCTTATTTCATTTCTGAGGTCATCCCTGATGTCTTGAAGCATTCTGTAAATTAGTTTTTTATATTCTGTATCTGGCAATTCCAGGATTGTATCTTCATTTGGGAAAGATTTTGATTCTTTAGTTTGGGGAGTTGTAGAAGCTGTCATGGTCTGCTTCTTTATGTGGTTTGGTATCGACTGCTGTCTCTGAGCCATCACTAAGATATTGTAGTGATTTATCCTGTATTTGCTCACTGAGTCTTATCTTGTTTTGTTTTCTTTCAATATACGTAGATGGGCTACTAGATTGAGCTGTCTTGATTGTTGTAGCCCTTGACTCACTTATGTCCTATTACCAGCTGGTTTGGGCTGTTACCAGATATATAAGCCTGAGTCCATTCACTATTCTTGAGTAGAATCTGATTTTGGGTCATCAAGTGTGTGGTGCAGACTGTCACCTATCCACCTAGAGAAGTAGTGGTGATAGTTGTGTGCACCAGATTCTAGTAGCAGCAGGGGTCCACACTGCAAGGGGGGCAGGATGCTGACAGGCTTCCCCCCAGTGTCAGTGAGGTAGGTGTGTCTCTATTCCTAAAGCACCTTGGTGGGTGGGCTCTGCAGCTGTACCTTAGGCCCCCAATGCAAGTACCTCTACAGATTGGTAGGTGTCACCCTCCTTAGACCCCTAAGGCAGGAGGCTAGGTGGTCTGGGGGGAGCTTCAGCCCTCAGTTCCCTGTTGTGAGTCAGTGAGGGCTCTGTTGAATACGCAGAGATATCAGACCTGGGAAACTTGTCTTTCCAGTAATCAGCTAAAACATATACAGTCAGATCCCAATCAGAAATGCCTTTGCATTATAATAGCCACCTTGTTCTCTGTAGGGATGAAAGCCCAAGACTGTGGATCACATATGCTTGGCTGGAGCTGGTTCTGTGTTTTTAGTCCAATTAGGGAAGGATTTTTGGTCCTTGGGTTTTTTGTAGCTGCTTCTCTCAGGCCAGGAGAATGGGTTAGGAAAAGACAAAAAAAAAAAAAAAAAAAAAAGAAAGAAAGAAAAACCACAGAGCAGTTTACTCTCTGCCTCAGGAAATTCCAATGTTAATGAAGCCTCCTGGGAAGCGGAGGGGAGGGTTCAGATAAATAGGAGAGAGTAGCACCCCAGAATATAGACAAAGTTACTTATCTTGTTTGGGATGACTGTTTTATCTGAGATCCCCTAGGGGCGCGTGGACTGTGTGTGCTGGCTGGGTAGAGATTGCCCCCGAGGGTCAGGCCCGTGTCCTGTGCTTGCGCTGTCTCAGAAGCCGTGGTTAGTTCCTCCGCTCCCAGTCCAAAGCCCAGGGCCAAGGTTCCCTGGCTGGTACGCCACACTCCCAGCTCCAAAACCAGTCGCTGCCTCCCGGTGACTTCTCCTCCTGTCAGCCGCGTCTCTGTGCTGCCTGCGTGCACTGGCTGGGCTTCCCCCGAGGTCAGTTCAGGGGGCTAGGGCTGCGCCCTGTGTTTCCGCCATCACAGGATGCCATGCTCAGCTCCCCTGTGCCCAGTCCAAAGCCCGGCGCCAAGGTTTCCTGACTGGGACGCTGGCTCCAGGCTCTGAAAACAGTCGCTGCTTCCCCGTGGTTGTTCGTTCTCAGTCTCTGTCACTCAGGTCAACTCTTTAGATCTGTGTTTGATGGTCAGGTTTCATAGATTGTCATGTATGTGATCGATTTACTTGTTTTTCCGAGTCTTTGTTGCAAGAGGGATCTGAGGTAGCTTCTACCTAGTCAGCCATCTTGGCCCCACCGTCTCTGTTGTTCTTTTGCACCTAGGGTTGCTGTGAGTAGGAACTGACTTGATGGCATCTAACAACAACAATATATATGTATGTACATACACACACACACATATATACATATAGTTAAAGTAAATATTTTTGTTTTCTTCTCTCCATTATCCCATTACTCATAAAATACAAGACGTAAATGGGGCAGTGTGTTTTTGGTTGTACAGATGTTCGTTGTATCATGTTGGGCACAAGTATGACTTTATAATTGTCTTTATTTAGCAATTATATATGGTTTAAGGAGATGTATACAGGTGCCAAGTTGACAAGGTGTAGACTGTGACGGTTAATGTTATGTGTCAACTTGGCTAGGTTACAATTCTCAGTGATTTGGCAGACATGGAACTGATTGCTCTTCCATAATGTAATCATCTCCCTGATGAGATCTGCTATAACGTAATTAATTCCATTATGAGGCCTAATGTAATCACCTCCATGATGAAATCTGCTATAAGCAGTCAACCTATTGAAAAGGAATTTTCCTTGGGGGTGTGGCCTGCCTCTGGTATATAAATGGATGTTCCAGCAAGACTCACTCTCCCTTTGGATCCTGCATCCTATTCGTCATTCTCTGACCTCTGGTTCTTGGGATGTGGGGCAGGAGCCCGCCACCTGACCTGCTGATTTTGGGTTCCTGAGCCCCTGCAACCACGTGAGTCAGGAGAAGCCTCCAACTTGATGTCTGAGCCATGGATTTTGGGACTTGCCAGCTTCCATACCTCCATAACTGTGGGAGCCATTTCCTTGAATTAAATCTGTCTCTCTTTATACATTTCACTGGCTTTGCTCCTTTAGAGAACCTAACCTAACATAGAATTTTGGAGTGGATTTATTATATGAGGCCAGAAAACCCATCCCTTGATCATGTTTCCCCTGAGGGACCAGAGATACTTCCTTCAGTAAGGTAACAGGAAATGCACTGTAACAGAGGACACTTCCCTTTGAGAAGTGATGGCTATCTATTGTAGCCTGGGATTGATGGTAGGAGATACTGGCATAGTACTGCACTCCCTAGTAGCAATGACTGGTTTTCAGGACAGGAAAGTGCTGGTGGGAGCATTTAACCTCAGAGGCAAGATGGACTTAATTACTGTAATAGGCAATAAGGCCAGGGCAGCAACCATAGCACCTTGACTGGCAGGTACCTGTGGTGATAGCTAATAGACCATGGTGTTCCTATCAAGAACTATGAGGTATCTGAGATTTTACCCTACATGCAAGCTAACAAGTTAGCCTGCCACAGGATCATGGATGGTGACAGGGGACATGGATGATGGTCAGAGACAGAGTAAAGTTAATTACTTAGAATAATAGTATTAAGCAGAGTATCTGCATTAGTGTCAGTTCTCTAAATTCCTACCAGGTGATATGATGAGGGTCAGTTGATGCTTGCACATGTACTGGCTCCTGAGCTTAGGAAATACCAAAATTTTTAACATGAGTTGCAAGCAAACCTCTCCAACCTTTGCCCCGGAGGGAGACATTATCTTTACTATCACACAAAAGATGCTCTCTGCTCTGGGGGAGACATTATTTCTATCCTCCAAGGCTGTTTGTTATACAAGCATCCCTGAGAAGATAGTCTGGTACAAAACAAAGACTGTCAGTACCTCTGCTCAGAAGACATGCAGAAACCAGAGAGCCTCATGGAGAATTGCCTCCAAACAAATTGCATCCCTTGTTTCTATGTCACCTTCACTTCTGGCAAATTTTTTCACGAGTATAACACTCTATGGACAACTCCAATTAATCTGGCCAATAAGGGCTGGGACCAAATGTATTTAATTTGTCTCATATTACATTTAATAAAGGCTACTATCAACAGGACTCCATGCAACAAGATAAGGACACTCTCCAGTATTGACCTGAGTCATTCCAAACCCTCACACTTAGCCCCAGTGACCCGGGACTCAACCAGCTGAACAAATCCCATAAACCACCAGGGTGTACCTTAGAAAGCCAGGTGGCTTTCTCCTTATTTCTGTGTTGGCTTTTCTATTTGGTCCAAGGTGTTAATCTAGATATAGCAGGATGCACAGACTCTTCCTTGGCTCCAAAGGCAAAAGTCTATGGGAATTCTGTCATCCATACCAACCTCGGCCAATGAGTTGAACGCCTTTGAGGACCAAGGTGGTGTCATTGATTGCTTCAGCTAAAGTAAGGAATAAATCTTGCAACATCTTTTTCTAATTAGATGGCTCCTCTTGCAGGGAAAATTGCAGGCAGGGTGTGCATAAATAATGAGTAATGAGTCAGTTACCCTCTGGGAAGTTTCCCCAAGTAACCAGGGTCTTGTCATTTTTGAGACATGTCCTTAGTGATCTGAGATTTTCATGATTTGCTGGTGGTGTTTGTTTAAACACTTGGGGGTCTTGCACTCCTAAGATGCAAGTCACCAAGATTTGGGGGAGGAGGTAAGCAATACCTGCTTTACTTTCAAGAAGTACAGTCCTGGGGATTCATGTGGTCCTCCTGGAAAGAAAAATGTTGTTTATAATTGTCGGGTTCCCTCCAGAGATCCTATATCAGTGTGGGGGAAGGTCACTGGTTGAAGTGCTTTCAATGTGGCCTCTTTGCTGACTGGTAAGCCTTAGGGTTCTCAGATAAGTTAGAATAATTGAAGCTAGTCCAACCTGTCCCATAACACTAATGAAGTGGCATTTATTCACCTATGGAATGACAGAACAGGAGGCAAGAGACATTCAGAGGAGTTGACAGGTGTTTTGTGTGGGAGGAATAGGAGCCGAGGCCCTCCTTTGCTGTTTCTAATGGACTTCTTAGGAAGGAAAAGGGGAATGGCTATGGAATCACAGTTGGAGCCACAGGGGATGAGAGTCCCAGGATTCAGTTCAATTTAAAGTACTTGCAGCAGTTTGGGAGAGCTGCATAAAGGCCTTTGTCCAGGGGTGGTTCTGAAAGACAAATACATGAATAATCTCCCTCCCTCCCTGCAACTCCCACAGTCTAAGGCGTTTCCTCCTCAGGTACAGGGGACGTTGCTCTCCCTTTACTTCCACAGAATCAGTGTGTCCAGTCCAGTAACTATAACCCCACCATTTTTCTGATCATAGTCTGTTCACACCCAGACTTTTCATCATAAGAGTCAGGTGCAAGAGGGACAAGGGCATTTCTGTAAAACTTACAGAGATCCAGTATGTCCCCCAGTTTGCCCACATGGGCTACCGTACGAGGACTCAGTGAGCATTGTAGTCAACCAAGTGTTCATTACCCTTATGATCTAGGACCGTGTCAATCCAACAAGGGAATGCAGGTGGTTGAGCTAGAATTAAGTTTGAATCCCCCAGACCCCATTTTGGCCAGGCTATCACCTGGAGGGTGTACCAACCTGGTAAGCCCACTGTTACTATTAAAGCAAAGAATGAAACATCATGCTCAGAAAGGTCAGGGTAGAGTCATGAATTTTCAAAACTAGTTCTGTGTAACACCCAACCTCTTTCATCCAGATCATTACTCAGGAAGCAGCTGAGAGGAGGTGATTATTCCTTTCTGGGACAGCTGAATTTAATGGCTAAACTGCGTCACTAAGTGGTGTGGGCTAGGGGAAGGTGAGGAAAATAGAGTCAGAAATATATGTTGTTGTTATTATATTCTGCATAAGACTTCTTTAAGGTGTTAAAAAGCAAAGATGTCACTTTAAAGACTAAGGTACACCTGACTCAAGCCATGGTGTTTTCAATTGCCTCATATGCACATGAAAGCTGGGCAATGAATAAGGAAGACTGAAGAATTGAAGCCTTTGAATTATGGTGTTGGCAAAGAATATTGAATATATCAAGGACTGCCAGAAAAATGAACAAATGTGTCTTAGAAGAAGTACAGCCAGAATGCTCCTTAGAAACAAGGATGGCAAGACTGTGTCTCAAGTGCTTTGGACATGTTATTAGGTGTACCAGTCCCTGGAGAAGGACATCAGGCTTGGTTAAAACAGGGGGTCAGCAGAAAAGAGGAAAACCCTCAACAAGATGGATCGACACAGTGGCTGCAACAATAGGCTCAAGCATGACAATGATCGTGAAGATGGCGCAGGACGGGGCAGTGTTTTGTTCTGCTGTGCGTGGGGTTGCGATGAGTTGGAACTGGTTCAATGGCACCTAACAACATATATTTAATCAAAATTTTAATTTTGAGATAATTGTAGATTCATATGTAGTTGTTAGAAATAATATGAGGTATCTTTTGTACCATTTACCCAGTTTCCTTCAATGGCAACATCTTGCAAATCTAGAATACAATATCCTAACAAGGATATTGACATTGATACAACCAAGATACAGACCATTTCCATTGCCACGAAGGTCCCTCATGTTGCCCTTTTATAGTCACACATACTTTCCTATCCCTTCCACCCTCTTCCCTGGCAACCGCTAATCTGTTCTCCAACTCTATAATTCTGTAATTTTTAATAATGTTGAATGACTGGAATCATAAAGTACGTATGGAAAGCATCCAGTCTTTCACATTAAGTATAACGGTAGCTGTAGGTTCCTTGTAGGAGCTATTTATCAAATTGAGAAAATTCCCCTCTATTTATATTTTTCTGAGAGTTTTTATGGTGCCAAATTCTGTCAGTTCTGCCTCTTCTACATCAGTTGATAAGGCTATGTGATTTTATTTTTTTCTTTTGGCTGTCAATATCTTGGATTACAATGATTGATTTTTGCATATTGAGCAAGCATTGCATCTCTGGAATAAAACTCACTTGTTCATAATATATGATTGTTTTTATGAATTACTGAATTCCACTAGTTAATATTTTGTTAAGGATTTATGAATCTATGTTCATGAGAGATATTGGTCTATAGTTTTCTTTCTTGTACTGTGTTTGCCTAGTTTTGCTATTAGGATAATATTACCTTCATCAAATGAATTGGGAAGAGTTCCTGCCTCTTTTATTTTCTGGAAGATATTGTGTAGGATTGATGTTAATTCTTCTTTAAACATTCGTTAGAAACCACCTGGGTCTAGAGATTTCTTTTATGGGAATATTTAAATTATAAATTCAACTTCCTTAATAGTTGCATGGCTATTCAAATTATTTCTTAGTGGGTGAGTTGTGGTAATTTATGTTTTTCAAGGAATTGGTCTGTTCCATCTAAGTCAAGTTTATGTGTGTAGAGTTGCTTGTCATTGCCTTATTTTCCTTTTGATGTCTGCAGGGTCTGTAGCAATATACTATTTCAATTCTGATACTGATAATTTCTGTCTTCTTTGCCAATCTTGCTAGAGCTTTGATGTTTCCAAAGGACCAATCTTTGTCTCATTGATTTTTTCTATTGTTTTTCATTTTCATTGATTTCTGTTTTATCCTTATTGTTTCCTTCCTTCTGCTTGCTTTGGGATTATTTTGCTTTTCTTTTTCTAGATTCTTCAGGTGAAAGCATAGATAATTGATTTTGTACTTTGTCATTACTGATGTATACATTTAATGCTAAAACTTTCTCCCTCAGCACTACTTTAGCTCTCCCACAGATTTTGATATGCTGCATTTTCATTCAGTTCAATGTATTTTGAGATTTCCCTTGTTGACATGTATTGAATTGTTTTTCCCCAAAAATGTAAGTATCAATTTGGTTAGGCCATGATTCCCAGCACTGTATGACTGTCCACCATTTTGTCATCTGATGTGATTTTCCTATGTGTTGTAAATCCTACCTCTATGATGCTGATGAGGTGGGATAGGTGGTAGTTGTGTTAGTGAGGCAGGACTCAGTCTGTAAGATTGGATTGTGAAAGTCCAGACTCCCTACTTGGCCTTCTCTGGTCCCGCCCCAATGGAGTGTTGAGGCTATGCTCAGTTGAAGAATCTCATTATAGCCTGATAAGTTTGGAAGTCTAGGCTCCTCACTCAGCCTTTGCTGGTGTACATGTGGATAAGGGTCAAGTTTTTTCTGTGGCGTTTGACTGGAGTACAGCAGTTATTATCTAAAAGTTTTCTGTTTTGCTAGGCTGCCTCTTTCCTGGCTCTTTGGCTAGAGAGAGTAGGGTTTTGTATGGATTTGTCTGTTGACATTCGTGGGTTGTCAACTTCTTCAGCTCCAAATCTGGGATGTTTTTGTTAGCTGCCATCAAGTTGGTCCCTGACTCGTTGCATCCCCATCCACAACAGAGCAAAATGCTGCCTGGTCCTGTGTCATCCCCTTGACTGGCTGCAGATCACATTGCTGTGATACACAGTGTATTCGTTGGCTGCTTTTTGGAAGTAGATTTCCAGGCATTTATTCTTAGTCCATCTTCATCTGGAAGCTCTGTTGAAACCCGTTCAGCACCACAGCAACATGCATGCCTCCACTGGTAGGTGGTGACTGTGCATAAGGTATGTTGGCCGGGAATCAAATGCAGGTCTTCCTCATGGAAGGTGTGAATTCTACCACTGAACCAGCAATGCCCCCACAGGTCTGGGATAATGAGGCAAAAAAGAAAGCCCAGGGAACTTACCATCATATAATTCCTTGGGTTCTAGATCCCTAGACTTTCTGCCTTCTTTGCTCTACCTTTTAGAGTCTTACTTTGTTTATATATAAAGTTTAAGATTTTTAGGTGTACTTAGCAGAAGATATAGGAAAAATTACATATATTCCATCTTCCTGGAAGCAGAAGTCCCCCCGAAATTTTTTTAGTAGATTTTTGAAGGGGTTGTTCCAGTGGTTGATAAAATCAAATGCCTGTTGATGGTAGTGAGTGCCATGACTATTAGACCCTTGTTGAGTAGCTTTTGTGGTAAAAGGTATACCATTTTCACACTACAGATGGTCCAGAAAGCCAAAAATGATACAGGTTACTTTCAAGGGTCATACTCAAAGAATATTTCTTTATGGGTTTCCTTGACTGACAGAGGGTTGAGTGTTGTGATATCACTCACATGGTCCCACCTTACTTGGTGAGCAGGCCCTTGAAGTTTGTTGGGACTTAGGGAGGTGTGATAACATTGCAATCATAGTCATAAGGACTGAGGTCTGATTCTCTAGTTATATTAGTTTCCTAGGGCTTCCACAACAAAATACCACAAACTGGGTGGTCTTATCAGAACAGTAATTTATTGCCTCACAGTTTAGAAGGCTAGAAGTCCAAATCAGGGTACCTGCTGTGTGGATTCCTTCTGAAGGCTGAGAGAGAGAAACCGCTTCATGGCTCCCTCTTAACTTCTGGCGGCTCCAGGTGTTCTTTGGTTTGCATCTGCAGTATCACATGACACCTGTCCTCTGTCATCCTGTCTCTATCTTCTCTTTTATAAGGACATCTTCTTTTATAATGACATCATGTTAACTTAACTGATATTACCTTCAAAGATCCTATTTCCAAACAGGATAATACATACATACAGTAAAACCTGCAAAAGCTGGAACCTATGTAAGGCAGGAACTTGTCAGAGATGGAAAATTAAAATATTTTCCACTAATAGTGAAAGAAAATTGATAAGACTATACATGGCTAAAGATAGAACACTCGTGAGACCTGAAAAAACAAGGCAGTCCTGTCAAGCTCTGGCTTTCACAGGTTTTACTATATATATATATATATATATATATATATATATATACACACATATATGTATTTTTGGCGGGGGTGAAGGGGAGGGACACAATTCAATTCATAACACCAATAGTGGCAGACAGACTCTAAGGTGAATCCACCTTCTGGCTTTTAGGAACTGCAGGCGGCCAGTTGAAGCCTGAGAGCAGATTCTAGGAGCTAAGGGAGGCCTCAAGCTGACAGCCAGAAAGAAATTGGGGACTTCAGTTCTACAGTTACAAGGAAATAAATTCTGCCAACAATGTGAAGGAGTTTGGAAGCAGATTCTTCCCCAGTTGAGCCTCCAGATGAGAATGCAGCCTAACTGACACCTTGATTGCAGTGGACCCAGCTAAGCTGTGCCTGGATTTTTGACCCTTGGAAAAACCATGAAATAATAAAGGTGTGTTGTTTTAAGTCACACAGTTTGTGATAATGTTACTCAACAATAGATAGCTAATACGCCAGCCAACAGTCCATCATCTATATAGTGTAAGCTTTGGACATGAGATGGTAGAGGTACCGACATGAAATCCTGACCCACCCACTGATGGCAAATGGCAGGAGGGCTTATGTGCCAGTGGGAAGGACTACAAAGATAGACTTTTCTGGCACGCTGGGATAGGCTTCTCTGGGTCTGGTATCCTCATCTGAAATTGAGAAAATTATACCATCTACTTCAAAAACCAAAAGCCAAACCCAGTGCCATCGAGTCGATTCCGACTCATAGCGACCCTATGGGACAGAGTAGAACTGCTCCATAGAGTTTCCAAGGAGCGCCTGGCGGATTTGAACTGCTGACCTTTTGGTTAGCAGCTGTAGCACTAAACTGCTACACCACCAGGGTTTCCTCTACTTCAAGAGGTGGCTGTAAATATTAAATAGAACTATGCAGGTAAAGTTGAGCAGTACAGGGCCTGGCACCTCCCACCTCCCACGTTGAGCCGCCCAGTGTGTTGGCTCTCTTGTCATCTTAATAAGCAGTGAGATCACCTTTCTTGTCAACACCTCCAAATTATAATGGCAATTGATTTGCAAGCCTCTTCCCTCCCAGCTCCCCCATGCCTCCCCTTCCCCCAGCCAGTCAACCCTTCAACCATGTCTCCAGGATCAAGACATCCTTTGATGCAGTCCTGTCCCGATTGTCACAGAACAAGGCAACATTTCTTGTTTTCCTACAACTACCTACCCCCCCACTCCCACCCCCCCAACAAAAACAAAACAACCCAGCTGAATCTACCAAAGCACTCTCTTCCCAAACCCTGGGCTTTTCCACAGAAACAATTGCATTTCTGGTTAACGAAGATTCCAATGAAGGAGTCATTAAGAATTTCTCCCGAAGCAAAAGAATTCTATCCCCAAGGAGCAGGCTCTTGAACCCAATTACTTACTCCCTGGAGAATCTGGGGACAGTGAAGTCCCACGGCGTGACCTGAACGCCACTTTGAGGGCGTGAGCAGCTTGGAAAACCAAGCCGCCTCCCCTAGCAAATGCAGGCGCTTAAGCAAGCTCCGGGCGTGCCTTAACTTCACCCCACGAGTAGACTGAAATCAGTCTGTTTAAACAAACCAAACTAGTTGCCTAAAAGAATGGGCGAAAGAGCACCAGGGCAGGGCCGAGCCCCGGGTGCCGAGCGAAGCCCCCGCTTCCCCCGCACCTCGGCCCCCAGCCCCTCCCGGGCCCGTGGCCCCCGCCGAGTGCCACATCAGCGCCGGTGCTGCGCTTCCAGGTTCCTGCGGGGGTGCAGCCAGAGGGCCCGGCGGGCGGGGCGGCCCGGAGCCCCGTGGGAGTGGCGGGCTGGTGGGCCAATCGGCTGCAAGCGAGGATCCGTGGCCACCAATGAAATGAGGTTTCTGCCAGCCCAGGCAGCTGAAGCTCCTGCCCGCGGGGGGACCAGATGCGGCACATCTGGACAGCTGCTCCGGGAAACCGAGCAGCCCCTTCGTGGGCCCGACGTCAGTTGGGCACGTCCCCCACGTCCTCTTCTTCCAGCCACTTATTTATTAATTTTCCCAAAGAAGCATCCAGGGACCCAAGCTTAAAACTTTTTTCTCCTCCTAATGAGAGATGAGACCAGATCCCACCCAAAACACGGTTTAATTTTCATGGGGCTCTAGGATCAAAAGAACAGAATCAGCAACAACAAAAGCCCAGCCGCTGTCTGATTTAAAACTGGCAGAGTGGGAAAAATAGTGTTCAGTAAACAGAGCGAGTTGGGTAAGTTTTGGATACGTGCTGGGTATCGTGTTTCTCCCGCTGTGGTCTCTATTCTAATTTCAATCCTGAGTCTTTGCTCTTCTCACTAGCCCTTCTCTTGATCAAAGGGAGACAAATATCGAAAATGTTGCTTCCTGCCACAAACTGCACAGACCCTTGGCTTCCTTCTCTTCAGCTTTGCTAACGTATTTATTTTATGTTTTTGGTCGTTTGTATGTTTAAAAAAATTTCCTGTTGTAAGACCCTCCTAACTTCAAAGTTAAATCTACTGATAAATTTATTTTTCTCTTCTCTCTGTGAGAACAGAGTATATATTTATCAAGCTGTTATCTTTAACCATCCACTACCCCCCGGCTGTTTTTGATGGGGAGGGGGTGAGAAAATTATCTGGCTTATTCAGAATTAACAAACCTTTGGCTTCCGTTAGTAGGATGTTTAATATTAAATTATTTAAAACCTGGATTGTATAGATAATTGCTGGATTTTCCACATAAATTCCAGTGAAGTTGTAACCTAAATACATGTCTTTTCTCTATTCTCCCATCCATTGTAGGACGCCCAAGTTTCCTTATGATTGTTAAAAAGTACATTAAATGTGTGACAGACCCCTTTGTGCATAATAACCTTAAAATTGTATTTTAAATCCGTGATTCTATCACAATAGTATTCAAGATGATTAGCGTTATATACGTATACTTGCGGATAATTCTGGTACATATTTTAGGATTTAGAAATGGAAATGATAGAAAATGTTCGAGTTGAGTGAGTGGCCTAAGGCCCATTCCATTCGAAACATGTATAATTTCCTCTGTATAACGAGCTGGACTCGAGCCATTTGTCGTATACTATCATGGGAGGTCTAGACAGAATCGACTTTTAGTTTTTGGCTCAAAAGCAGGAGGTGAGAAGTTGGTGACATAGCTGTAAGTTGCAGAGTGTGTTTTTGATTCCGAAAGGCAATGCGCAGAGTGGGTAGAACAGCTGAAGCAGTTTTCAGGGATGCAGCTTTAGAAGGAGCAGTATCGAAGAGAAGCAACATAAGGAGTAAGACCTCCTGGTTCAATTCACAACCCTACTGAGTGGCCCTGGGCGAGTTAATCCGTTTGTGCTTCAGTATCCTTCTCTGTAATACAGAGAAGGTGTTGTCTTGAAAATTAGATGTGTTAATGTACATTAAACACTTAGAATAATTTCTGGAACACAGTGTCTTTGCTGTTGTGCTGGCTCTTCTTTGCCCTCCTCCCTAGATCCCTCTGCTGCACATTGGTTCCCCCAGCTACCACTCTGACCCCTGCACCAGCAGCTGGAGTTTATTGAGTGTTGCCATTGGTGAGCCAGGCACTATGTGAGGCTGTAAGAAGAGAGTCTTGAGAGGGGAGTGAAGTTATCACACGCCTTAGAGATCTCTAGAAGGTCTGGGAGAGCTAGAGATGGAAAGAGGCCGTCTCACTGTAGTGTGACTTCATGGAAATTATAAAGTTATGAGTGTTATTGTGCAAACAGATGAACCCTCTGCATCCTACTGGCCAGGGGTGGGGGCAGGGGATGGTGGCAACAGTCACATCCCCGGCAAAGTCTTTGGAAAGTAGCCTGGGTAATGGCCACTTTCTGGGAAAGAATTTTGTCCAGCAGTTTCGGCTGGGAAGAAATGGGTCATAGGGCAGCAGGTGGCAGACATCCTGGAAGGGAGGGAAAGCATGGGTGAAGGCACTGAGGCTGGAAAGTGTAGAGCTATTCTTGACTGAACTGGGTTGTGATGCAGGATAGTCTGCGGGAAGTGAGCAGGAGGAAAGGCTGGAAAAGTGGGAGAGGTCGGAGAGCACTGCATAGAAAGCCTGATGGGGAAGGAGAGGTTTGGGGGGGTAGATTGATGGGGGACCATGAGCTGAACTGACAATAGATTACATAGTGGAGGTGTTTCTGGAACCTTTCATCTCTGTAGTCTAGTCTCCAACTCTTGCCCAGCTTACTCTCCCCATCTCCTCCACTACGTCTGTGACCTCCCTTCAGGACCTGCAGGCTGGGTGGGCAGGGCTGGGCGGTGAGTCTGGGCCTCATTTTCTGGGTCCATTTTTTGGTGGCTGTCTTGGGAAGCTCTGCCTAAGTGGTCTGGCATCTGAGCCACTACCCAGGCTACATTCCAGGATCAGGCTAACATTAAAGTCCTTGACAGGGGTGTGATTATGCCTCCCTCCCCGCCCCAGTAGAGTGCAGAGTAGCTCATTTATCTGCACAACAACACTTATAACTTTATAATTTACAATGACTGCAGTAGATAAGGCCTGTAATATGTACCTATGTGGAGTCTTGGTTTGCAGTTTGCTTGCTTTATCGTCCTTGATGGCATTGTGCTATGGCAGAGAGAACTTACGCTCTGGCCCTGGCTCTGCCACTGACCACCTGGATGACATCAAGCAAGACACTGAGCCATTATGGCCCTCTGTGCCATCATCTGTAAAATGACCTTCAAGGTCCCTTCTCCTTGGGTGATCTTTTATTCTTCTCCGCCAGCCTTGGCACAGTCTGTTGCTCTCAGATGTCTATTTGATACCTCTATGACCAACATTTTCTGGCCACTTAATAGACACCAGACATCGTTTTGAGTACTTGACATGTCTTAGCTCATTTAATCCTCACAGCAACTCTGTGAGGGTTGGTACTTATTAGAATCCTGTTTTATAGTCGAGGAGGCTTGCCCAAGGCCACACGGTGAACAAATTGCAGGTGCAGACCCAGGCTGTTCAACTCCAGAGATAAGCCTTAGCCATTAGACTACACAGCCTTCGGTGTAGTGCTGCCACGGCTGCTCTTCTTGGTCATGGTATTGGTAGTCAAGAAGTTCATGGGAGGAGGCTCATGGTGGGGGGCACATTTGGAGAAACCGAGTTAGCAAATTTTGCCTGGGTGGACTAGAATATCAGCATGAGACTTGCCTATGGAATGTACTCTATATAGAGACAGGAGACATTTTATTCATTTATTAGATGGATCTCACTGTCGGCAAGTACTCTGTCTTTTCACCTTGTTGGACCAGAACCCACCATAGTACCTAGACTTATAGCAAAAACAAAACAAACAAAAAACCAGAAACAAACCAAAAAACCAGTTACCATTGAGTTGATCTTGACTCCTGGTGACCCTGCATGTGTCCGAGTAGAATTGTGCTCTGCAGGGTTTTCAGTGGCTCATTTTTCAGAAGTAGGTCACCAGACCTTTCTCCTGAGGTGGCTCTGGGTAGGCTTGAAACGCTAGCTTTTTGGTTAGCAGACAAGCACCACCCAGGGAGTTCGGACATAGAGTAGTAGTCACGCAGTATTTGTCAATTGAATGATTTTCCCTTTTGAAAAAGGAATTTGTGGCCACAGTATTTGTAATTTTTAAAAATAGAGAAACTATGAAATATTCAAAGGCTTGTGGAAAAATGAGGCAGATGCCGGGTAAACATTCCACTCCTATTTTTTAGCCATCCTGATTTCTCACCCTATTTCTGGAGATACTGTGGTTTGGGGTAAGGACTTCTCATGGTGAAGGTCTCTGTAAGGCTATGTAAGGTCTTCAGTTATTAATAACACTCCATCTAGATTTGATGTCTTCTTGAAAATTCATTTTTTACATCAAGTACTGAATCAATTTGAAGACATTATTTGAAAAAT
The DNA here is from genome assembly GCF_024166365.1 of Elephas maximus indicus. Lineage (NCBI taxonomy): Eukaryota > Metazoa > Chordata > Mammalia > Proboscidea > Elephantidae > Elephas > Elephas maximus. Next base: position 71,307,504 of record NC_064836.1, read on the forward strand.
ATTTAATTTGCTACTATTCCCATCACCTTAATGGGGTCACTGTTTTCAAGATAGCATAGTGGCTAAGCACATAGGCTTTGGAGTCAGACTGTCAGGGTTTGAATCCCAAATCTGTTTCTTACTAGCCTGATCTTTAGCAAGTCATTTTCTCTAGAAGGCTTTATTATCCGTCAAATGGTGATATGTAACCCTTAAGTGAGAAAATCCATGTAAAGCATTTAGCATAGTGCCTAGCTCATAGTAAAATCTATACCTGTAAGCAATTCATTTTTATCAACCATTATAATGTTCATCTCTATATAGACATCATTAGCACATATGAAGCCACAGTCTAAAAACATTGATTTATTCTTGACTTGTTTTTCGAACTTTGTCTGAAGTGCTGATCTCCCCTCCCCCCCGTGGAATTACTCAAAGTTTCTACTCTTTGTTTCCAAGGAAGAAAGATTATTGCTGTGGTGAAAGGGCCTCAGCTGCTGATAGCTTGTTGTTGTTGTTAGGGGCCACTGAGTTGTCCTCAGGGCTTCCTTGCCTTTGCTCTCGCCCCCTGTAAATCATGTGCCACAAAGCAGTCAGAGTGATTCTTTACAAATACAAGTAAGGTCGCATCATTCTGCCACTTACACCCTTCAGTGGATTCCCATTGCATTTAAAGTCCCGATGTTCACCATGGTCTAAAAGGCCGAAGCTAATCTAGCCTTGCCTATATATGCCCACTCCCTTCTCCATCCTGGCTTTCCCGAATGAGAATGAAGTACTAGAATGCTCCTTAGAAGCAAGGATGACTAGACTATGTCTCACACACTTTGGCCATGTTGTCAGGAGGAATCAGTCCCTGGAGAAGGGCATCACGCTGGGTAAAGTAGAGCATCAGGGAAAGAGGAAGACCCTCAATGAGATGGATTGACACGGTGGTTGCAGTTATGGGTTCAAACATAATGATTGTGAGGATGGTGCAGAACTGGGCAGTGTTTTGTTCCGTTACATAGGGTTGCTATGAGTCGGAGCTGACTCGACTGTACCTATTAAGAACAACAATGAAGTACAGTCAGGCTTTGGGTAAAAATAAGTTCAAATAGGGAAGTTTTTAACAATTTGGGATATGACATACACTTCAGATTTGTCCTTTCCTCTATTAAATTCACCATGGAAAAGTGCTTCCATCGCTTTATGTCTAGCAGCAGAGGCCTTTCCACTAGTTTTATGATGAACAAGTTGGCCAAAACCAAGTCCCAGAAAAGATTTGTGAGCAGCTCTGCTTGTTAGTGTACCTCAGTGCTCCTCCTCTGGGCTCAGCCTGAAGATGCCCATATTCTGCACATAGCTTTTTGGTGCTTTTTAGGCTGTTTTTTTCCCCCCAGAAAATGGGTCTGTTGTGAGCCAAGATGGGGAGGGGTCATCCCAATCACTCTCAAAATTGGGGAATAAAAGGCTGGTGGTTGATTGTGGGGTCTCTGGGTGGCACAAAGAGTTAAGTGCTCGACTCCTAATGAAAGGTTGGCAATTCCAACTCACTCAGAGACACCTGGGAAGAAAGGCCTGGCAGTGTGCTTCCAAAAGATCACAGCCTTGAACACAGTAGGGAGTGCAGTTCTACTCTGCAACACATGAGTTCCCTTGAGTTGGAATTGATTCGTTGGCAACTGGTTTGGCTTTTGATGTAGTGCGATTGTTATTGCTGTTGATGAAGGTTCTTTGGTGGAGAGCAGGATTGCTGTCTTTGTGTTAATTATTTAATGAGCTACGGGGAAAATGGGCATGCAGACCAAACAGTCTTCTGGCTGGTTTGGTTTTTGGCCTTGGTGCTTGCTGCCCAGAGAGCCTCTTGTAGGGAGGCAGCCAGCATTCTCTCCCCAGCTCACTATTGCTCTCCAACCTCCAAATGGTGCACTACTAAGGCAAGGAATGAAAAGGAGGTAGTTAGATCCAAAATGGCGCCTTTGGTCTCAGAGAGTCATGGTTCCTAGGGAGCATGCTTTTATGGCTGGAAGAGGGTTGGAGGGCGATGCCTGGCCTGGATATCATTTCAGGCTGACCTTCCAATATTCTCCTTCACTTTTAATCTATCGCCTATTTCAATGATTTTCAGACTTCTAGCAGAGGATTTTTATTGTCTTTCGTTAACGAATTGTCATGGCAATGTCAACAGTTCTCAAATTTTACTGGCAAGAAATTCATATTCAATAGATCTGGAGATGTGGTGTAGGAATGTGCATTTTTATCAGGTATCTCGAGTGATTCTGAGGTAGACTGTTCAAGACCTTACTTTGAAAAACAGTGGTTTAAGAAGTATCTTTTATGTGTATTGAAATTGGTATTGGGTGCAAAGTGGAGTGAGCTTTAAAGACATTCTGCTTCTGCCCAAGTTGGAATAACAGGGCCATATTCACTCTTCTGCCTGAAACAACCAAAGACAATCAGACAAAATATATGAAACCGTGGGTTTTGAAAACACTGGAATCAGGCAATAAAGTGAAGTGATCTCCAAGAAAAGGACAATTAAAGAGGCAGACCCTCCCACTGCCCCAGCTGACTACCTGGAGAGAGTCACCAGGCTGAGAGACTCAGGGAGGGGAAATCTAGGTGAAAGCCTGTGGACTCGGACTCCCTGAGTTGAGGAGAAGGAGCTGAGAACCTGGGGAAACTGAGGTGGCTTGAGTTTATCGGACAGTGTAGGAGAAAAGAGAGCTGCACTGAGGGAGGAGCCCAGAGATCTGCAAAGATCCCCCACGAGTATTTGAATCATCACACATGCATCGGGAGACTACTAGCGACTGGGCCTGGGGTTGGAAGGACTACAGAACAGAGCCAGCACTTACCCAGGGCCAGGAATATTGCCTGTTCCCTCCAGCTGGACTGGAAAAAACTCATAATTCACGGGGTTTTGGGCAGAACAGTTGGGAAGGTCTTGCCTCAGTAGTGGGGAATAATTAGCCCTCTACTGAGCTCTGCTCCAGGCATGCCTAACAAAGCATAAAAACAAGACCTGGAGGAGTCAAATGGCTTCCAAGTCATACAGCTGCATCCCAAAACAGAAGTTTAACAATATTTAGAGGAGTTAAAAAATACCCAGTGCTGGTAAAGTACAGGGTCAGTGGAAAAGAGGAAGACCCTCAACAAGGTGGATTGACACAGTGGCTGCAACAATGAGCTCAAGCATAACAAGGATTGTAAGGATGGCGCAGGACTGGGCAGTGTTTGGTTCTGTTGTGCATAGGGTCGCTATGAGTCGGAACCAACTCGACGGTGCCTAACAACAACATTTGTATTTGCATAAAGAAACATAGGAAAGATACAGAAGAAACTAATAAAAGTGAACATCTAAAGGGGATGAAGGACGAAAAACAAAACACTCAAATCAAAGACATGACATACTAGGCATAGTTGTCCTTAGATAAACCTGTTGCTGTTGAGTCAATTCTGACTCACAACGACCCTATAGGACAGAGTAGAACTGCCCCATACAGTTTCCAAGGCTATAATCTTTTTGTTTTTTAGAGTAAAAATATTTTGAATCTGATTTTTTTAATTATTATTGTGCTTTAGATGAAGGTTTACAGGCCAAATTATTTTCTCATTAAACAATTAATACACACACACACACACACACACACACACACACACGCACAAATACCCAGTGCCCGACAAGGTAAAATGCATAATACCTAGCACTCAAAAATAGTAAAGAAGCTGTATTTAAAATGAAAACGTACAATCCCTGACTGTCCTGGACATGTGCTGCCATACATTTTGGTACCATTAAAAAGTCTAAGAGTTGAGGCCTCCACTGTAACATTTTGTGCATAACAAGCCAGAGACTGCCAAACCCTGGTCTGTGTTGATATTTTCCTTGGCTACTGAGATAGCATTTCCTCTTTGATCTCTATTATTGTTTTAAAAATATTTTTTCCTGTGTTTGATACCTCCAACCTCCATTGGATTATGGCAAGGTGAACTCAGCTAAAATATTGGCCGACTATGTCATGTATCCTTAGGGGCTGAAGGTAGGAGTTGAGGGTAGTCGTAGGGGGAACTAATTTTCTGAGGGATGACTCAGAATTAAAGACAGAAGAGAGCAGCAAGGGCCAAACCAGGGAAACCAAGATCTTGTTGACAGGTCTAAGGGGTTGGCTAAGCCAGAGTCCAGAGCCAAAATCCTCTGGAACCCACCAAGAACATGGAGAGTGAAGTGAGTGAAGTCCTGTTAGGACTGTGAACAAGACTCAAGAGTCATGTCTTGGCTTCATTTGCAGAGGTTCAAGCCTGGGTCAGGGAGGGATCTGCTGGAACCAGGCATGGGTCTAATGCTGTGGAGGTCCGTAAGTGAGCTCCAACCTTTCAGCTTGGGCAGTCTTTTCCTCCTCTGAGAATTGGGAAGTTTTTAATTTGCTCCCCAGTCCTGTTTTTCTGATCCACCACTGACATGAAGCCCAGAATGACACCCTACGCTCTGGACATCTCTACTTAGATACTTTGCTGTAGAGCAAAATGCCTTCTTTAGCACTCAGCACTTCGTCATTCTTTCCCACCCTGCCTGTGCAGCTATGTGGCTTTTCTTTATGCCACCTCTATGTAGATCTCTTGTCTGCTTGAAAACTGTCTGTTTCTTTAAACATTGTAGGCCAGATCAATTTTTAGGAAATCTCCTACTTGAAGATGATGACAAGATATCACTACCATCATTTGATAGAAATTTTACTTTCTTTGGAGGGTGAGGTAGGGGTTAAAGTATTAATCTTTGGGAAAATTTTAAGTCAGTTTGTTTTGAAAGAAGAGGTCTTAAAATGATTTTTCCACCTAGAAAGGAAGTTTTCAGTTAGTGGTCTTGGAAAACTTTACTGCCTTTCCCAGTGACGGTACTACAGATCGGAAAACTGTAACTGGAATGTAGGGTTGGATGCTAGTTAGTATTCTAATGATCACTACAACAATCCTAGTGGCAATATTATAATATTTAGCAACATCAACACTGGATAGTAGATGGAGTAGGTTTATCACTTTAATTTCCTTCCAAACAGCATGGAGTGGAGAGTGTTCTGTGTCTCTCTAATGTTTTCCAATGAGAAAGAGATAAAATGAGAGCTAGAAAGAGACTAGGTGAGCACAGGTGGAGGACCCTACCACCATCTGATGAATTTAGGACTGCCTTTTTTTTTTTTTTCTACTCCCAGACATTTCTAGGGCCATTGAGACTAACAGAAGACTCAATCAAGGACAAAGATTATGCTTTCTGGAAAGAAATGCACCCAAAACTTGATATAATCTAATTGATGGCTTGTTAATAGTGATGAGCATTGTTGGTTTCTGTTTGTGACATTGTTTTTTATTTATTCACGTTTTATGATGATAATAAGTAAGAGAGGGTGGGGTAACTGGATATAACTGCTTTTGTGCCCTGCTAAGTGGCTGTATTCTTATTGGTTCTCAGATGGGAGTTGATTTTTCTACAAGATGAAAATTAGCTTGATAACATGAAACCAAAAAAAAAAAAAAATTAGCTTGATAACATGAAACCATAGTGAAGGCAAAAAGAGTATTTTATTTTACTCATTTTTTCATTTCCCTACTTTTGAGTCTTTCCTTGATTCTCATTCAACTTCCCCTCAAACCTCATAATTGCCTTCGGATGAGCAACTTTCTCTAGGGCCTCATTTGTGCAGAAATTGCTCAGGATTTAGAAGAGGCTATGATGGTATAAGGAAACCCTGATGGTATAGTGGTTAAGAGTTTGGCTGCTAACCAAAAGATCTGCAATTCAAATCCACCAAGCGCTCCTTGGAAACCCTATGGGGCTGTTCTACTCTGTCCTATACGGTCACTATGAGCCTAGTTTTTTGTTTTTGTATGATGGTATAAAGGAACTCTGGTGGTGCAGTGGTTAAGTGCTCAGCTGCTAATTGAAAGGTCAGTGGTTCAAACCCACCAGCTGCTCCACAGGAGACAGATGTGGCAGTCTGCTTTGGTAAAGATTTACAGCCTTGGAAACAGTATGGAGCAGTTCAACTCTGTCCTATAGGGTCAGTATGAGTCAAAATTCAGTTTGATGCAGTGGCTTTGGTTTTGGTTTTGGATGACGGTATAATACCCCTTCCCCCTGAATCTTATTTTCTGGATTGAAAATGGGATTAATGTATCACTCTAGGGGTCCTAAAAAAATTTTCCTAAAATTAAGAGAACCTGATTTCTTTTTTCTAATGTCTTGAGGGAAGGAGTTTTTGAAAAGTTAGGGATGGAAAGAGGTCAACTGAGGGAATATTTTGATTTTGAGGTGTCCTGATGTTGGCATGAAATTAGTCCTTGTGAAAACAAAAGAGTGGGGCTACCGCTGAAAATCTCCCACTCTGACCCCCAGAGAGCACGACCTCACATTTTCTGGAAAACAGTATTGGCTTTCAACAGAGCCCAGTTAAGCTGCTGAATTTTCCTTTCATCACATTACTGGTCAATGATGATCCAAATCATGAGGCATATTGCCAGATTTGGGGATGGAATTGGAATATCCTTCATGGTGAACTTGGTAAGGCCTGAACAATTAAATTTTCAGTAAAAGCCACAGGCTAGAAGTCTTTCATTTTTCCTTTACTCTTTGGGTGTCAACACTTTACTCTTCCATGTTTTAGTTAACAAATGACATTTAGAAATATCCTTTCCTCCACCACTCCAGCACCAAAGTTCATCCTTGTGCCTTTTTTCTCAATTGTTCAAAGACTATGTGGACATAAAAACTGGAATTATTTCTATGGGTACAATTTGAGAAACAAATCATCTAGGACAATCCTGAGTCCAAGGAGAATAAAACAGTGAGAATAAAGGTGAATGAGTATTTCTTCTGGTTCTCTAAGTCCAGTCGGAGAAGTGATAAGCAAGTTAGCTTACATTAACTGAGCATCTTACTCTTATAGGAAGGATCAATATAGTAGTGTTTGGAGAAAGCAGTTGCTTACATGACATCCTTTTAGGAAAGACTCTGTGATTGAATTGAGCTTCTCCACTGGCCTCCCCTATAAGCTTACCCGTATCTCCAATCCATCCACTGTCATTAATCACATTTCTCAAATTGATTTGTTAGAGGAACTGTTTGGCTCACAAGATAAGTGAGTTTTGATTAACGGTAGTAGTGAAGGAAAGGGTGAAGTCCGCTCATTAGTTCTACTGAGACCCTAGGTGGCGTGAAGGGAAAGGCCAGGTAAAAGGCAGAGAGAAGAAAGAAGTAATCAAGCTAAACTCCTCAAAGGTTCTGTTGCCAGTCAGCTCGAAGACTAATTTACTACACTAGCTTAGCTATAAGGTTGAAACTTATGTTTTTTTGTAGCTAACTTTTATAAAATTTCAACTGTTTACTAAGCTGATGACCAAAGAAATATCTTCCAACTTGATAGGGTAGAGAAATATCTTTTCTAACCAGGGATGAAAATTATAGAAAAGCTTCTTCTGCCAAGAACTCAGATTTCTTAACGGGTGATCTTTCCAGATCAATGTACAAGGTTAAATTAATTGGTGCTCAGATAATCTCAAGTAAATAAGTACCAGTTACAGGGGCAGAAAGCTTTTGAGCCCCCTGTTGGGACAGAGATGCTTGTGGAAGCCCAGTTCAAGATGATGTTAGATGGGAAAAATTATTCCTCTCTTCCCCAAATGATACCACCATGGGGTGACTCTTGGTAGGGTCATGGAGTTTTTCAGGGCACTCTGCCCAGGAAGAATGATGCCCGAGAGCATGTAATTCCACTGTAGTTTCCCCTAGGTCTCTTTTAACCTTGCAGAGGATGAATTACCTATATGCAGGGCTGGTTCATGGGCATGTGACCTGTGCAGTTGCACAGGGCCCCACACTCAGAAGGGTGGTTTACAGTAGTCCCCTCTTATCCACGGGGGATACGTTCCACGACCTCCCATGGATGCCTGAAACTGCAGATAGTACTGAACACTATGTATACTATGATTTGTCCTATACATACCTACCTATGATAAAGTTTAGTTAATAAATTAGGCACAGTAAGAGATTAACAACAATTACTAATAATAAGATAGAACAATTATAACAGTAAACTGTAATGGAAGGTATGTGAATGAAGGAGTGAGACAGTGTGAGATTTCATCATACTATATACTCATTTAACATTTTTGATCTGTGGTTACTGCTGATAACTGAAACCACGGAAAGCGAGACCGCGGATAAGGGGAAGGGGTGTTACAGTACTGCTCTGCTGTCACTGCCCTAAAATTCTTCACAATTTATGAACAAGGGGTCCTGCCTTTTCATTTTGCTCTGGGGACCACAAATTGTATAGCTGATTCTGTCTGTGTCTTTCAGGGTTACTCAGGTATAACAAGAGTGAGAAAAAATCTGAGGCTTCTTTCCTGACCTGCCTCCAAGCTCATTTATCCAGACAAGCACCTACAGAAACTGCTGCCCATTGTTTTGTCTTCATTGATTTAATACACAACCGCCTCTAATAGAGAGTTTTCAGAGGTCTGTGTGTCCCCTATTAGAGCATTTTACATACTGATTTAGAGCCTGTATTTAAAAGGATGACTCAGGTCATGGCAACATGGGGTAACTGTGTCTTTTTGAAAATAAGCTATTTTCTAAATCCCCTTAGTTGACTTTGCTTTATGTAATGAGAAGGCACCACCTCACATTTCATAGGGGGACTCCATATCCACCCCAAAACCAAACCTATTCCTACTCATAGTGACCATATAAGACAGAGTAGAACTGCCCCGTTGGGTTTCCAAGGAGTGGCTGGTGGATTCAAACTGCCAACTTTTTGGTTAGCAGCTGAGCTCTTAACCACTGTGCCACCAGGGCTCCATCCCAGAAGGTCTTATTTCTTAAGCAAGAGCCAAGAGAGACTCTTATTGGCTAGTGGGTCCAAATGCTTAAACCAGCACCAATTACTGTGATTACTTATTCCTGAATTTTCTCAGTCTTCATTAGATACAGCTCAGGTGAGGACTGGAGCATTTATCTACTTTCCTTATGTGGGTTGAAATGGGTATGAGCTGGTTGGCTCAGTAGGTTGGCCCAGGTCAGAGAAGCAAAGTCATGGGTGCACCTATTCCCTGTGGGAGCCTTCTACTTTTACCAGGCTTACACAGTGGATACCTAAGATGGCTGTCTGAACAATCTTAAAGAAATTATTAATCAAGAGGCAGATTTAGAGTGTGACTAAATGTGTGAGTCACAGCTATTGGAGATGCAATAGTGCCTCCCTGATTTCAAAGGACAGTGTTATCTGGTAATCTGGGAGCATGCCCGGTGGGCTGATAATCAGATTTGCCATGTCCAATGACACTAATTGCAGGATGCTATTTTATGGGCTGGGTTTCTATAAGTTGGGTGGAGGTGGAGGCCACTGGCAGTGAACACAATGCCCTGGGAGAAGCCAGTGAGTAGGAGGAAGAAATTTCTCTGGGGCTGTTGCAAGGCTCATGCTCATGAAATATGCTTGTCTTTCTCAAGCATTCAGCAGCATCTGCCAGGATTGTTAGGTGCTGAACGACACATCCTCAGTGATTGTGATTTGGGGGTTTTGGCCAAGGTTAAAGTGTGGTGTGTGTTAATTCTATGGTTTCCTATTAGTTGCTTTTGTCGTGTGTGCACACGTGTGCATATGTATGTGAGTGTATGTGTGTGTGTGTACAAAATTGACTTTAGGTGTCAGGTTACGGCCTGTTGGTTCTTTTATTCCATTGTTAAGTTGTCGGTATTAACTAAGAAGCAAAGGCTGAATTTTAGCTTCTTTCTTAACCCTTCTTCCCTAGTTCTAAGCTACTTCGTTTCTAAGACCAAGGCTAATGAATGACTCAAGTGAGAATTACACTGGAACAACCAAGGGTTAGTTCACTATTTCTAGAGTACCCTTCATTTGAATTCTGTGGAAAGAGCAAGGACTTTAGAGTCATATACACGTGGTTTAAATCCTGGCTATATTGTGTATTTGCTGTAACTTAGTCTCTCTAAATTTCAGTTTCCTTATCTGTAAAATGGGAGTAGTAACACTTGCTTCCCAGAGTGGTAAGGATTTAAGAAGATATTGTTGGCAAAAAGCCCAGGGCAGTGTCTGTCATGTGGTAGAAACTCAATAAATGTTATTGTTTGTGGTGCAATGAATTACTTAATATGGCCCTTCTGAGCATAGTCTTTGTAACTCCCACCAAATGACTAGATGAGACTATGTAAATGAGGTACTTTGGCCCATCAAGGGGCTTGGATAGCTCGCTAATAATGTAAATAAGGTGCACAGCATCCTTGTCGGGGTGGGTCCATGCAAATAAGGTATATGGAACCGTAACGAGTGGATTGGTCAGTTTTGCCATCCTGCTAGGTTTAAAATGAGCCATCCCAGAGGCGAGAAGGGAGGATATCACCAAGACTAAGAAAGAAGAGCCAGGAGTGAGTGCGTCCTTTGGGCCCAGGATCCCTGTGCTGAGTAACTTCTGAAACCAAGAGACAGAGAGAGAATGCTGTATCACCAAAGGTGGTAAGAACCAATGGTAGAGACACAGTGGCAGCAGAGGCAGGAGACTGGCAGAAGACCAGCAGGAGATGGTGTAGTGGGCTTCCTGGCCCATGGAGCAAGAAAGTTGAGTACCTTCAGGAAGGAGGCTTACTGGCAGAGTAGGGTGCCCCTGGCCACTTGTTATACCTAGCTTTGACAACCCGTGGAGCTAGAGTTAAGCGCTTACTATCTAGTTAAGGCCGAGGCTTGCTATCAGAGTAGGGTGCCTCTGGGCACTTATTGGCAGAGCTAACAGAGCTTTGTAACACTTGCCTGAGCAGGACAAAGGCCAGACTGAGGGACTGAAGGCCAGAGAGAGATCTGCCTGCAGGCATGGCTGAGAAGAGACTGTCCTGATCGAAGAACTGTATCCTGAGCATTCCTGAACCTGAATTGTAACTGTTACTTCTCTAATAAACTCCACAACTATGAGTATGGTCTGTGAGTTCTGTGTGGCTATTGCAATGGATTATCGAACCCAGCAGAGAAGTGGAGAGTGGTGAGAGGGAATTGATAAAAAGGTTGGAGAGAGGAGGTATGTCTGACCTCCGTCTCGTAGGAATCAGCCTTGGGCTGCTGATCTTGATTCTCCTTCCTTCTTGTGAAGTTAGATGAAGAGGTCAGACGCCCCTGCCATGCTATTTTTACATTGCCTTTAGCTTGTCAAGCCTTCCTCTAGTCCCCTCCCCTTGCTTTAGAGCCACAGCCTGACATCCCTGACTCCCCTAATCACAATCATCTCCCCAGCCTTCTTATTGTGGATAGTAGCTGAGGAAGAGGCAAGACTAAGGCTAGCCTAGTTATAATGATCCTGTGGTAATTTCATTTCATTTTATGTCAGGATCTAACGTGGCTGAGTAGGCCGAATAGGTATGTGAAGGGATGTGTCTTAAATGCTGAACTATACTGGACTTGATTTCTGTGATATTTTCTTTCACTGGGACCTTCAGGAATTTGGCAGCTGAAGCATAGGCTTTCCATCCAGCCTTTCCATCCACTCAACACATGTTTACCGAACTATTGTGTGCTGGGCGCAGTTCTAAGAGGTTGGGATAAAGCAGTGAAGAAAAATAGACAAAAATCTTGCTTTTATGGAGTTTTCTTTCTATTGAGGGAAAATAGACAATAAACAAAATAAGTCAGTAAATTAAACAGTATGTTAGAAGGGGATGTATTATGGAGAAAATAAAGCAGGAAAAGGGCACGGAAGTGCTGAGATAGCTTGCAGTTTTAAATAGAGCGATCAGAAAATGACATTGGAGCAAAGGCTTATAGGAGATAAAGAGGAAGAGCATTTCAAGCAGGAGAAGCAGCTCGTGCAAAAGCCCTAAGGTGGACATGAACCTGGCATGTTCCAGGAGAAGCAGGGAGGCCAGTGTGGTTGAGAAGGAGAGGAGGAGAAGAGGCTGGAGAGGTGACAGGGGCTAAATCACACAGGGCTTTTTAGAATCTTGTGAGGACTTGGGCCAATTTAACATTTCAACAGAATAAGGCTGGCTCCTGTGTTGAGAACAGACTGAGAGGCACCAGACTGGAAGCAGAGAGGCCAGGTAGGAGACCTTTGTAATAACCCAGGCCTGAACCAGAGTGGTAGCAGTGCAGGTGGCAAGATGTAGTCAGGTCCTGGATATGTCTTGAAGGTAGAGCCCCATAAGATTTTCTAATGGGTCGAACGTGGGAAGTGAGAGAAAAAGGAGTCACGGATGACTCTAAAATTTTTGCTGTGAGCAGCTGGGAGGAGGCAGTTGTCATTAAGTGGAAAGGACTGTGGGCAGAACAGGCTTAGTCAGGAGTGTCAGGAGTTCTGTTCTAGGCAGTGCTGAATTTGGGATAGATGACATCTGGGTGGAGATGCTAAGTGGGCAACTGGATATAGGAGTCTAGAATTCAGGGGAGAAGTCTGGGCTGGAGATAAACATTTGGGAGTAGTATGGTATATGCATCATATTTAGAATCATGTAATGAGGTAGACAAGAAAGAGTTCTAAAAACCGAGCCCTGGGAAACCAGAAATTTAAGAAGCTGGGGAGATTAGGAGACACCAGAAAAGAAGTTAAGGGCCAGTGAAATAAGAGGAAAAACAACAGAAGAATGTATTTTAGGAGGAAGGCAGTGATCAGCTCTGTGAAGTTCTACTGATGGCTCAGGTAAGATGGGGAAAGGATTTATCATTGTGGGGGTATTTGACGATCTTGATAAGAGAGATATAGAATTGGGAAGGACCTGTAAGGAAGGGTAGAATGAGGTGGGGCAAGATGAAGGTAAACTCGTTGCTGTTGAGTTGATTCCAACTCATGGTGACCCCATGTGTGTCAGAGTAGAACTGTGCTTCTGTCTTAGGCTGTGTTCTCTAGAGGAGCAAAACCACTGAAACCAGTAACCAGTTGCCGTTGTGTTGATTCCGACTCATAACAACTCTATAGGACAGAGCAGAACTACCCCATACAGTTTCCAAGGAGTGCCTAGTGGATTTGAACTGCCAACCTTTTGGTTAGCAACTGTAGCTCTTAACCACTATGGCACCAGGGTTTCCAGAAAACCAGTGAAGCATATACATATATATATATAGAGAGAGAGAGAGACAGAGATAGAGAGAGAGAGAGAGAGAGAGAGAGAGAGAGAGAGGTTTATCTCAAGAAAATGGCTCACACAGTTGTAGAGGCTAGCAAATCCCAAATCAAGAGCAGGCTGGTGGCTTCTTCTGACTCACAAGATTGCGGGGGTTGATGAACCCAAAATTGGCAGGTCAGGCAGAAGGCTGTTGGCTCACAGGGCCGAGGGAGCTGGCAAATCCCAAGATCTGTGGGTCAGGCAGAAAGCTCCTGCCTCATGGGGTTGTGGGAGCTGGCAAATCCTAAGACCTGTAGGCCATGTGGCAGGATGCTGGTTCACATTCCAAAAAGAGGAGGTCAGAGGATGAGAGGCAGATGTAGGATCCAGAGAGAGAGTGAGACTTGCAGGAACATCCACTTATATTACTGGAGGCAGGCAACACCCCTAAGTAAACTCTTTTTCAACTGATCGGCTGATCGCATCAGATTACATCATGGAGGTGGTTACATTATATTACATTATGGAAGAACAATCAGTCCAGTGTCTGCCAAACCACCAAGAATCATAGCCTAGCCAATTTGACACATAACATTAACCATCTCAGTCTACCCCAGCTTGGCACCTGAACACATCTCCTTAAACCATACATAACCTCTAAATAAAGACAATTATGAAGTTATACCTGGCTCCTAACATGATAGAACTAACTCGTGTGCAACTGAAAACACACTAGCCCCGTTTTTATCTCATATTTTATACTAAGTATTGGAATAAGGGAGGGAAGAAAACAAAGACATTTGCGATTATATATGTAGGTGTGTGTGTGTTTGTGTATATGTAGATACGTATATATATATATGTACATGTATGTACAAAACCCAAACCAAACCCATTGCCATGGAGTTGATTCTGACTTGCAGTGACCCTATAGGACAGAGTAGAACTGTCCCATAGGGTTTCCAAAGGGTAGCTGGTGGATTCCAACTTCCGACTTTTTGGTTAGCAGCCAAGCTCTTAATCATTGTGCCACCAGGGCTCCATATATATATATATATAATATATATATGTGTATATATATGCTGTTTTTTTTAGGTACTGTCAAGTCTCTTCTGACTCATAATGACCCTATGTACAACAGTACCAAACACTGCCTAGTCTTGTGCCATCCTGACCATTTCTGCTATGTTTGAGCCCACTGTTGCAGCCACTGTGTAAATTCATTTTGTTGAGGGTCCTCCTCTTTTTCACCGACCCTCACTTTACCACGCATGATATCCTTCTCCAAGAATTGTCCCTCCTGCTAACACATCCAAAGTACGTGAGATGAAGTCTCGCCGTCCTTGCTTCCAAGGTGCACTTTGGCTGTACTTCTTCCAAGACAGATTTATTTGTTCTGGCAGTCCACGGTATATTCAATATTCTTCACCAACACCACAATTCAAAGGCATCAATTCTTCTTCGGTCTTCCTCATTCATGGCCCAGCTTTCACAAGCATACGAGGCAATTGAACATAACATGATTTCAGTCAGGTGCACCTTAGTCCTCAAAGTGACATCTTTGCTTTCGAACATTATAAAGAGGTCTTTTGTAGCAGATTTGCCCAATGCAATGTGGCATTTTATTTCCTGACTGATGCTTCCATGGATGTTGCTTGTGGATCCAAGTAAAATGAAATCCTTGACAATTTCATTATTTTCAACATTTATCATGATGTTGCTTATTGGCCCGGTTGTGAAGATTTTTATTTTCTTTATGTTGAAGTGTAGTCCATATTGAAGGCTGAATTCTTTGATCTTCATCAGTAAGTGCTTCAAGTCCTCTTCGCTTTTACCAAGCAAGATAGAATCATTTGCATATTGCAGGTGTTAATTAGTCTTCCTCCAATCCTGATGCCACATTGTTCTTCCTGTAGTCCAGTTTCTTGGATTATATGCTCAGCATACCGATTGAATAATATGGTGAGATGATACAACCCTGATGCACACATTTCCTGATTTTAAATCATACAGTATCTCCTTCTTCTGTTTGAATGACTGCCTCTTGGTCTACGTACAGGTACCTCATGAGAATGATTAAGAGTTTTGGAATTTCCATTCTTCACAAAGTTATGCATAATTTGTTATGATCCACACAGTCAAATGCATTTGCATAGTCAATAAAACACAGGTAAACATTTTTCTGGTATTCTCTGCTTTCAGCCAAGACCCACCTATCATCAGCAATGATGGCCCTCATTCCACATCCTCCTCTGAATTTGGCTTGAATTCCTGGCAGTTCCTGTCAATGTACTGCTGCAACCACTGTTGAATTATCTTCAGCAAAATTTAATTTGCATATTATATTCTTTTGGATCATTCTTCTTTGGAATGGTCACCAATATGGACATTTTCCAGTCGGTTGGCTAGGTTGCTGTCTTCCAAATATCTCGGCATAGATGAGTGAGCACCTCCAGTGCTACATCTGTTTGTTGAAACATCTCAGTTGTTGTTAGGTGCCATCGAGTTGGTTCTGACTCATAGTGACCCCATGCACAACAGAACGAAACACTGCCCTGTCCTGAGCCATCCTTACAATCGTTATTATGCTTGAGCTCATTGTTGCAGCCACTGTGTCAATCCACCTCATTGAGGGTCTTTCTCTTTTCCACTGACCCCGTACTCTGCCAAACATGATGTCCTTCTCCAGGGACTGATCCCTCCTGACAACATGTCCAAAGTATGTAAGACGCAGTCTCGCCATCCTTGCCTCTAAGGAGCATTCTGGCCGCAGTTCTTCCAAGAGAGATTTGTTTGTTCTTTTGGCAGTCCATGTTATATTCAATATTCTTCGCCAGCACCACAATTCAAAGGCGTCAACCCTTCTTCGGTCTTCCTTATTTATTGTCCAGCTTTCACATGCATAAGATGCGATTGAAAATACCATGGCTTGGGTCAGGTGCACCTTAGTCTTCAGGGTGACATCTTTGCTCTTCAACACTTTGAAGAGGTCCTTTGCAGCAGATTTGGCCAATGCAATACGTCTTTTGATTTCTTGACTGCTGCTTCCATGGCTGTTGATTGTGGATCCAAGTAAAATGAAATCCTTGACAACTTCAATCTTTTCTCCATTTACTGTGCTATTGCTCATTGGTCCAGTTGTGAGGATTTTTGTTTTCTTTATGTTCAGGTGCAGTCCATACTGAAGGCTGTGGTCTTTGATTTTCATTAGTAAGTGCTTCAAGTCCTCTTCACTTTCAGCAAGCAAGGTTGTGTCATCTGCATAACGCAGGTTGTTAATGAGTCTTCCTCCAATCCTGATGCCCCTTTCTTCTTCATATAGTCCAGCTTCTCAGATTATTTGTTCATCATACAGATTAAATAGGTATGGTGAAAGAGTACAACCCTGACGCACACCTTTCCTGACTTTAAACCAATCAGTATCCCCTTGCTCTGTCCGAACAACTGCCTCTTGGTCTATGTAAGGGTTCCTCATGAGCATGATTAAGTGTTCTGGAATTCCCATTTATCGCAATGTTATCCATAGTTTGTTATGATCCACACAGTTGAATGCCTTTGCATAGTCAATAAAACACAGATAAACATCCTTCTGGTATTCTCTGCTTTCAGCCAGGATCCATCTGACATCAGCAATGATATCCCTGGTTCCACGTCCTTTTCTGAAACTGGTCTGAATTTCTGGCAGTTCCCTGTGGATATACTGCTGCAGCCGTTTTTGAATGATCTTCAGCAAAATTTTGCTTGTGTGCAATATTAATGATATTGTTCTGTAATTTCCACGTTCAATTGGATCACCTTTCTTGGGAATAGGCATAAATATGGATCTCTTCCAGTCAGTTGGCCAAGAAGCTGTCTTCCATATTTCTTGGCATAGACGAGTGAGCACCTCCAGCACTGCATCTGTTTGTTGAAACATCTCAATTGATATTCCATCAATTCCTGGAGCCTTGTTTTTCACCAATGCCTTCAGAGCAGCTTGGGCTTCTTGCCTCTGTACCATTGGTTCCTGATCATATGCCACCTCTTGAAATGATTGAACACTGACTAATTCTTTTTGGTATAATGACTCCATGTATTTCTTCCATCTTCTTTTGATGCTTCCTGAGTCGTTTAATATTTTCCCCATAGAATCCTTCACTATTGCAACTCAAGGCTTGAATTTTTTCTTCAGTTCTTTCTGCTTGAGAAATGCCGAGCGTGTTCTTCCCTTTTGGTTTTCCAGCTCCAGCTCTTTGCACATGTCATTATAATACTTTACTTTGTCTTCTCGAGAGGCCCTTTGAAATCTTCTGTTCAATTCTTTTACTTCATCAGTTCTTCCTTTTGCTTTAGCTTCTCGACGCTCAAGAGCAAGTTTCAGCCTCCCTGACATCCATCTTGGTCTTTTCTTTCTTTCCTGTCTTTTCAGTGACCTCTTGCTTTCTTCATGGATGACGTCCTTGATGTCGTTCCACAACTCGTCTGGTCTTCGGTCACTGGTGTTCAGTGCGTCTAATCTATTCTTGAGATGGTCTCTAAATTCAGGTGGGATATACTCAAGGTCATATTTTGGCTCTTGTGGACTTGCTCTCATTTTCTTCAGTTTCAGCTTGAACTTGCGTATGAGCAATTGATAGTCTGTTCCACAGTCGGCCCCTGGCCTTGTTCTGACTGATGATATTGAGCTTTTTCATCATCTCTTTCCACAGATGTAGTCAATTTGATGTCTGTGTGTTCCATCTGGCGAGGTCCATGTGTATAGTCGCCATTTATGTTGATGAAAGAAGGTATTTGCAATGGAGAAGTCGCTGGTCTTGCAAAATTCTATCATTCGCTCTCCAGCATTGTTTCTATCACCAAGGCCATATTTTCCAACTACTGATCCTTCTTCTTTATTTACAACTTTTGCATTCCAATCAGCAGTAATTATCAATGCATCTTGATTGCATGTTTGATCAATTTCAGACTGCAGCAGCTGATAAAAATCTTCTATTTCTTAATCTTTGGCCCTAGTGGTTGGTGCATAAATTTGAATAATAGTCGTATTAACTGGTCTTCCTTGTAGGTGTATGGATATTATCCTATCACTGAAAGGTTTGTACTTCAGGATAGATCTTGAAACGTTCTTTTTGACAATGAATGCAACACCATTCCTCTTCAAGTTGTCATTCCCTGCATAGTAGACTGTATGATTGTCCAATTCAAAATGGCCAATACCAGTCCATTTCAGCTCACTAATGCCTAGGATATCAGTGTTTATGTGTTCCATTTCATTTTTGACAATTTCCAATTTTCCTAGATTTATACTTCATACATTCCAGGTTCTGATTATTAATGGATGTTTGTAGCTGTTTCTTCTCATTTTGAGTCATGCCGCATCAGCAAATGAAGGTCCTGAAAGCTTTATTCCATCCACGTCATTAAGGTCGACTGTGCTTTGAGGAGGCAGCTCTTCCCCACTCTTCTTTTGAGTGCCTTCCAACCTCGGGGGCTCATCTTCCAGCACTATGTCAGACAAAGTTTCGCTGCTATTCATAAGGTTTTCACCAGCTAATGCTTTTCAGAAGTAGACTGCCGGGTCCTTCTTCCTAGCCTGTCTTAGTCTGGAAGCTCAGCTGAAACCTGTCCTCCATGGGTGACCCTGCTGGTATCTGAATACCGGGGGCATAGCTTCCAGCATCACAGCAACACACAAGCCCCCACGGTATGACAAACTGACAGACACGTGGGGGACATCTCAGTTGGTATTGAGGAAGCATGAAAAGAAGATGGAAAGAATACACAGAGTCACTGTACCAAAAAGAACTGGTCGACGTACAACAATCTCAGAAGGTAGCATGTGATCAAGAACTAATGGTATGAAAGGAAGAAATCCAAGCTGCAGTTGGTATTCCTCAATTCCTGGAGCCTTGTTTTTTGCCAATGACTTTAGTGCAGCTTGGATTTCTTCCTTCCATACCGCTAGTTCTTGATCACATGCTACCTTCTGAGATTGTTGGGTGTTGACCAGTTCTTTTTGGTACAGTGACTCTGTGTATTCTTTCCATCTTCTTTTCACGCTTCCTGTGTCATTCAATATTTTGCCCATAGAATCCTTCAATATTGCAACTTGAAGTTTGAATTTTTTCTTCAGTTCCTTCAGCTTGAGAAATGCTCAGCGTGTCCTTCCCTTTTGGTTTTATATCTCCAGGTCTTTGCACCTTTTATTGTAATACTTTGACTTCTCGAATCGTCCTTTGAAATCTTCTGTTCAACTATGTTACTTCATCATTTCTTCCATTCTCTTTAGATACTCTATGTACAAGAAAAAGTTTCAGAGTTTCTTCTGACATTCATTTTGGTCTTTTCTTTCTTTCCTGTCGTTTCAATGACCTTTTGCTTTCTTTATGTATGATCTCCTTGATGTCATCAATCCCGCATCTCATCTGATCTTAGGCCATTAATGTTC
Organism: Elephas maximus indicus; assembly: GCF_024166365.1. Lineage (NCBI taxonomy): Eukaryota > Metazoa > Chordata > Mammalia > Proboscidea > Elephantidae > Elephas > Elephas maximus. The sequence continues at coordinate 71,326,985 of NC_064836.1, forward strand.
AATGTGTCAGATCTATTCTTGAAGTGGTCTTTACATTCAGGTGGAATGTACTCATGGTGGTATTTTGGCTCTTGTGGACTTATTTTAAGTTTCTTCAGCTTAAAGTCGAACTTGCATATGAGCAACTGATGATCTGTTCTGTAGTCAGCCTTTGGCCTTGTTCTGATGATATTGAGCTTCTCCATTGTCTCTTTCCACAGATGTAGTCGATCTGATTCCTGTGTATTCCATCTGAAGAGGTCCATGTGTGTGGTCGTCATTTATGTTGCTGAAAAAAGTACTTGCAATGAATAAATTGTTGGTCTTGCAAAATTCTATCATGCAACCTGTGGTGTCATTTCTATCACCCAGGCCATATTTTCAAACTACCAATCCTTCTTCTTTGTTTCCAACTTTCACATTCCAATCACCAGTAATTATTAATGCACCTTGATTGCACGTTTGATTAATTTCAGACTGCAGAAGTTGGTAAAAATCTTCAATTTCTTCATCTTTGGCATTAGGGATTGATGTGTAAATTTGAATAATAGTCATATTAACTGGCCTTCCTTGTAGGAGTATGGGTATTATCCTATCACTGAAAGGTTTGTACTTCAGGGTAGATCTTGAAATATTCTTTTTGACAATGAATGTAATGCCGTTCCTCTTCAATTTACCATTCCCGGCATAGTAGATCATACAATTGTCCAACCCAAAATGGCCAATACCAGTCCATTTCAGCTCACTAATAACTAGGATATCAATTTTTATGTGTTTATTTATTATTTCATTTTGGAAGACTTTCAATTTTCCTAGAGTCGTACTTCATACATTCTATGTTCTGATTATTAATGGATATTTGCAGCTGTTGGTTCTCAGTTTTGTTCCCGCCACGAGACACAACCCTGATTCCATTGAACTGGACATTAAGAATGCCACTGGACTATTTTGGGCTCCTCCAGACTCTAGATCAACAGGCAAAGAAGGGAGTTACCATATCGGCTGGTGTGGTTGATCCTGGCTGCCAAGGGGAAATAGGATTGATAGTGCATAAGAGCATGTCTGAAATACAAGAGATTCTTTAGCATGTCTTAATACTACCATGCCTTGTGATTAAACTCAATGGAAAACTGTAGCAACCCAATTCTGACATGTCTACTAATGGCCCAGACTCTTTAGGAATGAAGGTTTGGGTCACCCCACCAGGCAAAGCACCACGAGCAGCTGAGGTGCTTGCTTAGGGTAAAGGGTATACTGAATGGGTGGTGAAAGAAGATAGTCCTAAACACTGGCTATTACCACGTGACCAGTTGTAGAAACAAGGACTGTGATTGTTTTTAGTATTTCTTCCTTGTTCTGTTATACATGTACGTGTGTGTGTACATATATGTTTCCTTTACTCTTTACTGTGGAAGCTGATGAATCCCAGAATTGGCAGTTCAGGTGAGTGTTCCAGACACACTCTTCTTTAGCTCCATTGTGTAATTTCAATCTGATTTCACCTTGGTAATAATCAGAATCAATCACACCAGCCAATATGGTAACTCCTTTCTTTAACTGTTGATCCAGAGTCACAAGGAGTCCAAAGTGGCCAGGCAGCATTCTTAACTTCCAGTTCGATGGAATCAGTGTTGTGTCTCCTTGTGGAAGCATTCCTCCCTTTAGAACTAAGACCTCTATACCCGCAGAGCATAGGGTTTCAGGGATAGGAAGCAAAAATTTTGCGAGTAGGCCACTAGGGTAATAGTGAGTGGTGCCACTCCCATTTTCACCTTTTGGTTCCTAGACCATGAATCCTGGCTACGGGAGAAACGATACCATATATTGGATACCAGTTTAGACCATATATAGCCTCCTGGAGAATATTGCCCCAATCCTGCAAGGTATTGCCACCTAGTTGGCACTGTAATTGTGTCTTTAGAAGGTAATTGCATTACATTACATTATGAAAGAGCCATCAGTCCAGTATTTGCCAAACCACTAAGAATAATAGCCTAGCAAAGCTGACACATAACATTAACCATAGCATCTTCAATGCCTGACTTTTCAGAAGTATGAATTTTTTTTTTTTATGCTACCAGAACTTTCTTCCAAGGAGCCTCTGGGTGGACTCAAACCTTCAATCTTTCAGTTAGCAGCTGAATGTGTTAACTGTTTGTACCACTCAATGACTCCTTGTTGGGGTTCGGGGCCTATTGTTACTTCCCTTCCCATCTGGTGGTAGAAATGTTGCCACATACCTAGTCCTGAGAGGGGACAGTCCCAGGCGCAGCTGCACACATGCCCTGAGATCTGGAGGGACAGGCTCTTCCAGGAGGATGCTGTTTGGGGCATGATCATGGGGGGCAGGTTGTAGCTTACTCTCATTTCCTCCTGGTAAGGTCCCAAGAGTAACTATTTGCATTTTAGCACCTGTTTTGTTAAAGTGCAGAGGAGGGTAGAAGGAACTCTTGAAATAAATTACATTTCAGGGACAAGAGAGCGCTCATCACGATAATGAAAGGAGAGAAGAGATCAGAACACGTGAGGGAGCCTCCTCAGCTATGCCTGTCACTGTTTAGGGTTATGATGATCCCTGCAGGCTAGGTGGGGGTGGGGGTGGGGGGTTGGGTGGGGTGGGTTGCAGTGAGTGGGATGGGATGTCTGACTAGCATTTCTAAAGTGATCATGAAATTTGGCAGATATTTAAGGGGGTCTCTTTCCTGGGGCCAATGGGTGAGCAAGCTGGCTTGGGTATGGCTGGCTTCATTTGAAGCACCAGGAGATCTCCCCTGCAGGGTGCTGTCCACAGTTTGCGGATTGCCTTTTTGTTACCACCAACCAGCAGTGCCTCCTGCCTCTCCTCCTCTTCCCTCCTGTTTATTCACTGAGTCCTCACTATTTTTTGTTTGGGAAAACAGTAATTGTTTGGGAGTACAGAAATTAACTTTTGGGTTTTCATTTAGGGCTGTGTTATGATGGTAGTTACTGTTAGGTGCCATCAAGCTGATTCTAACTCATACCGTCCCCATGTGACAGAGGAGAACTGCTCAATAGGGGTTTTGGGGGCTATAATCCTTATGGGAGCAGATCTCCAGGTCTTTCTCCCACAGAGCTGCTGGGTGGGTTCACACTGCCAAGCTTTTGGTTAGCAGCCAAGCACTTAACCATTGCACCACCAGGGCTCCTTAAGATACTAATAGATGGCCCATAAAGAAGAAATTGGTGGGTCCTCTCTTTGCTGCCCCTGCTGGGTTCTGCTCTATTGGCAATGCGGTCTTATACATCTACCTGCCCTGTTTTTTGTTTGTTTGTTTGTTTTACAAAATCATCCCCAGTCCCACTCCTATAGACCCCACAGGGACCTCCAACTCTGGGCAGCTTGATGTGACCCCTTGTGGGGGCTGGGCTCTGGACTCGGGTCTTTTCCCTGCATCCCTTGGAGGTGCAAGTAGGCACAATTTGCCTACACAGCTTGTTGCTTTGGACAACAGTGGCCTTGACCTTCCCTATTTTCTGTCCTTAAGACTGGTGGGAGCAGAGTATCTCACCATCAAGAAAAGCCTCTCACTTTCCCTGTCTCGATCCAGGAGTTGGGGAGGTAAAGGGAAACAAAGAAGTTGAAATCATCATGGCGTCACGGCTGTTTCCGGGACCTAGAAGCAACCTTTGCGGAACCAAGATGGAATGGGATTCCATCATGAAGAAGCTCTAGTCTTTCCCATGGTGGGTGATGAGAGGGTAAATCTTTCATTAGCTTTGAGGAGGGTTATCTGCCTCTCTGGCTGAGGTGAGGCATGATGGGGATTAGCATTAGTTTCCTGTTTGTGGTGTCTGCCCCACCTTGGTTGGAGCTGTTTAGGTCCCAGATACAACTCCTCCTTGGCTAGGGATGTCGCAGGGCTACGCCAGCCTCAGCACGTACACGTACACATGCACACATTTCCTCAGGGCTGTCCACACCCAGGTCACCTTGTGCCAACTGGGTCCTGCCTTCTCCTGCCCACTCAGGCCCAGGATGAGCTGGTGGGGCTGGCCTGGTGCCCTGTGGGGTGGCCAGTGCCCCCTTGCCACATTCATCTCCTGCCCTCCTCCTGTAACCTTGCCCCACTACAGCTCAGGGCTCATTTGCCATAACTGTGAAGTGAATTTCTGACTGTATTAGTAATATGGAGAGGAGTATTTTTTGGTCTGAGTAGGAGTTCTCTGGGCAGTGGTGGGTCAGTGGTAGGATTCTCACCTTCCATGCAGGCGATCTAGGTTTAATTCCCAACCTGATATACCTCAGTGCAGCCACCACCCATCTGTCAGTGGAAGCTTGCCTGCTGCTATGCTATTGAACAGGTTTCAGCAGAGTTTCTAGACTAAAATAGACTGGGAAGAAGGTTCTGACAACCCACTTTCAAAAAATCAGCCAGTGGAAACCTATGGATCACTATGGTCACCATGAGTTGGGGGTGACCCAACGGCAGCTAACAACATCAGAAATTCTCTAGAAAACCGCTTTCCTAACAGCCTGAGTTTCCTCTCAGGGAGCAGGGTGGTTTTCTGGTTCCTCTCAGGGAGCAGGGTGGTTCTCTGTTCACTGTCCAACACGCTGAGTTCAGCTCTAGGCTTGAAAAGACAAAGGCAAACAGTAGCAGGAGAGTAGATGTGGGTGCAATGGCCAGCCCCATGGACAATTCCTCCCCTTGAGAAGGCTGCTTACAGCTGCTCTCCTGCTTGTCTGTGAGGCTGAGCTAAGGACTAATTCCTCCCTGGGGCACACCTGTCATGACCAGACTTGCCAGGCAGTGGCTGTGAGGCAACTCTGGCTCCTGGCCAGCTTCTCATGGTCAGGAAATATGGGCTGTTTTGTGGATGTGGTGTCACTCCCTTGATTTGTTTTTTAGGAGTGCACCATTGTTGAAGGCCTGGGCCTCTCTCTTGTAGGTTATTATTACTGTTATTTTATTTTTTTAATAGTGGGAGGCCCTACTGCCCATCTTCCATCTGCATCGCAGCAACACCCACACCAACAGGTGTAGTACTTACACCTGAGAACCTTCAGTACTATGGCACTGCTGGGCCAGGTCCTAGCTGCTTTATATCTACTACCTTCTACCCCTTGGCCTGGTAGAAATGAAATTACTTTGTAAAGTCCTAACCTCCTAGTTTTTTTTTTTTAAGTCCTAACCCCCTCGTGGAGCCCTGGTGGCTCAATGGTTAAGAGCTCAGTTACTAATCAAAAGGTCAGCAGTTCGCATCAATTGCCCTCAACCCACCTGGAGCAAAGGAGAATAAAGAATACCAAAAACACAAGGGGATTATGAGCCCAAGAGACAGAAAAACCAAAAAACAAACCCACTGCCGTTGAGTTGATTCCAACTCATAGCGACCCCATAGGACAGAGTACAACTGCCCCATAGACTTTCCAAGGAGGGCCTGGTGGATTCAAACTGCCGTCGCTGTAGCACTTAACCACTATGCCACTAGGGTTTCCAAGAGACAGAAAGGGTCACATAAATCAGATTCTACATCAGCCTGAGACCAGAAGAACTAGATGGTGCTTGGCTACAACCGACGACTCTCCTGACAGGGAACACAACAGAGAAACCCTGAGGGAGCAGGAGAGCAGTGGGATGCAAACCTCAAATGCTTGTAAAAAAAAAAAAATGACCAGACTTAATGGTCTGACTGAGATTAGGAGGACCCTGAAGGTCGTGGTTCCCAGATCTTCTGCTGCCCAAGACTGGAACCATTCCCAAAGCCAACTCTTCAGACAGGGATTGGACTGGACTACAAGATAGAAAATGATACTGGTGAGGAGTGAGCTTCTTGGATCAAGTAGACCTGTGGGCAGCTCCTGTCTGGAGGGGAGATGAGAGGGCAGAGGGGGTCAGAGGCTGGCTGAATGGACATGGGAATAAGGGTGGAGAGAAGGAGTGTGCTGTCTTATTAAGGGGAGAGTAACTAGGAGTATATACCCCCCCAAAAAAACCCAATGCCGTCGAGTTCAGGAGTATATAAATTTTTATATGAGAGACTGACGATTTGTAAATTTTCACTTAAAGCACACACACAAAAAAAAGGTCAGCAATTCGAATCCACCAGCTGCCCTTTGGAAACCCTGTGGGGCGTTCTACTCTGTCCTAGAGGGTTGCTGTGAGTTGGCATCGACTTTATGGTGATGGGTTTTTTTAACCCCAAAGTAACGGTCTCTGAGTGGTGCGAATGGTTAACATGCTCAGCTGCTAACTAAAAGATTGGAGGTTCCAGTCCACCTAGGGGCTTTTCAGAATGAAAGTCTGGTGATTTACTTCTGAAAAATCAGGTATTGAAAACCCTATGGAGCATGGTTCTACTCTGACACAAATGGGGCCGCCATGAGTCAGAATCTACTGAATGGCAACTGGCACTGGAAAACATAGTAAATACTTGACAAATATTTGTTTTTTCTTCCTTGCTGTTCGTCTTTTTTCTTTTCATCTTTTCCTTCATTCTTCCTTTTCCCCCATTCGCTTTTTTATTCATTAACTTTTTATCAAGTAAGTAACATTGCGTCAGGCGTTGTGCAAGGTATATGCTGTCCACTATGGTAGCCAATGGAGCCCTGGTGGCACAGTGGTTAAGAGCTTGGCTATTAACCAAAAGGTTGGCAGTTCAAATCCACCAGGCACTCCTTGGAAACCCTACTCCGTCCTATAGTGTCGTCATGAGTCAGAATAGACTTGACAGCAAAGGGTTTGGTTTTTTTTTTTCTTTTTTTGGTATGGTAGCCGCTAGCCATATGTAGCTACTGAGCATTTGAAATGTAGCTAGTTCCAATTTAGATGTGGTGTAAATGTAAAAAATACACAGAAGCCTAAGACTTAGTGTAAAAAAACAAATGTAAAGGATCTCATTAATAATTTTTTATATCTATCATATATGCAAATGATATTTTGGATATATCTGATTAAATAAAAAATAGTATTAAAATTAATTTTACCTATTTCTTCTTATTTTTTAAAATGTGGTCATTAGGAAATTTAAAGTTACGTATGTGGCTTCCATTACGTTTCTATAGTGCTGTGCTAGGTTCAGTGTGAAAAGGGGATTCAATGGTGAAACAGAAATCAACTTTTGGGAGGTTATAGCCTAGTGAGGGGAGGTAAAAAATCAGCAACCACAACAATAAAGGAAGATAAGAAAACAAAATAAAACAAGCCAACAACAAATATAAAATTATATACCAGCGGTGGTTCAGTGGTAGAGTTCTTGCCTTCTCTGCAGAGGACTTGGGTTTAATTCCCAGCCAGTGAATCTCAAGCACAGCCACCACTCATCTGTCAGTGGAGGCTCGCATGCTGCTAGGATGTTGAACAAGTGTCAGTGGAGCTCTAGGCTAAGATGAACTAGGAAGAAAGGCCTGATGACCTACTACCAAAAATCAGCCAATGAAAATCCCGTGAACCACAACTGAGCATGGGGATGGCGCAGGACTGGGCAGTGTTTTGATCCATTGTGCATGTGGTAACCGTGGCTCTGGGGCTGGCTCAACGGCAGCTAATAACAACAGTAATGAAGGAAAAGCTCCCGTAAAGAGGAGAACGGGGTTGTTCGGTCTAGGAAGGGCTCTTTGAGGAAGGGAACTTTGCCCTGAGGGAGGCTCTTCCTACAAGGACTTAAAAAGCAAAAGCGGGGCACAGAGCATTCTAAGCAGGGGAAACAGCCTGCCAGTCAGTACTCAGTCCACCGAACACCAGGCCCATGGTCAGCAATAGGGTAAAACCGTGGGGCTGACAGATACAAGATGCCTTCCTGACTCCCAAGAGCTTGTGTTCTGGTTGGAGACAGGTGAGTAGGGGTAGGAATCTCAGTGTGCAAGTTCAGGGATGGGCAAGTATCAGCTCTGGGACTTCCTTCATCCTTTCTTCTCTCTGCCTCAGAACCATCATTGACCACAGACTTGACTATGCAGGTCTCCAGGGCGCAGGGCCAGATTAAGGCATGTGAGGGCCCTGAACACTGATAACCTGTGGTGCCCCTCTACTTACACATTTGAGCAAGATATGTGAGTTTATGTATATACGCCTATATATATGTGTGTGTGTGTGTGTGTGTGTTTGCATGTCTTAGCTATCCGTGACATAACTTCCTTTTGTATGCTATTATAACAATAATGATTGAATGCAAAACTGGTGTATGCCATTTTAGCACAATGAGATGAACTGGATTATAAAATTGTAGTGGATGTGGGGTATTAAGATTTTTGCTATATACCACACTTTCTACAAAAAGAGTATTTCACATAGTCTACAACAAAGAAAATGAGTCAGTGAACTTAGTTGTTTCAACAATTGATATAAAATTCTATTGATCTCCCACAATGAAAAATTGACTTCCACCAGTTTGCTTTAAACAGCTCGTACTTCAATTTTGATGCTTGTTTTGTAGTAGATGCTATAATTATAAATAAGAAGATGTCATTAAAAATTTAATAATCAGAAAACAAATATTTCAACAAATTACTTTTATTTTAGATAGAGCTTTCATCTCTAACATGTCATAGTTAAAAACATTTGTTCCTATTCTTTGCTCTTACAAATTCTTCAATGATTTTGTTACAATTAAGGTGCCAAACAATATCTACTTTCATACATAATAAGGGTAATGAATCAAGTCTTTCTTGAATCGTTGTTGTTCACTGAGGGTTTGTGAGTCTCTTTAGGGATGAAATTGAGTGTTCTGTTGTGCAGTTTGTGATCATTAAAGTTGGGAATACGAATAAAGCAATTTCAACTTTGGGAAATATGCATTTTATTTTATCATGTAATCATACAAGAGTAAAATTTGTCTTCCCCAATCTGTAAACTTAGTTGTCATGTAAGAATGAAATACGAACTTCTTGGTAAAAGTTTGTATTTAAGTCATTGGAATAAGCCTGCACTCTGGTGGTGCAGTGGTTAAGAGTTGGGCTGCTAACCAAAAGGTCAGCGGTTCAAATTCACCAGGTGCTCCTTGGAAACCCTGTGGGGGCTGTTCTACTCTGTCCTGTAGGGTTGCTATGAGTTGGAATCGACTTGACAGCAATGGGTAGTTTCTTAGATGCCTTCACGCAATTTTCAACAGATATATCCATATTGTTTAAGAAGGAAAGTCTATTTGAAAGAACTTCACACACTTTTGACCTTTTCATGCAAGATTCAAGCAAGTTAATGTTGGTGTTGCATGTGGTTACAGGAGATTGACCTCTGGCACTCAGTGATACTTCTGGAGCACTTCTATCATTTACTTGTTTCTTTCTGATGCTTCTGTGACAGTGAACTGCCTGATAATCAGTATTTAGTGTGTGTGTGTTTAAATATTTTCAAAATCTTCTCATAAATTATGTAAATGCTCTGTTAATGACTGGAGAGATCTGTGCATATCTTTAAACTTACTTCTGAATCTTGGAGAGCTTGACTTGTCTGATGAAAAGTCTGCAATATATTACTCCACATAACCAAAATAAGTACATATTCTGGTGTTTGGATTTTATTGGTGATGTTTTCAGCTTCTCTTTTGGTATCTCCTTTTTGTGTCTGGTTTTCAGCAATATTTTCTAAGCCATCTAGAATTTGAGTTTACGATTCCAGGATTGCACTCATTACTACAGCAGGCACTTCTCAATGTGTATTAGACTTCCTTTTTTTTTTTTTAATTGAGCTTTAGATGAAGGTTTACAGAACAAACTAGCTTCTCATTAAACAGATAGTACACATATTGTTTTATGACATTGGTTAACAATCCCAGGACATGTGAACGCTCTCCCTTCTCGGCCATGGGTTCCCTATTACCAGCTTTCCTATCCCCTTCTGCCTTCTATTCCTTGCCCCTGGGCTGATGTGCCCCTTTAGTCTTGTGTTGTTTTATGCACCTGTCTAATCTTTGGATGAAGGGTGAACCTCAGCAGTGACTTCATTACTGAACTAAAATAGTGTCTGGGGACCATACTCTCAGGGTTTCTCCAGTCTCTGTCAGGCCAATAAGTCTGGTTGTTTTTTGTAAGTTAGAATTTTGTTCTACAGTTTTCTCCAGCTCTGTTCGGGACCCTCTATTGTGATTCCTGTCAGAGCAGTCAGTGTTGGTAGCTGGGCACCATCTAGTTGTACTGGACTCAGTTTGATGGAGGCCGTGGTAGGTGTGGTCCATTTGTCTTTTGGACTCTTCTTTGCCTTGTGTCTTTAGTATTCTTCATTCTCCCTTGTTTCTGAAGGGATGAGATCGCTGGAGTATCCTAGATGGCCGCTCACAGGCTTTTAAGACCCCAGACGCTTCTCACCAAAGTAGAATGTAGAACATTTTCTTTATACACTGTATTACTCCAGCTGAGCTAGTTGTTCCCCGAGGCCATTGTCCCCACAGCCCTCAGCCAAGGAATTCGTTCCCTCAGGGAGTTTGGATGTGTCAGTGGAGCTTCCATGACCTTGCCTTGTACAAGTTGTACTGCTCCCTCAATATTGTGTACTGTCTTACCCTTCACCAAAGTTTCCACTTATCTATTGTCTAGTGTTTTTCCATTCCCATCCCTTCCCTATCTCATAACCATCAAAGATTATTTCTTTTTGGGTGTAAACCTTTTCATAGGTTTTATAGTAGTGATCTCAGCAATATTTTAATACTCAATCATTGGCTAAATATGTTTTAAGAACTGTCCATTGGTGAGTAGAGGTGGCAAGACATGTGTACAGTAACTGAACAGTAGAAAATAACTGCTTCTGGACAATCTGCTGTGCTACATCCTACAAGATTACATGAATGTGTAGCACATGCTATGCAAATGGCATGTTTATTACATTCTAAGATTTTCTGTTGCATGCCTATGTGATGCCCTGACATACTGGCAGCGTTGTCATAGGGCTGGTGTCTGCACTTAGAAAAATCCATTTTGCAAACGTCATATAAATGGTAAAGTTCTTGATCTGCAATTTCTTCACCGGTATGACTTTTTAAGCTAGTAAATGTGATAAATCACTTGGCAGGTTTTCCCTCTGTTGGAGATACATGTCTTAAAACATTACTAGCTGATCTGTATGAAAAAGCTCAGGAGTGGAATCTACAGACAAAATGAAATATTGAGGTATACTTATTTCACTGAAAATAGTTGCCTGAACTTTATCACTTATTAAGTTTAATTCTTTACATGTTGTTTTAGACACATATGATGGGTTGCCCTCCCCTGTGTTACAGCATTTTGAGATATGACCTGCTAAAAATGGATCAAACTGAGCAACAAATTCAAGTAAACCCCCCAGGTTTCCATTTTCTGGGGACCCACACACTTCATTTCTTCCTCAAAGATAGTCCACATTCAGCCATTGTTATAATGACAGCAACAACGTGTTGCAAAACAGTTTTCCAATACCGATGTTCTTCATTAATTTGTGTTTCCAGTTCATGAGTTAAGCCAAAATTGTGTCTTTGGTTTAAATATGACATCGTACAATCTGTGTGAATTGAACTGTTTTCATGTTTATCAGTCATGTTCAAATTGTTCCAATTGATAAATCCATCCGTAGCAAATTGAGAATTAAATGATTTAAGACTGAATAGTTTGCAAATGGAGCCCTGGTGGCACAGTGGCTAAGAGCTCAGCTGCTAACCAAAAGGCTGACAGTTCGAATCCACCAGCTGCTCCTTGAAAACCCTATGGGACAGTTCTACTCTGTCCAAAGGGTTGCTATCAGTTGGAATTGACTCAATGGTAAACGATTTGGTTTGGTTTGAGAGAAAGAGCTAGACTCGACAGCCCATGTCTTGTTTATTAGAAAGAAATAGTATCCTCCCAAGAGACCTGCCAATATAAGGAGTTCCAATTACATGGGAGAGGACCTTAGGAAACAGATGTCAGTGAAGGTGTTGAAGTGGTAGGGGCCTCACTGGTTAAATAAGCTTGTGCATGGGCACCCTCATGACCCTGCATGACCTGTATTTGTGGCCCGCACATTTTCACACAGTAGAGCTGGTATCAGTTTCATTTAGTGCCAGTTCCCTTCCACTATGGTCCTCAAATTTCCTTGTGTTTTGTCTGTTTGGCATCTACGGGTCCTTGCTTTAGACAACTGGTGGCCCTGTTTTGTTGATGCCCTAAGCACGCACTTACCTTGCTTGTTGGGTAATCCTTCCCTACCGGGCTGGTTAGCTCTTCCATCTCAGTGGTTGCACCACATTTGTCCTTTTTTTCTGCTTCCCACCACCCTGCTCTGACTCAGACTCATTATCTCAGAAACGAGCATTGGCAAATAGCCTCATGACCAGTTTCTTTGCCTCTAGCCTCTTTCTCCCTTTAATATATTTTGTGCATGGTTGCCAAATTAATCTTCCTGAAATACCATTTAGACCATGTAAACTCCTTGCTCCAAAGCTTCTACTAGCTCCTCATTGCTTGCAGAGGAGTAGTCTGCTGGAAGCTGCTGGGCCTCTCTTTCACTTTTCACCCTTTAATTTTTCCTTACATAGATAATGACACAGTTCCTAGAGAAGCACTGTCTACAGCAGAAATGGCAATCTCTTCAGCTGACATTGAAGAACTTTCAAAGCCTAGTTTTCAGCCATCTTCCCATATTTCCATCCCTGCCTTGTTTCACTGTTTGGATCAGGCATGCTGGAGTCCTCACTGTTTTTCAAACACCTGGTTGTACTGTCTCCCAGGGAAGGGCAAGAGTATGTTAGTAAGGGCTAGGGTTCCAGAGTTAGCCAGACCAGGTTCAAATTCCAGCTCTGCCATTTAGCTAGCTGTAGGAACTCCTTCAGTAAGTTAGCTAACTTTCTAAGTCTTAGTTCCCTCAGTTCTTAAAACAGGGAGGCCAGTAGTAATTCGGAGTACCTTAGTGGTACAAATGGTTACTATGCTCAATGCTAACTGAAAGATTGGAGATTCGAGTTCACCCATAGGTGCTTTGGAAGAAAGGCCTGGCCATCTACTTCTAGCCACTGAAATCCTATGCAGCATAGTTCTACTCTGACACACATGGGGTCACCGTGAGTCAGAATTGACTTGATGACAATTGGTTAAAAACCAAAAAAATCCCAAACCTGTTGCTGTGGAGTCGATTCTGACTCATAGCAACCGTATAGGACAGAGAAGAATTGCTCCATTGGGTTTCCAAGGAGTGCCTGGTGGATTCGAACTGCTGACCTTTGATTAGCAGCTGTAGCTCTTAATCATTATGCTACCAGGGTTTCCTGGCAATTGGTTAGTTGATTGGTATCATAATTTGCAACTTTTGAGGCTGGGCAGATAAAACTGGACATTGTATGTGAAGCATTTCAAAGGTATCTAACCCATAATAAGTCCTTAATTGATCACTGTTTAAATGAATGGTAAAGCATATATGTGTTGATTAATAATGATGCCTCTAGTGACTCTTAGCATTGTTTTCTTTTTGCATCCTTAGTGCCAGGCAGCAGCCCCCTTATACCTGACAGTGGGCTGTGGCTGACTTCTGCAAGATAGTAGTGCTGGACACAAACATGGAATTGTGGTGTCATGGAACTGGATGGGACCTCAAGAGACCATTCAGTGCAAGACTCCTGAGTAGCCAGAGTAGATCCAAAGGACTTAGTTGAAAGGCCCAGGTCAGCCATTGCGGGACCTCTTATCTTTTTTGCACAGTAGTTTTTTTTCCTTACCCCACAAAATCATGTTATTGCTCGTTTGTCACTTGCTTTTGGTCACTCTTAACAAGTGTCTTTTTTGCTTTACTTCTGTCACTGAGGAACAGTGAAAAAAGGTTGTAAGCCGGGGATATGAGAGAGGGATGTAGTCACGCCTCAACTGTTAAGCTTCAGGAGAATAACAGCCTCTCATCTTCCCGTGTAAAAGGTACCTAATCCTACGTCATAAGGTCTCCAAAGGGTTAAACAGATCAAGGACATGGAAGTGTTAAAAACCTCCCAGAAAGTTAAGGTGTTGTTATAAGCTAGTCTTTTTTCATTTTTTTGCTAGGACTTGGTACACAGCCCATTGTTAAAATGAGAAGTCAGCTTGAGCTATTCTCAAAAGGAACACTTCTTTTTGACAGTATTGCAGGTTGACTGTAGGCAAATTTGCCATGAAGTGCTGCCTTTTTTTAAAATGGAAAAAAAAAAGAAATTATCTGCCAAAACAATTCTAGATTTTTGCTTTTTTTTGTTTTGTTTTTCAAAGAAAATCTATTAATTTTTTAAAATCTTTTTTTCTTAAAAAAAATTTTTTTTTAAATTGTGCTTTAAGTGAAGGTTTACACAGTAAATTATTTTCCCATTCAATAGTTTGTACACAAATTGCTTCGTGGCATTGTTTGCAATCCCACAATGTGTCAGCACTCTCCCCATTACCTCCCTGGGTTCCCCATTTCCATTCATCCGTTTTTTTTAACCCTTCCTTCCTGCCTTCTCATCTTTGCTTTTGGTCAGATGTTGCCCTTTTGGTCTCTTACAAATGGTTGTTCTAAGGAGCACTTTCCTCACAGGTGTCATTGTTTATTTTATAGGCCTGTTTATAATTTGGCTGAAAAGTGATCTCTGGGAATGGCTTCAATTCAAAGTTGGAAAGATGTCTAAGGGTCATAGTCTTAAGGGTTTCTCTGGTCTCTCTCAGATCAGTAAATCTGGTCTTCTTTATGAATTTGACTTTTGTTCTACATTTTTTTTCCATTCTAGCTGGGACCTTCTATTGGGATCCTGGTCAGAGCCATCGGTAGTGGTAGCCAGGCCCCATCTAGTTCCTCTGGTTTCAGGCTAATGGAGGCTATGGTTCCTGTGGTCCATTAGTCCTTTGGACTATTCTTTCCTTGAGTCTTTGGTTTTCTTCACTCTCCTTTGCGGTAGAAAGAGAGCAATAGTTGTATCTTAGAAGGCTGCTCTCAAGCTTTTAAGACCCCAGACACTTCTCACCAAAGTAGGATGTAGAATGTTGCCTTTACGAACTATGTTATGCCAATTGACCTAGGTGTCCCTTGAGAGAAAAAATCTATTAATATTAAATTACGATAGGCTGGTCACAACTCAAACAAGTTAGGCTACAAAGAACAGACTGTGTTTTCAGACTAGGAAGCTTTAAGTGGAAGGTTTGGGGTCAAGGTTGATTTTTATATTTGCAGTCACATGCAGCGAGTTGGAGACCTGAGTAGAACGTGGCAGGAATAATGTTTCTTAAATTGTTTCAGATCAAGACATAAAAATCTCATATCAAGTATTAATGTCAGTATTTTAAATAGGTATTTAAAACAGATAAATATAATCTAGAATTATAATATTGTATGTACCATTTTGAGCATCATCTGCATCAGGAATCACTGAACAAGAGACTTCATCTTCCTTTCTGTTTATCTCTTTGGAGGATGTAATATGCAGCAGTTAGTTGACAAGAGATGAATATAATATCTGGTCCAGAGTTAGTGAACAATAAGTATTTGTAAAGTGAGAATAAAAGTCAATTAAAAAAAAAGTTTTCAACTACTCCTTTATGGATTCTAAAATGTCTATAATTTAGACTACAGGAAAAGAAACAAAACACCAACAGAAACTCAAATGTCTTGTATACTAGGTTCTCAATCTATATTTCTTGAATTTGTAGAAAGGAACAAGGCTAATATAGTGTCCCATCACACTTAACCACCCTTGTGACAGTCTTTCTTACCTTGGGTCCCAAGATTTTCCTCTTTTATTCTGCTTGCTCTGAGCCATATTTCAGAAGAACCAGTAAAGAACCAATGATTCAGTGGCTCTGAATCTTCCATTTACTGTGAAAGACTGGGAATCATGAAGAGTTTGGAAGAGGCATTGGAAATCATCCTTAGCCAGTGTTTTTAACCTTATTAAATATGAATTAAATCCATTTTTAATATCAGAGGATTTCTAGGATCTTCCTTCACCATGTCCCACAACACAATTGTGACTATACATTTAATTTGTTGACCGAGAAAAAAAGACATGCCTGTAGGGACACAGCTGGCATCTTACAGGGGATCTTCAGCCCACCTCATGGGACCACCAACATTTTAGACCAGATTTCTCATTTTATAAATGAGGTGCAGGAACATTTTTGGTTGAGAAATAGGAATAATTAAGAAAACACAGAGTGTTTAGATAGAGATTTGGAAAATTCAGAGGTCGCAACCAAGTCAACTTGACATCTCTTTTTTTTTTAAATAATTTTTATTGTGCTTTAAGTGAAAGTTTAAAAATCAAGTCAGTCTCTCACACAAAAACCCATATACACTTTGCTACACACTCCCAATTACTCTCCCCCTAATGAAACAGCCTGCTCTCTCCCTCCACTCTCTCTTTTCATGCCCTTTTCACCAGCTTCTAACCCCCTCCACCCTCTCATCTCCCCTCCAGGCAGGAGATGCCAACATAATCTCAAATGTCCACCTGATCCAAGAAGCTCACTCCTCACCAGCATCCCTCTTCAACCCATTGTCCAGTCCAATCCACGTCTGAAGAGTTGGCTTCAGGAATGGTTCTTGTCCTGGGCCAACAGAAGGTCTGGGGGCCATGACCACTGGGGTCCTTCCAGTCTCAGTCAGACCATTAAGTCTGGTCTTATGAGAATTTGGGGTCTGCATCCCACTGCTCTCCTGCTCTCTCAGGGGTTCTCTGTTGTGTTCCCTGTCAGGGGCGTCATCGGTTGTAGCTGGGCACCATCTAGTTCTTCTGGTCTCAGGATGATGTAGTCGCTGGTTCATGTGGCCCTTTCTGTCTCTTGGGCTGGTAGTCACCTTGTGTCCTTGGTGTTCTTCATTCTCCTTTGATCCAGGTGGGTTGAGACCAATTGATGCATCTTAAATGGCTGCTTGCTAGCGTTTAAGACCCCAGATGCCATTCTTCAACGTGGGATGCAGAATGTTTTGTTAATAGATTTTATTTTGCCAATTGACTTAGATGTCCCCTGAAACCATGGTCCCCAGACCCCTGCCCCTGCTACGCTGGCCTTTGACATCTCTTACCGAGAGAAATTTGCGAGCACCTGGCTAATGGATTTCATTTTTCGAAGACAAAATATTCTTGGATTTCCCCGCTTATTTGTTTGTGGCATTTCAAAGTGAATTTCTTATCTAGGTTCAAGGGTCTTGCTTGAGACATCTCCACCCTGAGTTATTGCAAGGTTCTTTGCCTCATGGAAATCCTTTCATGGGTTGCCAGATAAAATGCAGGCTGCAATTGCACTCCTTCATATATACATAAAAGAATCGAAAGCAGAGAGTTAAACAGATACACATGCACCAATGATCATTCCAGCATTATTCATAGTAGTCAAAATGTGGAAGTAAACCAGATGCAAAAGGACAAACATTACAAGGTTCCACTTATGTGAAATATCTAGAATAGTCAAATGCACATAGACAGAAAGTAGACTGCTGGCTACCGGGGGGTGGTGGAAGGGAAGAATGGGGAGTTAATGCTGAATAAGCACAGAGTTTTTGTTTGGAGTGATTTTAAAAAATTTTGGGAACAAATAATGATGGTGGTTGCCCAATATTGTGAATATAATAATTGCCACTTATGAATGGCTGAAACGGCAAATTTTTGTGTTGCTTATATTTTACCACAATAAAAAAAATACAGGATGCTCAGTTAAACTTGAACTTCAGATATACAACTCATGCAATATTTGGGACATAATACACAAAAAAATTTTTGTTGTTTACCTGAAATTCACGTTTACCTTGGTGTACTCTTTAATTTTCCCCCTAAATTTGTCCCCCCAGTCTCCAGGTGTCCGCAGTTGCACTGAGTGCAGAGGGGCGGGGACTGAGAACGTGGGTGATGATTGCGCACAGCGGTCAACACTGATTACTGATATGTTTTCTGGAGGTATTTTGGATCTCTGTCGAAGGCTGTAGAAACTCTGGTGGCGTAGTGGTTAAGTGCTACGGCTGCTAACCAAGAGGTCAGCAGTTCAAATCCACCAGGTGCTCCTTGGAACCTCTATGGGGCAGTCCTACTCTGTCCTATGGGGTCGCTATGAGTCAGAATCGACTCCACAGCAGTGGGTTTGGTTTGGTTTTTGGTTGAAGGCTACAAAGCTTTATGTATGGCTTTCTCAGGGAGCCTGGCTTTTCTTCATGGACATGCAACCCAACTAGGACAGTGGCAGCACAGGAGACAGTTCATTCCTCTTTGTTCCTATCTTAGTCATCTAGTGCTGCTATAACAGAAATACCACAAGTGGATGGCTTTAACAAAGAGAAGTTTATTCTCTCACAGTCTAGTGGGTTAAAAGTCCAAATTCAGGGAAAGGCTTTCTCTCTCTGTCGGCTCTGGAGGAAGGTCCTTGTCCTGAATCTTCCCCTGGTCGAGGAGCTTCTCAGGCGCGGGGACCCTGTGTCCAAAGGACACGCTCTGCTTCTGGTGCAGCTTTCTTGTTGGTATGAGGTCCCCAACTCTCTGCTTGTTTCCCTTCCCTTTTATCTCTTGTGAGATAAAAGGTGGCGCAGGCCACACCCCAGGGAAATTCTCTTTACCTTGGATCAAGAAGGTGACCTGAGTAAGAGCGGTGTTACAATCCCACCTTAATCCTCTCAACATAAAATTACTGTCACATATTGGAGGACAACTACACAATATTGGGAATCATGGCCTAAGCAAATAGATACACATTTCTGGGTGGACAGAATTCAATCCATGACAGTTCCATTGTTCATTTCTCATTTACGTTCAGGTCATTGTCCCGAACTTGTATACCTGACTTCCTATGAGGTAGGGGCAGAAGCAAAGGCGGGGATTTCTTTGGGCTGAAGTAATGACTTTAGGGGTTGGGTCAGGGGACAGGCAAGGAGGCAAGAAGGATGGAGAATTTAACAGCCTCCAATTTTTCAGGATGTCCTTGATTTCCAATTTGGTGATCTATTATCAGACCCTATACGGAAAAACAGAATCTCTGCTTCTTGGCTCTTTCATCTCTTTTTAACCTTTCCAATTTTTTAAGTGGAAATTTTCAAGCAGATGCAAAATAGAAGAGTATGATGTACTCATGATTCAGTGTTAACAATTTCTAGCTCTTGGTCAATCTTGTTATGTTTATACGCCCGTCCACTTCTCCCTCCCTCCCCTGATAATAGTGAAGTTAATCCAAGCCATCACATTATTATTTCCATACTATTTCAGTCTGTACCTTTAAAAACAGTAAAGAACCTTTAAAAACCTTAACTATAATACCATTCCCATTATGAATAACATTGCAAAGGATGGGAATTGCAGAACACTTAATCGTGCTCATGAGGAACCTGTACATAGATCAAGAGGCAGTCGTTCAGACAGAACAAGGGGATACTGATTGGTAAAGTCAGGAAAGGTCTGCATCAGGGTTGTATCCTTTCACCATACCTATTCAATCTGTATGCTGAGCAAATAATCCGAGAAGCTGGACTATATGAAGAACGGGACATCAGGATTGGCGGAAGACTCATTAACAACCTGCGTTATGCAGATGACATAACCTTGCTTGCTGAAAGTGAAGAGGACTTGAAGCACAGCCTTCAGTATGGACTGCACCTCAGCATAAAGGAAACAAAAATCCTCACAACTGGACCAATGAGCGACATCATGATAAATGGAGAAAAGATTGAAGTTGTCAAGGATTTCATTTTACTTGGATCCACAACTAACGCTTATGAGAGCAGCAGTCAAGAAATCACAAGATGCATTGCATTGGGGAGATCTGCTGCAAAAGACCTCTTTAAAGTGCTGAAAAGCAAAGATGTCACGTTGAAGACTAAGGTGTGCCTGACCCAGGCCATGGTGTTTTCAATCGAAACATATGGATGTGAAAGCTGGACAATCAATAAGGAAGACTGAAGAAGAATTGACACCTTTGAATTGTGGTGTTGGTGAAGAATATTGAAGATACCATGGACTGCCAAAAGAATGAACAAATCTGTCTTGGAATAAGTACAACCAGAATGCTCCTTAGAAGCAAGGATGGCAAGACTGCGTGTTACATAATTTGGACATGTTGTCAGGAGGGATCAGTCCCTGGAGAAGGACATTATGCTTGGTAAAGTACAGGGTCAGAGGAAGAGAGGAAGACCCTCAAGGAGATGGATTGACACAGTAGCTGCAACAATGGGCTCAAGCGTAACAATGATAGTAAGGATGGCACATGACTGGGCAGTGTTTTGTTCTGTACATAGGGTCACTATGAATTGGAACTGACTCAACGGAACCTAAAAACAACAACAACATTATAACTCATAAATAATTAAAAACCCTGAATATAATAAAATATCCAGCCATGGTTCAAATTTCCCTGATTGTCTCCTAAAATATATTTTTTACAGGATTTTTTGTTTGTTTGCCTGTTTGAATTAGGATCCAAATAAAGCCTATCCATTGCAATTATAGCTATGTTTCAGAAGTCTCTTTTAAGCTACAGATTCTCTCTTCATCTCTTTTTGTTATCCTTACAATTCATCTGTTGAAGAAACTAGTTTGTCTAGCAGACTTTTGAAATATCTAGATTTTGCTGGTTGAAGCCCCATGATGTCATTTAACATGTTCTTTTTTCTGTCCCCATATTTCCTATAAGTTGGTAATAATACATATAGGTTGGATCAGATTCAGGTTTGCTTTTTTTCCCGTGAGAATACCTTGGAAATGGTGTGTTATTCCACCAGGAGGCACATTTTGTCAGATTGTTTGTCTTTTGGATGGCAGTAGTTTTTGATTATCGTTGTCTAAATTTATGAATTCATTAAAAACAACAAAAACCCAGTTGCTGTCAAGTTGATTCAGACTCATGATTTGCATGACTTTTTCAGTTTTATTCATATTAAATATGTAAATTGCTTTTGTTTTTATGGTTGTCTGGATATATATTTTTACTATTTAAGAAACTTTATAATAAAAACAATTTAAGTCAACATACTGGGTCTGAAAGATTTTTTTTTCCTTTTTAAAGAGTTACTCAAGTTTGAGAAACATTGCTTTATCTCATTGTCTTAGGGCTATTAACTAATCTCTCCTTTGGAGCAATTTATCTTGCTAAGGAGTAAGCCCTGCTCAGAGTATCTGGAGTCTAATGGTGCATCCCTAGAAACCAACACTCCACAAAACTTGAGAAAGAGAACTGCAGTTGGGAAAGAGTGTTTTAGGACCTCCTGGCCTCCCTGACACCATCTCAAATCACGGAATTGAGACAGCTGCCTCCTTGTGTATCTTCCATGGTGTCTGATTTTTCCATCACCCAAGGCCTTGGAAGGTCTGGTAAATGGAAAAGCTTTAGTGATGTCTACACATTGCCAAAACAACTCTTTGGAAAGAAAAAAGCCATCTAAAGCAGTCTTTTCCATCTTTAATGTGTTTACTAGTTACCTGGAGATCTTGTTAAAATGAAAATTCTGATGTAGTAGGTCTGGGTGGGGCCTGAGAATATACATTTCTAACCCTCTCAGATGATCTTGCTGGCCTGGGGGCCATAATTTGAGTAGCGTGAATCTAAACAACCATTTTACGACAATCTTCATTGTAGAATGAAGACAACTGTCTTCATTTTACAATCATATTACTAGATTTTCCTCTGGATATTGCATATAAAGCTGGCAGTACTGTGTTCGACACAGAGACAGCATTCAATAAATGTTCATTGCTCTCGTTATTCCTGTTACTATTAGTGTTTTTTTTTCCTATTGTGTTTCAGATGAAAGTTTACAGTGCAAATTAGTTTTTCATTAAAAAATGTATACGTGAAATGTTTTGTGACATTGGTTGCAATCCCCGCAATGTGTCGGCATTCTCCCCTTTCCCTTTCCACCCCAAGTTCCCCATGTCCATTCATCCAGTTTTCCTGTACCTTCCTGCCTTTTTTTTTTTTCCTGCCTTCTCATCTTCGCTTTTGGGCAGGTGTTGCTCATTTGGTCTTGTATACTTGATTGAATAAAGAAATACATTCCTCACATGTGTTATTGTTTGTTTTATAGGCCTATCTAATCTTTGGCTGAAAGGTGGACTTTGGGAGTGGCTTCAGTTCTGAGTTAGAAGGGTGTGTGGTGGCCATAGTCTTAGGGGTTTCACCAGTTTCTGTCAGACCAATAAGTCTGGTCTTTTCTTGAGAATTTTAATTTTGTTCTACACTTTTCTCCCACTCTGTCTGGGACCATCTATTGCAATCCCTGTCAGAGCGGTCGGTGGTGGTATCTGGGCATCATCTGTTTCTTCTGGGCTTCGGCTGGTGGAGGCTGAGGTTCATGTGGTCCATTAGTCCTTTGGACTAATATTTTCCTTGTGTCTTTCCTTTTTTTCATAACTTTCTCTATATACTGTGTGTTGTCTTTCCCTTCACCAAAGTTAATAATTGTCTGCTTAGTGATTTCTCCTTCCCACCCATTCCCTCCCTCTTAACCATCAAAGATTGTTTCTTTCTGTGTGTAAACCTTTTCTTGAGTTTTTATATAGTGGTCTCATGCAATATTTGCCCTTTTATGGTTGACTTATTTCACTCAGCATAATGCCCTCCACATTCATCCATACTGTGAGATGTTTGTGAATTCATCATTGTTCTTTATTATTGCATAGTATTCCATTGTATGTATATACCATAATTTGTTTATTCATTCATCTGTTGATATAGGCACTCAGATTGTTTCTATCTTTTTGCTATTGTGAATAGTGCTGTAATGAACATGGGCGTGTATATGTCAATTTATGTGATTGCTCGTATTTCTCTAGGATATGTTCTTAGGAGTGAGATTGCTGGATCGTATGGTGTTTCTGTTTATAGCTTTCTAAGAGGCACCATAACATTTTCCACAGTGATTGTACCATTTTACATTTCCACCAGCAGTGCATAAAATTTCTAATCTACCCGCAATGTCTC
Source organism: Elephas maximus indicus (assembly GCF_024166365.1). NCBI lineage: Eukaryota > Metazoa > Chordata > Mammalia > Proboscidea > Elephantidae > Elephas > Elephas maximus. The sequence goes on from NC_064836.1 coordinate 71,349,747, forward strand.
CAATATGTCATTTTCTGTTTTTTTGATTAGTGCCAGTAATATTGGGGTGAGATGGTATCTGCTATTAGTTTTTGAGTCAAGGAGAATGGTGTAGATTGTGGGAAAGTGGATGGGGGTTTAAAGCTGAGTTAGGATCTTATCTTCAACATTTAAAAGCTATTTGACCTTGGATGAAGTTGTGGTGGTGCAGAGGTAAAAAGCTTGCCTGCTAACCAAAAGGTCAGCGGTTCAAATCCACCAGCTGCTCCTTGGAAACGCTGTGCAGTTCTATTCTGTCCTACAGGGTCACTATGAATGGGTTTGTTTGGTGTGACTTGGGGCAAGTTATTTAGCCCTTCTAAGTCTCTGTTCCTTCATATGTAAAATGAGGTGGGAAATACTATCCTGCAGAATTGAAAGGACTCTGTATATGTCCAAGAGTCGTGGGTGCTCAATAAATGTCATTTTCCTTCCTTTCTCCCATTTGGACACAGACTTGTGGCTGAATCTTGCTTCTGTCACTACACTAAAATTTGAGTTGTGTTATAATCCCCGTGAAATGCAGCTCTTAATCATTATCTTTAAAGTGGGGATAATATTTACAAGGATTAAATGAATTGGTGCATGTCAAATGCTTTGACACATAATAGGAACATGGGCATTGTCGCCCCTGTCCCCTTCCTTCCCTTGCTTGGTGTTACAGTTGATGAGGTCCATTAAGCTTAGAAGCCGGGCATAGGGTCCCTATGAGTCGGAATCCACTTGATGGCAATGGGTTTGGGCTTTCTTTTATAGGAGAGGAGCCCAGGGCCTAAAGACCAGTGGTTTTCAGCTCTAGCTTGCTAGAATCATCTGGAGCACTTACCAAAAAATGAAAGATCTCCAGGCCTCACTCTCGCAGGTTCTGAGTCTAGGGTAGAGTCCACACATCCATGAGTATTTTTTAAAGCTCCCTAGATGATCTGTGGAAACCCTGGTGGTGTAGTGGTTAAGTGCTACGGCTGCTAACCAAAGGGTTGGCAGTTCAAATCTGCCAGGCACTCCTTGGAAACTCTGTGGGGCAGTTCTACTCTGTCCTATAGGGTCACTATGAGTAGGAATCAACTCGATGGCACTGGGTTTGGTCTTTTTTTTTTTTAGCTTAGATGATCTGTGCAGTGGATACGAACTATGGTGAGCTATGGCTGCTAACCAAAAGATAGGGAGTTCAAATCCATCAGCTGCTCCCTGGAAACCCTATGGGGCAGTACTACTCTATTCCTATAGGGTCACTATGAGTTGGAACCAGCTCGACTCATCCATTTGATTTTGGCAACAGGTTTGTTTTTTGTTTTTAGATAGTCAGAATGTGCAGCCAGGCTGACAACCTCTGTTCTCTGTAGGTAGTTAAGCCTTGATCACTATCAGATAGCTCTTAGCATTTCTTGTGTTTGCACAGCACACCACACCCTTTCCCCACCCCTGCAACTCCATCCAGTCTTTCTTAGTGTTTCTTCTCACTTGCTAATCTGTCTTCCCACAGGCCCGCATACCAGCACACATAAATAGGAGGCCTATTTTTTTTATAATTCTGCTCCTAGCACTACCTTCCCTCAGCATATTGGGGTGAGCACTTCTGGGCCTGTCATAACCAGGCGGGATTGGGGAGACTCTGCTTAGAGTGTCACCCCAATGCCACCTTTCACCCTGCAGACGCACAGAAATCACTATAGGTTCTGTCTAAGGGAGAATCAGATGATTGGACATCCCTGTGGGGAGTTGTGAGGCATTTGAAGCAAAAACAACCTGTAACATTTATGCAGTGCTTACTCTGTGGCAAGAACTTTATTATGTCAGTTTATCTTTGGTTTATAAGGTAGAAGTGTTACTGGAGAATGGCCTTGGTTCTTGTCTTCAGTGTAGGAAAGAATTCAAACACTGAGACAAATACTGCCAAGCGAGCAGAGGTTTATGAGCAAGCAGAGGGTTAGTAGTAAAAGTACACCTGACCAGGAAGCGTCAAGCGGGCTACTCAGGTAGAGAAACAATCTGAGTGCCCCAACAGTTGTTTTCTTAGCATTTTATACCCTTCTTATCTCTTTATCTCTCCCTCTTAATGTTTAACAGCCAAGACAGGAACACCTATAGAAACTATTTCCTTGGCTTAAGGTTTAGTTACCAAGTTAGGGACCTTATCAAGTTAAGGACCCCCATAAGGATCATTTCCTTGGCTTAAAGTTGAACTATGTAGGGACCATCTTAGTGAGAAATGTCACCACCCCCTGCCTCTTCCTCTTCCCAAGTGCAAGCTTTCTCTCTCCCTCTTACAGAAGGAGCCCACGTGGTACAATGGTTAAGCGCTCGGCTGCTAACCAAAAGGTCGGTGGTTCAAACCCACCAGCTGTCCCTAGAGAGAAAGATGTGGCAGTCTGCTTCCACAAAGATTTACAGCCTTGGAAACCCTATAGGGAAATTTTACTCTGTCCCATAGGGTCACTGTGAGTTAGAGCTGACTCAATGGCAATGGATTGGGTTTATGACCAAAAAAACCAAACTCGTTGCTGTCAGGTCAATTCCCACTCATAGCGACCCTAGAAGACAGAGTAGAACTGCCCCATAGGGTTTCCAAGTTGCAGCTGGCGGATTCAAACTGCTGACCTTTCAGTTAGCAGCCGAGCTCTTATCCACTGCACCACCAGGGCTCCTGGGTTTATAAGGTAGTTTTATTAATGCCGTCATCCCCATTGTGCTGAAGAAGAAACTAAGGCAAGGTTAAATATCGTTCCCCAGGTCAGGCACACAGTGGTGGAGCTGGCCTTTGCATGGAAGTAGTTTGATTTCAGAATCTGGACTCTTAACAATCTCTAACAAACCTATTGATGTTGAGTTGGCTCTGCCTTATGGTGACCTCACATGTTACAGAGCAGAACTGTTCCATAGGGCTTTCTTGCCTGTAATCTTTACAGAAGCAGATTGCTAGGTGTCATGGACTGAATTAAGTTCCCCCCAAAAATGTGTGTATCAACTTGGTCAGGCCATGATTCTCGGTATTTTGTGGTTGTCCTCCATTTTGTGATTGTAATTTTATGTTAAGAGTATTAGGGTGGGATTGTAACACCATCCTTACTCAGGTCACCTCCCTGATCCAATATAAAGGGAGTTTCCCTGCGATATGGCCTGTACCACCTTTTATCTCTTGTAGATAAAAGGAAAGGGAAACAAGCAGAGAGTTGGGGACCTCATACCACCAAGAAAGCAGCACCAGGAAGGAGCATAGCATGTCCTTTGGGCATGGAGTCCCTGCGCCTGAGAAGCTCCTTGACCAGGGGAAGATTGAGGACAAGGACCTTCCTCCAGAGCTGAAGGAAGGAGAGGATCTTCTCCTGAAGCTGGCTTCCTGAATTTGGACTTGTAGCCTGCTGGACTGTGAGAAGATAAATTCCTCTTTGTTAAAGCCATCCACTGGTGGTATTTCTGTTATGGCAGCACTAGATAACTAAGACACCAGGCCTTTCTGGGTGAGTTTTAACCACCAACCTTCAGATTAGTAGACAAGTGCAAACCATTTTTGCCACCCAAAGACTTTCAACAATCCCCTAGAGGAATTTAAAAAATGCTGATGCCTGGGCCTGCCCCAGAATAATTGAAGCTTCATCTCTTTTAAGAGCTGTTCAAGAGATTCTAATGTGTAGCCAGGATTGAGATGACACTGTACTATTTGCCTTCCTAATTTGGAGCCCAAGAGGCTGTAGAGGACTCTTTTTACTCCTTTTTTCTTCCTTACTATCTATTGGTGACTTTTTTATGTTTATGATTGTCCGGGGCCCTCCCTCTGACTGGCATTCCTAAGCAGCTTGTAGAAGACTGAATAATGAGCCCTCAAATATGCCCACGTCCTAATCGCTGGAATCTGTGAGTCTGTTGCCTTACATGGTAAAGGGGGCTTTGCAGATGTGATTAAGTTAACGATGCTGAGATGGGGAGATTATCTGGATTATCTGGGTGGGCCCAATGTAATCACAAGGATTCTTATAAGAGGGAGGCAGGAAGATTAGATTCAGAAGAGGGTCAAAGTCAGAGACAGATTTAAAGATGCTATTTTTATACTGCTGGCCTGGAAGATGGAGGAAAGGGCCAGAAGCCAAAGAATGCAGGTGGCCTCCAGAAGCGGTAAAAGTACGGAAATGGATTCTCCCCTAGAACCTCCGCCAACACCTTCATTTTGGCCCAGTGAAACCCATTTCAGACTTCTGACCTCCTGATGTGTAAGCTAATAAATTGGTGTTGTAATTTGTGGCTAGTGCAGCAATAATAAACTGATATTGGGATGTTTGGTGCCGTAGAAAGAACATTGTCCTCCAGGACCCCAAGGATTTGGGGCCTTTTTTTACCCAAATCTCTATTACTTACTGGCTGTGGACGTTCAGACAAACCGACCAATGTCTCTAAACTCAGCTGTCTGTCCTGTGAAATGGAACAAATAAAATTGATGTGCTTGAGGGCAGAACTGATGTGCTTGAAGTGGGTGGCCTCATCCGCTTCAAAGGCCCAGTTCCTGCTCTAGCCTCAATACTTCAGCTCAGCTCAACTCAGCCCTTCCAAAGTGGAGCCACTGTCCCCATTCCCCAGCCCAAACTGAGCTTCATTTAACTCTATGGCCTTGCCCTGGGTTACTTTATCACTAGCTGAAATTATGTTGTTTCTTTGTTTTCTTGTAATAGGCACTTGTCAATCTCAGGAGCCAAAAATCTATAGCCAGGGTCTGTTTTTTTTTTAACTACAGGAATTGAAAATAAGTAATGAGACATAAATTTCCTGACAATAAGAGACTGTGAGACCAAAGAGTTGTTCTACTGTCCTTTCCGACTCTACACCAATCAAAAGTGTGTAATGTTCGGGCCACCACACTGGCTTCAGGCTCCGCTTATGTGCTTTATGTACTTTTTTCATAAGCTGAATTTGAACATAACCCCCCCCCCAGCCCCTGCCCCACCACCATTGCCTCCATTGAGGGTGGACATAGTGCATTATAAGGAGTCCTGATGGTACAGTGGTTAAGTGCTCAGTTGCTAGCTGAAAAGTTCCTGGTTTGAGACCACCAGCTGCTCCACAGGAGAAAGATGTGAGTCTGCTTCTGTAAAGAAGCCTTGGAAACCCTATGGGGAAGTTCTACTTTGCCCTATAAGGTCTCTGTAAGTCAGAATTGACTCGATGGCAGTGGGTATAGCGTGCTGTGCTCACATTTGACCTTCTATTTCAAAAAAGGGAGGTATTCTAGACTTTTACATGATTTTGTCTTGGGAAAATATGATTGACACTGATCACATCCAATCGTAAATTTTTGGCTTTGCTCATGTTGTATTCAATGGCCAGGTCCCTCTTTGACATTTGTAGTGATATTCAACAGCAAACTTGGACAACTTTTGTGTGAAAGGTTTCTCATAGAAATTTTGCAAACATTATTTTTACAAAGGATGTTTTATTTCTTCTATTAGTTGCAATAATGTACACTTTATCTTTCTGAGCAAGGTATTCAGGAAGACTTACTCTGACACAATAGTTCACGGTCTAATTTGTTACATCACTCTTTTTCCCAAGAGAAAACAAAACAAAAATCATTAAATGTTTTCATAAGGGGGTTTGACCAAGGGTGTTTCAAATCCACCCTCCCCAAGACATTTATCATTATCACTACACATTTTTGATAGTCACAACTGGGAAAAGGTTCTACCAGTATCTAGTAGGGATGCTGCCAAGCATCCTATAATGTACGGGACAGCTCTCCATGACACAGTATTATCTGACCCAAAATGTCAGTAGTGCTGAGGTTGAGGAATGCTGTCCTACATCAGTGCTTCTCAAACTTTAATATACATATGAATCACTTGGGATCCTGGTTAAAAAGTAGATTCTGATTCAGTCAGCCTAGGGTGGGGCCTGGGATTCTGCATGTCCAACAAGCTCCCTTTCGATGCAAATGTCACTGGAACAAGGGCCATCCTTAGAGTAGCGATGTCCTAGAGTACTTGTTTGTTGTCTGTCTCATCACTCTAGAAGGTAAATTTTGTGAGAGCAGGAACCTTTCCTCTATTGTGTCCTCAATGGCTAGAGCTGTACCTGGCACATTGTAGTTCTTTAATATCTGCTTAATGCATGGATTATGAATGGAGGAAAGAGGGAATGAATGAATGGTGGGTAGCCAAGAGCACTAGTATCATTACCAGGTCCGATGAAACTTCTTGTTGCTGTTAGCTGCCATGGAGTTGGCCTCCGACTCGTGGCAACCCTGTGTACAATGGGATCAGACCACTGTGATCTGAAGGGTTTTCAACTGGCTGATTTTTCAGAAGTAGTTTGTCAGGCCTTTCTCCCTAGTCAGTCTTGGTCCAGAAGCTTCTCTGAAACCTGATCAGCATCATATCAACGTGCAAGCCTCCACTGACAGATGGGTGGTAGCTGTGCTTGAAGCGCATTGGTGGGGAATCGATGCTGGGTCTCCCATATGAAAGATGGGAACTCTACCACTGCCCTTCTGAAGAATTTAGAGACACTTATTCTGAAGAAAACTGTATTTCCTCCCAACAAAGCCAGAAATTTGTCAAAACTCTTTCCCCGGGCATGGTAACCTTGTTCATGGTTAAAATGGTTTAAAAAAATGACCTCCTTTCCCTGATGTCACACTGTCACACTGACCAAGGGTGAGAGTCCAGTGGTTATTCTAGGTTGTCACCAAAGTTGTGAGTTAGACTGATACAACTGGAGGCCAAACCCTGGACCCACACCCAAGCCTGCCCTAAGGGAAAAAGACCCAGATCAAATCATATTTATGGGTGTGTTGGCAGCTGGGGAGATGGCAAAAATGGGGAAGCATAATATTTTTTAAGAGGAAAATTAGGTTAAAAGGAATTCCATGAAGTAACCTCACAGGAACCTTAGGTGGTATAAACAGTTAATGCACTCAGCTACTAACCAAAAGATTAGAGATTTGAGCCTACCCAGAAGCCCCTAAGAAGAAAGGCCTGGTAATCTACTTCTGAAAAATAAGCCAATGAAAACCTATGGAACACAATTCTTCTCTGACATACATGGGCATGCCATTAGTAAGAAGTGACTCGAGAGCAGCTGCTAGCCTCAGGAGTGAAAAGATGTTCACCAACGCGCAACCTGAAGCTGCAGGTTAGGGAGACCCGGATGTGAGACATGGCGTTGTTGGGTGGGGTGTTCTGGATGTTTGTCTTTAAGTCTAATTGGTTTATATGATATTCAAATCCTTTATTTCAATATTGATCTTCTGTCTAGATGTTTTATACGTTATTGAAAGTGGTATATTGAAGTCTCCAGCTATTATTGCAACTATGTGTTTATCTGTTCAATTCTGTCAATTTTTGCTTCATGTATTTTGGGGCTCTGTTATTAAATGCGTATACATTGATAATTGTTTTATCTTCTTGATGAATTGACCCTTTTATCATTATATAACATCCTCTGTTTCTTATAACAGATTTTGACTCAAAGACTATTTTGTCTGATATTAATATAGCCATCCCAGCTCTTTCTTGATTACTGGTTGCAATAGAATACATTTTTATGATTTCATTTTAGACCTATTTGTGTTGTTGGATTTAAAGTGGGTTTCTTGTAGGCAGCATATAGTTGGATCATGTTTTCTTGCATGCATTCTGCCAAACCTTTGATTGAGGTGTTCAATCCTTTTACATTTAAAGTAATTGCCAATAAGGAAGACTTCTGCCATTTTGCGATTTGTTACCTGTGTGTCTTATACCTTTTTTGGTGCTCATTTCCTCCAATATTGCCTGATTTTGTGTTTATTTATTTATTTATTTATTTTTAGTGAGCAGTTTTGTTCCCCTTCTTGTTTCCTTTTTTGTATATATTTTTAGATATTTTCTTTGCAGTTATTATAGGGATTACATTTTACATTCTAAATTTATAACACCCTACTTAAAACTGACACCAACGTAACGTAAATAACATACAAAAACCAGGGCTTCAAACTGGTTCTTCCCTTTTAAATCATGGTGAGGATGCAAAACCAGAACAGAGACAAATTTTTAAAATTAGGTGAACTGGAACAATAAACAGAACAGGAAAAATTGTGGACCAAAACCCTGCTAGAAACTTAATCTCTCTCTTAGAAAACAAGGGCAGTGTATGCATTGCATAGCAACCAAGTCACTTGCCCGTCGGACTTTGAGCAAAGATGGTGGCTGACCTTGCCTCTTTGAATCTGTGTCACTCTCCACAGTCCTGCCTGCCAATAATTCAATCTCATACATCAGGGTCCTTAAAATGTTCACCACTCCTCTTCCAAGCCTCCCATTCCAGGGCTTTGACCCATAATTTTTCCCATTCCAGTTATCAATTGCCCAAATTTTTACAATTTGGATCTGTCTTGTTTTTGCTTCCTCAGCCATAACTGAAACAGGAAGAACTGGTTTGAAGCCCTGACAAAAATTATGTCACGAATCTTTCCCTCTTTGTGTTGTCATTGTCACAAGTTATGTATTTATACATTATGTGCCCAATAATATAAATTTATAATTATTTTCATGCATTTGTCTTTTAAATTATGTAAGACTTATTTTTTAAGACTTAACAAGTAGAATTACAACGCAAAAATACCATAAAATTGGTCTCTATATTTATCTGTGAAATTAACTTTACTGAAAGTCTTTTTTTCTTTCTATGACTTTGAGTTACTAACTAGTGTTCTTTCATTTCAACTTAGACATCCTTTAGCATTTCTTTCAGGGCAGGTCTTGTGGTAACAAATTCCTTGAGCTTTTGTTTATGCGGGGATGTCTTAATTTCACCTTCATACTTGAAGAATCCCTATGTATGTCAGTTTGTTGTTCTGTGGGGGCTTGTGTGTTGCTGTGATGCTGGAAGCTATGCCACTGGAATTCAAATACCAGCAGGGTTACCTATGATGGGCAGGTTTCAGCTGAACTTCCAGACTAAGACAGACTAGGAAGAAGGACCCTGCAGTCTACTTCCGAAAAGAATTGGCCAGTGAAAATCTTATGAATAGCAGTAGAAAATTGTCTGTTATAGTGCCAGAAGATGAGCTCCTCAGGTTGGAAGACATTGTAAATACAACTGGGTAAGAGCTGCCTCCTCAAAGTAGAGTCAACCTTAATGATGTGCATGTAGTCAAGCTTTCAGGACCTTCATTTGCTGATGTGGCACAACTCAAAATGAGAAGAAATGGCTGCAAACATCCATTAATAATTGGAATGTGGAATGTACGAAGTATGAATCTAGGAAAATTGCAAATCATCAAAAACAAAATGGAATGCATAAACATCGATATCCTCGGAATATTAAATGAGCTGAAATGGACTGGTATTGGCCATCTTGAATTGGACAATCATATGGTCTACCATGCTGAGAATGACATCTTGAAGAGGAACGACATTGCCAAAAAGAACATTTCAAGATCTATCCTGAAGTACAACACTGTCCGTGATAGGATAATATCCATACACCTACAAGGAAGACCAGTTAATACAACTATTCAAGTTTATGCACCAACTACTAAGGCCAAAGATAAAGAAATTGAAGATTTTTACCAATTTCTTCAGTCTTAAATTGATCAAACATGCAATAAGGATGCATTGATAATTACTGGTGATTGGAATGCGAAAGTTGGAAACAAAGAATAAGGATCGATAGTTGGAAAATAATGGGTGTGGTGATAGAAATGATGCTGGGATCATGTGATAGAATTTTGCAAGACCAGTGACTTCTTCACTGCAAATACCTTTTTTCACCAACATAAATGGCAACTATATATGTGGACCTCACCAGATGGAATATACAGGAATCAAATTGACTACATCTGGGGAAAGAGATGATGGAAAAACTCAATAGCATCAGTCAGAATAAGGCCATGGGCTGACTGTGCAACAGACCATCAATTTCTCATAAGCAGGTTCAAGCTGAAGCTGAAGAAAATTAAAACAAGCCCATGAGAGCCAAAGTACAACATTGAGTATATCCCACCTGAATTTAGAGTCCATCTGAAGAACAGATTTGATGCATTGAACACTAATGACCAAAGACTAGACAAGTTGTGAAATGACATCAAGGACATTATACATGAAGAAAGCAAGAGGTCATTAAAAAGGCAGGAAAGAAAGAAAAGACCAAGATGGATGTCAGAGACTCTGAATCTTGCTCTTGAACATCAAGTAGCTAAAACGAAAGAAAGAAATGATGAAGTAAAAGAGCTGAACAGAAGATTTTGAAGGGCAGTTTGAGAAGACAAAGTATTATAATGACATGTGCAAAGACCTGGAGTTAGAAAACCAAAATGGAAGAACATTCTTGGCATTTCTCAAGCTGAGAGAACTGAAGAAAAGATTCAAGCCTCAAGTTGCAATATCAAAGGATTCTATGGAGAAAATACTAAACGACACAGGAAGCATCAAAAGAAGATGGAGAGAATACACGGAGTCACTATACCAAAAACAATTGGTTGATGTTCAGCCATTTCAGGTGGTAGCATATGATCAGGAACTGATGGTACCGAAGGAAGAGGTCCAAGGTGCACTGAAAACATTGTCAAAAAATAAGACTGCAGGAATTGGTGGAGTACCAGTTGAGACATTTCAACAAATGAATGCAGCGCTAGAAATGCTCACTTGTCTATGCCAAAAGTTTGGAAGACAGCTACCTGGCCAACCGACTGGAAGAGGTCCATATTTATACCTATTTCCAAGAAAGGTGATCCAACCCAATTTGGAAATTATTGAACAATATTATTAAGAACACATGCAAGTAAAAGTTTGCTGAAGATCATTCAAAGGTGGCTGCAGCAGTATATTGACAGGGAACTGCCAGAAATTCAGGCCAGATTCAGAAGAGGATGTAGAACCAGGGTTATCATAGCTGATATCAGATGGACCCTGGCTGAAAGCAGAGAATACCAGAATGATGTTTACCTTTGTTTTAGTGACTATGCAAAGGCATTCAACTGTGTGGATCATAACAAATTATGGATAACATTATGAAGAATGGGAATTCCAGAACACTTAATTGTGCTCATGAGGAACCTGTACCTAGATCAAGAGGCAGTCGTTTGGACAGAATAAGGGTACTGAGTGGTTCTAAGTCAGGAAAGATGTGCCTCAGGGTTGTATCCTTTCACCATACCTATTCAATCTGCATGCTGAGCAAATACTTCGAGAAGCTGGACTATGTGAAGGAGAATGGGGCATCAGGATTGGAGGAAGGCTCATTAACAACCTGTGTTATGCAAATAACAGAATCTTGGCTGCTCAAAGTGAAGAGGACTTGAAACACTCACTGATGAAGATCAAAGACCACAGCCTTCAGTATGGATTACATCTCCACTTAAAGAAAACAAAAATCCTCACAACTTTACCTATAAGCATCATCATGATAAATGGAGAAAAGGTAGAAATTGTCAAGGATTTCATTTTACTTGGATCCACAACTAACACCTATGAAAGCAGCAGTCAAGAAATCACAAGATTCATCGCATTGGGAAAATCTGTTACAAAAGACCTCTTTAAAGTGTTGAAAAGCAAAGATGTCACTTTGAAGACTAATGGGTGCCTGACCCAAACTATGGTATTTTCAGTCATCTCATAGGCGAAGAATAAGGGACACCAAAGAAGAACTGATGCCTTTGAATTGTGGTGTTGGCGAAAAATACTGAATATACCATGTACTGCCAAAATAATGAACAAATCTGACTTGGAAAAAGTACAACCAGAATGCTGCTTAGAAGCAAGGATACTTTGGATGTATCATCAGGGGGGATCAGTTCCTGGAGAAGGACATCATGCTAGGTAAAGTATCGGGTCAGCAAAAAAGAGAAAGACCTTCAACCAGATGTATTGACACAGTGGCTGCAACACTCAGTTCAAGCATAAGAATGATTGTGAGGATGGTGCATGACTGGGCAATGTTTTGTTCTGTTTGTACATAGGGTCGCCTGTGAGGTGGAACCCACTTGAAGAAACCTGATAACAATAACAACAACATTTGAAGAACAGCCTTGCTGAATATAGAATTCTTGGTTGACAGTTTTTTTTCTTTCTGGAATTTAAATATTTTGTCCTACTGCCTTCTGGCCTCCATGGTTTCAGAAGAGAAATCATTGCTTAATCTTATCGAGTAGCTCTTGTATGTGGCAATTCACTTCTCTTGTCCCTTTCAAGATTCTCTGTTTTTCAGTTTGGTTATAATATGTCTTGGTGTGGAACTGTTTGAATTTATCCTGCTGGGAGTTCATCAAGATTCTTGGAATTGTGAATTTATGTCTTTCATCAAATCTGGGAAGTTTTAGATCATTATTTCTTCAAATGTTCTTTCTGCCCCGTTTCTTACTTTCTTTTTCTCTTAGACCCCCATAATGTGTATGTTAGTCCACTTGATGCTGTCCCACAAGTCCCTTAGACTCTATTCACTTTTCTCCTTTCTTTTTCCTCCACACACTTGGTAATTCCAATAGTCTTATCTCCAAGTTCACTGATTCATTCTTCTGCCAGCTGGAATATGCTGTTGAGCCCCTTCGGTGAATTTTTCATTTCAATGAGTGTTTATCTCTTTTTTTATATTTTTATTTTGTTCTTGTATCATTTTTCTCATTTCCTTTTGTTCTTTGCACATGTTTTCTTTAACTGTGCATATTTACAAATGTTGTTCAAAAGTTTTTGCCTAGAATGTTTCTTAACTGAACTTCTACCAGGACTTGTTTTGCTTTGTTTATTTATTTATTTATTTTTGAATGGGCTTTCTTTTCCTGTTTCTTTGTATGCTTTCTGATTTTTGGTGGAGCCAAGAATTTGAATATTACCATGTGGTAACTCTGAAAAGCATATTCTTCCCCTTCTTCAGTTTTTTTTTTTTTTTTTAATTTTTGAAGGCTGTCATCAACTGTTTGGTGACTTCCCTGAAGGGTTACTATGATTCATAATCGACTCAGCGGCAGTGGGGTTTGTTTTTTTGCCCAATGCAATACGTTTTTTGATTTCTTGACTGCTGCTTCCATGGGTGTTGACTGTGGATCCAAGTAAAATGATATTCTTGGAAACTTCAAACTTTTCTCTGTTTACCATGGTATTGCTTATTGGTCCAGTTGTGAAGATTTTTGTTTTCTTTGTGTTGAGGTGTAATCCATACTGAAGGCTGTGGTCTTTGATCTTCTTCGGTAAGTGTTTAAAGACCTCATCACTTTCAGCAAGCAAGATTGTGTCATTGGCATATCGCAGGTTGTTGATGAGTCTTTGTTCAGTCCTGATACTTTGTTCTTCATATAGTCTAGCTTCTCAGATTATTTGCTCATCATACAGATTGAATAAATATGGTGAAAGGATACAACCCTGACACACATCATTCCTTACTTTAAACCCTCGTTCTGTTTGAACAACTGCCTCTTGGTCTATGTACGTGTTCCTCATTAGCACAATTAAGTGTTCTCGAATTCTCATTTTTCACAGTGTTATCCATAATTTGTTATGATCCACACAGTCAAATGCCTTTGCATAATCAATAATACACAGGTAAACATCTCTATGGTATTTTCTGCTTTCACCTGGGATCTGCCTGACATCAGCAATGATATTCCTTGTTCCACGTCTCCTTCTGAATCCAGCTTGAATTTCTCATAGTTCCCTGTCAATGTACTGCTGCAACCATTTTTTAATTATCTTCAGCAAAATCTTCTAGGGTCGCTATGAGTCGGAATCGATTTGATGGCAGTGGGTTTGGTTTTTTTTGTTTTGTTTTGTTTTCAGCAAAATCTTACTCACGTGTGATATTAATGATATTGTTCAATAATTTTCATATTCCATTGGATCATTTTTCTTTGCAATGGGCACAAATGTGGATCTCTTTTGTCAGTTGGCCAGGTAGCTGTCTTCCAAATTTCTTAGTGTAGACAAGTGAGTGCTTCCAGTGTTGCATCCTTTTGTTGAAACATCTCAGTTTGTATTCTGTCAATTCCTGGAGCCTTGTTTTTTGCCAATGCCTTCAGTGCAGCTTGGACTTCTTCCTTCATTACCATCAGTCAGTGTTCATATGCTACCTCCTGAAATGATTGAACATTGACCAATTCTTTTAGCTACAGTGGCTATGTGTATTCCATCTCCTTTTGATGCTTCCTGCGTCATTAAATATTTTACCCATAGAATCCTTGAATATTGCAACTTGAGGCTTGAAACTTTCTTCAGTTCTTTCAGCTTGAGAAATGCCAAATGTGTTCTTCCCTCTTGGTTTTCTAACTCCAGGTCTTTGCACATTTCATTATAATGCTTTGCTTTGTCTTCTTAAACTGCCCTTTGAAATCTTCTGTTCAGCTCTTTTACTTCATCATTTCTTCCTTTCTCTTTAGCTACTTAAAGTTCAAGAGCGAGTTTCAGAATCTCTTCTGACATCTATTTTTATCTTTTCTTTCTTGCCTTTCTTTTTAATGACCACTTGCTTTCTTGTATGATGTTCTTGATGTCATCCCATAACTTGTCTGGTCTTTGATCGTTAGTGTCCAGTGCATTAAATCCCTTCTTGAGATGGTCTCTAAATTCAGGTGGAATGTATTCAAGCTTGTACTTTGGATCTCATGGACTTGTTTTAATTTTCTTCAGCTTCAACCTGAACTTGCATGTAAGCAATTGATGATCTCGTCTGCAGTCGGCCTCTGGCCTTGTTCTGATTGATGCTATTGAGCTTCTCCATCATCCCTTTCCACAGATGTAGTCAATTTGATTCCAGTATTTTCCTTCTGGTGCAGTCCATGTGCATAGTTCCTGTTTATGTCGTTAGAAAAAGGTATTCTTAATAAATAAATCCATAAAGATTATGCATAATCCATAAGATTACACTCTTGGAAACCCTCTGGGGTTCTAATCAACTAGACAGCAATGGGCTTGGTTTTTTTTATATATATGGAAACTAAATTCTCAAATCTTAAAATAGTTTAAGGGTTCAAACACATAGCTCTATTACTTCCTTTCTCTGATCAAAAACATTCAGTTGTTCCATATTGTCTGTTTGATAAAGTTACACTTCTTAATCTGGCATTCAAGGTTCTTTACTATCTGGCACCAAGCTACCTTTACAGGTTTACTTTGTTTGTATTCATAGAAATTTAATAAAATGTTCAAAATGGAAAAACTAGTATGGCAAACACCTGTGTTCTCACCATGCAGAACTGATGTTTTGTAATCTTTTCTTCAAGTCTTTCTTTTAAATATATTTGAAGTGTCTCTTGACCAACTCCCTCCAATTCTATTACCCTGTACTTCCCCAGAGGAAACTGCAATTATTAGTGTGTATCCTTCCAGACTTTTATAGTCATATATTCACATGTGCAATGCATAGCATTATTTTTTCAGGTGTTTAAAAACAGTACCTAAATTACATCAAACTAGGATAGTGTTCTTCAACTGGAATTTTTCATTTAATCTAATGCTTAAAAAAATCTATCCATGGTGAAAAATATAGATCTAATTCTTTCATTGTTTTAAATCTTTTAACTGTAGTATCATATTCTATTGCATTAACATACGTTACCTCATGTTATTTATCTATTTCTGTATTGATGAATGGTCAGATTATTTCCAAATTTATATTACTACAACTGGTGCTGCAACAATTTTTTAAAAAATATATCCAGGAAAACACGCGTGAGCTTTTTTTGTGTGTGATGTACATACTATTCACCGCTCATGTCCTATGGATATAGGCCTTACCCTCGTAGTCTGAGATAATTCCCAAAGCTCTAGCCATCACAACCATGTTCCAGGCTGCAGGAAAGAAGGAAAGACAGAAGAAGTGTCTTTTAGCTTTAAAGTCAGATTTATTGGGTATAATTTACTTAGAATAAAATTCACTGTTTTTAAGTATAGAATTTAACGGGTTTTGACAAATGTGTACAGTTCGTGTAATTATTACTATGTCAAGATACAGACTGTTTCCATCACCTCAAAGAGTTCCCTTTTGCCACTTTGTAGGCAACCACTGATATGCTTTCTATCACTGCAGTTCTTTCTTTTCTAGAATTTCATATAAATGGAGCTATGCAATATGGACTCCTTTGTGTCTGTTTTTTTTTTTTTTCACTTGGTATAATGCTTTTGAAATTCATCAAGGTTATTGCATGTGCTGGTTGTTTGCTCCTTTTTACTATACAGATGCACCACAATTTTTTCACCCATTCACCAGCTGGTGGACATTTGGGTTGTTTAAAAATTTTAACTCTTATGAATAAATTTTCTGTGAAAAAATCTTTGTGTGGATAAGGTTTTCATTTGTCTTGGGTAAGGGAATTGTTGGGTTGAATAATCATTTTATGTTTAACTCTATTAAAAAAAAAAAAAAAACTCTTGACAAACTGCTTTCCAAAGAGACTGTGCCGTTTCGAATTCCCACGTGCAGCGTATAAGAGTTTTGCTTGGTCCATGTGTTTATTCACCACTTCTTGGTATTGTCAGTCTTTTTAATTTTAGCCAGTCTGGTGAGTGTGTAGTGGTATTTCATTTTTGTTTTAGTTAGCATTTCCCAAATGATGTTGAGCGTCTTTTCATATACTTATTTGTCATTTGTGTATGAAAGTTGTAAGTTTTGATGTGGTCAAATTTATCAGTCTTTTCCATCATGGTTTTGCTTTCTTTGTGTTGTGTTTTTAAAACAATCCTTTCCTATTCCAAGGTCATAAAGGTATTTTCCAATATTATATTCTAAAAAGCTTTAAAATTTGATTTTCACAATTAGATCTTGAATCCTCCTGGAATTTTTTTTTGAATCTGGTTTGAGGTAGAGATCTAGTTTAAACTTTTATCCGTGAATAGAAAGTCAATTTTACCAACACTGTCTTAGGCTGGGTTCTCTAGAGAAACAAAACCAATGAAGTGTATATGTGTAAATATATATATTTATCTCAAGGAAATGGCTCATGCAGTGTGGAGGTTGGCAAGTCCCAAATCTGAGGGTCAGGAGCCAGGCTGGAGGCTTCTCCTGGGGCTGACATGTATGTCAACTCGGCTAGACCACGATTCACAGTGTTGTGTTGGCTGTTCACAATTTTGTGATCTGATGTAATTTTCTATGTGTTGTAAATTCTAACCTCTATGATGTTAGTGAGGGAGGATTAGAGGCAGTTGTGTTAATGAGGAAGGACTGAATCTACAAGATTAGCCTGTATTTTGAGTCATTCGTTTTTGAGATATAGAAGAGAGAATCAAGCAGAGAGGAGAGGGACCTCATGCCATCAAGAAAAAAGCACTGGAAGCAAAATGTGTCCTTTGTACCCAAGGTCCCTGAGTTGAAAAGCTCTTAGACCAGGGTAAGACAGGGGTCTTCCCCTAGAGACAGAAAGCCTACCCCTGGAGCCAGCACCCTGAACTTGGACTTCTAGCCCCCTAGACTATAAGAGAATAAATTTCCATTTGTTAAAGTCATCCACTTGTGGTGTTTCTGTTATAGCACCACTAGATAACTAAGACAGCGCTAATGGCAAATCTTTTCTAGTCTCTGCCCATATCTAAGTAGTGAGGTGTCCTAGTGGCACAATGGCTAAGTGCTTGGCTTTACTAACCAAAATGTCGGTGGTTTGAACTCACCAGCTGCTGCTCAGGAGAAAAGACCTGGTGATCTACCTCTGTAAATATTTCAGCCTAGGAAACTCTATGAGGTAGTTCTACACTGTCCTACATGGTTGCAATGAATCAGAATCAACTCAACAGCACACAAAAACAGGGAAAAGTATGGAATTTGGTATCAGGTACATAAAGCTGTTGAAATCCTTACTCTGGTTTTTACTAAGTAACTCTTACTTAAAGCAGGTCACTAAATCTCTTGGAGCCTGTTTCCTCATATCTATGGTGTAGATAATAATAGCTCCTTGAGTTGTCTCAAAAATAAAATGAGCTGATACAGGAAAAGTTATTAACATGTAGTAGGTCCTCGATAAAGGCTGGCTTTCTCAGAGGTCCAAGGATAAGTGGTACCTCCCAGTCCTTACAACCAAAAGCACTGGTTGCCCATGGTCCAGCTGCAGAACCCACCCACCTGTGCACTCTAAGGAACAGAGATGTGCTTTCCTCACAGACACTCGGGGGATGGTTGTCAGCCCCCTGCCTTGTTCAGAGTGTGGCCCCCTGCTGCAACCAGATACCTGTGCCTACATCAATCACCCTTGCCCCTCTAAGGCTGCAGGACAAAGCCTGTACCACACACTTGATGACACCTGAGCTGAATCCATACAAGAAAAGTGAACCTTTAGCCATCTGGTGGATGTTAGAGCTTCAAATGCAAAAATAATCAAGCTAGCTCACTCAAGCAGCTTCTATGGGCATATCAAAACAAAAAAAAGCAAGAAGCTAGGATACAGTAAGCAAACAAAAAATAAATTAATGCATTAACTTATAGATGGCTTGGAGACAACAGTCAATATCAAGTCAAACAAAGAAGCAGACCATGATCACTTTAACAAGCTCTCAAAACAAAGAATCAAGGAATCTTCCAGATGAAGGTGTATTCCTGGAACTACCAGACGTAGAATACAAAAGATTAATATACAGAACTCTTCAAAGTGTCAGGAATGAGATTAGACACAATGCAGAACAAGCCAAGGAACACACAGAAAAAGCAGTTGAAGAAATTAAACAGGTTATTCAAGAGCACAATGAAAAATTTAATAGGCTGCAAGAATCCATACAGAGACAGCAATCAGAAGATTAACAATAAAATTTCAGAATTAGACAACTCAGTAGAAAGTCAGCAGAGCAGAATTCAGGAAATGGAAGCCAGAATTAGCGACCTTGAAGATAAAACACTTGGCAACAATATAGTCAAAGAAAAATCAGACAACAGAATTTAATGAAGAAACCCTAAGAACCATGTGGGACTATATCAAGAGGAAAAACCTATGAGTGATTGGAGTAACAGAACAAGGAGGGATAATAGAAAATACAGAGACTTGTTGAAGATTTCTTGGCAGAAAACTTCCCTGATATTGTGAAAGATGAGAAGGTATCTATCCAAGATGCTTATTGAACCCCATACAAGGTAGACCCCAAAAGAAGGTCACCCAAAACATAATCAAACTTGCCAAAACCAAAGAAAAAGAGAGAGTTTAAGAGCAGCTAGAGATAAACGATTACCCAATGCAACAGCTCATTTGATTTCTTGGCAGCTGCTTCCATGGCTGTTGATTGAATTAGGTAAATACGCTGCAAAGGACCTCTTTAAAGCATTGAAAAGCAAAGATGTCACCTTGAAGACTAAGGTGCACCTAACTCAAGTCATGATATTTTCAGTCACATCATATGCATGCAAAAGCTGGACAATGAACATGGACGACCTAAGAATAATTGACGCCTTTGAAGTGTGGTGTTGGTGAAGAATATTGAATATACCATGGACTGCCAGAGGAATGAACAGGTCTGTCTTGGAAGAAGTACAACCAGAATGTTCCTTGGAGGCAAGGATGGCGAGACTGCATCTTACATACTTTGAACATGTTGTCAGGAGGGATCAGTCCCTGGAGAAGGACATCATGCTTGGCAAAGTACAGGGTCAGTGGAAAAGAGGAAGATCCTCAACAAGGTGGAGTGACAGTGGCTGCAACAACGGGCTCGAGCATAGCAATGATTGTGGGGATGGCTCAGGAAAGGGCAGTGTTTCATTCTGTACTGCATAGGGTCACTATGAGTCAGAACTGACTTGATGGCACCTAACAACAACAACAACAGGAATAAATGAAAAGTCATCTATAAAGGACAGTCAATAAGAATAAGCTCCGAATACTTGGCAGAAACCATGCAGGCAAGAAGGCAATAGGATGACTTATACAAAACATTGAAGAAAAAAATTGCCAGCCAAGGATCATATATCTAGCAAAATTGCCTCTCAAATATGAAGATGAAATTAGGACATTTCCAGATAAACAGAAGTTTACAGAATTTGTAAAAACCAAACCAAAACTACAAGAAATACTAAAGGGAGTTCTCTGGTTAGAAAATCAATAATATCAGATAGCAACACAAGACTAGAAGACAAGGCAGAGGAACCAGATATCAACCCAGATGGCTAAATCACGAAAATAAATCAGGATAAAAAAATGCTCAAAACAGGGAAACAGTGCTGTCATTATGTAAAAGAAGACAACATTAAAACAATAAAGAGGGACTAATTTTTTAAAACAATGTAGTCATAGATCTTTCATATGGAGAGGAGGTCAAGGTGATATAAAGAAATAAACGTTAGGTCTAAACTTGGAAAAATAGGGGTAAATATTAAGGTAACCCAAAGGAGACTACCAATCCTACTCATCAAAATAAAATACAAGAAAAAAATAAAGACTCAGCAAAAACAAAATCAACAACAATGAATAAGAGAAAAAGACAATATATAAAACACCTACCACAGAAAATTAAGTCTGAAAAAGAAACTGTCAACAGCACACACAAAAAGCATCAAAATGACAGCACTAAACTCATACGTATCCATAATTATGCTGAATGTAAATGGACTAAAGGCACCAATAAAAAGACAGAGACTGGCAGAATGGATTAAAAAACATGATCCATCTATATGCTGCCTAAAAGAGACACACCTTAGACTTGGAGACAAAAACAAACTAAAACTCAAAGGATGGAAAAAAATATGTCAAGCAAACAACAATCAAAAAACAGCAGGAGTGGCAATATTAATTTCTGACAAAATAGACTTTAAAGTTAAATCCGGATGAGGAAGGACACTATATAATGATTAAAGGGACAATATACTAGGAGGATATAACCATATTAAATATTTATGCACCCAATGACAGGGCTTCAAGGTGCATAAAACAAACTCTAACAGCATTGAAAAGTGAGACACACGGCTCCACAATAATAGTAGGAGACTTTAACACACCACTTTCGGTGAAGGACAGAACATCCAGAAAGAAGCTCAATAAAGACAAGGAAGATCTAAATTCCACAATCAACCAACTTGACCTCATAGACATATACAGAACATTCCACGCAAGAGCAGCCAAGTATAATTTCTTTTCTAGTGCACATGGAACATTCTCTAGGACAGACTGCATGTTAGGTCATAAAGCAAGCCGTAACAGAATCTGAAACATCAAAATATTACAAAGCGTATTCTCTGATCATGAGGCTATAAAAGTAGAAATCAATAACAGAAAAAGCAGGGAAAAGAAATCAAACACTTGGAAACAGAACAACGCTCTGCTCAAAAAAGACTGGGTTACAGAAGACATTAAGGATGGAATATAGAAATTCAGAGAATCCAATGAGAATGAAAACACTTCCTATCAGAACCTTTGGGACACAGTGAAAGCAGTGCTCAGAGGTCATTTTATATCAATAAATGCACACATACAAAAAGAAGAAAGGGCCAAAATCAAAGAATTACCCCATGACTTGAACAAATAGAAAAAGAGCAACAAAAGAGACTCTTAGGCACCATAAGAAAGTAAATAATAAAAATTAGAGTAGAATTAAATGAAACAGAGAACAGAAAAAAAAATGAAGGAATTAACAAGACCAAAAGCTGGCTCTTTGAAAAAATCAACAAAATTGATAAACCACTGGCCAAACCGACAAAAGAAAAACAGGAGAGGAAGCCAATAACCTGATTAAGAAATGAGATGGGCGAAATTGCAACAGACACAACCGAAATTAAAAGAATCATATCAGATTACTATGAAAAATTGTACTCTAACAAATTCAAAAACCTAGAAGAAATGGATGAATTTCTAGAAACACACTACCTACCTAAACTAACACAAACAGAGGTAGAACAACTAAATAAGCCTACACCAAAAGAAGAGATTGAAAAGGTAATTAAAAAACTCCCAACAAAAAAAGAGCCCTGGGCCAGACGGCTTCACTGAAGAGTTCTACCAAACTTTCAGAGAAGAGTTACCACTACTACTAAAGGTATTTCAGAGCACAGAAAAGGATGGAATACTCCCAAACTCATTCTATGAAGCCAGCAAATCCCTGATACCAAAACCAAGTAAAGACATAACAAAAAAAGAAAATTACAGACCTATATCCCTCATGAACTTAGATGCGAAAATCCTCAACAAAATTCTAGCCAATAGTATTCAACAACATATCAAAAGAATAATTCACCATGACCAAGTGGGATTCATACCAGGTATGCAGGGATGGTTCAACATTAGAAAAACAATCAATGTAATGCATCATATAAATAAAGCAAAAGACAAGAGCCACATGATCTTATAAATTGATGCAGAAAAGGCATTTGACAAAGTCCAACAACGCTTCATGATGAAAATTCTCAGCAAAATGGGAATAGAAGGAAAATTCTTCAACGTAATAAAGGGCATTTATACAAAGCCAACAGCCAATATCACCCTAAATGGAGAGAGTCTGAAAACATTTCCCTTGAGAACAGCAACAAGACAAGGACACCCTTTATCACCATTCTTATTCAACATTGTGCTGGAGACCCTAGCCAGAGGAATTAGGCTAGATGAAGAAATAAAGGGCATCCAGGTTGGTAAGGAAGAAGTAATAGGATCTCTACTTGTAGATGACATGATCTTATACACAGAAAATCCTAAAGAATCCTCAAGAAAACTATTGAAACTGATAGAAGAGAATCAGGATAGAAGATAAACATACAAAAATCAGTTGGATTCCTCTACAACAACAAAAAGAACAGCGAAGAGGAAATCTCCAAATCACTGCCATTTACAGTAGCCCCCAAGAAGATAAAATACTTACAAATAAATCCTACCAGAGATGAAAAAGACCTATATACAGAAAACTATAAGACACTAGTACAAGAAACCAAAAGAGACCTACATAAGTGGAAAAACATACCTTGCACAACATTGTAAAAATGTCTATTCTACCAAACATGATCTATAGATACAATGCAATTCCGATCCAAATTCTCATAAAAAGACTAGCCTTAAAGATGGAGAAACAAATCACCAACTTCATATGGAAGGAAAGAGGCCTGGATAAGTAAAGCAGTACTGACAAAGAAGAAGAAAGTGGGAGGCCTCGCACTACCTGATTTTAGAACATATTATACCGCTACAGTAGTCAAAAAAGCCTGGTACTGGCACCATAACAGATACATAGACCAATGGAACAGAGTTGAGAATCCGGACATAAATCCATTCACATATGAGCAGCTGATATTTGACAAAAGCCCAAAGTCAGTTAAATGGGGCAAAGACAGTATTTAACAAATGGTGCTGGCATAACTGGATATCCATCTGCAAAAAAAAAAAAAAATGAAATAAGACCCATACCTCACACC
Organism: Elephas maximus indicus; assembly: GCF_024166365.1. Classification (NCBI taxonomy): domain Eukaryota; kingdom Metazoa; phylum Chordata; class Mammalia; order Proboscidea; family Elephantidae; genus Elephas; species Elephas maximus. The sequence continues at coordinate 71,373,012 of NC_064836.1, forward strand.
GTGCACAAAAACGAACTCAAAATGGATCAAAGACCTAAATATAAAATCTAAAACGGTAAAGATTATGGAAGAAAAAATAGGGACAATGCTAGGAGGCCCAATACATGGCATACACAGTATATAAAAATTACTAACATTATACAAACACCAGAAGGGAAACTAGATAACTGGGAGCTCCTAAAAATCAAACACCTATGCTCATCCAAAGACTTCACCAAAAGAGTAAAAAGATTACCTACAAACTGGGAAAAAGTTTTTAGCTCTGACATTTCCAATCAAAGCCTGATCTCTAAAATCTCCATGATACTGCAAAAACTCAACAACAAAAAGACAAATAACCCAAGTAAAAAAATCAGTAAAGGATATGAACAGACACTTCCCTAAAGAAGACATTCAGGTAGCTTATGGATACATGAGGAAATGCTCACAATCATTAGCCATTAGAGAAATGCAAATCAAAACTACAGTGAGATTCCATCTCACTCCAACAAGGCTGGCATTAATCCAAAAAACACAAACTAATAAATGTTGGAGAGGTTGTGGAGAGACTGGAACACTTACATACTGTTGGTTGGAATGTAAAACGGTACCACCACTTTGGAAATTGATAGGGCCCTTTCTTAAAAAATTAGGAATAGAACTACCATATGACCCAGCAAACCCAATCCTTGGAATATATCCTAGAGAAATAAGAGCCTTTACATGAACAGATATATGCACACCCATATTCATTGCAGCACTGTTTACAATAGCAAAAAGATGGAAGCAACCAAGGTGCCCATCAGGGGAGGAATGGATGAATAAATTATGGTATATTCACACAATGAAATACTATGTATCGATAAAAAACAATGATGAATCCGTGAAACATTTCATAACATGGAGGAATCTGGAAGGCATTATGCTGAGTGAAATTAGTCAGTTGCAAAAGGACAAATATTGTATGAGACCACTATTATAAGAACTCAAGAAATAGTTTAAACAGAAGAAAATATTCTTTTATGGTTATGAGAGTGGGGAGGGAGGGAGGAAGGGTGAAGGAGGGGTATTCACTAATTTGATAGTAGACAAGAACTATTTTAGGTGAAGAGAAAGACAACACACAATACAGGAGAGGTCAGCACAACTGGACTAAACCAATAACAAAGAAGTTTCTTGAATAAACTGAATGCTTCGAAGGCCAGCGTAGCAGGGGTGGAGGTTTGGGGACCATGGTTTCAGGGGACATCTAGATCAATTGGCATAATAAAATCTATTAAGAAAACATTCTGCATCTCACTTTGGAGAGTGGCATCTTGGGTCTTAAACACTAGCAAGGGGCCATCTAAGATGCATCAGTTGGTCTCAACCTACCTAAGGCAAAGAAGAATGAAGAACTCCAAAGACACAAGGTAATTATGAGCCCAAGAGACAGAAAGGGCCTCATAAATCAGAGACACCATCAGCCTGAGACCAGGAGCACTAGATGATGCCTGGGTACAACAGATGACTACCCTGACAGAGAACACAACAGAGAATCCCTGATGGAGCAGGAGAGCAGTGGGATGCAGACCTCAAATTCTCATAAAAAGACTAGCCTTAAAGGTCTGACTGAGACTAGAAGGACCCTATAGGTCACAATCCCCAGACCTTCTGTTAGCCCAAGACTGGAACCATTCCCAAAACCAACTCTTCAGACAGGGATTGGACTGGACTATAAGTCAGAAAATGATACTGATGAGGAGTGAGCTTCTTGGGTCAAGTAGACATATGAGACTATGTGGGCAGCTCCTGACTGGAGAGGAGATGAGAGGGCAGAGGGGGGCAGAAGCTGGCTGAATGGACTCGGGAATACAGGTTGGAGAGGAGTGTGCTGTCTCATTACAGGGAGAGCAACCAGGAATACATATCAAGGTGTATATAAATTTTTGTACGAGAGATTGACGTGATTTGTAAACTTTCACTTAAAGCACAATTTCAAAAAAAAAAAAAAAAGGTGGCTTCCTTCAGATCTCAGGTGTACTACTGCTAACAAACATCCCAGTCTTCTATTTACTTTGAATAATTGGTTAGAAGCAGGTGACAACATGACATTTGTTTGTATTTTTTTTATTTGTTGATTTTATTTTTATTTATTTATTCTCAAAGATTTATACATGAATTGTTTTATGACATTGGTCGCAATCCCCACAATGTGTCAGCACTCTCTCCCTTTCCATCCTGGGTTCCCTGTGTCCATTTGTCCTGCTTCCCTGTCCCTTCCTGCCCTGTCATCTTTGCTTTTGGGCAAGTGTTGCCCCTTTGTTCTCGTGTACTTGATTGAACTAAGAAATACGTTCCTCACGTGTGTTATTATTTCTTTTATAGGCCTTTCTAGTCTTTTGCTGAAAGGTGGACTTAGGGAGTGGCTTCAGTTCTGAGTTAGCAGGGTGTCTGGTGGCCATAGTGTTAGGGGTTCCATCAGTTTCTGTCAGACCAGTAAGTCTGGTCTTTTATGAATTTGCATTTTGTTCTATATTTTTCTCTCGCTCTCCAGGACCCTCTACTGTGAGCCCTCTCAGAGCAGTCCGTGGTGGTTGGTAGCTGGGCACCATCTGTTTCTTCTAGGCTCAAGCTGGTGGAGGCTGTGGTACTTTTGGTCCATTAGTCGTTTGGACTAATATTTTCCTTGTGTCTTTAGTTTTCTTCATTCTCCTTTGCTCAGGACGGGATGGGACCACTAGATGTATCTTAGATGGTTACTCACAAGCTTTTAAGACCCCAGATGCTACTCACCAAAGCAGGATGTAGAACATTTTCTTTATAAACTATGTTAAGTCAATTGACCTAGGTGTCCCCCGAGACTATGGTCCCTATCCCTGAGCCTCAGTCCCTCAAGGTGTTTGGATGCGTCTAGGAAGCTTCTATGACTTTGCCTTGGTCAAGTCAGGCTGACTTCCCTTATATTGTGTGTTGTTTTTCCCTTCACCAAAGTGAACATTTGTCTGCTATGCAGTTAGTGATTCCCCCTCTCCACCCCTCCCCTCCCTCGTAGCCATCAAAGATTATTTTTTTCTGTGGGTAAACCAATTTTGAGTTTTTATAACAGTGGTGTCACACAATATTTGTCCTTTTGTGAGTGGCTTATTTCACCCAGCATAATGCCCTCCAGATGCACCCATGTTGTGAGATGTTTTGTAGATTCATCATTGTTCTTTACAGTTGGGTAGCATTCCATTGTGTGTACCTGTTGCGACTGAGGCGATTCCGACTTATACTGACCCTTTAGGACAGAGTAGAACTGCGCCATAGGGTTTCCAAGGAGTGCTTGGTGGATTCGAACTGCCGGTGCACGAACTGTTAACCACTATGCCATTGTGTGTATATAACATAATTTGTTTATCCATTCATTTGTCAATGGGCACTTCGGTTGTTTCCACCTTTTTGCTGTTGTGACAATGCTGCAGTGAACATGGGTATGCATATGTCTATTCATGTGATAGCTCTTATTTCGCTAGGATATATTCCTAGGAATGGGATTGCTGAATCATATGGTATTTCTCTTTCTCCTTTTATGGAAGTGCCCTATCATTTTCCACAGTGGTTTTAGCAGTGAATAAGAGTTCCAATCTTCCTGCAACCTCTCCAATATTTATCATTTCCTTGTTTTTTGATTAGTGCCAGTAATTTCGGGGTGAGATGATGGCTCACGGTAGTTTTGATTTACATTTCTCTAGTGGCTAATGTTTGTGAGCATTTCTTCATGTGTATGGTAGCCGCCTGAATGTCTTCTTTGGTGAAGTGTCTGTTCATATCCTTTCCCATTTTTAATTGGATTATTTGTGTTTTTGTTGCTGAGGTGTTGAAGTATTTTATAGATTTTAGAGATGAGATCCTTGTTGGATATGTCCTATCCAGAATTTTTTCCCAGCCTGGAAGTTCTGTTTTTACTCTTTTGGTGAAGTGTTCATTTTATTTTTTACAATGCAGGTCTTCGGCCTGCCTCACCAGGCCTCAATATTTTCAAGTTGAGAGTTCTGTTTGTCATTTTGGATGTTTGGATAAGAATAGTTGACCTGTGCCATGGATGGTTTTAGTTATTTAAACAAGAGGCAGAGGTATAGAAGAGATTAAAATAAGATTAGGTAAAATAAAATAATTTTATCTAATTGTCCTCTGGTTGAGCCAGATTATCAGTGAGGCCTTGGGAGCAGCTGCTGAGCAGCCCACGTCTGCCCACATGCGAGGCTCCATGAGTGAGCACATCAGGGCTTGTGACTGAGGAGAGACAAACGGGCAGCGGTGATGATGATGATAAGTCACACCTGAATTTCCGCATCTTTGTGTCTCCACATAGCTTAAGCTTTTGGTTCTCAAAGCTGTAGAATACATAGAAATCAATCAGAAAGTGCTTGTTTAAGAATGCGGAATCCTGGGTCTGCCCCTAGTTATTGATTCAGCAGCTGGCATGAGGCTCAGGAACCTGTGTCCTATTAATTCCTGCAGCTGTTTCTGATAGTGCTTGCACCACAGGACACACTTGAAGAGACCCTGCTGTAGGGGAAACGGGGGTCCTCAGTGTTTGGGAAGGTGGGGACGGAGGCAGGGGCTCATTCATTTATAGATTGTCCTTTGAGTGCTAACTAGGTGCAAAGCATTTTTGGGTATATAGCTCTTGCTCATCATGGGTTTAACATTGATAGGGGAAATAAAACCTGTATACAGAGCAAAAAGCCAAAAACCCGTTGCATCAAGTTGATTCCGACGCATAGCAACCCTATAGGACAGAGTAGAACTCCCCCATAAAGTTTCCAAAGAGTGCCTGGTGGGTTTGAACTACTGACCTTTTGGTTAGCAGTCCTAGCACTTAACCAAGGATACAGACAGGACAGGATAAAGGCTGCTCTCCTGATTAGAGTCAGACTGTTGCCTCTTCTTTGTTTCTATTTCACTCTGTGCAAGTCTCTTTTTGTTTTCTAATAATTGTAATTGTCTATCATATTGTATGGTCTTTGAGGCAGAGATTGTGTCTTCTTACCGCTGTACATGGAGCACAGTGCCTGAGTGCAGTTGGTACTCACTGAGTGTGAATGAGGCATGAATGACAGCGAGTGGTGCCAAGGCGTGTAGGAGTGGTGAGAGGGGACCAGGTGGGGGAGGGCGGGGAGGAGGGAGGAGGATTATGTCCAGAACATTAGGGTCTGAAAGTATGAGAGCCTATAAGGGGCTGTGGAATTTCCCTTAACAACTGAATAAATTGATAGAGGAATGTTTTCTAGTAAGTCAAAACGTATTTCAATATTATCTCATTAATATTTGTATCATACAAGAAAGCATCACTCATCCCTATTTTCTACATGAGTCATAATGAGGTTAAATTGGCTGGACTGAATTGTTCAATATATTTGCAAACATCAGAGTCTTGGCTCCAGGTGTCTTAGAACTCATTGTGTGATTCTTCCTGCTCTTCTTCTTTGTAGTCAAATGAGATTCCTGCACCTTGGCAGTACTAGCTGCAAAGACAAGAAACACACTCATGCTCTCATGGTTGCGGTGATGGGCTAGGCTGGGCTGCGAGTGAATGAGAAACCATCTTGCAGACCAAAGCTCCTGTTTCTGCTTTCTTGCTTCCGCTTAGGCCATTCACTGTTGAGATGCTTCCTTCCCACTGCCTTCTGGTCACTTGGGTTCCTTTTCCACTATACTGTTTCAGAATTACCTCTTTTTCCATGCGTCCTTTTCATATGGAGCCCATTCCCCATCTCAGGCATGCCAGCCGTCTTAACAATTCTCACAAAACTTGTAACCAGTTTGTTAGTTAGGGGCATAGGTCAGTACTTCTGTTTCCCTGGTTTCTTCAATCTATTGTAAGCTGTCTGAGGGCAGGGTCCATGTTTGCTCTCCAATAGTTGCTTCAACCATTTGGACATGTTTAGCAGAGTGTTCTAAAAGCTTGGAGCTTCATTGCCTGACACACAAAGTGTTGTTCCATCATCTTTTCATATTCCTGTAACTTGTGTTTGGACATGACTCCAATGCTGGCACCTGTGGCATCGTCTTGATAGAGGCAATGAAGTTTAGGAAATAGTTTATTTTCTCAGGACTTACCAAACACTCTCTTTGATGTTACTACTGCCTCTGTCCATCCTGATGTTCTGGAAGAGAGGCAGCAAAGATCACCTGCTCTCCATTGGCTTCAGTTCTCACCAAAAGACAAAAACCACATCTGTTGCTGTTCAGTGGATTCGGACCCATAGCAAACCTGTAGGACAAAGTCGAACTGCCCCCAGGGTTTCCAAGGAGCAGTGGGTATATTTGAACCACCCACCTTTTGGTTAGCAACTGACCTCTTAACCACTGAGCCAGTGGCCTGGTGGGTGGGGTGACAAGATGAGTCTAATCTAAAACTGGTCTATGGCACAGTGTGTGCACAGGAAGGAAGGATGTTCAAAGGGTGTGTTCCCTGAATATAAGTTCATACATGCATTCTGCAGGCTTATCTTGTCTTCATGCTGGAGAGGTATGAGCACATCGGTTAGTCCTCCAAGGAGAAGTTGGCAGTTTTAGATTTAGGGCCAGTCAGCCTCTGCTTTTGCTTCTTGAGACTGCAAACATTGTAAATTCTTGGAGAAGAGAACTTAGTTGGACTTGACATTGAGCAAGGTGTGAAGGTAAGGACTTAACTAGAAACAACTTTTTCCACACAGTTGAAATTTGGGAGAGAAAGTGCTGGCAAGGAATGATGGCAAATCAAAACATTTTAAAACTACATATGACTGTATACATTTTGCTTTGAGTGTTCAGGCAAATGGTGTAGTCAAGCTCAAGAAATAGTTCAAATTTGTTTAGCATATTGGAATTTACAGAAGTGTCTTGAAACATGAGTTGTTAATTAAGATTTAGGAATATTTTATTTGGGTGGTAGCTTAAGATAAAATTCAAGTTTAATTTTTTTCCCATAATGGTATTTATTTCATATTGAAGTTAGCCCATTTGGTTGAGATCCCACCAAAAAAAACAAAAAAACAACCACCCTGTAGAATCTGTTTTCCTGTGCCTGGGCTCTAGTTTGTGTGGCCCTAATACTGAGAATTAAAATCTAACAGCTGATTTAGATCTTGGGACTTGCCCAGTCTTATCCCTCAGTGCTAGAGTTTTAAAATATTTTCTTTTTGGCTGGTTAGTGAGTGCATGAGACAGAGTGTGTGTGTGTGTGTGTGTGTGCGCACGCGTGTGTGTGTGTGTGTGGTGGGGTGTAGGGCACCAGAAAAAAGGGCTCAACGAAGGTATCAGGATTGTTTCTTATCTTCAGCCCAGAGGATCATGTTTGGTGTCATCAGGAGCAGAGGCGTTCTCTGGATGAACAACAGGAGTTTTTAGGATGACTGCATATGGAAGCCAGTGATTTAATGTCACAGCCCACCGTTTCGGGCCTGGGTGAGCCCTTTCCCCAGGAGGTTACAAGTGGTGGGATCAGTGAGAGGGGATGCTGAGGAAGGACTTCCTTGTCTCCTGGACTGGTGATTTTCCTAGGGTTTCTGCTGGCTGCTTTGTGGGTGAGGAAAGCCCTAAGTTTTCCTTCAAAGAGAAACATGTCTGTTCTTTGGGTTTAGATCTAATCCAACACTGGACTCCTTGGCTTTTTAAAAGCAAACAGCTGTACCTGCAGGCAATAGTGATGCAGGGAAAAAAATATGGATTTATAGATAATGATTTCTAGGAGATAAGAGTGAAGTGATGTTTGAGGGTTTGGGCTCCCCCTGCCCCCGCTTTTCCACAATGAAAGCGAAGTAAAATGAATGCCATTCTTTTTCCCAGGAATAACTGGGTCCGTTGAGTCTTTTCCAAAATACCAAATCCAAACCAGTTGCCATCAAGTCGATGCTGACTCATGGCCACCCCACATGCTACAGAGTACAGCTGCTCCATAGGGTTTTCTTGATTATAATCTTTACAGAAGCAGATTGCCAGGCCTTTCTTCCCCAGTACCACTGGTAGGTTTGAACTGTCAGACGTTTTGGTTTATAGTCAAGTGCAAACCGTTTGTGCCTTAGCCTGGCAAGTATAGCAAGCCTGCTTTGACTTCATTTCTTTTGGGTATTTTGAACAGAGAAATATTGGAGCCATCAGATTGTTTCAGATGAAAAGACTGCAGATACAGAAATTCTATAACTGAAATAGGAACAAGGACTCGTTCTTTCCCTGCTCTGATCGCTCAAGATCATCCCACTTCAAAAACCTTCAACTTTGCCCATTGCCTGTCTATTACAGTTCAAGGAGTGCGCTCAGATATATTGATCGTCTCAGCCCTGGGCAGCAGGCACCTTAAAGCTTGTCTTAGAGGTGGGTCAGGAGGACTATTTGGTCTGAAACTTTACATTTGATAAGGGGCTCCGATTTAAATTTTGATGTTATGTCCAACATGGGCATTACATTTTATGTGTGTATTAAAAGGATTAATTAGTTAAATCTAAACATTTAAAAGCAACCGTAATTTTTGTAACTCTGTTTTGGCATTTCTTCCTTTTTAATATGTCAGAAGCCTAAAAACATGGAGGTGCCCCTAGCCCCTAACCTCTGAGAGGCCCTAATTACTTGTTACACAGGCTGTGTAATCTCTGACAATACAGTGATGGACACGGAGGCTAATGAGGACAGATTTTCAATAACCACCCAAAGGAAGCTCTGGTGACATAGTGCTATGGCTGCTAACCAAGAGGTTGGGAGTTCAAATCCATCAGGCGCTCCTTGGAAACTCGGTGGGGCAGTTAGGGTCACGATAAGTTGGAATCGACTTAGTGGCAACGGAGTTGGTTTTTTGGGTTCTAATCACAAAAAACCAGTTGCCGTCAAGTAAATTCCTGTTCATGGCAACCCCATGTGTGTCAGAGCAGAACTGTGTTCCATACAGTTTTCAATGGATGGCTTTTTGGAAGTACTTTGCCAGGTTTTTCTCTGGGTTCAAAGCTCTAACCTTTCACCATCTGTGCCGAAATTGCTCATTTGGTTTTACTTCGTAGCTTGGGGCGGGCTGAGAATAACATGAACTTGTTTAATAGTACTATAGGCTATTTGCTTTGGAGTTACTCACTTAAATTCTCACAACAGTTTTATGAGATAGCTATGGCTATTTGTTCCATTTTACAGAATAGGGAACTGAGGCAATGAGAAGTTAAGTCACGTATTCAGATCTAGGCAGTCTTAATCCAAAGCCCCTTCTCCTAGGTTTTTTATCCTATTGTTTTTCCTAACTATGTCCGCTATCATTTGAGATATTCGAAAACCTTGTTTTTAGTAGCTGCATAATTTATTTAATCAGTATCCTAATTATAGACATATATATTGTTTTTAATTTGGTACCTGCATTTTCAATTATGTCTTTAGAAATAAATTATTTTTTTTTAATTGTGCTTTAGGTGCAGGTTTACAGAGCAAACTGTGGTGTTGTTGTTAGGTGCTGTCGAGTTGGTTCCAACTCATAGCGACCCTATGCACAACAGAAGGAAACACCGCCTGGTCCTGCGCCATCCTTACAATCGTTGTTGTGCCTGAGCTCATTGTTGCAGCCACTGTGTCAGTGCATCTTGTTGAGGGTCTTCCTCTTTTCCGCTGACCCTGTACTCTGCCAAGCATGATGTCCTTCTCCAGGGACTGATCCCTCCTGACAACATGTCCAAAGTATGTAAGACGCAGTCTCGCCGTCCTTGCTTTTAAGGAGCATTCTGTTGTACTTCTTCCAAGACAGATTTGTTCATTCTTTTGGCAGTCCATGGTATCTTCAATCTTCTTCACCAACACCACTATTCAAAGGTGTCAATTCTTCTTTGGTCTTCCTTATTTATTGTTCAGCTTTCACATGCATATGATGTGATTGAAAACACCACGGCTTGGATCAGGCACACCTTAGTCTTCAAGGTGACATTTTTGCTTTTCAACACTTTAAAGAGGTCCTTTGCAGCAGATTTGCTCAATGCAATGTATCATTTGATTTCCTGACTGCTGTTTCCATGGGTGTTGATTGTGAATCCAAGTAAAATGAAATCCTTGACAACTTCAATCTTTTCTCTGTTTATCATGATGTTGCTTATTGGTCCATTTGTGAGGATGTTTGTTTTCTTTATGTTGAGGTATAATCCATACTGAAGGCTGTGGTCTTTGATCTTCATTAGTAAGTGTCTCTAGTCCTCTTCACTTTCAGCAAGCAAGGTTATGTCATCTGCATAACGCAGGTTGTTAATGAGTCTTCCTCCAATCCTGATGCCCTGTTCTCCTTCATATAGTCCAGCTTCTTGAATTATTTGTTCAGCATGCAGATTGAATAGGTATGAGGAAAGGATACAACCCTGACACACACCTTTCCTGACTTTCAACCATTCAGCATCCCCTTGTTCTGTCCAAACAACTGCCTCTTGATCTCTATACAGGTTCCTCATGAGCACATTTGTGTGTTTTGGAATTCCCATTTTTCACAATGTAATCCATAATTCGTTATGATCCACACAGTCGAATGCTTTGCATAGTCAATAAGACATAGGTAATAATCCTTCTGGTATTCTTCTGCTTTCAGCCAGGATCCATCTGACATCAGCAATGATATCCCTGATTCCACGTCGTCTTCTGAATCCGGCCTGAATTTCTGGCAGTTCCCTGTCAATATATAGCTGCAGCCACTTTTGAATGATCTTCAGCAAAATTTTGCTTGTGCGTGATATTAACGATATTGTTAGATAATTTCCACATTCGGTTGGATCACCTTTCTTGGGAATAGTCATAAATATGGATCTCTTCCAGTCGGTTTGCCAGGAAGCTGTCTTCCATATTTCTTGGCATAGCTGAGTGGGTACCTCCAGTGCTGCATCCATTTTTCGAAACATCTCGATTGATATTCCATCAATTCCTGGAGCCTTGTTTTTCACCAATGCCTTCAGAGCAGCTTGGATTTCTTGCTTCTGTACTGTAGGTGCCTGAGCATATGCTACCTCCTGAAATGGTTGAACATTGACCAATTCTTTTTGGTACAGTGACTCTGTGTATTCCTTCCATCTTCTTCTTCTTCTTCTTTTTTTTTTAATTAACTTTTATTGTGCTTTAAGTGAAAGTTTACGAATCAGGTCAGTCTCTCATACAAAAATTTACATACACCTTGCCATACACTTCTAATTGCTCTCCCTCTAATGACATAGCACAGTTCTTCCCCCTACTCTCTCTCCTCATGTCCATTCGGGTAGCTTCTGGCCCCCTCTGCCCTCTCATCTCCCCTCCAGACAGGAGATGCCAACGTAGTCTCATGTGTCTGCTTGATCCAAGAAGCTCGTTCTTCACTAACATCATTTTCCATCCCCTATGTTTTTTGTTTTTTTATTCTACTCCAATCCCTGTCTGAAGAGTTAGCTTTGGGAATGGTTCCTGTCTTGGGCTAACAGAAGGTCTGGGGACCATGGCCTTCGGGGTCCCTCCAGTCCCAGTCTGACTGTTAAGTCTGGTCTTTTTACAAGAATTTGGGGTCTGCATCCCACTGCTCTCCTGCTCCCTCAGGGTTTCTCTGTTGAGTTTCTTGTCAGGGCAGTCATCTGTTGTGGCTGGGCACCATCTAGCTCTTCTGGTCTTGGGCTGTTGTAGTCTCTGGTTTACGTGGTCCTTTCTGTCTCTTAGGCTCATAATTACCCTGTGTCTTTGGTATTCTTTACTGTTCCTTGCTTCAGGTGGGTTGAGACCAATTGACTTCTATCTTCCTTTGATGCTTCCTTCATCATTTAATATTTTTCCCATAGAATTCTTCACTATTGCAACTCAAGGCTTGAATTTTTTTCTCCAGTTCTTTCAGCTTGAGAAACATTCAGCATGTTCTTCCCTTTTGGTTTCCTATCTCCAGTTCTTTGCATGTGTTTGTCTTCTCGGGCGCCCTTTGAAATCTTTTGTTCAGTTCTTTTAGTTCAACATTCTTCCTTTTGCTTTAGCTGCTTGACGCTCGGGAGCAAGTTTCAGAGTCTCCTCTGACATCCATCTTGGTCTTTTCTTTCTTTTCTGTCTTTTCAATGACCTTTTGCTTTCTTTATGTATGATGTCCTTGATGTCATTCCACAGCTCGTCTGGTCTTCTGTCATTAGTATTCAGCGCATCAAGTCTAATCTTGGTGGATATACTCAAGGTCATATTTTGGTTCTCATGGACTTGCTCTGATTTTCTTCAGTTTCAGCTTGAACTTACACATGAGCCATTGATGGTCTTTTTCCACGGTCGGACCCTGGCCTTATTCTGGCTGATGATATGGAGCTTTTTCATCATCTCAGTCCACAGATATAGTTGATTTGATTCATGCATATTCCATCTGGTGAGGTCTATGTGTATAAAAAAAATGTTTTATTTTGGTGAAAAAAGGTATTTGCAGTGAAGTTGTTGGTCTTGCAAAATTCTATCATTTGATCTCCGGCATTGTTTCTATCACCAAGGCCGTATTTTCCAATTACCAATCCTTCTTCTTTGTTTCCGATTTTAGCATTCCAATCACCAGTAATTATCAGTGCATCCTGAAAGCATGTTCTATCAATTTCAGACTGCGGCAGCTGATAAAAATCTTCAATTTCTTCATCTTTGGCCTTAGTAGTTGGTGCGTAAATTTGAATTATAGCATTATTAACTAGTTTTCCTTGTAGGCATATGGATATTATCCTATCACTGACAGTGTTGTACTTCAGGATAGATTTTGAAATGTTCTTTTTGACAATGAATGCAACACCATTCCTCTTCAACTTGTCATTCCCAGCATAGTAGGCTATATGATTGTCCAATTCAAAATGACCAATACCTGTCCATTTGAGCTCACTAATGCCTAGGATATCGATGTTTATGTGTTCCATTTCATTTTTGGTGATTTCCAATTTTCCTAGGTTCATACTTCGTACATTCCAGATTCCAATTATAAATGGATGTTTGCAGCTGTATCTTGTCATTTTGAGTCATGCCACATCAGCAAATGAAAATCTCGAAAGCTTTACTCCATCCAGATCATTAAGATCGACTCTTGGAATCAACTCGGCACTGGGTTGTTTTTTTTTTTTTTTTTTTTCCACTTTGAGGAGGCATCTCTTCCCCAGTTGTGTTTGAGTGCCTTCCATTCTGGGAGGCTCATCTTCTGGCACTATATCAGACAATGTTCCGCTGCCATTCATAAGTTTTTCAGTGGCTAATTCTTTTCAGAAATAGACTGCCTGGTCCTTCTTCCCATAGTAAATTAAATTTAGTGTCTCATTAAACAATTAATACACATATTGTTTTGTGACATTGGTTGCCAGCCCCATGACGTGTCAGCATTCTCTCCTTCTCAGCCTTGGCTTCCCCTTTTCCATTTGTCCAGCGCTCCTGTCCCCTCCTGCCTTCTCAACCTTGCTGGTAGGCTGGTGTGCACATTTGGTTTCCTGTCCACACATGGTTGAGCTACGTGTGCTGTTGTTTGGTTTATAGGCCTGTCTAATCTTTGGTTGAAGGTTGAACCTCAGCAGTGACTTCAGTACTGACTTAAAAAGGGTGGCTGGGGGCCATACTCTGGGGATTTCTCTAGTCTCTGTCAGACCAGTAAGTCTGGTGATTTTTGTGAGTTAGAATTTTGCTCTACATTTATCTCCAGCTCTGTCCGGTACCCTCTGTTGTGATCCCTGTCAGAGCAGTTGGTGGTGGTAGCTGGGCATCATCTAATTGGGCTGGACTCAGTCTGGTAGAGGTTGTGATGCTTGTGGTCCATCAGTCCTTTGGACTAACCTTTCCCTTGTGTCTTTGGTTTTCTTCATTCTCCTTTGCTCCAGACAGGGTGGACCCAGTAGATATACCTTAGGTGGCTGCTCACTAGGATAAATTCTTGTATATAAGCTTCCTGTACCAAAGGATACAGAACTTGAGAGGCTTCTTAAAACATACCAAGTTCTTTTTCAGAAATGTTCATACAATTTGTAGTCTGTATGTATTTTTCAATCCCATATGGGTGCCTAAACCAAAATAAATGGGAGAGCTCAGTAACACTCTGATAAAAGTGGTGGTTAGGCTAAGAATCCAAGGATCTTAAAGCAGGAAGTAACTCCAGATATCATCTAGGTTCAACTCCTCCTTTTAACAATTAAGAACTAAGGTTCAAGAGGTTAAGGGACATACCCCAAATCTCGTCACTAACTAGAGTCAGAATTAAGACAAGTACCTGTATTTAGCATCATGTGATATAATGAGCCAGTTTCGTGGATGGTTCAGATGATTCACAGGAGGCTCGAGGGGTAGGGATGAGTATCCTGAAATGTCCATTTAAATTCTCAGCTGGAAATTTGAGACTTCTAGTGTTTGGGTAGGCTTCACAGTTTCCCCTTGAAGCTTTGCAGCTGTGGCAATGGGATGTGAAAGTAGCCCAAAGGGGACTGGCCTGAACTGGCAGGGCCAGTGCCCACTAAAGGAGATAAACTCTCTGATGTGCCAGGGTAACCCCAAAATCCCCTTTCCTTGTTTCTCCTGGATTTGTCCTCATGTCATATTGGCAAGAATGATTTTAGACTCTCTTCATTATTCTGCTGATTGTGCAATACACTCGAAGAGGGCTGTTCACCTAATCCAAAACTGATATAACTCAAGACTGATTTTCTATAGCACTGACCAAAAATGGAGAGTATTTCCGTTTACTAGCCAGAGTTGACTCCATCATGTGGCAATAGTGTAAACAGAATGTATGTGGCAACAGTGTAAACAGAATGTATGTGGCAACAGTGTAAACAGAATGTATGTGGCAATGGTGTAAACAGGATGTATGTGGCAATGATGTAAACAGAATGTATGTGGCAACAGTGTAAACAGAATGTATGTGGCAATGGTGTAAACAGAATGTATGTGGCAATGATGTAAACAGAAAGTATAATCTGATTTGTCTCTGTATCTTTATGAATAGGCTGGGCTAAACTGTGGTAACAATACACTGTGGTAACAATGACTTAGTACAACAAAGGGTTATTTCTTCCAAAATCCGAAGCAGGTTGGTTGGCCTTCCCCTATGTCCTGGGCATGTCTTCCGAGACATGGTTGCTAAGGTTGCCAAGGTAGGGCAACAGAGAGATATAGAAGTCATGTTACTATTGGTCATGGTCCCTTGGCCAAAAGTAGAAGCATGGTTCCAACCTAACTGGAGGAGACTGTGGGGGAGGGGTACACAGATATCTGGTGAGTGCTAATGGCGTAATGGAAACCCTGGTGGTGTAGTATGTTCAGTTCAAATCCACGAGGTGCTCCCTGGAAACTCTATAGGGTCGCTATGAGTCGGAACCAATTCGACAGCAACGAGTTTGGTTTTTTTGATTTATAATGGTCTCTTCCACATTTGGTGCTGGATACTTGAAATTATCTATTTTAAAAAATTGTGTAGGGACTTTCCTATCATTTCAGTTTTTAAGCATAAAGTAGAACTGTCGTATTACTTTCCTTTTAAACATGATTAAAGTACAATTCTGCGGTGAAGTAGATATTATCATTAAAAAAATCCTTCTGTGCTCCCTGTTAATGAAAAACAACGAAACTTTTACTTAAGAGTTGTGAGACTTGAGCAAGTCATTTAACTTCTCTAAACCCGTATCCTAAATTGAGAATGGTGTAATAATTCCGGTTTGTGAGTGTGTAAAGATTTGGTGGAAGATTTCATATAAAATATTTGACACAGTGCCAAATGAGTTCAATGAATGTGAATTTTTCTTCTTATTGGTATTGTTGATATTGTAATAGGATCTACTACTGTCACAGTAATATTTGATCCTTTGAAATCAGTGTTGTACCCACAGTCATCTGAAGACAACAAGCAATGTGTTGGCCAGGTTCTAGAAATGAAATGTCTTCATTTTTTGTGTGTTCTTGTCTTAGTAGGTCGCGATGGGGAGTTTCAGAGGTCATGCCCTGCCTGGAAGCTTTTTCTGTTTCATCAGTCTATGGTGGAGTATGAAATACATTCTAAAGTATGCCTGCAAAAAGTACAAGCGAACTTGTTACCTTGGTTCCAAGGCATTATTCCATCGAGTAGAAGTTTTGGAGGGAATCATTATAGTTGGCATGGCTTTAAGTGGTGAGTGGACTATTTCTGTGCTCTCTTTTCTCCTTTTGGGTATTTTTACATGCAAAAAAAATTCAATATGAAATCAAGAAATTGATAAAATGAATTTTTACTCAAATTTTTCTTAACACATTCTAACTATATTTATTAGTTTGTTAGGAAGGTGATGCTTTATATTTATAAAAAGGACTATACCATGATGAGTTAGTCATAGTAATTAACTTGCCCATTTAGTCAAGGTGAATTTATAGTACTGTTTGGAGCCTCTGAAATAATTTTATGTCAATTATTCTGACACCCAAAAGAGTAGACTCTATCAGAAAAGTTTTCAAAATGACACTAAAATACTGAGGCCATTATGGGAAATCGCCAATAATAAATCATTGCTGATAGGCTGTGGAGAGGGATCAAGGCTGAAGAAGTCCTTGCCTTATGTATTCATTCTTTTCTCCTGGTTCCTAAACTGGAGAGGGAAGTCAGGCCAGATGAGTGCTAAGGCCCTTCCACTGACCATGAAGAGCCTATGAAAATGTTCTCAGAGTTCCACTGTAGCCTCTCTTTCATGAAAAATACAACTTCCCATTTCCTCACTGGATTTCTTCATCTTTATTCGTGGCAGTAGGTCTTTGCTAATGGTTTTCTAAAAATTATAGAGATGGCCATTTCCAAAGGGAGGAGCTTCTTTGCCAAATTCTGCAGATTAACAAATAAAACAGCATCTCTGACTGAGTAGACCATATGCTCTATCTATCTGAACGTTCTCAATTAAACTTACTGGGGAAAAGCTGGAAACCCTGGTGGCTACAGCTGCTAACCAAAAACGTCGGCAGTTCGAATCTACCAGGTGCTCCTTGGAAACCCAATGGGGGCAGTTCTACTCTGTCCTATAGGGTCACTATGAGTCGGAATCAACTCGACGGCAACAGGTAATGGGGGTAGGGAAGCTAAATGCTTCAGCATTTTTATCCTGAACCAAACACGACCCCTACTTCATGGCAGCTACCCAAAGATGTAATGTCTAAGAAGGAAGTAATCAGCCTCTACAGGACTGATCCTGCAAATCCAAACACTCAAATCATTCAGGATTTACCTTAGTCACTACATTGGAATAGGCAGTGGAACTTGAAGACCTGAAATAGCTGTTTGACTAAAATCGATTGTCTGAACTGGTATTTGAACCTTAAAAAAATAAATAAATAAAAGAAAAGCCTAAAGCACCAATGCTCAGCTATTAGGGAAATGCCTAGGAGAGAGACATCAGTGTAAACAGAATAGATTGGAATAAACAATGGGCTAAACTTCCCGTATCTTCTGTGTTCTAGGTTAGGTTATGGAGAATGCTATTAAAACACTGATATGTTCCTTTGCAGGGATGACTTGGGAACAGTTCGTTCCTGGAGGGCCCCACCTGACCCTGTATGACTATGAAGAAGGCCAGTGGAACCAGCTCCTGGAGTGGCAACATTGCACTATGTATTTCTTCTTTGGGCTGTTTGGTGTGACAAACATCTTATGTTACACCAGTTGTTCACTTCCTGTCTCCTTAGCCAAGTTAATGATGTCAAATGCCTTTTTTGTGGAGGGTAAGTACGTGAGGGAGAATGAGAGAAAGAGTGAGAGAGTGAAGGAATCAAGCCATCAAGTGAGGAACATCATAAAACACAAACCATGGGTGGCCCTTAGTTTCACTGAAAAGGATAAGCTTTTTTTTTTTTTTTCCTTCTCTCAGCTTTTGTCTTCTACAACCACACTCATGGCCGAGACATGCTGGACGTCTATGTGCACCAGCTGCTGTTGTTGGTCATCATTGTGACAGGCCTAATTACCTTCATCGATTTCATGAGGAGCAACATAATTTTGGAGCTTTTGCAGCCAAGCTTCATCTTGCTTCAAGGGACCTGGTTCTGGCAAGTAAGTTGAGGTCTCCCATTAATGTACCTAGCGACTCTGCCTGTAACCTTTCCTCTCTGTTTGATGGGGCAGCTTGCTCTAGAACCCAGAGACTGTCCCCCACCCCCATGTGCTACCTGTAATGAGAAAATGGGCCTCTGAGAGGTGATGTTTCCAGTTTGTGGCCCAGCAGCCCTAGTGGGAGCATTGCCCGAGCAGGTGAGACGGAAGTGGAGTGTGCATATCTTCATGACACACCTGAGTCTACATTATGTAGGAACTCTCAATGGGTGCTTTTAGCTGGAAGCAGTTCCTGACTTTAAAGCAGCTTACAGCCTTATGCTAGTAAGCTAAAGAAATATATGTAAGGCAGGAAATGGAGAAAACTATTATTTCTTAATAAACAACTATGTGCCAGCCACTGTACTGGACTTATATATACACATTGTCTCATTTTGTCCTCACAACAATCTGGACGTTAGGTATGATCATCAGATAAGGAAGACTCATAGAGACCAAGCACACAATAATGGAGGTAGAATTCAAACGTGCATCTGTCTGTCCTCAAATCCCAGGCTCTTTCCCTAAGAAAGAGCTGACTCCCTAACATTGGTACGTTGTTGAGAGTATGAATTCCAGTCAGTGAACATATACTTTATGGAGACTGACCAATCATGATCCGATACACATATATAGACGTAAAGAAAGTTGGGATGGAAGCTGAATGTAGTTTAATCAAGGAAGACTTACTGGAAGAGATTTGTAGTCACCAGAGAGCAGAGATTGGGATGATGAGATTATTTCAGGGATTGGCATTTCACATGCGGAGTGATCAGAAAGCACTGGAAAATAACAGGGAGAAAAACATCAAGGTCAAAACGGGAGACAGGGAAGAGGCGATATTTAAACATGTAAAAAAAAATTTTTGTTTTTTAGAAGAAAGGCTGTTGGGGAGGAGGCTAGTGAAGAGGGGCTTAGTTATTTTAATTACTTGGTTATTTTGAAGGAATAATGACATAGAAAAAATCACAACTATTCTATAATGTGATAACTGATAACTACTGTATTTAGAGGCCGTGGGTGGTACAGATGGTTAACGTGTTCAGCTGCTAACTAGGAGGTTGGAGGTTTGAGTCCACACAGAGGCACCTTGGAAGAAAGGCCTGGTGATCTACTTCCAAAAACATCAGCCATCGAAAACCCTGTGGAGCACAGTTCTACTCTGACACATGCAGAGTCTCCATGAGTTGGAGTCAACTTGACGGCAGCTGGTAACATACCGAAGTTGTTTTCTAGATTATTTATCATCTGCTGGGAATCCAGATAGAGATAGAATAGTATGGAAAACACTCTTATGTCCTCTACACCTCTTGATTAGAGTGTTTTACCAAGTGCATATATTATGCACTCAAAAATAAAAATAAATGAAAAAATTTTTTAAAAAGATGACTTCTGGCTAAGATGACACAGTGAGTTTATGCTTCAGGCGTACCTCCTCTGCTCCCAAGACAAAGCAATGACAAACAATGTATCACAAAATGCCTGGAAAATAAAAATAAAAAATAAGAAAGTGAAAAATACCTACCTGCAATAAAACAAAACAAAACAAAAACAAGGAATGCAACCTTTTTAGGAATGCAACCTTGAGTCCAGGAAGAGAACGGAAATGTCCGGTAGGAGCAGGACAGGCCCCCTGGCTCCAGGTCCAGAGTAGACCATGGTGACTAAGTGCTTGGCCCCCATGGAACTCACCTCTTGTCATTAAGTAGAGTCGACCTCACAGCTACCCTGTAGGACAGAGTAGAGCTGCCCCATAGGGTTTCCAAGGCTCTAATCTCTACAGAAGCAGACCGCCACCTCTTTCTCCCATGGCATGGCTGGTGGGTTCAAACTGCTAACCTATCAGTCCACAGCCAAATGCTTAACTATTGTGCTACCAGGTCTTCTTCCGTGGAACTGAAATGATGTAAAAGGACTCCTCTCAAGGTCAGAGCTGAACCAGGCTCCCTAATTATGCTGTTTATATATTCTATATCCCTAATGGAAACCCTGGTAGCGTAGTAGTAAAGTGCTACGACTGCTAACCATAAAGGTCAGTAGTTCAAATCCACCAGGTGCTTCTTGGAAACATTATGGGGCAGTTCTACTCTGTCCTACAGGGTCGCTATGAGTCAGAATTGACTCGATGGCAATGGGTTTTGTTTTTTGGTTTATATCCCTAATAGTTTTCCATCTGATTGATCTCTCACTTTCTGATAGAGGTATATTAAAGGTTTATATGACAGTTATAGACTTGTCAATTTCTTTATATTTTTCTTTTCTGCTTTAATGTTAAGAGGCTTCTCTTTTTCTAGCTTTTTAAGTTGGAGGCTGAGTTCATTTATTTTTCAGCCTTTCTCGTTTTTAAATATATACCTGTAAGGTTATAAATTTCCCTCTAACCACTACTGGAGCTTCTTCTCAGGAGTTTTGAAGTGTGGTAGTTTTTCATTATTGGGCAATTTTGTAAATGCTGCAATTTCCGTGAGTTTTCCTCTTTTAATTTATGAGCTATTTAGGAGTGTGCTCTTGATTTTCCAAACATTTTCTTTTGTCCTTTATTAATCATTTCTAATTTAATTGCTCTGTTGGCAGAAAATGTGATCTGTATGTTATAGACCTTTGACATGTATTGCAACTTCCTTTGGGTTCTGGCTTGTTGTCAGTGGTTGTAAATATTCCATGTATTTGGAAAAAAAAAATACATCCTTTCTTTCTTGGGCTTATGATATAGTGACTAGATTAAGTTGGCTAAGGAGCTAAATATTCAAATAAAGTTAGAAAGTAAGAACAAGAAACCCAAAGAGAATTGAAGAAAAGAATAATAATAATAAATAAGAAAAGAGCAGGATGAATGAGGTTAATTAGCATTCAATTAATAGCTGATGATTAATAATGTTTAGCATCTGAGAGAGGAACCTGTGGGGTATATCACAACTGAGAACAGGTTGGCTTAATGTTGTCCCTTTTGGCGGAGACATGATGCCCCCCCCCCAACAAAAGGGGGAAAAAAAAAGCTTTTCTAAGGAAGAGCTATGAGGTTAAAGACTTTGGACATAAATTCCAAGATTATTTGAAAATGTTTTCCATCTACCAATATGTCTAGAAGAGTTTCCTTTTTTACCTTGTGGCCAGACTAAATAATGTCTGGAGCTTTAAAGAAAAATGAACATTTAATACCAACGCAAACACACGCACTGGCAGGAAATGAAGTTTTAGCTGTAGTACCCCTCTCCACTCCTGGATTCCAGAGACAAACATGTCTAGAGATTAGGTGAATTTATTAGGTTTCCATGTTTTGTTCCATGTATGTGTGCCGTGGCAATGTTTTACGGCTGAATCTCTGTCTTAAGCTAATAATATTACATCATGATTTGCTTTTCACTGTCTTTTTTCTTGGTACATCTCCACATATGGTTAATTTTAGCACCTAAAATATGTATAAACAGATTAGAGAAAGCACACACCTAGACTCTTGGAACCATAAGGGTAGAGATATGAACTGAATGAAGCAAATTCTCAGACTGGGCACATTTTTATAATTCAGAAACAAATATGGTTATGCATTGCTTAGCATCCATGGTACATTCCGTGAAATAGGACATTATGTGATTTGGTTATTGTGTGAGCACCATGTTATATACTTAGCAAAACTATATGGGATACTGTAGGGTACCTGTATTGACTAAGTAGCCAAGATACTGTACACAAACAGTATTGTATTTCAGCTAATGTATCTATTTGGCAAAGGGAGCCCTGGTGGCACAGCGGTTAAAGCATGTGGCTGCTAACTGAAAGGTTGGCGGTTCGAACCCACAAGTTATTCTGCAGAAAAAAGATGTGGCAGTCTGCTGCCGTAAAGATTTACAGCCTTGGAAGCCCTACAGGGCAGTTCTCCTCTGTCTTATAAAGCCACTATGAGTTCGAATCGACTTGAAGAGGGTGGGTTTTTGTTTTTTGTTTTTTTTTTTTTTTGTATCTGGCAAGGTAATATATGGGTTAAGTAGGTTAACACTGTACGATACTGTATACATAATATAATAATACATTGTAAATATATACTACTGTACACATGTTCAGCTGAAGAGTGCTGTATACATAGGCTAATACGTAACCTGCACTTAGCACAACTGGAGCTTACTGGGCTAACAGTGTTGGGTGAGTCTGGAGGCTGTTGCCAGTACAGCTCTGTACTGTACAAGACACTGAATTTATGCTAAATGACTATACACTGTAATATCCTGTACAGATGTATGTACAATAAATACTTTCCTTGTTTTATTTCTATAAACTTACCTTAGGCTACTTGGTAAACTTCTTCTTTTTTTAACTTTAAGCTTCATAATTTCTTTTCACTTTTTAAACTTTTATGTAAATACTTTCTTAGCCTATATCATACACAATTTAACAAAGAGGGTCAGGGTCATCCACATCATCACCACTCTCAACTTCCTTGCAGTGTTCCCCTGGAAGAGTTTCAGGTCAAAGAACCTCCACAGATGACTGTCACCAACAATATCATCTCCGGTATTGCCTGAAGAACCTGGCTAGGGCTCTTCTTGAGGAGGCGTTGGCTCTTCAGGAATACGTCCAGTGCTGTTTGCCTAGTTTGCTTTTTCTTTTCTCGTATGCAGCACACACTTCATGAACATTCCTCTCTGTCAGTGAAAAGCACTCAGTGTTTGGGTCCATCTCTTCAGCACTCTCCAGCAAGCTGTCCAGGTCTGCAAAGAATATGGCTAACCCCTTACAAGGGGACCTCTTCTGCACCTGGTCTTCTGCTGCACTTTCCTTTTCCCTTGCCTCTTCTTCAGCCACTCATTTCTTGCTCTAGCTCCAGCAACTCTTGGTTTGTTAGTTTCCCAGGAACCACCTCTGGAAGTTCTTCAATGTCCTCATCATCTGTCTAAGTTCAGGTTGTTCTCCATGTTGACAACAGCTCTGTTAATCTTTGCAATCTCATCGTCTTTTTCAAATCCCTTAAAGTCATCACATATCGCTTCAGTAATTTTTCCCATATGCCATTCATGCACTCTTTGGTCACGTCATCCCAGGCTCAAGGAAGGCTCTTCATGCCGTGGTAAATGTACTCCTTCTGGAACTGCATCAGTGTCTTGCCAGTGTCATCAGTTTCCGCCATAGCCTGAGCAAAGGTTCTCTTCAGATAGTGGGCCTTGAATGCTGAAATAACCCCTTGGTCCATTGGCTGGATTAAAGAGGTTGTGTTTGGAAGAAGGAACACCACTTTGTTGGTGGGTTGGAGGTCACCGGTGAAAGGGGGATGTCGTGCAGCATTGTCTACAATTAGCAAAATCTTGAAAGGTATGCCTTCTTCCAAGCAGTACTTCTTAATTTCACTGGCTTAGTGATTGAGAAGGGCATCCTGAAACAGCATCTATGTCATTCAGAACTTGTATTGCGCTGTAATAAACTGGTAGGTATGCTTGTTAATGCTCTCGATAGCCCTCCAGTTTTCACTATGCCAAATAGCAAATGGCTTTAACTCGTAGCCAGCAACACTGCCTCCTAACAACACTCACCCTGTCTTTAAAGCCTGGCATTGGCTTGGCCTCCTTATGGCTGAAGATCCTTTCAGGCATTTGCTTCCAGAATAAGGAGGCTTCGTCTATATCAAAAGTTTGTTGGGGCAAAATACCCTCCCCTACAATTAGTTTATCTAAGTCTTCAACTAATTCTTTGGCTGCCTTCGTATCAGCACTCTCAGACTCACCACTCACTTTCACATTCTGCAGCAAAAAATGGGTTTGAAGCACTTGAACCACCCAGAGCTAACCCTAAACTCACATCATAGTCTGGTCCTGCATTTTCCTTAAAGACCTCAAACAAGCTTCATGCTTCATCAGTGATGGCAACCTGCTGAGAGGGATTCGCCTGTATGTTTGGTCCTCAATCCACCTCATTAGCAATTTCGCCATATCTGATATAGGTGCCTCTTGCATTTTCCTTAGCCTTGTAGCTTTCAGTGGAGCTGATCCTTTAACAGCTTGGAGAATTTTTTGTTTTTGAGGAACGTAGTGACTGTCGAATGTGACATGCCTAAATCACCAGCAATAGAACCCACTGATCGTCCACCTTCATGCTAATAGCCTTTTATTTCACTTCCAAATCAACACTTCTCCTTTGCCGCTTGCCGCTGCTGTTACTAGCACTGGTTTTGCGGCATTTGGTCGCCATGATGCACTTCATGGTAATATTTTCGAAAGAAAAGTAAACAGAGATAATGCTACAAGACTGGAGAGAACGCGGGATATATGACATCGGATGGTGCTACCTAGGAGACGAAGCCTACGCTGTTATACAGCAAACTTATTTGTAAGTAGGGTAAGTTCACGTTAAAGTAACGTTAGAAAGTACAGTAAAGTACGCACATAAGCCAGTAACGTAGGCGTTCGTTATGACTATCAAGATACATGTATTGTAGGTTATATATGTACTGTACCATTATACGTCTGGGAGGGCGATCGTTTTGTATACAGGAGTCATGAGGCCCAGGTGTTGCCCGTGGGAAGCTGTTGCATTTGCTACATCTGGTTAGTCAGCTAAGTTCCATTCTCTGATCAGGATTTCCGAACACTATGAGACCACGGAAGTCTATGTGGTTGAGCGTTGCCCGAACGGTCGTTGTGCGGGGCAAGACTGTACTGTAATTGGATAATGTGCAAAGATAGCAGGAAGTCCCCTCCCAATCTATAAAAATGTTTTCTTTCCTGGAAAAAATTTTCTCAGTAACCTAGCCACATCATTCAATTTAAAAAATGAAAATAAAATCCTTTAGGCTACGTCATCTTATGAATCCTGTTTTCTGTCTCTGTGTAGCAGGGGCAAATTATTCAATAAACAAGGTAAGCACGGGTTTACTTGAGCTTATTTACTAGTCTGAGTGAACAATTTCACATGGATTTCACCATACCACATCAAAGTGAAACTCATACCCTGAGAAGGGTGCTATTAATTCCAGAGGAAGAGGGTAGGGAAAGCTTCCAGGAGCATATGAAATCAAACTGGGATTTGAAAGATGAACGAACATTACCATCGTATCTGGGCTTTCAGTTTAGGGAATGTGACGCGGTATACATGTGATGGGTAATATGATACTGCTTTGCTTATTTTGGTCTTTTTTTTTTTTTTTTAACTATGCTTGAAATGAAACATACAGAGCAAATAAGTTTCTCATTCAGCAATTCATACACAAATTGCTTTGAGACATTTGTTGCAATCTTGGTGGTGTGTCAACACTCTCCCCGTCCATACCCCAATTCCCCGTTCCCGTAAGTCTATTGTTCCTGTCCCTTCCTGCCTTTTGGTCATTGCTTTTGGGCAGGGGTTGGCCCATTGGTCTCCTATACATGTTTGAACTAAGAAGCACGTTCCTCACATGTGTTACTGTTTGTTTTATAGACCTGTCTAATCGTTGGCTGAAAGGTGAACTTTGGGAGTGGCTTCAGTTCTCAGTTAGCAGAGTGTCTGGGGGCCATGGTCTCGGAGGTTTCTCCAGTATCTGTCAGACCAGCAAGTCTGGTCTTTTTGTGTGTATGTGTGTGAATTTGAATGTTGTTCTACATTTGTCTTCTGCCGTGTCTGGGACCCTCCACTGTGATCCCTATCAGAACAGTTGGTGGTGATAGCCAGGCACCATCTAGTTCTTCTGGATCAAGCTGGTGGAGGCTGTGGTACTGGGGTCCATTAGTCCTTTGGACTAATATTTTTCTTGTGTCTTTGTTTTTCTTCATTCTCCTTTGCTCAGGACAGGATGGGACCAGTAGATGTATCTTAGATGGCCGCTTGCAAGCTTTTACTTACCAAAGCTGGATGTAGAATGTTTTCTTTATGAACTTTGTTATGCCAATCGACCTAAATGACCCCCACGACCATGGTCCCCAGCCCTTAGCCCCAGTAACTCAGTCCCTCAGGGTGTTTGGATGTGTCTGTGAAGTTTCTATACTTTGCCTTGGTCCAGTTGTGCTGACTTCCTCTATATTTATTTTGGTCTTGACTGCAAAGGTTTACCTCTGGGAGCTGGAGAAAGTCACTTCCCAAGCAGTGGTAGGCGGGTCATGTGGACAGCATTGAAGGAACATTGGCAAGACTGGTAAATGAGAACTGGGAAGCTAGTCCATATTTCCTTACACTCACCCTCCCTAAAAAAAACCCTTTTTTGACACAGAGTTTCTCTGTTTACTTCCAGGAGTTGCTGTGAGGAGGGCATGAAAAGCAGATTTCCATGGTCCTGACACCCACGTTTAAATGGCTATGCCCTTTGAACTAGGAGTTGACTAGTGACTTGAGTTTCCTTCTTGTCATTTCCAAAGACTGAGCACAGAGGACTTAGAAATTCTTGTTTTCTTCAAGGAGCTTCAGGGACCTTGGCTTTGGTCACTTCGGTTCCCACAGAGAGCTTTCCCAGGGAGGGTGTCCTGTAAAACGTGGATATATCTAAAGCAGCAGGCAAACCAGCTGGGCGGCGTTTTCCTCCCGCAGCTTCAGAGCATTGCAAACTTAGGTCTCTAATTGGATGACGTCTACCAGCGGTGTTGACATCTCATTCTTTCAGAATGTAGCCATGTTCTAATGCTGAGGCCCCAGCCCTGGGTGAGTGAGACACAGGGATGATGCCAGTATTGTCTTTGCAACTGCTTGCAGGTGGACAGCAGGGTCCTGCATTACTTAGTTTCCCTATCACTGATCTAAAATGTAGGCTACAGATGCATCCTGTCTTTTGGGATGTACAAAAAGGTAGGAAAAAAGTCATTCTAAAGTGCCTTGCTAAATTGATTTGATGCAATATTTTGGGAAAATTTGTAAATCTGACACTGGTTGATAAATACATTCAATAGTGCCAGCACAACAGCACAAAAACAGAAAATCTTTGTGAATTAGTCACGGTTCTCCAAAGAAACAGGACAGAGAGAATAAGAGAGAGAGATTTTAAGGAATTAACCTATGAGGCTGTGGGGGCTGGGAAGTCAAAAAATCTGTCAGTCATGTGATCTGCTGAAAACTCAACAGTCTTTTGTCTGATACCCATAGGCTAGGTGGTGGAGCTGGAAACTTCGGAGAGATTTCTGTTACAGTTTTGAGGCAGAATTCCTTCGCCTCTTGGAAATCTCAGTTTTTACTCTGAAGGCCTTCAACTAATTGGATGAGGTCCACCCACATTATCAAGGTTAATTTCCTTAACTTAGAGTCAACTGATTGTAAATGTTAATCACACCAATAAAATACTTCACAGCCACGTTTAGGCTAGTGTTAGACCAAACAACGGGGCACCATAGCCCAGCAAACTGACACTTAAAATTAACCATCACACTTGGTCTGTCTTGCTTTACTTGGTACAGAAGAAATGTTAAGGTAAAAAGCCAGGCAGGTAACCTAAATGACAAAAGTGATGGTGAGAGCCTGCATCAGCCTGTGGTTGCTACTTGGGAATCCAGGCCTAGTGTTACCAGATATTTTGATTTTTACAAAGAAGCCAAGAATGCAAACATTTGTGTAATGTTCCCTAAATTTTTAAACATTAGCAGTGAATCAAATTATTTCAAAAAGGGTGCAGACCAGATAAAACATGTCTGTGAATTAGAAGTGGTTCAGGGGCCTCCAGTCTGCAATCCATGTTGTCAAGGTAACACAGTTATGTCTTCACGGAAGACCAACTTCCATCTCAGCGCTGATAGTTCAGATTGTATTAGAACTGCTGAGATGACCCAGTCTGGCCCTGTTATCCAGGCCACTGTCCTTCATTTGCCTCAGTTAGAAAAGCTACATGGTGAGAGAAAGTGTGCAGGAGAAGAAAGAGCAGTTTTGGGGGCCAGACACCCCTAGTCTGGAATCCTGCCTCAGTTACTCAACCACTGTATAATATTGGAGAAGTTACTAGAGTCTCTGAGTTCCAGGTTTCACCTCAGTAAGATGGGGTTAATGATGTCTTCTTGGGGTTGTTGAGAGGACTAAAGGTTATTGTAAAGTCTGTGTGCAGGAGTGAAGGCAAAGTGCACAGCACGTGATGGTACACTTCCCAGGAGGTACAAATGGTAGTTCTCTTTCCAACTAAAGGAAATCCACAAATGGGAACAATGGTTAAGGCACAGAGCTTGGTTTTCTCTGATTTACTCAGACAATTTGAAGTTTCAAACAGAAATGGAATTAGGTTTTCCTCAGTATTATAAGCAATGTACTTTTTTAACTACAAGATTTCATTTGTTAGGAGTGTGATCATGGGCAAGGCATCAGTTATTAAACCTCCCAGTTTTCCCATCTGGATGATGAAGGTAATAATAATACATTAATGACACCACAAGCACGTGTTTTGTTGCCATCATTATAACGACATTATAATGACGGTAGTAGTAAACCGGGAAGGCCATTGTAAGAAAACTCCTAAGCCATTAAATAAAGGACGCTATTACAACTGTCAGTGTAATTATCTCAGTTATGTATTTCATTTGATTCTACAGACCTGACATTCATTCATTCACTTATTTATTGTTATTGAGTTAAAATTCACTAACACAGAACCAACCATCTTGAAGTCTATAATCAAGTGCAATTTAGTACATTAACAATGTTGTGCAACTCTTTCCTCTATCTATTTCTGAGATGTTTTCATCACCCCAAAAGGAAACTTTATACCCATTAAGTAGTAGTCACTTCCTATTTATTCTCTCCCCAGCCCCTGGCAACCAGGGGCTCTGTCTCTATGGACTTACCTATACTGGATCTTCCATACAATATGTGACCTTCTGTGTCTGGCTTCTTTCGCTTAGCATACTGTTTTTGAGGTTCATCCAAGCTGTAGCACGTATCGATACTTCTTTTTATGACTGAATGATATTCCATTGTATGCAATACCACATTTTGTTTATCCATTCATCAGTTAATTGACATTTGGGTTGTTTCCATCTTTAGACTATGTGAATAGTGCTACAATGAACACTCATGTACAAATTTTTGTTTGAATACTTGTTTTCAGTTCTTAGGAGTAGAATTGCTGGGTTATATAGTAATTCTATGTTCTTCTTTTTGAGTAACTGCCAAACTGTTTCTTGCCATTTTATATTCCCACCAGTAATGCCTTAGGTTCCAATTTCTCCACATCCTCACCAATACTTGTTATTTTGTTTTTCTGATTTTAGCCATCCCAGTGGGTGTAATGGAAACACTGGTTGCATAGTGGTTAAGCACTACGGCTGCTAATCTAAAGGGTTTGCAGTTCGAATCCATCAGGCGCTCCTTGGAAACTCTCTGGGGCAGTTCTACTCTGTCCTATAGGGTCCCTATGAGTTGGAATTGACTCGATGGCAGCGGGTTTGGTTTTTGGAGTGAGAGTAACATGGTATCTCATTGTGTTTTTCATTTGTATTTCTCTAATGACTACTAATGTTGAGCATCTTTTCATGTGGTTCTTGGCCATTTGTATATCTTCTTTCGGGAAATGTCTACTCAAGCCTTTGCCCATTTTTAAATTCAGTTGTTTGTCTTTTTGTTGTTGAGTTGTAAGAGTTCTTTAAGTAGTCTGGGTACTAGACTCTTATCAGGTGTATGATTTGCAAATACTTTCTCCAATTATGTAAGTTGTCTTTTCACTTTCTGATAGTGTTCTTTGATACACAAAAGTTTTTAATTTTGATGAAACTCAATTTATCTATTTTTTTCTTTGGTTGCTTGTATTTTTTGAGTCTTTTCTAAGAATTCATTGAAAATCCAAGGCCATGAAGACTTCTCTTTATGTTTTCTTCTAAGAATTTTATAGCTTTAGCTCTTACATTTCAGACTTTGATCCATCTTCAGTTAATTTTTATGTATGGTGTGAGGTAGGGGTCCAACTTCATTATTTTGCATGTGAATATCCAGTTGTCTTAGCACCATTTGTTGAAGAGACAATTACTTCCCCTGTTGAATGGTCCTGGCACCCTTATTGAAAATCAATTGACCATAGATTTCTGGACTATCAGTTCTATTACATTGATATATATGTCTATGCTTATGTCAGTACCATGCTCTTTTGATTATTATAGCTTTGTAGTATACTTTGATATTGAGAAGCAGAGTCCTTCAACTTTTTTTTTCTTTTTTCAAGATTGTTTTGGCTATTTGGGTTTCCTTGCAATCCCATATAAATTTTAGGATCAACTTTTCCACTTCCACAAAAGAGGACATTGGAATTTTGATAGTGATTGCATTGAATCTGCAGATTGCTTTGAATAGTATTGCCATTTGAACAATATTAAGTCTTCCAATTCATGAAAATGGGATGTCTTCCCACTTATTTAAGTCTTATTTAATTTCTTTCAACAATGTTTGTAGTTTTCAGTATACAAGTCTTGTGCCTTCTTGGTTAAATTTACTCCTAAGTATTTTATTCTTTTTGATGCTATTGTAAATAGAATTCTTTTTCTAAATTCATTTTCAGATTTTTCATTGTTTTGTTGTTATTGTTGTTAGGTGCTGTCAAGTCGATCCTGACTCACAGTGACACTGTGTACAACAGAACAAAACACCGGCCAATCTGCACCATCCTCACAATTGTTGCTATGTTTGAGTCCGTTGTTGCAGCCACTGTGTCAATCCATCTCATTGAGGATCTTCCTCTTTTTCACTGACCCTCTATTTTACCAAGCATGATGTCCTTCTCTAGGGACAAGTCCCTCTTGATAACATATCCAAAGTATGACAGATGAGGTCTTGGCAGCCTCACTTCTGAGGATGTTTCTAAGGAGCATTCTGGCTGTACTTCTGCCAGGGCAGATTTGTTAGATTTGACAGATTTTTTCTTTGGTTGCTTGTATTTTTTGAGTCTTATATAAGAACTCATTGAAAATCCAAGGCCATGAAGATTTACTGGATTTACAGAATCAGTATTCTTCACCAGCACCACAAGTCAAATGCACCAATTCTTCTTTGGTCTTCCTTATTCATTGTCCAGCCCTTGCATGCACATGAGGAGATTGAAAATACCATGGCTTGGGTCAGGTTTACTGTGAGGGTCAAGGCTGTGTGTCAACTTGGCTGGGCCATATTACAGGTGGTTTGCCAGTTATGTAATGATATAGCTTGTCAGTTGTGTAATCATGTATTTCGGCAATTGTGTAATGACATAGTCATCCTCCATTTTGTGATCTGATATGATCATCCTCCATTTGTGATCTGATGTAATGATTCTCCATTTTGTGATCTGATGTGAGCAGCAAATCAGTTGAAAAGGGAGTTTCCTTGGGGGTGTGGCCTGATTCCAATATATGTAGATGTTCTGGCAAAGCTCATTCACTCTGGATCCTGCATTTGGCTCATCACCAATTTATCTCCAGTTCTTGGGTCTTGAGCTAGCACCCTGCTGCCTTACTTGCTGATTCTGAAACTCATCAGCTTCCTCAACCCCATGTGCCAACAGCATACCTCTGACCTCCCAATCTCGGGTTTGTCAGCCTCAGCAGCCATGTGAGTCAAGAGAAGTCTCCAGCATGACACCTGACCCACAGGTTTGACACTTGCCAGCCTCCACAACCACATGAGCCACTGACTTGAGATAAATGTCTCTCTGTATGTTTATATGTATATTCACTTCGCTGGTTTTGCTTCTCTGGAGAACCCAGCCTAAGACACTTGGTACTGAGAGTGGTTCTAGAAAAACAAAATCATAAGGATGAGTTTTCTGAATTGGCTCTCAAGTCTGAGTAGTCTTAAAGATACTGACGACACTGCCTCAAGTAGTAAAGAAGGCACTGTTAATCCACAGTGTGATGTGGCAATAGAAATATGCATACTATCATTAGTGGGTCAAATATTTGTGAGAAATCTGGGTGATCGCGTATTTGATACTTTTCTACAATTTTATCAGGAAGAAAAGGATAAGTAGGCTGGTTGGTTGGTTCTTCTTTTGGTAGACAAAGTGGTGAAAGAAAGAGATGAGCTCAAGGCTTCAGAGTTACAGCTCAAGTGCTGCATAAAACACCTGAAAGTTGACACTTGTGCCCTGAAAGAAAGTCTTATTTCTTGTAATAACAGAGCTGATACTGCCAAAAATCAAACCCAGAGTATTATCATAAAAGTGGATGAATTACAATGCCAAAGGAATTCCGAACTTTGAATGGTGTCTGAAATTAAAGGGAGGGCATTGATTGGGAAGAAGTGAAATCCTGAAACTTGAAATGGGAACATATGGGCAGATAATCAGTAATCTGAGGACACCGAGCCCCTAAATTATGTCGAATCACTCCTGCCAGCAGAACCAACCATCTTACTCCCATCTGAAGATATTACTCCATCTTTGCTAAGCCACCCTTCCCAGGAGAACCATTATCCCCACCACCTCCTTCTGATGAGATTAACCCAGCTATGTCTGAAGAGCCTTTGAGATATCACCTGGGTTAGCATCTGAGTCATTGCCTGGGGCATTGCCTGAGGCAGATGTCTTACAAGACCCACCCTCACAACCTATTTTTGCTTCTAGAGCTATAACTAAGCTTAAGTACTGATGAGCCCCAAAAGGAGAAGTACAAAGTGTTACCCAGGGTTTGGCATGCTACATTCCAAAAGAACTGCTTGGCTTTTCTAATATATGCAAACAGAAACCTGGGGAGTATGTGTGGGAATGGCATTTAAGCGTGTGGGATGATGGTGCAAGGAACATAAGCGTGGATCAGTCTGAGTTTATGATATGGGCCCACTACGTACAGATCTTTTATTCAATGCTTTAGCTCAAGAGGTAATAAAAAGGTGGCAGAAGAAGGTAGTTGTAAATACTAGCTATGACCATGTGACCAGTCACAGAAATAAGGACTGTAATTGTTTTGATTACTTCTTTCTTGTTTTATTACACATGTCTGTATGTGTATATATACAAACATGTGTAATAAACTGCCCCATAGTTTTTCCAAGGTAAATCTTTATGGAAAAAGACTGCTCCATCTCTCTACTGTGGAGCAGCTGGTGGATTTGAAAGGCCAACCTTTCAGTTAGCTGTTGAATGCTTAACCACTCGCCACTTGCCACTCGCCACCAAGGCTCCCATGTATGTGTGTATGAATATATAGAGAGCAAATATTTTTGTTTTCTTCCCTCCCTTATTTCACTACTTACTATAAAATGTAAGATGTAAACAGGGCTTACAATGTGTTTTCAGTTGTATGCATGCTAGTTGTATCATGTTGGGTACAAATAGGACTTTGTAATTGTCTTTATTTAGAGATTGTATATGGTTTAAGGAGCTGTGTACAGGTGCCGAGGTGACAAGGGGTGGACTATGATGGTAAAGGTTGTGTATCAATTTGGCTGGACCATGACCTTAGTGGTTCGGTAGTTATGTAATTATGTAGTTTGGCAGTTATGTAATGATGTAGTTTGGCAGTTGTGTAATGGCATAGTCTGGCAGTTGTATAATGATGTAGTCATCCTCCATTTTGTGATCTGATGTAATCATTCTCAATTTTATGATCTGATATAATCTTCCTACATTTTGTGATCTGATGTGAGCAGCCAATCAGTTGAAAAGGGAGTTTCCTTGGGGGTGTGGCCAGCATCCTATACATATAGATGTTCTGGCAAAGCTCATTCACTCTGAGTCCTGCATCTGATTTGTCATAATCTGACCTCCAGTTCTTGGGGATTAAGCTAGCAGCCTGCTGTCTAACCTGCTGATTCTGAGATTCATTAGCTTCCGTAGTACTGTGAATCAGAAAACTGTCATTTGATCTGCTGATTTTGGGATTTGTCAGCATCTGCAGCCCTGTGAGCCAACAGCCTGTCTTCTTACCTGTCAATCTTGGGTTCATCAGCCCCTGCAACCACAGAGTCAGGAGAAGCCTCCAGCCTCACATGTGACCCATGGACTTGGAACTTGCTAGTCTTCACAACTTCATGAGCCATTTCCTTGAGATAAATCTCTCCATATATATTAATATACATTTGCTTCACTGGTTTTGATTCTCTAGAAAACCCACCCTAAGATACTACCTTAGTCCTCAAGGTGGTATCTTTGCTTTTTAACACTTAAAAGAAGTCTTTTGCAGCAGATTTGTCCAATGCAATACATTGTGTGATTTCTTGACTGTTGCTTCCATGGGCATTGTCATGGATTGGACTGTGTCCCCCCAAAATATGTGTCATGGTTAGGCCATGATTCCCAGTGTTGTGTGGTCGTCCTCCATTTTGTGTATTTCCTAAGTGTTATAAGTCCTAATCTCTGCCTGTGGTTAAAGAAGATTAGGGTGGGACGTAACACCCTTCCTCAAGTCATATCCCTGATCCAATGTAAAGGGAGATTCCCTGGGATGTGGCCTGCACCACCTTTTATTTTACAAGAGATAAAAGGAAAGGGAAGCAAGCAGAGAGCTGGGGACCTCATACCACCAAAAAAGAAACACCAGGAGCAGAGTGCATCCTTTCGACCCGGGGTTCCTACTTGAAAAAGCAACTAATCCACGGGAAGATTGATGAGAAGGACCTTCCTCCAGAGCTGACAGAGAGAGAAAGCCTTCCCCTGAAGCTGATGCCCTCAATTGGGACTTCTAGCCTACTAGATTGTGAGAAAATAAATTTCTCTTTGTTAAAGCCATCCACTTGTGGTGTTTCTGTTGTAGCAGCACTAGATGACTAAGGCAGACATTGATTGTGGATCTAAGTAAAATCAAATCCTCGACAACTTCAATATTTTCTTCATTTATCGTGATGTTGCTTATTGGTCGAGTTGTGAGGATTTTTCTTTTCTTTGCGTTGAGGTGTAGTCCACACTGAAGGCTATAGTTTTTAATCTTTATCAACAAGTGCTTCAAGTCCTCTTAGCTTTCAGCAAGCAAGATTGTGTCATCTGCATATCGCAGGTTGTTAATGAATCCTCCTTCAATGCTGATGGAACTGACCCTCTTCGTCATAGAGCTAGGCGTTTCAGATTATTTGCTCAGCATACAGATTGAATAAATATGGTGAAAGGGTACAACCCTGATGCATACCTTTCCTGATTTTAAACCATGTATTATCCTCTTGCTCTTTTTGAAGACTGCTTCTTGGTCTATGTACAAGTGCCTCATGAGCACAATTAAGTGTTTGGGAATTCCCATTCTTCACAATTGTCTTAGTCATCTAGTGCTGTTATAACAGAAATACCATAAATGGATGGCTTTAATAAAGAGAAATTTATTTCCTCACAGTAAAGCAGGCTAAAAGTCCAAACTCAGGGCATCAGCTCCATAGGAAGGCTTTCTCTGTCGGCCTCCTTATCAATCTTCCCCCAGACTAGGAGCTTCTCTGTCCACGGTCCCTGGGTCCAAAGGATGCGCTTTACTCCTGACACTGCTATCTTGGTGTTATGAGGTCTCCCCCTCTCCTGCTAGCTTCTCTTTTCTTTTATCTCTTGAGAGATAAAAGGTGGTGCAGGCCACACACCAGGGAAACTCCCTTTACATTGGATGTGACCTGGTAAGGGTGTTACAATCCCACCCTAATCCTCTTTAACATAAAATTACAATCACAAAATGGAGGACAACCACACAATACTGAAAATCATGACACAGCCAAATTGATAAACACATTTTGGGGAGGACATAATTCAATCCATGACAGCAATGTTATCTGTAATTTGGTATGAACAACACAGTCGAATGCTTTTGCATAGTCAATAAAACATAGGTAAACATCTTTCTGGTATTCTCTGCGTTCAGCCGAGATCCATCAGACATCAGCAAGGATGTCCCTCATTCCATGTCTTCTTCTGAATCTTGCTTGAATTTCTGACATTTCCTTGCCGATGTACTGCTGCAAAAATTTTTGAATGATCTTCAGCAAAATTTTGCTTGTGTGTGATATTAATGATGTTGTTCAATAATTTCCACATTCTGTTGATCATCTTTCTTTGGAATGGGCACAAATGTGAATCTTTTCCAGTTGGTTGGACAGGTAGCTATCTTCCAAATTTCTTGGCATAGATGAGTGTGCGCTTCCAGCATTGCATCTGTTTGTTGAAACATCTCAGGTAATATTCAATCAACTGTTGGAGCCTCATTTTTTGCCAATGCCTTCAGTGCAGCTTGGACTTCTTCCTTGCATACCATCAGTTCTCGATCACATGCTACCTCCTGAAATGGTTGAATGTTGACCAATTCTTTTTGGTACAGTGGATCTGTATTTCTTCTTTCTTCTTTTGATGCTTCCTGTGTCATTCAATATTTTGCCCATGTTGCTGTTGTTGTTAGGTGCTATCCAGTAGGTCCGACTCATGGTGACTCAATGTAGAACAGATCAAAACACTGCCCGGTCCTGTATCATTCACACATTCATTGCTGTGTTTGAGCTCATTGTTGGAACCAGTTGTCATTCCAGCTCATTGAGGTTTTTCTCTGTATTGCTGACCCTCATCTTTACTATGCATGATGTCCTTCTCCAGGGGCTGGTCCCTCCTGATAACATGTCCTAAGTATGTAAAATGAAGTCTCGCCATCCTTCCTTCTAAGGAGCGTTTTGCCAATATAATCTTCCATTATTGCAGTTCGAGGCTTGAATTTTTTCTTCAGTCCTTTCAGCTTGAGAAATGGTGAGTATGTTCTTCCCTTTTGGTTTTCTAACTACTGTTCTTTGCACATTTCATTATAATACTTTGTCCTTGTGAACCTTCCTTTGAAATTTTCTGTTCATCTCATTTAGTTCATAATTTCTTCCTTTAGCTACTTTACATGCAAGAGCAAGTTTCAGATTCTCTTCTGACATCCATTTTGGTCTTTTCTTTCTTTCCTGTCTTTTTAATGACCTTTTACTTTCTTCATGTATGATGTCCTTGATGTCATCCCACAACTTGTCTGGTCATTGGTCACTAGTGTTCAGTGTGTCAAATCTATTCTTGAGATGGTCTCTAAATTCAGGTGGAATATACTCAATGTTGTACTTTGGCTCTTGTGCACTTATTTTAATTTTCTTCAGTTTCAACTTGAACTTACATATGGGCAATTGATGGTCTGTTCCGCAGTCAATGGCTGGCCTTGTTCCGACTGATGATATTGAGCTTCTCCATAGCCTCTTTCCAAATGTAGTCAATTTGATTCCTTTGTAATCCACCTGGCAAGGTCGATGTGTATAGCTGTCATTTATGTTGATGAAAATAGGTATTTACTATTAATAAATCATTGGTCTTGCAAAATTCTATCTTGCAATGTCCAGTGTCATTTCTATCACCAAGGCCATATTTTCCAACTACTGATCCTTCTTTGTTTTCAATCATCAGTAATTATTAATATATCTTTATTGCATGTTTGTCCAGTTGCAGACTGCAGAAGTTGTTAAAAATCTTCAATTTCCTCTATTTTGGCCTTAGTGGTTGGTGCATAAATTTGAATAATAGTTGTATTAACTGGTCTTCTTTGTAGGCATATGGGTATTATCCTATCACTGACAGCATTGCATTTCAGGATATATCTTGAAATGTTCTTTTTGACAATGAATGCAATGCCATTCCTCTGCAATTTGTCATTCCCTGCATAGTAGGCCACGTGATTGTCCAATTCAAAATGGCCAATACCAGTCCATTTCAGCTCACTAATGCCTAGGATATCAATTTTCAAACATTCCATTTCCTTTTTGATAACTTTCAACTTTCCTGGATTCATACTTTGTACATTCTACATTCTGATTATTAATGAATCCTTGCAGCTGTTTCTTCTCGTTTTGGGTTGTGCCACTTTAGCAAGTGAAGGTCTCGAAAGCTTTATTCTATCTACATCATTAAGGTTGACTCTACGTTGAGGAGGCAGCTCTTCCCCAGTCGTATTTTGAATGCCTTCCAACTTGAGGGGCTCATCTTCTGGCACTATATGAGATGATGTTCCACTGCTATTCATAAGATTTTCACTGGCCAATCTTTTTAGAAGTAGATCTCAAGGCCCTTCTTCCTAGTCAGTGTCCATCTGGAAGCTCTGCTGAAACCCCTCCCCTATGGGTGACCCTGCTAGTATTTGAAATACTGGTGGCAAAGCTTCCAGTATCACAGCAACATGCAAGCTACCAAACTACGCCAAACTGACATAGGAGTGATCGTTTCATTGTTAGTGCATGGAAATACAACTGATTTTTGTATGTTGATCGTATATTCCGCAACTTTGCTGAATTCTTTGTTAGCTCATTTGTTTGTTTTCTTTCTTTCCTTTTTTTTTTTTTTAAACTTATTACCCTGTCTAGATCTTCCAAAACAATGTTGAATAGAAGTAGTGAAAGCAGCCATCCTTTTCTTATTACTGATCTGAAGGGGGGAGCTTTCAGCCTTTCACCATTGAGTATAATGTTAATTGGGGACATTTATTTGTTTTAGAAGCTTTTGTGCTCTACGTTTGAAATAACGGAGTGAAACTGTACTCCTCAGGAACCTAGGGCATTCTCTGAAAGGCCACCCGTCCTCAAAGAGAATCACGATTCATGCTTTGAAACTTGATCTTTATTTTTTCCTTTTTTTTTAAATTGAACATTAGATGAATGTTTACAGAGCAAACCAGTTTCTCATCAAACAGTTAGTGCACACATTATTGTGTGACATTGGCTAATAACTCCACGGCATGTCAACACTCTCCCTTCTTGACCCTGGGTTCCTTATTATCAGCCTTCCTGTTCCCTCCTGCCTTCCGGTCCCTGCCCCAGGGCTGGTGTGCCCCTTTAGCCTTGTTTTGTGAACACTGATCTTTAAATTTATTATTTTTTTTTTTTTTAGTTTTTTGTTCAAAAATATGGCCTAGTATAAACTATCCATATTACTCAAACAGGCAACAAAACCTTATGTTTTATCAATATTTTATCTGTGGCAGCTTAGCCGATGGGAGTATAACATACCATTAATCTTGGAACTCAGCATTTTGAAGTGAACCACCTTTGGAAATGTGGCTGGTGATTCTAATGTGTGCTTTTTAAAATGAAATTACAGATTGGTTTTGTGCTGTATCCCCCCAGTGGAGGTCCTGCATGGGAGCCAACGGATCATGACAACATTATGTTTGTCTCCATTTGCTTTTGCTGGCATTATATGTTCAGCCTTATCATCGTTGGATTAATTTATGTCTTTGTCACCTGGTAAGTGTTAGACTTAAGACTGGCTCTGCCATGGAGTGAAACTTGGCTTCTTCTCCCATTGTTCTAGGCTGACATCTGAGCCTCATCTCCTGAGGGGCTGAAGCATGTGCATGAGCTGGTTAAGTTCGGCATGTGCCTGTTTTCAGGGCTATTTGAGTACAGGCTTCATTCGTTTGGAAGTCATGTTTTATTTGTTTTTCAGTTTTACTCTCATAGGGCTCTTAAAAAGATAAGACCAAGATCTCAATGATCTGGCATATTTTAATATAAACTTACCTAAACCCAGACCCACTGCCATCAAGTCAATTCCAACTCATAGCGACCCTATAGGACAGAGTACAACTGCCCCATAGGATTTCCAAGGCTGTAAATCTTTATGGAAGGAGACCACCACATCTTTCCCCTGCAGAGAAGCTGGCAGGTCTGAACCACCAACTTTTTGCTTAGCAGCCAAGCACTTTAACCATTGTGCCTGCCACCAGAGTTCCTAACATAAACTTCAGCAAGAGCTTAAAAATATATGCTTTTCAGTGAGGTCACATGGCAGGCCAACTCACTCCTGAAATTATAACAGGCCTTGAAAAACCTGTTTGTCAGGCATTGACTGGGGAGTGGTTTGTAACTCAGCCATAGTTGGTGGATTGTCAGAACATTATATCAGAAATTGTTTGACAGGGACCTTGGCCATCATGGAGCTATAGACAGAAGCATCATGCTGTTCCTCTACAGCAAAGGCCTGAAAAACTAAGTAAAACAGATACAAACATCAACCCTGGAACCCTGAGCATCAAATGAGGGGATAAAGAACTTGATTAAGCACGGAATGGAATAAGAAACTGACAAAGAACAGAGAATAAGGAGAGTTACAGAGTGGAGGTCCACTACCAGCAAATGTGGCATGAATTCACCGTCTTGAACTACAGCCACCAAGAAACACAGACAGGGAGTACAGGAAGGCAACTTCATGGAGCTCCCAACAGGAGACAAAGCACCTGGTAAACAGGGACACATTCTTTTCCACCCCTTCCCCCAGCCATCTTCCTCATATGAGGTCTCTGCTGCTTTCCAGTGGAACATGGTTCCTCACCACCACCCAGATTCGCCATCTTGGACCTCAGTCACCAAGGACTGTGGGCAGGGACTATGGAAGGGCAATTTTACAGAACTCCAACAGAAGTTCACATTCTCTCCCTTCCCTCCTGCTTGTGTGCACTGCTCTCTGAGCGCCACACCCCCAAGCAACACAGGCACAGACTACCAGACCCTACCCTGTTGGCCCCAGTACATGCTACGAATGACTCCTTCCTGCCCCTTCCCCCCATGGAACCTTCCACCCTGCTGCACCTTAGCTGAGTGACTGGCACTGTCCATCTGGTCAAGGTGGTGAGAAATATTGTGCTAGCAGATGAGCAAGCAACAAAGCATGCTCAGCCCACCTGCCCAGACGTAACCAAGTAAAACAAAATAGCAGAAGGAAACAAACAAATCTACAATCAATAAATGAAGAAAATAATTCCTGAATGTCCCAAAGATAGCAGACAATATCAAAACATAAAAAAAAAGGACAGGATGGCTCCAGAAAGCAACCAAAATAAGACATCAGTTGACCTTCTGGTAGAAGAAAATGCACTAAAACTAGCTGATAGGGAATTAAAAACTTTAATATTCAGGGCTCTCCAAGAGATGAAGGAAAATGTAGACAAAAACAAGGAAAAGATAGACAAGAAAACACAGACAAAGCAATGGAAGAATTCAGGAAAATAATACAGGAACAAAATGTCAAAATAAGCAAACAATGAGAAATCACACAAAAACAGCAATTAGAAGGCCAAAAGATAAACAAGATTTCAGAAATGGAGAGCGCAATTGGTTTTAGGAGCAAATTTGAAACAATGGAAGACAAGATCAGTGAAATTGAAGACAAATCCTTAGATGCCGCTTTGGGGAAAATATCAGAGAAAAGAAAGAAGAAAAATGAAGAAACCCTGAGAACGATGTGGGATATAATCAAAAGCAAAAATTTGTATATGATTGGCGTTCCAGAAGAGGAGGAGAAAATGAAAAACACAAAGAGGATCATTGAAAATTTGCTGACAAAATACTTCCCTAATATAATGAAAGATGAAAAGCTGACCGTCCTCAACAATCCCCATATAGGATAATCAAATCACCAAGACATTTATCGTAATCACACTTGCTAAATCCAAAGACGAAGAAAGAATCCTGAGTGTAGCCTGAGAAAGATGAAAAGTCACATACAAAGGGGAAACAATAAGACTAAGCTCTGATGACTCAGCAGAAACCATGCAGGCAAGAAGGCAATGGGATGATGTATATAAAACCTTGCAAGAAAAAAAAAATTGCCAACCAAGAATAATATACCCTGCAAAACTCTTGCTCAAATATGATGTTGAAAACAGGACATTTCCAGATAAACTGAAATTAAGGGAATATGTAAAACACAAACCAAACTTACAAGAATTACTAAAGGGAGTCCTTTGGTTAGAAAACCAACATCAGACAACAACCTGAATAAAGGACACAGGAAAGCATCAGCCAGATACCAACCTAGGTAATTAAATCTCAAGGATAAAACAAAACTAAAAGATTTAGAACAGGGAACCAGAGAGGTCAATCTGTAAATGACAACAATGTCAGAACAATAAAAGAGGGAATAAACAGTGTAGGCATAGAACTTTCAAATGGAGATGAAGTCAAGGCAATATCAAGTGATAAAAGACTGATTTAAACTTAGGAAGATGGGGTAAATTTCAAGGTAACCACGTAGAAAGTTAATGAACCGACTCATCAAAATAAAGAAAAACAGTCTCAGTAAACACAAAATCTACAAAAACGTAAGAAAAAGAAACCCAGGATCAAGAGGAATTTAGCACAGGAGAGTAAGAGGAACAAGAAAACAGCAGCAGCACCAAAAAAAAAAAAAAAAGAGGCACTACAAAATGGCAGCAGTAAACTCATACCTATCAATAATCACACTGAACATAAGTGGCTTAAATGGATCCAAAAAGAGAGAGTGACAAAATGGATAAAGAAAAACAGGACCCATCAATATGCTGCCCACAAGAGATACACCTTGGAAACAAAGGCATAAACATATTAAAAGTCAAAGAACATAAAAATATATCAAGTAAACAGTAACCAAAAAAGAGATGGAGTGACAATACCCGTCTCAGATAAAATAGACTTTAAAGCAAAATTCACCATAAAAGACGAGGAAGGGCATTACATAATGATTAAAGGGACAATCCAGCATGAGGACATAGCCATAATAAATATCTGTGTCTAATAACAGGGCTCCAAAATACATAAAACAAACTCCAACAGCACTAATAAAAAGAAATTGAAAGTTACACAGTAATAGTAGGAGACTTCAACACACCACTCTTGGTAAAGGGTAGAACATCTAGAAGGAAACTCAACAAAGATACAGAAGATCTAAAGGCCACAATCAACCCACTTGACCTCATATGCGTATATAGAACACTCCATCCAACAGCAGCAAAGTACACATTCTTTTCCAATGCACATGGAACATTCTCCAGAATAGACCACAGCTTGGGTCACAAAACAACCCTCAACAAAATTCAAAACATTGAGGTAGTACCAAGCATCTTCTCTGATCACAATGCCATGAAAGTAGAAATTAATAACTGGAAGAGCAAGGAAAAAAAAAAATCAAATACATGAAATCTGTATAACACCTTGCTAAAAAACCACTGGGTAGTAGAAGAAATCAAAGATGGAATCAAGAAATTCCTGGAATCAAACGAGAGTGGAAACACATCAAAGGCAGTGCTCAGAGGTCAATTTCTAGCAATAGATGCACACATCAAAAAAGACAAAAGGGACAAAATCAAACAGAAATAGAAAGAGAACAATGAAACAAGCCCACGGCCACTGAAGAAAGGAAATAATAAAGACTAGAACAGAAATAAATGAAATACAGACTAGAAAAATGATAGAATCAACAACACCAAAAGTTGGTTCTTTGAAAGGACAAACAAAATCGACACACCATTTGCTAAACTGACAAAAGAAAAACAGGAGATGATGCAAATAACTGAAATAAGAAATGAAATAGGGGACATTACAACAGACCCAACTGAAATAAAAAGGATCATAAGAGAGTACTATGAAAAATTATACTTCGACATATTTGAAAACCTAGAGAAAATGGACAGATTTCTAGAAACACACTACCTACCTAAAGTAACACAAACTGAGGTTGAAAATCTGAACAGACCCATAACAAGAGAAGAGTTTGAGAAGGTAATACAAAAACTTCCAACGAAAAATAGTCCTGGCCCAGATGGCTTCATTGGAGAATTCTACCAAACATTCAGAGAAGAGCTTGCACCAGTACCACTCAAACTATTTCAGAATATAGAAAAGAAAGGGATACTTCTGAATTCATTCTATGAAGCCAGGATAGCCATGATTCCAAAACCAGGCAAAGACACCACAGAAAAAGAAAATTACAGACCAATATCTCTCATGAATATGAATGCTAAAATTCTCAACAAAATTCTGCCCAATAGAATCCAGCATCATATCAAAAAAATAAAACACCACAACCAAATGGGATTCATACCAGGTATGCAAGGATGTTTCAACATTAGAAAATTAATCAACATAATCCAC
Organism: Elephas maximus indicus; assembly: GCF_024166365.1. NCBI lineage: Eukaryota > Metazoa > Chordata > Mammalia > Proboscidea > Elephantidae > Elephas > Elephas maximus. The sequence goes on from NC_064836.1 coordinate 71,416,675, forward strand.
CACATAAATAAAACAAAAGAATCACACGATCATCTCAGTCAATGCAGAAAGGGATTGGATAAAGTCCAACACTCATTCCTGATAAAAACTCTCAATAAAATAGGTATAGTATAGAAGGGAAATTCTGCAACATAATAAAGGGCATCCACACGAAACTAACAGCCAACCTCATTCTTAATGGAGAGAGGCTGAAAACATTCCCACTGAGAACAGGAACAAAACAAGGATGCCCTTTATCACCACTCCTATTTAACATTGTGCTGGAAGTCCTAGCTAGAGCAATAAGGCAAGAAAAAGAAATACAGGATATCCAAATAGGTAAGGAAGAAGTAAAACTTTCCCTATTTGCAAATGATATGTTACTATATAGAGAGAACCCGAAAGACTCTACAGAAAAACTACTGGAACTAATGGATTCAGCAGAGAAGCGGGATACAAGGTAAACATGCAAAAATCATGATTCCTATACATCAATAACAAGAACTACAAAAGGAAATCAGGAAAGCAATACCATGTAAATTAACCTCTAAAAAAATGATCCAGATACCAACAGCATTCTTTAACAAGATGGAAAAACTAATCATTAACTCTATGGAAAGAGAAGAGGCCCTGGATAAGCAAAGTACTATTGAAGAAGAAGAATGAAGTAGGAGGGCTCACACTACCTGACCTCAGAACGTGCTATACAGCTATGGTAGTCCAAACAGCCTGGTACTGGTACAACAACAGACACATTGACCAGTGGAACAGAATTGAGGACCCAGATGTGAATCCACCCAGCCATCTGTGGTCACCTGATCTTTGACAAAGGCCTGAAGTCCATCAAATGGGGAAAAGAGTCTTTTTAATCAATGGTGCTGGCAAAACTGGATGTCCATTTGCAAAAAAATGAAACAGGACCCTTTCCTCATATCATACGCAAACACTAAATCAAAATGGATCGAAGATCTAAATATAAAACCCAAAACTATAAAGATCTTAGAAGGAAAAACAGAGTTAACACTAGATACCCTAATATATTACATAAACGGGATACAAGCCACAACTAACAATACATAAACACCAGGAAATAATCTAGTAACTGGGATCTTCTAAAAATTAAACACTTACTTTCATCAAAAGACTCTACCAAAGGAGTAAAAACAGAACCTACAGACTGGGAAAAATTTTAAGCTATGACAAACCTGACAAAGGTATAGTCTCTAAAATCTACAGGGAAATCCAGCAACTCAGTTGTTGTTTATTCAAGGAATCAACACTGAGTTTAAAGTGACTAAAGAATTAGTCTCTATGAATAGATGAGTGATGTGAACCCCTAGAAGATGGCTCCAATGGCCATTGATTCATCAAAATGTGTGTTAAGCCTCTACTATATACCAGGCATTGTTTTTTACTTTAGAACTGGGGCAGTAAATAAGACGAGGTCCCTATGCTTATGAAACTCGTATTCTAGTGGGATTCAGAGAAGTAAAGGGATAGGTCAGGTCTTCACTGCAAGAAAAGAGAAAACAGAAAATAAAGGATAAGTTGCCAGCAGGCTGGTGAAGTTTTTCATAAAAGGAGGAAAAAGAAAAACCTCATTTTGATGATTTGTTTATTAGGCTTGTTTGCATTTCCCTATAGATTTCTGGACGTGAACCATGATCTTTTTAATCCGGTCAGAGTACGATGTCTTTACAGATAATTGTGCACAGGAAAAGCTTTGCCCAGTTCTAATTATATGCTCTTTTTCTCACATGAGGAAAGTGAAGGGCCTACTGAGCTTCTGCCACTAAAACCCTTCACACCTTCCACTGTCAAAAATTATCATCGCTGCTTCCCCCAAACCTCCAGAATCTCTTCAAGTATGAAAACAGTCACAAGGGTGACTTCGCGCTTGTTAATTCGTCATGGATGGGACCACTCCATGCAGTTGAGCGGCCTGTGGCCTGCAGAAAGACGCCCCGCAGAAGGGCCGAGGAGGGCTGAAATCCAGCCCAGAGTGGACACGGAGCTTGACGGGGGCTTCCAGCCCTGGGAAAGGAGATGCCTTTGTGTAATTCCCCACACAAGAGGGCACCTTTCTGCAATACACAGCCAAGCACCGTCCTGACGGAGAGGCTCAGCTGAGCTCAGTTTCACCTCGGCTTGCTGCAGCTCAGAGATTCTCTTATTAGTTTCAGAAAGGATCAAAACCTGTTGCCCTTTAGTCAATTTCAACTTGTGGTGACCCCATGTGTTACAGAACAGAGCCAAGCTCTATAGGGTTTTCTTGACTATAATCTTTATGGAAGCAGGTCACTATGCCTTTCTCCCATATGCTGCTGGGTGGGTTCAAACAGTCAACCTTTTAGCTGGCATTTGAGTACAAATTGCGCCACCCAGGGGTCTCTAGAAATGGTAAAAGTTATGAAGATGCCTAATTAGACAATCATTTAATACATTTGAAAGCCATATAGTATCAGTTTACTTATACCCTGTTTTAATTCACAAAAATTCTCCGTAGCTCCAAAGCCAAATAAAGGTGATTTTCCTTTTTGGCTTATCAGCCCCATTTTCACAGACACCCTGAGGTTTGTTGTATTATAGATGCACATTGCTTTGCTTTTTATTTCCAACAACCTCTAACACGAGACGCCCTTTCGTTCTTCTCAGGTTGGTTAAATCTAAACTTAAGAGAGCCTGCCCCTCAGAAGTTGGACTCCTGAAAAATGCTGAACGAGAACAAGAATTGGAAGAAGAGATGGGATTTTGACGGGCATCTGGTCTTTCTAGACAACCCTTCTGTGTATTACTTTTGTTCATGGTTTTGTTTCTTGACCTTTTGTTTTGAGACTTCTAGGCTAAGGATAACCCTTAATGTACTGTGTTTCCAATTTTGTTAACGTATTTGAATTTAAATGTTTTTTTTTTTAGGTTTGAAATAATTTTGCTGACTCGTTCCTTTTGCAGGTTGATTGTGGCATTCAGGGGCTGCAATGGCTTCTCAGCTCATCTAGTTTGATGCCCACACCACGAAAACTGTTGTTTTATTTGCCTTATAGATATTCTCAAGGGACCTGGGCTTGCTACCACCTGTAACTTGTTAAACATGGAGTTACACTTGTGTATCTTGTTGCTGCAACGAGAGATCAATAAATGCGTGCACCTTAGTTCAGACACTTCAGATCTTTGTTATTGAACTTCCACCACCCTGTTATGAAGAAGCAACTATGTGACACTGAAATTCCTCTTCTGAGACACCTCTCTCTGTAGCACCTGAGTTCCCCCATGGGAAAGTAGGCCAGAACTTGAGTTGTGCAATGTTTTAGAAAAGATAAAAGATATCAATACTGATGGGGTCTCCAGGACATATGGTTGAAAAGCCATGGAAGAGTTAGGAAGGAGAGCTACGATGTTATCTAACCAAAACCCAACCAAACCCAGTGCTGTCAGGTCAATTCTGACTCATAGTGGCCCTATAGGAGAGAGTAGAACTGCCCCATAGGGTTCCCAAGGATCGGCTAGTGGGTTTAAACTGCTGACCTTTTGGTTAGCAGCTAAACTCTTAACCACTGGGCTACCAGGGCTCGGCAATGTTATCTATAAATAGTAAAATGTCATCACATAGCATAGAAGGGTTACCATGCCATTCCTTCTGTTGAAGTAGTTGAGGGGTGAAAACAAGAAAAAGCCTTTTATGGAACATCCGGTCTGTGGGCTAAGGAGTCCCCAATGGAGAGTCAGAAAATCTAGTTTCTAACTCTAACTCTGCGTTAACCTGTCTTGCGGGCATTGACAATCAAAGTACAGCCAGTTGCCGTACCGTAGACTAAGCCCTGGTGACTCCATGTGTATCAGAGTAGAATTATCCTCTGCAGAATTTTCAATGGCTGATTTTTCAGAAGTAGATCTTCAGACCTTTCTTCTGAGGTGCCTCTGGGTGGCCTCAAACTGCCAGCCTTTTGATTAGCAGCTGAACGCATTAATTGTTTACACAACCCAGGGATCCACTCACCATGTATTTCTCTCTAAAGTAATGGAATTGAACTGAATGAGTTCTGAGGCCTTTTACGCTGTCACATTTTATGAATCTAGAGTTGTTGAGATGAAATTGAAGGATGTGGACAGCTAATTTCATACAGCATTAGTGGGAAAGGCCATTCTCTGCTATGACCATAATAGGAAGGAGGCACGCCAGAATCTTTGCACAATGGCCTAATCATAGAGGAAAAGAATCAACTCTGTGTGTCACTAGAGGTGAAACATGGGCAACTAACAGAAGCACTGACAAATCCACTCTGGTGTATGGCACAGTGACACTGAAGCAGGAGGTGAGTGAATTCTTCAGGTCAAAGAACTGGACACATTCATTTTGTTAAGTGAGGCTTGAAATGAGCAAAAACCAAACCTGTTGTCGTCAAGTCGATTCCAACTCATAGCGACCCTATAGGACAGAGTAGAACTGCCCCATAGGGTTTCCAAGGAGTGGTGGAATCGAATTGTTGACCTTTCGGTTAAGAGCTCGGCTGGTTAGCAGCCGAGCTCTTAACCACTAAGAGTCTAGGATGAAGGAACTTAGCTTTTAAGCCACTCTCATCAACCCGTGGAGTCCCTGAGTGGTGCAAATGGTTAATGTGCTCGGCTGCTTACTGAAAGGATGGAGGTTTGAGATGTCTTAGAAGAGAGGCCTGGCAATCCACTTCTGAAAAATCAGCCTATGAAAATTCTGTGGAGCACAGCTCTACTCTGACACACGGCATGGCTATGAGTGGGTATCGACTCAACGGCAACTGGACTGATTATCAACCTGTGGATATCAATGAACCATTCATCAAACAAATGTTTATTAAGCAATATGTGATAAACTAGGAATACAGTGGCACTTGAGCCAGCGTCTCTGTCTTCATCCAACTTATATTTCAGTGGGAGAGACAGACAATAAAGGAGCCAACAAATCTATAATTTCGCACAAGAATAAGCGATGTGAAGAAACATAAATCTGGGAAGAAATATAGAGAATGGTGGGTGGGGAAGTGCCACTTTCCTGAGAGTGGTCCCTTCTCAGAGGGCCCTCCCCACCCACTCTAGGGAAAATAGCACCTCCCCAACTCTCTCCATCATGATCTGCAATTACAGTGTGTTTACGTTTCTGGGCCATGTGGATCCTCTGGTACTGAAGGGAATATTTCAACAAGGAAGAGGTGGCAAGTGCCCTCCCTCACTTTATATTTGTGTCTTGTCTCACCTCTTCCAAAACTCAGAGGTCTCAGTTCCTGAGCTTTGGCCAAACACAGCTTCATGGATATAGCATGCTCAATTTGCCATAACCAAAGTGAAGAAACCCTCCGAGTAGCTCAGTGTCTGAATTCTGGTGCAGTTGTCAGTGCACGGAGGACTGGGACATGTTAGAAAGCAAACACCCTGTGGGTGGGAAGTCTCTGTAGGGGTATGCCCTGGTCAGTGGAAGAGAGGTGGGGGGGCTGATTGTTAGGCAATGTCAATGTTGTGAAATGTCATACCAACTCCTCAGTGGTTTCTATAATATCCATTCTCCAAATTTGGGACATTGCAAACTCTACTCATTATTGAAACAGGAGGCTGGGTCAGGACCACGGCCATCCTGGTGTGCTCTTTCTCATCACTGAGTCACCACAAACCCAGTGTTAAAAAAGCAAAACCAATGGCTATCGAGTTCACTTCGACTCATATCGACCCTACAGGATAGAGTAGAACCGCCCCATAGGGTTTCCAAGGAGCAACTGGTGAATTCAAACTACCGACATTTTGGTTAGCAGCCAAGCTCTTAAGTACTGTGGCACCAGGGCTCCACTGTTAAGAAGATTTCAGTGTTTGGACCCAATTTAGATCTTGCTTTAAACATGCTGGAAACCCTGGTGGCGTAGTGGTTAAGAGCTAAGACTGCTAACGAAAAGATCTGCAGTTCGAATCCACCACGCCCTCCTTGGAAACTCTATGGGGCAGTTCTACTCTGTCTTTTAGGGTCCCTGTGAGTCAGAAATGACTCCATGGCAATGGGTTTGGTTTGGTTTTTTAAACATGTTAAGTTGTATTTGTGAATTAAATATTTTTAATTTCCTTCTTAAGTACTTCTGTTGACAGACAGATCTTTCCAAGTTCTTAGGCAATTCTCACAAATCTAATACAGTAAAATCTCCGGAAGCCTTGACTGTGCAAGGCTGAAACCTGTCAGAGAAGGAAAACTCAAATATTTTCCACTAATACAAAAAAAAAAAAAAAAGCAATAGAAAAGCGGTAAGACTGCACCATGTCAAACGTGGCAAAGTTTAGAGACCCAGAAAAACACAGCAGTCCTGTTCAGTTCCAATATTTTGTATAAACTTAGTGAGATTTCAACTTAAAATTACAAGCCTACATCTGTTACTCAATAGCAAATTGTAGATTGAATGTACAAGACTAATCTGAGTAAAAAAAAAAAAAAAAAAATCTGAGTAGACAAAGTTATTTCAGAAACTATAAATATCCAAAATTCTCAACGTGCACAAGTCCTTAACACAGCAATATCAACATTATGGTTTTGATTCTCTGAAACATTTTTGCGCTTGATTCTAAGTCTTCCCGTGTTAACATAGGTTCCAATGCTGAAATCATTATGGAAAAGATTAGTTCATGGCAGGAAATCTGGGGGACTACCTAGGCCACTGATTGGGATGTTGGTTCCAGAGATATTGAATGAGACTGGCTTCTTCTCAGTGACTCTGAATCTGATTTCTAGTCACCATACCCAGCCCTTCACTGAGGGCGGTCTCCCAGCTTTCTACAGCACAGCGAGTGCACCTCCCTGAGTTGGAGTCAGGCTTATAACCACCTGTCATTTCTGCCTGCTTATGGAAATCCACAACCCCCGCCCGAGCTGTCTTTTTTGCTTAGGGAATTTTATGACTCTTTAGCTCTTCATACTTAAATCTATTTCTTTCTAAGAGTAAAGACTTTTGAACTTAATGCAATCCTGCATTTCCCCCCCATAATTTTCAGACTACTTAATTTTTGCAGATGTGAAGATGATATCCTAATGAATTCTGGCTCACTCTCTTTTAAAAATAATTTTACCAACAGCTCTGAGATCAGACATCAGTATTTCTGAACTCTTCGTGCTTTAAAGCAGGGATGACATATTTGTTGAGTGGGTGTATGAGCTGTGGGAGGAATTACGATGACTAATAAAAGGATAAAATGGAGCACAAGAAAGTGCCTCTTATCTGAGCCCTCTTGTGAACTTGGGTTGTCCTGCCTGTTTGCAAATGTCATACCAAGAAAACCAAACCTGTTGCCATTGAGTCAATTCCGACTCATAGTGACCCTACAGGACAGAGTAGAACTGCCGTGTAGGGTTTCCAGGGAGCGGATGGTAGATTCAAACTGCCGACCTTTTGGTTAGTAGCCATAGCTCGTCATAGCTCTTAATCACTGCGATGTCAGGGTTCCAAATGTTATACAGGGAGGAATAATGATTTCAAGTAAAAAGCTGAGGGTACAGCTGAAATAATTCCCTACCTGATGATTTGTGTCTGAAACTAAAATGCACACAGGCTCTAAAACACAAAGGAATAAGCCCACCCCCCTAAGTAAAGGGCTTATCAACTTAGGATGGAGCAACCGTCTCGTCTGCTTGGAAGTCAACTTAGATCTCCTTTGCCTCTAAATTAATTAGTATTACTATACTCAGCGTTTTGACCTAGATAAAATAAAATTAATTCAATCAATTCAATTGGGTGTTACTCAATATATGCTTAGGTTGTCATACATCCTACACAACCCTTGAATCAGGATGACATGTTCTCTGCTCCCAAAACACATATTTACTTTAATTTCCAGGTGTATGTTGTATTAAGCATCTTCCCTTCCCTCCTCCTCCCAGTTCAAAGCCTTGCTCTTCTAACCACGGGTGCTTCTCTTCTGTCTATAAATTCCTATGACACAGAGCCCAGGGCAGCACTGGGTGGCATGCTGTTCAGCCCTCTAATCATTTCTGTCCATAAATTCTCTTTCCCCAGTGCATTATAATCCCCGAATGAGACCTATACTTTTTGTCTTTATTGTAGCACCTAAGGAATCCTTCGTGATCTGTATCATTGGAAGGTGAACTACAGGAGCAGAAAGAAGAGAGAAAACCAAAGGATGATATTGTTTAGAGAAGATTAGACATTGTCTGTAGGTGAGGAACCTGAGGACAGACAGTGACTTTGACTTGTCTGAGATCACACAATTAGTGGTCAAGCCCATGATGGGACACAGGTCTCCTGACAACAAAACGGGAGCTCTTCCCACTTCAGAGGTTATACTACTGCAGAGTGAATGCCCAGTTCCTTCTTGGGTGGACTCGCCTTATTCTAACGACCATCTTTCCCCTGCCCCTGTCCCCAAGTAGTGTCCCATTCAGGAGAGACACAAAGTCGTCTTCAAATGTCTTTGGTGATATTCATCACGTTTGATTCTGGTCAAAGGTTCGGGAAAGGAGTCACCAGGACACACCATTATGGCCAGCATATGCTACCTTCCCTGCTTCCCCTTCTTGGCCCCCAAGAAATGTGTCTAAAACTTATGCCACATTATGACTCTATGGCTGAGTAGTGAAGATGTAATTTGATAAAGAGGCTTCGTGGCACAAAAGGCAATAGCTACCCTCTAGTGGCAGAGCGTGGAAACAACACATAACTAAAGTACCAGGTTCATAACCCTAAACCAAGTCACAGGTCAGACCACAAAGACAGTCAGAGGCAGAGTCTGGGTTGTTTAAAAATATTTTAGATCTTAATGTATCAGTATGGTAATCTATTACTTTAGCATTAGCTTTAAACTTAAGGCTGTAGACTTCAAAGCGGAACACGTATTTGGGCTTGAAAATGTTAAGCTGAAGATAATGTGGCAAATGGGGTAACGACCTCTCCCAAGTTTTATTACCAACCATAAAATGCATTATCCTTGTTGAGAAACCTGGTAACAACAGAGCTTTTTTGCACATACATGCTGCTTTATGACCCCTCCTTAGTCAATCATTTCACCACTCAACGTTCCTCAGGTATGTAGTTTTTATTCTTAAAGAGTCAATCATTTATGAACTCATTACTTCTGCATTGTTATCACTGCTGTCTTCTAATTCTTATGTCTGCTCTAACTAGATCATAAACTCCTTGAGTATCATATCAACACCCCCCCCCAAAAAAAAAAAAAACAGTGGTCATTGAGTCGACTCCAACTCATAACAATGCCATGTGGGTCAGATACAACTGTGCGCCATAGGATTTTCAATGCCTGATATCTTTTGGGAGCAGGTCAACAGGCCTTTCTTCTAAGGCACCTCTGGGTGGATTCCAACTGTCAACCTTTTGGATAGTAACCAAGGGCTTAACTGTTTGTGCTACCCAGGTATTCAATGTATATTGACTAGAATGAACAAATTAATTAGTCCTTGTTTAGTTTTTTCCTTTGCTTTTTTATCATCCTGGTGTGTGTGTCTGTTGATAAATACGTGTCTCCCTATCTATTGGCCTGCATGTTGCTGTGGAACTGGAAGCTTTGCCACTGGTCTTTCCTATACCAGCAGGATCACTCATGGTGAGCAGGTTTCAGGGAGCTTCTAGTCTAAGGCAGAATAGGAAGAAGGACCCGGCAGTCTACTTCTGAAAAGAATTAGCCAGTGGAAACCTTATGAATAGCACCCAAACACTGTTTGATATAGTGCCAGAAGATGAACCCTGCAGGCTGCAAGGCACTCAAAATACAATTAAGGAAGTGCTGCCTCCTCAAAGCAGAGTCAACCTTTATGACGGGGATGGAGTCAAGCTCTTGGGACCTTCATTTGCTGATGTGGCACGACTCAAAATGAAAAGAAACAGCTGCAAACATCCATTAATAATTGGAATGTGGACTGTACAAAGTATGAGTCTAGGGAAATTAGAAGTCGTCAAAAATGAAATGCACCAGATAAAGATCAATATCCTAGGCATTAGTGAGCTGAAATGGACTGGTATTGGCCACTTTTAATCTGACAATCATACAGTCTACTATGCCAGAACAACATTTCAAGATCTATACTGAAGTACAACACTGTCAGTGATAGGACAATACCCATAGGCCTACAAGGAAGAACAGTTAATACGATTATTATTCAAATTTACTCAACAACCACTAATGCCGAAGATGAAGAAATTGAAGATTTCTAGCAATTTCTAGAGTCTGAAACTGATCGAACATGCAATCAAGATGCATTGATGATTACTGGTGACTGGAACGCAAAAGTTGGAAACAAAGAAGGATCAGTAGTTGGAAAATATGCCCTGGTGATAGAAGTGGTGCTGAGATTGCACGACAGAATTTTGGAAGACCAATGACTTCTTCATTGCAAACACCTTTTTTCAACAACATAAATGTCAACTATACACGTGAACCTCACTGGAAGAAAAGCACAGAATCATATCGACTACATCTGTGGAAAGAAACGGTGGGAAAGCCCAATATCATCAGTCAGAACAAGGCCAGGAGCTGACTACAGAGCAGACCATGAATTGCTCATACGCCAGTTTAAGTTGAGCTGAAGAAAATTAAAGCAAGTCCGCGAGAACCAAAATACAACCTTAAGTGTATCCCACCTGAATTTGGAGATCATCTAAAAAATAGATTTGACACATTGAACACTAATGATCAAACATAAGATGAGTTGTGGAATAATATTAATGACATCATACATGAAGAAAGCAAAAAGGTCATTAAAAATCTGGGAGGAAAGAAAAGACCAAAACGAATGTCAAAAAAGACTCTGGCACTTGCTCTTGAATGTAGAGTAGCTAAAGGGAATTAAAAAAAAAAAAAAAAAAAAATGAAGTAAAAGAACTGAATGGAAGATTTCAAATGGCAGCTTGAGAAGACAAAGCAAAGTGTTCTAATGAAATGTGCAAAGACCCAGAGATAGAAAACCAAAAGGGAAGAACACCCTCGACATTTCTTAAGCTGAAAGAACTGAGGAGAAAATTGAAGCTTCAAGTTGCAATATTGAAGGGTTCTATGGAGAAAATATTGACTGACACAGGAAGCATCAAAAGAAGATGGAAGGACTACACAGAGTCACTGCACCAAAAAGAATTGGTCTACCTTCAAACATTTCAGGAGATAGCATATGATCAAGAACAGATGGTATGGAAGGAAGAATTCCAAGGTGCACTGAAGGCATTGGTGAAAAACAAGGCTCCAGGAGTTGACGGAATACCAATTGAGTTGTTATGACAAAAAGATGCAATGCTGGAAGTGCTCACCCGTGTCTATGCTAAGAAATTTGGAAGATAGCTACCTGGCCGACCAACTGGAAAAGACCCATATTGTGCCCTTTCCAAAGAAAGGTGATCCAACAGAATGCTGAAATTATTGAATATCATTAATGTCACACACGAGTAAAATTTTGGTGAAGATAATTCAAAAACAGTTGCAGCAGTACATTTGTTACCAGAATAAGGTTCTTGCCTCTCACTGGTCAAGAATGAGCAGGTAAGGCACGTAGTTTTCTACACGAGCAAAGGTTTATTGAAGAAGCTTGCAAGCAGAAATGAGGAGGGCCTAGAGCAACGCATACCCTCATCTCACAGAACAAAAGATGGCCGGAGTTTTTAAAAGTTCTTGGGTGGGAAAAGATTCATGTTTATTCATAGGCACAGGCAGGGATATGTTAACCACAGTGCACAAGCAGCAGCTTTCCAAGATGGCTCCTAACCCAGAGGCCTCTGGGATTCGTAGCAGGACTTATTAATGGGTGTTGTGCCTGTGCAGTCTCCCGCTCCCCTGGTTCGATTCCCTGGCTGGGGGTGTAGCCCCTCACTGCCCCTGGTGGAAGGTCACACAGCGGTCACAGGTGGATGTTCTGTGCATGTCCCTGGGCCTGATCTTCTCCAGCTGCTTCTGAAAGGCAACTTTACAGAAGCTTGCAGGCTATTTTTAGATACCCTACCCCATCGTCCTGGTGAATGGCTTTGTTTCTGTACCCTGGCCCATTTCTTGTTATTTTTTTTGCGGATTTGGGGGCCCCTCTGTTCCTTGTCTTACTAAGTCTCTAGGTTCCACACTCAATCGCCTATTACCTCCCTGATTGTATAGTCTATTTCTCCTTTACATGTTTCTCCTCTAACCACAGCAGTCTCTTTGCTATTTCTCAGACAGGCACCCTCTGATCTCAGGGCCTTTGCTCCCTGTCTTACATTGACAGAGAACTGCCAGAAATTCAAGCCAGATTCAGAAGAGACGTGGAATGAGGGATGTCATTACTGATGTCAGATGGATCTTGGCTGAAAGCAGAGAATACCAGAAAGGTATTTCCCTGTGTTTTATTGACTGTGTAAAGGCATTCGACTGTGTGGATCATAATAATTTATGGATAACAGTGTAAAGAATGAGAATTGCAGAACAGTTAATTGTGCTTATGTGGAACCTGTACACAGACCAAGAGGAACTTGTTCGAACAGAACAAGGGGATACTTGGAGGTGTAAAATCAGGGAAGTTGTCCATCAGGGTTGTATACTTTCGTGATACTTAAAATTCAGTCTCTATACTGAGCAAATAATCTAGGAAGCTGGACTATATGGAGAAGAATGCAGCATCAGGGTTGTAGGAAGACTCATTAACAACCTGCAATATGCAGATGGCACAACACTGCTGGCTGAAAGCAAAGCGAACCTGAAGCACTTACTGATAAAAATCAAAGACCACAGCCTTCAGTATGGACTACACTTCAACAAAAAGAAAATAAATATCCTCACAACTGGACCACTAAGCAACATCACGTTAAGCAGACCATCAATTGCTCCTATGCAAGTTAAGAGAAAAGATTGATGTTGGCAAGGATTTCATTTTACCTGGATCCACAATCAACATCCATGGAAGAGTACTCAAGAAATCAAACGACGTTATTGCATTGGGCAAATCTGCTGCAAAAGACCTCTTTCATGTGTTTTAAAACAATGATGTCACTTTGAGGACTAAGGTGTGCCTGACCCAAGCCATGGTGTTTTCAATTGCCTCATATGCATGCAAAAGCTGGACAATAAATAAGGAAGACTGAAGAATCGATGCCTTTGAATTATGGTTTTGGCAAAGAATATTGAATGTACCATGGGATGCCATAAGATTGAACAAGCCCATCTTGGAAGAAATACAGCCAGAATGATTTTTAGAAGTGAAAATGGCAAGACTTTGTCTCAGGTACTTTGGACGTGTTATCAGGAAGGAATAGTTCTTGGAGAAAGATATTATGCTCGGTGAAGTAGAGAGTCAGTGAAAAAGAGCAAGACCCTCGATGACATGCAATGGCACAGTGGCTGCAATGGTGGTCCCAAGCATAACAATGATTGTGAGGATGACGCAGGACCTGCCACTGTTTTGTTCTGTTGTCCGGAGGGTTGCTATGACTCAAAGGCACCTAAGAACAAGGTGTAAAGAAAACTGTTTACCTTTGTGTAAACTAGTGTCGCCCAAATTTACTTCACCACAGAACTGTCGTTAAAGTAATACCTGCTTTATCCTCATTTCCTCGTTCATGCAACGGGCAAAAATATGTTCTATTATAAGGAGCTATTGTCAGAAATAAATGAGATACAGATACGTAAAGCACATAGCACAGTGCTTGGTATATTCTAGGTGTTTCGTAAGTGCTAGTTCCTTTTCTTAGATTTACAGTTATTGAAAATAGTTATTTGTATTATTGAATAATACATATTTATCATCATAATTAAATAAAATACACAAAAGTAAAAAATTCACATCACAAAAGGGACATAAAATGAAAAGTGAGTTTTTCCCCCTTCATTTCCCCTACGAGGGGTTCGTAAGTACCCTGTCAGACATTTTCTGTGCACTCACGTACGGTGAACACATCTCTGCTTCTGGAGCATTGCCTCTAACTTCTTCCATTTTGTGGTAGATCAGTACACTTTCCCGAAACCCCAGGTGGGGTAAAGGTCAGATGGGGCCTATGCTCATGTGCCCTGAAAGCTCTACTTTTATGAAGTGAGTGCTGTAGAGAATTGGGAAAAAAGTACATAGCTGTTTGGGGGGTGTTTAAATAGGTTTTAAATAAATCTTTGAAAAGGCTTGAAGTGTGAAGCCTTTCTTTCCTAAGCCCTTTGTTAATACTCTGGAGGCATTGATGGCCAACTGCTCTGTGGTAATTAGAGTATCTTTCATAATAGTTACTATGTCTCCTTTAGGTATCTCATCCCTGAGAGAACATGAAGGCTTGGAGGACCTCATCTGTGACTTGTAACAACCTGACATGTCAAAGGCATTGAGTGGGAGTTTGGTGAGCTGAGGGAGGATTCAGTGTAGACCGCGCCATCTGTTCTCTCTGCCTGGAATAGAACGCAGACTTGGAGGGGGAATGTTCATTCCTTCTTTCTTTCAGTTGAGGATGAGGAAGGGACGGTGAGGAAGATGGGACTCTGGGCAGGAGACGGTCCGAGCTGCAGCTGCAGGTAGACTCAGAGAGGTGGAAATGCTGGGCTTCCTGCTTTTCAAAACTCACCCTGTGGCAGTAGTGCCTATTCAACTGCAGCTGTCAAGACATGGGCTCCTTAAAGAGCTGCGAACTGTTCAATGTCTCAACCTAATTCATTTCTGGAACAAGATGTTTGTGTGGCCTGAAGCATCTGCTGGTCTACCTCGGCTGGCCCTTCCCAATACAACAGCACAGGAAGCTGAGCTGTGTGTGACCAGCGGGGTCCACCGCCTTCCTGCTTTCCTCTTTTTTTTTTTTTTTTGTTCCCTTCCTTCACTTTCTTGCTTGTCTGGACATTTGCCCTTTGACTCTCTTGACTGTTCCCTTCCCCTCCTTCTTTATTGCCCTGAGTTATCACTCTTTTCCCATAACTCCAGTTGCGCCTTTCATATTCTCATCTGGTAAAGGCTGAGGAAATTACAAGCAGAGTATGAACCTAACATTAGCTGACACAACACTGCATCCTGGTCAACCTCAAGAGTCCTAAAAAATGAGGACGTCTGCCTGATCACTGAAAGGAGGAATTATTTTTATTTTTTAGGATAATTTCAGGTTAAACCTCTTGGCTCAAGAAGAAAAGAAGCTAGTTGTTTTCCATCCAGGAGTGGATTTGCGGTTTGACTTCATCATGGTTTCCTGCCGTGTCTGTTACCTCAGGGGGCTGGTTGCCATTGTGTGTGGGCTGCTGGCCTTGGTCACCTTGGGACTGGCCATCTGGAAGGCTGTGATCAAGATCCAGAGAGGTAATGCTGTCCTAGGATTAACTTTGTGTGATAGAAGGCATTGCGCCTCTGTCCCTGCCACCGACACACCAGTATTTGAAAGTGCCTCATCTAGGCTGAGGCTGCCGACCAGGATGCCATTTATTAAATATAGAAGACGAGAGTCTGTCGGTGGCTGCATATGGTTGTACCGTACATGGATACGAGTGTGTGAATGGGCAGGGTGGGGAATGACATGGCTGAGTTGGCCTCTTTATGTTCTTTTAACTCCTGACAGAATTAATCACAGAGTAATAATTAAAATAATTAACAATACAGGCTTGGGTTTGTTTAGCCAAATCCAAAAAGATAAATTGTAAGGGACACACACACACACACATACAAAAATGTGTGTGTGTACGTGAAATGGAATTTCGTGTCAAGAAGGAGCTTAGGTATGTTTTCACTAGAGTTGTGAATAAAATGAATTTTTTTTTTTTATGGTACTGACATGAAATTGCCACTTTCCAGGTGTAGAAAACGACTCAGAAATCAAGATAATTTTAAAAAATGATTTTTCTGATTATTCAGTAAGTATTTATTAATCACCTGGTGTCTGCCAGAGCTGGCCCTGGGTTAAAGGCGGATGGTGGGGTTGATGGAGTGTAATATGAGGATGTTAAAACAGGCTCTCCCTCAGGAACTCACAGCAGAGACTTTCAAAATAATTCTAATAGTGGTTTCCTTGGGCTATGGAGGTTTTCAATAAAAAAAGAAATTCCAGAGTTGGGTATGCCGAACACTCCCTTTTGTAGAAAAAAGTAAGAAGAAGTTTTAACAAAGCTGAGTAAATAAGGGTAAAGAATGCCGATCTTGAGAGGGCAGCAGGAAAGTCAGTCCGTCCGTCTGTGGAAGACAGAAGGTTGGGAGAGCTAGCAGGAGCAACGCATGCTGCAGAGATCCACTGCTGAGGACAAAAGATGTCAAACATATTGGCTGCTGATGGACAGGTAGCGGCAATGTGTCTGTCTTTTCCCGAAGAAAGTATTTAGAGAATACTGTAGTAGGAGTCCCTGGGTGGTACAGATGGTTAACAAGCTTGGCTGTCAACTGAAAGATTAGAGGTCTGAGTCCACCCCGAGGTGCCTTGGAAGAAAGGCCTGGGGATCTACTTCTGAAAAATCAACCATTGGAAACCCTGTGGAGCACAGTTCTACTGCCAACTGTTTTTGTCTTGTTTCATTTCGTTTTTGGTATTAACAGTATTTAGAGAACAGCATGAGAACACTTTACCAGAACAAAAACAAATACAATTTAAACATGAGAAAGTGTTTTTGTTTGTTCGAGGTTTGTAAAATAGCTTGAGATTTAAAAAAAATTAAGAATTACAGCTCTCACCACGTAAGGCTGCTAAATTTATTATAACCAGTAACCAGCTGCTGTCGAGTTGACTCCTACTCACGGCGATCCCATGTGTGTCAGAGTAGAACTACGCTCCACAGCTTTTCAACGGCTGGTTTTTCAGAAGTAGATCTCCCGGCCTTTCTTTTGAGGTGCCTTTTTCTGTGTGGATTTGAATCACCAGTCTTTCTGTTAGCAACTGAGCGAGCTGTTTCCAAGACCTTATTTAAAGGGTATACTTCTAAGATGTCTTCCCCTCCTTCCTTTCCTTTTTCTTCCTTCCTTCCTGTGATGTCTACTTTTTCTTATTGTGGTGTATTTGTATATAACAAAACATTTGCTATTTTACTTTTTTTAAAGTACAAGTCAGTGACATTAATTACTTTCATCATATGCAACCATCACTGCTATCTTTTTTCAAAATTTTCCATCATCCCTAACAGAAGCTCAGTGTCCCCTAAACAAAGTTTCCTCCTTTCCCCTCCCCTCTGCCCTGGAAACCACTAATAAACTTGGGCCTCTACACATTTGCCAATTCTAGATATTTCACATAAGCGGGATCATACAACATTTGTCCTTTTGTGAGAGACTTGTTTCACTAAGCGTAATGTTTTCAGGCTCATCTGCATTGTAGCCTGTATCAGGAATTCATTTCTCTTTAAAAAAAGCTGGTTAATTATCTGATACCTACTTTTAAAGTGAAGCCTGATGTAACCTAAAGGACAGGGGAACAATAGAGCCATTAAAACAAGGGTCAAAGTACAGAAACAAAATAAGGAAGAGGCAAAAAGTATATGGGGGGATAAAAGGTATATGAAAGTCATAGGCTTGGGGGAATTTCTACAAATAAATACAATGTGTATCCCCCAGCTTCCTGCAGGCTGAGATCCAAAGGGAAGTATACAAAGTAGCAAAGGTCTCTTGTAGGATAGTAGAAGCAGACCAGGTCCTCAGAAAACACAAACTTTCCCCTTGCTCTGAGCATAATTTTCAATTGTTTCTTTATATAGCTCTTTATCCAAGGGAACCCCTCAGCTTTTGAGTAAACCCAGTGGAAAAGAAAGGAGTTATCATTATCATTTAAAGAAAAAGATTGAAAGGCTGGTACTGTTTGCCTTGTGCATTTTATTCTTAAGGGTGAGTTTCAGTTGGTAAATTGTTTCATTCCACTTCATTCCCTTCCATTCACTCCATCCCACTCTACTCTGCCTTTTTCCTTCCCATTCCATTCTGTCCCATTCTATGTAATTGTTGAATGCTCTCACTTTGGTCCCTTTACTTGGGTATAGAGATACATTGTTCTTAAATTTATTTTTTTGAGGAAAGACAGGTATATCTCTGGTAAACTGATAAAAAACAATGAATGCTTTTCTCAGGAAAAAAAACATACAGAAACACATATATGTAAAATTTGGGGTAAATTTACTTTATTGCATTTAGAAATTTATTTTGTCAACTGAAATGGAATATAAAAGCAATCTTTAGAATGAATTATGTCTCTCTCACTTTTATTTTTCATGAAAAAATAATGGCCTCTTCCTGAATAAATAGAAAAGAACTGCTCAGAGTAAATGTCAACGAGCAGTTACTGGTGTTTAGCTGGAGAGTGTGATTATTATCTACGTAAAATTTTCAAAAATTCTTACCACTTTCTAGGTACTATGTTGAAAACATCACATGCCCTAGCTCAGTTAATCCTGACAACTACCCTTGAGGCAGATATTATTATCTCCACGTTACAGATGGGGAAATTGAAGCTTAAAAGTGTTTTCCCTAAAGGGAACACGACGGTAACTCAATCAATTAATTCATCTCTTCTTTTTGAGGCAACAATGGCTGAAAACTGTAATTTACAAAGGTACGCAGTATCCAAGAGACACAAATCATGCTGTGGTTTTCCCAGGCAGTTAAGCTTCGTGGAGAAATGAGATCTACATTATTAATACTGTTTATAAGGGTGGAGATTCACATTCATGCTTCGACTTTAAGTTTTCTCAGAGTCTTCAAACCGTGTCTATAGATTTTTGGCTGTGGACTAACTACCAAGGCTTTTCCACCTTCTAGGACGTTGTGCAAAAGCACTTTCTCTAGCTCTGCAAAGTCGTATTGTTGTCTTTTTTATTATATATAGTTGTTTGTCTCCTCCAGAACAGCAAAAAAGACTGTCTTTTCAGGATATACTCTTCCTGACGACTGCCTTTAATTGAAAGATTTCTAACATTGACCTAGCCCCAAACACATCCGTCAAACCAGCCATGAGTGGGTTCATATCTTTCTAATTATTCTAAAAGCAAGCTTTTCTTCTTATTATTGTTTTTAATAAATCATTGGTTTAAATAGAAGGAGCCCTGGTGGTGCAGTGGTTAAGAGCTTGGCTGCTAACTAAAAGGTTGGCAGTTCGAATCCACTAGCCACCCCTTGGAAACCTTATGGGGCAGTTCTACTCTGTCCTGTACCGTTGCCATGGGTCGGAATTGATTTGACGCCAGAGGGTTTGGTTTCGATATCAAACAAGTGTTTCAAGATGTGGCCTCTAGAATGCCAATTTTTTTTTTTTTTTTTTTTTTTATGTTGTAAAGAAAAACTTTTTATTCTGCTCCTATTTCTTAATAAGGCCTTTTATAAAAAGTCACAGTTCAAGTCTCTGGCTGTGATAAAGTTACAGCATCTCATGGGACTAAGCAAGACTACTCTCAGAATTGCTGGCGGTCTCTGACATTTTTATATGTGGATGATCCAAATGGTAAGAAATAATGGTCTTTTTCATCAAAGTAGCACAATCCGATATATTGCCGAGGACAACACTCCCTCCATCTATGTTCCCAGTAACATGATTTCCTATTCCTTTTTTTTTTTTTTTTTTTTTTGCTTAGCAAAGAATTTATTCAAAACTATTAATGACCATTGTAATTTCCAAAAGAGCCCATGACTTCTCTGATGATGTCATTTTGCCTGGAATACTCTTCACTCACAGCTTCACATGGCTATCTCCTTCTCTGATTATTTAGGTCTTAGGTTAATATCACCTCCCCAAAGAGACATTTCCTATTCACCCAGTCTAAGGTTATCATCCCTTTTGACTCTCACATTTACTTTCTTCATGGCTTTTATCACCTGAAAGTTTCTTACTCATGTGTTTATTGTCTGTTTCTCCACTTCTAGAATAAAAGCTGTAAGAGAACTTATTAACTTGTATTCCCTCCACCCAGAACAGTACTTGTAGTTGCCAATACACAGTTGATGAGTAAAAGAAAGAATCACGTGAAAATCTGAAACAGAATAAGAGTTGCCAAATAGTTGTATCAGAAGTAAAATACTGTCGCTACCAAATTCTTGTAATTTACTTCAAAACACTAGAAGGAATGCAATTCTGAAATTGTTTACCTCAGTTCAGAAAGACACCGTTTTAGTTTTCTTCTGCTGCTCCAAGCCATGAGACACATGAACCGTTTCTAGGACTCTTGGCTTCATTAAGCTCTCTCTAATTGTGTGTGGCCTCTTTTGTTTAGTTATGTAATCAGTAATTTTGTAGTGTGTTTCAAGAAATAGCTTGTACGTTTGAGCATATCCAAGTTTTGCCAAAGCTCTGGGCTTTAAATATTGGGCATTCTTCATAGAAAATTATCCACCTTATCTGATGTATTTTCAAAGTGGACAGACATATGGTTCTCCTTCATCTCTGTTGGCTTCCAACAGCAAGAACCTTGTAACACAAGAAATGACATGACTTTCCAGTCTCATCACACTTGGTGATAAAAATGAAATAAGAACAATTAAGCTTTGTTGTATTTCTTTCCGTTGACATTTTCCAACATAAGCTAGGCCTGGTGGAAACATAAAGGTGCCCAAAGTCAATTATGTTTTCTTTAATTCCTACCAATGGGTAAGTATTTAAATCTCATAACATATTAGCAATGATGATTATATCTTATTCAATCATATTTTATACCTCTCCTGACTCATAGGATTTCATGCTCTCTGCCATCATGGCTGTCTTTCCCTTCCCTTTCCAAATGCTCTAATCTTCATTCCCTACCATAGAACTTGCTTGTGACTCAAAACTAACGACTAATAGATAGTAGGCTGAAATGTTCACAAGCCCCAATGTCAGACCTCATAGAATTGATCATTCTTACACAATAGGAAATATACATTGTGGGGAAAGGTCAAGGGAGTTGGAGACTTTGTTTTTTCTCAGAAAATAATTTGCTCACAGACATTTGCCTTTCATTTTACTCAGTTGCAACACTTCCTCAAAAAGGCAAGCTCTGTAATAAATCAAATTCATGTGACTGTCAGGAGGACAGTTGCATTTTGTGTTTTTTTTTTTTTTTAAAGAAGTGTTTTCTGGATTAAGGATGTTGGATTTTAGGCAGCTGTAGTGTTATTCGGAAACCCTGGTGGTGTAGTGGTTAAGTGCTACGGCTGCTAACCAAGAGGTCAGCAGTTCAAATCTGCCAGGCGCTCCTTGGAAACTCTATGGGGCAGTTCTACTCTGTCCTACAGGGTCGCTATGAGTTGGAATCGACTTGACGGCAGTGGGTTTTTTTTTGTGGTTTTATTCAGTCTTGATCTTGCTGTTGTAAATCTCTCTTCTTCTCCTTTACCCAGCTCTCTGTTTCTTCTTCATATAACCACCCTAAAGAGAAGGCATTATTTTTCTGAGGAATACGTTTTGAAGTGTAATTGGCTGAGGGACATGGATTATTTTTATTTTTTCATTGAACTTTAGATGAAGGTTTACAGAACAAACTAGTTTCTTCATCAAAGAGTACACACATTGTTGTATGACGTTGGTTAACAACCCCATGGCATGTCAACACTTTCCCTTCTCAACCCTAGGTTCCCTATTACCAGCTTTCCTATTCACTCCTGCCTTCCAGTCCCTGCCCCAGGGCTCATGCACCTCTTTAGGTCTCGTTTTGTTCCCTGGGCCTGTTCAATCTTTGACTGAAGGGTGAACCTCAGGAGTGACTTCATTACTGAGCTGAAACGGTGTTCTGAGGCCGTACTGTCAGGGTTCCTCCAGTCTCTGTCAGGCCAGCAAGTCTGGTCTTTCTTTTTGAATTAGAATTTTGTTCTACATTTTTCTCCAGCTCTATCCAGGACCCTCTATTGTGATCCTTGTCAGAGCAGTCAGTGGTGGTATCCAGGCACAATCTAGTTGTACTGGATTCAGTCTGGCGGAGGCCATGGTAGATGTGGTCCATTAGTCCTTTGGACTAATCTTTCCCTTATATCTTTAGTTTTCTTCATTCTTCTTTGCTCCCAAAGGGGTGAGACTAGTGGAGTATCCTAGATGGCCACTCACAGGCTTTTAAGACCCCAGACGTTGCTCACCAAAGTAGAATGTAGAACATTTTCTTTATAAAGTATGTTATGCCAACTGAGCTAGATGCTCCCTCAAGACCATGGTCCCCGCAGCCCTCAGCACAGCAATTTGGTCCCTCAGGGAGTTTGGATGTGTCTGGGTGTAGAGGGGACATGGATTATTTTAACATCAAAATTAGTGAAGTTTAAAGTGCTGATCCAATTTTTAAAATCACTTTTAGAAGTGAAGTGTCTAGAATCTTGGCTTAGTGGGTTTTTCCTGGATTTCCAGGTATGAGATATTTCATACTAAATTCTTAATGTGACCACCATCTGTGGGTCTCTAATGACACATGCGGTTGAAGGTCTGTTATAGAGCATGGCGGTTAAGAGTGTGTACTTTAGAGCAAGTGCTGGAGCCGGACTGCCTGCATGTAATTCCCGGTGCCACCATTTACTAACTACATAAATTACTTAATCTTTCTCTGTGTTAGTTTTTCTATTATGGGAATAATAATAGACCCCACCTCACAGGCTGCTGTGAGAGTTATAGGAGTTAATATGTTTCAAAATTTTAAGATAATGTCTAGCATACTGTAAACACTCCATAAACGTTAGCTAACCACTAACGAGGTCCCCGGGTGGTACAAACTGTTTGCGTTTGGCTGCCTCTTCAGAGGTGCCTCAGGAGAAAGGCCTTCCGTACAGTTACAGCATTGAAAACCCCATGGAGTGCAGTTCAGTTCTACTCGGACATACACGGGGTTTCTGTGAGTTGAGATCGACTCGATGGCAATAGGTTTTGTTTTGTTCTGGTTTTTTAAGGCTGGGTGGTGCAAACGGTTAAGCACTTGACTACTAGCTGAAAGGTTGGCAGTTCAAATCCACCCGGGGGTACCTTGAAAGACAGGCCTGGTGATTCGCTTCTGAAAGGTCACCTTGAGAACCCTGTAGAAGAGTCCTGCTGTGTACACACGGGTTACCGTGAGTGGGAATTGACTCCACAGAAACGGGCCACACGGTGCAGAGAACAGCTCCTCCACTCCCCGAGTTACACCCTGAACTACAGGCACCGTTGACCTGGATTGGACCTCTGGACTGAGCGTCCGGTTATCAGACGGAAGGTCTACAGGAGGTTTAATCATTAAGTTCAATCGACTACCTCAAAAGACAGACAGAAACAGCTCTAAGAACTGCTAGAACTTCCTGCATTTGGTTTTCAATATTTTTGCTACATTCTACCATCGGGGGAAGCCTCTTAAACCATTTAACAGTTGGTTGAAATACTTAACCAAGTAGTAAATAATGAACAACCTTTACCTTAAATCAAGGCTATACTTTATATATTTCATTTGTATATATCTTCCCTTTTTTTTTTTTTTTTACAACAGAACGAACTTTTAAAAACATTTTTCTCTCCTTTAAGACTAAACTGTACTCTCATTCACCTATTTCAAATTCCTGGTCTGGGACATATGACAGATGCCTAGATTTTAAACCCCCAAAGACTCTGAGCCAAACACTAGAAAGATTCTGTAGATGGAATTTCTATGACTAAGAAAAAATGTTTTTATTCCCCCCACTAAATCAAACTAGACTTATTAAAACAGATTATATCTTTTTCTTCTAGTTATTCTACTTTAGAAGAAGAAATTAATATTGTCCATTTGGAATTTTTAATATGATTTTATGCCCCTTTTTCAAGTAGCATGAAGAGTGCCTGTCAAGTATGTTCTACATTTAATTTTCCAAGATGGTCAGTAAAAGTATTAAAAATAGGTCTAATATTTCTAACACTACTTATTACAATTTAAAAGAACATAAGGAAATGTCATTATTATCATACGGGTGTTGTTGTTGTTGTTAGGTGTCATCGAGCCGGTTCTGAATCATAGCTACCCTAGGTACAGCAGAACGAAACACTGCCCGGTCCTGCACCATCCTCGAAATCGTGATTATGCCTGAGGCCATTGTTGCAGCCACTGTGTAAATCCATTTTGTTACGGGTCTTCCTCTTTTTCTCTAAACCTCTACCTTACCAAGCATGATGTCCTTCTCCAGGGACTGATCTTTCCTGATAACATGTCAAAGTATGTGAGATATACTTGCTTCTAAGGAGCATTCTGGTTGTACTTCTTCCAAGACAGATTTGTTCATTCTTTTGGCAGTCTGTGGTATATTCAATATTCTTTGCCAACACCATAATTCAAAGGCATCAGTTCTTTGGTCTTCCCTATTCATTGTCCAGCTTTCACGTGCATATGAGGCAATTGAAAACACCATGGCATGGGTCAGGCACACCTTAGTCTTCAAGGTGACATCTTTGCTTTTTAACACTTTAAAGAAGTCTTTCGCAGCATATTTGCCCAGTGCAATGTGTGGTTTGATTTCTTGACTGCTGCTTTCATGGGCATTGATTGTGGATCCAAGTAAAATGAAATCCTTGACCAAGTCAATGTTTTCTCTGTTTATCATGATGTTGCTTATTGGTCCAGTTGTGAGGATTTTTGTTTTCTTTATGTTGAGGTGTAATCCATACCAAAAGCTGTGGACTTTGATCTTCATCAGTTCACACTTCAAGTTCTCTTCACTTTTAGCAAGTAAGGTTGTGTCATCTGTATAATGTAGTCTGTTATTGAGTCTTCCTCCAACCCTGATGCCCCATTGTTCTTCATATAGTACAGCTTCTCAGATTATTTGCTCAGCATACAGATTGAATAAATATGGCGGAAGGATACAACCCTGACGCACATCTTTCCTGACTATAAACCACTCAGTATTTCCTTGTTCTGTTTGAAGGACTGCCTCTTGATTTATGTACAGGTACTTCAGGAGCACAATTAAGTGTTCTGGAATTCCCATTCTTCACAATGCTATCCATAATTTGTTATGATCCACACAGTCAAATGTCTTTGCATAGTCAATCAAACACAGGTAAATATCCTTCTGGTATTCTCTGCTTTCAGCTAGGATCCATCTGACATCAGCAATGATATCCCTGGTTCCACGTCCTCTTCTGAATCCGACCTGAATTTCTGGCAGTTCCCTGTGGATGTACTGCTGCAACCACGTTTGAATGATCTTCAGCAAAATTTTACTTGTGTGCGGTATTAATGATATTGTTTGATAATTTCCACATATTGCTATGAAATATATTCCAGTGTATGATTCCTTTTAGAAAACAAAGTGGATATCCAAGCTCCTTGTGGTAAAGGCAGGCACTGTGATGAGGGGTTAGAAGCACTTAACTAGTAGCCATTAGATCTGAGTTCTAGTGCCTACTTAATTACCATTAATTACTCATCTAGAACGAACCATTTAACCTTAATACAGAAAGAGTGGATTGGGCTAACGAATTATGGACTCACTTTTATGAGTCCATAATTTTAAAACTGGTTATGTGATATTAACAAGCCGCTTAACTGTTCTGGGTCTGACTTTCTTTACTTGAAATACGGAATCTCAAAGATATTATTTTTGACATTTTGTGGGTGATTTAGGTATTTCAGTGGGTGATGTCTTGAACAGGAGAAGTAGATATTAAAAACGTGGTTAGAGCAGTGGACAAATCAGCTCGGACGGGATATCCTCAACCAAAATGCAAAGGAGAGGAAACCAGTCACCAAACATTTGCTGGGGACCTTCTATGCATCTGGCTTTGTGCTAGGACCTGGAGATGGCCCTTTTGTGGTTAAGGAGTATTCTAACTCCTTGTAGAGAAAGCTATGGCCCTTTCTCTACAAGGAGTTAGAATACTCCTTAACCACAAAAGATGGCTCCTGACTTCCAGCAACAAGGCAGACTGAACAGACTTGCCAGATTTCCTCCCTGCTTACATACGTATAGAAGTTATGAATATGACAACAATTCAAACACATAAGCAGGTTTTCTTTCTTGAAGAGAAATCTCTTCAAGAGACAAAGAAAAATAAAGAAAAAATCTCTACCATAACGGCACTGGCATAAGCCCTAGAGGCTGGTGGTTGTGGCTTCAATGCACCCATGGGGGCAGAAAGCATGGCCTCCATCCTGTCTAAAGTGAGAAAGCTGGACCTGAGCTACTGGCATAACACCTGAAGCCTTAAGACATTGTTTCTGACTCATGGCAACTGTATGTACAACAAAATGAATCACTGCCCAGTCCTGTTCCATCCTCATAATCATTGTTATGTTTGAGCTCATTGTTACAGCCATTGTGTCAATCCATCTCACTGAGGGTCTTCCTCTTTTGCGTTGACGCTCTACCAAGTATGATGTCCTTCTCCAGGAACTGGTCCCTCATGAAAACATATCGAAAGTATGTGAGACGAGGTCTCGTCATCCTCATTTCCAAGGAGCACTCTGGCTGTATTTCTTCCAAGACAGTCTTGTTCATCCTTCTGGCGTCTTCCTTGTAGGCATATGGATATTATCCTATCACTGACAGTGTTGTAATTCAGGATAGATCTTGAAATGTTCTTTTTAATGATGAATGCAATGCCATTCCTTTTCAATTTGTCATTCCCAGCATAGTATACCATACGATTGTCTGATTCAAAATGGCCAATACCAGTCCATTTCAGCTCACTGATTGCTAGGATATTGATTTTTATGTGTTCCATTTCACTTTCGACAACTTCCAATTTTCCTAGATTCATACTTCATACATTCCACATTCCTGTTATTAATGGATATTTGCAGCTGTTTCTTCTCATTTTGAGTCATGCCTCATCAGCAAATGAAGGTCTCTAAAGCTTGACTCTATCCATATCATTAAGTTTGACTTTATTTTGAGAAGGCAACTTTTCCCCAGTGTATTTTGAGAGCCTTCCAACATGAAGGGCTCATTTTTTGGCACTATATCAGACAGCATTCTGCTGCTATTCATAAGGTTTTCGCTGGCCAATTTTTTCAGAAGTAGACTGCCAAGTCCTTCTTTCTAGTCTGTTTTAGTCTGGAAGCTTGGCTGAAACCTGTCCGCCACAGCAACACGCAAGCCCCCACAGTACAACAAACTGGCACATGTGTGGGGGCCCAGATATTAGAAACCATTTATCTACTTTTTGTCTCTTTGGATTTGCCTATTCTGGAGATTTCATATAAATGGAATCATACCATTTGTGGCCTTTGTGTCTGACTTCTTTCACTTAGTATAATGCCTTCCACATTCATCCATGCTGTAGCATATATCAGTGCTGCTTCTTTAAAAAAAAAAAAATTTCTTCTTTATGGCTGAATAATATTCCATTGCATGGATATACCACCTTTTGTTTATCTGTTATCACTTTGTGGACATACGTGTTATTTTTATATTTTTGTTATTATGAATAATGCTGTTATGAACATTCATATACGAGTTTTGGGGTGAATACACGCTTTCAATTCTTTTGGGTATGTACCTAGGAGTGGAAATTCTGGGTTATATGGTAACTCTATGTTTAGCTTCTTAAGGAATCCCCAAAATCCTTTTTACAGGGGCAGCACCATTTTATATTCCATCAGCTCAGCCACATCCTCTCCAGCACTTGTTATTTTCTGTTTGTTGATTATAGCCATTCTAGTGGGTGTGAAGTGGTGTCTCGTTGTGATTTTAATTTGTATTTGCCTAATGAACATTTTCTCATGTGCTTATTGGCCATTTATATATCTTTTTTGGAGAAATGTCTATTCAAACCCCCTGCCCACTTTTCAGTTGGTTTTTTTTTTTCTTTTTTTATTGTTGAGTTGTAAGAGTTTATTTACTCAAGGTATTAAACCCTTATCAGATATATGATTTTCAAATATTTTGTCCCACATTATTTTTTCACATTATTTGTCATGTTCTTTGACAAAGAAAAATTCTAATTTTGCTGAAGTTCAATTTATCTTTTTCTTCTGTGCTTATGCATCATGTTATTTGCAAATAGTTATTTTTACTTCTTCTTTTCAAATATGTATATACTTTATTTCTTTCCCTTGCCTAATTTCCCTGGCTGGAACCTCAGGTACAATGTTGAACAAAAGTTTTGAGAGTTCACATCCATGTCTTCTTCCTGATCTTAGAAAGAAAGGTTTCAGTCCTTTTATCATTAAGTATGATGTTAGCTGTGGGCTTTTCATAGACGGCCTTCATCAGGTTATGGAAGTTCCCTTTTAATCCTAGTTTATTGTTCGTTTTATTTTGGATTTGGTCCAATGTTTTTTCTGCATCTTCTGAGATGATCATGTGATTCTGGCCATTTATTCTATTAATATTCTTTATTATAGTGATTGATTTTCATACACTGAACCAAATTCACATTCCTGGGATAAACCCCACTAGGACATGGTGTATAATACTTTTTTTTTTTTTTAATTTTTATTGTGCTTTAAGTGAAAGATTACAAATCAAGTCAGTCTCGCACACAAAATCTTATATACACCTTGTTACATACTCCTAGTTGCTCTCCCCCTAATGAGACAGCACACTCCTTCTCGCCACCCTGTATTTCCGTGTCCATTCAGCCAGCTTCTGTCCCCCTCTGGTTTCTCATCGCCCCTCCAGACAGGAGCTGCCTACATAGTCTCATGTGTCTACTTGATCCAAGAAGCTCACTCCTTACCAGTATCATTTTGTATTTTATACTCCAGTCCAAGCCCTGTCTGAAGAGTTGGCTTTGGGAATGATTCCTGTCTTGGGCTAATGGAACTTCTGGGGACCATGACCTCTGGGGTTCTTATTGTCTCAGTTACACCATTAAGTCTGGTCTTTTTACAAGAATTTGAGGTCTGCATCCAACTGCTCTCCCACTCGCTCGCGGGTTCTCTGTTGTGTTCCCTGTCAGGGCAGTCATCGGTTGTAGCCAGGCACCATCTAGTTCTTCTGGTCTCAGGCTGATGTAGTCTCTGGTTTATGTGGCCCTTTCTGTCCTTTGGGCTCATAATTACCTTGTGTCTTTGATGTTCTTCACTGTCCTTTGCTCCAGGCAGGTTGTGCCCAATTGATGCATCTTAGATGGCCGCTTGCTAGCATTTAAGACCCCAGACACCACTCTCCAAAGTGGGATGCAGAATGTTTTCTTAATAGATTTTATTATGCCACTTGATCTACAAGTCCCCTGAAAACATGGTCCCCAAAGCCCCACCCCTGCCACGCTGGCCTTTGAAGTATTTGGTTTATTCAGGAAACTGCTTTGGGTTCAGGCCAGTCATGCTGATCTCCATTATATTGTGTGTTGTCTTTTCCTTCACCCCAAATAGTTCTTGTCTACCATCTAATCAGTGAATACCCCTCTCTTTCCCTCCTGCCCGACTCTCCTAACCAACAAAGAATATTTATTTGCTGTTTAAACTATTTCTTGAGTTCTTATAATATTGGTCTCATACAATATTTGCCTTTTGGCCACTGACTAATTTCACTCAGCATAATGCCTTCCAGATTCCTCCATGTTATGAAATGTTTCACGGATTCATCATTGTTCTTTATGGATGTGTAGTATTCCATTGTGTGAATTTACCATAATTTATTTATCCATTCATCCATCGATGGGCACCTTGGTTGCTTCCATCTTTTTGCTGTTGTAAACAGTGCTGCAATGAACATGGGTGTACATATATCTGTTGTGGAAAGGCTCTTAGTTCTCTAGGATATATTCCAAGGGGTGGGATTACTGGATCATATTAAAAAAAATTTTTTTTTATTTTTATGGTAATTCTATTTCTAGCTTTTAAGGAAGCACCAAATCTATTTCCAAAGTAGTTGTACCATTTTACATTCATACCAGGAGCATATAAGTGTTCCAGTCTCTCCACAACCTCTCTGCTGAGATGTTTCAACAAATGGAAGCAACACTGGAAGTGCTCACTCATGTTTGCCAAGAAATTTGGAAGACAGCTATCTGGCTGCCAGACTGGAAGAGATCCATATTTATGCCTGTTCCCAAGAAAGGTGATCCAACTGAGTGTGGAAATTATTGAACAATATCATTAATATCACATGCCAGCAAAATTTTGAGAAAATCATTCAAAAGTGGCTGCAGCAGTATATCAACAGGGAACTGCCGGAAATTCAAGCCGGATTTAGAAGAGGACTTGGAGAGAGGGATATCATTGCTGATGTGAGATGGATCCTGGCCAAAAGCAGAGAATACCAGAAAGGTGTTTATCTGCGTTTTATTGACTATGCAAAGGCAATCAAATGTGTGGATTATAACAAATTATGGATAACATTGTGAAGAATGGGAATTCTGGAACACGTAATTGTGCTCATGAGGAATCTGTACATGGATCAAGAGGCAGACATTCAAACATTTCTCCAACATTTCTTATTTTGTGTTTTTTGGATTAATGCCAGCCTTGTTGGCGTGCAATGGAATCTCATTAAATAGTTTCGATTTGCATTTCTCTAATGGCTAACGATCGTGAGCATTTCCTCGTGTATCTGTTAGCTATCTGAAAGTCTTCTTTGGTGAAGTGTCTGTTCATATCTTTAATGATTTTTTACTTGGGTTATTTGTCTTTTTTGTTGTTGAGTTTTTGCAGTATCATGTAGATTTTAGAGATCAGACTTTGATCAGAAATGTCAGAGCTAAAAACTTTTTCCCAATCTGTATATAATCTTTTTACTCTTTTGGTGAAGTCTTTGGATGAGCATAGGTATTTGATTTTTAGGAGGTCCCAGTTATCTAGTTTCTCTTCTAATGTTGTACACTGTTAATAACGTTTTTTATACTGTTTATGCCATATATCAGGGCTCCTAGCATTGACTGTATTTTTTCTTCCATGATTTTTATCGTTTTAGATTTTACATTTAGGTCTTCGATCCATTTTGAGTTAGTTTTTGTGCATGGTGTAAGGTATGGGTCTTGTTTCATTTTTTTGCAGATGGATATCCAGTTATGTCAGCACCATTTGTTAAAGAGACTGTCTTTTCCCCATTTAACTGGCTTTGGGCCTTTGTCAAATATCAGCTGCTCATACGTGGATGGATTTATGTCTGGATTCTCAATTCTGTTCCTTTGGTCTATGTATCTGTTGTACTAGTACCAGGTGTTTTGACTACTGTGGTGGTATAATAGGTTCTAAAACCAGGTGGCGTAAGGCCTCCCATTTTGTTCTTCTTTTTCAGTAATGCTTTACTTATCTGGGGTCTCTTTCCCTTCCGTATGAAGTTGGTGATTTGTTTCCCCATCTCATGAAAAAATGTCATTGGAATTTGGATCAGAATTACATTGTATCTCTAGATTGCTTTGGGTAGAATAGACATTTTTACAATGTTAAGTCTTCCTATCCAAGAGCAAGTTATGTTTTTCCACTTATGTAGGTCTCTTTTGGTTTCTTGCTGTAGTGTCTTATAATTTTCTTTGTATAGGTCTTTTATGTCTCTGGTTAGATTTATTTGAAAGTATTTTATCTTCTTGGGTGGTACTGTAAACAGTATTGATTTGGTGATTTCCTCTTCAACGTTCTCTTTGTTGATGTAGAGGAATCCAACTGATTTTTGTAATAGTGATGTTAACTCTTCCCTGAAAGTTTGGTAGAACTCTCCAGTGAAGCCGTCCAGGCCAGGGCTTTTTTTTTGTTGGGAGTTTTCAAATTACCTTTTCGATCTCTTCTTTTGTTATGAGTTTATTTAGTTGTTCAACCTGTGTTTGTATTAGTTTAGGTAGGTAGTATGTTTCTAGAAATTCATCCATTTCTTCTAGATTTTCAAATGTGTTAGAGTACAATTTTTCATAGTAGTCTGATTCTTTTAGTTTCAGTTGGGTCTGTTGTGGTATTGAACATCTCATTTCTTATTCGGGTTATTTGCTTCCTCTCCCGTTTTTCTTTTGTCAGTTTGGCCAATGGTTTATCAATTTTTTCAAAGAACCAGCTTTTGGACTTGACTCTTTCAATTGTTTTTCTGTTCTCTGTTTCATTTAATTCTACTCTAATTTTTATTATTTGCTTTCTTCTGGTGCCTGAGGGTTTCTTTTATTGAACTGTTTCTATTTGTTCAAGTTGTAGGAATAATTCTTTGATTTTGGCCCTTTCTTCTTTTTGTATGTGTGCATTTATGGATATAAATTGACCTCTGAGCACTGCTTTTGCTGTGTCCCAAAGGTTCTGATAGGAAGTGTTTTCATTCTCGTTGGATTCTATGAATTTCTTTATTCCATCCTTAATGTCTTCTATAACCTAGTCATTTTTGAGCAGGGTATTGTTCAGTTTTCAAGTATTTGATTTCTTTTCCTTGCTTTTTCTGTTACTGATTTCTTCTTTTTTGGCCTTATGTTCAGAGAAGATGCTTTGTAATATTTTGATGTTTTGGATTCTGTTAAGGCTTGCTTTATGACCTAATATGTGGTCCGTTCTCAAGAATGCTCAGTGTGTGCAGATAAAGGAAGTACACTTGGCCGCTGTTGGGTGGAGAGTTCTGTATATGTCTGAGGGCAAGTTGGCTGATGTTCCATGTCTTTATTGAGCTTCTTTATGGATATCCTGTCCTTCACCAAAAGTGGTGTGTTGAAGTCTCCTGCTATAATTGTGGAGTTAACTATCTCACTTTTCAATGCTGTTAGAGTTTGTTTTAGGTATCTTGCTGCCCTGTCATTGGGAGCATAAATATTTAATATGGTTATATCCTCCTGGTATATTATCCCTTTAATCATTATATAGTGTCCTTCCTTATTCTTTGTGGTGGGTCTAAATTTAAAGTCTATTTTGTCAGAAATTAATATTACCACTCCTGCTCTTTTTTGATTGTTGTTTGCTTGATATATATTTTTTTCCATCCTTTGAGCTTTAGTTTGTTTGTGTCTGTAAGTCTAAAGGGTATCTCTTGTAGGAGGCATACAGACAAATCATGTTTTTTTTTTTTTTTTTTTAAATCCATTCTGCCACCCTGTCTCTTCATTGGTCCATTTAGCCTATTTACAATCAGCATAATTACGGATAAGTATGAGTTTAGTGCTGTCGTTTTGATGTCTTTTTTGTGTGTATGTTGTTGACAGTTTCTTTTTCCCACTTAATTTTTTGTGCTGAGTAGTTTATCTTTATATATTTCTTTTCCTCTTATTCATTGTGTTGATTTTGTTTTTTGGTGAGTCTTTATTTTTCTTTTATTTTATCTTGATGAGTAGGATTGTTAGACTCCTTTGTGGTTAACTTAATATTTACCCCTATTTTTATAAGTTTAAACCCAACTTTTATTTCTTTATATTGCCTTGACTTCCTGTCCATATGAAAGATCTGTGGCTACATTGTTTAGTCCCCCTTTATTGTTTTAATGTTGTCTTCATTTACAGAATTACATCTCTGTTTCTCTGTTTGAGCATTTTTTAATCTTAATTTATTTTTGTGATTTCCCTATCTGGGTTGGCATCTGGTTGCTCTGTCCTGTGTTCTAGTCTTGGGTTGATATCTGGTATTATTGATTTTCTAACCAGACTACTCCCTTTAGTATTTCTTCTAGTTTTGGTTTCATTTTTACAAATTCCCTAAACTTATGTTTATCTGGAAATGTCCTAATTTCACCTGCATATTTGACAGACAGTTTTGCTGGACATACGATTCTTGGCTGGCATTTTTTTTCCTTCAATGCTTTCTATAAGTCATCCTATTGCCTTCTTGCCTGCATGGTTTATGCCGAGTAGTCTGAGCTTATTCTTATCGCCTCTCCTTTGTAGGTGACTTTTTGTTTATCCCTAGCTGCTCTTAAAATTCTCTCTATAACTTTGGTTTTGACAAGTTTGATTATAATATGTCTTGGTGACTTTATTTTGAGATCTACCTTATGTGGAGTTCTATGAGCGTCTTGGATAGATATATTCTTATTTTTCACGATATCAGGGAAGTTTTCTGGCAAAAAATCATCAACAATTCTCTCTGTATTTTCTGTTATCCCTCCCTATTCTGGTACTCCAATCACTCATAGGTTATTTCTCTTGATAGAGTCCCACATGATTCCTAAGGTTTCTTCAAATATATTGGTGCCAAGTGTTTTAATTTCAGTCTTACTAATTCTGCCTTCCACTTCCTCAGTTCTGCTCCTCTGGCTTTCTATTGAGTTGTCTAATTCTGTAATTTTATTGTTAATATTCTGAATTCCTGACTGCTGTCTCTCTATGGATTCTTGTGGCCTTTTAAATTTTTCATTATGTTGTTGAATAACCTCTTTAATTTCTTCAACTGCTTTATCTATGTGTTCCTTGGTTTGGTCTGTGTATTGCCTGGTCTCCTTCCTGATCTTGTTCCAGATGTCTTGAAGAGTTGTGTATATTAATCTTTTGTATTCTGCAACTGGTAATTCCAGGAAGACACCTTCATCCAGAAGATTCCTTGATTCTTTGTTTTGAGAGCTTGTTGAAGCAATATGGTCTGCTTTTTATGCGATTTTATATTGAGTGTTGTCTCCGAGCCATCTGTAAGTTATTGTATTAGTTTACTTTATGTTTGCTTACTGTATCCTAGCTTCTTGCTTTGTTTTGTTTTGATATGCCCAAATAGGCTGCTTGAGTGAGGTAGCTTGATTATTTTCACCTTTGAAGCTCTAACATCCTGTCACCAGATGGCTAGAGCTGTTACCAGGTATATGAGCCTAAAAGTCCATTCACTTTTCTTGTATGGATTCAGCCCAGGTGTCCAGGTAGTTGGTCATCAAGTGTGTGTTACAGGCTCTGTCCTACAGTCTTAGAGGGGCAGGGGTGATTGGTGTAGGCACAGGTATCTGGTTGCAGCAGGGGGTCACATTCTGAACAAGGCAGGGAGCTGACAAGTGTCCCCTGAGTGTCTGTGAGGAAGGCGTGTCCCTGTTTCATAGGGTGCACAGGTGGATGTCTTCTGCAGCCAGACCATGGGCACCCAATGTTTTTGGTTGTTAGGACTGGGAGGTAGCACTTATCCTTGGACGCCAGTCACAGGTGGCTAGGTGATGTGGGTGGAACCACTAGTCCTTAGGCCCCTGATATGGGTAGGTGAGGACCCTGTTTAACAGGCAAAGTGGTGTCAAAAATAAAAAACCCACCTCTCCATTGCATAGCTGAAACAGTTGCAACCTGCCAACAAGGGCCTATTCTCCTGAAACGGGCCCACACAGGTCTATGCAGGGGTGAAAGGTATTCAAAGTCTATGGGCCGTCTGTGCCTGGACAGAAGCTGCTTCTGTCCTGAGCTTCCCAGCTTCATGCAGCTGGCAGATTATCTTTTCCCCTAGTTGTTAATTTATTCCTTCTCCAAGGCTGGGAGAATGGCTCAAAATGCACAGCAGAATCTATCTCAGGCCCAGGGAAATTGACAGCTTCTGAAGCCCGCTTGGGGGCTGAGGCATGGTAAAATAAACAAAAATGCTTAGCTTTTGCCGAGAGTGCTGTTCTTCTCTGGTTCAGGACATGTGAGTAGGCTGTGTGGCTTGCTGACTCTCCCTGAGGTAACTATGTCCAGAATGCTACTGCCAGCCCTGCCGCGGTCACTCCAGGGGATCGTGCCTGAGGGTTCCCACTGAGTCAGGTCTGACAACTCCTTGCCACTTCTGAACCACCTCTCACTCCCCTGCCATTCATTCCATTTTCTAGCTTTGCCTTTGATATCCAGGGCTCCTAGCTTGTCATATATAGAATCGTTTCACTTGTTTTTTTTGGGCCTTTGTTGTAAGAAGGATCACTGGAAGCATCTGACTACTCCGCCATCTTGGCCCTGTCTCCCTTCCACATTTCATCACAATACTTTGCCTTCTTGAGCCACCCTTCGAAATCTTCTGTTCAGCTTTTTTCTTCATCATTTCTTCTGTTTGCTTTAGCTACTTAAATTTCAAGAACAAGTTTCAGAGTCTCTTCTGACATTCACTTTGGTCTTTTCTTTTTTTCCTGTTTTCTTAATGAAATTTTGCTTTCTGCATGTATGCAATGTGATGGATCACATTTTGTGTGGACTTTCTTGCCAAGGTCTTGTAACTCCTACCCACATGATTGGGAAGGACTGTGTGATAGAGTAATTGTGGTCCACCAATGGGATTGGTCAGTTTTGCCATCCCTCTGGGTTTGAGATGAACCACCCAAGAGGTGGAAGGAGGAGATACCATCACCACCAAGGAAGACCATCCAGGAGCCAGCACATCCTTTGGACCTGGGATTCCTGCACTGAGAAGCTTCTGAAAGAAGGAGACTGAGAGAGAGTAAGCTGCAACCCTGAATACAGTTAGAAGTGGTGGTAGCAGAGACCTGGCAGCAGAAGACAGGGTGGTGGAAGACAGTGTGGTGGGCTTCCAAGCCCATGGGGAGAGAAAGCTCACTGCCGGGGAGAGACGTTCCTGCCAGCATGGCCGGGAAAAGGCTGTCCTGATAGAAGAACTGTATCCTGAGTGTTCCTGAGCCTAAATTGTAACCCTAATAAACCCCATAATGGTGAGTATTGTCTGTGAGTTCAGTGTGGCTGTTGCAATGAATTATCAAACCCAGCAGATAAGTAGAGAGTGCTGTGGGAAGGGTGGTTGGTGTCAGAATTGGTAAAGATGTTGGAGGAAGGACGCATGTCTGACCTCCGCCTCACAGAAATCAGCCTTGGGTTGTTGTTCTTGATTCTCCCTCTCCCTTGTGAAGTTAGAGGAGGTCAGGTACCACCCACAAGCCATTTTTACAATGTATGATGTCCTTGATATCACCCCATAACCCATCTGGTTTCGGTCATTAGTGTTCAATGAATCAAATCTATTCTTGAGATGATCTCTAAATTCAGATGGGATATACTCCAGGTTGTACTTTGTCTCTTGTGAACTTGTTTTAATTTTCTTCAGCTTTGAGTTGAACTTGCATATGAGCAACTGGTCTGTTCTGCAGTAGGCCCCTGGCTGATTCTATTGAATATGTGTATTCCATTCAGCAAGGTCCAAGTGTATAGGCACCATTTACGTTGTTGAAAAAAGGTATTTGTGAGGAATAAGTCATCGGTCTTGCAAAATTCTATCATGAGATCTCTGGCGTCATTTTCATCACCAAGACCATATTTTCCAACTACTGATCCTTCTTCTTTTATGCCTACTTTCACATTTCATTCATATAAGTATAACATGCTTATACTTATTATATATTCCTTTGTAGCTTCAGTCACTTCCCCTCTGCCTGAAGTATTCTCCTAAGAAACATTACTGATTATGCCAGTCCCCTGTTTTAAGACTTCTGTAGGGTAACACAGGATTAAATCTTAGCTTGGTCAGAAAAGCTCCTCATAATGCAGTCCATGTCTTGCTGTTACGCCACAGGGAATCAATGCTCCTGATATGTTAAATTTTTCACTGTTACTTGGACACATCAATACTTTACTTTTTTTTTTTTTTTTAATATTGCACTTTGTATCCTGCAATTTGGGTCACCAATTTTTACCTAGCTTTTCTAGATTTAATATTAAAACCTAATTCAAATAGCACACCTTCTGGAAAGTCTTCTCTGGCTATGTTAGCCCTGTCCACAACATCTCTCCTTTGAAATCTTATAGCACTTACAAGTCTCTATGTTGATTTGGTTTGTCTATCTATTAATCTATCGTCATTTATCTGTTTAATCTGTATAATCTCCTGTTTCACTAAAGTGATTCTAATCTTCTTGGTCAAGGTTTTGGGTCTCTCAAATACACTTAAAAAAAAAATACATAACATCTAACAAGCATTCCATACCCTGTACATATTTTCAGTGCATATTTTTGTTGATGATGGTATTGCAGAGGTTATTTTTCAACAATGGTATTCAAAGGAATGGTTTTACATACAGAGACTAAATGGCTACAACCCTGAATGGAGAAACTATAACCAGCTATTTCATAAAGTATTTTGTTATTTATTGCTGCTTTAGGAACATTTTCTCCCCCATCAACCATCCCAACAGAGTTCTGCAGGCACGGTGGAACCTGGGAAAATGGCAGATGTATTTGTACAGAAGAATGGAAAGGTCTGAGATGTACAATCAGTAAGTCACTTGGAATAATACCAGAGTGTGAGGTTTGGGTGACTCTTGTGTTAATAATGTCAGAAGTAAAGTTTCTGGAAGCCTCCGTAAACAATTACAGGAACAATAGCCATAATGGTAATAACTTAAAAATATGTCGATCAGTTCCATAAATACATTTTATTGATTTTTATTGAATTACTGAGTTGCCTTCCTGGGCTATAAACCTGGACATTCAATACACCAAGTCTGTCTCCAAATACCAAGCTTCTCTGTAAACCCACAGTTGCATTTTTTTTTTTTCTGGCTGCAGTGCCTACATGAGATGAATCCGATAGGTCCTTTCAGTTAGTGATATGACATGTTATCCCAATTCAAACATCAAAATTTTAACATATTTAACTTTTCTGAAATCAAGATCTAGCTTCTTATCAAAGTGTATATACTTACATAAGTTTTTGTCTTTATTTGTGTTTTTTCCCTTTTTCCTTGAAAAAACAAAAAAGCCAATGCCATCATTGTGACACCATGGGGTTTCCAAGGCTGTAAAGCTCTGTGGAAGCAGACTGCCACATCTTTCTACCATGGAGCCACTGAGGGTTTCTAACCGCTGACCTTTCGGTTAGCAGTTAATTGCTTTAACTACTGCGCTACCAGGGCTCCTTTTTCCTTGAAAAGTTGTTACTAACTCTGTGGTTTGACTTTAATCAATGGTGTCTTAGAATCAAAATTCAAAGCCACTTATTGATCTGAAGTGTGCTTCCCAACACTGAAGCCCCACTCCTTTCATTTCAGGCGCTCCTAGTAGTGGGCACATCACAGGCACCCAATGACTTCAGTTTTTTCTTTGAACCACATTCTCATGATGCCCCTTGCCACTCCAAGATCTTTAATTCTCAAGATCCCAAATAATCCTTGGATGATGAGCTAGTGCTCAGGTCCCACCTCTATCCAGTTATATATTATGCTTTTTTTTTTTTTTCCTTTCTAACCTGTTGTCTAACCTACTAAAAAAAAAAAATCTCTAATCTCAGTTATCTTAACTAGATAGGAAAGTATGAAAGTCCTGGCAGTCCACTGGGTTACATAGACCTTCTATCACTTTTTAAATTACACTAGGTAGATTCTGAACTTTTAACTTTGATCTGGTTTCAAATTTGAAAAGGAAAAGTACACTTAAAATGAATTTTTTTTTTCCTTTCCATTACAGTTAATTTCTGTGAAGAAAGCGAGTATGAGAATTTAACTTTTCCAAAAATTCCAGCAGGAAAATATGGATCTTCTACACAAACATGTGAAATGGGCACTCTGAATGGTATGGGTTTTACAAACACCTCTGTTTAGGCATGAGAATCTATGCTGGGTTAGACCTATGATTCCTCCAACTAGTATCAGGTCCCAAGTATCAAGGAAGCTTTTGTGGAAGAGCTTGACTACTTTTCACGATGCCAGTGTTCAAAATTTAGGGCAGTACCTCACATAATCTTACTTTTCTTCAGAGCTTTAAAATGGATTAGTCACTTATAAATTCCTCTAAATCCTTCTTGGATTGGCTTGATTTTGAGCTTATTCTATCTCTTGCTCTTTGAGTTGTATAACTTGTCCAAGTTTTTTAGTTAGTCTAGATAATAAACTCACATTATATCCACCCTCAGGCTTCATCTTCCCACCTAGGGATGGACAGATAAGTCTGCCCACACAGGGTAGTTCTTCATCTCCTTGGTCATTTTAGATGTCGATTTTGGAAGCATCTTCATACTTTTCTTGACAAAAGAAAATGTCATGTCTTCAGCATAACAATTTAGACGTTACATAAAGGTATTCCAAGAATACAGTAGCAAATAATATTTCCTATTTCTAATGTGCTCTCTTATGATACCCAGGATTTTGATGGCTTCTTTGATTTCTTTTGTTTTTTTTATTTCAGTGCTACAGTGGGCAATATTTTCCAGGAGTAGCCTTTAGAAACATATAGATCCCTTTCCTGACAA
The DNA here is from genome assembly GCF_024166365.1 of Elephas maximus indicus. NCBI lineage: Eukaryota > Metazoa > Chordata > Mammalia > Proboscidea > Elephantidae > Elephas > Elephas maximus. The sequence continues at coordinate 71,456,401 of NC_064836.1, forward strand.
TTAGAGCCCATTATAACACATCACTTTCCCTAAATGTTTTACCTGGCCTTTGCTTTAGTCTGCCCAATCCCTCACCTTTCACATCTACCTGCAGGTATCCCCTGTTTCCTGTAGAACTGGATACCTCAAAAACACAGCCAATTCTATATAAGTTATGAAAATGCTTGGTAAAGCCACTGTCAGTAATGACCTTGGGGAGAATTTCACATTTTATTTAGATGTTCATTTTATGTGCATGCCAAGAGCTCTTTGAAGGGCTAAATAAATTATAGATACTGCTCTTTCCTATGTACTTATTTACCTTATTTATCTAAGGGGTTATGGAGATATGCTTTCCATTTGCTCATGATTGTACCCTTTACATAGGTTCTTTCAATCTCTTGATTGAAGCTCAGGAGGTAAAAGGGGGGCTCCAACTGTATTGTCCATTATTTCTTACACTGGATGGTGTGTCCATAGGTACCAATTTGTGTGTTATATATTTCACAGTAGCGTATAAAATAGATACAGCTTACAAAAAGTAACTATTTACTACTGAATCAAGAACAGCAAAAATATCAGAAACTTATCCATCAAGACTGCTGTACTTGTTTGATATGTATCACTTGTGGGGATAAGAGAATCACAATGTTTCCTTTAGTTATTTATTTTCTGAGCTACTATTATAAAAAATATGTTTATTATATTTACCTTTGAATTTCAGATTGAGCCCATAATATAATTTCCAAGGTAGAGATTCCAATTGTGGGCAACTTTTACTTTTATGTTACTTTTAATTCCCAAATTTTGCATAACAAATGACCATATACTCTTAAGTCATTTTGAGCAGGTAGAGTCATACTTGTAGATAATATAGAAGAAGTGATGCATTTGAAATATGGCCACTTAAAATTATTTATTTCATATATTACTTATGTCTGAAGATTTATTATGTCACGGAGTACAGGTGGAGCAATCACATAAGTTAGCATGACTCAAACCTTCTACTTTAAGTGGTAAACATTACCTCTAATACCAGTGTTTCCAGTTGTTGTTGCCTCAAGAAGCAGGTGATCCAAAGCTGGTCTGAGGAAAGTTCGTCTTCTGGTCAAGTGCCTCTCTCGTGACAGCTGGAAGTGATTTTAATCTGTTGGCCACTCTTCAGCATTAGCCATATGTGGACATTGGGCCAGGGAGACTCAGGTGATTGATTCAACAAGCATCTGCTGAGAACCAACCAAATATCTAAGAGGTTCTGCAATTCGATAGAAGTCTATGCCTTTCAGGTGTTACCCAAATTTAGACAAAGAAGGAAAGATCAACATATAATTCAATATCTACTAGGAATTTTTCATACTGTTTCTCTCAGCATAGTATTTCTCCATCACATTCAGTTCAAAACCATTATGTCCCTCTTATTGGAAGGCAAACCTTCCTTTCACACACCAAAGGAAGGGAAGAGGTCCACTGGTCTTTTGAATTCTTGATTAAAAAAAAAAATCAAGGCAAGTATTATACACCTAAAATATTTGCAGTAATTGTGTGTTATCAAACCACCCCAAACTTAGTGACTTAAAACAATAATAATTCAGATTACTCACAGCTCTGTGAGTTAACTGTGGCAGCAGGGCTTTGCTAAGAGGTCCAAAATGACCTCACTCACAAGTCTGGGGCATTGGTGCTGCTGGTGGCTGGAGTGCCTCGGTTCTCCTCCACATGGTCTCTCATCCTGCAGTGGTTTCAACCTACTTTTTTACACAGAGATTTCAGGACACTGTTCCAAGAGGCTAAGACTGAAGTTTCAGGGCATCTTGAGACCTATGGTCTGGAATTCACAAAAACGTAATTTCTTCCACATTCTATTGGTCAAAGCAAGTCACAAGGGCAGCCCAGATTCAGGGAGTGGAGAAGTAGGTTCTACCTCTTCACGAGAGGAGCAGCAAAGACCCATTACAAAGGGACATGTGTACAGGAACTGGTGAATGCTATGGCCATCTTAGCAAACACTTCTTTTTTTCATCTTTTTATTATAGCAGGATCTCCAAAGGCAACCCGGCTCTGCAACCTCACTGTAGCTGGAGAGATAAAATTAGAACCTGCGAGAACAGGAAATTGTAATGAAAACCTGGAAACATTGGAAAGTCAGGTAAGCCTGCCATGTGGCCCATAAGATGGGCAACTGGAAAAAGTTCAGACTCTGTGTGAAGTTGCCGTTCTTCATATAATTTAGGGTCAAATCAATGCCTCTAAGACCCTCAAATCAGAAATAACAAAAACTAGTTACTAAAACCATTTTTATTTGTTTAACATGGACATCTGTTTGTGGAAAAGGATAGTTGGGCTTGCTGGTTTTATTTCACCAAATGATATAATCCATAAAAAAATTTTTTTTTTTTAATAGCACATTATAAATGGTCACATCTTTGTAGACTATCAAAATCTGGACTGAAAATGGATCCCAGTTGTCTCGGTTTCTTAGTGATGCTCTCACAGAAATACCACCAGTGGGTGGCTTTAAACAACAGAAATGTGTTTTCTCACAGTTTTGGAGGCTAGAAGTGTGAATTTGGGGTACAGGCTGTAGGGGAAGGCTTTCTCTGTCGGCTCTGGGGGAAAATCCTTGTCTCTTTTTGAGCTTCTTTTCCTCAGTTCCTTGGTGATCTCCACATGGTATTAATCTTTCTCCATTTGTGCTTCCTTGCTTCTGTGCCTAAACTGCTCTTTCTATATATTGAAAGTGATTGACGTAAGGCACACCCTACTCTGATATGGTCCATTAACATAACAAAGAAAACCTTGTTCCGTAATGAGATTACATCCATAAGTATGTTGTTGTGTGCCATCGAGTCCATTCCGACTCCATGTGACAGAGTAAAACTGTCCTCAGAGCACCGGTGTGTTTGAACCACTGACCTTTTGGTTTCCAGCCATTGTACCACCACAGCTCCTTTCCACAAGTATAGGGGTTAGGATCTACAACATATATTTTTGAGGGACGTAATTCAATCCATAGAACCTGTCATTTGAGACTAAGAGGAAGGTCTTGCAATGGTATACTGTATCAGATTGAAGAAAGAAAAAAAAAAACTCTGACCAAATAATCTTTGAGAAAGGAAACTCTAGACCCTGGCGCTGGGCTCAGGGCTGAGTAAGTGAGATAAGAAGTACATCTGACTAGATTTTTTCCATCCAGATTAAATTATTTTGACTAAGGATGTACTGAAATGCAGATGCATGGAAGTGCTAACATTTGGGGCCAACCATGGGGAGGAAGAGGAAACTCACCTTTAAGTAGGTCCTTGTGTGTGCTCTGGTGGGGCAGTGGTTAAGAGCTTGGTTCCTAACCAAAAGATCAGCAGCTCGAACCCACCAGCAGCTGATTGGAAACCCTGTGGGGCAGTTCTACCCTGTCCCATGTGGTCCCTATGAGTTGGAAAGGACTTGACGGCAACAGGTTCGTTTCTTGTGTGTCTATGTCCTGGGCAAGTTACATATGTTATCTCATTTAATCTTCATAAAATCTGTGAGTTAGATGTTATTCCCATATTGTAGATAATTACAGCTAATAACATTACCAGTTATTGAGCACTTATGTTCCCACCGAGTCAATTCCAACTCACAGCGACTATAAAGAACAGAGTTGGATTGCCCCATAGGGTTTCCAAGACTGTAGTCTTTACAGAAGCAGATTGGCACATTGTTGTCCTGCAGAGTGGCTGGTGGGTTCGAACTGCTGACTTTTTGATTAGCAGCTGAGTGCTTAACCACTGCACCACCAGGGTAAGCATGCCAAACACTCTGCAGAGCATTTTATGTATGTTATTGTTAATTATTTATTGTTTTCTCAAGGTCCCTGGGTGGCCCAAATGGTTTGTTCTCAGCTGCTAATTGAAAGATTGGCACTTTGAATCCACCCAATGGTGCTTCAGGAGGTCTGGCAATCTGCTTTCCTAAAGATTACAACCAAGAAAGCCCTGTGGAGCCCAGTTTACTTTGTAACACATGGGGTCACCATGAGTCAGAATAAAGCTAGACAGTAACAGGTTTATAAAAATGATTTTATCATATTTAATTTTTATAACCATATACCTGTACTTGTACCCATTGCTGCCAAAGAATTGGTAGAGCTCTCTGGTCTGTCTTAAGGTAGCCCCTTGTTGACAGACTAAGCCTAGGAAGACAAGTTCTAAAGTATCCAGTTACACTCTGTCTCACATGGCCACCCTGGGACCAGGAGTTAACAAAAACCACTCCATCTAGTAACTCAAGTTGTTGTTGTGAGTTGCTATCGAGTCAATTCTGACTCATGGTGGCCCTGCGTGTTCCAGAGTAGAAGTGCTCCACGGGATTTTCTTGGCTGTAGTCTTTATGGATGCAGACCACACGATCTTTCTTCCATAGCAGTGCTGTGTGGATTCAAACCGCAAACCTTTCTGTTGGTAGTCGAGCACAAACCATACCATCCAGGGACCTTTACTATCACAATGTATCTATTTTGTAGATAAGGAAACTGTGGCACAGAGAGCTTGAGTGCTTTGCCCAGCGAACCACAGCCAGGAAGTGTTGGGGCTGCCCTTGATTTCAAAGTCTGTGCACTTGTCAGCATACCACACTGGCTGCCTCATGACAGATGGTGATGGGGAGTGGCAGCCAACCAGATGGGCTGGGGAAAGACAGCAGATTCCGGAGTCGGACAAGCCACTTTTAGCTCTACCACTTCTGAGCTGTGTGAACTTTGGATAAAGTCCTCAGCCATTCTGAGCCTTTCTCGGGTGTAAAATGGGCACGAGAGAGCTCAGCTTGTAGTGTTGTGTTGTGTATTAAATGTGAAAACACCTACAGAGCATCAGGCACCGAGCACATAGCAGGTAACTGGCTATCGAATGACAGAGTTCTCTTTGTCTGTCTACGGATCGGATACTGTTTCTGACTCTTCCCCAAGTATGAATAGCCTGTGACCTTAGTTCAATTTTTGAAAAACTCTGCCATCTAGTGAGAAATAAGCCACACCCATGTTTACATCCAGCTCCTCTGATGATGCAAAGTAGCGTGTTTTAACCTCACGACACAGAGCCATGGGGCCAAATGGTACCTGAAAGGTTGTCTCGGCCAGTGCTTCCCAAAATATCTGTGCTGAAAACCCGATTTTTAAAATTTCCAATACATTGCAGGCCAATAATTTTGTAAAATACAATAAAAATAAATTGTAGGAAAATGAAAGGAAAAAAGATCTATAAAATATAAAACCAATTTTTAAAGTATTAGATTCTGTAGTATAAAACTACTATGTCAGATTGTTATATGAACGCCCAAAGCACTAGCAACAAAAGAGAAAATAGATAAATTGGACTTCATTAAAATAAAATTTTAAAAAATTTTGTTCAATAAAAGACTTTAATAATGAAGTGAAGAGATAACCTACAGACTGGGAGAAATTTTGGGGGAGCCATATATTGGATAAGGGTTTAATATCCAGAGATGTATAAAGAACTCATACAACTTAACAACAAAAAGGCAAACAACCCAATCAAAAAATGGGCAAAAGACTTAAATAGACATTTTGCCAAAGATGATATACAAGTGGCCAACAAGCACATGAAAAGATGCTCAATATCATTAGCCATTAAAAAAAAGCCATTAGGGACATGCAAATCAAACCACAATGAGATGCCACTTCACCCCCAATAGGATGGCTAAGATAAAAAGAAAACAAAACAAAACCCTGAAAACAACAAGTGCAGCTGAGGAGGTGGAGAAATTAGAACTTTTATCCATTGCAAGTGGGAATGTAAAGTGGTAGAACTACTATGGAAAATAGTTCTGCGGTTCCTCAAAAGTTAAACATAGGGCTACCACATAGCCCTGCAATTCCACTCCTAGCTATATACCCAAGGGACTTGAAAGCAGCGACATAAACAGACACATGTACACCAACGTCCATTGCAGCACTATTCACAAGAGCCAAAAGGTGGGAACAACCTAAATGTCCAACAATAGATGAATGGATACACAAAATGTAGTGTGTATACACACACACACACACACAATGGAATAATACCCAGCTATAAAGAAAAATGAAGTCCTGATACATGCTACCACATGGATGAACTTTGAAAACATTATTCTGAATAAAGTAAGTCAATCACACTTATATTATCTCACTTATATGAAATATCTAGAACAGGCAAATTTATAGAGATGAAAGTTCATTAGTGGTTATTGTCTTAGCCATCTAGTGCTGCTATAACAGAAATACCACAAGTGGATGGCTTTAACAAAGAGAAATTTATTTTCTCACAGTCTAGTAGGCTACAAGTCCAAACTCAGGGCGTTGCCTCAAGGGGAAGGCCTTCTCTCTCGGTCAGCTCTGGAGGAAGGGCCTTGTCATCAGTCTTCACTTGGTCTGGGAGCATCTCCGTGCAGGAGCCTCAGGACCAAAGGACGTGCTCTGCTCCCAGCGCTGCTTGCTTGGTGGTATGAGGTTCCCCTGTCTCTCTGCTTGCTTCTCTCTTTTATATCTCAAAAGAGATTGGGTTAAGATACTACCTAATCTTGTAGACATCATAGTGATAGGATTTATAACACAAAGGGAAATCACATCAGATGATAAAATTGTAGACAAACATACAGTCATACAAGGGAATTATGACTTAGCCAAGTTGACAAATATTTTGAGGGGACACAATTTAATCCATGACAGTTAATATGGGTGGAAAGAAGGGGAAAGGGAGGAGTCATTATTTAGGAAGCATTAAGTTTCTGGTTACAGCGTTGGAAAATCTGCCAGCGGATATTGGTGATGGTTGTATAACATGGTTAATATAATCGATATCACTAAATTGTACATGTGAAAAAATGCTAAATTGGCAAATGTCATGTTATATCTATTTTGGCAACAATAAAAAAAGATTTACTAATAAAAATTCCTTTTCTTTCTGCAAAAAATAAAAATGCTGTATGAGTTTCTGAACACTTACTCTCAGTTTTTGTGCTTATCTCTCGCTGGTCTTAAAACCAACAGTGCACTGACGTTTGTCCGTGGACCACACTTTGAGTAGTGCTGGCCTAGCTAAAACAGGCTATTTAGTTAATTACTCTGGGCGGGCTGGGAAAACCACTGGCCTGCATGTACTTTCTCCTTTACAAAAGGAAAGACACAAACATGAAAAACTGCGTGGATGTGATATTCAGGAGATGGAGGCCCAGGTAAGTTCCAGCTTGTTCATTTGCAGTTGCTTGCAAAGTGTTTAGACATAGTTGTATAAAGCAAGGGCTCTTTTTGCTTGTTTTTTTAAACAGATAAACAACATCCCAGAGCAAGCAGAGCTGATTTCTGCTGAAGCCCAGATTTTAACATCTAACGCTAGTAAATTAACTGCAGATAACATCACTTCTGCTGCTAACGTGGTTGGACAGATCTTCAACATAGGTGATAGAAACACATCTGAGGTAACACTCAAGACTTAAAGAAAAAAAAGAAAAGAAAGAGATCCCAAACTCCAACCTTTACTGTGATACAGAATCAGGAATGGTTTCGGTTGCTTAAAATTGTTTTTGATTAGTACTCTTTCTGAGAGATTCCCAGAGAGAAAACAGAAGGGCTCCTTGTTCAGATATTCACCTTTGGGATAGGCACGATGAACAGCATCCTATTAAATTTTCCAGAAAGCCCTGGAACAAACAAGTCTGTTTCCCTTTATTAGTAAGTTTACCAAGTACATCTGACCTCATCAATTCTATTCTATTCCGAGTAACTAGCGTTCCAAGGAACTCACTTTGGAAGATGCTATCTTAAACTGTGATCCCTTTCTACTAAGTATATTTACATTTTCGTCTGAGCTTTGAGAAAACTTTAAACCTAGTTTACATTTCAGGTAACCTACTAAATTCTGGCACCTGAAAATAAGGACAATAGTCAACATTTACCAATGGCGCTGGTTGGGCATTGGTCAAGTATGGCTATAAACCACCAGTACAGACTGACCCTATGTCTACCAGCTGAATATCAGCATGGTCTGAAAATATCAGCTCCTTTCTTTCAGTCCTGTTAAATGTCTTGTCTCAAAAAGATTTTGTTATCCCAGGTCCTTTGGAAAGTAGATAGGATTCAAATCATAAGACAGGTGAAATGAAATTGAAAGAGAAGAGTATCGACCACCAAATGTGGAATCTGTGGAAGGATTAGCCAGTAAAGACAGGGGGCAGTTAAACAGTAACAAAGATGAAGAGCTCACCACTCTGGTGTACTCGGATTTTTTTGGTTGTAAGAAAAGCTAGAAAGAGTTTTCTTAAGTAATAACAGTATGCTAGTTATCACAGGCTGTAACATTTTAACAATTGGAGCTCTCGCGTTCCTCTTCTTTTGTTTCTGCCTTTATATCCAAATGTTTGCTTTTGTGCTTTGAGGGGTGGGGGAGTATCCTGTCAAAGGCTCTGCTAGGAGGTCAGGTTCGAAGACCTATGTATCCTAACTGATCACCTCAATTTGTATTTTTCACTTTGCCTTCTCTTGATTCTCTCTGCCACCTTACATAGACCAACAACTGAGCATTTAATTCTGAAAAATACTTGCTCCCAGATTACCACATTAGCAGTGCTACTTACTACCACAATAACTCGGTGACGGTGGTGGTTTCGACGTATGATATGTGTCTTCTGTGACTACTGGTGCTTTCTCCTTAACAGGCAAAAAGAACTGCTGTAACAACAGTGAGTCAGCTTCTAGACGCCAGTGAAGAGGTTTTTCAAAGAGCTGCTGATATCGATAAGAATAATACCTTTAAAACGTAAGTACGATTTGGAAGGAAAACTTGGCAAAGTACTGTTTATTTTCCTATGTTAAAGCATTAACGGAGGTGTCTGTATCTCTCACATGGACGTACTGACTGATTCCTCTGGAATGCAGATGAAAGCCTTGGCTTGTCACCTACTCTTCTGTTACTGAAGTCCCTAGGTGGCAGAAAAGGTTTGTGCTCGACTGCTAGCCTAAAGGTTGGCAGCTTGAACCTACTTAGTGGTACTTTGGAAGAAATGCCTGGTGATCTTATGTAAAGATTACAGCCAAGATTACAGCTATGGAACGCTTCTACCCTGTAAGACATAAGGTCATCCTGAGTTGACTGACAACCACAACAACTTGAGTTACTAGATGGAGTGATTTTTTTAACTCCTGGTTTCAGGGTGGCTGCCTGAGATAGAGAATAACTGGGATATTTAGATTAGAATTTGTCTTTCTAGACTCAGTCTGAGAACAAGGGGCGTCCTTGAGGCCGAGCAGGGAGCTCTTCCAACCTCTTTCTCAATGTACAGAGAGCAGCATAACATTGCAGGACACTTGTCAGCCCCCTACCCACACCTCAGCCATCTCTTTCCAAGGCTCTGCTTTATTTTGATTAAGCTTTCTTCAGCTTCCCTAAGGCTATATTGAAAAAAAAAAATTATTTTCTGAATTTTTTTGGTTCTATGTTTACACTAAAACTCATGTTCTTTATTCATAGAGGCCCTTCACTGGGATTACTTTTTTTCTTTTTAAACTTATATACAGTTTTCTAAACTCTTCTAAAATTTAAGTAAATATGCATGCTCATTATATAAAAATAAGAAAATATATAGATGAGAAGAGAAATTTTAAACTCTTACCCTTAATAACCTAGTGGTATCTTTTCTTCCAGGTTTTCCCCTCTGTTTGTGTTTGTAAATATAAATATGTATTATGTTGATTTATAACTTGTTTTTGTGCCTTATAAGCATCGTTTTATATGATGTACATGTACATCTACGTCATTATTTTAAATTACTGCATAATAGCAGTGAACTTTTATTTAACCAATTTCCTGTTGAACGTTTAGATTGATTCAACTTTTTTAGTGTTGTGAGCAGTCAACATTGTTGTACATAATCTTTTTTTCTGCTTAGACAAAGCTTTCATTTGCTTTACCCATTATTTCCTTAAGGGAAATTCCTAGAAGTGTTTTTCTGGTTTTCTAATTATTACAGCAAGTATCTATTTGGTGGTGAGCACTCAAAATAGAGAAAGCACACTCTAGAGAAACATTCAGAAGATTACAATTCTGAGAGATGGTGGTAGAGGTCGTGTAAACATTTGAACTGGTATATTTCATGACTTAAAATTTTAATAGGAGTCTAGACCCTTCTTCACTAGAGATGTGAATATCTCACATTTGTCTTAAAATAGGAGAAGGAAGTAGCTGTGAGGTCCAGAGTCTATGTTCAGTGAACATGGAGGCCCAGAGCTACTGTGGCCTAGAGGTGCTGTGTTTGCAAAGTCTTGCTAGAAGAAAAGGGGAAGATGGATGTTTTTTATAAGAAAGCTGAGAAAAGACAAGTTGTGAGGTTTGGCTGATAAAGTCACAGATCATCATTTGGATGGGAACGCTGTCCTACCGATGAGCAATTATGAATTTTTACTGATGGCAAGAGTAATTCTGTGTGATTTCTGTGTAATACTCAAATGGCTTCAAAGTAAGAGGTTGGAGGATAAATAAAAATATTAAGTGTAGAACCCATTGTAATATGAAATAATGTGTTATTAGTTGCTGTCAAGTCAATTCTGACTCATGATAATCCCTTACGTGCAGAGTAGAATTGCTCCATAGGATTTTGGAGGCTATGACTTTTTTGGAAGCAGATTGCCAGGCCTGTCTTCTGATACACCTCTGCCTGGGTTTGAACCGCCAACCCTTTGGCTGGCTGTAAAAATGGCACTGTGGCATCTGACCTCCTCGTCTAACTTCACAAGGGAAGAGAGTCACCATCAACAATATCAGCCCAAGGCTGATTCCTAAGAGGTGGAGGTCAAACATTCCTTCTCTCTCCAACCTTTTACCAATTCTGCAACAGAGGTCATTTCTCACCCTTCACTCTCCTCAGAGAAGGAAATGAATTGTTTCTTGGGGCAACTGTTTCTCTCCAAACTCCATCTGCTAAATCTAGGCTTATGAGCAAGGTCTCCTGACAGACACCAGGCCTTAGTCATCCATGTAGCTTTGGCTTTTCCGTCTTTTAATCAGAGTTTCCACTTTGTGTCCCTGAGCTACTAAACTCCCTTTCTACACTTGTAGGGAGAAGTGGAGAAGGTGAGAACAAACCCATTCCAGCTTCAGTCACCTCAAGTGGTCATAGCAAAGTTCTCTCAACTAGGTTCTCTGTGTTTAAATCGGGAGGAGGCAGAACGTTGAAATGGCCAGAGCTCTGGAACCAAGGGAAGGGGTTTTGCTGGCGAGGGCACCTTAATACAATCAGTGAGTCTAGGACTTCATTTCTCCATTTTGAATAGCCATTGACCAGTAAAAGCTGAGCCCTTCAAAATGTTGCAGTCACACTTAGGCTCATAATTGTCCTTGTTTACCTAGCTTTGGTAATGTAAAACTGCCTCCCTAACACTGACCACCTCATACATTTACATTTCACATTTCTGGTGGTATTTCTGTTCCAGGAAGCTTTCTTTGGTTACAAGAGAGCCACTAAAATTATCTCAACCAAATAGTGATTTATTGTAAGGAGGCCTATGGGATCTCATGGGAACCCAAGAACAGGCATATAATACAGCTGGGCCCTATGGACACTGGAATAGGGAGGTGACAGTGAATTCAAGGTCCCTGTGGAGATCTCAGGGGCCCTGGTGGTGCAGTGGTTAAGCATCCATTTGCTAACCAAAAGATAGGCGGTTTGAGTCCACCAGCAGCTCCTTGGAAACACTATCGGGCAGTTCTACTCTGTCCTACAAGGTTGCTATGAGTTGGAATCCATTTGATGGCAACGGGTAGACACCTCATTTGAGGAGATTGTGGGTCTTTCCAGTGAAATAATATAATGGTTAGAGCCACAGCCTGTGGAGTCAGACAGGCCTCGGTTCAAATCCTAGCTTTGTCATTTAGTAGCTACCTAATTTTGGTCAAACTATTTAATCTCTCTGAGCCTCAGATTCTTTAATGTAAAATGAGGAAGTATTGGGATTTACCTCAGGAGGATTCTTGTGAGGCTCAAATAAAATAATATGTATAAATCACTAGCGTAACACCCAGCTTACCTAAGGAGGTATTGCTTAGCTATGGTCTTTATAATTAACATGATTCAAAATCATATGTCTCCTCTTATCTTTTCTGCTCTCTCATAATTTAACCCTGTCATGCTACAACAACCTCTCTGGCCTTCTATAAACCATAACTTTCCTGATATAATTCCTACACCAGCTGGGAAATTCTTCCCAGAGTGAAAGGCTCTGATTGCTTCTTCTAGTCATTTGTACCAGGTTGATGGCCAGACTCTGGATTGGCTACCCTTGGGTCAGGTGCCCTTCTCTAATCCAATTAATAATGGCAAGAGGAAAGAAGAACCATATGGTAGAAAAAAAGCCTTAGAAGACACTGTGGGTAGAGCAGCCCTTTAAAAGTGGTTTTAAAACATGGGACATGCCCCCATGTATCTAGCAGATCTTTCCCTTTAGCCTGCAAATACTCCTGAGGAGCTCTTCCTGGTGTCCTCAGTGTTCTACAGGGTACCAACAACTTAGTAGGTGCTCAATAGGTATTTTTTTGTGAAATGAATGCATGAATGATGGTTTTATTATGTATGCCTTCTCTTCAAAGCAGCCCTAGTGTGTGACTGTTAAGTGGGAACTGTTGTTGACAGTTGCCACTGAGTTAGCTCTGAGTCATACCAACCTGATGTATAACAGAATGAAAATAGCCTAGTCTGACTTCCTGAAAACTCAGAAAAAGGTGCTATGAAAGGAAAACTTATGAAAGAGAACTACTTGAGTATATCATGATGTATGGCTATTACATTTTCTTTATAAGGCAATTCTTAATTACTTTCTCTTTTTTATCTCACTTGGAGAAGGAAAATATATTTTAGTAGGAAAATAAGGAATTGGAATACAGAACAACTACATTTTAACGAAATAATTTCATTTCTGGGAAAACTAGACTGAACCAGTTATCTTAGACACAGAGGTTTTGTTTTGCCAAGAACAGAAATAGGGCACAGATTTCTTATAGGAAACAAAAAAGAAATAAGGTCTTATTTCTTTTTTTTGGAGAACACCGAATTGATGGTTTCCCACTGTTCCCTCCCAGCTTTCATCTAATCTGTCTTTGAATTTAGCCAAAGTAGGAAAGAAAATTGTGAAAACCTGCACTGCTAGTAGCCAAAGCTCTGTTCTTCTGTGGTTCCATTTGAAATGCAGCCTCAGAAGTCAACTTACAAAGAGATGTTGTACTGGTTTCCAAGGCTGCCATAACAAATTATCACAAAGTGGGTGGCTTAAAACCACAGAAGTTTATTCTTTCACAGTTCTGGAGACCAGAAGTCCAAAATCAAGGTGTCAGCAGGATCGTTTCTCTCTGAAGGCTCTAAGGGAAGATGCAGAGCCTCAGGCATCCCTTGGCTTGACGCAGCGTAACGCTCTCCTCTGATTTGTCTTCCCATGGCTCTCTTTCCCTCTGTCTGCCTCTGCCTCTTCTGTTTTCAAAAGGACACCAGGCATATTGGATTAGGGCCCACCCTACTCCAGTGGGGCCTCATGTTAACTAATTATATCTGAAAAGACTCTATTTCCAAAGAAGTCACATTCACAGGTACCAGGGGTTAGGACTTCTACATACCTTTTTGGGGGAACATACCTATACCCATAAGAGATGTTTTTGACCCCAAAGGGTTTGGATGAGAAGAGGGAGTTGAATAAGTGGAAACTGATTCCCATCATCAGAGGAACAGCTGTAAACAAAGGTGGGTGGAGAACCTCATCCTTCTATGTAAAGAACATTTCTACTGGGAAATTGTCATTTTTGAGTTTCAGTTTTCTGGTATCTGCCTTCCAGGTAGCTTTCAGTGGAATCAGTCCACCAGAACTTTTTTAAAAAGTGTATACAGGCATACCTCAGAGATATTGTGTATTCAGTTCCAGACCACCACAATAAAGCAAGCACAGCAATAAAACAAGTCACACAAATTTTGTTTGTTTCCCAGTCCTTATAAAAGTTTGTTCACACTATGCTGTAGTCTATTAAGTGTGCAATAGTATTATGTCTAAAAAAAATGTACATACCTTAATTAAAAAATAGTTTATTGCTAAAAAATGGTAAACACCATCAGAGCCTGCAGTGAGTCGTAATCTTTTTGCTGGTGGAGGGTCTTGCCTCGTTGTTGACGGTTGCTGACTCATCAGAGTGGTGGTTGCTGAAAGTTGGGGTGGCTGTGGAAATTTCTGAAAATAAGACAACAATGAAGTTTGCTGCATCAATGGATTCTTTTCGTGAAACATTTCTCTATAGCATGCTATGCTATTTGATAGCATTTTACCCACAGTAGAACTTCTTTCAAAATTGGAGTCAATCCTCTGAAACCCTGCCACTGCTTTACCAACTAAGTTTATGTAATATTCTAAATCCTTTATTGTCATTTCAAAAATGTTCACAGCATCTTTACCAGGAGTAGTTTCCTTCTCAAGGAACCCCTTTCTTTGCTCATCCGTAAGAGGCAACTCTTCATCCTTTAAAATTTGTCATGAGATTGTGGCAATTCAGTCTCACATCCTCAGGCTTCAATTCTAATTCTCTTGCTATTTCCACCACATCTGCAGTTACTTCCTCCACTGAAGTCTTGAACCTTTCAAAGTCATCCATGAGGGTTGGAATCAACTTCTTCCAAACTCCTGTCAATGTTGATATTTTGACCTCCTTCCATGAATCGCGAACGTCCTTAATGGCATCTAGAATGGTGAATTCTTTCCAGAAGATTTTCAATTTACTTTGCCCAGATCCATCAGAGGAATCACTATCTATGGCAGCTATAGCCTTATGAAATGTATTTATTAAATAATAAGACTTGAAAGTTGAAATTACTCTGTAGAATGGATGTTGTGTTAGCAGGCATGAAAACAACATTAATCTCCTTGTACAGCTCCATCAGAGCCCTTGGGTGACCAGATGCATTGTCAATGAGCAGTAATATTTTGAAAGGAATCTTTTTTTCTGAGCAGTAGGTCTCAACAGTGGGCTTAAAATACTCAGTAAACCATGTTGTAAACAGATGTGCTGTCATCTAGGCTTTGTTGTTCCATTTATGGAGCACCAGAAGAGTAGGTTTGACGTAATTCTTAAGGGCCCTAGGACTTTTGGAATGGTAAATGAGCATCGGCTTCAACTTCAAGTCACCAGCTGCAGTAACCCCTAACAAGAGACTAGGCCTGTCCTTTGAAGCTTCGAAGCCAGGCATTGACGTCTCCTCTCTAGCTATGAAAGTCCTAAATGCATCTTCTTCCAGTATAAGGCTATTTCATCTGCACTGAAAATCTGTTGTTTGCTGTAGCCCCTTCATCAATTCCCTCAGCTAGGTCTTCACGATAACTTGCTACAGTGTCTACAGCAGCGCCTGCTGCCTCGCCTTGCACTTTTTTGTTATGGAGATGGCTTCTTTCCATAAACCTCATGAACCGACCTCTGCTAGCTTCAAACTTTTCTTCTGCAGCTTCCTCATCTCTCTCAGCCTTCACAGAATTGGAGAGAGTTAGGGCCTTCTCTGAATTAGGCTTTGACTTAAGGGAATGTTGTGGCTGATTTGATCTTCTAATCAGACCATCAGACTTTCTCTATATCAGCAGTAAGACTGTTTAACTTTCTTATCTTTTGTGTATTCACTGGAGTAACACTTTTAATTTCCTTCAAGAACTTTTCCTTTGCATTTACAACTGGGCTACCTGTCAGGCACAATAGGCCTAGCTTTTGGACTATCTCAGCTTTCAAAATGTCTTTTTCACTAAGCTCAATCATTTCTAACTTTTGCTTTAAAGTGAGAGACATGTGACTCTTCCTTTCACTTGAACACTTAAAGGCTATTGTAGGGTTATTAACTGGCCTAATTTCAATATTTTTATGTCTCAGGGGAGTACAGAGGCCTGAGTAGAGAGAAAGAGGGATGGGGGAATGACCAGTCAGTGGAGGGATCAAAATGCACACAACATTTATCAATTAAGTTCACCATCTTATATGGGCACGGTTTGTGGCACCCCAAAACAATTACAATAGTAACATCAAAGATCACTGATCACAGATCACCATAACAGCTATAATAATAATGAAAAAGTTTGAGATACTGCAAGAATTACCAAAATGTGACACAGAGACACCAAATGAGTACATGCTATTGGAAAAATGACGTCGATAGACTTGCTAGACACAGGGTTGCCACAAAACTCCAATTTGTAAAAAATCCAATAAAGCAAAGTACAACAAAACAAGGTATGCCTGTACAGTATAACAGAGAAAGAATCAGTGTTAGGTGGTTGTACCAATGTTGCTGTGACCTCATGAGTTGTGTGGTCATGGAGAGAAAACTCACCTCTGATTTTATGACAAAAATTTTAAAATATTATGTTACATTTTATTCTTTGCAGACTTATTGAGCAAATAGAAATTTATTCCTTGTCTTTGAACACCGTACCAGTGGTGGAGCCTAATATAGCAATACAATCTGTTAATTTGTCTCTAGAAGACACCGAAGGGCCTGCAAGTGTTCGCTTTTCTGTGTTGAAAGGTGAGCTGCTTATAATAGCAGAGTGCACTCTGTTACCAGCCATGAGTAATGTTCTACTGATGAAAATATAGACTTCTAAAATTCTACTTTTTCTTTCTCATAGGATCTAGCGATTCTCTAAGTTATGGGTCAACACGTGTAGATATGCAAGTGAGTGAACTACAACCAGATGCAGAGACTGAACTTCAGATCTTGCTCAAGACCAGTCAAAGTAGGTCTGAAACTTTGTTAAAATTAGAAAATACACTCAAATTCATGGAATTGAAAACTTAAAATTCACTGAGGGAGGGAGACTGTTTACTTAAAATTCACAATGAATAATTTGTATTTGCGTATACTTGACCTCTTACGTATTTTGGTAATTTCAACTTTACTAGTGTTAATGAACCCCAGAAGGTAGGTCCTTGTCTGGTATGCTCAGACTTGCCCATTATCTGGACACCAGTCTTTGAGAAAAAGAAAGTAACTTTATTGCGATGTGCACAGCAAGGAGCAGGGGGGATGTTCCTCAGATCTGGTTCCCCAAGCTATGGCGAAGCAGGGCTTATATGTGATTTGGGCAGCAAGATGGCGGCCACACAGGCACTCTGGGGAGGAAAATTCTAGAAGGCAGCCAGGAAACAGGAGGCAACTTGGTTTTTGTCAGTTCTTTTGCTTTAGAATAGGATCTGGGTGATGAGTTTCCTTCTGATTCATTCCACCTTTTGGTTGCTGTGTCGTTTGTTGAAGTCAATTAACACCCACAGCTGGCCCTTCTGCACATGCAGGGTGGACCAACTCTGGCCTGGGCTAATTGAAGGACTAATGGAAATTTACTGGCATTGTGGGGTCAGGTTACACTAGCCTAAATCCTACAGATGATTTCTTTCTCCTCCCCCCCCCCCAAAATTAGCACTTCAGAGGGTAGCAGAGTTGAAATGCCCAGGTCATGGACACGAATCTGTTTTCCTACAAAAATCTTGCTAAAGCATTCACTTTGCATTTATACATTTAAAAAATGTTCAATCCGTAAGCTTTGCCCATATTTACTAATGACGCGACACTCACAGACTTATCCTGCGGACCTTCCCTTGAAATAGTTTATGGAATTAGCACAGTCCTTATTTATTAGTAATTAGTGGAAACACTGGTGGTGTAGTGGTTAAGAGCTATGGCTGCTAACCAAAAGTTTGGCAATTTGAATCTGCCAGGTGTTCATTGGAAATGCTATGGGCATTGTATAACAACCCAGCAGCACCTGGACCCAAAGTCGGCCACAACTCTGAGACGAAGAAAGGCTCTGGTACCAGCCATCATGACATACAGTTTATTCGGGGAGCTTACTTATGGGACCGTTGGCCCAGGGCTGCAGCTGGACCAGTTTAGTGCTCCACAACAGCCTAGCAGGGGACACAAGCTTATACCATTCCAGCTGGGTGCTAAGGCTTACTGATTTTCTTCCCAAGTCCTTGGGCAGCCAGCATTCCCAGGGACTTCACGTCTAGGCCCAGATATTTTTCTTCTTATTGCTAAGGTGTTCTCGGCCTTGGCCACCGACCCAGTCACGCCACTCCCAGCCTTGTACCTTAGCCCGAGTCTATTCTGAATTCATCCCCAGCATGCCTCGGGAAGAACAAAGCTGACTCCATTAGGAGGGGATGCTTGTAGCTGAATAGCATTACCTTATAATGGGGTAGTTCTATTCTGTCCTACAGAGTCGCTATGCATCAGAATCGACTCAATGGCAACCAGTTTTTTTTGTTTGTTTTTATTGGTGGTGATTTTTTATATCTTCTCTAATTTGATGCCCACCATGGGCACCATATCATCTTGCATATGGCCCTTAGAAGTTCTCATGTCTAACTTGAAATGGTTGTACTTCCCAAAGTCTCAAAAGTGAAAAAAAAAAAAAAAGACTGTATGGTTTAAAATCAGGAAAGGGGTGGGTCAGGGTTTTGTTCTTTTACCATATTTATTCAATCTGTATGCTGAGTGAATAATCTGAGAAGCTGGATTATACAAAAAAGAACACAACATCAGGATTGGAGGAAGACTCTTTAACAACTTGCGATATGCAGATGACACAACCTTGCTTTCGGAAAGTGAAGAGGGCTTGAAGCACTTACTGATGAAGATCAAAGGCCGCAGCCTTCAGTACAGATTACACCTCAGCATAAGGAGAAGAAAAATCCTCATAACTGGGCCAATAAGCAACGTCATGATAAATGGAGAAAAGATTGAAGTTGTCAAGGATTTCCTTTTACTTGGAACCACAATCAACAGCCATGGAAGCAGCAGTCAAAAAATCAAACGACGTATTGCATTGCATCCATCATTATAGTATCATACACAAGCGTTTCACTGCCCTAAAAGTGCTATGTTCCACCTATTCACCCCTTCCCTCTCTCCCAGAGCCCCCGGCAACCACTAATCTTTTCACTATCTCTACACTTTTGCTTTTCCAGAATGTCATAAAGTTGCAATCATATAACATGTAACTTTTTCACACTGGCTTCTTTCTCTTAGCAATATGCTTGTCTTTTCCACCATGTCTTCTCATGGTTTGATAACTCATTTCTTTTCATCGCTGAATAATTCTCCATTGCATGGATATACTATAGTTTATCTATTCACCTATTGAAGAGAATCTTGGTTGTTTCAACTTTTGGCAATTATGAATTAAGCTGCTATAAACATTTGTGTGCAAATTTTTATGTGGACATATGTTTTCATCTCATTTGAGTAGATACCTAAGAACATAATTACTCGATTATATGGTAAGCGTATGTTTCGCTTTGTATGAAACTGCCAGACTATCTCCCAAAATTGCTGTATCCTTCTTTTTAAAAGAAATCCTTCCCTATCCTAAAGTCACAAAGGCAGTCTTCTGAAAATTTTCATTTTTTGTGTTACCATTTAGATCTTTAATGCACCCATGATTTATTTTTGTGTTTGGTGACAGTAGGGATCTAATTTTTATTCCATATGCACAATCGATACAGTCAATTGGGTTAAACAACTCTAATAAAAGACAGGAACTCAGATTGGATTGGAAGGGATGTATTTTATATTGATTAAGAAATACTAACTTAAAAAAAACTATATTTTAACCCTTTATTTCCCTAAAAACATCATTGAAATATATAAGCAAAAACTATGGGAAATACAGGGGGAAGGAAATTCAGTAAAACACTATGATAGGGAGAGATTTTAGTGCAACTGTCCCAGAAATTGAAGATCAAGCCAACAAAAATACACTTGATTTATATGCATGTTTGTGTGTGATTTTATTTGTAGATGTAAAACAGATAATAAAAAGTCTTTCCAATATCCATGAAATGCTTTAAAAACTGACCATTTTTGAATAAAAATAAACAGACACTTCATGCTAAATACAAAAATATATTTCAGATAAATTAATTAAACAATTTAAACTAAAAGTAGAGAATTTCTTTTGTAATCTTGTGATAGAGAAAATCTTGTGGGCTTCACATCCTGCTTGGGAAGATCTTCTCCATCACAAGATTATAAAAAGAAGTATTTGCAACATATATAAAAGATAAAGGGTTAATAGCCATAATACATAAAGAGCACCTACAAATAGACATGAAAAGGCAAAATATACAATACACAAATGGGCAAATGATATGGACAGATAATTATAGAATAATATAGGATAAATTGACAATAGACATAAAAGGGCTCAAATTTACTATTTATAAAAATATTTGTCCTCTTGTGATTGACTAACTTCACTCAGCATAATGCCCTCCAGATTCATCCATGCTGTGAGATGTTTCACAGATTCATCATTGTCCTTTATCGTTTCACAGTATTCCGTTATGTACATGACCATAATTTGTTTATCCATTCATCTGTTGATGAACGCTTAGGGGGTTTCCATCTTAATGCTATTGTGAATAATGCTGCAATGAACATGGGTGTACATATGTCTATTTGTGTGAGGGTTCTTATTTCTCTAGGACATATTACTAGGAGTGAAATTGCTGAATCATATGGCATTTCTATTTCTGGCTTTTTGAGGAAGCGCCATATTGTTTTTCACTGTGGCTGTACACTTTTACATTCTCACCAGCAGTGCACAAGAATTCCAATCTCCCTGCAAACTCTCCAACATTTGTTATTTTCTGTTTTTTTTTTTTTTAATTAGTGCGAGCATTGTCGGGGTGAGATGGTATCTCATTATAGTTTTGATTTGCATGTCTCTAATAGCTAATGATCATGAGCATTGTGTCTGTTAGCCAGCTGAATGTCTCCTTTGGTGAAGTGTCTGTTCATATCCTTTGCCCATTTTTAAATTGGATTATTTTTCCTTTTATTATTGAGGCGTTGAAGTAATCTATTGATTTTATAGACTAGCCCCTTGTCGAATATGTCATAGCCAAAATTTTTTCCCAGTCTGTAGGGTCTCTTTTTACTCTTTTGGTGAAGTCTTTTGATGAGCCTAAGTGTTCAGTTTTCAGGAGCTTCCAGTTTTCTAGTTTATCTTCGGTGTTTGTGCATTTTTAGTGGGGTTTTAATTTTTTTCATCTATATACGTCTATGTATTTGAATTTTACATCAATCATGTCATTTTTTGTGAATAACAAAAGGAATAAAAGAAGGCTTATTCCACTTTTTAAGGTTAACTTTGTCATCTAGTTTCCAGAAGGAACATTTTGGTGAAGTCAATAAGCCATGAAAAATGAACGCAGAAACTACTGTATTTCCAGATAAAGGATAGAGACACAGCTGGCAGTCAGGGACATATCTGGGGGCTGTCAGGGCCTTATCTCCCTACCTCTCAGATCATATGGACTAAATAGGCTGCCTTGCTGCCACCATATTAGTTTGTCTTATATCACTCATGAAAGATAGCAGAATACAAGGAATTAATTCAGCTAAAACATATATTTACTGTCATTGCTGCCAGTATTTTAAATATGGCCAACAGTTGTATGAAGTGTTAGGAAGTGTTCCTTAGCTGGTTCTGTTTGCCCTCTGCATGGCCAAATCCACTGCAAAACCCACCATTGTGGCCACGCTCTTCTGCAATCTCTGATGAACAGCTGGCCACTGCTTCCAAGATTCCAAAAATGTGCCACAATAGCCTTCCCATCTTGGGGAAGGTCTGTAATTGTCATGAAGTAGCAGAGATCAATAGTTCAAGATGTGGTAGAGGTTACCTGGCTATGTTGTTCTCAAAAACTCCATTTGAAAAGTCAGTGATATGCACAACATGAGTTCCTTACCTGTTTTATGAATCTACAGGACTGTCTTTGCCCAGTGCCTTTTGAAGAGGAGATGGACCTCACCGGTCCTTCTCTAGACACAGCTATCCTGCTATTCATCCTTTGCTGTTTTTCCTCTAATGTCTTATCAGTGGGGAAGCAAACCAGCTTGGGCTACCTGCAGGGCAAGTTCACTCTGTGTCGTTGCGTAGAGAGCGAGATGTGTGCTTTATATACGGGATTCTTGCAATGTGTTTGTGAGGTGAATTAGGCAGAAATTATTGCTCCCATTTAGAAACTGAAGGAACTAAAATTCAGGAAAAAAAGTTAATGTGAATGGAATGGTCAACCACAGACTGTATGTATGTATATATATGTAAATACCAATATATAAATTACATGTTGTGATTACATAAAGGCTCAGCCAGAAAACCATTATTACTGTGCATTTTTTCAAATATTCAGCAAGTATGAAGTTCAACAATAACATGAGACCTTGTTTCTTGTTAATCCTAGGGTTCATATACTGATTTTAATGTCTTTTTTTTTCTCCACAGAAAACACTGGGGCATGTGGCTTTGTAGTATATCAAAATAGCAAGCTTTTCCAATCAAAAACTTTTACAACTAAATCAAATTTTAGTCAAAAAGTTATCTCAAGCAAAACTAATGGAACTGAGAAAGATCAGAGTGTTTCTATTGAAATGGTCTTTAATCCAAAGGTGAGTTTTTTCCATTAACATGAATAAACTATTCAGGTTACAAAAGCAGGAATACTTTAGCTAAAAGAAATCCAAGATAATCTCTAAGATTCATTGAAATTACTTATTTTAACCTCCATATCTTTTGTCATAGTAGCTGAAAACGAAATCAACTAATTTGAATTATATGTCCTATTTCCCCCTCCCTAAATCCATGATGGGTGCCCTGGTGGCACAGTGGTTAAGAGCTCAACTGGTGACGAAAAGATTGGCAGTTCAAATTCACCAGCTGTTTCTCAGAAACCCTATGAGGCAATTCTACTCTGTCCTACAGGGTCTCTACGAGTCAGAATCGACTTGATGGCAATGAGTTATGGAGTTAGTTAATCTATGATGAGGAGCCCTAGCGGCACAGTGGTTAAGAGCTCAGCTGCTAACCAAAAAGTCAGCAGTTTGAATCCACCAGCTGCTCCTTGAAAACCCTAAGAGGCAGTTCTATTCTGTTCTATAGGGTAGCTATAAGTTGGAATTGACTCGATGGCAATGGGTTTGTTTTTTTGGTTTTAGGTAATCTATGATGAAGGTGCTAATGCTTAGTAAATATTTAATTGATTTCTTTTATGCTTAGCCTATTTAATTTTTTTCTACCCAGTTAAGCATTGAAAGAATCAGTAATTATAATTATCTTATCGATTCACAGTTCAATGAAAAAGAATTCCAACTCCATTCCCATGCCTGTGTCTTTTGGAACCTTTCAAGGAATGATTGGGACACACGTGGCTGCCGAACAGACCAGAGCAGTGATGGGTTCCTGTACTGCAGCTGCAACCACACCACTAATTTTGCTGTATTAATGGTAAGAACGGATAAAGTAATTTCTACCTAGACAAGAATTTTCCTTATACACAATTCCCATATATGCTAATAGGAGATAACTTTGGCGTTTAATTTACATAGATACTCAACTTTTGGGGTTAAATAGAAAAACAGAGAATGAATAGGGGAACTAATGGGAAAGGCAAGTGGGGTAGAGTTTTTTGCAAAACAGCACTGTTGTGTATGATAATGGGAAGAAAGCTAATGTGAGAAAGAG
The DNA here is from genome assembly GCF_024166365.1 of Elephas maximus indicus. Taxonomy (NCBI): domain Eukaryota; kingdom Metazoa; phylum Chordata; class Mammalia; order Proboscidea; family Elephantidae; genus Elephas; species Elephas maximus. The sequence continues at coordinate 71,479,937 of NC_064836.1, forward strand.
GAGCTGACAGAGCCCATTCGACTAACTTGCATGTTCTAAAGCATGAAGTTGTTATGGCCAGAGTTAAGGCTGGCTGTATGTTGGGGTTAAGTGCTACGGCTGCTAACCAAAGGGTCAGTGATTAAAATCCGCCAGGCGCTTCTTGGAAACTCTATGGGGCAGTTCTACTCTGTCCTATAGGGTTGCTATGAGTTGGAATCGACTCGACGGCACTGGGTTTTCTGGGTATGTTGGGGATGGTTCAATACATACTTAGCTATGTGTGAGTAGCTTAAATCAGTCACCCAAAGCTTTTTCCACTGGAATTTTCTGAGTTACTAAGTCTGCGCTAGAAGATACAAGAGGAAACATTCTCGAAAACATTGTTGAATTCATTCCCATAGTTCCTGTATGTATTCACAGACTAAGTTCCTTAATTCTTTAAGTCCAAAGGCAGACCGTGCGAGTACCTGATAATGCAGCAAGAACTGATGTTTTGCTCTGCCATGCAACTGTAGAGCTGTATGTGCATCTCTGGAAGCTCTTGGGTTGGTTTTCTGTTTTTTTTTTTTAAAGAAAGGCATCTGTATTTTCCATTTCCAGAAAATTATTATTCTAGTAAAATCAAAAATGTTAGTTTATATGCTTGATAGAATTTTTTTCCCTAGGCAACAGGATGAGAGTGTTTTCCCCTTACAAGGATACTATCGAGCCATGAACAAGAACCAACTTGATGGCGACAGGTTACTGATACCATGAATTTCCCAAAAGCAAACAGATGTTCTCGCTTTCTAGGACTATGATGTGGCCATATTTGGGGAGCTGATGGAGATCAGCAGAAAGTATTGGTACAGCATAGATTATCAAAGTATAAAACCCTGCCTTAAATTTTTTTTTTTTATCTTAGTTGATTTTGATTATTTCTTTTCTAACTTGTACCACACAGAGATCTGCTTTCTCGAACAGAAGGTACCGAAGATAAAATTTTAACTTGTTTTTGATACCTTGAGGTCAACAGGACCATTGATTAGCTGTGTAAATCTCAGATTGACATACATGTTCAGATTACTACTTTGTCATAGTTCTCTCTCTCGAGGCCAGTCTGTGAGGTGTTACTTTTTACTAATTCCTGAGTCTGCCTCTAGAAATGGTTACCTATCCATATTACCCAATTAGTTTGGGGCTGTGAAATCCAAAACAGACTAGTTAGGATTGCATGTAACGTAAGAGCAGATAGACTGAGTGAACAGACGATTTCTAAGATCCAGAGATCTATGTGTTCTACGACTCTTTGTGCATCTACTTAACCAGGAAGTACACTACATACAGGCAATACCATGAAATTTTTGTTTTATTATTTTAGAAAAGATGTATATTTTACATGAAATTTTTTTCTACAAAGGTAAACACCCGTAATATAAAATATGAACATTTGCCTGCTAGACAAAAATATGCTGCTATGGAAACATGTTTATGATATCTTAAAGGAAAATAACAATTCAAATATAATTCCATTATAACTATATCTAGTTATCAAATCCTTATGTATCTGTACAAGAAGCATAGATAATATTTGTAACCACATACTAAAAGGACTGGAACTCTTAACAGTGGTTATCTCTGGAGAAGAGATGGGATTTCAAAAGATAGGGTATGGTGAGGGGTAGCTATTGGTAAAGCAGGACATTTTCTTGTTATGTTTCTATATGAATTTCCTGGTTTACAAATAAACGTGTTGCTCTTCTAATTGTAACAATTTTTAAAAAATCAGGAAGTACAGACAAACAAAAATAATTACATATATGCTACCCACTCTTGGACCACGATCACTACCTTTTCAGATAATTTTTTAAGAATGTGTACTCTTAGAATATTACTTTCTGTCATATATACTGGCACAGTGGGATAGATATAGCTATAAACCAAAAAACCAAACACACTGCCGTCGAGTCGATTCCAACTCACAGCTCACAGTGATGCTACAGGACAGGGTAGAACTGCCTCATAAAGTTTCCAGGTGGAATCAAACTTCTGACCTCTTGGTTAGCAGCCATAGCACTTAGCCACTACGCCACCAGGGTTTCCAGATATAGCTATATTACACAAAAATATACCTCTTTTTTTTAACAAGGTATTATGAAAATATTTCCATGCCCATGAATATACTTCTGTAATCTTATTTTTAGTACATTGTTTAGATATGCAGATTTCCCCTTGGATTATATTTACACATAAAAATAATGTAACAGATAAAAAAAAAAATTCTAGCCAATTTAGGCTAAACCAAACAACTAGGATTTTAGACATTGAGGAAAAGTCCATATATATTTTTCCCTAATTGAATTAGTTAGATAATCACATCTCCCCACTAAATTCCTTCAGTTGTTTACTGGTTATTTCCCCATCTTAAGCCTCATGAAAACTGCTTAGAGATAAGAGGTTAAGATAATAAAAATATAAATATATTTTTTATCTCTTCTTTTTATTAAACTGTTGATATATTTATAAACCTGATAAAATATATTTTATTAACAGTTTACAAATATATCAACTGTTTTATAAAAAGAAGAGATATCTGGCAACTTTCTGCTTATTTTGACCTGTGCTAATTCTTCATGAGGAACCCCAGGATAATGCAATGGTTAATGTACTAGGCTGCTACCTGAAATGTTGGAGGTTCAAGTCCACCCAGAGGCATGTTGGGAGAAAATCCTGATGGTCTACTTCTGAAAAACCAGCCATTGAAAACCCTAATGGAGTACAGTTCTACTCTCAAACACGTGGGGTTTTCTTATGTGCAACTGATTTGGTTTTTTGGTAACTCTTTATGACATTGACTTTCATCGACATTTCAGGAATGGTTATTTTAAAATACAAACCTTAACTTCTTTTTCAGAGTTTCAGAAAGAACTATAACTACCCTAAATCACTAGACATATTTTCCAACATTGGATGTGCACTGTCTGTCATTGGTCTGATTCTCACGATTATTTTCCAGGTTGCCACCAGGTAAGAAAGGAAGCAAGCTCTTCTCGAGAGAAATTGCTGTCCTGATTACTTTACTCTAAGCATATTCTCATCAGAATACAGTCTTTCATACTGGGGAAGCCAGTACAACTTGTACAAGGCAAGGTCATGGAAGTTCCATAGACACATCCAAATTCCCTGAAGGACTGAATTGCTGGACTGAGGGCTTTGGGGACCATCGTCTCAGGGAGCATCTAGCTCAATTGGCATAAGATAGTTTATAAAGAAAATGTTCTACATTCTACTTTGGTGAGTAGTGTCTAGGGTCTTAGAAGCCTGTGAGCGACCATCTAAGATACTCCACTGGTCTCAGACTTTTGGGAGCAAGGGAGAATGAAATAAACTAAAAATACAAGGGAAAGATTAGTCCAAAGGACTAATGGACCACAACTACAAGGGCCTCCACCGGGCTGAGTCCAGCACAACTAGATGGTGCCCGGCTACCACCACTGACTGTTCTGACAGGGGTCTCAATACAGAGTCTCAGACAGAGCTAGAGAAAAACATAGAACAAAATTCTAACTCACAAAAAAGACCAAACTTACTGGCCTGACAGGGCCTGGAGAAACCCCAAGAGTATGGCTCCCAGACACTCTTTAAGCTCAGTAATGAAGTCACTCCCGAGGTTCACCCTTCAGCCAAAGATTAGACAGGCTCATAAAACAAAATGAGACTAAATGGGTGCACCAGCCAGGGGCAAGGACTAGAAGGCAGCAGGGAACAGGAAAGCTGGTAATAGGGAACCCAAGTTCGAGAAGGGAGAGTGTTGACATACCATGGGGTTGTTAACCAATGTCATAAAACACTATGTGTACTCTTTAATAAGAAACTAGTTTGTTCTGTAAACCTTCATTTAAAGTACAATTAAAAAAAAAAAAAGCACACAGTCTTTCAGAACTAGAAGGGAAATCAGAGATTTAGTTCAACATGCTCGTTTTACAGAGAAGAAAACTTGGGCTGAAATAGCTGGGTCTTTCTCCTTCTCATACAGCCTGATGCCACCCATGTGGTTTCTTTAGCAGGAGAGCTGGACTGCTTACACGGTGGCTCAGAACTCCCCAGAGCACCAAAGCTATGTGATGTGATGACTTTCATGAGCCCTGTACACTTTTGCCTTTGTGGGACACTTCTTCCCCCCAAAAAATTACATTTTATGACTGCATTGATATAAAGATAAGTACGTTGTTGTTGTTGTTGTTAGGTGCCATCAAGTCGGTTCTGACTCATAGCAACTGTTATGGACTGAATCGTGTCTCCCAAAAATGTGCGTCAACTTGGCTAGGCCATGAATCCCTGTATTGTGTGATTGTCCACGAGTTTGTCTACTGGTGTGATTTTCCTATGTATTATAAATCCTACCTCTATGATTTTAATGAGGCAGGATTAGAGGCAGTTATGTTAATGAGGCAGGACTCAATCTACAACATTAGGCTGTGTCTTAAGCCAATCTCTTTTGAGATATAAAAGAGGGAAGTGAGCAGAGAGATAGGCGCACCTCATACCACCAAGACAGTAGAGCCAGGAGCGCCTGTCCTTTGGACTCGGGTTCCCTGCTCTGAGAAGCTCTTTGACCAAGGAATATTGATGACAAGGACCTTCCCCCAGAGCCGACAGAGAGAGAAAGCCTTTCCCTGGAGCTGGCACCCTGAATTCGGACTTCTGGTCTCCTAGACTGTGGAAGAATAAATTTCTTTTTGTTAAAGCCACCCACTTGTTGGTATTTCTGTTTTAGCAGCACTGAATAACTAAGACAGCCACCCTCTGTACGATAGAACTTAACACTGCCGAATCCTGTGCCATCCTCATAATCATTGTTATGCTTGAGCCCGTTGTTGCAGCCACTGTGCCAGTCCATCTCATTGAGGGTCTCCCTCTTTTTCACTGATCCTCTACTTTACCAAGTATGATAGCCTTCTCCAGGGACTGGTCCCTCCTGATTACATGTCCAAAGTATGTGAGACAAAGTCTCACCATCCTTGCTTTTAAGGAGCACTCTGGCTGTACTTCCAAGACAGATTTATTTGTTCTTCTGGCAATCCATGGTTTATTCAGTATTCTTCACCGACACCATAATTCAAAGGCATCAATTCTTCTTTGGTCTTCCTTATTCATTGTCCAGCTTTCACATGCATGTGAGGCAATTGAAAATATTATGGCTTGGGTCAAGTGCACCTTCGTCCTTAAAGTGACATCTTTGCTTTTTAACACTTTAAAAAGGCCTTTTGCAGCAGATTTGCCGAACGCAATGTGTCATTTGATTTCTTGACTGTTGCTTCCGTGGGCGTTGATTATGGATCCAAGTAAAATGAAATCCTTGACAACTTCAATATTTCCTCTGTTTATCATGTTGCTGCTTAGTGGTCCAGTTGTGAGGATTTAAAAAAAAAAAATTTTTTTTTTTTTTAATGTTGAGGTATAATCCATACTGAAGGCTGTTGTTGTTAATTATGTGTTAAAATATTTTTTGGCCTAATAGTTTCCTTTTTTCCTTCTAATTTTAAATAAAATTAAAACATTTTTATCCCATTAAAGTATTGTGGGTCCTAAGTACTGTGTCTGATGGATAAGTTGGCTCTGGCTTCCAGGCCTTCTGCTGCATTCTATTAGTTAAATCAAGTCACAGGCCTGCCCTGGGATGGAACTACACAAGGCATAAACACTGGGAAATAGGGATTAATGGGAAATCTTTGGAGATTGTCATTGTTGTTGTTAGGTGCCATCGAGTCTATTCTGACTCATAGCAATCCTATAGGACAGAGTAGAACTGCCCCCATAGGGTTTCCAAGGAGTGGCTGGTGGATTTGAACTGCCGACCTCTTGGAGATTAGCTATCACTTTTTAAAAGAACATAATTTCTAGAATTTATGTATCATCCTGTTTCCTCTAGCTCACTTCTTTGAGAAAATGAGGTAAGAGATAAGAACAGTATGCTTTTCTGATATAGTTGGGAAAATAGGTTTACCGGCCAGCCTACTGGGCTATGAGATAGATATGCATTGGATAATAAGTATTCCTTTGTTCTCTCACAATTTCACTGGAGTTTATTTTTATTTTTTTGCTGTTGTTTTTATCTATCACCTATCTACCTACCTACCTATCTGTTTATCTATCTATCATATATCTATCTATTTACAGGAAAGTCAGAAAAACCTCAGTAACCTGGGTGTTGGTCAGTCTGTGCATGTCAATGTTGATTTTCAACTTCCTCTTTCTGTTTGGAATTGAAAACTCAAATAAGAACTTAATGACAAATGATGAAGACAAGGAAAATAATGATTATGGTAATAACGAAGTACCCACGACAGACACCATCCACATCCCCAATCCCACGTGCACTGCGATTGCTGCTTTACTGCACTATTTTCTGCTAGCAACATTTACCTGGACTGTACTCATTTCTGCCCAGCTCTGTTTCCTTCTGATTTGGACCATGAAGCCTCTTCCTCGACATTTCATTGTCTTCGTCTCTTTAATTGGATGGGGTAAGTGTTCGTTTCTCCACTTACTCAGGAATTTAATTTTGTTGAAATCATCTAATTTAAACAAGCACCCATTGAAGGCTTAATAGTACAAGGCCTTGAGGTGGGGGAGGTAGAAATTACACAGATCACTAAGAGTGCCTGCTGCCTGGTATTGCCCACTCCAGTGAGGAAGGCAGCTATGCTACAGATGTTGTAAGAAAACTTAAAGATGTTTGTTTCCTTTAGCACCTCTTTTTTTACTAATTTGTTTTGAGACTTAGAGCACAATAGAATTAAATTCTTAGCTACTTTTTAATAACTATTTCGAGAAAGATAATCAGAGATGTCTTTACGATAAGTAAGTTAAAAATTTTATTGTCAGCAAAGAAAGCTGTTTTAGGAAGATGTTCAGTGATAAATTTAAATTTATGTGAGTGGAAAAGGAACTAGACTGCTTGAGAATGAAAGTCATTGTAAGCCTTACAAAGAAATCAGGAATAGTATAGGATTAGTATGTAGAACAAACACCAAAAGGGAAAAGAAAACACTTAGAGGAAGTTTATGTCCACTGTTGACCTAAATCTTCAGGATCATTTAGCGTATTGTCCATTGTAGAAAGTACCATACATCCTGAAAAGGCTCAGATGCATAACTCATTCATGGTCTTGTTAATTAATCCCAAGTCTTGGGTAAATTATTCATTCCTTGTCTCTTTATCACGTAGGAATTCCAGCTATAGTGGTGGGTATGACCATGGGAATAATTTATTCTCTGAATAGGGACGATTCACAATGGGAGCTAAACTACAGGCAAGAAGAAATGTGAGTTTACATTTTTTAAAATGTCCATTTCTTGACTTAAGAGTGTAACTATTCAGTGATGTTAAAGCCAAGTGTAACTGTACAAATACTGTATCTCATTTTATAATTGTCATATGTAGTCATGGGTATTACAAATTCTCAAATTGCACATTACCTTTTAAATATGTTAACATGAAAATGTCCTATGATAAAGCCTTTTGTAAAGTAAGTAATCACCTTCTAAAGTTATAAATATGAACTTTTTAATATTAAGTTTGTCACTAAGTTATTAAGTCTTGCAATCCTATGACAGAGTAAGCATGATCCTTGGTAACCCCTTATCTTAGTTTTCTCATCTGATTTCTCCGTCAGGATAGTGTTGGAGTAATACCTGCTCTGGGCTCTGCAAGGGGTCAGATATGCATGACGCATTTCATAAGTAGAAGAGCACTATCTATACGTCTCACTTGTATGAGCCAATCCTATATTGATAGGGTTATAATGAATATTTCAGGATGATTTATCACACATAAATTCTTCATGTGACTCCAGTATGAATAATTAACTGTTAATAACAAAGGCACGTGACTGTATGCTGTTTGCTTTTTATGTGAGCTGAACCGAGGCTCAACTCTTTCCATGTAGTTCTGCTACCAAATGCAACCACTCTTGAACTTCCTTCTTGATTCTCCTTTTAGACATCCCAACCATTCTTAACCCCAGATTCAACCTGAAGTCCCAAACCAGCCCAAGGAAAACAAAACTCTTGGAGATATGCAAGTATACCAGGGGAAGGCTGCGGTGTTGGCAGGGTTCTTATCTCTTTCCCAGGGCTGACCACGTGGTAGAATAGGGGGCCACTTGCTTGGCTTGATTTCGGGAGCCAGACATTCCCAGGTATCTCTGTTTAATTATAGCTAAATATCTTTTTTATGTAGTTCTAAATTTTTATTCTACAAATAAAGGGGTAAGATGAAATTATCCCATGGGAGAAGTCACATTATTTTCCTACCTTAAAAAAGGCACAGGTTTAGAGACACTACTATAAAAGCCTTCAGGAGAAAGAAATTATGATGGCAAAGGTGAGTGTCAACTTGGCTGGCCCATGATTCTCAGTGGTTTGACAGTGATGATGTAGTTCAGCAACTATGTAATGATGTAATCACCTCCATGATGAGATCTTCTATGAGCAGCCAATCAACTGAAAGGGAATTTCTTTGAGGTTGTGGTTTGCATCCAATATATGCAGACTTTCTGGCAAAGCTCACTGGCTTTTGCTCACTCTGGATCCTGCATCTGGTTCATCATCTAACCTCTGGTTCTTGTGATTTGAGCTAGCAGCTTGCCTGCCTATCTTGGGTTCATCAGTCCCTATAGCAACATGAGTCAGGAGAAATCTCCAGCCTGACCCAGAGACTTGGGACTTTCCAGCCTCTACAACCATGTGAGCCATTTCTTTGATATAAATCTATAAAAAAAAAAAAAAATTTTTTTTTTTTAAATATATTACTGGGTTATATATACATTTCACTGATTTTGCTTCTCTAGAGAAATTTTTTTTTTTTTAGAGAACCCATCCTAAGGCATTTGGTACTGAGAGTAGTTCTAGAGAAACATTTGCATGTTAAAAAAAAAACCTGTTGCTATCCAGTTGATCTGACTCATAGCAACCCTATAGGACAAAGTAGAACTGCCCCATAGAGTTTCCGCAGAACAGCTGGTGGATTCGAACTGCTAATCTTTTGGTTAACAGCCATAGTACTTAACCACTATGCTACCAAGGTTTCCATTTGCATGCTAGAGGATGGGAAATTAATGTGACAAAAAATTCAGGCATTTTTCACCTCAGTGAAATTTCTGGGGTTTCAGTGGTATAGGGCATGTCGAGATATTCCTTCTAAAATGAAGGGTAATTTATTGTATCTGGCCCCTCCCACAACTAAAAAAGAGGCACAATACCTGGTAGGCCTCTTTGGATTTTGGAGACAACATCTCTCTCATTTGTGTGTTCTACTCTGGTCTACGTATCAAGTGACTTGAAAAGCTGTTAGTTTTGAGTGGGGCCCAGACAAAGAAAAGGCTCTGCAATAGGTTCAGTCCACTGTTCAAGCCACTCTGCCACTTGGACCACATGATCCGGCTGATTGAATGGTGCTTGAAGTATCACTGGCAGATAGAGATGGTGTTTGGAGTCTTTGACAGGCCCCTATTGGTGAATCACAGCACAGACCTTTGGAACGAAACCCTACCATACTCTGCAGATAACTACTCTCATTTTTAAAAACAGCTTTTGGCTTGTTACTGGTGCTTAGTAGAGACCAAACACTTAACCATAGGCCACCAAGTCACCATGCAGCCTGAGCTGCCCATCATGAACTAGGTGTTGTCTGACCCACAGAGCCATAAAGTTGGACATGCACAGCAGCACTCCATCATTAAATAGAAGTGATATATACAAGATCAGGCTTGAGCAGGACCTGAAGGCACAAGTAAGCTGCAGGAGGAAGTGGCCCAAATTCCCATCGTCTCCACTCCTGTCATATTATCTGCCCTTTCTCAATCTGCACCTATGGCCTCATGGGGAGTTCCCGATTATCAGTTAACTGAGGGAGAGAAAACTCCTGCATGGCTTACAGATGGTTCTGTGTGATATGCAGGCACCACTTGAAAATGGACAGCAGCAGCACTATAGCCCTTTGCTGGGACCTCACTGAAGGATAAGTGGTGAAGCGAAATCCTCTGAACGGGCAGAAATTTAAACAGTACACCTGGTTGTTCACTTTGCTTAGAAGGAGAAAGGACCAGATGTGCTATTGTATACTGATTTTCAGGCTGTGCCCAATGGTTTGGCTGTATGATCAGGGACTAGGAAGGAACATGATTAGAAATTGGTGACAAGGAGGTATGGGAAAGAGGTGTGTGGCTAGACCTCCCTGAATGGGCCAAAGAAGTGAAGATATTTGTCTCATGTGAATGCTCACCAAAGGGTGACCTCAGCAGACAATGAGTTTAACAGTCAGGTGGATAGAATGATGAATTCTGTGGAGACCAGTTTTCCTCTTTCCCCAACCACTCCCATCGTTGCTCAGTGGGCTCATGAACAAAGTGGCTGTGGTGGCAGGAATGGAAGTTAGGTATGGGCTCAGCAATATGGACTTCCACTCACCAAGGCTGACTTGGCTACAGCCACTGCTAAGTGCTCAATCTGCCAGCAGCAGAGACTAACACTGAGACCCCAATAAGGCACCATTCCTAGAGGTGATCAAACAGCAACCTGGTGGCAGGTTGACTACATTGGACCACTTCCATCATGGAAAAGGCAGTATTTTGTTTTTATTGTAATAGACACTGTGGATACAGATTTGCTTTGTCTGCGTGCAATGCTTCTGCTGAAACTACCATCTGTGAACTTCCGGAATGCCTTATGCACCGTCATGGTGTCCCACACAACATGACCTCAGGTCAAGGGACTCACTTCACAGCAAGCGAACTCCGGCAGTGGGCCCATGCTTGTGAAATTCACTGGTCTTACCATATTCCCCATTATCCTGAAGCAGCTGGCTTGATAAAATGATGGAATGGCCTTCAAAAGATACAATTACAGCGCCAGCTAGGTGGCAATATCTTTCAGTGGGACAATGTTGTCCAGGAGACTCTATGTGCTCTAAACTAGCTTGCTTCTGGTATGTGGTGCTATTTCTCCCATAGCCTGGATTCACGGGTCCAGGAATCAAGGGGTGGAAATGAAAGTGGCACCACTCACTATTGCCTCTACTGACCCACTTGCAAAATTCTTGCTTCCTGTCCTCATGACCCTATGCTCTGTGGGTCTTAGTTCCAAAGGGAAGAATGCTCCCACTAGGAGACACAGCACAGATTTAATTGAACTGAAAGTTAAGAATGCCACCTGGTCACTTTGGGCTTCTCACACCTTTGGATCAACAGGCAATGAAGGGATTTACAATATTGGCTGGTTTGAGCAATCCTATCTACCAAGGGTAAATCCAACTGATGTTGCATAATGGAGGTAAAGAAGAGTATGTCTGGAATACAGGATATTTTTTAGGACGTTTCTTAGTACCAATATGCCTAGTGATTAAAATCAATGGAAAACTACAGCAACCCAATTACAACATAATTAGTAATGGCTCAGGCTCATCAGGAATGAAGGTTTGAGTCACCCCACCAGACAAAGAACCATGACCAGCTGAGGTGCTTGCTGAGAGTAAAGGAAATACGGAATGGGTAGTAGAAGAAGGTAGTTCTAAATACCAGCTACGACCATGTAACCAGTTGTAGGAACAAGGACTGTAATTGTTATGAGTATTTCTTCCATTTATGTGTGCATTAAATATTTTTGTTTTCTTCACTTATAAAATATAAGATGTAAACAGGGCTAGTGTGTTTTTGGTTGTATGCGTGTTAGTGGTATCATGTTAGGAAAAAGTATGACTTTATGTTGTTGTTAGGTGCAGTAGTTTGATTTAGAATCATAGCAACCCTAAGTTTAACAGAAGGAAACACTGCCCAGTCCTGTGCCATCCACACAATCATTGCTATGTTTTAGCCTATTGTTGCAGCCACTGTGCCAGTCCATTTCACTGAGGCTGTTCCTCTTTTTCACTGACCCTGCATTTTACCAAGCATGATGTCCTTCTCCAGGGACTGGTCCCACCTGATAACATGTCCAAAGTACATGACACAAAGTCTTGCCACCCTTGTTTCCAACGAGCACTCTGGCTATACTTCTTCCAAGACGGGTTTGTTTGTTCTTCTGTCAGTCCATAGTATATTCAATATTCTTGTCAACACCATAATTCAAAGGCATCAATTCTTCTTCGTTTATACGTATTCATTGGCCAGCTTTCAAGTGCATATGAAGCAATTGAAAACACTATGATTTGGGTCAGGTGCACCTTAGTCCTCAAAGCGACATGTCTTTTACAGAAGATCTGCCCAATGCAATACGTAGTTTGATTTCTTGACTGCTGCTTCATGTTCATTGATGTGGATTCAAGTAAAATGAAATCCTTGAAAACTTCAATATTTTCTCCACTTATGATTTGCTTATTGGTCCGGCTATGAAGATTTTTGTTTTGTTTATGCTGAAGTGTAATTCATACTGAAGGCTGTATAGTCTTTGATATTCATCAGTAAGTGCTTCAAGTCCTCTTCACTTACAGCAAGCAAGGTTGTGTCATTTACATATTGCACTTTGTTAATGAGTCTTCCTGTAATGCTGATGCTGAGTTCTTCTTCATATAGGCAAGCTTCTTGGATTATTTGCTCAGCATACAGATTGTATAAATATGGTGAAAGGATACAACCCCTGACACACACCTTTCCTGATTTTAAACCAGGAAAGCCAATTCAAACGACTATGTTTTGGGCTATGTGCAGGTTTCAAAAGAGCACAATTAAGTGTTCTGGAATTCCCATTCTTCACAATGTTATCCATATTTTGTTATGATCCACATAGTCGAGTGCCTTTGCATACTCAATAAAACACTGCAGTTTCCTATCAATGTACTGCTGCAAACTTTTTTGAATTATCTTCATCAAAATTTTACTTGCATGTGATATTAATAATATCATTTGATAATTTCCATATTCTGTTGAATAATCTTTCTTTGGAATGGGCACGAATATGAATCTCTTCCAGTTGATTGGTCAGGTAACTTCCAAATTCTTGGCATAGATGAAGGAGTGCCTCCAGTGTCACATTTGTTTATTGAAATATCTCAATTGGTATATCATCAGTTCCCGAGGCCTTGTCTTTCACCAATGCCTTCAGTGCAGCTTGGACTTTTTCCTTCAGTACCATCAGCTCTTGATCATATGCTACCTCCTGACATGGTTGAATGTAGACCAATTCTTTCTGGTACACTGAGTCTGTGTATTCCTTCCATCTTATTTTGATGCTTCCTGCATTGTTCAACATTTTGCCCATATAATCCTTCAACATTGCAACTGAAGACTTGAATTTTTCTTCAGTTCTTTCAGCTTGAGAAATGCCGAGTGTGGTCTTCCCTTTTGGTTTTCTAACTCCATGTCTTTGCACGTTTCATTATAGGACTGTACTTTGATTCTTGAGCTGCCTTTTGGGAAATCTTCTGTTCTTCTTTTACTTCCTCTTTTTCTTCCATTTACTTTAACTACTCTACGTTCAAGAGCAAGTTTCAGAGTCTCTTCTGACATCCATTTTGGTCTTTCATTTCTTTCCTCTCTTTTTAATGACCTTTGGCTTTCTTCCCATATGATGTCCTTAATGTCATCCTACAACTCATCTGGTCTTTGGTCATTAGTGTTCAAAGCATCAAATCTATTCTTGAGATGGTCTCCAAATTCAGGTGGGATATACTCAGGGTCGTATTTTGGGTCTCGTGGACTTGTTTCAATTTTCTTCAGCTTCAACTTGAACTTGCATATGAGCAATTAACAGTCTCTTCTGGAGGTGGCCCCTGTTCTTATTCTGACTGATGATGTTGAGCTTCTCCATCATCCCTTTCCACACGTATAGTCAATTTGATTCCTGTGTTTTCCATCTGGTGAAGTCCATGTGTATAGCTGCCATTTATGTTGCTGAAAAAAAGTATTTGCAACGAATAAGTCGTTGGTTTTGCAAAATCCTATTATGCTATCTCCAGAATCGTTTCTATCACCAAGGCCATATTTTCCAACTGTAGATCCTTCTGTTTCCAACTTTCGCATTCCAATCACCAATAATTATCAATGCATCTTGATTGCATGTTTGACCGATTTTGGACTGTAGAAGTTGATAAAAATCTTCAATTTTCTCTTCTTTGGCATTAGTGGTTGGTGTGTAAATTTGAATAATAGTCATATTAACCGGTCTTCCTTGTAGGTGTATGGATATTATCCTATCACTGACAGCATTGTACTTCAGGATATATCTTGAGATATTCTTTTTGACAGTGAATGCAACGCCATTTCTCTTCAATTTGTCATTCCCAGAATAGTAGACCATACAATTGTATGATTCAAAATGGCCAATACCAGTCCATTTCAGCTCACTAATGCCTAGGATATCAATCTTTATGCATTCCATTCCATAACCACCATGCATCTGTCAGTTTGTTGTACTATGGAGGCTCTTGTGTTGCTGTGATACTTGAAGCTATGCTGCCGGTATTTCAAATACCAGCGTGTCACCTTTGGTGGACATGTTTCTGTGGAACATACTAGGAAAAAGGACCTGGTAGTCTACTTCTGAAAAAACTGGCCAGTGAAAACCTTATGAATAGCAGCAGAACACTGTCTGATGTAGTGCCAAAAGATGAGCCCTTCAGGTTAGAAGGCACTCAAGATACAACTAGGGAAGAGCTGCCTCCTCAAAGTAGAGTCAACCTTAATGACCTTGATGGAGTCAAGCTTACAGGACCTTCATTTGCTGATGTGGCAAGACTCAAAATGAGAAGAAATAGCTGCAAACATTCATTAATAATCAGAACATGAAATGCATGAAGTTTGAATTTAGGAAAATTGGAAGCCATCAAAATGACTTTACAATTTTATTTGGAGATTGTGTACAGTTTAAGGAGATGTGTACAGGTGCTGTGTTGACAAGGGGTGGCTATGATAGTTAAGGTTGTGTGTCAGCTTGGTTTGGCAGTTATGATGTAATCTGGCAGTTAGGCAATGAGGTAATGATGAGATCTGCTATGAGTAGCCAATCAATTGAAAGGGAGTTTCCTTGGGAGTTTGGACTGCATCCAGTATGTGTGGACTTTTCGGCAAAGCTTGCTGGCTTTTACTCTCTCTGGATCCTGTATCTGGCTCACCATCTGATCTCTGGTTCTTGGGACTTGTGCTAGCAGTTACCCACGGATCTTGGGATTCATCAGCCTCTGTACCTTGTAAGCCAGCAGTCTATCATCTTACCTGCCAATCTTCGGATTCATCAGTCTCCTCAGCCTATGAGCCAGAGGCTTGCCGTCTGACCTGTCATTCTTGGGTTTGTTAGCTCTTGCAGCTACATGAGTCAGGAGAAGCCTCCAGCCTGATCCATGAACTTGGGACTTTCCAGTCTCTACAACCCTGTGAGAATATATATTTCTTTCTCTCTTTATATATATATGTGTGTATATATATATATACATATTTCAGTGGTATTACTTCTCTAGAGAACCCAGCCTAAGACAAAAGCCTACTGACTTAAATTTATTCACACTGACCTATAAATAACTGAGAGCAGATTCTTTCATGGGTCCAGTATTAGATGTTGAGGAAGACACTTGTTAGTTGCTGTTGAGTCAGTTCTGAGTCATGGTGACCTTAGGTAAAACAGAACAAAATGTTGCCTGGTCCTGTGCCATTGCCATGATTATTGGTGTATGCTAAAGTCCACTGTTGTAACAATTGGGTCAACTTATCTCATTGAGGATTTCCCTCATTTTTGCTGAAACTTTACTTTAGCAGACATGATGTCCTTTTCTAGCAAAGGGAAGACACTGGGTGGCTGATAATAAGAAAAGTTGGGTAAAAGGAAAGGATGTGCAACATAAGTATCAGCCTCATCTTGGGCTCCTTTTCACATACCTTCTGATCCTTTCTTCCCCATCTTCCACCTCCTTTTCCCTCACTTTCTACCCCCTCTCTCCCTTCTTCCAATCTCTGTTCCCCCACCTTCTATCCCCTAATCCCTCCACTTTCCACACAACACACACACATCAAGGGTCACATTTCTTCAGGGTATATTGAGAAAGAGGAGGGCTTACTTCTGGTTTTCCTGAATTTCCTCCCAGTAGTTGCTCCTCAATAGCCCATGTTCTCCCCCACTGCTCCCAGCTCTACTGGTCATGCCTGAACCCCGACCTAGTTTCCCTTGATGTGTTGCTATCTTTGCATGGGCTCAGTTAAGAGATGAATGTAGGACAGGCCACACGTCCCTTTAATACCCTGATTCTCTGTACCACCACCATATAGGCTGTTTGGGGCTTCCCTGAAGGGTTGAGGCAACCATGGGGAATTATAACATATGAAGCAAAAATTTTTCAAGTGTATGCTGTATAACTAAAGCTGTCATTTCCCATGTTCCATGGCAAAAATTAAGCACTTCATCTAAGATCCAACTATAATGCTCTCCCAATCTCAGTACTGTAGCTAGCAGATCAACCTTGGCCATGTCATGTAACTCTCCAATCTCATTTCCAGAAATCTCACTCCATCCCTGCAAGGGTTGGTCTCACTGTAGGATTCATTCCTCTTTGTAGCAGTGTATTTCCCAAAACCTGAGTTATTCAACTCAGAATAACTGAGGGAGGGCATCATAGGAACAAATCCAGAACGACAACCTGTTGTGGCCTCTATCATGCCAAGTAGCCCATAAGATAGTGTGAGGGGCCCTCCTATTGCATACTTCCTGACAGACACGGGTATCCAAGCCCATTTCCTTTCCAGGTTTCCTCATCTGTGTGACGTAACTGTGGAATCTTACAGACACACATGCACACACATCCACATGTCTGCACCAATTGTAATTCTCAGAAATTGTTTTGTCTAAAGTTTAAACAACTCCAGACTGAAACAGATAAAGATAACTACTTTTCTAATTGTCCCATAATGTGCAAGTCTGCCTCTACCCAATATAATTGATATGTCATAAGCAAAGATTAACCCATCTCTTTCTCTGCCTTTCCTCCTCTTTTAAACCGTGATCCTCGAAGCTGTCTGGATAAGAAATGGGTCCATCTTTTCCATTTATAAATTCTGATGGCCACTTACTTAACCATGCAAAGAGGATTCCAGAGTTTTGAAAGTACTTCTCACCAGGATTTCATCAAATTTTTGGCCAAGAGGACCTCTATTTCTTCTGTGTATAGGATGGGAGGTGGGAGATGGCAGAAGGGTTACAGATGTTATGTCCTACAGTTACAGATAAAAGGAAATGGAGGCTAGAAGTCCTGAAGGCAAACGGCTCTCACCGTTTTATTTAGGGTTGGGCCTATTCTGTGTTAATAGGGTACAAGGGGGCCTTTCCACTAGCTAATTTATTACAGAGACCAACATCAGCCCAGTTTTCTCCAAAGTCTTTCAGATTAGCAATATGATTTCTAATAATTTTAATTCTAGCAACATTCCAATGCAAAATGATGAAATCCTTTGGCTTGTATAATAATGGTGTTAAAGGAGAAACAGAGCAAACACTAACTGAATATCAAATATGTGCCAGGGCTTCTGTTGTTTTACTAACCCAGCTGCCTATCATACCACCCTTGGCTGTTTCATTGAAATCTTAGTTTTAACAAGTCTACAAGCAAACTCCTGGCCTTCCCTCCCAAGGCTGCTTCCCCATCTCTGTTATTGATAGTTTCATCCTTTTAGGTGTTCAGGCCAAAGACTTCGGAGTCACTCTTAATTCCCCCATATCCATAGCCAATCTGCCAAAAAAACCCCTCTGCTTTGCTTTTAAATATGTCTGGAATTGGACTATTTCTTAACATCTCTCCTGGTCCAGGCCACCCGGATTTTTGTAATAGACTCCTAGCTGTTGTTTCCTACTTCTGCGTTTGCCCTCCCCTCATCTCATTTTTACAACTCAAGCTAGATCGTGTCATGTCTTCTTTTTGGCCAGAGTACAAGCAATTGCCTACAAGTCCCCCATATAATTTGCAGTTTTCCACAAACTCCGTCCACTTACTTTGTTCCAGCCACGCTGGTCTCTTTGCTCTTAAGCAGTCACCTCAGGGTCTTTGCACTTGCTATTCCAATTGCCTGGAATACCCTTCCTCCTCTTTACTTAAGGCCTTTGCGCAAATATCACTTTTTCCCATGAAGGTTTTCTTATTTAAAATGAGACACCCCCTACACATACGCACACACTCACACACACTGTACTTTCTACCCTCACTTCCTGCTTTATTTTCCCCACAGCACATCACCATCTGACATAATTCACATTTTATTTACTTGTTTGTTGTATCTACTTTTCTCCACTACAATATAAACCCATTAAGGAGGGAACTCTTGTCTATCTTGTTCCAGTGTAAATACCTTGGTGTCTAGAACAGTGCTGGCACATAGCCCATACTTCATAAATGCCTTTTTAAATAAATGAATTAATTCTTTCAATAATACCAGGCGGTTACTATTACTCTTACCTCACAGATGAGAAAAAAACATCATAACCAATAAGAACAAAATCCAAATGCAATGAGTTTAAATAAGTGTCTCAAACTTTTTTTTAGACATTATTTTTAAAAATTCATCAATAGGAGACTATTTAAATGAGTTATTGTATATCAAAACAATGGAATAATATGCAGCTTAAAAAAGAATAAGGACACCACAGTCTGATATATAATGATCTCTAAGATATGCTGGTATGTGAGGTATAGAGGTGTGCACCATATGTTATCATTTGTTTAAAAGTCAGGAAAAAATATTCATTTGTTGGCATATGCATAGCCTAAATCTAGAAGAATACACAAGAAACACTGATGCCTGCGGGCTGAGGATAGAAACCGGGTGGCTGGGGTTGGATGTGGGAGAGAATCTCGTCCATGTCTATTTCTACATTTTCATATTTTGAATGATGTAGATGTGTTACATATTCAAAAATAAAATCAAAACAACAGTTTGCCTAAAGTCAGATACCTACTAAGTGACAGAGAGTGAAACTTAAATTCAGGACTTCCCTGACTCAAAAGTCCATATCCTTTCCATTACCCCATACCAGCTTTTATGGTGGGTTGAGTTCTTGAAAGTCATCTCAAATGAACAGGATGCAAATGGATATTGACTTCAGCAGGTCTTTCAGTGAAGTGAATAGCAATAATGTTAATGACATCTTCCTTGACCTGCTGAATTTCTTTTTTTTCCATAGCTGCTGGTTGGCAGTTCCAGAAGGCAATAATTTTATAAAAAGTCCATTGTTGTGGTCATTCTTCATACCTGTTACCATTATCCTCATCAGCAATGTTGTTACATTTATGGTCATCGCAGTCAAAGTCCTGTGGAAGAACAACCAGAATCTGACAAGGTAAGAGCAATGGTGGGGAAGCTCCAGTTAAGACTCACCAACACATTGCAGCTCCCTGATACACATACAGCACCTAGAACAGTTTTCAAACTCTGGGCCACTGGCAAGGGTACCTAGTTTTCAGGACGGAATTTCTCTCAGCAAGTGGATCTTCTCCTTGTCTTCCAAAACCAGTACTACAATGTGTGTCTGCTGTATTCCTGGGCACAATTTTGGGTTAATACCTAAAAACAAAACCAAATTAAAAAAAAAAAAGTTTCTCCAGCAACCCTAAATATTCAAGAAATCAGATCTGAATTATTAAAGAATGAGAGGCTTGTGAGAAGATGCTGGTAATTACATTTTCATTTTACAAACTTGTGGCTGTATGCTATATTTTAGATATGTCACTTGAATCACACAACAGCTGTAAATTTTTTTAATTGGTTGTGTCTAAATACTGGGAGATTTCACTTAAAAATTAGATTTTCTCTTGAAAAACTGGAACGTCTAGCAACACTGAGCCCACATGGGCACATGCTATTGGTTTAACAGTTCCTGCCTGGACTGCTTCTCTCCTTCCTATAATGTTTTTGGCCCCAATAAGCATATTATACAGAAAAGACTCTCCAACTCTATTAGAGTAAAATCAAAGGGATTTATTGAAGCCAATATATCATTCAAATGAGGGAATCATGACAACCTCAGGGTCTGATGCTCATGGATTCCAAAAAGAGAGGTAAAATCAACTATAGTTATACTGTCATATGAGGAACTACAAACATAATTGATTGTTTTACAGTGATTGAGGTCAGTCAAAGGTGGGGCAAGGCAAAGCATGGCCTTTAATATTATTGGTTATGTTAATGCAATTAGCATATATTGATTGGCTAAAAGACATAATTATAAGATGTATGTTCATGGAGGTAGTCTCATGACTGGTCACAAACAATGGCATGACAATAGCATGACAGCTACTGTTGGGAACAGATTGTTTAATATGACCTTGCCCAGAGCATACAATTTCTTGGAGAGATCTAATACAAAGAGTTTTAAATAAGGTTTGGTTACTTATTTACAGTCTTAGTCTAATCATAAGCCTTAATAATAGGGTTGGCTCCTAAGCAAAAGAGTTTGAATCTGTGTTAAAGGTTACACACTGAGCTTTTGGCATTAGTTAAGCCATTTTATCTTGATTATAAGTATCTTTTGATTTTATAGCCCATGTCATTCCCACCTTTTGATCAAAGATTTCAGAGAACATCCTTTGATCACACTTATGGGCATACTTCCCTCTGTATGAATTTGTCACTATGCTGCACCCAGGTGGGAGCTTAACTTTTGTAGTTTATACCTTTCTTGTCTCTCATGTTAAGCCCCTTTTTTGCCATAGTAGGGGGCTACCAGTACCTGGGTTGCTGGGGAGCTCCATTAAGTCCATGCGCTATGGCTGAGCAGCCATCTTCATGATCTCAGTATGGCGAATGGATAGAGTATGGCCTCATTGGAGGAACAACCTGACCTTCTTTTAAATGGCTAATCTAGGTTATGAAGCTTTTTTAGTTTTGGGTTCCCTAATGCATTGTTGATATACATAATTCTCTGAGCATGTGATGAAGCAGATATATCAGTTCTTATGACACATTTTATAATTTCAATAAGAACTATTATTATTAATATAATTAAGCCAGTTTGCAGCAGAGATCATAATCAGAAACCTATACTATTAGATAGCCAACTGAAGATATCAGAAAGGAATGATAAAGTCATAGGGGTTATAGGATGTACCTAAGCAGCTTTTGATGATACTTGAGCTTTATAATATAAAAATACTGCCTAAAGGTAATATGGAAACCCTGGTGGTGTAGCAGTTAAGTGCTCCAGCCGCTAATCAAAAGGTTGGCAGTTAAAGCCGCCAGGTGCTCCCTGGAAACTCTATGGGGCAGTTCTACTCTGTCCTATACGGTTGCTATGAGTCGGAATCGACTTGATGACAGTGGGTTGGTTTTTGGTTTTTAAAGGTAATATACAAAAGCAATAAGGCAACAAATTGTAGCTAGTATAAAAAAAATCTTTTCAATTACTATCATAGGGTTGATGGAACACAATTATTAACAGAAAAATAACTAAGATGCTAAGTTGGCATAAAGCAACCTAAACATAATCCTACAATGATAATATATTTCAATAAAAATGAAGATAATAATTAATCTAATTTAACTGTTCTATAAATCCTAGTTGATAAAATAAGGTAATCTTAAAAGCTATAAGTATTAGGCAAACAGCAATTACTTTAAAGGTTCCCATATAAAATATTCTACCATAGAAGTAGATCTACTTGGTGAAGAACAAATAAGACAGACAGAAAAACAAAGATTATAAAGCACAGTATAAAAATCTTAGCTGCCTGCATGGAGTCTTGCTCTGTGGTCTTGGTTAGAGCTGTCCACTTCTGTTGCAGTTCTCTGCTTTTGAACACCGGGGCAGGTGAATTCGAGCGCCTTAGTTGGCTGGACAGTCTAAATAGGGACCGTACGTAGTCCTAATTGGAAGAAGTGTATCCAGGACTTATTCCCTGTAATTTGGTGGCACAAGGATTAGCAAGGAAGGCTACATACGGTCTTTTCTAAGGAGGCTCCAGGGAGTCTTTCAGCTGATGTTTATTCTAACTGGAACAATACTAGGCAGATTTTGAGATTTTGGTTTTCAGTTGTCGAAAGCTCTTTTAACCTGTGAAAACATTCCTTAGAGTATTGGATTAAAGATTGACAATATTTAATATTAGAGTTGGTGCAAGCAACATAAGGGAGGGCCATTTGGTTTTGAAAAACTGCTTCACTCATCATAGTTATTTCAGTGTTCATTTCTTGTAAACTGTGGGATTTTTTGAGTATATCTCAGTCAGAATTTTGACATGAGCCATAACATCTTTTAATTTATATGATAGTCTGTAATGAATGTACTGTTACTAGTAACTAAAATAGCTGATTCTTACATTAAAAAATGAAAGAAGGAAAAGAAAAATGGTTTCTTATATTTAGAAATCAGAACGTTGAACATCTGCTATATTTTCGTAAACACCTTATGGTAATTATTTTAGTTTACCTAGTTTTTTTAGTCTGTGTAGCTAATCTTGGTCCCATGCTATTCTGGATCAGTAGCAACTTGAAAACCCTTGCCAGTTTCTACACAAGAGTTCTAAAAATTTTTACGTAGTCCAGTTATATCCATGTTTGAAATATTATAGTCCTTTTATAAGTTTGATACAGTCTGTTTTTTAATCGTGCTTTAGATGAAGGTTTACAGAGCAGATTAGTTTCTCATTAAACAATTAATACACATACTGTTTTGTGGCATTGGTTACCAACCCCACGACATGCCAACACTCTTCCCTCCGAAACCTTGGGCTTTCCATTCCCATTCACCCAGCTTTCCTGTCCCCTCCTGTCTTCTCGTACTTGCCTCTGGGCTGGTGTGCCCACTTGTTCTCATATACGTGGTTGAGCTACATGTATTATTGTTTGTTTTATGGTCTTGTCTAATCTTTGGTTAAAGTGATATAGTCTCTTTTTATTGCATTTTCAGTGACTCAACAAGGTAAAATTTATCTGTGAATGACACACTTAAAAATGGCTATGGTTAACATAGAATAATAATTCTTAAAAGTGAAAAGACCTAATGAGTATTAACTACAAAAGGTAAAACCAAATAAAAGCTTTAGAAAAAAAAAATCCCTAAATGTAATAATTAACCTCATTTCTAAAGAGCTTCAGCTATAATATATAATAATCTTGAAACATAGCACTATATAGTCAGGATATATTAAGCTAAACATTTGAATGGCAGTAAAACCACTATGGATAAATGCTGTAAATTCCCTAACTAAAACCATTGCCTTTGATGATGCTAGATTTAAAAGAGAGTTGCAACCAAGTTAGCAATTGAAACAATGAAATTATTACACAGTATCATGTGCTTGTTGTTCAGTATTAGGCAATATTACTGACATAAACATTTTAAGGCAAAGAAGACTTGGTACTTTTCCAGATTTGACACCATGTTTTATGTAATTCATAACACATTAAATAAAGCTTTTTAGCATTTTTTTCTTTATGAAACAGAAAAAAATTCTTTGTGACTTTCCATGAAGTTTCAAGTTGTCAGTAGTTTATTTTAGATCACTGAGAAACAATACTTGTTATTTAATCAAGGATTTTTAAGGTAAAAACCTTATTTTTTTCAAAACCATGTAGCTATGTTTTGACATAGTAATCTTATTCTAATGACAGGATGAACCGTGGTCTTTGAGGCAGATTGCATAAGAAATGAATTAACTTTTCAACCTAGTAATCAAAGAAAATAGTGTTATTTTAACAGTGAGAAACCCAATTTTTTGTTTTATGGTATTTGATATTAAAAGTTTTTAAACATTCCATAAATAAACCTATTAAATTTTAGCCAGACAGATACCTGATTATATCAAATAAATTTTCCTTTTTTATAAATTTTTTGAACTTTGTCTTTTCTACAATCTTTTAAGGGGCAATAATGAGCATAGTTATCAGCAGTCCTATATATAAATATGTATCTTTTCTCTGTCATAAAAAGAGTATAAACTTGGATATTAACTTGATTTAATATCAGTAAGTTGCCTAAAGGTCTTGGAAATTACCTCTCTCTTTTTTTTTAATATAAAACATTTTATGTAATACTTAGCTTAAATTACTTAGAAAGGTTTTGCTTTTAAGATTGATGTATGACAGAATATAAAAATCTTTGTCAGAACAAATTCACCTTTATTAATTTTTGGAAATATTTGGACTTTTAAACTTATATCAACACTTTTTATTATTAAGCCAATTAGACTACATTCTTTGAAGAAATACTGAAATCTAATTTAATAACACAGTCCAGAAGTAGTAGATTATCATATTTTTATAACCTTATCTTCTAGGATCCTTTAAAGAAGCATTTTAGAATAATTTGTGTCTTTTTAGGGCCTTGTTATGCCCATTAAAATAAATAATTTATCATTTTTTAGTGCACTTTTCTAATATACCAATCTATATTAAAGTTTCTTAGAGTAATTACCAAAAAATTCCAGGCACTAAAAGCAAGTTTCCTTGGAAGAGAAAAGACAGCCTTATGAAAAACAGTAAATGCCAGCCTTAAATTTGATAAAAGACCAAAACTAAAACAACATTAGAGACAAGCTCTTTAACAACATGAAACAGAAAAACTATATAAATTTACCTGTCTGTGAGGCCAGCTCCAAACTCAGGCTTGTATAATACCATATAAGACAAGAAACTTAGGTTTTTAACATACTGATTTTGGTTTAATCTATAGGGTTGCTATGAATCAAAATCGACTCAACAGCAATGGGTTTTTTTTTTTTTTAATTCTAATTTGTACAGAGAACTCAATTTTTCAAAGTCAAATGCTAAATTTCTCTTAACAAGTGCATGCCAGTGGTCAAGTTGACGTTCCTCGTCTTACTAAGTAACCTGTATGTTCAGAAAATCAGGACTTGCACCAAGCCAACAGACACAATCCTCACGTGCACCAAACCTGACTGTGCACTGATGAAGTAAACTGTAGGTGCTGGCGACCAAAAGGTGTGCTGAGCCTGATGCACCCCTAGAGAAACAAAAGATAAAGGTTTGCATGGAGAGTTATAACCTTTCGTCTGCTAGATAGTGGACGTGTCCTGCTCAAAGCTTCTACAAGATGTTCAAACCGGGAACAGAAGCAAAAGACAAGTTCAAGAGACAGACTGAGAACTTTGGTACTCCCAGGGTCTAGTTAAAATCTAACAGAGGATTCAGCTGCTAGGGTATTTTGAGGCTTATGAAACTCAGGAGCACTTCCGAAAACGGCCTTGTCAGGCTTAAAACGAGAGACTAGTTCAGACGCGGAGCCTGCAATTTTTAAAACAACCGCTAGGTAGCAATCTTGTCACATTTAAAATAACAGCGAAGGCTCGAAACGTTGGTTAAGGAAAAAAGGAGCTCTCAAAATGTCCAGAGCCTGAAGAAAGATGAAAGACCGAAACCTCAAACCTTGAATTAGAAAAAAGAAAACTGAGAGAAAAAAATAAAAATGAGTGTGAACGCACCTAACAGAAACACCCAAACCTTAGTTAAAACCATAAACCTCTAACAATCTCATTCAGCCACCAACAGGAGAGTGAAAGCGGAGAGTGGCTTGGATAAATCCCAAAGATCTGCACGGAAATGCTTGGGGTTCTATTTCGGGAGCATTCGCCTTCCGGCAGGTCCCGAGGGGTCCGAGGAAAGGGGAGGGGGCACAAGGGGCTCCCAGTTTCTTAGCTCTTCAGGTTCGCCAGGTGCAGATGTCTCCAAACCCTACCGACTGTGCCAAATGTTGTAGAGAAAAGATTCTCCAACTCTCTTAAAGTAAAATTAAAGAGATTTATTGAAGTCAGTGTATTATTCTAATAAGGGAATCGTGAAAACCTCAGGGTCTGAAACTCATGAATTCCAAAGGGAGGGGTACAAACCAACCATAGTTACATTGTCTATGAGGAACTACAAACATCATATTCTGATTGGTGAAGTCAGTCAAAGGCAGGACTAGGTCACAAACAATGGCATGAGGGCTCCTGTTGCGAGCGGCGTGTTAACCATGACCTCGCCCGGAGCATAGGATTTCTTGGAGAGGTCTAACACAGAGTTTTAGGTAAGGTTTGGTTACTGATTAACAGCCTTAGCCAAATCACAAAGCCTTAATAATACGGTTGGTTCCTGAGCAACAGAGTTTCTGTGTTAAAGGTTACACACTGAGCTTTTAGCATTAGTAAGCCGTTTTATTTTAGGTCATAAGCTTCTTTTGATTTTAGATCACATATCGCGCATTTGCCTTGTCATCCTGATGTACAGCAAGAACGTTCAGTTGGAAAGAAAAAGAATAAAACCCATCACCATCGTGTTAATTCCAACTCATAGTGACCCTATAGGACAGGGTGGAACTGCCCCGTAGAGTTCCCAAGGAGCACCTGGTGGATTTGAACTGCTGACCTTTTGGTTAGCAGCCATAGCACTTAACCACTATGCCACCAAGTAAGAATAAAAACTATTAATTACACACATAGGCACACATTTCTCCCTGCCCTCCAGCATTCAGTCGGTTAGAACGTGTTGCTAATGAGGCTATGAGTTCAGTTTTGATTCCACGAGACTCTGCTCGACCCAAGTAGACTTACTGTAAGCACATCGGTAAGCTTTGTTGATCACCAAATTGATCTGCTTGGTGTGAATAGATGAGTGCAAACAACCGTCACTAGTGGAAAAATAATCCTAAATACATGGCTTTACAGATCAAGGGTAAGTATCAACATTCCTGTAGGAATGACATTCCACATTGAGGGGAAAATACTATTACCAATAATCGTTAAAACTTATCTTTTAGTAGCAATGCAGAAAAACCCTGGTGAAGTCTTCTTAACCTATTGCAAATTAAGTTATATTTTTTTGGTATTATATAGTAACACTTTTGGCTGCAGGCACCAACCAAACCCAGCTGTATTTCTAAGTTTTTGATGATAGTCAATGGTTATTAAATTGGCCTAGTTACAATGATAGCATGCTAAGCTAATTGTTGAAAAAAGTGTCATCTGTGCATCAGTTAGCTTTTGATGCATAACAAAGCACCCCAAAACTTAGTGGCTTAGAATGAAAGATATATATTATTTGTCATTAGTTTGAGTCTTGGCTGAGCAGTTCTGGTCTTGGTCAGTTCGCATGCAGCTGGATGACCTAGGATGGCCCACTTTCATGTCTGGTTGGCAGTCTGGTAGGTATTAGGGGAGGGGGCTCAGTTGGGAAAGTTCATCTCTGCTCCACATTGTCTCTCGTCCTATATTACACCAGCCTGGGCATCTTCACATCATAGTCTCAGGGTTCCAAACAGCAGTAAGAGGGCAAGTTCAAATAAGCAAGTGTCTTTAAGCCTCTGCTTGCGGCATATTTGCTAATGTCCCACTGGTCAGATTAAGTCACGTGGTCAGATTCCAGGGATATAGAAATAGATTCACTTCCAAAAGATGGCATCCATTTTTGCAATCTACTGCATTCTCCAATCTTTCTCTGAATTTTTCTTAATCGCTATGAAAATATAAAATCTAATGTTTTTGAGGTTTAGTCAGGTTTTACCAGCCAATGCCCATCCTTCCAGCCCATTTCTACTTTATTGTCATGACTGTTATATGGTCTTCTCCTCTCCTGTCTCCTCATACGTTGGAGCCTCTTTGACCAGTACTTTCTCTATTTAAGTTCATAAGAAATGCTTGATATTAGCTGAAAGCTAAAGCACTGGTCTTCAACGTATGAGCCTAAGGTCCTGATACGGTTCAGAGTTATCTCCAGAGGCTTGTAAATCTTAGGTGCACCAAGCTTTGTTCTTTCAATATGCACTTTGGGAGAAAAAAAGTTATGTGGCAGAGGTTTCTGAGAAACTGTTTGACAGTCTTAAAAAGTGGTCCTTTTCCAAAAAAACAAAAGGAACCATGGAGCTAGAGAGTGTCCCTTATGTTACACATAAACATTTCAATGAGGGCTTCTAGCAAATCATATGGTGGAAGCTTTAGGGAACTGAACCCTCTGGCAGATACAATGTTAGGAATGTTGGGTGGTGGAACATGGAAGGGAAGAGGAAATCATTATTTTCTTCAGATTATACTACAATTAGTAGCCTTTTCTCTTCTTATATTCTAAGTTGGCAGGGCAAACTTCATGGGATGCACCCTGTGTGGCTGCACGTGCTTGGTTTAATGCTCTGCTCTTGCTATCTTGAAATTCTTAATAATTTTTAAACAAAATGCCAGTACTGTCATTTTGCCCTGGGCCCTGCAAATTATGTAGCTGTTTCTGAGAGCTGTTATTGTTATTAGGTACCGTCGAGCTGATTCCGACTCAGACTGGTGCTGTATACAACAGAACAAAACACTGTCCTTGTCCCAGGCCATCCTCACAATCCTCGTTACACTGGACCCCATTGTGGCAGCCACTGTGTCAGTCCATCTCGCTGAGGGCCTTCCCTCACAACAGGCAGGACAAAAGGATGACAAGGGTACTCTTAATTACAAAATATCTTAGTTACTTAGTGCTGCTATAACAGAAATACCGTAAGTGGATGGCTTTAACAAAGAGAAATGTATTCTTTCACAGTTTAGGAGGCTAGAAGTCTGAATTCAGGGTGCCAGCGCCAGGGGAAGTCTTTCTCTCTCTGTCGGTTCTGAGGGAAAATCCTTGTCATCAGTCTTCCCCTGCTCTAGGAGCTTCTCAGCGCAGGGACCTCAGGTCCTAAGGACACACTCCCCTCCTGGTTCTTCATTCTTGGTGGTAGGAGGTCCCCCTGTCTCTCTGCTTGCGTCTTTTATATCTCAAAAGAGGTTGACTGAAGATACAACCTAATCCAGTAGATTAACTCCTGTCTCATTAACATAATGGTCTCATTAACATCATAGAGGTTAGGATTTACAACAATAGGATAATCACGTTAGATGACAAAATGATGGACAACCACACAATACTGGGAATCATGGCCTAGCCAAGTGCACACGTGTTTTGGGGGGACACAATTTAATCCATTACATAGAATCAACCTCTTTCTGTGTCCTTGGCTAGTGAGAAATGAGGAATATATCCAAATATAAACAATGCTACTTGTTGGATTTAGGTTTAGTAACGGTCAGAAGCACTTTTTATATTTAGTTAAGCTCCTTTGAAAACTTCCGCAAAATGGAGATAAAAACAAAAAAACCTGTTGCCGTCGAGTTGGATAGGTATCCAGAAAAGCCATCTCAAAAACTGAAAGCTATTGCGCCTTTTCATAGCTTTTGCAAGAGGAGCTCTCCTGCTAGAGGAAAATTTCAGAGAGTTCGTGCTAAATTCAGAAACTTTTGAAGTGGTCAGCAAGTATCGTGATCTCTGATACTTTATGACCTCTTATAGCTGGGTAAAATGTATTTTACAATTGTTGAGGACCATACAAACACAGAGGACTTCTGTTTTAATGGGTAATAAGAGAATCAGACAGCAAGAAAGTAATTATTTCTTAACCAAAAGTGAAAAAACGACGACGACAACAACAAGAGAGAAATCTGTCATTTTTGATATAGAACGAGTATCTATATTTACGTTTAGGTTTACTTGGAGCCTTCATTTGATTTTTATTAATGAGATATCCAAAGCTTTGTGTTTTAAATTTTAGTTTTTCTTTCATGGGTGGAGCCCTGGTGGCACAGTGGTTAAGAGCTTGGCTGCTAACCGAAAGGTTGGCTGTTCGCATTTACCAGCCACTCTTTGGAAACCCTGTGGGGAAGCTCTGTCTGTCCTATAGGGTCGCTGTAAGTCAGAATCGACTCAACGGCAAAGGGTTTTTCTTTTCCCCATTGGTGACTAATACATTTTTACACCACATTAGCTGAATTTTTTAAAAGTCCCTTTATGTCCAAGTAATTTGTTTCATAGTCTCTCTTTTATCAGATTTGATTAGATTATGTCAACTCCCATTTCTGGTTTCATAGTTTCTCTTCTCAAACAGGAGACTTATATTATTCTGTTTCAACAAATATATATTACAAGAGAGGAGAAAAGCCAGAAGCACTACATTTCAAAAGAGATCAAATGATACAAGCAAGCCTCTCTTGTTAAGAGAAAGCTTCTTGATATTTTATTATGGATGACTGTGATAAATATTATCATCATCGTCATCATCATCGTGATTATTAATAGAAAGTACTTACCAAAATCTTGCTACATATTAGTTGGTACTTTCTGTCTGCTCTCACTTCACATTTCCAAATCTATGAGTTGGCTAC
Source organism: Elephas maximus indicus (assembly GCF_024166365.1). Lineage (NCBI taxonomy): Eukaryota > Metazoa > Chordata > Mammalia > Proboscidea > Elephantidae > Elephas > Elephas maximus. The sequence goes on from NC_064836.1 coordinate 71,510,027, forward strand.
TACTCTATCCCCATTTTACAGGTGAGAAAAGTGAGAGCACAAGAAGGAAGAGGATCACTCTACACCTTAATCATGTTTCTGTCCCTTGTCAACCAAAGGCACAGGAAGGCCCCAAAATGGAAACCCTCACTGGCTACTCTTGTAGTAGTAATCACTAAATTAAAATTCTGTTCTAATGAAAAGTTGATTCATAGTGAAATTTGCTTGCAATAGTATTTAAGGAACTGTTTATGCCTGAGCTTTTTTAAGCAGCTATCGATATAATTTTTTTGTTTGTTTGTACTTTTCCCCCTTGTTATTGTTGTATCAATATATTTTTTTCATAAAGCTTGCTAAATCAGATTTTCTCCAGAGTGACTTAAGTTTGCCCACCTGAGGCATGATATTGTTAAATGGAGAGTTTATGGGCAGTTGAATATGTATTCTAAGTAGGTGGGTGACAATGAATAGTAATAAGGAGACACCTGAATGAACTGTATTTCTTTCTTGCTTTCTCTTATCTAGCACAAAAAAGGTTTCATCCATGAAGAAGATTCTTAGCACATTGTCTGTGGCTGTGGTTTTTGGAATTACCTGGTTTCTGGCATATTTCATGCTAATTGGTGACGAGAACATCAGTGTCATTTTCAGCTACATATTCTGCATTTTGAACGCTACTCAGGTATGGTGTGGGTTGGTCTGAAAGTAGCAGACCACGCAGAGGTGGAGGTGATACCACCCTAGACCAAACTTTTCTCCTTTTGAAGTTCCCTGAAGGCCATTTGGCTGCTAACTGAAAGGTTGGCTGTTAAACCCACCAGCAGCTCTGCAGGAGAAAGATGTGGCTGTCTGCTCCCATGAATATTATAGCCAAGAAAACCCTATGGGGCCATTCTACTCTGTCCTGTTGGGTTGCTAGGTGTTGACTCGACTCGATGGCAATGGGCTTGGGAAATGGGAAGGCCGTTGCTTACCGTTAGAGGACTCTGGTTAAAGCACTCAGGTGCTAACTGAAAGGTCAGTGGTTCAAACCCACCAACTAATCTGCAGAAAAAAGTTGTGGCAGTCTGCTTCTGTGAAGATGCACAGCTTTGGAAACCGTATGGGGCAGTTCTACTCTATCCGATAGGATCACTGTGAGTCGGAATCTGCTTGAGGACAGTAGGTTTGGTTTGGGTGGGTATTTTTCATATAAGGGGACCTGGTGGTGCAGTGGTTAAAGTGCTGGGATGCTAACCAGAAGGTCAGAAGTTGGAGCCCACTAGCCGCGCTGCAGAAGAAAGATGTGGCAGTCTACTTCTGTAAAGATTTACAACCTTGGAAACCCTATGGGGCAGCTCTACTCTGTCCTACAGGGTCACTAGGAGTTGGAATCACTCGAGGGCAGTGGGTTTGGTTTTTGATTATTTTTCATATGCCTTGGGGGAAGAGGAAGGAAATGCATAGCAATGATTGCTCACCAACCGTCTATGACACTCTACTACACCCTCTCCTGAGCTGGTGGTTGTATGATGTAAATGCCATGGCTTGGGCCGTTTGAGTCCCTCTGTTCTGAGTAGAAGAGATTTCTTTAAGCAACTAGCTTAGGAAACACCTCCTTTCCTTTCTCCCAATGCAGCAGGTTCGTGGTATGAACAATGTTACAGTTATTGATGAAGTTTGGACCCCTGTAAGGATGGCTAATTTTTTTCTTTCAATTCTATTAAATTAATTAAGGCTTGCTTTATGTCCCAGCATTTGGTCTATCTTAGTTGGGGGTGGGGAGAACTTTTGCACTTTAAAAGGACATGTATTCTGTAGTCTTTGGGTGTAATGTTCTAAAAATATCAGTAAGGTTAAAGTGTCAGCGTTGTTCAGGTCTTCTGTCTTTACCAATATTTTAATCTGGTTCTCTCAGTTGCTGAAAGAGGAGTGTTAAAATCTCCAACTATGTTTGGATATTTGTCTATTTCTCGCTTTAATTCTGTCAGTTTTTGCTGCATGTATTTTGAAGCTGCGCTTTTAGATACGTTTATGATTGCTATGCCTTCTGGTTGAACTGGCCTTTTCATCGTTTTGAAACGTCCCTTTAACTCTTATAATATTCTGTCATGAAGTTACTTTATCTTATATCCAGGGGGGTTTAATATACGCCAGCCTCTTCTTTTGTGTACTGTTCGTATAGTATATATTTTTTTCGTTCCTTTATTTTCAACTTTTCTATGCCTTTATATTTAAAGCATTTTCTGTTCTTAAAGCATATTTATTTATATTCTTCTCTTTCTTTTCTTTTGTTCTTCCCATCCCTATACCATCCCTTTTTTAAGAAAAAAATTTTATTTTGAAATAATTTTAGATGTATAAGAAGTTACAAAAATAGTACAGAGAGTTTCAGAGTATCCTTTACCCAGCTTCCCCCATGATACCATACTATGTGATTATAATACGTGACCAAACCCAGGAAATTGACATTGGTACCATCCATATACTATTAATTTATTCATAGACTTTATGTCTTTGAAGTGATGGCTTTAGTTCTAGCTGTATTAATTTGACTATAAATTAAATAAATATAATTTAATATCAAGTACAATAGAATTACTATAGTTTTGTAAACGCATTGGTCTCGTCTTTTACTTTAAAATTAGCTTTTTATGCATGGAAGTCTCACTTCCTCAACTAGAGTATCAGCCCTCTGCATGCAGGAAGCATGCTTGTGTATATCTTTCACAGTAGATAGTGTCTTCTTCAAAACCAGGATGGGCTATAAGAAAATGCGTTGCTGTTGAGTTGATTCGGACTCATGGTGACCCACTTGTTACAGAGTAAAACTGCTGCATAGAGTTTTGTTGACTGTAACCTTTACAGAAACACTTGCCTGGACTTTCTTCCACAGAGCTGCTGGAACCACTAGTAAACCACTCGTACCACTCAGGCTCCTATGTTGTTGTTGTTATTGTGTGCCTTTGAGTCCATTCGGACTCATAGTGACACTACAGGTAGTCGCCGACTTACAATGTATTCGAGCCCCAACAAACCACGCTTAAAACCGTCTGTTGTTTTTGTTTTGTACTTCTTATCATCAGTAATATGTACTGCATATGTTGCAGCATGTAATTTGCTGATATTGTCATTCTCAAATGTTTATTTGCAGATATTAATATGTGATGTTTCCAACTCCCAAAGACAAAGATCAGGTTTATAAAGATATTAATAGTAAAAGGCAATAATAATGAAAAGTTAAAAAAAAAAAAAGGCATTCAACTTATATCAGAACTGACTGACGACAGAGTTGTCAAATGGAACCCTGTCGTAAGTCAAGGACCACCTGTATATGATACAGTACAACTACCCTATGGGGTTTTCAAGGCTGGAATTTTTATGGAAGCAGGCTGCCTCATCTTTCTCCCGTGGTGCAGATGGCAGGTTTAAACTGCCGACCTTTCGGTTAGCAGCAGAGTGTTTCAACCACTGTGCCACCAGGGCTCCTTCAGGGTCCTATACTTCCCCAGTATTTTGTGAAGAGGACTGCACGGTTTGACCCATCAAGTCACTGCAAACAACAACTGTGTGAAGCTGGTATCATTTTGGTTGTTTCTGGCTTTGACAAAATGTCATCACAGAGCAAAGTTTTTGATAAAAAATGAAAATTGTTTGGAAGGGGATTAGGTAAAGTTGACTTGACCACAGTTGACAGACGTGATGACAAGTCTGTATAGTGCAGTGTGGGGAACTGCTTGGCTATCTGAAATTGCCACCATCATGTTTAATGTTTGTAAGCACCCCACCCTCTATCCCAGGCAGCCCTCTCTAGTGCCTTTTGAGAATAACTCTCTTGGACAATGGGTGTGTGCCTGCCGCTGAATTTGAATGTATGTGGGGCAGTTCTCTGCTCTTATGGACATTCAATGAACTCCCTAGAAAGGTAATAAATAGGATAAGCTTGGGCTGGATTTGCCAATTAGCCCACGGGCTTGTTGCCTCAAGTGAGCAGGAATTTAAGAAGAATCTGAAAGAAGTCGTAGTCAAGGATATTTTCTCTTCTTCCAGCTTAAGAAAGGCACACAACCATAGAGGCTCATTGTTGTTGTTGTTGTTAGGCGCCGTCGAGTCGCTTCCGACTCATAGCGACCCTATGCACAACAGAACCAAACACTGCCCAGTCCTGCGCCATCCTTACAATCCTTGTTATGCTTGAGCTCATTGTTACAGCCACTGTGCCAATCCACCTCGTTGAGGGTCTTCCTCTTTTCTGCTGACCCTGTACTCTGCCAAGCATGATGTCCTTCTCCAGGGACTGATCCCTCCTGACAACATGTCCAAAGTATGTAAGACGCAGTCTCGCCATCCTTGCTTCTAAGGAGCATTCTTGCTGCACTTCTTTCAAGACAGATTTGTTCGCTCTTTTGGCAGTCCATGGTATATTCAATATTCTTCACAAACACCACAATTCAAAGGCATCGATTCTTCTTCGGTCTTCCTTATTCATTGTCCAGCTTTCACATGCATATGATGTGATTGAAAAATACCATGGCTTGGGTCAGGTGCACCTTAGTCTTCAGGGTGACATCTTTGCTCTTCAACACTTTGAAGACGTCCCTTGCAGCAGATTTGCCCAATGCAAAGCGTCTTTTGATTTCTTGACTGCTGCTTCCATGGCTGTTGATTATGGATCCAAGTAAAATGAAATCCTTGACAACGTCAATCTTTTCTCCATTTATCATGATGTTGCTCATTGGTCCAGTTGTGAGGATTTTTGTTTTGTTTATGTTCAGGTGCAGTCCATAGTAAAGGCTGTGGTCTTTGATCTTCATTAGTAAGTGCTTCAGGTCCTCTTTTAGCAAGCAAGGTTGTGTTATCTGCATAACTAAGGTTGTTAATGAGTCTTCCTCCCATCCTGATGCCCCGTTCTTCTTCATGTAGTCCAGCTTCTCGTATTATTTGGTCAGCATACAGATTAAATGCGTATGGTGAAAGAATACAACCCTGGTGCACACCTTTCCTGACTTTAAACCAATCAGTATCCCCTTGTTCTGTCTGAACAACTGCCTCTTGATTGATGTAAAGGTTCCTCATGAGCACAATTAAGTGTTCTGGAATTCCCATTCTTCTCAATGTCATCCATAGTTTGTTATGACCCACACAGTCGAATGCCTTTGCATAGTCAATAAAACACAGGTAAACATCCTTCTGGTATTCTCTGCTTTCAGCCAGGATCCACCTGGCATCAGCAATGATATCCCTGGTTCCACATCCTCTTCTGAAACCAGCCTGAATTTCTGGCAGTTCCCTGTGGATATACTGCTGCAGCCGTTCTTGAATGATCTTCAGCAAAATTTTGCTTGCATGTGATATTAATGATATTTTTCTATAATTTCCACATTCAGTTGGATCACCTTTCTTGGGAATAGGCATAAATATGGATCTCTTCCAGTCAGTTGGCCAGGAAGCTGTTTTCCATATTTCTTGGCATAGATGAGGGAGCATCTCCAGCACTGCATCTGTTTGTTGAAACATCTCAATTGATATTCCATCAATTCCTGGAGCCTTGTTCTTCGCCAATGCCTTCAGAGCAGCTTGGACTTCTTCCTTCAGTACCATCAGTTCCTGATCATATGCCACCTCTTGAGATGGTTGAATATCGACTAATTCTTTTGGTATAATGACTCTGTGTATTCCTTCCATCTTTTTCTGATGCTTTCTGCATCATTTAATATTTTCCCCGTGGAATCCTTCACTATTGCAACGCGAGGCTTGAATTTTTTCTTCAGTTCTTTCGGCTTGAGAAGCGCCGAGTGTGTTCTTCCCTTTCAGTTTTCCATCTCCAGCTCTTTGCACATGTCATTATAATACTTCACTTTGTCTTTTCAAGACGCCCTTTGAAATCTTCTGTTCAGTTCTTTTACTTCATCAATTCTTCCTTTTGCTTTAGCTGCTCGACAATCAAGAGCAAGTTTCAGAGTCTCCTCTGACATTCATCTTGGTCTTTTCTTTCTTTCTTGTCTTTTCAGTGACCTCTTGCTTTCTTCATTGATGACGTCCTTGATGTCATTCCACAACTCATCTGGTCTTCGGTCACTAGTGTCCAATGTGTTCTTTAGAAGGTCTCTAAATTCTGGTGGGATATACTCAAGGTCATATTTTGGCTCTCATGGACTTGCTCTGATTTTCTTCAGTTTCACCTTAAACTTGCATATGGGCAATTGATGGTCTGTTCCACAGTCGTCTCCTGGCCTTGTTCTGACTGATGATATTGAGTTTTTCCATCGTCTCTTTCCACAGAGGTAGTCATTTTGATTTCTGCGTGTTCTGTCTGGCGAGGTCCATGTGTGTAGTCGCTGTTTATGTTGGTGAAAGAAGGTATCTGCAATGAAGAAGTCGTTGGTCTCACAAAATTCTATCATTCTATCTCCAGCATTGTTTCTATCACCAAGGCCATATTTTCCAACTACCGATCCTTCTTCTTTGTTTCCAATTTTAGCATTCCAATCACCAGTAATTATCAATGCATCTTGATTGTATGTTTGATCCATTTCAGACTGCAGCAGCTGGTAAAAATCTTCTGTTTCTTCATCTTTGGCCTTAGTGGTTGGTGTAAATTTGAATAATAGTCGTATTAACTGGTCTTCCTTGTAGGCGTATGGATATTATCCTATCACTGACAGCGTTGTACTTCAGGATAGATCTTGAAACGTTCTTTTTGACGATGAATGCAACACCATTCCTCTTCGAGTTGTCATTCCCAGCATAGTAGACTATATGATTGTCCGATTCAAAAAGGCCAATACCAGTCCATTTCAGCTCACTAATGCCTAGGATATCTATGTTTATGCATTCCATTTCACTTTTGACGATTTCCAATTTTCCTAGATTCATACTTTGTACACTCCAGGTTCCAATTATTAATGGATGTTTGCAGCTATTTCTTCTCATTTTGAGTCATGCCACATCAGCAAATGAAGGTCTCAAAAGCTTTACTCCATCCATATCATTAAGGTCGACTCTACTTTGAGGAGGCAGCTCTTCCCCAGTCATCTTTTGAGTGCCTTCCTACCTGGGAGGCTCATCTTCTAGCCCTATATCAGTCAATGTTCCACTGCTATTCATAAGGTTTTCACTGGCTAATGCTTTTTCAGAAGTAGACTGCCAGGTCCTTCTTCCTAGTCTGTCTTAGTCTGGAAGCTCAGCTGAAACCTATTCTTCCTGGGTGACCGTGCTGGTACCTGAATACCAGTGGCATAGCTTCCAGTATCACAGCAACACGCAAGCCCCCACAGTACGACAAAGTGACAGACACGTGGGGGAGAGGCTCATTACAAACTATTAGTATTACATGGCAGAATTGAGGGTGGCTTTGTGGCAAAGCACTGTCATCTTATTTAGTCTGTATTCCAGCTTCACCATTAATGATTCTTAGGACTTTAGACAAGTCTCATTATGTAAAAATATAATGAGGATGGGATTAAAATAGACAGTGTTTCTCAAAGTGGGTCTGAATATTACATACCTCAGAATAAAAAAAAATTAAAAAAAACCCTGTTGCTATAGGACAGAGTAGAACTGCCCCATAGAGTTTCCAAGGAGCGCCTGGTAGATTTGCACTGCTGATCTTTTGGTTAAGCAGCCATAGTGCTTAACCACTACGCCAAATCAGAATTTAGGGAGTATGTTAAAATGCTTATTCCTGGGCCTTACACCTTACCTACTCAATCGAAATCTCTACGGGGGTGAGAGCTAGGATCTTCACTTTAAACAAGAACCCCAGGTGGTTTTTATGTACACAAGTGCGGGAATGACTAAATTAATTCACATGTAAGGCTCCTTCTAGATTTGGAATGCTATAATTCTAATAAACTCTTACTGAGTGCTGCGGCTATTACTTAAAAGGCACAATTTGATCTTTCTGCTCATGGCAATTAGCTTGACCCACACATTTCATCTTTTTAAATAACATCTTGAGATTTATGAAACACAGAAATATTGGGAGTCCACCCAAATTTTTTACCCAAATGGGGCCTCATAGGATGGTATCTTTTTGGATTGTCCATGCTCTAAGATATTTTCCTAATGATTGCACAATTGGAAAATTTGATCCAATCTTGTCTTTACATTAGAATTTAAACAGTGGAAAAGTCAGATGAAATATTTTAGCCCACAAGAGAGGACAATTCTCTAGAGACCAGATTTCTTATGTCCCCCAAATCCAAAACCTCTCTTCCCTGAACAATCAGCATGGCCAATGACTGCTTCTGACCCACTGAAACCCATGTGCATAGACACACCCCTTGTATTATCAGGGTCTTCTTTCTGATGCGTTAGGTAACACCTGTTAGGTAAAATCAAGTTACTCCTCTGCTTTTGGCCAGAGAACTAGTCTCTGTCTTACCAATATGTGATTTTATTAGTCACCCCTCAGATTCCTTGGGCTATGTTACTGTAGCTCTGACAGTCTCTTATAACTGTACTCACAGGATATGGTTTTAGAAATGAATCTTTATAAGTCTTGGGATCATGTAGATCCAATCTGGGAGACATTTCATGGATTTTTTTTTAAATAACCTTTTATTTTGGGATAGTTTAATACTCACAAGAAGTTGCAAAAGTAGTGCAGAGTTCCAGGTACTCTTCACGCAGTATCCCCCAGTGATCATATCTTACACAACAATATTACATTGTCAAAATCAGGAAATCGGCATTGGTATTATCAAATATTATCAATTATTATTGATAGTTACTAATATTATCAACTCAGTCGCACATGTTGTTTAACCTGTTATTTCCACAAAGGATATTAACGAGGAATTACCCAGGGCATCGTAGATTCTATATATGCATTATTTTTTCTATTACAGTTACAATCAAGAGGCAGCATAATATATTGGGTAGAGGAGGGACTTTGGAGCCACACACATGAGGGTTCAACTCCACACTCTACCAATTACCAGTTGCGTAACCTTGGGCAGGTGGCAGTGGTGGCTCGGTGGTAGAATTCTAGCCTTCCATGGTGGAGACCTGGGCTCAGTTCCTGGCCAGTGCACCTCAACCGCAGCCACCACTTGTCTGTCGGTGGAAGACTGAGTGTTTCTATGATGCTGAATAGGTTTCAGCAGAGCTTCCAGGCTAAGACTAGGAAGAAAGACCTCGTGATCCACTTCTGGAAAATCAGCCAGTGAATCACAGCAGTCCAATTCTGTTGTTCATGGGGTCACCATGAGTTGGGGGCTGACTCGATTGCAGCTAACAATGACAAGAAGTCTTAGGCAAGACACATAATTTATCTGAGGTTTAGTTTTCTCGTCTGTAAAATGGGGATAAAAACAAACCCGTTGCCATCAAGTTGATTGCAACTCATAATGGCCCCGTAGGACAGAGCAGAACTGCCCCATAGGGTTTCCAAGGAGTGGCTGGTGGATTTGAACTGTCGACCTTTTGGTTAGCAGACAAGCTCTTAACTACTGCATAAATGAGACAACAGAAGCAAGTGTCTGTTCAGCAAGTGGTATTTTCTACTTTTAAAACTTTCAGAAAATAGTACTTCACCTTTTGTGGATTAATTCCTCATACATATCTGGTGTTCATAGGTGAAGTGCAAAAAGCAATGAATAGGGGGCTTTTAAAAATGTTGCTCTTAGGTGCACCAGGTTTCTAGCTATGTTACTAAAACTCCAACAAATGTGGGATCGTAGAATGTTAGAACTGGAAAAAAATTGGGATCACATAGCCAAACTGCTTCTTTCAGGAAACTGAAGATCATAGAGATTAGAAAACACTAGCAAAGTTACACAGTCAGCAAGTGGGAAGCGGGGACCTGAATTTAGCCATGTCTCTGACTCCACGACTGTTACACGTAGTATTTTGTATATGAGAAGGACTTTGTCTCCACCCTCTCAGGTGAAAATGTGTGCAGTAGCTACAAAGTGAGGGAGTTGGGCTAAGTGAGATGGGTCGGTGGTGGGGTAAAATAGACTCTCTCCCTTGATTCTGTATCCCAGCATTCACATCAAACTTTCATTCTCTCTGCAGGGATTTCAGATTTTTCTTTTCTACACTGTTAGAACAAAAGTCTTCCAGAGCAAAGCTTCTGAAGTGTGGAAGTCCCTGTCATCATCCCGTGGGAAAGTGAAGTCACTGCCATCAGGGACCCCGCTGAAGCTACGTGTCAGGATGTATAGGCTGGCCAAGTCCTTTCCATCCCTAAAAGGACGCTTTCGGCTGCTGGAACCGTTTGTGTTTACTGAGGAAATGTCACTGTCTGAAAGTAGCGAAGCAGACTCAAGCATATAGACTGTTAACTTTTGTGGTTCTTTTTTATTCAACATGCATGCATTTTGGTTTATCTGTTTCCCTGCTTTGTTACCCAGTCTTCCCAGAAACTCTCCCTCAATGTATTTTGCTCAGGGTTAAGAATTAGGTAGGAGCCCTGGTGGCACAGTGATTAAAGCACTTGGCTACTAACCAAAAGGTCAGCAGCTTGAACCCACCCAGTGGTTCTGCAGGAGAAAGATGCGGCAGTCTGCTTCCTTCTGTAAAGATTACAGCCTTGGAAACCCTACGGGGCAGTTCTATTCTGTCCTATAGGGTCACTATGAGTCGGAGGTGACTCGATGGTAATGGGTATAGTTTTTTGTTTGTTTTGTTTTAAGAATTAGGTAAACTTGTTATTTATTATCATCATGGATAATGGATTTGGTAGTTTTTCTACTTCAGTAGATTCTTAACACCAATAAGGCTAAGAATTACGCACAGCGTGCAAGATTACCTTTGTGTCTTAAATCATAAAGTCTATGTGATAAATTTTGTTAAAAATGTAGAACCTGGAAGAAATCCTTTTACAATTTACTAAAAAGGACGTAAGGATGACAATTTATCTTTCAGAAAAAATGACTCCTGAGAAACATTGCAGGGCACTGCTTGTATGTATCATAGTTTTGATCTGTAAATGTTTTAAATTTGTATGTGTTTGTGCTTATTTCTAATTAAGAAATTTATACTAATTTAACCTTTGGAAAGGGATGTATTTTCAGTTATGAAAAAAAAAAAGCGTATTTTGTAATCGGAGGCATTAGACCTGTAAGAAATGGACAGAGAGACATGGACAAAATAAAACAAAAAAACTAAACCTGTTGCCGTCAAGTCAAATCAGACTCATAGCAACCTGGTAGATCAGAGTAGACCTGCTCCACAGAGTTTCCAAGAAGCACCTGGTGAATTTGAACTGCCAACCTGTTGGTAGCAGCTGTAGAACTTAACCACTATGCCACCTGGGTTCCCACAGACAACTTGGTTGGCTAGTAAAGTCTCAGGATATTTCCTTCTAGCTCTTGATAAAATGCTTATAGTTGCTCTTTTTCATTGATGAAACGACACCAAAACCTCAAAATTGCGAAGTTAGTGACAATTACTCCGTATGGCTTATAAAAGATGTAAGTGCTCAAGAGGTTTCAAACACTTGAATTACGGGTAGTTTCTAAATAAACAATGACCACCACTGGCGTGGGGAGCGCTCCCACTGGGGTTAAGAAACAGTGTCTTTGAGTGGCTGTGCTTTGTCATTGAGTAGGCAGCTGCTGTGACCGCACTCAACTAAGAGTCTGAAAAATGTCTGTGAGCTGTGCCATACCCTTCTCACTATGTCCTAAAGAACACGGGTCTTCATAGGAACATTGTAATGACTGTTGGGTTCCAAAAGCCTATTTAATCTATAGTAAAATTGAGACCTTATGGGGGAATGGAAAAAAGTAAAAAGAAGAGAGTAAGGAAGAAAAGCTGTTCTCAGGGGCTAGTGTTCTTAGTGGTATTGTAGTGCTACCCCTATCCAGGAGCCCTGGTGGTGTAGTGGTTAAGAGCTCTGCTGCTAACTAAAAGGTTGCCAGTTCAAATCCACCAGCTGCTCCTTGAGAAACCCTGTGGGGTGGTTCTACTCTGTCCTATAGGGTCACTGTGAGTCAGAATCAACCGGTGGCAATGGGGTGTTTTTTTTCAATTGGTTCTAAGATGGGTGCTAGACACAGGGAAAATTATAAGATGTGGCTGATCTATGTCTTGTCCCAAAATTTGTATTCAGATGTAAAGAAACCTTAATAAAAGGCCACTTTCAATGTGAAGAAGAAAAAAAAAATTCACCAAAGAGCCACGTTTAGCCCGAGAGTGGGTATATGTGTTTTAGTTGTTTTCTTTGCGCTTTTTCAGCACTTTTAGGTTATAGCACACAAAATTCTATGTCATGTTCCGGGGGCAGCGGTACCAAAAATGAGTGAGTTCTATAAGCCAGTTGTGGAGGCTAATGACGTTCTCCCACCCACCCTGGACTCCTGGCATTAGGAAACCTTTTTCTGTAAGACTTTATTTTATGCACTGGTAAGGAATCTTTCAGTTTAGTGATAGAAATCTAATTCAAATTAGGTTAAGGGTCAAAGGGAATTTAATGGCTCAATTAATTGTAAAGTCCAAGGAGCAAGCTGGTTCTAGGTAGGGTATCATATATTTGTACCTGTTGTCCTGCCTTAATTATTTCTAAACCAAAAACAAAACCATTGTGGTCGAGTTGGATCCAACTTGCCTCTTTTACTCTCAAATGTGTCCTGGTTTTTAATTAAAAAAAAAACAAAACTCACTGCCATTGATTCTGACTCATGGTGACCCCATGCATTACAGCATAGACATGCTCTGTTAGGTTTTCTTGGCTGTAATCTTTATGGAAGTAGATTGCCAGGCCTTTCTTCCTGGTGCCACTGTATGGGTTTGAGCTGCCAACCTTTATGTTAGTAGTTGAGCACAAACCATTTGCGCCACCCAGGGGTCTTCGGTTTGGAATATAAAATATGTGATAATCCTAGCTTTAGCTCATTAGAGCAAGGAGTTCAAAGAAGGTGTCAGGGGTCTTTCTTTCTCCTTGTTTCCCGGCTCTCTTTGTGTCTGTGTTTGGCTTTATTCTCAGTTGGTTTTAGGAGGTTGGAAATTGGTCATCGTCTCCCTAATCTTACAGTTTTATAGTGTGACAGGAAGAGAGACCTCTTTCCTCTTAGTGCCCCAGATCAAATCTAATGAAACGGCTCTAATTCTAGCCGGTGTCCAGCCAGGAAAACAGAAAGCATTCCAAGTATTAAAATAGAGGAAACTTAATAAGGCAATTAGTCACATGATATGAAAAAGCCAGGAGACAAAGTGGGTGAACACTGCCAAAACTGAGAGATTAGCAACAGGAGAAAGCTGCTGCCTTTCTCAGGCTAGAGAGACAAAGTAAGAAGGAAGAGCTTCCAGAGCCAGGGACCCGGGCTGAAACCATGGCTGGCCAGCCATGGGAGCAGGGGCCAAGGAGAGGTAGTCTGCCTTAGGCAAAACAGAACAAAAAACGGTTGTCTTGGGGTCATTACTGATGCATTGAGTCCCCACGTGTGTCAGAGTAGAACTGTGCTACATAGGGCTTTCAGTGGCTGACTTCTCAGAAGTAAAGGACACACCTTTCTTCCAAGGCTCCTCTGGGTACATTCAAACCTCCAACGTTTCTGTTGGCCTAGGGAGTTAATTGCACTACCCAGGGACTCCTGCCCCTAGGCAAAAATACTCTGACTCCCCCTTCACCTGCCGTGCAATCTCCCATCATTGTCTCCGTTGGCTGCAGCCAGTAGGAAGCCAGCTGAACAGGAGCCTGCAGGACTCAGTCTTCCAGCAATACCATGCGGAGCAGGGGACTTGTGAGCAAAGGACCTGTGGGCAAACAGGTCCACCTTGCTTGGGTCCTGTGCCTACATTGTGTTCAGGGATTACTGGCCCAGCCTGGGTCACATACCCTGGTGAAGTGGAGGGATGGGGGATGACCTAATTGATAGTCTGCCATGGTAAGGAGAATGGATGATTTCACCAAGGTAGAGAATGCTGGCATAAAGTGTTAAGGTGTTTCCACTACATCTGCTGACAAAATACAAGTACCTCCTGGGAAATGAAATACTTTCAGGCTCATAAATCATGTCCCTCTGAATGAGCCTACTGTATCCTAGTCTGAGCAGATTTTGAATGGGCGTGGGTAGGGAGAACAAGAAATTATTTGGTGTCTTGGAAGTCGAGGAGCTAGGGGAGAGAATACAGGCGCTGAAGGGTGGCTTATTAAGTGAGGAGAAAATTGCAGGAGAGAGGCGGGGGTACTGAAGACCTGGTTTTGGTAACACTGAGCAGGGCCAGCTCTGCCTTTCCATATCTTCTGATTTACTTTCTGGGAGAACAGTGCCCTACAGCATTTTTGGCTGTCGCAGCACGTGTGCTTTCTTTGGGGAACAAACCACCCTGATCTTTCCTGGATTTCCTTCCCTGAGTCTTAACTGACAGTTCAGAACCCACTTTTATTGTCAGAGCCTGAATTGCTTTTTCTCTTACCTTTTCCCATTTTGAAGTTTATCTTGCTTCTTTTTTCTGTCACCAACAAAAGGAGATCACTCTCAAGCTCATTGCTGTCAGCTTTTCCTTGAGGCATTCAGAAAGGCTTGGAATTCTTTGTGATTGTTTATGGAACCTGGACCAGTCAATACCAGCGCCCTTTGCCTCTGTGGAACCTCCTTAAATGTGATCCTAAGGCTTGCAGTACGTGGCTCCTCAGATGAGGTCCAAGACGGAGCCACCTGGATTAGGTTCCACCTAGGTGAGGGAGGGGAAGCTGGGGTATTACTAAGAGAGAAAATTGCTGCCTATTTAAATTAACAAATATATATGTTTGTTTTATTTTTGGTGGAAATATACACAGCAGAAACATATACCCATCCAGTAATTTCTGCATGTGCCGTTCAACGACATTGGTTACGTTCTTCACTTTGTGTCACTGTTCTCACTATCCCTGCCCATATTGTTTCCCCACCATTGACTTGGGTTTACTACTCCCTAAACATCTCACTGAAGGAGCCCTGGTGGCGCAGTGGTTAACCCATCAGGCGCTCCGTAGGAGAAAGATATGGCAGGCAGTCTGCTTCAGTAAGGATTACAGCCTTGGAAGTCCTACGGGGCAATTCTGCTCTGTCCTACAGGGTTGCTACCAGCCGGGATTGATTTGATGGCAGTAGGTTTTTTTTTTTTTTTTTAAATGTCTCATCTCTGCTTTAGAGTTACTGTTGTCAATTTGATCTCATATAGATAATTCTTTAAAAGATTGCAATACTCAAGGTGAACGACATTCTTTACTAATTTAGCTAAACTGTTGAAGATGGCTTCAGGGGATAGCTTTGGTTCAAGGTTTAAAGATTTTCTCAAGGCAATAGATTCAGGAGTTCCTCCAGTCTCAGTGGATCTTGTAAGTCTAGATTCTATAAGAATTTGAAATTCTATTCTATATTTTCACCCCTTTTGATCAAGATTCATATATTGAGTCTTTGATCAAAACGTTCAGATGGGTACTGTCGGGTTCTTCCAGTCTCATGGAAAAGGATTCAGTAGTTCATGGAGGTAGTTAGACCTCAGTCCAGTTCCTTCTCCAATTCCTGGGTCTCCTTCTTCCTCTGCTGCCCCTGGTGAATAGAGACCAATTGTTGTATCTTGGTTGGCCTGTTTATAAGCTTTTAAGACCCCTAGAAACTGCTCACTGAATTAGGAGGTAGAATGGAAACTTTAAAAACAATATTAGACTTATTGATTGGACAGTCCCACGGAGCCTGGACCCTAAGCCTTTGAGCCAAGAGTACTAAAACTATGCCAACTGTGTTAAACGACTTTAAAAGATATTCGCGAAGTATATTTCTTAAAAAAGCAAAATCCACAATTACCTAACCTATCAATATTGTTTATTTTCCCGTGTTCTTTTATGTTCTTTGTCTGACTGTATAATGATTTTACATAATTGTAATTACAGTAAATTAAACGTTATTTTGATTTTCATTTCCTATTACCCAGTAGTGCAGTCCTCATAATACTAAGGACTGTATAATTTACTAAATTCATCTTTTGTTATTAGATATTTAGATCATTTAAAATTTTAATATGGTAATATCACTGTGATGGATAAACTGGTATATATATTTTTTCCATTCTTTTATTAAGATAAATTCTCAGGACTAAGATAAATGTGTGAAAGGGTATGAACTTTTTTTTAAAGGTTCCTGGTACATATTACTGTATTACTTTAAAAACATTACAGTAATTTAGAATGTTATTAACTCATTAACACTTGGAGTAAAATAAACATTTTTTATGTGCTTGCTTATTTTGTTTTTGTTTTTTTATATCTTTTGCCCATTTGCCTATTGATCAATTGTTATTTTTTTCTTCATAAATTTGTGAGCTCCTTATCTATTTATAAACATAAACCCAGTGCCGTCGAGTCGATTCCGACTCAAATCGACCCTATAGGACAGAGTAGAACTGCGCCATAGAGTTTCCAAGGAGCGCCTGGCGGATTCGAACTGCACTAGCGGCAGTAGTAGCACTAAACCACTACCCCACCACGGTTTCCATCTATTTATAGATAAACTCAAAAACCCATTGCTGTCAAGTCGATTCCAACCCCTAGTGACCCTACAGAACAGAGTAGAACTGCCCCACAGGACCTCCAAGGCTGTCCTCTTTACAGAAGCAGACTGCCACATCTTTTCTCTCACAGAGCGGCTGGTGGGTTTGAACCGCCGACCTTTTAGTTAGCAGCAGAGCACTTATCCAGTGTGTTACCATGGCAGATATTGTCCCTTTATTACATTTGGTGAAAATATGTTTCCCAGTTTACTGTTTTCTTCTCTTTCTAATATATGAAATGCTCACTGTGTATTTGATTCAAATTGTGAAAAAGATTAACATAGGGTTTAGCATTTTCTGTCCTTGCACAGGCAGAGTATTTTTTATTTTGTGTTAAGAAATATGTCAGGGGCTATGTAGAAACTTGTAAAATGCAGAACAGGGGCATACATATGCCAAGTGATGACAAATGAATCATGTTGGATATGTTCCATCTGTAACCCTTCATTATACCCTACAGCAGCTGGGTGGGGTTCTACGACAAAGTTATTTTTACCTCTCAAATATGTTTCTGTCTCTATTTCCACCCACTTTTTCTTTAAAAGAAAAAAATAAATCCCTGAGAAAAGAGGCGTTTTATCAGCAGATATTTATTAGCACACACACACAAATGCTTTACATATAATGTAATCATCTACATTATTCTGTTTACTTATAAGTAACCTACTAAATGTGTACTTGAAAAAAAAAGACACAAAAGTTGCTGAAGAACTGGCTAAGTAAGGAAATCAGGAGGAAAGGAAAATAAAAATAGAAGTAAAAGATATGAAGCTAGGGGTGAGATTAGAAGCCAAGAAACATGTAGAACAGTCTGGTATATTAGTTAGGAATGGGTCACAAATTAGACCACAAGCTTCCCAGCGCCCAACATAAATAGGAAAACATGATAATGAAACCGTCAACTAACGGGTTCTTGTCAAACAGACTAGTAAATTGAAGTCAGCCAGACACAAGGTTGGAAGAACAGAAAGGTTTATTCACTGTTTGCAAACTGGGAGACAGTAAGGTTCTCATGACCTAAGGCTGCCAGCTCCCTGAACCAGGGCAGATTTGCTCCTTTTATAGGGAGTGACATACATATGCATGAACAGTGAGGGGAGGGTCTTCAGTCTTGTGATGCCCGCGCAGCCTGCGTAAATTTAGTGAATGGGTTTTTGCCCACAGCTCTGATAATACTGGAAACCCTGATGGCATAGTGGTTAAGTGCTACGGCTGCTAACCAAAGGGTTGGCGGTTCGAATCTGCCAGGCGCTCCTTGGAAACTCTATGGGGCAGTTCTACTCTGTTCTCTAGGGTCGCTATGAGTCGGAATCGACTCGATGGCACTGGGTTTGGTTTTTGGGGTCTGAAAATACTGGCACAGCCCTGAAAAAATGGTGAGGGCTCACTCCTGCCACCCCAGGAAGGTCATACAGTGGGTAGATTCGGAGTCAGCGCTCCTGTGCCTCAGCCTCCTGCCAGGAGAAGACAAGAAACCTGGGGATCTGACCAATCACGGGGAAGTGCTATAAAAGTTATAATAAAAACGTAGCAAGAGTAGACTTTTCTGAAAAAATAACTATTTTAGGGGATGGTTAATAACCCTTTCATGACTGCCTGCTTTAATAACACCAGTCACATATCTCTTAACAACTGAAAAACAAACAACACCTTCTTGGGGGAAAACATGGCTATTCCAACACTACTTGAAATATTGGCATTGATGAGTTCTCTTGAAAATGTCCGTCTGGATTTATTACCAAGTGAGAGGGCAAACTAGAGGGAACAGAGTCCAAGGTGGGATCCTATCACATCCGAAAACTCAACGTGCTCACATCCGTGCTTGCCAGTTTGCTAAGGGCACACAATAAAAGTTATACGATAATGTTCAGGCTACTCGGAAGTTACACACTACAAAGACGCCCTCTTAATGCACCATAGCGGCCGGCACCATCACAAGCAGTTCAGTGAAGAGCGTTGTTGTTTTTAAATTGCTTTTCTTTAATTGAGGCTCTTGGAGTTAGTATTGTTTTGCTTTGGATGGAGCATTGCTTTTTTTTCACTTTTCAAATCAACATTGTTGATGTACAATTTATATAAATACAATAAATGTGCCAGTTTTAAGTGTACAGTCAGATGAGTTTTAACAAATGTATACACCTGTGAAACCACCACTGCAAGGAAGATTAAAAGCCTTTCATTACTCCAGGGCATTCTCCTATGCCCCTTCCTAGCTAAATCCTTCCCCTGACCCCCAGGCCCAAGCAATAGCGGAGCTGCTATCTATCACCATAGATTAGTTTTGCCTGTTCTAGAATGTCGTCTAAATGGAATCATATAGTATTTCCCTTTTTGAGTCTGGCTTCTTTTACTCAGCATAATGTTTTTGAGATTCACCCGTCCTGTCGTGTGTTCCAGTGGTTTGTTTCTTTTTATTGCTGAGTAGTAGTGTGTTGATTGGATAGCCCACACTTTGTTTACGCATTCATCAGTTGATGGGCATTTGGTTGTTGCTAGGGTTTGGCTATTATGAATAAAACTGCTATGGATATTCTTGTACAGATCTTTGTGTGGAGTTGTGCTTTCTTTTCTCTTGATATACCTAGTAGTAGAATTGCCGAGTCATAGAGTAAATGTATATTTAACTTCATGAGAAATTGCCAGTTTTCTAAAGTAGTTGCACCGTTTTATATTCCCACTGGCAGTATTATGAGTGTTTGGAGTTAGTTTTCTAAATTCTGGTTTGCAAATTATTTTATAAAGTGGAATAGGTTATAAATCTGTTTTGAAAATCTTTTTTGGTCATATTTCTGGAAAAAAAAAAACCATTCCTTAATATGTTAGCTCTTTAAAAAAATAAAAACAAAGCAGAGTGGTATGATCTATTGCTGTATCTTACAAGCTCTATTTCCCAGGGAACTATAATCCAATTCTTATCTGTATTTTTCTTCCACTGGAGTTTTGTACACATGGAAGTATGACATTTGTAATTAGCTGAACTTTCATATAAGTTGCTATGAAACTGTGATATGATAATTGAGACTTCCTGGACCTTTGCCATAACAAAGGCTCACCAAGCAATGGCAGCATAGGAAGGCACTGTGGACTGGGGGTTGAGGTTCCAGTCACCAGCTATGTGAGTTGGGGTAAGACAGTTGCCTTTCTGGGTATGAAAACTGGAGGCTCTACCTTTGTAAAAGAACTGGCAGGATGAGGTGAACTCTGAACTTCCATCAGCACTAAAAGTCTTAATTATAAATTTGGGCTGAAATTATTCTAAAATTAACATAAAAATATTTTCCCCACATTTTTTTTAATACATGAGTATATTTTTCTTATTAAAAAAATTTAGAGCATTCTAGATAGAGTTAAACTCCCCTTTAAAAAAAAAAATTTTTTTTTTTTTGACCGTTAGTATCAAACCCAGGCCCCTCCCTCCTCTTCCTTCCCTTCTTCCCAGACTTGACATTTAGTGTGTATCCTTCCAGATTTTTAAGATACATGTATACATAAAATTATACACTCATAGAAACTCATTGCTTGGGCATTTTTTACATAAGTGGTATGGGGCTCCCCCAGGTTCGACGATTCACTAGGAGCACTCAGAGGACTCTGCATATAGTAGTACTCAAGGCTCTCACTTATTACAGTGAAAATACACGAAACTAATCAGCAGAGGGAAAAGGCACATGGGGTGAAGTCTGGAGGAAACCAGATGCAAGCTTCCAAGAGTCCTCTTCCAGTGGAGTTACACAGAACATACTTAGTTCCTTCAACAACTAACTGTGGCAACAGGTGTGAAATGTTGTCTGCCAGGGAAGCTCATTAAAGACGCAGTGTCCAGCAGGGTCTGGTCACGTAGGTACCCTCTGCCTAGCATATACCAAAATTCCAGATTCCCAGGAGGAAGTGGTCTTGAAAAAGTTCCTTGTACACCTTGTGACATTTTTCTTTCAATTTAAACCCTAAGAGAATGCAGAGAGGTAATGCTAACTGTCTCCAAGAGGCAAATGAAAAAAAGTGAACAATTTCAAACTACTCAAAGATAAAATCCTGTACTGCTAGGGAGCTGGGAATTCACTAGTCATAGTTGCTCCTTGTTTCTTGAAGCCTGCCCTATAAAATAAGTCCCTGGGTGGAGCTAATGGTTTGTGCTCAGCTAGGTTGACGGTTTGAATCTACCCAGTGATGCCGCAAAAGAAAGTCCTGGCAACCTACCTCTGAAAAGGCTGCCATTGAAAACCCTATGGAGTGCAGTTCTACTCTGATACACACGGGGTCACCATGAGTTGGAATTGACTCAATAGCAATGGGATTTTATTTATTTATTTAGGCCCTGTAAAATGGTGGAAACTCAGTTTTCATTGAATACGTATTTACTGAATGCCTTTGAGCTGCCAGCCTCTGGGAATACAAAATGTAGTAAGAACTGCCTTCAAGGTGCAATTTCTCTGAAGAAAGGTTGGATGTGCGCCCCATAGCAAGGCAAAAACATTTCAAAGTCTCAGTGGATGTGCAGCTGATAAGACGGGTGGAAGTGTTTTGCTCAGCTGGTGCTAAGAATGTCTCACTCAAACGTACACAGTAAGAATATTATCCCTTTCTCCTCTGTCATCTTCACATGCGGGTGACAGTTTCCCTTGTCTACAAAAACATATCTTTATGTTTAACCAGTGGAAGGGAGGTGGAGCTGACCGACTGGCCCCTATTCGGTCTGCATGGAAAGACATAACTTCTCTTTTGAAATTCTCACCCAAGGAGGGACTTAGATCTCCATTTCTTTGGTTCCCATGAGGATAGCTGAATGACAGAAATCTTCGAAATGATTTATACTGACTATAAAAGAAGAACATGACGAAACACAGGTTTCATCTAATTTATTTACAAGACTCACAGTCTTTGTCCCATTTCCCATTCACTTAGAATCCTCTTGTTACAGGTTGAATTCTGTCCACCCAAAAAATGCGTTGGAGTCCTAACCCCTATACCTGAGAATATAGTCCCATTTGGTCATAGGGTTTTCTTTGTTATGTTAATGACGGCATTATCAGTGTGGGGTGTGTCTTGAACCTACTCACTTTTTAGATATAGAAAAGGCACAGAAGCACAGACAAGCAAGCAAGAGTGAACGGGGGAATGAGAGATGCCACATGGAGATCTCCAACGAACACCAAGAAGAAAGCTAGAGAAGCTAGGTCAAGGATTTTCTTCCAGAGCAGAGACAGAGAGACTTTCCCTAAGCTGGCAACTAAACCGTGAGAAAATAAATTTTTTGTTCATTAAAGCCACCCACTTGTGGTATTGCTGTTATAGTAGCACTAAGAGACTAAGACAGCCCCTTTGTCATTCTTAGGATCTTTCCATATCATGAGTTCTAGCCAGACGGGCTTTCAGGGAGAAAGAGCACATGGTAGGTAATTGAGGATGACTGCCTCTCTCAGAACTACACTACGACTCTAATACTTCTTCAGGTGTCAGTGAAGGTGGAAAGTAACCTTTGAACTGCACAGCCTCATCTTTCTCCTTGCAACTGGCTGGGTCAAAGGTGTCTCCATACACTGCTTCTGTCTTTCACATATTCTCAGCTTTCGCATAGCACCATTAAGCAGTATTTTCTGATTCAAGGTTATTCACCTCAAATTAACATCAAGTTCACCTCAATGTAGGACAGAAGGCAGGATAAGCATGAAGTTCAATTTACTCTAGTTCAGTACCTTAATCAGCTCCAATTAAAAAGAAAAGGGTAACATGTCTCCTGACTAACAGAAGTTTAAAGGTGATTACTTATAGAACACCTGGCCCTAGAATGATCTTCTGAATGATAGGTTTGATGTTTATGCCCAATAAATGTGACCATAAGTGTTTAGTAAGTGATAATTATATGATAACTTCGCCCTTTTGGCTTCACTAAGGAAAGGCAGCAGTAACTAAAATCAGTGTCTACACGTTCAGTGGGAGAAACTGTGTTCTTGGTAAGGGTGGTGACTGATTCAATTCAGGTTATCTCTATGGTCAGTTATCACCTGCATTTATTGGGAGCCTGAGTACAGAGACCTGTATCAGCGACTGTGGATATACATTACAGAAATAGTAATAACCATTTCATTGACTCAGCAGATATTCATTGACTGCCTACTATTCACATAGCACAATGCCAGATGCTGGGAAAGAGAGAATATAATGACTGCACTCAAGCTGGGAAGCTAAGAAGACAAAATACCCAAACATAAAAAGCTAAGTAAGGATACAGAAAAATTACAAGAGATTTCATATAGAACTAAATGTCCAATTGTCAAATATTTGGTACATACAACCAGAGTTATACTGTGGTCTTTATGGTCTCGATAAAGACCACAAAAAGATACCATTTCCATACCCAAACTAAAAAAACAATACCAAGGGTTGGCATTATCTTAAGCAGTTAAATATTTACATAACCTACCATTTAGCAATCCATGCATTAGTATACCACCATGAGAAACTCTTGTATAAAGGCATATACAAGAATGTTCATAGTAGCACAGTGTAAAACACAAGAAACAACCTAAATACCCTTTGATAGGAGAACGGACAAAAAAATTTGTGGTATATGTACTCACCCAAAGAATATTCTTCCGCAGTGAAAATAAATGAACTCCAGCTACATGCAACACGATAGATTTATCTTAAAAATCTTAGTAACCATAATATTGAAGGCAAAAACTATGTCAGAAAACTGCATACAGATGATATGCTAGATGATGTCCATAAATAAGTAAAACTGAATTGAACAACATATTGGTTAAGCATACACATATATGACCATATACAACATTGAAGCCCTGGTGGCGCAGTGGTTACGTGTTTGGCTGCTAACCAAAAGGTCAACAGTTCGAATCCACCAGCTGCTCCTTAGAGACCCTATGGGGCAGTTCTACTCTGTCCTATAGGATCACTGTGAGTCAGAATAGACTCGAGGACAACAGCTTATATTCAAGATTGAAAAACAATCAAAGGGAATGCTAAACACAAAATTCAGGGCCTTGAAACATAACCCTTATTTACTTCAGCCAGCCCGATCTCTTCCCTGTCTCATGTTCACAACCTATTGGGGGCAATATGACAAACCCAGATGATAATTTTGTGTGCTTCCCTATATGTGAGCTCATACGACATACAATTCAAATGTCCCAGAGGTCATGCCCAATCACAATACTGTAAGCTTACATCTAGCTAGATGGCAGGAAGCAAGCTATTTTATAAAACTTTTCATAAAAAAATTTAAAACAGATTTCTGGAGAATCCTGGGGAGATGCTTTAATGTTGCACAGATGCCCTTTTTTGTCCCATGTGACCTGAACCTCTGATCTGGCTCCCAAATGCTGCTTTGCTCTCCTGTAGCTCACTTCCTGCCTCAGGTGGCTCCTGCTTAATCACAACCCTGCCTCTCAATTTCCACAGTGGTAGCTGGGAACAGGTTTTAATATTACAGGACTTAACAGATGGCTAAGGAGCTCTGGTGGCCAGAGATTAAGTGCTCAGCTGTTAACTGAAAGGTCAGTGGTTGAATTCACCAGCCACTCTGCACAAAAGGATGTGGCAGTCTGCTTCGGTGGCACACAGCTATGGAACCCCTATATGGTAGTTCTATCATGCCCTGAAGAGTCACTATAAGAATCCACTTAACAGCAAAGGGTTTTTTTTTTGGCTTTTAATTGATGGTTTGGGAATGAAGCTTGAGGAAATTACAGCATAGAGAACCTAAAACTGCTCTCAGAGTCCAAAAGCCTCAGCCCTTCACCCACCCTATGGGCACCTCTCTTGGTCGCTTCCGGGGGCCACAGTGTAGAAAGGGCCAGCTTACTTCTCACTGACAGAATTTTTGAGTGTTTTTCTCCAGGGGATCTAGAGAAAGGAATTTTCTCCCCTCATTTCCAGGCTTAAGTTCATCTCCTTATCTCCTACCCTAGGGTCTGATCTTCTGGCATAATTTGGTTCCTTCAGGGAATATTTTACCTCTGCCTATATGTTCTACCTAATCCTAAATCACCCCCCAAAGGCATCAGTGTACCATTATGGGAAAACAGCGCAGTTTCCCAACACTGAACTATTCTGTTTTAAGTAACAGGAAACGAAGAAGAGTCTCTGGAGAAAATCAGGAACTTCTTTCCTTCCTCCAGCTGTGCTCTGCTCCCCAATCTCTGCAAGCAACTGCTCAAAGAGCAATACATACAACCATTCAGACAAAATACAATAATTCAGACAAAAAAGCATTCTAAACACACATTTCATTCTCAAACAGAATTTTCCGAGACTTATAACTTCCAAAAAGACCATATAGAAATATCGCTCTCATCCTGAAGCACCTGAATTTACTTTACCCCAGTTCCTTCAGGAGAATCCAGTGAACAACTGGAAGGGAATCGCTTTACCTATTTGCTTAGTCTCTACCTTCAAACGTAAAGGCTGCTTGCTACTTTTAAAACAGCACTTTCCCCCCAAGCTTTCATCCCAAAATTTAGGGCTCAATCTGAGCCGGGGCACTCCTTATATAAATAAGCGCAACCAAAACAAACGCTTAAAGCGAAGAAGGCAAGAGGATGTAGCGCAGCCTCCAATGCCTTAATCTCCAATAAGACTTCTGGAATCCTTCCAAAAAAACAAAACCCCCAAACCCATTGCCGTCCAGTCGATTCCGACTCATAGCGACCCAGAGGGCAGAGTAGAAGTTGGAAGCTGGAATGCTTAGTCAGCCTTAATTCTCCCAGCCTCTGCACTTACAGGATTGTCCTGTCCCAGAAACACTGCCTTCCCTGTTAACTGAAAACTCCTTGCTCACAAACTGATTCACCCCCATCCCTAGCACAGGGCTTGGCAAAGCGTAGGCATTCACAATGAATGAATGGATTTGTAAGAATGCGGGAAAAAGAGCAGTTTTTTTCTGAACTGTGACTAGAACTACAGTGGTCACAAAACAACGACAGCAACAACGAAAAACAGAAAAAAAAAAACTTCAAATTTGTATAAACTTCCACTCTCAACCGGCTCTCGAAAAAAAGTAACCATTCCACTCAGTCCCGCCCCCAGGCGAGAGACAGGAAATACGAGCTTTCAGGAAAAGCGGAAGCGCTTGGTCACGCCCCGCGCATGC
The DNA here is from genome assembly GCF_024166365.1 of Elephas maximus indicus. NCBI lineage: Eukaryota > Metazoa > Chordata > Mammalia > Proboscidea > Elephantidae > Elephas > Elephas maximus. The sequence continues at coordinate 71,535,579 of NC_064836.1, forward strand.
GTGCATCCACGCCGCTCACATTTGTATACTTAGTCATCCAGTGAGAAAGCCGTGATCCTTCCGCCGACGCAGCCACGGCGCACGCCAGCCCCACGCCTCACGCTGCTGCGCAAGCGCCCTGAGCTAGAACGCGCGCATAGAGGCGGGGCAAAAGGAGTTTTTTTCCTTGTTGCCCCGCCCCGCCTCTTCCCCCACCTGCCACGTACTGGGCCAGAGCTCGCGCTAGGCTTGCTGGGTCCGCGCGATTGGCCAAGACCCGAGCGAGCCTGCGTGCGGGTGCGGCGGCCGCGGAGGGCAGCAGAGCGGGTCGTGACCGTAGCCTCCCCCTGAAGCCCGAGAGCTCGGCGGCGGTCCCGCACCGGCCCGGCGGGAGGAGCCCTGCGCGAAGGCGGTGGCGGCAGCAGAGCGGCCTCAGCAAGTCGGTATGGCCGCTGGAGACGAGGAAGCGCTGGGAAGGCCTTTCTCTGAGCGCCGGCCCGCGGGTGGGGCCGGGGAGACCGTGGGGAGGGGGCCGGCTGGGGGAGGGGCCGGCTGGGGGAGGGGACGCCGGGCGGAGCCTCTCGTGGGGGAGGGGAGGCCGCGAACGGGGCGAGGAGGTGGGGGCCCCCGGGGCCACGGAGGCAGAGAGGCCGGCCGAGGGGGCTCCGCGGGAGAGTGGGGCAGCAAGTGCCTGGGCCGAGCGGCCGGGCTGGCCGCGCGCGACAGAGGAGAGGGCCTGTGGGGGCGTCTGGGTGGTCGTGCCCCTTACCCCAGGGGCGCCCATGGCGATAACTGGACCTCGTTCCGTGGCTAGGTCAGTGCTTCACCCAGCGTCGTCTGGAGACCCAGCCCGGTGGAAACAGCTAACTGAAGAGTTTATTACTGGCTAGGCACTGTATTAAGTATGGAGCCCTGGTGGCGCAGTAGTTAAGAGCTCAGGCTGCTGACGAGAAGGTGGGCAATTCGAACCCACCAGCTGCTCCTTGGAAACCCTATGGGGAAGTTCTCTGACGTGTAGGGTCGCTATGAGTCAGAACGGACTCGAAGGCAACGGGTTTGGTGTTTGGTTAATGGCTCTGCTGGAGAAAGATGTGGTGGTCTGCTTCCGTGAGGATCACAGCCTTGGGGTAGTTCTCCGTCCTGCGGCGTTGCTAGCGGTCGGAATCGCTTGGACAGCCATGGGTGGAGGTGCCTGAGCTGCTCTCTGAATTGGAGCAGGCGATTTGGAGGTTTGGCCACTGGTTCAGGGGGTAGGCTTTTTAGTGATCGTGGGGTTGTGACATTATTGTGCAGTGTTAAGGAAGATACTTAGGGAGAGTTTTCTAAGTTAGTGGCCATGTCATTTCTGGACTTGAGGGTGGGTGAAGCAAGGACAGGATGGATGGCAGAACAGAATGTTTTAAGGATCTCACCAGCAGTCCTAGGAGCTAGTTGTTCATATACTAGTCTCTTGATAATGCCTGAACTTGGGGAAAAAAGGACCAGAGTTCTACTGCTACATGAAGAAATGTAGGGACAAGGTTTCCTCTCAAAGGGACAATTTTGTGACACACTCAGTTTGCTATACCTGTGTGGTTGCTGTAAGATGACTTCACAAACTGGGGACAGCTTTAGGAAAGAAGCCCTGGCTCCTGGCCACAGGGAGGTCACAATCAATGGGAAACAACAGCAAGCAAGCAGATTTATAGCCAGGATGATGCAGTTAACTTTTTAGATCCATTGGAGTTGAACAATAATCACCCCATTTATCAAGCAAAATGACATTAATCAAATATACTTAACGTAGGAATTTTTTTTACTTGGGAGTGTGTTGATATGGTAAGTCACTTCTAGCTATGTAAACCAAACCAAAACCAAACCTGTATTGACTCACAGTAACCCTGTAGGGCGGGGTAGAACTGCCCTGTAGGCTTTCCAGTGAGTGGTTAGTGGACCGGAACTGCTGACTTTTGGTTAGCAGCCATAGATCTTAACCACTGTGCCATCAGGGTTTCCGCATAGGGAAGAGACAATGTGATGGTTTGAGTTAGGATATTACAGCTTTCTTTTTCCAGTCTCTTTACCAGAACTTTATCGTTGCTTATTCATTTTTTTTTGTCCAGGGAACAAAAACAAATATTTAGATACCTATTGTGTGTCAGGCACTATTCAGTGTGCTGCTGGGAATAGATATTACCATCTTACTGAAGTTAAGCACTGATCGCTATGTACAATGTAGCTGGTTTACACACCTCGTAGGCAGAAGAAGGCTACGATTTCTTGGAAGATCTCTGTTACTCTCAGGCTACCAGTGCAACCAGGGTCCTGCTTATATTGAAGTAGTAGTGATACTTAGAGCTTGGTACGTAGTAGGTATTGAGTAATTGCTTCCTGAGTGAAGAGGGCAGATTTGTCTAGCAGGTGAAGAGCTCATTTTTTGGGGGTTTCAGTCAATGACAGTCTTCATGAGAAGTCCCTTGTGAGAATTCAGAGATAAAAAGCTAACCGTATTCTTATTTTGGATTAAGACAAGCATAACGTCTAGATCACGAAACACAATCCACCCTATTCTGCGTGGATTTTGGAGTGTTGTATGCAGTACTAAATGCTCCATTTTAAGACGGTTGTTAATAAAATGTAGGGTGAACTGATTGGTAAGAGGTCGAGAGACTTTCATTTAAGGATTAGTTAGAAGGACCTGGAGTATTTACAGAAAGAATATTAGGGGGGAATTCGTGAAGACTTTAAGTATTTGAGGGGTTACTATGTTGGGGGACAGGTAGTTGCTTGCACAATTAAGAGGATAATTGCAAAGAAGTATGAAAACCAAATATGATATTAATGAAGCAATAAACTTTAGAGGAGAGAACAGAAAGCTGCTACTAGGAAGGCCCGGGGTTCGATGTGGCTGATAGGAGTTGTCGGCACCGCAAACAGTCTGAAAGATCATTTGGTTGGGGCGGGAGGAGCGAAGAGCTGATGCTAAAGAAATGTTTGATGGCTATAGATAGCGTATTCAAAAACATACGGGCCTTGAAAGGAGGAGCGGAAAAGACCACTTACTATTTGTTCTTAAGTTTATTCTCTGTCATTGTAGGGTAACCATTTAAATTAGTAGAGACATAGATTTTATTTTGAATTTGGGATTATAAAGCTGTTATAGAATAACGACACCGAATTATCTGAAATAAGATTAAAGCAAAACCCAAGAAGGGAAAATTCTATAGCAAATTAGTATTTAGTGGCTAGGAGCCCTGGTGATGCAGTGGTTTAAGAGCCCGGCTGCTAACTGTAAGGTTGGTGGTTTGAACCCACCAGCCACTCCACGGGAGAAAGATCACAGCCTTGGAAACCCTATGGGGCAGTTCTGCTCTGCCCTGTGGGATTGCTGTGAGTTGGAACTGACTCCACAACAGGGAGTTTAGTTTGGTTTTTCTTCTCTGATGTTCTTTTTATTTCTTGAACCATGCATTCTAATCACATGCACCCACTCATGTCTGGAGGGGATTATGGACTATGTAGCACAGTAGTGGACGGTTTTGTTGGAAAGCTAGGAAAGGGGAGCCATTTTAGATGGATGGTCAGGGAAGACCTCTGAGAAAGTGGCATTTGAGCAGGAATCTGAATCACGGGAGGGACATGACAAGGACTTAAGGCAAAGGGAGAAGTAAATGCACAGCCTCAGGTCCAGCAGGAGAACAGATACGGGTGTGTAGCAGTGTGAGTCAGGGGGAGAGGTACGGACTGAGGCTAAGTATCTGACCAGAGGCAGCGCTAAATAGGAAGTCTGCGTTGGGATGTCAGGCGTGCAGTTTAATATGTGAGTAAAGTAGACATTAAAGAGTAGTGTAACGTATTGAATGTTTTATGCACGTACGTGTGTGTATGTAATAAGTTGCTTCTAGGCTGTTCGAAGCTGTGTTATTAGACATTTAAATTATGTTTTGTAGTTTTGTTTTTTAATATCAAAACCCTTTTTTATCAGTCTTTTTCTGTAGCTGTATATATAGAGCACCCTGGAGTCCACCATGAATGGACAGTTGGACCTAAGTGGGAAGCTGATCATCAAAGCTCAACTAGGGGAGGATATTCGGCGGATTCCCATTCATAATGAAGATATTACTTACGATGAATTAGTGCTAATGATGCAGCGAGTTTTCAGAGGAAAACTTCTGAGTAACGATGAAGTTACAATAAAGTATAAAGATGAAGGTAAGAGTGTTTTTGAAAATTAAGTGTTGTGTGTTCTTTTACCCATTTTTCATTAATTATCTGTTTTTATCCTGTTCTTTTCCATGGGAATTGTCTACTTTTATTCAATAGGCTGTTCCTGCAGGCAGTTCTAATTCTTTTATAAGTTAAAAATAGCGAAGTGCTGTATTATTAGAAAGGAGTTTTAAGTGAGAGAGTACTTTCACATACATTTTCTCAAAGCATTTCTTTCTTGTGCCTATATGATTCTAGTTTCCTTTTTCATTATAAAATCAACCTTCTCCTTATAAACTGTTGCCATTAAGTTGATTCCAACTCATAGTGACCATATAGGACAGAGTAGAAGCCCCATAGGGTTTCCAAGTAGTGGATTCGAATTGTCGACCTTTTGACTAGCAGCCAAATGCTTAACCACTGTGCTACCAGGGCCCCAAAACTTCTCATATTTCCCCAGATTAGAGAGATATCAGTAGATATTGAATGAAAAAGGATTTTATGGTCAAATAAGTATGGGAAAACTTGTTTAAACAAAGTCAAACGAGTTTCTTTATTGCAGGAATTTTGGGGGCTGGTAATACACTGATGTACAGTTATAGTATGCAGTGTTCCCAGACTTATTTGACCATAAAACCATTTTTATAGAGATGTGTTTCACAAAAATAGAAACGTTTTGCCAAACACACAGCGGAATTGCCTCTAGTACCACATTTCCTGGCCTTTTACCTGCCATCTTTGTTAACATCTATTGAAATTACTGTGTAGGTGATTACCAGCATTTTTCTTACTGCGGAATATAGTTCCTTTTTTATCTTGATGTCAATATAATATTTGCCACTGCCGCCTGCACCATCCTTTTTTGAAATACGAGATAAACTTAACGTCTCTGACACTGCCGTCCTGATTTTCCTTTCATCAGTAGTAGCTTTTCTATCTCTGTTAGTGATGCTTTAAATGCTATAGTAGAAATGATAAAATCCTGATGGTTTAACACTCAAATCATCCAGGGGCCCAGGTTGACAAGAGCTCCTTTATCTTCAGTACATGGCTTGCAAGCTCACCTTGGGCACTGATACCCAGCAAGTAGATGGGTGAAGACAAAACATGACGATGCTGCTCCTCATTTAAAGCTCAGCATGTCTTAAGCTGACCTTACCGTTTAACTGGTTTTCTACTAACTTTTTTTATTTAGGGGAGGGATGAAACTTTTTGTGTAAAAGACCAGATAATAAATATTTCAGTTTTTTGAATCACATAAGATCTGTCATGTCTTCATCATCTGTTTTTTTTTTTTTAAATGTTTTAAAAATGTAAAAACTGTTGGTTGCAATTTGCTGAGTTCTACTTTCTTTCTTTTACATGTGTGTTTTATTTTTTTAAAAATGTGTTTGAGTAGAATCCCTGAAAGTTGAGCATTAGACATGCGTGTTATGCTGCTAACCAAGAGGTTGGTAGTTCGAATCTTCCAGGCGCTCCTTGGAAGCTCTGTGAGGCAGCTCTGCTCTATCCTATAGGCTTGCTATGAGTTGGAATCGACTCGATGGCTGTGGGTTTTTTTGGGTTACAAGAAGTGGGTCTGGTAGTAAAAAGCTAAAAACAATTATTAAAATCCCAAGTTATGAGTTTTATTGCCATATTTGTCCAAAGTAAATCTGCCTAATTAGTGTTCGAGTTGGTGCAGCAGAGTGTCCCCAGAGCAGCCTCCTTGCCTCCCCAGGACAGCACCCCCGAGCTGTGTCTGGGAAGATAGCCTGCCTAGGCCCCTGACGCCTCCTTGCCTGTGGCTGTGTTTCTCTTCTTGCTCTCTCTGGGGAACATTTTTTTCCTAGCCCTTTGAACACTTTTGAGATATGCAATTGATATGCTAACTATAGTATTCTTTGTCTCTGGGTCTGGGGGATTTCAGAGTCTTAAATGTGCACTATTTGTAATATGATTAATTTTCTGGTGAGAATTGATAGTTTTTATCTTAACATCTTAATGGTCAGTAACCTGAAAGACTCCAGTGTCTATTCATTCACTCATTAAAGAATTTCTGCAAAAATCTCTTGCAGCACTGAGTTGGTTATGTATGGCTTCCTCTCCACGGTGTCACTGACGTGTCACTGGGCTTAGGATTAAATTTTGAACCTTGAGAATCTTTATTAATTTAACTTTTGAAAAATATGTTTACATTTTTTTGGAATAGAAAAATTTTAGTCTAAACCAGTGACATGATACTGCTACCATAAATCTCCTGGTGACTAGCAAAAAGCCCATTTAATTCATTAATCTTAGCTGCGTTTTTGGCATCTTTTATCAGGATATGATAAATGCTTTGCCATAAGAGTAATAAGGAGTATTAAGTATTTTTTTTGAACAAATACATCTTTCCTAGTCGATCCTTTAATGCTTACTTAAAGTTTTTATGGGAGATTTTAATTATGATCTGCAATATACATTTTGGATTTTAATTTTATATGCGCCCTAGTTTACTACTGATGTAAATATGAAATCATTTCTTTTTTTAAATTTCAGATGGCGATCTTATAACAATTTTTGATAGTTCTGATCTTTCCTTTGCAATTCAGTGTAGTAGGATACTGAAACTGACATTATTTGGTGAGTGGTAAACTTTCTAATAAATTATTTTATTCAGTGTGTTTTTATTAAAGATTTGGGCTTTTTCCTTTTAAAGAGCAGAATTAGGGGATAACTTACTCAAAAGAGTGTTTAAATTAATTTGTAGTCAAAGAGTGGTTTTAAATTACTTGAGGCTTCTGATTATGTATTTTTTAAGAAGTTTAGTTCAGTAAGAACTGTGGTGTTATGACTATTTTGTTTTTGAAATGAGATACAGCTTAGATGTCTCCGATAGAATGTTATTGCTTTAATTTAGCCGTATCAGAATTTTTGAGTAGTTAATGAAGGCTTAACTATGTCCATTTTTTGGAAGGTAAAGAAAGTAAGGGTGTTTCCAATGCCATGTCTACTCTACTACTGTTTAATTATCCTGAATAATAAAGTGTGTCACTTGTCTACATGTTTCTGGGTTAAAAATAATTATAGTGTTAAAACTACCTTTGCTAAGGTGAGATTCCAAGAATTTATAATTACCTTTCCCGTAGTAGAAAACGCTGGTGGCATAGTGGTTAAGTGCTGCGGCTGCTAACCAAAAGGTCAGCAGTTCGAATCCACCAGGCACTCCTTGAGAACTGTATGGGGCGGTTCTGCTTTGTCCTGTAGGGTTGCTATGAGTTGGAATTGACTCGACGGCAACAGGCTTTTTTGGTATAGTGTAGTATGTTTTTGTTTATTCTCAGACTTATTTTATAGGGCTGATACTTTAAAAAAGTTCAAGTTCCTTATGGTCTAGTGGTTAGGATTTGGCACTTTGACCACTCTTGCCTGGGTTCAATTCCCAGTCAGGGAATTCCTTGTTGCTGTGGTGGCATAGTGGTTGAGAGCTACGGCTGCTAACCAAAAGGTTGGCAGTTTGAATCTACCAGGTGCGTCTTGGAAACTGTATGAGGGCAGTTGTGCTCTGTCCTGTCGGATTGCTGTGAGTCAGGATTGACTCAGTGGGAACGGGTTTGGTTTTTTTGGTTTTTTGGATACCTTAGACATTATTTTTCAAGGACTAGTAAAAAATTAGAGATAGTTCTATAAAAAAACAAATAGATGACTCCTTTTAATCCTCTAGATTTTGTTTTCTTTTAAATTTAGCAGGTTTGCAAGACACAACTCTTAAGGGACAAGATAGAAATGATTACAAAGTTGAAGTTGTAGTATGAGTACGCAAAAAATAAATCACAGGTGTTTTTTCTTGGATGTTTTATTTAACATTTTTTTAAATAGTACGTTGTGCCGGACCCAAGGATTCTGTGAAACCTGTTTATGACCTCTGAAGGGAAGTGTGATCTGGCCTGTTGATTTAATTGTGTTTATTTCATCTCCATTTAGGAAGGATAAATATGAATCAGGTTTTAATTTTTTAGTAACAAATTATTTTAAGATTTGTTTAGAATGAAAGGTATCTTTGTGTAGTATTGAACCTAAAGCATTTAATTAGTATTCCTGGCCAGCTATAAGGCAGATTAGATAATGTGAAAATCCTCCTTCAAAAAGTGAGAACATGCTATTCTGGATAAACCATTACAAATATATTTTTTGAGTTATGTAACTGAGCTTTCTCAGGGGAGTAAGGGAAATATTCTTGGGTCAAAATGTAGATGGAACTAAAAGCCAAAACCTGAGGGTGCCAAAAGCTGAGACTTGGGGCACTCTTGATGGTGATTGTGAGAGTTTTAGACTGCATAATCTAGGAACTTGTCATTTGGTGTCTACATGTGTCTTAGTGGAAACCCTGGTGGCGTACTGGTTAAGTGCTATGGCTGCTAACCAAAGGGTCCGCAGTTTGAATCCGCCAGGCGCTCTTGGAAACTTTATGGGGCAGTTCTGCTCTGTCCTATAGGATCGCTTTGAGTCGGAATCGCCTCGACAGCACGCTGCGTGGTGTGTGTGTGCGCGTGTCTTAGTCATATACTGTTGCCATAATGCAAATAGCACAAGTGGGTAGCTATGAAGAACGGAGTTTTATTTTCTCACAATTCAGGAGGCTAGAAGTCTGAATTCAGCATTTAGCTCCTGGGAGATATTCTTCCTTGTCCATTTTAGCTTCTAGTTCTTGGGAATCCTTGGAGTTCTGGGCTTGTAAATTCATCTTCCTTCCTTGTATTGAGATAGTATCTGTTTTACTCTTGTATGTCTCAGCTTCTGTGTCAAATCTCTTTTATGAGTCAGAAGTGATTAGGTTTAGGACACACTCTATACCAGCATAGCCCATTAACACTGCAAAGAAAACCCTAATCCCAAAAGAGATCGCATCCATAGGTATGGGGTTAGGATACCAGCAGAAGTTTTCAAGGGGATACAATTCAATCTGTAACAACCCAGCGAAGGCCTTGGGTGCTAGATCCTTGGGGCAATATTCTCAAAAAGAATATTCTAGAAAAAAAAAATCTCTCCATTGACAGAGGGAAAAGTCAAGAAAGCTAGACTGTCATACTCTGTGCTGTCAGGGGTTTAGGAAGTCTTCCTTGAGAATTTAAAACCACTGTTGGTTTGGTCCTTAGGTGGGATGGATTAAAATTTAAACTATCTGCATACTTTGAGAACTCATCCGCCCTCATTCAGAAGTCCAAAAATGTTATTTTTGATCATATTTTTATAATAAAAGGGTATAAGCCCTCATCAGGAAGCCATGAATCGAGTTTGGTAGTACCCCGGTAATTGGAAAATAAACAATTGAAACTGCGTTTGTTTCTGTTAATTTCAGTTGATAGTTATATCCCATGGCTTTTGAGTCATCAGTTGGAACCTTGAACCTGCTCTAGCTTGTTCATAAAATCATGCTATCATTTGGAAGCATAAACAAAGTGAAGCCTGCACTGGCATAAATGGCATCGAGTAGCTATCAATAGGAATTTTTATTCACTCTGCATTGATGTAATTATTACAGTTGTCTTCTGATTCGGGCTTTTAATTGGAGGAGTAAACGAAGCAAAAATGATACATGATTGCTCTTGGCTGAACAGGTGAATGCAAAAACCTTATCAGATATCTGAAGTGAAACCATTACGATATGTTAGGTCTGCTTATTTCACAGTCTAATTATCTTACTAGTGCCAGTGTCTTTGGTCAGTGATCATAAGTTACCTTAGTCATGTGTTCATGAGCGCATAAAAAGACCCTTGCTTCTTGTACACCTCACATTTAAATTTTGCAATCTCTTCACTAGAACTGGAACCCTGGTGGTACAGTGGTGAAGCGTTCGGCTGCCAAACAAAAGTTTGGTGGTTTGAATCCACCAGTTGCTCATTGGAAACCCTATGGGGCAGTTGTACTCTATCCTGTAGGATTGTCGTGAGTCAGCATCAACTCAGTGACAACGGTTTTTAGTTTGGTTTACTAGAAACAGCCACTTATCAATTATATTGTGTGCATGTTTTCAGTTGATAAACCTAAATCTTAGAACTCTTCAGGATCATGGCAGGAGGTAAATGCAAGTCCTACACTGCCACCTTCAAGCTGAAAGTTGTTCTGTGAGGGTGGAAGAACAGAGTGGCAGTGAGAGAATTCAGGGTTGGAGAGAAAGGAGCTGGAGAAAATGAATCTGAAAACGCACATGTCATAGGCCCAAAGCAGGGTGGCCTGAGTTGGGGAACAACTTCAAAGAACGGATTATTTCTCGAAGGGAACAAAGTCAGGCCATCTCTACTGTCACAGGTCAGGTCAAAGCAAAGCTTCTGGCACATGGAAGAGGCATGCCAGATTGCAAGGCGGGCTTCATGTGGATTCTAGAGTCATGAAAAATAATGAGGATGAGAAGCCCTGTAGGCTAGCAACTTCCAGATGACTGGGAGCAGAAGGTGGTCAACTTTGAAGGGTTCCAGGAGTCAAGTGATGATAATAAATGAATATACTAAAGTGGCCTATTTTAAGATGAAAACACATTTTCTTCTGGTGATTTTGATTTGTTGATTTCAAGGACATTAATTATCAGAAATTGTTTATAAAAGTAGTAAAATAAAAACATCTTGTTCTTGTAGTTTCAGGCCCAGGGTCATTTTCTTACTTACTCACTCCTAGCTCTTTGTGCATTCATACTCTGGTTTCCACATGGTGTCCCATGTCCATCATCTGTTCAGTTCACTGTTGCTTGCACTTGATTTAGGACTAAAATACCTACCTTAAATGAAGTTTTAGTGAGATAGTTTTATCCCGTGTCTTTAGTTATCTAGTGCTGCTATGACAGAAATACCACAAGTGGATGGCTTTAACAAAGAGAAATTTATTCTCCTACAGACCAGGAGGCTAGAAGTTTAAATTCAGGGTGCCAGCTCCAGGGAAAGGCTTTTTCTCTGTTGATTCTGGGAGAAGGTCCTCATCGTCAGTCTCTCCCTGGTCTAAGAGCTTCTCAGCACAGGAATCTTAGGTCCAAAGGATGCGCTGTGCTCCCAGCACTGTTTTCTTCGTGGTATAAGGTCCCCATGGCTCTCTGCTTGGGTTTCTGTTTTATATGTCAAAAGAGATTGACTTAAGATACAACCTAATGAGTCCTGCACATAAACTTCTACTCCTGCCTCATTGACCTCATAGAGATAGGATTTACAACACACAGGAACATCATATCAGATGACAAAATGGTGGACAGTCACATGATACTGGGAATCGTGGCCTTGCCAAGTGGATGCATATTTTTGGGGAATACAATTCATGACATCCAGGTAACGTTAAATCCATTCAGCAGGAAAAAAAATTGAAATAGAAGTCAACAACATGTAAAAGTTGGTATAGCGTGGTAATGAAAATAATACATGGGTTGTATGGTTTGCAAAAAAAAAAAAGTATAACATACACATAACTTGTATAAAAATGCACTGTATTCAACAGGAAAACACCACAGCCTACCTGTGAGTGCTAGACCAGCTTGTAGAAACAGGAAGGCCTATCCTGTAGAACCAGGCCAGTTCTTGGCTGTCAGGAGCTGGTTTTGTCTTTCTAACATGTTAGAGGAAAGCTAGTAATACTCAGTAAAACCAGGGATTAATGTAGGTAGGAGGTTACATTCAACTTCTTCATAACTAAAAAGGGAGTGTGTCAGATGCTAGTGGATTGTCTACTAAAAGTGGTTTATATTGGTGGTTTGACATTTGAAACATTTAACAATCACAGAACCTCCATGGATCTTTATTTTCAAATACATATGCTTTACTTTTTGGCGTCTCAGAGGTTTGTGCGTATGTGTAATAGCAATGCACAAAGCATTTTAGTTTAGTCTCTGAAGTCTTGTCTTGGGGTTTTTATTCAGAACTGTTGCTGAATGATAGATTTAAATTTTTTTCAATCAGCTGAAAATCTTTTGGACAGATTGGGTAATTAAACGAGGTGAAAGATGACTGGATAATTGGCTTTTTTGTGGTTTATATACTGCCTCCTAATGTAGCTACTTTTGAAGGACAGTGAGTGGTGTGGATTCATAAGGTCTGCATTTATGTATTTAATGGGATATTTTTCAGTCAGTTCTTTTAGTTAGTTTTATTTTCATTCAGAGGTAGGCAAGATGGATAACAGACCTGTCGAGTCTGCGTTGTGTCTGTTTACATGTCCGTGTAGAATGAAGTACTTATTTCAAGAATATAAAAGAATGGTGTGAAAAAATGAACTTGCTGGACGTATATAATTTTTATGAAAAATGAATTAAAACTGTGTAGGTTTTATTACAATTTTTCTTATAAATGTTATATATCAGTGTGATCTCGCATTAAGACATGCTGATGGGTGTTTCTTTTTCCAACAAGATAAGTTATTAGTAGTAAACAGTTCTTAAATGATATTAATAGGTTATCTTGTTTGATGATGATGTACTTTTTTTAAGGGAGTTTATTTTTCCTTATTGATCATTGTTTTAGTGATATACTTATTCAAGGACATCTCCTAATTTTTTATCAAATTAATTCTTTAATTCCAGTTAATGGCCAGCCAAGGCCTCTTGAATCAAGTCAGGTGAAATACCTCCGCCGAGAACTGATAGAACTTCGAAACAAAGTGAATCGCTTATTGGATAGTTTGGAACCACCTGGAGAACCAGGACCTGCCACCAGTATTCCTGAAAATGGTAGGCCGTAATTACTTTACTCTCATTTATTCTTCTTATCTCTTGTAGTGGATCTTACTCTTTTTTTTTTTTTTAAAAAACTCTTCCCCAGTAGGAGTAGGTTGGCACCCTCAGTGTCATTTTCTATCCCTGCCTCTCTGCAAATGTTCATGTCTGTATTCCCAAACCTTGCCGTCCGTCAAAATTATGGGAAGTTTCATGAGAATTCCTGGTTCTTAACATAGACCTACTAGATCAGATACTTGGAGGATGGAGGTCCGGGAATCCCATTTGTAAAGTGCTCTCTGGGTGATTCTTTGACAGTCTTGGACTGCTCGGTTTATGACATAAATCAGTTTTCAGACTTCTTGGACTCAAATTCTTTAGATATTCAGTGAACCTCTTTAAGAATTAAAAGTCATTTCTTGTTTTATGTGGCATATGAAGTAGTTTCAAATAAAAAATTAGATCGCTACATTAAAATAGTATTGTAAAGTTTAAACACAATCTTTAATAATTGTAATGTGCATCTTTTTACAGATGACATGTTGTTAGGTGCTGTCTAGTTGGTTCCAAGGCATAGCGACCCTATGTACAACAGAACGAAACACTGTCCAGTCTCGAGCCAGTCTCAAAATCCTTGCTCTGTTTGAGCCCATCGTTGTAGCCACTGTGTCAGTCCATCTTGTTGAGGGTCTTCTTTTTCAGTGAATCTCGACTTTACCAAGCATGATGTCCTTCTCCAGGGAGTGGTCCCTCCTGATAACATGTCCTAAGTAAGTGAGATGAAGTCTCACCATCCTTGCTTCTAAGGAACATTCTGGTTGTACTTACCCCAAGATAGACTTGTTCATTCATTTGGCAGTCCATGGTGTAGTCAGTATTGTTCGCCAGCACCGTAATTCAAAGGCATCAGTTCTTCTTTGGTCTTCCTTATTCATTGTCCAGCTTTCACATGCGTATGAGGTGATTTAAAATACCATGCCTGGGTCAGGTGCACCTTAGTCCTCGAGGTGACATCTTTGTTTTTAAACATTTTGTGAATTGCCATCAAGTCGATTCTGGCTCAGTGACCCTATAGGGCAGAGTAGAACTGCCCTCTGTAGAACCGCCCTGTAGAGTTTCCAGGGAGCGCCTGGTGGATTCGAACAGCTGACCCTCTGGTTAGCAGCTGTAACTCTTAACCACTACACCACCAGGGTTTCCTTAACATTTTTAAAGAGATCTTTTTCATTAGATTTGCCCAGTGCAGTACGTTGGTTGATTGCTTGACTATAGCTTTCATGGGCGTTGATTGTGGATCCAAGCAAAATGAAATTCTTGACAACTTTAGTATTTTCTTCGTTTATCATCATGTTGCTTATTGGCCCAGTTGTGAGGACTTTTGTTTTCTTTATGTTGAGGTATAATCCCTGGTGAAGGTTGTAGTCTTTGATCTTGATCAGTAAGTGCTTTAAGTCCTCTTCACTTCCAGCAAGCAAGGTAGTGTCATCTGCGTATTGCAGGTGGCTAATTAGTCTTCCTCCAATCCTGATGCCACATTCTTGTTATTTTTGGCCCTGTAGACCTGTCTAATCTAGGAGTGACTTCAGTACTGAGTTAAATGGGTGTCGGGGGGCCATAGTCTTGGGGTTTCTCCAGTCTGTCAGATTAGCAAGCACGGTCTCTCTCTTGTGTGTGTATGAATTTGAGTTTTGCTCTACATTTTTCTCCTGCTCTGTCTGGGACCCTCTATTGTGATCCCTGTCAGAACAGTTGGTGGTGGTAACTGGGCACCATCTAGTTGTTCTGGGCTCAGTCAGGTGTAGGTTGTGGTTCATTAGTCCTTTGGACTAATCTTTTCCTTGTGTCTTTGGTCTTCTTCGTTCTTCTTTGCTCCAGTTGAAATGGGACCAGTAAGATGTATCTTAGATGACTGCTCGCAGGCTTTTAAGACCCAGTTGCTACTCACCATAGTTGGATGTAGAACTTTTTTTTTATAGACCATTATGCCATTTGAGCTAGATGTCCCCCAAGACCATGGTCTCCAGCTCTAAGCCCAGTACCTCAGTCTCTTAGGGTGTTTGGATGTGTCTGAAGCTTCTATTACTTTACCCTGGTCAAGTTATGCTAACTTCTCCAGTATTGTGCACTGTCTTACCCTTCACCAAAGTTGCCACTTATCTACTATCTAGTGTTTTTCCCTCCTCACCGTTCCCTCCCTAGTAACCATCAAAGATTGTTTCTTTGTGTGGAAACACTTTCATGTGTTATAACAGTGGTCTCGTACAGTATTTGTCCTTTTGTGATTGACTTATTTCCCTCAGCATAATGTCCTCCCCATTCATCCCCTTAGGTCGTTTCTGTCTTTCTGCAGCAGTGAACATGGGTGTGCGTATGTCTGTTGATTTGCGTGACAGCTTATTTCTCAAGGCTATATATTCCTAGGAGTTGAATTGCTGGATTGTATGGTATTTCTATTTCCAGCTTTCTAAGGAAGCGCCATGTTGTTTTCCAAAACGGTTGTATCATTTTGCGTTCCTACCAGCAGTGCATAAGAATTCTATTTCCCTGTAACCTCTCCGGCATTTGTTGTTTTCTGTTTTTTTAATTAGTGCCGGTACTGTCAGGGTGAGATGGTATCTCATTGTAGTTTTGATTTGCATTTGTCTAATTTTTTAATGGCTAGCTATTCTGAGCATTTCCTCATGTTCTCTTGGCCACCTAATGTCATCTTTGGTGAAGTATCTGTTCATATCCTATCCCCATTTTTTAATTGGATGATTTGTCTTTTTATTGTAGAGTTATTAGATTGTCCTATAGACTTTAGGGATTAGACGTTTGTCGGATATGTCCTAGCCAAAATTTTTTCCCAGTCTGTGGGTCCTCTTTTTACTCTTTTAGTGCAGTGTTTTCATAAGCGTAAGTGTTTAATTTGGGGGGATCCCATTTATCTAGCTTTTTTTCTGGTGTTCGTGTAATTGTGGTTTTTATACTTTTCTACGCCATATATTAGGACGTCTTTTTTTTTTTTTTTTAATCCTATTTTCTCTTCCATGATCTTTATAATTTTTGGTTTTATGTTTAGGTCTTTGATGTGTTTTGAGTTAGTTTTTGTGTATGGTGTGAGATATGGGTCCTGTTTTTTTTTCTTTTTTTAACAGATGGATATCCAGTTTTGCTAGCACCATTTGTTAAAAAGACTGTCTTTTCCCCTTTAGTGGACTGTGGGCCTTTGTCACAAATCAGGTGGCCCATAGGTAGATGGATTTACATCTGGGTTCTCGATTCTGTTCTTTTGGTCAGTGTGTCTGTCGTGCTAGTACCTGGCTGTTTTAATCACCGTCTCTGTATAGTAGGTTCTGAGGTCAGGTAATGCAAGGCCTCCTACTTTGTTCTTCTGTAATGTTTTACTTACCCAGGGCCTCTTTGTTTTCCATATAAAGTTAATGATTAGTTTTTCCATCTTGTTAAAGAATGCTGTTGGTATTCGGATTGCATTGTGTTTGTAGATTGCTTTGGGTAGAACTGACATTTTGACAATGTTGAATCTACCTATCCATGAGCATGGTATGTTTTTTTCATTTCTGTAAGTCTCTTTTGGTTTCTCGCAGTAGTGTTTTAGTTTTCTTTGTATAGGTCTTCTCTGTCCCTGGTTAGATTCATTCCAAAGTATGGTATCGTTTTCCTGATTCCCTTTTCGTAGTTCTCTTTATTGGTGTATAGGAGTCCAAGAGATTTTTGTATGTTTATCTTGTAACCTGATACTCTGCTGAATCTTTCTGTAAGTTCTAGTATTCTCGTGAAGTCTTTTGGGTTCTCTATAGTCTCAGATCATCTGCAAATAGGGGCAGTTTAACTTCTTCATTACCAATTTGGATGCCCTTTGTTTCTTTTTTTTGCCTTATTGTTCTAGCTAGAACTTCTAGCACAGTGTTAGATAGGAGTGATGATAAAGGGCATGCTTGTCTTGTTCCTGTTCTCAAGGGGAATGTTTTTTGCCTCTCTCCTTTAAGAGTTATGTTAGGTGTTTGTTTTGCATAGGTGCCCTTTACTATGTTGAGGAATTTCCCTTGTATTCCTATTTTATTGAGAGCTTTTAACAGAAATGGGTTTAGGATTTACTGAATGCCTTTTCTGCATTGATTGAGATGATTTATGTGATTTTTTTCTTTTGTTCATGTGGTGGATTACATTGATTCATTGTATAATGTTGAACCATTCTCGCATACGCAGTGTGAATCCCACTTGGTTGTGGTGTATTTTTTTATATGGTGCTGAGTTCTGTTAGCTGGAATTTTGTTGAGAATTTTTGCATCTATATTCATGAGAAATACGGGTCAGTAATTCATTTTTTTTGTGGTGTCTCTGCCTGGTTTGGGGATCAAGGTTATGCTTGCTTTATGGAATGAATTTCTGTGTTCTGAAATAGTTTGAGAAGTACTGGTACAAGCTCTTATGTGAATGTTTGGTAGAATTCTCCAGTGAAGCTATCTGGGCCAGGACTTTTTTGTTGCTGGAAGTTTTTGTATTACCTTCTCAGCCTCTTGTTTTGTTAGGGTCTGTTCAGATCTTTGACCTCAGTTTGTGTTAGTTTTGGTAGGCAGTGTGTTCCTAGAAATTTGTCCATTTCCTCTAGGTTTTCAAATTTGTTGGAGTGCAGTTTTTCATAGTACTCTGTTAGGATCCTTTTTATTTCGGTTGGGTCTGATGTAATGCCCCCCATTTAATTTCTCATTTGGGTTATTTGCTCCCTCTCCTGTTTTTCTTTTGTCAGTTTCGCCATCAGTTTGTCGATTTTACTGATTCTTTCAGAGAACCAACTTTTGGTTTCATTGATAATGATTTCTGCTGTTTTTCTGTTCTCTCATTTTGCTCTGATCTTTATTATTTCCATTCTTCTGGTGGCTGAGGGCTTCTTTTGCTGTTCTCTTTCTATTTGTTCGAGTTGTATAGCTAACATTTTGATTTTGTCCCTTTTTTGATGTGTGCACCTGTTCCTGTAAATTGACCTCTGGGCACTGTCTTAGATGTGTCCCAAAGGTTTTGGTATGATAATGTTTTCATTGTTACTTGATTCTAGAAATTTTTGGATTCCATCTTTGATTTCTTCTGTTATCCAGTGGTTCTTCAGTAAGGTGTCCCTTAGCTTCCATGTATTTAATTTTTGCCTCTGGTTCTTCCTGTTACTGATTTCTACTTTTATGGTGTTTTGATCAGACAAGAGACTTAGTATTAATGCCAGTGTTTAAGATTTTGTTGAGGATTATGTTGTGGCCTAAGATGTAGTCAATTCTGGAGTGTGTTCCATGTCTTTTGGAAGAGAAGTATACTTTGCTGCTGTTGGATGGAGCGCTCTGTGCAAGTATATGAGGTCAGGATGTTGTTTGTAGGCTTAAGGTCTTCTGTATCTTTGCTGAGTTTCTTTCTAGATGTTCTGTCCTTTACCTAGAGTGGTGTGTTGAAGTCTCCTACTATTATTGTGGAACTGTCAGTTTCTCTTCTCAGTGCTGTTAGGGTTTTATGTATTTTGGAGCCCTGTCATAGGTTGCGTAGATGTTTGTTATGGTTATGTCATCATGGTGGATTGTCCCTTTAATCATTATATAATGTCCCTCTTTGTCTTTTATGGTGGATTTTGCCTTAAAGTCTATTTTATCTGAGTAGTATTTTTTTTTAGTATGGCTACTATTGCTATCTTTTGGTTGCTGTTTGCTCAATATTTTTTTTTTCATCCTTTGATTTTTAATATATTTGTATCTTTGGGTCTAAGGTGTGTCTATTGTAGGCAGCATATTGATGGGTCCTGCATTTTATCCATTGTCACTCTCTGCCTCTTTACGAGTGCATATAAGCCATTTACATTCGTTGTGGTTATTGATAGGTTTGAGTTTGTTGCTGTCATTTTGTAGTGCCTTTTTTTTGTGGTGCTGACATTTTCTTTGTTCCTCTTAACTCTCCTGTGCCGAGTTTCTTTGGTTTGTGAAATGTCTTTTCGGTTCGTTATTGTAGATTTTGTGTTTACTGAGACTTTGTTGTTCATTTTGATGAGTAGGTTGTTAACTTTCTTTGTGGGTACCTTGAAATTTACCACTGTCTTCTTGAGTTTGACCCTGTCTTCAATTACTTGGTATCGCCTTGACTTCCTCTCTGTTTGGAAGTTCTAGATCCACACCATGTATTCCTCTTTTGGTTGTACTGACATTGTCATCATTTACAGATTGTCATCTCTAGCTCCCTGTTTTGAATCTTTTAGCTTGATTTAATCCTTGAGAGTTCATTACCAAGGTTGGTATTTGGCTGATACTGACTTGTGTCCTAGATTCAGGTTGTTTTCTAATGTTGTTCTCTAACTGAAGGACTCCCCTTAACAATTCTTGTAAGTTTAGTTTGTATTTTACATATTCCCTTAATTTTTGTTTATCTGGAAATGTCCTGATTTCTCCATCACATTTGAGAGAGACTTTAGCAGGGTATATTATTCTTGGTTGATAATTTTTTTCTTTCAGGGTTTTACATCTATCCTCCCATTGTCTTCTTGCCTGCATGGTTTCTGCTGAAGTAATCAGAGCTTAGTCTTATTGTTTCACCTTTGCATGTGGACTTCTTGTTTTCCTGAGCTGCTTTCAGGATTCTTTGTCTTTGGTTTTGGCGTGTGTGATTTTGATATGTCCTGGTGACTTTCTTTTTTGGTGCTGTCCTGTATGGGGTTAACTGAGCTCGGATTGTCAGCTTTTTATCTTTGAAGATGTTAGGGAAGTTTTCTATCTGCCAGTCTTCAGTGATCCTCTGTGTTTTCCATTTTCTCCCCGTTTTGGAATTCTGATCATGTGCAAATTTTTGCTGTTGATTATATCCCACAGTTTTTAGGTTTTCTTCATTCTTTTCTCTCATTTTTCCTCAAAGTGTCATACGTGGATTTGTCTTCAATTTTGCTGATTCTGTCTTCCATTGTTTCAGATTTGCTCCTAAAACCTCCTATTGGATTGTCCATTTCTGAAATTCTGTTTTTATCTTTTTGATTTCTAATTGCTGTTTTTGTTTAATTTCTGATGTTTATTTATTTTTTTTACATTTTTTCTCATATTATTTTTCTGAATTCTTCTGTTGCTTTGTCTTTGTTTCCTTGATGATGGCTACGTTTGGTTTGGTTTTGTCTGTGTTTTCCATGATTTTGTCTGTGTTTTCCGTGATATCTCCCCAATCTCTTGGAGAGCCCCAGGTATTAGAGTTTGAAATCCTTACCAGATAGGCCCAGTGCCTTTGTTTGGTTTTGTCTGTGTTTTCCATGATTTCGTCTGTGCTTTCTGTGCTATCTCCCCAATCTCTTGGAAGCCCCAGGTATTAGACTCTGGAATCCTTACCAGATAGGCCCAGTGCCTTTGTTTGGTTTCGTCTGTGTTTTCCATGATTTCGTCTGTGTTTTCCATGATTTTGTCTGTGTTTTCCGTGATATCTCCCCAATCTCTTGGAAGCCCCAGGTATTAGAGTCTGGAATCCTTACCAGATAGGCCCAGTGCCTTTTCTTCTGTCGGGAGGTTAACTTCTGCTTTATTCTGGTCACTCACTGGAGCCATCTTGTTCTGTTTTTTTTTACATGTTGTTATCTGCTGTCTATGAAATGTTCAGGTTTTCTTTTTTTTTTTTGATTGAGGGTAGGTTGGTTTCATCCTGCTTTTTTGTTTTGTTTGGTTGCCCAGGTGGGTGGACTGTGCGTGCCTTGTTGCTTGCATGTCTGTTGGTACGATAGTTCTCATCACCTTGTCTGGTGTGCAGGGCCAGTTGCTCACCTATGGTGCAGCAGGGGTAGGTCCAACAGAAAGGGAAGGGGCAGAGATGGGTCGTCTGTCTGCAGCATGAACCAGGCTAGGGGCTCGAGCGAGGCCACTGCAGTCTGTGGGTGGAGCCTTGAGCTGGTGGGCAGGGCCTGGGGTCCAGATTGGGTCCCCCAGGGCTGTGGCAGGCAGGGGTCTGGCATCTGGGTCAGGTCCCCTGGGGGGCTGTGGTGGGCAGTGGGAGGAGTCCGGAACCAGTGGGAAAGGGCCTGGAGCCCATGGTGGGTCCCCTCTGGGCCTCAGGTGGTGGTAGGAGGGGTCCAGAGCTGGCTGGAAGGGCCTGGAGTCTGGGCTGGGTCCCCTGGGTGCCAGAGTGGGAGGGAGGGGTCTGGAGCGGGTGGGAAGGGCCTCGGGTTCAGCCTGATTCCCCTGGTTACTGCGACAGGTGGTGAGAGGGGTCTGGAGCCTGTAGGAAGGGTCTTGGGGTCTAGGGCGGGTCCCCTCAGAGTCATGGTTGGGGCAGAGGAGAGAGTTATAAGAGGGAGCAAAGACAGGGCAGAGGGGGTAGATGGAGGAGGACAATAGGGTGGGTTGGTGCTGTGGTTTCCAACAGTTGAGGTTGCCGTGATGAGCCAGTTATAGTCACTGTTTGCCAGAGGGGTGGGGGGTGTAGGAGCGTGCTCCCATGGTTACTGAGTGAGAGATTCTGGGCTTCTCCTTGAGTTGCAGCCAGCAGATGTGGTCTTACCTAGTCCTGGGCTTGTCTGTGCTGTACCTCTGTCTCCTATTGGCAATTCCGTGGAGATGCCTTCTGCGTGTGGGGTTGTTGGCTTTATTCCAAAATGGCAGCACTAAATCATGCTGTTTGGTCAGGAACCTCCACTCTGTATCTGTATTCGTTCCCTATTTTCTGTCAGTTTCTGTTTCTCCTCAGTGGCTTCTAATCTAATACTTCTGTCTCTTCGTTTAAGGTTCAGGGTTTCCAGGACTGACGTCTGTATCTGTTTTTCTTGTTTTTTGGGGTCTTTGTTGCAGTGGGACGGCTAAGTGTGTCTGACTTGTCTGCAGTCTTGGCTCTGCCTCCTAGATTTTGAGGTATTATTCTATTTTTGGCTCCATTTAAATTTTAGAGTTTTGGTTTTCTGTACTGAATTTGGTTACACTTTAAAGACACATTTTCCGTATTTTCCCTCTTCTTCCAATCATGTCGAATGTGTTAATAGTAGATGCTTAATAAATTATCTGGGGATTGATTAATAGTTTTTAATGGTACCTGTATATTTAAGAACATATTGGCTATTTATTGAAATACTATAACGAGATCGTCTTAGCCCCTCTGTGATGAAGCCTGTTCTATTTCTGGCCATAGCATGTTACTTATTCTGAACCCTACCTCTCAGAACAAAAAGTACTAATTTTAAATATAAGAATCTGATGAAAATTTAGACCGTTTTCCCTGAAGAATTCATACAAGCCCACACGGCTATTATGAAACTTAAATAAAAATTCAGCGTATATAGGCAGTACCGTGCAGAAATTATGTACAGTAGCCTAGGTTCTGCTCTGAGGAATAGAATTGTAAGCTTTTTGGTTTCAGTGACTAACAAGTACTCTGTTCTCCCCTTTTTCTTTCCACTTTACTACTTTTGTTTATGGGTTTTTTATTTCTGTATTCTGATGTGTTTTATTGATAGCTTTGTACCTATGTTCATATGGAAAATGTTTACATTGGTGTCTCCTCTCTTTCGGAAATTACGCCGAATGTTAGTTCTTTGTTTGGACAGCCTTCTAGCAATCATGTCCTATGTGACTTACCTAATGAATCGTGCATCAGTGCTTTATTTTTAGAGGTGGCTATATATTTATGTTTCCTGTACTGAGGTTATTTATTTCTTGAACACCTTGCTTCTGTGGACATTTTAAAGCTTCTAAGCTCCTAGAACATCCTGATTTAATAATCAATCTCCTTCTGCAGAAAAATAAACCAAAAATACGTATATCAAAAGCCAAGTGTAGTCCACAAAATAAAATTGGTAGTTAGCCGCCAGTACCGTTTGGCTTACCCTTGCCCAGAACCATGGACTCCCTGTTTCTTTGTTGTTATACCTTTGCAATGGTTTTTGGACACTTCCTTTCCTCCAGGGAGCAAATGATATGTAGCTGCCTTAGATGCTAGATTGATCTGTTGAAGTTGCTCTAGCAGCTAATGGAGCAAATAGTAGACTAGTGGACGGTGTGTTTCCTGATGAATTTAGTTTATGGTAAGTGAAAAAAGACAATAAAAAGTTAATCATGTGAGGGGGAATAATTTGTAAGGGTGGTGTGGTGTAATAGTCCTCATGGCGCAGTGGTTAAAGTGCTTGGCTGCTAACTGAAAGGTTGGCAATTCAAATCCATCAGCCACTCTGCAGGAGAAGGATGTGGCAGTCTGCTTCCATAAAGGTATACATCATTGGAAACCCTGTGGGGCTAAGGTAACGAGACAGTTCTGCTCTGTCCTGTAGAGTCAGTATGAGTTGGAATCGACTTGGTGGCAGTGGGTTTTTGGTTTGGTGTGGTGTACTCTTGGAGTATGTATAGCCTTGGGATTAGAGGAGGGAAATTGGTGAGTAAGATGAATAACTGGTAGACTTAGATTGAAGGAGTACCTACTGAAGTTTTCCAGAAATTCAGAAAATATTAAAGTAGTCAGTGTTGGAGTGACAAGTTAGGAACGAATGACAGGTGCAAGTCCATGTTTTAGTGCTTGTGTTTTTTCAGAAGGTAAATTTTGTACTGATCACAGGTGTGATCTTATTGCTGACTTCTATTTACTTGCTTAATAACAGAAGAAAAATGATAATCATTGTTAATCGGTTCAGTGGTTAGTAGCATTTTTTCGTTTGCTTGTTCATTTTGTTTTGTTCCTGTTACCTTTTTGTATCTTAGCCCGGGTTCCTATTTGTAAAATGTAGGTTATTTTTGAACTCCTTTTCTTTCACAAGGTGGTAGTATAAATGCTGTTGAGTACCTTAGTATCCTTAGAACAAAAGCATGGTTTTATGTTTAACCTGCTCATATGTTTAAAATTTAGTTTTTCTATTTTTTCTTAAAACATTTTATTAAGGAAAAATAAATATTCTCAATCTCATGAACCGACACCCAACTTTGTGATCAGTTCATAGTATTGTTGCACCTATAATCCCATATACTTGTACTCGCATATTATTTTGAAGAAAATCCCAGATACATATCATCTGTAAGGGTTTTAACAAGTAATTTAATAAGTAATAAAAATTTCAAAGTAAGACACGGCAAGTTAAAAGCGTATGTCTCGGGCTGTGTACAGAGGATTGGCTGTTTAGAGATGGTTGGCTGGAGATTTCCATGTAGTATAATAGTAGACCAGTAGGCAGTAGAAGTAAAACATAAGGCTTGGAAAACAAAACAAAACAAAAAAGTTACAACTTCAGTTAAGCATCTTATGCTTTGACAAAACATTCATTCCCATAATTGCTCTTTCCCAAGTGCATGCTATGTATTTAGGTCATGAACTACCAAAATAAAATATTTGTTACAGAGCTTGTTTTTTTTTTTTTTTTTTTCTCATCTAATAATATTTAGGGAAAGGGGTAGATAGAATTTTTTGAAAAGGTTGTGTTATTTATTTTGCTTTTCTTTTTGCCTTTTGTCCTCCTGATTTTAAAAGTAAAAATATAAGTAGAGAGGAAATTAAAATTATCTATAATATTGTGTTCAGAGAGATACTGTTAACACTGTAGATTGTATTTACACACATATTTCTCTGTCTTGTATTTTTTTTAGACCTCGTTGACTTTAAAAAGGAAAACAAGGTTTTTTTTTGTTGTTCTTCTGTTTCTCTTTGTTGTAGATACCATGGATGGTAGAGAGGAAAAACCTGCTGCTGCTGATTCTTCTGGAAAACAGTCTACTCAAGTTATGGCAGCAAGTATGTCAGCTTTTGATCCCTTAAAAAACCAAGATGAGATCAATAAAAATGTCATGTCAGCATTTGGCTTGACAGAAGATCAGGCTTCAGGTAAGGTAGCATGTTTGTTAGTCCCCCTTCTCTTCTTGTTTGTCATGTCCTGTCACCTCGTTCCTTTGCTGCTGCTTTAATTGAAGGTTAACTTAGATGTGGTGAAGTTTACAGATCTAAACAGTTCAGTTCAATAATGTTTTATATATATATCTACCTGTACAAACACCAAATAGATCAAGATATAGATGCTTTCCAGCACCCCAGAAGGCTTTCTTGTGCCCTCTACCAGTCAGTACCACCCTCCCCTTTAAAGGATAGCCACTCTTTGCTTCAGGTATATTTTATGCAAAGTAAAATTTTGAAACTTATTTTTTTTATCTGAACTATGCCATAATTTTATTTCAGATTCATTGCAGAATTTAAATTATATTTGATAGGTTTTATCTTCTGTGATCTTAGAGAAATTGAAATTTAAACAGGTTTCTGGTTAAATTACTTCAGTGGAGAACGTACTTTTACATGAATAAGTTTTTAACCTTAAAACAGCATCTGTACTGTGATTTATGCTTTTGTATTTTGGTTGTCATGTTCAGCAGCATCATCTGCTTTCTCATTTTTGGATTCCAGTTACACATGCTGGAGAGCTTGATACTGTCCGATGAGTCTCTGAGATCTGTTCATTTTCCTCAGTCTTTTTTCTCTCTTCAATTGGATGATTTCTGTTCAAATTCACTAATTCTTTTTTTCCATCTTCAATCTGCTGTTGAACCTTTCTAGTGAGTTTTTCATCTCATTTATTGTACTTTCAGTTCTCGAATTACTATTGGTTCTTTTTATAGCTTCCATTTCTCCATTGAGATGCTTGACTTTTTGTTCATCAAAGCCATATTTTCCTTTAATTCTTTCAATATGTTTTTTAGTCTTTAAAAATATTTATAGCAGCTGCTTTGAAATATTTGCTACATCCGACACCTGGGCCTATTTGGAAACAGTTTCTGTTGACTGCTTTTTTCCCTGAGTATGTGGGTCATGTTTTCCTTTTGGTTGAAATCTAGACATTGAGGTTAGTATGTTGTAGTGGCTTAGGATTCTTTTAGGTTTCTTTTGAGATCGATTATTTTATGTTATGTTCTATCAGGGAGTTAACATGTGGATTCAGGCTGCTTACTCTGTCTGCCCCGTGGCATATAGCAACGGATACCTCCCCTCAGTGATTTCAGCTCTAGTCGCTGTGTTTATTGCTGAGCCCTCCTGGGTGTGTGTCTGTGTCCTGCCATGTGGTCAACGGGGATTTGGGCAGAGTGTATACTCAGATTTTGGGTCTCATTCCTGTGGTTCTTCCACTTGAGGGATTTCCCTCACTTGAGGGATTTCCCTCCTAAATTTCCAGCTGCTTGGAAGTCTGCCCTCTGCCATCAGAAGTCAGCGACACTGCTTTTTTTGTTTTTGGAGCTGTAGGGGTCAGGGCTTCCAGTTTTTACCCAGTGCAGTTCCACTGGGGAAAACTCTGCTTAGGTTTCTTCTCTTTTGTCCAGATTTTTAATTGTTACCTGTGGGATGGTTTACTTGGCTAATTTACTCTGTCATTGTTAGTAGCTGGAAATAAAGGATTTGGTCTGTTCATTCTCTTTTTATTTGAGACTTTTATGAGATTATCCACTAAAAAGAAAATGAAATTCAGAAGAGACATTTTTGTATGTGATAATGTGTTTTTGCAAAAAAGAGAAAACATCAGATAAATGATGCAGCTGAAAAACACCTAGAGCAACTGAGATATGAATTAATGTTCTAGCTAATATTTAAGACTGGAACGGATTCTCTCCGTCACTTGTTGGAGTCCTGGGCGTTGTGAGGCAGACAGAAAGAATCAGAAAGCCTGCCCAGAAGAGCTGGTAGTTTAAGGGATGATGAGGCTTGTTAAGAAATGCAAAGTAGAAGTTGGTAAGGGTAATAATAAAAGTAATCTGTATAGAAGGTCAGAAGTAGAAAAATATTTACAGACCAAGATTTGCGAGAAGTGTAGGATTGTAACTGATTTTAAAGGATTTTAGTTATATCTAGATACGTGAAAATGGGGTAGGGATTGAGGAAATAGCAATAAATGAAATGGAGGTGGAAAGAATACTAGATATATTGTGGGAGTATGGAGGAGGTCAGATCAGCTGAGGGAGTGGAGCACATGAAAAGAACAATTGTAAGAAATGTTTGAACCCTTGATTTATGGGCAGTGGAGACCCACTGAAGAATGAAATGATACTTTTGGTGGATGTATAAAATAGATTGCATGAGAGTGAGAGGATATTAACATTGCAGGGGTGAAAATTGGCTTTTCCAAGGCGAGGTTAGGACTCAGAAATATAACACTCCAGTTGTGGCTATAGATTCCTAAGATACTGGAACAGATGCAAAAATAAATGACAGATGTTGTTAGTTACTGCTGAGTCGATTACAATTCATGGTGACCCCATGCGTGCGGGGTAGAACTGCTCCATAGGCTGCCAGGCCTGTCTTCCAAGGTGCTTCCAGGTGGGATCGAACCACCAGCCTTTTGGCTAGTTGTTTAGTGCTTAACTGTTCGCACCACCCAGGGACTCCTAAAAGTACATACACTTAATGTAAAAAGCTGCATTTGTGGCGATGTACTTATTCTGTAGTACTTTTAGTTTCTGGCTTTTAAACAGATCTTTTTTTTTTTTTTTATTAATTGAGCTTGATAGAGGAAAGGCAGGCAGCATATTAGGTACTGAATTGACTCTTCATGACCATCCAGGGCCACCCAGTGCTCCTGCAGAAGACCGTTCAGGAACGCCTGACAGCATCGCGTCCTCGTCCTCAGCAGCTCACCCACCAGGAGTTCAGCCACAGCAACCACCGTATACAGGAGCGCAGACACAAGCAGGTCAGATTGAAGGTAAAACAGAGCTTAGAGCACGTGTGCAGAATGACACGTGTGCAGCAGTGTTTATGGCAGCGTAGCTGGAGTGGTAAGCAGCTTAAATATGCATTCATGCTGTGAACAGAACTGTGAAAACTTGAGTTACTGATGTGGTATTTTTTTGGGTTAAAAAATAAGTAGAAAATATGTTAGTATACTTCCAGTTACTGTAAGGAGAAAAACCTAGAAAGTGTGAATATAAATACAGGGAGAAAGATCAGGGAAAAGTCTTACCCGTCAGTAGTGACCCCCCGGGAGAAGAGCAGAATTGGGAAGGGGACGTCTCACTTTATTTTGCATTATACTCGGGTATTAATTTATCTCCTTCTGCTCTCCCCATGCCTTCAGTGGCAGTATGTGTATTATTTTTGTAATTAAAAAAGATTTTTAAAATAGAAACTTATGAAACAAAACTTTAGTTAAATGTAGTGTTTTGGGACAATTAATAGCCCTGTATGTTTTTGGGCAGTTAGCAACAAAACATTTCTTTTGTAGAAAAGCAATGTAATTTTAAGCCAGACTTTTCTTCTCTAAATAATGTGACCTTGGATGAATGATTTAGTCTCTCTGGGTTTTGATGTTCTCTCACTGTAAAATATGAAAATTGGATGAAATGTAACTTGAAAGCTCAGTGTTTAAAACAGATAAAAGGGTCATTGCTCTGGTTAAAGGGGATTGAGGGCTCCAAGCCCAGACTAACAGGCTCTAAGGTGCCTCATTTTAACCTTGGAGCTCTGCAGAGCACAGCTAAGAAATACTCGCTGATCTCTGAATATTACAGCATGATTCCTTTGAATTGTCCGTGCATGTTATGGCCTTTAAGATTACAATTACACGTTTTACTTTAAAACAAACACCAGGTGGTGCTCTTACTATGTGTAGAAAGGGACAAGTTGGCAGTGTGATATATTTTCAGCTCCAGAAGCAAGCTGAGGGTGTTATTCATTTAAAAGAGCGTAGCCTAAAATGAACTGGTCACGTTGGAATAGTGGCGTTTCATCTCGTGATCATACTGTCAGAGTTCTCACTGGGTCAGTATTAGGCATTAGGAGCTAGCACAGGACATTTTGCTGATGAATGAATGGTGTGGGGAGAGGTCTTAGGGCTTCAGCCTCTTCTCAGCCAGCCTTAGTCAAGTAGTTTCCTTTGTACAGAGATGCAACAAGGACAGAACAGACTTTAACTGAAGCAGATACGGGCTGAAAGAGAGGGGCAGAAGCAGAGTTTGGCTATGAGGAGAGTTTAACAGCTCTATCAGGTGGACTGAAACTGTTAAAAGCATTCCATTTTAAGCAGCGTATGCTATTTGGTAAAACTGGACATCCAACTGCCACTCTACAGTGTTTGCTGCTCACTTACAAAGGAATGAAATTTAACTCCATTAGTAATATCTCAACTTATTCTATCAAGGATTTATTTTACTTTAAAGACTCATTTTCATGTAAGTAAAAATTAAAGATAATACACAGTGAAAAGCTTTCCTACCGCCGTAAGTGCCCCTAGCAGCCAGGCACCCTTGTCCAAAGGCATGAAATGAATGTTGCTTGATGTGCATTTAATTCCTTTAGAGCGACATTAATTGCATGCTTTGTTAAAACTGTTAACTTTTTATTAAAATGTACAGCATAAAACCAGTATAGTTAATAATAGGACGTTAGTCAGTAGATTAGCGTTCTGGGGGTGAAATTCCAGATCAGTGCTGTCCAAAGGAGATATAATCGAAGCCCTCAAATAAGTTAAAATTTTCTATTAGACACATTTTAGAAAAGTTAAAAAAAAAAAAAAAATTTTTTTTTTAATTTATTTAACTCAGTATATCCAGTATGTCAGCATGGAACTATTATTAAAAAGTTACTAATGGTTTCCTTTTTTTTCTTACTTCATAATGGAAATCTGGTATACGTGGGCACTGATTTGAAAGGCTTCAGAACACAAACAGCACAAACGTTACAGTTCAGATGAGCCACGTTTCAGGTGCTCAGGGCCACTTCTGGCTAACGGCTCTTGTATTGGTATTGTTGTTAGTTGCTATCGAGTCTGTTTAGACTCAAGCTTAATCCATGGTTAGAACAACTGTAGAGAAGTAGAGATGGTGAAGACATGAACCCGTAAACCCTTGTTTAAAAATCACAGGTAATAATAATATCTCAAACGTTTTCTCCATAGGAACTGTGGTCTGTTGACCCCAAATAGGGCTCCCATTTCCTAGGACGTATCCCCGGTGTTAAGCAGGTCTGCTATTAGAAGTGCAGTGAGGAACCGTTTAAGCTTTAAAAGATTCTTCATGATTGAATAGGATATTCAGATGACAGGTATACCTTGAAAACCAACAGTTGTCAAATTCCAGAAGTTTTTTGAGGTCTGAAATGAAAGAATGCTGTATAATTCCTTCTACCAGAGGTTCAGTTCACATGGTAACAAAAAAGGTCCAAATAATGAAGACAGTAAATATGATGCTTTGGGAAAGATTTAGAAGCCATCAGTGGTGTATATCCCTTGTCTCAGATTTTTTATTTTGCTACTCACTTTTTCTGGAACATAGAATTATTCTCAATGCTTATCTGTTGGCAGTTAGATTTGAAAACATTTGTTTTTCTGGAGTACATGAAGTGGTAACCACTAGTGTTACGTCATGTAAATAGTCTTCTGTTCGTTGCCAATTGGGGTTGAGTTCTCTGCAGTTAACCCACGGCAGAGCAGCCACACTTGGTGAACTCATTCTGGTTTTCATATACATTGAAAGGGAAACATATTCTCGTAAATTGCTATGTAGTTTGTGTGTGCTTGGATGGGGAGAGAATGTAAGTGTACCTTTAAAAATTTGTCGGCCAAGGTAAACCTACCCCTTTTCCTTGTATTTTTTGTTTTGGTAATTTTATTTTTTAGGTCAGTTGTACCAACAGTACCAGCAACAGGCCGGTTATGGTGCTCAGCAGCCGCAGGCCCCACCCCAGCCTCCACAACAGTATGGTATTCAGTATTCAGGTGAGCAGGTGTTGACAGAGGCTTGGCTTATGTTTTTGAGCTGTTTCTATACTCATTAAACTTTAAGCTTTCTCTTAATTCCTTGATTTGTGGTACTTACATTATCATAGTGGGTATTAAGTCTTTATTTATTGGAAGAAATAACATATTTTACTTTTAAGCTTTTTACATCTTTTTTAACCCTAAATCAACATTTCAGTTTTCCACTTGGCAAAATCTAGCGGATGATCCTGTAGTAACTTGTCACATAAAAAAGGTTCCATTACAGCACAAAACCATCTGTTACTAATGGGTCAGCTTCTATTTAAGTGACTTAGAACTGCAAAAAGCGCAAGATTTTTTCCCATTATGTGTTAACACAGGCACTCTTGTTACGTATAATGAACTCTCAGTTAGCTGTGGGAGTATTAATAGTTTTCTCATACATGGAAAGGTGATCGCACTACAAGAACTAAATTAAGCTACTTCAGTTTTTTAGTCTCCTGAAAGTATTTAGGAAGAATATCATAAAAATAGGATTGTTTAAAACCTAATTCAGGCAACTATAAGAACATTAAGCTTGCCCCCCGCCCCATTTTCAAAAATAGGCATTCTGGCTATTTTGTTTTTGTTTTACCATCTAGCTACTGAAGAGTATCCATTTTTAAGTGTGATCAATCTCTTCAGCACAGCTTTGGTTAAAATTCAGGTAATTTTTGGATTCTTTATAGTAGAGAGTTTGTGTCCAACTCTTTTTACAGCCAAAGATTTAAATATCAAAATTTCAACTTCAATTAAAAATAATTCGTGTAAGTTGAGTCTTTTGTAAGTTCTGTTTTATGGGGTTTTATAATATCAACTAGAGCAGGAGTCAGTAAACTATAGCCCACAGACCAAATCTGGCCTGTCACCTGTTCTTGTGAATAAAGTTTTATTGGAACATGCTCATTCATTCCTGTATTGTATCTATTGTTTTGGCACTAGAATGGCAGAGTTGAGTAGTTGCAATAGACACTATATGGCTCACAAAGCTTGAAATACATACTGTTTGGCCCATTACAGAAAAAAGTTTGCTGACTCCTGAACTGGACAATAAAAATCTAATTAATTGGAGATTGACATTTTTAACGTGTAGTAATTTTATTGGAACTGTATGTGCTGTAATGTGATATAACCTGTAACTGCTAGTAATTGTATAAGTGAACTTACCGTATTTTTACACAAATAACGTCTGCCTTGTATGTCTGTCTGTCAGCTGCTCCCTCCCCACCATGAGATGTTTTCATAAGCACCACTCCCAATTTTTTTTTTACATTGCTGTAAAAAAAAAATTAGCGTAGCAGGCTTATGAAAGTTCCTTGCAGTGGGAGGGAGTGTTTGGTAAACAAACGTAGAAGGCATGTGTTATTTGCGTAAAAATACAGTAAGCTTGGATTATGAGGTTAGGGGAAAAGTTATTTTTAGAATGCAGTTTTTTTTTTTTTAATGAAAAAAATCGAAGTGTTAATTATATAGTTTGTAGAAAAGACCTATATAGTTTGTAGAAGATAATCTAATTCAGGGTACTTCAGCGCTCATTGTGCTTTAGAATCACCTGGAGAGCTTTTTGAAAGTTACAGGTGCCTGGGTCTTACTCTCAGATTTTATTTCATTTGGTCAGGTATAGGGCGCAGGCTTTGGTATTTAGTAAGCATTGCAGGCCATTTTATGTGCAGCCAGGGTTTGAGAGCACCGATTGGGTCCCACTCCCCCATTTGCCAGATGAGGCTGTTGTGGTGCTCACTGAGATTGTGATATGTCCAAGGACACACAGCCATTCTGTGGGGAGCTGGCCCAGAACCCAGTTCTGGCTTTGCAGTTGAGTACTTCGCTGCTGCATTCTCCAGCCTAGACCAGGGCTTGGCGGACTTTCTCTGTAAAGGACTAGTGAGTGAGTCCATATGACACCCTGGCCTAGGCTATTCATTTAATCAAAGGAAGCCCAGGATTTCCATTTCTTGCAGTTTCTGACGTTCTTCACCAGCGCCATTCATTTTTTTCGTTTTGTTTTCCAGGGGAAGGGGCACTGGTGGGAGGGAGACTAGACCCGTGATGGAAGTGCTGCATTGCCACCAAGACTAGTAGCCTGCTAATGAAACAGCACCTTTGGGGTAGTTTCCTCTCCAGAGCCATAATTAAGGATCTAGGCCCTTCAAGACTCATTTAAAAAGCTTGTTTAGATTTCAGTTGCCACGATAAAAAGGCAGCGTTTTCAAATTTTTTATGCAGAGTTTTAAATTGAATAGACATTTACAGCAGAAAAGCTGAATCCTTCTGTTTCTCCAAAAACTTGTAATAAAAAATGAAGTTAAAAAAAATTTTTTTTAATTAAAGGATAGGAAAAATTGTATGACATTTGAGATTTTATTGTAAATTTATTTCAGTTCTGTATTGAGATGCTACCATGAGTTAAATGCTCTAGATATTTGATTTATTGAAAGTTAAGCTTGTTCTTGAAGTCAGGGTCTTCACTCTCAGTAAATTTTAGTTTTCTCCAAATTTTTATCTTTGTATTTCTGACTCCCTCATCACTTTAACTTGAATTTTATTGAGAGATACAGAGATAGTCAACTAAAACCTCTGCTGGGAGACTTAAGCGATGGTAATGTTGGACCATCTTTGACACTGTTGGTTTGCCGGTTCCCTGTGACCTTTTCCAGTTTTGTTCATGGACTATGTCAAAAAGGTTTCTTTCATGAGTAAATTTTGAACCCAGGTTCAAGGTGAGTTCAGAATATACTCAAATTCATTCAATCCTTTTTTTTTTTAAATGCAGGGTTGTACATATGTTAATAATTTTCTTATGTATCTGGTGTTTACTGCTGACAGGATTCCAGTCAATGGAGAGGTTTCATTGCAAGTAGCTGCAGGTGTGTTTCATGGTAGAGATAAAAGTTTTCAGTGAAGCAGACTTTGTCTTTTGAAAAAAAAAATTACAGCCTAGTAAATGATGAATTTGTGGGGCAATATGGTTTGATGGTATGCTTTTTGTGTGTTATGCTGTTACTATTAAAGTCAACATTTTGAGTTGTAAAAGGTAAAAGTATCAGATGTTAAATCTAAAAGAAACGAAAGATTTTAAGAATTTTGAAAATGGGTACTGAGAGTTTGTTAAGTGGCTTAGTTCTAATAGTTACGAATAAACCTTAAAGTACCTCATGAGCATGATAGGATGTTATTTATGGTATTGTTTCATTTAAAAATACTCATTCTCTGCATCGTGTTTTCTTTGGGACTGGTATTTAATTAGGCCTCCCCTCAAAACCAGCTTAAGGACTACTCAGCTTTTGCATTTTTGGTGTTCCTAGAAAGTACAAAGTATAACAACTAACTCGTGCATTTATGAGTATCTATTTTATTCTGTACTAGCGGTTATGCTCTTAGGATTTTATACTCTAGAAGCAGTTGTAATGAAGTATGTGATGTGTGTAGTGGTTTAAGATTGGTGGGTTTAAAAAATGACCTATTTGGTCTTGAAATAATATTACATGATAAAATCTACAACTCTGCTTGCTACGTAAATATCTGTAACGAGTTTGTTAAACTTCTTACCGGTTTTGGTCTGTAACACTAAATACTGATTCTCCTCATTCTCTGGAAAACTTGTAGCAAAAGAAAAATAAAACCGTGTATGTAATTTATTTTGCCTTTACAGCAAGCTATAGTCAGCAGGCTGGGCCCCAGCAACCTCAGCAGTTCCAGGGATATGGCCAGCAACCAACTTCCCAGGCACCAGCTCCTGCCTTTTCTGGTCAGCCTCAACAACTGCCTGCTCCACCTCCCCAGCAGTACCAGGCGAGCAGTTATCCTCCACAAACTTACACTACCCAGACGTCTCAGCCGAATTACACTGTGGCCCCTGCCTCACAACCTGGAATGGCTCCAAGCCAACCCGGGGCCTATCAAGCAAGACCAGGTTTTACTCCACCTCCTGGAAGTACCATGACCCCTCCTCCCAGTGGGCCTAACCCTTATGCACGCAGCCGTCCTCCCTTTGGTCAGGGCTATACCCAGCCTGGACCTGGTTATCGATAAGGAGGCTCAGCTACACTGATGAATGCAGCTGTTCACCTCCTAAAAGACTCCACTACTGTTGTCAAGTTCAGAAATTTAAAAACAGCAGAGCATTTTTTATGATACCATTGTTGCTGTTCAGTGAAAGTGTAATTAATTTGCTGGAACACAAAGACCAAAATGACAATTTCTTTGTTCCCCTGCTTTAAAATGTAGCAGCTTCCTAGTTATTTTATTTTGGAACACTACTCTGAAATCTGTGTAAGGTGATTGACTTTCTAGTTTGCCTTGTCCAGAGGATATTAAAAATGATAGGTGTAGCCATCTTACTTGGCTTTTTATTAACATGATAAATGATGTACTAAAGTAGGTCCCTTTGAGAAGACAACTAGATATTATGAAATGTAACATTGATAGGCTAATAAAGATGATTGAATCCATTAGTGGTCTTGTAATTTAATTTAGTTATTAAATATTTATATATATACACAACTAAAAAGCAAAGTTTTTTCAGAAACCCTTGTCAGTGTTTTTCCTTAAAATGAAGTATAAATATTTCAACTTAGTTTTCTATTCAAAGAAACAGTACCGTTTTTTTTTTTTTTTTTCTGACTCTGAATGTAACAATCATTGGCTTAAGAGAAGAAATTAAACTTTAAGAGGGTTTTACAGGAAGAATGATGAGCTTAGGCTATAAACACAGTAGATAGATACAAAGAAGTTTTGGTAGGTCCTGAATAACTTTGATTTTCCTTCCTATAGAGATGAAAAGTATAGTTATGTTTACTGATGAACCAATCAGAAATTAAGTATTCAGCTTTAAAAAAAAAAAGTGCAGAGTTTTAAAAAACAAAATCACAGCGTTGATAAAAATGAAGCATGTTGAAAGCTGAGCACAGGAAAGGTTGTCTCAGAACGAGGCTGACACTGCAGCATCACATCCCCCCCCCACCATGAAGGGAAACAATACAGTTTAACAAAAACGAGTTAATTTTTATTACAAGCTTATGTTAAAACAATTATGAAAACATCTTCGGCATTCATGCATAGAGGTCTTATGTATAAATACAGACTGACTAGCGGGGAGCCCATGATGCATTGTTTCTGTACTCAGACTTCACAGTCCATTTGCACACAACTTGATCAGATTAAAAACATGAGGACGATACCTGCTTAAAGGTATTTGACAAAAAAGTACACTCAGACATTACAACAACATCTATCCGGTAGAGAAAGTACAAAACGTATCTTTTGAAACAGATTCTGTATTCCATTTTCGGCTGAAATGAAATTTACTGATGCAAACAAAATCTTTTCAATAATTTGTTAACATTTAAAGACATGCATGCTAGTGTGTTACTTAAGCTCTTCGGAAAAAGCTACTCAGCTGTTTGTTAGTAAAAAATTGAAGTTTAACTAAATATTAGAGGACTTTTTTCCCCAGGTATATATGCTGAAGATAATTTGATCCAATAAGTTAAACTAAGTAGAGTTTTATGGAAGCAACTTAACCAGTAGAAAGCGTATACATTAATAAAAGTAATTCTTTCAAAAAGTATATTAAAAGTTTTTTTGATGTCAATTTTGTCATAAAAGTATCTGAAAACATCATTACAACAGTGTGATAAATAATATACAAATGATCTCTTAAAATACCATGAATAGGGAGCCAGCTTCCCCAAAAATGTTACTTTGTTAATGTTAATATCTTGCTTTCATAAAATGACTTTGTAAAACCTGATAAATATTCTCAGCAGTTTTTTCTAATAAACATCTACTATGGCAATTAAACTTTAAACTTTTATACATAGTAAACAAAACAGCTTTAAATGAATGTGACAAATACACCATAGTGTTTGCTTTTTTGTCTTGTTTTTGCCATGAGGAAATAAAAGGCACTTTTCAGCATGGTGGCAGGATTTACCATTTCCCAGGTATTGTTGTCCCACATTCATACCACTGGACATAATTGATTTGGGTGTGACCACCTATTTCTCCAAACTGGACAGGTTCCTGGCGAACTGCTCTGTAATAGCCTAAGAGGGAAAATAATTTAATTTTAATATCTGCTAGGTTATATTTTTGCCCTCACTGTTCATAGATTGAAATATGTCACTGCATGACTGAGGGTGACTCTGAGTAAAGCAGTATATTTAAGAAAACAGCAACAGAGGCCCAGGTATCTCCTGAAGCAGTAATGGCTGGCTAGAATTGGGCACCTGAAGAAGGATGACATTTGCTTACCAGGTTAGGATGGGACAGTTGGTAGTGTGAGAGACAGCTGAGAAGGGGCAGGAGTCAGAGGGGTGTTTTTTTTTTTTTTGAGTGTCGTTGACTGTACTCAGTATAGCTCTCTACGCCTTACCTGAAAGAGTTCATTCTGCACATTAAAGACTAGCAGTGTCTGTGAAGAACTGACCGAAGTAACGGTGTTAAACTAGAATATTAGGAATACAACAAGAGGGTTAAACTTTAATCTTAGTGATACCTCCCTTAGTGTATACTATATGACTAGAAAATTTCCCTGTGAAATGTTAGAGAAATATACAAAATTTACAGTGTTTTATATACCAGTTACCTTGAGGCGGAAACCCTGGTGGCGTAGTAGTTAGGTGCTACGGCTGCTAAACAAAGGGTTGGGAGTTCGAATCTGCCAGGCGCTCCTTAGAACCTCTGTAGGGCAGTTCTGCTCTGTCCTATAGGGTCGCTATGAGTCGGAATCGACTCGCCGGCACTGGGTTTTGGGTTCCCTTGAGGCAGCAGTTTCAACTGCCTGTTAGTGGATTCACAGACTTACTGAATCATCTTTTAATACGGTTGATACTTTCAAGGGTAGGTAAGCAAAATGTGTTGCTGAAAGCCTGTAATCCTAATTTAAAGTATTAAATCATTACCGAGAACCTTTGGGCGGTTCCCAAGTAACATGGACAATAATTTTCCCATTACTACACAGTCTGTTTCAGTCCTTGTCAGGCAGCTTCGTGCTAACGTTGTCTTCGGCAAGTTAACAGAGGTTACTCATTTCTCAACAGAGTTGTTCTATTTTAATTGTATTCATACCAAATAATTTATAAGGCAAATAAAACTTTTTTTTCCATTTATGGTAGTAAAGCTTTTTTTTTGAGAGTAAAGTGATGCAGGTGATGCTGAGTATGACAGAAACCATAAAGGTAAAACATGCATGATTTAAGTTTGGGAAACGTTGCTTTTTTATAGCTGGTTCTGCAGATTCAGATATTCTTGAAGTAGAATGCGTTTATATGTGTGCCTGTATACTTTCCCTTAGGTCCAAGAGTGGAGCCATAAGGCCTGGGAGGAAAGTTGAGAAACTTAGGTAAAGTCTGAATTTTTTCTAGTAAGGTAATTTGAGCAGTAGTACTACAGAATTACTTTTAAATTGTTTTCCTTTCTGGGTTAATCTGCAAAATCCTCTTTGGAGGAGGACCAGAAAACATACCTTCTTTGATGGGTAACTGATCAGAAGTGAGTTGCTGTCCTGTGCGTCCATCTAAAAATGAATCTACAAACTGGCAGTGATCTTCTCCGTGACCCCTCTGATCACCTATGTTATAGAATTTTCCTGAAGAACCAGAAATTAAAAGGATCATGAAATGTTACTTTCTCTGATACATAACAGTTCTGAAATCATAACATCCTTTCAAACAGTCAGTCTTCCCTGGTCTTGTTTTTCCCTTGTCCCTGACATTCTAGTTAAAACTCCCAGTGTGCTTTGCCTGAACTGCTGGAATAGTCTCCTAACTGGTCTCCCTTTTACTCTTGCCTCCCCGTAGTCTTCCTCCCCTCCCCTTCCCAGAGGTTAGTGATCCTTCCAAAATGCTAGTAAGATAATGTTACCCTCCTCCTAAGGTGATGTTACCCTCCTCCATAAATCCAGCAGTTTCCCATTAGACTCAAAATTCAAAGTCCTCACCGTGGTTCAAAAGCCCCACGTGATTTCACACCTGCCTGCATGTCGATCCCGATCACTTAGAGTGCTCCCGTTTTCAACCTCAGCCACACACACACACACACGAGGAGCAGGCGTGTTCTGCCTCAGGCTTTGCCCTCTACTTCTAACACTTCATCCCTAGATCTTTGCAAGGTTGGTTCCTTCTAATAATTTTCTTCCTAGCCCAAGTGTTGCCTTTTCAGAGGGGCCTTCCCTAATCATTTCTAGCTGAAGAAGCTTCTAGTATCTGTTCAGCCATTCTCTCTCACCCTTTTAAAAAAGCTTTTTTCAGAGCACTTCTGAGAAATATATTTACATACTTGTCTCTCCCTCAGCACTAGATTGTAAGCTACATGAAAGGAATGTGTCTTCTTGTGGCTTTGTCTACAGCACCTGGAACAGTGTCTGGCACAAAGTAGATAACATTTGTTGAATGATTGAACAAAAATCTACCTATGTTGGGCCCAGCCTTATGTGTTTACTTGTATTTTTTACTTATGAATATAGAAAATTATAATCCATGAGAATCTGGAGCAAGGGGTTATAGCCCTTCTGGTCCAGTGTTTATAATCTTTAGGCTGGCAGATTAAAATCTTAAAAAGTTGTAGTATTCCATCCACGAATATCGTTAGAAACACATTATCAATAAGCTTTTCATCCTTGGATGGCGGTAACAAATTTGAGCTTGAATGTGCTAGTGCCTGTTCATTCAAATTTCCCATGATGGCACTGCTTCAAATTGCATTTTCCATACTTTGCATACCCACCACCACCTAGTCAATTCTGACTCATAGCAACCCTATAGGACAGAGTAGAACTACCCCATAGAGTTTCCAAGGAGCGCCTGGCAGTTTAGAACTGTTGACCTCATGGTTAACAGCCATAGCACTTAACCACTATACCACCAGGGTTTCCTGCTTTCTAATTACAGCATGTCTCAAGGCCTTGTTTTCTAGATTGATAGTATTCCAGTAACAACATAGGAGGAAATTCTGTTTACATCACACCTTAATGCCTGGAAGGCTCTGTAGGAAAAGCCAAGTTACAGAGTGCTACAAAAGGGAGAGGCTCAAATCAGGCCTGGCAGCCCTGCTTACCTGCAAGGGAGTCGCTCAGGTAAATCTTGTACCTGAGAGAGTTGCATAGCTGCACTCCTACAAACTTTTTGTACCACGTCCTTTTAACATACTGCTTGCCCTTACATTCTGAGTAAGAGTCTGAATTAAAGGGTCTTTCAGTCCAGATGGCATCTCGTCCTGCTGTGTGAGGAAAACAAGGCTGGAGTTTAGTGTCTGACTCTTGGATACTGAAAAGCTTTCCTCAAAACCAAAGAAGCAGTTTGCAAAGTTCATTTCCACCTGCTGGTAACTGATTTTCTCTGCGGCCAAATACTGGGTCCAAAGATGCTATAAAGGTTTAAATAAGTGAAACCCAAATCAGGTTTCTGTCGGCAGTGAGATCTCAGCAATGTGTAGGTGCCGCAGAGCCTCTGCAGCGCTGCATGCAGACGGCCTTCTTCAGGAGCTAACTCAGATTTCTTTTTTGAACCGTAAAAGCTAAACAGCTGCTTTAACGTGACATTTAAAGTGGGTATGAAGATTAAGTTATATTTATTAAGTCACATTTGAGCTGGCCTGGTATATTGATAAAGGCAGGTTTTGGAATGTCCACCTTGCTCCCAGAACATATTTTAGGTAAACATTCACACCTGATTGCTATTCCAAGAAGAGGGACTGGAAAAAAGCAAAACCCTGCTGTGGCTATTACGTTGGGTTAGTTTAGAAAAGCGGGTAGTTGCATTCCCCTTTAGACAGGGTACTTACCAGAAACTAGCTCGCTCACCCTAGGGTCCGCTGAGGGGAGAGAGTAAACATGTTATTAGGCGTTTCGGTAGCAAGGTGAAGACCATTTTTTACAGTTGCTAAAAATTGCTAATTGCAAAGTGACAAGTTCTTGCTAAAGATTAAAAGTGTCATTTGTTTTGGAAATCCTTCTCTACTGAAGAATCTCCATTCCACCAGGTACTCGGCTGTATCTGGTGCCTGCGATTTGAGTAGTTAGGAGTCTTTGTCGTCGTTCCAGCCTTCCCTTCAATTTCAAAACCTTTCTCTCTTGGTTTACATAGAAAAACGATTGTAAACTCAGCAAGATGCCATAAACTGCAGTTGGTATAAGAATTAGGTAAATAATGCCGTGTGTACAGATGGATCTCACCGAGGAATTGGTGCTCGGAAGGTCAAATTACAAAATTTCACAGCAGCTTAGCATAAACTATCCTATCTAATGACTTTGCTCTTCGGATGTGTTGTGGTTCATTCAGCATGGCTGATGATCTAGGCATACAGGAAGAGCCTTCGTTCCCTAGATTTTTCAGCATAGATTATGCCTTCCCACCCCCACCCCCACCCCCACACTTTGATCTGATCTGTTTTTCCTACACATCAAGATAAATCAGGAAAAGCCTAAGCGGTGTTTCCCTAAGGGTACCTTCAATTTGCCTTTTTCCGTGGATAGTTTTAGAAATTCAGGATATTAAGTACACACATGGTTGAGCTGGGTTTCAAACGAGCTCCCTATGTAAAACATGGCTCTGTTGTGGCCCTTCCCATCCTTGTTGGGAATTACTGTTGATGTAATTACCTGATTCCGTACTGAATGTCACAGTGCTGCTGGCTGGCCCTTCACCAAGTGGGTTTTTGGGTTTCACCTGGAATTCATAGCTGTTTAGGGGGAAAATAATAATTGTAACATATTCTTCAGGCTTGGAAAGCAACATACAGCCCTCTTGATTCTATTTTGAAATCATAATGTCAGTGAATGGTAACGTGTTCTAGAAGCAGTTTGAAGAAAGAAAAAATGTCTTCTTAACTTTGCTTTTCAAACCAGCTTGTCTAATGTGCTCTGTAAGAAAAGGATTGAGTTAAAAAAGAGAGTTGTCTTCTAAAAACTCCGGATTAGGAGAAATAACTGGGCAGGTTGGTAGTGGACGTACACGAAAGGCATGTGGTGGACCCAGGCCGGTTCCAGCTCCAAGAAGGCTCACTTTCCTTCAGATGCCTCAGCTACTTCCTGAGGCACAGAAGTAGAAAAATTCATTTTTATTCCCTATTACACCAGCCTGGGGGTTTTTGGGTACAGCCTTGGACTTGGGTAATGCTCCTCATTGTGGGGTTGGAAAGGAATACCTAAGTCAGAACGGGATGGTGGATGGGGTGGGAATGCGGAGTGTTTAAAATGCAGATTTCTTGCCCCGCCCTACTCACTGAATCCATTTCTGAGGAATTTGTAACAGGTTCCATAGGTGAGCCCCGGACTAAGTAAGCTATGGGAACTGATGCACATGGGAATGTTGCTTTTCAAGGACTTCCTAGTTGTATCTCTGAGAACTCAGGCCGTCTGTGGGTCCCAGGAAGCCAGGGTGTCCACAGGAGGGCATGGCAGGCAGCGTTGCCTCTTGAAGAGTGTGGCCACAAGATTGAGACTTTTCTCCCAGTAAACCGGATGGGCCAGGCCCTTTACCCTTTATGGTAAAAAACAAAACTCAGATCCCTTAGAGTTAGAAGTACTTTTGATTCCATCCTTTAAAATAATGCATTAAGTTGCTGTATGGTATTTGACAAATTTGACTCATAAAATACTTAAGCAAAGCAAAATCCTTCAAAAAAAACAGGAAAGCTATTTCACATTTGCCTGAAGGTAAGGTGTTCCCGAAGGAAGCAGACTTAGCAGCAAAATATCTCTGACCACAAAACTAACCTGAACCAACCAATAGTATTGTCTGAGTCCCACATTTGTGCAGGGCTTTGAGGAGATAAATAATTCACATCTTTGAGAAGTTTGTTGTTGAGTAGCAACACAACACAAAAGACTGAAAGATACTTTATAAGTGAAATACAGAAGAATGAGAGTTCTCATAGTTTGGAAAAGAGAGCACCAAGTCAGCAGTAACCAAAGTCAGCAGTTTCTGGGGCTGAAGAGTGAGTTTCTTGATTACCAAGGCACTGCATTAAAACACTTAGAATTTAATTTGAGAGGATAGATTCTAGCGTTGTAACAGTGGCGGCCATTTTTTGAGTGCTTACTGTATATCAAAAAAAAAAAAAGTTTTTTTTCTTATTTTTACTGTGTATCAGGTGCTACATTAATCATTCCACATACATAAAGTTATTACACATAAACCCCATGAGATAGGTATTATTCTAACTTTTGAGAACAATGAGGGCCCTAACCTTGTACATTACTGCCTTTGCTTTTCCAAGCAAGCATCAGGTTCTTTGTGAAATGAGGGTTTAAACTTACCCTTCCTACCTCATGGAAACCCTGGTGGCATAGTGGTTAAGAGCTAGGGCTGCTAAGCAAAAGGTTGACAGTTCGAATTCACCAGGCGCTCCTTGGGAACCCTGTGGGTCAGTTCTACTCTGTCCTGTAGGGTTACTATGAGTTGGAATTGACTTAACAGCAATGGGTTAGGTTTTTCGGCTTCCTACCTCATACAGTTCCAGTGAGATAATGCAATTTTGTAATTTGTAAACTAAACAACTCTACAAGGTGCTATTATCACTGTCATAAGAGAATGCAGATACAAAAACACCTATGCCACTCTTTTAAATAAATCACACATGCTTAGGGAATTTTGGCATGGAGTATTTTCCAGAGAGTATTGCTGAGAGGCCTGATGGCCTTGGGGTGGGGGGTGGGGGGAGGTGGGGGGTGGGGGAAGTGGGGGGTGGGGAGCTATGGTGAATTGAAAATGGGAAAAAAATCACAGGCATCTGGACTTGGAATCAGTGGGCAACGCATTCCGTATTCCAGGCAATTGCCAAAAGCCTTGTGCTTCGGCCAAGTCTGATTGCTGAAATCATCTCCGTGTCTTCTTACTTCACGGTTATTTACACTTTAGCTCTTTTTGCAGCATGCCCACAAATGAGCTACCTTTTTTTTTTTTTGCCAACATTTTATGACACGACAAGTTTTGAAGAAATTATTTTAAACTAAGTTTAATGGGAAATTAAAGGCATATTTTTGGCCAGTTAAACCCTAAGTAAAACTATTTGTGGGGGCAAAAACTCCCAAAAAGCACACTTTTATGCATGACACCGCAGGTCTGAGAATACTGTCTCCGACTGTACCTATGAAATAAGCATAGGAATGCTATTAAAAAATTTCAGAGAACAAAGTTTCCTTGAAATAGAAGATACCCAGTGCCGTCGAGTCGATTCTGACCCATAGCGACCCTATAGGACAGAGTAGAATTGCCCCACAGAAATAGAAGATAGAGCATAAATAAAAATTTAAATACAAGGTTTAGGAGATAAATTTGAAATTTTACAAATATTAGAACAAAAAGCCAGAGATAAAAAGAGAAAATAAGAAAATTGGACTTCTATCCAAGGAATACAATGCCCAGCTAATAGGAATTTTGGAAGAGAGCACAGGGAAGAAGGAGGGTAGAAAATCACCCAGAGAGTTTCCAGACTGAAAGCGCTTACTGTGTGCCCAGCAAAACAAAACAAAACAAAAAATAGAAAAGACTAAAGCACACTACTAGCAAAATTTCAGGTTACTGTAAATCCTAAAGCTTCTGAGAAGAAAACAAGACACCCCATTCAAAGGGTCTGGAATTAGAATGACATTTGACTTTTTGAGAGCAACACGAGAAACCCGAAAATAAGTAAATGCCTTCAAAATTCT
Source organism: Elephas maximus indicus (assembly GCF_024166365.1). NCBI lineage: Eukaryota > Metazoa > Chordata > Mammalia > Proboscidea > Elephantidae > Elephas > Elephas maximus. The sequence continues at coordinate 71,579,712 of NC_064836.1, forward strand.
GTGAAATAATTTTTATCCTAAAAGTTTATGTCCAGCTAAACACTCTCTGAAGTATCAGAGTAGAACAAGGACATTTTAAGATGTGCGAGGACTTATAAATATTATCTTCCATAACCTTTTCCTGAGATGTGTGTCTGAAGAAATGCCACTGAACGAGGGTGTAAACAAAGAAGGAAGGAGATATGGATGGAGGAATTAGGAACCCAATACAGGAGGGGGGCAAAAGATGAAGGTGAGGAGAGATGCTGCCATAAATGAATAAATAATGACTTGAGTGACCATTTTGAAGAATAGGCTAGATATATGGATTTAATTTAGCAGAAGACACAGCTAAAATAAGTGAAATGATTGTCTCTAGGAAACAGAACTTAAGAATAGAGAGAAAATGTTTTTGTAGCGTTATTTGAGATTTAAAACCATGTACATGTATTTCTGATAAAATTTAATTTAAAAAGGCTTTTATAAGACCTACTACATCAAAACAAATATCCAAATGGAGTAGAGTCTGGGTAACAACTGCATCAAGCCTCTGGGCCCCATAGAGGGCAAGCCAGGTAAATAACACTCCTCCCAGGATGCCATGGCTGGTTCTGCCCGGGTAGGTCCCGTATCCAACCAAAACAATCCTTTCGCACCTCCCTCTCAGGAGGCGGCATGGTTCAATGGTAAAGAGTGTGGACTCTGTAGTCAAATTCACAGCTGCACTCAATATTTAATGTGTGACTTGAAGGTGCCTTAACCTCTCTGAACTTCACTTCCCTCACATATAAAATGAGGATAATGTTACTTGTGAGGAAACTATTAATAGTATGTTCACATACAAGTGTAAAAGAATCCGTGAGGATTTTTGGTGAGGATTAAAAGAGATAACACACATAAAAGCAAGGAGCCAGGCACACAGTGGTTTTAAATGTTGTCAGGTGCTGTTGAATAGGTTCCAACTCATTGCAACCCTATGTACAACAGAACGGAACACTGCCAGGTCCTGTGCCTCCTCACAATTGTTGCTATGTTTGAGCCCACTGTTGCAGCCACAGTGTCAATCCATATTATTGAGGGGTGTCCCCCCAAAATATCTGTCATCTTGGTTAGGTCGTGATTCCCTTGTATGATTGTGTATGACTGTCTACCATTTTATCTTCTGATGTGATTGCACTGTATGTTGTAAACCCTATCACTATGATGTAATAAGATGGATTAGTGGCAATTATATTGATGAAGTCTATAAGATTAGGTTGTGTCTTAAGCCAAGCTCTTTTGAGATATAGAACAGATAGGTGAGCAGAGAGACATGGGGACCTCATACCACCAAGAAGGCAGCGCCGGGAGCAAAGCGTGTCCTTTGAACCTGAGGTTCCTGTGCTGAGATGCTCCCAGACCGAGGGAAGACTGATGCATCACAAGGACCTTCCTCCAGAGCTGACAGAGAAAGCCTTCCCCTGGAGCTGGTACCTTGAATTCTGACTTTTAGCCTACTGGACTATGAGAGAATAAACTTCTCTTTGTCAAAGCCATGCACTTGTGGTATTTATGTTATAGCAGAACTAGATGACTAAGACAAGGGTCTTCCCCTTTTTCGTCAACCCTCCACTTTACCAAGCATGATATCCTTCTCTAGGGACTGGTCCCTCCTGAGAACACGTCCAAAGAACATAAGACAAAGTCTCAACAACCTTGCTTCTAAGGAGCATTCTGGCTGTACTTCTTCCAAGACAGATTTGTTCATTCCTCTGGCAGTCCACGGTATATTCAATATTTTTCATCAGCAACATAATTCAAATGCATCAGTTCTTCAGCCTGCCTTGTTCATTGTCCAGCTTTTGCATGCATATGAGGCAACGGCAATACCATGGCTTGGGTCAGGTGCACCTTAGTCCTCAAAGTGACATCTTTGCTTTTGAACACTTTAAAGAGATCTTTTGCAGCAGATTTTCCCAATGTAATGTGTCATTTGATTTCTTGACTGCTACTTCCATGGGTATGGACTATGGATCCAAGTAAAATGAAATCTTTGACAACATCAATATTTTCTCCGTTTGTCACGATGTTGTGTATTGGTCCAGTTGTGAGGATTTTTGTTTACTTTATGTTGAAGTGTAATTCACACTGAAGGCTGCATTTTTTGATTTTCATTGGTTAAGTTCTTCAAGTCCTCTTTGTTTTCAGCAAGCAAGCTTGTGTCATCTACATGTTGCAGTTTGTTAATAAGTCCTCCTCCAATCCTGATGCCATGTTCTTCATACAGTCCATGTTCTCGGATTACTTGCTCAGCATACAGATTGAATAAGTATGGTGAGAGGATACAACCCTGACAAACAAATTTCCTGATTTTAAAACACACAGTATCCCCTTGTTTTGTTTGAACGAATGACTCTTGTTCTATGTACAGATTCTGCATGAGCACAATTAAGTGTTCTAGAATTTCCATTCTTTGTAAGGTTATCCATAACTTGTTATGATCCAGACAGTCGAATGCCTTTGCATAGTCAATAAAACACAGGTAAACATCTTTCTGGTATTCTCTTCTTTCAGCTGAGATCCATCTGATATCAGCAATGATAATACTCTTTCCACAGCCTCTTCTGAAACTGGCTTGAATTTCTGGAAGTTCCCCTGTTGATGTACTGCGGCAATCATTTTTTAATTATCTTCAGCAAAATTTTACTTGGGTGTAATATTAATGACATTGTTCGACAATTTCTGCATTCTGTTGGATCACCTTCCTTTGCAGTGGGCAAAATATGGATCCCTTCCCGTCAGTTGGCCAGGTAGCTGTCTTCCAAATTTCTTGGGATAGACAAGTGAGTACTTCCAGCGTTGCGTCTGCTTGTTGAAACATCTCAATTGGTATTTCATCAATTCCTGGAGCTTGGTTCTTTACTAACGTCTTCAGTGCAGCTTGGACCTCTTCCTTCAATACTATTGGTTCTTCATCACATACCACCTCTTGAAATGGTTGAATGTCACTCAATTCTTTTGGGTACAGTGACTATGTGTATTCCTTCCTTCTTCTTTTGATGCTTTCCACGTCGTTCAACATTTTGCCCATAGAATCCTTCAAAATTCCAACTTGAGGCTTGAATTTTTTTTCTTCAGTGCTTTCAGCTTAAGAAATGCCAAGTGTGTTCTTCCCTTTTGGTTTTCTGACTTCAGGTCTTTGAACATGTCATTATAATACTTTCTTCTTAAGTCGCCAATTGAAATCTTCTGTTCAGCTCTTTTACTTCGTCATTTCTTCCATTCACTTTAGCTACTCTACATTCAAGAGAGCAAGTTTCAGAGTCTCTTTTAACATCCATTTTGGTCTTTTCTTCCCTGTCTTTTTAATGACATTTTAAATATTAAACCAAAAAACCAAACCCATTGTTGTCGAGTTGGTTTTGACACATAGCAACCCTATAGGGCAGAGTAGAACTGCCCCCTAGTGTTTCCAAGGAGCGGCTGGCGGATTTGAACTGCTGGCGTTTTGGGTAGCAGCCAAGCTCTTAACCACTGTGCTACCAGGGTTCCTTTCTAAATATTAGCTAGTATTATATTTTGTATATCTGGAGAATTAAAAAAAAAAAAGGTACCCCTATTTTATTGGAGAATTTGACAAGCACTTTCATAGGACTCTCTAGGCAGGTCTTTTCTTTTATGTCCACAATACTTGCTCTTGTGGTTGGGAGGCTATAATACAGGCATAGTCAATAGTTCACTGGAAGGATTGAAAATTTAGCAGGTAAGTCTTTCTGCTTATCATCAAAATAGCTCCAAGGTTACGGGAAAAAAAAATGGTCTTTAAGATTTCTTTGAAGACGCTACAAAACTCCAAAGCATTACCCCAGAAGAGTGGAATAATGAAATAGAGGGTAAAGCTGGAGACCAACAGTTTGAGACATTGTTAAAATCAGCACGTGAATCAAAGAAATATGTATCAATGCATAGAAAAGTGAAAAACCAGGGTTTCAAAAAGTGGAATCTGTGGTTCTTGAGGAAAACTCTATGTCAGAGAGAGGGAACCCCAACCTTCAGGATCTATCCTCAGGCTGATTTCTTCAAAAGTGGGAGAGGTGATATTAGCCTCCAGAATAACTTTCAGGTCTAGTTACGGCAGGCAATTCTTTGGGTCACTCCCTTCCTGCAGCTGCTTCCTTTGTTCCTCCTCTGTAACCTTTCATCTGTTTATGCTTATAATATAAAGCTGAATTACAGTTTTATTATTTGGTAAACTTCTTAGTTATACACTTCGTCTTCGTTTAAAAAACTGATTTTTCACTGTAACAGAAGCCTCAAAAACATTAAGCAGACTGCTTTTTGTAGAGAAAGGCCACCCTGTAACTGTTGACTTGAATGTTTGTCCTACTGATTCTACCCTTAGTGTAGCCTTGAAGGAGCCCTGGGTGGTGCCAATGGTTAAGTGCTCTGCTGATAACCAAAGGGTTGGAGGTCTGAGTCTACCCAGAGGCACCTTGGAAGAAAGGCCTGGCAATTTACTTTTGAAAAACGTATGGAGGAAATTTCTACTCTGACACACATGAGGTTGCCATGAGTCAGGATGGCAACTGGTTTGGTTTTGGTAGTCTTGAAACATCTGAGCCTCTAATCAGGTAGGATTTCAGTCAGAAGAGGAAAACTGGAAAAGTAGGATTAAAAAAAAAAAAGTCCACTCAAAGGGGGAAGGGACTATCCAATCAATCTGTTTGGGCGAGCTTGCTCCAAGGACGGGCAGGATTATTGGAAGCATTTCCGGGTGCCTGCCACATGCAGTTGTGATGACCTGGTCGTAGAGATAAGGAGCATGAGGGCAGACCTGAGGGGACACTTGAAGGCAAACAGGCCTCAATCAGGGGCCGAAGGGAGAAGAGCAGGGAACCGGTAGGCATGAAGGATCATAAGGAATTGCCTATTATGTCCTTGGGGATGTTTCTTGTGTCCAGAAATTTTGGAGCTGGGCTGTAGTACTGCCAATGTTTTTCTCCCATCCCTCCCAAGATACCAAGAATTTCAAAGCAAAAAGTAAGAAAAAGAACACAGTGATGTGAGAGGAAGAATTCTCTTTATAGACCAGTGGCATTCCAAGCTCTTAGAGAGCTTTTCCTTTGTCGGATGAAGTTACTAAACTGAGTCATCACCTCAATTTCTTCTTCTTCTTCTTTTTTTTTTTTTTTTTAACAAAGAAGGAATTTCTCTCCTTTTGCCCACACCTACAATAAAACTAAATAAAATGCCTGATATTTTGGCAGTCTCTTTTGTCTGCAAAGTGCATGAGAAGAGATGTTGAAAAGTCAATACAGAATCTGCAGAGACCAGAATTTCACAACCACACTGTGAAAAGGGCATGATGGCTATTCCACACGCCTCCTCTGCTCAGCCAGGTTTACAGGTCACAAGAAGTCACTGCTGCCTCCCTTCCAGCTAACCTTCAGAGCCAACGTTTTATTAAATGAAACAACCTAAACAACAGTCCCAAACTACTTTTGCTGCCAGCTGTAGGTCGCTTTGGTAGGTTTTAGTCTTAGAGAGAGAACTGTTCTCCAAAATCCTCCCAAACCACAGAGGACAATAAAAGTACTCGAGCAGATTAAGTGAATTTGATTTATCATAATTACGCAGACAGAGTACATTTTCCATAGGAAATGGCTGGGCCACATGTAAGTCTGGCACGCACAATGGATTCTGCAGCTTTTCTGTCAGGTGAGGAGAGATGTGGGCTCCCTGGGGGAGAAGAGTGAGATTAAAGGGCTTTTTTTTTTAGTGTTGGGTGATTGTTCGTGTCCATCTGTATTGCCCAACCAGTTCATCAGGAGGAATCCAGACCATCAGTGGATTATCAAAACGTATGCTAAAAACAATTTATCTAGAAACAAATTGCAGACTGCAGACAGAGTGGGATCCAGAAAAAAGTAGTTTACCAGGACAATTCTACTTGCTGAAGGACTGGCTGAGGTTTTGGTCTTCTTTTCAGTTATAGTTCTCCCACTGGCTCCACGCGTGGCTTCAGGTGCCACGGAATTATACCATTTTAGAACTAGGAGAAACCTTAGAGACCATCTAGTCCACATGCTCTACCCTTTTGAGCAGTGGTGTAAAACTTATTAAGACATATACTTTATCAGATCCCCTGTTCACTGAGGTGTCCCTGGGTGGTGCAAAGGGTTAGGGCACTTGGCTGCTAACCAAGAGGTTGGAGGTTCAAGTCCACTGAAATGTGCCTTGGAAGGAAAGTCTGGAAGTTTACATCCAAAAAAAAATCAGCCACTGAAAATCCTATGGAGCATAGTTCTACTCGGACACGTAGGCAGTTGCCATGAGTCAGAATTGACTCAATGGCAACCAGTGACTGATTTCTGTTCACAAAACTGAAAATAATCATAGTGGCCTTGGAAGACAAAGTGGTTGTCTTTAGATAGGAAAGGCTCTTCTTAATATTCTTCTGTAAGTTCGGCAAAGGTCACATGCTGCCTGAAAAGACTGAGAATTAGTGTTCTAGATAAAAGATTGGTGTTCTTGGGTAAAAGTGGGGCAGGAAAGCTTATTGTCTTCTCTCCCCATTCTCTAAATTCAAGAGCAATGAATTTTAAGGGAGAAAATGAAGAGAAATGGCAGTTACAGTGCAGGAGTGTGGTATACGTGGAGAAGGGAACCTCTGTATATTCAGCCAGTGGCCCCCAAGGTGTTTCCACCACTAACTGCGTTTTGATATCATATATTTTCTTCAGCTTAATATGATGGCTATTAAAATACTCCTGGAAGTCATAATGCATAGGTCTCTTCAGTCATTTACATTTTAGTATGAAAAAGTTTAGTTCCTTCTTATGTGCAGTCTTGAGAAAGAACACATAGCACTGAGAGCCAGTCAGGAATCAAGAAAAAACGAAGAGAAGCAAGGGTGGATTGCCCAGAAGTACAAGGGTTATTTGTCCTCCTTATTTCAAGTTCGGAGAAGATTTGAAATGAGGCCAGAGGAAGCAGCGAGAAACTTGTTTGCCAAAGTTGAAACTGTGCATGAAGTTATTATTTCTCTAAATATTTTACTGTAGAAACCCATGGCAACAATAAGAAGCTAAAACAGAATCTGACTGGGAAGAAGTAGAAAGTAGGTATAAGGGAGGAGATCGATGGGCACTGTCTCAACTAGACACCAACATTCTTCAACATTTTTTATTTTACAGGTGACAGGTGAGAGTAGGATACTCTAAAGGAAGAGATGGAGTTATCCTACAGCAGTTTGCCTCTGGTAACAGATCCCCCCTGTCTTACTTGACTAAAGAAAGCAGTTATGGTTCCCCATAGGCAGCCCCCTTTCCTGTGCACGTATAACGCCACAGTGCCACGGCGGCGGCTGGCGGCCCCTCGCGCTGCCTTCAGAGAGGCACCCAGGTGACCCCAGAGCAGACATGCAGCTCCGCCCTCTGTAGGCATGAGCGGCTCCGCCCCCTATGGATGTCAGTGGCTCCGCCCCTATGGATGTCGGTAGACCCGCCCCCTATGGATGTCAGTGGCCCTATCACCTACGGACGTCAGTGGTTCCGCCCCCATGGACGTCAGTGGCTCCGCCCTCTATGAACAGGAGCGGCTCCGCCCCCATGGACGTCCACGGCTCCACCCCCTATGGACGTCAGTGGCTGGGCTCTCCATAGACGTGAAGAAGCTAAGGGTAGGTGTGTAGACGAACTCCAAGCGGAACAGCCACTGGATGGTCCCTAACTGTGGGCATGTGTGTGTGTGTGTGTGTGTGTGTTTTAGCTGAATATGGGCCATTTTTTGTACTTCTGCAGGGTAGATAAAATCCTGGCTAAATCATAAAAATAGGCAGGGAGGGGCTCGGCATAAGCTATGAGGAGAAGGGAACGTAGTCACTTTGGTTCTGGAATAGTGTGTGAACATTTAAAATTTCTAACCAAAAAGGCTCTGGAGATCTAAAATCTCTGTCTTGAGTCTCCCGGGTTAAGTGTTTTAACGCCAAGCTCTACTCCACCCATGTGGGTATGTGAAGATTAGCCTGTAATGATTGTTTTCAGATCTCAGATCTCAAGCACTGAGGTGTGACTAGAGTCATTCTTCATAGCTAAGAAAAACCACCTGGTGGCTCCATCCTGTGTATACTTTTTTATTCTACAGCGTGTGTTTCATTAGCATTCATCCTGGTTCATTGCTGGGGTAGACAAGATACAACGGAAAGAAACCGTCTTAACAATTAAAGATAGTATGAAAAATGCTTACATTGAAAAAGCCAACAAACCTAAATGTGGGGACTTGTAATTTCAATATTTTGCTTGGGGCCTTGCTGTCAGTAGTAACTTTGAAGACTACTCGTATTTCTTCTAGGTTATGCATGTGGATTTGGTTTTAAAAAGCACTACTGTTGTTGTGTTTCCTTTCCTTACCAGCTGCCTCCTTCCATCCTATCCTTACCATCAAGTTCTAGTCCCAAGTATTCCACACAGCCTTCTCCCCTTCTAAATCGGTGCTCTTGTGTACTGCCTGGTGATGCTCTCCAACTGCTTTGTGGGTGTTTGTTTTGTTTCCCCCGATACTTTTCAGCTTAGAAAGTCTCAAACGAAACACTTCTAATTCACTTTATTCTTCTCCAGATCATTAAGTTATTTTATTTACTGAGTTTCAACACATAATTTCAATATTTCAGCTCAAAACTTTCCTCCCTATTAAATAAATAATAATCTCTGGCATAGCTCTGTGAGCGCAGAGGTGAAATCACGCATACACAGGCTCATTGGGGCTTGAATCTACTTGGCCACTACAAAGTTTCACATACTGTGGACGAAATAATTTTCAGCAGAGCTCTTTACATCTATGTGTGTTATATACTCCCCCCGCCCCACCCCATGGGAAAATGCTTTTACTTCAAACTACTCATTTGCAAGTTTTAAGTCACAACCAATTAAGGACTAGCAGTATACTTTCAGTTATATCGTATGTAAGAACATTAACAGTCTTGGTACCCTAATGGATTTTATTCAACCATACCAAATCCTAAAAATACCACTGAATTAGCCGCATGTAGATACAAGGAATGCCCCTAAATTAGTGCCAAGTGGTAACACTTGGCATGGGGCCCTGATTTCAGGGATCCCTAAATTAATATTGCTTTTTTTCCCTCTAAAGACAAATTCAGAAAGAGCCTACTTTAGGCTTTGCTAGTCTTGAAGCAAGGATAAGTTGCAGGTGCCATTAGAAAGCCCACTGATAAAGGCCAGGAGATAAGCAAGATGAACACCATGAGGGCAGGTAAGGAGGACCCCTGGTTATCCTTCAGTCAGAGGCAAACTCCAGAAGAAATTAGCATGAGTTCTAAGACAATTGCAAATAGGAGCCGGTTGTGAACCTCATGAGCTGCCTGGCCCTGTGATCACAGAATAAAATGCAGCTCAAGCCAAGGGAATTTTTCTCTTACCCACTTCCTTTACCCAATTAGGTCAGATGCCAAAATGGCACCTTTACCAAGACATTGACAAAATGTTCTTTTTTGTTAGATGTATTCCAGGTTCAGCAACCGTTACTCATTATAAGTAGTTCTAGTATCAAAAGTAGTTATTCCAACTAAAATGAAAAGTCACAATAAGACACACCCCAATTACCATCATTCAGGGTCTCACCATTTCCTGACCAAGTTTCCTGAGCTGGCAGAAGGGCCCTTGCATGAACTGAATTGTGTCCCCCCAAAATATGTGTCATCTTGGTTAGGCCATGATTCCCAGTATTGTGTGGTTGTCCTCCATTTTGTGATTTTCCCATGTGTTATAAATCATAATCTCTGTCTGTGGTTAAAGAAGATTAGGGTGGGATGTAACACCCTTGCTTAGGTCACATCCCTGATCCAATGTACAGGGAGTTTCCCTGGAGTGTGGCCTGCACCACCTTTTATCTTATGAGAGATTAAAGGAAAGGTAAGCAAGCAGAGAGTGGGGGACCTCAAACCACTGAGAAAGCAGTGCCAGGAGCAGAAAGTGTCCTTTGGACCTGAGGTTCCTATGCTGAGATGCTCCCAGACCAGGGGAAGACTGATGACAAGGACCTTTCTCCAGAGCCAACAGAGAAAGACTTCCCCTGCCCTGAATTTGGACTTGTAGCTTACTAGCCAGTGAGAAAATAAATTTCTCTTTGTTAAAACCATCCATTTGTGGTATTTCTGTTAAAGCAGCACTAGCTGACTAAGACAGGTGCTCTGCAACCTGGCTTCCACTTTTCTTTCTTCCTCTATCTCTAGTCACTTTTTACCGTTCATACTGGTGAAAGCAGTGTTTTGTTCATCACACACAATCTTGTCATTTCAGGCTCCTGTGCGCTATGCGTGCTGTTCTCAGGACCCTCCTTCTGCTAGCACAATTACTTGGCTAGGTCCTTTCTACTCGTCCTCCAAGCTTCAGCCTGGGTGTCACCTTCTCCAAGAAGTTTTTCCGAATTTCCCCAGGCTTTGCTAGGTGCAGCCCCCTCAGGGATCCCACAGCACCTCATGCACACTTGGCCAGAGCTCTCACCACTTTGTGTGGAATTAACATTATTAACTGCCTACTGCACTACACTCAAGTTCTCCAAGGGCCGGCACCAAGTTTTGTTCATGTCTGTAGCCACAACACCAAGCACACACGGGGACATAGCTGGCACTTAATAAATGCTTAAAAAAACAAAAACAGCAACAACAAAAAAAACCCACACCCATTGCTGTTGAATTGATTCCAACTCATAGTGACCCTATAAGACCAAGAAGAACTGCCCCATAGGGTTTCCAAGGAGCTCCTGGGGGATTTGAACTACCAACCTTTTGGTTAGCAGCTGTAGCTCTTAACCACTATGCCATTAGGGTTTCCTAATAAATACTAGTTGGATGGAAATGCAAAATGTTCACAAACAAATTGGTTTAAAATGCCACTGGAATAACTACTGTACATTCTAGGCATGAGAAAATAGGTACACCATGAGAAGCTCAGAGGACGGCATGATTCCAAAAAGGAAGACAACGAACATTTACAAACTGGATGCCTTTCAGTGACTATGTTACTACACAGCCCACTTTTTATTAAGTGGAATAAAAAGCAGGAAACTGAAAGGAAAAACTATGCAAGTTCTGTAAGTCCAATCCATCTATTAAAAAAAAATCCAAATTAAATGATCCTTTCTCTTTTTCTCTTTTCTAAAAATATCTTATAATAAAAGTAGGCTTTCCCTCCCTATCAATCTTACTAAGGAAATAGTACCAAGATCATCAAATAGGCTTTTACTGAAATATGTGCTTATTTTGGCTAACTTAAATCCTTTACACAAATTAACACTTGCAAACTTTTCCATGTTACAGCTCAAAATAGAGAACTTTTAAGAAAAATGAACTTGTGGAAAAAGTGTTATTTTTTCAGTGTAGGACTAAGGTTTATACACAGCAAGCCATCTACAATGAACTAGATGTGTCCTTCTCCTTTGAACAGATTATAGTAGAGCCTCTCTGCTGCCAGAGCCAGAACAGGCTCCTTTGGGTGTCACGGTCAATGCCCACCCAATTCAATTCACTTCAATTGATATGTATTGATGATGATGAGAGGTATAAGAAGTGAAACAAACAAAGAAAATTAAACCTCTTCTTGACCCTTCCCTACATTTCCAGAGACTACATTTCTGGAAATGTCTAAGGCCCTTATTTTTCTTTCAATAATAAAATGCACTGATAAAATGTTAGATATTTTAGATTTTAAGAAGGAATCACAAAACTATGTAGCAATATGAACAAACCTGGTATTAATGTATAGTAAGTGATGCTATGAAAACCTGTTACAGAATAATGCTAAAGATACATAACTCTATTGTCAGAGTTATGTATCTTTTCTCATTTTATCAATGTTGTTGTTGTTAGGTGCCGTCAAGTTGGTTGACTCACTGCAACCCTATGTACAACAGAATGAAACACTGCATGGTCCTGAGCCATCCTCACAATTGTTGTTATGTTTGAACCCATTGTTGCAGTCACTGTGTCAATTCCATCTTGTTGAGGGTCTTCCTATTTTTCAAACTGGCCCTCTACTTTACCCAAGCATGATGTCCTTCTCCAGGGTCTGGTCCCTTCTGATAACATGTCCAAAGTAAATGAGACAGAGTCTTGCCATCCTCGCTTCTAAGGAGCATTCTATCTATAAAAGGTCCAAAGTAAAGGACTGGTGTGCCTGAGACTGATCTGTAGTATTTAAGTATTAACGTCAAACACTTTCACCTACACATGTCACTTGGCTTTGCTTTTCTTTACCCTACTCCCTTTTGCAGCCAGCCTGCCAGTCAGATTCTTCCATGTTCCAAATCTAGTTTCCATCATGCACACTCCAGGTGTCTCTGGTCCAAGGACTTTAGAGAAGGATTCTCAAGATGGACTTTTCCTTTTCTAAATTTTGGTATTTAATATCAACATTTAGTATCAATGGTTGTTATGGGCTGAATTGTGTGGCCCCAAAAGATATGTTGAAATCCTAACCCATCTTCCTATGAATGGAGCCCTGATGGCACAGTGGATAAGACCTCAGCTGCCAACAAAAAGGTCAGCAGTTTGAATCCAGCAGCCACTCCTTGGTAACCCTATGGGGCAGTTATTAGTTAAGTTAATCTGGGGTTATATGGCAGTACTACGTGTCCTAAACCCATCTGAGTGGTGTCCTTATAAAAGTGGAGAAGAAACACAGCCAGCCAGAGGAGAGACTGACACATGAGGTTGCATCTACAAGCAAAAGGAACGCCCAGGGCTACCAGAAGCTGAGGGAGACAAGAAAAGATCTTATTCTAGAGCCTTCAGCAAAAACGTGGCCCTGCTAACACTCTCAATTCAGACTACTAGCCTCCAGAACTGTGAGACAATGAAATTCTGATGTTTAAAGCTACCTCCTTTGTGGTACTTTATTATGGCAGTCCTAGGAGACTAAGACAAATGGCCTTCTGTATTCTTAGGCTCCAGCTACGTTGTTAACTGGAGTCCCTGGGTGGTGCAAACAGTTAATGCACTCAGCTGCTAACCAGAAGGTTAGAGGTTCTAGTCCACCTAGAGGTGCCTCAGAAGAAAAGCCTGGTGATCTACTTCTGAAAAATCCGCCACTGAGAACCCTATGAAGCACAATTCTACTCTGACACACATGGAGACTCCATGAGTTAGAATCAACTCAGTGTCAGCTGGTTTCGTTTATATTGTTAACTTACTATTTGGACAGCTCTTCTGTTCATATCAGTGCTTTGCTGGGCACCAAAATATGACTTCAGAAATATCTAGTGAGTGTGCAGAAAGCCAAAGGATGAAACGCAAATCACACCCTCCCTGAAGACAGAGGGGATGATCTAATTTTCTTCCCTCCGTTGTGGCTATAACTTTCGCATTTTCAGCATTTACCTGTAATAGCATGGGGCTTACCTTGTGTCTGGTTTTAGATTTTCTACTGTGGAGAAGGTTTGATTTGTAGTTTGAATGGACTTATTCTTCCCACTGAATGTCCCGTTTTCTCTGGATATAACTTCATATTCTGAAAAGTGAAAAATACAACAGATACTTGTTTTTATATCCCAGTTGATTTAATTGTTCCTGAGGCTAATGGCATAATAAAGTCACTCTCCTAAAAGTGAGCAATTTACATCAAAGTTCTAGAGACACGCTGATCTTATACACTGGCAAGATCCACATGGGGAGGGTCAGTGTTGAGGAAGGTCCCAATAGCCTTTCAGCAGTTGCTCATTGAGCATTTCTGCTTTTCCTTCACTGGAGCAGTGAAGGCCTAGAACCAGTGAAGACAGAAGGTGCTCTGACGGTTGCTTCAGATACTTCAAAAAAAAAAAAAAAAAAAAGGCAAACCCGTTGGTGTTCAGTCAGTTCTGACTCAGAGCAACCTCACAGGACAGAGTAGAACTGCCCCACAGGGTTTCCAAGGAGCCGCTGGTGGATTCAAACTGCCGACCTTTTGGTTGGCAGATGAACTCTTAACCATTGCACCACTGGGGCTTGTTAGGTAAGTCAGATCATCATTGTTGGAAAGCCCAGTGTGGGAAAAGCACCTTGTGAAGACTGGTGTGTGAACAGAAACCATGTTTTCTACTCTACAGGGCTTTATAATATAGTTGAGGAAAAGGCCAAGAACACTTAATTTAATATATGGTACTGCTGCTAAAAACATCTTAGAGTTAAAAATCACAGCAGCAAATAACAGTCAACCAAATAATGAGCTATATTTTTCTACAGTTCACTATTTTGAACTATAGCATTATGACATTTATATACCCATACTTTACCTGGTGGTGCAGTGATTAAGAGCTTGACTGCTAACCAAAAGGTCAGCAGTTCGAATCCATCAGCAGCTCCTTGGAAACCTGTGGGGGAGTTCTACCCTGTCCTATAGGGTTGCTATGAGTTGGAATCAACTTTGCGGCAATGGGTTGTGTTTTTTTTTTTTTTTTTTTTTACCTTACATAAGGAGGAATACTCCCTTGATAATCTTCTTTGCACTTAAAAAAAATTCATGGAGGTCTACATTACTTTCACTTAAGGGCATGTTTCCATGAGCTGGAAGAGCTAATCTAAAGAGAAAGACTTTTAGAATAAGAGAAGATAATTTACAAAGTTGTTAATTAGTTTTTGGCACTAAGCTCTTAGTTAGGATTTAGCTTTAGGCATATGACAAGGTTGTATACAGAACCGAAAAAAAAAAGAAAAGCCAGCTAAGCAAACAAAAAAAGCCCCACTCAAAATCAGCTCCATCAACATGAAGAAATACGTAAGTGCTGGGCATCAAGGGACGGTGGGAAGACCACAGAGGAGCTGACAAGTTTTTGGGGATTTCTGCTGCTAGCTCCGAGACCAAAGGTATGAGGTGGATATTGGAAATAAGATTAAAACTGTAGAATAATTCATAGACCTAAAATCACTAATTTTAATTTTGGGAGAATTTTTAAGGTATATTTTGAAAATTCAAGACAGAGGATGACTCCTTCTGAAAATTCTGCATAAATATCCTTCTATAAACTCAACATGAAGCTGGAAGGCAGTGGCCATTGTATCTGGATACCATCAGTGCAGCTATTAAAGGACTAATGACTGGTGATCAATACTGGATATCAGGCTCTCTTTTTGTGGTTCGGAGCCCTAGTGGCGCAGTGGTTAAGAGCTTGGCTGCTAACCAAAAGGTTGGCAGTTTGAGTTCACTAGCCGCTCCTTGGAAATCCTATAGGGGCAGTTCTACTCTGTCCTGTAAGGTTGCCATGAGTCAAAATCTATGCAATGGCAATGAGTTTGGTTTTTGGTTATTTGTAGTTCAGTTCCATTTTGATCCCAACCCTCTTGGTTCTTCATTTTAACAGAAGGCTGAAAGGGAGGGAAGAGGAGGATCCTAAAGCCTTATCTGCTCACTTTAGATCTTTTCCTCAGCTGTAAAGGGATATTTTCTAGAAAAAGATAGGAATAATTAAAATGAAGTAAAATTATTTTTTAAAAAATGGAAACAGTATAGTTTAATGGAAAAAGGCAAACCAAGCCACTTGTCATTAACTCAGTCCCAGTTTCCCCATCTGGAAAACGTCAATAGTAATATCTGCTTCATAGTGTTACTTGTGAGGATTAAATTAGGAACATATGGAAAGTGCTTAATAGTATTTTGCATATATTTTGCTCAACACGTGGTAGCTAGTATTATTGCTTTTATTATCGCAAGGCTCTGTTTTAAAAATAGATTAAATTTTTTTCCCCTGATATTATACATTGATTAAAAAGGTCCTAAACTCTCTCCAAAAACTAAGATCATTATTTTTTTATCAACGTTTCCTAACATTTAATTAATTTGTACTCCATGGCCTGGAAGACTAAGTCAATTTATTCTACAATTGGTTTATCTGGAAAGAAGACCAGTTGTATTTTATGGTTAAATATTTTATGGATGTGTTCCTGGGTGTTTGCCTTTTGAAAAAGTGGGCATTTGGTTTGGGCTAAGATTACTCTGGTCATGGTCTAAGTGGTGTGGGGCTGGCTTTCTGATTGGACATTGGCCCTTTCCAGAATTCTCAGCATTCACAGTGGGCCATCAGTCTTCCTGTGGCTCAGCTGCCTGTGAGGGCTTACCCTGGCTCTCTATCATAGGATTTCTGCCATCTAGACCTGTATTGGGACATACAAGAAAACCAATAAACCAGACCCATTGCCACGGAGTCAATTCCAACTCAGCGACCCTATAGGACAGAGTAGAACTGCCCCATAGAGTTTCCAAGGAGCACCTGGTGGATTCGAACTGCTGACCTTTTGGTTAGCAGCTGTAGCACTAAACTACTACACCACCAGGGTTTCTGGACATATAAGGGTAATCCCTTAAACTGCGTCAAAAACTAATTTTCAAGAACCAGTATGGAAGGAAACCCTGGTGGTGTAGTGGCTAAGTGCTACCGGCTGCTAACCTAAAGGTCGGCAGTTTGAATCCACCAGGTGCTCCTTGGAAACTCTATGGGGCAGTTCTATCCTCTCCTGTAGGGTCACTATGAGTTGGAATCGACTTGACGGCAGTGGGTTTGTTTTTTGGGAATAATGGAAGGTCATTTAAAGACTAAGTACTGCATCCTTCCTCTAGAGCTGCTCTAAGCAATATGGCAGCCACTGGCCACATGGGACGATTGAGCACTGGAGATGTGGCTAGGGTGACTGAAGAACTACAGGTTTAAAAATTTTTATATAATGGCAATTAATATTAAGTAAAATATCCATGTGTAGCTAGTGGCTGATGTACTGGACAGCCCAGCTCAAGATGTTCTAAAATCTCTTAGGGTTAATCCAGATGGTCAGAAAGTGGTGGGCCTTGGCAGCATTGTTTGAGTCTTGGGAAATTATTTTCCTGAAGATCATTTGGAATTATGGCGTGGCTCACACTCAAAGGTGTTATAAAACCAGCTCTACAAAGTGAGTGGCTATGTTGGTTATAAGGATGCTGTTAAGAAAGTTAATTATTACATATCAGGAAGCCCTGGTTTCTCCAGAGAAATGGGTTTGTTTTTATCTTTTAGACTTTGAGAATCATACTTATGGTGTTTCTCCACCCCCTTTGGGGGCAGATGAAAGAAAGCACCAGCCCAACTTGGAGATTCACTGATGGAAAATATACAGGACCACACGGCATGGGATCTACGTAATACTTCTCTTCTGTTCTCACTTTATTATTCTCGTTTTAATCTTTCCTTTGTCCTATTTTCCTCTATATTTATTATTTAGCTTTTGGGAATTTATATACCTTATTTGAAATCATTTCTTAATCAAAGCAGAGTATAAGGATGAATAAACTTAGGGGTTGTGCAGGGGTGTCTGGTTTGGCCCTCGTAGCTGTGGGTCCTTGTTAAATTGCTTGACTGCGTTCTCATCTCTAGAGGAAAGCGGCTGGCCAAGGCAACTACTTGAAGATTCTATGATGCAAGGATTTCTTAGATTCCAATAGCTGCATTGAGAGAATCGTTACGTAAACTATCTTTCTGATAAAGTGACTAGTTTTGTTTGTTCTAAGAGGAGAAAATAGTTATTAAAGTCTTACCATATAAAAATGAATGCTTTGAAATACTGAGAAGATTCAAGCTGCTCAGTCACCAAAAAGAATAATTTATGTGACACTCCAGTTAGGTTATGTGCTGAAGCAACCACCTTCTGAAAACATCTCTGGTTTGGGATATTCCTCATCAACCGTGTGACACGCTTCGTAAGTACTACAGTAGCCTTTAGTACTTGAAATTTTGATTGCATATCTTCTCTAATTTTCATTTAAGTTTTAAAAGTTGATTTAATAATATTTTCCCCCAAAAGATCAGGGTTTTCAAAATGGATCTTTAGAAGCTACCTTCATTATTTAAAATATAATTTAAAAAACATCTCTCATCTCAGAATTCTAGATTTTGAATATGCATTCTGGTTTTTTATAAACATACCTTTCATTTTTCATGTTTTAAAATTATAACAGCATTTTCATAAGTCCACAAACACGACAAAAATGGAAAGTTAGTGTTTGTAATAAGTATTTTCAGATATATCTTGAATATATTCCATAAGGCAAAGACAGCCTCTTAAACGTGTGCACATTTCTTATTTTAAAAATATAGCATTTTGCTTATAATTTCATTAATAGTAAAAACATAAGGAGATCCCAAAAGAACTAACACTGAATATTTGGCATTTTTCCCCAGAAGACTTTGTTGCCTTCTTGTGAGATAATTCAGGAAAATGTATATATTATTAAGATAGGCACATCACACTCCGGGCAATACAGCTCTAAAATAATAATGGTAATACTATTTATACCATTTCTACTGTTGCTATGAATGACAAAAAAATAATTTAGCAGTTTCTAATTTATGCTGTACAAATTCCCTATTTAATTTTATCATCACGATAAATTGATTGCAATGGGACATTATTATCCCATTTTACAGATGAGGAAACTAAGGCTCACAGAGGCTAATAATATGCCCAAAGTTGCACATCTAGAACACAGCTGGTCTGTAATTTAGCCTATGTTGTCATGCTCTTGGCATATCACACAGCAACAACCTATAACTCACTTGACTTTAAGTTTTCCAAGAACCCAGACTCTGGCCTGTTTCTCAGGTGTATCGACTTCTACTTTAGTGTAGAAGGAACATGTAGAAGCAATGAGTTAGAATGTATTCACTAAAGGGGAGTGTGTGTCTGTCAACTAAAAGAAGGATTAAACAGAAGTCAACTCAGGAAAGAAACGTTTTGGGTGGACTCTGAATTCCACCCCCTTGCCCACCCTCTATCCTTTGTATTGCACTCTTCTATTCTTCCTGACAGCCTCTTAGCCATCCCCTCTATTTCCCATCTACTCACATCAGGTCCATGGCAGGGACCTGGGCACCAGGGACCTCATGTATTTATGCTATTTGCTATAGTCTGTAGCTAACTGAGATTGTTTGTCTTTTCCCACTTGTTGGGTGGCACAAATGGTTTGTGCTAGACTACTATAATCGAAAGGTTGGCGTCTCAAACCCATCCAATGGCACCATAGGAAAAAGGTCTGGCCACCTGCTTCCAAAATAATTATGGCCCAGAAGTCTCATGGAGCAGTTCTACTCTGTAACACATGGAGTTGCCATGAGTTGGAATCGACTTGATGGCAATGGGCTTGGCTTTTGTATTTTTTTTTATTTTCTTGTCTGACTATTCCATTCACTATGGAGAAAAAAATCAAATTCTCTTATAACAGATTCAACACATTCAGGAATGACTCAGAGTTTCTCATTTTTACGATCACTTTTAATGGAATGGGTGGGTGATGACAAAATAAACATTTCTTGAGATGAGCAGAGAACTGAGCAAGAACAGAAATGTTAAAAATTTTCCCTAAGGCTGTTATAATAATTTTTACCTGCTTCAAAGGCCTAGATCAATCTAGGATTTGGGTCGGTGAAGGAAAACTAATTTATTTTTAACAGAATTTTATTTATTTTGTTATTGTTGTTGAGAATATTCACAGAAAACACACCAATTCAACAGTTTGTACATGTGCCATTTAGTGACATTGATTGCATTTTATGGAGTTATGCAACCATTCTCAGGCTCAGGAAAACAAATGTAAATATAGTCAGCAGTGAAAAGCTGCTAATATAATTTCTGTAATTCTCTTGGTGATGAAAAGACTAGAAGTATCTTCATGTTGTGAAAGAATGCTCTGAGAAGAGATGGAAGGAATGTGGATTTAAGAGGGCTGCAAAATTAACAGGGAGCCCAGACAAAGGCAGAGATCCCCCCGCCATCATGTGACATTTTTGATAATAAAGTGCCACAGGGATAGCAGAAGTCTGCTAGGTCTTGCTGCTCCTCAGATACGCTGCATAGGTCAGAGTTTGCTCCAAGGTACCACACTTTCAGCTCATCATGTTACCAAAGTTTCCCGCCGTAGTAACAGTCATTGTGCTATGATCTTACCAGTGACAGTGTCGTTCAGTGGCTTGTCCCAGTCTAAGATGACAAATGAGGGGCACCCTTCCACAGTGACCACAGTGAGATTGGTGGGTGGGTTCTGTGGTGGGCTGGTGGCATTCCCCTCCATAGCCTCCTCTTTGGGGAACCGCTTGACAGAGTCGGTGATGGAGCAGGGTCGGTTGTCAGGCTTTTGGATGTATCGTACATGAGGACCTAAGAGAGAGAATTCCGAGGTTTAGCATTTTTGGAGCTTGTGAAAAATGATGTGATCTCATATATAATTACATGTTTGAGAGAATCTGGCCTCATGTTATAGGCAGATGGAGAAAAGCAACAGTGTGGAGGGTTCAAACTTGAGAAAATCCAAGATCCTGACGCATGATATGGATGTTGTTGTTGATTGACTTTTCTAAACAGGTTTAGCTTATACTAACATCCAAAGGTAGTTTGGTCTCCCTAAGCATGGTTTGAATGAGGGGAAGGGCCCAGAAGTGCTGGAGACAGAGAGGAGCTGGCTGACCACACGTTAACCAGGGACCAGAAATGTCATGTGCAGAAAATGGAGTCATTACTGCATGGTTTTTACTGAGTAAGAAACAGACATTTGGTTGTGTCTCATGAAGGCAGTGCGTATAATAATCTACCTCGGTTTTATAATCTCACATTACGCCGCTTTTGCTGTGTATCTGATCTTGCCTCAGAGAGGTCACACACCGAGATAAAATATTTGCAAACACATGTATCTGAAAAAGGACTTGTACCCAGAAAAATATAAAGACGGTCAAACTCAGTAACAAGAAAACAAACAATCCCATAAAATGAGATGAGCAAAAAATGCAGACAAATACTTTGCCAAAAAGCTAAGTGGATGGCAAATAAGCACATGAAAAGATGTTCAACATTAGGGACATGCAAATTAAAACCATAGTGAGATACTACTCCCCAAACCAAAAAACCAAACCCACTGCTGGAGAGTTGATAGTGACTCATAGCAACCATATAGCACAGGGTAGAACTGCCCCATAGGATTTTCAGGGTTGTAATCTTTATAGAATCAGACTGTCACTTCTTTGTCCCATGGGGCAACTGGTGGTTTCGAACTGCTGACCTTTTTGTTAGCAGCTGAGCTCTTACCACCAGGGCTCCTTAGATACTGCTCCCACATCTACTAAAATGGCCAAAATTAAAAAGACTGACCATATCAATTGCTGGCAAGGACGTAGAGGAACTGGAACTCTCAGACAGTGTTGACGGGAAGATAATCACTTTAGAAAAGAGTTTGGCAGTATTTTAAATGTTAAATATATACCTACACATGATATAGCCTTCACGTATTTAACCAAAAAGAATAAAAGCATATGTCTATATCATGACTTGAGCATGAATGTTCACAGTAGTTTTATTGGTAATAGTAAAAGACTAGAAACAACACAAATGTCATGAGCAGGCTAATGAATAAACAAAATAATGTCTATCAATACAATGGAATAGCGCTGGCAGTAAAAAGTAATGGATTATTGACAAATGCAGCAATGTGGATGAATCCTTAAATAATCTCCATCACATAGGTGCTGAGTGAAAGAGACAAAAAGAGAGTTTATGTTGTATGTTTTCATTTACTTAAAATTCCACATAATGCCAACTAATGTACTGTAGAGCAGATCTGTGGTTACCTGGGCACCGAGCATAGAGGGGAGGAGAATATGGGCGAGTGATTGCAAAGGTACATGATGAAACCTGTGGAGGTACTTGATGTGCTCATGATCTTGACTGTGATGATGGTTTTATGAGTGTGTATATATGTTAAAGTTTATCAAATTGTCCACTTTGTAAAAAATTCACAAAGGGGAATACTGACTGTATGTTTCATCATGTCTTTCCTACTGTGGTATGTTAGATGATTGATCAGAAATATCCTGCACACCCATGGGAGGAGCGTACTTCCCCAATCCTGGGTTTTGGACTTGGCTATATGACGGTCATTGGCCAATGAGTATTGGCAGATGTGGCACAAGAAGGAGCTTGAAGAGTGGTTGTGTATTTGGATGCCTCCTCTTTTACATCTCTCTAACCCTGAGGGCAGTTTCTCCTGGGCTATTGTTGGTTCTTCATCTTGGGCCCCAGAATGAACACATGTGGAGCAAACCAGAACCCAACTAACCAGAGGCTCAGCTGTGCTTCAAGCAGAATCACCCAGCCAAGCACATTCTAAGTTAGCCATTCCCTAGCTAACAGGTCCATGAGGAACACATCCTTAGTGTAGTAGGTTACTAAGATTTTGCAGTTGTTTGTCACATACCGATAGCTGACTAATACACCCACCAAAGATCACCCTGTCAAAACTGAGCTTTGGAGCCAGTTATACGCACCTGTGAATCTGGGCTTCCCAAGAGGATCAGTTTCTCTGGTGGGGCTTGAACTAAAGTCAGTTATGTTACCTGAGAATGGAAGATAATAAAGAATTTTGGCAAAAGGATAAGACAGCTTCACAATACAGTGAAAAAGTTGTGAAGACTAAATATATTCAATCTGCCTTCTAGTTAACTGCTTGCAGCTTTTAATTTCCTTTATTATTATTATTACACATATTTGTGCCTAGTAAAAGGCCTGTAATTGCATCCTGCTGCAGGTGTTTTGGAGGGTAAGAAATAAGGAATGAAAGATTACCACCAACAAGTTGATCGTTAATAAATCAAGGTATGTACACTATTAGTTAACAACAGGTGACTCAGTAGTATGTAGGAGATAAGCAAGATATTTTTCAGAAGCAAACTGGGCATTTTATTCTATGTCTGCTAAGGGAAGGAGCATACTCTATAATGAAGCAATGAAAATAAATATAATTTTAAAATGAAAAAGATCTGTATTAATTATAAAGTTGAATAAAATAGAAGACCCAGCACTGAGACTGCCTGCCCTGCTCCCTTAGTTGAATCTTTTATACCTTGTAGCTAAGCATCCAACGAGAGCTGGCTGACATACTCACCAAATTCTTCTCCAGAGGCGGAAACTGTGGGTTGCTTTTTCTCTGTCTCTGTTTTCTCTGAGGCGGCTCCAGTAGGCCCAGGTGTTGCCCTCAAGGGTGGGGATGTTACTTGGCCTGGTGAAATGATTCCTGTAATGTGGAACCAAAGTACTCAGGTGTGTAGCAGTACCGCCAAGTCTCCCATTTATTTATTCGCTAAATATTTGTTAAGCAATGACCATGTGACTTGGTACTATTTGCCAGGCTTGGAGAGAAAACAAGACCTGGTCCTTGGTGGAGACAGGTGTGGCAACTAAGTATAATGAAATATTATAGGTTTTGTGAAAGAATTGGATGGGGTCACAGGGAGGCCAAAGGAAGGGAGTGATTATGGGAAAAGATGGAGGGTGTTGAGGGGGGAAGGGAAGAATGTCTTCACAGAGGATATGTTCATTAAAAGGAGACATGATCAGTAGGTAGGCATGAGAGCTGTTTTCCTGTCAAAAGGTGAGGCAAGAACGAAGGCAGGGAAGTGTGAAACAGCTTGGTGAGTTTAGGAGACCCCAAAACAGTTTGAAGGGGCTGGGGCAGTGAGAAGTGAGAGTGGAGGGGCAGTGAGAAGTGAGAGTGGAGGGGCAGTGAGAAGTGAGAGTGGAGGGGCAGGGCAGGCAGATCATGAACGACCCTTCATACTGTGCTGTGGATTTGGACATTATTTTTGGCAATGAGGACCCACTGAAAGATTCTAAATAGGAAGATAATACAATCAGATGGGAAGAGGATGATTTGTTAGTATGTAAGTCTGGTGCAGGGACAGAAGCCAGGAAACTAAGTTGTGTATGCAACAAAAGGAGTCTCTGGATATGCAAATGGTTAACATGCTTAACTGCTAACCAGAAGGTTGGAGGTTCAAGTTCACCCACAGGTCCTTTGGAGGAAAGGCCTGGTGATCTACTTCTCAAAAATCAGCCATTGGAAAACCCTGTGGAGTACAGTTCTACTCTGACACGGTAACTGGTTTTTTGGAGTGTAAGAAAAAAGGAGGCTGCAGTATGGCGGAAGTTATAGGACTGGATGGAAGGGATGAGACATGAGAGATGTCAAGGAGATAGAATAGCCTAACCTGGAGATGTCTTGAGAAAAAGAAAAATGATTCTTAAGGTAACTACCACGATTCTGGCCTGGTTGCCAGACAGCTGCTACATTCAACAATGACTCCCTTACTCTTGCAAAAACATGTATAAAAACCTATCGCTGTTGAGTCAATTCCCACTCGTAGTGACCTTATAGGACCGGATAGAACTTCGCCATAGGGTCTGCAGAGCTATAAATCTTTGCAGAAGCAAATGGCCACATCTTTTCCCATGGAACATCTGGTGAGCTTGAACCACTGTTGGTTAGCAGCCGAGCACTTAAACGCTGCGCCACCAGGACTCCTATAAAAACAGGTATAGGCCTTCAAAATTGAATCCATCTCAAGATCCAGGCAGGTCTGGGTATCGAGAGTAGAGTGGAGGCTAGATTGGATTTTATATTCCTTTTGGAAAAAGTAGTCATTCTCAAGCTATAAAGAGCCAAAGGTAAATGACCCAAGGACGGTGCCCAGCAGAGAATCCCAGACAAGTCACTCAGATGGGCCTCTGGTTCATGCCCTGGGGATTCATGCTCCTGGTCCCACTGGGAGTGGGCCACAATAAGAGGGCAAGTGAAAACCAAGAGAAGTTGTACCGCAGTCTGCATGAGCTCTCGGAGCTGGCAGAGTCAGCGGGAAATGCTGGCACAGCACTCCCTCCTTGGACAAAGACCGCAGGACTCAGGGCCCTCAGCAGGCCAGAGAGGGGAAAAAAGTGGCAGATGCCCCACCCGAGGTTACCTAAGGCTGGTTCATGGGCACGTGGGAGAGAGCTCAGAGGACTCCCGGGGTACTTAGCTGACTTCCTGAATTCAGGATGCACGTTCTGCAACGTTAATCAGACCAAATCTGTACAGCTGCTTTTGTTTGTTGTTTGAACCTTCCATGTGGCCATTTCCTTTGAGTTAGAGGTAGATGGCAAGACTGTGGGGGCCCAGAGTTAGTCTCAGAAACACACTGCATTTTACGGTCTTCTCTGAGCTGGGTGGGCTGTACCAGTGACACAGATGGGAGAGAACAGGGGTTTTGTATGACGAGAACCAAGGCCATCGAGCTGTAGCTGAAGATGCCGCCTTACATGGCAGCTCTACGGTGGAAGTCCCCTGAGTTTCCCATGGAGGACACGACAGGCTTCACTTTCAGTCTGTGACTTGTCCTGACTTGAAGGCTACTAGAGCTCAAGTCAGAGCTGCCCCGGGTTTAAAATTAATGAGGTAAACCTGTTCCCTTGTAGGGGCCAATCGGAAGGTTGGAGGTTCAAGTCTACCCAGAGGTGCCTCAGAAGAAAGGCCAGGGGATCTATTTCTGAAAAATCAGCCATTGAAAATCCTGTGGAGTGAGCAGAGTTCTACTCTGACACACCCAAGGCTGCCATGACTTGGGAAGGCGCCAGCAGCATGGATGAGAGGGTGATTCCTCTTTCAGCTGCTGGGAAAAACCACCTAGATTTCACTAAGCACGTGATACATCATAAAAGCTTCTCCATCTCCACACCCTCTTTTCTACCCTGTGAAAAAATGACATACTTATACCCTTTCACATAAACCTCCATCAGCTTCATCTTTCACAGCTTACTTTATCCTGACGCCACCTACAAAATATCTAGAAAGAAGAGGTGGGGGAAGAGGGAGGAAAGATAGGGAGCATGCTGCGATTTTCTTGGCAGATCCTGGTGGAAGGGCTCTTAATAGAAGCTTCACTCTGGACTGGGTTCATTCTCACTGATTCTCAATTTCATTCACTTATTCACTCAGTTATTATTTATCAAATATCCAGTATTCGTAGACATGGAGTTGCTGGGTGTTGTGAATGGTTCAGGACTGAACTACTAACCGAGAGGTTGGCAGTTCGAATATACCCAGAGGCACCTTGGAATACAAGACTGGCCATCTGCTTCTGAAAGGTCACAGCCTTGAAAACCCTATGGAGCAGTTCTACTCTGCACATGGGGTCACCATGAGTAAGAATGAACTTGATGGCAACTGCTTTTTTTTTTTTTTTAATGCCCTAAGCACTGGATTTGGTTCCGGGAATTCAGAGAAAATACACCAATGACTCCGTCCTCACAGACCTTACAGTCTAGTACAGGGCAATAAGTATGCAAAAAATTTGTTATTTGCTCTAATGGAGGTATCTATCAGGGACAAGGAGAGCAGAGAAGAAATGTCAAGATGACTTGGGGGAGCTAGAGAAGGCTTCTTCAAGAAAGGGATGAAGTATAAGTATCCTAGATCATTCCATGCGGAGGGGACATGGAGGTGAGAGGTGTGGAGGTGAAAGAAGCTTGACTTCTAACACCTACTCCTGCCTTGTTGCACAGGCTAGACCCACTCAGTCGCCCTAAATATTCCAGTCCCAATCTTCCCCTGAGCACCATAATGTGGGCCAGCACGAAGTCTGGTGGACAGAGGAGCTTTCTGTGAGATGTATTGGATTTCATTTCAGGAGACAGAAAGATAAGCTGATGGCAGGGAATCACAATTTCCATCACCCCAGTGGTTGGCAACATACAACATCCAAAATAATCTACTTGTTGTTGAAGAGCATGAGTCAGCTTCAGTCTAGGCTCCAAGCACGCAAACATCTAAGAAGAAAACTGGCCCAGATGCAGAGGGATAGCTTCTTTTACCCCACCCACCCGGAGTCAGGATATGAGTCCTCAAAGCTGTAATTTACAGCGTCCTGTCCTTAGGAGCAACACAGCACGTGCCCCACACACCTCTGTCTTCTCCGTTGACTATCATACCAAGAAAGGCTTGTGGTTAGGTAGTAAAACTGAAATCATGGAGGGAGAAGGAAGGTATTGACGGACTTACCTATGGTTCCTGGCTTTCCAGTGACATTATTTCGTGGTAAAGGTTTTCTTTGCAGTGGTGTAGGTCTAGGTGGCAAGGGTTGGTGGCGAGTGCCCGGGATTATGGCTAAGGAATTATATTACAGACAGAGCCATCATGAGGATTCAGTATTCAAAACCCCAGATTTATAAAAAGAATTTTTGTTAGCACATTGATATATGGGAAATACATCCTCTAATTATAGATAAAAATAAGTATATTTTTAATCTACAATTACGTACTTGAAAATATATTTTAAATCTGCCTTTTGAAAAACTCTATAGAAATCAACATTTTTATCTGGTTTATGTAGACTTAGGGAACTCTGGTGGTGTAGCAGTTAAGTGCTACAGCTGCTAACCAAAAGGTCGGCAGTTCAAGTCCACCAGGAGCTCCTTGGAAACTCTATGGAGCAGTTCTGCTCTGTCCTGTAGGATTGCTATGAGTCAGGATCGACCTGACGGTGCCGGGTTTGGGTTTTTTTCAGTACGTAGACTTAACGGTAGCATTTTTAAGCTCCATTATCCACAACTGCCTTGACTTTGAGACTGCTGTTTCTTATACCGTTTTA
The DNA here is from genome assembly GCF_024166365.1 of Elephas maximus indicus. Taxonomy (NCBI): domain Eukaryota; kingdom Metazoa; phylum Chordata; class Mammalia; order Proboscidea; family Elephantidae; genus Elephas; species Elephas maximus. The sequence continues at coordinate 71,607,126 of NC_064836.1, forward strand.
GCTTTACATCTTTATGTATACCACATCTCCTTTTCGGAGTGCTCCACCCCATCCTCCAACTCTTATATAGCTATAATTAGACAAATACTTTCATGACTTCTCAAGTAATGACACCAAAGTAGCCCTGAAGGCAGAAGTGAGAAGCCTGTGCCCATAGAGAGCGGGATCACCAGGAACGGTTGTGGTGGTCACGGGCTGCACAAGGGCATCTGGCTGAGGCGGTGCAAGTGAGACTAAAGTTTAGCACCCACCCTCCTAACCCACCCGTGAGCCCTAGTACAAGGCTGCCAGCCCGGAGGAAGGGCACATTTATCTGACTGGAAGCGCTTTGTGCAATGCTGGTAAGGCGAGGGATGCCTGGAGCATTTCACCTTAACCCAAAATTCTCTTGAAGTCTCATGTTACCATTTAAAAATTCATTCTTTCTATAGTAATATATGTTGGTTTGAAAATCTTTCAGTAAAATTGGCAATCCAGGGAAACAACCTGTGGCTTTACATACTTCCTGGGATAATCCAGTGTGCGTGGTGTTGGTGTGGTGTGGTGCGGTGCGGTGCGGTGCGGTGTGGTGTGTGTGTGTGTCTGAGGGAGGCAGTGCTGGCGCTGATAGGATATAGTGTGTTGCCCAGATATAAAGACACCAGAGTGGGTCTCACAGTATCCCTTTAAAAAACAGAGTCCTTATTTGATGCAAAGATACTCTGAGTCACCAGCTTCGTAATTTTGTCCTATCACAGACAGCTCATCCTAAAATCAGAAATATAAATCATATCAGGCAAAATTATAATAAATTTCACAAGAGGAAAACCTTAACATGACGAAAACTAGAACCCACAATGACTCTTCAACACCTGTCCCTCTTGGTCCCTCAGAACACTACAGAGAATAATTATTAAATTGGTACATGTTAGAGGTTCTTATTAATATTTAACTGCTCCATACAGCATTTTCTATTCCCCCCTGAAGATAACATTTTGGCGTTTCTCTAGCAGTACCATATACTATTAGCAAGGTTCTGACTCTTTGGGGGCCATGTGGATGTTGGTGTTTTTGTTGCAACAAATGATACTGCAGTTAACGTCCAAGTTGCAGAGCTGAGCTGCTGGAAGGGAGTCTGCAACTGATTCCTTACCTGGTCTTTTGGTGGAGAGGGCTGAGTCCACTGACACATTTCTACTAGCACCAGTGTCTCCAGGGACGGGCTGCTGGACCCCTATGAACAGAAATGATGGAAGGGAATAAATATATAACAAAAACATGCTAAACTCTGACGGTCGGTCAGGTCATCAGTGACAATATGCATCCTTTGTAGAGCATGACCACTCTGTTTTTGTGCATAGACATTTTAACTGGCTTTTACCATCTGGATATAGAAAAAACTCAAAACATTACATTTACTGGCTTTGATTATCTTCTCTGAAGAAGTAGCATTTGATGGTGGATCGTGGTTTTAACTTCATTTTCCATGATGTTCTCCCCCACCCCCCATCCTATGCTGCTTTCCTGGGTGTTGTTGCCTCACCAGGCAGGTGATAGGCCACCTTTTGCCAATATTCATGGGTACATTTTGTGGTTAAAACCAATTCCCTCTTGCCCTGCCCCCCATAAAAAAAAAACCTTAGAATTACAATGTATTTGGGTTTATGCTTAATGAATTGACTTTAAAAATATTCCCAGAGAGGCCTAGGCTAGCAGGCTGGTGAGGTCACAAACTGAATATCTTACCTTTAGGATTTATAGCTTATGTCTGAGCAGGCCTAGAACATCAAGTTACTACTGTAAAAATCTGATCTGAAAATCCCCAACTCACCAGGCCGTTTGGGCACCCGTTGCTGTGGTGTGGGGGAGCTGAGTGTGCCTGGTACCACTTTCTGAGCCCTATATCCCCATAGCGTGGCTGGACCAACACCCTTGCCAGCTGTGGCCATTTAGTCCTTGCACACTGGTGGGGCTTCCTTCACCCCAGGGGCCAAGTATAGGCCACAGGGCTGTAGTTACTTAGAGGCATTGTGGAAAATAAGAGAAGGATGAAAACAACGGGAAGAAGACTGTGCTATGTGCTATGCCACTTGGTGCTTAAGAGGCAGGCTTTGGAGCTGGGCATATGTGAGTCTGAATCCCAACACTTTCTAACCTTGAGACCCTGGGTGAGTTGCTCAATCTCTCCGTGCCTTGGCTTCCTCATCTGTAAACCACGGATGATGTCTCTCACACAGAAGAGTTGTAAGGATCAAATCAGATAATGAGCATGTAAGGTCCTTGCACAAAATACTATGTTTTTTAAGGGCAGGGAGATTTGGAGAAAAGTTAGAAAGAAGGATCTACTGAAGGCACACACAGCCTTCTAGAGTACAGAATAAATTTTTTTACCCTCAAAAAAATAGCAGTAAATCGAATCTCACTGGGTGAGTTTATCCCAATGACACAAATGGGAGTATTTCCTGTCCCTTAAGGTATTCATGGAGTAACCACCATGATGGGCCACTGTCCCTGGCCCTATAACTACTGATAGTGGGGCACAGGGAAAAGACTAGTAAGCTATTTGCCTTCTCTTATTTTCCATAATGTCTCTAAGTGACTACAGCCCTGTAGCCCTACGCTTGGCCCCGGGGTAGATGAAGCACCACCAGTGTGCAGAGACTAAATGGCCAAGTATGTTTGTCCAGCCATGCTGCGGGCATATAGGGCTCAGAAAGTGGCACTAGGCACATGCAGCTCCACCACACCACAGTAACGAGTGCCCGAAGGGCCTGGTAAGTTGGGGATCTAGGAGCCCTGTAGAAAATCCAAAATTTTACAGGGTTACTTTACCAATTAGACCAATGATATGAATTGTCCTGGACTCTTTCTAATTAAGGGAGAAATTAGCAGAAACTGGGTATTTTCTGTTACTTTTTGTATACTTGGATACAGAAGCATCATACCGTTATAATCCTGAAATGTAACTATCCAAATCAATAAAGTATGTGCTGTCATTGCTGTATGCCATGGAGTCGATTCTGCTCATGGCACAGTAGTTAAACGCTTGACTGTCAATTGAAAGGTCAGTGGTTAGAACTCATCAGACAGGATAAAGACATGGCAATCTGTTTCTGTAAAGATTACAGCCTTGGAAACCCTATGGATCAGTTCCACTCTGTTCCGAGGGGTCGCTGTGAGTCAGAATCAGTAGGGTATCAGCTGCTAAACTGGGCATTCTTCAGCCTTTGTTGTTGTAGTTGTTAGCAGCTGTCAAGTTGGGCCCCAAGCTCACGGTGACCCCATGCGCAACTGCATGAAACACTGTTCCTGCACTATCCCCATGATTGGTTGAGGACTTGACCATTGTGATCCACACAGTTTTCACTGGCTGCTTTTTGGAAGTAGATTGCTAGGAAGTAGACTTCTTCCTAATCCATCTGAATCTGGAAGCTCAGCTGAAATTTGTTCAGCATTATAACAACGCACAAGCCTCTAATGACAGAAGCGTGGTGACTATGCATGGGGTACGTTGTCTGGGAATTAAATCTGGGTGAGAATTCTACCATTGAACCATCGGTGCCCCCAACAGGTAAAAGCCAGTTTTGTATGGAAGTGTTGGGAAGGATCTGCAAAAGGCAGCCTTGGGGCTCAGTGGACAAAGTGCTGAACTGGGGGGCGGGAGACTGAGCTCTAGTTCTGGCTCTGCCTCCATCTAGCTCTGGCTGAGGCACATCAACAGGGCAGCAATGTGAGTATCAGAGGCATGGAAATCAGTCAAGCGTCTGTTGCCCTACATCAGAGCAGAACAACCGAAAGCCAGAGGTAGCCTAGAGGCAATGGGAAGAAAAGGAGGAAGCCAGTGAGAGAGATGCTGCTGAGAAAGAATCCCCAGGAGTTGGCATCCAATTAGCCCGTCTGGCTGAGGCTGTGACCTGAATTCCTTTGCCCTCAGGCAGGATTAATTAATGTATTGTCCAAAGGGCAGGGTAGGCTCTGGAAGCAACCATGACTTTGAGCTTCAGAATGAGCCCCTAACTGCCATATGGAAACTCTCCAGAAATCTCTGGGTTTGTATAGTTCATCTCTTAGCAATTTATTGTCAAAAGTGAACTAACAACTTGGGTATTTTAACCATAGTAACAAAAATCTTTCAAACAAACACCTTAGACTGGGAATCAATTTTCAAATGTATCAGAGAGTCCATTCCTGATGACCAAAAATAGGGTGGCATTTACAGATGATTGGTCTCTGCACCCCTGTCCCCAAATCTTAACACCTGGCTAGAAAGCCAGAGGAGAAAGAGCCAAAAGACTGGAGGATTTAGCCACAGCCCAGGAAAACACATTCCTCAAGTTGGAGGAGTCTGGTTGTCAAGCACACTCAACGCAGGGACAGTAAAGTGTATGTGGTTTCCTCATTAGGATGTAGAGAAGGGAGTCTGGGGATTCAGGTATTTACTATAACTGTCAAACCACATGGGCCAAAGCGGTTTCAAAATTACACTTTGCCTGGAACGTAATGGGCCTTCAATAAATATAGGAATAAATGAAAGAATAGTTGTTCAGTTCAATAACTTCATTCCTTAGGGAGAAGGCACAGAGTTCGGCAAACTTTTTCTGTAAAGGACCAGATAGTAAATACCTTCAGCTTTGTGGGTCATACTGTCTCTAGTGCAACTACTCAAACTGCCATTGTACTGTGAAAGCAAGCTGTGTTCCAATAGAACTTTATTTACAAAAACCAGGCAGTAAGCTAGATTTGGCCTGTGGATCGACCCTGGTCTAGAGCATGGCTGGTTGCATCTCTGCAGTCAAGGATCAAGGAAGTTCTGATATGTAGACCACATCAGTGGAGACAGATTTCTAGAAACCCTGGAAAAGCAAAGTGCTGGAAAAAAGGTTCACTTAAAACCTCAACCTCCGAAGGCTACTTTCTAATCTCGAGGTGGAAGAATATTTATATGCATAGGTATGAAATACACATGAAGTATGAATAATAGCTGTAATGATGTTATGAAATAATAAACTTGGCTCAAGATGGTTTAAAAAATTTCTGAGCTTTACAGAATCATTGCAAGGTCCCTGGGTGGCACAAACGGTTTGCATTTGATTCACCCAGCAGTACCACAGAAGAAAAGGGCTGGCAATCGGCTTTCATTACAATTACAGTCTAGAAAACCCTATAGAGCTGTTCTACTCTGTAACATATGGGGTCACCATGAGTAAGAATCAACTTGACAGTAACTAACAACAACAGTAAAATCATTGCAAGATCTTTGTAGAGGCCCCAAGAGTCAAGGGTTCATAGTCTTAAGGCCTCGGAGCCTTTTTCTTTTTTTTCAGTCTTCCAAGAGCACAACCTTAGATGGCCTAATACTGTGAAGGATATATCCTATAAATCTTAACCTAATCTTTTGCCAACCAACTTTTTCTAATGTAAAATGTCTGGGCTGAAAAAATTCAGTAAGAAAAACTATAGAAAAATATATGTGAGCTGTATCATAAAGACAAATATTTTGGGCAAGACGTCAAAATTAGACATGGATCAGTTGACACAGAAGTGGTGTCTCATTAAGACTGATAGGCTGACGAATATCGTGTTTAGCACTTCCATCTACCTCCTAGTTAGTTGTGTAGTGCTTGAGATCTTAAAAGCTTGAAAGTGTCCATCCAAGGTGCAGCAATTGGTTTCTATTCACCTGGAGCAAGAGAAGAAGGAGAGTCAAGAATAGGAGGAAGAAATGGAAAGCGTGGCTAATTGCCTCCATGAATGACTGCCGCCTTTGCCATGAGATCAGAAGAACTGGATGTGCCTGGACACTATTACTGAATGTTTTGATCAAAGAGTCTACAAAAGAATCTTGATCAAAAGGGAGAAAATGCAGAACAGAGAATTTCAGAGTTTCTTGGAATCCAGACTTTCTGGAGTCATGGAGGCTAGATGAATCCCTGAAACTATTGCACTGAAATAATCTTTAAGCCCCAAACCAAAAATATCCCCTGATATTTTTTTCTACCTCTTAAGATGATCAACCATTAGTCAATGTTCAACCATTTCAAGAGGTGGCATATGATCAGGAATTGATGGCGTTGAAGGAGGAAGTCCAAGCTGCTCTGAAGGCATTGGCGAAAAACAAGGCTCCAGGAATTGACGGAATATCAATTGAGATGTTTCAATAAGAGGTGCTCACTCATCTATGCCAAGAAATATAGAAGACAGCTTCCTGGCCAACTGACTGGAAGAGATCCATACTTATGCCTATTCCCAAGAAAGGTGATCCAACCGAATGCAGAAATTATGGAACAATATCATTAATATCATACGCAAGCAAAATTTTCCTGAAGATCATTCAGAAACGGCTGCAGCAGTATAGCAACAGGTTGGTTTCAGATGAACCCTGGCTGAAAGCAGAGAATACCAGAAGGATGTTTACCTGTGTTTTATTGACAATGCGAAGGCATTCGACTGTGTGGATCAGAACAAATTATGGATAACATTGCAAAGAATGGGAATTCCAGAACAACTTAATTGTGCTCATGAGGAACCTTTACATAGATCAAGAGGCAGCTGATCAGACAGAACAAAGGGATACTAATTGGTTTAATGTCAGGAAAGGTGTGTGTCAGGGTTATATCCTTTCACCATACCCATTTAATCTGTATGCTGAACAAATAATACGAGAAGCTGGACTACATGAAGAAGAACGGGGCATTCAGGATAGGAGAAAGACTCATTAACAACCTGCGTTATGCAGATGACACAACCTTGCTTGCTGAAAGTGAAGAAGACTTGAAGCACTTACTAATGAAGATCAAAGACCACAGCCTTCAGTATGGATTACACCTCAACATAAAGAAAACAAAAATCCTCACAATTGGACCAATGAGCAACATCATGATAAACGGAGAAAAGACTGAAGTTGCCAAGGATTTCATTTTATTTGGATCCACAATCAACAGCCATGGAAGCAGCAGTCAAGAAATCAAAAGATGCATTGCATGGGTAAATCTGCTGCAAAGGATTTACAGTGTTGAAAATCAAAGATGTCACCATGAAGACTAAGGTGCACCTGACCCAAGCCATGGTATTTTCAATCTTATCGTATGCATGCAAAAGCTGGACAATGAATGTTGAAGACCAAAGAAGAATTGACTCCTTTGAATTGTGGTGTTGGCAAAGAATATTGGATATACTGTGGACTGCCAAAAGAATGAACAAATCTGTCTTGGAAGAAGTACAACCAGAATGCTCCTTAGAAGCAAAGATGGTGAGACTGCATCTTACATACTTTGGACATGTTGTCAGGAGGGATCAGCCCCTGGAGAAGGACATCATGATTGGTAAAGTACAGGGTCAGCAGAAAGAGGAAGACCCTCAACGAGGTGGATTGACACAGTGGGTGCAATAATGAGCTCAAGCATAACAACGATGTAAGACGGCACAAGGCTGGGCAGTGTTTTGTTCTGTTGTGCATAGGGTCGCTATGAGTTGGAACTGACTCGACGGCACCTGACAACAAGATGATCATATGATTTTTCTCCCTTATTCTGTTTACGTGGAAATACACTAATTTGTGTACATGTTCAACCAACCTTGCATTACTGGGACAAGTCCCACTTGATTGTGATGTATTTTTGTGGTAAACATGAAAATGTGCCACCCAGGACTCCCTTCAATGTTCTCTCAGCTGAGGCTGACCCTGAAGGAGCTGACGGCTGTACTTCACACTCTGCAGCTGGGCAACAAGTCCTGCTTTGAAGGGGGATCTCGACAGGTGGACAATAGAACATACAATAGGTACAACAAATCTTGGTTGGGGTGAAATAGGGATAGGGGAGATAATGAGCATAGTCTTGCCTACCCATGCCTACCAGCCCATTAAATTCAAGAAGCTCTAATATATCATCTTTCCATAGCTAAACTGGATGATTTACTATTATAAAGATGACTTCGTCTACTCAAGAAGGTAATAAAAACACCAAACCTATTGCTATAGAGTCAATTCTGACTCACAGAGCCCCTACACAAAAGAGCAGAACTGCCTCATAGAGTTTCCAAGGAGCAGCTGGTGGATTCAAACCACTGACCTTTCGGTTAGCAGCCATGCTCTTAACCGCTGTGCCACCAGGGCTCCAGAAAGGTAATAGATACCAGCTACAAGTACAGATACAAGTACAGGTACAAGTAGCTCTGGGAAAATATTTATATCTTTGATAAGCTAAAATTTATTAATGCTTCCAGTTCCCCTGTTAAAGGTGGTTAGCATTTTTCTAGTGAGAATCTATGCTTAATTATATGAAGGTTAATGGTTTTTAGTTTGATCATTGCTACTTTTCTTGTTCTTTCTTTTGCTTTGTTGACATCTAAATACTTTTTTCTATTTCTACTGATATAACCTCCAGGGAGTTACTTTGAATATTAAACACATTGCACCCATATTCCCCCCTAAAAGTATCTTAGAGAAAGTGGCTCCATTCAGAGACAGATTGTGTCTGAGAAACTGTGCAATGCTTAATCTTACAGCAGAGAAGAATAAAAGGAGCAGCAGAGCACAAATGGAAACTGGAATGCTTTCTTGCTTTTCATGAGTCAGGAATTTATAGTATTGGCCTCATTATTTGGTTAAAGAGAAGTGAATTCCTAGAACTTCAGACACTACTTCAAGTAAAACTACAAAAACTATATTCTAAAACAAATCAAAATTATTTTTAGATAAATACCTTTAGGAGTGATTCACATCTCTCATTAGAGAATCATCATGGGCTGATTAAGTGTATATATGCATTAAATAAATTTCAATTTTCATGCTTTTACATCAGCAAGCACAATGTTGATACCATTTAAAAAATATTTCAAGGGGGTTAGAAGCTGGCGAAAAGGACACGAAAAGAGAGAGTGGAAGGAGAGAGCAGGCTGTCTCATTAGGGGGAGAGTAATTGGGAGTGCGTAGCAAGGGGTATATGGGTTTTTGTGTGAGAGACTGACTTGATTTGTAAACTTCCACTTAAAGCACAATAAAAATTATTAAAAAAATATATATTTCAAGGGAAAGGTGTAATCTCATGTTAAAGGAATGTAATAACTACCATTTATCTGCCTGGTGAGTTAGGTGTTTACACTTTGGCCAGACCAATGTCCTAGTTGTGTGTATGATGCCTAATCCCAGAGATCCAACTGGATCACTTATTTAAGCTGAATCATTTGGGAACATATTAATGACTGTGACTAGAGTGACTAAATAATCTCTCTGATGAAATCTACTTCTTCTTGTTGAACCACCATATTCCAGATTGCTAATAAATACAAGTCTTTTGAAAAAAAAATTGTAATAGTCCTTGTGAAATTATAACTTGAAAACCAAGTAATTACAGTTTCAAAGATCAAGCCTCTGTATGGGAAGTGTTTTGAGATTAGGGAAAACAGCTATTTTGATTAATTTTGTTCAATAATTCATATTTAACCAGGATCTTTGTAAAAAATCAAGATTTTATGTGGTAGTTAATTTAGCAGACTGGGTTTAGAAAAATTCTTCTTTAATGTTTTCACAGACATTTGAAGTTTTTATATTGGAATGACTTACCGTTTTCAATTCCAGTTACACTAAGAACTTCCAAAACTAGTAAAAAAGAAATTGAAGTGTGAATTTAACAGAATTGTAGAGACTAAATCATTACATTTATAGTTTTGATAGGACCAAAAAGAAATAAATTTGTAAACATTACCTGTTTTCACTCCATTCCCTTTGGGCATTCCACTGGGTTTGGGTCTAAGTTTTACAGTTGTCCTATTCGTAACTACAACAAAAAAAAAAGCGGGAAATAAATCACTCAAATATTATCTCATTAAAACTTTGCAGCCAAAGAAAACAAAACTTCTCAGAGAATGTCAAGTCACTTACTGGGGAATAAAAACACAAAATGAAACAAAATAGAAAGGAAAGCTTACCAAAAAATATTGTTCAGAATATAGAAGCTACAATTCTAGTATAAAATTTATAGACTTGAGTTTGGGAACAGAGACCTGAATTTGTACTCTGAGTTAACTCTGGGCTTCAATACCTGACTTGAAAAAATAACTGGCAAGGAAATATATAATTGTAAGCGAGCAATAAACTTGCTTCATTTATAAGCATTAGATACACTCCAAAACGGAACTGAAGAAACATGGTAGGCGTAATGAGAAACCAAAACCTGAAGCGTATTTATTTGCCTGGACTTTAATTCACAACTCGTAGCTTGGTGGTCGTTTTGAGGAGTCTCTAAGTATGGACGTCCCCTCATGACAGTTCTGGTGGAAGTCCGTCACTGAACACAGTAGTATGTTGAAACTATTTTAGTGTATCTTCTGCTCTCTAGAGAATCACAGGACTACCTGGAACTTTAAGAAACCACCTATTTTATCCTCCATTTAGAATACACTTTAAATACAAACAGTAAGTATATTTCAATTAAGAGTGCAAGGTCTGGAGTCAGACAGCTTGGATTTCAATCTATTTTCTAGCCTTAGCTTCTTCAACTTGCTTTTCATGAGTCAGGAATTTATAGTATTGGCCTTATTATTTGGTTAAAGAGAAGTGAATTCCTAGAACTTCAGACACAACTTCAAGTAAAACTACAAAAATCATATTCTAAAACAAATCAAAATTCTTTTTAGATAAATATCTTTAGGCGTGATTCACATCTCTTTTTCATTAGAGAATCATCATGGGCTGATTAAATGTATATATGCATTAAATAAATTTCAGTTTTAATGCTTTTACATCAGTAAGCACAGGGTTGATACCATTTAAAATATACTGGGCACATGGCAAACATTCCATCATTGTTAGCCATTTTTGTTATTGTTTCATTATTTTGGAGAACCGTTTAATATAGCCAGCCACACCTTAAGCTCTCAATAGCTATCATGATACAAAAGCCACATGGCCACACATTTATTTATAAAAGATTTCTGTGTGTAATTACCTTTAAGAACTGGAGGATTACTGCAAAATATACGAGCTCCCCATAAGTAAAAGATATAAAAAATTATTTGTTCTTTCTTTCATGTGTATGGAGAGCTGTTCACCAAGAACATTCATTCAGAAGCCAGCTCAATCATTTAGAACTTTAAGAAGACTTCCCAGAATCACAGCAAAAAGGGGCAGAAAACATCACGAGGGTCTTTAATCTTGCTTGTGCTTCCGTGTAGGAGCAAATTACATGAATCAAATCAACTCCTGGAGGTTAACTTTAAACAACCTCCAATGAAGGAGATCCTGTAATCTTGGTAAAAAAAGTAATCTTGGTAGAAGGTAGTAAATTTAAAATATTTCCCAATGTATAATTATTGTTTTATTTTTTGCTGTTTACAACCTGTAAAATATGTTTTACCTCTACAGGAATCAAGTAAAAATATTCCCTCAGAACAAGAGTCTTTTTATACTGAAAGAGACTGGTTTTTTTAGAAGATAAATAACAATTGACAGTAAGTAGTATCCTATGCTATCACTATAATTGTCGTGGAAAATTGAAATTGCACACATGTACATGACTTAGAGAGTCCTGGTGGAGCAGTGGATAAGAGCTCGACTAGCCAAAAGGTTGGCAGTTTGAATACAAAAGCTGCTCCTTGGAAACCCTATGGGGCAGTTCTACTGTGTCCTATTCGGTCGCTCTGAGCTGGAATCAACTCCATGGCAATGGGTTTGGCTTGGTTTGGGTATGACTTATACACAAACACTATTTTTAAAGTACTTCTATACCCCCAAGTTCCTTTGATACTTCCTGAATTTCTGAATTCAACAATCCTTAAAAATCTTGATCAAGTTTTGTCACTTCTCTGGGTTTGTTAGTGCCTCTGATCCTCAGAATTTCTGTACGGCTTTTATTACACTTAGGATATATATCCCATTTTGCATTTTAGGAGCCCTTGTGGTACAGTAGTTAAAGAGCTCAGCTGCTAAACAAAAGGTCAACAGTTTGAACCCACCAGCTGCTCCTCAGGAGAAAGATGTGGCAGTATGCGTCCATAAATATTTACAGACTTGGAAACTCTATGGGGCAGTTCCACTCTATCTAAAAGGGTTGTGATAAGTCAGAATGGACTCCACATCAGTGGGTTTGGCTTTTTGGGTTTGGTGCGTTCAGTTGTTTCAGTACATGTTATACCTTCCCTAGACCCACTGGTTACTTAGGTCATCTGAGAAAAAGAAACAACTTACCAGGTTTGATCTGTGATCTGTCAGTTGGCCTGGGCCTCACAGGAGTCGTGTACAATCTGTGTGGTGCTGAAACAGAGGAAGCACTTCATGTTTAATAACTGAGGCTCTAAAACCCACCAAATGGATGACTTAGCACCCGAGGGACCAACAACTCATATACTCTGCATGGAAGTAGAAAGAATGTTCTGAAACCTCCAATTACGCACTCACGCTAAAGGGAAATAAAATAAGTTAAAATATTTATGACTGGAAATTAAAAATGTATGTGGGCAGAGTGAGGTAGGTCTTTTGTAATGTGTGTTACAGATTATTGTGTTACAGATTAGTCAGCATTTAGTCCATGTTTTTCAAGAGCATTCATTTTGCCAAATGGTTGCTTAACATGGTAAGCACATATCCACCCATCCATCAGCCCACCCATCCACCCACCCACCCACTCATCATCTATCCATCCATCCACCCACCCACTCATCCACCCACCCCCCACCCACCCAACCCCACCCATCCACTCCCCCACCCAACCACCCAACCACCCAACCACCCATCCACCCATCCACCCATCCACCCATCCACCCATCTGCATATCTCAATTAGGAGTCACTGTAGGACACTATTTTGTCAAAGAAAACAAACAACTTCAAAGGCAAAAAAAAGAAATAATGTTAGGTAGGGAAAATTAGAAACATATGGTCTCTATAAAATATCTCTGCGTAAACTCTGAAATGAATGAATGGTCACATTTGGGCAGTGTTGTAAACCTAGACGTTGATAGAAAATGGCTTCAGGGGCCCTGACCATCAAGAGAGGGTGAGCATGGAGCAAGAACCCAGACAAGCCCTGAGACCATCATGCCATCTTGTTACTTCCTGGTCCTGTTATCCAGGGCCTGGCACGGTGACTAGCACTGTGAGGGCCCAAAATGAAGACTTGTTCAATGAATAAATAAATGAATGGTCGTTGTAAGCAGACAAATTCTTGAGAAACTCTGCTGAGATATTTTTGCTTCATATAGTTTTAAAGTGTGCATTCATCCTGGAATTGGTCCATCCCACCCGGCTCTCCACTGCCTCCCTCAAAGCATCACACTTCCTCCTGCTGCTAACTGTCTTGGTAATGCTTTCGCTAGGACTGGAAAATTTTTTTCTTGCAAATGATGTAAGTAGGTTATATCGTTTCAGTGGTTTTGTTCACACATTTGAGTGGTTATTTGTATGACCATAAATCAACAATGCCTGTGCCTACCAAGTTAAAAAAAAAATACACCTGTGAAATAGGTCATAATGTGGCTCATTTAGAAGCTTCCAATGTAAAGACTGTGATGTGTAGAATTTTGCCATGCTTCAGGCCAAAAACAGCAGACTTATGCTGACATTCTCTATAGGCTTAGATGGACCTTACAAAAGGCAAAAACCAGAGTGGGTAGAGAAACTGATGTTATAAAAAATTAATTCTCGCAGACTTGAAAATGCATGACGATGATGGGCAAATGTTTTCCTTTAGTTTTCTTTGAGGGTGGTAGAGTCCCTGTCAGATTAATCCATTCCAGCTTTTCATATAAACTCCTTTCAATGTTAGATTCTAAAGCCAAAAACCAAACCCACTCCCCTCAAGTCGATTCCAACTCATAGAGACCTGGAATTCATTAGATTGCTTTTAGTTTAAAAAAAAAAAAAGCAAAGATCATGGATCTTATTAGGCTCATTCTAGAACACAGATGGATTTTAAAACTTTGTACAAAAAAGAGAATTTCAAACAACAAAAAAATTATTTTTCTAAAAGGGAAACTTTGAGCAGAGCACAGAAATAATCAGCACTATACTCCAAGGCATGAGATCACAGTGTTTTGTTTTAGGTTTTTCCACAGGATTTACTTAAATCTAGAAGAAACTTTTTACAAAAGAGCTGAAGTATAATTTATGTTTAGCCTGTTAGTTACCCATACACCTCACCATCACCAAACAACACATGCTCTTGAGAAACCTGCTCTAGGGCTTCAAATAAAAAATATATATATACTAAAAAAAGATGAAGGAGCTTTGTGACAATATAAGTAAACATTATCTCCACATAGTTTTTGGTGAGCAATAATACAAATAAATAAAAATATGACTTCATACTTAACTATCTGTAGAAAAAGCTATTTTTAAAAAACATTAAAATAATATATGAAGATAACATCAAAAATAAGCACCCAGGCATTACAGGGGGAACTCCGTGAAGGGCCCACACGTTCTGCCTAGTATCAGGAAAGGCGAAGGAGGACACAGCTCTACCTGTGTGGATTAGGGGCCAGGGGGCTGAAAGCAATAATCAAAATGTCCTCCCATGCATCCGGCTAAGTGATTTCTGTCATGGGTTGAGATTAGAAGGTAAAAGAGAGGAGCTTGAACATTTCAAGGTTTCAGTTGCAGTACTCTACAGGGACGTTGTTGTCTTAGAACATACAAGTGTAAGGGCGTCACAGAGGAAACTGGAGATGGCACTAGCGGGCTCCCACTGTAATAGGTAATCTAGGTGCAAAGTTTTCTCGGAGCACTTCGGCCTCATAGCTGAGGCCTCGGGACCAAAAAGCCCCATAGGTTGTCGTGCATAAATGGGGTAGAGTGCAAAGAGCAAGACAATTTGGCATCTCTCTCCAGTTGTAGCAGGCTGGCTTGGGCTCCTACTGCCTGGCCTTAAAACAACAAAACAAGCAAACAGTGAATGTGACCCCCTCTGTTCAGAGCTCAGACACACGTTTGTGAGGGCTGGGCCTGAGAGTGGTCCAAGTGACACACAGCATGCCTTTCTCATGTTGACCCTCTGCTCCCAAGCAGGCCTATTGGAATGGACCAAGTTGTGGATACTACTTGTATTTCTCAAGAAGGAATCTTTCCCAGGATGTCCTTTGTCATTTCATGCAAATGGGTCTAAAGACTGAAAAGATCTTTAGGTTTAAAGACTTAAAGATTCTGACAAACAAACAAACAAACAAACAAAAAAACAATCCTGTTGTCACCGACTGGATTCCGACTCAAAGCGACCTTATAGGGTAGAACTGCCCCCCAAGGTTTCTGTAATCTTTACGGAGAGAGGCCCTAGTGGTACAATGGTTAAGCACTGGGCCGCTGACTGAAAGTTTGGGGTTAGAACCCACCAGCCGCTCTGCAGGAGAAAGATGTGGCAGTCTGCTTCTGTAAAGATTTACAGCCTTGAAAACCCTAGGGGGCAGTCTACTGTGTCCTATAGGGTTGCTGTGAGTTGGAATTGACTAAACCGCAATGGGTTTTGGATTCTTTACAGAAGCAGGCTGCCACATTTTTTAAGCACTGCACCACTAGGGCTCCCAGATGCTGGCACAAGCCCAGAAAATTGTGAATCCCAAGGCAGCACAGTTTAGGCTCAGCTTCAGCTAAGGATCCGCTGCACACAAGAAAAAATCATTAAAATACATCATGTAAATATGCCGACAATCCATATATAATGATACCACAGCCCTGATATAAATCCAATAAGCTGTGAAACTCATATCTAATCAAAACATGTTTTAGGAGGTTTGGTAAAAATTCCACATACACTAGTAACGGTGACTATTTCCATTAAAGAATGGAAAAGTTAAAATGAGGAAAGAATAGGCTTGTGATATTTCCCCTAAATTCTGAAGTCCATAAAATTCTAAAAAGCTGTAATCTTCTTCTCATTTGGCAACCAAACCTGAGCTGAATAAGTGTCTTTATTTACCCTGCTTATTGTAAATATTTATTTTGCTGCAAAAACATTAATGTGTTTGATTATGAAGAATCTCCCATTAAGCCAGATACTAAAGAGATTTGGAAAAAAAAAAAATAGCAGAAAGAAACATACAAACATCAGGGTGGTGTATGGATATGACACGACTGACCATCTGTTGTTAATTGGTGAAGCTGGTAACTCATATGGGGAGTGGTGTCATTATGTTATTCTTCTTACTTCTGTGTATATTTTTAAATGACCATAAAAAAAAGTTAAACCAAATAAGACTTGGAAAATTTAAAGGTACTTTCCTGTAATACACAGAGTCTATTCTCTACAACGTTTATTTAGAATAAGTCTTGTATGTAATAAGGATTAAAATTAGATGTCTTTTATTGATGTCATTTCTTCTTCTTATTTTAAACTTCTCCCAATAATTTTTTCCTCCAATTAGAACTGATGATGGCTAAAATAAACGTATTTGTATTCTAACTTCTTAAATTTTATTTAATTTTTTTTTGGGGGGGGGTAGGAGACATCCTGCCATCTGGTAGAGGTAGAGCTGGGCAAAAGGAGTCATTTAGAGAAAAAAAGAGAACTACCCAAATATGGAAAACCCACAACTGGCTAAAGATGCATTCACTAATCAAAGCTAAACATAGTTCAACTGTTAGTTTCTAATGCTTGTGGTCACTGGTACCGAATCTAGGGACTGTACGGAATTTAATTTTAGACAGAAAACTCAAATAATATCAATATATTAATGACAAAATTGTATCTGATAATGTAACTGAAGATGAATGGCCCTAATTTCCACTCTAAATTCCCCAGGCAGTAAACACTTTGAGCTCAAAGTCAAGTTCTCTTTGTATACTGCAGCAGCAAGGCTAGCTCTCCGCAGATACTTTGATGGGTACTGTGGGTATCAGAGCCCACAGAGGAGAGAAAAACACAAAAAGGGAAGCCTTCTGAGTGTGCAAAGATGAGATACAGCTGTACGTAGGTGAGTTCACTTTTCAAAGTCGGGAACCCCAAAGTAGGAATGAGATTAGGAGATCTCAGAGAAAACTTCTCTAGATATTCAAATGTTAAGTGATCATTAAAAAAAAAAAAAAAAAAAAAAAAATCATTTTCTTAATAGTTTCTTTTTTTAGCCACAATAACCAACTGTCATGGAGTCGACTCAGACTCATAGCGACCCCACGTGTGTCAGAGTAAAACTGTGTTCCACCTGGTTTTCAAAAGTAGATCTCCAGTTCTTTCTTCCAGGGCACCTCTGGGTGGGCTCGAACCTCCAACCTTTTGGCCAGTAGCCTAATGCGTTAACCGTTTGCATCACCCAGGGACTCCCAGACCACAATGTCAATCAATGTATTTTGTCCAGTGGGGGTGATAAGACAGAGGAAGGATGGGAGGGAGAGAAAGAAGAGGACGATGGGAAAGAGAAAAAAATAATAATAAAAATTCTTATTTACCAGATGTTAAAGGAATGAGGCAGATGAAAGCCAAGCAAGAAAAAAAATGGGAGCTTTCATTTTTAGTTATCGGTATTAAGCAACCAACCACACATTCAAGAGCAGAGTTCTAACTAAAGGACTTGTCTTCCCTACATTCAACTAATACTCATATCACGTTTTCCGACTTGGCTGATGTACTGCACCTATGAAATGAGAAAAATCAACACATTCGCCATGATGAGAAATTACATCCGGAAAAGAAAATTTCTTTCCTGATTAAAAACAAATAAGGAAAAGTTACTCTTCAGAGGTAAGAAAGTGGTATTACCCTGAGTTGTCTTTGCCAATTCAGTTGTTCGTGGAATCTTAGTTGTGAAGTGCTCTTGGGTGGCGTGGTCTGATTCTGCTGGGGAAAAGCACAGCAAGACGGCTTGTTTTAAATAATTATCTTTATGAGCATGCCAAAAAATCATACTTCCTTCTTCCCCATGCAATGATAAAACAATAAATACATTAAAATATACTAAACTTTTTTTTTAAACATTATAATGACTCTGATTTATATTTGGTGCCTTCTTACATTACTATTGTAATAAGTATTATAAGGATCTCACTGTGCTCTTGTGGAACCTGTACATAGACCAAGAGGCAGTTGTTCAAACAGAACAAGGGGATACTATGTGGTTTAAAATCAGGAAAAGTGTGTGTCAGGGTTGCATCCTTTCACCATACTTATTCAATCTGTGTGCTGAGCAATTAATCTGAGAAGCTGAACTATATGAAGAAGAACATGGCATCAGGATTGGAGGAAGTCTCATTAACAACCTGTGATATGCAGATGACATAACCTTGCTTGCTGAAAGCAAAGAGGACTTGAAGCACTTACTGATGACGATCAAAGACTACAGCCTTCAGTGTGGACTATACCTCAACATGAAGAAAACAAAAATCTTCACTACTGGACCAATAAGCAACATTATGATAATGGAGAAAAGATTGAAGTTGTCGATGATTTCATTTTACTTGGATTCACAATCAACACCTTGGGAGGAGCAGTCAAGAAATCAAACGATGTATTGCACTGGGTAAATTTGCTGCAAAAGATGTCTTTAAAGTGTTAAAAAGCAAAGATGTCACTTTGAGGATTAAGACCAAAGCCATGATGTTTTCAACAATTTCATATGCATGTGAAAGCTAGACAATGAATAAGGAACACCGAAGAAGAATTGATGTATTTGAATTGGTGAAGAATGCTGAATATACCACAGGCTGCCAAAAGAAAGAACAAATCTGTCTCGGAAGAAGTACAGCCAGGATGCTCCTTAGAAGTGAGGATAGTGAAACTTGGTCTCACATACTTTGGACATGTTATCAGGAGGGATCAGTCCCTGGTGAAGGACACCATGCTTTGTAAAGTAGAGGGTCAGTAAAAAAAAAAAAAAAAAGACGACTCTCAATAAGATGGATTGACACAGTGGCTGCAAAAATGGCCCAAACATAGTAATGACTGTGAGGATGGTGTAGACTGGGCAGCATTTCATTCTGTTGTACATAGGGTTGCTGTTCGTCTGAACTGACTTGATGACACCTAATAACAACAAATAAGGATCTTCTAATATATGCATGAATTCCTCTTAACTGTCTTTATGAATTATCTTCTTCATTTCTCCTCCCTATTCTATAAATTTCACAAATAATTTAGATGAGGTAGAAAAGAAATTGATTATATGAAAAGAGATATATAAGAAAAAATATTCTTCTATTTTCTTCACATGAAAATCAGAGGCTATGTTTATAGTGTTGACATAAGGACATATTTCCCCTGACAAAAAAATAAGTAGAGCAACACTTTCATTCCTTATTATCCTGAGATCATTGTCATAGAGACACAACAAATTACATTGTTCGCTTTGCATACACTGGATCCAAGGAAATACTTGGTGCAATTAATATATTGAAATATTTTTCTGCCCTGCTTTATTCTTTTGATTCTGTTCACAAGAGAGATACTTGTGACAGTTGACAGGTGATGGTTCTTCGTTTTATAAGTCAAGGGACATTAAAAAATAGAGAGCAGAAGTTAGATAATTATTATGTCTAGTTTCTTGGAAAGTCCTTTTGACTTCGCCATCACGGGAGGTGTTGACTTGGAGGCCTAAGCTAGGCTAGATGAGCATTAATTACCCATTAATCAAGGTGTATTTGTACATTCAATTGTAATTTTTTCCTTAGGAGAGCATTTCACTTTAAAATGGTCAATAACTTCGTTTCAGCAGATGCATGCAAAGGATGGCTTTATTGGAAAAGGGAGGAAAGTACAGGCACTCATTTAACCATAGCCGTATTTTTTATATGGGATGTAGGGTGGACAGGGCAGAGGGGCCAACTAACAAGCCTGGAACTCTTGTTTTCCAGTTCATTGTCAGCCAAGAGATGGGCAAATGGAAGTTTCCACACAGAGAACACGTTCCTGCTGAACTCCTTAAAAGCATGACAAGCTCATTCCAGTCCACTTTCCTGACTCATTCATCCTCGTTTCTCCAGGCACCCCACCAGTTCCTCAGATTAGTCTAGTTGTCATTCCCTGCCCTGGGCCTGAGCCTCTTTCCCATTTTGTGTCTTTAACCTGAAAGGCCTTTTGCATCCTTGACTCTTCAACTCTCACTCCAACTTGAAGGCTCAGTGCAAATGTCACCTCCACAGTGAAGCCTTCCTTGATGCTCCAGGTAGTTTGCTAGCTCAGCATGTTGCTGTTTTCTCTATTATGCTCACCATATTGAATAACACTGGGGTTAATCCTAGACACACTCTGATAACAGAATATGTGAATTCCAATCTGGATTCTGACACTAATTGTGTGACCTTGGCCAAATTTTAAAAACCCAAATAATATAAGTGTCCGTATACCTTAGTTTTCTAACCTGTAAAATGGGACAAGGAAAAGAATCTATCTCACAGAAATGGCATGTGGCTTAAATGAAAAATGCATGTAGCACATTGGCTGGGACAGAGGAAGTATTATTGTCACTAACTCCTGTCATCATGGTGAGCTGTTTAGGGTAAGGACCTCGCCCTTTTAGCAACTTTTTTTTTGTTTTTTGGAACTCTCATTGCTTAATATTATGCTTAGCACCCAGCAAGAAGGGTTCAGTAAATATTAGATGACTGATTTTTTTCCCCCAAATGGAGTTTCAACTGCAAAGCCAGTTCAAAAGCAACAGAAAAGCACAGCATTTACGTACTTTTGGGAAATTTTTTCCTTTTAGAATACTTAGGGTTTTTCTTTTATTTTTTCCTTTAGATGAAGGTTTACAGAACAAACCAGCTTCTCATTAAACAGTTAGTACATATGTTGCTTTGTGACATTGGTTACCAAACCCAGGACATGTCAACACTCTCCCTTCTCAACCTTGGGTTCGCTATTATCAGCTTTCCTGTCCCCTCCTGCCTTTTAGTCCTTGCTCCTGGGCTGGTGTGCCCCTTTAGTCTCATTTGTTTTATGGGCCTGTCTAATCTTTGGCTGAGGGGTGAGCCTCAGGAGTGACTTCATTACTGAGCTGAAAGGGTGGCTGGGGGACATACTCTTGGGCTTTTTCCAGTTTCTGTCAGGCCAGTAAGTCTAGTCTTTTTTTGTGAGTGAGAATTTTGTTCTACATTTTTCCCCAGCTCTATCCAGGACCTTCTGTTATGATCCCTGTCGGAGCAGTCAGTGGAAGTAGCCAGGCACCATCTAGTTGTACTGGACTCAGTCTGGTGAAGGCTGTGGTAGTTATGGTTCATTTCAAACTGTTTTTTCAAAATTAAAAAAAAAAATTTTTTTCATTTTATACTGAAAAATAGCATGACTATTAGAACAAATACACACTTAATGCAAAAAAATCAAGTGATACACATATTTCTTATAACGTGAAAAAGAGACCCTCTGTTGTCTGGAAACAATACATGAACAAAATGTATATATGGCTGTTTTAAGGGCAATTCCTAAAATGTGGCTCCTCACTGGGCTGAAATAACAAAACAAAATTTTACCCTGAGTGGTCTCTAGCTCCTCTTGACTGGGACTAGGTGAAATCATGGGTATAAAAGGGATGCCCCGTGTCTCTAAAGGAGCTGCAAAGGAAAAATACAGAGGTTGTAAATTGTTAGATTGAAAAGCCAGAACCAGGCTGGATCGGTACTGCACGAGACACCTTCATGTGAAATAGAAAACCAAACACAAAAACATGAAGTGAGCCATGGAGAAGAAAGTGTACACAGAAATGTCAGGACAATGACTGTGGAATATCAGAATAATGGTTCTCAACTGTGTCTCCACCAGGCCACATAATAAATGACATTCTGTGGTTGACACACCCTATGAGCATACCCCATTAAGATGGGATGTTAGTTAGACACAGTACTGATATGTTAACTGTAGCTCTACCCTTCTCTCTCCCAAGCAAGAGAGCATACAACCCATTGCCCATCGAGTCAATTCCAAGTTATAGTGACCCTGTAGGGCAGAGTAGAACCGCCCCATAGGGTTTTCAGGGGACAGCTGGTGGATTTGAACTGGCGACCTTTTTGTTTACATTCAAGCTCTGAACCACTGCGTAACCAGGGCTCATACAGGATTGCAAAATGAGTGAGGATAACATTAGTGTAGGGTTAATCTTCTTAAGTCTGCTCAAGTTTATTTTTTAAATGTATAAAAAAAAATTTTTTTTTTTATCATCAGCGAATTTGAGTATTTTAACCAATATTAACAATGTATTACTTGCACCTTTCACAGTTTGTAACACGCTCACATGAGAGTGTGTTGTAACACTACACCTGAGAACCATTGAACTGGTAGAAAATGGTAACTAGACAGGCATGAGTAAGGTGGAATCATTTTGAACATGGTGCTAAAATGAGGTAGGTGAAGATGGACTCAGTGATGAGCTGTCTCAAAGCTGGTCTTCAGAGGAAAGCCATTATAGCTGCAAACCATTGCTTTCCTACTTTGAGAAGATTAATACTAATGAGACAGCTCCAAGTCTTTGGTGGTAAGTAAACAGGAGACAAGAGGTGAAACAAGGATAAAATGACATTGTTTCAACACGATCATTTGAGGAAGACTTACAATCTGGACTGTTGCAAAGGGAGCAAAAAATGAGACTTGGTCACTATGGGAAAAGCATTACTTATCATTGTCTTTGGTGGATCAGTTCTAAAGGTAACGGGTTGTAAAACTATGCCAAAAGCAAACCAAAGAAAGGCATTTATAAGAATTACTACTTGGTGAAGTCAAAATAGTTTCTGCACTTCTAGACGCACCGATTTGAACATCTATACATTCTCTGACAACCATTAGAAACATGAGAAAATTCTACATATTAGATATTACTCAGATCTAAGTTTAGTTGAAACTTTAAAATTCTCATTCATTGTAACTTTGAGGATAATTTTTGAGCAATATCCAAATTTTGAGCGGTATCCAAATTTTCAAGCATAGCAATGACTGTGAGGGTGGCACAGGACTGGGCAGTGTTTCATTCTGTTGCACATAAGGTCACCGTGAGTCGGAAATGACTCAATGGCACCTAACAACACCTCCAAATTTTGTACTTAAAAGTATACTCACAACTGTAATGACAGCTGACTAGCTACATTCACATTTTTAAAAAAAGGTAAAAATGGTTAGCTCCATTAATAATTGTGAATTATAATTACAGCATAACCTTTCATTCAACAAATACACTCCCAGGAAAAGTAAATTATATACTATTCACCTTATGTTAATCAGGAAAAAAAATTTCAACCAGGTTGTATGATTAAAGCCCTAACATAATGTATTTATGCTAGATAAATACATTATATATCCATAATTTTCTCCTAACCTCTTCTATATCACAACTATTAAAAATAAACTTATCTCGAGAATATTTTTTGAAAAACATACTTCCTAGGTGGGAAAATAAAATAATTCATTTACCAGGTTCACTCTGAGAGACCTCAGGATCTGGTTTATGGGGAAGGAGCACCTCTCTTGGAACTGAAAGAAAAAGTCCAGGTTATAAACTCTGTGTACTCTCCAGGTTACACTGGGAGCGCAACTTAACCCACAGATACAAACTTCCTGAAAGCATGAATGAAGGAAAGGTATTTTCATGATGGTTAAACAGTAAAATCAAGAAGATGACTGTTCTTTTCAAAATGAAAACATGGCATAGAGAAGTTTCGGTGGTAACAAAACAAAAACAAAGTGGCTCACAGTTCATTTTGAACCCTCCTTGAGTAAAAGAAAAAGGCGGTGGGAGGAAATAGCTAATGTAATTAAATGCAATAGGGTAGGTGTCTCTCAAATCATTTTCAAAATAGAAAGTCAGTTTTGGCCTTAAGTGGTTGGCTGCCATGCTAAAATTCCATTGATGACAACATAAAATATGTTATCTTAAACTTGAGCAAAAGATGTTTATGAAAAATCTTGAGTATAGAAAGTCTTGAATATCAAAGGGAAGGACAGAGGTTCATTTTTAAAAGGCAGTACTAGTAATTGTGGGGAAGAAATAAAGCAAAAGGAATCAGCCACTCATTAGGAGATAACCAAAACCAAGCCCGTTGCTGTGGGGTCAATTCTAACTCCCAGTGACTCTCTAGGACAGAGTAGAGCTGCCCCATAGGGTGTCCACGGCTGTAAGCTTTATGGAAGCAGACCGCCACATCTTTCTCCCGAGGAGCAGCTGGTGGGTTTGAGCCACCAACCTTTTGGTCAGTAGCTGAGCTCTTAATCATTGTGCCACCAGGGCTCCTTCATTAGGAGATACCACACGTAACATTTATGAGAGTGTTTGTTACATAGTAAATGCCAGATAAATGCTAGCTGTCTCCATTTCGGTGGTCCTTCATGATGTGGTTTTCAGTATGTCAGGTGTCAGGGCTACAAGGGAACATGAGAACAAAGGACAAAGGTCGGCTAATCAATAGACTTAATCATATGCAGTCCCTGATATCCAGTGCGTTTTTAATGACTGTGTCGAGTTCTCTTTTTGCAAAGATAAGCAGGAGGTTGGGAACTTGGTATCTTATTTCCTACTAGGAGAAATACCTGGGTGATTTGCCTATTGCTAGTACCAGGCTTCTATGGCAAAGTCTCCTTCAAAGAGGCGAATGAAGTACTTCCTGCACATGTAAACCCAGTGTCTCCATGGAGGTCTTCCTACCGAACTGAAGAGCCTATAAATACCAGAGTATCTTTGGTAATAGTGGAGTTTTCCGGCATTTTATATAATACTGGGGGACTAATTAGGATTTAGGCTAGAATTCTGTCTCAGAGAAAGACGAAGAAAACTCTTGTACTAAAAACTTTTTATACTAAAGTCCTCTTTATCCTTCGTGTAGAAATAAGCTATATAAAACAGACGTTCTCTTGTTCCTGTTTTGGGGGATCATATTTAACTGTACACCACTTTGATTCTTAGTCTAGGCCACTAACCAAAAAAAAAAAAAAAAACCAAACCCATTGCCATCAAGTTGATTCCAACTCATAGCGACCCTGTAGAACTAAAGAGTTTCTAAGGAGTGCCTGGTGGATTTAAACTGCTGACCTTTTGGTTAGCAGCCATAGCTCTTAACCACTAGGCCACCAGGGTTTCCACTAAGTACTAGCTAAATTGCAGTTGTGGAATTTGGTACTTTGAATAGAAACTTGATTCAATTATAATTTCCATGAGTTAAAATGTAATATCCAGGGGGGACTCGAAAACCTGCTTTTTTTTTTTTTTTTTTTAAAGGAAAAAGACAACTTCAAAAAGATCAGTGGTTACAAAGTTAAAAAGAAAACCCACCAGGAGCATGAACTGTTTCACATTTGCCATACAGTGTTTTTTATGGATTCAGATGGTAAAATCATAGGAATCTGAGTCATAAATCAAATTAAGTCTTTCTCTAGAGGTTGAAGGAGAAGGCACTTTGATTCAGTGCTGCAAAGTCCGTGAGAGTATGAAACAGCCTGCAGTTTATAAATCCTCTGATTAGTTACAGCACTAGACTATACAGAGAGGAGCTGGGATTAAGGGAAGGGGAAGCTGGGAAGAGAAGTGATGCTAATAAATCCAGCAGACTGTAAATACATTACTTTCTGCTAGTTTGAGTTTACTGAAAAATTTGAGGCTAGGGTAATGGGGATTCCTGCTGCTGCAACTGGCCCTTTCCTTTTGGACCATGAAGTACTGATTTAACAAACTGCCGTAGCAGACCTTCTATAGCAGGTGAAATCAGTGGAAAGGAAAGAAGTAGAAATAGTCACAGGAAAGGGAAATGACTCATTCTCCTCCTGGGCCGACTTCAGCTCCAAGAAATGCCATTTATTTTTTTTCCCTTCTCCCTCTGTGGCATTTCTGTGCACGTTAGATTGAAGAAGAGCATGGTCCCTGACCCTGGGTCTCCCAGGCTGGGAGGAACTCATCGCTGTGAATAGTCATGACTTGATGTGTTTGTGAAGATGGTTTTCATTTCCTTGCAAGAATACTTACCATCACTATATTTTAGACTCAATTATAGTAACCAATTTATCATTTATATTAACTAGCCAATCCATTATATTGTCTTTTTGAATAAATGGTACCTCTCCAAAGAAAAATTCAACTAATACAAGATGATTATGAATGGACAATGTCTGATATGGGCAAACAGAAATGAATGTTCGTGGATTGTTTCGCTGGCGTAGATGTGAGGGTTAATGTGTTACTATCTGTTAAGGAGCCCTGGTGGCACAATGGTTAAGCGCTCGGCTGCTAAAGAAAGAAAGGTCGGCAGTTCCAACCCACCAGCCGCTCCGCAGAAGGGAGATGTGGTAGCCTGTTTCTGTAAAGATTTCAGCCTGGGAAACCCTACGTGGAAGTTCTATGAGTCAGAAATGACTCAATGGCAATGAGTTTGGGTTTTTTGTGTGCGTGTGTGTGTGTGTTTCTGGTAAAGACGATGAAATGTGAAGTTTGCAATAAGGTTTACCCCTGCAATAGGTTACAAAGAGTCTGACTCTTTTAGAAAAGTAATAAACGTGGATTCATGTACCCTTTTCACCTCAAGAGTCTGTTCCCCAGAGGTGGTCAGGCCTCCTCCACCCTTTTAAAGGTCATTTTTCCAGGCTTTATCTGTGCTCAGGGGCCTTCCTCTCCCTGGTCCTCTGAGACCTTCTACTTTCCACTATTCCTGCTGTCTTATGTTTTTCTCCATTAGTCCACGTCGCTATTTCTCCACTAGTTCTTCCCTTCCACCTACAAAACAGCTCAAATGCTCCAACATCCTAAAAAATAATCATTCCCGTGACAAAAACTTCTGTCTCTGCTTCCTGGTCTCTCCATTATATCATCTTCATCCACTGGGGTCTGGCTTCCACCTCACTGGCTCCTGTAGCCAGGGGTCCACAATCCCTTATCCATAGCTCTGAAATCCAAAAAGCTCTCAAAATGGAAAGTTTTTTTTTTTTTTTTTTTTTTTAACCTTAACAGGAAAACATGGCTAGAACTGACCTAAGGTGATTTATAGTTTTTATTAATTTTGCTTAGGATGATTACTCAGACTGCAATCATATTAATGTTCTTGTAATCAATGGTATATGTACTGTTTTACCTTTCTAGGATCTGAAAATTGGTGAATTCTGAAGCACCTGGCTCAAAGGGCTTCAGATACAGGATTCTGGACCTATATTGTCAAGTCCGGTAGTCTCTTCTGACGTCTCTCCATTTGACTGCCATCGTTGACCACCCTTCCCTTCTTGAGACCCTTTCTACCCTTGCTTCTGCCGATTCCCTCTCTCCTGTCCTTCTGCCATCCTTTAGGCAGCAACTCCATCTGCTGAATTTTCTTCTTCTGTCCACCCCTTCAACTGTGCCTACAAGTCTTTGATCCCTGACCTCTTATTTTCTTAGTATATTCTCTCACTTAGGAGTCCCTGGATGATACAAGTGGTTAATATGCTCAGCTGCTAGTTGAAAGGTTGGTGATCTGAGTCCACCCAGAAGCACCTTGGAAGAAAGGCCTGGAGGTCTGCTTCAGGAAAACCAGCCATTGGAGCACAGCTCTGCTCTAATACACGTAGCATCACCATGAGTCAGAACCAACTAGATGGCAACTAGTGCTGGTATACGCTTCTGGGTGATGTCACCCACTCACAAGATTTAGGACCTATCTATATGTAGACAGACGACTCCCACATTTACATCCTAAATCTTCTTTACGGCTCTAGAAATAGATGTTCAACCACTTGAAATTTAGACATTCCCACCCAAAAGTCCCACTGTCCCTTCAGTCCAAACACGTGCAAACCCAAGTCTTTATTCCTCTCTCCACATTTCCTGTCTTGGTTAGTGCCATCACCATCCACCACTTGGCAAAGCTAGAAATGACAGTGTCATCGCACCCCCCTCTCCACAGGCCATTCAGTCATTCTCTAGGTCCTGGTAATTTCATCTCCAAAAGGCATTTCAGGATCATTCTCCCATTTTCCTCCCTACTGCTATTAATTGAAGTTCTCAAAATCACCCTTTTTAGATTATGGCAAAAAAAGTAATTCCTTGTCTTCTCAATTTATCTTGCATGTTTTTATCACATCTATCTTTCTAAAAGGCAGATCCAATTGTATCACTCACATGATTTAAAAAAAGAAAAACACGTGCACAATTTTCTGTCACACTACTTGTAAAAAAAATGATGCAAAAAGGCCTCAACACTTGAGTCCAATTGACTTTATTGCCCAATAAGCTCACCCGTGTGTCAGAAATTTAATTATTCTGAACTCTTGCTGCTCCTTAGCCATGTTGGACACTTTTACACCCACGCCTTTGCTTCCTCACAAATCATTAATAGCTACAAGCCTACTTATCTTTTTTAAAATCCATCTGAAAGCTCTTCTCCTTGGCAATGCCTTCTACAACTCATACATTTAGAATTTATTCCATTGTTATATTTCATTGGTAGCGCTATCACACTGTTTTATAGTTATTTACACCTATTCCTCTTTTTCCCACTGCCCTGTGTTTGATGGTAGTGATCACGTCCAGTTCCACTTTCTATTCCCCACAGCACAGAACCAGATATGTAGAAGGTAATCAGTAAGTATTTGTTGACTTGAACACAGGTTGGTGCATTTTTTGAGAGCAAATGGAAAAGATGGGCCCTTTTCAGTGACTCAGCATTGCACTGTGCATTTTCTGAATGAGGCTTTATGGAAAAAAGAAGAGCCCTGGTGGCACAATGGTTAAGAGCTCAGGCTGCTAGCCAAAAGCTTGGCAGTTCAAATCCATCAGCCACTCCTTAGAAGCTCTATGGGGCAGTTCTATCCTGTCCTATAAGGTGGCTATGAGTTGGAATCGACTCAACAGCAACAAGTTTGGTTTTGGTTTGAGGAAGAAAGGTGCAGAGTCAGCAAAAAAAAAAAAAAAAAAGCCATTAAGGGAAAAGCATGTTGATATTTAATACGCCAGGAGACACATTAAGGGACTAATTTTAAGTGTGTGAGGACAACTTGCCTCTAGGAAAATCAAGGAAAGAACCATTTATTTTTTAACGAAGAATGAAACTACATAATGCATCCTTCAGGGAAAAAATATGAAGCTTTAGGAAGAAATGACGAGAACCCCAGAAGATAATACTGATTAAAAAGCACCATAGATGGCCATGGGAACGGCGTGATCTGAAGGAGGTAATTCTCTGCCCTGCTCTTTCCAACTATTTTGGTAGAAATAAAAACCAGAGGAATCTTTTTTTTTTTTTTAGAGGAATCATTACCTATTGTCGTCTCGGCTTGCTCAACTCCAAATGTATTATCTTCTAAGGCTGTGTCAGAAAAAAAGGAAAAACAAAAATGAACCACAGTCATTAGATGACCATCCACGTTCATGCTTCTCCCTGATGTCAGAACCTGGCGATATTTTAAAGTATGAAAGCCAAGGACACAATTTTTTGGAAATATTTAGAATTAAATGCTCATTTTTAACACACACACACACACACACACACACACACACCCGTTTAACCGAAAACAGGAAAGTAGCTACAAAAATGCTGAAGAGTGTGGCGGCAAAAAAGAATTTACTAAAGACAGTAGAGATACAGAACTTTATGGAGGGTTAGATAGTTTGCTGAAATCTAGATTTTATTCCTGGCTTGCTGCCAATGACTAAGTTTATCCAAATGCCCAAGGGTCAGGAGGGTGACCACAAAACCAAGACAGCCCGTGGTGTGGAAACGGAATCCACGTGGCAGACACAGCTCTGCGGAGCCAGGCACCCTAAGTTAAACAGCACCTATTATTATCAGGGTGTGTCCTTTCTTCTGAGCTCTGAATCATTTCCCCAAGCCAGATCTGGAGAAAAGCAAGCTCTGTTTTGGCTCTGGACAGGGTGTGTAGGCTCAGTTGTCACGATTTTTCTTTAAGGAAACAGATAATTCAACTGAGTGGCAGGAATATTTTTTTCTAGAGGCCTACCTGGATGAAACCTGTGTTATGCCTGGGAATCTATAGAATGGAGGAGCATGGAGGAGCTGTACCATGGATCCTAGAGAGACTTTCTATTTGACACCAAAACCAAACCCAGTGCTGTCGAGTCAATTCCGACTCATACTGACCCTATAGGACAGAGTAGAACTGCTCCATAGAGTTTCCAAGGAGCGCCTGGCGGATTCAAACTGCCGACCTCTTGGTTAGCAGCCGTAGCACTTAACCACTACACCACCACGGTTTCCTTCTATCTGATACAGGTCTAGAAATTCAAATTTATTTATGATATCTCTTAGATTTTGTGATAAATGTAACGACAAAACATCTTTGTCCTGAATTCAGCACTGTATTTTTACAGAAGAATCTATTTCTCTGGGGTACCAATACATAGTAAACGTACACGTAATTTACCATCTGTCTTCTGAGATACAACCTACCAAAACCAAACCCACTGCTGTGGATGCCAACTTATAGCCACCCTAAAGGACAGAGTAGAACTGCCCCATAGGGTTTCCAAGGAGCGCCTGGTGAATTTGAACTGTAGCCCTTTTGGTTAGCAGCGGTAGCTCTTAACCACTTTGCCACCAGGGTTTCCAAGATATAACCTATGGGAGCTGGTAAACAAAGTCTTGGGTTCAGTAGGCTACAAACCTGAGCCCAAGTTCAACCTAGAAACACAGTCTGAACCTTTGTGAGAAAATTAAAAGACAGCAGCAGTCACCTCGTGATCATTCTTGTAGGTGTTATACAGTAGGAGCAGTAAGGGGACCATGATGACCGCAGTGTTAGAGACAGAATTCTAACTGAACCTGCAGAGCTGAAGAGCCAGCAGAGTAAGACCAACAGAGTCCCAAGGCGAAGTGTTTTCGCTACAGTTCTAGTGCTCAAGCTTACATGGAGTGAAAAATAAGGTATTGGTGAAATTAAAGCAAATATTAAACATTAAAGGAGAAGAAAAAGTTTACTAGACATATTGGTTTGATGAGATTAAGTCACATCAGGACCAACAGTATTAACTTCTCTAATGAAAAGTAAATAAATGAAATCTATCACATCTATTATCTTAATGACTCAATTTCAGTCAGATTGTTTTCCTTCACTGAAATTAAGAAGTTGACCACCTACAAGTGAGATCAGCTTTTTTTCTTACTTTAAGCTGATAATAATGGTTGTTGTGTTTAGTAGTACAAATTTAAATTCTAAATTCGGGCAAATGAGCGTCTTTAGCCTACTACCACCAGAAACAACCTTGCTTTATATACCACGGCAGCAATAACCCCTCTGTTTACACAATCTGGAAAACATTACAGGCAAGCGGATTTAGCCCTGCTTCCAAAATGCCGTTATTTCAGCTATAGCTCAGAAATCTACAGTTTCTGGGGATGCTCTATAGGCTTCTAGGAGTACCTAGGAATATACAGTAGTTGTACCTTTGAAGGGAAAAACATTTACAGAATTTTCCAGATTCTTTCATTGCAAATGAGCTTGGTCTGATTTATTAGAGAATTTTTCAGCCCACAGTGGCTTCCTGTGGCCACTTGAGGACCTTGTGGGATAGTAGTGGTACCAGCTGCTTCCGGCTCACGCAATCCTACGCATGTCACAGTAGAACTGTGCTCCATAGGATTTTCAATGGCTGATTTTTTGGGAAGTAGATCACTGGGCCTTTCTTCCGAGGCACCTCTGGGTGGATTTGAACCGCCAACTTTTTGGTTAGCAGCCAAGTGCATTAACCATTTCCACCACCGAGGGACTCTGTAGTCCATGAAAATGTCTGGGTCCTTGGAGTCCCCACTCTGGCCACTTCCACAAATATGGAAGCACTCTCCCCATAAATGGACATAAGGCCCTCTCAGAGTGACAGGCAAGAAAGACATTTGTAGCTAAAGAAGCCCTTTTTTTGTGTGAAATAAAATATCTTAAGCCAAGCTATTGCTTCAAAAACTTGGAAAACAGAGTTTGGCAGAAAAAAGACAGTGCTGGATACAGGAAAATTTCAGAACCAGAGACTAATTAGACACCATTTCCTTTATTTGGAAAACACCGTTTTATGACTTTTGTGAAAAAGTCTTTATCTTCTTGATTTGGTGAAATGTTTGAGCATAGGATGGTTAGCACTAATAGGTTATTTTTTGTAAGTCAGAGAATAAGAGAACTTTAGTTCTAGAGGAGACAGTCATTTGATCCTTGGAATAATTCCCAACCTTTTGATTGTGCCAACAGCTTTGCATAAGCAACTGGACCACTCTTACAGAATCTCTGGAATAATCATACTGTGTACGATAAAACATGATACTCGAACAGAAGTGAAATATTGACCTCACATCCATCAACTCTCACGTGTCACTGCAGCAGAGTGTGACAGTGACTGCATTTGGCTTGAATGTAAAACAAAGCATTTACCAGGTGTAGTGTATGACACTTCTGGGCTTGGTGATGTTTTTGGTTTTGAAGTAACATGCTGGGACTCCTTAGGAGCTGAAAGAGAGAACGCAGAACATGAGACGTTTGGGCTCAGCATCTCCCAGTTATGCTCAACACATCTAAAACTACATTCCCCCGCCCCACCCCAGTGGAGATCCTGAGATATGATTAAAGGATTTGTGGTGGGAATTCAGTATTATTCTTGGGTTAAGCATAATTTTGATGCCACTAGTATTTACTTTTCCCAGATCATTAATTATAGGTGAAGATTCTCTTCCTGGAATACCGGGTGAGTGCACCTTAGGTACTTTTTGGAAGCAGGCCATATATAAAGGATGCATTTAAAATTAGCCAACTGGCAGGTGGAAGCACATTCAGGGACACTGAAATAGATAGGATCAGAATATTCTCAAGGTGAGAGAAGCAAAGGGCAGGCTACTCTTTCTAAGAAATTCCATTCTTCTTCACCTCCATCCCAACTAACGTTAACAACCATTAGGAAAGCTTTGTGGAATAAGCTGTTTCACTAATGTACCTTTTGATAAAGCCTAAAAATAAATGTAAATGTTAGGTTACAGAGGAAGACATGCTTTTCAAGAGTTAAAAAACAAATTTACTATAATCCATCAGAATAACTAATCCCACTAACTTCAAACTTTTCAAGGCAAAATGTAATTTTTTTGTTTATTTACCTGGCTGTGTTTGTGGAATTCTTGGGTGTGGTGATACTTTTGGCTTGGGAGGAGCACGGGGTGTCTCCTTGGGAGCTAAAAGAAAGGGTATAGGCTCGAAGCTCTTGAGTCTTTCAAGAATCAAAGTAGCTAAGCCTCTAGGATATCAAAGATGTTTGTTGAGTGACCGAAGACCTAACTACACTGTAATTAAAGTAATTAAAGCTTCCCCAAAGCTGCATGGTATCAGAGGATATTTTTCTTATGTAATGGAAAACAAAACAAAATAAAACAAGAAGGTGTATTAAGTGACATCCACAATATCCAGCTGCCAAAATGAAACTGTTGGAATTTCAGAAAAATCTACTTAAAATACCTTTTAAATAGGTCAAAAATAAATTTAATAGTAACGACAATTTATCTTTAGTACAAGCCCACACCATTTCATCAGCATATCCAGAGGTAATACTTTCAGTGCAAATAGACACAATTTCTGCTCCGTGAAAAAAGTCTTTATATTATGTTCCAAATATACCTAGAAAATGAATGCATTTTTAATATCAAGTGCTAATGGAAAAAATTAACCTTATTAAGTAAAACACAATTTTTACTGGTTATATTAGGGAAGAAAAATTGAACACCAAGGACCTGTTGCTGTAGAGAGTGATTCTTTTGCTGGACAAATTCCAAGGAAATTCTAGGGCATTCAGTGTAAAAAAGAAATTATTTCTCCACTAAGAAAATTAAAGGTATATGCTGCTAGAAGAAAGTACTTATCAGACGGCAAGGTTACAGCTCGTGGAAACACCTCATTCAGTTGAACTAGTAAGTGTGACTGGGCTAAGGAGACATGAGAAGAAGTAAAGTCATTGTCAAGGCCAAGCAGTTTCAGAGACCTTTAAAAAAACTTGCTGAAAACAAGAATTATTAGACAGGAGAAGTTTCTGAAGGAGTCTCCAGGGGCTTTTTCTGATACAGAATCGAGATAACGAGGCACTCAGTGGTTTCAGTGGCGTCCTCTTACCTACAGAGAGATGAGCGATAAGACACTTTAGAGATTATGCTGGTTTAGGAGCCGGGAGGCAGGGGATTTAGAGCTTTTTCTGCTGATCACTGGGATCTACAGCCTCACGTTCTTCATCTAAAGTTACATGATTTTTAAGAGCCCCTCCAATCCTAAAATTTTATGATTCTAGAGTTTCTCTCAGTCTTGGGATTTTCTGATTCTTAAGTTCCTTGCTAGCTAAAATTCTGGGTGATAGACTATTTGCTTCCCCTGGGGCATAAAAGGAAGCCCTGGTGGCATAGTGGTTGAGAGCTACAGCTGCTAACCAAAAGGTCAGCAGTTGTATTCAGGTGCTCCTTGGAAGCCATATGGGGCAGTTCTACTCTGTCCTATAGGGTTTCTATGAGTCAGAATGGACTCAATGGAAATGGGTTTGGTTTTTTGGTTTAGGGTATAAAAAATGGATTATAGGTAAAGACATGTCAGGAGGCAATTCTATGAAAAATGATGTAGAATCAGATAAATAAGGGTCATTAAATAGCAGTATTTACAACTGCACATTTCCATTCATTATTATAGCTCTTAAAAAGAATAACCTGAAAAATTAAAGATTATTCATTCAAATTCAATTAATGTAGTCAAGGTAGAATTTTGGTAGAAATCAAACTGTAGATCTGTTGGCAAAGTTTAATAGGCTACTTCAAGAGGACAATGAATAAAATTAGTATTCTATATCCTTTGGAAATAGAGCCATATAAAATACTTTAGTGGTGATCAAAAAGAAAGTTTGGGCTCTTTTATGACAAACTGCTATTCTAAGGAAGCATGCAAGTATTGAGAATTCTTTTCCTTATTAGAAGAGTCACATTTAATTATCGATTTGATGCTTTGTTTTTATTTCAAACTAAACTTCAAGGAAACCTTCAAGGAAACTTCAAGGAAACCTTTATGACTAGACATAGTAATTGATTTGATTTTAGCCTCCCCTACTTGTATGCCCTGAAATGGCCAAAGCACTGCAGGAAGGAAGAGCAGAAAAAAGGGGCCTGAATAATGACAAGGTGGCTGGCCAGCTGTATCCCTTTACATGGAAAGCACAGTGAAAGCTGTTTTGGAGGTTTCTTTTCATCTCAAATCAAATTAAACCCATTGCCATCAAGTCAATTCTGACTCATGGGGAACCCATGTGACAGAGTAAAACTGCTCCATGGGGTTTTCTGTGCTGTAATCTTTACAGAAGCAGATTGCCAGGTCTTTCTCCCACAAAGCCCCTGGGTGAGTTCGCACCACTCAACTTGAGGTTAGCAGGTGATCGCAAACTACTTGCACCCCCACCCAGCCTCCTCAAATCAAATTAAAAAAAACAAAAAACCCCTACAAATCAAATTAGATATCTTAAAATACATTTTGAATGACTACAGAGCTTGTAAAACTAGTCAGAATGATAAAATAATTAAAATTAGGAGGTTATGCGTATGTGTAAATATTCCTCCTCAGAAACATTACTATTTCCTGAATTGAATACTTGCAGAGCAGCTGAGAGGTGTTTTCAGCCATATCCTAATGTATATTCACCACACCGCCATGTGACTGACTACAGGAGTGGGTGGAGAGGGACAGAAGGAAGGCCAATCACTCATCAAGGACTGTGAGCAGAGTGAAGAAATCAGGGCTTCTAATGTCCAGTAGTGGTCATATTGTCTTTCCAGTCCTATACATTCCTACAAACACTCACCTCATATATGAAGTACAAAATAATGTATAAATGAGGTTTGGTCTGAAGCTCGCCTGGACTGGGTAGGATTATAGTTTTGGAAGGTAGGGGTGATGTTTCTATGGAAGTTGAAGGAGAGTGCCTGCCCAGGGGTACTATAGTGCTTGACAAGTCTTGAGTACAGACAACAGAGGGGATGGCAACAAGCAGATCAACAGGAGAAAAGGGGCGGGGGGGCGGGGGGGAGGAAGGGAAAGAAGGAAAGAAGCAAAGGAGGAAAGTGAATGCCTACAACAGGGTAACATCCCTACTTCCTCACAATGTATATTGTTTTAAAATACTTATAGATGCCAGATTACAGAATACGTTAAAAGTACAGAGGTTACAAAATACAAAGTATAGAATATCATCATTTTTTAAATACTCATTCTGCCCTAGTATCCTACCTCTTCAGCAACGGTAGAAAGATATATCCAGTAGCAACCATAAGGGGGAAAAAGCGGTTCAAAATGTGTTATAGCATAAGCCAGTCAAGAAGCATCAAATTTCACTTAAACAATGGAGAAAAAACAAACAAGCATGTAAATGAATGTGACAGAATGTGGGTTAATGGAAAGCATGCTGCTAGGTCAGAAAGTATATATGGACCATGATACATACACAAAAAAATATTATCTGAAACACTCAACACAACACCAAGCTAGCAGAATGTTCAATGTTTAGAAAAAGATACTTTATATTCAACAAAGAGACCAAGGTCTTGATATGACAATGATGGAAGAAGAGATGTTTTGGACAATGGTGATGAATAGAAGCACCTAGAAAGAAGATTAACTGTGACAAACAATGATGCTGCAATATGAATTCATGATGAGAGAGAACCTTGGGTTCCCAGGTGATGGTAGCAATGAGGACAGAAAGCACATGGGGTCGGACTGTTGAAGCCATGTCATTACCTAGCGTGGTCTCAGGTGGTTCAGACACATTTGTAATAGATTCCACAGCTGTATCAAAACAAAGGAGAATAATTTTTAAAATTGTAAGATGTAAAGTTACAGTGAAGTATTTCTTGAATATCAACTGCTTTCTCTCTTAAGGATTCGTATCATAGTTTTATGGATTGAACAATGGATTTAGACAGAAAAGAGAGAACCAGGAGAGAGGAGAAAACTATTCTATGATACTAACCCTCAAGCTAATATTTATGTTTTAACTTTCATTAACTGACTTTCGAATGTTATTATGTTTCAATATTTAGATATTGGCAGAGAAACAGCAATTTATTCTTGTATTTAGAGAGTCAATTATCATTCTAAACGTAAGAATCCAAGAATTTCGGAAGCTATAGCTCTTAAAATCTACTTAAGTGTATCAAGTACCATAGTTTGAACTCTTTCATGTTCCATGGACATAACAGATGCTAAATAAAAATTGGTTGAATAAATGAATCAAAGAATGAAAACCTTTACCAGCTTCAGTCTTTGGCTCCTCTGGCCTGAGCGGTGCTTTGGGGGTAGGATATACATAACGTGTTTCGGCTGGTGCTAGAGGAGAAAAGGGAATGGCTGGTTAGTGGTTGGCAGCCCACAAAGCACCATAATGGGAAGGCTGTGTTTGATTTGAAAACAGAGGGTAGCTATCTTAAACAGATTCCTTCTTGAGAATAAATAACATTCAGGTAGATTACCAGGATGACTACAATTTAGGAGTGCAGAAATGAAGGCCGGAAATGATGGCACAATGCTGTGGGGAAAACCACACACACGATAATGAAAGAAATGTTCACCTGGGGCACAGCAGATAATTTCACTTCCTTAAGTATTTTTATACAAGGATTCCAGTGAGAAAAAGATATAGACTAAGTCCTTAGAAAGCATGGGGATAAATCTTAAAATGGATGTGAAAATGAAAAACATGATACGCATATATGTGCATATGCATATTGAAAGAGTGATTGGAACATTAAAAATTCAGAGTGAGAGGAAACGACATCAGGAAATGATGAGACTCGCGTAGCCACACAGCACACACTAGCACAAGGCACTGTATGTGACATTTAAGACTATCAGGATCTACTGGATGAGCACAGATGAGATGTGAAGAGCAGGTGTCTGAAGTGTCACGAAGCATGAGGACATCCAAAGATGACTTATGCAATGGGATGGAAAAGCACGTATGTCTGGCTTCACACCAGAGAATGTCTTTACCTATAGTCTCCATGGATGACTCAGAGCTAAATGTAATCGACTCCAGGACATCAGAAACTAGCAAAAAGCACAAAATGGTACAATCGATCAAGAACGGGTTGCTGTGCACACTGAATAAGTTAATATACGCTAAGTATGTGAGGAAGTGCCTTGCACATAATAACTGCTCAACGTTAGGTCTTATGATAACAACAATGTTATTATTAACATTAAGGGGAGTTCTACTATCTGAATTGAATTCACAATATCATAATTGTACGTTTCCATTAACAACCTTACTTTGCACTCCATCACGGGTAACAACATGCCATTTAGCTAATTAGAAGATGCACAAAAGAAATGAAAAATTATTTGCAATCCTGTGCTAGAAAAAAAAAAGGAGTCAAAGGTTTCAAAATAAATGTCAGGGAGCTGCAAACAATGTTAATGATGTAAAAACTTTGTTCTCATTCTTAAAGGGCAGTGGGTTCAGGCTCACATTATGTAAGAGGAGGTTTTGTTGTCTTTCCTCAAGTGAAACTTTCTCCTTGCTGGATGGTCACAATTGAACTAGCATTCTTTTCAGATGGCAGAGCACAAATTTAACTGACCACTAGGCAGAACCACAAATTTGTGATTGAAAAATAAGGATAAAGAAGAAAACCAAGAGTTGGTTATTTCCTAAAATGATACAGAGCAAATTCAATGAAATGAAGGTCAGTATTTACATAGTTGAACAGCACAATATTAATAAAATGTA
The DNA here is from genome assembly GCF_024166365.1 of Elephas maximus indicus. Lineage (NCBI taxonomy): Eukaryota > Metazoa > Chordata > Mammalia > Proboscidea > Elephantidae > Elephas > Elephas maximus. The sequence continues at coordinate 71,645,681 of NC_064836.1, forward strand.
TTATTAATTTAACACTAATATGCAATCACGGGAGGGGCATTGTATAATATTTAGAGAGTGATTAATATGTATTTCTTTAGCATTTTTTATATCTGGAAATACAAAACCTAGAAGATCACAGTACATCTCCTGAAGCTTGCAATGCACCCGGACCAATAAAGCAAATCTATTTACCAGGCTGACTTGGTGGCATTTCTAGGCTTGGTGACATCACTGGTAACAAAATAAGGGTTTGCAGTTCAGTGGGAGCTGAAAGAAGAGGATCTAAGTTGTCAAAATAAGTATGAGTTATTTATTTCATAGGTTTCAGATACAGGTAGCAATGAATTGAAATATGTAGACCCTCAAAATTGCAGAGTTGTAAAGAGCCATGAAGGTTGTGCATTGTTTAAAGCAGAGGGAAGCAAACCATGGCTTTCTAAATCCAGCCTTCTGCCTGTTTTTGTACGATCCATGAGCTAAGAATAGTTTTCATATTTTTGAAATGACTGAAGAGTAATACTTTGTGACATGTGAAAATTACATAAATTCAAATTTCAGTGTCCTTTGATAAAGCTTTATTGGACCACAGACACACTCCTCAACTAAAATGATTCAAGGCCTATGTATATATCTTTTGCCTGTTGTCTTTGTGCTACAAAAGCAGAACTGAGCAGGTGAGACAGAGACTGAATGGCCTGAAAAGTCTAAAATTCTTACTAGTTCTTTACGGAAAAAGTTTTCTGACTTCTGATTTAAAATATTCTTCTGGAAAAAGCAAGAGCCCACTTGGAAAAATTAGGTTCTCATGGACTACTAAACCTGAATCTCAGCCTGGGCTTTCTAAGAGCTTCCTGCAGCTGATTTCACGATAACATCATCGACAAGGTATTGTATATCCTCCAGGAGAGTTTTCCTCCAAGTTCCAGTTGACCACTGTCTTGGCTAACCTCAACAGGTGTTATGTCTTTTTATCTTTTCTGTCCCCACTCTTCCCTCCACTAATCCAAATCCTAAAGTTATTTCAAAGTCCAACTATTCTCTCTCAGCCCACATTGATCCTGTATTCTCTTAAATATTTTCTATGTATACTTTTACCACTCAGTTAAACACACTGCTCTAGTACCTTACATCTGGAATCAACTGCTTCCATGGGAACAGATTTCATTTGCAATTACATAATACTCTGTTTAGTAGATGAAATATGCCCTTACGTTTGATCTCTACCTCTGCTTCTCACCCTATCCTACTCACCAAAATTTGAATTTCATATAAATTTCACATGGTGCTGGAGGCACAGAGAGCAAGGAAATGTTGGTTTACTTAAGCCAAAGAAGCAGCACTATTTTGAAAGAGATGAATGGAATGGAATAAGAAACTTGAATAAGATGCATTCTTGTTCAGAGGAAGTCCTTATGCAGGCCATATGCTGAATTTGGCTACCACAGAGATCGTCCCCAGTCATGAACCTTCTGGTCAACCCTGCAATGCTCCTGATCACTATTTGTGCTCCTGATCACTATTTGTACCTTCTTATTTTTTTTTTTTTTAGGGAGCACAGAGGTGGGCAGTGTGGGTTAGCATTGTCACTCCTGGGACTCAACTGCAATAGACACAGGAAAACCACAGATTTTCCTGGTTTCCTCTCAGAAGCTCAGAAAGCAGGATGCTTTAAGGTATGAGAAGTACCTTTTTTTTTTTTTTGCAATGTTTTTAAAACTAAAGGAAGAAAATGTTGGGTCGCTATAGTCTTTGTAGATTTAGAAACCATTGATAGCATTGCATGTGGACACATGTCTTCTAAGCCATGTTAGATATTTTTTAAATTTGAAAATTTTTACTAATTTGTTCCTTATCATTCCTAAGGGTCCTTCAGAGACCAAAATAACATAAAAAATTAATTTTTTATTTAAAGAAATGACTGCTAATATGCATAATTAGATACACAGATGGATTCCTACTTAGTAAAGCTTAAGAATCATTGCTGAAGTGTGCTGAAGGAGAAATAGTCAAGCTCATTGCTGATGGAGGAACCTGTAATTTTATATATATATAAAACTAGGATTGGGCACTTGCAGGAAGTAATTTTTTTAAATAATTTAATATAAGAGGGGCATCTCATTCCTTAAAATAGCAAGAGAGTAATGAGACTATCACACAGATCTTATGGAAAGGAAGTTGTTGAGAGAAAGTTCATGGCACTTAACTGTTGTAGCTTTATAATTCTAAAAACCAAATAGAAGGGGAGTCATTTGGACCTCAGATTTAACTCTGAGTCATACGGTGCAATTTTAAAGAAGGTTTTATGGCAGGTAGATGTCTTGAATTGGATCCAAAGACATCTGTTACAAACAATAAGTAAAAAACCACTTAAATCAGGAATCCTGACTACTTGTAAGGTGAAGTACAAAATTGGAATGACAACAGCAGTCTTAGTAAGAAGGAGTGAATCTGGCCACGACAGTGATATAACAGCAAGAGAAGGCACTTAATGGAGGTCACAAAAAGTCATTACCAAATGTTGTCCCTGGAGCCTCAGAACTAGGAATAACAGGTTCAAAGCCTGTAGCAGCAACTAATCAAAAGTAACAACATGAACACGAGAAAGTTTAAATCCACATGAAAAGGCTTTCTTTTTCTTTCAAAACATTAGTTTCAAATGACAATGTTTTAAAACTTTTGTATCAGTGGGAAACAAATATTTGTTCTTTGAAGATGTAGTCAAACTGTAGCCAGGTACAATTCATTGTGAAGACAGTCACAACCTTTGAACTCTTTTTTTTTTTTTTTTTATACATCCTAGTAAACATGAGGTTTTCATAGATGCTTGATTTTTTGATTCTATTATGGAAAATCTGTTTAGGCAATATATATGAAAATAGTTTTGCTTCATTTCTGGGAAGTTGAAGAAAAAAAACCTAAGTTTTTGTAATCAAGGCTATAATAAATAGATTATGTGTCTGAAAGCAGATACAGCAATACATAACCACAGGTGACTATGCCAATCTTGTGGTAAACACATCTTAAAAAAGAGGCCGAAAACATTATCCAAACCAAGTCACTGAGAGAGCAGGCATAACGGTCTCCTGCAGCCGTGTTCTCCCGGACAGCTCTTCAGAGGAAGCAGCTGCTAACCACACCTCAAGCCTTGACTCCCTTAGGAAACATGATGGCTGTTTTTTCCCATCTTTGCCATCGTTTTGGGACCCCTCTGGGTCAGGCTGCTAAGTTTCACCCCTCAAACCAGGAAGCACCCTTTTACCCGGTTTAGTCTGAGGTACTTCAGGGCTTGATGCGGTCTTCGATGTGAGATGAGGACATTGTGTTCAGTGGGATGTTTTAGAAAGGAAGAAGCTTTGCATTACTCTAGCGCAAGTGGCTTTCGAAACAAGGCCTAAAGATTTCTAAACTGTGTTAGGTTTTCCTAAGCTTTAAGGCATATATATTTTAAGATGGAAATATCTGCTCCTATTTTGTTGATTTTTTCAATCATTGAACATTTTTGAGGGAAAAACTCATATATAAAATTAAATCAAGGAGTGAATAGTCTCATAAATCTTAGACTTCAAAAACAGGTAAGGGCTATTGCCAAACTCTGGGTGATGGGGACTTTGATTCATGCTGAGAAATGTAAATATGTAAAAGAATCCATGATATCATAAACATTGTTATGGTTTAGTCAGTCTAAATAAAGTATGTTTTTGTTGTTGTTAGGTACCTTCGAGTCAATTTTCAACTCATAGTGACCTCAAGTGACAGAGTAGAACTGCCCCATCAGGTTTTCTAGGCTTTATGTAATCTTTATAGGAGCAGATTGCTAAGTCCTTCTCCCACAGAGCTGTTGGGTGGGTTTGAACTGCCAAACTTTTTTGGTTAGCAGCTGAGTACTTAGCCATTGTGCCACTAGGGCTCCTTAGATAGAGTATAGACATGGCCAAGTGTGTTTGAAACTCAGTTTTAAATATGTGCACTGTTTAGACAAAAGCACATAACACAAATTAAACAAGATTACATGGTTGTCTGATACTCTGAACGAGGTCTGTACATAGCTTTTTAAAAAAATGACAGGTAACTTCTGTTAAGAGTTTTCAATACGTTTAAGAAGAAGAAAAATAAAGTTGAATGACAGCAAAGCATGACAAGAAAGTCTTAAGAAGCTGATAAAAATGCAATTATCACGATGATGGAATGGCTTTGACAATGAGCAGGAAAAAATTGTTGAGGAACACAGGGTATCATTACCTAATGTTGTTTCCGGAACCTCGGTTCTAAGACTGACAGGTTCAAGGACCGTAGCAAGAACTGGCCAAAAATAACAAAATAAACCACAGAGATTTCAAAAATTCACTCGAAGATTAATTGCACAAGTCAATTTTAAAACTTCAGAACTGAGGGAAAATAGGCACTTGTTCTTTCAGATTTGGCCAAGCTGTGGCCAGGTACCTATTCATTTCATAAAACAGACATAACATTCACACTCTGTTAAATGTTTTCACGAGAAGCTCATCTAGATGTTTGATTATGTAAGTCTTGCTAGCATGGAAGACTCTGTGCTAGACAAGCTTTTTACACATCCACACCAAATGTATTTTACTAACTCCAGTGGAAAAAGCATTACTCTACTTGTACTTCTATAGAAGTTGGGATAAATGTCTACCCTTTTGTTTGCTATTTAAGTAATTATGGTACAATAAAGAGTTCCTACATTTAATAGCATAAAGAGCAATGAATACCCATTGACTGTTCTTTAGAATCTCAAAGTGGTCCTTTGCTCAATAAAAGTTAAGAAATACTGTTAAACTGTGTTAGAGAAAGAGTCAGCTTATCCTATCATGACGGCCTGTCATTTAAACTTTCCAGACTTGGGCACATTTGTAAATTTGACAATTTACTAAAACAGGGTCACATCATTCCTTGAAAAAACAGATCCATCAATATATCACATAGATCCTAATCTAATAAAAAGTATAGAAAGTAATATGAATGAAGAAACATGGTGTTTCCACAACTGATGGGGAATAAGCAATATAAAGGATAGACAAAGACTCATATTTGAAATGCAGCTTAAAACAATCAATACTGTTTAAATAGTGCACATGATCACATGACACTTTGTTGAACAGGTACATAGAAGTTCGGAGTCCTAAAATTAGTTCATGCATATCCATTGCCATCAAGCCAACTCCAACTCATAGTGACCTTATACAGCAAAGTAGAATTGCTCCATAGGGTTTCCAAGGCTGTAATCTTAAATGTGAGGATGGCAGGACTTTGTCTCACATACTTCGCATATGCTATCAGGGGGGACCAGTTCCTGGAGAAGCACATCATGTTTGGTAAAGTAGAGGGTCAGCAAAAAAGAGGAAGACCCTCAATGAGATGGATGAACACGGTGGCTGCAACAATGGGCTCAAACACAGCAATGATTGTAAGGATAGTAGCAGGACCAGGCAATGTTTCATTCTGTTGTACACGGAGTCGCTATGAGCCAGAACTGACTTGATGGCACCTAACAATAACAACCTTTACGGAAGCAGACTGTCACATCTTTCTCCTACCGAGCGGCTGGTGGGTTTAAACTACAGACCTTTCAGTTAGCTGTTGAGCACTTAACCACTGCATCACCAATGCTCCTTAATTCATGCATAGTATTCTTATAGTCAACAGATAACTTGACATAAAGCCCAGCAGAGTCACAAAATAAAGACTGTAATGGAATGACAACAGAGGACAAGTGGTCTTAAGATGGAGGAGAACCTGTTACTACAATGGTAATGGAGTGAGTATGACAACGGACAGGAAAAGCACTACTTGAAGGACACACATTCTCTTTACCCATAGTTTCTGGAGCTTCAGTTCCAAGAGCAACAGGATGGAGATCAGTAGCAGGAACTAATCAAAAGCAATGAAATTAACAAAGATGATTTTAGACATTTGCAAAAAGTCAGGAAATTAAATCTTATCAGTATAATACTGCTTCAATGAGTATAAGGCAATTAAAATTTTTTTTATGAAAATAAATTGTTATTTGAAGATTTGGTCACAGTATAGCCAGGTAAACATTCTTTTATGAGATAGTTAGTTATAGCCTACACAATCTGATAAGCATCTCAATGAAGTCAACTTGAGGTGTTTGTATATCCTAACTTTTATAGAAGACTTCCCTTGGAAAACTGTTTAAACATTTTGCCAAATATCTAACTGTTCTGGCAACATTTGGCTTTTCTGTGGAAGCATTAAGGAAAAAAATGTCTAGATAAGAATGGATATAATAACTAGTTCTTATGCCTGAATGAAGACATAGTAAAGAATAAGCAAAATGACCAAAACTCATCTTGCTGAGAACTCATACTTGGAAACAGACTGAGATGTCCGTTGAAGCAAAGGCACTCAAAATGACAAAATAAGCGTATCGGTGTGTGGTACTCAGGACAGTAGCTCTCTGGTCTAAATACAAAAAGGCAGCAACCTACGTGGATAGGAGAGACTGATGCTGATATACTTTTTGGGTCAGATAAAAACTCCTGAGTCATACACTCAAGGACTTCCATCAACTGCTTCTTATGGACGCTTCCAAGTGCAATACCATCGACACCTCTTAGTAGCAGAACTTCTTTTGTTCCAGGGAAGTCTATGCCCCTTGGTTGCCTCTATAAGTGTCCTTTCTTTCTGATTTGGCTTATCCCCATCCTTCTTAAGCAAATCCTATAGTGATTTTAATACCCATTTTATTTCCAACTCCTATTTCTGTATCCTTCACAAACTTCTCTAAGCACATAGATGTTTGTTGCACGTCAAAAGCAAGCTTGCATTTCCACAAACATGCTGCCTTAGTTCCTTCGCTAGCTGTTTCATACTGGGGCAGATTTTGACCTTGACTGCACTGCAGACTGAGAGGTGAAAACAAGCTTCCTGCTTCTGCGATATCCTCACAGGTGTTGATGCAGCTCAGAAGAGATGGAACAGACTTAACAAACATTTGTTTCTTGAAATAAAAATGCTTGGTTCTGTTTAAGACATCTCAGCTTTAAGAGAAGAATGGAATGAAATAAGAAAAAGTAAATAAAATGCATAAAGAGAAAAGCCTTATGCAGAAAGCACAAGGAATTCAGCTGTCACACAGGTCTTCAACCATGTTCTCCTTTGCTAACTCAACAGGGGAGGTAGCAGCAGATCACGCCTGCGCATTCATCCACGTAGGGCTCACAGGGCTATTACTCCTGCCACTCGCATTGATCCCGGCCCTTCAAGATCTGCTAGGACTCTCTCCATTAAGCAGGAACCCACATTTACCAGGTTTGGTTACAGGTGCTTCAGGAGTTGGTTTCTTTTTAGGTTTGAGACGTTGGTGACGGGTCCATTGTGGTGTTTTAGGAGCTAAAGAAAGAAAACCTTCAGTTACTCTATACCCTGTAGTTCAGAGGCTAAGGATAACACAACACATGGCTCTGTATTTCCTAAAACTTATTAGATTTTCTTGTATTTGAGGAAATTTGTCCTTTTAACTTTTTAATTTGAAACTTTTATCCTTACTACAAAAATATCTCTTCCTTTACAATTGAAAGTTTACTGGGAGAAAGAGTAGTATATAAAATTAAATTGTTAATTTAAGAAGTTAAGAATAGCTCAAAGGATTCTTTTATTGAATAAAAAGGTTAAGGAATCACTGCTGGAAGGGATAGGAAAACTGGAGGAATGGACACAGAGAACCCAGGGTGAAAAGGGAAAGGTGGAGAGTGCAGACACAATGCGGGGATTGTGACCAACGTCACAAAACAATTTGTGTATAAATTTTTGAATGAAAAACTAATTTGTGCGTAAAATTTCACCTAAAACACACACACGCACACACACACACAAAGAATCACGGCTAAAATATTATGGGTGTCAGGGTGGTCAGGCACACTCTTTGACAGTTTACTAAAATAACACCACACAACTAAAGCGTTAACCAAAGAACAAATATCACATAGACAACTGCGACAACAACAAAAAAGTAGAACTTTAGATCCACCAAGAAACTACCTGACATCACACAGTTGTTACAGTTGAGAGACTTGTTTTGAAACTCAGTCTTAACAAAGCATTGGTTAAAGAAAACACACGATGACAAAACAATTTCAGATGCTTGCAAGCCCAACAGATAACCTGAATCAGATTCATTCTTGGCTCTCTTAAAAACAAGGGGTAACACGTTTTAAGAGTTGAGGCTTCAATACTTTTAGAACAAAGAATATGATGGAATGACAACAGGAGATGATGACGCCGCCTTGTGAAGCTGAAGAACCTACGGCTACAGCGGTGAGGGGACGAGTTTGACAACGAGCAGAAGCACTTACTGCAATCGTAACAATGTATGATTACCTTGTGTTGTCACCAGAGCCTCAGTTCTGAGCGTAACAGGTTCAAGGTCTTCAGTGGAAACTGACCGAAAGTATTAAATGATCATTTTAAATGAAAGCTGAAACATTTGCTTCAAAACATTCGAAGTGAGTCTTACCACTATAGTAGTTTTTAGAACGGCAGAGCAATTAAAAAAAAAATGTAGAGCTGAAAGTAGACAGTTGGTCTCCAAGTCTGGCCATCCTAAGGTCAAGCACCTATTTATTCATAGTCTTTGCCCTCTGCTATGTATTCCTACAAAGTCAATCGGAAGTTTTTTCCTCACCCTTTGATTATCTGATTCTAAGTAAGATGTCACAGTGGGCCATGTAAGTCTTCTGGGAACTCGTCTTTGGAAACAGAATAAATTCTTTATTTATAAAGAGAAGGCTTTTGTTCTCAACTGTCTTGCAAGTCTGAGGACTAAAACATATCTTCATTTCTGAGGTATCACCCCCAAAAGTGCTAGTATGATTGGGGGACACTAAAGTCACTTAATAAATGTTTGTTGGCTTGAACTGAATATGCCTAACTTTTTAAAATAAAGATTTATTTCAAGAGATAAATGAAAATTCATAAAATGCAAAGTGACAGAGCATATTTCACACGGGAAACATGAGGCAAGCAGCTATCCCACAGATCTCTCCCAAATATGCTCCTCTCGCCGTCTCTACAGTGGGAACAGCTATTGACCGTGCCTTGTATCTTCACTCTCATAAGGGCATATTGATGGTTACTCCCAACCACTGGGATTACTCTTGTGGCCCTGCTGGGTTAGGATGCTGGGGTCCTTTACCTGATTTTAACTCAAGTGCATCAGGACTTGGTGTAGTTTTAAGTCTGGGATGAGGGGTCCATTCTGATGTTTTGGAAGCTGAAGAAAGAAATTCTTGGGTTACTACATAACTGCATTATCTACGGTTCTGGAAGCTGTGGACAGGAGCAAATATAACTCTAGATTTTCTACTACTTGTTAGACATTTGCCTTTTTAGTTTGAGATTTTTGCCACATACACTCCTCTCATTGAAGATTCTTTGAAGGTGAATCCAGACCCCAAACCCAGTGCCATCGAGTCGATTCCGACTTATAGCGACCCTATAGGACAGAGTAGAACTGCCCCATAGAGTTTCCAAGGAGCGCCGGGCGGATTCGAACTGCCAACCCTTTGGTCAGTAGCTGTGGCACTTAACCACTACGCCACCAGGGTTTCTTGAAGGTGAATATCACTTGTTAATTCAAGTAATAAAAGCTTGTAATTATAATCAGAGTCTCACAGAGCAACTTGACTGGACACCAAAAACATTAAGAACTGTTGCTAAATTTTATAGAAACAAAAGACAGTCAAGTTTATGCTAAACCTGGGACTTATAATTTAATCTTTCAGTCTTGGACACAGTCTCTATATCATTATTAAAATAAGAACACATTATTAGCTAAATGGAAAGAAAACAACAAAATATCATGCAAAGAGAAAAAAGTAGAAATGTGGATGTGCCACAGATCCCCATGGCCCTCGGAGAGTTGTTAATGGCTTTATCTATCTAGGTGAGAGATAGAGACCAGTGACATGTTTGAAACAGCTTTACCACAACACTGCTTAATCAAAACACAGAGTGACTTGGCACAGTTTTAAATGGCTTACATGGCAAATAACCATCCTAAATTAAGTTCATGCATGGCTGGGTCTCTTAAAAACAACAGGCACTTTGTTTTAAGAGTCTTCATAATTTTAGAAATAATGTGATTAAATGGCAACAAAGAATGACACTGTAGTCACAGGAAGCAAGATGAAACTCTGGGTTTGACAAAAAGCAGGTTTGGCAAAAAACACAATGTGTCATTACCTAATGTTGTTCCTGGAGCCTCCGGGCTAAGAGTAACAGGTTTAAGGACTGTAGAAGGAACTGAGCAAAAATAATACAGTCAACCAAAGAGAGATTAAAGTATATGAGAACCTAGAGCATTCCCCTCATTCACTTCCAAAGAAATCTTACCAGTAATATCAATTCTTCTAGCGAAAAAAAGAAGAAAAATATTTAATTTTTTAACTGAGGAGGAAGAGTAGTTTTTTTTTTTTTTTTTTAAAGATTTGACCAAATTATAGTCATGGGATAGTCAGTCTTAGTCTTAGCTTTTCAACTGTCTTGAGCATCTCAAAGAAGACAACATGAAATTCTCTTAGGTATTGAACAATAGATTTTAACTGACATGAAAAACTGCACTGAAAAATAGCTTTATGCTTTACCTAATATATGCTTAGAAAAGAAATGATCTTTAAAATTAAAATTCTTTTATGGTAGTTGAACATGAGCATCTACTATATTTTAGTAAACAGGGATGCAATAGATGATTCATGTTTGAAACAGATATTAAAATTAATCATTAAGTGGACTCTGTTTATCTTGCCAAGAACTCATCTGGGCAAGATCAAGAGTCCAAGACCTCTGTCCAAACCAAGGTACATAAGAATACAAGGTCTCGATGGACGCTCAGTCTGTAGTACCCAACAGAGCATCGGTCTTGCCTAAGCCCAGAAAAAGTAGAAATCAAGGATTTTTGATGCCTCTGTATCAAATCCAAGTTCCTAAATCAGGTCCTCAAAACCCCTCCTTTAACTGATTCGAGGGACCCTTCCAAATGCAATATCATCAATAATTACATTTTGACCATCTAGGAGCAGGCCATCCTCTGTTCTAGTCTGACTGCCTTTGTGGATGGCCTTCACATACGTCCAGTGCCTCCTCTTGGTTCATTCATACTTCCACTCATCCAAATCCTGTAGTGAGTTCAAGGTCGACTCCTTCCCAACTATATGCCAGCCCGTGGTGATCATTTCCTTTGCTAGGTCATTACCTAATATTTGTAGTATGCAAGAAATAAGGCTGTGCTTGCACAAACGTACTGTCTTCTGTTTATCTCTGCTGTGTCATACAGAAACATCTTTTGTCCTCAACTCTACTGTTATAGAAGTAAAATAAGTCTCCTAAACCTGACACATCACTCACAGTTGCCAATATGGTTTGAGTATGTGGAAGGGACTTACAATTCGGTTGCTTATTTAAACTGAATATGTTGGCCTTACTAAAGAAGTTTCACCTTTAAGATAAGACATATGCTAAGGTCATAATTCCAAAGAAGACTCTTACACAGGAAGAACAAGGAATTCTGGTACCAATCAGGGCAGAGGAGATGCTGAAGCTGATACCTCAGGGAGAACGAGGGCTGTTACTGCCCGCCATCAGCACTGTTTTGGGACCCCACTGGGATGGGGAGCTAAGGATCATCCCCAGTCCATGGAACTGCACATTTACCCGGTTTGATCTGAGGTACTTGAGGGCTTGGTCTGGGTTTAGGTCTTTGACCTCGACGGCGGGGTCGTTTTGATGTTGTAGTAGCTGAAGAAAGAAAAGCTTTGTTACTCTAAGTCATATGGCTTTGGAAATTGAGAAGCGTTGCAAAAACTTGTTAGGTTTTTAAAGCTTCAGGAAGTTGTCTTTATAGTTTAGATTTTTCATTCCTTTTGTGCTAATTTGTCTCCTTTATATAGTTGAGGGTACTTTGGAGGCAAACTCACGTATATGATCGAGTTTCTCATTCAAGATGTGAAGATTAGCATTTTGTAATCAGACACTTTAGAGAACTTCCTAACTGGGGAAAAAATGGTTCAGAAGGAGTATTCCACTCTGGTGCAGGGGTAGGGTCACACCAAGGAAGAGGCTTATAACTTAAAATCTCAGTTTTAAATAAATTCCTGGTTGTCAAGTTAGAAGTAAAATACCAACAAAGAAACAAAAATACTATGTATAATTTCTAAAAAGTATAGAAATTCAGATGTGCAAAGGAGCGCTAGAGTAGCTGTAATTGCTGAAGAGCCTAGCTAAAGGACAGCTCCGGTTTGTTTGAACTCAGCTTTAGCAGGGAACACTGTAAAATGAAGCACAAGAGAACATGACGATTTCAAATGCACCACATGGCAGATCAATGTTGAACTAACTTCATGCTGGCTCTCGTAAAACACCAGAGAACTTGTTTTTAAGAGGTCCTAGTACTCTTAAGATGAAGGAAGTGATTGATAAACAGCAATGGGATGACGGGGGTCATGAAGGTGAAACCATGGCTGTGGTGATGGAGGCTGGACTGCACAACCAGCGGCAAAATCAATGTGGCGAATGGCATAGGTCATTACCTAATGTTGTTCCAGGTGTCTCGGTTCTAAAAGTAACAGGTTCAAGGTCTGTAGCGGGAACTGAAGTAATAAAATAAACAAAAGGATTTCTTTAAATCTATGGAGAGATACAACAGTCATTTCAAAGTGAACTTGCTGACAGAATATGGCCTCTAGAATACATTTTTCAAGCTTCTCAAGGAAGAGAAATTACTGAATTGTTTTTCCAGACTTGGCCAAACTGTAACCAGGGACTCCTTCATCTCATAAGAGAGTTGTCACCACTGATCTCTACTTGGCGTCATGAGAGGCAGACGGCGCCTTCAGTTGGTGCTTGATTATCTGAGTCTGATATGGAAGGCTTCGACCAGAACATCTTTAGGCATTTCCTGAAAGATGTTTCTAACCAGTCTCAAAAAGCTTGTGAAGAACTAACTTGCCCTTCTGTGGATGCTGAATAAAGAAAATGTCTACTATGCTTATCAAATTATGGTTACAAAAACAGTTCCTAGATATGCAAGCAGACATTACCCAAATAACCAAATAGGACTACAATGGTCTTGCTGAGAACTCAACTTTGGAAAAGCTTGTGACTTCTGTCCAAACAAAGGCTGGGTTAGGGGTGGTCACTCAGCCTGTGGCATCTACTAAAGCACCTGCCCTCTCTCAGCAGAGGGAAGCATTATCCAGTGTGGAAAGGAGAGATTTCTGAGGCCCATGAGAACAACGTCAGATTCCTGAGTAAGACATTCAAGTCCTCCTTCAACTTGACATGGTGTCATGCAGATACAGAATTAGCAACAAAAATGTTGTTTCCCAGAAGAAGCAGGATCACTGCCCCCTGGCTGCCTCCACAATCACCACTCGACTTCTGCAAATTGTGGTGTGACTTCCAGGCCCAAACTCCTTCCCTACCTAATTGCAGCCCGAATGGAGTTTTCACTTCTCTAAGACTGCTATGAGTCTAATACTTAACACTTCCACACCCCAAAAAACAACACTGAATTTGCAAACATGGTCTGCTTTATTCCCAGTCTATCGGCATCTCATGTGGTAAAAGTTTTTGTGCTCTGCTACCCTGAGGATGAGAGGTGAAACCTGTGTCTTTCTGCCTGGATTTAGAGAGAAGACTCTGTAAGTCTCTTCCAAATGTAAACTCTTTGCCAGCCCTGAGTGGGTAATGATTTCTCATGATTCACTCACTAGAGGGTTTGTGGGTTTAAGAGCTCAACCAGTGTCAGTCTCCCAGATCCCTTAAACCAATGACCTGCGTTATCTGTTGTAGTCTTGGGTGCATTTAGACTCGGATTAGTTTTAAGTTTGTGTTGTGAATGACAGGTTCATTGGGGGTGTTTCCTGAGGTAGAAAAGTTACTTTAAAGCTTATGGTTCTGCAAATTATAGTTTTTTTTTTTTTAAATCTTATTTAAGTTTTCCAAAGCTTACTAGATTTTCCTGAGTTCTGGGAAATGTATCTTTCTAGTGGGAAAATTTTTCCCTTACTATGCTATTGTACCTTCTTTTGTTTTTGAAGATTTGGGGGGGGGGGTGCAAATCGACATGTAAAAAAAAAAATGAAATTATTAATTCAAATAGCCAAGATTGGTATTTTTATCATACTCTCATAGAGTTCCCTCGCTGAATTAAAAAGGTCAGAAGCAGTTTCTAAACCATGGTGGAGAGCAAGGAGGAGTCAGACTAACCCTAAGAATGAAGTGTACTATTTAAACGTACTAGCTTTGATCAGGAGCCCTGGCAGCATAGCGGCTTCAATATTATCTGTTAGATAATTCACGAAACATTTATTATCCAAATCTTAACAAAACTGCAAAAATAATATGCAGATATAAAAGATGTAGAAAGGATGGATAAAGAAAGTTCCCTGTTACAGATTGGCCAACATAGATCAAAGCCAGACCATTCCAAGGACATATGAAATTTATCTTAGCAGACAGCCCTGTTTAAGCCCAAAACATAAGGTGGCATGTAAATTTTTAAAGTAAGTTTTACAAGGCAGGGAGCCGTCCCAAGCTAGATTCAGGAACAGTTCCCTTAAAAACAAGAGGCAACTTGTTTTCCGCATCTTCAGCTCTCATAAGATAAGGAATACAAACGAACGACACCATAGACTTAATGGGTTTGACAATAAGCAGGAAAAACACTGGATGAAGGTCGCAAAGTGGCATTACCAAATGCTGTCCCTGCGGCCTCTTTTATAGGAGTGACTGGTTCAAGCGCTGTAGCAGGAACTGAGCAAAAATAATAGAAGAAAACGGTGAAATGTTAACAATGTATGAAAACTCAGAACGTTCCTGGGAAGGGAATCTTACCAGGATAATAAAGTTTCTAAGAGCACAAAGCAAACACTATCAATCTCCTGAGCTGAGAGAATTGGTACCTCTCCACCCAGGTACCACTTTATCTCTCTGTTGCTCACTTTGCACTCAGACAATTGTCTGTGGAAAGTGACACAAAGATTTTCTCACTCTTTGAGGATCTGAATCTAAGTAATGTACCAAAGTAGACCTCGCCCACCTTACTGAGAACTCATCCAGCAAGAGGACACAAATCATCCAATCTGTAAGGACTTCAAGGCTCAAGTCTTTCCTATCTATTCCAACCCATGCTGATGATTTTCGAAAACCAAGGGTGGGCAAACTATGGCCCCAGGCCAAATCTGACCAATGACCTGTTTTCATACAGTTCATAAGATAAGAATGATTTTTTTCCACTTTTAAAAGTCGTAAAAAAAGAAAGAAAAAAAAGGGTGGGGGGAAGGAAAACAAGAAGTATTTGCGATAGGGACTATGGCACAGAAAGCCTAAAATATTTACTGTCTAGCCCTTTACAGAAAATGCTTGATGACCCCTGCCCTAAATCTTTACTATGACTTATATAACTTTTATAAAAAAAGTAAAAAATCAGTTGTCATCAATTCTGACTCACAGCGACCCCATGTGTTTAAGAGTCGAACTGCACATAGGTTTTCAATTGGTCTGACCTTTCAGAAGAAGGTCACCAGGTCTTTCTTCAAGGTATCTCTGGGTTGATTTGAACCATCAACTTTCGGTTACCAGCCAAGCATTTAACTGTTTGCATTTTTTTTTTATTGCCCAGAGATTTCTATAACTTTCCATAGCTACCAAGAAACAATCTCCCATTTGCACAAAAAACACCTTTCATTCAATAGCTGCTTCAGTCTACCATCACATCCAATATTTAAAGGATAAATAGAACTGAATGAGAAGTAAATTAATGAATATTTAGAGACATGATTATAATTCACAAAGTGTGGGGACTTCTGCTGCTACACAGACCTTCCCCACCGTGTTTCGCTGCCTGGTCTGGAATTGGAGCAGACGTTGACCGTGACTGGCACCTTCACTTTCCCTGGGACCCCACTGGTGTGCTGCTAGGGTTCCCTAACCAGTATCTACACAATTACCCAGTTCAGTGTGAGGTACTTCAGGACTTGGCGTGGTTTTACGTTTGTGAGGTGGACGACGAGTTCGTTGAGGCATTTTGGGAGCTGAAGGAAGAAAACTTCAGGTTAATATAGTGTTTTTGGTTCCAGAAGCTACAGATAGGACTATACTTGTTATAATTTCTTGAGTTCCAGGAAATTTTTCTTTAAAGTTTGAAACATTCGCCCCTACTTTGCTAATGTGTCTCTTCATATCATTTATATTTCTCCGAGGTGCAAAAAACCCCACAGAAACCTAAGTTGATATATCAAGGAGATTCCACGGAGTTTATTACAGGTGCTCCTAAATGAGAAAAATGTTCCAAACCCTTGATTAAGTTACGATGGTAGGGGGTTGGGGTACAGTGAGTTTCCTACTAATGATAGTGCTTAAAATAACTTAAATTTACTAGCCTTGTGTATATTTTCTGTCTTGCTCTTCACTGAAACAAGACCACATCATTACCCATGACAGCAAGCAAAAACAAAATCATGCAGATAGTAAAGATGCAGGGATTTAGATCTGCAGAAGAGCTTGGCGACGCCCTAACAGCAATTAAAACTTACTCAGTATAGATAAGGAATAGGCAGCGCCCCTCGCCCCATGATTGCATTTGAAACTCCGTAACAAAGAATGCTGATTACAAGGTATATGGGGGTGACATGCCACAAATTCAGAAACTTGACATTGCAGATATGCACACTGAACTCAGTTCATGCTTGGCTCTCTTAAAAACAAGAAGTGGTTTTAAGACTCTTCAACATTTTAAGAAGTAATGGAGTGACAACGGAGGATGACACAGAAGCCTGTGGAGCACAACAAGCTGTGGTTCTGATGGAGATGAAATGGGTTCGGAATGAGTGGGAAAAGCAGATGCTGACAAGCAGAATGTGTCATTACCTAGTGTCGTCTCTGGAGCCTCAGTTCTAAGAACAACTGGTTCAAGGATTGTGGCAGGAACTGATCACAAGTGATAAAAAAAATCAAAGAGATTTTGTGAACGCATGAAATGTCAGCAAACTCATCTTACCAGTAAAACACTGCTTTTAAGGCTGCAAAGCTAATATTTTTATTCTTAACTCGAGAGAAAGTGGATGTATTTTTTTTTTCTTTGAATACCTCCCCAAAGTACTCATTTGATTCAAAAGACAGTCTTTGGACTCTGCCGAGTAACTCGCTGATGTCAACAGTAAGATCTAGTTGGTTAATTACCTGATTCTATTTTTTTTACATAGCAACAAAGTCTCTACCATAGAAAACCTATTTAGCCAGTTTCTTAGAAAAAGACATAGTAAACAGCAACTGGCACTTTTATGGGAGCCAAAGCCAAAAAGAGCATCCACTTTAAACAGTAATAAATAATAACGGTGCAATAAACATTTCATAGGTTTTAAAGTAAACACAGTGTGTCAGATAGAGTCTGTGGTGACCCCGAATAATTTCTGCCTCCTTGTGTTCACACCTTTGTGTTATCCCTTTCCCTTGAGTATGGACAGAAGCTGTGACTTGCTTCTAACCAACAGAATAAGGTAAAGATGATGGGATGTCAATCCCTTAATTAGGTTACTGTGTGTGTATGTAAGACAGAGAGAGAGAGAGAGGGACAGAGAGAGAGATAGAGAGACAGAGGGAGGAGGTGGGAGAGTAGGAAGAAGAGGGAGGGTAAGAAGAGGTGAGAGAATGAGAGGGAGGGCAGGCGAGAGGGAAAGGATGGATTACACAAAGGCATTAACACCAGGAGGTGAGAATTACTGGGGTCACCCTAGGGTCTGTTCACCACACATGGAAATAGCCAGAAGGAAACCGAGACTCCACTCATTAAAAGACTATGTCCTGAGTGAGAACAGTGGTGTTCAAGATAATAAGATGAAGCACAACTTCTCTGTATGTGGTATCACTAGGCAGGGCAACTTCAGTTCTGTGAACAGAAAAAGCACCATCCTGTGTGGGAAGCAGGCATCACCAAAGCCCGCTGGATCAGACTTAAGCTCTGAAGCAGATGTCTCAGCCCCCTCCAACTCATCCTGCGCCCACCCAACAGGAAGCATCAGCATTTCATCTCCCCTCGGAGGTGAGCTCACCTCTATCCAGGGAGTGGGTTTCTACATACTCCCTGCTTGTCAGCCTTTGTCCCCTCACCCCTCCATTCCTTCAAATTCTGTACTGATGTCTTCCTACTTTCCCTCCCCAAATATTCACCAAGTTCTAGCATGCAGCATGTGTACCAACCAAGAAATTATTTTCCATTTGCATAAATGCTGCCCTACATTGTTTCCCACCAACATAGTGTAGAGACAGCCTTGGTTTACAACTGTAGTGAAAATGGGGAAATAAAATGTCCCTCCTCCTTCCAGTGTATTCCAGAGCTGCTAATATGGTATTGGGTATACAGACGGGACTTAATAAAAGCAGTTGACTTGAACTGATTCCGATTCTGAGCAAGATTTATCTTTAGATATGAACGGAATCAAATAGTAACAAGTGTAAATAAAATAATCGTTGATAGAGAAGGTCCCCTTGTAGGAAGCGCTACATACTCAGCTGTCTCAGCACACATCCCTTGCGACCATGTTCCCCTTGCAGACTAGTAGTTTGTACTCAGGAGATGCAGGGTCTTCCAGACATGAACATAGAACAGCTGAGTGAGTGTCTTTCCTAATTATGTGCGTAGAATTTAGGAGCCCAACTGGGGCAAACTGCTCGGATTCCTTAACCCAGAAAGTGCGTATTTACCCAGTTTGGTCTGAGGTACTTCTGGATGGAGCGTGGGTTTAGGTTTGGGAAGTAGACCAACGGTCATTTTTGTTGTTGGAGCTGAAGGAAGAAAATTCGGGATTAACATGGTGCTGTGGCTCCATAAACTGAGAATATATTTAACTACCTTGGCTCTATGTTCTTTAAAGCTTATCAGATTCTTTGACTTGAGAGAGCTTTGCTACTCTGGTATGAAATTCTTTCCTTTATTATATATTAATAGGTTTTCTTTAATAATTAAGAGTTTTCCAGATACAAAAAATTATACAAAGTTACATTTAAGAAACGAAGCTTAAGAATTATTGTTATTATTTTTAAAAGTCCCTATCGTAAATCCGGCTACAAATCACTAGGATGGTTTGAGAGCAATTAATTATATATTATTCATTTATAATTTAAAATGACTAGATTTTTGCATATTTTCCACTTAATGACTTACTAGAATAAATATACAAAATTCACTGAAACATCAACAAAACAAAACAAAAAAAAATCACATAGAAGTTGGAATAGTGAAAATAAGATGCTTAGAGAAATTCAGTGGTATCATACTTGATACTTCACTAGCAATCAAAGGATATACATAAGGGATAAATATGTGGAATCATATTTGAGCTTCAGCTCTAACAAACACTATTGTTTAGACAGAGACTCAGATTGAGATGAGACATTTTCAAGCTGGGCTAGATAGCAGACAGCTGTCTTGAATTAAGTCCATGTACATTTCCATGAAAAAGTAAGAGAGCCTTCAGAATGTTAAGATAAATACTGTAATAGTATAACAAAAGATGACATAGCCATCTATGCAGCATCTCAGATAAGTCTGACAAGGAACAGGAAAAAACACTTGCTAAAGGACATAAAATCATTACCTAAAGATGTCCCAGGAGTAACAGGCTCAAAGTCTGTACCAAGAAGTGATTAAAAAAAAAAAAATTAGGAAAGAAAAAAGTTAAACACATGATAAAAGTCATCAAATTCTTTTGAAAATGAACTTTAAAATTTTTGATTTTTGACTGTAAAACTAATGCTACACCGGTGAAGCACTGAAGTGAGCGCACGTCGACCTTTGTTCTTACAACATGGTTCTATCCTTAGTATGCCTATCTACGTAGCTAGAAGTTTTGCTTGTGTGTATAAGTTTTGCTTTATGAAAACAGTATTCTCTTGCCCATGACACTAAAGGCCATCTTATTAAATGTTAGAAACTTATGTGCTGTATAATAATATAATTATATATATAATTATTTTTAAATATATGTAATTTTTAAAGCTTAAACTGTAACTAACTTTTAGAACCAGTATGTCCTGTTTCACGTAATTGTATTTGGGTGATTAGGCTCATTGAAACACTTGAAGCTGGTTCTTTCAGAAAACAATTGAAGATGAATGAATTTGTCCTGCTTCTGAGACTCCAGAGGTCTTGGAATCTTGACTCACTGATCCTGTGATTGTCTCAGCAAGATTCCTATTTTTCTATTCTTTACAATGTTTGAGCACATATGGCTTTTTTATATGTGTATTCTGACATAATCGTCAATCAGTCATTTTTGTTCAGAGTTTCTAATGAAATCACATATAAGTACCCTGACAATCCTAATTAATCAGAGCACTGATTTATCCAGTAACGGTGTACTGCCCAACTTAAAACTGTTTCTTAAACCTGCACAGCAATCTGTTGATTGTGTTCTGAGTTGTTTATCTTTGACGCTTGTTTTTATGTTGTCTGATAGTACAATAGAAAACCCTACTTAGTAAGATCTTCAGGCATCTCTCCAATAACAAGGTGTTTAATGGTTATGAGAAAATAATGCCAAAGTGTAGTTCGTAACAGTACTGACTAGAAAACAAAGCCCTACATTGTGTAGGTCATGGTGGATACAATTATTGATACAGTAATGGATAAGCAAAGTAGACAGTGCTCTTTTTTTTGCTGAGAGTACACTTTGGAAAAAGACCAAGACCTCTGTCCAAACAAAGGCATACAAAAGAGCACAATAGGAAGCGTCCTTCAGTCCACGGAACATGTTACTGCATTTCTCTGTTTCCGGGACAGAAAAGCCCTGACCCCGGACGTAGCCACTTGGCTCAAATCCAATCATTGAAGCCAGGCCTTCAGGTCCTCCTACGGACCCATCCAAAAGTAGCTTTGCTGATCGGCAGTTTGAACACCAGCCAAGCGGACGGTGCCTTTCTCTCACTCGAGTTGCACTTACAATTCCTGTCTTTCCGCTGTCACCCACGCCTGTGGCATCTTCTTGCCTCGGTTTATGCTATCTGTGTTCATCCCACTGATAAATCTACCAGGTCCACAGCACACTTACAAGTCCATGGATCTTTTGCTTCTCTAAGAATTAACTACGTGACTAATAGTTGGTACTAACACCAAACCTATTGCAGTCGAGTCAGTTTTGACTCATCCCAACCCTGTAGGACAGAGCAGAGCTGCTTCAATGGCTCCTAAGGCTGTAAACCCTCAGGAAAGCAGACTGCCATATCTTTCTGCCCTCAGAGCAGCTGGTGGGTTTGAACCACCAACCTTTCCTTAGCAGTCAGGTGCTTTAACCACCATGCCACCAGGGCTCCTTTCTAACAGTTGGTAACACCCAATAAATATGTTGCTTTTGCCAACAATCCTTTATTTCTATTTACGAACAGCTTTATGCAAGAGTAGCCTCCTTCCTCAACCAACCTAAGTCATTTATAATTTCAAGAATATTCTTTACAATATTCTATTAATATTCTAAAATATTAAGTGCCAATATGGCACTTAGTAAATGTGTGCCTAGTTGAACTGAATATGATAGCTAGATATTCAACTAGATAATTTTTTGATGAGCCAGAATCTAAAAGAAAAATTGAATGGTCAGGGAAGCAAATAAAATACAGAGGTCTAAGGTCCTCATGTAGGTAACATGAAGTCGAGTCCACATGGGCATCATCACAGCACCGAGGTGGTGCGGCTGTGTCCCCATTTTGGACTTTCACCTTTAAGAGGCAGAGGAGTTATCAGGTGAAGTTAAATTGTCACCTCAGCATCGCATCCAGTGGGGTACCACAGAGACCAGAAACCACATATTTACCTGGTTTGGTCTGAGATGCCACTGGGCTCCATGTGGTTTTAGGTTTAGGACGTGGGCGGCGTTTTCGCGTTCGTTGTGTTGTTTTTGGAACTGAAGAAAGAAAACTGGTTATTGTAGTCTTACGGCTCCAGAAACTAAAGAAAGGATGACACAGGGCTCTAGGTTTTCTAAAACTTTGCTAGATTTTCTTGAGTTTTGAAAAAATTATATCCTGGTTTGGAATTTTTTTTTTGTCATCTGTACGCTTTTTTTTTTTTTTTTGGTCTAGTGACTGTTGTTTTGAGAAGACAGAATATATAACATTATTTTAATAATCCAAAAAGTTAATGATCAGTTGCTGATATCAGGTTTTCAAAGAAGGCCATGACCCAAGGGAAGTGACAAGTGCAGTGTGCCCACAGGGCATCAGAGAAGGACCCAGGCTCACCTGCTGTTGGGAGATTGTGCTTAGAAATTTACCTGGCTTAGGCATACATCGCATTAACTACTAGTAGAATATGCACATTTGGTTTCTTAGAAATATTAGTAGACAATAAAAATGCCCTGCACATCTTAAAACAACAGAGGGCTAAATGCCCAAAAGACCAAAACCAAACCCAGAGCCATCGAGTTGATCCCGACTCACAGTGACCCTATAGGACAGAGTAGAACTGCCCCACAGAGTTTCCAAGAAGCACGTGGCAGATTCGAACAGCCAACCCTTTGGTTAGCAGACGTAGCACTTAACCACTATGCCACCACCGGTTCCTGGCTAAATGACCAGAGAACCATAACTGATACTGATGGGGCAGACACTCCCAGTTGTATTGAGATTTGGCTTTAACACAGAATATTGTTTGAGCCGAATCACATGCTGCTATAAAACATTAATACAATTAGATTGTATGGGAGATCAATGTCCTGCCTTAGCTACAGTCCAGGACCAAATAACTTGTTTTAAGCATCTTCAATACCTTCAAGATTAAGAATATAGTTGAGTGAGAAGAGAGGATGATGAGAAAATCGTATGAAAGAAAAACCTTGGACCAAGATGGTGATGGAACAGACAGGACAATGAGCAGAAAAAGTACTTCTTAAAGATAAGCCATTACCTAATGTGGTTGCCGGAGCCTCGGTTCTCAGAGTGACATGTTCAATGCCTGTAGCAGGAACTGACCAAAAGCAATACGGTGAACAACAAAGATTTTAAAAATACAGGAAAAGTAATAAAAGTATCTTGAAAATAGATCTTCTTAACCCTGTAGTCTTTAGAAGGCATTTCTGAATTCCTGGGAAATAGGTACTTATTCTCTAAATATTTGGTCATACTCTGGTATCCATTTATTTCACAAAATAGCCTTAAGCTTTTCTTTTTCCTACACGTCCCTATAAGGCCAATGAAAAAAAAATTTCTGTGTTTGATTATCTGGCTCTAACCATACTGGAAACTTAAAAAATTCTTTTAATTGCCTGATACATAATTTCAAATTACTCTGAAAATGTATTGGTATTTGAAAGGTTTTAAACACCATTATTTATTTTGAGGGATGGTAGCAGTGAGGAGGGTTAGAACAGTATTTTTAATCCATCTATTTGGCTGAGAATTTGTGACAGTTACAGAAATATAAACTTCATAAAAAAATATAATATTGTTTACTACTATCTCTCCTCATTTACTAATTTATTTCAAACTGCAAACTAGCAGATAATTATTCACATAAGAAACAGAGGAGATTAAGAAAAAAATCTGAAAGATAAATTATTCAACATTTAGTCTGGGTAAATAGAATTTCTGTAATTCTATAAATTAAGAAATTATGGAATTATTCATAGACATTAAATTAAGAGCTACAACTCCTTGATTTTAAATTAGTGTCTCCATTTATTTTTCATTAAATCCAGATTAACTGTAATATTAAGACAACATGTCATCACCAAACTCTTTAAGCATTTAAAAGGAGATTGACTTTCCCTGGTTGTACAATACATCACAAGGTGAAGCTGGTTTAAATCGCATCTCAGAGCGTCTTCTGAACTGTTAGAAAACTGTAAACAGAACAGTTTGATGAATCCAGGGCAGTAAGGATGAAACCAATATGTATAGCTGATTGCCTTCAAACAAAAAAAGGAAAACCCTATTTTGTTTGGAATTCAGCATCACAAGACGATTTTGTCAACAGAAAGGCCCAGAAAGGACTTTCGTGAGGAACAGACATGCAAGCACAGGCTCCAACTAGCTTTCTCATTGCTTCCCTCCCATATCTACAAATTATGCATCCATAAAAGGAGAGATCTCAACATTTCCTGGATGGAAAGATAGACACAGCTGGTGACTCTTGACAGCATCGAGTGTCACAAGTGATCAGAATGTCTCTCGAGGCAATTAGAGAAAGAAACACAACATGCAGGGTCGGAAGCTGAGCAGCAGATGTAAGAATGCCTGACTGACTGGTTGCTAACATGGGCCCTGCTGACAAGACAGTAAAACCTGCGGAAGCTGGAGCCTGCGTAAGGAGGAAACTCATCAGAGAAGGAAAACGCAAATATTTTCCATTATAAAACGAGCGATAGAAAAGTGGTAAGACAGCACCCTGTCAAAGGCAGTAATCTTTAAGAGGCCCAGAAAAACAAGGCAGCTCCACTGAATTCCAGCTCTCACAGGTTTCACTGTAGTAAACGATTTTGGGGGAATAAATGAAAAAAATGACGAACTGTAATTGTGCACACAAGATAATGTGAGATGATGACAAAAGAGATGAGAAAAGCCAGCTCAGAGACACACAGCCAAGAAAGACCATGGCACCAATGGTTACTGAAAGGGCTTTAGTCTCAAAGGCACCAGGCTCAAAGACTGTATCATAAAAAATAAACAGATATAAGTAACGGGAGTAAGGAAGTCTAAGCTTTTAGGTACTTATTGATCCTTAATTCAGAGGATGTAGAAATGGTTTGATCTAAATTGAGAAAATTCCAACTGCAAAGCTGTTGAATTTTCAAAACTGCTGTTAAGTGTCTTTTTATTTGGCAGGGAAGCACTTAGTCAGTAGTTACTGTTTAAAATGCAATAGAGTATATTAGAGGAAGCCAATCAGGTCTTTTTTCAGTTTTGCCTAGTTGTGGTTACTAAGCCACTTTCAGAAATGTTCTAGATACAGAAAAAAACAGGTTTCTATTCACTATAAATCCAAGTGTAGGAAACAAGAGCTGAACATGCTTTAAGAGCATGGGGAATCTGCCTGACTATCAGATATGAAGTATACTTATTTTTCCAGACATCGGTTTGTCCATTTAGAACTTAAAACAACAATGTGGCTACTTTTAAAAGATACTGAGTAAAATCATACCATGTGGGTTTTTATACTTTACATAATATGAAAGGTGATAAATATTTTTTAGCAACATTTCCAAAGAAGAGAACTTCTTAAACCAAAGTACTGGGAATTGTGTTTACCGGATTTAGTTGGTGGCATACGTGGCTTTGCTGTGGTTTTTGAGTTTAGAAAGTAAGTGCTTTGGTGGCTTGCAATCCAAAAATAAAAGGCCGTTATTGTTGTGCCATAGCAGAACTGTGAATGTAAAGATTAAAGATTCTTACACACTGCTTCCCTATTTTATAAATCGGAGCATTGAAAGCAGTGATTACCAGGCTGGATTTGAGGTGCGTCCAGTTTACATGGTTTTAGGTCTTTTGGATGGTTTTGATGCTAAAATAAAAAGGTATGAAAGGTTGGCAAATGGTTACGGCTATGACCACCAAAATGAAGGACGTATATGCTTGAGCTAAGAAACTATATAAATTTAACGACTATATAACAAAATTAACACCTGGGGTGGAGAGGTGTAAGACATGTCCATTTTAACTGCACACTTGTAGTTAAACGTTAGTTTAAAACTTTAGTTTTCTCTAAAGGAAAAATCTTCAGAAAACGATCAAAATGTATCTTTGAGCAAAAGTAATGCGACATGCCATAAGGCCTTTTTTTTCTATACAGATGATCTCAAAACTGATAAAGTACAAAAATTCTATTTCTTTGGTTCATAGGCTTTCTTCAGTACAAAAATGGTGAGACGAAATTTAAAACTTGCTTAGAATGGAGGCTTGGAAAATTTAAACATAAATATTAAAAAACACATGGCTACTGTTTGCTGGAGGTTTCCAGTGTAAAACAGTGACAGATTTATTGTGAATGCTAAGAAAATATAATGAAATCATTGCGATTAAACGGTATTAGTACTAATAGCAATAAAACTAGTTTGCAACTTTCAATGTTCCTAAGTTACAAATACCATGACTAGTTTTGTCTTGGAGCTTGAACAAGAACAGTGTTTGTGCCTCTAAATATCCAAACATACTCAAAAAAACATTCTTCAAGGAAACACAGAAGCTGAAGAACCCGTTATTTCATGCATCTTTTTAAAAGGGAGGAAGCCTCACAAGTTGAATGAGTTGAAGCAATGAAATGACAGTCACAGTGGACGAGAATAGAATGTTGCCCTTTGTTCAGTCCAGGATGAGCACACAAGTCTGTCTGAGAAGGAAAGAGTAGGTGGCTTTCTCAACACAAGGACACATGGGATGGGAGGACACAGGGTGAGCGGGGAACCAGGAAGTTGTGTCCAAGATCACAGCCGTTGCCTAAATGAGCTAAGCAGGATTCTTCCAAAAAAGCTCTAGTATTTTCAGGCTTTTTGGACCCAGACAACAAATGTGAGGGTAAGCATGAATGAGGTAGTGATAACGTGGACAAACCGCAGTCATGCCTGAGGTGAAGAATGGGAAAAGCAAGAGTGACAAACCGTGAAAGCAGTTGGAGGGGGTAGAATTACCGACTGTGGGCACCAAGAGCTCCGGTTTTATGGTAGCAGGTTCCAGAGCTATAACAGCAAAAAACAAAAAGCACCGATTACACCAAGCAGCAGCATCATCAGGAAGGAAATATCACCCCTCAAGCTAGGACGCTTCACCTAAACTGCGCTTCCTCTGACTGTGGTTTTCCCTTTTATTTTTCCCATTTGCTGCCCTCTTCCTTGTTGCTTTCCGAAACCTTATCTGCCATGAATATGTATAACGTGTAGAATCGAGCCTGGGTGGCACAGTGGTTAAGAGCTTGCCTGTTAACCAAAAGGCTGGCAGTTTGAATCCACCAGCTGCTGCCTGGAAACCCTGTGGGGCAGTTCTGCTCTGTCCTATAGGGTTGCTATGAGTAGGAATTGACTTGACCGCAAAGGGTTTTTTTTTTTTTTTCATTTTAATAACTTGTTGAGTGGGTCAGTTTACTGCTGTGTATACCTGATAACTACAGATATGAACATAGAAGATTAGTGAACCAAACCGAAGCCAAACCAGCTGCTGGGGAGTCAATCCCAACTCAAGACGACCCCACATGTGCAGAGCAGAACTGTTCCCCAGCGCTTTCACGGCTGTGACCTCTCGAAAGCAGATCACCAGGCCTTTCTTCTGAGGTGTCTCTAGGTGGATTCAATCTACCCACCTTTTGGTTAGTACTCGAGTGTTAACTGTTTGTGCCACCCAGGGACTCAGAAAATGAGTACAGATGCTCAAATATAGAAATGAAATAGTTTGATTCCTACAGCCCAGTCTCCGAAGTCAGAAGCTCCTGTATTTGGCTTTCTGTGTCAACGGGAACCCTGAACACCACATTTACCAGGTTTGGACTTGGGCACTTCTGGACTACGTGTCGCCTTAGGGTGGAGACGGTGACCTGGTGGTTTTCTTTTTTTGGGAGCTGAAGAAAGAAAATGAGCCAGTTATTACAGCGGTGGTGGCTCTGCGAACGGACGATACCATGTACGTCTCGAAAGCACACGTAAGCCCTTCTATTTATCGTGGTTACACAGCTTTCTGCTTTGCAACTTTCTGTCATTATTCACCCAGTTAAATGAGGTCTTGAAAAATTATTTTGAGTTTACCATTGGTAAACAATTATCGTCCAAGAGATCCTTCAATTTTTCCATTTTAAAATGGAAAACCTCAAAACCTCATACAGCTTAAAGAATCCAGTCACATAAACATATTGCAGGTGTGTGTTCAACAGGAGCCTTAAAAACGTTCCTTTTAAGAAGTCACTGGAGAGGAAAATCAAAATTTTATTTGGCCTCAGATTCAAAATGGCCAGGTTTTTCACTTAGCGTTAAAGAAACCCACAAACCAACAATACATGTAACAAAGTTCTGAATCCAGGATTTCAAGGGAGGTGTTTTTTTTTTTATGAAACAAAGGTTATAAGAAGACAGGATTTAAAATTTTTCTTTCGAAATAAGAACAGTGAACACGCACACACAAAATGGCTATTAATATATTAATCCATTAAAGTCAGCCTGGCATTGAAAGCTCCCATTTGGATGAAAAATTTGGTAAATGAGAGACTTCTAGATAGAAGAACTCTGCCCCAAAATTCAAGGCAGTGAGTGGACTACCTTGAAAGATGCCAAGTAGAGGCTGGATGATCCTTGGACCAGGAGATAGTGGGGAGAATTCTGCTTGTGAGTGGGATTTCGTTTTCTAGATATTCTCTTTAACATACTTTTCTCTAACTTGAAGACAACAGAAACAAAGGTCACCCATTCAATGACTGCTTTACCTAATGCTGTTGTTGAAGGTTTGGTTCCCAGTGTTCCAGGTCCCAAGCCTGCATGAAGCATCATCAAGAAGGATTCAAACCCAAAGGAAGAAATTAAGAAATCTACTCAAATATGGAAAATGCTTCATTTTTTTTTTTTAATTACTAGGTTGCACCAATATAAATGGTGGAACGTTTACCCACTTAAGAAATGTCACATAAGAAACAAATTTCTGTTTTTAGACAAAATGAGCAAAAATGTTGCCAGTCTATTAAGTTTGGAAAGAGAGATGGAAAAACAAAGGCACAATTCTCGTGTGGAAGATGGGAAGGTAACGAAGTAACCAGCAGTTCATGTTATGAAGGAAAATACGGGTAACTGGCAAGGATGGCACCACTCAGAACACATTTTTTGTTTTCTTGAAGAAAAAGAAGCTCTAAAGACTGGGGTTGGTTTTTCCTTTTCTCTCTCTCTGATTGGGTTTCCTGGTGACACATTGGGTTATATTAGATCTGGAAAGACCACTGTGTTTTCCAAGAAAATCTGCAGATGTTAGAGCTTCGAAAGGAAGAAAAACATCTCCCAAAGTGAAAGCACAAATCTGTCCCAGGGAAGCCCTGGTCTTCCACTGGGAATAACCAAGTTAGAACAAGCTCAGGCCATACTCCTCAAATATCAGGCAGGACAGTAAAGAACATGTCAAACCAAAAATCACGTTTGAAGGCCAAGAGGAACATGGCTTTGCAGGCTGTCTCAGAGCCCCTGCTCAGTCAAGCAGAGGCAGAGAGTGTGCCTTCTGCAAACAGGCTGGGAAAAAGGTATGAAGGACAACTGCGAAACATTAAAAATAGTAACAGTAAGCCGAAGCTAAGGACAAGGTAGAACATTTCCAGTCAACGTTGAGTTGATCCCAGGTACATCAGAGTAGAACTGTGCTCCATAGGGTTTTTGATGGCTGATTTTTTGGGAGCAGATTGCCAGGATTTTCTTCTGAGGCACTCTTAAGTAGACTCAAACTTCTAGCCTTAAGGTTAGCAGCCAAACACGTTCACCATTTGCACTACCCAGGAACCCCTAACTTGAACACAGAGAATGCTAAAGAAAGATAATTTTTTTTTTCACCTGCTAAAGGAAACTATTACCTATTGTTGACTGCGATGGTGATGGAGTCTGAGGTTCCGGGGCTGCAAGAAAAGCAAGCAGTATCAAAGGCAATGCTGAACAGCACCATCTAAGCTAGAAATTAAACTTCCTTTATCATAGAGAATGTTCTCTCACTGGTGAGCAATCGTGTTCTACTGGCTTATGACCATGAAGCTCAATCACCTCACATTCTCTCTCACAATAATAAACTTAGAAAATTCTGGTTTTTGTTTTTGATTTTCAACTATTTCCCCCACTACTTAATATTCTGGAGACTGCCCCCAGTGACTGAGTAAATACTAGCTTAAAGGGTTTATGGATTGTGTCCCCCCAAAATGTGTGTTATAAATCTTAACCTCTATGCCTGTGGTTATAATCCCATTTGGGAATGGGTTGTTTTTGTTATATTAATGAGGCAGGATTAGTGTAGGGTGTATCTTGAGTCAATCTCTTTTGAGATATAAAAGGGATTAAACAAGCAAGCTAGGAAGCAGAGAAAGGGAAAGAGATACCAAGCCATGTGAAGATCACCCAGGAGCAGAAGCTAAAAGAGACAAGGACCTTGCTCCAGAGTTGACAGAGAGAGGAAGCCTCCCCCTAGAGCCAGCACACTGAATTTGGACTTCAAGCCTCCAAAACTGTGAGAAAATAAATTTCTGTTTGTTAAAGGCACACACTTGGGGTGTTTCTGTTATGGCAGCACTAGGTAACTAAGACAAAGGGAGTGCAGGTGGTCTTTCTGAGGCTGTTCTAAGTGTCCTGTCACCTGTCATTTTGTTTTCCATCCAGCAGGTAAGTCGGGTTCATCCAAGGACATGGAAGACACAGAGACCCAAGTTTCTGTGCTGTTAGCTTTGAATGGTCTTCAGCCTGGTTGGACCTAATGTTCTTTTATAAAAGATAGGAATTGAACTTATGGTCCAAAGGGGCCATGAGTGTTCATATGGTCTTCATCATATTTCCTAGCAGCTATTGCTGGTAAACGAATTTACATGTGAAATCGCTTAGTTAAACTTTGCTTAGTTAGATAGGAGTTAAAAAAAAAAAAAAGTCTTGAATTTCATGAAATGCGGAATAAGTTGAATAACTGAATATTATTTAATATTCTGGTGGAGAGCAAGCCTCCAACATTCATCGAAACTGGCAGTAGGTCCATCATGCTTCATGCTGAATGCGATTTGGCTACGGTGTCTGTTTGGGCTTTTTTAAAGAGAGTATCAAATAGGCAGCTTATTATTCTACAGAACAAAAAAGGATTATTTTCTTTAGAGGAGAAGCAAAAAAAAAAAAAAAAAAAAAAAGAGCTCTGCTTTTTAAAGAAAAGAAAAAGTAAAGATTCCATTTATGACTATTCTGTCTTATAGAGAGAAATTAATATGGAGCTAACTGACCATCTTAAAATTTAAATTATTTTGCTACCTATACATTCATGATATGACATTTTCCAGGAGTTATCTCTGGCATTTCTGGGCTAAGGGATACAGAGGGTTTGGGGGAAGCAAGTAAGGACTCTCTAGCAACTGAAAAAGAAAACACAACAAAAACAACGAAAAAAATGCAGAGAGAGAATTTTCATATATTCTAAAATCAGTGCATAATAGCATAAGGTACCAATTAAAGGCAGCAGCATGCACTAGCATGTCTGTGGCAAAAAATCTTTGTGTAAGAATAAAGAAGAATAAAAATTAGGTGTGAGAGGGCAAAATGAAACAGTAGTGATTAAAAAAGATAGAGCTTGTCCAGAAATAGATTATAATAGGGGAGTGGTGAAGCTGTAGTGATGTATCGGATTGAAGTATACATGAAAAACCCACATTGACTCATAGTGACCCCACAGGACAGAGAAGAACTGCCCCGTAGGGATTCTGAGGCAGTAATGTTTATGGAAGCAGGCTACCGCATCCTTCTCCTGTAGGGCAGCTGGTGGGTTAGGACAGCTGAGTGCTTAACCACTGTGCCACCAGGGATTCTGTATGTATATACGAGTCTGTGTGTGTTTGGGCGAGAGAGAGAGAGAGAGAGAATGAGATTGCACACAAGCACACTAGTAAGCATACTCTTGGTGTCTCAGGTTCTGTATGATAAAGGGAAAATAAACCTTAATACATACAAGTATAATAAGTCTCAAGAAGGTAGCCTCATCTGAGAATAGCAAACAGCAAAAAAGTCTTTTGATACTTTAAGTTTATAATTCATGTTTTAATTTCCAAGAAGTTGCCTTCTGAAAGTGTGAAAAAGTAGATTTGTTATACACATGGATTTTTAGCCTTCACAAAGATTGAAGAATGCTGGTTTTGTATGTACAGTAAATCCAGTGAAAGCTAGAACCTGTATAAGGTGGAAGTCTGTCAGAGGAGGAAAACTTCAGTATCTTCCACTAAAACAAATGATGGAAAAATGATAAGACTACACCCTGTCAAAGGTGTAAAATTTGCGGGAACCCAAAAAACAAGGCAGTTCTGTTGAGCTCCAGCTCTCACAGGCTTTACCGGATAAAAGAAAAATATAAATTTTTTAGTTTCTGACTAAGACTGAGACCAAATAAGGACAGAACCCCATCAATTAAGCTTCAAATTCAGCTACATCTAAAAAAATGCTAAAGCTAATCAATGTTAGTACTAAAAACAAATACATCTTCTGATAAGACTTCCTCTATCTGACAGCCTTAAGGTGTTAAGGATAAAGGTATAAAACCCCATCAGGAATGTGAGTGGCAAGCAAATGACTAACCACTCACCTCAGCACAAAACAAAGAAAAATACAAGCTGCTAGTGGCTTCATGGTTAGTTATGAGCACAATTCCCAACTGTGCCCACCACATAAGAAAACTGTGTGAAACAAAGATTTGTAATTGGAGGCTCCCTCCTTTTTTTCAGTCCTTTAAAGCCTGGAGACCTGAATGCCATCACAACCTTAAAAGTTAAACCATAAAGGAATCAATTCTTATTGGGTGAGGTAAAAATGTTGGGATGTGGCAAGTGGCTGTGGCTTTTGAGAAATGCACTGGAATCTCCTTATAAAACAAACCCAAACCAAAATGGATTTTTACTCATTAGATTAACCACAAAGGAAAACCAAAGGAGCAGCAGCCCACGTGGAAAGTGAAAGAGAGAAACAGGAGAGGGCGAGAAGGGCTAGGAAAGGCAGTGAATCATTCCAATTGCTAGTTTATTTGCTCTTTTGAACCTCGGCTAGGAACGGAAATCTTCGACAGACCTGTAAAGACGGTCTGTCCTAAAAAACAGCTAAAACCAAAGCGGTGGTTTGCAGGGATTCAGTGGGTCATTCAAGGTCAACAGGAATTGGTGTAGGTTTGGGTGCAGATTCTGAGGTGGCTATACTTGCTGTTAGGGGGAAAAGTGGGCATATTTTTAGGTGACTAGAAAGTAGAAATCAAAAGAATATAAACTCTTCGTCTTCCAAAGAATTCACCTTTGAAAAGGAAATGTCAGTTCAGCAGGCTCTTTGCTGAAACGCCTTAGAGTGGCAAGAAGACGTCCTTCCACCCTTATTTGTATGACGATGAAATTTTCTCTGTGAAGTATTTTCTTAAAACCTCCAAAGTTAATAATACACCTTATGATGTATAAACTGTATCAGAAGTTTGGGGGAAAATTTTGATGTCTTTCAATTTTATTTTGTAATAACAGAAATAATTATACAGGAGAAATGGTCAACTGAATGACCGAAATATCCAGTCATTTCTTGACCTGCTTGGTAATAGTAGCTTTGTATTCAAAACACAGCATCAACAAATAGTTACTACCAGTACCAGTCATTATTGAGTCAATTCCAGCTCATGGTGTTCCATGTGTGTTAGCATAGAACTGTGCTCCAAAGGATTTTTAATGGGTAATATTTCAGAAATAGGTGGCCAGGTCTTTTTTTTCTGAGGCACCAATGGGTGGACTTAAACCTTCAACCTTTAAGTTAGCAGTTGAGCACGTTAACTCTTTGGACAACTCAGGGCCTCCTTTTGTACTAGTTACTAAAACCCTACCTGAAATCCCTCTAAGCATACTTTTTAAATCAATGTACAGGAAACCCCTCTCTTATGTAGCCAACTGTCAGAGCTCTTTAACTGCGAGGGCTCTTCAGTTTTATGAGATACTCTGCCTTCCCTGAAAAACTTCTCTGAGTAGGAGTTCTCATTCCCTTTCTCTGAATGGGAGACCTCACCCATGGTCACAGTGTCAACCACACTCCCTAATTTCTTCCAGTCTGACACCACAACTGGAAATATCACTGCCTTTTCCAAAGGAATCATGAGAGTTCTTTTTCTGAGCAGTTAGTTTTCTTCCGTACCCATTTCACTGCAAAAACAAATCATGCCCAACTAAGCAAAAATCTCTTGCTTTAATAGTCCAACAAGGAAACATGCCATTAATGGAAATGCAAGTTCAAAATTTAGATGACCATGACAATGTACTTTGTGGCAAAGGTCCCTGTAGCCAAACTTATTTTACAAGTCAATGTTTAAGACAAAAGACCAACAGAAAACATAACAATTTACTCCTTCAGTCTGCCCTGCAGTCTTTATGCAGGTAATCGTCACTGTGTTAAATTATACATAAGGAAATAATCCCTTCCTGCAAAGAGCCTCCTTTTTTTTTTTTTTTTTTTCTTTAGCAAAAGACCATTAATAGCTCCTGAGAGGTAAAACAGAAATCAGCATTTAAAAACCAGTCTCAATTTAGAAAGAAGGCTTGGCACATCAGGAAATTACAACCCTTTGTAGTCTTGCAGCTTGAGAATCGAGAGGCCCCCAAACAAGGCTGAGCTCTTTGGGGGATGGAAACACTTCTCCACTTCCCAGCTGCAAGGCTATTGTGCAGCGTGACCAGAATTCCAGTCAGCTTTGGTATTGGAAACTATTCTGTAGTGTGTCCTAGACAAGGGAGTCGTCAATCAGTCACATCATTACATTTCTATGTCTTCTCTGTGATGGTCACAAAGCTAACGATATACCACGCAGCCCAGAGCAACACTGTGATGATATAAGAGGGGCTGGCTAGGATGAGATCATTTCATTGCATTTTTGCACTTTCCACGGAAAAATGTATCAAATAGCAAAACAGAAATCAGAAGCTCTTGCTCCAGAGATGTATGACACAATTTTCAATGCTAGTTTTGGAATAATAAAGAAAAAAAAAAAAGTTTAGGGTAATTACCAGCTTTGGTGTGTGTCACTTCTGAGCTGAGGGAGAGTTTAGGTTTCAAAGAAAGGAATTGTGTTTTACTGGGAGCTGGAAAAATAAAGAAACAAAGTAATCAACAAATAACACTTAGGTATTTTAGTATCTTAAACCACAAAAGGAAAACCTAAAAAACAAACTATATATGTTAAGTATAATCAACCCAACATTTTGGAAAATTTGGGAAATACTCCATTAAAGACAATTTCATGGTCCATTCACAAAGAAGA
This sequence comes from Elephas maximus indicus, assembly GCF_024166365.1. NCBI lineage: Eukaryota > Metazoa > Chordata > Mammalia > Proboscidea > Elephantidae > Elephas > Elephas maximus. The sequence continues at coordinate 71,680,637 of NC_064836.1, forward strand.
ATCTACTAGAAAGGTAAATACAGTGATAAATTTCCACGTGGTTTAAAAAAAATCTCAAGGGTATATTTAACCTTGGAGAAGAAAAACATAGATATAGCACTGCAATTAAATAATCACTATAATTACATAACGAGAGTGATTTTTGATCCACGATTAAAAAAAAAAAAATCAGCCTAACTAATTTTCACCCTTACTTTATATTTCTCAGCAACGTCAGTCTTTAAGGACCACAAAAAAACATGTTTTAAAATTTATATTCACTGATAAGCATAGTGCTATGATGTGAAGCATAAAAAAATTCTATTAACACCATAATAGAAAATCCTTTTTCCAAATGAAGCCTGAAGTTGAACTTGAGGCCCTCACTCAAAAAATAGAGAGCAACACACAAGACTCAGCCTCAACTTCAATAACTGGATAGAAGACAAGGAAGAAGCAATGGCCCAACAGCTTTCTAAGGCACAAGAGAATGTATAAATGCTGAGCTCTGGTCTCCTGGTTATAGGGCCAGGTATTCGCAGCCTAGGTATTCATGCAGACACTGCATTGTACGAGATGTTCAGTATTGTTCAAAAGAGCCATTTAGAATAGCTATAGAGACGTTCCATAGCGGCTGGGCGACCGATTTTCTACGGTGAAATAAAGTAATACAACATCTAAGGACATATCATTACCCAGTGTTGTTTGTGTAGGTTCAGTGATTTTAGAAATTTTAGATGTAATTTTTCCAGGCCTTGTTCTTTCTGGTGATGGAAAGAAAAAAAAAAAAAAAAAGTTAAGACCCTAGAGACAATAAAGAGTTTTCCTCCAAAGAGGAACTGAATGAGCCTTTTAAAATCCTGCAATATTTAATAGTCAGTGTTTACAAAGTATCTAGAGAGAGAAAGCTTTGTGAAAGAATTTTTAAACTCAGTTGTAACAATACAGAGCATAGACAATTTTATTTATAATACGATGCCATAAGCAAAACCCAGTTTGTTTAGCGTGATTCTGAGAATACTATTTGACAGTGAAGAATATGACCTCCAGGTTGATAAGCTACCTCTACCATCCAAACTCAGTGCTGTGGTATATACAATTCCCCTGCCTTCTCCTCTATTTAAATCCTAAGGACCTTGAGGGACCTGCATCTGCAACTCTTTCTTTAAGCTTCCACACAAGTATTATAATCTCGCAACACCCACTGCCATAGAGTCGATTCCGACTCATAGCGACCCTACAGGACAGGGTAGAACTGCCCATAGAGTTTCCAAGGGGTGGCTGGTGGATTTGAACTGCCAACCTTTTGGTTAGCAGCCAAGCTCTTAGCCACTGCACCACCAGGGCTCCCGTAATCTCACAAGTAGGTTATATATTATGGTGCTCCCTGATTGTTTGATACATCTTATCACCTTAGGGTCAGAGCACTTTGAAAACAGGAGTCACATCCTTTCCATCTCACCGTTGTCCTAATCCCAGGCAAAGCTATAAACGTAAGGGGCACCAAAACCCAGAACTGTCAGCCTAATAAACACTTAAAAATAGATGCATACCAGGAAAATGAGTTACACTATGTAGCTCACTCTATAATTCCTTGTGTCTAGGTTTATACCAAAATTTATATGCAAGAACATCACATGAATAATTTTTGATAAAATCTTACCAGAAAATTATGATTTTTGTTATTGCATTGTCCCTTATTCATCTTTCGTTAATTTCAAATTTTGTAAAGAAACCAACCTATGGCAGGGAGATGGACATTTTCTATTCGGACTTAAATATCCTGAGAGGTTAAAGAGATACTTATTTACCAGTTTTGGTTCTTGACTGTTTGGGCTTGTGGCGTCGTTTAGGTGTAGAAGGAATAGATGTAGTTGGCTGCGGAGCTGCTGAAAAAAGAAGAATCAGTGTAGCTTTGATAAGCGGTATTTCCTGGGCTCAAACAGTTTGTACCCGTAAACTTCCTGAGTGTAAACATGGTTTATATTTCTTTGGATCCCCAGAGTGCCCATACCATCCTTTAGACACATTAGGTGCTCAATAAAAAAGTGTTGATTGAGCCAAAATAAGCTTAATTTCCATATGAAGATGAAAGGCACATTGTTCAATTAAATGTTCTAGGAAGTGGGCATCCTTGAGGCATTTCAGAACCCATGGGACAGTTAAGAACTCAAAGAATGATTTATTGGGCAGCAGAGAAGTACAAATAAGCTATTCAGGATTTAGAGAACTTCTTTAATTCTGTAGCTCATTACTATCCACACCTTGAGTTAATAAACTTTATTATTCCAATAATTTTCTATTACAAAATGTAGGTTTTGTTATCTCTCTTTTACCCATTTTCATCATGTGAAACATTACAGAGTATACTTGGTACTCTTTATGCTACAAATACTTTGGGGGAAATACTCTGCCAAAGAGGTATCTAAATATGGTAAATAGAAAGGACTATATTTTAAAATAATTATCATCTATAATTCTGCTGGTATTTTCCAGTTGGAAGAAGTTCTAGCTGGAGGGACTAAACAAGGGAAATAATTCTTTGAAATATAGAGACAGTAGAATTAAGGAAATTCTTTGAGAATTATCACAAGGCTAAGTATGATACATAACCCAGATCTTTAAAAAATGTCATGGTAGAGAATGAAGGGAAATGTTTAGTAATGAAAATATTCTCAAAAGGCCAAGTCGACTGATTTTTTTTTTTCTCTCCCACTTTATTATTTCAAAGCATACAGCTGCACAAATGTCATTAGTTACCAGGTGTTGTAGGTTGTATTTCAGGAATGGTTAAGATTTCCAGTTTTTGAGGAACAAATGATGTGTCGCTTGGAGCTGCAAAAACAAACACCCCATCCCACCAAATAGCCCTGGTTAAAATGAGGTATTTTAAGAATTTTAACATGCTTTTAGATGGTACAAAGCACATGCTACAAGTATATGGTTAAGGATGAAAAACATGTAGAGTCTTGAATGCTGGTGGATGAAATGATGACTTAAAGAAGGGAAAAGGCCAGGGTGAGAATTATTCAGTAGATGACTCCAGGCAGGCTCAATGCATGGACACGAGGTGATACAGACTACAAACATACAAGATGGGATGATGAAGATGAAGAATTCCATGCAGGTTTCAAAGCTTTTCACCCCTTTAAGAATGGGAAGAATATCTATTATTAAAAAAAAAAAAAGAGAGAGAGGAGAGATCCAAAAATGGAATATAAAAGATGCCTGTACTATATGTAAAAATACATACATATTCAGAAATAGGAAGGCAATAAATGAGTAGATGGGATGGAATTCAATGGTCACGGGGAAGAAAGGCATTCACATGGATTTTCTTTTGATGGAAAACAAAGTATGATTTTTCTGTTAAAAACATTACCCAGTGTTGCCCTTGGCCATTCAAGAGTTCTAGAAGTTTTAGGTGGGACAGAATCCAGAATAGGCTCTCTTGTTGCTGTTGGAATAAACGTCAACGTTTATAAAAGCAGTAGAAGGTCCCAGGAATAAAATACAAACTCATGAGTAACAAATTATGCCTCAGATAGGGAAAAATATCCAGAGCACTTCAGAGACCAACGACCAACATTTTTAAACGAGGCATTCCTTAGGAGTCAAACATGAGCTCACTTTTAAAAACATACATAGTTTTAAATGTTATAAACCATGATAAAACAGTGTTTCATATCTGTGTCTGGCTTTTCTTATCTTTTCACTTTATTTCATAATTGCTAATGGCAATCACTATTAGCACTCTATTTCTTTTTTTCTTATTAATGCTGCTGTTTGAGATTATTTGCCTTTATTTAGCATGACATGAATAAGATGATATATACCAAAAATATCAGATCTATATGTATGCCAACACAGTGGCTGCAACAATGGGCCCAAACATAGCATTTATGAGGATGACTCAGGACTGGGCTGTGTTTCGTTCTGTTGTACATAGGGTCGCTGTGAGCTGGAACTGACTTGACGGCACCTGACAACAACAATATGTCTGCCTGGAAGAGATCAGTTTTATTCACTTTGAATCTCTCTCAGTACCGTTAAAATAGGTACTTAATAAATGCTTGTTGAAAGAACTGTTGGACTGAGGTAAACTCACTATCGAAGATCAGCAAGTGAATGTCAAAGATTAGACCCAAGTGAACATCTACAGACAAGGATTTCTCACCTTGTCACTACTGACGTTTGAGCCCCATACTTCTTTGTTGTGGGCTGTCCAGGCATTGCAGACTGTTTAGCAGCATCCCTGGTCTCTACTCACTAGATGTCAGTAGCATCTCCCCCAGTTGTGAGAACCCAAAATGTCTCTAGACATTGCCCACATCCCTTGGTGGTGGTGGTGGGGGGGGCGGCGGGGAGGGAAATCACCTCCCATTTGAGAATCTCTGCTCTAAAGAAAATTTTCCAAGACCCTAAAGGCTTTTTAGAAGAATCCTGAACAACAGAGTGATTGGCCATTACATTACTTTGCCTCAAAGGAACCAAAGCTATCTGCATCTCACACACGCGACAGAGCTTATTCCCTGATGGATGCAAAGAAATGATTGGTCAATGGGAGGGGTGGGTAGGAGATTTCAGCTCCCTGAGAGAGATGGCTATTTCTTCCCTGTGGAGCTCTAGAAAGTACACTTTTGTGCTCTGCAAAGAAGACAGGCTCAGAATTGTCAGAGCGCCTAGGATCCAAAGACAGAATTGAAGGGTTGGGTATACCTATGTGGGGCTCTGATATTTCAGGCTCATTTGATGCTGTGGGGCTTGCAAAAATTGTTGCTAAAAAAAAAAAGGTAATAGAGAAGACATTACTTTGAAAGATTTCATGACTTATTTTAATGCTAGCTGAAGCCAGCCAGTTTTACGCAGGTGCTAGCGGGTATGGGTGTGGACTACTAGCCTTGTCACTGGTGTGTAAGCAATCCTCAAGACTTTCCCTGAACTAAAGCTTTTATAAAGCAAGCCCTGACACGGGCCTGTAGGGTGATGTGGACCGAGTGCTGTATTTATAATGAAGTGGTGCCAGCTCTAAATCAAAACGCTTCTAAGGGTATAAACATAAATGAAGTCAGATGGCAGCGTGGGGAAAGACTGCTAAAGGAAAGAAGGAAACAGCAGTAATATTGAGGCCATTCACACAAAGTCTGCAAAAGAGTCTTACTGCTTAGTAAAAGTTACTGGCATGATGTCTTATGTTTGGACAGCATTTTACAGTTTGTATGGCGCTTTCTCATATATCAGCTTATTTAACCTTCTTAATGTCCCTGAGAAAGAAGTTAGGAAGACATTACCCCCATTTTCTAGATAAAGAAGTTGAGGTTTAAAGAGGTGAAGACATTTGCCAGTGGTCACGCACTGGGATCTTCAAGTTTGCTGTATGTTCCACTCCATCAGCAGGGCCAGGAGTGGCAGAGCTAAGTCCCGAACTCTCTTCTCTCACCATCCCTCCTGCCATTTCCCCTACAACAGCTTTCCTTCTATGTTCCTTCTTGGAGCCATGAGCCCTTCTACAACCGAGGCCGATGTAAAGATATATTTTATATTCTGTGCTAGATAAAGAAAGTAGAATGAACTTCAAAATAAAGGTTAAGTGGTTTTGATACAAGGAGAATTCTCATGTTCACATAAGAGTTGAACCTGTAAGCAAAAACAGCACCCAAACAAAAATGTTCTCTTTTATGCATAAAAGAGCTGTCACTGTGGTTATGGGACATGTAGAGGACGCATGAACTGTTATGAGGTAGACACTGTTCTCCTTGCTCATTTAAAATGCTGTACAGAAATTAAATAAAAACGGGCTATGGGAAGGTTTACCCACTGGGTTACTTATAATTCAGAGACCATATAATAATTTTGAAGCACTGCTGGTTGAAGCTACAAGGCAGAGTGTATCAGACCATGCGACACACTCCATGCTGCACAGTGCGCAGTTTACACTGGACCACATACGGCAAAGGCAGGAAATACATTTTAATTTGGTAGGGCGAATTTGCTGCTTTGCAAAATTGTCAAAAATAGAAAGAATATTGTAAACAAAATATTCAAACATTCTGACAATGAACTTTTTAAAACTTTGTAATATAAAGTTTTCTTTAACTGAGCTGCAAGTCCAAAAGGTCATATATGTGTAATTTATCTTTTAAATACAAAAATGCCGCAAACCTCTGAGCTTAGGCTTGCTTTAAGTCAGTTTCCAGTCATGGATCTAGCATAGTCAGCTATATTTAATACTGAATTCATTAGGATAACTCTACCAACTTGTATTTATTAGTCTCACCCTAGGGAAGAAATCATGAATTAGTAGCTTGACTTTTTTTTTTTTTTTAGTTGTTTTTGAAAATTGCTACTACTTTATGTTATTTTATCTCCCCTATTTCCCTTCCATCTTGGGACATTGGGACAATTTTCTTTTATTCTATACTTTTTATTCCAAGAGATGATATGTATTGACCCCTTTTCTACTTATTCTTCATGTTTACAATTCCCTTCCAGTCTGGATTTCCAAGCCAGGCTGCCATCTTCCCTCCAGCTATTTCCAGATGGCACTTCACTGAGGAAATAAATCTTCCTTTCATCATCCTCTGGCAATTCTGGAAATTTCCAATTGTCAGGGACCTCTTACTTCCAAATATCTTCTAAAACAGACTTCAGAGTAAAATACACATTTGCCAGCAGACTCTGTCCTGGATATTTCTATTTCTGGAATTTCTGAGATTTAAGTAGTAAAGAAAAAAGTGTCAAAAATCCACAAATGCTACCACCCCCTCAAAGTTTTATGTTGTACGGGCAGCTTTGAAAAGCGCACCACCACCTTATTCCATTCTTGGGTTAAACAACATGTTTTGACTATGAAGTAATAGCTGTTAGAGGACAGTGTTGAAAATGGAATTCTCTCAAAAGCTGTCTAAAAACTAGCAACTCTTGATTTCTTTATAAGACTCTTGTGTGCACTTTCATACCAGAGTAAAATGCATGAAATGGGTATGCATCCCTGGTTCTAAAAGGATGCTCCAGCTGTAAGGTTAGGGATGAACCCTTCTATTTTTAGACAGTTTACATGCTGCCATACAGGGTCAGACTGAGGCACGCGAGGGCCCCAAACACTGATGATCTGCGGTGCCCCTCCCCTACTTACTCATGCATTTGAACAGGATATGTGAGTTATATATATGAGTATATGTACACATACACACACACACGTGTGTGTGTCTCTTAGCTATTTCATGCTGTAACTTTTTATATGCGACTAATATTAGCAATTAAACACAAAAGTGGCGTATGCCATTTTAGTAGAATGAGATAAACTGAATTATTAAAATTTTAGGTGGTGAATGTTGCAAGAGGTAGACTCAACAGGCCACCCTGACCTCTTGTTTACTAGAAAGAAATAGTATACTCCCAAGAGACCCGCTAAGATACGAAATTTCAATTAACCAGGAGAGGACGACAGGAGACAGATGTCAGTGAAGGTGTTGAAGTGGTAGGGACCTTGTAGCTTAAACAACCTTGCATGTGGGTGTCCCATAACCCTGCACATTCTCACAAACTGGTATCAATTTCATTTAGTGCCCTGCCAGTTCCTTTCTGTGGTGCCTGCTTTTCCTTGTGTCCCATCTACCTGGCATCTATGGGTCTTTGCTTTGGATAACTGGTGGCCCTGGTTTTTGATGCCCTAAGCATGTGCTTACTTTGCTGATTGGTAATCCGTCCCTGCTACCATACCACATCTAGAGGCAAGCACATTCTATCACCTATGTATACTTTAGTGGATGAAACTCTCCAGCTTTTTGACGTTAAGTGGTACCTCTGATCTTGCATTCGTAGTATATACATGGAACCAAAAGTTGTAGAAGAAATCTAACACAAGAAAAATAGGTAGTTCGATTCAAAGTTAAAAAAGAATATCAGTTGCTTTCCAAAAATAGTAATGACTTCCAATCACAGCTAAATTTTACAAAGAAAACATTTGTTCTAAAACTACCATTTGCCCTGAACTTTGCTCTGTAACTTTGTAAAACCACACTGTTAAATCACGTTTCATTGGTTACATGTTTTATTTTTACTTTTTTCCCTTGGCTGATTAGATATAGATTCCACAACAAAGATATCCTGGTGTTGCTCCGGACATGTGTGATAGCACCCAGACAAGGCATTTCCAATTACCAAGAATATTTTTTAATTTTATTCAAATATCCTGAATATTAATAATTATGTGAAAGACTTTCCTTTTCTTGAACATTTCTCAGATGAAGACACAAGAAATGGTGTCTGTCATGCTCATTATGCACCTCCAGGTTTATTTACCCCAGAGCCACAGTCTAGATACTCAACATGCAAGTTGTCCATTTCAGTGAACAACTAACAGTAAGCTTGACAGTTGGATGGTTTAAGCTCTTAGTAAGGATAAAAGTCTTTGTGGCTTAGTTTAAAGAACAAATGAACATGTTCTTCAATCATTACATGATATACACCTGTGGGCACACAAATCTCTTCCTTTACTACACAACACCTGCCATGTGTTTAGGTGGCCACATCCTGCCGTGGAAATAGCATGGAAATGGCTAAAAACAAAGTAACCGGAAAAAAATACAACAGGAATATTGTAAGTCTCTGAAAGAGCAAAACACAAACACCACACACGGAGTCCTCAGTACCATTCAAGTAAATGAATAATGCTTTCTTCAGCTCATGGAAAAATAAAATACCTTTCTGGTAGGCCCTGAAATTTATGAAAATGTTGCATGTGAGAAAATACTCATGAAGCAAAACCAAAGTCTGAGACTATAAATCTCTACAAGGCCACAATAAATCTGTAAATCATTTGTTACACTCGAATTCCATTTTCTGCTCTCATTTGCATCCACACCACCACTCACTCCTACTTTTTCTCCTCTCTGGGGCTTAATCCAGTTGGGTGGGCCAGATCTTCCCTAATCAGCGCCTCCCAGGGCAGGCAATAAGGTCTAAATGTAGAGGTTATCGCCTTTCAATTGCTCTGGGCAAACCACCCACGGTCAAAAGTTTCTAACTTGTATACCAGTCCACGTGCACATGATCACGCCAGCCTGGAAGTCTTCAAATAAGTTACAGAGCTTACGTACATCCTAACGTTCTACAAAGTACTGAAAATAATTAGTGATGAACTCCTAAGGAAGACCCCAAAGTCAATTCTAATAAAAAGACCGAGGCCAGCCATCTTCAGCTCTGATGCTATGGAAGAAAGCTGCTAAACATAATGGTTTGTTGCTCAAAGTTGAGGAGAAATAATTATACCAGAAGCCTTAGTAACACGTCAAGGTAATTTGGAGGGAAAATTCAGTTAGTCCAGACATGTTAGAGGGGAGAAAAGGCAGGATAGGATTTTCGAAGGATGAAAACAAACGCATTGAATCCTCTTGGGTTTGCAACCGTTTTCTTTGATTTGGGCTTTAAGTCCCTTCTGATACTAAATGATTGTCTTTCAAGGGGATGGTCAAGTAAATTAAGGAGGGTTAATACTGATAGCATTATCAAGCCAGGGACAAAGAAGCTTATACCCATCCCCACCCTCCAAACATATAAGGTCTTTAGAAACTGCACACATACCCCATCAAGGGATGACAAATACACAGCCTTAAGCTGCTTCTCCCACCTCCAGTGCCCATGGTAAACACAGCCAGCTGATCATGGCTTTATTTATTTACTGAGACTAGGTGGGATCTCAGATTCCGATTTACAGCTCATTCAGGCAGCCACCACAACTGAATAGAGCGGCTGTGTGATACAAATAAAGCCCTTTACCATTCCTGCCATGGGGTTACTAGGACATCAGACCATTCCCATGGGGTTGCAGGAAGTCTGAAAATAACATTGGTGCACATGTCCTTTTATTTCTCCTTAAAATTTTTGATAAAAGTGAAATGAAGACCTAGGATCATTTTGTATGCTTATATACATATTAGCTGTAGAATCTTTTTCTTCTTCTTTTATTAATTAAATAATCATTGTGGTTACTTAGTGTCTGCAGAGTTCAGGGGAGTCTGGGATGGGCAGCATGGTGGGAAGGGGATGTGTTCAATGCTGGAGTTTATTGTATTGAGGGACCGATCATTGCACTCCTATTATGTCCTGTTGCTTACAGCAAGTGATTTACACGTTATTTCTAAGACATAACAACCCAAGGAAAATTATATATTATTTCCATTTTATAGGTAGGGAAACTGAGGGTCTGAGAGGTTAAATAACTTGTCTGAAGCTACACAGCTGATAAGTAGTTGAGCTGTTTATTAGCCCAGCCATGTCTTAAGCCACAGCTCACAAACAAGTGATCACTTCACAGTAAGAATAAACTTCAGGGACTGATGAACCTCTCTCAAGGATTCACTTGATGTTTCTTGTACCTTTGGAAGGCACTTGTCCCCAGTCCTCATTGCTGTCAAGTCGATTCCAACTCATGGCGACCCTACAGGACAGAGTAGAACTGCCCCATAGGGTTTCCAAGCACTGGCTGGTGGATTCGAACTGACTTTTTGGTTAGCAGCTGAGTTTTTAACTACTGCGCCACCAGGGCTCCTTGTCTCCAGGAGGGACATTTCATTTTCTCTGTTGTGAAAGCTATTCTCAAAATTTCAGAGCAAAGTATATGACACAGTTTCACTTTTAACTTGGAGGGGGTTGTTGGAGAGAAGATTAGGAAAGAAATAAATTAGGGCCTAGTTTTGTTCCTCTACCCATTCAGAGACAAATCCCTCACATATCTCCTTAAGATAAAAGAAAATAATAACTCCCTTTGTTTAGCCTCCAGGGACACTGAAAGGATTAACATGATAGTATATATACAATTCTTTGAATCCCTGGGAAGGAAACTGCTACGTAAATACAAAATTTGTTATTCCAGTGGAGAGATGATCCAATGAGCACATTCAATACATGCAAACACACAATTCACATGGGGATGGAATGTAAGGAAAGATTTTCTAGCACTCACCCCGTAATAACACTGAAATCGGAGTCAACCGGCCACTTTCCAATAGAATCTGAGACTAATCCTATTGTATTACCAGAAAGCCTGACTTTTCCTGGATAATTGTCACGAGCACTTAAGTATTTCTAAAATGTGGCCAGCCTTTTTTAATGCAGAATTTACAATTAATTTACATCTTGATACATACTTATAGAGCAGATTTTTATGATTTCCTTTGTATACTTTAAGGAAAATTGCATTTGCCAATAGAATCAAAATTGATCAGTCTGACTTAACCATACTTTACAGAAGGTTTAACACAAAATATAATTCCAAATAATGAGCTCACAAAATGTAGCATTAATGAAAGGTTAGGGCAAGAGGGCTGGAAGTGGGGAAGAATATGTTTGACAACTACGTGTCTCAGATTTTCTGAATATTTCAGATTCCAAACATCTTGTTCCATTGGTGACGTAAACTACTGAAGTGGCCCAGGGATTTCATACGGAGCATGCAAATTAGAATTTCCATACAGACTTTTATATCCAAAAGTGGTACAGAAATCTTTTTAAGAGCATGCATTCTGATTTTTGGATACAGAACATAAAGTAAATGTAGAAAACAAATCCAATAAATATTGAAGCAGAATGGATTTTACAAAAGGTATTGATAAAAAAAAAAAAAAAAAAAGAAGCCTCTGACATCCAGGGGCTGGCCTGGCACCCACAGCTAAGCTGTGATGCTCTCCTATTGACCATAAATAATTTGAAAAAAACCAGTATCAGACAACACCACTCTGTGATACTGACTGATCACAACATCAGACAAGGCCACTCTGTGACACTGATTGATCAAGACAAAAACAAGATCACTCTGTAATCACGTAGAAAACAAATAAATACACGAACACTGTCCAAGTCACAGAAATTACCAACGTTCCCATAGCCTCACTAATATAACAGCTGCTGCTTTGCCAATGACGACTTTAGCTTTACTCTGTCATTCTTGCATTCTAGTAAAGAATTAAGATTTCAGTCATAGAATTACTCCCCTTATCTGACAGCAGAGCCTTGGTGACACAGTGGTTAAGAGCTTGGCTGGTAACCAAAAGGTCAGCAGTTTGAATCCATTAGCTGCTCCTTGGAAACCCTATGGGGCAGTTCTACTGTCTTAGAGAGTTGCTATGAGTCAGAATAGACTCGACTGCACCGGGTTAATCTGAGAGTATCCAATCCAGAGTAAATCTTCACTCCCTGGAACCCTTCTTCCAAATCTTTCACAAGTCTAAATAGGCCCATGGTAAGCCTTTTCTAATGCTCTCTTCTGAGAGATTCCACACTTCCCCATGGTCTGCGTTCTCCATCATTGCAACAAGCAAATAAGCCTAACTTTGTTCAACTATTGTTGGGTTCCTGGTGGGTTTTGGCTGAAGGGAACTGATACAGTAAATGTAAACATCCCAACAGAGAAAATAAAACATGTTCATTTTGTTATAACGTCATCAATACCAGCTAAAATTTGTTGTTTTTTTTCAAAGGCTACAACAATTAAAAATGGAACCAATGATTTTATGGCCTGGCATTCAGGTACTATCTCTAGCTTTCTATCTTTCTCTCATTTTAATCCTGAAAACAATTGTATGAGGTAGCTGTTACTGTCTGGAGAAGAAATGAAATAACCAATCACACAGTTGAACCTAAGTAGGAAATAGAACCTTAGTATATGTCCAAATTCACAAAAAATCAACCAGAAACAACAAGAAAGGGTGAAATGAATCAAAGGGTGGCATGACTAAATCAATACTTTAAATCACAAATGATGCATATGTTGTTAAATCTTAATTTGAAATTTAACATAAGTTGGGAAGATGCCACTGGACACTTATTCCAGTATATGGAAGCCCTGCTCGTTATCAGAAACAAAAGCAGCTTCATCATCCACTTTGAGAAACCAATCTTATACTGGCCTAAGGTCAACTGGCCTGTAATTGATTATAGGTGATTCTTAACCTTCATCATGTTCTGAAATACCACAGACTAAAGTGATTAAAGCAGTCCTCAAACTTTAATTGTTCATACAAACCACCTGAGGAGTCCTGTTTAAAAGCAGATTCTGACTCAACAGGTTTGGAGTCCAAGGTTCTTTCTCCCATCTTAACATGTTCCCAGGTGATGTCAATATTGCTAGTCCAAGGATCACAGTAAGTAGCAGAAATACTGCAAGGGCAGGCTGGAAAGTTCTGGGGCTGATGTTCACATCTACAACCATCACCGACTGAACTGTATAGCCCATGGCAAGGCCTGATGCTTGGTCCAGCGAGGGTTGGAGTTGATAGTTGGAAGTTCTCGGGCAGCCTAAGGCTGCCCTGGCAGTATCGAGGTAGCTGAACAATGAAGGCGTTTCTTATTGCCTTAAAACTAATCATACTTCACCAGGAAAAGACTAGGATGTTCCTTTTCTGGGATTAAAGGCAAAAGGAACTTTTCCTTTACTGGGATCTCCCACCTCATCATTTTTGTCTCTTTGTTAACTAACTCTACAGCCTTCACTTTCTAACGTAGTCCCTCCTCCTTCCAACCCCAGCTTGGTTCAAGTCAAGCTTTATATAAAATTCATATCTTAGGGATTAGCAGTTGTAGGCACTATAACTAGTCAGTTGTACTAATGGCACACAAGAATTCTCAGGCTAAAAAAAGGCAATCACCACAGTTTACAAAGGAGGAAACCAAGGCAGAGAAAAAGTAGAGAAAAATAGTTAAGGCACATATTGGTGGTGGGAGACTTAAGACATGTTATTAACTCCAAGATCTGAGGTCTCTTGTCTGCACCATAATACCCTTACAGATTCTAGGACTTAGCATAATATCTTGAACATAGTAAGCTCTCTAGTGTTTATTGAACATTTTGTTGAAAAGGAAGCAAATACTGTCTGCAAGGGAAATATGAAACTCATGCTGTTAAATCAGACCCATGATAATGCTTGGTAGAGTACCTGCTTCCTATTTTTGATACTGCTCTCCTGTCTTTTAAGAGACTTCTAGAAAATCAATGAGCCAATTCATAGTTCATTGTCTAACCAGACTTCTAATAATATACCTGGAAATTAAAACAATTGAAAAATCATTTTGCTTTTATATAGGGGAAAAATGAGGCTCATCTAAGTGCCAAGAATATATTGTAGCTTTTTGATCTACTCCAAAGTATATTGATATTAATTAAGGAACCTATATAATAAAAACAAGAGAAGTTAATATTGCTGTTACTATATGTGTGTGTATATATATATATATATATATTTATAAATACAATTACCAGTTTGAGACTGTAGAACTTTGGAATCTTCAGACCTTTTAGTCGTAGGTGCAATCCATGGCTTTTCACTTGAAGCTATAGCAAAAAGAAATGGAATTTGCTGAGGATTTTTTGAGAGGCACGAGAAATGTGTTGTTAGTATGGCTAAGTGGCTAACAGAGGCCTGCAATAAAGAGCACAGACTGATCCAATTAAAAATCATTATCTAGCGAGAAAAAAATCAACGTGTACCCATCCAAAGAGCATTTGCTTGTAGTTAGAAAGAGGCTGGAGCTTGGTGTCATACTTTGGACTTTTTAAGGGCAGAAAACCAACTACATGGGCTGCGAAGAATCGACAGACTGATAATATTTATTGAATTTATAGAAAATACAATAAAATAGTTTTTGGTTTGTTTTCACCAAATTAGCCACCTGTTTGGCTGAGTTAACTGATTTCATTAGTTCATTGGGGTTTGCATGTGTCTCACATAATTAAGCAATCACAGCCCACATCCTTTACATCGGATTTAAGGTGCCGTCATTACCCAAGGTGTCCCCAGGTTTCTCAAAAGGGAAGGGTGTTTTTGCCCAAGGAAATTCTGGAAGTCTTTTTGGAGCTGGAATGAAACATACAAGAAAGGTTATGACCTTTGGTGTAAGTAACAGGGAAAAGATTTAAAAAATCTCAACCTTGCAAAAACAAAAACAAACACAAAAAGGCAAATTATCTCATGTTGAGTGAGGCGCCTTTAGTATATTTCTTACTGCTGTGTTTCAGTGCCGGTCAATATAATACGGCTTCTTCTTTCTTTCTTTTACATTAATAGTTGCTAAATTTAAGGAATTCGGGCTCTTACTCAAGTAGTTTCCCCATTTCTTCAGCTATCTGTATGTGTGCTGTCAGATATATCTTGTTTAAATTTAGACGAAGCAACAAACACATCTGAGCAAGAAAACGTCTACACAGTAACTTTTAAAAATAGAATTTTGTTAACTACATGGCTTTGTGTTTAAGCTCCTTCCCCCACGTTTTTTTTTTGTCCCAAACAAAGAAACTCTAAGAGGCAGTCTGCGGAAATATCATAAATATATCTTCTCTGTCAAGAGGCAATTGAATAAAAACATTCAGGAAAAATATAAAAAAATATCAATTTGTTTAGCAACACAATGATGTTGAACTAAAAGAATCAAATATATTATCAGTATATGGCCACCAAAAAGAAAAAAGCCAAAGAAATTGCCATACAGGAGTCTTCTCAATTACAAAATAAAGATTTTAAAACGTTTAAGGGCTTGGGTGTTAGGGAGCTTATTGTTCTATAAGCCATTTGTCCTTTCTCTCCTGGGAGGAGACCAATATGAATGAATTAGCTTAAGGACTTCTTTCAAGCATGCATAAAATTCCCAAGGTGATAGTAAAGCTGCAGTGTTGAGTGCTGTTTACCTAGAGTGCTCAGTGGCAATTCAAACGTAGGTATTAGAATAGTTCCTGACGTTTCTGGGGTCCTTTCGCTGAGAACTGCAATAAAGAAGAATGTGATTAGTAATTCCTCGTCCTGGGATTTGACGTGTGGCTCAACCATGACCATGCAGAACACGCTTCATAACAAGGACTCATTGTGATTCAGGCAGCTGATGCCTCCCTTGGGAATGGCTGGCTTTCCCTGGAAAAGTTTTACAGAGCTGTTAAAATTTGAAGGCATACTTTCAAAGGGCGGTGGGATGGCATGGAAGACCAACATTGCAAACACAGAATGGAATACATGCTGCTGCTTTTCTTCAGGGCAAGAAAACAACAAAGCAAGTTAGATTCTCTCGGGCCTCTTGCTAGCACAAAAAAAGGGACACGAAATTCTTATAAAGAAGAATCGCACTTTTGGGGGATCTCTCCAAGTTTAGTATGCGCAAGACTTCCAAAAGCCAATCTAAGCAGAACGCACAGACATAGCCTTCCAGGTTTCCCCCATCCCTTCAAACTTTTGGGGGTTAAAAGGCTGGCATTCCGTCTTTGTATACAACCCAAGAGCCTTGTAAAAAGGTAGTGCAGTTAGCATCTAGCATCTGGATTTGCCTAGAATGTCAGTAACCAGGATCAAGGCATGTTGTGTCCAAAAAAGAGGAAAGTAAACTACTGCCAGGAAGATGGGGTGGGAGGAGAATGTAAAGAAGCTAAGACACTGAAGTTACTTCTCTGTGAGTGTTAGGGAGGTTTTTTTGTTTTGTTTTTTAAAGAAAGAAAAGATGTTAGATTTACCCAGCACTGTTTCTGAAATGTCTAATGCACTAGGCACAGTGGGTTTAATGGTTCTTGGAATGATTTCAGGAATCACTGAAAAGTAAAAAAGGCAACTTTACAAACGAAGATAAAATGAAGCAACCAAAGACAATGAGACATTTTCTATTGCCTTTTAGAATTCATAATTGATATTTCCATGGCCCATTCTCTACCAGTGGCTTTTGTTAAGGACTCCCTGATCCCTGCTTGCCGCAGCTGCCTAAGCTGCCATTCCTCCCTGGCCCTTCCTCACTGCGTTTGACTCACTTTCTATCTGCTTCAAAAGGCACGCTGAATTGGCCTCCATGAAAGCACTTATCAGGTTCACCATTTTTTTTGTCTGCTCTTTTCTCTTTAAATCCAGGGCTTAGCACAATGCCTGGATATAATAAGCATGTAATAAGTTTTTATCGAATGGATTAATAAATGGGCAGATAAAAGAATGGCCCAGTGGGGAAAGGTTTATTTAGAGATATTACGTTATAAGATTTCTGTCTTCCACACTGAAGCCAACATACAGAGATGGGAACAGGGTTTCAACCACGACTGGGATTCAAATGCCCAGTCCCAGGGTTGTCCCATGTACTAGGTCAAAGGCAAAGGAGACCTCAGGTGAATAGTAAAGGAAAAATAAAAAAGATCACTGATGTCTGGAATAAATTTTGAACCAGAAAGCCTCAGAATTTTGAAGGGTGAGGATTTGAAATAAACACAGTAACACTGAATAATAAGTTGTAGGGTTTGCTTAAGTGTTTCTCAAGTGGAAAATTCTGAGGCTGGATTGGAAGAGAACAAAGAAACTCCCATCAGACACTGTGCCAAGAGAAGAAAGTGTAATTGGGAAAATGGGTAGAATCTTTGAGGCAGAAGAGGATTTGGAGTCATCTACTGGGCCATGCCTATGCTTTCTTTGGCACTGACAAATTATATTGAAATAATAATAAAAACTACCTAGAAATTTCCATCCTAATAGATTACCCCAGCGGCTTGAATAACTTCTACCTCTGCCCTGACCCCGTGAAGTTGAGGCTGAAACATCCATCTCCCTCCTTTAAGGAGAACTCATCTTGCTGTGTTGGAAATATTCTTATTTGAATGAATAAGCTTGCTTGAAATCATGTTATTCTGTTTCTCTACCAAATTCTACCCAGTGATATTGAAAGTTACGGCAATTTTACAATAAAAATCCACTTAGATTGGAGTTACTTTCCTAAGGTAGATTGTGGGGAATTCTTGCCAGATGCTCATTTTGCCAAGTCCTGTATGAGGGGGCTATTTCTCTGGCAAGAACTCTGTGACCCAGAGAACGCTATTTCCTTATTGGGCTGGACTTGTGTAGCTCATCCAGGGAGGAAATGATGAATGTTTGTTAGTAACAGTAGATAAACTATGGGGGAAATGCTTACCACGTTTATTCCTTAAAGTATTTTTATCAAAATTTTTTTTTTTAATTATATATTCTCTATACTGGGATCCTAAATCTTCTACAAGACACTTGTTTCTAAAAGATGCCAAGGTACTTTCACAGGTACCAAACTACGGATTTGTGAGGGATACAGAACATTTCACTAAACTGACTGCTTGTGAAAGTAAAGAAAGAAAAAATAGTCTTACGTCTTCATGAAAAAGAAAGCACCAAAAACACAGCATATAATATAAAACATATAAATACAAAACGTTTCAGAATATTGAGGTAGCAACACTGTCACCTAAAGCTAAAATGCACCTTCCATACTGCACATTGGTTACATGATTATATGACTCAATAGTCCATTTTGCGTCTGTTGTCTTTCCAAAAATGAGATTAAGGACCTGGAATCTTTGACTGTTTTTTGCTTAAGATCAAAACATAATTTCCTACAGACTCTTCATTGAAAAAAGTACAGACTTGTAGATCATTTACTGTTTGGAAAATAGGCTATTTATTTTCTCAAAACTCAGGCATGTAGGGCTCTCATTACCTGTTATGGGCTGCGCTGGAATTTTTTCTACTTCTGGTGTTTTAGATTCAGCAGGTAATGCCAGGGTTTCATTCTTAGCTAAAAAGTCAGAGAATAAACAATTTACCTCATTTCCTCTTAATACAATGTCCAAAAACAGCTCATTCAAACAATTGAAAACCAGACTTTTTCAAGCAATCTATCCTGCTCTTATCCCTTCTGATCGGTCAACAACTTCATTGCGAACTAGTATGAGTCCTTCTTTCTTATTAGCCCTAGCTAATTCTTTAAGATCTAAATTGGCATTGAAATCAAGAAACCACAACCCAGTACGGGGATATGTCTCAGGTCATTCTGATTCATAAATAGAGGTTCTGGAAGGCATAGGTTGAAGTTCAAATGCTCTGTGGAATTTTATATTCAAGTACCGCTAATTAAAAAAAGAATTAAGGAATAGAAATTTTACATTATTATGCATGGCAAAAAACATAATAGGTTATAACACTGAAATTTAGAAAAACACAAATGTTACACGTAGGAAGCTAAATTATTTGAAAACGCTTGTGGCAAAAAATACCCACAGTTAATACATTTTATCTGCCCCACATGTTAACATGGATCTTTTCTTTCGGTCTCCGCTGGAATTCAGTACAAAGAATGGAGGCAATTTTTTTTCCCCCCTCTTTAGGAAATGCTTCTAAAATTGAGGCTTTTTTTTTCCCCCCAAAAAAGTACATTTTATATTTCTACCACAGGGTTTCCCAGTGATTAAGATAGTCCTCATTTTAAAATGTGCTTAGCATGGTCTATTCAGTTTTTTAGCACATCAACTAACGGCCTATTTATAATACTTTGAAACAGTCTCGTGACATGAAAGAATTCACGCATCTTTGAGACACCTTGATCTTGCCACCTTGAGCTAATTAAATGTTGAAAGTATCTACTACACTGCTCATATAATTAAATGGGATTTTTTCAAGTCCTAAGGCTGTGCAGAACTTCTTGAGCTCCTCAACCTTTCCACTAATCATTTTGGACCAGATACTTTTTCTTTTTGGCTGCAGGGCTGTGCTGTGTACCACAGGATGTTCGAACAGCGGCTCTGCTCTCTGCCTACTGGATTCTAGTAGCATCCCCCAGTTGTGATGACCAGAAATACCTCCAGACACTGCCAAATACCCCTAGGGGACAAAATCATCCATGTTTAAGAACTACTGACCTAACCTATTCTCACAAAGACCTTTGAGGACATACATTCTCTAGCCTCCTTTGGTAGTTCACATAATTATTGTAATTATTATAAACAAAAGCTTTCCCTCATGTCTAATCCAAAAAAAAAAAAAATTTTTTTTGGAATCCAAAGGGTGAAGTAAAGGCCATATTCTTCTTTTCAGCTGAAGTGGGCACATGATATATACTTACTTCTGATGGACTTAAAGACAATTATAAAGTCATCCTTTTTATAATGTTTATAGAAACCAGTCCATTTCAATCTGTATTGATGGAGGTTATGAGGCAGAAGTGACTCGATGGCACCTCACAACATTCACTATTGATGGAGGCGTGCATACATTCCTACACAGAGCTAATTGTTCTCAGGGATGATTTAAAATGCTAGAAAAAGGTGTCACAAATGGGAGTGCACTTGGCATTAATAGTCAAGCAACCATTAAGTCTTTCACACCATTTTAAAGTTAATTTAGCAGGACATAAAGAATAGGAACTCTCTTTTATTTTTAAAATGTCTAAACTTTATCAGAAACTGACACCAACCATTTCATCTTCCTGCTCCTTTTGTAGCCACAAGTTTTGTTTACAACTGTTCTGATTGTTAACTCAGGAAGAAACATTCAGAGTCCCAATTATTCATGTGCTATGGCTCTATTTTCGAAGGCACTGGGTTTTTTTGTTTGTTTGTTTGTTTTATGGCTCTACTGGAAACCCTGGTTGCATGGTAGTTAAGAGCTATGGCTGCTAACCAAAAGGTCGGCAGTTTGAATCCACTGGGTGTTCCTTGGAAACCATACGGGACAGTTCTACTCTGTTCAATAGGGTCACTCTGAGTTGAAATAGACTCCACAGCAAGGGTTTATTTATTTATGGCCCTATTATTTTCAGCACGCACCATAGGAAATATTTTTTTTTTTTCATGAGCAATTATAAAGTTTTTCTTTAATGATGTCTTCCTTTTCACTGTCCTCTTCTCCTTCAGGACATCTTTGCTAATACTCTCTTTCCCACTTAATAGCCTACATTCTCAATGGTTCCCCAGCTGACTATGACCTCTTTTCTTTTTCTAACTTCCAGATCAAGATTTTCACAGGCAATGCTCTGAGTTTCTTTGCTTTAGCTCCTTACGTTCAAAACATGCCTTTCTTTAGCTGGGAGTCATATTAACCTAAAATTAAGCTAGTAGTGAAGAAAGATGGCAAACTACCTTCCTAATGGGATACTTGTATTTTTTATACATCACTAACTCCTTAAAAGGAGCCCTGGTGGTGTAATGGTTAAGTGCTGGGCTGCTAAAGGAAGGTCTGTATTTTGAAGCCACCAGTAGCTCTGCAGGAGAAAAGGTATGGTAGTCTGTTTATGTAAAGACTACAGCGTTGGAAACCCTACAGGGTAGTTCTACCCTACCCTATCGGGTCGCTATGAGTCAGAATCTACACAATGGCAATGGGCTTAACTCCTTATAAAGGCATACTACTCTATCTCCAAATGTGACATTTCAGAAACCAGACAAATCGGTAGATGGGGAAGGTATTTAAATGGGGGATTCCTTATGTGTCCCCCATATCAAGCCACGGGCATTCACCTACTCCACCTATGTACAACTGCAATCTTGGCAATTAAAAAGAAACAAACCTGTGGTCATGGAGCCGATTCTGACTCACAGTGGCCCTGTAGGACAGACTAGAACTGGCCCACAGGGTTTCCAAGGAAGGACTTGTGGATCCCAACTGCTGATGTTTTTGGTTAGCAACCGCTAGCACACTGTGCCAAGAGGAAAGTAAAACGCCTCTAGAACATGGCCTAAAACCCAGGAAATTCCTTTTCCTCTTTTATTCTTTTGTATCTTTTTCCAATACACTTGTTTCCTTTCATTTTTGGCAGATTTAGTCTTGGCTTTGGCAAACCCTTTGTATGTCCCTTGGAGATATGTGTGCAATATTAGTTTTCTTGTTTATTTCTCTCATTATTCACACCTTGTGTTTTTAGAACAAAAGCTATTACAAGCCTTGGTATCTGTGATGAGCCCTGGTGGAATATGATTTTTATGATTTATCCTCTCAAAAAGTATGACTTTACTAAATTTTCAGTGAAAATTAATTAACTTCAGGAAGTTTATTTCTCCCTTGGTAGTAGTATAAACTGTTTATGCCCACACTATCTCTCTTTTTTTAAATAGTTAAGTTTAAAATGCATTATTTTTAAAAATGTATTCTGTTAAGATAATACATTTGACAGGTAAGATTTTCCTTGGATTTACTGGGTGTTTTCAAATATACTGGCTACCACCTCTTTAATGGGTAAGAAATTTTGCATGTGTTAAATTTGCTATGTGTCCAGTTTAAGATACATTTTCCACAAATATAAGGAGGGTATTTGTTACTTGCGATAATTTTTCTTCTTTAAAATCATACTCATTGTTTAAGAGAATCAAAAGCATAAATAAATAATCTACTATATTTAATTCTCTAAATAAGTCAAAAAAGCTGAACTGGAATTAAAATAGTATGTGGAACTTTGTGAAAAAAATTATGAAATATCACTAAGCAATAGAACACCTTCCAGTTCAAAACTGACAGCAACGATCCAGGAGAAAACTTTAATTTTCAGTCTCCTTTAGAAACCCTGGTTTTTGTAGTTTGGTGGATATATTACAAATCAAATCAGCAAGGTATTAACCAGTTTCTTTTTTCCTTCTTCCCAACAACTCTTTCCCAGGCACGGGGTGAGTTATACAGGTTCTGGGTAAAGAACTGATGAGTGCAACAGTCCTAAGCTCAGATTCCAAGCACAGGTTCACGGAGGACACTTAATTTGGAGGCTTCCTGGCAACACTTTACATCATGTAGAGTTGTATGTGCACCAGGGCTTTGAACCAGTTCTTCCTGGTTCAGCCATGGCTGAGGAGGTGAAACTGGAGCAGGCCCAAATTGGGGTGAACTGAAAGAATAACCAGAACAGAAAAAATTATGGATCGAGGCCCTGCTTAATGTCTAATCTCCCTCTTAGAAAACAAGGACACCGTATGCGTTGCATAGCAACCAAATCTCATGCCCACCGGATTTTGAGCAGAGCCGGAAACAGCGGCACCCGGCTCAAAGATGGTGGCTGATTGTGCTGCTTTGAAGGTGTGTCACTCTCCTCAGTCTTGCTAATAATCCAACCTCATGCATCAGTCTTCTGAAAGGGCTCACCACGCCTCTTCCATGTTTCCCACTTCAGTGCTTTGACCTGTAATCTTTCCTGTTCTGATTATTGTTCTGGATTGCCCATATGGTAAAAATTCAGGTCTGTTTCAGTTTTGCTTCATCAGCCATGACTGAACTGATCCAAAGTGGTTCGAAGCCCTGGTGTGCACAGCCCTCCAGGTGCTATAGAGACAATTCAGAACTAAGCGGATAACTAAATGCAGCAGCTAAGTCAGACCAGTGACCACCACAAATATTCCCTGGCATCTATTTAGTGGATTTTACTGTTTTATTTTTAATTGATAGTCTTTGTTATAACACTGAAATTACATCTGGTTCTTTCTAGAAGTAAGAAGCAGGGTCAATCTCACATAAGCAATAATTCTAATAAATCTGACCTTTACATCAGTTCTCATTGAAAATATCTAGGGGGCCCTCGACAGTATAATATAAAAAGTATAATTTAGAATAATTACTCTATTTGAAAATTATAGCTATATATATTTTGGATGATTTGATAAATGTTCACTTTTTTATAAATATAAATTGAAAATACAAAATTATTTTGCTTTAGGATGTGATTTATATTAATATATCCCACCCTCTACCCTTACTTTTTACTTTGAGAGCCCCAAACATCTCTTTGCAAGATTCCTCGAAAATTCTAAGAATGTCAGTTCTTGTGTTCAATCGCTAAAACCAGTTGCGGTTGAGTCTATTCTGACTCGAGGCAATGCCATGTATGTCAGAGTCCAGCTGTGCTTCATAGGATTTTTAACGGCTAATTTTTTGGAAGTGGATCATCACGGCTTTCTTCTGAGATGCCTCTGGGTGGACTTGAGTCTCCAACCTTTTTGGTTAGTAGCAGGGCACGTTAACCATTTGCACCATCAAGGGCTCCACTCAGTCACTACAAAGTCCAAATATAGAGCTTTGCTGCTCACCCAGTTGTGTCTTGATTGCATCAGAGATCTCAAGCATTATGGATGCGGGAAGTTTTATGGTGGTTTCATTAAGACCTGGAACAATAAGATGGACTACAAGAAAACAGAAGTAAATCAGGTAAGGAGAAGAAAACACTTCATTTCATAAAATAAAGCCCAGAGTATCAAAGACTAGAAACTATGAAGATTAGCACTTATTTTACTTAGTTTTAACCAAAACTTTAAAATGTTGAAAAAAGTATGATAATATATTTTAAATACATTCTTTTTTCATATTCAAAACTGAGATTACAAAATCCTCTGGTTTCTAATCCTTAGACTGAAAAATTGTAGAACAGCTGCCTAAGATGCCTGGTGAACAGGGAACTCCATTAATAATAATAATTTTTTAAAAAAGCAATTCAGTATGTTTTAAAAAGACTCCCTCATAACTGCCAACAATCCTGGGTAGGGGCAGGTAGGATGCGTTCTGTCATTCCCACTGGGCGTTTCTCAGACACACCTATTGACAGAGCATCTCTGGCCCCCCAGCGCGGGATGGCCACATGTCAGGATGCTACACACTGAAAGGAAATGAACTGACGTCAGTTTAACAGACCTGCTCACAATGTAAAACTCCATAAGGGCCCTAGTACCAAAAGGTCGCCTGACGTGCTAGGATGAGGCAAGGATGTCAAGATTTACTTACCTACTATTGTTCCTCCCAACGGAGTCCTATCTGGAGATTTAATTGAAGCTCTGTGAGTAACATTCTGAATCACTGTTGAAACAAATAAAGACAATAACGTGACGTGGGAAAAATAGTCAGAAAGCAGTAAGAAGCTGATAATGAGAAACCATTTGTACTAGGGTAGCCTTGATCTAGCATTATCAATTAATGGAAAGCAGTTTACAGGGCTAGTTACACAGCCAACCAAGGATTGAAACACACATCTTACCTTAACATCTATGCCTTTAAGTTAACGAAAGGCTATTCTATTATAAACATGTTCTATTCTAATGAGCTAAAATTTCCTTCCTATCTCTACTGCCTGCAGCCTGCCCCATCCTCAAGTGAGTAAGAATTAGCACAAAATGAAGCAATGATCCAGTAATAAAAAAAAAGAAGAAGAAAATGAGTCAAATCAAAGAATCTTTGGATTACTGAAAAACGAATCCACCTTGTTTTTAAAGTATATTTGAGACACTGTGTTTTCTTAAAATGAAGGACTATTTTAAGAACTCAATCCCTTCCACCAAGATTTTTTTTTTGGAGAGGTAGGGCCAAGATGGCAGAGTAGTCAGACACTTCCTGTGGTCCCTCTTACAACAAAGACCCGAAAAAACAAGTGAACTGATTATGTATGACAGTCTAGGAGCCCTGAACATCAAAGGCAAAGTTGAGGAATCAGACTGAGTGGGGAGGGAGACATAGTTCAGCAGCAGTGAGGAGTTGCCAGACCTGACCTGGTGGGAACCAGCACCCCACAGGCCGGATCTGCTGGCTAGAGCTCAGTAAGGCAAGCGGTGGTGTTCGGGATGCATTTTCCACATCGGGAGAGACCGAGCGGCAGAGAGTCTACTCACGCCTCCAGAATCAGTGAAAAGCGGTGCTCAATCAGCAAAAAATAAGTTCATGCATCTAACCTACCACTCGGATCAAAAAACACCCCTTTGGGAAAAACCTCTTTTGCATGTATCTGCCCCCTTCCCACTCTGCACTGGGTCTGAGCCAGCTTCAGAGACTGCCATATCCCCTGGGCCAGAAGTAGGATCTGTCACGTGCCCTGAGCCATCCTCCCATCCTTGGAGGGGGAACAAATTAACAAACAGGAAAAAATAATCTGCCAGCTCCCCTAAGCCAGGAACTCTGGGCAGGCATAGCTCCTTTGCTTACGCAAAGGTATAAGGGGTCCACAGACTTTGAATGCCTTTCACCCTGCAGAGACCTGTGTGGGCCCATTTCAACAGCTGTGGCAAATTTGTGACATTTGACACTACTCTGACTATTAAACAGGGTCCTCACCTACCCACATCAGGGGCCTGATGACTGGTGACTCTACCCACACCACCTAGCCACATGCAACAGGGGTCTAAGAACAAGCACTGCCTCCCAGTCCTTAAGGCCAACAGCACTGGGTGACCATACTCCAGCTGCAAAACCCACCCACCTACATGCTCTAGGGAGCCGGGACACACTTTCCTCCCAGGCACTCAGGGGCAGCTCTCAGCCTCTGCCTTGCTCAGAGCATGACCCCCCTAGTGCAGCCAGACAGCTGTGCCTACACCAATCACCCCTGCCCATCTAGGACTGTAGGTGAGAGCCTGCACCACACACTTGTTGACTGACCAGCTGGACACCTGAGCTGAATCCATACAAGAAAAGTAAACGGACTCCTGGGCTTACATACGTACTAAAAGCTCTAACCACCTGGTGACAGGATGTTAGAGCTTCAAAGGTGCCAATAATCAAAGTAGCTTACAAGAGCAGCTTAATTGTGCATATAGAAAGGAAGCAAGAAGCTAGGACACAGTGAGCATACAAAATAAATTAATACAATAACTTCTAGACAGCTCAGAGACAACAGTCAATACCAAATACCAGATCACGATGGCGTCAGCAAGCTCCCAAAACAAAGATTCAAGAAATCTGCTGGATGAAGACAATTTCCTGGAATTACCAGAGGTAGAATACAAAAGATTAATATAAAGAACTCTTCAAGAGATCAGGAAGGAGATCAGGCAAAATGCAGAACAAGTCAAGGAGCACAAAGACAAAGCAATAGAAGAACTTAAGAAGATTAGAGGAGAGTATAATGACAAATTTAACAGGCTGAAAGAATCATAGAGAGAAACAAACAGAAAACCAGAAGACTAAGTATAAAATTTCAGAATTAGACAACTCAATAGAAAGTCACAGCAGCAGAACTGAGGCAATGGAAGTCAGATTAGTGAGACTGAAGATAAAGCTCTTGACACCAACATATTTGAGGAAAAATCAGATAAAAGAACTAAAAATAAATGAAGAAAGCCTAAAAGCTATGTGGGACTCTATCAAGAGGAATAACCTATGAGTGACTGGCATACCAGAATAGGGTGGGATAACAGAAAATATAGAGAGAATCGTTGAAGATTTGTTGGCAGAAAAAGGATTCCCTGAACTCGTGAAAGATGAGAAGATAACTATCCACAGTGCTCATCGAACCCCACACAAAGTAGATCCCAAAAGAAAGTCACCAAGACATATTATAATCAAACTTGCCAAAACCAAAGATAGAGAATTTTAAGAGTGGCTAGGGATAAACGAAAAGTCATCTACAAAGGAGAGTCAGTAAGACTAAGCTCAGACTACTCAGCAGAAGCCATGTAGGCAAGAAGATAATGGGATGACATATATAAAGCCTTGAAGGAAAAAAATGCCAGCCAAGAGTTATACATCTGGCAAAACTGTCTCTCATACATGATGGCAAAAGTAGGACATTTCTAGATAAACAAAAATTTAGGGAATTTGTAAAAACCAAAACAAAATTATAAGAAATACTGAAGGGAGTCCTCCAGTTAGAAAATCAATAACATCAGATAACAACCAACAACTAGAACACAGCACAGAGCAACAAGATATAAACCCTGACAGGAAAATCACAAAAATAAATCAAAGCTAAAGCACTGAAAATAGGTAAACAGAGATGTCATTGTGTAAAAGATAACAATATTGAAACAAAAAAGAGGGATTAAAAAATGTAGTCATAGATCTTTCATACAGAGAGGAAGTTAAGGTGATATAAACAAATAAAACACTGTCTTAAGCTTAGAAAAGTAGGGGTGAACATTAAGGTAACCACAAAGGAAACTAACAATCCTACACAACAAAATAAAAAACAAGAAAAACATAAAGACTCGGCAAATACAAAATCAACAACAATGAAAAAGATGAAAAGAAAATACATTAAAAAAAAGGCTCAGAACAGAAAATTAAGTGGAACAAAGAAACTGTCAACAACACACACACACACAAAAGACATTAAAATGACAGCACTAAACTCATAAAAAAAAAAAAAACTCATACCTATCAGTAATTATGCTGAATGTAAAAAGGCTAAATGCACCAATAAAGAGACAGAGAGTTGCAGAATGGATAAAAAAAACATGATCTGTCTATATGCTGACTACAAGAGACACATCTTAGACTTAGAGATACAAACAAAAACTCAAAGGATGGAAAAATTATATCAAACAAACAATCAAAAAAGAGCAGGAGTGGTGATATTAATTTCTGACAAAATAGACTAAAATCCACCACAAAGGATAAGGAAGGACTCTATATAATGATTAAAGGGTCAATACATCAGGAGGACACAACCATATTAAATATTCACACACACGATGACGAGGCTCCAAAACACATAAAAGAAACCCTAACAGAATTGAAAAGAGAGGTAGACAGTTCCACAATAATAGTAGGAGACTTCAACAACCACTTTTACTGAAGGACAGAACATCCGGAAAGAAGCTCAGTAAAGACAAAACCCATTACCATTGAGTTGATTCCAACTCATAATGACCCTACAGGACAGAGTAGAATTGCTCTATAGAGTTTCCAAGGAGCATAAAGACATGGAAGATCTAAATGCCACAATCAACCAACTTGCCCTGATAAACATAGCTAAGTATACTTTCTCTTCCGATGCACATGGAACATTCTCCAGAATAGACCACATATTAGGCCATAAAGCAAGGCTTAACAGAATTCAAAGCACTGAAATATTACAAAGCACCTTTTCCGACCATAATGCCGTAAAAGTAGAAATCATTAACAGAAAAAAAAAAAAAAAAAACACATGGAAAGTGAACAACACCTTGCTCAAAAACTACTGGGTTATACATGAAATTAAGGACAGAATAAAGAAATTCACAAAACTAAATGAGAGTGAAGACACATCCTACCAGAACCTTTGGGACACTGCAAAAATAGTGCTCAGAGGTCAATTTATAGCAATAAACACACACATCCAAAAAGAAGAAAGGGACAAAATCAAAGAATTAACCCTACAACTGGAACCAATATAAAGACAGCAGCAAAATAGAAAAACAACTGAAAGAGTTAACAAGACCAATAGCAGATTCTTTGAAAAGATCAACAAAATCGATAAGCCAATGACCAAACTGACCAAAAACAGGAGAAAAAACAGGAGAGGAAGCAAAAACCTTGAATAAGAAATGGCATGGGCGATATCACAACAGACACAAATGAAATTAAAAGAATCATAACAGATTACTATGAAAAATTGTACTCCAACAAATTTGAAAACCTAGAGGAAATGGACAAATTTCTAGAAACACACTGCCTACGCAAACTGACACAAACTCAGGTGGAAAATCTGAACAGACCTGTAACAAGAGATTGAAAAAGTAATAAAAATCTCCCAACAAAAAAAAAAAGCCCTGGCCCTGATGGCTTCACTGGAGAATTCTAGCAAACTTTCAGAAAAGACTTAGCACCACTACTACTAAAGGTATTTCAGAGCATAGAAAAGGATGGAGTACTCGCAAATTCATTCTATGAAGCCAGCATAATCCTGACGCCAAAACCAGGTAAAGACACCACAAAAAAAGAAAATTATAGACCAATATCCCCTGTGAACGTAGATACAAAAACCCATAACAAAATTCTAACCAATAGGATTCAACAAATATCAAAAAAATAATTCACCATGACCAAGTGGGATTCATACCAAGTATGCAGGGGTGGTTTAACGTTAGAAAAAGAATCAATATAATCAATCACATAAATAAAGCAGAAGACAAGAACCACATGATCTTATCAATTGACGCAGAAAAGTCATTTGAAAGTCCAACACTCATTCATGATAAAAACTCTCAGCAAAAAAGGAATAGAAATTCTTCAACATAATAAAGGGCATTTATACAAAGCCAACAGCCAACATCATCCTAAATGGAGAGAGCTTGAAAGCATTCCCCTTGAAATCGGGAACCAGAAAAGGATGCCCTTTATCACCACTCTTTTTCAACATTGTGCTGGAGGTCCTAGCCAGAGCAATTAGGCTAGATAAAGAAATAAACGGCATCCAGGTTGGAAAGGAAGAAGTAAAAGTATCTCTATTCGCAGATGATATGATCTTATACACAGAAAACCCTAAGGAATCCACAAGAAAGCTACTGGAACTGATAAAAGGGTTCAGCAGACTATCAGGATATGAGATAAACATACAAAAATCGTTTGGATTCCTCTACACCAAAAAGAGAACATCAAGGAGAAAATCACCAAATCAATACCATTTACAATAGCCCCCAAGAAGATAAAATACTTAGGAATAAATCTAACCAGAGTCATAAAAGACCTATACAAAGAAAACTACAATACACTACTGCAAGAAACCAAAAGAGACCTACATAAGTGGAAAAACACACGTCAGGAGGACACAACCATATTAAATATTCACACACACAATGACAAAGCTCCAAAAGACATAAAAGAAACTCTAACAGAATTGAAAAGAGAGGTAGACAGTTCCACAATAACAGTAGGAGACTTCAACAACCACTTTTAGTGAAGGACAGAAAAACATGGGTAGGCATACTCAACATTGTAAAAATGCCTATTCTACCCAAAGCAATCTACCCAATGCAATCCCAATCCAAATTCCAATGTCATTTTTTAATGAGGTGGAGAAATAAATTACCAACTTCATACGGAAAGGGAAGAGGCATAACTGAAGAAGAGCAAAGTGGGAGGCCTCACACTACCTGATTTTAGAACCTATTATACCGCTATGGTAGTCAAAACAGCCTGGTATTGGTACAACAACATATACCTAGACCAGTGGAACAGGATTGAGATTCCAGATGTCAAATCATCCACCTATGAGCAGCTGATATCTGACAAAGGCCCCAAATCTGTTAATTGGGGAAAGCACAGTCTCTTTAACAAATGGTGCTGGCATAACTGGACATCCATCTGCAAAAAAATGAAACAAGACAATACCTTACACCATACACAAAAACAAAATGGATCGAAGACCTCCATATAAAATCTAAAATGATAAAGATCATGGAAGAAAAAATAGGGACAATGCTAGGAGCCTAATACATGGCATAAACAGATTATGAAACATTACTAACAATGCACAAACACCAGAAGAGAAACTAGATAACTGGGAGCTCACCCAAAGACTTCACCAAAAGAGTCAAAAGACAACCTACAGACTGGGAAAAAATTTTCGGCTACAACAAATCTGATCAGCATCTAATCTTTAAAATCTATAAGATACTGCAAAACCTCAACAACAAAAAGGCAAACAACCCAATTAAAAAATGGGCAAAGGATATGAACAGCACTTCACAAAGAAGACATTCAGGTGGCTAACAGATACATGAGGAAATACACATGATCATTAGCCATTAGAAAAATGCAAATCAAAACTACAATGAGATACCATCTCACCTCAACAAGACTAGCATTAATCCAAAAAACACAAAATAATAAATGTTGAGGAGGTTGTGGTGAGACTAGATAACTTATACACTGCTAGTGGGAATGTAAAATGGTACAACCACTTTGGAAATTGATTTGGAGCTTCCTTAAAAAGCTAGAAATAGAAGTACCATATGACCCAGCAATCCCACTCCTTGGAATATATCTAGGAAATAAGAGCCCTCACTGAATAGATATATGCACAGCCATGTTCATTGCAGCTCTGTTCACAATAGCAAAAAGATGGAAATAACCTAGGTGCCCATCAACAGATGAATGGATTAACAAATTACGGTATATCACAAAATGGAATACTATGCAATGATAAAGAAGAACGATGAATCCGTGAAACATTTCATAACATGGATGAATCTGGAAGGCATTGTGTTGAGTGAAACTAGTCAGCCACGAAAGGACAAATACTGTATGAGACCACTATTATAAGAACTCAAGGAAAGGTTTAAACACAGAAGAAAACATTCTTCGATGTTTATGAGGGTGGGAAGGGAGAGAGAGGGGTATTCACTAACTAGATAGTAGACAAGAATTATTTTAGGTGAAGGGAAGGACAACACACAATACAGGGTAAGTTACCACAACTGGACTAAACCAAGAGCTAAGAAGTTTCCTGAACACAACCAAATGCTTCGAGGGACAGAGTAGCAGGGATGGGGGCATGGGGACCATGGTTTCAGGGAACATCTAGGTCAACTGACATAACAAAGTTTATTAAAAAAATATTCTGCACCTCACTTTGGTGAGTGATGTCTGTAGTCTTAAAAGCTAGGAAGTGGCCATCTAAGGTACATCAAGTGGTCCCAACCTACATGGAGCAAAGGAGAATGAAGAGCAACAAAGACATAAGGAAAATATGAGCCCAAAAGACAGAAAGGGCCACATAAACCGGAGACCCCATCAGCCTGAGACTGGAAGAACTAGATGGTGCCCACCT
This sequence comes from Elephas maximus indicus, assembly GCF_024166365.1. Classification (NCBI taxonomy): domain Eukaryota; kingdom Metazoa; phylum Chordata; class Mammalia; order Proboscidea; family Elephantidae; genus Elephas; species Elephas maximus. The sequence goes on from NC_064836.1 coordinate 71,712,851, forward strand.
ACCACTGATGACTGCCCAGACAGAGAACATAACAGAGAGTCCCTGATGCAGAGGGAGAGAAGTGGGGCACAGAACTCAAATTCTGGTAAAAAGACCAGGCCTGACGGTCTGACTGAGACTGGAGGGGCCCCAGAAGACATGCCCCCTGTACTGTCTGTTAGCCCAGAACTAAAACTACTCCCAAAGCCAACTCTTCAGATCTTCAGACAAAGATTGGACTGGACTACAGGCCGTAATAAGATGATACTGGTGAAGAATCTGCTTCTTGGCTCAAGTAGATGAGGCTAAATGGGCAGCTCCTATCTGGAAGCAGGATAAGAAGGCAGGAGGGGACAGGAGCTGGTTGAATGGACACGGGAAATACAGGGTAGAGAGGAGTGTGCTGCCACATCGTAGGGAGAGCAACCAGGGTCACATAACAACGTGAGTATAAGTTTTTATATGAGAAACTGAGTTGAACTGTAAAGTTTCACCTAAAGCACAGTAGAAAAGAAAAAAGATATTTTTTTGGAAATAAATACTTGAGTCATTTTAATAACTAAAAAACCTGGAAGCCAAACCAAAAACAATTGGATGCTGAAATGAAATAAGACATTATAATTTGTGAAAGCTGGATGTCTTTCCCTAAAGTCACCACAAAAATCATAGTCTTCCTTTATATGAATCCAAATATCCTCTCAATGATTTTCTTCATGTATGCTAGTTGAATACTGAGTAAACCCACACATATTTAATTGACTTTCTAAAATTTAATACTTGTAATGGGTGCTTAGTCCCTAGTTGGCCAGCCAGTATGTCCTGCCCAAGACTTGGCACATCGGTACAAGAGCCAAAATGTTTTATTAACTTCTAATTTCTTGACCATACCGGTTTCTTCAAACTTTTTTCGAAAAACGACAATAAAAAAAAATTGAGGAAATACATGCTAGGCTTAATTATTTCAGTTCAAAAGTATAGTTGAAAAGGCTCAAAACACATATCCAGGGTAGACTCATACAAATTACCTTGCTTGATGATTGTTATTGGGATTGGCTTCCTTGGGACATATGCTGGCTGAAAAGAGAGGAAGAAAGGCAACTTTTGAGTCAGTCTTTATAACTTGGGTTTTGATTTTGCTTTCCAACAAATCAAAGAACAGAAAGTCATTTTTTTTCTTGTCTTCAATGAAGGCTCCTGTGCCACTGGCTTAATAGTCACTGGACAGATCTTTAGTACATACATCTGTCTCTATTTTTATTTATTTTTTTTACTTGCTTGTCTTTTTTCCCATAAATGTCCAAAGATTTGACAGAAGCCATTTCTTTTGAGCTCAATCTAGAAAGCTCTCACTGATTCATTTGGAGAAATGGTCAGGTTACTTAGAAACTGCGATGGAAAGAAACCAAATCCTCTCTGTTGAATATGATTTTATTTTCGTTTCATTTGACCTAGCCCAACTCTGCCTCCACATTCTCTCAAAAAGATGTTAAACTACATATTACCTTTTAACAGTCAAGACCAACTGTGTGACTGTATCCGGTTACTACTGCTGCTGCTACAGACACCATCACCATTGTGTGCTCCTGACACCCGCCAAGCATTTACTTGGCTAAGAAGCAGAGCTGGGACTCAGACATTTCTTACTTCAAAGCCTGTACTCTTAACCATACTGCATATATTTATGCCAAAAGAACCTCAGAATTAGGAGGGCAAGTCCCAAGGTTCTGTGCTTCCTTCTCCTCCCCCAGTTGCCTCAGTGGTAGCACTGGAAGCTTCAAACGTCGTACTGTGGCTTGAACTAGGGGTAGGTTTATTGTCAACAGTGAAGTGGAATTACTGGCATACTTTATTGTGAGTCTGTTACTTGGACTCATTGAGAAAAGAAACACTGTGATAATTTCCAAGATAAGTGTTCAGCCAGTGACAACGCAATTTTAACTGAACTTTTTTTATGTACAGTGTTTTTAAAAGGTACCACTCGCCTTTCCTTTCTCTCTTAGGCTGGTTGTTATGAATGTCTGTTCGTGTGTGTTGGAGTCCCAGGTGTGGACAATGTGGGACATGGGGCGGGGAACGAGGCAATGACGGTCCACAGCTACTGCACAGTTTGTGGCTGGTGTGGCACTGGTTTTCTTTTTAGGCCGTTTTCTTGCTGGCTCTCTCCTCTGCCGCTTGTTGTTCCCCATTCCCGCTGCAAACCTCCATCACCGCTTCCTTACACAGCTCTCGCCCCTTCTTTATTCAGCAAATACATTTTGTAAATGTTTACTATATGCCAGGAGTCCCTGCGTGGTACAAAGGGTTAAGGCACTTGGCTGCTAACCAGAAGGTTGGAGGTTCAAGTCCACCCAGAGGTGCCTCGGAAAAGTGCTGGTGACCTGCTTCTGAAAAATGAGCCACTGAAAACCCTGTGGCGTACAGTTCTACTTGACACACATGGAGTCGCCATGAGTCAGAATTAACTCAACGACAACTGGCTTATATGCCAGGAACTAAGCATATTTCTTTCTTGTCCTATAGGAGATACGTTATTTTATTGGGGGAGGGGGTTGAGATATCTTGCCCCTTGAGAACCCAGGTTGCCCTTGAAGCTATTACCCTGAGATAATCTTCAAATCTTAAACCAAAAATATCCTGAGTCGTCTTAAAACCAAACAGTAGTTTAGCTTAACTGGTAAAGAATGCCTTTCCTGAACACGGTAGGTACTCCTTCAAGATCTATCTGCATGGAATCGAGCTGACAACAGCAACTCGAAAGGTTATATAGGAAACTGAGGAGGCAGTGAGCTTATGTTAATGAGGAGGAACAACTCAGACAAGGAGGGTGAGAATTGTTGCTCAACTTGAAGAATGTAATCAACCACACTGAATTATACCTGTAAAAACTGTTGAATTGGTGGTTTTAATGTACATTCTCAACAGCAACAAAATAAAGAAAAAAAAAAAAAACCCAGGTTGAACTGTATTCTGAGCAGAGTGTCTGGTTAAGAGAATTCACTTCTACTTTTCCTCCGGGGATATTGTAGCTGGGCTTCCAGCTGGTGAGTCTCAGCAGGGAAAGGATGCTACACTGGGAAAGAGCACTGCCCCTGAAGACATGTTTAGCTTGCTTTTTAATCACGGTCAGGAAGTCTAGACTTACTTAGAAATAATAACAGCAGCAGCCACAGAGGGTAGGGACTTTCTGGTACACTCTGCTTTATACTAATGTTCTCCTGATTATTTTGAAAACCAGCTTTAATAAAACCAGTGGTAACACAGGAAAACTATTCTTTGCAGGTTATATTTTACGGGTTTGCCCATCTGGCATTTATGTGGGTCAGAATATTCATTGCCGGTTTGACTTTGTTTTCAGGCCCCTAGATAAAGGAGGAGCTGTCCATCTGAGGAGTGGCAAAGGCTTGCTCATAATCAAATGTCAACAGTTTAAGAGCCAAACCACGTGAGAAGAACTTGGGCATGGTACATTCTGATTTTAACTCCATTTAAAATGTTCTAATGAAAGTTACGAAACATACTGATTCAATCTGGCTAAAAGTATATCTTACTCTCTACTTGTGAAAATTTTCAAATTTCTGGTCAGCTGGGGAGGAGTCAGACATACACCTTCGATGATTTCATTGGCCTAGATAAAAAATTTTCAAGTTTCTGTCTAAAGGCAAGGATTACTAAGAATGGAAGGAGACTTGATATATCATTGTACACAATCTTAAGAGATAGGGACCGTAACATAATTCTGTCTTGTTACATCATTAATCTGATAACCGTAAACACTTTAAAAATTGGAACCTTTTTTTTTTTTTCCTAGTAATAGACTTGGCTTTCTTAAAAGCTGGGTGGATCTCAGGAGAGAGAGAGAAAAAAAAAAAAAAAGGTCATAATAAGTATCACATCCCAGTGAAACACTGACTCTATGGAGATTTGGATTAATCACATAAATTTGTGTTTTCAAATCATTGCTAGTAAATGCTGTGTATTTTAAAATTTGACTTGACTTAGTGAACTGGTTAGATACCCAAGTTTTAAAATATAGAGACAATGTGTTAAAATTAGTTCCAATCAGTGTTATAATTAGGTCCGATTAGGTAGCCATCATTCTTTTGACCACCATAAAAAAGAGTGTTCAGGATTTCAAAACGGACAAGACAGTGCAATTGTCATAAGTATGTTTTTTCTTCCTCAATTACATGGATTCTAAGTGCTTTAATCCAGATTATATAGAGAGAATTAGGATTTTGTCTATGCATACAGCCTTTTCTGGTTTTGTAGAGGTATAGGCAGGGGTGATATTCAAAGTAGTTAACAGCTGGTACAACAAAGGCACTAACCGATTAGAAAAGAGCCTGCTACATGTAACTGGTGAAGTTGTACTGGTACATTTGACAGACACCAGCCTAGATACTGAATTGCAATAAGGAATTTACCAGATTGATAAGTTGGGGCTGCATTTAACATTTAAATTTTTAACCAAAATACTATTTACTTTTAAAAGAGATAGCCTAAAGTTCAAACTGTTTTTCCATGTCAAATACTTCCTTTGGGAAGCTGGTTAGGAGTTTTTGCTGGTTATAAAGTTTAGGTGCAAAAAACTAAACCAAGCTCGTTACAGGTCAAGGCAATTCCAATCATGGCATCCTTGTGTGTTATAGGGTAGACCTGAGCTCCATAAGGATTTCTTGGTTGTAATCTTTACAGCGCCAGATCTCCAGGTCTTTCTTCTGCAAAGGCTGAGTAAGTCTGGACCACGAACCTTTTGGTGAGCAGCTGAGCTCAAACTGTTTGCATCACCCGGAGATCTTAGCAAGTATATATGAATAAAATCATTTCTCGATGTGTCTTTTTCATGAAACCTTAAAAGTAAAAACCTCTGGAACTAATTTCATATCTGGAAATACCGCCTCCTAAGACCAGCCCCAGGAAGGAAATGTGTGAATATTTGGATTGATATAGACTTGGTTTGAACTAACATATAAGTTTAAAATATCTAATCAATTTTCTGGATCAACTTTATATGGGTAAGCAAGATGGAAACCCTGGTGGTGTAGTGGTTAAGTGCTATGGCTGCTAACCAAAGGGTTGGCAGTTCAAATCCGCCAGGCGATCCTTGGAAACTCTATGGGGCAGTTCTAGTCTGTCCTATAGGGTCGCTAGAAGTCAGAATCAACTCGACAGCACTGGGTTGGGTTAAGCAAGATGGTAAAAGGCAATCCCAAGCAGTTCCTTTTCAACTTCCTATGTTGCAGAGCTACCCAAGTGCACAGATGTCAGTTCATGGAACATTTTTCTGCTGTCCATGAAGTAACAATGAAGAAAGCTTCACAGAGGAGCCTTAAAATATCTTTTCAATGAACCTGAGTTTCCCTTCAGAAATGACCAAGACCTTTAAACCACAGCTCAGCAGAGCTGGCTGGAGTCAGGGGTGCTCCACCTCACAGCCTGAAGTGATAAAACATCTGGCTCTGTCTCAGAGATGCAGGAAGTTGCTTCCTGACCCTTCCTGGCCATTTAGGGTGAGGCAAAGAAATGAAATTCTCTGGGACTAAAACATCAATCTTCTTCGTAATCTTGCTGAGTAACTTACCCCAAATGGTATATTCTGCCAAAAGGAAAATAAATTATTGGGTAGGACAGCTGGAAAGAAGGAATGAAAAAAAATGACATCATTGAGTCACATGAAAACATGACAGCCAAGAGGGTAAGAGATAAGACATGCTTCCTAGAAATGATTCACAACGAAGAATGAGGATTGTTCTAGAAGAGGAAGAAAGAGCAACTCTGTTCCATTGAGACCCCTGTGGGATACAACAGATTTACCTTTCCTATACAATACTGACTGGGTTTGGGAGAGACAAAGCCAAAGGGAACTTATGGAGTGGCTTGATTAAATTCACGGTACTAGGTTAATCAGTTGATTATTTGGAAAAAATATATAACCTAATCAATGTAGCCTTACTACCCATAGCAAAAAAAAATCCACATAGTTTTAGAGTTTGATTACTGAAAAATCAAACTATTATGATCTTATTTTTTTTTGAAAAAGGGAAATACTTCTCTCTGGATAAAGAAGGATTTTCTAAAATATAATGTAATTGTAGATAAAACAATAAAAAAATTTTTTTATAAGACAATGCAAAAGATTAATACTTTGATTAAGCAAATTTCAAGACATCCCTATTTCAAAAATTCCCATAAACAAAACTAATTCCTAACAAATGTGGGAAAACATTTCTAGATGATCTCACAAGGGTCAATGTTCTTTAATCTATAAAGTCTTTAAACTATACAATAAAAAACATGAGAAGCCCAATAAACAAAGATGTGGAACTAAAGGTCATTAAATGGAAAATAACAAATGACTAATAAATAAGAGAAAAAAGCACTCTTTTAGCAGCAGAGAAATAGAAATTAAAATAATCATTTCAAATTATTGTATTGCCCTCGAACACTCTGTTAACCTGGAACAGAAACCATTCCCAAAGTCCACTCTTCAGGCAGACAAAGATTCCAAAACTCAAAAACTCACTGCCATGGAGTTGATATCGATTCAACAGCGACCCTATAGAACAGAGTAGAACTGCCCCATAGAGTTTCTAAGGAGTGCCTGGTAGATTCAAACTGTTGACCTTTTGGTTAGGAGCCATAGCACTTAACCACTACGCCACCAGGGTTTCCAGACAAAGGTTAGACAGAAGTATAAAACAAACAAAAAAAAACAATACACGTGAGGAATGTACTTCTTATTTCATCCAGATATACGATACCAAATGGGTAGGAATTTACCTGCAGCCTCCTTTCTTATGTTGAGATTTAAAATACATCAAATTCTTTCCTGGTCAATCAGAATGCTCTGATAATCATGATTTGATAATAATCTCACAATGTACACACTCTTCTGCCAATTAAAACAACACAAACATTTACCTCATCAGGATTCAAACCCAGTTTTATTTTATCCAAGCCCATCTACTATCACTGAAAAAAATTCTTCACTTTTTTTTTTTTATCCTATTGAAGTATGTTCTACTTTCTTTTCAGACTGGGTTGCATGATCCATGGTATACTTTATGGATTACTTAATTAGACATCAAAAGCTATCCATCCACATACGTGATGTACACATTCAACAGAGCAAATATGCAACTACAGACACAGATTCCACGTGTTCACTTGACCACAGGATTTTTCGTGGATGGACGCTTCCAAGTACTTTGTGATCAAAACCAGCACCAAATTCCCTTTTTCTCACCAAAGTGCCTCCTCCACCTGCTCAGTAACATAACTTCCTTCATTTTATAGTTAGAATGTGATTTAAAATGCAAACATCTCTCTGATGGCTGTGACAACGGCTTGCATTTATAGTGCTGTTGTCAGCTGCCATCAAGTCAGCCCCAAGTACAAGGGATCAATGGGACTGTTGTGATCCACGGAGTTTTCATTGGCTGATTTTTTGCAAGTGCCGTATTTTTACACAAATAACACGTGCCTTCTGCATTTGTTTGTCAACAGAGTCCTTCCCCCTCCTCCTCCCCCCCACCGTGAGGTATTTCCATAAGTGTGCTATGTTAATTTTTTTTTTTTAACAGCAACATGGAAAAACAAATATTGGCATAGTGGCACTTAAGAAAATACATCACAGGGTAGTGCCCAGTTGGGAAACAAAGTAGAAGGTGCGTGTTATACAGCAGATCACCAGGCCTTTCTTCCTAGTGAATCTTAGGAAGCTCTGCCAAACGCTGTTCAGCATCACAGCACCACGCAAGCCTCCACTGACAGACAGGTGATGGCTGCGTATGAGGTGCGTTAGGCAGAAATTGAACCAGGGTTTCCCACTTTAGGCAAGAATTCTACTACTGCTGCCTATATTTATACTAAAAAAACCTAGGGTCGTCGAGTCGATTCTGACTTATATTTATACTAGGTAGTACATAACTAGCGATGCTTCCTGAGACCAGATTTTGAAAAGTGCAAGGGAAGAGAACACAGGGGACTGAGTCCCCGAAATGACAGAGAAAAAGGTGGAAATTTTTTTATTACCTAATATAAAACACCCAAATATTGGCCAAACTTAATACAGGCTGGGCAATATAAATAACCAAGCCAGTTGCTTCATCATTTTGAAAAGGGTGATTCTTTTGAGTAGAAAGTGATAGGAAATAGAGAGGAACTATTTGGCTATAAGATTGCTATGAGTTGGAATTGACTTAATGGCACTCAATAACAAGGTAACAAGAGCATGTTAGCATTCATTCTTGAAACATTGTATATTAAAGAAAAATAAGCATAATCTCAAAATACGTAGAATATTGAAACATTAAAATAACCATCTCAAATCTCAGAATTTTAGAACTTTAAACAAATTAGAGTTGAGTTGGTCTCATACTTTTATCCCTTTTTTTCAAATTAAGAAACTAAACATTAAATTCCTAAAACATTAAGTATTTTATCCAACACCCCATAGCTAGTCAGTTAACCCAAAGTTTCAGTATCTTGTAATAGGGCCATTTCCTTATTTAAATAAAAATACAGTGCATACATTTTTTTTTTTTAAAGATTCTGAAAATAAACTGGTACATACCACTTGGTTGACTTGGTCATAGGTACTTTGAATTTTCCCATTTACTTTTTTACCTGACAAAACAGGAGGCATATGACATTATTTTCAATGTTCTCGCTCCTAAATAATTGTAACTTATCAGTGTGAAGACAACTACACCTCCTTCTCTAACTTGGACATATCACTTCAAACACCGATTCCAATGAAACTCGAAAGAAGGGTTATCAAGAAGGAAGCAAGCCCAGGGCTCTCTAATGACTTTTTACCTCCATTTCTGCTGGGCCCAGCTTTCCATTCAGAACATTTGCACAAATGTTTATTTCTTTGGTGTGAGGTCAGGGATTGGATATAAAAATACTAAAATGGCCAATGATTTGTTATCAGTGGAGGCATCAAATATTAGTTTATCGCTTATAAAAAAAATAAAACAAACTTGCTCTGGTGATTTTGAAATATGAATACTGAGTTTTACTGACTTTTGAATTTTTTCAAGTAGAACATGTACATCACTTATTTCATATGACACTACTCTTAAAATAATTGACAGTGCTTAGAGAAAGTTTGGAGTCCTGATGGCTCAGTAGTTAACAGCTTGGCTGCTAACCAAAAGGTCAGCAGTTTGAATCCACCAGCCTCTCCTTGGAAGCCCTATGAGGCCATTCTACTCTGTCCTATAGGGTCCCTATGAGTCGGAATTGACTTCACAGCAATGGGTTTGATTTTTAATGGGTTTATAGAAAGTTTATTAAAACAAATAATTCTAAGTACTTACTTCCAACAATAGTCTTATGATTGAAAATCTTACTCCAAATTCCACCATCCACATTGTCTTTCACTCCAAATTCATAAACTGTATTCGGCTTTAGATTTTCCACAATTGTTTCGGTGGATGGACAGAGTTGAAAAATCCATTTCTTTTCCTTATCCTTTTCTCTATAGCGAATTGTATAAAACCTGTTGAATAATCAAAATATAACACTTCACAATCACACAGAGATTTAGAACATTATTTCAAGTTTCTCAATGCAGCCCTGACTGCCCTCTACTCAGACGAGTGTATTTAATATTGGCTTCCATTCAATTTTTTAAAAAATATGCAGAGAAAACAAAAACAACAACAAAAAATTAGCTCAATGTGTACTTCACCTTTAAATTTCTGATAGCAAGTTAGGGGTCTGGGCAGCAGCGCAGCTGTGGTCTGACAGAATCCCAGACCTCTCAGTTCTAGCATTTGCCACTTTGCAAATTATAACCTAGAAAACACTAGTCATTTTTTCCTCCAATTATACATAAAGTAGGACACAGGCATAATTTTATAAATACTTTATATTTTCATAATAGTAGTTTCATAATTCTGTGGGATTAAAGCCTTTTAACTCTGTGGAAGGCACATTAGAGATCACTTTACTCAATTATGTAAAAGGAAACTCAAAGATACTTGTAGGACCTTGCATTTGAAGGGTGAATTTTTCTTTATAAAAAAGAATCAAGACCAACAGCCCAACAAAGGGTATAACAAGAAAAAAGCAAACACAAGATCAATGTGACATATTTGTTTAAGGTTTCATAATATTCAGATTTTATGTATGGCAATGTAATGATAATTCCATTACTTTTTTTCCCATACATGTACCAAATATTACACTTTGCATGTATTATTTCAATTACTTGTCACAAGAACATCTTCAGTGGTAAAAACTATTAATCCCATTTTACAAATGTGAAAACTGAGTTTCAGAAAGATCACTTAACTTGCCCAGTGTAACCCAGTTAGTAAGTAGCAGAGCAGGACTTAGGCTCATTTGTCTCTAAGCAGCTTCAGAGAAAGGGGAAATGAGGTGGCAGATTGGGAAAGGGGATTCATCACTGCTGTTAGGTAATGAGAAACTAAACCAGAGCTACATGTATCAATATGGATAGATTTTATAAACAAGATAGTGAGTAAAAGTGATATATAATACCATATATTATTCCTGGCATTATAAGGTATACAAAATGCTGGAAGAATCTAACATTTATGATAGTGGCTCAACTCTCCCTGAGGAAGTGGGGACCACAGATAGTTAAGCTTTATGTTTTTTATTTTTAAATAAACTAACAGCTGTTGTGTCTGATGATGGAAATATTTAGTACCTCTCCCTCATTCCCTATGCTAGAAAAATTAGACTAAATTTCAGGTCAACTGTTTATATATAGTTTAAAAAAGTCATTCACTTACTACTCACGATAAAAACATCTATTGGGCATCCTCTAAGGATCAGACAGTTTTTGGTGATACAGAACAATTACCCAGAATCTCTGGAAATGAGGGCTGTACCAGCTACATAGTTTCAGGGCTCAGTGCAAAATGACAAAGGGCCCCTCGTTTGAAAATTATTAAGAATTTCAAGACATCAAGAGCAAAGCCTAAAGCAAGCACGGGCTCTTCTCAGTGCAGGACACTGTGCAATTTTACAGGTGGTATTCCTATGACACTGACCCTGACAAGATGGTTATAGTTCATTAAGTACACAGAGAGGGGATTTATCTGCATATTCAGTCTACTTTCTCACCAGTCACGAACCACTGAAATGCTTGCTATCATTCCTTAGTTTGCTTCTTTCTAGTAAAAGTTTCTCTCGTGTCTCCATCCCCCCATTCCAAAGTAGCAAGGCAGAATGAGTGAAGGAGACTCTTCCAGCCAAAACACTCACTGCTACCATAAACAAATGTTATAGAACACAAGTCTTTTGTGTCTTGTGAGTCAAAACATCAACATGTTTATGAAACAAATTTCTTGACAAGTATGCTAAAAGAAATTGTTTCTCCCTCCCCTGGCTCTTACACGACTTGGAAGCTAAAATCAGACCAGATGGGCTTCCACAATTATGCATCTCTAATTCAGACACATTTCTGAAGCCCTGAATTGCTTGCATGATCCAGAGGGCCGGTTGCTAACAGAACTACCAAAGCAAGATGCGAGGATTTCCAATAAACTTGATTCCACATCATTGTCTTATAAATGAAATGGGACAGAAACATTCTGTTCTTTTTTAAAACAGAAACTTACCCACATGTTACAAAAAACAAAACCAGCAAAAAAAGCCTTTAAGTTTTTTTTTTTTCTATTTTGACCACAAACCCAGTGAACCCATAACCCAGTGCCGTTGAGTCGATTCCTTTGACCACAAAGCCATTTAAAATACCCTCTTTTGTAGCAAGTTTGTCAGGAAAAATAAATGTGCAGGCAACTAGCCCTTCTCCTCCATCAGGTTTACCCCCATCAATAGTGTCTTACTTGACGTCGTATAATGTAAGCAAATTCTAAATTTCACAGGAGATAATAAACCACTTAGCTATACTAAAGTAGAAATGTAAATATTCCTTGATTTTAAAGCAAAATATAGGACATATTTTAATAAACAGTGCTTTACAATCCAGTATACAGTAAGTGCTCCATAAACATTTGTACACATAAGGACATTTTTTAATTAGAACATAATGACTGTAAAATGGCAATGATTCATTCATTAGAAATAATGATTTAAGCTATTGTAGCTACTAGGCCTACAACTATATTTTTTAACACGTCCATGCATAAGGCTTCATTACCAAAACACACCGTTCACATAGAACCAATGCCAACTGAGGCAAACTGTAATACATGTTTGCAATGTACATTTGCAGAGAGCTTAAATTTTATTTATTTATTTACATGTATCCATACAATAAACTCTGAGACAAGCAGAGCAAGAATTATTAAAGAAGAAGAATGAGGAAATTCAGTTCCTGTTCCAACACATAAAGAGCTTGAAAGTCATAACTCTGATTCTACCAAAAGAAAAAAGCAGAAAAAATTGAAAAACAACAACTCTTCTTAAACCCATCAGAGAATTGATTTCACAAGGCAAATTACCCCCAAAACTCGAGAGAGAGGTGGATACGGAGTACCACAGCTTACCGGAGCAGAAGCCCTCCACTGGAGCAAAGCATAAAATTACTTAAACTGTGATTGACAAATTGCTGGAAGCTCAGTGTGGACTAGCTTGGAGTGAAAAACTCTGGGAAGGCAGAAAATCTTTCTGAGGTCCAACACTTTTGTGAGTTTTACCTCTAAGAGCCCATCAGGTTAACATTATAAAGATTAGAGAAAAATCCCCTCATGCTTCCAGGAAGAGAAAATATTTTGAAATATGCCCAGAGCATTTTGTTCTCCTAAACAAAGGTCTGCCCTCAGGGAAGCTATTTTACCCATACAAGTTTCACCAGAGCCTGACCAATATGGTAAAATGGAAATACCCAAATTCAGCCCCCTCTATCCTTCAATGTGGGGGAATGGAAATACCCAACTATACCCCTTCTCCCTTCCTGTCTCACCTAAATGGGGTGGGGGGGGTACAGAGAATAACTTTTAAAGTCAGAGCCAGGAGCTCAGGCTCACTAAAGCATAGACCTAATCACAGGATTATAGAATACCTTCCCTCCCTCCATACCTTACCACCACATCAATAGGGCTCCTGTGTAATAACAGGAGATTACAACTAAAAGAGCTGCAAGTTTCAGATCTTATTTACGAAGTCTTTAGGGAAAACCAATGACAACAGGGGGAGATTAAAAACAAGGACCAGAGGAAATTTTAGCCTCAGACATCTAGTAGACACAGCCGAACTCCTAGCCAGATAAACATAAAGCCTAAAACTAAAGGCCTATTTACCTCAATTTCTTTTACCTCGTATATCTTGCCTGGCCTTCACAAAAAATTACAAGGCATACTAAAAGGCAAAAAAAAAAAAAAAAAAAAAAACACCAAAAACTGAAGAAGAGTGGATAAAAAAACAAGACCTAACTATTGTCTACGAGAAACCCATTTTAAATGTAAAAACAAAGACAAACCACAAGTAAATTGATGGAGAAAGAAATACCATGTGAACACTAATCAAACGAAAGCTAGAGTAACTAAATTGATTTCAGAAAAGTAGATATCAGAGCAAGGAAAGTTATCAGGGATTAAGAGGGTCATTGTGTAGTGATAATGGGGTCAATTGTCCAAGAAGACATGGCAATCCTTAATATGTATGCAACTAAAAACAAAGCAACAAAAAATCCATTGCCATTGAGTCAATTCCGACTCATAGCAACCCTGTAGGACAGAGTAGAACTGCCCCACAGAGTTTCCAAGGAGTGCATGGTGGATTCAAACTGCTGACTTTTGGTTAGCAGCTGTAGCACTTAACCACTACGCCACCAGGGTTTCTGCAACTAACAACAGAGCATTAAAATATGTGTGAAAAAATCTGATAGAATTACAGTAAGAAATAGATAAATCCACTATTATAGTTGGAGACTTCAACATCCCTCTATCAGTAATTGACAGGTTTAGCAGACAGAAAATCAGTAATGATATAGTTTAACTGAACAGCACCATCCATCAACTGGATCTAGTTGACATTTATAGAGTAGTCAATATCGGAGCCCTGGTGGTGCAGTGGCTAACAGCTATGGCTGCTATCCAAAAAGGTGGCAGTTTGAATCCACCATGCACTCCTTGGAAACTCTGTGGGGCAGTTCTACTCTATCCTGTAGGGTTGCTATGAGTTGTAATCAATTAGATGGCAATGGTTTTGGATTTTGGTTACTCAACATCAGAATATACATTCTTCTCAAGCTAAAAAAGAAGAAAGGGCCAAAATAAAAAACATTAACCCTACGACTCAAACAAATAGAAAGAGAGCAGGAAAAGAAGCCTGTAGTCACTAATAAAGATTAGGAAATGATAAAGAGTAGAGCAGAAATAAGTGAAATACAGAATAGAAAAACAATAGAAAGAATCAACAAGACCAAAATTTTTTTTTGAAAAGACCAACAAAATCAACAAACTATTGGCCAAACTGACAAAAGAAAAACAGGAGTGGAAGCAAATAACCCAAACAAGAAATGAGGCGGATAATATCACGACAGACCCAACTGAAATAAAAAAGATCATAATAGAATACTATGAAAAACTGTACTCCAACAAATTTGAAAATTTAGAGAAAATGGACAAATTTCTAGAAACACACTGCCTACCTAAACTAACACAAACTGAAGTAGAAAGTCTGAACAGATCCATTACAAAAAAAGAAATTGAAGAGGTTAAAAAAAACAAAAAACAAAAAAACCTCCCAACAACAGAAAAAAAGCCCTGGCCCAGATGCTTCTCTGGTGAATTCTACCAAAAATTTAGAAATGAGCTCACATCAGTACTACTCAAACTATGTCAGAGCTTAGGAAAGGTAGGGATACTCCTGAATTCATTCCACAAAGCCAGCAAAACCCTGATATCAAAGCCAGGCGAAACGCAACAACAACAACAAAAAAATTGCAGACCAATATCATATCCTCATGAACATAGATGAAAAATTCTCAACAACATTCTAGCCAATAGAATTCAACAGCATATCAAAAAAATAAAACATCATGATCAAGTGGGATTCATACCACATATACTAGGATGGTTCAACATTAGAAAATCAATCAATGTAATCCACCACATGAATAAAACCAAAGAATCACATGGTCATCTAGATAGACACATAAAAAGGTTTTGACAAAGTCCAACACCCATTCCTGATAAAAAACTCTCAGCAAAATAGGAATAGAAGAGAAATTCTTCAATATATGAAAGGGCATTTATACAAAACCAACAACCAACATCATCCCAAATGGAGCAAGACAGAAAACATTCTTCTTGAGAACGGGAAGCAGGCAAGGATGCCTGTTATCACTACTCTTATTCAACATCATGTTGGAAGCCCTAATTAAGGCAATAAGGCAAGAAAAAGAAATTAAGGTTTCATTAAATGGGGAAAAGATAGTCTCTTTAAAAAATGATGCTGGCATAACTGAATGTCCGCCTCTAAAAAAATGAAATGAGATCCATACCACTTTGGAAAATGATGTGGCTTCCTTAAAAAGCTAGAAATAGAAATACCATACAATCCAGCAATTCTGCTTCTAGGAACATATCGTAGAGAAATAAGAGCCATCACACAAATAGACATATGCACACTCATGTTCATTATGACACTATTCACAACAGCAAAAAAATGGAAACACCCTAAATGCCCATCAACAGATGAATGGGTAAACAAATTATGGTGCATACACACAATGGAATACTATGCACCAATAAAGGACAATGACGAATCCCTGAAGCATCTCACATCATGGATGAATCTGGACAGCATTACACTGAGTGAAATAAGTCAATCACAAAAGGACAAATATTGTATAAGACCACTATTATAAGAAATCAAGAAAAGATTTATACAAAGAAAAAAAATTCTTTGATGGTTACAAGGATAGGGAAGGCAGGGGAGAGAAGTCATTAACTAGATAGTAGACAATTGTCAACGCTGTTGAAGGGAAATACAACATCTAATACTGGGGAAGTAAGCACAACTTGACCAAGGTAAAGTCATAAAAGTTTCCCAGGCATATCCAAACACCTTGACGGACTAAATTGCTGGGGGCTGGGGACCAAGTCTCAGAGGACATCTAGGTCAACTGGCATAACATAGTTCATAAAGAAAATGTTTTACATCGTATTCTGATGAGCAGCATCTGGGGTCTTAAAAGCTTGTGAGTGGTCATCTAAAATATACATGTTGGTCCCATCCTGTTCAGAGCAAAAGAGAATGAAGAAAACCAAAGACACAAGGGAAATATTAGTCCAAACGACTAAATAAACCAGAATGTCCAGAAGAACTAGATAGTGCCCAGCTACCACCACCAGCTGCTCTGATAAGGATTACAACAGAGAGTCCCAGACAAAGTGGGAGAAAAATATACAACAAAATTCAAATTTGCAAATAAAGACCAGACTCGCCAGTCTGACAGAGACTGGAGGAATCCCCAAGACTAGTTCCCAGACGCTCTGCTAACTCAGAATTGAAAACACCCCCAAAGCCCATCTTTCAGACAAAGATTAGACAGGCCTATAAAACAAACAATGGCATACACGAGGAACATGCTTTTTAGTTCAGTCAAATACATGAGACCAAATGAGCAAGTCCAGCCCAAAAACAAGATGAGGAGGCAGGAAGGGACAGGAAGTGGACAAATGGACACAGGGAACCTGAGGTGAAAAGGGTGAGAGTGTTGTCACATTGTGGCTTGCAACCAATATCATGAAACAATATGTGTACGAATTTTTGAATGAGAAACTAACTTGAGTTATAAAATTTCACCTAACGCACAATAAAATTTAAGAACAAAATTAAAACATACTCTTAAAGAACACATGTTGAAGAAGACATCACAGAACAAATTAAAAAAAACTATTTTGAACTATATGGAAGTGAAAATACAACTTATCAAAAATTTTGGGATTCAGTAGAAGCAGTGCTGAGCAGTAAATTTATAGCATTAAATAAACATATTAAAAAAGATCTAAAATCAAGATTCTAAGCTTCCACCTTAAAAAAAAAAAAAAAACTTAGAAGACTCAAAAAAGAAGAGCAAATTAAATCCAAGGTAAGCAACAGAAAAGAAATTAAAAAAAAAAATCAGAGTAGAAATCAATGAAATTTGAAGCAGGAAATAATACAGAAAATCAGTAAACCAAAGAGCTGGTTATTTGAAAATATTGATAAAATTGATAAACCTCTACCCCGGCTAACCAAGAAAAAGAGTAGACACAAATTCCTAATATCAGAAACAAAAGAGATTTCATCACAACTGAACCACTCTATACCCACAAATTTGATAACTTAGCTGAAATGGATACAATCTACAAATACTCGCACATGGAAAAATAGATAATCTGACTAGGCTATATCTACTAAAAATATGGAATCAACAATAACTTTCCAAAACAGAAAATATTGGGCCCAGATATTCACTGAGGAATCCTAAGAAACATTTAAAGAAGAAATGATACCAATTCTCCACAATCTCTTCCAGAAGATAAAATCAGAAAGAACACTTCCGGCTCATTTTATGAGGCCATTATTAACCTAAAACCAAAACTGAACAAATACTTTACAAAAAGTGAAAATTACAGACAAATATCTCTCATGAACACAGATGCAAAAATTCTCAACAAAATATTAGCAAACAGAATCCAACAGTGTATAAAAAGAATAAACATCATGACCAAGTGGGATTTATTCCAGATATGTAAAGCTGGCTCAGCAGTCAAAAATCAATTTATGTAATTAATCACATCAACAGGCTAAACAAGAAAAATCATATGATCGTGTCAATAGACACAGATGAAGCATTGGACATAATTCAACACCCATTCATGATTAAAGTTCTGAACTTTCTCAACTTGAAAAAGAACATCTACAAAGAGCTACAGTTAACACCATACTTAATGGTGAGAAAGTAGATGTTTTTCCCCTAAAATGAGGAATGAGACAATGATGCCCCCTCTACCACTCCTATTCAATGTCATTCTAACATAATGTAATAAGAAAAGGAAATGAAAGGAATACAGATTGAGAAGAAGAAATAAAACTGTCCTTGTTGGCAGATGATATGATTGTCTTTGTAGAAAATACCAAAAAATAAAAAACAAAAAACCTCCTGCAGGATACAAGGGAAATACATGAAAGTCAATTAGATATAAATCTTAAAAAGTATGTACAAGAGCTATATGAGGAAAAGTACAAAACTTTGATAAAGAAATCAAAGAAGATCTAAATACATGGAGAGATATACCACGTTTATAGACAGACTCAGTACTATTAAGATATTATGTCTTCTTAACTTGATCTATAAATTCAATTCAATGCAATCCCAATATAAATCTCAGCAAGTTATTTTGTGGATATCAATAAACTAATGCTAAAATGCATATGGAAAAGCAAAAGACCCAGAATAGTCAATGCAATACTGAAGAATAAAAAAGTCGGAGGACAGACAGTATCCAATTTCAAAACTTACATAAAGCCACAGTGATCAAAATAGTGTGGCTTTGGCCAAAGAATTGATAGAGTAGAACAGATTAGGGAGCCTAGAAAAGGTCCATAGAAATTTAGTCATGTGGTCTTTGACAAAGTAGCTAAGGCAAATAAATGGAGGATAGACATCAGCAAATGGTGCTCGGACAACAGAACAGCTACATTTAAAAAAAAAAAGGAGGAGGAGGAGGAAGACCCAGACACAAATCTTGCACCTCTCACAAAAATTTAACTCAAAATGGATCACAGATCAAAATGTAAACTGCAAAAACTGAAACACTTCTAGAAATAACATAGGAGAAAATCTAGATGACCTTGGGTTTGGCAATGACTTTTTAGATACAAGACCAAAAGCATGATCCACAAAAGAAAAAGTTGGTACGTTGGACTTCATTAAGATTAAAACTTCAGTTCTGCAAAAGACATTGTAAAGAGAATAAAAAGACAAGACAGAGACTAGAAGAAAATATTTGCAAAACATATGTCTGATAAAGGACTTGTACCTAAAATATGTGAAGAACTCTTAAAACTCAATAATAAGAAAACAAACAGCCCACTTATAAAATGGGCAAAATATCTTAATAATCACCTCACCAAAGAAAATACACATATGAGAAATAAGCACTATGGAAAAAACGCTCAACAGCATATGTCATTAGGGAATTATGACTGAAAACACACTTATTAGAATGACTGAAATTCAAAACACTGAAAACACCAAATGCTGGCAGGGATGTGGAGCAACGGGAATGTTCATTCATTACTGGTGGGAATGCAAAATAGTACAGCTACTTTGGAAGATAGTTAGGTGGTTCTTACAAATATAGGTTTACTACATGATCTCTTAATTGTGCTTCTAGATATTTACTCAAATGAGTTGACAACTTATGTCTACACAAAAACCCACATGAAAATTTTTATAGATGCTTTAATCATAATTGTCTCAAATTGGAAGCAACCAAGATGTTCTTCAATGGGCGAACAGGTAAACAAACTGTGGTACAACCATATGATAGAGTATTATTCCGTTACTAAAAAAAACGGGGAGGTGGAGCGAACATGGCACTCTAGACTAGAAGAACAACACCATCCTTTCACAGCAAAGACTCAAAAAACTAAGTAAAACAGGGACAACTATCAATCCTGGAACCCTAAGCATCAAATGAAGAAATAAAGAACTCAGCCAAGCACCAAATGAAATAAGAAACTGACAGAGAAGGAAGAGCGAGGAGATACGGGAGTAGGTCCTCTATCAGCTAACGCAGCACGGATTCGCCATCTTGGACTCCTCTCAGAGATCAGTGGACAGGGAGCATGTGAAAGCAGCTTTGTGGAGCCCCCAGGAGGAGACAGAACACCCGGCAACCAGCGATATGTGCTTTTCCATCCCCATCCTTCTCCCCCCTGATGCTTGGCCTCCACTGCTTCCTAGCTAGTGGCGGTTGCTCAGCCTGCTGGAAAGGGCAGGGTCCCTGCCACTTGGATTTGCCTTGCCCACATCAGAGACTGGCGGTCAGGGAGCACAGGAAAGCAGCTTCACAGAGCTCCCAGCAGAAGACAGAACACCCAATAACCAGCAATATATGCTTTCCCACTCCCCCCTTCTTCCCCACCCCCCACCCCGGCACCTGCTGACCCCAGTCTCTTGGCTGGGAGGCACTGTGCCACTTGGATTCACCCTTCCCATGCTGGCCAGGGCCATCAGTACCATTTGAAAACCTAGAGGAAACGGACAAATTTCTAGAAACACACTACTTACCCAAATTAACACAAAATGATGTTGACAATCTGAACAGACTCATAACAAGAGAAGAGATTGAAAAGGTAATAAAAAAAACTTCCAACAAAAAAAAACAAGCCCTGGCCCAGATGGCCTCACTGGAGAATTCTACCAAATATTTAGTGAAAAGCTTACACCAGTACTACTCAAACTATCTCAGAACATAGAAAAGGAAGCAATACTTCCGAATTCATTCTATGAAGCCAGCATAACCCTGATACTAAAATCAGGAAAAGACACCACAAAAAAACAAAATTACAGACTAATATCTCTCAGAATATAGATGCAAAAATTCTCAACAAAATTCTAGCCAATAGATTTCAGCATAATATTAAAAAAAAAAAAATACACCATGACCAAATGGGATTCATACCAGGTATGCAAGGATGGTTCAACATTAGAAAATCAATCAACGTAATCCACCACATAAATAAAAGCAAAGAATCACATAATCATCTCAATCGATGCAGAAAAGGCATTTGACAAAATCCAACTCTGATTCCTGATAAAAACTCTCAATAAAATAGGTATAGAAAGGAAATTTCTCAACATAACAAAAGGCATCTATGGAAAATGAACAGCCAACATCATTCTTAATGGAGAGAGGCTGAAAACATTCCCCTTGAGAACAGGAAAAAGACAAGGATGCCCTTTATTACCACTCCTATTTAACATTGTGCTGGAAGTTCTAGCTAGATCAATAAGGCAAGAAACAAGAAAAAAGGCATCCAAATTGGTAATGAAGAAGTTAAATTGTCCCTATTTGCCAGTGATATACTATACATAGAAAACCCAAAAGATTCCATGAGAAAACCACTGAAACTAATAGAAAGATTCAGCTGAGTGGCACGATACAAGATAAATATACAAAAATCAGTTGGATTCCTATACACCAAAAAAGAATGAAAAGGAAATCAAGAAATGAATATCATTTATTATAGCTCCTAAAAAAAAAAAACTTAGGAATAAATCTAACTAGGAATGTAAAAGGCCAGTACAAAGAAAACTACAAAACACTACTGCAAGAAATCAAGAGGTGTACATAAATAGAAAAACATACTATGCTTATGGATAAGTAGACTCAACATTGTGAAAATGACAATTCTGCCCAAAGTAATTTACAAATACAACGCAATCCCAATCCAAATACCAAAAGCATTCTTTGAAGAGTTGGAAAAACTAATCACTAACTTTATATGGAAAGGGAAGAAGTCCCAGATAAGTAAAGCACTACTGAAGAGGAGAATAAAGTAGGAGGACTCGCACTACCTGACCTCAGAACTTACCATACAGCTAATGGCAGTCATAACAGCCTGGTACTTGTACAACAACAGATACACTGACCCATGGAACAGAATTGAGAACCCAGATGTAAATCCATCTACCTACGGTCACCTGATCTTCAACAAGGGCCCCAAGTACATCGAATGGGGAAAAGATAGCCTTTTTAACAAATGGTGCTGGAAAAACTGGGTGTTCATCTGCAAAAAATGAAACAGGACCCATACCTTACACCATACACAAAAACTAATTCAAAATGGATCAAAGACTAAACATAAAGCCAAAAACTATGAAGATTCATAGAAGAAAAAAATAGGATCAACGATAGAGGACCTAATACATGGCATTAACAGAATACAAACAATAACCAAGAGCCCACAAACTCCAGAAGATAAGCTAGATAACTGGGATCTTCTAAAAATTAAACACTTATGCTCATCAAAAGACTTCACCAAAAGAGTAAAAACAGAACCTACAGACTGGGAAAAAATTTTGGCTATTATGAATCAGACAAAGGTCTAATCTCTAAAATCTACAGGAAAATCTAACACCCATACAACAAAAAGACAAATAATCCAATTAAAAAATGGGAAAAGGAAATGAACAGACACGTCACCAAAGAAGACATTCAAGCACATGAGGAAATTCTCGAGATCACTAGCCATTAAAAAAGCCATTAGAGATATGCAAATCAAAAACACAGTGAGATACCATCTCACCCTGGCATTGCTGGCACAAAAAAAAAAAAAAACAGAAAATAACAAATGTTGGAGAGGCTGCAGGGAGATCAGAACTCTTATGCACTGCCGGTCGGAATGCAAAATGATACAGCCATTTTGGAAAACGATATGTTGCTTCCTTGGAAAGCTAGAAATAGAAATACCATATGATCCAGCAATCCCATTCCTAGGAATATATCCTAGAGAAATAAGAGTTGTATAGACGTATGCACACCCATGTTCATGGCAGCATTGTTCTCAATAGCAAAAAGATGGAAACAGCCTAGAAGTCCATCAACAGAAGAATGGATAAACAAACTATGGTACACACAAACAATGGAGTATTATGCAACAATAAAGAACAATGATGAATCTGTGAAGCATCTCATAACATGGATGAATCTGGAGGGCATTATGCTGAGTGAAATAAGTTAATCACAAAAGGATACTGTATGAGACTGCTACTGTAAAAACTCATGAGAATGTTTACACACAAAAAGAAACAATCTTTGAAGGTTACAAGGGAGGGGAGGGATAGGGATGGAAAAGCACTAAATAGACAGCAGATAAGTGGTAACTTTGGTGAAGGGTAAAACAGTACACAGTACTGGAGAAGCCAGCACAACTTGTCCAAGGCAAGGTCACGGAAGCTCCATAGACACATTCAAACTCCCTGAGGGACCAAATTGCTGGGACCATGGTCTTAGGAAATATCTAGCTCAACTGGCATATCATCATTTATAAAGAAAATGTTCCACATTCTACTTTTGTGAGTAGTGTCTTGGGTCATAAAAACCTGTGAGCAGCCATCTAAGATACTCCGCTGGTCTTAGCCCTTCAGGAGCAAGGAAGAATGAAGAAAACTAAACACACAAGGGAAAGATTAGTCCAAAGGAAAATGGACCACATCCACCATGACCTTCACCAGACTGAGTCCAACTCTTCTAGACAGTGTCTGGCTCCCACCACTGACTGCTCTGACAGGGATCACAATAGACAGTCCTGGACGGAGCTGGAGAAAAATGTAGAACAAAATTCTAACTCACACACACAAAAAAAAACACCAGACTTACTGGCCTGACAGGCTGGAGAAACCCTGAGAGTATGGATTCCAGACACCTTTTTAGCTCAGTGATGATGTCACTCCCGAAGTTTACCCCTAAGCCAAAGATTAGACAGGCCCACGAGACTAAAGGGGCACACCAGCCCAGGGGCGAAGATTAGAAGGCAGGAGGGGACTGGAAAGCTGGTAATAGGGAACCCAAGGTTGAGAATGGAGAGTATTGACATGCCATGGGTTTGTCAACCAATGTCACAGAACAATATGTGTACTAACTGTTTAATGAGAAACTAGTTTGTTCTGTAAATCTTCATCTGAAGTATAAAAAAAAAAAAACAACTGTCAAGCCATGAAAAGACATGGAGGAATCCTGAAAGCATATTGCTAAGCAAGATAAGCCAGTCTGAAAAGGCTATATACTGTACGATTTCAACTAAATGACATTCTGAAAAAGGCAAAACTGCAGGGACAGTTAAAAAAAAAAAAATTGAGGTGGGGGAGGGATGAATAGGTAGAATACTGGATATTTTAAAGACAGTGAAACCAGTCTGTGCAAACCTGCAATGGTGGACACATGGTATTATGCATTCAGTAGCCTTTATGCTGTGTTGCCATCCCTACAGATGTTCACTATGGATTCTGGATGAGAGATGTCGAAGGGCTTCATGGATTGGTGAGAGAATTTTTAAGGTTTTCTTGACATTCCACTTGCTTGTTTATACATTTGTTCAGAACTATTGTAAAAGATACTAGGTTCTGTTTAAGATGGGAGATGACTGAGACACTGCCTGTGACTTCAAGAATGAGTTCAGGAATGTAGCGAGGGAGGCAGATGTGTGCATCTATGTACCTAAGAAAGGCAGGACGGAGAGAAGAGCATGCTGACCGTGGCAGGGTATGGCCTCTGCAGCCTGAATGCATCAAATGGAAACACTACTGGGTTGATATAAACAGGCTGCATTTGAAATTCCATTCCAACGGTCCAGGGGAAGCACAGTAGACCAGATTTAAGTCTCACCTCCAGAGCATGACTCAACAGACATTCTCTAAGAGGTTCTATGTTTTCTTTTACCAGGCAATGGGGAGCTGGGGGAGATTCTTCAGCAGGTGAATGAAGTTAAGCAGTGATGAAGGAAGGTATTATTTATCAGCAGTGGAAAAATAAATTTGAGAGAAAACGGAGGCAGGAAACTCAATTCATAAGCCATGCTCCAGATATGAGATAGCAAAGGGATGAATCACAGAAGAAACAGAATAAAGAGAAAGGAAGGACCAGATCAAAGTTATATTTCTATGAACAAACTGATGAGGCCAGGCTCCTTATGTGACATGGGTGCCAAGGAAAGTGAAAATAAAAATCAAACTTGAGTTTTCAAATTTGAAAAGAGGGTAGTTGAAGTCATAGAAAAGGGGTTCATCTAGTAGCATAGAAAATACTGAGTTAGAGTTTGAGGGGGTAGTCCTTATTCCATGGTCAACTGAAAATACAGTCTTAGAACTTCGGAAATGGGTCAAATGAGATGGAAGCTAGTGAAAGAAAGTATGAGTAGTGGGGAGGTCAGGGAAGAGTTTGAAAAGTACCTTGGGAGATATAAGAGGATCAACAGAAATTTTTGTTTTGGGGTGGGGAAATCATGATCACGTCTGTAAGCAGGAGACAGGGTACCAGTGGCAGGGAAGGGGCAAAAGATTATGAGAGGAGATCCCTGGGGAAGATAAGCCTTACAGGATGGGGAAAGGGGTGGGATCACAAGCACTGCCTGAAGTCATAAGTACGTTCCTTGGGCGGAGGAAAGAAAGTTGAGAGAAAGATAAATCTGGGATGAAGAAAGAGTGAACTGAAGGTGGGCAGTCCCAATTTCCTCAGTATTGTGGAAGCCAGGATAGATTGGAGGAGGAAAAAGAGCCAGGGAATGTAGCCAGGATGCTATTGCCAGGATTGCATTGGAATAGTTGCTGTACAAATGGAAAAGTAGAAGACAAAGATATAAATAAGGGTACTTTTCAAAGGCAAAATCAATATAACCTGGTGCGTCGTAAACTACAGGAGAGGAAAAGTAAAGAAACGACTAAGGTTTTAAATTAGGGTAAGTGGAAGAATTCTAGTCCTTTAGAAATTGTTAAAAAGACAAGAAGGGTAATATTTTAAGAGGGAAAGCGTGTGTTCAATTTTGACATGTTGAGTTTGAGGCAGTGGTGAAACAGAAAAATCGAAATGTTCGATAGGCATTTCACTGTTTATTCATTCATTCATCATACACGTGCTGAGGGCCTACCATGTGCCAGGCACTGGCCTGGGGAGATTATGGTGGGCAAGATACACACAGTCCTTGTCTTCTCAGAGATCAAGGGTTACATGGCAAGACAAGTGGGTAACCAGGCATTGAGCTTGATCAAGAGAATTCACAGGTACTAAAAAATATCTGCTTAAAAACTTGGGGGGAGGAGGGGAGGGGGAGGCAAGAGCCTGCCCTGGACTGCTCAAAAAGGAGACCCCTCCTTCTACATTAAAAATAAATAAGCAGAATATGAAAGTGTTAGAAAATGTGAAAATGGTTTCTAAACGAATCATAAAGCTTTAATAATCTGGCAGAGATGCGAGAACTAAAAAAATCTTGAAAGCTTTAACAAGTTGGAAACATGGGAAGGAAAAAATAAGCTTTTAGTGATGAAGTAAATTTTGGTTAAAAACATATTTTACTCTTCTGGGCCAATTTGGAAACCCATCTTTTGACCTCAGATATACCGAGAACAAATGTGTACATTCTTCCTTTCAAAGCCTATTAAGAATAAAAACTATAAATTAAGCACATATACTCTCCAAAAGGAAACCCTGGTGACATAGTGGTTCAGAGCTATGGTTGCTAACCGAAAGGTCAGCAGATCCAATCCGCCAGGCGCTCCTCGGAAACCCAGCGGGGCAGTTCTACTCTGTCCTTCAGGATTGCCGTGAGTTGGAATCGACTCGAGGGCAATGGGTTTTTTGGTTACTCTCCAATATGAATTTCCAAACTTAAATGAACAAACAAAACAAAAAACAGGGGTTTTCTCAGTGGATGATTACTACACGAGAGCTTTGATAAAGTAGGTTTATAGTCCAAGGTCAAAGCATAAAGGAAAAACTTTCTCAATAAATCATTTGTATTTGTGTAGAATAAATGAGGCTGTTGAAGTCAATGTGAAGTGTGCTTTTATCAGAGACTTTACAGAGGGTGCCGAGTTCAAAAGCTTAAAAAGACACCATTTAGTGTTCCTTTTTTTTTTTTTTATAGCCAGGCATGGGTATTCAGATTCTGATGGTTTTTTTTTAAGAAGATACTTCTTATTATAGGAAAGCTACCGTTTTTTTTTACAGCTGTATTAATCTTCCCATTTTCAAGAAGTTATCATCCCTTTTAGCTATTATTGATTATTCCAACTTACTGGATTAGTTTAAATTATAACCAACACCTGCATGAACGTATGAGGCCTGATTTCCTCACAGCCACTTCTAATTATGCTCATTTACAGTTTGGTTGGATTTATTTGGGTGCTTATAACGTGTACAGTATTTCCAGAGCTTTTAAATAAGAATTACTATTTTTTTCTGGAAAACCATAAAGACTTTAAATGCCAGCTCTTCATTAAGTGTACTAACTAGGGAAAAAGGAAGCATGAGTAAGTGAAATCCACACGTAATCCCAATGCTCTGCTATAGCCGTTCCTGTTTAATCTGATCCTTTAGATCATGTCCTAAGAGTTCCCTGTTTATGTCAATGACATCTTGGTTCTCCTGCCCAACTCAGGTTTGAAAGTTTGCAAGCATCTTGACATGTTTTTATGGAATTTCTCCAAGAAAAATTTTATCAAGGTAAAACTATTGATTTGCACTTTTGTGGCTTAATCTGCATGACAGCATTGTTCGATGAGAAAGGGAGCAAGTGTGTGTGTGAGGGGGTGAGGGTAAGGTGCGTGTGGGGTGATTGCTGGGTTAAAATCCTAGCTCCACTAGGCCATCTGTTCTTCTTTAACTAGCTGCTGTTGAGTGGATTCCGACCCATGGCAATGCCATGTGCGTCAGAGAACTGTGCTCCACAGGGTTTTCTGAGGCTGATGTTTAGGAAGCAGATTGACAGTACTTTCTTCCCAGGTGCCTCCAGGTGAGCTTGAGCTTCCAACGTTTTGGTTGGCAGCCAAATGCATTAATCATTTGTACCTCCCAGGAACTCCATCTGTTCATCTACCTACTCCATTATTTCCCCGTGCTGTCAAACCATGGCAACATCTATCAATTAGAATCAATCACCAGATAGTTTTTTATGGACAGGTCAATAGGACCAAGTGAAATTGAGAGAAAGACTTGTGGGCAGGGGGGCAAATTGTATCCAAATTATGCTACATGAACTTTCTAGGTCACTGAGCCTGTTAAAACAAGTAGGCTCAAGAGTTTATCAAGCAAGCTGAGTAATCATTAAGATAGGCTGCAGTTCACTGCAAGAATGAAATTTCTTTCCTTTCTTCTTTTTTTCTTCCTCTTCCTTTTTTTTTCCATTTTCTTTATAAAACCAGAAAAAGATGTTAAAAAATGAAAATAAAAAAGAAAGCAACCCATAAATGTTTATTTTGTCACCATTAGCACCCTGGACTAGTCCACTAAACCCACTGCCATCAAGTCGATTAAGACTCGTAGCAACTCTATAGGACAGAGTAGAACTGCCCCATAGGGTGCCGAAGGCTGTAATCTTTGTGGAAGCAGACTGCCACATCTTTCTTCCATGGAGCGGCTGGTAGGTTCAAACCACCAACCTTTCAGTTAGCAGCTGAGCATTTTAACCACTGTACCACCAGAGTTCATTTGAACAGTCCACTAAAAAAAAAAAAGGTCCATTGCTGTGGAGTTGAATCTACCTCATAGTGACCCTATAGGACAGAACAGAACTGCCCCATAGAGTTTCCAAGAAGCACCTGCTAGATTCAAACTGCCAACCTTTGGTTAGCAGCCTGAGCTCTTAACCACTATGCTACCAGGGATTCTGACTGGTCCACTAGAAACTGGAATTATCACCAGAAATCATGTTCTTTTAAGAGTGCTTTTTCCAAACAAAACATGTCATGGGTTTAATGGTGTGTGAAATAGGACTATTTCAGATTCTTTGAGACATATCAAAATTATTTTTCAAAAATCTTGGTTTTGGCAATACCTTCTATGTGCCCTTTTCCAAGTATTTACCCTTTAAAAATATGGACATGTAAAGAAGTTTTCATTTTTGTCTTTTTTAGTCTAGATTTCCTAATCAAAGTCATATGAAAGGTGCTTTTGAGAAATTACAAATATTTTAAAGGTCTTCCTTTTTATTTCTATTTAGACAAGTAAAAATAAGTAAAATATTATAAAAAGTAGATATACAAATGTTCAAAAAGTACATGAGAACACGTATGTTAAAACTGCCAGTGAGGTACTACTACACCAGAATGGCTAAAATGAAAAATGCTGACACTACCAATGATGGCGTGGGTGTGGAACAAACCAGAACTCTCATACACTACTTGAGGGAGTAAGTGGGAAATCCAGGCAAAAAATAGTTAAATACACATCTTCCCTATGACCCAGCAAAGTCCCCTCCAGGTACCTACGAGAAATTAAAACATAGGTCCACAAAAACCCTCATACAACAACGTTTATAGCATCTGTAATCATAATAACCCAAAACAAAACTCAGTTCGGGTGTCCATCAACAGAAGGAAGCACAGACAAACTCCAGAATATTCACAAAATAGACTACTACTCAGGAATAAAAAGGGAATGACCTATTGATACCTGTAAAATCATAAATAATCCTCAAAAATATGCTGAATGAAAGAAGGATGAAATTCTGGAAGATGCAAAACTAAGCTAGAGTGAAATCAAATGAGTGGTTGTTTCTGGAGAAGGATACTTTCTAGGGTGATGAAAATGTCCGATTTCTTGATGAGGTGTATTTGTAGGTTACATGGATGCACACATTTGTCATAACTGATCAAACTATACACTCAGGGTCTGAGCATTTTACTAGGTGTAAATTAGGCCTCAATAAAAAATTCTCATTAAAAATAAGAATGGAAATTCAAAAAATTTGAAAATCACTTTGAGTATATTTAAAATAAAATATTTTTAAAAATCAATACCTTGGTCGAAGCTTTAATATTTTCAATGCTTGCCCAGATGCAAATTTTTGAATTTTCAAACTAATAGGGTAAATATTTATGATCAGCAAATACTATTTTACAATCAATTTAGGATTATAGTTTACCATTTAGCACAGTGTCTGGCACATACCAAAAACCAAACCCATTGCCATGGAGTCAATTATAACTAGTGGTTAAGAGCTTGGCTGCTAATAAAGGGTCAGCAGTTTGAACCCAGCAGCCGCTCCTTGGAAATCCCATGGAGCAGTTCTACTCTGTCCTATAGGGTTACTATGAGTCAGAATTGATCCCATGGCAACAGGTTTGTTTTTTTGGCTTATAGGAGACAGTAGAATTACCCCATATTGTTTCCAAGGACTGGCCGGTGGATTGGAACTGCTGACCTTTTGGTTAACAGCCGAGTTCTTAACCACTGCACCACTAGGGCCAAATACATGGCTTGGGTGAATAAATGAATGAATGGCAATCATTTTAAAATAAACAGAATTTTCTTATTTTGTACTGGAGCCCCAGTGGTGCCGTGGTTAAGGGCTATGGCTGCTAACCAGAAGGTCACCAGTTCAAATTCACCAGCCGCTCCTTGGAAACCCTATGCGACAGTTCTGCGCTGCCCTAGAGAGTCACATGACTCAGAATAGACTCCACGGCAATGGGTTATCTTGTACTACCAAAGAAGATGGTAGTTTGTGGCTTCATTTCCAACTCGGTGATTTCCCGCTGTCTACAGCTTTCCCCATCTGTCACCAGTTTTTTAAGCCAGTGATTCTAAAACTTTAGTGGCATCAGAATCACCTGGAAGGCTTGTTAAAACACAAATTGCAGGGCTCCACCTTCAGAGTTTCTGATTCAGTAGGCCTGGAGTGGAGCCCGAGAACTTCCTTTTTGTGACAAGTTCCCAGCTGATGGTGATGTTGGCGCTGCCTGCTTCAGGAACGTGTCGTGAGAGCCACTGCTTCAAGCACTACCTCCAATGTCTGATCAAAGACCCATCCTTTTCCAATCAAAGATCAACTTTTCTACCTTTTTGTAGCCTTTCTTAACTGCCTTCAGCCTCCTCTTCTTAGCTATTATTACACTTATTGCTGCTATTCCTCATTTGTTATTTGGTTATTTTCCCTTGTAGTTTATTCTTTTGGAAAAAAAAAAAAAAGGAATTTGCATGTGTTTTCTTTTCAGGTAGATGTTAACTCCCTCAAAAGTAGGGACTCTGACTTATGTATCTTTGTTCCTCTCGCACCTAGAACAGGTTGTACAGCTAATAAACCCTTTGCCATCAAGTCAATTCTGACTCATAATGACCCTATAGGACAGAGTAGAACTGCCCTATAGGGTTTCCAAGGAGCACCTGGTGGATTCGAACTGCCGACCTTTTGGTTAGCAGCCGTATCTCTTAATCACTACACCACCAGGGTTTCCAAAGTAACAAAGGTGTAGGGATTCAGAAATTCCATATCTTCCTTAAACTAGTCAGTGTTCCACCTGCAATGGTGGCCGACTAGACTGTTTCAGACCAATCTTCCCTCCAAGAACAACTACAAAAGCTGGTCAAGAGGTGACAACATCTGCTTGACAGTACGGGAGCTACCGGGGCAGTGTATAGCTAACAGGCAATGGTAAATGTTGATGCTCCTAGAAGTATCAGTTCTTCAAAGACCATTTATAGATAATATTAAAAACAAGTGCTGATTTTAAGATGAAAAGCACAATCTTCAGCGATGGTGAATTACCTGTCATTGGGACAGTGGCTTGGCGGTGTCCAGTCATGGTGTGGGTTGATGAGGAAACCCCAGGACAGAAAGACAGAACTTGATGTCAGAGTGCCAATCACCAACTGGAGAGGTTTGCGAGTACGCATTTTACCTATGGAGGTAACATACAGGGTTAACTCTTGTAACATTTAGTATATTTTCATGGTTCATGTAAAATTGCATGAATATGACTCAGTAAGATGATGAAAAGTTTGAAAACATTAAATTCCTTTCTTTTATGTGGTCCAGAAATATGGTTTATTTTCCCATGAATTTAAATGTTAATCAAATGGCATCAATTGGTCCCAACCCACCTGGATCAAGGGAGAATGAATAACACCAAGGTCACAAAACTATAAATCTCCTAATTGTTTAATGAGAAGCTAGTTTGTTCAGTAAGCTTCATCTAAAGTACAGTGATAAAAATAAATAAATAATGTCTTCTTGAAAAAAAAAAAAAAGTATGCTTTTATTTTCTCTGTAGAAGAAATTAAGTGAATGCCAAGACTGATACTCATGAACTACTCTAGACTCATTTCAAATATATACGGGGCAGACATATGCACTTCTGAAAATTTTTGAAACCACAGGAATGAGAGAACCGTGAAAAAGAGGAGGGAAGATTCTCAGCCATGGAGACCAACTCTGGCCCATAAAAATTAGGGTTAGTAAAATAAAAAATCCAATAGGAGACCTAATTTAACTACATAGAACGTAAAACACATATGCTTTATATTTCCATTGGGTTCCCTCTTTCATTTGATGAGGTT